>NW_027256882.1:104253393-109248393 GCF_029215685.1 Pituophis catenifer annectens
AGTTATGGATTCTTGATAACATTTTTCTTATAAAATTCTTCTACTCCCAATGAAGAACTTCTGGATCAGACAACCAGATTTGATGAATTATCATGACATGATGCTGGAGTGATCCAACAGTCAAGATTAGGTAATCCAGTGCTGCTTATCAAAATGAGTAGTGAGAAGAGGAATCACTCCATCAGATTTCATCTTGAAGAATGCTCCTGGGGACTTCCTATGCCCTTTTCTTCTCTGGCCAGCAACAAGAAAGCGCTTTCGTAGGTAGGATTTGAATAACTGAGGGAACTAAGTTATTTAGTTCTTTATATTGTTAAAGCAAAGCATTTAAAATATACTGATCATTTCATGGAATTGTTGTGTGGTATTCACTAAATTAGAAGACTATCAATGTAGTCCTATGTTTGTTTGTTTAATCTCGCAGTCATTCAATTCAGTTTGCTTTCAAATGTCAAAACAAACCTGCTCCAAGTCACTTCTGATTTAAACAGACCTCTTTATTTGGAAATTAATCTCACTAAATCTTATGCCTAAAAAGGTATGGGGCTGTCGCCTTTGGGCCAAAAGTGGAGCCGGTTGTAGTAGAAGTGTCTTGTTTCGCGGTGATACAGAGTGCAGTATTGCAGGCTACTTCTGCTGATCACTGGCTGCCAGCATTTTGGCAGATCAAATCTCACCGGGCTCAAGGTTGACTCAGCCTTCCATCCTTCCGAGGTCGGTAAAATGAGGACCCAGATTGTTGGGGGCAATATGCTGACTCTGTAAAATGTTTAGACAGGGCTGTAAAGCACTATGTAGCGGTATATAAGTCTAAGTGCTATTGCTATTTTGTTGGTGTTGATCTCCAGGTATAACTGTTGCCATTTGGACTGCCTGCTAATCTCAGGGAGGGTCTTTGGAAGTGTTGGGAGGTAGATTTTAGTAGATGAAGGCAAAGATGATAACCCAAAATTTGGAGAAGTGTTGGGGAATTCATATAAATAAGATTGTATAGCCATTGCAAGATGGAATTGGTCAGCCTCTCAAAGAGGACTACCAGTGAAAATGAAAGCACAGACTTTTTCCAACCAAGGCTGATTCTCCATGTCTGCCAAGAGTCAATATGTTAAGCTGCTCTGGTATACATTATTTATTTATCTATTAAACAAATTTATATGGCCACTCATCTCAGACACAGATTACTCTGGATGGTTTACAACATTTATCTGGATTGTCATTAACGAATATTTGGAAGGTTCCATCAGATTAAAATGGAGGTGCTGTTTATTGATGCATTTCTGTATTCAGTTTTGAATGCAGGAATTGATTTAAATGATTTTGAGGTCTGGTTGCCAAAGAATTTGAGGATCGGTTGCCAAAGTTCATAAGAATCTACCCAGGTTTTAAAATTAGTCACTGAAAGTCAGGTTGTATGATTACCATTTAAAGTCTGATAAATTAGTAATCACAGGAACTTTTCAGTGGTGGCGCCCATATTTATGGAATCTCTTTCAGTCAGAGGCACATTTTTGTCCCTCCTTCTTTGCCATTATGCAAATTTTAAAAGCTTTCACTTTAATGGATTTTATTGAAATGATAAAATGGATTTCAATATCATTTTGCTCTCTTTTAATCTGTAATCAAATTTTTACATAACCCCTTTGATCAGCAGTGGGAGGAACTACAATGTCCCATGTCACATGTCTTACATGTCATTTTAATTCCTGAAAACTTCAATTTGTTCCCTGCCACAGATTATTTTGTTCTTGCTGTTTATGAGAAAACGAACTGTAGAAAATTAGAAAAATGCATCACCCAAAGAGGTTGCAAAGATAAAAGGGTAAAATTTTAATATAGGACAAAAACGCGCAAAACACCCTTTTAAAAATATATGAAAGATAATCTAAAAATATTTTGAAGCATGATTGTCATTCATTTAGGATTTTAGAGGCTACCAAGTTCTTTCAATTAAACTGTGAAAACTTCTCATTCCTACTTACCTGCCAAACAGAGAATTTATTCACAGCACGTTTAGCAGTGCTTGCAATCTCCTAATATAAAAGAAACATGTTGGTGGGTGGGAAAAAGCCACAGGAACTTTCCAGACAAGCATACATAACCTTTCTATCTTTACAGGGATACCCAGAGGTGGGATTCACTTACCTTCCCTACCAGTTCACAAATGTGAGCGTGCATGCGCAGTAGTCATGCATTATGTCCAGGCGGGTGGGCAGAGCCTCTCGCAATCACCGGTACTGGTTCACGCGATCTGGAGAGAACCGGCTGAATCCCACCACTGGGGATACCCAATACATCAATTGCCTTAACTTAAACAATATATACAATTCCATTCAGACAATATCAATTGGGGATTTTTCTGTTAACAGGGCCTTATTTATTTCACTCCCTTCCTTCCTGATACAGATGTTTTCTGCATTCTTATTTCTGGGCTTGCTTCTGTTGTAGGCAGGAAAATGAGAGGAGAGAAAATAACTTTTTTCTAGGCTTCCTGGATTCCAGCAATTTTGCCTGTCTTCCCCAATCTCAAATCAGTTCTCAAAACACTAGGGTCCTTTCCACCAGCTCAGAGATCGCTCCCTCTCTCTCAGGACCTGTTTGTCCCTACTGGGTCTCCAATTGCAGACTCCTCTTCCTACCACCGGCCCACACAATACAAACACAACTCCAGAAATGCCCATCAGCTTCCTTCTCTGTCATATAATATCTCAGCTTTTGTATCTTTGCAGCTACAAGGCAGCCATGCCTGCATCCTTTAATCAGACAGGAAGCTTTGCAATATCTACATAACAATGAGTCTGATTTTGGCCCATACAAAAGCCATTTGGCACCATCCCAAGTCCCTCAGGGCAATCCACCTGGCCATAGCAATGTCCAATGGCTTTTCTGCGCGAGCGTACACACACACACACACACACACACACACACACAGAGAGAGAGAGAGAGAGAGAGAGAGAGAGAGAGAGAGAGAGAGAGAGAGAAACATTTATTTACTTGTTTGTTTATTTGATTTCTCATACAAGTGACTCTGGGAAGGTAACAACAATTTTAAAAAACCGGGAAAAAAGCAACTAAAAATACTAAATAAGTAAACATCTGGCAGCTGAGATAACAACAATACAAACATCAATATACACGCAATACAAATATTTCAATAAATTAATGCATTGCCTCCAACAGGTACTCTGATCCCCAACCCCAGGAACGCAACCATGTCTTTAGGTCTTGCAAAAGGGCCAATCTGATCTCTGAGAGGGATAATGTTCCACAGGGACATGTATGCAAGCATACATAAATATGCATAAATGAAAGTTTGTGAAATGGTCTTGAAAATTAATCATAAAAGTGGGAAAAAATAGGCCATGGTATCAAAGAAGGTTGGGTCCTAATGAATTTGCACTGATGTGTCCGAAGGGAATGGCATTCCAATTAAAATCGTCTTCCTACAGCCCTTGGTTAATTAATTGAAAACCTTCTGCCTTTAGCTCTGCAAGAAAAGACAGCAAATGCTATCCCCTCTTTTATCCCCCTTCTTAAAAGGATTTTCCCAGTTGTCTTCCTTTCTGTGTTAATAATACAGATATGAGTGTGTGCGGAGGATAATAAACAAAGCCTTGTTACTGCGCTATGCCAGGATCTTCACGTGAGTGTGAGTATTTGTGAGGGGAGGTTTGTTAAAATCTCCAGAGAAAATATATAACTCTCTTAAATGCGATACTTCTTAACCATGGGAAACATAATGCATATATATGTGTGTCTTATGATAATTATCCTCCCTGCAAAACAGAACAGCTCTATGGAACTATGAATGTTTCAGGGCATATGATTACCCTGTAGAAATGCCTATGTAGGAATCAAAAGCTGCCAGAAGGATTAAAAACGTTCAAATGAGAAAGCAAAATGTCTATTATTTGCACTTGATGCGCCTCCATTCTTCTCTGTGCAGAACTTCCACTTGAAATGTGCCTAATTCACCTGATGATTATTATTTTGGCTTCTCAACCATTGTAATTTATGGTTTTTTAAAAAAAACAGGGAGGGAGGGGACTGTTATCTGCTTCAATTCAACAATTTCCTTGCTTATAAATTGATTGAACTTATAAAATAATAAGTCCGTGGGATTCTATGCCAACCAATTCACCGATGAGTTCAGTCAAGGGCAAGTTTTTTACATTTGTATAATTCTACAATTAATGGCCAGTAACACGTGTCTTTATTCTGTTGGGACAGAAGAGAGTATGGAAATGAAAACTCAGAGTTACTTAGATTCATTATATTAACAAATTAAGAGGTTTCTTTTTCAGCTCATCGGATAGAGGAAGACGCAGCTGATCTTATCGATTACTCAGAGGAAGAAATAATATGGAATGTAGAAGCTTAATCACCAGTTTGTGATTTAGTAAACAAAAGCAATACTCAGAGAATTGTTTCTTCCAGTATATTTATAGCATGAATCCATATTAAAGTGATGACAATTGCAATTCCTAACAATGAATAAATTGGAAATAGTAGGAGTTTCTCTAGCATTAGTGAATTAAAATATGCTTTTTCTCCTGGAGAATAAAATGTGTTTTCAACATTACAGAGAGCTACTGTATATGTGTCCAGGGAGAGGAAAAAAGATCACTTCCGATATTATAGTTTTATTTTTCAGAAATGCCAGTAGAATCAGTAGAAACAATACATAGACATGAAGGTTGAACAGTAAACCATGGCAACTTGAGTGGACTAGAGTTTGTCAGTTAACAGAATAATAAAGTTGGAAGGGACCTTGGAGATCTTCTAATCCAACTCCCTGCTGAAGCTGGAGACCCTACTATTTCAGACAAACGGCTGTCCAGTCTCTTCTTAAAATCCTCCAGTGATGGAGCACCCACAATTTCTGAAGGCAAGCTGTTCCACTGGTTAATTGTCCTCACTGTTAGGAAATTCTAGGTTGCTTCTCTCCTTGATTAGTTTCCATCCATTGTTTCTTGTCTTGCCTTCTGGTGCTTTTGAAAATAGGTTGACCCCCTCTTCTTTATGGCAGCCCCTCAAATATTGGAACATTGTTATCATGCCACGACTAGTCCTTCTTTTCACTAGATTAGCCATACTAGACTAACTGTTCTTCATATGCTTTAGTCAAAGTTGATGGGTCATGCAGCAGGAACTCAATAAATTTTCAAGTTGTCAGGCATCATACTTCTGATACAAATAATACAGTTTTGTGGTATTATGGCAAGTTATTTTCTACTTTACAATTTTACATGCTTCAAGCACTATTTTTTCCATACAAGAAAATAGAAAAGCAATGTAAATTACAGGTCTTGTAATCTATGGGACTGAATATAATGCTTGAAGTATATAACTTTGCATGTATGTTTCTCCATTTATATTCTTGTTTTCTGCTACAGAATAAGAATTAGTTCTTGGTAAAGCTCAGAGTCATTTTATATAGATCTCTGCTTTTTTGTAGTGCTCAAAAACCATTTTGTGATGTTTGTGGAGAGAGGGTGAGAGAGGAGACATGACAAATGACTAAAAGAGTAAAATATGCATAATAAAATACAAACAAGTAAACAAGACATCTAAATGTCACAGAGATTATACTTTTTCAATATATCATTAATTTATAAAGTTATCACTATTTACCTTTAAACTAAGAATATATTAGTATATTATATTATATATGTTAATATAATATAAATAGATAATTCAAATTAAAAATTATAAAAAATTGAATCAGTACTAGACTTCTAATTTCCCAAGGTTAAAATATAGGCACTATATTTCTAGCTCAGTATATTTTGAAGCAATTAAGGTTTACTAAAAAAAAATATTGCAGTTTGTAATGTGAATTCAACTTTCAAAATTATGAAATGAATATGAATCACTTTCCCAAACTGTGGAGCTTTACAGTATTGCCACCAAATGCAATAACAATAATAAAAATAATAATCCAGCCTTCTTATTGTGTTTCCAAAATATTTTTTAGAAAATGAAGCTATTTTAAAACAAGATAATTTGCAAGTTATAGTCAGTCTGAAATAGCCAAGTTGGTTAAAACAGACCTGTTGTTGTTACAACTGAGCCAAACAAATTTTATTATTTTTCCTAGTACATTTACAAAATATATTTTATTTTGCTGAAGTATAATAGGAGAACCAATTTGATGCTTTCAAATTTATTTCTTAACCTGCCTTAAAGTTGACATATTACCCCAGATTTCTTTAAATCATGAAGACTAAGGAGAGACATAACTGAAGATAAAAATAAAGTTTAAAAAAAATAAAAGGAAGTCTGATTTTATTGAAGCTTATATGAGCTATGAACCCTCATTCACAAAGGACAATTAAGTTCAGGGAGTGTAACAGAAGATAGGAAAAGCAAAAGTAGAAACTGTAAATAACATTAATATAAACATTGAAATAAATCATATGCAGAAATTCTCATAAATAACAAGCAAGTAATTATATGAAATTATGGGGACACCTAAACAGATGACAATGAGGGCAATAATTCATGGACAAATGAGGTACAAGAAACATTCATCAGCTCTTTCTGTTTGTTTCCCCTGATGATAATCTTATTTCTCTCGCAGCTATGGTCCATAAACCCGGAGTCCTATTTGATTTCTCCCTTAGGAGTCATATTTATCATGCACTAAAACTGCCACAGCAGCATTTCAGGGCATAGTCCAGAGAGTGACCTGTGTATTCTCATCAAAAGCCTGAAATTGTTATATTTAGTTATACTTTATGATGTCTTCTGCAAGTTACTTTATCCAGAGGTTTGCTTCCTTGCTCTTTTTCTTTCTTTCTTTCTTTCTTTCTTTCTTTCTTTCTTTCTTTCTTTCTTTCTTTCTTTCTCTTTCCTTCTTTCTTTCTTTCTTTCCTTCCTTCCTTCTCTTTCTTTCTTTCTTTCTTTCTTTCCTCTCTTTCTTTCTCTCTTTCTTTCTCTCTCTCTCTCTCTCTCTCTCCTTTCTTTCTTTCCTTTTCTTTCCTCTGTCAGGCTAAAACATTAGACATAAAGGAGGGGAAATAACAGTTCTGCCCATTTCTTGATCTCATTCTTGAACTACAATGTTCCATGTAAGACTTGATCAAAACAAAACAGAAAATAACAAGACTCCATAATCTTATACTTCTTACGTTTCTTACAGTTATGCAATCTGTAACTGAATTATCCTAGGCAACTGCATTTCCTTAATTGAGGAATATAGTTTATTCTTTCCTTATTTGCATTGTAACAGAAAAGAAAGAAGGCTTAATTGATCGTTATACATATGCATCAGGAGAGAAATCACAATAAAATATTGCAAAGAATCTATTGCTTACTTGTGATAAACGATGGACTAAATTTGAAGTAAATGAACTTCTTTTAAAATAAGTCATTTTAGCACTAAAAAATAAGTGTTCAGTTCTTATTTTTGCTGGTGGAGGTGAAAATCTCTGAAAGTAGAAGTCCTGAGCGAACTAATATCCTAATTTTTGCTTGGCTCAGCAAGGTCATCCTGTCAACTTTATTCTCTTAAATATATAATAACCTCTAGACCAGACTGGCATCAATTTGTGTATCACCTACATCTGGCAATGACTCTTCTGCAAATAACAAAAAAAGCTGATGCAGAGATATGAAAATGTTTAATATAGGCAGCTGGGAATTTGCCACGCTTCCCAGACAGTTGCCCTTCTCTTACACTAGAATGTCAAGAATGCCCTTCTTGACATTCACAAGAACACATTTCCCTCCCTGAATTTGTCATCATGTGCAGGCAAAGTAATGACAAAAAGCAACAGCATGTTCTTTGGGGAGGGTGGTGTGTTACAGAAGAGGGCACATCATTTTCCCTGGGCTTCTTATACAAATACGTCCAAATATTAGCATATGATTTGTAGACACATAGCTGGAAGAAAAAAAAGGGGAAAAAATCCAAAGAAGTTTCTGTATCTTCCAGAACGGAATGGGACAACTCACTGTGACCAACTCGCTATGGCCAACTCACCACAGGACAACTCACCATGGGACAACTCACCACAGCCAATTCACTTGCAGGACAACTTGCCTTATGACCATTTATTTATTTATTTATTTATTTATTTATTTATTTATTTATTTATTTAGCTTATATGCAGCCCTCTGTCCAGAAAGGACTCAGGGTGGTTCACAGCAATAAAAACAGATAAAATCAATATTAAGTGTTAAAAACCATTAAAACTCCCCTTAAAAAACCCTTCAGTCCAATCCGGCCTGGCGAAATAACCATGTCTTAAGGTCACGGCGGAAAGAGCACAGGTCAGGGGCCACCCGGAGCTCCAGGGGGAGTTGATTCCATAATCATAATCTCTGTAGGTGCACCCACAGAGAAAGCCCATTCCCTAGGAGTCGCCAGATGACACTGCCTGGCCGACAGCACTCCAAGGAGGCCCTCCCTGTGGGAACACACCAGGCGATGGTGAGCTGTCACTAGCCGCAGATGGCCCGTCAGGTATCCCGGGCCTAGGCCATGTAGGATTTTATAGGTAATAACCATTCAATTTTATTATTGAAAATAGATAAAAAAATATTTTAATTTTTGTCATTCACATTTCATTTTGTCCCTCCTTTTGCATCCTTTCGTTAATTATTCTATTCCATCATTTCTCTGATATTAGTGTAACTCTTGTCTTGCAGCTAATTGTTCTGTGGCGAATTGGCCGCGGTGAGTTGGCTGTTGCAAGTTGGCCACAGCGAATTATCATACCCAGCCACTATGATAGTAATCAGCATCAAGAGCAAAATAATGCCTTGGTTTTTTTTTATTGTTGTAAATAACTATGGCATTTGAAGATGACACTTTGCAGCAAGCCAAGTTCATATACATGAAAATGAAAAGTTTGAATGGGCAGGAAGCCTAATGAGCATTAAGAGAAACTCTTTTTAATACATTAGCACTCCCAATAAAGAACCTGCCTCTAGATAATGAATAGCCAGAATTCAGTTCTCCCACTTGCCCATTCTCAAAACAATAAATATGGCCATTTCGCCACAAGTGACTTACTGTATATCATCTTCATAGCATCATAGCAACAAAATTATAAGTTCTCTATGCAAAAGAGTTAGAGAGAGCCTAAGACACCATTACCTGAACTCCAGGAAAGGGTATCTACATTTTATCAGACATTTGGTATAATAAGTCTCCTAGAAATAGGGAAACAGACTGACAAAAATGAAGATGATGGCTGAGGAAATAAACATCCCAATTACAACTTGAAAATCAGTGTTTAAGTTTAAGTTTATTTATTTGTCAAGCATATATAAGATTACAGGTAAAAAGTATAAACATAATTTGAATACATGAAAAGAGTAAGAGTAAAAAGGAATATTAGGACAGGGACAGTAGGCACGCTGGTGCACTTATACACACCCCTTACAGACCTCTTAGGAATGGGGTGAGGTCAAAGTAGACAGTACAAGGTTAAAGTTTTGGGGGTTTGGGGAAGAAATTACAGAGTCAGGTAGTGCATTCCAGGCATTGACCACTCTGTTCCTGAAGTCATATTTTCTGCAATCGAGTTTGGAACGGTTTACCTTGAGTTTGTATCTATTATTTGCTTGTGTATTGTTGTGGTTGAAGCTGAAGTAGTCATTAACAGGAAGGTGAACTTTATTTATTTATTTATTTATTTATTTATTTATTTATTTATTTATTTATTTATTTATTTTGCTTTAATTTATATGCCGCCCTTCTCTGGAGACTCAGGGCAGCTTACAATGCATTAAGCAATACTATTGATGAAGTTTGTGAGTTCTAAATGTGAGAAGGGCTGCAGTCCAGAGCTTTGTTGGGAATTATGCCAAATCATCCAAAAAAAGTAGCCTAGAGGGGCCTCAGCAGATATTTTTTTGCTCACCATGCCATTGTGGTGAATGTTTTACGAAAGTGCCCACAACGTGCTCTCAAATTCTAAAGGTGCCCATTACATGAAATGTATATGGGCAAGTGTGAATGTGAATCCCCATTCTATACCAGCATGCAATGAGAGACAAAATAACAATAATGTAAGAAAATAAAAAATGCCGCTTCTACATGTTTGTTGCATTGCTCTGTCATTTGTTCCAACACCAGGCTGAGAAAAGGATGGGAAAACTTGAGGGGAAGTCAAGCAACTAATGCCCATTATTTAATTAACACTATTTTAAAACTTTTTAACCTAAGGAATCAATAACTTCTTATTCCACTACAGTGCATGCTACCTATTTTGACAAACAAGAGGGAAATGCAAGGTTTCATTTCTGAGTCACAAAATTATGAAAAAAAGAAGTAAATGGTTGGGAAACATGTTTTGTATTTTAAGTGTTTTCTGCCTCTTTAAATCAATGACAATCTGACAGAGTAGACTATTTTAAGGCTTCTACAGCAAAATTCTGACAAATAATACATAATTATAGATTTTAAATACCTATCATCATTAGAAATTTGCCCATAATGTTTCCTACTTATGGCATGCAATAAATGAAATACTAGGGTATACTAATGCTGATAAAATACCAATATCCAACTAATGGCTCCATCTAGGTGACCATGTCTGATCTTGCAAAGCTGAGCAGGGCCATGCCTTATTTTATAATTGGTGGGAGACAACCTGGAAATTCCTGGGAAGTTGAAAAGATATGCTGGGGGAGAAAAAACAAAAGACAATCACAAATTATTCCATACTTGTGCCAAGAAAGCAACATGGCTGTGTCCATGCAGTCACCAGCAGTCAAGCGAATTTCAAAGAAGAATTTTAATATAGCAATGCTGGTTTTCAAGTTACTATAGATTGCATTAATTTTTAGAGAAACTTTTTTTTAATTTAAGTTTGAAGTTAGACAGTAAGGACAGATAGGGTGTTATTCGTGCTATTCATCATTTATTCTGCTAGACAGGAAAAAAAGTTTATGAAAGCTAAACAAATGAAGGACATTGTACACTGCCTATAGGTGGCCTCATGTCATGGGATTCTTGAGAATGAAATATACTTTATCAACAAATTGCCAGAACCTGAATGCAACTTTTCTTTGAAGAAAATTTGGAAAGAGGTCACAGCCTGAAAAATTCTAGGGTTCCCCATGGTGCCAAGTTCACATTGGCCATCCCAGTTGAAATCTTGTGCTGAAAATAAATTTCTTTCTGAAGAACAAAAAAAGAATACAACAAATTCTGGCAGTTTTCTGGCCTATTCAATATCATTGTGAGATTTAGGTCCTAAAATGAATAATAAATGGGCCAATTTTGTTCTGCTTAATGGAAGACCATGTATCAAATAGATCTGGGAATTCTATTTGTGCCAGCCGGATAATAACCATCGAAATACTGCATGTTTTATAACACAGAAATAGTTAGATTAGTTCATAATGATTTTTGTACAAGGCTGATGTTTCAAAAAAGCCTCTTTGTCATTTATATAAATCAACACGAAGCAAAATATTTCCATTCAAGTGTAGGGAGCACAAAATCAAAACTAATATGAGTGTAGAAATAATCAAATCATTACATCACATTTTCATTTGCATAATTATGTAGTATCAAATGAAGATTTGATAGTCTCATTTATACCACATCACCCCAAAACTCACAGTTCAAGTTATGGGTGTAAATAGACTCTCTCATTTCACAGCTACAATTCAGATGGCCCTAACTGGCTATGCCAGTTCAAGTTAGGTTATAATAATAAGTTATAATAAGTTGACTTGAGGGTCAGGAACTATAGAAGGTGTCTGTGAATGTAAGGTCCGGACAAATAGATTCTAAAATCCTTAACATTAAAAATTGTTTATTTGTAAGGAGAAAAAACAGAGTTACAGATTAGAAAAAGAAACATTAATTTAAAGAATGGGTCATCTTTTCCAAATAGGCAGACTCCATCTTGTTTCTTAACTGTCCTCCCTTAACTGCATTAAGACTTTTTTTTAAAAAAAAAAATCTATTTATTCTGGTGGAAACTCAAAAATATTCCACTGCCCAGTGTTTTTTTATAAAGTGTTGTTAATGACAAATGGGGGTAGGAGGGTGGGAAAAGCACTTATATATGCTGTAATAAATCTAGAGTAAGCCATGTCAATGTCTTCCAGAAAACTTCTACCATTCTTTGCCATTTGCTGTGCTGGTTGGGATGAAGGAAGTCAAAGGTATCTTAAGAGCATCTCAAGGTGCCTGTTGCTATGATAAATGATTTCAATATTACCACATTAGTCTCCACACCTGTTAACCTACAGCCTCTGTCAGATATTATTTTCTTAATCTAGAGTGAAGACTATTTTGGGTAAGCTGGAAGCATTTACAGAATATATTCACACTTATAATGGCCACACTTATGTTTTATTTTACTAAAGGCAATACTGTGTTTGGAATCATCCCCTCTGTAAAAGGTTATTCAATGCAAACCACTTTGAAAAAAAAATCATAAAGGCAGCAAATAAGGACCAAGAAGATGCCTTCCATTTTTCAGTACCGGTTTGAGCTGGTGAACAGTTTAATTACCTACTCTATCTTCTACATGAAAAGGCTCTGTTTTTTATTGGCTTTAAAAAACTTACTTCCAAACTTCCATCACCCCATGAGCGGTGTTAGCACGAGCAACATTTTTAGTCCTCTTTGTTTTAGTGGCCCATAAATAAATATCCCCTCATCCATGCTCCAATAGTAATAGTACTCCTAATAATTGAGTTATGCAGCGATCCAATGGATGTTATATTTATTGCTACGTTTTTACATCATGTAAATGTTTCATGTAAAATTCATGTTTACATTCGCCACTATTGCAAACATTCATGTAACTTTTGTTATCTCCTGGTCACCCATGTTGTTTCTTCTTTATCACTCTGGTATACATTTCCAGCAAGGTTCTTATTCATGCTTAAGGCCAGTGCTGCAATCATTGTACTCTGCACTCATTATGAAGTTCTGGTCCCCACAATATCAAAAGGAAGTATGAACATTTTCACGTGTGAGCTACCTCAACAACAAAGAGCCTGGAAACAAAGACCTAGTGAAATGGTTAAGGGACATGATTAGCTTGCCAATGAAATAGTTGGAAGAGTTTGGCATATTTGAAATAAAAAAACTAAGGTGAAATATGAGAAAGGTCTACTTCTATCTAAAAGGTACAAGAAGTGGAAGACCTGTTTTCTATTGAAACTGATAAGGATCGTTGGGTTGATATCAAAAGAAAGGAGATTTCAGCTGAATATATGGTGGGATGTTCTGAAAGTCAGAGCTGCAAAGCAAAGGAATAGTCTGCCAAGAACATGTCCAGGAGATCCCTGAATAGGAACCACCAAACAGTTTCCTTCTAGGGAAGGTTTAACAGAATCCTGCACTGAGCAGAGTCCTTTCAAACTCACGCAAACTATAATTTTTTGATTGTTAGACAAGAGTTAGATTTTCTCTCTGAGCTACCCACATACCATTTTTATCACAGCCTCTGTGCTTTTCAAATGTCAGAACAAATCCAGTTTTCCTCACCTTATTTCAAAAATAATACTCTTAACATAAATACCAAAGGGATCACTAAGAAAATAGAACAGAATTTATTTCTGTTGCTGAACACCTTTACCTGGGAATAAGCACTAGTTTATTACACAAAATACTTTTTAGAAATTAAGGAATAAGCATCCATAATTTGATTTATTCTGTTCCAAAATGACAATGGAGGGAGGGAGGGAGGGAGGGAGGGAGGGAGGGAGGGAGGAAGGAAGGAAGGAAGGAAGGAAGGAAGGAAGGAAGGAAGGAAGGAAGGAAGGAAGGAAGGAAGGAAGGAAGGAAGGAAGGAACATTTAGATGCTATACTATGAATCTATGATCTCATCAACTGCGTACTCTGAATGGTTGATTTAAAAAAAATTGAGGGTTGACTATGGAGCTTGGACTTTCTTCTCAAAGCCTAGCCCAAAGCCTTCACTAATTTCTATTGATTAAGTTAAGACAGTTTTTAATATATTTGTGCGAAATTAAAATACAGCATAATGCAAGGATTTCATTTCTGCCCTTACTATCAACCATTACCTGTGGGGAATTGTAAAAAAGCAAAATTGTGTTCTATTAACTTGGCAAGATTGTGTTCTATTAACCTGGCTATGGGGAAAGAAATGTATATCACTAATACAGAGAAATTCACAGAGGAATGAAAGATTTAAAATGGGAAAAGAAAGGTGTTTTCAGGGAGAAAAGCTATTTTTCCTTGGAGGAAAGTTATGAAAGTGATTTATAAAGTACTGCAACTTTCAGCTTTGAAGATTTCTTGAGCTTTAAAAAATTTACAGGCAACCTCTTGTTTTTACAGCCTAAAGCAGAACTATACTACCAGCTAGGATTTGATACCCTCAGCCAAAAAAAGAATACCACACATTTAATAAACGATCAAATCCTCTAATGCTATTCCCCACTCTCCGATCACAGAACTGAGCATTAAAAAAGTGAAACCTGTCAATTCTTTAGACACTTATGGCTCACACTATCACTTTTTTAGCTGAGTTATCTTAGCAGCAGTTATTGTATGCATTTATTTATTTTTTCAGATATTTTAACATTTTTTTCATGTCTGATTCTTGGAGACTGCCTGGACAGTCCCTACAGTTTTATGACAAGTTTTTTTGAAAGTGGTTTTCCATTGCCTCCTTCCTAGGGGTATGAGAAAGTGATTAGCCAAAGTCGCCCACCTGGTTTTGTACCTAAGGCTTCATGGTCCTCTGGTTTCTAGCCTATTGCTAGAAACCCAACTGACTTTCTTCATAAATCATAAATATCACAGATTTCAACCTTAAAGCTATTTTTCAGTTCTGATATAGGTATGAAATCAATTTGATTTAATAATAATAATAATAATAATAATTTTATTTCTATACCGCCCTTCTCCCGAAGGACTCAGGGCGGTGTACAGCCTATTTAAAAACACAAACAAAACAATGATATAAAATTTAAAATAATTAAATAAATGGCTCAAATTTAAAACCCCAATAAATTTAAATACCCCAATTTAAAACTATTGTATTGATAGTCCGGCCTGGCGGAACAACAGGGTCTTCAATGCGCAGCGAAACACCCGGAGGTCAGATATCTTACGAATTTCCGGGGGCAGTTCATTCCACAGGGCTGGGGCTCCCACAGAGAAGGCCCTCCCCCTGGGCGTCGCCAGCCGACATAACTTGGCTGACGGCACCCTGAGGAGACCCTCTCTGTGGGAACGAACTGGTCGGTGGGAGGCTATTGGTGGCAGAAGACGGTCTCGGAGGTACCCGGGTCCTATGCCATGGAGCGCTTTAAAGGTGGTAACCAACACCTTGAATCGCACCCGGAAGACCACCGGGAGCCAGTGCAGCTCGCGCAGGAGGGGTGTCACATGGGCATAACGGGTTGCGCCCATAACCACCCGCGCGGCCGCATTCTGGACCAGCTGGAGCTTCCGAGTGCTCTTCAAGGGGAGCCCCATGTAGAGAGCATTACAATAGTCCAACCGGGAAGTAACAAGGGCATTGAGTCTACTTTGGATTTCCAAAGTAGACTCAATAAAAAATGAAAGCATCTCAGATTTAGATACAGATAGATACAGTTTAACAGAGTTGGAAGGGACCTTGTAGGTCATCTAGTCCAACTCTCTGCCCAAGCAGACCCTACACCATTTCTGACAGATGGCAGTCCAGTCTCCTCTTGAAAGCTTCCAATGATGAAGTTCCCACAACTTCTGAAGGCAAGCTGTTCCATTGCTTAAAGGATTAGTCCATACTGAATTATCAAAACATGCTTAAGTGGATTGCATTGCTACCATATTAGGCAAAAAGTTGCTGCCAGGCCTATCCAACATAAGCATTTAAGAAAGAAAGACCCTCGACTCCATTTGTAAGGAAAAGTATACATTTATTTAAGCCGAGGAAAAGCCAGAACTGAAGCTGTTACTTTTCTCCTGCCCCAGGCCCTCCCCGCTTCTCGCCCCCCCCCCCCGTCATTTTACTAGTTTCCAATAAAGTTGAAATTAGTTTTTTTGGTAACAATTCTGAGGTTTGGCACCTCTTTGACAGGTGTTCGCATTCTGTTCCCATGCCTGTGTCCTTGGATCATTCAACTGGTGTATCTCGTTGGCATTTCTGATTCTTGTATTCCCCTCCCTGTATTCCCCCTTCCCCCATATTTTATGGCAGGCTGAAATTAAAGCGAAGCAGGATTGGAACGGTGTGATGGCAGATCTAACAGTTGTTAAAATTCCTTAAAATAATTATAAAAGTACTTAATTTAAACCTCCATCCCACCAAACGTTGCCATGATATCGGGGGATGTAAGCTCTGTGGCCACGCCGAATCCCATGCCGAATCAGAAGCAACCAGAATACGACTGATCCGAAAGACCCTGCCAAACTGCCGGGATGCCACGTGGCCACCAAACAGCTGAGGGGCGGTTGTGTGGCGATGACATCACTCAGAATGGCAGAGAGGACCCGAACGAGGCCTGAAAGGCAGTGGGTAGGGGCTGGAGGAGGGAAAACCCAGCCGATTGGATAGGTGGTTTTGGCAAGCAGGCAAGCTGTGGTGTAACTATTACGTTGGCTTAATTCAGAGAGCAATTTACTCTGGGACATGTGGGAGGAAAGACATACGTGATTGGGTGATGGGAGAAGTGGTGTTTATTGTATAAAAGGTGGCAAGGAGCACAGGCATGTAGCCCTAACAAAAGATTCAACAGAGATTGTCAGTACATGCCAGGAAGTTAATAAAAGAAGGCAGCAACAGACCAGGTTTGTGTCCTTTCTTTTGCCTTCTGGTTGGAATCTGACAAAATAAATGAAAAAAGAATTTTGTTATGTGTTCAGTTTAGTTAGCACTAAAGTTCCATGAAGTGTAACATGATCATAGGATTCTGTTGAAATCATCCTTATTCAGCCAAGTTCTAAACTGCATTACATTTAAATGATATAATTGTACTAATATAATTTATATTTCTCAGGATTCCCTCTATTTGCCTCTTGAAGACAAAGCTACATAAAAGCATTGCAATTATCTGCTTTAATTGTCATGATAGCTTTTTATGCCTTTAGATTACACAAGAAAGGGGATTTTTCTTGCTGTTAATTATATGTAAGACTAGATCTTAAAATATAACCCATTTTATAAATAGTAACTGTATTTGCTTTTACAGTATATCTCATAATACCCCAAAATACTCCTCAGGAATTATTCAATGAAGATGGCTGAAAAGGGAGTGGAGAGGAAAGAAAGACTTTTCCCCAAATGTTGTCCTTCCCAATCTTTCTCTGTTTTCACAGTCCTTTTGCTGTAAGAGGGAGTGATGCAGTGGCCTAGAGGTGGAGCTCTCACCTCACAATCAGGAGGCTGTGAGTTCGATCCTAGGTAGAGTTGGATATTTCTCTCTCTGGGCACAATGAGAATATATCTGCTGAACAAAACTCTGCATTGGTGACAGGAAGGGCATCTGGCCAGTAAACATTCTGCTAGCTCAATTCAGTTGCTCAGACTCCACCCCGCAAAGGATTATGGGGTCATTAAAAAGAAAAAAAAATCCCTTTGCTGTAAGAGAATAAAACTCTTTTAAGCATCCTTCTGAATTGTCTTAGCTCAAAGAACAGGGAGTTTGTCTTTTATCTTTTTTTTTCTTCCTGCCTTAGAAGGTGCTAGTGCTGTTTAAAAACCTGCTGTTTCTTCATTAACATCAAGCTGGTGCATCGAAAACCCTTCTGTTTTTATCCGTACATCTTAATTATTAATCGTTCTGTACCTTAGTTTTTGCAATTAATTTAGTAAGTGAAAACATGAACAGAACAATCCGCATCCTTAAATAATTTAAAGCATTAATGGTGCCTGATAATTTTGGGAGTGACTCATTATTACTAATTCTTATTCTTCAGCAACTTGTAATCAGTGAAACTGATTAGCGTAAGTGCCAGTTTCCATTTTCCAGGTGTTTAGTAATAATATACATTTGCTTTAAAAGAATAACCTATCTGCATATGTTTTGAAACTATTAGCTTAGTTTTAATAGAAACTGATTTCACTCTTAAACACTTGCACATAAGTATATTTATTGAAGTTAATGACATCTCTTTATTATGCAAAGCCTGATATAAATAGCTTCACTTGATCAGAAAAAAAGGAACTAAAAGTAACTCAGTGTCAGAGCTAGCAAACAGGCTTTCCATTATTGAGACAAGATTTCCAACTAAATATCGGTGTTTAAACCAAGGAATGAATAAAAAATGGAAATGGAAAATCATTCAATTTCAGCCTGGAACAAATAAGGCAAATGCATACTGAAAATCAATATTACACAAATAATACCATTAATATTTTATTTGGCATATGCTTCCCCACAGAAATCGGCATAAGTTTACTACTAGGTCTACAATATTCCCGTCAGAGAAACAATGAACACATTATCTAAGATTAAAATGAAATGAGGGATTTTAACATAGAATTATTCACGCACTTTGTGCCGTATTACTGGTTTCCAATCCAATCCAGTAGGACTAGCAATTTTCCAATGATTAAGGGCTGCTCTTAACATCCAGGGGGAGTCTGAGGGCCTTGGTGGGTGAGATGGTCTTTTCATTTGGTTTTGGCTTCAAAATGGGAGAAAACCATACCAGCAACGTTCAATGATTAGGAGCAGGCAAAAACCCAGAGCTATTGACAAAAGGGTTGCAGGTGCTCTAGGTGCTAGAACTTCCAATCCCTCCAATACAGGCATCACCCAAGAATGGCTTTTTTCTCCATGGATCTAGTAACTCTGATTGTTGTAGTTGAAATTTTTCATCATCATCATCATCATCATCATCATCATCATCATCATCAGCCATTTAGTTCAGTGGTGGGTTGCCCCAGGTTCGGACCGGTAATAAAACCAGAGGGAGGCTCCACCCACTGACCTCGACATCATCAGAATGCTTCTGTGCATGTGCAGAAGCTTCTGCACATGCACAGAAGCTTCTGCACATGCACAGAAGAGTGCGCGCGCGCGCGAAGCAAGCAAATATGCGTGGCCTCATTGCGAACCGGTAGTAAAGGTAAGTAGAACCCACCCCTAATTTAGTCGTATCCAACCCTCAGCCACTCTGCAGATCAGCACCCATGCCCTTCTGTCTCACACCACCTCCTTCAGGTCTGCCATGGTCATCCCGATCTCATCCTTTATAGCAGGGGTCTCCAACCCCTGGTCTGTGGAACAGCCCTAGTCCACAGCATGACAGAAACTGGGCTGCGCAAACAAGTAGAGCCCCACCTGTGGGATGCAGACAGCATGTGAAACCACAAAAAAAACTGACTCCAGGGAACAGGCCCCTGGTACCCAAAAGGTTGGGGGCCACTGCTTTACAGCATCCAGCCAGCAGGCACTAGGGCAGCCTTTTCTCCTTTTTCTGCTAATCATTCCCAGCATGATTGAATTTTCTAGTGAGCCCATTGGGGTTAAAATTGGTGGTAGGAATATCAATAACCTCTGAAATGCAGATGTTGCTTGTTTATGTAAGGCAAGGAGGGTCTTGAGTGACTAATCCTAAGAGTCAAAGATGAAAGTGAAAAAATTGAACTGCATCTTAACATCAAGAAAACAAAGATAATGACAACTGCAGGGAACACACCGATCAGAATTCAGATCAACAATGAGACCATCGAAACAGTAAAGGAAGATATCTTCCTGAGCTCTAAAATTGACCTGCTGGTGACTGAAGCCCTGAGATAAGAAAGTATATAGCACTTGGAAGAAGTGCAATGGCTGGCATCAGAAAAACTAATTCCAACTGATTTTCTTCCACATGAAATTTACAACTGCATAGCAAGGACAAAAACCTAACCATTATCCAATATGACTTTTCCCATACATTATTCATTTTTTTTAAAAAAAACATAGCTTTACAGTTTGAAACTTACCACACATAAAATAGGAAGACAAGATTGTGAATAAATTGAGACAAAAGTGTAAAGAAATTGCTTCTCTGAGTATAACTTTACATATAAGTATCCAACTGGGGACAAAAATATAATATCTAATTCAAAGAAAGGACTTACCTGAATAGCTATATAATTTATAGATCAGCCTATAACTTAATAACATAATCTTATATACAACAACAATTTAAAAATGCACTGGATTCAGTTGAGCTCATTTTGAGATAAATGAATGCTGAATTGCAATTTTCCTACGAACAGAAAATTAATGTGGTAGGAAAATGTCAGAAAGTTTTACCCCGCAGATTGTAAGTGTCCAAAAATTGAGTTGATTTACATGGACTCATTGTACATGAACCCATTCAAAAAGTAAGACTGTTTTCCAAGTCTGTAACAAAACTGGAGGGATGATAGGCATTGAACCAATGGCAGAAAATCCTTAAACTCATACAGTAAATTCATGATTTATGGCACATACAATGAGCACATGGCTTAGTGAAAATCCCCATTTATATGAGCTAGATGTTACTAGACATTCATACAAACACATGCTACATTGTACACTGAAATTTCAGGCAATCTGGTTTGGCAAAATTAGTGTTGCGCTGCAGAGTTTCTTTAGAAATGCCCCATAATCATGAACTGGCATGGGAAAAAACAGTTTGCAAAAAGCTGCCAGCGGCTTAGCTAGTGGGCATGGAAACATGAAGTTCTGTCTTGGTGCCTCTGTGACCCATTGAAAGAGGAATTGAGTAAACATAATTTTTAAGGCTTAACCTTGAAAGATTAGACATCAAGCTGCCATCTTTGCATGACAAAAAGAGTTGGCAGCAAAGTCCAGGAGTTGGGATGTCATATTATTGTGCAGACTGAAGTTTGATTTGCTTTGACTATCAGAGAACAAAGGATAATTGCCATGCAGTATTAATACTAGTGTTTCAAATAAGCCACTGTAATGATGTACTTGGTTACTGAAAGGAAGATTTGGTATAATCTTTTGAAAAAGCACAGCAAGATGATTACAGATATTGTTTCTTTTCCAGAGGAAAAAAATCAATACAACAGTGTCCACATATCTTTGATATTCATAAAATACTTTCATAGGGGGAATTGTGTATTTAAGCTCTTTGTACGTATTTTCAACTCACAGTGTGAGTTTATGAGAAGCTGTAGGAAGGGAAGAAGCAGATGTTCCTGATTTTACTAAAACTCATAGCTTTGTAGAACCGCACTTGAAGAAACATGTGTACAGAAAAAGAGACTATGCTGGAGCCAAATACTGCACACAAGAAACATTTTAAGAAAAAGCAGTATTTGTTGGCAGTTACAAAACCCTGTAATGTACATTACTACATGATATGGATCATTCCATGCTGCTTTAACAGGAGACATATTTAACATATGACTTTCCTCTCTTCTTTATTTATACTTTCTGAAGCTATATCATCTAGATAGAGCTTCCATTTGACTCTGGTAAATAAAAAGATTTCTGGAATGGCTACAAATGTGTTTTCTTCTTAATTCAAGAGAAATTTCTGCTTCTGATATTAATATCATCCAATTCTACTGCAGATATCAATTCCAAACTGAAGATCTGCTTCATTGTTTTTTTATTAAATGGGCAAAATCCTCAAGGCACTGGAAACTTATCAAGATTCTGATGAGGTTAAAGTAGAAATCTTGTTGCCATATTTTTTGTTCAGATCTCTCATTTGTTGTGTTTATACAATATACTAGACTAGGTGTGTGTGTGTGTGTGTGTGTGTGTGTGTGTGGTGTGTACCACACACACACACACACACACACACACACACACACACACACACACAAATCCCACAAACCTGAAATTGCCTTTTTAAGCAACCGCACAAACTTTCCAAAGGACATAGCTGTTTTAATGCTTGGAGAAGGGTAGCTTGACCCTGCTGATATGCTTTATGAACTACTCCTTTTGAACAGTTTTACAACCACTCCTACTCTTATTAACTCTGCACAGACTACCTTGTTTCCCTTGCATCTTTTGAAGAATACATCTCCAATAATCACCTATGGCTATTAACCATTAATAAATCTGATTTGGATCAAGGTTAATGAGATAAAAGGAGCAGTTTGCAGATATTGTCTATAACAGCCCTTTTATTCTTAGTGGATTTGAAACAAATGATGGAACCTAAAGAATTTTTTCCTGCATATGAACATATTGATAGGATGTGTGTGCATGTGTGTGTGTGTGTGTGAGAGAGAGAGAGAGAGAGAAGAAGAAGAAGAAGAAGAAGAAGAAGAAGAAGAAGAAGAAGAAGGAGAAGGAGAAGGAGAAGGAGAAGGAGAAGGAGAAGGAGAAGGAGAAGGAGAAGGAGAAGGAGAAGGAGAAGGAGAAGGAGAAGGAGAAGGAGAAGGAGAAGGAGAAGGAGAAGGAGAAGGAGAAGGAGAAGGAGAAGAGATGGTCGTAAGTGTGAATACATGGCCATTGTACTTTTGAAATGTTGTTGAACAAGGATTGTTCAAGGATTGTAAATTGAGGATTACCTGTATAATTGTCAGTTGAATAAGACATGAATATATGTCTGCTGTTCCACATACACACATTGGTTGCTTAGCCAAAACAAATACTCCATGTTAATTGCTACCTTTGTACCAGCTTGGTAAAAACTGGGTCTACGACAACTTGCTGCAGCCAATTCACCACAGCAAATTTGCGGCAGTCAACTTGCCATGGCCTGTGGAACAACTCACAATGGCCAACTCGCTGTAGGACAGGAGTTACATTAATATCGAAGAAATAGTGGAATACTGTAGAATCATTAAAGAAAGGATGCCAAATATAAATGATAAAAATTAAAATAATTCTTAAAATTATTTTAAATAATTAAAACTGAATTGTTGAATTGTCCCAAAGTGAATTGGCCATGGTGAGTTGGCTGTAGTGAGTTGACTGTGGCAAGTTGTCTCACTTCATAAAAAATAGAATTAAAGGTCGCTTGGTCATTGCAAGATCTTAAAAAGCAATTTCCTGTTTACTGCTCAATCACAAACCACCTATTAAGTACTGAGCGCTCTCAGTGGCCACAAAATATGGACTCTAAGGGAACAGAAAAATAATAAGGGGAAAGTAAGGGAAAGAAATATCATAAAATAATAAATGACTGGTTAATATGTTGCACAGGGCCACTGCACATTGCAACAGTAAGTTTAATACTAACATCCATAGGCCACCTCTGTTTGGGGCAAAAGATTAGTGAATACCATTAGCAGAAAAGGAACACTAGAAATCTTTATGTTTTATGAGAAGTTTCCTGGAGATATTTGAGGCAAGCAAGATGTTGGATTAAGTAAATCTTTGACCTGATCCAGCTGAGTTTCTCTTTGCTTTCGAACTGAATGAGAACTCAAAGCATTCTGCCGCTGCCATTGCTTCTACACCGGGAGCGTGACAATATGACCTGAGGCTCAACAATGTACTTAGCATCATACACCGCAGGGGCTTCAGATGACTCTTCAGTGGAATTCAAAAGACATTTGTGCTAGCTACTGCCTAATCTCATCTGCCTCCTGTGTTAACGATTGGTATCTCTGTTCCTCCTGAATAGATCCCGAACCCTAAGCCAAAAGATTCAAGACAGATCTGCTTCTGCTTCTGATACCGACTTGTTCTTCTCATGCTTGTAAGAGATGATGGCAAACTGATTCCAGTGCCATGCTTCGAACTCAGAAACTCAGAACCAGCTTAGAATAAGAGCCAGGTCCTACCAGCCGAATCAACAGGGTTTTGAAGGAATGGCATCCTATCCTACCTTTATTCTTAACATTAACACAGTGCGCATACAGTAAATTGAGGGTCAAGATTTGTTCTCCGAGCTTGTGGGTTGGTTTCTGAATGTTTTGTTACCAGACTAGGTAACAACTTCAGCGGAGTTTCACCTCTGCCAAAAATGTTACCTAGCTTGGTAAGAAAAGGTTCGGACACCAACCCACAAGCTTGGAGAACAAATATTTACACCCAAAGCTACAGATATTCACCACTATTGCAAAACATACAGTAAGTCTTAACCCAACTCCTGGAATAAAGCCTTTACATGTCATGTGATAGGATTTGAGTAAAAACAAAAAGGTACTCGCTTCCTCTTTTATCAAGAACATTCAAAGGTTATGTGGGCCATAATGGGGATGAAAAGAAATGACATCATATCATGACAGTGTTTCTCTCTTGCTCGTAAGCAGCAGCCTAATATTAAGTTAGACAGCAGACAGGAAGATCAGCTATCAGCTCAGATGATTCTCAATCATCCAGGTCATGGTTGTCCCAAAGGTGCTTTTTCAAAAGGCAACTGGACCAGTGGTGGGTTGCCCCCAGTTTATTTATTTATTTATTTATTTATTTATAATTTAATTTATATCCCGCCCTTCTCCCGAAGCACTCGGTGCGGTGTACAGCCAATTAAAAACACAAGGTACAAACAACAGTTTTAAAATAGTTAAAAGTATTAAACAATTTCGGCCTGAATTTAAAACCCAAAATTTAAAACACCCAATTTAAAATCATTTACATAGATAGCCCTGTCTGGTGGAACAGCAGGGTCTTCAGGGCACAGCGAAACACACAGAGGTCGGAGATCTTGCGTATTTCCAGGGGCAGTTCGTTCCACAGGGCAGGATACTACCGGTTCTATAGAACCGGTAGTAAAATCGGCGAGAGACTCCACCCACTGACCCCGATGTCATTAAAACGCTTCTGCACATGCTTTTGCGCTTGCGCAGAAGAGTGCGCGCGCAGCCCCACTGCGAACTGGTAGTAAAGGTAAGTAGAACCCACCCCTGAATTGGACCAGTTGCCTTTTGTTGTGACTCCGACCCCTGAGCCCGTCTTATTGGAGGGAGAAGACTCCGAAAGTGAAGGAGAGGAGTTGGCAAGGCCTCCCTCTCCAGGACCCTCCCCTCTGGCAATGCCTCAGGTGTCTTCCGAAGGAGAAGAGATAGGCCAGGAGCCAGGCATTTCCGAGCAGCCACAGTTAGACAGCAATGGAAATAAGTCTTGGCTGGATCCCCGACAGCGTCGGAAAGACAAGCACATGCAGCAGAGAAGGAGGTGTGCCAGAGATTAAGCTGAGTCACTGGACCACACCCCACAGGGAATAAAAGGGGGTGTGGTGGCCATTCAGGCTTTGTGATGGACAAAACTGAAAGCTAGCAAGTCATTCTGCATTTCTGGAACTTTGTTATATACTCTGCTTGGACTGATTTTTGGGGCTCGACTTGACTATTCTTTGGCTTTTGTGGACTTTGATGTTTTCAGTCGGAGGAGATAAACCTTCCTTTGTAAGTAAAAAACTGTTGGCAAGCAGCCACTGGGTTGCTGCCAATTCTGTTATCAAAGGAAATTCTTGTCTGTTGGTTTATTTTAACTCTTGGTCGACTGCTGGTGTGCGTGTGTGAAATGGGGACAGAACACCTTTTGAAAAAAGCATCTTTGGGACTATCAGTTCTGGGCTGCAAATTTCCAGATGCTTACTAGTGGCAGAAAAGTTTTGTTGCATCACCTTGTTATCCTTGATAATTATCTATAGTTTAGTTGCCCCGATCTTGTACTGTAGTCCTAATACAAAGGCAATGATATTACATCATGTTATTTTCAGTTCTACATAACCCAGGTTTTCTTCAATCTCAGTAAACGGTATGTCACAAGTAAATGCCTTATTCTTCATTATGTAAATAGTACATGACCAGGGTATCAGGGGTTAACTTATTCTTCACTACTTAATATATTCATATTTAACCACTCCTATACCTAGCTCCACCCTATGTATATATAAGGAGCTGTATGCATTCTCTCTGTGCTTCTATCTGTGATTATTCAGTGAATATAGAATGCCTTCTGTAAATAAACAGTGCTTTATTTGAATATCTAACTCTTAATTCATTTATTGAGTCTGATCCTGAAAATATTGCAACACGGTAATTGAATAACATACCCATCAGTCAATAGACCTTCCAACTTTACAAGCATCTATTCATAATCAATTTACAATGGTAACTAGCCTCCCAGCATTAAAAGGCAGCTCTGTGTTAGCAGGCCTATTGAAAGATTTGGTCTGGAGGTTGAAATTTTTGATTTTTATGAAATACAAGGCCTCTCTTTTCTTTTTAGAAAATATTCTGCTCTCACACAGATTTATCTTCACGGTTGAGCAGGTTTTTGCCTTAATTGGTATTTCTCAGTTTCTGCATGAAATACTAACTGCCTTCCTTCGCCCCTTTACATATGAGATGGGACTTGAAATTAATAAGCAATGTAGCAGGCGATGTACTTACATGCACTTAAGATGTAGATCTTTCTACTTTGTTGGATGATCTAAATGCAGCAAGATCTGAACGCAAGTAGGTACAGTAGTGCTTCCTATCTAAGACTGCTTAGAATAATATGATGAAATCGATCCAGAAATTGGGAATTAAGTCAGTAACATTTCAGTGAATGTAGTGTGCCTACTGCAGAGTGTTTCTGAGCATTCTGTTGCTACTACAGGTAGTCCTCAATTTACAATTTGGGATGAACACCCTTTGAATGGTGTGGGAGTAGGAATGGATTGCAGACTACAGGAACCAGGAGCACTACTCAAGTGACCCTGAGGACACAGATAAACCTCCAAGTGCTTCAACAATTCTCTAAAAGGATTCAAATGACCAGCTGCAAAGAATATAAATCCTTCCATTCCCCCTTTATCCTGTCAGAGCTGAAGAAGCTTCATAGATGAGAAGTGAAATGTCTTCAAAGAAAAAACAAGAAATTCCAGTTGCCTCCTGAAAAACACACCTTTGGGACAACCATGACCTGGATGACTGAGAATCTCTACAGACTCCTCGACTTACAATTACAACAGTTCATTTAATGACCATTCAAAGTTACAAGAGCACTGAAAAAAGTAACTTTTATAACCACCAGTTCTAGTTAGCACTGATGATGTTAACTAGTTAGGGTAATGAAAACAAGCAAGCTCAGAGAGCACTAAGCACCCCTCATTTCAACCCTGAACTGTAAATATTCTCCTTTATTCATTTGCATATCTTTGGTTCCCAAACTTGGAGAGCTGAAAATATCTCAATATGAAGTACTTGCCATATATAGATGACATCTAGTATGGTTGTGTCCAAGATGATTTATTCTAGTTTATGTATATTGGTTTGTACAGAAGATGTGATGTCTGGCCTTTTGAGGCAGGAATACCAGCCCTTTATGCTATCGTAATATCCCCTCTTCCTCCAGATGTTAACAATAGCATCAGCATAGGGTTATTATTTTATGTTCATAGCAGTTCACAGTTCTCCCTTTGTCCCAATTTTCAATACAATTTGTATGAAAATAAATAAGTTATTTATATGCAGAATTGCATAACGCTTCTCCGCTTCATCTCCGTCAAGGGAGCTGTTCTCCTACTGAAATGATGCTATTATGTAACCAAACAGTAGTTCACCTAGAAAGGCAGTTACATTTCTCGCAATATATTTTGATAAGGAAATGCAGCATTTTCTGATTCTGGCTAATCCCAGGGCCCTTAATGAGTTGCTACCCAAACAATTCCCACTTCAGTGTAAAATTAAAAGCAAAATATGGATAAAATATAAGCAAAGGATCCAAGGCTACTATGTGAGTTTTTGTGTGTTTTCCTCAATGTTTTTTTTTTAAAAAAAGCAACCAAACTAGAGCATTCTCCATAAATTGAATGGAATTCAAGAACATTGGAAAGAAAATGCATGTAAACAAACTTCATTCCAAATAACAAATACAAAAGCAAGGTATTCTATAGAAAATAAATATAATTGCAGCATATCTCATATGTTAAAATGAAAAAGGAATTAAGTATTACTTGTCAAACAAGTTATTTAGCATAATACAATGCCTTTGGCTTTAATAATGCATTGCAGAACAATTTGCTATAGCTGTGTATTGGAACACACACACACACACACACACACACACACACACACACACACACAAAGCTGGAAGTGCAAACTAAAATGACCCATCATGTTTTTCAGTACAGAAAATTCCAAATTGCAGCAAACATCCTTTACAAACTCCCCAGTTTTTAGATTTATTTTATCACAATTTGTCATCCAAAAATTCTGCATGTGCAGTGATAATGTATTCTAATCAAATGAAATATTTTTCCCAAACCCATTGTATTAAAAAAAAAAAATTGCTGTCCTCCCCTTATCTCTCTTACTATTTCATTTTCTTCATTGTCCCTTTTTCTTTGGTTACATTGTATTTTCTAACACTAATAGCCTTAATTTTATACATTTCTATATATTTGTTATATACCGGTACATATTTTACATTTTTAGATTCTCTAAAGGGAGGAAAGATACAAAACGGAAAGAAGACCACCAAGAAATATTGTTTAAAAAAGAGGATGCATTTATAGGTTACTGTATGTGTTTGTTATATTGTGTTATAATAAAATATTTTTTAAAAAAATTGCTCAAGCCTAAAGACACTTACCACAAATCCCTACATATATTTTTCAAGAATTTTCATTTATGTCTATTAGTATAATTTCAGGATAAGCTACAACAATTATATTGAGTTACTTACTTTTGTCTTTCAACCAGTGATACTTTTCAATTGTGGTGGTTTGCAGCCATTTTTAGAAATTATTCATCATTGTCTTTCTATGAGTAAAAATAGATGGTTGAGTGCCAAGTGTCCAGATCTTAAAACTGGGCCACTGAAAATTAACAATCAGATATGGAGAAAGAAAACAACAACAAAAAGAATTTATAGCATATTTGATGGCTTCTAGAAGTCTGTTTCATGAGCAATGAAGAACTTACATATCTCTGAAGAAAGGTGTGGCTATTTGCCTCATTAGCTAAGAGTCTAAGTAGGAGGAAATGATATTAACCTAGTTCAAGAACCCATGTAATCTGAAATTTGGTGCAGAGTTTTGGGCAGATGAGCGTTGGCTCATTATTTAGAAGAGTGTTTGCTCATTATTTAGAAGAGACACTGTGGCGCAGTGGTTAGAGTATAGTATTACAGGCTACATCTGCTGATCACTGGCTGCCAGCAGTTTGATAGATCAAATCTCACCAGGCTCAAGGTTGACTCAGCCTTCCATCCTTCCGAGGTCGGTAAAATGAGGACCCAGACTGTTGGGGGCAATATGCTGACTCTGTAAACCACTTAGAGAGGGCTGTAAAGCACTATGAAGTGGTATATAAGTCTAAGTGCTATTGCTATTTACTTTTAATAAATATAGTTCTTAAGGCTAGATAGAATTTTCTTGTATATATTGTGTTTCAGAGATGATCACAAAGCTAATAGAAAAACAAAGAGTTTTTTATTTATGGTGATGACTTTGATTTTGCATTATATGTTGCCTTTGCTGCCTATTGCAGAAGAAATTCCTTCCACAAATTTCCCAAATAGTTCATTTTAACCCAGAAAAACAGCACACAATTCATTGAAGCACAGATTGTTTATTACAGTACCAGAGGCAGAAAGACTAACCTAAAAAAGAGGGTGACATTCAGTCCCTCTGTGTAGAATTATGCAAATTACAATATATATTTAATCTATACAGCAGAAAAAAAAGAGTAGATTATAGTAATATGTGTGTGCTAATGAAGTCAGAATGGTGAGGTAATGTGGCATTACAAAAACAATATTTTTCTGAGTTAAATAAAGTAATCTTCCTTGAGAAAATTATTTTAGTAAGTTACTTTTTCTAGATAGGGTTTACCTTTGAAGGGAATGTTTCTGTCTATCTTAACACCATCTTCTCACCAAAAATCTAGTATCCAATTGCAAATACAAAATTGCACTTGTCTTTCTCTAAAGCAGGGATATCAAACTCAATTTCATTGAGGCCCACATCAGGGTTGTGTTTGGGGGGGCTTGGGGTGTGGCCAGGGGGGGCGTAGCCAGCTTGGTGTCACTCGTGTGATCAAATGCCACTTTTCCTAGTAATTTGTTTTGCTAGCACTCTGCCGGTGAAAACAGAGCTCCTACATGGCCCTCCCAAGCTCCATTTTTGCTGGCAGAAGCATGTGGGCCAGTCCTTTGCTGTTTCCAGGTTGGCCCCACAGGCTAGATTTAAGCACCCTGCATGCCAGATCCAGCCCACAGGCCTTGAGTTTAACAACCCTGCTCTAAAGATCTGAGTCTGAATCTCAAGAGGCCACCATCATGGGAAACTGTTCAAGACAAGTGACATTTATTCTAAATCTAAGTAGGAAAATTACATGTCTTACTTTTATTTGGAAAGGATCATATTCACCTGTCTCCCACTAGATCTGATCAGAGAATCAGCTCCAGAGGAAGACCAGAACTATTTATTATGTTGCTATAATAAATAGAAGATTGCTATACTAAATAGATTTTACTTGGATTGCTATAACAAATAGAAGACTGGTTGTGCCATAACTCCCCTATTTTTATACTTCAGTGAACCATGGAGAAATTTCACTTCTGAGAATGATCTTGTTTCCTAGGACTTAAAGACTGTTTCGGCCCGCTTTGCCTAGGAAACAATTCTGCCATATTTCTATCAAAGCCTCATCTCACTATAGTGCTAGATTATTATTTGACCTGGAAATAGAGTTGCCCACTATTCAGAATAATTGGATCCATGCAGTTTTGATGTTCAACATGGTTATTGTTTAGGATAGTTGTTTTATGTTTTATAGATCCAAACGCTGTTGCCAATTCCTCAGGCCCATTGCTGATCGATCTGTAACCTACACCAAAAACCCCTAGTAAAGTCTTTTATACATTGCAGACAAAAGACAAGAGTTTATATGGTGAATTGCAACTATTCTGATTTTAACGATAGATTTTCAATGCACTAATTCACTTTTTCATATTAAACCTCTCAAGAAATTTGCTAGGTTGTTTCCAAGGCAGAAAAGTGAATAAAAGTTATACTTGCTTTATAAAATCTATAGACTTTACTTTTCTTCAAAAAGGAGACCTTTTTTTTCTGATCTTCACTAAAAAATGTTGACAACAGGGCAGAATAACTTCTAGTAGCATTTCTCCTGCCATGGATCTACTAGAAGCAAAATATCCCCTTTTTTTTTTTTTCTCATCAGCATTCTAGGAATTTGATGACCTCATATTCTGCTCTCTACAAAACACCACAAATACAGAGAGCTACAAAAGCCTGACCTTGCTAGTCATAATATGCGATCAGTATGTTGCATTAATATGTTAATGTCTAGATTAACACAATAGCTTTCATCTTGTATTAACACTGACAAATGTATTATAGTTTAATCCATAATGCAAGTTAATAATCGATGTGGGCTATTGGTGTTGATGTAACTATTTAATATTCTTTCCCAATTTGGCAACAAAATATGACGAATTGTGGTACAAACACATCTGAAAAATAAGTTGGTATGACTGCTCTAGTTAATTCAAAAATCTCCCTTGGCATGGAAGCTGACATTCTGCTTGACCATTGCTTCAGTCATGATATCAAGAACACTAAACAATTATGATTTTATTGCCTGGTTGTCTCATGGATATTGGTAAGGAAGGGAACCTTTCTAATCAGAACTTGCTGAATCAAAGCACTCAGGAAAGCAAAATATTTTAAACTCTAATTACAAAGAGGTCTGTAAAACCTGAATACCTAAGATAATACAGTCTGCTAGACAAACACTTTCTGCCAGTATAGCTGAGTTTGTAAAACTCAGTATAGAGTTAGATTTTAACCTTAAATTGAGACACACACCAAAACTTCATAATGTTTTTCATTTAACATACAAATCACTGTTCGGTCTGGATTAATTACAGGTCAGATAATAGATGGAGAACTTATAGTTAGGTAAATGAGTTTGTACTCTTCTCTTTTTCAGAAGTCACTGATGCCTTAAGCTACTTTGAAGCCCTCCATAGATCAAAGCATGGGATCTCTTGCCTCATCACATAGCAGAGAATCAATATCTTTTCTTTTGTTAAATTACTGCAAATTTCAGGTGAACTATTTGCACACATACATGCCCTATAGAGATAAGCACAACGGTTTGACCGGAACCATTCGAGTTAGTGAGCATGAGGCCACTAAATTCTTTCGTCAGGCACAATCTTATCTAGGGGTGACATGATAGCAGTGTTCCAATATCTCAGGGGCTGCCACAAAGAAGAGGGAGTCAAGTTATTCTCCAAAGCACCTGAGGGCAGGACAAGAAACAATGGGTGGAAACTAATCAAGAGAGAAGCAACTTAGAACTAAGGAGAAATTTCCTGACAGTTAAAACAATTAATCAGTGAAACAACTTGCCTCCAGAAGTTGTAAATGCTCCAACACTGGAAGCTTTTAAGAAGAGATTGGATAACCATTTGTCCTCCTAGGTCCCTTCCAACTCTGTTATTCTATTCTATTCTATTCTATTCTATTCTATTCTATTCTATTCTATTCTATTCTATTCTATTCTATTCTATTCTATACATTGTTCTTGGGAAATAATTCCACTGCAGAGTCATCTTCATAAGGCTCAGGGGTTCTCATGTGTATGATGTACATGAAGAAAGGGAAGATGGATGAAAATATTGTCTCCACTTCTCATCTATCACTGGCCTCCTTGCTTTTAGGGGAGAAAAATGCTTGAAGGTTCCCACGTGGCATTCACATTTATAAACCTGTCTCAGGATTCAGAGCAGATGCTCTGAAGCAAATGCTGCTAAGGTCAAAGTAGAGCCTTAGGCATCCATAGGGAAGGGGAAGGAGACATTATGGCTTCTTTCAGACCTCTATGAACACGACTGCCCCAGATCAGAATATGATGAAAATAATTACAGTATAGGGTGGAGGTAGACTTTGTGTCCCCTTCCCTCTCCTTCACCTTACATGTATATTTCACACATGAGGAGAATGCCTGAAGAGGGACAAATATCTTCTCTGAACTTTATTATTTTGTGCTATTCAGCAAGTTCCCAAGGAAATGTAATGAAATAATTCTCATTAGTACTAATTAAACAATCATGAGAAGTATGGTAAAGTTGGCTGCGCCTCTTCACTGTAATTTTAGAAGTTCATTTTTTGTTAATAATTTTATTGAAGTTTTTAATAAGCATAGTAAATATCACTGCAAATTAAATTAGAAGAAAGAGAAAAAGTGCTGAAAAAAAGAATAGAAGAGAGAGGGAAGAGGAGAGGAGAGGAGAGGAGAGGAGGGAAGGGAAGGGAAGGGAAGGGAAGGGAAGGGAAGGGAAGGGAAGGGAAGAGAAGAGAAGAGAAGAGAAGAGAAGAGAAGAGAAGAGAAGAGAAGAGAAGAGAAGAGAAGAGAAGAGAAGAGAAGAGAAGAGAAGAGAAGAGAAGAGAAGAGAAGAGGCTTCCAACCTTCATTAACTGAGCATAAGTTGATATACTAAAACTTCACCCTCTTCGAAAGTTACAAATAAAAAATCTCCTCTCCTTCCCATAGCTCAACTTTTATCTATGGGCAATCCAGAAATCAGCATCTTTTCAATCCTACCTCAGCAAAAAATTACTTAGGCGTTTACTATTTATTCAAACAAACAGTTTATCCCTGGTTAAATAGTCCAACTTTATGTTCCTTTTTTTTTTTTGCTTTGCATTCCATTGACCTTTAAATCATTCCTGCAGCATCACAGATTTGATCTTTCATTACTCTTTGGCATTTAAAAGGAGTCTTCAAAGTTTTCACCAGCCTACTTTGTGGTCTACTTTAAAGAGGCAAAAGAGGATTTCTTCGCAGTGGTCATCACCTCTGATCATTCACAGAGACATCTTCTATCATATTCTATGACTCACACCAAAAGCTCTAAAAAGTTTAATTCATAAGAAAGCCACAGGCAGTTTTGCTTACAGACAGATTACTTAACATTAAAACTGGCAACATTATCCCATAGAGAAAACTTCTGGTTATTATTATGGGATAACAGAGCAACATGAACTTTCTTCTCCTTTTGTAAAGGTAACTTTTTTCTCTAACATCAGTGACCCAAATGACTAGTTTAATAATCCCATATTGAGTTGTTGAAAGGTCTATGCCTCCTAATGGCCTGTATGTATGAAAAGGAAAACAGGTGCGTAGTTGCAACTCACAGAAATAAAAAAACAAATACAGAGCTACTATGGAAGTTGTTTGTCTAAACAAAGCAAATTACCTCAAGGAGTTCAAATGGAACAGAAATATTCTTAGGCTCACCAAAGGAACTGCTTGATATTTAAGATACACAATCCCAGCATTTCTACTACTGTCACACAGGGTTCATTTTCAGTGTGTCTAATTTCCTTCTACATTCTCCAACTTCATAGGCAACAATCTTCTACTACTGGTCAAACATGGATAGGATCTCACATTTGATTTTCTAACCTGTTGCCTGATTGTTTACATTATTTATATTTATTCTATTTTTATTAATCCAATATTTTCTATTTTCTAGGTGGATTAAAGGGAGAGGAGTAGAATCCAAAGAAAGACACCATGAAGTTCACTGATGACAGTATCGTAGGAAATAACAATGAAAAGTAAAGATGTCTCTGAATCACATTTGACTTAAAATGATTAAATGGGTATGTCTCTTTAGTTTTCTCAGTAACACTACCACGGGCACAATGCAAACCGGTAGTAAAGGTAAGTAGAACCAGTGGTGGGTTGCCCCCAGTTCGCACCGGTTCTATAGAACCGGTAGTAAAACCGGTGGGAGGCCCCGCCCACCGACCCCGAGTCACCAAAACGCTTCTGCGCATGCACAGAAGAGTGCACATGCACGTGAGTGAAGCGAGTGCACGCACGTGGCCCGCTGCAAACTGGTAGTAAAGGTAAGTAGAACCCACCCCTGTAGTGATCCTATTTTTTTATCAACAGCCGCACAAAAAGTGCTGCTGAGTTTTGTCCAAACCAGTCCCTTAGATTTTGCCTGGATCTCATTTACCTTCAATCTTTCCCTGAAGGATTACATGAAGTATGCCATATTTTTCCGGGTGTTGCATCACATGTCCAAAATATTCTAATTTTCGCTTTTTAATGGTTTCAATTTTTGCCCTTGGCTTTCCCAGGTGGCTTATCACCTTCTCAGTTCTGATTTTGTCAACCCAGCTTAGATCTTTTGGCCACAATAAATATTCTCATTCTTAGATTTCATTACTATTTAAGTACCCACTTCCATTTCTTTAGGACATCATTTTCTATAGTTGTTTGCAGTAGTGTGCTGGAGCCAACTCATACTGGCTCCAATAGCCAATTGTTAAATTTTGGTTGAGAGGAAAGCTGAGCCACAACTGCTGGCATGCCAATCAGCTGTTTGATGGGAAGTAGCACAACATAGTGGCTACACAGGAGGTGACAGTGCCTATGAAACCTGGAGTGGTTGGAGGAGCTCAGCACTGTGCCTTTCAGGGTGGAGGTAGCTGCAAAAGATTAAATAGCAGCAGATCAGGTCTTTTGAGCTGCATTTCTTTTTGGGAGATTCAATTGTTAACTATTTGCCACCCCTTGTCAGGAACTGCTTCTTTGACTTTGGAACACTTCTGTTTGGAATCATCGGTGATACCGTTTATTCACCTTGACCTCTAATCACTCTCTTTTTAAATTCCTTTCACTTTTTTCCAATATTAGGGTCTTTACAATTACTCTTACATTACATGCTCAAAATATCTAAGCTGTAGTTTAATCATTAGTGCTTCCCACGAGAAAGCCACTTTTACTTCATTTAGAATTGAACTTTTGTTCTTGTGGTCTAAGAGATTCCCAGCAATTTTTTCCAGCATTACAATTCAAAGACATCCATTTTATTTTGCTGTCTATTTCTCAGATATTTGTTACAATTGACAACCTATATCTATATTGTCAGTGTGATGTCTCTGCATCTTAATATTTAGTCTGTCAAACTATTTCTTTCTTGTAACAATATTCTTGCAGCTGTAACTACAGATCTTTACAAATCTGATATTCAAGAGGAATTGATCAGATTTCAAATTAGACAATAAGCAGTCCCCAATTCAGTGTGCCCATTTGATGTAAAGCAAAACAAAACCTTGAAAGACATCAGCAAAAAACTGTGAACCCTAGATTGGATTTCATGTCTGTCCTGTTTAGAAGCTCATTAGAATGGCAGTTTTGATTTCCTTAATTCCATGCTTTGCACAATTTTACAAGGAAGTTCCATTAATCCATTTATAATTATTCCTACATACCTGTGTAACTTAGTTACTTATTAAGTAAGGCTCATGCCATATCTCAAAAGGGTTCCATTTATATGTAATAATCCCTGTTTCATCCAATTGATATGTGTCTTTGTTTATATTAGAAGTTCTGGACCCAGGAAAATAATAATTGAAAAAGACTGAAAACAGAAATGATAGAGCTGCTATAACCATCAATTGATGGTTTCTTATTTTTTTGCTTGCACATTTCCTGTGAAACTTATGCAATGTTCCCTTACCTTTGTGTTAGACAGAAAAATAGCATGCTTAGATGACTATGCCTGTGAGTGCCTTGTATAAAATGAACAGACCAACTATGGGTACCTTGAATTATCCAAGCCCTTGGCCCAAAGCATTTTTTCATCACAGTACCCAGTAAGGAATTAACAGATACTATAGCATTTCATCATGAATGATCAGAAGATGTAATGGCATTGGAAGGGGGGGAAATGTCTGGAGGAGATCTCTCCAAATTCTTACCCCCAAACCATTAATGTCTTAGAATTTCTAATGGTGTGCAAAGGGAAAAAAGCAGCAAAAAGATTAAAGGGGTCCTTCATGGCCATATATCTCCCTTACTGACTGAAAATAACTTTTTCAAAACAGCAATGGCATTGGCTGTATATCGTTCTCTATATAGTCCTGTAGGACAATGGGTTTGAAGAAGTAAGTGACATAAAAACTATAGTTTGATGGCAAACCATAGTTTGCAAGCAGATTCAAGATTCCATTTCTGGAATTTTCCAATAGGTCTGGGAAATAAAATTCCACAGAGCTGTTGCCACTTAATTTTGACAATACTGAAGTAAGTTGTACAATAATGGTCTGGATAAGTATAAGCAGCATCCGGTGCTTCAGATTCTGAATCTGATTCTATAAGTTATAAATGCTATGCATAGCGGTTCTCAAAGGGTGGGGGGAAGATAAAGGAGGAAACATTTCCTTTATTAATAGCCGCTTTACTATATTTAGTTTTTGATTTGTAAATAGAGCAGCAGATTAATTCTAGGCAGTTTGAAGTCTGTCAACTAAATGTAATACCCGTGCTCCAAACACCAGGCATTTATTATTTAGGACTGTTCCTTTCATGTGTTATTTTGAACCAAATAATGTGATTTTATTTATAGCTATTTTTTTCCTAGTCAAAAGAGGTACAGCAGAAGCTGTTGTTTGGCCTTTGCAAATAATGGGGTTTATTTTACAAAAAGCCTTGCAAAAACAACAAATTGAGAGAAGCTCAATCATGAATTAAAGTCGATTTTGCAAGACAAATAGAAAAACAGTGCCATCTTTTGGCTCAGGGAGATAGGATTCTAAGCTGGACATCTCTGGCTATAACCATGTCTCTCTTCCAGTGAACAAAATGAATATAAACAGTGGCTGTGCAATTAGAACAATTTGATGCATCTGCAGTTCACTGCATGATAGCAAGTGCTTTTCCCATTCTCGGCATTGTGTTCCCCTCGAGCAGAAAGTGGTACATATGAAGCAAGCATTTCATTGCATTTCCAGAAAGAAGCCAAAAAGCTACTGATAAAAGGGAATTAAAGTAATCTTCACTTACCAATTGCCATTCAAAGTTACAATGGTGTAAAAAAATAGTTTTTTGTAACCAATCCTCACATTTATGACCAGTGCAAAATTCTGCAGTCATGTGATTGCCATTTGTATGTTTTGCAGCTGGCTTGAGTCAAGCAGAGTTAACAGAGAATGTAAAAGTAAAATTGCAAGATGTGGTCACATGATGTTTTACAGGAATTCGCTTAACAATCAAGGAGAAGTGAGGTCATAAGCCCATTGTGATTTTCCTCTTAGCAATCATGGGGCTTAGCAATAGAGCTGCCAGTCTCAATTGTAGTGGTTAAGCAAGGACTACCTGAATAGCAAGTATATTAACATAAGAATGAGGACATGTGACAAATCTGCATACATGACTTTTGACTGTTATGATTACCAGTCCATCCAAATGTTAAGACTATGGTTTGGTAAGTATTACATGGATTGAAACTTGCTTTGTTTGAAGTCTTTCTGAACATTTAACTTGGAAAAAAAATAAATTTGCTGAGTCACCAAGTATGAGAGATATTTCTCTCTCTTGGAAAAAACACCTTTCTTCTCCAAGATTCCTTAAAAAAGTGCTACTGTGAGAATGGGATGTGACCTTAACATCACAAAACTCAGTTCACCTCAGAAAACATGCCTCCGGCTCAATAAATTTGTTCCTTAAGAGTCAGAGTTCAGAGCACAGAACATACACCACAAACTCCATTCAAGAAACATATTTGGTGTTTGGTGTGGTATCTGGGTTACTGTTGCCTTTTCTGCTGATCTCTGGTTTTCACAGTTTTACCACTAATTATTTACTATTAGAAATCAGAGGAGGGTTGATTAGTCAAGCCTGCTTATTCTGTTGCTAAACTCACATGAATGTTTAATTTATTGTTTCAGCATTTTATCTCTGGAGTTTACCAGACTTGGCTAATACACTTCTTTATACATTCCTCAAATATGTCTCAGTTTATATAAAATTGTATCTCACAGACTACACATTCTTCAGGAAGGAAAAAATTAAGAGTGCAAAAATGTCACAGTTCTCTGAATAAAATATTTTAGTATTAATTAGACTGAGTCCTTACTGTAATATTAAAACCATTTTGGCACCACCACTACCATTTTAAGTGCATTGCATTCCTTTCTTTATGGATCAATTATTGCTTTGTCGTTTGACACCTGTCTTTTTATTGTTACTCTTTTTGTAACCTTGCTATGCCTTTGAAGTAAACAGCCTAAACAAGTTAAACAAATCCCTGTGTTGAAATTAGCCTAAAAGCACCAGTGAACACAAAACTGGATGAAATTACCTTCGCTAAAATGCTTCATTAACCCTACACATGTTAATCAAACTGCTAAAATGAAAGGCTATTTAGATACTAGACATAAGAAAGATTATCAACTAAAGTCACCCTCATTTAATCAAAGGGCACACTAAAACAAGGATGATGGGCCTGGAGTGCAGTGGATAGCAGGATACCAGAATCAGAGAGACATTCCATTATCAGGGTCAGTAAAAGTTACATCAAACAAGCTAATTGGAGTTGTAGGAATATGTGTGACGGGACATTATGCAATAGTTCACCATACATATAATATTTAAACCAACCGGCATACAATTGGTGTCCCAAGGAAAAGGTTCCAAAAATCCTATGAAGTTGGATTGGATGTATAGCACTGATGGCAATTTATACTACTGTTAAGCCTGTAGTAATCAATGAATGTATTAGATGTTGTGGCAGTTTGATAGTTTGGATGTAGTGCCACACATTTTACAGGAGCAGATAAGAATTAAAAATTGAGCCATACTCAATCTTTCAAATGTCAAATACTGCTTCATAGTTGAAAAACAATTTACTGCAATACGCATCAAATTAATTCAAATAATATAAAGTCAACAATCCATTACATCTATTGCAAACTCAATATTGCAATGAAAAGATACAATTGCAATGAGTTTATAGTGAATACAAAAGCAAAAGTAATAGCAGCAGTAAAAAAAAGGAAATAGTTAAACTCTCACTGCTGGTGCTGGTCTTACCGCACTTTAAGAAGCTACAGTAGCCAAGCTTAAAGAGAGATTGGACTTTTAGAGAGTTGTTTCACAGTTTATTCAACCACATAATCCTAGATTTACCTCTTGAATGTTTTGTTGCCAAGAATAGTTTCACAGAGACTTTGAATCAATGGACTTCATAAAAAGTGCTTTCAACTAATTTAGTTTACAATTTCATGAAGCAGGAACTAAACTAGGCTGGCCAGATAGATGGCCAAATTTCACCTTTGAATGTAAGCTACTTAATATGGAACTAGATCTAAAATTGTGTGGCAATACTATTTAACCAGTAGGCTTCCGCATTATTTTTTTCATTTTGTGATTCATCTTCTACAATGCTGATAAGTAAAGTCTATTTTATCATTCTGTGCTTGCATCAACTTAAGGATTGGTTGCATGTTTTCAAGGTCCCTCTTGTTAGAGTATCTGTGATGGGCCCCATATGTAACGTGCAGTCACAGATACTGTTTATGGTATACTAAGTTTTTAATTTTATGGTATGCTAGATTTGCAATCCCTTCAGATTTGTATTCACACAATGTCTGTTTCTGAAGTGATGTTTTTGTTTTTTTTTAATCTGAGGCCACTAGGCAAAGAGAGGCAGTTGCAAAGAAAATAGCATAAACAAGATCCTAAGGGTGTATAGGAAATTAAGTCTGTTTTGCATGCCCTAAGATATTTTCTGCCTCATCTGCAATGGTCCTTTATCATAGTTGAAACAAATTTTGTCAGTCAGACATTTTGCTTTTATCTTCAAACAAATATTTTGGAAGCTCCCTATTTCCCAAGAGAACTGGATATAGCATTGGTTTTTATCTTGATGCTCTGTTCTTTACAGAAACACTATGAAACACCATGTAAATATCTCTGGGTACAACCAGGGGCGAAATCCAGCAGGTTCTGACAGGTTCTGGAGAACTGGTAGCAGAAATTTTGAACAGTTCAGAAAACTGGCAAATACCACCTCTGGCTGGCCCCAGAGTGGGGTGGAAATGGAATTTTTGCAATATCCTTCTCCCAGGAGTGGGGTGGGAATGGAGATTTTGCAGTATCCTTCCTCTGCCATGCCCACTAAACCACACCCACCAAGCCACACCATGCCCACCAAGCCACACCCACAGAACTGGTAGTAAAAAAATTTGGATTTCACCAATGGGTACAACCCATATTCCATCTCCATTTTTTGCTCACCAAATATGGAGCTAACTACTTCCCAGAGCCCATAATGCATCATGAAGAGAGGGAGACAGTTTTTCATGATTAATACTAGAAGGGAATAGGAATCTACATACCACATGTACACTATTAGACTTACCAGGTATCCACTTCTAATTGGCTAGTTATCATTTCTAACTCCCCAAAAGACTCTAAACTTGGTTCCAAAATCAAGGTTGACTCTTTTTTTTTTTTTTTTAGAAGACATGAATACTTATCAGGCAATTAAGAAGGTAAATTGGCTTTAAATTTCACATCAGGAAGTCTATTAACAACTGGTGTAGACAATATGTATTTGATATTGGACTGACACATTACATCTCAGCAAAACATCTTGGTAAATGACAATATACAGAGGTACAGTCTCTTTCATGTTGTAAAGAGAGCTTCCAGCTACAGGGAATAGAAACACTGGGTTTTTTTCCTTCTCTGAATCTGTGCCAGTAAATATCAGTTATTCTTAAAATGTTCCTAGAGCTGGACACAATATTTGCAATGAAATATTGAGAGCACAGAATAAGTGGAAACATTACCTTCCATAATTTGAAACTGTGCTGTAATTCACTGATGCAGCCTGAAATTGCATTTGCCTTTTTAGCAGCCATATCCTTCTGCTGACTCATATTCAGTTTCAAGTTTTCACTTTCATCTGCTGTGCTTGCTCCTTTTATTTAAAGCTGTTTCTTTGCCAGCTGCTCTTGTAATATCTTTGTCATTTGATCTGATAAATCTTCATCCTAGCTGAAATATAAGTAGTCATTGCTCTCGTGCTCTTAACTTTTCTTCAACTACCAATTATTTGGGGCACTAAAAACTATAACTTCATGTAAGTTTTTTTTAAAGCACCACCAATCAAAACGTTTGCGTTATTTCTTGTTCTCTTCACAATTCTCAGAATAGTCAAATTTGATTTAAAAGCGAGGGGATTTCTTACAGATCTTTTCTCTAAACTCCAATACCAAACTTCTGGTGGTTCTTTCAATTCACTTATTTATAGAAAACTGGTGACCTTATATTCTTCTCATAGTCCTGCAACAGCTTCCACTGACTCAGTTGAAAGCAGCCACTCAATGACCTACAAGAGAAAATCAGAAACTCTTCAACGCTTCAAAACTTAGCATGCAGTTCATCAGTAACAGACAGCTTTCTGAAGGAGAAATTTTCACTTCTAGGGTGGATTTAAACTGGAAATTAAAAAACTATTATACCGAAGGACAAACAGATTTATTGACAGGTTCAGTATTGGAAGCATTCACCTAGAGAGGGATGGTGTTACAAGTCTTCTGTATAAACTTATGCAAATTACTTATTTTATCTAATTAGTCATCTCATTACATGTAATTATTATTACAACCAACAATGCACAGTCATTACAGTCATGGTTGAGTTAAATCAGGCATTATATACTGTATATAATAGGAGTAGATATAAAGTGATATACTACTTCTCTAATAAAGTAAATACTTTAATGAAACAAAGAGGCCTCATAATCTATAGCAGGGGTGTCAAACTCACATTGTCACAGCCACGTCATGTGACATATCGTGACTTTTTCCCCCTTTGCTAAACCAGGAGTGGGCGTGTGCATCTGGTCCGCGGGTCACCATTTTGACAGCCCTGATCTATAGCAAAATTGTTATTTTTATTAAACTGTTATCAAAAAACTTGGTTTCAGATGCTTCGCACTAACCTACTATTACCTCTCTGGTTTCTTACTATTAACTTTCAACTGCGGCCTTGCCTTCTTTGTTGTTAACACTTTCATTACCATATTAGCAGCTGTTTACCTCAGGTGCTGCTGAATATTCAACAGCATTAACTGCTTTTTGCTAAATCTACAATATTACTTATAAGAAAATGTACATGAATTGGGGTCTCAAACCAGATGCTTACATTTTTTCTCTTACTCCTCCTCTACTGCCAGACTTTTTTGACAGTTTTTGCATACCCTCTGAAACTGTCTGTCTTATATTTTTCCTACATTCTCTGTTTACTTTATTTTCCCCACCCTCTATAATGAATATATAATATTTCAGGAAGACCTGATAGCTGCCATACATCTGATTATCAAATAAGAATTGTAATGACTATGCTTTTGAGAATATTATGATCTGAAACTATTTAGAAAAAAGTCTGAAGTGTTACTTGAGGTTATTATTAAATAAGTAAAGGTAAATGTTCCCTTCACACATATGTGCTAGTCGTTCCCGACTCTAGGGGGCAGTGCTTATCTCTGTTTCAAAGCCAAAGAGCCAGCGCTGTCCAAAGATGTCTCCGTGGTCATGTGGCCGGCATGACTAAATGCCAAAGGCACACCAAACACTGTTATCTTCCCACCAAAGGTGGTCCCTATTTTTCTACTTGCATTTTTTATGTGCTTTAGAACTGCTAGGTTGGCAGAAGCTGGGACAAGTAACAGGAACTCATCCCGTTACACGGCACTAGGGATTCAAACCGCTGAACTGCCAACCTTTCGATCGACAACCTCAGCATCTTAGCCACTGAGCCACCATGAGTCCCTTATTATTAAATAAGTTGGGAGTAATTAAAGAATGATAAACTGTGCTGTTCCGCTCTCTCTCTCTCACACACATAACAGTGGTTTAGTACGTTCATTAATATTCTCCAGGAATTCCCATCACTGAAATCCAGAACTGTCCCAATTAAGTCCAGCCATGAGCAGACTTAGTCCACAGAGCAATGGCCAACTAGTCCACAAAGCACTTGAGAGTTTCTCAAACAAAATAACTTCACCAGACAAACTGAAATCCATCAGGCAAACTGAAAACCATGCACAAGAAAGCTGATGAGGCAAGAAAAGTCCAGAATTTCCAAGGCACAATTCCATTCCAAACATGGTGTCAATCCATCATGAGGCAGGAATCACAACAACCAGAAAACACACAGTTAGGAAACAAACACATTGTTCCCAGCTATGCCTCCATCTCTCTCCTGTAATAAATAACTAGCTTCCAGTACAGCCCATCAAAATGGGCAGGGCTTTCTCCTGCCCATCTAGTCTGGCTGACCTTCTCTGCTACTGCCTTTTCTCTGCCCTATGTGTTCTCGGATCAGGTGTAGAGGGCAGTTCCTCCTCCTCTTCACTGGCCATCGGCCACTGCCAGCTTTTCTCAGCTGGAGCCTCAGCCAAATCCCTTCTGGACAGAGCCATCAATCAACTCAGTTCCTGACATGCCAGGAATTGGTTCATACTCCCCCGAGAGGACATCTAAGGAGGTACCCGGGGAATCATCCAAGGGAGTCATCACATAACCTTAAGGTAAAGAATTAGAAGACAAATCATCAATTTGTTTCCAGAAATTACTATGAAATCTTGAAACAGAGATTCAAAAGGTTGAAGAAGAAATAACTTAATTTCGCAGTAGAATCCTACTATAGTTATATCATTATGCCTTTTGACAGTTTAATTTCAGGCAATTTTAAACCATTATTTCTTTGGGCAATGAATAAGAACTGGACAAGAATTAAATAGAAACAGATTCTTTCTATGGGATACCAAGCCCTTATCAAAGATTTTAATAAGCATGGAGTGGTGCCGTATTTTGGTACACACTGTAAATGAAGCATCACTCCCTCTTTCTGACCACTTGCTCAAATTTTTACTTGTCAAATGCTTTCTAGGAAAGGAAGCTCTAGAAAATGGTATCGGCAACCTTATAGTATGCTGGAGCCATGGTAGCGCAGTGGTTAGAATGCAGTACTGCAAGCTAACCCTGTATGCCACTGCCAAGAGTAACTGGCTCAAGATTGACTCAGTTTTTCATCCTTCCGAGATCAGTAAAATGAGGACCAAGATTGTTGGGAGCAATATGCTGACTCTTTAACCCACTTAGAGAGTACTGTAAAACACTATGAAGCAGTACATAAGTCTAAGTGCTATTGCTACTGCTATTACTAGGCATTGAAGCCAATCAAGCCTGGAATCCACTGGAGACATTCTGGAGTTCTTCTAGACAGAGATCCTTCAGCATACATTGTGAGTGATCCAAAAACTGCCAGTCTGGAAAACATTTCAGCAGACTGCTAAGAAGACCCTGACCCAACAGTATTTTCAACATTGACCCAAAGAGGCTTAAGGCCACACAAGTTGCTTCACTGAGGTGAGTAAGGTTGCCTCTTCATTTCAACAAAGAGAATCAAGTGGTCTTCCCGGCATAAATCAAGTTGTTACAGTTACTTTAAGTCACTTCACACAGGCTTAGTTCTTAGATGTTTAAGAACACTGTGGAATAAGTGTTCTTAAAACAATAGGTACTGTGGCAAGAACATAATTTCCCAGATATTCCTAATTTAGAAGCTTTAAGAAGAGCATGAATAATAGCAACACATATGGACAATAAAAGACTAACAAGTCTTAGGAGTCATGAAATCAACTCGTTTAATGGATTTGAAAATTAAAAAATCTAAATAAAATGCATCTTATTTTTTCTTTAAAAAAGCATAAGTAGCTATAAACACATCTGGCAACAGATATGGTATGCAATAAATAATGATGACTGCAAACAAGAGGATAGATTTGTAGAATCATTTTTCTTGAAGAGATTTCTCTGAAGAAGCTCAACAGTAAAGCTTTCATATCCATCCATTGCTACAAGGGCACTCTGCTCCTTTAGAATTGATTCAGACCATGGACTACCCAAACAGTTGTTTTCTTAGTTTTTTTTAAAGGTGAAATTCTATAAGAAAGCATACGTTGTTCTTGCTGATAGTGGCATAATATGATATGCCAAAGAAAACTGAACATCTCTCTTTCTAATCTATGTAGCCCGTAGATTGGTTTTTCAAAAGAAAAGTAAACTCAACACAATGATACACTAAAGATAAGTTTTTTCTAGGTCTTTAGAAGTGGGATGCTGCCAGAAAAATTTACCTAGCTATATGTAACAAGAGTCAATGGATATTTATTTCATATTTTCCTTTTTTTTTTAACAGGTTTGCTGTGGTGGGTGGGGGGAAGGAACAGGAAAATATAGGATGGTTGCAATATAACATTCCATCATTTGCTTTCTCCTCCATAAAATAATCTGACTGAAGCAGAGAAACTGCCATTTATGGAGTTTCCCATGTTCTTTATAGGATCTTAAGGCAATAAAATGCAATTGGGGCATATTTATTAATTTGCACAGCTGTGTGTCAGCATGTCAAGATGCATTTATCCTAGTGCTGACACACAGTTGTGCAAAACCTGACACTGCACACTTGGAAAAGGATTTGGATGGTTCACACTTTGACTCTTGCATGACTGCAGTATCTCTCATTTTCAGTATGTTGCTACTTTGACAGTCACATTAAAGAAGAACTGCTTTCATGGCCCCATTCATTAAAGCAATGGCATTTTTTTCCCAGTGAAAATCTGAAGATAAAAAGAGCTCTACTTGCAGAGGGTCCATATCCCATCTTTCAAATCATTTTCAAAGGATGCAAATCACCATTTATTTCTTTGAAGAAGCTCTCAGACCTTTAAAATGCTGGTGAAATATGAAGAGCAAGGGTGGTTGAACATAAATATAGGCTCAAGTTCAAGACTATTCTTTCGGTAAGAATAGCAAAAGATCAATACTTCTCTGTACTTACCTGATTGCAGAATGCCAGCTAGCAAATTTTGTAAACTGACTCATTCCATTTTCCAAACAAAATTGCTCATAGTTGCTCTGTGTTGGATGTCAGATTGGCATGTCAAAAAGTTCAAACTTGTGGACAGTGTGATTGAAGCCCCACCCTTCTTTACTATGTATTGCACATGAGATGTTTGTAAAAATTAATGGGGTTTACATGGTCACAAACAGCATTTTGACTTCTCAAACTCTCCTATCGATCCCTTGATCACAATAGACAATGTTCCATTTCTACAATTCTTAAGCATTAGCTCATATCATTCTTAAGTGATAGTGATCTTTTAAAATGTCTATACATTTGGTGTAGCGGTTAAGGAACTAGACTGGAAACTGTGAGATTGTGAGTTCTAGCCCCAGCTCAGTGCAAAGTCAGTATAGTGATCTTTGGCCAACCATTCTCTCTCACCCCTGGGAATCAGACAATGGCAAGCCACTTACGAATTTTTTTGCCAAGAAAGCTGCAGGAAGTAGTCCAAGTAGTCACCAGACATCAAAAACTAACTCAAAACTAACATGTATGCACACACAATTTACACATATTTCCCTAACACATGTTGAATAGAAGGTTTTCCTTAATATGTACATGATTTTTCCTAATGTATGCTTTTTCATATATATATATATATATATATATATATATATATATATATATATATATATATACATATATATATATTTCTTACTTCTTCTTACTTACTTCTGCATCCATCCATCCTTCCATCCACCAAAAGTGCTGCAGTATCTAGAAAAAGACAGTGATCAACTGATGTCTATCATGACAAGTCCATAGAGTTTGAATGATGGCAGCCTAAGATCCTGTATGTACTGTAGACATGATCTTCCATCCTGGTCGTCTGAACAATTTTTAATATTTTGAGGAGATTATAGCATTTTCATCTAAGTTAATGTTTAAACAAAACTCTGTTTGCTTTGAAACGTGGACTTCAGAATAGGCTTGAATCAATAGGCTTCCAATACGGATCAAGTCCCACATCTTTTCCCATCCCCACCTGCTGTTAATACCTAGGGATCAGTGGTGGGTTGCCCCCGGTTCGCACCAGTTCTATAGAACCGGTAGTAAAACCGGCAAGAGGCTCCGCCCACCAACCCTGATGTCATCAGAATGCTTCTGCGCATGCGTCCCCATTGCGAACCAGTAGTAAAGGTAAGTAGAACCCACCCCTGCTAGGGATGCGATTGTGAAGTGCCGATGGATCTAAATGATACCTGTAGTGGCTTGTCTTCATATTGTTTTAATTACAGGAGGAATGTAAAGTTAAAGGGCTTGCAGACAGAGTGGAAACAACTTCATCTAGTCCTTTACGTCAACATTTCAATTTTATACACCCATGCTTTTCTTTATGCCTTGGAATTCCACTTTTATTTCTGATGGTGATGAGAATTTGTTCATAGTTATTAAAAAATAAATATTGCATACCTATACCTGCTGTACACAGAGGGCTGGCTTTAGACATTTTGGCACCCTGGCCAAAATCAAATTCTAATCCCCCTTGGTTTTGGCTCATTTTATCATTTTGTTAATAATTTCAAAAAGGCGCCCTCTTTTTTTCTTGTGTTTTTGAGCTTTATGCTTACGGTTTTCAGACCCAGACATTTTATTTTATTTTCTTGGATATTTTTGCCCTATTTACATTGTGAAATTATATATTACCCTCAAGTGGATATGCTGGAACACAGCAATGTTATTGCTTCTCATTCTTTTTATTGTGTTTTTCAGAAGTCTTTTCAGTTTTGGTGCCCCCTTAAATTTAGCACTCCTAGGCTGGTGCCAACTCAGCCTTTGCCTAAAGCCAGCTCTGTACACATATAGACCAACATTCCCAGAGATATCCTATAAAATTTTATGGGTTTATTAGAATGACAAAATTATGCAAGCACTTCCCTTTGTATATCTTCATATGAGGTCGTTGTAAGTAGGCAAAAGCAACCTGCAAATGAATGTGATAAAGGGATGGTTTGAGGTACTATAGGTGATACAGGTGAACATGAGAGAGGAAAAACTGTATAATCATAACATGTACAAATCATGTGTCTTTTACATACTATGTTCAATATTTCATTATTAGTTGCAGAGTAACCTCCTTCACAAACACCCTGGTGTATAATGTAATATTCACAGAATTAAAACATTAGCATTTTTGCACTTTAGTCATATAAACTGATGGTTTTTGCACCTTTCTAGGTTGAGAATATAAGCACCCAAAAATGGATTGGTGGCTATATAAATTAAGTAACAACCAGTTTCAACAATAATTCATCATGGGAGCCTTTCATTATCAGCAATACCAAGTTGCTTGGTAGTTAATAAGCAGGATGTACCAATAGATCTTTAAAAAACAAGAAATCTTAAATAATTTCCACAAACTTTTTTGAAAAATGGTGAATCACAATAACAGTCGTATAGAGAGTCTCACAGTATGTGATCCCATGACCTTAAAATTTCAGATAGCATTGATTTTTTCATCACCATGATATTCCAAATTCAGGAATCAGCTCTAAATAATAAATTAAACTAATGTTAAATTGAAATTCTTGAGAAAAATAGCATTTCTAGAATTTAGGATTGACAGGAGAAAAACATCTTCCACATAAAGAATTCCTTGTGAACCGAGTAATACTTCTTGATAATAAAGAAGTTAGAATAGCTATCCTATTTTTTTGTACTTGGAGAACAAAACATTAGAACATGAGGAGAAATAGTTCGATATCCCTCTTGGATAAAATGAATGTTTAGAGAGATTTTTAATTCCCCTCTTTTCAAAAAATACTGGAATAGTACACGGTTAATTAATTAAAGCAGTTTCTAAAGTTTTATACAAAGATGTACCAGCTGCAATCCCAACCCACTGGCCATGCTTTAGCTTAGAACTGGTTTGATATAGTATAATTTTGTGCCCAGAGTCCTATTGAACTAAATAGGAATAAGTACAGATAAAATCTGGGACAATTTTCCATCTCTAAACCATCATTATATACACTATTACTTCAAGATACTAATCAATAGAAATTAATTTTTTATTAAGTACTTGAGTTTCAGTGTTTTCAATACAATTAGAATTAAGCCCAAACCCCACATTTTTCCTGCTTTGCCTGAACAAAAGAACTGTCTGGAAAACTTAGAAAACTTAGAATACAATCCTATATTTTTGTAAGTGCAAAGCCTGCTCCCATCAGATGCATTCCAGGTTTTCCTTCTCGCTGTGTCTGAATATCAGAAAATAATGTGAAATTTTGGCTTAGTTGCTGTAATAAGTGCACAATTATATCAACCAGTTCTCCTAAATTGGACTAACTTCCCTGTGGTAACTTTTTTATCTGGTATCCGAAGACAACTATGTATGCAAGCAATTCTAAGCAGGTGTTTTATCTTGAGGATATTATAGTTGTGCAATTGTGTATTGCTATTCAAAATGTAAAAGGAGATGAATGCTGTGCTGACATCTGTGGTTGCTTACGTTCTTTGGATGGCAATGAAAATAGTCCTGGAGTTCTGACATTTTTCTCTTCACAGCAGGCTTGAGAATAATATAATGAAGAATAATTCCCCAAGTATTATCTAGCAGGAACAACAACTTGAGTATGTTTGTCGGATATATGTAGCGGGAGTTGTAATCCAACACACTTAGTTGGGAAAGTCTACAAATTGGCCTGGAGAAAGTTTTTTATGTAAAGCCAAAAATATCAAAGGTTCCATCCAGTGGAATTATTTTTTCTATCCCAAAGGTTTTACCATTTTTACAAGTGATAACTGATCCAACACTTCAGCAGTTTCTACCTGCTATTCAACAAACCCATGCATAAACTGCTTGCTCTTTTTTTTTCCCCCATAAGGGATTGTATCCACAACAGAGGTGGGTTCCTCCCGGTTCCGCCCGGTTCCACCGAGCCGGTAGCGGTGACGATAGGATATCACCGAACCGGTTCTGCCCCCCCTGTTCCCCTACCCCTGCGTTATTCTTACCTTTTATTTGGCCCCACCCCCAATCTATTGCTGCCTCCTGAGTCCCAGCTGATGGCTAGAGGGAAAAAACTGTTTAAACTCTTGCGGCAGGACTTCAAAGGGCCACCCTACAGCTGATCAGTGTTAAAAGAAAACAAATGAGTAGACCGGTGCCTGCAAAAATTGTTGCAATATTTTCAGGATCAGACTCAATAAAGATAATAGAAGTTAAAGATTTAAATATATTTCTCTTTAATCATAATAGGCATTCTATATTCGCTGAATATTCAAGATAGAAGCAAGGAAAATGGGGAGGATGGCTCCTTTTATATACAAGGGGTGGAGCCAGGAATGGGAGTGGTAAATTATGAATACATTAAAGTCCAAAGAATAAGTTAACCCCTGATGTTCCATATATATACATTATTTACACATTAGAGAATAAGGCATTTACATCTGACAAATCCCCCTCTAAATGCCGGTTCGTTATACAACACCAGTTACATTCAGATTCAGGACAATATAATACATATAATCTAGAAGTTAAATATTTGTGTTGTTTAGAAGGTAAGGGTTTTGTTAATATGTCAGCTAATTGTTCAGAAGTATCACAATGTATTGCTTTGATGAATCCGTCTTGAGATAGTTGTCTCACGTGCTTAAATTTTATATCAATATGCCTGGACCTTTGTCCAATTGCATCGGATCTAGATATTTCAATGGCCGCTTTATTGTCTTCATGCATAATAAATGGTAAAGTAGGTTTCTTCCAAACATCTGTGATCAAATCATTGAACCATACAAGGTTATTTGCAGCTTTAGACAAGCAAACATATTCCGCTTCTGTGGTAGAAGTGGCTACCAGTTCTTGTTTACCAGTATACCAGTAAACTGGACAATCGTTCAATAGAAAAACATAACCAGAGGTACTCTTTCTGCATGATGTATCACCAGCCCAATCTGCATCAGCATAACAAGTAATTTTTGGTTCTTTGTCATTATTGGGTTCCAATATTAAACAAAAATCTAATGTACTTTTCAGATATCTTAAAATTCTTTTGACAGCTTCCCAATGATACAAGGTTGGTTTGCTAACATATCTTGACAATAAATTGAGAGGTAATGCAATATCTGGCCTAGTCCAATTAGATATATAAAGGAGTGAACCTATAACTGATCTGTAAAATGTGTTGTCTTTAAACTCAGGGGAAGATTCATCATTGTTTCTAAGAAAATCAGTTTGCATAGGTGTGTCACATGTTTTGGCATTATTTAAGTTACATTTGTTTAGGAGTTCAATGATTTTATCTTTCTGAGTAAGTTTGAATCCCCTTTTAGTTTTGTTAATTTGTACACCAAGGTATTTATTCACTCTACCTAGTGATTTCAATGAGAAGTGTTCGTTTAACTTATTTACAAAGATTTCCCTGCTTTCTTTATGCTTTCCAATATATAAAATATCATCCACATAAATTAATACAAATTCAATATGATCATTACTCTTTTTTACAAAGAAACAGTTATCAGCAGTGGTGGCGTTGAAATCCATGGTCTTAAGTACTTTTACCAAACAATCGTACCATCTTTTGCCAGATTGCTTCAATCCGTACAGACTTTTATTTAATAACCAAATTTCGTTCTTATTAGTGTATTGACTGTGTGGTGCTCTTACATATATTTCCTTATCTAATTTTGCATGTAAGTATGCAGTCTGTATGTCATATTGAAACACGTCTAGATTGAGTGCAGATGCTACTACAAGAGCTGTTTTGACACTCTCTGTTCTCACTGTGGGTGAATATGTGTCAGTATAGTCTTCTGGATATTTTTGTGCATAACCTTGTGCAACTAGTCTGGCCTTGTATAAGGTATTACCTCCTTCTAAATTCTTAATTTTATAAATCCACCTGGTACCTATAATTGTTTTATCCTTAGGTGCGATCGCAGGTGTGAATACATTTAATCCTTGTAAACTTTCCATTTCTTTTTCCATAGCTAGTTCCCATTTTTCTCTTTCTTCACGGGGAAGTTTCAATACTTCCTCATATGTATTAGGTGTTATTTGTTCTCCATCCATATGCATAATATAATCTTTGTATTTATTTGGTATTTGGTTTCTATTATTTCTAATATTTCTTTCAGGTTTGCTATGGTTGTCATGCAAATATCTGGCTTCCTTTTTTGTTAATGTGTCTGTCTTTATTTTATGCTGACTATTTGTCCAAGTTTTGGTTTTGTTCTTACTTTTGTTAATATTTTGATTTTCTGTTGTTCCTTCCTCGCAAGATATATTATCTTTGCTTTTATTAGGAAAAATTTCATTAAGGTGCAACTTAGACCAATTGGCCTGCTCATGAAACACAGCTGTTCTGGATACTATAAATTTGTTATTATTATCAATGAATCTGTACCCTTTGGTTCCAGTTTCGTATCCCATGAATCTTAATCTCCTGGATACGTTTTCTCCCTTTCTCCTCAATTGTTTAGGTATGTGCACGTCTGCAGTAACTCCAAATATGTGCATGTGTGCTAATTTAGGTTTTCTATTGTACATCACCTCATATGGTGTCTTATTCACAATACTGGACCATGTTCTATTTTGAGTGTAATTTGAATAATGTAAGGCTTCTGACCAAAATTGTTTGCCTAAACCAGCATCCTCTAATGTGCATCTAATCATGGTTTGTAGTGTGGAGTTCTTTCTCTCTGCAATCCCATTTTGAAATGCAGAAAATGGATTGGACGTGAAATGTAGCATCCCTCTATCCTTTAACCATTGGGAGAATTCTTTAGACATGAATTCACATCCCCTATCTGTCATAATTTGTTTTATTCTGATATTATGTTGTGTTTCTATGCGTTTGTAGAATTCCTTAAATTTCTGAAAGGTTTCATCCTTGTGCTTTAATGTGTAAACAAAACCATAGCGACTGTAATCATCCACTATTGTTAGGAAGTAACGTTTTCTATAGGTAATTGATGGAGTTAATGGACCAACTAAGTCCATATGTACCAAATCAAAAATATTGTTAGTTGATCTGTTAGATTTTTTTGGTCTGGGACTGGTTTTTAGTTTGGTGGATTTACATACTGAGCATTCTAAATAATTTTCACAATTTTTTATTTTTACACCTTCTGCGTGTTCAGTCATTTTTTGCACTACAGGAAAGCTTGCATGTCCTAACTTCCTATGTAAGATGTGAGCACACTCATCATGAATTGGTTTACCTATTTTTGGTTTCTTCTCATTGTGTGTATTTTTGTTATCATGAGTTATTTTACATTCATCATTGTCACTGTTACTGACATTTTCATCATCTGCTTCAATACAATCTTCCATATTTGAATCAATGTTATGTAACCATCTTTCTTTGGTTATCAGATAGGGTAGACCCCCTTTTATCATCACAGTGCCTACATTTGTTTTGTTCTTTTCTATTGTTGCTTTCCCCTTTGAGAAAACTATATTGATGTCAGATTCTCTGCTTAGTTTTATAGCACTTAGTATGTTGTGAGGTATTTCTGGGATTAATAATACCCCCTCTATTTTCCCTAAACCAGGCAAGGTCACATTTCCTCTGCCTAATACTTGAACCTTTTCTTGATTAGCTACCTTTATCACAAACTTATCTTCTGTAAATGAAGATAATATACTTTTGTTGTTAGTGGTGTGATTTGTTGCACCAGAATCAATAAGCCAATTATTGTTCTCATCTTGTTGTGTTTTGGTGCTGTCTTGTTTATTTAGCCCATTTAGTGACCCAGATTTTCTCTCTTTTGAATTTTCTCTACCCCCTCTACTTTCTCTGTAATTTGGTGGACTTCTATATTTGTGTCTATCTGTGGAAGATTGTCTGTAATTGTATTTGCTCCTATATTCTGGCCTATGTCTCTCCCTTGGGACTTTGGGACAGTCTCTTCTACTGTGTTCCCTGGATCCACAATTGTGGCACCTAAAGGCCTCATTATATTTATCTTGAAAGACTACTTTCCTAAAAGATTTGTGTTCTGTTTGGTTACTGGAACGATTTTTTCTTGAATTGTCTTCTGCTATCAATTTGTTAGATAGACTTTCTATTGATAAATATCCCAAATTAATGGTATCTAAGTGTGACATAAAGCTATCCCATGATGGATCAAGCGAATTGATAATAACACTTTTCATAGTTTGATCTGAAATCACTTCCCCCCTCAATTGCAGCTCAGCTCTTATTTTGTTTAGATTTATCAAATGTTCACTTATAGAAACCCCTGGTTTCACTCTAGAAGAAAAGAAATCCTTAGACATTCTTGTGGTTGTGGCTACGCTATCGCTGTGAAATAGATTAAACATGCATTGAATTATTTCTGATACAGTTAGGTTTGGTTTGATGCTATGATACATTGCAGGAGACACGCTAGAAATTATTATGAAAAATGCTCTATGATGTAAACAATCTATTTTTAAAGTCCAAGGTCTTCTTGGAGGACTAGTTATAAAGAATAGTAAATTTTCTTTCATAAAAATAACCTGAAGCTGTTGGTACCACTCTTGTAAATTAATGCCATCAACTCTAAGTTTTGGGAAGTCACTGGGTAAGTTCCCCACATTATTTTGTCCATTACTTACAACCTGAGGCAGTCCGTGGTCTCTCAAGTGCAGGAAATTACAGAACGGCATTGGGATGCTTGTAACGAGTCTGCGCGGTTCTCTGGCCAGTTCAAGTCTTTCGGGGCCGTCTACGTAGTTTTGCACATGCGCGTTGCTCATTTCTTCTTTGGCGCCGTTGTGGAAGGTTCTCTCCATTTCAGCTCTCTCGATCCGCTCCTCTTCAGATGAGTCGGTCTCTGGCTCGGTTTTTGGGGCTTTGGTGATGGCGGCGGTTCTTCTCTTTCTCTTGTGTGCGCTGGCACTCGATTCTGTCTGCGGTGTAGGACGGAATCGGCATGGCTCTCTGGGCTCGGGTGTCGTCGTTTTCGAAGTCAGGATGGGAGCGTGCAGGTCTTGAGTTGTCGGTTTGATTTCTTGCTTCTTCGTTGATGTCTTGGAAATTTTCAATCTTGGCCCAAAAGCAGCAAAAAGTGTTTTCATTGCTGACTTTACTTGAGACTTTGTTAAATCGTCTTCACTTTCTGATTTTGGTTCATCTGAAGAGTTTGAGACTTCTTTTTCACTTTCTTCGTCTGATAGCGTTTTTCGCGCCAGAAATTTTGAACTGAGCGTTTTGATTGGCTCTGCTTCACTCTCTTTTGAAGTTCGTTGAAACCAAGATGGCTGCCATTCAAAATTTCGCGCGGGGTCACATCTTTTCTTTTTTACAACTATTTTCTCAGTAGTCATTTCACTCACAGTTTTTTGATCTTTGGGTTTTTCTTTAATGATGTTTTTCTCTCTCGCTGCTCCGCTGTTCCTCAGCATCTCCTGGAGGTCCGCGATGAGGCTTTCATCATTCTTTTGGCTTTTTAGTATTTTTAATATCTCTGACCTGAGTTCGTTATTTTCTATCTCGATTTCTTCCTGGTCGTTATTTTCACTCATCAGTTCTTCTTCTTCAGTGGTGTATTCTTCGGATTCTCTCGAAATCGCATTAGTGGATTCGTTGATCATCTCTTGATCAGTTTCTATTTCTTTGCTGTAGGCCCTGGTGTTGGGCCTATCTTTCTTGGACATTTTTAATTACTTATTGAGTCAATTAACCATCCTCTGCTACCAGTTTGTTGCAATATTTTCAGGATCAGACTCAATAAAGATAATAGAAGTTAAAGATTTAAATATATTTCTCTTTAATCATAATAGGCATTCTATATTCGCTGAATATTCAAGATAGAAGCAAGGAAAATGGGGAGGATGGCTCCTTTTATATACAAGGGGTGGAGCCAGGAATGGGAGTGGTAAATTATGAATACATTAAAGTCCAAAGAATAAGTTAACCCCTGATGTTCCATATATATACATTATTTACACATTAGAGAATAAGGCATTTACATCTGACAAAAATAAATGGGTAGATCGGTACAGCTCTGCAAGCAGTTAAAAGCCTGGTAGACCAGTACTCTGTTAAATCCTAAATAATTGTCACATGACCATCAAGCAACGCCCACAAAGTAAGCCACGCCCACAGAAACAGTAGTAAAAAAATTTAGAACCCACCCCTGATCCACAACATGACAATTGCATAAAACACTGCATCTCTTTTTTCACATTAGGCATGATTCATCATTCCGCACACTCTTATACTTTTTCCACTGACTTAACATTAGATAAAATTCATCACTGAATCAGTTTTTCCAAAAACGCAAATTATACTTAGGGAAAAAAAGTCTTTAAGGTCTGTTTACATTCAGCCAATGGCTGTAGAGATCAAGTCCATTGCACATCGTTGCTGATACTGACATTACTGTCAAAGTAATGTCACTAATCATTTGCTCTGTGATTCCTACAAATGTGGTAGGTATTTCTCAAGCCAGACTTTAATGGCACCAGGTGAATTATTCATACAGCGGTGTGCCAACTTAGCATGTCAGCTTCTTGATTAGAACATCGCAGGACAAATGGAATGTGCAAGTAGCAAAGCAAATGAGTGCTTTGAAGCTGTATATGGAGAAGCCCTTCGTGTGCTCATAAAAACTGCTCAGTCATTACAGATTTTAAGAGTTAGTAACAAAGCTATGCACAATAGCATAGCACTTAGACTTATATATCACTTCATAGTGCTTTACAGCCCTCTCTAGGCGGTTTACAAAGTCAGTGTATTGTCCCCAACAATCTGGGTCTTCATTTTACCAACCTCGGAAGGATGGAAGGCTCAGTCAACTTTGACCAGTCAGGATCAAACTGCTGGCAATCAGCAGAATTAGCCTGCAATACTGGATTTTACCCACCGCACCACCACGGTTCTTGAAAAGCAAAAAAGAAAATAAACTATTTTCTTTTTCTTTTAAAATAAGTTTTATTATAAGTTTTAAAGAGAAAAGTAACACAAACTAATACAAATTTTTTTAAAAACTACAGAAAAAGAGAAGGCAAAAAGAAAGAACAAAAATATAGTAAGAAAGAGAAAAAACTAGAAAGCTTCCAATTACCTCTGCACAAATATGATTACAAAATTATCTCTTATTTTGTGATTATAAAAAAGCTCACTTTTTTCTATTCTCCTTTTTTTCCCTAGCCTTCAAAATGACAAATTGTAAGTGCACTTTTTCTCTTTCATGCAAAAAATCTATAAGGGGTTTCCAGACAGCTATAAATGTAGATATTGTATTTTCTCTTATCAAGAAAGTTAATTTAGCCAACTCTGCAAGCTTCATCATCTTCACCAAATATTGTGGAGTGTCAAAGCATTCTACCATTGATCATGTAATAGTCTGTGGAGTCCTTGATGCACTGAAGATATTATACAGTCAGGTAACAAAATGTCTACAAGAAAACAGCCAGGCTCAGAGAGCACCAAAAACTTCACAGTTCAACCCTGAGCTACATGTCAGAGGTCTTCAAACTTGGCAGCTTTAAGACTTGTGGACTTCAACTCCCAGAATTCTCCAGCCAGCATAGCATAGCTAGAGAATTCTGGGAGTTGAAGTCCACAAGTCTTAAAGCTGCCAAGTTTGGGGACCCCTGCTCTACATGTATTCTCTTCTATATGTATTCTCTTCTTCAATAGTCTTGCTGTGGTTGTCATACCTAAAAACAAGCTCCATAGCTTTTTTCTAGTTGCCTGTCCTTAGTTCCAAAAGAAAAGTCTCAACTTCCAAAAGAAAATATTTCAGCTATACTTCTGAATTAATGTATACTATTTGTATCCATTTTAAAGCTTCTTTTACATGTTCAATTCCCTTTAAATAGTCTGCCAAAACCAAAATCAAGACATCCACAAAAGCTCTTAACTTGTACGACTCTTTTTAACCATTACTCTCACAATTTACCTCATCATGCCTTGTATCTCTATTCAATATTTCAAGAACTAAAATAAACGAGACAGGAGACACTAGGCTGTCCTTGTCTTGCCCCTTTTCGTATCTGATCTCCATTTACACTTATGTCAGGTTCCGTAAAGACTGGAAAAATAAACCTCAGTACGCAAAAGCAGTAACCAAGTTTGTTTATCCTGATATTGGTATTAACTGACCACCTTAAAGGAATCTTTGTTGGAGCTGACTCTCCGTGCTCCCCATCACCTTTTAATCAGCATATAGCTCCACCCCAGTGCAATCACTCAATTATCCAATTACCTCGTATCCTCCCTCTCCCTCCCCAATCCATCACAAGCCACATCAGTTGTTCTGGCTGCTCCGCTTTCCTTAAAGTGAAAAGGTTGATAAACTGCTTCAGTGCATGACCCTGACGTCATCTAGCATGTGGCTGGGAAGTTGAAGTGAGAGGCATGCCTCAGGGCTGACGACCCAGGAGAGTAGGCACCCAGTAAGGGTCTTTGGCGAAAGTGTGTAGCAGAGGAATGGTGATCCCCACATGAATGGCGGCCCCAAATACTGTCGCAGAGCTGGGGCTGACATACAGCCCCCTCTACCACAGAGATGGTGTCTAAAACATAGGAACAATAGTGAGTGCTTTAAGACGATAGAGGCCCCGGCTTGTCTGGGTACCGATGATGGTACTTGGCAACGAGCCGTGGGGCAGTTACATCACAATTTATTTGTGTTTTCTGTGAAGCGTAGATTAAATTTACCCATTTAATAAAATCCTCTCCAAAATCAATACCTTCTAATTTTTTAAATAGGAAAGCTCAGTTCAAATTGTCAAAGGCCTTCTCCGCATCTAAGAAAACTAACATTGCTTGTTTTTCATTATGTTGCTCTGAGTATTCCAAAATGCCGAACACAAATTTCTAACATTATCCTTTAACTGTCTTTTAGGTAGAAGGCCATGTTACTTGCAAACTTTCTTCATGATGATCAGTTACTAACCCTCTCTATATATTGTAGCTTATCATTAGGACTCACCATGGACCCAGTGAAGTTTTTAAATATATGAATTACCAGGAACATCATTACATTGTTCCAAACTAGATATGACTCTTACTTAGATTTTACTACCAATAGGTAGAAAAAGTGATTATGAAATTAATGGAAAAATACTTTTGAGAGTTTAGGAAGCAAAATCTGCACATTTCATAAGTAATCCCTCTTAGCCCGTTCAGCAACATATTTTAGGTGTCCATATTACTTCTAGTGCTATATTCACTTACCAATACTGGGCAGCTTTTATAACATACATTATAATTTACAGTCTTGCAAACAATTGTATAATATTACACACACTTGAGATCCATCCTTCAAAATAAATTATGTTTAAATAACATAACATTCTCACTGGCAAAAAAAAAAAAAAGGCAGTAACAGCTATATCCATGTAAAATAGGAAAATACAAGCTATGCTCTTTTCCAGTATGAATAAAACTGGACCAAATAACCTGCTTGGAAATCAGCAGTTCATGAAGGTTGCACTAGCAAACACCCCATACCTTATTATATGACATACATGTGTATCACAGTTTGTATTTTTAATGTATTACTACTGCTAACCTGCCCATAGTTACTTGTTTAAAAATATAAATTTACTTGATTCCATGTTACAAGCATGTCCGGAATCCAAGAAATCGCTTGAGTTAAAAGTCTTGCTCAATTCCCAAAAGTACCATATGGCACCATTGCTCAACACAAGCATTGCTTTCTAATAATGAGCTTGAATTTCTAATAAACTTGATGATGCCTAACTGATAAGTCAATTATCTTGCGTACTCGACAAGGATCTAAAGACAGATGTTTGAGCGTGTAAAAGTATGCCCTGTGATTGCAAACTATAGATATAGTTAAAGCTTTCATTTTTATTGATGCTCTCAAATGGTAAATGCAACTCAGTCTACTGTTTGAAATTCATTTATTTCCACTTATCCTCATGTTCTTGGAGCCAAAATGGATTTACTTAGTTGTCACCCTAATAATTGCTGCCTTGATAAATATATGGATATGAATATAAACATTTGTTAAGCCTGATTAACATTCTCCTGAGACCAGAGAGGAAAATATATCACACACTGCAGAATCTGGTAGACCAGCAAAGAGAAATCCTTGAGAAAAGGATTAAAATGGATATTTCTATCTCTATATCATCTACATCTATGTCCATATAATAACCAGATCATTCGCAATGGAATGCAGAGTTTCTACCTATTTGTAGCACAGTTACACATTATTGTCATGGCAAATATATTTTGTATCTAAACCTATAGTCTGTAAGTACAAGACATGATAGAATCTCTACAGAATATCCACAATGCTATAGAACACCTAGAGAAGAATCTGTAAACGTTGTAACCAAACAATGCCAGATAATCTAGAGAAGGACAAAATAGCCAAACAGATTGGAAGAGGTCAGTTTAACACTAAGAGCAAAGAAAAGAAACTGTGCAAAGGAATATATTGTCGTCATCCCATTCCCCCACACCCACCCCGCTTGCTAGCTTGGAAAATAACACTTAGGATGATCTAATGCAGAGTCCTAAATGAAATAAGAGATGGCAGATGTTCATGCTGGTTTTAAAAAAGGCTAAAAAATAAGATATCTTAATACCAATGATGCTTGATAACTGAGAAATCCATGGAAAAAAGCAACTCCTTTCCTTCCTCTGCCAGCTCAAGGGTTGCCCCACACTTGGGATAGAACCAGAGGTTGGTGTCACATACTGTAACAACCAGTTTGCCCAGCACCCGGAAATGTGAGCATGTGAGTCACATCAGTGCATGCGTGCGGCATCACAAAACACGACAGTTCACTGTGTGTGCCGTCCGTGCATGAGTGCGGAGTCAACAAAAACACAGCAATATAGGATGGGATTACGCCTGAGCAGATGGGCAGGGCAGGCCCACCCACAGGTCGCAACTACTGGTTCACCTGAACTGGTCCGAACTGGCAGCAGCCCCCAATGGATAGAGCCCTTTCGTTTTGCTACAGCCAGTTCATTGGCTATGTTGCAGAGGAAGGACTAGCTGAGCTTTAGCTCTACTATTTTTACTTTGGCCACATCAGGCAAGGGAATTGGAATTCACTGGAGAAAGCAATTATGTTGGGAAGAGTTAGCGGTAAAAGGAAACCAGGCCATCCAAGAACATGGCTGGAAAGTATCAAAGGTGACACCAGCCAGAGCATAGAGAAACTCAAAGAAGTAGTCAAAGACTGGAAGAAGATGTAGCCCATAGAGTCACCAAGAGTCAGACATGACTGAATGGATAACATCATCATCACCTTTTAGATCAGTGATGACGAACCTATGACAGGTATGCCACCTGCTGTGACACTTTGGATGACAAGCTAGTATTCACCAATACCCGGTGTCAACTATTCTTGAAAGTAATCCCCTATTTCTGCATGCTATTCAGAGGCTGTGAATTCCATGTAACAATCTTGTGTGACCACTGGAGCCTTCGAAAATTGCACCAGAATGGGATGTGCTTTCACATGGTTTTTTTGGAGCCTACAGAGGACATGGAAGAGCATTCTCTGAAGCTGCTCCAAGAGCAAAGGCTTCGTGTGACCCGGGGCTGCATTGTATAGTCTGCAGGGGCCTGTCAACAGAAAGATAGGCATTGCCTGAAGGTAAGCAGAACTTGGACGAGCCTGGGGATGAATGAATATGTAAATAATTGCTTCTCTTTTGCTTGGGAGAGGAGAGGCTGAAATGCCAGCAGAGTCAAGGGAGGCATTTTCTGAAGTTTTGACATGCTGTACCCAAAAGGTCACAGTTTTAGATCCTCACTGCTGCAATAGGATAACCCTCTATTATCTTGAAGGCAAGTATTGCTGGTTTAGCCTATTTGTTTGATAGTTGTTGTTGTTGCTTTTTTTCCTAGGTATCTTCCCTTTCCATTTGCTTTAATACTTATTTTTCTAATAGTGCTCTTCAAGCATTATCACCAGTTTTCAGATGCCCTTAAGTAGAAGATTGCCTCCTTCAGCTTTGATATAGCTCAGGAGTCCAATTGAAATGAATATATATATATGTATGCTAATGCTCTCTAGAAGAATCTGAACTAATAACAGTCAGAGCAAATACATGGTAGATAAGAGTCAATGGAATTCAAGGTGGCTGGACTTAGATCTCTTGTAGGCACAAAGGGACTTTGGACTGATGATGCATTTGACCCTTCCCTCGGGCTCAGCCTGGTCATCTCCTACACATCGCTCAAATAACTTATGGGCAGTTTGGGAGCTGGCTTGAATAGTAAGTGCCAATGTGCCCATCTGTTCCAGAGGAAGTGTTTTGTTTAAGACCCTTCTTTCTAGAAAAGCTAGACCAGGCACTGATGTTCCTTTGTAATATTTGGGTAGAGAGGGCCAAAGGAATTTGCAGCCTGATAAATAACAATAGCATTTAGATTTGTATACCACTCCATAGTGCTTTACAGCTGTCTAGTGGTTTACAGAGTCAACATATTGTCCCCAACAATCTAGATCCTCATTTTATCAACCTCTGAAGGATGGAAGGCTGAGTCAACCTTGAGCTGGTCAGGATCAAACTCCTGGCAGTTAGCAGAGTTAGCCTGTAGTATGGTATTCTAATCACTGCGCCACCACTCCATAGGTTTGACCTTCATAGGTTCTCAAAGATTCTAGTTCTCCAACCATCTTTACTAGTTTCCATAGTAGCCTAGGATCCAATTCAACTGGCCCTGAAAACTTGCCTCGCTTTAAATTAGCTAGAAATTCTTTTACCCTCTTCTTTCTGTTCTGACAACAGCTCCTTTCCTCCATTAGAGGTGTAACAATTGCCAACTAGGTTCATCTCCCTTCTGAGACAAGACAGATGTAAAATAGAATATAAAATGGTCTGTCTTCTTGCCACCATTTGTTACGAAATTACTTCTTTCCTACCTCTTGGAAGATATCAACATTTTGCCTTTCCCTTTCTTTTTTATGCACCTAAAAAACCCATTTTGTTATTTGACGCATTTCTCATTCAGTAATTCAGACTTTCTGACAGAATCCTGACAGTTTCTGGCAACTGCCTCTGATCTTTCTTTAATTATATACCCCTCTTTCCATGACTGGTTCTATCTTAGAACAGCAGGTACTATTTGTTCATGCTTACAGAAGCAATGATAATAGCATAGTTATATTTAAGCTTACATAATTATGTTCATCCTAATTTGATAACAAAATTCTGCTCCATAGACTTTTCAACCACCATATACCAACATGTTCCCCAACTGCTTAGAACAAATAATGACATCTGGCAGGTCAATTTTTTAGAATTTGTTTTCTTGTTGGTTGATGGTGTATTACATTTGCCACAGCAAAGGAAATTAAATACTGCACTCTTAATTTAATTTGCCACTTGCAATGTCGACAAAGCCATTTGATTGAACAGTATGCATTTGCAAATCCTCCAGAGAAGTAGAAACCAATAGGCAATTATAGAAAACTGACGGAGATGGGCAGTTTAGATATAGGAAACATAAATAATTTATACATTATGTAAATATTATTTATTTATATATTATATTTATATATAGGCAATAGGAATTCTAAATAAATAAATAAATACAAATAAAAAAACATTTCAGCATATATGTTTTTTGCTCTGATTTGTATGATGTAAGATTATTTTCCTGAATTTATATGACCCAGCCAGGATTCTATCTGCCAAACTGAGCTCTCTGGATGGCTTAACATTAGAAGTACACAACCATTAAATGACACTTTGTTTTCCGGCATTAGATTCTAAACATTAAATTTGATCAAATACAGATTTTATTTCAAACTGAGGGCTTTTCCACTTCCAAACTGGCTGAGATTCCCAATAAATTGTATGCCTTCATATCAGCAAGCTACAGTTTCTTAGCAAAACTTGTTTGCATCTATGGAATACCACCAAGATTTGGGCCTGTTATTATACTTTATTGGCAATAAATACTTACCAAAACAAGTATCTAACAAGTAATAAATACTTACCAAAACAAGTTCTTAAAAAAAGAGTGCTTAATATACTTACCTTCCATTTTTCCTTCAGTATTTTTTTAGAAGGCAGATCCTGAAGATGAAATTCAAATATTTTGGCTACCTAATGAGAAGGAAGGACTCACTGGAGAAGAGCCTAATGCTGGGAAAGATTGAGGGCGAAAAAAGAATGGGATGACAGAGAATGAGGTGTCTGGATGGAGTCACTGAAGCAGTAGATGTGAGCTTAAATGGACTCCAGAGGATGGTAGAGGACAGGAAGGCCTGGAGGAACATGGTCCATGGGATCGCGATGGCTCAGACACAACTTCACAACTTCACAACTAACAACAACAAAAAAAAATTTTTACAAGCCTTTGTTTGAGTTACTACATATGAAGTATATATGCAATATTAACTAACATTACTTTTCATGGCTCTTAACGTAAACACTATACTTGTATTTCAAGGACCAGGGATTAGAAGCAGGGCTACTTAAGAATCATTCATTCTCTTTTCTGTAAAAAAAAGATCTGATCCTCACATATAGTTATTTGCATGTACAGTCATTCACATATACAGTTATTTTATAATGTGCTATTTGTAATGCATATATACCAAAATATGCATACAATTCATATTGTAAGGAGAAAAATATGCAGACATTTATACTCTGCAAGAAAATATCTAAAGTGCTTCGTGCTATTCTGTGTACTCTGTTTTAAAAAGAATGCAGATAAACTGGAGTGGGTTCAAAAGTTATAAGGGGGATCAGGGAACTGGAAATTGATTTCTACAAAGACTGATGGAAGAATAAATTTGTTTACTTTTGAGAAAGAATAACTGAAGGGGGTTTGCATAGTTCTGAAACTTTGTCATACAGAAGGCCATGAACACAATGCAGATTACAGAATGTCGGTCTTAAAGTACAAGAGAGAATATTCCAGTTGAAATGTTAGGGAGTAATTTAGTAGGAGAACCAGTTACCTAAAGAGGGGCTAGGCTCCTTTTACTGGATTGTTCAGACAGAAGATGGAAAGCCATCAGTTGGAGAGCCTTTAAATTGGATTGGATTTGATGATCTAAATCAGTGATGGCGAACCATTTAGACACCGAGTGCCCAAACTGTGCGCGCACATGCCCAAACTGAAAGGTGTGTGCGTGTGTGTGAATGTGCACATGTGCGGACATGCGTGCGGACATGCATGGACATGTGCAGACATGCATGTGGACATGCACGGATATGTGCAGATATGAGCGCATGGATGTACAGACATGCACGAGCATGGGCGCATGCGCAGCAGAGACCGGAAAACCAGCTGGCCGGTGGGAGGTGGGGCATCCCAACACTGGCAGCACAGCAAGAGGTAAGATCTTTTCCTTTCGTGAGCTTCTTTTTCGTTGTTTGCAGGGAAATAGAAGCTCATGAAAGAAACGCGAGATCTGACCTGAGGCGACAGCATGCATGCCGTCATAGAGGGCTCTGTGTGCCACCTCTGGCACGCATGCCATAGGTTTGCCATCACAGACCTAAATGTATGGGTTTCCATAGGGGAAATCTGAGCTGCAGTATAAATTCTGTCCCTTATCTAATTGCATGCATAATATGAAAGAGTGGAGGTTGCTTTGTCATGTCATTAGACAGGTTTTGTAATAGCAATAGCAATAGCACTTAGACTTATATACTGCTTTACAGGGCTTTACAGCCCTCTCTAAGCGGTTTACAGAGTCAGCATATTGCCCCCAACAATTTGGGTCCTCATTTTACTGACCTCAGAAGGCTGGAAGGCTGAGTCAACTTTGAGCCTGGTGAGATTTGAACTGCCAAATTGCAGGCAGCCGGCAGTCAGCAGAAGTAGCCTGCAGTACTGCACTCTAACCACTGCACTACCATGGCTCATCCTGGTATCATCCTGGCTACTTGTAGATACCTCTGCCTAAACGTCTCCTTCCAATTTTAAGATTCTGTAATTCCATGATATATTCAAAATGATACATTTAAATAAAAATTAGTGTGCATATATGAAGCGCAGATACCTATAAGATTACATGCAAAACGGTTATTCTCTTTGACTAAATAACAGAAAATATTTAAACGCTAAAACTTTGAAAGCCAAATCTGCACTTAACAAGTTAGTCCTTCAGATGGAAAAGAATAAAGATAAAATTGAAACTGTGACATTTGCAGAAATTGTGTAAGAAATGATCGATGAAAAGGATAGTTCTGAAAGATGCTTTAACTTTTTCTTCTTCTTTGTTGCATATATATGGAAATTTTTAATGATGGGTTTTCAATTCCAGATACATTGCCCCAAGTTATTGAAACCTGTTTTATCACCTGTATTAAAAACACTATCATCCAAACAAGTGTTAACATGTGAGAAAGAAGATGCTTGTATCAAAGCACTTGTTAGGTTCAAACCTTTTATAATTAAATTGCTTCTTGTTAATTAGATTTTTGTTCTATAAATTGCTCATTTCAGTATTGCATTAATTCATATCTTTCAGAGAAATAGAAATATGCCTGTTTAAAAACACATGCACATTCAGATTAAGTAAGTGCTGGCTTAAATTGCCACTTTGCAAAGCTAATTAAAAAAAGAACATTGCAAATGAAAACCTTTCTCATTTATTTTGTTTCTTCAAGCGGCTGTCTGTTGAACAAGACATATATCTAACAACAGGTAAAAAGTACAATCTGTCCTGCCATTCATTTCAAAACTGTCCATTCAGGAGAAATTCCACTAAAAGCTGCCTTGTTGTAAAAGACCCTCTGTTTGGCATAAATCAGTTTTATTAGCAGAAAGCTATTGTACCTGATGCTCATATATTTCCCATTCTCAACCTGAGTCCTTCTGAAAAAGGTGGGCTATTTTGAATTTTGCATTAAGGAAACCCAGACCTCAGAAAATCTGCACGACGGGGGAAATAAACTTTTTTTAAAAAAAGATCAAATCTCTATTAATTCTAGAAATGGAGCTATAAAAGAAAATTTAAGATCCTCTTTTCCTGCTTTATAATCATTTTCACCAATGAATGAACAGTCCAGTGGTTGACCTCCTCATTGTTTAGAGCAAGTTTTTTTTAAATTTACCCTGATAAAGTGATGGCTGCCTCCTATAAAAACAATGCAGAATCCAAGGATGTTGAGTAGTCTTAATACTCTATTTAAAAATAAAGGGAAGACTCAAGGACAGGAGGTTCCTGACTTGTAATATTCCAAGTCTTTAAAACATTATCTAGTCAATGCATGTTGCTAAAACTACATGGTAGAAAAAGTAGAATAGCGGATAAGAAACTGTGATGTTTCCAGTTATGCCCAGTGATGGTGAAATATCCTTAGATAACAATCCAGCATTTATTATTTGGTCTCCTATTAAACTGGATTTATTCTTTAAGCAAAGCACCAGGAAAAAGGAAGGGATAGAAGCTGAATGCGGAAGCAGTGCATACTATAAAGGACTAGAGGAATTTCTGGTTTATGCACAATGTTAAGTGATATCTTTTCTTTTCTTTGTTTTCTTTCTGGGTGTGGCCTTTCTGCTGAGCCAACTTGGGACATATCAGCTGGGACATTAGTGTCATATTCTATAAGTTCTACTGAAAAGACAAACAATCTCTTTTGGGTTAAATAAAGCAGAATTTTGGAGTAGACTGTAAAGTGAGATTAAGAGGTCCTACCTAGTGGAAGAAAGTCTTCTGATATTTCATTGATATCCTGCCTTTCACTAAAAAATGGCTCCTAGGGAATCTTTGGCCTGACTTTGGATTTCCTAGGATATCTCTGTCTAACTTACACTGGTTTGCTTTTCATTATCCATTCCATCCTTGGCGTCTCTTTAGAATTTATTTCTTCTTGGGACTTCTGGATCCTTGGTTTACTTGTTAAAGAAAAAAGGGTAGAGAAAATATAGCTAAGTCTCAAGATTACTATCTGTGTACTTTGCTACTAGCTCATCAGAATTATTAGAAAATATAGATTTTGTCTTTGACATCAATCAATCCCTTTTAAAAAAAATAATTACATATGCAACCAGACACAAAATCTAAAATTCCAGGAATAAGCATATAGTTTCAACCATTCAAAGGGCAAAAAAGTTTAAAACATCTTAGAAGTACCGGAACAAAGATTTCAAAAGAAAGAACTATGAAAGAAGTCAGAGCAGGTAGCCAGAAGCTGGGGGCAGTGGTGGGTTGCTACCAATTCGCCCTGGATCAGGAGAACCGGTAGTGGCGGTGGGAAGCTCCACCCACCTGCCCGGACGTCTGCATAGAAGCGTTGCAAGCGTGAGCACACGCACGCCCGTGAGCAAACCAGTAGCGGATGAAACCCACTACTTGGAGGGGGGAATCCTCTAAGTTTGGTAAGAGGTGCTGCTGGTTGGAGAGGTCACTGGATAAGGCATGGGGCAGATGTATTGGCAGCTGGGAGAGATAGTAGCCAGAGGATCCACTACTAGGGAGAAGAACTCGCAGAAAAGGGCCAGCAGAAAGAAAATGCAGCTGCGGATTCGAGACTATAAAAGAGTAAACTTCACATGATTCAAGGGCTGGATCACTGGGAGTATTAAGAGATTCAAGGGCTGGATCACTGAGAGTATTAAGGAGAGAAGCTTTTGGCATTTCTAAGTCTGTAGATAAATAAAAATGGGAAGAGGAAGAAACTAGCAACAAAGCATTTTTGTATCCAAGCACAATAGGACTAATATAAGTCATTCAGTTACATTCTAAATATGAAGTTAGATGTTAGTACATTTTTATACTTTTTCATGTTAAATGGATTCACATACATGCATATATGTGTTGTTTTTGTGTGTATAAACATATGTACATAAAGTCATGTAAATACACTCTGCACTATTTTATAGTAATAAACTGCACTGTCTTCACTTGTTAGCTGCTCATGTGTGCATTGGACTTTGTTCCTTTGTTCTTATCCATTGTCACGCTGTGATATACTGTATCTACAGCAGTGGCCAAAATTGTGGAAGCCTTTTGGGAAAAGTGTAGTTTTGAGGTTTGATGGCTAATAACCCCATTTTTTTTTATTTATTTTTTTTTGAGATTCAAGCTAATCATATTCCACTGCTGGAATGGTCTGGGAATAGCCCAGACCTTAACCCAATTGAAAATCTATGGAGCCGACTAAAGAAACTTGTTAGACAGAGTGGTGTAGGCAGGGATGGGTTCTAAAATTTTTTACTACCGGTTCTGTGGACGTGGCTTATTTTGTGGGCGTGGCTTGATGGTCATGTGACAATTCTTTAGGCTTTAGCAGAGATACTGGTCTACCAGGCTTTTAACTGCTTGCAGAGCTGTACTGGTCTACCCATTTATTTTTGCAGGCACTGGTCTACCCATTTATTTTTGCAGGCACTGGTCTACTCATTTATTTTTGCAGGCACTGGTCTACCCATTTATTTTTGCAGGCATTGGTCTACTCATGTATTTTTACAAGCACTGGTCTACCCATTTATTTTTGTAGGCACTGGTCTACTCATTTGTTTTTGGAGGCATCGGTCTACCACCAAACTGCCTTTTACCACTGATGAGCTGTAGGGCGGCCCTTTGAAGCCCCACAGCAAGAGTTTAAACAGTTTTTTTCTTTATAGTCTATCAGCTGGGACTCAGGAGGCAGCAATAGATTGGGGGTGGGGCCAAATAAAAGGTAAGAATAATGTGGGGGGTGGGGGGTGGGCAGAACCGGTTCGGTGATGTCATATCGTCTGGGTGTAGGGTTTCCTGCCTAGGCAGGGGGTTGGACTAGAAGACCTCCAAGATCCCTTCCAACTCTGTTATTCTGAGCATCTGAAAAGTGACCAGGCAATAAAACCCAGTTAATAGAAGCAATCATTCAATCTTGGTTTCACATTATAACTGCTGCAGAACTAAAAGACTTGGTTCACTCCATGGGAAGACGTTGTAAGGCCGTAATTCATGCTAACAGTTACCCAACTAAGTATTAACTGACGTGATAATTTTTGTATAACTTGTTTTTTCACTTTTTTCTTTATGCTGTAACTGCTATTCTAATAGCAAATCCTTCATAGAGGGTTATTACATTACATTCTTGATTAAATTATCTTTCCATTGATATATAATTTTATGGTACTACTCCAAAAAAAAGTTGTGTTATTAGCTAGTTTTAGAAAATACACTTTCCCCAAAAGGTTTCCACAATTTTGGCCACTATTGTACATCTACCGCTTCTTAATTTTCCTTTTCTATTCATCAATCATGATGAAGTCATGATTTTTAAAAATGGGGATTACCAAAATGTTTCCTTTCCTATGCATATGAATGGAACTTTGCCATTGTATCAGAAATTAAGTATTTTGAAACAGTGCATTAAATTCTAGAGAACATGTATTATTCTTATAGTATGTGAAGAATAATATATACTTAGCTTAAGGAGTTAAAGGCACATTCTTGTTAATACCTATAAATTGAAGATTTATATTCCATTCAGCAGCAGGAGAAAAGTATTATGGGTGAATGGCAAAGAAAAAAGAAAGATGAAAGGATGTACCTACAACCTCTTTGACTAGACTCCCTAGATCAAACGTTCACTGAATTATTTTACCATTATCTCAAATCAGAACATGAAGGATGTAGCCTGAGTCATTAGTTGACAAAGTACTCCCAATGAGCCATTAAATTGTTCCTTTCCGGTGTATTGCTGCACAACATAAGGCAATTGATGGGATGGCAGCTACTTTACCAATCCTCCATCTACATGGTGTCATTGGAAAAAACCTGAATCAGCTAATTCAAAACAGCTGCCAAATCTATGAATGATCATTAATCCAATTTAGTCCCTCTTTTTTTTAAACCAATGGTGTCTTTTCCTGGGATTGTGCTGCAGCTGCAGAAGTCACAGTTGATTTAAGGAGTTTCAGAAGTGCTACGTGAGCATCTCACATTTTCTGGAGAAACTTTTTGTCTTTGAACCTGAAGTATAATTCAAATACTTAGACCTCCATTTTTTTTTCATTTGATACAACAACAAACCTGTTGAATAGGTTAAAATGAGAGATGGAGATTGGTTCAGTCATCTACTGAGCTTCCATGGTGGACTTCAGCTTGTGCCTTTCAGGTTTTAGTTCAAAATCTTAATCACTGCACAAATTGGCTTTCATTGACTTACTTGCCCTCCACAACCAAGTTGGTTGTCTTCTTTGCAGCTGATGGACAATGAACATGCATAGTATGTGGACACCATGTCCATGGAGTCTCCTTTGTAATTATTCTCCCCCTCACTCATGACTCGTGGGGAAAAAAATATTTTACTTAAAATCTAGGAAGGAACAATCCTCAAGAGCAGTTCCTTTCTGTGCAAGTGACATAGCAAGGTACCATATTTTTCGGAGTATAAGACGCACCTTTTCCCTCCTAAAAGGGGGTGAAAATTTAGATGCATTTTATACACTGAATGTAGCCCTGCCCACCCACTGTCCCCCACCCTTTGGCCTCTGCCTCTGCTGCAGTTTACCTCCTGCAGCAAGCAGCAAGAAGAAACAGCTCATTTCAGCTTCAGCACAGCCTAATTAGCACAAGTTGATTGGATTGGCCTCCCGACTCTCAGCTGTTTTGCTCTCAGCTGTTTTGTGCGGGCCTCTGCTGCTTGCTGCAAGGAGGTAAATTGCTGGGAGCAGCTTTTTTTTCTTGTGCTAATCAAGCTATGAAAACTAAAGTAAAGCAGGCTATTTGCTGTTTGCTGCGACAAGGCAAAATTGCTGGGAGGCAGAGGCAGATTTCTTTTTCTTGTTTTCCTCACCAAAAAAGGTAGGTGCTTCTTATAGTCTGGAGCATCTTATACTCCGAAAAATACGGTAATACTAGAAAAATAAACTTTGAACATCCTAACAGCAACAAAAATAAAAATAGTAATAGGCCTAATAGGACGGTCAAATTAGAAAGGTATAGTTTTGTGGCTTAGAGATAAAAGCAGAGATATCCTTTTTCCCTATAATTTTTAGTTTTAGCCTTGAGCAAATTATAAAAAGAGCTTCTGGGGAGAAAAAAGGAGAAACAAATATGCCATGCTGCTCTCTGCTGGTAGATTATTTTTGCTGCTGTTACATTGCTATCTAAATTGTTTAACTGAGCACGTAATACACGTGCTGTTTCGATATTGATATAGTCCACAGAAGTTTCAAGTTAAATCCCAATGTTAGGCAGGAACTGGGGGGGGGAATGTTTGCTCTTCTGCAAGTCCTCATTCCAACGCTGCTAGTGCTAGTGCTTGAACAAGCAAAATTATCTTTTACCAAGGAATTAGAAGCAGTTGGCAGCCCTGTGTTAGTATTTTGTATAACTGAATTCCATATTTCATTATATTTATCCATACAAAATCTACATCTACAGGCAATCCACTCATAGGTGGCAAATGCAGTCAGGAGTCCACTGAATAATTGGGGACATACATTTATCTTTCTAATGTTGCAATATCAATCTTTTGGTCATAGTAAGGGCTTGCAGAATCTATCTACATTGTCCAGTTAACATATTAGGTATGTAATTCAACAGAATATTACCTTCCGAAAAATTAGCTTTTGTCATAAATAGTCCAACATTTTCTCTAAAAATTAAGTAAGTAAAGGACATTATAAAAATGTGTGTTTTAAAGAAGCACTGTCCATATTACATCTCCAACAGAGTATTTGTATTAGTTTGCTCTTTTCTATATAAACATAATAGAGTCCAATAAACTCTAAATATTACTTTTTGTTGTGTATTGCCATAGTTTCAGATCAATTGACACTCTTGCTATAGAAGTTAAATTACTCTTGCCTTGTCTAGGCAATATAGGAGTTTCTAATTCTTTATTCTCATTTTTTTGGCGCCTGAATATCAAATTGCCAAAGACCCAGTTTGGCCTAGGCACCAGGCAAAAAAGTGAGTGATTTTGAGTTCAAATGGACAGGGTCCTGGGTTGGCTGAACGCGATCACATGTTTATTGGACCCGTGTCCCTCCTGGTTGGTACTGGCTTCCCAGGAGGTGACACGAGGCTGGCTCCAGAAGATTGTTAACGCTTCTTTGAGTGAGGGGGTCCTGCTGGCCGCTTTGAAAGAAGCGGTTGTGAGGCCCCTCCTCAAGAAGCCCTCTCTGGATCCGGCTGTTTTGGCTAACTATCGTCCAGTCTCTAACCTTCGCTTCGTTGCGAAGGTTGTTGAGAGTGTGGTAGCGCAACAGCTTCCCCGATACCTGGATGAAGCTGTCTATCTAGACCCGCTCCAGTCCGGCTTCCGGCCTGGGCACAGCACGGAAACGGCATTGGTCGCGTTGGTGGATGATCTCTGGAGGGCTCAGGATAGGGGTTGCTCCTCTATCCTGGTCCTGTTAGACCTCTCAGCGGCTTTTGATACCATCGACCATGGTATCATGTTGCACCAGTTGGCGAGGTTAGGGGTGGGGGGCACCGTTCTGCGGTGGTTCTCCTCCTACCTCTCTGACCGGTCGCAATCTGTGTTGACAGGGGAGCAGTGGTCGACCCCGAGGCACCTTGCTTGTGGGGTGCCACAAGGGTCGGTCCTCTCGTCCCTTCTGTTCAACATTTATGTAAAGCCGCTGGGTGAGATCATCCGTGGCTTCGGGGTGGAGTTCCATCAGTACGCTGATGACACCCAGCTGTACATCTCCACCCCAGGCCACCCCAACGATGCCCTTGAAGTGATGTCCCAGTGCCTGGAGGCCGTGCGGGCCTGGATGGGGAGAAACCGACTTCAACTCAACCCCTCCAAGACTGAGTGGCTGTGGCTTCTGGTGTCCCGATATAGCCAGCTGACGCCATCGCTGGCTATTGGGGACGAATCACTCGCCCCCACGGAGAGGGCTTGTAACTTGGGCATCCTCCTGGATGCACGGCTGTCTTTAGAAGATCATTTGACGGCCGTGGCCAGGGGGGCTTTTTATCAGGTTCGCCTGATACGCCAGTTGCTCCCCTTTCTAGATTGGGACTCCCTACGCACAGTCACTCAGGCACTCGTCACTTCCCGCCTGGACTACTGCAATGCTCTCTACATGGGGCTCCCCCTGGGGTGCACCCAGAGACTCCAGCTGGTCCAGAACGCGGCCGCGCGGGGGATTATGGGGCGACGAGGCGCTCCCATTTGACACCTCTCCTGTGCAAGCTGCACTGGCTCCCGGTGGTCTTCCAGGTGCGCTTCAAGGTGTTGGTGACCACCTTTAAAGCGCCCCATGGCTTAGGGCCGGGGTACTTACGAGACCGCCTTCTGCCACCAATAGCCTCCCACCAGCCAGTACGCTCGCACAGAGTGGGCCTCCTCAGGGTGTCGTCCACCAGACAATGTCGGCTGGCGACCCCCAGGGGGAGAGCCTTCTCTGTGGCGGCGCCCACCCTCTGGAACAACCTCCCCCCAGAGATGCGTACAATAACAGACCTCTGGATTTTTCATCAGGCCCTGAAAACCTATTTATTTCAACTAGCTGGGCTGGCTTGAGTTAAATTTTAAATTGATTTTAAATTGGGTTGTTTTAATTTACGGCCAAAATATTTAATTATTTTAAACTGTTTTTAAATTTTGTATGTTCTGTTTTTTACTCTGGCTGTTCACCACCCTGAGTCCTATTTGGAGAAGGGCAGTATAGAAATGGAAACAAACAAACAAACAAACAAACAAACAAACAAACAAACAAACAAACAAACAAATAAATAAATAAATAAATCTTGCCTCAGGTGTGAAAACCAGCTGAATGGCTTTAGGCCAGTTACTCTCTCTGACCCCAAACCTACCTCACAGGGGAACATAGGAGAAGAAAGGTATGTTGGATATTTGCCACCTTAAGTTATTCGTAGAAATAATAAAGGCAGGATATAAATACATAAATGACATGAATGAAATTGATTTATTGATTAACAAACACTTATAAGTAATGGTGGTTTTTGGTTTAAAGAATTTGTGCTGACCCAGGGCTGGGCATGGAAACAACACAGCCAGAAGACTTAATTCCCCTTTATTGTCCCAACTTTCCCCCAAAAGTCCCACCATTCACTGCAAGTCCAGGAGCAAATCTCTAAACACACACCTCCATTAGTTCCTGGCTGCTATTAGTCAGGAGGAGCAGCATAGTTCTGAGAGTTTGGTTTCAGAGAGTCCTTGTCACAGGAAGAGTTCCCTGGGATTGCAGCACCACCTGGAGTATAACTCTGTCACTGCAGCCTTGCACGTAGCCAGGTGATCCTTGTGAAGAGGGGAGGGACACCCTCCTTCCGAGTGGTTGGGTTGCCCTGTGCTGATCCCACCTCTCCATTCTTTGTGCTCAGGGATCAGGGAGAGGTAATTGCTCATTGCTGGAGCTCCGGAGCTCCTCTGCTCCACTACTTGTCCTGCCCTCCCCCCTCTCCTGGTCCTCCTGCACCCCCTCTCCCTCCCTGGCGACCCTTCCCAGCCCCAAGGGATCCAGAACTGCCACGTCCTTCTCCTCCAGTCGTTCCTTCATTGGCCCTAGCTCTGTTTCATCTTCCTCCTCATACTAAGACGGGGCCATGACAGAATTTAACAAGTTGTTCTAATATCTATTCATCCTGTATCAATTGGCCAAGTCAATATCCCCACTTCCATTCCATTTTGTATCATCATATTTTCCCCAGCTTTTAAAATTGGGTTTCTTCATAAATTTAGCATCCGAAAAAGGGTCAAATCATTTATTACATATTATACTTCATAACTTTCTAATTGACATAATTGTTTCCAGAAATGTTAAGAGTTCTAGTGTGTTTTTATCTTAATACTATTCATCAAACCAAAAGTACGTATATTTCAATAGTTGCTCGAATGGGAAATATAGCATCAATGTTTGGCTTCTAGTATTTAATACTTGACAATAAGTAAGACTGATGATATAGTTCCAAATTAGGAAAGCAAATCCTCCCTTATTGATTAGCAGATGCAATTTTTGTAAAGATATTTTTAAAATTGAAGCCCATAGAAACAAAAAAAAAAAATATTTTCTGAAACTACTTAAATATATATAAATTGGAATTCCTCTCAGAATATAAATCAATCAGGGAATTTTGAGAAAACTAAACTTGTTTAATGCAGCAAACATACAGTTTATATATCTTGTCATATAGGCTTTTTTAGTGTCTAATGATAAACTTACAAATTGACGTTTTTATGCAAATCTATTAAACCTACAACTAACCTAATGTCTGCTGCTTGCCTTTTTATAAACCATGCTTGATTATTCTTAAGAACAAACGATATCACTTGCTGTAATCTATTTGCTAACTCTGCTGTAAAGATCTTTGTAGCAACATTAAATTAATGAGATTGGATGAGAATTAGCAGGGTGTGTGATTCTTCATCTGCTTTTGGTATAACTGTAAAATAAGCATGATTGAATGCTGCAGATAAAATTCCCTTAGCAAATACCTCATCATACAATTGACTTAAGTTTTTGCACTCAAAATAATTCATGTTTTTTAAATTATGTGGCAGCAATTTATTTATTATCTGCGCCACACATCTTTTTTATTTATTTATTTATTTATTTATTTATTTTTAATTTGATTTATATGCCGCCCTTCTCCAGAGACTCAGGGCGGCTTACAATGCGTTAAGCAATAGCCTTCATACTTTTGTATATTTATACAAAGTCAGCTTATTGCCCCCACAAACTGGGTCCTCAATTTACCTACCTTAGAAAGGATGGAAGGCTGAGTCAACCTTGAGCCTGGGGAGATTCGAACTTGCAGTAATTGCAGGCAGCTGAATGTTAATAACAGGCTATTAGTCTGCTGCGCCACCAGACTCTGTCATCTCAACCCCCTATCCACTTAACTGAAATTCCTGAGGCTTCCTTTCAAGTTAGTTGGCACAGTCGGTCTGCTCTAATTAAGCCTAAATTGATGGTGCCCTTTTAAAATGTTTTGGTTTGATCACTTTTTTATTACAAAGAGAAATAGATCTGATTCTTTATTGTCCTTCAGTTTCTATCTACAGGTAATCCTCGACTTATGACCACAATTGAGCCCAAAATTTGTTGTTAAGTGAGACATTTGTTAACTGAGTTTTGACCCATTTTACAACCTTTCTTGCCACAGTTAAGTGAATTGCTGCAGTTGATATGTTACTAACCCAGTTAAGTGAATTTGGCTTCCTCATTGACTTTGCTTGTCAGGTTGCAGAAAGCGATCACATGACCCTGGGACACAGCAGTGGTCATAAGTATGAACCAGTTGCCAAGCAGTTGAATTTCAATCACATGATCGTGGGGATGCTGCAGAGGTCATAACTGTGAAAAACGGTCATAAATCATTTTTTCCAGTGTCGTAACTTTTGAATGGTCACTAAACAAACTGTTGTAAGTCGAGGACCATCTATGCAGTGTTAAAATTATGTTTGTTTTCTCACTGGAATGAGGATTCTTACAGTTAATAAACCAATGCAAAACAGAACTCTTAGAATATCATTGCTAACTGCATTAACAAGCTGATCTCCCAATCAGAATCCTGTGACAAGCACTTGTAAATAAGCCTCATTTTAACTGAATGAGACTCGCTTCTTGGTCAAGAGTTCTAGGACTAAAGTATGGGAGTGATCCAAATATTTATGGGGAAGGGGCAGAGAGAAATATTAAATAAAAATTAACCCACCCATAATCCATGATAAGTTTGTTTATTGGTTCCAACATCATTAGTAGATTGGATATTAAACAATACTTTTAAACATTCTCTTAACCAAAAATATAACAAATATTTACAATCACCCAGTAAAAATACAAAAAAGCATACAGAGGCACTGTCTTTCTAAAAGACATAAGTGTAAGAGGTATAAAAAAATAGAAGACAAACATTGCTTGTTACAGAATACTTTACAATCACTGATTTGTGCAGTTTTACAATTGCCATTGGAATACCATTACAACTGTGCAGTTTTTGCCCATATGCTCACATACGCAAAATGTCATGAATTACCAAGCTAAACTGCATTCCATGTATATATAAAGAAATTAAAAACACAACAATGACAACTGGAGGAAAAGGGAAAGGAATGAACTGGAGGTGAAATTCGTTTTCTATTTCAGAGTTTAAATTGTTGGCATTAAACATTTCAATCAATGAAGAAGTGTGTTTTTTTTCCTGATTAGTTTTTGGAAGGCAAGTGCAACGTTTTTAAAATTGCATTTCAGGTAATATGCATGACATGGACCTGTAGCACTCTTTCCTATACATTATTTGTATGAATGCAAGGCTGAAGAGATCAAGCTTCTTTCATTTACCTCCTGAGATACATTGACATAATGGATTCTTATTGAAAATCCATTACTCATCATCTGGAATCGCCTCAGCTGTGCAGCAGGATCATATCTCAAGAAGTGTTTCAAAAGCTGAAGTGAGACTCAGCTATTTCAGCATTAGTGCAAAATTTTCTTAACTTTAGAAGACAAACGCTGGCCATGTACTTATTCAAGTGAAATTAAACCCTTTTTAATTTACCTTAGATGACACTGTGTGTCAAGGTAACCGAAGTGCACCTTACAAATCACCGCTTTGGAAAACGTAGCTCAGTATTATGCCTCCTTTCACGACTTAGTTTATCTTCAATATAAATCCTGTCTCAAAGAGGAATCAAATGGCAAATTATGTACAGGCCTACTTACATATTACGATACAGGGTTTCCTTTTCCTTCTATTTGTGTAAATTAAAAACTGATGCTTGTTCCACGTTTGAGATTTTTAAACATTCCTATTGCGCTTTTAGCATAAGGCCAACTTCCTCACAATACAATTTAAAAAGAATAAATGTTATATACAGAGAAGAATTGGCCCTTTCAAGAACTTGAAAATTTTTTGACACGTAACGTGTATGGAGGGAAGGCAGCACATGCTAGTAATATGTTGTTATATAACGAATAAGCATTATGTAAACAGCACAAAATGGGGTTAAGCAGTTTTATAATGAACGGCTTAAAAAAAAAAAAGAAATCTATCTCCTTGGGTTCACCCAAGCTCTATTTCAGTTTGGCTACTGTCCCTGATTATTCATCTGGCAAAAACCAAACCAAAACTCCAAAGGATCAGAGCAAGGACAGGCTGAGGCAGTTTGCACTGTGCAAAGAGGAAGCAGTTAAAAGGGCTCGCTGACCCGCTGCATATTTACACTCTACAGGCTCTGCATTTTTTAAAAAACGTATTAAAAGACGCCCAGTGATTTTAAAAATAATGTAATTTTAAAAGCAAACCTCTTTGATGCCATTGATACATCAAATTTAAGAGGGAAATTTTTGGCTCATGAGATTTTCAACAAGGAAAGACCTCGAGGTGGGTTGGTAATTTAACAAAAATTACTACCAAAGAGAAAAGGCGTAAAAAATGTTTTGTATCTATAAACTGAAATATTTGAAATTAGAGAAATGCTATAATGTTGGCCCTTAGCACTATATCATTTAGAAAGTTTAAAGTTAAGTTTGCACTTATAAACTGCATGAAACGTTGTGTGAACTGGACTCTCGGAGAGCTCAGGACTCAGATTTAAAACTTTAGTTTTGACACGCGTAACTTCTTTCTTTGGCAGCCCAGGAATATCCGGCAGAAGGCATGTCCATACCACAGACATCCATGTTCATCAAACACTTTTAAACAGAATAACAGCACATCTATTTGGTTGGACATCAGCTCCAGTAAAAAAACTTTAACAGGTGCTATACAAATGCCTTCCTATCTGTTATGGGTTTCTAGGAAACGATCCATCAAAAAAAAAGAGACATTTTTCACAAACCTATGAAACAATGGGAATGGTACTACAATGGAATATGTGGTGGTTTGTGTGCAGGAAAATTTCAACTCTGTTGTGCCATTATTCGTAACATTATTATGAATGCTAAAATCATGGAAGCCAAGCTTCAGTATTTTATCATTGTTAGTTTCCTTAAGGTCTTCGGGATAGGGGGGAGAGAGAGAGAGACAGAGAGAAGAGAGCCCTGATGTCTCAGCTATTTATTCCAGACATTTAAGTAGTAACATATATTCTGTAATTAATTGATGAGTTAGGTTATCAGTTTTATGTTCAGATTTGCAATTTCATGTTACAAGGCATTGAAGGAGTTCTCCATTAAATTTAGAACTATGCAACAGACAAGTATATTTCACATAGGCTTTCTGGGAAAGCTATCACTGATCTCATATGCAGATAGAAAATTTTGATTCTTGTACATACAAGCAACATTCACCTTGCACAGGAATGTAAATCTGAAAACTCTATAACTTGAAGTGTAAAATATAGAATTGATTTGAGGCACCTTGAAGACAGACAGACATCCTTCCTTCTACCCTAGACTGTAAACATTTATGATATTAAGGTTTACAAGTAAACTTTAAATATACATTGAAACATTCATGTCCACTGATTATGTTTGACTAGGCAACCATTATGCAGTAGGGGAAGAATAAAAACACAAATAATAACTCCAGTTTTTGCTATGTACTCTGGTTGGCTAAGTAAAGCTGCCATGTCATCCCAGTCTTTCATTTTTTTTAATTTTGCATAATACACATGCAAATGTGCATTATACATATGAGTCACGGAATCATCCTTCTCTGTAAATAGCACCTTTGTAATCACCCCACCCTGCAGGACAGCATCTCTTCCAGGGACATGTGGTGTGGAACTAGAAATGCCTGCAGCTTCACTGGATTTTAAAGTGTGATTTGAAGTCACATTTGTTGGGCATTTCCAAAATCCAGCATACGAGCTTGAGATAAGAGAATAAATTCCACCTTGTAATTATACCAGGCACTTGAGAATAAGAAGTACTGAAGTTTCACCCCCCCCAACCCCACCCCCCCCAAAAAAGTTTAGAGCAACAGCATACCTAAGACTTGTCTTGTTCTCTTTTTAAAAATGTGCTTACGGGGGTGAGTAAGTGACACCAGTAGGTGACTGTGGTGGCAACAGATAATATGCTTCATTTTACAAGTTGTCAGATATGTACAACTATATTTGAAGCATTCAATATGTTCGTGATAAAATCTGGGTTGATCCAGAGCGATTTTCCTCAACATGGCAATTTATTGGGACGTCACATGGGGATCTGGAAGATTATTCATCTCCATTGTACTTTAAAGTCGCTGAATCAGTGGGAATCTATTACTTGGGACTTTGTAGATGACATGTGCAGGGAAGTTTAACTCTCAATTGTCCATGACATAACATTGTTATAAATGTTGAAATCATGGATGTCAAGCTTTAGTATGTTCTCATTGTTGGTTGTTCTTGGGGGAAATAAAAGAAGAGTTTTGATATCTTAGCTACTCATTCTAAACATTTAAGGTTAATTAGTAAAATATATTCCATTAATAATTCTTGAATTAGATGGGTTGTCCATTCCCTTCTATGTTCAGATTTGTAATCACATTTTAGATATTCATATTTCATATTTTTTAACTTTCTGGTTGGAATGCAAGGAGTTTCCACCCAAATACATTGAGAAGACAATATGTAGAGAAAAGTTGATATACAAGCTGTTATACATTATTTTTGGCAACAAGAACAGTAGTCCAAATGCCAGTAGTAAAGTCATCAATGGCTTAAAATGTTGAAAAATGCCTTTCGTTTCAAATCTGCAAAATTCTTTGTCTTTTTGTGTCTGTCATAGACTGAGAATTACCATTTTTTTTTCAAATGCCAGAACTCTTCTTGGATTTCATATGAACAACTTTTTTAAGTACGGGGGGGGGGAGGTTCTTACAACCAAACTGCTCTTACGGAATGGGAAAAGTTTCAAATAAAATTGGAAGTCCGAAATAAAATACAGGCTTTACTATCATCAGTATCACCAACACTACCATCATCTAATGGCCTTTTTACTTCTAGGTCTTTGCTCCTAAATTTGCAAGTTTGAAAATTTTAGGCTAATTTCTAAAAAAAATGGAACCTGTTGGATACTTTTCCAATGCAAGTCTTGTAGAAGGAAAAAAAAAAACATTTGTAATGATACAAATGTGCCATGAAACTGTTTATAGACAAGGGGGAAGAAAAGGGAATGTAGGAAAGGGGGAAAAATGCAACTACTCCCTTATAGTGATCATTTGGCAGCTGAAAGAAACTGTGTGTATTTCACTGGTTTTAAAATATAGAATCAGTAGATGGCAGTATTTCACTATTGTATGCACATCAAATCACACTCAATATATACTTCTGAGGATTTGATATTTTACAGTTTGACATGGCCAATGTTGCACTGTGTATAAACCTCTAGCTGCATTCATGAACATCCAGTTCCTCAGAATTTTTTTTGCTTAGCATAAGACATCACACTAACACCTAAACAATTTGCTTCCTTATTTTCTTTGCAAAAGCATTCACATTAGCCAACCAGAGCATTCCAATACTTTACAAAAAAAAAAAAAAGAACCTTATATAAATTCCAAATTAATAAATTACTTTTCAGATTGTTGCAGGAAGTTTCTTTAGTTTTGATGTAGTTTTCCAATTCAGGTAAGTACATAAAATAACTTTCTTCAATTGAGAGCCATAATAGTTATAGAGAAAATATCTGAACAAAGTCTATTTAAAAGATTCTATAGTTCTTCTACAGAAGATTGCTCCCAAGTTGGCCTCGACATATCATATATTAGGTCCTTCTTGATACTGCAATAGAGGGTCAGTATTTCTTAGAATGAGTATTTCTCTTTTCAACGTAAGTCTCCCATTGAACTGATTGCAGTGGGCTGAAGCAAATTCATAATTACAATCCAGATAGTTCACCCTACTAGTTGAAGAGAGCAAACACAATTCTTTGAAGTCAATAGCAGCAAGCTGTCAGCTATAGCTGACAATACTGTAAAATTCCTTCCTCCAATGTTGGTAAATTTTGAAACAAGTTTCACAGGAAGCACAGAGACTAGACTGCTGATACTTGTTCATCTTCTGTGAAATAAAAAAAACAATGTGAACTCTTTATGTCATGAATATACAATATATTTCAATTAAAGCTGTGTCATATCTACTGTTAGAAACCTAGGATTTTTTGGGAGGAGTTAAAATAGATCTTATTTTTTAAAAAATTAAAAACCGTTCTTTACTGCTATCACTGTTGCTCATGCAAAGAATGATGAACATTTAAAAAAAAAATTTCTAAAACTTATCTAATTCTAAATCATGATGGCAATTTAATACGGTATAGCTCATAATGTTGGAATTTGATTCATAATACCATTCAGAGGCTTTAAAGATAGTTGGCTTGGCTTGTGCCTTTCATACTGAAATGCCAACATGACATTTGGACATTTTCCAAAAAAAAAAAAAAAGTAAATATAGTAAATTAAACTCTGTGTTGACTCTCAGTCATACTCTGCAAATGATCTGACAAAATTCTCACAGAATGAGACAGTGTGGTAATGTAAAGTTCAATGTCTGGGATTGTGGAGGACCAGTCAGTCACTGAGTAACCCTGTTATTAGTCATAGTCACTCAAACAGAATTGGAAGATAATCATTTGATTCTCCACTCCTTTGATTACACGTAATACAGTATGCAATTAAAAGATAATTTTGTATTAGTGGCTATATAATCTATCCTAAGGGTCTATTTGGTACGGTGGTTAAAGCATCAGGCTCGGAACTCACAGGAGACTGTGAGTTTAACTGTGTGACCCTGGTCCAGTCACTTTATCCTCAAGGAAGGAGGCAATGGCAAACCTCTTCCCCCAAAACACTTCCAAGAAAACTACAGGGGACTTATTCAGGTGGTCACCAGGAGTAAGAATTGATTCAAAAACACAAAATATAAAAGTAAAATCCATCTTAATCTATTGTTTTTGAGCTCTATAGCATGTAGGTCAGAAAGGCTGATTTATTCTACCAAAAAAAAAATAATAATAATGCCTGATGAACCAATGCTTAGAATATTTCATAGAAACCTAACACTTTAATCAAATGTTTGTCTAGGTTTAGCAATATATATTCATAGAGAAATACACACATTGGATCCACCCATTTTTAAAAAAAACATTGTGCTCAATAATGCGACTTACAAGCTGCTTTTGCACAAAACAACAAAATGATTTCAAAGCAAACTGGACAAGATTATACTAAAATTCTAGTTTTATAAAAGCAAAATCTGTGAAAAGCGTTCAGATTCATGGATTCAATTAAAAACAGAGCCAGACAAAGCACAAATAATGGAAGACAACAGAAAATGGAATGCAAATGTCATGGAAGTCAAAATTGCTTATTTCCAAGGGGTAAATGAGCAACAAAGAGAAACGTGAAAACCCCAGATTCAACTTTAAAAAAAAAAAATCTTCATTTTATAAATTCTGGGTTTTTTTTTAAAATATTGCTGTTGAGGTTTAAATGGTTCAGAACAGAGGTCAAATATAAGGCGTCAATGTGATACAATTAGTGGGTCTCTGTGGATTTGATTTTGTCCAGTGAGCAATTTCAAGTCTTATAAATAATTGAAACTGCAATTTAAAGCCTCAGCTGTTCACTCTTTTTGATCTAATAGTGTTCTCTTAGAACCTTATTTGTGGAAGTTAATACCCATGTACTGCTTGGCTGCCCCGTGCGTACACCTACAACACTTAACTGCAGGGAGAGGTATCACATTGAGATTCTAGCTAGGTTTAATAATGCTCTGTTGAGTAGCATGTTAGGAAATATTCAGCTTCCTGCACAACAGAAACCTGTACTTGATAGGTTCTGCGCTCGGTTAAAGTTGCTTCATGAAACTCCATGTAGCAGAGATAGACACTGCTAATCATAATTCTGTTTATCTCTAGTACATAAAAGCATAGCTAATGTAACTACTTTCAAAATAATTTCTGTTACATCGGTCACAGCCTTTTAAATAGCTGAGAACAATTGTTTTCTTTCTTTTATTGTGGGTAGGATAAGGCATTTTGGACTTGTTTCTTCCAAATATGCTAGCTAATAATTAGTGCCTAATACATTTTCTGTTTTTTATTTTTCCTTTAGGGTCACTTTATTCTCATATAAGCATATGTAAAGCATATACAAATGAACGAAGAGGGGAGAAGAGGGGAGAAAAGAATCACTGAAGCACATTAATGGAGAGGGTTGTAAGGTAAAGACAAACTGTGCACTTCCCCAAACTTAAAATAAACCACATACGACTTTACTCAACAGCTATCAAAGGAGATTTTTTAACATACCATCCTCTTCACTATTTGCGCCAGTCATATCTGCTAGCTTAGGATGGGACGGTTGCCGGCCATGCCACTTAGGCATCTTCTTTGGAAAACAGGCCACTGGTTCGCTACTCAGAGGAGTGCAGGACAGCCTAGACAGCATCTTTGACCTCTGCACCGCCACACTATAGTCTGGAGGCTTTAGGTGTGGGTGGTGGGATCCTTCTTTTATGTCCGCTAAAGAAATCCCCATATATCCTGGAGGGGTGGGCGGTGGCTCCCTATATCTAGTGTCTTCCTTAGATGAGGTGACACAGTACACTAGCACAAGAAATAAGCAATGGAAATGTTAATGAAGGAAACAAAGACAAAATAAAAGCATTTTTTTATAAAAAAAAAACAATGAAATGTTATAATGACTTAATTAAAAACTGATTAAACAAAAGGTAAATGAAAATTATTCATAAAACTCTTTTTTTCTAGAAAACGTTCAGATAATAGATTACCTGCCCCGGGCTTTAAAAAAAACTATTATTTTGGAAAATTTATCATATTGGCTGATCTGTTAATATGTCACTAACAAGCCACAATGACACCAAAATGACAGGACACATCATCACACAAATGCCATCCTTACATACGTGTGTCAAAAATTGAATGCAAGTAGGTAAATTGTAGCATTTGATGACATAGTCATACATGATATATGTGTCACAAACATTCTTCTAAATAAGGTGCCAAGATACTATCCAGAGAAGTCTTGCACTAAAGATTCTTTGATATCATTTTTGTTTAGGCAAACTGTTCATAAAGGGGAAATTTGGATTATGAGGTGTTTGGAGTTGTATTTTTAAGTGATTGGCACCAAAAACAAGGCAGATGCATTAAATAATCAGTATTGACCTGAACTATTTGATGAGTGGAAGTTATTTTTTCAAAACCCTACTTCTTCAAGCACCAATGGATTACAAACTGTTTTCATAAGTTACTTGATTCCCAACAATCTAGAATTTACTGAACAAAGTATTTAAAAAATAAAAATAAACAGCACATAGTGCAATCAAATGCAATTTAGTTTGTCCTTTCCCCATCCAAACATTATACTATATTTCATATATTTAATATGATCTATTTTTTAATTCCAGCAATAAGTCCATGCAATTAAAACACCCAAATACAATTAAAATCATTGTTTGCCTTCATAAAATTTTGATGTGGTTTTGTTGGCAAAGCTTCTTGTCATTTATTTGTCCTCAACTTTAAAGCTATCTCATTCTTACTGTAAGAGACATCTGCATCTGCAATGCACATTAAAAAGGAAAGGGTTTCAACTGCATGTGCCCACCTGCCAGACTGACTTTTTTGATGCCCCCGAGTGTCATCTCTCTTACAAATTTAGATTTGCAATCTTGCATTTTCTGAAAAGGTAATTTAGGGCCCTAAAATGCTATGTATTTCTTCCTTTTGGAGACAGGCAGGAAGGACTGATCTTGGAGAAATATGAATTGAAAATTTCCACGGATACTAGAGTAGGGATAAGAGATTACTAGGTTTGTAATGCTCCATTGAAAGGCCATTTCTAAACTCTGACCACTTCCATATTTATTACAAAATTTTTCAAGTATATTCCAATATTATATAATTATCAATTATCTCTGACTGTCACCTACATATACATACTGGTTGTCCTCAACTTACAACAATTCATTTAGCTGCCATTCAAAGGTTAAAGGCACTGAAAAAAGTAATCTATGACCGTTTTTCACACAATCACTGCAGCATTCCCATGATCACATGATCAAAATTTGGATGCTTGGCAACTGGTTCATAATTATGACCTTTGCTGTGTCCCAAGGTCATGTGATCACCTTCTGTGACCTTCTGACAAGCAAAGACAATGAGGAAGCCAGATTCACTTAACAACTGTGGCAAGTAAGGTTGTAAAATGGGACAAAATTCACTAAACGTCTCATTTAACAACAGAAAGTTTGGGCTCAATTGTGGTGGTAAATTGAGGACTACCTGTATAAAAAAGGCAACAAATGCAGTCTGAAATCTTGAAGAATCTATTAATGGGGTGGGAGGAGCAAAAGAGGACACTGGAATATTATGGTCTATCTTACTCTTCCTATTCTACACCCGTCACATCTACAAAAGACAAATCAGGGTACATTGCTAAAGCTCCTGAAGTTTCTAGATCAAGTTTATTTACTGTGACAAGGCATGCAATTTACAGCCATTTCAATTTTAAAAGAGCTGTTTTCCAGAAATGGTTAAAAAAAAAATCTGACTGCCAAATGACAGGCTTCATTTTACTGAAACCATTATTTTATTGGAATGGAGTAAGCCTCTTTTGGGATATTAAAATAAAAAGTAACATTCCATTATAAATAGGTATTTTGATTAAGTAGACAGGCGATGATTGTATGTTCATGTTCTAATTCTCAACTGTACTATGAATCTGAGTAATTCTTTTTAAAGTATGGCTTAATTCTGCATCCTTAGGGGAAAAAAAAAGTACAGCTGCTAAAATTAGTAAGGCAAGAACAGGGTCAAAGCTGTGAAATGAGTAAGTTTGACTGGGCAGACAATATTGGATTTATGGAGTTCAGTTATAATCCTGCACAAACTTTCAGCAATGTTAGTTTTGCCTTTATGAATGAAATATTAATACATGGCCTCTTGCTTTTGGACATGAAAGTAATGGTACAAGCAAATTGTTTATGAACTGGGTTTCATTCTACCTATTTGTTATATGGGTTATTATTATATTGTTATCCCACTTTCTAAAAATATGTTTTGATCAACTCAAGGCAGTGAACATACTTAATACTCCTGCCTCTTATTTTTCCCACAACAATCTGTCAGGTGGGTTGGCTGAGAGAGAATGACTGGCCCAATGTCACCTAACTCAGGGGTCCCCAACCCCTGATCCGTGGACTGGCACTGGTCTGCAGCATGCCAGCAACTAGGCCAGGCAAACAAGCAAAGCCCCATCCAAGGAATGCAGGCAGCATGCAAAACAACGGCCCCTCCAGTCCGCAGAAAAAACTCTGCGGACTGGCCCCTGGTGCCCAAAAGATTGGGGGCTGTTGAACTAACTGGCTTTCATGCCTAAATAGAGACTAGAACTCACAGTCTCCTGGTTTCTCGGCCAGCGCCTTTACCACTAAACTAATGAGCTCTTTTTTTTCCCTTTTGCTAAAAGGAGGTTGGTAGTCCTGCTTTTATCTTTTCTTAAATAAAATTAATTATTATTGCTAATTAATTCTTTTCTTTAATTAACATAATGTCAGCAATTCTCTTCCCATTTGGCACTAAGAAATTTGGAACTCTTCATCAGCAGAAAGCAGCATAGAATTTTTTAAACTGGAATGCATGGAAAAAAGGAGAAAAAAAATCTAGGTGCTAAACAGTGTTTCTTGATTTCTCAATATTTATAGTCTTCTGTTTAATTTACTACACCCTTTAATGGAGGCTATTATTCTCTTTCTTCTATTTTCAGAAGATTGTGGATCCATGCTGTCAAAACTGATCGACAAGCTTGTGACCTGACAGGCAAAGGGTGCAAAAACAGTCTAATATGGAAATCTCTGGAAGAAGAGTAACAAATTGCCTAGATAGGTCTGTTCAGTGAGATATGCTTTTCAAAAGCACTTGAAAAAGAAAGGCATTAGGTTTCAGGAGGTGGACCCTAAACTTTCAACAAACAGAACTCTAGAAGAATTTTTTTGAAATACCTAAATTGCTTTCCTCATAGCCATGTCACTGGGAAACTGGAGAGTAATAAATGGATAGGTAGCTGATTAGGTTAGGCAAACATAGCTTTTCTCACCGAATGTGCAAGGTACACTTTGGTACGGTAATTATGATACTACGCAGCATATGATTCATTTAATTTGAAATCTGAAATAAATATAGATGTGAAGACAGAATCTAGGAACAGAGACCATTGGATACTGAAAAAAACACTTTTTTTCTTAAGCACTGAGCACAATCTACTGTTTCTTTCTATGCATTCTTCCCATTATATCTGGCTTTCTAATGCCTTAAAATATTCCTTTCGCATTCCCTTCCACAGTATATGGTTGTGGCTTATGTGACTGTAGAAGAATGTCATCTTCTAGAATGTAGCACCCCACATATGTCCTTTAAGAAAGGGTGTTCAAAAGAACCAGGGGACAATTGTACATGTACCGTGTTTCCCCAAAAATAAGCCCTCCCCGAAAATATTTAAATGCATGTGCAGCCGGTCCCCATCATTTCCTCTGGTTAGGAGACAGAGCTGGAAATCAGGTAAGACGGCAAGAGGAGCCCCGTCTTGCTCCACACACTCCAAAATAATAAGACCTCCCCGAAAATAAGGCCAAGTGCTTATTTCGGGGTTCAAAAAATATAAAACGGTCTTATTTTCGGGGAAACACGGTAATAGTACTGCGCTTTCTTAATCCACAAAGAGAAATAAATACATGGTATGCCCATGCCATAGTTAATCTTTTAATGTCTATACTATAATCTATTCTATGTTACTATCCAAGGACAACATTTTGATTTAGTGCAAGAATAATAATTTCTTAAGTACCCTTTTGTCTGAAAGCAATGCTACAAATGGCACAAGAGGATATTTTATGTGACATCCTTCATCTTCAATCAAAAAATGGAATTTGGCATGGAGTCTGTTTCTTCTCAAAAATAGTTGTTTCCTACAATAATAGGTGTTTGATTGATGGCCAATATGACATGCTTGGGAAATGATACATGAAGATGATTTCCTTCCTGTCTTGAAGGCAAGGCAAAAATGAATGCACTGCCAAATTGCTGGAGAGAAAAATATCTCAACTGGATTTATTAATCACAAATTTTCTCTCCCAACTGGTGGTACTTAGTGTAAATGGTCAAAAAAGTCAAATTCTTAACAAAAGAACTGCAAGAAATTTCTTATAAGAAAATATACAAAAAGTCCCAAAGTTGACACAAGCTCTCTCTTCCCTGCCAGTCAATAAAACATGCTGCCTATTATTTTAAATCCCACCCTTCCCCCAAGGAGATCTGGAGACACTCCAGCAGAGGACTTGAGTTGATTGAAGACATGTGTACAAGAACTTTTTACATGCAAATTGGCCATGAGGGCTGTTGAAACCGCTCAACTACATAATACACAACAGCTGTGGAAACATCCACTGGCTTTTCATCACGCTTACCTATGAGGCCATGTTCTGTACTTGAAGTGACAGTTTTGTAAGCTGCATCACTGCCTGTTTTAGCGTCCAAAACATCATTTTGCTCTGCTGTTAAACTCTCCAGTCCTCTTCGTTTTATGGTCCCATAGTTTGTTTCATGCATGTCTGACAGGGAAGTAGACGAAGCCCAACTGTGCCGGGACTGGTCAAAGTCCATGCCAGTTTTGAGTTGCCGACTACCGTCTGAATGGCTGTGTGACTGCAAATGAGTCTCCTCAGGACAGCAGCTGGATGGCTCCACTTCAGCAATGGCCCTTTCTAAATGAGCATGGCGGTAAGAGTTTAAGAGGTCCCACCCCTTTTGGTTCTGTATGTTTTGAAAATTATCATGAGAATTACTCGAACAAGAGGTCCAGCTTCCACGGCCGCTATCTGCTGCTTCTATTGTGAGGTGCTCATGAGAAATTTCCTCGGTACTCATGGAAGATGGGACAGGCAACCCTCGGATCACTGGAGGTCTAGGCAGCGGCCAGCTTAAACTGAAGATAGCACGAATTAGAAGGAAAACAAAAATGCTGTTGAAATGACCATGCAAGCAAATCGGTAGGAACAGAATCAGTATTAAAATTGCAATGTTTTATAGTTCAAAAGAGCAAGGAAATATATTTTGCACTTCCTTCAACATTTTAAAAATATTAACTGAATGTGGCAATAGTCTTAATTATTGTTTGCCCAGGTATATCTAATAACAAGCTTGATCTATGATTTTCTTCTAGATAAAACAATTGCCCATTTCTGCCAAGTTTTCCCAAAGTCAGCAAATATAGTTTATCTTTCTTTCTCTTTTGTCAGTTCAGTGAGAACTGACTAGTAATATTCATATGTTCCTGTTTGTAAATAACAGAAACTACAACATATTTATAAACTCATCTTTGTATTTAAAGGACATCTTAGAAGCAAACTATTATTAAACACTCCATTAGGGGATTAAACATTGGGATCTTTATTTTGTAAAATCCTTTGGTAAGGATTATGTTTGTTTTTTACTTATACACTGCTCAGAGTCACTTAGACAGTGAAATGGTGGTATGTAAATTTGATAAAAAAATTAAAAATGTTTTTTTGTGAAAGGCAGGGAATAATCAGTAGAAATTAAAACACGGGGTTGTGCTGTGCTTCAAAGAATATTATGTGAATATGCCTAGGATTTTGTTGAGAGACCAGGGCCACCAAAGCTTTTAAAACAACAGTCATTCTTCAGCCTTTTGCTGGCAGCAATCATAACAGAAATAACCAGAAGGGTGACTACATACAATGGGCACATGCCTGGAAATGCATCTCTTCCTTGCATGGCAGAACTATGAAACAACTGTTGCCAACCACTGCATCATGTTGTATCTTAAACAAAAAAAAAAAACACCTACCTCTTTTGTTTTTTTAAATACGTTTGAAGCATGCTATACCAGAGGGAATTTATTTAAATCTCACTTCCATGCATTTTCTCCCACTTACATTATTATCACACCAATTTAAGCTTTTCCAATATGGGGAGAATTCTAAATCTGAGGTTCTTTCAGCAGAAGTGACGGCTTGCCCTTCTGTGAAGTGCTAAACGGCTTTTCAGCAAGCTAACAATCCCCTTGAGTGTGATGACACTACCAGCAGCAAATGACTTGACTGTAACATCTCAATGTTATGGCACACCAGTCAATTACCACCACCTGTCCTGTGGGAAGGGTCTCTTAAGAGGAAAGGAGGCAGGGAAGAAACAGGCAAAGACCAACCCAGAAGCTGATTCAGCTGGACCTTTTCTTATTCTCCCACAGGGGCCATTAAACCAAGGGCCTTGGGAAAAACCCTAGAGATTTGTTAATTTATCTTAAACATTTGTTGTGAGATTTTCAATGTTCAAATAGCTCATTTTTGTCCTAAAAGATAAGACTATCAATAACCATCCTGGAGGAAGAAATGATTCTTACCCAGGGCAAGTCTGGTTGTATTCAAGTGGTGGCTGAAAGGGCTCTCTCCTTTCCCCTGCCCCGACTGCATCCATCACCATCGTCTGAGGGAGACACCTCTCATCTTGAAGGGCTGCAGACATGGAGTCAGCAGAACAGTTGCTGACAATGCTGGATCGTGAGGAGATCTCACTATGGCTGGAATCGGAAAAATTCTCAGATTTGGCAGACGGGATCAGGGCATACCCTAAACATGACATGAGAAGACAGCATTGGAGAAAACGTAATCACACCACCATTCAAAATAGCTTTGCCTGAGAAATAGTTTTTCCCCATTTTATCTCTTTTCTTACAAGACTTTTCGCCATTTGTTTTATGCAAGTTCCTTTTGTTCAATGGAAAACAATAAAATGCAACAGAATGGAATAATTCCTTTATGAATTAATTGGAACGTTAAGGGACAAAAACTGTGTAACTTCTTTCAACAATCTGTTTCAAAGAGGCTGTTATGTGCTAAACCAACCAGGACTTTCAAGTGCAGCAAGAACAGCTTCTTCAAAAGCTAGACAAACCAGGAAGAACCTTGCTTTCCAGCTGATCAAGTAAAAGGATAGTGCAATCAAAAGCAATGAGCCAGCTACAGACTCCATAGAATCGAGTGCAAACACTTTTTCGGCAGGTTGAATGCTTTCTCCCAAAGAAGTCGTTCTGTTTGCACAGTTATATGCTATACCTCCTGCATTGCTTCTATTTAATCAACATATTAAATAAAGGCATATTGATTTAGCTGTGCAAGTACAGCTTGAATTCTCTGCAAATTTTGTTTCACTCTATTTGCAAACACGGTAAAAGTGCTGGAGGATTGCCTTTAATAATAATAATAATAATTTTATTTCTATACCGCCCTTCTCCCGAAGGACTCAGGGCGGTGTACAGCCTATTTAAAAACACAAACAAAACAATGATATAAAATTTAAAATAATTAAATAAATGGCTCAAATTTAAAACCCCAATAAATTTAAATACCCCAATTTAAAACTATTGTATTGATAGTCCGGCCTGGCGGAACAACAGGGTCTTCAATGCGCAGCGAAACACCCGGAGGTCAGATATCTTACGAATTTCCGGGGGCAGTTCATTCCACAGGGCTGGGGCTCCCACAGAGAAGGCCCTCCCCCTGGGCGTCGCCAGCCGACATAACTTGGCTGACGGCACCCTGAGGAGACCCTCTCTGTGGGAACGAACTGGTCGGTGGGAGGCTATTGGTGGCAGAAGACGGTCTCGGAGGTACCCGGGTCCTATGCCATGGAGCGCTTTAAAGGTGGTAACCAACACCTTGAATCGCACCCGGAAGACCACCGGGAGCCAGTGCAGCTCGCACAGGAGGGGTGTCACATGGGCATAACGGGTTGCGCCCATAACCACCCGCGCGGCCGCATTCTGGACCAGTTGGAGCTTCCGAGTGCTCTTCAAGGGGAGCCCCATGCCTTTGTTTTTAGAAAGACCAGATATTTAAGAAAATATCTAATTATATAGAATTTTAATTTTGTTTCTCATTTAGCATATGATGGTAATATTGGTCTAACATCTCATTTGTGATAAATTGTCCACAACTATCTCTTTTTCTGCTATGGAGACAGTTATAGTTAACTGTGGCTTTATCAGAATAGACTTGAGGTCTTCTAGTAGGTGTTTGGATGATTTATAATATGAGGGTTTCTTATTATCTAACCATTATATTAAAAAATCATACTTTTAACCTAATCTTCAGTTTCTGAAATGAGGAATATGTGGTGAAGAAGCTGGAAAAAGAAAAACCAAATCAAAAAATGGTGTGAATCCAGCAAAATCTAGGGAGAAATAAAAATGTGCAGCCTTTTGGTGCCCTCTGATAAGAGAAGCAATTGTACATGTCCTATATTCAAAACACCCTTCTTTCTGGTCACATGATTTGAGGCAGAACTGCTATTTGAGGAGTTGAAAAGAATTCTAGAAGCTTTGCTTTGCCTACTTTCCCTGCTACATTGTACGATATTCTATACAATCACTGTAAGATAATGTGTGTACACCTTAACATACTGCAAGTAGAAAAAGAGAATCATTTGACCTGGTTATTGGTTGGAATTATACAAATATTTTATCTATAAGCTGCATTTTAAAATGGGGAAACGTTTTATCATCTTATTCCATTGTTTGTGATGACCAGAACTAAACCTGCACAGAAAGCATTACAAATTATTTTTGGTAACAGAAAAAAAGATCATAAGCAGTTTAATCCATAATTTTCATTGTTTTAAAATGAATTTAATTTAAAATGTTGCTGGGGAATCTTCAAAGTGATATAAATATGGGGCAACCAGAAAGAAGAAATGTTTTTGGCTCTGCTTCTTCTCTAGCATTCCAGCTATCCATAAACTGCCTTGATGTGGGAAATCTTTGTTTAAGGAGGTAATTGTTCTTTACCAGTCTGAATTAAGAATTATAGGGGACAAGAAAGGAATATAATATTTATGTAATAAAGAAAAATTAAACAGTGACTATAATTTATCTGAATGTCTACTTTTTCAGTTTAATTAAAAATAAATGGAGAGTGAAATATGAGCTACCTGTCTGTTTCTAGTATTCCTCTGGGAATATCCGTCCTGGCATATACAGTTATTTTTTGTGAATGATACATGCAATACTGAAGATGTCAGTTTACCTGCCAGTATAGAAAAGAATAATCTCTTCCATTGATGTGAGTATCAATTATCATTATATATCAACCTTAGAGCTGAGTCACAGTATGTCACTGTGCAAGATTCCTACAAATTTAACCTGCATTAAGTTTCAAACTTTTTAATCTTTTGGACTATAACTGTTGAAGCTCATATATTCTGTTCTAGATCTTAGCTTTAAAAAGATCAGAACATAACAAAAGTTTCAACAGTTGTATTCCATTTTTCAATTACTTAAACTGAGCCTCAGGCAAAGTTAATCTCTTATTTGAGATTGCAGCTGAAAGCTGATTCAGAATTTAAGGGAAATGTCACAGTACATACAACACATTTATAGTTTTGGCTTTAGCTGATATAACAGACCCTGAAGGTATAGAACAGGGTTGTCAAACTCAATTTCATTGAGGGCCGCATCAGGGTTGTGTTTGACCTCGGGGGGCCGGGATGGGCGTCGCCAGGGTGGGCATGGCCAGCTTTACATCACTCGTGTCGGGGGCGCATGTGGTAGCCTGAGCACTCTGCCTGTGAAAACACAGCAGAGCTCTGTTTTCGGCTGGGACGGCCTCCTGCAACCCTTTACCAGCAAAATCAGAGTATGCTGCCCTCCCGAGTTCCATTTTCGCTGGCTAGTCCTTTGCTGTTTCCGGGGGAGGGGGGGGCATGGGCCAGATCAAAGCACCTCACGGGCCAGATCCAGCCCCCCGGCCTTGAATTTGACACCCCTGGTATAGAATATGAGGGTCAAATATGAGCATAATATGGAGTTTTGAATGTCTTTTTTTTTTTACATTAAAAAGGTCAAACACAATAAGAGTTGTCTGACAGTGAGATGGGCAGCACAAAATTTAAACAAACAAACAAACAAACAAACAAGTGCAGACGGATTATTTAATTCCCTTTTCCCCTTCTGTTGGTCAACTAGAACTACTAATCTCTCCAGATCCGCCAGGTACTTTTGGGCCTACCTCCTGATAAGCAACAGGAAATGTTGCCACTCCAAACTATTGTTTACCAGCTTCAAGCAAGGCCTCATCATCCATTCAGAGGGTCAGAACACCTAATATATTCCTTACCACTCTCTCTGTCTCTTCTCTCTCACAATTTTTCCTCTTCAGTGATTCTGCTTATTGAGAAACCTATAATATGAAATTGAGATACCCTAATACCTAAGGACACTTCACGTTTCTCATAGTAAGTTTGTGTCTTTTTTTGCTTATGTATACAAATGCATATAGGTACTATATATCCTATTAAATATTGTTATTCCCAGTTTAGAATTAAAAAGACACTAGCTTATTTAACAAAACTATCGATGACAAAGGAAAATATACACAATATCTCTCATAGTGTTTCTCCTACTTAATAGTACTATGTTTTAAAAATATCTTGCGGGCTTGATGATTGCAGAAAACATCCCCCACAATATGTACATTATTTCTCTTTAATTCCTTTTAACAACCTTCTCCAACCCAACATCCTCCGGATATGTTGCAAGAACTCACAGAACTCCCATCAATTTGACCAATGGTTGTGATAAAGCAATGGAGAGGGGAAGGCTGTCAAATACTCTTATTTACAAGTTTCTTTTTAAATGTGGGGTATATAATGAGTTTGTAGATTAAGCGGAAGCAATCACTAACATACGTTCTTCCCTAATATACTGTACTTCTGAGGTTCATAGATGAGATTTGTTCCCCCATTAAAAAGTAAATGAGTTCTCAAGTCAATCTCAACTCCTTATGGTTAAATTCATAGAGTTTTCTTGGCAGTATCATGCTTCATTTGCTTCGATATTCTTTTGGCTGAATTTTCAATTCCTGAGTCCAACTAATAACCAAGGCCAACTCTTTTCAACAGCTGAGATCAATCAACCAAGTTCAACTATATGCTGCCACTACCAAGGCAATGAACATTTGTATAGTATTTCACTTGCTGTCTCTGAAGGACTTAATAACTCTATACAATGCTCTGGTAATCTCAAAAATTAAATTAAATTAAATTATTAATTTATTACAGCCAAATATCAAAATCTTCTAATTTTAAGAATGTTTATGAAAGGGAAGTAAAACATTGATTGATCATGACTGAGCTATTCAAGCGAGGGTAACATTACTTAAAGGAAAATAGATACATTTACAATAGTTATTTGGCTGTTATGCATTGATATACAGTTTAATATCTATATAACTAATATTTGTATGCATCCATTAAAATAATATTTAAGATGTGAAATTAAATGATCTGATTACATAAGTTATGTAAAAATATTATTTAAAAGTAAATACTCTACAACTGTATAAATTATGCTCTATAAATTATATGTTACTTCAAAGACACGCATTTCAGATAAATAACTGTATATATGTTTAGCATACCATACTGATGTTATAATAGCAATTATAGTTTACGAAGTTTTTAAATATACACAACTGAAATTTTTTCCTCTTAGATAGTAAATTGCAAAACACAATCTGAATCTGTATATTATAACTAACTGGGATTCTAAACAAAATATGAAAAGTGACTGATCCATGCTTAAGTTTTTTGAAAATTCCTTGGGCATCCTTTGGACTTCTTTCCAAGTAAATATAGACACAAGCAAACAGTAAGACTTGAATTCTCTACTCAAATTTTATGTTTATGGCTTTAAATATTTCAAGCAGCATAGCAAGCCTTTTTTGCACTGTTTTATTTATTCTGCTAATATAATTGCAATCTGCATGAATTAGCTTCACCAATAGAACTAGAAGTATATTTTTAAAAACTGCTTCATGGGAAGTAACCAGCTATGTGACAAAGCAGCCACACCATTATTAGCACAAGTGAATGAATTGCATATGTTATACCATATGATTGACTAAGGGCTAGAAAGAATGATAGTAAAAGCATATTTAAACCAGAATTTTATGTAGCCTGTTAATTATTTATTTACTGATTGTTTTGCCTGATACACAAAGCTAACCAAGCTCCATGGAAAGAAAGTCATAACCTGATACTTAAGAAGGGCTAAGCTTGGTTTCCTAAAAGATAGCTGGAACAATCAGTGCTCAGAGATCACCATTAGAATTTGTGGCATGCTTTTTTTCTAAATCGCCTAAAGAGAGGCAAATGCCCCCCACTTCTACTAATAGATTCATATTAATATTCAAAGTGAACAAGATATAGAAAAAAATATCTTTATCATCTGGCCATTTCCATCTCAAGGGGAGAGGAGGAAATGAGAACGATTAACAGAAAACATTTAACATCTATGAAAATCAGGGCACAACAATGCCATGAGCTGAATAACATGACATGTCATATTGTCTTCCTTCTTTTTGGTCTGAATTGTGGACACAACCACATCAGTGAGCTATTGTTTCCATGGTCGCTGACTGTATGCCCCTCGTTACTGGGCCTGTCCTTTTGCTTCTCGCTTCTATCCCTCTCTCGCGTGCATGCTGGCTCCATACGAAAGGTGAACGCTGATCTTTCCCTGGAGATACTTCTTTCCCTGAATCTTCCAAAGGGGGACCCCATTCTTTTCCTGGCTTTGTACAAAGGCTCCGGCTTGCCTCTATCCTCCTCACTTTCTCGCTTTTCGATACTGACTGATCTTTCTGCTGTCTTGCTAGTCATCTGCTGTATTTTCTTTTGCAAATAAGCCCCACCTATTCCATAGCTGCGATGTCCACTGTTCTTGTTGCTTGTTTCACTTGCAAGAGAGGAAGACGAACCAGACAGATTAAGCTGGCAGTTTTCAGACCTCTGTGAGTTACTAACTATAAAGAAAAGAACATATAAAACAAATCACATAAACTGCTTTTCTTCAATATACATAATGTTACACTTGGATAAAGTACAGAAAGATACACAATCCTGACGTTAAATAGATAGTGACAAAACTGTGGATGTTTCATTAGTTAAAGGACAGATCATCTAATTTTAGTTCTGTAATGAGATGCTAATCAGTGCAAGGGCTACTTTTGTCAAACCAAAGTCTATTCTTAAAGGAGAAAATCCTGACAACAAAAAATAATAGTATTATTAATAGTAACCTTAGGAGCATAAGAAAGTAAACTAAAACATATGTTTATGGAGACGAATTCCAGCAGAAGTAAAGTTTGGCGAGATTCAATGAAATGAAACTTGCCAACTAAATATTCAAACAAAAATATACACAAAGTTCTCTGGCTCTTATTAAATTTATTCATTTTTAAAGCACACAGAAGAACACAGCAGTTTTGGAAGGCTACTGCAATCAATAACCAATGTATCTGTAATTAGGAATTTATCCAAGGCAGCCCAATCATAAAATATCTTGGGCACTATTTTAAAATACTTTAAACACATTTAGATACTATACACAATAAGCTTTTCATAAATGTATTAAGCTTATCTTGTTCTCCACAGTTAAAATACAAATGCTAAAATACCTTGAGTGTACTGAAGAAGGCAAAGTCAGATCAATTATGATGCAGTCTCAAGGCTGAGACTGCTCTTACCTTTGCGTGGAGATTCCTGAGGGGAAGCAGGAGGGCTAGAATGCAACGATGATGCCACAGACATGTCATCTTCTGTGTGCTTTTTATTGCTTGGTTCCTCAGATAAACTAAGTGACTTTTGAGGAGAACCTGCACCTATGGATAAAATATTTACACTTATAATTCAGCCTGGAATATTCCTACAAATGATTGTTTTGTTTCATTTTGTTTTCCCAAGATACTGTCTATTATTTTTGAACTCTTTCATCAAGTAAATCTGATCAAGATATAATTTGGGGGGGGGGGGCAGTAAAATATGATATTTATATATTTACAAAATTGCAAAACACACAAGATAAATTAATCATATTCGTTTTAGTACTAAGAGCCTATTATATGACTTGTAATTTAAAGAGTTTTACTTAATTTGGCCTTTTTAAAAAAAATTCTGGAAAAAAAAATTTTTTTGACCAACAGAAATCCTGACCTCAATAGGGTAGAGATGCAGCTCTCTAAACTATCTCTACAAGAAAAAAGTGGAACAAAAGTGGCACACTCCACCCTACACAAAAGAGTTAACAGAATTAAATTATTCTGTGATATCCCTTATTCTGAACATCTTTTACCATGTTATGTAAGAAAGCTGGTTGCAGTTTAATCTGCCCTTATGAAAGGAAGTTACTTTTAAAATCTGACCAAATACAACTACTTCACATCAGTCATCCCTCCATCCTTCCTGCTTCATGTCACTTCCCTTCTCTTAAACTAAATAGTTTAAACCAGGAAGTTCTTGATGAGATCACATTTCAAACACCTGGCCAGCAGTTGCTTGATACTGACTTATAGTTAGCTCTCAATAAACCCACATATCAGCTATATGTTAATAACAACAATAGCAAGATTTAAGTTGAATAATATTAGATAAGTTTGGCTGTCAAAAATATTGAAGTAGACTTAGAAAGAGTCGAGTTATGAATGGCATTTGCCATTTGACAGACAGCCTATAGAATGAGAGGATACCAGCTGCACTTTTATTAAATTTGCATTTGGGGGGGGGGGGTCCACTATGTGCTATTTTCTCTTCTCTCCATATATAATATAATACCTCTACTTTCAATCCTAGGACTTCAAAAGTACAGTTTTGAAATATATTTCCCATATTCCTCTCAAATAACTCCCACTATAATTTTAATTGTAAATCAAATTTTTTATGTAACTGGGAATGGTTTGTGATCTTCTACTTGCAGGCAAAACATGAAAAGGGACATTGTTGCAGGGCAGGAAGAAAAATCCAAATAGATTTATCCAATTTTGAAAAAGAAAATGTTTTCAGAGTTGTTTCAGACTACAATCTGTCAAAACAAAGATTGAAGATGATTTGAATTTATGGGATTATTCATCATATATATTAGCTCATTTGCCTAAATTTATGGTAATGAAACAAAGACAAATGTATGTGCTCAGAAACAGTTTTGTATATTTACAAAATAAATATGGTCAGATAAATTAATGATTTTTGGTTATTAGGACAAGACAAAATCTCCATCAAGGAGAGCTCAAGGTGATTTTTCCAAAGGTGTTTTTTCAAAAGACAATTGGACTTCGGTTTTTTTTGAAGACGTTTCGCTTCTCATTCAAGAAGCTTGTTCAGTTTCCTTGAAATTTATTCAAGGAAGAACAAAGTCCAATTGCCTTTTGAAAAAAGACCTATGGGACAACCATGACCTGGATGACTGAGAATCTCCATAGATATTTAAGGTGATTTGATGATTATTCCTGGACATCATCTATAAACCTCTTTTCCTAGAACCAAGATGAATTTCAAATCCAAGAAGTCAGAAAACGCAATGCAGATTAAAACTGCAGAGGTTAAAACTAACAAACTGCAAGTTTAGATTCAACTTTGATCAGAGTTTCAGAAAGACTTTCTTTTTTTTTTAATGCTATGTTATATTTTGATATTAGGTTTTTATAAATATATATTTTATTATTTGTATGAGCCACCAAAGAGAACAGTGTAGAAAAAATACTCACTAAAAACAACGTGGTCTTTTGCTGGTCCTTTTTTCCGAATGGGGTACAGATTAACTGCTGGAACTTGAAGAACTTGACTCATTCTGTTTTGCTGATGTAAGTGGGCTTTTGTGGTTTGGCCAATGGACCTCAATGGCATCGGAGACATCTCTGATGCTTTTGTACCTCGTCTTTCACTTAAATTTTTTGTCACTGACATTGGAAAGAAAAGGAATAACACACACCCAAGCATCACAATTAAAGCATTAAATGGGATGCTATTGAAATAGTAAATGACATGTTGAGTGGAGTACCTCTGGAGTCAATTATACAACGAGCTGTGCCATCAAAATTAGGAGAATATAACACAACTATGATTAAATGGAGTCCCGCTGATGGCTATAGGTCCACTCTCCTATAACTAAATCTAAATCCATATTTCCACTAGGTGGCATACTCAACTCACAACAAGTTGTTGTATTTCATTTTTCATTTTACTCAAGTACGAACACATATTGAATTCTACATTTGTTGCTATGCTACCAGGAACAATAGATTCCTCATGTCCTTCTTATTCCTAAGAAACTAAGGTTTTAACATTAGAGAAATAAAAATATAGCCCTGAGTACTCAGTAAATTGAAGACCTGATGTTACTGCAAATTATGAAGACGTTGCTAATAAATGTGGAGCATACATGGATAACTACATTGAAGTATAGAATATATTCACCCTTTACTGAACTTTATAGAAATAGCACAGCATCAAGCAAGGTCCATTTCCAAGAAAATGGCTAATAACCACATAATGCTTGATGGTCTGTCATTGTATAAAACTAAGTAATTTCTAAAATTAATTATCAATTGTTCATTCAAACATCATTTTTGCATTTCTGCTGTTCTTCATATATAGGAACTGAAAACTACATTTTGGAATTAATTGCCAAAATGTGTGTAAGCTTTATTATTACTGTAATATACATGAATGCATTCTAAATGTCTGATTGTAATACTATTTACATATTAAATGTATGTTAATAAGAAATCTATTTTTTTCCATTTTGCATTATAATGGTATAATTAATGTTCTTTTGTGATGATATTTCATCCTTTCTTTTTCTTGGCATTCATACTATGTTACTTTTATTATTCCTTAATTCTACAAAGTGCTAACTTGGCAACAGTCCAATGTACTAAGAGAATTTTGGCAAACACAAAGATTACTAGTAAAAAGAACCTTTTCAATTTTATGCAAACTCAATCAAAAGTCAAATAATTACATGATAATACAGATCAGGTCTTTTCAGAAAATTCTGTATAACATTCTGTTTTAAATGACTCGCATATTTATTTAGTGAAAACATCACCCCCCTTCAATTTTTTTTTTAAAAACTTACAAGTGCTGTATGTAGGCTCACATTGAAGTGACATTATCTGGATTTTTTCTTCATCTGTTTCCACATTTAGGTTGGATAGGTACTGTTTGACTTTCCTGGCCATCTGAGCATCTTCATACAACTTCTTTGCATTTAAAAGAGAGCTGCGCCGAGCACGTTTTTTGTGAACCCCTCCTTGAACATCCAACATGTTTGAATTTGTGCTACCCTGACTCAGTGACCTGAAAAATAAGACAGCCATTATGTTTAACTTTGCTTTGATTATGAAGAGTCAAAGCAGAAAACACTGAGGCAAAATGTTCTTCTATTAAAAGCGCATGCTGATGTCAAGTTAAAAAGAGATGGAATGTTAACAAATTTGTTCCAAAGTAACTTGCAAAACCGGTAACAGAATCCAGAAAAACATTTCAAATAAAGAATGTAATAAACAAAAACTGGGCAAAATACGACATAGGTTCCTTCTAGTGAATGAAGCGAGGATCCTTTCAGACTTGAACTGAAAACCTAAATATGGAGTTAAGTTTGTAATGGAAGATGAATTTTTCTAAATTCAGTGATATTAAAAGTAACATGGCCCAGCAGTCTGAAGTAAGTACAAAACGATTATTAACTATATTTCTTTTCCATTCTGTTTCTGACCTTGAGAAATTGAAAGGACAATATACTATAAACATCATCATTTCAAAAATAAGAAAAAACTTCTTCATATTATATTCAGTTGCTTGTAACAATATTCTGAATAACAGAACATTGGTTCAGTATTTTTAAAATCTTTATGAATAAACTGAATGGTATCGCTATCAAGAAACATTAATTTGACAGTTTTCTGAGACTATTCTATTTCTCAAAGGGAGCAAACATATTTCCTGGGATGAACAGATTTATGTATGAAAGACCTATGTGTACTACTGGACAATCTTCCTTGTTATTTTATGCCAGTTGTCAAGCTTGGAACTGAAGACTTTGTGTTGAAGTTCAATGGAGGAAACTGCTGGAGAGAAAGTAAATACAATCCCCCTCAGCTACATGTATGGATTATGATTTGTGCTTGAATAATCAGAGCATGTTTTGACATGACTAATTTTACTTATTCTTATTGCATCTAAAATATAATATGGACAATTGTGAATATAAACAAGTTGTATTACTTTTCAAGCCATGTACTTTCACAATTCCCAACCCTACACTTTTTTAAATTATAAAATACAACTGAGATTTCACTTTGATCAGTTTAAACAATATGATTAATATTAAATAAAGTAATAATGCTTGGCATGAGCTGTGGTAACATTGATTCTCTACCAGTAACCCTTACATTCCTTTAAAAATCAACTATACAACATGAAACTTCTTCAACAAGATTCTGAAATTCAGCAAAGGGCATTGCTAATACTTGCAATAGCCCCATTTGTATGGCAAATATTTAATGTTTAATATTCTCTTCTATTAGTGTTAAATGTTCTTTATATTTTTCTAGCAAGAGTTTGAAAAAACATGTTTATCATTAAATAAAGTCATCTATTCCAAGATGTCAAATAAACAGTAATTAAAAACTACAAACATATTTTAAAGAGGGCATAGATACAAACATTTCACAATAAAAAAAGATGAATCTGAAGTTTTTCTTCCTTTTTTTTTAAAGGCAAGAGAAAAAGAATCAATAATGGATGTTCTGGTAAACTGTCGAAGATCTCTAAATTACAATATAGGAATGAAGAATTATTTAGGACCTCTGTCATACAATGCAATAGAAGGAGAGAAGTAAAACTAAATAAGGATTGATTTCTAGAATGTAAAACTGGGAAAACTGAAAAAAGGAGAGAGCAAATATCAGATTCTAAAACGTGAGTTTTAGATCAAATAGGTAAGATTTCTTGTTCATTTTGATACAGGGTATTAAAGTTTCAGATGATTTCTCTTTTAATATTTCTGAAAAGAAAAAAAATAACTAATTTCAAGGCTACAATTATTTCAAGCTGATGCTATGTACAACATGTGCTTCAAAATCTTTGGAAGATAGTCATTTATTACTTTCTGATACGCTTATATAATTCAAAGTTAAAAACATAATATTAAATACAGAGTGAACATTCATCAACAAAAATATCTTATTTGCATGAAAGAGATTTTTAAACTTTGAAAGCATTTATTTCAGCACAGCAGTATTTCAATAGCATATTCTTTAAAATATTTGTGCTGAACAATAAACGCTGGAAGGTTTTGTAAAGATAAAAGATATATGAATCTGAACTATGGGAAGGAAAAAAAGGATACTGAATTAAACAAGCCATACAAAGTTAAGTTAATACACATAATGGAGAAATGGGTTTAAATAAATGCAAAATTGTAACATTATGAAATCTGATTGCTAATTTATTAACATTAAAAAAAGCAACAGGTTTAGAATGTTGCACACATTTTTCATAAGGAATTTCACAAACTACAAGCTGAAAAGGTGAAACAACTAAATAATAGCATTCAAGATTATAAACCAATTTACCTGAATGATATGGATACATTACGGATATATTTTAACAGCTCGCCAACTGAAAATTGGCATGCATATTTTTCTTAAAACAATCATATTATTAAGCTCATGTTCTTTGATTTTTGCAAAGTAACCATTTATACTAGTTGGAAGGAAATGGGATTTTGTCTCTTGTTTTCCTACTCTAAGCAATCAAGAATAAATAACTATTCATTCTCTGCATCACCTTCACCTGTCCCTGTGGGAACACAAAATTCCAAGTTTAAAATACAAATAATCTATTAATTTTATAAATAACTCAAGGTGGCAAACATATCCAACATAGTTTCGTCCTCCTATTTTCCTCACAACATTGTGAGAGGGGTTGGGTTGAAAGAGAGAGTGACTAGCTCAGAGTCATCCAGCTGGCTTGCAAAACTAAGGCAGAACTAGAACTCACAGTGTCCTGGTTTCTAGCTTGTTACCTTAAGTACTAGACCAAACTGACTATTATTCTTTGATGTACATCCAGATGGTCTTAGACTCATTACATACTATTGTGTCAGAATAGCAAAAAGACTACTATATTGGTCTGGTCACTGCATCATTAAAAATGCTTCAAGATGTGGAGTACATTATGTTTTTGCTACTTATACAAAGATGGAAAGAAAATAAATCATAGTCCCTAAATTCACATATATAATAGATTGGAGATGATTTCGTTTCCATGAAAGCAATACAGCTGAATTTCATAAATAATGCCAAATTCTATGTACATGAATATGGCATTTCAGATATGCCGAGTGCAAATACTATACATTAGAAAAGAAATCTATTACGTCTTATTGGAATTCCTTTGTTTTAGCAGGATCCCTTCCATAATGGCCATGGTTAAGCTGTAGCTAAACTTCTACAGAAGCTTGTAATACTGATGAACCAGAGCCCAGAGCCATGTATAGCTGATACTTGTCCTAATCTGTGGGAACTGGGCATCTCTCAACTTCAATACAGGCCGTTCCTGGCACATTTCAAGGCAACAACATTAAGTCATTCCTTTTCCACTCCTAAACATTAAGCAAGCTTATTTTTCAAAGAAATTATAAGCTATGGAATTTCTCTAAAGTTCTGGTATGTGTGTATGTGCTAGATATCCATTATCAGATATTTGTAAATGTGTGGTCTATATTTTTTAAATCCTCAACCAACACTTAGAATAAATCAGCTGTCAATAAAAACATTTTATCTGCGCCTAAATTGGGTAAATTTCAAGGACTTTAAAATAATCACTATGATTTGCATATAATTTTGATTTTGTTAATGTGTGGGTTCCAATTTGTCATCATAAACCTGTGATCTTAAATTTGGAAATAGTTAGAACAAAGTATTGCAGGGTTAATAAAATGCATGCTGTTGTTGAGGTGCATGCATTAATGATGATGCAGAATGTTAAAAGTTGCATAATTTTGCTTTAAGTCTTAGTTGCATTAATCTCTGCACTTACCCCAAACTCCTCCACCTCTTCTTCCTGTAACCAAGAGCCATATACAATGAAGCATGTATTTAAAAAAAGAAAGCAAAGGGGGGAAAATCACAGTTGAGAGTCAGAAAGGAAAAGGATGTAGACAGGAAAAATAAATGAAAATTTTGCTCAGGTAAAAACACTTTTCAAACCAGTAAAACAATTTTTTACAATGGAATACAGAGACAAAACTTGTTAGAATACATGGTGAACACAGAACACACAAAATACAATGATCTGGGCTTCAAGGACCATGTTTGGGGAACAGGACAACAGGCAGAGGAGCTTCCAGCTAAATGTGGGTATAGTTTTCTAGAAATAGTCCCTTTTTCATCTATCTTCATATGTAGAAGGTTTAAAGGTAATGAACACTATCTGTTTAACATAATTTTAGACCAACTACTATTTTAAAAATATACTGAGTTACAAATTTATCAATTTAAAAATGATTTAATTTAGACATGCTGAGTTATGTTCTAGTTTGTGCAAGATAGACTCCTAATCTAAAATTTTATACACTGTAATATATCAAACATAAAAAAAGATTTACTAGCTATATAAGCATTTCAGACCTCAATACAAATATTGTTTGCTTTCCATTCACATTTACATAACGATGAAATTAAACGAAAGATAAACATGGAAGTACAAACATGCAATTATTTATATTCCACACTTTTCTATTTCTAATGCCATACCTTTGTCTGAACATCACAGCAGGATCCATATTAGCAGAAGTCATTCTGACCACCTGGCGTATCTCTTTAGCAATCATTCTGAGTTTCTCAAAATTTACCAAACCATCCACCTTTGAATCATTTCCTGTACAATTAAAATATGTGGGGAAAATATTTAAGATTTTTTAACATACTTTTGAGGCTGTCAAATTACTTCTTTTATGTATCACAACACATTACTTCATGTTAATATCCTTGAACACAAGCAAGAAGTCGCAAGAAGCTTTAAGACAAGAGAGAGGTGCCAATCATAATTCCAAAATACCCACACCCATTTTTTTAACATCAGCAGTTGTCAGCAAAAAGAACATTTAACAATAGATCTAAACCGCCTCTGAATTTTTAATAATAAAAGGAACTGATAGCAAGGGACTTATCTTAATTTCCACCACTACTTGTTAGTTTGGGAAAGGGATGTTTGTTTTTCCCAGAATTTTCAACTTTTTCAGTCTGAGAATCGATTCTTAAATACAGATCCAAATCCAAGAGACATTTTTTAATTGATACTTTATTCTTCATAACATTTGGAAGCCAGGTGGAATACAAGTTTAATAAATAATAGTAAAACATCTGTCTATCCCAAGTCATTGGGAAGGACTCAATAGATGTACAAAAATGACAAATTTAATCTAAACAACTGATTATGCAACTAAGTATAATATATTCCATAGATAAGGTAGGCCTCTACTCATAGTGGAAAGTTGAAATTCATTTTTGGTGGGCCACAGAGCTTTAAAACAAAAATAACTGAATGCATTATATTTTTAATGTGTGTGTCCAGACTTGCCTTCATGAAGAAATGTAATATCTTTCTTGACCACTGGGAATAGAGGAATAATTGGAGGCTGCATGCTCTGACTGCTAAGGATATTGCGATACTTTGCCATGTTCCTAGATGGATCAAAAAGATCCTGAAGATCTCTAAGGTGTTTTTCATATTTGCTTGGTAACTTTTCCCATGTACCTCTGAGTCGAGCCACTGGTGCCAGATTAAGACCACTGAAAGAAATAATTTAATAGTTAGTATTGTACTGATATGCTTTATCAAAAACATACTTTTAAAACAGCAAAAAGTTAACAAAAGCATAGGTGCTCTAACTACTTTCTGTTGGAGAGCCAGCAACTCCTATCTGAAAATGTTAGGGAAGAAAGAATTTCCTACAAAACTACTTAAAGAAATCCCTCTTAGCGTTGAGAAAATTACTTCTTGCACATCAGCAACTTACTTAGATGTGATTTTGCAATCTTAGATCTTGCAATGTGATGGAGCACCACCATAATGTAACAGAAGCATTCTCTTTTCTCCTTACATCTCTGTAGTGGAAGAAATATTTTCACCTCAAACTGCAGTTAATATTACACTGGAGGTGATAAATAATAGCTATAGTAATACTGGATTAAGCAGATATTCTGGATAGCCTTAAAACTCTTGCCAAAGTATTGTTATTATTTTATGCCTTTTGAGTCAGTTTGGACTCTTGGCAACTGTCTGGACAAGTCCCTGCAGTTTTCTTGGCAGGGTTTCTTTTAGCAGTGGTTTGCCTTTGCCTTCTTCTTAGGGCTGAAAGTGACTGGCCAAAGACACATAGCTGGCTTTGTGCCTAAGACAAAGATAGAATTTACAGTCTCCCAACTTCTAGCTTGATGCCTTAACCACTATACCAAACTGGCTCTCTAACAATGTATTACTTTATGATTAAAAATAGTGACAGAACTGTGGCTTGTAATCTCTGGAATATTTAATCATATTGGCAGCATTTATCTATAAATAATTTCTACCAAAATGAAAACCTAAGTAGATCTGATTGTTAATATTTTCGAATACAAAGGTCCTTCTGAGTCAAGCTCAATTTTTCAGGATTACATGGACGTGTCCATTTTCTTGGCAATAATGCAGAAGTTGTTCTGGGATTTCGCTACCCCATCCCCACCCCAGTTTCCAAGTCTGGCCCACAACCCCACTACAGAAAGTGCTTGGATTGCCATGCAATTGGGACTGGAATTTCTATTGCCAATTGATGCAATTGTAAAGTGCAATGTCACATGACTGCAATGTTCAGCGATGGAAATCCCAACATTCCCAGTTGCTGTCATACCGCAGGAGCACACAAGTCATTAAACAAGAAGAAGGGAATCCTATGCAAGGAGGATTGAGGAGAGAACAGGATGCATAGGTGGACGCTAAGGAATAGGGGCAGAGTTTGAGGGGCTGCAGACCACAGAGCACAATCAGGCCAACAGGAGCTGTGGGCAGGCATTAACTTTCAAGATCAGCCAACCTCCTGGGGCTATTACTGTTTGAGAAGTAAAAATCAAACAAAAACTTTTATAGGCCTGCAAATGGATTTCTACTCCATACATCTAAGTATCCACAACTAAATTTTTAAAAAAGCTAAATCTAAAATTTCACTAATATCACTAATAATAAATAAATATTTAGGTATCATGCTCATCTTAAGTCTGCAAATAACTTTTCAGTTTGTTGGATAAAGTCTATGATCTTCAAATCTACGTATATTCCATTTGCAGTTTCTTGCTCCTCTTTTATTTTTTTTTAAAAGAAAATAACCAACCTAATAACAGCAAACATAGAGTTGAAATTCTTGCATTCTCTGCAATGAAGAGCGATTTTTATGAAATGTTTTACAATCTTCATCCTTTTCAGCTGATTTGTTTCAGATAGAATTTCAGTAGCAACCCAAAACGTTTCTTGATTAATAACATCCTCAAATTGTTTCAAGTTAGTATTTCCTGTTTTAGAATACAACTTATATAATTCATCAATATACTCGGTAGGCTCAATGTTTCGAAACAATTCAAAGTCTCTCATTGAAAGCTGAGTAGCCACTTCAATAGTACTCAGCTGTAAAAGTGAGATCTGGCTCTCTCTTAGCAATTCTTGAGCATCTTCATCTGAACACAGAGTCTCTGTTTCCATATTATTTTTCAAATAATACCTAAAAATACAGTGAGAAGCATATATGATTTAATGGAGTTAATAATTTTGCAGAATTATAGTCCAATGTAATAAGCTAAATAACACTGAAGAAGCAGCCTTTAGCAAAGACAAAACATTCCCTTTTCACCCTGTTGCCCTCAATATCCTTTTAAAATTACTGTGGTTAGATACTGATTTGTAGAATGAAGGAAAGGATAGGAGAAAAGTTCATTAATACAAATGGAGAGATTTGGTATTTTTGCCCATTACTCTTCATTACCAATCACAAGGCTTCTATATAAATTACTCATATAAAGTACGATTGACCTTCCACAAAAACATCATTAAATGTCTACACTATTTTGCCATGGCTACATTTATTCTTTGGGAGTTACTTCTAAAGCAGATTTTTCATTTTCCCAGAAACCATGTTCCTTTTTGGAGTGCATTAGTGTACAATCAAGGTTAGAGCTAGATTAAGTCAATATTTTTATCTCTGATATAGTATTTCTCAGCTGTTATGTTGTTGTTGTTGTTGTTGTTGTGATTTTTATACTTCATGTTGTGAGCTATCTTTATTTTAATTATAAAATATCTGTTGATGTAACACTTCATTTTTACTTTGGTTTATTTAATATAATCTGGCAACTATGTATCAAATCAAAGGCAATAAAATCTGGTTATGGTAAGAAATGCTGCCTCTTTTTAGTATCAAATTGCAAAATGAAATATTTACCTCCCATTGAGCTGAATTCGGTCTGCTAACTTTGAGAACTGGTCAGGAAGCCTTCTCTGTTTGATGACTCCTTCAGTGCTCACAGAAACTTCACACAGAGAATAGGTCTCTGGGGTTCCTGTCAAATTGAATTCATGTACTGCGTGGCTTACAACTTCTTTTGCTGTGGTGTCTTTGCTGATGATAATGTAACAACTCTGTTGATCAGCTTTGAAGACTCTTATAACCTGGTCAGGAATGTCTGAGATTAAAATAGAAGAGTTAACACGTTAACTTATTTCCATGGATGATGCATTATTTCTATTTTTAATTATACATATTTCTTTTTTAGCCTTTATAGAAAACTGACTTGCAATAAAATACTTTCCATAAACACGTATTTATTATTTTGTTATTGGATAAAGAAAGCACACCTGGCTCTGTACGTCATTTCTCTGAGGTATGAATCCCTTTTAAAAGGCTTTTTAAAAGCCTGTAACTATTTTGGAAGTTTTACTCCTTCTAATGGCTATCAACTAGGTTATTGTTTATCTGATACTTTGCTTTATAGTGTTACCAAGGAAAGAACTATAATTGTTAACCTGATGTGGATTATGAGAAGAAATAAGTGTCTCATAAATCAATAAAGCTTACTAAACTTCAAGTATAACGTATTGATTGCTTTTTCCTTATGGATAATTCATTCTTTGTTAAACAGCTTTGCTACATGATATACCTTCTGGTTTGGAAAAGCAAACAGAGAGAGGACAAGGGCATATAATTTAAATGGACTGACATTTTCTTCTAATATTTCTACTCTGAACAGACATGAATATACAAACTGTCTGCAAAAGACTAAATTTATAAAATAACCTTTACAGAATGATACACAACTGTGCCAAGCACACTTCCATCTTAAAATCTGATTCAAATATGCAAAGAAAACAAAAGGATGAAAACTTTCTCACTGTATTTCAGTTACACATTTAAAAGAGAGGACCATATTCATAATCTCTATTCATATAAAAACAATTTCACTACATGCAGAAAAACTGTTGAACCTCAGACCTTTGAGAAAAACATTTAGAAGGCTTGTCTAAATGTTTGTTTTCTTGACATGGTAGCTTTAAAAAAATACATGGAGCAACACTGAAATCTACTATCTGAAATAGTGTGATCAATGAAGCCTTGAGATGAGGTGGGCGACAAACAATTTTAATAAATAAAAAATCAATCAATCAATCAATGCTACTATTAAAACATTCACATTTTTTAAAAAATAAAACCATTAGGATGTTAGAATACTTACAGTAAAAGCCAACTGCTGCAGAATGAAAAAGGGGGGAAAGTCAGAATCTAGATGTTATGCCACAAATAAAAACATTTACATGATTTCCTGTAATAAAAATCTAAATGTTTTGTACAAGTCAAACATAAAGTGCTTGTGTCTGCCTTTGAGTCAGTGTTGACTCCTGGCAACTCTGCTGTTTTCTTGGAAAGATTTTGGAAATGGTTTGCCATTGCCTCCCTACAAGGGCTGAGAGAGAGTGATTGGCCAAAAGTCACCCAACTGGCTTTATGCTTAAAGCTGGACTACAACTCCCAGTCTCTCAGTGTCTAACCTGTTGCCTAAATCAATGTACCAGATTGGTTCTCTTATGCACACAAATGGTGTTGAAATGGTATTTAAAGATAAAAATGTAAACAATATGCAGAAACACAAGCAGGTCAAAGGCTTTTTTATGGAGCTCTCTCTCATAAACTTGCCAGGAATTAATATGAAAACAGATATGAGATTTTTAAAAAAACTGACCTACACTTGGGAATGAGTTTAGATAGGAAATCACAAGCTTGCAAATTACTGAATACCCTCTAGAGCAGTAATTATCTAATTCATGTGGCTGGTATTAAACAAATAATTATAAATTATATTGGTTTGTCTGTTTCAAGAAAAGCGCCCCCCTCCTCAATACTGTAATCCTTGTTTCTTAACTTTTTTCTCTTAAGACTCTCCTTCCTACTTTTAACCATTATGGAGGACCTCGAAAGAACTTCCCCTCCCCAATGGATTATCTTGGATATTTACTCCATTAAAAATTCAAATTACTACCATTTCTCACAATTATTTGATAGGATTTTAGAATTTTATTTATTTTCAACATAGGCTGGCAAATAATTTTGATTTCACAGACTCTGGCAGAATCTTGCCAGAGCAAGATTCAATGACAGTCCAAATAACCCGGTTACCCCCACTGTCAGGGAGCTCATGCTAACTTCCGCGTCTTTACTTGGAGTGGGGGGGGGGGTTTCTGGAATGCTGACATTTTGGGGAATCCCCTGGGGTCCTAGGACCACACTTTAAGACTGCTGTATGGCATGAGCAGAGAACCTGTAGCTTTCTGATATTAGTGAAACAGAACTTCCAAACTGCATGATAAGACACAGTAAATCAGCACTATCTAAAAGGCCATAGGTTCTTCCTTTCCAGTTTAGGCATTTTGTGATAATGCACTTTCTTTTAAGAAAACATTTTACATAATTTTGTCTCTTAGGGAATTAGCAGACACCTAATTCTTAGTATTTCATATTCTCCAGATTCTACAAATTATATTATAGAGTGTACCAAAAGTCAGGTCCCACAGCCAATTTATTATGTAAATTACATTACCTGTTTAATTTAGTTGCCATTTTCTTTTAAACATTTTATTTTTCCAATGCATAACCTTTTTAACATTCCTAAGTACAGTACATTTTTCTCTGAAAAAAAGTATTAATAAACACATTGTATTGTATCTGGCCTATGGTATCTGGCTTTTAGTACTATCTGTAAATTAAAGATATTAGTAATCGTGTAAGTATGATTCACTTTTCCTATAAATGCATACATTTAAACAAATTCTGTTTAAATATAGGTGCATTTTATTCTTGTTCTTACTTAACTACAGAGTATTGGTATTTATCTAAACATGCTAGAAAATTGATACTGTATAGCTACGGTTTATCCAGATATACGTATAAGGATGGATCAAAAGATTATAGCAAATACACTGAACATATATATGAAACTGCTGGGAGGGTAGCTTGAGATGAGATATTGTCAATATATTAATGTCATCCATTTACACAGTGACATCCTGGCCAAGCCCACTGGATCAGAGTTGACAGCCATCACTGTCTGAGCAACATAATAACATCAACTGTGGTAGTTATTATTGATTGAATCACACTAGCCCCCAAATTAGTGTGTGAATTCTAGGTTCTTTGGCTTCTGTACCCAGTTTCCAAACTGTTGATATTTACCTGGGAAGCCTTTAATGGAGCATTTCCAGGACATGTCAAAAAATACCATGCCAGAATTACACCCATTCAATCCTACGATCGAGAGGAGGGCTTGTTGCAGCATCCCTCTGCATTAAGGCATTCTTAACATGCCCCTTATGTTATCAAATATCCCTCTCTAAGCGCACCCAATCCTGATAATATTTTAAGTTAAAGCAATTTTGCTCTACTGTGAGTTTGTCCCTTACAACTAGAGTAGCTGACTTTAAGGATATCTTAAAGGATAAGGATATCTATGATGAGTTTATTAATGGCTTTTAATATTACTTTATGTTATACTTTTACTTTCATTCTTCTATTTTACAACTGACTTGATTGCACTGCCCAGAGTCCATTAGTTTTAGGTGGGTTATAATCTGGGCAAAATATACCATTAATGAACTCATATTACTACTCATAATACTGATTTACAAACAACCATTAACAACTAACACTTTTTTTCCCCAATAGAAGATGAACTTTAGACACATATCACAATAAAAAGAGACTTATTTCACCTGAAGGATTTGAAAAATCCAACATGCTAGTTGTGGGTTGCAGGAGATCAGGACTGCTAGATGAAAGAGTGCCAGGAATAGGCATAATTGCCAAACTGTGTCTGCACTGTCTTGTTCCCACAATGCTGTCATCTTGTGACTGGCTTACACTGCCATCACTGTAAGAGAGTATTAGAAAGCTGTCAATATAGATGACCCAGAAAAGAAATTGTTTTAATAAAAACATAAGTGATGGAGGAACTCCAAAGGTACTTAGAAGTATAAAAGTCTGAAATTAGAGACACAGATAGAAATATTCCTTGTATAGAAACACTCATATTGTTGATATAAATGAAGAAATAGATTATTTATGGAACTCTGGATTAAGTAGTAACATTTATTCTACTTGGCCTTCTTAGAATTGGTAAAAAAAAACAAGACTATGATATAGGTGGTCCTTGTTTAACAACTACTAATTCAGCAACCATTTATGTTTCCAATGGCACTGAACAAGGGTAATTATGAGTCCTTGAAGTTCTAGCCAGAGCAGAACCCCATATAACTGTGATGTGCGCCTTCAGCATTTGGTCCAGATTTTCAACTGCTACAGTGCCCCATGGGCATGTGGCCACAGTTTGTGACCTTCGCTATAAGTCAATGGAGAAGCTGCCAGGAAGCTGGATCATTTGAGTTCCTCATTAATGACCCACATTTCTTGCTTAACCATGGACTGCCAGAGCTGCTGTTGCTAAGTGGCACAGTCATGAGACCTTGTGCTTTATGACCATGGTGCTTAGCAACAGAAAATTTATCCCGAATACCATCATTACCTCTAACCTGAAAGAGTGCAAATTCCTTTTCTACAACACTGAATTGAAACCTTCCCCTGAATGCTAATAAGATCCTAATAAAGATAACTTTTAATTCAGTTTCTAAATCTAGACATTATGTTCTTGCATATGTATTGATACTATCCTGCTTGGAATAGTGAAAATGGGTTCTTTAGTGTAAAAATTCTAATTTTTATTAGTACTACAGCTGAAGAATTTGATAAACAGGGATTTCATTTAAAAATCTCAAGAACTAAATAAAAGAGTTGACTGGATAAAAGATTGTACAAAGTTGGATCACCAGTAGTGCTCATTTTAACATACCTCAAAACATTTTCAGTTCCCTTTAAAAAAAAAAGTGTAATGTTTTATCATACCTGAATAGTTTTGGAGGCAAGATACTGAATCGTGTCTTGTCTAAAATTTTCTTGATTCTGTTTCTTCCTCCAGACACAGTATTCGCTTTCATTTTCTTGTTTGCTTTCTCACGTGGAAACATTTGTTCCACATCTCCAGGAATATCTGGGATGGAGTAACGATTATTTTTCTTTTCTGCTATTTTGGGAATATGTGGAACTCCATTCTTCTCCTGTCCTATCCTACTAAGTAGTTCTTTGAATACTGTAAAAATGTAGAAAATATATTCCTTTATTAGAACACAGTGCTTATTTAAAACTGTATTTAGTATCAAAGGTATTTAAAATTCACAGTAAGTCAAAGAGAACAGTAGTAAAACTTAATCAAACTCTCTCTATAGAAATTTTGCTGTACATTAGTACCAATTTAATGATGTGCAGCATGGTGACAGTTTTATTCAACTTTTTCAGCAGATGACCACCCATTTATTTTTAAATAATTAAGCAGCCGCCTGTCCCAGGAGTTATGGCTAATGATATTATATTAAACTAGATTAGATGGATCAAAAAAATCAAGATGTTATTTTAATAATGGTAACTTCATAACATACACAACCACGAGATAATTCATAATTTTGAAGAGGGAGGCTGAAGAAGTGAAATAGGTGTCTTAAACCTCATACCTTAAATTCCTTCCCACAATGTTTTAGTTCGGCCCATCATAAAAGTGCTCTAGGCTAGGGGTCCCCAACCCCAGTTCGCAGCTCTCTGCCAGGCCACAACCAGTTTGGAACCAGGCCCAGAAATGGTGGGCAAAGTGGCATTTGTGAAAGTGGTGTGCACATGCATGAAACAATCCCTTTTTCCACCCTCCTGCTGCCATTGCTGTCATCTCTGCCAGTTCACCAAGCCAGAAAGGTTGGAGACCGCTGTTTTAGATCAGGGGTGTCGAACTCAAGGCTCAGGGGCCGGATCCAACCCACAGGGTGTTTAGATCTGGCCTGTGGAGCCACCCTGGTGCCTCTGCCAGTGAAAACCGATTAGCAAGCTCCGTTTTTGGCTGTGATGGTTTCCTGGAACTCTCTGCCAGAGAAAATGGAGCTCAGGAGGGCCATCCCAAGCTCCGTTTTTGCTGGCAGAGTGTTGCAGGAGGCCGTTGCAGCTGAAAACAGCTTGCCAGCCCATTTTTGCTGGCAGAATGCTTGGGCCACCACAGACACCCTCGACATGAGTGACATTGATGGGTTGGGCTGGGCAGGGACAGCAGGACGGGACGGAACGGAACGGAACGGAACGGAACGGAACGGAACAGAACAGAACAGAACAGAACAGAACAGAACAGAATTCTTTATTGGCCAAGTTTGATTGGACACACAAGGAATTTGTCTTGGTGGATACGCTCTCAGTGTACATAAAAGAAAACATACACAAGCCCACCCTGGCCACGCCCACTCCAACCCCCTGAGGTCAAACACAACCCTGATGCGGCCCTCAATGAAATTGAGTTTGACACCCCCTGCTCTAGACAATGATGAAGATGATGGAGATGGGAAGTGTATACACTGCACATCTCTGATGGAGTACATAAAGGAAAAGGTATCTCTGAGCTCAACTGAAAATACCTGGAAGTAACTCTGAAAGTTAATCATGCTCAAATTACTGTATGCCAGTCCAGCTTTTAAAAAAGTGTGGTCCTTATCACAGCAGGGCTGTGAAGGAGCGTTGGTCCTACCTGATACGTTCCTTCTCGTTGAGTGGAGACAGCAGCCAGCGTGGGTAGTGCCCATCCAATCAGCTTGAAGGACTGAGCCTGCCAATTATTCTTAGTCCCGCCCTTGTTGCCGGGCAGCCCAGCTTTTGGCGAAGACTGGAAGACAGACTCGGTGTGTGGGACAAGAAAGGGAACCAAAGGACAGAAAGAACAGAAAAAACAAGCCGGGTCCAGCTCGAGGAAAAAAAGGGGAGGGTCTGGCTGCTGTCTCCACTCAACGAGAAGGAACGTATCAGGTAGGACCAACGCTCCTTCTCCATTGAGAGTGGAGACAGCAGCCAGCGTGGGACATACCCAAGTTCACTGTCCCGATGTCAGGGGGGGATCACGCTGGACCGCATTGTCCTCTCCGGCAACAACCCTTTGCAGAACCCGGCGGCCAAACGAGGCTTCGGCCGACGCAAACTGGTCAAGCTTGTAGTGCCGGATGAAAGGACTAGGAGAAGTCCACGTGGCCGCCCTACAAATTTCAAGCAAGGAAGCCTGCGTTGCCCAAGCCGCCGTCGTAGCTGCGCTGCGGGTGGAGTGAGCTGTCAAACCTGACGGGCGCGGAAGGGATCTAACATCATAGGCTGTGGCAATCGTCTGGCGAATCCAACGACTGATGGTTGAAGACGAGACCTTACTGCCTTGAGATGTAGGTAAGAAAGAGACAAAAAGCGACTCCGAACGACGGAAAGGGGCTGTCCTCTTTAGATAAATTCGCAGGGCCCGCCGGACATCAAGGGAGTGCCAACGTCGTTCCCGAGGATGAGAAGGCCGGGGGCAGAAATTTGGCAGAACCAGCTCCTGTGCACGATGAAAAACAGAGTTGACCTTCGGCACGAATGTTGGGTCCAAACGGAGTACCACTCGGTCTGCGTGGAAAACACAAAGGTCCGAACGAGTGGACAAAGCGGCGAGCTCGGATATGCGGCGAGCTGAAGTGATGGCCACTAGGAAGGCAACCTTGCAGGTGAGAAGTCTGAGACTGGTAGTCCGAAGTGGCTCGTACGGAGGACTCGTAAGAGACTGTAAGACCAGAGGGAGATCCCAGGTCGGGTAGCGATGCAGAACAGGAGGGCATAAGTTCTTTGCTCCCCGGAGAAAACGCCGGACCAAAGGGTGGTGAGCCAGAGACGGCAAGGAGCCGCAGGTAAGTACTGAAGATAAAGCTGCAATGTGTCGGCGGAGAGTGTTGGGGGAGAGACCCTGGGAGAGACCGTTTTGCAAAAACATCAGAATATGTATAATAGATGGTTGTAAAGGCGAGACACCAACCCGACTACACCAGCTGTAGAAACTCTGCCAGGTGGCAGAGTAAATGCGTTCCGTAGAAGGCCGTCGGGAGGATAGTAAGGTATGCACAACATCTGCTGGAATTTGAACTTCCCTCAAAGTGCACCGCTCAACCTCCAAGCGGTTAGATTGAGCCAGGCCGGATCTGGGTGCTTCAGGGCGCCCTGCGAGAGAATATTGTCCGAGAGAGGAATGCGCCATGATGGGGTCACCGATAGGGACACGAGGTCCGCAAACCAGGGTCTCCGAGGCCAATGAGGAGCCACAAGGATCACTTCCGCTCGCTCGGATAGAATCTTGCGTATGACCCTGGGAAGGAGGGCCGTCGGGGGAAATGCGTACAGAAGGCCCGACGGCCATGGAGTTCGAAGAGCGTCGACGCCGGCTGCTCGAGGATGAGGGTATCGCGAGAAGAACAGCGGAAGTTGGGAGTTCTCGTGAGTCGCGAACAGGTCGATCACAGGATGGCCGAAGCGGAGAGACAGCTCCCGGAAGAGGAGCGGAAGGAGACGCCATTCCGCATTGTCTATCTGACGGCGACTCAACCAGTCTGCTTGAACATTCTGAACCCCGGAGATGTGTTCCGCCCGAAGGGAGCACAGGTGACGCTCTGACCAGATACCCAACGCGACTGCCAGGGTTAGAAGAGATTTCGATCTGGTGCCCCCCCGTTTGTTCAAATGAGCCTTTGCGGCGACATTGTCCGTAAGGACGAGGACATGAGCTCCGGAGACCAGACTGCGGAACGACTTTAGAGCCAAGAAGACAGCCTTCAGTTCCAGCCAATTGATGGGATGTCGAGCTTCCGAGGGACTCCATGTCCCTTGAGCCAGTTGACCTTGGCAATGGGCTCCCCAGCCCAGGAGACTGGCATCTGTCGTCACCACCACCCTCGCGGGCTCGAGGAAGAAGCAACCTGCTGAGAGAGCGGGGGAGCGCCACCACCGAAGGGATCTTCGTACCGCAGGAGGGAGAGGGATCGGCTTCGATGAAGTGCCTCTGCCGGCCTTCTGCAAGGGTAAGAGAAACCATTGGAGTTCCCTGGCGTGCAGTTGAGCCCAGGGAACAATAGCTATCGCAGATATCATCTTACCTAAGAGTTGAGACAAAACATAGGGGGAAACCACCCGACTCCCCTCAACCCGGGAAACCAACTGCCTTAGACTAGCTTGTCTGTCGGGAGAAAGAAAAACTTTGCCCTGAACAGAGTCAATCAGGGCGCCCAAATGCACTAATCTAGTGGAGGGAGAGAGATGGCTCTTTTCCAAATTAACAGAAAACCCGTGAGCCGCCAGTGTCTCAACCGTCAGACGAATATCTAAAACAGCTTGCTGTACAGAAGGGGACAACAAAAGAATATCATCTAAGTAACACAGGAGACGAACTGAACGGATACGGAGTTGAGCCGCCAAGGAAGCCAACACTTTCGTAAAGGTGCGGGGGGCCGAAGAAAGGCCAAATGGGAGAGCCCTATATTGGTAGTGAGCCCCGTCATAACAAAACCTTAAAAACCGTCTATGGGAAGGGAGGATAGGGATATGAAGGTAGGCCTCGGTTAGGTCAATGGAGGAGAGGAGATCGCCCCTCCGAACACCGTCCAGAATTGATTTTAATGATTGCATTTTAAATTTTCGGTACACAACGTATCTGTTTAAACGTTTGAGGTCCAGAATGGGACGCCACCCCCCCGATGACTTAGGGACTAGAAACACCCTTGAATAGAATCCCGAACCCTCTTGACCGGGAGGCACAGGTTGGATAGCCCTGATGGACAGGAGATGCTGAACCGATGAATCCATAAGGGACTTCTTGAGTGGATTACGAGAAATCGGACAGCGGACAAAGGTGTGAGGGGGGGGGCAACAAATTCAATGGCCAAGCCGGATCTTAAGGTGGCGTGGACCCACTTGTCCGAGGTGGATTCTTCCCAGACAGTAGCAAAGAGACCCAATCTACCGCCAATGGGAGGATCCAAAGGGCAATCAGCGACGGACGAAACGACCTCCTCCCCCTCGAAAGGGCCGCTTAAAGTTAAAGGGACGCCCTCTGAAAGACCTATCGGAAGAACCCCGCTGCCTGCTGAAAGACCCATCTCTTCTAAATGTGGGAAAAGGAGAAGAAGAGGAGGACCCCCCATCCGCACCTCTGGAGTAAGAACGAGAAGGGTAAGGTGAGAAACGGGGTGCTCCTCTCCGGAAAACAGCAGCTAAGACCTTCTTTTTGTCCCTGGTTTCTGTGAGGAAAGGATCTAAGGCGTCCCCGAAAAGCTTCGTACCCTTAAAGGGAACCGAAGCCAATCGCCACTTATGTCTAGCATCTGCCTGCCAATGACGGAGATATAACAAACGACGAGCCGTGACTGCCGAAGCCAAAGATTTTGCGGAGAACCTAGCAGCATTCAGAGTTGAGTCGGCTGAAAATTGAACGGCAGCTACGATTTTATTCAGGTCTTGCTTGATACGAGTATCTCCGGGAGCTAGCTTTTCTTGTAACTGACGCAACCAAAGCAACGTTGTTCGATTAAAGAAGGATGCTGTAGTGGTAGCTTTAATCGCCCAGGAGGAGCTTTGAAAGGCCTTTTGAAGGACTTGATCAGATCTGCGTTCATCAGGATGGAGACCTTCATCCGGCTCGCCCGGAACATTGGAGTTAGGAAGAAGAGCTGCAACTGGGGCATCCACCGAAGGAATTTGGAGAAGGGCCTCCAGATCCGAGGATACTTGAAAGTTTCTTTTGTCATTAGCCGAAGGTAGGGGAGCAGATGCTGGAGATTCCCACTGACGTTTCACAACGTCCAAAAAGAGAGGAGGAGTAGGAACGGATGTTATAGGCCTAGCTGGTTCCGCGAACATCGGGTCCAAAGATCCAGAGGAAGACGAAGGGGGTACCGGATCCGCATTTGGAGAGGATAAACGGGCCGTATTAACAGCCTTGAAGAGCAAAGATTTGAATAAGGCTTGAGGAAAGAGACCCGTGAAGGTCGGCTGATCTGGGGGAAGGTTCTCATCCTCCGACAGGTCAGAATCAGGATCTCCGTCGTCAATCAAGGCTGAAGGATGACTGTAGTGAGAAGAAGTAGGAGAAGCGGAGCGAACTGAATGTGAGCAGCCTTCGTCACTGTGGTCCGCTGAAAAGGGGGAAGGCTCTCTAACCGATCCATGTCGACTGGAAAGGCCCGAACGGGCGGCCAAGGATCTTTGAACCGCCGCCTCAATCATCTGCTGTAGCTGATCTGGAGGAACGAACGGATCCAAAGAACGGGCAGGCACAGATTCAGAGGAATGAGCCGCCTGTGATGTTGCTGGATCGGGAACCGGTTGCTGAGAAACTGATCCAGAACCCCACAAATTTTCTTCGGAAATAGTCACTGGGCAATCTTGCAGAGACAGTTGGTCAGGAGTAGGTGAATGGGACAGTGACTGGAGGTGGATTAGAAGGAGCAGGTTGTTGAGGAGAGGGAGGAGGCAACTGAGCGGATGCCTTGTCACATAGTCTGGTCAAAACTTTGTCTCTACGTTTTTCTGCTTTAGAAGAAGAAGATGACAAGCCACCTGAGGAAGACTTGTGGTGAGAACGTGAGCGTTGAGAAGTTTTGGAATGAGACCTGGAATCTTCCATGGCAGATTGCTGGGTAACAGACGTGGAGTCTGATTGGCCAATTTCGCCTGCACTGGCCTTCCGGCCGTGCTTAGACTTAGAAAGGGCCTTAGGCATGACAGACAATAAGACTGAATGTAAAAACCCCACGCACCAGACTGTGCCTCAGTAATTAGATTGTGAGTAAATAGAAGGGAGCGAGAGGAACTCCGCAGGAGGCAGCGTTGAATAAATTATCAATTAATTTTAATCAATCAAATGCCAGACAGATGAAATTGGGAGCGTAAGAACTCCACAAATTGTAAGGTGTGGTGGGGAAGGCCCGAAGCAAATTTGAAACGTTGGTGAAGGCGGGCAATCAATCAGCTAATCAATCAGGTAATTAAGACCACAGTCCTGTGGCCGTAGCAAGCAATTAAGGCAAAGAGGGGGGGGTGGGGGCGCGAAGCTCCACTAACAATTAACGATGGAAGCGTAGAGGCCCACAATTGCTGTAATAGAGTAAGGGGGGGCGCGAAGCTCCACAGGGCACAATTTTAAAACGCCCACGGATCCGGGCCACTGCCACGCAGAAGGAGGGGGCGCGAAGCTCCTCAGCTACTCAGGCAACAACGTCGCTTAATAAGGAGAGAGCCTGCGGGTCAATTTTGGAACAGCAGCAACCGGCACAGCCGCGCAGAGGAGGGGGCACAAGGCTCCACAGAATAGCCACTCAGCCCGCCACGCTTCTCATCTAAATATAATCAGCCTGTGGCAAGCGGTTGTAAGGGAGGCGTTCCGGGGCGAAAAGGCCTCAGCCGGCAAGAATTGTTAATGAGGAATCGCCGGCTGCAAAGACTCGCGCTCTCTCAAACGGCGGGAAAAACTTGCAGTCCAAAATGGCCGGCGCCGCTATAAAGCGCCCGCCGCAACCGCCGACAGTAAATAGAAGCGAAAGTGGTCAAATGCAGAGGGCGAGAAGAGCGCAACGGTAGAATGTCCCTCGAAGATCAACAATCCTAAACCCTCCTTGTGAGGAACGAGGGCAGGGAATCCCCACACCCCTGAACAAGTCAGGGCAGATCGAAGTAAAAGGAAGGGTTGGGTAACTCACAAACTCGATGCCAAACCAGTCCAAGTCAGCAGGAATAATCAACCAATGTCCAAATCGAAAGCCAGATCACAGTCAAACAGTCCAAGTCAAAAAATTCAGAAAAAAACAGCACGAAAGGGATAAAAGGGAGAATTTTAGCCAGAGAGCAGTCCCACACACCAGCCAGCGCTGAAGGACTGAGCCAAAAACTGGGCTGCCCGGCAACAAGGGCGGGACTAAGAATAATTGGCAGGCTCAGTCCTTCAAGCTGATTGGATGGGCACTACCCACGCTGGCTGCTGTCTCCACTCTCAATGGAGAATTAGGCTGTTTACAGCTTGCAGTCTTAACTGCTATGATATTTACTTGTTATATTGGATTAGAAAGTTCCCCACATTTATTTTATCATTTAAAAATCCAGTCCCTTTCTTCCAAGAAAGAATTATTTTTTAAAAAATTAACTGCACTTAGGATCTTGGTCAACATCTCTGCAAGATACTCACCAAAAATATTTGTTTTTACAGTGATGGAAAGATGAGTATTGTTTCTCAAGATTTCAGTAGCTTTTGAAAATGTAATGTTCTCAAAGTTTTGCCCATTTACTTCCATTACCTATGGAATAACACAAACAAGTTAGGCCTGTAAGACACCATGCTTCTCAAATACTTTAGTACTTGATAACTTTAGTATTGGATCAGACTGAATTTGAAATTTGATTACAAAATCACATTTTATTCATCTTAAACATCATCAGATTCAGTTCTTTATTTTTTTTCTCAGTACATAAGAAAGAGATCTAATAGTTTGGCTTCACTAAGAAATGAAAGCCACATTTTAACAAAGTTTTCTAGTTATAATTGGAAGGATAATAATGTATTTTGGGGGAGGGGGGTTGCAGGGACATCTGAAACCAATAGAAAATTTTTTGGTCAGTATATTCAGCTGAATGTGTATGCCTATCTGTGTGTCACTTAACAAAAATAGATAAAAAATATAACTGTTAAAATTTAAGCTCACCTGATCACCACGTTTAAGCCCAGCTTCTGCTGCTTTGCTTCCTGATTCCACTGACTCTACAAAAATACCAAAACCTTTTTCACTTCCTCCAAGAAGACTGAAGAAAAGTGGTGAATCTCTAGAAGGCTTTTGCAAGGTGACTTGTCTCCACTTTGCTTTTGCGGCACACGCAATGTTTAATAACCTGAGATGTCCTTTCATTTTCTGTAAATGGTCAGACAAGCAAATATGAATGTTCTGCATCTAAACAACATGAAATCCTAATTATTAAGGAGGAACTTATATAACCATGAATACTCAACTGTCATTGAATTTCTCTGATGGGAAATTTGTGAATTAACAAATAGGAGTTTTAAATTTGCAGTTTCATGCATCACACACAAGCCACACCCACCCCAGCTCTGCAAATGGGAAAAACTTCACGAAACATCACATGACAGCAACGTGATGCCGAGAGTTTGACACCTGTGTTCTAGATTTTTGACAGGAATCCTGTGCACCATTGATATCAATCATGATTAGGCACAACTCTGACTATTCCTGCCAATTTCTAAGAGTGACACAATGGAATCCTTAGAAGGAATTTTGACACCAAGTAGGCGGGGGAGGGAGTGCCAACTTAAACTACTTCAGTTAGGAACCAGTTTTCACTGGTCTTTGTCATCCACATTTATGGATAAGTATCTACCTTATTACATGAATTAAAAACAGCTGTTCCAAAGTCTGCATCTCTTTGGGATTGGAGGTCCATAAATAGTGTTGAATACAAATTGAAGACTGAGCCCAGGTAGCTGCCTTGCATAATTCCAGCCCCACCATTCTTGTGGACTGATTTCAAGATATAACTGCTGCTTAGTTGGCTCATAATAGTTTAGAAAAATGATGGGTAAAGACTCCCACCCCCCTTGGAATATCAAGAACAAAGGCCAGTATCTTTGGAATTAAGCAGCTCTATACAGATTGAAAGACTGGAGAGATCTTTTAACACCCAAAGTTAACAAATGAGCAAATGACCAATTGAAGAAACATTCAGAAGAGTAGAGTCCTGTCCAGCCATCCTGTGGTACCCATGGACCACAAGATTCCCACCAAAAACCTGTCAGCTTTAAAAAAAAAAAAAAAAAGGAATGCAGCTTTGTATAGGCATAAAATACCACAATGTGAGTCAGAGACCACAATGAAGAACAGTCAAATTGCTCAGAGTAATATTCAGATTGCACAGGACTATCCTCCCGATGACCTTGATTCTGGGTTATTTGCCAAAACTGTGATATAAAAGAAAAGTCCAACAGTTTGGGCTTAAATATATATACTTTCCTGAATGACATTCAAAACAGAAATATGATTAACTTGTTGGACACCCTTCTAAAAATGTTTTGAACAGTTTTTTTTTTAATTTTTAAAGAGGTCTTAGAAGATATAAATATAAAATGTATAGTATATAATAGTTTATATTGGGTCCTACCGCATTTTCCAAATGTTTTTCAAATTCTTCTAAAAATCTTGTCATGGCTGGATCTCCTTCAAAATCATTAAAATGGTTATTCACCCATAGCAGTACAACTCGAGTAACCTAAGAACAAATATAAGTTGACATTTCAATACAATTCTACTGCTATTTCTAGATAAAACAACGCTTAAACTGTTTATCATTTCATTTTATGAGTTTATCAAATTTTTAAATTACAAATTTAAAAAAGGAGAAGTATCATTAGTACAATACCACACAGTAACCCCTAGAGACACAAGGATCCATGTAGTCTCAAAAGGATTTGAGAGCAGCCCTCACATAATTTAAAAATTATAATTTATGACACTCAGAGAAAAGATCAAATCACATGAATTAAATATAATAATTTTAAATAAATATTATTTCAAATTGAAAATAACGTAGGTTTATGGATGTTTTCTTGCAGCTTTCAGACATTTTAAATACCCAAAGCTTCCAAATGCTATTATGCTGATAATGAGTTCAAAGGCTAAGAAAACAGGAATACATTCTTCAATTTAGCTATACATTACAGCCCAATTACTTCTATACCGACCATTTCCCAGTTACTTTATCAATCAATAGCAAGAAACACCCAGTCACATAAAATGTTACTCCAGATTTTGAACTGCAGTAACTTTGTATACAAAAATCAACATTATTTATATCTTTACAATTTCTCAAGTACACCAACTAGTAAATTTTTAAAATACTTTTTATACATATAGAGTGTCCATCTGAAGTAAATGAGGGCGCATGAACTACTTTTTTTCTGCCCAGGAATGGCATAGCATATTACAAAGATCAGAAGGAAATCCTACCACTCTTTATTATTCATTGCTTGTTTTTTTTTTTAATATTTATATTTTTTAAAACAACTCCAACCCTCCTTTGGCAAAAGCTAATTAGATTGAAGCATGTTTATTTAAATTAAGAACAGTCAGAATAAACTTAATTTGGGATGCTACTTTTTGATAGCATAGCATGAATAATTGCATAGAATTTGTTCCTGTTAAATCTCTCAATATACTTCAGAGAAGATCAAACACCTCCAATAAGGTGCAGCAAAAAATTCAAACTAGTTTTCATCAGTAGAAGTAACATTTATTTCAAACATATGATAATTAGAAAAACCAAGTTAGTAATGTCTAATTTAGGAACCAACCTTGTCCCTGAGACTGTCAACCTGAAACCACTCTAAAAGTTTGTCTCCAACTTCCAGAGGGCTTGACAAAAATGTTCTGAATGTTAATAAAAAGTCTTCAATGTAAGTTGGATCCACAATAGAGTGCTCTTCTATTAAATGCATAATGAGGCGTTCAGGTGTAGCCTTAAAACAAAGAGATTGCAGTGAATATCCTGACAACTTAATTTTGTAGTATTATCAACCATGATACAATAAGAGATAGTACAAATAAATATGATTCCTAAATGTCATTCATAAACTTTTATGCTAAAACATTTGCCCACTTATCCTCCAAATTTTTCATATTAAAATCATTCCTTATAAATATTTGCTATCCCTTGTTATTATTTCATGATAAACTCTGCCATTATTTTTTCACCCATGCACTTAAATGTGGTAACTACCATTCCAATTTCTGATGCATCATTAATGCATTTCTAACCTAGCTACAATTATTTTTTAACAGCTGGGCATGAGAAGCAAGATGTAGCACTTTCTTAACTCAGCACTCACTGTAAGAAGAAAGTTAGATATATCTAAATTGAGAGTTTGGAGAGATCAGAACAGAAAACCTATATTATCTTCCTTTTGGGAAAAGAAATATACTCGCTGTTATTTGTCAGGTGCCCAGGTAACAACAGGGATGTCTTATTTAACATCAGCAAGATATTAGAATCTTAGCCAAAGACCAGGTCAATATAATAAGCTATAATAACTCATTTTATTCATTTATTTATTTACTAATAAATACTATAAATAAACATTTAATTGTACAAATTTTCTAGACATTTATTTAGCATTATAATTCATACCATTTCTACACATTCAAATACTAAATTCCTTTTATACTGTATATCTATGAATTAAAGAATCCCTTTGTCAGGCTGGTGTAGGGAACTCCAAAATTGCTTGTCCTTGGAGACTTCAATTTATTACCCTGTCATGTTGAGTTATAGTGATGTCAGGAATTTATGGCCTCTATGGTAATCACGGACTGTCCCAAACAACAGAAGGCTGAATGCATTACTTGGGGGGGGGGGGGGGGTCACACATTGCATTTGCTTTTAGTCTCGGGGCAATTGCAATGTGATCTGGTTTTGAAGATATTACCATTAGTCTACTGATCATGTTTCAGCTGCTTTTGATAGAATCAACTATGGTATCCTTTTGGACTGCCTGTGGAGTTTGAGATTGAGGGACACCATTTTGCAGGGGTGTCTCTTTGGCAGCCATTCTAAATCACTGTTGATAGAGGGGAAGTGACTGAGGCCAGAGACTCTCACTTATGGAGTACAATACATCTCAATGCTTTTGCCTCTCTTTTACATGAAACTGTCGGTGATCCAAAGTTAGAAATTAGGTGGCTATATAAATGTTTTAAATAAAGAAGTAAATCACCCATTGGTTTATAGCCATTGACTTACTTTAGATCTTGATTCTGGACCAAGCAGGTGATGCTACTGAAGTCCTGTCCCAATGTCTGGAGACTGTGTGACTCTTGAAGCAAATAGATTAAGACTCGATCCTGACAAGACTATATGGCTGTGGATATTTAAATCCCCTTACATATGAGAATTTTCCATCTTTGCTCTTGGATGGGATTACATTTCCCCATTCAAGACTGCTGTATGATCTGGGGATCATCCTGGATTTGCATCTCAAATTACAGCAATGGCCAAAGGGCTTTTGCACATGTACATCTAGTGCACTAGTTGCACTCTTTCCTAGAATGGAGACCCTTCAAATAGTCACCATAGTCACCTCATGAATGGACCATTGTAATGCACTTTCTGTGGGACTGCTCTTGAAAACTTCTAGGAAATTCAAGCTGGTCCAGAATACAGGAGTACAGGTAATGGTGGGCATACCTCAGTATGCCTGTGTGACCACACTGCTCCATAAAGGTGCACTGGTTAACTGTAAGGTTATGCATACAATTCAAGGTACTGGTTATCTCCTATAAAGCCGTTCATGGCATAGGGCCAGATGTTTTATCTGATAAACCACCTACCATATCTCCTGCAAACTGGTGAGATTGGGGCACAATGGATCAGGGGTTCCATTGATCAAGCAGTGTTGTGTGGGGGAACTCAAGAAATGTGCCTTCTCTATTGTGTACCTGCCTCTAGAATAATATCCTCCAAGAAATTTGGATAGCTCCCACTCTAATGATATTCAGGAAATTATTAAAGACTGACTATTCATACAGGTGGATGGATGGAGCCCCTGTATTGTGATTTTTGTTGTTGTTGTTTAAATGTCTGTCTTAGGCCACTTACATATCTTTTTCTTTCTCTGTATTATTTTTCTTTTTTTAATTGTAAACTCAGAGATATTAAATGTTTGGCAGCCTTTAAATAGTTTACATAAATAAATAAAATCCAGTAATATAGTTCTTTGAGTTATTTAATAATCCTTTATGATAAGAAACAAGATTTATCCTGAAGACCAATCTTATGATATTCATAAAAGCTGGAGATTAATGAATCTTTAGTAAGATATCATTTTTTGATTACCTTAATGACAATGTGTCCTTTTCTGGTTCCACTGCGGTCTAATTCTCTATGCTCCTTCACCATAACAATTTCTCCTTCTTCCTCCACTTTATGTGTATTTTTTTCAACATGGTTTAATATACGCCAGTAGTCCTGCTGGGCTATACATACAAACTGTTCCAAAACAAGAAGGACATTTTAAAAAACAGCAATATTATGTAAAAATATATTGCCAAAAATTCTTTTAATACAATGAATAAAAATCAGGTCATTTCCAGCTTGTTTCTTAAAGATAACTATGTGTTAAGTTCAATCACAAATAATACATTCCATAGAACAGATCTGATTGAGAACTGGATTTTTAAAAAGAAAATGGTCCTATTCACGTTTCAGTGGAAGACAGCTGTCAATTAACCAAAGATTAAATAATAAATAGTTGTGATTTGAAAAAGTAGTGTTATGAGTAAAAACATTATAAATGAAAGTTGTAATCTGTTTCTAGAATCTATTTATACCAGGGGTGGGCAACTATGGCTCTTTTATGACTTGTGGACTTCAACTCCCAGAATTCCTGAGCCAGCCATGTTAGCTCAGGAATTCTGGGAATTGAAGTCCGCAAGTCATAAAAGGGCCATAGTTGCCCACCTCTGATTTATACTATAAACTCTCCTGTCTTTTTGTTTTTAATCTTCAATTAGCCAAAATGAACATATACCAGAACAATTTTCTAAATCAAATGGGCTAACTTAAAAAAATGTTTTCAAATTCTGGACCCATGACTCCTGTGGAATTGAAATTCCAACTATCTTTACAAAAGTTGTATTTGCAGTGGGTTATGGGTTGTCTAATAAGTGCTGCATCCAGCATCAGGTCAATGGACTTCTAGTCACAGAAAATTGGGAATGGGCAAGAAAGCAACAGAAATTTGACTGGTATTAGGCCTGCCACAGTGGATAAACTCTTGATTATTTTAAAGGATAATATATTATGACGGTTTATAACAAGCTTCACAAAGGTAAAATATTTTACTCTTATATCATCTATCTTACCTGGCAATCATCTACTTTGGTCCTAACCACACCGTTCATGTGTTGCTTTTCCAGAGATGGGGTAATTCCAAAACTATTTCCCATACAAAGGCTTTCTGTTTTCCCATCAGGATAGCTAATTTCCACAGTGCCATTTAGAATAACATACCAAGAATCAAGCTAAAGTTTAAAAAAAAAAACATAATGCAATCTCAGTTATCTTGCTATGAATCAAAAATTCTCACTCAACAGGTAAACATGAGATTTGATACAAGTCCAGTTTACACTGCAACAGTAACATGACAATTCATGAAACAATAAATAGATTAAATCAGAGTTATGTTAATGATCATTGCCTTTATTACACAAAAACAATCAGAAATCAATAGAGACTTAAGAATTTCTGTCGATTACCACACTCTACAAAATCTTATCTTATAGTAAACAGCCTGTTCTTATATGACACCTAACCCCGCTGATAATTGCAAATGGATAATGGGCATATTGTGGCTAGGTAGAAAATATATAGCAGAAGGATTTGAGAAACTAAATATAAGGTTTGTAAATATGAATATAATATTTCCAGAGTAAATATACATAAAATATAAAGTACATAAAATTAAAAAATATAATAACATTATCCAAATACATGTTAATACAAATACAAGTTGTACCAACTTGTTCAGTGGTACAAGAGTATTTGAGAGCTGTGGAATCTAAATATTCACCACAAAACAATAGCAAGAGTATATAGCTTAGCTATCCTCATGGATATTTTAATATGCTTGTCAGCCAAAAAAAACTATCTCTACCTAATCTGACCCATTAGGGAATACTAACATTGAGAACTTCTCATTATATATATAATTATGCCAAAGAATTATATGTTTCAGTAAACATTATTCAAATGGTCATCCTATTTGTTCAATAGAGAAACTCATGTATAATACAGTAACATTTCCATGGCAACATGCCCTACTTACTTCTTGCCCATCTTCAAGGATGATGGCTCCTGCTTGCTCTACCACTTCAAATATCATGACAGAACAAAGTTCTCTTCTTACTGACATAGTCATGTTTGCAAATGCTGGAAGCTGATGCATAAATTCCAGTAATTGTTCTAGTGGAACGAAAGTTTCATGTTAAATTTAAATAATATACTTTATAAGGTAAAACTATCATGTACATTGTCAAATGTTATTTAATTTTTATAACAGGACTGAATTTCTATCTGTATCATCCATCAATTCAAGCTAATTAACATAGGTAACTTCACTGACTTGAATTCAATTCTGGCTTTCTACATTGAAAATGTACTTGAATCATATGGAAGGGTTATTATGTACTACATCTTACACTGAGGGAGAGAGGGAGGAAGAGATTAAATGCATAAGAACAAGACTTACCATTAAGCACTATGCAAAAAAAGTTGTAACTATTTTCCTACATTAGCATTTATTTATTTGTATGCATGCATGCATGTATCGATTTAAAAAGATTTACACAGCCGCCCACCTAATATACAATAAAACTGAGCAGCAAACAAGGACACAATAAAACATAAAAACAATTCCCAGCAGTCCAAAACAAATTCCTCCACCACTGAGCATTCATATTTACTAGGCTCTAACCCAGGGGTGAAATCCAGCAGGTTCTGACAGGTTCTGGAGAACCGATAGTGGAAAATTTGAGCAGTTCGGAGAACTGACAAATACCACCTCTGGCTGGCCCCAGAGTGGGTGGGAATGGAGATTTTGCAATATCCTTGCCCCAGGAGTGGGGAGGGAATGGGGATTTTGCAGTATCCTTCCCCTGGACTAGGGTAGGAATGGAGATTTTGGAGTAACCTTCCCCTGCCACGCCCACCAAGCCATGCCCACCAAACCACACCACGCCCACCAAGCCATGCCTACAGAACGGAAATTAAAAAAAAAATGGATTTCACCATTGGTCTAACCACACACTAATCCAGTCAGTCCTTAGAGAGAAAAGCCAATTTTCCAAGGCTTTCCAGAAAGCCAGAAACATTGGAGGAGGGTGTTTCATAGGACAGAAACAGCTACAGAGAAGGTTCATTTCCTAGTCCCATCAGATGACTACATTTAATGGAAGTGTCCAGGAGCATGACCACTCTATCCTATCTGGTGGAACAGACAGATACCCTTACAGAGAGGTGTTTCATAAATAACCTGGTCCTATGCTATCCAGGGCTTTAAAGATAATAACTAGCATCTTGAATTTCATCTAGAAAGTTCTAGTGCAGTTTACAAAGCAATGGCATATAATACAGGCATAGTGCCTAGATCTGCAGGTGCCACTCCATTCCAAACCCAATTGTAACTTCACAATTATATTTAAGGGCAGGCCTGTGTATTGAGTGTTGCAGTATCCAATCAGGAAGTGATCGAAATGTGGAGAAGCAGAGCTTCCAAGTTGAATTGGTGCAAAGGCCATCCAGTCATGGCTGACACGATCTAGGGGTGTTTTCCATTGCTTCATCTCCCACAGCACTTCCATAAAGTAAAATGCTATACAGGATCCAGACTCACAAGAGATTCTGCATAGCATGATCCAATCACGGCCCTTGTCACATGCCTATCTCAAGCAGCAACCTGGTTTTCAGCTGGATAGTGTGTCACAGCCTTGGTAAAATTTTCAAGTTCCTTCTACAACCCAATTACGGTGGGATGATTGAATACTACCCATCTCCCTACAATAGGGGATAATTGCTCAGAACTCCAGATACAAGAGAATGTGAGGCCACCATAGTTGCCAAGGTGGTCATGAACTCCCAAGCCACCTCTGACTCCAGGTCCAGAGAAGGCAGGTAGAAATCCTCCATAAACATAAGCCTGGAGAAATCTATCCCGAAACTGGATAGATTTGAGAAATTTGATCAGGGAGGAAGATAAGCAAGCAACAGTCCCAAGTGATCCCTATAACCCAGTTTCATAAACAGTCCTAGATCTGGCTATGTCTGTGGTAGTATCTCTAAAGCCCACCAGGACCCCTAAATGATAAGAGCCACATTTCATCTCCTGCCCAGACTTTCAGGTGATGCAAAACCCAAAATCTAGGAAGAAAGATTTGTGAGAGAAAACAGCCCTTCCCATACTCAATCAAGTTTAAATGATACATGCCAGGTCTTTGTTCTATAATCAAGTCATCAATGAGATGAGCTTTATTACAAGGAAACCTAAGGTTAAATAACAACAGTCAGAATCCAGAGCTCCTAAATCTTCAGGAACCAGATCTTGGGACTATATACAAGAAATTAGAGTGTAGAATTGGTCTTGGACCCTCAAGCCACTTTCCTTTAGGGCATGACCCATCATATCTCCCACCATACCTTCAGGGTCCCATCTTGAGTGCATTGTTCTCCCTGCTCTCGTTCTCCTACATAATTTATTTCCTTCCCAATGCCATTCCACTCCCAATAATGATTGCTATTTGGGTAATTCATTACTGCATCTCTATGTATTAACTGTAATAGGTTGTACAACAATATAACAGATTTATTTATGGAGGCAATATTTTTATTTCTCACCAATATCATCATCTGTTTTGTCAGCAGGTTCTTTTTCAAGACACTCCCGAACAACATCTCGCCCTAGCAGAGGATCAGATGTTCTGTCAATGTCTTCATCTTCTTCTTCATCATCTTCAGAATCTACAGGCGCTTCTGGGAGACCAGTTAAATCTACATCTCCCATCTCACTTTCTGTAGCCTAAACATACAAGCAATAAACAATATTTAAGTGTCTTAAAGTTAAACATTTATGCATATGATGCTGGCTAATTGACTATATTTTATTTTCCAAGGCAATAAATCCTATGATCCATCCGTCAAACCACTCTTAGGGAAATCAAGTAAAACCCATTACCATTAGTTAAACAAATACCAACACAAGCAGTTATGAACCTGTATCTTACATATGGATATCTGACTGACTTGCTGGATTCTAGATTGTTTTTAAAAGTTACTTCAATACTGTTTAACTCTGAAATCAAATATTTAAAACCTATTCAACAACAGGAAAAAGTTATTTTAAAAAATATTGGTTCATCCCAAAAGGATTTTATTAATAGCATGGTTGATATCAAAAACAGAAAATCTTAATACAATGAATTTTAACTAGATCACATAACTTGCCAGAAGAAAAAAAATATTGATATGGCGATAAGAAAAACTATATATTCAAATATCATACAGGTGAACATTGTTTAACAACCACTCATTCAGCAACCATTCAAACTTAGAATGGCACTGAAAGAATGGTACTTATGAGTAGTCCTCATACTTATAACAGCTAGAGAGGTCCCACAGTCACATGATTGCCTACAAGCAAAGTCAATGAGGAAGCTGGCAGGAGGTCACAAATGGTCACCACATGACATCCGCAAGTATGGATCATGATGTACGTAACTTGACAATTGTAACTAGAATGGAAGGATTTCTGTCGCTAAATAGCACGATCACATGACGTACCACTTTACAACTGCATTTCTCAGCAATGGAAATTACGATCCCAGTTGCTGTTGTTAACCGAGAATTATCTGTATCAGATTTAAAGTTATGTACCAAAGTCATGTCATGAGATGTAGATAAATTTAAATCCAATCCCAACTTTATCTAATCTTCAATTTGAAAAGTTCCAGATTGCTTTTTATGAAGGAAAACAATATTTTTCTTCATAAAATTCTTCACAATCTATCAAAGCCTCAATTAATTTCATTCTTATTTGGCTAACATATAAAATTGAGTAAGAGGGATCAAATTACAAAACTTACCGAATTGTTCTTTAAGAGAAAAAGCAGGATTTTTTTTTTTGTTCCTAATACTGAGGTGTATCTAAGAATTTTCTAGCCATAAATTATTTGAGGCATTAATAAGAGGTACGAGAGAGATGGGCCAATGTTTCTGACTACATAGCATGAATTAGGAAAAAATTTAAATATGGTATGTTTCAATTGTCTTATTCTCTTGTTTCACTACTCTAATGCATTTTAACCACAAAATAAAACTTGGCTGATCTGAAAAGGCACAGAGGAAAGAATTACATGATTTAAAAGGGGGGGGGGAGATAAATTCTAATGTTCAGTTTTTTCTGGGGAAAAAAAGTTAGTATTTCTGGAAGAAGGAAACCTGTTGAATTTGTATATGTTAGAGTAAGGTAGTCTAACATTCCTAATAGGTTCAGAAGAAAATAACATCATAACTAGAAAAAATAAACAAATATTCCAGGATTATTGAGGCCTAAGATTGAAAACATTTAAGACCATGGTACTGCAGAAGCTAAGAAGCTTTGCATAAAAGAAATATTACTTAAAGTCCCATTTAAGAAAAAATATTAATTTGACCAATAATTAGTATTTGCTGGACAGATTACATAGAATAATATAAAAATAAAATCCAAATCTGTCTATCATTAATATCTTCCTAACATGCTAGTTGACTTTGCTGTCTTCAAAAGAGTGGTCTTTGTCTTTTAAATGTAGATGGTGTGCTGAATCTTATCCTGATGGGTTTGTTCTCCTATGTTGTGCCATGAGTTTAAGAAGTGGTTGTTTTGTTTCCCCAATATACAGATCTGCACATCTCACTGCACTGTACTGCATATACCACATTGTGCAACTCTGTACATTGGGGAAACAAAACAACCACTTCAAATTGATTCAAAATTCAAATTGAACAGCCCTCTCTCAATGGTGTGGGGGGGGGGGATAAGACATCATCTACAACATGGTGCTTTCAGCAGTTCCAGAATGCTTCATACCCTTTGCACTACTTAGGTGACCCTGAGGACACAGGGTCCTCCAAATGGCCTCTACAATTATCTAAAAGGATGCTAATGACCAGCTGTCTGCAAGAAATATAAATCCTTCCATTCTCCATCATCCAGTCAGAGCTAAAGAAGCTTCTTGGATAAGAAGAGAAATATCTTCAAAGAAAAAGCAAGGAAGTCCAGTTGCCTCTTGAAAAAGCATCTTTGGGACAACCATGATCTGGATGATTGAGAATCTTCATAGATATGATGATGGATGATATTACCCAGTGCTTCATGTAGATATTTTAAACTGGAGCCAAGAGAGCACCAAATCCTGCAGAACATCACGAAGTAGCGGTCAAGGATAGGACCTCTCACTATGATCAATTGGAACCGGTTCAGAGGAAGAAGAGAACCAGCACAATACAGTGCCATTCACCTCCAATCACTTCAGCTGATCTAGAAGGTCACTATGGTCAATAGTATTGCAGGCTATCAAGGGATCAAGAAAAGCCAGGTGCACTAGTCTACATCCAGCTTACTCCAAGGGTTACACAAAAGGGTGAAAGTGCTGTCTCTGTCCCACATTTAGGTCAGTATCACATCGTACAATTTCTAATATATAAATATACACATGGATAACAGCCCTTATATGTTGTATTTATTGGCTTAAAATGAGCCTTTAATTCTATTCCACGGGACAGATTTTGGTGGAAGCTGTGTCTCATATTTATTGATCAGAGAAAATTTTATTTATATCACAACTTGTTCCAATAAATATGAGTAAGCTTACACTATGCAGTGCAGTCATGTCATGATTTATCATTTTTAGAATATACATCATCCAAGGATCAGGTTGCAATACAAACAAAAAACGTGTCTTCGGAGTCAGTACAGAAGTACAAATATTACATCTCTGCTGCGGTACATTACCAAGTTCACTTAACACAATGGCTTAAAGATAATTTGGGAGAGGTCCTTTCAAAATTAGGATGTTGTGTACTTCACTTGATGGTAATGGTGATGGATAGCAAAGCTCTGCTAGCAACATTTGATGTAGAATTTGTTTGATTTATTCCTCAGATCTCCAATTTCATAGAGATTTTGGGAGGAAGATAATCCATGCAAAAATTAAAAGGAACATAAGTGGGATTTGTTTAACAACTGTCTCATACAATGACTGTTTGCAATTATGCCAGTAATGAAAAAATAACTCTGCAACCAATCATCACATGTATATCTATAAAGCAAAGAAATACTGAAGTAAGATCATAAAGTGAAATGGTGTAGTTGCCATTTCACTTTAGTGGTCTCTTTGATTAACAGCCAACTTACCAGTCCCAATTATGGTTACATATTAAAATATTCCAAACCTCTATTTTTTATAGTATTATATTACTGCTTTCTGATATTTAATATTGGGGGGGGGGCTACTTTGTGAACCAACAAATGGTTATAGCAGCAAGTTTAACAACTGTGGCACAGTGGATTCATGAGTCAACACTTCTACTTAATATTTATCTACTGGATATTGATTATGTCAAAAATCTATTGTTTTTCTATTCATTTCCGACCCTTGATCATAATAAAAACCCTCAATTTCATGATTTCATATGTTTCCATCAGATGAGAATTCCCAGATGTTCTGCAGTCTTCCAAATCTGGTATTCTCAGAATTACAACCTTTAAAATTCCCAACAAGAACAGGAAATTTCAGTCACAGCACTTTCAAAATTCACCTACTTACGGAAGGCAGATGTAATAATAATAATAATAATAATAATAATAATAATAATAATAATAATAATAATAATAATAATAATAATAATAATAATAATAATAATAATAATAATTTTATTTCTATACCGCCTTTCTCCCGAAGGACTCAGGGCGGTGTACAGCCAATTTAAAAACACAAGACACAACAATAATTAAAAATTAAAATAATTAAATAGATTTGGCCGATTTAAAACCCCAAAAATTAAAATACCCCAATTTAAAATTATTATATTGACAGCCCTGCCTGGCGGAACAACAATGATGAAAATAATATCCAAATTATTTAAGCAAAGACTAAAAACTAAGCAAAATTATTATATTGCTTTTTTAGAAGCAGAGAATGGGAAGTACACAAGTCTTCCCAAACTTAATATGTTTTTCACAGCAAGTAGATTTTCCTCCCAGTCTGTAAAAATTAAAATCTGTGTGCCTATCAGAAAAGCAAAAGAGAATATAAGGGAAACATTAAGCATCCCTCTGCCTGCTTCTTTGTTTAAATCAGATATCCAAATTCAAAATTCACATACCAATGATAAGATTCTTCATAATAAAAATACTAGAAGGATCATCTTGTGACACAGACATTTGGAAAGTATTAGTGAGATTTTCACATCCACAGCTGGAAGTAATTTGCTAATAAATTTAATTAAGGTGCAAATCTCATATGGTAGAATATGATAAAATTCTTATAAACTAGCAGCCCAAATTAAGAATTAAAAGTTTATGTCCCATCCATTTCAATTGAAAACTTAAGCACATAACTATATATAAATCTGTCCACTGGAAATCCATGAAACTAAAGATGCTTAAACACCTACTGAATTATACCCAAAATAATTATATAAATATAAACATGACATTGAAAAGACTAATGATCCCTGTTAAAACAGGTTTATATTGCAATCTATGTAGGCAGGTTGAGTGCTACATATATATGCATATGTAAGCAATGCATTCATAGGGCTTCTTCCTTAGATATTATTGCACCAGCCTTAATAAAGTCTTTAAATTAAAAAAAAGTAAGGCAGGGTACATGTAAACTAACTCCAAATAACACATACTGTCCCATTGTTAATTTGACTAACCGTGGGTGAACAGATTTATTTATGGTATTTTAATGCCACCCAACTTCAAAGAGCTCCAAGCTGATTTGGCATTTTTCATTCACCATATGAATTTTTATAGGTTATTAAGTAATATATAATAGTCCAAGCATGTCACAGTTTAATAATGTGAAGCACATAGCCTGTGAAGAATTTATTCACATGCATAAACCTGATAAAATATACAAGTTTTTCTGCAATCTGACCATTACCACCATTACCATTATCAGCACTGCTGATTTAGTCTGATAAAGCAACTAGTAACTTACTGCACAGATAGTAACTAAAAGAAACTATTTTTTGACATATCTAGTGCCATCACATTACCATTTTAAAAGAGTTTTTTTCCACTCACACAAAAGGAAAAAACAATAGAAAGTGACAATACTTGAAATTGACTTTTATCAACCAAAGCATTAGAATGGAACTGGAATGGGAATGGGGGTGGACTGGACTGGACTGGACTGGACTGGACTGGACTGGCAGCATGGGCAGAAAGAGTTTGCTGAATTGGGGATAGGAAACTAAATATAAAGCCAAATGAATCTTGGTTGGATTAACCAAATTCGTAAGCCTGAGTTAACAAACATAGTTGTGTCCACACATTTCCATACTACAGTGAAATGCTAACTACTTCACTCTAGACAAATTCTTGGCCAATAAAGAATTCTATTCTATTCTATTCTATTCTATTCTATTCTATTCTATTCTATTCTATTCTATTCTATTCTATTCTATTCTATTCTATTCTATTTCAGTTTAGCCTAGCTTGTTCCTAATAGTCAATTGCCTAAAGCAGTGGTTCTCAACCTTCCTAATACCGTGACCCTTTAATATAGTTCCTCATGTTGTGGTGACCCCCAACCAGGAGTGGGTTCTAAATTTTTTTACTACCGGTTCTGTGGGCGTGGCTTATTTTGTGGGCATGGCTTGGAGGTCATGTGACTGGGTGGGCGTGGCTAGCTGGTCATGTGACCGGGTGGCCATGGCTATGTGTATAGGGACTACTCAGAGGGCTGAAAAAAGTCATTTCTGACAGGTCCTCGCACTTTTGACTAGTCCTCACACTTATGACCATCCTCACATTTATGCCCGTGCAGCATTCTTAACAACCATGTCACTCATTTCACAACTGCTTCTCTTCACCATGGTGACAAGATAGGGCAAAAACGTAAAATGTGAGGACATTTGTAAGTTCGAAGACTGGTCAAAAGTGCGAGGACCAGTCAGAAATAACATTTTCAGCCCTCTGAGTAGTCCATATGCACAAAAGGACTACCCAGAGGGCTGAAAAAAGTGATTTCTGACAGGTCCTCGCACTTTGGACCGGTCTTCGCACTTATGACTGGTCATCATTTATGCCCATTGTAGCATTCTTAACAACCATGTCACTCATTTCACAACTGCTTCTCGTCACCATGGTGACAAGATAGGGCAAAAACGTAAAATGTGAGGACAGTCGTAAGTTCGAGGACTGGTCAAAAGTGCGAGGACCAGTCAGAAATAACTTTTTCAGCCCTCTGAGTAGTCCATATGCATAAAAGGATACAGCTATAGAGAGGGAGGAAGGAAGGGAAGGGAAATTAGAGTAGGAGTGAGGGTAAGAGAGGGAGGAAGAGAGGAGGAGAAGGAGAAAGGAAGAGGAAGTAGGGAGAAGAAGAGGGGGAGGAAGAGAAAGTAAGAAGGAAAGAAAAGAGAGAGGTGGTAGGTTTGAGGAGAAAGATTGCTGTACAATAAAAAAGATGAAAGGGAAGAAAGCCAACCCCAAACAAATATAAAGATATTAAGATGAAGAATGAATTGTTAAACTTTAAAGAATAAAAGAGAACAAATATGAATAAATAACAATAATTAGAAACACACATACAAACATACAATGTATTTTCTTTGAACAGAGTATTTGGCCGGTTCATAAATTTAAACAGTGTTTAGTCATTTCAATTAAATTTACAATTTCTATATTTCCTTTTTGCCATATTTATTCCTCATCTATTTTTGTAAAAAAAAAAACAATATTACCCTTCATCCTCATCTCTAATCTTAATCAAATTCAATTTTTCCCTTCTATTCTATATTATACCCCTTCCCATTGTCATCTGTTTTTATATCCATCCTCACATTGGTTAATTATGTAATATTACAGTTGTTTAATATAAATTCAACATTTTAATATAAATCAATTAGTTATATAACTACCTTTTTTGTATATTAATCAATATGAACATGAATATTCCAATTATTTCCATGCAATCCAATTTCTTACAAATCAATTAATTATATTTACCAATAATAATAAACCAAATAATTTCCTCCATATATTTCTCCAAACCACAACTTAACCATTTCTGCTTTCAACACAATATACAATTAATAGTATCTCAATTATTACAATTCCTTAGTTAAATAGAGCTTTTTTTTCTTTTGTGTTTTAAAATCTCCTCTTTTTCCCTAAATTTCCCATTGTTTGCACCTACCTTTTTTGGTGAGGAAAAAGAAAAGAAATCTGCCTGCCTAATTTTCCAAGTTGCAACAGCAAAGCAGTTTCAGTTTCGTTTTTCAGCATAGATAGGGGGGAAAAAATCTGCACTCTTTCCAAGCAAGCAGCAGAGCCCTGAGCAAAACAGCTGAGAGCAAATCAGCTGGGGGTCGGGAGCCGATCTAATCAAGGGCTAATTAGCCTATGCTGAAGCTCCGCGGGCCAATAAAATTACAAAAAAACCACCGAACCATTTGTTAAATTGCTGGTTCCCCCGTCCCTCGCCCACCACTATTTATTGGCAATAAATAGTGGTGCGGAGGGGCGGGGCAAGCCAGCAATTTAACAAACAGTTCAGCTGCACCACTGGCTATAGGGCGGCCCTTTGAAGCCCCGCGGCAAGAATTTAAACAGTTTTTTTTCCTCTAGCCATCGGAGGCAGCAATAGATTGGGAGTGGGCGGGGTAAACGAACGGCCGGCGATCCAACAGAGCAGAGAGTGAGGGTGAGTGAAGGCATGGGGGGGCGAGAGAGGGCTTTGGCGACCCCTGTGAAATGGCCGTTCGACCCCCAAAGGGGTCGCGACCCCCAGGTTGAGAACCGCTGGCCTAAAGGATTCCAGCTACTTCATGTTTACAGATTCAAATCTTTAGCAATTACACATTTTGAAACACCTTTTTTCTTTAAATATCCTTATCTTTCCTTGCTATAATGCAAATAGCATATGCATTACTAAATTGTCAGCACTAATGGATCAATAACATCTTCTCCATTTAAACTATTTCCTCATTAATTCCATGGTAAAAACTTGTGAGATTTAGTTTTCAGTTAAAATTACTTGCAAAAACAAAAGGTGTTCCTTTTGCCTGGTTGTTTGCTTGTAGATGTTTCATTTTCAAATTAGGTAACATCATCAATCAGTGCTATTGTGTGGACAGTTTGTTTACATATAATAACTTGCCCTGCCACTTTTGGTGGAAGTGTATTTTTCTCCTTGGTAATATTCCTTGATTAGGCTATTGTTTTCTGATTGATTGATAATTGATTTCCTGGTGTTAATCCCTGCTTGTCATTGTGTTGGCTGTAGGAGAGGAGAAGTCACATTTAACAAAAAAAAAAAACAACGCTACACTTTCTCTATTCTGTGGAATATTTCAATAAACTACACCTATGATTATGAAAATAAAAGAGCTTTAAATTTACCTGATAGATGTCTGATAAACTGCTACTCCCAGAATCACTGGCAATACTGCAGCCAGACTGACTTGAAGGGACATGTGTCACCTGCGGATGTTGATTATCTGTGAGATGCATCTTGGTAAGGTCTGCTGGAAGCTGGAAAGAGGAGGGGATCAGTTATTAAATACAGTTGCAAATTCAACCAATTAATATTCTCTCTGGAAATAATTTGACAGTAATGTAAAAAACATAGGTAAACAACTTATTCTTCTTAAGAGTAGAAAGTATCTTTTCAGTTTATCTTTTCTGTTTTCAGAATTTATTTACTGTAAATATATATAAATTTATCTCTGAATGGCAAACTTCTGTAGCTAAGAATACTGGGTTGCACTTTCTCAAGGGTTTTAAACGATTAGCAATTGAGGAAAACAACAAAGAGACACATTTTCAAAATAAAATGTTGTTGTAAATTAAACATTTGAAGAATTATTATTGCCATTTGACTGAAATCATCGAGAATAAGTAGAATTACAATTGAATCTGAGTGAATGCAAAACACCTTACCAAATGGAGAAGTTCACTTTCTCATTCACTCAGACCTATTCTTTTATCTTGGGGGGAGGGGGGGTTGGATAAGTTTGCTAAGACTTGTGGATCTTTCCCAAATTGATACTGGACACAAATTAATTTGTAAACTACTTTTAGAAAATAAGGAGGTGATGAAACAGCAGCAAAAGGAACCAACAAGTAAGAGATACTGTCCATGTTGGTATTTTAAACAGGAATGGCTGGAAAGAGTACTTAGGTATATTTCTGTATCTTTACAGGTTGGTCCCTATTGTTACTTTGCTGCTGGTAGTTAAGTGGCTTAGTTTGCAATTCAGTAAGTTTTTATAAAGGATATTTGTGTGGTTGGAGATTTGTGGATATGTTGTATATTCCTTTACTACTAAGAGATAAAAGGGTTTTTTTTGCTGTCTACTAGACATTTGCTGTCTACTAGACATTTCAGGGGATATTTAGCATTTTAGGGAAAAATCTAATGAATGTAATTGGAAGTAAATTTTAAATACAAGGATTACTTTGTTCTTAGGAATGAATACCTGCCTACCAAAAATAAGCTCTGAGAAACTGTATTTCTTTCAATGGTTACCACAAAAATATTTATTATTTTTATTTTTATGTATTTTATTTATATGTATACAATATATACATACTAGCTGGATACCCGTGCTTCGCTATGAAACTATGTGATGGGGCTTGATAAATTGACACTTAAAGCTTGAAAATTAATGAGTAGTTATGATCAGCCTCTTCTCTCCCCTCTCTCCCTCAGCCTTACCCCACAGAAATGTCTATCCCCTTCTCTCCTTCAGGCTTGCCACACAGAGGCCTATCCTATCCTATCCTATCCTATCCTATCCTATCCTATCCTATCCTATCCTATCCTATCCTATCCTATCCTATCCCCTGGTTGCTGCTGTAAAAGTAAAACTGAAACAAACTCCTCTCCTCTGCTTGTATTTTGCATTTGGAACAGATTTCTCTTCAGGTGGGGAGGGGGAATAGAACTCCTTAGCATCAGAGGGCTGTTTGGAAAGTGAAACAGTATTTGCTGTGTGAGCAAGGAGACAGGAAGGAGCCTGGCCGTAGTTTAGCTCAACTGTTCTGTAGTAAAGCTGCTTGCTGCTTTGAAAGTAAAACTGAAACTGAAACTCCTCTCCTCTGCTTATGTTTTGCATTTGGAACAGATTTCTTTTGAGGTGGGGAGGGGGAGTAGAACTCCTTAGCATCAGAGCGTGTTAATAATAATATATGAAATACTAATGCTCTGATGGTCATTTTGAAAAATCCTTTCTTAGTGAGCACCTAGAAGCCAAAAGGAACATACATGGCAATTTCAAGTTTGTAGGTTCTGGAGATTTCGTGATTACAGCATGAGTGGTTTTCGCTTTTATATATAGATAGATATATAGTTTATATGTATTAATATTAAAAGCTTGAATATTTTAATATTGATAATTTTTACATGTACAGATTACATTTTAATTATTTTATTAGCTTTTATTTTGAGCTTTATCCAGATAAATAATGTGAACTGACATTATCTACTGTAAAGTAGATTGTTTAGAGTCATTAGACAAATAGTTTCAATCAGCGCCCTCACTGATGGTCCAAATACCAATGTTTAATAGATTTATGCCTATAGAATGGATATGTTACAAATGGACCACTAGAACTTGATATGAAAGTGGTCCCTTAGAAGCTTCAGCCTCAGTTTTAAATAATTGCTAATCCAAATCCTTAAATATGGTGGCAGTATAATTTGATATTGATAGCTATTCTTAAAGAATAGCTCAGAATACAATTGTTTATAGGAATTGTTGATTCTAGCTTACATAAGTAAAAAAAAATCATAGATTTTTAAAATAAATTTACAAATGTGATCATTACTGTGTTTCCCCAAAAATAAGACCCTGTCTTATATTTTTTTGAACCCCGAAATAAGCACTTGACCTTATTTTCGGGGAGGTCTTATTATTTTTGGGCGCATGGAGCAAGATGGGGATCCTCTTGCTGTCTTACCTGATTTCCAGCTCTGCCTCCCTAACCCTAACCAGAGGAAATGGTGGGGACTGGCTGCGCATGAGGTTAAATATTTTCGGGGGAGGATTTATTATCCGAGGAGGACTTATTTTTGGGGAAACACAGTACTACAATAATGGTTTACTTTTCAGGATATCAGGGTACATTTTTTTAAAAAAAGACATTTAATACACATTGGGTATAAAGATACTTAGGAGGTCAATAGTCGCAACAAGCACCAAGTTGCTTTTTGTTGGGCTACTTATCTTACTTAAACCATTGTATGTATTGAGATATTTCATTTGCTTTATCTGTTCAATAGACAAAGTGGATGTTGAATTCAATACCTTTTCAGCCCTCTTGGCTACAAATGGAAATAACAGAAGCTAGAGTCAGATTCCACTACACACACACACACACACACACACACACAGCTACTTAAGCAAAAGCTATTTTCAAAAAATCATTCCCAGAAAATACATCATCATTTGAAGTCAAGCCAAAGTGTGGAATCATCTTTAAAATGCTCCTTTGCAAAGCATTTTGCTTTCTAAATTTTATGAAAGTTTGCAATTGTACTCTTCTTTTCACAGCAGCTTAATAGCTGCTGGCTTAACATAACATTTTTTAAAAACATTTTAACTGGTTTGTCATTTTAAATTGGGGCCAAATTAATATATATCCTTTTAATTGTTTTTAATGTTTGTATTGTATGTTTTTAGCTGGCTGTACACCGCCCTGAATCCCTCAGGAGAAGGTGCGGTATATAAATTCGAAATAAAATAAAATAAAATAAAATAAATAAAATATTGTCATATATATCAGTAAAATATCAACTCTGATGTGGAAGATAGCAAAGTGGTAGACAATTTCTGCTTTTCAGAATTAACTTTCAAGAGTGAAGGAATAGTTAAGAAATATGCCATAGACTAGCATTTGGTACAGCCTTGGAAAAAAATATTCAGACACCATGAAGTGTCTATACCTACAAAAATCAGAATAATGGAAACAATGTTCCCTCTGACACAAGTGAAAGTTGGTCTTTAAAAAAGCCGTATGAGAAGAGTATTAACGGTGTTCAAGTGTCGTAGAAGACTCTTGAGAATAACGTGGACCAGGGGTGAAATCCAACAGGTTCTGACAGGTTCTAGAGAACCAGTAGTGGAAATTTTGAGCAGTTCGGAAAACCGTCAGCGGAAATTTTGAGCAGTTCGGTGAACCAGCAAATATCACCTCTGGCTGGCCCCAGAGTAGAGTGTGAATGGAGATTTTGCAATATCCTTCTCCCAGGAGTGGGGAGGGAATGGGGATTTTGCAGTATCCTTCCCCTGCCACGCCCACCAAGCCACACCACACCCACCAAGCCACACCCATTGAACCGGTAGTAAAAAAAAATGGATTTCACCACAGCTGTGGATGCCAACAAACATATGGATCTTTAAACAAACTATATTTCTAACAGGATTCTAACTCAAATTGTCTTACTTTGAGCACATTATGTGAATGCCTAGCTATCTGGAGGAGATTCTAATGCTGGCAAAGGTGGAAGGAAGAAAACATTACATCACCGGTAGACCTGAAAAGTCAAGTTAGGGACAGATTGTCATGAAGACAATCTATCTTTATGGTCTCTAAGAATTGACAACAACTTGATGGCACATAATCAAAATTATTAAAACCATTATTATATCCTTAAATCAATATATACAGAAGAGATCAACTCAAATTTGAAATACTGTATTTCCCATATTTTAATATAAAATTAAAATATCTGGTTCAGAGATAGAGTGTTCTGCATTATTGCTATTAAAATTTGCATTTTAAGATACGCATTAGTGGCTCTACCTAAAATAAGGTAGTAAAAAACTTCTTTTCCAGTGAAAAGATTTCAAATGCATTCGGAATTCTTCAGTTTAGATGAAAAGTGTGAACTTTTTTTAAAAAAGAAAATTGAGCTCAGACCAAAAATCTCTAAAACAGTATTTTCCAGAATACTTCTGCTAAGGAACAACAGATGCTAATTAGTGAAATTGTTCCAAGGACATTAGGAAGTTTCCAAATTTGGATAGTAAAAGTAAAATCAGCTTCCAACAGATTGGGCAGAATGTCAGCCTGCTTAAAATAACAAGGAAGCAAGCTGGGGGTTGGAAGGTGATCATTTCCCTGACTGAGAATTGGATTTCAGACTTCTCATCAGATGACTATCCGATATGCATTGATATGACCGCTTTAGGGAACTACAAAGTCAAGTTTGAACCATAACACCTTGTATATAGTACAACAGCCTAACTATTCTCTTTGTGCCTAAATACCAAATACTGGCTCATAGAATTATCGTGGGAAATCATGCAGGGATGCGTGAACAAATGAGTTAATAATTCTAGCGTAGAGAAAGTTACTACACATATGTTAGCATTAAGCAAACATATGATGGGCCATCAAAACTGCTTTTACAATAGTTCACAAAGTAAAAATAAAAATAATCTAATAGCAGTATCTAAAACTATACACCCAACTATAGATGTGTTTGTTTTGAAAGTTAGACTCCTGGTTATTTTAATGAGATAAATGCCTCTTGCATCTGAGAGGGAATAACATTTTAATTAGATGTTTAGGAGTAACAATGCCTGGCTATTATTCTAGAGGAGTTTTTAGGTTAGAATTCCTGAATTCTGCCCACAAAATTGATATTACTTTTAAACTCTCCATTTACTTTACAAATACTTGGTATTTACAGCTGTTCTAATATCTCATCCCAATGTAAATTTCAGTCTCTATTTTCTATAGTATTTATTGCTCATATGTTGAACTACCTGGATAAGTGAATTATAGACATGATGCCAACTGTTTGTGTTTGTTTGTTTGTTTGTTTGATATCCATTTAAACACTTGTTAAAATGAACTGTAGACTAAGTTTACAGTACTCAGTATAATGCAGCCTATTTATTTAACAGTGGACATCTGAAAAGAAAACCTGTGTGAATCAAACATGCTTTGCAGGAGAAGATGTGCCCCCTCCAGGCCAGATCATTACCTGACTTTAAAAATTTTTCCTATATTCTTCTGACATAGTATTATTAATTCAACTACCTGAAAAAGTTTCTTTAATATGTATATTCCATTTCCTCCCTACCAATGCTAGGGATTATTAATATATTGCACTTCATTGTAACTATTTCAGGAATTTTCTCACTTTTTTTGAAGAATAATTATTACATAGGAGAACCTAACTACCATATTTTTCTGAGTATAAGACGCACCTCCCCCCCCAAAAGAGGGTGGAAATGTTGGTGCGTCTTATACACCGAATACAGCCATTTTTGGCCTCCCAAAGCCCCTCGTTCCATTTTTGCGAAAAATAGGCCTGTTTTTCACCCGATTTTTGCAAAAACAGGGGCATTTTTGCCCTCCCGCAGCCCCCAGGAGCACTCTGCAGGTGTCCCAAACCCTCTGTGTGTGCTGTTTGCCCATTTTTGCGAAAAACGAGACGTCTGCAGAGTGCTCCTGGGGCTGGGGAAAAGCAAAAACACCCCCGTTTTTGCGAAAAACAGGGCGCGCAGAGGGTTTGGGAGGCCTGCAGAGTGCTCCTGAGGGCCAGGGAGGGAAAAAACTTTTTTTTTCTTACTTACCTCTTCGAAATCTTGGTGCATCTTATACACCAGTGTATCTTATAGTCCGAAAAATACAGTAGTAGTCAATTACAAGTTATAGTGCTGTATCTCTCTTATCTTGGAAAGACCCTTCTGAATTTGCCCTTACTGGCAGAGATGTCTGCCTTACTAGAAATGTGCATGAGATCTTTTTCTGTGTTGCTCTTGAGATATGAAACATCCTCTTAAGTATGGCACTGTGCCCCATTGGTTTTTTTTCTTTTACAAAATCAATACAGCGAATGTTTCATCATAATTGTTAATTATTTTAGGAGCTAGTTTAGTGTTAAGTTTCATTTTTGATACTGTTCATTTTTGTAATTTTGTTAATCACTTTGACTACTCAGTAAGATTTAAAGGTCAGAGTGTAAATCAAACAGGTAAACATTTGCTTTTCTTAGATTGTGGGACATATATAAATGGATATCCCACTTCAGTTAGATTTTATCACTTTATCTCCTCATCCCAATTTTCAGTATATGCTATGTTGTCCAAAAAGTATTTTTCCTTCACTTTTCTGCATTCCTCAATACAAGAAATAAATTTTGAGATGGCTGCCAGCTACTTAATTGTCTCAAGATCATCCTGCCTTCTGTGTACCACAGCTAACTTATGTTTTATAGACATCAGGCATCTTTAAACTTTTTATATCTTTTAAAGTAGATTTATTCACCTCTTTTTATGATACGTGGGTAACATGAAAACAACTAATTGCCCCAAGGCCTTATCTTTATCTTCCATTCATACAATTTCTCATTGGAAATATCACAGTGGATCAGTCAACAGTGACTTTAAATTCAAGGGTCTCAAATGAATTCACCAAATGAATTTGGGTTTTGTTTCAGTTCTATATGGGGGATATCACTGATCTATCTCAAAGGATTATTATGTAATTCTTAAAAAGAGATGCATAAGCAAGAATGTTCACTTTTCAGAAGTACATTAACTATACATTTTTTCTTTTTCTAACCAAATGGTGATTATACAATCAGTTTTGTTTTTTATTAAATAAAATATTAATTTACATTCTATTTCATCCAATGTATAAAATTATCTAGAACGGACGTTGACTTACCTGAACGTCCCTTTTAGGAGTGCTGCGACCACTGTCCATAGCTGGGAACTCCACTCCAGATCTTGACAGTAACTGAGTGAGAGCTGTAACACTCTCCCTGATAAGGCACGCCTCCAATCCCATGGTCCTCCAGTCTATCACGAAGACACAGCAAGACTCGAAGGAAACTCCAACAGCAAGTCCAGGCAGGCAATCAGGAGCCACGGCAGACAGTCTGAAAGAAACTGCAACAGCAGAACACAACAGAACAACTAGGGGGGGAATGGACAGTGGTCGCAGCACTCCTAAAAGGGACGTTCAGGTAAGTCAACGTCCGTTTTCCAGAGTGCTGCTCCCACTGTCCATAGCTGGGACATACCCAAGCTCAAAGAAAAGAACTAGGGCGGGAGACTGGATGCCCCCAACCCCCTGTCCAACACAACGCTCTGCAAAACCCGCCGTCCAAAGGCAGCATCCGAGGAAGCGTACGAGTCAATCCGATAGTGGCGGATGAATTGTGACACCGAGGACCACGTGGCCGCTCTGCAGATGTCCTCCACCGACGCTTGTGTCGCCCAAGCCGCGGAGGTAGCCGCACTGCGGGTTGAGTGTGCAAGAATGCGCCCCGGAACAGGTTTCGCTGACAACTCATACGATAATGAGATACACGCTTTGAGCCACCTGCCCACCGTGGCCGCAGAAATCTTCTGTCCCATCGAGGCCGGATGAAATGAAACCAGCAGGGCCTCAGTCCGGCGAAACGAAGAAGTCCGGCGAATGTATATACGAAGAGCCCGTCTGACATCTAATTTATGCCAACGCCGTTCGGTAGAGTTTCGCGGGGACGGGCAGAAGTCTGGCAAGGAGAGTTCCTGCGCCCGGTGAAAATGGGTGTTCACCTTCGGAATGAACGTAGGATCAAGCCTGAGAATCACTACGCTCTCGCGAAACATACAAAGGTCCTCACGAATTGAGAGCGCCGAGAGCTCCGACACTCTTCGCGCCGAAGTGATGGCCAACAAAAACGCAGTTTTAAGCGATAGATGTTTCAAGGAGACCGACCTCAGAGGCTCGAAGGGGGGGGAAGTCAGAGCTTGCAGCACAAGCGGCAGGTCCCAGGTAGGGTATCTGTGTACTGCAGGAGGAGACAAGTTCGTCGCGCCATGAAGAAACCCCCTGATGAGCGGATGCCTCGAGAGAGAATCGTAGGGAGGACATTTCAGGACGGTAGAAAGAGCCGCAGTTTGACGCCTCAGCGTTGCAGGGGCTAGACCTTTTTGTAGACCCGCGTGGAGGAAATCCAGAACTTCCTCCACCGTCGCCGAGGTAGGATCCACATGTCTCGAGGCCCCCCAGGCACAAAAGGACCTCCAGGAAGCCTCATAAATGCTGCACGTAGAAGGTCGCCTGGCCGCTTGAATAATCTGCACAACTCCGTCAGACAAGTTTGACTTCTTCAGGATGACGCGCTCAAACGCCAAACGGCCAAGTGGAGCCACTGGGGCTCTGGATGACAGACGGCCCCTTGGAGCAGTGATACCTGATGTAGTGGGATCACCCAGGGTGGTGCTACGGAGAGGTCGACCAGGTCCGCGTACCAGGCCCTGCGCGGCCAGTTGGGAGCCACCAGGATTAGATCCGCCTTCTCCCACAGCAACTTCCTCACCACTCGAGACAACAGAGGAATGGGGGGAAAGGCGTAGAGTAGACCCTGTGGCCATTGACATCTCAGGGCGTCGCGATCCTCCGCCGACGGATCTGGGTACCTGGACACAAATCGGGGCAGCTGGGCATTCCTCCGGGAAGCGAACAGGTCTATCTCCGGTGTCCCGAACCTGCGACAAATCTCTTGAAACAGCCGAGGATGGAGCTGCCACTCTGCCGGGTCGATGAGTTCCCGGCTGAGCCAGTCGGCGCGTACGTTGTCCACCCCCGAGATGTGGTCCGCTTTTATCGATAGCAGATGAGTCTCCGCCCAGTTGAATAGATGTTCCGTCTCGAACATTAGAGACCTGGACCTTGTGCCTCCCTCCTTGTTGATGTGCGCTTTGGTCGCCGTATTGTCGGTGAGGACCAGCATGTGACTCCCCTCCACCGATTCTTTGAAATGACAGAGCGCCAACCTGACCGCCCGCAGCTCGAGCAGATTTATGCTGCAGCGGCTTTCGGACGGTGACCACTGACCTTGCGCCACGAGATCGCCGAGGTGCGCTCCCCAACCTTTCAGGCTGGCATCCGACGTCAAAGTCAGCCTCTCCGGCTCCAGGAAGTCGCAGCCCTTCAGGAGCGCCGGAGACAGCCACCAGTTCAGTGACAGACGGATCTGAGGAGGTAGATACACCCTGTGGTTCGAAACAGCCTGGCCCGACCGTTGGAAGGGGAGGAGGAACCACTGCAGGGCTCGGGAGTGTCTGCGTGCCCACGGAACGATATTGTAGCAGGACACCATTTTCCCGAGCAGTTGGGCAAGGAGCGAGAGAGGCACCTTCTCCAAGACTTGGATTTGCAGAAGTAAGTCTGTGACGCTCTGAGCTCTGTCTGGAGAAAGGAAGACCTTCCCTTTGACTGAGTCTATCAGAGCCCCCAGATGAATGAGTCTCGTGGTTGGAACCAGGTGGCTTTTCTCGATGTTCACTGAGAACCCATGACGTTGGAAAGTGTCTAGAACTAGAGACCGGTCCTGAGTTGCCTGGACAGGAGAAGAGGAAAGTATCAAGACATCGTCGAGATAGCACATTACCCGGACTGGATGTTGACGGAGCGAGGCGGCCACAACCGCTACCAGCTTTGTGAACGTGCGCGGTGCGGAAGACAGGCCGAATGGCATCGCCCGGTATTGGAAGTGTCTCCCGTCGTACTCGAATCTCAGGAACCGTCGGTGGTCGAGGTGTACCGGAACATGCAGGTAGGCCTCTCTGAGGTCCACCGATTGTAGTAAGTCCCCTTTTCGCACTCCCGTCAGGATAGAACGAAGAGAGTGCATCTTGAACTTGTGATACACCACAGACAGGTTTAATACCTTTAAGTTCAGTATGCCCCGCCATCCCCCCGAGCTCTTGGGGACCAGAAAAAAGGTTGAGTAGAAACCTAATCCCCTTTGGGCTAAGGGAACCGGCTCTATCGCCTCTATGTGTAGCAAATGTAGAATTTCCTGCATCATCAGGTCGCGACGTTCTAGAGATGAGGGGACCGGGCAAGAAACGAAGCGACTTGGCGGGGTTCCAGCAAATTCGATAGAAAGACCTGAAGAAATGGTGCGTAGCACCCAAGAGTCCTTGGTAGACCGGGCCCACTGGGGATAGAAGAGGTGCAGTCTCCCGCCAATGGGGCCCGGAAGGGACGAGTCATTTGCCTCTGCGAGGCTGTCTGAAGTTGGAGCCACGAAAGGGGCGCTTAGACTGAGATTGGAACCTGCTGCGGTCGCGAAATGAATCTCGGCCTTGAGCTCTGTCCTGGCCCGAGAAGGAAGGTCTGCGGAAGAAGGAGCCGCCTGAACTTTGAAAAGGACGAAAGGGCGGCCGCTGGCTATATGGTGTATACCTCCTTTCCGGGCGGCGAAACGCAGTTGGAAGGACCTTTCTCTTGTCTCGATCCTCTATCAGTAGCGGCTCCAAGGCAGGCCCAAACAGGTTTGGCGCTTTATAAGAGGCAGACGCCAACCTCCATTTGGCCTTCAGGTCTGCTTTCCAGTGACGAAGCCAAAACAGGCGCCTAGAAGAAACGGTGGACGCTAAAGTGCGGGAGGCGAACTTTACCGTATTCAGTGACGCATCAGCCGAATACTCGGTGGCAGCCACAATTTTATTTATGTCCTGGTGTAACCGAGTCTCTTCCGGAGGCAACCTCTGTTGTAGCTGTTTCAACCATATCAGCGAGGCTCTATTAAAGAAAGAGGTTGCGGTTGCCGTCCTGATTGCCCAGGAAACCGCCTGATGCGACCTGCGAAAGGCCAGTTCAGCTCTGCGGTCCTCTGATTTTAGACCGTCCAGGGAGTCAGACGAAGGTAGGGCACCTGACGCCAAAGCCGCCACCGGGGGGTCCACCGTGGGAAGAGCCAAAAGATCCTCTAAATCAGGAGCGGCACAGTATAGCTTCCTATCCAGGGTGCTGGGCGATGTCATAGAGCTAGGTTGCCCCCAAGGAGACTGTAGAACGTCCAGAAAAAGACGGGGGCACGGAATCACATCTTTGTCCGGCTTAGCAGACAGAAACAAAGCGTCATGGGGCCCCGCGGACGTGGGGGCGCCAGAATGATCCGTGACGGAAGAGGTCAAATTGGTGGTAACACGGGCTTTATGTAATAGCGATTTGAACATAGACGGACGGAACAACCCTTTAAAGGCAGGGGCGTCCACTGGAAGGTCCTCATCCTCCGAAAGTTCTATGTCCTCTGGACACTCCTCACCGTGATCTGAGTCCGCCCTGGAAGAGGACGTTGATGGCTTCCTGGTCACCTGGGAGGAGGATACCTGGCGACTCAACTGAGGAGGCTGCCCTGCTGAACGACTCGGAGTCTGAGACGCCTGATGAAGACCAGCTGCCAAAAAGGAAGAGAAGGCCGATGAAAACATGGCCTGCAGGTCCTGATACATCGGTGGAACCTCCCCGTCCGGGCCGCGGAGGCCAGCTGCAGTCGGGGTGAACGAAGCCTCAGGCTGAGTGCGAGGAGGTCTCTGCGAAGAGGGAAGCCCCGCTCTGGAGACGTCTGGCAGAGATTGAGATACGCCTCTGGACAGACGTATGCGCTCATCACGATTGGACGGCGGAGGGGCATTGCGATCTGGGGACGAAGGCGGAGACCCGGTGGAGGATGAGTCTCGGTCTGCCGAAGCGGATACAGCGTGCTGCGCGGTAGGTGCGCCAAGGCCTACTTCAGCCACCGCCGCCAATCTTGCCTTGTCCCACTGTCTCTCCAGAGCATTGTGGCGGCGCTGGGCGTCCCGGTCTACGCCCTTGGAAGCTTTGGATTTATGAGAGGAGCGGCTGGAGGACGCAGACTGTTTCCGGGAAGACTTTCTGGTCCGCTTAGGAGAGGCGCGCGGGGGACTATGTTCTGGCTCCATATCAGAGGAGAGAGCGTGGTCCGCCATATTGCCCGGAAAGCCGAGACCGACCAGCGAAGGCACAGTACTGGCAGAATAGAGGCCTCTGTTGTACTATTGTTTGAAAGTTGCTTTCTTTTCTTTTTTTTTTTTTTTTTTTTTTATAAAATATATACAGACAGCAGGCAAGGTATAACTATGTCAGTAATAAGTCCTTCCTCCTCCGCCCTTTTGTTTTTCTTTCTTTTTTTTTTTTTTTTTTTTTTTTTGAGAACTATATACACTATATACAGCAATAATCAGCAGAGGCGATGATAAGGCCTTGCAAGCTGGGAGGGCTCTCACAGTGATGCAACGTCCCTAAGAGAGGCCCCGTCACAAACCAGGGGCAGCCGCCTGATGCCGAGGGTGGAATCCACAAGACGAGCCACCGGCAAAATGGCGGGCGCTAATCCGGCGGGAAAGGGAAAATGGCGGCCTCTCCAACAAGCCAAAATGGCGCCCGCCTCCACCGCTGAGCCCCGCGCCCGTAAAATGTGGCGGGCTCTCAGATACGGCCAGAAATGGCGCTCGCCGCCGCCCGCAGCCCTGACAAGCAAGGGAAGGACTCACGCCGCTCCAGTTAACAGACCGCTTGTCTCCGCCGTCAAATTTCGCAAAGGGCTAAGCCGGAGGGCGCACCGCGAGATGACGCACCTCCGAAACAGACAGTCAGTCGAGGTTCGGCAAGGCGGCAGGCCTGCGCGCCAAATTTTCCTCCTCAGGCGCGGCCGCTCAGAATTCAAATGACGAGGGGAGCGCACGAGAAAGGTGACGCTACCCCAAGCCGCTGTAGGCAGCAGAAAAGAGAGTCTGGGATGACCGCAAGCCTGCGCGTCTATCCCAATGCCGCGGCCAAAATTATGAAGCCGGATCCGCCCCGAGGGGTCGGAATCCTGCAGCTGCGATCCTCCCGGCGAGGGCGACCTGTCGGCACACCACACGCATCCAGCAGCACTGTCTGAAGTCAAGGGCGACTACCGAGATGAGAATAATCAAAAATAACAAAAAAACCTGTACGAGAAGGGAGCAGGGAGAGTGGAATAAAATAGAGACAAAAATAGAGACAAAAATAGACCAAAAATCACACAGCTCAGAAATTCACTACAGTTCTTGTCAGTAACTGAGTGATAGACTGGAGGACCATGGGATTGGAGGCGTGCCTTATCAGGGAGAGTGTTACAGCTCTCACTCAGTTACTGTCAAGATCTGGAGTGGAGTTCCCAGCTATGGACAGTGGGAGCAGCACTCTGGAAAAAGTAGTAGGAACGTACCCTTGTATTATATAATATAGGTTGCTTAGCAACCACACATTCAGTGTCAATTTGAAATTGTCATAGCGCTGAACAAGTAGCACTCACGACCAGTCCTTGAAGTTCTGGCCTTCACACCAACCCTGCAGTCATCTCATTGTGATCTGGATGCTTGGCAATCTGCTTGCACATACAAGAGATGCAGCACTCCACAATCATGTGGTCGCCATTTGTGACCTGTCCTGCCAGCTTCCCACAAGAAAAGTCAATAGGGCAGCCAGCTGGGAAAGTTGCTAGTCACTCCAGTAAGTCTCTCCTGCCCAGCAGCAGACACCCCCGATCCTGCCACACCTCATTGGTTACCCAAGCATGTTCCCTTACCCAGGTCTGAAATTGCATGCACCATTCCACCTATCCATGTGCTGCCCCATACAGCAGCAGTCATCCCTGGGCTCATTGCTCACACATGCCATTGCAACCACCTGCATACACTGCTCCACCATTCCTGGGCCCAAAAGTGGTGTGCACCACTACAACCAACCTTGCTTTATCAGGTAGCAGCCATTTACTTGCCTTGTAGCCTGCTTGCAAGCTGCCTGGGACTTCCAACTTCCTGCCTTGTTGGAAGCCAACTTCCAACTTCCACTTGTTGGAAGCCAGCAGGAAGTTGTGAGGAGGTTCTAGCTTAATATATATGATTCTCACTTAATAATAGAAACAACTACTGCAGGGATTGCCATCGCTAAGCAATAAGGTCATGTGATATCAGTTTATCACTGCATTGCTTAGTGACTGAATAATTGTGTTAAAAGTCAAAATCCATGTCCACTCTTATGTAACTTAATAGGCTACAAAAAGGAGAATGATTCACTATATGCATTGTGAAAGAACCTTTTAAAAAATCACAGGCAAATAATGGCTTCTCCTACATAGCTAAAGTAGTAGTTAACATTGGCAAAATATGGAATCTGCTATCCAAGATCTACATCTGCCATCATGACTATAAAAACTATAAACTGCACACTAATACTGTAGGTCAAATATAAGTATGTATACAGACTACGATAACTGGAATGTAAATTTCTCAACTGTGTCCTCCAAATACATAAAGATCACACCAAAAAACTAGAGATAAGTCAGTGGTAAGAAAAAAAATATCTCTACTGTAAATAACATGCTAAAAATCTACAAGACATCATAGATACTCAAATTCTGATCCTATAGTAGACACAAACAAGAAGCCATATTATTATATTTTTATCCCACATTTTTCATATACAGAGCCCCAGACAATTAGAGCTTCTATATTTTTTCATACATAATTGAAATATCAGATACTTTCAATTAACTACAAATATAGCATCCTTTATCTGCATAAGTGAACTACTGGAAACTACTTTTAATTCCTGTACGAGAGTTCAGAATGACTGCATTTTCCATGAGCAGTATACTTGGTTATAATTCCCACATATTACTAACCTGACAGTTAATCATTTGGTATGTTGAATTGGTTTAGGGAAAAGAAATGATACATCAAATAGAGAAACCCACCATATTATTATAGTGCAACCATTTGCCATTACTGCATCTAACAGATGGTTTCTCCCATACAGAGTATCAGGCTAATCTTACTCGGAATCATAAACTAGATTGGAAAGCTGAAGAAAACATTTTAAAGTCAGGGTCAGGTTACTTCGTATTGCTGCCAGGAAAATGACACAGATACTTTTGTGAAATCACCTGTTTGTGAAGGAGATTTTATTTTTTACATCTGCCAATTTTAAAAATCTATAAAAACAAGTGTGATGATTTAAAATCAGAAATATTCTATTTAGTGTTATTAATAGTGTTATTTAAATAATCTAGAAAAAATGGAATTACACATTCCGCCTTCTTAATAAATTATTTTTTTATACAAGAAATAAGAGGATTTGCAATTCCCACATTTAGGTTTACACCTGAATGCTGCCTACATGGAAAGATTATGCTTTCCCAATTGAAAAGATTATGCTTTCCCAAACTGGTAGAAGTGGTCTTGAGAAGAGTATCTCAACATACATAGCTGAATCTACTGTATCTTGTGCAGCTTCAGATTTCATAGTAACCATGACAACCTATTTAAATTATACTGTGCACAATCTATGTGGCAATATAGAGAGTGAAGCTGGTTTTCAATACTGAATGAAAGAGTAAGAGATCTCTGATTAAAGGCTGCAGAAACGTGAATTTACTCAACTTTTGCTGGTAGCAGCAATATTACTTTCTAATATTCTACACATATTTATTAACAATACACATAATTTATTAAGAAACAGATTTCAAGTATCAGTATAGGGTTGGGGAGTACATATACTTATGACAGAAAATTGACTGCTATATTTCAGAATAAATTATATCTGCAGGTGTGTAGGTGAAAGAGGGAGAGAAGAAGAGGGGATTATCAACTAATCTGCAGATTGTAAAACTCAATTGAATAAATGGATTTTATTTTTTTTTACTATAGGCTGTTCTTGAATTACGACTACCTGTTCAGCAACAGTTTGAAGCTACAATACTTACAATCAAACCTTGGAGTTTCAGCTGTCCCTGCATCCCACAGTCACATGATTACAAGCCCCATGACACTTATAAACAGCACATAAGCGCTGATTGACCAAGATCTGCAGTATTATCAGGGACCTCATACATCCTCACCATGACCAGTTTTCATTATTGCCTTTTCAGAGGAGGCTTCATGGTATCCAAAGCAGAACAACTAGATTCTATAATAGCTTTGTCCCTTATCCTATCAACCTTGTTAATTCTCAAGACTCTTTCACTATGTATTCAAAATGGATTTGTGTGTGTGTGTAGATAGGAGAGGGAGGGGGAGAGAGGAAGAGAGAGAAAGAGAGAGAGAGACAGAGTCATTTTTCTATAACTTGGTATTTTTGGCTGCTGCTGCTGTTATTATATTATCATCTTTGGAATGGTGACCTTGGTTGGTGGGTGGTGTCCTTCTTTCGAGAGTGGTGCATCTGAATTTCACTTTAATGTGTGCTATTATATATACAGGAAAATGACAATAAAGATTATTTTAATGTATGATTACATGATCATCATTTGCAACTTTTCTTGCCAGTTATCCCAGAAAGTCAATGGGGAAACTGGCAGGGAAGTACACAAATTGCTGGAATTAGTCTCTCCCACTCATGTACCTTCCACCAGCCTCTCTGCATTTACCTGACACTCACACACAAGACACTCTCCCAACCGTTGCCATGCCTTCCTCACACCATTGCATACTCTCCTCAACCCATGATGCACTTCTCGCACATACCCTCGCACTCTTGTAAACTTTCTTCAATCCATACTTCTCTGACCTCATATACCCCACTTCCCAACATGTGCCATACCTCCTATACACCTTCTGATCCTCCCCTGCGCTCCCCCCAAGTCCCCCCTCCATCAGCAGAAACCATTTGGCTGCCTGCTAGGCTGAGACTTGTAATTTTCCACTGACTTTGGTTGTGGGAAGCCAATAGGAAGTTGCCTCACCTAATGATTGTGAAAACCGGTTAATGAGGGCAACCAGGACTATAAGTGAAGTGAAGCGATCTCATTTTACAACTAGATTGCTAAGCAATGGAAATTCTGTTCACAATTGCTGTCATAAGCCAAGGTCTACCTGTATAGCATAATGGAAAGAAATAGAATACCCAGAAGAACTAAAAAGGTTATTTTAAAAAATCACTTTGAAATTTCTTTAAAGCTTTTATACAGTGGGGCAAAAAAGTATTTAGTCAGCCACCAATTGTGCAAGTTCTCCCACTTAAAAAGATGAGAGAGCCCTCTAATTGACATCATAGGTAGACCTCAACTATGAGAGACAAAATGAGAAAACAAATCCAGACAATCACATTGTCTGATCTGGAAAGTATTTATTTGCAAATTATGATGGAAAATAAGTATTTGGTCAATATCAAAAGTTCATCTCAATACTTTGTTATATATCCTTTGTTGGCAATGACAGAGGTCAAACGTTTTCTGTAAGTCTTCACAAGGTTGGCACACACTGTTGCTAATATGTTGGCCCATTTCTCCATGCAGATCTCCTCTAGAGCAGTGATGTTTTGGGGCTGTCGCTGGGCAACACGGACTTTCAACTCCCTCCAAAGGTTTCTATGGGGTTGAGATCTGGAGACTGGCTAGGCCACTCCAGGACCTTGAAATGCTTCTTACGAAGCCACTCCTTTGTTGCCCGGGCGATGTGTTTGGGATCATTGTCATGCTGAAAGACCCAGCCACATTTCATCTTCAATGCCCTTGCTGATGGAAGGAGGTTTGCACTCAAAATCTCATGATACATGGCCCCATTCATTCTTTCCTGTACACGGATCAGTCGTCCTGGTCCCTTTGCAGAGAAACAGCCCCAAAGCATGATGTTGCCACCCCCATGCTTCACAGTAGGTGTGGTGTTCTTTGGATGCAACTCAGCATTCTCTCTCCTCCAAACACGACGAGTTGTGTTTCTACCAAACAGTTCTACTTTGCTTTCATCTGACCATATGACATTCTCCCAAACCTCTTCTGGATCATCCAAATGCTCTCTAGCAAACTTCAGATGGGCCCAGACATGTACTGGCTTAAGCAGGGGGACACGTCTGGCAGGATCTGAGTCCCTGGTGGCGTAGTGTGTTACTGATGGTAGCCTTTGTTACGTTGTTCCCAGCTCTCTGCAGGTCATTCACTAGGTCCCCCTGTGTGGTTCTGGGATTTTTGCTCACCGTTCTTGTGATCATTTTGACCCCACAGGGTGAGATCTTACGTGGAACCCCAGATCGAGGAAGATTATCAGTGGTCTTGTATGTCTTCCATTTTCTAATTATTGCTCTCACAGTTGATTTCTTCACACCAAGCTGCTTGCCTATTGCAGATTCAGTCTTCCCAGCCTGGTGCAGGTCTACAATTTTGTTTCTGGTGTCCTTTGACAGCACTTTGGTCTTCACCATAGTGGAGTTTGGAGTGTGACTGTTTGAGGTTGTGGACAGATGTCCTTTATACTGATAACAAGTTAAAACAGGTGCCATGAATACAGGTAATGAATGGAGGACAGAGGAACCTCTTAAAGAAGAAGTTACAGGTCTGTGAGAGCCAGAAATCTTGCTTGTTTGTAGGTGACCAAATACTTATTTTCCACCATAATTTGCAAATAAATTCTTTCCAAATCAGCCAATGTGATTGTCTGGATTTGTTTTCTCATTTTGTCTTTCATAGTTGAGGTCTACCTATGATGTCAATTACAGGCCTCTCTCATCTTTTTAAGTGGGAGAACTTGCACAAGTGGTGGCTGACTAAATACTTTTTTGCCCCACTGTAAATTCCCCAGTATTTGAAGGATAGCAGCACAGAGATGTTTCAGATGAAACTCAGAAAAATGCATCTATATGGATCAACATTTAAACCATCCTTTTAAAATGTGCCTGCTTTTCTTCATTTTACATTTCAGACAGCCCTATCAACCATTTCCGATTTTAATTCATGACTTACACTTTACTCACGGTCAACATAAAACATGGTAAAAAATTTGCCCACATTTGCTGTTGCTCTAAATTATTTCTTATAAAATGGTCTACCCAGAAAAAAATAATTTATAAATCTTCTTTTCAAACATCTCCCACCTCTAAAATCATATCATAGAACTCATTCTTAAATCCTATCTGGCATTTCTTTCAGCTTTCACAGATACGTTAAAAACCTGCTATTTTTCAATGCCCTTGGCTTCTTAATCAGGATAAGGATAAGAAGTCTTTCCTTTTAACTGGTATGTATATATAATTTCAATTACAAATATTGTTAAATATAATGTGAATGTACACATTACATAATTTAAATCTGGTTTTAATTATTTTAGATAATTAAACTAATTTACTAATAATTATTTAATTATTTAATTATTAGTCCCTCAAATGTTTTAGCAGAAAAGTGGGATAATAATTTTCAACAAAAATAGAAATCAACAACAATCTAGCTGCAACTCTGAAGTTTGACTCCAATGCCCATCATCTGTTATATTAAAAATTTCAAAAAAAAAAATTAAACTAAACCCCAAACTACTACAGTATATAATTAAAGCATTTTGCGTGGTTACCTGTCTCCATAAAAATGTCTTCCAACGTCTTACCAATTATGGTTAATAAAGAGACTACAATATGTAGAGTGAACAAAGACTAAATTGTTATACTTTTTCACAATTTAGATTTTAGAGTTCTGAGAATCAATAAGAAGTCTTTCTATATTCCTTGTACAAATAGGAACCAGGTTTTGCTTCCACTGTAGGACTAGTGCTGAAAATTACTTCGATATACAAGATTTTGCTATATCAGTATTCCTACTGTTATACTTAGGAATCAGACAACACATACTCTACATAGGAATGCAATGTTTAATATATTTTATATCATGTATGTATAAATATACTTTGTAATTTGAAGATCGTGCCTAGGGATATTTTTTCCTTCTATACGTTGTTTTAATAAATAAAGATGTCTGGGCTATAATTAAATAATTTCTCACACTCCATGCAATTATGTCCAAATTTATATGAATGTCTGCAAAATATAAGTGTGATCAACTGGCACAATTAGCATAATCTGCATAATACGTCTGTAATATATCCACAGCTGTGCCATAGGCTCTGTTACATACTTTGTGACATTCAGTGCTTCTATGGTAGATCTGAATTCAAAAATATGTAATAATGTTTACTTTTCAAAATGACATTTTACAAACTTAGAAGTAAAACCAATATCATAGAATACAATCAAGATGCAAAAGGATTTTTGATAGGCTGAAATACTGTGCCAAAACCAACAAAATAGAATATAAGCTAACAGTTTGATATACTGTAGCAGCTTTAAAAAAAAATGAATGACTTAAATCCCATTGATAGAAACAATTTTTTACTTTAACTCAATCACCATGTCACTTTAGAATAGTACTTTTATTCTGGACATCTTATGTTAGTTAAAATGTTACAAATTAGAGCATGCCCAAATAAGGTGGGCTACAGTTTAGTGACAGAACCCATGTTTTGTTTACCAACTTAATCACTTGATAAAAAGTGAAAATTCTTATTTAAAACCTAGACAATTTATGCTAGTCAGAATTAACAGCTTTTGATTAAGGATAAGGATAATTAAATGAGACAAACATCTAATTCAGTGTATGGCTGTTTCCTTTATGTCTAACAGGATGAGTGAGAAGTCTACCAAATCCAATGAGCAATTGTTGAAAGTATTTTTTGAAGAAGATTAAGAGGAAATTTGAATGTAGATGGTAGATTATTTATTATTTATTTATTTATTTATTTATTTATTTATTTATTTATTAATTATTTATTTATTTACATTTATATACCGCCCTTCTCCCGAAGGATTCAGGGCAATGTACAGCCATATTAAAACAAACCCATCACAAAAATTAAAACCGTTAAAATAAATTAAAGCAATTTGGCCGTTATTAAAACCCTTAGTTAAAACCCCTTTAAAACCAATTAAAACCCATTAACATTAATTTATTCGGTCAGGCCGGCTTGATTGAACAATAGAGTCTTCAGAGCACAACGGAAGGCGCGAAGGTCGGGGATCCTTCTTATATCCGGGGGCAGCTCATTCCAAAGAGAAGGTTCTCCCCCTGGGGGTCGCCAGCCGACATTGCTTGGCCGATGGCACCTTGAGGAGGCCCTCTCTGTGAGAGCGTATCGGACGATGGGAGGCATTCGGTGGTAGAAGGCGGTCCTGTAGGTATCCCTACAGGTCCTAAGCCATGGAGCGCTTTGAAGATAGTAACAAGCACCTTGAAACGCACCCGGAAGACCACTGGGACCCAGTGCAGCTCGCGCAAGAGAGGTGTTACCCGGGAGTGACGAGTTGCTCCCACAACCACTCACACGGCCGCATTCTGGACCAGTTGGAGCCTCCGGGTGCTCCTCAAGGGGAGTCCCATGTAGAGAGCGTTACAGTAGTTCAGACGGAAGTGACAAGGGCATGAGTGATCATGCGTAAGGCATCCCGATCCAGAAAGGGACACAACTGGGAAATTAGGCGAACCTGATAGAAAGCCTCCCTGGCCAGGGCCATCATATGACCATCTAAAGACAGCCGCGTATCCAGGAGGACGCCCAAGTTGCGAACCCTCTCTGAGGGGGACAAGATCTCCTCCCCAATAGCCAGCGATGGTATCAGTTGGCTATATCGGGGCGCCGGAAACCACAGCCACTCGCTTCTGGAGGGGTTGAGTCTGAGCCTGTTCCTCCCCATCCAGATCCGCACGGCCTCCAGGCAACGGGACATCACATCAAGGGCATCACTGGGGTGGTCTGGGGTAGAAATGTACAGCTGCGTGTCATCTGCATACAGTTGACACTCCACCCCAAAACCACGGATGATCCCACCCAGCGGCTTCACATAAATGTTGAACAGGAGGGGCGAGAGGACTGACCCTTGCGGCACCCCACAAGTAAGGTGCCTCGAGGTCGACCTCTGTCCCCACCATCAACACAGACTGCGTACGGTCAGAGAGAAAGGAGGAGAACCACGGCATCACGGTGCCTCCCACTCCCAGTCCCCCCCAACCAACGCAGCATGATACCATGATCGATGGTATCAAAGGCTGCTGAGAAATCGAGGAGGACCAGGACTGAGGAACAACCCCTGTTCCGAGCCCTCCAGAGATCATCAACCAATGCGATCAATGCCGTTTCCATGCTGTATCCCGCCCTGAAGCCCGACTGGCATGGATCTAGATAGATGATGGAATTGAGTTCCCTTTTATTCCACCAGACAACTAAATTCAATGGGTGAAATATTTTAGAAGTTTCCTAATTACAAGAACTATTTTATAGTGGAATAGACTATTTTAGGAGATACTTTACAGCGTGTGAATTACTGACTGAAGAGTTTACAACGTGAGAAAGATTTATGTCATTCAATAAACAGTTTCAGACAAGAATTTCCAGATAAAAGATACTATTTAGACTGCTTAGGCAGGGAACTGAGTAGACTTGATTTCAAAATAAACTATAATACGTAACAATTCTGAAATTTCAACAGAGCTTTTGATTTGGGTATGTATATTTTTACTTTCCTATCAGTTGGAATATGTGCAGATAAGACTGGCACATAATTATATTCAGTCCAATGTTTCACGATCGTGTGATTCCTTTATCAACATTTTTTTTAAATTTTACAACAAAGAGGGAGACTTACTGTCTTATTTTAATTAAATTCTAAATCTAGGATTAGCAATCCATTTGTTCTTTTATATTTTCACATAATTTTTAGGAAAGGAAGAATATACTTATTTAGCATTCAGAATAAAGATATAAATTTATGCAAATTATAAGCTTATATATAGCATGATAATATTTGTAAGAAAGACAACTCTAATTACAGTCATTGCAAAGCTATTTATAGAAAAAATATGTAGAATTAAATGAAGAATTTCGTGAACACAAAAAAGTAATTTTTCATTCAAAATGTTTAAGGAAACATTCATATACTGTTCACTGTAACCTACACTGAATTAAAATATTAGATACATGTACCGTTATATGGTACTTTTATTTGCATTGTTCTTTTCCAAAGTGTGTACTTTTATATCTTACACGCAACATTAATTATTTTGGGTGAATTACAAGGGTGTTTATCTGTATTATTCTGCATTTCCTCTATTAGTTTTAACATTATTTCAGACTCCATATAGTAGATTTTTCATTTTTTCGTTGGTATTTTTAAACAATTATATTACAATTGCTTAACTTTAATAATGTTTCTGTTTCAGAACTGTAGTTCATTCAACTGTTCTACTATAATTTGCAGTAATGCAAAAGATATTATATATCCCATATGGACTCTGGGTTGTGAAGTATTAAAGAAAGGGACAAAAAAGTGTAATTGTCATCCATCAGATAATATTTATAAGGTAATATTTATAAGGTGGCAAACTGAATAGTAATGTCCATACCTATTTGTAACACAACAAAATTTTTGAAGGAACAAATATCTTGAAATAAAGAAATGGGGGGGGAGGGACGACATATTTATAAATAAACCACTTAGCTCTTTAGAAAGTTCAGGATTGATTCCTACATAAACATTCCTAAAATGCAAGTCAATCATCAATTATCTAAATGGATGGCTGAGATGTTAGTGATACTTGGTTCATCTATGGACATCTAAAATTTACTGCTCAGTTGGCAAGTAAATGAAGTCACTGTCTTAATTATAACCCTTCAATTAAATGCAAATTAAAATTTGCATTGCCGCCTTGATTTCTACAAAAAAAATAATATATAGTTTATAGAAATATAGAAGCATAATCTATAAAAAATAAAGTTTTATTGAAACATATACAGAAGCTGTACTGATGTACAGTTGCAAGAAAAAGTATGTGAACCCCTTGGGATTACGTGGAGTTTTGCATGAATTGGTCATAAAATGTGCTCTGAACTTCATCTAAGTCACAACAATAGAAAAACACAGTCTGCTTAAAATAATACTACACAAACATTAGATGTTGCCATGGTTTAATGGAACATAACATGTAAACATTCACAGTGCAGAGAGGAAAAAGTATGTGAACCTTTGGACTTAATAACTGGTTGACCCTCCTTTGGCAGCAATAACCTCAATCAAACGTTTCCTGTAGTTGCAGATCAGATCTGCACAACGATCTGGAGTAATTTTGGACCACGCCTCTTCACAAAACTGTTTCAGTGTAGCAATATTCTTGGAATGTCTGGTGTGAATCGCTCTCTTAAGGTCATGCCACAGCATTTCAATCAGGTTGAGGTCAGGACTCTGACTGGGCCACTCCAGAAGGCGTATTCTGTGCTGTTGAAGCCATTTTTTTGTTGAATTACTTGTATGCTTTGGGTCATTGTCCTGTTGCATCACCCATCCTCTGCGGAGCTTCAGTTGGCGGACAGATGGTCGTACGTTTTCCTGCAAAATGTCTTGATAAACTCTGGAATTCATTTTCCCATCAATGACAACAATCCGTCCAGGCCCTGAGGCAGCAAAGCAGCCCCAAACCATGATGCTCCCTCCGCCATGTTTTACAGTGGGGATGAGGTTTTGATGTCGGTATGCTGTGCCTTTTTTTCTCCACACATAGTGTTGTGTGTTCTTCCCAAACAACTCAATTTTGGTTTCATCTGTCCACAGTATATTTTGCCAGTAGTGCTGTGGAACATTCAGGTGCTCTTTTGCAAACTTCAAACGTGCTGCAATATTTTCTTTGGACAGCAATGGCTTCCTCCGTGGTGTCCTCCCATGTACTCCATTCTTGTTTAATGTTTTCCTTATTGTAGATGTTGTCAACAAAAATGTTAGCATTTGCCAGAGATTTCTGTAGGTCTTTAGCTGACATTCTAGGATTCTTCTTTACCTCATGAAGCATTCTGCGCTGTGCTCTTGCAGTCATTTTTACAAGACGACCACGCCTAGGGAGAGTAGCAACAGTGCTAAACTTTCTCCATTTGTAGACAGTCTGTCTTACCGTGGACACATGACCATCAAGGCTTTTGGAGATACTTGTAACCCTTTCCAGCTTCATGCAAGTCAACAATTCTTGATCATAGGTCTTCTGAGACCTCTTTTCTGCGAGGCATGGTTCACATCAGACAGTGCTTCTTGAAACCAGTAAACCCAAAACAGGTGTGTGTTTTTAAAGGGCAGGACAGCTGTCAGCAACACATCCAATATCATCACACTGATTGGAGTCAAGGTTGGCTCACTCCTGGCTCCAATTAGCTCTTGGAGAAGTCATTAGGCTAGGGGCTCACATACTTTTTCTTCCCTGCACTGTGAATGTTTACATGTTATGTTCAATTAAACCATGGCAACATCTAATGTTTGTGTAGTATTATTTTAAGCAGACTGTGTTTTTCTATTGTTGTGACTTAGATGAAGTTCAGAGCACATTTTATGACCAATTCATGCAAAACTCCACGTAATCCCAAGGGGTTCACATACTTTTTCTTGCAACTATATATCAGCAATGTTCACAAACCACCAGGAACACCCACTTCCAGGAGTTATTAATAATTATGGAGAAAAAGATATCTTTCATACTTAAATGAGCCACGGTGACACAGTGGTTAGTGTGCAATACTGCAGGCTACTTCTGCTGACTGCCAGCTGACTGCAATTTGGCACTTCAACTCTCACCAGGCTCAAGGTTGACTCAGCCTTCCATCCTTCTGAGGTGGGTAAAATGAGGAGCCAGATTGTTGGGGGCAATATGCTGACTCTGTAAATCGCTTAAAGAGGCTCTTAAGCACTGTAAAAAGGTATATAAGTCTAAGGCTATTGCTAGTGCTATTGTTAAATATAACTCCCCTATCATGGAGGATATTTCTCATGTTCTGCTGCTATAATTAGACTTTTTTTTTTTTTAAAAAAAGTACTTTCTCATATTGAACATCCTTTTCAATTCTACCATCCCAAGAGACATATATGAGCAGCATAAAGATATACATAATATTCACAAGATTAAAAAAATACTATAATAGTTTTTCCCTAAAATATATGGAACATTAAAATAATTAAGCTAACCAAATTTTAAGAACATTTTCAAGAAAAAAAATAAAAAGATAAGATCATTCCAGTTATGGTAAAAAGAGTAAAATATATTACAACATAAAAGCATCTATGTTTTTCAATAGATCTTCCATCTGTTTTTAATTACTGCAATTAATTATAGAACAATAGTTAAGCATTGAATCAAACACAAAACAATGCACAGAAAATCAAACACAAATATTTTCAATTAATAGGCACAATGTTTTAGGATAAAGGTATGAATTTTATAAACGATCAGAAGTGAAGTCCCCAATTTATGATCTCTGGACACACATTCAACTTTTACTATACAAATTAATAGGTGGTTATTGGTTTGAATTCCACACTGTAACAATTTCAAAAATTTACAACTAATATTTTAGAAACTAATATCATACAAACTCTTACAAAAATCATGATTTACAATCTTCAAATCACAACAGAAGTTTTACTCTGCCCTCAGTTTTTCTACATTAATACTGACAAGAGTTCAGCAACATTTTAATTGGGAGTAACTAAAATAAGCATTTGGCAAAAAACCAAGAGAGCTATTTTTAAAGTGATTTCTTTGTGTTAGAAGCTTTGATGGGGATTTTTGCTGTTATTAAAATCTTCTTACTAATATTCAGTGTTTATCATGTGATTATGAATGTCCTTAAATGCACGTGCACACCTGAACACATACAGAGTTAACATGTATTAAATTATTCTGCAATAGCAACAGCACAATTCTTTTCAGGCTACATATTGAATGGTGTTTGTGGCCAGCATCACTAGTCAGGTCTGATTAGTTTCAAGAGACAGATTTGAAAGCTTGAAGGATAAAAATGAACACTAAAGCACAGGAGACAGTGTTTGGGGAAATCATCCCCCCTTTCCTGTTAACAGTCCAGTATTTTTAAAGAAAAAGCTTGTATCTATTGAATTTTTTTTCATGAATATGCCAGTTGTCCCAAATAATAAATATAATAATGTATTCACCTTGGTTCGCAACAAGAAAGGACTCAATCAGAATTCCGTTGCTTACCAGGGTGTCTTTTCTTTCAATTTACTTTTAAAAAGATTTTATGGGCAAGTAACAGCTGGCTGGGAATCTACATAGTAAGAGACACACATATTATTTTTGATCTTTGTAGGTGAGGCTATTCCCAAGTAAGCCATATGATTTTCCAAAAGAAAATGGAACACAACACCACTGAAATTGAATTATCTTTAAATAGCTGGGATGTCATCTAAATTAGATAACAACCACTTCCAACATGCCACTTCTTCTTTTGAATGAGCTCTGCTAATCTGAACTGACCCCCCCCCCCCACCCTTTATGATTGTCTCCCCAAGATGTCCAATGGAAAAGCTGTTGTGATTCACATCTGTACCATGGAGCATAAAGAAGCAATAGACAATCTGCGGGGTACCGCTGCAGGTACCCCTTCAAATGCCAGCTGGAGACTTATTGTCGTGTGAAAAATAAACCACTTGTTTATTGAATCTCTAGCAGTCGTTAAAACTGAGTGCTTGTCAATGTATTATGATCAGTTGAGAATTATAATACTCCTAGCATCACTGTATCCTTGGACCTTGATCTACAGCATGGGATGTTGATGTACAGCATTATTGGACCTGTCTTCCCCAATTCCCTAGCTGTTAAATTTTCTTAATAATCGGAGCAAACTAATCATATTACATGCCCAACAACACTTCTCCTTTTTTTCCTACTTTATTTAATCCCAACGTGGACTCTCAAAAATAGCTCTGGGAGTTTCAGGGACCTTCCAGGAAAATGTTATGGGACTGTAAAAGAAGAGATTCATACTTTCCAATTCTGTCAACAGGAATTGTTACTGCTAGTAAAAATATATGTTGAGTTTCATCTTAAGTTTTCCTCTGTATTTAAGTAAAGTGTTTCAGACATACTCTTAACAGGTAGATGATGTTATGACAAAAAAATGTTTATTGTGCCAGGTGAACATTGCAAGAGTAATATTAGACTTTCATTAGTAGAACAGGTATATTGTTTTTGATTGTGTAAATTACTTTTACAGAAACATTAATATTAATTTCCTATCTTCATCAGGTCTATGATATTAAAAAGATTTAACTTTCCAAATAAAGAACATGATTGAGTTCTATGTGATATTTAGCTTGTCTCGTGATCAATGCTCTCAGAATCAACACATATTACTTAAGGAAGGCTCCTTAATTTACTATTCAAATGTTATTGTAGGACAATGTTAAAGAAAAAAAATACAGATAAATGGGTTAAAATATATTTCATTTCTTATGACCTGCATCTCATGTATCAAAAGAAAAGTGTTTCATGCACATAATTGAGTTTTTAATAGCTCTTATAAGCACAGACGGCTCAAGGAATTCTGAATGTCAAATGCAAGCAACCTGTATCCCCAAAGGTACCTATATGATTAAACAGAAAATCAGAACAAAAAATGATGTGCCATAACTCTTAGGTAACAATTTTTAATTAAATGCAGTTTTTAACTTCAGAGCAAGTTTGCAAGATGCAATAATCCAGGGTAAAATAACTAGGACTACTACATTAAAACTGGGAGTAAAACCTATATGTTGACTGCATCTGGACAGTATGTGATTACTGCAACTTATGATTAAAATTCAAGCACATCAGCCTGGGGCCATTGGGTTTTTCTCATAGACACACCCTGCTTTCAATCACTCCAGGCATCTTTCAATATGAGTCTATCATCTCTCTTTATTTTAGATTTCTCTAGTTGGGAGAGAGAAAGTGGGATTAGAAGACAAACCAAAGGCATCTGAGTTAATTGAAATTATATACAATAATAATACAAATATGGTGAGATTATGATGCAAAAACTGTCCTTGCATATTTGGTCCTAATATCTGATGCAAGTACCTATGTCATAGGTTTTGTATCACCATGAATCTTTCAACACTTGTCTGTCCCTGACCCCTCGCATTCCTATGAGTCAGATGTTATGTTAAACCAACCTTTCCCAACCCGAGTGCAATTCACACGTGTAGACTTTCAAAACACAGATTTCTCAGCAATAACCATATTGGCTTGAAAAAATAGGAGACAGGTGGCTGTCCAGTCTTTTCTTAAAAATCTCCAGTGATGAAGCACCTACAACTTCTGAATGTAAGCTGTTCCACTATTTATATTCATCCTTATATTTACACATCCAAGTAGGCGCAATACAAAACAAGTCTGCCATTTTAGGAGTTGATAAATATTCACTTAGAATTATTTCAAGACTCACTGTTCTCAATCTGCTTTGACTTCTTTACATTATCAAGCAGCTATATCGCATTATCTTCCCAGACACAGACTAAAAAATCTTGGATGTTTTTAAAACTTTTAAAGCCATTTACAACAATAACAAATGAAGTAATAATGAAGAAAGCAAAATATGAAGTGAAACCAGAAAACATTTTAGGCCCCAAACAAGTCCTTATGCGAATTACTGTTTACCATCACCAACAAAAGAAGTGTGCTTTAGAAAGTAACTCTAGAGTAATAGAAAAGTGTAAATTGACATTACTACTCTAATGCAGATACATTTACAGAATTCATTCATGGTCTAAATAAATCATAATTATCTTTGTTTGCACAACATATTAACAGTGTTTTATAAATCCACAATAACTAAGCCCGAACTAACCAAAGGCTTAACCAGTCTTCAGTCTCAGTTTAGAACTATAGTTCAGTGTCTCAGTGACTGCAGTCAGATCTTTCCATCTTACAGGGCTAGCAGCCTGTTCTTCCTAGAAAGAGCAAGGTCAGAACTGATTGATTAAATCAGAAAGGAATAAAAGTTCCCATCACTTTAATTCACCTGGCTAAAGAAATATAATAGTACAATGATAATGTTGGTTATATATTGTTTTCTGTCTTTGCTCTCATTTCTAGGGACAAAGCCAGAATGAATGTGTAGGATGATCTTGACCAGAGGTCTTCAAACTTGGCAGTTTTAAGACTTGTGGACTTCAACTCCCAGAATTCTCCAGCAAGTCTTAAAGCTGTCAAGTTTGAAGACCTCTGATCTTGACAGTTGTCATAGCACAGGAAACAATGTTGTGACAGTCACTGGAGGAAGGGGATAGATCAGCAGGAGATAAGGGATGGGTACAGCAGAGTATCCACACCAAAATGATGTTTTAATCTTTAGGGATTTTTTGGAAGGGTTGGCAAGGCTGCTAAGAAATAAGCTCTTAGCAAGAAAATCATCAGCTGGATTGAATAGAAAATATGCCAATTAAATGAAATAGCCCCCAATTGTCTTAAAATCTACCAAAGAGCAAAGTTAATAAATAATTATAGCTCTTTGCTTATCAATGGAAGCTTGAAAGTATTATAGGAGAACCAGGCTAATAGAACTGAAAAAATTTAATATATTTCTAATTTCCCATGTCAATCAATTCTATAATAAAAATATATGAACACACCTCAAATGTTATTACTATTCACTAACATTAAGGGGGGAAATATCAGATATACTTTTAAGGTATAAAAGCTCTATGAAGGTTTCCTACCGCTAGGCAACAGCTTAAGTTTAGCATCAACACAGAGAAAACTTCTAGAACTAATTAATTACACTAAAGATGCAAATGAAGAAACTTTTATGAAGGCGTAATTTTTCACGAATAAGATTATACAATGTAAATGTTTTTTCTATAATATAGCAGACAGATGCTCTTAAACACTTACAGTCCCAAGTATATGCAAAACCTGAACCACAAGGCTACATGATTTCAGAAAAGATTGATAACTAGGTCAAAGAGCAATATTAAACATTAATGCACCCTGCTATATTTCTCTCATAGTACTGACTCAGATAAGTTCAATTCTATAGTACAAAGAATTTCAACATCAGAAGAAAATCAACAGAAATTACATATGTGAATATTTTTAAGATTTACTTTCTTACTTTATTCAGTCAGAGGAAAACCCTGCTTATAAATCCTTACTTACTTTAGAGGCCCATGGCTGCAGACAATTGGCATAACAACGAACAAGAAAAGCCATTTCCTGTGTTAAAAAGGAAAGCTTCCACTTGCAAACAAAAGTCACAAACAATAATTTAAGTAAGATCCTTGGAAGATTCTTTTTATAAACTATAAATCAGATATGGATCTTCAGGCACATGATTAGTCAGATTTTATATTCACAGTGGTTTTTTAAAAAAATTATCATTCAGCAGCTTTCATCTGGCAATGATTACTGCAAAAAAAAAAAATCAGTCCAATTTCAACAAGCAGGTAATTTCACACATTCAAAAAATTTAGTAGTACTTCTCTTTTAAAATATTAACATCAATGAGAATATGCCTGAAACAGCAGACATAAAATAAATTCAGGATCAGGCTGAAAGTTCATACAATAATTACGAAAAGATGAATATTAAATTCCTCTTAAGATTCTTTTTTTCTGTTTCAAGGCACAGTTAAAGCTGGTTAGTCTTCAGTTTCCCTTTTCCCATCTTCACGTTTTATAAAGCAGGAACAGTTTTGCTAAGAGTCTTCTTCATTAAATCTTGAGTGACCAAAGAATCCTTCATATCAAAGTTTCTTTTTCTTTATACTCCTGCCCACCAAAGCCGCAATACTGAATCCACACACAGCCAGTATCTTCGGAGGCAAAACGTGAGTGTGTGTATGAGGTCTAACAGGTTTGCATTGTAGAATTTCTCAAAGCTTCTGCAATCAAAGCCATTTCCCTCACACCCCCAATGCAGAGTTTAAAATACTGCAGTATAGCTAAGAATTCTAATGCAACAGCCAGATACCATGGTTAATCCAAATCTAGCATTTTTCAATTTAAAAAATTCTAATACATTGCAAAAAGCAACATCCACAGCAAGACTGAATGGTCGAGTCCTAATTCCTACTATCTTTGCTCGTTTCTCAGCAGCTCCCTCAGGAAAAGCTCTCATCGATTGGATGCTCCGCAGCAAGATGAAATATCTAATAAGGAGGGGGGAGTGTGGGAGGGGAATGGAGCTAAAAGGATGACATCACCTGTATAGAAAGCCTTTAGAAACTGCATTAGATCAATTGGCTACTGTATCTGCAGATGCAGCCAGAGCATCTTTATTGACCTAATATAAACACATCTCTGTACAACAACAATTCAGCAAAATGCAGTATGTTACATTTCATATCACTCTGCTCATCTGACACAGCACACAATTCCTCTGGGTGTTTTATTTTTAACCACTTAATCTTGAAATCTGTGCATCTATACACATGTGTTTTTTTCCTAAGGTGTGTTATAAGCAAATAATATTTCTAGTTACTGTGATTTAAAATGATTAAGATATTTCCTTCATTACATACATACCCATGATCTCTAAAAAAAATTTAAATTGGAGAGCACAAACTTTTCCTAATATTGTAACCTTGAATAAAATCCATTTTAAATTGGAGAATTAAAATATATCATGCCTTAAACTATATCAAAGCTTTGATATTTGAAGTCTTAATATTAAAAATGGGAAACAATGGTGTTAGCCATTAAGGCAAAGAGCCAGACACTTTAAAGGATTTAATGGTATAGATTCAAAATGAACATACATATCTTCTGTGCAATCAATTAAGAGGGAAATACATGAACACTGTAGCTACAAGTTTAAAAAAAACTGTTGCCTACAAAAGCACAAAATCCAGGTTTTGCATTAAATAAACACTTTTATCTCTAAAAGCAAATTATTTTTTAATTTCTTATTCGGAACTCAAGTATAGACCAAGTGTTCATATTTCATCTGAATCTAAAGACAGATTGACACTGCTTTAATGATCAAAGCAGGGCATTTCATGGTTGGTAATGAATGGCATTCATTCACAAATTCACATAAATTCTAGATTAATTTCATTTGTATCTTCTAAAAACTTAACAATACTCTCAGTTGTCCAATGATCAACATGCACATATTATTGATAACCTGATTTAAAAAAATGTTTTAGATTTAATTATCTGGCACAAAAAACAGGAAATGGTCATATCAAAAGTTTTGTTCAAGGGTATCTTTTTTGGAAGCTCTTTAATCCAACAGATATTTTCATGAATGAAAAAAAGTTTTGTTTTGTTTTGTTTTGTTTTGTTTTTTACTAATATCCACTTGGTATTATTTTAGACTGCTGAGAGGGGATATTTGTCTAAATATTGTATTCAAGGGATCTCTCTCTCTCTCTCTCTCTCTCTCTCTCTCTCTCTCTCTCTCTCTCTCTCTCTCCCTCCCTCCCTCCCTCCCTCCAATAATTGAGAATATCATAGAATGATCAGCATTTAAATTAATGTTTTTGTTTATAAGAAAAGGAAAAACCATCATCACTATAGTAGCAACTCTGTTTAAATAAAGAGTTGTGTGAAACTGTTCCAAAGTTTGCATGTAGAACACCTAAGCAGAGTGCCATGTCTCCAATGACTTAAGGTAATTATTTAGCAAAATATAGTTCCTCCTAAATATAACTTGATTAAATAAAACATAACTTCTTCTATTTCCTAAATATTAGCAAATAGAACGTATAGCCTAAAAATTGCCTTTTAAAAACATTTTATTGTACCATGCAATTCAGTCCACTAAAGAGTATGGCATGAATGCAATATTTCACAGCTACTATAACTGTGAGCCCAATAATGGGTGAAAATTCTATTTCCCCTTTAAGTGAAGATGACATCATCCTTTTCCCTTTCTTACAAATCAGACTGCAGCTACTGCAACTCCCTGGGGAAGATTTTACATGCAACACTGCCAATCTAACAGCTATGTGCAGGGGGTAAGACTAACCTAATTCTGTACTAGACTAGAAGCTTTAGAAATTATTTTTTTTAACACTACTAAGCCAAAATTTTATGAACATATTGTATATTGTGAGCAAATGTAAAATGATCAAAATGCATTTGCAAAGGAAGTAATATTTTTACAAATATTTTGTACGATTATTTCAAGCAATTAAGACTAACTTTAAAGATACAATGTGCTATACTAAGCTTGTCAGCAAATAAATAAATTATTGAATAAAGTTACAAATGCAAACAGTATACTTTATTTATTTAAAAATATAATGAACTTAGAAAAAAAGAAGAGTACATTAGATATGGATGGATACATAGAAAGGAAGACAGATGGTCAAGCAGTTCATTTTTATTTTAGATTGTATTTTAATAAACTCCATGTATTTCAAATATTTGCTCATATTTTTAATATTTCCGTCAGAATTTCCCCAAATATGAACAAACAATTCCAAAAGAAAAAATGGGGACACACTATATATGAAATTTCTGTATCTATACAGTAAATAGTAATATAGTTTCAGTAAACCATTATGCTCAAAATGGAATTCAAGAAGCTAAAGACTCACAGCATCTGATAATTGGCAAGCTGAATGACAGGTTACAAAGCAATCTAAAAATCTTTATAGTTTGGCAAACTGAAGTGCTTAACATTTTAATGACAAAAAAGGTTATCAAAAGTTTATTGTAACATATACAAGTGTCAGTTTGAAATGTGTTCTGGAAGAGAAAGGGCCAATGGTGAAAATTATTACTGGCAGATGGGACAACATCTGGCAGCATCTCCACTATGCACTGTGTCTTCTGTGATTTAGAATAGCTAAAACACCTACATCATTTAAGCTTCTCTATCTCAAATTATTTTGTATTCAAGAAAGCTTAGAATTATAATTATTGCATTTAAAAAAAATTATGTAAGGCTTTGTATCACAATTATTAAAAATATCCAAATGAGCTATCCACAGTTTCTTCTTTATTATAATACTATTATGTTCCAATGTTAAACAAGGAATATGTGTTCAGTTTCACTGCAGTTACAGCATTCTATGGTCTAAAAATTCTACCAAAATAATGGTATAATTCAATAATAGTAGAAACACATAACCTATCCTGGGCGGGGGCGGGGGGGGAGAGAAAGAAAGGGGAGGGAGAGGGAGAGAGGAGGAGAAATGTAAGCAAGAGGCTGTCACTAGAACAAAAATGATGTAAGCTTCTAAAAATAGAACTGGAGATACAGAGGGAACAATAAAAAAGGACCATAGATTCAATTTCCCTCTAGGCATTGTAAGCTCCTTTTCTTCTCACAGGTAATATACTATATATTTAAAAAGTCTTTTCTTATTTAGAGTATTTGACATTTATAGCTGCATAAATTCCATCTGATTTACTTCATTCACTGTAGATTCATGTATTAACCATATCTAGATGCCATATGAACAAACAAGTCATTTCTTACATTACTTACACCTTTTTGTAAGTAACATTGGATTTCTCTTTAGAATGTTACTGAAAATTAAAATTATTTAATCAATTTTAAATTAATAACTTGCAGGTTCAAAGGCTTATTTCAGCAGAACACAGCCAAAGGAATTAAAATTGCAAAAGTATAAAAATATATACAGAATAAAAGCATATGGGCAGCAATGTTCCCTCTAAGTTGCATGCATACTGTTTGTGGTCCTCACATGCCCAGTCATGAGACACAGTTCCCTGTTAAATGTCAAAGATGATGCATTAGCACATCAGGGAGGGAGGGAGGGAGGGAGGGAGGGAAGGAAGGAAGGAAGGAAGGAAGGAAGGAAGGAAGGAAGGAAGGAAGGAAGGAAGGAAGGAAGGAAGGAAGGCTGGCTGGCTGGCTGGCTGGCTGGCTTTCATCCAGGAAATAGGTTGAAGCCCAAATCTCCTGGGCTGGAGCCCAGGAGATTTGGGCTTCAACCTATCTCCTGGATAAAAGAGATTAAAAGAGATTAAAACTGAGCAGCAGCAACAAAGAAAGGGGGAAGCAAAAAAGAAAGCAAAGGAAAAAGGAAGAGGAGGCTTCTCATCCAGATCTAAGCCAAAGCCCAGAAATCTTCTGCCAGGCTACACACCAAAGGAATTCCCACTGAATGATAGCAGGGAAGAAAAAACAGAACAAAGGAAACAAAACAACGGGAAAGAGAAGACAAAGCAAAGGAGAGAACAAGATACAACTTCTCAATTTTTAAAAAAGAATTTGAAAGCTTATAAAGTATGTTGCATGCTATTTTTCAAAAATATAGTTCTCTTGGGCCAAATTTGCCCAAACCAACTCAACTGCTGCTTAAAGATATGACTTGAGCATCTGCTTCCCTGATTTAGAGTGAACACTGATTAACTTTTGCTTTTATTCAGGCAAATTTATTAGAAGAAAAAATCCTTCCATTCCCACCATCCAGTCAGAGCTGAAGAAGCTTCTTGGATGAGAAGCAAAATGTCTTTAAAGAAAAAACAAGAAAATCCAGTTGCCTTGTGAAAAAGCACGTTTGGGACAACCATGACCAGGATGACTGAGAATCTCAATAGTCATGAACATTGGGATAAACACTCTTCAAATGGTGTGAGAGTATACATGGATTTCCAGCAAAAAATGCTGAAACCATTTGCACTACTCAGCTGACCCTGGGACACAGATAAATCTCCAAGTGCCTCAATGACTCTTTAAAAGAATGCTAATGACCAGCTGTCTGCAAGGAATATAAATCCTTCCATTCCCCACCATCTAGTCAGAGCTGAAGAAGCTTCTTGGATGAGAAGTGAAACAGCTTCAAAGAAAAAAACAAGAAAGTCCAGCTGAAAAAGCACCTTTGGGACAACCATGACCTGGATGACTGAGAATTTACACAGACTAGAAGAAAAATTATTAGCATATACCAATTTCATATTTTTTCCCTAAATTTGAATGAAGAAAAGTCTACATTTCCTTTTGAAACACTGCCAATCTCAAACCTCTGAGCAAGATTTAGCTAGTGAAAGAAACTAAATCTCCTTCTAGGTATAAATGTTACTTTTATCATATATTTTTTAAAATTAAAAAAAAATTATATGACTATCCTTCAAATATCATATAGATATGGAATATTTAAACTGTAATGGAAGTATCATCTAACATATCATTTATAACAGATTCTTTTTTTAAAAATATCACCAAGAATTCTACACAAAACACAACACAAAATTTTGCTGCTTGGAAGTTGGCATAAAAACTCATGTCTGTAAGAGAAAATTATAACAAGCTTCCCAGTGCCCAAAAAGGCAAAATAATAAAATAAATCATGTTGCATATAAAGTTCCATACAAAAGGAGCAATGTCCAATAGTTTTCACTGATCCTGTTCCACAAGGGCAACCATTTTCATTATATGGTACTTTACTGTATTCTCTACCCATGTAGATAGAATGACAATAGTTGGGCCTTGAAAAAAAGCTCTCCAATACTTGGATAGAGCTGGAGCCTTCTGTAACAGGCTGGTTGGGTGCACAGAAATTACATTTCCATCCTTTGATATAGTCTAAATTAGCATTTGCTAGATCAATTTGCAGTTCTACATCTGTGATACATTATAAGAAGCCCTTTTACAGGGCATAATTCCAAGAAACTCTGATGACAGTCCATATGACAGGGTGTTTTGTTTTGGTATGAACTATCTTTTGCCTAGCTGATTGGAAATTATTAGATAAAATTAGTGGATACGGTTTTAAGCCAGTACTTGTGAACAGAGTGTTTATCATATGTTTTTAAAAATGTGATTTCTTTTTTTTAGACATTCATCATGCTATCTTAGTATAAGACAATTCATCACACAGTGTTTTGTGCATGACATAAAGAGTTTCAATTGAGCTGCTATCTATTTGTGTCATGAAAATGTTCCATGTGGTGTGGAAGCAATTATTTTATTAGGGCAATGCAGCACTTTGCAATCAAAGAGGAAAAGATGCGTCAAATTTTGTAAAGCTAGTCATAAAGCATGTCGGCCATTCCTGAAAGAAGCAATGTCTTTATTCCAGAATGCCATGATTCCAGAAACAAGTGTATTTGATTTAAAGTGCTCCTTACAATTGCTACTGGGCATCCCCTTACTGTTCTGCCCCAGCTACTGATCCCAAAGAACGTAGCACACACAAACTCCAAACAAAACTCAGTTTACTTCAAAACACAGTCTTTTGAAAATGCAAGCTGTTAATAAAACGTTCTTAACAACCTGCCAGAAATTCCACAGATAAGATAGTCTTACTAGAGTTGGCAGAAAGCCCAGAAGCCAGGTTTGCAGAGAAAATTCAAACTCAATGATCAGCGAATGAACGAACACACGTTGTTTCCTGCAGCTTTTTACAAGCTGTGTGCAAACTTAAATAGGCTAAGGGAGTGGCCAATTAGCCCCAAGCCTTACTCTCAAGGAGACCTCCTCCTGAGTAACCATTCCTGCCTTTTGGCAGCTCTGCGTGCTCGTGCATTGAGAAGAGGCTCCTCTCCACTTCATCCTCTTCACTTAAAGGAGCCTCTGGAGGTTCTGAAGGCCCTGGCTGAATCCCTGCCTCTGGCACCACATCTTCTTCAGCCTCCTCGCTGTCCGACTCGAGCGCCGACTGCACAGACTGCTGGCGCAACACCACACCAGCCTCCTCGTCGTCGGGATCAGCAACAATCCATGCAGGCCGCTGGCAGGCCACAACACTTACATATATAAATATGAGCCATGCAAATCTTGCATAGCTCTATTATATTATGTAAACTTTTAATGGGAACAAACATGCACAGAAGCTGATTTAAAGAGGGTCTCCGTGAGAAAGACAAATTCAAGCCAGGCCATGTTTTCAAATACATTTCATTCCTTAGGCAACTGTATCAGTTTAACATGACATCAGTTCCATGTCCACATAAAGACACCATACAATTAGAATTGGTGCTCAAGTGCATAATAGAAATAATATGGAAACAAAGGCAGGATGAAACTATGGCTAGATGACATGTTCACAAAACGAGGCTACGCATATGATTCATAAATGGCAGAACATTTGATTTTCAGTCCTATTTCTTAGACCTAGAAATATTTTATTTCCAGTAGTTACTAGGCTAGAGTAAACTAGATATATAATTCCAGACATGATTACATTCAAATTAAAATCAAGATGCTTTGAGAAATGTATGCCAGATTATGCACATTACTTTTTCACTTCTGTATATCAAATTTCCCCTATTTCTTTCAGTTTTGATATTATAAGATTGCGAAGTCCGAATAGGAGAAACGAACATCCTTCCTCAACTTTGAAAATATAGTACATTCTAAGATAGGTCAGCATCTGTTTCTGATAACTGGAACACAGCCCATTGTGAAATTATTAAATCATTTAAGATAAAATTAGCAGTGTCTTTTCTGAGAAAAAATTAACTTTAAACTGAATAATTCATGGTATATTCCAATATTGATATCTATTTTACCATGAATCAAAAAAATTCTTATTTCAGTGACCTACATAATATTCTGAAAACTTCATATATTAGGTTTTCACCACTGAATGATTTGCCATTACTTTCTGACAAAACCATCAAATTAGTCCTACCCTCTCTATATAACTTTAATCATAATTAGCATGTAAAAACTACACAATCAAAATAATTTTTAAAAACAAAAGGAAATAAATTATTCAATTTCTTTAAGAAAAAGTTATTTTTTATTCCAAAATATAGGGTTTTTTATCTAAAACTTAATGCACTGTTTTTAACAAAAACATAAAGCATATTTCATTTTAATACTTATGTCTCTGATATCAGGCATTTGATTCAAATAGACATCAACAATTCCTAACAGGAATACACAGCAGAATGATTTGCCTGAGTAGAATGCTGATTGGAAAATTCAGAAACATTTTAGAATATTTAATTAATTAATATGTTTTCCAGAGTATATTATTGAACTGTCTCAAGCTCCATATTGAGAATGGAAATGCTTTTTGAATGTTATGCACTGAACACAACAAACATACACTCTTCTGTTTAAACAGAAGAGAATGCACCTCAGGGTTCCACTGTAGAGGGATTGGTGCTCTGTGTGTATGTGTGTGTGTTTGTTTGTTTGGTTGGTTGCTTGCAGACATTTCATTATAAAACCAGGTAATATGATGTTACTTCATCTGGACAATGAAGCAAGCAAACAACCAAGCTCAGACAGTCCAAAGCCTCCATATATAATGGTTTGACCAACAATCTGGACAATATAGCAATAAAGATGTTCCATTTTTTCCCCAATATATTTGAATCAATGTGATTGAATTTGCTCTCTCAAGGAATGTGAATATGCATTAAGAATGTAGAAAGTTTCTTAATGAGGCAATGATCTAAAATATATTTGAGTAGCAAGAGTCACATATTAAAATAGATGAAATCACGATACCTCCGATAGTAAAAAGGGTGCATGCCATTGCTCTTTAATGACTAATTTAAGTGTGATCCAGCCTTGTCTCTTCTGTTCTAGTAACAAATACCCAACTTCTTTAAAATTATTTCATGTTACATATTTCTTCCAGAAATAAACTACTAAAAGGAAAGAGAATTTCTTATTAACTTGTCAATGAGATGCCTATTCTTAAACTTTTTTTAAAAAAAAAATATCTGATATGTTGCTTTTGAATCAGTAATCTGGCATTCAGCTAGAAAAGCAGCTTCCTGTAAACAGATGACAACATCAGTTAACACCACAACGACAGACAGGACTATCAGCTCTCCACATATGATGTTAAACCATTAAGAATGTTGTTTTTTTTTAAATTGAAGGGCTCTGCCCACTCTGCTAATAAATAGAAAATACTCAACCACATAATTTTGCAGCATTCCCATGCAATGTTTTGTTATATATAAGTCAAAACAAACACTTTTTTTCCTTATAAGCACTTAGATAACAATAATTGAAATTTTTAGAGATGGCAGTAACCATTATTATGCTGCTTGGGAAATTACTTCATAACAGTTACCGTATTTTGGAGAGTATAAAACGCACCTTTTCCTCCCCTAAAAGAGGCTGAAAATTTGGGTGCGTCTTATACTCCAAATGTAGCTTTTTTGAAGCTTTTTTTTAGCACTAACGAGGTGCTAAACAAGTGAAGCGATCTCCCTGTGCTTTGCCTACTTTTCTCATTGGTGCTTCTTCTCAGCTGTGCCTTAGAAGCTGTTTTTTATTACCAAGCAGGGGATAAAAAACCAGCAAACTAATGTGCTGAAGCTGACCAGATTAAGGACGCTAGCCAGATGAATACCTGGTAGGCAGATTTTTTTTTCCTATTTTCCTCTCCAAAAACTAAGCTGCATCTTATACTCCGGTGCATCTTATACTCCGAAAAATACGGTATATCTTTCTTTTGTAAACAAATTTGAAAGTCATTTTAATGCAACATTATCACAAACCACAAACAAAAGCCCGAATTGATATACAACTGGTATAATACTGAAGTCCTTTTAATTACATGTTGACCTCAGGTGAGATGAGCAAGAACATGATGACACAAAAAAAATTTGGAAGGAAAACAAAAAGAACATTATTTTTCCTTTCTCAAGTTTTTCTCAAAAATAGATGGTGGGTTAAAAACTACTATTTTTTTAACAATAAAGTTGAGAATAGGTCAACTGAAATGAAGAAAATTGAAATAAATTACCCATGAAACAGCAATTACTAAATTATCGTAAGAGCATACATTCAATAGCATTATTCCATATTATAAGAAATCACCTTTCTTAAAAATGATTATATATGTCTTAAAACTGACAGTAACACAAAGATTATGCACTATGCCATTTCTCCACATCATTCATAATTTTATACATCTTTATCACACTTTAACTTTGCTTCGTGTTTGTTTTCTTACTTTCTTTCTCTTTCTCTTCCCTCCTCCCCCTCTCTTTTTGTAAACAAAATACTGTAGCCACTTGTAACTTTTCTTCTAGGAATACTTTCTATTTACTTTCACAATCCTTCACTTACAATCCTGCAATGCTATTAAAATTAAATGTATTTGGGTAAGTTAACCAAGAAAGGAAATCTAACATAAATTTAATTTATAAGTACTAATACAAAACAGGAGAAAAAGAACAACCAACATAGCACTCATAACTTCTTTTATTATAATCTAAATTATAAAAATATCTGAATAACAGATGATGGAATATTTCATCTAATGGGATCTTAAATTAACCTCAGCTATATAGCCTAAAGAAACTTTACTTAACCAAGCAGGTTTAATAGAGTTTAGTACTGCAAGTCACTGGGAATTTGGTTAATATCAGTTCCAACATATCTGGAAGAAATGAGTTTTTATTTATTTGCTTAATAGTATTTATATTCCACCCCAATGTGCAAGAACTTTGGGAAGCCTGAGAAAAACATATTTATATCCTTTCAGTTCCTTTGACCTTTGAACAAAGTTGAAATTTAAGGGCTTGAAACCAGAAAGCAGTTTTAAATAGAACAATAATTTTCAAAATTGTTTTTGCCTGTATGGTGGATGTGCCCCTTATTAGAATATGTATGGTATCTAATAAAGGAAGGACGTTCTATGATGAACTCTAAAATCCTGGAATTCTCTTGTAGTGATTGAACAATCCATATGTTTCTTAATTTGTGTACTTTGAAATCTTCTCCCTTTTAGAAGCTGGAATACTGCAAAGCAAAGAACCGATAACCAGCAGCACCCTACTTCCAAAAATCCCTTTAGGTTTTAAAGTAGCCCTATGGCTTCTCTTTAGAAAAGGATTGACAGCTTAAACTCAGCGTTTTGTTTGAAAATATCTTTTTTGTAAACAAGCAAGCTGTATCAGCAGAGCACTCAGAACATATTCTTCAAATGCAACAAGTGCCCAACAACCCAAAATGGTGGAGGGCCTATATTGGAAGAAATGAGGAATATAAATATAATCATATACAAGTAAAAAAGGAATTATCAGCTACTGCTGAAAGACTGAAATATAATATACAAATAACTGAATAAATTTGCATCACCTTCAATGTATCTTTTAATGATCAATGATCATTAAAACAAGGTACATTCATGAAGAAATATTCTACGCATTATAGGGATAAAAATGCACATTAAAAAGTACTGCCCCCTTATGAAATGTTCTTCTTGAAACATGAACAATCAGCAAACTTCTAATATCTGCAACAAAGACTAAAAGCAAGTGCTTTCTTGTTCTATAAATCAATCCCTAGAACAACTTCTCAGTTCAAGAAAGTGGGGAGGATGGCTTGGAAGGGAAGGCAGTTTCAATCTCTCGTCTATCGTAGTATACGGGGAATTCTTGGTTTTTTAAATCAGTTTTAACATTTTGTTAATTGTGTTTATAAAGATTTGTCTAATTTCATTCCTGATTGATCAATCTGAGCAATTTTAAAATTAGCTTTTGGGTCTCTAAGTTAGGCTGATGGAAGGTAAACAATCGTGGAAGTTCATTACAATTTGATTTGTCAGAAGTTATTGTTTTTCTATGATGCTGAAGACATTACAAACTAGGATGAAAAGAAATACACTATTAAATTGAAATTATAGCTCATTTGACACAAACAAATGACTTACCGTGCTCAGCATGAATTTTCTTCATGGTAGCTAAAGTTCCACAAAATATTTCTAAACACATTTTAATGTAAAAGCTCTCATTGTCCAAAGTACTAAATTGCCGCAATGTTGATCTTTAGAGTTTATAGAGCATTAGAATGAATCCAAGAGACCTACAGCTGGTTTGAAGTGTTAACTAACATTCTATGATTCCAATTTTATAAAATCCATTTTGTAATTGTATGTATCTCTTCATTTCTTCCAACACAAAATCAAACACAGAGAACGATGAATACAGGTGGGTAAATAATTAACAGTAGAGGAAATACACTCACGGAAAGGTAGCTACTAACATCCACATTATCTGTAATGGTCTGACGTTCTCCCCTCTGATTAATCTTCCGAAACCTCCGGCGAGATTGTCGAAGAGGCACTTCCCTCTGCAAGATATTGTCTTCATTCTCTTTTGAATTATCTACCTGGAACACATGTTCAGGTTCCTGATTAAACATCCAGTTCTTCCATATCACTGAAAGTCTATGTAAGTTTAAAAAATTCATGAAGACAGGCTCAGCATGAGTTAATACTGTGACTGTCTCATAAGAAATCTACACAAGTTCCTGAAACTAAAGCAACACTTCTTCAATTACTCACTACAATGAGCTGAGAGGCCACAATTTCCTTCCGGGAAGCAGTGTTGTTTAAAAAGAAAAGAAAAACCTAAGTAACACTACGTATCTATAAAAGCTGTTCACTGTATTTGAACAGTTTTATATACTTAAAATGGCTACCTAGACAAAAATAAACTGTACTATTATGACAGTTATTATTGTTTGCTACAAAGTTTTATCTGTAAACCACATGTCAAAATAAAAATTATCAGATTCACTTCATATAAAGCTTGAGTGCTGCCTCTAGTTTGTTTCATGACATACAAATCATAAAAGTTTTGAACTAAATTTGAGCAATGTTGATAACTTGTTCTTTTTCATGTTCATTTATGCTATAAAAAGAAAGTCTACATTCACATTTCCTTTGGAACTCTCAGCCGGAAAGAGCAGAGACAAGCACATATATACAAAGAACAAAAGGAGACATGAGATAATTCAAATATGTGTAAGAAATATGCAGCAAAATATATATACATATATATTTCAAAACAAGCTTTCCTTTAATTTTCTGTAATGTGAAGATTTAAAAGGCCAAAAGTAAATATATTTGTATAATTATTTCCAAAATAGGGAAAAATCCTTTCATTGCTTAGTCTTTCACCCAGGAATTTAATGAGAGTTCTGTGTTTTGTTGCAATTACTATATGATTTAATTTTTAAATGATAAAGTAATTATTAGATAGCCATGAACTTAGCATATGCAGAAACAACTGATTTCAAACAGTGAATTAAACAGACACTTAAATGACTTCCACTAAGTTAATGAATCTTAAAAATGCAAATCTTTGAAAAAGACTGAATAAAACATAATAGTTATTTCAGGAATGATCCATTTATGACAACAGCAATGTATTTATCCATTTATCAGAGAATATACATTGACACTACAATATTCAAGTGCTTTCTCCAGAAGTTTATAAATATAAATAATATCTATTAATTATATAAATTATTTAAGCAAATCATATTCTTACTTACTTCTTTTATTAAAAAAAATAAAGCATACTTTTAATCCATCAAATTACTCATTGTTTTATTTAGTTCTAAATACCACTGCAGATATGCCTATTGTTATCTTCAGACTAGTTCTCATGCTACACAACATGCTGTCATAATGTAATGCAACCAATCCTGGTTGCTACAACAGAGCCCAGAATTCAAAAGTAAATATAACATATAAATAAGGTTGCAAAATACAGCTTACTGTACTTGACACATCATACATTGTTGATCCTTTTACAAAACCTTTGACAAGGGGTAGCTGGGCAATTATCAGAGATACTATCAGAACTATAATTCTGTTTCAGACGTTTCCAAAGAAGATTGTACTACATGAGTCAGGAAATTGCTTCTAACTCTGATTCTTAGTGATGCTTAGTGAACACTGAAAATGTAGTAATTCCCCATTAATAATACCTTGCCTGGCAGGGAAACCCCCAGTGTAAAAAAAACTCCCCATGAAATAACTCATAAAATCTTCCAGCAAATTCTCAAGTTGCACGTGTATGTGTATTTGTTCTTTTATGGTATATAGCATTTACCATACAATCACTTTGCAATTTTCATACTATCAAAACAACCTTGTAACACAATGAAAAATGCAAACACACACTTGAAAATTGATCTGCAATGTTTTCATTCCATGTTTCTTTCATTCGTGTCTTCAATAGTATATTTGTATTTCATACACTCTTCTATCTTCTACATCAGCTCTTCCTTAAGTGCTTATTTACTTATGATATAAGTAAATATTAGATATTCCATCTTTCATTCAGGAGCAAAACGTAACATACAGGCAGAACTGCCTTTCTCTGAGAGTAGCTACCCATCCTACCTAATAGGATAGGATAGGATAGGACACTCCCATGAAATCTTGCCATCTAGTGGAAGTAGAAGCGTTATGGAACATCTTCATCCCAGTGTTTTCTTTTTCCCCACCCTGGTGCTAGCACAGAATAGGGATATCTAAAGCTGGTTGTTGGGAATTTCAAAGGGATGTTTGAGATGCTGGGTTTGTTGTTTTTGATTTTATAGTTATTTATTTTATTGTTGTGAGGCATCCAGTGTTGTGTTTAAGTTGGGCAGCCATGCAAATGTTTAATTAATTAATTAAAAACTTAGCACTATTTCTACATATATAGAGGTGCTTAAAAGTTTATGAACCCTTTTGAATGTTCAATATTTCTGCATAAATATGACCTAAAACTAGTTAAAGACAACCTACTTAAATAAATAAGTAAAAACATTATACTTGTTCATTTATTTATTGAGGGAAATGATCCAAAGCTACATGTCACAGAAGTACATGAACCTTTTAAGATTTTCAGTTCATTTGAATGGGAAATTAAGGTGTTTCAATAAGGGGATGATAACCAGATGTGAGTATGGAAGATCCTGACTTAATTAAGAATAGAATTTTGTATTCTATTCATCAAAGTCTGACCTTCACAATGCAAGTCTATTGTAATGAGTCATGACTCAAATAAAGGAGTTATCTGAGAAAATCTCTGAAAAACTATGACTGATACTCTGCAGGCTGGGAAAGATTACGAAAGTATTGTGTTTTTAAAATAAATTTATTAAAGATTTTTAAAATAATAAAGAATAAGACAAAATAAGACAGAGAAGAAAAAGAGAAAGTGCAGAAAAATAGAAAATAAACATGTACACAAAAATATATTTAAGTGACTCCCAATCTTCTCAGTAAAAGACTTAACATCATTCCTCCTCCTCTTTGACATTACATTACATAGAATATTTCTTTCCAGATTCAATGCTTTTTTGATCGATAGATACAAAAATCATTAACTGTGTTCTATCCATTTTCAACAAAAAGTCCATAAAGTGTTTTCAGTATTTTGTAAATGTGCTTATTGCCTTATCCCTGATCAAACAGGTCAATTTTGTATTCTTTTCTATTCTGTAGTATTCTGCGACTATTGTTTGTTAATTTGACATTAAAATGCTGTTGTAGAAACTGATCACTAACCATATTTTCTTCCTCCTATCTTAAAAAAAATTCTTAAGGCTTAATTTAATTTAATTTAATATTTAAATTTATATACCACCCTTCTCCAGAAGGACTCAGGGCGGTGAACAGCCATAGATAAAAAACATAGAATACAAAATTTAAAAACAATTTAAAATATATTAAACAATTTGGCCCGACAGCTAAAATCCCCCATTTAAAATTAGAATTAAAATTACACCATTGGAGAGTTAGGCCAGCCCAGCTTGATGAAATAAAAAAGTTTTGAGGGCCCGACGGAAAGTACGTAAATCCGGAATCGTCTGTATCTCCGGGGGGAGCTCATTCCAGAGGGCAGGTGCTCCCACAGAGGAAGCTCTCCCCCTGGGGGCCGCCAGTCAACATTGTTTGGCACCCGGAGCCCCTCTCTGTGGGAGTGTACTGGCCGGTGGGAGGCTCTCGGCGGCAGAAGGCGGTCTCGTAGATATCCAGGTCCTAAGCCATGGAGCGCTCTAAAGGTGGTCACCAACACCTTGAATCACACCCGGAGGACCACCGGAAACCAGTGCAGCTCACTCAGGAGAGGTGTTACATGGGAGTGCCATGACGCTCCCATAATCACTTGCGCGGCCGCATTTTGGACCAGTTGGAGCCTCCGGGTGCTCTTCAAGGGGAGCCCCATGTAGAGAGCATTGCAGTAGTCCAGGCGGGAAGTGACGAGGGCATGAGTGACCGTGCGCAAAGAGTCCCAATCCAGAAAGGGACACAACTGGCGAATCAGGCAAACCTGATAGAAAGCCCCCCTGGCCACGGCCGTCACGTTCTTCTAAAGACAGCCGTGCATCCAGGAGAACACCCAAGTTGCAAGCCCTCTCCGTGGGGGCCAGCGACTCGCACCCAATAGTCAGAGATGGCACCAACTGACTATATCGGGATGCTGGGAGCCACAGCCACTCGGTCTTGGATGGGTTGAGCTTGAGCCTGTTTCTCCCCATCCAGATCCGCACGGCCGCCAGACACCAGGACATCACGTCAAGGGCATCATTGGGGTTTTCCGGGGTGGAGATGTACAGGTGAGTGTCATCAGCGTACTGATGGTACTTCACCCCAAAACCACGGATGATCTCACCCAGCGGCTTCACATAAATGTTGAACAGAAGGGGCAAGAGGACCGACCCCTATGGCACCCCGCATACAAGGCACCTCAGGGTTGACCTCTGGCCCCCCCATCAACACAAACTGCGACCGGTCAGAGAGGAAGGAGAACCACCGCAGCACGGTGCCCCCCACCCCTAACCCCTCCAACCAGCGCAGCATGATACCATGGTCGATGGTATCAAAAGCCGCTGAGAGGTCTAATAGGACCAAGTCAGAGGAACAACCCCTGTCCCGAGCCCTCCAGAGATCATCAACCAATGCGACCAATGCCATTTCCATGCTGTACCTAGGTCTGAAGTCCGACTGGAACGGATCCAGATAAACCATTTCATCCAGGTACTGGGGGAACTGTCCCGCCACCACACTCTCAACAACCTTCGCCACGAAGCGGAGGTTGGAGACAGGACGATAATTTGCTAAAGCAGCCGGGTCCAGGGAGGGCTTCTTGAGGAGGGGCCTCACCACCGCCTCTTTCATGGCGGCGGGAAAGCAACCCTCTCTCAAAGAAAGGTTGATAATCCTCTGGAGCCAGCCTCATGTAACCTCCCGGGAAGCCAGCACCAGCCAGGAGGGACACAGGTCCAATAAACATGTGGCCGCGCTAAGTCTACCCAGAATCCTGTCCACGTCTTCGGGGGTCACCAGGTCAAATTTCTCCCAGATAACACTCTCAAGACCTGCCTCCATCACCCCACCTGCATCTACCCAGTCAGAGTCCAAGCCTTCCCGAATCTGAGCGATTTTGTCATGCAGATACTGAACAAAATCCTCAGCCCTGCCCTCCAAGCGGTCTTCCCGCGCTCTTGGATGGAGAAGGGAGCGGGTCACCCTTAACAGGGCAGCCGGGCGGTTATCCACAGACGCGATAAGAGTGGAAAAATAGTTAAACTTTGCTGCTTTTATCGCCACTAGGTAGGTCTTAATATGAGACCTCACCAGTGTTCGGTGGATTCGGAAATGCTGGCCCTCCAATCGCTCTCCAGGCGTCTTTTCCGGCGCTTCATCTCCCTCAGCTCCTCGGAGAACCAGGGAGCTAAGTGAGATCGGCGCCGGGTCAAAGGCCGCAAAGGCACGACATGGTCCAAAGCTCCAGTGGCCGCCCTATCCCAGGCAGCCACCAGGTCTTCAGTCGAGTCATGAGCCAGAGCCTCACAACTCGACTGAAACACCTATCTCCTTACAAATTTCTCCAATTGTTCTGTAAGTCAAGCAAAACTCTTTCACAATTATCTGAATCTTTTTCATTGATTTAATATTTGTACTTCCTGTGTTTATTATTTCTATTTTCCAAATTTCCACCTTGACTGTTTCACCTCTCCACTCAGTTGTTCTGCAGATCCTTGTTATTTCTCATCTCCTCTTTGATCTCTTATTTTAGATCTCTTTTAAATGATGCATTCACAAAGACAGTTATTGATTCTGTTATTGCAGCTATAACAATCTTACCAAATTCCTCAAAGACCAAAGATCATTTGAAAGACCCACCTTAATTGATCCAGCAGTTAAAAGTGGCAGCGGATCGAGATTTGTACCTTCAGACTTGCAAGATTCTGTTAATGTAATAATAGTAATAAAATAGAACTAGTCATTTCTGGTTTACCTGGGAGGGATGATAGATCTTCTTTAATATTTCAAATGTTATAGTGTTTTGTGTGATTTTAAAAATCTCTAATCAAAATCAAAGGCAGGCTTTTTTTTTTCTTTCTTTTTGCCTACACTTGAGTCCCTCTCTAGTGTCCAACTTAAATCATAAGATCTCTAAACTTTGTCATGACTTACAGTACACAAAATAATTCTGGTTCTCATGAAAAGCTATTTATTTTATTTATATAGTTCATTTCAAAATCTTACATTATTAAGTTTCACACAGTGGTGGGTTTCAAATGTTTTTACTACTGGTTCTGTGAGCGTGGCTTGGTGGGCGTGGCGTGGCGTGGCTTGGTGGGCGTGGCTTGGTGAGCATGGCAGGGGAAGGATACTGTAAAATCTCCATTCCCACTCCACTCCAGAGGAAGGTTACTGCAAAATCCCCATTTCCTCCTAATCAGCTGGGACTTGGGAGGCAGAGAATAGATGGGGGTGGGGCCAGTCAGAATTTTTACTACCAGTTCTCTGAACTACTCAAAATTTCCGTTACCGGTTCTCCAGAACTGTTCAGAACCTGCTGAAACCCATCTCTGGTTTCACAGAGAAATGTCAGAGTTCATGTGACCAGCATCAAGACAGTACTAAAAAAATGGTGTAACTGGCAGGGTTGCAAGAAGAAAAGCACTAGTTTCCAAAAACAAACACTGATGCCACATGAGAATGAGTACATGGATAAACAGAAGGCTACTGGAACAATGTTTTGTAGAGAGATATGATAAAAATAGTACTTTTTGGCCTATTTTTTTTTTTAATTCAATTTGTATGCCGCCCCTCTCCGAAGACTCAGGGCAGCTCACAATGCATTTAAAATCATTATAAAAAAACATTTAAAAATTAAAAACATTAAAAACATTAAAACTCATTCACACCATTCATGGCCGGATCTCGCCAAATCGCAGGAGAGAGATCAACGGTCCCAGGCCTGCCGGAAAAGCCAGGTCTTCACCACTTTTCAGAAGGCCAATAGGGTGGAGATGGTCCGGACCTCAGGAGGTAACTGGTTCCAGAGAGCTGGGACAGCCACAGAGAAGGCCCTCCCCCGCGGGACCGCCAGCCGGCATTGTTTAGCTGACGGGACGCCGAAGAGATCAACTCTGTGGGATCTTACCAGTCATTGGGAGTTATGCGGTAGAAGGCGGTCTCGAAGATACCCTGGCCCTGAGCCATGTAGGGCTTTAAAGGTAATAACTAACACCTTGAATTGTGACCGGAGACCAATAGGGAGCCAGTGCAGCTCACGGAAAATTGGTGTAATATGGGTGTACCGAAGTGCACCCACGACTGCTCATGCGGCTGCGTTCTGGACCAACTGTAGTCTCCGAACACCTTTCAAGGGTAGCCCCATGTAGAACGCGTTGCAATAATCTAACCGTGAGGTGACAAGGGCATGAGTGACCGTGAGGAGAGCCTCCCGATCCAAGTAGGGTCGCAATTGGTGCACCAGGAGAACCTGTGCAAAGGTCCCCCTAGCCACAGCTGTCAGATGTTGCTCTAATCTTAGCTGTGAGTCTAGGAGGACACCCAAATTGCGAACCCGTTCTGAGGGGGACAATTTCTCCCCCCACCCCAGAACCAAGGATAAATGAAAAGTATTATGTTTGGTGAAAGACAAATGCTACATTCCAGCATAACAGTCTTATGCCTTCTATAAAACCTGGCAGTGGCAGTTTCATGGTTTGGGCCTGCATTGTTGTTTCTGGACCAGGACAGCTTACCATCATTAATGTAACTATGAATTCTGAATTGTACCAGCAAATTCTACAGGAAAATGTCAGGATATCTCTCTGTACGAACTGAAGACCTTGTGAACTGAAACTCAAGGGAAAGTGGGTCATGCAGCAAGACCATGACCCAAAGCCTACAAGTCATACCACCAGTGAATGGTTGAAGCAGGAGAAAGTTAATGTTTTGAAATGGACATTGACTTACCTGAATGTCCTTTTTCGGAACGCTGCGTATACACTCCAGCATTGGGAAAATCCTCTTATCTGACAGCAACTGAGAGAACTTTTTTTACTTATCTACCCACTCTGTGCTCTCTCCATGCCCCCTTTTGCACCCGAATCCCCAGTCTTGAACGAAGACACCACAGGTAAACTACAACAAAATTTATTAACACAAAACCACCACAAGCCAACATATAAAGAAAGGGAGGGAAATGGAGTGTATACGCAGCGTTCCGAAAAAGGACATTCAGGTAAGTCAATGTCCATTTTCCAGAACGCTGCTACTACACTCCAGCATTGGGACATACCCAAGCCTAACTTCCAGGGTCGGGCAAAACACTATCCAACTCAGAGGACCCAGACACCACTGCTTGCAAAACTCGTCGCCCAAAAGACGCCTCAGCCGAAGCGTAGGCATCAATCCGGTAATGTCTTATGAAAGGCGACAAAGAAGTCCAAGTAGCCGCCCTACAGATGTCCAACACAGAAGCCTGGGTAGCCCAGGCAGCTGAAGTAGCCGCACTCCGCGTAGAATGAGGCAGAATGTTCCCAGGAACAGGACGACGCTGATTCTCATAAGCAGCAGCAATACAGGCCTTAATCCAACGACCAATCGTGGTCGACGACACTTTCTGACCCATGGATGCAGGATGAAACGAAACAAATAGGGCTTCCGTCTTCCGAAACTCGGCCGTCCTACGCATGTAACGTCTCAACGCCCTGCGCACATCCAGAGTGTGCCAAAGAACCTCCTGGTGATGTCTCGGCGACGGGCAGAAATCCGGAAGCACTAATTCCTGCGCCCGGTGAAACCACGAATTAACTTTGGGCAAAAAAGCAGGATCCATCCTCAGGACCACAGTGTTAGCATGAAAAATGCACAAGTCTTTCCTGACGGATAAGGCAGCGAGCTCAGAAATGCGTCTAGCCGACGTGATCGCCAGGAGAAATGCAACTTTGAACGACAGAAACTTAAGCGAAGTGGAACCCAGCGGCTCAAACGGAGACAAAGTGAGAGCCTGCAAAACTAAGGATAAATCCCAAGAGGGATAACGATGAACCGTAGGCGGTCTCAGGTTCGTAGCTCCATGAAGGAACCCCTTCACCCACGGATGATGAGCCAAGGAAGTGTACGGTGGACAGGACAACACAGTGGCCAGGGCCGCCACCTGGCGCCTGAGAGTGGCGGGAGACAAACCCCGTTCCAAACCCGCCTGTAGAAAGATGAGGACATCCTGAACCGTTGCAGACGTAGGATCCACATGAGTAGTCGCACACCAACGGCAAAAGGCCCTCCACGTGGCTTCGTAGATCCTCGTCGTGGATGGTCGACGGGCCGACTGAATCGTACCAATCACCGTATCCGGCAAACGGCTTTTCTTCAAGAGGACGCGCTCAAATGCCAGACGGCCAACTGCAGCCACTGGGGCTCGGGATGACGAATGGCCCCCTGACACAGCACGATCCGATGTGGAGGAATCACCCACGGGTCTGTCACCGAAAACTCCACAAGATCCGCGAACCACGGCCTGCGGGGCCAATGTGGAGCCACCAGTAACAGCTCCGCCCTCTCCGCTATCATCTTGCGAACCACCTGCTGAATCAGTGTGAAGGGTGGGAAGGCATACAGTAGACCCGCTGGCCAACGACACCGCAGAGCGTTTGTGTCTTCTGCCGCTGGGGTCGGATAACGAGTGATGAACCGGGAAAGCTGGGCGTTGGTCGGACTGGCGAACAAGTCTACCAGAGGCTGTCCGAAGCGAAGACAAATCTCCTGAAATAGACTGGGAAGCAGCTGCCATTCGGCCTGGTCTATCACTTCCCTGCTGAGCCAATCCACTCGTGTGTTGGCTTTCCCGGAAATGTGGTCTGCGAGGATGGACTCCAGATTCCTCTCTGCCCAGTTGAACAGACGTGTCGACTCGAGCATCAGGGACTGTGACTTCGTCCCCCCTTCCCGGTTTATGTGCGCCTTGGCAGATGTATTGTCCGTGAGAATCAGGACATGACGACCCCAAACCAGCGACTGGAAATGCAGAAGGGCGAGACGAATGGCTCGAAGTTCTAAAAGGTTGATGCTCTGTGCACGTTCCTCCGGAGACCATTGTCCTTGGCCCACCTGGGCACCTAGGTGGGCTCCCCAGCCATGGAGACTGGCATCGGTGGTGATCACGACCCGGTCTAGTTCCAGGAAACTGCAACCTTGCAGGATGGCCGACGACTTCCACCAACCCAGTGCCAGTCTGACTCGCGGTGGCACGAACACCGTCCTTGTGGAGTTGGAACTGCCTGTTCTCTGGAATAGAAGAAGAAGCCATTGCAGTGGATGAGAATGTCTGCGTGCCCACGGAACAATGCGGAAGCACGAAACCATCTTCCCCAACAAACGTGACAGTGTCAACAGAGGAGCCCTCCTCCGGGTCAGTACTTGGCCCACAAGCGATTTGATGTTTTTCGCCCTCTCTGAAGACAGGAAAACCTGACCCTTCTTGGAGTCTATCAGGGTCCCGAGGTGTAGGATCGCGGTCGTGGGGACGAGCTGGCTCTTGTCCAAGTTGATGGAGAATCCGTGCTCTCGGAACGTCGAGAGCACCCTGTCTCTGTCTTGCGCCGCTTGTGCCCTGGACGAGGACAGGATCAGAATGTCGTCCAGGTAACATAACACCCTCACCGGAACGGTACTGAGGGACGCGGCCACTACCGCCACCAGCTTGGTGGAAGTCCTGGGAGCCGAGGAAAGACCGAACGGCATCGCACAGTACTGGTAATGCCTGCCCGCATACTCGAATCGCAGAAACTGTCGATGCGAAGGAAGCACTGGAACATGCAGGTAAGCCTCTCGCAAATCCACCGACTGCATCAGGTCCCCTTGGCGAATAGAAGCCAGAATGGACCGAAGAGAGTGCATCTTGAAACGACGGTAACGTACCGCCCGATTCAACTCCTTGAGGTTGAGAATGCCTCTGACCCCTCCCGAACTTTTGGGAACCAAAAATAGAATCGAATAGAAGCCGGTCCCCTGCTGGTCCAACGGGACCGGTTCTATCGCACGGATCTCCAGCAGGTGTGCTATCTCTTCCACCATCAGGCTGCGAGAGTCTGTGGACAGGGAAACTGGGCACCGGACGAACCGTCGTGGGGGCCGATCCGTGAATTCGATTGCGAGGCCCTCCGAAATAGTACGACGCACCCACTCGTCCGGAGTGGACCGGGCCCACCGATGACAAAAGGCCCGGAGACGACCTCCCACTGGTCCCGGAGTCGGTGAGTCATTTGCCCCTTCTGAAGGGTCTAGAAGTGGATCCACGATAGGGGCGCCTGGAGGAGGACTGTGATCTGCCACGCTCTCTGAAACGTTGTCTGTCGGAGAAGCGGTCTGGAGCCTGGAACGACTGCCGGTAAGTCGAGGGGCCTCCCTGCCCCGAATAGGAACGAAATGGCTGACGTTGTGTGTAAGGGGTGTAACGCCTGTCTTGTCTGCGAAAGGACGAGGGCATAATTTTGCGTTTGTCTTTATCCTCCACAAGAATCGGCTCCAATGCCGTGCCAAACAAGTTCGGAGCTTTATACGGGGCCGCCGCCAACTTCCACTTGGTTTTCACATCGGCTTTCCACGGCCGTAGCCAGAAAAGGCGTCGCGATGTGACAGAAGCCGCTAACGCCCGCGATGCAAACTTGACAGAGTTCAACGAAGCATCCGCCGAATACTCTGTGGCTGCAATAATCTTGTTAATATCGTGGCGCAAGCGGGTATCCTCTGGAGGGAGCCGTTCCTGAAGTTGGCGTAACCAGATCAAAGAGGCCCTATTGAAGAACGAAGTAGCCGTGGCAGTTCTAACAGTCCAGGCCACGGCTTGATGAGACCTACGAAAGGCCAATTCGGTGCGCCTGTCCTCCGATTTGAGCCCCTCCAGCGGATCGGATGAGACCATCGAATGCGAAGTGAGAGACGCCACCGGTGCATCCACAGTGGGCACGTCCAACATGGCTTCAAGTTCGGGCGCCGCACAGAACAGCTTCTTATCTAAATTGCTTGGTGCAGTGGACGACCCTGGTTGGGCCCAAGGCGCTTGCAAAACATCCGCGAACAGTTGAGGGCACGGAATAAAGTCCTTCTCCTGCTTGATTTGCTTAAACAGGGCATCATGAGGACCGGTCTCAGACGGGGTAGTCAGGGGTTGTGCTCCCACCGAACCCAGATTAGTAGTCAAACGAGCCTTGTGAAGGAGGGACTTAAATAGTGAGGGACGAAACAAGCCCGTGAAGGCTGGAGTGTCAGGTACCAGACCTTCATCCTCAGAGAATTCGAGGTCATCGGGGCCCTCCTCGTCATGGCCCGAGCCCTCAGACGAAACAGACTCACGAGGCGAGGGGGAACGAGCCCTGCGAGAGCTTGAAGAGGCCAACGTGCCCGAAGTCCCCGCCGCCGATGTCTGGGCGCTGTCTGCGCTCCGGCCGCCATAATAGAAGCCAACGCTGTTGACAACATCGTCTGGAAGTCAAACTGAGACGGAGGCGGAGGATTGTCCACTTCTCGGAGTCCCGCTGCTGTAGGCGTGAAAGTGGCCGAAGGTTGGCGCCGAGGGGGCGGAAAGGCCTCTAAACCCGCTGAGGAAACATCAGGCATCGACTGGGAGACGCCCTTCTGCCAAGCCAAGGAACCGGATTGGACCGTTCTCCGCTCCGAAAGGTCAGGAACAGGAACAGCCTGGTGGGCGGATCCCGTATCACCCCGGACCAAAGAAGCTGACGCCTGCTTGGCCTTCTCACATCTCTTTTCCAAAGCCTTATGACGCCTGAGAGCATCCTTCTCAGCGGCAGAGGAGGTCTTAGAGTGGCGGGACTTGTGACCGCCAGACTCAGAGCGTTTGCCCGATTGTTTCTTGCGGGACTTAGATCTGACAGGGCAGACCTCCTGATCACTGTCTGAGGAGAACGAACAGTCCGCCATGGTGAGAGTGCCCCAAGCTGAATAGTAATTATTAATCAATTGATAGACAGATGGATTTGTAATAATAATAATGAATCAATAATTGATTGATTGATTGACAGATATCAGTTTGCCTGATTAATTGATTGGATGAATACTTGTTTGATTAATTAATTGGTTGATTGAATGACTGGCTGCTTTGATTACTTAATTAATAAATATCAGCTTGATTGATTAATTATTTGAATGATTGGAGGAAAGCGTGCTTAATTAATTAATTGATTGATGAGTTAAAAGTCTGGCTACCGCTCCGGGCAAGCACTATGCCCCAACAAGCAGTGTTGGCACTCCTGCCACGCCAAGAACCAGGGCACCCCTGTCTCTGCCCAGGTGTGTGGGAAAGCCTTGCACAATGGCTGCAAATGGGGTGAGCTATAAACTGGCAACTCTCCCCCCCTTTTTTCCTCCTCCGAGTCAATGCCCAGGGCGGGACAGAGACTCAGCTAGTCAGACCTCAGAGAAAAGGCTGCGGCCCTCTAATTAGGGTCCGCGCTGCCACGAGGTGATTCCCAAAATGGCGGCCGCCCTAATGGCTCAAAATGGCGGCCGCAAGTTGGTGGCGTAGTTATAAAATGGCGGGCCGCCCGAGCTTTGAAGGATGGCGGAGCGCTTTCCCCCCTGGCGCCGCTCACACGCGGACGCCAATCAGGGATGGAGACCGGAGCGGCTTTGTACGGCGGGAGGGTAGCGAGCTCCGACAGCCACGCCACACACCCCCCTCAGCGATCACTTACGGCCGAAGCTCCGAGGCCGAAAACACCGCCAGTCACAGCGCCGCCCGCAGAAACCTGACGGGACGGCCGCTGGATGAGTCACGCCACTACACACAGCGAGCCGGTAGCCGCTCCTGCAAATACCTCCGTTCCGGCTCGCTGTTCCACACGGGAGTCGGGGAGCGAACCAGTCAGCCCCGACCTCCCCGGCAATAGAATAACCTTACCGGATCCGCCCCTCAGGGACAGAAGCCGGCAGCAGCAGGCGCAGAAGCGCGAAAGTCGGCACGACCCAGCTCCCTGGGCACGAAACCGACGAGCAGCTGATAGACTCACAGGAACTCAGAGAAACCTAAACTTAACCGAAAAAAAGGAGAAATAAAAAAAAAGGGGGCTAATCAAAAATAACCAAAAGGCCTAACGCAACACTCAGAGCACAGAGAAAATCCTCCCAGTGTGTCAGCAACTGAGAGAAAGACTGGGGATTCGGGTGCAAAAGGGGGCGTGGAGAGAGCACAGAGTGGGTAGATAAGTAAAAAAAGTTCTCTCAGTTGCTGTCAGATAAGAGGATTTTCCCAATGCTGGAGTGTAGTAGCAGCGTTCTGGAAAATGGCCAAGACAAAGTCCTGACCTTAATCCTACAGAAATGTTGTGAAAGGACATGAAATGGGCAATTCATGAGAAGAAGTCCACCAATATCCCCGAGTTGAAGCTGTTCTGTAAGGTGGAATGGACTAAAATTCTCCCAAGCTGATGTGCAGGAACAATCAACAGTAACGGGAAAAGTTTAATTGCAATTATAGCTGCTGAATGAGGGCATTAGCAGTTAGTAAAAATAAAGGTTCACATAATTTTGTCATCTACAAATATATAACTTTGGATCATTTTACTCAATAAATAAATGAACACATGCTTTTTACTTATTAAATAGGGTTCTTTTTATATATAAAATATTATATATTTTTAGGATCCCATTTTATATAATATTATAGAAAAATGTTGAAAATTTAAAAGGGTTCACAAACTTTCAAGCACCAATGTAACTATATCCCTGTGAAGATAGATTGGACAAAGAGAGAGGGACCAAATTCACCAAGTAAACATTTGTCATTGAGAGCAGAATCAAACCTAAGTCCTTGATGTCAGTTCAGAACCTTAACCATATACAGTATGTCTTTCCAGGTTTCTCACCCCACATATTCAGAATTCTGACACATTCAGTCACTGTCTGCTTTGTAAGTACTAATTTCTTAAGATAGAGAGATCCCTCCATCTTATATATGCTCATACCAGTTTGTCATTCAGAGGCATCATCATCATCATTTGCTATAATAGTATATAAAATCCTTTTCCCAAGATCACTCTATTGCTTAATATTACTCAAGTTCACGTCTAATGGTCAGTCTGATGAGAACAATTTGTCTAAAACCCACAAAATATTAAAAATATCTTCAGGATAAATATATGAGCGTGAAAAATTAGGGCTCTAAGAATCTTCATGAATCATACACTATTATTTTTGTGCACTTGTAGAAACCTTCATTGTTTTCAGGTTCTTATGTGACTACATCATAGCAAAATTCCAAATCTGTAATCTGAAAGCAAAATATTAAGCATGGTTATTACCAGAAAAGCAAACACAATGAATTGTTATCAAGAACTATAGAAGTACGTCCACCTGCTTCCTTCAGATAATGTCAGAACTATGGAACTACAAACATAATAAAAAAAAGTTTAGAAAAGTCTTGTAACAGTAGAATTGCCTTGAATTCTATAAAAGAATGCTTTCTAGATACAGCACATGGAAGCATATGCTATACAAAACAACTACGTTTCTCCAAAAAGACGACCCACCTTGAAAAGAAGCCCTATCACGTTTTTGAGCACATACAATCAAATTAAGCCTCACCTACAAAATTAGCCCTAATGAAGACCGAGGCACAAGGTAAAAAATAAGCTAGGGTGGGGATGGGGGTGTGGAGCTCCCCTACTTACCAGGCCTCACACACCCTGACACCTGCCTCGCCTTCTTCTGCAGCCACTTGCTGCCACTCGCACGCATCTCCTTGGCCTCTGTTTCGCCTTCACATGTCTGCCGGCATCTGTTATCTGCAGCTGATAACAGAGCTCCAGATCGATCCTGAGCTCTGTTATCCGCTGCAGATGCCTTCCGGCAGGCATCTAAAGGCAAAACAGAGGCCAGGGCGATGCGTGTGAGGGGCGGCAAGTGGCCAAAGAAGAAGTGGGCCTGATGGGCGAGGCTGTCGGTGTCACCGCTGCAAGGTGAGTCAATAATTAGAATCCTCCAAAAAGAAGGCCTAGCAGTTTTTTCAGGGGTCAAAAGAAAAGAAGACCTGGCCTTCTTTTTGGAGAAACACGGTAACAAGTTATTTCAAATGACATTTGTTTTTATCAATGTAATGTTAAAGTTGGTTTTTTTAAGATGTAAAATTTTAGATTAATAGCAATAGCAATAGCAATAGCACTTAGACTTATATACCACTTTACACTTTTTACAGCCCTCTTACAGTGTCAGCATATTGCCCCTGACAATCTGGGTCCTCATTTTACCAACCTCGGAAGGATGGAAGGCTGAATCATCTTTGAGCTGGTGAGACTCGAACTGCTGGACTGCTGGCAACTGGGAGTCAACAGAAGTAGCCTGCAGTACTGCATCCTAACCACTGCACTACCATGGCTCAAAATTTCAGATTAAATGATAGAATTAAGTACTTCCTACCCTTCCACTACAATTCCAGTACATGCAAACATTACTTTTCTTACACACATTTCTTAAAAGGCATAAAAATGTATACTACTGCTTTTCTAGTACCATTGTAACCAAGGAACATCCAAAATTCAAGACATGATGAAATAGTTGAATCAAGATATCTTACATGGAGCAAAATATTTGACCTAAAAAAAAGAAGTCAAATCTTTGACAAGTTAAATACATGGAAGAATCAATAGTCAGTGTCTGTCAGTCTGTCAGTCTATCAGTCAGTCAGTCAGTCAGTCAGTCAGTCTGTCTGTCTGTCTGTCTGTCTGTCTGTCTGTCTGTCTGTCTGTCTTTGAACCAACTCAGGATGGTTGAGATATCTCTATCTATCTATCTATCTATCTATCTATCTATCTATCATCTATCTATCTATCTATCTATCTATCTATCTATCTATCTATCTATCTATTTCAACCAACTCAGGGTTCAAAGAACATATAAAATCAAATCATATTAAAACTATAAAATTAAACACAGGTGTATTTTCAAATGAAGGAGGGAGGGAGGGAGGAAGGGAGGGAGAGAGGAGGGAGGAGGAAGGAAGGAAGGAAGGAAGGAAGGAAGGAAGGAAGGAAGGAAGGAAGGAAGGAAGGTTTTATTCATTCATTAAATTTGTTTGCCACCCATCTCGCTACAATATAACTCTGGGTGTCTTACAACATTAAAATGAAACTATATATGTAGGTATGCATGCATGCAAGTATATATAAATGTATGCATATACATACATATGTGTATTCCTCCTCAGCCGGGTATTTTCCTACGTAAACCAATATTTTAAAATGCTGCCATAGCTCAGTGAAATCACAATTCACTAGTTCTAGGCTTTTCCAGACAACAAGCAAACAGTTTGCTGCCCTTTGGGAGACTAATATAGCTCTATTTTGGACTAATTAGTCCTCATCAGTTAGCCACACCCTCATCACATGTTTCCTCCCCGTAGAGGTCAAGTGTATGTTTTCTTCTCTTATCGTAGGCCCTTTATGTGTATTTCTCCTCAGCCGGGTACTTTCCTACGTAAACCAAGATTTTAAAATGCATATGTATACATATATATGTATGTACGTTGTAGGTAGGTAGGTATAAAATCACATTAAAATTCCAATAAAATATAAGTTATAACTAAAGATGGAGAGGAAGATAGATAAAGAATGAGGGAGGTACAGGCCACATAGAAAGCAAGCATAATAGAACACTGGTATCATATGTATGGCATATGTATTCCTTTAAAAACATTCAATGCTCATGTAAGAAATTACTAATAGAAAATAGAACGAATCACTGAAAAGCACAGATTCATGAGATAATTTTCTGTAGCCATAGCCACATTAAAATGAATAATTCCCTCTTCCTCAAGCAATTATTTCAAAGAATGGTCCTTACCACGATCATTTCTGAAGGTTCCAACACAATGCATTCACAACCTCGTTTTCCTCCAGATTGCTTGCCAAAGCTGTGAAGAAAAATGGGAAAGTGTAAACTGCACATTACATAGTAAGTAGACAGGACAGAAACAAAATTTAGTAATAGTAAAGTATTGTGCAAAACAAAAAGGTATCTTGCACTATATTCCATATCACTATTTTAAGGAGCAACATAACTTTTTTATATATCACCTGTGTTTTATAAAATTCATTAAAACATCAATTTAGAAAAGCATTCAGAAACACTATGAAAAATGGGGTTATATACTATAAAAGTACCCAAAAATGAAAGCAAAATAAAGAGATAATTGTATTAATAACAGGCAGTTTGATGTCTGGTTAAGGCACTGGGCTAGAAACTGGGAGACCATGAGTTCTAGTCCCATCTTACATACAAAGCAAGATGGTGACCTTGCGAAAGTCTTAGCCCTAGGAAGGAGACAGTGGCAAACCACTTCCAAAATCTTGCCAAGACTGCAGGGACTTACCGAAAGACATTGGGAATATGATAGAAGAATTAGCCTCTAGAATCTGCTTTCAATAAATCAACACTTGTGCATTTATTTTAGTTCCAGATCACTCAAAAGAGTTCTTGCATATAAGGAAATTAAAATATAACACAAACAGTAGTGACGTCCATACATTTCAGAGTTAATTGCACTAAATTAGAAACAGAGTATCATTCCACTAATAAGAAAGATCATAGGAAAATGATAGAAAATGGGTTTGTGCAAAACATTCAAAAAGGTAACTTTGCTTTAAAAAAAAAGTTCACTGGAATGAGCAAAATATTTCCTCTCAAACCAGCCACATCCTCTAAAAGGCTTGGTGTGCTGTTTTGAAGGCTTTCCTCAGCTGTATGCACATGTGCATGCATGCCCAGCTGCTGTGCTTCACTGCAGTCGCAGAAATATGATTTATGTATCTATACTTGCATGTGCACATAAACATGTGAAGTAAAAAAAAACTACAAAGGATGTTGCACCATGTCTACCAGAAGACTGCTGCCTTAACACTTTGAGGACACATCCTTGCTTGTGTCAGCATGCTTTGTAAAGGACTAGAGTTTTGCATGCAAGAGCCGAGGTGGCACGGTGGTTAGAGTGCAGCACTGCAAGCTACTTCAGCTGACTGCTAGCTGCAGTTTAGCAGTTCAAATCTCACCGGTTCAAGTTTGACTCAGCCTTCCATCTTTCCAAGGTTGGTAAAATGAGGACCCAAATTGTTGGGAGCAATATCCTGACTCTGTAAACCGCTTAGAGAGGGCTGTAAAAGCACTATGAAGCGGCATATACGTCTAAGTGCTATTGCTATTGCTATTAGCTCCCATATTTAATTCTCATCACCTTCCAAGTATTATAAGAAAACACCACTATTGAAAATCTGGAGAATAGCAATAAATAGCTGCATGAATCAAGATCTACTTCAGTATCAAGATACTTCCAGAAAATGGTATTAGCAACATTATTTTGCTTAAATGTTAAAAGAAAAAACATTGAGCTCAGTTTTCTGATTAAATAAAATTATAATTAGAAACATTGTTGACTCTTTGGAAATGTTGTCTGAAGTTTTCATTTTCTTTTTTACAAGTCATACACTCACATCAGTAGCCTACTAAACCATCATTTCAACCTCATTTCTACTTTAAGAAAAATGCTCATAGATATTCATGTAGAACAATTCTTTTCTGCATGCTTACACATCCTGCATGCTAAGTAGGATGCATTTGTCAAATTTGGAAAATTCTCTCCACTTGCTCTGCCCCTACATCCTTGGGACATAACTCCCAAAATTAAGGAATTAAACACACACACATACAAAGCTTTCTTGTTTTCAAATATCCTACCCTATTGGCCAGCTTTGATGCAGCACTAAGTTGATTGCTACAATGCTAGTTAGTTTTAATGTAAAATTTAGGAAGCCCTGGTCAAACTACATTTTACAATGAATCTCTAAGTAAACAAACGTTGATAGAATCTCAACCTGGCATAAAGTTAAACACATATTTCTGAAAATTTAAAGGCATACTTAATTATATTTGTTTACAGATTGATTATGGCAGGTACAAAATTTGGACACCCCTTTTGGCTGTTATTTCTTTTATAGAAACAAGGGTTTTCAAACTTCTCTTACAGCTAACTATTTTTAATTTTGGAATGTTTTTCCCACTATTCCTTGAAGAATTCTTCCGATTCAGAAATATTATTAAATCTTGCATGTACTATATGTTTGAAATATCCCTATTCAGGTTTATGAGCTATAAAGGATATTCCAAATTCTTTATCTCTCTTTTCTGGAATTACTTTGTGGTTGATTTGGAAGTACACTTAATCACTCTCTTGCTAATATCTAACTTCTTTTCAGCTTTAATTTGTTCACTAACTAGGCAAGATGAGCTTCAAGACCAAGAACAATATCTGTTAGAACTGGTCAATCTACTCAAATATCTCTGCAGATGATCTGCAAACAAACAAACAAACAAACAAACAAACAAACAAAAAGAGCTGACATTGAAGTAGTTATCTACTTCATTTGCTTGTATAGCTAAGATCTGCATGGAATAGAGCTCCAGAGGAAAACTTTAGGACCTCATCATAAATGTCGTTGTGTAACAGAAAACCTAGATTAGTCTGAAGTATTCCGAAATAGAATTATTTTGGACCAAAGGAACTAACATTGAACAATTTGGTCAGAACCACAAAATGTAGGAAGAAGGAGTGAAGAAGATAACACCTTGCCAAACATTAAGCAGAGGAGTTCCTTTATACTTAAAGACTTTGACTGGCAGCCAAAATTATAAGAATTAGGTGGATGAGAATGAATTTAACTAAATATCAAAATATCCTTGAAGCTGCAGTGACAGAATTGACACTGAAAAGAGGTATGAGATGCTAACAATGAAAAAGAAGTTTTGTGAATTTGCCAAAAAGATAACAGATAATAAAAAAGGAGAATAATTCAACATATATTTTAGTTCAGAATATTCTGAAAGAGTGCATTTATTGCACCAGGAAATTGAGAGTTGATTGAAGAGGCAGGATTCCTGCTTGACATTACTGGACACTAAGTAGGGACGATGTACTGCTATTTCTGCAATTCTTTGGAGGGAAACACCTTGTAAAACCAAGAGACAACTTCTTTCTTTCTCTTCCACCTGAACAAACTTCTGTCACAGTACCCCCAGATCTGACTTCTAGTGAAGCAGTTTGAGAGTTCTGAAATGACGGTTTGAGAAACAAATTATTTTTTTTCCCATGTTGAATGAAGTTTTGGTTGAAACTCCAACTCAAATGGGACATAGTTCTTTAAATTATATTTTAAACAAAGTTTAAAAGAGAGTTCTTTAAACTTCCAAAGTTTCTCTGTATCCACTAGGATGTAACTAATTTTGAGATACTGTTGATAATCCAAGTAATAAATTACTCTGTTTTAAAATATGCTGATAAAATTGATAAAACATGGAAGGCTTAAGAAGTTAAAAGGCAAAGCTGAGAATAAGGCAAATAAGAACATGACTGCTGATACCTAAGACAAGTGAGATACAAAGAGTGAATGGCCTGCCAAAAAGCATTGGACCAGATCCAAGGTCAAGCTAGCAGAAAAATAACCTTCTAAATTTTGCTTATCTGAAACATAAACTTTGGCAGAAATAATAAGGACATTCTTATTTTAGATGGATTCTATTACTGAACAATGCTATCCCCAAGAGGTTAGATGAAGATAATTTGGGGAGGGGTGAATTTCTGAATTTCTTTCAGTTTAAGAATGTTGCATTTATGGTATACATCATTCATTTACAGTACAAGTCACTACTACCTCATGCCACAGTCAATTTTGCAAACATCATGGACATCACAGAAGATAAAACAATACTGAGTCTTTCATTTGTGGGAGACATTTCTGGGGGTTTTTTATTTTCCTTTACAATAGAAGAGAGCATATGCTACATACTTTAAGGCATGCTTATGTTTTTTTTATAAATAATTATGGTCATGGTTGTTATAACAATGCTCTCGTTTTTGGTATCTGATTTTTACAAATAAGTTTTTAAACAAATAATCTTTTTTTGATTACTTGCAACTGTATTTGGCAAGCGCTCTTGCCAAACGGATTGTACTGAATTCCTTTGAATACATTCCTTTTAATATGCTATGAAGTAAATTTCTGGGCCATATGATTAAAGAGAAACTAAGATATGTTAGATTAAAAATAAACTTGCACACAAAGAGGGGCAAACCCTCTTGACATATCAATCACATTATTCCATTTTGGGGCCAAGCAATATTATGCAAAGCTCCATTTTTATGTTGTTTTTTGTAAGATAAGAAATAAATAGACTCCATTACTAATCTGAACCAAGACATGATACTAAATTTTTGGTATATTTTGCTAATAGGTCATAAGCACAATCAAAGCCGTTTTACCCAGTACACGCATGGCATTCTAGGTGTTTTACTCTAATCTACAGACTACTTTGCAAGCAATATACTTTCACCCAAATACCAACAATTCAGCATTACATGCACTGTACAAATACATGCATGCTTTATTCTATGTTATAGTCCTATGCTGGTCTATCCCTGTGGCACAGATTTGATTTTATAATCCATTCTTTTCAACTAAATATTGTCTATGATATTCCCTAGAATTAAAAAAAATAGATTAAGTGTACAAACTTATTTTTCTCACCATATATTGTATGTATTTAACTGGGTTATCATGGTTAGTTATTTTTCCTTGTCAACACTGATTTCTTACATACCTGCAGGGTGGCAAAAACATAGAATCCTTCATAAGCACAGATCCAGAAAGAAGAATATACCAGCATCTTGCAATAGTATCAGAGCTAAAGAAGAAAAAAAACAAATATACATAAAGTGCTTCTTCTATCAAGAACTCCCAATTAAAGCTCTTCAAGAATGTTTTCCTATTCACGATGTTATCTGTCCAAATGTACATGTGCAGAAGAAAGGCTTTGGAATCCTGAATGAGTGATAAAACTTGTGAAACACATGAGTTCTGTTCCAGATCTTGAGTGTCAATTATAAATTTAAGTTTGTGGATAGTCTAATTTCTTTGGACCTTTTATTTGGGTAATAAATTGTACATGCATTACAAAGATGTAGATATGACTCTTCTGATTCCAGTTATATGTTTTGTCCTACATTTTCAATCAGGTAATGATTAAATGTACTTACCAAAATAAAACTTGATTTCCATCATATCTTTTATACCGTGCACTGGAAGTCATAATTCTGAGAACAAAAATGTAAGCATCATAATATAACATTCACATCTCGCTAGAAATAATCATTTCTATGTCAGATTTTGTAATATTTCAATTTCTTAAAGGATCATGCAAAATCTCTCATGTAGAATAGAGAAGACTTATTTTATACTTAAAGAATTATAACAATCCACCAAAAAGACAAATACAAAAGTTCTGCCTTTGCAGAAAGACCTGAAGTACCTTATAATTGCCCAGAAATAAGCCGCACTGATTCCAGAATCAGCCCCAGCTGATTTGTTACAGAACTGGGAGGAGGGATTTTTATTTTGTTTGTTTTTAACTGCAACTTCTCTGTTGTTGTGAACTGCTTGTTGTATTCATGATTTAGAAAATTCTCCAAAACTGAAACAAGTATATATTACGCATATTTGTATTCTGTAATACCTGGGTCTTTTTTTCCTCTTGCCTTGAGATAATATTTTAAAAGTAACCATTAAAATAGGTTACTTTGCATATCAAAGTACCCATCTATGAAAACCTAACTGTATAAAATGGACACTGTAGTAGCATATTTAAACATCCCATTTTCATTGATTACCCTTACCTTAACTGATGCTCCCTGAGATGAGATAATATATCCATTCCATGAAGATAGTAATAGATAGTATTTAATTCCTGAAAACAACAACAACAGCAGGTTAATCCATGCAATTTTGAACAAGAAATTGAATGTCAATCTAGGAACACAAAAAGGTTAACAAGAGTTTTTCCTGATGCTGCCACAGCGGGCATATACAAGACTGAAAATAGTTAAGCTAATAGTTAAATTAAGTTAATAGTTCTTCTGAACTTGATTTCTCATTCCCATTTTACAATTTCAGGATATAAGCGAAAAAAAACCCGATTTCCAATAATAAACTGGATCATGATACCATGTTTCCCCCAAAATAAGACCCTGCCTTATTTTTTTTTTTAACCCTGAAATAAGTGCTTGGCAGTGGTGAAATCTAAAATTTGTCACTACCGGTTCTGTGGGCGTGGCTTGGTGGGGGAGGGTAATGTGACTGGGTGGGCGTGGCCAATTTTTTTTTTTACTTTTAAAGCCATTTTTTCAACAACCTCTTCTGCGAAGAGGTTGTAAAAAACTGCTTTCAAAAGGCTCTGACGATCCCAGCTGAGTTGCCTCAACATTGCCTGATCGAAACTTTTTTTCTTTTAAATGGCTCTGACGATCCAAGCTGAGTTGCCTGATCGGCAGAGGTTTTTAAAAAACCCTCTGACGATCAGGCAACTCAGCTTGGATCATCAGAGCCATTTAAAAGAAAAAAAGCCTCTGATGATCGTGCAGCTCAGCTGGGCATGGGGGGGGCAGGGATTTTTGCTACCGGTTCTCCGAACCACCCGTCTCCATCGCTACCGGATTGGGCGATCCGGTTCAAACCGGGAGCATTTCACCCCTGGTGCTTGGCCTTATTGCCATGCTCTCAAAAGCCCAGTTGGGCTTATTATCGGGGGATGTCTTATTTTGGGGGGAATTTGGTAGTTTCTCAGTTCCACAGAATAATTGTGTTGGTAATTTAATAAAGGAGTAGCCCAAGTATTTTATATCCTTTGCTTCTAGGAACAATGATGTGATATAAGATATTAAGAACCACACTAACAAGAGAAACATAAGTCAGAATGAGTAAATAATTTCAAAGTGGAACAACAGTTGCCATTGCGTCCTTCCTATAGAGTTGAGAGAAAGTGACTGGTTCAAGGTCATTCAGCTGGCTTTGATCCCGAGGCAAGACTAGAACTCATGGTCTCCCGCTTTCTAGCCTGATGTCTTAACCATTATACCAGATTGCTATATCAATCTTACAACTCAGAGCTAGTTTGGGTGTATTCCCTTGGCTCTGTTTTTCTCCAACCCAGTGTTTGCTGCCATCAGGACAATCACCACCAACCAATCTCAATAAAGTGTAATGGGGATGGCCTTGGATGAGTGCAAGTCATGGGTGCCTGAGTGATTAGGAGTGGTTTCTGAAGGGGAGTGAGGTGGCATAGCATTCTTCTGCCACTTGGACAGAAAGGGACAATTACAGAACTCCTGTCAATTTCAGGAGCTTCTGCTGCAGTAAATGGCAGTGCTGTCCATTACAGATAGTTTTTTTTTTTTCCTTTGACAATGGTTCAGTTATGAGTGCCTTGGAAAAGATAAATACCCCCGCAGCCACATGGTCGCATTTCAGTGCTTGGCAACTAGCTCACATATACAATAGTCGCAACATCTTGCAGCATCACATGATCGCAATTTGTGACCTTCTGAAATGGCCTCTGACAAGTTAATTGGGGAAACCTGATTCACTTAATGACTGCATGATTCTCTTAACAGTGGTGGTTTGCTTAATGCCCATGGTAAAAATGATCATAAAATGGAATCCAGTCACATGATGACCTGCTTAACAAATTGCACTGCTTAATGACTGAAATTCCAGTCCTAATTGTGGCTATCTATATTGGCAGTGAACAACAGCATGTTGAAAAAATATCACAATCACCCTTTTCAAAGAAATGAAAACATTCAAAGGCAAGAGCCATGCAAAACCCAGTCCCAGCAAAGACAACAGAAAAATTCTATTGCAGTCCCTTGGGACAAAACCAGAAGAGCAACTCTCACGGTTTAAATCAATCTGCAGCCCTGTACTTTTACAGATAGGTCTATTGAACTTTTGAAAGTGAAGATGTGATTAATAACAAGCTTAGTGATTTTCCAGACACCTGGTATGCTTTGCAAAGAATGAGTCAGATATTATACAGGGAGGTGACCAGGGACTGGGTCAGGACAGTAATGAATTCTCAACACTGTCCTTGTTCCTATTTAACATCTACATGTAGCTGCTGGGCAAATCAATACGGTCAAGAATCCACAGTTTGCCGGTGTTACCCAGTTTTACATTTTAACCTCAGGCAAAAAGATGATTCCCACTGAGGTGCTGTTGCAGTATCTGGAGACTTAGGGCCTGAATAGGAAAGGCTTGATCCCAGCAAGATGGGACTAGGTTTAGCTTCAAAAGCCATCCGGTTCCACAGAAAAAAGCATCGTTAGTTTTGACAGGATCATACTTCCCTGTACGGAACCAACCCTTAACAATTTCATCACCAAGATCATGAATGAAGTATTGCAAACTATTTGTCTGCCAGAAGACAACAACAGACATTGTTTTAGAACTACAACAACTGAGAACAAATTTAAGCTTCCTCATGAGGACACATTGTCTAAAAATAGTTAGGGGGCTGGGTTTTTTTTTGCTGCTATTTGAAAAACATGTTTATGAGCTTTCGTTCAGGTATGTGAGGGAAAAAATGTGAAACTGCTCTACAATCTTTTAAACTCTTACTCTAGAATTCTGGTGTTCAAATTAGATTGCCTGAGTTATAACACTGCTTCCTCTTAAACAGAAACAATGCAATACAAAGGAATTTTATAAGAGTCAATGCAAGCAAGCTGTGTTGAATCAGAAAAAGAATCAACTCTTACTGACCGTGTAATTTTACAACTTATTATGTCAAACAAAAAGTATCCAGTTAGTAATATAATCCTACGCTATCAAGATTATTTATATATATATTAATTCTATTTTATTTAATTATTATTATTATTTCCTATTTCTTTTTCTTTATTTTTATTAATTGATTAGTCTTACTACCATACAAAAATTAAAATACTGTACAGGATCTAACTCCAGAGTAAAATAGATACAAATAATACAGTAATAAAATAGATACGTGGTAAATACAAAATTCAGATAAATATAACATCTTTACATGATGCCCTGATCTGTTCTATATAATGGGTTCTTAGCTGAACTGTCTTAAGTATAAATTTAGCAGTTCTGCTCACAATGTATACATATACATTAGATCCCTTTGGAAACAGGGAAATCTATAGTTCAGATCCCAGTGGGCTGCTGTTCTTTCAAGTAAGGGTTTTATTTATTTTATTTTATTTTATTTATCAAAATTAGAAACCACCCATCTCCCTCACTTTGTTTTTTGTCTTATTTGCTGTTCTCTGTCCTTTGAAGTATTTTAAATACCTAAGCTTAAAAGAGGCATGCAGCTGACAGTCAAACAAAACATGCACAATATCTTTGATAACAGGAGTACCACATATACACATCCTCTCATGATGGCAGATGGTAGAAGTGCCCATATTTGGTGATGGAATCAAATCTTGCTCTAGCATAGGTCCTTCTCCAGAATTGCATCAAACTCATTGACAGGTATTTTTCAAATTGTAAAACAATTTTGTTCTTAGACAACCAATATAAAGATTTTTTTAACGAATAAAACCATGTCAATTTGGAACTGATGTCCAAGACTCTCTGCTTAAAATTTCCCTTGCCTGGGAGACAATTGAGAGTAAATACTGGTTGGAAAACCCATGCTGTTTTCCATCCAGTATTATGGGTTTGTCAACTTTTGTGAACTCAGCTACTTATTTCTTAGACTGATAAGCCATCCACATTTATAGACGCTGGATGGCTACCAAAATGTGGAAAAAGAAATATCTTTTACAAATGTTTAAATCCCAGAAATTAAAACTGATAAAACAACTGGAATCAAAATGAAAATTTGAAACTAATAACAATAAAATTTTATAATAGCAAGTTAAATGTAGGTTAGAACATGCTTCACTTGCTTCATGGAATATGACTCCAAAAGATCAGGAGAGTAGGGCTATCTGGAGTGCATGATGTTGTGTATTTCAAAGAGACAGGTGTCACCAAGAAAGCCTGCTTTTGAGGTCTGTCCCCTAAAACTGCATTATATTTGAATAATACTTAGTAGAGGAAGGTTCCAATTCAATGGGGTCAAAATTAATACTTACTAAATGTTGGTAAATAGGAAATATGGGTAAAACAAAATGAAAAATTATAGGTTTCTATAAGAAACGTAATTATGCATTACAATAAACTAAACCAGAGCACAATATTTAACTAAAGATTCACTGCTCAAAATGCTATTTATCTATTCCGGATATTAGCTGTCAAAGAGCTTATTAGCCAAAACATGATTTACTGTTCCGAGGGAAACTAGTTAAGCATCACGTATTAGACCTCCCGGGATCTACTGTCAAAACATTCTTATCAAGAATTACAGTTTATCGACTTACACGGTTATAGTTATTGAAACAGCAAATGTTTTCCTTAATGAATGCTTGAAGAAAAACCATACTGTTGATACCCTGCAACTCGAATGTAAGCTAAAAGATCTGCATCTACAATATCCCAGCAAAACTACAAATGTCTCAGATGCCAAAGAGCTGCATATGCTCCATTACAAAACAAACTAGCAACCCTACACTGTTAAGGACTGAGATAGTTAATTGATGATTACCAGGTAACCATCCTTTAAGGATATCTCATTGCCATTTGAATTTGTATCTCGCTTGGTAAAGAGAAAAGCAAGTTACTGTGGCTGAGTGGAATACCCCATCCTGGGATATGTACCCAACTTCAGCATTAATTCTTAATTATTGACTGCAAAGAATGTAATTTTCACAACTAATTAATATGCAATTTAGCCTTTGCTAGCTTCTGGAAGGCTATCAGCAAAAAGACCTGTCTTGGTTCTAGATAACAGCAGTCTATTCCAAAGAACAGATGCCATTGTTTCGCATCACAAGAATGGGCTACCACCAGCAACATATTCTGCAAGGATCTCCTTGGTTGGGTTGACACTGGGTGGCAATAGACAGTCCTGCAAGTACCCTGGTGCCAAATTGTACAAGGCTATATTACTCAGCTACAGCCATTGAACTGCACTTGGAAACCCATTAGTAACCAATGCAAAATTCTTAAGATGGATCTACTATCACAGTGACTAGCACCAACAAATTGTATCTGTACTTTCTGAGAGGTATTTAATTTCTACCCATCTCATCTAAGCAATTCTGAAAAGTTTATAAACAATAACTTTAAATGAACCTCACCTAGTGTGCATGTTCATTGCACGGTGTAGGCTTTTCTTACAAATAAAACTGGCTCTAAAGTGGCATTCCCCCTTCCCAAAGTAATGTATCCTTCAGGCAACAAATTTTTAAAAACTTAAGAAATATTTGCTTGTCTTATGCCTAATTATGTAAATGACAGTTACTGAGCAAAGTGTAAAATTCATTTCCAAAATCCACTAGTTTTGACTGCTCCATAGGAAAATAAATGTGAATAAGAATAGAACAAACAAGACTATATGTCTAGACTCAAAGCAAGCTTTTTTGGCTTGCCTGCCCACTTCCTTCCTGATCAAAATACAGCAACTATATCTAAACTAGGCCAGCATGTCGATATACAAAAGTCCTATTTTTGTTTTCATTTTTTAACCATAAATTCCACAAACCCTACTTTTAAACTATTTAATATGTCTACCTTATATTTTTAAAAATTTCCTTTTCATTATCTCCATCATTCCTACTATATTCTTCCACGGAATATACAACCATTATTAGTCTAAAACACAGTAGGGATTTTCTTCAGAACTCTTTTTGATCATCTTATTTTCTTGTGTTTTTTGTTCTTTCTCTGAAAAAGCATTTTAATCCACCTTTCCTACAAATTCTATTCTCTTTTGCCCACTGCCTAACACCTTTTAACCTTTACCCCTAGATTCCTAAACATCTAGCTTTTCTACCTCTATTGACCTTTTAAAAACCCTTATTCATAATCTATGTGACTTTTCAGTCTGAGCATAAATGCTATTCCTTTTTATTGCAGGAGTAGACAATCAGCTTTAAGCCAATTAATATTCCATGTTACCACAATGTGGAGTGCAATATGAACTAGTTGATAGCTAACACAGGATCACTGCACCAGGGATGGGATTAATAACAACTGCAGTGATCCACTTAACAATTGGCTGTTTCATTTGGCCGGCATTTGGCCGGCCTGGACAGATGGGGTTTTAATTCTAATTTAATTTTTTTTTTTTTTTAATTTGATTTATATGCCGCCCTTCTCCGAAGACTCAGGGCGGCTTACAATGTGCTCTCAATTTTAATCTGTTAGTCTTAATTGTACTTTTAACTGTTAAATTATGAGTTTTGGATTAATTTTTTAACTTTTTATTAGATGTTTCTTAACTGTTGTGAGCCGCCCTGAGCCCGGCTGGAGATAGGGCAGCATATAAATCTCATTAATAAATAAATAAATAAATAAACTGTGGCAAGAAAGGTTGTAAAATGAGGCAAAACTCACCTAACAGCTGTCCCAGCAACAGAAATTTTGGGTTCAATTGTGGTAGTAAGTCAAGGGTTTTGGGTTTTTTAAAAGGAGTTCCTTACACTCTTTTTTAATTAGGCTTTTAAGGGGATTAGGGAGGGGGAGGGGTTATGATACCCGGTGGGTGGCTGGGGGGGCTCCCCGGGTTGTTGTCAGTTCAGGTCAGGGGAGGATCACAATGAGGTTGGAGCAGGGTTGGGATCCCCTGGGACTCCGAGGGAGGGGAGAGGGGCACGGATCCCTGTTGCGATGGGGAATGGCCGCAGATGGAGGAATGGAGGGCTGTATCGGAGGTTTGGAGCGCACCCCCCTATTTTCGAGCGGTAACCCACTCCGGCCCTCCTGGTTCTGCCTGCCTTCCTGAGGGTTTGAGAGATAGGGCTTCTGGGCTCAAGCTGGTTTATTTTAACGCCAGGTCCGTGGTTAACAAAGCTCCCCTCATCAGTGAGCTGGTTGAGGAGGAAAATGCAGACCTGGCTTGCATTACGGAGACCTGGCTGGGCTTGGAGGGAGGTGTCCCCGACTGAACTTTGCCCGCCAGGTTTTCGGGTGCTACACCAGCTGAGGACCCAGGGGAAGGGTGGGGGGTGGCAGTGGTTATTAGGGAGACCCATAGTCCGCGGGAGGTGACTGCTCTGCAGATGTACGGGTGTGAGTCCCTACTCATGAGATAGGGTCCTCAAGGACAGTGGGGCCTGTTGATTACGTACCTATCTCCCAGCTGCGTATCAACGGCCCTGCCTGGGCTACTGGACGCCCTATTGGGGCTGGTGGTTGAGTTTCCCAGACTCATTTTTCTGAGGGACTTTAACCTGCCTTCCCTGGGTGGGGCGTCGGGGGTGACCCAGGAGTTCATGGCTTCCATGGCAGCCATGGACCTGACTCAGGTAATTCAGGGCCCGACTCATGTGGGGGGACACACGCCTGATCTCGTTTTTATCTCAGAGCAATGGCATAGTGAGTTCGGTGGGGGTATACCAATTACGTACCCCCTGTCATGGACCGATTACTATCTCCTTCGGCTGGACTTCCATTATGTTGCCCCCCGCCATTGGGATGCGGGACTGACCACCTGAGCGGTTCCAGACGAAGCTTGGGACTATACCTGTCTCTCTTTCCCATGCTCCGGTCGAGACTCTGGTGGATGCCTGGGAAAAGGCGGCCGCCGGGGCTCTCGACTGGGTCGTGCCTTTGTGGCCTCTGACCCGACGCAGATCCCAGCTGGCCCCTTGGTTTACTGAGGAGCTCCGGGAGATGAAGCGGCGGAGGAGAGGCCTAGAGAGCTGTTGGAAATCCAGCCGTTCTGAGTCTGACCGAGCACAGTTAAGATCCTTTACGCAATCTTATCTAGTGGAGATGGAGGCGGTGAAGCGTCTTTACTTCTCTGCCCTCATCGTGTCCACAGATAATCGCCCGGCCGCCCTGTTTAGGGTGTCCCATTCCCTTTTGAATCAGGGAGCGGGACACCATATGCGGGGGAGGGCCGAGAAGTATAGCCAACATCTGCTGGACAAGTTCGCTCAGATTCGGGATGGGCTGGACTCTGACTGGGCAGGGTCGGTTAACGGGGTGATGACGAGTCTGGTTATCTGGGACGAGTTCGATCCTGTTATTCCCGAGGAAGTGGGAGGTTACACATGACTGGATCCAGGCAGTGATTACTGCTTCCTTGGGTAAGGGGAGCTTCCCTGCTGCCTTGAAGGAGAAGAGGGTGAGACCCCTCCTCAAGAAACCTGCCTTGGATCCAGCTATATTGAACAACTTTCATCCTGTCTCCAACCTTCGCTTTATTGCGAAGGTTGTTGAAACCGTGGTGGCACATCAGCTTCCGTTGGCCCTGGAGGAAGCAGTATACCTGGACCCGTACCAGTCGGGTTTCAGGCCTGGGTATAGCACGGAGATGGCATTGGTCGCGCTGGTTGATGATCTCTGGAGGGCTCAGGACAGGGGACATTCCTCTGTCCTGGTCCTGTTAGAACTCTCAGCGGCTTTTGATACTATCGACCATGGTATCTTACTGCAACGCCTCAAGGGGTTAGGGGTGGGAGGCACTGTTTTACGGTGGTTCTTATTCTACCTCATGAGGTGTTCGCAAGCGGTGTTGGCGGGGGGACAGAGGTCGGCCCCGAGGCCCCTTACGTGTGGGGTGCCCCAGGGGTCGGTCCCCTCTCCCCTTTTGTTCAACATCTATATGAAGCCGCTGGGGGAGATCATCCGTGGTTTGGGGGTGGGGTATATCAGTATGTTGATGATACCCAACTTTTTCAATCCACCCCGAATCAGCCCAGCGATGCCCTCGATGTGATGTCCGGGTGCCTGGAAGCGGTGTGGCTCTGGATGGGGAGGAACAGGCTTCGGCTCAACCCTGCCAAGACGGAATGGCTGTGGGTACCGGCATCTCAGTTCCATGGGGATGCTCCACCGTTGGTTGTAGGGGGGGAGGTGTTGCCCCGTTGACAGGGCGCGCAACTTAGGCATCCTCCTGGATTCACAGTTGTCTCTGGAAGATCATATTATGACCGTGACCAGGGGGCATTGGCCCACATCCGTCTGGTGCGCCAGTTGCGCCCCTACCTGGACCGAGATGCCCTACGTACGGTCACTCATGCGCTGGTCACCTCTCGGATTGACTACTGCAACGCTCTCTACATGGGGCTGCCCCTGAAGACCACTCGGAGGCTTCAGCTGGTGCAGAATGCAGCCGCGCGGGTAGTGATGGGAGTGTCCCGACGCTCTCATGTTACACCCCTCCTGCGTGACCTGCATTGGTTACCGGTTGCCCTCCGTGTGAGATTCAAGGTGCTGGTAATTACCTATAAAGCCCTACATGGCTTAGGACCGGGGTATTTGGCGGACCTTCTGCGGCCAGCAACAGCTCCCCATCGCCCGGTGTGCTCCCACAGAGAGGGCCTACTTGGGGTGCCGGCGGCCAGACAGTGTCAGCTGGCGGCCCCTAGGGAGCGGGCCTTCTCTGTGGCGCACCTACCCTCTGGAATCAGCTCCCCCTGGATCTCTGGATGGGCCCCTATCTTCACTCTTTCCACCACGAACTAAAAACGTGGCTATTTCGCCTGGCTGGCCTAGACTGATGGGGGTTTTTAAAATGGATTTTAATTGATTTTAGGGATTTTATGCGTAACTTTTAACCTGGAGTTCTTGTTTTATTTTTCTGTTTTATTGTGAGCCGCCCTGAGTCCTCTCAGAGAAAGGGTGGCATATAAGTCTAAACAAACAAATAAATAAATAAATAAATAAATTAGTGCTTACTCATGGCTCTATTCTATTAAATGACATCACAGGCAATAAATGTTACTTTTATAATGAAGACTTATTTACACACAGATAACTGTTCAAAGTATTGATATTTCAGTCAGATACTGTTTAAGTTTCTCCCCTCCCCCTTAAAAACCAGCATCATAAGATTCCCTACAGAAAGAAAGCAGTTACTCTGCTTCTTTGTCAAATATTGCTTTCCCCTACATTCACAGATCTTACCTGAGCCTCTCATTTGGCAAACAGAGATGAAAAATCAGTCATTTCTGCCAGTACCAAAATTCATGGATGCCTGGTCATGCTTGCTCATGTTCCATAAATGCTTTTCATAGCAGAACTGTAAGTTTTTTACTTTTCAACATTCAAATAAGTTAATCATTGCTGGCATAGCTATTATATAATTATTTTGAAAACATCTATTACAAAATTGCTCCACAATTGTGTAAGAAATAACAGCACAAGAAATATAATCCACAATGTCTTTTTTTAAAAAAAATTAACTTGATACCAAAAAAAAGACACTTCCTGTTAGAAGGAACAGCAGATTATGTGGGCCATCTAGTGGGAAAGCATTGCAACTCCATTCAAAGCTGACATTCTAAACAATGAAATACTCAAATGTGTATGTATATATACAGTGTGTGAGAGAGGGGGAGAGGGGGGAGGGAGGGAGAGGGCGGGAGAGAGGGAGAGCTACGTTGTAACTTATATAAGGTTATCTTTATCATAGTTAAGTATGATGGAGCTTATCAAGAAACAAACATAAACAAGAATGTACACTGCATTTTTAAATTTTATTTTGGTCTTTTAACCCTTGTCGTGTTTATAAATTATTAAATAAACAAACATAGTTGATCATTAAAGCTAACCTACTTTTTTAATAAGTCACTGGTTTAATTGATATTATAGTCTTATGTGCTAAGCACCCTATGTTTACATGAAAATAAATCTGAGTGGGATTTAATGAAGTGTAACACTGCATTGCTAATCTTAAAAGTGTAAATATCTAGTGGAGAAGATGTAATCTTCCACAAACACACTATACAATTAATGCTAGATGCACAAGAATTTACATTTTAGCTGATTAAGCCAAAATCTGTAACCACAGAGTCCATTTTCCAAGCAAGTCAAGCAACACCTTTCTACTAGCCTACATTTTATTTATTTATATATTTAAGAAAATGTATATGGCCACCCAATTCAGTGACTCCAGGCAGCTTAAAAATATTTACATAAATTTCAAGTAGCCATTTGCATTTGGTTTATGTATAAACTTTTTCCTGATGTAAAATATTAACAACTTTCAGGTTCAGTTTCAGTGTAACATCTCTCCTAAGCATCCAAGAATAAAATAAGAGAACACCTTATATATCACTCTAAGTTCAGAGAAAAGACTACCAGATACAATTGTACCAAATGCAAACAAAATAATAAAGCATATTTATATTCTGTGGCAACAATTCTAGAACATTTGCATGTTGCATGTTCTGTCAATTAATATGAAGGCTGATTCAGTTACAGAAGAAAAGAAAACCTGCAGCATATGAAGCAAGCTTTGCCCCTGTAATATTCTACTGCATTAAAATATATTTTAAGTGTATTTTAAATACTTCTCCAATCAGTTGCTCTAAATTATTTCGTATCTTGCCCAAGTGTTCTTCTTTCCCTGGCTAAACCAGTTTTGCTTCAAAAGTGTAATAACTTATTGTGAGACCTAATTAAAAGATAAGATTTCTTAATTAACTATTTACATCCCTCCAAATATATTCAAATAGGAAAAGAAAAATTAAAAGCAGGATGATGGTTTGGGTGAAGATTTTCAGGGGAGTAGTCAAGTCCAGCAATCTTGCTGTGGAATAACTTTTATTTTATTTTATTTTTTCTTTCCTTTCACCCTTACCAGCCTTATAGACTTCTCTGAGATAGGTTCAACATTTGTGTCAGATCATTTGTGCTTTGAGTAAAGTAAGAACCTGAATTGATTTATTATAAAATCCATTTAATTGTTTTCTTAGCCACCCATGGTATTCTCAGGTGTCTTCTCCAACACCAAAGTTCAAAACCATCAATATTCTTTTTTCTTCTTTCACTTTTAGTGTGTCACAGGGAAAACCATTCTCTGAATGCTTCTGATAATTGTAGGTATAAGCACATCATGACATCTTAATTTCTTTTCCAAGGTCTTCATTGATACTCTATCGAGTGCTGGTCTGTTGCATATTTTTTATCATTTCTTTATGAGACAGAGGGTGGTTTATAAATGGGAATGAATGAACAAATGAATGAATGAACGAACAAATGAACAAACAAACAAACGAATGTTACAAAGATTTTAATGGTTGTGTTAGCAAATGGACTATAGCAAATGATACTGTTCATTATTAAGATCAAGAATGGGTTTATAAAAACTAGGCAAGCAGCAGACATAGATCTAATAATCTTGATTAAATGTCAATGTGTAATTATATTATTAAAGATGAAAAAGTTTTGACAAAATACGTAAGCAGTATACTAAACACATTTGGAATTCCAAAGGATATAACTCAGTAACATATAATACAAATAAAATGTATAGACAGGTTTCTTTAGATACTGATAAATAGGGAGTCATTAAAGCTTACATAAGATGAACACTCATGTGATCATCACCTGCAATTTTTTCTGCTGACTCCTGACATGCCCTGTAGTATCTGTCAATACTCTGCTATAGTTGCAACTGAAGCAGTCATCTGTGGTCCTTGATGTATTTGCACTGTGTGGCAGCACCCACTCAAGCAGTCTGTGTCCAAGCTCCCTGGTGTAGTTGCACTGTAGTGCCCCACTACATGTACACTGTGTGGCCCTAACCACCCACATGCCCCACTGAACTTGTGCCAGGCCACTACTACCCAGTTCATCTGCACTCTGTACCACTCACCTGCTCATCGATCCATTTGCAAGCCACCTAAAAAAGGCTTGTCATGATGGGACGTGAAGCTTCCTGCCAGCTTCTCCATTAACTTTGCTTGTTGAAAGCCAGCAACAAGTTCAGGTTCTTGGTCATGTAAGATCACATAAATGACCCACATTCCTTGGCAATGGAGACTGCCACGATTGCTGTTGCTAAAGGATGCACTCATGTGACTTAACACTTTACAACCATATTATTTAGTGATGGAAATTCCAGTACCAACTACAACTGTTAAGCAAGGACTACGTGAATCATACCACCTGTATTACTGTAAGGCATTATTCCAAAAGGTAGTCAATTCAATGTTAAATAGAATCCTATCCTAAGAAAGGCTCAATATCTTTATCTTGAGGACATCTATTCCAGAAATTTGCAAGATCAAACCAGCTGCAAACAGTTAAAATACCTCACAACTGGCAATGAATGAAAAGTTAAGATAAAGTACACTATATGCAAAAAGGAAATGAAATCTCAAGAATGACTGCAGTCACTACAGAAAAAATATTTAAGATCAATACAGAAATGCATAAATTTTGAGATACAAATTACAGGATAGACAGCTGAAAGAATTTTAACTGTTATTCCATCCCCCATCCCCCCCAAAGTAGCAGATGAAGTGAAGCAAAACCTTGCCAGGACCATCTGCAGGTGTTCAGGGTATAAGGACACATCTGTTTCCACTGTTTACTAACATACTGACAGAACCAACAATTTTCAAACTGTCAAAGACTCCAACATTGCAGCATTTAGGCCATGAGCCTAAATATGAATGAGTGTCTGGCAGTTCCCTAAAAATTAAGTAACCACCTTAATTTGGCACAAAAATTGCCAACACTAATGAAATGTGGCCAATATATGGGGGCGGGAGGGGGGGTGTCATTTGAAAGTTTTAAAGACTGAAAAAAGACAGTTTGCCTGCCAGAAGCCTTCTGTGCTTAATCTAAATCCAACCCAAAAGGGAAAAAATGGGAATAGTAGTGGTATTTACTGAGAAGTCAAAATATCATTATGTCACATCAAAAAGCCTGTGTCAAGACCACATTTAGGTATTTTTTATGTTTTAAATGGCTTTTTGTTCCTGATCAATCATATTATTTAGTGCTCTATACCACGATGAGCACAGAGATGCAGGACTCTGACCATAGCAACAGCAATAGCTCTTAGGCTTATATACCACTTTACAGTGCTTTACAGCCCTCTCTAAGCAGATTATAGAGTCAGCATATTGCCCCCAACAACTTGGGTCCTCGTTTTACCCACCTCGGAAGGATGGAAGGCTGAGTCAACCTTGAGCCTGGTGAGATTTGATCTGCCAAATTGCAGGCAGCTGGCAGGCAGCAGAAGTAGTCTGCAGTACTGCACTCTAACCACTGTGCCACTGTGGCTCATTTCCTTGGTCTGATGTTGAGATTATGTTAGACCCTAATTTTAAAAAGATGGTTTATCCAAGTGGGGTAAGGCCCTCCACTAATAATTAAAGACTCTGAAGAGGGAACACAAACAGAAGACATCCGAGATCTGAATGAATGAAATAGCCTTATTAAATACTTTGTTCTTTACATACAGTAGTTTATACACTGCTCAAACAACTAAAGGGAACACAAAACTACTTATGTAACGAACAAAGTTAAGTTAATAAGGCTATTTCATTCATTCAGATCTCGGATGTCTTTTGCTTGTGTTCCCTTTATTTTTTTGAGCAGTATATATTTTATATATTGTGCATTTTATTGTTTATCTTGTAAGCTGCCCGGCATCAGTAATTTTTCATAAATAAATAATAAACAATCCAGAGAAATTGAGTAGGGTCAATTCTGGGATGTTTACTGAAATTACTTTCCTGGTATGAATCCAGATTTGATCAGACTACTGTCCAACACTTCAGCATTTCCCCTTGTCATTCAAGGTTATTCTCACAACCCATTACACACGTCAGGCTAAGCACAAGAACAATATGGAAAAATTCAGCCAGAGTTCGGTTTTTTACTTGTTTAGAATCTTGCCAGACCTAACAGCAAGGTTACTACTCCCAGCCTAACAGATATCCCTCGGAGATTCTAGGGAGTGGTTGTTCTTACTGTCTCCCTCTGTCTCCTATCCAGCTCTGGGCTGGGCTGCCTCTTGTCTCCCTTCCCTTTGTGGAACGTGCTCCCTCCTTCCTGGGAAACTGACACTGTAGTCCATCACCCCAGCTTCTCTCTGTGGGAGCTATCTTCCACCTATAAGTGTAAGTCTGCATCACCAAAAAAAGGGTGGCAGAGGGACTAAATGACAAACACTCAATGAAGAAAAAGAAATTAAATACTGCCACCTTTGTAAGTTTACTTGAAATATGGATAATTAATAAATGAAACAGACAAATAATACTTGAAATGAACTATTTTGTTACCCCATATTTACTTCCACAAATAATCAACATCAATAATCAGACATCTCTGCCAATGATGGGACACATTTCGCAAAGCTGTCACAAAAGAATTCCACTGTCTTTTCAATCAAGTAATGTTGCAGCAACATTTCTTCTATTTAACTCTATTTAAACTTTGTTCCAAAGTGTAAGTATTGCAAATGTAGGTGCAATGCTGCTAGATTCAAGAAAATCCATGTGAATAACACATGTGCCCCTAAACACTGAAACAAAGAATCTTCCTACTGGATCCAGTATTCTTTTTTAATGGTATCCCATGGACTTCCTTTCTGAGCCATAATGATGAATCCATGTTTTGTCATTTGTCCTTACCTTCATTCTCATACGGCAACAAAAAAAAACTGCTGAAAATTTTCTTAAATATTTATCCCTGTCATCAACAAGTAAGTAACCCATGTTGTAGAAAGCTTCTAATATTGAAAAACAACAATAATTGACCCAAATATTCTCCATCAATAATTGACCCATATGTTACTATGAAATATTAACCTTGGCAGCAAGTTCCCTTTGAATGATCTGCCAATTGTCCTTAATTAATTCATTAACCTTTCTCACGTGAAACTTATAAACATTCAAAATAGGTTTCATTGCTTTTGGTTTATTAGTTGCATCACTTATTTTGGCAGCCCTATTCATTACTGAGTTGATATCTTCCCTTGAGGATGGCAGTGAGTTGCAATATAAAGTTAAGTTGCTTCTTTTTATATTTGGTGCAGTTTAGATGTCCAACACTGGCAATCTTGGATGTTCTACTGAAATGTAGTAAATATTGAGTGTGCATACTATATTCCAATGAACAATACTAATGAAGAACCATAAAGTTTTGAGTTTTGAGAAAAATTGTGCAAACTATAAAACAAATGTGATTTTGATGATAAAAAACATATTCTGCTATGTGTCAAAATAGCTGGGGAAAAAAGATGAGAGTATAGAAAAAGTAACTGGAGATCCAAGAATGAATTATTTGCCTATAAGTTGAGTGAATAGATAAAATAAATTTACAGACATCTATTTCAAATACTTTGTGTAAGTATGAGACTGAGTTAATCAGTGAAGACTAAAAGTTTTTATTATATATGATTTGATTGTTAGTCCTTGGGTTATGACTATTCATTCAGCAAATGTCTATGGAGATTCTCAGTCATCCAGGTCATGGTTGTCCCAAAAGTTCTTTTCCCAGAGGCAATCTTTGTATTTCAATTACTGAGTATTGATATTTTACAAAGTTTTCCAGTTCCTTTTGAGCTATTTTAGTGTTATTTCATATTAACATGTCTATATTTTTAATTCATTTTCTTCAGCTACAGTATGTAGCTAGCTGTAGAATTTGGAAAGCCTATAAGCATTTTATGTGATCATTCTGGAACACTTTTCCAATGCTATATAAACAGACCAATAAATCCATACTTTTTGCATAAACTGCAATGCATCATATTTACTACATAATCATGTCATCTTGTTTTATAATCTGCCCAGGCAATTTCATTAAAGTTGCTGATTATATGGTCAACAATCCCATATTTCTTTTTATCTACTTTACATCTGTTGTTTTTCCAGGTTTTAAAATTTTTATTTTTATGACATTTACTGTTAGTGCTCATTCATGGTCTGCAAATATAAAATCTTCCATTTTCCCTTTCTGATGAATCTAATCTGAAACCATTTTCAAGTTTTGTTATTATTCACTGTGCCTTCAATTTATTTTAGATATACAGAGATTTGCCTTTTCAATTTTGCATATGCCACTGTAACTGTTCAGCTTTATATGTCAACTTTGATTCTGTGACATACAAAAGGCTCTCTTTGCAAATATTTATTAACCTTGTCTCTTTTCTTGCTTTTACGTAATCATTTGCACTTCTGATTTTATCCCCATTGTCAACTCCACTTGCAACAAACCAATTTTCTTTGGTAATACAAGTGATCTGTCACTTTTGGGGTATACAGTGCTGACAGCATATTTTTTTTCATTTACATATATGGACCATAATCTACAACAGTGTTTCCCAAACTTGACCCTTTGAAGATGTATGGACTTCAACTCCCAGAATTCCTCAACCAGGCATACTGGTTGGGGAATTCTGGGAATTGTAGTCCATGCATCTTAAAATAGCCAAGTTTGGGAAACACTGATCTATAACAATGACCCAATACCAGGGGTGAAATGCTCCCAGTTCGGACCGGATCGCCCAATCTGGTAGCAATGGCGGCTGGTGGTGCAAAAGATCAGTCAGGTCCGGACCAGCATTGTAAAACGCCTGTCATTGCCTGTTGGGGTGGGAAAGGCTCCAAGATGATCCCATTGTTTTTGAATAACCTCCAGAAATAGTTTTGGAGTAGGGATCTCCTCCAGCACTAACTTAGGCTCATGAAAGAGGCCTTCAGCAGGGTCTTGAGTAGCCACCGGTGATGTTGTCTGCATTCCCAATTTGGTGGTGGATTTAGCCTTGTGAAGTAAAAGCTTAAAAAGGGCTGGAGGGAAGAGTCCAGTAAAGGCCGGAGGATCCAGCATCATGTCCTCATCCTCCGAGAGTTCCAGCTCTCTGTGCCCATCATCACCCCAAAGGGAGCGGCTGTGGGAATGATGTTCCTGATAGTCAGGTCTGCTGGCCAAAGGCAAAGAATGAGGAAAACAAGACATGCCTTCCTATGATAAAGAGTCAGGGCAGTAATACCTTTGGAAATGGCCTGAGAAATTATAAGTCTCATGTCCTGAGATATGTCAGGCCCCTGACTTTCCACTGGGCGGAGCCCCGCCACAGTGGATGTGAAGGTAGCAACAGGAACTGACCTGTCAGAAAATTCCTGCCTGCCAGTTGCTATGCAAGCAAAAGGATTCAGATTTTTTTATTTGTTGTCAAGCTGCAAGGAGATGGAAGAAGACAACTCTCCTGCTCCCTCTAGTGGTTCCTCCAGCAGAACTGCATACTGTGGGTGAGCTACCGGCTCTGACTGAAAAATGTGCGAAGTGCTTGAAGCTGTCAAGGAAGAAGCTGGCAGCTTGCCATGTTTCTTTGCGCCCCTTGAAAATTGCTTTTCAAGGGCTTTCAGGCACCTCTTAGTGTCCTTTTCTTCTGCGCTGGTATTTCTGAAGGACCTGAAAGCCTTAGTCTTAATCTTGTCGGCTGCTCTCTTAGAAGCTGACCTGGATTTAGCAGTTCCCTTGCTGGCATGCTCCAGTGAAGCCGGAGATTGACCATTAGCTCCATTCCTGTCATCGACAGAGCTGTCCGCCATTTTGACAGCTCAGCTCTGACAGGGGAGACTGGAAACAGGCAAGGGCTCCGCAGGAGGTCAGCCTGGCCGACGATGGCAGGAAAGGTGCTGGCGGCTTTGTCGGTGCCCAAACTAGCCAGCGCACACACCAAGATGGCCAGAAATGTCCAAAGGCCCCAGCTTAAGTGGCGCTATCAAAGGCTGGCCCCGAAACCAGCGCAGCAACGCCAAACACTTGGAATTTTAAAAGGCTGGCTCAAGTGGCTCCGAAAGCCACAGCAGCAACAATAGCACGATCCAAGCGCTTTCATGAGTCAGCGGCTCTGCCAGGCAGACTAGGCTAGCCAGCATGTTCCCACTGGTCCCAGTTGAGGGTTTTTCAGATCGGTGGCATTGCCAGAACACCTGGACTGGCCAGCACAACTGAGTAGCACGGAGCTGAGCCCTGGCGGCAGGAACACAGGACGAGAGCTCCTGCTGCTTCCGCAAGTCTCCAATAATTAGAATCAGCCTAAAACAGAAGTAAGGAAACCTGTTCCCGGGAAGAAGTCCAAGAATGGTAATCTCTGATGTCCAAACCATCCAAAGTGTCTCTCTTGGGCAAGACTGAGTTGAAAACGGGGGCCAGAGAATCAGGCACCTTGGCATGGCTTCAATTTATCACTCAGTCTCTGGGCAGAAAGGACATCATTGAACCCATTCTTGGACCCCCCCCCCCACTATCACTGGAGAACTAACATTTCATCTTAGATTATAGCTGACCTCCCTTCCCCCCCAAAAATTCAATCTTTATATAATTACAAATGAATAAATAATAATGATGTTAGGTGCGCAAGGAGAATAATGTGTTACATGTTTTATAATATTTTAAAAGTTCTTATGTCATATATCCATTTATTTTTAGATCAATTTTATATGAACCAGGAGCCTGATAATGTATTTTCATTTCTAATGTGTTAAAAATACAAAGTTAATTGGTAAGATATTTGAAATTTGTCTCACGTGTAACCTGCACCTATGTAGCCAACTTGTCTTTTTCTCCCTTCTCTCCCTCTCTCCCATCTCATTCCAGATTAAACCCTACATCAATTTAACCACTCCATTACATCTGACGTGAGGTGTCTTTTAATAAAATTTGCTTGTTTAAAACACTGCTACTAATCTTCCCCCGCCCCCCAGATTAAAGTGGATCTTTACCTGCAATATCAAGTGAGGAAAGTAAATGTCATTATAGTCCCTTCTCTATAAGTATTTTCAAAAAATAAGTTAATGAACGTTCCAAACCAAGATCATTCTATTTATTTTTCTACACGAGAAGCAACATAGTCTCAAACATTTAAATACCCAAGAAGTTTCTCTAACTTGAATACTAATTACTTTAAGAGAAGACATTAAGAGTTTGTGCACTATGACAATAAAAGACTGAAACTTGGTCATGTTTCTACCTGCTGAATGTAATTACTTTTGAAATTCATACTGTATTACTCAGTTTACATCTCAATTGAGAAAAGGTTGAAATTTGCTTGAAGTGCAAAAAAAAACCACTTTGATTTTGGATTTTGCCGATTAGATAGGTTGCTGTTATAGAAATGGCTAGTATATATTATTATATAAAAGTAAAAAGTTGAGGTTGTATGTTATTACCTTATTCTATTGGGCCAAAAAGAGTCGGTAGTCAATGCTTTCCTTTTTCTTCTTCCTTTTACCCTACACTTTTTTCCTTTTCCCTGTTCCTCCCTTTTTTCTCATTATTTTCATTTTTCTTTGTATCTCTGTATTTTATATTTTGATATATTAATAAATATATATATATATGGAAAAAAGGATAAAATTATTTACATTTCCTGAACATGAGCATAATTTGTTGTATTGTATTTATTCTTTAGCAATTTATGGTAGAAGAAAAAAGGCTTCTAAATAAACAGCAGCTAGGTGTTAAGAACAATAAAATTCTTTGGCACTTTTGTTGAAATTAATTGATTCTAATCAATAGTCGAGAGACCATGAGCAAGAAAAGTTCAAAATGCATTAAAATAAGAGATAAATATAATTAAGATTTAATACTTAAGACTGAGACATAAACTCAGTAGCCCAGACAGAAGCATGGTTATTAGGAAGTGTGTCATGATTACAAACACATTGCTGAGAAGGGAAGTTGCATTACTTTCCCTGGAGAGTTTTTATTTTCAATTGAAATAACAGTTAGAGACAACTTGCTTTAACAGAGCTTACAGAGGTATCAAACTCGATTTCATTGAGAGCCGAATCAGGATTGTGTTTGATCTCTGGGGCTGGGGTGGGCGTGGCCAGGGTCCAGCCAGCTCGATGTCACTTGTATCAGGGGGCACCTGTGGCGGCCAAATGCAAAGGCAGGACTTCCCTCAGACCCTCCGTCACTCTCATTATAATCCATCCTACCTTCCTTCCTTCTTCCTTCTCCTTCCCTCTTCCTTCTCCCTTTCTTCTTCCTTCCCCTTTCCTTATTTTTCCTTCCTTGCTCTCTTCCCATCTTTCCTTCTTTGTCTTTCCTCTTTCCCTTTCTCCTTTCCTGTCCCTTCTTGCATTCTTCAAATGCAAAAGGCAAAACATTTCTCCTCTTGTTTTGTTTGTAGTTTGTTTTGCTAGCCCTCTACCAGTGAAAACAGAGCCCAGGAGGGGCACACGCTGGCAGACACACCACACCACGGGTCAGTCCTTTGCTGTTCCCAGGACAGCCCCGTGGACCAGATCTAAGCACCCCGCAGGCCGGATGCAGCCCGCGGGTCTTGAGTTTGACACCCCTGACTTAATACAATTGTGAGTGCACATCAAATAATAATATTTGGGATTCAGAGCCAACAACTGCAGGACTGGAAGAAAAGTTGTTTTCAATCTTTGTATATTTGCACAAAGAAATAATTATCTTTTATTAAAAATCAAATCCAAAGACAAGAAGATATCTAAAAAGAATGCACCAGTTCTGTAAAGAACAACATCCAGAATCAGAAATAACAGAACAGAGACTAGCAAATCAACATTGATTTATAACATGAAATAAAATATTCAGAGGGACAGAATTGAAAGAATTGCAATGATCTATCCAGGGCAAAGAAATTGAAGTCTTACCAAATGTAGGTCAGACTACAAAGGCAAACCAAGAAGAGTCAATAGTAGAGGAAGCCATCACATTTAATGAATCATTTTTCATTCCCAAGCCAGGCTTCTTTTCTTTCCAAACCCCTCTAACAAAAAAAATTGAAACAAACAATAACTGAGCATCTACAATAGCATAAAAAGAATACAATAAGGTTGCCTGCATCAAAGCTTGTTCCAAAGAAACAGCTAGCACAAATATTAAAATATGTCAATTCTGTAATATCAAATGCAAGCACCAGTTCACTGCAAGAAACGTATCAACTAATGTCCAGCATGGCTGCAATTAGAATATAATAGAATACTTTACTGGGCAAGTGTGATTGCACACAAATATTTATAAGTGGGATGCAAAATCAACAAAGAAAAAAAAAAACCAAACAGTGCACTACCAAAATGGAAGATCAGGCTGGAAAATAAGATCAACATGATCAGACGCAAGCAAGCTCGTACAGGTGCAAGAAAAGAAACTGAAGAACAAGACAAGTACCCGATCAAGAAATATTACCTAGAAACAAGAAAGCACTGGAAAAAACAGCAAATAAAAATTAAAGCCAAGCAGATCAGCAGTTATGGAGTTCTGCACATTATAAGCAGAATTTCCAATTTTAATTGCATCAATAATGTTTCTATCGATCCATCAATGGAGAGACTGCAATCAACACCTGACAAAATAAAAAGAGTGCAGTTCTAGGTGCAGCTATGGCAGAGGTCCTCAATCTTTGGTCTGCAGCCTAATACCAGGGTGTGGCCTATTTGGAACTGGGGCATGTGCGCAAGCGCAGCTTGATTTGCAGAAGTCGAGCTGCACACACATTTGTGTGTGCACCTGCCCACCACTTACACAAATTGACCTGCACATGCATGCCTGCCAGCCCGTTGCTCACGTGGTCAAATTCACCTCCCCACAAGCTGGGCCGCCAAGCCACAAAGGTTGGGGAATGCTAAGCTATGGGGCAACCCAAAGAAATACAACATGAATGCAGCTTGGACTAAGGAACTGGACAAGGATAAAAAAAAAAAAAAAGGAAGCTGAAATAACACCCTATAATAGCAGCAGAAATGGTGGACAAAAGGGAAAGGAAAACTGGTGCCTTTTCGTCAGCACCAGCTGAAGACAACAGGTAGGTGAGATGAGCGGTGTGGAAATAATATAAATGAATGGTTTTTGATTGAAACATCTGACTGATTCATTGCCAAGCAGTTTAACAACATACTTCAAGAAGATGAAATTGAAGATTGGTTAACATCTGGCAAAACCTGATAATGAAAGATCCAACAAAAAGGGCAGCACTAGGTAATTACAGGTCAATTGCACTGGACTCCCTGTCACATGATTGGATAATCAGATGCCTAGGAATAACAAGAGGCAATAGGAACATCAGAGGCTTTGTGCAAAGATCAATGGCACGATGCAAAACAAACTTGTTGGTCAATGATAATAGATTGGAAAAGGTTAATATCAAGAGAGGAATCTTTCAAGGGTTCTCACTATCACCACTCCTGTTTGTCATTGCACTGATACCTGTGAACAATACTGAACAAGTCAGGCCATAGCTATCAAACATCAAAAACATCTACCAGACTATCTTACTTCATTTACATGGATGATCTGAAGCTGTATGGGAAAACACTATTTGAAGTAAAATGCCTGCTCAATATTGTCCTTATGTTCAGCCAAGATATTGCAATGGAGTTTGGACTAGATAAGTGTACCGCCCTCACCACCTACAGGGGAAAAATAGTGAAATCTAAAGCAATCAAAATACATCAAATCAAACAAATAGCATCAAGAGTCTGGTTGAAGACAATCTCTACCTAGGCATCCTTCAAGTAACACCATCAAGTACACTGATGTCAAGAAGAAGTGAATACATGATGAGGGTGAAAAACAGCTTAAAGCACAAACGCAGTGGACAAAATACCACCAAGGCAATTAACACCTAGGCAATTTCAGTCATTAGATATACAATTGGAGCAGTGGACAGGACTTAATTAGAAATAAAAGCCCTAGATAGGAAGGCCAGAATAATAAGGGCAATGAATCATGCCCTTCATCCACGCAGCAATATTGACAGACTCTACTTACCAAGGCATGGAATGTTGCAAGTACATCAGACAGCTGAAGAAGAAAAAAGGACACTGACTCATGGAAAGACAGTGAAGAAGATGTGGTGAAGCTAATGTCAGAAACGCTGAGTATTGGAAACACCAAACTGGACAACAAAATAGACCATGTGAAGAATGGAGAAATAGAAAGAAAGAAAGAAAGAAAGAAAGAAAGAAAGAAAGAAAGAAAGAAAGAAAGAAAGAAAGAAAGAAAGAAAGAAAGAAAGAAAGAAAGAAAGAAAGAAAGAAAGAAAGAACTAGCAGGCAAATCAAATCAGATAATAAAAAAATCTGGGAATGGCTAAGAGCTGGAAAGTTGAAGAGACAGAGAGGCTAAAACCAGCTGCATAAGACCAAGCCTTAAGAATAAATTCATTCAAAGCCAGAATTGAGAAGACAGCAACAGACAGCAAATGCCACCTCTGCAAGTAAGCTGAAGAAAGAATGGACCACCTAGTTAGCTGCTACAAGAAGATCACACAGACTGACTACAAACAATGGCATGACAAAGTAGCAAATAATAACGCATTGGAACTGCAAGAAACACGATTTGCCTGCAAGCAAGAATTAGTGTGTCCACAAAATAGACAAAGTAATAGAAAATAAGACACTAAAGTGTTCTGGAAATTTTAAATTCAAATAGACAAGCATCTGCCACATAATATTCCAGATATAAGAATCATTGATAAGAATGACCAATAGTCTGGATAGTGGATGTTGCAATAGCTAGAGATAGCAGAAGAGAAAAGAACTGAAGAAAATTACAAAATACCAAGACCTGCAAATAGAAATATAACAACTGTGGCAAAAGAAAGCAAAGATAGTTCCAATAGGCACCTCTTGGGTGCAATCCCAAGATAACCAAATCGCCATTTCAATACCATCAGCATTAACAAATCACCATCAGTCAATTGAAAAAAGCAATTTCTCTTGAAACAGCTTATATCCTACAATACCATCAAACAACATCTACTTATCCCAGGTCCTTCATAAAGCTGTTTGTACATCTACACATAGACAATTAAATAATTAGAATTAATATTGAATTTTATATTAAAAGATGTGCCATATTGTAATTAAAAAAGTAGTAGTTTTGGGGAAAAAATTCTCAAAAATATTAATGCCAGCTCAGAAAATGTATAAGAATACAAAAAGCAAAGAGCCCATGTAAGAGCATACTGATACAAAGTACAGTAAATCTTAAATTAATTCAGACTGAAAGTTTTAATTTTTAAAAAATGATAATGTTACCCCTTCTGATTGATTTAGGGGGCCTACAGCTAAAATATTTACCATCAAAACATATTTAAACAATTTAAATTAAAACAAAAGTACTAAGCCATTTCCAAACTATTTTTTAGGTTCTTTTTAAACTCTAACAAGGACATCAGCCCTCTTAAAGCAAAGGGAACCCACTCAAAAACATGGAGCAACTTCAAACAAATTGGACCGTAAATAATTGCTAGGCAAATCTGCAGCTTCTGTTAGGGAAATTCTACAAATGACCTCAACAAGTGAACAATTTTCATTTATGCATTCTGTATTCCTGATTTAAAGCGCCTCCATTACTCTGGATATATACAAAGCTCCAGAGCCAGTTGCTAAGAGCATCTAAAATATCGAATTGTCACATAACAAATCAATGTTTCTTATTAGGATAATTATTTTCAGAAGGTTACAGCAATGCTCATAACGAAGCTGTGCCATAACTCACCAACCTCTCAGTCTTCATTAGTCATGGAAAATAATTACCTAAATAGGTAAATCTGATAACAAAGAGTTTTTTTCCCCAATGGGCAAAGTTGAATAATAAAAGGCAATCATCCTGAATTTTCAAGCATATTTTCATATCGCGCATCTCCCTTCTTAACCACATCACAAATGACACCATTGGGACAGCATTTTGGTGTGGCACCAATTATAGAGAAGATGAGAGAAGGCCAGCTCTGCTGGTATGGACATGTCCTGAGAGCAGCACTTTCCACCATTGCCAAGACTGCCTACCAACTACAAGTCAATGGCTGGCGACCTCACGGGCACCCAAAACAGAGATGGCAAGACACTATCAACAAGATATGCAAGCCGCGGGCCTGCGCCCTAGAGACACAGCTGATCATGCAAAGTGGCATTCAATGGTCAAAAAAGCAGACGCTGCACTCGTGGGAAAAGGCTAGGAAGAGCATGATCCTGAATTTTCCAGCCATATTTTCCTTCACATTATGTGAAAAAGAGAAAGGAAAAATCAGAGGTAGACATTTGCATTCTCTTTGCATAGGTAGTTAATGAAAGTTCATCAGATTTATTCAACAATGGGAAGTTTTCTTTATTTACGAAAACAAGAACTAAGCCTTATTGCACCTACAAAATATATGGAAAAAAGTTATTGGAAGCTTTGAAAAAAATTCTACTTCAAATACCAGTTATTTCTGGAAACAAGAAGCAGATGTTTTCTTCTGTTTGGCTGAACTATGCAACAGAACAACAGGCCCTTTGTTACGCTGTCAGCAAGAATGTTATTGCTGCCTTTTTAAAAAATGTCTATCATTAAAGAATCTGGTTGCGTGGTACGCTGTATAGTAAATGAGAATTAACAATAATGGTTTAGACAAAGAACAGTTGCAATGTGAACTATTTCATTAATATTCTTCCATCATTTTAAAGGACAAAAGAATCATACACGTGTAACAAGCCAGCAAATATATTTTAACAGGATTTAACAAAAATAAAGGTTTTGATACCCAGGATATCCTAGATTATATTATGCAATTTGAGCTTTATTCCCACTAGATTGCTCCGAAAACTAAACAGTTGAAAACTGCATTCCCTTTTATTTTGAAATTTATAGAAAAGAGGTTTACTTACTGTGGCTCAATTTGGTTTGTTCATGCACTACTTTAAAAACCCAATGCAAAATTATTTTCAAAATTTGCATCAGAACAATTTACCCAAATACCCCCACACAAAAAGGAATATGCACAGCCCTCTCAAGAAATATGTTTTCATATTAGGATTTATAACCCTACTCATTAAGAAATGATTGTAATTCAACAAAGTTACAAAAGGTCACAGTCCATTTCTTTGCATGGGGAGGTACAGTAGTTCCAAACAACAAAGTATTTTTTTAAAAAAATCCCTTAGTTCAAATTGATACCACACCCTTATAAACAAGGGCAGAAACATAATGAAAACGATGTGGAATCAAGACTGTATTTATATATGGTAAATAATGGGAACTTAACAAACCTCAGCTTCAGATTCCAACGCCTCACAGTCTCAATAGGTATAAACCAGAACAAAAGTTATAGTTCAGCAACATGCCAAGAGTTGCTGAAGCATATATTAATGAGCGTAATAATACTCTCATCTGTTTCCTAGTGCAGTTCAAGGTGTTATTATCCTTAAAGCCTTTAGTGGCATAGGTATAGGATACCTGATGGACTCCTCATCCCATTAGAAGCCCATTCTACTTGTGCTGGTAGAGGGGGCCTATTTTTGATCCTGTCAATGAAAGAACTCCAACTGTAGGGATCCAGAAAAGCTTTCTCTGCTGCAGCACCTGCTCTTTGGAACATCTTATACTCTAAGGTAAGATCCGCCCCAGCCTCCTCTCTCTCTGCTCTCCTCCCATCCGTCTTTTTGGTTATCATATTGATGTGTTTATTCTTGTTGTGTTCCACTGTCATTATTTTATTGTTCTATTATTTTACTTCTCTTCTGTTTATACACCTTTCATTTTTCTTTCTTTTTATTATTACAAGCTGCCTTGAGTATGGCCAGATAAGTGACTAATAATAACAATAACAAGAATAATAAAATAACCTCTGACAATGAAAATAGCTCTATTTTGCATCTTGTCTTTGTTGTATCCTATATATATAATTCTAAAGATTGATAGTGATAGTGATAGCAATTTTTATTAAGTTCCATGTAGTTTACTCTCATTTGTTTACTGCAGTAGAGTTTTTCAGCAATTCACAGTAGTAAAGTATAAGAAAAAGTCCATGGAAAATTTTAAAATATAATAATCATAATATAATTACAAATCCAACCAAGGCATCATCCATAACCACAGACCCTCTAGAATTGCTTCATGTAGGAGACTGTTCTGTAATATAGGCAGCAGCTACAAACCTCTGAATATCTGGAAACAGGGGTTTGCAATCAGGTTTTTTTACAGAAGACATGATTTATCCTGGTGGCTAGAGAGAGTGCCTGTGGAGATATCTTGCTACCAAACATAAAGGGCTTTATAGATAATTATCAGCACCTTGAATTTCACTTGAAAGCTGATGCCATGTCCGGAAAAGAGTACCCAAAGTTTATTAATTGTAACCCAGACCATTGATCTATGCAGTTATGTTAAAGCCGTTTCCTCAACTGATCAGATTTGACAACAGTTTGCTATGACTTAGTTATACCACATCTGGAGTTCATCTGATTCTGAATCATGCTTTAGGAAGTGTCCGGAAGTTGTAATTCATACAAAATAAAGCAACTAGATCAGTGATGGTTTTGGTGCTGGGTGCCCAAAGCGTGTGCCCCAATCCCCAAAATGCAAGGCAAGCGCCCCCCCACACATGCGTTCTGGCCCTGCACACGTGCACGCATTCTCTGCACATGCGCCTCCTGACGCATGCACGCCGCCCCACCTGGCCCCCATTTTGGCTTCCAGGTTGGTTCTCCTGCATTTCTGCCTCTTGTGCCTTCTCCAACCTCCTCAGTTTCTCCCCCGCAGAGCGCACTAGCTTTCTCCTGCATTTCTGCTGCGGAGGGTGAAACCTGCAGAGATCGGGAAAGGCCCCGCACATGCGCGGCAGAGACCCGAAGACCAGCTGGCCGGTGGGAGGTGCACGCACATGCGCGGTGGAGCTGGGCTGGGCTGGGCGATGGCTGGCATGCCCGGACAGAGGGCACGCCATCACAGAACTAGATCATAACATATTGTAGTCTGGACTTAGAAGCTAATCAGCTGAGCCTCATTTGCACTTGTGTATGGGAAATCAATTCTGGAAAAAGATTTCAGAAGAAAGTAATGATAAATTATTTCCATATTGTTCCCTAGCATGATGTAGCAATAAAGTCAATCAGGAGATGACCCTGACATAAAAGAATCTTTAATTTTAGGCTGCTTAATTAGTGGAAGGTACAGGGATTATATGATCCCTATATTGAAAGGCTTTCAGAGTTTGCCAATTGCTTACTGCATACTGTTTAAGGCACTGCATTAACCTTTAAATCCCTAAATATTAGGCCTTACTATTTAAACCAGTGGTTCCCAACCTTTTTTTGGCCATGCCCCACCTAAGCATTTCTAAAATTCTGATGCCCTCCCGTGACATATAATTCTTACTATTCAAAAAGTGAACTCTACTCATGCGGAGGAAGCCTAAAAGGCCATTAACTTGGTTTTAACAAGGTTCCAAATTGCCATTAAAAATCAAATTGCCCCCCTGTAGGGCGTAGGCCCCACATTGGGAACCACTGATTTAAACAATCTCCTCTTATGCTATGAAATTGACCATTATTATAACCTGCTATTTGAATATGCCCTTGCTGCCACAGACCCATCATTTTGGCACACATAACAGAGACTTTTCTCATAATGGTTCCAAGCTATACAGTGTACTCTATCTGGAGCTGTGTTGACAGTCTTGCTTTTTAAAAAATCTGTAAAGTCAAACTTGCTTTTCCTGGTTTTTCAGTGTTAATTTTAGTATTAGTCATGATGTTAATTTTAATCTAGGTTTAATTTTTAAGTTGATTTTGTTTTAAAATTGTAACCTCCCCTTAATAATAATTTAATAGGGTGGTAATTCCAAGCCAGACCTGCCAAATTTCTGAGGCTTAGGTGAAAGAAATCCATCTGGAGCAGCTGGTGAAGTTGCTGGCTGCTATCAATTCCTGGAATTGGAGGATGCATCCCTTAACTCAGCGGTCCCCAATCTTTCTGGCTCTATGGACTGGCAGCGGCATCGGTGGGGGGGCAGAGGATGGTTTCACTGGCGTGCCCACCACTTACACAAAGAGAACTTTGCACTCTAACATGCTCCCACCACTTACACAGCCCAGTTCCCAACAGGCCTTGCACTGGTACTGGGCTGCCAGACCAGGAGTTGGGGACCCATGTCTTAACTGAAATCTCACAGGGGTAGAAAAGAAGATTCCCCTTCTTGAGGAATAAGCTTTTAAATCAATGGCTCAACCTTTCTGTTTTTATCCCTTCACCTTTTTCCCCTTTTTACCAGAGTTACCAGACTCACACAGTCCTAGGGCCCATAGAGGTATTACAAATGTAATTTTAACATTGCATATATAATATTATTTTAATATCTGCACTAAAAGGATTTGGGGAATAAAATAAAATAGTTCCACCAAATTATAGAATGGCTAGATCAACATATAAAGAACCAGTTCGGTGTAGGGCTTAAGACATCAGCTAGAAAAAGGGAACTATGAGTTTTAATCTGTTTTTAGGCACAAAACTAGCTAGGTGACTTTAGGTCAATCACTCTGTCCCAGCCCTAAGAAGCAGACAACAGCAAAATCTTCCCAAGAAAACTACAAGGACAAATCCAAGGAATCACCAGGAAGGTTCAAGACTGACATGGATGCACCAAAACAAAGTCAACATATAAAAATTGGAATTATTAATCTGCAATCAGCAAAACAAAAACAATTAAGGGACATAAAATGGGAGCTGAGGAACTGAGGAAAGCAGCACTGAACAAAAAATCAAACACCCCTAATGTTTCTCCATATGTTTCCCTGCCAGCTTTATCTTATTAGCTTTCCCAAGGCTTCTGGGCAGGAGGATTGAGCGCCAGCCCCAGACAGAAAATCTGATGTTTCTATCCTAGCTGCTTTGAAGATCAGCACCTATTCACACAGAAGAAAACAAAACATTTTGCTCCCTTTGCCTGCCTGAACCATACCCCACTACACCTAAGCCTAAGGCTTTAAAACTATAGCTATCCTGTAGTACTCCAAATGAACTATAAGCCATTGTTGAGAATGGCAGAACCTAAATTTTAACACAAATAAGAATCCCAAATAACAAGTTTAATAACTCAGTGATGTAATAACTGGACAGCTGTTAAAGTTGGACAATTTTATGCATTTCTGCATAGTTAAGAATTGGCACTGCATCAAAAAGGTTTCTGCAAAATAATGTTTATTAGAGTTCTGCAGCAAGATGTCATAGATTATATATTAAAAAATAACCTTGAACAGTTTAAGAGCACATTCACTATTCTATTTTCATTTGTTAATCCCTCCATAAACAGTTGTAAACTGATTTGAAATCGATTTGAGTCAAACATTACTTTCCCAGCTGATTGTGATGGGAGCATAAAAAAATGTATTCAATAAATATTCCCCCCTCCCCCACAACTACAGATCATAGAAAAACAACCATAATCTTTTCTCCACTTCACCCAAAAGGAAATAAATTGATACTAACCACCCTACCAATGTTGCTATGATAAACTCAAAAGTAAACAATGGTAAGGCAAAACCATCAGCATCCTGCCACCATTACTATATTACACGAGAGTAACTGAAGAGACAATCACACTACATTGGCAGTACTGTGATCAAATATCTTATCTCCAGTATCTCTAACAATAGTGCATATTAGTGGAGCAACTGAGAGGCAAGAGAACAAAAAACTAAACCTTAATTCAGACAGTTTCTGAATTCTAATTTTAGTAGACTTTTGTGTGATTACACTCAAATAATTAAAATTTAAGCAGCCTATATTTCTAACAAATGTGCAGAATGGTCAATGGTCTATATTTGAATTTGATTTGCTAATAAATTTTTCATAAATTACTAAGATTATGCATAATTGCGTAACAGCAAAAGGGGGATTATCTGTTGTGTCACAGGTATTCCAATGATTACAATGATTTAAAATCTTATTATTGTATTCTGTTAAAACAATGGTCATTTCTGACTCCTTTACATTGCTATCAGTTTTCTTACATTGTGCAAGTTCCTGGTTGTAGGTCTTCCCTTTCTTTCCAGCAATCCTATTAAGGACACAGAACACAACTATCTTGTGTCCATATAAAGTGTATTGAAATATATGCACATTTAGAGATGCAGTCCTCAATGTACGACCACAATAGACCCCAAAATTTATGTTGCTAAGTGAGACATTTGTTAAATGAGTTTTGCCCCATTTTATGATTTTTCTTGCTATTTTCTAGTTATTAAGTGAATCATTGCAGTTGTTAAATTAGTAACCTGTTTGTTGTTAAGTGAATCTGACTTCCCTACTGACTTTATCAGAAGGTTGCAAAAGGTGATCAAATGACCCCAGGACACAGCAACCATCATAAATACGGGCCAACTGCCAAGCATCCCAATTTTGCATGACCAAGGGGTGCTGCAATGGTCATAAGTGTGAAAAAGGGTCATAAAGTCACTCTTTTCACTGCCATTGTAATTTTGAACAGTCATTAAATGAACTATTGTAAGTCCACGACTATTTAGTTTGTTAGTGTACCTGGGTTAGTCATAAAGTGCAATTACAAACTAATAACAATGTTCAAATTCTTTGAAATAAATCTTTCAGAACTTATGGGAGCATCTATAAATGAAATTATCTGTACATGCACATGCATACAATGACATTCAAGATTTGCTCCTGAAGCAGCAGTATGAACTTGGAAAGGATGCAAGGATGCAATCCTAAAAGGGGTAATTTAGGCACACTTCTGCATGTTACAAAGCATTATGTAGAGTTTGAGCAACCTTTCTAGTGATTAGCAAATTAAGCAATGATTAGTTTCTTTTGAAAAGTGAGATGAGGCTAGAGAAGTACAGGCATTTCTGTAACAGCATTTTTATTTTTGTGGCTCTTTTCCATTTTATAGAAGAAATTCATTTTAGAAACAAAAGGACTGATATCAAATATTGGCAAAATGACTCTGTTCCTTATCAGTTCACACATCAATACTCTCACATCGAAACCCAAACTCTGAAATGATGCCTGCATAGCATTCCAAAATTGGCTAAGATACCAGTTGGAAAGAAAGTGCCCTGAGGTGTGAACCTTATTACAAGCACTAGGCCTCTGCAAACCATTAGAAAGAGGTGCTTTACAACACACAGGAACAGGCACATGTGAGACAAGTGACTACTACTTTCAACACAGCTGCCCCCAAGTCTTGCAAAAGATATGTGGTAGTTATTTTAACAGGAGGTGCCTTATTCATGCTTCTGCACATTGAAAAGTACTTATTTTAAATGTTTAAATAGCTCGACTGGACAGGGGAAATCTACCTTTTTAACAGGCAAGTATGACTACTGCCTTTTTATTTGAAACAATCAATTAATAAACTAGGATTGCATACTGCTCAAAGTAAACTTTTTCACAAAAGTGATTTCGATAGAAAACAATATAGGTAAAAGAGTTTGAAAAGTCTGCCTCAACATACTCGGAATCTAGATCAGCATTTTCTATTTCTTAAAATATATTGGGACATCAATTCTGGATTGAATCTCAGAAGTATTACTGGGTTCAGTAAAGATGAATCATAATGCATATGGCTGCTACTTACTAACATTGGTAAAATTACACTTTTATTTACACTAGGGAAGATATATTTTATAATCCTTTCCTTAAAAAAATATGAAATGGTAAACATGTGTCAGAATAGAGTATTCTCATGTGCTTTTCTCTTCACTTAGTGCTCTTTAATATGAAATACCTAGTTTGTGTTAAATCAGAATTTCCTAGAACATTCTTACTTATATGAGTTAAACCAGAAACAAATTAAAAAGACAATTCAACAACTTTTAAAGGCCCAACCTGATTTGATGCCATGAAGTCAGATAACTTTCACAAAAGAATATATATCTTCAATAAGACAAAGCTTAATGTTTTAATTCTGGCTTTTAGAATTATAATTGACTTGGTTTGATTTGTTTTGTTTAAATATCTATGTTTGGACTTCTAGATTATTTCATGCAATTATATTTTATTCAAATTCTGTAACATTCATCCTCAAAATCCAGAATGATAAAATCAAAACAAGCAAGATTATATATCTTCAATATTTTTCCCCCAAGTACAATTTCCAAAAAGACTATTTTGGAAATAGTAAGAAGCATTAAAAAGAAGGAATCTAATGCTAAGTTTTAAAATCAGAATATTGAAGTATTAAGGAAAGGAAAACATGGAAACACCAGTATTTAATGTGTCCTATTTGATCAGATTTTCAAAAAAGGATCTTATTTAGGATTCTTTGCTTACTGAGAATGCAAATTTCTGCTGTTTGGCCATTAGTATTTTTAACCAAATCATACTTATTAAGTTATATTTATCTATCTAGAAAACAATTTATATTGGCATCATAAGACTCCAATGCTACAACCCAAAGGATGAAGCTTACAACAGAAGAGAAAGGATTTTCTGAGTTCTTCAAGTGATAACAATGACAGAGTCTGATTTGGTAGCATAAATCCGACAGCAAATGCCCTTTTCTGACCATCATCAGTCTTCAAATTTTGCTCTTTTTAAGATTAAAAAAAACACAACCCCCAAAATCCTAAAAGGGAGAGTTGATAGTATTACAAAGGTAGAATCAGACCATTTTCATAAACTGCACTCTCCAACAAACACACACACCTAGTAAGTACAGATTACTTCAAGAGCTGGGCTGAATAAATTTACCACCCACTGCTGAGAAAGAGCTTTTTGTTTTTTAAACAAAGTGGATGGAAAGCCGCCTTGCCCTCTTCCACGCTGCAAATCAGAAGCAGCAACAAGACATTTAGATTGTTCTTACTGATTGCAACCCCTGTACTCCCTACTTCAGACACATATATGAGTACCTTCCTATTCAAATATGCAATTTTCCTAGAATTGTTAAATGTCATTCAACAACACATCCATTCTATAGTATTAGAGGACTTTAACTTACCATAAATGTAATGATTTTACATGCCTCATTTTTATAAAACTCAACAAAGTGCACGAGTTAAAACCATGTTTTTAAAAAGGCATCAGGCACACTATTTTTTTTTAAAGTTCACAATAGTTGCAAAATGACAAAAGTTCTGGTCTCTATCGATATAATTTTCTAAATTTAAAGTATGTTTGTCCTATTGCAGAACATCTATGCATCTTTTACCATATATTAAAGTCAGGAACGCAGCAGCCACAACTAACACAGTCGTGTGTTTTGTGATAATGTAGGCATAAACTTCCACTGCAGATTAATATCTGGAAATGTTTCTTTTACACCAAGCAGCAAGAGTCATAAAAAGCAGAAACCACGAAAAGAAAGAAAGTAAGTTACCTCTTGACTTCTTTCAGATGGTTTCTTCCTCAAAGCTAGTTTAATCCTGGGATCTACAAGGGATGTCATCCTATTACTCTTGTTATCCAATTACAGAGTTCTTCGGAGTTAGTTTATGAAAGCGAGGCGAAGGAAAACAATACACGAGCTCGGGAGCGCGATTTTTTTTCCTCCCTCTTCTTTTCAACTCCAGCCAAACCCCCGAGTTAAAATGACGTTGGTTTACAGATTTTCTTTTTCTTCCTCCTCCTCCTTTCTTCTTCTTCTTCTTCTTCTTTCGTAACTAATCCCAAACAACTGGCAAACTCAAAGATTTCATGAAAAGAGGGCCGTAGCCAGCCGAGGGAACTGGAGATCGATCCACCGCCAGCCGCGCGTCTCGCCCGCGGTCCCTCTTCGGCAACCGGGCGGCTTGCGACTCTTCTTTACTCTCGAGGAAAGTCCCAAAAGTCTCGCCGGCGGAGTTTCTTTCTCCCCTCCGCCCCGGGTTTTCTCCGTCCCAAACTCGCCCCCTTCGCCGCTGCTGGGTTCGAGAAGCAGCCTCCCTAACCGCAACGTCCCAGCCGGCCACACTTGCAGGAAGTGCCTGCAAGTCCGGCCGGCTGGGACGGTGCGGCTGGAGAGCGAGAGGGAAAGAAGAAAATGTTTTTTAAAAAAAAAAAAAAAACCGCCGCCGGGCCACCTCCTCAGGAGCTGAGAAACTCACCTCGCGGCAAGCCTCCCCGCACCCGAAAGGCAATCAAAGGCGCCCACCCACCGCCGAGCTCGCGGGAAGGAGCCCAGCCTCAACTGGGAAGGGGGGGGTGGCCGGGCAAAAGGGCGGGCGGCGGACAGGAGACGGAGCGGGGGGGCGGTGGCTGCGAGGTCACGTGGCGAGGCAAAAGACGCCCGCTGGCTGGCTAGGCCCAGGCTGTCATTCAGCTCGAGAGGCAGAGCCGAGGGGAGCCCCACCCCTTTCGCCAAGACGGTTGTGGGGGGGGGTGCAAGGGGTATAAAAGGCTCAGTTGGCGCGAATAGCCAGAAGGGGCGTCGCCTGAGGGGGCGGATGATTAATAGGTGGGGTGGGGGTTTATAACGTGTGAGCTTTTCGGGGTCCTCCTGCCGCTGCTGAGTCGCTCCTCCCGGAGTACGAAATTGCCCTGGGCCTCTTTGTAAAAGGGGCTCAGCTGTACTTTCTGGGCACGCCCCGCGAGGCGGGTTTGCTTTGGGGTGGGGGGTGAGGGGAGCGGGTTTCTCCGCGGGGAGCGCGCTGCTGTTGCAAAAGCAGGGGAGTGGGTTGGGGAGGGGAGGAGAAGAAGGCGGACCTGGGATGGGGGAACCCTGCCTGCCTGCCTGCCTGCCTGCCTGGGTTGCTAGCAGGAGCGGTGATGCAATCCGCTGGAGCAACTTTCTCCGGAGTTTGCCAGCCTGCGATGTTGGGAAGTTGACTCAGGACACTTAAAGCTCGGAGATGATAACCGCAGATCCCTCCGAGTCTAACCGCCGCATCCGCTTCTTTTCAGATTGCTCGCACGGTTGTAATAGCTGGGCTGGCTGGCTAGCTGGTGGACCAGACGCATCTGGAAAGCACCTGGTTGGGGAAACCTAACGTGTTTTTTTTCCATGGGTCAGTTCGCTAAATCAATAGCACCCCGCTCATCCTGTTTTGCCGATTAGCCTACTTATTTGCATTTTGAGTTTACTGTGGTGGGTGCATGGCTATTACTATTGTGCAGATCTTCGGGAGAGTTTCAGTTTATTGAAGGCTCCAGGAAAGTTCCTCTTAGAAAACAGAAGGTTTTTTTTTAAAAGCATTGTGTTTCTGTGGGTGGGTTTCTATAGAGAAACCCGTAACGTCCATGAATTCCACTTGAGCCTGATTGGGCATTACCAAATTTTTGGGTAAGGGTCAGGGGTGAAATCCAGCAAGTTCTGACAGGTTCTGGAGAACCGGTAGCAGAAATTTTGAGCAGTTCAGAAAACTGGCAAATACTACTTCCGGCTGGCCCCAGAGTGGGGTGGGAATGGAGATTTTGCAATATCCTTTCCCCAGGAGTGGGGAGGGAATGGAGACTTTGTAGTATCCTTCCCCTGCCACGCCCACAGAACCGGTAGTAAAAAAAATTGGATTTCACCATTGGTAAGGGTACTTTTTCATACACACAGGTCTCTTGACATCTCCAGAGGCGAGCTGCTCATTAGTTGTTGCAGAGATCTAATGACTGTTGAGAAGCGCCTGCATTTCAAAATTTATCACTGGACCTATTTGGGATACTTGATTTTCTTTGGCAGACTGATCCCTTTGTCAAAGTATCAAAAAGCACAATTACAGCAATTCTTTAATAATGGCTAGAGAAAGAACAATGTGTGATTATGAAGTTTTCCAAATGAAGCCAAGAGGAGACAAACCTCTTCATGTTTTCAACTAAAATTACATTCAATGATCATGCTGCAGTTTAAAAGCATGCCCCCCCCCCAGTTCAAGATGTACTTTTTCAAACTTGCATTCTTTTCTGTTTGAGCATTCCTTATAGCTGATAGCTGTTAATGAGGCAGGCTTGGTATGGTACATGATAGCAAGAGGCAATATTCAAAATGGTATATTCCAGGGGTGAAATGCTCCCGGTTCGGACCAGATCGCCGGATCCAGTAGCGATGGAGGCAGATGGTTCAGAGAACCGGTAGCAAAAATCCCTTCCCCCCCCCCTCCCATGCCCAGCTGAGCCGCACAATCATCAGAGGCTTTTTTTTTTTTACTTTTAAAAGCATTTTTTCTACAACCTGTTCAGCCAAAAAATGTTTTTAAAAGTTAAAAAAAAATGGCCACACCCACCCAGTCACATTGCCCCACCACCACCAAGCCACGCCCACAGAACCGGTAGTAACAAATTTTAGATTTCACCACTGGTATATTCTGTATACTTTCTAGGGATTCTTTCCTCCATTTTTTTTAAAAAAACTGATCCATCAGCTCTTATATATTTTTGATTCATCATTATAGATTCTCTCTGTAACTAGGAAAAATATGATTACATTTTTTTTCAGACCCATAAAAAAATTATTCAGACCCATAGGTACTATGTACCAAGATTACATTGTTCTCTGATTTGTTGTTTCTGTCTTGGGCAGAATTAGAAGGAATAAAAATATGTACGACTTCAGAAGTTTTACATGAAAAAGAAAAGAATAACCATAGCTGCCATTCTAAGGAATTTTTGGAAAGAAATCCCAAAAAATACTTTCAAACACCAAAAGACTCAAAGTTAAGAAAACATTTTGGAAGAACTGTGAAGCATCTATGGCTCCAGGATGAAGAATATGTTTTGAAGTTTTCTTTTTCTTCCACAAATGCCAAAGGTTTCAGCTATATTGCTGAGAGAGAATATGGATTTCTGGGACAAACATGGGCCAGGAGACATAGAACAGTGTGTTGGTTTATAGCCTGTGGGTTCCTGCAATCTGCAGTGTATGCAGATGTGAGAGAAAGATGGTAACATAGATGTCAGGAGAAGGATGGAAGTGTTTGTGGCTGTGTCTCCATTTATATGAACAGCAGTCTGATGCTTTGATGTGGATAATGAAGTGTAAATAAAAAGGGTGTGTGCTAATAGTCTGGTTCTCTGATGTGCCTGTGAACTGAGAAGAAAATCTTTATTACAGGGCAGAAAAATTCATATGTATTTAGGACTCATCCAGAGCCCCAAAACATTGTGTACCTCTCTCCAGAATGTAATTTAAACTGAATGTTCAGTGTTATAGAAAGACATTTAAACATACACAGAAACAACCATAGTTACTTAATTAAATTCAGCTTATCTTCTGGGTCAGTCTACAGTTAAAAGTATGGCCCAGTGTATTTTCAAAGACAAGTGTAAGCTTGAAAAATAATGCGCACCCTTTCTGGAGGAACATTTGAATCCATTTCAGTGAAGAGTGAAAAAAAGTATGAGTTTGTTCTATTACACATTTCACATTACTGTTTCCCAAGAATAGTTGTTCCATAACCATAGAACATTCTGTTTTTCCTTGGCTTGGCATAAAATACAAGCCACCCCAAAGAAAGAAACTATGGTAAGTACCATAAACTATAGTGTCTGAGCTTTTGTCTAATGCTTTAGCATGTCAAATCAAGCCCCAAACAAACCACATTACGGTTTAGCGTGATGTGTGATCCAGAGCAAAGACAAAGTAGGGTAAACTTACTTGTGAGCATTTATGAACACAAAATGGAGCAATTGAAATAAGCCAGATGGGTGTATGTAGTTTAAAGGACACCTGATCAAGTCAGTGGATTAGTCAGTTCCAGATGAGTTTGTGTAGTCAGTCTTTTGTGCTTGAATGCAATTCGTGCTTGAAGTGTAAGCCATGCAGTGGCAGTTTCACTCTTAATTAAAGCAAAAAGAACCTTTCATCATTTACAAGTAAGGAAATCTGTTGAACACTAGAAAACACTGATTAAACTTTTTTCAATTTTGTATTGGGTAAACTAGATTTTTTTAAGCTTTGGTGGAAATTCAACCTAAACACACTAACTCATGTGGTTTGGGTTTGTTCTATTATACATATCGTATTACTGTTTCCCAAGGATAACTTTTACAGGTAGTCCTCAAGATCCTAATTAGCAGAATGTCCACTGCTAAGCATGGCAGTCGTTAAGTGAATCATGCCCAATTTTACTAAAAAAAAAATTGCCATGTTTGTTAAAGGAATCATCCAGTTATTAAGCAAATCTAACTTCCCCCGTTGACTTTGCTTGTTGGAATCCCTCTGGGAATGTCGCAAATGGTGATCACGTGATCTTGAGATGTTGCAACCATTCCAAATACATACCAGTTTCCAAGAGCCCAAATTTTGATCACATGACCATGGAACTGCAATGGATATAGGTCACTTTTCAGCACACTTGTAACTGAAGATCGCTAAACAAAGGACTAAATCAAGGACTACCTGTATTTTTGAAGTTTAGCAAGGCTTAGAGCGTTCTTTGTTCAGATTAAAAACTCTTATTTTGAAGAAGAGTAACAAAGGGGACTTTTTTAAAAAGGCCAAATTTCTTTGAGTTTTGTGCATAAAATAATTTTACAGACATTTTTTTCTTTTTAAATTTCACATATGGCATTTACATTAATCTGCCAATTTAAACCATATAATTTGTTACTAGCAATACTTTATTGGACTTATTAGTAGTTTTGGGTGATTAGTATTTCATGTATTTTTTTAATTAAATACTTTATGTTATGCTGTCTACATCCCTTCCCAAACCAAGTCTGCATTATACAGATAAAAACACTGAAGGGTGGTAGAAATATGAAAAAGAGATACTGTGAGATTGCATAGTCCATGCTTGTCATGTTACAAACAAAGCCTTAATCTGCCATTACCACTAGTCTAACATTTAAAAAAAATTGTCAAAATATTTTTTTTCTTCTGATTCAAAAAGCCAAGTTTTTAGACACATTTTTCAGCATGCTAAAACACAGGTTTGAAACTATGCTCTTTTTTGTATCTTGTTGATGAGGAAAGAAGTGCATTTTACCATTCTAATGAATGATTATAAAATAACTCTTAAAAATGTGTTAAGGCAGTGGTGGGATTCAAATAATTTAACAACCTGTTCTCTTCCCTAATGATTTCTTCCAACAACCAATTCACCAAACTGCTCAGAAAGTTAACAACCGTTTCTCCCGAAGTGGTCCGAACTGGCTGAATCCCACCACTGTGTTAAGGCCATGTGAAACCCCTGTACAGGTAATCCTCATCTTACAACAATTCATTTAGTGATCATTCGAAGTTACAACGGCACTGAAAAAAGTGACCTATGACCATTTTTCACACTTATGACCGCTGCAGCATCCCCATGGTCACATGATTTACATTCAGATACTTGACAACTGGTTCATTTATTTATGACAGTTGCAGTATCCAGGTGTCATGTGATCCCCTTTTGGGATCTGACAAGAAAAGTCAATGGGAAAGCCAGATTCACTTTATAACTAGTGATTCGCTTAACAAATGTGGCAAGAAAAGACGTAAAATTTTAAATGTTTTAAAATTTATAAAATGTAAATGGTAAGTGGGCAAAATTCACTTAACAATTTTTTCACTTAGCAACATAAATTCTGGGCTCAATTGTGGTCATATGTTGAGGACTGCCCGTATTCTTTTAAATCTAAAAATAGACAAGACCTAAATGTTTTTTAATGATTATTATTTTTAACTGAAATAGTGCTGATATGAGGTACCGTCAGTGGGGAAATTTAACCTGTTTATAATGGTTGTTTTTTGCCATTCATATTATTTCTCTAAAATTACTTCCAAAGATTCTGTTATGTATCGTGCAACTATTTTCAGAAGGTGAGGTGCAGGTTTATATAACTTTATGATAGTTTCACCATCAGCTGGAGGAGTTATCAAAAAAATAAAATCCGCCTTGTCATTGAGAAGAGAATCTCACAATGCAATGACACACCTGGATGGGGGAGGAAAAAAGCCTGTTTCTCTTTGAGGAACTCCTGTGTCAGCATAACCTGTCATATCAAAGTTAACATGAACATTAAGATATTTAACATCATTGTAAGGCAATACTTCTGGAAAAAATTATTTATTGTCAATGGCTCTTTGGACAAAATTTGGGTTCCTGAGGAAGTGGAAAGGTTCCTCTGTAATGTAATGACTGCCAACCATAGACTGGATAAATGTCTGTCCTAAGGTGATCCACTTGTCTTGATTTTGGTGAGGTCAGCCCTTTAAAGTAATCTAGCCAAGAAACCAAAGGACTAACTCTAGTGAGGACTAATTCTAGCTTTATTACAGTAACAAAATCTTGGAAATCTAAAAACACTTCTTCCCCTTCCTTACCTTTATTTTCCAGAGGACAAAGGAAGGTCTTTTCCATGACACTTCCTGCACCCCATTTTTTCTGTGGGCTGAGATATCTCTTTCTCTTCTTTAACATCTATGTAAAAGTCCTAGAAAAGTTCATCTATTGGCTAAGAGTTAGTTATGAGCAATATGCTTATAACACTCAGTTACTAGTCTGGAGATGCTATGAAGACCCTGAACCAGTTTCTGGAGGCTGTCAGGAACTGGATAGGATGAAATAAGCTCAGATGAAACAGAAGATAAAGTTGCTATTTATCTATAGATATCTTGGTAGGAGCGTTGGTAGCAAGCCAAGATTTCACCAAAATACATGAATCATAAGGTTGTAATGCAAGTTCTACATCTTGCTTATTTGTGTGTAACATAACATAAATACCAAAGGGTAGAGTTTATATTGTGATACTGAAGTGCACATCATGCCATTTGCTTCTCCCTATGGAAGCCTATGCATCTTAGCCTCCTGAAAGACTGGTTCCAGTTGTTTTAGAACAGTTTATGCTCCCACTAAAGGAGTAGCTTTGTGGCTTGGCAAGCCTTGCAGCTCCTGTTGGACCAGCAGATGGAGCCTATAGCCAAGGGGCTTTTAACCAGCTTCAACTGGTATGCCGGTTATGGCCCTACCTAAACCAGGAGGCATTCATAACAATGACTCATGCTCCAGTGCATACAGCTGGATTTCTACTGCAGTGCATTCTGTATGAGAACCCTCCTGAAGCTACAACTGGTATAAAATGTATTAGCCAGTCAGTTGGCAGATATATTCTACTACAGAAATAACATCTTTTCATTATTTATGGTACACTGGCTGCCGGTAGAGTGATAGCTATTACCTATAAAACCTTTACATGTTAGTGCTCAAATGAGTCTGTCCATCATCTTAATCATCAAAGATAGTCCAGGATGTTACATCCATATAAAGTCGAGGTTGGGTCAGAAGACAAGTCTTCTTGATGGCAACTAGAACTGCATCAAACATGTCCTGAAGATTTATTTGACCTCCTCCCTTAAGCCTAACCCTTTCAGGAAGCTTCTGAAAAATTGCTTTTTCAATCAAGTTTTTGATGTTTATTGGGAAAGGAGGGTGGCCATATTTTATCTGGTTGTTTTTGCTGATATGACTTTGTTAAGACTGCAACAGTATTGAATTTTTGAAATTAATGTCCACTGAGACTGAGGCAGTAGGTAAACGTTACTTAAATCAGTGGAATACTTAGTATTTTATTTCTATATACATCACTATATTTTCTCTTCATGTTTTTAAGTGAGGTCCTTCCCTCATATTAAAATAGGAATATTTTGTTTTACTATTTCAGTTTGTATGATTCCTCTTCTATGCAGACCTTCATGCGATCTGAGTTTGGTTCTTTGGTTGCAGATGTTTCATTACCTGAAGAGGTATCATCATCAGTCTGGTGAGTGTGGGATTTGCTTATTTAAATCTAGTTGGTAATGAAGATTGTCTACAAGCAACCAAGTTCAGTGAGCACCAGGGACTCCACAGTTCAGCCTTGAGCTATATATATTCTCTTCTATTGGATTCTTCTTTTGCCCAATTTGTATGGAAAAGACTAGTCTATTATTTTATAAATGTTCTATTATCTTTAAAAAACCCTCTCCCTTATGACTGACATCTCCATTATCAGTAGAGTGCTCAAAAGCATTGGATAATTTTTAATGCAGTGTTGTAATTAGGAAGACGCATGATACATTTTTTTTTCAAACTAATTTTAAATGTGGTTGAAATGATACAAATTGCTCCTAAACAAACAAGTGGGTTTTTTTTCTAAATTCTGATACCAACCAACTGTCCGCTATAAGCCATCCTTATATGAATGAATGACAGAAGTCATAGGAACACAAACAAGAATGGGAAGATAACAATGGAAGACGGTACCAATATAGAAGGCGGGTAAAATAATTCTTTGTAAAATGAACTTCCTTCTGCTCTTTTAAAGTTTCAGCCCCAACAATTCTGAATGATTAATGAAAATGTGTTGAAAGAGGATCATGGGGTGATTCCTGTGCTATTCTATTTGGTCTGTATCTGTTTAGAAACAGCAGCTGAATCAAATGGATTTCCATTGTTTGCCATTATTGGTAGTTAGATGTGGTTTTCTGTTGACAACATTTTTTAATGTTCACAGCTGTAAAGCAAAAATGGATTGAACATCAGAACTTTATGTGCTACATTCATGTGCTTATATAGACTTCCAAATTCCAGCATGGCTTTTTCAAGAAGCGAATAATACTTTTTTGTATGTGTGCATTCCAGTAAAATAATAAAACTATTCCATGAAGTAAACTTCCCATTATAAATGCAGAGTTTATAATTAAAAAGGATCTTGGTTCTAAAACGCAATACTCATATTTAAGCCAATTTCCCTGATTGCAATTTAAATTAAGTTTTTAAAAAATCATTTTCAATGCAGTTTAGTTCATGTGTTCTCAAAACTCATAAATTCAATGAAAATTACCCTTAAGAAAATGTGAATAGCAGATTTCTCCAGCTTTGTACACCCAAGATACATACAGACAACACCCAGAATTGCCAGACAGTATAGACAATTCATAGTTGTACTGTTTCATAATTCATGGTCTGGGTTGCATTAGATTAGGGAAGTGGCTATCCGATTGCATCTCATATTTTTCATTTCATAGCAATTATATTGTTTATCTAAGGAACTTCAAGTGGCCTCATTTTAGCTTCACAACAAGTGAAGAGAGATTGATTGCCCAATATCACCCAGTGAGCTTCATGGCTGAGTTGAAATTTCCCTTTGCTTCTAAGCCAGAAATGGAAGATCTGGTACCCTCCATATATTTTGGAATTCAATCTCAATCAAGATGGCTATTCTTGAAAAAGATACTGACACAAATTATAGCTAGCTGAGGACGTCCTCAAAATTAAAAATTATATGGACTATAGATGGAATATGGACTTTTACTTTCAGAATGTTGGAGATTTTAATTACCTGGATCGAACGCTGACTGATGTGTTCCTACTAGTAGTGAATACTGTATTATGAGTATAAAAGTCTATGGAGATTCTCAAAAAAAGAGAAAAAAGTCCAGTTGCCCTTTAAGAAAGTACTTTTAGTACTATTATGCGTATAAAAATTTCCATTTACAGAAAACAAGTGGGAACTGCATCTTCTCACTTAAAAAGAGAATAAACTTTTTTTTAGTAAGCAGCAATTCTTATATTTATATGTGCTAGCTTTTTCTATTAGCTCTGCCAATGCAGAGTAGTTCATGACATCTCTGATAGCAAACTGATTTGGGAACAAGTCATGACCTTGAGCATAACTGCCATAGTCCAGTAAAGATAGCAATAGCAATAGCACTTAGACATATATTGCTCCATAGTGCTTTACGGCACTCTCTGAATGGTTTACAAATGTTGGCATATTGCCCCCCAAAATCTGGCTCCTCATTTTACTGACCTCGGAAGGCTGAAAGACTGAGTCAATCTTGAACTGGTCAGGATCCTGACAGTGGGCAGAGTTAGCCTGTAATACTGCATTCTAATCATTGCGTCACATATTTTTAAATGGAAGAAACACTGAAACCATGCAAATAATTGCTATGCATGAGTTTCCTCATGCCTTTCCCAGAGTGGCATTGCTGGGTACAACAACCCACAGAAATACCTTGCATTTTCACTGAGAAATCATCCTCCTTTTTCACTAAATGTGTTGCTGTTTTCTTGGATCCAGTGTTAAAAACAGTTTCTAAATTGAAGTAAACATCTGCCCTGGATGCTTGCCAATACTACCCTACAAAGAATCTCAAAGGCAATCCCATCCCAAGGTAGTTTGGGACTTCCTGTAACCTTTTAGCATTTCATACCCCATCATTTCCCTTTTCTAATCCCCAGAAACTAAACAGATTTTAAGGGGGGGGGGGGTTAAAAAAAAATCACAGAATGCCAGTATCTTTCATAAGATTATATTATGAGAAAAGCACAAAATGCAAGGAAAGCCTTCTTAATCTGCTAGCTTTGTTATCAGGTTTTTATTCTTGTTACATTGGGGTGGGGTGGGGGGTTGGAGAGGGGGGAAGAGAATAGCTCTGCAGCCCAATATAATTCAAGGGCAAAAACAAAGATTGTTTCATTAAATGAACTTGCTTCCTGCCCCTACTGAAACACACAGACATATGCAGCCCTTGTCAAATGAGAAGACAGTGAAAGAATTTTGGAATTCAGTGAAAGGGAAATAATTGGGCAACAGAGCTGTACTTGGTAATAGGGGCAAAGGTTCATTTATCAAAATAGAGAAAATGAACTCTTTTGACATTCTCTTTGAAACGCCTTCTCCTATCAAGTCCTACTAAAGACCTCTGAGAGGCCTATTAAAATACTATCCAGACCAAACAGTTCATCTAGTCAAAAGTGAAATTAAACCTAGCTTACCTGTTACCCATTATCCCAGAACTGAATGGAAAAATCTATACTTATATGCAGATTTCACTTTTCAGTGAGGATTTTAGACATTAAATCACTTTGCAAAAGTTATTAGCTTAACTCAAACTATCAGCAGTCAGCTGTAGGTTAGCAAAGGATCGTCATCTTTTTGGAAGCAATCTGCTTCATTTCAATGCTAAATATGGAATTTGGGCAGCAAACAGAATGGACTGTTCAGGGATAAAGAGAAAACCAACTATCAAGATTACACATAATGAGAATGACATAGCTTGAAAGAAGCATAGGTCACGAAGTCAAGGGTTTCAACTTGTTGGAAGCTAATTCTGGATCTACCTGATTGTGCAACACTAATTTGTGTGGAGAGTTGAATCAGCTTTTTTTTTTATAGTGAAGGATGGCAAACTACAATGACTTGATCCTTTCTCTCACTGCAAAAAGCAAGGCTGGTATATTTGTCCTATCTTGTAACTCAGATTCCTGATATTCAGATCAAACGTATTGATTTGCTCTTTTTTGCCCCACTCATCCTCTACATACCTTCAATTATCCCAACCAATTGGCACACATGAATATTGGGCAATTATATCTACGTGACAATGTAGGCTATGATTCAGAGGCCATAAAAATAAATGGATGAGGGAATACATTTCTTCAAACTTCCACTTTGTGGGAGGCATAAAACAATATGGAGTTATTTTTGTAGATGGACTGTAAAGAAACTTCACTTAAAGCATTTTGTCAGTATTTATTCTCACACAGTCAGTGAGGAACCAGATAAGAGCAAGGCAAAGGGCAGCCTGCTCAAAAGAGAGGGCCAAGTTCTCCATTAGATAGGGTAGAATGAACTAGTTATAAAAAGTTTATATATGCAGCTGATTCTGGATTAACTATAGCTGCTGAAATTCTTTGGATACTGCTTTCAACTTTCTTCAGTAAATATTACTCTCAGTTGTACGATCTTCTTGCGGGATTAACTAAGTGATTCCAGCTCAGCTTTCAAATGAAGCCTGACACATCTTTTCCACAGAGTTTGGCATTTCTTCAGGCTATCTTTGATATTGTGCTGTGGTGACAAGTCTTCTTTGCTGCCTCTTTCCCTTATTAAGAAGTCTCTCTGAGAAGCTTCTTTGTTTAAAATCTCTAACAATTCATTGTTATGCCTTCTGAGATGTGCAGTGGCATCCCTTACTTGAGCCTCTCTGCTTGCTGTCCTTTAAGCATAATTCTTGGAAAGTCATCATTGTATTAGTTCCAGAACTTAGTGCCCTTTCTCTCAGGACAGTTTTTTATATTACTATTCCACATTCGGAGGGACTTTGATCTCTTATGTTAATACTAAAGAAGCTGATGCCTTTTCACAGGAATTAATATAAGGTGTTTTTTTTTAATATTAAAAAAAACCTTTCCTTTGCCTTATAGCAACATTTCCTTTGAAGAAGAAATGGCACAAGTTAGATGTCAGGCCATTAAGATTTTCTGTTTCTAGAATTCAGGAGTTCATATTCTCCAATTTCCTATTTGCTTTCTTTCAGCAGTGGAGAATAACCACAGCAATATTATTTAGATGCATGAGAGTATATGTGAATCATGACCCACCTATAGATATAGACTTTGTACGCTGTTGTTGTTTTTTTACATAAGGGTCATACATCATATCATGTTGGAATATTTCCTAATGAAAAACATTCTGACAGATAGAGCCAGTTTGGTGTAGTGGTTAAGGTAGCTGGCGAGAAACCAGGAGGCTGTGAGTTCTAGTCCATTTTAGGCATAAAAGCCAGCTGGATGACTTTGGGCCAGTCACTTTCTCTCTCAGCCCAACTCACCTCACAGTGTTGTTGTTGTGAGGAAAATATGAAGAGAAAATAGTTTCAGGTAGGTTAGCAGCCCTGAGTTATTTATCAAAATAATGAAGGCTCGATATAAATAAAATATAAAATAATATAATATATATATATAATATAAAATAATATAAAATAAATATATATATTTAGGATATCTCACTTTTCATTCAGGCCTCTAAAAATAACAACCCAGAATATTTCACTAATGTAATCCAATGTTTGGATCAGGGAATGTTAAATTTGTATTCACTATGCAAAACAGGCATATGTCAGAAAACATACAGATTTCCTTTTGTTAGTTACCTGAGACAACTAAGAATGAGCTAATATTTCAGCTATTGGAAACTGACTATCTCTTTCCTTCCTATTAGCTTGTTAGAATCTGCAGATATTCCATAACTACATATGGAATACTTCTTATTCATTGTTCACAATTCTGGGGGCTAGGAATGTGTTTTTTTTTCCCTTAAGAGACACTGTGATTGGGGAAATACCAAATGCTTCATCCAATATCAAATTCTGCCTTTGTACTAATGCATTTCCTCTGTACTCTTCTTTCCAGGACTGATCAGCATAAACTGCATTTCCACACAATTTCCTGCTTATCCGGGAAGCAGTTTCCCTTTTGTAGAACCTTATTGCCTTCATTTTGCATCGTTCGTTATCCTGCAGTAAGGGAAGATACACTGTGTTTTTAGGCCTGATTCATATACATTTCTTCTTATGAAGGACATCCTGCGTCTGTTTTGCTCTTTCAAGCACCACTTTGTGTTTCCTCGCTAGCTTTGTAAAGCTCCAGCTGCTTACTCTTGACATTTTGAAAGCAGGCATATGGTCAAATCTCTATCATCCATCACTGGGTGTGATGGGGGAAATTGTATTTCCAGGACAAGGTAATTTTTGAGCCAGCTCCTAAATTGCCAATTAAGCAATACTTTTTAATGCTTCCTGCCATCCCAGAACAATCTTCTGTCTGAGTTTCTAAATAGTTTGGGTTCTGGATTATTTAAAAGAGTCCTCTATTAAATGCAAGTGGGTGTATCTATTTATCTATCTATCTATCTATCTATCTATCTATCTATCTATCTAAATTTATATAGCCGCCCATCTCACAAAACAAGTGACTCTGGGCAGCTTACAAGAAAGTTGGAAACAATACTCCACAAATAATCATTTTTATTATTATGGCTGTTTGCACAGTCAGCCAGATATTTAGTGTTCAAGTGATGGTGTTCAAATGGTATTCCAAGTGTTTTGGGATTGCACTTAATTCTATTTGCAGGTTTTTTATTTTGTGATTTTCTCCAGTTCTTTCTCTTCTCTTCTGCTCTCTCTGGGTGCTACAACGTCCACTATTCAGATTTTGGGGGAGGGGTCTTTCTTATCAACAGTTCTTAAGTCTGGAGTATTATGTGGCTTGCCTGTTTGAATTCTAAGTTATAGTAGTTCATCACACAGTCAGCCAGATGTTTAGAGTGGTTTTTTTATCCACCTATTGAATCCTTCCCAAGGACCTAGGATAGGCAGATGTTGATGTTTGATGGTGTTAGAAGTATTGTTACAGGATGTAAGCTGTTCCGACTAAAACTGTCTTTTACAATTGACTGATGGTGAATTTGTCAATGCCGATGGTTATTATTAACATTCAAAGCATTAAAACGCAACAAAATAAATAATGGTGGAACGGATGTTAATAATAACAGAGCCATCTTATTCATTTGCCAATCCTCTGGATCCCCAGGCTTGATAGCACAGCCAAGTCTTGAGGGACGTTCAGGAAGTCAGGAAGAATAGTGCCAGCCTAGGGCCTGCCAAACGGAGCTCGCTACAATACCAATGTCTTTGGGTTTTTTCTTAAGTCTCTAATAGGTCATGTAACAATGTCAGTGCCTTTATTAAAAACATGTTTCTGATGGTTGCAAAGAAATTTAGAAGGTAGCTTTTTAATTTCATGAAATTGTGGAATCAAATGCTATTTAAGCCAACGGATGATAAAATGATGAAGTTCTGCAGAGCCATTTAAAAAAGGATAGAATCGGATAACTGTTCCAATTTGCTACTGTAAAACATTTATAAACACTTGTCATGTAAAATGTGAATGAATAGATCTTTCCTAAGACGTTAATGTGTTTGCCTTAACCTATGCGATACGTTTTGCCTTAATCATGTATTTTCTAACAAACAACTAAGCAGAATTCTCATTGCTCTCAGACTTATTTATTGCTGCTGTAATTATTGCTGTCATTTGCTACAGCAGCTGCTGTTGTAGCAAACTCAGGCCAAATTAACACAAGTCGCCAAGACAATACTCTTTGCTATGGTTTCTCCTTGTGTGTTTATCTGCTGGATTTGTTTTCTTGAAAATTCCCCTCAGTTCATTCACATCTCACATACACCAAAGCTAATATTACTTCAGGACATTAATGAAAAGATAGCCTGGCTTCATAGCAACTGTATGTATTATTGTACAGCTGTATGCCCAATAAGTTCTGCATACATTTCCGCATGTCTGCAGACCTATGACAATATATTATTTGATTTTACAGTCATCTTTGATTCTATCACATAGCTGAGTAATGTCATGATTGGAGCCAGATTGAATAGATTTAATATTTGATATTCTTAAAAGTATATTCTCTCATTTTGGAGCCAAAGCCTTCCAATAGCTATTTATGAAATCTAGAATTCTAAAACTTGGGTCTACCATTTGCACGCTGCATTTTTCTGCCATTTTAAAAGCCAGCCTTCTGTAGTTCCAGATGGACACAACTGAACCCTTAACTAATACCCTTTGCCTTTGTTTTCATCTAACCTCATTATTCTCTGCAGTAATTCCTGTGTCTCTGTCTTTCATTGCTTAAAACTGTTGCCAAAATAATGTAATTAACTGAAGAGTTACTTCATCAGGCACTGGCATCTGTATGTGAATAAGCAAAGGAAGAGTAAGACTATTAAAATCTCAACCCTGGGGAGTTTTCAAATATTCCTACATTTCTGAGACTGCATCTCAGTTCTGAGGTGCTGAAACATCCTGGATAATCACATGGTGGCTGAAGTATGACAAAATAAATTACTTTCTGGCATGTACTTACAATCTTATTATTTTTAGTTCTAAAAATACACATGCAACTGACAGTTCTGCTAGTTTGTGCTAGAGTCTCCCAGATGCTTCTAGCCTTATAATGCTATCAAACTGGGCGACCTTTCAGACTGGGAAACTATAGATTGAAATTGTCTTGAAATTGTCTGTGTATATTCACAGGATAAATGTTTTGCAAATTCTCAGTTACAGGTAAATGGTTAAGGTGCTAGACTAGGAACGGGAAGACTTGGGTTTCTAGTTCTCTCTTTGAAATGGAGGTCAGTTGGCTGAACTTGCGCCACTCATCCTCTTTTAGCTCAGATCAGTTTCAGATGATCTGAAACCAGTTTTCTGCTGGCTGAAAAAAAAAAAAAACCTACATTGCATATTGCATTGGACAAACTTTGCTGTAGTAACTAGGTGAGCACCATACAAAATAAGTGGACTCTGCAACTAAGTAGAGCAACTGCTAAGAAAAACCAGAACAAGGCAGAATTTGTTTAAGCTAATCTCCATCCCCACACAAATTTTGGACATATTTTGGATATTTCCTATAAGCTTCTTAACTCTCTGATCCTTTCCATGAAATGAAAAGTTAAAGTTAAAGTATACTAAAATTTAATTTAGACGACATGTACAGTATCGCTGCTCAAAACAATAACATTGGTGACAATAAAATAGTGTGATTTTGATGTAAACAATGAATTTTCTCTCCATGATGCCCAAGATCTCTCCAAAGGCTCTGTTAGGAGCAACTAATGGTGTCTGATAAAAACTTCCTCTGAATTAAAAAGAAAGTGCTGTCTGTTCATTTATCACTTTCCTTTCACAATACAGTACTTTCCCCCCTCTTTTTGACACAGCTTAACAGCTTGATGGCACTTTGAAGAAAGGATTTTTTAAAGTGGAGCTTTGTACGGATGCAGAATTCAAATGCAGCAGGTTTGGACCTGTTCACTCTGAACCCACTAAATGGAAATCCTTCTGATTTCCTGTACTTTGCCTTGGGATTTGGTCCTCAGCCAAAAATGATATCTACACCTGGTATTCAAGAAAGCATGTACTTTAGTTGGCAATGTAGAGGAAAAAAAGCAGGAAGTAGGATGAAATCACACTTTCACTGCTTTCTTTCAGCTAGAGTGACCACTAATTTTCGAAGTTTAGTTTTCTAAAGTGGAATGTTGAAAGTCCATGAATCAAACCAACGGCAACCATAAAGCGAAAAACAGAAAATGATCGGTGGAAATGCATTCTTGGTCTCAGTACGTGCAGGAAATATTCCACTGACAATGCACGCATCGTTTTCTCTGAACGTATGAAGGCCCCAGTGCCATTTATTTACTTATTTATTTATTTATTTATTTATTTATTTATTTATTTATATTTGCATTTATATACCGCCCTTCTCCCCCTAGGGACTCAGGGCGGTGAACAGCCGAAATTAAAATACATACAATATATAAGTTAAGATAGCTAAAATAAATTAAATCAATTGGGAAATTGGGAAAGATTGGCAAATGCAGTAAGATCCCGCAGATGCTGCTTGTTGATCCTGTGAATGGGACACAATCTGATGCATATCCATCCTATCTAACCTAGTAGGATGGGCAGATACATCCTACAAGCAATCCCACAAGTCATCTGGCCCTGTGCCCTGTAGATTGTTAAAGATGATAACCAGCACCTTGAATTGCATCTTGCTTGGGTTGAATCATAACCAGTTGCACAACCGCTCCCTTTCCAGGCTTTTATAACCTTCAGGCGCTGAGACAACACCTGACACCATCACATACCCAACATGGGGTGAAGATTTATAAATGGATATCACCTGCCTTTTGATTATTCTGAACCCCATGCCAATAGATGACCTCTCCCAGTGGTTTCATATAGATGTTAAATAGGAGGGAAAAGAGACTCAAGCATGGACACATCACTCATGCTAGTTGGACCTCTTCTTCCCCACCAGTATTGACTGGTACTGAGCATGGAGAAAAGAGGAGAATCACTGCAAAACAGTGCCACCGCTGCCAATCATTGGAGCTGGTCCAGCAAAATAACATGGTTGATGGCATCAAAAGCTGTTGAGAGATCCAGAAGGACCTTGATGGACCCACCACTCTGTTTCCCAAAGGTCATTCACAAGTGTAACTAATGCTCTCTCAGTACTATAACCTGGCCTGCATCATGTCTGAAAAGAGTCCAGATAATACAGATAATACAGAATACAGTAATAGAGTTGGAAGAGACCTTGGAAGTCTTCTAGTCCAACCCCTTGCTCAAACAGGAGATCCTATACCATTCCAGACAAATGGCTACCCAATCAGTTCTTAAAAACCTCCAGTGAAGGAACACCCACAACTTTTGGAGGCAAGCCATTCCACTGATTAATTGTTCTCACAATTAATCCTTTGACCTTACTTTGACCTCTCTTTGATAAGTTTCCATCCATTACTTCCTGCTTTGTTCTCAGGTGCTTTGGATAATACGTTGTTACTGCTTCTTTGTGATAGCCCGTCAAATATGGGAGGATTGCTATCATCTCACCCCTAGTCTTTCTGTTTGTTAGACTACACATACTCAGTTTTTTCATTCATTATATGTTTTGGCCTCCCATCCCCTAATAAACTTCGTTGCTCTTCTCTGCACTCTTTATTAAGCCTCAACATCTTTTTTATATCATGATGAATGTATAAAGCCCTACTGAGAAATGGAAATCATTGGGGTGCTCTTTTTTTTCTTTCTTTTTTTTCTTTTTTGAAGGAGTGAGACCATGTATTAAACTATGACCTGTATATTTTCAGCATTTCCTGGCCAATATAGGAGTTTTAGTTTGAAAGCAGCTGGAACCGCCAAGATGGGAAAGCTGGATTAAGCCAAAAACAAATTGGAGCATCATGTATAGGAAGGTAATCTGGTTTAAACAATTGCACTGAAGCACTAGAGGAAGGAAGCTAGGGGTGATGTAACAATAGTGGTGACTGAAGCGTAACAGGAAAACAAAAGGATAGGCATGAAATCATCACGATGATTTCGTGTGTATGTTTTTTTTAAAAGCATACTTAGTCTCTCCAACATGCTCTTTACAAGAGCAGTTTTAATAATTTTCTCAAGGTTATTTCCATATATTTATAAAAATTATTTCTTCTCAATGGATAGGCAAAATGAGTCCAGTGAGTAGGCAAAATGAAATGATTTTCATTATTTTATATTACAATCTGATATGTGTCTCAAAGTTATTTCCACTAAGCACAAATCAAGTCATTTTCCTCTGTCTTCTGCATTGTTCAGACAAAACTTAGACTAGAAGGGAAAGCATATGAAGAAGTTTTGGAAGTGTTAAACATGTTTAGCCTGGAGAAGACTCTGGGGAGGTATGATAACTGTCTTCAAGTATCCAAAAAGCAGCCATGTAGAAGTTGAGGCAGAATTGTTCAGCCTTGTTCCAGAAGGGAGGACAAGAAGTAATGGATGTGAATCACAAGGAAGTAGACTTTATCTGGACTTAAGGAAAATTTATCTAACAGCGAGAGATGTTCAAGGATGCAACGGACTGTCTCAGGAGATGATGGAATATTATTCACAGAAGGTTTTTAAATGGAGACTGGATGGCCATCTGTCACAGATGCTGTAATAGTGCCTTGGTTGGAAATTGGAGTAGATGTTCTCCAAGGTACAGTACCTTCCAACCCTATAGAACAGAGAGAAATTTTGGCTCTTAAATGTTGAGAATTACAATTCCCAGTCATTGTTATTAATAGTGGAAGATTATTGAAGGGAAACATTCAATGAACCCTGGTTTCCAGGATGCAGCTTGTCTTATCTTCTGAGGGATTAAGGTATTCTTAAAAATGTGCTTAAAAAGTAAATCCTTTCAGGTCTCACACAGCTTATTTCTGTATAGGTTGGAGCTTTCATAAGGTGGTAAACCAATTCTGTCCTATGGCATGATTTCTAAACAAGAGATGTAGCTCTTACTTTACATAACTGAACAGATATGTATAGAAATGTATAGAAATATACATGAAGTTGTCATTTATATGGAAGAATAGAGCAGGGCATGCAGCGAAAAAAATAGGAAGGAGATCATAAGACTAAATGACTCATATTCCGATGCTAACTTGCAAATTCAGTGTTTAGTGTTCCACCCATATAAACCAGATCCATATGAAGTCTGCATAGATGTTGTATATATTTGCTGGCAAACTGAGTCTAATCATTAAAAAAAAAAGTTTTCCAGACAAAACTAGCTCCTCCTGCTTCTATTTCTGCTTGTCCTGTTTTCCTTCTACCTTCTTCCACTTCCTTTATATATTTTACTTGACAGTTACCTCAACTTTTGTGAAACAAAAATAAAATACTAAGGATATTTCTGGAAACAATTCCAGTAGAATCAATCTGATCCATCTCTATGGGAGCATAATTTCTTACATGAATCTATGTTTTCATGTTTGGAAAGTCCATATATCATGTTGGCATGTGAAAGTACGAATTCTTTGTTTCTCTCTATTTCCTCATTCTCTGTAGACTTATTTCTTATATTTCCACGGGGGAGTGGGTTAAAGATATCCATACCTTTTTTTTAATTGTTGTAGTGGTAACTGGGCAAGGATTTTCAGTGGAAAATTAGCTAGGAGGGACAAATTTGAAACAGTCCTTCTTCCTTTCTGATTTTTACACATATTCCCTCTCTCCCTACCCCACCCCACCCCCATTGTAGGAGAGTGTTAAAATGTCTTTTTTTAAAAAAAATAATCTTTATTTACATTTGTCATTAAAAAAGAAGACAACACACCAGATAAATGACAAACAAAACAACAAAACAAATAATATACATGCCTATAAGTAGTACCTTAATAACTTAATATTCGGTACAATATATCTATATTACATTCTGGGGGAGGCAGAACAACTTAATTTACATTTATAAATCAGTTAGGTCTATCCGACCTCACTTTACTTGTATAATATAAATTCTTCAATAAATATGACTCCTAATCTAGTTTGGGATTATAGTTTTCTCTTCGATAGCCAAATATATAGTTTTTCCCAAGATAAACATGTTTGTGTTTGGTCTCTATCTTTCAGTTTTTTAGTCAATTTATCTGCTTCCGCACAATCCAAAATCTTCTTTATGATTGCTTCCTCTGATGGGGTATTTTTATCTTTCCAGAATTGAGCATATGTTAATCTCACTGCTGTGATAATATGTAATACAAGGTATCATGAATCTTTTTTAATATTTTCCGGTTTGGAGCCGAGCAAGCATGTCTCTGGTAGCCATTCAATCTCTTGGTTTAAGATCTCGTTGAGCCACTTTTTTATTTTTCCCCAAAATTTTACTGCTTCTGGGCACATCCACCATTGGTGATAATAAGTGCCACGCTCAAACCCACACTTCCAGCATTCAGTGGACTGTCCAGTAAACATTTTGGCCAATCTATCGGGGGAGAGATGCCATCTATATAGAATCTTGTAAATATTTTCATAATATGCCGTAGAAACTACTAGCTTCATATTCCCCCACCAAATCTCTTGCCATTTTTCCAGATGAACTGAGTAGCCAAAATTTTTCCCCCAGGCAATCATTGTATCCTTTATTATCTCATCGCCAATCTCTAACCTCATCAACAGTGTATAGCTTTTAGAAATCATGCCTTTTTCCTGGCCCATCAAGATTTTGTCTAACTGCAAGTCAACATTTATACCTTTCCTATCTCTGTCTTTTTTATATTTTGATTGAATCTGTAGATAGGTCCACCAATCCAATTGTAGTCCCTGGGAATTCAACTCCTGTTTTGGCTTTAGCTCTCCTCGTGCATTCAGCAAGTCTTTGTACATTAATTTTTTCACAGGGTTATATAACAGGGCTGGCATATGGTACTCTGGCGGGATAACACTCCACAAAGCAAATGGTTTACCCGGCATTATATAAGAAATATCTTAATTCAAAATTGGGAGAAGATCAGTAAGAAATACTATATTAAAACACCGTGCTGGATATCACCTCTAGAAGCGTTGATATATCCAAAATTATATAACCCTAAGAGTGTTAAAATGCCAATGCCTGGAGAAAGATACCTGGAATTCCATTCAGTACAGTTGATCTCTGTGTCTCAGTTATAACGTGATGCATTTGGCCTTGGCTTAGCATTTTATAATAACTTGGAAAACAGCAAATGTAATAACAGCAGTTATTTGCATGTAACTGCTTATACTAAATAGTCTTCTGACATGCCTGTTTCAGAAATGACATGCTGCAAAATTGTAGCTGATACTTAATGAATTTTTCAATAGAATGAGTTCCTCTAGAAAAAAAAAATCCTTCGGAATGCTTCCCCTAAAGTGCTACTGTTTATGTAATGAGACATACTTCCACAACATGTTTTCAAGGAGAGCTTTTTCAAATGACAAAATCTGGCTAAGGATAAGATACTTTTGGTGGCTTTATGTATAACCTTTATAATATGTGAATCGCAGCTCTGAGAAGTATAATCAAAACAAAGAGTTGATTTGCAAGGAGGTTTGATCATAACTCTCTTCTCCCAGACCTTCATTGCATCGAATCTAGTTTTCTTCAAGATAATATGATTACAAACATTTTGAAAGTAATGGAACTTAAAGAGTTGGCTTTGTACCCAAGTCTGGGGCTCCAAGTGTGTGCAGAGTCCCGCTTCTTGGTTATATTAGTGATTATGTTGTGTGATTTATTTTTGACTACAAACCATTTTAATTTTTCTATTTTTGTAATTGTTATTATATTTTTAATTTTGTTTGCCATCCAGAGTCACTTGTTGAGATAGGTGGCCATACAAATTGAATGTATGTATGTATGTATGGATAGATGGATGGACCAGGTAGCTAAAGCAAAATAAGATAAATATAGTTTTATTAGCACTAGTTGGGAAAAAGCTGTCTTGGGTTCTTGCTTATTTCAAAAGAAAGCAAGGCTCTTTTCATTGAATTCAATGGGTTGATTGTATTTGAAGAGTTGATTTGTTTTTAGACCAGACTGTCTTTGTATTGTCCTGTTGTGTAAATTGCCTGGAATTTATATACTGAGGTGGCATTCAGGTTTGAGTGAATAAATAAAGGGCACAAAGGAAGTACTTTGGAAGAGGTAGGAAGAGGAAGAGGTCTCTACCATAGGACTAGAGCAGGGATGTCCAACCTTGGCAACTTTAAGACCTATGTACTTCAACTCCCAGAATTCATCAGCTAGCATGTCTGGCTGGGGAATTCTAGGAATTCAAGTCCATAAATCTTAAAATTGCCAGGGTTGGACATTCCTGCTGTAGAGAATTTCAGAACATCTAGATACTCTTGGATCAATTCCCATAAAATAAAAACAATTGTTGCAACAGATGACGCATATCACACATGCATGCATGCACAAACACACACACAAACATATTCAAATTCTAAACAGATCTGTATGTTTTATTTTATTTATTCTGATTATGTATCTGGGACTTATCCTAGCGAGATATATATTTAGCATGACAAAACCTTTCCCCTTTCAGCTACTCTTGAGGTGGCCCTGACTGTGAATTTTGAAAATTGAAGTCTACACATCTGGAAGATATCAACTGTTGGGAGACTGAATTATACTATATTATATTTCAGCATTGTATGTAGTATGCAAATATAATCCTAATTATACTTTAGCCAGCTACATTGCCCAAGTAATCAAGCTAGTGTTTTATTTCACATGGAACAGAGATGGTGAGAAAACACAATCATTGCAAAGAAGTTTGGTGCTACAAAAGAAGATTCTTTAGCCATAAGGATTTAAGACTTTATCAAATAACGTCAAATTCATTCAGAGCTTTGTTTTTTCTCTTCATTAACCTCTAATTACAGGAGTGATTAACACATTTATTTTCCATTTATATTCCTGGAGTTCACTGCAGATGGATGAGTTTCAGCAGAATGTTTACTTTTCCAGAAATGCAGTTTAAAATGACAAAGCACAAGGCCTTCATTTAAATTATCTGAGCTATTTGAGAAAAGTGGATTGTTGAAACAAAGTGAATACAGTCATTAATAACTGGAGCCCAGGCCACACAGCTGTAATTATCGCATTCTCTCTGGACGTTTCCCTGAAAAATTCATCTGCATTTACATATTAATCTACACAATAAAAGAGCATTTACTTATCTTTTGTTCTCATATGTAAACAGCAAGTGTTGTACATGTCTTTGCAGCTTCCCTGCTGTTAGCAAACCTACTGCTTTAAAACCTGCTAGTTTATTTCACAAGATCTACTGCATTTTGTATGCGGAGGAAAATTCAATTCCATGAATGGGATTGGAAAGAGTAATGGAAGAGACATTGCTTAGTATACTACATATATTGTTATGGAAAAGCTTATAGCCTACTCAAAGAAAGTAGCATTTAGCCAACTAATGTGATAAAAAGGGAATGAGGTTCTTAACCACCGAAGTAGCTCATCCTAGCATAAAACACAGGAATCTAGCCCACCGTTTGACCATTAAAATCAAATCTACGTGTACAAAGTGTTGGAAGAAATGTCCCTCTGATTCAGTTCCAAGCCAGGAGGAAGACACTGGAAACATGGAGGCTGATTGGAAAGATGGTTTAATGATGAAGCAGAATCACCAAGCACATTGTTCTCCAGTACAGCTGAACACATGGAGTTGAGAGTGAGGGGTTTTTATACCTTCTCTTGGGCTTTGAACTTGAGCTTCCTGTTCCTGTGCGAGAACATATATTCGATTGGCTGTTGTCAGACTCCCATGGTGCCATGTACAAATCCTAGGAGTTTGTCTGAGCAAAGCTTGGTTGACATTTGGCTGATGTAATGTCCTTAGGAGATTGTGCAATGTAGTGAGCTCTGCTTCTAGTGGGTTAATCCTATTATTTCCTGGAGGGTCATGTCTTAATCCCATCACCCTGAAGCTGAAGATCTTTTGTTTTGTAGATAGGCTGGTCCAGTCCTGTTGGGGCTATTAAGAAAGACTTGGGGGCTGCTTTCTGTCTTTAAAAACATGTTTCTCCTTTAGGGAAATATAATATTCTGCTTTTTAAAATATTTCCCAAAATATTTCATTCTTCTAGGAGGAGTGGCTTCCCTGAATAGTAATCTGATTATAACCAATAACCAATCAGTCTAGAAATCTAGATAATAGATTTTCAATTGATACTTTATTCCCCCATTTTTAATAATACACGATGGACAAAATCAGGAATGGTTTATCTGGACTATATACACGGAGGTCATCTTAAGCTTTAAGCTAGTTCCATATGAAGCCCTTCAACATCTAAAATACATATTCTTTATTCTCCAGTCATGTAAACAGAAATAGAAGTCAGGGTCAGCATGGATGTGGATAAGGTGGGATTTTAACAAAAAATGAGACCGATTTTGAGGTATTAATCTGGGAGGGTTTCTTTTTTCTTTTAACTAAGATGTGATTATTTTACATCTCAACATGGAAGGAATCTCTGCTTTATATTTCATCAGACAGAGGGAGCCCAAAGCTTACAAAAAAAGGGAATTCAGGAGCCACAAGCATTTCAGGAACCACGAATTGCCCATCATGTATATTCTGAAAAGCATGGGGTGATGGGAGATTTTTTTTCCATTGCTAGAAGAAGCGATATGATGCAGTAAAATATAGCACTTTCTATTAAGGAAAACAAGCTACCACTTTTCAGTGGAGAGTTAGTATTGCCTAAAAATAACCCTTAAAGCTCCACCTTCTGTAGTAGAACATCAAAGGAACAGCAGAATTATTTGTTTGTTTATCTGTCTATTTATATCCCACCTTTATTATTTTTACAAATAACTCAAGGTGAAGAAAACACCCAGCATACTTTCCTCCTCCTATTTTCCCCACAACAAGAACCCTTTGAGGTAGGTTGGGCTGAGAGTGAGTGGCTCAAGGTTACCCAGTCGACTTTCATGGTTAAGGTGGGCTTTCATGGTTAAAGTGGTCTCTTGCATTCTAGCCTGGTACCTTAACCACTACCTTAAACTGGCTGTCTGAAGTGAAGAATAGCAATAGCAATAGCACTTAGACTTATATACCGCTTCATAGTGCTTAAGAGCCCTCTCTAAGCAGTTTACAGAGTCAGCATATTGCTCCCAACAATCTGGGTCCTCATTTTACCCACCTTGGACAGGATGGAAGGCTTGAAGTGGTGATCTACTGAACTGAAGCTAACAGTCAGCTGAAGTTGCCTGCAGTACTGCACTCTAACCACTGCGCCACCTTGGCTCCTTACAAATACACTTCAGTAGTACAAAATCATTTCAGCAAATTACTTTTTAGGCTTTATTAATTGCTATATGCCATATGTATATACTTTTCATCCTCCTTCTCTCATCACTATTCAATATAGGACAACACAATACTGGAGGAAGAAAATAAAGAAATAAAATAATAAGGTTTCCATTTCATTGGGGAAAGTAGTGAAGGGACCATCAAAGAACATCAGCTATGGTTAACTTATGGTCCTTGCAGGTACAGATGCATGGTGAGCAAGATAACAGCAATAAACTTTCAGTTTTGGCTAAGCTAAGGCAATCGACCCCAAAATAAGCATACCACCCACAGCTGAAATCTTAGGAATGTCAGAATGCCCTTGCAGAAATAGCGTGCATGTTCTGATTTCATTAAACATGCATTGCAAAGTCTTGAAAAACAGATGGGCTGGGATCTGGAAAACAGCATGATAAACAACTAAGATACTTCAAGTCACATGAATTTACATTAGGGAGAAAAAACAGGAATGGACTCCTACAGCAGCGGGTATGTAAAATTCCCATTTTAGTCACTTTTCCATAAGTCATAAAAAGACCACAAGGATTGCCAATCATTTTCTACGTGCAGTCAAAACTGATTTTGAACTGGGAGAATTGGAGCATATTGCATAAGCCAAACTGAACCAGGAAAGAAATCACAATTTACAAATCTTAGATGCAACTTCTGACCTCTAGTGGTTCCACGTAGTTTCCGCTTAGTATTCCTGTAACCAAAGCAATAAAAAGGGAAGTGACTATTCTGGAACAGAGGTTAAATAGCACATCAAAAGGAAATAGTAAGAAAGTGGTAATGAATCACATGTGGAGAAAGTCAGTGTGATGCTCCACCTCACCGACAACACTTGTGGTTTATAACATAGGAAATGAAACTACAAATCATATTGACAGAAAAGAAAAGTGCAGGAGACAGGATAATGGGTGCACATGGTTGGGTGGGCGGACTCAAGCCATTTCCCATTTTATGCAGCAGTTGCTGCAGTGCTGATGCAGTTTTACTAAGATGCCAGAGACTCACTGTATTAAAGAATAACACTTGATAAAGCAGCCAACTCAGACAAGATCAGAGGCTTCCCACCCACCACCAATAATAACAACAAGATTAGATAATAATAGCAACAGTGTGTTAGTGAGCTATCTCCACAGCATGCTGCTCAAAACCACCATTAAAACAACTTTCTTCTGTGTATTACTTTCCAAGACGCATTGTGCTCAAAATCGTTGCTCATAAGCAGGGTTGGGTTTCTTTGTTTTTAAGGGTCAATTTCAGATATTAATGTTACAAGAAAATTATGATTTTCTTCAAAATTTTGAAGAACATTGTCTTTTCTTCAAAACTGAATATAACTTTGGAAATGAAATGAGAAAGAAAGGACAAGCTTACACCAAGGTATTTGATTTATAATAAAAGTTTTGGTCATAAACTAACTTACTTGTTATTAAAACCTCCATCGTGTTGTTGAAATATCACCTTATCCCAAAATTAAGAAGATGCAGCAATAGAAGCTCCAGATTTGTCTAGATTTAAAGGATAAGCTAGCTCCATATTTTTGGGATATATGTGTTAGTTTCAACAACTGATACTCATTTAAGAGCCATAGTGGCACAGTGGTTTGAATGCAGTATTGCAGGCTAACTCTGCCCACGGCTTTAAGTTCGATCCTGAAGGGGCCTCAAAGTTGACTCCACCTTCCATTGTTGTGTGTGTGTGTGTGTGTGTGTGTGTGTGTGTGTGTACATATACATATTTATTTATTTATTTATTTATTTGTTTAAATTTCTATACCGCCCTTCTCCAAATAGGACTCAGGGCGGTGCACAGCCTAAGTAAAAACAAAGCATACAAAATTTAAAAAATACATATACATATACATATACATATACATATACATATACATATACATATACATATACATATACACACACACACATATGCAAATCCATGAAGTCTTCCTGGCAACATTTTTTCACAAGTGGTGGCCCTTGCCTACTGCTTAGGGTGGAGAGAGAGGCTGGCTATATGCCTCAGATGTGATCTCTTCTGGTTTCTAGCTCAGAACCTTTAACAACCATTGCACCAAACAACACTCTATTCTAAACTTCTGTAATGTGAAGGTGGCATTTCATCCTTTCATCCCAACCCATTAAAAAGTTGGCAGATGCCTAAAGATTCAGAAGCTGCCAGGATGAAAGGATGGGAACATCTTACAGTTATTTAGCACGAGCGGCTGTAGGACTTTTATTCAAAGAACACATATTTTTTCATCATATAAGGCTATACTTTTTCCATGCTTGTTAACGGTGTTTTTAATTTGTTTGGTCCAGGAAAGGGAAACACATTTTTTAAAAGGATAAAGAAAAAAGTGGGGAAACAATAAATAGGATTATTCGTCCTTCTTTCAAAAAGATGTGCTATATGTGGAACCGTTTTATAGGAAATGTTTGCTAGTCATCCTGTAATAAAATTTTGATTCCAGTAAATGAAATGAAATAATGAAATGAAACTGGGAAGTTTACTAATCTCTGCTACTGTTTATTTCATTGCAGGTTTTTTAAAAACCTTCTTAGTTCTAGCTGCAATTATTATTATTAACCTTGTTTTAAAAAGGACTAACGGATTTAAACAATATGGTGATTATGTCTCTGAGTAATTATTACTGGGAAAGCACTATTATCCTTATGTTGTGAACTAAAGATAGACCATTTTGTAGACCATTTATGATCAAGAATGCTGTACCAGATGGACTTTTTTGTCTGGAAATTTTAGGAATAATAGCCTCAAAACATATGGAATATATTAAGTAGGGAAAAGCATTTGATCTGATATAGGTGGGATGTTACATTCTTGATATTTCTGGGGATTTGAGAGGCTTCAAAAATGTGTCAACTCTGAATCATGCTGTAAGAAATTACATACTCATAGCTATTGTTATGGAACATTTCTTGTGATTTTGCAACTCGGTTCTATTGTGTCAACTTTGCTGAAGTGTCTCATGTATGATTTCATCATACTGAAAAATTCCAAGTATGAACAAGAGTCTCTTTGCTCTAAAGTTCTGTGTCCTTATAAGTAATTTGGTCCAAGTAAGAAGCTTGACAAATATTATCTCCCTGATATCATACAATTCAGTATTTGTGAGGATTCCTTGCCAGCACAGTGTCTCTGGGCAGTATAGATTTATATTTATAGGAATTCCTTATTATTCTCTTACCCAGAATCATAGTAAAAGTACCCAGTCACGAATATAGCTGTTGTTCAGAATAATCTAAAGGAATCAATTATTAGTGTTTACATTTAATTACTTAGTAAGGTAACAGTAAAGGTTCCCCTCACACGTATGTGCTAGTCGTTCCCGACTCTAGGGGGCGGTGCCCATCTCCATTTCAAAGCCGAAGAGCCAGCGCTTCTGAAGATGTCTCCGTGGTCATGTGGCCGGCATGACTAAATGCCAAAGGCGCACGGAACGCTGTTACCTTCCCACCAAAGGTGGTCCCTATTTTTCTACTTGCATTTTTTACGTGCTTTCAAACTGCTATGTTGGCAGAAACTGGAACAAGTAACGGGAGCTCACCCTGTTACATGGCACTAGGGATTTGAACTGCTGAACTGCCAACCTTTCGATCGACAAGCTCAGCATCTTAGCCACTGAGCTACCGTGTCCCTAATTACTTAGTACAAGGAAACAAATGATCCTGAAATAATTTTAGTGCTTTCAAGAAAGAGATCTGAAATATTTTAAATTCTTATTGTAAACAATCCTGTTGACTTCCTTGGAAGATACATACTGGGTAAATGATCTTTTTCTGTCAGATTTAAGATAAACTTATTTAAACATATTTAAATATGTTTACATATTTACTTAAAATAAAATGATTTTCCTAGCTTAGAACTTCTAAAGAACATTCTGAAAATATTTTGGATCACTGGCTTCTGACGGGAAACAATGATATAAATTCACATTGGAGGTTCTCTTATAGCAATTGAATTTATCTGACTCGGAGTTCTACCAGAAATCTTCTCCCACCTTATAAGAAATGGATCAATTGGTAACTTCCAGAACACATAAACACTGGGTTATAAACCTTTCACACCAAGATAATATGTGTATTTCACTACACAGTCTCTATGTATCGAAGTGAAGAGAGGAACAAAACTATGTGTAGATAAACTTGAGAGAACAAATGGAAAGAGAGATAAGTCTTATGCAGATCTTAAAAATGCTAATCTTCACCAGGAACAACTGTTCAAAAGGATCTTTGCTTTTCAAGAGGAATGTCTAATGCACGGGTGTCAAACTCGTGGTGTCATGTTGCCATCACATAACATTTTGTGATGTTTTTCCCATTCGCTAGGGTGGGCGTGGCCTGCATATGACACATCCAGCCTGTGGGCTGCCAAGTTTGTCACCCCGAGTCTAATGTACTGCACATTCTGCCCATTCAAACATATTCTACTGTTCTCATCAGATGACCTTTCCTCCATCCATAGATAATTATTTGGGAGAAACCTCTTGCTATCCTATCAGTAAGGACTGCACTACAGTTCGATGTTAACCTTAAAAGGTGAGGCCTCAACCTAAAGCATCACAAATGGGCTAAGAAAATATCAACTTGCTCAAGGAAACCTTGGGGCTCCAGGTGATAGTACTTAAGATCATATAATCAGGTTGCTTTTCTTCCCAGATAGCTTGTTCTGAAGGCCTCTGGGAAGAAAGGAGAGAGATCTAAGCTACTTGTGAAGGGAGTAGTGGTTAGAAATTGCGAAGGACACAATTAGTCTTGTGTCTCTCCAAAATCCAAGGTAAGCAACTGAGGTGTTCTTTAAAAATATAGATAATGCCAATTCATATTCCTGATATGCATTTTCCCCCTTTATTCATAAATAGCTCTACACCATAACTTGCAGAATGGAGGTCAGAACAGGTATCACAATCGAAGTCCTGTCCTTCTCTATGTTCATGTGAAATTGATGCAAGTACAAGAGGGATAGGACTTCGATATTTGAAATAATTCTAGATTATGGCTGGTTTTTTTACCGACAATCTGCCATCCTGAATAAAATAAGACAATGTTAACAACTAGCAGTTAAAGGGACAAACTTGTATTTATTGCACAAAGTTCCCCTAAAACTGGGAACAGTTATTATAATACAAGTCCACATCTTGAGATATGTATGTACATTTCTGTATGTGTGTATGTGTATGTATGTATATAACAGAAAAACACAAAAGATAACAATTATGTACATTTTATCCAGCATATAACACATACCACCATTTACATAATTTAGAGAAGACTGAAAACAAGACAATTAAAACCCCTTTTAAAAAAAATCTGTTTTTAACTCAAACAGATTTTAAAAGGCTACATTGAAAAATCATGTTTCAGATTTCCCTTTCCCTTTGTTTTTTTAAACAATCTTGCATTTGCAAGTTAACAGTGGAAATAAATTTGTTAGCATTTATGTGCAATATACTTAAATATTTTCAGCCTTAAAATTAAGACATTAATGGGCATTAGAAATATTGCAAAAATCAAGATTAGTCTTGTACATACATTGTTCTGAACAGCATGATATGAAGTCAATGCTACAGCACTGTTATACTTCCCTTAGAAAAAAAATTAAAATCCAGATAAATCTATGCAGTACCTTGATATTTCATGTACCATATATAAGTTATCAGTCACAAGAAAGCATGCTCTCATGCCATACTTTTGCACAGTAATTATTCCCATTATATAATTAGAATGAGTAACAAGATCATTAAAAAAAAAAACCAGTTCAACCAAATGCTTGGAATTGAAGGATAATGTTTAATTATCTAATAATTTTGGAGAAATTAATCAATGGTAACACTTATTACTTGAAGAAATTACCAAGGTCTCTTGTTAATCCAGTGCTTTTCAACCTTGACAGCTTGAAGCTGTATGGACTTCAGCTTCCAAACTGGCTGGTGAATTCTGGGAGTTAAATTCCAGACATCTTCAAGTTGCCAAGGTTGAGAAACGCTGGCATTTACAAGCTTTTAAAATTGCCAGTGAACATATAGTTCACTGCTGCAGTGGAAAAACTTCCCATTTAGAGGTCCTACTTAGAGTTCATCTAGGAAACCGCATAAATGGATGCCTTCAAATCACCAATAGCCACCATCAAGAAAGATAACAGAATAACTACATATGCAGCTGTCACACAATGCAGAAACAGAGAGGGAACAAATAAGCAAATTCTTTGCTCCAACAAGAATTCCTGTATTTTACAACATGAAAATAGCATACCAGAATATTTTAAATCCACTTGTACTGTACAAACGCCTCTGTAGCTGAGAACAGAAGCCCTAAGAGGAACAGGAGAGCTGTAAGGCCAGGCAATACCGCTGCAATCAACAGCTTAATTTCTCAATACCGCAGGAGGAAAACTAAGATGGAATATCATTTGGGATTCTTGGAAATCAGATGACAAATTGTTAAAGGCCAATCTATATGTGGCAAGAGCAGACTATATCCTAGCTTTACATGTGAATCACACAGGACCACTTTTAGATATGCAGATGATTGCTGGTCTTTTACCATTTTGAGTAATTATGACCTTCACTTCAGAATAATGGAGGAAAGAAAATTGACTGGAGATAACAAAAGCTTACGGTATAAACTGTCCTATCCTTTTGCAAAAAATGTAGTTACAGAATATCTGCCATGAAGCTGCAGTGTGGAAACCCCTGTGGGACTTAACATTTGAGTTAAAATTTTGGCTTTCAGTACTGCAGACTTTTATCATCACGTCCAACACATTCATCACTTTTTTCAACATGAAAATCCTTGAAACCTGCAGTTTCTTTACTAAACATGTTCAAGGTGATTGTCTGCAAGATATATGGGGGTGAGGGGTGGGAGACAGATTTATGTTCAGACTGGAATGCAAATTATCTCTCAGTTGGGAAGAACCATAGAAAATATTATAAATCAGGTGTCCTTGACTATTGAAAAACCCTTTTTCCTGTCATAGTTGCAGCTTCTGTTTTCGGGCAGACTTTTAGATCTTATTGTTAAAAAAATTAAATTTTAGCACAATTATAATGTAGCCACCTGATGAGAACCACTTAAAAATCTAATCATACGTTTATTTTTGCCCCAATTTCCTTCTATTAAGATATGAGAAACAATTGAGCCCATGTTGTTTGCTGGGGTTACGTTAATGACCAGCCCAAGCTTAATTAATTTTAACTACAATAGGCAAATCTATGTCTACTTAATTGTAACATTTAATGCAGCCATTAGTGAGTGACATCTGTATTAAAATCAACCTGAGCTCTCAGGGTTCACATTATGCTTAGTGGGGAGACAGCCTGATTTGCAAAGCTTCTTATCTTTCCATTTGTTCTGAAGAAAAACAATGGCCCGACAAGTTAAATGCTAAACTCACTCACTTTCGTCTACCACTGCAAAGGCCCAGCAGACTGAATGCTAATTTAAGATTACACTGTTAGGTAATGTGCAGGTGTAGGGATGGATTTTTATACCAGAAAAAAATCTTGCTAGAATTTTTAAATGTTTGGAAAGCTTAGACATGTGTAACAGGTCACATTTATCTGTGTGCTCTGATGGAAATTGAATATTGTTTTATATGGATTTTTATTCACTTCTCAAGTATGTTACTAAAACTGTTCCTTGACTGTCAAGGAACAAGTATTTATAATGTGGAAGAAAAGTCTGCACATATTATTGTGACTTAATTATTTTATCATATACTTTATTCAAATAAAAACTGAATTGTTATTCATTTTAAATAGTTTTTTCTATAATATTAGCCCCAATCTTACCGATTGCGGCAAGTATTTGAAAATAAGTGAAAATGACAGGGAAAAATAAGTGAAAATGAAAAATCTTGCTGTGTAAGGTAGTGATTTTGTTCAGTTAAAAAAAAAACACACACCAAATGCTGGAGAAGCAATCAAGTAGTAAGAAGTGGAGAAGTAGGGATCCTTTAACAAGTGATAAGATTTTGCTACATAAAATAGTTTTAGGCTCTGTCCAATTATTTTTTAAAATTTTAATAGACTGCATAGGCTACTGTGCAATAAAATAAATGATTGTTTGCAAATCTGCCCTATACCTTCTCCAGTTGAAACTGTTTTAAAGTTCCCAGATGATGGGCTTTCCTCCTATTATTATTGATGTCACAGACCTAATACAGTCATAGTATACAGCAATAGTGTTATCAAAGTAGCTCCAGAAGAACTGTTTTTATTACGGACAAGGGCAATGTAATATGCTTTCCAGCAAAGGCAAGGAAGAAAGACTCTAACAATCTTCAAAAATAGACCAAAAGAAAAAAAAACCTCAACAACTGAAAGGCTTCATGTGTATATGAATTAGGAAAAAATGTGTTTTGAGTTCAACTGAATTAAAATATCACAAAATAAAACAATTCGCTATGTTGTTGATGCTTGACTAGATACAGGGAAAAGTATTAAATGCTTTTAATGCCATTTCCCCTTATTTAACTCGAGGTAGTAAAAATGATTCAAAATAATATCATCATCCCCTAAATTAAAAACTACCACATCTTTTGGAACTACAACTCCCAAAAATCCATGTTGGCTGAGAAGTCTTAGAATTCTAGCTGCAAAACATCTAGAGGGCTCTTCAGATTGATTTCAAAATATATGTTTATAACTTACAGGTCCCAAACCAGAATTCTTTATTGCTTAATCATGACCAAAACGATAGCATAGGATGAAAGGGGATGGCATAGTTTGCCTTTCCATTTTTATATCCCCACTCCATATTTCCAGGTCTTCTCCCAAAGACTGTAAGTGGGCACAGAGTGGTTGCCAGAGGATACAATTGAACAGAACTTGTAAATCCCATTAAACTCCCTGGGACTTACTTCAAAGCAAACATGCATATGATTAGATTGTAAACCAGTTCTTAATAAACAGGTTAGAAAAGTGATCTCATCAGAATAGCCTAATAATGAATACAATGCAAACAAATTGAGTTTTAAAGCTTAAAATTTGTCAGGATAATTAAAGAATTTTACCCCCAGCATTTTAACTCTATTATAGAAATTGTATAATTTCTAAGGTATAAATTCTCAGTAATTCATTCTCTTCTGAATTTTTTGAAAAATACACTGAAATTAATGGAACACCAAGATGTAATAAAGCTCTTACAACATCCTCTTTTTTAAAAAAAAATAGGTTTAACAGCACCTAGTTTTTCTTTATAGCCTCCCAAATGAAGCTTGATCAAAAGGGGAAGAAATTCTTGTTAAAAAAACTAACAAAATATTACAGAACATTTGTTCAGCTTTTTCCTTTTTTATAAAAAAACAAATATTTGTTTTCTGTAATCTTTAAACAGTAGTATCAACATCAGAACATAACAAGCATAATGTCAATTTCGCACCCAAATGGGGGGATATGAATATATATATTCATATATTCATATTTATTCATTCATTCTCAATCAATATCAAGCATTCATACAAATATTACACCCAGGTCTCCTCCTATGGAAAGAATCGCACACTACCTTCGCAACTCCTACCTGCCATTAACAAATTAATTTCTGCACTTCTGACACAGTTGAACTGGTTACAATCCTACCTGCCTTTATCAAATAAACATTTTGTTGTACTGCTAATGCAGTTGAATTGGTTACAAAAAGACCTTTGTCATTATGCATTGTATATATACTATTAATTGGCTTCAAACATTAGCTGTTTCCAATCCCTTGTACAAGCACCAACAGCACTTTGGAGGCCACAAAGGAGTTCTTCATTCTGGTGATCCTGTAATTCAACAGTCTGCAGTTACAATTGTTTTGGCAATCCTTGTCCAAACCATGTATAGTACTCCAAGCTCTAGTGTCTTCTTTAGTAATCTGAATCTCTGTTCCATTGGTTGGTTGGTTGATTTTTAAATGAATAGGCAAGGAAAAGAAGGGGAACATGTTTGTACATTTATGTGTTCACTTGCAGAGGCACATTATCAAGCTGGCAGGTTGTTCAAGTCACTTGCCTGCAAGGAAGAATGAGTCTGGAAAATGGAAGTTCATGTCTGTTTCCTTGTCTTCCGTTTTATAAAAATAGAATTATTGTCTTTGCCCTTTTGGGGTTTTAGAGAAGAATCTGGGCAACATAAGGAGAGTGGGTGCTTGCTACAGCTGCCAATAAAGGGAGGTCACTGGATTCAATCCTACAAGACAAAGAAATATTATCAACAATCACACTGACTTGAAAAATTCTGAAGCTCATTATAGTTTTCTCCTGTAAAAGTACTTCTAGTTAGTTTATTAAAACATAAACAGCTTGTTTATATGAACTGTCAATGTACTTTAAATGTATTACAGTAACCTCTGGATGTTTCTGTAATTAAAGAATGCAAACACTTATTTCATAAATGCATATGACAGGATTGATGGTCACAAGTGACAACAGATCTGCTTAGCTAAAGACTTAATTGTTTCAGCTGTCTTGGGAATCAAAAGTGGACGGATGCAATTCTGAACATTTTCAAGCACACAATTTTTGATCACTGGGTTTAAATTTGGAATGCTTTCTTAAAATTAGATATGAATAAATAGGAACCCAAGAAAAAGGAAAGAATAAACTAAGAAAACATATCCTTTGTATTGGCCTGATTTTATATGCTGCCTACAAATATAGCTTTAAGGACTGGTTTTATAGTAGATTCGTATACTGTGTAAGAACAACATATTGAGATATATCGTACATGCAAACTTTTGTTCTTCCAAAAATTACCCTGTAATTTACCAACAGTCAGCTCTAATTGCTGCCCTCAGATAGACCCTTCTTGCTTAAAGTTATCTTCGTTTCTCACAGACGTTAATAGCTAAGCAGCTGGTGAAACCTATCTTTCCTGCTCCAAGTAGGTTATAATTTAAACTCTGCAACTCAGTACAGATGCTTTCCTAGTAAAAAGTTCAGTGTGAAAGCAAATGAGATCCAAATTGCAGATCAAGTCAGTAATGCTGTTCTTGACTATGAAACATTTGTTGCAAATAGCCCTACAAGTTGTGTATTCAAAATAAACAAGTAAACAGGACCAAGAATTGGATAGAAAGCATACCCCAGTACTACTCCCAGTTCCTTCACATGAACCCGCATTTGGCCTTTGAGATATTCCGACAACATTTTGCTCTTAAAATACAGCTCCTGCAACCGATCTTCTAGGTGCATGATACACTAGGAACAAATGAAAAAAGAAACAATAACATCACAATATTGGCCGATAAGTCTTTATTGTAGGCACATACACATCTGAATATGCTTACATGTTGTAGTCATTATAATCAGTAAAGATATTAGACATTAATAGCATTAATTCTTGATAGTTGTCGAAGTTTGATAGTTAACTTAACCAAAGGTCTTGTCTTCCAAACAAGATTCTTGTACAGCTTTCATTAACTAGGCTTATTAAGTGAGGAAGAACAGGATACAGGAATTTCAGCAACTGGATTCTTACTCATACAGAACTTGAATAATGTCTTAATGTGAAAGCTGACACTGTTTCTCTTAACAAACGTCCTGTGAAGAGCCAAAAATCCGTATCTTTGCAAGTCATGGAAAACCTGGCAAACCATCTCCTTAATCTTTTTCAGCCTCTGAACATTAGTTTTACATTAGTTTACAGTAGGTTGCAGAGCTTAATATACCCGCTACTACTTGGGCTTTTGACAAAAAATAATAATAAAAGAAGACTAATGATAATCTTAAAATAGAAGAAAGATACTCAATGGAAAACTTTCCTGCTTTAAAACTCATCCTGCTACATATCCACGAGTATTTCTGAATTAAAGCAAAAAAAAAAAAAAGTGCAGAGATAATGGATAATCTCTTCTGATTCAGTTTCATGAAGATAATTTTAACTGATTGTTGACATTATTATCAGTTTTCAAAATAGCCTCTGATTGGATGCATACCATTCTCTTTAAACTTTCAAAAACAAGCATGTTATAGGAAAAGTGGGAGTATATGTGAAAGGCATAGGAAGAAATAATGGAAAAGAGGCAAGCAATGAATAAATATTAAACTGTTGCAAAGTGATTAGTTGTGGCCATTTTGACGGGTTTTGTAACATTTTTTCAGTTATTGGGGTTATAAATTCAAATATGAAAACTAAATAGTCTGTAGTCTGCAATTTCCTGTTTAATCAACATAAGAAACAAAACCCCAGAGTGGGAGCTTTAGATGTACTGATAATTATATTTTTGGACTATAATCTCTATCCACTTCTGCTGTTCTGTTCGGAAACCTCAGTCTTGGGAAACAACCAGAAGTTGAAGAATTGCTAAGTTTGCTGGGAAGTTCCAAACTTTGTAAAAATAAGTAGAGTTCACATAAAAAAAAAAAATTCAACTGAAGTCAAAGGAACTAAAGACATTTTGATTTTTGGGGGAGAGGGCAAATACAGTAATGTAGCACATGACAAAAACTGCAGGATTCCAATTCACAGTTCAACTGCCCAAGTACTTACAAAATTTGGAGATAAATTATGCTTATAAAGTTGAAGAGTGGAATGAAGCAGGTTGGAGACAAGGTTAGAGACTAGTACATCTTTCCCAAGTTTGTTGTCGATGATTCGTCTCTGGCTACTGGCCACTTGCACTGTCCATTTATCAGTATCTGCAATAATGCAGACAGCTTCTGCAATTGGTTCATCCAGAACAGGATGCTAGAAGTCAAACAGATACATGCCATTTAACAAATATGACTTTGGTATTAAAGATATTATAGCCAACAACCAATGGTGTAGGTGTTGTGGTCCGCCAGCAGCCTGTGGAGCTGGCAGCAGAGTCAGACAGTGAGGAGGCTGGGGAGGAACATGGGCCAGTCCTGGAGTCTGGGGAAGGCTCGGAGGGCTCTGCAATCAGAGGCAGGGAAAGGACCATCTGGGAGGTACATGCTGCCTCTGGAGCCTCCAGAGTCGGACCTCAGCGAGGCAGAGGAACAGGGGGAGCCTGTTCCCAGTGCGCGCATGCGCAGAGCTGCCAGAAGGCAAGAACAGTTAAAACAAAAGGGACGACTTGGGAGTAGGGATTGGAGATGATTGGCCCCTCCCATAAGACTTAAAAGAGGAGCAAAGGCACGTGGGTCTTTGCAGGAAGCAACGTTGTTAATTATGTGCAGTTTAAAATCTGAAGCTCTGTTTGATTCTGGACTCTGTGTGGCTTTGCCAATTAGGTCTGTGGCAACGTGTTAAGGGAGATAAAGGTGGATGATTATCAGCCTTATCCCGAAGGACTCTTTACAACTATTTGGGACTCATCTGTGAATGAACAGAATTCACAGCTGTTAAAATAAATCAGGTTTTTGGGATTATTTGTGTATTTTATTGACTCAGGAAGCCTCGGTCAGAACACAGTAGGAGAACTTTCACAGTAAACTTGATTTGAGAATGAAAATCTCAAGATAATTTAGAATCAGAGGACAAACAATGTATCAGCAACAGCAGAGATGCAGTGTTTTGGGGAAAGCTGCAATTCTATGAAAGGCAATATATAATTTAATGAAACAAACTCTTAGTATATTCACAGTAATAAAGACACAGGCTATAAGCAACTGCAAAAGTCAGTCTGCACATTCAAGACAATTTTGAAGTTCAACAACAGTTCCGGATCTCATTTTTAAGAACAGGTTCACATACAAGCTCTGAAACTTATTTAAAGATCTCTTTCTCTTCCTTTGCACTTTTGTGCAAGAGTGCTTCAATTTACATCAACTAAACTGATGTAGATCAAAGCACCTTAGAATGGTTCTATCTTTTTTTTTTCATTTTGCAAATGAAGTTGTCTAAGGATGTCATCTTTCCAATTCATATTGTAAAATTGTAGCCACAAGCCTGCCTTAGGCACAAACACCAGCAGAGGGAGTAAAAGAGAAGCACTTGTAAAATAATGAGTTTGAAGTAGTTCTGAAGCAGATCAAGTGTACCCAATTTGTTTACATTTGAACCACAAAGTCTAAATGATTAAGGCCCTCAAATCACCAATATTATATCCATTCTCTCTCACAGCCAGTGTTGTATATGGGAATATCTGTCAATGTATATGGGGGTCTATATACAGGATATTGTCTCATTACTCTTGGTCACTTTTGATGTTGGAAATTATACAGGTAGTCCTCAACTTATAATAGTTCTTTAGTGATGGTTCAAAGTTACAGCAGCACTGAAAAAAATGACTTGACTGTTTTTTCACACTTATGACCACTGCAACATTCCCATGGTCACATGATCAGAATTCAGATGCTTGGCAACTGACTCATATTTATGACGGTTGCAGTGTCCCAGGGGCATGTGATCACCTTTTGTGACGTTCTGACAAGTAAAGTCAATGGGGAAGCCAGATTCACTTAACAACGATGTCACTAACTTAACAACTGCAGTGATTCACAACAACTGTGCAAGATAAGTTGTAAAATGGGACAAAATTCACTTAACAAATGTCTCAGTTAGCAAAAGAAATTATGGGGTCAATTGTGATCATTAAGTCGAGGACTATCTGGAATTTGAGAAAAAAAAATATGTTCCTTTTGTTTGAAAATAAATAGAAAACACCCATTTCAAATCACAAGCCAGAAAATGATGACTTATATTTCCTGAGTAATGTTAATCTTTAGGTCACTATTGCACAGGAAGTTGTTGGACAAAAATACAACCAGCTGCTAACCTTACAAAGCTATGGCACATGTGAAGTTAATTTTAAGGTCATATTTAATATGCATGTTCCTGTTCATAGTTCATTACTACTTGTCTAGTAACAGCAACACCCTGTTACACTTTTTAGTGCCAGGAACAAGTGGAAAAACTTAAATAATAATTTAAAATATAAATGTTCCCTTTGTAGATCAGTTTATGAATCCTATTAATGTAGAATTCAGTTTAAACAAAGGGTCAACCAGATGCCTCTAAAACCTTCTAAGAAGGACAGGAAGATGAGTTCTTTACCACTAATACCTATTACTCAAACATAAACATTTAATGAATGGTTACATAAATAATATCACTAAATAGTGAATGAAATAAGATTAGCCACAAATTTGAGAATTAAATGTGACCTCAAGGAAGAGAACATCTAAAGATCCTTAGCCAAAGGTTCTTAGCCTACATTGAACAAGTCTTTGTTCAATATAGGCTATATTGTTCTTTTTTCTATGAAATGATAACATTTTTTTCTGAATGAGATCATGACTTTTTTTTTTGAAAAAATTCCATGCCTGCTCTAGCAAGGCTTCAGAAATATTTCTTTTTGTTGTCTTTTGAGATATATTTCATCCGTTGAATATAGTTTTTAAATTACCTGCACAGCATGCGACAAATCTGACATCAAACAGTATCTCAGTTTCTCATCATTTCCTAGTCCTTGCAAAACAAAGTCAGGTACGTAAGATGGACAGTAGCCACCTAGCAAGGACCTTCCAAAATTGGCAATACTGGGCTGGACAGAGTTCACTTCAATTAATTTTGACCTGAAAAAAAGGTATAACATGGGCATATATACTATAACTAGCACTGATTTCTCTCCACTTCACCGAAACACTACAATGGGCAACTATTGCATCAATGCCACCAACATTTCACTGATTTCAGTGGGACTTACACACGTATAAGCTCCTATACAGCTTGTGTTTGCTATACTATATCCTCTAGGTACAGTAAGGATCCTAGGACCCACCTTGCCTGGAAAAACACCTGGAATTTTTTTATCATTTTTATGCACAGTTATGATTATTACATCAGCATGACTGTGTTTCCTTGAACATAGCCAAATTTTAAAATACTGCCTGTAAAATTAGACATATTCCAACTATCTACCAATGAATTCGCCAACATGTAACATTCTTATTCTAGAATGTGTTTTTATTCTTATTTTAACATGTTTTGTTTTCAACTGACCATAATAAAGTCTGTCTATCATGTATAAGGATATGATCAATTTTAGTGCAAATTGGGTCATCTTCACTGTGGCTCAAGGTTAGAATACGGATTAAAGAAACTTCTAGTTGGATCATAGAACAGACATGAAGAAACTATATTAACCTGGTTAATAATAGTCATATTATGTTTTTAAACAATCGTCTTCCTTTAAATAACCTATCCTAAATTAGGGTTATACTCCACGAAGTGTGAAAGGTAATTAGAGACTCTTAAATTGCAGCTTCAGTGAAATAAGTATCATTTGCATTACTGCATTTCTTAAAGTAATGTCAAGAAAGAAACCCAGTTAAAATAATTAAATACATAGCATTTTCTTCATAGAATATGTGTTTAACCCTTACACACATACATCTACAAGTCTGGCTATTACCTTCAAAACCACTATTTGGGAGGAATGTAGTAAATTACTGGGCAGGGAAGAGGGAATGGCGTTGAAGAAAAGAAGGAAGAGTCACTACCAAGACAACGGTCAGATAAAAGAGGGTTGAATCCAAGGCAGATAGTAACCTGAGAAGACATCTCAGACAAAACCCTCCCTAGTTCTCACAAAGAAAAAGTAAAGGAGGGAGGGGGCAGCACATTCAGATTTGCAAGATTCTGTTATTATTACCTATTCAATAAAAATATTTGCCTACAAGATGTTGGTTTCCTCTTTTGGTCTACTCTGAAGGGCTGACAAGCATCCAGATTTGAGAAAATGTACATTGCTACAAGAAATACTACCTACCCAGGAAATGGTATGTCCTCTTCTTCTGTCCATTCTTCTTGCTCTGCCCCATAATAATTGCTGCTTGTCCTTGCAGTATCATGAGCTGCATCCTCACTTTCACTGTCACCAAGAGCACTATCAGAACTCTCATTCCTTGGAATGTCCCAATCCACACCTGGATCAGATTTTTTTTCTAAATTCTCTTTTTCCCCATGGGGGATAAATATGGAGAGATTTTCTCTTTGGTCCTGCTCTGCAAAACAGTTTTTACAAGTCTCTTGACGAACAGATTCCATAAACTTACAAAATTCACTAGGGGATTTGTTATTCTTTGTACTCAAAGTTTTGAGTGGAAATTCTAAGCTACTACTAGAGTCTAGAATGTCTCTTGCTGTTTCCACTGGAATATCATCTATAGTCCTGGTTACAACAGAACCTTCTTCAGTAAAATATTCGGTAAGCAAATTTGCACTTTCCGCTCCATAAGGACTCCAATTCTGGACCTCAATAGTAACCTGAGGGAACTTTTCAGGCACATTCTGATCTCTTTTTTGGTCCTCAAGGGTTTGTTTTTCACAGTTCTGCTCAGTCATTGTTCCTTTTTCGATCTCCATATGGCTGCTGTGCCTGGACATTTGTTCTTCAGCCACTTGACTTCGCACCTCAATATCTGAATCAGGGGACATAGAATCTCCAATGAGGAAAGTCACCTTTGTTTGAACTTCAGCCGCACTACAAGGAATTGCATGAGATGATGTTTTATCAGGCGGTTTCTTCTCTACCATTGTACTTGTTGATCTCAACAGTTCAACAGGCTGATTGTCAGAATCCATCAATTCTGTATTCTGCCATAATCCACCAGTTGGTTCTAATCTGGACTCTGGCAACACACACGTTTCCACAGATGCTGATCCTGTGAAGACTACTCTTTCTAACTTTATTCCTGCACAAGGCATTGATGCTTCTTTGCATTTAACTTCAACAGACTTTTCTTGAACATTAGAAGGCTCCACACTGCTTTCACATGAAGCAGCTTTATCCATCTTTAGGCCATTCTGTGAATCTTCTTTCTCCAGTCCTGAAACAGTATCTGCTTTTTGATTAGGATTAACAGGGCATTTGCAATATTTACAACTGCAGTCAGAAGTTCTCACTTCTTCAGACTCTTGAAAGGATAGATTGCTTCTGTTCTTGTGCATTGTGACAAGCACATATTCAGATTCCTCCACCTCCCCTTTTGCTAGTGTTGTGGTGATGACTGTACCAGGCATTACTATGGCTTCATCCTCACCATTTTCCAAAAGATGAGTCTCTTGCAACTCCGAGCATCTTATGAAATAAGTAAGGAAATAAAGTAAACGTTGCACAAGATCTTGCCTTTTGCCAACCACAACTGTTTTTGATAGTCTCACAGGTGATCCAATGGCTCCGTACAGATCTCCTGTGAAACAGAATATAAAAGCAGTATGTTGTTATTTTCAGTATGCAACAGAATAATTGAATTATAGTGGAGATCTTCTGTATACACTAAGAGTGGACAATCTTTTTCAGCTCTAAGCCAAATTGGTACAGGAAACACAAATTTGCATACACACACCTTGTCTATCTCACAATCGTAAACTTGCTGTTAAGGGGCACTGTCACTATGAAATTTATGAGAAGGCAGAGTATCTTTCTATTTCCCAACACTTAGAACAGAAATAACCATCTGGAGAAGAACCACTGTGAAAGAGGAAAAAAAGCAACATGGCTTTCCTATTATGAATTTTACAATACAATTAAAAGAGAGAGAGAGAGAGAGAGAGAGAAAATGCCCACCAAACCGAACTCTAGGGCTGGGCAAATCATTTAAAGTTGCTCCTTGAAGCCTGATATAATATTTCTGAGATTATTCATAAATGTCTGGACAAAAACTGATTGATGGAGGGTACCTCTCAGAAGAGTTTGCAGAGAATCCTTGTTCCATTGGTTTGTTCTATCTCAAATTGTCACTATTAGATCACTCTGTTCTACTTCTATGATTATAGCCAAATACTGTTCCATAGTAAGTACAATGTGTCGTAACTTCTCTTCAAACATCTTTTAGACATTCTCTGTTTGGAACTATTTCAGATGCAGCTGTTTATCTGGTTACTCCTCTATAAGAATGTACTATGGCCTTACTGTCAATTGATTCTTACTCCTGTCTTTTTTAGCTCATTTTGACCATCGCTACAGATATGGCCTGGGCATAATAAAAGCAAACAAACAGCAAACGTGCAGCTTGAAACTTTGTATATAAAAATCCCACAGAATGTGATTTGCTTAATGCATAACAATGCCCAATCCATTAGGATCAGCTGGATAAAATTCCAGAGTTTTGCACTTCAGAATTCATAATTTATCATAATGCTATTTCTGAATAAATATGCATAGAATCAGACTGTAAGAAACTTGACTAACAAACTTGGAAATACAGGTAGTCCTTGAATTGCAATAGTTCATTTAGTGACCATTTGAAGTTACAACGGCACTGAAAAAAGTAACTTATGACTATTTTTCACACTTACGATCATTGCATCATCTTCATGGTCATGTGATTTACATTCGGATGCTTGACAATTGACTCACAATTATGATGGTTGCAGTGTTCCAGGGTCATGTGATCTCCTTTTGCAACTTTCTAACAAGCAAAGTCAATGGGGAATCCAGACTCATTCAACAACCGTTTTACTAACTTAACAACTGCAGTGATTCACTTAACAAATGTGGCAAGAAAAGTCATAAAGTTCTAATACATCTGTTTTAGCGATCAGGAATTAAACAGCTTAGCGAAAGGGTATTTTGTTCATGGAAGAAATATACTGAGGTAGTTTAAAACATACCTAATTGTGCCCACAGTGGATTGTATGGGTGACTCTTTGCCAACATGTCCACTGTCTGTGAGGAATGCTTCTCTAGAAATATTCGAATTGGTGGCTGGCCATTTGGCATGACAGTTGGAACCCAGGCCAGATGGTTTGTCAAAACTGCAGTTAGAAGAGCAGGTAAAAATCTGGATGGGAAAAAAGGCATATACTTTAGAAACTGAAGAATTAAAGAACTGTACAGGATTTTGGATGAATTTACTTCTATAAAAGGAAGCCTGTAATTCACAATGTCCCTTATGTAAGAGAGAATTCAATTAACATTTCCAGATCAGGGAATAGAGTCTAAGGTATTTCCAAAACTCTGACATAGTATCACATTGTTGTTTCTGTTTCAAAAACGGTACATCGGGGAACAGAATGCAGATGTTGTGTTCTACTTACACATGGAGTTTCTGAATTGGAACCATTAAATACAAACTATTTGGATCTTTTTTTAATTCTACAATGTCAGATTTTTGTAAGAAACCAAAATGTGTAATGCTAATAACTTTTAAAGGCAACTAGAATTTCAAATGTACTCTCCCCCCCCCACTTTTCTGGAAGAGAAGATGCATTAGAACTTTAAAAGGACTTTTGGCTTGGCCTAGATCACATTGTGCTCTCAAGAAGCACAAGAGGATCTTCAGTCAGTCACCTCTTGACTGGATTATTGTAACATCCTTGCTGCTTCTCAAGATGCACTGGTTGACAGCTGGTTTACAGATGCAATTCAAGATCCTAATTATTCCTTCTAAAATCTTGCATGGGCCTGGTTATGTGAGGAACTGCCTCTATCCATATGTCTCCTGGTCCAGTGGTGAAATCTAAAATTGCTACTACCGGTTCTGTGGGTGTGGCTTGGGGAGGTAATGTGACTGGGTGGGCATGGCCAATTTTTTTTTTACTTTTAAAACCATTGTTTCTACAACCTCTTCGGCGAAGAGGTTGTAAAAAAATGCTTTCAAAAGGCTCTGACGATCCCAGCTGAGTTGCCTGATCGGCAGAGGCATTTAAAAAAAAAAGGGTTTTTTTCTTTTAAATGCCTCTGACAATCCAAGCTGAGTTGCCTGATCAGCAGAGGCTTTTTAAAAGCCTTTCAAGATCCCAGCTGAGCCGCGCAGTCATCAGAGGCTTTTTTTTTTTTTTTACTTTTAAAAGCATTTTTTCGGCCAAAGAGGTTGTAGAAAAAATGTTTTTAAAAGTTAAAAAAAAGCCTCTGATGATTGTACGGCTCAGCTGGGCATGGGGAGCGGGGACAGGGATTTTTGCTACCGGTTCTCCGAACTACCCGCCTCCATCGCTACCAGATTGAGCAATCCGGTCCAAACCGGGAGCATTTCACCCCTGTCCTGGTCCCATTAATTAAACAGTGACATCTTGGGGAACCTCAGAAGCATCCCTTCTCAGTGATGTCCTGTAGAATGATATCCACCATCATCCTGAGATTTGAACTGCTCCCACCTTTTTTATTTTCCAGAAATTGCTAAAGATGTGGTTGTTTTCCCACATCTTGGTTTAAGATTATGCTTGTTTTGCTGGTTGGTTCCTTGGGTTTTGCCCCTGGCCAGTTGTCTTCTTGTTTCTTGATCTTAATTTTTTATCAGTAAGCCACTTAAAGAGTTGCCAGGGATTCAGGCGGCTTCAAAATAGAATTAATAAGTAAATAAATAAATAGTATTCTTAAAGAAGCTTTGAAATCTGGATACAATATACCATGGAATTGCATCAGTTCAACTGTCTGCCCTTTGAGTAAGGCAAATTCAAGAAACATAGAAGCAGAAATTTCAGAAATCTTCTTTATTGTTGGAGGGTAAAATAATGAAATCTTAAAAGTCTATCAAGATGGATTTTCTCTATGCCCCACCTTACATCAAACAAAATCATAGCTTTTATTTAGCTATGTTAAAATTATAGCATAGTTTATTTTGATTTCCTTTCTTGTGGTTTTCTCTTTCTCATGCTGAATCTTTTTTTTTAAAGTTCCCCCTTAACGGTTTGTTCTTTTCTTCACCATTCCCAAGGGCAAGTCTACATTCCTTCCCCCCCAGCTAAGAAAATGTAGTTAACATATGATATTGGGCAGCTGGTAGCTTTCCAGCGTCTGGTTACTGAGCACTTTGGAAATTATATGGTTTGGCAGTTCATCTTAAGTTTTCCTTCCTGTTTATGCAAATCTGTATTCTTTCAGTCAGCCATCAGGTCTCATTGGCTAAAATCTTTTACAGCAACATTAACTTTTTTTTTTTTTAGAAACTGAATTGAACCATGACTTAAAGACGCTGAAAAAAGACTTAAAATATTTACGAGTTGTGTTTTCAAGTTATTGTTGGCTATCAGGGTTATATAGTAGTATTGATACTAAGCAACTGTATTCTGTTTCATTTTTGGTTGTTTTAATGATAGTTTTTGGTTTAGAATTGAAAATTATGCTACACTTAATAAAGATTTAAAATGTTAATTCAGCAGTTTAACTTTGGCTTCAAAGAGAAAATTGAAATTAGTTACCAACTGAGGTAATTTTCTTTTAGGTTTCTACCAGTAGTGGGTTTCAATTTCGGTCGCTACCGGTTTGCTCATGGGCACATGCTTGTTCATGTGCGCACGCGATGCTTCTGCACAGAAACGTCTGGGTGGGTGGAGCCTTCTGCCACCACCGCTACCGATTTGCCCGATCTGGGGCAAACGGGTAGCAACCTACCACTGCTTTCTACCCTTCACTGTCACTTGAGGGTACATTTTTAGATCCTGATAAATAGCATCCTTTACGGGTTTGAGGCATTTTTATGGGAAAAAAGGACACTGTTATGCATGTAATTCTTAATAAACTGCTACAGGATTTAAAAAGAAAAAAAAAGAGAGTATAGGAATGATTTACTGGTTCCTGGAAGCTTGTTCCATTAGGAAAGTAAATTCCTTCATAAAGTGATGGCAGAGTTGGTTCTTCTCGGGCATCCCCGACATCATTGTAAGCCAAACTGGTTCTGTAATCCGTGGCATTGTATAGAGATTGCAAATTGTTGTTCTAAATGGCAAAAAAAGGCAAGATTAAGGTTACCAACATAAATGTTACATCACATGGCTCAAAGAGGCATTTTGTATGGGGGCAAACAAACTGTCATTTTTTTAAAGCCCCAATCCCAATAAGCCTCACCTCCCTGCTTTCAACATCTCCTGCATACTGAGGATACTAAAGCACCCCATTCAACCTTAGAACCGCCTCTTCCAGCCAACTTTATATCTCCAAGTGCTTCTCTGATATTTCTGTCTAGATGCCTCATTGTCAGCTCAAGCTCAGTATGTCAAAGACTGAACTTCTCATCTTTCTCTCCTCTACTCATTCCATCTCCTTATCCATGTCTTTCAATTTGCCACTTATATTTAGTTGAATGATGGCCAGATAGCATTACTTCAAAGTAATTTATATTAAGATTTTTTTCTTTTTTTAAGTATAAGCCTTTTAAGAGCTCTCTTCAGACCTAAGCAACTTATAACCATTTACTGTAGAACATCTTCCTTTTCAAGAATCTAAATGAAGTTATTTAAAATGTGTTAAAATATGTTAATCATCTATAACCACATTAAATATAAAACATGAACACTGTAACTACATTAATCAATTAAACATGTACGAGTGCATTGAAGCACAAATATATTATTAGTAGCATTTAATGTGACTTTCTATATAATGCCACGATGAAGTGATAATTTTTGTCTTTATGCTGAGTATTTTTGTAAGTGGTCACATATGAAAAATGGATCAAATGAGATTCAAAGCAAGCGAGAAAGGAAAATAAGTTTCTTCTAGAAAATTTCAGCTTATGCAATATATGGAGAACGATACCTTCAAAGAAGACACGGGACAAGGTTTCTCAAACAAGAGAAAGTCCCTATGTAAACTAAATGAAACAATAGCATGCCAACAGAAAGATACAAGGATGTAGAGTATGAGGAAAGAGAAAAAAAGTTATAAAAATGTATAGATTTAAAACAAGATACAGTGCATGGTAGACATCCCAATTCAATTATTGTAGAATCCAGTCCTATCTTGACTACATAGTCTCAGAGTTGGATAAATATTGCACCGTTATGTAATTACACAAGCGAGTAGAGTTTTTCATTCGCAAAGTTTTTCTTTACACAAATTGTAAAGCTGAATTTCAACACGTTCTGAGATTTGGGATAAAAAAAAAAGAATAAGTAACACTGGAGAAATTCTAAAGATCTTCTTTATAATAACATGACTGCTCATCTTGAAAAAACAACCCTACTAAACTTCTACTTGTTCTAATTGACTCGATAGATATTTTCTTTGTATTATTATGTAGTTATTGGTTCAACTTAACAAGTTTTTGTCTATTGTTGTGTCTTATTTAGGCAGTAAACAAATACAATTTACACACAGTATCAAATGCTGTCAGTAAATCTAAAAGCTACAAACAAGTTTAGAAGTGCCTTCAATATTTCATCATCATTATCATAAGATTCATCACTTCTGCAATGTTTATCAATATTACATTTCGACTTGTTTTTCATGGCCATGTTAGTTGGAAACACAGGGAGTTGAAGTCCAACATATCTGCAGAGCACTAAGCTAAAGGAAAGGTACTCTACTGTGATTAAAATAATTTACTGATCATTAAACTAACTGCTTATTCTTTTCCTGTTCACCTTATGTATTTTCCTTTCTTGTTTCATTTTTTTTTCTGTTGCACCTATTTTCAACATGTTTCTCACCTGGGGCAGGGTTGTCATATTTAGAAAACTTTGTGTAAATAAATCAATAAAAACAACTTTTCTGTTTAACCAATTCATGTAAAATGAAAGCAATGCATAGGAGGATAGGAAATCACTTATTCTGCAGACAAGAAGATATTGTTTGAAAATCTACAAATCCAAGGGGAAAAAAGAACCCCAAGAACGGAATACCATTAGCATCGTTACTGTTCCATACTTTTAAAATCACACCATCTTTCAAACTTCATTTTCCCGGTTACTTCTACATGCAGTTTAAAAACTACCACAGTGGCCTGTTTGAAGGTCCCTTGCCAAATATTAATGCAGTTTTCCATCATCCTTAATTATTTCTGTAACAGTGTATGTGGGTTCCATGAGCTCTATACTATCCAACCTGGAATTCTTTAAATGACAAGCTAAGAGTTTCTCACAGAGAAAAGAGACTACAACAGAGCCTAACAAAACTGGTCAATTATTAACTACAGGTAGTCCTCGACTTACAACAGTTCATATGTATGACTGTAACCTTGTTGCTTGTATCCTTACGATTTATATTGATATTGTTTCCTGATTGCTTGTACCCTATGACTATCATTAAGTTTTGTACCTTATGATTCTTGATGAATGTATCTTTTCTTTTATGTACACTGAGAGCGTATGCACCAAGACAAATTCCTTGTGTATCCAATCACACTTGGCCAATAAAGAATTCTATTCTATTCTATTCTATTATTTAGTGACTGTTCAAAGTTACAACAGCACTGAAAAAAGTGACTTAGGGCCATTTTTCACACTTACAAGCGTTGCAGCATCCCCATGATCATATAATCAAAATTCAGACTGTTGGCAACTGTTGTAGTGTCCTGGGATCATGTGATCACCTTTTGTGACCTTTCTGACAAGCAAAGTCAATCGCTAAACAAAATTCATGTAACCGTGCTACTAACTTAACAACTGCAATGATTCACTTAATAACCGTCACAAGAAAAGTCGTAAAATAGGGCAGACCTCACTTAACAAATGTCTTGCTTAGCAACATAAATTTTGGGTTCAATTGTGGTCATTAAGTCGAGGACTACCTCTATTGATAATATCAATGTGATTCAAACTAAGCCCCTGTAAAAGAGAATTAATATTAGCAACTCTAAAAGGTCCTGGAGATTATGAAAGTTTGGAAGACATAAAGAAACTGTTCATCATTAGAAGGTGTCCTCCAAAATAGATTGATAAAGGCTAATATAGGTAGTCCTCAACTTACAACCGTTCATTTAGTGGCTGTTTGAAGTTACAATGGCACTGAAAAATGTGACTTATGACCGTGTTTCATACTTATGACCGTTGCAACATCCATACAGTCACATGATGAGAATTCAGACGCTTGGCAGTTGACTCATATTTATGACAGTTGCAGTGTCCTGGGTTCAAGTGATCAACTTTTTGCAACTTTCTGACAAGCAAAAGTCAATGGGGAAGCCAGATTCACTTAACAACTGCATTACTAGCTTTAACAACTGCAACAATTCATTTAACAACAGTGGTAAGAAAGGTCATAAAAGGTAAGAAAGGTCATAAAATAGGGCAACTGTTTAACAACTGTTTCACTTAGCAACAGAGCTCAAATTTTGAGCTCACTTGTGGCCGTGAGTCGAGGATTACGTGTATAGAAGGCTATTCTGTAATATTTTTTCTATGAAGTACAATATTGCTTGCTCTTTCATTACCAAAGGCTCAGAATTGGAGAATTCTGGGAGTTGGAAGTCCACATACCCTCCTGAGACCAAGGCTGGGGAACACAGACTCACAGTTAAACATAAAAATCGGAAGAAAATTACAGTTTTCTCCAGGTGACTTTCATTCCTTTGGCTTTCCTTGGCCAAATCTGCCCAGATCTGCCATCCATCCATCAGAATTCCCACCACCACCACCACCACCACCACCACCACCAAAACAACAACAACATGAAAAAACCCATGCTTGAAATGGAAGGCGTAACTTGCATAACAAAAAAAAAAAAAATCACCCCATTTTGCAAAGCTGAGGTGCAATTCAAAGTTTTCAAATCAGCCTCCTGGGTCCCATTTCAGCATATTCAAACCCACCCCCTTACCCCACCCAAAGCAAGCTTTCAGAAAGCTACCTCAGTTTGAATAGTCCATAGGTACTTCGAGGGCGGGAGAGAAACAGGAGGAGGAAGCAAGAGTTTCTGTTTTAAGCCAGAGATATTAAACGATTTGTTTTCGTTGAAAGGCTAGCTCCAGTCTTGTGACTCCTTATTTACTATTCTGGTAACTGTGGCTGCATCTGCAACTGATAGTGTTTCCTCAGAGAGATCAGATTCCACTGGCCGCTCGCCAGCAGGCATGTGACTGCAGCGAAGGGAACCCTCCGTGCCAGATATAGAAGTAATTTGCACAAAACACTAGGCAGAGGATTAACTGGCCAAGGGCGGGTGGACAGCCTGCCTTGCATTTTCTCCCTGGTTCTCTCTCTGAGGATAAGCAAGTGGCAGGCATCTATTCCTTTCCTCCTCAAAGAAGCATCACAGGGCACAGCCAGAGATTATGTAAGGCCCAAAGCACATCACAGACTGTTTCAGTTTTTCCCTCACATTTACATCTTAAGAGTCTCTAGGAAATCTCTTTGCCTCTTTTCTTTCTGAGGAAGACCTAATCAAGTCAACGTGGCCACTACTCAGAAAAGAGAGTGGGTGGGGTGAGGACTCGGTCACGGCTGGAAAAAGGAAGCTATGCACACCCAAGAAGAGGAACTGGGATGAAAGGACACAGGCTAATTGTAGAAAATACATATACATATATCTACAAGTCTAAGCCTACCTATAGTTAATGGGGGTGATTTGTAGGGCAATTTAGTCACTTGTCCAGGCGTTGATTAGTGGAAAGCAAAGTCAAGGCCCTTAAAGCTTTTTCTTTTGGTTCCTCAGGACTATATCAGTTTTAGACCAGACAGAAGCTATTCCCCACTTCCACTATTATGATAATTATAAGTATTGTATAATTAAAAGGAGTAGGGTGGAGGCATCCATTCATGTAACACAATGTTTGTAAACAAGGCCACATGCTTGTCACACTGCTCAAATATATATATATATATACACGCACACACACACACACACACACACACACACACACACACGTATCACACCATGCAGACTGCGGTATAATATGGATATTCACAATCCAGCTGAGCTGATTTTTATAGAGAAAATCCTCTCAAAAGATAAAGCTCAGAGCTTATGTCTGCGCTCTGCTTAAAAGCTCCGGTACTCCCGACCTTTCCCACAGTTGATAGGTCAAAATCTCCTCATTATGAAGGAAATGGGAATGGGGTTGTAGCAGGGTTTTTGCATTTCTACTCTGGATTTGTCAAAAATTGTGGTTTTAACCAGGGGTGAAATCCAGCAGGTTCTAACAGATTCTGGAGAACCGGTAGCGGAAATTTTGAGTAGTTCGGAGAACCGGCAAATACCATCTCTGGCTGGCCCCAGAGTGGGGTGGGAAGAGTGGGGTGGTGCCAAGCCCACCAAGCCACGCTCACAGAACCGGTAGGGAAAAAATTTGCATTTCATCCCTGGTTTTAACTCAGCACCCCAATTCAGACTCTTCTGAATGTATTGGGAGATAATTTCCATCATCCCAGATATCGTGGTCAAGAATATTTAGGGACTGGGATAGCAACAGTTAAATCATCTAGCAAGAAAGGGACAAGATTGGGAACATTACTTTAAACTTGACCACATTCAAATTGAATAAAAAGAGATTAATATCATGTAGTTCTTAGCATACTAATTTACTTATCTCCAACTTAGCATCTAATTAGTTGAAAATTCTGCAACTTGCAGTCATAACACAAATATACAAAGTTAGGGAAGGCTATTTTAGGCAATAATTTATAAAGGAGGAAAACAGGCCTAAATTAGGTACTTAGGCAAGTCAGGTTTTGGAGGAAGGAACACTACTTATGTCCCTTTTAGAATACCCCCTTAAGTTTTCGGTGATGGAGATCTACCAACTTTGCAGACTTCCCCACAGATGATACAAGAGTAAAAAGCTGCCTGTTTAATGAAGACCAACCATTTTGAACTTGGAAAAGCCAAAGTGCTGTTAATAACCCGATTTGTTTTGTGTTTATTTTTTCCACTTGTTCTGATCTTAGCCCAAAAGCTGAAAATTTTACTTTGGAAAGGAGTAATTAAATTCATAATATATTGAAGTGTGCACAGGAAAGTATTTCTTGGGTGGGGGGAATTGGCATTAAAAAATGCACAGGCACTTTGTAAATTAAAGAAGAGGTCATGATGCACAACTTGTTTTTTAATGTAAAGATTCTCAAGAGTAGTGGGCCATGTTTTAAAACATTGTGCACACTGGCTTTCAAAGCTCATGATATGTTTCCCATTTGCAATGTTTCTTCCTTTTTCTGCATATTTTCCTCTCCCCATATGGTTATTATTTAAAAATGTACGGTAATAGCCACTGAACACACATGCCAGCAAAATTATTGTATGGCCTCTTGAGTGCTGGTGGCTTAAAGCCTGGATGAACTCATCTTTGATGGGCCTCTCAGTGACTGATTTAAATTCTGAAACTTGTTTCCTCCCTGTTACGTTTCGATGACAAAAGCTCCTTTGCTGTTTCTTTAGCATTTGAAACACCAAATGCATTTGAAATACCAAAAACCAACCTTTTTCAGATTTTTGTCAGCAATTCCAATGAATCATCCCCACCCACCAATTTGCCTCAAACCTGATAGAAACATTCATATGCTAAAAATAAAACTTTATATAAGGCTGGTTTCCTTAAAAAAACAGCTTCTTTTAAAAGCAAGGCAGACTCACACCAGCTGACAACTCCTTCCCCTCTGCCAGCATATTCAAATAAACAAGACAAAAATTTTCTTTTTTAAAATATATATAATTGGTGAAGAACAGAAAAGTAAGAATGATGCAATGTTATGACAGCAGTAAAAACAGGATTCCTTATATTAGAACTCTTGGCATCCTAGTTCTTATTTTTACATTTTTCAAGCAATTCTATAACTTGTGGTAAGTAGAAATAAGATTATAAGACACTCACTTGCGGAATTTATGAAACGCCTATACTTTCCACAAAGAACGTTCCTCTCAGGTCCCCACAAGAGATGAACTGCTCTGGAAGCAATCAACAGTGCTATCTTGAAACATTCTTGCACTTGTACAGGTTGTCCTCGACTTACAACAGTTCTTTAGGGACCGTTCAAAGTTACAACGGCACTGAAAAACGTGACTTATGACCATTTTTCACACTAATGACCACTGCAGCATCCGCAGGGTCATGTGATCAAAATTCAGATGCTTGGCAATGGGTTCATATTTATGACTGTTGCTGTGTCCCAGGGTCATGTGGTCCCCTTTTGCAACCTTCTAACCAGCAGAGTCAATGGGGAAGCCAGATTCATTTAACAACTGGATCACTAATTTATCAACTAAGTGGTTGTTAAGTGGTTCACTTAACAACAGTGGCAAGAAAAGCCGTAAAATGGGGCAAAACTCACTTAACAAACATCTCATTTAGCAACAGAGATTCTGGGCTCAATTGTGGTCGTAAGTTGTGGACTACCTGTATAAGAACATCTATACACATAAATGAATGGGCATCATTATCTGCTGGTTCATTTGTTAATAAATGGTTGGGCAACTTGTAGGTCTACAGCCATTGGCAACCACTTTGGTCCTTTTCATAGCACCCCACTCTGCATTTGATGAAAACATCAATGTTAGCTCCCCATCATGTGGAAACAGAAAAATACTAGTTTAAGTCCTGGTATAATTTATAAAAGAGGAAAACAGGCCTAAATTAGGTATTTAGGCAAGGCAGGTTTTGGAGGAAGGAACAGTACTTATGTCCCAATTTATAGCTCCCCATCATGTGGAAACAGAAAAATACTAGTTTAAGTCCTGATACAAGCTTGATAGGTTTTTTTTTTAAAGAAACAAAGAAAACGTTGTATGCCTTGGCATACTGACTTTTTAGAAGGAAAAAAAAGATTGGAAAGTGAATTAGCTACTCTACTACTAATATAAATACTTGATAAACTGTGCAGTTTGCAGAACTCCAAAATTCCCACTAGATCATCAAACACTCTGGCAACAGTAGCTCTTCTACACATTAACGTGATTAGTTAAACAGTAAAATAACTCAGAGGTAGTTTCATCTCTATAATATTTTGGTTTCTATGCAGCCAGCTCTGCTGCTGTAGAATATTTGCTGTACTTCAGAACTCTGGGCACGCTACTGGCAAAGCACTTCTCTATTTTTCTCCCTCCCAACCAATTACATAATCAACATGTCATGTGCTTAAAGATTTAGTCAACAAATGTCTCAATTATATACAATACAGAGGATTGTTTTTTTTTTCTTTTTGAAATGTTTTCACTTCAGTTGCTCTTTCACTTCAGTAGCAAGCCATCCCTTTTTATTTAATATTCTCTATGAAGGTAAAAGGGGCGAACAATTGCAAAAATCAGTCCCTAAACACAAGCCCAAAGCAAGCCCAATCAAAGATCAAATGAGAAATGTTCCTTTTAGAGATAAACAAAGGAGGAGTTAGCAATTCCAAGCCAAATTGGAACTGCAGAGAAATCCTACAGTACTGGAGTGCTGCTTGTCCTGTATATGTCTGCATGGTAGCAGAACTAATAATATTAAAAAAATACAATGCAACAGTACAAGTAAACATCTTCTCTCTTTCAAAACCTCCTGAAGTCCATTCCAGGATACAATGTGCTGCAGTTTACAGATACTTGCAAATTTATTCATGTTAAGCAGCCTTTTAGGGGAAGAATGCCAGACCCCCTTAACATGAACACTGCCACTAACAGCAATTCCCTAAAGACGTCATCCTTTCCTTGTAGCCATCAGCAACAATTTCATACTAGAGGATAAAAAGAAGGCTAGGAAGGCAGTATAATACAGCACAAGGGGAAGTAATTTTCCCACTGAAGCAGAAACATTCAGCCATTAGCACGTGTTTCCCTCCCCAATTCTGATGGTTTCCTTGTTGCATCTGCTTTTGCAGTGAAGAAGAAAAACCCAAAAACAGAATGTGGGGACCACACTAAAACTACAATTCCAATCACTTCTACACAATGTCAAGACACTGTGGCACTTTGGCTTCGGGAAGAAAGAATGAACTATCTCAGATGTCAGCAGGCAGAACAAAAGGGAAATTCTTGGCAGTGGGATCCTGCCAGCCCTGTATCTCTAGAGAAAACTGGTCTTCAGAATTTCCTCTGTAGCATCAGCTGGGCTGAAAGTTAATTAGCAGAAGCCTTCAGAAGCCAAAGGGAACTTGGGAACACAGGGATGCAGCAGTAAAATCAGAGTGGCATTGTTTAGTGTTCCTGTGTGGAAGAAGTTATGTGATATTAAAACATTAATATGCCGACAGTCTCCAGTGAGAGATTGTTCCTTGTTTGCACACAATCCTAATCCAAGCTCTACATTCAAGGTGGTAATGGATTTAGAATAGGGTGTCCATCTTCCAGGAGAAGAGTCTCCTCTAAAAATCATGGCTATACCTGCAAACATGGCTCAGATCAAAGGCATCAAACAATTATTCTGGCTTCAAAAGAAGTAACCAAGGGAAGAATTCAAGGACTATGCTAAGTAAAGCATTTTCTGTTATGTCGCAATTCCACTGAATAAAGACTATAGCAAACATAAGATGGCCTTGTGTAATGCTTTGCCATTGTGCTGTGCATGCCTAACTATCTAGGCTTGGATTGGGTTGGCCCATTGAAGTCCATTTTGCTTAATAGTAGACCTCCAATCTCTCAAGCAAACTAACACTGCCATCTAAAATCCTGTGAATGGGATATGTCAAGAACCGAAGCTGGGACTGCACATACTTTCTGCTCTATTCCTAAGTAATGGCCCCATCAGAACCTCTTCTGCTTTTTACTAGAAGCTGATGCAAACCATCCTCAAAGCGCCAAGTCTGTTCCAAGCCTCAGAGGAAGACACCATAGTTCAGCTGATTTCTTGAAACAGGACTTACATTTCAAGATTTAAATTTTAAGAGATATAACATGATTCCAAATATGGAAGCAAATAAAGCAAATAAAAGGAAAAATCAAATAAAAATAAGAATCCAAAATCCATTGTACCTCATGCTTTTCAAAACAAACAAACAAAACCCAGAATGGCTGACTTGAATTTACTACAGAACTACATTTTAAACCCATCATTATTCCTTTCTCAAGAACACTTTGCAAACTGTGCAAATTAAAGACAGCTAGACAGTAGATGACAGGTTAAAGGCTTTGCACCCAGAATATAGTTCTGAGTTAGTTTTCTGTGCTGGATAGCTTATGAACTGCTGTAATAGCAATCATTCTATTTGCATTATTTCCTCTTAGGAAAGTTGGATTCATTTAAATATCTCTGACAAAAGGCAACATATTTGCTTGCACATGACAACTAGAAACCGAATCACTGCAATTGATCACATAAAAGGCATTCACATATATTAAGGTGTTTCTCCCATTCTCTAGGAAAGTTCTTGGTGCTTCCTGTTGCACTGCAATTTTCCAAGTTAGGAGTGTCTGCAGGATCTACACCTTTTGTCATGATGATGAAAGCAATGCTGTACTGTAAACACCAATTTCTTAAGTGCATGCCATGTTCTCACACTTGTAGAAAAGGGATGGAGACTGGGTGTAATGCTGCTTTCATCATTTGCCCCCTCTTTCTCTTCTGCAGAAACCTCTGTTCCCAGGGTTCTCGTGCATTACAGATTCACTATGGACCACCCAGATTATAGATATTTGCCCTAGAATAGCAACAGGATTGAAAGCCTGAAGGTCTCCAAATTAAAAATTCCTTTAGATCTAAAAATAGACAACCAGAAGCCCATTAGTTTCCCCAGCCAGAACATCTGGATTCAGAACATGAAAAGAATATAAGTTAACCACCTCTCTTCTAAACAATAGCTGACGATGGTTTAATTACTACTTTTCAGCAAAAAATAATGTGAATTGAGAGTTTATTTTCCACATTATACATTTGTTACCAGAAGCATTTAAACACTTGTTAGAACTGAAAAACAGTAAAAAAAAAAAAAAAAAAAAAAAAAAAACCTCACCTGAATTCATTTAAGGCATCCACAATCCTGTTATATGCCAAACTCCGTTGGCTGGCATCAGCTGACCGACGGCTTGTTTTCATAGCCTTGAAAAAAAATGTTTAAACTAATATCAGACAAAACTCCAAGTCATATGCTATGCTTTATCTAAAGTGGACTTGAGCAGGCAAACAAAGGGTAGGTTTCTTTTTTTTTGTTATGTCTGTGTGTGGACTTCTTTTTAATGCGATAAATATTGTCCCTTGATAAGTTTCATATCAAGATAGAGATATGTGAGGAACAAGTATTTACACTGTCCCTTTTTTCTACACTCTTGCTTGCAAGAGGCTATAAAGAGGCCCAGGTTTTCCCACACTGCAAGAGCAGATTCCACGTTCAAACAAATCCTTCAACTAATTGCCTGCGCCCAATAGTAAATATAATTCATTGTTAGAGAGGTAGGATTTGTTCTCTGAACAAGGGGCAGAATGCAGGTTAATGTGAGTCATAATCCTAAAGTAATCAGATCCATTGTTCTCACCTCTTTATCTCTTTGAAGCAAGTGACTAGGACCCAATTCAGAATTCACATGGTGTTCCATCATGTGCTCCCCACTATCACATAGATATTCCCATATCTGATTTAAGCTCCCTGTGGCTTTGTGCAAACAGGAATGTGCACAATGCACTGTATTCATGTAGGACTGCAACACAGGGCACTTTCCGCCACTAAAATAGAGTACAAGAGCTTAATAGACATAGTCGTCTATCTATCTATTGTCCATTTTACAGCCTGAGAATTCTCCCTAAAGCCCCGAGGGATTTCTATGCAGAAGATATAACAGGAGGTCATGGGTTGAAGAAGAGGAAATCTTATTCTGCAAGCAGAAGTCAATTTCCACAGCTGTGGATTTTGTATATTTTTAACATATGCAGAGGAGAGAGAATGGCAGAACTATTCCTTCAACTCACTAAGGCTAATTCCAAAAGCCATGCTCTTATTCCATATCAGAGCTAGCTGGAATCCAACCGACCCTAAATTTGGCAGCCTTTGTCTACCATATGCTGTGCACTCATAGTCAGTGTACCCAGTGCTGCTGACTGTATATCTGTGGTATATACCAAAGCAAGACTGCAGAGACTTATGTCATCTGCCTCACTCAAGGCGATTGCCAATTGGCACACTGACTGCTTTTCAAAAGCTTTTTGTGATTATTTCAAATGTGCTGCTGATGAAGTGCCCTACCCAAAGTATCATTTAAAAAAGAGGGGGGAAATGGTACTGGACTGTGATACAGTCTCCCTCACAGGCGAAACAAGAATGGGCAGTGGGGTCATAGTGGTGAGGCAAGAGGAACAGTCCAGGATCACAGCAAAAGAGTCCACAAAAGACACCAGATCACTGATGCAGAATATGTTACGGCAAACTCTCTGATGCATATCAATGCACCCCACGCTGCATGGAGTGTCTGCATGGAGTGACTGGGGTCCCAGCAAAATAGTACATCCACCATTTGAGTACCAGCAAACCTAAATCTGTCTTTGGCCCGAGTCAGCCACTGGTTGGCCCCATGATATAGAGGAGGAGATGCAGACACAGGTTTATGGAAGAGTTGCAGAAGCACCTTCATATCAGGGTATAGAGAATATGCTAATGTACCCAAAGACACCTGTCTATGTCAATGGCATGACTATAATTACTATGCCTGTTTTTGGGATGTAAATACGTTTCAAAGGGAAGCCCAAACAGCTCTGGCAAGATAATTGAGCAGAAGAATTATAACTAGGAATTTAACTCAGACATCTGTAGTCATAGCTATTAGACCATGTAACTCAAAACTAACTAAATCAGCTCAGCACAGCCTTTTCTTCTTGGCTACTTAAGAGTGATCTCAAGAGTTTTATGCATTGCCCTGAAATAAGACCACTCTCCAATGTTAGCATTATGGAGTCTGCATGTGCATTGCCAGCTTGGTCTAGCACAATGTTTCTCAAACTTGGCAACTTAAAGATACAGTATGCGGACTTCAAACTCCCAGAATTTTCTAGCCAGTATGTTTAAATCCACACTTTTTAATTTTGTGAAGGTTGAGATGAACTGGTCTAATGCCTCTAAACTAATTCTCATAAGCCTCAATCTTGCAAATTAAACTGGTAAAGCCATATCATAAAATAGATTTAGCAAATAAATTAGAAGTATGTATAGTTGATAATAGTATTTACCTGTTCTATTGCACTCTTCAGCTTATTCATATGGCTCTCAAAAAGAGGGAAGTGTGAGAAAAAGAACTCATTAAATTTGCTATTTTCTTCTTCATCCTTTGAAAGTGAGAATATCACCCCAATTGCTATCTTCTTTTTCCTGACAATTCCTGGATTTGGGCTGGAGTTGTCATCTGATAAGTTAAAGCTTTCTTCCACTGACCTTTATAAGAACCAAAAATGAAGAAATGCAAATTATTTGAAATGTTTCGAACTATATCGCAGGTAGAACTTTGATACAGTAAAATAACCCCCTCACTTGTCATTTAAAAAAAAAATGATAATCTGAAATTAATACTAGATCTTAGTCTCTGAGTCTCAACCAGCATGCTTGTTTCTGCTATTAATGCCCAGAGTTCTAAATATCATAGAATTGTGGAGAACCATTTAAATCACCGATTGCAACCCTCTGCTGTGTACAGGAATCCAATTCAAGTAATCACAACAGCCCAACTTCTAAACATGTCCTGAAAACAGCTCTTGCAGGACAATTTTCCACAACATTCAGCTGGAATATGTTGTCATATTAAATCTGTTATTCCAAATAGAATCAGCACCCCTACCATAGCTGCATTCTTTGTTACATCATTTCAAGAATTTGAAATATTCCATCACATTTTTTTCATCTTCTCAAAGCTAAACATTCCCAGTTCTTTCCATTTTTCTTCACATGACTTAAACTTTCATTCTCTTTGTTATTCTTTTAAATTGTCTCCAATTTCCTCTTTTAATGCCCAGAATTGTACACAATAATGGAGGTGGAGCTGACCCAGTAATAAATATAGTAGAACAAGAATTTCCCGATATTTGGAAGCTATCTCACACTGCCAGTTCATATTCAGCTTTCTCACAGGTACCTTTGCCAGTCTTCTCCATCTTTTACCTGTGCTTTTTGTCTCTTTGCCCCTTCTTAACCCATATCTTCATGAAACTTTATGTTGCAATAGGCCTATAGTCTATCGCAACATGAATGTCCCATAAAACAGTATGCTCTAGTTTCCATTCATACTTTTCAAATAAGATAAAATGGAGTGGGGGAAGTAAACTCCATTGAATTAAAAGGAGTCATTTAGATACTGGGAAATAATATGGAGCAAAGTGACTGGAGTAATTGTGTTTCAAATGATTAGGTACATAACTCTAATGCATAAGTGAAACCCACAACATAAAATGAACATTAAGCTACGTTCTACGCTCGCACCATTATCCTAAAATATTTACTCTCTTGCAGGAGCACTGAAAGCTACACCAAGATGTTGGCTTCCAGTCAGTCACCCAATCACACCTATATACATTGTGTGGAAATTCAAACAGCATTTCTAGTCTGCTCACCATCTTGGAAAGACTCCATTCTCCAAGCTTGTCGTCTGACTGCGACGCCAGCGCCGTTGGTAACTGCTAGCACAGCTTCTGTTCAGTGAAGAACCCGGAGATGGAAAAGGAGTGATAAGCAGGCTGCTAAGAGATGCTGCAACAATTAAAAAAAAAAAAAAAAGGAAATTATGTTTAAAAAAACATTTCATTCAAATGAAACATAAGTTTATTTTGTGAATGTGAGAAGCAAAATCTGAACATATGTAACTATTATTGCTTGAAAGGCTTTCTCCTTTCTGTAGTGGTTATATGTTTCTTCTTCTTCTATAAAGTAACCCAGATGCCAGATACAGACTCCCATCCATATTATCTTTATTTTGTTTTGCATCCTGTCTATAGACTGATACACACAGGATGTACTGGAAGAAATGTTTTTTTTACAGGCTGCCTCCACCGTCAAACACTTATCTTAAAATTATCTAACCCCACAGCAATACCTTTATAATGGAATATTTCTTTCGGCTAAAACAAGATCAAGTATTTTCAAGTTGCAGCATTCAGCAAACTGTTTAGCGAGTTATTCTTAAGAACGTCTAATACATTTTATGGTTTTGCTGAACTAGCAAGGAATATTATGCTAAGCCATGGTTTGCTTACCATGAATGAAAGAAGAATTGGCTAGGTTCAGTATTGTATCAGATAAGAAAACATATTAAGCCTTAGTAATCCAACCAAAAAGATATACAATGGCAAAATAATTATACAATAAAGAAAACCCAGGCCCTTATGTTACTAATAAACGACATTACCAGATCTTGCAATTCCACTGTCTCTGTCTTCATTCAGCTCTCTGCCAGGCATGTCCATAGGGTTGCTGTGAACTATGCAGAGAAGACCAGCCATTAATCCAAGTTCATAAAACCTTCGCACCATCTCATGCTCCATTTAATTTACCAAATAATCATGCTCATTGGTGACTTCATTTAGAACTTTGAAAATAACAGCAAGGCATACCCATCACCAAGGAACACTGCAAAGCAGATCTAGTCATACACAGGTAGCTTCTATAAAGGTTCAGGCAGTATTGGCAGCCCACCTCTTCATTTCAACAGAAATGAAATATTATTGAAAAAGTGAGGTTAGCCATGGAGCAAAAGCACTTGGTACCAAGCTGTAAGCAGTGCTAAAATAAAAAGAAGAGTATGACAAGCACTATACGATGGGTGCTCTACAACGCATCAGATCTGGATTTGCACTTCTATTGCTTCTTCAATTAAGCATGACACTATCTGCATTTGCAGCCAATTCTTATTCACCAGAGGCGAAATTCTAAGCAGAAGCTAGAACTCCAATCTGCCAAATCAAAAGTTTCTTGATCAAAATTATTTCAGAAATCATAGATTTGCAGATCCACGAAAAGAAAAGAAAAAAAATCTAAATCAGCCATGGAAATAAAACTTGGATAATGGAAAGCCAAACAGGAGCAGCTTAGTTCAGGTTTAAGCAAATGGTGAAATAAAATGTTTTTTATCATTAAGATTAATTCAGTTTTGCAGAAGCTAATGAGTAATCCCTATATTGTTAGGGATTTCCAAACCCCAAATGATTTCCTCAGTTTGACGTGAATTGAAGATGATAGGGATTTCACTTTTGGAAGGAGTGGGGGAGACCTTATTGTCTCTTCTGTGACTAAAGGTCTTATTTCCAAGGCCAAACTACAGATCCACTCAGTTTTGTCAAACCAACTAGTCTATCCATACAGCACATAGCAAACCTGCAAAGAAAGAGGCGCTCCGGATCAGGCGGAGCGGACCTTGTTCAGAGAATGCCCGCCTAGGGCTGCAAAGCTGTGAGAAACCTACATGGCAAAATGTAAAATACACATGAAAGAATGAGGTTAGTAAAGCAGAACAGATTCTGTGGAGGGGAAGATGTAAGCCAACACAAACGCAGACCCACAAACACAGCAAAACCCACACCCTTTACACCTGAATACAGTGTAGGACTTCAAACTGTACTGCCTTCCCAGATTTACGTATCAGTTTTAATGCAGGAGGGTTTTTTCCCCCCATTCTGAATAAATCAGTACATGAGGTAAAAGCTTCAAATAATTACTAATTACAACACGAGCACATATATGGACGGCCCTGATTATGGACTTGTATTAGTTTGATGATACATCAAGCACCTAATAATTTTATAAATGTAGAAAAAATCTCTTTATCTACCAAAACTTATTTTCTTAAGTTTTTCTGGGCTGAAGAGATGCTTTTTGCTTTAAATGTTTATATGTACCTGTGCAGAGAATAAACCTTATTTAATAAAAATCCTCTTTGTAGAATTCTTCCCCTTCCCCCAATTGTCTCAATTCACAAATCCTCATAGTAAACCCATAAATAATCTATTTTGAAAACAGATTAAAATCTTTTAAAGGAACAACAGGTAGTCCTCGATTTACAACAGTGCATTTAGTGATCATTCAAAGTTACAATGGCACTGAAAAAAGTGACTTATAACAACATTTTTCACACTTACGGCCATTGCAGCATCCCCATTGTCATGTGATTTACATTTGGATGTTTGACAACTGGTTTCATATTTATGATGGTTGTAGTGTCCCGGATCATGTGCTCACCTTTTGTGACTTTCTGACAAGCAAAGTCAATGGGGAAGCCAGATTCACTTAACAATGGCGCTACTAATTTAACAACTGCAGTGATTCACTTAATAAATGTGGTAAAATCATAAAAAGTCATATAATAGGGCAAAACTCACTTAACTAATTTCCCACTTAGCTTAACATAAATTTTAGGCTCAATTGTGGTCGTAAGTTGAGGGCTACCTGTAATTTGTGTACTTGCGCATGCACACTTAACTTCCACATATGAAATATGACATGAGGGAGGCAAATCACTTTGACATACTGTCCCTCAGCCCAGATTGTAGCCTTCTAACAGGAGTTGTCTTATTGCCCGCTCACCATTTCCGTGGCAATGGAGCCAGAGTTGGCAGAAACAAAGACATAATGCCTAGGGCACAGTTCTACATCCCTTTGACATCTCCCCAAGGACCCTTCAAAAGATGATCCATAGTTTTGTCTTCTACCCCAAAGTCTCAGTTCAATCCAATTTTCCAGCTCTAATGAATGACAGATATTTTTTTTTTCTTAGCCTCATCCAAATCCTTGTGGAATTGATTTATTGCCAGAAAATGAAATGAAAGGAGACCTTTATCTCCCTTATGCCTCTGAGTAATTTCACGTTCACATCTTGTTTCTAACCAAAAAATGTCATAATATTTTCACCAAAGCAAATGGAAGCTAATGCTGAATGCTGTGCCTAGAATTCTGGCCCTGTGTGTGAAATTTTCTTCTCTCTTGCAAGAAAGATAAAAAAATGTTTTGAGTTGAATGAAAGAAAAGCATTCCTTGTACTTTCTCTTCTGTCAGAAGAAAATAAGAACAGTATCCTTTGATCACAGATTTAGGTGTAAATCACTAGTAGTACAGGGAGTTCTCAACGTACGACTGGTCACTTAATGACCATTCAAAGTTACAATGCATCCCCCAAAAGCTATTTACAACTCATTTCCAGAGTTCTGATGACTACACAAACCCCTGTGGTCATATGACAGTATTAAAGGCACTTGTCAACCTGCTCAATCTTTACCGTTGGTTGAAGCATTTTTGGGTTATGTGACCACAATATAGGATGTCTTGTTAGTTTCTGGAATTTTCAGAACAGCCATATAAATATATTGATTGGTGAGCTAGCTTTATATAACTATATTGATGAGAGAGAGAGAGAGAGAGAGAGGGAGGGAGGGAGGGAGGGAGGGAGGGAGGGAGGGAGGGAAGAGAGAGAGAGAGAGAGAGAGAGAGAGAGAGAGAGAGAGAGAGAGAGAGAGAGATGAGCTATTATAAAGCTTCTGCCACAAAAAAGTCATAAAGTTAAACCTGGTCACACGGGTGCTTCGACTTATGACCGTTATGAGTTACAACAGAAATTCCAGACTCCATTATAGTCATAAATAAAGGTCTACTTCCATGAATAACAGAATGATGACTATTGAACCCGGGATTTCTCTTCACTGTGTGTGGGTGTAGGCATGGATTCTAATATTCAAACAGCTGCACAGTGACAAAAATTCTTTTCTAGTTGCTTCAAAAAAAATGGTAAGCAGAATTACTAAGTGTTCCACCAGAAGAGAGATGGGTTGGAAAGGTTGGCTAACCCACATACAAAAGCACACAACAACCTTCTGAAAAACCCAAGAATTAGCAAGAATCAATGAGTCATAAGTATTCATAAATATTCTTTCTATTTGATTTAGCTTCTAGAACTGCTCTGGTTACAGATTAACTCATTTTTGTACTGCCTGACTCTGAAGCATGGACTGTAAACAAATATTGATGAGCGGATTATGTATTAATCTAGGTTTGTACGTTTTTTTTAATATGCAAAACTACAGAAAAATAATTATATTTCTTAATATACTGCATCAAGTGATGTATAAAAGTAAAATCCAGTACTTTTCTCTCTAGGTTTTAAAATACATACAAATGGGCTGTTATTAAGTTCAATGGTTAGCAAAAAGCTATTTCCTTTATTCAGGAGACTGTAATTATCCCAGTGCATATATATATAGGTAATCTTAAAACATGCTACTATTGGTTAATGTAGGTCCAGAATTACAGCGGTCTCAAAAAGGGTGCTTTATGGCCCATAAAGAACTTCTGCCTGTTGCAAAATGTTGCACCCCCCCCCATGGTCTCTTGATTATAATCTGGGTGCTTGGCAACCTATTTGCATTTATGACTGGTTGCCAAGCACCCCACGATCATGTGATCATCATTTGCTATCTTCTCTGATGGCTTCCCCAGAAAATCAATGGGGAAGCTGGCAGGAAAGAGTGAAAGCTGTTACCCCGCACAAAGATAACTTCCTCTCAGCTCTGAAGGTGGGCTGAAAGACCTGCCTGCAGAGAGGAACTGAACTCATTTGATGGGGTGCAGAAATGGAGCTGAAATCCTAAAGATTTTTCAGAATTTCAGCTCCATTTTTGCACCCTGTAAAAGGAATTCCCTTCTGTGCAGTGAAAGAGCTGAATTCCTTCAGCAGGGTGCAAAACAGAGTTGAAATTCTAAAGATTTTAGCTCCATGCCTGCACCCCACCAAAGGAGTTCCCTTCTGTGCATAAAGAGGACCTGAAATTCTTTAACAGGCAGCTCTTTTAGGCAACCCTCCGAGACAAGAGGGAGCCAAAATCCAAGCAGAAGGAAGTGTGGAATGCCTCAGGTGCTGAAAATGCTGCTTGGATTTTGGTAGGGAGGGTTTATAAGCTCCTGAGTGGAATCTCCGGGGTCTCCCCCCCCCGCCCCCGTGACATCCCATATTTCTTCCCTAGAACTTCATCCAATTAACTCATGAGATGGCTTAAAGACCACAGCCAGAAGTTCCCAAATCGCAGTTGTTGAGAGAAATAGTTTTGTGTGTTTCACTTAATGACTGCTTTGTTCAACATCCGAGATTCTGGTCCCAAATGTAGTCATAAATCAAGGATTACCTATTCATTCAACTGTTTGCACTAGCCATTCATTTTCCATTTCTTTTTGATATTACAACTTACATATCTGTTAAGTCAACGACTCTTAAACTGGGCATAGATAAATAAGCAGCATTAAGGAATAGGTTTAGGTTTAGGTTTATTTGGATTTATATACCGCCGTTCTCCCGAAGGACTCAGGGCGGTGAACAGCCAAAGATAAAACACATACAATATAAAATTTAAAAACAATTTAAAACATATTAAACAAATTTGGCCCATACTAATACAGTACCGAAGAGCTTCAATTATGCTAATTTTACATTATGTAATTATAGTTTAACACTCATTTTATAAATCTAGGTTATACTTGTAAATCCTACCACACTGACATTTTTCCATGTATACGGTGCCTAGTGCACACAAAGCTTCCTTTCCATGCCACTGCCCACAGTACCAAAACATTTGAACATAAAACTGGCTTGCAGTTACACTTTAAATCAGAATTGCAACCCTTGTCCATTGTAGTGATCTGCCATTCTCTGCTGGGGAAGTTTAAATTCAGTAAAGGACAGAGAGGAAAGACAGCAACAGTTAAAATGAGTGTGTTATGTTATAGTTTGCAGGGATCAGAAAATTATACTTCAATTATTTCAAGATGTACAGTACGTGAAAGCAATAGGGTTCCACAAGTAAAAACAAATCGTTTTGTTTTATGTTCTTGATCTTTCGCTTTCTATTCCAAGTCGGTTTCTAAAAGGTGAGTGATATTGGTCAAATAAATGGATTAAAAGGGTGTTAAGCGAATCTTTCATCCAAGGATGAAGCAATCCCAATATATAAATTCAGTATGCATTGATCTTTCAGCCGCCCTATGGGTTTTGGCACTAGAGAGCCAAATAATTCATTTCAAACAATAAGCAACTAACTACATAAACTGTGTGGGTGCTTAGTCTGAAATCATTCTGCTCAAACAGATAGTGCCTTAGGTAACAAATATAAATGATATGCCTTATAGGAAAAGGAAAGGATTTTGTCTGGATCATCACATTCTTGGCAGAGTGCTATTATTGAAGATTAATTAGACTGCTGAGGAACAGCTGTATGAGTAAGGGCAGCAAACTCCAGCCAAAAACCCCAGTAAACATAATCATGGTTAATAAAGCTCATTCTTCTTATTTCCTTTGTGTGTATATGTATGGCTTTGAGTCAGTCTTGATTTCTGGCGATTGTCTGGGCAAGTCTCTGCAATTGTATTCGCAATTTTGGACATGGCTTGCCTCGCCTTCTTTGCAGGGCTAAAGGAGAGTGACTGGCTCAAAGTCACCATCTAATGTTGTGCCTAAAGCAGGAATAAAACTCACCGTCTCTTGGCTTCTAGCCTGATGCTTTAAACCAGTATACCAAACTGGCTCTCTTCATGTTTTCTAGGAAATGCTTAAAAAATAAAGGATAACTAAACTAAAGAGTGGAAATGCAAGGCACCCGGCAGAATTTCTGCAGCTTCTCTGAACAATTATGCAACATTATTATGCAACATTATTTCATTGTTTAATGAAAAGAAGGACTTGGGGAGACATGATAGCAGTATTCCAATATCTCAGGGCTGTCACAAAGAAGAGGGAGTCAAACTATTCTCCAACGCAGCTGAGGGCAGGAGAAGAAGCAATGGGTGGAAACTAATCAAGGAGAGAAGCAACTTAGAACTAAGGAGAAATTTCCTGACAGTTAGAACAATTAATGAGTGGAACAACTTGCCTCCAGAAGTTGTGAATGCTCCAACACTGGAAGTTTTTAAGAAGATATTGGATATCCATTTGTCTGAAGTGGTGTAGGGTTTCCTGCCTAAGCAGGGGGTTGGACTAGATGACTTCCAAAGTCCCTTCCAACTCTGTTATTCTATTCTATCACAAAGGCTCCCTGAACTCTGAAGAGCAGTATTTGTAGGGGCATAGGAGGCTGCAGCATGGTATGAAGTGGGGACCTCAGAGTTCGAGTTGACGGTCTCCCAAGTCAACTTAAAAACTTTTGGGAAGAACAAGCCAGTCTTCTTGTTTGAAAACAACTGTGCTCCTGTTCATTTTCCTCCTCCTGCTGTCATGTGTCCAAAGCAGTTGATGTGAGTTATGTCATGTATATGGTATATGAAACATATTCATGGATCAATAGATCCATCATTGTCTCTGCAGGCTGTGATGACAACCAAGGTCAGCAAGGATAATTTTTTATTAGTGGCAGCTGAGTTATTACTGCAGTCCTTTCAGGAGACTGATAGTCATGATCCATGCCCTACATTCACTTGTTGGGGTTCATGCAAAGCAGCTACATAGCTTTGCCAGAAGGGTCAACTGATGAAGAATACAACTGTCACAATTTTAATTACTAGATGCTGCTTATTATGCAAACTTTGGAGGGAACTGTCCCATGTGAGCTGTTAGCATCTTTTTCTGAAGTGTTTTTCTTTATTATCCTTTCACCATCTATGGAGTACCATATTTTTCAGACTGTAAGACACACCGGTGTATAAGACACACCAAGATTTCGAAGAGGTAAGCAAGAAAAAAAAAGCTTTTGCCTTCCACGGCCCCCAGGAGCACTCTGCAGACCTCTGAAACCCTCTGCACATCCCGTTTTTTGTAAAAACGGGGCACGCAGCGGGTTTGGGAGGCCTGCAGAGTGCTCCTGGGGGCTGGGGAGGGCAAAAACGCAACGCATGGGTGGTTTGGGAGGCCAAAAATGGGTCAGTTTTTTGCAAAAACAGGGGCATTTTTGCCCTCCCCAGCCCCCAGGAGCACTTTGCAGGCCTCCCAAAGCCTCTGCACGCCCTGTTTTTCCGAAAAATGTGATGCATGGGGCAGGGCTTCAGGAGGCCAAAAATGGCTGTATTCGGTGTATAAGATGCACCAACATTTCCACCCTCTTTTAGGGGGTTGAAGTGTGTCTTATACTCCGAAAAGTACAGTAGTACACCTGCATTACAATATTTTGGGGTCAGGTGAAAACTCACTTGCCAGACACTTTTATTTATTACCAGATTTAATATTTTAAATATGTTATTTGTTATTATATTGTTGTGATTGCCCTGAAATGTAGAATGAAAGCGAATGTAAGTATTTAAGCTAAAAAAAAAACAACTGAACAAACCAACTGGAACTATGAACTATATCTCACATATCACATGATAATAAATATATAATATTTTGTGATGTGCACATGTTTAAATTTTAAATAGTATAGTTTTATCTAATTAGAATAGAATTCTAATAAGGGAAACATTTCATAGTTTATATTAGGCTAATGGTTATTCTCATCATAAAGAGATTTCAACTGACTTCATCAACTTCTTCCAAATAGTCACACCGCAGTAAACATTTTCAAGTGTCATGAGCTGTGTTTGAACTGAGAGTAATGGCTGCCTTAGCTCCACAAACCTATAGCATTTCTTTAAAAAGATATTTTAGTATGGGTCAGATTAATCTGTGTCAATTGTTAAAGGTTTTATCTTGCAAATAAGAAAATTACCTATGTTCATAAGCAGTCCATTCATAACTGTGGTATGATCTGGCTTCAAAGTATTATTATCTTGATTAATAAACTCAAGACTGTCTTGAAGCCTACAGGGAAAAAAAGAAAGAAAGAAAACAATCTTCTTTTGTGACGTTTGCCTTTAGTTATCGGTTCTGTCTTACCCCCCTTTTCCCACTGCACCCTTATGTCTTCTGAGAATGAAAGAGGAATCCTTAGAGGAAAAAAAGGAACTAGCAAGAGACAATCTATTCTCCTGAAGAAACCAAAACCACCAGTCTCTATCACTTCCTAATGATCACATGCTCTTTCTAATGTACTCACGTGTTTAAACTTCCATAAATACTGCTTCCTGTTCGAGCTGTAAAAACTTTGCTCAGCATAAGCTGTGGAGGAGAGCTGTGAAGCCAAGAGAATAAGAATGAAAAGATGTCCTCACCAAACAGCAATCCACATTCATAGGGATTGCATATGACTAGAGTCATACATAGTCTCTCTAAGGCAGTGCTTCTCAACTTCAGCCACTTTTAAGAGGTGTGGACTTCAACTCCCAGAATTCTCCAGCAGGCATACTGGCTGGGGGATTCTGGGAGTTGAAGTCCACACCTCTTAAAAGTGGCTGAGGTTGAGAAACACTGTTTTAAGGTTCTAAATTCTACTAAATTCATTACTAAATGAACATTCCAAAGCATTCCCCAAAAATAGTGGACTAAAGGGGAAAAAAACAATTTATTTAATTATATTAAAATAGAGTTTGTTTGCTTTTTCCCCATGTTAGCTAATCATCATAAACACACCTCAATTTTAGGCATGAAGCACATAAGCACATAAAAGCAATACTAAACACCAGAAACCAACAATCCTGCTCTGAATTTTAAGAAAGAAATATTCATGCGATAATACTTTTCTAAGAGCCCTGTTCCGGAAAACTCATTGTAAAGTTCAATTTTACTATATAAAATTATTGCAGGATCCAATCTGGGTCGGTCACTGGGACCATGGGATTTCCAAGCTCTTGGACTCATGCTGGAGCCCATCTTCAGGGAACTTCTCTCTATAAAATTATTTGTAATATCCCAAATATATGGGTCTACTATTGCTCTTAAATCCCATCAGAATCAACCTTAATTTCTGTAGACTCAACCCACCCTGTGATGAGTTAACAGATGGCTGCATTATTTTTTCTGTAAAAATTATATATTCCATGTTTTTCCACACTGAAGGACAACTAGGGTAATAATGGAACAGCATGCTTATTTGTGAGCTGTGGGATTCTGGCTTTAAATATATACAGATGAAAAGCACACAAAGTAACTAGCTGGGGATAAGCATATCAAAACCACATAATTAAAATTATTCTGCACGTACTCAACAACATAAAATTCTGGAAAGAAGTACTTGACTACAGCAGGGGTGATGGAGGGCTTTGACGTAATTAAGCAATGAAGGCTACAAAATGGATAGGGCCACTTGATAGGGTCTTGGGAACAGTTTTGGAAGGTTTGGGCCATTTTTAAATAATGACATGCCTACTTAGTATTTATACTCCATATTTATTTCCCACCTCATATTTCCCATAGCATCCAAGTGTGTTGTCAGTTTTCAGTAATCACAATCAATTTGGGTTTCTGGGCTAAAAAATGCCCGTGGAACATCATACACACCTGACCCTCCATCTCTGTCCCACCACTGCCACACTGTACACAGTCCAATATACACAGCTATTGAATTTACCATAAATCCCTGATAAAAACTGAAGGGCAGGAAATATGTTTCATTGGGAGGATGTATGGGAACTCCCACCCCACCTCAGTTTTGAATATGGGATACAAAATCCAACCACCACCATCCCGCTCCAAACCCCAGAAGAATTACATTTCTTCTCCCCACACTGTCATTTCTATATTATCTTCATACTACAAGAGGTAAAATACCTCCAGAAGTCTGGTTGCAAGGTGAAATAAGATTCTATATAACAAAAAATAATCTTTACCGAATCTGGTGGATTTTTAAAGTTGAACCCTTGTAGCTCATAGCCACAGAGCCAAACATCATCTCCCCAAGCATGTTGGCATCTGAAGAACATCGAGAACCCTGAAAAAAAAACCACTGCTAATAATTACGTTGTCCGGTGATCACTTTTAAGGCATTCTTCAGGTAGGGCATGGGAAATGAAGGAACATGACAACTATAAATACATTCAACAAAAGACAAGTGCATGTGTTACACACACATAAGCCCCATCCTCAGGTACCAAGATATTATGCGGGTTCATATTGGCTCTTTAGATTCATAGATCTAAATGTTGCTGTAGATGGCAGCTGTTCCTCATGCTGAAAATAATCTTCGGGCAGAATCAAAATCTTCTGCACCTGCTGCTGCTCTCCACACATTAACTGTTGTGATTTTATGGCAGGTGTGGATGCCAAGGGCTCCAACATATGTGATGCAAAATGAATGGGATCACATCTCACATGTGGCAGGGCCAAGATTTTATTCGGTGTTTGAACATGTGAACAGGGTTTGTTTTCAGGTTTTTTTTTCTTCTTTCCCTTTCCCTTGTTTTGCACTAAGCCTGCTTGAGGGCTTACGCTGCAATTTTCAGACTTAGCACTTCAATATAGTAGGAAGAGACGCTCCTAACATTTGACCAGAGGGGACTCATGATGGCACACGCAGCCCCGGAGTAACAAACTGTTCACCCCTCTCTTATGGCTTGCCTTGCAGGACATCATGTGCCTCAAAAGCCTGATCTGCTGTCAGTTTTCCTCCTCGCTTCTTATCTTGAGCAAATACTCCAGGCACATGGACTTTGATACTCTCTTGGTATTTGGCCATTCTGTCTTAAAGGATGTAATTTGATTTGATGGGAGAGGTGCATATTGGAACTAAATCCTGTGAGAAAAATAACAAACCCAGTGTAACATAATAGTCTATTGCCCCATAGATATTTCTGCCTGTGGATTTAAACCAGTAATACAGAATGCACAACTCTTTGAATAGCTTAGTTCACTATATTGTATCTGCTTTTAACATGAACACAGCAACTTCTGCACTCAAGGGCTTAGAATTTCACACACTTTCCATACCTGGTGTCAGAGCACTTAAAATTGTTAGGCAGTAATCACATATATCACACTACAGGATAATAATATATGCCTCAATTATCCCGTAGGTACTGGCATTTTGTACCATAATGGGAGAAATGCTTCTAAGTATCAAGGTACCTGACAGGAAAGAAAATTATTTTAATGGTAAACAAGATTCTAGGTTATTTTTCCATCAGGAAACAGAAATAGTTACTCTGTCAATTATAATCAAAACTGCCATTTATACCAAATTGTAAAATCAAATATAATAAGATGAATTGACAAAATGTAAAACAAAATAAGCTTGTATTTTGATATTCTATATAAATGTGTGTGAACTTTTTAATACACTATTTAAGACATCAACCATTGCTAGATTTAGGAACTTGAAGAACATAATTTTCAAGGGGGGGGGACACCAAAAAACACCCCCCAAATAATGGTTTGATAAATCCTTAGGCATCAAGCAAGAAAATTTGCTAGATTTTTCTTCTTTCTAGAAGAAAACCCGGATGATTTTACATGGATTACTATAGAAGCTATGCATCCCATGATGCACTTCATCTGTTCTAGAAATGCATTAGGAGATAATGAGTTTTGGCTGATCTCATGGATAGTTAAAATTTTCCAGTTTCCCCAATTTTAAAGTTGTGTGAAATTTTCTTTACAGGGGTGTGTGTGTGTGTGTGTGTGTGTGTGTGTGTGTGTATCTTACATGTAATTGACAATGCTGCCCACTCAGATTAGAAGCAGAATTTATACAACATGCAAATAAAACATGTAGATGTTTACAAAACTTACTGTTATACTAATGATCACAAAAGTAGAGATAAACACCTGCATTTTAGACTCTTGCAAGACTGATTTTAGCTATTTTTCAATGACAGATAAAAATGGATGAATAAATTTATAATAATTTATATTGGCTGCCACATATTAATATCTCTGCCATTGCTTCATCCCATAATTGTTCTATACAGTGAAAAATGTCCAATTCATGTACATGTGAAAAAACACCTATTGTCAATCCATATTGTTCCTTCACTCATCCTATCATCATGGCATAGGTGTAGATCAGGGGTGTCAAGGGGGCCGGATCCAGCCCACAGGGTGCTTAGATCTGGCCCACAGGGCTGCCCTGGAAATAGCAAAGGACAAGCCTACGGTGCCTCTGCCAGTGAAAACAGGCTCCTGAGCTCCGTTTTGGGCTGCGATGGCCTCCTGTTTTTGCTGGCAGAGGGTTGCAGGCCACCACAGGCGTCCCTGACATGAGTGTCATTGAGCTGGCCTCACCCACCCCACCCAAGGTCAAACAACCATGATGTGGCCCTCAATGAAATTGAGTTTGACACCTCTGGTGTAGATCATGAGAAAACACATTGCCTATTACCTCCTTGTCATTCAATTATAGAATGAAAAAAAAAATGATCCCTCTCCATTAACAGAATATTAACAGGCTGGGCTGGGCTGAGAGAGGTTTTATTAATAAAGTTTGATCTGCTACATAAATGTTAATTTTACTATCAACAATGTCTTAGCAATGATGGCTGTTGGAATCTCTCATCCCTGAAGATCAGTGGCTGGTGGAGAGCAGTAAGAAAAAGCTTTGCTTGTAGACGTAAACAATCTTGTTATCATTTAATAACATGTATATCATGTCCTGCCGCTTTTGACAAATAAAAACCCTATGTCCATGCTACATTTTACAAATTAACTTTGCAAATACTTTGCATATCTATTTATGAAAAAATCGAATTCCATTGTGTTAGATATTTACATGCAGTTCCTTATATTTACCTTATCCACTCCTTCTGCACCTCTTAAAGGATTTACGTGGTCTGCCTCTTTAATTCTGGATGCACCACATTCATTGAATATGGGACTACTTGGCAGAAAGCACTGATTGAGACAGAGATCCTTTTTTTAAAAACCTCTCTGACATGGAATTTAAATGAGGTATAACAGGCTGCAAAATGTTATTCTTATTTTCTATTCTAAGAACAGAATTCAACATAATCCCTGTTCTTTCTTCATCAACCCACACATTTGGCCTTGATGAAGAGATTAAAAAAAAAATTACAATTTTCAGTTTCACTGGTGCAATACAAAAAAAGATATTTGTGTATTTGAGACCAAAAGACAATGGGGAGGCTAACATTCTTAGCAAAGTTTTGCTAAGAGATCAGGTCCATCGGTATCAGTCAAGAAGTCATCCAGAATGTGTCATGTTAGGATCAGACAGTCTTAAGCAGAGAACTACTCCACTACAAAGAATAGAAAGGCTCAACTCTATTTTAGGAAGGCTTAATAGAAAATACTTCTCTCAGCACAAGGTGAGATGACAGAAATACATCAGTCAGATGACTGGCTGTACTAGTAGCCAAAACCTCTCTTAAAGTGTAACTCAGGTTCAGTGAATGCCAGTTCATAACTCTTTTAAAGTGACAGCAAGCAAACATCTATCATTTAACATGTACCAACTACTTTCCATAAAATGAACTCTACTGTACAAGCCTTTCAAAATATTTAAAATGAAAAAACAAGTGTGCTGCTTGTCAAGCCAGCATCCTAACCCCTCGAGCCTCTGTGCCCCTTTCCACAATAAAGTTTTAGGATATGCATATTTAAAAAAAGCTAAATTTATTTCTACAAGCCTCACTTCCAGGTAAACTTAGACTGTGAAATTGGCTGTAGAACTGGTTGTCCACTATTCTTCATCATTAATGTTCAGTTCACTGGACAACATCCATTCTGCAGGTAATTGCCTTATTCCCGACTCAGACGATATCAACCATCTGTTCTAGATAGACAATCACCAAAAAAGTTCTTCTTGGCTCAGAACTCTCTGCCCAAAACCCCAGCCACTTCTAACAATTTTAGCACAATTCAGAGGATGCTCACCTGAAATTTTGGGCAATGTTCTTTTGTTTCAGTAGAAGAAGAAGAGGAATTGATTGAACTATCCAAAGAAGATGAACTATCTCCTCCAGGTTTGAGCTGGCAACATTTTCCAAACACTTTCACTGGTGCATCACTGCAGAGCTTCTGATGGAGGAAAAAGATGCAATTGCCACATTATTCTTAGCAATCTCCAGACCATTGTGTAACTAATACCTACCACATACAGTGATAACCAGGAAATTTTATATTAACAAAAGTATTTCAATATTAAAGGAATAGAGGAGGTCAATAACTAAGATGAGCATTCAGTAGGTTTTATGTGTGTACCATGATATGGCTCTTCTACAGGGACACCTTCTCTCTAGCTGTGACTGCCCTCTGGAAGAAGGTTCCTCCCTGGCTCAGATGGCCTCCATTCTGCTGTTGTTTAAAATAATTTTAATTGGATTTTTAAATTAAGAATGAGCCCTTCACCCTGGTGTTTGGCAAGGGACAATGAGATCCTCACTTCATTGCACATGCTATTTTTTATCTGCATGTTTCATTTATTTATTGTAACTTCTTTTTAATTGCTGTGAGCCACCCAAAATTTTGAGAGTCAAACAGCATACAAGTTTAATAAATTATTATGGTTCATCACACAATCAGCCAGATGTTTAAATTGAATTTGGCATTTTTATCTACCTATCCAGTTCTTCCCAAGGACCTGGGATAAGCAAATGTTGTTTGAAGGTGTTATAAAGGTATTGTTGCAGAATGTTACCTGTTGTAAGTAAAGTTGCCTTTTGCAACTGACTGATATTCATTTTGTCAATCCCAATTGTGTTCAAGTAGTGATCCAAATGTTTTGGGATGGCACCAAAGTGCCTATTACTCTTGGTATTATCTTTGCTTTCTTTTACCAATAGTTTCTACTTCTATTTGCTGGTTTTGTATTTTGTGATTTTTCTCCATTATTTTATTATTGGAACAGTATTTGAAAAGTAACACATTACAGATGACGAATACTTCAAGTTCATTTTGAACATGGACAGGAACACAAATTTATTATCATTTGGAACTCATTAAAACAGCTGCATCTTTTCCCAGGATATTTTGAAAACATACACATCTAGTTTAAATGAGTTGCCAATAGCTATTGCCTTTGTGCTCCAGTACATTTTAAAGTATGTCTTCTAAATTAAATCCAAAGTACTGTATGCATACTGACATAGATAAATATTTTCTGGTTTTAAAAGTAGAACTATCTTAAATGAGACTGCCTTAAGGGAAAAACAATGTTAATTCATTTTATACTGTATCACTAAACTTTTTGTCTCTTTTTAGTGTAATCTTAATGTCCACACCTTTCCTAAAAATTCAAATACCAAAATAAATACAACTGAACAATAAAAACAATACAACAAACCTTTGGCAAAATGGATTTATTGTAACAGTATAACTAAAACATTCTTCCCTTGATTCTGTCTGCACCTCTCCGAGAGGTACACCTCCAAGTTTGGGAAATCCTGTTCTTTTTCGATCTCATAGATACTGTACTAGACACTTTTTGATCCATTTATTTTAAATATAGTCTACAAACATAATTCAGTGCTGCCATTACAACTGTTAACAAATATGGCACACAAGAGCAATTTGCAAGCATGTCTTTTCAACTGCTGGAGTTGATGTCACAGTTACATTCCCATTTTTTTCATTTTAGTCTCTGGCATACAACGGCTTTTTTTTAATAACAACAATTATGGCCACCAAGTAAACGTTCTCTGTGTATTCTGTTATAATTTAAAGGTGGGATAGAACTCCCCCAAATATTCACTGTCTTCTCCAAGAGCTTACCCATCAAATTGTAATTTTTTTTAAAAGGTAGAAATGGTTCCAGCATTAAGCAAATAGATGCTGAACAGGCAGAAAGTAGCAATGAAGTGCTACAGGTTGTCATTTAGGCCCACAAGCAAATCTCAGTGGGGTGTCCCACTGCATGTGCTGAAGTGAAATTTAACTACCATATTGTCTTTCATTTCGACTAGCAAGTATCTTGGCTTGTCCCTAAATTCAAGCCAGCAGTTTTTAAGACAGATTCCTTGAAATGGAGAAGCTATAAAGAAACATGAGAAAACCCAGTTCCGAGCCAGACATTAAAAAATGAGCTTTTATTCTGAAGAGATCTGACATTTCCACAAAGTTTGGGATCAGAGCTGATTCAATGTCTTTAATGAAAATGATTCACAGAAATTCAGACTGTATTTAAAACAGTGGAAGTGCAGCTATTAATCACAGATTGTTCTCCCGATAATAATATTTGCAAAGGAAAACTTTATTGGGGTGGAAGGAAATAAATCAATATGTAATTTTTTTAATGTATGCATTTTAATTCCCCAAGAAGTTGTTACTAAAACTCAGGTGGCACATCTGTATTAGAAAAGATTAGGAAGAAGCCCTGGGATTTTCGGCCTTTCTGCTGTCAAATTCAGTTGAGAGCTGGAAATTACCAAGGCCAGCAATTTAGAGCCCTAAACTACAGTATTATTAGAGAACAGACACTGATTTTATGAAGGAAATATAAACCATTATTCAAAATTCACCCTTCTACCACCTTCAAGGCTACCTTCTGACAACACTTTTCTCATTCTTTAATTGGAGGTAAAGCTAAATAGTACTGGGGAATTAATCCCATAGTTTAAGAAATGCAGACCCAGCTGATGCAAAGCCAGTTTTTTTCCAGAGCTAAAATTTAAGATCGCACTACTTCTCCCAAGAACAACCTCTTATTATGACAGGCCAATGATTAAAAGGACAAAGCTGAACTCGTGCACTGTTAGAATTGCTACTGGCTTCAGTTTTTTTTTTTGTTTTTTTTTTTTTTGGCATACAACAGCTAAAAACATGTGAATAGCTATCATATGATTTCACTAGGAACCCATGAACTAGAATTGCATTTTATCTCTGACAAACAACAGCGTCTTGGACCAGGCTCTGCATCATGTGATAAAACCACACTGAATCTAAGAGTTACAGCATTTTTGTTCAGGCAAGTCACACTAGCATTCAGCTGATGTTGAAGGCTTGCTTAATCATGCTTGGTTGCAAGCAGGCATATTTCAATGTGGGGAAAAAAGGAAAAGAACTTGACCTGGAATGATAGAATACATTTCCCAAACCATACATTTCCAAGCTTAACCTAGCAAATCTACAGTATACAATATAAGAACTGTTTTTCAAAAAGTTCTCCGACATATTAGTTTTCTACAAAGCTCTCCTGAGCACTGCATCTTGAATGCATCTTTCTTGACCGAAAATACTGGGAAATGTTATATCTTTGGCCTTTACAGTGGAATGCGATGAACCTCAGAATCCCCATAGGTAAAGAGAGGTCAGATGGTCACCATCTTTTGGATGCCATCTGTCAGCAGCTTGCCAGAGAGCCAATCATACCGAAAATGTGGAAGCCAGACAAATTTTAGAACATGCAAATTTAGAACCAAGCATATGCTCAAAATCAACTCACTGGACATCTGGATCAAATATCTTGAGATGTCCCTCCCCTTTTTTTTCTTTGCAAGGTTTTCAATTCTGAATGTCAATGAAATACAAGATGCAACAAATTGCCACAGATGATGCAACAAAGGAATTGGCTGTTTGCTGCTTCAAGCACAGCTCAAGCTATGTTTCCAAAATTAATAAGGAGACTAAATACTACATATAAAGGAAACTGGAATTTCTGCTCCTTAACTAACATATATGTGTAAGAAGTCAACACAATAAGTACCATATTGCTATGTCCACTGAATCCATGAGGCAAGTAAACAGTATTTTGAACTGGAATTAACACAAGTTTTCTCAATATTGCAGGATTTAATCTGAGTTGGTCACTGGGACCAAAGATTTAATTTTCCAAGGTTTCGGACTCATTCTGGAATGCATCCTTAGTAAACTTTTCTCATATGCACATGTCCCTGAGGATGGGCTCCAAGCATGAGTCCGAAGGCTTTCTGGTCCTGGTGACCGACTCAAATTGGATCCTGCAACATTATCCTGGGACATGTATATTTGCCTTCATTTGTTTCTCTTTCTATTGAAATGAAAGCCATTGTGCTATTTCAGCTTCTAATCTGAAGATCTCAATGATCATGAGATGCTGCAATGTGGAAATACAGAAGTCAAACAGATATAAGAGATTCCCCCCTGCCCATTCCAGATATGTTTGGATTTCATGTCCAGAATTCCCAAACAGGGTAGAAAAGCTCTAAGAGAATTTGAGTAGTTTTAATACCATATTCTGAATAATGTCAAGTTAGGGGCTGAAATATTCAAACTGCGATCCCGTTGCAAACCGGTAGTGAAGATAAGTAGAACCTACCCGTCAGGAATGTCCTCTTTTAAATCACAATTTTTAAAATCCTTCTCTTTCTGCATGAGTGAACTGAAGCACATGGATATCCATGGAGTTTCTAACTATTTAATTATAAGAAAGCAATTGAAAGGGAAGGCATAGGTATCCCCTTCATAGTCAAGTCACTTGAATGATGAAAAACAGAAATTCCCAAGCTCATATTCTGTATGGTCATTACCAGATTGGACCCACTGATCTCTGCTGCCCAACAGAACTTTAGCTAAACAAGGATTTCATGTCACATTTTGGGTAACACAGAGTAGATGCAGATTTGGTTTCCAGCCTTAATCACACCCATGCCACATGCAGCATTCCCTGTTAATGACAATAATTAAACTGGTCAATTTTGGAGCATTTTGGCCAAGGTATCACAGGCTCATCCAAGCCAAGTTTTTTCCCCCAGACACATTCACACTATTTTATGCAAGATAGTATTTCTAAACTGGAAACTACTTTGTAGTCAACATACTGTTGCTCACATTTACCCAAAATCTGGTACATGCACTTATACACACTATGCAACAATTCTGATGTGGATGGAACAAGCAAAAAACAAAAAACAAAAATAAAACCTTGTAAACAAATAAGCTGTCATGCAGAATTTCTCAGTCCATTAGGAACAATGGACTACTTTCAGATAAACTCACATTTTAATAGGGTAGAGTTTGATATTTTTATGAGGGAGAAAGGGAGTATGCACGAGAGATTTTCAAATGAAACATTGTTCAAGCATGCACCTGCATAAAAAACAGTAAATCAAGGTTTTTACAAGGTTTTTCTTTAATCTATATAAACATTACAATATTTGGCACACATGTGGAATACATCTGTATAGTATTTTTCTTTAAAATTACAAATGTATGCATCTTTCATGCATATGTTGAATTTCCTTTCAGAATGCAACATGTTTTCAACAAATTTAGCACTGGGACAATTTGGCACTGGGACAAAAGCTAGTTTAATGTTCACAAAAAACAATTACATGTCATTTAAAACCTTAAAATACACATTTTCAGAACTGGCTTTCATGAAAATATTGTATGATCGCAATCACGTTTTTTGTTAGTCTCACTGCAGAATTTCTCCAATTACTCACTAGTCACAGCAATTACAAAGATTTGAGGTTTTTCTAGCAGAGTGAAATTCATGGCAGGAATGTGTCGGTTGCACAAATGTGACATGAATACACATCAACCCCATTAAACTCAGGTCCTCCTAACTTTGAAGGTTGAACACTTCTTTGTGTCCAAGAGAAAATCAGACGAAATGCAGGTGACAGGAGGAGGCAGACTTATTTAGACTCTCACCTCTACTTCTACTACTGCAAGATAATTAAAATAACAATGATGTCAGGATCACAATGAAATTAAGTGGACACAAGTCCAGCCCACCGCAGGCAAAGAAATCAAATATGGAGAACATTCCATTGAAGATAATACACTTTTCAGGGCTGTAACCATCTTCTCCAAAGTGCACGTAATTCATTAGGAGATACTCCCCAGTTAGTCTAGTACAGGAAGAGAGTGACATTCTTGGTTTTCTCCTTTCACCGTGGCTTTGGAGCAGAGGTATTATGTTATACTCCATGAAGGAAAGCCCAATACTGCAGTGCTATAGGGTAAGGAAGTCTTGTGAGGTTTGCCTTTTGGACTCTACTGTTTTGGAAGTATTTTTAGATGAACTTTTAAAACCATCATCTGCTCATGACAGGAGATTTATTGTAGTACCATATGATACAGTACACGGTTCTTTGTTTCTTTACATTCCATTTTTTTCCTGGTTATGATTTTATACTTCTTAGTCATATGTTGTCTTGAATCATAGAAATGTTGGACTTTACTAACCAACTAAAAATAAATAAGCAAGGTAAATACACACAGCATATCCTTGATTGCTTTCACACTGGATAAAACTGGAAGTTGCTCTCTACTTATCAAATCAAACCTTTATTTCAATCAAGGAACAGCATAAGAAGGGTGGGGTGCCCTCAATAAAAAGCATAAAAATACATCGAAATCTAAAAATAATAATTATAAAAAGTTAAAAAATATAAAATAAACACACATATTCAAATTTTTAAAAAAATCTAAAAGAAGAGATAGGAGCATTAGATGGGCATAGGAGAACATAAAAGGTTATTATGTGGCAACTAGATCTATAGCAATATAGAGCACTCTCGAATGACGAGTTAAATGTTCATTAAGACTGTTTTATGGTGCAGGTCATTTTTTGGTGGATCTTGAGTGCTGCTGTATAGAATTTGGCAAAAATGTATGTTGTAACAGAGTTAGTATCTGAGAGCAGCAGAGAGGTACAAAATTATCATGTGTGCCCTGTATATTTATGCAGTAATGGTGAGATGAGGCTAGTACAAATGTCTCTGTAATGCAGGCCCTGGAGAGGTACATGCTCTATAGTCTCTGTGTGTCCAGACTTGAAGCAGTATTATCTCCAGGTAGGGCACCTTTCTGTATTGGCCCTTTGATGGTTAGGTACTTCAAGATTATTTAAATATGCCATAGAAGGAGGACATACTTATTGTGCTCACTGGCAAGAAAGGTTGGGACCTGGCTAGTTCCAGTTGGTCAGTGGTGGGTTTCAAATTTTTTTACTACCGGTTCTGTGGGCGTGGCATGGTGGGCGTGGCAGGGGAAGGATACTGTGAAATCTCCATTCCCACCCCACTCCAGGAGAAGGATACTGTAAAATCCCCATTTCCTCCTGATCAGCTGGGACTCGGGAGGCAGAGAATAGATGGGGGCGGGGCCAGTCAGAGGTGGCATTTACGGGTTCTCTGAACTATTCAAAATTTCTACTACCAGTTCTCCAGAACTGGTCAGAACCTCCTGAAACCCACCTTTGCAGTTGGTGCTCTGTGCATCAGGGGTGAAATCTACTTACCTTCCTTACCGGTTCGGAAGTGCACGTGCCGCACACACACTTCACATGCATGTGCAGACTGCGCATGCACAAAACCTTCTGCGCATGTGCAAAAGATAAAAAACACATTACTTCCTGGTTAAAACCAGGAAGTAACGACACCAGGGCGGGTGGGCGGATCGCCGAACCACACACCACGATCGCTTCCGGATCGCCCAATCCAGTCCGAACCAAGAGCATTTCACCCCTGCTGTGCGTGTTGCACACTGTTCAATGAATGTTTTGGCTTGGTCATATCCCATGCTAAGTAGAAGAGCTGAAGAAAGCCCAAAGAGAAGATTCTAATTCTTTTTCCATGTGGACTATAAATCATCCCTCATAGTTAGTAGGGCAAAGAGAGTGCTGCAGGAATGTAGTGGCCATCTCTTCTTTTAAGGATGGCAGATGAGCTCCTCTGTGCATTTTCCACAACATATTCTGCATGGGTTTCCTGCTGTTAGCAGAATGAAGACTTCCAGATATTTGAAATAGGAGACCAGCTAATCTGTGACTATCTGTTTTCCAGGAGTGGCCTTAAGGCCTTTTGACAGATAACATGGTCTTGGTTTTCAGATAATTCTACTGGCCATAAAACTTTAAAACATTTAAATATTTAAAACATACACACGCACATACACACATACGAACAACTTTCACCATTTCCAAAATACTGGTTGATTGTCTTCCATGCCTTTTTCTAAAGCCGATCCAATTTCTCTGAATCCTCCTTAAAGTGTGCGTTGCCCAAATCTGGCCACAGTACTTAAGGTCTGGTCATAGCAAAACAGAAGGGAAGTTACCTCCTGTGATACGCAAGTTGTATTTCTGCTGATAATCTCCAAGATAACATTTCTCTGTAATCATATCAGATTTCTGGCTCATACAGAATTTGCAATCAATTGCTATTCCAAGATATTTCTCACAAGTACTATTAAAGATAGGTTTCTGTCATTTTACAGCTCTACTCTTAATTTTTGTTTAATAAGAGAAGAACTTCACATTTGTCTTTGTTAAATTTTGTTCTATTTCCTTCAGTTCACTTTTCAACACAATTAGGCACCTCTAAATTGAAACAAAACCTACCAAAGTCACTTTGAATCTTATTTCGGTCTAGCTAACCCACCCAACTTTGTATCAATCTACAGATCTGATAACATTTCCTTCTACCTTATTGTAGAAATCATACATGAAAATGTTGAGGAATAAAGGACACAGAACTTATCTCCACGGCACCCCATTTGATATTTCTCTCCAATTAGTTAAATAATTTATTAATGATTGACAGGTATCCTTGAAACTTGATGAGATGCATAGCACTCATTCCAAATCTGAAACAGTGTGTCTTGGATCTTGCAGATATTATTTAGAACCAAACACTAAGCAACCCAAATTTAATCACACAGTATGTTCAGTATTAATGTACTCAGTACTGATATGTCATACACAAGCATCCAACAGCACTGTTTCTATTTTGACTTTCAAAACTGGAACACAAGTGGTGACTCTGGAAAAGATCTGAATTATGTAAACATCTGTAGTCATAAATCACCTTTTAAAATTTAATTTATAGTGAACTACTTTTGGCATGAGTCAAAAATTTAAGAAGTATATCACATGGTTTCTCTGGCATGGAAGTGTCTTTTTATCAGAAGTGCTTTTAAATGCCCATACGTTGAAGTACTTTATCTTGCTTTATCATAAATAAGGTGGACTTTCTTATATGATAATATGCCCCACGAAGCAAAACATTTCAGCCCAGTAGGAGTTAAGAAGAAGGCAATGCTTTTTTGACTGGGGAATGAAATTAAACCATACTCCAAAAATCTCTTCTGTTTTACTGATGAACAGTTCCAAACATAGCTGTGTTTAATACCAAATGTAGCAAACTCTCTCTAAAAAGGCAATATAAATCACTGAGTATGTGGGGGTCAAAAAGCAAAGGCATGAAATTCTAAAATTCAGCTAACAGATGATCTTTTCACAGCAAGAAAACATTTGCCCCACACACTGTGTTATTTCAAAGGGCAAAACTATTGTGGGATGCTGATGGAACTTAGCATACACTGTCAAGTGAAGGTTGGGAGATACTTGCCACGTAGCTGAGATATGTAATCAGAACATTTCTATTCCTACCAGCAGATCATTCAACTTTGGTGGTCAGTTATTGGCTTATTTTTGTTAAAAAATTGATATAGATACAGATACAGATACAGATACAGTGTCTTCATTTTAAGTATACAGCATTGCAGCTTAAAGAAATATAGTCAACAATCTGTATTTCTTCAACCTGTTCATGGCCAAACAATTACCACCATAATTTAGGAATAGCAGTTAGTAGAACACGCCCTCAAAATTCCTATTGTCCTTTTGATTTATTTTTTATTTGAAAGTGGCGGGGAGAAACCTTGATGTTAACCAAAAAAGAACCTAAGAACCAATAAAGAAGTAGATTAAAAGGAGGAGAGTAGCATTACAATTAAGCCATTAAGGACAAGGGACATTATAGATAGCAGTACCAACTGACCTTTGTTTATCTCAAAAGAGCTAAGCAGCATTGGACTTGATTAGTAGTAGGATGAGAGATTGCAAAGAAATAGCAGAGTTTTAGACTACATTGTCAAAAACCTACCCTAGACGAAGACAATGACAAATCACTTCTGAACTGTTGTCAAGCAAATTATACTGATATACTGTATCCAGGATAATTACCTGAAGTCAAACTGCATTCAAGATAGACAGTATCTAACCCTTAGAATATTAATTTTTAATACCAATTTAGAACAGGGGTCTGGAACCTTAAACACTCAAAAGAGCCATTTGGACCCTTTTCCCACAGAAAAAAAAACACGGGGAGCCACAAAACCCTTCCCGTGCCTGACTATTTCTTGATTGGCCACAAAACTAGCATATGTAGTTGAATTAAATGTTCTGTTTTCTTCTGAAACTTTTATTTTCTTGGATTTATTCATGGTTAACCTACCGGGGGTTGAAAAGCTCAATAAATCGCGTGCTGGCAGATGTCACACATTGGTGGTTGTGACACACATTTTGAGTGACAGGGAGTCGCAGCAGAGGGGTGAAAGAGCCACATGCGGCTCCAGAGCCACAAGTTGCTGACCCCTGATTTAGAACAATCACTGAAACAGTAATATATTGTGGGATTGTACAAAGCTTGCAGATTCAAGAATGAAATGTTGAGAAGTCTCACTATATTACTGTATATTCCCAGTCCAGACCATGACAAGCTTCCTCCATACAAAACCATTCCAGGAACAATTTAGTGAGTTGTGCATATGCTTAATGGGTGAATGCAATCATTTTTAAACATAGCAATAATAAACATTTACCTTAAAAATGCAGTTACCAGCACAAAGAATCAAATGTTAAAGCCTACATGTAGTATTTGAAAAACAATGTGCCAAGTATATTATGTTTTAATGAATTAGGTTGCTCACCGAGATTGACACATCTTCAGTTCTTCTCTTGGCAGTGGAATCAAATAAAACATTTCGCCCTCTTCTTTCACAGTCCTGGTACACAATTAGTCGGATCTGACTTGGATTAAACTCCGGCAAAGGCCAGCTTTAAAAAGAAAGGGAGGGGGAAAAAAGAATTTCACATTAGTTGTGGCTTCATTACGTATATTAACTAAATGTCTATTTACTAACTATACTATCAAGAAGAGATGATGGTGATAGTGACAATAACAACAATTAATGAGCCAAACAAGATATATTTTTCTGAACATTGGTGTAAATGGATCAAACTTCATCAGTAACTTTAACTGTTGTTTAAAACATTTCTTACAGTAATGTTGCATCAGTCTTGTTAATACACACTGCAATACTATTGTAATATATGCATTAAAAGCAAAATTGTTATTAATAGAAAGAGCTATGGGGATAAAGAGTTTCAAAAAGGTTTCTTATTGGATCATTTTGCCTTGCATCTTTTATAATAAATACTTTCCCACAAAGATGTTTTATGATCATAGAATTCCCACAATCAACCCATTTGTTTCATAATGATCAAGAGTGAACAGCACATCTCACTCAACTATCCCCTTGTAAATCCCCTCTGAGAAAACACAGAGACACAAAACAGAGGTTCAGGCCAAAAAAATGCCAACATAATTCCCTAAGTACTTTAGAGGCAAGATTGTCTGCCATTCCAAGGAAGAAGCATAATAGAAATGTACTGTAGCCTGAATCACGGGAAAAAGTACATAGAAACGATAGGCAAGAATTCAATTTAATTCCCATCACCACCAAAAAGAAAAGAAATAACAAAACTTAACATGTCTGCTTTGCACTGTTGCTTTACCCAATAAAGAATTTCATGCATACAAAACTGGTTCAAAATCACCCAGCTGGATTTCATGCCTATGGCAGAACTAAAATTTACAGTCACTTGGTTTCCAGCCTGGTGCTTTAACCACTAGAACAAACCTCAAAATATTATTAAGCTAACAATGACTTTTGAACTCTTTTCATTCTTTCTAGTCTAATAGAAATTACGTAGGGAGACTGGACCCTTGCCTATCTATGTAACCATCCACAAGACAAAAATTCCCCAAATCTGAAATGATAGAATTGGATTTGGCATAGGGAGAGAAGCTGACAAAATAAAATTCTAGCTCAAAAATAGGCTGTTATCTGTGGAGGGGGGAGATTTTTCACCATATTTCCCAGAATGTGTCTCCACAGAAGAAGCGATTGAGCAACATCATATGTTCATAACATATCATAAATGTTAGTAACGTTTCCATTCTGAGCTCCCTTCCTCCCTCCTGAACCAAAGCACACCATGTGTAACCCATCCTGTTCTTTCCAGAAGACACACACATATCAACAAATGCGGACATGAAGGAATCTCAATACTAATGCAATATGGCAGAAACAGAGGTTCTTCTTATGGCCAGTGCCAGTTGTGAGGTTGGAAAGAATTCCAGCAGCCATGTTCCTCAAGCTTTCCTTCCCTTGTTATTTTCATCCTTTGTTTTAGGAAGTCACCTCTGATGCTCTCCTACCCACTTTAGATTAGAATGTGGACTCAACTGACTAGCTTTTGGACACTGACCTGACAGCTGTTTGACAAAAAGACAGACAGAAAGGTCTCTAAAAACCACTTCAGAGGCGAATGAAGTGAACCAAACAGAGAATTCTGCTGTATTTATCAGCATATGTTATTCCAGTGGTCCCCAACCCCCGGTCCGCGGACCGGTGCCGGGCCGTGAAGTACCTGGCACCGGGCCGCGCAGCGGCCGGGGGACAGGAACGCTTCAGCACAAAGGCTCCTGGGCCGTGCGCAATGGGCCTGCGCAAAGGCTCAGGCTCCTGGGCCGTGCGCAATGGGCCTGCGCAAAGGCTCAGGCTCCTGGGCCGTGCGCAATGGGCCTGCGCAAAGGCTCCTGGGCCGTGGCCCCACCCCTGCGCGCGCTCAGCGGGCCGCGGCCCCACCCCTGCGCGCGCTCAGCGGGCCGCGGCGATAAAAAGGTTGGGGACCACTGTGTTATTCAACTACAGTGAACTAGGTTACTTCTCCAGCTATGTTCATGATATTTTAACTACCTTTGGGCTGGAATAAATTTATTCCAGCAGACTATTATCGGCGTTACATAATATGACTCTTATTTCGTCTATAAAAATTCTTTGGCAGCTGCGGCACTATCCCAGGAATCCAAAGAAAATGAAGTGGCAAATCCAGAGGAAGATATTCAGGAAGATCAGCAAGGATACAAAAGAGGCCAGACAACGGGATTCTCACAGCTGTCCTAGAAGCATGTCTGCAGACATGTGAATGTGCCTAACATAAAAGCAATTATTTCATCAAATGCAATATTAAACATCATCAAGAGATAGGATCTCCTCCAAATTTTGAATGCAACTGAAGAAATGTTTAGGGCTTTTTTCATATATATATGAATTATGAGCTTTGCTTTAAAAGCTTATATTTAATTCCACATTTGTAAAACTTTATTATGTCCAAGCTTTAAGCTGAAAATTCAAAAGGGAAAAGCCAAAAATGAATAGTATATTGATAAGAATTGGGGATAGGTATTATTTCTAAATATCTGCCTCTATTATTAAATTGTAAATGTAGAATAAATTAATAAACATTATGTAACATCCAGTTAGAAAAATTATCTGAATAAGGATTTTTGATCAAATCTACAGAAGAACCTGAATAATTCACCCAACTCTTGTCAGATTAAAATGAATATGCTGGTTTCAAATCCTCACTTAAAATGAAAATGGATTTTAAATGGCAGTAAACAAATCTGACTGGAAACACAATAGATATATTGCAAATCAGAGGAAGTGCAATTCCAATTTATTGTTCCCTCTTATTTCATTTTATTGGTTCATACAACACAAAACATATAATAGGACTAAAGCATTATATAGACCAGGGGTTGGCAACCAACAGCTCTGGAGCCGCATGTGGCTCTTTCATCCCTCTGCTGCGGTTCCTTGTTGCCAGTTGGCTCCACTGCTGATAGAGCTTTCAGTTAGGACAGGTAGAGGAAAAAGGACCCTGTGCTAGGAGGAGACTCTGTGGTGGGGGAACCAGACTTCCGGTTGGCTCCAGAATTGAAGGGGGGGTTCCGGTTAGGACCTTTGTGGCTCTTTAGAGTGTTTAAGGTTGCCGACCCCTGATATAGACAATTGAGAATAATGTAGCTATACTAAACTATTTAAAATACTGTTATCTGTCTATATCTTTATATTCCAAATTGTTCAAAGTTTTTTCTCATAACAATCCTGAGAGATGGCTTGGTTGAGGACAGTGACTAGATCAAATAGAATTTAATGGCTAAGCAAAATTGGTATGCTGATTTCTCAATTTTTACTTCCTATCATTCTCCATACTGAAGTCGCCTATACAGATTTTTCAGTTCATAGAAGAAAATGTTCATTCCCCATCAAAAAAAATTAACACCTGATTTGTTTACAAGGAGTATTTACAAGTTATGGTAAAATGCGTCTTTTGATACTCTGAACTGTTAAAGATTCTATTTAAAAAAAAAGAAATTGAACACTTTTAACATAGATCATACAAATTACATACCAAGGCTCCAATTTCTTACTGAGATCATTAGCTCTTTTATTCTTTTCTATGTAGCATTTCTACCACAAGGTTTTTCAAATATAAAGTCATCTGGGGTCTTTAGATACCATCTTCTTTAACAACAAAAGAAAAAAAAATCCCAATGGACAAATTGTCCATAGTTTAGATCAGTGTTTTTCAAACTTGACAGCTTTAACCTATGTGGACTTCAACTCCCAGCATGCTCCTTACATGTTAAAGTTGCCAAGTTTGAAAAATGCTGGTTTACGGAAATATTTAATTATTAACTATTCTAAATCCTGTCTTGTTAGCATTTGTTTATAAACCTGGGAAATTATACCATTTCTTATTTGTATTTATCACACCAAAATATTAATTTACAATTATTTCAACAATGATCTCCATACCTCTTCTTCATCATATGCCTATTGTTCCTGTTCTACTGATGGAAAAGAGCAAACAGGTGTATCTTAATTTTACAACTCCTTTAATCCAACCAAGTTTCTCAACTAAAAAGTAAATATGCCCTCCAGTCAAGCTTGACTCATGCAATATTTTTGGCAGCCTTATGGAAATGGTTTGTCACTGTCTTCTTGTGGGATGTATTTTCCCCTTCCCAGTCTAGCTGAGAGGCTGGTGATTCTCCATCCAAGTACTAATCAGACCCTGCTTATTCCCCCAGATCAATCAAAGTCAGCTGAGTGCTAGGAGCTAAAATGGGCAGCTGATGAATTCTGTCTACAAGACAAATGTTTTTAAATAATTTTGGAATATTTGCTACGTGAAGTATCCTCAAACTGGTCTTAATGCTTTCAAAAGGAAATCTAATAGTATTTAACGTTGTCATAATGCATAGTTACAGTGGCTTTGATCTGGAAAGTTACAGCAATCAAGACTATTTGTTCCAACATAATATTGAGTAAAGTTATGAAAACTGCCTGGCAATGAATCACTGGTCCAAACTATTTTTAAGGACATCTACGCAAATGTTATTTTTAGTTTATGCCAGCTTATCTGTTCTGCATGCCTTTCATGTTAGCACCTTTTTAGAACACTGATAGGAACATTTATGGCAGAACAGGTTCCGGGTCCATTTCATATGGTACCTTGGCTTTTTCCAACAATGCTCGCTGCTGAACACAATAAAAAGGATATGCACTACAGCTCCAGCTACAAGGCATCCTAATAGATAAATAGAGCAACCTTTTGCTAAGTAGAAGTAATTAAATTACGCTTTGTTGCAGGTATCATTCATTTTTATTTTGCTGATATATGTACAATAAGTAACATGGCAAGGTTTAGGATTGCGAATTTGGATTTAGTATACAGTAGATTTTAAAAATATTGGTAGTTCTAAAGCAGTGGTTCTCAACCTTCCTAATACCACGACCCTTTAATACAGTTCCTCATGTTGTGGTGACCCCCAACCATAAAATAATTCCTAAAACCATTGAAAATATGTGTTTTCCGATGATCTTAGGCGACCCCTGTGAAAGGGTCGTTCGACCCCCAAAGGGGTCCCGACCCACAGGTTGAGAACCACTGTTTTAAAGCATGTGAATGCGCATTTCAATTTGAAGCGTCAAGTTTGTGATTGGTAATATATGCAGAGGGTTTGTGGCGGAAGAGTAGACTGAAAATAGGTGTATGACTCAACATTAGAGTACAGACATTGTAGCACCTTGAAAAGCTGTCTTTTTTTTTTTTTTTTTTTTGAGTAATTGCTGAAATGTAATTTGGAATCCACAAGTGGTTGGTAAGAAAGCAGAGGGCAGAGGAATTACCCTTACCAAAAAAAAAAAAAAAAAAAGATAATAGTGTCAGTGGCCTTTAACCCAAATTATGAGTGCAATCCAAAAATTCACCATTAATCACAAGCAATTGGCTACTGAAAGAATAAACTGCTTAAATTTCTTGTTATGAAAAGTGGTTTAATGTCTGCGGCTTTAATGATACAATTCATAACTGGCAGCATGGAGAACATGGGTTAACAGAAAAGCAGTCACCAGATTTAAAAATAAAATAATATAATTGGAAGAAAGTACTCACAACCTCTAGGTTCATTTTTTTAGCACAATATGCTTGGTATATTAGGCTCAATTAGCATAACGCAATGATGAAGGATGCTGCACATTGAAAACTCCTTCCTTAACTCTAGCTTCTGTTCTATGACAACTTATAACCAGGTTTTTTAAAATGCTTTTTCATTTCTGAGGCTTAGCATACTTTTTAAATAAAATATTTTATATTGGGTATTCATATCAACACTGGATTCAGATAGGTTCTGTGCTTATATAATGTTACTGAACTTTACATCTACTCAAGTAAGTCATTGTTGGTTGGTGATGAAAGATTGTCCTACCGGCCCCTTACTTGTGGGGTACCACAAGTTTCTATTCTCTCTCCTCTCCTTTTCAATATCCACATGAAATCACTGGCAAGACCGTCTGCCGCTTTGGTATCAATTTGATACCATGCTGATATTAATTATATCTTTCAATTCTAGGCCAGAGAAGTGAGGCTACTGAGGTTCTGTCCCAATGCCTAAAAACTGTGTGGGTCTGCCATGGGAAGGAGCCATCTCCAAACTCAACCCAGCCCCAATCGAGTGTTTGTGTGTATTTGAATCACCCAGATCTGGGGATATACAAACTATGACCTTGGATGGAGTTGCACTTCCTCATTCAAGGATGGTGTGCAGTCTTTTTGTATTTAACAGCTCTTGCTCAATGAGCAGATGGCAGTTGTGACCAGGAAGGCTTTTGCCCAGCTTCAGTTATGCGCTTTCCTAGATTGAGACAGTCACTGGTGCTCTGGTCACCTCACAACTTAACTACAGTAACACGCTGTACATGAGACTGCCCTTAAAGACCACCTAGATTGCTTTAGCTAGTCCAGAATGCAGTGGTGAAGGCAGTAATAGGCAAGGCTCTGTATGCCTATGTAACACCTGTGCTTTGCAACCTGTACAGGTTGCCAGTTTATTTCCAGGTGTGATTCAAGGTGTTGGTCATTACCTGTAAAACCCCATACGGTATAGGTCTTGATTACTTAAGATATTGTCTGTCTCCCATAATATCTACTCAACTGGTTCATTCTGGCAGATTGGTACAATTTGGGTTCCTCTGGAATGAGTCTCGCTTACCCCAAAATTTGAACGTCTCCTACCCTTTAAAGCCATTTTTTGCCCAGGCATCTGGTACCCCTTTCTCCTTTTCTGTCCCCTTCTATGTTTGTTTTATTTGCCATTGTTGTTCTTTTGCATTGTTTCCAAATATTTTAATAATTGTAAACTGCTCAGAGTGGCTGGGAGTCATGCCACTTATGGAATATAAATTTAATACATAAATGTCAGACAAGTGAACTTCATTTACTCAACAACTACTTTAGCTGTATCAGTTTAACTCAAAAATCTTTTATTTGTTTTACATAGAATACAGGTATTGTGCCATACCTCATCCAACAGCCTTCTAAAAAGAAATAATTAAACATGTTTTAATCTGCTTCTAAATGTTTATATGCCTTAAATGCTGAATATTCTCAGCCTGATTTTTTTTCTCTTATTGTTTCCACATCTTTCTCTCAATTGTTAGGCCTTTCCTCTCCAGTTTTTCCCCTTTGGGTTTTTCTTTTCAGCATCTAAGTAAGGGTATACAAAATATTTCAATTTTGAAACAGCTGTTCTGGATTTGTAATGGGTTGTTCTAACCATTCCAGAAGCATTTCAAACTCAAAACAAGTATTTGATCTGAATTCAAAAGAGGTCTGAAACACTCCCCAAAATAGTTGGAACAACTTGAGCTACAAGAGCTTGTGCCCAAAACACTTCAAACTCAAAGCGTTTCACACACCTCTATCTACTATCCAAGGACCTATTCAAATTCCATCTCTGCTTGCCTTCCAGATTCAAGCTCTCCTGCTTGCTCTCCCATTTTCCATTTTTTAAAAAAGCAACATAACAGCATCAGTTAAGGTAGATTATATAGATTCTGATAGACTCTTTTCCTGTTCAACTACTGTGGGACTAAACATATTAACATGATAATGGGGATTAATCCAGCTCAAATTAAGTTTTTTTAAAAACTTGTGTTCAAGCCAGTGGAAAAGTTAGCCACGTGCTTAAATGCATTGCCCCATAATTAAAAAATGCTTAATTTTCAAAAGAATATGCCCTATAAATATGTATGATAACATATGAGGACTTACCAAGTATCCAGTTTATCTTTTACAATTCTAAAAGCTTTAATGCATGCATGAACACTTTTACCAGTTAATTATTTTAGGGAATAGTCTTTGCTATGTAAGCAGTCTGACCTAAACAGGAGTCAGCCCTCGGGATTAAAATTTCTTTATAAGAACTACAGAAGATATACTATCCAATCTTCTAAAATAAAGGCTACTTAGAAGTCAATCCTAAAGAGTTTACTTCTGAGTAAGGATTGTGCTATAAGCAAATTATTATAAGACAAGATTATTATTTGTTTTTTTAAAAAAGCACATTATTTCTACACAATTGATTACATTAAATAAACATAGCCCAAATACCACAGTATTTTAACCATACCTGGAAAGCATCTCTGTCCCTCAAGCGGGTTCCACTTTTCAGAATTTCTGCAACTCTTGTTATTAAAACCAGCTGCCAAATCAGGTTAATAATAGAAATGATCCACATTCATCCAGAACCACAAGACTGTCAGGTGACAGCTTGAGAAGTCTGAATTTAACGAAAACACAAGCGGTTTCCACGCTGTAGCAGAAAAAGGGAAAAAGAGGCAACCCCACAGATGCAGAAGGAAGCTTCTCTCGGAGTCAGGATTCCCCCCAAAGAAGAGAGAGAGAAAAAAAGTCAGCAGCGCAGGGGATTCCTGAGACAGAAAATCCGGAAAGCCCTGAAGGAGAATATGGCCATTCACAGGCAGATGCTGCTCTGTATTTTCACAATGGACAGCCTGCCTTCTTGCCATCCTGTGGGTCTTTTCAGAACGTGGGCTACAGCAAACATGATTGTAATGTACCCCACCTCCTTTGTCTCCTCCTGGAGAGTGTGACTGCAGAAGCCTAATCTCACTCATCAGCAAGCTAAGTGCCCCTCAGCAGCCAAGGCTGACCGCAAAGGTCCATTTAATCTCTTCTCCTCATTTAGGGAAACCAAGACAGGCAGAGCCTCGTGATAAGGCTCCTTGTAGGTGGGGGTGACAATCCCGCGCCTCTCCAGTCTGGGGTGGGTCAGAAAGGCAGAGTGAGTGGTGGGAGAAAGGCAACAAAGCAGTCCCCCCCCTCCCTTCCTCTCTACTCATTTCCTACATTCTTGGAAGCTGCAAGATGCCGGGGACCAACCCCCTCGCTGACAAGCTCAGCCTGGGAGTGGAAAAGCCACCCTAACAGCCATCACATGACCCAGAGCTGTCAGTAGATGCTACCTGGATCTGCAATGAGGCCGCTAGCCAATCCCAGCTCCGCCTTGCTTGCATACATGCATGTAAATTTCAGCAGGAAAATAAAGCGATTACTGTTTAACCATGCAGGGCATTCATCTGAGTGCCTGATTTATTATTTAGCACAAGCCAGGGCATTAAGCTTCCCATGATGCTTTTTTTCTCACCCTGCTTGCTCATCAGGGAAGAACTCCAGTAAGTATTAACTTAAAGAAGATATTGTTTTCTCCCTCTCCCTCCCCCCTCTCTCCTTCTCTCTCTCTCTCTCCCTCTTCTCCCCCCCCCATTCCCTCTCTCCACACACACATATGCCTCGAAAGCTTCTTCTCCAAGCTCAAATCTTTTGTAAGAACAAAGCAGACACTGTTGGTTCTGTAAAGGCTCCTTAATGTTTCCAGCAAAAAGGCCCGTTTCAAAGACTTCTGCACACCAATGATTTCCTAGCTGTAAACAAGGTTTTGTAACCGCTCTTTGGGGCAGCACAGACATTTCAGGCTATGGGGAAAGCAAACCGTCAAAGGCACTCATAATCCTCTGGGAGAATGTTCCTACTTGAGTGTGGGATAGTGATAAAGGCGCTGGACTATAAACCAGGCTGGACCAGATTCCCACCCACAAAAGCTTCATTCTGCCTGTGAGTATGGCTCACTCTCTCAACCCAGTTGAAGCCTACCTCACAAGGTTGTTTCAAGGGAAATTGATAAGAATGAATGCTATGTACACACCCTTGGGTTCCTGACAGCAAGGCAGAGTAGAAGTCCTACAAACTAAACAAACTGCAATGTGAAACTCTACTCAAAAGCAGGTCCAACTGAGTTGAATGGGACTTACTCCCGAGTAGGAATGTGCAATCCTGCAGCCCCTCAATATTTCCCAAATGGTTTTCATATAACTTGATTTGTGTTTTAAATCCAAAGAACAAGTCTAAGTAAAAAAAGATTAATGAAAATAAAATGAAAGGGTTTTAAATGGGTTTGTACATTTGAAGCCAATTTTTAAAATAATTATTAAAAGATTACATACTTTATTATTATTAGAAATCATGAGTTCAGAATAATTTCAACAAGCATTAAAATAAATAACACCAACATCAACTTCAGAGCATCATTAATCTTGTTTCTTATGTAAATGCAATTATTCGACACCAAGTAACATTTTACCCTTTAATCATGTAAACTGGATTGGCTATTTCCTTCTAATGTGTGCAAATGCATTCAAGTTTTAAATGAGGTTCAGATTTTGTTCAAATTAATACACATCAAAAAACCTTTACCTTTGATTAGACACTCTTAAAAGAGAGCACACCTTCAAACACCCCTATTGCTAACATGAAGTTATGTTACATGCAAGTATAGGTATATCTTGCTCTCTTAGTGTGGTCAAATGAGAATGTTATCCCTGGAGCTATATTACAATCATATTTGTTTACATGCCATCTAACTTTTACATGGATCCACATAAAACTGTTTTTATAACGAAGGCACAACTGCAGTCTAGGAAATGATCTGGGAAGTATGCAAAGGGATTTTCACTAAAGCTCTAGAAATCAGAGACCAGCCTCACAAACATACAAATGACACTGAAACTCTGAGACACTTATCTATTCTTTCAACCCAGCAGAATGTTGGAAACAATTTTTGTAAAGGTCCTATGATTCTGTCAGTCCGTCCATCAGCAGAATAGAACATGACAGAAATCAGGCATGGAAGAAGAAGATGTAAAAAAAAAAAAAATCCAGTTCAAAAGGATCTTTTTTTTACTTTACTTTTATTTAATTTGTATACCGCCCTTCTCCCAAAGGACTCAGGGTGGTGAACAGCCAACAATAAAATACATACATACAAAATTTAAAAAACAGAAATAAAATCGAATTAAATAATTTGGCCCAGACAGATTAAAACCCCAATCAATTTAAAACAGATTTAAACTTTGAAAATTAAAAGATATTAAAAATATTAAAATATTAAAATTGTTTAAAATCTAGATCCGTTTGGAAGCTGTTGAGAAAAAAGACCCCTTTGGGAAAGGCATCTGGATGGCAGCTTGGAATGTTCCCCTCCCTCTTGCTCATGGGACCCAGAGTAGAGCTATCATTAAAGGTTGGAAGAATTCCAGAAATATGCTCGGCACCCTGCCCCTAATTTGTCATACTTGAATCTGAAGATTTAGTAGGTTTACCCTATTCTATAGATCAGCTTTTTCCAAAGCAGTGACTCTTAGGCCTGTTGAACTGTAGTTCTCAGAATTCCCAGCCAGCATGGAATACATCTACACTTTCTGGAAATTTGGATTTGGAACGAGCTCCCCCCGGAGATACGTAGGATCCCGGATCTGCGCACCTTCCGCCGCGCGCTTAAGACTTTTCTATTTTATCAAGCTGGCCTGGCCTAAATCTTCCCCCTTTTTAAATGTGGAAATTTTAAATTTTTAAATTTTAAATTCGTCTTATTTATAGGGGCATGGGTAAGGCGTTTTAAATTGGGGAGCCATTTTGGATTTAATTCTGTTTTAAACGTATTTTAATGTTTATATTGTATGTTTTTTAATTTTGGCTGTTCACCGCCCCGAGTCCTTCAGGAGAGGGGGCGGTATAAAAATCAAATAAATAAATAAATAAATAAATAAATAAATAAATAAATAAATAAATAAATAAATAAATAAATAAATAAATAAATAAATAAATTATGGCAATTACACTGCGATGGACAACACATTGGAGAAAGCTGCTATAAATACTAGTATGTTTTATCTCTGTCTAAATGGTATTTACCCATGTTTAACCACTGTTGATAGTCTTTTGAAAAGAGATATATGCTATTGGGAACCTAACAGTCCCAGGAGTTTCTTGGGTTCTTTTATCATTCTAAATACAATTTTGCATCTTTGCAAGAGAAGGTGTGTTAATCCAGCATGAACACCCAACTGTTACCTCTTCTTTGTATGCTGGTGGTCTGAAGACAGGAAAAGTCATAAACTGCTCTGACTGATTCTTGCAAAACACACATGCTCTATTTTGTGCAAGAATTCAATATGTAACATTTCCATCAATAAGGGGGAAGCAACTTTCAGATAAGAATCCTAAACTACAAGACTTTAGAAAAGCAACGCTCAAATACTTGAGAGTGACTCTAATTAAAGTTATTTGCCTAGTCTGAGTGCACTGAGTAATCTTTGAAGGGTGCTAAAGGTTTAGTTGGGTTTAAAGCTTTTTTTAAATAGTCAGTGAATAAAATCAGTTACAAAATAGATGAGAAATAATCTCACAAATTATTAAAACTGCACTGGAATAGCAGTGTTTGTTTTCTATCCTGTTCCCAATTGCAATCCCTTATAAATAGAAACCAAACAAGTCTACATAATACCAACTGGTACTGCAAGACAAAAGGCCATTTTCTCTCTTTACCAAACAGTTATTTTATTGTGCACCCAAGCTACTCAAGGAGCTGAAAAATCCTTCCCCACATCTATCAGAAATAAAGTGTGCAATCTTCAACTGGGTACCCTCTAGATGCGCTGGAACTACAGTTCCCAGAATTCCCAGGCCAACAACTAAGGTGATTCTGGGGATTGTAGTCCCTTAAACCTGGAAGGCACTGGGTAGGGAGGACTGGACTAGCACATTCATTTAATGGAAAGTCTTTGAATGGGAAAATTCCAACGTGAAAGTTCTTTTGGCCATCTCAGATTATTTTCTGTGTCTTTCAAATTAAGGAGAAAGGGGTGGAGAGAATACTTTGTATAATTCAAGATGACATCTTGACATGCCATGCTATACTTCCAGTGGATAAAATCTTCCCACCTCAATTATTCTGCAACTTTTAGCCAAGTAGTTAAATCTTTGGTTTACCCTTTCTCAAGTTATGCCGACAGTAAAATTACTTAATCACTTTGCTACTCAATTAATGAAAACATTTCATTTAAAAAAAAATCAAATGGTAAAGTTGGCTTTGTAAATCATAAAATATTCTATTTTGTATTTTAGAAAACTGCAGCTGGCAGTATACAATCTAAGGGTGAAGGTGTCTACAATCCTAAAATGATAATCCCTTTTCTCACTTTACAAGGTTATCCTTTAGGAGTCAGGCCCAAGAAAATACAGTAAACATTAAAAAAAAAAAAGAACAGTCATATGTTTTGTTTATTCCACTAATATTCCTTTTTAATCCAGGGTTCAAAGGCAGCATGCAAAATCATCCCAACAAATTCCATTTTTGTCCATAAAACAATTATTTAGTATAGGACAGAGTGATAAAGAGTCACTGGCCTAAATCCACCAAGTGAACTTTGTAATGAGATTTCATAGATAAATCTGTTCTATATCTATTTTTCAGTTTCAGTTATTCATTCTTCTTAACCCATTAAACTCAAGATATTGGAAGAAACATTGGCACGCCCTGCTCACACGCAGATTCAGAAAAATGCCACTGCAGAGAATCCTCATGTGCATAAGTATTATTTCCACCATGATTAAAACACTTATTTGTGGAGAAATGAATGCACATGAATGAGCAAGCAGAAAGAAAGAAAAAAACCAGTTGCACCTACTCATAGAACTATTACTACTACTACTTGCCCAGAGGGTTGGTTGACTCTAGGATTTTAGCAAAACATTTTAAACAAGCCAGAGAAGGCATGTGGAGCATGGCATCTGCAATTCTTTTCGACAACCTTCAATGACCATGATCTGAAGAGGTAACATCTGTACCTTCTTCTGAGAAATAAAATAACACCTTATTTCTGGGTGTTTCTGTTTTCCACTCATGCCCAGGAAGCATGGGGCAAGTTGCATATGTTTAGCTACCAGTAGGAGCTCATATGATGAGGAAGGAGGAGGGCTTGGAATGAAGCAGTGGCAGCATTCCAAACTCCGCCCAACTCCTTTTCCCATAGGGATTCATTGGGGCACAAGCTACTTTAAATCATTTCTTTGCATCTTTGTTGGGCTGAGAAGAATAAAATGGGCCCACCCCGGGTGGTTCGGTTATACACAGAAGTCCAAATGTCTATGGAGACTCTCAAGTCATCCAGGTCATGGTTGTTCCAAAGGTGCTTTTTCAAGAGGCAACTGGACTTCCTTTGTTTTTCTTTGAAGACATTTCACTTCTCATTCATGAAGCTTCTTCAGTACTGGATGAGAAACAAAATGTCTTCAAAGAAAACCGAAGAAAGTCCAGCTGCCTCTTGAAAGAGCACCTTTCAGACACAGAAGTCCAACTTTCTAGATCTTTATAGTTCACATAAAAAGCTCAACTCTTCAAATGAAATATTCCCCAAAACACACTCTTTTATCTTATTTCAAAAACAGTTTTGTGAATCTTTTAAAACAATGACCCACCAATGGAGGGAAGGAGAAGGAGAGCTATGATAACTAGGCAAAAATTAACCTGACTCTTCCCCAACTTGGGAGTTTGGAAGTAATCAAAAAAAAATATATGGGAAAGAATCATGGCAAAGTTTAGTTAATCTATTCTAAGACTTTCAATTTTAAGGGAGATGGTGATAATTAGAAATAACGGTGCCTCTTCCTGACACAGTGATCTGATTGTCAATGTTTGGACAAACATATTAAAATACATACGCATGAAAATCAGTCTGTCAAAAACATTTGTTCAATGTAAATTGCAAATATATTGAAAGAAAGAAAGAAAGAAAGAAAGAAAGAAAGAAAGAAAGAAAGAAAGAACTAGCAGAAAGAAAGAAAGAAAGAAAGAAAGAAAGAAAGAAAGAAAGAAAGAAAGAAATTAAAAATAGTAAAAATATAGCCAGTAAGTAGAATTCTAAACATAACAACAAACCAAAGCAGTATTTTAATGAGCCACAGATATTCCTACGAACCTAATTTAAAATGAATAAAGTGGACCATCATAATGAATGAAATTGTATTCACTCTTTCCATCCCCAACTTCTGATACCAAAATTGAGGTAGCCCTGCTCCCTAGGATCAATTACGGTAAAGAGACATCTGCTGGTGAGTCCAAACCAATGCTTCTTTGTTTATTATCATTCCTTTGTTCTCTTTACTAGATATTTGCAAACACAGATTTCCTATGTGTCCTGAAATGGTCCCTAAAATGCTAAATAAGGGAAAAGAACTTCATTTAAGGCCTCATTTGGACCCGTCACCTTCAGTTCATCCTTGACCTCTAAAGATATCTACTTCAAAGAACCTCTGCTTCTGGATTTGATGTTAATCTAATGCAGTGATTCTCAACCTTCCTAATGCCGCGACCCTTTAATACAGATCCTCATGTTGTGGTGACCTCCAACCATAAAATTATTCCTAAAACCATTGAAAATATGTGTTTTCCGATGGTGACCCCTGTGAAAGGGTCATTCGACCCCCCAAAGGGGTCACGACCCACAGGTTGAGAACCACTGATCTAATGCAAACGCGTCTACTAAACTGATATTGGTTTAAGAACGTGCCTCTTTCCATATATATATATATTTGTCAAGAATTCCCCTAAATGATGGTTTATCAAACTTCACTTCAGTGTGCATGGGAGATGAGAACATAAAGATGCATGACCCTTTTTGAGTCTGCAGAATTATTACATCAAGCTTATTTGCATGTAATTACTCCATAGCATGGGTGTCAAACTCATTTTTATTGAAAGCCGCATCAGGGTTATGTTTGACCTCGGAGGCGAGTGTGTGTGGCCAGCTTGACATCACTTGTGTCGGGGGCGCTGGTGGAGCCCTGAGCGCACTTCCAGCAAAAACGGAGCTCGGGAGGGCCACATGCAGCCCTCCTGAGCTCTGTTTTTGCTGGCAGAGGCACTGCAAGCCAGTCCTTTGCTGTTTCCAGGGTGTCCCCATGGGCCAGATCTAAGCACCCCGTGGGCCGGATCCGGCCCACGGGCCTTGAGTTTTGACAACTCTGCTCTATAGAATCCCTGTAGCAAGTGAAGAAATTGAACTGGATTCCACAAGGTACAGTATCTAGATTCCTGTTGATCATGCGAAAGTTCTGGAGTACACTGGCTGACCCAGCAGATGATAGGAGATACTTGAAGGCAAAGATTACTTTCCAGTGACTGTGTTTCCTACTTCATCCTGTTTCCTGTTAATTGTCCTGCTTCATTCACTGAAATTGCAGAGGATTCAGGCCTGCTACTTCTTCTATGTGGAAGTACCCAATAGCTCCAGAAGATTAAAAAAAAAAAAAAAACCCAAACTGGATAGCAAGTAGCTACACTACAACTAACATGCTTCCTTATTATACTCTTATAATCCTTTAATAATGCTGTCACAGCATCTATCCCCAGAGATTTGCACAGCTCCCAACCTACAAGAGTTCCAAAAGACTGAAAAAATGGCTGTGCTTCAGGGCCTGGGGTTAGCTTGGTTGTTGAGCATCTGTGGATTTTTTTGTCATGTAACACGTGTTTTGTCACGTTCTTCTCTTTTTAATTGTGTTCCTGGTTATGTTTTCACAATGGAAAATCTTCCTTTCCTTTCCTTTGTTTTAGCAAGAGTTTAAGTAGAAGCATGATAACAGTCATCGTTCCTGGCAACTTGCAAATGACAAAAGTCGCCGTGATTGAAGAAAGCAAATTTGTTTCTAGAATGGGAATTTATTCGACTGGGCCTATTCAGTGGTCCAATATAATCTAGTGAATTGCCTTGCCTGGGAAAGCGATAGGGCTAATGGAAATCTCTCAGAGCCTTTCTTGGCTGTACTTCCTAGCCGTATCATTGATTAAAGGACTGCCCTTGTGCCTGGGTGATAATTGAGAAGCAAATCAATCTCCAGACAAATATTTGTCAGTCAGAGTTTGAAAGAGCCAGTGTTGGTAAGAAGATATCACAGGAAACCAAAGATGACAGTAGTTCTTATATTTCACCTAGCACCAGCCAGCCAGAAGCCATGGACCGATTGCTAATTAATTTATTGTGGTAATGAATATGCTAACAATAGTAATAACATTCTAATAATAACTGGAAATAAGGCTTAACAGTAGCTTTTTTTATAAAGTTCATTTAAAAAAAAAAATAACCCGGGTAATCAACTACTTAGTTTTTCTAGTTTAATCAAGGGCACACTGAAAAATATTTTTTTAAAAAATAACAGGCAGCAGTTCTATCCCATTACAACTCATTCTAACCCACCAAAACAGAGAATAGGCCCACTTGAATTCAAGGGCATTTATTTCTGATGAAGTTGCATTATCATTATTGAACCGCCACACCCCGCCACAGGGAGGTGGAACCGATGAGGTGGTTCCGCCCCAGGCGCCTGATGGATCCGGATAGGTTCCAGACGGAGCTTGGGCCATTCCCTGAGGCTCTGGCTCACGGCTCGACTGAAGACCTAGTGGCCACCTGGGATAGGGCGGCCATTGGAGCTTTGGACCGGGTCGTGCCTTTGCGGCCTCTGACCCGGCACCGGTCTCACCTGGCTCCTTGGTTCACCGAGAAGCTGAGGGAGATGAAGCACCGGAAAAGACACCTGGAGAGCAGTTGGAGGGCCAGCCATTCTGAATCTGACTGAACACTGGTAAGGTCTCATATTAAGACCTACCTGGTGGCGATAAAAGCAGCAAAATGTAATTATTTTTCCGCTCTTATTGCGTCATAGATAATTGCCCAGCCATCCTGTTTAGGGTGACCCACTCCCTGCTCCACCAGGGAGCGTGGGAGGACCCCTTGGAAGGTAGAGCCGAGGACTTTGTACAGTATCTGTATGACAAAATAGCTCAGTTTCGGGAACACCTGGACTCTGACTGGGTAGATTCAGGAGGGATGATGGAGGCAGGTCTTGAGAATATTATCTGGGAAGAGTTTAATCCTGTGACTCCCAAAAAGTGTTGGCTAATTATCGTCCAGTCTCCAACCTTCACTTTGTTGCAAAGGTTGTTGAGAGTGTGGTAGCGCGACAGCTTCCTCAGTACCTGGATGAATCGGCTTATCTAGATTCGCTCCAGTCAGGCTTCAGGCCTGGATACAGCACGGAAACGGCATTGGTCGCATTGGTTGATGATCTCTGGAGGGCTCGGGACAGGGGTTGTTCCTCTGTTCTGGTCCTATTAGACCTCTCAGCGGCTTTTGATACCATCGATTATGGTATCATGCTGTACCGGTTGGAAGAGTTACGGGTGGGGGGCATCGTGTTGCGGTGGTTCTCCTCCTTTCTCTCCAACCAGTCGCAGTCTGTGTTGGCAGGGGGGCAGAGGTCAACCCCGAGGCCCCTTGTATGTGGGGTGCCACAGGGGTTGGTCCTCTCACCCCTTCTGTTCAACATTTATGTGAAGCTGCTGGGTGAGATCATCCGTGGTTTCGGGATGAAGTACCATTAGTACGTTGACGACACTCAGCTTTACATCTCCACCCCGGATCACCCCAATGATGCCCTTGAAGTGATGTCCCAGTGCCTGGAGGCTGTACGGATCTGGATGGGGAGAAACAGACTCAGGCTCAACCCATCCAAGACCGAGTGGCTGTGGTTTCCGACGTCCTGATATAGTCAGTTGGTGCCATCACTGACTATTGGGGGCGAGTCGTTGGCCCCCACAGAGAGGGCTCGCAACTTGGGTGTCCTCCTGGGCTCACAGCTGTCTTTAGAAGAGCATTTGACGGCTGTGGCCGGGAGGACTTTTTATCAGGTTCACCTGATCCGCCAGTTGCGTCCCTTTCTGGATTGGGACTCGTTACGTATGGTCACTCATGCCCTTATCACTTCCCGCCTGGACTACTGCAATGCTCACTACATGGGGCTCCCCTTGAGGAGCACCCGGAGGCTCCAGCTGGTCCAGAATGCAGCCGTGCAGGTGGTTATGGGAGCGACGTGGCGCTCCCATGTGACTCTCCTCCTGCGCGAGCTGCACTGGCTCCCGGTGGTCTTCCGGGTGCGCTTCAAGGTTTTGGTTACCACCTTTAGAGCGCTCCATGGCTTTGGACCGGGGTACCTATGAGACCGCCTTCTGCCACCAGTAGCCTCTCACCGACCAGTACGCTCCCATAGAGAGGGTCTTCTCAGGGTGCCGTCGGTCAAACAATGTCAACTGGTGGCCCTCAGGGGGAGAGCCTTTTCTGTGGGAGCACCTGCCATTTGGAACGAGCTCCCCCCAGAGATACGGAGGATCCCGGATTTGCGCACTTTCCGCCGTGCCCCCAAAACATTCTTATTCCAGCAGGCTGGTCTGGCCTAACCTCCCTTTTAATTGCTTTTAAATTTGTTTTATAAATTGGGGTGTTTTAAATTTGTTCTGGGCCAAAATATTTAATGTATTTTTAAATGTTTTTTTAATGTTTGTACTATGTGTATTTTTATCTTTTGGCTGTTCACCACCCTTGAGTCCTTTGGGAGTAGGGCAGTATACAAATTTAATAAAATAAATAAAATAAATAAATAAAATAAAATCAGATCTGGGCTGCAAAAATCCTTACTGCTACAAAATGGCAGCAAAGGGTTAGCGTTTTCTATATCTAGTCTTCATGTGAAAGTTTGCAACCCATATCTGGTAGTGCAACATTAGGTTTATCTAGAATTTTCCTGGAAACGAATTTCAGTATCAATACATTGATATAGATTTGCTGAGGCTTTGATCATGTGCTCATTAGCTAAGTTTAGCATAATGTGCAAAAATGGCTCAAAGCTGCAATAAACTAGGATTCTGATTGGGCTGACAGCTGAATTCATTTTCGTGACAATGCAATATCTTCCAGATTTCTCTCTCTCTCCCTCTCCTCAACCTATGACATCCAAAGAGAGTCACCAGGCAGAATTACATATGGTACTCCACTCTCTTTCACACTGAATGAGGCTTGTGCAAATGTATGGTTGAAAGTCCAAGACATCTAAGGCAGAGGTCTTCAAAGGTGGCAGCTTTAAGACTTGTGGACTTCAACTCCCAGAATTCTCCAGCCAGCATAACTCCCAGCATTCTGGGAGTTGAAGTCCACAAGTCTTAAAGCTGCCAAGTTTGAAGACCTCTGATCTAAGGCCTGACTGTACAATTGGTCAGTTGATCACATCTGATGAAAAACTGGCAGAATCTGATTCGTTTTATGCTAGAACTTTTTGAACAGTTATAAATTAAGTTTGTGGAAGATTATGTCAAGAGTATGGTGGAAAACGAAGTCGTTATGTCGCTCTATTCATGCACTACATCATGGGTTGTCGAACCATGATTTGCCGAACAAGCCAATAAATATGTAAATACAACAAAACACCCACAACAAACACATTCATGCTTATGATTCAAAGTGTTATACACACTAAAAATTGGGTTAACTGAATAAATCATTAACTAGAACTAGACTGCAAATATTCAATTGTTTGTTAACCAGAATCATGTTGTGTTTATGGGGCATAATAAACAAACAAACAAACACTAGAGGACAGAAAAGAGATGCAGAAAATTAAATTGGGCATTCATGGGTAAATGTGCCTTGTTAACCCATCCAGAATCTGTCTCGTGGATGAGGGAAGTAATCATGTGCTCCTTCCTATCTACCCCAATTTTCTCTGTTCTTCATTCCTTTTTAAAGTTGTTCTTGTCTTGCACCAAAACTGAGCAGAGACTTGGGAAAAGTACAAAATCACACGAAGACCAAGGGTAGCAATAAAACATATGCATCTGTTTGGACATCATGCTAGACGAAAATCAGTGAGCCAACAACAAAAGCATAGATTCAAAGATCCATTATCCCAGGAAATGCCACTCTATACTCATTGACCTTATTCACACCCATCAAAAACAAGCAAGCCATCTTATGGCTTAATACAGGGGTGGGTGTCAAACTCGATTTAATTGAGGGCCATATCAGGGTTGTTTGACCTCGGGGGGCCGGGGGTTGGTGGTGGCCAGAGTGGGCGTGGCCAGGGTGGGCTTGGCCAGCTCGACGTCACTCATTGGGGCTCCATTTTCAGCCATGATGGCCTTCTGCAGCCCTCTGCCAGTGAAAACGGAGCTCGGGGAGGTTGTGTGCGGCCTGCTCGCGCTCTGTTTTTGGCCATGATTGCCTCCTGCAGCCCTCTGCCAGCAAAAACAAAGCTCGGGGAAGCTGTGCGCAGAGGACTGCAGGAGGGCATGGCAGCTGAAAACTGAGTCTGGAAGGGCTTCATGCGGCCCTCCTGAGCTTCATTTTCGCTGGCAGAAGTACCAGGGCGGCCCCGCAGGCCAGATCTAAGCACCCTGCAGGCCAGAACTGGCCCATGGGCCTTGAATTTAACACCTCTGGCTTAGTATAATATATAAGTCCAACATTTCAAGTAAAAAGTACTGCTATTTAAAATGCATAGAAGGAGCCGCTATGTAAGTTAGCGGTTCTCAACCTGGGGGTCGCGACCCCTTTGGGGGTTGAACGGCCATTTCACAGGGGTCACCAAAGCCCTCTCTCGCCCCCCCTCCACGCCTTCACTCACCCTCACTCTCTGCCTCTGTTGGATCGTCCGGTCGCCGTTCGCTTACCCCGCCCACTCCCAATCTATTGCTGCCTCCGGAGTCCCAGCTGATGGCTAGAGGGAAAAAAAACTTTAAATTCTTGCCGCGGGGCTTCAAAGAGCTAGCTGCAAAGAGGTAAATTCCTGGAGCAGATTTTTTTCCCCCCTAGCTATGCTGAAAAAGCGAAATTGAAAGTAAGCAGGCTGCAACGTGACAAAATGAGGCAGAGAGATTTCTTTTTCTTTTTCCTCACCAAAAAAGGTAGGTGCAAAACTGCAAACAATGGGAAATTTAGGGCAAATGAGGAGAGTTCAAGATTTTAAAACACAAAAGAAAAAAAGCTCTATTTAACTAGGGAATTGTAATAATTGAGATACTATTAATTGTATATTGTGTTGAAAGCAGAAATGGTTAAGTTGTGGTTTGGAGGAATATATGGGGGAAATTATTTGGTTTATTATTATTGGTAAATATAATTAATTGATTTGTAAGAAATTGGATTGCATGGAAATAATTGGAATATTCATGTTCATATTGATTAATATACAAAAAAGATAGTTATATAACTAATTGGTTTATATTAAAATGTTGAATTTGTATTAAACAACTGTATTACATAATTAACCAATGTGAGGATGGATATAAAAATAGATGATAATGCGAAGGGGTATAATATAGAATAGAAGGGAAAAATTGAATTTGATTAAGATTAGAGATGAGGATGAAGGGTAATATTGGTTGTTTTAAAAAATAGATGAGGAATAAATATGGTAAAAAGGAAATATAGAAATTGTAAATTTAATTGAAATGACTAAATACTGTGTTGGAAGAAATATCCTTCTGGGTTCTGCTCCAAGTGGGGAAAAAGACACTGGAAACATGGAGACTGCTTGGAAAGATGGTTTAATGGTGGACAGGATCACATGGCTTGATGGGGCCCATTGTGTTAGTTTCTGTTGCTATTGTGTTGCAAATGTCCTTTGACAAAGGATTGACTTTCTGCCTCTGGCCCATTAACAAAGGGTGGGGGGCAGGAAGGTGGAAGCTGCTTTGTCTGTAAAATATGCTTCTCCATTTCTCATCCAGGTAGGGGAATATAATATTCTGCCTTTTTAATATTTCCCAAAATATTTCATTCTTCTAGGAAAGGGGTGGGTGCTAACCTCCTACAACTGTTTAAATTTGTGAACAGGCCAAATACTCTGTTCAAAGAAAATATGTTGTATGTTTGTATGTGTGTTTCTAATTATTGCTATTTATTGCTATTTGTTCTCTTTTATTCTTTAAAGTTTAACAATTCATTCTTTATCTTAATATCTTAATATTTGTTTGGGGTTGGCTTTCTTCCCTTTCATCTTTTTTATTGTACAGCAATCTTTCTCCTCAAACCTACCACCTCTGTCTTTTCTTCCCTTCTTACCTTCTCTTCCCCCCCTCTTCTTCTTCTCCCTACTTCCTCTTTCTTTCTCTTTCTCCTCCTCTCTTCCTCCCTCTCTTACCTTCACTCCTACTTTAATTTCCCTTCCCTTCCTTCATCCCTCTCTATAGCTGTATCCTTTTATGCATATGGACTACTCAGAAGGCTGAAAAAGTTATTTTTGACTGGTCCTCACACTTTTGACCAGTCCTCGAATTTACGACTGTCCTCACATTTTACGTTTTTTGCCCTATCTTATACCATGCTGAAGAGAAGCAGTTGTGAAATGAGTGACATGGTTGTTAAGAATGCTGCACAGGCATAAATGTGAGGATGGTCATAAGTGTGAGGACCAGTCAAAAGTGCGAGGACCTGTCAGAAATGACTTTTTTCAGCCCTCTGAGTAGTCCCTATACATATAGCCATGGCCACCCGGTCACATGACCAGCTAGCCACGCCCGCCCAGTCACATGATCTCCACACCACACCCACAAAATAAGCCACGCCCACAGAACCGGTAGTAAAAAAAATTAGAACCCACCCTTGGTTGGGGGTCACCACAACATGAGGAACTGTATTAAAGGGTCGCAGCATTAGGAAGGTTGAGAACCACTGCTCTAGGAGAAGAAAAATTTTAGCAGTCTTCTTAAGGACAGGACACTAGCACTGCTATAGAACAAAGAAGGTTGGAAAAGTCCCTTCATGATGTCTTCCCTGAGAAAATGGGAAGCCAGAAAAACTGTAGACTGTTGAGTAGATAATTGCCTTTGTTAAATAACAAGAACTCTACTTTTTAGAGTTGTCTTCTCCTGTGAAAGAATTTCTAGAAGAATTTCTCTTGCATTTATGGCAGAGAGCTTACTGTTATTATTCTATGACTGTCAGATGTCTAGAAACATCTCATTTCTTTTTGCTTTGGAATGTTTATCATTTATCATATATCATTAGAATAGCCAAGTACCCTAAAATACATGTTGTCTGAATGTGTCCAAAAGGCCAAATAAAGGGTACAGTTCATGCTCTGAATTCTTAATGCCCTTGAGCTGAATTTTTTGCATCACTGGTCTATAATCCTAAAAAAGGGCTTGTCCGATTGATGTAACCAATAGGATCGTGCAGGGCTTCCCATTTGATTCTAGAAAGATGCTTTAAACTCACCATTAACCTTTTAAAGAACCACATGTTCCTGGGGAAAAAGGCACAGCATCTAAGAGTCGCAGACAGATGCTACCTTTGTGCTCCAAAGCAACTTTTTGGAATGGAGTTTCAATGATCATTACCATAGTAATGAATACTGATTTAATTGTATGAATGGATTCACTTACATCAGTGGTTCTCAACCTTGAAGGAAGGTTGGGATGAAGGAAGGGAAGGGAAATTAGAGTAGGAGTGGTGATCCAACAGAGACAGAGGGTGAGGGTGAGTGAAGGCATGGGGGGGCGAGAGAGGGCTTTGGCGACCCCTGTGAAATGGCCGTTCGACCCCCAAAGGGGTCGCGACCCCCAGGTTGAGAACCGCTGTTCTAGAGAAATGTGAATAGGTCATCCACCCAATTTCTCTGCCCATAAATTTGGAGTAGCGTTTCCAGAAGTCATCTACACCCATTCTACCTGCAACCAGGTGAAGAAGCAGTTACCTTAAGCTTCTCACCACATGACTATATTGAATATAATCTCTATTAGCCCAGTGCCAAGCTGCTGAAGTGTAACAACTCTTGATTTAATTATATGATCTTGCCTCTACACATAGTTACTGATCTCACATTGTAAGCTTTTAAGTGGCTAGACTCAGCTCAAGCAGTACATAAGATCCATCCACTAGCAGCGATTCATTGCAAGAGAAACCTTACTGGTATTCTTTCATTCAAGATCCATGATGCCCGCAGAATATAAGCATCATAATCACGTTACACAATGGATCAGGCATCTGGAACAGGAACAACCTGTTGTATGCAATTGCTCTATATGTGTTTATTTAACAACACAAATGTTTCAGTATGCCTTTTAAACAAAAGGGATTGCGTAATGAACTGCAGCTTCTGTCTCAAACAGAGAACACTGCTGGGGAATCAATTCCCTTCGGTTATAGCACTTTTGAGTTGATTTTAATCGGAATTGGTGTACTTTATCAGGTTTTGGGGGAGGTAATTCCCCGAGAGAGTTCTTAGAAATCAAGAAAATCAAGAAAAAAGGCAGAAGTTAAAACCCTGGGGGTGAGAGGATGCCTATAGTAACAAAAATGTAGCATGTGGGTGTTTGTCTTCAATTCTGAGGATATTTTGTTCTACCACTAGTGGCTTAGCTTCAGTTCTTCTTTTTTCCCCCTGCCCTGATGCAACTGATCACGGTGTTTGCATTTCAAAAGAAGCTGGAATTTACATTTGAATTAGATATATGCAAGAAGCTGTGAATGTCAGCATTTGATTGCAAGACATAAGCCAGTGTTTCAAGATTCACAATCATCAGTCAGTGAGTCCTGTTTGACTCTGTTCCTCATGTGACTGCTTCATTAGCTGTTGATTCATTCAGTCATAAGACACAAGTGAGACGTGAGCAAACAAGGATGTATGGTCTAACCTCAAAGGCACGGCCATGCCTGTTCTGCCAGTTTGTTGTATTAGCAATGCAAAAAAAGAAAAAAGAAACTATCCCCAAAAGGGCATACCTGTGTCAGTGGATTGCAAAAGTCACTTTAGTTCTTGTTTAGTTATCTCTCTCTCTCCCCCCCCCCTTACAAGATTTCTTTTAATTTTATTCTGGAGCTGCTTTATCAATTAATTTGATTAGGTTATGCCATCAGCATTTGATCACCTTGGCTACTGTCCTGTTCAGTCTCGAATCTCATTAATACAGCAGATTTCATTCATCATATTGTAGGAAGTTAGCACCCACCCCTTTCCTGGAAGAGTGAAATATTTTAGGAAATATGAAAAAGGCAGAATATTATATTTCCCTGGATGAGAAATGGAGAAGCATGTTTTGAAGCAGCTCCCATCTTCCTGCCCCCACCCTTTGTCAATGGGCCATTAAGGCTTGGGCCAGTCTATTCTACATAACAAAGATCTACCTCCTTCAGGCAGAGCCATAGTAGGAATTGCCAAAGATCCAACAAAGATAGGATTAGCCCTCTACACAATAGCAGCAGAAACTCACCACATGTGACCTGGGAAGCATGTGACCTGGGAAGCACATGTCACCATCAGCCAGCAAGGCTAGCTAAGACCCCCACCCCCTGGGAGTCTGACAACCAATCAGGATACTCTTTTGGGGCCCCAAGAAATGCAAAGCCAGAAAGAGCATAAAAACCCGGGGACTCGCAGCATCTTGCCCTTTTCTGTTCAGGAACTCAAGCCATGTGATCCTGTCCACCATTAAACCATCTTTCCAAGCAGTCTCCATGTTTCCAGTGTCTTTTTCCCCACTTGGAGCAGAACCTAGAAAGAGATTTCTTCCAACAATATACACAGGATGACCTTACCTACTATATCTTTCATTTCTCTCCAAATAACACTTTATTCAAGGCTCAGCATTTATATACTGTCTCACCAGAAAAAAAAGAGAGAGAGAGATAAATCTCGAAGAGACATACTTGAATTCTTTGCTTTCATGTCCTGGATACCAAAAGTTACATATTATGCAGGAAAAAAAAGTTTAATCAGAGAGCCAGGAATGTCTGCAGTAGAGTTTTTTAAAAAAGTCATGATGGCATCTGAAACTGCACAGTCCCACCTTTTTAATGGGACATTCACCATTTTGACTTTTTAAACTTCCCTTTGGTGAACATCTCAGGAGGTCAAAATATCCTTCTAGAATACAAGAAATGATCAGGTTATAAAACTGTTTCTTAATTTGGGGAATAAATACCCAAGGACCTTAATTTAATTTAAGCATTCCAATTTGGTCACATTTATGTTTATATTAACTCTCATGGATATATAGCATAACTTTAGCACTGAATTATAGGCAAGCAATTGTTTCTCTCAGAAATACTTCTTCCATGGTCAAAACTAGATGTTACCTAAAACACTTGTCCTTAAAAAACACCCTTGTGGAAAAAGAATTAAAGATGACACAAATCTCACACATGTGCTTGCTTTTTCCTATTACACAGAAATCCTTGATCAAGAGGAGCTCATGACTTTGGCTATAATAATATAGTACCTAATTACATTCTACTGGTTAGATGTCCTCCCAGAAGGGATCTAGATTCTAAGTTAGGAATTTTGAGTGGCCTAAAACTATTTCTGACAAGATGAAAATAGAAAGGATACAGGAAAAGTTTTTAATTTAACACTCTCATTATGTAACCTTAACAACTTCATAATAAACCAAGAAAAAGAGACAGAAGGAAATCTTGGCAAGAATTCTGCAATATTCTGACAATCTCGAAGTAGATAACCACTTTTCTCTTCCATAATTATAATTATCCATTCGATTTCTACTGTACCTCTTGAACTACTATCTTGCCACTTTGGAGTCCATCTTAAATAAAGGATGCTTCATAATCCACCGAAAAGTGACAGGTGACCTCTCTTTGTATTCCTATGCCAAATGGAACTTAGATAAATTTCCCTGTTGTTGTAAACATATTAAGAGGCTGCCAAAAACATGGGAATGCCTTTCTAAAGAAATCTAATGAGTAAACATCATACATTAGTTACAGTTAGGACATGAAAGCTTTTTCAATTGTAGAATGATGTGCTCCTGTTTTGGGGGCCACTCCATGCCACTCCAAAGCCATCACTTTATTTCACCTTCCTCCTTGTTCTTCGCTTACAAATCACTGATAATCTCTGTGTATCTTTAATCCTCCCTTTCTGGGTTTACATTTGTCACCTCTCCTTAGTTTCTAAATGTTTTCTCTTGCTATCCATCATGATCTCCCGAGAGTGGTCAAGCTTCCCATTCATGTAGGGATGATGCCATTTAAGCTACAACGTGATCCCCACTTGGAAAATCATTGTGAGCAACAGTTTTAACTTGTTCCAAGCAATTTCGTCTTATGCCAAGACAGTTGGCTGCACATCAGAAGTTTGATATGGCCATGACTTCACAGACAGAAGCCTTTTCTTCTTCCTGTCTTTCCTGAGCAGCAGAATAAATCAGTTTTCCTGCTGCTGGAAGCAGCTCACAGCAAAATGTGAAGGTGCTCACAATATAGTCTAAGGGAACAGGACATTCAGCTCTTCCATTAGTGTGGAAACCTAAGTAGGGTTTTCCTGACCATTTGAGGGCAAACAGGAAACTCTACACAAACTGCTGGCAGTTACTTGCCAAAAGCCACAAAGAATTGTTCAAAACTCTGTGTGAATGAAGGTCAGAGGCAAGAACTGTTTAAATATTCTGACCAATTTGGGGTTGTTTTCTTTGTTTTTGTAAACCTCCCAACATAATTACTTCAGTTCCTTACATGGTCTCTAATGTAATTATTGTTGCTGGACATGACTTTATAACAAATATGCTCATGCTAATAAACGATTAATACTGTAGGGTCAATAAGAGTAGGGAGGTGGGGAGAGACTGCCAATCAAACCAAAAGCATAGAACAGCCAAGGGAACTTATAGGTCAATTAGCCCATCAAGGGGTATATTTGTTTATTCCTGTGTTAACTTTGCCCAACATCAAGTGTTCATTTTTTTAAAAAGTGGTTACTTTCGTTGCATGGCTGCACTCCATAGTTCAGCTAAAATAAAGTGCAAGATGAAGTCTGCTACCTGAAGCTCTAAGTGAAAGGAGGAACTTGTTATATGTGTTAAGACAGGGGTTGGCGACCTTATACCCAAAGAGCCACAAAGGTCCTAACTGGAAGCCCCCATTCAATTATGGAGCCGACTGGAAGTCCAGTTCCCCCACCATAGAGTCTCCTCTTAGCGCGGCATCCTTTTTCCTCTACCTGTCCTAACCGAAAGCCCTATCAATTGTGGAGCCAACCGGCAACAGGGAGCCGCAGCAGAGGAATGAAAGAGCCACATGCGGCTCCAGAGCCATGGGTTGCTGACCCCTGTGTTAAGAGGCTGGGTAACAAGATGTCCAAGGAAACAGCATTCCCCTCCTGCCCGTGGAAAAACAACTGGAATTGTAGAATCAGGCATCTATCTTGCTGGAACAGAGCCAGAGAGAAAGGAAATCTAAGACTATACCTGCCGCAACAGCAACAGTCTATTCAGCTTTTAGACACGGTGCATGCCTGTGGTTCATACATTTCCGTTGCCTTTTAATCTTTTAAATGTAGTTCTGGCTTGAATTCAAAGATGCACATTGAAGACAAACACATATAACCAGACCACTGCTTGCTATTTTAGATGCAGCAGTTGCTCAGAGACACACAAAAGTTTGCTTCAGTGTTGCTGCTGCCCCTGTTGTTATTATGTGGCCTGGTTCTTCAGTATTAAGAAACACGATTGCAGAAACAGATGATGAAAGGTACAGCTGCATATAGTTCTCCACTTGTGAACATATCCCTCTGAACGCCAGCCAACATATCTGTCTGCTTGTACATGCTTACATAAGACTCTCTGTATCTATGACGCTAGGCGTTGTGCATATACTTTGCAATGACATAGCTGTGTTAGCTGTGATAAGTGGGTGCTAAATTGCACACTGAGTTCCACCCAATCCAATAAAACTTAATTCATGCTGTTTTAAGGATTTATTTATCAAAGAAAAGCAGTTTGGGAATGTTATAAGTATGAAGGTGGAATGAAAAGTAATACATTTCATGTTGTAATTTACACTTGTAACTACTGTAAGAAGTTCTGATCAATTCTTAAACATCTGTTCTTTCACTTCAGTTGGTGTGGGAAGTTGCTATGCAAAAATCTATGCAACTATTGTATTCAAAAAACAGAATCCTATAGTAAGTACTAGTTAGTGGGCTTGAGTCAATATGTCACGATTGAACGATGAAGGAATTCCTGTATTTGAAATTCCCAGGTTGTTCATGATGATGATTGTATTGGCACAAAAAAACTATGCATCATTGGACCAAAAAATGAAAAAACGTAAACTGGGAACAGTTAGCTTATGTGTTCAAGAATAAAGTAGATGACCTACGACAGCAATTAATGAGGATTATGCAAGAAAGGTTGATGAAGTGATTAAAGATAATCAGAAAATCATTCAAAGAGAAATTGCTCTCAAGCCTGGCTGTCACGTTATTGATGTTCTTCACTGTTAGAAGGTATGTCTAAGACAGATTCCTCGTGATCATAACAGAAATAAAAGCTTAAAGAGTTGAAATCTGTGAGCAATTTGAGGAACTTTTTCACAGCTTCACAGCAGCTGACAAAATATGGGCTCATCATTATGACCAAGAAACAAAGCATTAATCTATGGAATATCATCACAACGTGTTACCCGAAGAAAAATATAATTCAAAAACCAGGCCTTAGCAGGAAAACGCATAGTTACAGATTTTTTGGACAATTGTAACTCATGATTACAGTTTTTGGGAACATTAATATTGTTACTCACATGGATTTCCATGAACCTACATCACTATTAACTCAGAACACCTCAAAAATTTGATGCCATAATTAAGCAGAATGCAGAAACACAAGAAAGAAAATTTTTTGCCTCACACTTGATGACTCACTGAAGGGCATTTTCAGAGCTGACTCTCACCATTTTTTCCCCATTCTAGACTTGAAAACTGAAAGTTCCACCTTTTCCATCTATGTCACTTAAATGAAGGAAAGGACTGTTGAGATTAGGTGAACAAACAATGTGTGGAGTTCTTTTGTGCCAGCTTTAACAAACATGTTCATCATTGGCTGAAATGGGTCCTGAATGATAGTGATTATGTAGAGAAATATCCAACAGTAACAAAAGAACTCATTTCACAGATTATTTTTCTGTTTCACTTATTAAAATATCCCTGTTTAAACTACAGTTCTGGGGCATGGATGTTATTTTTTATTCAATCCTTGAACATACATAAAATATGTTGAAAGGCACTGTCTTAATAAGTGATGATATCAAACAAACTGTTTCTGAAACTCCTCAGTCTCAGTTTCCTGCAGTATCATCTCCGTTTAAATCGATGCTGGGATCCCAAATGTATTATGCTAAGTTTGATCTTTATATGGGGCAAGAAAAAAACCTACTTTAACCAATATCATTTTGGTTATTACTGGATTTACCACTTTCCCTTCCTTAATGCAGTCTTTGCATGTTAAAAAGACAAGGCCATTTACCCCAGCAACCAGGAACTCCCCTATTCTCTGGGTTGTAGCCCAACAATGTAAACCAAAATTGCAGATCTCCTATTTATGGCCATTGCTAATATAACAGGAGAGTAGAAAAGAACCTACTAATCAAAACTGCTGCTTGTAGGCAGCCTTTATTTCAGTTGTGTGGCTTGCTATAGCTTGAGGTTATCTGTCATCCCACTCTGTACTTTCTTAAATCACTCTTTCTCCCAACAACCTAGGCAACATAGCTGGCTGGAGAATTCTGGGAGTTGAAGTCCACAAGTCTTAAAGCTGCCAAGTTTGAAGACCTCTGACCTAGATGAAAAGTTTCTTTCAAGTCAAGATTAAGTCCGCTGACTTCATGAATACACCCAACAAAAGAGCCTAGAGCCCTAGCATTTCCTAGTGGTCTATCACCCAATGCCAACCAGGTCAAATCCTGCTTAGTTTTTTTTTTTTAATTTACCAAGATGGGCTAAGTACTGCTACTTTGGTGGACAATGTACATTAAGCCTAGAGTATTTTAAAGCAGACCTAACAAATCTCATCCCATTCCACTATTTCTATGCAACAAAATACTGACCTTCATTTCCCTAGAGTTTTCATTGTATGAAAACATACTCTTCAAAGATAACACTGGCACTGACTGACAATCAGTGAGAGAATTAAGATTTGCCCAATAATACAGGTCACTTAAAAATGTACAGCTGATGCTCAACAGATTTAGACAGCTGGGTCACAATGGTATAAAAATAAAGACTTCTAAAGATGCCTCTTGGGTCACTATCTGAAAATAAAAGCTGAATTAAGTGCACTCCATCCAGGAACATCAGAAGAGATGGCGGGAGCAGGGAGGATGGCCAAATAGCATCAGCTGACCTAATCCAGCAATGTTAAGCTACTGTCAAACTTGGCCATATTATTAGACCCACCTCAGTTATTTCTCTAATCTTCTCAGACAGGTGGTGGCTTAGTGGGATTTGACTCCCCTCCCTGCCTGTTATAAGGCAAATGGATGTCACTGCAGTTGAGGAAAACAAAAGACACTGGAGGGCTGGAGGCAATCTTAACCTGAAGGTTAACAGTGAAATCCTTCATTGTGATTCAGAAAGATACTACTAAATGACCAAGATGAGTGCAGAAACTCACATTCTTTGGGGCACTTATTAGAACTCAGTGGTTTTCATACAGAATAGGGAAGATTACACAGACTTTCCATGATGCTGGTAACAGGTACAAATGATAGCAACAACAAATTAGGATCTATAGGAACACTGAACAGTTTGCACTGTTTGCAAACCAGAATTTAAATAAACTAGTTCTTCAAGTCTGGATGTCACAGAAAATTATTTAGCATAAGGTAATGAACATGACAAAGGGAGGAGGGGAGGAAATATGACCCAATAAAACCTTCTTGTAATATGAAATCCTGCTTTCCCCTTGCCTAAACTGCTCTTTGTTTCCGTTTAATTGCTTTTAGTTCTGAAATCAATCATTAATTTTGCGCCAAAAAATGTTCAGAATGAGAGCAACCTAGATTGAATCAAAAGTATATTATGTGATCTGGGCACTGACATCATTGCACTGCTCATCTCAAGGGGGAAACCCTGCTAAAAGGCACAGGCAATGCAAAGCACTAAAGGCCTTTCTAGAGGAATGTCCAAATTAAAGGGTGCCTTTTCTCAGCAGCCCTGACTATTCCTAGCAAATTAGATCAACTCTATACATCATAATGGGTGCAATTTCACTACGGGCAAGCTATATCCCTGCAGGAGAGCATGCAGCCTTAAATAAAAACTCCTACCCTACCTACTTGAGTTTAACACCAAGGAAACAATCTTGTTCTGCAAGCAGCTGACTGTGTGTCATTACCTCCCTTTAGAAGACATCCTATGGCAGAAATAGTTTCATGCAAGTCAACTGCAAACTGATAAGGAAGCTGCAGACTAAGGAGAACATTGCCAGTCTGTTGGAGTAGGATGCATTTTCCCCCTCAATGAACCCATCCTTGGTTGCAATACCCTATTACCTATTTTCAAATTATTTGTTTTCATGTTTTAGAAGCTGAATCCAAGCCGAGTAGAAGCAAGCCAGTGATAATAGAGAATCATCAGTATTTCATAAGAAAATGCCAGAAGGAAGGTTCCTGGAGATACGACAGGTGTTTGGATTTGGCAAATGCCCATCTTTAAGTAAAATTATTGTTCAAAGTAGTAGCAAGACAATATTCTTATAACAGTTTTAGATGGAAACAATGGAAAGTTTCCCTCCTGTCCAGATTTGGTAGAGGAGAGTTGTCTCTATATCACAGATAGTTTATTTATCATGTACATATGAGTTAAAGCTAAATACAATGACAAATTATTGGTAATTAAGTAAGTTGAAAGCTCTGATTAATTTTAATCCTCAAAAAAATGTTTCATTATACTTCAATTTCTAGCATGTTGGTGGATGAGTGCAAGAAGGGAAGGAAATTCCCCAGAGCCTATTTTGCCATTAAAATTTGGAATGAAAAGAAGGGGGGGGATTCCTACCTCTAAACCTGAATAGCATCACAAAAAGTAAATGTGGAAGGAAGAGGAAAATCGCAACACCAAGTACAATTTTAGATTTTTAAAGTCAAGCTCAGAAGGGGTTAAAATCTGGGTAAATATTGTCTGAAAGTCAGGAGGAAAAAATGTCCATAGTTCCTTGAACATTACTACAATACGTAAACTTTGATCTGAATGGAAATTGGCAAGAAAATCTGAGACTCTAAGAGCTATGTTAAGAATTGGTCATTTAAAAGAACATCTACTTTTGTTTTTAGAAATAAGTGAACTGCCTTCTTAAGGGGAGAGCCCCTTCTGAATGGAATCTTTAGATCTCAGTGACGAATGAATATTTCTGTTTCATGCATGTCTCCATGGAAAGTCACAAAATGATGTACCCAAAACTCAGAACTTTGCATGTACTTATGTTGCTCTAGTAGCATTGCAACAACTTCTTTTCCAGTCACTAGAATAACTCAAGAAGCCCAGGACATGTCCATGGAAATTCTAAGTCATCCAGGTCATGGTTGTCCCAAAAGGTGCTTTCCAAAAAGTAATTGGACTTTGTTTTTTCCTTGAATACATTTTTCTTCTCATCCAAGAAGTTTCTTTAGTCATGACTGAATGAAGGGGAATGAGAGGATTGATATTCTTTGCAGTCATCTGGTCATTAGCTCACTGAGAGTCATTGAAGCCGTTTGGGGGTTTGTCTGTACCCTCAGGATCACCTGAATCAAAATGCAAAAAGGTTCCACACCAATTTGCACTCTGATTCAGGTGACCCTGAGGATACAGATAAAACCCCCAAGTGGCCTCAATGACTCTCAATGAGCTAATGACCATCCTTCAGAGTGCTAACAACCAGATGAATCTTTGGGACAAACATGACCTGGATGACTGAGAATCTCCATTGATATTTAACCAGATGACTGCAAAAAAATATAAATTCTTTCATTCCCCACCAGCTTCTTGGATGAGAAGACAAATTCTTCAAGGAAAAAACAAAGAAAGACCAATTGCCTTTTTGGGAAGCACAGAATATGCAGAAGAATAGAATAGAATTTTTTATTGGCCAAGTGTGATTGGACACACAAGAAATTTATCTTGGTGCATATGCTCTCAGTGTACATAAAAGAAAAGATACGTTCATTAAGAATCATAAGGTACAACACTTAATGATAGTCATAGGTTACAAATAAGCAATCAGGAAACTATCAATATAAATCGTAAGGATACAAGCAACAAAGTTACAGTCATACAGTCATAGGTGGAAGGAGATGGGTGGTGGGAATGATAAGAAGATTAATAGTAGTGTAGATTTAGTGAATAGTTTGACAGTGTTGAGGGAAATATTTGTTTAGCAGAGTGATGGCATTTGGGAAAAAATGTTCTTGTGTCTAGTTGTTCTGGTGTGCAGTGCTCTATAGTGTCGTTTTGAGAGTAGGAGTTGAAACAGTTTATGTCCAGGATGCGAGGAGTCTGTAAATATTTTCACAGCCCCCTTTTTGCCTCATGCAGTATACAGGTCCTCAATGGAAGGCAGGTTGGTAGTAATTGAACTATTAAGAACTACTACTACTGAAGTCAATTCTACTCAGTTCTCTGAGGATCAATGCCTAACACTAAATTCACTTAACATTCTAAATCATGGCTTAACCAAGGTTGTTGAATGAAGCACTTTTTTAAAATCTTTTTTTATCCTTTTCCCCTTCTACAAAACGTACTGTGCCTGTAAACAGAGTTAGAAATCAGAGTAAGTAATGTGTAGTAAGATTGAGAAAAACTGCATTTTGATAATCCGAAGCACACTATGTTTCTACTTAAAAGATACCATCCTGTGTAACCCTATCTAGGGAAGCAGTACATTTTTTCTTTAAAAAATAGTAAGGTTTTAGCTGCCTTGCCCAACCCAAAGAAAGATTAATGTGTTTTAAGATCAGTTAATCCATATCAAGTGATCTTGGGAACACACCCTAAATGACAAGAAGCTGTTTCCTCTTACTGAACTTGGCACATTTTATCTTACACTGATTTGTTTAAAAAAAATATCAAAATTTGATTGGGATCAATTAAAAGTAATGGGTTTTTTATAACTGGAGTGAATCAAATGTAATTCAAATTCAGAATGATGTTCACCCATAAAACCAAGTGCAAGTTCCTTCTTTGAGTTACTCAGAAGCATGTGATCTTGCACCTACAGTTAAATGTAGCAATAAGAGATCCTGTGTAATTATGAAATCATCCAGCTGGTTATTTTCTTCTTCAACAAACAAATCCAGAAGCAGCATGTAAAAAAAAGAAGAAGAAGAAAACTCTCAATCCAAGAGAAAGGATAATGGAACCAATGTTCTAAAAAGAAACAGAAGATGGTACATGATTTGAAAAAGTCATTCCACCATGACTCTTTCTGTAAAAAAAAGGGGGGGGGTGGAATTCTTTAGATTCAGACTTTGTGGAAGAAATTTTGCAAGTGAAGTATAAGAAGAGGGAAAAAAGCTACAGAGCTTTGCAGCAGAAAGGGAATGCTTTCAAGCCAGCCAAAACAGGACAGAAAGTAACAGTGCAAATGGGACAGTGACTAAACAATCCCACACACATTCATTTGGATGAACCTGAAGGTCAATAAGGGAAGCCAACCACAGGAAAAATTCACATGGGGTCTGTCTGGAAGAAGATGGAGATCTGAAACCTCAGGGTATCAGTTCAGTTCTCAGTTGCTTTTCACTTTTGCTTCCCACACTTGTGCTGCCTTCCCCAGCACCTTGGGAATTCTAGAAGTTGATCTCACCCTAACTTCACTGTTCGCTCAGAGAGCGATGCCTGGAGGACACGCATTACAACATTCCTGCAACACAGAGCCTGGTGGAGTTCAAAAAGAATGCTGAAATGAGTCACTTCTTTTCCTTTGTATCTATGAGAAGCCGGATGTAATGGAAAGAAGGCAGGACGGACGCACACAGTATCCTCAGATAGGGAGATTTCTTATAGGATTGACTCCATAGATATACAAAATAACCCTAATGGCTTTAGAGGCCTAAAGCCACCCTCCCTCAATGTCATATCCTTTAAATGTCCTGGACTAAAGCCTCAGCCTCAGCTCTTCTAACAATCAGATGGTTGTTAGAAGTTGATACTCCCAGTTGGCAGAGAAGCTAAAAGCAGTGATGCAGTCCAGTCCTAGGAATGAATTCCAAGCAAGTACCATTTAGAGCAATTGGCTTATTCCAAGTAAAGGTGTAGATTTCTGCAGCTTAATTTATTGTGCTGCCTTTGTTGATTCATTAATTAGTAGCCTTTCAAGCATTAATTAGTAGCCTTTCAAGCAAAACCCCAAAACAGGAATCCCAAGTTATCTTCTGCTATAGTACTAGGCCAGTAACTAGGCCAGTCGGTTCCCACTACAATTGACTGGGAAAATGCATTCCTCTATGTTTAAACATTATAAGCCAAGATGAAAGTCAAAGAAACATACAGCCAAAACAGGCAAGGAAAGAAAGCAAGGGAGTTCAGTGAAGTTTGTTCCTGCATATCTGCTAATCAGTATTCAGGAGTGCAAGAAGCCTGAGTATCTGTAACAAAGGATTTGCAGAAAGGCAAATTATGTTTAGCTGTTAGATGCCTATTTTTATGTTAAATGGGCTATCTTCCTGTTAAGTTTCAGCTAAGAATGCTTATTGTTGTTAGCCTGAGAACAACTTTTATGAAACTGGCAAATCTGCCAAGGGATCATGCAAGCATTTTGGCAGAGAAATGAAAAGAGATGTAACATCTAGATTTAAACAAATTCCTCCTAAGAAATAAAGTGACTAAATAATTGTTAATCAACAAGTCTGAATGCCCAGTTATACGAAGACATATAAATGCCCCCACAAAAAAGGTGCCAGGTTTTGAACTACCACAATCCTGAATAGGATTTACACCCACACGACATCTGCTGGGACACTCTGTATAAATGGGGTATAGTATCCTCCCCTCAGTGTGACTGTGGGATACCACATCAAACTGTAGATCACATCATGATCAGCTGTAAACTGAGGGCATATACCAGTCCAGTATCTGATTTTTTTAAAAAATATAATGCTTCAGTGGTTAGATGGCCCAGACCTAGACATTGGTATTTGAACATAGATCTTTTTGACATATTTTCTTGGGTTCTACTAATCTAGTTGAAATGTTAATTTATATTGCTAGTCCAAGTATGATATGCCATATGCTAAATAAATAATACATCAAAAAGTCAAGCTTTATATTAGTATGATAGACTGTAGGAAGTTAGCACCCACCCCTCTCCTAGGAAAATGAGATATTTTAGGAAATGTTAAAAGGGCAGAATATTTCCTCTAAAAGGGAGGCAGAAACTCAGCCCCCCACCCCCCATCTTTGTCAATGGGCCATTAAGGCCTGGGCCAGTCTATTCTACATTGCTAAGATCTACCTCCTTCAGGCAGAGCCATAGTAGGAATTGCCCAAAGCCTTTTCATTACATCATCACCCAGCAAGAGTCCACCAAGCCTGGGACTCAAAAGACAACCTACAAAGTTACCCCTGCATGGCCCCATAGGAGTCTGACAACCAATCAGAACACATGCTCAAATTCAAAGCCCAACAGAGCGTATAAAACCCAGGCACTCTCAGCATCTCTGCCCAGGATCTCAAGCTGTTCATCAATAAGCGACTTCTTTCCAAGCAACTTTCATGAATCCAGTGTCTTTTTCCCCACTTGGAACTGAACCCAGAAGGACATTTCTTCCAACAGACATAATGACAATTCTTATTTCTTTTTCCTCTTGCCTTCTCAGATCTCTGTGGTCACCAGATAGCTGGGGGAGGCACAAGGAACTGCTTTATATTCCTTTTGAAAAAGGAGTTACCTGGATGCCAGGCAGATGGCCAGTTCTTAGAAAGGCCAGCATAGATGTGTAGGAGGCGCAGGAAGCAGGCAGTTGTACATGAAAAAGCTTTGACGTAAAAGTCTCCTCCACACAGATTTGTAAATCTTAGGTTGTGCAAATAAAATGGAAGATAAAACTGGCACACCTGTAATCTCAGGCTAAACTCTTTTCGACACAAAACAGCCAACTGAATGTAATCCAGATTTATATAGCTTTTCTGCCCGTTCCATACTTTATCGAATAATAACTTCAAATCCAATACAAATAGACAATCCGGTGCGACACTGACATTACAAAACATGCCCAAGGCTATAGCCCAGAAACAGCACTTGGTCTCCTCCCACCCCCAAAAGGAACAAAATAACTAATAAAAACTAGAGAATGCAATTTCTTGTGCGATATTGTAACCAGGGTGAGAGACAGATGGGTGGAAATACAGATGGCAGGAAAATAACATTTGCATTTTTGAATGTTTTTTTTAAAAAAAAGGATTAAAAAATAGAACATGTTTAAGTCATTTCAACATTTCAGGCAAGACTGTAACATACAAGTTGATTCATACATATAAGTAGTCCTTGATTTATGGTCATTCAGTGACTGTTTGAAATTATGATGCACTAAACTAAAGGACATATGACCCACTCCTCAGGTTCCAACCATTATAGCTCCCATGCAGTCATGTGACAAGAATTTGGGCACTAGGTAGTGACCCAACCAATCGTTATGACTGTACTGCAAGTCCCCTCCCCCATGGGCTGGTAGGCCTCAGCTTTCTAGCCCCACCAGAATTCAGAAATCTACCTCAGGATGGAAGACATCAGCTGGTTAAGCTCACCAGCACATGGCCTTCTCCTGTCCCACCACTCCTGGAAAGCTTGGGCCTTCTCCCACTGACCACTAGAAATCACGTATTTTTCCTTCCTGTGGAGCTATTGACAAGTGCGGCCAACCGATGCAAGGCACAGCTAAAACACTAGCTTTCACGATGTTTTGGAAAAATAGAAAGAGCCTCAGAATGTTGCAAGATGAGCACCAGCCCTTGTGATGTTCTGAGATTTTTTTTATCTCTGAAAATATTTTATTGGGTAGCTTTCTATAGTAGCTGCCCTTCGCATCACTTGGGCGAGCCAAGTTCTCCCAGACTGTGATAGGTTTCTGTGCGCTGGTGGATACCAGGCCTCCCAAGGCCTCTCCCACCCTCTGAGGCACTCTGGTGTGGTCTCTTAATGAGCTGGGATTGGGATTGTTAAGCGAGGCATTCACATGAGTGCCTTGCTTAACAACCATTATGATTTATGACCCAATTGTAGACTGAATTGTGATTGCAAATTGAGGAATACCTGTAACACACAGAGAGTAAACCTGGGGTCATGATTTCTAACTCTGTTTACAGGTACAGTATGTTTTGTATTATTATTAATACTAAAATTCTCATGTAACTCTCACATAAATTTTCTAGAAGAAATGATTTAGATAATGGCAAGGAAAACAGAAAATACTCAATGTATTAAATTCAAGACAGGTTTGCAGGAAAAGTGAACTTAGAAACATTCAGCATTGTGAAGAGCAATAGATCGTGGTATCAACTTTTCTCAAGAAAGCAATCTTTTGAAATAAAAAAGAACTCACACACATACGACAACTTTTATCATTGTTGCCTTGTTCATTTGTCCTTTCACAGAACAAGTGGTAGGCAGGGACTTTTAATTGGTGAATCAGTTAATATATGGGTTTTAAGCAGACTAGTATATACAAGGCATCAACAGTAAATATTGCAACAAGTACACACACACATACACAAACCTAAAGAATATTAGTGCTGCCTGGTTGGATTAGGCCAAGATAATTTATTGCTACTTACGCTGATTTACTGTCCTCCAGATGATAACATTACCAACTGGGAATTCTGAGAGCAATAATGCCATTACAGTCCATCTGGTTGGAAAAAGCTGGACAAATCCCAACATACTGTCTCAGTAACAAGGAACTAGATGTCTCTGGCAAAGCACATATAAATATATGGTGATTTGTCCCCAGTGTCTGAGAATCAGAAAATATTCATGTAGGGATGTCTAGAGCTATCATGTCCAATAACTGCTGATTTGTTAATTCCCGATAATGTACTTGGCTTGCAAAATTGTGCTATCTTGTTTAGGTGTGAATGGGCATATGTGTACATACAAGGTGACATTACTTAATTAATTATTTAATTAATTAATTAATAGGGTTCTATGATCATCCAAGTATAATTTTCACACAGTAGATTTTCTACTTCTTCCACTTCCACAAGGAATCCTCCATGCCTGTCCAAAAGCTGTTCAAAAGAATTTCAAACAATCAAAAAATATTTGGGGAACATTTAGCAGACTGTTGAAGAGTTGAGACTGTTCTGTTCCACCCATGGGATAGAATAAATGGATATATACAGACCAGCACATAAAACAAACCATGGCACATATATACACATGTACCAATATGTGTACTGATTGACATATACATAGCCTTGTTTTGAGATTCCACTAATAAAAAGAACAATCTGCATTGCCAATATCAAATGTGCTGACAGCACCCTTACTCAGAGTCAGAGCCTTACTAGCTCTATAACCATCAAGATTTTGAAACACGTTTAAATTCCAAATTTCTGAATGCTTCATTTGTATCAAAATTTCACCACCTTAAATGCCACCCTGCTACTTAAAAACACAGAAGGTAATAATCAGTGAGCAAAATTTGCAGGTAGAGAGCCTTGGTGGTGCAGTGAACTAAGTGCTGTTAAGTGCTAGCACTTAGCTGCCAGCTGCCTGCAATTAGTGTGAGTTCAAATCTCACCAGGCTCAAGGTTGACTCAGCCTTCCATCCTTTCGAGGTAGGTAAATTGAGGAACCGGATTGTGGGGGCAATAAGCCAGCTTTGTATAGAACAACACCACTTAGGGGGAGCCGAAAGCCCTAATAAGCAGGTATATACATAAAAGTATGCAGGCTATTGCTATAATGCATTGTAAGCTGCCCTGAGTCTACAGAGAAGGGCGGCATATAAATTGGACTAATAAATAAATAAATAAATAAATAAATAAATAAATAAATAAATAAATAAATACATACATACATACATACATACATACATACATACATACATACATACATACATAACCAAGCTATTAAAGGTATGAAGGGTTGACAAGCTAGTTAGGGCTATGAACATATAGTACAGGCTAACAGCAATGTTCATTCTTCTTGCAGGTACAAGCATACACTGAAGATTCCTCAAGGCCCACCCCAAAAGCAGTGTTCATCAATAACTGCATAGTGTTTATTTAGATTTGTCATAAGAAATTCCCAATTTTTAAACTAATTAAAAAAACTACTTATTAAACATAAGCTCCAAGGTACATTGTAAATATTCTATTTAACTAGAACTTTAACTTTTATTGTGCGTACTAAAAAGGAAGCCTTTGACTTTTGTTACCTTATGGGTAGTCCTTGATTTACGACCACAATTGGAATTAGAATTTCCATTACTATGCAAGGTGGTGGTGAAGTGAGCTGTGCCCAATTGTATGACTTTTTCTACCATAGTTGGGGTCATTAAGTGAATCATGTGGTCGTTAAATGAATCCAGCTACCCCCATTGATTTTGCTTGTCGAAAGCTGGCTGGGCAGTATTTTGTGACCCTGGGACATTGCAATTGTCATCAATGTTGGTTGCCAAGCGTCCAAATTTTGATCATGTGGTGTGACAGTTATAAGTGTAAGAACCAGTCATAAGTCACTTTTTTAAATGTTATAACTTTGAACAGCCACTAAACAAATGGTCGTAAGTCAAGGACTACCTGTACTAGAACAGTGGCATATGTACAAGTGTTATACTATCCTTCTATGGACTTTCAAATATTGAGCTGCACAAATATTGAGCTAATTAGTTTTATCAGAAATGTGGTAATACAGCTATTCAATTTCTCTCTAAGTACAAACATTTCACTCGGAAACCTAGGTTTTGCTCATAACACTTAAGATTAGTTTTATTTGTATCTATTCAGGGGGAAAAGCCCAACAGAATTCAAGAGACTTGCTTCTAGATAAGGGAGTGAAAGTTTGTAGATCTAGATCTTCAGATTTATTGGGAGACCTTGATCACAGGCTGGCACAGCCAATTCATGGGCATCAAACTCAGAGTGGAAATGAGAAAAGCAAAGGGTTACAGCTCATATCTACATTTTGTTTTATTATTTGTACATATCAATATAGTGAATGCTAAACTGTATGATGTTAAAGTCTTCCTAACAAAGTGGGCAGTTAAATAATTAAAAGTCAAGATAAAAGTAAATGCAGTGTCTTAAATTTAAGAAGGAACCCCATGATGCTTAAATAGTCTGTTGCTGGCTTTTTATATATCAATCTACACAAAATCCTTTAAAAGTGCAGTGACAGTTTTACTGAGATAATACAGTAGATTTATATGCTATGAATAGTTTCAAATAAATGTAGCATCCAGTGCCAACAAAATAACAATATGGCTATAATCAAAATTAAACAAAGCTGATAAATGGTTCCTCATAGCCCTGAGGCTATATATTTTAATTTCTGACATGTAATTAAACTGAAAGATGGAGCACCATGAAAGGAAAGGCAAGTAGCCAGTTTTAAGTAAGAATGTCATAAAGATAGCTAAATACATGTCAAAATCAATAGCAACAACCAAGCAGTTTCCACAAGGCAGAAAAGAATGTGTTATGTAATTTATGCACCTAAATGTAGAGACACAGTGAATCTCACTTGCACCAATATTTTAATACTAAATTCCAACTTTGCAAGTAATTCCTCTTCTAGCTGTAAAAGTCTACTTGCTGATGTCAATCCAATCCTATATTTTTAAAGCTTTGGCACAGCATAAACCAATGCTTTTTGCTCAAATTGGCATTTTGAATTATTTTACTCCCAATTAATTCATTGTGAACGGGGATGCAGCAGAGTTCAAAAGTCCACCCTTATTCAGGATTGCACTCAGGTCCAAGAAACATGTACAGGATGGAGCTGCCACCTCCCTTGCCCCTGTTCAGAGGCAAGGCTGGACAATACAGCAAAGGCTTCAGAGTTACTGACTGAAACTGAATGAAGCTCAGTTCGACTCTAAATACAATCCTTATCACTGCCATCTCTAGGCAAATAATAGTCATATGACTAAACTGTACCATAAATAGATAATAATAGGCTCTAAGTTTCTAATACACGAGGCCACTTTTTCTTCAACAGCCCAAAGCAGAATGATTAAGTATCGAATGTAATGAATAATAATTTTTGTTGTAAAGCAACTTTCCCCAACCTGATGCCTCCAGCAACCAGCCACCAATCCCATTTATGAATAATGGAATACCGTGTAGACCAATCCAACAGGCAAAGTTTGGTGGCAAAGTTTGGTGGAGAAAGCTGCCCTTCAGTATACAGGTGAGAAAAAGAAGAGGTGGGAAAAATGGGGGGGGGGGGTTGGGAAGAGAGATCACTTTGCTAGCCCGAGCCTGCAGCCTTACAGGATTGTGTTGTGACTAGACCTCGAGAGATTCCTCCATAACCCTACCCACAGCTGGCAATCCCGTCATTGCCTTTTGTCCTTCCTTAACATTTTAAGGTAGTTCTGGCCAAACGGCAACTCTCCCCTTTCTCCTGACAAAGGCAGTCAAGAGCCTTTTAAAAAAAAAAGAACAACAACAACCTGTTCAGTCAATACGCGGCATCAAGGCAAGAAGAAAGAGGAAACGAACCAGCCGGTGGGCAAGTGGAAGGAAGAAGGGATCCCTTCTGATGCAGAACGAAAGAAGAGGACTTCAAAGGCAGCCGAAGCGGGACTAGGAGGAGGAAGAAGAGGAGGAGGAGGAGAATGGATCCTTCTGGTTCTTTTAGGCTTTGGCAACCGACGGAAAGTGATGTAAACCCCGGTTTGCGCAGCCTTTGCCTGCACGTGATGTGCCCAATTCTCAGGGGGGGGAAAAAGAGATCGTGTTTAGACGGCGGAGAGGAGGAGGGAGAAGCCCCCCCAGAGGAAGAAAGAAAGAAAGAAGCTCGCACCAAGTTTTGGCGCACAGCGAAGGCGCATATCCGTGTGATTTCCGCCCGAGAGGGAGCCCGGCGATGCGGGCGCCAAGGCAGCGCAGAGCTTGCCAAGAAAGAAATCCTGCGCGCCCGCCTTCTCCTCCTCCTCCTCCTCCTCCTTCAGGCTCCTTCGGGGAAGCCAGATGGGCGGAAAGAGCCCGGACCAAGAAGGGGAGGGAGGGGAGGGACAGGATCGAGCCCCCACTCCCGGCACTCGTTTCTGGGGTGCAGTAGGAAGCGATCGAGCGGAGAGGAGCAGCCAACACAGCGGAAAGCCAAGCACGCTTCCTCCGCCTGAGACAAGCTGGCAGCCGCTGCCTCGCCCGGCTTTCGCCTGCCCTACCTACCTGAAGACCGCCTCTTCCTTGAACTCCTTGCCGGGGGAAACCAAGCCGTTCTTTTTGTTGAAAAGCTTCTGCAACAAGGTGGGTGTGGGAGGCATTTTGGGAATGCGACGCTCCGTCCCGGCAGGGAACAGCCCGTGCAGCGATCGCCCTTTCGCAGCTGGGGCAGCCAGCTTAGTTCCTCGAACCCGACTCCATACGGTGTGACAGTCATATGACAAAAATTAATCACTTGCAGCAGCCGCGGCTGAAGAGAACGGGAGGGAGCGGGGAGGGGGGAGGAGGAGGAGGGCGGGGCTTCGCGCGGGTTTCCCCGGCCGCGGATTGGCTGGCCAGGCCAACCCACGTGGGCAAAACCGTATCCCTGCTTGGCTTGGCGGCGCGGCAGCCCTGGGATGTTTTGGTGTGGAGAGAAACCGGGGGAGGGGAGCGTGGAATTGGCGGGGGGGGGGGTGTTAGACAAATTAATTCGGATTCCTCCGCCAATTTTACCCCCGATTGGCTTAGGTCCCATTAAAGCGCAAGGGAATTTTGCTTAACGGGGACCAACTGAGGGGGCTGCCACAAAGAAGAGGGAGTCAAGCTATTCTCCAAAGCACCTGTGGGCAGGACAAGAAGCAATGGGTGGAAACTAATCAGGGAGAGAAGCAAACCTAGAACTAAGGAGAAATTTCCTGACAATTAAAACAATTAATCAGGGGAACAACTTGCCTCCAGAAAATGCTCCAACACTGTAAGTTTTTAAGAAGAGATTGGATAATCATTTGTCTGAAGTGGTGTACGGTTTCCTGCCTAGGCAGGGGGTTGGACTAGATGACCTCCAAGGTCCTTTCCAATTCTGTTATTCTGAGCATCCGTTCCACAAATCTAACAGAGATCTAGAGCGCAAGAAGGCAAAAATGCTCTATAAACATAATTTTGAGTAATACTGCTGGGAACTCCCTCCACCCCTCCCGTTTCTGCTCCATTTCAGTTCTGTTCAGTCAGGAGAAGACTCTAGTTACATTGTTCTAAAAGTCAGAGTTCAAAAGTGCCATGAAGGGGGGGGGGGGCGTCTTTCGTTTATGTTAGCAACGGACTGAAATGGTTACAAAGTGATTGTGCCAAGATATTAATTGTGGATGCTATGAAATTTCCCTAAGTCCTCTCAGCTACAAATTACCAGGAAAGATGTCAAGATGGTTGGGAAACAAAAGTGAAGATGGGCAAGACAGCCAGCAACTGAAGCTAAGCACTTTTCCCTTGAGAGCTAAAGACAGTATCCATAAGAACTTACTTTGTTGGTGTCCCACATGCGCCACCATTTAGTTTAAGTTGCTTCAAGGAAAGTGAGATTGGGGAGTTGCCCAAAAAGTTCTACATTTCACCAGATAGGAGTGATCTTAAATCTTTAGCTTCTCTTCTCCATCGCCATCCATCACTCCACGACCCTTTACACTATGGTGTGCTAGGTATGAGTGTTCCAATGATGACAAAACTGCACACCCAGTGATTCAAGGTGCAAGTGTCGCAATAGAGCTCTGGATGTAGTGGACTATATAAATGCAGTCTGCCTTTCAGGAAATCTAGCCATGCATTAAGACTGACCATGGTGATGACACATAATGGTCTGATATTGGTCAGAATTGTTCATCTGTCTCTGGCTGGCTGTTTCCAAAAAGAATTTGTCTGTGTAGAAACCCCAGAAAAATATAGAAAATCCCAGCACACAAAAATGTGACATCTTTGAGCCTTCTCAAAAGTGTTAACTTCTCTTCCCATACACAAAAAGTTCCTAACCTTGGTACAAGGATCATAGAAGAGGACAAGGCTGGAAACAGAATATTCAATGTTGCAACATTTACTGTAGATCTTCCTTTCATCCTCTACCTTACAGGCAAGGCATATAGCAATAACAATAGCATTTAGACTTATATACTGCTTCACAGTGCTTTACAGCCCTCTCCAATCGGTTTAAAAAGTCAGCATATTGCCCCAAACAATCTGGGTTCTCATTTTACCGACCTCAGAAGGCTGAGTCAACCTTGAGCCTGGTGAGAATAGAATTGCCCAACTGCTGGTAGCAGCCTGTAGTTCTAACTACTGTGCCACCACGGTAGTCCTCGATTTACAATCATTCATTTAATAATGGTTCAAAGTTCCAGTGGTGCTGAAAAAAGTGACTGGTATTTCCACTGCAACAGCCCCACAATCATGTGATCAAAATTCAGATGCTTGGCAACTAGCATGTATTTACAATGGTTGCAACATCCTGGGATTCCTAATTGCAACCTCCCTAACCAACTTGCAACAAGCAAGCTCAGTGGTGGAAACTCAGTATGCTTAATAACTATATGATTTACTAACCATAGCAAAAAAAGATTGTAAAATTGGGCATAACTCGCTTAATCAAATTGCTTAGTAATGGAAGTTCTGGTCTGAACTGGGATCGTAGGTCAAGGACTACCTGTATAGACAAAAGTCAATTAAGTCATCTTGGCAATTGAGACACAAATCCTCCCTGGTAGTAACTCCCTGATAGTTAAAATAAAATGATTAACGATCTATATTCCCTTTCTGGTTCCAAACATCAGATATCTGAGTTAGCCTGATGGGAGTCTTGATTTTAGAAGTTGCTTCTCTTGATATCTTTATGGCTACACTTTCCAGGTGGAGTTGCTGCCCTTTTGGAAAAATATAGGTATGCGCTGAAAAGATGATGGTGTACTGATCTGGGAAGACACTGCCATGCAAAACCTTGTGACAAAAGTAAGTGGTGAAGCTCTTAGCCATTCCTAATCACAGTAAGTAGTCCAAATCAAACCATTAGCTCTCTTATTATTCCCACCTGAAATATAAACATAAAATACTCCGGTGTTCCTTTGGATGAGCTGCATGAATATATCTTCTATGTGTTGAGTATGATGCACTATTCTAGTCATTCAACAAACCACTGTTAAAATTCTAGCTTAACCTTTAGAGACAATTAAAAATATTCTTCCTAGTTTGAGTTAATCATATACATTTACCTGCCTTTGCTTCATATACCTTTATATATTTTTATTTCTCTCTGTTTTCCCATTTGCTCAACTTTTAGGAGGAACAGTCTCACTTCCCCGTTTTGAAACAAGGAGGATATTTTGTCATTGTTTCCCCAAATCCAAAAAGCCAGACATGGGTGGGGAGAGTGGTTTTAGTGGTTCTCAAAACTTTTTGCCAAGACTTTAAGTCTATTACTCATCTTCTCCCAAAACTACTTCCTGAAGAGCCATGATTGCTAGCCCTCCTTACCTTGAGGGTCCCAAATCTACTGATTTTGTCATGAAAAAGACTGGAAGATTTTAGTGCCAATTGGCATGTAAGATTGGTTTTATGATTAGGATATTCTTCCAAGTATAGATATTAATGGATGTGAGAAACTAAACTATGTTCATTTATCAAAGTAAGGGAAAATATATTCTATAGACTGAAAGTGACAGCTGAGATGTGTCTTAAGTGCAGTTTCAAAGGATCAAAAAGCAAAATGCTTTAATCCAGTATTTTCATCCCTTTTGGGTGTGTGTTTTTGAGTCATTATTGACTCCTGGTGACTGCCTGAACAAGTCCCTGAAATTTTCATGGCAAGATTTTTTGGACATAGTTTACCATTGTCTCCTTCCTAGGGCTAAGAATGATTGGTCCAAGGTCATGTAGTTGGTTTGGGGCCTAAGGCAGGACTAGAACTCACAATCTCTCAATTTCTAGGATGCTGCCTTAGCCACTATACCAAATTAGCTCTCCCATATTTGAGGGCCAAGGAAATGGTCATTCTAGGGCCAATAAATAAAACCATGCCACTTCTTTGTAAGGAAGCATCAACTGAATACTAGAATGATAGGAGAATTTTAAAAAAAAATACCAGGAAGGAGAATAGCTTGAAAGAAAAAGTTCAAAATCATTGTTGGAATCAGGAAGTCAATTAAAAGCACTAGTGACTGAACAAAGGTTCTGGGGAGATGGGGGAGGGGGGATAGAAAGCAGACCCTTTAATTCCATGAAGCTCAACAAAGCCTATAGGTCTGCACAGCTCTTCCTTTTGTTCTGTTAGAAGTCTGAATAAATATAATATTCACTTCCTTGGGAACAAGTTAAAAAGTGACTTGGAGGGGGAAAAACGGTAAAACATTCTATTGAGTTAGGAAGGAAAAACTGACTAAGGATTTTGTACCATTTCTATACATTTTCTCTTTGAACCCCATGTATAATTTTGTAATGGTAACAAAGCAAGTATACAAAACTTTCATATTTTTCTCTATTATGGTTTAGCTTTCCTTCAAAGTTTTATTTATTTAGTTTAAGTTTTAGTAAATCTTTAGTTAAATTTTATAGAATCTTTTAAACAGCTTAAATGAATCTTGTAATCTGCTTATATACTAATTCAAGATTGAAAATGGGCCATTTTAAGGTTATGTACCGATTAGTCAATTAGCAGTCAAGATTAAACTTTGTAGAGATGAGACACACTAAATATGATAGAAAATTGATAGTTTTTCAGGTTACATTTGATTTTTTAAAAAAATTAAAATGGCTTGCAACTTCATTGTTTTGAAACCAGAATGTGATGAAATGTGCAGTTAAAATAGCAAGGGGAGAAGAATCACAAATTTCACACAAATAGAATTTGTGTAAAGGGACTTTAGTGCTGATGAAAAGTGATGGTCGGTCAAAAGTACAGCAAAAGAACTTCAATCTTTTTTTCTATTTCTTACTCCTGCGAAACATGGTGCTGAGTATCAAAATTGTATGGCAGAGTAAAGACTTGGTAGTAGATATAACAGTCACCAAATATAATGCATTTTCCTGTCCCATTCCAATTTACATAGGGGAGCCAGTTTGGCCTAGTGTTTAAAGCACCAGGCTGGAACCTGGGAGTCTGGGAGTTGAAGTCCGGCCTTACCTATGAAAGCCAGCTGGGTGATATTGGACCAGTCACACACTCTCAGCTCAAGATTGTTATTGTGGGGGGAAATAGGAGGAAGACTATTAGATGTTCGCCACCTTGAGTTGCTTATAAAAATAATAAAGATGGGCTATAGAATCAGTGAATCAATCAATATAACCAGACCTTTCTTTTTGTGTCAGCAATTGAAGCCCCACTTTTGTGCTTGAGAAATAGTTTGGAACATCCTAATAATTCTAAGCAGAAATTCAAACAGAGAAACCCATCTTCTCTGCTCCGTAACAAGAAATAATCTAGCCTTAATAACACTTATATGTGAACAAAATGAAACAATTTTTCCCAAGTTAGGGATGAAGCAGAATTTATACAGTATGTTTAATTTCAATTGTGTGAAATTTCTATAAATCCTGGATTAGATTGCCCCCAGCTCATTGGTCTTTTGTGATGCTGTTACCTAGTTTGGTAATGAAATGTGTGCAAACAAACAAATGAACAAACAAACTCAGAGAGCACCAAGAATCCCAAAGTTACCTGGAAAGTAAAATTGAAATACAGATTGGAAAATATCAACTATGCATGAAAACAAATGCACAAAATTAGACTCCAATGCCAGAGTCCATGGCATTCCCACATAGTACATTCTATACTCTCTTAACATTAGGTGAGTCACAATTAAATAGGAGAAATGAGAAGGATCATGGTCATGGGTTGCAAGCAAAATGTAACCTCCAGCAAATGTCTAAAATCCAAGATTCGGTCATACTTCTAAGTTTTTATTTGATATGCAAGCCATCAAGTGGTGACTAGACAATGTCAGTCAGTCCTATGTGTAATAATGTGTCTCTATAATAAATGATATTGTTTCCATCTAATTTTTCAGGCAAACTGAAGAGCTGCCTTTTATTATTCTGTAAAGCAAGGGCTTTTGATAGGAACAAACTCTCTCTTTAGCAATGTGTTATGTAAAATGAAAATTTGAACTGACCCCATGAAGGACTACATCGGGCAGATTATTCCTGACTGGAATCAGAAGCTTGCTGGATATGTTGCTGTGCTTATGTCAACACCACTGTAGACGTCCATCAGAGGAGAATCTTCATTATAAAGTGACCTTGACCACATTAGATGTTTTGGAAAATAACATTAAGAGAAATCAGAAATGAGTATTAAGCTTCTTTTTCCACTGGTATAACCATATGACAAAGGCAATAAGAGCCAGCAAAGATTTACTTTGTCTTGATTATTTTTTCATGGAATAGCATCAGTAAAATTGTTCTCCAAAAAAGGTTGTACTAAACCAAATCCAAGCATAATAAGGAGCTTTGGTTAGTTTTCAAAAGGCAGCAGCTGCTTCTGATCTCCTCTTCATAGCGACTTTTTCTAGCCATCACACTTCAGTTTTTATAAGTACGTTAGATACTTACAAACCAAAAGGTATATTAAACATTGTGTCATCCATAAAATTTTAAGAATAGTCTTTAAGGTAGAGGGAGGAGTTTGAATAAGGCAGAATACAGGCTAGAGTTGCCCAGCATACAAAGTCACCAAGAGGCAAAATAAATTTTAGCTTATTATATTATGTAAACTCAACTTGATTTGTTTTAATTTTATAATTCAGTGTCTTGTGTTTGGCCAGAAAACTGGGCTGAGTAAACCATGATAAACATGTTAGGAGAACAGTACCACAGAAGCTTCTTTATCACAAGTAATACGCAGAACAATCTTTTTAAATCCAGCAATGAAGATCAATATTTTGTCTTAAAATCCATTGAGGAAAAGAAACAACACTGTTAAAAAGAACTCTGCTAACAAAAATGATTTATTTTTTTACATATTCAGAGGAGACAAAAGTATTAGAGCTTCACATTTTAATTTACATTCAGTATAGTTGAAATGAAAAATAGAAGCAATTATTCTGAATTGGCTTAAATTCAAATATTCCAGTTTAGCTAAATTTAGGCTAATATCCTGAGATATATCACACACACACACACACACACACACACCCCCTTGATATCATTCATATATATATATATATATATATATATATATATATATATATATATATATATATATATATATATATATTTGTTTTCTCAGGTTTTCGCGGGTGTTTGTATGTAGGTCTTTGGTTATTCGGGTCTTCTCCCACGTAAAATTGGAAGTGTCTTGGCGACGTTTCGACGAAGTCTCATTCGTCATCTTCAGGCTGGTGTTCTCGGCTTCGTGCTTCCAGGAGCAAATCATTGCTCCTGGAAGCACGAAGCCGAGAACACCAGCCTGAAGATGACGAATGAGACTTCGTCGAAACGTCGCCAAGACACTTCCAATTTTACGTGGGAGAAGACCCGAATAACCAAAGACCTACATATATATATATATATATATATATATATATATATATATATATATATATGAATGATATGTAAAATAGTTTCAAAAATATAATTCAAAACATGAACACTAAACTTATGCCATTTTATAATCAGCTTTTACCTATCAAAATACATGTATCCTGAAGTATATTTTCCCCCATTATTTTCTTTAAAACTATCATCAGGTTTCAAATGTACAAAAGCCAGATATTTTCTTTAATTATGTGCTGCCTTCCATTTTCTCAATTTACAATTTTTCCTTTTTTTAATGATTCAACTAAGTAAATGTTTTACATTGTCCTTAAGAAAACTAAGAAGTAAACCAAAGTAATTTTCAATACAGAAATAATAAGTTCCCATATGCAAATCCAACAATCTCCTTCCTAGGTAACCATTTTACATATTGTTCAATAAGTATGAAATTCAGAAGCATGTAACAAGCGTTGTAGATAAATACTGGAAATTAGATATAACTCTAGGAATATGTAAGATATGAAGAGAGTATTAATATAATTTATTCCAATAGAACTTAATGCCCATGAATTTTACTAATTATACCTGCTGTTTATAATAGATACTGTAGCAGGATCTAACAGATACTCTGCTTAGTTTCTTCCTGCTTTGGTGAAATAACAACTGAAATGTTCAGCTACCATTACCACAGGTCCAGGTTTTTGAGCTTGTAATAATATCTGAAATATAAATATTTTTGTACTGGGATAAAATTTCTGTTTCATCTTTTGGAGAAAATAAATCAGTATCATATTGTTGAATTTGGGAACAACATTACAACTGTAGAACAGTCAGAACTGTCAATGGAAATAGATCTAAAAACTTGTCTAAAATGCAATATCTGGTATAACAAGAAATTTGGATGGCATACAGCAGAAAAAGCAGTTCTTATAATAAAGCAAGCAATAGCAGTAGCACTTAGGCTTATATACCACTTCACAGTGCTTTACAGCCTTCTTTAAGCACTTTACAGAGTCAACATTATTGCCCCCAACAATTTGGGTCCTCATTTTACTGACCTCAGAAGGGTGTAAGGCTGAGTCAACCTTGAGCCAGTGAGAATCGAACTGCTGGAAACCGGCAGTCAGCAGAAGAAGCCCGCAGTACTGCATTCTAACCACAGTGCCACCACGGCTTTAATATACTTTTTTGGTAACAGACAAGATATATAAACTGCCATCTTTCAATAGTAACGATCTTCCATATCTTTTTCCTATTATAGTTATTTCTTAGCAATAATGTACCTTTATGCTCAACATTACCATTTTACCTTTGCTGATTTATGTTAGACTGATTAATTTTATCAATTAGGTTAACCTTTAAAGGTGGAAATAAAACTGACTAAATAGCTTTTTGTGTTAGAAATGATTTGCCCACAAATCACTCTGCGGATCTACAGTATAGCCAAGAAATAATCTGAACTCAGGAGCTAATCTCACATTTTTTCAATTCCCTTTCCAAGCAATTCGTGTTGTAGGTTCACTCCAAGTCTGGAGTTTGTTCTGAAGCTTTTATCCCAAATTACCACAAACTATTTTCTGCATATAGAATCTGAAAGCATGTTACCCATTTAAGATAGCTCATCAAAATATTTCCTTTCTCTTCCTTTTACCTTCAGTTGCCTCTGGTGGGAGAAACCCTTCTTTTTTATTTGTTGGATGTTGGAGTACTTTCAGTGGTCTAAATCCTGGTGAAGCTTGAATAATAGAGCAGATTTCTGGTGGGCTACGTAAATACTGAATGAAATAGAAGAACTTTATTCATACAACATGGAGTACTTTTCAGAACATTAAATTAATAGGTAAGCATTGCATGTATAATCTTTTGGCTCTTGTGCTCACACTCCTCTGTCTTTTTCTAAAGTGGATATGAGATCAAAACCACTTCCTTTCATTTTTAAACAGAGTTACGTCTTGTGAATATCCTAGTTAATTTAAACTAGGAATGGGCAAACTAAGAGCAAAGGCTGTAATCAGATTCTTAATTTCCTGGACCAAAAAAAAAAAAAAAATAGGGCAGATCAGAACAAAACTAAATTTAATTGTAAAAATTAAGTACAGCTAATATTAATCTCCCAAGTATCCAATAACTTCCTCTTCCTATATATATATATAAAATAATTCCTCCAATTACTGGAAAGAGTTTGGGGGTACAGGTTTCTTTTAAACGATGGTTTGCTAGAAAGCCAAATCAAATAACATTTGGTTCTGACTGCTTTAAACCAATTATAACTTAAAATAAACATGGAGCCTTCAAGTTTGGATTTAATGAAGATTCTAAAAGATCTGAATTTAAACCCTTGAGCCCATGCCAGAGGAAAAAGGGAAGGAAAAGCAGATATACCAGAAGCTTGTTGTGATGATACAAAACTAATGGTGAATTTTGACAGTATGTTTGAAAGGAGTCATAGAGCAATATCAACCTATTTGAAACTCTCCTTTATGGAATCAATATAAAATATACCTTGGGAGGGGAAAGGTTCTGCAAGTTGGCAGCAAAAGTTGGCAGCAAAAGTTGGCCATTAATTTTACAGATGTTTTTGTAAAACACTTTAGAAAAAAAAAGTGACACTTGAAATTATAGTGCATATATTAAAACAAGAAAGAGCCCAAATAAAGGAGGTAAATGAGTAATTCATGGTTCAGTACCAATATCTTCATCTAAAGTGTAAAACCAGAAGAAAACCAGACCTAAGAATATATCACATTTCAGAGACAGAACTTTGAAAACATTTGAAATTCTATTCTACTGTTGGAAGAAACATCCTTCTAGGTTCTGCTCCAAGTGGGGAAACAGACACTGGAAACATGGAGACTGCTTGGAAAGATGGTTTAATGGTGGACAGGATCACATGGCTTGAGTCCCTGAACAGAAAAGGGGGGGATACAGCGAGTTTTTCAGGTTTTATGCTCTCTCTGGCTTTGAACTTCCTGGGGCCCAGAAAGAGTACTCTGATTGGTTGTCAGACTCCCAGGGGGTAGGGGTCTTGCTGGCTGATGGTCACATGTGGTGAGTTTCTGCTGCTATTGTGTAGAGGGCTAATCCTATCTTTGTTGAATCTTTGGCAATTCCTACTATGGCTCTGCCTGAAGGAGGCAGATCTTTGTTATGTAGAATAGACTGGCCCAGGCCTTAATGGCCAATTGACAAAGGGTGGGGGCAGGAAGATGGGAGCTGCTTTGTCTGTAAAATATGCTTCTCCATTTCTCATCCAGGGAAATATAATATTCTGCCTTTTTCATATTTCCTAAAATATTTCATTCTTCTAGGAAAGGGGTGGGTGCTAACTTCCTACACTACCTTGATGCTTTAAATATCAAACAAACAAACAAACAAACAATCGCATACTAATTTAATATTGAATCACAGAAAAAGTAAATAAACATATAACCTGATAAATGGTCCTTTGGGGAGAAAGAGGAACAATTGCTTCTGAATTCACATTTGGACACTCTTTATATGCCAAACAGTTGTCCTGGACCAAGGCTTCATGTGTGGACAATAAGTCTAACTGTAAACAAAACAAAATGAAAATACAAGGGGTTATGGTTAATCAGAGAGTGTGCTTCTCAAGGAAAATATTTCATGACCTTCAGTTTACAGGTGTAGTTTATCTGAACTGGGCAAGACAAAACAGCCTTCCCTTTGTCAAAATATGCTGTGATACTGGCATATAAAAAACTGGCTTATCATAAGACACCATTATGGGTCAAGATCATCAGAGTAGGTGTTGTTCAAGTAGATAGTTACATGATACTCTTTTGAACTGGAAACATATTTAACACAAAAATGTCTGGATATAACCTTCAGTCTTAAGATGCATCTCAGCTATTGATAATTCAAAATGTACAGAAAATAATCCTTTATTCGCTTTTGCTTGAGTTTCTGATAAAAGTCATTTAAACTGGAAACTCTGGTTGATATTCATTTCACATCAATGTTTATTTTTCAAGCAAAACTGCCAAGCAAGTAAGGATACTTATTGCCAGAAATAACAATGTTCAAAAGATATTAATGCTTTTGCAATTGAGCGAATTGGCTCATTTTTAAAAAAAGACATTTTTTCCTAAAAGTATTACTAAGTGGCACACTTCAAACAAACATTTATACTGTTACCTATATGATGAAAATATTAGTTTAAATAGCCAGAATGTCTGGTGCCATTAAGGTACTTTAACATAACATTTCCAGGTAGTTTACAGTTGTAAAATAAGCACACAATAAAAACAAAATCTCATTTCAACCTTCCTTTTTCAGCAAGCCGGGCTGGCCTAATTTTTTAAGTGTTTTTAAGTGTTTTGTTTATTGTTTTTAATTAATGGGGCCAAATTTATATATGTATATTTTAACTGTATTTTAATATTTGTACTTGATGTTTTTACTTGGCTGTTCACCGCCCTGAGTCCTCAGGGAGAAGGGCGGTATACAAATTCAAAATAAAATAAAAAAAAAATAAAATAAATTTAGTAGCAAAGAAATAAAGATGTTTATTTATGCATTCAATTAATACCCTCCCTTTAAACTCAATCAAATATTTAAAGCAAGAAACCTATTGTAGGTTATGTGCCCTATACAGAGTATTTGTGCAATAGAAAATATGCGATTATTCTGTAAACTGGAACCCTTTGATCCAACAATTCCAGATTCATCTACCATATATGGGTGCCAGATTTTGATAAGTTGAATTTAGTATCTACAGTTGTGCAAACGCGGAAACCGTGGAAAGTCAAATGAGCAAGCTTGCATTCACAAATGTGTGGAAGGGGCCTTGACCCCTGTATCCAGTGTTGAATATGTAAGCCTCCACTGATTATAAGGGTGCTCTCCCCATTGGATCTTTTTCCTGAAATAAATGGATAAAGGCATTCTCATTCTCAATGTCAAGGTGCCAAATAAGTCATAGCTGTGGATTTTCTGCCATTATGTCAGTATTTCTAAGTGCCAGGTTCAATATGGTTTATATACCTTCTTTTTTCCTTTTGTGCATGCACTCCACCTTCCCCATGGCCTTCAGACACAGGCAGTAGTTACATACCTTGTCAGCATTGGGTGGTTTGGATGCTACAATCCCACACATTTCCTTGGAGCTGTTTTTTCCATAGGAAGGCAGTACATGAGGAGAGGATATAGAACATACATTTTCGAATGTTATTTTTTTTCTACATTTCCTTTTGACAGATTGCTGATCCTCAATCTAAAGTTAAAAAAAGGAAATGTGTATCGTGTAAAATCAAGACTAGTGAAAAATGTACTTACATTTAAAATAACCTAATGTAAACAAAGCATTTTGCATTTTTATCTCATTTTTAAAAACATAACAAATTATATGGAGGAGGTTATACTCATTTCCCCATCACTGTCAAGAACACTTTTGTAAAGATGTTTTTGGAGAAAGTAGATCTAGCAATGAAAATGGAGACTGCATTTTTTTCCCTCTGTTTTCTGAAGGAGGAGTCAAACAGGAGTCAAACCCACAGCCTCTCATTGCCTCTTCCTATCAGATGCAAACTGACCCTCCCTGCCCCAAAACAAAGCCCCTTGTAATCCCATCTAAACCAAAGTATTAAAGCCTAAGTCACCAGCTCACAGTCCAGCCTGGGGGCATTCTTACAGGAAAACTCCAAGGATTCAAATCAGCTGCAATATTCCTTTCCTTTTATCCATGGATCTTCCTCTGTCCCCCTGAAAGGCCCGTTTTGCCTAACAATAGAACTAGCTCCAGGGATACTGACAAGGACTTGCCTAGCTTCCCCAACCTGGCTGGCAAATAAAATCCCTAAGATTTCCCACTTTGCAACCCTCAACTGCTATAAAAATATTTTCCATTGTTCGGTGTCTCTCTTTCTGGTAAAATTGGGTGCCAACAACATGGGGTTTTTTCCTCCTCCTTAGTGTTGTGCTCTATATTTTGGAATTTTTGGTGACTTCAGTTTCTTAAGATCTTCTAATAAGTCCATGAGAGAAGAGAAGGATGCAGACTATAAAAAGGATTTCCTTCCTCAAAAGCCTTGTCTCCATTTAAAGTGTCCAGTGGCATCATAACACCATAATAACTTCAATTGCTTCTTCTGGGGCATCTGCATCTAAGAACAGGAGGACAGTATCAAAAAGTATTTTCTTATATTAACTCCAAAACTGAAAATAAGACTGGCTGGATATGTGAGAAACTCAAGAAATATTGTGGGCAAGAATAAGCAAACGGGACTGGTTAAATAATTCTTCCTTCTATCTATCACATTCCACTGAGAGTATTCTTCCATCATTTACCAGTAACAGGAAGCATGTTGGTGAGAAACCCTGCCCTGTCATATTACCCCTATCCTTGATGGTTGTAATCTATTACAGCTGTAGAAGGGGGCAGCATTTCATCAGGCTTGGCTAATCCTGAAAAAGCTAAGCAGGGTTACATTTAGTTATGACTTCAATGAGGGACTACCAGGAAACCCTAGGGTTGTAGACCAGATTGGGAAATCTGAAAAAAAAAAAAAATCTCAGGAGATAATAGCAAATAATTTCTGTTATCTTGCCATGAAAGCTACATGGACGACAGGCATGTAGTCGCTAGGGGTTGAGCTCAGCTCAAGCGAATGTTAATCTTTGTTATCCATTAAATCCAATTATAGTCCCCTTTCAATCATTCATACCAGCTTGATATTCCAAAGAAGGACGCAATACTTTAGTATTAGCTTACAATTGTCAAGTGGGAATCGTGTCCAATTCATGTCCAATTCTATCAATAAATATAGATGTGTTACTACTTTGTTTGGAAGGGGTGTTTTGTTATGGTTTTTATAACAGCCTGGCAACGAATAATTTAACACTTCAGTTGAAAATCTCACAATTGTGATTCACTGTAACAAGTAAAGATATTCTCCTTAGACTTATAAAAACAGTGGGTTGTGGTAGAGAGGTCAAATACACAAGTAACTGTGCACAGAAATAAAGGTAATCACGCATTGCCCAATTTATACCGACAGCCGAAGAGTATTAAAAATAGTTACCTTCTTTTTTCGTTCTGGAAGCAATAATGAAACCCCAGAAGGCTGTGATTTAAGTCTTTTTTCATTTGCAGACAAAATTTTACACACTTGTTTCCCTGAAAAATACAACAAAACACCACAGTATGTTTCAAATCATCTGAAAAAAACTGGCCCTATTTTTGCCAGCCATAGGTTTGTGACTCAGAGGCCGATCAACAGCATCATGTGCTTATTCCCAATTTCAGAATATATAATTATATCTTCACACTATATATAGCTTACCCACTTTATTCAAAATCTTTCTACAAAGAGGGAATGAACATTTTGCACTTGATGTATGTATCCAAGGGTACCAATTACTTTAGATGAATCAGGTACTCACAACTGTTACCATGGTGACAAAAAAATTGGGGTGCAGCCTGCAGCCAGAAATAGCTGTGATTTGTAGCTTGTCACCATTTTTCCCCACTAGCAGCCAATCAAAGTGTTGCAGACCCTCTTTAGTCCTTCCGATACTGGCTTGGAAACTGAGAAAGTGTAGCAAGATACTCTTTAAAGGCTGGACTTCATGCATTGAGTTGAAACCAGTACAGGAATCTCTTATAAAGCTGCACTGGTAGGAACACTCATTTTTATGTTTTCTGTGCCAAGTGCTCCTCACCAGAGCAATCCTGTCTCAGTCGACTTGTCTTCCAATCTAGTATATGAGAAGAATCAGGCTTCCCTTGTTCACTTGATTTCCCTCCCTTCCCCCAAAATGCTCTCCAGATCACCATTCTGATAGGTCACCATCACGTAAATGATGAGGGGAAGGGAAAAACTGTCCTCCATCTTGAGTTAGTTAGGTGGCCTTAATCTAACTAACATAGCTCTTATACGAATTTTTTTTCTTTGCTAAAGATTCTGCTCACCAGCCTTTGCACAATCCTGGTCTAATTTTTTGTTTATGTTTATAATAGAATGCACATCCTCTGTTCTTCATTCATTTCTTCCCAGGTTCCTCTATGATTGGCATGGAAACAGGTGCTTAACAGCGTGAGAGGAAGTGTTTGGCCACATTATATTCTGTACCATGTCCTTTCAGCACATTCTCCTCTGGTGTAAGGACATTATTTGCTATGATCTGGAACTTGGTTATGAATGCACATTTATGCATGCATATTTTTACTGCTTTATTGACATTGGATCAAGGCATTTGATTATGTCTTGTGCCAAAATAAAATACTATAAAATAAAATAAAATAAAATAAAATAAAATAAAATAAAATAAAATAAAATAAAATAAAATAAAATAAAATAAAATAAAATAAAATACTTTAGACAAAATATTAAGGTACAAGCTACTACCAGGGGGAAGGAAAAATACATGGTTTGAGATGATCCAAATCAGAGATGATCCAACAGAAGATGTACAACTGTTTTTTTAATTTATTTTGATAGACAGACAGACAGACGCATGACCGTTCAAAGAGAATGGAAAGAGTTCTCAACAAATTAATGAACTGAATGCCTGGGTATTCAGTTCATTTTATTATGATCAAAGATGAGTCAAATTTGAGTACAGTAGAGAATGCTGCTTTGAATATTTTCCCTAGTAAGGTCTCCCTGAAAATCTGGGATGAACATTCATTAAATTGATTGCAACCAATTTTAGAGCTTCAGAGTTGAAACGTTCTTCAGAAAACAGCCATGCAATTTCACAAAAAGGTGCAACTTCCATAATAAATTGTAACAGCTGCTATGAAGATCCAGTTTGCTGTAGCAGTTAAGACCCTGGCCTAGAAGCCAGGAGACAGAGTTCTAGGCCTCCCTTAGGTTAGGCAGGAAAGTTGGCTGGATGATTTTGAACAGGTCAATCTTTTTTTATTAGGTATATTCACTGCCTTGAGTTCTTTCTCTCTCAAGCCAAAATTACTGATAGTTAAGTCGAGACATACATTTTTAAATCCCTGATTAGTCTTGTGAGAAAATATGATACCAAATTATTATAGGGCATGTAAACAAATTCCATGAATGACAGCAAAGCAATGCAGAGGATGAGAAGGGAACTATTTTAGTTATGATATTTTCAGTGCTAGGATTGCAGTCCAGCTGTAGTAAAAGTTTTATAACATATGATTAGAGAGTATTTAAAGGAACCACTATAAATAGGCTGTTGACATAATCCTTACCTCAGTAATAAAGAAAAAAATCTATTAGGTACCTTACACATAGTAAAGAAACTTTTTTTTTTTTTACCTGCTACCACAGCTGAAGTATTTGTGGGTTCAGAAGGCAGTTTCTGCCTGGATTGTTTTCTGCTGGCAAAAGACTGTGGTATTAATATATTATATATTCAAACATTATGAAAAACTATAACTAGCATTGCAAATAAAAATATCCATGTATTAAGATGAAATATTTTTGTTCCTCTAATTAAACAAGTCACCAATATTCAAAGCAAGACCCCGATAACATTAGGAGGACAGCCTTAAAATTTGTGGAAGAATTCAATTACTGTATCCTGGTAGCATCATGGATACAGATGGAGGAACAGAGGCAGATGTGAAATACCAACAGGCAAAGTAGCTGCTGTCTTCTAACAAATGCGCTCAGTATGGACCATGTCTGCCATAAACACAGCAACCAAGATCAGATTATTTAATGCCATTGTCATACCAAATACCATCTTTGCCGGTGAGATCTGGAAATCTACAACAAAAATTGTTCATAAGATCAATATCTTCCAACAACATTGCCTCAGAAGGATTCTTCATATCTCGTATAAGGACCATGTCGCAAACAAGGAAATTCCACAAAGTAATTTCCCAAGACTCTCTTGAGACATTGAGAATACAAAGAATGGGCTTCGCTGGACACATGCTCCATGAGTGAGCAACGTCCAGCAAAAATCACAACCAATTGGATACCAAAGGATGGCTGCAGATCAAGAACTGTGGAGTATGTTTGTAGCCCAATATGCTCAGACGTGGAAAAAAAATTAACCGGAAAGCACTGTACAAGTAGTCCTCAACTTACAACACTCTGAAGTTACAATGGCACCGATAAAACTAATTTAGGGCTGTTTTTCACACTTACGACTGTTGTGGCATTCCCATGGTCATATGATCAAAATTCAGGCACTTGGGAATTGGCATATATTCATGATAGTTGCACTGTCCCGGGTCATGTGATCACCACCTGTAACCTTCCCAGCTGGCTTCGGACAAGGAAAGTCAATGGGGAAGCCAGATTTGCCCAATGACTGCATGATTCACTTAAGAACTGCAGTGATTCACTTACCTACTATGGCAAAAAAGGTCAGAAAATGGGACAAAAGTCCCTTACCTGCCTTGCTTAGCAATAGAAATTTTGGGCTCATTTGTGATCATAAGTTAAGGACTACTTGTGTGCAACAATATTTATTTTTTTAATTCATTACATTTATTTGCTGACCATCTCATTTCAAACCACTCTGGACGGCTTACAGCATAACAAACATAAAAAAACCCCACCATTAAAATCATTGGCTATAAAATGCTATAAAATCATTAACACAAAACGTACAAGTCGGATACAATGGGAAAGCAGGTGGGGTTAGCTTTTAATTAGTCAACCACCTCCAGTGTGAAACTCTCCCATAGGGACCCCAAGCCATCTGGCCGAAGCAGACATTTAAGGCTCTTACAAAAAGGATGGTAGCCAATCTGACCTCTGGGGTAGGGAGAGATAATACGTATTATATATCAGCTAATCAGTCAAAACCATTCATATGGTTAATTTTGCTTTAATATGAACCTCTATTGGTCTCACAATAGATACGTGACAGCTCAGCAGTTAAAGACACTGAGCTTGTCAGTTGGAAAGCTGACAGCCCAGGTTCAAAACCCAGCACTACGAAATAGAATAAGCTCCCGTCACTTGCACCAGCTCCTGTCCACCTAGCAGTTCAAAAGCATGAAAATGCAAGTAGATAAATAGGCACAATTTTGATGAAGGTAACAGCGTTCCATGCACCTCAGTGTATAGTCATGCTGGCTACATGACCATGGCAGTGTTTTCAGACAAAGCTGGTTCTCTTGGCTATGAAATGGAGATGAGCACTGCCCCCTAGAGTCAGAAACGACTGAATGGGGGAAAACCTTTACCTTTATAGATACACTATCGAAAATTTAATCTCTAAAAGGGGATCTTCAAAACTACAGTAAGTCTCACATGTAGAGTTCTCAGCAAAATTTCCACAATTCTTGGAGATTTTCCCAAGCATAAATGCCAGTAATTCTAAAGGTTATGTGAAGCATTCTCTGAATAAAATGGTCCTTGGGGAGTGAATGTGAAGAGACATTGACTAAGTAAAATAGTCTAGTATAACACATCCAAGGCTTTAGTTGATTTCCTTACTGTAGAGTGAAATATAAATGGAAATTGGCATCTGGCACTCAAACTTACTGCTGCAGCAAGTGAGACTTAAACCTTAATCATACAAATAAAAATAGTAACACGCGTTACAGAAGTTCATATCTTTTAAGATTTCTGATTATGATAATTTTTCTCAACTACCTAATATATTTATTGTATAGATTGTAAAGATTGTAAAATAAATGATTCCCACAATAGTGACAGCACTAGTCACTTGTTCCTAATGGCAGTTTAAATTACTCTTCTATTGTGGTTTTGGTTTATTAAGAGAGTACATTTGGAGTCCAATAAGATTGTTGGCATCTTTACTCTTACAAATTGTTTTGCATCAGCAGCTTTGTAAACACTAATATAAGGAAAACAAATTATCAAATTTAAAGAGAATTTTTTTACCTGGCAATGTATTGGCCTTGGATTCCTAAAGGGGTACCTGGAAGAGATTTAATTTCACTGAATATAATAAATAAAAGATAGTACAGTATTTCTAATTGCCTATGTCATAGTGCTCATCCATATTTTACTTGCCCAGTATAAAGGTGCCCCATTAACCACTTGTCACTTGACTTCTGCCTGCCTTGATGAAGTCCCTGAAGACTTGGCTGTTGTCCCAAGCAGTGGGGCAGGATGGTATATGAACCCATGAATATGTTGTATAATATATGCTTGTGTCCAGCATGTTTTTAAGGATTCTAATTTGAATTTTGATGTTTTTAATTTTCAGTTAGCTATACAAAGTTGCTTGGCAAGGGGACACCCATAAAAATAGAAGAAATAAATATGTAGGAAAGGAATACATGTCTTTGACCCACCATGAAGTGATCTCTGTGTCTTTTTTTGGTCTATGTCAAAAATGGGACTGGTGCTTTGTAGTCTGTCTATGACACTTTATTTCCTTGAAGGCAGTGTTTTTACTTCAGTTGACTAACACACTATTGTGAGCACTGACCCTGCTCTCTGGTTACTAAGAGTGGCCCTCTGCTGCTCTTGGTCTGCTGGACTGTCTTTTCTTACAGAAAACCTAACCACCATCTGTTTTGCAAGTTATGTCTTAGGCTTTTGGGAGACTACTTATGTGCTTTAAAACACATATAGCAGCTCCGCTTATTTATGGATCAGGCACCAATGTACTGTTGACCATTTCAACAGTACATTTCAAGAACTTCAGCTGATTTGAATGGGTATTGTGATAGCCGCTTTAACCTGCTGGCCCTGCCTATCCTCCTACAGAGGAATATCTCATGTAAACATCAGAGGTGGTGCCATTTTTGCCTACTCTAATGCCATTTCCCCTTTTCCATGGAATGCCTTTGGATACCATGGCCACTTGCTGCCAGCAGTCCCTTGTAGCACTCACCAGTTTGAGGTGAAATTGACAAAATGTCCCCCAGATGCCTCTTCTAGCTCAAGTGACTGTGAGTGGAACTATAAAACTAGAGCAAGCCTCTTATCTCCGCATCTCTCTTGTGCAATGCATGACAAAAAGTAGCAGAAGAGGAAGAAGATAATGAATTCCTTTGTCAATTCTCCAGCCCATAGAATAACTCCATAAAATGGGGAACTGACAACAAAAGGCCCTTAGACCTTCTAATTGCAACAAAGGAAGTGTTTTCCCACCCTACTTCTTTCCTCTCCCCTCTTCATATTCAGATATAATTCTTATTCCGCTGAGGTAAAATATGAAATATGACAGCATTTCATTAAGCCAATATACTTTAAACTGGCTCCTGCAACGAACAGAAGGAAATGCTGCTTTGTGGATGAGAGGACATGCAGAATTACTCCCAAAGAGATTCCTAAGCTAAATTAAATTAGAGAAATGTTTGGCCTTCAATGATGATGTAATTTCCAGTGGAAACTGGCAGATGTAGTTTGCCCTGTCCATTACTTTTCTCCCCCAGCTTCTTTTATTTCCTGACACAAGTTCATCCATATCATATGCCTACCCAGACCTAAGTCAGCTGCTCAATATATAGTTCTATAGTTCTATTTTTCTATAGAACTTCAATGGCAAAGTTAAATAAAATGTTATATATCATATTCTGAAAGTTACCGAGTATTTTAGAAAGGTCTGGCAGTTGTGACATCTTGTCTATGTTGATGGCTTTGCTGGTATCCAAGAGAGTTGAATTTTTGCACGCAAGGTGTGTTTCAGGACTAGCAGTGTCTTCTGAAGACAGAAGACAATCCAGTTAATGTTTCTATTATTAAAATTCAGAAAGATCTATAATGTTAATAATGCCTTTTTATAATGACTTCTGAGCATTTCCATATATTTCAGGGGAGCTAACAAATAGGTTGATAATGAGAGTATAATCTGAAGCAAATGTTTTGCTTAATGCATAATGGAACTAATTTATCTCTGGCTTTAGGAAACTTAGATCAGAAATTGCAAAATCAAAAGTTAAAAAATAAGAGTGATTTTGAATTCATGAGTTGATTGAAGGAATATGCATACATTAGCAAATTAAAAAGGATTGGGCAGAAGACTAATCTGCTTTCCTCCCTTATTATACCTAAAATATTCAAATATAATGTACTAATGGTCTGCCTTCTAATTCAAAGAAAAAACAGATACATGTGCATATATAAAACATGAAAGGTATGCGTATCTCTTTTCTTCATTTATTCTCACAAATAATTTTTAAAATGTGTACCTAAGCCAGTTTCATCCCTGAATATTTCAGGTGATGAATAACTACTTGTAGAATCAATAGTCTTGGTATAACTACAGTCCAGAGTGGTCTCCATATCCAAACAATCCAGCAAAAAGTCTGAAACTCCTGTTGGTAATGTCATTCCTGGAATTACAGCAAAATATAATATTATCAAAAGATAATTTTAACTTTGCAGAAGCCTGGAAAAGCTTCTGCTGGAAGCAACAGGGAAAGAATACAGAAAGATTTAAGTTTTATCAAATTGCTTACCTCTCCATTGTGGAGCACACTGTTACAAAACCAAAAGGAAGCATACAAATTGATCAAGATAAACCAATAATCCTTTTCCATGACAAAATGGTGCTGTCTATCTCAAATAAATATATTTAGCGACAAAGGGGAAAAAAGCAAACTTAATTGTATTCCTATCACTTAGACAATACCAAATATACTCAAAGAGTTTGTATATATATCCTGTTTCCCTGAAAATAAGACCTCCCCGGATAATAAGCCCAATCGGCAACTAAAAAAAAAAAAAAAAAAAAAAAAATAAGCCCAATCGGGCGCTTGTGCTAAAATAAGCTCCCCCCCCAAAATAAGCCCTCCCTGAAAACTGCATGCGCAGCCGGTCGCCGCCATTTCCTCTGGTTAGGGTTAGGGAGACAGAGCTGGAAATCAGGTAAGACGGCAAAAGGAGCCCTGTTTTACACCACGTGCCCCAAAAGACCTCCCCAAAAATAAGGCCAAGCACTTATTTCAAGGTTCAAAAAAATATAAGGCAGGGCCTTATTTTCAGGGAAACACAGTAGCTATTCTTAATTACATTTTTATCCCGCCTTTTATTATATTTTTATAAGTAACTTAAGGTGGCAAACATATTTAATACTCCTTCCTCACAACAACATTCTTGTGAAGTGGGTTGGGCTGAGAGAATGTGGCTGGTCCAAATTCACCCAGCTAGCTTTCATGCTTAAGGCAGGACTAGAACTCATAGTCTCCTGGTTTTTAGGCCACTACCTTAACCATTACACCAAATTATACATACATAAACATATACAAATTTAGTTGCTGTGAATATGTTCTTAAATGAATACACATGCACAATAACACACCAATCCTGTTAAAACCGGATTTGCCTTTAATAAGCAATCAGAAAACTTGGGCTGGTGGGATAAACATAAAATTCCAACCACTCAATGGTCTGCTAAATTGAAGTTATAAGGAACATATGGACAAATTTGATTGACACTGATTAGCTATGGATGATTGTAATGAATACCATTTACTGAAATGCTTAGGTGGAATTGTCAAAAATGTATATACTGTATGATTTTTTAAATTTTCTTTTTCACTATGTATTATTTTTTTATTTCAATTAAAAAGCAAAAGTAAACAAACGTAACATATTAATCAGGAAGAATATCAAGGGGACTTGTGTGCTGAAGTACATTTTAATTGGTTGACAAATCTTTATTTACATTACAATATAATACTTATATGTTATTTTTATTTATTTTAATCCTTTAGAAATAATGACCAAAAAAGGGAAAAACACCTCAAAGATAATTATGGTAAAAATACATCCATTGTCAACAAAAAATTTGAAGAAATGCAACAAAGCAAAACAATATATATATTGTTTTGTATATATATATATATATATATATATATATATATATATATATATATATGCAAATAATTACAATTCTATATATACCTATCTAATGCAATTAATCAAATATGTATTTATACATATTTTTATATATATCTATAATATATTTATATATTATAGATAATATTTATTCTTATTTATACAGTATTATATTTTCTAAAACATCTTTAGTAAAGTTGAAATTCCCAAAATTACATTTCTCCCAAATAATATAACTTTAAATGACAGAGTTCTCTTAGCTTCACTGAAGAAAAAATGGGCAATTTTCTGGTTAATCTTATTTTGGGAACATGAAAATTTTTAAGTGATCATATTTCCAGGCAAACACCTGTTTTGAATCATACTCCAAACCAGCAAACTTTTAAAGAATCCTGCTATAGCAGATTTAGGATTCAACAGATAAAAATTTCCTCCCAACATTACCTCAAACTAATCAGTTGTATCTGAAGAATTCCAGATTATTCATATAAATTGCATTGTTTGTGTAGATTTGGCTCATTTGTGCATTTAATAGACATCTAGGTTTCACATATATATTTATCTCCTCCAATGGTCTGCTAAATCAAGTGTTTACTCTAATTATTCAACTGCTGTAGAGAAGTAGTGCAGAATTTATCTAAAGAAATAAGTATGGAAAACCAATGCTTACTACAAAGAGCCATTCACTATAAACTACCATTTCCCATGGTGACAGGATTGAAAATTCATTTATAGTTCTTATCTTTGAGATACAGAAGGGATAGATCAGACTGAAGACCACAGTGGCCTCCCTCAGATCAAGACCTTCCTTTATAACGACCGCCACCCCCCCCACCCCTGCCCTGGGCCCTTGGCTGATGGAATGCGCGGAAACCTGGTGGGCACATCTCTACGAGGGGGACCCCCCCCTCTTGGCCCAACCAGGTCTCTGTAATACCTGCCAGGTCCGCACCCCCCTCCTGTATTAGCTCACAAATGAGGGGGGCCTTATTAACCACGGACCTGGCGTTGCACAACATCAGTCTAAGGCCTGGGCTCTGAGACTCTGGACAGCCGGGGAGACGAGAAGAGTCATGGGGGCCGAGGCATGCCACCGCTTGAAGATAGCGGGTGCGTGCCCCCACCACCTGATGTGGCCCCCTACTCCCGCCATATCTGCCCCTCCCAACCACAGTCTTGATAGAACTGCCCTCCACCCTATCCACACTGAGCTCCTCCACACCCCGCTCCCCGCCTTCCGTTTTGGTCCAGACTACATGTGTTTTATGTTTTATCAGTTTTTATGGATTTTTTGATTTTAGAGTTGGAAGACTATAACACATTTGAACAACAAAAAAATAATAAACGATATCAATCGTTTATTATTTTTCTTCAATCGAGAAAAACTGATATGGAGCAGGGATGTTATACATCAATGTTACTGTATGAGACCCATGTGCAAAATCAAGGCTTCAAGTTATACTGAAAAGAATAACACAGCATACATGGGAACTCTCACCTGAAGTAGCTTCACTGTATCTCAGGCTTTGTGTACTTGCAGAGGCTAAATGCAAGGAATCCTATGGGCAACAATGAAAGACCAGATATCACAGCAAATATCATCATAACATTTCTCAAACATTGTTATCTGGAAGTGATCCTTCACACGTTTTCTTTAGTTAAACTATCCCAAGCTATCCTGTAATTTTGGGATAGCAATTTTTTCCTCAATCATTCTTATGATCAAACTATTACACCAGTGAACACAAAAAAGCCATATTACCAAGCAAGCAAACAAACAAAACAAATAAACAATAAATAAATAAAATACATACCGTATTTTTCGGAGTATAAGACGCTCCGGACTATAAGACGCACCTACCTTTTTTGGTGAGGAAAACAAGAAAAAGAAATCTGCCTCTGACTCCCAGCAATTTTGCCTCATTGCAGCAAACAGCAAATAGCCTGCTTTACTTTCATATTCGTTTTCAGCATAGCTTGATTAGCACAAGAAAAAAAAACCCTGCTCCCAGCAATTTACCTCCTTGCAGCAAGCAGCAGAGGCCCGGACAAAACAGCTGAGAGCAAGATAGCTGAGAGTCAGGAGGCCGATCCAATCAACTTGTGCTAATTAGGCTGTGCTGAAGCTGAAATGAGCTGTTTCTTCTTGCTGCTTGTTGCAAGGAGGTAAACTGCTGGGAGGCAGAGGCCAAAGGGTGGGGGCCAGTGGGTGGGCGGGGCTACATTCAGTGTATAAGACCTAAATTTTCACCCCCCTTCAGGGGGGAAAAAGGTGCGTCTTATACTCCGAAAAATACAGTACATACATACATACATACACACGCCAGTCTACTGCTTATCATCCCATCAGGTTGTTTTATTTGACATCTTATTACTTTCTTCTATATTTTTGTATAGTTGTTTTAAATTTTTTGACCATTTGTAAACTACATACAGTTGCTGGGAGTCAGACAGCATATAAATTTAATAAATTACTATGATTATCATATCCTTCTCATCAAGAAGACTGGAATTGACCCCACAATCTCCCAGGACAATGTCTTGCTGTGTAAAATATTCTTAACTCGCCATTGCACACTTCTCCATATCCTAGTAAACTTATAAAACATACTAAATTTAGTTTTAACCCTGGTTAATGTTTCATGACTTAAGTGAGTAGTTTGGTTAATTTATGATTCAGAGTATTGTGTAAACCCAATCTAAGTCAATAGGAACCAGATATGATCAACTTTCTCAAATTACAATCACAGCTGAATATGGTTTAATGGAATCCTGTATATTATCCTCAACTTTATTCAATTAAAGTCATCTCACAATGCTATGACTACCTTTAAAGGAGTTGTTTCCATGTCATTGATATCGTTGATTACCTCCATACTTCTATATTCACTGCAATTTAATTCAATCCTATGTAGAAAAAAATGAGGGCAATTACATTTTCAGAGTCTATTTCAGATCTTTTCAGATATCTACAACCTCCTTCAGTAAAACAGTAAGTGTATTATGTTTGCTCCTGAGCATTCATTTAATGAGAATGCTGTTGATAAGAAAACTGGTCCAAGAACACCATTCCCTTAGATTACAGTCCCATCATCCCCAGTCCCCGTGCAATTATTCTGTTAACACAAAATGATCTAAAACATTTCATAAGATTAAAACAAAAATACCTTTGGAAGTCCTGAATGCCTATTATTCCCTACCTTTCTTCAGATGAAGGACAAACTTTCTGAGTCACTTCAGAGTATTCTTGAATTTTTGGTAATGCTTTTGTTACAGTGCTTTTCATTTTCCCTAAGAAGACAGAAGGAAGAGCAAAAGTTACTACAAGAGCAGGAGGAAAGAGGAAAATAGAGTTTTAAAATCTTCAGCATTATTAAGTTTATCTAAAAGTCATAGGTAAAGGTAAAGGTTCCCCTTGCACATATGTACTAGTCGTTCCTGATTCTAGGGGGTAGTGCTCATCTCCATTTGAAGAGTGAGCTGAAGAGTGAGCGCTGTCCAAAGCGCGGTCCATGGTCATGTGGCCGGCATGACTCAACGCCAAAGATGCACAGAACGCTGTTACCTTCCCACCAAAGGTGGTTCCTATTTTACTACTTGCATTTTTTAGGTGCTTTCGAACTGCTAGATTGGCAGAAGCTGGAACAAGTAATGGGAGCTCTCCCCATTATGCGGCATTAGGGATTCGAACCACTGAACTGCCGACCTTTTGATTGACAAGCTCAGCATCTTAGCCACTGAGCCACTGCTTCCCTCTTAAAAGTCTAAAAGTCATGCATTCACCTAAATGATCTGTTTTATGTAAAGAGGGCATAGAGAACCAGTTTGGTGTAGCGCCTAAGGCATCAGACTAGATACCATGAGACTATGAGTTCTAGTTCTGTCTTAGGCACAAAATTAGCTGGGTGATCACTTTCTCTCACTCTAGGAAAGAGACAATGGCAAATCCTTTCTGAAAAACCTTGCCTACTCTCTAAAGTTACTTTCTCTTCAAAAGGAGAAATGCTCCCCCTTCTGGTTACTCAATTTAATTAACTTTGTAAGCAATCTACCTACAGTAAAGAGAAAGCTTTCATTCTTCCAAGTTTAGGCAGTTTTTAATTTTTTTATTGTATTTTTATTGTTGAATAACAGAAAAAAAAAGACAATACAAAAATCAGTAATAAATCAATAATAAAGAAGGAAAAATATTTTTCCCCCCAACGTGCTATACAAATGGAAAGGAAGTTTTAGGAAATTAAAGTCTTCAATTCTTCCAGAAATCTCTTTAATAAGGTACAGGCGCCGATTCATCCAATCTCCCAAGTTTAGGCAGTTTTAAGGTAGCAGACTAATCAAGAGGCGAGTTACTATTCAGAGATTGGGAAGAATGTCCTACATTTACAGTACACTTGGTGAAGCCTGTTCATAACCACATTTCTGGGTTAAACATTGTCAAAAATTATTGAAAAAGGAGACCTGAATCAATCACTTAGTTTGAAACGAGGAACAGTGTGTCTCTCTTCCATAAATTATTACGTTTATAGTTTGAATAAAAGATATTGCACCTTCTGGATGTGATCATGCTTCCCCAAGCAGAATTGTTATCTGGGCCTGGTGTGTGTCAGTCGTGGGTTGCTACTGGTTCGCCCTGGGTCGGGTGAACCGGTAGCGGCAGCGGGAGGCTGGGCCCACCCGCCTGGATGTTTCTGCGCATGTGAAGCATCGAGCGCACACGCCCACGAGCAAATCAGTAGCGACGGGTTTTGAAGCCCGCCCCTGGTGTGTGTGTGTGTGTGTTCCTCCTGGAGTCATAACTGTTCTGAAGGAGCACATGGCACTGTGGCTCCAAAAGCCTTCACACAGCTTCTTCTGATGCATTAGTTATAATAATAATAATAATAATAATAATAATAATAATAATAATAATAATAATAATAATAATAATAATTTTATTTCTATACCGCCCTTCTCCCGAAGGACTCAGGGCGGTGTACAGCCTATTTAAAAACACAAACAAAACAATGATATAAAATTTAAAATAATTAAATAAATGGCTCAAATTTAAAACCCCAATAAATTTAAATACCCCAATTTAAAACTATTGTATTGATAGTCCGGCCTGGCGGAACAACAGGGTCTTCAATGCGCAGCGAAACACCCGGAGGTCAGATATCTTACGAATTTCTAACCTTCCCTGAACTAGAAGGCCTTGCTTTCATTCACTGAGTCATCTTTCAGTTGGACTATTGCAATATGCCGTCCATGGGGATGCCATTTAAAAATTTTGACTAGTCCAAAATGGAGTGGTTTGGGCAGTTACGAGACCCACACAATTTACTCACATACATACACACAGCATCACTGCTTTTAGAGCTGCACTGGTTACTAGTTTGCTTTTGGATGCATTTCAAGGGTTTGTTGTTACCTTTATAAGCTCATAAGCCCTATTCCTGTTTGTTTTTATTCATCCATTAAACTTTCAAAAAGAAAGATCACACTGGACTTGTGCCATTACTGTACAAGCATGTGTTATCCTATCCAGGGGTGAAATGTAAAATTTGTTACTACCAGTTCTGTGGGCGTGGCTTGGGGGGTAATGTGACTGGGTGGGCGTGGCCAACTTTTTTTGTTTTTTTAACTTTTCAAAGCATTTTTTCTGCAAATGCAAAAAAGGCTCTGCCAATCAGGCAACACAGCTGGGATTGTCAGAGCCTTTTCAAAGCATTTTTTTAACCACCTCTTCCGCTGAAGGTTGCAGAAAAAAATGCTTTGAAAAGCCTCTGATGATCCCAGCTGAGCCGCGCGATCATCAGAGGCTTTTTTTTTACTTTTAAAAACATTTCTTCGGCGGAAGAAGTCGTAGAAAAAATGCTTTTAAAAGTAAAAAAAGAAGCCTCTGATGATCGTGCGGCTCAGCTGGACATGGAGGGGGGAGGGCACAAGGATTTTTGCTACCGGTTGTCCGAACCACCCGCAATCGCTACCGGATCGCGTGATCCAGTCCGAACTGGGAGCATTTCACCCCTGATCCTACCCATGTCCCATAGCCACCCTCGACTACTAGTAATGTGGCCCCATAAGAGATAATAAAAAATATTAAAATAAAATTTGTTTATATACGTTAACTATATTCTATATTCTTCATTCAGTGAAGCCCAGGCAAGCCAAAAGTATAGACACCCATGGTATAAAGGTATCATCTGAAGGCCTTTTTCAGACACTGTTCCTTTTTTCTGGAACATATACCTTAGAAATCAAATCGGCTTCAGCTTTAAGTTTTCAAAAAATCAATTAAGAACTGTTTTTTTTCAGCTAGCTTTGAGCCTCTTTGCAAAAATGAAATGTTTGCATTAGCTGTTCAGTGGAGTATTTTACAGGTAGTCCTCGACTTATGCTCACAATTGAGCCCAACATTTCTGTTACTAAGTGAGACAGTTGTGAGTTTTGTCCCATTTTACGACCTTTCTTGCCACAGTTGTTAAGTGAATTGCTATGGTTCTTAATTTAGTAGCATGGTTGTTAAATGAATGTGACTTCCCCATTGATATTGCTCGTCAGAAGGTTGCAAACGATGATCACAATAGCTCGGGACACTGCAACTATCATAAATATGAACCACTTGCCAAGCATCTGAATTTTGATCATGTGACCACGGGGATGCTGCAACGATTGTTAAGTGTGAAAAATGGTCATAAATCATTTTTTTCAGTGATGTAACTTTGAATGGTCACTAAACAAATAGTTGTAAGTTGAGGACTTGCGGTATTACATTAGTTATATTGCTATAAAGTATCGGTATGCACATTGCTCAGGATTAGTTATGACTGGAGTAGTATATAAGTCTAATAGAATAAACAACCTACCCATCAGTGATGGGTTCCAAATTTTTTTTACTACCAGTTCTGTGGGCGTGACTTGGTGGGCATGGCTTGGCTTGGTGGGCGTGGCAGGGGAAGGATACTGTAAAATCTCCATTCCCACCCCACTGCAGGGGAAGGATACTGTAAAATCTCCATTTCCTCCCCAGTCCAGGGGAAGGTTACTGCAAAATCCCCATTTCCTCCAGATCAGCTGGGACTTGGGAGGCAGAGAATAGGTGGGGGCAGGGCCAGTCGAATATTTACTACCGGTTCTCCGAACTACTCAAAATTTCCACTACCGGTTCTCCAGAACTGGTCAGAACCTGCTGAAACCCACCTCTGCTACCCATGTAACTAAAAATGAACCAGAAGGCATTGTTTCTTGTTCCTAAAGTGCTTCTGGAATTCAGAACCAGAATATTCTCCATAAAGCTTCTTAGAAATGCATGTAGTCCTTGACTTACAACAGTTTATTTAGTGACTGTTCAAAGTTACGGCATTGAAAAAAGTGACTTATGACCATTTTTCACATGACTGTTGCATCATTCCCAAGGTCACGTATTTAAAATTCAGATGCTTAGCAACCGACTCATATTTATGAGTTGCAATGTCCTGGGCTCCGGAGATTAGACTGGTCCCCATTCTAGCACTCTTTCAGAAGGTCCTGAAGACGTGGTTCTGCCAGCTGGCTTGGGGAACCCAGAGCAAGATGGAGCCCATTAAATGGCTAGTATGAATGTGTGTTGTCGCCAGAGTGAGGGGGTTATTATTTTATTCTTTTGCTTTTTATTCTTTTGCTTTTATATTGTGTTTTTATGTCCTTGTAAGCCACTTTGAGTAGCCATGTGAGAGTAGGAGGCAATATAAATTTTCTAAATAAATAAATAAAATAAATGTGATCCCCTTTTGCTAACTTTTGACAAGTAAAGTCAATGGGGAATCAGATTCACTTAACCGTGTTACTAAATTACGAACTGCAATAATTCACTTCACAATTGTGGCAAGAAAGGTCATAAAATGAGGCAAAACTCACTTAACTGTCTCAATAACAGAAATTTTGGATTTAACTGTGATCGTAAGTCGAAGACTACCTGTATTTAAGAAAAAATAAGGAAGTGCAGGCTATAAACCAAATGCAGTATATATTACACCCATTTCAGGCCTACAAAAATCCAGGTAAACCTTCTCTCCCCCTGAAATTATCTTCCCTCAAATTGTCCAGCACATAGTGCTTTTCTGCATCCAAAAACTATCAGCCTACAGAAAATAAATTTTTAAAATCTGTTTTACCAATATGAACTTTTTTTTTTTAATCAAGGCTCTTTGAACATTTGAATTCTAGATAAATGCACTTTTGACACATTCCATCCTATTGTACTTTTACTCCAAAAGTTAGTTGCAGGGTGGTGGTGTTTCTCTTCCAGCTCAAACCTAGGTCACAATTCAAAGAATAATCCACTTGTAGTTATAGCATACATGGCAATAAGCAAGCCACAAAGTATATTGTGGAAGAAATTTCCTAATAAAACACATAAGGCTGTGGTGTAACTAGAACTTACAGTATTTCTCTTAAAGCTATGCAATAAACAACTCCTGACACTCCCGACTCGGATTGCAGAAGGAAACTATTTGGAAAGTACAAACTGTTCAAAAAACGGAAGCATAGAGATGAAATGAAGCCTCACCAAATCACCTGGTTCTTCCGTATTAATTTAATTGTAATTTAATATTTAAATTTATATACCGCCCTTCTCCTGAAGGACTCAGGGCGGTGAACAGTCAGAAGTAAAAAACATCAAATACAAAATAAAAACAATTTAAAAATGAATTAAACAATTTGGCCCGACAGTTAAAATCCCCCATTAAAAATCCAAATTAAAATACACAATTGGAGAGATTAGGCCAGCCTGGCTTGATGAAATAAAAAGGTTTTGAGGGCCCGACGGAAAGTACGTAAGTCTGGAATCGTCTGTATCTCCGGGGGGAGCTCGTTCCAGAGGGCAGGTGCTCCCACAGAGAAAGCTCTCCCCCTGGGGGCTGCCAGTCGGCATTGTTTGGCCGACGGCACCCGGAGGAGCCCCTCTCTGTGGGAGTGTACTGGCTGGTGAGAGGGTCTCGGTGGCAGAAGGTGGTCCCATAAATATCCCGGCCCTAAGCCATGGAGCGCTCTAAAGGTGGTCACCAACACCTTGAATCGCACCCTGAGGACCACCGGGAGCCAGTGCAACTCACGCAAGAGAGGTGTTACATGGGAGCGCCATGACGCTCCCATAATCACCCACACGGCTGCTTTCTGGACCAGTTGGAGCCTCCGGGTGCTCTTCAAGGGGAGCCCCATGTAGAGAGCATTGCAGTAGTCCAGGCGGGAAGTGACGAGGCATGAGTGACCGTGCGTAAGGAGTCCTGATCCAGAAAGGGACGGAACTGGCGAATCAGGCGAACCTGATAAAAAGCCCCCCTGGCCACGGCCATCACATGCTCTTCTAAAGACAGCCGTGCATCCAGGACACCCAAGTTGCGAGCCCTCTCTGTGGGGGCCAACGACTCGCCCCCAATAGTCAGCGATGGCACCTGCTGACTATATCGGGACGCCAGAATAAGGTATGAATCTTCAGACCTTAAAAGGAACTAACCATGATTGCCCTGTTTATTTTTATGCGATACAGGGCCCTATAAAATCAGGAGTACATAACTACATTTCAACTTCAGACCTTCACCCTTAACTCAGGGAAGGCCATAGGATGGGGTGCAGCATTTAAAAAATATCTTGCCTAAAAGTTGCATCTTCAGATCTTTGAGAAGATTTCAAGTGACTTTATGACTTTATATCTACATTAGGTAGGATTCAGTTCACCACAGTCCAGGAATTATAAGAAATAAATTCATTTATTTCATATAGGGAAAAAAAACATTTGTTGTGAAAAATCTTCAGGCTTAGAGCTGTATTGTTTTCCTTCTATACATTTATTGAAAATCAAATTCACGGAAAACGTAAGTAATTTAAACAAGATGGAAACAAACAATATCATTCAACTATTCTCTTTGCTTTGTAGAGAAATGTTCAAACTAAATCAGATCTTCAGTCTTCAGGTCATCTAAAAGCTCTCTCTGATGATCAAAAAAAGTACAAACAGAGATTATACAGTCTGAAACATCACTCTAAATAAAAACACTTTAAATTTCCATGAAGATCTCACCTTTTTTTTTACCAACAGTACTTTTCACCTGAGGATCACAGCTAAACTTAGAAAGCAGATTTGGGTGCTCCTGAGATGTTTTGGCTTTACTCTTCGTTCTGATCATTGCAACAGATGCTGTTTTAGCAGGCAATGGAGAAGCACAATGTGTTTTCTTTTGCATTTGCCTCTTCCCGGAATATGAACGTAATTTCATCCAATCCATCCTCTTTTTGTCTGCTTTTTTTCCTTCAAAACTGCTGTCTTTAAAAGGAAAAGAAAATAAGACAATATCTAAGTCAGATATAAGCCAAGGTATCCTTCTGAAGCTTAATGATCTTCAGACATACTGGTTGTCAATACTTGCTCTACCCAAGCCATGATGGCTCAGGAAAATAAGAACCAAGGTACAACAAACCTTGACACAAAAAAGAACATAAGGATATCATTTCAGACAATAAAGCAGTAACCCAACTTAATGTGTCCTAAAAAAAAGAAATCAGGATTTGACTAGCATTTTCTTGAGCAGGGAGTTGGTCTGGAAGACTCCCACTGTCCCTTCCCACCAACTGTTATGCTGCCCAGGAACTGCAGCAACCAACTCCAAATTTATTATTTCTACAACAAAGTCAAATACCAATTGCCCTCCAAGAGAAAGTGCCCCAAAATGTATTTTCTAGAGGAATATTGTTTGTTATACAGACAGGTAACTCAAAAGGTATAATTAGGTTTGCATTAATACATGCTACTTCGAGGACACTCTCAAGAGCTGAAGTGCACATTTAGCCAATATAGGGAGAAAAGCAGAACAGCCAAGAATCAGCAGATGAAGAGATGAAGGTGTGGGAGAAATAAGGATGCTTGGATGCAATTATAAATCCAGATCCGATTGTAAAGATTGGGCCCAAGCTGAGATGACACAGGTGATGCAGGTGAACAAACTGCCTTATAGTTAACGTGACCGCCTGATTTTAGGGAAGGGTAGCAAAAGCTATCCCAAAAATATAACTCTGAAAAATATTAGCGAAAGGACGAGAACCTCGTGTTCGAGAGTTCCTACGGCCACAAACGGTTCCCCCCACACGACAACCCGCCGTCAGCGCCTCCGCCCACCTCACTAGCTTCCTTAATAACAGACCGACGGTCTGCTCCTGGGAGAGAGGCAATGGGGGAGCAAAAAAAAAAAGACAACTCGGCATTCTGATAGGCAGCGGCTTTCACCCAATCACCGCTCAGGAACGAATCCAATGATCCTATCGGAGTCTTCAACGCACTCCCTTCTTTCCCCTCATTTGTTCAGCTCGTGAACCGCCGTGGCTGGACATCTAAATGAGAAGAATCTGCAGAATGGCTTCGATCGAATCAGAATCCCGGCTGCCGATATTTGATTGGCTTTACACGTGCCTGCTTTTCTCGTGCTTCTCGCTTCTTAATGTGGTACTTTCCAGATGCGTTCGGTGGCAGATACCATTATCTTTCCAAAGGGGGATTGATTTCTGCGAATTAAGAGGAGTGTTAAAAAGAGTTTGAAGAGTGTATTTCCGCCAACTCCTGCCGTATAATTTGGCTTGTTGCATTATTATCATCTCTTTACTTGTGTGTGCACAACCTAACGTAGAATTTTCGGGCTTTTTAAATACAGAAGACTCTGTATATCTTTATACTCCCACTGTCACTCAAGGAGATGCCTTTGTCGGATTGACAAGACACATTGTGTTTTAATTGTATGTATGCAGCAGACAAAAGCCAGAATCTTGTTAAAAAGATTTGGTTTATATATATGATATAGGATTGAGATATGGTATGTAATATATGTGATATTATATGATAATATGATATGACATTATAGGTTTCCCCTGCCCAATTGTGTCCAACTCTAGGGGGCAGTGGTCATCTCCATTTCTGAGCCGAGAGCCAAGCATTATCCAAAGTCATTTCCATGATCAGGTGGCTGGCATGACTATATGCCAAGGTGCACGAAATGCTGTTACCTTCCCACCAAAATGATACCAATTTATCTATTTGCATTTTGTTTCAAACTACTAGGTCAGCAGAAGCTGGGGCAGGAACTGGAACTCAGCTGGTCATGCAGTATCCTAGATCTCAAACTGGCAACCTTCCGGTCAACAATCCCAGTGTCTTAATTAGGCCACTGCACCGTATTATACTATATTATATGTTATGTTATATATCATATATCATGTCATATCACATCGTATGTTATAATGACTTTTGGGGATAAAAAGAGGGGATTCTGGGCTACACCAGTTCTTGAGTCAGTCTGTGTCAGGAATGGCAATTTTCATTCCTTAAGCTAATGCCTGGCCAGTTTTGCAATTAGGATTTGAGGTAGTGAAGGTCTGAGGGGCAACACATGAATATGGGAGCTGTTGAAAAATGCACCATGTAGAACAGGGTTGTCAAACTCCCAGCCCGCAGGCCAGATGCGTCATGTGCTGGCCACGCCCACACCAGGTTTAGCAAAGGAGAAAAAAGTTCTGATATGTCATGTGACGCCACCGTGACGACGTGAGTTTGACATACCTGATGTAGGGGATAAGCCAATTAGGAAAAGATTCTAAAACTAGAATCTGTTCTGTAAAGCATTTATTGATACAAAACATAAAAACAAATGAAATACTTTAGAATTTATTGAAAAAAATGTACAAAAAAATCCAAGGCTTATTTTATCAATGGGTGGCACATTTTTGTGGTTAAAAATTTGAGGGTTGGCTTTTTCATGGATGGGCTTATTTGCAAATATATACGGTATGTCAATAAAGGCTTTAAACTCAGAGAGTTCCCATAGAACCCAAGTTCATACTATAAGAACAGAAATAAATTAAAAATGCAGGTGTGGTTTTGGTTTTTTTTTTTTGCTATTAAAACTTGAAGATCTGAGGTCTGACAGATCATATGGCTCCATAGCCTTTGCATTATTAAGGGTTTTCCTTACAGTATTTCTCCTTACGTGCAATCAAAAGGTAACATTCTCTGTCATCTGAATACAGTATTGTCAGACACTAAGGGAAAACATAAGCCTAACAGTTCTTTCAACTTTGTTATTTTAAAGACATCTGAAAAAAAGCTATACATTTTTATAATACCGTCTTTTTGGTTGGTAATACTGTCAAACTATTGGAGGAGCTCAAAAATTGTCTTCATTTTCAATATTGGAATATGAGTTCACCGAATTCACTTCCAACATGTATTTGTGGATATTTTTTTAAAAAAGGAAAGTCCACACATTTTAAAATAGGCATTCATTTCTGAACAATTCATTATTGAGTCCATAGACAGATTATTGGAATAAAACAGAATTTTAAAAAATATTTTATTTGTCAGTCAAGAGGAATATTAACAAATTTGATAAACTTGACATTTTTTTTACAAAATAAAAGTCTGCATCTTCCCCTTTGCATTTTAAGTGTATAGTACATGCGGATATCCCAAAATTGAAACAAAAAATGATTAATTACAGATATTTTAATTGATCATTGACATTTTTAATCTTCACTTTTTGTTGAAAATAGAATAAATAATATATAAGTAAATGGTTGATTTACTTGCAGTTTATTTCAATGCAGATATGTTGTTCTGTTGCATGATAAAAAATTATGGTCAGGTGCTGTTATCTCACAGAAAAAAAAATAACTGGAAAACAACCTATGAATTATTTTTCTTCCTGGTTTTCTTGCTTACAACCAGGGTGTATAACTCAGTGCAGAAGAGCGCAGGATGTTGTGCTGGTTAGTGTTTCTTAGGAAGAGGTCATTTTGGTAGATTCGGATCCTCATGCAAGATTAAAAGTTGCACATGCTGAAATATCTCTTTTCTAAACATGTTTAGGCAGCATTAATTTTGTTCTCTTAAAACTGGACACGCTAAAGCTACTATTTGTTTAATGTCTTTTTATTTTCGCATTTTAATGATGTAACAGCTGTGTCTATTCAGAAGTAAATTAGAATGTGTTCAGTAGGACATACGCCCTGGTAAAACAGGATAGAATTTCTACTTCAGTATAATGCAACAAAAACACATTAACATTTTTATGATGCCTTGAATAATAGTTGCATTATTTGGTTTCAGGATGTTGAGACTAATCCCAAATCCAGAAAATGGAATCCAACTGAGCTTCCTTTGGACAGATTGGAAGAGCTGCTGCACCACCCATAATACAAAGATGCTATCATGGAAAGACAGAAGATTAGCCCTGAAAACCCTAATGGTGGAAATGTTCAAGAACATGACATGTTTACAGGTAGCAATTTTGCTAGTAGAGACCATAATGGAGAATTCTGGAAGTAATGTTGAAGCCACTAGATCCCAAATCCCTTCGATTGGTTTCCTAACTGATTTATTCAGGGATAGAATTTTTCTTTATTTAATTATTAATTGCTTCTACAAAATCAGAACTACTTTTGCAACTGTTTTGAAATTGCTATTAACTTATTGTTTTTTTTATTATTAATAAAAATATTATATAAAAAAAAGAAATTGCTATTAACTATTTTTAAATTGCATTTTATGTTTGCCTTCAATAGAACAGCAAAATGTAGCAATTTATTTAGGGGAAAATAGTTAAGCAAAATTCTTCAACAGTAACAGCAGGAATGAATACCTTGGTTTAGGTTAAAAGGGTGAATGGATTTTTTTTCATCATCCTTGATGTGGAAATGAGCATAAATCAAGATACATGCTCATGCAGTATTAAGCATATTAAGTATTAAGTAAGTATGCTTACTTAAGGAATGAAGTCTCCTTTCCTCTTGGTAGAAACTACTTTTAATCTATTCAGCTTTAGTATTTTGCTTAACCTGTCTAGCAAATTAGGAAAAATAGAATGAATATGCTCAACCCTCTCACTCTTGTAGAAATAATCATTATGAAGGAATTCCTTTCCTTCAGTATTGACTTGAGTATTATTCATTGATATATATTTTTATTTTGGATATTTGGGGCATTTGATTACCTGTTTGTTTTTAATAGGAATTGTTATAATCATCTAGAAGCTATACTTTACAACTTTTTCTAGTGTGGATTGATATAACTCTAGTGCAGCCTCATCTCCTTTAGATGTGTTAGGAATTCAACACCTAGAATTCTCCAGCTAACATACAGCTGGAGATTTCTGGGAACCATAGTGCCACCACATCTGCAGAATATTAAGTTTGGGGAATGACAGTGTTGTTTCATCTGATTTCCTGTGGCACATGAAGTATTTAGCAGGGCGGAGTGAAAATTAGATTGATTTAACTTTTTAAAACTAGGCTTTACAGCATGTTTGCTTGCTCGAGTACTGAACACAACCAAAATGACAAAAAGTTTGTTTCCTCATACCTTTATTACCAGTAACTTTGAAGGTAATTTTTTTTTTAAAGTAGTGTTGCTTTCTACTGAGGAACGTTCCCAATGAATGAAAGGATATTTTGGTTTATAAAAGGGCATCAAGCAAAGTATGATGTTTCTATTAGTTAGCTGTCCCAGATCCACATTGTGGAAAGTTCAAATTAAAAAATGACACATGGAATGAAGTTAGAACATGCAGCACACTGGCATACTGTCATTTAGAGACATGTAGCCTTAAGGCAAATTCTACCAAGCAACAACAGTTCTACCTTTAGTGCAAGTTCAGTTAAAACTGTGAGAGGAATGTAAAGAAAGCAAACTAATGTGCAACTACAGTATGAGCCATCTGTATATTTTCCATGAGACATCAGCACATCTGTTAAATTCCTCGATTTCATGCAAAAATAGTATATTCTTCTAAAATTTACATTCATTTCATATAAGTTTATTTACATATAGATCGCTAGTTTGTGCTTTCCACACATAGAAAACCAAAGATTATTTTTTCAAGTTGATTTGATTCATTCCAAGAAAACTGAAGCTATTTCCTGATATATGCACTAATAATTTAATTTTTTTTGAAAGGGATTTTGTTATCCTTACCGGCAATATGCCATAAAAACCTTTGTAAAGGATTTTCTGCTTCTCTTTCATATAAAATAAATTCATGTTTCAGTTCAAATTTTTTTATTTTCCCCAAAATATTATATGGCCCGAATGAAGGTTTAAATTTTACTGGTATAATCTCATTGATATTTTGGAGAAAGGCTGTTTTAGCAGTATACTGTATATTTATAATGAAAAATTATGTAACATTTTTTTAACTGGAATGGCCCATTTTTCTTACGAGATCAGTCTCATCTCTTATTCATTCCTGCATGTTCTTCACTCAACAGGATTGCAAATTGATGACATCACAAAGCAAATACACTAATACAAAGTTTCTAGTACATGGGTGTCAAACTCGCGGCGTCACGTTCCCATCACATGATGTTTTGCAATGTTTTTTTTCCTTTTGTGGAGCTGGGGTGGGTGTGCCCTGTGCGTGACGCATCCAGCCCGACACCTCTGTTCTAGTATGTCACTCAAACATCCACTAGACATAATTTACTTATGCAACTGCAAGTTATTAAGCAATGAACATCCACCTATGATTCATTGAAGGGAAAATGGCTGCTTTTATGATGACCAGGATTTCATAATCACTATGAACCCAATTTTACTTTACTGGTATGTAAATTTAGACTGATGAACCAGTCCCTTTGTCCTTAGTATTGCTTCTAGTGATATATTGTACACCATATTGATAGCATTTTAGGCTCAAATTATTAATGTTGGCACCAGCATTCTAATCTGGAATAATTAGAACTTTTCTAAGAGATTCAACAGCAGTTGTAATGTTACACTAGTCGTACATGCTTAATAAAACTGGTTGATAACAAATAGTGCAATTCAAATAAATCTGGTATTTAACAGAATGCAAATGTATTCCTTTGAATACCAATGGCTCAAGCTACATATGGCTATTTAATTAGATATTTTGATTAGGGCCCTTAGATATTTTTTCTATATTTTCATTTTTTAAAATTGAGGCAGGTGAGCAGACAAAATCACTTAGGAATCTCCAATGTACCTGCTGTCCACCTGAGATAAGTTCAACAGCAGGTAGAAAGGTTTTATGAGATCAGCTATGTGCAGCCAAATGTAACAGTGGTGAATAAAGACATTGATAAGCAGCATTCAGCCTCCACAGGGGGCAACATCTAGTCAACCTTCGCTGGCCTCAAACAAGTTAGGATTGAACCTAGTTAATACATGAGTGGGCAAACACCAACAAGCTTCAGGACTCTAGGCTAGCCTGGGAAGTTTAAACAAAAACAATCCTTCAGTGGAATTTCAAATCATTTTGTTGTTGCCAGGATGGCCCTTAGTCACCAAGGATTGAGCTCCACTTCAAAACAAGCAGCGCTTATGCCAATCACAGGTGTACACTGCATCTAAATTCAATATTTTCTAAATCTTAAGGATAAACCAGCATTGTCGCTTACTGAACAGAATGGACAACTTGTGGGTTGCATACCCTTAGCATTTCCAGATCGTGCTTTAGAGCTTGTATTTAGTTTGTAAACTTCATCTAATGCACCTATTTTGCACACTAGCCCATACCTCAAAACAGCCTTGCTTCTCAATTACTTTCATGTTACTGTCATTTCTAGCAGATCCTGACCAGAAAAAAAATATTGAAAATTCAGCCCCCAGCTGCAAAAAGTCCTTCATGCTGTACTAATAGTCTGTAGTGATAACTCCCTAAACTGCAATGTTCTAATTTGCCTAAATTTATGAAGTGACTAGGAATAGGCTTTGACTCAAAATGGATTTTTATCTTTTGATCCTTCACTTAACATAGAACTATGAGAATATCCTGCTGGTTCAGACCAAGACCCATCTTAGTCCAGCATGTGATACTTCTAAGGTACTTTGAGCAGAAGATAAATCTCTCTCCTGCTTTTGTTCCCCCTTGAAGACATGCTGCCCTGAGACCAGAGGGAACATTTGAGCCTTCAAAATCAATTGCACTTGATAGATTTGTCCTCCATGAATATATCCAACTCTTCTTTAAAATCATTAATCCAATTTAGTCTGTTTCTTTCAGTAATAAATGCCTTAGGTGAATTATTTGCTTAGATGAAGAATTGGTTTCTAAATCTGTTTTATCTGTTCTAAATCTTCCAATCAACTTCAAAGGATGACTTAGTTTTAGTGATTTGACAAAAGAGAGAAAACAATTCTGCCTGCCATGAATGATTTTGTACACCTCAATCATTCTTCCTAAACTAAAATTTTCCAATGTTCTAATATTTGCTTGTAAGAAAAGTGTTTGAGCCCCTGATAATTTTGGTTGTCTTCTGCACTTTTTTCCAGTAGATGTTGATCACATTTTGAAAAAATCAAATGAGCAGAACCATTCTGTCCAATCCAGAGCCAATGGGCCACATGCGGCCCTAATAATGCAGCCTTTTAAATTTATTACATGATTTATATACATAAACTATACTATATATTTTATATGTGGCCCAAAATGATTCCTTTTCACTCAATGAGGCCAAGTAGACCAAAAGGTTGGATATCCATAATCTACAGTATTTCAGATGCAGAGATAACCATAGCATTTGTGAAAAGGTATTACAGTATGCATTATTGCCAGATTTATTTTCAATCCCTCTGTTAATGATCCCTAGCATGGAATGTGTTTTTTTCTCAGCTGAGAAATTGTGATTTGACATCTTTATGAAGCTATCCATTAGGCCCAAGTTCTTTTTCTTGATTAGTTACAGACAACTCAGCCCTTTTTAAAAAACATATGTTCCTTAAAGGTGATCCTGAGTGCATCAGAATACAGTTTAATCACTAGATTGTTAAGAGGTTCTAAGATTGTCTTCTTTAAAACGGTTTCAGTAACTGTTGGGGGGAGGAGAGTATGTACAACTGAAATAAATGTATTACTTTGCATAAAAAAGTATAATCAAGCAAACAATTTCCTCTTGGTAAGAAGAGTTTAAGGTTGCTTAATTTATTCTTTAAATCAAAATTTTATTTAGATAGATTATACCCAACATATTCCTAGCTACTGTTTTAAATAACGGTAAACCTTTAATAAATATATAAGATTGTACTTATAATTCTAAGTAAAACATGTCATGTCAGACATTTCTGGCAATGTTGAATTTATGTAATCAAAATAATATAGAGCTTAGTCCGTATGCCAGTTTTCTCAAAATATTAGTTTTTGGGAATTTAACATTAAAATAATTATCTCCAGGCATCATAGCAATCTAGTTAAAAAGGGTACAGATATATTTCTATGTCTTCCTGCAATGAATATACAAAAAATTAAGAGTCTCCTTTATCTATTATAAAATTACAGCTTAGGTTTGGATCTAAATTATTGGAACTACCAGCCACTTTTCAGTGTAAATTGAAGAAACTATACCAGCCTGTCTTAAACTCCACTGTATGCTAAACTCCAGCTCTCATAATCCCCAATTGATATGGCTATGACACCTATTTGGGGAATTTGTACAAACCATATTAACCTTCAGAGTCTCTATTGATCAGTTTAGAGGACACAGCTGAACAACAGATTCTTAAGTGCGAAGTAAAATCTTTTAGTTAGGCGATGAAAAGAAAGGGAAGGGATTGGAAAAGGCACACAAAGGGTACTTTTTGCAACAAGCCTACTGCAACAAATGGGCAGATTTCTTTTAAAGAGTATCTTAAGTTAATATAGAACAGATATGAATAAATGTCCTGCCTACATTTTCCATTTATTCATTGTGTCCCATTTAAAAAAAAATCAACTGAATTTTAGTATGAATATTTCAGCAAAATTTAACTCAATTTCAACCATTACTTTAGCACTTTGAACTTAGAATAAACCATAAAAAAGAATAAAAAATGAGACTTGCTTTAAAAATGGATTATACTAACAGTTCTACAGTGCCACGTCTTATTTAGTATGTTTGTAAATGATTCTGCTTTTAAGTCTGTAGAATCAAACCCAATAGTATTAAGTTTTCAATTTCCACAGAAGAACTAATGTCTGATGCATATGGATCAAGCAACCTTTTCTTGTTAGTTTCTCCAGAACAGTTAATTTCTTCACTAAAGCTCTGATATTGATTTAAGTGAATTGTTCACGGGCTGAACACAGAAAGGAAGTCTCAAATATAGGACTAAAAGTTTTCTAGTTTTTGTATTGTACATTCAGCCAAAGATGGAAGTGGATAGTCTACTTTAAAATACCTTAAATCTGTTACTCGAGACCCACCAATTGACTTAACAACCCACATCCTCTTTATATCATTTAAAATTATTTCTGCAGAACTCTTGAAAAAGCTCGTCAATGGCTAGAATCCTGAGGCCTTCTGTATTTGCTAAATATTAGGTCCCCAATAATCTCAGCAATCTTTACATAAGTGAGACTGCTCAAGATGCTGTTGTGTAATTTAAAGCAATGCAAAGGGAAAATAGGCACTCAGTCCCCCCATTCTTCTGTTAAATATTTGGGGAAAACATATGTAGAGTAGAAGGCATAAACAAAAGTTATACAGCGTGTTCACAAAAACTAGATTTCCTTTTATAAATTTCAGTTGGGTAGCTGCCAAAATAGAAAGCAATCAACATCTTTCAAAAGTGTGTCCAGTAAACAAGTCTTGCCCATTTTGGAAGTGTGAGGCCCTATAGTGACAATCACAAGTTACTATTCATCTAGCATGTGGCACTAGGTTCAGCATATTTAATACATATGAAATACAAGTTATTCCTGTGTGTGAATTGATTACCCCCAACAAATTCAACTTTTGTATGCAGAGCATAACAGCTGCCATTTAAAAAACAATTACACAATTCCAGCTTTCAGTTCTGTATCAGGTTAATAGATTTATTGTGGCTTTGAGCATCAAAGAATATTTGAGGTAGACTACTAGCCTTTGTCAGATATCTCCCTGGAATTTTAAGAGCTCAGTTGCAATGAGGAATTCTTGGTTACATATGCACTCAGTGGTACTTGGGAGGGTAAACTCTTAAAAGAAGATGCGTGCATGATGTATACCTGTGAATCAGGGCAAGAACCTCCTGCTTCTAAAGAGTTCTTAGTAGTACCCATCCAGAGAGACATCTGGAAATCCTACAGATCGCACGGCTGAATCCAGATTTAGAGGAGCGTCACACAAAAAGCAGATTTCTTTCCTGTTTGCTAAGGAAGTTTTGCACGCATTAATAAAGAAAGGCCTGTCAAATACTTTCAAGGAGTGGAACTTTTAAAAAGTTTAATGGTTGTCCAGTATGGGCTATGCAATCTTCTAGGACCTAGAACTAGATGGCAAAGTATTACTCAGTGACTGTGTCTTCAGACAGCAGAAGGCTCATGTGGAAAGTCAGATGCTTATTCATGTCAACTGCATCCTTCCCATTTTCAAAATTATCCTAATATTGCTACAGAGTATATTATTCTGAAGAACCTTCCTGTGCTGTCAGATGGAGATACTTGAATAAAGGTCTTCTATTTGTTTCTTGAAGTATTCTCTCAGCTCTGGTCGCCTGGCTTTTAATGTAGGTGTCAACAAACCATTTTGTACTGTGAACATTTCAGGGTGGATGGAAACTGCTTTAACCTGTAATTTTAAAAAATTAAATAAAATTATATAGGTATAAAAGGATCAAAAGGAAAAACAAAACTAAACCCTTATCTGAAAACTCCACTTGATTGCTTCCTGAAATTTGCCAATAAATTGTGGAATTTATCAGGCAAAACAAACATAACTTACAACCTTTCTAACAAAAATTATATGCATTGAGTCCAATTGATGAAATATGAATATGCTTTGTTTTATTCTGGTTTTGTATGAAGCAAGCCCTTTTAACCTGCAGTTCATGCTTTATTTCTATTGTATAATCACTGACAGATGTTTGTGGTTGACCATTATTTTGTTAAAAGAAAGGTGAGTCCAACTGTTACTTTCATTTTGGGTGAGGTATACATTCATTTTAGCTTATTTTGATAGGTGATATCTATTACAAAAGATTTTTTGAAAGTGACTCTTACACAAATTTAAATAAAGAAATTTTAATAAAAATAGAAATGTCAGTGAATATATGGCTGAACCACAAAGTACAGTGACTCATGTAAGGGTTTATATAAGGCCTGCTAAAATCCCCTCCTATTCATCTCAAAAAGGAGTTCATCTCATTTTAGTCATCAATGTTTTTTTCAGTATTTACCTGTTCAAATGAATAAAGTCCACTTTCTTTTCCTAATTGCACCATATCTTCCATTATAGCGTCTTTCAGTTCCTAAATAACAACATAAGACACCTATTTATAGCCATGAAGCTCAATTTAGCAACAAGAGAATATTAATATTCAAATAATTTCCTCCTTTTTATGTGCTTGTTTGTTGGACAAGTAGCAGTAAAGGAGGCATGGAATGGCACAATGAAAGAGGTATGTAACACTTTAAATCCCACCTATTCTGCACACCGGTTCTCCAAATTCTTAATTCTGGCTGCATTCAGTTATCATTTGTTGAGGCCTTTAAGTGATTTAATTGAAGGTTGTATCTCCTTGCCCAATAAAAAGAAATGTCCCAAAACCTGGTAGAAAGCCCTGTATACAATGTCCAAAAAGACCCCTTCATTTTTATTTTTCAAGCATGCATGTACATGCCTGCATATCACACGAACTATTATTTGGGCAACAGAACTGAATTTCTCAAGCGTTTATGCTGGATTTAGCATTAAGGCTTGAAAGAATTCATGGGCCAACGCACACATGATGGGTTACCCCCACTGAAAGGAAAACAGTAATTCAAATGCTATAATTTGCCAAGGTTATGTCAGTTTAAATGTATAATGCAATTCCTCCACTAGGCATTTAGTAAAGGCAAGATCCCTAACCGACCTAAGTTTTAAGTATTGTTTTCTTTTTAAAAAAGAGCTATGGAACATGATTTGTTATATGATAACTGCTGGAAGACTATTATATGTGCATAAATGGAAATATTCTGAAATACCCACAATGGAGGGATAGTTGGTAAAGATGATGGAACTAGCAGAGATGGCAAGAATGATTTGTCTGATTAGGGAAAGGACAATGACCTCATTTATTACTGACTGGAAACCCCTTATGGAATTTTTGCTGCAGAAATTTAAAAAAAAGAACTTTCGATTTCTGGGTTTGACTGTTAGAAAGGCTAGATTATGGAAAGAAGGAAATTATGATGTAATCTTAAAACAGTAAAATATACAGTAAAGGCATTTATAACTACTATAAAATTGGAAATTCCTTTTTTTCTTTTTTCTTTCTTATGTATTCATTTTTTAATTTCTTTTATTCCTTCTCTAAAAGTTACATTATTTTCATTATTAAAAATTAACAAATTTAATAAAAAAGTTTTTAAAAAGCTGCCTGTAATCCATACTTCCTGAGCATTCTTAACTATGCATCGCTTTCTCATTTATCCCATCCCAAATTCAAATGATCAGTCAGAAATGTTTGAATTTTTCTAACTTTCTCCAAGTTTTTTTTTTTTTTTGTTTTTTTGTTAGCCCTAACACTATATGATACTGGCTTCATCAGACTTTTGCCATTTTGTGCCTGGCATTTAAGAATGGAAGAGGTTGCCTTATACTGAATTTGACTTCTGATCTGTGTCTACACTAACAGATGGAGTAGAGTGGGATGGGATGGAATAGAATAGAAACTTTAATGCAGGGGTTCGGACCGGCTCGGACAAGTAGGTAGCGATGGCGGTGGGCAGTTCGGAGAACCGGTAGCAAAAATCCCTGCCAGCGCCCCCCATGCCCAGCTGAGCCGCGCGATCATCAGAGGCTTTTTTTCTTTTAAATGCCTCTGACAAACCAAGCTCTGAACATCCCAGCTGAGTTGCCTGATCGGCAGAGGGTTTTTTAAAAACCCTCTGACAATCAGGCAACTCAGCTGGGATCGTCAGAGCCTTTTGAAAGCATTTTTTAACATGGTTTTACATGTAAAAAATGGTTTTAAAAGTAAAAAAACAAATTGGCCACGCCCACCCAGTCACATTACACCCCTCCCACCAAGCCACGCCCACAGAACCGGTAGTAACAAATTTTAGATGTCACCACTGCTTTAATGATTTAGTCATCTGACCATATGAAAAGTATAAAACCAATACAAATACAGATACAAAGATAACAACAGAATCTATTTACAATAATTTGTCACCCCTACATTTAACCCCAATCTGTCTTAAATAGTCTGTCCACTCTGAAATAGCCTTTGATATAGAGTCCTTGGACAGCAAAGGTGACCAACAACCAAGTAGTAGAGCACGTAACACCAGGCATGTCACTAGAAGGAAAAAAAAAAATCATGAAACTCTGTTTCAGTTATTCTGGCTATGCAAGGGAATTCACAGGAGAAAGCAATTACAGTAGTGGCCAAAATTGTGGAAACCTTTTGGGAAAAGTATTTTTGAGGTTTGATGGCTAATAACACTATTTTTTTTGGTAGTAGTACCATAAAATTATATATCAATGGAAAGATAATTTAATCAAGAATGTAATGCTTTTCAACCTTTCAGAGATAAAAGTGGCTTTTTTTGTGGAATTCTAGATTTTAGGCCAAATTTCTGTAGTCTGCACCGAACAGTCCTTGCACTCAACTTCACGTTATCATCTTGTATACACCCAGATGATTTTCTTCTGTCACATAGGCACAGTCTCTTAATTCTTCTATTATCACTTGCTGTTGTGCACCTTTTCCTCCTTTATCAGTGTCATTTTGTAGTGACTGAGTCTCCTTATACCTCTTCAAAACTTAGAAATGCCACCTTTGGTTAAGTTTCCACCAATTTTTCTTCTAATTTCTTTATAACTGTAGCCTTGTTCACTTAATAATACTATTTTACATCGCTTTCTGGGCGACCAGTCAACTCTTTGCACCATTACTTTAATTTTATTATGTTTACAAGCTCACTAAATGAAAGAACACAAAGAAACCTAACCAACTTGATAGAGATCACATAACACACTGACAAATGTCCTCTTCTCAGCTTCAATACATGACATCAATAACTGAATCCTACTGTGATCTGATTGGCTTATTGCCAAAACAAGATGACACCTGATTGGCTCTTTAAACACTCATGCTCATTGGCTACAATCAGATGAAGGAAAGCTACCTGATATCAACATAAGCAAGTTGTGCTTCCTTTTTCTGGTTATTTGGCTACAACTTTTCATAAAATACAGATAATTGAACAAACTTTATTGCATTACATTCTTGATTAAATTATCTTTTCATTGATATAATTTTATGGTACTATTCCCCCCAAAAAAAGGGATCTTTTAGCCATCAAACCTCAAAAATACACTTTTCCCAAAAGGTTTCCACAATTTTGGCCACTACTGTATGTTGGGAACAGTTAGGAAACCAGGCCAAAGAACACAATGGCTGGACACGGGTGAAATGTAAAATTTGTTACTACTGGTTCTGTGGGCGTGGCTTGGTGGTGGTGGTGGTAATGTGACTGCGTGGGCGTGGCCAACTTTTTGTTTTTTAAACTTTTCAAAGCATTTTTTCTAATGCTTTGAAAAGCCTCTGCCGATCAGGCAACTCAGCTGGGATTGTCAGAGAGGCTTTTTAAAAAATTCTTTGAAAAGCCTCTCTGATGATCAGGCAACTCAGCTGGGATCGTCAGAGACTTTTCAAAGCATTTTTTTTACCACCTCTTCGGCCAAGAGGTTGCAGAAAAAAATGCTTTGAAAAGTCTCTGACGATCCCAGCGGAGCCGTGCAATCATCAGAGGCTTTTTTTTTTTTTTTTACTTTTAAAAGCATTTTTTTGTTGGAAGAGGTTGTAGAAAAAATGCTTTGAAAAGTAAAAAAAAAAAAAAAAGCCTCTGATGATCGTACGGCTCAGCTGGGCATGGTGGCGGGGGGGAGGCGCCGCAGGGATTTTTGCTACCGGTTCTCCGAACCATCCGCCACCATCACTACCGGATCAGGTGATCCGGTCCGAACCGGGAGCATTTCACCCCTGGCTGGACACCATCAAAGGTGACACCAGCCAGGGCATAGAGAAACTCAAGAAGCAGGGCAAAATCGGAAGATGTAGAGAGACCTGACCCACAGAATCGCCAAGAATCAGACACAATTGAATGATAACATTATCATCATCATCATCACGAGTGCAGTCTTACTAGTGATGCAGGTTCATTTCCTGCAAAGAGTAAGACAGTTTCTCCTGAGTGTCCCAATTATACACTGCTCAAAAAAAATAAAGGGAACACAAGCAGAAGACATCCGAGAGCTGAATGAATGAAATAGCCTTATTAAATACTTTGTTCGTTACATACAGTAGTTTTGTGTTCCCTTTAGTTGTTTGAGCAGTATATAAACTACTGAATGTAAAGAACAAAAGTATTTAATAAGGCTATTTCATTCATTCAGATCTCGGATGTCTTCTGCTTGTGTTTCCTTTATTTTTTTGAGCAGTATATTTTTAGTTTTTAAATAATCTAAATAAATTCTCCTTTCTGCAGAGTATAGTTTGCAATCAAAGAGGATATATGCAGTGTCTTCACAGCAGGTGTACCATAGATCAGTGGTCACCAACTGGTGGTCCGTAGACCACTGGTGGTCCATGAGAAAATTTTGGTGGTCTGCAGAAAAATTATTTGCATGTTTTTATATTGCACTAAATCAGGGGTCCTTAAACTATGGCCCCTGGGCCGGATACATGCAATGAACGTTTGTGTTGCAGCAGAGAGTATCCCTCTTCTGGGTCTTTTTGTGCGGGTTGGAGGGGGGCAGAAATTCTGACTTGGGGTCTGCTTCAGCCTCCTGGTGCGGGGCTTTGGGCAAAGGCTGGAGGGAAGTTGTGCTGGTGGCGAAGAGCCGGAGGGCCTTGTTCCAGTGGGACTGCATCATGGTTTGGAACTGACTGACCATCTCAGCCCGCTGAGCCTCCAGGCGCCGGTACTTGGCCTTGCACTCCTGCAGGTCTTCCCTCTGCTTGGAAAGCCTATGCTCGTAGTTCTCAGTGAGGTGCTTCTGCTGAGCCTCCTTCTCGGTCAGATCCAATTTGAACTAAGCCAGCTGTTTTGCCAACTCTATCTCGTAGTGGCTGCTTAGCTCCAACAACTGCTCCCTGTTGGGGCCCTAAGGAGCCCGGGCGGGGAGGCGAAGTGTAACTGGCAGGGTAGGGGTGAGTAGAGGCCGATGAGGCGCCCACCAATGTGAGTAACATGGAGTTGGCCACGTCCACCCAGTCACATGACCAACTAGCCACAGCCATCCAGCCGGTCATTAGGCAGATCATATTAGTGGTCCGTGGTATTTAAAATTATGAATTTAATGGTCCCTGAGGTCCGAAATATTGGGGACCCCTGCCATAGATACTAATCTTTCTTCAAAGGAATTTGATGAAACCACCTACATTTTTTTTTAAAATTTGATTTATATGCCGCCCTTCTCCGGAGACTCAGGGCGGCTTACAATGCGTTAAGCAATAGCCTTCATACTTTTGTATATTTATACAAAGTCAGCTTATTGCCCCCACAAACTGGGTCCTCAATTTACCTACCTTAGAAAGGATGGAAGGCTGAGTCAACCTTGAGCCTGGTGAGATTCGAACTTACAGTAATTGCAGACAGCTGGTGTTAATCACAGTGCTATCAGTCTGCTGAGTCACCAGCAGTTTAACACAGAATTCTAATTGTAGAATCCAGAGCAGACTTGGTTACACTTCAGGTCCCTTGAATTAAGCCATGGCATCTAATCAGATCCAAGAAACATACCTTCTCTTATTACAGCACCTGCCCTGCAGAATAATACCTATTCATTAATCCAGTAGCTCCCACCCTAATGAAGTTTCCATGCTCCTTCCTGATATAATTGTTCTCCCAGGCTTTGGGAATAGAACTCTGTTGTTTGTTTTTAATATGGGATATTGACTGAAAGTTTCAGATTCTACCTCTACTGATTTTTGGTTTTGATAGTTATCTATTGTCATTCTGGAGTTAGGTGACCTCCTAAATAAATGAATGGTTTATATGAAATATTTTAAGTTGTACCACTATTATGACATCAGACATTAACTCATAGAGCATGAATGGTGTTCCAAACATTTGACATGTACAATTGCATACATATGGCCCTTCTTACATCATGTTCTGCATAATGTACCATTCAGAGTAATCTCCTTCCCATTCTTAGGAAGTTGTTACAAGCTATCATGTTGTACCCTTCATTTTAACAAAAGCTGTCTCCCGCAGAATTCTTTATAGTACCCTGAGAAATTCTGATCCAACTAAAATTTTCATCTGTGCCTCTTACTTGCATAATCTTGCTAAAGGAGCATTGTACTTGTGTATTTGGACTAGAAAGCATAGGCAGAAGAGCACGTACCTCATTGCTGCAAAGTTCTGTAAAAGTTCCATGAAAGCCTCTTTTCTTGGCCCAACCTGGCATGACTTCAGCATCTGGTACAACTATCCCCACCAGAAAGGCCTGCGAGGTAAAATTGGAAGCCATATTTGTGACTCAGGTTTTCAGCTTAGTCCCATGGTCCCCAAATGGTTAAACCAGCCATTATTGAATGAAAGCAGATGTATTAAATGAAAACAGATGTTTCATGCTCAAAACAACTGAAATGGGTCATTTCAAATTTGAAAATGTTTGCACACCTCCACTTGCTACTTATTCTGAAATGCCTCTTGCATCAGCAAAATAGCAGTTTCTAATAACTGAACTTATTCCAGAAGACTTGTGGCACCATCAGGCAATATCCATTCTCCACATTATACTAGGCATAAAGTAATGTACCTATATTTCATATATGTGAAAAGAAAACAAATAATTATCTTGAGACAACTAAGCCACACTTGTAATACGGAAGTAGTGTACCACAGAAGAAAAGAGCTATCTACTTTGCTTAACTTTACAGGAAGTCACAATAGAGATTTCAAATTATAAAACAGGAAGAGAAACTTGACTAAAATACAGAAATGCCAACAGTTACCTGTAAACTATCTCCGTGCACATATATTTGGGACACAGGTTCACTACGAATGTAGATATTTTCTATTTTTTCTGGTGCAATGTATTCTCCCTGAGCCAATTTAAATATATGTTTTTTTCGATCGATGATTTTGAGTGTCCCATTCTGTGAGTAAACAAAAAAAAAAAACCAATTACATTGATCTAAGAAAAATTATTAGGCAATAGTTTTCAACTTATTTTACATTTTGGGAATGGTAAGAGGAGCTAAAATTATCTCCACAGTTTAGGAAAACTGGCAGCATACAGTACAACCCTATACTTACTTAACAGAAAAAAAATCTGCTATTATGAATGAGGCTTTCCATCTAGTAAATGGTTTTGGTTAACACTGTATTCAATCACATGAATAGTCTGTCTTTTCTCTGAAGACCCCTCAATAAAAGAGTCAATGTGTTATAGTGGCTCAGTTTGCAGGAGGACTGGGGAGATTTAGGTTCTAATCCATCCTCAGCCATAGAGATATGGTCATTTGTGGTCAATCTGTCTCACTCAACCTACTTCATAAGATTGGAATTGGGGAGACAATGAAGGGTACTTCCCACCCTCTGACTGAGTTCATGGAGAAATGACCATAAAGCTAACAAATAACAACAACCTGAACCACCAAAAGGGTGAACAAATTAAACTCAAATCTCCTTGGAGAAACCCCCATAACTTCCTTACTACATTACAGTATCTCGTCATCTATATATACATAAACACTGGTGCCCAACTTATTTATCCCTTTATTATTTCCAAAAATGTCCCAAATCAATGAAGATGTTGCTTTTCAACTTTATTCTTAATGCAGTAATGAAGTTAGCAGTTCAGTACATACAGACAGCCACTTTCCAATGTCCCCTGTATGAAGCCAGCCATCCTTGTCCAAGGCTTCAGCTGTTCTCTCTTTATCTTTTAAGTAGCCCTTGAAAACATTGGGACCTTTGACACAGATCTGAAAGAGATCAACGTGCTCTTAACAGTAGTAAAGAGTTTACTGTTTACAAAACAGTGCTAGATGTGAAGCAAACATTTTTGTAATGAGAACTAATTAGGTTATGTGCTGTTAGGGCAAGAGACTAATATGGCAATCTCCCATAAAGAAGCATTTACAGACTGTAAAGGGACTTCAAACATTAATTTGGGCTGATATTCCCAACTGCTTCAGCAAACCAGTGCTGCCAGCCTTATTCACCATTGCCTGTAAGCTGCCAAAAGTTGTTTGAATTTTGCAGAGTAGAGTATTATAAATAAAATTTTGATAGAAATCAAACAAGTACTAATCAATATGGCATACAAGTTTAATAAATAATAATAATAATCCCAAAATAGCTGGAGCACCACTTGAACACTGCTGGCATTGACAAAATCACCGGTCAATTACAAAAAACAGCTTTACTCGGAACAGCTTACATCCTGTGATGATGCCTTTAATATCATCAACTTTCACATCTGCCTATCCTAGATCCTTAAGGACGACTCAATAAGTGAATAAAAATGCCAAATCCAGATTAACATCTGGCTGACTGTGTGACGAACCGTAATAAATAATGATCTAACCCTGATAAGAGGTGAACAACTGTTCTCTGCTCTACTATCACTATTATGCAGATGGATTACAATTACCATTGGTTAACAATGGTAATTGGGACTGGAATTTCCATCACTAAACAATGAGGTCATAATGTGCAATAAGATGTGACTGCATCATTTAGCAATGGCAATCCCAGAAGTTCCCACTGCCATCATTAAGCAAGGACCTCCTGGCAACTTCTTGCTTACTTCCAAAAAGCAATCTCAATGGGGAAGCTGGCAGGAAATTGCAAGTCCCAGGGAGCTTGGTGGGCAGGTAATTGGCCACCATAGCCCAGTGTGAGTGCAACCAGGCCAGGGAGGTTTGGGGGTTCCATATTCACTCCCAGAAAGTCTTCTTTTGACATTACTTTCAGAGAACCAGTTCTGGAGCAGCAAAAGCAAAAGGGATTGCTGTATTTCTTAAATTGCCCCAAGAACCACTGGAGGGTCCTCCAAAACCTCAGAAGTCTGCAAAATCAAAAATATTTGCCAGGTACTGAAGATATTTTGCAATCATGTAAAACAAGGTCACTCTTATTATTATTATATTTTATTTGTTAAAGGGATTTATTTGTGAATAAAATATAATACAGTATATTAATATCTAATGGATTTAATACTGTTTTTTGAAACAATTCAACAAACATTCTACAAATTCATCAATTAAAAATTTTAATATGGCAAATATTAATAAATATAACTCATACAAACAAGATCTTTTGGGGATCCTTCATAATTTTTAAAGGTAGAAAGAATGCAGTGGGTTGCCCCCGGGTCGTAGTAAAACTGGTGGGAGGTTCCGCCCACCAACCCTGACGTCATCAAAACGCTTCTGTGCTTGCCCTGCTGCAAACCAGTAGTAAAAATAAGTAGAACCCATCCCTGGTGCAGTGAGAAAAGAAATTAAGAAACACTGCACTACACTAAGAAAGCTTGCAAGGACTGACTTTCATTAATGCAGGAAGATATAATAGGCCACCCTATAACCTACAGTGCTTTAATATTGCAGAGAGCAATCCATGTTCCTTCCCATATTGGTTAGGAACATTCTTGTTACTATCAAGTAGACCATCAAAACCTTTTAAAAAGAAAGTTAAGAACGTGACTTGACCATTTGCTTTACATCTAGCAAATTCCTTTTCAATCTAGTTTAATGGAACATCTTGAAATGCTCTATTTTGGTTCCTATTCTACAGCTCTTATTTATGATAAATGGTGCGTTTAAATCTGCAGCTAAGAAACAGAAATGAAGAAATACCAATACTGTACACACACATTACCTCTCCCTCTCCTTTGGAAGAAAAGTAATTCAGTTCTTCAACATCCACCAGTTTAATTAAATTACAAGGCAGAGGTGCTCCAACATGGCCTGAAAATCAAATGAAGAAATATGTGGTTTTCTTAAAAAAGTAAAAACCACAGCAGATCGTTATCACATAGTTATCTGCATATTAATGAAATAGTGGAAGTCAGGTATGTGTAATTGAGTGAAAAAAATTAATTACAAAATCACAGTATCTCACAGTGAGATTGGTAGAGGAAGCAGCCTATACACCCACGGTTTGTCTTTCCCTGAAGAGGGCGGAAAAACAGTACAGAAATAGACCTGCAATTTATCACAGATACTGAAGCTAGAATCCCAATAAGCTACATGATTACAGAGATTTACATAAGAGCATTTTGCTTAGCATTACTTACACTTTCCACCGGAGGTAAATTATTGATTGGTTTTAAAAAGAACTTGCCTGTTTGGCAGAGGACATTAAATGAGTCAGAAGCAGCCTAAATAGATAATTGTCCTGCAGGCCAGCATGTTTTAGGATTCTGGTCTTGGTGCTTTCAACCTTACATGACCACATTCACCTGTCTTTTATGAAGCTCCTGCCTCGTTGTTACCTGATGTCCAATCTCCTGGAGTGGTGAAGGTACACCCAGCTGTACACTCTGTTTGACCATAGCCTTCATAAACCTGTCAAAGAAACATTGTTTAAACAAGACACTAATGTTAGCATTTTATTTAAAAATTGGGAAAAGTAAAGTTCTCTGCTGTGCTCAGAAGGGAAAATTCTATCATTCAGAGTCACTGACACTGCCCCTGTATGAGCCAAACTTTTTGTTCTTGAAATAAAGAAATTATAAATGGTGGTTAATGTTCTTTCTTCTTATAAACTAAGAAAGTGGAGTGGAAAAGGTTTTTGGATTTTGTTGCTAGGCCAGGAAAAAAATTAAGTGGCTGAGAGCTGAATTATTGATAGCCACCAATAATAACATTTCTGAGGGCTAATGCTGTAAACTCTGCCTGGACTAAGGAAGAAGTATCATTTATTCCTGCAAAGAAAGGAAGAGGGCATTGTCAGTCTGGGTCCAAGGTGTCCTTGAACCCCTGAGAGTTTGAATATGTGTCTACTTAAATAAAGGAAAGTGACTGTATCAAAATCCTGGGAAAAAAGCTTGGCTTGTAAACCATCTGGAAACACAGATTTATTTATCAAACTTGGATGCTGCCCATCTTGCCCAAAGTGGTTTACAGATACTGAATAAAATGCAGTATAAAACATTAAAGGTCTTAAATTTAAATTAAAAATAATTTCAGGATGGTAGCTAATCAGCAGAACTGGAAGGCAGAAGAATGGCAACTGCCATAATAATTTAGCCTCATCCTGTAATGATCCAAACTAATAATTTGGCGAAAGTTGAGAGAGAGAAAAAATAAAATCTGGCCTTTCCTACGATTCTTATAAAACATAAACATTCTTATAAAAGATTGATCTTGTTAGAATAGTGACAATTTCTATTATGAATGTATCTGATCCCCACCTGATCCTTAGGTAGAATTACAGAAAAGGTACATCTAATAATCCTCTAGCAATTCCTACCTGACATCCTAATGCCGCTCGAAGGAAACCCAGAACTGTAGGTGAAGCAGGAGCAGCTCCAGTAACAATCATCCTAACACAACCACCGAGGTTTGCCTGTTAGATAAACACAATTCTGAAATACAACATAGTATCATCTTATCATTTATTACTTTGAGAAAATAGCAACATTCTCCGTATAAGCAACCTTACTCCCCACAAAGCTAATTCCATCTTTACTATTCTTTCAGACTTTCCAAAAGGCTTTTGCAGGAAGCATTGATAAATATGCGACTCCAGAAACTCTGGCACCAAGAATGGTGGGAGAGTTGATTTTAGGTTTTCTGTTTTGCTAGGCTTCTCTGAATCTGAGTGCTGGATCATGGTGTATACACGGCTCAGAGCCACATTTAACTGGAGTGGTATATAAGCCCTGGTAATAAAATAATTAAAAGAAAAGTGTCTGCAGGACTGTCCACAATGTGCAAAGACAAAGGTCAAAGGTCTGTCCAAGACATAAGTGGGACTGCTCGTTGCTGCTTGCAAGATAAATTTTGCTACAGTTCTGAATGCCTGGATACAAGTAATCCTCAAGTTAGGATGGTAATGGAGCCTGCCTAGCACAATTGTAACTCGTGATGGTCATAAAGCAAGTTGGCCATGTGACCAACCCGATTTTACAACCTATTTTGCAGAAGTTTTTAAGTGAATCATCACAATCGTTAAGTGAATCTGCAATTGTTATGCAACTGCCACAGTCATTAAACTAATCAACGGGTATGAGCCATGGTGGTGCAGTGGTTAGAATGCAGTACTGCAGGCTACTTCTGCTGACTGGTGATTGCCAGCAGTTTGGCAGTCTGAATCTCACCAAGCTCAAGGTTGACTCATCCTTCCCTCCTTCTGAGGTTGGTAAAATGAGGACCAGATTGTTGGGGTCAATAAGCTGACTCTGTAAACTGCTTAGGGAGAACTGTAAAGCACTGTGAAGCAGTATATAAGTCTAAGTGCTATTGCTATTGCTAGCTATGGATGCAGTTTTGCCAAAAAAATGGAAGTAAATGCCAATTTTCAGCAAAGACATCATAAAACATGGTTACACAACCACAGACACTGCAAACAACCGTAAATGCAGCCCAATTGCCCAGCGACCAAAGTGCAGTCATGTGCCTATAGGGAAGGAACCATCAGGACTTTGAATGCAGATCCCAAGTACCTCCCATCAGAACATCAGAAAGTTGAGGACTACCCGTATTGCTAATATATTATTGGTTCCCACAATACATTTCCCTTCAGTTATATTGGAAAGAGCTCAGTTTCCAAAGAAAACAAGAAGTGGGGAAAGCAGTTACTATATATTGTTTAGATTAGCGGGGTATGGTTGAAATCATGAAGGGACCCATTTTTTAATGAGATTCAAAGACGATTTAAATATGTGTACTGTATTTCAGGACTTAATGTACTTTCCAATCTTCATTCTCCAGTACTGTTATTAACATCCCCTAATCTGCCAAAAAGGATCAATAATAACTCAAAATTGGAATTTGGAATTTGGAACCCTCGCACATGCCCAAGATGGCGACTCCCGATGGAGCTCCGGTTTTACGGGGGTAATGTCCTGACAGTTGGGGGTCCTTAGGGCCAATTACCCATCTATGGCCCATGGTGTGTTGAGAGGGCTGATTTGCCGATCCGATGGGAGCATTTTCGGCTCCGGAAGACCTTCTAGGAGAGCGGTTTTGTGGCTTCGCTCTCTGAAACAGCTTATAATGAGATGGGCAGTGCTGGTGGGATTTGAGTCAGCGAATTTGGGCTGATAGCTTCATGACAGCCGGCCCTACATTCATCAGAGGCTGCCGGATGGATGGCGATATACAGCTGCGATGACTGTCTGGCACCCTGGGCTGACTTCGTTAGACCCTTGGCAAGATTGGAGGTTGCCTGCAGAGGCCGGCAGTGGGCGAAATCGGTGCGGAGGAGGCCGATGGTGGTGGCAGTTTAAAATTCCAAAATGGCGCCCGAAATAGCAGTTACAGTTGGCAGTTACAGGCAGCAAAAACCAAAGCAATTTAGAGACCAAAGAGGCCTCAGAAAGGAGAATAGGGACCTTTCTTATTTATTTTCAACTGATCTCCTGGGCAATGGAAAGATGCTGATCCTTCCATTGTCGGGCCAGCTCTGGATTACCATCCCAGAGGCCTCCCCTCTCTCTTTCTATGGGGGGGGGGTTAAACCTTCATGCATAAAAGACCTAAAGAAAGCTAAGGAGATTAGAAATGATTGTTATATCTATCATGGGGGCTTTGCTTCTACAAAGTGACTGCCTTATTCCATCTCCCCTCCTGTATTTTTATCTCCTACCGCCCTTTTATGACCGGATATTCGGCTTTTTGTGAATCATTTGCTATCCAGGTTTGGTGTTTCCTGTATATCAGGATGAGAATTTCCTTACTTTTATTTCATCTGAGTCTCCCTGGATTTTCGCCTACTATATATATTTCCCACAGACTATCCGTATCTCTAATCTCAAGGATTGGCTATTCCATCTATGCCTAGGTACAACATTGAAAGAACAGGACTATAGCTGCTGTTTTTCTCCTTTATATCTGGTTGCCGTGAGAGGGTGATCGATGTTCACATCTGAGTTCAAAATGGCTCTTTCTACCGCTGATATGAGAGTTCAGCAGGACTAAAATGACTTGTACCTCTAATTGATACTCTCTCCACAGGACCCTGGATAACTAGGACATGCCTACCAGCTATAGACTATCTAGCTACAAAATGTACTCATTGGGAGAACTCCTCAAACTGCGAGATGCCCCCCTCTCGCAGGTCTGGCCCTCTTCTTTATCGAGGGCCTATCTCGATGACGGACTTTGGAGTCCGGAGAGATGGCATACAGCAAAAAGAGGGTTATGGGGGTTTTTAGGGAAATTTCTTAATAAGATTTTAAGGGATTCTGGGAGGGGGGTAGATTACGTGGGTTCGGGGGAAGACCCGCGGGGGAGGGTATCTGGGCCAGCCGTAGGGCATGGCATGGGAGGTGTGAACTCTGGGGTCAAGGAGATGATTAGATCTTACGATACAGATGCCCATAACATCGATACTGTAGGTGGGAGGGGCAGATATGGCGGGAGCAGGGGGCCACATCATCCTACGGGAGTGCGTCCTCGCTGTTTACAAGCGGTGGCGCGCTCCGACCCTCAAAGCTCTTCTCGTTCCCCAGGTTGTAGGGAACCTCGGGCCCCAGGCCTTCGGCTGATGCTGTGCAATGCCAGGTCCGTGGTAAATAAAGCCCCCCTCATTTGTGATCTTATTCAGGAGGGGGGTGCGGACCTGGCGGGTATTACGGAGACCTGGTTGGGCCAGGAAGGGGGAGCCCCCCTTGTTGATATGTGCCCACCAGGTTTCCGTGCTTTCCATCAGCCAAGGTCTCAGGGGAGGGGCGGAGGGGTGGCGGTTGTTATTAACGAGGGTCTTGGACCAAGGGAGGCCACTGTTCCTCAGACGGCTGGATGTGAGTCCCTTCTTGTGAAGTGGGGTCATAGGGTGCAGTTGGGCTTGCTAGTCACGTACCTGGCTCCCTGCCATGTGGCAGCAGCCCTGCCTGAGCTGCTTGATGTTATAGCCGCGGTGGCTGTTGACACCCCCAGGCTTATGGTCATGGGGGATTTTAACCTGTCATCAGTTGGCGAGACATCTGAGGTGGCTCGGGAGTTCATGGCTTCCATGACGGCTATGGACCTGATCCAGTTAATTTATGGCTCTACTCACATGGGGGGACACACACTGGACCTTGTTTTTGTCTCTGGACAGTGGTTGAGTGATCTCGAGATAGGGGATATAGTGATTGAACCCTTGTCATGGTCAGATCACTCCCTCCTTCGCCTGGACCTTCGAACCGCCACACCCCGCCGCAGGGAGGCGGAACCGACCAGGTGGTTCCGCCCCAGGCGCCTGATGGATCCTGAGAGATTCCAGATGGAGCTTGGGCCATTTCCTGAGGTTCTAGCACACGACTCGGCTGAGGACTTAGTGGCCGCCTGGGATAGGGCGGCGGCTGATGCTTTAGACCGAGTCGTGCCTTTGCGGCCTCTGACCCGGCACCGGTCTCACCTGGCTCCTTGGTATACTGAGGAGCTGAGGGAGATGAAGCGCCGGAAAAGACGCCTAGAGAGCAGTTGGAGGGCTAGTCGTTCTGAATCCGACCGAACACTGGTAAGATCTCATATTAAGAATTACCTAGTGGCGATAAGAGTAGAGAAGAGTAACTACTTTTCTACTCTTATTGCGTCATCAGATAATCGCCCAGCTGCCCTGTTTAGGGTGACCCGCTCTCTGCTCCATCAAGAGATGCGGGAAGACCCCTTGGAGGGTAGAGCTGAGGATTTTGTACAATATCTGTATGACAAAATTGCTCAGATTCGTGAACAGCTAGACTCTGACTGGATTGATCCAGAGGAGATGACAGGGGCAGGTCCTGAGAATATTATTTGGGAAAAGTTTGATCCTGTGACTCCCGAAAGCGTGGACAGGATACTGAACAGACTAAAGGCGACCACATGTTTATTGGACCCGTGTCCATCCTGGTTGGTACTGGCCTCCCGGGAGGTGACACGAGGCTGGCTCCAGGAGATTATAAATGCTTCTTTGAGTGAGGGTGTCTTTCCCACCGTCTTGAAAGAGGCGGTGGTGAGGCCCCTCCTCAAGAAGCCCTCCCTGGATCCAGCTGTATTAGCAAATTATCGTCCTGTCTCCAACCTTCGCTTTGTTGCAAAGGTTGTTGAGAGTGTGGTTGCACGACAACTGCCTCAGTACCTGGATGAATCGAATTATCTAGATCCGTTCCAGTCGGGATTCAGGCCCGGGTACAGCACAGAGACAGCATTGGTCGCATTGGTTGATGATCTCTGGAGGGCTCGAGACAGGGGTTGCTCCTCAGTCCTTGTCCTATTAGACCTCTCAGCGGCTTTTGATACCATCGATCATGATATCATGCTGCACCGGTTGGAAGGGTTGGGGGTGGGGGGCACTGTTCTACAGTGGTTCTCCTCCTTTCTCTCTGACCGGTCGCAGTCTGTGTTGACAGGGGGGCAGAGGTCGACCCCGAGGCCCCTTATATGTGGGGTGCCACAAGGATCGGTCCTCTCGCCCCTTCTATTCAACATTTATGTGAAGCCGCTGGGTGAGATCATCCGTGGTTTTGGGGTGAAGTACCATCAGTACGCTGATGACACCCAGCTGTACATCTCCACCCCAGACCACCCCAATGATGCCCTCGAGGTGATGTCCCGGTGCCTGGAGGCCGTACGGATCTGGATGGGGAGGAACAAACTCAGACTCAACCCATCCAAGACCGAGTGGCTGTGGTTTCCGTCATCCCGATATAGTCAGTTGGCGCCATCTCTGACTATTGGGGGCGAGTTGTTGGCCCCCACAGATGGGGTTCGCAACTTGGGCATCCTCCTGGACTCACGGCTGTCTTTTGAAGAGCATATGACGGCCGTAGCCAGGAGGACTTTTTATCAGGTTCGCCTGATTCGCCAGTTGCATCCCTTTCTGGATCGGGACTCGTTACGCACGGTCACTCACGCCCTTGTCACCTCACGCCTGGATTATTGTAATGCTCTCTACATGGGGCTCCCCTTGAGAAGCACCCGAAGGCTCCAACTGGTCCAGAATGCGGCCGCGCGGGTGGTAATGGGAGCAATGTGGCGCTCTCATGTAACCCCCCTCCTGCGCGAGCTGCACTGGCTCCCAGTGGTCTTCCGGGTGCGCTTCAAGGTTTTGGTTACTATCTTTAGAGCGCTCCATGGCTCAGGACCAGGGTACTTACGAGACCGCCTCCTGCCACCAATAGCCTCTCACCGACCAGTTCGCTCCCATAGAGAGGGACTCCTCAGGGTGCCGTCGGCCAAACAATGTCGACTGACGGCCCCCAGGGGGAGAGCCTTTTCTGTGGGGGCACCTACCATCTGGAACGGGCTTCCCCCGGAGTTACGAAACATCCAAGACTTACGCATTTTCCGCCGAGCCCTGAAAACATTTCTATTCCAACAAGCTGGTCTGGCCTAACTCTCCCTTTTTAATTGGCTTTTAAACTGTCTTTTAAATTGGGTTTTAAACCTCTTTAGATAAATTTGGATGTTTTTTAATCTTTGAGCCTAAATTACTTAATCTGTTTCTTAATAGTTTTTAACTTCTATATGTATTTGTATTTATTATGGCTGTTCACCACCCTGAGTCCTTCGGGAGTAGGGCGGTATACAAATATGAAAAATAAATAAATAAATAAATAAATAAATCTTGCCGCACACAATTCAAATAAATAAAAAGAAACAAAGAGAAAAGTAAAGTAGCTAAGCAATCCACCAGGATAAATATTTGGGGAATGGGAAAAGAAGGGCAATTTTTTAAAAAATGGAAAATCTCCTTCCTCCCATAGCAAATTCCTGCACATTTCTACTTTAGTTCTGATTTAAGGAAGATTTATTATGCTTAAATGGCCTCAGATTTACATAGCTGTCTATATAAATCCCATTGTTTTAGCATATGACAATAAAATCAATACAATTAAAATCAACATACTCAACATGAATCTTAATACAGGGAGTGAGTCTTGCCACTTTCCTAAATACTGGGGAAATGAGGGCTAAATCCACTTTCCTTGGGGGAATATTCCAGAATTTGAGGTCTATATAGGACCTCAAAGCCCTTTTCTGCGCTCACAGCTATTTTGGGGCAGCTGAGGCGTCTTCTAAAGCACCTCTAGTACTGATCTCAATAATTGAACAGGTTTAAAAATACAAACAAATATTCCCGTTTCTTTTCTGGTTTGAAATATTTAGGCCTTGCTTACAAATAGAAGACTTATTTAACTTGAATGGTTACTTCTGTGAAGTTAGTTATGTTGACTAACTCTCCAATACCCTCATTACAAGGTGCTTCCATAGAGTATGGGTGCCCCTCTCCCCCAGAGGCAACACTGTTCAACAAGTTTGCACCAAAGGAAAAAAATAACTTGATTATAACCAAGCTATTTTCCCATTTTTATCACATCTGAATTCAGTATATGAATTCATCCCTACATTTAAGCTAGCCTTTTTAAATGCCTTGAGACACATTCAAGGTAAATTGCATCCCTATTGTGAGTGACTCTCACAAGATCTAGTTTTTAATAAAGCCTTACCTGTATTTTGTTAAAGAATAATATATCCCACACACTGTTATTTCTAACGATTCCACTTTGAACTTCTGCTTTTTTACGATTAGCAGCAAATTCAAGAAGCCAGCGTTTCACAGGAGTGTCTGCTTGACTAAAAATCTACAAAGAGGTGTAAAAGAACAAGGAGAAAGGCAAGGAAATGTTACTTTCACAGAAAAAAAAAATTGTCAAGAAGCAAATGTATTACTTGTATAAGCAGACATGACTCTACAAATGTCTTCTTTTCCCCTTTGATTCAATTGTATCCAATTCTCCCCCCCCCCCCCAAAAAAAACTGTATCCAATTCTCAGGAACTTTGTGGACAAATGCACATAGTTTTCGTGGCAATTTTTTTAAAGAAGTGGTTGTCATTGCCCCCTTTCTAGGGCTGAGAGAAAGTGACTGGCCCAAAGTGACTCAGCTGGCTTTGTGTCTAAGGCAGGACTAGAACTCATGGCATCTCCTGATGCCTTAATCACTAGACTAAACGGACTCTCACAATTGTCATTAGTCATATACAATTTCTGGAATCAATAGTAGCTGTGCCATAAAGCTATTAGGAAAAGGATAATCTATTATTGTTTGAATTATGCTCTATTTATCTTCATTCTACAAGGAAATTAAATAACTAAAATTTAAATGGAAGTTAAGATATTAATGTTTAGTTTGGCATGGTTATACATAATTATCTGGGAAATTATAGCAACAGAATAAAAAAGCATCTGGTAACTGCAGAGAAATTTTCACCTCTTAAAAGCCAATTGTGGCTGATCTTTATTTTTATTTCTGTCATAAGGCAGCAATTATGCCAACTCTTCAGGATAAATCATTAAAATCATATTTTATATACAGTTTCACAAACAAAAAGAGTAAAGAACTGAAGTCAACTTCATTTATGTTGCATTAATCATTCCCACAAAACTACCGTATTTTTCGGACTATAAGATGCAGCGGAGTATAAGACGCACCTAGATTTCAAAGAAGAAAACAAGAAAAAAATAGTTTTTGGCCTCCGCGGGTCCAGTTTTTGCCCTCCCCAGTCCCCAGGAGCACTCTGCAGGCCTCCCAAACCCTCTGCGTGTCCCATTTTTGCAAGAAATGGGCCTGTTTTCATGAAAAGTGGCCCCATTTTTGGCCTCCCGAACCCCCCACGCTTCCTGTTTTTGCCCTCCCAAGCCCCCAGCAGCACTCTGCAGGCTTCCCAAACCTTCTGTGCACCCCTTTTTTTTAGAAAAAATAGGACGCGGGGGGGGGGAAGGTTTCAGAAGGCCAAAAAACAGGGCCATATTCGGTCTATAAGACGCATCGACATTTCCACCCACTTTTTGGGGGGGTGCGTCTTAATAGTCCAAAAAATACGGTATATACTGCCTGTCAAATGCATAAGTATTTGTATACAGGTAGTCCTCAATTTACGACCACAATTGAGCCCAAAATTCATATTTCTAAGTGTGACATTTATTAAGTGAGTTTTGCCTCATTTCATGACCTTTTTTGCCAAAGTTGTTAAATAAATCAGTGCAATTCTTAAATTAGTAACAGGATTGTTAAGTGATTCTGGCTTCCCCATTGACTTTGCTTGTCAGAAGGTCGCAAAAGGGGATCACATGACTCTGGGACACTGTAACCATCATAAATGTGAGTCAGTTGTCAAGCATCCAAATGTAAATCATGTGTCCATGGGGATGCCGCAACAATCATAAGTATGAAAACGGTCATAAGTAACTTTTTTCAGTGCCGTTGTAACTTCAAACAGTCACTAAATGAACTGTTGTAAATTGAGGACTACCTGTATATAAATATACTGCAATAACAAGTACATTAAAATGCAGGCTAAAATAATATTGAACAATAGCCTAAGCTGCAATGGAGTATATGTTTTATTTCAAAGAGAAGATAGTCAAAAAATTGCCGTAAGAGAACCCACTCTCTTCCTGGGTGTTATCAAAGAAACATCCATCAGACATAGCATTTGATAAAGATGGTGATGATGTTATTACTATCCAATGATGCTTGCAAAATCTGGGCAGGGGTAGATAAAAAATATTTTCTCAATTATCCTAAGTACCTTGCTGCTTAAAACCTTAAGTGGTACACCAAAGGGTTGACAAATGCGGTATTCTGCTGTCCCAATACAAGACCCACCCCTTTTGGTCCTTTGTCATGATGTCCCATAGATGCCTGTATGGATTGAGCTAGCAACACAATGCTGCTTTTGTCATTCTGATGAAAGCAGAAAGTTTCCTTAGACACCCATTGGAACAGGAGTGAAATTCAGCCGGTTCTATACAGCTCAGGCCAACCGGTAGTAGCGGCTGTGGGAGGCTCCACCCACCCGTGTGGATGTCATGACATCGCTATTTTGCGATGATTTAAAGCCTCTGCGCATGCGCAGAAATCCTTGTGCATGAGTGGACACCACGTGACAAAAAAAAAAACAAAAAAAAACCAGTACGGCATCACTAATAAAACACACCCAAACATTGCTGGTGACTCCACCATCACAGATTTCAGTGTTATTCCCCATCCCCTTATAAGGATGCAGGTGGGCACAGTCCAGTCAGCCTATAGTGCTAGCCAGAAGACTGCCAGCATGCTCCTATAGAGGCACAAGCAGAGAGAGAGAGCTCTTCCTGAGCTACTAATTATGCTCTACATACATATTTAATATTTTATATTGCAGATAACATTTAGACAAGCATGTGTGGGAGGGAAGAATACACTTTTTGTAAAATAGAAAAACTCGAGCCTCTGGGTCTCAAGTTTAGGTCAAACCCTGAGCAATAGAGGCCACAGAAATCAAACCTGATCTCTTGGAAGTCCTGCAAGCAACAGTAAATCTCAGGTAAGAAGAAACAGAGACATCCAGATTCAACCCTCATATTATTTTATCTAATCTATCTAATCTATCTAATCTATCTATCTATCTATCTATCTATCTATCTATCTATCTATCATCTATCTATCTATCTAATTTCTGAACGTCCCATCTCCTCAAAGAGGGATTCTGGGTGGTATACAATAAAACATCAAAATATAAATATAAAAATTAAAAGGGTTAAGTTTCAAAATTTTACAATTAAAATGATATTTAAAAATTGACAGAGGCAAGAATAACTAAACCTTGTTAAAATTAGTTCACAGAGGCAAAGGGAGGGGTCTCATGGCACCAATCAACCCCATGACTGCATGTTCACATTCTCCTTTCCATTCTATGCATCAAATTCATTATTAAAAGGAATCTATAGAAATTGAAATTCTCACTTAACATAATAGCCAGGCTGGACACAGTTTGACTTCTGTATAGGAGCATTAAAAAAAAAAACTATTTGGCAGACTCTTGCATCAGTGGTGGGATCCTACTGGTTTAACAACCGGTTCGCTGAGCGTGTGCGCTAGGTGCGCGCTGCGTGCACATGCACAGTTTGCAGAAAATTGAACTTCCACGTTGCCGAGAGCAAGGAAAACAGCTGAGGAGCGGCAATCCACTCTGCCACCCCAATCAGCTGGCCTTTGGAAGCAGAAATATAGGTGAGTATAACACAGGGGTGGGCGAGCGAGGGAGCCCACTTCAAAGAAAGAGAGAACCGGTTCGCTCACAGCTGAGAGTCGGAGCTAATGGTTCACCCGAACCTGTTCGAACCAGTAGAATCCCACCACTGTCTTGCATATGTACACACATGTCCATTTGAAGATATGGTGTGATGGCCACAAAATTGAGCCATTGCACAGGTTTTTTTGGCACTTTATCTATTGTCTTTAATTCTATGGCACTGTGTGGTGGTTAATGTTTTACCGGTTATTTTCCAACTACACATCATATTATTTACCCTTATTTTCTGTCTTCCAGTTCTACCATCAGCATAGTGACTGATTACACCAGTACTGATCAAGAAGAATGGAGAGAACAAGATATGACAACGTTTTGGGGATTTCTCCTTCTTCTTTGCAAGCAAAGACAATTTGCAAACTGTGAGCGATCAGAATTTAGCAAGAAATTGTTCCTCATTTCAGCAAAATCTGCTGTCATTAAGATAGGTAAACAGGTTTGTGAGAATGGAAGTGATGGAGAACATGAGAATGCAATATAGAGAAAGAACAGAAATTTGACACTTGCTAGAAATTATAAGGCTAAAAAAATAGCTGAAAATAAAACACATTTTACTGAATAGGATTCTTTTTACATAGGAAAAGAAGAACCAACTTTATTTCACTTGCTATCAGACAGAAGAGCACCTCATACTACACACCTATTCCAATATTATAATAATTAGACTGTTTCTTATGTATTTTAAAAAGACACAGGAGTTGTTTTGGAACAAAAATGTAGCAGTCCTTTAGACTATAGTATCCATATACCAGATACATTAGTCCAGCCTTCTCAATTAACAGAGTGATTCAAGTGGACAAATTCTTATATGAATTAATTTCATTCTAGTAATTGTTCTTCCTAAAATTCTTTTTATTATAATTATTCTGATGGTTCTTTCTCTTACGTGATAGATTTTTCCAGAGGCCAAACTCATTCTTAAACAAAATCAATTTTCAAACAGCAGATAAAATACTTTGTGTTTCTTTTGTTCATAAAAATACCATCCAACTTAACAAGCAGTTGGGTAGTTAAATACATTTAAATGGAAAGTACTATTCCACTGCAAATTTCTGATACGACATTCTGAGTAAGTAAGCTGGCTTACATAAAGGTTAAATATGCAGCAGACAAAGAATTTAAGGAAAGAAAGAAGCATCCAGTCCTAACATATTAGATAAGATCATTTCCCCCCCTTTAATTTGCCAACACAAATGGTACCTTATCATACATTCTGTTGAGTAGCCTTGGTACAACAGGAAAGATGGTGGGACGCAGAGCTTTCATGTCATCAGATAACAAGCGAATATCCCCTTGGAAGAAGCCAATTCGTCCCCCATGACAATACACTACAGACTATAACAAAGGAAAAAGAAACAAATTAATTCCTGTTTTACCCAATAGGCCCCAAATAAAACCCATATAGTACTCCGCAGGCATCTTTCTTATAGGTGATACTGCAAAGTTACTATTAAATAACTCCTGATAAGAAGGTCCTATCCAATAGTCTTGGCCATGTCATGTGCATAACAGAACAAGTGTCTTGTGTTCTACCATTAGGGGGAGATGATTCTATCAAAGAATCCAAATCTGCTTCCTTGCAATACTGATTTACTCAGAAAGCCAGCAGTGATGGGTGATGACTACCCACTCTATATTTTAAGTTCTCTCGGCAAAGAAATTCCATTAAAAATTTCAGCACTAATTGTAGGGCAAACAACTAGCTGTGAAGTTTAGGAAAGACAATCTTTGGAAGAGAGGTAGTTCATTACAAGTTGTAAGTTGTAGGTTTGAACAATCAACTTTAAAAGAACTGAGAATTAAAAGTGTGCTTTTCCAAGTGAAGCAATAAAATATATTTTAAAACAATAAACCTTCTGGACTAACTGAAATTTTAGGTTTAAAGCAGTCACTGGCAGGACTTGCATGTAATTTTTAACCATAGATAAACTATGCAAGAACCTAGTTTCTGTTTAATATTCTTCCAAGATTCAAGGGGAAAAAAAATCAAAGTTCACCTCCTGTTTTAGATTAATAGCAATAGCATTTAGACTTATATACCACTTCACAGTGCTTTACAGCTGTCTCTAAGCAGTTTACAGAGTCAGCATATTGCCTTCAACAATCTGGGTCTTCATTTTACCAACCTCGGAAAGATGGAAGGCTGAGTCAACCTTGAGCCGGTTGGGAAATTAAGTCTAATTCAGCATGTTTCTGAATCTTAAATTAAGGATAATTGTCGCTATAATTAGTGGAAAGAGCTTCAAGCCACAGTTTGTGGAGATGGTTTGTTTTCATGAGTCGAATAGGATAGGGCATGGGTGAAGCCAGGCATAGGCGAGTCATTCTTATAATGCTATACTACGATTCAGTGCAGTGTTTTTCAATCTTGGCAATTTTAAAATGTGTGGATTTCAACTCCCAGAATTCCTTAGCCAGCATGCTTGTTGAAGTCCAAACACCTTAAAATTGCCAGGTTTGAAAAACAATGACCTAGTAGCACATCTGGGCCATCCCATTGCCTAGTCATCCCTTTTTTATTATTCAGCAGGAGAAAATGTTGGCTTCCACTGACACTGAGGCCTTACCTGTACCATTCGCTCAAACATGTGTGCTAAAGGCAAATAGGAAATGTGTACATCCTCATATGTAGGAGACCACTGACTCTGGAAAAAAAAACACAACAGGGAGCCCCACAAGGCCTGGTCAGTCTAGACAGTTTCTTACCTGTATCACTCTCTCAAACATGTGAGCCAAAGGTAGGAACGAGATGAGTACATCGTCCTGTCTCGGAAAGATCACTTTCTGCAGATGAAGGGCATGGGAGACAGAAAGGAAAGAAACACTGACAGGAAGACACAACAAGAAAGTCATAAAACAATAAAAAGAAAAATGGCACCAAGAGGAGCAAAAGGGGGGTAGAGATTATTACGTGAGAAAAGAGAACAGTGTTTGAAATAATGCGTTAGGCCACGACACCAATGGAGCTATGTTAGCAGGAGTGGTGAGTAACATAAGGGTGTAATGCAGAGAGCTCTCTCCACTGTACAGGGCACCAAAGGTGTCCGTTCCTAATCACAACACCAAAATGACAACACATGCATCATATTATCTATGACTGACGCAAATTCTGCCCTTTCATATTTGCATCATGACAAGTACACAATTGTGCAATTATGGAAGGAATGGAGTTTGCATCATGGCACATATTTTATCTTTAACACACATTCCTCACCCCGATCTTCTCCAGACACCTGGGCAGGTGTGTTCTGAGACCTGAGCTATGATCATGCCCTCTATTCAAGCATCTCTGATGCCAACTCAAAATGCCCGCTCCCAAGAACACTTCAGATACTTTTGCTCCTTGGAGTTTTCCCCAGAGAAGTGCCTGTTTTTAACAATTTAACAATTTTCAATAAAATTGACCAATTACTAAGCCACAAGTTCAAATGTCGACATACACATGGGTTAGGAACATACCGTATTTTTCAGAGTATAAGACAAAAATATAGAAGAAAGTAATAAGATGTCAAATAAAACAACCCCCGATGGGATGATTAGTAGTTGACCGGTGTGTATGTATGTATGTATGTATGTATGTATGTATGTATGTATGTATGTACTGTATTTTTCGGAGTATAAGACGCACCTTTTCCCCCCTAAAAGGGTATGAAAATTTAGATGCGTCTTATACACCAAATGTAGCCCCGTCCACCCACTGGCCCCCACCTTATGGCCTCTTCCTTGCAGCAGTTACCTCCTTGCAAGCAAACAGCAAGAAAAAACAGCTCCTTTCAGCTTTAGCACAGACTAATTAGCACAAGTTGATTGGATTGGCCTCCCAATTCTCAGCTGATTTGCTCTCAGCTGTTTTGTGCAGGGCTCTGCTGCTTGCTGCAAAGAGGTAAATTGCTCGAACAGATTTTTTTTTCCTTGTGCTAATCAAGCTATGCTGAAAACGAAAATGAAAGTAAAGCAGGCTGTTTGCTGTTTGCTGCAAGGAGGCAAAATTGCTCAGAGGCAGAGGCAGATTTCTTTTTCTTCTTTTTCTCACCAAAAAAGGTAGGTGCGTTTTATACTCCGAAAAATACGGTATTCTAGACCAAGTCAAACCATTTAGCTAGCAGACACTCTATTTATAATGGAAGGACAGGATATTCATTTATTTATAGAAACATCCATCTATTTATTTACTGAAACATTATTATTACGATAATAAGATCCCTTTTTCAGCATAAGCCACCCAGAGTCTCTCTAGTAGGGAGTGGGCGGCATATAAATAATAAATATAACAAAATAAAATAATAAAATAAAACAAAATAGCTAGCATTTGGACAATTACAAAATCAGACTGCATGACTTATCCTTATCTTCCAGTAGAAGGAAATCTGTGGTCTATAATAACTGTTTGATCCTCAGGATCAGCTATAATCTACAAGTGACAGATCAGTCACATATCGGGATAGGGTTGAAAAGGGTTCCTATGAAATCCTGAATAATTGGAGCTAAGAAATGGTTTCATTCTGGTTTAGGGCACTATGTGAATCCATCCCAAATAGGTTAGTAGTATGTCTCAACAAGCCACTGCAGCTTGTTTAATAAAACACAGTTAATCTGATTGAACCCAATTAGCATAAGGCAATGTCTGAGTCATAAATAGAATATAGCATGTGATGCTTTTATGAGGATGAGATATAACACAAAATTCATAGCCAAGTAAATTCTCTTTATCAGTCAGCCATTAAAGGGATGGGAATCCTTCCAGGTTTTTTTTTAATATCATGTTATAAAATTAACCTTGCAATCTTGCTTTTTGGATGCCTGTTCATGCTTCCGTGCTTTAAATTACATGGATTCTTTATTAACCATTTCTGTTTGCTGCTCTGCTCACAAAATATTTTAGATAGAAGGGACTCCCTTTACATTTCTATTTTTTTCTTTAAAATATCTAATTTTTTTAAAATACATTTTTCTATTGCCGAAAATCAATTTATGTATACTGCGGATTGAGGTGCTCATAGTGATCATTGTAGAAAGGCCATTATCAGCTGGTAGCTGAAAGAGCTGGCACAAGAGAAAGTAACATCTGAATTTCTCTGACCCATTTTAAAAATTGAAGATTTACAGTATACCTGTTCTTGAAGTGGACAGCAACAATATTTAATGATTATGGTTCTAAATTCATTTTCTTTTCCCCAAACTACTTTCTGCACTTGATCCAAATTTAGTCATGTTTCAAAAAGACCACTCAAAGTAACTTAAGTTTTAAGGCAATGTTAACTATAGTTAGACTGATTTCGGGGGTTTGTGCCTGAACCATGCCCAAGTCTCAAGTTGGAATGATCCTTTCTTGCTAGGAAAAAAAATATCTTAAATTCAAAAATCATCATTGGATTTCTTCCTACTATTAAGCATTAATTCAGTACTTAAACCAATGGCATTGGAAATTACAGTCATGACTCCCAAGCAGTCTCCTAAGACAGTTTCCTATTTTGTAGGTGTTTCTATTTCCAAAATTATATAGTTCATTTTCTTGTCAGGTTTTAAAGTAATTAGAGTATTCACCTCTGTCACTTTCAAAAAACCTGAAAAATCAGCCACCACATTTCCATGAGTCAGCATAGCACCTTTTGGGTTACCTGGAAAATGGAAGAAGAAGCATCTTATCAAATAAACATTCACATTTAGCAGCTAGGAAATATGGGCAAAGAAGTCAGCACCACAGAGAATTCTTTCAAAATCTGTTTCTTATTTGCTAATATGAACTGATCTTTGACAGGATGTGCATTGTCAGCCTTTAAATGCCTGCTTAGCACTGTAAACTGTAAGAAGTTTTCACTGCTGTAGTATCAGTGAAGGCAAAATGGGTCAATCAAATAAGTTACTTCATATATACCCAAAAGGCACTTTCAGGGATCCTGCCAGATATTTCCTATAAACAATTATTGTTCTGATGTTGAAACTTGGTTCCCATAAGCTTTCCCTTCACTGAACTATGAAATCTCATCATCTACATTAGGAATGAACAACTCCCATCTCTGCCCCCCATTTAAGGACAACATTTCCACCATGATAATCCTTTGGAAAACACGCCCAATTTGGTAGAAGGTACTAAACAAGGAGCCCCAGCAGGTCCACCCATCATTTCTCTGATGCTTGTTTTCTTTTCTTCTTTTTGCTGATTCCCTTTTCCTTCAGTATGAGGCTAGCACAAACTTTTAAAATGAAGCTGAGGATGCTCTACTATAACCACTCATATTTTAAGCATATTTGAAGTCACCTTGTTTGTTTCAGAGCTATCTTTGAAAACGATCAGCTTCTACCAGGGTTCAAATGTTGATTTGTTTTAGAGCTTTGTACAGAATCTGGAACTTAATACAGTCTTTCCACACCACTGTCAGGTCATCTCCTACAACCACAGCCAATTCTCCTAGTGCTATCTGATGGACAGCAACCAAGATGTTTTCCTTCAAATATTTATAGGCTTGAAAGTATTAAGGAATGCATTAAATAAATGTAGTATTTGAGAGTAGGTAGAGATGGCAAGATTATTACTCCCAACCAAGGACATTTCTTCAAAAGGAGAGGTAATGAAATGTGCTTTGAAAATCCAAATATATGACATTCGCTTGTTCCTATTTTATTTTCTAAAGATCTTTTCTTGCTGCATTTAACTTAAGATAAATTTGAACTCATAAGGTCAAGTTCCAAAACACTAAGTGAAGATAATGTATTTATGTATTTAAAAATAGATAATGTTTCCAAATGTATACCTCATATATAGAGCAGATGGATTTAGAAAAGAAATGAAAATATCTGAATTAAGTACTGTAGTGTGAGAAAAAAATCATGTATAAGCATGATTTTTCATTTGCCAAATTAAATAAATCAAATCAAATCACAGATCAGAACTAGCATTATCAAGATCCAAGCTAACGTTTTAATATTTTGGGAAATACATTTTTGCAGTGAAGGAAATAACCCCTTCATTCCTCATGTATTTAACTGTCCATGGGATATTTAGATACCTTACTACTTTCAAACTAGTTGGAAATTGCAATTGCTATACATATAGCTCCAAGTCAAAAATAATGAAATAAAATAAAAGTAAAATAAATAAAAGATCAACAGGGGAAATATTTAGTAAAATCGCTTTAGGCAGAGTTCAAAGATCTTTGAATACAAGATTTTAATTCTAATATCCACTGGAACTGAAGTTAAATTCACAATGAGCCAAGTGAGTCATTCCATCCTTTTTTTTAAATATTTTTTTTTATTTTTAAAACAAAAACATAAATTTTGAATTTAACCAGTTATTTACCAGTATAAATGTTTTAATTTTTCAAAATATATCTGATCAGTCAGGGTGATAAGTATCTTGTATTTATATATACCATTATGCTTTTGCACCCTCCCATATTATAAAATATGTAAAAGTAATCAAAATTAAAATGTACACATTTCTATTTACAAACATTTTAAATGGGTCTAAAGAGTTAAACTATAATCTATATTTATGTTAAATTTCATCAGCATTAAAGTAATAAATTTTACCTGTGGTACCACTAGTAAAGCAGACAATTGATAGATCTTCTGGATGAGGAGGCTAAAAAAAATATCACAAGAATAAGAAATACAATTTCTTGCATCAGATTTATCAGTTTCAAAAACAGAGAAATAATATCATTTTTAATGCAATCATTTCCATAGGGTGTTGCTCGCTTTCTCTCCCCCCCCCCGCACAAAATCTGGTTCAAAATAAAGATAGAACTTACTTAACAACTGCCCTATTTAGTGAACATTCAAACTACAGTGGTACCTCAGAATGCATCATTAATTGGTTCCAGGAGGCGCAATGAGTACCAAAAATAATAAGTACCAAACAATTTTTTGCCATAAGGAATAATGTAGTGAGTTACAAGGCAGTCAACGACAAGTTCTAGATTGTGTCTTGAGTACTAAACAAACAATGAGTATCAGGACAAAATTTTTGCGTCAAAATGCATTGAGTACCAAATCTGATGAATGTGAAAGCAACTGAGTACCAAGGTACCACTATAAATGATGGCACAGAGAAAGTAAATTTTTAACTGATCCCTACACTTACAACTGTTGCAGGGTTTCCACAGTCATGTGATTGAGATTTAAGCACTTCACAATGAGATTGTAAATTTATCACGATCATGTGATGTCTTGCTTACAACCATGTCACTTAGCAATAGAGTTACCAGCCCCAACTGGGATTTATTTTTTGAGAATAGACCATTATATTAAAGTCTTATACTACAATTGTATGCACCTTTATTTGGGGCTGAGCTGGACAGAACCTAAAGAACTCCCTGGCATCCCTGTTTGTAAGACAGCATAGACAGGGAGTCAGCCTTTATCCAGAGACTGATAGCTATGCTGTGGCTGTCATCCTGTCTTCATCTGCTGTGTGTGTGTGTGTGTGTGTGTGTGTGTGTGTGTGTGTGTGTAGATAGATAGATAGATAGATAGATAGATAGATAGATAGATAGATAGATAGATAGATAGATAGATGGATGGGCGGGGGGGGGCTAGAGTAACTCTGTATGTACTCTAGAGGGTGAAGCTCCCATCTCAGCATTGGATTTGAAGGTGAGGGAAATTTCTGAATAGGGCTAATAAGATATCAGAGACCCAATACCTTCAGAATCCATTTTGGATATTTTGGATTTTTTGGGTTTTTCTTGCTTTTAATTCTCAGCTTAAATTTTGTTCAGGAAAATATTCAGAGGGACAGTTCTTGGAATCACCAAACTAAATAACTTCTATTCACAAGAATGGAAATCATTCATCTTGCAGACGTCTCTTACTCTTCTGTCCTTATCTGAAGATTACATAAATATTCAGCCACTTACATGCCAAATTCTGATGATGTAATATCAGGTTTTTTGGGAGGAGAAGAGTATTAAGTATGAGAGTAAGAGAAATTCACCTCCCTGATGTTCCCAATCCCACATTGATTGATTCGTTGATTGGTTGATTGATTGATTGATTGATTGATTGATTGATTTCAAAAATGTGTACTGCCAAATATCCAGTTATGTACAAAGTATCCAACAATGACTTTTTGGAGTGTTTTTCTCAGAATCCTCATATTGGTTATAAAGACACACAAACATAAACTGTTGGAGTCACACAAAAGCAGAACCTTTTTCTGCACAGAAAATTTTGTTACAGGACATTCACATTATGGGAAGCAAGAAACCCAGCTTCTGCTCAGTAAGATTTTTCCATGGCAGTAGAAAATAGCATCAGATCATTATTTCTTTTATATTTTAATCCTAAGCATGCCAAATATCTCACATGAAGATACAGGAATTCTCTGTATAAAAGCATTCATGTACTGGGCAAATCTGGTGTCTCTTTTCTGAACGAACAGTCAACATTTTTAAATGCTATGTTTCCCTGTATCCCTGAAGTGCTATTTATAAGCAGCTTATTGAAAAATTCACAAAAACATCTGTACCACTAAATTTTCCACTAAAAGAAATGGAATGTGAACAAACAAACCCATACAATCTTGTGTTATTTTTATTCTTTCCTTGAACGCTTAATGGTGTATTTAGCCCTTCGTTTATGAGAAAATAATAAAGATAGAAAAAGATGGATTTTACTCACTACAGGAGCATGCCAGCATTCCCGACCACAGTTCTGAAGAATACAAGAACATAATATAATTCATATCTGTGATAATCTGTGAGCAGTTCTCTGGCCTGACTTGTTTCCTATTGCTGTTTACTTCTTTAAACTTAAATCTGTGCTGGGATATATTGACAAGACTGGACTAATAAAGCAGTTTTACGCTGTCAAATTTAGATTTTTTTTAACATTATTAATTAAATTGGGAATTACTTTAGTGTAATGGTTAAGACATCAGGCTAGAAACCAGGAGACTGTGAGTTCTAGTCTTGCCCTAAGTGACCTTGGGCCTTTCCCTCTCATTCAGCTCTAGGAATCACTCAAAGGCAAACCACTTCTAAAAAGCTTTGACAAGAAAATTGCAGGGACTTCCCCATACAGTTACCAAGACATTTTAAAAAATCAAATTGTGGTACTTATTAACTTTGTCTTGTCTTCGCTTTTTTAAAATAGTCTTTCTTCAGCATATTAAAAAATACCATTTATTCTCACCCCTTAAAATAGTTTTTCATTTCACAAAAGTATAAGATAAGATCAAATAAAACAATGGAAAAGAACCGCACCTCTACTTCCAGCATAGCCTGGATTTGAACTCCACATCTTTTTCCTCTTTCTTGAAGATCCTTTTCAAAGGGGTCCATCAAGATAATTGATTTCAAGCCCGTTGTTTGTTTTCTTTCTACATGTTCTAGCAGGACTCTGGCTTTTTCAGGTTTATCACAAACTACTATAGAAATATCAGCTAATAAATTAAATCAAATGATATAGGTAATTATATTAAAATATAAACACATTTTTATTTACAAATCACAAGCCATCTAAATTGTGTGACATTTATTCAAAGAAGAATATATATCAATTCCTGAAAATTACAACCCTCTAATTGCCAACCCTCCTGAGGAGGAAAGCTATGGCAAATCTAGATAGCATACTAAAAAGCAGAGACATCACCCTGCCAACAAAAGTGCGTATAGTCAAGGCTATGGTTTTCCCAGTTGCAATGTATGGCTGTGAAAGTTGGACCATAAGGACGGCTGAGTGCCAAAGAATTGAGGCCTTTGAACTCTGGTGCTGGAGAAGACTCCTGCGAGTCCCTTGGATTGCAAGGCGATCAAACTGGTCAGTCCTAGAAGAGATCAACCCTGACTGCTCTTTAGAAGGCCAGGCCCTGAAGATGAAACTCAAATACATTAGCCACCTAATGAGAAGGAAGGGCTCAATGGAGAAGAGCCTAATGCTGGGAAAGATTGAGGGCAAAAGAAGAAAGAAGAAAGAGAATGAGGTGGTTGGATGGAGACACTGAAGCAGTAGGCGTGAACTTAAATGGACTCCAGAGGATGGTAGAGGACAGGAAGGCCTGGAGGAACGTTATCCATGGGGTCGCGATGGGTCGGACACGACTTCGCAACTAACAACAACAATTGCCAACCACTGCAAATGTATTCTTATTTCCATTGTGTATAGAGGGGTACAGAATTTTTAAATTCTGAATCAATACCTTCCCAATTTCCCAGCCCTAGTTCTTTCCCCCTCTTGTCTGGATTACTCTAGCTTTAAAATAGCAAAATTTAGAATAGACTTAGACTGAGGAATGACTAATTCCTGAATCTATAAACTGTAATCAAAATGAGCTGCAAAACTCATACTAAATTAAAACCAATTCAAAACTGTTCCGTTCTAAAATACTGGTTCATAGCTTAAATAATTTTTACCCAAATTATTGGGGGCAGCTGATGCTGTAAACCGTTTAGAAAGGGCTGTAAAGCACTGTAAAGCAGTATATAAGTCTAAGTGCTAGTGCTGTATTTTAAAGTCAGAAAAGAAATATTTCTGGTATCATATTAGTTGTGTGAATTGTTACAGGAATTACATTTTAATTTAACCCTGTAAAACATAAGATATTTATCCCTAGATTGTCAATCAGACTTTCTCAACTTCTCAACTTCAAAAGCTGCAGAAAAGGCTCAAAACAGAATTTGTAAACAGTTAATTCTGGAGTGGAAATCTCATCTGGATTTTAAGATCTAAATTTGATACTTGAACCTTAATTCTCTGCTACAATTCTAATTACATAGGCTTTTTTCTTTAATTTAAAAACAAAATATTTTGAGTAAAATGTTATTTCTTTAGATTTTGGAATGAGGACCTTTTCAGTGAAGAAACAGAGAAAGAAAGCTACATGGTTTTCTAGAATCCATGTGATCCATGTGATCCTGCAGCTATTAAGTGCAGAGATGTAGTAAAATGGCAAATTGTAAAAATCCAATAAATTAAATTTTATTCCTGTACGATCTTCTTAACTCTTCTTCTAATATTTCATTGTGGAATCAAATTTAAAGGGACTTTTGCTACTGAAATACATATTTTGAACAACCAGACTCATGCTTAAGAAACCAAAAAGTATTTGAAGAATTTTTAAAACAAATCTATTCTCTTTACCTGTATTAATAATATAACGAATGGATCCAGGGCCTAATGTATCATACAGGGGAACCACAACCATGGAATAGGTATAGCAAGCCAGCTCAGAAATGATCCACTGGAAGAAGATGATAAAATATATCAACAGGAAGAAATGTGAATACAACTAGAGTCTGGAAATAAGATTCCGTTTCTTGAACTCTCACCTCTGGACGGTTTTGGGCAAAGACCCCAATAAATTGGTTTGGTGATGATTTGCATCCCTTTTGGAGTAATCCTGATCCCAATGCTTCTGCTCTTTCAGAAACCTGAAAGTGGAGATAAAGCACATTAAATTGCCAGGTGGAATTCAGTGAGACATTTCCACAAGCTATTTTTTCCACTCCCTTTCAACTTAACGCAAAATTGAGAATTGTATTATCAATTAATTTAGTTGTTGTCTAATCTCAAAGCAGTCCCAGCTTTACTTCTTGTTTAAGAGAGCTCCTGCCCCACTGATTTCCAATTACTTCATTTCTAGGTGTTTCAGAAATGGATTATACAACAGCACAGGTCATCCTCAATTTACAATCGCAATGGAGCCCAACATTTCTGTTGTTAAGGGAATTTTGCCCCATTTAACAATCTTTTTTGCCACAGTTGTTAAGTGAATCACTGCAGTTGTTAAATTACGGTAGTAACATGGTTGGTAAATGACTCTGGCTTCCTCATTGACTTTGCTTGTCAGAAGGTCGCAAAAGGTGATCACATGACCCCGGGACATTGCAACCATAATGAATACAAGTCAGTTGCTAAGTGTCTGAATTTTGATCATGTGACCATGGAGATGGTACAATGGTTGTGTGAAAAACAGTCATAAATCCCTTTTTTCAGTGCCATTGTAACTTCAAAAGTCGATTAAATGTCACTACTGCAGGCACAGTCCACTCAAAAAAGTGCTTCTTACAAACTAAACAATAGATGAGGATTACTATATACCCTATACAGTATATTTTGAGTAACTTGGGAATGGGGAAGGCACATCAGCAGCCCCTATAATATTCTGTTCTGTTAATGTGTTAGTGTAATCATCTCTAATCAGGTAATTCTCTTCCTTAGCTATCCAGATCAGGATGCAGTAGAAATAATATTTCACATTATATTCCATATTTGTTCAATTAAGAAAAAAAGTAATGATATCCATCTTACCTCTTTATAGGATAACCATTGATAAGGCTGATTAGGTTTCCTAAATCCTAAGCAGGGGCCATTTTCTAAAGAAAAAAAAAATGACATCAGGAGTAGTTAAGTGTGATAAGCCATTTTCAAAGCTGCTTCATAATGCATTTCCTGTTGGCCTATGTATATCTCAGCAGGACAGCATATTTAAAAATAAACCAATGCTGTGTCAGCCATCCAAGAATTTGTATCAAGGATCATCAAACACAAAGCACAGTTATCTTGACAAATGGGATTTCATATTTTTACAATTCCAGCAATGACAATTTTATTTTTCATGTAAGACCCTGACGCAACATGAAGGACACCTACTCTCTTAACATTTAGCTTTTTTCTATAATATTACAATGAGTTAATCAAAATTGGCTTCCATTCTAAATAGTATCCCATTGGTTTGGTATGTCCCATAACATAATCAATATTCATGAAAGCCATGGTAGAGTTGCTTTATGTCAAAAGGAGTGGTAAGGACTTTTACTAGTTATAAATTTTATTAAAAGGCACAAGCTTTTTTCAGTGATATCTCATTCATCAGATGTGTGAAATTAGTTGGAAAAAGTGCTGTCAGACTCCATGGAATCACACAGCTCTCTTCCTACAAAAGTTAAGGTGTAACTGCTATTTATTAATTTGATTTACAGATGATGGGTATGTAAGCTGTTCAGAGTCAGCAGTTTTTAATATTGACAGTCGCCCATTAAGAATAAATAATAAATATTTTCCTGCACTTGTGGGCTTTCTGTCTGAACATATATTGCCCAAATAGTATATTAAAAATTCTGTAAATTAGCTAAAGTAACCACTCAATTATGAAATATTCCAAGAAAACTTTTGTGGCCCTACAACTGAAAATATAAGAGTGACCTGTTTCCTAATTATGATTTAAAATGTGTATTCAATATTTATGCTATTACAGCAGTAAAATATTACGTGTATTGAAGGTTCTATTAGTCCTTCTAAACTAAAGTTAGTCCCTGTAACTGTCCCCATTGTAAGTTCAGGCACACTCAACAACAAAGTTTAACTGCCCCAAAGACTGAAGTATCATCTAAATATAGTTACTTTATCCAAGCATCTACATCTGTCCTTCGTAGTAGCTGTAGTTTCATAAAGAATTGTAACAATATTATTGCTTAAAATAAAATCAGTATGATCAAATATTTTCTTTCAAAAACTTACCAGATATATTAAAACCCCTTCTAAAAACTTCATACATGGTCCTTGCATCATCATAGTAATGAGTTAGCAAATGGGTGTTGTCACCAATTACAGATCTCCGTGCACCATTCCAGCCCTACAATGAAATATAGATAAAATTCATATCAAGAATCTATAAATGTGAAATAATACAGGTAGTCCTTGACTTACATCAGTTCATTTAGTGACCGTTCGAAGTTACAACAGCACTGAAAAAGGTGACTTATGACCATTTGTCACACTTATGACCGTTATAGCATTCCCATTGTCGCATGATTTACATTCGAATGCTTGACAACTGGTTCATATTTATGACGGTTGCAGTGTCCTGAGGTTACATGATCCCCTTTTGCAACCTAATGACAAGCAAAGTCAATGAGGAAGCCAGATTCACTTAACAACCATGTTACTAATTTAACAACTGCAGTTATTCACTTAAGAAATGTGGCAAGAAAAATCATAAAATGGAGCAAAACCTCTTAACAAATTTCTCACTTGGCAACATAAATTTGGGGCTAAATTGTGGTCATAAGTCAAGGACGATCTGCATACAATACAAGTGTATTATATCTGTAGCTAGATCCTGATTCCAGTTTCCGGAAGTTTACAGAAGCCATTAAAATTGCACTTTGAAATAACAGAACCTTGCTTAATATTTTTTAGTCTTCGGACAAAATGAAATGAAGTTTGCAAAGATTCACCATTAGTAATTCTGAGCTTAAATGTCGCTCCTGGTGTCAAAACGTAGGCTGCAAGCAACTCAATGTAAGGTACTTTACAATATTATTCTGTAAAATCTGAGTGAGGAGACTATGTAACACATCAATAATATTTTATTAATTATTAGGTTCAGTGTCAGAATATATGTACAATTCCTTTGTTTTAAATGCTGGAAATGCACTGCTAAAATACTTATGACAAGCAGATCTGTAAATATTTTTCCTTACTGTGCCTCAGGCAAACCCACAAAGTACTGTAGGAAGTTGGCACTCACCCCTCCTAGAAGAATAAAATATTTTAGGAAATATTAAAAAGGCAGAATATTATATTTCCCTGGATGAGAAATGGAGAAACATGTTTCAAAGACAAAGCAGCTTCCTGCATTCCCACCACCACCTTTGTCAATGGGCCAGAGGCAGGAAATCATTCCCCCCATCTTTGTCAATGGGCCATTAAGGCCTCAGCCAAGCTCATTCACCCACCCAACCACTTTTGTCAATGGACTCTCATCTGTAACACAATAACACATCTAGCAACAGAAACTCACCACCTGGCAAGGTTCAAGCTTGAGAGACAACCTACAAAGTTAGCTAAGACTCCCGCCCCCTGGGGAGTCTGAAACCAATCAGAATACATTTCTTATACAGGATCAGGAAACTCTGAGGTGGGGCACAACAGAGGGCATAAAACCAAGGCACTCTCAGAATCTTGGCCCTTTTTCTCCTTTTCTTCTTCACCCAACATCTTGAAGCATGTGATCGCCTTTTCTGCTCAGGAACTTAAGCCATGTGATTCCTGTCCACCATTAAAACATCTTTCCAAGCAGTCTCCATGTTTCCAGTGTCTTTTTCCCCACTTGGAACTGAACCCAGATGGACATTTATTCCAACAGTACAAAGATAAACTGAATTCACCATCCATCTGTGAATGGGCACATATGTATGAATTGGAATATATCTGTGTTTATCCACACTCACATCCACACCAGGGAAATGCTCCCCCCAAATGTTGGTTGACACTGTAGGCTTATCTTTAATTTATAAAATATGAAGACCATTAAATTTATCCATGATAATAGAATAATTTTTTTAAAAAAAATCATTCTGTTTGAATATTCAATTTTACATAGAGAGATTGTATAGCTCAGGAGAGAAAAAAGTAACCAAGCTGAAGCATAGACCAATCTCAGTTTTGATGCCCAAAAGATTCTGTCTCTCAAAAAAATCTCTCCTTGAACACTCCATGTCTACAGCCTGGGCTTTAAAGAATAAGCATCGTGGCATGGAGAGTCACAAGAATTGTTCAGCCAAGGAATTCCTCAATTTATCAATAACTGAAGGCCAGATAAACTTAAATTTTCAAAAGATGGAATTCTAATACTATTAAGAAACTTAAATTCAAATATGACTTAATAAATATAATACGGTTGCAAGTATTGAATGTGCAAAAAATTAGTAAGGAATGCAAAAGAATTTCAGTGGAGTATCCAGAATTTGAATAGTGCTTCTAAAAACGGACGTTGACTTACCTGAACGTCCCTTTTAGGAGTGCTGCGACCACTGTCCATGGCTGGGATCTTCACTCCAGATCTTGACAGTAACTGAGTGAGAGCTGTAAAAACTCTCCCTATTAAGGCACGCCTCCAATCCCATGATCCTCCAGTCTATCACGAAGACACAGCAAGACTCCAAGGAAAGGTTCCAACAGCAGGACCAGGTAAACAGGCGAAAAGTCATGGCAGACAGTCTGAAAGAAACTGCAACAGCAGAACATCACAGAAACAACAAGGGAGGGAATGGACAGTGGTCGCAGCACTCCTAAAAGGGACGTTCAGGTAAGTCAACGTCCGTTTTCCAGAGTGCTGCTCCCACTGTCCATGGCTGGGACATACCCAAGCTCAAAAACTAGGGTGGGAGACTGGATGCCCCCGACCCTTTGTCCAAAACCACGCTCTGCAAAACTCGCCGTCCGAAGGCAGCATCTGAAGAAGCGTACGAGTCAATCCGATAATGACGGATGAACTGTGACACCGAGGACCATGTGGCAGCCTTGCAAATGTCTTCCACCGATGCTTGAGTCGCCCAAGCAGCAGATGTAGCTGCGCTGCGGGTGGAGTGCGGAAGAATGCGCCCCGGAACAGGTTTCGCTGACAACTCATACGACAATGAGATACACGCCTTGAGCCACCTTCCCACTGTGGCCGCGGAAATCTTTTGTCCCATTGAGGCCGGGTGAAAAGAAACCAGCAATGCCTCTGTCCGGCGGAATGTAGAGGTCCGGTGAATGTATATACGAAGTGCCCGTCTGACATCTAACTTGTGCCAACGCCTTTCCGTCGAGTTCCGCGGAGACGGACAGAAGTCCGGTAAAGAAAGTTCCTGCGCTCGGTGAAAGTGCGTGTTTACTTTCGGAATGAACGCAGGATCAAGCCGGAGAATCACTAGACTGTCTCGAAACATACAAAGGTCTTCCCGAATTGAGAGCGCCGAGAGCTCCGACACCCTCCGTGCCGAAGTGATGGCCAACAAAAAGACGGTTTTAAGCGACAAATGCTTCAAAGAAACTGACTTCAGAGGCTCGAAGGGAGGAGACGTCAAGGCCTGCAGTACAAGCGGCAGGTCCCAGGTAGGGTATCTGTGTACCGGGGGAGGACACAAGTTCGTTGCGCCGTGAAGAAATCCTCTAATGAGTGGGTGTCTAGAGAGGGAGTCGTAGGGAGGACATTTCAAAACAGTGGAAAGAGCCGCAGTTTGACGCCTCAATGTCGCAGGAGTCAGACCCCTTTTGAGACCAGAGTGGAGAAATTCCAAGACTTCTTCTACTGTCGCAGAAGTAGGATCCACATGGTTCGACACCCCCCAGGTACAGAAGGATTTCCAGGAAGCCTCATAAATCCGGCACGTGGATGGCCGTCTGGCAGCTTGTATAATTTCCACGACCCCGTCAGACAGGCGCGATTTTTTTAGGATGACGCGTTCAAGCGCCAGACGGCCAATTGGAGCCATTGAGGCTCCGGATGAGACACGGCCCCTTGAAGAAGTGACACTTGATGAGGTGGAATCACCCAGGGCGAAGCCACGGAGAGGGCGACTAGGTCTGCGTACCATGCCCTGCGCGGCCAATTGGGAGCGACCAGGATCAGGTCCGCCTGTTCTCTTAGCAATTTCCTCACGACACGCGACAGCAGAGGGATGGGTGGAAACGCATAGAGAAGGCCCCTCGGCCATTGGCACCTCAGGGCGTCGTGATCCTCCGCTGATGGATCTGGGTACCGGGAGACGAACCGAGGGAGGTGAGAATTCTTCCGGGAGGCAAACAGGTCCATCACTGGTGTCCCGAACCTGTGGCAGATCTCTTGAAACAGGCGAGGGTGGAGTTGCCACTCTGCCGGGTCGATCTGTTCCCGGCTGAGCCAGTCGGCCCTTACATTATCCACCCCCGATATGTGTTCGGCCTTTATTGATCGTAGATGGCGTTCTGCCCAGCCGAAGAGGTGTTCCGCTTCGAACATTAGAGACCTTGACCTGGTGCCTCCTTCTTTGTTGATGTGCGCCTTCGCTGTCGTGTTGTCGGTAAGGATGAGTACGTGGCACCCCTCCACCGATGTCTCGAGGTGTTGTAGTGCCAGTCTGATCGCCCTCAGCTCGAGCAGATTTATGCTGCATTGTCGTTCCGACGGGGACCATATGCCCTGCACCACGAGGTCGCCGAGATGAGCCCCCCAACCTTGTAGACTGGCATCCGACGTCAAGGTCAGTCTCTCCGGCTCCAGAAAGTCGCAGCCCTCCAGAATCGCCGGCGACAGCCACCAGGTCAGAGACAGACGGGTTTGAGGGGGCAAGTAAACCCGGAGGTTCGAAGCCGAGCGGCCTGACCGTTGATAGGGCAGAAGGAACCACTGCAGAGCTCGGGAATGTCTGCGTGCCCACGGAACGATGTTGTAGCAGGACACCATTTTCCCGAGCAGCTGAGCAAGGAGCACAAGAGGTATCTTCTCCAGGGCTTGAATTCGAAGAAGCAGGTCTGTGAGGCTCCGAGCCCTGTCTGGGGAGAGAAATACCTGCCCCCTGACAGAGTCTATTAGGGCACCAAGGTGAATCAGACTCGTTGAGGGAACAAGGGTGCTCTTCTCGAAGTTCACCGAGAATCCGTGTCGTTGAAAGGTGTCCAGGACAAGACCCCGGTCCCGGGATGCCTGTGCCGGAGAGGAGGATAATATCAGGACATCGTCGAGATAACACATTACTCGAACAGGAAGTTGACGGAGGGAGGCAGCCACCACCGCCACCAGCTTCGTGAACGTGCGGGGCGCAGAAGACAGGCCGAATGGCATCGCCCGGTACTGAAAATGCCTCCCATCGTACACGAACCTCAGGAAACATCGATGGTCTGGATGTACCGGAACATGCAGGTAGGCTTCTCTGAGGTCCACCGATTGGAGCAGATCTCCTCTCCGAACCCCTGCCAGGATGGAACGAAGTGAGTGCATCTTGAATTTGTGATACACCACGGACAGGTTCAAGACCTTTAAGTTCAGTATACCCCGCCATCCCCCGGAGCTTTTGGGGACAAGAAAAAAGGTTGAATAGAAACCTGAACCCCATTGGGTTGATGGAACAGGTTCTATCGCTTCGATGCTTAGAAGATGGGCAATTTCCTGCAGCATCAGTTGGTGACGATCCTGAGATGACTGGACCGGGCATGGAGCGAAGCGAACCGGCGGGGTTCCAACGAATTCGATGTATAGACCTGAGGAAATGGTGCGCAGCACCCAAGAGTCCTTTGTGGACCGGGCCCATTGAGGGTAGAAAAGTTGTAGTCTCCCTCCGATGGGGCCCAGAAGGAACGAGTCATTTGCCCCTGCGAGGCTGTCTGAAGTTTGAGCCACGAAAGGGGCGCTTGGATTGAGGCTGGAATCTGTTCCTGTCCCGAAAGGAATCCCTTCCTTGAGACCGCTCTGGACCGGAGAAGTATGACCTTCGGGAGGAAGGACCGCCCGAACCCTGAAAGGAACGAAAGGGCGGGCGTTGGCTGTACGGGGTGTATCTTCTCTCCGTACGGCGGTATGAAGACGGAAGGATCTTTCGCTTGTCTCGGTCTTCTATCAGGAGCGGATCCAGGGCAGGCCCGAATAGGTTCGGTGCCTTATAGGAGGCGGATGCCAGCCTCCACTTGGCCTTGAGGTCAGCCTTCCAATGGCGAAGCCAGAACATGCGCCTGGAAGAGACAGTGGACGCAAGTGCCCGGGATGCGAACTTCACCGAATTCAGGGACGCATCTGCCGAGTATTCGGTGGCAGCCACAATCTTATTTATGTCCTGGTGTAACCGGGTCTCTTCCGGAGGGAGCCTCTGTTGGAGTTGTTTCAACCATATCAGCGAGGCTCTATTAAAGAAAGATGTTGCTGTCGCCGTTCTGATCGCCCAGGAAACCGCCTGATGTGACCTGCGGAAGGCCAATTCCGACCTGCGGTCCTCCGATTTCAGACCATCCAGTGAGTCCGTCGAGACTAAGGTGTTGGAAGCCAAGGAAGCTACTGGTTGGTCCACCGTAGGGAGAGCTAAAAGATCTTCAAGCTCTGGGGCAGCACAGTATAGCTTTCTATCAAGAGTGCTGGGCGATGTCATAGAGCTGGGTTGCCCCCAAGGGGACTGCAGAACGTCCAGGAACAGGCGGGGGCACGGAATCACATCCTTGTCTGGTTTAGCAGACAGAAACAAGGCGTCGTGGGGTCCCTTGGACGTTGAAGCGCCAGGCTGGTCTGTGCCTGAGGATGTGAAATTGGTTGTAATGCGCGCCTTGTGCAATAACGATTTGAACATAGAAGGGCGAAACAACCCCGTAAAGGATGGGGATTCTGCCGGTAAGTCCTCATCGTCCAAAAATTCGATGTCCTCCGGGCATTCCTCACCGTGATCAGAGTCAGCGCGTGAAGAGGAGGATGTGGGTTTCTTGGCAGCCTTGTATGAAAAGGCCTGACGAGACAACTGCGGAGGCGGACTAGCAGGACGAGAAGGCGAATTTTGCGACGCCTGATGAAGGCCAGCTGCCAGAAATGAAGAAAAGGCAGATGAGAACAGCGCTTGCAGGTCCTGATGCGCAGGTAGAATCTCCCCGTCAGGCCCACGGAGACCTGCGGCAGTTGGTGTAAAAGAGGCCTCTGGCATAGGACGAAGGGGCCTCTGCGAAGAGGGTAGCCCCGCACCTGAGACATCCGGCAAGGATTGAGAGACGCCCTTAGACAGGCGTAAGCGCTCATCACGGCGGACAGGAGGAGGAACAGGTCGTTCTGGAGACGAAGGCGGGGATCCTGAGGAGGAAGAATCCCCAGCAGCCGCAATAGAGGCAGCGTGCTGTGCGGTGTCCGTGCCAAGGCCGACTTCTGCCACCGCCGCCAATCTAGCCTTGTCCCACTGCTTCTCCAGCGCCCTATGGCGGCGCTGGGCATCCTTGTCTACTGCCTTGGAGGCCTTAGATTTGTGAGAGGAACGGCTGGAGGGCGCCAACTGCTTCCGAGAAGACTTTTTGGCCCGCTTGGGCGAAATGCGTGGTGGGCTAAGTTCTGGCTCCATGTCTGACGAGAGAGCCTGGTCCGCCATAATCAGAAATCTAGGCCAAGGCCGACCAACGAAGGCGCGGCACTGGCGGAAAGGGCGGCCTCAGTATCCACTGAGAATTTTTTTTTTTTTTTTAATTATGTACAGTCAGAATCAAGAAGCTCAAAAAAGAAAACAAAAGGAAACTATGCTAGGCAGTCTCTCCTTTTTTCTTTCTTTCTTTTTTTTTTTTTTGTAAAAGAAAAAGGACTAACTATATACACGAAAGGTACAGTCACCAGATGAAAGTAGGGGCTTGAGGCTTTATTGAGTCCTGCAGCCTTCACCCGTCGTAAAATGGAGATTCGTCAGAGGAGAAGGGCAGTTGGTAGATGAGGGCTCAAGCCCAGCAGTCTAGCCCACACGCAAAATGGCGGGCGCCAGAGCAATGAAGGACGCGCCAGCAAGGACAAAATGGCGCCTAACACTCCCCACCACAGCCAGATCAAAGGAAAAAAATGGCGGGCGCCTCAATCGATCTTAAATTTGCGCCCGCCGCCGCCAGCAGTCCCAAGAGGGCCGGGAGACTCACGCCGCTCGTTTGCCCTGTCCAGTCGCCGATTCAGAATAAGATCGAAGGCGGAGGGCGCACCTCAAGATGACGCACCTCCGCTGTAGCCTTCACCGAGGCGGCTCCGAATGGCGGCAGGCCTGCGCGCCACTGTGCCCCTTCAGGCAGCGTCAGGCAGCAATTGTAAACGCGCGGGGAGCGCGCCCGAAGCGACGCTAACCCCGAGGCCGCTGCAGGCACCAGGAAAGGGAGGCAGGGATGGCCGCAAGCCTGCGCGCCGGTCCCACTCCCGCGGCCAATGTCCACGAGCCGGATCCGCCCCAAAGAGTCAGAATCCGGCGGCTGCGATCCCGCAAGCGTGGGCGGCCCGGCGGCACACCGCACGCGTCCAGCAGCCCGTCAGAAGTATCAAGCAGCTCGCGAAAATAAAGTAATCAAAAATAAAGAAATAGACCTAAACGAGAGAGGAGGCAGGGAGAGGATAAGGGGAAATTTGGTAAAAAATTTAAAGCCAAATATCACAGCTCAGAGATTTCACTACAGTTCTTGCCAGTAACTGAGTGATAGACTGGAGGATCATGGGATTGGAGGCGTGCCTTAATAGGGAGAGTTTTTACAGCTCTCACTCAGTTACTGTCAAGATCTGGAGTGAAGATCCCAGCCATGGACAGTGGGAGCAGCACTCTGGAAAATGAATGTTATCCCTTCAGATACTTTTCATTTAAAAAACTGTAAAATATTCCTGCAAGAAACAATTGCAGATATGAAATATACCGGAAATGAAAAAATTCAGTATCAAATAATTTGAAACTTTAAACTTAAAACAAATTCAAATATGACTACAAAGGAGGAAAATGTCCAGAAAAGTTGTTATAGACAAAACCTCTGTGATCTATAAGGTGACCAGACGTCCCGCTTTTGGCGGGACAGTCCCGCTTTTGAGCAATTTGTCCCGCGTCCCGCGGCGTTTTAAAAAAGTCCTGATTTTTCATTCTGCCTCCTGGTTCCCGGCTGCCTCCTGAATCCCCGCTGATGGCTAGAGGGAAAAAACCTGTTTAAACTCTTGCCGCGGGGCTTCAAAGGGCCGCCCTACGTTAATTAGCTCGGCTTCCCCCTCTCAGCTGATTTGCACAGGGCTCTGCTCTTGCTAAATTGCTCAGTTTTTTTTCCTCTTTGTGCAAACCAAGCTCAAAACGAAAGTGAAAGTAAAACAGGCTGTTGGCTTTGCGGTTTGCTTGCAACGTTGGAAAATTAGGCAGCAGATTTATTTTCCTTTTCCTCACCAAAAAAGGTAAGTGCAAACAATGGAAAATTATTTAGGGCAAAAGAGGAGAGTTCAAGATTTTAAAACACAAAAGAAAAAAAAGCTCTTTTTAACTAGGGAATTGTAATAATTGAGATATTATTAATTGTATACTGTGTTGAAAGCAGAAATGGTTAAGTTGTGGTTTGGAGGAATATATGGGGGAAATTATTTGGTTTATTATTATTGGTAAGTATAATTAATTAATTTGTAAGAAATTGGATTGCATGGAAATAATTGGAATATTCATGTTCATATTGATTAATATACAAAAAAGATAGTTATATAACTAATTGATTTATATTAAAATGTTGAATTTGTATTAAACAACTGTATTACATAATTACATAATTAACCAATGTGAGGATGGATATAAAAATAGATGACAATGGGAAGGGGTATAAAATAGAATAGAAGGGAAAAATTGAATTTGATTAAGATTAGAGATGAGGATGAAGGGTAATATTGTTTTTTTAAAAAAATAGATGAGGAATAAATATGGCAAAAAGGAAATATAGAAATTGTAAATTTAATTGAAATGACTAAACACTGTTTAAATTTGTGAACCAGCCAAATATTCTGTTCAAAGAAAATACATTGTATGTATGTGTGTTTCTAATTATTGCTATTTATTCATATTTGTTCTCTTTTATTCTTTAAAGTTTAACAATTCATTCTTTATCTTAATATCTTTATATTTGTTTGGGGTTGGCTTTCTTCCCTTTCATCTTTTTTATTGTACAGCAATCTTTCTCCTCAAACCTACCACCTCTCTTTTCTTTCCTTCTTACTTTCTCTTCCCCCCCTCTTCTTCTCCTCCCTACTTCCTCTTCCTTTCTCCTTCTCCTCCTCTCTTCCTCCCTCTCTTAACCGTCACTCCTACTCTAATTTCCCTTCCCTTCCTTCATCCCTCTCAATTACTGTATCCTTTTGTGCATATGGATTACTCAGAGGGCTGAAAAAGTTATTTTTGACTGGTCCTCGCACTTTTGACCAGTCCTCGAACTTACGACTGTCCTCACATTTTACATTTTTGCCCTATCTTGTCATCATGGTGAAGAGAAGCAGTTGTGAAATGAGTGACATGGTTGTTAAGAATACTGCACGGGCATAAATGTGAGGATGGTCATAAGTGTGAGGACCAGTCAAAAGTGTGAGGACCTGTCAGAAATGACTTTTTTCAGCCCTCTGGTTAGTCCTTTTGTGCATATGGACTACTCAGAGGGCTGAAAAAGTTATTTTTGACTGGTCCTCGCACTTTTGACCAGTCCTCGAACTTACGACTGTCCTCACATTTTACGTTTTTTTCCCTATCTTATCACCATGGTGAAGAGAAGCAGTTGTGAAATGAGTGACATGGTTGTTAAGAATGCTGCACGGGCATAAATGTGAGGATGGTCATAAGTGTGAGGACCAGTCAAAAGTGTGAGGACCTGTCAGAAATGACTTTCCAGCCCTCTGAGTAGTCCCTATACACATAGCCATGGCCACCCGGTCACATGACCAGCTAGCCACGCCCACCCAGTCACATGGCCTCCAAGCCACGCCCACACAATAAGCCACGCCCATAATGGTGTCCCTCTTACCAATGTTAAAATCTGTTCACCTTAAACTATACACATAGCCATGGCCACCCGGTCACATGACCAGCTAGCCACGCCCACCCAGTCACATGACCAGCTAGCCACGCCCACAAAATAAGCCACGCCCACAATGTCCCTCTTTACCAATGTTAAAATCTGGTCACCTTATGCTATAGTGCAATGCCGTAGTTAAGAACTGAGGACAGAAAAACCTGGGTTCAAACTGCCACTCAAACACAAAAACCTCTAGGTGAATGTAGCCAGTTACTCTCAGCCCAATCAATCTCTCAGTGTAGGAATAAAATGAGGAGAGATATAATAACCTCCAGGAATTTAAGATAAACTTCCATGAATTCCTGGAGGAAAGGCAGAAAGCAAATAAATATTAATTTGATTGCTGAGATGAAAAATGATATATTAAATTGGTTGTTATTGTTTTAAATCTATATATGGTTTTGTTCTTTTTGCTAATTGTCCTTTCTAGTTGAGCCATCTTCATCTTATTGAATACTTAATGTTTTTCCTCAAGAAAAATGCCAGATATATCCTGGATTAAACACCCAATTAATACAGCAATAGCTCGACAACATACAAACTACAATTACTTCATTACTTCACAAGGAAGGAACATCTCAAAATAACATTTTTAAATAACCAAGTTAACCCTCCCAAGCACAATCAAATAATGTATGTGTACCATTTCCATAGGAAATGAAATACCTGAATGAAATGAGGCAATAACGAAGATTCTCAGATACTATAAAAGGAATCTCAATAGCTTAATTAGTTTGTTTTGTCTGTGCTTTTACAAATATGTCTCCAAGGATTACACAGCATATTTCAAACAAATAAATAACAAAAAAAAAAAATCTTAAGAGAATTGATTGCATCATCCATGTTATTCAGGAAACCTACCCAGTAAAAATGTCATTAATAAGTGCCATTTTTTTCAAAGAATATCTTCTTCAAAGGTTTTTTTCTTCCTGAATCAGATTTCAATTCACCATATTTTGCTATAATTAACTGGATTATTAACCAACACCAAGCTAAAATATGCTGAATAATAAATGCTGAAATATTATCTGGATTACCATATTCACTAATATGATTTCTTCTAATAAACAGATAATAAACATAACTTTAATTCATAGTTTCACAGAGCTAACCTCACTCTTCTCCTGACAAGTTTTTCTCCTGAAAATCTTGCTAAGACAATGTTTGACTAAAGAATCAAGTCATCTATTAAACAGACAAACACATCATCACACAAAGAATACATCCTATAAAATGCATACTATGAATCACTTGCAGACTCTTTTCATGTACCCAAACATGAACTTTTGTAGAACAGCATGTCTCTCGCAATTAAGGTTCAGAAAAGCCTTTCTGGGTCAGCCATTGTACTAATTATTAGATGGACAGGCCAGAATATTTACAAATCTATTTATGGATCAGTGGTGGGTTGCTCCCGGTTTGGACCGGTTCACAAGAACCGGTAGTAAAACTGGCGGGAGGCCCCGCCCACTGCCCTGGATGTCATCATCAGCAATCTGCACATGCGCAGAAGCAAGGCGCGTGCGCAAGCAAAGCGAGCGCGATCCCGTTGCGAACCGGTGATAAAGGTAAGTAGAACCCACCCCTATTATGGATATTGTCAAAAGATCAATGCAATAACAGAACAGCATCTGTTAATAAAAACACTGCTGAGAAAAGGCATGTTATAAAATGTAATTCTATCAAGATAATCCTCACCTCAATTTCTTCTGATTGCATTAGGAGATCACATGGTGGTTTCACCGCTTTGGGACGATTGACAAACCAATATGCAATGATAGCTGCAAAGGCACCAATGCCCACCAAAGTAGAAGCTGGCAGGCTTCGGAAAAACTGGCTGAAGTCTTCAAATTCTGGAAGGCGTAAATTCCTTAGAATCTCTTGTGCTTGCATCTTTTCAAAGACTGAAATGGCCACCTCTGCAGAATCCAGAGAAGAAATAATGAAATTAAGTTGACAAGGTGTAACAGTTGCAGAGCAGAGAAAGAATGCTCCATAAGGTTGAAGGCCAAAATTCAATTTATAATCTCAGGACAATAAATCACAGTGCAATTGTTAAAATGTTCCCAGACTTAAATTAGTTAAACAGAAGCCGACGGGCTGACTTAAACATTACTTTTAAAATGGATTGATTACGTTCCATCAAGTTGGTGTCGACTCTTAGTGATTACATAGATTTTCTACAGAAACTTTCAAAAGGGATACAACTTTCTATTCTGACATCTATTCCGACAAGACAAAAAGCAATTGATGGAAACTGACCAAGGAGAGAAGAAACCTAGAACTAAGGAGAAATTTCCTGACAGTGAGAACAATCAACTACTAGTGGAACAGCTTGCCTCCAAAAGTTGTGAGTGTTCTGTGATCTATGATTGGTTCTTTCAAACACTTCCTATGAGGTTTGAAGCCACTGTAAAGTGAGAGTCTTGTTTGTTTGTTTATTAATTTATTTATTTATTGCACATGTACACTACTAAATCTGGAGCAAGCTGTGTTGATATACATAAATATAAAACAAATATATAATTACAACTGCCAATTAATAAAAGTAATGAAGTAACAATCACATGCACTAGAATAATCAATCATGGCAATACAGCACTGTACTTCAAAAGCCCCGTCGAACAGTCCTATCTTGGCAGCTCTAAAAGAATGGGAAAATACTGTCTGAAGATTCCCACAGTTCTCATTTCCCGTATGTGGGGAATACCAAGCATCCCTAACAAAAATGTGCAGATAGAATGGGTTAGTTCTACCCTAAGGAAATGTTCTGAGCAAACCAGGGAACTAAGAAACCCCTGGGACACAATGACCACAATAAGGGTCACAAGGTTGAAGTGGTCCTTACACACTACCACACAGGCTTCTGCCATTTGAAACAATTGTATTTTTTCTGTTTTATAAAGCACATTGCAGCATTCTAGTCAATGAACCTCTGATTACCAGAATATATTCTGCTTCACACTATTTCCAAGAAAAGAAAGAAATAGGACATTTGCCACTTAATTGCCAGTCTTTTTTTTATTTATGTCCAAATTTAAAATATTGTACAAAATTGGGGGAAAAGAAAAAGGAAGAAAAAACAAACAAACATCAAACACTGACAATATAAAAACCATGTGTACAAAATATAACAAATGACAAATAAATTATTAGCACTAAGGTTAAATATAAATTGTCCACCCTGGTTGAATGCCAAAAAAATATGTCTGATATATCTGGTACATTCTCCCCCCCTTATATAACAGGTCTACAAGTAATTAGAAACTTTCTCATTTATGTTTAATAAAAATACCGTACTATGTTTCATTAAAAAAATCACCTATGTGGAAATCCATTTATCTAACAAGCCGATAACCCCATTATCTGTTCACTGTATATAAAACGGTCAACAAGTAACCCCAAGAATAAAACTAATATTTGAAGTCCTCTGTTTAGCATCAATTATTATATTTAATGTGCAGAAAGTCCACAAACCACTTCCAATCTCTTATAAATTTTCTAATCCATCTCTGTCAGTGCTGTTAATTTCACCATCTCTGCCAGTTCAGTAAATTTTAAAGTTCATTCTTCAATAGTCAGCGTCTCTTTTTCTTTCCAATACCTAGCGTACAACTGCCAGTCTTTCTGATTAAAATAATGTATATACTAGCTCTAGATTATTGTGTATGTGTAGTAACACCCCTCCTGTGACAACAAACTCTTACTAAGAGAAGATGTTGTCAAAACAAATTCATTTATTTGATGCCATGGTCTATGTAATGTGATGTTTTTCATTTTGAATATTAAATCCTGGTAAAAATACTGCAAAACGATGACAAAATGTGACAGTTTTCCTAGACTGCGTAGTAAGTACTATAAGACACATCGGACTATAAAACACACCTTAATTTTTGGGGAGGAAAACAAGAAAAAAAAGAATTCTGCCTTTGCTTATCAGCATCAGGATCAGCGGCATTCTCACTTCCACTCAGATTTTGATAACGAGTAGCACAGCTCTTTTTATCCGTTTAAAACAAACCCTATCACTCTACACGCATTTAACTGGAGTGGGTGGCGTGGGGGATGATTTTCATGGGGGCAGAAGAAGCACCAAAGGCTCCACTCTCAAGACGCCCCCATCTTCCTACCTATAGCCATGGGCTTTGAAAGCCTGTTTTTCTCGCAGCAAGGCCCCGTAGAGACAGAGCACTTCAGTCCTCCTGCACGCTGCCATCTCGTAAACAGGGTGCCGGGCTTCCTGGAAAGCCTCCTGCGTCTTTGCTGCCTTGGTCGAAGCCTGATTCCGCAAGCGGCCCGGGGAAGCACGGAGATCGGGACTCGGTTAGTGAAGTGGGCGCTGCACAGGGGGCGTAAGGCAAAGTGCTGCCACCCAAAAACACTGTTGCCGCGATCTCCGCTGCCTGGAGATCTCCGCTTCAAAAATGGGGCATGCAGTGGCAAAAAAAGAGCATCGCGTTTTCGGGCGGTTCCAGGCAGCGGAGATCGCGCAACAGTGTTTTCGGATGGCAGCACCTTGCCTTACACTTCCTGCGCAGCGCCCAGCAAGCCACCAGTTCCTTGAAGATGAAAGCCCACTCAGCACACCTGCAGGTGGTCTGCATGGACCACCCTCACCCTCTGCCGCACAGCAGCCATGGGGCAGAAATCTCAGGAGATTAAGGAGACATCTGCTGCTGTGGAGAGTGAGGATCTCCAGTCCTCACACAAGTTGTGAAGGCAGCCGTCAGAACTGCTGGAGCCACTTCCAGGCAGACCCTGGAAGGACTCAGAGCTCTTGGTGGCTAAAGGGGAAGAAAACTCTGGGCAAGTTGAGAAGACACACACTCCTGTTGCTGAAAGAAGGGGAGAAGGGCTGCTTTTCCTGCAGTCCCCCCCCCCATCCTTGCACCTTCCCTTGCACCTGCACTCCTCCCTCCTCAGCCACCTTCTCCTCCCAAACGGTCTTCGTGCCCAGAGGGGCTCCATCCGCAGTCATGGTTGGTTCCCTCCCTTGCTCTCTTAAACTGAACTGCACTGAGTAGCTGGGGGGGAGGCAGCATGAAGGAGAAATGTCTCAGTTCCCCACAGCCGCTTGGCCTTTTGATCATCCAAAACAGATCAGCTTCGCTTTCTGCCAGGAGAAGGCAGCTGAGGAGGGAGGAGGGAAGGCAGAGGGAAGGCGCAAGGATGGGGGGGGAGGTTCGTTCTTCAGGCTGTGCCCCGACCCTCCCCCCAGAGCATGTGAGGGGTCCCTTCAGGGAAAGTGAGTAGCCCTGAGGATTGCAGGAATAAGTTTTCCGGAAAAGAACTTCTCAGTAATCGATGCCCTCTTTCCCAGCCGAATCTCTGAGGCACCTTTCGCTTGCAGGAGGAGGAGGGTGACGTATGTTGTGACCCAGGCCCATGTAGGTAGTATTAGAAGCAAACAGTTCCAAAACAAACAGACTTTATTAGAACAACTGAGAATTAACTCATTCTCAACTCAAACTAAATCAAAACAAATTCTTCTTAACACAAATTCTTCAGTGTAATCACCAACCTTGGTATAATTAGGCAAACTGCCAAAGGCTTCTCTTGGCAAAAGTTCAGAAGCAGAAGACGCTGACCAGAGATAAGTGCAGCAAGACAAGAACAAGTCTATCAACATTGTTTTCCGACAAAGAGCCCAAGAGCCGTTGCTGGTCTTTTAAGCCTTATGGGAGCGGCCAATAATCTCTCGGCCTACTCCCGAGTCGTCCTCTTTGCTGTAGCTGCTCTTACCTTCTGGCAGCACTTCTCATATGTGCACTAGAAACAGGCTCCTCCTGTTCCTCTGCCTATCTACTGTCAGCCTCTGGAGGCTTCGGAGTCCGCACATCACTCCCCAATGGCCCTGGCCCCATCTCTGCCTCCGATGCAGAGCCCTAATCCGGGCCTTCCTCAGCCTCCAGGACTGGTCCCTGTTCTACCTCAGCCTCATCGCTGTCTGACTCTGCTGCCAGCTCCTCAGGCTGCTGGTGGACCACAACAGCGTAAAGCAGCGCCATCTTAAACCAAAGCCTTTAAGTAACTGGGAAAGAAAGCCACGCTTCCTACAAAATAGAAAGGTAATATAGGCTGAAGAAGGAAGTCTTTCCTTCCAAAGAAGGAAAAAGAGCAATGCCTCCATGCATTGTGTTTTCGGGCGTTTTCCTCCCCGATGCAATTTGCAGAGCCGCACACCCTCCTGAAAACATGAGGGCGGCGATTTTCAGCCAGTTCCAAACAACACCCTATCTCCCAACGCTGCCGATCTCCCAGTGTACAGAGACGGAAAACACGGTGCTCATTTTTGGCAATCCCCGTCACTTGGAACGGCGGTTTTCGGCCGGCTCCATTCCGCTTGTGGAATCAGGCTCCAACCGAGAAAGCAAAGGCACAGGGGCTTTCTGGGAAGCCCAGCACCATGTTTATGAGATGGCAGTGCCCAGGAGGACTGAAGTGCTGTATCTCTATGGGGCCTTGCTGTGAGAAAGCCAGGCTTTCAATACCTATGGCTATAGGAAAGAAGACAGGAGCGTCTCGGGAATGGAGCCTTCAGTGCCAAGTCCCTCTTCTGCCCCCATGAAAATCATCTCCCACGCCACTCACTCCAGTTAAATGCGCATAGGGTGATAGGGTTTGTTTTAAATGGATAAAAATGTGCTGCTCGTTATCAAAATCCAAGTAGAAGTGAGATCCCCACTACCTGAAACCGCCCGAAAATGTCTGAAGGGTGGGGGCCGACGGGTGGGCGGGGCTACATTTGGAGTATAAGACGCACCCAGATTTTCACCCTCTTTTTTGGGGGAAAAAGGTGCGTCTCATAGTACGAAAAATAGGGTATGTAGAGCTTCAATGTGAGAATAACTATAGAACTTTGTGCAGAGGATAGTTAATAAATGTTCATTTTGTTTTTGAAATGATTCCTTGAAAAAAGGAAGCAACAAAGGTTGTCAAGTAATTTGGTCAAATTCTTTATTATATACTTCTGTGATGTCCTTATTTTTAAAATCTTTAGATGGGGCGTTGGTCCTACCTGATACGCTCCTTCTCGTTGAGTGGAGACAGCAGCCAGTGTGGGTACTACTCATCCAATCAGATTGAAGGACTGAGTCAGCCAACAACTTTAAGTCCCGCCCTTGTTGCCGGGCAGGCCCAGCTTTGGCGAAGATTCGTAAGACTGACTCGGCGTGTGGGCAGAGAAGGCAATATCTGCCATCAGGTAAATAAAGAGAGAAGAGGAAGACAGACAGAAAAGAACACAGCCGGAGTAAGGGAGGGTCTGGCTGCTGTCTCCACTCAACGAGAAGGAGCGTATCAGGTAGGACCAACGCCCCTTCTCCATTGAGAGTGGAGACAGCAGCCAGTGTGGGACATACCCCAGTTCACTGTCCCGAGATTAGGGTGGGAACCGGCTGGTCAGCAACAACCGTCTCCCCGGCAACGACACGCTGAAGCACCCGTCGTCCGAACGCCGCCTCCGCCGATGCAAATTGATCCAATCGATAATGACGTATGAAGGGAACAGGCGAGGTCCACGTGGCTGCCCTGCAGATCTCAAACAAAGGCGCCTGGGTCGCCCATGCAGCAGTCGTAGCAGCACTACAGGTGGAATGAGCGGTCACTCGAGCTGGACGCGGAAGGGAACGAAGGTCGTAGGCCGAGGCGATGGTATGCCGAATCCAACGACCGACAACAGACGAGGAGACCTTTGACCCTTGGGAAACGGGCAGAAATGAGACAAACAGCGACTCCGAACGACGGAAAGCAGATGTCCTCTTAATGTAGATCCGCAAAGCCCGCCGTACGTCGAGCGAGTGCCATCTGCGCTCCCGGGGATGAGCAGGATGCGGGCAGAAATTAGGCAGAATAATTTCCTGCGATCGGTGGAAAACTGAATTGATTTTCGGGACGAAGGTAGGGTCCAAGCGGAGTACTACACGGTCCGAATGAAAGACACAAAGGTCAGAACGAATAGACAATGCTGCTATCTCCGATATACGACGGGCCGATGTTATCGCCACAAGAAAGGCAACCTTGCAGGTGAGCAGACGGAGACTAGTAGTCCTTAAAGGTTCGTACGGAGGTCCCGTAAGCGACTCCAATACTAAAGGGAGATCCCAGGTCGGGTATCTGTGTAAAACAGGAGGACACAAATTCGTAGCCCCTCGAAGAAAACGCCGGATTAGGCGATGTTGCGACAATGATGGCAGAGATCCGCAGACCAGGACCGAAGACAACGCGGCCACATGCCTGCGTAACGTATTGGAAGAGAGGCCTTGAGCCAGACCTTGCTGCAGAAAGCATAAAATGTCCACAATGGATGGCTGAAGAGGAGAAACGCCAGACTCTGAACACCAGGAACAGAAGGCACGCCAAGTGGCAGAATAAATCCGATCCGTAGAAGGGCGGCGCGAGGCCTGCAATGTCTGAATAACGTCCGGCGGGATATGCACTGCTGTCAAAGTGCTCCGCTCAACCGCCAAACGGTCAGGTTGAGCCAGGCCAGGTCCGGGTGCAACAGAGCGCCCTGAGACAGAACGTCGTCCTCGAGGGGAATGCGCCACGATGGGGCCACCGAGAGGGACACAAGGTCTGCATACCAGGATCTCCGGGGCCAATGAGGCGCAACAAGGACCACTTCCGCCCGCTCGTACAAGATCTTGCGAACCACTCTGGGCAGGAGGGAGGTCGGGGGAAAGGCGTAGAGAAGACCCGCCGGCCATGGAATTCGAAGAGCGTCGACGCCCGCTGCCTGAGGATCCGGGAATCGGGCAAAGAACCGAGGCAGCTGAGCATTCGTGTGCGTTGCAAAGAGGTCGATTATCGGCATGCCGAACCGCCGAGACAGCTCCTGGAAGATCCGGGGATGGAGACGCCACTCCGCGTTGTCCACTCGACGACGACTCAGCCAGTCCGCTTGGGCGTTGTCCACTCCGGAAATATGCTCTGCCCGGAGAGAGCAAAGGTGCCGCTCTGCCCAGAATCCCAGTCGCAGGGCCAACAGAAGAAGCGACCTCGACCTGGTCCCCCCCAGCTTGTTCAGGTGCGCTTTCGCTGCAACATTGTCCGTCAGAACGAGGACGTGGGAGTTGGAGATCAGGTTTCGGAAGGCTCTGAGAGCTAGGAAGATCGCCTGTAGTTCTAGCCAGTTGATCGGGCGACGTGACTCTGCCGGACTCCAAGTGCCCTGAGCCAACTGACCTTGGCAAAGGGCCCCCCAACCGAGGAGACTGGCATCTGTGGTCACTACCACCCTCTGAGGCTCCAGGAAAAACGACCCCGCAGCTAGGGCCGGGGAACGCCACCACCGCAGGGACCGACGAATAGCAGGAGGGACCGGAACCGGCCTGGATGAAGTGCCTCTGCCCGCCTTCTGCAACGGCAAGAGAAACCATTGAAGTTCCCGTGCGTGCAGCTGTGCCCAGGGAACTATGGAGATGGCAGAAATCATTTTCCCTAACAACTGGGAAAGGACAAGAGGGGAAACGGCCCTACAAGATTCCACCTTGGAAATTAACTGACGGATACCTGCCTGTCTATCGGGGGACAAAAACACCCTACCCTGAACAGTGTCGATAAGGGCCCCCAAATGAACCAAACTGGTGGAAGGGGAGAGGTGACTCTTATCTAAATTAACCGAGAAACCATGGGCTGCCAAAGTCTCTACCGTGAGGCGAACATCCGAAACTGCCTGAACAACAGAAGGGGACAACAGGAGAATATCATCGAGGTAGCATAAAAGTCTAACAGAACGGACACGAAGAGATGCCGCTAAAACAGCCAGCACCTTCATAAAAGTACGGGGGGCTGAGGAGAGACCAAAAGGCAACGCCCTATACTGATAATGGACCCCCCCGTAACAAAAACGCAAAAAACGCCTATGGGAAGGAAGGATAGGGATGTGCAAATAAGCCTCCGTAAGATCTATGGAAGAGAGGAGATCGCCCCTCCGAACACCGGCTAGAATAGTTTGTAATGACTGCATTTTAAATTTCCGGTACACCACGTACCTATTTAAGCATTTCAGGTCCAAAATGGGGCGCCACCCTCCCGAAGATTTGGGAACCAGGAAAACCCGGGAATAGAAACCCTGACGCTCCTGGCCCGTAGGGACAAGTTGAATAGCTCTAATGGTCAGGAGATGCTGAACTGCTGCGTCCATAAGGGACTTTTTCTCCGAATTACGAGAAATCGTGCAACAGACAAAGGAGTCAGGGGGGGTGGAGACAAATTTGATAGCTAGACCAGAGCGAAGAGTGGCAAGGACCCACTGATCAGAGGTGGACCGTTCCCAGGCGGCCACGAAAATGGCCAATCTGCCGCCAATGGGAGGATCAGCAGTGTAATTAGCGCCGGCGACGGATGAAACGACCTCCTCCCCCCCGAAAGGGCCGTTTAGACCCGAACGATCTGCCCCGGAATCCCCTATCTTGTGAGCCCCTATGCCTGCCAAAATTTGTATAAGGCCGGGGCGAGGGGAAGGAGGAAGAAGAGGGACCACCAACATCATTACCTCGAAGGTGGGGTCGAGGGGGATATGGAGAGAAGCGAGAATCCCCCCGTCGGAAAGCTGCCGCCAAAACTTTTCGTTTGTCCCTGGTTTCGGTCAAAAAGGGGTCTAAAGCCTCCCCAAACAAACGGGACCCCCCAAACGGGACCGAGGCGAGCTTCCACTTATGCCTGGCGTCCGCCTGCCAATGTCGGAGCCAGGTTAAACGGCGAGCTGTAACAGCAGAGGCCAGCGATTTGGCAGCAAAACGAGCAGCACTGAGTGTCGAGTCCGCTGAAAACTGAACCGCAGCCACAATCTTATTGAGGTCATGCTTAATACGAGCATCCTCCGGTGACAATTTCTCTTGTAACTGACGGAGCCACAACAAAGTGGAGCGGTTAAAAAAGGATGCGGTAGAGGCCGCCTTAATGGCCCAGGCCGCCCCTAGATGAGCCCTTTGGAGGACCATATCTGCACGGCGTTCATCAGGTCGTAAGTTCTCAGCAGGATCGCCCGGAACAGTGGCAGAAGACAGAAGAGCGGCGATGGGAGCATCTATTGATGGAAGCTGCAGAAGAGTGTCCAGTTCAGATGCGACATGGAAATTCGTACGGTCAGACGAAGAAGGGATAGGGGCTGATCCCGGCGAAGCCCACTGTCGTTTCACGACATCCAGGAAAAGGGGAGGTGTGGGGATGGTTGTAACCGGTTTGGCCGGCTCAGCGAACATCGGGTCTAAAGTCCCGGATGGCACAGAAACAGAAGGTTGTGAGGCAGGGGAGGAAAGTCGAGCCGTATTGACGGCTTTGAACAGAAGAGACCTAAACAAGGCCTGCGGAAAGAGGGCAGTAGTCGCCGGCTGATCAGGTGGAAGGTTCTCGTCATCCGACAACCCAGAGTCACTAGTGTCCGCATCCGACAGGGAGGAGAGTTGACTAGCTTGGGAGCAAGAAGGAGAGTGAGGCGCTCTAGAGGGTGCATTACCCGAAGAACGAGGCTGCTCCGGCGAGGCCGATCGAACAGAGGCAGTGACACTGGAGGGACGAAGACCCGCTGCCAAAGTCTTTTGCACTACAGCCTCAATCATCCTTTGCAGTTGGTCGGCAGGAAGAGGACAACTCACCGCCTCCTGAGGCAGGACTGGAGCCAAGGGAACCTCAGAGGAGTTTAGAGGAGGTAGAATCTCAGGAACATCCTCATCCGGGGCCGGAGCAGCGACAAGGTCCGCAGGAGCAGGACCCCACAAATTTGAAGTGGAGATAGTGACCGGGCAGTCCCTGAGAGATAACTGGTCAGGAGTCGCCGGTCGAGAACTCTGCAGCGGAGCAGAAGCCGTTGAAGCCTGAAGGTCAGAGCTTGCTTTGGCACAAAGTTGAGTGAGGACTCTGTCCCTCCGCTTTTCCACTTTATCCAGCGCGCTAGTATGCTTCCTGCTCTTGTGATGGGCGAGAGAAGGCGGGGCAACAAGTGACTGCTCAGGATCTTGAAACGAGGCAGATCCATCCTCTGACTGCCTCTGAGAAGCAGAACTATGCTTACGACCATGTTTGGACTTGGACAATGACTTCGGCATAATGACAGATCCCAAGACAAAAGCAGCAGTCACCAGATGAGGGCCAGGTGGGGAGCGCGGCAACTCCACTAATCTCAAGGCCTGTGCACACAATCCAGAGGGCGAATGGCAGGGGAGCGCAGCCACTCCACAAAATGGTCGCTGCACGCAGGCAGGCAGCAAATGGAGGCTGGCAAGGACAGCGGGGGTACAACAAGTCCAACAGCCAAAGGAAGGGGGCGCGAAGCTCCACAAACCCCCGCACAGCCAGCCCAGTCAAGTGCAGTTCAGACAGTTGCCCTTTAAGTTGCCCACAGCTTCCAGAAAGAAAACAGCAGCTCAGTCACTGTCGCTGGGATGGAGGGGGGGGCGCAAAGCCCCACTCTCAAAGCCCCAAATGGCCAAACAAACAGGAAGCCGCCCAGGCGCTGCAGCAGGGAGCGTGCAATTAAAAGAAGCCTTCAGCCTCAGCTCAGCAGTCAATCGGTTGTCAGCGCTGCGGAATCTCCACTAATTAGCCCAGCTGGTAATCGGAGCGGCGAAAATAGCGCTTGCGGCAATGAGGGACGTGCACAGAAGAGAAGCAGCCAGGGACAATGCAGGCAGCAAATCCAGCCCCCAGAGAGAGGTAAAGAGCAGTTCAAAGCCCCAAGCAGCAGAAGAAAGTCTCTTTAAAAGTTTAGAGACTGTGTGTTTGAACGAAGGGCAACAAAATGGCCACCGCCACAAAAACGGCGCGAAAAACGGCCGAGAGAACAAAAAAGGAGACCCTGGGGGAAGCGCTCAGCAAGGAAGGGGGCTGCCAAGCCTGACAGGGACACCCAGGAAGCCCCCCAGGGGTCCCCAAAGGGGCAATTCAAAACGCCCTCACACCAGAAGATTAACAGCCCTTAAGGGAAAACACAGGGAAAAAACTCACAAAGTCCAAATGCAACCAAGTCCATAGGGAGAAGCAGAAGAAATGTCAGAAACAGTCCAGATCCAAAAAACACCAATAAATCCAAAAAGGGCAAATAGTTTGAAGAAAACAGTCAGAGCTAGATACCCACACGCCAGTCCAACTGAAGGACTGAGCCAAAGCTGGGCCTGCCCGGCAACAAGGGCGGGACTTAAAGTTGTTGGCTGACTCAGTCCTTCAATCTGATTGGATGAGTAGTACCCACACTGGCTGCTGTCTCCACTCTCAATGGAGAATAGGAAACACAGTGTACACATTTTTGTTAAATCTAAAATTAATTGAACTTTCTGCTCCTGTGCTTCTTTTGAGTTGAATAGAGAAAGAGAAAAAAAATTAACAAGGCATAACAAACCATGAACATATTGTAATGGGTACTACTGATCCTGTCTGTCTTTATGACAGACAGAAGAAGAACCTATCCAACATAGGTTCTAATATGCTGATGGGGCAGATTGAACCTCACAGATGTGTGTCATCATTGCATTCTTTCCATCATGCTAAGCTCCACTTTCCTACATGCTACGCTCCACTTTCCTATTACTGCATTTGAATCGTTTTCTTGCAATTAGCAAACATCAACACTATTTATCAGCAGTTCATAGGTTCTGTTAAACGTGCCTTTTAGGTTGCAGTCTTCTCCACGTTGAAGCCTAACACGAATCCTTAAATAGCTTGGAGATATTAGCCTATCTGTTTGAAGGAGCAGTTTCTCCATATGTTACAAGCCTGGACCTCCAAAGATTTATTGCAGGTACTACCTGGGAAGATAAGCTGTTGGAACTGAGTAGGGCAAGAGCTTTCTGCAGGATGCACCAAATATTTGGAGTCTTCCCTCTCATTTCTATACTCAAGCCTTTCTTTCCTAATAGTTTATTTTCAACTGAGAAATCATATAATGAAATATATAGGGGCATTGCTCTCATTTATGGAATTTATATTGTACTTTGATGTTTTAATTATATTATTATTGTTGGATTTCATCAATTAGAATTTTTACTTATAATAATTAATGGCTGACATACTGGAAGCAGTGAATAATAAAGATGATATCTACCTGTTAATTAATGAGGTAACAGCAGAGAAATAAATGTTATTTATGCTAATACCATAACAAGCGTAGGACAAATATGGCTTCTCTCAAAACATACTACAACAAACTTACTATTCCTCTATACATAAGTGAAAATTAAAAAGATATACAACAGTGGTGTCAAACTCGATTTCATTGAGGGCCGCATCAGGGTTGTGTTTTACCTTGGGGGCCAGAGTGGGCATGGCCAGCTTGACATCACTCGTGTCAGGGGCGTCTGTAGTGACCTGAACGCTCTGCCAGCAAAAACGGGCTCCCGAGCTCCGTTTTCAGCTGTGACGGCATCCTGCCATCCTCTGCCAGTCAAAACGGAGCTTGGGGGGTGTGGCAACCTCCCCAAGGTCCATTTTTGCTGACAGGAGGCAGGAGGCTGTCACAGCTGAAAATGGAGCCTGGGAGGGCTGCACACAGCCCTCCCAAGCTCCATTTTCACTAGCAGAGGCACTGCGGGCCGGTCCTTTGCTGTTTCTAGGGCAGCCCAGTGGGCCAGATCTAAGTATCCCACAGGCCAGATCCAGCCTCCGGGCCTTGAGTTTGACACCACTGGATATATAACAACCGAAGTACAGATGAAATCATTTCTCTGGCCTGAACCATAGCCCTAGGGTTTAAATTATGATACAATTAAAAAATATTTCAGAAATGAATGGTAAATTTGGTAAACCTAACCTTTGATGGTTATCATAGATAAATTAAGAAGCAGAAAGGAGTTCCAATGACAGTAGTTGTCATGTTTCAGAAGTTTCACTTATGACTATCACATCAATAAATCACTATTTAATCCCAGTTTCTCAGTTTTATTTTTTTACAAGTTAAGTTCCACCAAATGTATGGGGGGTGGGGAGATGCTTTTTCTTTGCTTATATTGGACTAATGATTCTAAATAAAATTTCTTGGTTATCCTTCATTTCTTTTATTAACCGAGGCAAGTAAGTTATTATAATTCTTATCCTTTTTTATTTAATTCTCCTTAAGGAATGTGGGTCACTTTGTTAAGAATGAATTGCATTTATAGCAGGTGATCAAATGTCATGTGGTACCTTTTTTGTTAAAATGGCCTAAGAAGTAACTGTTATTATTCATATAATAATACACCAGCAGAGGGACTACAATATAAAGGACAGATCTCATTACATGTCTAAAAGTGGCCACTAAGCACATATAAATATGCCTGATGGATGAGGTAGTAAAATATCAATAAACTTTCTTGCTGGAGAGCAATTTCAGGGATTGTCCCAGAGAAGGAAGGTCCTGCATTGTGACACAACCAAAAGCTCTTCATCTAAAAGTGGAACAACAAGGTAGATCTCTCCCCAACCAAATCTAAAAACATGATATGAATCAAGACCTTTGATGGGGAACAGGTATTCCCACATCTGTGGATGGAATGGGACAACTCGACGCAGCCAGTTCGCTGCCACTAGCTCACCACCACCAAGTCACCTCTGCCAACTGACCACTGCCAAGTGGTTGCAGGACAACTCAACACAGCCAATTCACCACGGGGACAACACACACTGTGGGTGGCTGGAGGGAGAGCTGGGTGAGTGAGCGAGCAGGTAGGCAGAATGCAGAGCAGCAGCTGGGGGCTTCCCATTTTCACATCCCCTGCTCCTGCCATTGCCACACCAAGCTCTGGGCCATTCAGAGTTCAGGCAGGTTGGTGTGACAGTGTTTGCACCATTTAGTGGCAGTGGCAGTGGGCAGGTTGGGACAGTGGGGAGGTGGTGGCAGCTGGGCACATCCCATTTTCACACCCGGTGGCAGAGGCAGAGGATATGAAAATGAGACGCGTCAGCCGCCTCCTTGCCGCCCACTCCGCCCACTGCGGAATGGCCTGAATTCCGAACAGCATAGACCTCAGCAGGCCAGCAACAGCAGCAGTAGCAGTGGGGGATGTGAAAATGAGAAGCCTTGGCCTCTGCGGTTACCATCACCGCTCTGCATTCTGCCCACCCCGGTTTACCTGCCCGCCTGGTTCTCTTTGGCCACCCACGACAAGTTGTCCCCAAGGCAAATTGGCCGTGTTGAGTTGTCCTGTGGCAACTTGGTGGCAGTGAGTTAGTAGAAGCAACTTGGTAATGGCGAGCTGGCAGCAGTGAGCTGGCCACGCCGAGTTGTCCTAGACCCATCTGAGGAATATTAATAAGGGACACCTAGTCCAGGGGATTTTTACTACACACAATTCAAAGGTGTCAAACTGCAAATATTAATAATGAAAGATCTCCTTAGCAAAGAAATAAATGCAGTCTCCAGTGTCTTTCACCATACTGAACTTTAAAAGCAAGCATCCAAGGATTTTTCCTGTCATTCTGCACAGTTTGGCAGATAATAGATCTAAAAACTCTCTATTCTGTTGTGCAACCAGCAGACTAGGTCCTTTAACTACGGAGACATACCTGGGTATCACTTTCCTGAGTAGCAGAAAAGGTATAGATGAACAAATATCTCTTGGGAGTAAGGCTAAATTAAATCTTATATGGATGGCTAATGATTTGATGGTGTCCCACTTTTCTTTGACAAAAACAGTGAATCTTGAGAATCATGGAAAAGCAGGTGAATGTAAAGATTTAACCTTTCCCCCCAATGAAATTCAATCACTCAGCTTGTACATAACAATGTTTCTCTTTGTTTCTTTGGGGTCACACAAAACTATTTTGTTTCTTTCAGCCAAATTACAAACCACTAATAAAAGAACAAAGCTTTTCTCTAACAAATTATACACTAGAGATCACAAGAGTAAAAATGCACAGCCAGCACCAAAACCTATTTCAAGGAAGAAAATAAATCTTGCTTGGATTTACAAAGAATAAAATACATGCATAATGTTTGTGGTTCCAAGAGTGCACCTTTTTGAAATTCCCAGTTTTCATTTTCTCACCCCATCATTAAGGCCAACAATATTCAAATGTTACAGCAAGGGGTGAATAGAAGATTGTTCAAAGTAGTAATTTTATTTCTTAATATTTCAGCTCTAATCTTGCTTCAGTAGCCAGTACAACAAAAGTGAAGGTTTACATACACTGAGAATAGCATTGCTACTTGGTAAGTATAGGCAATCAAGGAGTGGTGAAGAAGCAACTTTTCTGCTTCTTTATAAACAACAACAACAACAAATCATCACAACTATTTGCAGAAAATCCAAAATAATTTTCCAAAATAGAAAAATAAAGAAGTTGCACAGCATTAATATGCACTTACCTTGCTTAACTGTAAAACAGCAATCATGTACAATTGCTTGAAAGGAAGACAAATCCAGTCCTGGCAGTTTTATAATATAACACTTTATAATATATCACTTTTGGCAGCAAAGGTCAACAATCCTCACTATCTCTTTGCTAATATACTTAACCTACCTAAGAAGCCTACATTAAGAAAGGTCCTGGTGGAGCTGCATCTTTTTTACAGTGTCATTGTGGACTTTAATCCAGAAGTCAACATCACTATCGGACCAAGGACTTGTCATAACTTTCCACACTGTCCTCTTAACCTTCAAGCTCTACTGATTCTTTTGGGGGACCTGGTTTCACATGACCACTTCAGTTTTTTCAATCTTGGTACATCTTGGCTATCCAGAACTTCTCTCTTTCTTAGTTTTCTGTTCCCCTGTCGTTGCTGTAACTGCTTTGGCCGGCTAATGCAAGGACTTTTTCAATTACTTCAAGATTCAGATTTCTTTTGCAGCCTATCAGTCTTCTACTGCTACAAGCAGCCATTCATATTCTGGCAGCATTGACTGTGCCTCCCTTCTATATTCAAAACTCCCCTTTGGCCAAGCAAAGTGGAAGCTTGCTAAGTAACACCCTGTTACTATGGCAGCAACCCTTTGTGTTCAGAAGCACCCACAGAGTTGTTTTTGAGAAAGACTGTGTAGGATACATCCTGTAATCACACTTGCAAGATATCTCATACAACAAGGATAGTAAGATGCTTGCTTGAGAGGTTTTGTGATGTGATCAAACTTTTAATCACCCCCTCTGTATCTGTAAATTGAATTTTTTATAGTTTACACCTGCTGTTTGAGTAGGGGAAAATACAAATCTAATGTAGCAGCACTTGGATCCAATCTCCATTTACTCACTTCTCACAGGGCAATTTCAAAAGTGACTTCATTTTATATGAAGCCTATACAACTTGCAATTTACCGAATGTAAATATAGTCCTCTAGTCTTATTGTGTGGCTTGATTGGGAATCTTTCTGTTTTCCAATTCCAGATACTAGTAAGCTGTAGTTAGTCACCCAACTTTCCAGATACGTTCAAATATAGTCTGTGCTTTTTAACATGTGAGGCATGGTCCAATATGTTTAGAAGATTCCTAGCTAAAAAAGACTGCTCTAGATTTATCAACAAAGTACAATTATGGAAATCATTTCAAAGCTACCATCAATAATTTTATTTTAATGACAGCAAGAAAAACATGGCAAGTTTCACAGTAATGTTTATGTCTCACCCAAACAAATAACTAAACTTTGTTATCTGAATAACAAGAGCAAAACTTTGCAATAATCCTTGTACCAGAGTTTTTGTAAAGCAACTATTATTTTATGCCCATGCAATCTAGAATTTATCATATAAATGGTTAAGCACTTGCTTTTATGACAGAGCAAGGACTTTACTGTGAGGATCCAAAATGTTGTGACTGCATAATTAACCCTAGAATTTCTATCTATTATGTTGGTTTGGTGGAAACCATCATACAGTAATGGTTTGGAAAAAAATTAACTAAAGCAAAAGTCTTTCATTAGACCAAAATTCACAGTGCAAAAGTATTATGTTCTATAGGTTTATTTTCATTTATCTTACATAGGCATTGGAAGTTTATTAAATCTGCCATCCAGTACTGCTTACGGCAAGGCATTAATATGGGCTCCTGAAAATGTCTATTGATACATAAGAGTATCAATTATTGTACTTGTGTATCAATATACAATAAGTATTGTGTGGTGAAATCAGAATAACTTTGGTATGATTTCAAGAAAGACTGATATGAACTTTTTAAAATCTCCTATGTTATAGCAAATAGCCACACTTACATGACCTTACATAATCCCCAAAAGGGTCACAGCCAGGGGTGGGTTCTAAAATTTTTTACTACCGGTTCTGTGGGCGTGGCTTATTTTATGGGCGTGGCTTGGAGGTCATGTGACTGGGTGGGCGTGGCTAGCTGGTCATGTGACCGGGTGGCCATGGCTGTGTATAGGGACTACTCAGAGGGCTGAAAAAAGTCATTTCTGACAGGTCCTCGCACTTTTGACTAGTCCTCACACTTATGACCATCCTCACATTTATGCCAGTGCAGCATTCTTAACAACCATGTCACTCATTTCACAACTGCTTCTCTTCACCATGGTGACAAGATAGGGCGAAAAACGTAAAATGTGAGGACAGTCGTAAGTTTGACGACTGGTCAAAAGTGCAAGGACCAGTCAAAAATAACTTTTTCAGCCCTCTGAGTAGTCTATATGCATAAAAGAATACAGCAATAGAGAGGGATGAAGGAAGGAGAAGAGAGGGGAGGAAGAGAAAGGAGGAAGGAAGGGAAGGGAAATTAGAGTAGGAGTGAGGGTAAGAGAGGGAGGAAGAGAGGAGGAGAAGGAGAAAGGAAGAAGAAGTAGGGAGGAGAAGAAGAGGGGGAAGAGAAAATAAGAAGGAAAGAAAAGAGAGAGGTGGTAAGTTTGAGGAGAAAGATTGCTGTACAATAAAAAAGATGAAAGGGAAGAAAGCCAACCCCAAACAAATATAAAGATATTAAGATAAAGAATGAATTGTTAAACTTTAAAGAATAAAAGAGAACAAATATGAATAAATAGCAATAATTAGAAACACACATACAAACATACAATGTATTTTCTTTGAACAGAGTATTTGGCCAGTTCACAAATTTAAACAGTGTTTAGTCATTTCAATTAAATTTACAATTTCTATATTTCCTTTTTGCCATATTTATTCCTCATCTATTTTTGTAAAAAACCAATATTACCCTTCATCCTCAACTCTAATCTTAATCAAATTCAATTTTTCCCTTCTATTCTATATTATACCCCTTCCCATTGTCATCTATTTTTATATCCATCCTCACATTGGTTAATTATGTAATATTACAGTTGTTTAATACAAATTCAACATTTTAATATAAATCAATTAGTTATATAACTACCTTTTTTGTATATTAATCAATATGAACATGAATATTCCAATTATTTCCATGCAATCAATTTCTTACAAATCAATTATATTTACCAATAATAATAAACCAAATAATTTCCCCCATATATTCCTCCAAATCACAACTTAACCATTTCTGCTTTCAACACAATATACAATTAATAGTATCTCAATTATTACAATTCCCTAGTTAAATAGAGCTTTTTTTCTTTTGTGTTTTAAAATCTTGAGCTCTCCTCTTTTCCCCTAAATTTCCCATTGTTTGCACCTACCTTTTTTGGTGAGCAAAAAGAAAAAGAAATCTCTCCCTGCCTCATTTTGTCACGTTGCAGCAGAGCCTGCTTTACTTTGAGTTTCGTTTTTTCCCTAGCATAGCTACTCATTTGTTTTCTTTTAACACTGATCAGCTGTAGGGCGGCCCTTTGAAGCCCCACGGCAAGAGTTTAAACAGTTTTTTTCCCTCTAGCCATCAACTGGGACTCAGGAGGCAGCAATAGATTGGGAGTGGGGCCAAATAAAGGGTAAGAATAACGTGGGGGTGTGTGGAGGGGTGGGGGGGAGAACCGGTTTGGTGATGTCATATCGTCACTGCTACCGGCTCGTGGGAACCGGTGCGAACCGGGAGCAACCCACCACTGGTCACAGCTAGTTAGTGCTTGGGTGGGAAAGAACCAGGGATATGGGAAAGTCTAGAAAATTAAGGGGAAAAAATGTACCAGAAGAAGGTAAAGACAATCCACCTCTGTACACTGCTAGGAAAACTACACATTCATGTCACCATCAGAGTCAAATTTTATTCAAAGGAGTATTTATAATTCAGTTCCTTGATAGAGGTCGCAAAGCATCAATATGTTTCATGGATTGACATCACTAGACAAATTCATAGAGCTGATAAAATAATCTTATAGTAGGCAATCTTGACAGTAAAAACAGACCTACAAAAAGAGTGCCTGAAGCAGGTTTCTCTATTCATGGGCAATATTTTAAGTAACTTGCTAGATAAAGCAGCTGGTTTAGGGAACAGATGCAGCAGCTAAACTATCCAGAAATATACTAATTAGTGCCGCTATTCAAGAACAAGTGTCATGTCCTGCAGCATCTACCAGGTATCAGCTAAAGATAACAGAGTGTTTTTAAAGGCAGCCCAAATACAGATAGTCCTTGACTTACAACAAGTCATTTAGTCACCATTCGAAGTTACAACGGCACTGAAAAAAGTGATTTATGACTGTTTTTCACACTTGCAGTCGTTGCAGCATCCCCATGGTCACATGATAAAAATTTGGATGCTCGGCAATGGGTTCATATTTATGACGGTTGCAGTGTCCCAGGGTCATGTGATCACCTTTTGTGACCTTCTGATAAGCAATGTCAATGGGGAAGACAGGTTCACTTAACAACCATGTTACTAACTTAATAACTGCAGTGATTCACTTAACAACTTTGGCAAGAAAGGTTGTAAAATTGGGCAAAATTCCATTAACAACTGTCTCACTTAGCAACATAAATTTTGGGTTCAATTGTGGTTGTAATTTGATAACTACCTATAAATTATCATAGCCAAAATTAAAGATGATTATTACATGTGTAAGTATTGATATACATGGTAGATATGTTACTAATGAGATACAGTGGTAAATTAGCTTTTGGTACCAAACAAGTTGAGTTCAAAGTCTTTCAGAAGGAATATACTCATAGTCAAACTATGGAATCAGTCCATTCAGAGTAATTCAATTCCAGCCCTCAAATACCTCCATTTGCCTGAATTAAAGTTTCTTTTTGTTCATCTTCATACATCACTTTAAAAAAGATTGTTTACACTTGCCTTGAGCATCCAGTTTTATTCTAGAGTATAACCAATTAATAATGTGGGTGGAAGGCAACATTCAACAGAAAAAAAATTAAGATACCTGAAGCAATAACTCAATATCAAGATTCGAGAGATAACACAATGATATAAGCATGGTCAGGTAAATAAGAACCTGAACAATATTTTATTTAGAGATCTAGTTCTTGAACAAGCCATATGACTTCAATTTCTGAACCCTACATGGCTTTAGATGCCTCATTCAATAAAACTACAAAATACATTAACAAGAGAGCTCCATATCCTGAGGGTCTTTCTAGAATATCTTCTGCAAACCACTCTGCTAGTGCCTGGGGAACAGGATAAGGGATTGTTTGTTAACCTTAGGTTTTTGTAATGTCTCTCAAGGTCTCCTAGCTTAGAGGCTTTGACTGTTACTTGGAAGAGGAGTCAAACTAGAAGGATTTTGCGCTCAGATTTACAAAAAGGGAGAAAAAGACTGATTCATTGCTCACCTAAAAAAGTAGGAAACCTACTTTTAATTGCAAGATTAGTTCATTGCCACTGTATTTCTAAATGCTTTCATGGAAGAGGGGAAAAAAACCATTGACATGTAATGCTCCTAAACACTGAGAAAACAAACTAGCTTCCATTTGTCCTAGTTAAAAATGCAACTGGATTAAATAATTCAGTTTTTTTTTTTTTTCAAAAGAAGCTTAAACTACTTTAGTTCGTATGGCTTCCTTCCCCCTGTGTCATTATGCAACAAAAAGGAAATGAAAATACCTGAACAAATGATGTCTAAGAGAATAACTGAGCAAACTAATATATTCTTTACCAGAGACATATTAATCCATAGTGTAACAAAGAATCCAGAATAATACTAAACTAAGTTGTGCTTAACATTAGGTAATCCTAGAAGATCTTATCAAGCTCAGGCTCTGTTAATAATTTGTAGGATAAATTTAAATCAGAGTACATATGAACTTGCATACATAATAAATCACTGTAAAAACTAAATTAGTCTAAAAACAAATACATTACATATTATTACAGTATTGTGTTCTCTCTCTCTCTCTCTCTCTCTCTCTCTCACACACACACACACACCTCTCTATCAATGCAAACTTTAAAAGCATGTTTTTTTTAAAAAAATTCCATCATTATTTTTATCTCTTCATTCAGTGATGCAGATATTTGGCTAGATACCTATAAAAGTTAACTTTGGTTTATATCCCAGAATGGATGGAAAGTGACTATGTCTTTATTTTCCTAGGTTAAGCAGGGATCTAACACTTACAAAATTCAAACAAACAAATTATTTTTCACAATTAAGAAGCAGAGGACCACAGCAAAGTCTAGAAAGAAAGGACAGAAAGCTACCCTTCACTAATTAGGAGGTTAGCAGGCTAACTTTCAGCCTTCTTCCATTTTAAAGGCTCATCACATGGAGCATATTTATTGAACCTTCTAATATTCCCAGTAAAACAAGTCTTCAATATTAATGCTCAAAGATAAATAGTGTAAAAGTCCCAAACCTTACATGCAAGCCTATGTGTCATACATTCAAGAACAATTTTTTTCAACCTTCACATTATGCTTTGGGGAAATTCTCTTCCACTGTGCCCAATGAAATATTTGTAACAGTTGGAAATAAATCTATATATAATAGAGTATCCTAATTACCCCCAAGTGATTGAGTGGTTTCAGAGATCGGAGTAATTAACTTGAATAAATGATGCCTGTTAAATATTAAAATATTAAATAAGCATCTACCTTAATATTTAGACATCACTGTATGATTAAGAGTTACTTGGGCAATTTGGATGTGTGTTGTACCTTTGCTTTCTACAAGTATAAATTATTTCTTTCAGCATATTAACAGAAAACCAGAGTGCATAGAGCTGTTCTCAGAACTTTCTACCTATATTAGTAAGTGTACCATGGGACTGTTCAATGCTCCAGATTCTATGGCAAAAGGAGTTTTGGGACAAGGATGCAAACATAGCACCTTTTTCCAAGCCTTTAATGCAGCTGCATTGTTTTCTGACAGCACATAACAGCAGCAGAGATAATCCCAAGAAGGATGCAGTCCAGATGCTGTTCTTATTCCTTCGCAACCCATAGTATCTTTTTTATAATTGCTATGCAGCTCTGATAAATAGGACAATTGTAATATGTCACAGGGCAAGTCAGCCTGAATTAACATATAGAAGTTCAAAATACAGCTGAAATGCACAATTTGTGGGATTTATGTTCCTGAAATGCCCACATTAAATGACTATGCTGATGATTTTGTACCGCGTATTGTCACATAACAGCTGCTTCCAAGTTCTTTCTATAGTTCCTTCCGGCTCGAATAATATCTTAAAAAATATTTAGTAGGAAATGGGGGTTGCCATTTTAAGAAAATTTAACAATAGGAAAGTCCCACCTGAAATCAAGCATGTTCAATATAACAGGGGTCCTCAAACTTTTTGAACAGGGGGCCGACTCCTCAGTCCCTCAGACTGTTGGGGGCTGGACCAGCTGGTTGTGCGTGGCTAGGTGGTCATGTGCCTGGGTGTGTGTGACCAATTTAGCAGTCCATTTTGCCTTTGTCCTTGCTGTACTTGCTCAACCCAAGGAATCAATTTACTTAATTGATTCCTTGATTACTTAAGACCCCCCCCCCAAAAAAAAGAGTGCAAACTTTCTTGCCACTTGGCTAACTTCATTATAACAGCAGCTTCAGGCTCCTTAAAATAGGCCATTAAAAAAAGAATAAAACAAATAGGATTTCCTTCAAAATAACTCCTGATCATATGTTTCAGATGACCTGTGAGTGCCTGCCAGCAGGGGAGGCGGCCAGGGAAGGGATAGGAGGCCAGCCTCCTTTTTTGAATTATTTGGGATTACAGGGCTAAAGGTCTTTTAAGCCTGGAGGAGAATTCACAAACTGATTTGATTTTTCCCACACTTGTGCATGTGTATACATACACATGAATATCTACCATTCAGCAACCAATTTGGTGGATGTATTTTATATATGGCAAGAATCAAAGAAGTGGGTGAATTCTCCTTCAGGCATTATACTGAAGTTGCATTTGAATTAGTGTTAGCCAACTTCATCTGATTTTGAAAAAGCTAGGAGACATGGAGACATGTCCCCCACCCACCCCCTTTTAAAGCGCTACTTTAAAAGCAGCCCCTCCCCTACTCACCCACCGGCCCTGTATCATATGGCTTGAAAAACACCCTGAAAGGCTGTTTTTAAAGCGTTTTAAAGACTTTTAAAGCACTACTTTACAAGCTGAAAGCTGCTTTTCAAGCCAACAGCAACCCCTCCCCTACTCACCCCCCCCACCCTGGATTATGTGGCTGCTCTGCCGTAGCAGAGCTGCTTTGCAAGCTGGCAGCATCCCCTCCCCTACTCACCCAATGGCCCTGGATACGTGGCTGTGAAAAACACCCTGAAAGGCTGGTTTAAAAGCGTTTTTAAAGACTTTTAAAGCACTACTTTACAAACTGGCAGCTGCTTTTCAAGCCAGCAGCAACCCCTCCCCTACTCATCCCCCACCCCCGGCCCTGGATCACATGACTGCACTGGCGAGATCACCCCTCAGTCAGCCGGCCCTCCTCCCGGATCCTTCGGCCTTACCTTGGGCAGCAGCATGTGATCAGCAGTGCAGCTCAACCGGTAAAATAACTAACCAGAAGTACAGCTGGAGTGGATGCTCGCTGGAAGATAAGGCCGACGGTGAGGGGCGGGGTGAGGGGTGGGACTGAATCCCACCACTCCATGGGCTGGATACTTTGCATTGGCGGGCCGTATTCGGCCCATGGGCCGTAGTTTGAGGATGCCTAAATATAACAACAGTATTCTGTCTCTCATAGGGAATCACATGAATTCTGGACAAGTGCCACAAATGTGGACTGAAGGGGGATAATTCTCTTTCACTATTGCTGGAAGATAAAATAAGATGTCTGAGACTCTGAAAATAGTAAACAGCTTTCATTTCAACCTCCATGAAGCTCTCCAGACTCCTCATCAAAGTGCATACATCAATGCCTATTACATCATCTCACTTGATGATGCAAGTTATTACCAAATGGGTATTTGACCTGGACAGACCACAACGTTCAGTAGAAGCAGGTGTTCTTTAAACAAATCATAGTTATAAGAGCCATGGCTTAGCATGCTATGTAATTCAATCAGTATGTCCGCAAACATTTGCATATTCTGTTCACAATAGTTCCACCAACTTGAGTGAAAGCATTTTAGATTGCTGCTTTGGATGACAACCAATGACTATAAAAAAAACTATTGATTTTTATGAAAATAGAAATACCATATTTCAATCTCACACACACACAGAAAAAGACCTATGCTTACTAATATATTTTGAGTTCTGTTGCGTGTTCCACAAAATTTCTTGGAGAAATGAAATGTGCAACAGCCTCCCAGCACCATCATGCCCAATCAGATTACTGCAGAAGGTTAATATTTGGGAAGACCATTCCCTGTTCTTTTCAAAAGCTATCAGCAAAGGAGATGATGAATGGGACATTGCTTTTTTGTATTTACTTTTTATTACTTTTAAAATAATAACAGAAAAAGAGAAGAAAAACAAAAGGAACAAATGTTGTAACAAGTGTGAAAAATTCAACAGAAAAAGATTTTTTAAATAAAAATGCAGAATACGGTTGTTACAACAGTAAACAGTTCTATCTGCAATTATCTAATGCAAACATGTTTGAAATACATATATATTTCTAATACATGTATATAATCATCATGTTTTAACCTACTGTATTTTGTATGAGTTCCATATTTTTTAATAAATCATACAAAGTCTATGTCTATAATAGATGATGAATGATAATCTGCTCATAAAAAGCAATTTCTTCAATCCATTAAATAAATACGACTACATTTATCTTTCCAAAGCTGCAATATCAGTCTTTTAGCTACAGTATAGTAAGGGCACAGAGAATACATTTAAGTTGTCCAATTGACAAATTCCATGAATCTAGGTATGTAATTTAAGAGTATATTTTCTCTAAAAAATTTAGCTTTTGTCACACAGTCACATTTATATAGTCCAGTACTGTCTTCAAAAAGTTAGAAAGTTCAGAACATTTTATAAACAAGTGTTTTAAAGAAGCATTATACTTATTACATTTCCATCAAAATGCTGTAATGGAATCCAATAAATTCTAAATATTATTTTTGTTGTGTAAATCATAATTTAAAGTCCATTGACACACTTTCTATAGCTATTAAGACACTCATTCATTGGCTAGGCAATACAGGAACCTCTAATTCTTTATTCCACCCATCTCTTAACATTTACATACCAAATTGATTCATTGATAACATATATCAATAACAATTAATAATATTTTTTAGTTTTAAAAGATTTTAGTTTTTTTATTTTATTTTAGTTATTTATTATCTTGGTATTATTTTAGTTATCTTGGTATTTCAGAAGCTGAAAATGCTACTCATCCAAACAATGTTAACAAAACTTGTAGCTATAAATATTGCCACTGAGTTACATCTAATAGATGATATTTCTCTTCTGGCACAGCCTATGTTAAAAAATCATCTTCATCTCTATCAATTAGTCAAAAGTCAAAAGTGTGACTTTCATCCAGTTTTTCCATATCACCACTTTTTTCTCAATTTTTAATTATGGGTTTCCCCAAAGTCAGTTTAGAATAAATCTAATAAATGGAGGATGCACTCTTCTCCCCCTGCCAGTCTTTTGGGCATGACTGGGGTCAAACCCAGTTCATCTCTCTGCCTACTCCATTCCCTCCTATGCCTATCCCTCAGATCCAAACCCTCCCTGCCCCCAAACAAAGCCTTCTGTGATCCCTAAACCAAAGAATAGAAGCCTCCTCACCAGCTCATAGTCCAGGCCAGCGGAATTTTCCTCACAGGGAAATTGCATACTAGAAAAATTCCAAGGTCCATCCTCAATCAGCCTCATGACCTCAATGTTCCTTCCCCTTTACCAATGGACTTCTCCAGCTCTGCTGCCCCTCCAAAAACGGCTGCTTTGCCTAACAATAGAAATAACCCAGGTACACAGAAAAGGACTGGCCTACCTTCCCCAAAACTGGCCAGTAAATCAGATCCCTAGGATTTCCCACCTTGTAGCTTTCAACGTCTATAAAAATTTTGCTTTTTCCATTGTTCGGGGTCCCTCTTTTTTGTAAAGCAGGCGCCCAACGATTGTTGCAATAATGCAACAATGCTTGGTCTCAGTGTTGTGCTCCTTCTTCAAACTGAATCCATGATAAGTTATGTCCTCAAATTTGCATCATTTTACTGTCACCTCATAGATTTTATGAGAGTAAAGAATCTGAATTTGTAGGCAGCATGCAAGCAGGAAGAAAGAACCTGTCTCAAATTCCCATTTCTGACTTGATGGTTTAGGGTGTTGCATATAATATCAAGTCAAACTTCACTTGGTTGCAAAAATGTAAAAAAGACTGTCCCACTCTACTAAGTCAGTTGGTTAATCTGTCTTTGATTAGATTGCAGTTTAGGAAACAATGTGTTTATTGCTCTCCAAATATCTAAGTATAAGGGGTCAGGGCCAGAAGGCTTCAGTTTGCTTAAATGTTCTACTACAACAGGATCTTTAAAAGCTGCAGACTGATACTGATCGGCTGAGTTAAAAGAAAAAAAAAAGTCCAATTATCAAGGTATTTGGTTACCAGTATCACCAGTGACACCATTCTAGTTACACTGATGCCTTCAACGCTGCTAAAAATATTTAATCTTGTGCACAGACATAAAACACAGAAGAAAATAGGTCAAGAAAGTCATGCTATTCAGCTAGGGGGGAAAAACACAACCAACAGCAACAGATGTTATAGAAAAAAAAAGGCACTGTTGCTGTTTATTCTAGTGTACCACTAATAAAACTAATACTAATTTTTTCTGTACTACTGTAACAATTTCAATAATTTCAGTCAGCATTACTCCTTTAATTTATTACATGCATGCAGTTCTCCCAGCATGAGGCTAGCAAATGGCTGGTAAATTATTGTGAAATTCTGGGTTCTTTTCCATGCATTTCCTTTGTCAGAAATAGGTGAAATGCATCGAGAATTCACTTCTATCCAATTAATTAATTCAGGTCATTTATTTGAAGGTACTTACTGCTAATGCTTGCTGATCTTAGGATCATGTATCAAGTCTATTTTCTTGCTTACAAAGAAACAGTAAAAAGCAGGTAGAAGTCACACTGTTCAATACAATAAAGTTTTCAGCCTGACCTACCTAAATAAGACCCAACAGAAGGATTCCTACTGACCCACCTGTTAATTTCAATATATGTATCTGGTACACTAGCTAAATTTTCTCCCAAAACAATCTTTTCAACTGTTTTCTTTCTTTCTTCTTGTACCAGCTACTACTCTTCGGGTTTAACAACATTTCTGTGAGCAAACGTTTATGCTCCAAGAGAAAAGAGAGGGAAATGCTATGGAAAAGCTGAAATGAGGATTTTCAACTGTGCTAAACAACAATTGTAACAGTAATGCTCAAGATCACCTTGCTCTGTCTTTGTCTATCTACATGAAGAAACCAAAACACACTCACTCACTTGGTCCAAAGAGAATTTGTAAGGTTCTCCCACTGAAACACATCATTTGACTCTGAGCCACCTCTTTTTCCCCATTCTCCCAGGTGAACAACAGCAGCAGCGGAGAAGAAACTGTTCTGAGACTTTCTCTGGCATTGCAACATCACTCCATTCTAGCTGTGTTCAGAGGAATGACAGGAACTCCACCCCTAAAGGCAGACAAGATCACCCCCCCCCCTTACAGCCAGTTCACCCTCACAACTGATAGCTTGAAATGTGTTGCTGATTCCACTGAGCTGTACTGGAAGACCTTTTTTTCAATTTGCTCCCACACACAAATACCACCAAAAGCTAAGTCTGCAGCACACAGAATAAAATAGCCCTCTTCTTGTTGGCTCCAGGTGACCATATGTTGAATTTTAGCCTCCTTAAGAAATGTAAGGCAGATAGTCCTCAACTTATGACCACAATTGAGCCCAAAATTTATGTTGCAAAGTGAGAAATTTGTTAAGTGAGTTTTGCCCCATTTTGTTACCTTTCTTGCCACATTTGTTAAGTGAATCATTGCAGTTATTAAATTAGTAACACAGAAGTTAAATGAATCTGGCTTCCCCATTGACTTTGCTTAGTCAGAAGGTTACAAAAGGGGATCACATGACCCCGGGACCCTGCAACCGTCATAAATGTGAGTCAATTGTCAAGCATCCAAATGTAAATCACAACATCACTGGGATGCTGCAATAGTAAAAAGTGTGAAAAACGGTCATAACTCACTTTTTCAGTGCCGTTGTAATTTCAAACGGTCACTAAGTGAACTGTTGTATGTTGAGGACTACCAAATTCTGATTAAAGAAGTGTTATAAGGAACAAGGGTAGACCTTCACTTACAATCACTTATCTTTAGTGACTGTTCAATGTTACAAAATAACTGAAAAAACGACTTATGACCATTTTTCACACTTACAACTTTTGCAGCATCCTCATAGCCGTGTGTGGTCAAAATTCAGATGCTCTGTTTCACTTAACAATAGAAATTTTGGGCTCAATTGTTGTCATAAGTCAAATATTACCTGTATAGAAACTACAATGCACCTTTATGGGGAATGCAAATCAGATTTTTGCTCTTTATTAAATGATTGAAAAATGATAAAAGTATGAATGGAAGTCATTGCATGCTAACTGATCAAAAAAAGCACATGGTAGCGTACATAGGTAGCTACTCCACCCAGAGTCACTTTGTTTTGTAAGGTGGGCTGCAGTGGTTCTGTCCAGTTCTTTACAACCGGTAGTAAAAGCGGCAGGAGGCTCCGCCCCCCACCATAATTGACAATCTGCGCATGCGCATACATGCTCCCGTTGCGAACCGGTAATAAAGGTAAGTAGAACCCACCCCTGGTGGGCTGCTGTATAAATTAGAGAAAAATAGATTTGAATGAAATGTTTTATGTAAATATGGAGTTGAAGCTTGGTTGCTGAACTCGGCAATAGTGGCATATGATGAAAGCACTCTAAAGCAATTTTAAAACAAGAGTCTCTCATTAAAAACATCCTCACATGCAGAGTTATAGTTATGTAGCTACTCTTTGTATTTTCAGGATATTCTGTGGATTTTATTCAGTTTAATATTCAGTGCACATTCCTTTTCCTTTCTTCTAGAACAGGGCTGAAAGAAATTCTTACGAACAGAGCTAAGAAAGCTCCAGCCAGCCAACTGGATGTCTTAAGAGGTCTGACCTGAATGATGAAAGCCAATCAAAGTACTATTTTTCCTGCAGAACTCTTAAAAGAATCTGCCAATCTGCAACAAGTGCCTTTTGTGTTTTCAGAGATGGGATAAGGAGCCAACATTTTGCCTGTGAGTCAGACTTATGCCTCACAGACAGAATGGGGAGAAGGGCTAAGGCTGTTTATTTGGAAATGGAAAAAAAGATTTATAAATGCTTCATTACAATAAGGTCCACAATATCTATCTGACAGGCTTTTCTTCAGCTGTACTTTGGCTCTGCTGAACAGCAAATCTGAACCAGCTTCCTGAATATCTATAGGGAGGGAGCCATCCTGATTTTGGAAGCAAACTGGTCCAGAAAGGGAGTCACAACAGAAAAGTCTCAGTATTGCCCTCCCCATTCCTACTTAAATATTTCTCCTAGGGTAAGGTTCTATCCACTTAGCTTGCCTTTTCCAGACAGATTTTAGCTGGAATAGATCTCTTACAGCCAACATCCTTGTTCCTTCTTCAAACGTTTGCAAGTTTAGACAACTATACATGAATACTTTGTACTCCAAACTGAGTACTTTCTCTCTCAGAAATCTAAAATGTCTAATTTGTTAAACTGGGCACCTGTTAAAGACCTCTTTGCAGAAGAAATTTAAACATTGTAGAAGCCTAATTCTCTGCTGAACCAATTCTTTCTTGAATAAATCTGGAACTGAATGTCTGGAGTTCAGGAAGCTGAATCTTTTACAATAGGTAGCTTTTGCTTCCAATCCTTGCCCCAAATCCCCACTGGTGAATGATTATGATTCTCTTTCTATAAAAATGCTCGTCAAAAAGGAAGGAAAGACCAAGTTGATTAAAGCAGGAAAACTTATTCTGATAAAATTTTAATTCAGTCTAATCATATTAACAACTTATTAATAGAAAAATGACTAAACAGGATGGTTTGAATTGCAGAAGGCAATTAGCAAAACAAAAAGGAAAAACATTCTTTCAATATTTTAGAGATATTTTTGGCAAATTTTATGGACTAGAGTTATTCAAACAAATCTCTCTGAGAGAGAAGGAAAGCCTTTATCTCTCATGGGTCTAGCACTGAAACAATATAATGAGGCAAAGATCTGAACATTTCTTCCTACTCTGCCCCATTTGAAATGTCCTCACCTTTCTTTTGCCAGCATTAACTTAGGTGTCAGTGTTCCCATAGTATTAAAGTCTAAACCATAGTTGACCACCTATAGCTCAAGGTTTGCATAGCATGCTAAGTCAAAATCAAATAAACCAAATTAATATCAGTCATAATGTCCAGTTATGTCAGAGCAGAGAAGATAACCTCTGAGGTGCCACACTTGTGCTTTCTAGAATATCTGACTTTCTCACAAGTGTTCAGAGTAGGCTTGCTTGACTCCAGTCTGAAATATATCCAGATAGTTAAATAGTACAATAATAATCCTTTGAATGTGAAGAAGGTTTTTTTTTAGGAGGAACTACACAATTACCTCTCGGGATCTATTCCTAGTAAATCCCACAGTTTTTGCTACCTTTCCTTCCTGCGTAAATTCCGCTATTTTACCTGTCAGCATTTTACCACAGAACAGCTGAGGAGTGGTTCTCTAATAAAACATCTTCCAAGTGGGCATTGTGAAGGATTCTTCACACTTTGGAAACAACATGACAAAAGTTTTCTATCAGTGAACAAATACAAGGCCTTAGAAATAGTATTTTTCTAAATGATCCCTTTAGCCCTGGACATGAACCTTCCCATGCTCACTTGTTCTTTTAATTCCTAAAAGGGATGACAAATTTTAATTATTTTTAATTTCTTATCATCTAGGTGAAAGATGCCCTTTAATGATGAAGTGACCATGGGTTTCTCTCTTTTCCTTTCAATCCCCCAGGAGTCAAATATTATGATTAATATTTGATTTATACCCTATTTTTCTATTCAGGAAAATATATTTTCAAACGAAATTTCAAAGCATGATCAACAGCTTAATTAAAAAGAGGAAAAGTGACCGGATCATCATTAGAAAGCTCTCAGCAGTCAGAGACTTTTCTTCCAGTTGAAAGCAGACTCCTAGAGGGAAGGACTTTCCCAGAATGAAGAAAACAGATAGGTGTCCTCGCAGTAGGCTTATTTTGTCTATTTTTATAGAATATACTTCAATCTGCAAGCTTCTTTAATATTAATTTACTTGGACAATTCATGAGATATTGGAGATTTGGGAATAAAAATTTAATGGCCAGCTTTCTAGGACATTTGGTTTCTTTTTACATTATAATGTATATTTTTTTCTCCAAACTCTAGAAACACAGGAACCAATGAAGCAGGGGTGAATTGCTCCCGGTTCGGACCGGATCGCCTGATCTGGTAGCGATGGCGGCGGGTGGTTCGGAGAACCGGTAGCAAAAATCCCTGCCCCCCCCATCCCAAGTTGAGCCGCGTGATCATCAGAGGCTGTTTTTTTTTACTTTTAAAAACATTTTTAGAAAAAAAATGTCTTTAAAAGCCTCTGGTGATCCCAGCTGAGTTGCCTGGATGTCAGAGGCTACTAAAAGCACTTTTTTCTGCAACCTCTTCGGCCGAAGAGGTTGTAGGAAAAAAAATGCCTTTAAAAGCCTCTGGCGATCCCAGCTGAGTTGCCTGATCGTCAGAGGCTTCTAAAAGCATTTTTTCTACAACCTCTTCGGCCGAAGAGGTTGCAGAAAAAATGCTTTTAAAAGTAAAAGTAAAAAAAAAAAAGTTGGCCACGCCCACCCCCCCACCAAGCCACACCCACAGAACCGGCTATATAAAAGTACAGGTAGTCCTCAACTTACAATCATTCGTTTAGCAACTGTTCAAAGATACAAAGGCATAGAAAAAAGTGACTTATAATGGATTCTTGCACTTAGAACAGACGTTGCTTACCTGAACGTCCCTTTTATGCTCGCTGCGAAAACATTCCTATGTCTGGGTTATCCTCACTCTGATTCGTTCGACTGAGTGCCAATCATTCCCTCTGAAGCTGGTCACACCATCCCTTCCGGCTTTTCAGCAGTCTTTTTCGCGAAGGCGACTATCACGGACGAGAGTGGACATAAACGGTTCGAATCCTGTAAGGGCACCAGCTGCAGAGGGAAAAAGAAAGGAAACAAGCCTACCAAGGCCAGGACAAGGCGAGATCATGGGCGGGATGGGATGTCTTCGCAGCGAGCATAAAAGGGACGTTCAGGTAAGCAACGTCCGTTTTCCTGACTCGCTGCTCAGACATTCCTACGTCTGGGATATACCCAAGCTTAAGTCCGCTGGGCAGGGATCAAAGCCCCCTCCTGGCTGTGGGGAGAAATTACTGATTGTAAGACCCGTCTGCCGAAGGCGACATCAGCAGAAGCATAAACGTCCAAACGGTAATGCCTAACAAAAGAGGAAATCGAGGACCAGGTGGCCGCACGACAAATGTCATCGATGGACACCAGGCCGCCGAAGTAGCGGCACTGCGTGTGGAATGAGGCAAGAGTCGACCTGGAACAGGGCCACCCCGTAATTCATAAGCTTTAGAAATACAGGCTTTAAGCCACCTGCCCACAGTTGCAGAAGAGACCTTCTGTCCTAGAGGGGAAGGCAGGAAGGACACTAACAATGTATCAGTCTTCCAAAAGGAAGCAGTTCAACTAATATAGCGCTTCAAGGCCCTACACACGTCCAACGTGTGCCAACGTTTTTCTGAAGAGTGACGGGGATCCGGGCAGAAATTAGGAAGCACAATATCCTGGAAATGAGTATTAATTTTGGGAATAAATGCTGGGTCCAATTGGAGAACCACACGGTCCTGATAAAACACACAAAGGTCACTCCTAATAGAAAGGGCCGCAATCTCGGAGACTCGCCGAGCAGATATTATCGCCAACAAGAAGGCCATCTTCTAGATGAGGTAACGTAGACTGACGGTACGGAGAGGTTCAAACAGAGCCGATATCAATGCTTGTAGGGTCAGGTCCCATGTGGGATACCCGTGTATTGCCGGAGGCCGGAGGTTCGACGCACCTTGCAGAAAGGATTTGATTTGAGGATCATGAGACAAGGACTGCTGGTTGTCTCCAGTGAGAACCCTAGCTAAGGCGGCTACCTGTCATCTGAGTGTTGATGGAGCTAGACCATCAGCGAAGCCAGAATGAAGAAATTGCAGGACCTCCGGGACTGTGGCCGAAGTTGGATCTACATGATGAAGAGTACACCACCTGGCAAAGGCCTTCCAAGATGCATTGTATATGCGTACAGTCGATGGCCGTCTGACCGCTTGGATGATAGAGATAACTTAACTTGACAGATGACTTTTAGTCAGTCATATCCTTTCAAGCACCAGACGGTCAATCGGAGCCATTCCGGCTCTGGACAGCGCCTTGAGTCAGAGAAATCTGGTCGGGCGGAATTCGCCACAGTTCCACGGTGGACAGGGACAGGAGATCGGCGAACCATGCCCGCCAAGGCCAATGCAGTGCCACGAGAAGGAGATCTGCTCGCTCCCTGATTACTTTCCGGATCACCTTGGGAATGACCGGGATCGGGGGAAAGGCGTAGAGGAGCCCTCGAGGCCACGGAGATCAAAGAGCATTGTGTCCTTCTGCACCCGGTGTTGGAAAGCGGGAAAAGAACCGCGGCAGCTGTGTGTTGCATGGAGTTGCAAAAAGATCCAGCACCAGAGTCCCGAACCAACGAGACAGATCTTGAAACAGACAAGGAGCCAATCTCCATTCCGAGTGATCCAACTGGTCCCGGCTGAGCCAATCCGCCTCGCGGTTGATCTTGCCTGAAATATGCTCCGCCTTCAATGAGAGAACGTGACACTCGGCCCACATCATCAACGTTTCCATCTCGTCCATCAGTGACAAGGAACGCGTGCCCCCTTGACGGTTGATGTGGGCCTTCGTTGCCATGATGTCGGTTAATATCAGAATGTGTTTGTGTAGCACTTGGTGATGGAAATGTGCCAGCGCCAGATGCACGGCCCGTAACTCCAACCAGTTGATGCTGTGGAGTTTTTCCGCGGGAGACCAGGTGCCCTGTGCTAGTTGAGATTGTCGATGGGCCCCCCAGCCGTGCAGACTGGCATCCATGGTCAAGATGACCTGCTCCGGTTCCAGGAAGAGAGAGCCCTGACGGAGAGCCGGAGGGAGCCACCAACGGAGAGAAAGACGTACTCATGCAGGTACTTTGACCTTGGAGAGAGACTCCCTTCGCCCTTGTCATTGGAACGGGAGAAGGAACCACTGAAGATGACATAAGTGGCAACGCGCCCACGGAACTATCGCAATGCACGAGATGAGCTTCCCCAGAAGTTGAGAAAGCAGGAGCAAGGGCGATTTCTTGTGCATCAACACCTGAGTCACCAGGTCCCAAATGCTGGACTGATGATCGGGAGACAGGTAGACCAGGCCTTGAGCAGAGTCTATTACCACCCCGAGATGTAAGATTCTCGTCGTGGGACATAAGTGGCTCTTGTCGAGATTCAGGGTGAAGCCGTGGTGTTGCAGAGTCTGAATCACAAGTTGTCTGTCCACATCTGCCTGAGAGGGCGAGGACGAAAGAATCAAAATATCGCCTAGATAGCAAACCAGACGAACTGGCACCTCCTGGAGCAACGCCGCTAGAGCCGCTAAAATCTTTGTGAAGGTCCGCGGTGCCGACGAGAGCCCAAACGGCATCGCTTTGTACTGGAAGTGATTGTTGGCAAAGGCGAATCGCAGGAACTGCCTGAGTGCCGGATGTATGGGCACATGAAGTTAAGCTTCTTTCAAATCTTTCAAATCGATCGACTGCATGAAGTCTCCTTGACGGATGCATCCCAGGAGGGACTTGAGGGAATGCCTCTTGAAGCGGCAGTATAATACATGACTGTTCAGCCGCTTCAAGTTCAGAATTCCTCTCCAACTCCCGGAACTCTTAGGAACAAGAAATAAGGTTGAATAAAACCCGGTCCTGACCTTCCTGGACCAGCTCTATGGCCTCTATTTGAAGTAGATGTTGTATTTCTAGGGTCAAGAGCTGGCGCTTGGCTGGCTGAGAAGGCCAGGGGCACTGGAGAAAGAGGTTCGGGGGGGTGGAGGTGAACTCTAAGAGCAGGCCGCCAGTAACTGTGCGAAGGATCTATGCATCCAAGGTGGTAGTCTCCCACTGGTGGTAGAAAACTTGCAGCTTGCCTCCAATGGGAGTCTGGAGCCGCGAGTCACTTGCCTCGACGAGAATAGCAGGTGGAAGAGCCTCTGAACGGACGGCAGAAACTGGATTGACATCTGCCATGGTCCCGAAAGGAAGCCCAGTCGGAAGCAGGTTGATAGGAGAACGGTGGGGGGGGCGATGAAATGAGGAACCGCTGGTTCCTTGGTCATGACGAAAGGACTGCCTCGGGTAAGGAGAGTATCGTCTATCTGGACGTTGAAATGCAGAAGGTAAGACCTTTTTCTTATCTCTGTTTTCCACTAGTACAGAGTCCAAAGAGGCTCCAAAGAGGGAGGAACCCTTATAGGGTGCCGCAGTAAGACGCCATTTCGATTTCACGTTGGTCCTCCAGTTACGTAGCCAAAGGAGGCGGCGAGAGGAAACCGTGGACGCCAACGCACGAGATGCAAACTTGGCCGCATCTAATGAAGCGTCCGCCAAGTATTCGGCCGCCGCCACAAGCTTAGCCACGTCCTGTTGTAAGTGTGCATCCTCTGGAGGCAATCTGTCAGGTAACTGACGGAGCCAGACCAGTGACGCTCTATTGAAAAAAGAGGCCGAGGTCGCCGCCCGAATGGACCGGGCAGTAGCCTGGTGGGTCTTTCGAAAGACCATCTCCGCTCTCTTGTCTTTGAATTTTAAACCATCACCAACCTCTCCAACAAGAACAGAAGACGAGGTAAGTCCAGCCACAGGTTCGTCCACAGTTGGCAGCTGAAGCAAGGCGTCAAGCTCCAGAGCCGAACAATACAGCTTTCTATCAAAGGAATTTGGACCACTGAGAGAAGCAGGATGCTCCCACGGCTTCTGTATGACCTGTGAGAAGAGATCTGGGCAAGGTACAAATTCACACTCAGGTTTAGGCAACAGAAACAAATTGTCACTAAGGTTCGACTGAGATTGAGACATAGAGGGCTGTTCCGGCCCTTTCCCCATATTGGTAGCAGCTTTTGCCTTTTGTAAAAGCGATTTGAACAAGAAAGGTTTAAACAAGCCCGGAAAGGCTGGTTTTTCCGGTATTTCCTCCTCATCCCGACAACTCGAAATCCTCCAGAAAGTCCTCCTCACGGACCGGCTCAGCCATATGTCCATAGGTAGAAGAGGAGGCCTGCAAAGGGGCAGTCTGCATCTGGTAAGGCACAGTGGCGCTGCAATCAGGAGGAAGCATATAGCCAGTCTGTTGTAACCCCACCTGAAAAATACGCGTAATAGCTTGTGACACCAAAGAGTTAAAGTCCAGGGCCTGAGGAGAAGCATGGCTTTCTTCGGGTCGGAGCTGAGGAGTGAAAGTGGCTTCAGGAGCCGAGCGAGACACCTGAGAAACGTGACTGGCAGCTCCTGAGGAGCTAGGCCTTGGGGCCTCTAGGTTAACATGGGCATTACCGTGGGATAATGATGCCAAATCACAGTGGTAACAAGCACTCTGGTCAACAGCTTGAGATGAAACCGATGTGAGGTGCACCTGGTGATCAGAAGTCACCTCAGGAACATCAGAAGAGAGAGCCAGCTGCGCTTTGCTTTGCGCCTTAGAAAACTGACGCTCCAATGCATTGTGCCGCCTCTGAGCATCTTTATCTGTGGCTGACAGAGTCTTTGTGGCTCTAGAAGCCTTAGACTTTTTTCCTTTGGACAGTTTGGGAGGGGGAGCAGGTAGTGGGGAAGGAGCCTGCTCCAGGTCAGATGACAGCTCGATATCAGACATTTTTTTTTTAAAGGCAGATGCAACAGAAATATGTGGAACTAACCAGGAAATTATATACAAGAGGAGGGTAATACAAACGTATATACAGCTATATGTCTAGAAAGGTGTGTCCTAGGGAGCCATTGGATTTCCTGTAGACTAAGACATCCAGGAAGGGAAATTGGTTGTTCGCTTCTGTTTCCATGGTGAACTGTATTTTGGGGTGTAGGCTGTTGAGATGTGTGAGGAAGTTGTCCAGTTTTTCTTTGCCATGTGGCCAGATTATGAAGGTGTCATCTACGTATCTGAGCCAGAGTTTGGGTTCATAATCTTCATAATCTGGCCACATGGGAAAGAAAAACTGGACAACTTCCTCACACATCTCAACAGCCTACACCCCAAAATACAGTTTACCATGGAAACAGAAGCGAACAACCAACTTCCCTTCCTGGATGTCTTAGTCTACAGGAAATCCAATGGCTCCCTAGGATGCACCATCTACCAGAAGAAAACACACACAAACCGCTATCTGCACGCACTCTCACACCACCACCCAGCACAGATCAACTCCGTAGCCAAGACACTCATCTCCAGAACAAAACGCTTAGCTGACGAACAACACCTAAAAACCGAACTACACACTCTCACTAACGTATTAACATCCAATGGATTCCAAAGAAATAAGATTACCAACCTAATCCAAAAAGAAATCCCCCTAAAATCCAAGACAGAGAACAGGAAAACGGCAAAGCCCTCCTCCCATACATAAAAGGCACCACAGACAGAATCAGCAAGATCCTCCACAAACACAACATCAAGACAGCATTCTGCACAAACCAAAAAATATCCACCATCCTAAGAAACCCCAAAGACAAAATTGAGTTAGAAAATCAAGGAGTATATGAAATCCCATGCACCGCCTGCCCCACCACATACATCGGACAAACCAACAGAAGAATAAGTGCACGCATTGAAGAACACAAGAACTCAGTCAAAAAAGAGGAACCAACTTCTTCCCTGGTCCAACACCTCAAAGCCACAGGACATGATATTGACTTTAAAAAGACCAGAACTATCGCCAAAACCGAACACTTTAACAACAGAATAATCAGAGAAGCCATCGAGATAGAAAAACATCCACATAGCATGAATAAATGAGATGATAGCTCCCGCCTGCCAGCCATTTGGAAACCCACCCTTATTGACAAACGAGTCCCTAACACAAAGAATGACACCAGACCCACACTCACGAGAGCCACACAGGATGTAACCACCACACATCCACGCAGAAAGCAGACTCAAACCCACACTGAGGATGAGGCACGACCGCGGACCAGAAGCCAGACCACAGCTGCATCATTAGCCCCTTTAAACCCCTCCAATCCATACATGAAGCAGACTGACACCCACCATGAAGAGGTAGCACGGCCACGAACACGAAGTCAAACAACAGCAACACAGCTCACCAGCTTAAATCCCCCTGCTACTCAGACTAACCCGAGCACAACCAAGCTCCCACCTAAAAGAACACACACCCATCCAATCAGAGCACAGCCAACCCCCCATCCAATCAGAGCACAGCCAAACCCCCAACCAATCAGAACACACCTCCACCCAATCAGAACACAGCCAAGCTCCCACCCAATCAGTTCACACCCCCACTGACAGTTAAAAGGAAGAAACAGCTACGATCACACACATTGCTCCTAGAAGCACGAAGCCGAAGACACCAGCCTGAAGATGACGAATGAGACTTCGTCGAAACGTTGCCAAGAAACCTCCAATTTTACGCGGGAGAAAACCCGAATAACCAAAGACCTACATACAAACACCCGCGCAAACCTCAGAAAATATATATATATATATATATATATATATATACCCTATATATATATAAAATTACTGTCAAATCAATCGAAACGAAGGCCGCCTGAAGCAAGTCCCCCACAGAATAAAGGCCAATATACTTTCCTCTTTCCTGAAGACCAGCACGATGACCAGCGCAAATCTGGAAGGCAGGGCCAAGTGGACAGAGTCCAACACCTGCAGACTCTTCTATGCCCTAGAGAACCAAGACTCAGGGCGTAAATTGCAAACCGCGCCAATTCACAAGAAAATGGCGGGCGGCTAATAGCGGCAAAATGGCGGCTGAGGAACCTTTGCAGAAACGACAGCAACAGACCTCCATGACGAATCAGGCGCTGGATACAGGGCCGAAAGATGAGAGGCGGGATACCGCAACCTCCGCGAGGCGCGTCCCTGTAAGAAGAGTATGCCAGCCGGCAGGGACTCCAATGCTGCTAATAGGTCGATGAGGAGAGCCGGCAAATTAGCCAACGGCGCGGCCGAAAACAGCAGAGGCGGGATACCACAGCCTCTGTGAGGCGCTTCCCTGAAACAAGAGTATGCCAGCCGGCAGGAACTCTAATGCCGCTGGTAGGCTGGTAATGGCTGTGGGGCGAGCGAGAATGTTGACAGCCGAAACTGAGCTCGCGACCAAAGACAAAATGGCGGCAACAAGGCAGCCACCGCAATAAGCGGCAAAGAAAATTAGCTCCGGAGTGGCGTCCGGAGCCCCGGAACGCCTACTCACATCTCAATCTGCTGGGAGATGAAATCCCACATCACGCAGCCCCTCAGTCCAAAAATAACAAGCTGAAATTGCACAATGACAGAAAAAATTACTGAAGAAAGGCACTCGAGTCTGAAACCCTCGACTGAGTGAAAAAGACTGCTGAAAAGCCAGAAGGGATGGCGTGACCAGCTTCAGAGGGAATGATTGGCACTCAGTCGAACGAATCAGCGTGAGGATAACCCAGACGTAGGAATGTCTGAGCAGCGAATCAGGAAAATAGTCAGAGCATCCCCACATTCACAAGATCAAAATTTGGGCATTAGGCAACTGGCATATATCTATGAGTACAGCAGCATCCCAGAGTCATGTGACCGCTAAATCAATTTGTGTGGTTTTACCATGGATAAACCTAATAATACATTAACTACATTAAATATGAAACAAAATCATCACAAGGTAATATCTGTGACCCAAACAATGTCAGTCTTTTACATAGTCCTGAAAAATGGCTGAGGGTTTAATAAAAAGAAAACAACATATGATTGGGAAGAATTCGGAAAAAAATTATGAATCAGCTCAAGAAGACAGTCTTAGAAAAAAATAAATCCAAACATCTGCAATGTATTTCAAAGACAATAAGAAACAGCTGTAAAGAGACCAAAATGCTGTTGGCTGCAAGATTCTTGCACGCAAAGCAAAAACACATTTTATGCTTTGATGCTGACATGGAGGTGCAGAGCCATTCTTGTTAATTTGTCTGCCACTTTTTCAAATCAACATATAAACATCAATTGTTTATATTTCATAAAATCTGGTTCTTCTCTGCAGCACAAATGCTTGAACTTAAATCGAACAGAACTTTAAGAGATACTTTCATTTATTACATAGATACATGTGTGTGTGTGTTGCATGGCTATGCTGGCTGGAGAATTCTGGGAGTTGAAGTCCACAAGTCTTAAAGCTGCCAAGTTTGAAGACCTCTGATCTAGTGGCTCTTAGAGCCAAATTTGAAAAGTTTACATTTCTTCTATGCTACTATTCTGAAGAGCCCACAATGGAGTTCACTCACTAAACGCAGTATAATTCATTAGAATGGTTCTGCTATCACCTTTGCCTTTGCTAGTTCCTTTACAACCCTGAAATGAAATGCATTTGGCCAGGAAGATTGGAATTCATTTAAATTACCCTATCCTTGTCTCTCTTAAGATACAGTTCGGTTCTTTCCCAGTGATGTGACCTTGGGCTAGTCACTCTTTCTCAGCTCAACTCACCTCAGAAAGTTATTGTGGTGGGGAAAATAGGAAGAGGAAGATGTGTTGCCATCTTGTGTTATTTATAAAAATAATAAAGGCAGGAAATAAATAAATACACAAAATAAAGAAATAACCACAATCAGCTGGAAGCTCATTCTTATTCCAAGAGAAGACAGATGTAAATAGGTGTTAAGCAGTGGTGGGTTGCCCCCAGTTCGCACTGGTTCTATAGAACTGGTAGTAAAACTGGCGGGAGGCTCCACCCACCAACCCCGACATCATCAAAATGCTTCTGTGCATGCTACCGGTCCGCGCCCCATTGCAAACCGGTAGTAAAGGTAAGTAGAACCCACCCCTGGTATTAAGTATTTCTGACTTCACACCATCCCATATTAGGACTTAACCACTTTCTTTTCACAATGGACCTTTGATTTTCCTTTTATTCCTACTGGTAACCTATCCAAAGAACTCTTTCCTGTCATTTTGTTTTCCTTTGGTATTTCTCGCAAGCCTCATTCTGAGTTTCCGCTTTTGTGACAAGTTCCTACAGTTTTCTGCAGAACCTTCTGTGGTGATGTACCTCTCCTTCCATTTCCTCTCTTCAGTATTTTAGAAAGCTGTGTATGTTTCCATCCTTATTCTGCTTCTTAAGACTTTTCTCTTTAACTGTTTGAAGCCACAGTATCGGACATATCTTTCTTCTAAGTTCATCATCATGCTCTTCTGATTCAAGTATGCAGCTCTAGTTCTTTTCAGTCTCTTCTGCAATAAATATCACCAATCCAACAATAACATGATCACTTTTCCCTAAAGTGCCAGCCGCCTTCATTTCTTTTCAGTTCCTCCCAATTGCTGAAAATTAGATCCCTTGTTCTTTCTTCCAAATGAAGCTGTCAGCAAGACAGGACAAGAATTGTTGGACCTCTGATGTTTGACAGACTTAGATTCCCAGCAGATATCAAGTGAATTGAAATCCTCCATTACTACTCTTGCATGCCTCTCTGCATGACTACCCTTCACCTGCTTGGTAGTCCATAATGCATTCCCATGTCAGTATCATGTCAGTATCCCACTTATGACTGTACGACTGTAACCTTGTTGCTGGTATCCTTAAGATTTATAGTGACAGTTTCCCTATGACTATCATTAAGTGTTGTACCTTATGATTCTTGACAAATGTATCTTTTCTTTTATGTACTCTGAGAGTGTATGCACCAAGACAAATTCCTTGTGTGTCGAATCACACTTGGCCAATAAAGAATTCTCTTCTCTTCTCTTCTCTTCTCTTCTCTTCTCTTCTCTTCTCTTCTCTTCTCTTCTCTTCTCTTCTCTTCTCTTCCTGAATTTCTGGATAAATATATATTTTATTCTTATAGTACAAGACCCTTTCTGTGGGATCTACTGGATGGACAAATGCTCAACTGAGGCTAAGACACTTTCCTAAATCAAATGATGCTTCTGTTATCAGACAGGAGCAATGGACATTTCTTTTTCGAGGGGGAGGGGGAGCCTATTTAGCCAAAAAAGGGATCCTGAGAAGGAGCAAGTCAGTTCCCTAGATCTAATAATTGAGTCAGACTGGAAACATCTGGAACAGGGTGAATATACAGGGTTTCTGGATATCCAGATCAGTCTGCAAAGTGGATTAGCTAGGATCCATATATTCATAATCCCCACCTCACCTGACTGTCACAGAACTTGCTTTTAAAATAAAATATAGGGATGTAGGGTTTTGCCAAAAGGGGAGAACTTTTTGACACAAAATTGTGCATAGCTTCCTTTTCCATTATTCAACTCTTTTACAAAGCAAGGTTGCCTTAACTATGTAAACTGGTCCATCATGTATTCAACGCAGCAGGATATTACAGTCACATTTAGTCAGATGAAATTGTTTTGCTTAAGAAGCAAAACCTTTCAGTTGGTAAAATGCTCATTGTTCCTGAAAATGAAGGCTGAGCCCTTTGTGCTCATCTATTCACACAGAAAGCAGCCACCTGCTGAGTTACCATCTCGAGAAATTCAATCCTTCAATAACAGCAGATGTTAAAGAAGTGCTGCTTTAAAGGTTTGAAGTTTACGTGCAAAACAAGGGCAGCATGCACGCACACAAATGGATACCCTTTGGAGTAGCTGATTTCCAACTAAAGTTGAACATCTAATGAATTTTAAGCTACTTGACCTATGCCCAAATTTGCATACTTAATTACAAATGGAAAGTACTCTGCATAAAAGGAAATGTCTCCAGTGCAGATTTTAGAGCAGAATTCTAACATCTTGAACAGGTTCTTCAACTGAGCCCTACTCAAATTTTGTGCCTTAAGCCCTTACTTAAGGCACAAAACAGAAAAATTATCTAGGGTTTCTCTATTATAAAAAAAAAAAAAAATACCTGCAGGCAGGCCAGTGGCTTAGTTCTGTCTTATTTATTTATTCCAGTGATTAAGATTAAAGTCATGTCTTGACTTTTACAAACTGGATGAGGAATCCAGCCGCTTGTGAAATTGCATCATGCAGGCTGAGATGTTTTTCCTATTTGCAAAATACTTGCTGCCACTTTCAATAACCTTTGTTCTTCACTGGATCACAAATGACCACGTAGTAGTAAGGAAAATCAGCTGATAGTCTGTATTTGGGGTGAAAAGGCATTTAAGAAAAAAAAATACTGTTAACTAAAATATTTTAATATATCTTCTGTCCTAGAACTAGGATGTGGTATATATTTTAGATATAGCCTAGTATATCTGCTAGCAAAAGTGTCTTGAGGCTGAAATGCCTACCTCTTTCATTTGCACAGTTCAGGGGTGGGTTCTAAATTTTTTTACTACCGGTTCTGTGGGCATGGCTTATTTTGTGGGTGTGGCTTGGAGGTCATGTGACTAGATGGGCGTGGCTAGCTGGTCAGAGTCATTTCTGGAAGGTCCTCGCACTTACGACCAGTCCTCACACTTACGACCCGACTCATTTGTTTGCTTTTAACACTGATCAGCTGTAGGACGGCCCTTTGAAGCCCCGCGGCAAGAGTTTAGACAGTTTTTTTCCCTCTAGTCATCAGCTGGGACTCAGGAGGCAGCAATAGATTGGGGTGGGACCAAATAAAAGGTAAGAATAACATGGGGGGATGGGGGGAGGGGAGAACCGGTTCGGTGACATCATATCATCACCGCTATTGGCTCGGCCGAACCGGACCGAACCGGGAGGAACCCACCACTGGCACAGTTGTCTTGAATACAATATTCAGGTGTCTCTATTTAATGTGTACCATATGCTGTCTTCCTTGGTTTTCATTGGGTTTTTTCCCCACAACAGAGATGCTTCAGAAGGTGCATATTTGGGCATCTTTGCTTTGGTTTACTGGGAAAAAATGAAAGAATTGCACATGAACAGATAAATGAAAACTTGGAACTACTCCTGAAACAATTCCAGAGAGCTAGTACATGGCTGTTTTAACCTTTAGAAAATAGATGTTCCTAGGCCTCCTGAAGTGCCTATTCATTGCAATGATTTTTCACACATGCACCTCTTCTCTGGTGCCTTTGCATTAGTCTTCACTGCTGGCGACTGCCTGGACAAATCTCTCTCATTTTCTTGGCACAATTTTAAAAGTGGTTTGACACTGACTTCTTCCTAGGGCTGAGACAAATTGACTGGCTTGTGCTTAAGGCAGGACTAGAACTCACAACTTCCTAGTTTCCAGCTCTTGATGTCTTAACCACAACACCAAACTGGCTCTCCTTTTATAAGCTTATCTTGGGAGCTGCCAAGGGTTGGCTGAAACATGGACAGCTATACAAATGGTACAAACAAATAAATAAACTTCCACTCTCCATCCTTGTTTCCCAAAAGAAATAGCTTGGGATAAATATGGTGATCTGGATCACTCATTGCATTACGGCAGGGCTGCCAAACTCCTGGACCACGGGCCGGATGTGTCACGCACTGGCCACGCCCATGCCGTTTAGCGAAGGGGGAAAAAAGCCCCAATACATCACGTGACATTGCCGTGACGATGTGAATTTGACACTCCTGCACTACGGTAAAGTTTGTTTAACTGAATGCAACATGGCTAACTAACTTCACATTTTCCACAATGCCTTAGACCTTAAAAATAGTAATGGCTGGGTTTACCTAACATTGTACTAGTGGTGGGTTGCCCCTGGTTCACACCTGTTCTATAGAACCGGTAGTAAAACCGGTGGGAGGCTCCGTCCACCGAACCCGATGTCATCAAAATGCTTGTGCATTTTGTGCATGCGCAGAAGAGTGTGCACATGCGGCCCCATTGTGAACCGGTAGTAAAGGTAAGTAGAACCCACCCCTGTGTTGTACCCTAAAATCAAAGAAGCTGTATTATGCACTGTCAATTTAGAGAGCAACTAAGCCCCGTTTCTGTACATTTAACAGAAGGTTCATCTGTATATCCTTTCAAATAAGAAACCTAAACCTAATGTACTTCTCTCTGTGACACATTTGATATCAGAGAAGCTTTAGAAGGAAAGCGAATAGCTCTGTTTGACCATGTGACATTGGATATTTCACCATCTTCACTTTAAAAGCACTTGGTGTGACAGTGTGCCCTATTAAGCCCAGATTCATAGATTTCTGCTTATGGGTTTATAACCTACTGTTCCAGTAGAATATAGACAAAGCCCATCTCCACAAATCAGTATCATCTAGCTGATAAGCAACCATCTTTGCTTGATTCAAACTTAGAGCTACCATATTTGTCTGCAAATCTCCAGTTGGCTGCAAAGTGTCAACAAAGAGATGCAGGAAACCCATCTTTATGCTGTCAGCCAATGGCCATGTGAATTTTTGCAGTCCTAACTGCAACATATCCCTTCCCTTCAAAACATCCTAAATAGCATGATAGAGTAGAGTAGAGTAGAGTAGAGTAGAGTAGAGTAGAGTAGAGTAGAGTAGAGTAGAGTAGAGTAGACCACAGTCAAAATGGGCCCCTCTGTCTGCCCATGTAACATCTTTGTTGCACAAACTGCACTGGCTTCCAGTTTCTTTCCAGGTACAATTCAAGGTGCTGCTTATGATCTTTAAAGTCCTATATGGCACATACCTTTCCCTAAGAACATTTACCCATTCTACCAGGTCAGCTGGGATGGACACACTCCCCTAAACATTGCCATCTGATGGGAGTTAGGAAGCTTGCCTCTTCCATGGCAGCCCCTGCCCTATGGAATACTCTGCAGACCTCTATCTTCCAAGCCTTCCATAAAGCTTTAAAATCCTGGCTTTTCCCCCAAACGCTGGGATAAGATTGGATAACTGCACATTAGACAGTTGACTAGGCACCAGGTCTTCGTTGCTTTCAATATTTTCATCTGTTTAGTTTTATAGCTATGTTGTTATATGCTCTTTTAACTTTTGATTGGGAGATGCCCAGAGTTGGCTACAAATGGATTGGGATATAAATGTTGTAAATAAAAAATAAAATAAAATAAATAAAAATAAAATAAAATCCCAGAACAACATATGCAAAGTACCAAATATATGGGGAAAGGATATGGGAAAGCTATCTAAAATGGAAATAAATTAGTATCAGGATTTTGTTTTTTATAAATGTGACCCAATCTTTTTGTTGTTGTTGTTGTTTCACAATAAGCCTCAGGAAAATTCTTAATGCTCCATAATTTCACCTGGGCGCAAGACTTAATCTGCATTCCCATGTTCAGTTTAAATCTATAATCGACAGATACCATTCATGTTGTTAATTACCTGTTTACAAGTTTACTATGAATGTATGTCCTATGCCTCAGGAAGAAGTTTGGATAATTCAAAAGTGAACTTAGTTTTGTATATAATTTGATTTGATGCTAATACATTATTACCTAATTATAGCATGTGAACGTTTTAAAGATTTTAATCATAGCTCTAATAGCATTTCTCTGCTTCTTTATGAATCTACTCTTTTTGGTAATTGTTTTATTTTGTAATTAATTGTATGTTTAATCTTTACAATCAAAACAAAGATAAATAGTTGTTGCTTGACAAGAGGTCTTGGAAACTTGAATATTTCCCTAAATTGTGTAATTTGGTCTAATAAAGGCATTATCCTAGTATGAATTTTAGGTATTTCCCTCCTTGCAGCCCACATATCTAATTTTGCCTTTGTGTGAAAGCCTCTTATCTTTCCAGCATAATTTCTTTTTAAAGAGATGAACGGGACATTCAATTTTTATAAGCATTTCCAACTTTTCCATTCATAATTTTCAATGTAAAAACAATTCGAAAAGTGTTCCCTTCATCTAGAACTAGCTTTGTTTGCCTGCACTGAGGTCATCCCACAGACAAATATTCAATACTGATATAGGAGAATATTTGTAGCTCAGGGTTGAAATGAGCTAACACTGATGTTGTTACCTAGTTTGGGTAATCAAATGTTTGCAAGAAAACAACAACCAAGCTCAGAGAGCACAAGAAACCCTCACAAATATTCAATAAATAGTGAAAAACAATGGGATATTTTAAAGATTGATTAAGTAAAATCGGGTAATTTTTGGAAAATGTGTGAAGAAACTCTATACAGCCAACTTTTGCAATTAAAAGAAGCACAAAAGAATATAGTGTTCTTCCCTGAATCAGACACAACAACTCTGTGTTATAAATCGGAAGAATAGTTAATTTAAAAAGTTACTGGACAATCTGTTCTTCCAAGAGAGGAAAAAAATCGTTACAAAAAGCTCCCATCTGTCAGGTTGAAATCTAGAACATCTTAGTCTATCCAGCTATGGCATCTTTAAATCTTTCTACCTGGGATCTCTTCCTTCAGACCAACTCTAACAAAATAAAACTGATCTAGGTAGTCCTTGACTTACAACTATTTGCTTAATGACTGTTCAAAGTTACAGAGGCATTGAAAACAGTGGCTTATCACCATTTTTCACACTTGCAACTGTTACAGCATCCCCATGGTCACATGATCAGAACTCAGATGCTTGGCAACTGGCTCATATATTTATGATGGCTGCAGTGTCCCTGGGTCATGTGATCACCTTTTGTAATTTTCTGACAAGCAAAATCAATGGAGAAACCAGATTCATTTAACAAGTCATGTTACTAACTTAAAAACTGCAGTGATTTACTTAACAACGTTGGCAAGAAAAGTAGAACAATGGGCCAAGCTCACTTAACAACTGAAATTTTGGGCTCTATTGTGGTCATAAGTCAAGAACTACCTACAGACATTTGGCTCTTACTTCCCGAAGCCAGAGAACAGAATATAATAAGCCTTGTGCCAGTCTTGAAACACAAGAGGCAATTTTACATGATGGAGATTTTAATTAAAAAAAAATTAAAACAATGAAGCCAAATCACTAAATATAAAATAGAATTTACTAGCAAAAGACAAACTAAAGGAAGACAAGAAAAAAGACAGAAAGCCAACGGAAGTCATTATCACACAGAAAATTCCAAATATAGTTAATGTAATCAACCAAATATGAATTCGTTAGTAGGGCTCTCTATGTTTCAAAAAATTATTTGGAACAAATGCTTCGGATTAGTACAAGTACAGCATCTAGTTTTTTAGAAGTAGAGGTTTTAAGAGTCTACTAGACAAAGTTAATTTAGCTGTTAAAACAGCTGAACCTTTTCAAGTTTATATAAAAATCAAGGGGGGAGGAGTTTAGTGGAAAGCTATTTTAATAAGAAGCAGGAAGGTATTATGTTCACCCAAGACCTAAAGTACTTCCAGTTACTTTTTTAAACCTGCACCCTGATAATTTAGTAGCCATTTTAAGATCTAACACATGTTGGATTTTTGGAAGAATGGTTATAGACTGATCATTTTCGCTTCTGAGCACTACCTTATTTTATAGAATGTGGAAGCGAGAGAAAGCCATTTCTTTAGAAGAGATGGAGTGGCTTTGCCCAAGCAAGCCCAATGCTCCAGCAAATCAGAAAGTAAAGCCATCTTCCCTAGTGTTTTGGTGGGATCATAAAGCTGCAACCCTTGTTTTATCAGCTGTGCCACTGTGTACGTGGAATTACAGAGAATTGGAAAAATAAATTTTATTTATTGAAGCCTCTCAACAGGGGATAGCTTATCAGAAGCAATATCAAAACAGAGATGTATCACACTCCAAATGCAATGACTCTACTTGTTTATGATTTTAGAAGCTTCTAGCTATTTAAGACCGGTAATAAAAGAAAAATCCCTCTCTAGATGAGCTTAACATCCATGTTGTTTTCTTTTCAACAAAACTGAAGTGATTTCCTATTACCTTTTTGCTTTTCCCATTCTAGGTTTGCTCCTGGGAATTTCTGGTGATATTCTAACATATTCAAATACTAACCAAATCCAATTCTACTTAGCTTTCTCAAAAATCACTCAAAATCATCAGGTGCTGTGGCTTACTGTATACGTACTCCTTGACTTATGACCATTTGTTTAAAAACGGTTAAAAGTGACTTATGCCTGGTCCTTGCACATATGACTGTCGCAACATCCTCATGATCAAATGATGGCGATCAAGGCACTTGGTAACCAGCTTGCATTTACAATGGTTGTAGAGTCCTGAAGTCGTGGGATTCCAACAGAGAATGTTATAAACCATTATCAGGATGTCTCATTTAATGACATAGTGATTGATTTAACAACTATGACAAAATACCGTAGGTCATAAAACTGAGTGAAGTGATGTGATGCCTCACTTAATCACCGCACCATAAATTTTCTTATCCTAAATGTGGTTGTAAATTCAGGACTATCTCTACAAATATTTAATAAAGGTTAGTGACCATTATTAACTCTGAATGAATTATATAAATCAGTCATCTTCAAATTAATATCCTCCAGATTTTCTTTTAATTTTTTTTTACCCCTCTTCTTATTACTTATAAGTAACTCAAGGCAGTGAACATATATAATTCTTCCTCCTCCTATTTTCAGCACCATAATGCTGGCTTTCATTTCCTATATTGCCTCCATCAACAAGTTTAAAGAAGGTTGATTTACAATCATTTTGTTTTGATAAAGCAGTTGTGACTCTTCTGATTGCTATGGAACATTTGGGACCAAGCAATAACCAGAGCAAAATCTTAAGTGTTTACAGCATTTTAGTTCATGCAAATCTAAAGTGAATTAACAAACCAAAAATCTACTTCCCACCCTCCCATGAACTTTTTCCCCAAACTATTTTATTCAGAGAGAGTAGGAATTTTAGTGGTACCTCAGCACTCTAATCTGTGGCAAAGCTAACAATTATTAAAACTCAGCTAAGTTTCCAAACACCTATTTCTTCAACCTCAGTGGCTGAGAACTTTGCCTTTTCATATAAGTTTGAGCAAACAGGGAGAACACAGAATATGCAAATGACTTCTCTGAAAGAAATACAAGCCTGAATTGGTGGTGGCGGATCAGTGAATCACACCATCCTCAGCAGCCAGTGAACTGAAAGGATTAAAAAAAAATATTCAGATAGTTGTTGAAAAATCCTGCCAGAATAAAGCTGTGGTCAATGCACAAAAAATCCATTCAGAACAAAATAAAATTAGGACTTAAGCCTTACACCCAAGTACAGTGAAGAGGTTATTTTAGTTCATTCAATCAGGAGGCCTCTGGTTTTGAGTAGTGGCTCTCTGTGTATGTGTGTTGTGTATGTGTGAACTCAACTTGTTCAAAAATCTTCAGCATATGCTCTTTTTTTCAACAAGCAGAAAAAGGTCAATTGTTTAATACATTTCAGTACTTATATAAAGATGCAAAAGAGATTTTACGCTTATCCCCAAAATGTGTAAACTGCTATAAACTGGCATACAAAAACCTGGAAAGCCGCTGCCAAGCTGTGCTGGGTGTGACTCCCCCCCCCCAACTCTCCAAAAGCATTCAGCCAACCGTAAATTTTAAATTTCATAGGAGGAAATTATTAAGCAGATAAGAGGGGGATAAATCATGTCAATGCTAATGAACTGAATTTATATCAAATTAAAATGTCATGTTTGACCAAGTTTTGCCCCCATCTTTGACTGGCTCTGCCTATTTTCATAGAGGTCTATTTATACTCTTTCTGAGAGCCACTAAGAAAAGAATCTGTAGCCCTCTGCCCAAGAAAAAGTTATACACTTTGAATACTGAGCTGTCGTACCTTCCAACCCATGTGAAAATCAACATGGAATCTTTCTGTACTTGAATATGAATTGTTTGACTAGAATAGTTGATTCTCTGTACATGACTGTTCAGCTTGCAACTCTATTCTCAAATCAAAACTGAAGATTCAGTTTAAGAAGGTGCCTCTTCTTCAACTAGACAAGGCTATGTAACCAAATGTCTTGCTCCTGAATAAAAAAATTAAGGGGAAGAAGTATTTCTCATCATTTTTACACTGTCCCCAAATCATCATTATTTTTTCAAGGGACAAGTAAAATTATGCATGTTCTAGCACAGTTAACATATTTTGTTATTAGAAACCTGAGTTATATCATTTCTAATTTATATAAATAGAAAAGCTCTTGGTCCTGCATATTACAAGATGGGCATAAAGTTTCCTGTCATGAAATAAAAAAGAAAAATGGAAAGTAAGAAGAAAAGATGTATGAGCTATCTCGTGTATTTATTGGGAGAAGCAATCAGCACAAATTCAAAAGAGGTATAGCAGAACCAGATGCAGACTATAAAGGAGAGATGTACACTTTTTTTATAATTCAGTTCCTGTAGTAGTGAATTTTATTGTTAATTTTTTCCAGGTGTTTATGGACGTTGCATTCATCATTGAGCCAGATGTCTACCAAGCACTTAAGTATAATCAACTTTATTCTTCCCACCCTATAAAATTAATTTAATAGGTTTCTCGTTTTATTTATTTATCAAATTTATATAGGGCCAATATCATCAAAAGCGACACACATACAAGCTGTAAAAAGTAAAGAGTAAACAATGAAGATATAAAACAAAGAAAAAAGGCATAGGAGAAAATATTTATTAACAGCAATAATGGAGCCATTTCAGGTTCTCAGTGGTCCTCTGGGATCCCCAGGCCTGATGACAAATCCAGGTGCTGAGGGACTTCCAGAAGATCTGACCTGACTTCAGGGGGGGAGAATGTTCCATAAGGTGGGTGCCGTGCCAAAGAAGGCTGCCTCCTGGGACCTGCCAAATGTAGTTCCCTAAAAAGACTTTGATTAGCAGCATGCCTGTTCTGCTAGATCTGAAGGGACCAGCAGATATAATGGGAAGAGATGTGATCCCTCAAACAGTAACAGAGTTGGAAGGGACCTTAGAGGTCATCTAGTCCAAAATCCTGCTCATGCAGGAGACCTATAGTAGGGATTCGAACCGCTGACCTTTCTGATTGACAAGCTCAGCGTCTAACCTTGAATTGGACCAAGAAGCACACTGGCAATCGATGTGGTTCACAGAGCAAAGATGTAGAACCGTGTTTCCCCGAAAATAAGACAGGGTCTTATTTTCTTTTGAACCCCGAAATAAGGGCTTGACCTTATTATCGAGGGGGTCTTATTATTTCAGGGGTGCAAGAGGCCTGGGCGGCCTCTGCACTCCCAGCCGGGAATCCGGCAGAGAGAGGCTCCCTTTGTGCACCACCGCCATCAAGCCCCTCCCCTCCCACGGGGTGTGTGTGTAGAACGTGAGCTGCCCGAAGACGCCAAGCCGCGCGAGTGCCTGTCTCCACCCTCGCTCGTATGCCTCCCAGGCCTCACCATGTTGATGTGGTTGAAGCTGGTGAGCACCAGGTCCTTGAGCTCATAGCCAATGTTGCCGGCACCTGCGTGGAAGCCACAGCCTGGGCCAGCCCTCCCTGCAGCTCCAGTTCCAGCCATCACCATAGAGTGGGAAGCACACTCCCAGAGCGGCTGCTGCCCTGGCTGGGGTTTGGAAGCCGCAGAGGCAGAGTTTGGGGGAGAGAAAGACTTCTGCTGTTTCTGCTTTTGGCTGCATGCAAGGAAAGCAGCAGACACAGCAGAAGTCTTTCTTTCTCTCCCCCAAACTCTGCCTCTGCAGCTTCCAAACCCCAGCCAGGGCAGCGGCCGCTTTGGGAGTGTGCTTCCCACTCTATGGTGACTGTGGCCTGAGGCCTCCCCTTCCCCCCTGCTCGTCTCAGCTATGATTGTCCGAGCGCTGATTGACCGGAGCGCCCGCCAGAGAGGCCGCAGGTCCAGTTTACTCTTTCCAGGTGCCCGGCAGTGAAATGCCGGGCAGCCACGCCAAGGGCAGCACCGACAGACATAGCTCGACTGGCCCAGCTATGGCCAACACTCCTTGTCTGCAGCTGAGCTTGGCTACAGGTGGCTGCCCTGCGAAGGAAGCCACGGGGTGGTTATGCTTGCACTGGGGCTGCTGTTGCGGGCACTCGTTAGCGCAGGCTATGTGGACACGGCACCTGGGCGCGGGGGAGACAGCGGGTGGGCCACAACCCTGGCACAGGAGCAGGCATTTGAAGTCTATGGTCGGTGCCATGGACAGCAAAAGGAGCGGGGAGCGCAGGAGTTTGCAGGGATGTGGCTGCCTTGGGAGGGTTGGGGGGGTGAGGGACTCGTGTGTGTGTGTGTGAGAGAGAGAGAGAGAGAGATAGGGCAGGCTTATTTTCAGGGGAGGGTGTATATTTCATGGGTGAAATGCTCCCGGTTCAGACAGGCTTGGGCGAATAGGTAGCGGAGATTGAGGCTAGTTCGCTGAACCAGGAGCAATGACTGGCTGGCCATGCCCCCAAACCGGTCCACGGCCAGCAGTCCTGCCATGCTTGCCTGCCTTCCACGCTGCCTTCCCGGTGTCCTGGTGTCCAGCTTGCGAAGGCAGGCAAGCGGAAGCCCACGTGGAAGGCAGGCAAGATGGCAAGGCTGCGGGGAAAGAGCTAGCAGCTTACTCACCCTCCCACCCCACCCAAGCAGTGGCTTCCCTGCTCAGCCCCAACAAGCTATGCATCCATAGCAATGGGGTGGTTTTGTTCGCCGTGGTGGTGTTTCGGGAGGGCAGGTGGACATATTCATTATAGTTGTCAGCTGCAGACATCTGCCTGCCCTCCTGAACCACCACTGCGGCGAACAAAACAACCCCATTGTGCCGTGCCTCGTCCTGCAGTCAAATGCACCCAGCCATCCGTGCCCCTTCCTCAAACGTTCTCCTCGCTCCCCCCACCCCACTCAAGCAGCGGCAGGCTCTGCGGAACAACAGGACCTCTCATTTTTCCTGCAGCACGGTGTACGCTTGCTACCTCTGCTTGTCTGCTTGCAAACGATGATCTTCTCGGCTTTTCTCAGGATGCTGGTGCGGGCACCATGGATGCATAGCTTGTTGGGGCTGAGCATGGAAGCCGCTGCTTGAGTGGGGTAGGGGTGAGGAGAACAGCGAGACTCAGGGAGTAGGTCAGGTGGATCTGGCTGACTCAGGGCTGCTCAAAAGCTACCCATGCCACTGTCAGAAGTTTGGGTGCCTCAGCTTCAGATCACTCCTCCCTCCCTCACTCACACACACACAAAAACAGAGGTTGGAGAGCTGTCTTGCTCACTCGCTCTTCAAGCGCCCTATGCACAGCCTGTTTGAGGAAAGGGCAGAGACGGCTGGGCGCATTTGGCTGCAGGAGGAGGCCCAGGTGGAAGGCAGCTTTTTCAGCTGCATCCCCCTCCCCTCTTTGGATCGCCCTGCAAGGGGGAGGCTCTGCCTTTGCAGAAACGGGGTGGGCGGTTTGTACGGAGGATTGGCGGGGGGGATGCGAGGCCCTCCGGGATGAAGAGCAGGGCAAGAGAAGGCTCCGAGGTTCACCTGGGCAGTCAAGCTAGTGGGAAACTCAAAGCGTTGGGGGCTTCAGAAAGGCAGAATGTGCTTTTGTGCAGCTCCTGGCTTCTGTGACATTCTGTGAAAGACAGAATGTGCTTCTGTGTCAGAATGTGGAGGTCCTGGCTCTAACAGTGAGTGACGTGAGTGATGTCAAACTGGCCACGCCCACCCAGTCACATGCCTACCAAGCCACGCCTACCAAGCCATGTCCACAGAACTGGTAGCAAAAGAATTTAGATTTCACCCCTGGTATATTTAGGCCCACCCCAAAAATCAAGCTTGGTCTTATTTTCAGGACATGTCTTATTTTCGGGGAAACACAGTATATGCTGTTCTAAGGACACAAAACTTCCAGTTACATTCTGTACCAGCTGAAGCTTTTGGATACTCTTCAAGGGCAGTCCCATGTAGAGTCCATTACAGTAATCCCAGTGGGAAGAGATAGGGCATGAATGACTGTGAGTAGAGCCCCCCAATCCAGGAATGAGCACAATTGTGCAAAGGCCTTCCTAACCATCACTGCCACCTGCTCTTCAAGAAGGACTTATGAGTTCAGGAGGATCCTCATATTTAACATTGGATCTATATGGAGCAATGCAACCACAGATGGCATAGTCCAAGATTCAGCAGGCCCAAAACACAAAGTCATTCAATCTTGCTAGGGTTCAGCTGAAATGTCTTGTTCCCTGTCCAGCCCCTTACAAACTCCATACATCAGGTTAAGATGTTCATGGCATTACTTAATTTGCCAGGGTAGAGATATAAAATTGGGTATCATCAGCATACTGATGATATCTCACCCCATTGAGATGGATGAGCTCACCTAGCCACCTTGTGTAGAAGTTGGCTAGGAGTAGAGAGAGCACCAAATCCTGCAGCCCACATAATAGGGGATGAGGACAGGATCTCTCCCCAATTACAATCAACTGCAATCAATCCCAGAGAAAAGAGGTGAACCAGCACAACACAGTGCTGCCCACCCGCAATCCTCTAGACTGATCCAGGATACCATGATTGATGTAGTTGCAAGCTGTAGAGAGGTCAAATAGGGCAAGGATGGATGCACAACCCCCATCTCACCCTTGCTAGTGATCATTCGAAAACACAGCCAATGCCAGGTCTGAATCCTGACTAAAACAAATCCAGACAATCTACTTCATCCAAGGTCCTCTTAAGCTGATGCACAACCAACTTCCCACGAAAGGTTAGTTTGAGGTTAGTTAACGAACAACTAATCAAACAACCAACTGACCATACTGGCACACAAGACATTTATAAGCTAAGGAGAATAGGAGAAGAAAATCCTGCTGATGATGTTATCTAGTCTGGTAACGAAACATTCAGAAACTAAATTGAAACAAGCTTGGAGAGCAAACCACTACCATAATTTAAAACCCGAGCTACAAATATTTTCTATTATTTCAAAATGCACCTCCTAAAAATGGAATCCTATTCTAAACTGAATATATTTTTGCCTTGAGATCACTCAGTGCTGGAGGTATGGTAGAAACACGTATATTGGGCAGGATGGCCAGTCATCTTCTTTCAGCACCTTGTGACAAATTACTAATTTCTCATTACAGCAGAGAAACAAGTGACTTTAACTGCTGAGTTCATTTTATGTCCTACCATTCAATAAGTTCTGGCTTTGCTCTACTGTAAGCATTTGGTCTTTAGTAAAAGTATACCTTTCATGCAGATGGGGTTGAGGGTTTTTCTTTACTAAGGACCCAAGTCGGGGCAGGTGTGACACATGGTATTCTTGGAGAAGAGTTATACAAGCAATCATAATCATGTTGGTGCACAAGGACATGAAGATCTGTGGCTCTTCCACCTGTCTCTCAAGGTTATTCTCTCAGCCCATTACAGTCCATAATGTAATGATATTATGATAAGGTTAATCAGAATAATACAAAAAGGTATCTATTTTTTTGAGTTTTCCCAAATCTGAAATGTTTCTCAGAGAATCAGAAATAAGGTACTTCAGCAAAGCTCTTAATTGGCCCTTGTCACCTCACGGCCCTTGTCACCTCACAGTTAGATTATTGCAACACGCTCTACATGGGGCTACCCTTGAAAAGTGTTCGGAGACTACCGTTGGTCCAGAACGCAGCCGCACGAGCTGTCATGGGTGCACCTAGGTACACCCACATTACACCAATTCTCCGCGAGCTGCACTGGCTCCCTATTGGTCTCCGGTCACAATTCAAGGTGTTGGTTATTACCTTTAAAGCCCTACATGGCTCAGGGCCAGGTTATCTTCGAGACCGCCTTCTACCGCATAGCTCCCAGCAACCGGTAAGATCCTACAGAGTTGGTCTCCTCCGGGTCCCGTCAGCTAAACAGTGCCGGCTGGTGGGCCCGCGGGGGAGGGCCTTCTCTGTGGCTGCCCCAGCTCTCTGGAACCAGTTACCTCCTGAGATCCGGACCATCCCCACCCTATTGGCCTTCCGAAAAGCAGTGAAGACCTGGCTTTTCCGGCAGGCCTGGGGCCATTGATCTCGCTGTTGCAATCTGGCGAGATCCGGCCATGAATGGTGTGAATGGGTTTTAATTGTTTTTAATGTTTTAATTTTTAATGTTTTTATATATGGTTTTTCAATGCATTGTAAGCCGCCTTGATTCTTTGGAGAAAGGCGGCATACAAGTTGAACAAATAAATAAATAATTCTCCCTGAAGAAATCACCTTGAGGGTTTAAAATGTGGAGTTAACATTCAAAACACTCAGTATAATTTTCTCCAGCTAAAATTAATATCTATTCCAAGTCAAACATATATGACAGGTAATTCCACATGGAACTAGTCTAATTTTCCTGTCATCAATATGGAAGTAGTTTGCCATTGCCTTCTTCATTAATTTCTTTTTCTTTTAACTTCTAAATCTAGCCTGCATGCCTAATAATGCCTAAGACCTATCCAAGTCCTCTCTACATCTCGCCCTACTCAGCTTTCAAAGTTCAGCCAAGGTCAGCAAGATAGGGCCACGTGCTGTAAGCCAGAGTTTTGTTTATTTGGCTTTTAATGCCATTTCTTCAGCACTTCACCACAGCCTTCCTACAAACATTCAATAATTACTGGAATAAAATAGGAAAGTCTGCACTCTTATCAACTTTTTTCATGGTGAACTAATAATAGCTCCAATATTATTATTTCTCTTGCTGTGTAACTGAGTTCCTCTGTTTTTGGCATCAGTTCAAGCAGCACTATTAAATGGATAGTCACTTAATTCACTTCTACCATCTGTCTCCAAGTCTCTATTTTTATTATTCAAGTCCTGCTGCAGCAAATGATAGACAATCTCAAGGAAGAAAGGACAAACATACAGTTCAGCAAGCATATCCAAATAAATGAATCCCTTTCCTAAAACCCGGCAAACAAAGCAAATGTCTAGAGGGTCAGAAGAAAAGTGCAAAGCAGATTCCAGAACTTGCAGTTTTTCTAAAAGTGACATTCCCAACTATATTCTGGAGAAAGTATATTCTGAGTTCTTCAGAAACTAAACAGGAATGCAAAGAGAAAATCAGCAGTAGTTTTCAAACATCTCTGAAAGCTGTTTGTCTATCAAGTCAATCTCCTGCAACTTTGCTGGACAGCAAAATACAGCTGGATCCCTTCACCAAGTCAAGGTGCAGAATAATCTTAAGGGAACTCTTGTTATTATAAAGAACATTTTATTTCAGCTCAAGGAATATAAATTCAGTTATACTCTTACCCTACCCTTTTCCTAATTCACAGAAAATCTCTTAATTCAGCTTAATTGCTTAATTCAATAAAACTAAGAAGCTTTAGGCAAAAAAAAATGTTTCGGGCACCAGAGGTCTTAACAGGCACAATGATTTTTAACATGTTACAACGGCGAATTAATAAGTCACCTGTAATCTCTCCCCTATGAAATGATCATCATCCTGATAACCCCCACGCCCACACAACTTTTTCCCAATGCCTCATTTTTTACTACTATAATTTCTTTTTCAATACTATAAATATCAGTCTTTTTTAAAAAAAAATCCAAATCCATAGCTCCCAGATAACATTATTTTTAGATAGACTTCTAAGTTGTGTTGATCTAATTGAAAGGGGAAATGCATGCAGTTGCGTATGAATTTGTAGGTGATAGAGATAAAGAATATAAATATATGCATGAAGAAAAGTGTTATCTTACTGATGGCAAAGATAAAACTGAAATTAAAATTACAACCTTTTCCTTTCTCTACTATTGTAATTGTTAATATATTCATTGCTCGGGAAACTCAGCACTGATCTAGAATAGATACTGAGAAATTAAATAGCTCTATTTATCATGGGATAAATTTATTGGGAAAAATTTACCAAAAATTATGCGATAGTATTTGCTAAACCTTGTAGTTGTAGTAAAGTGAACCAAGAGTTTTATAGTAATAGATTAACATGGTACTTTCTTTGTCAATGAACATCGGAATGCAATCTTACTAAATCTATCCATCAAAGGCACCTATTTTTAATTAATGTTCCCTATTATTTGTTTCTTTTCCTGTAAACTAGCATTTAGAGAATGTGATGGAGGGTCGGTGCTTCCAACACAAATGTAGTAGTAGTCACAATTGTCACCTGCTCTTCCAGCAGAAATCTCAAGTCTAGGAGAACCCCAGGGTTGTGTACCACATCTGTCTGGGGCAGGGGTGGGTTCTAATTTTTTTTTACTACCGGTTCTGTGGGCGTGGCTTATTTTGTGGGCGTGGCTTGATGGTCATGTGACAATTCTTTAGGATTTAGCAGTCTACATGACGGCCGTAGCCAGGGGGGCTTTTTATCAGGTTCGCCTGATTAGCCAGTTGCAGCCCTTTCTGGACTGGGACGCCTTGCGCACGGTCACTCACACCCTTGTCACCTCCTGGCTGGACTACTGTAATGCTCTCTACATGGGGCTCCCCTTGAAGAGCACTTGGAGGCTCCAACTGGTCCAGAATGCGGCCGCACGGGTGGTTATAGGCGCAACCTGTTGTGCCCACATGACAACCCTCCTGCGTGAGCTGCACTGGCTCCCAGTGGTCTTCCGGGTGCAATTCAAGGTGCTGGCCACCACCTTTAAAGCGCTCCATGACATAGGACCCGGGTACCTTCGAGACCGACTTCTGCCACCAATAGCCTCCCACTGGCTAGTCCGCTCCCACAGAGAGGGTCTCCTCAGGGTGCCATCGGCCAAGTTATGTCGGCTGGCAAAACCCAGGGGGAGGACCTTCTCTGTGGGAGCCCCTGCCCTGTGGAATGAACTGCCCCCAGAAATGCATAAGATCTCCGACCTCTGTGTATTTCGCTGTGCCCTCAAGACCCTGTTGTTCCGCCAGGCCGGGCTATCAATGTAATGATTTTAAATTGGGTATTTTAAATCTTTGGGGTTTTAAATCTGAGCCAAAATTATTTAATAATTTTAATTATTTTTAATTGATGTCTGTCTTTGTGCTTTTAATAGCACTGTACACTGTACAGTACAGCACTGTAGGCTGTACACCGCCCTGAGTCCTTTGGGAGAAGGGCAGTATAGAAATAAAATTATTTATTTATTTAATTGTTTATTTATTTACAGGCTTTTAACTGCTTGCAGAGCTGTACCGGTCTACCCATTTATTTTTGCAGGCACTGGTCTACCCATTTATTTTTGCAGGCACTGGTCTATTCATGTATTTTTGCAGGCACTGTTCTACCCATTTATTTTTGTAGGCACCGGTCTACTCATGTATTTTGCAGGCACTGGTCTACCCATTTATTTTTGCAGGCACCGGTCTACTACCACACTGCCTTTTAACACTGATCAGCTGTAGGGTGGCCCTTTAAAGCCCCGAGGCAAGAGTTTAAACAGTTTTTTTCTTTCTAGCTGATCAACTGAGACTCAGGAGGCAGCAATCGTCACCGCTACCGGCTCGGCAGAACCGGGTTGAACCGGGAGGAACCCACCACTGGTCTGGGGTAATGCAACCCCTCCAGATCTAAAATGATAAAACTGGATCCTGGGGTCCCTGTACCCACAGCCACTCTGCCTGGCTAGGATTCATCTGAAACCTATTGCCTCCCATCCAGACCTCCTACAGCCTCCAGGCACTGAGAAAGGGTAGCCACAGCATCTCTTGGATCACCGAGAGTGGACGGGGATGAAAGCAGTGTAACATTTGCATCCTAATAATATGTCATCTCATGGTGTCAGATGAGCAGTTTAGGATGTAAACAAACTAATGCGAGGTGAGGCAGTAGATTCTACATACTTCAAAAAGCTACCGCTTGGTAAACAAGGAGTCAGGTAATGAGAATTACCCTAACAATTTCCTTAGCTGTAACTGAGTATAAAGCCATTTCTGTATGCAAATAGGAAGCAAATGCATCCTTAGAGCCACCTAAGATTGTTAACAGTAACTTATTTGGGGGGCGGGGGATCCATATTATATAGGGTAACATTGGGTTGGAAATTATTCATGTAGTATGTTGCATGCAGAAAATAAGGGGCTAATTTGCTTCTTAGAAAGCTGGAAATATGGTATCCATGGAAAAGCCAACCTGTTTTGATTTTTTTCTAAGATATAAAAGAGATAAACAATTTTAAAAGCTGAACATTAGAAGGAATATTTTAATTAGAGTATATAAACCTGATTAACATCTATGGAGCGATACAAAATATTATGACATTGGAAATACTGAAATATATTTTTGAAAAATGGAATCAGAATATCAACAATGTTAATAATAAAATCTTAGGGAAGAAATGGCAAGAGCTGCAAGTTTTATCTGAAAAGACAGAGTTGACCCTGAAAGTGGATCTAAAATGACATGCAACAAGAATGACATGGAAAAAGATGTTTCATTGAACATAGAAATTGAGTTATGCTTTAAAAATCAAAAAGGAATTACAAATAATAAACCAAGAGAGTGGATAATTCTCTTCTATTGGATTTACAAAAAAAGTTAGTTAAAGCTTGGATAAATCCTGTGAGAATGGGTAAAAAAGAAATGAAATTAAGTTCTATGACATTACTTTAATGAATATAAATTAAGATTGTTAAAAGTAAAGGGACGGAATATAAAGTTTGTTTATTTGAACAAGGCTAAAATGGATATGTTGTTATTTCTGGCAATCCTTAATGGATTTTCATTGAAGTTCATTAAGAATTGCCAGAATCCATGACTGAAATGACAATGCTTTATGGATTTCTTTACAGATAAAAGATGGGACATGTGATAAAAAGATCATTAGTTGTAAATTAAGAGGAGGTAAAATATTGCTAAAATGGTTTATACTTGCGATGAAAGTTGGAAGTAACTCCTTTCAACATTTCTTTTTTCTTTACAATATCCTTCCTTCCCTCCCTTGCCTTATTTCTTTCTTTTTCTTTGAACTATATTTAATACTTTTTTTCTACTTTTCTTTTAGTTGGTATTAGTTTTTACTATTGCAATTATTTTCTTTAATAAAATTGTTTTTAGAACAGGAAATTAAATCTTCAATTATCCAAAATGAAAAGATAAAGTCATTTTTAGTCAAGCTTGATTTCTGGTTATTGTACCATGCAGGCTTCCTCACCTGTGGTTGAAGTAGTTTGCTACTGTCTCCAGTAAGTGTTCTCTACCTCCCAGTCTATCCAATATACAAGTATTAAGCAGAGCTGATCCTGCTTAGCTTTTATCAAGGTCAGCCAAAGTCAGCTAGGTGATGCCACGTGGCATTATTTTGCTATCTTACTTCTATCACTTATTATAAGACAAGAACGGTTTTACCTTTACCTTTTTATATTTATTCTGCAAACAGATCATCTTCATGTCAAAGATAGTATGATAATAGTAAGAGACAAGACTTGGGCTGTAAATACTTAAGACATCTGATAGAAAATAAAGGCTGTATTTTTAATTTGATGGAAAGTGAAATATATCTTTTTCCATTTTGAAAGAATCAACAGAACTGTTAAGACTCTGAAGTAGAGAATTCCAATTTGTACTTTATCAGTCTGCTCTGTGGTCTTGTTCATCTGCAAGATGCTTAAGAAACAATCTACAGAAATAAGATAATTCTATAATTTTCCTAAATAGCTCAAGATGTTTTCTTGCTATTGACCATGGAATTCTTTTTGAGGTTGCCTCTCAATCTTTTGAAAAATAAATATGCAGGAATATGCAGAGAGAAAAAATTCTTGTGTGAACAGTTCTATGTGATTTTTTAATGTTTGACATTTGTCTCATACCTTTCAAAACATCTGCCTAGAATCATCAGGAAAGATCTTATATAATATGGGATTTGGTCTCAATATTATGGAGATGATGCATGAACTTGCTTAGATGTCAAAAATTTGGGAGCATCTAGATTGGTGGTTCTTACAAAGGGGGTAATTTGGGCATATCCTGGCGGTAATGGAGCAATTTGCAACTGCTTGTTTGTGAGTGAAGAATCTAGTTTGGAATCGCTGCTGCTGAGATGCTGCTATAAAGCAACGAAGTCTGAGGTTTTGGGAGGGTGAGCACAATGACATTATTTGACATCAGGTAAATTGGGATAAACAGTTTAAGAACCATTGGTCTAGATGCAGATGAAGAGCAAATAAAGATGCAGAAGGGTGAGGCTATGAGAAAAATGATCTATTTACATTAATGTGCCTTTGAAACTTGGGGATATGAGTCTGGTAGAATTCCTAGACTGTGATGTAACCTGTCATAATTTATGTAAGTGTGATTGAGTATATTTCAATATATTTGTAGTTTCCCCATTAGGTTAGTGCAGATGGCATAGTGCTATCCTGGTAATCCATAAACTCAATCTACTCCTATTATGTCTACTGAAAAGTATCAAATGTATTAATATACCAAAAGTGGCAGTAAAGCTGAAATGTAATAACATATAAGAGTCCAGGACAAATAATATAAGCAGTCCTATATGTTTATTAAAAAATATAGCCCATTGAGCTTAATGGGATTTACCATGGGATTGCTGTCAGAGCCAAACTCTGTCTAATTTTGTCTAATATATGCTAAAAAAACACCACAAAAACCATGTTTAAAATTCTTTTTCACTATAAAGGATGAGAAACAAATCGAGCAAAGTAAATCAAGATTACTTAAATGGAATATATAAATTTGGGCTGTAACACTAGGTGTTCCTACCCTCAAAGGACCAGTCTAATTATTTTTAAGTGATTAAAGTTTTTAGTCGTCTGACTAAATCCCATGATCCAATTTAAATCAGAATCTAACAACCATTTGTTATCGAGGGCCAGATAAAATGATTAAAACAGCCAGCTTGGTCTAGTGATGAAGTGCTAGTATAGAAACCCGGAGACAGGAGTTCTAATCTCACTTTAGGAATGAAAGCTAGCTGGGTGACTTTGGCCCAGTCATTCTCTTTCAACTTAACCCAACTCACAGGGCTGCTGTTGTGAGGAAAATAGGAGGAGGAAGGAAATACGTTTTCTGCCTTGAGTTACTTATAAAATTAAAATAAGGTGAATAAGAATCTTATAAGTAAAATAAATATATAAAGAGAAGAAAAAAATCATGATTATCAGCATTCTTTACCACAAAACAATTTTTGCCAACTTTGTTACAGTTATAGGCAAAATTAAAAATAATGAGAAACATGGGGTGGTACAGCACACTAGATGTTATGATGGTATTGTTTTAGGTCAGAGGTTCCCAAACTTATCATGGCATCCTAAGTGTGTCCACAATTTTTTTTCACAACAGCCCTAGACCAAAACTATGCCCTACCTCAAGCTGATAGTTTGCAATCCTTTAATGTTCCGAGTTGCAATAGCACAGTTTGAACACCACAATTTCAGGTGTTTCTCTGTCCCTTTCCAACTTGCTGTACCTCCAAGTAACTGTTAAAACACTGACACAACATTAGGGCATTGAAAGAGTAGGTCTACTTTTTTAAAATATGAAGCTACTTTGCACTGATTGTGGTTAACCAGTTCGGTGAATCAAATCCAAATATAATCCCTGGAAAGAAATAAGGGAGAAAGTTATCTTTCTTGAGCATCTTTCTGAGAAAATATTACCCTGGCACCACTATCTTATTCCTAATTTTCTACTGAATTTTATTGTTTTGTGTTTGTTTTATGTGGCAAGTGAGCATGATTTAATTTGACTTAATCAATTTTGGTCTAATGAACTGAGCAGCTCTTTTATTCCCCCTACTTTTATGGATGGAGCTTATATATACAGGAGTATCATAGCTTCACATTTTAGCACATACACCGAAACATACATCTATGTGAGAAAAGTATTTGGAATTTCCAAAACAAAAACGGTTTATAGTATATTATTATTATTATAGCACTCTACACATAGTGACCTGAGGCAAGTTATTCAAGGCTTCCGCAATTTGTAAGCCACAACTTGCATGAGCTACCAGATGCACTGAGTGGCTTGCCTTTGCTTCCTTAAGGACATTTCTAAGGTTTTTAGACCTGCAAAAATAGGGTGGATGAAAGCAGCTTGCTGACAGACTGCTGTCTCTGGCTGCAGAACCAGGTTGGGTGGGGCAGAGGGGAATCCAAGCAGTAACACAGTGCGCAAAAAGAAAAGCCAACTTCTGCTTTCCGAGATTCCACAGTCACAACAACAAATGTTCTGGTACTCATTCAATTCATGCATTAGTATCTTTAGTTTGTATTTTCTTAAATAATAACCCTAACACTGTTTAAAAAACTCACACAAACAAGATAAATCTACATTTTACAACTATTTAAATAATGCATAAACATGAGCAGCAACTGATAAAATCCTTCCAAAATCTGAGGCTCCATTAAACAATTAAAGTCACCACAATGGGTAAATAGGTATGTTAAACAAAGCACACCCAAGACATCCTCTATGCTTCATTATAAGATATAACAATTTGTTTCCATCCCTGCAAAATACAGAAAGTGGATTAGGCAGCTCCAGAAGTTACTGTGTCATAGGATGACTGAGCAAACTGAGTTTATTTTAGGAGAATTGGATGGTCTTCTGGATGAGCACCGCGCATGCCTAAAACCAGAAGATATTAGGGCACTGACATCAGTTTAGCACAGAGCCAACTGTATAAACAAATATTCAACCAATGTGCCCCTCATTTTCCCCATTTCAAATATAACAATTTGATCTGAATTATCTTGCCTTAAGTCATAGTCCCACCATGAGTTCCCAATTAAAGGAGTTAATTTTGAAGAATTTTTATTCTGAAACACCAATATTCTTTAGAAGTATTTTCCTTCCCAGAAGCATTCATTTTTACTCAGTATCGCTATTCGCAGTCAAATTACCTTTCCTAAAGTGACCTGCCTTGCGTTATTGACTTGAGGTTCCACTCGGGTCCTTCAGTTACAGCTGATGTGACCAGAAATGGGAAGTTAAGTGAAAGACTTCTGCAGAAACTATGGTGGTGGCAGCTGTAAGGGACAAAGTCTTTCTGAGGCTGGAGAGATAGTTGTTAAAATAGAGGCTTGAGTTGTCAGGACCAGTTGTAAAAGCTCTTCCCACCAGCATGCTGCTGGAATGCATCAAACAAAAATACACACTATCTATGCCTACACTTTCAAATACTAGGAGAATCATATAGCTATCCGCCAAAACGACGGGCATGACTCTGTAGAAATAAATCATGGCTTATCCCATTTTTTATTTTTTATTTTGTTTCTATCCGGGAATACATATTGATTAGATGATCAATTGTACAATGCATCCCACTCCAAACAAGCTGCACGGCAAGAATTTATTCTCACAACTAGGAAACCGTTAAACTGGGCGAAAACAGGCGCCCTCAAAATTACAAAACGGTCTTGTAACCCTCAGAGGCCACTTATCGAGTCCTTATGAATAATGCTTCTCAAAACAATTTCAGTCGTAAACAAGTAGATGTCTTGCAAACGTCCAGGAATATAAAAACGCGCGCATAAAATGTCACTGATGTAAAAAACGTGCGGATCGCTTGCAAATTACAATCGACCGGAGTTAACACATTGAGGCCGGCCTCCCTTTCACTGCCCTAACCTCCAAAAGTCGCGCTTCGAATCGTTTTGCGACCACGCTACTTAAAAGCGAATTCGGCAAGCCGCGAAGAGGACCGCCGCTCCCCCAGATCCAGGGGTAATCCTTTCGCTTTGATCCCATCCTACTTTAAATCGCTTGAGCGTCATTCCTACGTGCAATGCCGCCGTAAAAAGCGGCTTCCCAGAGCGCATGCGCCCATCCATCCGCATCTCGCCCTACTTTTAACACCGGAGTGGGAGACCTAACCCGGGCTGCACAAAAACTCAGGCGTGTTGACAGGTTTCCCCCCTAAATCGCTACCGTGGGAAAACGGTGTCATTTACTTACACCTTTCGGTCCATCCCCCGGCTCAGCATTTTATCCAGACCCCAGGACTGTAAAAAGTGTCCATCCCAACAGCGCACCCGTCATTTTCCAACACCCCCCCAACACCCCCCCACCCGCCGCCTTTTGTCCTGCTTCTTCGGGAACCGCAGCTAAACCACCTCTGCTAAGCTCGTTCCTACGAGAAGAGGACGAAGAGGTGACCCCTAGAAGCAGCGAGACGTACAACAGCTGCAGCCGGGAGAAGGATGGCAGGGAGGGGGGGAAGAGTTTGTACCGTGGCCAACCGGCAAAGATATCTCACCTCATTTTCTTACAATTTGGGGGAGTGGGAAAAGCCCCCTTTTTATAAGCCCTCGGGACTGCAGCATAGGCGTCGCGGGCGAAGGGGCTGAGAGACTTACCCAAGAAAAGCCAGATGGAGCCTCCAGAGACAAGCAAAAGGGTCAGCATGTCTACCGGAGCGGGCTGCAGCATGGGCGGCCTGAGGCGCGAAGGCAGCGCTAGGAGGTGGGGAGGGGGGAGGGAGGGAAGGGAGAGAAACTGCAGCAAACTCGCTGCAGTGACAGCGGCGGCGCTCGCCCGGCTGCCAGGCGCAAGCCCGCCTGCCGCTGCGTTCCCGCGGCGGCGAAGGTTGTTTTTTTTTTTTTTTTTTAAATAGCCCCGCCCCTCGCGCCCGGCTCTCGCGCCCGGCCTCTGGAGAGAAGGCGACGTGCCCCTCGACGCCACAAAGGTGGCGCGCGCCTGGCCAACCCACGCAGCCCACCTACCTGCCGATCTCCTGGCGCGGCGTAGCAACCCCCTCCTTGCGAGCCCGCCTCGACCCTAGCCGGCGGAGAAGGCGTGGCCCAGCCCCCGGGTACCGGCCGCGGGCTGAAAAAAAGCCCGTGGTCGAGCAGAAAGACCCCGTCCGGCGCTCAGCGAAGGTCGGAGGTGTCCTCCGGTATGCATCGGATTGCAGCGTCTCGCCCGGAAAACCTTTGTTCAGCCCCGTTATTCAGCCAATCCGGCTCCGTGGTTGATTTGACAAGCGAAGTTCGTGTATTGCTATAGTCACAGTCCCGCTCTACCTCTTGTGTATACTGAAGCAACTGGACGATTTTTGAAATGGGGGGGGGGGCATAGTGTAAATTGGCAGTTCACCTCTAGGAGCTTTTATTAAAAAAAATAAATAAAAAAAATAAAGTATCATGAAATTCTTAGATCATTGATGGCATCTCCTTTGTGAAATGATTGGATTGAATAACAGAGATGGAAGGGACCTTGGAGGTCTTCTAGTCCAACCCCCTGCTCAAGCAGGAGTCTCTATATACATTCCAGGCAAGGGGCTGTCCAGGCTATTCTTAAAAGCCTCTCGTGATGGAGCATCCACAATTTCTGAAGGTTAATTATTCTCATTATTAGGAAATTTCTCCTTAGTTCTAGGTTGCTTCTCCTCTTGGATTAGTTTCCATCCATTGTTTTTTGTCTTCCGTTCTGGTGCTTTGGAAAATAGTACCAACTGTACTATTTACTACCCCTCAAATATTGAAACACTACTATCATGTCATCCCTACTCCTTCTTTTCCCTAGACTAGACAAACTCAATTCCTGCAACTGTTCTTCATATGTTTTAGTCTCCAGGCCACTAATCGTCTTTGTTGTTGTTGTTGTTTTCTGCACTCTTTCTAGATCAGGGGTGTCAAACTCATGTTGTTACGGCTACTTCACATGACATATCGGGACTTTTTTCCCCTTCACTAAACTGGACGTGTCCAACGTGTGACACATCTGGCCCACGGGCCAGGAGTTTGACAGCCCTGTTCTAGAGTCTCTACATCTTTTTTATAATATGAATTGAACAAGAGCAGACCACCTACCTCTTTTCATCTGATTACTCTCAGTTTCTATATTATTTTTTTCTACCTTAAAGTCAGTTTTGATTTCTGGTGATGCTTGGACAAGTCACTGCTGTTTTTTTGGCAATGTTTTTTGAAAGTGGTTTGGTTCCTAGGGCTGAGACAGACTAACTGGCCCAAGGTTACCCAGCTGCCTTTGTACCTAAGGCAGGACTGCAATTCAGAGTCACTCAATTTCTACCCTGGTTCCTCTATCTGTACACTACCCATTGGCTATCATTCCTAAAAGAGGGTGGAGGACACAGGTAAGTGTAAAGCAGGTTTCCGGTCCAGATGTTTGTACTTTAAAAACTGTGCAGTAATCAAAAGTTCCCTATGCATAACAGAGAAATTATTAGATTATTATCAAAACAGGGATATGTATATTACAGAGCCTTGACTTCCCCCCAGCCAGGTTGCCAATACAGGTAGTCCTCAATTTATAACAGTTACAGTGACAATGAAAACACTGACTTATAACCATTTTTCACACTTAAGGCTGTTGCACCATCCCCATTGTCACATGATCAAAATTCAGGTGCTTGGCAACTGACTCTTACTTATGACTGTTGCAATGTCCTGGGATCATGTGATCATCCTTTGTGACCTGACAAGCAAAGTCAATGGGGAAGCAGATTCACTTAACAACCATGTTACTAATTGCAGTCACTTAACAAAATTGGCAAGAAAGGTTATAAAATGGGATAAAATTCAATTAGCAACTGTCTCACTTAGCAACAGAAATTTTGGGCTCCATTGTGATCATATGTTGAGGACTACCTACTGTCATTTTTCATCAAGCACTTTCTATACCAGAGATGCTCAATGTCAGCAACTTTAAGACATGTGAACTTCAACTGCTGCCTCAAGGTTCACAGTCTCAAACTGATCCCAGATAAAGATGAAGCCTCTATCATCTCTGCTGGATTTGCCCAGCAGCATCCATCTTTGAGGGAATGTGATTGATTACATCCTCCAAATATTTAGAGAATTCATTGCAATGGCCCAGCTGACAAACCTCTGGCTCAGTTTCTCTAACATCGGTATTCAGATATGTTGTGATAGGATAGGTAACTTGAGATAAAGCTATGCAGCAGGGTAGCCAGCAGCAATATCCTTAACTTGTTCCTCAAGCCCTAACTGCACAAAGAGTGTCTCATATCCATTTATGTATCTCCCACAGAGTGACTCCATAAACAATTGTCACTCCAACTTCCATACCCCTTGGTATTTTGACTGCTGCAACGTCTTTTATTTAGCTTTCTTCAATCTGTATTATTTTTACAAACAATTCCAAGACAATCAACATACCTAATACTTTTTCCCTTTTTTGTTTTCTCCACACAGCAACCCTGTGAGATGGGTTGGGCTGAGAAAGAATGACTGGCCCAAAGTCACCCAGCTGGCTTTCAAGCTTAAGGCATAACTAGAACTCACTAGTCTCCTGGTTTTTAGCCTGGTGCCTTAGCCACTAGACCAAACTGGCTCCAATATCCAAGATCAAATCATAGATAATAATATTATAGGCAGATCTGCCACTTAATAGCACAAACCAGATCCCCCCTACCGGGCTTCTGAGATGAGGTGGGAGAGGGGAAGAGATTGGTCAAAGGTTCCCCTGGTCTTCACTCCTATTCCTGCTGTATTTCTAATGTCTTGTTATGCTTTTATTACTTCTTGAGCTGTTCCATCAGTCATGGGACAATGGGCATGCCAGTTCCTCCAAGGTATACTCTCACCCACTGTACAGCCACCATTCAAACAATGTGGCTGTTCACTTTTGATTCTTGACCTAGACCATGGAGGTCACTAAAAGTTCAGTCTCAAAATGAGCTGTGTGTACCAATCTTCACATTACTCCATTTACTGAAAGAAGAAGAGAATCTTCATGTTAGCCAGAATGTACTAGCCTCTAAGTAGAAACCCTTAGGCTCCACCCATGGTGGCAGAGGGCAGTTTAGAATGTTTGAATTTTTTAAAAAAGTAGAATGGCTGTTGTAGTTAATATTATTAATGTTCCATTCTTGACCTACTTTCAGATCTGCTTGCCTATGAATAAATACAGAAAGTCCCTGTCCTCAGGCCTATAGTCTATCAAAATATATGTAGAACAAAAAGGTGATGAGAAGAGAACAGAGTACCCCTACTCAAATAATCAGAGCAACAGCGAGGGAAGATGTCCATTCCTGCTTCTTTGCCTCTTTCTCATGAAGCAATTATTTCTGATTATGCTTTACGTACTAACACTGAGCTGGAAGACAGAACCAACAACCACAGTGTTATTGTTTTATTAAAACCCACCTTTTTCATGTTGGGATACCTTCCTCCCCTTTTCCCCACTCCCCATGTTATTCTTGAAAGTTCTTCCTTGATTGATTAAATTCAGCTTTAATTGAATGTCAATTCTAAATTATGGAATAGTGATTGGATAATATGATAATAAGAATCAGTTATTTAGTCTTGGACTAAGATGGGGAAATCTGTTTTTCAAATCTAGCATCAGCCAATTCCTAGATTGATTTTGACAAGTCAGCATCTCTTAGCCTAATTTACCTCACAGTGGGGTGGTGTTGTTTTTTTGTGGAGAAAGAATAGGAGAAGGAGTACTGTGTATAAGCTACCTAGAACATGCAAGAGGAAAGGCAGGATATAAATTAAGCAACTGATCAAGCAAATTAACTATAAAAGTTTACAAAATCCAGACTGAAAATCCTCATTCATCCATGAAACACAGTGTGTGATTCCATCCCATTCACCTCTCTTCCAAGATTGTTATAGGGATAAAATTGGAAAATACAAGTTAAGTTGTGTATAACTTCTTGAGTTTATTAAATTTTATTGAGTTTATTAAAAGTTATATGAAATGAAAATATATAAAGATAATGATTACAGTAAAAACATAAGAAAAACTTATGGTAAAAGCATATTTTTCTCACCTATGAAAATATAGTCTAACCCTAACCCTATGGGGATCCTTTCTGTTTCCCAGTCCTGTTTAGTGAAAAACAATACATCCACAAATAGCAAGAAAGGTTCATCCACAAGAAAGGTTCAAAGGTGTTGTTAGTGTTGTGAATGGAAAAGAAAAATGCTCACAGCCTCTAGGGATGGGAAGCAGCATTATTATTTGAACCAGGGAAGCAAACAATTTTTTTGCTCTTAAGGTTAAGTAGATCTTACACACAGAAGGTGCTGGAATCATAATTTAGAGATGTGACAGGTAAGAAATGTCATAATTAATTGCTTCTCAATCCTGGGGGCGATGGGGGGGAGTAACTCTACATTTAGAAAATCTTGTTTGAGAAGAGTCTGTCCTGTACTGTGAAGTAAAATGTAAACTGTTAACATGTTGCTCAAAATTCATGTCAAATTTTACTATGAATTCTAATCATAAAGTCACAATATTTTCTTCAAGGGAGCTAAATCCATTTTACTTATCATTTGATCACCCTTTCATGGTAGTGCGAGGAAAGCAGAGGAAAAGTAGGATATATAATATACTGTTGAAAACTAGATACGATTCTATTTGTTCCTCTGCTTTACAAGGAGAAGGAAGATGATGTGATCTTTGTATGTTATGATGAAATAATTCCAACCCATACTGTATCTCTTATCTAGAGAAAAGTTAGTCTTATTTCTGGATCAGGAAACCCTGTTCATGTTTATTCATCTGGGATTGCCCCTGAAGACCATCCAGAAGCTATATTGGTTCAGAATGCAACAACATGGATAGTAATAGGTGCGCCTTAATATTTCCATTCATACCACTACTCTGTGAGCTGCATTGACCCCCAATAGGACTCTGTATTCAATTCACGGACTTGGTTATCACCAATATGATACATACCAGATTACAGTATTTGTATAACTGCCTATTTCCTGTTATTCTGCTCATCCTATAAGGGAAGGCTCTAATGGGTTCTAGGAGATGTGTGAAGTTCTCTGTTGCTATGCTTGTCATTTGGAATGAGTACTCCTGCAAGAATCAGATGCCATTTTATAGAACAGTGAAAATCTAGATTTTCTTTTGTGTATTTGCCAGCTCAATACATCAAGCTCATGGATCAAGATGGTAGATAAAATTATGCTACTATGAGAATAGTTGTAGCATTCAGCCTCTGCTATGTGTTGATCGTGTTTTGTTACATTGGTTTTCAATTATATTTATTTTTTATTTGTTTTTAATTAGTATACTCTGTCCAAAATCACAGATTATGAGTGGGTCAGCCTTATAAATCATTTGAATAAAATATTCAAAAAATAAAATGACAACACTGTTTGGGAGAAATTATGTTATATTTTGCTTGAAAACATCACCTGATTCTGTGATGATGGATGGATGGATGGATGGATGGATGGATGGATGGATGGGTGGGTGGGTGGGTTGGTGGGTGGCAGTGGTGGGTTGCCCCCAGTTTGGACCGGTTCACAAGAACTGGTAGTAAAACTGGTGGGAGGCCCCACCCACTGCCCTGGATGTCATCATCGGTGATCTGCGCATGCGCAGAAGCTTCCTGTTGCAAACGTGTGTTCCCATTGCAAACCGGTAGCAAAGTTAAGTAGAAGCCACCCCTGATGAGTGGGTGGGTGGGTGGGTGGGTGGGTGGATGGATGGATAGATAGAGAGATAGATAGATAGAGAGAGAGAGAGATAGATAGATAGATAGATAGATAGATAGATAGATAGATAGATAGATAGATAGATAGATAGATAGATAATGTTAAAGAAAACTAGAATCAAAGAAGGAGGAGCATATCTAACTTCTAAAATTTGTTATTTCATGTTCAACAGCAGCAAATGCATACTATATTGAAGAATTGGGAATTTGACTGCTCTTGAAGCTCTGTCCTTGGTGCTGGAAGAGAATTGATGATCTTAATTATATTTGTGAATGCTAAACTATAAAAGATATAGGGTTTATACATTGTTTTAATGGGTTAAAAATGATTTCAATCTCATATGCCAATGAATAACATGTATCCTCATTCAGTATTTGGATGCTAAACACAGGAGCATTCAAGGATACTTCCCACATTCTTCCCACCCAGCACTGATAGAAAGCAAGAATCTTGCAGGGTTATGACTCACGTAAAAGCCAGCTTTATTATTGATAGGGCGCAGCACTGCAATGCTTATATAGCAAGTATTCCAGGTTTTGAATGCCTGAACCTGCCCTTTGTATGCTTCTATATTATCAAATTCATATATGAAAATAGACATTATTGGAGGCGAAATCAGGAAGGCATTGAACTGTTAGAAGAACATACATAATCACCATTACTTTCCTCTTCTCTTACCACTGTTATGGCTGTTTGAACCATTCAGAGGGCAGTTCCCAAAACAATTGCAGCTCTCCTCCCACCAACATCTCAATGGTGCAGTAGGTCCCTATGAGGGCCTTTCTCACATCACTTTTCCTGGAATTGCTTTTTTCTGGAATTTTTCTGAACTGAGGTGGCCTTATAATCAACAGCGCCAAGCCTTCTGAGGACACAGGGCCTTGACTCTTCAAAAGCAGGTTCATGGGGGCTTCGGTTACTTCACAAATTACCTGTCCAATTGGATTCACACCAGTGGTGAAATTCAGCCAGCTCTATCCAGATCACGCGATCCGGTAGCTCCGGTGGCAGGAGGCTCCGTCCACCCATCCAGACGTCATCACATCCCATTTTTTACCCTCTGCGCATGCTCAGAGGAGGCGCGTGCACTCACATTTACGAACCAGTAGTTAAGGTAAGTAAATACCACCCCTGATTCACACCTTTGGGAATTATCCAATGAAGAAAAGGGGGTCTGGTTGCCAGAATGAATGGTGATTCCTTTATAAAAATGAAAACTGGTTTCTAAAAGAAAGATGGATTACCATTTTAATGCTTTATTCTCTTTTGGATTATCCTTTGGAGTCCATAGACCAAGGCTAGGGCAGGATCCTAACCAAAATCCAAAAGGGATAGAGGTGGGTCAATGATGGATAGATGAGCCTGTTTTCCCTCAGTTACATCCTTTCTCCTGTGTTTTTTTCTTTTCTCTGATGTTCAGTGTTCTCACTTCATTTCTCCTGTCTCTTCCCTCAGCAATTAGGTTTTGTGGAAGGAACATTCCCAAATCTGCAAACAATAACAAAATCACAGTATAACACATAGGTGTAGGAAGAAAGATAACTTTTAATGAGTGATGTAGGAAGAGTCAACCCCATTCTTTCTTACTATATTTTAAGGTTCAAATCATTTATTCAGAGCTGGTTTATCAATAGCAAACAGGCCTAGAAGAATTGACCCAGTCTCTATATACAGTAATTATATAAGGCTAACCATCATCATCATCTTATGATGTTTTCAAAAAACAACTTTAAATAAAACTATTGCATTAAAACCAAGCATCCTTAAAATAAATAATGGATGAAAAGAAGCTTCATTAAAAACCACCAAAGCAATCAATCAGATATTCTAAAATTGCAAAGCTTTTGACTTTGGTCGAAAGTTGGCAGTCACTGTTGGGAGATGGCAGTCATATAAATTATTTAAATAAATGAGGCAGAGTCTGCAAGTATACATTCTTTTTCAAGGCCTAAAAATAAATAACCATTTAGTCAAATAACTGACCAAGTAGTCAGTTATATGTCAAATTTCTAGTCCACCCAAATCCAAAATGACTCTGGGCAGTTTCACAAGATTAACAAAATCAAGAAAAAGGCAGCATTACGTAAGAAAACGACGCACTCACTTCAAGGGATTATTGAAAAATCATTCTCCTATATCAGCGATGGTTAACCTTTTTGGCACCAAGTGGCAAAACTGCTGTGCGTGCGTGCGCCGGAGCACCAAAACCCGGAAGAGAACAGCTGGCCGGTGCACATGTGTGCAACGGCCTGCTGCTCTTCCAGGTTCCATTGCGCACATGTGGCTGACCAGCTGGCCTGGTGCACATGTGCACTGGCCAGCTGTTCTCTTCCAGGTCCTGGCGCACATGTGCAGCAGCCAGCTGGTGTTTGCACGAAGACCAGCTGGCCGGAACACATGCCCGGGCCAGAACCCGGAAGAGAGCAGCTGGCCATTGCACATGCACACCGGACTAGCTGGCCGGCCGCATGTGCACGACAGAACCCGGTGCACGCATGTGCCAGATGTGCGTGATGGAATCCAGTGCACGCATGTGCACCAGCCAACTGGTCTTCGCGCGAAGACCAGCTGGGTGGCACACATGCATAGGCCGGAACCCGGAAGAGAGCAGCTAGCCAGTATGCATGCATGCTGGATCAGCTGGCCGGCTTGCATGCACACGCAGAAACCCAGAAGAGCAGCTGGTGATGGCACGCATGCCCACAGAGAGGGTGCTGTGTGCCACCTCTGGCACATGTGCCATAGGTTCACCATCATGGTCCTATATCATTCACAAGCTAAAGGAGGCTGACCAAACTCTAAACCCCTGAGGAAAAACCTAGGTTTTGAGACTAGCTTGAAGGCAAAATGGAATCCTTACAAATCTCCAGGGAAATCTTGAAAGGTAATTTTACAGTGAGATATGAGCAAAATGGCTAACGTGAGCTTAAATATCTTAAATGTTTTCACAGAATCATGTCCAGGTAATATAACGTTGTATATGAATTCAATTTGAAGTCTTCCCCGGTACTTTAATCGCTGCACATTATGATAGTCACAAAGAATAATCCTAATAAACTTCTTTATTTATATTTCATATTTTTATCTGCTCATCTCCCTCAGATGCAAAGATGCTATAAATGTAATAGCTTTAAAATATTGATGATATCGGATTAATATAAATTATTTTTATCCCTATTTTCTTTCTATTGCGAATGTATTAAGGACACGATATCATTGTGTCTATTCTAAGTGATCAAGTATGTGGGGCGGGTTCTTTGTTTTTTCTACAGCGGGAAGTATGAATTCACATTTTTTTCAATATTTTTATATTTCTTGATAATTTTCAGTCCTTAATATATCCTAATGAACTAAGTTTTTTTGTTAGTTCACTAACTTTAGTTAAATTAGTTAAACTCTTAATTTCTTTAGAAAAAACAGACTAGTTATTTCCATTCCAGAAAAGCACCCACTTTCTGCTGCTTCTTTTAGCAACCGGAACAGTAATTTTAAGTGAATTTGAAAGAACAAACATTAGACAGGATTGTATTTGCAATAAATTTTGCCCAATGGCTCCTGCTCAAAAGATGTCAAATCCATTTAGCCTAAACTTTACTCTAAGAAAGCCAGCTTCTTATAAAGTATTCAAATGTGCATGGCTTGGATTCAGTCTTCACCAGTTTGCATAATTTCTGAGCTAACTGAGTATTTGGCTGGAAAGTTTCTTTAGTTCCTTTTCTAGTAGTGCTTGGTGGCTAACACTTCTGTTTGCACTGGTATCATTTCACTAAAGTGGAAAACTAAAAAGCATAGCTTTTCACTGGAGGATTCCATTCTTCTCAGAAGAAAGCAACGGATGTAAAACTAATGTCAGAGCTTCCATACTTGGACTGCAAAAACAGAAGCACTAAACAGGCAACCAGATATAGAAGGCATTAATGCTCTACTGCCATCCAGTGGCTATTCAAAGTTGTCCAAGCTTGGTGGACCTAGTTATAATCTTGATCTGACTGATGAGATAGAGATCTAAGTTATCAAATTCTGGCAAGCGTATGGCTATCAATTTCCATTGACATCTTTGTATTCTGGTGGTACATACATTTGATGAATAGATGAAGACATGCATACGTAGCTGTAATTCCACTATTATAGTGACATTTCACAGAAGAATTCTGTCTAACTTTTATCATGCCTGGTTCTGTTCCATTTGTGGAGAGTGACACTTGCTGTTTAAAATCAGCACTGCAACTGTGGGTGTCGGAATAAGACCTGAATTAATGCTGTGAAATGTTCTGGGGGTTAAGCATGTAACAGTCCGAATGACATGGGACAAATTACAGTAAGTATGGTTTTATAGCAACATCAGCCCTTTAGTGGAAATTAGGATGAGATTTTAAGAACAAATAATAATGTTCTGCTGCAGGCAAGATGCATGTGCTTATTGTCTGTCTCAGAATTTGAAAATGATACTCACTTAAATGACTGGCTATTTGTTCCATTTTTTTAAAAAAAATGCTCAAGGTGGAGAACTTCCTGGTTCAAAGGTTGGTAGCTTCATCTTTAGTAGCACACATGGAATTCTTTCCTCTAACAATTTGTTGCCATTCATCTCCCATCTTTAGTGGCCACTCAGCAATCCCAAAGGTGGCTGAGTGAATATCATTTCCTAAAAAGAAAGAAAGAAAAATATCCAAAGTGGCCCAGCTAGAGTGCATTCATTCAGTTATGTGTTTATTTATTACAAGTTCTTTTCTCCTGCTTCAACTGCTCAACTCTAAGCAGCATACAAACTAAAAATACAAGTCAACAATGGAACAACAGTGTTCGTATTAATGTTAATGACAACAATCATGGTAATGCTACCATTGATTTCAGATAATATCCATTTCTGTTCAGTTTCACTAAGCTTTGTGGGGAAATTTTTTTTAATAACTTCCAGAATATGTGGAGTGAAGATGTGGAGCAGGTGTTTAAAAATTCCATAGGAGGAAGAACCAACGGTCAACATAATAGGATCAAGGCAGTGGTGAAATCTAAAATTTGTTACTACCGGTTCTGGGGGCGTGGCTTGGTGGTGAGGTAATGTGACTGGATGGGCATGGCCAATTTTTTTTTTTTAGTTTTAAAACCATTTTTTCTACAACCTCTTCGGTGAAGAGGTTATAAAAAAATGCTTTCAAAAGGCTCTGACAATCCCAGCTGAGTTGCCTAATCAGCAGAGGCTTTTTTTTCTTTTAAAAGCCTCTGCCGATCAGGCAACCCAGTTTGGATCGTCAGAGGCATTTAAAAGAAAAAAAGCCTCTGCTGATCAGGCAACTCAGCTTGAATCGTCAGAGGCATTTAAAAGAAAAAAAGCCTCTGCCGATCAGGCAACTCAGCTGGGATCATCAGAGGCTTTTAAAAGCATTTGATGATCCCAGCTGAGCCGCGCGATCATCAGAGACTTTTTTTTTACTTTAAAAAGCATTTTTTCGGCCGAAGAGGTTGTAGAAAAAATGCTTTTAAAAATAAAAAAAAAAGTCTCTGATGATTGTCCGGCTCAGCTGGGCATGGGGGTGGGGTGGCTAGGGATTTTTGCTACCGGTTCTCCGAACCACCCACCTCCATCTTTACCAGATCGGGCGATCCGGTCCAAACCGGGAGCATTTCACCCCTGGATCAAGGTTTTTTCCTCTTCTACAGTATTCTGCTGTGGGAGACACAAAATGGTTAAAAAGTTTGCAGACTAAAATGGGAAAGCCATTGTAGGCTCTTGCAGGTATGCTCTACAATAGGGTTTTCCAAACTGCATTCCATGGACCACTAGGATTTTACTTACTTCTACCACTTTATTTCCAATGTTTTTCCATTCCTGTGGGGTTCCTTTCCAGGACTTGCTTAGTCATCATGTATTATCCTCATGAGGTAGACCAGACAAGAAACACGGCCAGATGAGCCAATTCTATTTGTTTATAAGATTACTTTTTTAAAAAAAAAATGATTTATATGCCGCCCTTCTCCGGAGACTCAGGGCGGCTTACAATGCGTTAAGCAATAGCCTTCATACTTTTGTATATTTATACAAAGTCAGCTTAACTAAACATTTAACTAAATCCTCTTTTAACTGAGCCCTCCTCAGGTCCCTTTACAGTCTGAGGGTCTCTTCTGAGTCTTGTGCCCCTTTCATATTCCTGCTTCAGGCTGTTGCCTTTTATCAGGTCATTCTCCTGGCCTTGTTTCTTTGCCCTCTCTGCAAAGGACATTCTCACATAGCATTACATCATGGAACTATTGTTGATCTTCCAGTCCCTCGCTTCTGAAGTCTGTGACTGTAATTTGTATTCCCCTAAATTTCATTGGGGAAATTTTTGTTCTGGCTGAGAATTGAATTTGAAGTAGAGTATCTTTGATGGTAGATAATAAGTGCAAGGCAGTCACCTTTCTTCCCACTCTACATTGTGTCTTACATGAGTCATTTTTTTCTTGCTTAAACTTGGCCCATCCTGTCCCAACTTGGCTAACCCAAACTAGCCCAAACTGTTTTAATTCCCAGCATATTTTATTTATTTGCTTAAGTTCTTATTCAATCTTTATTTGGTTTCATTGTTTGATATAATAACTGAATATGTTTTTGCATGGATTTCTGGGATGAAAAAAAATGGTGCAGCTGCTGAGAATGCAACCCAGATGATTTTAATACTTCCCGTCCATATGATATTTTTCACATTAAAAGTAATTGACACCAATGATTATTAAAAACAAACAAAGAAGTATGGGAATCTGTTTTTTTCTCAATAAAGAAAATGACAGAAAGTGGCCTTTCTTTTTCTTAAATTGAAGAATAACTTAAGAAGAAAATATTATTAAGCTCATCTTCCTCTTCAAACAGTGGGTGTCACACAATTTATCTGGATTGAATATGACCCTATCAGAGAATCTCTGAGCAGGCAGCATATGAATTACTGTAAAAAAAAAAAAAAAGTGGTGGGGGGGAGGAATGGTGTAACTTTCTCCCAGTAGTCAGCACTGCAGTCCCAATCCAATTTAAAGGCCTTGTTTCCCACAATGCAAGTATGAGACCCAGGAAGGAGGTAATCTAATTAAAAGAATTATTTTGTCATTTTTCATATCCCTAGGCTATTATGTCATCCACAGTGAGTGGGAATAGGCTACTGCTAATAAGCACCTTGATTACACTATAATGGTCCTGAACTATCAAAATCAATTTTTATTTTGGACACTGCCCATATAAAAAATAAATCTGCTGAAGAATAACGATATAACCTGTGAACTGACATTAGTGACTCTTCTGATGAATTCCACTCTGCTGAATGTGATATCCCTGCAGATTTTGCAACTTTCAAATATGGCTGTTGGTCAAATGAAAATAACATAAAAAACATTGAGCTGTCCTTGATATTTTGTTAGAAATGAATTAAATACTCTAAATTAATAACTTTGTCATAGTTGCCATAAGTAGAATATGGGCTGTCCCTTTCAAGGCTCTTAGGGCAGGGGTCCCCAATGCCCGGGCCGTGGCCCACTATTGGGCCATGGTCGGTTTGGAAGTGGGCCACATGAGCAGCGGGCCGACATGTGCACGCACACTCAGCTTGACTCACAAGTGATGGACCAGCACACATGCACAGCTTGACTTGCACAAGAGGTGGCCTGGTGTGCACACACATGCAATGGCCAACCGCTTGCATGAATAGTTCCCCTCTTCCCCCCCCCCCGCTGGGCTGCCAAGCCATAAAGGTTGGGGACTGCTGCCTTAGGGGACGTTAGCTACTAAGCCCATATTAATTAAATTCAGTTGTTTTCTCCGAGCAATGGGGGAATATATTTACTATTTAATTCTCATTTTACTTTAGAAAATAACATTTTGATTCTGCAGGTCAAAGTGGGTCATATGATTTTAATATTCTTTATTTCATAAATGAAAAACACATTCCATCACTGTTAACTTGCTATTTGTCCCCCACTCTCTAGTCCAAGTGGAGATTAAACATGAAATATTATTGAATTGTTGAAGAACTCCATTTGGTGAGATGGGTGGCATATAAATTAAATAAATATCTGTTTAGATTTCTGCCCTACTTTAATGCATGTCAGGTGAAAGTTAATGGACATGGCAAATATGGTTAAAATGAATAACAATATGCCTTTTATGTTTGTAATATATTATAGGAGTTTGTTTTATTAATTATGAATTTAATTAATTTTGTCCGCATTTTATTTTTTAACATTAGCTGCCATAAGTGCAATTGTTCTTTTTGATGGAAAAGCAGTCATGCACTGAAACGGCATTGGTCGCGTTGGTGGATGATCTCTGGAGGGCTCGGGACAGGGGCTGCTCCTCTGTCCTAGTCCTATTAGACCTCTCGGCGGCTTTTGATACCATCGACCATGGTATCATGCTGCAGCGGTTGAGGGGGTTAGGAATAGGGGGCACCGTTTTGCGGTGGTTCTCCTCCTTCCTCTCCGACCGCTCGCAGTTTGTGTTGGCAGGGGGACAGAGGTCGACCTCGAGGCATCTCGCATGGGGAGTGCCACAAGGGTCGGTCCTCTCGCCTCTCCTGTTCAACATTTATGTGAAGCCGCTGGGTGAGATCATCCGTGGTTTCGGGGTGAAGTGTCATCTGTACGCTGACGATACTCAGCTGTACATCTCCACCCCAGACCACCCCAACGATGCCCTTGATGTGATGTCCCGCTGCCTGGAGGCCGTGCGGGCCTGGATGGGGAGGAACAGGCTCAGACTCAACCCCTCCAAGACCGAGTGGCTGTGGCTTCCGGCGCCCCGATATGGTCAGCAGGTGCCATCGCTGACTATTGGGGGTGAATCTTTGCCCCCCACAGAGAGGGCTCGCAATCTGGGTGTCCTCCTGGATGCACGGCTGTCTTTAGAAGAGCATATGACGGCCGTGGCCAGGGGGGCCTTTTATCAGGTTCGCCTGATTCGCCAGTTGCAGCCCTTTCTGGATCGGGACGCCTTGCGCACGGTCACTCACGCCCTTGTCACCTCCCGGTTGGACTATTGTAATGCTCTCTACATGGGGCTCCCCTTGAAGAGCACTCGGAGGCTCCAACTGGTCCAGAATGCGGCCGCGCGGGTGGTTATGGGTGCAACCCGTTGTGCCCATGTGACACCCCTCCTGCGCGAGCTGCACTGGCTCCCAGTGGTCTTCCGGGTGCGATTCAAGGTGTTGGTTACCACCTTTAAAGCGCTCCGTGGCATAGGACCCGGGTACCTTCGAGACCGACTTCTGCCACCAATAGCCTCCCACCGACCAGTTCGCTCCCACAGAGAGGGTCTCCTCCGGGTGCCATCAGCCAAGTTATGTCGGCTGGCGACACCCAGGGGGAGGGCCTTCTCTGTGGGAGCTCCAGCCCTGTGGAATGAATTGCCCCCCGAAATACGAAAGATTTCCGACCTCCGGGTGTTTCGCTGCGCTCTGAAGACCCTGTTGTTCCGCCAGGCAGGGCTATTAACATAATGTTTTAAATTGGGGGTATTTTAAATTTCTGGGATTTTAATTGGAGCCTAATTATTTAATGATTTTAAATTTTAATTGTTGTCGTGTTTTTTGTGTTTTTAAATAGGCTGTACACCGCCCTGAGTCCTTCGGGAGAAGGGCGGTATAGAAATAAAATTATTATTATTATTATTATTATTAATACATATTAATAGCATACATATTAATTGAACAACAATCAACAAAGAATTAATAATTTACTTGTTTAAAAACTTATATGGCTGCCTATCTCGTATAATGACCTTAGGCAGCTCAAACAACTGATTAAAAACAAGAAGAAATATAAGTTTTAAATTATATAAATGAGTACATTACCATTGATGGCAGCATGACAATGATGGGAAGAAAAGAGGAGAGGAAAGTTAAAGTATAAAAAGCAAAGAACAGGAGGATGTGTTTGCAAGGATAGAAAGGTATAGGAAATTACAGTGAATGCACTGCTGTAAACTAAGTTTAGTTAGGTTTAAAACAGCTTCACTTTTGAAAAAAGCCACACAAGGCATGCAGTCATTGAAAACCTCCAGGGGATGTGAGTCATGGATGATCCAGGGCAAATATGATCCAGGGCATGGCCCTGGCTCCCCATTAACAGTATAGTTTCAAGATCATGTTTTGCGGTGGGCATGTAGGTCAGATGTTATAAGAGAAGCTGTCCTTGCTGAGCTTTGAGTGTAGAGCTTTCCTGTGCGTTTTTCTTTATGAGAAGGTGATATTAACCTGCTTATCCCTCTGTTGATCCCTCTGTAAAAATACTGAAGTTTGCAGATGATACAACATTGATTGGTCTCATTCAAGACAACGATGAATCTGCATACAGACAGGAGGTTGAACAACTAGTCTTGTGGTGCAACCAGAACAATATTGAACTAAATGTACTCAAAACCGTAGAAATGGTGGTGGATTTTAGAAGAAAACCTCCTATACTACCACCTCTTACAATACTAGACAACACAGTATCAACAGTAGAGTCCTTCAAGTTTCTAGGTTCTATCATATCTCAAGACTTAAAATGGACACCTAACATCAAAAAAGTCATCAAAAAAGCACAACAAAGAATGTTCTTTTTGTGCCAACTCAGAAAGCTCAAACTGCCCAAAGAGCTGCTGATCCAGTTCTATAGAGGAATTATTGAGTCTGTCATCTGTACCTCTATAACTGTCTGGTTTGGCTCTGCAACCAAACAAGACAGACACAGACTTCAACGGATAATTAGAACTGCAGAAAAAACAATTGCTACCAACCTGCCTTCCATTGAGAATCTGTATACTGCACAAGTCAAAAGGGCTGTGAAAATATCTACAGACCCCTCACACCCTGGACATAAATTGTTTCAACTTCTACCCTCAAAACAATGCTACAGGGCACTGCACACAAGAACAACTAGACACAAGGATAGTTTTTCCCTGAATGCCATCACTCTGCTTAACACCTAATTCCCACAACACTGTCAAATAATTTACTAAGACTGTATTAATATTATTCTTCTCTTCCTTACTAGCATCTCTCTCTTCCCACTTATTACTATAACCATGTTTCTTGTATCTTTCAATTTATATTGTTTTTATTTGTTTCCTAGTACAATTTGTTAGTTTATTAGTAACCTTGACTATCACTAAGTGTTGTATCTTTTTATTCTAGATGAATGTATTTTATTCTCCTTATGTACACTGAGAGGATATACACCAAAGACAAATTCCTTATGTGTCCAATCACACTTGGCCAATAAAAATTCTATCTAAAGAATAATCAAATCTCACCAGGCTCAAAGTTGACTCAGCCTTCCATCCTTTCAAAGGTAGGTGAAATGAGGATCCAGATTGTGGGTGCAATAAGCTGACTTTGTATAAATATACAAAAGTATGAAGGCTATTGCCTAACGCATTGTAAGCCCCCCTGAGTCTCCGGAGAAGGGTGGCATATAAATCAAAATAAATAAATAAATAAATAAATAAATAAATAAATAAATAAATAAATAAATAAAGAAAGAAAGAAAGAAAGAAAGAAAGAAAGAAAGAAAGAAAGAATTATATCTTTTTTTTTTTTTTAAATATACTTTATTGAGTTTTCCAATATTTAAAAAGACAAAATACAATCTCAATCTTGATCCGGGGTACGATGTTTACACATTTCATAAGTCAAATATTGGATGGATTCCATCCATAACTATCACTATACATTATATTATACAATACTATATAATTCTCTACATTTCTATACAATCAAGTCAATTTCTGGTGTTTAAGCAACTATAGCCTATTATCATACTTTTATCCTATTCTTTAACCAATTATACCAAATTCCCCATACTTCATAGTGCTTAGAATTTTCTTCATTTTTTAGCTCGTTTGTCAGTTTAGCCATCTCTGCGCACTCTAAGATTTTATTTATTAATGTTTCCTCAGAGGGGGTAGATTTAGATTTCCAAAGTTTCGCAAAGGCTATTCTAGCCGCAGTAATAATTTGAATTGCCAAATGGGTTTTATTATTGTTGAGACCATCTTCCGTCATACCTAAGAGAAAGAATTCCGGGGCCAGGACTATCTCCTGTCCCATTATTTCAGAGAGCCAGAGTCGGATCTTTAACCAAAACTTTTTGGTCTCAGGACAAGTCCACCAAAGATGATAAAAGGTGCCGACCGTTTTTCCACATTTCCAGCATAAAGCAGAAGAGTTTGGGAATATTTTAGCCAGCCTGTCCGGGGCTAGATACCACCTATGCAACATTTTGTAGTGGTTTTCCCTGAATGTTACCGATTTTGTTATTTTGAGATTCCTATTCCAAGCTGTCTCCCAGTCATTGAAATTAAGGCCATATCCTAAGTTTTTCTCCCAAATGCTTAACTGTTTTTTAGCTATCATCTCCGCTCTATCCTCATCTAATATAAAGTTATAAATTTTGGATAGCATTTTCTTATCTGGACCCCAAATAATTTTATCAAAATATCCATATTTCATTTCAATACCCCTTCTATCTCTATCTTCTTGAAATCTAGACTTAATTTGGAGATAGTTCCACCAATCCAGATTGAACCCCTGGTCCCTCAATGCTTCCAAAGGTTTGAGCTTCCCTTCTTCGTCCAAGATATCCTTATATGTGCCCACTTTATAGTTTCCTCTCCTATTTGGGGCCACTAGAGCTTCCATAATCGACAACCAGCTAGGAACCTTGGTATATATCTTCTGTCTAATTTCCAGCCACGTACAAATCAATGTCTCTCTTATTTTATGTTTATGAAAATACGTTTTCCTCCTATCCTTTATATCCCAGAGGTAAGCATGCCATCCTTCATGGAGGTCATGTCCTTCTAGTGTCAGAGTTCTCCCTTCTTGTAATTTAATCCACTCCTTTATCCAAATTATTTTTGCCGCCTTTTGGTATAATTCCCAATCAGGGAGCCCAAACCCTCCCAAATTTCTTTTCCCTTGAAGTGTCTTAAGAGAGATCCTTGATTTCTTACCCTCCCACAAGAAATTCCTGATATATTTATTCAAATCCAGAAAGAATTTTTTATCCAGTGATACCGGTATGTTTTGAAATAAAAATAGAAATTTCGGTAAAATATTCATTTTGATCGCCGCAATTTTCCCGGTCAGGGACAATTTAAATCTCCTCCACCTATCGAGGTCTTGATTGATTTTCTGCAATAGGGGAATATAATTATCATCTTTTAATGAAGATAATCTTGCGGTAATCCATATTCCCAAATATTTTATTTTCTTAACTACCTGGAGGCCTAGTAGATCTTCTAATTCTTTCATTTGTAGGTTTGTCATATTTTTCACGATTATTTTAGTTTTGTTCTTATTAAGTTTAAGGCCCGCGACTTCTCCATAGTTCTGAACTTCCTGCATTAATTTTGAGCCGGTGTCTAATGGGTCTTCAATTATAAAGGCGACGTCGTCTGCAAAAGCCTGGGTTTTAAATGATTCCTTCCTAATCTTTAAGCCTTTGATATCTTCATTTGCTCTAATCTTTCTAAGTAGGACCTCTAGTGCTAGAATGTAAAGTAAGGGGGATAGGGGACATCCCTGCCTGACTCCTCTTTGGATCTGAAATGTCCGAGTTCTGTCTCCATTCACTAGTATGTTTGCCCTTTGATTATGATAGATATTCTCTATCATCCTCCTAAAGTTAGTCCCAAATCCCATTAGATCTATTTGATTTATCATGAAGGTCCAATTTAAATTGTCGAATGCCTTTTGGGCATCAACAAACATTAAAGCCATCTGCTTTTCAGGGTGTTGTTCATAGTATTCAATAGTATTTAAGACTGTTCTCAAGTTGTCTCTAATCTGTCTCCCAGGGAGAAAACCATTTTGATCCTTGTGTATCTTAGAAAGAATTATATCTTATGTAAGGGCAATTCAGGTGAACTTTCCCCCTTTGAGCAGAAGAGGGATAGTCTACTTCTAGGACACTGAACTTTCAGGCCAGAGGGCCCTTGGTGAAAAAAACCATCGCACCAGAAATACATCTTTTATTCCCTAATGGATGGAAAATGATAAGAAAAGTGGTGGAAGTGCTAGGAAAAGGTGGGAAAGATACAAATGGAGGCTGCCATCCAGACCGTGCATAAGATTCTGCAAACAGGATGAGGCAGGTGCATCGGTAGAACCCTGCATGGAAATAATGAAGAGTTTTAATGTTGCAGTTTTAATCTCACCATTTGCATCTCCTTATTGCATGTGACTGTTCTCCTCTGCAATCCCATCCATTGCCTTAGATATATAATTCAGGGGTATAAATAAATCCAGAAATGGAGTGACTGATTAATTCATTGAATCAGGGATCCTGAACTACCATTCTGATCTAAAACATTTCCTGGCTAAAAAACATTTCCTTTCCAGAGGGCTTGATGGCCTTGCTTTTAGGAAGTCATCTAATGAAAATGAGTACGGTACTAATTGCTAATGATAGACCACAGAACAGGAATTCAGCCACAGGAAACAAAGTCTGTGGGAAGCCTGTTTTCCAACTTTGTTCCGTATCTATTTTGGAAGCTGTATTATAGGCTGAGAACATTTCAGAGAACAAGAGAGACCCCGGCAACTTCCATTTTTTAAATGTTCGGTTTTCATGAAAAACAATTTAAAATATAACAGCGTAATTAAAAATGTATTTTCAATATGGATTTTCAAAAATAGCTGCCCTTTCACCTGACATCCCCTCTCCAATAGGCACCAGCAGGACATAATAATATGCAAGTAGTCCTTGACTTATGACCACAACTGAGCCCAAAATTTAGGTTGCTAAGCGAGTCAGTTAAGTGAATTTTGCCCTACTTTACGATCTTTCTTGCCACAGTTGTTAAGTGAATCAGTTGTTAACTTAGCAACTGTTAACTTAGCAACACAGTTGTTAATTGAATCTGGCTTCCCCAGTGATTTTGCTTGTCAGAAGGTTGCAAAAGATGATCACATGACCCTGGACACTGCAACCGTCATAAATATGAGTCAATTGCCAAGTGTCTGAATTTTGATCCTGTGACTGTGAGACTGCTGCAACTGTTATAAGCATGAAAAATGGTCATAAGTCTTTTTTTTTCCAGTTCTGTTGTAACTTTGAATGGTCACTAAACAAAGGGTTGTAACTCAAGGACTACCTGTATTCACAAAATTGGAAATGTAGTACTTTCTCGTCCTCCAGTGTGATATATGTCACCATGTGCCAACAACACCTCACTATAGACAACAGAATAAGTGGTCATCTGAAATGGAAGAGGAGATATTACATACTATATAATCAATTCTGGAATACTTTATCTTGACCTGAAAGTGGCTGTTTCGGAAAAGAGAAATGAAAAGCTCATTAGACATGCAGCCTCTCATGGAGGAAACAGACCAAGATTTCTTTTACATGGCATATCTTAACCTCTTCATCTATTCAAGAATATCTGTGTCACACCTGGTTGGTTTAGTTTGGTTTATGGTTACTCTGGATAAATAATTCTTCATTTTGCCTTTTATCTTTCTGCCCCCCACCTATGTTTTATAACATAAGTATAATTTAGGGTTGGAGGCTAGCGTAGGGATAGCATTCCAATAAACTATTGCTGCCTTTCAGATTTCTAGGAACTGTTGATGTTTTAAGATTTTCTTCATATTAAATTATCTGTCTCCTTTCAGATTCAGTAATAGCACAAGGAGTTCTCTCTATTTCTGGGGGCATGAAAGGGGCTAAGAACACACCCAGTTAACTTTTTGAGACCACTGAAACACAGTCCCTATATCTGCATAACATAATTATTCATGGTTAATGTAACTATGATTTACCCAATTAGTTTTCTGGATTGAAATGAAAAATGATACACTGAATTACATGAGTTGGGTTTACACTAATTGTGGGACTAAAAAAAAATGATTGGCTAAATCTGTGATTCAGTGAATTGTGCAAACGCAGGGCCTTCTACAAAGATTTTGTAGGATTTTTATTTCTGTAGACAGGAAGTGGTTCTCACCATGACCTTGGGAGCCATACATTAATATCTATCATCCCCATACAAAAACATGCAGCAGGTTCAGGTTGGTTTATGGCCCACCATACCAACCCTTTCTTGAAAAAACAAATGATGAATTATGACATTAAATGTCATCTGTTTTTGCCCAATATTCAAAGGACTAGTTCATAGGCCTATATTTTATAGGTACTTCCAGGTTAAGCTCCAGCAGGATTACTTTTTTTGTTCCATCACTCTGCTGAACACTTAATTCCTACAGCACTGTCTCATTTCTCATCTTTTCTCATCTTCTCATCTTTCCTACTATCTTCTCCTATTGATTTCTTATGATTTTTCAATTGTTGTTTGTAATTTATGATTAATGATTGTAATTATGATTATGACCTATGACTCATTACTTGCTGTTTAAATGTACACTGTGAGCTTATGCATCAGAGACAAATTGCATGTGTGTCTGATCACACTTGGCCAATAAAGAATATTCCGTTCCATTCCGTTCCGTTCCATTCCGTTCCGTTCCATTCCATTCCATTCCATTCCATTCCATTCCATTCCATTCCATTCCATTCCATTCCATTCCATTCCATTCTATCCTATCCTATCCTATCCTATTCTATTCTTATTAAGGCTTTTTCTAAGATGAACTACATATATACTGTCAGGTTCCGAATCAGGATAGGAAAGGAAACACCAGACAACAGGGTGGAGGTTGTTGTAAAGTTTACCTTCCACGATCCGGCACGCTCCAACAATCACCCAGTGCAGTTCCAGTGAAATATTGTCAGTTCTAACCATCCCGTGCTCCCATCACCGTTTTAAACCCAGCGCGCCCCACCCTGCTACTCGACCCCCTAACTCCACCCCAACACCTGTCGCCGATTGGAGGGGTCCAGCTGCATCCCTGGGCTAGTAATTAGCTGTAATTAGTCTGGGGCCGTCGGGGCTGTTGTGCTGGGAACAGCTTCGGTAAGCCCCAATTAATGCTGGCTATTGTAGCCGGTGTGGCATCTGCACAGGTGTGGTCCCATCCACCTCTCAGCTGAGAGGCGGTAGCGCTTCTGGCGGTGCTGAAAGAAACAGAGGCCCTGAGAACAGTGGGCAGAAGAGGGTCCCACCAGCTGTCGTCAGGAGGAAGCAGGCAACGTTAAGGCAAGATTTTCCAGGCTGGAATGTGGGGTGGCATAATTTGTTTGTCTCCGTCCTCGCCAGAATGGCAGCCCAGGTGAAGTGGGGCTGACATGCGCCCCCCCCTACCATGCGGCTGTCTGGAAGACAAAAGTTACTTTGTGTGAGACAGTGAACAGGCTAAAAGGGGAACAGCCCTTTCAGAAACTCACAGCATGAAATAGTAAACTGTCAGGATTTTAAATCTTAAGATGTGTATGGACTACTGGCTTTTCCAACATTTGAGTGATAATGCTATCAACCCTTCCTAGAGTCAAAAGAAAACTATAATGGCATAGGGTACAATTAAATAAATTAGCAAATAATGAATTATCTGTTATGCAATACATACCTAATCATTATCATTTCTTGGAATCTCACTCATTTTTTTTAAGTGCAGTCCCATAGCAAAACACAAAACATCTGTACTTCAAAGAGCTGAAATAAATGCCTTTCTTGAATTATTTCAGGCTATTGATTTCATCATCTGTTAATCTTTCTCTCTCTCTAGTATTCATTGGCTTTTCTCATTGGATTGGGGCCCATATGGGATATTTCATGCTGGAGTTGGCTAGTGAACATAGAAGAAGATCCCAGCTCCATCCCACTCCTGTACTGGTTCCTAATTTACCTTTTGGGGGGTTAATTTTAATGTTTAATTTTATTAATATTTTAATGCTTTTGTATTCTTGTTTTTATGATGTGGTAAGCCACCCAAAGTCACTTGATACTGAGATGGGTGGCATATAAATTTAATAAATCAATACATTTCATTCTAATGTGGTCATTTAATACCCATTTTATCAATAGAGGCTTTATCAGATAGTGTTAGAAACTTAATCTTTTTGAAACTAATCAAGAGAAAAGGCAATTTGATCATTCTAAACTAACAACCTTATTTGATTAGTCATCTAGATGGGAAACTACCGGTTATAAGTTAGACTGACAAGTTGGAAAATGTCCTCAAAGGTGATGAGCTCAACTCAAAGTAGGATTTACCTCTTCATTTCCTATGAATCCTGAAGTTTATTGGTTGCTTGAGCAAAGCAAAGCAGAGAGATTTCTGGATCAGCCTAGTTGTCCTTGGTAAAAATGTATACCATAAAAATATGTTTTTTGCTGATTATCCATTTCTATATTATATGGGAGTAATCATCATCATAACCAGGGGAAAGGTGGCTGAAGTTTTTAATAACAGAGTAACAGAATAACAGAGTTGGAAGAGACCTTGGGGGTTTTACAGTCCAACCCCTGCTCAAGCCAGAAACTCTTTATCATTTCAGACAAATGGTTGTCCAATCTCTTCTTAAAATGGTTAATACTATTTAAAAAGGCTACAATCCAATTATTCTCTTATCTGGAAAAAAAATTCACTGAATTACTGGAATCAGATATGAATAAGATGAATAGAATAGAATAGAATAGAATAGAATAGAATAGAATAGAATAGAATAGAATAGAATAGAATAGAATAGAATAGAATTCTTTATTGGCCAAGTGTGACTGGACGCACAAGGAATTTGTCTTCGGTGCATATGCTCTCAGTGTACATAAAAAGATAAGATACATTCATCAAGAATCGTAAGGTACAATTCTTAATGATAGTCATAGGGTACAGATAAGCAATCAAATCATACTAGGAAACAATATCAATATAAATTGTAAAGATACAAGCAACAAAATACAGTCATGAAGTCATAAGTAGGAGGAGGTGAGTAATAGGAATGATGAGAAGACTAATAGTAATAATAATGCAGCCTTAGTAAATAGTTTGACAGTGTTGAGGGAATTATTTGTTTAACAGAGTGATGGTGTTCGGGGGGAAATCAAAAGATCAAATAAGGTTACAAATAGTGTTCTATTCAAACAGTGTTCTATAGATGTATAGTATTGTTCATAAACATTGAGAAAATTTCACAGCTGTGTTTTTTGGGTGTGGGTTTATTGTTGAACAGCTTTTGTCAGTTTTATCCTGAACTGAGGGAAAGTCACTGCTGAGTAGGCCCTCAGCAAACAGTCTTGGGTTCTTCTCAAGAGGCATGCAAGAGAAGAATGTATACAAGTGACATCTTTCTTTGTTTTGGAAATCCCCTTTCCCCAGGACTACTGAAAACAAGACTTGCTCCCTAATAAGCTGATACCAACTGTTTACTAAACTTCGGCACCTTTCACTGAATGTCTGTCACTTTGGTAAGTAGGAGTTGAGTTTCAACTGAAAATCCAGGTCCCTTCTTTTTCAGATGTTTGACTGCCAAGCTTTTTATATCTTGAAAAGTTACTACAGAACTAGGGCTAGAAACAAAAAGAACATGTATTGGCCTGTTGGATTTTTGTAACCTAGATTCTGAGAGATTCGGGAGAGGTTAGAGTTCAGGTTGCAGCACGCCTAGAGGGGAATCAACCCTTTCTTCCCCAGTTAATCCTGAGGAAAATCCCACCTTTGAAGTTGGTTATTTGCAGTTGGAGGAAGTGTCATAGTTGGTGCCATTAGGGGACTTTCCACACAAAGCTTTTGTATTTAAAAACTAGCAAATAAGAGAAAAAAAGAAAAAAAAACTGTTCACACCATTCTGTGCACATTAAATTCTAAGGTGTATATCATGTAACACTATTGTGATATAGAAGGAACATTTAATCATATGTGATGGCCATGTAAATCACTCAATTAATGATTAATTATTTAATCTTCCTTTCAAAAATTAAAAATAAAACTTGAATTGAAATGTCAGGTTTTTTCAACTATGAATCTTTCCAGAAGAAATAAATTAAGAATATTATCTGCTAAAATATATGCTGATCATTGGGAGGACATGTTTGACCCAATACTGGAAAAATTCTATTTTACTAAGAATAACAAATTGGGATACCAAACCTGGGGACTATGCAATGGCAAAATTAACAATATGGATTCAAAATAGGAGCTTGAATAAAATTAAGGGAAAATGACTTCTGTATATATTACATGTCACACAATAGGGGAAACTCAAATGCTTAAGAATACAATTTTAAGAGAAATCTTTGATGTAAAGATAATAACCAGAAGCAATTTTAATGTTTGTAAGTAATTTGATGTAATCACCACTCAGATATAATGGGAAGGAATTTAGTACTTAATATGGTTTTTACTATTGCAGATCAAATTTTAAGAAGGGAGCATCTGACAGTAGATTCAGAGGTAACCACAGAATCTAAATGCATGCACTGGAAGGAAATTTACAGATCATTTAATCCAGGAATCTTGTGTAAGAATCCACTAAATTATCATAATTTCCTGGCTATTTATCCCTGTTTGAAAACCACCAGCAAAGGGGATCTATTACAGTTTCAAGCAGTCTATTCTTCTATTTAACAGCTCTCACTACAAGGAAAGTCTTCCTAATGTTCAGTCTGAACCTCCTTTCTTTAACTACCGCTTGTTGGTGCATGTCCTAGAGTCCAGTTCAACAGAGATCAGATCTCCGTCCTCTTTGTGTTGGTTTTCTGAATTAAATATGGCACATAAACATCCCATTTGTAGGGAAGGAGGCACACCCGTGTCAGTGAAGCAAAGGAAGCAAACGATAATTTCCTTTCATAATTTTTCAAGGTGCACTTTATTTTTATGATGATTATATCCTGTCTTTCCCACAGTGAATAACTTGTTTAGAAATAATATAAACAAAATAATGTGAAGAAAATGCTCCTGTTGGAACTCCGTGCTCAAATCTGTCTTCAGAACCATCTCCTCTTCAGTGACCGTGTCAGATCAATAGATAAATAGCTCAACTTTGAAACAATTACAGAAATAACATTTTTTAACTTGGTTGAGAAATGTTCCCAAAATAACAACTACAATAATATAATACAACAACAACAACAACAACAACAACAACAACAATAATGAAACTCTTGGTTTTGGTGTGCATAGTTGTTTTCAAATCATCTTCAAACATAATACAGTTTCCACCATAGTAAGAAAACATGGGCTATATGGGAAGAAATACATTTTCTTCTGAGGGAATGAACGAACTAGAAGAAGCCAATCTGGATACTTCAAGATATTTAAGTCCCTACTGAGATGCTTGTAATCTTCTTGTAATAAACCATAGCAGGGTCTCAGGATTGGACTGTAGAAACCAAGATTTTGTGAAGTTCAGCAGGCATCCCTTTTCAGTTGAACCCTAGGTAAGGTCAGAGGCTTGCAAGAAATTGCTTCAGAGCAGAGAAATCCTGTAAAGAGCACCTCATGATGCCAATAGACTGACCAGGCAACCAATAGAACTACTTCTCAGATCCCTTGGAGGCTCCTTCAAGCATCCTCTGAAATTCTTCAGATCCATCAGACAAATGGGAAAGACCATTCTAATAAATATCCAAGCCCTACCGAGCTCTTGGGTAGCAATTGCTCTTAACAGGATTAGGAAGTGATCTGACCATGACGCTAGTGAGAAGTAATGCCCTACATGTCCAGATCACCTAGAACTGCTCCAAGGCATAGGCAAGGGCCAATATGCATGTGTTGAGCAAAGATTACCATTGCCACTGTGGAGAGCGAATACTCCCAGGGCATGGAGGCTGAAGTTTCTTCACACTGTAAGGTGAGGGAATTCAATCCCAACCCAGAAACTCACTTAGAGAACCCAGAAAGCAATTCAACTGGGTAGCAGGGTAGCCAGTACAGGAACATTCCATTCCTATTGGTCTATTTTAAACAGAGCTTCATACCTCAAATCCCACTCCCACTTCCTGACTCTGATAGACCTCCCAAAGGACAATGTCACTGCCCTTATATAGACAGTTTCACTAATATATGCCAGGTTGTTACAACCAAGTCTTGGGTGAAGGTGATCTAATTCCAGATAGGCTTGGCATTTATCAGCAGAAACTTGAGACCAAGATCACCAGCTGCCTCTAAAGCAAAGGAAACAGCCTCTCAATACTAGTCACTGGGAAGCCACAGAACAAATTATGTTGTGCCATAAGAACAACAAATATTGGTTGGCATTTTCTATTTTTTTAAAAATCTTTTTTATCACCCCAATATTGGATATCTATAAATTAAGAGCATTCACTGATTGCCTTGTCCAGGTTTCTGGACATTGTAGCAGATTGAGAGCCTTAATATGGAAATAATAGTAATAATGATTAATAATAATAATGATTAATAATAATAATAATAATAATAATAATAATAATAATAATAATAATAATAATAATAATAATAATAATAATAATAATAATATACCGCCCTTCTCCCAAAGGATTCGGGGCGGTGTACAGCCAGAATTAAAACATAAATATACAATATCATAGTTAAAATTAATTAAAATCATTAAATAGTTTTGGCCGAATTTTAAAACCCAAAATTAAAACCCAATTTAAAATCATTCAGTTAGACAGCCCCGCCTGTCAGAACAGTAGGGTCTTGAGGGCACAGCGAAAGACCCAGAGATCAGAGATGTTACGAATATCCGGGGGCAATTCATTCCAAAGGGCAGGAGCTCCGACAGAGAAGGCTCTCCTCCTGGGTGTCGCCAGCCGACATTACTTGGCCGATGGCACCCTGAGGAGTCCCTCTCTGTGGGAGCGAACTGGTCGGTGGGAGGCTGCTGGTGGCAGAAGGATGGTCCCAAAAGAGATTTATACTTGAATATATATTTATCCTGCCCAATTGTGATGCTTTTGATTTCCTCATTATATTGGAATTTAGCATTTCATGACAAAGCACAGCTTTTTCCATTATTTTCATTATTATTGAGTATATTAAAAATTCTATTCTATTCTATTGCTTTTATCAGTTGGTCATATTAATAAATAAACATAAATATGCAAGTAAAGGGAACCCTGAATATTAAAAGCCATGTAAACAATACATACTGGTTCCATGGTACGACACTATAAACAATTATTTATTTAACCATGGCTGGATGAATAATAGAATTATTTATTGGCCAAGTGTGATAGGACACACAAAGAATTTGTCTCTGGTGCATAAGCTCTTAACGTACATACAAGCAACAAGTGATAGATCATGATCATAATCATAAAATAAGATTATTATAAATCATAAGCTACAATACTAAGTGATAGTCATAAATTGACTGGGTTCACACAACATACCAAATGAAGTATGTTTTGTGTTAATGTGTTGCCTTGACCCCTGTTCTTGGAGCACATCTCATGGTCAAATAATACTGGTGGCCTTAGGAAGTTACCTTCTTTATCTTCCTTGATTTCAGAGCCTCATTCTGTAGGCCATTCCAAAAAGCAGGTCTCATGACCCCCCACCCCCACCCCCTGTGAAAGATTTGCAAAGGATTCAGTGGTAAGTTGGGAAAAGAAAAAAGAGCTAAGCTATTTTTCTCGAATACTCTTCTGCCAATGTCTAAAATATGTCATCCAAAATCAGATTAATGAAACATCACGTTGTGGAACACATCAGAATAGCAATCTTGCCATTTCTGGCAGTAAATACAATCCAGAAAGAACTGGTTGTGATTTCTTATATTGCTTGAATGAAAAAAGAAGGCCAGGACTCATATGGTTCAGAAGATTATTTATATTTGGTTTTTTAAAAAACTTTTTGATGCTAGTTTTTTAAATCACCTTTTTTTTTCAGCTGAAATGGAAGCAAGTTTGTAACAAAGATAGATTTATCACTGCAAAAAACAGAGGGGATGAAATGATTACTCATATTCAAAATCTGACTAATTCTTCCATTCCATTACTCCTCAGCTTTGAAAGAAGGCTATAGCAGGCAATAGCAGGCAATAAAAGTGATTTGGGTAAATTTAATCACATGGAGGTCTAATCTATGAGATTGTTTCATTATTTGGATGGGAGAGGAATGCAGAACACATCAATGGAAAACAATCAGCATTGGTACAAATATCTATGCATACCAAAATTAACTCTGAAGAAACTAAGGGAGTATGCATTGGATCATTTCTCATTTGTATCTTCAAGAAAACAGCCTGTTTGGTCTCAGCAATGCAAAACAAAAGCCCTGTTTTATATAAATTTCCTCCTCCCAATGAGCTATGTGAAATTCTCTTACCTGAAAAAATTACAAGGAATGTGCAGAGGGTACCTGAAAATGGGATATTTGGAAGGGCTACAAGCAGGGGTGGGTTTTACTTACCTTTACTACCGGTTCGCAACAGGATCGCGCTTGTGTGCTTGCTTTGCTCGCGCATGCGCAGAAGCTTCTGCAGATGTGCAGATCACTTCTGATGATGTCAGGGTCAGTGGACAGACCTTGCGCCGGTTTTACTACCGGTTCTATAGAACCAGTCCAAATTGGGGGCAACCCACCACTGGCTACAAGGCAAAAAAAGGATAAAAACAGGCTTCCAACTGGAGAAAAAAAAAAGGATGAATTAAGAGACGACTAAGCAAAAAGATGGCCAAGCTAAGAAAGAGAAGATAGGAAGGAGTAACATAGCAAACATTATTTTATGTATTTATTATAACACTAGCTGTACCTGGCCACGCATTGCTGTGGCCCAGTCTGGTGCTTCTGCTGGGCTAAAAGAGCGAGGCTGAAGTTCCAAACTCTCCACGAACATTTGGTGGGCGTGGCCAACTTGACGTCACTCACTTTCATCAGTCACATGACAGCCCCCGAGCCACGCCTACCCAGCTGGTGATTAGGGCAGAGAACCGGTTGCTAAAAAACAATGGGAACCACAAAATCCTCCCTCTCTGTCTCCCCCTTTCTCTTTGTATCTCTCTATGTCTCTCTCTCTCTCCCTGTCTGTATCTCTCTATGTCTCTCTCTCCCCCCCATATCTCTCTATGTGTCTCTCTCTCCCCCTCTCTCTGTATCTCTATCTCTCTCTCCCCCTTCTCTCTGTATCTCTCTCTGTCTCTCCCCCGTAGCTCTCTGTGTCTCTCTCTCTCCCCCTCTGTATCTCTCTATGTGTCTCTCTCTCCCCCTCTCTCTATATCTCTCTATGTCTCTCTCTCTCCCCCCTCTGTATCTCTCTATGTCTCCCTCTCTCCCCCTCTGTATCTCTGTGTCTCTCTCTCTCTCCCACCCTCTCTCTCTGTATCTCTGTATGTGTCTCTCTCTCCCCCAGTCTCTCAGTATTTCTCTATGTTTCTCTCTCTATGTCTCTATGTCTCTCTCTCTCTCTCTGTTTATCTCTGTCTCTGGCCCGGCCTCTTCTGCATCCCCCGCCATCATCCTTATCTTTTCAGGCCAGGCCTTCACAGCTCTCTGCACCACAGCAGAAACTCAGCCCCCTCCGTCCTCCCTACACAGAAGTTCTCTGGGGGCTCAATGGGGAGACACATAGCAGGGAAGGGAAGGGAGTGGGTACGGTGGGGGTTCGAGGCTGGTTTGGGGCTTCCCGCTCAAAGGAAGAAGGCGGCAAAGCCAGGAGCCATGCATACCCCACTGGATGCCTGCTGCGCAATTCTCCTCCCCCACCTGCCAAGGGCAGGGGAATGATTAAATCCCCCGCTCTTCCAGGCAAAATGAAGGAGGGCCGGCCATCCTCCCTCCTGCCCATTTCTGCCCCCCAAAGCCTCCCCGGAGCCTCTTTTCTGCCAGAGGCCAAAATTTTCCTGTAGGCTCCATGAACTGCCAGAGTGCCCACCTGGGAATCAAAGGTGACCCTGAGACTCCAGTTGCCTCCATCTCCCACTCACCGACTGGATTTGCATAGTGCCAGTTAGCGGCTGGTCTTTCTGACCTTGGGGCCCGTGGTAGCACTGGGCCAGGCATGATTTGGGCCAGGCGAGGGACAGAGGGTTCCCACTCGGCGGACCCAGGCAGCCTCGTTGCCAGGTGTTCTTTGGAGGGAGCCCCGAGAGCGGCTGGCAAGGGGGATGGGCAGCAGCAGCGGGCAAGGCTAGTTCGCGGGGTGGCCAGGGGAGGGGAAGGTCAGAGACAGGCTCGGTCAGGCCCTAGAAGTGCTGGTTGCGCCGGCTTCCTGGCAGGGAGCAGGATATGGCCCTCGGGCGTCTCTGCCTTCCAAATGCGCAGTTTCTTGGAAGCAATATGGAGAGTCTAAATATAAGGAGCAGAAATCTGTTGAGCGTAATCAGGGCTGGGAGGCTGCCATGTTGGTTTTACGTCCAGCAGATGGCGCTGTTTTTCAATGTTTTTCAATGTTTGTCAATGTCTTTCAATGTTTTCCAATGTTTTTCATATTTTTACCTCACAGGTGTGACATATATATAATATAGGTATATAAAAACACGTCCGTAGTCGAATGCAACGTTGTCTCAAAATTTGAAAGCAATCGGTGAAGAACTTTTGGAGATGTGCGGTTATGTACAAACGGACATTTACATTTTTATTTATATAGATTATGGTGTGGTATGGTATGGTATCATATATCATGTACATTGTATCATGTAACATCATATTCAGTGTGTGTCTATGTTTTTATGTCTGTCTCTCTGTGTGGTGTTTCCTTGTCAGGTGAAAGAGAGACTAAGGGGTTTATGGGTTAGAACAGTTTAATTCAATTTAGACTAGGAAAGGTTCCACTACAGGATATTCTTCTGATTTTGTTCTTCCTTTAAATGGCCCCAATAATGGCTATGTTGGGGGAACTCTGGGGCCTTTATAGGGACCTGTGTGGGTTTTGAGGCAGCTTGCATGCAGTCAGGAAATTGAAGATATTACATCCCTCGTTACCTTATTAACATGAGCCTTGCTGGTGCAGTAGTTAGAATACAGTACTGCAGGCTACTTCTGCTCACTGCCGGCTACCTGCAAGTTGGTAGTTCAAATCTCACCAGGCTCAAGGCTGACTCAGCCTTCCATCATTCCGAGGTGGGTAAAATGAGGACCCAGATTATTAGGGGCAATATGCTGACTCTGTAAAATGCTTAGAGAGGGCTGTAATGCACTGTAAAGTGGTATTTAAGTCTAAGTGCTACTGCTATTATTGCACTTCTTGTACCAATTATTTAGGTATAATTATAATTGAACTACCTATTACAGTCTCCAATTGGATGTTCTCTGTTCTACATGAAAAATCAGGAGGAAATGGTTTATTTCTGGTAGACTTTGTAAATCTGCTCAAGCCAAGTTACAGTATTCAATAGTCTTAGGGCTGGCTATTCATATTTCAAAAACAATTTCATCCTAAGGGCCACAATTATTGACAAGCAAACCTGTATAGGTGAATAAAAGAAAGAATGAATATACATGCCAACACCCACTGAGAACTTTCTGGCTCTAAATCTGCACTGTTTCATCTAACATCCCCCTCTCATAGGGAATTCTTGTTTCCAATTTACTTTTTTTAAAAAAAGAAAAAATCTGCAATATACTTTTCCATGGCAATATATTTCATGCATCACTTGCATGTTCACTCTTTCTATGAATGTCTTCAGATTCTCAATTTCATCAACCACATCCTGCATAGATGAGAGATGATAACGATGATAATCTAGATTTTTGTAAGCACAAAAGTGTCACTTTTCAACCGAGTTCTTTCTTCTGTCTTATAGAAGAACACAATCACTTAGTAAAGAGAATAACCTCTGATTTTTCAATCATACTCCAGAATATTTTCTCTACATTTTAATTCCTTTTCCCATCATCAGTTTGCTTTTTAAGACATGTGGCTAATAAAAACAGAATTGCTAAGACCAGTTACTGACTTCTCATATCTCTGGTATAAGAAATGCATTGGTTTCCAGTTTGTTTCTAAGTAAGAAATGCATTGGTTTCTAGTTTGTTTCTAAGTGAAGTTTAAGATATTGGCAATCATTCAGTTTGGAACATGGATATTACTGAGACTTCCTGTCTCATTCTAAATTTGTCTGCCCAAGGGGTTTTAATATCTTATAGGAAAGACCTTGGGAGATTTGGTGACACAACACTTCCAAGAGCTCAATAAAATAAGGGGCACCATTGCCTGCAGCTGGATAGTGGGCAGGTCAAAGGTTCAGAAAGTAGCCTCCTTAGATTCTTGGGCTGTAAAGAAGAAGTGGGCAGAACTGTACTTTCAGATTTTCAAGATTCTGTCAAGGTAGCTTTACAATAAAGAGAAATTAGCTCATCTGGTTATGATTCCTATCTGGTTTACCGTGTGAGGCTGACAAAATGCAACAAGAAAGTCCCTGCTGAAGGTCATCTCTTATCAGGATATTCTTCAAGGAGTATGAAAGTGACCCTTCTTTGTGAACTCATTTCTTCCAGAAGTGAGAGCTTCAAGGCTTTCCAATATAGGGGGAAGTACTGGGTGTCTTTGTGGGTTTTTTTTTTTTAATATGACAATTATTTTTTCTTTTCGGAAAGACTGACTTTTGGTCACATGATTCTACAACAGTATTTGCATTTCTGGCTAAGTGCTCTTGGGTCCTGGAAGCTTTACACTACCTACTAAAAAGCTTATGACTGCTTGATTGTTTGAAACCTTCAATTGGTGAAGCAGTGCATCGTAAGACAATTTTTGAATCAACATACTCAAATGGGCTAATTTACAGAATGCATCCAAAATCTGGGATCCGGGAGATCTTGAAATCTGACCACTTCAATGCTGCCACACAACTGCATTACTGCAGTCATGGGACCATCATTTACAAGACTCCCTGCCATCTTTCTACAAAGAGAGTCAAGGGGGAAGTTGGGAGTCACTCTTGCTTCCCTGCCTTTTTTTGCCCACTGGTGATCTTTCTGTTTCTTTGCTTAAGTACCATAAGAAAATATCTCTGAAATGATGACTCAGTGGATGTAGGATCTGGATACTAAAACTTCCTGACTTCAACTTAATGCTCAGGTTCTTCTTAAGGCCTTGCAGCCCTAGGAAAAACCAGCAACCAGTCAGTTGACTGATCTGCCTCTATAATCTATAATCTATAATCTTCTGATCAGTCAGAAGAACTGACTGCCTCTATAATCTCAAAACATGTCAACCAGAAGCATCAGATGGGCAGAAGCTATTTAAGGGAAAAGGTTGACTATTTAATTAACTTATTATTAGCATAAATATATTTCTAATCTGGTTCTTTTTTTACATTCTGGATCTCTGGGGATGCTATGATTAAGAGGATATCCATCTTTTACCCAGATGGGAAAAAGGACACAGGATGATTTCCTTAGAATTACAACATTTCCTTAGATCTAGATCCAGTTTGCTTATGCTTCTGTAAAGTCCCTAGACCCTCAAAAAAACTATATTAAAAAAAGAATTAATTGCTTAGGATTGACGCAAACATGAGATATGATGGAATCTGTTCTTTCACTGTTCTCCCATAATTTAGCAGTACCATTAAAGCAAAGGAAGCCTGTATAAAAATGAATACTTTATTTAGTCTTTGTTTGACATATTATCTAAAAATGAAGACAAGAAGACAAATGATCTCTTCAACTTTCTGGGAAGAAATTATCAAAGGTGAAATGCACATGTGTCTACTTTAAGAAAGTCAGGAACTGCAGTTCTCATATTCATTTCAATTAATGCAGACACAATACAAATACAAATAATATTTTGCTTTTTATATGAAATTGTGTTATATCAATAACCCAATATATAAAGCAGGGGATGTCAAAGTCAAGGCCTGGAGGCTGGATCTGGCCCGCGGGGTGCTTAGAACTGGCCCGCAGTGCTGCCCTGGAAACAGCAAAGGACCGGCCCGTGGTGCCTCTGCCAGCAAAAACGGAATGGCCCTCCGAAGCTCTGTTTTCACTGGCAGAAGGTTGCAGGAGGCCGTTTCAGCCAAAAGTGGAGCTCAGGAGCCTGTTTTCGCTGGCAGAATGCTTGGGCCACCACAGGTGCCCCCAATACGAGTAACGTCGAGCTGGCCATACCCACCCTGGCCACACCCACCTCAGCCCCCCAAGGTCAAACACAATCCTGATGTGGCCCTCAATGAAATCAAGTTTGACACCTCTGGTATAAAGTATTCCTTAGCTTAAGATATTGCTTAGGTTTTGCAAAAAATAATCTCCTTTTATTATTATCCAGCTGACATTGTGATGAGGATCTTCCATCTTGTCCCCAGTTGAGATACTGACTGGTTTTGGCTTAGGTTCTATGAAATGAATCAGAACTAAAATCACTGAGATGGCTCCCTGCTTTATATTATCAGGCACGTTGCTGCTCTCTTAATTCTTTTTTCATTCTTTACAAGTGGTACATAAGTCCTAAGGGACTTAGCTGTGTGTCCTGCTTTCTGTTGTCTAAGAGCCAATTAGTCCTCTAATTAAGGTATCCTCGGTTTGAACTGTAGCTGAAGGGCAATACTGTATGCTACTGCTCTTCAGTGCCATCAGTGCAATCTTTGTCCAAGGTTCCATCCAATACTAGTGATACTATTGGCAGCAAATCCCATAGCATTGGTGGGGTGACCAATTAAAATAACTAGAGTAATTTTACTTACAGCACTATTCCCATATTCATTGGCATAACAGGGATTTTACTACATCCTATAGCCTTGGATTCTGAAGTTTTACATATATTAAACAGTGGCAGTTATGTTACTGATATGTCTTAGTTGGCTATTCTTAGTTTGGTTTTTATCTGAGCAAAATTAAGCCCCAAACTTGAGCTTCTTAGATCATGGGTGGGCAACTGTGTCCCTTTTATGACCTGTGGACTTCGACTCCCAGAATTCCAGAGAGAGAGAGGGAGGGAGGGAGAGAAAGTGAAAGAGAAAGAATGATAGTCTTGACTAGAAGAATAAGGCATTGTGTGACTGGTAACTTTGGAACTATTGTCAGACATTGTTGAGACAGGACCATGTTGAGAGTCTTACAATATGAGTTTCAGAACTACATCCAAGACTCAGCTGCAGAGACACTGAACTCACAATAGATGACACAGAGTCTAGGAGGATAACTGCAAATCTCACAAAGCCCAGCTGCAGAAGTGTAGAATTCACAAGGACAGCAATTAAAATGTTTAGTCCATACTTCTCACTCCTTTCCCAGATGACAGCCTCTAATAAGTATATTCCCTAGTTGTCCCTTCTCATTAGATTGGCAATCTAAAACTTCTCTCCCATCTAATGAATACAATGGTGAAATCCAAAATTTTTTACTACCAGTTCTGTGGGCATAGCTTGGTTGGCATGATGTGGCTTGGTGGGCGTGGCAGGGGAAGGATACTACAAAATCTCCATTCCCACTCCACTCCAGGGGAAGGATACTGCAAAATCCCAATTTCCTCCCCATTCCTGGGGGGACGATATTTCAAAATCTCCATTCCCACCCCACTCTGGGGCCAGCCAGAGGTGGTATTTGCCGGTTTTCTGAACTACTCAAAATTTCTGCTACCGGTTCTCCAGAACCTGTCAGAACCTGCTGGATTTCACCCCTGCATTAGTGCCAGTCCCTCTTTGGAACCTATTGAGCCAGGAGAACTGAGTAAGCCCCCCCCCCCATGCCCATCTGAGCCGCGCAATCATCAGAGGCTTTTTTTTTAATTTTTAAAAACATTTTTTCTACAACCTTTTCGGCCGAAAAAATGCTTTTAAAAGTAAAAAAAAAAGCCTCTGATGATCGCGCAGCTCAGCTGGGATCGTCAAAGGCTTTTAAAAGCATTTTTCTACAACCTCTTCAGGTTGGCGTGGCCAATTTTTTTTTTTTACTTTTAAAACCATTTTTTCTACAACCTCTTTGGCAAAGAGGTTGTAAAAAAAATGGTTTCAAAAGCCTCTGACGATCCCAGCTGAGTTGCCTGATCGGCAGAGGCTTTTAAAAGAAAAAAAGCCTCTGCCAATCAGGCAACTCAGCTGGGATCGTCAGAGCCTTTTGAAAGCATTTTTTTACAACCTCTTCAGGGCCGGATTTTCCTATAGGCTAACTAGGCTTCAGCCTAGGGCCTCAAGATCAAGAGGGGCCTACATTCCCTACATTCAAATTGTTAGCAAAATTAAAATTACACTTTCACTATAGGTGAAAGGGCCTCATAAGTGGAATAGCCTAGGGCCTCTTTTCATCTAAATCCGGCCCTGAACCTCTTTGCCAAAGAGGTTGTAGAAAAAATGGTTTTAAAAGTAAAAAAAAAAAAAAAATTGGCCACGCCCACCAAGTCACATTATCCCACGCCCACAGAACCGGTAGTAACAAATTTTAGATTTCACCACTGGTGAGAAGGTTCTGCACATTTTAATTAACAAATAGATATGGTGCAATATCTGCTGTTGTTTATAAAATGATCATAAGACACATAACTCACAGCTGTAACTGATGTATGTATTTGTGTATATGGAGAGCTGAATAACATTGCAGCTGTAGACTGCCATTTTTGTCCTCTAGATTTCTGTACAGAATCTGTACAGGTATGAAGAATGATTCTTTTATTCCTGCTAAACAAGTTAGATCTCTAGATATTTTGTAAGTATTTTACCTGTTTCTAGTTCCCAATCTACCTTTTACTCACAGCTCAAATCTTCTGCCTCTGCAATGAATTCGTTTTCAGGAAGGGTTGCCTTTTACCTGTTTTATCTATTATTGGCCAAAGCCAAGGTGTAAATGATATTTTACACTTAATTAATTTAAGTCAAAATTATACTAGATTGAAGATGAAAAATAACCTTTAAAAATTGTGACGTTATAATACCTATGTGGCAGTGGTGAAATCCATTTTTTTTACTACGGGTTCTGTAGGCATGGCTTGGTGGGTGTGGTATGGCTTGGTGGGCATGGCAGGGGAAGGATACTGCAAAATCTACATTCCCACCCCACTCCAGGGGAAGGATACTGCAAAATCCCCATTCCCTCCCCACTCCTGGGGAAGGATATTGCAAAATCTCCATTCCCACCTCACTCTGGGCCCAGCCATAGGTGGTATTTGCCAGTTCTCTGAACTGCTCAAAATTTCTGCTACCGGTTCTCCAGGACCTGTCAGAACCTGCTGGATTTCACCGCTGCTATGTGGGCAACCCGAAACTTAGAAGTTGACTCCTCTCTTTGTTAAGAGCAGTAAGGAAATAACAATCCTGATATAGTTTGTTGAGGAGAACAAAGATCACCCTTACAGCTCCCCTCGTTTTCCATTGCAATTAATATAAAAAGCAATCTATAGCAGCACATCAGTTGTGGTTGACCAGCTAGATACAAAAGCAAAGATACCGCCATCCTGCTGAGAACTGTGGAAAATCTAGATAAGGATGCGGATGTGTTTGTGTATCTTGTCTTCCACCCCAGTAGCCCTAAGGAGTGAGTGAGTTGGAACCCCTAAGAAGTGGGTGAGTTGGAAAAACTGGCTGGTAACTCATAATGCCCCCTTCCCGTTCTAGCCCTGTCTAAATATGTAGTCTCAAAGGTTTTACAGGAATCAAAACTCTCCCATTGCCTTCAATTTGCTTACAAAAATTCACTTTGGTGATTTCGCTGATGGAAGTCTCACCTGTTTTGCAAAACTTAGGTTGCAATCCTATACAGAAATGATTTTATCATATTTTATCCATCCATATATTAAATTATTGAATTTTATTCCAATCTCATTTTAAATTGTATTTTATTCCAATTCCATTTTAAATTGTTTTTATCAGATTTTAATGATAATTTGTGTTTGGAACTCTGCACTTTGACCCATGGCCCATGGGGTAATCAATAAAATTAAAATAAACTGTACAGAAACCATAATGGACTCCTCTGGACTGGAATTGGGTAACATTGTCAACTACAAGTGGCAGATGACCTATTCCTTGAGGCTTTATTGATAGAATTTCAGTAATCTTTTATCCAAACTGAACTGTTTCAGTCTTTTGAGAGTACCTTCTAGGGCAAAATGTCCATCTGGACCTGGATAGCTAAGGAGATCCCACTCAGCCCACCTAGTTATTTTAACACAATCAAACAGGTATTTCTCGCTTTCTGGATTGTGCCCATGTTGGCATATATTTTCTTTTAAAGTGATAATAGTCATCGTATCAAATTAGGTATACCTCAGGGTGAGATAAGCGATTTGGAGATTCCATTATTCAAGGTAGTTTCCTACTCCCTCCACTCTGAAGTATGATATTAATCATTTCCTTTAGCATCATGTGTCTGTGTACATGTATATATATATCAAGATCGAAGATTGCCAGAATCAGTACAAGAGAGCTTTCTGCTAATATCATAATGTTGTCTCACTGCTTGATTTTTCTCTGCATTGGAGTGTTTGTCAGTTGCATGCCTACACCCCTACCCATCTTTTTGGAAACCATAAAACTTTTAGACAAAATAATGAAAGAGGTATGCTATAAGTATTAAATGAAGCTGACTATTTTTGTCTAAATGTTGATATATGTATTGCATTTTTAAAATGTCTATTTCAATTGTCTAACTTTATTGTGTCCTTTGCAGGGTAATACATTGAGATCCAAGAATGAAAGCATGGTAAGATGATTAAGTTTCACTTTCTCAAGTTACATCCTCCTGAGCATTCAGTGGAAGTTGCTTTTTGATTTTGAATTATATTTTATAACTTTGAATAAATGTATACAAAGTTTGACTGTCAGTTTTTTATCTTTTTTGAATCAATGCAGTATTGATTGGGAGAATATATATAAAGATTCTGGAAAATCAAATACATTATTCTCTTTAATGAACTGAAGTTCTGTCTAATCAATAATTAGTAATTATTGATTAGACAGACTGGATAGTTTATTTATTTATTTATTTATTTATTTATTTATTTATTTATTTATTTATTTATTAGTTCGATTTATATGCCGCCCTTCTCCAGAGACTCAGGGCGGCTTACAATGCATTAAGCAATAGCCTCCATACTTTTGTATATACCTGCTTAGTAGGGCTTTTTGGCTCCCCCTGAGCAGTGTTCTATTTTATACAAAGTCAGCTTATTGCCCCCACAAACCGGGTCCTCATTTTACCTACCTCGAAAGGATGGAAGGCTGAGTCAACCTTGAGCCTGGTGAGAATTGAACTTGCAGTAATTGCAGGCAGCTGGCAGCTAAGTGCTACTTTAACAGCAGTTTAGTCCGCTGCACCACCAAGGCTCTTTCATGTTCTACATGAAAAGACAATAACTGAATACTGTTACATTCTGATATAAAAGGGTAGGCTTTGAGGAATTGAGAAGAACATTTAGGGAAATGAAGCTGACTGCAATTCTCTTTCTCTCTCTTCTTTCTTTCCTTCCTTCCTTCCTTCCTTCCTTCCTTTCTTTCTTTCTTTCTTTCTTTCTTCCCTGGAATATAATTTTATTATGTACATTTAAGAAGAGATGATTGTTAAAGATAATATTACATATCTTGCAGGCTATATATAATTTTTATCCTTGGATCCCTTATTCTTTTTCTATTATCTAACCTTGTTTTGTCTTTTGTTCATTTGTAGCAATCAGTGGAAATCCCAATTACAATAGAGGTAAGAAATAAAACAATCTATTCATGTCTCCCCAACTCCAAAAAGTTAGACCATGTCAGGTTTGAAGCTGTTATGAGATTTATTTTTAGTATCAAGAGTGATTGGTGAGAAAAATACTGTAGAAAACAGTTGGTATAGTGTTAAGGTATAACTAAAATAAGTGATGCCACCTTGAAAATATTGTGCTTTTATTTAAAATGTAAGATACATTCCTGGCAAAGTTAGTTCCTCAGTTTAAAAACACTTTTGAGGCCACAATATCAAACTCATTATATTCATCCTAAAAAGTTTAACCTGAAGTGTTGCAAATGATTTAGGGATGTGATATAATATCATGGATGGCAAGACCACGCTCATGGTTTCCACAACTTTTGGGGGGAAAGATAGTTTGCTATTTTCATGGCATCTATGAGGAAAGCAGTCAAGATGGTGGCTGAGAATCCATGACTGAAGCTCTACCCAGGATCTATGTAAAGAAGGAAAAAAAGGGTGAGCCTGTGATTGCAAGATTAGGGGTGCCATCTTGAATTACGGCAAGGAAGCTCCTGACTATTTACAGAGCACAATATTCTTAAGGATGAGCTGATTCAAGCATGCCAAATTGGTGCTGTAGAGATAGAGCCAGCTTATGATTAAGTAGTCCAAAGTAAACTAAGTGCATTGTGTTGTCTTTTGCCCACCCATTCATAATTTCTGAATGTTATTATTGCCCTCTGAAAGGCAGAAAAGAACAATTTTAAACGCACTCTCATTAGAATGCATTCTTCATCCAAACTACAATTCACTTTCACTTTAAACGTCACTTCAAAGACTTACACTTAAGAGAAGTGTACACTAAAGAGAATGTATTTAACTGAGATGTGAGTGACTATAGTGGCGAACCATTCACCACTTCCTAAGCTTTGTACTTGACAGCTTTACCAGACTTGTGGGATGAAGAATATTCAAATTCTAAGACAGGGACCTTTTTTCCAACCTGATATCTGCATTCCCATCTTGCTTAATTTTGGGATCCACACCCCACAGTTATTTGCATAAAATAGGTGGAAAGGGTCAAGGCTGAATTCATGAACGTAGTGATATATCCATACATGCAATATTTTTTCAATCATTAATTTGCATGCACACAGCATAATGCCTTCAATATATACTTAATGTATGCATATTCATAGTAGAAATTTAAACCTCTATCAGCATAACACCAACCACATCCTTTAAATGTATATCGACAGGGCTCATGCCTCATGACAAGCCATTGGCTGGTTTTATACAACACACTAAATCGTGAGATCATATAATACGCTTAGCCGCCTTTAAGCAGTAAAGCCATGTAAAGTGATGTAAAGCAACATGCTGTGGTGGTTTGCAAAAGTTGTCCTGACTAGTGGAGTAAAATCCGCAGGGGTGCCTTTCTTTTCCTTTCCTTATTCGTAAGGCGTAATTTTCTAGGCAATGCAAGAATACTGGGGGGCGCCATGTCTTAAATACTACAAATACATTTTTTTGTACCATGTTATTATAGCTTTTAATCTCCATCATTCACAGTGCTATAAATTTACAGATGTGTTTTAACCTTTTTAAAAAAATATGCTGTCATTGCAGAAAGAGTGTGCATCATATAATTTGGACAAATACATCGAGGCCCTGCATTTATTGGAGACCGAAGACTCTGAAAGTTTGACCAATGCATATGCCACCATGCGCAATATTCTTAAGGAGTTTGCTAAAAGCAAGGCTATCACCAAAATCTTAAAACCAGAAAATGTAAGTAGAGATGCTTTAGTCTGTTTCTTGAATAATAACATAAACACTCTTAAATATCCTTGCACGGCTGTCACTGCTGTCAGCTTAAATTCTCTGGGGCAAAGGGCTGTAAACTCAATTGCATCAAATGTGATTTTTTTTTTTTGCTGTGACAAAGCAGGTGTTTGAACAGCCACAATCTGTTCTGTGTCCTAAATATGGCAAGTGAGTCAGTGCTGACTAACTGTGCTCTATTTATAAGGGAGCCTCTTTGACATACCATTGTTATTCTCTCTCTGACACCACTTTTAGCAATAACCAGTCTTACCTGCAGTTAATGTAGCAATGGAGACATGGAGCCTTTCCAGAAATTGTCAGGAATTCCTGAAAACACTACCAACTCACAATTCACATGCTGTTCTGCAGGGAATAGGAAGAACATTCATGGGAGTAACTGAGTGGTGCTTCAGTACTCTTTGCATGGAAATCATGCTTTTAATACCACTGCTGGACCAGGACACATTACTAAAACTGCAGATGGATTCTCTTATTTGATCATTTTAGGATTTAGATTCTAATTTTAGGAAACATTTTATCATGGAAATAGATAACAGGAAAGCTTGATAAAAAAAATAGGCCCTGCTTTCTTAAATGTTAAAAAAAAAGAGGCTGTAATAATATTCTCTCTCTCTCTCTCTCTCTCTCTCTCTCTCTCTCTCTCTCGCATCTATATATTTGACAGCTGCCATAAGATCTCAGGGAAATTGTTCCAAATAACTGCTACACTCATATTCCTGGACATTTCAAAATGTCTTCAAGGAGTAGAATCTAAAAATTTATAAAGCCCTAAAATTTATTTTTTATGAAAGTGAAAATGATGGTGGAGGTTATTTGGTTTGACATGCAGTTAGTTTGTATGTCAAGTATACTCATACAAACTGGGTTTCCATATGCTAAATCATGGTTGCTTAACTACAGTTGACTATTTTGTACAATACATCAAGCCATAAATCATAATCTTCATCAAAGATCAGAATATCCAAGTTCACACATTACATTGTACTAGTACAATGAGACAAACCAAATCAAACAAATCGTTTTCTTTGGTTCAGTCCAATAGAGTGAATCCAGGTTCACTGTGAGAATCCCACATTTTTTGTTTAAAAGCAAATCATGCAAGATACACAGCAGTTCCATAGCTAATAATTACAAAAGAAAATTACTGAGTGTGATGTGACTCACAATGATTGACAAGCACTTTGTAAGATGCATTCCTAACCTCTTTTTTCATAAGCTTTCGCTTAAATATCTTACACCCCATCACCCTCAAAACTCCACAGCGAAGATAAGAACGCTGTTGTATTCTTGCTTCTGGAAGGAAGGATACAGGAGACTGAAAATCATATGGTTTTTTTAACCCAACTTTCTTTTTTTATTAAAGGAAAATGAGAATTGTGAAACATCAACTATAAGCATCAATAAATTCCTGGGGGAGCTTCTTGCCTTCCTGACTGAACTGAATCATCTTTTGAAAAGCAACAAAGGGACAAACTAACCTAGATCATCCAGATCTCCATTTCCAATCTCTTTCTGGATTATTGTGAAGATAGCCAAGGTGTTTGTGAACTTTCAGCGTAAAATATCTCAAAAAAGGAGGGAGGGGAATCACATTCTTTGTAAATTACAATATGAAGTGGGTTTAAAGAATACATATAGGCAAAATTATGGAAACACATAGTGCACTTAGAAATAAGTCCTATGCAGTTCCCTGAAATTTACTCCCAACTTAGTGTTTGGAGGATTGAAGGATTGAAAGCTTAGTTAGTACTGAATACTAATTAGGACATACTACTGACTAAAGAGGAATTAACTACATGTTTTTCAAATATGTGCACAAATGAATATTTATCTATTTATTTATTTAAAGTAATATTTAATTATAATATATACATTATATTTATTTCTGCTGTGGAAATCCCTTGTTTTGCTAATCTTAATGTTTATCTGGTTATTATTTTGAATAATAACATAAGTTTGAAAACTAACACTTGGCATAAAATCAGATGCTTGCAATATCTACACCGTAACTATGGAGAAACTTTGTATTGGAGAGTCTCTGATATCATTTCTTCCAGTACTTCCTTTGCTTTAGGAATCTTTTTTTTAAAAAAATTCTGCTTGTTATCTGCCATCCAAAGGAAGGAATTAGCCATATTTGTTAGGGACTTCGGAGTTCAAATCCAATATATTTAGAGAGAATCAGACAATTTGTGTGGAAAAGCATCGACTTATGTAGACATCTGGGATCCTACATGTTTGGGATACCTATCTAATATTTCACTTTCAAAATGAAAGTTTTGAAGGAAAGTTAAGGAAACGTGAAGAAAGATGGAAATTATGAGATGTTCTTTCTCCTGAAAGACAGTTGTCACCACATCTCATTAAGGAAATAAAAGGCAGCTGCCCCAGTTGCCCGCACTTTGGACAACAGAGTCCCATAGCATCACTGAATTGTAATAAAAATATTATTGTATTGGTGGAGAAGAGACAAGAAATATGATTTAGGCAAATTTATTTATCTACTGAGCTATTTTTTATTTGTAGGGTTTTTTTTGTAGGGGGAGTAAAAACAGCTTTTTTAAAAAAATTATATTTCAACTGTTGCCTCAGGTTGAGGATTTTTAAAAACTGAACTTTAAAACAATTAATTGATATGTGATATTATTTATATTATGCATTTATATACTTATTTATATTATGATGTAAACAGCAGTTTAAACAACAAATAAAGTATGCTGGAAAGTTTTGTATGTAACTAATGGAATGCAACTGGATTTGAATAAATTATTTTGTACACAAATGAAGCTTTATGTTTGGTTGGGAGACTTTGTTTTATAATACACACAAACACTGACATTTACTCTTTTCCCTATTTTGTTCCTTGAACCATTTTTGTACACTATGTATCTTAGGACAGTGAAGAATAGTTTGAATTCAGGCTATCTTGTAATGCAATAACCAGGATTAGATGAATGCAGATCTCCTTCCAATTATTATGATTTTGTGGCAAAGGAACTCTGGGCCCCAGGTGCTCTATAATTTGGTCATTGCTCACCTGAAAAGATAGGTACAGACATTTTAATGGATACAGCAGAGTTAGAAAACCTGGATCAGTTCTCTTTACTTTTAGGAACCAGTTTTATGTATAATGCTATTAGTAAGCAAAAGAATCTTTAATAGACAGTTGAATGTACCAGGCAACAGAGTACAAAAGAAAACATTACTGGAATCAGACTCTGCTTAGAAGAAGGAGGATGAGAAGGAGAAGTAGTAGTAGTAGTAGAAGAAGAAGAACAGGAGGAGGAGGAGGAGAAGGAGGTGAAAGAGGAGGAGGAGGAGCACGATCCTGTTGCGAAGTAGAACCTACCCCTGTCCTACATGTATTAACTGCAGCCAGAATTGTATTTGCACAACAATGGAAAAGTGAAGCGATCCCTACAAATGAAAATGTGATTAAAAAATATTAGAATGTGCAGAAATGAATAGATTAACACTTGCAATTAAGGAAAAGGAACAAACTGAATATTTAATGATATGGGATTTATTTTATCAATGGTTAGATAACAAAAACAGAAGTTAGAAACATGGAAATATAAGAAAAAGATTAATGAAATAACGGAGATTTGTTAAAATAGAGAAGTAAATATGATGATGATGATTGTTATTATTATAGAATTAATATCAATGTAATGAATATTGATGTAAACATTATGATTACTATCTTTCAAACTATTTATACCCAGACAACACACTGTTTAATTGAAAATAAAACTTTGATATGTTAAAAAATAAAAAACTTTATGCAAAAAAAAAAAAAGAGCAACTCTGGATTTTACAATTTAAACTGCTTTGGGAAACAGACAAGCTGACAGACAGATAGAAATTTTATTTTTATAGTGGAGCCAGTGGTGGGTTGCCCCCGGTTCTCACCGGTGCTATAGAACCAGTAGTAAAACCGGTGGGAGGCTCCGCCCACTGACCCTGACATCGTCAAAACACTTCTGCGCATGCGCAGAAGCTTCTGCGCTTGTGCAGAAGAGCGTGCGCGCGAGCAAAGCAAGTGCGCGCGCGCTGCCCCGTTGCAAACCGGTAGTAAAGGTAAGTAGAACCAACTCCTGAGTGGAGCATTTCCTCTAGTACACCCCCCCTTCAGTTTAAAACTGGAAGACTTATATCCTCACTGAGGATTTTTGGGGCAGAATTGTGTGGGAGAAAGCATGCACAAGGTAAGCATGAAGTCTAATTTATGCATATGGAAAAAGAGCAATGTAGCAAAATCTTTTATTATACATATTTATTATACATATTTCCTAGTGGTATACTGGAAAATATGGCATGTTACAGTCCTTAAAGACCCACTTAACACATGCAACCATCTGTGTGGGTGCTGAAACTACAGTACTTGCAATGAAACCACAGGTTTCTTCATTTAATAAAATGTTTGCGCAAAACAGCTCAACCTCCTGCAGCACAATGAACGCTTTATTTTAGGGGAAGAGACTCCCCCCTCTCGCAAGCCTGGCCCTCCACGTTATCGAGGGCCTACCTCAATGACGGGTCTTGGAACCCAGAGAGGTGGCATGCGGCGAAGAGGGGGTTGAGGGGTTTTTTATGTAAATTTTTGGAAAAAATCTTAAGGGGTCCCAGGGGGGGGGGAGGCAAAATTGGAACTAGGGTAGTGGGTTTGGGGGATAACCCACCAAGGGGAAGGTCAGGCCTGGCCACTATATGCGGCGGGGGGGGGTGGGAGTTCCGGAGGAAATGGGGGGGGTCGAGCTTGTCCAGATTGTGTTTTTACCATCGGTACTGTGAGGGGGAGGGGTAGATATGGCGGGAGCAGGGGGCCATATCATGTTAAGGGAGCGCGCACCCGCTGTCTTCATGCGGTAGCGTGCTCCGGCCCCCAAGGCTCCACTCGTTTTCCAGGTTGCACAGACCCTCAGGGCCCGGGCCTTCGGCTGATGTTGTGCAATGCCAGGTCCGCAGTAAATAAAGCCCCCCTCATTTGTGATCTTGTTCAGGAGGGGAGAGCGGACCTGGCAGGTATTACGGAGACCTGGTTGGGCCTGGAGGGGGGGGGTCCCTCTGGTAGAAATGTGCCCACCAGGCTTCCACGCATTCCATCAACCGAGGTCTCAGGGGAGGGGCGGGGGAGTAGCGGTTATTATTAGAGAAGGTTTTAGGCCGAGGGAGGCCACTGTTCCTCAGACGGCCGGTTGTGAGACCCTCCTTGTGAAGTGGGGTCATGGGGTTCAGATGGGTTTGCTGATCACGTACCTGGCTCCCTGCCACGTGGCAGCAGCCCTGCCCGAGCTACTCAACGTTATCGCTGCGGTGGCGGTTGATACCCCCAGACTTATGGTCATGGGGGATTTCAACCTGCCGTCCGTGGGTGAGACGTCTGAGGTGGCTCGGGAGTTCATGGCTTCCATGACGGCTATGGATCTGACCCAGCTAATTCATGGCCCTACGCACATGGGGGGAAACACACTGGACTTGATTTTTGTCTCTGGACAGTGGCTGAGTGATCTCGAGATAGGGGACATAGCCATCGAGCCCTTGTCATGGTCGGATCACTCTCTCCTTCGCCTTGATCTTCGAACCGCTGCTCCCCGCCGCAGGGAGGCGGAACCGATAAGATGGTACCGCCCCAGGCGCCTGATGGAACCTGATAGGTTCCAGACGGAGCTTGGGCCAATGCCTGAGGTCCTGGCTCACGCCTCGACTGGAGACTTAGTGGCCGCCTGGGATAGGGCGGCCGCTGGAGCTCTGGATCGAGTCGTGCCTTTGCGGCCTCTGACCCGGCGCCGATCTCACCTGGCTCCTTGGTTTACTGAGGAGCTGAGGGAGATGAAGCGCCGGAAAAGACGCCTAGAGAGTAGTTGGAGTCGCACTGAATCTGACCGGACACTGGTAAGATCTCATATTAAGAATTACCTAGTGGCGATAAAAGCAGCAAAATGTACTCATCTTGCTGCTCTTATTGCGTCATCAGATAACCGCCCGGCCGCCCTGTTTAGGGTGACCCGCTCCCTGCTCCATCAGGAAGCGAGGGAGGACCCCTTGGAGGGAAGAGCCGAGGACTTTGTTCAGTATCTGTATGACAAAATCACTCAGATTCGGGAAGATCTGGACTCCGACTGGGTAGATCCAGGGGGGATGACGGGGGCAGGTCCTGAGAATGTTATCTGGGATGAGTTTGACTCTGTGACCCCTGAGGACGTGGACAGGATTCTGGGTAGACTGAATGCGACCACATGTTTGTTGGACCCGTGCCCCTCCTGGTTAGTGCTGGCTTCTCGGGAGGTGACGCGAGGCTGGCTCCAGGGGATTATAAATGCTTCATTGAGTGAGGGTGTCTTTCCCGCTGCCTTGAAAGAGGCGGTGGTGAGACCTCTCCTCAAGAAGCCTTCCCTGGACCCGGCAACATTGGCTAATTATCGTCCAGTCTCCAACCTTTGCTTTGTTGCGAAGGTTGTTGAGAGTGTGGTGGCACGACAGTTTCCCCGGTACCTGGATGAAACGACGTATCTAGACCCGTTCCAGTCGGGCTTCAGGCCTGGGTACAGCACGGAAACGGCATTGGTCGCGTTGGTGGATGATCTCTGGAGGGCTCGGGATAGAGGTTGTTCCTCTATCCTGGTCCTATTAGATCTCTCAGCGGCTTTTGATACCATCGACCATGGTATCATGCTGCACCGGTTGGAAGGGTTGGGGGTGGGAGGCACCGTATTACGGTGGTTCTCCTCCTTTCTCTCCGACCGGTCGCAGTCTGTGTTGACAGGGGGGCAGAGGTCGACCCCGAGGCCCCTTATATGTGGGGTGCCACAGGGATCGGTCCTCTCGCCCCTTTTGTTCAACATTTATGTGAAGCCGCTGGGCGAGATCATCCGTGGTTTCGGGGTGGAGTACCATCAGTACGCTGACGACACCCAGCTGTACATCTCCACCCCAGACCACCCCAACGATGCCCTTGAAGTGATGTCCCGGTGCCTGGAGGCCGTACGGGTCTGGATGGGGAGAAACCGGCTCAGACTCAACCCATCCAAGACCGAGTGGCTGTGGTTTCCGACGTCCCGATATAGTCAGCTGGTGCCATCGCTGACTATTGGGGGCGAAGCATTGGCCCCCACGGAGAGGGCTCGCAACTTGGGTGTCCTCCTGGATTCACGGCTGTCTTTAGAAGAGCACTTGACGGCCGTGACCGGGAGGATTTTTCATCAGGTTCGCCTGATTCGCCAGTTGCGCCCCTTTCTGGATCGGGACTCGTTACGCACGGTCACTCATGCCCTCGTCACCTCCCGTCTGGACTATTGTAACGCTCTCTACATGGGGCTCCCCTTGAGGAGCACTCGGAGGCTCCAACTGGCGCAGAGTGCGGCCGCGCGGGTGGTGATGGGAGCAACGTGGCGCTCCCATGTAACGCCCCTCCTGCGCGAGCTGCACTGGCTCCCGGTGGTCTTCCGAGTGCGCTTCAAGGTTTTGGTTATCACCTTTAGAGCGCTCCATGGCCTAGGACCTGGTTATCTACGGGACCGCCTGCTACCACCAATAGCCTCCCACCGACCAGTACGCTCCCATAGAGAGGGGCTCCTCCGGGTGCCGTCGGCCAAACAATGTCGACTGGCGGCCCCCAGGGGGAGAGCCTTCTCTGTGGGGGCACCTACTATCTGGAACGAGCTCCCCCCCGAGATACGGAGGATTCCGGATCTGCGCACCTTCCGTCGCACGCTTAAGACGTTTTTATTCCAGCAAGCCGGCCTGACTTAAACTTCTCCGTTTTTAAATGGGAATTTTAAATTCGGTTTTAAATTATTGGGGTTTTAAATATGGTTCAGCCAAATTTATTTAATTTGTTTTATCTCTATTTTAAATTTTGTATTTATATGTTTTATTTTATGGCTGTTCACCGCCCTGAGTCCTTCGGGAGCAGGGCGGTATACAAATTCAATAAAAACAAAACAAAAACAAAAACAAAAGATGGGTGTGGCAATCTGAGGGCTGGAATGACCTGCACAGCCCAGCCCAGTCTGTGAAAAGCCGCCCTTTTAGATTAAAGTCCACCAAGGATGTCCCTGAAAACAAAGTTGCATTTGGATCCATGCAAGAATTAAAGATTTCTTTATTAAGAATTTTGCAAGGCAAATTATTTTAAAGGTGGTGCCTTCAATCTGAGATGGGCACATCCTTCCTCGTTTTCAGAACATTTTCAGAAGCAGAGCAATAGTATATTTATTTATTCATTTTATCTTGACTTTTATTATTTTTACAAACTCAAGGCGGCGAACATACCTAATACTTCTTCCTCTTCCTATTTTCCACACAACAACAACCCTGTGAGGGTTGGGCTGAGAGACAGTAACTGGCCCCAAATCACCCAGTTGGCTTTCATGCCTAAGGTGGAACTCATAGTCTCCTGCTTTCTGGCTGGTGCCTTAAACTACTAAACTAAACCGGCTCTCAATACAGTATCAACAATATAGTCTTAAGGGAAACTCATTAAATGTTTTTTGAAAACACTATTGTAGTATTTTCATGTATGAAGCTGCAATATACAGAGCATTGATAGGCTTCACATAACACCATTATCTATGGTTTACTTAATCATGGATATTTTACTCATAGCTTATTCATATATCTGAATTTTCTAGCCTTACACAGCATCCCGAACCACAAATAAACCACATGGTGGTTTATCAGTGGTTGGAAATTAATTTGCAGTTCTGTGAATCTTGCAAAGTGTCAGCACTGATGTTGCTGAGTATGGCCAGGACACTAAGCTTAAAAGTAGTTGATCTGGTTAAGGCTTAGCCATTGTGGATTGTTGAATAAAGCATGGTTGAACAAGCATGGCTTACCCCAACACGTAAACCCATTTCAGGTGGGATTTTTATTTATCGTCCTAGCAAGAGTTATTTCCAGTCTTACCTGACAGTGATGGGTTTATTTGAACCCAGGGCAGTAATGTGTTTGTTTGTTTGTTTGAGTCCTGTTGAGCTCCTGTTCCTTTCTACTATTCACTTGGATTGCCTCTGCAAAAAAAAAACCACTTAGCTATGCAACGCTCTTGGAGTGCTTCGTAGTTCATGAACAATCTTTCCCTTCCACAATGTGCAAAAACATCTATCAGGAAACAAGCTATTTTAGAAGAGGTATTTTTTCAGTGTGGTTTCTATGCAGCTATTTTGTTTCATACCAGTGGTTTGATTTTATCTCTTTCTAAACATAGGAACGTAGAAGCAAAAAAGGAAAAAGCTTGTTCAGAATGTTAGCAACTCTACACCTACTTGGACATAAGCTCCCGCCCCCACTCCCACCCCAAAAAAGTCAGGAGGGAAAACTTCAGAGGAGTTTAACTTTTAAATTTTTATGAATCAATTTGTGCTACTGATGTTTTACTATGACGGTCAGCAATGCAAAAGTCTTTATTATTATTTTCAAAACACACAAGTTTACCATTCTTTTTTTGGTGGATAGAGTTGCCATGACTATGCATAGCGGTAATTGCAGATCTCTTAATTCTGTCCCAACCCTTAGTGAATGAGTCACTATAATCAGATCCATCTGGTCCAAAAAGGATCACAACTGGCAAATTAGTTAAATTTAGTAAAAAAAACTTGTTCCAATTGTAGGAAGAATTATCTTTCTGGGTTCAGTTCCAAGTGGTAAAAAAGACACTGGAAACATGGAGACTGCTTGGAAAGATGGTTTAATGGTGGACAGAATCACATGGTTTGAGTTCCTGAACAGAAAATGGCGAGATGCTGCAAGTCCCCGGGTTGTATGTCCTCTCTGCTTTGAACTTCCTGGGGCCCAGAAAGAGTATCCTGATTGGTTGTCAGACTCCCAGGGGGTGGGGGTCTTAGCTAGCCTTGCTGGCTGATATAATATTCCCAGGTGCCATGTGGTGAGTTTCTGTTGCTAGATGGGTCCTATTGTGTTAGTTTCTGTTGCTAGATGGGTCCTATTGTGTTGCAGATGATGGTCCATTGGCAAAGATGGGAGGGAATTGAGTTTCTGTCTCTGGCCCATTGACAAAGGGTGGGGGGGCAAGAAGGTGGGAGCTGCTTCATCTTTAAAACATGCTTCTCCATTTCTCATCCAGGGAAACATAATATTCTGCCTTTCTAATATTTCCTAAAATATTTCATTCTTCTAGGAAAGGGGTGGGTGCTAACTTCCTACACCACCATGACCTCCACCTGCAGCAGGGCCTATGAGTCCATGTAGATGACCAAGGAGATGATTCTGGAGATATGCCTTTCTGTTCCCAAAGTAACAAGGAATGAAACCTGTCTTAAGACCACAACAGAGAGAAAATATTGGAAGTGGGTCTGACAAAAACCTCCCTATATTCATAGGCGGAAGGTAAATACAGCACTTTGTAAGTACAGCACAAGCAGACTTGCAAAAGTCTGTTATTGATCTCTGTCTCTGTCTCTAGTCTATGTTTCACATACACAGAGTCAGCCAGATGTTCAGACTGGATTTCTGAACCTATCAAGTCCTTCTCAAGGACCTGGGAAAGTCAGATGCTGATGTATGACAGTGTTACAGGTATTGTCACCGGATGTAAACTGTTTCAAGTAAAGCTGCCTTTATTATTGTAAACTTTCCAGAGTCATGTTTTTGTAAAATAGCTAATTAAATACTCTCAATAAAAATAGTTTAGTTTCTGTGGAGTTGATTTCCTGATTAAATCTACTTAGAGGTGCTGATGGTCCAAAATGACTTCCCAGTTATATACCTGCTCCTTCAAGTGAATGCTATGTCACCTAGACCTAAATATGGAGCTATTATGGAACCAGATGTCTGGTCTTGCTGAGATTCATTCTAAGCCTGTTCTGTTCATCGCAATCCTCACAGTTTCCAAGCCCTCAAAACTCCACCATATCCCTAGGTATGGCTTATACACATACAGCATACTATGGATGGCCCTACATATGTTGATGTATGTAGATAACCGAGATCAGCAATCTTTTCAGACACTTGGTGTTCTAGCATGAAACCGCATGGCATCACATGTGATCTTTTATACAGTTTGTTAAATGATGCAAATCAAGATATTTTAAGGCTCTAAGATTTGTATTTACAAGTCGAGGTAGTCCTTGACTTACGACCACAATTGAGCCCAAAATTTATGTGGCTAAGTGACAAATTTGATAACTGAGTTTTGACCCATTTTACAGCTTTTCTTGCCACATTTGTTAAATGAGTCATTGCAGTTGTTAAATGAATAACACAGTTGTTAAATGAACCTGGTTTCTCCACTGACGTTACTTGTCAAAAGGTTGCAAAAGGGTTGCATGACCCTGGGTCACTGACAACCGTCATAAATGTGAGTCAGTTGCCAAGGATCCAAATTTTGATCACGTGACCATGGGGATGCTGCAATGGTCATAAGTGTGTAAAATGGTCATAAGCCACTTTTTTCAGTGCCGTTGTAACTTTGAACTTTCACTAAATGAACTGTTGTAATTTGAGGACTACCTGCATCTATCTGCAGACATAATTAGGGAATATTATAAATGATCTAGTGCCCACAAACATTGCATTTCCATCCTTTGGTATGAAACCCTGCACCGTCACTTACTGACAATGTGTATGCAACTTTAAATACATGACCTTTGGTTATGAATAAAGGAAGAAAAGGGGAGAGTGAAATAGATTTCCTGATAATACAAAATACTTTTTACACATAGTCACACATTTCCATGGTTTGCAGAGATGAGTACCATGCTGATGTGTAACTGCTATCTTAGAAAATTCATTTCGCAAAATGAAATTTCCGTCCATCAAAAATTCCCAAGCTCAACATCCAAATCTTCAACAAAACTTTCTCTTACTTATGACAAATATTCTGTGGTTAACAATTTTATTTCTCTAAACCCACAAAACGTTCCTTGTTTCCTTTCATGCATCGCTTAATAACTAATTTTAACTTCTTGCTCACTTATTACCCCAAAGCTATTGTTGCTGTGGTAGCTGGAATTACAATTAACACTTACTTGCAAGGGATCTTAGTAACACTTGGTCACTTCAAATTCGGAAGGCACAGGATTGCAGCAGAATGTTTTGATCTTGATAATCGTAAAATAGCCTTGGAAGGCCCCATTCAGACCACCTAGACTTTGCTGAGTACTGGAATCCAAATTTTAAATCATTGCCAACAGATATCTTAATTTGTATCTACTTTAACAGATCCAGCAGGCAATGCAACATCTCAGGATTTTTATGGTATTCCACTGGCAAACATTTTGTTGGGATTTGCCTTCTTCTTAACTTACATTATATGAAATAAATGATAGGAACATATAAATCTACAGAATCAATGTAGATGCCCGTCCTTGATATGACCATGGGTATGGCTTAAATGCACTCATGCCTCATCATATATGGAAAGAAAAAACAAACAAACATACCTGGCAATCATTTTTGAGATGACAAGACAACAGCAGCTTCTTTAATGACTTCTTCTTTTGATAAATTAAACACGCTTTCTGGTATGACTGGGTTTAACTACTATGTTAACCTGCAAAGCATTAATTTTTTAGCAAAATCAAACTACCTGATGGTCAAAAACAGGTGACAAAAAAGTAAAAACTAATCACTAAGTAAAAACCTGTTGGCTACAAATTGGAGATAAAACTGTGACCTGAAAAGGAAGTAACAGGAAAGAGAAAGATGTCAGTAGCAGTCATTATTACTTTTTGTTATTTCCTGCCCCCCTATTCTTAACAAATGAAGTGTGACCAAAGCGCCTGGGCCCATAAAACCAAAGGACATCCTGTGAATTCTATTACTTTGCAAATTCCTTTACTCCATAAGTACATACAATAGTATGGCAAGAATTAATTTCTAAATGATATTGCCACATTTTTAACATGGGGGGGGTGGGGGGGGCGAATATTGGGGTCCTGGCCTCAGGAATTACTCTTAGGTATGCAGTTCCAATTTCAACAGCATTTACAGGCAACAATGCAGTTTGAAAAACTAGTTAACTGTCCTAGCTGGAAATTCTGGAAGTTGTAACTCCGTACAGGTGTAAAGTAAAAGGTTAATAGAAAGTAAATAGAAAGATATACGTATTGTATATCTCAACATTTGCAAAGCAATGGCAGTATAATGTTGATAATAGAAATTGATGCACAGAATGAGGAGGTTGACAAATATTATAGCCAAGCTCAGTTTGAAACTGACAGAACGTGCAAACAAGATCTGTACTTGTGGGTTGGAGACTGGAATGCCAAAGAATAAAGGAGTAAGGACAAAAAAGGAGTTGGGCTGTGCAGGCCAGGAAACAGAATTGAACCATTCTACCACAATGCCTATATACATGAACATCAGCAGATTGTAGGAAGTCCAGTGGTGGGATTCAGCCAGTTTGCACCACTTTGGGAGAACCGGTTGTTAACTTTCTGAGCAGTTTGGCAAACTGGTTGATGGAAGAAATTATTAGGGCAGAGAACCGGTTGTTAAATTACTTGAATCCCACCACTGAGGAAGCCCCTCCTCCCCAGATTAAAATATTCTTTATTCTTAATATTAAGAGTGGCAGAATATTATATTTTCCCAAAGGAGAAATGGAGAAGCATGTTCTTAAAGGCAGAAAGCAGCCCCAGTCTTTCTTAATAGCATCAAGCAGAAGTCTGAAGTCTTTAGAGATGGATATTTTGTGCCCATTAAGAAATCTAGGCCAGCCTATTCATAAACAAAATGCCTTCAGCCCAGCTGCCCCAGAAGGGATGAAAAGTAGACGACTCCTAAAATCTACATTCCCTGCCCAAATTCTAGGGACAGGACATGACCTCTAGGCAATTGTGAAATCTAAAATTTGTTACTACCGGTTCTGTGAGCGTGGCTTAGTGGGGGGAGTAATGTGACGGTGGGCGTGGCCAATTTGTTTTTAACTTTTAAAACATTTTTTTCTACAACCTCTTCGGCGAAGAGGTTGTAAAAAAATGCTTTCAAAAGGCTCTGACGATCCCAGCTGAGTTGCCTGATCGTCAGAGGGCTTTAACCCTCTGCCAATCAGGCAACTCAACTGGGATCGTCAGAGCTTGGACCGTCAGAGGCATTTAAAAGAAAAAAAAAATTTTCTTTTAAATGGCTCTGGCGATCCAAACTGAGTTGCCTTGACCCTCTGCCGATCAAGGCAACTCAGCTTGGATCGTCAGAGCCATTTAAAAGAAAAAAAGGCTCTGATGATTGTGTGGCTGAGCTGGGCAGGGGGGGCCAGGGATTTTTGCTACCGGTTCTCTGAACCACCTGCCTCCATCGCTACCAGATTGGGCGATCCGGTCCGAACCGGGAGCATTTCACCCTGCCTCTAGGACATAATAGGATTAACCCACCACCATTAGAACAGCAAAAGGCACCAAGCTCACTACATTGCACAACCTCCTGGAGCAGGGGTGAAATTCAGCCGGCTCTATACTGCTCGGGCGAACCAGTAGCAGCGGCTGTGGAAGGCTCCACCCACCCACGCGGACATTATGATGTTGTTGTTTTGTGACGATTTAAGCCTCTGTGTGCACATTTGTGAACCGGTAGGGAAGGTAAGTGAATTTCACCCCTGCCCTGGAGAATCTCAATCACCAAGCCCTATAAAGATCCATCTGTTCACCCAGCCAAGGGGTCAGCAACCCCAGAAACATTTGCTGTTGTCACTGAAGTTTCTGGAAACCAAATAAACCTTCTTTCCTTGCAACCAGTCAGCCTCCATTTTTATTTCTGATGCCTTTTTCCCGGCTTGGAACTGGACTGGATTTTTCTTCCTACAAGATGGAGTACAATATATATATATATATCAAATTGGCTATATTATTGAGAGAAGGAGATGGAAAAGCTCGGTTTTAATAGCAAGGCCATTTTGCAAGAGGGTAAAAAAAAAAACTCAGGAAACATATTCCTTTCATTCTGGAAAATATTAAAGAATCTAGCCACATACTGGCAATAAGAGCTTACTTCTATTCCCAAACAACAGGATGCAACTACCTTGTGGCAAGAGATATATCCCTAATAGAAGAGAATATATATGTAACTCAGAATTGAACTTTGATGGTCTCTGAGATTGATTGTTTGTTTGTTTGCAGATATGTTTCATTATCCAAATAGGTAACATCATCAGTGCATTTCAGAGGCCACCAAGATATATCTCCACAGATATATCTCTAGCATGTCATGCTGCACCTCAATACAAGTATAACCAGTCATAGCATGCTCCTCTCAGCGGGCACACACACACACACACACACACACACACACACACACACACACACCTGTTAGGGGGCTTCGGATCATGTTCTTCACAAGGACCTTTTTAGAGTCCTGAATTTAAAAGGAGATCATTTTAGTTTTACATTTTCACATTACAGAAAAAGCCGCATTAAAAAATAGAATGTTTATTTTACTTATTATTTTACAGGATCTCATCTCTATGGAACACGGCTACAGACACGTTACTTGAGGACCCAGTTTGTGGGGGCAATAAGCTGACTTTGTATAAAATATACAAAAGTATGAAGGCTATTGCTTAACACACTGTAAGCCGCCCTGAGTCTCTGGAGAAGGGCGGCATATAAATCAAATTAAAAAAAAACTTACTGGCCTGCTTTCCTGGACATGACCTTAGTTTATGATTCCAGAAATATGGAAGACTCTTGGAACTGAAATCTCTGAATTTACATTATTGGAGCCATATGGCTCTATTCACAGCAGTACATCTGAGGTAAAATATAAAAGGGGGAAAAAATCAAAAGAGGATGTCTAAAGAACTTAGTATTTTCCCCCTGATGATGACTACAACTCTCATTAACCAACCAATATTGTTCATGTTGGCTAGGGATGATGGGTATTATTATTTGACATATTAGATAGTTCTAGCTTAGAGGAGGCTGAAAAAATAGCACTTGGAAGAAAAAGATAACATCTCTTTTGTCAAGATCAATTCCATGGTTGTAATATTACATTGGTTTAATTTAATTTAATTTAATTTAATTTAATTTAATTTAATTTAATTTAATTTAATTTAATTTAATTTAATTAATTTAATTAATTCAATTTATATGCAACCCCTCTCCGAAGACTCAGGGCAGTTCACAATTCCTTTTAAAAAAAATCATTATAAAAAACATTTAAAAATTAAAAACATTAAAAACATTAAAAACTCATTCACGCCATTCATGGCGGATCTCACCAGATCACAAGAGCGAGATCAACAGCCCCAGACCTGCCAGAAAAGCCAGCTCTTCATCGCTTTTCGGAAGGCCAATAGGATGGGGATGGTCCAGACCTCAGGAGGTAACTGGTTCCAGAGAGCTGGGGCACCCACAGAGAAGGCCCTCCCCTGTGGAATTGCTATGACTTTGCTCTGAAATATTCAATACTAGCAATAGCATTGCTCCCCCCTCCCCCCTTTCTCTCTTGCTTCAAGAAAAGGCAACCAAACCATTCAAGAAGTATCTTTTTTATTGTGAAACTAAAATTACTGGGATTCCTTAGAAAAAGAGCCACCAGGCAGTTAAGAGGCTTGAATGAAAAGTAATGCCTCCAATGTTACAAATTACCAATATATGCAGAGCGTTTTGCTTTCTTCCTTCTCCTGCCGTGAAATGAAAGCAAATGGTGGTGGAGTTGCTTCGGGTGGGCAGACATCTGCACTCTGCAGCCAGGCGGGATGGGAGTGTGGCGGCGATGGCCCCTTCCACATGCAGCGCATGGAGGTGATGAAGGTGGGCAAGGCGGCCCCAGCGTGCCTGTTGCTGCAGAGGTGCGGTGATCACTCAGCCAGGGAGGCCTTGGCTGGGGCTGCATCCGCCTGCGCCACTGCCCAGGCCGAAGGGAAAGTGCCACGGGCTCCATGTGGCGAGGCTGGGCCTGGCCCACTTCCTGTGCGGGGGGCTGCCACCCCACTGGCAGCTTCCTCCCCTCTCGAATGCACCATGGCTGAGCCTCTTTCCCTCGGAGCACCGGACTCTGCAGGCCGAGTTCCCAAAGAAGCGCCGGCAGGCAGGTGGCTGGGTGAGAATCCAGTGGGCTGCTATGGAGCCCAAGCCCCGCGGAGCCAGCATGGGAGGCATGGGTAGAAGGCTGCCTTTTCTGCAGCATCCCCCTCCCCTGTTTAGATTGACCTACATGGGGGGGCTCTGCCTTTGTAGAAACGGGGCAGGCGGTTTATCTAGAGGATTGGTGAGGGGGATGCATGGCCCTCCGGGATGGAGAGTGGGGCAAGAGAAGGCTCCGATGTTTGCTTGGGTGGCGGAGGGAAACTCAAAGCCTTGGGGGCTTCAGAAGGGCAGAATGTCCTTCAAAATGTGCAGCTCCTGGCTCTAACAGTGAGTGATGTCAAGTTGGCCACACCACCAGGTCACATGACCATCAAACCACGCCCACCATGCCCACAGAACCAGTAGCAAACATTTTTACATTTCACCCCTGCATGATACCAACTTTCAGCTTGGATGAAAGATTAACACAGTTTCTTCAACCTACTGTTACGTGGATGCATAGGGCCTACCAATTAAGAATTTCCAGCTAACCGGACGTTTGAGAGTTGGACATAGCTAAAGAGCATGTGATAAGAGAAGAATCAGCCATCCAGACTTGTGACTGAGCAGTAATTACTGCTGGAATCTGGTTCAGAGGAGGAGGAGGCTTTCAAACCTGGACCAAACGAGTGGAGAGTCCAGAGGCTGAGGATGTGGCAGTCACAGGGCTATCTGACAGGGGGGCGGGGTGGTAGCAACCTGACAGAAAGTCACCTGCAGGAGCAGAGCAGTTGCAGAGAGTCAGCAGAGATGATAGGCTCCAGACCATCTCTGATGAGGAACAGCTCTCTCCCTTCTGTACCCAATCCACAGATGAGGAGAGCAAAGCAGAGAGAGGCACAGAGTAGTTCCACAGATGAGGAGAGCAGAGCAGAGCAGAGCAGAGCAGAGAGAGACACAGAGGAGGTCGGCGAGGCTGCTTGCAGGGAGAAGCAGCCTGCCTCTCCTCACAAGGAACAGTTGGGGCAGTGGTGGGTTCTACTTACCTTTACTACCGGTTCACAATGGGATCAGGCGCGCTCACTTCACTCGCGCACGCACCTTGCTTCTGCACATGCGCCTTGTTTCTGCACATGCGCAGAAGCTTCTGCACATGCGCAGATGTCAGGGTCAGTGGGTGGAGCCTCCCGCCAGTTTTGCTACCGGTTCTATAGAACCGGTCCAAACTGGGGGCAACCCACCATTGAGTTGGGGAAGGGTGATTTAACTAGATGCTGGGGGAAGGTGTGTTTGTTGGGAACACCTGCTCATTTTGATGTGCTCTGGATCCTGTTCCTTGAACTTTGGACTATGTTTTTGGACTCTGAATCTTGGACTCTTTTGGACTTGGCTTTTAGATTTCGCACTCTTAGATTGTGATTTGGTTGCTGAAACTTTGGACTTGTTGGTATTGTTACTTCCCTCTTGCCTCACAGGTCAGCTGGACTTAGTTTGTGAATTCAGACTGTGGGAAAACTGAAGGCTGAGACGGAGCTTCAGTGGCACTATTGGGGGGAGTTGTTTGTCATTGCAATAAGTGAGCAATAAACAGACCTTTGTCTTGCCAACGTGACTTGGGTCAGAATACGACTAATGAGGGTGCTGAAATGGAGCTTCAGGTTTCAGAGGCAAAACTATAAACCAACAGTTTAATGCACCTTCAGCCCTGAGACATTTTCCCATTTTACTTTTAAAGATGCAGCTCTGTGAGGAACAAACAAAAAGCATTATTCAGGTGAAGACAGCAAAGACTACACCCTTTTGGTGTAGTGGTGCAAGTGCTGACCTAGACACCAGGAGATTGTGAGTTCTAGTCTCACCTTAGGCACAAAAAAACAGCTGGGTGACTGAGCCAGTCATTCTTTCTCAGGTCAACCCACCTCACAGGGTTCTTGTTATGAGGAAAATAGGAGGAGGAAAGAGTATCAGATATGTTTGTTTATTTATTTATTTATTAGTTCAATTTATATGCCGCCTTTCTTCGGAGACTCAGGGCGGCTTACATGTTCGCCACCTTGAGATATTTATAAAAATAATAAAGGTGGGATATAAATAAATAAAATAAATTTATTTCATAGACACAGGGAACTCTATTAAAACTAAGGTGACCAGACATCCCGCTTTTGGCGGGACAGTCCTGCTTTTGAACAATTTGTCCCGCGTCCCGCGGCGTTTTAAAAAAGACCTGATTTTTGGAAAGAATGCATGACAAGCTAGGGAATGGCACAGTGGTGGGTTGCTCCCGGCTGCCTCCTGAGTCCCAGCTGATGGCTAGAGGGGAAAAAACTGTTTAAACTCTTGCCGGGGGGCTTCAAAGGGCCGCCCTACAGCTGATCAGTGTTAAAAGAAAAAAAATGAGTAGACCGATGCCTACAAAAATAGAAAAAACAGCCCCTTAAAGCTTCAGCATAGGTTAATTAGCACAAGTTGATTAGATCGGCTTCCCGACTCTCAGCTGATTTGCTCTCAGCTGTTTCAGGGCTCTGTAGTTGCTAGCTGCAGAGTGCTGGAGATTTTTTCCCCCTAACTATGCTGAAAAAGCAAAACTGAAAGTAAAGCAGGGTCTTTGCTGCAACGTGGCAAAATGAGGCAGAGAGAGATTTCTTTTTCTTTTTCCTCACCAAAAAAGGTAAGTGCAAAACTGCAAACAATGGGAAATTTAGGGCAAAAGAGGAGAGTTCAAGATTTTAAAACACAAAAGAAAAAAAGCTCTATTTAACTAGGGAATTATAATAATTGAGATACTATTAATTGTATATTGTGTGGAAAGCAGAAATGGTTAAGTTGTGGTTTGGAGGAATATATGGGGGAAATTATTTGGTTTATTATTATTGGTAAATATAATTAATTGATTTGTAAGAAATTGGATTGCATGGAAATAATTGGAATATTCATGTTCATATTGATTAATATACAAAAAAGAGTTATATAACTAATTGATTTATATTAAAATGTTGAATTTGTATTAAACAACTGTATTACATAATTACATAATTAACCAATGTGAGAATGGATATAAAAATAGATGACAATAGGAAGGGAAAAATTGAATTTGATTAAGATTAGAGATGAGGATGAAGGGTAATATTGGTTTTTTAAAAAAAATAGATGAGGAATAAATATGGCAAAAAGGAAATATAAAAATTGTAAATTTAATTGAAATGACTAAACACTGTTTAAATTTGTGAACCAGCCAAATGTTCTGTTCAAAGAAAATACATTGTATGTTTGTATGTGTGTTTCTAATTATTGCTATTTATTCATATTTGTTCTCTTTTATTCTTTAAAGTTTAACAATTCATTCTTTATCTTAATATCTTTATATTTGTTTGGGGTTGGCTTTCTTCCCTTTCATCTTTTTTATTGTACAGCAATCTTTCTCCTCAAACCTACCACCTCTCTCTTTTCTTCCCTTCTTACTTTCTCTTCCCCCCCTTTCTTCTCCTCCCTACTTCCTCTTCCTTTCTCCTTCTCCTCCTCTCTTCCTCCCTCTCTTACCCTCACTCCTACTCTAATTTCCCTTCCCTTCCTTCATCCCTCTCTATTGCTGTATCCTTTTATGCATATGGATTACTCAGAGGGCTGAAAAAGTTATTTTTGACTGGTCCTCGCACTTTTGACCAGTCCTCAAACTTATGACTGTCCTCACATTTTACGTTTTTTGCCCTATCTTATCACCATGGTGAAGAGAAGCAGTTGTGAAATGAGTGACATGGTTGTTAAGAATGCTGCACGGGCATAAATGTGAGGATGGTCATAAGTGTGAGGACCAGTCAAAAGTGCGAGGACTTGTCAGAAATGACTTTTTTCTATACACATAGCCATGGCCACCCGGTCACATGACCAGCTAGCCACGCCCATCCAGTCACATGACCTCCAAGCCACGCCCACAAATTGGTGGGTGTCCCGCTTTACCAATGTTAAAATCTGGTCACCTTAATTAAAACTCATCTTTTCTCAGGTGCAAACCATACAATGATGTCTTAATCATTTCCACAGTCCAACAATTCTGTTGTTTTTAGGATGGCAATCACAGCAATCTCCTGCCTATTACTGTAAGCAGTGCATTTTCTTGATCACCGAGATTAAATGTTCCATTTCTACATGTTAGAAGTTCAGTTACTTTTCAGTTCATATACTCTAATCTGATTCACACTACTTGTTTAGGAAGGAATGAGTCAACTGTTTTCTTTCACAGCCCTTACTGAGATCGAACATCAACTGAAAATGCTGGGAACCAAAATTGCCTGCAAAGAAAATCCCCTTTGCTTGATATTAGGAGGCAAAGACCACAGATATTAAACCACGCTCCCCCTCTATAAAAGGTAATTGTAAAGGTTCCCCTCGCACATATGTGCTAGTCGTTCCCGACTCTATGGGGCAATGCTCATCTCTGTTTCAAAGCCAGAGCCAGTGCTGTCTGAAGACGTCTCTGTGGTCATGTGGCTGGCGTGACTAAATGCCAAAGGCACCCGGAAGGCTGTTACCTTCCCACCAAAGGTGGCCCCTATTTTTTTACTTGCATTTTTTACGTGCTTTCGAACTGCTAGGTTGGCAGAAGCTGGGACAAGTAACGGGAGCTCACCCCATTACGTGGCACTAGGAATTTGACCCATTCAACTGCCAACCTTTCGATCGGCAAGCTCAGTGTCTTAGCCACTGAAAAAAAACCTTTAGAAATTTTATGAAGTGTAATTTAGGTCTCCTATTGTTTATTCTGCAAATAAGAAAGAGATCCCATTAAATGCTTTCAGGATTCTGTCAGACTCTGAACTTGACAGGGGCTATACAATTTCTTCATAGACAAATTAAGAGAATGGTTACACAAGTATTTTGGACAATGGACAAAATAAATGTTTAAACAGTATTTTTAAGGAAGGGAAGGAAGATAATAACTCTCCACTAGTATTTGTCTGACAAAATTCATCACAAAATATATCATTGCTTTGTTAAGTGAAGGAAAGTAAGTATAAATGATTGCTTTGCATTTTTTCTGTCTACTAATTTCTGTCATTTCTGTATTTTATAGGTCTATTATATCTCAACTGCAACAGTTAGACGACCCGTTGGATGCAATAAAGAATCAGAGTTTTCTTTTTCCTGCTATATTGTGGCTGTCCATATTTTTTGTAACCTAGATATGGCAGCACTTAGTGTTGTAGATAAGAGACCATAAAAAGAATAACTTTATTTTTCATGTATATTTGTTTGTAATATAAATGGGAAAGGATTCTGAATAGTGTAACGGGAACCAGATGTCTGCTTAGTCTCAACTGTTCAAAAGCTTTATGCTATATTGGTCCACATTTTAATTTCAATATAACTGGTCAGAATCCCTTTGGCAATTACTCAAGAGAAAAATAGAAGCAAAGTATTTTTGTGTTTCAAATCATAACCCAAGGGAATAAGGCATTGCTGTTTCAGGCCCAAGAAGGCAGTGGGATTTCAGATTTTGCATTCTGAGCAGAAGACTGCTTGTTCAGGTGGATACACAAAGCTGCCATACATTGAATCAGAGTAGTGAGCCAGGTAGCCTGGTTTTTATGGGCTTTTAATACTCTTTGTTGTTTCTTTTCACAATTTTCTTTCATCCATCCATCCATCCATCCATCCATCCATCCATCCATCCATCCCTAATCAGAGTAGATATTATGTAGTAATTGTGGCTGAATGTTGGAGGATAGAATCATATTTTCTACAGGGCCTCCTGTCCCATTACCAAAGATTCAGTCTCCCTCACTGGAGATGGATAATATTTAATCTACTGTTTCAAATAGCAAAAAGTATTGGATTGATCCTTTTATCTATAGGTGTTCACAAACCTAGCTTATTTTTGCTTTTATTACAGAATGTACCAATAATTATATCCTCCTCCCAGATTTTTATCAGAGTGCTGGACCTAAGCCCTTTATGATGGTGTTGCTAACAAGTAATTTAGTATGAGTTTGTCAAGCATGAGAATTCGTCTTGTCTAAATTTTTTTGGAAACTCTTATTAAGTATTGGGCATGAAAGATTTCCATTTTATAGTTCAACATGAAAAAACTTTGTTTAAAGACAAAAGGAGGGACGTGGTGGCCTCTAACTCACTCCAAAATGTAGATCTAAATTTCTCTAAGTAGGATAGCCTGGTCTTTATAGAATCCAAGAGTTGAACAAAAATGTTGAGTGCACATCACTGTTTAGAGTCCAAAACAAATTTGTACATGTTTTTATCATTTATTTTGAGAATGTGTCTAATTTTCTGATTTAAAATTGGCCCTCATGTGTACCAATGCAATAAATGATTCTCTAAATATGTTATAGTATTAACCCCCACCCCCCGAAAACATCAACTGACCATAAAAAATTGGATTTGCCGGGGATTTTTTTAAACGTATTGAGAATAAGGAAAATTTTTCAGCAAGGCAGATTTAATCATCTTGTGAAACAACAGCAATCTCTTCACAAGCCAAGACTTTCTGGGAAGGAAATACCAAAATGCAGTTTGATGTCTATCTGTCCTACTTTCTAATAGTCTACTTACTGTCAATGTTAAAAAATTGAGACTGGATGTGATAGTCTTCATGAAGATTCTGGATACAGGTTCATAGTGAGTCCAGCACCTCTGCCCTAAACTTTGCTTTTCTCTTCCAAGTTCTGTGTCAGATCCTTATCTTTTTTTATGGTCTAAAAAAGCAAATTACCTAAAATCAAAATAATATCTGAAGCAAGGCAACACATGCACTCTCTCTCTCTCTCATATCTTCTTGCAACGTTATTTTTATCTAGTAATCAGCCCACTTATGCTAAAGGATGTGAAAAACAATCTGAATAACAGCTCTAGTTACAGATATTAACAGATCTGCCCTCAACCAAGAGCTTTATGAATCAGCCACATCAAAACAAACGTTTTGAAGTGGGATACAAGAACACTATGATCAAACAAGCTAAAGCATACAGTATAAGCTTACTATGTTGTCATTCTGGGTTTTTTTGTTTGTTTTTATTTAAGGCAGAATCTCTATTGTAGCACAAGGGTTTATGAATGCCCTTGGAAGCAACTCTGAGAGAGGTTGTTCTCTCTCTTGGCCTTCCTGGATTTCACCAAACAGCTGGTATTAGAATGGTTGAGAAAGGTGTCGGGACTCTCTTTCAAGTGCCTTTGTGCTCTCACAGTGGCTCCCAAGTGTTACCCACGAAGATATGGCCAAGATGGAGGCTTTCTTGTCTAGCACCAATTTTCCCTTTTTCAAGGGTGACTTCGTGCTGTGTCCTGGCACTGAGCTGGCATCTCTAGCATTGCATCTCCTATACTTCATGTAGGAGCACGACATCCCCCAGGGCTGTTGCAAGAGCCATTGCTAAGAGCACAAAGTTGGCAAAGGAGTCCTGTCTTGAAAGTTTAGCTTGCACATATGCAGATGGAAGATTGATAGCTGCCTTGTCCAGTTTATGCAGTCTGACAATTTTATTCACGGGAAAGGGAGGGGTGATCAAATAAATGCATTTATTATTTTAACTGTCATGACTCAAGGACATTTGAGGACCTCCTTGAGTCATTTTTTCTAGCACAGCATTTTGTACTGTATGAAACCAGCCAATGATACTTTCTTCAATAAATCACAGATAAGCAGCGCTTATCTTATTGGGTGTATCCCAACTCTTATAATATAAATGGACACTCGCCCACTGACTGGTATTATTTTTAACAGAGTATTGCATGGGCTTGCCCTTTCTTAAAGATCCAATGATCTGCAGATTTTATCACGTAGCCGCACTATTTGAATTCATAATCATTTAGCAGATGATTAACTCAGAGCCTCCTCCCATTGTATGTATGTTATGAATAGGGTTACTGAGTGTTTCCCCAGCTAGAGATGAAAGGAAAAGAGCCAGTGCTTCTCAGGGATGGACCCTTAGAATAATCTTTCTCTGCAGATCTGCCACTCTGAAGGTTACATTGGCTGGAACAGATGGGAGCTGCATGTCCAAGATCATATGGACAGCCATATTGCTTATCAAGAAATTCTTATCTTATTTAGATAAGACATTCTACATTAAGTCAAAAAGTTATGTTTGCCATAGTTAAAAATGTAGTAATATACAGTACATACAGTATACATAAAGTCTCAACTCTCTCCAACAGAAAGTTTTATAAACTTTTGTATTCTCTTTTCTCATGTGCTCCAAGTATTTTCTAAGAATTAAGCAGTACAGCATAGTGGAATCGCCAGCTGATCATTATTTTTAGCTATAATTCGAATCCTTGTACACTTTAGATGTTCTAATTTTCCCCATGAGGGCATTTTCAAAAGTCCGTAACTCGAACATGTGGTCTGGATCCAAAGCAACTTTTATGGTTTTTGTGTTTGCCTTCCGCTTCACGCCCATTGCACTCAGAGCAAAGACATTGTTTCATATGCTTTTGCATTTTTTTAAAAAAAAAAAAACTATAACACAATGGAATTCTGTAGGCAGCCAGATACCACAAACTTGGTTGACTAATGCCACACTTTTTGAGAGAATGAGAGTTCTTAACAGAAAATTCATTTCCTATTAAATAAAATGTCTGCATGACTGAAGAAAAGGATGGTCGCGTTAGTGATTCGTGACCATATAAGCATCTTTTACCATTCATTGGGGTATTTTTTTTAATACTTGGGAAGATAACAGAAATGATATCATCATGACATCAGGCAAATTGAGTGGGATCAGTATGGTTCTGGATGTTTAAAGTGTCTGTGTTTTGGTTCTGTTTTGCACTTAGCAGGGGACAGATTGAAAGTCACCTGGTGATTCATGGTCTGAAACTCCTCCCTTTCCCAGCCTTTCCTTCAGAGTGAACAGTGTTTTAGCTGGGAATAGGAACCTGCTTGTTTCTCTGCTTGTTGCTGGTTGTATTTTTTCCCCCCACTATGAAATATAGTTCACATGGCTGAATTTTTATGTTTACCTTTAGTTTAGTCACAGAGGAAAAAACCAACAAATACATATACATATTTGTGATATTCGATATATTTTCCAAAGCATGATTTGAAGCCTGCTGACATGTTGCTGTGCACATTCATCTGAAGCCACGATTTTCAGGTTCTTCACCTACATGAGATTTCTTCTTCCCAATTCTGCAGCAAATGATATCTGTAGCTATTATGAAGCCTAAGTCACCTTTGGCTTCCTCTTCCCCGCCGAATAGCTAGTGACGTGGGAATGATCTCAACACTTGCCACAGATTAAGCACACATGACACACGTGGCTTCTTTTTAAAAAGGTTTAATGGAAGTTGCACTTCCTAGAAAATACAGTAACATTTTCAAAATATACATTTTGAAAAAATGTTCTATGACCAATGTGTAATGTATCACGTTGCTGGATGTTGCAGAAACTGAAAGGAGAAGAGAAATGACAGTGTCCACATATAAGCACATAGCACCAACTATCCAAAGAGCTGTCTTGTTTTCCTGTAAGATGCTGCCTTTCTTCAATAAATAATGCTCTCATTTTCATAGTAGAAGTCATTTCTTAGAAATGAACTGAACAACGCAGAAGGCTGACAGCAGAGGAAGAAAATATGGTTGGGCTGGTTCAGTCCACTTCTGTTGTACCACATGGTCTTAAAAATTCATTTCCTCTCTCATGAAACCATTTGTTTGATACTGTTAAAAAAACCAAGATTGTTACACTTATTCATTTATATTAAAAACTTATTTGCCATCTGTCATACAAAGCATCTTCAGCCATTGTATGACTCTAAAAATACACAAATACTTTAAATTATATAAAATGATAAATGCAATCGATATAGTAATAAAAGCAGAACTACCTATAACTTTCCTGCATCGCATTTTAGAGAATAGAATTTTATTTGACAACATACAATTCACATATAACATTGATAATAGTATTTCAGTCTGCTCTAAATCTAGTTTTTGAATGAAGATGCATATAATTGGATATATAATTTTTGGCCATTATATTCATATGATATGCTTGTGGGTGTGAAGCCTTGGAAGATAGCTTTATATACCACCTATCTACCTCTTCATGTTGAATCCTTGAGGAGTTGTGCACAAGTGATTTGTAGCAAAGAGCTTTATTTGACTTATCTTGTCCATTTTCTCCAGCTCCCAAAATGCAGAAGGAAAAATGATTTATTTTAGTCCCACTCAATTTATGAATGGTAAGGAAGGTTTCCAAAGGAGTGTCAATGGGCTACATGTGGCTAAAGAACAGTTTTCACCGACTTTGATAACTACAGATGTGTGAATTTCCAGAATTCTCAGCAATTGCACATCTGGAAAACACTCAACTTGAGGAAAACTCTCCTACAGCTGATGCAAATGAGAGTGTTTAATATCTAATATAACATCCCATGAGCAGAAAGGGAGATGGATCATGATGCTCCTATAAAACTTGAGTTTTAGAATCACCCTTAGTTCATTCTGGCATGATTATATACAAACCTTCCTGGCATCCCTCTCCCCTCGCCACCATTACTTTACGATGATTGCTCCCTGATAGGCACTTTATGGCCCTACGGCATGCATAAAGGTTTTCTTCCTGACAATGGTTGCACTGAACACAATATGCCCACTGAGAGCCAATGCCATCTGAGAAACGTCAATGAGCCTTGTGGGTGGGAATTAACAGGAGTGCTCATACGGGGAGTATTCCTTGTTAAATGATATATGACTGATGCTAAAGACAACTACATGGAACTCTGAATGTTCAAATGTTCTGTTGCTTAAAATTTCATTGAAATGCTACGTTCTTCCTAGCTAGTACTCACATCTTGTCAGTATTATAGCAGATAGCATTTTCTATTTTTCTTATCCTATAAGTGACCATCAAAGTTGTAGACATAAGCTAATAGCAAAGGAATCTTAATGTGGGAGTACATTGTCCAAGAATGTGTCATAGCAAGACAAAAATCCTATACCAAAAATAATCCAGTGTTCCTTAGCTGTTTGACAAACCTTAAATCTTGCTTCCCAAAACAAAGATATCATTTTTACTTACCCCATTTACAGCCTACTAACACTGGGCATGCTGCATGTCTCGTTCGATAATCACCTTCTCCACTTCGGAAGAGGTTATACCAGAAAACTGCAGTCCCCTGAAAACAACAACAAACTTTACTCCTTTAAATAAATTCAGTGTTGAGTGCATTTTCATCTAATTTAAGACTGCTATAAGAATAGAGAGTCCATAGGATATTCATACCTAGTTGTTGTTTTTAATATGTTGGAATTTATTTACAATATTTTCCATTTCCACTTTTAATGTCTTTGAATGTAGGAGGAAAGTGGAAAAAAAGGAAATGTGTGCTTTCAAGATAGCCTTAACTCCTGGTGACTGTCTAGAGAAGTCTCTGCAGTTGTCCTGGCATCCTTTTCAGAAGTGGTTTGCCATTATATCCCTCCCAGGGCTAAGAGAGTGACTGATCCAAAATCACCTAGACCAAAGTCTAAGGGGGTGTTAGAACTAACACTATACGAATTCATGCTCTCTAGAAATGAAGAAATACATAACCAACGATAAGAAAAATATTATTTGACACAGATTTTGCAGATTCTTTTATTAATTAGAATGAAAATTGCAGTTAATTTGTAAATACATTTTAAAGCTGCAAAAATATATGGTAGGAATAATGCAAATTACTGTTCATGTATTAAATCTATTAACTACAAATTAATAACCAAATTATTGGTTATTCTAAATTATTTTAGCAACAGAGTTAAGACAAAAAGCTCTCCGTTCCAAAAATTACACCAAAACATGATACTGACAACTGCAAAATTAAAAACAGGCTTTCTTTGGAGAAAAATTAATTAGGCCCTTTAAACCAACATAATATTAATACCCATATGAACTGGAACTTGGGAAACAGTACTGCTCTTCACTGAAGAGAAATGCATTTATAGCAAACACAAGTATTTCTTGGATGCAGGTTACATTTATTTCAGTGTGACAGAGATGGATCCCCTTAATTTTTTAATGAAAAGTGCCAAATTGGCTGGATTCACTTATTGCATTAAGCTGTGGAATATTATGGAAGACCCATTGCAAATATTAATTAATTTGATTCGTAAACTTCTAGTCTGCTTGAGAACTGAGGGGTTAGAATGGGCATGCAGCAAAGAGAAGAAGAAATCCTATTTTGTTATTAGAAAGTAAAATTATATGGAGCCCTTTAATTAAACAAAAGGATATAATGCTCCTTAAATACACGTTGTAAAACTCTTTCCGGCAAAGACAGATTTAAAATTCTGTTCAATACAGAGGAAGGCTGTCTGAGTAAGGATCAGCCTAAAATTTAATGACTGGTGCTGTCCCACTGGAATATTCTCACTTATGGATAGCAACCACAATTTTCTCATTGCAACAATCTTGTTATCCTGAATGACTAACTAAGTAGAAATTCTGTAGATCAATAGACTCCAAACTTAATTATCACCTTTCTAGTGGGAAAGCATTTGTTACAGAAAAGCACAATTGTTACCTTTTTGGGCCAAATTGCAGCTCCAAAATCTGGGAAAACTGTTGCACCTCCTGCTTCAACATCACTCATCTGAGAAAGAAAATGGGACATCCGTAAGATCTTCCACTGAGTCCACATCAACTCTTTTTTTTTCCTTATCTAGCAACAGTTTGCATCCTTTTGCAGGATGAAGGCCACATCCTAAGAAGTGGATGGAGCCAGGATAAAACCGAAATTTGATTTAATTTACACCCAAATGTAAATTGTACAGATAATACGATTACTGTACTCCTCATATATTTCATAATAAATTTCCCCTTCTGTCACATTAGAAATGTATGCAGCAACCTCTCGAGAGGTTCTGGGAGCCACATTCAAAGTTTTGAAGGCGCATCCATGACATCTTTTAACAGGGAGAGAGAAAAAGCCCATGGACGCAGATTTTTAGGAATAAAAAACCCAACATAAGCATTAAAAATAGTTATTTTAAAAAAATATAATAGAGAAATAAACTTACTTTTATTTGGTATAAAAACAGTTAGTGTTTGATCACAATTGGGACTAATAGCACAAACTTATCTGTACTTAATACAGGTAGAACTCAAGTTATAAATGTAATGGAACCTGCCAATTACATTCGTAACTTGAGGATACGTTGGAGTGAATCACATAAAATGAATGTGATCACTCCCTGCTTTCACTCGCGCGTTCACTAATCAAATGCACAGGTCGTTAAGTGCACATGAGGTATCTCAGGGCGGGGAAGGCCATGGGGTGGGGGGGTGGGCTAGTAATGGAACAGGCCACCTGCTTCAGACCACCCAAGGCCTGCCTGGAGCCACTGAGATATTACATGCTCCCTCCCCTGGGGTCCCCACAATTGCTCCTCCCCATCTTGCCGCTGTCACTTACCTTGTGAAGATCTATAAATTGTCTCCTCTCTAGCCTCTCTGCCTTGGTTTCTTTGCCAGATTGCAGTCTCAGCCCAAAAAGCATTTGCAAGCCGACAAGACTTTGGGGTAACAAAATTGGGTTGCTTCAAGCCTCCCATCAGCTTACAAATGCTTTTTGCACCTTTCCAGACAGAGGGAAGGCCTCTCTGTTTGCAAAGCCTTTTGCTGCAGATCTCGTGCAGGCCTTGGTTCGCAGAGAAAAGAGGCCTAAAGTACTGCAGTATGAGATCATGCAAGATCAGTAGCGTGAGACTTTGCGCTATTGATCTTGCATGATCTAGGACTACTTTAGGCCTCTGTTCTCTTGTGAATGCACCAAAGCAGGTGAAGGAACTGACGACTCGCTAGATTGTCACAAGGTGAGTTTCCACAGGCCCAGTGCCGGTGGCGGGGGGGAATAGGCAGGGGCAAATGTTGCAGTACCTCTGCCATCATTTGTAAATGTAAATGACTGCAGTGGTGCTGCAACATTCTTAACTTCAGGATTGTGTTTTAAGTATTTGGGAGGGTGTTGTTGTAACTTCGAACAGTTGCTAAGTGAACTGTCGTAACTAGAGGATTACCTGTATATGGCTTGAAGACTGCAGCCTTCATCTCTTCCTGATTTTGGGGAGATTACATTACTAATCAGAGAATAAAGACTACTGTCTTCTGGTCAATGCATTTGCTTAGTAAATTGAAAAATTGCCTTAGCTCTAACGATACTGCTTAATTCTGTGCTTCTCTGAGCAATCTATTTATGAATTTGAAACACTGCAATGAAACTAACACAGCTTTATTTTGGTTTAGCCACAGATGCCACAGAACACAAGCATTTGTATCTTACATAGTGCATTTACTTTAAACTAAGATGAGGAGTTACTATTTTTGTGTAATAGTTCTGAATCTAAATTGTGTAGAGTAGCACCTTCCTCCTCGATTTGTAGATCTACATAATGTAACTCTGTTTCTAGCACTAGTATTAACCTCAAAGTGATACAGGCAGCTGCAGCAGAAACAGAAGGGCAATCATATTCCATTCTGTAAATTTTGTTCAACTGATGGAACATATATTTGGATTCAAACTACCATGTTTTAATTTAGGGACAATAAGGCCCCTCTAAAGAGATGCAATCATCCTACAGGACATGGAATTTAGCAAATTTTAGGAAGAAACTGAAACGCTGAGATGGTAACTGAACGTGAAATACCCTAATCTTTCTGGTTCCATGCTACTTTGGAGATTCTACTGAATTGCTTTATCATTGTTATCTTTAAGCACATGTATCTTCCAGTTAAAACGGCAAAATATGACTAGAGCTGGATGTTGGCTACAGCAAGCAGAAAGATATCAGCAATTCTTTCTCTGGATCAATGATTTTAGAAGTCTAAGTCTGAATGAATGCCCACTAGGTTTAATGAATGCTCCATAATTGCTAGACTGCAGATTAGAAGTGATATTCTAATGAACTAGTAACAGTAATAATAACTACACTGCAGGCACATATCTGGAATAAATTAATGACTTTTATTAGTCATTTTCTAATTTCTAAATTTCTAATTCTAAATTTCTTTAAAAACTGAGATCCTGATTTAAATAACTGCAATATTTAACATTTTCAAGTCATGGGAAGTAAAATGAGAACAGATTCTGTGGCTGCACAAATAATAATGATCGAATGGGTTCCCAAATCAGTTCTCACAAAAGCTCCACTGTTAAAAATGTATTTTAGTCACTAATTTCCTTTGCACAATTAAGCCAAACTTCATAGTGTACATGAAGAAGAAGGTGGAAAACTAAATCTCCACAAATACTATGACTTCAATTAACACTGGGTCAACAATCTCTAAAAAAAATCATGCAATTAATTCCATTTAAGATGGTAGCATGAAAAAACAAGTCTTACTCTACTTTTCCAAGACTTTATACTTACATAGTTCAAAAAAGTGGCCAAACGGTTCCCAGTCCCTAAATGCTTGAAAACATCAGGTTCCTCTTTCTACAAAATTAAATAAAAGTAAACTGCAAATTTCAAGCACGGGGACAAGAATACAAAGATACTTACATAGTTAAGAAATGTTGCTAGCCTATTTCCTTCCGTTTTGAGTGTGAAGTCAAAGGGTCGCTGAAACAAACAACAACTTTAACCCAACTTCCAAATTGATTGCAGGTTTGTTGCTTTGGAAACAGGATGTGGAGGTTGCCTACAAATCTTAATAGAAGGAAGGCGCACCCAATTGTTCCAGGGACTTTTTCTCAGGTGTATATGAACAGGGTTGCAGGTTTAAGTCAAAGTCTCAGATGCAATAGCATATTAATTCAACATATTCAAAAAACATGTCTGCAAACGAACAGTTGTTTTAGTCCACACTCTGTGCTAGACCATAGTTTATTTACAATAGTGGCGAATATCTGTTGCTCGGGTATAGGATGAGAGGTGAAGGTTTGTTCTCTGATTTATTAGTCATTTTCTAAGAAATTTCCTAAAAATCTGAGATCCTGATAGAAAAAGCTGCAATATTTAACACTTTCACATCATGGTTGCCCACAAGCTCGGAGAACGAACCTTCACCCTCATACCATGGCTTTCTGAATAAGTCACAACTGAGATTATATGCTGAGACTGTACTGTATGTCAAAGTTACAAACCACCATGGGTGGCTTCACACAACATGCTTAGCCAAAAATAAACAAAACACATTTTGGTTTAGCACAATGAGATCTCTGTGAACCCTCTGTGACTGACAAGAGTTGTAATACATCAGATATGCTAATAGGTTCTTTTTTTCCACTATTGGATTAGTATATTTGGTAAACCTGTGGCTGAATGATCATTCCGTGCACTTTAAAAAGTGAAAAGTAAAGGGCACTTTTCAGCTAATAGAAATCAAAAGTGCCATTTCCCATTCATGACCAGCAGCCAAGAACGGAAAAATGCTGTGTTACTAAATCCCAACTAGCCATAGAGCAACTCTCCTTATCTTTGTACTTTGTACTTTGTACTTTGTGGGGGGGGGGGGGAAACAGATATAAGAGCAATGAACATTTTTCTATTAAAAGCAAGGTTCTTTCAGGCCTTTATTGATACTATGCTACAATGGATGACAAAAGTGGCAATGCTTTCAGCTAAGTGAATGCTGTTTTTTCTGGAACTACAACGAGGAATTGTTCCTGAAAAATACAGTTAGGATCAATAAATATGTGATATCATGGCACATTAATGCCACAGGAATCCCCAAACTTTCTGATCTGGTTATTACACCTGAAACTTTGAGATCATGTTACAGTAGTAGGACAGAGGAGAGCTAATAGGATAGATTTTTTAAAAAAAAACATTTAAATTTATAAATATAACATGTTAAAAACAGCATAACAGCTCTTTAAAAAAATGAAAACTGGTCTTCAGAATGATTTATGATCAGTACCAAAATATTTTTTATAAGCGTAGGAGAATCTATGATCAAATAAGCAAAGCTATGACTGCCTGTGAATGGCAGGTTAGTGTGTAATAAATCTGCCCGCATCCATAGTTTAATTGTGGATGAGAGAACAACCTGGCATGCATAATCTGGGTAGGGCTAGAGGAGGAGATCCTTCTCTGGAAATATGACCATCTAGGTTTCAGGTTTGGCACCAGCCACAATCCCAGGGAAAGAGATATAGCTCTGGTCATCTGCAACTCATTGAGGGCTCTTAGAAGCTCTGCCTAGTAGATATGTTGATATGAGATTCTCTAGCTTAAGCTCAGCTTTCAGGAACAAAGTTGCATTGATTGCCAGTTGGCTACCAACTGCAATTCAAGCTGCTGTTTATTATCTATAAAGCTCTATATGGCATAGGGCTTAGATACCTGTGAGACCATTTATCTCCAATTGTTTCCGTTCAGCCAATGCATTCCAACAGAGTGGTGTGCTTTAGGTCCTCTCCATTAAATGTTACCGTCTTGTGAGGCTGAGCAAGTATGCTCTCTCTGTTGTGGGTTCCTCTGGAACAGCATCTCCTCTGATATAAGGATGGCACCCTGTCTCCTGGGATTCTGGAAAGCTTTGAAAACTTGCCTCTAGTCCCAGGCCTGAAGTTGATGTCTGTCATTGTTTAATGAACCCAGTTTTCTTTTCTGGATTTTGTTAAGAGTATTTTAGTCTGAGCTGCCTGTTGACTTAATGTTTGTCGTTATTTTTATGTTTTTTAGTTTTGTATGCTGCCCAGAGTTGACCAGAATAGGACAGCTAATAAATTTCAACCAGTCAATCAATAAACAGTTATACAACTGCTTTGGAAACTTGAATTATCATAAAACAACAGCAAACAGATTCAAATTATAACCTGTGCTATATACAGAGCCTGGAGGACCAGTCCAAATCCCTAAGAAATCCAGCTGCTAACTTTCCTCAAATTTGGCTGCTGACAACTAAATTCCAAGCATGACATATCATCCAAGAATGAATATCTTGTTGATTGTTTCATTGCCTCCCTTACACAGATCAGTTTTAGTGAAGAAGCTTTAAGTATCCACTGATTTGATATAACAGATTTGTCCTGACACAGATGCAATCAGATAATAGCTTGTTTTATCATGTCTTTATATAGTAAGACATGATCCCAAGGCCCTAATATACACAAAGGGAAGAAAGGAAAGAAAAACAAAGTCAAAAAATAGTGCTACTCTAAGAAGTTAAAAGTATTGTGAGACTATTTTTTTAATTGAGTTGTTTCCATAATAATAGTTTGTGGAATGCAGCAAAAATAATCTTGACTTTAGCAAAGCATTTCACCAAAAAATTTAAAGATATCCTGATTGATAAGCTAATTAAATGTTTATTAAGTAGATAATTCAGATGGCTTGAAAATCATACTCCGTATTCATCAACAATTTATCATAAATTGGAAAGAGATATCAAGAAAGGTGCCATAAAATGAATCAGTTGGAGACTCACTTCAATTCTGTGTATCTAGAACCTACACACACGCCTCTTTGGATGTTCAGAGATGGGCATAGTTTGTTGCAGGGAATGCTAAATTGTAGTAATTGTTGACCATGTAAAAATTGGAACCACCTCAACAATCTTCAAACTCTATTACAGAACCACTGAGAAATAACATGACTATGATTTCAAAGATACCTCTCAGTTGGAACCTGAACAATGTATTAGATAGACAGATGGTTACCTCTTAATTAACTTCTTCTAGAGACAGCTGAAATAGAAATGTGATCTAATCTTACCAAGTGTTTCCTATCCCCATTTGACTTTATTGGCTAACATGTAGATGGTTGAAAATATACCATTGGAAGAAAAGCCACAGCATTGTTTCTTGATATTATTATTCTCCAAATCATGAGGGAGTTTTTCCAGGAAAAGATGGGCTGGTGAATGACATCTCTTTTTCAAAACACATGTATCTTAAAGTTCTCTGCCTAAACCTCAGACACAGTACAGCTGCCTACTAATCACATCCCTTAACACAATTACCTTCTTTAAAAATAACGATTGTCATTTTATGTTCATATAAGTTTGAGAAAACTACAAAAAATTTCCTGCCATGAGACAGATAATGTACATTTGCCAGGAAAGGGATGGGGGTGGGCATATCTTTTGGGGGGAGGGATGGTGGAGTTCTTTGACATTACACCCAATCTTGGACTAATCACTTACCATTTGGCTTATAATTGAAAGTACTTTATGGGAGGAAATCCTAATTTTTCTAATTGAGAGAAAGTAATTTAGAAAAAATACAGAAGTGCACACAGTGCTTTCCTTGCTCTCCGTGTTAAGTCCTCGACTTACGACGGGCGTCCCTGATTGGTTTAGACGCACGGGCTTGTCGGCGGGAGAATGTTGCCCTCCTATTGGTTGTTTAGTTTGACAGCTACAGTATAAATAGCTGTCAAACCCCTTGTTCTCCGTTCTGTTTATTCCAAGCCTCTACAGCTGTTGTTTAGAAATAAAGAGTTCCTGTTTGACTTAACCTGGTCTCGCCTCAGTTATTGGACCCCGGGTCGCTCTACAGAGCACTGGCGACGAGGATGGGATCCTGGGCGTGAAGAGACAGGTGGTCAACAGCTGAAGTCACTAGCGCTAAGCCAAGGCGCTAGCGAAGTCACTAAACGACGAGACGTCGTTTGAGAAGACAAGTTTCTCACAGAAACAGAACCGTCCTTATCAGGATGGCACCCCCAACATTCGCTCCTTTCAACCCAGCCACAGAAACCTGGAACTCATACGAGGCTAGATTCGAGTGCTTCCTGGAAGCGAACGACTATACAGGGCTGTCCAGCAGCCGGAAAAGGGCACACTTTTTAAATGCCTGCGGTCCCGAAATGTTTGCTGTCGCGCTAGCCCTGCTTGCCCCAGTCCCTGTCCAGACAGTGTCGTGGGAAGTCCTGAGGGACAAACTGAAGAGCCATTACGAACCCACGCCATCGCGGATAGCTCGAAGGTTCGCTTTCAGACAGATCCTTCAAGCTGAGGGGGAATCCATCAACCACTACATGGCCACCCTCAGGACTGCCGCCTTAAACTGCGAATTTGCCCAGCTAGAAGACTCTCTCCTGGAGCAGTTCGTTTGTGGCGTAAAAGACTTAAGAATACAACGCCACTTGTTAGAGAAGAAAGAAATTACCCTTGCGACTGCCATAGAGGAGGCCCAGGCGTGCGAACTATCTAGCAGATCTACCTTAGAAATTCGTAAATCGCAAGCCGCCGCTCCTGCCACCAAGCCCAACACCATCCATTCGGAAGAGGCAGACTCTGAGGTGATTGAGGAGGAGGAGGAGGAGGTTAGCCGTCTCAAAACCTCCAAGGGCAAAAGAAATACCTCAGACAAGGACTTCACAGGGTCTCCCTGTCAAGGCTGCGGTGAAATGCATCCCAGAGCGGCTTGCCGTTTTAAAACCACCATCTGCCGCAGATGTGGAAAAAAGGGGCACCTGGCAAGAGTCTGCCGGGCTAATCTGCAAGGAACGCAGCTGAACGCCTCCAGACGACCGTTTCAAAAAACACCCAAGCCAAGCGGTGACTGTTTTGCTGTTTCAAAGAGTAACAACGCTCCTGCAGTGTCTGCCCGCCAAGCCAGAGTTAGTGCCAACAAGAAAATCTACATGACGATCACCATAGAAGGAACCCCCTGCCAAATGGAAGTCGACACGGGGTCTTCCAAATCTCTAATCTCTTGGCACACTCTAAAACAAGTGACACCAAATATTCAAAAACGCGCCCTTCAACCATGCCAAGTACGCCTTCGGGACTATCAAGGGAATTACATTCCTGTCATGGGCGGCACCAAGCTCCTAGTGGAGCATAAGACCTTCACTGGCAAGCTTCCCGTGATCATCGTACGAGACCCGCTGCCCAGCCTACTGGGGCTTGACTGGTTTGGTGCTTTAGGACTTGGCATAACTGGCATCCATTCAGTACACCCTGATAACTTTGAGGATCTCATGGCCGAATTCGCAGACGTTTTCAACGACGACTTAGGTAAATATAAGGGATCTCCCATCTCCCTCAATTTAGACCCAAAAGTAGCCCCCGTTAGATTAAAGCCCAGGAGGGTGCCATTTGCACTCAAACCTCTGGTGGATAAAGAGTTAGATAAACTTATTGCACAGGGCATTCTAGAGCCCACCGACCACGCCCCCTGGGAGACCCCCATAGTCCTGCCCATCAAGCCAGATGGGTCTATCCGCATCTGCGCGGACTATAAAAATACAGTAAATAAGGCCCTCCAAGCCCACCCTTATCCTGTACCCGTAGTGCAACACTTGTTGCACTCATTGGGCAATGGCTCCATTTTTGCCAAGCTGGACATGGCACAAGCCTATCAGCAACTCCCCGTTGACTCTGCCACGGCTGCAGCCCAGACCATAGTTACCCACAGGGGGGCATTCAAATGCCACCGCCTCCAGTTTGGCATTAGTGTGGCTCCTGGCATTTTCCAGAGCCTTATGGAGCGACTCCTGCAGGGGCTGCCAGGAGTCGTTCCATATTTTGATGACATCATCATCTCTGCCTCCAGCCAGTCAGAACTTAAGGACAAGCTGAGGACAGTCCTACGCCGTTTCCAAACGGCTGGCCTTAAGCTTAAGAAGGCTAAGTGTAGACTTGGGGTGCCCCAGGTTGAATTCTTAGGGTATTTGATAGACGCCTCTGGCATACATCCCACCCCCTCAAAGATAGCTGCCATCAAACGGGCCCCCACCCCTGGCAACAAAACCGACTTACAAGCCTTCCTCGGGCTTTTAAATTTCTATAGCACCTTTTTGCCACACAAGGCCACTGTTGCCGAACCCCTGCACCGTCTGTTAGATAAGAAATCCCCCTGGCGCTGGGGCCCCCGGGAGGCATACTCTTTTGAGGCTGTCAAATCCCTCCTGTCATCTGATGCCGTTTTGGTGCAATACTCTGACAGCCTTCCCTTAGTTCTTACTGCCGACGCCTCCCCCTTCGGAATTGGGGCCGTCTTAAGCCACGCCCTCCCTAATGGCACTGAGGCCCCCATCGCCTTTTATTCCAGGACGCTCTCCTCCACGGAGCGCAATTATGGCCAAATCGACAAGGAGGCGCTGGCTGCTGTGGCAGCCGTCAAGCGTTTCCATGACTACCTTTATGGTCGGCACTTCACCCTAGTCACAGATCATAAACCCCTCTTAGGCATCCTGGCTGGCAACATCGCAACGCCCCAGGTCCTCTCCCCCCGCATGTCACGCTGGGTTGAATTCCTAGCCGCTTACTCGTATTCTCTCATCTATCGCCCTGGCAAACTTCTGGCGCATGCTGATGCCCTCAGCCGCTGCCCCTTGCCCATCTCTGTCTATGACCCCTCTCCTACTTCTCAGGTCCTCCTCCTTGAATCCCTACACCTGCCTCTCTCTGCCTCCGATATTGCTACCCACTCTACTAAGGACCCCATCCTCCGCAAGGTCTTAGACTGGGTGCGCAGGGGATGGCCTCCTGCAGAAGTAGGTCCTGAGTTCAAACCATACCACGTCAGACAGCATGAGTTGGCTGTACAGCGAGGGTGCTTGCTGTGGGGACATAGAGTAGTAGTGCCCGCCAAACTCCAGCAGCGAGTTTTGGAATCCCTGCATGAGGGACACCCGGGGATAGTTAGGATGAAGTCTCTAGGGCGCAGTTACGTCTGGTGGCCAAATTTTGATCAAGCGGCCGCTCTGTGGGTCGCAGGGTGCCAGCCTTGCCAAATGTCCCGGCCAGCAGCCCCCGCCGCTCCGGTCAAAGAGTGGGAGATGCCAAAGTCGCCCTGGTCACGAATCCATGTAGACTTTGCTGGACCTTTCCATGGGCAGACCTTCCTAGTGGTGGTCGATGCCTACTCAAAGTGGGTGGAGATAGTCGCCATGGCATCGACCACCTCGGCCGCCCTAATCAGGGCCTTGCAAAGACTTTTTGCCACCCACGGGTTGCCCGATGTCATCGTTTCGGACAACGGCCCGCAACTAGCATCTGCCGCCTTCCAGGTCTTCCTAGCAGGACATGGGATACGCCACGCCAGGGTGGCACCATTTTGCCCTGCCAGCAATGGTTTGGCAGAAAGGGCCGTGAGGTCAGCCAAAGAGACCCTCTCCCGTTTCACCCATGGGGACTGGCAAGAGAAAGTGGCCCGGTACCTGTTGGCACAGCACGTAACTCCATGCCCTTCTACCAACAGGAGCCCCGCAGAACTTCTAATGGGCCGACGTCTCCGCACCGACCTCGACCGCTTGCACCCAGCCTACTCTCCAGAGAAGCCCCCTGACTCAACCAGTCGCCACCGCAGCTTTAATGTTGGCGACTCTGTATATGCCCAAAACTTTGGGGGCGAACCCAAATGGCTACCAGGAACCATAGAGCAAAACACCGGCCCCTACTCCTACCAAATCCGGCTACCCGATGGCAGGCTCTGGCACCGCCATCTGAATCAAATCAGAGCCCGTTTAACATTCCATCCAGATAACTCGGCCGGCCTGGATGAGTCTGCAACAGTTCCACCCCCTAACTGTACACCAACTGTCCCTAGCTCAAACGCGCCCCCAGAGCCCAACTTACTTGATGAACCTGGCCAGCTATCCGACGACGAGGCCGACTCGGGTGTTCCTGACGAGTCGCCGGGAGTTCCGCCGGTGACACAAGCACCACCTACTACTCAAGCAGCCAACCCTGAACTGCGTAGATCTAGTCGAACGCGCAAGCGCCCTGCGTATCTGGCCGACTACGCCTGCTCCATCCAGGGGGGAAGGGGTGTTAAGTCCTCGACTTACGACGGGCGTCCCTGATTGGTTTAGACGCACGGGCTTGTCGGCGGGAGAATGTTGCCCTCCTATTGGTTGTTTAGTTTGACAGCTACAGTATAAATAGCTGTCAAACCCCTTGTTCTCCGTTCTGTTTATTCCAAGCCTCTACAGCTGTTGTTTAGAAATAAAGAGTTCCTGTTTGACTTAACCTGGTCTCGCCTCAGTTATTGGACCCCGGGTCGCTCTACAGAGCACTCCATTTGTTTCTTCCAAATATAAATGCTTAAATGCAATCCAAGACTAACAAACATAATTTCATACTTTGTAAGAAAAAAATGTCTCCATGAATATAATACTAATACTTGTTCAAAGTCACCCTGTGAGCCAAATACAAGATGACATGGATTCCCTAAAATCTTTTTCTTTACTAAAACCAGCAGCTTTAGAGGGAGGTTGAATAAATCAGTTATGACAGTGGAAACGGAAGGTTAACCCCACACCCAATGTCCTGTTTCAATGAACTTGTTTTTCTTGCTAATACTTTTGTGGGAAATGGAGCAATTTAACTCAGGGTGCTAGTAAGGGACAAATACAATTTCTTTAACTCAATGCTCTAATCAGGAACCATATCAATCCCACTCTGTTCTTGCTTGTATAAAGAAAAAAAAATCTGTTGAAACTAACTAGGCGTTTCCCTTATCTCTAGTTTAGCCTGTAAGGTATAAGATATCCTTAGCAATAATTGGGAAAAGTACCTAAAATATGAAATCTTACCCTCGAGAAGTCAAAATGTGGCTCATATTGTCCTCCCATGCCATAATTAGCAACCTAAAATGTACAAAAGGATAATATATTAGCAAAATTAAAGCAAAACCTTCTAAGCAAAATAAAATATGGTAAACTTCCAAAACACATTTTGCTTTTAAACATCAATATAATGTTACATGCTGAATGTGTATCAGTACACTGCACGTTTCTCTGAACTGGTGAGATGTGGGCAACACTAATTTGTAAGGAAGATTATAGCTTAGAGATCTTATCTTGATAAAATAGTGTGAATGTGAAGTCAGATTGGCTTTGTTGCATTAGTCGCATACTGGTCAAATTTCCTAAAACTGTTCTTACCCAGGGCAAGGAATTCGCCATGTGGTATATGTATATATGTATATATGCAATACAATATTAATATGTTTGGTGCTTTAATTATCACACCAAGGATTGTTTTTATCAATTTACAATTTAACATAGGATAAATCGAGGAAAACAAAATAGTTTTGAGAAGGCAGCGAATTGTCCACAGGGAATGAGACATGAGATAGAAAAAGTAACAAAGTTCTCTATAGAGAAACTGGCTTTTTTATTCTTGAATTGTTTCAATTTTTTTCTTAAGCTGTGTTAAAAATAATAATTGGAGGAGAGCTGATCACCATCTTTTTTGCAGTAGAAATTCTAGTTGTGCAGAAATCTAAAATCTCAGATCTTTGTCAAGCTCTGTCAGTCAAAAACTGCATTAATTTTAAATATAGTTCCTTAGACTAGGTGTTCGCCTGGAAACCAGGAGAACGAGACATCTAGGCCTCTCTAAGGCACGAAAGGCAGCTAGGTGGCTTTGGGCTAGTCACTCTTAGTTCAACCACTTCACAGGTTTGTTGTGGCGGTGAAAATAGGAGGCAAGAATATTAGGAATGATCACCACCTTCAGTTGACCATATTTTAAAAAACGTGGAATAAAAATCCAATAATAATAATATTAATATGTAACCACAACAGGTGCAAAACCGCAACTGGCATAAGTGGAGCAACAAAGTGCTTTGAGGGCAAAACCCGTGAAACTGGTGAACAAGCGAGTGAGCAAGTGGGCAAAACCGAGTGGCACAACCAACAAGACATTTTCCCAGGGCAACAAGACTCTCACTGAGAGCAAGCAATAATATACAGAAATGATGATTATGAGATCCTAGGTTCCTGGGAATAATTCAATGAGAATGGAGATCAACACCAGCTAAGGAATCGGCACCTGAGATTTCACTGTCATGTATAATAAATACTGAAGGGAACCTATTGGGATTTGAAAATGTAGTAGACCTTTTTTTGCTGTTCTAATTTTTAAAAAGCAGCTCTACTGGATTTTAAAAATGGGGCAATGATGGGCAGAGATGCTGTACATATAGTTGAAGCTTCCTTTTAAATGTTATTGGCAGCCATTACTGTTTGTAGAATTTTCAATTATAAAAATCTCAATCAAAATTTGAAGATGATCTCTCTCTTTTTGCAGGATGGGTAGGATGTGGGGTGGGGGGGGGGGTTTCCTGTTTTTTGTTTCAAAATATTCAGGGCATTACACATTCAACACATTTCATACCATCCTGCTTCAAGACAGAAGGCAGAGGCTTGCATAAAGGAGGTAAATGGTAACATGCTTACCTGCAACAATTCAGCTGTTTTGGTAGTTAATCCTGTAATCAGCTCCATTCGATGATTTACTTTGGCAACAACCAGATCGTCCTCTTCCTCCAGCCAGGAACTTGCAGAAAAAAGAGATTGTGTACAGGAATTTACAAGTCTCAACTCATGAAATTTAAAGGCAGGCATTCAGACTCACTTCCTTTCATATCTTCACTCAGCTTTGCAGATGAGTCAACATTTACAGCACTTCTTCAAAAATCAATTTTTAGTTTTTAATCATTAAGCAATAGTTTACATAATAACATATAGCAACTTGAAATTGTAGATTTTATAATTTTTTTTGTAAACAATGATACATAATAATACTGTACATAAAATCTATATCATAGTAGAAAATAGTAAGAACAGCAAAAATACTAAACATTTCAATAGTTCTTCATTCTACATAAGTACGCAATTAAAGGGTTTTACATAATTATTGGTCAAGTTTTGAATGATGTGCATTTCAAGGTTTTAATTTATTATCAATATGTTTTAAAATTATTTTACAAAAAAAGAGGATGAAATTCATTCTTACACAATTTACCTTTTGGAAACCCGGTAGTTGGCTACTGTAAGCACACCTGTTTTAGGGTCCCGGACTGTAGCTCTTGCCAACTGTATCAAAAGATATGCAAGATTTAGTAACTTCAATAATATATTAAAAAAACATGTCAACTTGCATTTTTATTCCCAAGCATTCCAAAAGATTCTTGTAAGAAATATTTTGTGCAGTATTGCAGCTGAAGTTTATTTTATATTCTGGTATTGCATTAGTGGTAAATAAATTCATCACTTTAAATATTGTTTTGACTCTTCGGGGTTTAGAAATAGGAAAAGCTGGCTTTTCCTTGGCACACAGCTCAAGCTCATACTAGAGGATTGTTTTGGTAGGTGGAGGAGGGGTTATAGATGTTACTCACTTATATCAGTCCTCAGTCAATGACTGCTTGTTTAGCAACCATTCAAAATTAATATGCCGCTGAACAAGGAAATTTACAATTGATCCTTGTAGATGTGGTCATCAGTGTCCACACAGTCACATGATTGTCATTTTCCACCTTCCTGCTGGCTTCCCATATTATTATTTCATAATAATAATTATACGTTGGTGGTCCCAATTAACGTTATTAAGTGAGAATTTGTAATTCTGTAAAGTGCTGGTATATGCTATAGGATTCCTATCTGTTCTTCCTGCTAGAGTTAAGTACACTTAACCCTATATGGATTAGTAATGACAGTGAAAGTAATGCAAAAGCACTGTTCCAACACTGGAAAGCAGGCCATAAAGTATGGAACTCAGAAGATTTTAGGGAGAAATGGGCAAAGCCCAGTACAACAAGCTGCTCTATATAAAGAGCCAACAACACTCACTTCTTGTGTCAGCACTGATAATGATACCTAACCTTGTAATGAAACATCTGCAGGAGGAAAACCAAGATCAGACAATATCAACAAAGCTGTGTCGAACTTTGATGATGACATCTTTCATTAGCTGGTATCTACTGTATTTTTCGCACTATAAGACGCACCTAGGTTTACAGGAGGAAGACAAGGAAAAAAATATGAATACGGAGCGCCGTCTCACTGTGAATATGAAGTGCCAAATATGGAGCAGCAGTGTAGTGAGGGCAGGAGGCGGAGCCTGAGAGGACCACAGATAGGTGTCCTCTCATGTGCCAGCTCTGCCTATTGACTCCTACACTGCGGAAAAGAGACAGAAGAGGCGGGCAATGACAAAGACAGGTCTGTGACACAATAGTCGCTTCATAAGATGTACAGACATTTCCACCCACTTTTTTTGGGGGGGGGAGGGGAGAAGTGCGTCTTATGAAGCGAAAAATACAGTAATCAAGGCAAACAAAGACCTATTACAGAATTTGTAAGAGAAATGGTATTATATTAGGAGACAGGCTTGAATTTATCCTTAACAAAAGTAAGAATCCACCGTCCCCTTGGTGATCCTCAGGGGTCCTCTTGGCATCTCCTCCCTCCCTAAGTGGTTTATTGCTGACAAATCTCTTGAACGTGTAGATGCCAAGAAACTGGCACTATGAAATAGCATCTCTGAGCACAAAAACGGATACCGATACACTGGAAGAAAAGAACCCACTGAGAGCTTGTCCCTTGCCAGAACTCCCTAACGTTTCTAATATATTCATACAACAGACTGCATCATAAAGAAGTGATTAATTTTTACTTAAGATCCTTGAGAAACAGCAGCATATAGTGAGCAGAAAGTTAAGAGTCTTGAAGTCTAACATCTTACCGCCTGAGGCTAGCCCAGAGACAGATTACTAAAGGAAATGGGAATGATTAGGAAAGACTTTGCTAAGAGTTTAGTTTGGTTGAACCAATCAGGTCCACATGACCACAAGTATGCCTGTCATCATGGCAGTGTAACTGCACCTTAATTGTGACACAAATATTTATTTAAAACAATGCCACTTCACTAATATGAGTTCTATGTATTCTAATAGACAACACTTATTCTCTTTGTCAGCATGTTTCTTCTCATGCTTAATTCATTTTTTCCATATTATTTCTTTGATCTCTTAATATCCCTATTAATTATCATGTCTTGACATGTAGCTTTTGGCACAATGAAATGCCAGATTTCTGACTCATGTGCTATTCTGTTGTAATAAGCTCTTGCTCCAGAAATCAGGATCAGAAACTCATTTTAAAGTATTGCTTGAAGTGATGTAATTCTGAATTTCTAATATATGTAATAATGTGGCTACATTTGTCATTTGTCATTGTCTTTAAAAAAAGCAAGAAATTAAAATGAAATATTCACATTAAAGAGCAGCAAGTTATCGCCCCTCTTTTCAGTTTGGAATTGGAACCACAAAAATTAATATTGCTGAAGCTAAGGTTAAAAAAGAATGAATTATTCGTGTAAGTTACAATTTCTGTTTTGTTCCTTCTTGTTTTTGTTCAAATCCTGGGCATAAATTTTACCTTAATACCACCACCAAGAACTGATCTGAAAAACTCTTAGATCTGATAGGCAACTCAGGGATAAATATATGTTGTCTACAACAGTAATAAATTCTTATTTCAAACTTTTTAACATCACAATATGGATGAATATATCTTTTGATTGCTAATCAATTGCTGTATTACCCAACTTTAGCCTATCCTGGAACCTAGTGTGTATTTGAATCAGTGATTAAAAATGGGCAGCAACTGACCTCCCATAAAACTATGCATCTGTATTTCAAAGGGAAATGGTTTATACAGCCGATGCAATTAATACTGCTAAATTATGAATTTATCTGATTATTTTCATGTATAAATACAATAAAACAGCTTCATTTAATGATAGTCCAAGATTGTAATTAGCAAAACATTAGAGCAACTTTTATTTATCTATCAGATCAACATCTAAAGAATCTGCCCTTCAAATAAGCAGATATTCATATAAAGCTTTGTTCTTTTTAGACATCCTGCAATGAAATGAAATAATCATGCTTTCAGTTCAGTCCAAGAACTAGAGAAAGTAATGATAAATCATCAGAAAAATTTCTTCATTGTAGAAATGAAAGTCATGAAGAATATTAAATGAGGTGAAATAATGGATGAACAAGAATTATGACTTCAGAAACATTTAAAATAAATCCATGTTTTTAAAAAATCCTTACTCAACTGCTACATTTCTTAACCTCATTAATTAACATAATTACTTTTTTACAATTTCTGATCATTAACTTACTCTAATTATTAATTAGAGGAGGTAAAGGAAATAATTACCAAAGTACAAGTAATTGGAAGCTTTCTACTATTTAAAACACATGAAAAATCATTGCCTACTAGAAAAACCCAAGTTCCTAGGCTCAGTTCCTGCTATATTTTCTAAAATAGTTTTTAGATAAGATGAAATACAGTATAATCAAGGTAAATCAGCTTTCTCCAGATGTGCTCATTACATGTTCCATCATTCCCAGTCAGCATGGGTAGAGATTGGGCAAGTGAGCCACCATTCTTCTTCAACAACCACAGTAAATATACAGGTTTAGAATTAAAAATAAACCTTGGACAGATGTTCTGCTTTCTTCTTTTCCAGGAGTGTTAAAAGCTTTCATTTCCTGCAATTTATCTTCATGTTAAATCGGACAAACCATTACGTATGTATTGTTATATGTATGGAAACAGCCAATCCCAGTTAATTCAATTTCACTTTTTTATTCGCTTATATTAATTAATTGAAATGCTGATATAATTTCAGCCACTGAATAAAATGAACTCTTACTTTTGGTTTAGCCAACTCTTTAATCTTCTCTATTTCTTCATCAGATAGGACTTCATGATATCTGACAATATGTGGGCTGTCCCATTCATCTTCTTCTTTAAAAGGTGCTATAATTAAATAAGGATTTCGATTTCCATTGTGGTATCTGCAAAACAACCTCTTCTGTCTTCGAGGCGTCTAGGAATATATCCAGATAAATACAGTAGTTTAGATTTTGAATTATTGGTCATCACAATACAAAAAAGATGCTGAGAAAGAGTGCAGAGAAGAACAACAAAACATGATAAAGGGCAGAGAGGCTAAATTCTATAAAGAACGGCTAAAGGAACTAGGTATGTTTAGCTTAACAAACAGAAGACTGAGTGGAGACAGAGACACAACAGCAGTCTTCCAATACCTGAAGGGCTCCCACAGGAAAGAGGGCATCAATTTAGAAGCTCATCAGAGGAAGATCCAATCTGGAATGGAGGAATTTTCTGACAGTGAGAACTATTAAGCAGTGGAAGAGCTTGCCTTCCAGAGTTCTGGGTCTTCCATCACTGGAGTTTTTCAAGTAAAGATTGGACAACCATTTGTCTGAGAATTGAGGGGGCTGCATTAGAAGACCTCCAAGGTCCTGACAGTTTCCTGACAGAACAATTAATTTTCTGACAGTGAGAACAATTAGTGGAACAATTTGCCTCCAGAAGTTGTGGGGGCTCCAACACTGGAAGTTTTAAAGAAGAGATTGGGCAACCATTTGTCTGAAATGGTATAGCGTTTCCTGCCTGAGCATGGAGTTGAACTAGAAGGCCTCCGAGGTCCCTTCCAATTCTGTTATTTTGTTATTCTGCCCCTTCCAACCCTATGATTCTGTAAGCAAGGGTAAGTTGAAATATGACATATTGTCATAATTTTAAGCATTTTCTGAGCTCATTGTTACCAAGCAAAATAAGCTTGAACATTACAGATGAGCAAGTACATGCAATTCAAAGGAAGAACTATTCATTATTCATCTGAAATGGCAACTGTTTTTCGAATTCTGAAATGGTATTTTTGTTCTCATTGTTTTGTAATGGAGGATATAGGTTCTTGGTGTAAAAATTAAGTTATCTTGCCACGTGAAGTTACTTATCGACTTTTTCTCTCTTTTAGCAAGTTAAAAGCAAAGATGAACTTACTTGTAAAATGTGGTCTTAAAGGAAATACTAACAATATGAGAATTTAGCCACAGTGGTGCAGTGGTTAGAGTGCAGTACTGCAGGCTACTTCTGCTGACTGCCGGCTGACTGCAGTTTGACAGTTCAAATCTCACCAGGCTCAAGGTTGACTCAGCCTTCCATCCTTCCGAGGTGGGTAAAATGAGGACCCAGATTGTTGGGGGCAATATGCTGACTCTGTAAACCACTTAGAGAGGGCTGTAAAGCACTGTGAAGTGGTATATAAGTCTAAGTGGTATATGAGCCTGAGTGGCGTAGGAGGCTAATGCCTCCTACTAAGGCAGCATTTAACATCCAGCTGCCTGCAATTACTGCGAGTTCAATTCTCACCAGGCTCAAGGTCGACTCAGCCTTCCATCCTTTCTAAGGTGGGTAAAATGAGGACCCAGTTTGTGGGGGCAATAAGCTGACTTTGTATAAAATATACAAAAGTATGAAGGTTATTGCTTAACGCATTGTAAGCCGCCCTGAGTCTCCAGAGAAGGGCGGCATATAAAAATAAATAAATAAAAAAAAAAAATAAGTGCTACTGCTATTTAAGCTAGTAATCTTTGGCACTTTTTTACTTACCAGTTTCACACCTTCCCCTCTGCAAAGGGCTTCATAGGTCTCACGCTCTGGCAGGTAGTCCTGAGGCCTTTCATAAATGCCATGGTATGTTTTGGGCTCACTGGGGTTCACTGACGATTTATTGATTTGGGTTCTTTCTTTTTCGCTCTCCAGCAGCTTCTCAAAGTACTGCATATTGCTGCCGGCTCTCTCATGACCTGGGTCTTGGTTGGAAAGAATCATAAGAGAATCAACAGAAGATTTTGAAGTCTTCAGCAGGCCACCCCGTTACATTATTCAGGTCAGGAGCCAACCTCCCCAATTTCCAATTAGGCTCTCTGTGAATTAAAGATAGGATCTTTATTGGGCTTGAAATGTACAAAGGCAATAAAGGAAGAGTGTGATGTATTGTCTCAAAAATGACATACCATGTTTACCAACAAATGGCTTTTCTCTACATTAAAAAGAGCACAATTACAGGGTTTTTTTAAAAAAAAAGCTTGTCCATTTTTTATTGAAATTGTCCAGCAGTCTAGCCTAGCCAATAGGAGAACAAGCAATTTTGGGTGAATAAGTAATGATTCATAGTGGAAAGGCCTGAAAACTAAAGACTCTGGATATTTTTTGGGTGGGGGGGGACTGAATTGGGTCAGCAATTAAGAGGGAATAGTCTTACATCAACATTCAGCTCTTTCTGATACAATTTTAACATAATATCATTCTTATACAGATTAACATCAAACTTGAGAGATACACCCCAACCTGAGGCTCAGATGGTACAAATCAGCTCCTGATGACTTCACAACTATGTTCATACTTTGTTACAGTATGGAAGGGTTTGATGTTGTTTCTTTCAGAAAATATTCAAACTTTCCAGTCCAATCTACAGGTAGTTCTCACTTAACAACCGGTCACTTCATGTCTGCTCCAAGTTACAACAGACCTTCGAAAAGTTACTTATGACCTGGTTCTGGAGTTCTGACAGCTGAACACATCCACTCTTGTGGCCACATAATTGCTTTTCAGGCACTGTGCAACTTGGCTCATCTTTACAGGCTTTCGTGCAGTTATGACTGATTTAAAAGGGTTGTTTTCTGACCTTTTCAGCTGGTTTCCAGACCAAAAAAATACCATCCATAGGAATACATGGATTCACCTTATGATCATCACAAAAAAAGATGTAAAATTGAGTCTGGTCACCTGGGTACCTCGATTTACAATTGTCATGACTTATGACAGAAATTCTGGGTTTCATTACAGTTGTAAATCAAAGACTACTTATACAGTTCTGATATTCCCAAATTGTCTCCCTATCAAGTGCTAATCATACTCAATCCTACTTATTTGATTGACTGATCGATTGATTGAATTTATATGCTGTCTACTGCACTATATAGGTGACGTTGAGTGGCTTAATCACCTAGTTTTTGATTTCAGACAAGGTCATTAAGATTAGCACCAATGAAGTTTGAAGGGATGAATTACATTAATTATTTTAATTGCTGAAAATCTAATACGTTCATGGTATTTTTGTTACCATGTGCATCTCTGTGTGTGTATTGAATGTAAGCATGCAGAAATGTTGGAATAAAACGTCGAACACCAAAAAAAAACAAAAAAAAACTATTATATAGTAACTTGAAACCTTTGATTTTATTTAATACAAGACTACACCTGGGGAATTACTGTCAAACTTCTTAGTAACAACAAAAGGAATGAGGGCACGAAATTGGGAAAAAAAGTCAACATTATACAGCAAGGTAATGATTTTTGGCAAAAAGAAAATGGATAAACAATCTAATAGAAAAGAGAGCACTGAACAGCGCTTATATATTTAAAATATATTCGGAGGAATAAGAAGGAAAATTAGCCATTAAAAATAAAAAAAAACATTCAAGATTCCACTGTAGCTTTCAAGGCAATCCTGACAGAAATAGATTGGATTGTCATTTTGCCTTAGATAAACTTCACTATAATCCAAGCAAATAACAGCACTGAGTAGTAGCAGATGTCTTCGGTTTCTGGAAGTTATTATCAATCATTTTTATAGTTAAGACAGAGGGAAACAGAGCAAATAATCTCACTGAAGAAAAATTAATGAGATGGTATGGTCTGCTGAGAATTTGGAAATCTGGATTAAAAGATCTAAAAGTCAGCATTAGTTTCACTTTGTCTCAGCAGAATTCAGGATAATTTAGCACTGTCTTCTTTCAAAAGTACAGGAGAAGCAGTGTAGGGATCCTATGCTGTCAAGTAACAGGGATTCTTATATCCAAACTGTGGTGATCACAGAACCCCCACTTTTATACTTTTGGGGCACCAATGGAAATCCTTCATCTGGAACCTTTCTAGGCAGGCCAGAGAGGCTTCCCAGATCAAAAATTCCATAAGCCTCTGAGGAAAAATACATCACTTGGGATGTGCAGCTATTTGGATCAGAGGCAAAAAAAGTACTTTGCAGGAAATGGGGACATATCTGCTGGATTTGTTGGTGCCTCCTTAAAGAAGCATGGAGCCATGTGCTCTCAAGAAAACAAATGTTTGATTTAAAGATCAATAAGGGGGCATAGACTCAGTGATACAATCTTCTCCCACCCTCTGGGCATCTCCTTACTTCAAGCATTTATCTTCCAGGACCACATAGTTGGTTTATGGGACTAGGAAAAGGTAAGGCTTCTTTTAGGAGATGCCAACAAAGGCACCCACATTCCCTTTAAAGCATCTTTTCTTTTCTGCTATGGATTGGCGTAAATTCTTATTGCTGTTTCTTACCTAGGATGACCAACCGTCTTGTAAGCTCTATTGCTCTGTGTAAATCCCCGAGCTGAAAAACAGCATAGCTGAGGTAATCCAAGATGTCAGCTTTACTGATGGTTGTCTGTTCACCATTATCATGCTGTTTTAGGGCTTGCTGCATCCACAGCACGGTGTGATAATAATCCCCATCGTTGTAAGCTGTTTTCCCCATACCAAAACAGTCATCCACTGTCAAGGTAGATCTGTACTTTGTGCCTGAAATGAGTAAAGCACACATTAAGTACATCTGGCAAACCTGCCTAAGCTTTTTGTCTGATAGAGTTCTACACAATGAAGGCGTGTGAAAAAAAAATTGATTCGATTTTATTATTCCCTTTGTTTTTAGATGAATGCTGTTCTTGTGGACATGGTTAAAAAAAGTTCCAGAGATACACAGAAAAAGGATAAATTTTTCTAATTCCCTCCTGCCTATTCACAAATCTTCCAAACCAGATACAAATAATCAGTCCACCTGCTGCTTTGAAAATTACATTCCTGGGTACCACCCCCGTCAAGAATTGGGTTGTTGATGTTCCTTCATCTTCTTGCTTTCCTGTCTTTAATCTAGAATCCTACCAGGGTATCAGGAGATTCAGGATCAGATGACAGACTTAATTCAGTACATGACCTTTGAGTTCATTCCCTCTTCTCTCACCAGGAATTTTTAAATTGCTAAGGGAAAAATACAACCAAACCCAAACCTACATTGAGAGTGGGAATAGCCCTGTTTTTCCCTCAGTGTGGAAAGATGCCAATTTTTTCTTAAAATTTAAAAATAGCTTGAGAACAAAAAGCAGAAAACCTCAGTCCTAATTGCTCATTGGTATTGGTATGAATAGTGGAATTGGAAGCTGAAGGGAATTGAGAGATTAAGTCCCACTCTCTTTTCCTGAGCCTCAAGGAAAGCCATATCTATATTTTTTGGTTAAATGGAAGGAGAGCTGGAATCAAAGAACAAGTATTCTAAAGTATTTCTTTCCAAGTCTACTATCTCCCTTGTCACACCTCCCCAATATCCTTTAAAATCCAGGATGGGGTGGGGAGTTGCCTTTTCAAAATGTAAAACTGTCAACTGTCTCAGACACTTTCACTCAAACTTGCTGTCTTCCCCGTCCAGTGGAAAAGTTTTCTGTGGTTAAAAGGAACACAGAATTAAGCAGATGCATAGCATAGCTGGGCTTCTGTGGAGCCTCAATTTAGACACAAAAACCATTGAGAACAGTCTAGTTGTATTCTATTACCCAACATCCCTGCTCAATTGTGTATTTGATTTACCCCAACAGAGTCATCCAGATTCTGGGACAATAGAATATATTGAAGTATACCTTTAACTCCAGATGTTCATCATGCCTAGTTGCCAAATGAACTGATCCATGTGAAAAACTGGAACGAATCCCAGGTTAACGTGAGTCAAGAGCCAAATACTGGGTTTTATTAATGGTTTATTCTACTGAAGTTTGTTATTCAAATGTTTTTAATGGAGGCCAATTTCCGAGGATTTTATTAGTAAATGTGACTGAATTAACCAAATATTACACAAAAATATTTATAGTCACAAGAAGCCTGTTAAGTTACTTAGCTTGTTATTAAAAAATATTTGTGAGGCCCAAAGATCACATAAGTAATCTGTGAAACTAAGAAAACTAAATAATTTGATAATTTTTGTTTTGCCTGAAATATATAGTGACCTTAAACTACTTTATAGACCAGCACACTGATCTCAAGCAGAATCATTCTGACAGTGCTTTGCATTAGCATAGAATTCAACCAAAAGAATGGAAACTGACTGTGTTTGTTTGTTTAAAATATAACTCAATCTAGACAACAGCACTACATTTCAAAGCTATTTCTACACCCTTACAATAATGCTCGGCATGCTTCTCTGAAATCTAGTGAACCATTGCTAACCATAATTTTGGAAATAACAAAACGAAAACTGGCACAGAGCCACATAGACACAGGATAAGGCACAGCATACAAATGTATGGTTTCGTAACTTATTCACTGGTTTTTTTTATATATATTCAGCAGGGAACCCAATTCAAAGAACAATATGCTTCATAGAAACATCATGTAGATTTCAATCATCACCTGGAAATTCTCCTTTTGATATTGTTTCAGAATCCAGTTTGTATGTGTCCTGCAAACGCATTAATGCCTTGGCAGCTCCAGTCTCATCTTCTTCATCTGGGAAAAACTGACGCTGAACCGTCAGATTTGTAATAAAGCCTTTATTTGAACAAGACAGAAAGGGTTAACCCGGGTGTCTCAGAAGACTATAATCAATAGCAGACTGATTTTCAATGAAAAACATCTCTCCTGTTCCAGAAAATATGATATATTGGATCCAAGAGTTGAAATTGAAACAGAAATAAACTATGTTCTCATCAGACTCTCTCAAATTGCAAAGAATATATTGCTATTTACTATTTGGCATGAAGATAAAATCTCATAAACGAAAGGCAAAAAAAAAAAATTGGATGAAATGGATCTGATCCAAGCTAGCAAATGAAATGTAAGCAGTGAGAAAATAAGGGCTCTCACTCTTATTGGTATGGTGAGTCCCTTTTATAGGGACTGAATCTAAAGAAGAAGCAACATTGATTGGTCATCATATTTTGGTCATCGTGTCTACACTGAAGTAATTTAATTGTCAAAAAACCAGACTGATGAGTTGCACTGAACTTCATATTTGGACATTCCCTCTCACCACTACCCTCCAATTTCATAAGTGTTCCTGCAATGCTCCAATCCATTCCTTCTCTTTCTGCTTTGAAGAAACCACCTTCCCTTTATATCTGAGCAGCCTATAGTTAGCTTCTTAAAAACAATTGGAAATCTACTTCAAATCATCATTTCTAATTCTGGTTTCAATATACGCTGTAATTTGAGTAACCCGTTGTCTGCCCTTTGGGATACAGAAAAGAAAGACTGGAGAAGGGAGAAAAAGGCATGAAATTGAGGCTTAGTTCTGGTGGCCAACTCACAGCTTTATTGCTATACCTCAACAAGGGCAATGATGCAATGAATTTACCATGGGTTCTTCAATGTATAAATTCTAATGAAGCGATCTGATAGTTTGAGAAAATTATTGAATCCATCTTAAATATGTATTTAACCAGGCATTTCTACAAAGATTGTTTGAACTGCAAATGACACTTTAAAAAAAAAATCCCAAAAGATGTGCAAAAAATTAAACCCTGGCCATTCTGCCTATAACAAACCAAAGTGCACTCAAATGTATTCTATTTAGTAGATCGTACCATATTTATTAATATGTACAGCATTCATGACACTATAAAAGAACAATTTAGCTATGTTGCATATGGTTATCAGAACAAGAGTCTTCAAAAGCCAGTAAGCACAATTTAACAAAAACACCAGATATAGCTAATTGAAGTCAGAACACTTAAATAACAAAGTGGAGAATGGGTCTCACCAATGAGGAATTCCTGACATTCTTCATGTGCAAGGTAATTATGCAGATCTACCAATAAAATAATAGAACTACAGGGGATGCTACAAAGAGTATTTTAACAGAGTAACTAAATGTTCTTGGGATTTAAAATGATTTGATTAAAAAAGGCCATATTGCATGGTTTTTAGCTGTTTTAGCTGAAATTCAGAAATAAATGACCAGGAAGAAATCTATGGTACACTCCCCCCCCCTCTTTTTTTTATAAATAAACAGTTCTAAGTTTTGTCCTTTCCAACATCCTGATAATTGTGATCCAACAAACGATGTATTCATACATATAGCTTTTAATCACTAAAAGAACCTCTAATCTAACCCACCCTACATCCAACAGTGAGAGTGATGTGGTTCCACTTCCAGTACTCACTCACATATGGCCAACATATTATAAGTAATGCAGACACAAAGTATAAACAGAAATGTGATTGTGTTCCCTGAACCCTTTTATAGTATGTATACCCATCCTTTGCCAGTGAAGAGGAGGTCCTCTTTTTCTGTCCTCGCAAAGCTTCAAGAGATAAGGTCTCGTGATGTACTGTTAAAACATGAGCTGCACGCCTTGGCTGAAACACCATACTTCACATCCTCTATGCTTTTAGCATAAAGCATAAGCACAGTGTTGCCCTAAACCATATGTGGTTGATTTCTGAGAAAACAACGTTTCCTCTTTAATACTAGTAGAGCATTCAGAAACAACCTTTTCCTGTCAAAAATAGTTTTGCAAAAAAGGAGGAGAAATAGTTGTAAAGGCTAACATCTAGACTTACATCTAGAAAACATTTTCAAAGAAAGCTAATGAAATAAATATAATTGCCTGTAAGGCTACATTTTAAAACAAGATTACAAATCATGATTCCACAGAGATAAAAAATTCTTTAATTCTTGTTCAGATAGCCAAATTTAAGCATATGATTTAATGTGGTCAATAACTAAAAACTTCAAAGGCTATTGGTTCTAAAAAAGGAAAAGTGATTTATGCAGTTTATCACATCTGAATAGCAGCCTCCATACTGCAATACCAGATGTGGAAGGAAAAAGAAATTTCATCTTAGTAAAAATCCTATGTTTGACATCACAACAGTAGAGAGGAAGAAACATTTATAGTTTTACTTGCTTATTGACAGAAATCTTATTTAATCTAACATATTTATGAATTTTTCTGATTTTCTAGACAAGTGATTCCCATTTCCTTAGTTCTGGCTAGTTTGCAAATTATGAGTTCTAAGGATAACTCAAAGTGGATACCACTTCCAAATAAAGCAATATATTTTTGCCACCTAATGACATATTTAGGGAGAAAATAGGTCTTTCTTTACTGTCGTCCATTTATTTCTAAAATATGTCTGGAGTACATTGCTCTCATCCAAACTTTAAGAAGCCAAAGACAATTCAGTTTTCAAGAGAAAGCTTTTATTTTTCAAGTAGCACAAGAAATTCAGAAATAGGAAATGAGGTCTCCGGCTCTTAGACCCTGCCTGAGAACTGGCATGATGCAGTGGTTAAACTACTGGATTAAGTGAGCGGAGACAAGTTCAAGTCTTCCCAAGGACAGAAGTCCTCTCTGTGACCTTGTGACAGCCCCCCTCTCTTAGCCTAAGGCTCTGTGATAAGCTGGCTGGACCCCCCTCCTATTGCCTTGTGCACTGAAAAGGTTTCCTGGAAGTATAGTGGAAAACAAGCAGATAGAGCAACTGAATGCTAAGGATGAATGATAAGAACAACACCACCCTTAGAACCTGCAAGGTGAAATAGCAAACCTGGATGCAGGAAATCCTTACTGCCATTCCCTATTCTTCCATTACGAAGTTTCCTTGCAAATCTTATTGGGGTGAAAAGAGATTCTGGTCTGCAGACAGATTTGAAGATGTGGAGCGGGTTGATGCATATACATAAAATCTTTTTGTTCACATATTACATTGCAGTGAGCATACCACTGCCTGTTAATTAATTGTGCCTCCAGAGTACATCCCCAAGTCCTTTTCGGCTCCCATAGTACATGCAGGAAACCACAGTGCTGCTTATCTCTTTATCTTAAATACCCAACCTTCAAAAGTCAAGGGAAAAAAAAAAAAGAACACTCTCCCCACCGCTTTCTCTGATGACATCATTATATCCCTGTCATGGTCTTTAGTAGGCCAAGGAAAAAGAAGTGCAGCTCCAATCACAAAAATACGACTCACTCCTTTAATAAAGCTGAGACGTAACTCGCTGTTCTCTAATCCACATTTCTCAGTCGCACCAACCACTCAGCGCTGACTAAAACATTTCCGATAGGTTAATTATAGGTTGTATGCAAATATAAATTTTAGAGTTGAGATGAGTCAAGATTCTTTCCTGTAGAAAAGCAGCTCCAGGAATGAACCAACTTAACCCTTTTCTTTGCTTCAAATAACAATGATTCAAAAGCACACTGAAATAATTGTAACCTAATTTGAAGAAACGATTCTGATGGGAGGAATCATATTGGAGCAAAGGGGAAAAGTTAGGCAGGGAACTTTTTTCCTCTTTCCTTTTCTATAGAAAGAAAAAAAAGCAGCATGGAGACTTGAATACTACCTGTTTTTGAAAGGAGGAGTTAAATGTGCTAAAGTCATAGGAGATACGACATAGCAGAAGAAGAAGCACCAGTCCATTTAACCAATATCTTTGTGCAGTCACAACTACTGAGAACAGGTCACACTGTTTCTTTCACATTTTCTAATGTTTAGGCACAAATTCCTTCTGTGATTTATACCATCAGTGTGGTATACACAGCCTACAGTTATATCCTATCAATGGGATTTTGCAAACACTTTCCTGAAGATATTTGGCACTTTACTGCACAATTCAGGGAAGTGCAAAAACCAAGAGATAATTGCATCCCATATTCGCACATTAGTTCAGGGAGTGCGTGAATTAGCTAGATGATTATGATTATGGACAAAGAGAGAACGACCTCGCTGATTAAAAAATTACAGATAGAGTAATATTACTGACGAAGGAAACTGGTTGATAAAATCTCCCGAACAATCCATATGGATTATATTACATTTGTGATTCTCCAAAGACTCTCACCTTTGGTCATGTCCTCGAGAACCAGATTCTCCAGCTCCAGCCATTCTTTGTTGAGGCGCTTTACTAATTTATAAGCATTGACAGGATGAGCAAGATAACCTTCTGGATCAGAGGAGGATTTGACTGTTAAGGATTCCATTGTCTCAGCCCAGCTGGGAAATAAAAGCATATACATATATTGACTATCATTTCAGCTTATTAGCCCTGAATAGATAAGAATATGACAACCTCTCCTCTTTTATTTTATTCTCAACCTCTCCTCTTAGAATCATCTATGTCCTTTAATCTTGGGTTGTGGAAATGAAGTAAATATTGCCATTATTTCCTACCATTTTGAATTCTATTACTTATACAATACCTTTAAATTGCAAAGATTTATATGACCAATTCTTTTTAAAAATGTTTTATTATTTCTTTGTTTCAGGCTGATATTTAAATCATTAAGATGGGTAAAGGAACAATTAATAAAGTTGTATACTAAAGCATCATCTATATCAAGGAAAATTATAAATTTACCAGAAAATTATTAAGATACCAAGGTAAATCCAAGCAAGCATTTTAAAGATAAGAAATGTCTCAGCAGGTGGCAGCATCTAACCTATCCTGGCTGTTCTCAGAAGCTAAGCAGGATTGGCCTTGGTTAGTATTTGAAGGGGAAACTGAAATGGGCAACAAAGCTCTGTATCATGGCCAATAGAACTACATGAACACAGTTAGCAAGAAGTGAGTTCAGTTTTAAAATGTCTTTCCAGCTACGTAATAATAACAGAAATAGAGCCCCATCACAACCAAACCCGGATTAGGCAATTAAAAACAAGTGTGCAGGAAGAAATAAAACGTTTATACATGAAAGGATTCAGAAACTTAATTCTGAGAATGCACATAAATTCCAGACTCAGCCTAAGCTCAGACTCAAACTCTTCCCAGGTTCTCTTTATATGCTCACCTACTAAAAGACAGTCTCTGTCTCTGACTGTACATTCATGTTACCCTACTGTAAACATGAAATTACCAAGGTTTGGGGTTACATGATACAAAAGAATTTAATCCAATGACTATCCTAAGAGCTACTTTTCACATTGGGTTGCATTCAAATTTGTCAGTCCACTGACATTTTTTTTTTTGGGGTGGGGGGAGGTGGTAAATTCTTGCTTTTGTAATATAGAATATTATATTATATTATGCTAAGGTATGGTCAACTTTTGGTGATTGCGGCTACATTCTACATAGAATGTAGAATGAGGGTAATTTCTACTGAAACATTATATCACTTACAGCAAATACCTTACTGAATTTAATGGGATTTACTTTTAGGTAAAATTGCAAATATTTTCAGCCTTCTCTCTCTGCTCAAATGTAAAAAAATAACAGTGTAACAATGTCCAACTGCTAAGAAAAGTAAAATATATTAAAATAAATATACCTACCTACCTACCTACCTACTTACCTACCTACACACATACTTATATAGTACATACATAGTCTCTTCCGTTACCTTTTTATTTTAGAAAGTTTGGTTTCTTCCTCTTGAATATATGCTTTTAATGACTGTACCAGATCTTTTTCCGCATGAATCAAGTCTGTCATCTGGCCTTAAAAGGAAGAAAGTCAAACATTGTTACTTCAAATGGATGATATCAGAGCATTATGAATAAGACAGAGACACAAAAGCTAAAGGACGTGGCCAGGCTGAATACTGAATTCAGCTTGCATCACAGAAATTACCAGAAGAGAAACCTGAGGAGATATGGATTCAGGTTGAATTAACTGATCCAGAACTGAGCTAGTCCAGATCACGAGCCTAGCAATACACAACAAATTTAAGAAAAGGAGAGCAGAGTAAGACTATCCATTTAGTTGAAAGAAAGAGGTGTAAGGAAATATTCAACTGAGACAAGAGCTATAGAAGCGAAACTACAGCTTGACTGATCCTTGTGGCAATGAACCTCTCCACCACTACCATCTTGCCTGCAATTCTGTTTGTATGCTTATCCTTGGTTCATCCAACTGAACTTTGCTCTTCAAACTGAACAGTCCAGGATAATTTCTGAATGGGTGTTTTGTCTTTCTCTGAACTATTTGAAAATAAAGCTTCATTCTCTAAACAGAAAGTCTACCATTTGAATCATGGTGATGTTATAAAAGTTAAGGGTTGCACTTGAGGTTGCATCAGGAACTAGCAATATGTGTAACTGGCAGCACAAAACACAAATAGATGCAGCAAGTTAAGATATATAGGCTGATCCAGTTTAATGTATAGAAACTATCATAAAGTCCACAGAAGAATTAATTTAAACCTAGAAAATTAAATCTGTCAATATTATTACTGGAGCTGCTTTTCTATAATTTCAGTATACAGGAATATAATATTAGTTTCAGTTCTTTACTAGGATCCTCTGTGACAATATTTCTGAAAAAAATAGGGCAAATTAATAGGCTTATTCTCTGGACTTGACAGTATACAAAATGATGGATACTGACTTTCCAGAAACATCATATTCATTGGATAGTTCAAGAAAACATATTTACTTTATTGCCCTTAACATGATCCCATACAGTGAAAAGAAATATTATCTTTTGTCTCCTTTCATATCCAGTATGTATTTCCAAATATTTGGAAGAAATCAATTTTTCATGAGCTCAACTCAGATGAATTCTTTTTTAAATGAAAATATCACCATAGTTAAGCTACTAATAATGCATGGACTTCCAAATAACTGACTGCTAATGAAATTGCTCCCATTTTATTTTTAAAAGTATGTGCATATTCAACTGTTAATTACATCTCAGTATTGAGAACTGAATTCAAGAAATAATTACAAGGTCATCTTGCCACCCTCCTTGCCTGGATTCTCTTTCACACACACCATTTTTTGTCAACCTGTCATTCTTCAGATAGATAGGAATGCAACTCAAACAAATCTAAGAGGTCTGGCACTACCTTGGCGGAGCCATGATGTATTGTCTAAAGTATAATTATTGAAATATTTCATTCCTGTAAATCTTCTGTTTAGATTCTTTTCTTTTGTAAAGACTTTTGCCCATTGGCCTGTTTTAAAACAATGATACTTTCTCACTCTATTTAAAACTTTGCTTCCTTTTACTTAAACAAGATCAGCTTCAGTTCCAGCTTTCTAATTTTTGCTGGAAAAAAATAGTTGATATTTGCTGGTTTGCCAAACCTTGTTCAGAAAGCAGCCAAGTTCTCTGTGTTATGGCAAAAAGTCTTATGTAACCAATACTTCTTAGTTTTATATCACTTATTTATGAAACGAAAATAATTGGCAGTATATAAAAATAATACACAGGATTTATGGGAAAAAAAACATCTTCTGATGTATTGTCCCTAGTAGATGTTAACTCGTGATAAAAGTTTATTCAGACTTTGTATGTAACGTTCTATTGGAGTCTTCAGATTTAATTGCCAGATTAAAATTATTGTTGAAATTTCAAAAAATGTTCTTTTGGGAAGAGATTTGGAAAAACAATTCTTTACTTTTTAATGGTTCAATCATATTTACTTCTTTTTCACTAGAAATAATTTTCTTCTAGGCCAAAATAGTTTTTAAAGCCATTTATTAAAATCATAACCATTTTTAAGCAGTTTACTCATTGGATATAGAGAAAATATAATTGAATCAGATAAGGTATTTAAATTATATTGTAATAGAAAACTGAACTGTACTTATCTGGTATTAATCAGTTTCAATACAGATCGGGAAGTATATGCATAGATTATTATTATGTTGGTCATGTAGTCAGCCAGATATTTAGACTGGATATGGCATTTTTATCCAACCTACTGTATCAAGTTCTTCCCAAGGCCCTGGGATAGATAGATGCTGTTGTTTGAGGGTGTTAAAAGTATCGTTGCAGGATGTAAGCTGTTCCAGAAAAGCTGCCTTTTGCAATTGATTGAAGATGATTCTGTTAATGCCAATGGTGTTCAAGTGGTGCTCCAGATGTCTTGATATTGCATCCAAGATGCCTATTACTAGCTTTGTTTTCTTTTGCCACAGTTATTCTACTTCTTCTTGCCGGCATCTCTGTGGCAAACACAAGTAACAGTGGATGGATTGCATCAAGGAAGACATGAAACGCATGGGTGTCACCCCTGAAGATGCCCTGGATGCCAAATGGAGACAGCTTTGCCAACAAGCGGACCCTGCCATAGTGCGGGAATAACACTAGAAAGAAGGTGGTGATTCTACTTCTTGCAGCAGTTATTATTATTACTAGTATGGATTGGACAAATGTGCCAGTCTCACCATCTACAGGGGGGGAAATGAAAACTGAAAGAATCAAGATGTCCTACAGAAATAACATTAAGAGTCTAGATAAATAAGAATATACAAATATCTGGGCATTCTTCAAGTGGATTGAGGAAAAATTCAGAAAAAATATAAAATAGCAGGACTTGCAGATCAAAGTTGAACACTTATAGAAAAAAAAAACCTGATGTTATACCAGTGTGATGTCTCCTGTGGACGATGGCTCCTCCACATCTTCCTGAGGCCTTGAGGGAGAATGAGATCATTCCTGGCATGTCTGGTATTGCTGACCCTGAACTGCCGGTAGAACATGCCTCGGCTGGGGAGAACTTGCAGGCCAATGAGGAAGAGGGGGAGGAGCTACCGGCCTTGGTAGATGCTAGGGTATGCAGGGCAGAGAGGTGGAGATCTGCCAGATTGATGGGGAAAAGCCCCGCCTCTCTTAATGAGCTGCACTGGGAGAGGCTTTTTAGCAAGGCAGGCAGAGGGAGGCGTTGTTGGAAGCAATGTGTGTGGGTCGTGGCCAGATGGTTGTTTGTTTCCGGGACTCTGCAGCTCATGGATTTAGTTCAGTTGAGGAGAACGTTTATGTTCATGTTTGGAGCAACTGGTTATCTGTCTGGTGGACTAACTGGCCATTGCCTGGAAGGTTAGTCTGGAGTTTGTTTGTGGCTGGCTTCGTTAAAACAACCCCCTGAACTCCTAGCTTGGACTATTCTGTGACTTCTTGCAAACCCTCAAACTCGGACCACCTGACTTGTTGACAAACCACAGTGGAGGCCCCTAACCTTGGAGGGGATTTTGGCTGTTTGTTTTTGGAACCTACCCAGGCAAAACCTTTATTTTCAAGACTGTTTCTGATTTGGCTGCATGTTTGTTTTGCTTTTGGTTATCTACTTGGGTCGTGAGCCAATTACTGTGCTAAGCTTGCAGCTGGGGGTTAGCTGAAAACCTGAAATGGAACTGTTGGGTGAACAGACTGAATAAAGCTCTCTACACCAACCCTGACATGTGAGTGAGTGGGGGCAGCACAACCAATCATGTTTGGAGCCTTTGGAGCAATATTAAAAGCAGGGGTCTCCAACACCCCAGGGCCATGCAAGCATGTGAAACTTCATTAGCATGTGAAACTTCATTTGCACATATGTGGAATTAAGATTATATGCACGAAACCATCCCCTCCTTCCCCGCCACTGCCGGTTGTGGACCCAGAAAGGTGGGGAATGCTGATCTAAAGGACTTTCTGGATATCTGGAAATACTGAATTTATCAGACCTGAATACCCTAAACACAAAAAACCATCCTGTTTGGAACTGCCTATATTGTTAGATTCTACCCTAATAATTCTGAGGGCCTTGATTTATTGAAGTTTTCACCAGTAACAGATTGTGAATCTAACTCACATAATTGCTATTCTAAAATGTATTTAACCAAGGTTAGTATATAATGTAGAATGTTTAATTAAAAAAGATCACATGGTCAGACTGAGAGCCTGAGGGAAACTGCCATGGAAATGTATAAACTCACGTGAAGGAAATGCCTTCCAGTTTAAGTTCTTATTAAAGACAGTCATGCATAAGAATGGGTTATTTCCCCCTTAAATATGTTCTGAGGATTATTAAGCCCATAAAATTATACTGATGTGGCCAAATTCTATGGAAGGATATCTGTCATCCTTTCCATTTTGTACAAAGAACTCTCGTCTTTCATCAAGCGCTACATGCTGAGTTGCAGTTCTTGGAAAGGAATACTGTAAAACAGATGCCAATAGTTAGATTTCAGACAGAATCCAATTTAGGGATGCAGATGTCCATTGGATAGTGATATGCTCTATTCCTCCTCCCTCCTGCAATGCTCCTGCTCCTACCAATGTTCTTCGCAAAATTCTTCAACACTCCAAAGCAGGTTGATGTTGACTGCAAAGAACTACGGAGGAAAACCATCCTTTTGATTTCACTAGTGGGATGTATTTCATGAGCAAGAATCCAAATGATAAATTTATTTAACTTGCTTTGAATTTCCTATGGGAATATAATTTTCTATACCACTTTCAGTTACAACTTATTTGTTCTGTAGGAAAATACATGAGCTTGTCAGAGATTCATACACTCCAGTCAATAATGTGCAGGCAGAAGAGTTAGAAATGAAGTTCAAGCCATTGAACATCAAGCCATAATATCATTTCAATTTTAATGCAAAAATAAACAAAACGCAAGCATTCATGACTTGGAAAAAGTTTAATCATTTTAAAATTTAAACATGTACTAGACATTCAAAATATAGTTAAAACAAAATTCTGAAAAACAATATGGTTATATAGAAGAAATTACAAATTTTCTCTTGTCTGTTGTAAAGCACGTAAAACATGTCATCTGGAATTTTTCCAATCCCTTTACCAGGCCTGGCCATCTATATTTTCTTGTGTTTAATTAAATTAATGTGTTTCATCTTTATGCTTCAATTTTCCATTTGCATTGTGCCCAGGTATGTGTTTGTATAGGTATGTACTAGGAAGTATGGTATGGGCTCCATTTATTCCATGCTGGGTCATGTGACCATGAGAGGGAAGGGAGAGCGCTTAGAACAGAGCAGGCAGCAATATTTTGAGCCATTGCCCAAGTGTCACTCCCATTGAGCTGCATTGGGGAATTATTTGTTTCCCTTGGAATTTATTTTGCTATAGCCCCAGCCAGATTTTCAAATTCAATTTTCCTTCTGATGACTTCTCTGCCATTATCATTTTGGTCCTGTTCAGTTATCTTGATGTTCCAGGATCCTTAACACAAGTTATATCCAATGTAATGTAATGTAATGTAATGTAATGTAATGTAATGTAATGTAATGTAATGTAATGTAATGTAATGTAATGTAATGTAATGTAATTGTAACCTAACCTAACCTAATTAGCTACTCATCTCACATATGTGACTCTGGGTGGTTCACACAATTAAAATAGAAAAAACAGAGAGAGTAAAAAAAAAAAAACCAATAAAAACTAAACAGGTGAATGCAATCAGAATCTTACATATAATACAGCTATTTCACAGGCTCTACATTTCTATTGGGATCTCCAGGCCCAATGGCAAAACCAAGTTTTTGAGACCCTCTGGAATCCAATAAGGTCAGGGTCGATCTCACCTCAAAGAGAATGATGTTCCAAATGGCAGATGCTACTGCAGAAAAAAGTCTTCTCTTGAGTCTGTCAGATAAAACTCCTTAGTAGACAAGGCCTGTAATATGCCTCTTGCCTCACCTGATGGGACAGGTGGATGTAATGGGGAGAAGTGGTCCCTCAAATAACTTGGCTCCATAAGCAGTACCCTGAATTAAACCAGGAAGCAAAATGGCAACTAATGCAGCCTACAGAGGAGAGGTGTAAAATGTGCTATTTCTAGGGACATACACACAACTGCCCATGTGGCCCAATTGGGTTTGAAAGAATGAAAACAACTAGAGGGTGGAATATATTCTCATTCATAAAAAGACATGGTTATAAAAATAATTTTCATGATTTTACTATTTTGTTTAAAATTATCCATACCTATAGAAGTGAAAAATTCTCCTTTTATGCATCCCAGGCAGATAAACAGTAATAGCATAATCCACTGTGCCATCTTCAATAAAAGGAGTATCTGCAGGAAAAATAAATATAAAGAGAAAAACAAACTTGAGAACGTTTAAAAGAACCAACATCCATAATAGTATTGCTCAATATTATCAGACTGGAAAAATCTGGAATCAAAACTACCGTGCACAATACATCTGCAGTACAGCATTACATCGGAATGCATCATATGCTATGAATAATTATTGTTTTACAGCAACTCTAAATAAACATTATACTGGATTCCATTCACGGTAATTATGGATTGCTTTAGTTCTCATCTTAAAATATTTCAGTAATACTGGCATATATTTTCATATGCTACAGCTGTTCAAATTTTTTTTGACCATAGATACGCCAAGCAAATGGGAGGAGCAAGACTAGAGGCCCATTTTCCCAATTGCCACAGAACCATTTAAATCTTCCTATTGCATGTTCATAAACAAGTCTGCTACTGAGAATGAAAGGTATGATCGTAAAATTGTTCAACTGTTTATAATAAAACTGTTCCTTATGTTTGTGCAACAGCTTGTCTGCACTCCATGCATTCAATTCCAGTGTGATGCTATTATTATTTCAGCTTGCAAACACCAACAGTGCAATTCTATACATGTACATCAATAAAGACCACAGAATGGGAAGAACAGAACAGAGCTTCTTCTCATATATGCATCAAATTGAAATTTAACTGTCTTAAAAAGATTTTCTGATGCCTCATTTCCAGCTACATCTTTAACATGCAATCAATCAGTCTAGGCAGACTGACTAAGAATGAGACACAGAAACAAAGCCTAATCTACGGACTGGAGGCTGGGTGAAAAAAAATTATTTATTTATTTAGACAAAGCAATTTGTTTATGTTTAGACATACTTTGCTCTGTTCTTCTTCTAAGACTTTATTTTTTCTAAAACTAGCTAATAACACCACTTTTTTTGGAGTAGTACCATAAAATTATATATCAATGGAAAGATAATTTAATCAAGAATGTAATGCAATAACTTTTATGAAGGATTTGCTATTAGAATAGCAGTTATAGTATAAAGAAGAAAAGTAAAACACGTAGAAAAAACGAGATAAACAAAAATTATCACCATAGAAAAAACGAGATATAAAAAAATTATCACGTCAGTTAATACTTAGTTGGGTAACCTTTAGCATGAATTACGGCCTTACAACGTCTTCCCATGGAGTGAACCAAGTCTTTTAGTTCTGCAGCTGTTATAATGTGAAACCAAGATTGAATGATTGCTTCTATTAACTGGGTTTTATTGCTGGGTCGCTTCTGACTAACAAGTTTCTTTAGTCGGCTCCATAGATTTTCAATTGGGTTAAGGCCTGGACTATTCCCAGGCCATTCCAGCAATGTAATATGATTATCTTGAAACTCCCACAAAAAAGTGGTGTTATTAGCCATCAAACCTCAAAAATACACTTTTCCCAAAAGGTTTCCACAATTTTGGCCACTATTGTAGCATATTTCTTTTCCTAGTTTGGAGATCCATAGGCCTTCTTTTCTATCATTCTCAAAGATTTTTGGTAATAAATTAAAAGGTCTAAATTTTTGTCTAAATCAATGGTCTCAAAGTGTGGTCTAGGGACCACTGAGAATCCCTGGGAGCCTCTCAGGGAATCTATGAAATAAATTTCATCAGTTTTAATTTCTAATACAGTAAATATTGATAGATATAATCCATGTAAATCAAAGCTATTTGAGATCTATCATTTTTAAGAATGTAAAAATGTTTGGGAATGACTGGTTTAAATGAGCTGGATTTATTTGCTCAGACCTTGTACTCTGAGCTCCTTTAGTGAGAAAAAGGACTAATAAAACAAATAATCCATCCTCTAAAGTAATTCACAAGTAACTTGAGAACCTTCTATAAGCTAGTGGCAAGTGCCATGAATGGGGCCTGCCAAGATTAAAACCACAGCAAACGATAAAACAGAACAATGGAGCAAGCCAAAAGAACTCCAGGGGTGTGTATATTTGGACAGACTAAGCCATGACAGTCCCTCTGAAGTGCTTGTTCTTGTTTCCTGGAGACATCTACACGCAGCTTGGCTAAGTGATTATGAAGAAAATTTCCATTTAAAAGATCAACCCTCACCTCATCATATCCCTTCTTTCAGGATATCTGCCAAGGCAAAGAACATTGTTTACTTCATCCAGCAGTATTATTTTATTTTTTATTTTTTTGCCACTTTTGCCTTGGCTATAAGAAAAAAAAAACTCAGTAAGCACAGAAGATAGCTTTGATGTGGAAAGAGAAGATACTTGGGCTATGAAATGTTTAATTGGCTTGTTTATTCTACAACAAAACAAAATGACAAGTGTTTACAGCTTCTTGCATTTTAAAGCTTACTTGTAACAAATGTGAGCAGAGAAAAGGAGAAACACTCACTCCACTGCCTTCTTCCTATAAAGGCCAAACTGCTGAAATGGGATCATACTCAGTCTAGCAGGACATGCAGGATCTTTACATAAGGTCCAGCTGTGGAAAATGAGGGTACTATAACAGCTAGTGTTCAGGGACAGAAGGGATTTCCCCCTTCAGACTTTCTGACTTAACACAAAGACCGTGATAATTTTGGATACATCATCCCATCCCCTAAAATGTCTCTTTGAGGTGCAGAATAGAAGAGAGTTCACCTGGTGTTCTCTTTTCCATTTGTTATGCCAGTATTAAACACACGAGAAGGTTAAAGCTGGAATCACCAAAGGCCACTCACTCTGTGGGACTAATTAGGGATAGTATTGTTTTCAAGGGCTATGGAAAATTCTGCATCCTTTTGATATAATGTAAATTCTTGCCTATTGTTTATGCCTCTCTCTAACTCTCCAAGATACACAGACACACACTTTAGCCTGCCTCTTATCCTTTTTTTCCCCTCTAGTCAACTGTTTTTAGAATTGCTGATATTTAATAAATAAACATCAGGCTATATTTTGGTAGCTGCACTGAATGACAAATATGCTCTTTCTGATTTGGATAGAGGGATTCACTGGAATGTGCTGGGTACAAACTAAACTGGAAATTACCTCTAGTAATCTTCCAATAATAATAACATCAATCAAACAACAGAAAAATGCTAAGTTTCATTTTCATTGATCATTTATACATAACAATAAAAGTGCAGCATGCATTTTTATCTAATCAGTTTTTATCTAAGCCGCATGAATGAAGTTTGATCAACAGGCCTGGAACAAAATGAAAACCATATCTATAGATACGTTCATATCTAGCAGGATTTAAAAAGAAATTTGCTAAGTGAGTAAATGCCTCATTTTCTGTGAGTGGCTATAAATCTCACCTATTTAATCAGTCAGGGAGTTAAAAAATGTCCAGCAGCGAAAAATCCCTCATATCCCTCCAAGTTCAAGGCACTGTTTAGCATGTGAAATATTATACATAGGTTGACCAGATAATTGAAATAAACATCATATTCTAAAAAGCTGCCTTGATCCCATTTGATGTTTTACGTCTATTGTTATACTTTTAATAGTTTAAAGACATCTATTTTTTTCAGTTTCACAGAAATGCAAGGGAATCATACATCAGAGGAAGGCTTAGCCATTTCCCAAAGACCAATGACCAAAGGAAACCATGCGGTATACACTAAAGACACAATTCCTCTTCACCCTGCAGCACATTTTAGTCAACCTCTAGAAATATGTTATCTACCACAAACCAATACTGTCTTGCTTGTTCACTCAGCATTGTTCACAAATTAGCCCTTCACATAACACTATCCAATCCTGAGTAAGAGTATTTTTGTATGTTTTGTATTTTTGAACATATGTCCCACAAGAAAATTATGCTAATGACTTTATTGTGAGATATGAGTAATTTACAGCTCCCCTGCCTTATATTCCATCCCCATCCCCAGCAAAACTGCTTTAAATTCAACAGACGAGAGAGACAAAAAAGAATAGTAATAAAAAACATTGAATATTTACATGTAAGGGCTAAAAATGTTTCTTCCTGAACAGCTACTGATTTATTATATTCACCAAACTTATATGCAACCACTTGGGGAAGCGAGTCTAGGCGGTTTACAAACATTGCAAAGGGTACCTCCTGAAAACTTCTGGTTTCTCATAGTTTATGATACGATGGCTGTTTTCTGCTGAGTAAGCAGAGGCTACTGCAGAATCTGTATACAGAATATAAGGTAGATAGTAGGGCTGCCTAAAGCTTTAAATTTGCTCTAAAAGAGTGGGTGGGAGCGCAAATGGGGCACCTGTCCACAACTCATTAAAGCAGAGACATATTTTCCCACATGACTAATTCTGCAATCATAGAGGCAAGTTACTGTAATGAATAGCACACATGCTGTGTTTGTATTCCCATATGTTCTGAAATAGCCTTTTCATGTCAAATGCAAAGTCCCGTAATAGCTAGCTTCCAATTATGAGTGCATATGAAGTTTGGTGATGGAGTTCAGGCAGAGTTTAAGGAGGAAGTTTCTAGTACATGTTCACTCTAACTAGGCAGTATGTCGCTGGCTAATGTGAGAACTAACCAGGAAGCCCAAAGAAATAGAAGACTTTCAACATTAAGAAATATAAATAAAGCTAAATTTACTGGAATCCCCATTTCTGGTCTACAATATTTTTAGCATATTTATATTTTTGCCAAAAGAAACCCAATATAGATTTGAAATAAATGCAATTGTGTAATAGTGCTTGAAGAAAAAGTCAAAGAGCCAGAACAAGTCATCATACTATAACTCAGAAAAGAGAGTGAAGATGTAGAAGACCAAACAAATTAAGCCTTTAGTTGGAGTTGATAGAGGAAAACAACTCTCCATTAGCCAGCAAACAAAGCAAAGGAATAAATTTAGTGGGGTTGTATATGCAGCATTTTTTTGGAATTCCCAATGTAAGTGCTGTCCACATATACATGTGTGCAGTCCCACAAAAAGCCTTAGAAGTATGCAAACCAAATTTTCAGAAAATAAAATTGTTTTAACACCAATGAGCCTTGTGGTACATTCTTTGAATGTTTCACAGAACCCTAGTCTGATCATGTCTGATGCCCCGTGCAAAGTACTGATTCAGAGTAAGCATCTGAAAGAGAATCTTGGTTTGAGGATTGTGCATCAGAAAAATAGGGTTTTAACTTTCAGATGGATTTCAGATAGACTATGGAATCTAAGCTAAAGAAAGCACTAACAGCATCATATACATTTCTTCCCATTATTGCTAATTTATTCTGAATGCATTCTTTGCAGTTAATATTCTGACTAAAACAATGACAGTCCCTGCCAAATGTGGAATTATCTTAATCAATTTCAGTTAACCAATGGCTTTTGTAGCCTGTTTTATTTCTTAAAGTCTGCTTTGGAGCAGGCTAGGAAAACCTCTGAAACAATAGAGGAAACACTGAAATTCCCACCACCATGCACACAAATTACCTCCTTTTTCTGCAGGGATATCCCCGAGTTTGATATTAGTGCTGTCCTTTGATTTGAAGAAATCTAGTTAGGATAAGGTTAAGGTAAAGGTTCCCATCGCACATATGTGCTAGTTGTTCCCGACTCTAGGGGGTGGTGTTCATCTCTGTTTCAAAGCCGAAGAGCCAGCACTATCCGAAGACGTCTCTGTGGTCATGTGGCCGGCATGACTAAGCGCCAAAGGCGCACGGAACGCTGTTACCTTCCCACCAAAGGTGGTCCCTATTTTTCTACTTGCATTTTTTAGGTGCTTTCGAGCTGCTAGGTTGGCAGAAGCTGGGACAAGTAATGGGAGCTCACCCCGTTACACGGCACTAGGGATTCGAACCGCTGAACTGCCAACCTTTCAATCGACAAGCTCAGCGTCTTAGCCACTGAGCCACCACATCCCTCTAGTTAGGATACAAACCATTAATTTACATTCTATTTATCGATTGACTGTACAAATTTATACCCTGCCCGTTTCACTATCTAAATGACTGAGTAGTTTACAATAAAGAGGGCATAAAATATTTTCAGCAACAAAGTTAAAAAAAAACAAATAGAGCACTCAAGCTACCAACCATGTCCAGGAAGGTATATCACTATTGGATGCCACACTAGTTAATAGAACCCGGCCTTAACACTCTCCTGGAAGGCCAGAATAGTGGGGACCGGCTTCACCTTAGAAGGCAAGATGTTCCATGGGATGGGGGCAATGAGAGAGAAGCTCTCCTCCTAGACCCCTCCAGTCAAAATTCTCTAGCCAACAGGGTCCGTAACATGCCCTTTCTGCCTAACTGGATAGTACAGGTGAATATAATAAGGATGTGACAGCTCCTTAGGTAACCTGAGCCTATGCCATGAAGGACTTTCAAGATCATAAGCAACATTTTGAATGGACCTGGAAGCAAACCAGCACCCAAGGCAGCTCATGCAGCAAAGGTATTACATGTATGTATCCCTAGGACTGAATGGACAACTACATTTTGTGCTTCTGGATATTTTTCAAGGCTATCTTCATGTAGAGAGCATTGCAATAGTTCATATCGGAGATGACCGGGGCATATGTGACTGAAAGAAGGGCTTCCCAAACCAGGAAAGGGCACAACTAGTACAAGTTGAGCATAGGTCCTCCTAGTCACGACTGTCACCTGCTCCTCAAGCAGGAGGTGTGAGTCTACCCTCAGCCCTCCACCCTCAGCCACTACAGCTTACCAGTAAGTTAAAGTGGAAGCAAATGCATTCCCTCTTTCTCAAGCTAGTTGCACAGATGGAAAATAGATGTCCTTCCAGAAGCTGTTGAAGAATGATTCAGCATTAGTCATACCAATTACAAATACTGAGAGTTGGAGATATACAGAAGCATATCAGTTCCTCATTTCTGATACAACACTTCATTAATTTTAGCCCAAATGAAAAATTGTGTCTCCAAGTTCATATTGACAAAGGGTAAAAGTCATAATCACAACTCTATGCCTGCCACATGAAAAGAAATAATTTAACATTTTGAACATTCTGATTTTATGTTGCACAGAAGGAACTTATCATACACTATTAGCTAGAAACTAATGCCATTTCTTGATGACAGTTTCTCAAAAGGAGTTTAAGAAGCTGTACGGTTTCTCAAATCTTAGCTATGGAAACATAAACATCCTGAAAGTTCATATGTTCTCCATATGTCTCTGTTTATTTAAGTTCACCTGTGACTTGAGATTTAAGGACAAAGTGCACATAAAAACACTGAAACTCTAAAATACTTAACAGTTTAATCCACAAATACGCAATTTTTTCCTGATTGAGGGGAAATGCTCTATATTTTAAAATTTTAGCTGCAGACCATACTCCAGAAAATAGAGCCAAAGCAAAAAAAAAAAAAGTTCTGATTTGGTCTAATTAAAATTACTGGCAAAAATATAGTTAATGTACTTCATCCTAATGTTTTTAAAACTTTTTCCTTTCTGACATATTAAAAAATTATCACTTTTACCACTGAATCCATCCCAAACACATTAGGGACACCGCTTGCAACTCTGATCCAAAACTTGGGTGTCCCAATTCAATTCCCCTCCCAAAAGGAAAAGAAACTGGCAATCTTTGTCTATTAAATGCCATTATATAAGTCTAGCACGATTTGAAGTTATCTACTTCATTTTAGGCATAACTGAGTTGGAGCTAAATGAATCAGACTTTACCATTAGAAGTGAAAAGACTTCTGCTTATTTCAAATTCAGGGTGACCATGAATTTGAAAAGAACATGAGCCTTGACTTTAACAAATAATATAAAAAGCAGTCTTAAAATAATATATGGATAGATTTCCTGGGACTTGCCTTTGTTATTCTCTAATAAGAAGCAGGTGAGTGATAGTACTGAAGCCTGAACTCTATAATTCACGCACACAATCAATGTTAAATTTATCATGTTCAATGGTGGCAGAACACTTCATATATTACATTTAGGAGCTAAGATGAAATTACTTTTGACTATGGGATATTAAAGCATGTTGGAGTGGGAATTTAAGAAACCCATACGACACCATGGTTAACACTGTGGTGATGGGTAATACCTGGCAATTAAGGATGGGGATGTGTTTAGGGAAGTATTCATTGCAATTCTATTCTCCAAAGCACCTGAGAGCAGGACAAGAAGCAATGGATGGAAACTAATCAAGGAGAGAAGCAATCTAGGGCTAAGAATAAATTTCCTGGCAAAATAGGGAATAGGTGGTTAAATAGGGGAGAAAGTGGTAAAAGAGAGCATAAATGAGAAGCAAGAAAATAATATTGAAGGAAAAGGAATTGAATGCAAAAAGCAGTTAGATGATTTCACTGGGATTTACAGTGGCAAAAAAAGAGTGGATGGGGGGAACATCCCCCAAAAAAGAATCAATCAAAGGGTAAAGAGGGAAATAGTGGAAAGACATTAGGAGAAAGCTTGGGGAGAACTATATCTAAAAGTGAGAAAAAGGATTCAGAAGAAAAGATATAATAAATATAAAAAGAAAAAGAAGAAAAAGAAGAAGTTAAGAGAATGGGATAAAAGGAGAAAATTTTCAAAAAGTGGAATTTTGGAGAGACTAAGAGAAAATGGTTAAAGAAGGGAAGATTTGTGGAAAGGAGGAAGGGAAATAAGATACACATTAGTAGATTTAAGGGAACAGTATTAATATTATTAATTGTGGATGGTCAACTAAGTTAAAGTGTTTTTATATAAGATTTGAATATGATGATGTATATTGCCTATAGTAAAACAGAATAGCAGATGAAATGTGAAATGGCAATTTGGTTTAATTTTGAAGACAATTTAAACTAAGAGACAAAGTTGAAATGTTAAAATGGGATGGGGATTTTGAGAAATATATTCAGTAATGGAGAAATAAGATAATTAATTGATGTTACTGTAAGAGCTTAGGAATTAAGGGTGGATAGTGATATTGTTTATGTATTAAGAAGAAATTAAGATAAGATAAAGAACTATGGAAAAAGAATATTATGGCTGAAATTGGAAACATGTAAAATGGACCTGAAAAAAAAAAAGAACCATATGGCAGAAGCTGAAATAACAAGATATGGTGAAAAATTATTAATTTTTTATAAAGGATTATATAAAAGAGATGAATATGGAAAAAATGGGAAGATTGGAATAGATTATAAAGATTAATATGTATAAGATGTGACCCAGTCAACACTCTGTTCATAAATATGTATGATGAAAGAAAAATTCTAATAAAACTTGTTTACAAAAAATAATAAATAAATAAATAAATTTCCTGACAGTTAGAACAATTAATCAGTGGAACAACTTGCCTCCAGAAGTTGTGAATGCTCCAACACTGGAAGTTTTTAAGAAGAGATTGAACAACCATTTGTCTGAAATGGTATAGGGCAGTGATGGCGAACCTTTTCGGCACCGAGTGCCCAAACTGGAACCCGCGCATGGGCGACGGAGCGATGGAAATCCGAAGACTAGCTGGCTGGTGCGCATGCACGCGCCAGCCAACTGGTCTTTGGGATTCTGGCAATGCCACCCTGGAAGCCAGAAGAGCAGCTGGCAATGGCGTGCGTGCCCACAGAGAGGGCTCTGTGTGCCACCTCTGGCACACGTGCCATAGGTTCGCCATCATGGGTATAGGGTTTTCTGCCTGAGCAGGCGGTTGGACTAGAAGACTTCCAAGGTACCTTCCAACTATTCTATTCCTATTCCTATGCTATTCACAGTAATTTTTCTGTAAATTGTTTCATTGTCAAACAAATCCAGGCAAATTGTTTCGGCAGGTTACTATTGGTGAAACCTGTGCTTAAATGGAAGGAATACAGAATAATATTGAAATAATAAAAATTTCATTCAAACGCTTCCCTGACCACTTCCATTGCCCTTCTAAAGGAGAAGAGTGCTACCTAACTGCCACACCTTCAGATGCTGTTCTTTAGCAGTCAAGAATGGCACACTCATTCTCTCCTCCTCTCAGTGATAATGCCTGAAGAAAGTTACTATTTTAAGAGCAGCACACAATATTCACTTACACATGGATTCAGAAAAATCTTGATTGGGTGAAAAGATCCTTTACAAGGAGTAGCAATATTTTTCCTTATAATTTATCTTATTGCATCAATGTCCAAATAACATTCCAAACCTTTAAAAGAGTAATTATAGTATGATCAAAATCTTGCTTTTGCATAACCACTACTGTGTTGTCAATAGAGAAAAAAAATACCCAGATAGAGGGAGCACAGCTGGATAGCAGCAGAAAAATATGTGTTTCTCTTGTGTTTTCCATCAAATGAAAAAAAAAAACAGAGTAAGAATTCTACATAAAACTCAAGAGTATAGATGTAAAATTGTCAAGGATTCTGGAACAACAGAAAAAACATTTTCTTCTGTTTCTTTTTTCCAGAGAAAGAAAGAAAATGGGCAGCAGGAGAGACAATAACATTTAAGCATTTAATTTACAACACCATTGACAGATATGCTTTGTTATGAATTTACTTTAAATATTTTTGAAATAGTGACTCATGCTGTAGAACTTTTTGTTGTGCCTGTTATGTTATTTTTGCCTGCTTATTTAGAAACAAGCAGGTAAAAAGAAATAGCAATAAAAACGTGCCATCACCATTGTACCAAGATTGCCCCCGGTTCAGAGCAGCTCCACCCACTGACCCGGACGTCATCATAAGTGATCTGCGCATGCGCAGAAGAGTGCGCGTGGGCACAATGTGAACCAGTAGTAAAGGTAAGTAGAACCCACTGCTGAAAGAAAGGTATTTACTTTCAATTTGTGTCCAAAAAGGAAACACTAATAAAAAAGTGGTGAAGGAATATATAGTATATTTGGCCACATGAAGTAAATAAAGCAACATAATTTTTTTTGCATTTGAAATACTGTAACTACCAGCCATTTCTACTTGTAAAATCAATCTTGTTATCGATTTTACAGATTTCTGGAAACTAATTTGTGGTTCTTTACCTCTTCACATACTAGCCTTCTTCATGATTTGATGAATTTCAAATCTCTATTTTGCAATTGCTCTAATGACTTTCTGGCTTAGGTGTCAACAGAAGATTGATTTAAAATGTAAGAGCTCTTACATTAAATCAAACTAGTCTAAATATTATCCAATTTATACAGTAACTATCCAAGCTTAAATCCTCAATTTGTTGCCAGTTACTCAAGCCCATTAAATCTGAGGATTATTTTCTCCTCATTCAGCAAATCAAGCTCTTGGAAAAAATATTGAGATTGATCTACAGCTTTAACATATTTTTATTTAACTGACATTTCTAATTCTGATATTTAAAATCTAATCTAAAACACAATGTTTTTCACTGCATTTAAATATACAACTATGCATAACCAGTAAAAGCATCCCTGTTAAATGATTACCGTATTTTCTGGCATATAAGACGACTTTTTAACACATGAAAATCTTCTCAAAATTCGGGAGTCGTCTTATATGCCGGGTGTCGTTCTCCTGTAACCAGGCAGACCAGCCCGAAAAGTTCTGACGAGCCTTAAATAGCTTTGGCGATCCAAGCTCTGACGATCTGCTAATCAGGCAACTCAGCTGGGATCGCCAGAGCCATGGAGAAGAAAAAAAGTTTTCCCCCTCCAGCTTGCTTACCTTAGCTGCTTGCCTTGCTTCGCTTGCCTTGCTTCACTTGCCTGAATCCATTCCATCAGCAGGCAACTCCCTGCCTGCAATCAAGCAGGCAGGGAATTGTGGACTTCAACTCCCAGAATTCCTCAGCCAGCAAAACAAAGCTGGCTGAGGAATTCTGGGAGTTGAAGTCTACAAGTCTTAAAAGTTGCCAAGGTTGGAGACCCCTGTTCTATTGGGTAAGTTTTTTCCCCTTTGGGAGCTTTAAAAAAAATAGTTAATTGGGGTTTTTTTTAGTTGTTCTTTTTTAGACCTAGCCATTTAAAGTTTAGGAAGTTTTAAATTTAGCTTTCATATAAAAATAAAATAAAATAATATTTGTGCAGCTTTCTGAGATTTAGTGTGTTTTTGTAGTGTTTCACTCTAACTACACAAACACACAAAATCTCACAAAGCTGTATGTGGAATTTTGTGTGTGTAAAGTGTGAAAGTTGGGTTTTTGGGCTTTTTGTGGCTGTGTGAGGTTCCTGCTTGTTGCAGGGGCCATTTTGGGTCTAGCACAGCTGCTTTTACATTGTGGGTGAGCCAGCTGTGTTGTGTTGTGTTGTGTTGTGTGTGTGTGTATAAAGTGTGAAAGTTGTTTTTTTGGGTTTTTTGTGGCTGTGTGAGGTTCCTGCTTGTTTCAGGGGCCATTTTGGGTCTAGCACAGCTGCTTTTACATTGTGGGTGAACCAGTTGTGTTGTGTTGTGTTGTGTGTGTGTAAAGTGTGAAAGTTGTATTTTTGGGCTTTTTGTGGCTGTGTGAGGTTCCTGCTTGTTGCAGGGGCCATTTTGGGTCTAGTACAGCTGCTTTTACATTGTGGGTGAGCCAGTTGATGTTTTTTAATTTTTATTTGGTGTGCATTGGAAGAGGGGTAGTCTTATACGGCGAGTATAGCCCAAACCCTATATTTTAACAGGAAAATTCGGGGGTCATCTTATACGCCCAGTCATCTTATACGCCGGAAAATACGGTAAATGCCAGACCCAAAATCACAGGTGACACATAATACTGGTGTCAGCATTCTGATGCTGCCATAAAAAGACGAGACTTGACTTTTCACCTACTTATTTCTTTGTAGATAATATCCCCTAGGAGATGTAGATAATATCCCCTAGGAGCTCCTGCGCGAGCTGCACTGGCTCCCGGTGGTCTTCCGGGTGCGCTTCAAGGTTTTGGTTACCACCTTTAAAGCGCTCCATGGCTTAGGACCCGGGTACTTGCGGGACCGCCTACTACCACCAATAGCCTCCCACCGGCCGGTACGCTCCCATAGAGAGGGGCTCCTCCGGGTGCCGTCAGCCAAACAATGCCGACTGGCGGCCCCCAGGGGGAGAGCCTTCTCTGTGGGGGCACCTACTATCTGGAACGAGCTCCCCCCAGAGATACGGAGGATCCCGGATCTGCGCACCTTCCGCCGTGCCTTAAAGACCTTACTATTTCACCAGGCCGGCCTGGCCTAATTTTCCCCCTCTTTTATAAAAGATTTTTAAAATTTTAAATATCTTTTAGTATTTATATATTCAATTTTAAATTGGTTTTAAAAGTTTGGGGTTTTAAATTTGTCGGGGCCAAAATTATTTAATTTGATTTTATTCTATTTTTTAAATTTTGTATTGTATGTTTTTATTGTTTGGCTGTGCACCGCCCTGAGTCCTTCGGGAGTAGGGCGGTATAGAAATCTAATAAAATGAAATGAAATGAAAAAAAAATGAGATGGTGGGGGGAACATTCCTATGGAGTGAAGTCAGAAGCTGAGGAGACTGACTTGGAAGATGATGAGAAGATGAGAATTGGGGAACGGAAAGGGAAGGGTTTGGGGGTCAGAGGGTTAGTATCGGCTACGACTAAGTCGGGGCCAGGTCTGTCATACTCAATAAATGGAATACTTCAGCAAAGATTAATTGTTTGGGAGTGCAATTTATTTGAGATGACATCGAAACCTGACAACTGGTTTCAAGGGTATAGTCAATATTGATTCCATGAAGAAGTGCTTGCTACATAAACAACAATTTCAGGTTACATGAGTTTAGAAGCCTTGCTCTAAGCTTCCACACTTTTTTAAAAATGGAAGCAGCAAGTAGAAACAACTTCATTCAGAAACTACACTGTGGCTCATGAATTCTTTATTTTATTCTTTCACTTATACCTGCCTTTTGCTTCTATAAAGTTCCAAACCATAAAATAAAAAATGTGGATGCTCTGAGTTTGTGCAGCTCCAGTGGAAAATAATCTGATTGCTTAGAAGAAAACTCTGCTGAATTCAGTTAAGATTTACTCCTATATAAATTACACATAGAATTGCAAACTAAAAGACGTTTCAATGGAATGTGCAGTTTAAAAGATACTGTTAACGCCTTATGAGTAATTAAAGTGAGAGGAGATAACACTAAGGATAATTGATATTGCATAAGAATGCTGTAAACTGAAGAAAACAAAAGCAACAATAAATGTATTCTGAAAATCTAAAACATTGCAAAATTAATCTTTGGGAGTCTCAAAGAACAAATTGATTCTTTTTAACTAACTTTGGGGCCACATTTGAATGTATTGCTCAGCACTGAATATTACAGTATGTCACAGAAGTGAGTACACCCCCTCACATTTTGTAAATATTTAAGTATATCTTTTCATGTGACAACACTAAAGAAATGACACTTGGCTACAATGTAAAGTATTGAGTATACAGCTTGTATAACTGTAAATGTGCTGTCTCCTCAAAATAACGCAGCACACAGCCATTAATGTCTAAACAGTTGCACAAAGAAATTAACAAAGTTTGCTAAAACTGAAACTGCAGTTTCTAATAATGCAATCATAAAGTTATAGGATCAGAGACTGTATCTTGTTAAAGAGAAGGGTCCTCTTGGTGCAATTTTAGATGCACAACTGGCAAGCAAAAAATAAATCAGCTTAAAAACCAATAGCAACTAACAATGTGAGACCATACCTCCCTCTCTCTCCCTCTCTCCTCTCCATCTCTTTCTCTCTCCTCCATCCATCCATCATCAGAAGGCACTGGCCTTTCCCAAAGTCTTTAGAATTTACAAGCTGTTTAGCAGCATACCCACAATTCTTACTAAAACCAAATATCTGTGCTAATCTCTTAAAGCCAACAGCTTTACTAAACGTTTCTCTTTCCCCAAGATTACTGTCTTCCAGCTGGCGTCTTGCTCCAGAATTGAACATTGCATCTCTAAAACACTACACTCATCCTTTCCGCATGCCTGCATCACCACCTCCCATGCCAAAAGTTTAATGCACATCTGCAAACAATTAAACAACTAAATGTTAAACAAACATTTAATCCTTTTGTGCTTTTTAAAATAAAAATATTAGGGTATGTGGTGTCTCAAATGCTTTTTCGAATACCATGGAACCATATACCAATCATCTTATGAGTTAAACTTAATAAAGTTAGTAACCTTGTAACTTCTTGGCCCTGCAACTTTAAAAATACTAACACTGGATTAGTTCTGGAAGACATTTTAAAGCGGCAATAAGTTTTTGTTCTGATGACTTTAAATTTGATTGTTCTATCTTTCTCCTTTCCCAAAAGAAAAACTCCAAGACAAATATATGAAGAAATCTGGTTGATTCAAACTGCAAGTATGAAAAGGAAGCTAGTCGTGTTCTCCATCTAGAGCTAGCCAAAATTTTGGAGAAGTAGATATGTAATTGCACTTGTTGGTCACAGTCCAGTGCAATATTCTATCAGATATGTCTATAAATTACTTTGGAATATTAAAAGATTTTCAAGAAAATCATATTGAAAATCGTTCTGTAAAATCTCAGCTGTAAAAACTTTGGAAAGACGTCTTAGCTGAAATAAGTCTGGTTTTAATCTTTTCCTGAACATGGAACCCTCTAGGTTACTAATAGTAAACAAGCTAAAATAGAGGAGACTGATAGAATGACTCAAAAAAAGAATACTTTCCATTTGAATTTCTGTGTATTAATATCAAATACAAAAATGGCATTCTTGTCATGCAAAGAAGAATGCAATAATTACTTAGGATATTAAGCAGTCTTGAAATGATAATCAAAATTCGCTTCAGCTTCCAACATTATACTAAGCATAAATGGTTTCAAATCCTAGTGCCTAAGCTCACATTAAGCCAAAACATTTAAAAAATATGTCACAGCCTTAGCTGCTCTTTGACTGGTCATGGAAGTCTAAAATATGGCACACTTCAAGGGTCTTATTTATCTGCAGCTTCCACTCTTACAACTTTCTGATACTTTAAATCCAATTTTAACCAAAAACCGCAAGGCGGCAGAAATATTTATTCTGTATGTTTATAATACCAATTAGGCCAGGATTATGCATTCTGCATCTGAACTGCAAAAATATATGGTTAACAGGAAAAATAACAGGAAAGGCATGAAAAACTACAGTTGGATTTTTGCAGTAGACATATAGTATATTCAGTTAGAAGTAACAGATTTGATGAATTGGGATATAAAAGGGAAACAGATTGAAATCAGAAGTAGTAAACAAAATAAAGAGGAAGAAATATGCTTTGGATATTTGCATATTTGCTTACTCATTAGAATCTTACAATAGAATAGAGCTGGAAGGGACTTTGGAGGTCTTCTAGTCCAGCACTCTGCTCAAGCAGAAGACTCCATACCATTTCAGAAAACTGACTGTCCAGTCTCTTCTTAAAAACCTCCAGTAATGAAGCGCCCACGATTTCTAAAGACAAGCTGTTCCACTGGTTAATTGTTCTCACTGTTAGGAAGTTTCTCCTTAATTCCAGGTTGCTTTTCTCCTTGATTAGTTTACAGTTAGTTTAGTTAAAGCAGAACCTCTATGTCAAAGTTTGAATCTGTCTATACTGTAAACTTACATTATACTTCAACAAATTATTGTTAATCTATCAAATCATATTTTACTAAACAAATTTCATTTTAAAAAGGTTCTAGTTCTGCTTTAGGGATAAAGTCAGCTGGGTAATTTTGGATAGTCAATCTCTCTCAGCCGTGGGAAGGAGGCAATAACAAATTTTGAAAAACTATACCAAGAAAATTGCAGTAACTACTCCATGCAGTCACCAGGAATCAACACTGAATTAAAGGCATATGCACGTACACACAAACTCTTTGAATTTCACCCGTTGACGGAAGTTCCATAAACAAGTAATGTTTACAAAAAGCTTTTCTTAATAAATAATGTTTGTTTGTTTTGGAGCTGACACTGTTAATTTTTAATCCTGACTTCATGTTTTTGGAATGTAGGAAAGGCAAAAGATAAATCTGACAGTGAAATATGCCATCTGGATGATATTCTAATTCACGGACCTCAAAAAGATGGTCATAAAAGGGACACAGAATGTGGTATCTTGTAGCACAGCGAAAGTCTCTTCCCCAAATATCATTAAAGCCATTATCTTGTATGCAGCTTTCCATACCCAACAATTAGATCCTAGAAATGTATTGACTAGCTTAGTCTCAGCTCAGTACTGACGTGCAATACCAGATTGTAAATTGTTTCTATGGAGTTATATAACGTAATGAAGTCCTAAAATGGAACTCAAACCTCCACGTTCATAAACCAAAACTCTGCTGCACAGAGCAATTGTTAAACCACGGTGATTTATGTGTCATGGGTCACTGAATAAACCATAGCTGGCTGCACACATATTAAGCTAGAATCATATCCTACTTGGGAAATCTTAATGCAACAAGACACCCTCTCTGAAGCACTTCAGAACTGGAAAGTGGAAAGCGGAAAAAGACACACACCTCACTGTGATTGTCAGGATTTCTGGCTTTCCCCCTCTAACTTCACTTTTGACATTATCCTGCAACAGGGGTGGACAACTGTGGCCCTTTTGCAACCTGTGGACTTCAACTCCCAGAATTCCTGAGACAGCTTGGCTTGTAAAAGGGCCACAGTTTCCCACCCCTGCCCTACAAGAACTCCAGAGACATAATGTATATACCTAAGAATAACCTTCACCTCTGCTCAGATTAAACATAATGAATAAATTAAAGCCACGGAAGGAAAAAGCCTTTGTATCGCTACCGCACCAGGGTTTCTCTCTAATGTCCTACTTTATTGGAGGAATTGACAGAGGAAAAACCACCATTGCCCTGAAAGTCCCAAAGGTGCTTTCTTTTTTTCAAGAGGCAACTGGACTTTCTGGTTTTTCTTTGAAGACGTTTTGCTTCTCAGCCAAGAAGCTTCTTCAGCTCTGAGCTTTCAAAGAAAAAAACCAGAAAGTCCAGTTGCCTCTTGAAAAAAAAGAGGGACAACCATGACCTGGATGACTGAGAATCTCCATAGGACATTGCCTTGAATTCCTTTCTCTTTCCCAAGGCACAGCTGATAAATCCACCGCCTTTACTGTTTGCTTAGATTAGGAATTGCTCGTTGCAAGGGCAAGACCATTTGGCTGCCTGCCTGCCTGCCTTCTGGAACATCCTTCACAAATTGGGAGATTAAATAGGACCCACTTCTTTTCTCTCTCCTTCCTAGATTACCATGTTGCTTGGCCTCCAATGTCAACTTGGCTCCTGAAACTTGGCTTTCCGCCTCCCCCCACCCCCTCACCTTCTGCGTTGTAGCAAATCGAAAACCTCAGCCTACGTGCGGATACACACGACTATCCTCGGGCAAAAAAAGCCTTCTGAAGCGCAGCCTGGGTCAGGGCGGGTTGTGGTTGTTTTTCCCACTCAGGAAAGCGGAGAGGAAGAGAAGCGACCACCTTCCCTTGGGCTAAGGCTCTTGAGGGCGGCAGGACTTAAGCCTGTCCCCGCGCGGTTAAAAAGGCTTTCCCAAACTTTGGACTTCGCCTCACAAGTCCAACAACATTCCCCGGCCGAGGCTTTTCCAGAAATATCTTTCTTGCCGCCGACGCCTTCTTCTTCCTCCCTCCTTCTTCCCTCCCCGACATCGCCCCCGGGCAGCGTTTCCAAGCGTTACCTGGAGAAACCACCGTGGCTCGCCTCGTCCGTTCTCCGGCCTTTTACCTGAAAATTAAGTTAAGCAGGAGTTTTTTAAAAAAATATTATTATTATTATGGCGCGGAAACATTGCAAGGCTGCAGCCGGGTTCGGCGGATGAAGTCATTTTTCCCAACCCCGCCGTTTCTCCGCTGCTCCTAACCAAGCTACATTAAAAGCGTCGCCGGCAGCTCGGGGGGTTTCGCCGGCGCGCGGTTTCTATAGCTTGCCATGCAGGGGTTTGCAAGAGCCATGCAGGGGATGGCTTTGGAGGCATCCTCTAGACACGCTCGCCTTGGGCGCAAGTGCCGCCGCTTCGCTCAGGGGTAGAGAGAGAGAGACGGGAGGGGGAGGGTGTCTTACCGCTCGGCGGGCACGTATAGGATCGCGCGGCGAGCGCCTCGCAAGGGCAAAGGAGTGGGGGGGGAGGAAGAGGGCGCATGTCAGCTGGGGACGGGTCAAGTAGGAGCCGGGAGAGCTTGTGGGCAAGCAGCAAAGCAGAAGGAGAGCTAGGGAAGCGTGGGAGCAGCAACAGCTCCGGGGATGGCGGAGGCTAAGGCGCAAAACAAACGCTGAGTCTGGCGATGCGACGGTCGCAACGTACAAGGAATCCCACAGGTTGAACCCTGAGCCCGGGGAGAAGAAGCGGCGTCCGCGCCTAAGAACAAGCAACGCGACTCTCCGCGCTTTCTAGAACAGACCACTTCTGGTCCCGCCCTCCCTTTGCTGATGCACTTGGCGTTCTGGGCTCCTATTGAGCGGTTGCCACGTTGGAAACCCCGCCTTCTCCCCCCCCCTCCCCACCACCACCCGCGCTTCTGGCACAAAACCTAGGAAAGGCTCAGGCGGTACCGTAATGCTTCCAAGAATTGCACCCTCAACTTTCGAAACAGCTGAGCCGGCTGGGAATATAGTTCCACCATCTCGCCTCGTCTTGCAACTGTTTATCTACTAATGGACCCGTTTACTTTACAACGTGATGGTTCGATGTACCTAAGAACAGAGGTGGAATTCAGATTTTTTTACTGCCGGTTCTGTGGCTTGTTGCGCGCGGCAGGGGAAGGATACTGCAAAATCTCCATTCCCACCCCATTCTAGGGGGAAGGATATTGCAAAATCCCCATTCCTACTCCACTCCAGGGGAAGGATACTGCAAAATCCCTATTCCCACCCCACTCCAGGGGGAAGGATATTGCAAAATCACCATTCCCACCCCACTCTGGGGCCAGCCAGAGGTGGCATTTGCTGGTTCTCTGAACCACTCAAAATTTCCGCTACTAGTTCTCCAGAACCTGTCAGAACCTGCTGGATTTCACCCCTGCCTAAGAACTCTTATCGACAACAGACTTTTCCGCAGAAGAAATGGCGAGAAACAACTAGTGGAAATCTGAGGAATAGGCCTATGTGTCTGGGTTCAAGTATGCTCCTAATGTAAGCATGACTTATTGAATGAACTGTTGTCCACATCAGTCTAAAGTGCTGTTTGTTCCTCAAGACTGGCTTCATCTGTCATACTAACTAAGCCATAATGTGGTTGAGTTGTCTTGCAATGTATGTACCGTAGTAAGCCACTGATTTTGTTTTGTTTTTTAATAATTTTTATTAACGTGGTTTTCAACAGAAAAACAATTTAAGTTGAATGTAAAAAGAATAAAGAAATATAGTAAGGGAAGAATAAAAAGAATTTGAAAAGAAAGACAAAGAAACAAAAAGAAAAGCTTACAAAAAACATGATCTGGATTTTCTGGACAGTGGTTTTTAATGCATTTTTTAATTCTCTCTCTAATTTCCTTTTTTTCATAATCTACCATTTCTAATCATCAAGTCCAAAATCAGGAGTTCCTTTTTTATCTTTTTTCAGCAAAAAGTCCATAACAGTTTTCCAATCATTAATAAATGTAGAAGTTGAGCTTTCTCTAAGCAGAAAAAATCCACTGATTTTGAACTGAAAGGTATGCTCTTAAATAGACCTCTGTTCTGATGGCTTCAAAGCAATTCTTCCATTTTAATATATACAGGCTACAGTATTAGTAATGGGGATTGTAAAACCTGAAACAAAAACTTATCTTCTGAATGTATGCACATCACATTTCCTCTGCAAAATATTTTCAGAGAAATGAAAGGAAAAAGAATCCCAAATGTTAAACTGTAGAATTGTAGTTTATATCTCAAATCAGAAATATACATGTGGAAAAGATACATTCTTCTTCTTGATTTATTGGATAGATATCAAGAGATTATTATTGCTTGGGAAAATATCATGGGATTTTTATTCTTTCTGTCTTACCTGAATAAAAAATAAGACACATACAAATGGTTTATTGCCCCAGCCCAGATATCTACTGTATACCTGCAGCAATTATTTATGATATTTGTTTTTCCTTAATGGGTATTAACTTTTGTCCTTTAAATCTAAGTTGGAGCTGCACAACTGTTTGTTGTTATAATTAACATTTCTGCCTTGAGAAATTTTGGGTCTCTAACTCTAGGGTGGAAGTCAGACAAAAAACAAAACATGTATTATCTCATGACTCAAAATCCACAATTGGAGATTTGGTCAGGTGCAGGATGCAAGCATATAAGCAGAGTACATATCACAGCATCACATGTGGGCTGGATGACTGTGGTGTGTGCTGTGGGCCATCCCAAAGTTGCCTCAGCTCAGAATACTTTGGGCAGCACTGGGAAAGAAATCTGAAGATTCTCCTCCTGGCTGGCTTGAAGCAATTTGCTGCCACCCAAATTACTTTCTGACAGTGAATTGGAGGTTTGCTTTGATTTAGCGAAATTAATCCTGTTGCCTCCATGTAGCACTGAAATCTACTCACTTTGCACAGGCTTAGTGAGCTGAACATGAAGAATTGGAGACCACAGAACAATTAATGATATGATCTTTCCAGTCATAGTGTACTGCTGTGAAAGTTGAACATTGAGAGTGATGGAAAGGAGAGAAAAGAATGAATTATAGATCAGATAGCTACTATCTGAGTACCATGGACTGTCAAAAGACCCAAGTGATCCATCCATGAGCAAATAAAGAATGACTCCTCTCCTTCCTTCCTTCCTTCCTTCCTTCCTTCCTTCCTTCCTTCCTTCCTTCCTTCCTTCTCCAACTCACACATAGTGACTCTGGGCAGCATGCAATATTAAAAATCCACAATTAAAAATCATGGACTTGCAGAAAAGCAACAAGGTGGAGGCCAATCTTATTTCTGTGGGAATGGTATTCCAAAGGGAGGGAGTCACCACAGAAAAGATCCTTTTCCTAGGTCCATCCAGGTGTAGTTGATAGTGGGAACCTACAACATGCTCTGCCTTCCTCCTCTGGTGAGCCAGATAGATGGAGTTAAGAAGAGCTGGTCCTTCAAATCACCTGGCCCCAAGCCAGACAGGGTTTGAAAGGTGATAACCAGCACTTTAAATAGCACCCTGAAGCAAATCGGTAACTGGTGCAGCTCCTGCAAAAGAGTAGATGTGTGTGCATGCTTGGACTTGCATAAAATCATGTGGGCCAATGCATTTTGAGCGGAATAGATGCCAATAGAAGCTTCAGGATGCACTTCAAGGGCTGCTTCATGCAGAGTACATTACAATAGTTCACATGGGAGACAGCAAGGAATGGGGTGACTATAAGAAGGTCTGTTGGTCCAGGAATGGGCATAACTCGGGTGAAATCCAGCAGGTTCTGACAGGTAGTGGAAATTTTGAGCAGTTCAGAGAACCGGTAGCAGAAATTCTGAGTAGTTCGGAGAACTGGCAAATACCACCTCTGGCTGGCCCCAGAGTGGGTTGGGAATGGAGATTTTGCAATATCCTTCCCCTGGAGTGAGGTGGGAATGGAGATTTTGCAGTATCCTTCCCCTGCCATGCCCACCAAGCCACGCCCACAGAACCGGTAGTAAAAAATTTTGGATTTCACCACTGGCATAACTGGCATATAACATGCAGTTGTGCAAAGAATATTCCACATATTCTCCCACTGTTCAAGCATTACATTATATCCAAAATTCCTTGCCCCACTGAATCATACAATGCTTTACTTGTTCATTTTCCAGATTTAAATTCAATAACACTTTAGCAATAATATGTTTATCACTACCACACAGTAGAATATCCAGTTCATTTTTAACGAAGTTAAACCCATGATTCTTTTTATCTAATTTAAATCTTTCTTTCAGTTGTAAATATGTAAACCAATGACAAACATGACCACCTGATTCTACTCCTCCTTAGATTTGAGAGTAGGGTCCCCTAAATTAAAAGATATTATTTTACCATAAGTCCACCAGGTTGGCCTCGTCACCATTTCTTTGCTAAAAAAAGCTTCCTGTGGGGAAACCAAAGAGGCACCTTCGTGGAAAACTGTGTTTTGTATTTATTCCAAACTCTCAAAATAGCACATCTGACAAAATGATTGTTGAAGTCAACACTTACTTTAACTTTATCATACCATAGGTAACCGTGCCAACTAAATCTTAATTCATGGCCTTCTAAGTCCAATAGCCTCTTATTCTGAAGATTTATCCCTTAACATTCCTGAAAGGGTTTTGTCAAGCTTGGATCCCAGCCATGTCCAATTTTGGAGTGTGAGCCTAGGTATGCTATGCAAAACCCAGTCCTCCAGCCAGTGGAATGTACTCCTCCCTGAGTTGTAATACACAAAGTCTTGCTGTATTTGCATAATTGCATGTTCCAGGAAATATAGGGTTCTGTTGGCAGAGTTTTGGAAGTAATTTGCCATCACCTTCTTTGCAGAACTTGTTTCAATATCCAAGGCTAGCCTAAAGGCCTGATAATATTCTTTACCTTCCAAAACCAGCCATAATCAGACAGGTGGTGCCACTTTCCTGGAATCAAATTAAATTTCCAATTCTAATATATCAGTCACTAAGCACAAGCACAGATTTTTCAGCAGGAGGAATACACCATGAAAGTTGCCTGCAGGACTATAATTAGCATGCTTTGATTTCTGGCTTTTCTTCCTGATTATTTCCACAGATGCATGTTCATTCATGAGAAATATAAAAGAAAAGCTCAAATTTCCACTCAAATTACAAAATAGAGTTTATTCAAGCTATACAACAGCCTGCTTAGTTAGTGAAACGGTATTGGAGTTGGTGGAATTGTTCATATTCCTTCCAATATACTTTCAAGCAACAATTTAATGACACAAGTGAAAATAAAAGTGCATTTCTATATACCAGTAACTATTCCATCTGCCAGATACATGGATTCATTGACAGCTGAAGGATTATATCTTCCTTTTAAGGTGTGTATTTAGGTTCAAACTTAAAAATTGTCTATAACTGGTATTTTGTATTCATCCTTGATCTGTGGTTTTATTGTTTATATATTGAATATTTAATCTTGTTTATTATTATTATTATTATTATTATTATTATTATTATTATTAATTTATTAATTTATTTATTTTTAAATTGTAATCTATTGTTCATCTGTTGAATTAACTGTGTTAAATTACAACATGTGAAGAACATGTGGTGTGGAAATTAGCTTTCAAGCTGGCGGATTCATTTTGGATTTTGAATGATTTGGAAATACTGACCTTAGAACCAACTGGTTATGCTGAATAATGTATAAACTATGCTCAGCACCATTTCCATGTTTCCAGTCCTTTAAAAAAAAATATTATCCTCTTACTAAGCCATCTTCATTGTCTAAACTTTTGTTTTTTTAACCTCTTCTGTCAAACACAAACTTGTCTAATGTCTGTTTCAGTTGTCTCTTCCCTTGACTTCTGCATCACTGCTTCTAACTTGTGAGTAAGCTTCCACTTCTTGGAGATCTATCAAGATCATTCCCTTTGCACTTATTAGTCCTTCCTCAAGGCTCCCATGATTAATAACCCTTGAACCAATCTCCACCCTCCTTTCAGCCAATCTGTAATTTCTAATTCACCATAACAAAGACATTAAACACTGCTCAATCCATTCTCAGAACCTATGGAGATGGAAGCCATCTCTATGTACCAGCTGTTGCTAAGTGTTGGTCTTTAGTACCAACTTTAGTAGTCTTTAGTAGGTTTTAGTTTAGTTTTATTTTGTTTTGCGTTCAGTTTAACATTCTTAGCATCCTTAGACTCTTCCAAAGATGGGGTTCTCAATTATACAGAAGATTGAAATTCTTTCATTCAACAGTTAAAGACACTATGTTCAGACTTTTTCATTCAGCACTGTGTTATAAGCTGGCAAATGAAGGAGACAAAGCTACTATATGTGTCCTCCTCCATTCATGGAGAGCATCTGAAGAGATTCCCATGATCCCTCTTCTGACTCTGTGTTACCCATCATTTCCTTAGTGAGGGAACTGCTATTGGACCCATTTGTATTATCATATACTGTGTTTATGCAGCTGTTAGGTCTATTTCAGTGGTGGAATTCAATTTTTTTTACTACCGGTTCTGTGGGCGTGGCTTGGCCATGGTGTGGGTGTGGCTTGGTGGGTGTGGCAGGGGAAGGATACTGCAAAATTTCCATTCCCACCCCACTCCAGGGGGGAGGATATTGCAAAATCCCCATTCCCTCCCCACTCCTGGGAAGGATATTGCAAAATCTCCATTCCGACCCCACTCTGGGGCCAGCCAGAGGCGGTATTTGTCAGTTCTCTGAACTACTCAAAATTTCCACTACCGGTTCTCCAGAACCTGTCAGAACCTGCTGAATAGGACCCCTGGTCTATTTGCAATGTCCATGCATTAAATATGGATGGAAAAGCACATAGACTTTACATAATTTGGCTTTTTCAGTACTCCAAGTATACTGAATTTCTGAAGGAGGAAAAGCTTTCCATAGCTGTCTATACCTAATAATGAGCATTAAAAGTTCAGCATTTTGTATGTCATTGCATAAATCAAATCAAATAATAAAAGTAATCTTCAGTGCATTTCCTTTTCTAATCTTCACTATTAAGGGGATAGATTCCTGATTCTGGACTCAGATCTGCTCACTGCCCAGAATCAATGAGAATTAGGTCATATGTAAATGTAATAAATACATCTGGTGGCTATTATCACTTTGTTAATTTGCCAGATAAAGATCTTATTTCCCACATGACATGTATGTGTCAAAATAGAAAGAATTATGTTTTTAATTGTACATTGCCCAGAATGTTCTGTGAGTGAGATGGGCGGTTTCTAAATTAGATAGATAGATAGATAGATAGATAGATAGATAGATAGATAGATAGATAGATAGATAGATAGATATAGATGGATGGATAAAAAATTGGGAAGATTGTAAGTCTGGCATCAGAAGCCCCTACTCTTTTTGTACTTTTATGAAATTTCAGTTTCACATGCCTGAAGTTTCAAGGCATTTTTATCTTGAGAGAATCCTTTGGTGCTTGATTGCTTAATGTTTGTTTTATTGACTGTTTTTATTTTGCAATGTTTCAATTCATTGCATTATACTTTTTTTCATGAAGAACTAAGAAGTAGAGGAAAGACAGGACATACTTGACATTTATAAATGTGAAAAAAATAAAAATTCTACAAAATGGCTGCAAGATGTTTATTTGTTTGCTTGTTTGCTTGAGTTTTGTCACACAACTTCAATCCAACTCTGGATGGTGGCTCATAATGTAAATAAAACAAGATAAAAAAAATAAAAAAACTAAATTAATAAAACGGGGAATCCAGCTATACAACAGTAAAATATACAGAAAACATGCAAAAACATCAAGCAAGGGACTCCATGCACTCTAACCCAAGGTCTAGGAAAACAATCAAGGCTTTAAGGACCACCACCAGTGTGGCAGCCACCCAGAACTCAGGGGTGCAGAAAGCAGATGCTGTGACAGAAAAAGCATAGTTGCAATTAAAAGCTTCTGATAGATGGTACAGATCCATTAAGAATGTTGAATACGTCCACTATTGTTATTATTAGCGTATAGCATTCTTATATTAGCCAGAAGACCACTATTCTATTGCAGAGTAGTAACTTGGCTACCAATCTATCAGCTCTGTTGTAGGACATGCTCGTGCACTACCCAAGTCCACCACAGGATGGCGAGCTGGCTTCGCACCAGAAAGAGGGATGCTTTTCCCTGCAGCATCATTCTAGGCCCCCTCCCATCCCCAGAGCCACCTCATAAATGGGCACCACAACCAGGAAGGTCCAGAGCCAGCAGGAATCTCACTCCCTGCACAGAGCACCAACTCGTCTCCCCACCAAAGTGGTACCTATTTATCTACTTGCATGGAACATGCTTTCGAATTGCAAGGTAGGCAGAGGTTGAGACAAGTGACGGGAGCTCACCTTGCTACACATAGTGCTACAAGATTTGAATCGCTGGAGCAGAGACTATCTTCAATGTCATTAAGCCACTGAGCTACTGCGCCTCTCAATACATCCACTACGTCAACTCTAACCGGTTGGGCATAAACCACTGGAGATAAGTAGTCCTTCCAATAATTGAGCCTTATGCTATTTAAAGTTTTATAGATAATAACCAGCACCTTAAATCACATCCACAAGTGTACTGGCAACCACTACAACTCACAAAGTAAGGTGACACGGGCACACTGCCTACTCCTCACTACCTGTACTGCTGAATTCTGGACCAGTTGAAACTCTTGAGTAGTCTTCAAGGGTAGCTTATAATAGTTGAGCTGAGAAATGATAAAAGTATGAATAACTATTGAAAGACATCCCAATGCAGGAAATTATGCAACTGGAGCACCAGATGAAACTATGTAAAGGATTTCTTTCCCAATGCTATTTGTTCTTCGAGCAGGCATTGTGAATCTCAGCAGATGGACACTGCTCTCGAATAAGGAAGTGCAACCCTGTCCAAGAATAAAAGCGAAAGATCCCCATATTTGGTGGCCTCAATATCCGCAGACAGGAGTCTGTGAGTGTTAGTCATGCCTTAGATATAAAAGCTGGCTGGATGACCTGTGGGCCAGTCACTCTCTCTTAGTCCAAACAGTATACAGGATTGTTGTTGTGGGGAAAATGGGAGGAGGAAGGAGTATTAGGTATGTTTGCCACCAATAAAGGCAGGATAAAACAAAATCAAATAATCTAAAAATATGTCTCTACATGTTGTTCACTTTTCCAAGATTTGAAATAGTTTTATTTTACTATTTTATATCCCTTTATTCTTTTTATAATAATACCTTCTCCCTCCTATTTTCCACACAACAACCCTGTGAGGTGAGTTGGGGAGAGAGAGAGGGGGGGGAGAGGGAGAGAGAGAGAGAGAGACTGGCCCAAGATCATCCAGCTGGCTTTCATGGTTAAGGCAGGACTTGAACTCATGGTCTCTTGCTTTCTAACATGGTGCCTTAACCATCAGACCAAACTGGTGGTTAAGTCTTTTCTAGACAATTTCTCCGGTGACAAATATATCATTTTATTAAAAAAATTCTCTTTAAGGCTGGAACACATATTTTTCCATCTGTCCATTTGTATATTGTGGGCAACATTTTTAGCCGATTTTATAGTAACTTCTTTCATTTGTTCTTCTTGTGTCTCATATTTCAGCAAAAGTTTATGCATTTTAGCAATAACATGTTCATGATTACCACATAATTCTATTTCAAATTGAGTCTTATTTTGTTCAAAAACAAAGCATCTTTTATTTGCTTTAAACTTTTTGCTAATTGTACATAAGAAAACCACTGACTTGAATATCCTTCTGTTATCAAATCTTCTCCTGATTTCATTTCACAAGCCCCTTAAGAAAATACTGCTACATCTTGGAAGGTATTCCACTGTGCATCTGTTCAGTTTCTGTTAATCAATTTGAGCAGAGGATTAACACATGCAATCCAACTGCTCTTTCCAATTAACAGTATGTTCACAACATAATATTGGAATTAAATTTCCATTACAAATACAAATAAATGTCAGGGGGATGCCTGATTACAAGAGGGATGCATTTATAAGGTCTAACAACTAAAATAAACACAGGTGGGCAAACAGGTGCTTCATTCATGACTCAAATCACAGGTTGGGGGGGGAAGGGAAATTTAAGAAAATGATGTTAGTGAATTAGTTCATACAAAATCTTGATATTATTCTAAATGAGTTACTTCTTTGGCTTACATGTATTTACTTTCTGAAAACTAAGTCACAAAAGACCCCTTTGTAGATCTGCATCACATGTAGTTCAGAATTTAATGCAATGTGATTACCTTCCTTGGAAATTCAAAAGTACTCATGTATTATATATAAGGTGACCAGATTTTAACATTGGTAAAGAGGGACATTGTGGGCGTGGCTTATTTTGTGGGCGTGGCTAGCTGGTCATGTGACTGGGTGGGCGTGGCTATGTGTATAGGGTAAGGTGAACAGATTTTAACATTGGTAAGAAGGACACCATTGTGGGCGTGGCTTATTGTGTGGGCGTGGCTTGGAGGCCATGTGACTGGGTGGGCGTGGCTAGCTGGTCATGTGACCGGGTGGCCATGGCTATGTGTATAGGGACTACTCAGAGGGCTGAAAAGTCATTTCTGACAGGTCCTCACACTTTTGACTGGTCCTCACACTTATGACCATCCTCACATTTATGCCCGTGCAGCATTCTTAACAACCATGTCACTCATTTCAGAACTGCTTCTTTTCACCATGGTGACAAGATAGGGCAAAAACGTAAAATGTGAGGACAGTTGTAAGTTCGAGGACTGGTCAAAAGTGCGAGGACCAGTCAAAAATAACTTTTTCAGCCCTCCGAGTAGTCCATATGCACAAAAGGACTAACCAGAGGGCTGAAAAAAGTCATTTCTGACAGGTCCTCGCACTTTTGACTGGTCTTCACACTTATGACCATCCTCACATTTATGCCCGTGCAGCATTCTTAACAACCATGTCACTCATTTCACAACTGCTTCTCTTCACCATGATGACAAGATAGGGCAAAAACGTAAAATGTGAGGACAGTCGTAAGTTCGAGGACTGGTCAAAAGTGTGAGGACCAGTCAAAAATAACTTTTTCAGCCCTCTGAGTAGTCCATATGCACAAAAGGACTAACCAGAGGGCTGAAAAAAGTCATTTCTGACAGGTCCTCGCACTTTTGACTGGTCCTCACACTTATGACCATCCTCACATTTATGCCCATGCAGCATTCTTAACAACCATGTCACTCATTTCACAACTGCTTCTCTTCACCATGGTGACAAGATAGGGCAAAAACGTAAAATGTGAGGACAGTTGTAAGTTCGAGGACTGGTCAAAAGTGCGAGGACCAGTCAAAAATAACTTTTTCAGTCCTCTGAGTAGTCCATATGCATTAAAGGATACAGCAATAGAGAGGGATGAAGGAATGGAAATTAGAGTAGGAGTGAGGGTAAGAGAGGGAGGAAGAGAGGAGGAGAAGGAGAAAGGAAGAGGAAGTAGGGAGGAGAAAAAGAGGGTGGGGGGAAGAGAAAGTAAGAAGGAAAGAAAAGAGAGAGGTGGTAGGTTTGAGGAGAAAGATTGCTGTACAATAAAAAAGATGAAAGGGAAGAAAGCCAACCCCAAGCAAATATAAAGATATTAAGATAAAGAATGAATTATTAAACTTTAAAGAATAAAAGAAAACAAATATGAATAAATAGCAATAATTAGAAACACACATACAAACATACAATGTATTTTCTTTGAACAGAATATTTGGCCGGTTCACAAATTTAAACAGCTTTTAGTCATTTCAATTAAATTTACAATTTCTATATTTCCTTTTTGCCATATTTATTCCTCATCTATTTTTTTAAAAAAACCAATATTACCCTTCATCCTCATCTCTAATCTTAATCAAATTCAATTTTTCCCTTCTATTCTATATTATACCCCTTCCCATTGTCATCTATTTTTATATCCATCCTCACATTGTTTAATTATGTAATTATGTAATACAGTTGTTTAATACAAATTCAACATTTTAATATAAATCAATTAGTTATATAACTATCTTTTTTGTATATTAATCAATATGAACATGAATATTCCAATTATTTCCATGCAATCCAATTTCTTACAAATCAATTAATTATATTTACCAATAATAATAAACCAAATAATTTCCCCCATATATTCCTCCAAACCACAACTTAACCATTTCTGCTTTCAACACTATATACAATTATTAATAGTATCTCAATTATTACAATTCCCTAGTTAAACAGAGCTTTTTTTCTTTTGTGTTTTAAAATCTTGAACTCTCCTCTTTTGCCCTAAATTTCACATTGTTTGCAGTTTTTTGCACCTACCTTTTTTGGTGAAGAAAAAGAAAAAGAAAGAAATCTCTCTCTGCCTCATTTTGTCACGTTGCAGCTTTACTTTCGCTTTTGCCTTTGTTTTCAGCATAGCTAGGGGGAAAAAAATTGCTCCAGGAACTTTTTGCAGCTAATTAACCTAGCGGAAGCTGTAGGGACTGTTTTTTCTATTTTTGCAGGCATGGGTCTACTCATTTTTTTTTTAACACTGATCAGCTGTAGGTCGGCCCTTTGAAGCCCTGCGGCAAGAGTTTAAACAGTTTTTTTTCCCCTCTAGCCATCAGCGGGGACTCAGGAGGCAGAATGAAAAATCGGGACTTTTTTAAAACGCCGTGGGACGCGGGACAAATTGATCAAAAGCGGGACTGTCCCGCCAAAAGCGGGACGTCTGGTCACCTTAATATATATGTCATGTGCATTAGACATGTGAAAATGTTTCATTTTAAGCCACATAAAACTTCATGAAATGCCCCGTTTCAGTGAGAAGGATCTGTTCCGAACAGTTTGACAGTATTTCAAAGTTGAAAGAGAGCCATTCAGAGTTTGAATTATTTTCAAACTTGCTTGAAACAATCTGTTTTGCACTGGAGTTGAGATGTTTCATATGGTTTCATGTTCAGAATGGTTGAAATGAAACATATAAAACACCCTGGCATTCTGTAATACACACACACAAACGCACAAATATGCGTGCGTGCATATATCTATATAGTCACATACATGCACAAGTCAGTGATTTGTGTTAAAGCCATAGAAAATTCTGAATTTAGTTGTTTAATAAAATTATAGTCCCTCTTGACCCAAATTAGATGGTTGAATAACAACAGCAACAATTTTGGGATGAACAGGAATAGTTTTTTTTTAAAAAAAACATGTAAACGTGTTTAAATTGAAAACAGAAACTCTGAAAAACTGCAGCTATGAATCTGGTTTTATTTTAGGAAATATCAGGCAGAAAGATCCTTTATCTTATATATTTAAAACACCCACACAGAGATAAATCCCACTATGTTGGAAGAACTGCTTTTTAAATAACTATTTTTAGACCGAGGCCCTAATTGGTATGCTTCTAGATCCCAGTAAGCCACAAGGAAGATCCCACAATCTTGAGGTATATCCACATTTATCATTTATGACAGGAAAGGCTTTCTTTATGATAATGCACCCTTTGCACTACTCCTTAACCTAAGAAAATAAGAACTGGCTGGATGCAAATTGTTGGCTCATATTTCTGCTGCTTATGGTAATTATGGTAAAACAAATTATAATCCGATGGCCTCCGAACCGTACATTCTTGCAAGTTCACAAAGGCACGGAAATGTTTTTGAAGGCAGAAAGATCCTGAAATCGGCAGTCATTAGTATTATTTTAACCTTCACCATATGGCCAAAATTCAGTATGTGTAGCACATACAAAGAAAGGATGAGCTCTCCCCTTTTATGTTCTCTAAATACAGTACAGTGTACCTTTATAGTGATTATTTATAGCTATAGTTATTATATATAGCTATTCGACTCACTACAAATGTATTGCGTCATTGTTAGATTGTATTCCATAACTTGACTATCTACTGTACATACATTTTTATATTGTGATGTGATGGGATTCTTCCTTGCAATATAAATACTTCAAAAAGTAACCCTATTTTTTAAAAAATAAGATTTCATGCACTTAAGACTATATTTTCTCATTTTCAGCAAAGATTTAAAGTACAATTATTGTTTAAAGTAGGCAGTGACTTCATTATCTGCTCAATTCTCAATTCTGCTCAAAAGGGACATTTTGGAATCTCTATTGATGGATACTTTTTATTCATCGAACTGGCACATTCATTTTTGGTAGACAGTTGTAAAGTTAGTGTAAATAACATTACCTCAGACACAAATGCAAGCATCTAATATATACACCATGTTTAAATCTTAGAGCAATTTTCAGAATCTTAACGAAGGAACATGAAAGTTCTCTTCGGGTAATTATGAATTGGTACAGGTTGTCCTTGACTTATGACCACAATTGAGCCCAAAATTTCTGTTGCTAAGTGAGACATTTGTTAAATGAGTTTTGCCCCATTTTATGATTTTTCTTGTCACGTTGTTAAGTGAATCACGAGTTCTTAAGCTAGTAACATGGTTGTTAAGTGAATCTGGATTCCCCATTGATTCTGCTTGTCAAAAGGTCACAAAAGCTGATCACATGTTCCTGGGACATTGCAACAGTCATAAATATGAGATAGTTGCCAAGCGGCTGATTTTGATCATGTGACTACAGGAATGCTGCAATGGTTGTAAGTGTGAAAAATGGTCATAAGTCACTTTTTTCCGTGCCATTGTAACTTTGGTCACTAAATGCCCTTAACATGATAAAAAGATCAAAGGCTATTCCAAAGGCATATGGGTAGAGACGTAGAAAAAAACAGAAATAGAAATTCAGCAGCTTGAAAATAGCGTGTATCTTATTTTCTCTCCAATTAGTTATCAGTGAAAGAAGGAGGAGGGGAACAACAGGCCAAATATGAGATAGCTGCTTAAAATAACAGCGTTTTCTATCTTCTGCCTTTGCTAGCGGGAAGTAGCCAAGCTTAGAAATTCCCTTACCAGACTTACTTCTATAGGATTGTTCTTTTAAAAGTTAAAATCCGAGCAATTTCTCTACCCAATCAGTATGGACAAAGGAGATAATAATAACTACAAATTGTATTTAAGAAGTTCCTTCTCTCAGCTGAATAAAAAAAAAAGTGTGAAAAACGTATGGGCTCTTGTTCAAGATCCCAGCCCATCTGTCAATCACTTTTTCCTTAGGTACCCAACTCCACACATTTTCAATCCCCTACCCCCTTAAAAAAATTAGGCTTGCTCAGCCAAGATAGCCTTCAGGTGTGGAGACTTCAATCCAGGGGTAGGTTCTACTTACCTTTACTACCAGTTTGCATCGCGCCCGCACTCTTCCTATGATGACATCCGGGTCAGTGGGTGGAGCCTCCAGCCAGTTTTACTACCAGTTCTTGAGAACTGGTCAGAACCAGGGGCAACCTACCACTGCTTCAATCCCATAATTCGTCAGCCAGCCTAGCTATTGGTGAAAATTCTGGGTTTAAAGATACTCATTTACAATCACAATTGAGCCCAACTTTTCTGTTACTATGCGAGACTGTTGTTAAGTGAATTTTGCCCCATTTTATGACCTTTCTTGCCACAGTTGTTAAGCGAATCATTGCAATTGTTAACATAGTAATATGGTTGTTAAGTGAATCCTGGCTTCTCCATTGACTTTGCTTGTCAGAAGGTCGCAAAAGATGATCATGTGACCCCAGGACGGTACAACCATCATAAATACAGTTACTATTTGCCATGCATCTGAATTTTGATCATGTGATCACAGGGATGCTACAATGGTCGTATGTGTGAAAAACGGTCATATGTCCCTTTTTTCAGTACCGTTGTAACTTTGAATGGTCACTAAGTAAACTGTTGTAAGTCGAGAAGTACATGTATTGTTATAATACAAAGTGTTATCTATCTCTAGTATTAAATCTTAAGTAATTTGTTCAGCTAATAGAATTTATCAGGTGACACCTAATTATATATCTCAAAATTCAGAAGGCAAGCACACACATTTATTGAATTTTACCAGCAGGGCATCCAACACATATCCAGAAGTTATATACACATAACATTCCATGATTTGGGATGTGAGACTAATTTGGATGTTTTGTATGCAGCTTTCACTTACCAGATTCTAATTTCTTGCTGCTTTCCTAAAGTATCTTAAGATCTGACTAAATAATGGTTCCCTTCCCCCCCCCCCCCAAAAAAAAACATGCTGTATTTACTTAAAAGATATATAATATTTATAGGAAGAAGTGGCATGCTTCTTTTCACTTAAAGTGATGTTCTTGAATTCAAAGGCCTTCTGCAACAGGGTGAAGGAAGAGTAAATTTCTGAAGAACTGGTGTTATTTCACTTTGTATGAGTCAGATAGCTAACAAACTTTCTCATATAAATTTTTTATTTGAATTTTTTTTAAAAAAAGGCTTTTTAAAAAATTTGTAGCAGAGGATGGCTTGATTAAAAAGTTACAGACATAAACCTAGGTGCAAACTAGAGGACATTTCATAATTACAAGGAGAGAGAAAGAAAAGATACTTGTCTAGACTGAACATGAAAACTCTATTGCATATGCTGTCAGTCAGAATCCTGTCCCAAATTTTTTTCCATGGTGAAATATGGATGCCAGTATCTAGTTGCTGTGAACAAATGCCCTCCAGTCATCTGTGAAAATTTTCAGGTCTTCCTCTATAACAGCGGTTCTCAACCTTCCTAATGCCCCTTTAATACAGTTCCTCATGTTGTGGTGACCCCCAACCATAAAATTATTCCTAAACCATTGAAAATATGTGTTTTCCGATGGTCTTAGGCGACCCCTGTGAAAGGATCGTTCAACCCCCAAAGGGTTCATGACCCACAGGTTGAGAAACACTACTCTATAACCTCTGTAATCCAATGTTATGTAAATAACTACAACAAAAGATTGGTCGTAAAATACAAGAGGAGCGATTATTGAGAAAAGCAGAGATTTTTTTTAGATCCCAATTTACAGACAGCAGAAGGGATCAGCAGAAAATCTAACTGAATATGCTGATGCTGAAGAAAACCTGGTCAGTCATTCCTACCATTGCATCATCATTACAGCCAGCAGTGAAATCATCTGAAGTCTGCTACTGGTTCTGTGAGTCTGCTACCGAGCACACCTTAGGCACGCCCACACAGTACTAAACAAGGAACATTTTGAAGCCTTCCGAGTCTGCAAAGGTAAGTAAAACAGCAAGGGGGGGGGAATCCGCTGTGCCACACAATTTAGATTAGCTAGAAAGCAGGAAATCGACGATTCTAGCTAATATAAATCACTCATCACAGCTGATCGTTGCCCAGCTGATTGTTGGAAATACCGGTTCGCCTGAACCTGTAGCATTTTTTCCTACCGGTTCAGGAGAACTGGTCCGAACCAGTAGCATTTCACCCTTGATTACAGCATTACAGTAGCTGGTCAGCTATTAAATCATCATTACAATGACAGGCTGCTAGTTGTTATTCATGTTGTAATTATATACTATTGCTTATTTTTTTATCTGAACTTGCAGTGTTTAATAAAGATTAGATGTGAAATACTGTCTCCTTTGCTGAATGGCAAGAAAGGTTAATAGCTTGGTTAGCTTTCCTTAGAGCCATTGGGTTATGGTTTAGCAAATCCAGAACAGCCTTCATTTCTTCCAATGTAAAACCAAACAGTTTTAATTTAACCAGTGTTTTTTTTGGCCCAAATCAAGAAACATGGTTGCTACCTTCAGACCAATGATGGGATTCAGCCAGTTTGCACCACTTCGGGAGAACCGGTTGTTAACTTTCTGAGCAGTTTGGCAAACTGGTTGTTGGAAGAAATCATTAGGGCAGAGAACCGGTTGTTAAATTACTTGAATCCCATCACTGCTTCAGACTAAGCCAGGATATTAGTCCAACTTCAAACAATGGTTTCATGTTAGAACTTGTTTCAAAGCTGCCAATCCTCCCTTCTGGTTTAGTGGAGAAGGAGGCTATAATCAGTTACAACAGCCAGATATTTTCTCTCAGAGTAGCAATCAAATATAAATATTTTCTCTAGAATATTTTTGGAAAGATATGTTTGGGATAATTTTGCTGGATAGCCATCCAGCTATAAATGGCTCCCTTTTGGGGCAAGGTGCTTGAGAGGGTGATGTTTATGCAGATGCAGACATTTCTAGAGGATGCTGTTTATCTCAGCCCTATGCAGACAGGATTTAGGCCTGGGTTTGGAGCTGAGTCACTGCCTGAGAAAGAGGCAAAGAGTTAAAGTACAGTTCTGTCCCTCCTGATTGGGTTTTTAATATATATATATATATATATATATATATATATATATATATATATATATATATATATATATATATATATTTGTTTTCTCAGGTTTTCGCGGGTGTTTGTATGTAGGTCTTTGGTTATTCGGGTCTTCTCCCACGTAAAATTGGAAGTGTCTTGGCGACGTTTCGACGAAGTCTCATTTGTCATCTTCAGGCTGGTGTTCTCGGCTTCGTGCTTCCAGGAGCAATGCTGGAAGCACGAAGCCGAGAACACCAGCCTGAAGATGACGAATGAGACTTCGTCGAAACGTCGCCAAGACACTTCCAATTTTACGTGGGAGAAGACCCGAATAACCAAAGACCTACATATATATATATATATATATATATATATATATATATATATATATATTTCAGTGTCATTGATAAACAGTAGAAGAGCCATGGTGGCGCAATGGTTAGAATGCAATATTGCAGGCAAATTCTGCCCACTGCCAGATGTTCAATCCTGACTGGCTCAAGGCTGACTCAGCTTTCCATCCTTCCGAGGTTGGTAAAATGAGGACCCAGATTGCTGGGGGCAACATGATGACATTATAACAGCCCAGAGAGTGCTGGAAAGTGTTATGGTATATAAATCTAAGTGAGATTGTTCTCCTTGACAGTCTCAAGTTGAGTTTGGAGGCTTGGGGCTTTGTGTTACCATGATTCTTGCCAGGAAGATCCCTGTGTCCATTACCAATTTTGATTGGCTTATCAATTGTGCCTTTTTCTAGATACAGACAGACAGCCTAGAATAGTCCAACCTACATTGGACTATGCCTTGATAACATCACATTTAGACTTCTACTAGACAACCATGGATCAACATTTCAGAGATATTTCTGTTTCTAAAGAAACAGTATTACCACAGATGGGCAAAAAAAGCAGCGGAAGCAGGAGTGACTTCCAACTTCCTCCAGCTTCCCCACTGAGTTTACTCATGAGAAACTGGCAGGGAGTATTAGAAATCCTTCCTTCCTTCCTTCCTTCCTTCCTTCCTTCCTTCCTTCCTTCCTTCCTTCTTTCCTTCTTTCCTTCCTTCCTTCCTCCCTCCCTCCCGCCCACCCTCCTTCCTTCCTCCAACCCTCTCTCTCTCCCTCCTGTCTGTTGTGCAGGGTGTGTGTGCATTGGGAAGGTGCTTGGGAATGCTTTAGAATTGCAGAAGAGGTACCATGAAGGACAGGGATGGTAACAAGATTTGGGGAACACAGGGGGTATGACATGAGCCAGGAAGGACATGTAGGGGTTCTGTTTTCCTCCTTTCCACTTCCCTTTCCACTTCCCCTCCAAGTAGGCAGATAAGTGGCTACTACTGGTTGCGGGAAGGAGCCAGGGCAGTGATAGTATTCAGCCAGTTCTATCTGGTTCGGGCAAACCAGTAGCGGCGGCTACGGCAGGCTCTGCCTACCAGCCTGGACATAATCACGTCCCATTTATCCACATTTTTGATGCTCTGCACATGCACGGAAGGCCCTGCGCATGCGCGGAGGTGGTGCATGTGAGTGAAGTGAGCGCGCACATGCGCTCACATTTGCAAACCGGTAGCGAAGATAGCAAAGGTAAGTAAATACCACCCCTGAACCAGGGATTGCAAGACTGGGAAACTCTAAGAAACATTGAAAATGAAGATCACATGACTGTAACAGCAGCCTAACAATCAAGCAGCAGCCAGTAGCACTGAAGCAGCCAGAATTTTTCCTTGAGTCCTAGATTTTGGACACATTCTATAAGTTAAACCAAGATGCCTTGGTTCAAAATTGTCTTCAAAAATATTGTATTTAAAGATTGTCAAAAGACATTATTCACATCTACCATTTCAAAGCAGAAAACATGAAAATCAAAGTGTACACACTAAAATCATCTAGATATAATTATTAAAAATACCTCCAAACCAGTGGTGGGTTTCAAAAATTTTTACTACCATTCTGTGGGTGTGGCTTAGTGGGCGTGGCATGGCTTGGTGGGCGTGACTTGGTACGCATGGCAGGGGAAGGATATTGTAAAATCTCTGTTCCGTCCCCAATCCAGGGGAAGGATACTGCAAAATCCCCATTTCCTCCCCATCAGCTGGGACTTGGGAGGCAAAGAACAGATGGGGGAGGGGCCAGTCAGAATTTTTACTACTGGTTCTCCGAACTACTCAAAATTTCCGCTACCGGTTCTCCAGAACTGGTCAGAACCTGCTGAAACCCACCTCTGCTCCATTTTTGTTTTAAAATGGCTGTACACCGCCCCGAGTCCTTCGGGAGAGGGGCGGTATAGAAATAAAATTATTATTATTATTTATTGGTTAATCTTTAGTGAGATTCACAGCCTTTGAGGCTGGTTAATAGCTCAGCAGCTCGAGTCCTAACCAAGGACCTAGGAACTGTTAAGGTATCGGCGGAGGATGTAAGCTGTTCCGAGTAAGGTGGTTTTTTGTAGAGTCAAAATGTTCAAGTCCGGCAAATTTAGAATTTCTAAATAGCGGGGTAGCCCTTTGGGTATTGCTCCGAGGGCTCCAATTACAATCACGATTTCTTTTTCCACAGTCACTCAACTTCAATTTGTAAGTCCCGGTACTTTGTGATTTTTTCTTGCTGCTTATCTTCAATTCGTGCATCACCAGGTATTGCAATGTCAATGTTTTCTTTTCAACTATTGTTATGTCAGGTGTGTTGTGGACCAAGTGCCTGTCAGTCTGAATCCTAAAGTCCCACAAGATCTTGAGTTTCTCATTCTCTAAAACTTTCTCAACCTGATGTTCCCAGTGGTTTTTGCTGTACTCAAATCCAAACTTCTGGCACAATTTCCAGTGAATGATTTTAGCAACACGGTCATGGCGTTGTAGGTAGTCAGTTTGTGAAATTTTGCTGCACCCACTGATCAGGTGGTCGACTGTCTCATCTTTCTCATTGCAGAGGCGGCATTTGCTGTTGGTGGTAACGTGTTGAATTTTTGCCTTCATACAGTTTGTGGCTAGGGCTTGTTCTTGAGCTGCCAAAATAAAGCTTTCAGTTTCTTTTTTCAGTACTCCTGATCTTAACCAGTTCCAAGTTAGTTTCTGGTCAGCTTTGCCTTCAATACTTTTCAAGTATTGGCCATGCAGAGCTTTGTGTTTCCAATTTTCAGCTCGCTGCTCAATTACTTCTTTCTTATATTCTGCTTTTGTTTTAGTTGTCTTTAAAAGGCCTCCTTTATTTACTTCCTTAATCATTGGTTCTTCACTTTTCTGGATGTAATCATTCAAGCTGCATTTTTCTTCTTCCACAGTCTGCTTTACTTGTAGGAGTCCTCGACCACCCTCTGCTCTTGGTAAATATTCGACCACCCTCTGCTCTTGGTAAATATTAAATAATATTTAAAATTAAAATAATAATTAAAATTATTATTATTATTATTATTATTATTATTATTATTATTATTATTATTAAACTCAGTAAAAAGAATGTGTGTGCTTATGTGAAATACACACACACACAAACACACACACATATGCACAACCCTTCCCATTTTGCATCCATAGTTTGCCTGCCATAGCTTCGAATATTTCCTGCTGTTTAAAAGACTGATGCAGTTTTAATTATCATAAAGCTTTCACATAATCATATTTTAACATCCGTTTGGGAAAACAGTATGAGATATTGTGAATAAGAACAGAATATCAGCTGAATTGTAGAGGGTGTGGGGGGAAATGTCAGTAATGGGAAGGCAACCATAATTTTGCACTTGGAAATTCCTCCAGTCTTGCACCACCCAATTGTACAGTATAATAATTTATTATAGTGTAATTGTGAAGTACTTAATGGTCTCTGACTTTGGTTGGTTGTTTGTAGATATTTCCTGACTCACATCATTAGTACACTGAGGTTGTTGCATTGATGATGTTACCACTGATGATGTCTGAATAATGGGGACTATCAAGCAGTTGATATGTTGAATTATATTCAAGTTTGGATTTATACGTCATAGGAAGACATATTTGGAGACCATTGGTTGGCGGGCTTCTAAATTTCAAACCTGCATCTTCCATCAATTTGCACTAATAGAATTATTTCACCAAAAGAAATCAACTGCAATGATAAGGTTTGACATTAGGGGGCGCCATGACATAACCAATCCTCATCTACTACCAAAATACTGTACTGTACTTTTGCAAGGTCTGCAAAATATACATTGTTTGAGGCTTTCTTTTTGTCGTAGAAGACAGTTGTCAGCGGTTCGGGATGTATTCCTGAAAAAGGAAGGTTTTTTTTTTTTTCCTCTTGTGGGTATTGTTCATCCTCTCAGAAGTTGATGACCCTTCTAAGATCCAGGAATGTCTTCTGAAATTGTGTGTAGACCAAGTATAAAAACAACAAAGGCAGATGTTGTCAGGCAAAGACCTGATGAATCAGGTCATGACAGGTTTTATTAAAGATATCTCTGAAATGGAGAAAAGTACTTTTCACTGGTGGATGCATATCATTCTTTGCTGAAATAACCCATAATTCTTGTTGCGTCTTGTTCTTGGTGCAGGACAGCTGGGGAACAAAAGAAAGGAAGCTGTCTTGGATAACAGCAACGGTGCCAGGCTAAGAATAAGGGGATCTAGCAGGGGTGAAATCCAACAGGTTCGGACAGGTTCTGGAGAACCGGTAGCGGAAACTTTGAGTAGTTTGGAGAACTGGCAAATACTACTTCTGGCTGGCCCCAGAGTGGGGTGGGAATGGAGATTTTGCAATATCCTTCCCTCAGGAGTGGGGAGGGAATGGGGATTTTGCAGTATCCTTCCCATGGAGTGGGGTGGGAATGGAGATTTTGCAGTATCCTTCCCTCAGGAGTGGGGAGGGAATGGGGATTTTGCAGTATCTTTCTCCTGGAGTGGGGTCAGAATGGAGATTTTTCAGTATCCTTCCCCTGCCATGCCCACCAAGCCATGCCCACCAAGTCATACTACGCCCACCAAGCCAGGACCGGTAGTAAAAAAAATTTGGATTTCACCACTGGGATCTAGGGTCTAGTCCGCTGTCATTCATGAGCTCTCTCTGGGTCAGTCACGCTCTCTTAGCCCAACCTAACTTAAGCATGAAAGCTTTGCTGGATGACTTTGTCTCTCTTGTCTCTCAGCCCAACTGACATTAAAGGACTGTTGTTGTGGGGAAAACAGAAGCAGGAGGAAGGGGTATCAGGTGTTTTCATTCCCTTGAGTAATTTATAAAAATAATAAAGATGGGCTTGTACCCGTCCTCTGCAAACCACGGTGCTATATGTAAAATGAATAAAAGTAATAAAAATAGTAACAGCAATAAGAGGGGAAAAAGGCAATTGATCATAGAAAAAAACATGCCCAATTACTTAGGCCACTTTCCATGTTTCTAAGGAAGATCTAAGGAAGAAATTCATGACAGAAAGGTATAGCTACTCTGTCAGATGTAAATGCCTTATTCTCTAATATGTAAATAATGTATATATGGAACATCAGGGGTTAACTTATTACTTGAGCTTTAATGTATTCATATTTTACCACTCCCATTCCTGGCTCCACCCCTTGTATATAAAAGGAGCCATCCTCCCCATTTTCCTTGCTTCTATCTTGAATATTCAGCGAATATAGAATGCCTATTATGATTAAAGAGAATTATATTTAAACCTATAACTTCTATTATCTTTATTGAGTCTGATCCTGAAAATATTGCAACAAGCTGGTAGCAGAGGATGGTTAATTGACTCAATAAGTAATTAAAAATGTCCAAGAAAGATAGGCCCAACACCAGGGCCTACAGCAAAGAAATAGAAACTGATCAAGAGATGATCAACGAATCCACTAATGCGATTTCGAGAGAATCCGAAGAATACACCACTGAAGAAGAAGAACTGATGAGTGAAAATAACGACCAGGAAGAAATCGAGATAGAAAATAACGAACTCAGGTCAGAAATATTAAAAATACTAAAAAGCCAAAAGAATGATGAAAGCCTCATCGCGGACCTCCAGGAGATGCTGAGGAACAGCGGAGCAGCGAGAGAGAAAAACGTCATTAAAGAAAAACCCAAAGATCAAAAAACTGTGAGTGAAATGACTACTGAGAAAATAGTTGTAAAAAAGAAAAGATGTGACCCCGCGCGAAATTTTGAACGGCAGCCATCTTGGTTTCAACGAACTTCAAAAGAGAGTGAAGCAGAGCCAATCAAAACGCTCAGTTCAAAATTTCTGGCGCGAAAAACGCTATCAGACGAAGAAAGTGAAAAAGAAGTCTCAAACTCTTCAGATGAACCAAAATCAGAAAGTGAAGACGATTTAACAAAGTCTCAAGTAAAGTCAGCAATGAAAACGCTTTTTGCTGCTTTTGGGCCAAGATTGAAAATCTCCAAGACATCGACGAAGAAGCAAGAAATCAAACCGACAACTCAAGACCTGCACGCTCCCATCCTGACTTCGAAAACGACGACACCCGAGCCCAGAGAGCCATGCCGATTCCGTCCTACACCGCAGACAGAATCGAGTGCCAGCACACACAAGAGAAAGAAAAGAACCGCCGCCATCACCAAAGCCCCAAAAACCGAGCCAGAGACCGACTCATCTGAAGAGGAGCGGATCGAGAGAGCTGAAATGGAGAGAACCTTCCACAACGGCGCCAAAGAAGAAATGAGCAACGCGCATGTGCAAAACTACGTAGACGGCCCCGAAAGACTTGAACTGGCCAGAGAACCGCGCAGACTCGTTACAAGCATCCCAATGCCGTTCTGTAATTTCCTGCACTTGAGAGACCACGGACTGCCTCAGGTTGTAAGTAATGGACAAAATAATGTGGGGAACTTACCCAGTGACTTCCCAAAACTTAGAGTTGATGGCATTAATTTACAAGAGTGGTACCAACAGCTTCAGGTTATTTTTATGAAAGAAAATTTACTATTCTTTATAACTAGTCCTCCAAGAAGACCTTGGACTTTAAAAATAGACTGTTTACATCATAGAGCATTTTTCATAATAATTTCTAGCGTGTCTCCTGCAATGTATCATAGCATCAAACCAAACCTAACTGTATCAGAAATAATTCAATGCATGTTTAATCTATTTCACAGCGATAGCGTAGCCACAACCACAAGAATGTCTAAGGATTTCTTTTCTTCTAGAGTGAAACCAGGGGTTTCTATAAGTGAACATTTGATAAATCTAAACAAAATAAGAGCTGAGCTGCAATTGAGGGGGGAAGTGATTTCAGATCAAACTATGAAAAGTGTTATTATCAATTCACTTGATCCATCATGGGATAGCTTTATGTCACACTTAGATACCATTAATTTGGGATATTTATCAATAGAAAGTCTATCTAACAAATTGATAGCAGAAGACAATTCAAGAAAAAATCGTTCCAGTAACCAAACAGAACACAAATCTTTTAGGAAAGTAGTCTTTCAAGATAAATATAATGAAGCCTTTAGATGCCACAATTGTGGATCCAGGGAACACAGTAGAAGAGACTGTCACAAAGTCCCAAGGGAGAGACATAGGCCAGAATATAGGAGCAAATACAATTACAGACAATCTTCCACAGATAGACACAAATATAGAAGTCCACCAAACTACAGAGAAAGTAGAGGGGGTAGAGAAAATTCAAAAGAGAGAAAATCTGGGTCACTAAATGGGCTAAATAAACAAGACAGCACCAAAACACAACAAGATGAGAACAATAATTGGCTTATTGATTCTGGTGCAACAAATCACACCACTAATAACAAAAGTATATTATCTTCATTTACAGAAGATAAGTTTGTGATAAAGGTAGCTAATCAAGAAAAGGTTCAAGTATTAGGCAGAGGAAATGTGACCTTGCCTGGTTTAGGGAAAATAGAGGGGGTATTATTAATCCCAGAAATACCTCACAACATACTAAGTGCTATAAAACTAAGCAGAGAATCTGACATCAATATAGTTTTCTCAAAGGGGAAAGCAACTATAGAAAAGAACAAAACAAATGTAGGCACTGTGATGATAAAAGGGGGTCTACCCTATCTGATAACCAAAGAAAGATGGTTACATAACATTGATTCAAATATGGAAGATTGTATTGAAGCAGATGATGAAAATGTCAGTAACAGTGACAATGATGAATGTAAATTAACTCATGATAACAAAAATACACACAATGAGAAGAAACCAAAAATAGGTAAACCAATTCATGATGAGTGTGCTCATATCTTACATAGGAAGTTAGGACATGCTAGCTTTCCTGTAGTACAAAAAATGACTGAACACGCAGAAGGTGTAAAAATAAAAAATTGTGAAAATTATTTAGAATGCTCAGTATGTAAATCCACCAAACTAAAAACCAGTCCTAGACCAAAAAAATCTAACAGATCAACTAACAATATTTTTGATTTGGTACATATGGACTTAGTTGGTCCATTAACTCCATCAATTACCTATAGAAAACGTTACTTCCTAACAATAGTGGATGATTACAGTCGCTATGGTTTTGTTTACACATTAAAGCACAAGGATGAAACCTTTCAGAAATTTAAGGAATTCTACAAACGCATAGAAACACAGCATAATATCAGAATAAAACAAATTATGACAGATAGGGGATGTGAATTCATGTCTAAAGAATTCTCCCAATGGTTAAAGGATAGAGGGATGCTACATTTCACGTCCAATCCATTTTCTGCCTTTCAAAATGGGATTGCAGAGAGAAAGAACTCCACACTACAAACCATGATTAGATGCACATTAGAGGATGCTGGTTTAGGCAAACAATTTTGGTCAGAAGCCTTACATTATTCAAATTACACTCAAAATAGAACATGGTCCAGTATTGTGAATAAGACACCATATGAGGTGATGTACAATAGAAAACCTAAATTAGCACACATGCACATATTTGGAGTTACTGCAGACGTGCACATACCTAAACAATTGAGGAGAAAGGGAGAAAACGTATCCAGGAGATTAAGATTCATGGGATACGAAACTGGAACCAAAGGGTACAGATTCATCGATAATAATAACAAATTTATAGTATCCAGAACAGCTGTGTTTCATGAGCAGGCCAATTGGTCTAAGTTGCACCTTAATGAAATTTTTCCTAATAAAAGCAAAGATAATATATCTTGCGAGGAAGGAACAACAGAAAATCAAAATATTAACAAAAGTAAGAACAAAACCAAAACTTGGACAAATAGTCAGCATAAAATAAAGACAGACACATTAACAAAAAAGGAAGCCAGATATTTGCATGACAACCATAGCAAACCTGAAAGAAATATTAGAAATAATAGAAACCAAATACCAAATAAATACAAAGATTATATTATGCATATGGATGGAGAACAAATAACACCTAATACATATGAGGAAGTATTGAAACTTCCCCGTGAAGAAAGAGAAAAATGGGAACTAGCTATGGAAAAAGAAATGAAAAGTTTACAAGGATTAAATGTATTCACACCTGCGATCGCACCTAAGGATAAAACAATTATAGGTACCAGGTGGATTTATAAAATTAAGAATTTAGAAGGAGGTAATACCTTATACAAGGCCAGACTAGTTGCACAAGGTTATGCACAAAAATATCCAGAAGACTATACTGACACATATTCACCCACAGTGAGAACAGAGAGTGTCAAAACAGCTCTTGTAGTAGCATCTGCACTCAATCTAGACGTGTTTCAATATGACATACAGACTGCATACTTACATGCAAAATTAGATAAGGAAATATATGTAAGAGCACCACACAGTCAATACACTAATAAGAACGAAATTTGGTTACTAAATAAGAGTCTGTACGGATTGAAGCAATCTGGCAAAAGATGGTACGATTGCTTGGTAAAAGTACTAAAGACCATGGATTTCAACGCCACTACTGCTGATAACTGTTTCTTTGTAAAGAAGAGTAATGATCATATTGAATTTGTATTAATTTATGTGGATGATATTTTATATATTGGAAAGCATAAAGAGAGCAGGGAAATCTTTGTAAATAAGTTAAACGAACACTTCTCATTGAAATCACTAGGTAGAGTGAATAAATACCTTGGTGTACAAATTAACAAAACAAAAAGGGGATTCAAACTTACTCAAAAAGATAAAATCATTGAACTCCTAAACAAATGTAACTTAAATAATGCCAAAACATGTGACACACCTATGCAAACTGATTTTCTTAGAAACAATGATGAATCTTCCCCTGAGTTTAAAGACAACACATTTTACAGATCAGTTATAGGTTCACTCCTTTATATATCTAATTGGACTAGGCCAGATATTGCATTACCTCTCAATTTATTGTCAAGATATGTTAGCAAACCAACCTTGTATCATTGGGAAGCTGTCAAAAGAATTTTAAGATATCTGAAAAGTACATTAGATTTTTGTTTAATATTGGAACCCAATAATGACAAAGAACCAAAAATTACTTGTTATGCTGATGCAGATTGGGCTGGTGATACATCATGCAGAAAGAGTACCTCTGGTTATGTTTTTCTATTGAACGATTGTCCAGTTTACTGGTATACTGGTAAACAAGAACTGGTAGCCACCTCTACCACAGAAGCAGAATATGTTTGCTTGTCTAAAGCTGCAAATAACCTTGTATGGTTCAATGATTTGATCACAGATGTTTGGAAGAAACCTACTTTACCATTTATTATGCATGAAGATAATAAAGCGGCCATTGAAATTTCTAGATCCGATGCAATTGGACAAAGGTCCAGGCATATTGATATAAAATTTAAGCACGTGAGACAACTATCTCAAGACGGATTCATCAAAGCAATACATTGTGATACTTCTGAACAATTAGCTGACATATTAACAAAACCCTTACCTTCTAAACAACACAAATATTTAACTTCTAAATTATATGTATTATATTGTCCTGAATCTGAATGTAACTGGTGTTGTATAACGAACCGGCATTTAGAGGGGGATTTGTCAGATGTAAATGCCTTATTCTCTAATATGTAAATAATGTATATATGGAACATCAGGGGTTAACTTATTACTTGAGCTTTAATGTATTCATATTTTACCACTCCCATTCCTGGCTCCACCCCTTGTATATAAAAGGAGCCATCCTCCCCATTTTCCTTGCTTCTATCTTGAATATTCAGCGAATATAGAATGCCTATTATGATTAAAGAGAATTATATTTAAACCTATAACTTCTATTATCTTTATTGAGTCTGATCCTGAAAATATTGCAACATACTCTATTCTGCATATTCATAAGCATCTGGTATTGATATGTAGAATATCTGGTATTTTACAGATTCCTGTGGAATATACTAATACTGTACATAAGCCACAATGATATGACATCCATCATTCTATTATCAGGCCAAGGAGGTGAATTATGTCACTAAAATTCATTACAATGCTCCATGGGTGGTCAGTGATCATATTATTGTAAGTATATCTCATGGAGAATTGTACTACTGGAGATGATATGGTTATTTTTTTTTTCTTGTTCAAAAAATAATATTTTTTTAAAAAACAAGCAAAATTGGAATCTTTGTTAAGGAGCAGTATAGAATATACCTTTCATAAATGCATCTCCCTCAATAATGTTTTCCGGAGTATTTTATAGTTTCCATGTTTGTTAATAAACTGTAATGTATGGATATAATTTCAAATCTCAATACTATGAAATTTAAATTTTGAAAACCGATGTATTTTGAAACTGATCATGCGCCACAGAATACCACCCAGAAACAGTTCTACACTCTTCTCTATTCCAATATCATGCTTTTGATAAAGTCACATAAAAGCTCTTTTGTGGAACAAAGCCAAGCAGGAGAACACAAAGTCAAGTTGTGCAGACACAGTTGACAGCTTATTTATAACTGTTACCATTGTACTCCATTTCTTCTTAGCTTATTATCACCATCAGGATTTTTTAAGGATATATTTATTGAGCTTGTAGTCATGAGACTCTCTTTGAACATTGTGGGAGTTATGGCATAAGCACCACACCCAACCATTTGAAAATGATGGCATTTCATTCCAGAATTTAGCATAAACAAGAACCCTTTGTCCTTGATTGTTTACCATAGATTCAACCTTCAGCCCCTTGAGGGATCCATCAATGTTTCCTTCAAATGAAAAATGACATTTCAGACTACAGTGAAATCGCAGTAAAGCCCAGCATTGCTATATGATTAAGCAATATCCTTCAAAATCAGTACAGGCAATCTTGCATGTGTACACACACACACACACACACACACACACACACACACGCACGCACGCACGCACACACACACAACTATTCTGAGGTTTACCTTCTTTGTATTGGGTTGCTAGAGTTTAAAGGTCCATACCTTGAATTTTAATAAGATACAGTGATGGGAACAGATGAAAATGACATCCAGACATTGAATTTCTGCAATGCAATGGGGATAGTCTGGATTTATACTGGATACTGAGGGGCATATATAGGGAATTTGCCAACAATTGCTTGCCATTCTCTAAATATTACTGTATTGCTTGAGGAGGAGAACTTTCCTGACAGTTAGAACAATTAATCAATGGAATGACTTGCGTCCAGAAGTTGTGGGTACTCCATCACTGGACATTTTTAAGAAAAGATAGGATAGCCATTTGTCTGAAATGGTATAGGGTTTTATTTATTTATTTATTTATTTATTTATTTATTTATTTATTTATTCAACTTGTATGCCGCCTTTCTCTGAAGACTCAAGGTGGCTTACAATGCATTTAAAAACCATATATAAAAACATTAAACATTAAAACATTAAAAACAATTAAAACCCATTCACACCATTCATGGCCGGATCTCGCCAGATCACAACATCGGCCCCAGGCCTGCCGGAAAAGCCAGGTCTTCACTGCTTTTCGGAAAGCCAATAGGGTGGGGATGATCCGGATCTCAGGAGGTAACTGGTTCCAGAGAGCTGGGGCAGCCACAGAGAAGGCCCTCCCCCGCGGGCCCGCCAGCCGGCATTGTTTAGCTGACGCTTGAGCAAGAGGTTGGACTAGAAAACCTCCAAGGTCCCTTCCAAGTCTGTTAGATTACTCTTGTCTGTGTGTTCTTGGGATCTCTGCAGAGAAAGCTGGTTGGTCATTGGTGATGCTGGTGGATCACCAGAATGGGGAAAGCTATCCTAAAGTATTGCCCAGAGAAGCTCTAACAACTTTCTATATTCCTTTCTTGTGATGGTTTCTTTATTATAAATATTCATTAACACCATTTAATAAAAGACAGTAACAAGAACAACACAGAATTAACCAAATTTATATCAAAACAGATCTAAAGATTTTTAAGAGACATAAAGGGCATCTCTACCCTTATGGCTGCATTATATAATGCAAATACAGAGTTCTAGAGCAGCTTTGGGCTTCTTGCCAAATAAAAGCGGGTGGGACAATTGTCCCTTATTTGCTGTCTCTACCCCCTTTATTTTACCCTGAGAAAATTCGCTAAGTAAAGGGAATTTAAACAAGAGTATTTCCAGCTAACTTACTGAAAGACATGTTCAGTGTATGCAACATTTGCTGTATCCTTTAGTCTAAGGATAAAGTTTAAGGGTATTTCAAATTTTGACACAACGTTGCATTCGACTACGGGCGTGTTTTTATATACCTATATTATATACATGTCAAACCTATGACAGGTAAAAACTTGAAAAACATTGGAAAACATTGAAAGACATTGACAAACATTGACAAACATTGACAAACATTGACAAACATTGACAAACATTGAAAAACAGCGCCATCTGCTGGACGTAAAACCAACATGGCAGCCTCCCATCCCTGATTATGCTCAACAGATTTCTGGTCCTTATATTTAGACTCTCCATATTGCTTCCAAGAAACTGCGCATTTGGAAGGCAGAGACGCCCGAGGGCCATATCCTGCCACCAGGCTCAGCAGGTAGGCAGTCGGCTCCCCACCAGGAAGCCCTCGCAGCCAGCGCTTTTAGGGCTGGGCGGGGCCCACCCAAGCCTGGCTCTGACCTCCCCCTCTCCCGGCCACCCCGCGAACTAGCCTCGCCCGCTGCTGCTGCCCATCCCACTCGCCAGCCGCTCTTGGGGCTCCCTCCAAAGAACACTTGAGGCTGCCTGGGTCCGCCGAGCGGGAACCCTCCGTCCCTCACCTGGCCCAAATTGCGCCTGGCCCAGTGCTACCACCGGCCCTGAGGTCAGAAAGACCAGCTGCTAACCGGCGCTATGCGAATCCGGTTGGTGAGTGGGAGATGGAGGCAACTGGAGCCTCGGGGTCACCTTTGACCAGTGCTGCCTTTGATTCCCAGGTGGGCGCTCTGGCAGTTCATGGAGCCTACATGAAAATTTCAGCCTCTGGCAGAAAAGGGGCTCCGGGGAGGCTTCGGGGGTGGAACGGCCAGGAGGGAGGATGGCCAGCCCTTCTTCGTTTCGCCTAGAAGAGCGGGTGATTTAATCATTCCCCTGTCCTTTGCAGGCGGGGGAGGAGAATTGCGCAGCAGGGGTCCAGTGGGGTGTGTGTGGCTCCTGGCTTTGCCGCTTTCTTCCTTTGGGTGGGAAGCCCCAAACCAGCCTTGAACCCCCGCCGCAGCTCCTCCCTTCCTCCCTTCCCTTCCCTTCCCTTCCCTGCTATGCATCTCCCCATCGAGCCCCCAGAGAACATCTGTGTAGGGTGGATGGAGGGGGCCCCTGAGTTACTGCTGTGGTGCGGAGAGCTGCAAAGGCCTGGCCTGAAAAGGTAAGGGCGATGGCGGGGGATGCAGAAGAGGCCAGGCCACAAACAGAGATAAACAGAGAGAGAGACAGAGAGAGAGAGACATAGAGAAATACAGAAAGACAGGGGGGAGGGAGAGACACATACAGAAATACAGAGAGAGAGGGTGGGAGAGAGAGAGAGAGAGATACAGAGAGAGGGGGAGAGAGACACATAGAGAGATACAGACGGGGGAGAGAGAGAGACATAGAGAGATACAAAGAGAGAGGGGGAGACAGAGAGGAGTTTATGGTTCCCCTTGTTTTTTAGCAACTGGTTCTCTGCCCTAATCACCAGCTAGGTAGGCGTGGCTCGGGGGCTGTCATGTGACTGATGAAAGTGAGTGACGTCGAGTTGGCTACGCCCACCAAATGTTCGTGGAGAGTTTGGAACTTCAGCCTCGCTCTTTTAGCCCAGCGGAAGCACCAGACTGGGCCACAGCAACGCATGGCTGGCTACAGCTAGTACTTAAATAAGTATGAATAAACAATGTGCAGATTTGAAAATAAGAATCTTTGATATGATTTGGTATGAGGGAAGAAAGGGACATCAGATAGGTAGCATCAAAATGAAATAAAAGAAAGCCATTATCCAGATAGCTTAGGTCAGTGATGGCTAACCTTTTTGCCATCATGGGCCAGGAGCGGGGAGAGTGCAGGGAGGTCATGTGTGTGTGCCCACACCCATAATTCTATGTGCCCCGACCCACATATGCACGCGTGACCCCGCCTCCCATGGTCCCCACACTCCTGGCACACAATGGCTCGGTAGGCCCGTTTTTCTCTCTCCCCAGGCTCCAGAGCCTTTCTAGGAGTCTGGGGAGGGTGAAAATGGCCTTCCCCCCACCCTGGAGACCCTCCGGAGTCGGAAATGGCCCGTTTGCCAACTTCCGGTGGGACTGGAAGGCCTGAAAATCAGTTGGCCGGAGCACACATGCGCGCTGGAGCTGAGCTTGTGTGCCCACCGATATGGCTATGTGTGCCACCTGTGGCACGCGTGCCATAGGTTCACCATCACAGGCTTAGGTGATGTTTCAAAGCGTGTGAGTGGCATCCATTGCATAGGAAATTCATAGGACAATTGATTAGGTAATAAGCTCATTTTGTTAATGAAAATATGTGATTGGAGAAGGCTGACAGAAAGGGATCCTTTTTATCCAACATGCAGATCATGCAGCATCTGAGAAAATAAATTATGAAAGCTTTTGCAAACAGACCAGCGTTTCTCAACCTAACTTGAAGATGTGTTCAGCTTGGAAGAATCATGAATTGAAGAATGTATCATTCTTGGTTTAGGATCTGGCACCTATATTCTGCATCTTCAATGACCTTTTCTATTTTGTGTTTCAAACATTCTTGAAACTTAAGAACACATCAGAGTAACAAGAAACTCACTTCCGAAAAGCAAAGTCAGAATCTTTAATTTAAACTTTATTTGTCTGATTGTTGGGACAATATTATCCCATTAAAGCATCGTTCCTGTGTTGATTCTCCATGACAGATAGCCCCCTCCCCTCCAATCAGTACAGCTAAAGGATTCTAAAATCCTTCTAATTCCAAAATCTGTTTTTTTTTTAATCAGCAATATTGCAAATACATTTTATTGCTTCTAAAATTATTGCAAGCAAAAGGGATATTTATTGCAAGCACATTTATTGGGAACAGCTCTGTGCTGTTCTCATCAAGTTGTTGGAAAATTCCAGCTTTGTTTTTTGGGGAAAATATGGTTTCAGACCAGAAATGTCATAACAGTACAATATGAAATAAAAGCAGCTTAGTGGTATTGTCCAACTTCTAAACAAGAGGTCATTTGTATATAGACTTCAGGTCACAACAATGTGAGTTCGTGCAGATGAGAGAAGCAATTTATATTAAAAGGTCAGAATGAATTAAAAGCAAACGAGTGAATGGAAACAGTAATTAGACATTGAGATGTGACATCTTGGCTATTCTGTTTTCCAAGATTGGGCTTGCTATATGGCACAAGATGTGGCCTTCTTCGTTGTAAGTCTTTGATAGTTTTGGTGAGGAGTGTGGTTCCCACAGCAACAAACACTGAGCCTTTATTGTTTTCTTTCCATCTGCTTATGGAAATTCCACTCTGTTCCGGAACAGAGACCCGCATCATCACATCTATGAATAGACAAACATGCCTTTACACAAGATCCTAAATTCTGAAGAAAAGCAAAGAATTCAGAATGGTGATGACTCAGATCTTCACCTGGCACTTAGTACTGGCAGGGTTCAGTGGAATACTCTACAGTTGAATCCGAAAACCAGGCAACTTGATTATAAGTAGGAACGAAAGCAGTGCAACTAAAGCTGGTGAGGATTAAGTTAGTCAAGGATTGTTTTTAATATTGGCCAGATCATGAGAACAAATGGAACAGATGAGGATTAAGAGTTCAGATCTCATGTGCTGCTTTTCTCTCTTTCAATAGCAATAGCACTTAGATTTATATACCACTTTACAGTGCTTTTACAGCCCTCTCTAAGCGGTTTACAGAGTCAGCATATTGCCCCCAACAATTAGGGTCCTCATTTTACCCACCTCGGAAGGATGGAAGGCTTTCCACCTGTAAGGTTTTCCACTTCGGAAGGATGGAAGGCTTTCAAACTTGAGCTTGGCCTCATTAAATCAAAACTCGCCAAACCATCCCTCACTCCTCACATGCTGCAATCACCATCTGGCCCATCTCAAGACAGCACTCCGACCACTCCTTCTTCAGATGCAGGATTGGCCTGACCTTGACTGACAGGAAGAATGCTATTATGTCTAAAGACAATTCCTCTACTAAATCCCCCCTCCTACTTTCCCACACATGAGAAGGTGAAAGCATGGAAGCTTCCGGCCTAATATGGTTTCCAAAGCTGACACTTGGTGGGATTTGAACTGCCAAACTGTAGGCAGCTGGTAGGCAGCAGAAGTAGCTTGCAGTACTGCACTCTAACCATTGTGCCACCAAAGTTCTTACTCAATATGTGCGCATGTGTCTTTAATAAACCCTATGACATTGGACATCATTCCATGCGTTTCCACTCTTTGTTTTATGGAATCTCATTCTCATTGGGCCTGGCTATGCTTACCATTAAAGCTGGCTCCTGTCTTTTTCTCCCGTCGGTTTACTTCTAAACTGGATTAAGAAAGCTTTTGGCTTCAGCCCAGATCAGCATTAGAAAATCCTATCCAGGAAGACACCCTTCGGCAATGGCTAGTAAACTATTCAGTCTAGACATCAGGTGACCAGGTCTTCTTATTAGTCAATTCCCTTGCTTCTAGACCTTGGCACTTTTCTGTTCTAAGAAAACAATTGCCAACCGCTTTCTGATGGGTGTGTCTTACTAGTTACATATTCTTTCTTTATCTTTATCTCGCACACACGAAACATTAAATTAGATGTATATACACAAATATCAACAAACATACATACTTAGTCCCAGAACCTGCTCTTAAAAGAAATATTTTCTTACTGTCCTGTTGCTTTCTAAATATCTTTTAGTAATAGCTTCATTATCAGCATTTTTCCTTTCTCTGAGCATCCTTCTTTCGCCTGTGCTTTTTTGTTTCTGTTCAACAATTCAGAGTTTTATTTTTCCAGTCCCTTGAAGTAGAAGGATTTTACTTTTAACAGTTCAATAGCTCATACTGGAAAAACAATGAAAAGTAATATTAGCCGTAGTGGTAATAATAGCAGCTGTTTTTCTTTATTTCTTTATTAAATTTATTGGCCACCCATTTTACCGCAGGATAACTGTTGCTCTGCTTTAGTCTGTTCAGCAACCAGAATTCCATAAGTTAACATAATAATAAAATAGTAGTGGCTTGACATCAAACCTCAAATAAATCAGAATTGTCTTGGGTCTTCACCAAATATTATTGACTGCTATGAAATGGGCACTTGTGCCCTGATATGAGATGCAGTATAACAGAAGCTAGGGAATGGATTCATTAGTCATTCACTGCAAGGACCCAATCTTAGCTTATAAGGAACTTTAATATTTGATTTCAAGAACAGCTGTTAGGAGGGATTAAAACTGGTAGTGTTAAGTGCTGATGGTTGGGAATGGTTACCTGATTTAACCAAGTTATCTAAGTTGCCAACCTGAAAAAAAGAGACTTGGCTCTTCAGGAACACTTATCTGCCATAATTCAAAGAAAGGAGAACAATAACCAGTAGGCAGTAATAAAGACCATGAGCCATCTCTACTTCAGTCAGTAAGCCTCCTGCCTTAGAACCACATTTGGGGCAGTTGACATATCGTTCTTAAGAATTTAGATGGAACCTTTCCAGTGATATGATCCCAATTAACATATGTGCCACTTATGTACTGAACACATCTGTCAAAGTGAAATAATTATATTGCTGCCATTGATTTTTGCACACTTGAATTATGTGAGTTTGATATAAGCCTTGTGATTGGTAGAGCTGTGGAAAACCATGTACAAGTATTTAGTGATTTTAACCTTATTCTCTGACCATGTAACAGAATAATAGTGTTGAAGGGGTTGGAGGTCTTCTTATAAATCTCCATTGATAGAGCACCCACGACTTCTGGAGGTAAGCTGTTGCACTGGTTAATTGTTCTCACACTCGGAAAAATTCTTCTTAGTTCTAGATTGGTTCTCTCTCTGATTACTTTCCACCTCTTGCTTCTTAGCCTACTTTCAGAGGATAGGTTGACCCACTCTTCTTTGTGGCAGCCCCTCAAATATTGTGAGATGCTAAGGGTTGTGTTTTAAGACGGGCAGCCATACAAATACAAATAAAATGATTCAATGCATTCCTGTCTCTGCCATGTCAATTGTGAACAGCTGAGGTAAGCTTATAACAAATTAAAGCATGCTATGAGAAACAAATAGGAATGCTTCAGCTGACATAATATGGAAAATCGTACTTTGGAAGTAAAGTAGAAAACTGGACCCTGAATTGTGAATGGGGAAATTAACAGACAATAACATTGTCTATTTCTGTTATCTGGAAATGATTGCCAGCCTCTTCAAGTGGAAGGGTACCTGACCAGAGTAAAATAGCCCAATCTCTCTCAACTTTCATTTTTCTGAAATGATTGGCCTGTTGTCTTTTAATTACAGGATTTGATGGTATTCTGCCACTACTTTAGCAACTGATTAAAAATAAAGCCATTGTAAAGAGACTGATTAGGTTTTTTTAATTAGGTATATAAAATGCTAGCCCAAGTTTGTTGTGTCATGGTTTAGCAATAACTTTTAGACTTATATAACGCTTCATAATACTTTACAGCACTCTCTAAGTGGTTTACAAAGTCAGCATATTGCCCCAAACAATCTGGATCCTCATTTTATCAACCTTAGAAGAATGGGAGGCTGAGTCAACCTTGAGCCAGTTAGGATTAAACTCCAGACTGTGGGCAGGGTTAGTCTGCAGTTCTGCTACTGCATTCTAACCACTGCATCAGCAGGACTCCTTTTTACTAAACAAAACGCAACTATCTGGGTTCACATAAAAAGCTGAGTCTTAACCCATGATTTATATAACCATCAATGACTTTTAAATAGCTGTTTTGTTGCCAAGAAAACTGCATGAATATGTTCATACAGTCACAGTGAAAAAAGCTTGATTCCAGGATAGTCTTAAAATGAAAAGAGTTAAAGCAATCAGAAAATCTTTTCTGTCCTACAGTACTTTGCAGCACCGGCTGCTTCAGAGACATGTAATTGGTGCTTTTGACCATGATAGAAGATAATTCCAAACCTAGGAATTTTCAAAGAATAAGATTGAAATAGAGCCAAGGGTAATTAATATGGCCAAGACCATTATAATCCTATCAGTGAGCAGTTATTGTGCACAACAAAAGTATGTAATATGGAAACTGGTTCTTGGCCAAACAGGAACAAACACTGTAATGAGTGAACTTTCTGGTTCAACAACTTGTTCATGGCTTGAATTTTAGGGGATTTTCAGGTGCCAGGAATCTTTCGATACACCAGTCATGCATCTGAACACATAAACTGTCTGCTTAGTAAATGGATGAAGTCATTCAAATGTGGAGGGACATCCCAAATTGTTGTAAAGTTGGTTACTAGAGTCGGAAAACAACATTTGTTTAGAAATCAGTCACTCCAAGACTTTTCCAATTAGAAAGATATGTCATGGACTGAGAAGGCTAAGGCTTTTTTTTTATGGAGAGAGAGCGGTTTTATTTATACACATGTATACAGATTCAGACATATGTCCATCTTCTACAGCAGCCTTCCCCAATCCCCGTTCTTCCAAATGTAGTCATACCAGCTAGGTATTGTGAAAGTTATTGAAAAGCAGCACCTGGGGGAAGCTGTTCTTCATAACTGTGGCATAAAATTCTCAGGCCGAAACTAAAAGACAATATGCCAGATAGCTCAGAGCAGCTGAAGCCATATTTTGTGGCATCATCAGCGTTCCAAAGCAACCAGATGGTCAAAACAGCAAGCAACAGGCATGTAAACAATGTCACAGTTGTTTCACATAATCATCAGATTTGATCCATACTGAAATGCCTTAATTCGAGAAATTGTGTGTTATAGCCTAGGGACAACATGGATTATTCACATTACAGCAACATAAACAAAGTTGCATTCCCCTTGCTGGGCTCATGCTTCTGCTTCAGATTTGGTTCTCTAGGTTTTTCCATAAATTTTAGATATCTGCCTCAGACCTAAGTAATATGTAGCAGTCATCCAAACATTGATTCACGATGATAGTGGAGTCTCTTTTCACAAGTGTGCCGCTTATCAATTCCCCCCCCCCAAATTAAGATGGTAGTGTACTTTTAGAGAAATATTGAAATGTATGTGGTTATTTGCTAGAGATTCCCCCTCACACAGAGACACCATATGCACAAGATGAGAACAGAAAGACTACAATAGCTATTAAATGACCATCTCCCCATGCATCTTCTCTATAATGACTACGGGGCCATTTTGATATATTGCTTATCTACTGAATTTATGTGGAAAGACAAGAGATGCTATTGACTTATGTTATTTGTGTGCCTCTTTTACATAAAAAGGAAGTACAATATTAATATAAATGCAACAACTGTAAAATAACAAAAATTAGCACCACAGAGCCAAAAAAGCAGCAAGTTTAGGTCTCTTCCATCAGCTCAAAGATGGAGAGAAATTAGGTCTGCCCATCAGTTTATCAGCAAGGAAGAAATCAATCTGACCCTATGGCAAATACTGAACAGATGCAAAATATTACTTTAATCTTCCTGTTATAGCATAAAATATGAATCCGCGGGACAATTCTGGGCCAGTTCAATATTAGCTTCAAGCTATTGAGCTGATTTATTTCTAACTCAGCTATTAAAACCACAATAGATGAAGCAATTTCTTGTGGCCTTGTGGAATCTGCATGTAATTCCTTCATCCTTTGCATGAATTCTTGAATAACTGTGTCTTCCAGCTTCTCAGTTTTAGCTTCAACTTGTTCAAGGGGAAAGGTAACTAGATGGATCTGCAATTTCCCTTCTATCAAACCTATGGGGGGGGGGAGAGCAAACAAGTGAATATTAAGATGCATGTTCTGCCCTTTTTGTACATGTTTTGTGTACATATATATCAGACCAGAACTTACATCACAACATTGTGACATCCGTTTTAACATTTTAATGAAAACATCAGATTCTGCAGAGACCTTTGTCCCTCTCACGTCCTGTCAGATTATTTTGCATGCAGACAATTGTAGACAACATGAAACAGACAGCTCCTACTACTACCAAATGAAAGATATTTTACAGTTATGGATTCTTTTTCTGGCAAATTTGAAGCTGTGCAAAAACAGAAGAGAGTCAGAAATGGAAGATGAAGATATTTTGGGATAACTTCATGCTTACACTCTGTGAAGGCACAAAGCCTTGTGTGAAAGGCCCCTAAGGCTTATGTCATGGACTGATGCATTGTTTCTGGAAGCTCTTTTGACCAGAGGGGAACAAGGGCTTCCAATAAATGAATAGGCAACAAATACTGGATAAAAAACAAGCAGAAGATGACGCAAAGACCACCTGAGGCTCTTGCTTGAAGGACAAAAACGGTGAAAAAAATTATGAGTTGAAATGGCCGTTTATATAATCCACAAAAAACAGAAACAAACAAACCATCAAAAACTGGGCATGGAATTTTATAATATTTGTATTAACAACTTTTCTTGAAGCACAGTGAGAAATGATAATTTATAGTAACAGAAACATTGTTTATCTTATCCTGGTGGGGAAGACTGTTGCCAGGTGATCTCTGTTGATGGACCTCTTCTAAAACTTGGCACTTTCTAATTCTTTCCCTTTAAACCAGGCGGCTTTGAATTCGAGGTTGTCTTCACATAAAGAACTACAGGTATCTTTTGCAAAATAGGTCATATCACCATTCTATTTCCTGTTATGAGGAATTATCACTCTATCTCTACTCCGTTTGTCCTGTATATGCAAACTAGGGTGGTGGGTGACTTTACATTGTTTCTGTTTTCCTATTGGAACATTCCTGTCATTTTACGCAATTCCTGGATCATGTTTTCCATTAATTTAAATTAAAATCACGACACACTAGCTTCTCAACTGGTTTAGACCAGCAAAACATCTGTTTCCTCATGTAAGTTTCATTTTGTCTTCAGGAACCCGGTAAGAGAAGTGCCACATGATTATAATCTTAAACAAATCCAAGCAGCAGAACATTATACCCTCCTAAAATCTCTCAGCTCTTTTAAAACTACATAGTGTAACTAAATTGAAATGGAAGGAACAATTTCTTTCTGGATAAGGGCCCCATTGTTTCTGGGTGCAAATGTACTACAAAATTTTGTAGGTTCCCTTATTTCTATCAGATATCCATTAGATATGTTGTATTGAGAATGCCCATCTTGTTTGAGCATTGGCATCAAGTTGGGAAAAGGTATTTAGACTGTCCTGGACTAAACTCTACCCTATGGAAGGATGGAAAAAGGCTGGGGCTAAGTACCTGTGGGACTGCAGCAACTGAACATAAGCAACTAATCTTCTTCAGCTCTTTAGAAGGCAAAAATCCCAGAATCCAAATAGGTTTTGCTGAAAAAAAGAGATAAATTATATTAATACTAAAATAGTTTCACCAGAAAGCTTCAATAAAAGAAATTACTTCAATGAAATATTTTTTAAAAATAAACAAGAAGGGTTAGACTTATAGTGATTTGTTGTTAGATTAATTATTGGTCAGAATGAATGTAAATTGTAGTAGCTAGGACTAAGTTCAGACCTTTTTCTTAGCCTGAAATATGGTTTTGGCTTAAAGCAATGGATGAACACTGTCATTATATTTTGTAATCTACAGTTTATGGCTTACTACAAGTTATGGTTATGTCGTATGAACCCAGCTGAGTTTTACACACACACTTGTAGACCAGGGGTGGGTTCTACTTACATTTACTACCAGTTCGCAATGGGGCCGCGCACGAGGGCTTGCTTCGCTCATGCGCGCGTGTGCTCTTCTGCGCATGCGCAGAAGCATTTTGTTGACGTCGGGGTCGGTGGGCGGAGCCTCCTGCCGGTTTTACTACCGGTTCTATAGAACGGGTGCAAACCGGGGGCAACCCACCACTGTTGTAGACTAATTTGCTCTGCTCTCTACTTTTCTGTTTTTGCTATCCAGTAGTTTTAGTCTTCTAATTTCATGGAATATAATGTTATTTGTACTGTATGGTGTTATAAACTCATTCTATAAAGGAGAAACAGTTCATAATAAATACATGAACCCGGAGAAGATTTCTTTTGCTTCGTTTCTTTTGCTTTGTTTTTTCTCCCTGGGATTTGTAGACGTAGAGGGCAGAGCCAGAGTCCTATAATATCTTGTTGCAAGCTACTGCTGCCCTGTTGCATGGATTCAGAGGCCTGTATATTTATTTATTTACTTATTTACATGCCACAACAACCCTATGAACTGAGTTGGGCTGAGAGAGGGAAATTGGCCCAAAGTCCCTCAGCCAGTTTCTGTGCCTATGGGAGGGCCAGCACCTTAACCACTACAGGTAGTCCTCAACTTACAACAGTTCATTCAGTGACCATTCAAAGTTACAACAGCACTGAAAAAAGTGACTTATGACCATTTTTCACATTTACGACCATTGCAGCATCCCCATGCTCACATGATTTACATTCAGATGCTTGATAACTGGTTCATATTTATGATGGTAGCAGTGTCCCAGGGTCACGCGATCATCTTTTGCGGCCTTCTGACAAGCAAAGTCAGTGGGGAAGCCAGATTCACTTAACAACTCTGTTACTAATTTAAGAACTGCCGTGATTCCCTGCGGTCATAAAATGGAGCAAAACTCATTTATCAAATTTCTCATTTAGCAACATAAATTCTGGGCTCAATTGTGGTTGTAAGTCGAGGACTACCAGACTGGCTCTCAAAATATCCCAGTTTTCTCCATGTTATTTATTCAGGTTGGGCACTTTCATCCCGAGTGCTTAGTGTTTGTTTGGTTTTAACATCAACCTCAAAGAAACATAAAAGTGTCCAGATATCCTCAACCTAAGGTTGACTCCTGCTGACAGAGTCTATACAATTTTGTTGGTAGTGTTCAGTGTCCACACTATTTTGTTGGCATGGGAATTAATTTGCTGTTACCTTCTTCAGTGAGAGTGCTGAAGGGAGGGGACAGGGGAGGGAGGACTTCTCAGCTGGAAGCTCTGGAACACTTTTGTGGTTCTGATCCAAGTATTAAGCAGGGATGATTTTGTTTAGCTTCTGAGTTCAGCCCAGGAAAGATATAAACAACTTCCTAACCTCTGTCTGAGTGAATGGCTATGTCAGGCTACTTGGAGCTTGACTGCTCTGACCTCAAGTTAAGATGGCTGTAAATCAAGGAAGAAAAGCCCAAGATATGAAAATAAAAAAGAATAGCCTTTGTGTTCTGTTCAGATACGGTGGTTTACAAAAAAACTACAAAAAAGTTTTTGATTATAGATTTATAATGGAAAGGAATGCTTATATAAAGAACTCTGGAAGCAAATCTTAAGGAAGTAGTATAAAATGTACTAAGGGACATAGTTCTGATGATCTGTCTGAAGCAAAGTGCATGTAACTCCCATTAGCATTCCTGGGAACTTTGCCAAAGCACCAGAGTGGAAGAAAATGGAGCAGGGCTTAGTGTTTGGAACTAGTGTTGCTTAGAGAGTCCTCCATAAGCCTTTAAAACAACTGGGAGTTTGTGGGTAATCAATCTCCACATGACAATCTTTGTTTACGGGTGAGTCCCAGGCTTTCCTGGTTAGTCTGTTAAAGCGGAGCCAGATCTCCAGGAAGAGTTTATTCTGCAAAACCTGGAGATTGTTGTGAGGAACACAAGCGGCTATTATTCTCCATTGCTCCAATAATGCAGCTTCTCAAAACAGAAGCAAGAGAATCAATCTAAAGCAGAACACAGATATACACACATCTGAATGCATATAACTAAATATTGGATAGCTGCTGTTTGCCACCATCTACATTTTAATATATTTACAAAGCCTTGGTTTGTTTTGTTTTTTAAAGTCTGCTAGCTTTACAATGGATGCAGTTTTAATTGAGATGCACTCATAACTTCCAGGTTGAATCAGTTGCAATAATAGCCAAGAAATGGTGAGAATGTTCTCAGGGTCCATATGTGAGAATCTAAGCAAGTGCATTTTTAAAGCAGAACATAATATAAACACCGCTTTTATCTAACAAGTATATTTCCAATTTGGTGCCAATTTTAAATTGATCTCACAACAATCTGTAATTCCAAAGTTAAATTTGGGTCTGTTTCCAAAGATGTCTCTTAATTGCCTTGCTTTCATAGTGAGTACTTTTTCATTTATACCAAAGGTAAAAGTATCCAGGGAAATAATTAAAAAAAAAAAAAAGAATAGAAAAAAATAGAAACTTTGTCTTCACTAGTAAATTCTACCTTATCACATTCCATTTATCAAAAAGTTGCCAAGATTTTTCTGCATGATTTATGTTGGAAGGGCCAAAACACCTCTTATTTCTGTGAGATAGTTTTGAGTTTGACATTTTTAGATTTAGCAAATACTAGTATTGTTCATAGAGCAAGTGGAGAACCTGGCAGACCTTTTACTGAAGCAGAATGTGGAATTTCCAATGATCAAGAAAGTCATTTTTAAACCAAGGGAACAGGAATGAGGGCAAGTAGGCTGAAACTGTAATATGTAGTACCCTAGAAAAGGAGAAGAATGACATAGTTGCCACAGAAATTTATCCAAAGATATCTATAAGAATCATCTACAAAGATGCTTAGTTTTCCATAGGGGAACAAAATTACTTAAACTCTTCCCTTTGTGATTATGAAAATTCGCAAAATAAAATTATTGCCCTGAACCTTGAAAATATTTTTCCTTCCCCCCCCCCGCTTTATTTGCTTTTTTCCCTTAGTTCAAGCTAGATAATTTTCAAAGAAAATGTGTAATATTGATACAAGTCTAAAAGGATATAGAAAAAACAGATAGTAGAGAAAAAAATCAATTTAAACAATAAAATAAGGGTGAATATCCAAACAAATGTAAATATATAATATGGCTAATGTATTCTAATAGATTTGGGGTGCTTAGTGTGAAAGAAAAATACATTAAAACATCAGTTAATACTATGAAACATTTCATCCCCAATGTCTACTCAAAATATGCCTTTACTATAGGTGTCTATAGAGTTTTAAAAATATTTGTTAACACAATTAAAACAAAAAAGACCAGAAAAGGCAAATAATAGATAATGAATAATATATTAAGAGTATACTGTAGAAACTATATAATTATATATCACACTTAAATGTAAACTCTATAGCCCACATTTCAGTTGTGGAACAATTGCACGTGTAAAACTCTAACCGACCTAAAAATGGCATCCAAATATTGAATCAGATTAATTTTTTTAATATGCAGTTATTCTGGAGTGATGAGTTATTTTTCCTAGTGGATAGGGGTGGTGCTTTGAAGACATTTGTGACTCAGCTAAAACATTCCTGAGTTAATTCAAATCAGTTGTGTTACCTCCCTTTACCCCTCTACTTACTCTTAATAATTGATCCCATGAAGGTTGGCACAATGAATGACAGCAAAGGAGGGAGCCTGTTCAGCATCTTCCCCAATAATAGAACGGTTACGGCATAAAAGGATTTTTATTTCAACAGGCTTTTGTCTGTTAGGTGTGTTCTTTTATGTCAACATTCAGTGAATAAAAATAAAAGCAGTGGCTTTTATGCCATCTATAGCAATAATTCTGCTGATTGATGAATCACATTATCTGCTGGTCAAGAGCCAGACTTGTCAACAGTCCAATAGTATTTTTCTCCCTCAAATAAATGGAGCTATTGTAAGGAAAACTCTTACTTAGTAGTGATAACATGTAGTGACTTCATATTCTATCACTCCACCCAGCGTGGCCCGTGACTGTGTGACAAGGACTGCGCCCAATAGCATTTGCTACCCTTGCTCCAAGCCTACCAATTTACTTATGATTATCCTTTCCCTATTTTTCCCTACCATAGTTCCAGGATTATGTATTTGTATTCCACAACTACATTCTTCGAGTACGAGTGGGAATTGTCAACTGACTTAAAGCATAACATTTCATTCCTATAACTTGTCTTTTTCAATAACCAAGCCTGGAACTTAAACAAAAGCTAAGTGTCACTTCAAAGACAAGGATGGAGCCTGGCCTTGAATTAGAAATACCCTTATAAAGTGTTGGCAGAAAAGTAAATAAAAATCAAATAAGGCTAGAATATAAAAAGTTTGAAGAGAATGAAAGGAAAAACATCCATTGGTGGCTCAACAGAAAAGATCAACCTGACCTTTTCAGTTACGCAGTATAAAATGGACATCTGCATGTTTCAAATTATTGGAAGGTGCACCAAAATAGCAGTAAGGGAGAAACTGTATCATTGAAGCTGGCTGGAGTTTTGCAAATTTGGACTGCACAACACACCGTGGGGGGGGGGCAACTTTGAGAGGATAGCAAGCAAGGAGTTAATTTATCTTTCTCTTCCCATCTAATGGTTATTTGAATTTTTTGAGCCCAGATCTGTTAGTCCTGGCTAGATAAAATAACATGGAAGTTGAAATCCAAAACATCCTAACTAAAGTTTTGCAATATTTGAGATGATTTATTGGACAAGAATTGTGATTGTTGTTATGCATTTGTCAGAAGAAGATTAAATAATGCTTATCTGTATGGGCAAAAGCGGTCTAAATAACAAAGCAAGTTTTCAATTCTTGATGAAGCTTTCTTGGAAATAATGAAAACATACATTCATACATTCAGAAGTTTGTTTTATTAGATAAAAAAAAATTTCTGCAGCAAAATATTCACTGTGATTCATGTTTGACTATTACTGCTTTCCGTGATTCTTGTTGACGATTACTATTTCACATATTATTGATATGTTCCATTTTTTTTCTTTTACAAGTGACTTGCTTGGCTTTTAAAACAATTAAGCCAGCAGTACAACTAGTACAGTCCTTCAGTTGTAATTTAGCTTCATCTCAGTTAAACTGTGAAGTTCACAGGATGGGTCTTCTCATACCAGGAAAGAATTTATATAACAAAGGTAGACTTGATAATTGCTACTTTACATTAAAAGAAGCAGAAACTAATCCAGATGACATGCTTTTAAGATCCCATGTGCTTTTTTAAAAACCTAAACAAAATGCCTATTCCTTTTGAGGAAATGGTTGAGAAATTTCAAAGCTGAAGTGCCTAGCTATATAGTAACTTTTTAAACAGCGACTGAAACTCATGGCCTTCCATTTGAAAGAACTACAGATACAGGATATAACAAAATTTATCCAAAAGCAAAACCAACAGGCCAGAAAAATGTAAGAGCTGGAAAGGAAAACCAGACCAGCAGCTGAAGATGAAATGCTATTTCAGCACGAATATGGCTCAGTAAGAATTAAACTATATTGTAATTACCTTTATTAAACCCATTCCTTGAACTTAACTCTGGCTGCTTCTTAGAATACTGTCTGCTCCAGCATCAAATTCTGCCATCAAATACAGCTGATCATGATCTAAAACAGATTGCCATATACATTGAGTAAAAGCAGAGTTTAAGAAATGGCAGGCTACATTCAAAATGTTTTCTTTCTTTCCATGAAAGTCAGTAATGGTCCCGGGAGCATTTTTTAAAAATGTTTTCTGCAAACTATTTGGAGAAACAAATACATTTTGAAACTATTGCACTGGAGTTATCCTAGTCAGAGTTTCAGCCATGCTTTTTCCTTAGTTGCATCCAACTTGCCAATTTTGGGGCCTCAGCATTATAATCAAGTTAGATCTTTCCTAGCTCAGCTCTCACAAAACATTCAGCTGGTTAATAATAATATTTAAGTGTTTCATACGAACTCTAGAACTGAGTTAATTCATCCATTCACTATTTGCAGAGGTTCAAATCGAGCAAGATGGTGGTTGCAGCAAGGCAATCCAAATTCCATCCTTTTTCATAGCATCATCATAGCATCATCAAGAACCAAGTGGCACAGTGGTTAGAGTGCAGTACTGCAGGCTACTTCAGCTGACTGCTCGCTGGCTCAAGGTTGACTTAGCCTTCCATTCTTCCGAGGTGGGTAAAATGAGATTGTTGGGGGCAATATGCTGACTCTATAAACCACTTAGAGAGGGCTGTAAAAGTATTATGAAGCGGTATATAAGTCTAAGTGCTATTGCTATCATAGGGTTGGAAGGGACCTTGGAGGTCAAATCCAAGCAAAGCAGAAGTCCTTATATCAACTCAAACAAATTGCTGTCCTGTCTTTTCTTGAAAACCACCAGTGATTGAGTAACTACAACTCTGGGAGGCAAGCTTAATAGTTCTTACTCTCAGGAAATTCCTCCTTATTTCCAGGTTGGACCTCCCTCTGATGAGTTTCCTCTCATTGTTTCTTGTCCTGCCTTCAGGTGCTATGGAAAACAAATAGCCATCGTCTTCCACTGTGGCAGTCCTTTAGATATTGGAAGACTGTTATCATGTCTCCCCATCAGTCTTCCTTTCATTAAGCAAAACATATCTAGTTCCTCTAGCCATTCTTCATAGGATATTGGTGGGTATAGAGCAGTGCTATAACTTGTATGTATGTTGTCTTGCAGCAAGTTCCAATTGTATTGTCAAGATTGCCATTTTGTCAACAGCTGCTGCTTTCCAAACAAACACAGATGAAGGTAGCTTGAGGTAACTACTTGGTATCCATAAATTTACCATAAAACAAGTACAATAAGACTTGTACTTGTACCGCTTATATTTATACATGGAGGAATCACATTCATCAGACAAGAAGATTAATCAAAGGATGAAAAAACATTATAGCATCCCATCCCACAAGATCCACTGGATTAGTCAGGTTTTTGTTGTTTTCCTAAATCCAACCTGATCCCAGCAACACCATTTCTCAAGGAAAACTAATTCCCTCCAGAGGGAAGAAAATAATTAAAAAGACAGGAATTGGAGAGAGAAGTTAGAGCCTCCTTTGGAAAGATTGGGAGTGAGAAGAAAAAGAGGGCCGATGTCTAACTCAGGGGTCTGCAACCTTTAAACACTCAAAGAGCCATTTGGACCCATTTCCCACAGAAAAGAAAATACCGGGAGCCACAAAACCCTTCCAATACCTGACTATTTCTTGAGCGGCCACAAAACTAGCATATGTAGTTGAATTAAACATTCTGTTTTCTTCTGAAACTTTTCTTTTCTTGGATTTATCCATGGTTGATCTACCGGGGGTTGAAAAGCTCAATAAATTGCATGCCAGCGGGTGTCACACATTGGCGGTTATGATACATATTTTGAGTGACGGAGCCACAGCAGAGGGGTGAAAGAGCCACATGCAGCTCCAGAGCCGCAGGTTGCTGACCCCTGGCCTAACTTAAAGACATGCAGGTTTGCTGGAGGACCGGATCTTGGTTGAGATGCATCATGTGAATATGGCCATTGGAGCATATAAAATTGAAATTCTTTTCTTTCAACTTGTTAAAATGTGGGGTCCTTCCAGATCTGTGAATTTGTCCTTCTTGTAGGTTTGGAAACTTGGAAAATTTTGTTTCTATTCTTAGTCTGAAGGCTAAGCTATGGCTTTCAAAGGGAGCCAAAGATACATAAAAATAACCACATTTGCTTCTCGGTGGAGATTCAGTCTTATAGCCACTGTAGAGTGCTTCATATTATATAATTATTGAGTGTGGCTTATGATTTACTTTCTCATGGTTCTAATTTACTTTATGTTCTAATTTTGTTTTGGCAGACAAAAACTCATTCCTTAAAATCAGCAACACAGTGAGAACAGGCAGCATTTGAAATCCATAAAAAGTAGCAGATTAATTATAGCTACAACAGTCTTTGGTTTATGGGGCTGGAATCCTTAGGTCACTAACAGATAGTAATTAAAGGTTCCCTCAAATTTCTGTTGCCCTTCCTATATCACAGAGCTTGGCAAAATTTGGGCCTTTGGGGTTGTAATATAACACTGTATACTCACAGCAACCAGCATCTGCTCACTGGTGGCTGTCCTAATTGCCATTTCCTCTACAATTGCAACTTACAAAGAGAGGAAGCTTTTCTGGGTTGCTCCTTTCTGTAGGAATCTTGTCTTTGGTCTTCTTCTAACTGTGGCACTTTCTAGAGATAAAGCAATACCCGAACATCCAAGTTGACCCTAGGATGCTGCAACCATCGTAAATACATGCTGATTGTGAAAACGCCTAAATTTTGATCATGTGATTGTGGAGATGCTGCAACAACAGTCGTTAAGTGCATCGATTGTAAAGGCTGACTACCTGTTCCATTTTTACACTGGAAAAAAGACTTCACCCCTTCCTGTTAGCTAGGACCCCATGCTACTTTTTAATACTTTTCACCCTGTTCACTGCTATCTCTGATTAAAATGCAGTCTCAAATCTGTCAAATTTTAGTTTCTGGAATTACAATTAACACCGAATTGAGTGAAGGCAAAGGCCATTAATGGGTAAGATGAAGATGGGAAGAGGATGGGCCAGTTTGGAGACATTGGTGGGGGCTGCTTCTTCATTTCCCGCCCCCCAAATGGGGGGCAGAATTTGTCAGAGGATGCCATCCTTCTTTAAACAACTCTTTCTGCCTCTTACTGTGTATGTCAACTTCACATATTCCTTGTTTTCATACTCATGTCCAGTACACAATTTAGCAAAGAAAGATGTAGGAAGTTCATTTTGAAAAGTAATGTATTTGGTTGCAACTAATATGGCCTTCTTGGATCTTATTTCCCACCTTCTACTACTCTCTTGCAACAGGCCCAAATATATCTTTATCTAAATGTCACAGCTGGTGAAACCTGATGACCCCTAAAGGGTTAAAATTAAATGAATCAATGGACAGAAAGAAAGCCATCTCCACAGGGTAAACACTAAAAAAGACAGCTCCAAGAAGCTGATGACACAACCTGATGTACTAATGGCAGGCAAGACATGATACTTTATTGTAATTGCTTCAAAGTATTTTAGGAAGCTTGAATAGCGTTTACCCAGAGCTAAGGGTTCACAGGTCAACACGTGTGAGAGTGCTCTATACGTCCCAATAGACTAGCCCATTGCTATAATTTAAATCCTTCCAGATGTCCGGAAGAACCTATGGCAGACATTCAATAACACAATATCTGGGATTTATACTGCTGGACTCCTTGATAGCTTCTGCCCAGCGGTGGTCTGAGAGATCTATTTATTTTAAGAAGCCACCATTTGGGGGCTGTTGTGCACATATCTTTTAAAACAAGTGTTGTAAATAATCAGCTTGCTCATTTATGTTATTTTTCGGTCATATGTAAAGCTAATAAGAATATATTATAAAAATGCTGGGAGAGCATCAAGATAAGACTCCCTATTGGGAATTGCACTAGGATTCTACTCCTAGTTTTCATCTCTGCTTCCTTATTGCCTTTGACAATCATGGTTTTGAAGAAATTACGAAGATTTACTGCTGAGATGGGTGCACGCTGTAGACTAGAAGCACGTAGCTCATATATATCTGGTTCATTTTACTGTCCATATTAGTGAGACAAAATGCCACTTCACTGGGGAATTCTAATGCATTAAAAATGATAAAACAAAAATTCTGTCTGCATCCAATTTTTGGTTCCTTAGAACCTTTATTTACAACTTTCCCTAATAGTGTAAATGATCCTATAATCTCCTTCTGTGATGCAAAGTTCCCTAACATCATTTTTGTAAGGCTATTTGCTTGCTGCAAGGTGTCTAACATAAGCTTCCTCGATATAAACAGTTCCTGAAAAACAAAACAATACTTTTCTACATGCCGATTTTAGAAACAAATTACTTGTTTTACACACGGGACATTTTGCAGCAGACTGTTCAGTGCTGTTACCCATGCCATGGTTGTAGCCCTTTGGGTGGAATTCAGATCAGTTCCCATGGGAATGTCTAATATTTGTTAGTTGTGCGTTCTAGTCCAACTTTAGGCATGAAAGTCAGTTGGGTAACTTTGGGCCAGTAACTCTCTCTCAGCCCCCACAGACATATTGCACTGCACTGCAAGGCTTACAATGTGTTAAGCAATAGCCTTCATACTTTTGTATATTTTATACAAAGTCATCTTATTGCCCCCACAATCTGGGTCCTCATTTCACCTACCTTTGAAAAGATGGAAGGCTGAGTCAACCTTGAGCCTGGTGAGATTTGAACTTGCAGTAATTGCAAGCAGCAGATGTTAATCTGTTAATAACAGTGCTTTAGTCCACTGTACTACAAGAAGTATTTTATACTTCTTAACTGCCCATTTCCCTCAGATTATTGTTGTAGAGAAAATAAGAGTAGGAAGGAAAATTAGCTATGTTTGCCGTCAAAGACAAGATTTAAAAATCTAATTAAAAATGAGCAGGTATGATTTGCCAAATTTAGGAACAGATTTCTATTCAGAAATGATAATAATCTTCCAAAACAGGGGTAAATCTTGGCCATTTATTTGGGATTAGAAGAGATATAAAGCAAGGCATGAACAATCCATTTTACTCTTTCTGCTATTGTCATATAAACTGAAAGTTTTGCTCCTGTAAACTCTTGAATTTGGCAGGTGAGAGGTTGTATGTGGGCTTTTAAGGTCATGGTGTGAAAGCTAGAATTTCTTTTTTAAATTGCTGGAATTTTCAATATTTTTCTTAACTGAAAAAAAATCTGTTTTCACAGAAATGCAGACCTCTTCATAAACTCACATTTTCACTGCTCTGCCAGAAAAGCTGGAAATTGTAAAAAGGTTGAACCCAAAACACAAGACCATGTTGAAGGCTTGGCAGACAGATAGCTTATGCAAGGAGAGTGGAAAAAACTGTTGAGTTCATAACCTAGTGAACTGTATGGAAAATATTGGAACCTAAATACCTAATAAATATTTCTATTTATTCCTGCTAATAAAACCTGATATGCACAGTTGTGGTTTATGAATATTATGCTTATTTAATTTAATAGCACTCTGGACTCAATATTGTCTGACATTAATCATGTTCTAAGGAGAACTATAGCCAATGATTTTTTTATTATAGCTGATGTCTCTTAACAAGTAAATACTTTTAAATTGTTTTGCGTATCTTACCAATATCAACTATAATAAAAAGGGAGGAAAGTTTAATAATGAAGAATTTTTCTTAAACATTCATACTTTCATAATTGTAGCAAGCCATAGATATGACCTTGGAGTAACTATGGAGTGCCTGAACATTCAACCCCCTACACCACAACTAATACAAGTTATAAAAAGATAATACTACCATATATTTCAATCAACTCAGAAACAACTAACTACTACAATCACACACCCAGAGAAGAAGGGATTAACACCAGACAAAGAATCAAACAGAAAACAATAAATGTATCAAGGAACTACCAAGGAGTAGCCACACCCCTACCAACATTTTTATTTTATTTTCCTTTTAAAATAAAAACACAATAAAACTTTAAAAATTGGACGCTAGAAGATATTTTAATATTGGACATATTGAGGGATATTTTTGAACAACCAACCCAGAAGTTATTTTTAATAGCTATTTTTAATAGTGGCTATCTCGATAGATAGACTGTGTCTAAACTATGTTATGGAAGAGTTCTACCAATTCAGACTGAGAGTGAATTGAAAGTAGATTTTACAAGAATGACATGGAAAAACATGTTACACAGGATATACAAAAGGAACTACCTGATGTCTTAACAATTTTTTTTTTTAATTTGATTTATATGCCGCCCTTCTCCGAAGACTCAGGGCGGCTTACAATGTGCTCAGCAATAGCCTTCATCCTTTTGTATATTTATACAAAGTCAGCTTATTGCCCCCACAAACTGGGTCCTCATTTCACCTACCTTAGAAAGGATGGAAGGCTGAGTCAACCTTGAGCCTTGGCGAGATTCGAACCCTGCAGTAATTGCAGGCAGCTGGTCTTAATAAGCTTAATAACAGGGTGCCTTAAACCCCTGTACTACCAAGGCTCTTTACTTTTGAAAGTACAATTGAAAGTATTATGCAAACAACAAACCAAGAGAGTGACCCGGATAATTTTCCTACACTGGATTTACAAAGGAGGATTTTTAACATTTTGAAAAAATTTTGGGGAATTCTTGGCGAGAATTCTTGGCTTTTTTGGAATTTTTTGGCGAAAAAAAAGGAAAGAAAGTTCTAAAACAGTAGTGGACCTTATTCAGGATGACAATGAGAGTGCTTACCTCAATGAAGTAGAGGGTTTGGTGAACTGGTGTAATAAAAACAGCCTTGCTCAAAAACTCGTTCAACAGTGAGATACTGGTGAAGCAAGCACAGCACTGCCTGCACTTTCTGCATCACATGAAAAAATTGCATCTTCCTTCCCCTGTCCTTATCACTTTCTATAAAGGGTCAATTGAGAGCATCCTCTCATATTGCATTACTGTCTGATTTGGAAGCATTATTACTTTGGACAGGAAGTCAGTATAGAGAGTGGTGAGGATGGCAGAAATGGTTATTGATAGTTCACTTTCTTCTGTCCAGGACATGGCATATAAGTGCTGCTTGAGTAGGGTCCACAGTATTGTCAGGGATGCTACACATCCTCTCCATGACCAGTTTTTCTTGTTACCTTCTAGGAGGAGCTTCATGGTATCTGAAGAAGAACATCTAGATTCAGTCACAGCAGTCACTGAAATAAAGTGACTGATAGATAGGTTATCTATCTATTATTTGAAAGGACAAAAGATCAAGATTGTTAAAAGTGAAAGGAAGGAATATAAAGTTAGTTTATTTGATCAAGGCTAAAATAGATATGTTGTTATCTCTAGTAATTCTTAATGGATGTTTGCTGACATCAGGACTGAACAATGTGACTTATGAATCTGTTTATATATAAGAAATGAGATTTGGGAAGAAGAGATTGTTTGTTATATTTTAAAGGAAGGTGGTAAGTTCCTAAAATTGTTTACAGTGATGAAGATGTGAAGTCACTTCTTTATAGATTTTTTTTCATTTTCTTTACTATGTTATTTTTTTCTTTCTCTTCTTTTTCTTTTTTCCTTTCTTTTCTGCACCTTCTACTTTTGCTTTTTATTCTTTTAGGGTTTTTTTCCCAAATTGTGTTAGTTTTTATTGTTGCAATTATAATGCTTAATAAATTATTTATATTAAAAAATTGATCCTGGTCTCTTCCAAATCTCTCTTGATAGATTTCCGTGAGCGCTTATGTTTACTGGCTTTGTTGCTGACTGCTCTGCCACTGCTGTCTGGGGGAAACCTTGTCCTAAATGCTCTGTCCATTCTTCACTGTAGTCCAGATCAGAAAACAGGTTCCACAGATTTGACTGGAACTCTACTCTATTATATAGGCTACATTATCAGAATCTTGAAAGCCTGCGTTTGCCCTTCCCTTCTTGTTATGCATCAGAAATTAGGGTGAAACCAGAATCCATTTCTTTTTTATATTTCCCTCATTTCTGGGAATCTCTAAAACACTGAACAGAGATATAAAGCTCTTTTTTCCTCCCCGTATGTCTTCAGTTCGGTGAATAAAAGAATCAAAACCAACATTTCTAATTCCCCCCCATTTTTTCTCCCCCAATCAACCTTACATTTTCATACTGCATTTTTCAAGTTTTCCCATTGAAATTTAGTTCAACTGTACAATTTTGAGATAATAGTCAGATTGAGGTGATACAAAAGGTTAATTTTATTAGAAACTTTAGGAAGTCACGACACTACAAAGTTTGACAATATCTGACTTATTGTCGTTGTTATGACTTTATTTCTTTAAGAAAATGTTGAAATAACACAGATTTTTAAAAAGCTCTGTTAGAACATCCTCATTCAAACCCACTTTGGTATTTTGCACGTGGAAGGGAAGCCTCATGCAAAGTAAATTACAATAATTTACAAAAACTGATAAGCATATGAGTGTAGAGCACAAAAAATTGACTTTATTGGAAGATAGGTGAGATCTGTTACCAAAGCAACTAGGAGAAAGCAATACAGCTTAAGCCCAAAACATGCAGAAGGAATGCAACAGCAGCTCAGATAGACACCTTCCTAATTCACATGTTATATACCCGTGATGGCGAACCTGTGGCACGCAGCGCCCTCTCTGTGGGCACGCAAGCCGTCACCCCAGTTTAGCTCTGCTGCGCATGCGCGCGTGCCTCCTGCCGACCAGCTGGTTGTTGGGTTTCTGCCGTGCATGTGCGGGGGTGGGGCACATGTGGGGGGCTGTGTATGCATGCACGGGGGTGGGGCCCATGCGGGGGGGCATGGCCTCAGGGATAGGGCCCATGGGCGGGGGCCACGTGCACATGCACGGGGGATGGGGCGCATGCACACACACTTTGGGCACTCAGCCCGGAAAAAGTTAGCCATCACTGTTATCGCTAGCAACTACTTTTGCTATCCTTCCAATGCTGAAATTAATCAAGATTAATGCAGTATATTAAAGCTATTTTCAGGCATAGGATTCTTAGGGATAGTAATAGAGTACACCATTTAGTTAGTCTATGGGTGGGGGATGGGATGGAAAGAAAGAATGCTTACAAATAGAAGACCCTGACCCTAACCCTAACTCTAAAACTCATGACAATCTGTGAAGAAGGCAGGGCACAAGCCCTAGCTGAAGACACTATTGCTACACACTCTTCATGTATGTATCACCTTTTTACAAGTGGAATATTGAGAAGGTAAGAATAATAATCAAATGGGGATTTTTACAAATCTATACATTACATTGTCTAGGTTTGTCCTATTGATGCATAGCTTTAACCAAAGTCTCTCTCCCAGATTCTTTTGCTGCCATGTCAATAAACTATTGTCCTCTGCAGTTCCTGGCCTTTTTGGTTGTTAGGATGTCCAGCTTCTCAGAGCTGGAGACTTTAGATCAGGACAATGTCATATCAGCTTCTTCTAAATGTGATATGATTAGGATTAGCTCTGTCCTTACTAAAAGATATGGAAACGGTGATTTTCATTTGCAGCCACACAATTCCACATCTTTCATTCAAAAACTGCAAATGTATTAGTCAACACGCTCTACTGCAGGTTGGATAAAACATGCCCTTCCATGAATTATGAAACTGACAGAGGTCTCATGGAAGCCCCTGCTAGAGGAAACAGGATTTCTAATTTTCAGCTTTCCTGGAGAAATATGGGACCACATAAAAATAAGAAAAGTACAGTAGTACATACCTTTCCCTACATATGGATAATTTCTGGATCCCGCCCTTTTCTTTCTGCATATATTGTGAGCAGAGGAATGTTAGATATTAATGCTTCCTGATAGAAGGCAGATCCTTCAAAAGTAAAAATGCACCTTTGTTGAATCCCACAGATATTCTGGAGTTGGAGTTTGGTCTTGCAACAAATTTGATTCTTTAAGTAGTCTTTCAGGTGGAAAGAAAACAGCACAAAAAGAAGTAATAAATTCATAGGACTTGTAACTCGATTGTATCATCATCACTGTTTCCTGTCATCTCTAACAGCCAGACAGTAATGCAAGATCCATCTTAAAAGAATCCCTCTCCATAAATGGAGCTCTTAGCAAGTGTTCAATTCAGAAAAATGACAAGTTTTCCAAAGTCTTCTGCGCATGGAGAATCATGCTTCAACTCTGATTTAATATCAGAATTTACTCTTCTTCTTAATGTTAAAACCATTTCTCAGGTCCCTCTTATTTTGTATGCATGTATATACAATTTCAAACAACAGAACAAAAATAGGCCATGACTCAGTAAGAGATAAACTCTTCTGATTTGTAGATGTATTTCTTAGGGGAGAAAATCCAGTTTCCTACCATCATTTTGACCTTTCCCAGATATATTTGAATATCAGGATATCATAGACCTGGTGATGGTCTATGTATACAGGTGTTGTTTGAGTGGTTTGAAGGCTGTTAGCTATGACAAAATCAAGTGGCAGAAATTGTTAAGTTGTTCCCCTACTTCATTTTAATTTCCTAAGACATACAATCAAATTTACACTTCCTCCTTAACATTTCCAACTTTGGCATTCCAGTCTCCAATCAAAAACCACTCTTCTTACTTGCGTGTTCTCGATTTCATATCAAACTTGATCATGAAACTCATCCTCTTCATCTGCACTGGGGATTGCAAACTTGGATTATATTATTCAGTTATTTAATTACAGCGTAACCACATACTGTTCTTGCTATACCGTTCTAGCTGTGAAAGCAACACTCTTCCTTCTTTGTTTTTCGTGTCCTGAGTAAAATAACAATGTTAATCTTCTGATTGAAAGTGCTCAATTCCAGGCTATTTTAAGAAACTTAGGTGGGGATTCAGAAGCTGATGTTGCTTGTCACTGCCTTATTCCTGTGGAACAAATATTTGCCCCCTTCCGGTTGTGCTTTAGCAAGATGGTTAAAATGCTCTGTTCTGCTAATTATTAGGGAATTAGGGGATGTTTGGGCTGCTTTAAGTTGAGCTTTTGACTATTTCTCCTTTTTATATCATTGATACAACTAAAACTAGTTTCTTTTCCCAAAATGAAAAGGAAAGTTTGAGTTAACAGAATAACAGAGTTGGAAGGGACCTTGGAAGTCTTCTAGTCAACCTCCCCACTCAAGCAGGAGACCCTAGGCCAAGGGTGGGCAATTGTGGCTCTTTTACAACCTGTGGACTTCAACTCCCAGAATTCCTGAGACAGCCAAGCTGTCTCAAGAATTCTGGGAGTTGAAGTCCACAGGCTGTAAAAGAGCCACAATTGCCCACCCCTGCCCTAGGCCATTTCAGACAAATCGTTGTCCCATCTCTTCTTAAAAACCTCCAGTGTTGGAGCACCCACAACTTCTGGAGGCAAGTTGTGAACAGGACATGTATCAAGGTTGGAAGGGACCTTGGAGGTCATCTAGTCTAACCCCCAGCTTGAGCAGGAGACCTATACCATTCCAGACAAATGGTTATCTGATCACTGGTCATTCCACTGATTAATTGTTCTAGCTTAATGTGTGTCATATTTGAAACTTGAATATTTTCCTCGTGCAAAGTTTAGCATGACTTTTTTTTAATGTGCAGCACATTTATTATTCTTGCCATAGAAATACATCATCATCAACTACACCTGAAAACAAGCAATATTACTAAGATACAGATTTATCAACATATTTTCTGTGTAAAAGTCCCAGTGTAGGATATTTCTGAACTTTTTTGAAAAATGAATGTTTACATTTTAGGGTCTTAGGATAAACAGTATAACACTAAATGGTTTCATTTTGAAAGTTCACTTTTAGAAAATCTGTATACATAAAAGCTGAGTATAAAATGCTGAAAATATTAGGATTTATATGCAGCATGAGAGAATGAAAATTACAGCTGGATGAACCAAAATCTTTCCTCTGTTGCCTCAATTGAGAAATAATATAAACATTTAGACAATTCTCTAAAGTATCAATTGCTTGTTTAATGGTAGACAGAATTCTTTCTGCTCTAATTTACGAACAATTCTCACATTTAATATATTAAACATGTTGTAATATTTATCAGCATATGTCTCTAAAGCCCTTAATCCAGCTTCAACCATGCAGGGAAGAGTAAAATGAAACATATACAAGGAAATTAATATGATGAAACTAGATTTCTTTAAATTCATGCCAAAATGGAAAATAATATTTAATTACGCTTTCCCCTTTTGGAGTATGAAAGACCATCACATGAAAATTGGATGAAAATCTTTCAGTTCCAAGAGCTCAAGCCATAATCCAAGAGACAGTGAATTACATTATGGCATCTGATGACTCAACATAATGTATTATACACAATTATACACAAAGGTTTAGATCCTAAATTAAATTATGGAATATTCCTAGCTTTGCCAAGGGGATGGTTCATGAGCCACAAAGTCAAAGTTATTCCGCTTTCAGAAAAGAAGAACCCCAAGGAGAGTGATTCTTGAGTTGTACAATTTCCATGTATAGCCCCAGGAAAGGGATGCAAAGCAGGGTATTTAAAAGATACTTACAGCTCTGCATCTGAAGAATCTTTATGAAACTGTGGGAATTTGGCATGAAACTACAGCCTTATGTCTCTTTTTCTAATGTTATGCTCTGGATTTGGTGAGCTGATAAAACAATGGATATGATGTATGTATGGAATTTCCCTTTCTTTCTCTTCCAAGGGAGCAATTATGCTGGAGAATCAGAGGAAGCAATTACCCATCTTCTTTGCCCTTCTAATTGTCAAAATATTACAGTGCATTCAGAAAGTATTCAGACTGCTTCAATTTTGTCAATTTTGTTATGCTGCAGCCTGATTCTACAGTTGTTGAAATTCATTCCCCCCCCCTTAATAATCTACACTCAGTACCCCATAACGACAAAGTGAAAACAGAAGTTTATAAATGTCTGTTAATGTATTTCAAGTGGTTTTCATTTGTTTATGGCTCATTTTGTTTCATCTGTTGAAAAATCAGTGGGAATTGTATTTCTGTTTTCAACTATTTGCTATCTAAGCTTGGCGTTACAACTTACAGAAGCTCTGTGGGCTATGGGTTGCTTAAAATAGATTCTTGGTGTGGGTGTGGTGTGGGTATGAACGCATACATGTGCCTTCAAGTGACAATTGTCTTTAGAGACTGCCTAGACCAGAGGTCTCCAACCTTGGCAACTTTAAGACTTGTAGACTTCAACTCCCAGAATTCTTCAGCCAGCAGCCTGCTGAGGAATTCTGGGAGTTGAAGTCCACAAGTCTTAAAGTTGCCAAGGTTGGAGATCCCTGGCCTAGACAACTCCCTGCAGTTTTCTAGGAAGGATGCCAGAAGTGGCTTGCCATTGTTGACTTTTTAGGGCTGAGAGAGGTGATTGGCTCAAGATTACCCAGCTGACTTTGTGCCTAAAGTGTGGCTAGAGCTCCTGGTTTCTAACCTGATGCCTTAACGATTACACCAGACAAGATCTCCTAAGGACTACTGTATTTAATAAAATGATAACAATCATCATAGATATTAGCATACAAATTCCAAAAAGAACTGCTTTTTATACAAACATATCATACTGCCAGCATATATTTCATATTAGGTTTACAAGAAATTTCTGTTTTAGAAAAAAAATGATGTGATTCATGCATACCACAGTTTTGTGAAATTGAAGCATGGTGCAAGCAGTTTAATAATAATAATAATAATAATAATAATAATAATAATAATAATAATAATAATAATAATAATAATAATAATAATAATAAAATTTGTATACTGCCCTTCTCCCGAAGGACTCAGGGCGGTGTACAGCCATATTAAAACAACATATACCCACACAATTTAAAAACAGTTTAAAATATATTAAAAATTTGGCCCTTATATTAAAAACTACAAACACCCAGTTAAAATTCATTTTCTAAGCCAGCCTGGCCTGTTGAAACAAAAGAGTCTTAAGGGCACGGCGAAAGGTACGTAGGTTGGGGATCATGCGAATCTCCAGGGGCAGTTCATTCCAGAGGGCAGGTGCCCCCACACAGCCTAGGCTAGGGTTTACAAATATACCATAAAGAGACAGAAATTTTTCTTCACTAAAGTGTATCACTTATATATTGATGTTTCTCCATTGGTTTATGGAAGAAACTATTATTTCCCAAAGCATCTCCATCTGTAGACATATGTGCATGCAAAGTGTAACTTGATCCTAAAGTAATTATGCATTTGTGTGTATATACTTTTGTTTATCTTTTAATGTTATTTCAATTCCAGGATGTTAAAATGCCAAGGCTCATTCATGAAACCATTCTGAAATTGTTTAAAGTAAGGCTGAAGTACTGAAATCTGATTGGATAGAACCTTTCATAGGGATGATGTCATTAACCACTAGAAAATGGTTTGCTTGAAAAATACAATAATATGTATAATTGCACTTGTATGGCAAAAATTTTGAAAAACAGACAGAGCATCATTGTTCAGCAAACTACAGTTCTGCCAGAAAGATTGTGTCTGGGATTTTTGCTTACTTCACCCAACCACTATTCCCATAGGAAACAGATCAGTTAAATCCTATAATAAGAGTAATTAGAGTTACTAGAAAGCCAGACATTAGCATAACAACATTACCACCTTTGAATATTATACAGGCAGTCCTCGACTTACGTCCACAACTGACCCCAAAAATTCTGTAGCTAAGTGAAACATTTGTTAAGTGAATTTCCCCCATTTTGTGATCTTTCTTGCCACTGTTGTTAAGTGAATCACTACAGTTATTAAGTTAGTAACGGTTGTTAAGTGAATCTGGCTTCCCCATTGATTTTGCCAGTAAGAACATCACAAAAGGTATTATTAACATGATCCCAGGATACTGATTTATAAATATGAATCAGTTGCCAAGCAACTGAATTTTGATCAGTTAACAATAGGAATGCTGCAACAATCCTAAGTATGGAAAAACTGTCATAAGTAACTTTTTTCAATGCCCTTGTAACTTTGAACAAATGAACTGTTATAAGTTGAGGACTACCTGTAATACCCCTTGAATGTTATAAATGGTTGTGGTGGGGAGAATCTGTTATTATTTGGTCAGCTGCAAACTTTATGCAAATTGTGCTTTGGTTAATCCCAGACAGATCTTCTCAAAGTAACTAATCTTCTGATGATCCCAAAAATCATTCTTCTGTTATTCAGCTTGTTCAGCTCTGACTGGATGGTGGGGAATGGGAGGATTTATATTCCTTGCAGGCAGCTGGTCATTTGCATTCTTTTAGCGGGGTCATTAAGGTCACTTGGAGGTTTATCTGTGTCCTCATGACACAGAAATATAAATCCTTCCATTCCCCACCATCCAGTCAGAGCTGAAGAAGTTTCTTGGATGAGAAGCGAAATGTCTTCAAAAAAAAACCAGAAAGTCCAGTTGCCTCTTGAAAAAGCACCTTTGGGACAACCTCATCACTTAGCACCAGAAATTTATGTCCGAACAGTGGTTGTAACCTCTGTGCAGTTGCTAAGAGTTGATACCAATTTGATGGCACAAGAACCATACAAATGATATAAAATTAAAGAAGAGAGAAAATGAAGAAAAATGCATAGAATTTTATATCATGAACAGCTCCTAAATGTTGATCAGAGTGCTCTTCCTTGCACTTCTTTCAAAAAAAAGGAGAAAGTCCTACATTGGCAAGCAGCACATAATAAATTAATTAAGGAACTAAAGGGCTAAGGATGTAACACCTATCAGAATTACATTGGACACAACTGTATCGACAAGAACAGGCTATACATTTAAATAAATAAATAAAAATGTGTTCCCTATTAAGAGGTTGCAGCTTCAGGAAATGTAGCCTGAGAACTGGTTCTTGAGGATAAACTTGATTGCATTTAGTGAGAAAAATGTATAAATTGGCTCTGCCAGGTTTCATTTATACTGTAAGTATTTTTTATCTGTCAAGTCACTCCATATGTAATTTGGTTAATATACAAGCACACATACTGAAATCTAACCATATATGACCTTCATGCATACTGCGGTAGGCTTAGGAAAGGATTTTATAGGATTAAGGAAGAATAGAAGATTTAGGATTGTCTAATAATATTCAGTGACTACCATGTAACATTAAACTTTTGAACTATGTTTAGAAGCCTCTGGCATGTAATAAGCCACTCTCTTAAAGAATATATTTTTATTGAAGGAAAAGATATATATTTTCTTAACAAATGCATGCTCCTACATTTGACTCTGTTTTAAAACAATACACAGATATGTAACTACATTAAAAACTGCATATATTTTCGGTCACCTGTTTTAGATTTGCATTCATTATATTTTTGTTCATTTTGTGTGCGCTGTTTAAATGCCTCAGGGTGCGAATGCGTTATAAACTCAACAGTATAAACCGATGCTCTTCATCAGGCTGACACTAGATAGGGCCTTTTTTTTTTTTTTTTTTTTTTGCTTTGAACTCAGGGGTGGAAATCCAGCAGATTCTGACAGGTCCTAGAGAACTGATAGTGGAAATTTTGAGCAGTTTGGAGAACCGGCAGCAGAAATTTTGAGTAGTTCGGAGAACCGGCAAATACCACCTCTGGCTGGCCCCAGAGTGGGGAGGGAATGGGGATTTTGCAGTATCATTCCCCTGGAGTGGTGTGGGAATGGAGATTTTGCAGTATCCTTCCTCTGCCATGCCCACCAAGCCACACCCACCAACCACACCATGTCCACCAAGCCACGCCCACAGAACTGGTAGAAAAAAAAATTGGATTTCACCATTGCTTTGAACTAATTTATTTTCCAATGTTTCTTTTTCTCAGGCCTTTGTGGTGGATGACAATTTTGAAAGACAGGAATGGCTTCTTTCTCTACCCTGGCCAACATTTGAAAAGCCTAGAAATGAGGGCCACTTGCATGTCTGCTTGCTTTTTTTTTGTTTAAACAATAATCAATGCACAAATGTATTTAAGACTAAGCAAGGAACTTAACTGGGAACAAATATTGGGCTCATTTGCTCAATCATGCATCTGTGCAGACTTCAAATGTGATTTGGAAGAAGCGCTTCAGATCTTATACAACTACAGTTTTTCTCTCCATTAAAACAGTCTCTTGACTTTCAAACTTCTGTGAGTCTGAAAAAAACCTTTCAGTTCTTTTAAGATACCGATTCATTTAAGTGAACTCTTAAATCAGCTCCAAGGTTGTTGTTTTTTCAGTTGGAGGCCTGAAAAAGGAAAGGCTACCTTAAAAAGAGACACCATCAGGTGACTCTAAGCAGCTTGCAAGATAAAAACCACAATAATAAAACATTAAAATAATAAATATTAGCATTATAATTATTTTAAAATTTGCTAAGTAACCAGTGTAACCATGGAATTGAAGAGGAGTTTTCTCTTAATCCACTAACCACTTCCAATATGGAACACCCCATCGCGACCCGAGGCCTATCAGCAGAGTCAGAGTAAGGCCCACCCAGAAGGCCAAAGGGGTGGGGGCAGATCTCACCTCAAGGGGTACAATGGTCCAGAGGGCCATAGGATGCCCATAGCACTTTTTCCAAATCATTTTCATAGCACTACTGAGTCATAAACACAACATTTTAATAGAACAAGTTCTAGGATGAAGGAAAAAAATGTACTAATTGAAGAATACCATTGATTTTATTTATTTATTTTTTATTTTATTTCGAATTTATATACTGCACCTTCTCCCGAGGGACTCAGGGCAGTGTACAGCCAGATAAAAACATACAATACAAACATTAAAAACAATTAAAAGGATATATATTAATTTGGCCCCAATTTAAAAACAAACCAATTAAAAATATTTTAAAAATATGTTAAAAAATATATTAAGCCAGCCCCGCTTGCTGAAAAAAGAAAGTTTTAAGAGCACGGCGGAAGGCACCGAGGTCTTGGATTCTCCTTATCTCTGGGGACAGCAGATTCCAGAGGGTAGGTGCCCCCACAGAGAAGGCCCTCCCCCTGGGGGGTCACCAGCCTACATTGTTTGGTTGATGGCACCCCGAGGAGGCCCTCTCTGTGGGAGCGCACAGGTCAGTGGGAGGTTGTCGGTAGCAGCAGGCAGTCTCGAAGATAACTAGGTCCTATGCCATGGAGCGCTTTAAAGGTGGTAACCAACACCTTGAAGTGCACCCAGAAGACCACTGGGAGCCAGTGCAGCTCACGCAGGAGCGTTGTTATGTGGGAGCGCCAGGCGGCTCCCGTGATTACCTGCGCGGCCGCATTCTGGACCAGTTGGAGCCTCCGGGTGCTCCTCAAGGGGAGCCCCCTGTAGAGAGCGTTGCAGTAGTCCAGGCACGAGGTGACGAGGGCGTGGGTGACTGTGCACAGGGAATCCTGATCAAGAAAGGGCCGCAACTGGCGGATCAGGCGAACCTGACAGAAGGTTCCCCTGGCTACAGCCGTCAGATGTTCCTCCAAGGACAGCTGCATATCCAGGAGGACTCCCAGATTGCGCGCCCTCTCCGCCAAAGACTCGCCCCCGATAGTCAGTGATGGAGTCAACTGACTATATCGGGATGCTGGGAACCACAGCCACTCAGTCTTGGAAGGGTTGAGCTTGAGCCTGTTCCTCTCCATCCAGATCCGCACAGCCTCCAGGCATTGGGACATCACTTCAAGGGCATCGTTGGGGTGGCCTGGGGTGGAGATGTACAGCTGGGTGTCATCAGCGTACTGATGGTACTTCACCCCAAAGCCACGGATGATCTCGCCCAGCGGCTTCACATAAATGTTGAACAGAAGGGGCGAGAGGACCGATCCCTGCAGCACTCCACAGATGAGAGGCCTCGAGGTCGACCTCTGCCCCCCTGCCAACACGAACTGCGACCAGTCTGAGAGAAAGGAGGAGAACCACCATAATACGGTGCCCCCCATCCCCAACTCCTCCAACCGGTGCAGCATGATACCATGGTCGATGGTATCAAAAGCTGCTGAGAGATCTAACAGGGCTAGGACAGAGGAGCAACCCTTGTCCCGTGCCCTCCAGAGATCATCTACCAACGCGACCATATATCTGCTATCATTTGTAGTGATTATATATTATATCATTTGAAAATGTTGCCCGAAAGGAAGATATGTTCTGGTAATTTCAGTCTGGAGCAAAAGATTTCAAAGAAGGCACTGAAAAATAATATCCATAATAGTTAATTGGTTGATTAAAAAGTTTAATTCTTCTCAATCCAAAACTTCCTATTTACAGTATATTAAACTAAGATGCTCTCTTATATGCACCTGCAAACTATATCTTCAGGAATGCCATAGTGTATGTTTTTCTTCCTATTAGACCAAAATCCTTTGGCAATTCATGGCTTCAGACTGCTTTTACTGAAAGCCATCTAGACTTATTTATAACTGTCAGTGCTTGAAAATAGGCCATGTCAAGGAACATAAACCATTAGGATTCCAGAAGTGCATTTTACAGATAGCCCTTGACTTACAACAGTTCGTTTAGTGACAATTCAAAGTTAAAACGGAACTGAAAAAAGTAACTTGTGATTGCTTTTCAAACTTACAACCGTTGCAGCATCCCCATGGTCACATGATTAAAATTTAGGCGCTGGCTCATATTTATGACTGTTGCAATGTCCTGAGGTGATGAAATCATCTTTTGTCATCTACTGATAAGCAAAGTCAATTGGGAAGCCAGATTCACTTAACAATCTTGCTACTAACTTAACAACTGCAATGATTCATTTAACAACTATGTCAAGAAAGGTTGTAAAACAGGGCAAAACTTATTTAACAAATGTCTCACATAACGTAAATTTTGGGCTCAGTTGTGGTCATAAGTGGAGACTAGCTGTATTGTACAGAATATAATGACAGAATCTTGAAACTCAAAGTTTCTCTTTGTCCCATCTTATACTAAGCAAAATCAGGGCGGAATTATTTTGAGTTTTTTTCTCATGCTTCCTTCAATCTCTGGACTATATAATCTCTTGTCCAAAGTGATTCTTTATAGCTGTTTCATACCCTCTTCAACATCAGCTCTAAGTTCCTTTACACAAGGCAGATATAAATGCTACCAGTGGTGGGTTTTTACTGGTTCGCTCTGATTCGGATGAGTTGGTAGCGGCGATGGTGAACTGAGAGTGAACCGGTTCACTCTGACCGTCAGATGGGCCCTCCCGCCCTCCCCTACGCTATATCTACCTATATTTGTTTGTTTTTAGCCCAGCTGATAGGTGCAGCAGAGCGGATTGCCATGCCTCAGCTGTTCTGAAATGCAATGCGCTTGCGTGGAGCACAGGTTTGGCACGCTTTGGCGCAAAGCAAACTGGTTGTAACACCGGTTGAAACTCACCACTGAATGCTACCCTAGAACATTATTGAATATCTTTAGATAAAATACCTGAAATAAAATGTATTTCCTATATTTAAGTTAGGATGGCAGAAATCTTTAGAGAGTTGTTGGTGGCATTGTCCCATCTCTTAAGGCTGCTATTTACTTATTACCAAATCACATTCCCCTCCACACCCATGTGCATGATTACTTGTACAGTTGCCTATTCAATATACATAGTCAAGGAGTAACAATTGAACAATTTCAAAGCTTTAATCTCTTTTCTTATATTAATTTACATTTAAACTGGTCTGCACATAATATATGCCCATCTTAATGTTCATTTGACTCACCACCAAAATTGTAAAATTGTATTTGATTTCTTCAGTTTTTGAAGAAAGTCTAAGTTATCAATTAAGATTCTTTATGCCATGTAGCAACCCCTATCTAAAAACATTTTATATCCAATGTATTGAAAGAGGCTCAAAATTAGTGATGTAGAATAGAATAGAATAGAATAGAATAGAATAGAATAGAATAGAATAGAATAGAATAGAATAGAATAGAATAGAATAGAATAGAATTCTTTATTGGCCAAGTGTGATTGGACACACAAGGAATTTGTCTTGGTACATATGCTTTCGGAGTACATAAAAGAAAAGATACAATTGTCAAGAATCATAAAGTACAACACTTAATGATAGTCATAGGGAAACAGTCAATATAAATCATAAGGATACCAGCAACAAGGTTACCGTCATACAGTCATAAGTGGGAGGAGATGGGTGATCGGAAGGATGAGAAGATTAATAGTAATGCAGATTTAGTAACTAGTTTGACAGTGTTGAGGGAATTATTTGTTTAGCAGAGTGATGGTGTTCGGGACAAAGCTGTTCTTGTGTGCAGTTGTTCTGGTGTGCAGTTGTTCTGGTGTGTAGCTCTATAGCATTGTTTTGAGGGTAGGGGTTGAAACAGTTTATGCCCAGGATGTGTGGGGTCTGTAAATATTTTCACAGCCCTCTTTTTGACTCGTGCAGTATACAGGTCCTCAATGGAAGGCAGGTTGGTAGTAATAGTTTTTTCTGCAGTTCTAATTATCCTCTGAAGTCTTTGTTTGTCTTGTTGGGTTGCAGAACCAAACCAGAGAGTTATAGAGGTGCAGATGACAGACTCAATAATTCCTCTGTAGAACTGTATCAGCATCTTTTTGGGCAGTTTGAACTTTCTGAGTTGGCACAGAAAGAACATTCTTTGTTGTGCTTTTTTGATGATGTTTTTGATGTTAGGTGTCCATATCAAATCGGCAGTGGCATCTTTGATGGCCAATTGTAAATATATAATACATAGTCTTAAAAAATGAACTATAAACAGATACATGTGCATGTACATTATGTACATGCACACACATGGATCGCTTATTTAAATAAATTCAGTAACTCTTCTGATCATTAACACAAAGGTAGATAAATACTTTTGCACAAAGCATCATTGAATTTAAATTATTTTCATGCCATAAAATTATTCTACTCATAAAATCACCCTGCTAAATTACTTGGTTACTGAATATGTCAGCCAATTCTATCACGTACATGTGGTACCTTAGTGTATTGTACAAGAACATTGAATGTGACAGAAAGCTTTCTAGAATTATTTAATGCATTTGATGACCTCTTGGCATTTGCTTTATGGCAGCATGACATAAATTGTGATAAAAACTTTATAGACAGTTTGAACAAACAAATGGATACAATTTGCAACATTTGAGAATATTCCAAAAACCTATCAAAAGGCAAAATAGCTCCAAGCTGAAAGGTTCAGTAACCGCCAAGCCTATAAATTAAATAATCTTTTTCAAACCCGAAACAAATTTTGCCTTAGGGCTCATGTTTGCCTGGACTAAGTCCAAACAATGACAATCAGGTTTTTCTCTTACAAGCTCCTTTACAGTAATCTGAAAGCTTTTATTCCCCACTGAATTATTGCAAAATTACTATAATTGAGACCAAGCTATCATTCATTCTGCAGAGAATGAATTAATGGATGCTTAACCATTTATTAGTGTTGATTGACTGGAGACATAATCTTTTTTTAAAAAAAACCCAACAACCTACTCATGTAGAAAGAAACGAAAATGTATTTTCAAAGGGAAAAACATGTTCCACCCTTCTAAAACACTAGCCTAACCTTTCAAACAATCACGTTCTATTATTTGACTTTAACTTCCATTCCATTTGCCCCAACTGCCATATTCTGGGGCTGAGATCTCTTATGCTGATTGCTTTGTATATGAATTGTTTAAATGACAAACTAAGCATTTAATAAGTAGTTCTGTATTAAGCTGCTAAGTAACCTTGAGCCCTTTGTTGAAATATATCTGAGAGTTTTATATGACATATAGAGAGGCTTATTACAGAGAGAGGTAATGTGGCAACCATTTAGAAAATAATACAGTAAGGCATGAGAAAGAAACTCAAGACTGCCCCACTTTGACCCTCTTTGGTATTAGAAGGTAAAAAGGAGAAACATGATTAGAGTTTCAAAATTCTGTTTGTACAGCCTATATTAATAACACAAAGCTCTAATATGTTGTATATGTCTGTTTCCTGACCTGGTCTACCTCAAGAGCCTTCCCTTGCAGCTTTAATCTCCAGTGGGAGATAAAATCTTCCAACCATATGCTTACTTCAGATATACTCATAAATCAATTCCCCAGGAAAGGAAATGCAGAGTCGTATAAATAATATGCACAATAGCTAAAGTTAAGCTTTTCAGGGTGAGCAACCTTTTGATGGTTCAAGGCACATTTAACACATCGGGGAAAGCTGAGGACCACAAAGTATGTACCGCCAGATGACTCAAGTTGATAGTGATGTTTGAGAGGAGAGGTTGTTGGGAAAATTTATAAAAATAAGCCTTTTGGGACTTTTATCGCAGTTGTCATGTGTTTTCCTCCTTAGGATATGAGAAACAGTATGGTCGGTTTCAGCAATCATAATCAAGGGAGCTCAAAGGCCTACGAAACAAGGTCCTTGGATCCTGCATGTGGGCCCAAGGACTTCAGATTGTCCGTACCCTGCCTTAAATCAACATTGCATGAAACTTTAAGAACAAATTGATAGTATGAATGAAGGGACTTGGCTTTTTCCCCTGTATTGTAGTTGGTCAACCAGACTCTATCTGCAGCTGGGTTCCAACAAGTGGTGGTAAATTCAGCAATGTTGGGGAATGACTGGAGAAAGACTGCAAGGAAGAGAGGTGCAAGAAAGAGAAAGTTTGAATTAGAGATTGATGGACAAATTATTTTGATCCAGAGCTTTTCACATGTGCCAATTTATACAAGGATCCATCCCATTTCTGCAGCGGTCTCTGTTTCTCTTAAATTTATACAAATACACTGAACTTGCAGGGAACCTGCTTTCTCTCAAAGTACATATTTTGAAAAGTATTTTGAAGTACTTTTGTTTAGCCAAGAATTACACTGCATGGCATATGATACTAAACTATTTTTATGAGATGTGGGAATTGGATTAGGTCATACGTTACTTTGCAAAATATAAGGATCTATTAGTTTCACCTATCTGCATGCCTCTTTTCAATTTAAAAATGACAGGGGTTTTATATAAAGACTGCAACAGATGTAGTCCTTGATCTCAACTGAAAAGGAATCATAACAGGAGCAGAATCCTCATGTGCCTCGGTGAAGAACGTAACCGTGGTTTTGGATCAGAGGCAAAGATGGATCTGCACATGTATTTATACAAAAATACCAAAAATGAATGAATGAATGAGTGAATGAATGAATGAATGAATGAATGAATGAATTGCATAATGGCCTCTGTAGAACTCAGTTCTGGGAAAAGAATTGCCCAGGGGAAATACAAAGGCTGATACTGAATTTCTATGAAGCAGAATACTCATTTATGATCTAATTATGATCTAATTTCCTTGGCATAATAATTAATCTGGCAGTATTACAATCATACAATTCAAATTTGTTTTGGACTCTATCCAATATTTTTATGATGTAATTTACTTTTTATCCATGTTTCAAGGTGCAACTTTCCCAAATATCAACATTAATCTAGATTTTTGTAGTTGTGGAATTTAGGACTGGTTCACGTAATATTTCAGATGCAAGCCTTTACCTGCTCTTGAAACATCTAGAATAGTTATGTGCTGGGCAGTGGAAGTTTAATTCTTAAAATCATGCTCCTATGTAGGTTTCAAAAGAAAACAATCTCTGAGTTTGTGTGTGACCTGAAAATGGCAACTGAATAGGTTTAAAAAAATAAATAAAAAATCATTGTATCATTCTTTGGATCCATTTCATTCAATTAATAGATGCATATTTAAATTATATTGATAATTAATTGTTTCTACTCTCAATCACATGATAGGCTTAAGTAGAGCAAAAGGGATAATGATTTAAAATAATCAAAGAATGCCTAGGATTCACCTTTGATTCTGGCCATTATTTCCTATTAAAATAATTAAACTTTTCAGCTTTAAAAATTATTGTATTATTTAAATATGTCACATCATTCTTATGGGTGCTTTATAATAGCCAGAATGTGTAAATTGTGATGGGAGGGGGAGGGAGAGAGAAAAGTCAGATATTTTTGCAAATGTCCAGGCTTAAGGCAAGGGTCTCAAAACATTGTGCATTCTTCATTTTCCATTGGGCAGCAAATAGAATGTTTTGAACTAAGATAGAGTTGAGATAAAATTAAATGGATTTCATGTTTTGTATTTGTCAATTATATCTGAAAGCAGTAAAACCTCTTTCAGGAGGGTTACTCAGCTGGAACTTTTGTGTACAGAAACTATAACAGTGTTGCTGTCGATGATGGATATAATTTTAAAAGCAGCTTTGACAAGCACATTACTTCTCTTCTTGCACAAAATCACCCATGCATACACTCCATGCCTGACTGCCAATTTTCCAATGCATGTTTTGTCTACTTATGGAAAAAAAATATGAATGAAAGATACAATAAATCCATTTGGGAAATTAGAATCATTTCATCTTTAGAGATTTTTTTAAATGTTGCACAAAACTCTATAATTGACATGATTTTTTGTAATGTTCTTTTGGAACAGCAAGTTTTAAAGAGAGCTACAATACTGGATGAACTAGAAAGAGGAACAGCAATCCTATACCAAACACCAAATAAGTATTTTCTCTGGGAACTATCAGATAAAGAAGAGTAGGCTATTCAAACAACTAGAGCCAATGATATGAACAATATGTTAATAGGAATAGGATATTCTCTGATAGTCCAGCAATCTTAGTATCTCAAATGAAGCTCTTGCTCCTATCACACTCCCTGTAAAAGGAAAGGATGGGATAGCTGATGAGAATAATTACATATTACCCCTTCAAGCCCTTCAAAATATAGCAGTGCACAGGCAACCTCCGGGTGAATGGACATTGATTTTCAGAAATCCACAACCAACATGTCCATTAGTTGGTATTTTGGAAGTAGATAAATTTCCCAGCTTGAGAAACAATGCTGTGAAATCCTGGAGAGTTTAGTTTTTAGTTTAGTTTTATTTGATTTGTATACCACCCTACTCCCGAAGGACTCAGGGCGGTGAACAGCCATAGGATAAAAAACATACATAGAAAATTTAAAACTCAATAAAATCGAATTAAACAATTTGGCCAAAGACAGATTTAAAACACCCCAATAAATTAAAAACGAATTAAAATTTACATTTTAAAAAGGGGGGAAAGGAAAAGGTTAGGCCAGGCCAGCCTGATGGAATAAAAAGGTCTTGAGAGCGCAGCGGAAGGTGCGTAGATCCAGGATCCTCCGTATCTCCAGGGGGAGCTCATTCCAGATAGTAGGTGCCCCCACAGAGAAGGCTCTCCCCCTGGGGGCCGCCAGTCGACATTGTTTGGCCGACGGCACCCGGAGGAGCCCTCTCTATGAGAGCGTACTGGCCGGTGGGATGCTACTGGTGGCAGCAGGCGGTCCCGTAAGTAACCAGGTCCTAAGCATGGAGCCATGGAGAAAAGATGGAATACCAATTAACTAATGAACAAACATAATTTTCACTTCTATTTAACTAAATGTTTACTATTGGAATACACAAGCTAGCTCAAACTGTCTTCATGTGTGTGCATACCCTGGCAATTTAAGCATCTTCCACTTTCTGCCTGAATGGACAGCAACAGGAAATTCTTCACTTTTCCTGAACTGTTGCAGTCTAAAGTGTTACAGCAGCAAATCTTTGCTATTCCTCCCCAAATCATTCTATTATGCATTATCTAATTAAGATTCATCATCCTCATATTATTTTTTAAATCTTCAGATAAAAGGTTCAAAATGTGCTTTTTTTTCTTTTTAAAAACATCTTACTCACATTAGTTCCAGCAGAAGTCCATATCTTTATATCATACATCATACAGTACATGTATTATATACACATACTTAGCCATTAGGGTATTCTTTTTTGGAGGCAGAAACATTATCCTGAAGTGCAGGAAGGGAGTAAAAAATAGCAAGTAAAAAAATTAGAGACATGAGATAAACGAAGAAACTTTATCTAAATTTAACTTATTCCAACACCACTTGAAATGCCTTTCCATACTTTTCTACTTGCCATCCTTGTGTTGCCAGTATCAGGACACTTAATATATTGTCTTTTATTCTTCAGACTTTTACCTTTGTTTTTTGTAGGATCTCATAACTTGATCTCACTGGAACTTTTCTACCTAATTTGAACCCACCAAGACCTTCTTCTTAAGCCATCCATTCTTGCTTGATGTATTTATTTGGTGATTCAATCCTCATTCATGTTCTCCAAATGTTCTCCATCCTGGTCATTCAATTGCAAATGTAAAGTTCAATGTCACATGACCACATCACTTAACAATGGCAGTTCCAGCAGTTCTGGTTGCTGCCATTAAACAAGGACTACACAGGTTAGATGAGGACCTCATGTGAGCACAACTTCTGGTCAGCTTCCCCATTGACTTTGATTGTGGGAAGCCAGCAGGAGCATTGGAAATTGCAATCATGTGACCATGTCTTGCAGCAATGTTATAATTATGAGTTAGGTGCTAAGTGCCTGAATCGCAATCATATAGCCAGAGGGACACTGCAACAGGTGGAATTCTGAAGACCAGTCCTAACCCTCCTCAATCAACCCCATCATAAGTTTTAATGGCCACTGAATGATTTGTTGTAACCCAAGGACCACTTTTAATTAGTTTCCACCATAAACCATGATTTTTTTCTGGATCTATTGACATACCTCAATTCTCACTCCTATATAAGAATGTGGACATAAACTTGCTCTTGTACACAGCTAGATTTCCTTCTTTTGACAAACATCATCTACTTTCTCTTTTTTGCTATTTGTGCCAAAAAAACACCTTCTTTGGCCTTGGATTTTATCATTTATCTAATGTTCATGTTTTCAGCCAACAGCATGATGTTATCTACATAGAAAAGTACATGTATATTCATTCTCTCCACTAACGTATCTTTAATGTCACTACAAGCATTCCTTAGGCATCCATCCATAAATACAGTATATTAAACAATCAAAAGAATATTACACATCCTTGACTTATTCTGATCTCAGTGTAAACCTTTTGCCAAGTATTCCATTGATTCTCCTGCATATATTACTTTTATTATATGTTCCTCTTCACTGCCTTTTTCAACAATCCCTTACATATTTGCACACAAAAACTGTAACACAATACATTCACTTTGTCATACACACACACACACACACACTTTTCTGCAAGGGAATGCTGGCTTTTTTTCCTTTTGGCAACAGCAGAAGCTATTGCTCTGCAGATATCTGATATGGAGATATCTAAAATATTCCTAGCCTAGGTTGTCATATGATTCATAAATAAATTAATAAATAAATCATGCAACATCTAGAAGCTCCCACAATTGCATTCAATTTCCCAACTCTGCTAGGCAACAACATTATTGAAAAAGGTCAGAGTAACTGGGTTCCTATGACATGGGAGGAAGAAGTAGCTGTGTTTGCCACCCAATCTTAAAACCTGCAGTTTATTAAGGGGGCAAGGGTTGACTAATAAAAACAACAGAACCTGTAACACATTTTCCCTTCATATATCACTGAGGTACATTTATGAGTAGCACATGATATGGCAAGCACCATGTAAAGTTACAAATCGATAGCTAGATAGAGGGTGGTGGCTGATTTGCAATCCTATAATTCTGATGAAGGAACAGGATGACTACCTGGAAATTATTTGGGTAGAAGAAGAGTTTCTTGTTTTTTTTTAGACAACACCTTCCAGTTGGAATTTCTCCACTGAATCATTATCATTAGAGGAAATGTTGAGTCATGGGCCTGGGAATAAGAAGAAAAGCTTCATCTTAGCATGTGAATAGCAATTAGAAATAGTTGGCCTCAAAAATACTGCATGAATTTTATTTTTGCATTGAGCCCAGGCTATTCAAGAACAGATAAAAAGAAATTAAGGAGACTGGGCAGGTTATGGTAACAAAGCAATGGGAACCAAAAATTATTGGGGGAGAAAATATTGTAAGAGGAAGGCTGTATTAGTCTATAATGTCAGAAACCTAACATTGTCTGGTAGCATTTTTCTGAGTAACAAATTTTATTAAAAGATATCAATTTTCAAGAGCTGTAGCTCACCTTGTCAGATTTATAGACTAGCTAGACAGATATAGGATTTAAATTGTGTGAGGTGGGGGGAGAAGGGATGGGAAGACAGGTTGTTTGTGTAGGTGCAGGTTGCAGGTAAAACAGATTATAAACACCTTATCAATTAACAATTGTAATATGTTAAAACCCCATTGTGTTTGTGAACTTCTAAGACTGCCTCTAATCTTTGTGAATGTATGTGAATTCAACATTTTCCCATTCAGTGGTGGAGTTTTAAAAACCCATTTTACCAAAAGAGATCTGATATAGAGTGTCCTGGGAAGTTAAAATGCTCTGACATTACTTTGTCCTTATTTTGAGCCCTGACGTCAAAATTGTATTTATTCGTTCTTTTGGGCAAAGGTTGTTCTGTTTATCATACGTAGAATCTAGAAGGGCATTGCTGGCAGATGATAGCATATCTAATATTGGACAACAATCACAGTTAGATTGTGGGATGGAATATATCACCTGGGCCATCCAAATGATGCTGTGGACATGCTATCTTGGTGTCTGATGGTGGCTTAGATGGACCAAAGAGGCTTCAACTCAACCCTAGCAAAACTGAATGGTTTGGGTTCTAGGACCTCCTAGTTCTGTGGAGTCAACTTCTTATTCTGGATGGGGTGGTACTGCCCAATCAAAACTGGCATACAAGGAGTTCCTCCTTGACTTGTAGCTCCTATTCAAGGAGCAGGTAGTGGCAATGACTAGGAGATCTTTTGCATAGCTTTGTGTTGTGACTGGGACTGAAAGGCTCTGCCCATAATCACCCATGTCTTAGTCACCTCCTGATGGACTATAGTAGTGAGTTCTATATGATACAAAATATAGAACAGACAGCTATGGATTTCTTGATCTATGCATACTATACCTCTATTTGGAAAAACTGTATTGGTTATCAATATGCCTCTGGGTTCAATGACAGGTGCTGGTGATTGCCTATAAAGTTTTCCATGGCATGGGGACAGGGTTTTTTTTTTTTTTTTAAATTTGATTTATATGCCGCCCTTCTCCGAAGACTCAGGGCGGCTTACAATGTGCTCAGCAATAGCCTTCATCCTTTTGTATATTTATACAAAGTCAGCTTATTGCCCCCACAACTGGGTCCTCATTTCACCTACCTTAGAAAGGATGGAAGGCTGAGTCAACCTTGAGCCTTGGCGAGATTCGAACCCTGCAGTAATTGCAGGCAGCTGGTCTTTAATAACCAGCTTAATAACAGGGTGCCTTAAACCCCTGTACTACCAAGGCTCTTTGTGGGAACACCTCTCCCCAGTCAGATCTGGCAGGAGAAGAATATTATGGATCCCATCTGTTAAAGAGTGCCATCTAGCAGGATTCTTTGTATTGCCATATCATTCCCTAAAAGATCAGATTGTCTTGGACCCTGTTGCCTTTTTCAAAGACCAGAAGATAAAGCTGTGATCCAAGGCTTGGGTCTGTTGGAGCTTATGAATGAAGTTTAATGAAAGACCAATAGCACTTAGACTTATATACCACTTCATAGTGCTTTACAGCCCTCTCTAAGTGGTTTACAGAATCAGCAACAATCTAGGTCATTTTACCGACCTTAGAAGGATGAAAGGTTAAGTCAACCTTGAGCAGGTGTGAATTGAACTGCTGGCAGTCTGCAGAATTAGCCTGCAATACTGCATTCCAACCACTACACCAACACAGCTCAAAATGTTTCTTATTGCATTTATATGGTATGGGGATTTTGTTGTGGTTCTTTTAATCTTGGCTAGTGAATGCCTATTTTATATTTTGGGTTGGCTTTTTGCTGGTTTTTAAAAATCTTATTAACCCAGATGGCCAGCCATATAAATTTGAGTTAAATACATGCATTAAAGATGCAATTTGGGAGTAAGTTCCAGTAAATTTAAAAAGGCTTAGTTTGGTTATAGTTGTATACATTTCAATTACATTTCAAATACAACTGTTAATCCCTTAACAGTTGGGAGTAAATGGCAAATCTGGTCTGGGCTCAGAAGCAGAGTTAAAACACAGTTACCATTTGAAGAGTAGATTACTAGCAAATTAAAGAGCTATAGGCTATGCTAGAATGCCAAGAAATATCCCGGAAGGCAGCAGTTGTAAATCACTTCTGAACCATCACCAAAAAAAAGCAACATGAACAAGAGAAAAGAAGGAGGCTGCCGTCAAGGGAGGCTACTGAAGGAGGCTTCTGCTAGATAACTGCTTTCTAGCTATATCCCCAGATATTTTAAATATGTCTTGTTATCTTTTTTCTATTTTATTTTTATTTTTGTAAATAATATGCATAGTGTACTGCATCCCAAATCAATAAGAAAGTTGCCTTTAAAAAGTAAGTAATAAAAATAAGGATGACTACCAATGGAAAATGTGGTTCAAAAACATGCAAACACTGAGAATTTTATGTATTACTATGCTCCACAAACCACAAAACCCTTTTTTTTTAAAAAAAGAAATCTCTTTATTTCTCTCCATATGGAAAAACTGATGAGACAAAGAATACGGGGCATATTTTCTGCTAGAGTGATGAGGATGTGAAAAGTCATAGGTTCTCCATTACCTTTTGATTCTCCTTTGCACTCCACATTTTACAAACGATTCAGACAAAGCAGAATAAGTTCAAAGAAAGGGAATGGAGGAGATTAGGGGAATTAATTACATTTTATGAAAAATGAGTGAAGGAATAGGAAACGTTTAGCTTTGAGAAGAAAATATTAAGAGTAACTTGGTAGCATTCTTCCAATATTTGAAAGGTTGCCATGCAGTGAATGTCAAGGTATGTTCTCCATTATTCCAGAAAAATTGACTAACATGAAAAAGCATTCAACTAATATATACAGTTGTATTATGTTGACTCAGTTGTTTTCATAGTAAAGTGTGAAGACCGCCTATCCTGTACAACAGGGGTGTCAAACTCAATTTCATTGAAGGCCACATCAAGGTGTTTGACCTTGGGGGTTGGGGTGGGCCTGGCCAGCTTGACATCACTCATGTTGGGGCATCTGTGGTGGCCCGAGAGCTCTGCCAGCAAAAATAGCCTCCCAAGCTCCATTTTCACTGGCAAAGGAACTGCAGGCCAGTCCTTTGCTGTTTTCAGGGTTGTCCCTGGAAACAGTGGGCCAGATCTAAGCACCCCACGGGCCAGATCCAGCCCGCAGGCCTTGAGTTTGACACCTCTGCTGTACAATGACAAAACCAGAGCAAGGCTGGACCATTTGCCTACCTCAGTAGCAAGCTGATCAAAGATATCTCAAAGGAAATCTCCCATTGAAATAATAGGCAAGAAATTCAAACAGTTATCATTTCTTCACACATTGACTTCCAGGTAGAACCAAATTAAACTGTATGCAGATTCGATCCAGCAATTTATTTGATCTAGCCAAGTCAAACCAAGTTTAAGGTGGCTAAGTGAGTTTTTAAGAGTTTGTAGAAATATGCAATACAAGATAGAATCATAGTAGTGTAAAGAGTACCCTCCCACGAGGCAAATATATCCCTCTTGGCTCAAGTAAAGATGGGGGAAATGGTGTGAGCATGCCTTGCTTGTCTGTTGTAGCCAGCTCACAGCACATTCTATGTGTTTGCCTGGCTGTCTATTGTTTGAACAAGGACATGTTGCAGATAAAGCTTCCACTACCAGCTGAGGAAAAAAAACTGATAATGGGTAGCTTTTTTTGGATTGTTTGGATTGAAACCAGCAATTTACTCCAGGACGAGAGAGAGAAAAAAACCCCTCACTATTAGCAATGACTCCATGCCATTGGCTGTGTTGAGAGATTATTGACATTATGCTATAGTGAAACTTGGCCAGATCACAACCTGTTGGCTTAACAGCAGCATGTAAGGAGATTAGATGGGAGGTGAAGTAAACAAACAACAATTCCTCAGACTCTTAAGGAAAAAAGGGGGGAAGGAGTGTGCTCAGCAATGGAATATTGTTCAGCTCTGCAAATTATCATATGTCCAGTTACAGCTTGTGCATATGGCTAAAGCATTCCAATCTGAGTATGCATTTCTAACACACGGAGCTACTCACTTCACCTGTTTCTAGGTAAGCAAATAATAGCTTGTGATGTCAGAATCAAAACTACTACACCCACTGAACCACCCATTTCAGTCTAACTATTATGTTCTCCTCCCAACTTTTCAACGAGGAGGAAAATCAAACAGTAGCAACAAGATTTCAGCATTTTTGTACTTTTTATAAGGTTGACAGAGTTGGAGAAAGAGAATATTTATTGGTATTCATCATACAAACAATGAATGGGTCAACAGAGAACACAATTTGACATTTTATTTATTTTTATTTTATTTATATCCCACCTTTATTTTTATAGAATAACTCAAGGAAACAAACATATCCAACTCACCTTTTTCCACCCATTTTCCACATAACAACAACCCTGAGAGGTGGGTTGAGCTGAGAGAGTGTGACTGGCCCAAAATCACCCAACTGGCTTTCGTTGCTAAGACAGGATGAACTCATAGTCTCCTACATTCTAGCCAGGTGCCATTTTCAATTTTTTAAACTGTTAAATTACTAGCATGCATTGCAAAAGTGTCCTTATGATTCTCTGTAAATTTAAGCCCTTAAATAAATGGGAGTGGATTGTTGATAGTTTACATCAATATATTTATACATCGTATCAACTTCTACAAAGAAATTATAAGACATCCAGCAAGCCATTTTTCATGTTAGGACTTTTTTTTTAAAAAAAATGATTTTATAAAGTTATTTTAAAAAAAAATCAATACAATAGATCCTCCTTTTAATACTCCTCTCTGGAGTATTACAATGCAGTCTACATGGGGTTACCCTTGAAGAGTATTTGGAAGTTTCAGAATTTGGCTTGTGCAAACAATTTGCAAACAATTACCTTTGATTGTACAAAATGAAAATTCTGTGAAACAGAAATAGGGGCATAACCTTGGGAATCAGTAGATTTAGACTGAGCACATATTGCTGAGCACATTGTAAGCCGCCCTGAGTCTTTGGAGAAGGGCGGCATATAAATCAAATTAAAAAAAAAAAATTTTGGGCACCCCAAGAATGGCACATCTAATACCCAGAAGGAGACAGGCAGTCTGTGAACATGAAATATAAACAAACAAATAAATAAACAAATAAATAAATAATGCCTTTCCTGCATGAGTTGCATTGGATGAAAATTTGCTCCAGGTTCAATTCAAGGTACTGGTTATGCTATGGGACCAGATTATTCAAGGTATCACCTTAACTCCATCACATCAGCCCATCCCACCCAGTCAGACAGAGAAGGCATGTTACAGACCCCTGTCAATTAAAGAATTTTGACTTTATCCAGGTCCAGGAAGAGAGCCTTCTGTGCTGTCTTCCCCATCCTCTGGAATATCTTCCCTCACCAAAGGTGGGGCAAGCCCCCCCCCCCACTCTCCTGGCCTTTCGAAAGAGTCTGAAGACCTGGCTTTGCCAACTTGTATATGGGTCTCACAGAGAGTTATAGTTGGTGCCACGAAGGTCTCCCTCCACCTTTTAACTTGTAATTGATTTAATCCTTGTTTTACCTGGATCCTTTTCCTGATGCATTGTATCTTTATTGATGTATTGTATCTTTTCTGAGAGTGACTACATTTGATAAATAAAAAAACAAAATAACATGTAAAAGCCCCTGTATACGATTCTTCTTTCTCTCCCCTCTTCACCCTATTGTTATTCACAGGACAATTTGGCTAAATTTAGAAATAACGACTGGCTCCAAGCCACAGTTTCTTGGGCAAACCATGACTTCAGCTTGCCTTCCTTTTCAAGCCTAACCAAACTGGTAATAGAATAAACAGAGAAGGGCAGATAAACGTAAACAATGCAGGAGATGGAGCACAGACTTCTGAATTATGTAATGATGCATGCAGGAGGTGGAGTTGTGGAAAAAGTTCAAACAATAACCTTTGGAATTTAAACTGAGCTGTTATAAGCATGTCTCCCTTTATTTTTGAAGTGCTGGAGGGTAAACTTTATTAATACAGTTAATTGTTACAAGAGGATCAATTACAAAAATAGGAACTGTCTTATCTCAGACAGAAGAATGTTGCAGCAGTTTAATAAGTACAAAACTACTTAGAAAATGACTTGGTTTCAAGGGTATTGTGTATGAGGGTCACTTTCCTGTGTGACGTGGGGCAGCAAAATAGCTTGTGTCACTGCTGTATAGCTACAGATGAAAAGCTGTAAATTGTGTCGCACACAAACACATATACACAGAGAGAAAGAGAGAGAGACTCATACATGGGCATAGCTGACCAAGGTAGAAAGGACAAACCAATATTAAAAAAAAGAAAAAAAAACTATTTTCAGAAGTTTATTGAGATATTTTACTTCCATTTCCAGTAACATAGTAAGTTAATTGTAATCACCTAACTTGCCTCCAAGGAAACAAGTTATTTTTTTTTGGGGGGGGGGGGTTCTTGGATAGTTATAGAGCAGTAATTAGGGTTATAGAGCAGGGGTGTCAAACTCACGTTGTCATGACGGAGTCATGTGACATAGCGGGACTTTTCCCCCCTTCACTAAACCGGGCGTGGGCGTGGCCAGCATGTGATGTATTCGGCTCACGGGCCGGGAGTTTGACAGCCCTGTTATAGAGTAAGGAAGGGCTGCAGGAGTAGGAGAAATGTAGCTTTCACATCAGAACATCTAAAGATGACTAAACTCATCCTAATCAGGACCGGAAATAAGATGAAAAAAACATCATGGGGACAAAGCATAAAAAACATGTTGCTATAGCAAGTTTTTATACCATTATTAAGTTCAAGTGAGGAAAAATTTAAACTTTTTAGTGTAGCAAACTATATCCTTAACATCGAAGTCTGCATTATTTGGGATCCTTTCTGATCTAGGAAACTATAAATTACAACACATGGAAGTCAGGTTTTTTTCTTGCATTTCCCCCTCCAAAAAACACTACTCAGAATATTGGGGTGGGAGCTGGATCCAGTTTTTCCTTAGTTTCAGCTCAGTTTAAAGTCTCCTAAAAATAGGTAATATTTTTAGATAGATAAAATATCTATCTAATAAATATAAAAAGTAAAGGGAAGGCATTTTATTTTTCATTCTTCCGTAAGCCCCTCAGAGTTCCAACTGCTTGTAACGATTTATACAATATTGTGTAAATAAAACCAATTCATACATTGGGGAGAGGGAGTTCTACCAGAGGCTTGTTTGCATAACCATGTACAGAGAAAAGAAATGTAAATGTAAGCCAAGATTGCTGGAACTAGAGAGGAAACAAAGGCAAGGTCTACCTATGTTCTTCCTTCTTGTTTTTGTTGTTGTTGTTTTTGAATGCTTTCCTTAGAAAGTTGCTCTTCAGTTAGGGAAAGCATATGAACCTGAGATTTGAGAGTTCTCTCTCTCTCTCCATCTCCCTCTCCCCCTCCCTTTCTCTCCCTTCCCTCTCTCCCCCTCCCTCTCTCCCTTCCCCTCTCCCTCCCTTTTTCTCTCTCCCTCCTTCCCTCTCCCTCCCTCTCTCCCTCCCTTTTTCTCCCTCCTTCCCTCTCCCTCCCTCCCTCTCCCTCTCCCTCCCTCTCCCTCTCTTCCTCCCTCCCTCCCTCTCTTTCCTCCTCTCTCTCCCTCCCTCTCTCCCTCCCTCTCTTTCCTCCTCCCTCTCTCCCTCCCTCTTCCTCTCTTCCCTCCTCCCTCTCTCCCTCTGCCTCCATCTACCTCCCCCCCTCTCCCTCTCTTCCCCCCCTCTCTCCTAATAATCTGAGCATTGGTTAGCAATTGACTCAGGTATAAAAGAACAGCAGGAACCCTCGAAAGAAAAGGTTGTTTCTGTGACTTAAAAAAAAAAAATCCCTCCCCAAGTCTAATCAAGGAATATCCTTACCCAACGGCTCGTTGTGCAAAAGGGACAAGGAGAAAGTTGGATTCCCGCCCGCCCTAAGCGTGAAGGGCCCCGCCTCTCCCTTTCTCTGCCCCCTGTACCTCCTCCTCCTCCTCCTCCTCCCTCTCCCCTGTACGGGGAAGCCGAGAGACGTCAGGCCGGACCGGAGATTAGCAGGCGCTTTAAGTGGATTAGAAAGCAACAGAGGCGAAGAGAGGAGAGGAGAGGAGAGAGGAGAGGCGAGAAGTTGGCGTAAGGAGGCGCCGCTTTGCGAGTTGTTTTCAGCCGGCTGGCCAGGCGCGCTCCCTCGTCCGGCTTTTCTTTCTGGCTTGAAGAGCCCCGCCATGCCCCAGACAGTGGCTCTGAACGGTCCTTCGCCATGGGGGTTCCGTCTGGTCGGAGGGAAAGATTTTAGCACTCCGCTGACTATTTCCCGGGTAAGTGTGTGAGGGAAAGCCGCGTCTCTCTCTCTCTCTGCGCGCTGGCGGGGGATGGATGGAGGTTGCAGAAGCGCCTCAGGCGACCGAGGCGGGAATTGGCACTTTTCGGCAGTCGCGTCGTTGCGCCGTCTTGGGCAGACTGGTAGAGAGAGGGGGGGGGGGGGGAGAAGAAAAAGAAAGAAAGAAAACTGGCGGGCCTAGATGCCAGGAAAGCACGTTTGTACCCGCCTGGTTTCGTTCAAAGGTTATCAGAGGACTGTGGGTGGGTGGGTGGTTTTTTTTTAAAAAATAGTAGCCTTTGTCGATCCGCATCCTCAAGCCAGCACCAGGCACCATTACAGCAGCCCGTGGCAACCTGGAAAGCCCCAGCCGGCCAGCCAGCCAGCCCGCCAAACAGAAAAGCGGCGATGCACTTCAAAGGCCCCTCCGGGGCTCCTGTCGACCCTGCGGGAGGCACTTGTTGCTGGCCAGCCAGCTCGGCGATCTGGCGCTCCCCGCCGTTGCGGCTTTTCGTCGCTTTGAGGCGAACAAGCGGGACGAGAAACAGGAGGGCGCCCGGGTGTAAACGCCCCTGCGAGAGAGAAAAGATGCTTGGCGTGCGATTTTAGCCAGATTCCCTCAGCATTTTGGATGCTGAGAAGAGCCGTCTCAGACCTGCGAGGCGCTGAACTTTGGGGCAGTTCCTTATTTATTTATTTATTTATTCCCACTCCCGAGCCTAGGCTGGAAAGGAAGACTTTAAAAAGAGAAAGCGAGCTGCTGAGTGACTAGAAAAGGATGGGATTAGAGTTTAACAGCGCACGGTGGTTGTTGTTGTTTTAAAAAGAAACGTGCAAGCAAGTTTCTTGGAGAGAGGGAAATGAAAAGTTTGCAGGAAACAGACCCATCAATATAAGTGGATTGATAGAAAATGTTAATGCAGGGCAAAGAATTATGCTGCCTATTTTACACACACACACCACACACACACACACACACACACACACACACACACACACACACTTCTTGGGTCATCACATTTGGGAAGGCAGAGAATTTTCCCCTGGACTTATTAGTCACAGAAATTATTGTCCTATGTATAAGGAAATCATTTCCTAAACTGCTTTAATTTCTAACAGGCAGATCCTAGGTGTGATTACTGCAACTACAGTTTTCCCAAAAGCAGTGGGAAAATAGGTTGGGCAGTTTAAGCACATTTAATAGGCAGTGTCAAAATTCAGTGGCATTTTTTCCTGAGAAAGATAACAGGATCACATTGCATAATTATCCATTAAAATAATTAGTGTTCATTATTAAGATGCTTAATGTACATAATAAACAAGTACTGGTCATGACGTTTTGTTTCTGAATGATTTTTGTGAAAGTTTGTTCTCTCATGATGAAAGTTAAAATGAGTAAGGCTAATGATCTGGTCATTTTAATTTTAAATGTGCATGGTTTTATAATAATAGCAACAGAATACAGCATATTATCCGGTACAGTATAGACCTGGTACTATGGGAAAGTTACCATATAATCCTTGAGTTCTTTTTGAGAACTTTTAAGAACTTTTCCTTATTTTTAAGGAAAACTAACACTGAATCAACTGAGTACACATATATTTGATTGCAAAAAGTGGATTTGAAAAAAGTCTGAGTAAGGATCAGTAAGAACCTATGGCAAGAGAAGCTAATAGCAAAAGGAGCTCAAAAGCAGGAGAAAGACAATAAATTATAGTCACAAACTATTCCAATGCAGAGAAAAAATGGAGGATAGCAAAATAAGCCAGTATGACTACATTAAAAAGTTAAAGGGAGATTTGGGGAGACAAATACAGAAAAATGAAAGAACCAGATCACAAAAGAAGAGCAGGTACCCCAGAACTGTACTGCTGATAACTGGAAAGCCAAAATTCAGAATTAGCTGAAATTAGCAAAAAAAAAAAAAGTTAAAAATGAAACAGGGCTTCTTCAGACTGGTTTAAAATCAATCCCTATAATAGCTGCCCAATAAAGAAGGAAAAATGCTCGTAAGTGACAAAGAAGGGGCAGAGCTATTTAACTCCTGTTTTAGTTCAGTCTTCAACAAAACTATGAGTTCTACTTAGGAAGAGCAGAATGAAAGGGCAGGTTTGTATTTTAGACTGACAGCAACATTATTAAAAAATCCCTTTGAGTTTAACTTTAGGACTAGAGTAATTGTAGAGTACTATATTAAAGGAAGTAGCTGGTGGTCTGGTTGAACTCTCATCTATTATATTTGATGATTCTTGGAGAATGGATACTGCCAAGCAACTGGAGGAGAGAATTATTGACCCATGATGTTAAAAAGGGTCAAAAGAAAATATAGCAAACTACAAACCAGTTTGTAGATTCTAGAACCCATCAAGGGTGAGCTCAGCAATTTAGAACCAATCATCAAGAGATGGATCTACAGTATAACCTACATCGAAAACAATGCAGTAACTACCAGGAGTGATTTGTTGAGAACAAATTGTGGCAGATTAATTTGAGCGATTTTTTTTTTATTTTTTTAGATCAAACATGCTGGATAGTGCAGCAATCAAGTGGTTGCTTAACAATATGTTTTGAAAATCATACATAGATTGCAAGCCATCAATGGCTCCTTGCCAAATTGGAAAAAGATAGTGGGTGTGGGTGCCATAAAAATATTTTAGGTAACCTACTTTTCAATATTTTATTATTTATTTACTTACCATATTTATATAGCCACCCTTCTCACAAACACATACCTCTGGGCTGAGTACAATACAACAATAGTTAAATGCTTCCACAAGAATCTAAAACCAGCAAACCAAAATAAAATAAATATAAAGTAATCATGCAAAATAAATATAACAAGCAAGTAAAACCCAAGAAACCAGGAAAGCAAACATCATTTAATCTCATAGAGCTGCCTTGCACCCTGGGATCCCCAAGGCTGATGAAAAAAGCATGTTTCAAGGGCATTCTTGAAGAACCTCAACTCAGGGAGAATGATGTTCCAGAGAGTGGAGGCTACAGCAGAAAAGAGTTTTGCCAGCTGGAACTTGTTAGGAGATGGAACTCACAGCATACTACTCCTGCCTGATCCTGTTGTAGCCCGCCAGCAGCCAGCAGAGATGGCAGCAGATTTGGACAGTAAGGAGGTTGGGGAGGAACGTGGGCCAGTCCTGGAGTCTGGGGAAGGCTCGGAGAATGGCTCTGAGGAGGAAGAGAGGGAGCCAAGGCCATCTGATACTTCTTTGCTGCTTCCGGAGTCTGAGGCAGAAGAACAGTGTGAGCCTGTTCCCAGTGTGCACATGCGCAGAGCTGCCAGGAGACAGGAACAATTAAGGAAACAGGGTCGACTTGGGAGTAAGGCTTGGAGATGCATGGCCCCTCCCATAAGACATAAAAGAGAAGCAAATCGGGACATGAACTTTTTCAGGAAGCAATTAGTTCATCTGACTGATTCAAGATTTGGAAATTCTGTTTGTGACTCTGTGCCAAGTTTGGCCTTGCCCTGAGTCTGGGCCTTCTTGACTGTAAATGAAAGTAATTTACAGCCATATGAATTAAAGAGGTTTGCCAGGACTAAGTTTGTGCTGTTTAATTTCTAAGGAAGCCTAGGTGAAAACAGATCTGCTGTTTGATTGAGAACGTAGAAGAAAAGTTTATTAAATCTGCAGATGATATAAAGTACCCTAGAAGAGGTGAATGGCATTTCAAACAAACTTGATAATTTGGAGAAACGGGCAGAAAGTAATGGATATTTAATATGTAATAATGACAAGGGAAAATTTCTTTGCTTAGGGAAAAAGAATCAAATCTGTGTAGTAATTGATTATACAAGTAGTCCTCAACTTATGATTGTGATGGAGCCTGCCCATTACAGTCATATGTCATGGTGGTCATTAAGTGAGGTATCCATGTGATTGCCATGCTTAATGACCACAATTTCTGCTCTCTCCTTTGCAGTCCTTAAGCAGAGCACATAGTGCCTCTGGTAGTGAAGGCCCTAGAAGTCCTAGTGTGGGTGCAGGCCTGCACTATGTGGTCATTAGGATGACCACATAAATGATTTAATGGCACATATTCATTCATCATAAAGATAATTTGCTACAAGTAGTCCTCAACTTTCAACAGTAGGTTTAGTGACTATTCAAAGTTACAACAGCACTGAAAAAAATTGATTTATGACTATTTTGTATGACCACTCATGATCATTGCAGTATCCCCATGGTCATATGATTTATATTCAAATGTTTGAAAACCGACTCACATTTATGTCGGTTGCAGTGTCCTTTTGCGACCTTCTGACAAACAAAGTCACTGGGGAAACCAGATTCACTTAATAACAGTGTTACTAATTTAACAACTGCAGTGATTCAGTTAGCAAACATGACAAGAAAAGTCATATAGTGGGGCAAAACTCACTTAACAAATTTCTCACTTAGCAACATAAATTTTGGGTTCAATTGTGGTTGCAAGTCGAGGACTTCCTATATATACAATTTATTTATATTAGTGACTTGTAATAATAATAACAGTTACAGAGTTGGAAGGGATCTTGGAGGTCATCTAGTCCAACCCCCTGCTCATGCAGGAGACCTATACTAGGGATTTGAACCACCAAACTGCCAATCTTTCTGATCAACAAGCTCAGTTGAGCAACTCTATTCCGGTGTGGGATTGAATTTTACTTTCAGCAACCCAACTGAAATTCAGATGCAGAGAGAGAAAACATGACTGATCTGAGCATGTCACAATGGTCACATGCTACGGATATTTTAATACAAAGTTAATGTTAATTAGAGATGAAAAAAATAGTTATTTTGAAGGATCATTTTAATCTGTAATAAAAAAAAACTTCTTTGACTTTTTTCCTCAAAAAATACTTTGTAAAATGCCAGAACTAAGCTGCTCCATAAATACAGTTCCATAAACATCACGTGTCTAGGTGTCCCAATGAACAAAGCTCAGTTTTTATTTGAACAGATAACAAAGTTGGAGATGATTGCAAATTCTGCTGGAGTAATTAGTGATAATGAAGAACCAGATATCTGTTTAGAGAAAATTGTTGAGTGTTGAATGAATGTGTGTGGGATATTCTGCTAGAATTGATGGGGAAGAAGGTACCATTTGTAGATCCAAAGATGAACGAAATTGTTGAAGCTTGATGAGTTATTAGCTCAGAAGACTTATTTCCAATACACTATTTTACCCATAAGTCTACTCACTTGGATACACGACAATGAAATGAATATGAATCTTAAAAATATGATTAATTTTACTGCATATGACGAAAGGAAGTAATGAAAGATGTAAGAATGGCAAGTACTGTAATAAGGTCCCATTGTATCTGAGAATATTTTATCTTAAATGCAAAAAATAATACTATAAGAACCTATTATCCAACCAGGCTGCCCGGAAAAATGTCCATGTTAGACATGTCCATTATTATATTACTTGAGAAGGAAAAGTGCTTGCTTAAAATGTGAATGTAATCAATGAAAGCCATACACTATAGATATTCCCTCTACTCTAAAAATTTAGAGTATTGTACTTTGTCTTAATATGCTTAATGTAGCAAAACTATATGAACTTTGGATCTTTCAGTATCTTAGGTCTGAAAAAAACTGTTTTTATCTTTGAAGATAAATGCTTTGTTTATATTACTTGTGATTGGTTGTCAAGCCATTGCACAGAAAAACAGTTAAGGGTGTTTTCCCATCTACAACCTGCAAAGTGATTTCTGTAAATGACTCTGTTAGAAGAATTCACTGCAGCAAGTTAAAAAAAAAAAAAAGAGATAAAGAAAAAAAAAAGGGAAAATGAAAATTTTCAGAACACATATAACAAGTAATTAACTTGGATTTTTATTTGCAAAAGCTACTGTATGTATTTTTAATTTATGTAATTTTTAATTTAGATAGGCTTTCCCCCTTAAATTCTCATTGTTTTAAACTGGGATTTTAATAGCAGAAAATATTGTAGTAGATAAATATATGGCAGTGTACAAATGAGGAACAAGTAAAATTATAAATTACTTCAACATAGTTTATTTGTTTTAGAAAACTACTGCCTTTCTTTTGTTCTCTACCATTTGTTATGGAATCTATCTCATTTAAGGCTATTAGATTTGAATACCAAAAATCCAGATGACAACTATATAGAAGCAGAAATTTATGGGTTTTTTAGATCTCTGGTATCATGTATTTATCATCTTCATTTCTGCAATCCAGACATAGTATCCTAAACTCTTCCATGGAAACTTCACTTATGTTGGGTTTTAAAGCAAATTAATAAAGTGTTTAATGAGGCTTATTCAGAAATAACAATAGGTGAGCAAATCCATTTTTCTTTTGGTCACTTTTTAATCTTTTTAATATTAAACTTGCATTGGATCATTTTCCTACTCATTTGTAACAAAATAAAATCTTCTGAATATATGCTTGTAAATACTTGCATTTTCTCTCTCTGTTGTACATGCACTGTTCTTACATAGGCAAGCAATTTATTTGGTTCTCTTTTCACTAATATAGCCATCTCTCTCTCTCTCTCTCTCTCTCTCTCTCTCTCTCTCTCTCTCTCTCTCTCTCTCTCTCTCTCTCTCTCTCTCTCTCTGTGTGTGTGTGTGTGTGTGTGTGTGTGTGTGTGTGTTGTATTATTGGACCTCCCTCATAAAACTGAGAAAAAATCTATTTTTAAATTTCAGCTACATTTTATTCATATATTACTTTGGGAGGGTGATTAAGTAATTGCACTAACATGCTAACTAAATGAGTTTCTACACTGTCATAAAGTGTTGTTAGAGAAGAATTCAGTCATGCTTGTTTTAAATTCTATTGCTCTGACATGTTTCTATGAGTTTTCCCTGAGACTTGGTTCAAGAATCCACACTGTTCTGCAAAAGGCAACAAAATTACAAGCCTCAAAACCTGCTAGGAATGAGAATAATGTCATGGCAAACTGGAGAAAAATTAGAGCCTACTATTTATACATTTCCTTGATAAATTGAGTATAGTTTCCCCCTAAAGTACTTGAAGAGCAAGTGAGCAGCTAGTCTAGAACCTAAGAGAAGATTTCACACTAAGCCATATTTTTGTTATGGTAACTTTTATGTTAGATTTCCTTCATTGCTTCCTTGTTCCTGCTTCTTTCTACATTTGTTGCTTTCTTTAGAGTAGTCACTGTGTATTAACAACATTTTGTTCTAAGGTTATCCATTTATATGGATATTTTTCAAATTTGGCAAGTTTCAGATGTGTGGACTCTGGGGAATTCTAGGAGTTGAATTCCATACATCCTAGAGTTGCCAAATTTGAAAAAGACTGATTTATATATTTTTGTATGAAATAGTTGTAATATTAGGCTAATTTATGATAAAATTAATTTGATAAGATTCCCATCATTGCCACAATAACAAAGAAAAGATGAGAGATTAAAAACTAATCTGTGCCTGCAGTATTTTTTTTTCTGCCCTAATGTGCTACTTATTTTTCTTTGCCTCTGTGAAAAAGATACATTTATTTGCTGCTATATGTAATTCTCTCTAATATTGAGTTCTGGTATGCAACAATTCCAGCCTTTTCATTTCCTTCCTTTCCACTCCTTGTTTAGCAAAGACCAACATCTTTACTGTCTACTTTATAGTATTCAGGTGTAATTAAAAGAAGAGGTATCCACAATGCAGGCAGTAGAGACCAATCTCATTCCAATAAATTGTGGCTGAGATGTCAATTAAACCAGTTGTGTCCAAGTATGGAATTGAAATATCTACACAATGGAGGGTTCTGTGTATGCTACCATTTGCACAGCCTATTGACCAGTGGTGGGTTGACCCCGGTTTGGACCGGTTCTATAGAACCGGTAGTAAAACCGATGGGAGGCTCCGCCCACTGACCCTGATGTCATCAGAAGTGATCTGCGCATGCACAGAAGGTTCTGCGCATGTGCAGAAGCAAGGCGTGTGCGTAAGCGAAGCGAGCGAGCATGATCCCGTTGTGAACCATAGTAAAGGTAAGTAGAACCCACCCCTGCTGTAGACATAATGTCATAAATAGCAGGGCTCCTCTCCTTCACTTAGGTATTTTTAATAACTCCTGGATAACACGAGTATCTTAAAATCATTAGAAATTGTATACTAGTCGCGGTGTTAAGGAGTCAGTATCTGTGTAGTCTACATGCGGTTAAATAAAGATGACAACTTTGGTCTTGAATAGCTATCTGAGTTATTATTCACAGTGCAAACATCTGTTAAGTATGTGCCCCACCTCTAGAAATGATCCATTAAATCCCTCATTCATTACAACTTTAATCTCTTAGCAAGGAGATGCAGCTCTGTCTTATTCAGGTTTATTCAAACATTTTGTATATATATTTCTGTCATATTGTACAGTTTGAAAAATAGTAGTCTTGTATGTTTTAATGGGTTTTTACAAATATTTAAGATTGTAGTCCTTCAAAGTTTGTCTCTGTGGCTGAGATTTTAGCGAGTTATCAGGTAATAATTTCATTAAAGAAGTGTAGAAGATAGAACTATTTTGCTATGATTCACATCACAGCTTGATTTCTGTAATTGCTGTTATTAGTTTCACTTAGGAAATGATTCAAGTGATTTCATTTTTAAAAATTGCATAAATTACATTAAGCCAATAGACCAAATAGTAAAAAAAAATTATTTTACAAACCTAATGCACAGTTGTAAGATGAGATGCTATATTATTAATTGCATTTCAGAGATAGCAGTCACCAAATAACAGTAGGAAAAGGAATTATATACTATGAAGGGATTAAGTGGCTGACCAATTGAATATTATGTTATTGTCATAGGTAGAAATGTGAGTGAATGTTAATTTTTTTAGTGATAAAATTGTAGGAAATTGATTGCATGGGGAGCTCTTGTAAAAGCATGTGCAGTAAATTTGGTGTGCTTCGTCTCCCACCCCCGCCCCCCGGTGGGTATATGAGGAGAAAATTGGAAATGACCACAATTTTTTCAATTAATCGTAAGTTGTTATACCCAAACTGGAATACTATATTTTATTGAAATAAGCCTCTGTCTGTCTGTCTGTCTGTCTGTCTGTCTGTCTGTCTGTCTGTCTGTCTATCTATCTATCTATCTATCTATCTATCTATCTCTATCTCTATTCTATCCATCCACCCACCCACCCATCCATCCATCCATCTCTATCGCTGTATCTATCTATCTATCTATCTATCTATCTATCTATCTATCTATATCTCTATCTATCTATATCTCTATTCTATCTATCCATCCATCCATCCATCTCTATCTATTCTATCTATCCATCCATCTCCCTCCCTCCCTCCCTCCCTCCCTCTCTCTCTCTCTCTCTCTCTCTCTCTCCACCCATCCCTATCTGTGTCTATCCCTATCTGTCTCTGCCTCCATTCCATCCATTGTCTGTCCGTCAGCCCACCCGCCTGCCTATCTAACTCCAGGTAGCCTCACAAAATTAGAAGATCAATTCCATTAATTCCCCTCCAGTTTAAAGGGACCATTGAACTATCCTAGCCCAAGGCCTGAAGGAAAAACCAGGGTTTCAAAGAACACCTGAAGGAAGGCAGAGTAGGAACCCTATGAATCTTCAGGGAAGGCTGTTCCAAAGGGCAGATGCAGTAACAGAGAAGGCCCACTTCCTAGGTCCTGATAGATAACATTGTTTAATCAATAGGATCTGAAACAAGTCAAATCTATCAAAAGATGGATAGCACCATAGAAGACATGCAATCCTTCAAATATCTTGACCTTGTGCAATGGCCACCTAAAAAGTGACCAGAACATGAGGAAATCTCTAAAGCACAACTGGCATAGTGCTACACCTGTGCAAAGGTTTTCCTGGCCATAGCTGCCATCTTTGAGATTACCAAGTGGGATAGTACAAAAAATGGAAGATCCCCTGTTCCAGAGGACAGAACACCCTTGGTCCCTTGATCTTATTAGATCAAATCTAAGCCTGTTCCTCCCTGTCTCCCTCAAGAGCTTCCAGACACTTGGATAAAACATTAATTGCACTACTTGGTTATCCAATGATTGAGGGATACCACTGTAAATCATCAGCCTGGATTAATGATACTCAGAATCCCAATGACTTCTTCCAGTGGTTCATATGGGGGAGAGGAGAGAATGCCAAGCACTAAATCAGCCTTAATTTGGGCCTTCGAGTTCAACCTCTCTGCTCCACCGAACACCATCTAAAACTTGCCATGAAGAAAGGAGAACCACAGCAACACCATGCTTCTCATTCCCTATAGCTGGCCCAAAAGGATACCATAAATTTTGTGGAAGTTTCAACAGCTGAAGATAAAGTTAAGAATGTTTTGTTTTAATGTAGATAGAATGACAAAATATTGAAAATAAAAGATAATTTTTCCAGTTCCTTTCTTTGCCTGTGTTAAGAAGTATCTGGAAGGGCTCTTAGATTTGCTCTTCTACAGCTAAAATATAGTTTAGCTTTATCATACAACCTGAATTTTGTGACTGAATCTTGTTTGCAGTTTCATAATGTGGTACAGTGGGGGAACCTTTCAATCTAAGATACCACAGATGTATTACTGAAAATTACTCTCCTAACTTAACCATCTCCACTTAACATATTATGAATTTGCTGTAGAAAACCCAAGTTACTTCAAATAACCTCACAGTTTTCTCAAAGGAGAAAAGGTTGTTTTAAATTTATTTCATTTTGGACATAATTGTAAAATATTCTTTGTTTATTAACTTCATTATGTTTTGGCACAAAGATAATTAGAGCCATTTTAATGTCATGCCTCTTATTAATTACTTCAATTAGTTTATCGCACCGGCAATCCAGAAGTGGAAATCAGGCAGGAGAAATTATTTATAATCTTTTCATTCCAAGTCTGACCTTGGTGGAAGCTTAACAAAATAAATCTCCCACACCCTAAACACTTTCTGTCTTTGCCAAGCTAGATGAAACAAAAACATTCAAGCTACTTGGGAGAATTTACACCATTTTGCAATGTTGGTATAATGACATCAGCATTTTTGAAACGAAGTTTAAACTATTGTTTTCCTGATGCAGGTGTACCTAGCTACTGTGGAAATACAGTTATGCAAACATAAGAGGAACAAACTTGAAATTAAAAAAACCCTACGTATACTTAAGAAAACTTTTTCAAGTTGATTACAATAATTTAATATTTCTAAAATGAAAGTAGTTAAAAGTACATTCTTTAATAATATTGGTTACTCTAATAAACTCTTGCTGATGATCAACCCTAGAAAATAACTTTTAAAAGAATAACCAAACCACAGAAAATTTTGTGCAACAAAGCAAGAGTGAGTTTAGTCCATGCCTGTGTTGGGTGACTTTGGGCCCATCACTCTCTCTCTCTCTCTCTCTCTCTCTCAGCCCACCCTACCCCATAGAGTTGTTATTGTGGAGAAAATAGGAGGAGGAAGGTGTGGTAGATATGTTTGCTGCCTTGAGTTATTTATAAAAATAATAAAAGTGGGAATACAAATAAAATTTGATAATAAATAATAAATAAAATAAATAAATGTGTTCATTCATGTTTAATAAAGTTGCTTCTTGAGAATGGAGAAATGCCGAATATCTTGATGCTTAAGGGGAGCAGCACATATCTTAAGTGTGTATATTGCATGGGGTGTAAGTGATTTGCCTGTTTCTCCTTTGAATGTGGATGGATGACATAAGAGGGTATTTTACTTATTTGGTTAAGTGTACCCCTCTAAATAATCTGATTTGCCTTCTATGGAATTGTCATTTTGTGCTTTGCTGGGACAATACATTTACTACTGCTGTTTTACATCTGTCTTGAAGCATTTTCTCGATCAAATTATCTCTGAACATGTTTGGATTGCCTTCTGTGAACTTGGTATTGGACCCAATCCTATCCCCAAGAACATTTTCAAAAGGTATTTTTGGGTTTGGGATCTCTACCACATACTGAATGGTATGGACAAATAACTGATTTTTCTAAAGTACAATTTTACCTTCTGGGAAATTGATATTCTCTAGAAGCAAAAGTTTCTTAGAAAATAATAGGGGTGTTTTAAATTGTTTGGGCCAAATTATTTAATGTGCTTTTACATTGTTTTTAAATTTTGTATTATGTGTGTTTTATCTTTTGGCTGTTCACCGCCCTGAGTCCTTCGGGGGTAGGGCGATATATAAATTCAAAATAAAGTAAAGTAAAGAACTCACTGAAAGAGTTAACATTTGCTGTAACCACCACAGAAGAGGGAACGGTCAGTAGTGTCCAGCTTAGGTGGTTTGCTTAGCTTCTGTGTTGGCTTCTCTTATCCCTTCCCCAATCCAGAAGCCAAGTGCATTGCTGGAGGAGGAATAAGTTTTTCATCAGGGGATGACAGGAATAAATATGCCAAGCCCTATTTTGTTTTGTTTTCTCTCTTCGCTAATGAGATAATTCAATTCCTTTTGGCTAGCAGCAATATTCATAACTAGGACCATACTGTTTAGTTGCAAGCTCTTGTGCTCTCTGGAGTGGATGGTTTTTTTTAATACTATGACTATAAAGGAAATGTCAGTTTCCAGAGGACAGTTTTCAGAAATCCACACATCAGCAACTGAAGGCAGCCTGCTGAAAGACAATCATTTTTATTTTCTAAGGTTCCTGACTGGAAAAAGAAGATGCGGGTGTTAAATTTCAAAAAACCATTTTAACATTCACCTTTCCTCAATGGAACCAAGGCAATTTTTGGGAAGTACAGTATTTACTGTTGTTTTCATTTTTCCATTCAAGCAAAAGCTGTCATTTAAACAGACTATCATTTACATTTTTTAAACCAATTCTGATTTACTAACGATCGGCTTCTCTTTTTTTATAGGAAAATGGGATTAGTTTTGCTGTCCTATTTTTATTCTCTCTAACACAATAAAATGTAAAAGGGCTTCTCTCCATCTTTCATCAGAATAATTCTCTCTAAACGAAACAGAGTAGGACTGGATTTGGTGGAGGAGGGTAGGGAAGTAGCTGACAAAAATGATAAAAGTTTAAAGTGAGCTAGATCTTGACCTAGTTTAGGACTATAAAGGGAAAATTTTCTTCTCCTCCTGCATCTTTTAGGGAGAAGCAACTGGACAGATTGCTGCGAACTCATAAATCCTGCTGTCTCCTGGTTGGGTGGCCCAGAGAAAACTGGTGATTAAACCCCAAACTTACTTTGTCCCACCAACGTTTCCCAATCTCTAGTGGCAGCAGTGAGACACTTGAGAGACTAAAGTCAGGTTTTATCTGAATTTCCTTAAACTCTCTACAGAAGAAAATGTCTTTCTTCTATAGCCATTGCTGGTAAATGGGTTTGAAAGTCATGTGACTCAGAGGGGAGAATACAGTATACAGTCTACTCCATTCTTCTCAGTGCACACATACAGAAAACTATGGGCAAGTAAAACCACAAGTCAGAGCAGATACACAGATATGCAATTGCACTGATTAGACTTTGCAGAGGATATTCACAAATGCAGACATGTGGGAGAAGGAGAAGGAGAGAGTAGAAATATGCACTTAGAGAACCAGCCAATGTTTTCCAGTCAATGAAACTTTGGGAATAAATTATTTCTATCTGTCCATCCATGGGATTAATTCTGAGAACCAAACAGAAATGGGACCAAATTTGGTATAGGAGAGCGAGGTGGAGTTGAAATCAGCAGAGATAAGATCAAGTTAGAAAATGGGCCAAATCTGTTTGGGGACTGCCAAGGGAAAAAAAAATTCTTCAGGGAGAGATGGCAGCTGGGCAGCAATTGTTGGCAATTGCTCCATTTTAACTCTCTGCCAGTCATGTAATCCATAATTACATGAGTGCTCCCCTTGAGGAGCACCCGGAGGCTCCAGCTGGTCCAGAATGCGGCCGCGTGGGTGGTTATGGGAGTGATGTGGCGCTCCCTTGTGACCCCCCTCCTGCGCGAGCTGCACTGGCTCCCGGTGGTCTTCCGGGTGCGCTTCAAGGTTTTGGTTACCACCTTTAGAGCGCTCCATGGCATCTGACGGGGGTATTTACGAGACCGCCTTCTGCTACCAATAGCCTCTCACCGACCAGTACGCTCCCATAGAGAGGGACTCCTCAGGGTGCCATTGGCCAAACAGTGTCGACTCTTCAGGGGGAGAGCCTTCTCTGTGGGGGCACCTACCATCTGGAACGAGCTCCCCCCAGAGATACGGAGGATCCCGGACCTGCGCACGTTTCGTCGTGCTCTCAAAACTTTTTTATTTCAGCAGGCTGGCCTGGCCTAACTCTCCTCTTTTAAATTTTTAATTCGTGATTTTATAAATTGGGTGTTTTAATCTGTGTTTTCGGCCAAAATATTTAATAATTTTAAGGGATTTTTAATATTTGTATTAATATTTGTAATATTTGTATTATCTGTATTTTATCTTGGCTGTTCACCGCCCTGAGTCCTTCAGGAGTAGGGCGGTATAGAAATTTGATTAATAAATAAAATAAATAAATAAATAATGGAGTTATGAAGCTATTATATGTTTTCTAATATACACAAACAAATGGCTCCTGCTGACAAAGAAATTGGAAATAATTCCAGAACTATGATCTGCTTGCTTCCCTTCATTGTTTAAAAATTGAATTTTAAATTGCAAGATTCTTTTCAGAATTGAACAGTAATTCAGAAATAGTTTTATAAGGGCAAAAGGGCAAATTCTTCTAGTATAATATTATTCTAATAAAGATGCTAGAAACAATCTAATACAAATGGATTCCATTCCTACATTTCCAGATTATTGTAATTAGATAGCGAAGAATGCATTTTAACATTTGAGTGACAAGAGTGCTGTAAAGCACTATGGGGCAATATATAATGCTTGAATTTGATTAATATGATAATTTATTTAGTTATTTATTTATTTATTTTACAGAATTTATATGCCATCATTCTCCCGAAGGACTCAGGGCGGCGAACACAGATTAAAAACATATAATAATAAAAACCGACTAAAACCATTTAAAAATAATAAATAATAAAAACCCAAGGATCAGATAATCAAAAACATTTTTCTAAAGGCTAAGTGTAAAACAAAAGAGACCCCAAGAGATAAACTGGTGATGTTTTTAACTTCATCATCCATCTGAAAATGGGGATGTTTTAAGGATTGCATGTATTTCCTATTGGATCTGGACAGTTATGGGTCATGGATTGCCTAACTGAGTGATGTGCATATGCCTGAATTGCATATATTCAAATTTCTCATTCCTGGGAAATATACATAAGACCATTTTTTGTTAATTTAACTAGGTTAAAAGGCACAGTATGTACTTTAATTCTCTTGTATGGTGTTAAGAGAACATGCATTACTCTTATGATCCTTTTGTTCTTGGTTGCTCAGAACAATAATTAATATGGAAAATGTTGGGGGTCATGGTTACAAAAATACTGTACAAAAATCACTACGATTAAATGAATTGAAATCTGAAGATAAGAGAAAGAATCTTCCTGCCTAAAACTGAACTAATGAGTGAGACAAGATTACATGAAATATATTATGTTTAGGTAACCAGGCAAACTCTGCATATATTGTTCTTTTTCCATTCCTAATGCAGTTATCAATCTGAGTATAGAAATCATGCAAACATTGAAAAAGAGGACAGCCTTGGATGAAGGCATCAACTTTAGCAACCCGGAAACAAGAGTAACATTGTCTCTTGAACGCTGTTATTTCGTTCAACTTTTACAAACACAATAGAAAGTTTTAAACTTTGGAAAATATTCCAGTCCTGCCAAAAAAAATAAACTGGAATATCCAAGGTATTCTGTACTGAGTCACTTCATTCATATTATGTAAAAAGGTCAATTTAAATCTTCTTTTGGAAGACAGGAGTGGCTTTTCATTTTTTCTCCCAAAGAAATTAACTCACGTTTGCCAAAACAATTCAGCTATTGTTTATAAAGGTGACATATGATTGAATATTATCAATGAGTATTATTGACCACAATATGTACAATATTGTTTTGATTCAACTTTCCCCTTATTGATAGTGTCAGTTTTCCCAATTTCTAGGAAGGCTGCTTTAATTCAATTTAGTTGTATAATCTTTTAAAAGTAATATGTTTTTCTCCTTTGTCTGTATTAAGCCATTGCCAGGTCTTAATGGAAACAACATCGAACTAAATAAGCTTTTTCATTTTTTTATTTGTTTAAGAAAGTATACTATAACAAAGGCAGACTTATCTACCTAGAATCATATGGAACACTATAGAAGAAATACAAGAATGATTAGCTAAACCTTCGCATAGGCCTGGGAAGGAAGAGAGGATGAGAAAAGATAACTACACCTTGACTCTCTTTAGTATAAGAGGGAAATTCTGTGAGACATTCAGTAGCAGAATTCCAGTAGTCTTGGAGTAACTTATTTCTTCAGCTGGCCTACCTAAAAGGGCAGATTATGTACTTAAAATCTAGTAATTTAGAAATGGGTAGTACCATTTATTTAATCCCCCCTCCCTTCCTATGCATTTTTTTTAAAAAAAAAGGTGAATAAAAGATTATCTCAAAATCAGAATAAATCACGTGCCTAAATTTCCTGACAAATAACTGTATAATCTTATTCAATAATCAGTCAGGTCCCATTTGAAGGAAGAAAATAAAAAAGTTTTCGTTCAAACTCTTGGACTCCTTACCTTATTGGGACAGAGGGCAGCTTCAAGAAAAAAAATGATTTATGAACAGCAAATAGATACCTAGGAAGGACTTATATTTGAAACTATGCCCATCTTCCAAACCAGACAAGAAAACTTGGACTTTCATTATTACATTGCAAAGCAATTTTATTATTTGGATATGGGAATTGCCATGGGAGAGTGTAATTAAATCCACTAATCTGAATGAAATGGATCAGTAATACTTATAGAGCAGTTCTGGAATAATCTTACATAAATTGAAGTCTTGCATTATATCAAGACTACTGAGAAAAAAAGAGGGTCAAGAGGCATTTGGGAAAAGTTCAGTGTTGCAGAAAGAGATAAATCTTTAGGAATTAACCACACATACCCAAAGGTCACAAAGTTCTGGTTGTTGTTGTTGTCAAGGGCTACCATGTCATAAACCAAATTTAGACAAATAATGGATGGCAGAGATACAGAAAACTTTCTTTGTTCCATTTGTTTGTTGATCCAGATTTTTATAGCCTAAATGTGGTCAACCTAAACTGGACAGGTTAACAGAAAAGTAGTAGAAGTGTAACACATACCATAATGAATGTATTAGTTAAATTAAAATTAATAATAAATTAACAGGTTATTTTACAAATGAGCTTAAATTGGGTCTCTTCATGAGTTTGGAGCTCAGATTAGATATGGCTACTTTGTCTGCTACAAAAATCTGAATGAGCTCTAGATAACAGAAGAGAGTCTTAGTTTTTTGAATTTGTTGTCGGGTAAATGTTTGCAGCCCAGAAATGGTAGATCTGGTATAGAATGGATTTGTGTCAAGAATTGTCAGCTATGACATTGGCTTTGATATGTTACTATTCCCAATATAATATTATTTAACATAATAAAGAAGATCAAGAGAGAGAAATCACACCAAGGTACTATGTCCCATCAGATTCTGAAAGCCACTAATGACCTCGGAAAATTCTCTTTTTTTGTTTGTTTGTTTATTAAAAAAGAAAGGTCTTTCTGTGTCTTGATGGAAAATAAATAGTATATACTGAGGAAATATCTTTATCTCTGATCCTCATGAAGCAAGATGTTCTTTATTAAAAAAAACAATTGGAGATGATGAAAAGTATTTACATATTAAACACACCTTGAGAATAAGATTGTAGCTGCAATAAAATATTGTATTTAAAGGGGCAGATATGTTTAAAACCATCAGAGCATTTTCTCATTAAATAATGCCAAAATATCTAGAGTTTATGTTTTCATGACAAGTTAACAGAAGTAATAACAAAAGTTGTGAAGGAATGTTGAGGAAACTTCTGGAATAAATGTTGCCCTTGCCAACTTACTCCTCTCCAAGTAGAAATTACATGACCTGCAGCACTGTTTTTCAACCTTAGCAACTTTAAGATATGTGGACTTCAAGTCCCAGAATTCCCCAGCCAGTATGCTGAGTATACAGTCCCAAATGTCTTGGAGGATATTAGGTTGAGGAGGTAAATCAATACATACATATACTCACTAGCCACTGATTTATTGTTAAGGTCAGCTGTATATGTGGAATTCAATTTTTTTAATACCAGTGTAATCAATGCTTACTGAAGGATTTTGTTTTATTTTAAAATGCATTTTAGTTGCACTACAAATATTACTAGCATCTCCCATTAGTCACACTCAAACAAAGTAACAGTCTTTGCAAGATCTTGGCATTAAGACAAAACACCAGGGAAAATGCTGTAGAGTTTAATAAACAGCATGATATTTCATGCATGACTGGCAAGTGACAAGCTATTTGAGTACTAGCCAAGCAAAGCTGTTGGGGAAGATAACACCTCAGCAGGAAGCTATTAGTATGGCTTCCATAGTGTTGGCTGCTTCTTTTAATTGCAGAAATATTTTATCATTTATTGCTTGGTTTCAAAGAACCGATCTATGTCACAAAGCACTAAAATTTGGGATTAAAGGCTGGAGATTTCCAAGAGTCAAATATACTTGGAGCCAGATTTTAGAACTTGTTGAATTTTGAGTTAAAAATGTTGATTTCGAATTTTTTTAAAAAAATTGATTTATATGCCGCCCTTCTCCGGAGTCTCAGGGTGGCTTACAATGCGTTAAGCAATAGCCTTCATACTTTTGTATATTTTTTATACAAAGTCAGCTTATTGCCCCCACAAACTGGGTCCTCAATTTACCTACCTTAGAAAGGATGGAAGGCTGAGTCAACCTTGAGCCTGGTGGGATTCGAACTTACAGTAATTGCAGACAGATGGTGTTAATCACAATGCTTTTAGTCTGCTGAACCACCAGGCCCAATTGTAGTTTTGTAGTTGAAATTGTAATCAGTTCTCAAGAATTCTTTCTATTAAGTTACAAATATAAAAATCAGATTTGGTTTCTGGAAGGGCAAACATTTAGAAACTACGAAGAATATTTACATACTTAATTTTGATCTGCCTATTGAAAAACAAAGGTGCTTTATCACTACGAAATATGAATTTCATTGTTGTAAAACATTAAACCAGAAATATAGTTTGTTGAATAAGTCATACTGGCATCTTTAACAAATATTGCCAAAGCATACTTTGAAAAACTGTTGGTGACTGTTTTTTATTACCAGTACTCTCCTACCAGCTCAGCTTAGAGCTTTAGGAATTTAGTGTTAGCATTTTTAGATAATTTTATACTATTTTCCAAGAATTATTGTGCTTGAATTACTTACTGAGTGCACCAATTCCAAGAGAAATCAAGCCCCAACAAGAGTTTATTTTCTGAAAACCAAAAGTTATATTTTTGCAAATATATTGAGATAATACTGGTATATTTAATGTATATTATTTTGTGGCTGTGTTTCCAACTTAATTACTCAGTTTTGCAAATTAATGGATTACATTTATATTCTACTTTTAACTTCAGTTCCATTCTCTGGTAAAATATGGGCAATTTCACCAAATATCATACTCAGATGTAGAAAATATGATCACATACTCTTTAACTGCCAACTATATGCACTAGCTAGGATGTAGTATTTAGAGCCACTAATTGACAGGAGAAAGCCAAGTGTGATATACAACAGTACTTAAGACAACAGGCTATAAGTCAGGTACCTGTGAGTTCTAGTCCTGCCTTAGGCACAAAGCCAGCTGGCTGACCTTGGGCCAGTCACCCTCAGCCTAGGAAGAAGAAGGCAATATCAAATCATTTCTGAAATCTTGCCAAGAATATTGCAGAGACTTGTTTAGGCAGTTGCCAGGAGTCAATATTGACTCGAAGGCAACAACAGCAACAACAAAAACTACAGGATAACACACTGGGTTCTTAGAATATCCCCCCCCTTCCATATGTTTGTAATTCAGGGACAGATCTGAGTTTTACACAATCAAAATATCATAGTTTGTAACTTTTCTTTCTTTTTATCCTATAGATAAATCCAGGAAGTAAAGCTGCTGTCGCTAACCTTTGCCCAGGTGATGTCATTTTGTCAATTAATGGTGACAGCACAGAAAATATGACACATTTAGAAGCACAAAACAAGATCAAAGCTTGTCTGGATCAACTGATACTATCTGTGAACAGGTAAATGTCTCAACTTTCTATCTCATGCTGACCTATCAGGTCTATACGCACATGTGGTTGGGCAGTTTATACCCAGTGATTGACAGTCCACAAGCAGATGTTCATTGCCTAACCTCTTTGTTATATTCCTTGTGGAAGAGGAAAACTCTGGTTATTGTTATTATTTATGTAGCACTTTTTAGCCTGGTTTCATGGCCTGTTTTGGTGTAAAGAAAGAAAAACAAATCTTTATTATTATTTTCAGTTGTTGTTGTAGTCCCTTATGTGGCAAATTAATAAATTATTTTAATTCTCAGCATGTGTGTATAGGCCATTTAAAAAAAAAAAATCCTCTGGTTTTAGTTCATTCTGCCATGAATAATTAAATATGACATACTCCAGCATTCTCGGTAAAATGTTCTAGGCATACTGGGAATAGAAATACAATCCTGTTCCTCTTCCTTCTTGAGATATATATATATATATATTGCAAGTTGCAGAATTTTCATAAAAAAACAATTTTAATTGGAATTCCAGATACTGGCAGGGTTCTATTTGTCAGTATGAAGGCCTTTCAATAATTGGGATTTGATCTCCTGGTTTCAGAGAACAATGTCTTCTTTCCAAATATTGGCAGTTTGGAACACATAGCACATCCAGTTGGTGATCCCTATTCTTTCCTTAATATTGGCTCTGTTGCTCTCTAACTCTATTGTCAGAAGTGCTTCCTGACAGATATTACACATTTGGAAACCAGCCTTTTAAGAGTGATTCCAAAGAGAGTGTCAGGGATCTGTTAATACAAGAGGAACCAAGCCCGTGGTGATTCAGTTCAGGTAAACTAATAATTAAAGTTTGTGATCTGGATTCTTGCCTTTACTGACAGTGGTCCAACCTCAGATCAGAAAATAACATCAAGAATGGAATTGGGAACTTGAAAAACTTCTCTTAGGGATTTTGACTGAAACAATTCCAAGATGCATGGATTGCAAAATAATCAAATTAAGCTCACTATAAGATTTGTGATAAAGTTTTAATATGTCAGTACTTTTGAAGCTAAAGAAGCCCAGAGTTATTGTAATATGTTTGACATCTTAGGCTCTATTTACATACTGTTGGTGAGACCCATAATTATGGGGGGGAGGGGGACAAAGTCACATGTTTCAATATTTGATCCTGTACAATTTTTACTGAAATTTTACAATTTTAAGTGAATGGCATTTTTTAAGTCTTTAGGTTTGGTGTCTTCTAAAAGCCTATTCTGAAGATAAATACAGGTAATTTTTAATATGGCAGAGTGTACTGTTTACTTTTGAGTAAAGGAAATGCCTAGGTTGGTCATAATTACATATTTTATAAGAAGATTTGAACTTGATTAATTATAGGAGGGTTATTTTACATTGGTTTTTGTCTCTTTGTAATCTCTCAGTGGAATTGTGTCCAAAAGTCTCACAGAAAATTGCAATTTATTCTATAGTCTTGCCAAAATAATTTTTATGCATTTAATGTTATTTTAGTGATTTGAAAGATACTTGTATCTGGAAGACCTTTTTAACCAAAACCAAAATGGCATTCTGATATACCAAGTATTTTCTCTTTACTGTTTATACTTTGTCTTAAAAAATGTTAAGGTACTACAGTCTTGAAAACTCTGAAACTTCAGGTTAATGTTCTTAACATGTTAGAAAATAAATTCTAACACAGTGGTACCCAATACTCATTGTTAATTGGTTCTGGGAGATGTGATGAGTACCAAAATCGATGATTACCAAACAATTTTTTCCCATAAGGGATAATGCAGTAAGTCACAAGGCAGCCAAGACAGATAAGTTCTAGCTTGTGTGTTGACTATCAAACTAACTAGGACTAGGACAAAATTTTTCCATCAAAATTGTCAAATACAAAATTCAATGAGTTTCAAAGCAGTTGAATAGATACCACTGTATCTCTGTTTTTCCAGTTTTCTCCTATAGTAAACTGGGGTGTTGATTTGGCACACAAAATGGATCAAATTTTTGTTCAATGAATTTCGTTTATGTCTCTGATACTGGCCAGTTCTACCTCCAGAGAAAATGTGAATACTTCACAAAATTTGGATGTCTGCTTTTTCCTTATGATTTAACATTTCCAACTTCTTCCACTGTAAGATTATTTTTGACATGAGAATAGGAAATATCTTTCTGTGATGCTTCCCAGCATGTAAACATTCCACAAAAATACATAAAAGGAAATGGGGATTTTTATTGCAGCATATACATAAAAAGAACCTGTGTGAAATCTCAGAAGACCTCAACCATATACGTTTATGTCAGTTCAAAATTTCCCATCAACCTTGGTGAGAATACAATGCATATACCATATACAATAACAGAAGATTTCATAAATAAAGGTCCTGTATTAAAATTCCTGATTAAAGTTGTTAAAATGTCAGAACTTTGGAAGAGACTGTCTAAGTGTCTATATAATGCATTTATCTTTAAATTAGAAATCCATATAATTTAGGCAGCAGTTCATAATTCTGTAACAAAGTATATAAATGATATACTCTGCTCAGAGTTATTTGTTGAGATGAATGGCTGTAGAAATCAATCAATCAAACAGACAAATAAATGAAGTCAAATTTTGCTTTTCTCTTTTTTTCTATAATTTAAGTTAGCATTTTCAAAGTTTGTCTACTTTGAACTTTTTTGTGTGCTATATGTGTGTGTGTCTATATGTATACTACAATAAATGCTTATCTAAACCAACTATAAAGTTAGAACATATTACATTATATATTATATACTAATATTATAATACTAATATAAATATAAATATATTACAATTTAAGATTATTTCCTTCTGAAGAATCTAGCTATTTTATGGTACTGAACTTGACTTTGTGGTAATTAAAACTTGGGGTCCTATTCTCTGTAATGTTTCATATATAGTACATGTAATTACTGAACAAGGTTATTTAGAGTTTAGAATATCATCAGGTTTGCCCTCACCAGCCATTAAATACAAGTAAGATGTATATTTGTTTTCTTGATTTAAAATATTTTTTCATGTCTTTTAAATTGTCCTTTAGCATTATTTCTGTCTAAGCTGTGCTTGCTATTTACTCTTAAAGACACCTAGTTTTGTTTAAATGCTTCATTTTATTCTAATTTATTTTATTTATATTATATATTTATAGTGTGTTATTTGGCTAAGAGGCTTTTCCCTAAGTCATCCACCCGCCATTTAATTAACTATAAATAATTTCATTGTGGTTGTGCTACATTACATGAATCTCCAGAGAAATTCTAAATTCATATACCATATCCAGAAGATTGCATTAGAAATTTTGTTGAACCCAGTATACATTTGATTTATATGAATCTACTTGGCCATTTTTAGTCATATAAAATCATTTTCTTAAATATATATATATATATATATTATAAATGTACAAAAATCCAAAAACTTAGCAATATTAGGCAAGTCTAATCTGGAGGTCTTAGGACAGGGGTTGTTCCTCTATCCTAATCCTATTAGACATCTCAGCGGCTTTTGATACCATCGACCATGGTATCATGTTGCACCGGCTAGAGGAGTTAGGGGTGGGGGGCACCGTCCTATGGTGGTTCTCCTCCTTTCTCTCTGACTGGTCGCAGTCCATGTTGACAGGGGAGCGAGGTCGACCCCGAGACCCCTTGTATGTGGGGTGCCACAAGGGTTGGTCCTCTCGCCCCTACTGTTCAACATTTATGTGAAGCCGCTGGGTGAGATCATTCGTGGTTTCGGGATGAAGTACCATCAGTACGCTGACGACACTCAGCTGTACATCTCCACCCCGGACCACCCCAATGATGCCCTTGAAGTGATGTCCCGGTGCCTGGAGGCTGTGCAGATCTGGATGGGGAGAAACAGACTCAGGCTCAACCCATCCAAGACCGAGTGGCTGTGGTTTCCGACATCCCGATATAGTCAGTTGGTGCCATCACTGACTATTGGGGGCGAGTCATTGGCCCCCATGGAGAGGGCTCGCAACTTGGGTGTCCTCCTGGACTCACGGCTGTTTTTGGAAGAGTACTTGATGGCCATAGCCAGGGGGACTTTTTATCAGGTTCACCTGATTCGCCAGTTGCGTCCCTTTCTGGATCGGGACTCATTAAATATGGTCACTCATGCTCTCATTACTTCCCTCCTGGACTACTGCAATGCTCTCTACATGGGGCTCCCCTTGAGGAGCACCCAGAGTCTCCAGCTGGTCCAGAATGCGGCTGCGTGGGTGGTTATGGGAGTGGCGTGGCGCTCCCATGTGACTCCCCTCCTGCGCGAGCTGCACTGGCTCCCGGTGGTCTTCCGGGTGCGCTTCAAGGTTTTGGTTACCACCTTTAGAGCGCTCCATGGCATCGGACCAGGGTATTTACGAGACCACCTTCTGCTACCAATAGCCTCTCACCGACCAGTACGCTCCCATAGAGAGGGTTTCTCAGGGTGCCGTCGGCCAAACAGTGTCGACTGGTGGCCCCCAGGGGGAGAGCCTTCTCTGTGGGGGCACCTACCATCTGGAACGAGCTCCCCCCAGAGATACGGAGGATCCCGGATCTGCGCACGTTTCATCGTGCTCTCAAAACATTTTTATTTCAGCAGGCTGGCCTGGCCTAACTCTCCCTTTTAAATTTTTAAATTTTTAAATCGTTTAATTTGTTTTATAAATTGGGTGTTTTAAATTTGTTTTCGGCCAAAATATTTAATAATTTTAATGGATTTTTAATGTTTGTGTTATCTGTATTTTATCTTGGCTGTTCACCATCCTGAGTCCTTCGGGAGTAGGGCGGTATAGAAATTTGATAAATAAATAAATAAGTGAAAACAATGGTCAAGTATCTATAGATTGGACATGGGATTGGTCCTTCCTTCAGAGACACGTGATTGGTTGTTGTTTTTAATTGTCTATGGAATTCTGCATTCCATGCCCTTCCAGGGTCAATTCTCAAGGAGAATTCCCAGGAGAAACAAAGCAAATATAAGAGTGTGTGAGCAGAACACCAAAATATACAGAAAAAAATAAAGTACTGAACAAATTGGAATTGCTGAATTGTATAAACTGCTGCTACAGGAAACACTGAGAGAACATGGAAATCATAGCATATGAAACATCAAATGCCAATAAGTATAAGAAGAAGATCCAAAAAGGCTCCCCAAAAGATTGGAACAAAGAGTGAGGTTGAAACCTGGAAGGACAATGAAGATTTCCTTAGGCAATTAAGAAAAAGTCTTCATGGTGGGCTAATCATGATTTATTTAAGATAAATGATTATTTAGGCTTATATATTGGAGAAGAAAGAAGAGAACTTCTAAAATAGTCAACTAAGTATTTTAAAAAGCAACATCTCTCCCAATCGGAAAACCTACATGTTTATTTTATGCAGTAAGCATTGTAATTATATTAACAATTTTATTGGTTCTTTTTAAGCCTTGACCAGATAAAACATCTGGATGATATAGTTATTGTTTTTCTTAACTCAGCCCTAAGCAAGTCTTTGAGTTGCAAATAAAGATGTCTGGCCAATAAAAGTAGTACTGCTTAAGCCAGATGCAGACTTATTTGTTACTGAAAATGAGTCATCCTTTTAGCAAAGCATTGTTTTCAAAGGAAAAGAGAAACTAGCTCCATCAGAAAATTATTTATTGCGATCTATATCGATCATTCCTGTAGGAATTCTTCCAGAAACCTGAATGTGTTTTCTTTATGTTGCTATCAGTGCAACTTGTATGAACAAACATTTCACAGTTTACTGATTTAATATTGTTTTCTTAAGCGCTGTTATATTATACTTTAATTCAGTGATTGGAAGGATGATTAGATTCGCATGATCCCCGACCTACGTACCTTTCGCCATGCCCTTAAGACTCTTTTGTTTCAACAGGCCGGGCTGACTTAGAAAATGAATTTTAATTGAGTGTTCGTAGTTTTTAATATATGGGCCAAATTTTTAATATATTTTAAACTGTTTTTAAATTGTGTGGGCATATGTTGTTTTAATATGGCTGTACACTGCCCTGAGTCCTTCGGGAGAAGGGCAGTATAAAAATTTAATTTATAATTATAATTAGTAAATAATAATAATTAGTAAATATATAATAATAATAATAATAATAATAATAATAATAATAATAATAATAATAATAATAATTAGTAAAGGATTACTGATAAAGGTTTTTTCCCCCTAGCTTAATCCCATTAAATATAATTGTTGCCCTTAAATGAAGTAGTTTCTAATAGTTCAGAAAACAAACAGGATGAACCATTTTTCATTATTTTAAAATACCATATAATTGACAAAACTCCAATGATTTCTGATAAAGTTTAAGATATAATCAAGAAAGAATTGGAAAATGAGAACAACCTCATTGAAGTACTTTTCCTACTGAGAAAAGTGTATTGCATATGAATGTAATTATTAATTTAGATCAGCTGCATATGCAAATGCCCATCCGGCATTTATTGCGATAGCTTAATTATCTCTTGAGATTTTAAGTAAATGTATGTTTAGCTTTTAACTTTAGATTCATGCTACACTTCCCAAACATATAAAGACAGTTCATTTTTCTTTACAATCTGGTTTAGTAATTCCTATAGATTTGAGTCACTGTGTTTTTGCACACATGCATTCCTATCAGTGAAGGATGAGACTGCTTTCCTGTTTGTGTCCTTGACATGTTCTTCTTTGTTTGCCCCATTTATTTTCCATCAGACAGAATGGAGGCCAAAAGAAACGGAACCAAAATCTGACTTGAACAAATCACTTTCACTATTTTTATGTGTTGAGATTAAGGGGGGAAAAACAAGGGTGGGGAAGAGACTTCTGTGGGCCAAATGGAATAACTCGGTTGTTTATGATTTTGTTTCTCTTTATATCTGCTGAGTGAATCCTCCTGGAATTTGGTGCTGCTCATTCTTTGCCAAATAAGGTTCCATGGAGACCCAACTGTAGCTGTGTGATTAATGATCACGTCAAGAACAAGGACGTCTTTTAACGAACCTCTTTCATCTTCTGGCAATTGTTTTTCCATACACCACCATACGAATGAATTATTACCAATATGTTGTAAAAAGAGTTTTATTTTGTAGATTATGCAAAAACCATATTCTTTCTCAGCTAGTGAAAACTGAAAAGCATTAGAGATTGATACAATATTACTATTTCTTTTAAAAGAAATGTTTGAGTTCTGGATAAGATAGTAGCATTATTATTATCGGAGCTTGGAAAAAAAAGATGGTGCTCTTTTTAAAAGTGGGTTTTAACTGTTATACGTGGCTTTAATAAATTGTCTCATATCAGAGCCTGAGAAATTTTTCTGAATTTTTCAAAATATGCACACCCTCATATCCCATTCTTTATTCAACTAAGGATTTGCAGAAACACATAGAAAAAAAATAAAACTTCAAACGGCAATGCTGATGCATTTTTTTTTTTAGAAACGTTAGATGAATTGACTGCAGGGTATTTTAACATAAACATAGATGAGATCCACAATGAATATTCTGGAGAAAAATCTGAAGCACCAGATTTAACTGGGCAATTGAGACACCAGACCAGAAAAGCCTTATTTCTGCTCACTATCAGACAGGCTGGATAACCAAGAAAAAAGCTTTTGGATTATTAAAAACCAGTCCTACAATTATCTCTCTCAAATGAATGACTTTGATTATTTGACTAACTGTGGTGTTATGGATTTGACTTGAAGCAGAATGGCATTTGATGCAATTGCTTAGATTTGTTTTGGTCATGTGCTTTAAAACAGACCATAGCTATCCTGGAGCTGCGGTTCTTTATGCTTGGTCTTAATTAGAAAAATGAATGACACTTTTATAGCCAGTCCTGCATGCAATACCTTGTTAGCATTTCCATGATATATTATTAGAAAATGGTTTAATTCAGGCCTGACTACTTCTGCTCTAGAGGACCTACAGATGGCATACTGAAACTCACATAAAACATGTGAATTCGTGAGCTTCCTAGATAAATTTTGCATAAAACTATTTTATAAAGAAACATTTTTTAAAAATACAAGGTTTCCAGGTTTCCATAGCCTGTAGGTCTCCAAAGAAGTAATTAAATGATTAATAATGTATAGAGGAACATAATATATGAATGCTATGATTTGTTATTTGGAGAATTATATGGAATGTGTGTTGTATATAGGCACAGGGGAAAGTCAAGAGCCAATTCCATTTCATGGTAGTTTAAAACCACAATGTTTTATTTAGGTAGTTTGTTTCCAACACATTTGGATATAATAAAGCATCTCTGATAGTGATGCCATATAAATACATATGTGTTGTATGCAGCAGAGTGATATTGGTACACATGAAAAGCATTATTCATAATTTTCTCAAATTTCCAGATTGAGTCATAGGTTAAAAAAGAATCACTTCTCAGATTTTTGGGTAAGAACAAATATTAATTACATCATTTTCCTCTGGAAAGTCCTTGAGGAAATACTGGATCTCTGATTTCAATACACAAGTTAGATCCATAATAAATATTAACAACCATCAACTTTTATATTCAGGAGCCATTATTGGGAGGTGGGGAAGGGGAGGAAGAATGTTTGCTGCCAACAGATTAACTGGAATTTCATTTCATTACTTGTTTAGAGAAACAATTTCAGGTTTGTAGGCATTTTCCTATACATATGCTAAACAAGGTTTGTAAATAACTATTTGTTTGGTTGTCTATAGCAACTAAGAATTCTGTCAAGTGAAGAGAGAAGGAAAGTTTATAGTGGTGATTATAAAGGAATTGTATACTAACATAAACTGAGCAAGATCTAGATTAGTACCATATGTGAAATCTAGTACAATATAGAAACTGACTGATACTGTAATGTTAAAATACCATCTGAAAGTATCGTGAGAATATAAATAGGATGTATATTCTACTTAATGTTTGTTTAAATATGTATTTTGTTCTCAGAATCGGTTGTTAGTCATAGCGGTGAACTTCATTTTTTACCACCTATAATTTCTGTTCTCCTTCTGTAAAGTAAGCATAATTATATGACAAACTTGCATTCCAATCAGGGATGAAATGCTACCGGTTCACTCTGGTTCGAGCAAACCGGTAGCAATAAAAACTACCGGTTTGTTCGAACTGCTAGTTTAAAAATGCTACAATCCGACAATCACCTGTGCCACGCGGTTTAGCTTGGCAAGAAAGCAGGATTTCCTGCTTTCTAGTGAAGCTAAACTGCCCGCCACAGCTGATCCCCCCCTTGCTGTTCCACTTACCTTCCCAAGCCTCCTTATGGTGCGCACTGCACATTCACAGGTGCAGCATGCGCTTGGCGTGTAGCGCACATGCGTGGCCAGCGAAGCAGTAGCAAACTGATTCAGATTTCACCCCGATTCCAATATATAGAATAAAAATAGGACAAATCAGTAAAATATCATATAAAATCAATCCTAAAATAATGCAACAGTTGTTAAGGAAAAGCTGGCAATAGTTCATGAAATGCCCAAGAAAAGAGTTAAACCTTTAATCACTAACAAGCAAATTCCACATGGGGGATCTCCCTTGGGAATAACATAGTACTTGAAAAGGTCACTTGTGGAGAAGCAACATGTTGCATTTAAACATAGGTTAATAATATTCAAAATCATCTGAAAATGATCACTTCTTAGTCCAGTCTTTGGACTGTACACATAGTATTTTCTTTAAAATCAGTTAATATCACTACAACACATTATGCTCATTAGCTATTCATTGGATACATCTACCCAAGCTAAATTTGATGGATTCATAATAGACAAAGTTCAAGGGGACACTTGCTGCAGGTTTTTTGTCTACATAAAAGATATACAAAAATCCAAGAGAGTGCTCTGGATAATTTTCCTATATTGGGTTTACAAAAGAGGCTTGCTAAAGCTTTGAAGAATATTGTGAGGAGATGAAATAAAAATGAGAACTTAATCAAGTTCTAGAACATTATTTGAAGGAACTAAAAATCAAAATTGTTAAAAGTAAAAGGAAGGAATATAAAGTTGGTTTATTTGATCAAGATTAAAATAGATATATTTTTAGTTGTGGTGACCCTTAATGGATTTTTTCTAATCAGGATTTAAATAATGAAGTTTTAAGAATTTGTTTATAAATAAGAGATGGGTTGTGGGAAGAAGAGGTCATTTGTTGTATTTTTAGAGAAAGTTATAAGTAAAATTGTTTATAATTGTGATAAAGGCAGAAAGTCAATTCTTTATATATTTCTTTTTTTACTCTAATCTTTTCTATTTTTTCATTTCCTTCACTTTCCTTTTTTTCTTTGTATTCTCTATTTTTTAGTTTATATTAATGTTAATCTTTTTAATTGTATCTTTTAATAAAATTGCTATTTTAAACAATCATTCACTGTTTAGAATCTGGTTTGCCCTTAATTACAATAAGACCATAGATTTCACATTTTGATTAGTACAGGGGTCTCCAAGCTTGGCAACTTTATCACTTGTGGATTTCAACTCCCAGAATTCCTCAGTTGCCAAATTTGGAGACCCCTGGATTAATGGATAAAACTATTATCTTCCTCACACAGCATCCTTGACCTTGAATAACTCTTCTCTGTTATGTGGAGGGAATTTTTTTTGCACTTTTTATTTTTTATTGGATTTTTAAAGTTTCTATGTAGTTTATCATTGTAATTTTTAATAAACTTACTATTAGAAGACACTTTATGATCACTTTTAAACCAGGATTTGGTTCATGAGGGCTTATTTCAGAATCCTAGAATCTGGCAGTAATTTCTGTAATTTTTTCTGGTGTCTTATTTCAGCTGATTGACAGTAAATAGCATCCAATATTTTCCTGTGTTCTGTGTGCGCATTGTGTGTCTGTATCGGTGTTGTCTGTCTTTATTTAATCTTAACTTTAAATACATTAATTCTCACTGATCACAGTAGAACTTACTTCAGAATGTAACACTTGTAAAAATTGAGAACAACATTCTTATCATAGTTATGGAAGGCTTTAGTAGACTGTATAATTCATTGACTGTTTCAAAACACAATGCTTTCTTGTTTCATTTAGACAAGAGAAAAAAAAACCCTAGGTAAAAACTTCCTAGACTAAAACCCTGACATGCTGTAAATAGTTTGTGTGTCATTACTGCCAGCAGTTCACTTAAACTTCAGTGTTTAACAGATCAGGAATTAAATATAAATAAAGATTCTCAGCTGCATTTGTTAACTATTACCTTCTAGAAACAAGAAGCTTTACATTTTCTAAACTGACATGTGTGGCCTAAAATGAAAAATAGAAATACCAAAAGTGAGTTACATTATGAAATCTTATTTATGTTGTTTTGATGAGATAGCAGTTGACTACTTTTGTTAATATATTGATGTCCACAAAGATTAATTTGTGGTAAAATAACAAGCTAAGTCATTAAATTGAAGGCCAAGGATGTAGATAGGATACTAGTAGTTTGGTACTCATGCTTTTTCCTTATTTCTGCCCCCACTCCCAAATATTAATTTCTGTCCTTCTTGACAGTTTTATCTGTGGCTCAGTAGTTAGAGCAAACTAGATTTCTTAACCACGGTTTGCAAATATGTTGGAAATCCTTACCATGAGCGTAATGGCTAAGTTAAACATGGAAAGAGACAATATTTTAATTATTGTATAGTTAAGCTAGACAATTTTAAAATGAATAGAACATTTTTTTCTTTCTCCAAATGAACGGCTAAAGGCTATAAAATGCTATTATTACAGGGTTGTTTTATTAAAAAAAAATAAACTTAAGCAAATGAAATGAATTGCAAATCATAATATGTTTTGATTTTAGAAAAGGTTGTAGAAAACGTGGTTGTGCAACAGCTCCAGGAAATGGTGGAGGAAGTGGAAACTTTGGAGCTTTTTCAGTTGAAATTCAGATCTGGTGATGGGCCTGAAATGGCATTGATTGCAACTGTAAATAACATGTGGCAGGAGCAGGATGGAAGTGGTGTATCCATCTTTGCTCTTCTTGACTTCTTGGCAGGTTTTGATAACATCAATAGTGGTATCCTTCTGGATTGGCTTTAGTGATTGGGAGTGAGTGGCACTGTGTTGTGCTGGTTCTCTTCCTTCCTCCAGGGTAGTCAGTGTTGATGGTAGGGAGAAGTCCAGCCTGCTGTCACTCTTTTGCAGGGTTCTGCAGGGCTTGGTACTTGCTCAGCTCCTATTTAACATCTCCATGAAACCACTTTGTGAAGTCATTCAGAAGCAGGTCCAATGGTATCCATTTCCACCTCTGACTGCCCATGTGATACAGTTGAAATTTGGTTTAGTGTCTGGAGACGATGAAGGTTTGGATGAGAAACAATAGCTCAACCCTGGCAAGGTTAAGTGGTCTTGGGTATTAGGGCATCCTGGTCAGTGGTGGATTGTCCCCCGTTCAGACCGGTTCGTAAGAACCGGTAGTAAAACCAGCGGGAGGCTCCGCCCACTGACCCGGACATCATCATAGGTGATCTGCGCGCGCAGGCGTGATGCAAACCGGTAGTAAAGGTAAGTAGAACCCACCCCTGATCCTTGTTCTAAGGACTTTTTATCTATAATTTTGAAGGTGACTGTACTATTTCAAACAGAATTGGTGTGCAACCTGAGGGATCTCCTGGGCCTAAGGCACAGGCAGCTGCTGTAGCCAGGCCTTTGTACAGTTTCATGTTGTTTGGCACATGTGCCCATTCCTGGAGCAGGAGAGTTTGCTCACAGTCACTCATGCATCAGTCACCCCCCAAATAGATTACTGCCATGCACTTTACTGGGGCAGTCATTGAAGAACATCTAGAAGCTGTGTGGGGTACAAAATGCAGCAACATGGACAATAATGTGTACTCCTTGATCAGCACACAATACACCTCTGTTCTGTGAGTTGTTAATGTGCTTCTGGGTTCAATTGAAGGTGCTGATAGTTACCAATAAAGCCCTCCATGGCATGAAGCCAGTTCATGTGAAGAACCATCTCTCCCTCTCCAACCTATAGGTCTGGCATATGAGGCATGCTCTGAGTCAGATCCATTAGAGAATGCAATCTAGCAGAGGTTTCTCTCATGGTGCCTTCTCTAGACCAATTCTCGAATACAGCTCATCTGTGTGGAACCCGCACTGCATATCGGACATTAATACAATTGAGTGTGTCCAGAAATATTTCACAAGAGTCCTCCATTCCTCTTCTCGCAACAAAATACTTTATGCCACCAGACTTGAAATTCTGGGCTTAGACAATTTAGAACTATGCCGCCTTCGATATGACCTAAGTGTAGCTCATAAAATTATCTGCTACAATGTCCCACCTGTCAATGACTACTTCAGCTTCAACCACAACAACACACAAGCACACAATAGATACAAACTTAAAGTGAACCGCTTCAAACTCGATTGCAGAAAATATGACTCCAGAAACAGAGTGGTCATTGCCTGGAATGCACTACCTGACTAAGTGGTTTCATCCCCAAACCCCCAAAATTTTAACCTAAGACTGTCTACTGTTGACTTCACCCCATTCCTAAGAGGTCTGTAAGGGACGTGCATTAGGACAGGGCGTCCCTGTCCTAATGTTCCCTTTATTTGTATTTGTTTTATTTATTTGTATTCATTTTCATTGTATATATATTATCTAATACGTACTTGAAAAATAAATAAATAAATATTTTTTTAAAAAAAAATCTCTCCCCCACTCCCGGCCCAATAATTTGATTGCTTCTGACCCTTCTGGCCTTCTGTAAGACCTTAAAGAAATGGTTGTGTCACCAAGCTTGGGTCTGTGGCAGAGCCCATGCAATGCTTACATTGATTTGCTGATAGCTTTTTTCATTTTTACCTCAGCTGCTGATTATGAGTATTGTTTTTGTATTATTTGGACTTTCATGGTGCTTTTAACTGTTGTTAGCTGCTCAGAGTCATGAATTTGAAATGGACACTATATAAATTGATTGATTGAATGAATAGTTGGATGAATTTTACTTATCAGTATGAAAAGAATATAATAGGAAAGGAAAAAAAAATAAGTAAATAGTGTTTTTGATTCATCCAGGTTTCTGGATTCTTGGAAATGTATAAAAGTTATATTCAAGTTTACTAACGATCTACAGTACATTGTACATATAATTCTTAATTTTCCATTGCAGGGCTGAAGGCAAGGTTTGGTCACCTAATACTGTAGAAGATGGAAAAGCACAAGCTTATCGTGTCAGTGTAGAACCTGAATCACAGGTATGTGATCTTTACATAACTTAAATCATTTTTTAAAAATTCATAAACATAGGAAATAAATCTTCCTCAATACAAAATATACAAAATATAGTTGAACATTAAATGCATACTTAGGACATCAGAAAAATATGTTGCTTTCTGGATCTGTTGTATATTTAAGTATGCAAAATCCATTACAGTTTGTATTTTATTTATGTTCACTGCCATTCTATGGTCTATTTGAAATAAGCTATAGAGGTTCATCATCCATCTCCTTCCACTTTTGACTGCATGATTGTAACTTTGTTACTTGTATCCTTACGATTTATACTGACTGTTTCCTAATATGATTTGATTGCTTATTTGTTCCCTGTGACTATCATTAAGTGTTGTACCTTATGATTCTTGATGAATGTATCTTTTCTTTTATACACTGAGACCATGTGCACCAAGACAAATTCCTTGTGTGCAGGAGTGAAATGTAAAATTTGTTACTACCGGTTCTGTGGCCATGGCTTGGTGGATGGGGGGGTAATGTGACTGGGTGGGCGTGGCCAATTTTTTTTTAACTTTTCAAAGCATTTTTTCTGCAAATGCAAAAAAATGCTTTGAAAAGGCTCTGCCGATCAGGCAACACAGCTGGGATTGTCAGAGAGACTTTTAAAGCATTTTTTAATCACCTCTTTCATGGAAGAGATTGCAGGAAAAAATGCTTGACGATCAGGCAACTCAGCTGAGATCATCACAGAGACTTTCAAAGCATTTTTTAATGCTTTGAGGTTGCAAAAAAAAAACCCGGAAGAGGTTGCAAAAAAAAATGCTTTAAAAGTCTCTCTGACGATCCCAGCTGAGCCGCGCAATCATCAGAGGCTTTTTTTTTAACTTTTAAAAGCATTTTTTCGGCAGAAGTTATAGAAAAAATGCTTTTAAAAGTAAAAAAAAAAAAAGCTTCTGATGATTGTGCGGCTCAGCAGGCCATGGTCGGGGGGAGGGCGCGCAGGGATTTTTGCCACCGGTTCTTCGAACCACCCACCGCCATCGCTACTGGATCAGGTGATCCGGTCCGAACCGGGAGCATTTCACCCCTGCTTGTGTGTCCAATCACACTTAGCCAATAAAAAATTCTATTCTATTCTATTCATAGCAAAGACTGACTTAAAAAAGATGTTGGTAAGCTTCATTTCTGTTGAGGGCTTGGTGGGTGAACACATAAGTAAGGAGGAGTATTAGGTAGATCCAGTACTAAAGGAATTTAAACGATGGTTTCTTTTCTAGTTTTTTAAAAAAAAAGTTTGTTCATTTGCTTGGAATTGGAGCCTTCTTTTAGTATCGTTTAGATATACTTCCAGAGTATTTTTAGATCCAACTGTAATGTCTAAATGTCTGTTTGGATAGTGTGGTATGTTGATGTTTATAAAAAATTAATCTTTACATTTCATGCTGTCCATATATGGGCTAGGTAAGTGATCACACTTTCACTAACCTTTCCTAGCAGCAGCCCATAGAGACTCGGCATACAGTGGCAACAGTCTATAAAATCCACTTGTTCTGGTGAAGTATATTTTCCATTCAAATTCAGTTGTATCTGACTTTGTATGAAAAATATAATGCTAGAGAATATATTTCCTACTTAGCATAATGTATAAAAAAAAAAGCCAATGCAACATAGATGCAGCAGGCAAATCAGTAAATGAGCAAGTAAAGGATATTTCTTCATTAGTATCCTACTCTTGGTGCTCTTGGAGCGAAAGCCGTTTTGCCACCAATACCCTTAGCTAGCAGGAGAGATTTTCTACCAGTTTAAATTCCATCTGTCAACTTCTTGGAATGGATTATATATACTTCTGATTTAGCTTTGTGCGATAGTTCATGATTACCCATGGACTAATTCTAAAATGAAATGTTGTAATTCTGAAACATCTGTGAAGTGGTGATATGGTTTAGACAGTTAACATCATTTTCTCACAGATCTTGATTTCTTGAGTTGCTTAAAGCAGTAAAGCATTGAAATATAACCGAAGAAAACTTGGAATGCGTACAGTCAAACACGCTCTACGTTTTAGGATCTATATAATAGTAGATGACACTGAAGAAGCTGTTCCCTGCCACCATTGCATCAGCACAATACCAGAGCAATTGTAAAGATGCTGTTGTGTGCTAGGTTTCAAAATAATAGGACAGGCTTTCTGAAAAGATTGCAAAAGTTGCTGATAAAAATAGCAAAGATTTGCAAAGTCCTAATACAGTACTTATTACAAGAGCCAGCAGTTTGATCCTGTCCGGCTCAAGATTGACTTCCATCTTTCCGATACAAGTAAAATGAGGACCCAGATTGTTGGGGCGAAATGCTGACTCTGTAATCTTCTTAGGGAGTGCTGTAAAGCACTATGAAGCGGTATATAAGTTTAAGTGCTATTGCTACCTCTGAGAATCAGACACAACTGAAAAAGAGATAAAAAAATACTTATTGCAGAAAGCTAGTTCCTTTCAGAACTTTCAGAAGCTTTATCAAAATTGGGGCAGGGGTGGGTTTTACTTACCTTTGCTACCAGTTCGCTCATGCAGAGCATATTTGATGACATCTGGGCAGGTGGGCAGAGCCTCCCACCACTGCTGCTACCGATTTGCCGGTCCAGGGCAAACTGGTAACAATCCACCACTGAATTGGGGCCACCATTTCTTATAAGGAGAGCAAGATAATGAAAGGCTATTTTTTTGCCTGGGACTTGCCCATCATTTGCCATGTTTTCCATGCAAGTCAACTCCAGTTAACAAGCATATAATTTAATGCTATTCTGAATTATTTTATCATAAAATAGTTCTCAAGGTTACTATTTCCTTGAGTATCCTGTTTGTTGAAAAAGCAAGGTAAAGATATTATTACATAAAGTAGGTATATTTAGGTATATTATTTCAATCTTTATCTGAAATAGCATCTTCTGTAGGGCAAATGTAGTGTGAACATCCTTATTCTGTGTTTATTGGAGAAGCATGGTGATGCTGTCTATATTTTTCCCCATTTCTTGGCTATGTTGGCTAATTAATTAGCTGCAGCAATTTATTCTAAAAAAAAAAAAAACTCTTTTCAAAAAATGTTGATGTTTTCCAAAATTGTCCATATGGGGGAACAGTCTATTGGAAACAAATGCATGAATTCTTACTGCCAAATATATTTCTGAGGGAGAATGCACATTAGTTTTGATTCTTGCCATTAACCAACAGTATAAAATATATTTGCTCTTTATTTTTAAAATGGAAATTAACTGTGTGACTGGATAGTGGGCCAAAATAATGCCTGCCTATATCACAAAACTTATTCCTGCCATACGTAGCAGTAGTCTCTATGATTTCTGATATAGATTACAACCAATAGAAGTATTCCTCAGATTGCAAGAGCAGTTGAAAGAACCTTGATTAATCTGGAAGAAGCTAAACAGATCCAGTTGGTACTTGGATGGGAAAACAGGGACTGGAATTGGAAAATGAAAACAAAAATCCTAAAAGGAGATAGTGGCAAACCACATTTACATTTTTACAACAAAGCAGGAAACAGGTTCAACTCAAAGGAGACTTTATTTCACAAATCCTGGTCATCAACTAGGATAGATTTATCCTAGCTTTCTTTACATGTCAGGCAAATTAAAAGTTTAGGAGAGCAACTTTCACAATTCATTATTTTACTATTGGCAAATTAGATGAAGTAGTTGAAAAGTTGCTATTATTTACTGCTCGCAGTAATTAACTTGCAGGTAGTTATAGGCTGTTGAAGTATGTATTTCTTTGCTCTTGAGCAGGCATTAAATCAAAGTCACTATGTACCTAAAATATTTCTGTGGAGTCTTTAAAATTTTCCCAGTAGACACAACATTTCAGCAAGCCGGGCTGGGTTAAAAATCTTTTAATTGGGGAATTTTATGGGCAAGGGGTTTTAAATTGGAGAAGCCAATTTAAAGATAATTTAATTTCGTTTTAATGTATTTTAATATTTGTATTGTGTGTTTTTAATTTTGGCTGTTCACCGCCCTGAGTCCTTCGGGAAAGGGGGCGGTATAAAAATTTAATAAATAAATAAATAAATAAATAAATAAATAAATAAATAAATAAATAAATAAATAAATAAATTTCTTATCACCTATTATTGGTTTTGAATGCAGTATAAACAAACACAGAATATATCTATTATGTAAATTGTTGTCTCGCGAGACATGATAGTCTACAAAAGGATTGTGAAGCATGTTGTGACTAGTATAATTTAATATCTATATACCACTAAAACTTTCTTGTCTGTTTATCTGTTTGTAACCTTCAAATAGCCAAAATAGGGCATTGTGGGACAACAAATTTGAATTGAGATACATCAAAAACTTTAACTTAAAAATGCATACATAATTTAGAGCCTGTTACATTCATGGAAATTTTAAGAATCTTCAGACCAGTTGCATTTGCAAAGTATTGGGCATTACAGCACCACCACAATCATGTGTTCATGATAGATGATGTTCCCTAACAGCTTCCACAAGCAAAATCAATAGGGAAGCCAGCAGGAAATTGCATTCCCATTGCTTTTGTGCTCACCCATGGCCATTCTGTTTATTTCTTTAAGTAAGCAAATATTGACAAAAGAAGACCCAATGGATCATAGGTTGTTTAGTGCTTTTTTCAAGTTTGGGAAAGTTAGATTGTTTAGAAAGGGATCACAACTACACTTGATGGATTAGAATAGCTCTCAGGTGCTACTGACTCACCCCCTGATGTCTAGAAATTATAGATTCCCAGGTTGGGATGAGCCGCCAAGATGCCTAGTGTTGTAGAGAAGTGATTCTGAGAGAGCCCAATCAAGGAACTGCCAAGAAGAAAACAACACCTCTATTAACATGGATAGGGCAAGGCACTATATATAAACAGAGAGCAAACCCAACTGCCTTCTAGCACTGAAGATATTATATGATCTAGTAACAAAATGTCTGCAGGAAAACAACCAAAATCAGAGTGCACCAAGGACTCTACAGTTCAGCCCTGAGCTACACATATTCTCTTCTGTTGATTCTAATATTTATCTTGCAGTTACAATAATAATAATAATAATAATAATAATAATAATAATAATAATAATAATAATAATAATTGTATATAAAGTGTTCTAAACATTTTAAAGTGGTAAATATTGGCAATTATTATTAGTTTGAATATATGTAAAGTCTTATGAGAGAGAAGAATGAAACGCTCATCATTCCCCTAGAGTATATAATAATCTTCGGGCCACTGAAGAAAAGAGAGCATTAATATAAATTATCCTAGGTTTTTTCTCTTATAGACTTTTAGTCAAAACACAACCATATGGTGCTTATAAAAGAACGGATATTTGCTTTCTTTTTACATTCTTCTTACTCAGGATTTGTGATTTCTCTTCATTTATCTTGGTCCAAATCTCACTAACTCACTCACTCCATTTCATTTCATTTCATTATATCATAAAATCTAGACCATCAAATTTAACCCTCTGCTCAGAAGTTGGGAAGTTGGAGCATCCCAATTAGCCTCATTTAACAATTCCAGAGAAATCTATCATTTGTCTGAGTAAATTGACTTCCCTGCTGAACTGCTTGAAATAGCTGCCCTGTACTCATTTATTCACGTTGCCATTACGCTGATGAAATCCCATATTATTTATTCTGTCCACTAAGCAATGGCAACAAAATATACCTACAACATTACACCTGTGAAAAACAGTTTGGTGCCATGGTTAAGGTATCAGGCTAATCACCAGGAGCTCTAGTCATGAGTTCTAGCCCTGCCTTAGGCACAAAGACCGCTGGGTGGCCTTGGGGCAGTCATTCTCTTTCAGCCCAAGAAGAAGGCAATGTTAAACCACTTCTGAAATCTTGACAAGAGAACTTCATGGACTAGTCCAAGCAATCAGCAGTAATCAAGACTGATTCGAAGGCAGCTTAAAAAGGGGAGTTTATCATATCTCCATTGCAAAAATCCAAGCAGCCAGAAGAGGGCAAGAAATACTGGAAATTCTAACTCTTTGCTGCCCACTAATGGTCATTTTGATATAGCCACTATTTTATTTTATTAGCCTGATAGTTTAACTGGTAGATAAAGAATGCATCCTTTCTGCAGTTTTGATTTGGTCTCACTCTGCCATAAGGAGAACTGGTTATCAAATAAACTAATTTGAAGCCAGTGATTTAACAAAGTAACAAAGGTTTTCGCTGGCTGGACACTTCTATTCTTTAGAATATTTATCGGACAATGAGAGCATGAGGGAGAGACTGAGAAAGCTAGAAACAGGAAATAACAGACCTGGATGGTGAAGAGAAAAACTATGATAGGTTTTAGTTTGAGATAACTAAAACAATAGCTCCCTAGAAAATTAAGGAAGGGTCAGCAAGTTTTAAGAATCTGTTCTATTATGAATTGTGTGTGTGTGTTTGAAAATCACAAGAATGGCAGGGGTTTTCTTTATTTTCCCTCTCCAAAAAAAAAAAAACCCTCTAGCACTGTATCTAAGTTTTGTTTGAAAGTATTAGGAAATATAAACCTAAACTGTTTTAATTTTTAAAAAACTGTGCTAAACTAATTGAATCTCAGTTGTTAAGCTTAATTTTTCCATGAAGAAGCTAAAAATTAAATAAAATTCATGGTATAAATAGTGAATCTTTTTTGGAAGACAAAGCAGCATTTGGTGCATAAAACCCACAGTTGAATTTAATGGAATGCATTAAAAACGTGAAAAGAATTATTATGCTCTTGAGAAAAGAAAAAGATGAGAAAACACCCTGGCACAATTTTAGATAGAGGAACTATAAGCTTGTCTATGGATGATTTAGTGGTGGAAAGATACAAAAACTTTGCAGCTACTGTACTGTCATTGAAATAAATCATGAATGGAATGAATTTGTACAATTTGTACAAATTATAGTTTTACTTCCCTCCCTCCCTTCTGTTCAAATCACAATACCATTTTAGAGACAACTCATTCCAGGAGTTCAAATTGCTAGGGGGGAAATGTCATTTAAAATACTCCTAGATGTTATTGTTGTTGCTCTATCCAGTAATGATAAAACACATTAAATATGGTGCATGATGGGCTTCCAAGACACTACACTAATGTGAGTTACCTAAATTACATGGAACTATTAACTAGAACATCTGAAACTAATATCATCATTTCTTATATTACTTCTAGTAATAGTACTTCTGTTATTTTATTACTTTTGAGGAGTGTATCAATCCAATTGAAATTTGACAGAAATTGATAATTTCAGTACTCAAAGTAAGCAATTACCTCTCCCCTCCCCTTCCCCCCCTTAGGCAGATACCTATAGATAGGTAGCTTTCATTTAGGTTTAGAAAGAGATATAGAGGTGGTTAGTTGGACCATAAGAAGGGCTGAGCATCAAAGAATTGAGGCTTTTGAACTATGGTGCTGGAGAAGACTCCTGCGAGTCCCTTGGACTGCAAAGCGATCAAACTAGTCAGTCCTAGAGGAGATCAACCCTGACTGCTCTTTAGAAGACCAGATCCTGAAGAAGAAACTCAAATACTTTGGCCACCAAATGAGAAGGACTCACTGGAGAAGAGCCTAATGCTGGGAACAATTGAGGGCAAAAGAAGAAGGGGACAGCAGAGAATGAGGTGGCTGGATGGAGTCACTGAAGCAGTCGGCGTGAGCTTAAATGGTCTCCGGGGATGGTAGAGGACAGGAAGGCCTGGAGGAAAGTTGTGCATGAGGTTGTGATGGGTCAGACACAACTTCACAACTAACAACAACAACAACAGAGATGCTTAAATGGCCAACATTATATTCCCAATTTGCTAGTAAATTGTTGCCTGACATATTGCTATTCTTAGTTTCATTTATGCTTCACCTATGTGGTCAAAGCTCATGGGAAAAACAATCATGGTTCTGTTAACCATCTCACTCTCTCATTTCCACACTGTTACTTCCTGTAAATAAATCACTTTGTCATTTTTAGCATGCTAGTAAAAGTCTGCTTGTAACTAAGCAACAATAGTTGGGTAAATAAATAATTCTGAAAACAATGTAATTTGTGGTTCCTCTTTGGGAATATTCATGTCCAAAGAGTAATACCATCAATTATATTTTATATGGCACTGAATCATTAGGAAAATCTTTGTATGTATGGATGCTTGTCTATTAATATCAAAAGGCTTCCAGATGAAAAAAAATCTGTTTTTATACAAGGTTGAACAGCCATCTGATTGCTATTATGAAGAGTAATAATAATAATTCTATCCGTTCACCTCTAGAGATAGTGAATTACATGTAAAATAGTATTTTAGATTGTATTAAAAATAATATAAATAAATAAAGCAGCCATGAGTAGCCAACCATTTAAACCTAAAGGTACAATGAAGCATATATCTAACAGAAAAATGAAAGATTAAGTACAGGTAGTCTCAATTTACAATAGTTCATTAATGACTGTTCAAAGTTACAACAGCACTGAAAAAAGTGAGTTATGACCATTTTTCACATTTACAACCATTGAGGTATCCCCATGGTCACATGATCAAAATTCAGACGCTTGGCAACTGACTCATATTTATGACAATTGCAGAGTCCCGGGGTCATGTGATCCCCTTTTGCAACCATCTGACAAGCAAAGTCAATGGGGAAGCCAGATTCACTTAACAACTGTGTTACTAATTTAACAACTAAAGTAATTCACTTAAAAAATGGGGCAAGAAAAATGGGGCAAAACTCACTTAACAAATTTATCACTTAGCAACATAAATTTTGGGCTCAACTGTGGCTGTAAGTCGAGGACTACCTGTATAAACCGAGTGTTTACTTTTGAAACTAATCAAATACAAAATAGAAACAAAGTATTTAAATTCACATAATCTTCAATAGTTTTATGACATAATCTATTCTGGTGATAAAAAGAGAAGAATTATAGCACTTTTAAAACTTTAAAATCCTGTCTTATATATTTTTAGTTTAGTTTATTATATTTATATACCGCCCTTCTCCCGAGGGACTCAGGGCGGTGAACAGCCATGGTAAAAACAATATACAACAAAAGTTAAAAGCTTATTAAAATAATTCAATCATTCAGCCAAATTTAAAATATCCAACTAAAATCATTTTAAAACCCCTATCAAAACCCAATTTAAAAAACCTTTATCCAATCAGATCAGCTTGCTGGAATAATAGGGTCTTCAGAGCGCAGGAGGTCGGGGATCCTTCGTATGTCCGGGGGCAGTTCATTCCATAGGGCCGGGGCCCCCACAGAGAAGGCTCTCCCCCTGGGGGTCGCCAGCCTACACTGTTTGGCTGACGGCTCCCTGAGGAGGCCTCTCTGTGGGAGCGTATTGGTCAGTGGGAGGCAATCGGTGGCAGAATGCGGTCCTGTAGGTAACCAGGTCCTAAGCCATGGAGCCAGTGGTGGGATTCTGGGGGTTCTAGGGGGTTCGGCCGAACCCTTTGTTAAATTGCTGTGGCTCGCCCCGCCCCTTGCCCCACCCCTCTGCACTACTATTTATTGCCAATAAATGGGGCGAGCGAGCCAGCAATTTAACAAACGGTTCGGTGTTTTTTTGTAATTTATTGGCCCCGCAGCACACCGAACCATTTGTTAAATTGCTGGCTCGCCCGCCCCTCGCCCCGCACCATCTCCCACCCGCGCGGCGCCAGCCTACCGTAGCCAGGGGTAGGCAATTGTGGCTCTTTTACAACCTGTGGACTTCAACTTCCAGAATTCCTGAGACAGCTTGGCTGTCTCAGGAATTCTGGGAGTTGAAGGCCACAGGTTGTAAAAGAGCCACAATTGCCCACCCCTTCCCTAGCCTGAGTTCCGCTGCCTGGGATCCACGTGGGCTGCCACGTGGTTCCCCACCGGCTCCGGACGCAAGAGAGCAGGATGGAGAAAGCAGCTTCCACGCCTTCACTCACCCTCACTCTCTGCTCTGTTGGATCACCAGCCGTTCGCTTACCCCGCCCACTCCCAATCTATTGCTGCCTCCGGAGTCCCAGCTGATGGCTAGAGGAAAAAAAACTGTTCAAATTCTTGCCGCGGGGCTTCAAAGGGCCGCCCTATAGCCAGTGGTGCAGCCAAGCCCTTTGTTAAATTGCTGGCTTGCCCCGCCCCTCCGCACCACTATTTATTGCCAATAAATAGTGGTGGGCGAGGGGCAGGTGAGCCAGCAATTTAACAAAGGGTTCGGTGTTTTTTTGTAATTTTATTGGCCCGCGGAGCTTCAGCATAGGCTAATTAGCCCTTGCTTAGATCGGCTCCCGAGTCTCAGCTGATTTGTCTCAGCTGTTTTGCTCAGGGCTCTGCTGCTTGCTGGAGCAATTTTTTTTCCCCCTAGCTATCCTGAAAAACGAAACTGAAACTGCTTTGCTGTTGCTGCAAGGTTGGATAATTAGGCAGGCAGATTTCTTTTCTTTTTCCTCACCAAAAAAGGTAGGTGCAAACAATGGGAAATTTAAGGAAAAAGAGGAGAGTTCAAGATTTTAAAACACAAAAGAAAAAAAGCTCTATTTAAGTAGGGAATTGTAATAATTGAGATACTATTAATTGTATATTTCTGAAAGCAGAAATGGTTAAGTTGTGGTTTGGAGGAATATATGGGGGAAATTATTTGGTTTATTATTATTGGTAAATATAATTAATTGATTTGTAAGAAATTGGATTGCATGGAAATAATTGGAATATTCATGTTCATATTGATTAATATACAAAAAAGGTAGTTATATAACTAATTGATTTATTTTAAAATGTTGAATTTATATTAAACAACTGTAATATTACATAATTAACCAATGTGAGGATGGATATAAAAATATATGACAATGGGAAGGGGTATGATATAGAATAGAAGGGAAAAATTGAATTTGATTAAGATTGGAGATGAGGATGAAGGGTAATATTGGTTTTTTACAAAAATAGATGAGGAATAAATATGGCAAAAAGGAAATATAGAAATTGTAAATTTAATTGAAATGACTAAAGACTGTTTAAATTTGTGAACCAGCCAAATACTCTGTTCAAAGAAAATACATTGTATGTTTGTATGTGTGTTTCTAATTATTGTTATTTATTCATACTTATTCTCTTTTATTCTTTAAAGTTTAACAATTCATTCTTTATCTTAATATCTTTATATTTGTTTGGGGTTGGCTTTCTTCCCTTTCATCTTTTTTATTGTACAGCAATCTTTCTCCTCAAACCTACCACCTCTCTCTTTTCTTTCCTTCTTACTTTCTCTTCCTCCCCCTCTTCTTCTCCTCCCTACTTCCTCTTCCTTTCTCCTTCTCCTCCTCTCTTCCTCTCTCTCTTACCCTCCCTCCTTCTCTAATTTCCCTTCCCTTCCTTCATCCCTCTCTATTGCTGTATCCTTTAATGCATATGGACTACTCAGAGGGCTGAAAAAGTTATTTCTGACTGGTCCTCGCACTTTTGACCAGTCCTCGAACTTACGACTGTCCTCACATTTTACGTTTTTGTCCTATCTTGTCACCATGGTGAAGAGAAGCAGTTGTGAAATGAGTGACATGGTTGTTAAGAATGCTACAATGGGCATAAATGATGACCAGTCATAAGTGCGAAGACCGGTCAAAAGTGCGAGGACCTGTCAGAAATCACTTTTTTCAGCCCTCTGGGTAGTCCTTTTGTGCATATGGACTACTCAGAGGGCTGAAAAAGTTATTTTTGACTGGTCCTCGCACTTTTGACCAGTCCTCGAACTTACGACTGTCCTCATATTTTACGTTTTTGCCCTATCTTGTCACCATGGTGAAGAGAAGCAGTTGTGAAATGAGTGACATGGTTGTTAAGAATGCTACAATGGGCATAAATGATGACCAGTCATAAGTGCGAAGACCGGTCAAAAGTGCGAGGACCTGTCAGAAATCACTTTTTTCAGCCCTCTGGGTAGTCCTTTTGTGCATATGGACTACTCAGAGGGCTGAAAAAGTTATTTTTGACTGGTCCTCGCACTTTTGACCAGTCCACGAACTTACGACTGTCCTCACATATTACATTTTTGCCCTATCTTGTCACCATGGTGAAGAGAAGCAGTTGTGAAATGAGTGACATGGTTGTTAAGAAAGCTGCATGGGCATAAATGTGAGGATGGTCATAAGTGTGAGGACTGGTCAAAAGTGCGAGGCCCAGTCAGAAATGACTTTTTTTCAGCCCTCTGAGTAGTCCCTATGCACATAGCCACGCCCACCCGGTCACATGACCAGCTAGCCACGCCTACACAGTCACATGACCAGCTAGCCATGCCTACCTAGCCACGCCCACCCAGTCACATGATTGCCAAGCCACACCCCCAACTAAGCCATGCCCACAGAACCTGTTGTTAAAAAAATTGAATCCCACCACTGCATGGAGCGCACTAAAGGTGGTAACCAACACCTTGAAGCGCACCTGGAAGACCATCGGGAGCCAGTGCAGCTCGCGCAAGATGGGTGTTACATGGGAGCGACAAGTCGCTCCCATTATTACTCGCGCGGCTGCATTCTGCATTTTGAACCTCGAAATAAGTGCTTGGCCTTATTTTTGGGGAGGTCTTATTATTTTGGGGTGCATAGAGCAAGATGGGGCCCCTCTTGCCATCTTACCTGATTTCCAGCTCTGCGTTTAAATATTTTCGGGGAGGGCTTATTTTGGGGGGGGAGGCTTATTTCAGCACATGTGCTCAAAAGCGCAATTGGGCTTATTATCAGGGGATGTCTTATTTTTAGGAAACAGAGTATGTAAACCAGGATGAAGTAGATGAATAATAAATATATACTGAAAATACAGCATTGGAATAACTACTGTTTATCCCTTTATCGTGACTTGATATATATCACAATCCTGAAAAGGCTAGGCAGACAACATCCAGAGCAAAACGTGTACATCAAGAAGGATTTAACAGGACTCCGCAATTGGAAGCTAAGAAGAATTAGCTTGCTTGAATTCCATGATGCTGACTTAATAGTACAGCCTTCTAAGCTGAACATGATAAATGTCTCCAAATGGTTAGTCTATTGTAGGAATTACAGGGTAAATATCTGTTTAATGCTTACAATGCTGTAAATAGCATGATATAATTAAGTATTTAAGTCCAGCCAGAATAATGATTGGGGAGACATCTCCTGCTCAACAGCATTGCAGACAGTATATTTAATTAAACTATTTCAGTTTCAATAAAACTAGGCCCTTGAGTTTTATAAACAAAATAATATTATAATAAACAAATTAAGAATAACCGAAAGGCCACCTTCAGTGATAAATGAATAGAAGTAATTACATTTGAATTTTTGCAACAGATGTTTGAAATTAAATGGTTTTGACTATCTTTTGTGCTTAGGAGAAAAAACTATCAATCAGACAAGACGTTCTTACAAATCATGTAACTATGGATGTATTCATAGAACATTTAATTGTGTTTTCAGATATCCTGCTCAGAGTTCTTTAAATAACAACTGGTATCTTGACCTGCACCAAAAAAAAGTCAAAACAGTTCAACTGATACAATATTGTCAGCAAGGTGGTTTCAAAGTATACATCCAAACAGGTTTCTTTCCTTTCAAAGCACTGAGTTTATTTTCCTTTTAACTAAATTATGAAAGTGAGACTCAAATTGGATGTGTTGTGGAAGAGCTGTAAATCAAGTAGTTCACATTTTAAAGTAACAACTGGGACGTGGTGGGGAAAACACACAAATGATTCATATAGATAGGAATTGCAGACTTGGTACATGAGTATTAACAAATGGTTGTTTCCCCTTCCATTATAATAGTTTTCAGGGTTAGAATTGCCCACCTCACAACTATGTACCTGGTTAGAGGAAGAAGACAGATACCTGAACAATTTATTGCATTTATTGTCTTCTGGGGAGGGGATAGTTCCTTTGTAAAAATTAGTTTTTTCATGACAATATAATTAGTGACAAACACAATGAAGGATGGATGGATGGATGGATGGATGGATGGATGGATGGATGGATGGATGGATGGTTTTACAATATGAGAAACTATAAAATCTCACTTCTCCCCCCCTTTTCTTTTACATTTAGTGTAAACACCTTATTAAAATAATTACATATCTATTTTTTAAATTTTAACTGGATTTCTTTTCTTTCAATATGAATTAACAATTTCAATTGTGTGAGACTCTACTGTTATTACTAGAAAAGAAGCATTACATTTAGATGCAGAAAAACATGCACTTCACAATTGTTAGCTGGAATTATTCTAATAGGGCCCTAAATTTCTGCTTTTTAACTACTTTTTCTTTGAAATGGAATAAATCTAGCAGGGGGGGAATTAATCATCTGGAACTATAAAAAGGCAAGAAAACATGGTTTTCAATGTAACTCCCTTGCTAGTGAATCTAATATTTTTAAAAGTAAATGCTAAAGTAATTAATTTAAATTTTAAAAGTGATTTTCTTTTAACGAAAAGAAAATCCATTCATATATTCCCTGATCTCTTAAAATACTTCTGAAAAAGTATTACAATGGGTTACAGCATTCATTAAATATTATAACCACATAAGTCCTGCTAAACATAATTTTGGTTGCATCTGAACAATGTTTGTAAGGTGGTTCCATAAAATAGTAGAATAACATTATAAAGTTGTTCTCTAATAAGAATCAGAGTATAGTGAAAATACATGGGGTATAAGCTTGCTGCTAACAGAGCACCATTGTTTGCTCTGAAGAATGACTATTCTTTTTAAATGTTTCTTTTACTAGAGATGCATGAGTGAGTTGTCTGACAATTCTAAACAAAGAACAAAGTGCTGAGCAAAGGACAACGGAAAGAGCTGTTATAAGTAGTACAAAAAATAAACATTGGCTAATTATCAGGGGAAGAAAAGAATTACTACTTTAGCAAAGAGAAGACATTGTCATGTACTGTTTCTATTTGATCTTGACCATAGATACAGAAATATGTTAGCATCTTCAAATGCATTTCAGAGGGAAATGTTTCTGTATCATTATTGAGAAAACTTCATTATGTGCATCTGGACTTGAAAGCAGAACAACTGGAGCTTTGACATGGGAACAGAAAGTGAATTAATTCCTTTTTAGTGATAAGAGCCTCATGTATTAAATGATACATTTTATTGGACCAAATAGTTTGGGCCAGAGCAACATTCTTCTAAGGATTTTAGCTGTTTAAATATGAACTTAAATAAACTCTGCAGACTGTTTTCCTGTTGTTTGAAAGTGTGCCAACTTTCCTTCTTCAGCCACCCACAACTCTACATGAAAGAAGTTACTCCATGTTAAGACATTATTTAGAGAAGCTAACATCTGAAAAAGCACACCTTAGATCCAAAAAAATGGAATACATTAAAACGTGGGTGGGTACAATTAGTTTGTTTGGAAGAGTGTTTCCATGGTAGTAGGCATTCCATTTGTCTTCGCCATACATAACATGATCATCTGTTTAGAATGTTAAGTTATAGAGGCAGTCTTATCAGGCAAATCCTGAAACAGGCTTCCCCAAATAGGTCAGATGAGATTAACCTTGGCAATATGAATTATGCAAAATGGAGAGCATTCTTAAAAGTTACGAAACTTTTTCGTCCACAGACCTGTATGGAAAGACATCATTTCCAGTATGCTAACAATTAATCACCAGATTTTCAAGTCTCCATCTGAGATTAAAAGATAAAATTTGCATGAAACAGGAAATAATATTGCAGTAAGTGTTAGGCTCACCCTCACCTCTCTCTCCACCTATTCTCTTGAGACAGAAGCATTCATTTCCGGCTTTAAAATAGACTACAATTTTCCATCATATCCAACTGCAGTCTCTTTACCTATAAAATGCCAAGCTATTTTGAATCAATTCACACATGCAAAATCAAAATCAAGTAAAGCAGTTTTGGAGAAATGTACTGTTTTGAAACTAATTAAGATGCCAGTATGATTATTTTGATGATGGAACCACAAGCAAGTCATAGATTCCCTTGTTTAGAATTGTATGTAGCTTATAGCCAGAAACAGATGCTTTCAGGGTTCCCTTGGTTTCCAAAAGGAAAGAAAGAAAGACACATTTGATATAGAGGTTTGCTGGAGCTTATTTTCATAGTGGAAAATCATGACCAAAGTATTGTTGTTAATTGTGAAGTTGTGTCCGACCCATCTTGACCCCATGGACAACATTCCTCAGGCCTTCCTGTCCTCTACCATCCCTCAGAGTCCATTTAAGCTCACGCCAACTGCTTCAGTGACTCCATCCAGCCACCTCATTCTCTGCCATCTCCTTTTTTTGCCCTCAATCGTTCCCAGCATTAGGCTCTTCTTCAGTGAGTCAAAAGTATACTTGCTGCTAAAATTTTAGGTTTCAGACGTAGAATTTTCCTGTGCAGAAGAGTTTTAAGCAAACTGATCATAGTCAGAGAAGTAGAACTAACATTATGAACTAGCACTAAGTATGAAAAATTGTTTGGCATAGTTTATTATTTATTACAATTATTCAAGAAACAAAGGTTTATATTTGGTTAATAGGGAACTCTGGGAAAGCTGTGGGTCAGTTTCCAAAGTTCCTTGAAAGTGTGATGATGGAGAAATATTTAGAAATGTTCGATGAAAGTAGAGACAGCAATTTCTGTGTTGTTGTTTTTAAATTATATGAATGCCCAAAATATCACTGATTTGTCATATATACTTCACACTGGACCACTTTGTATGTTTTTCACTTCCTATTTTGCCTGACTTGTAATTTCACAATTATGACAAATACATATGCTAAATTATCCTGATCATTAAAGGAGAATATTCGTCGCTCATGGTTGAAATGTGGGATCTTTGGTGCTCTCTGAGTTGCTTGTTTTCTTGTAGACGTTTCATTACCCTAACTAGGTAACAACATCAGTGCGAGTGAGAAGTGCTGTTTGCTGTCAGTTTATATTCCGATGTCTTGCCTGTCTGTGTGGGAGGGAGCGGTCTTAGAGATTCTTTAGCCCAACCAGGTTCAGAGAGCCCTGAGGACCCATCATATTCTGATCATCTCAGCATATGCAGGCAATAATATGTAGTGCTGTACGTGCCTGTGCTGGAGTTGAATTCAACCTCAGATCAGCCCACTGCATTTGCATTCTGAACCAAGGGCACGGTAACAATTTACATTTTAACAACTTTGTCACAAGTTAACATAGATGAATTTGAAATGTGCTCAACTGTTTCCATGTCTGCTGCGTATTGACATTAATTATCAAAATAAATAGTTTGTTTTTTCTAATAGCAATTGTGACTTAAGTATGAAAAGAGCTGATGGTAATATATGTAAATAAACCAACTCTTAATTGTATAGCTTTGAAAAAAAGATATAAATTAGTTTTATTAAACATCACATGTCAGTAGAGAAATTTATCACATGGGCAGTCATTTCAAACGACAGTTTTCATGCTAAAACTACCATTTAATCTATGAACTGCTAAATCTTGCAAGCATGCGATTTTGCAGAAGCACCTTTTCTTTTATGATAAGTTATCTGATGAAAAACACATATGCTTGCATGGTAGATTTCACAGGTCACTGAAAAAAAATGTATGCCATAAATTTCACAGCAGTCTAAACAAGGAAATCCCAATATCCCCATTCAAGTACATCATCCTGAATTTAACTCACATTGTTTATATACATTTATTGCAAAATGGAGACTGATTTGTATGATCTTTCATTCAAGGCGCTATATCTGCAGTTTGAAGATGATTCTACTAAAACATTTCAAGGGAATTTTAGCAATCTAGTTTCTTAGTTGTTTTGAAAATAATTCTACAATTGGACAAATATCAAGAACGAGACAACACTTCAAAACACAGGGCTCTCCCCATGCATTGAACTGCTTCTATGACATCCTGCCAGTTTGGCCTCTGGCTGTAATCTTTAACCATAAGCCAGCATACCTACATGGGAGTTTTTACAGGTCATCACAATTTATCGTTTGGTTAAAATTACACCGTGAAACGTTTTATAAACTACACTGTGGAAAATGTTATCATGAACCAATCAATTTCTATAAAATCTATTGTTTGTAAAATGGAATGAAAATTGGTAATAATCTACAACAGTGTCCTACAGATCAGGTCTTTCAAGCCTAGCCATCTCCCATTTACCTTCCCATTCTATGTCCCTGGCTAGAGAAAGGGGCCTGCTTTGGGGGAATAAGCAGCAGTTTTCCTCGTCTTACAATAGAGGTGGGTTTCAGCAGGTTCTGACCAGTTCTGGAGAATCAGTAGCGGAAATTTTGAGTAGTTCGGAGAACCGGTAGTAAAAATTCTGACTGGCCCTGCCCCCATCTATTCTCTGCCTCCCAAGTCCCAGCTGATCTGGAGGAAATGGGGATTTTACAGTATCCTTCCCCTGGATTGGGGTGGGAATGGAGATTTTACAGTATCCTTCCCTGCCACACCCACCAAGCCATGCCCACCAAGCCATGCCACGCCCACCAAGCCACGCCCACGAACCAGTAGTAAAAAAGTTTGAAACCCACCACTGTCTTACCACCACAATTGAGATCAAAATTTCCATTGTTAAGCAAGACAGTTGCTAAGTGAGGTGTGCCCCATTTTACAACCTTTCTTGCCAGAGTTGTTAAGTGAATCACAGCAGTTGTTAACTTAGTAACATAGTTGTTAAGAGAATATTGCTTCCCCATTGACTTGGCTTGTCAGAAGGTTGCAAAAGAAGATTGACCCTGGGACACTGCAACCATCATAAGTAGATGTCCGTTGCCAAGCATCAAAATTTTGATCATATGACCATGGGACTGCTACAACAGTTGTAAGTGTGAAAAACAATCATAAGTGGCTTTTTTTCAGTGCCTTTGTAACTTTAAATGGTTGAATGGTTGTAAGTCAAGAATGTTTGTACTCTTACAATACTCTCAGTAGGCCTGAAGAAGGAAACAAAGAGCTCTGAACAGAAAGTGGTCATGAATGTAATACAAAATTTGGCAACTTGCTGTCTATATACTGTGCTAGGTACAAATGTTACCCAGTCCCATGTTTGTAGTCCCTGACCACTCAATATTGTACTACTGAAATTGGGATTATCAATTTTCAGTGATGTGTTTCTTTTTCCCGTGGGAAGAAGTTTTGGCAGTTGGATGGAGGAGGAATAAAACACATATGTTCAATTTCTGCAAGGCTTGGCCTATATATTGAAGGAATTATCCCAAATAAAAACAGCAGGCCAAGAATTGCATCTATTCTCTTGGTGATTTCACCAACCACATCCCTGCACTCTCTGGTAGCCGTTTTATTTATGTCTTTGTTTATTGTAAAGAGTACTCCCTAAAATAAGAAATCACCAGTGTTAAACTGTGATTTCATAACCCAAATTACAGTTGAACATTAATTATTGTTCATTAATTTGGATAACATGACTAAACATTTGAACCCAAAATATTAGGTACAACCTTCCTAACTATTTCTTCCGGCCAATATTACAAGCGAAAAAAAGTGAGGAAAAGAGAAGTGTGCTAGTCTAGGAAAAGGATGCTAGGCTCATTCAGTAATCAATAAATGGGTATCATAAATTCAAGTTTATGGAAACTCATTTCCATCCAGTTGGTTAAGTCTTAAAGAAAGGGATATTACTCATTTATCCTTTCTTTAGTCACAACTTTACAGAATAAATATTAAGAACAAACATAATTTAAGTTAAATATTCTTCCATACTTAAAAACCATTTAGGATTCTGCAACACCATATTTACTAAATATTTCCATACAGATAAAGCTTCCTGAAATGGTTAATGGATGATGCAGCCACTCAAAATGTTTAAAACATCATTATCCCTGGTATACTTTTGAGCAAACATCTTAAAAAGTGCTGGCTATTTCTTTCCGACTTGATTTATTTTAAGTATTTGGGTTTTCTTAAGCTATTTTACAAGGCACAGGACTATTGTCATGAACTAAGCTAGTCATTGAGTAGGCTGTGAAAGAACATCTATATACAGAGTTAATTCAGAATGAATTGTCAGGGCTCCATTTTAGGCAAACCAGCATACATACCAAAGAAAAGGTCACAATTAAATAAAGCAGAAAGAAAAAGGAAGGTAAAAGTAGGACCTTAAGTAAAAGAAGAAACCAAAAAAATCACACCAGAACTAAGAACTCAACAAAAGGTAAAACTAGCTTTTAACCTGGAAATAATAGTAAGGAATATATTCCCTTTTCAGTTTAAAGCTAGTTTCTTTGCAACAAGAGATATTCATGTATAAATCAGAACAAAGTTCTGAAGATCAATATAAAATCTACTGATCCAAAAATGGAATAGCTTAGACGTCAGGAGCATAGCTATAGCTTTAATACATTTTGGGTATATATTTAGTATTCAGTACATTTTATATAAAATACATACACATACAAATGCTATATTACCTAGTTCTCTTTCATTTAACTGAAATGGTTTGTTGAATTCTTTAGAAATGAAATATTGATATCATGAACTATGAGAGTCCAGAAAAAGCTGATTGTCCCACATGTGTATTCCAAAATGTAGAAAAGGAAACAGGAGACCTAAAAAGCAACACTAACATAGTTTTAATTTCAAAAGATTATTTTGCTCACTGAAGTTATATCTTCACTGATACAGATAAACCTCTGGCAAGGTAATAAAGTGCAGTTTTTTAAAAAAAGTATCCTATGTATAAATGCCTTTGAGTGGAGAAACAAATACATTGCTGATACCCTCAAAATCTACTAGCAGATATGATTATAAAAAGAATATGAGAAAGTATTTCTGTTTTCCAAGAAAAGATTTGTATGCAATTTTTTTTACTTAAGTTCTTTAAATCCCACATATTTCCTTTTAGATGTCTTTGAATTGAATGTTCTGTATGTCAGAAAATTTTAAAACTTTAGTACTGTTTGTATTGATGTTCATTCTCTATAATAAAACTATAAGACACAATAAATACTTTATTTGCAAAACATTAAAAGAGGGTAGTTTATTTCTTTTTACATTCTTTTTAGTTTTCATATTTTTCTCCCTTGCACAGATGTTAACGTGAAAATTAGTTTACTTGGTGCAAATGCTTTTCTTAAAGAATAGCTTTCATGTTGATTAAAAATTCGAGGAATTGTTTAAAATATGTTTGCATCATTCATCTAGTTTGATCTAAGTCAATTGTAAATGCTTCATTAAAAGGCCCTCCTCTTAATGTATGTTTCTGAATGTGGTATGAGCCAGGTTATATTTTTATTCTTATAACACTCTTGAATCTCTCTTTTGCTAGCAAGTTTTTTTTTCCTTGTTAGATCCTATTGATTGAAACTGTAGATTGGAGTTAGAACATTATGTGTACTACAAATTTGCGCATAGAGTAACACATGGAATGTACAGTATCTCTGTGTGGCAGATTAATGGAGAATAGCAGCATGAATTGTAGAGTTGAATTTGAATCATTTTCTCTGTCTTATTGACAGGAAATCTTTAAAAAACTAAGGCTTATGAAACAAATTTGAATACATTTTATCAGCATATTTGGGCCTTTTTTTTTTTGTTTAAGAATTTCAGTTTTAAGGAAATGAAATAGGTTGTCCCTATAAAGTGTTTTCATGTGAAGAATATTCTTGAGGTGAAATAAGATAACTTAATTATTTCATGTTCCACTAATCATATGTTCAAAGTTATTTTGAATACACGTTAGGCTTCATATTCTAAGCATTCCAAAATACCTCAAATATCCTAAAATGAAAAAGAAATTATCAGGAAAGATTAATGACAGCGCTTGACAGCGGTTCTGAAATAATGTTGTGGCTGCTGTTCTTTTAGCGATGCATGCGGTGATATGCAGAATTGCTAGTCTATGACTGAAAAGGCTCTTTTTGCTATATACAAAGGACTATTGTTGGTTTTCCATTTTTACTTTCCCTGGTAGGCCTTGTTTATACTGTATAATAAGGCAGATTTTCAGAGTTAAATAAGAACTCCGGAGGACTATCATCTTATTTTCCCACTTACCTTCAATCAGTCATCCTGTTCACGAAGTTCCAAATTGAAACCTTGTCTAGTGAATGAAGAATAATACCTATTGAAACATTTCTCAGGTATGTAGATAAAGGATAGAACATAGATACAAAATATTTATTCTTATAAATGGTTAAATCTCCCAAAAAGATTGTTTTATCTCCTATAAATAAAACATTCATATATAGGTCATATAAGAGCTCCTCTTTGAGGGAGATGGGCAGTTCAGAAATATAAAATATAAATGAATTGATTGATTGATTGATTGATTGATTTGTGTGAACTAATCTCTGAATTGGTAAATATCAATGTAACAGTGCTAAAACTGGCATATATAGCTGAGAAATTGATGCTGAAATTAGTAGAAATTTAAAGATTGTCTGCCTGGGGAAACTGGATGGAAACAAAATGTTAGAATAACTTGAAGTTTTGGATTATAAATCATTTCTTTTCTTGGCACAGATGCTTTGCTGTCTGTTTATATAGGACCCATTTGCACATACATATGCACATAATTACTTTCCAGATGTTTTCTTCTTGTCCATTTACAAATTATTTCTGCAAAATTAAATATTTAATTTGCTCATCCCAAACCTATGGAATTTAACACAAAGTATCACTAGCTTTAGTGGAGCCTGTTTACAAGCAAAAGTACGGAACCCAGATTTGCAAGAAAAAGCTCATAGTATGCTTTTCTCATTTATTCCTATTGTTAAATCTTTTTAAAGCATCCCATTTATTCAGGTTTTATCATTCTTTTTTGTCCTCTGACATTTTTTGTAATATGACAGATAATGTTACTAATTCTAGGAGAAAAGGATTTACATTTGTATAGCAATAATCCTTTTTCATCTCAAGCAGGAATGAGGGAAAGCAATTGTGTGATCTCATCCCCCACGTTTGGAAACTTACCAAGCAAGATACTGCTGAACACATAAAGCTTACAGAATTGATATCTTAATGAAAGGGTGTCTTAGAGGGAAATCCAATATCTTTGAATTCATCATGCATCATGAAACATCTCTACAGGGATAACACTTAACTCAGCTTTTGATATAATGATTTACCAATTGGCAGTAATACAACTACTGTACTACTACTACTATTACTACTACTACTATTACTACTACTACTACCGTATGTACACTAGGGATTTGGATCTGATTCCTAAAAGGTGTTTGGGGTATGTGAGAGCCATTTCCTGAGATAAGACTGTTTTAGAATAGAATAACAGAGTTGGAAGGGACTTTGGAGGTCTTCTAGTCCAACCCCCTGCTTAAGCAGGAAACCCTATACCATTTCAGACAAATGGTTATCCAATCTCTTCATAAAAACCTCCAGTGTTGGAGCATTCACAACTTCTGGAGGCAAGTTGTTTCACCGATTAATTGTTCTGTCAGGAAATTTCTCCTTGTTGTAAGTTGCTTCTCTCCTTGATTAGTTTCCACCCATTGCTTCTTGTCCTGCCCTCAGGTGCTTTGACTCCCTCTTCTTTGTGGCAACCCCTGAGATATTGGAACACTGCTATCATGTCTCCCCTAGTCCTTCTTTTCATCAGACTAGACATACCCAGTTCCAGCAACCATTCTTTATGTTTTAGCCTCCAGTCCCCTAATTATCTTTGTTGCTCTTCTCTGCACTCTTTCTAGAGTCTTCCAAGGGGCATGGCTGCTTTAAGGTGTTGTAGACCAACGTTACATTTGAGTGCCCACTTGTTCAGAAACACCTTTTGGAAATTGAATCTAAAGTGCTTCACAGCTTGATAAATCTCTTTTCAGAGACAATTCTGAATATTAGGTATAGGGAGTACATCTCATGCCAATTAGCCTGAGGTAGTGTGCTTTGTTCGTCCTTCATTTAAAAATCCTTCCCGTGAAATCAGTAGGCCAGATCAGATGAGATGAAGAGCTTAATTTGGAAATCCCTCAAAAACTGAAGCCAGTTCCTTTGCCACGATGTTCCATTTTCTGTGTCGGATGTGCTCCTTTCTCTATTGGAACATCTTTTCTGCAGGACCACAAATATTGAAGTCAGAGTTGCTCTGGCAGCCATAATTTATCACATCCATCTAAGAAGAAAACTATTAGCAAACAATTACTCATTCCAGGAGGACATAAAAATCATGCAGCAATTTTAAAACCGTGTTTCCATTTTAGTGTAATTCTTCTGGCACAGTTAACTTTGGGAAACCAGCACATCTGTTCACTTACTTTTTAATACCATGGAGCAATTTTATGGTCCCATAAACATTTTCAGTCTCTTTGTGCTTCCTTTGCACTGTAGTTCTAGAGACAATGGCACATGTAATTCTTCTAACAATGATAAAAACAACAGTGCGGTATGCAGACTAGCCTCCAACTACCTACTGTAGCAATGAAACATAACTGCTAGTGATATTTTATTTAATTCATAGAAAAATCACATAATACAAGTAGTCCTTGACTTACGACCACAATTGAGGCCAAAATTTATGTTGCTGAGACATAAATCGCTAAGTGAGTTTTGCCCCATTTTTCTTGCCATGGTTGTTAAGTGAATCATTGCAGTGAATCAAGTGAATCATTAAGTTAGTAACCCGGTTGTTAAGTGAATCTTAACTTTCCTTGCCAGAAAATTGCAAAAGATGATCACATGACCCCGGAACACTGCAACTGTCATAAACATGAACCAGTTGCCAAGCATCCAAATTTTGATCACGTGACCATGTGGACGCTGCAATGTCCACTTTTTTCAATGCTGTTGCAACTTTGAACGGTCACTAAATGAACTGTTGTAAGTCAAGGACTACCTATAGTTACTACATCTGTGTGAGGTCATTAAAAAACTTTGGCATGCTTTAGATACAAGCATTTCAACTCCCAGGATTCCCAGCAACAACTGTGCTATCTGGGAAATTCTGGGAATTGAAGTCTACATTACTTTGTAGAAGAGCAGCTCAAAAACACTGCATTTTAAAAAAAACAGTGAATGATACATGATTCTGCAATTTGCAGCAGTATGCTTAGTTCTTTTAATACAAGGTTTTTTTTTAGAGTTTTGGCCATATTTAGAATGTTGGGGAAATATGAGTAGTATCAAAAATTAGCCACTGTGGTAAGTGAACCAATCATAGAAAGAACCTAAAAGACCAATTCAAATTCCTAAATGCAAGGCACAGTTGATTCCGAGCTTCGGAATAACAAAATCAAACCAGTTTCTTGGGCCAACAGAAAACAAGGAGACACAGAACAAGCTTCCAAGGCTAAAATGTACCTTATTTAAGATTCCTTAGAACTCACTGTTTTTTTTTTCCTTTCTTTTTCCCTCTCCCTCACTCAGGATCACCCATAGGATGTTATTTTTCTCATCCCAGACTTGGTCTTCCTTTTTCAGCATCATTCTCAAGAAATGCCAGACTCCCACCCATTGCTCTTTCCTAGCAGTAATCCAACTACTTCCTCCTGCACCAAGCAAAATTACTCATCTTTCCCCTGCTTCCTCTTCTCATATCTTTAGGTCATAAAGCTTCCTCTTCTCATAGTGTTAGACTGTTCCCAGAAATCCTTTAATATATCCATGTTTCCCCTACTGCTCTTCTACATCCGCCCTGCTCACTGCTAAGGACTAAATATTGGATCGGTTCATTTTATGCTTTTTTTTTCGTGCTTCAACTGTCTAAAATTGCTGCAAAGCAAAAATGCTGGCCACTGCATGCTTACCCTGTCTTCTTTTTAGGAATGTCTCTTGATTCCATGAGACACAGAGAAACTGTATGGAATAAAGACAGCCAGCATGGAAGACTCTGAAATAGATCTGGTCAAAAAAACTCCTCCCGCAAAACCCAAGTGCGTTTCACAGGCACAGAGACAATTCCACAGGGGCAGTAATATTTACAGGTGTCCTGATACCTGACCATGAACAATAAGAAGAACTGAATTTTGTTATCATTTATATAATTTTATAATTGTTTTTATGGCAGGAGATATTCCTCTTAACATTTTCTTTAGAAGACCTTAGCTTAATCATAACTGATAATGAGAGGACCTCATAATCATATTTTTTATAACCTCCACTCATAGCAAGAATGGACAAATGAATGATTTCATTCATTCAAAATATTTCTAAGCCCCCTTTAAGATCCTATCCTCAACACACACAAAAACTTTCTATGACAAATGATAAAGTATTAATCCATGGTAATATTGGTCTGTTGCCATGTGTGGCAAACAACTTCCAAATTTTCCATTGCATCTGAAGAGCATCCTCTCAGGGAAAGTTTACCATTGTAAAGTGTAAAGCTACTAAGAAAAGTACTGCTGCAAATGAAATAACTATCTTAAGGAAAGGCCGTGGTGCAAATGTAAGCTTTAAAAGCCTTATAGAGGCTAAGAGTAAATCAGGTTGATGGAAATTTAATAACTGTGGGGTCACTAAATTTATTTATTAAGTGATGGAGTTTCTTTGTTTTTAAAAGCACTGGACAGAGAGAAAAGAAATTATTTCTTGAACTTATCAGTCTAAATGAAGGTAACAGTGAATTAGATGAGCAGTCCCTTTGAAGTAGAACTGAGCCAAGATGGTATGAGTGAAAGTTTTCTTAAAGATAATTATTCAGACAATAAATGGCTTAGAACAGAGCTAATGTTAACCTTTTCCATTTGGTCCTGGTTTTATATGTTCCTTCCCATGCACTTCCAATTTGTTCTGTTTGGAGTTGCTCCAAAATGTTTTTTCCATCTGCAGAACAGAATAACTTTTCTAGAAAAAAATATATCCTTGTGTGTCCCAGTTCACAAGGCTTGGACAGGATTTTTTTAACTGGGGAGGAAGCAGTCATAATATAAATTTTATAAAAGCAAGCTGCACTCCAGGCATAAGATAACCAGAAATTTCTTGTTGACAGTGAGGCAGAAAGAGTCCAGGTGTTCCAAGGAGAGTATCATGGCTTAAAGCTGGAAACTAGCTACATAACATCACAGAAGTTGTTCCCTTACTGTGAGGCTCTCAGAGAGTGCCTTAAATTCAGGGGTCTCCCAGCCTGTCTGTCTCACGAAGATGGAAGTCAATCAGCTCTGATTACAAGAACTTGTGCTTGAAAAGCAACCTCCTTTTCCTCCTCCCCTCTTCCTCACCATGATGCCTCCTTATGCAGTTGAGCACTCCTTTATGTCTGTGCTCTCTGGCCTTCCATAGGAAGAAAACTGCATACCTGAGGGACAGGCAAGTAGATTGGGGTCTGAATCTCTAGGCATGGAATCAGGGCAGGGGCAGGTTCCAAATCCCGTCGCTACTGGTTTGCTTGTGCATGCATGCGTGTGTATGGTGCTTCTGTGCATGCACAGAAACATCCGGGCGGGTAGGCGGAGCCTCCCACCACCGCCGCTACCGGTTCGCCCGAGCCGGTGTGAACCGATAGCAACCCGCCACTGAATCAGGGACAATGGGACATAATCCTGCTTCATCACTGGTTCTTGAATGGCTCTTCCTCATGGAAAGATGAATCATAGGAACACCATGGTCTCTGACATGCCATCTGCATATTGTGACTACTTTGGAAAAGAGCTATTCTCAATCCAACATTTGCTGATTTGTAGAAAGTTGGAGAAGTAATGCTATGTTTGATAAAAGGGTTTGTTTAAATTGCAATAATTGTTTTGATTGATACAAACAAGAAAACTCTTAACTTTTCTGACATGCAATAATGGTGGAAAATGTAATTTAAAACAATGACAAAAATAGAATTTCCAAAACAGTAGGAAAAAATGATAAAGGAGTGTTTTTCACTCACTTTTTTGGCCTTTTAGATTTTCTTCTGCTCCGATCACGATTTTGAATTAGAATTGGAATTTTTGTGAATCCTGTCAACATGGATTTCCTTCTCTTAGAAAATCCATTAAAATCTCTCTACTTTTAAAAGAGTGGTTAGCCCTATCATTTTGTTTAAAATGATAGCTGCAGTTTTAACTAGTTCTCACGAACTAGTTAAAATGTATGCTTAAATAAATATATATTTTAAAATTACACAGCAGCTAAATTTACATGAATCCCCCCCCCACTTGCTTTATCAGGACTCACCAAAAGTTCCATATTTGTGTCAGTAGGAGAAAAGGCTGAAATAAACGATGCTGAATTGGGTTGTGCACTTCAGAAACGTTAAATCACTTTTCCAAAACTAAGAATCTGCCAAAACTATTATAGTTATGAAAGGCCCTGTGTGCTAGTTGACATGACTCAGCAGGAAGTATGGTAACAAATCAAAAAGTTTCTCTTCAGAGAGAATAAATCTGTACACCGAATTTATAATATTCAGTAAAACCAAAATGAGCTGTATCAAATATTATCTCATATTTTCTTATACATATTGCCATATGCTTGTTTTTGAATATTTTAAGTATTTATTTTCTCTTGTGCTAATTTAGGATAGGAAAACTTTGGATTTAGCCAAAGCAACATATTTCCAGCTTACCATTCCTGTTCCCCTTCAGTGTAACAGAGCAATAAAGTCAGGAAAATTAAAAAGTGTGTTTAACATTTGAAAATGTGCTATTTCTAATTAAAGTAGCAAAAACTAAAAATCTGGAAAATGATAGCTCTAAGACCAAAAGACAAATAGTCAAACTATATGTCCCTCTATGATTTCTGACAGCAGTTGTTTAAAACAAGTAATGAGCTTATTTACTTTCATATCTTTCACTTCTCACCTTAGGTTTGTTTAGACTTCAGGAAGAAAAAAAACAGATACAGAGAAAATGAGAAATGCCCACTACAGTCTCACCCTGACTTCTGTACAATGAGAGGAAGAAAAATCCTATGGAGAAGGAGGCTGGATACGTGTCCTTATCCTGATTCTTCTTCTCCCTCTGCAACCTTAACATATTGATGGGGGATGTCAAATATATGTGATAATTTTTGCTAGAGGTATAGTCCTCTACTTAGAACCATTGGTTTAGCAATCATTCAAAGTTATAATGACACTGAAAAAAGTTTTTTATCCACCTATCAAGTCCTTGCCAAGGACCTGAGATAGGCAGATGCTTTTATGTGATGCTGCTAAAGGTACCATCACAGGGTATATGGTATTCCAAAGTTGCCTTTTGCAATTGACTGGTGGCAATTTTGTCAATGCCAATGATGTTGAAGTGATGCTCTTAGTATTTTGAGATTTCACCCAAGAAGCCTATTATAATTGGTAGTATCTTTTTCTTTCTTTTGCCATAGTCATTTTATTTCTATTTGTGGATCTTTATATTTTGTGGTTTTTCTCCAGGTTCTTTCTCTTCTCTTCTGCTGTCTCCAGGCACTGACATATCTATTATGCAGACTTTTTTTGTTCTCAAGAATTGTTAAATGTGGAGTGTTATGTGTCAGGTGCTTCTCTGTTTGAATTGTAGAATCCCAGAGCACTTTAGCTTCTTCATTTTCTATGAGTTTCTCTATTCTGTGATCTCACCAATTTTTGCTTGAAGGCAATGTTATTTGTTGCAGATATTTCAATGCACCTTTGTTGCTACTTTGATGTGCTGTCATTTGTAGTCCATTTGTGCAATCTTCTGGCAGCCGCTAACTAGGTGGTCCACTATTTCTTCAGTTTCTTTGCAGAGTGGAATTTGCTATTTGTTGCTGTCTTCTTGATTCTGGCTTTGTAGGCCTTTGGTATAAGAAGCAGACCATGCTTCCAGAAATAATTTGGTATTTGACCATCCCATCTCTGCTTTCTCATTAACGGGAAAGAACAAACCATATCTTGATCCGTTCCAGTTGGGCTTCAGGCCCGGGTACAGCACGGAAACGGCATTGGTCGCGTTGGTTGATGATCTCTGGAGGACTCAGGACAGGGGGTGCTCCTCTGTCCTGGTCCTGTTAGATCTCTCAGCGGCTTTTGATACCATCGAACATGGTATCATGCTGCACCGGTTGGAAGAGTTAGGGGTGGGAGGCACTGTGTTGTGGTAGTTCTCCTCCTTTCTCTCTGACCGGTCGCAGTCTGTGTTGACAGGGGACAGAGGTCAACCCCGAGGCCCCTCATATGTGGGGTGCCGCAAGGGTTGGTCCTCTCGCCTCTCCTGTTCAACATTTATGTGAAGCCGCTGGGCGAGATCATCCGTGATTTCGAGGTGGAGTACCATCAGTACGCGGACAACACCCAGCTGTACATCTACACCCCGGATCACCCCAACGATGCCCTTGAAGTGATGTCCTGGTGCCTGGAGGCCATACGGATCTGGATGGGGAGGAACAGGCTCAGGCTCAACCCATCCAAGACCGAGTGGCTGTGGTTTCCGACGTCCCGATATAGTCAGTTGACGCCATCACTGACTATTGGGGGCGAATCATTGGCCCCCACGGAGAGGGCTCGCAACTTGGGTGTCCTCCTGGATTCACGGCTGTCTTTAGAAGAGCACTTGACAGCTGTGACCGGGAGGATTTTTCATCAGGTTCGCCTGATTCGCCAGTTGCGTCCCTTTCTGGATCGGGACTCGTTACGCACGGTCACTCATGCCCTTGTCACCTTCCGCCTGGACTATTGCAACGCTCTCTACATGGGGCTCCCCTTGAGGAGCACCCGGAGGCTCCAACTGGCGCAGAGTGCGGCCGCGCGGGTGGTAATGGGAGCGACATGGCGTTCCCATGTAACACCCCTCCTGCGCGAGCTGCACTGGCTCCCGGTGGTCTTCCGGGTTCACTTCAAGGTTTTGGTTACCACCTTTAAAGCGCTCCATGGCTTAGGACCTGAGTACTTGCAGGACCGCCTACTACCACCAATAGCCTCCCACTGGCCGGTACGCTCCCATAGAGAGGGGCTCCTCCGGGTGCCGTCAGCCAAACAATGCTGACTGGTGGCCCCCAGGGGGAGAGCCTTCTCTGTGGGGGCACCTACTATCTGGAACGAGCTCCCCCCAGAGATACGGAGGATCTCGGATCTGAGCACCTTCCGCCACGCTTTAAAGACCTTACTATTTCACCAGGCCGGCCTGGCCTAATTTTCCTCCTCTTTTATAAAAGATTCTTAATTTTTAAATATCTTTTAGTATTTTATACATTCAATTTTAAATTGGTTTTAAAAGTTTGGGGTTTTAAATTTGTCGGGGCCAAAATTATTTAATTTGATTTTATTCTACTTTTAAATTTTGTATGTATGTGTTTTTATTGTTTGGCTGTGCACCGCCCTGAGTCCTTCGGGAGTAGGGCGGTATAGAAATCAAATAAAATAAATAAATAAATAAAATAAATAAACCATGGCCCAATCAATTTCAGTAGAACTGCCTGAGTGATAGGTCCACAGAAGCATTTTCTAGGTACAAGGAGTTACCAGAAAAAGCTGGCTGCGTTCCTGATTGTGTAGACACTGTTTGTTCCCCTCCTAGTTCCTTTTCCTGTACAAGAGTAGGGCAGTGCAGAGAAATAGTCGGGCACCAGCTGAGGGGTTGGAAAGGCACACTGGCTTGATGCCATTTACTGTCATAATCAGCATCCATTCCCAGAAGTCAGGAAGAAATAAATGAGAAGTAAGGAATCCATAGTTAATCAGGGCTTGTAATTCTAAACAATTCTAGCACAAACACATGTTCTAGAGAAATCCTTCTTATGGAAAAGAAAAACCAGCTAGTTTTAAGAGTAGCATTCATTTATAGGTAAATATTTAAAAAACTGCAAAACATAAAGTATTTGCAGAAAATTTTAGAAAAATCTTTACACTGCTTATGCATATCATAAAACTGCAGTCTCTAAGCATGGAGATTGTAATTATTGTATGACTGGGCTTTTGCCTCTACATGAGTGTAACTACTTTCTGCTGCTCTTCAAAATTGCTTAAATTAGGTCATTAGCACTTTCAAAGGTTGTTCTGATTTTTAAAGCAGTACCACCCTTTTTCTCAAGAAGAGAAAAAAAACAACAGGTATTGTCTTAATAAAATATCAGAAATATCAGAAAGACCTAATATCATGACCTAATTATTACTGCTGAAAGAATAAATCAGTGCAGGTTTAGAATTGGTTTTGTTTTGTAGGGAAGGTTTATAGAAGTCTTATGTGAGTTTCAGGTACTTTAAAACAAAAATTAGTTACATTTTAAGTAAAAAAAATGAGGGCTATCGTTAGGATTCAGAAAGAGATATCAATGATTCATCCCTACCTTTTTTTTCACATTGTATTAAAGAGGCATGGAAAACACGCATTAGTTGAGGAATGTGAGCGAAGCTATAACATGGACTTAGCAAATAAATATTAACAGATTTATGAAGTGGGAGATAGACAGATAGATAGATAGATAGATAGATAGATAGATAGATAGATAGATAGATAGATAGATATAGACTTTTAATCCCAACTTTATTATTTTTACAAATAACTCAAGGCAGCCAACATATTTAATACTACTTCTTCATCCTATTTTTCCCACAACAATCCTGGGGGGTAAATTGTGAAAGAGTGGCTGGCCCAAGGTTACTTAGCCATTTTCATGCCTAAAACAAGACTGGAATTCATAGTCTCCTGATTTGTAACCTGGTGCTTTAACCACCACCAAACTACATGAATGGCATCTTATTTACAGTATCATCTACTTGCTGATGTTGTTTGTGCTTTATTAAGTTGCCTGGAACCTTTAGTTAAAGAATAATAAATTAAGTTTATTTCCAAGAGCTGATTTATATAAACTGCTTACAGTTCTTAGTCTACTTCTTCCATCTTCTCCAGTTCACTGCTGTTTTTCTTGCTCATTTCTCTATTTCTGTCCTCCAAGTAGGATTAATTTTACTGCAGTTATTTCCACAGGGAATTTCCCCCAGGTCCAGTTTCTAGGACTCTCCAGGATAAATGGGCTAGGTGGATAATGGCTTCTGCTTTTTCGCATTATTCCTTTTGCGTTCATGGCTAGCATGATTATGAGAACAGATAGCAAAAGAGAAGGGGAAGAAGAGGAGGGAAACTTTAGGAAATTCTGGGTAGGCAACACCTTTTAATGCCAGCCACTGTTGATTGCGTATGTAAACAAATGACTAGACATTCTATTTTGTAAAACCAAACTCGTACATGTTTGTTCTAAAAATAAAACTCCAAATGACTGTAGCACTGTGCATTCTTTCTTTGGCATATTTTTTGTTGTATTCTTTTATCTTGATAGTTACTTTTTATTTCACTTTACAGCAGTTTTTTTAAGTCCCAATTTCACAGATTTTGGATTTGATACAAGAGCATTTTTTTAAAAAAAACAGAATAACTGTTAAAATAATAAAATAATTGATGGATTTTACTATATAATAATAAATAGAAAGTGGCAATCATCCTAAGATTCAAACAGCAGTTTAAAGAGATAGTTTTAAAAGTCTTCCTGACTGAGAAGGAGTGTGAATTAATTGTATTTCCATAATGTTAAACTATAATGTAGAAGGACTGTTTCCTAGTCAGGTTCCCCTTGACTTCATATGAATAGATTACAGATCTTAAAAAACAATAACACTATTGTTTTTACAGACATTAAACTGGCATGTTTACATCTGCTCATCCATACATTTATCTCTTATTTGTCTAGGATCAAAACATTTCCTCAAAGCTAGATCTAACTTGAATATGTATTTCAATTAACTTAGATACAACACAAATTAAAACACAGACATTGTACAACAGGTGTCTTACACATGTGAAATACAGATATTTTCTTCCTCTTCAAACAGATCCTCTTTGCTGATTCTTATTCCCCAATTTACAGGCTCCATTACTATTAAATAAATATTGTTTGCAGTTGGTGGACCACCTAATGGGTCTCCATTTACTGAAAGTGGTAGTTTATTACGGAGAAGGGCAACTTATCATGATTTCTTCTTTTGTTTAGGATAACGGACCTGTTCCAAACAGGAGACCCATGGCCTTTTCACCTGGAGGAAGTCCAACAGACAACAAGCAGACCTTAAATTTGCAATACAATAATCCTTCACGTCTATATGTAAACAACAGTCCAGATTCTAGTTTACCCTCACAGATGAGTGGTTTCCATATCACAACTCCCCAAAGGTATGGAGTAAAAAGTGTACATATCAATTGAATTGCTTTTAGAAATGCCTGAATTGAATTAATGAAATAGGGTTACTGCATCCATGCTGCAAAAATGCAATTGCTAGACGGCAGTAGGGAGATACACATAGCTCTCACTTTTCACATCCATTTGATGGTCATTTGGATGTTTTAGTCCAGACATGGTCACACCCAGTATAAAAAGGTAAGTGTCGAGGGGTGGGGGGTGTTGCACCATTTTTCCAAGTAAAAATCTTCACTCTTTCACACACACTAAAACAACTATGTGCTTCTGTTCGAAGAGTATCCTGCCACCACCTAAAATGGATTTAAACACTTGAGAAAAATCATTTTAGCACTATTTACCCAAATGAATCAACCAACTCTTCAACTATTTTACTAAAAGTCAAACTACACTACTTATGCTCCAGAAATCCTGATGGCAAGTAGATAGCAGCAAAACAGAGGAATTCTCTCCATCTTTTTGTTGCCTAGTGATGGCTGAAAATGTAGCAGAGTAGCCTAATTAAAAGACACATATCACATTGATTCATAACATTAACTGTTTTGGAGTTATCTCAAACCCACTTTGTTATAGATTTTAGACTGATTTACAGCTTATCACATGACAATAAATTATAACTTGTTCAACAGACCATGGGTAAAACAGTGTTTGTATTACAGCTTTATCTATTAGTACACCGTTGTTAAAATAGCAGCCTAATAATTTTTTTTTCAAGATAAATTGGCAAAAGAAAAATGAAATTCATGTTAGAACATTCCCATTTGTCCCAAAGGTGCTTTTCAAAAGGCAGCTGAGAATTGAAAAAGTTTCTTGAATGAGAAGTGAGACGTTTTCAAGGAAAAACCAAGGAAGTCCAGTTTTGAACTTTTTGAAAAGCATCTTTGGGACAAAGACCTGGATGATTGAAAATAACCATAGACTTTCCCATTTGTAAAGCCATCTTAAAAAAAACATGTATAATGCTATATTACCACCACCCACCACCACCCCAGTTCAATTGTGCCGATTCTCAGAAACTACCTGGACAAGTTTCTGCAGTTTGCTTGGGAAGTTTTTTTCAGAAATGGTGTGTCATTACCTTCCTTCTAGGGCTAAGAATAAATGACTGGCTCAAGGTCATTTCACTGGCTTTGTGCCTAAGAACTCAGTCTCTAGGGTTCTAGCCTGGTGCCTTAACTATCACACCACACTGTTTCTTTAAATTATATATATGCAGTGCTACAAAATAATAGTTTTAAATAGGGAATTGTTAAAAATAGGATGAGGATACATTTTTGTAACACATGAATATTTAGGCCTGAGATTTAAACTGGTCTGGGCTACTAGATTAAATTCAGAAATCTGGGTTTATATTGCAGTAGCATCCCTGGGCCATTAGCTAGAATTAACCACACAACGCATCAAATGACCTGCGTGGTATATTGTATGAATAAGAAAAATTCAAAAGAATAGAAGTTTGGAGCTGGCCATATATTAAGTTAAGATGCTGCATTTTCCAAGTACAAGCTTACTTTGGTGTTAAATATACATTCTTCTGAAAGCATAATTTCTCTCCTCTGAAGGACATTACTGTAGACTGTGTTTAAATAATGTCTTAGCTGGATTTTATAAACACGGATCATGTGAAAAATAACAAATCACGGTTATATTCTTTAATATCATGAATAGAATGAAATTCTAAATTCTAAAATGAAAGGTGGCTTGTTTAAAAAATATTTTAGATGTTTAAAATCTATCAAATTTGAACCCATAATTTCTGCTGATTCCAGATGCAAATAAACAAGAAATAGGAAATCCATTTGGGATGATAAAAGTGAAATCAATAGAAAAACAAATGAAAAAGAATTCAGAGGAATTTCAGCCATTTGGGCTAAAATGGTGGCAAAATGATCCAGCAGTTTTAAGAGTAACCAACCTTGACGGTCATTTCCAACCCCAGTCCACGTTTTTCAGGGACTTTATATAGTCCAGACACTGTTGCATCTCTCCAGGGGTTTATGGTAGCATGTAAAGTTTCGGAATGCACCATTTAAATAAGCCTGAACAGAAATGAGCTTTTTCTACTTCACCACTCCTTCTAAAATTTATGAGTGGCAAAACAGATCTCCCCAAAGGACCCAGTGTGATGGTATGAGTGACCATTAATTTTGACTTCTTAGCCATATATGTTTGCCATTTATATCAAACATTACATCAAACTTTTTTTTCTCCAAATGTATTATAGATGAAATGCAACCCAATTCACAAGGAATAAAATTTATAAGGAGTGAAGCTTCTTTTCTTTAAGTAGTATCCCTGAAACAATGTTTGGCAATAACAAACAAACAAACAAACAAACAAAAAACCCTCCAGTGCCAAATATTATTCAGTGGTGGGAGGACTTCCAATTCCTTCAGTAATTTAATTTAATGCTTTTTTTTTTTAAATGATCTATGTGTAACACAGTTATCCAATGAATTGCAGCAGCTGTCCTGCACTTACTGGTTAGTCTTAAATATATGGTTCAGTAGCCAGTAGAATGAACTCAAGGGCTCTTTCATTGGCAATTCTTTGCATATAATAGATTGCACATGTACATGACCAACCATCACTCCAGAAACAAGAAAGCAGAAACAAATGGTTGAATCCTCATTAGTAAACATGGGATTTGTTTGCCAAAAGTTGCAGTTATCAAGCTCATGATTTGATGAAACAGCTTGAGAACACATTGTGAAAGAAACTCCTCATGAAAGACTCCTTTTCTTTAATGGATTAGGTTGGTACCTCTTCAGTTGGCATCAATTGGTTGACCTTCATTTTCTATTCAAATAGTGCTGATCCTCTAAGGTCTCTCCCGAGGAACAAAAATGGAATCGACACAGACTCGGATGTGTACAAAATGCTACAAGATCATGAAAGGCCCATTTCAGAACCTAAGCAGTCAGGATCTTTCCGGTATCTGCAAGGCATGTTGGAAGCTGGAGAGAATGGTAAGGAGCACAAACATTCCTCTTATGCATACCTTAAGGTACATGCCAGTCTTAGAAACCAAATGTGCAATAATTCTTGATCATGATGGTTGGTCACACAGTCAGCCAGATGTTTTGGCTGGATTTGGCATTTCAATCCACAGTGTCAAGGATCTAAGTAACACCCTCAACGAAAGAAGTCTCTGCGGCTCGAGATTCCTCAAAGTTCCATTTTATTAGAGATGTCATGTTGTCACATCTGGGAAAACCCGAATCTGAAAGTTTCCAGGCTTTTCCCACCCAAAGGAAAGTTCAAGTCTCTGCCCAACACCCAGATGTCCATCACACGGTCCAATCAAATCACCATCCCAACTGGAGATGCCTCCTAGTCATCCAACTCCAGGCACCAGGGCAAGGCGTCCTTGACTCTCTGAGAAGAGAATGTTATTTTGACTATATATCTCCCATACTCCATACAATCCCCCCTCCCATTTTTTCACAGTAGAAAATGTGGCAGGCCTGAAGGCCCAATGTAAAAGGCTTCCAGGCCTGATACACCTATTGAGTCCTTCCCAAAGACCTGGAATAGGCAGATGTTGTTTGATGGTGTAATATCATCACAGGATATTTTATCTATTTATTTGTATCTTGCCTTTATTATTTTTACAAATAACTCCAGATGGCAAACATCTCCAATATATCTTCCTCCTCTTTTTAATATACTTAATCCAAGTTTATTAATATAAGCTGTTCCAAGTAAAGCTGCCTTTTGCAATTGACTAACTGTAATTTTATCAATGCCAACACTGTTCTTCTGATGCTCCAATGGTTTGGGAATTGTGCACCAAGGCGCTTATTACTATTGGTACTATCTTTGCTTTCTTTTGCCACAGTTTTCCACTTCTAATTGCAGGTCTCTGTATTTTAGTATTGATGTGAGTGGAGAAGAAAAAGAAAAGAAAATCAGGAAACCCCACCCCACCCCACCCCCCGGATTAAAAAGAACAGGGAAAGGGGACACTGACATAAGTGTTAGCAAGCAAAGTCTCGAAGCATGCATAGGCTGCTTAAAAAGCAGAGCAGTCAGAATGTGGACATTGGTATCTGCATATCTGTATATCTGCATTACATGTATACAATCTTGTATATAAAGATTTCTTGAGTTCCCTCTTTTTTTGGTTATTTCAAACTACATAGGTTTTTTTTCATAATATAATCCTTAAAAAGAGCCAGTTTCTAACATGCTATCTTGCTTTTATTATAGGCCTTTAAAGGTCTCTCTGAGTCCTGACATACATACAGTAAAATAAATAAATCTGGCACGCTATAAAAGTGCACTTTAGCAGTGTTATTGTCTTGCTTGATTTCCTTTAGATAGCAAGAGATCATAACCCCCCCCCCAAAATCTATAAAGTCAAAACGTTTTCTAAATTAGGCAACTTCATCTGTCTTCTGTGTTCCATCTATACGGCTTTTTTGTACCAGCTTTCTTTATTCAGTGCCAAAGTAACTTTGAATGGTCACTAAATGAACTGTTCTAGGGGACTACCTGTATTTAAACAAAGAAGTTTGCATATCTGGGACATTCCACATGCCTTAAATCAATAATACTGAAATTTTATCTTACCTTGTTGCCAGGTGAAAAGTACGACAAAGTGACCAGTCCGAGACACATTAAATCTCCAGTCCCTAAACTGGGTGGAGCCATGTCTGGCTTGCAGATGCTCCCTGAGTGCACCAGATGTGGTAATGGCATTGTGTAAGTACATGAATCTCCCCAGGAGCCTTAATAGTTTATATCCTGTTTGGGAAAGCTAGTGAATAAAAGTGCCATCTGTTTCATTTTAAACTCTCATTGTAATGTATAGGCCATAAAACTACTTTATGTGCTGGGTGGAATTATAAGAGCAGGATGGCATCTGGACTTCTTCTTTCACAGGAAGGTTAATTAAATATGTATTGCAGCTTTAACATTGACGAATGTTAGTCTCTTGATCCAAAGTACCTGTGTTGTTCCAAAATTTGTATGGAACTCCATGCAAAAGAGGATTCCCTGATTTCATTGGAATCCGGTCAGCTCAGAAATATGGAATTAAGAAGCAGCTGCACATCCTCGGCTTTTGCAAATGGTGGAAGCAAAGCTCTTAGTCTTTGCAGGATCCAGTCTGGGCTGGTCACCGGGACCAGAGGTTTTATCTTCCAAGCTTTCAGATTTGTGATGTAGCCCATCCTCAGGGAACTTCTCTGTGTGCTTTGGGCTGTTCTCTGTGTGATATTTATATGGTGCCTGTTATGTGTAGTGTTTTAGATGTAGATTGGGGTGTTGATGGCTGGCTATTAGGTCTTATTAACTGTTAGTCTTTGTCTTGGGGGCCAGAGATGTGCCTAGGTAAAATAGAACTGTTTAGGCTTGTCTCGAAGTGCTTTTTTAGGCGACAACTGGACTTTCTTGTTTTTTCTTTTGAAGCTGTTTCACTTCTCATCCAAGAAGCTTCTTCAGCCCTGACAGGATAGTGGGGAATGGAAGGATTTATATTCCTTGCAGACAGCTGGTAATTTGCATTCTTTTAGAGCAGGGGTGTCAAACTAACATTGTCATGGTGTCGTGTGATGTCGTATCGCGACTTTTTCTCCTTCACTAAATTGGGTGTGCGTGTAGCCAGCGTGTGACGCATCCGGCCCGCAGGCCACGAGTTTAACAGCCCTGTTTTAGAAGGTCTTTGAAGCATCTGTGTCCTCAGGGTCACCTGAGTAGTGCAAATGGTTCCTGTAGTCTGCAATTTTTTTCTTCTGGAAATCCATTCCTACTTCCACACTATTCAAAGGGTGTTCATCCCAAATTGTATAGCTAAAAGTCTGTAGAGATTCTCAGTTATCCAGGTCATGGTTGTCCCAAAGGTGCTTTTTCAGGAGTCAACTGGACTTTTTTGTTTTTTCTTTTGAAGACTTTATCTTTTGAATATGAGAAGCAAAACGTCTTCAAAAGAAAAAACAAAAAAGTCCAGTTGCCTCCTTAAAAAAGCACCTTTGGGACAACCATGACCGAATGATTGAGAATATCTACAGATGTTTAGGCTTATGTAATAACTCATTGACCTGCAAGAAATAAGGTTTTAAGTATTTAACTTTCTTATCTTATCTTCTCTCCTTCACTCTAACAGTGGCACAATAGTGAAAGCCCGTGACAAGCTCTACCATCCAGAATGTTTCATGTGTGACGACTGTGGCCTCAACCTGAAGCAAAGGGGCTATTTCTTCATTGAGGAACAACTATACTGTGAGACACATGCCAAGGAAAGAGTTAAACCACCAGAAGGATACGACGTGGTAGCTGTTTATCCCAATGCCAAAGTTGAACTTGTTTAATTAGATACTCCTATTTCCCAGCCAGGTTGAAAGGGCTAGAAGAGAGTCCAAAGGGTTTATTCTCAGCAAAATATCTTTCAGAGATCAAATGAATTACCTTTGGGACCTTAGGTGGGACAGTATTGGTTGCAGAAAACCTTTGGAAAAAAATTGCTTTCCCCCATTTCTTATAAAACTTCGCTTTTTGGTTGTTGTGCTGGAGTTTTTTAAAAAACCCTGCAAATAATATTTGCTGTAGACCATCCAAAATCAATGTAAAAATAGATGCTTTTTAAAAAGAACTTTTCCACATACAACCAGTATTTTTTTTTTGTCCCATTTAAAAATAAGGCACTTTAAGAACTGACAGTTTAAAGCATTGCATTAAATTTTACTTTTTGTCAGTAATATAGATATACGATAAATACAGCTTTGTGGCTTTCAGGGTATAGAACACTGAGACCATGTTTTATTATTATTATTATTAATATAGTTAGAGAAATTATCTTATAAATCCTTTTTTAAGTGGTGTTGATCTAGTTGCTGCCTATTTGTTATTTTAGTTATGTTCAGTATCTAGGAAACAAATGCTTTTTTATTTGCAAAAAAAAAAGCAAAATCTTTTTTGAGTTGAGCTTTACTCCTAGTGACTGCATACTTAGGCTACCATATCTAAGCTGCAAAAATTTGGACATCTGTTAGAAGGCAGCAGCAAGCTAGAGGATTCTGTATGTTTTGTGCCCTCTACGGTTGACTGTTTTGCAGCCCAGATGTGGTAGCCTTATTCACGGATATGTACACCGAATTTTCTTGGTAATAATGCAAAAGTCATTTCACACTTTTCCTGGAACAATCAAAGTGATAAAGACCTCCTTTTTGTCATCCTTGTGACAGATGGCAGCATTAGCAGCTGGAACTTTCTGCTTGCCTAATCCTGCCCTTTTAATTCTTCTAAAGAAAACATTACTGGAAACCCATAATTGATCCTCTGTTGGTTAAGAAAAGTGAGCAGGTTAAAGATGATATGTGTGTTCTCAGACCTTCTAGGTCTTCTGATGCTGTCAATTGTAAAGATCAAGAACTCTCAAATGTAAAATTCTCTGTAAACAAAAATGTATGGAATGCATGTACAGCAAAGAACCAGATACAACAGAATCTTTACATATGATACCAATGTTCTTTCTTTTCTGTGAGATACCATAATTGCTCTTGCTGTTATTCCTTTGTATCAAACCACATGGACAACTATTTCTATTACTTCCTCTTTTGTGTTTAAACTATAAGATTTTATATTCAAGCCTGAAATATAGAACTGTTCTCAGGTTCAGTTAATTTGAATGTTAGTATTCATCTCTGGGGCAAACATCAATTCAGTCAATATAAAAGAAATCCTGAAAGATCACAAAGTTATTTTTGACTTTGAATTTTCAGAACTGAATATTGTGTTTGAATGAATTGAATGAAATACAGAAAAGTCCATACAATTATAAGAAAATTAAGCCTCATTTCAGACAAATAGACATAGAAGATAGACAGACAGACAGACAGACAGACAGACAGACAGACAGACAGACATTTATTTTTTGATAACATAGGATGAAACTTGCCCAGTGTGAAAACCACTTTATGTTTTAACAAGTAAAATGTAACAAGGATGAAGAAAAGTATGTACTTTTAGTTAAAACATAGTTTTCTATACCATTAACATATTGTCTGCATCGTTAGGGCTCTCATTTAAAGAAGCTTGATTGACTGAGTTTATTTTTTTTTCCATCTGCAGTTGTTATAAATGTATATATTAATGATCATTTAGCCAGCAATCCAGAAGGGAGTCAGACCCTGTCAGCCATATAAGCTATAATAGAAGACACAAAAGCTTTTCCTCCATCTTTTTTTTTTTCTTCGCCCTCCACCTGCATACTTTTGTTGTGAAAGACTAGTGAAATTTTCCTGCATGGAAAACTGCTGAGCCTCTTCCCTTGAAATGCCTACAAAATTCCATCTGGTTGGTAGGTTTCTGCCTGCCACTACTTGCAAGGAAAATACTGATGATATCCTTTCAGAAGGACCACATCTGCTACATCCTATTTTTAGCCATCAGTAATAGGGACAGTATCTCAGCATTGCATTACTCTTTTTGTTTTTGTTGGTGTTTGTGATTTTTTGCTGACCAATTAAATAGGAATCCTTTTTTTGGTATATAAATATGAAACTAATTAATTAGTTACTAAAGCATTGCAACACTTTTATTTTCACATTAGCTTTATTATCCAAAGTTTCTTGTCAGGTGGAAAAACAGCCCTATTTGAACTCTTCAGTAGCTTTCAACTCTAAGTGAAGGGTTGTAATTTTATTATTAGTTTTTATGGTTTTTTGGCCTAATATTTGTGTTTTTCTCTTCTCTTCATTTCAGTAAATCAGGGAACACTTATGTATTATTATAGTTATCATTAATCAAGCAATATTGTTGTTTTATTTCTTGGTTGCCAAGAGATAACTATTTCTTTTGCAACAGTTGTGTACATTTGCTCCAATTTGGCTTATTTGTGTTGATCCTTAGGCCCCTAGGTATGATTATATTGTTTTGTGGTTTATAAGTGCTCTGTGGAGATATGATTATACTGTTTCATGGGTTTGAAGTGCTCTGTGGAACACATATACTGTGAGACTACAATTTTACAAATTGCTGGGTGCCTTTAAATTCAAAATTGGTACCTAATTTCTGGTCCTTGAAATCCATCTGGTTTTATTGAAGAGTCTCCCCAGTTTATCTCACATCTCTTTTGTCCTTTCATTATCAAGTGAGTTTGATAAACAAGCAATCTTTCTTGACTTGTAATTAGGATTTTGTCTGTAGGGTACATTCTAACAAAGCCGCAGACTGCCTGTCCGTGGTCCTTTCCACAAGTGCCTTGAAACAGCCCCCATGATTTCCTGACTAGAAATAAAGGTGTTTTTACAAGCACTTTTGGGTGAACAATTTACCTTTATGCCTTGCAACTGTTTCTTGAAATTAAATTCAGCCATTATTTTTAATCAGATACAAGATTTGATTAAATGTAAGTTTATTTTTCATTAAAGCTTTCTACTTGGAAAAATTACTTCAAGAATTCACATTATGAATTCTTTAATACAATTTGGGGTACAAATACTGTATATGTTTCGTTGTAATAGCTTAAAATATTCAGACCTTGATTCTAGTTTTCTTAAAACATTTATCAGTTTAAAAACTGCTAAATCATACCTATCATTTTTCTTATGCTTATTTTTTTCATTTTGCTACAATAAAGCTGAAATCTAAAAGATGGATATCTCTATATATACACATGCTATAATAATCATATAGTTGCTTGACAATAAAGAGAACACCTCATAGGAAAGAAACTAACTTGCAAATAAATGAGCCCAGATATTTCTAGAGTGGAAAGTGCCTCACAAACCTGATATAATCAACTTTTTCTCCTATGCAGTGAAACACAGGTTTCTGAATATGTAAGGCTATAGATCAGTTTGCATTGCTCTTTGTTCTCTCTTCAACTTCATTTCAAAGGCTGTTTTTCACCCTGCAGGAGTCTGCTGTCTACTTCAGATCTGTTATAATAATATTAAAACACATGGCCCATGTTGGAAACTGGTCTTGAACTGTGAGCATTACAAATTGCATAAAACTAATTGTGCATAATTACTTAATGATCTATTTCAGGCTTTATTGTATGCAAATAACTTTACTAGCCAAGGAATGAAACTTTTATTATCTTTTATCTGCATGGAAATTATTAACACTCACAATTCCTACAAATGTGTCTCTTGCTAGTTTTTTCCCCTGAATTGATCATTCATGCGGTATTCAAATTGGTGCCATCTTGTTACAAATTCATTTCCTTCTAGCTATGCCCCTTATCCTACAGAAAAAGTTTGTAGCATATTATTAAAACTGGAATGTGATTTGTTGCCAGTTCAATCAAGGGATATTTTTTATTTGTGTGGATTAACTATTCAATAATACAGAAAAGCATTTTAGGAAAACATATTGTGTATGGAGTTTAAATATATTATGAGTCCACCTCATTATCAAATGAATTATGGTTTAACTGTTTCATCACTGCTACTCTATCCTTAAGAATTTTTTATTATTTCATAGTCCATCACACTCAGAAACAATGTGGCTGGTAATGTTTCTCTTACACTGCCAGCCATCAGGATCTTGTGACAACTATAAGATTTTCGTACTCCTGATCACACATTCATTTCAGCACTGGTATACTTCAACTAAAAAAAATTGGAAAATCATCAAGATTTTGTCACAATGTCCTTATAGCACCAAAGGGGAAATCTATTGAGGTATTTTGATCATGGATTATCCATTGAGAGCACGGAGAGTAAATTCCCTTGTTTTCAATCTTTCCATTCTCATCAATTTCTCCTCTGGGAGAACCTTCCAAATCTCGAGTAGATTTTGTGGAGAAATTGGGAGTAAGGCTATAAAATAAAGGTAAAGAAGGAACAGCTCTATTATGTGACCCAAAATCTACTTGGATGACTTTGAACTTCACTCTTAACATATGAGATACCACTCCTAGCAATAGATAAAGTGGGAAGTTTCCTTTAATAATACTGGACTGGAACATAATCAGAGGTTCTCTGCAGAGATGTCTTTTAAAACTCTGAATGAATTTGGTTAAGGTTCCAATGCCTTATGTTACACAAACAGTAGCAACTCTGTGGGGTTCTTGATTATCTATGACCATGATGGTGAACCTATGGCATGCGTGCCACAGGTGGTACGCAGAGGCATATTGGTGGGCACGCGAGCTCAGCTCTGGTGCACACATTTTCAGGCCTTCTGGGCCACCTGGAAGTAGGAAAACAGGCTGCTTCCTGCCTCTGGAGGGCTTGGGGGGTGGAGAAGGCCCGTTTTTTACTCTCCCCAGGCTCTAGAGCCTCTCTAGAAGTCTGGGGAGGGCAAAAACGACCTTCCCCCCGCCCCCCCAGAGGCCCTTTGGTGGGACTGGAAGTCGGCAAATGGGAGCCTGGGAGAGCAAAAGAACGGGCCTACCGAGCCCACTGTGCCATCACATGCCAAAAGCGGGGGGGAGCGTGGAGGGGGGGGTCGCACATGCATGCATGGGAGTGGGGCACAGGGCGCATTAGAATTATGGGTGTGGGCACACACACACACACGGCCCCCCCTGCACGACCCCCGTTTTTGGCACGCGATGGCAAAAAGGTTAGCCATCACTGATCTATGAGCTTGTTTGTTTTCTTGCAAACTCTGGCACTGAGGATGTTTGATCATGAAATATCTGCAAGAAAACAACCAAGCTTAAAGAGCACCAAGGCCCCACAGTTCAACCTTGAACTACAAATATTTTCTTCTATTAGTAGTAATTCTGCCACAAGTATAAAAAGACATAGAAGCAAACAGACATAAGGACATAGTATTTTATTTTAGAACAGAACAGACTTTTTCAGAAGCAGAACTGACACCCATGAGAAGATATTTATGAATGGACACAACATTGTGCTGTAACATAAGACGGCCTTCTGCACTGGTCCCACTGATTAGAAAGAGTTTACATCCAAAATATCTGGAGGTCCATAAATCCTATATTCTTTGGGGGCAAAGCTGAAAACAGAAGAGTGAAGAAAATTAAATCAATTTAAATGAATTAAAAGGTGTGTTCACCATCTATTCAAGGAACTCAGTTATAACCTACTAAATTAAGAGTTAGTTACCAGGCTATGAAATAAATTCTCTCTGGAACTTTGTTTGGTCCTAAACTCTATTTTTAGAAAAGATGTTGAGGCATGTCCTTTTAACTTAGCTTTTTATATCTTGAAGGTCACCATCTTGCACACTTTTCTGGAACTGAGCCCTGTGGAACACCAGAAGAGAAAACTCATAAGTCCAGTGCAGGGGGAAAAAAAATGATCCTTGATGCTTCGGCTTATTGTTCACATTGTTCTTTTTGTGTACCATTCAGTAGGAGCCCATGACATTCACCTAATCATGATTCACACAATTTGTAATAGCCACAGACACACAAATATGAGAAAACTGTAATACTTTCCTAACATCAAACTAATGCTGTTAAAGATGACAGCTGGAAGAATTTTGAATATTGTGAAATATGTGAATAATACATGTTCATTTATTGTACATTAGCATGTGGTCTGGAAAATTTTTTAAATGAGTTGTGGTCTTTCAGAACTGGCTCCTGGAGGATGCTTTGCTATTTATGGCAAGAGTTCACAACTTAAGGCTTCTGAGTGTATAGTTAGAAAGCTTGATAGGTTAGACTTTCATGTACTTAATTTCAGGCTGTGCCTTGTCCATTATGTATGTACTGCCCACAAATATATACTCTTCTGTTAGAGGGTATTCACGGTGAATATGAATAGCAATAGCCCAGTATAGGTGATTGCAAAGTAATATATCCCCCCAAGTAGATAGTTCCTCCTATCTAAAGCATCTTCTCCTTGGATATGAAAGGGCATGTTCAAACATAAAGTAGGCAGGACTAATTAAACCTGGCCTATTTTGGGTTCTTTTTGCAGAAACATTCACACTACAAATCTTGATCTTAGACAAATCTGTATGTTTTAAATTCAAACGATACTTCAATCACCAAAAGAATTGCAGGGTTTAAGTTGAAACCTACGGAAACTGGATGTAATGAAGATGGAAACATACAGGAGTTATTTTGTGCTGCTTTAGTTGGTATGCTGAACAAGTCTGATGCTGATTAGATCAGCCTTGGCCATGGTTCCACATATGTGCATTATTCATCAACTGAATTACAGAAAACCACTTGCTGATGTGATTACTGTAGTGCAAAATGAAGCTGCTAGACTTTTGACTGGAAAAAAAAATACTGGGATTGTGCAAAAGTTTTATTTCATCAACTAGAGCAGATTGACTACCAGTGCATTTCCATATACAGTTCAAGGTGCTTGTAAGAGCTAAGTGGTTTGTGATTTGATTCCTGGGAGCCTATCTCCCATTCCCCCCCCTTTTTTTATTATTTTTTTTAATTTGATTTATATGCCGCCCTTCTCCGGAGACTCAGGGTGGCTTACAATGCGTTAAGCAATAGCCTTCATACTTTTGTATATTTATACAAAGTCAGCTTATTGCCCCCACAAACTGGGTCCTCAATTTACCTACTTTAGAAAGGATGGAAGGCTGAGTCAACCTTGAGCCTGGTGAGATTCGATCTTATTTTAATTGCAGACAGCTGGTGTTAAATTACAGTGCTTCTGACTGTTGAGCTAAACCAGGCTCTTTGATCTTGCCTCTCTTTTACAGTTGCTCAGTGTACTTAAATTGTATATGCCTTTAGTTAGCAATGGCCACATCTATAAGGTGGAAATTCCTATCCCAAGAAACAAGGTGTAAAAAGTGTTCCTTTTCTCCCAGCAAATCAGGACAATTATTTTTAAATCATCATTTTGTTCCAGTGTTGTATAATCTTACTTATCAATGCCTAGTCTGGGTATGCCTCCTTTTGCTGCCACCTGTAAATTGTTCCTGTGTAGTGTTTTTGTGCTTCTGAAAATAAAATAATGTTCTTTGGATGGTATACCTAGCACATTATGCTAGGATGGATGCATCAGGTTGGCTGCTGCTTAACACAGAATGCTGATTTATTTTTATTTAATTTTATTAATTTATTGTTAAGTTGGCATCTCCCACCATTCTTCCAGAAGCTTCAGGAGGCTTGTAGGCATGCATGCCCATGTCCATATCCATCTTTTTATTTATTTTATTTTATCAAATTTATATACCGCCCTGCTCCCGAAGGACTCAGGGCGGTGAACAGCCAAAAATAAAACATAAATTACAAAATTTAAAAGACAATCTAAAACCACATTAGATAATTTGGCCCGGGACAAATTAAAACACCCCCAATATTTAAGACAAATTTAAAAATTACAATTTAAAAAGTTAAAAAGGGAAAAGTTAGGCCAGGCTGGCCTGTTGAAATAAAAAAGTCTTGAGGGCGCGGCAGAAGGTGCGTAGATCCGGGATCCTCCGTATCTCCGGGGGGAGCTCATTCCAGATAGCAGGTGCCCCCACAGAGAAGGCTCTCCCCCTGGGGGCCACCAGTCGACACTGTTTGGCCGACGGCACCTAGAGGAGCCCCTCTCTATGAGAGCGTACTCGCCGGTGAGAGGCTGCTGGTGGCAGCAGGTGGTCCCGTAAATATCCAGGTCCTAAGCCATTTTCTTTGTTCGCTATGATTGTCTGGAGCCGGTTGTGTTGAAGGAGTGACTGCCAAGGTCACCTATTGACCTTCTGTGGCTGGGAGTAGAAACAAGCCTTGCCTCAACCCAACACCCTAATCCTTAGATCACACTGGTGAAGAAAAACTTTACAGTCTTGTATGTTGTTATTAGAAAAATTGCAAAGTTGATAGATCAGGCCAATCAGCCTGTTAAATAAATCAGGTAAATCATCACACTAGTGCATTTCTTTTTATTTCCACTATTACTACAGTGCCGAGGAGATGTAAAAATAATAATGCATACATCTATCACAGCAGACACAAGTTTTCCATGTGAGAGCAGTAAATATGCCTATTCTGAAGCTGCTTCTACCCCCCCCCTTTTCTCCCCCCAAAAAATTGTAAAACAGGATACCATTACATAAAATATGTGCAACTGACAGAATGAATTACACATTGAAAATGTGAAGACATGAAAAGGACATCTAAAAACCTCTTTGGTCCAACATTCCATTCCCATGGTGGCCCATAAGGAGATGCCTCTGGAAAGACGATTAGAATAGCGATACTCCTATATTTCCCACAGCTGGTAAGAGGCCATTCTGGTGGTCATGAGCAATATCCATTGATAGCCTTATACATCACACTGCAGTAGCAAATTCCACTAGACTAGACTATTGTAGAAACCTATTACAATTGTGTCCTTAAATATGGATATGTTGGGAAAGTAGTGAATGAGGTTACCAGTTCTTTCTATAATTTTGACTGCATTTTAATTTGTAGTTTCCCTCCTACCAATCCACAGAGAATGATTTAAGGCATTCTAGGCAAAGAATGTACTACCAGTACTAATTCAACTACCTTCAATCTAAGCTTTGGGGAATCAGATCATACAATGCTTGATGATGTGATGACCTCAGTAGATAAGTGGAATCATCATCAATACAGAGAGAAGGAAACTTAAAAGGATAAAAGTTCTTCTTAAGAATGTGATTTCTAAAGCCAGAAAGAAAGAAGTGATGTCCTAAAGCCAATCTAAATGCAAAGTCAGCATTGATACTAAGATAAGTGCTTGCTAATGTGAATTTCCTATTCCCTATTCTGTTGAGTTACAAACTGCTAAAAAGTGCCTTTTTGAAGGCCAGTTTTTCAATGATAGTTATAGCTTTTCCTGATACACAGCAGTGAATCAACCTCAGGTAGTAAATGCTTTGAGCAAAGAGTAGCAGCTCCCATATAACTACTCCTAGCTACCTATGGGATACCCTATTCCAGCGGCATCAAACTGATGGCCCGCGTGCCGGGTGTGTCAGATGCAGGCCACGCCCACCCCAGCTCTGCAAATGGGGAAAAGTCACGAAACGTCACATGACGGCAACGTGACGCCACAAGTTTGACACCCGTGCCCTATTCTATCGCTACTATTCGTTATAATTATAATTATAACTATAGTAACCTAGTTACTATAGACAGAACAAACAGCTAACGTTCTCTTGTTCTTCATCTCAGACTGTTACATTCCCCTTGCTGGTTTTACATAAGCTTTTACTCACTTAGCTGAATGTGTCTGGCTTGGTCTATCTAAATAGCAAAAGCACAGCCAGGACAGCAAGGTTCCATTTACATTACCATAACATAACATCTCCCAGTTTGACCTGGAAATATCCATGGCAAAGTATGGAAGTTTGTGGTTGCCATCTTCCAGCAGCTAAACTCTGCTGGGATTACAGCCTCCGCAGTTCCTCATCTCTATGATTGTTGACCATGTTGTGGGGGGAATTGTAGTCTCCCCACACATATGGTACAAGACCATGGATTGAGAAAAGCTGAAGTATATCGTGCAGAAAAAATATGTAGAGGGAAGAAATCTAGAATGTATCTTTTGAAGTGGTTTGAGAAGGCTCGTGTGTAAGTCAATTACATAATCGGCAAGGGTATTTTTATCTGTACGAGGCTAATATTGTGGCCAGTAGCATTTATAATAGAGAGTGGGAGGATGACACATTGGCTTTGCACCCAAGACTTTTTTTTCTATAGGCACACCAAAAAGAGGCAGAACTTGCAACATGGTTGCTCTTTCAGGGCATTCTGATGAAAGCAATGGAGCCTGCAGATCAGGGGTGGGTTCTACTTACCTTTACTATCGGTTCGCAACGGGAGTGTGTGCTTCTGCGCATGCACAGAAGCTTCTGCACATACGCAGATCATCAATTATGATGTCTGGGCGGATGGGCGGAGCCTCCCACCGCTTTTACTACCGGTTCTAAAGAACCGGACAGAACCCACCACTGCTGCAGATGCCGTTTCGTTTAATCCTTCTGGAATAAGATTTTTTTTTTACGAGCCGCAGTGGCACAGTGGTTAGAGTACAATACTCCAGGCTACTTCTGCTGACTGCCAGCTGCCTGCAATTTGGCAGTTCAAATCTCACCAGGCTCAAGGTTGACTCAGCCTTCCATCCTTCCGAGCTCAGTAAAATGAAGACCCAGATTGTTGGGAGCAAATAAGTTGACTCTGCAAACCACTTAGAGGGGGTTGTAAAGTCTAAGTGTTATTTCTATTGCTATTGCTACTCAAGCAGATTGTTTCTATTAAGAGGCAGTATTGGATTAAAACCCCTCTTACTTGAAAAGTGATAGTAAACTACAAGTATGATATTCATCAATTTGGAGTTTGTTTATTTAGCTTTCAAACCACAAATAACCCAAAAATCCATTTGAACTTTTCATGTGTGCTATATATTCCAGAGGCTATCAGGAATGGCCAGCATAATGTGACCATGCATTCTAGTCAATGGTCAGTTTTAAAAATCTATATACCAGCTGTAAAATGCTTGTGTTGCTTGCATAATAAGAGAGTGGAGCAAATTCAAGCAGCTCAGACGGTAACTAGCAGCTGAGAGCAGAGATCCAGGGTTGGCTGTTTACCCAGGACTTCTTAAAAGCTCTAATAAAGGTTTATGATCTGTGCCACATCAAAACCAGCTTCTGAGTTCGCTTTTGTTGAAGCCCTTTCTGAAGCAATGAGCAGCATTTTGGCTCATTGTTGCTACTGCTAGGGTAGCTTCGGTAAACACTTCAGTTGCGTTTCCACTCTGATGCCTTCCAGCATGCTCTCTTTCCACCCGGGACCCGAGATGAATTGCATCATCCCTGCTTTTTTTTTTTTTTTACTTTTACTTTTCCTGAATCGCTTCCCTGCCCTCACAAACTAGGCCAATGATTGCAACAGTTCTTCAGTGACTAGACATGTTCCACCGAAGACAGGCTAGATTTCTTAGAGGCCCTTCCAGAGCCTCATCTCTGACTACACCGTGTGGTTTCAGCTACTCTCTTTGCCAGTTTCCTTCTGCTGATAAATTGTTTCCAACTGTGAGAAATGTGGGACCGTTTCCTTGGCCAACCAAGACTGGAGGCCAAAAAAGGAGTGGTTGGAAGTCAGACTATATCAAGCTTCTCCTGGGAATTGCCAAAGAGGGAATACTAACCTAATGAGTAAAAAATTACCACTTTGGCCTTCAAGCCAGATTGCTGTCATAAAGCATTTGTGATTTCTGGATCAATTTCTTATTCTTCTGCATTAATTTCAGACTCTGTTCTATTTCTAAGGAAGGAAGTGGGGAGAAAGGTTGCTATGAACGTATTGTCAGCATTACAATAATGATTGAGTGCATACAGAAGACTAGGCCAGTTTTTTTTCAAAGTACGTGCTTGAGGAACAGCAACATATAATGGCCTGATGGAGTTGTGAACCCACCCAGTACAATTTAGCATTCTCTATGAACCATGCTGGTGACCACAAGTCTTCTTTTTTCTCCCCATGTATGCCTTGCACTATAATTATGAAATGTCTGTGTATTGAAAAAATATTCAATAAATTCCTGAAGCCTTTTTTTTTTATTTTGGATGCTAGGGGTGACCAGTAGGTTATTATTATATCTACCATACTTTCCACTGCTCCCAAGTAAAGTATGTCTATTTGACCTCTATAGGAAGTAATGAGTAAGCAAGATAAAGTCTTGGCACCAACTCAATGGTACCAATATCTTATGAGCAGAGGACACTTGTTATCTTCAAATTTTTAATGTCTTCCAACGTTGATGTTGGACTTTCTTATAATGAAAGTCTATGACTTAAAATGGAAAAGATACATTTGTTTTAAAAGTGTCTGGAGCAAATCTGGGAGGTTCAAATCATCGGTGTTAGATTTCACCATGCACTAGAAGATTAAACTGGTTACAAACAATTAATATTATATCACTAGATAGGGCAAAAGATACAGCATTTGAAATGAAACGCTCCAAATCAACTTTGTTTATGCCCCAAAAGATACTTTACGTTCTTGTGTGACTAGTTACTACATGTTAAAATATGCATAGAAATGCACATTTGGTTGACAGATGGGTTGGCACCTAAGTGAGCATCTGAAGCATATCAAATGTCTCTGCTGAATTCTTATTTTGTAGATGACATGTGGGCAAAAACTCTGTTGTTATGCTGAATTCAAGCATTTGCCTTTACTGGAATTACAAAAGCATCATTTGTCCATGCTTTAACCGTAAGGTTTTCCATTTTTTTTTTGGTGACAATAAAACACACAAAAGGTCAGATGTGATTAGTTCGCTTCTGTTTCCTTCTATTTCCATGTTGTCATGTTGGAAATAATCACTCTATAAACACAATATGACCAGACATGGGCTAGGAAGCTATTAACCAGATAGGTGGTCCAAAGAACATAAACAAATTCAAATCATGGTGTGACATGCATAGCAAAAAGCATCTGGAACTTGGAGTTGTTTGTTATTGCTCTTTCCTAACATTTTTAGGCATGTTTCTTATACACCTGTCAGTCATTTCACTATGAGCTGGTCATCACGAAGAGTGTATTTCATCTCTCACGAGAAAACCTCTAATGTTCAGATGATTGTTCCCATCCTGTAGAGGTTATTACATACACAAGTAAGGGTTGGTAGTTCTTTTTTAACTTTAGCAAGCCTTTCCTTTTAGAGATGGGAAGAACAGCTTCTCAAGGAGCTGAAAGGGAGAAACCCTGTGTTGTGGCTGTATTAAGTTCAACCCATTCATTTCAGTAGCAATAGAAATAGCACTTAGGCTTATATACCCCTTCACAATGCTTTACAGCCTTCTCTAAGTGGTTTACAGAGTCAGCATGTTACCCCCAACAATCTGGGTCCTCATTTTACTGACCTCGGAAGGATGGAAGGCTCTGTCAACCTTGAGCCTTGAGTAGATTTGCTATGGGCCATCCCTCCAATATATATTTATTTATATAGAAGTAGGCACTGCCACAATATACTATAAATTATGGCCACTTTTTAAAACCCATGTAATCCATTAAGGACAGTCGACACTGAGATCTGCAATCTAATGTTCAAGAGATAACACAAAGATCAACTTTATGATGTAACCCATGTGTTCTTCTCTCCCCAACCTTGTGCCCTCTTGTGACTACAAATCTAACCAGGGCTGTCAACAGGATAGACAAATAGTCCTTGACTTACAACACTTCATTTAATGACCATTCAAAGTTACAACGGTACTAAAAAAAGTGATTTATGACTGTTTTTTCACACTTATGACCATTGTAGCATTCTTATAGTCACATGATCAAAATTCAAAATTCAGATGCTTGGCAACTGACTCATATTTATGACAGTTGGTGTTCCAGGGTCATGTGATCAGCTTTTATGACCTTCTGCAAGCAAAGTCAATGGGGAAGCCAGATTCACTTAACAACCGTGTTACTTACTTAACACCTGCAGTGATTCACTTAACAACTGTGCCAAGAAAAGTTGTAAAATGGGGCAAAACTCACTTAACAAATGTCTCACTTAGCAGCAGAAAAGTTGGGCTCCATTGTGGTCGTAAGTCCAGAACTATCTGTAGTCCAAAAACCAGGCAGAGCTTTGATCACACTATCACACGTAACATCTTGAATTTACCGGTGATTCTTGTTGAGAAAAGTGAAGGGTGAAGACTGAATTCAGTCTTCTCCACAAAATGGGTGTTCCTTCACTGCTAAGGGCACCAGAGAAACCATGGGAGGGAAGGAGGGTGGGAAGGAAATAACGTTCTTCCTAATGCCCCAAAAACCTCTAAAGTCATTTATGCAAGGCAGGGCCATGCATCCATGTATGTACACGCAAATCCCAAGAGGTGCTCTCAGACTCATAACCCATTAAATATATCTATTGAATTCAACATCTTATCCAGTGTTGTGGAGCATAACAGCCATCCTACAGAAAGTATTCTTTTTCCAAAAGAATAACAGCTTGCATTCCCCTGTTCATCTTTTGATGCAGTTGATAAAAGTTACAAAGTTACGCACACAAGAATCCATGCTGTATTTTCTTCTGCCTTGAATACTGAATGTGACTTTTTATTATATATTCCTATTTGTAAGCCACCTGGATTCACAAATGGGAGTGAGCAGAATAGGCATGTTTCAATTACTAATCCCCCCCCCAAATTCACTTCTGCACCTGGAATTTTGTGCTGGGTTGAACAGCATTTCTAGGCCTGCACAGCTGCAATGATCCAGCCAGCTCAGTCAGCAGCTGTTGCTGGTTTTCCTGAAGAATATTTTCCTCTTACCACATCTGTCAAAATGTTTCTCCCCAAGCATGAAGTCACTCTCGCTTAGTCACCCAAGCACATCATATATCCCAGACCAATCTTCTGTGATAAAGTGTTCTAAATTTAAAACTGAAATGGAGGCAATGAAATAAGGAGGCCTTTATTACTTGTCTCCATGCTTTGTCATCAGCTGGATTCCACCAGGAAAACTCAAAGAAAAATATAAGTGGATAGAAGAGAGAGATGGACTTTTTGACAAAGATGCTTCAAGCATTTTTGAGGAGTGCTGTTTCTCTTCACACAAATTACTGGAACTTTCGGTGTTTCTCATCTGGGAGAGTTGCTTCTGGTTTATCAAAAGCAGTGAGGACCCTTCATCTCTCATCGCCATTAGCTCTATATATTTTTACCTCTAAAACGTAGGTGATAAAACACTATCTTTGGTGTTATTATGATCCTGGGCAGTTAACAAATATATAATTTATTTATTAGATTTTATGCTGCCTTTGGTTATGCTTGCCCCAGTGGTGGAATTCAAATTTTTTTACTACCAGTTATGTGGGCGTGGCTTGGTAGATGTGGCAGGGGAAGGATACTACAAAATCTCCATTCCCTCCCTGCTCCTTGGGGAAGGATTTTGCAAAAGCTTCATTCCCACCCCACTCTGGGGCCAGCCAGAGGTGGTATTTGCCGGTTCTCCAAACTACTCAAAATTTCTGCTACCGGTTCTCCAGAACCTGTCAGAACCTGCTGAATTTCACCCCTGGTTTGCCCTCTTGAGTTACTTATAAAGTAATAAAGTAACTCAAGAGGGCAAACATGACCTAATATTCTTACTCCTACTACCGGTATTTTCCCCACCACAACACAACCCTGGGAGTTTGACCAAGGTGAGAGTGATTTGGGCAAAGTCACCCAGCTGGATTTTATGCTTAAAGTGAGATTAGAATTCACAGGCTCCTCTTTTCTAGCCTGATACCTTAACTACTACACCAAATTGGCCACTAGATTATTAGGAGTTAAAGAAAGGTGCTCTGATTCATTGTATAACAGTAGTAATATGTATTTCACCTATCTTTTCTAAATAATCCTGTGACAGGCAGAAGAATAGGGATAGATCATAAGTCTCGATTTTAGCTGGAATCTTTGGACCTGAACTGGATGTTCTAAAGATATTGGAGCACGCGTTCTCCCCTTGGCTCCCTGCAGATTCAGAATAATTTCAGCTATGTGGTCATCACCAAAGCCACATGACATACTTCTTTCCCTGCCAACAAAGCCTTTAACTGAACGGAACAATCACAGGAGGGATGGAAAGAATTAGAAGTAATACAACGCCACTCATATGTGTCTGTGTGTTCATTGTCAACTTGCCCATCTCCGTTCCCCCAGCTATTCTCATTTCTGCCTCTTTTATGATTCTGTTCCCTCATATTTATTTTTGTAAGGCACAGGAGGCCTGTTTTCATTTTTTGAAAAGAAACAAATAATGCTCATGTTTGTAAAAATATACATTCTCATTCTTATGAGTTTAAAAAATAACCTTTTCTTTGCCCAACATTTGGTCCCTCTTTATATTATGCCTCTCTCCATTTATAACCCCTAATTAAGGCTTAAGTCTCAAGACCACAATTGCTTAAAGGTCTTATTCAGTTCTTATAATACAGTGTGTTTATTATGTCTTAAACAAAATTCTTCTACATGGACATGGTTTCTGCAAGGATTAAAACTCTAAAATATGTTAATAAATAAACCAGGGAAGTAGGGAAAACAGGATACTTCTAACATTAACCTGAAATAATGGCAGGGGACACAACTGTTTATTATCAAAATGATGTTGGGAAAAGGAAAATATACTGAGAAGTCCTGAGTTGGCCATTGCAGGGCGATCATGGAGACTCATAGTTTTGTGTGTTCTATGGTTTTAGTTTTTCTCTGTAGTTTCACATTTGCTTTGCCTTGGGTTTTTATTTTATATTTTGCTGCTGAAAATCTGCTGGATTGTGACAGAGTAAAAATCAAATCAATCAAAGAACCCCAGGTAATAGACACAAAGACTCCCTTCCAGGTAACATTCTCTGAATTAGCATATATGTTGATGAAGGCAACAGGAGTCTTGATTTTTTTTTTCCAGTTTAGTGTACCTTTTCATAAATTCTTCAGTTTTTTTCATAGTCTCCTAATGTCTATGCTTGTCAAATCCCATTATGGTTTAATGTAATGTGAGGTTCCCAGCATAATGCATTACTCTGATTAAAACTTAAGACTGCCATATTGATTTCCTTTCAAAATCTTGTGCTAGATCAGATTGCATCTTAAACAGTCCAATTAAATGACTGGGATTTATTTTAAAATGGTAAATGAGAAATAATAGTGTGACTTGCTATTTGCACTCGTGAGAAAGTTTAGAGGAGGCTGTTAGATTGTCAACTCATTAAATGGAAACCTATACTATCACCATATCATATTCCTGTTTTAAACACCAATGCTGTAAATTTCAAGAAAGTGTTAGAAATTAGGTATAGTTCTAGTTAGAATAGAATGCATTATCTTGAACAGTAAAATGGGACATCCAATCAACTCTAGTTTCCATAAGGAAATTGTCAATGATTTTGAAATATTATTGTCTTACATATTTTTGAGATGGCTAAATGCTAGAATATAATACAAAGATTCATCCGTTACCTTAATTCAATATTATTGCAATGAATTTAAGAGCTACCCTGTTGAGTTCATGGAACATAAGATTTTGAACAGTGAATACCACTGAAATAAAACATGAGAGCCAACTACTTATATTACATTTAAATGTCTATGGAGATTCTCAGTCATCCAAGTGATGGTTGCCCCAAAGGTGCTTTTTCAAAAGCACCTTTGGGGCAACCTGGACTTCTGCTTTTTCCTTGAAGACATTTTGCTTCTTCAGCCAAGAAGCTTCTTCAGTTCTTGGATGAGACGAACTGAAGAAACTGAAGAACTTTTGCTTCTCATCCAAGAATCTCTTCAGCTTCTTCAAGGAAAAACAAGAAACAAGAAAACAAGAAAATCAAATGGCCTTTTGAAAAAGCACTTTTGAGATTGCCTTTTAAGTGCACATTTAAGATGTTTGTACCAAAATATAAATCATAAACGTGACTGATTTACTTGAAACTATCTAGATATAAATACAGGCATATACTGTATTGTGTATTTATTGATGAAGGTATCCAAGACTGGTTGTGCCTACCAAAACCAATGTAGATGTTGTGTGGTCCTAGAGTTTTATTCTTTGATCTACAGCTATTTGCTACCTGGGTGCATGTAATCTCATGAGGAATCTGTGGCCTGTAACATTGTGCACAATGAGGTTAAAAGCAATCTCACATTTCCAAAAAGGAAAGCAAGAGAACTCACCAGACCAGGTGATTAAAGAATTGACTGCTTATTTGGTGATATATCAATTTATATATCTCAGAATTTCCCTAAAATAACAAAGTTGTCCTCAAGTCAAGCTTGACTCCTGGGGCCTATCTTTCCTTGGTAGCATTTTCAAAGTGTTTCATTGTTGTCTTCCTTTAGAAAGGAAATTCCTTTAGAATTTTCTTCTTCTCAATCTACCAGTTGTGGAAAGCAAAAGCACACATCCCTGAAGACATCAGAGAAAACTCAAGTGAGCATGATATAGTCCAAACTGGTGCACTTCTCCTCAATTCTATTCAGAAAAGGTTGCCTAAGATATTGAAGAGTTAGGATTAGGGGGAAGACTCTGTTTTAAAATAAACATATCTCAGTTGAATGTTCCTGGTTACTCATCTACCTTGAATGCTCTGGCAGATAGAAGGAATCTATAGTACATTTTAAAATAAATATCAGGGATTTTCAATAAGAATGTGTTTTGAAGAACAGAGCTATCAGATCTGGACTGCAAAACTCTAAACCAATAGAGGAGAGCATATAGCTAAGATTTTCTGTATTGCTTTGCTACCACCATTTGGAATTTTGCAGCCCTGATCTAGTAGCACTGCCAAGATAGCTCCACTTCCATTTTTTTTTAAAAAAAAATATTCTGCTAATACCACTTCTGCACTAGCATGTCCTGCATGTTTTAATTTGTGTAGATTGTCAGGGGCTCCCTTCAATCTCCCTGTTCTGGCTTCTCAATACAATTCTCAGCCATATAAAAGCCTTAGTAAGGCCACACCTGGAATACTGCATCCAGTTTTGGTCACATTACCAAAAAGCTGTTGAGACTTTGGAAAAAGTGCAAAGAAGAGCAACTAAGACAATTAGGGACTTGGAAACAAAAACATATGAAGAACAGTTACAGGAATAGGGTATAAAGAAAAGAAGGACTAATGGGGACATGATAGCAGTATTCCGGTATTTGAGGGGCTGCCACAAAGAAGAAGGGGTCAACTTATTTACCAAAGCATCCATAGGCAGGACAAGAAGCAATGGATGGAAACTAATCAAGGAGAGAAGCAATCTGGAACTAAGGAGAAATCGCCTAACAGCGAGGACAATTAATCAGTGGAACAGCTTGCCTTCAGAATTTGTGGGTACTTCTTCACTGGAGGTTTTTAAGAAGAGACTGGACAATCACTTGTCTGAAATGGTATAGGGTCTCCTGCTTGAGCAGGGGGTTGGACTAGAAGACCTCCAAGGTCCCTTCCAGCTCTTTTCTGATTGATTGAATAACCACAGATTGCTCCTAGCTAATGGGGTGACCCAAACTGGTAGGGCTACAGACAGGTCAGTGGCAAAGCAACAATTCCATATTCAGGTAGAGCCAAGTGAAACCCAGTCTGAAATCCAAAGACAGTCTGTGGTTTGCTCTAAAATCAGCTGGTCTAAAATCAGAACAAGCAGAAGGGCATTTTCCATGTACCTGGGAAGACTCATTGAAACAGAAAATGTAGCTCAGAATATCTACAGTGCCTCGTTGCTGTTACCATGTAAATAGATACACTCTGAAAGTATAATGGCATAGCACACATAGCATAGCTTTTAAAATGAATTAAAATAAAATAAAGTTTTAAAAAAACCACCTCTAGCTCTGTGTAGGCTTGCTGATCTTGGAGGTGGGAAAGTGCTGACTGGATGTCTGAATTATTGGAAGTAATCATATTTACCATCATTTTGGAGAGAGAAAATAAAGTTCACTTTCACAGAAAATGATTTGGATAAAGAACCTTGAAACAATCAGTCCACCCAGGCTTGCTGTTTTTCTATTTTTCAAAGGCCAAAAGGGAAATATTAAATGTCAGAGGTGCAAGGATGGAATCTTGAATTTGTGAAAAAAGCCATTCGTTTATGGGAAAAACATTGGATGCAAATGTCTGATGTGGGAAGCGGAGGCAGGGCCCAAATCCCCAATGTTGCTAGAGAAAACTCATCGGCTTACAAAAGACTGTCTGCTTTCAGGAAACCAGACTAAATATTAGTATCTTTTTCCAAAGGAATAGGTGGAAAAGGAGAAATAATTGGCACGAAACAAAAGACAAAAAAGAAAATACTCCGACCTCAAGTGCTCATTGATCCAATCCACAGTCCTTTCTCTCCAGCTTTAATCAGCCTTTTGAATGGGCAAAGAATTCATTGATAGATGGCACTGTGGAACAGAATGGATGAAAGGGGGACTCCTATGCCTCCTTCTACACAATTACACCTGGAGTTAGAACAAACTTTGAAAAATACTGTAAGTTGATTCATTCTAAATGGCTATGTGAACTGCAAAGTAACAGGACAGCACAAAAATATGTTGACTCCAGAGAATGTCCTCGGTTGGCATTTTTGACCTTAAGAAGGAAACGTGTGTCTTTCCATCGTACAAGCATTCTAAAACATCTGCTGAAACAAGTTTAAAATGGAGTTGCCATCATTGTGATCTTGGTTGATGCCTGATTGCTGTTCAGATTTTTTTATACATAAGCAACAAAATAATAACTTGGCTCGGAGATAAATCAAGAGTTTGCTTCTTTCCTCACAAGATGTTATATGTATTCTGCATCGGTTACATTGTCTGTCTGGGCATCACCAATCTAATTTAAGAAGGTCGTATTGCTGTCTGGACCAGGTAATGAAATGGAAGCACATCACACCATTTTTTTCAGCCACAAGGGCAGAAAAACAAAGAAAAAAACCTACAAAGTGAAACTATAGACTCAATTCCATTACATTCAATTATGTGTTTGTATAACATCCTTGCCTGTAATTCACTATAGTTGATTCAATTAACCTAATTTAGTGGGTTTGTACAACATGTAATTTTTTTGGCTAATTAATGGCTTATTGTGCCGTGTAAGCACAGCTTCTGACACAAATGCAAAGCAATCAATTGTCTGGATTGACAACATAAAGGATTTTGGACTCTTTCTTGCAATCTGAATGCAAACTAGCCAAGGAGTATTGGATGAAGGTGCACATTTTGCCTAGCACCCATTTGCTAAAATGGTCTTTCTTGGCATGAGCAAGAGACAGAAGTCTTCTTTTTCCTTCCCTGTTATGGAACTAAAAACTACTTCGGTGCCTCTCTTGGTCTCTAGTGCTCCTTGAAGCTCCTAGGGTGAATCATATTGATAAGGAACATATTTAGATTGTTAATCTAAAGAGATGTAATAAGGAAAACCTGTAGAGGTAGTTCTCAACCTTCAACCACAATTGAGCCTAAAATTTCTGCTGCTAAGTGAGACAGTTGTTAAGGGGGAGTTACGACCTTTCTTGCCACAGTTGTTAAGTCAATCACTGCACTTGTTCGGTTAGTAACACAGTTGTTAAGTGAAATTGGCTTCCCCGTTGACTTTGCTTTTCAGAAGGCTGCAAAAGGTGATCACATGATGACCCCAGGGCATTGCAACCGGCATGAATATGAGTCAGTTGCCAAGCGTCTGAATTTTGATCACATGAGCATGGGCATGCTGCAACGGTCGTAAGTGTGAACAACAGTCATAAGTCAGTTTTTTAATGCCATTATAACTTCAAATGTTCACTAAACAAATTGTTGTAAGTCAAGGACTTTCTGTATGACACTCCCCACTTGTCATTCAGTATCTATAACTCTTTTCTCGAAAGGGATGTCCATATGATCCTTCCTCCAAAAGCGAATGGAAGCATTTTTGCCAAAATGTGGTTTTAATTTAGTTGTCTGTTTATACTCCCAACTAAGCTCAGCTCACCCAGATTTAATTGTCACCATTTTCAAACACAACAAAATGGAAGAGGGTTGTATTAAACACAATTCCCTACAAAGGCCGTAACTATGGTATCAAAAGGCCCAGTTCAAAACTCAGCTGCGTAAACTGTTTTAATTCTGGAGAAAAGTATAGTTACAAAAAAGCCCTGAAATCCAATCCTCACGCCACCCCTCTCCTTTAGCACATGTTCCTCCTTTTAAACATTTAGACTTTGAGGTTCAGATTTCCTGAGTTGGGCAGTCTTGTAATATAAATAGATTAAAGGCTTTGTAAAAAGTGGGTTGGGCTGCATTTGCTCTTATGTACACATGAAGTCATTAAAATGTGCTTGTTCTTCCTGACTAACTCCATACTTTCCCTGGTCAGCTCAGCAAGCCAGATGATTACCTGCTCATCTGGTAAGGATTTCTCTCCAAGGCTTCTTCTAATGCTCCAAAAAGATGGCTTCCAAACCCCTTTGCTGGGAGTAAACCACTTATTGTTGTCTTGGTGAATCTAAGACTAAGATGACATAATGCGAGTGGGACTGATTTCAAGATACATGCGGTGGAAATACTACATGTATCTGCCTGATCTATCTAAGCCTGGATCGCCCATGAAAAGAGCAAATCTCTCCATCCTCAGCAGCTGGAAGAGATTGAAGTATAATTTGTGATATCAGACATTCAGACTACTGAGTTTTGCTATTCACCTCACCACAAGATGTGTGAGGTACTAATCAGACTTGGAGGGAATTTTGATCAATCGCATTTCTATTAATTGTGACTTTAATTTTTCATAAGAAACCTCAAGCTTTCCATTGTTTTTTTATTAGCCAAGTATCTTTTGTTTCATAGTGTTTAACTTTTCTCAAAGCTATGGGAAAGTTTCCACACCAGGGCCTTCAAACCATTTTATTCCAAGTCAGATGAGCTACTGAAAGCAACCTGAGCTGGCAGATAATAGAAACGATGATTCCTGGCCTGTCCCAAGGCCCAAATAATGCAAAATGGCCCACATTTGTGTCCATTTTTTTTTATTTTAAAAGAAGGGTTTCCTTGACCTAAGCAATAGGTAATGGAGAACACACATAGCTTTTCTAAAACTGTTATCTTCCCAGAAGACAGAGATTGTCATTCGTAATTTAAGAAGTACAGTACAAAAACATCTCTTCCTTTTCTGTAATTATTACTCTCTGGAAACTGTATTTGCTTTAAAAATAGCTGGTCTCTCCTAGCTCACTGACACATTTAAAGACTAATTGGGTTATTAAGATGTAAGCATTTGGGAGCAATGGACAACCATCAGGATTTCAATCCACAAAAGCCCTTGTGGTTAGACATTTACTATTGTTTACCGTTGCACGAGTCTTGATTTTTTTGCAACACAAACCAAGGTGTCATATGAGTCTTGGTTGCTTTTTCCTGGTAGCTACTTTTCTTACAAACTGTCCCTTTTTATGGAACATCCAGGAGACTTCATCATTAAGTTGTTGTTCTCCTGAGCTTTCCTCTTTTTTTTTTTTCTTTTGAAAATCCATAGTCTTCTTCTGATCCATTTCTTTAAAGAAGACTTCATGCAAAACCTACCACGGGAGGCTCCTCGTCCCTTTTTCAAGTGGTACAGTGTTAATGTGCCCAGCCATGTCAAAACCCATATGCTGAAAAGTGTTTAAAAAACTGGGCTCACCCCTTTGAGATGCCAGTTTGCATAAAATGATCCGCAAAGTTAGATGCAAATTGAGGCCAACATAAAGTAGAAATCAAGCTGGTTTTTGCTGTCTAGGTTTACACTATGTTTGGGCTCCACAAGCACACCAGATGACCTGCCTACCTGTCTGTCTCAAAGAGTTGCACAGGAGGAGGCTTTCCTCAGTTATACTGAGAGCCCGGTGCCTGCAGGAAAGCAAGACATTTCAGTGACTTAAGCAGCAAATGCAGGACCTGACTGAAAGCCTATGGAGATTCTCAGTCATCCAGGTCATTGTTGTCCCAAAGGTGCTTTTTCAAGAGGCAAGTGGAGTTTCTGGTTTTTCTTTGAAGACTTTCATTTCTCATCCAAGAAGCTTCTTCAGCTCTGACTGGATGGTGGGAAATGGAAGGATTTATATTCCTTGCAGACAGCTGGTCATTTATATCCTTTTAGAGGGTCGTTAAGGCCACCTGGAGGTTTATCTGTGTCATCAGGGTCACCTTTGGGACTGGACTGAAAGGCTCCCATCAGATTCCCGTGAAATGAATGCAAGGAACCCATAGTGACTTCCAGGATAATAATCACCATTCTTCCAATAGAGGGCTTATGATAGAGGTAAAAGAGCAGAAAGGATGCTAAAAGCAAGCAAGAAGTCATTGAATCATTTTTAGGAACATTCATGATCTCGCCAATCCCCTTCTCAAAACTAACCAGATTTTAGATTTCCAGATATATTTAATACAAGATGCGTTTGGTGTTATATCCCATAACTAATTACATGTGAGCATATCTTGCCTGCTGTATAAACCATGAAGGAACAACCGGTTTTGTGTTTTGTCACAGGCTGCATCCCTCCAGGGCTAAGCTATTAAAAGCCACATGATGGATGTCTTAGAAAAGGGGGTTCGGTCACCACGCCTATACTCTCTTTGATGACTGTATTTTTCTCTAGTTGTCACTAATTTGCTGACTTATTTTTCTTGCTCTCCCAAAAACAGATGGGTAGATCCTATTATTAGTGGCCTGAATTGCTTGCAGAATTAATTAGGCAAATCAATTTAAACGTCACTTCCAAAACAAGATATGTAATATTTCCATTATATTAAATTTAGTTAATTATATATCTGAATATATATACAATACACAGACCTGGAGAAACACAATTATTATGTCAATTAATTGCTGAAATAGTAGGGATATATAAAACTCACCATGCTATTCTGAGTGCAGATCAATGGTTTCCAAACTTTTTGTGCTACTTTTATTTGGAGCATTTACTTCCAGAAAACCCTGTACTGCCCCTGAGCAGCATACTGGAGGGGAGGTTCAGCATCATCACAAGAGGGATAAAACTCTCTCTGGAACTTTCTAAGTTTGCACATCAATAGAAAATTCTCAATTATTATCCCCTATCATATCTTAATTAGACATTTTCTCTCATAGCAATTATGCAACATCTAGCAACATCTAGTAATCCAGTCCTCCTGATCTAAGCAGAGAAAAAATGTGTTCCTGCATCATTGCTGGCCTTTTTCTTAACTGGATGCTGTAGAACCATATTATCAATTTAACCATTATAAATCACAAACACTGAAGCAGAAACTCAGTGTCATTTGACTCACAGGGACAGAACAGAAGTGCTTTAAAACCCAAATATTCCGAAGCCTGTCTGTCAGTAATGATGATGGATAGGGCACTGTAGGGTACAAATGGTTGTGTCAAGGATTCAAATGGGACACTCACAAAGGATGTTGGTGAAGACAAAATGCCCTCTTCAAGTGTTAAAGCAGTCATGGGCTCTGGAGGCCTGGATGTGGCTGCTTAGAAGACTTTCCAAGTTATCACCCCAGGCTTCAGTGCAGCCTCCTTGGGTCTCAAGATCCCAAGACAATGGCTGCAGATCAGTGATGGGTTTCAAAAAATTTTATCACCAGTTCTCTGGATGTGGCTTGGTGGGCGTGGCTTGGTGGGCAAGGCAGGGGAAGGTTACTGCAAAATCCCCATTTCCTCCCGATCAGCTGGGACCCAGGAGGCAGAGAGTAGATGGGGATGGGGCCAGTCAGAGGTGGTATTTACCGGTTCTCCAAACTACTCAAAATTTCCGCTACTGGTTCTCCAGAACTGGTCAGAACCTGCTGAAACCCACCTCTGCTGCAGATGCAGAAATCACCAAGGAAAGCCTTCAAAGCAGCCATGCTGAGCTTTGTAGAAGATGCTCAAGGAGAAATAATTCATTTGCCCCAACACTCTTTGCAACGGGCTCTTTTCAAGGGCTTTACATAGCCCTTACTGAGTGCTTATTCACTGTGCCTGGATTGACTATTTGAACAGAGGACTAAGTTGTAAGCTCTCTTCATGTTTAGGCATTCAAATACTTAAAGGTAAAGGTAAATGAATGAGTTTTTAATGTTTTTAATTTTTAAATGTTTTTTTTTATAATGATTTTTTAAAATGTATTGTGAGCCGCCCTGAGTCTTCAGAGAGGGGCGGCATATAAATTGAATTAATTAAATTAAATTAAATTAAAGGTTCCCCTTGTACATATGTGCTAGTCGTTCCCGACTCTAGGGGGCGGTGCTCATCTCCGTTTCAAAGCCGAAGAGCCAGCGCTGTCCGAAGACGTCTCTGTGGTCATGTGGCTGGCATGACTAAACGTCAAAGGCGCACAGAACGCTATTACCTTCCCACCAAAGGTGGTCCCTATTTTTTTATTTGCATTTTTTACGTGCTTTCAAACTGCTAGGTTGGCAGAAGCTGGGACAAGTAACGGGAGCTCACCCCATTATGCGGCACTAGGGATTCGAAACGCTGAACTGCTGACCTTTCGATCAACAAGCTCAGCATCTTAGCCATTGAGCCATCACATCCCCCATTCAAATACTTAGGTGTTCTTTATAATAGATTGTGGGCCTGGAAGACATAGATAAATCTATATGCTTGTAATGGGGGACTGAGATCTCTTCAATTCTGCCTATCCCCAGTGATATTACACAGTGTGCAAAAGATCCGCCCACATAACAGACAAGAGTTATTCAAGGTCAAGGATGCTGGGGAGGCTGAGGAAGGTTTTAGCCACTAATCAAAATGTAAAACCTATTATTTCAGTTTAGGGCATACCAGATTCCAGCCAGAGAATGACTTTTTTTTTAAAATAGTAGCATAGTAATTTTAGACAGTGAAAAATATATAAATTAATACTAATTTTTTAAAAAAATATAAAAACTGCAGGAAAGAAAAATAAGAAAAAAAATAAGGATATAATAAAGAAAAATCAACTGACTTTCCACCCTCATCACACATATAAACCATTTTAGTAACTTATCACTTGTCTTAAAATATAGCAAATAATCTCTTCCCCATATCCCGTCTCTCATCTATATAAACAAATCCTTATAGCCTCATTGATCAGCAAAAGTCCATGAAGGATTACAGAGATGAAAATCTATCTGTTTCAAATTTCATAAAAGTAAACCTAGCATTAAAGGTTGGAACCTTTCTTCATTTTTTTAACATCCAACACTGGGAATGTCTACTTTATCACTTAGCAAAAACAAAAACAAGTATTTTCATCTTATCATTTATCAATAGATCTTCTGCTTCCAGTTAGGATGCTGAAGGCTCACAATGTTCTCATCATCCTGAGTGAAAAACCGCAGCAACATCTGTAGAGACTAACACGGCCATTAGTTAACCCACTATCTAGGGGAAGTGCTTTTCTTTTGTGAGCCTGTTCTGTCCCGCTGATTGAAAAATTAAACAAAAGAGTGAAAATGCATTCTGCTGCAGCCTGTTTTAAACAGCAACAGGGGAAGACAGCTGTCCTAGATTGTTATATATCTTTTAAATATAGGTGTCCTTGCGGAGCTGTTTAATCAGCGCAAGCAGCAAAGGATCTGTTGAGGAGACTTCTAGTTCTTCCAAAGCTTATCCCTACGAACAGCATCAAAGGCCAATTTTAAATCTATGAAGATAACATAAAGTCTCCCTTGGACATATTGGACCAAAGACATATTTCTTTGCTCAGTGTTTAAAAATCAGTTGGTGAGCCATGATGGCCATAATTTCTCTTGCTCCAGGCAATCTGCAGTCTCTATAGGAAGTGCCTGACATAAAAGATTATTTACAGTAGAACGTTTAGCAAACTAATAGAATGACTGTTAGCGGAGTCTGCTTTCTTACTTTTTAGATTGGGACAAAGACAGAATCCCTGGGGGTATATATAGCGATCTATCCATATGGGAAAAATTCTGCCGATCCTGGGATTTCCCAGTCCATACTATATTTTAACAATTCCGATCCAGACTGTTAACTCCCCTACTCTGGTTTATCTAATATGAAGCTTGTTAATATACCTCAGAAGCTTTACAATTTCTTGGAAACAGGTAATATTCAGCACAGAAATTCAAATCACTTATGCCAGTTCCAGGTTAGTGAATAAGTAAAAAGGAAAAAAAGCACAAGCAGCCAAAAACACGGTTTTTTCTAGCTTTCTGTGTCAAACTGGCGAAATACTGTGACAGAATCAACAACTTTTTCATATTATTAACTTGTTTTAAAGATTCTCTTAAAACCTTTTGTTTGTTGCTTTTGTATCTTGCTGGGGTTCTTATGTGAGATAGATGGCCACATTAGCTCTTTAAATAGAAAAATAAAATAGGTATTCTTTGTGCAGTCTAAACTGAAGTTTAAATTGCTCCCCTTCTTCCTAGCATAAACTTTCTGGTTGATATACAGTAAAAGATGCACTACAGGTAGTCCTTGATTTATGACCATAATTGAGCCTGGCATTACAATTGTAAGTCTTTAGTGGTTATTAAGTAGATCACTATGTGCCTGCATTGAATTTCACAATCTTTCTTGCCGCAGTCATTAAGTAAATGGGGCAGTCATTAAGTGAATGCAGCAATCATTAAGTGAATGCGGCAGTCATTAAGTGAACGTGGCAGTTGTTAAGCAAATCCACTTCTGCAATGGGCTTTTTTTGTCAGAAACCAGAAGTAACATTGGTTTCCAGCAAAATAAATAAATAAATCATAAATTGCAGTTGTGTGACTGTGTGACACTGCAAACAGCCAGTTACAGAATGTCCAATCACATGACCATGGGGAACAAGGCAGCCAACAGAACTTTGAATCCAGGTCATAAGTAACCCTGAGGATGTCTGTTGTAACTTTGATAAATTGCTAAGCAACCGTCCAGGACTACCTGTGATTTCCCTGCAACAGCAGGGATTTCAAGAGGCATAATAGAAGATGCACATCAGGGGTGGATTCTACTTACCTCCGCTACCGGTTCACAACGGGAGCGCTCATGCTTGCTTCACTTGTGCACATGCGTACTTCTGCGCATTCGCAGATTGTCCATGATGCCATCCGGGTGGGTGGGCGGAGCCTCCCGCCACCATTACTACCGGTTCGCAAGAACTGGACCGAACAGGGAGCAACCTACCACTGATGTACATGGGATGGTTTCAAATGTTACTGGCACAAATATGGGAGCAGAAAGCTTCTCTTTGTCAAACACTGGAGAACTCAGGAGATTCAGGCAGTTCAAACAAGTATAAAGATGTATTGCAAGCTTAAGCTCTCTACAAGAATCTGACCAACTGGCCATCAAGGGAAATGAGCAGGAGATAAGAGAGGCATTCAAGGTGGGCTGGATCTCTTGTGGGCACGCAAGGACTTGTGACATATGATGCCTCTGACCCCTCCCTCGGGCTCAGCCTGGTTATCTTGTCCCAGGCTTTTGGAGGCTATTGTTCCTATATCAAAATGTAGGGGGAAATGCAGAATTCATTGAAAAATTCTCATTTGTGAACTCTGATAAATTCCGCCATAGCTCCTTTAACCTTGCTCATTCTGACTGTGAGACGGAATGGTAAATGGCTGGCATTGATCATGCTAAACTTTTCCAGCTATTAGCTTCTCTGCTGAGGAGAATAATTTTGGCTGTCTCATTCTCCATGCTACTGTGGGACATCCCGTCATAATCACAGGCATTGTCATTCTCAAGCAGCACTTGAAAACTGTAACAAAGTAGCATTGATTTATGATTCTGATCTGGACCCTCCAAAGCTTTCTTTCTTGAGAAAATGTAGACATAGTCATTTAAAGCAGGGGTCACCAACCTTTCAGACCTCAGGGACCACTAAATTCATAATTTTAAATCCCATGGACCACTAATATGATCTGCTTAATGACCGGCTAGGTGGGCGTGGCTAGGTGGCCATGTGACTGGGTGGTCATGGCCAACTTGATGTCACTCACGTTGAGGGGCGCCTCGACGGCCTCTACTTGCCCCTCCTCTCCCAGCCCCTCCTCGTCTGCCTGCCCGGGCTCTTTAGGGCCCCAACAGGAAGCAGTTGTTGGAGCTAAGCAGCCACCATGAGAAAGAGTTGGCAAAACAGCTGGCTCAGTTCAAATTGGATCTGACTGAGAAGGAGGCTCAGCAGAAGCGCCTCACTGAGGACTATGAGCATAAGCTTTCCAAGACCTGTGGGAGTGCAAGGCCAGGTACCGGCACCTGGAGGCTCAGCAGACTGAGATGGTCAGTCAGTTCCAGGCCATGATACTGTCCCACTGGAGCAAGGCCCTCCAACTTGAATTTCTCTTCACCACCAATGGCGCTTCCCTCCAGCCTTCCTCCAAAGCCCCACACCAGGAGGCTGAAACAGACCCCAAGTCGGAATTTCTGCCCCGCTTCAACCTGCATAAAAAGACTCTGCAGTAACACAAGCGTTTATTGCACGTATCCAGCCCAGGGACCGTAGTTTGAGAACCTCTGATTTAGTGCAATATAAAAAATGCAAATAATTTTTCTGTGGACCACCAAAATTTTCTCACAGAACACCAGTGGTCCACGGACCACCAGTTGGTGACCGCTGATTTAAAGTGTTCTTGCTGTCAGCCCTGGCATGGCTGCCGCGTCAGGCCCACCATTACAGCGGGCGGATCTCACCAGGTGCCCCGTTCCTTCACCCAGACAGCAGCTGCTACTGCCCGTGCCCTTCTGATGCCGCCAAATGCAAAGCGACGCCAAATGACCTCACGGCAGGTCTAAGCCGGCTCCCCGCTGAACAGCTGAGAGGCGCTGGGCTGGGCGCCACCAGATGACATAACTCAGCGGCCGGCAGCCCTCTCTGACTTCTCCAAACTCAAACTGTAATGCTATTTACTTGCTGGAGAGAACAGAGGCAACCATGAATGATTTGGGAAGAAAATGATTGTGGTCTGCTGCCAAAGCCTAGTTTCACTGTGGGAGGAGCTGAGGGGTAATCAAGATGTAGGCAGGTATCCGGTGGGTGAGGAGCACGTGTGGGAGGGGTGGGGCTGAGTTACTTAGGTTAGTTAAGATAATCATGCACATAACTATATAAGATGGTAGGAAGCACAGAGCAATAGCTCCAACAAAAATTTCTTTTCTGATTAATGGATGTCAGTCTGTACCGGGAAAGATAAAGAACCTTCCAATCATCATCAGTGTGGGAGTCTATTATTCCGGAACCTGACACTTGCTTTTCAGAGACAATATTGATGGGAGAGGTGTATTGTACTTGATGATTCAAAAGCAAGGTGTGCTCCAGGTAATTAAAAATAATCTCTAGTTGGCCCGGGAGAGAGGAGCAGGGGAAATAATCCAGTGGTGAAATGTAAAATTTGTTACTACTGGTTCTGTGAGCGTGGCTTGGGGGGGGGGGGGGTAATGTGACTGGGTGGGCGTGGCCAACTTTTTTTTTTGTTTATTTTTAAAAGCATTTTTTCTACAACCTCTTCAGCCGAAAAATGCTTTTAAAAGGCTCTGACGATCCCAGCTGAGCCGTGCGATCATCAGAGGCTTCTTTTTTTACTTTTAAAAGCAATTTTTTGGCCAAAGAAAAAATGCTTTTAAATTTTTTTTTTAAAAAAGCCTCTGATGATCGCACGGCTCAGCTGGGCATGGGGGGTGGGCAGGGATTTTTGCTACCGGTTCTCCGAATCATCTGCCGGCATCATTACCGGATCGGGCGATCCGGTCCGAACCGGGAGCATTTCACCCCTGGAACTTCACCTCATTTAAATCATCCAAGGATTCCTTCTGATTATCTGCAAAGTTTTGTTTGCTTGTTGACGTAGAAGATGCAGTTAGGCATTCAAGTGCATTATCATCAGAAATCTCAAAACCACAATGATTAACTTTTTCTGTGGGCAACAGCCAAACCACTGGAAAAACACACATTGGTATAACTTGGACAAAGAAAAGGAAGTTTTTCATTAGTAGAAAGATGAGTTGGATATCAGATTGGTTAACAGACAGTAAAACTATTTTTGCATTATTCCAGCTTGGTTGCCAGTCAGTAATGTCAAATCTATCTGGTAGTCCTCGACCTACAACAGTTTTAGTGACCATTCAAAGTTACAACGACACTGAAAAAAGTGACTTATGACCATATTTCACATTTATGACCGTTGTTGCACCACATGATCACGTGATCAAAATTCAGCCACTAGTGATGGATCTGGGGGCCAGGATCATGTGATCATCCCTTTTGCGACCTTCTGACAAGCACAGTCAATGGAGAAGCCAAATTCATTTAACAATTGTGGCAAGAAAGGTTTCAAAATGGGACAACATTCACTTAACGAATGTCTCATTTAACAACAGAAATTGTGGGCTCAATTGTGGGTGTAGGTTGAGGATTACCAGTTACTGTAAAGTGAAAAAGTTGGGTTAACAGCTAAACCGTTTCTTTTGGTGAACCCTGACACTCTTGTTCTCCTCACAGTTACAGTTAGATTGCAAACTGATTTGTTTAGTTTGGTTTGTTAAAATATACTCACATAGACCACATAAATTAAAACAACACGTTATACAGCATCCAATAAAAGCTATTCATATCTGCACAAGATACACCTCAGAAGGAAGTCAAGTCCAGAAACTAATTGTCTCAGAGATGGGACACGATTTGAATATGATTTTGAGACTTCCCATTATTTAGTAGGCCGTGCACAGTTGCCATAACCTCTCTTAGGTGGCTGAATAGTATAGCCACAGCTGTTTCCTCTTGTCCATGACTTCAAGACAGTCCACCCAACATATCTTCCTTTTGATGGTTTCGTGATGAAGTTTCTGGCTCGTCTGTTTGCCCAACTACTTCTTGGCAAGCAGTTTGAAGGAATGTTTAAGGCAGTGTTTCTCAACCTTGGAAGCTTGAAGATGGGTGGACTTCAACTCCCAGAATCCCCCAGCCAGCAGCACTGGCTGGGGGATTCTGGGAGTTGAAGTCCACCCATCTTCAAGCTACCAAGGTTGAGAAACACTGGTTTAAGGTCAATTTCTTTTATCGCTCATAGTCAGAAGTTATTTAAAAAAAAATAGCAGTTGTGGTTTGAACTGACTGGAGACACTGATTAGCAACAAAATCTATTTAAAATCCCTCTTGACGTATCTCATTGTTCTGAAGGTTGTTTTTTCATGAGTAAATCAATTTAACTAAGAAAGAAACAGAATCAATGCACTTTACTATCCCAGCTTGAAGTGGTGATAGACACATCTACTTTGTGTTCTTTCTAGTTCTGATTCCAGTTTTAACACTTCACATTTGTTGGAATTAGTGAAGCGATTAAAAAGATTATTAGACCACACACTAAGTCTTTGGCTGCAGGTTTTGAGCTTGTCTGAATGCCTCTGAGTTGTATCATTTTTTTCCCTGTGGTTCCTGCATAGAATCTCCAACAGCATCAAGTTCCAGACACAACAAATCTTAATGAACCATATTACAAATCTATGACAAAAGAAAATACAACTGACTGACATAATAAAACAAAACTACAATAAGGGGAGCAGCCGATTATTTTCTATTTTCATGGTCAAACTCCTTTTTTAGTATTGCACCCAGTTTTGGTGCCATACATTTTTAAACATGTCTAATAATTTTCTAAAATTTAAAAACAAAACAAAACTATGAGACATGGGTAGATTGTTGTCATATGTGTTGTGATGACACAATGCAAACTCTATCTCTTAAGTTTGTTGGAAGTCCAAATTTAGTGGTCTAGAATCCTTTAGGACCTCATGGTCTACAGACCACAAGAAAGCCATAGACTATAGATAGTAGTAAGGAGTTACTTGAATGACTCCTTCTAACTACAGTTCTATGACTGTATGCAGAGGTGGGTTTCAGCAGGTTCTGACCAGTTCTGGAGAACCGGTAGCAGAAATTTGGAGTAGTTCGGAGAATCAGTAAATACCACTTCTGACTAGCCCTGCCCCCATCTATTCTCTGCCTCCCGAGACCCAGCTGATCAGGAGGAAATAGGGATTTTGCAGTAACCTTCCTCTGGATTGGGGAGGGAATGGAGATTTTACAGTATCCTTCCCCTGCCATGCCCACCAAGCCACGCCCGCCAAGCCATGCCACTCCCACCAAGCCACACCCACAGAACCGGTAGTAAAAAAAAATTTGAAACCCACCACTGATTGTATGACATTACTCTGAAGGACTGCACTGATTTATACAATGGCACTGTTAGTTGCAGTGGAGCTGAGTGTATGTTTTCTTGCAGCTACCAGTGAGGCTGGGTTTGCTGATGTAACATAAGTTAGAGAGCTATCGGAGCTCAGCACCTCTGGACTGTGGCCCAGTCTGCCTTCTGTTATGTTTTTATAAATGTACAACGATTCAAGCTTCTCAAAGAGCTCAAAGTCAGCATGCAGGATTATAAGTGGAATTAACCTCCTCAGAAAACATCATCCTCCACTACAAATGGAAAGGTCTGCTGAAAATAATTGCAAGGTCACTTGGCACTGAGATCAGATCACACCACCTCCCCCTATCTTGACAAAACAGGGATGAAAGACATCCAGATAAGGGTGGAATGAATTGCTTAACAGCCTTTGTGATGTTATTGAGCTGGACTGTTCCATCCCATTCCATTCAGATGACATCATAACAATGCTTTGGTGTGGGCTACAGCAGACACGCTGGCAAGAATACGAAGCCTTAGAATCACAAGGTGGCTTTCACCTCTGAAGGGTGGCTTTAAATAAAAGGACATGGAAATCACCCCAAACTGCCTTAAACCTTCTCTGCGTGCTTCCATGAAATTGGCCAGCACACTCTCACAGCAATACCTTGCTTGCATATTTACTTGGCTCTGAGCACCATCATATTCAACGGGACTTCTTTCCAATAAATATTTTTTTATTTAGTCACAGTTTTGTTCCATATAGCATCAAACCTCTCAAATTTCCTCTTTCCACCATGTATTTAAAATGGACAGTGATTAACGTGTGTGTGTGTGTGTGTGTGTGTGTACATGCATGAGTGCAGGTATATATTTATGTATGTATATAGCACGTGTATACTGTATGTGTCAGTAATGGAATTCAAGTTTTTTTACTACCAGTTCTGTGGGCGTGGCTTGGTGGCTGTGGTGTTGCTTGGTGGGCATGGCTTGATGGCTGTGGCAGGGGAAGGATACTGCAAAATCTCCATTCCCACCCCACTCCAGGGGAAGGATACTGCAAAATCTCCATTCCTTCCCCACTCCTGGGGAAAGGATACTGCAAACTCTCCATTCCCACCCCACTCCAGGGGAAGGATATTGCAAAATCTCCATTCCCACTCCACTCCAGGGGAAGGATATTGCAAAATCTCCATTCCCACTCCACTCCAGGGGAAGGATGCTGCAAAATCCCCATTCCCTCCCCGCTCCTGGGGAAAGGATACTGCAAACTCTCCATTCCCACCCCACTCCAGGGGAAGGATATTGCAAAATCTCCATTCCCACTCCACTCCAGGGGAAGGATACTGCAAAATCCCCATTCCCTCCCCACTCCTGGGGAAAGGATACTGCAAACTCTCCATTCCCACCCCACTCCAGGGGAAGGATACTGCAAAATCCCCATTCCCTCCCCACTCCTGGGGAAAGGATATTGCAAATCTCCATTTCCACCCCACTCTGGGGCCAGCCAGAGGTGGTATTTGCCGGTTCTCTGAACTACTCAAAATTTCCACTACTGGTTCTCCAGAACCTGCTGAATAGCACCCCTGGTATGTATGTTATGTATGTGTTTTGGTAGATATATACTTTCTCTTGGGAGCAGACAACAGAATTTCATTTTTAATGTGGGCCTGTGTGCTCACAGTTAAAAATGACAATAAAGTTATCTTATCAAAATATGGTTAGGATTATTCTGTTACGAGGCCATTGTATTCATGTTCAGTCAGAACTAGACCTTAAAATTATAGCCACCCTGTTCAAGATTGACTAACACGTTGTTCAACTGAACCATGCACAAAGACAAAAACACAATATTGTGAAAGGAAAATGTCCCTGAACTTACGAAAACTTCAACCATCATCTCTAAAAAGGAGTACACAGAAGCAAAATTAGATAAAACCTCTGTGTATATCCGCTTAGGATGCAAACTTCAGATTAGTCCATAACCAACAAACCAACAACATAACCAACAAATGTGTCCATGCAACATACTTATGTGTTTGTGCATCTCTAGATATCTGCCTAAACTCAAACATTAAATTGGATTAGGACTAATAGCATTAAATTCAGTTATTAAACTAATTATTACACTTAGATGCCTAACATTTAAAATTATTTCATCCCCAATCTGCATTATGGTTCCTAATCTCCCTTCATATACAAACTAGTGTTACTTAGAGAAGCACAAAAATATTATATAGACATGCTATTTTTCTTTCTTCCAGTAGAAATAGCAACAAGAGAATAAATCAAAGGGGGGGGAAGGACACCTATACTAGAAACCGAAGGGAAAGTGTTGGGATGAAACTGGCTAGAGAGGAGAAAGGGGAAGAGGTTGATTTAACAAGAAAAGTGATAATTTTTGTTTTAAAAATTAAAAATATCTGGCTAGGTATTGCAGAAAAATTTAAAACCTCTTTAAGCAAACTTCCTCCCACAAATTATGGCTAATATTTCAGCTGATTTTTCAGAGACCTTATACACCTCTTCAACAGTAATACCCTTGCTCATTTATACTTCTTGCTCATTTCTTGATTTTCAATGGCTTCTGTTCTTATCGGCAAATACAAGAATATTCTTGCCCTCAACATATGTCTCTACATCTTTCAGGTCAGTAAAAGTAATTGCTTACAGGACAAGTAAGATAAGCAAGTGTTGCCTTAATTGGAAATGGATATGATTTTGGGCAATACATGAACAATTAAGCAATTTGGCACCATTTTATAGAAAAAAGGAATGTTGCATGAGCCTAAATTTCATTTTCAATCTCAGCTGAATCAGGTTTCCTTAAATACTGCTGATCTTTGTCCCCCCACCCCTTGTGTTTGCTTTGAATTCTTAAGAGGCATATCCTAGGCCAATAAAGCCATGGAGGTTTCATTCCCCTTGTGATACCAGAAACAAACTGTATGCTACAAGCTGAGGTGAATAACTGTCAAATGACCTTCTTGCAGAAATGGAAAACAGCTGAGATTTTCTGGGAGGACTGCCACAGCGATAGGAGTCTAGGTCACCTCTTGCCTTTCTGCTCTAAGAACTTCACACTTTTTCTCTTCTTCACTAGAAGATTTTTTAGAAAAAAGTTCTAAATGTGAAGCGGTTACAGGAAGTGGTCAGTAATTCAAAGGAATGGATAATGGGGAGCTGCAGAAGGCCAGCTATGTTTGCCCTTAAAACTGAAAAACCAAGCCGTCTCTCCAAAAGGTCAAAAGGGATAAAAAATAAGCTATTCTCTACTATTTCTCTTACGGAGATGACAATTCCATAGCTGTCTTGCCTTAAAAGTCACAAAAAGTTTGCATAAATAATTTGGGCTTTAAACCCAATCTGACAATATCCAGATAACTTAGATTTGCACTTCCCAGAAATCCTAGTCAAGCTTAGCAAAAAGCTTTTGTGAGAAGGGTGTTCGAGGCTTTATGTACAATAATTTTGATTATCCTAAGCATTTCAAAAAAGTATCCATGTTTTCATACTTTTATGCACTGAATATGATCACACTAAAATCCTATTAGCATTCTTCTTCCAACCACACTGAAAATTAGTAACTTGCACACTGTTTTAGAAAAAAAAAACACTCCAAGGGATAAGACACATTATTTGAATTCACTTTGCAATATCTTTAGATGATTCTAGGCTACAAGCAACCCCAAATCCAACTGATGGCATCATAAAGGTACTGCCCTAGTCAGTGCAGTTCAGGCCGCAATATTTTTTTTAGCATGGCCCTTGATCATCAAAAAAAATCACCACTATTCTTTTTCTGCAACCAGCTGGATTGATTCAACAATGGGAGAGAATCCCTGAAGGGAAGCACATGATTCTAACATAACTGTAGGCATTATTTTACTTTCTGAAATAAAAAGGAGTTGAATTCTCTCTATTTTACAGCACACCCTGTTGGGCAATCATTAGACAGCAGCAAAGTGGTATAAAACTTGTAATGCTATGCTGCCATCTAATGGTTAGATCTTGGTGTCCTGTATCTGGTAACCTTACTCAATAAATAGAATAGGATAGAATAGAATAGAAGTCTTTATTGGCCAAGTGTGATTGGACACACAAGGAATTTGTCTTGGTGCATACGTTCTCGGTGTACATAAAAGAAAAGATACATTGGTCAAGAATCATAAGGTACAACACTTAATGATAGTCATAGGGTACAAATAAGCAATCAAATCATATTAGGAAGCAGTCAATATAAATCGTAAGGATACCAGCAACAAGGTTACAGTCATATAGTCATAAGTGGGAGGAGATGGGTGATAGGAACGATGAGAAGATTAATAGTAAAAATAACAGTAAATGAAGTGATTCTGTCAATAAACACCAGGCCACACGGATAATTTCTTTTTTGAGGCATTGCCCATTTGTTTGCTGGCTCAAAGACAGTGATAAAGACAAAAAGCTCAGGAACCTGATTGTGGAAGCATCTCTCAGAAGTTCAAGCATGTATTTTGATTTGAGGAGACAAATGGGTAGTCGGTGATCTTAAACAGTAAAATGGTTACCTTGGCTTTTATATGAAGTAGTGAAGGTGACTTCAAAGGAATTATGGTACTGTCCACAACTTCTAAAAAATTGGGAATCCAGATTTATATAATGACAAAAATGGAACAACTTCAGATAAAGCAATCATTGGTTATGAACACTAAAGCAATTATTGTGGGATTTACCCATGGGCTACTTAGCAGATGACTATGCTAACTACTCCAACTTCTTCATCTAAGGGGTTTGAAGAGGAGTACAGAGATAGTTTTGAAGACAATCCGGCAGCTATTACAAAAATATCAACTTAGCCTTTAACAGGAGGGAGGAAGAAACTCAAAAGTTTGCCATGTTGATTCTCTTGGATAAAAAGAGGAAGGAAAGGAAAACTCTCAGCTTTTGAACATTCTATCATCTTATTATACAACAATAAGTAAAGATATTTGTAAAGTAAATTTGTTCTTGTGGTATCTATTTCCTGACCTGGCCTAGAAAGGTCAGAAGAAACATCAGCTTCAACTGCATCCACTTAGAAGGTCAACCAGATCCTTACTGGCCAGAACCTTGGCCCACAACCCTGTTATTGCTCCTTCTGAACCTCTAGCAGGGGTGAATTCCAACAGGTTCTGAAGAACCAGCAAATACCACCTCTGGCTGGCCCCAGAGTGAGGTGGGAATGGAGATTTTGCAATATACTTCCCCCAGGAGTGGGGAGGGAATGGAGATTTTGCAGTATCCTTCCCCTGCCACACTCACCAAGCCACGCCCACCAAGCCACACCACACCACGCCCACCAAGCTACACCCACAGAACCAATAATTGGATTTCACCACTGACCTCTAGCCACCCTTTGATAGGACTAGAATTAGTGATCTGCGTCAATTGATGCCTTCAATCTAGCAATAGAGCAGACTTACTGGGAGAGAGAAGCGTGAACACCCATATTTGTGAACTGCACCGAGTAAGTGTGAACATTTAAACTTTGCTAAATGGCACCATTTGTGGCCTTGGAAGATGCAGGGCCTGGATGCTCCCAGAATGTAATAGACTTGCTACTGGTAAAATTGCCTTTTCATTCTAATATAGTTGGTTTTGGTTATGATAGCTTTATCATAGGGTATGGGGTATGGGTAATAGGGGTGGGGCTAAGGCAAGTTAGAGTATTTAAGTGGGATATTGTAGAGGCTTAGATCCATCTATCTCCAATTTTAAGGAGCAAGTGTTGTATTTGTAGCAGGGTTTTATCTTCCAATAAAAAAAAATTGCTTCCCAACAAAATCCTGTAATCTATAAATGCTAAAGGCACTGATTAATCTACATGCATTATGGCATGTAGATTCACACTAGCCATCGTGATGGAGACAGGATGAAACATGCATGGTGACATCACAACATAATCATCCCAATGCCAGATCCAAGTATGTAAACTGTGGAGTCTGCATCATGAATCAACATGCATGTTTCATCACTTGTCTCCAGCCATTGTGGGTGCCTATGAATCAGATTGGATCAGATTGCATTTCCTTGCTCAGCAACTGAATGTTGATTTGCTACAGAAAAGATAGGTCATCCCTACAGTGGATCTATCTCTCTGCTTTCTCTTGAGGTAGGGAGATATTTTGGTCATGCTTCCAATGGGAGAAGCAAAGTAATTTCCCACTTTTGGAATAACAAACACCAAAGAGACCTCAAAGCTCATGAATCTACACAGATTACAAAAGGAGGAAAGAAAACATAATTTATTACAGTTACAGAAGTCAAAACAAACAAATATAGGGCGTGTATCAGTGGCGGGTTGCTCCCGGTTCAGTCCGGTTCTATAGAACCGGTAGTAAAACTGGCGGGAGTCTGCCATGCCATCATTGTGGGTAATCTGTGCATGAGCAGAAGTGTGTGCGCTCCTGCTGCGAACCGGTAGTAAAGGTAAGTGGAACCCACCCCTGGTGTGTATCCTTTTGGAAAAATTTCAAATACTACTGGTGTAAACCAGGTGTATCCAACCTTTTGGTTTGCCTGGACTGCACTGAGTGAAAAGGAATTCTCTTGGGCTGCATGTAAAATATATACTATAATTAGTGAATATAAATCATATAATAATGATAAAAGTTTACGATCTTGTACAGTTGCATTATTAGCTGTTCAGGACCACAGGCAGTCTGCAGATGGTGGAGTTGGACTTGCCCGTTCTAAACTCTGCAGGACTTTTTTTTTAAAAAAAAGACTATCAAGAATGTTTGATTTTCTGTCTGTGGCAAGGCAAAGAAATAGAAACTTAATGCAAAATGAAAATCTGGTTTCAATAGAAAGCAAGCATTCATAAAGATATTTTTAATAGTCCGGGAATGTTTTTACTGAGCAAGAATATCTATTATAGTTATTAACAGATTACCTATAAAATTGAGTGGGCGGTATAAGTCAACATTTAGAAGATATCTTGGAATTAAGATACGAAGTCACATGTCAGATGAACTGTTCTTTGGAAGCAGAATAAAGAAGATGTTTAAACAAGCCGTATAATAAAAACCAGGGTTTCAATAATTGAAAAAAGGAGTACAAAAAACATCTAGAAGACAAGAGAAAGGGTTTTGGTTTTGCTGGATAATATCACCAAATGCTTTTATACTCACACCAGACAGAGAAAATAATATTTAGCTAACTGATAGCAGATATCACCCCATCTTTGAATCTCTGAACGGTGATTCAAGATTATGAGATTTAACTTGTTAAAGTCCAAGAGAAAAGATCTAGCTAAAGAAATACTACACAGAATACATCACTGTATATTGTTGCAAGAGAACAGCCTAAGCTGACAAACTTCCTTCACCATGAAGATCTAATAGGAATTGGTCGCCCTCTGGCGGCACTCTATTATTTATTTATGGTGATTATTTTTCACCTTTGAAGGTAATTTGGGAAAAAAACAACCCCTTCCTGTAAGTAGAAGACCTCTGTGCTCTGTATTAAGTTGGACGGACTTTTCACAGTTTTCCTTGGAGGCCTGTGGGAAGAATATATGTTGCTCCTGCATTAAAAACAACAACAATAATTAACATAAATGCAATTCGTTAAGGCACCAGCACCAATTTTTCAGGCTTGCACAGGAGCAGAGTTGCTTAATTAATAGCAGAGGAGTATATGTGGGGGAAGATTTATCTCTATGCCTGTTAAGGTTCCTCCCAATGTTATGGAATGATGAGACCAAACAACATTCCTGGTCAGCCAGAGACAGTTTATTGCGCAGTTTCAGAATCAGATTTGTATCTGCAATTCTGAACCAAGAAGAGCTCTGATACAACTGCTTTTATACATATCCAAGACAAAGGATTTTGTGAGCACAGCAGTTTTCCATATATGGTTAACGTACATTTGTTACATGATAATTGATACTTTCTAAATTACTAAATTCCTACATTATTTTCTAGTTCATAAGATTATCTTAGCTAAACAACCTTCCTCAGTTCTGTGATTGCTGATGCGTAGATTCATGGCTGCTTTGGATACTAAGTAACTTTTGTTTCATATGGATGTCCTTGCATTCTTGACAACTAGGCCCTTCAGAAGATATATATTACCAAGAATGAAATTTAGCTGATTTAGTGTAATCTCTAAACAAGCACATTTCTTTCTTATAATAATGTGAATAAAGAGGGTCCTTCAGTGTTCATATAGCTGATCCTGTACTATTCCTACATCATTCACATTACCAATATGAGATATCTTGCATTGGTCAGGCCCAGAAACATCTGGGACTGCTTAGTCACTCATTTTTGATTCAGAAAAATCTATGGGACAGCTTCCCAGCTTCAGTGATTATCCTGAATGCTTGGCTGAATACCTGTCCCTAAATGGCATTTGAAATCTGTGCCAGGAACTGCTCAGTTTCTATCAGGACCAAGAGGCCTTCTAAGGAGGTTATGCCAGCCCTTTTCAGTCACATCTAAATATCTGCACGGTGCTAATTACAGACTTGATATTGAAGATTAATAAAGAAAAACAAGAATCTTTACCTAAAGCAACAACATTGCCTGCCAGCTCTACTTTCTTGGTACCTTTTCTCTCAGAGCTTTGTCACCTTGGGCTTATAGTCCTTGGCCCCATCATAATGCATCTCTTTCTTAATTTATTTTTGTTGGAAGGAAAATCCATCTGGTTCAGTTTCAAGCTGGGAGAAAGATGCTGGAAATAACATGGAGAATGATTGGAAAGAAAGACTTTGTTTTTTGATGAACAGAAAGTGTATGTGACTTTGAAGTTTGAACTGTTCTGGGGGTTGTGCAATGAAGGGGCTTGTGTTTTTTGCTAAATGGTGGTGGGTTAATAATCCTATTATTTCATACCTAAAGGGTCATGTCCTATTCTTAGAATTTGGGTGGAGGAGAATGTAAATTTTAATCCCATCCCTGGAGGGGAAGTTGTTTAGTTTTGTGAATAGGCTGGCCCAATCTTTCTTAATGGGCACAAAATATCTGCTGGGGGCTATTAAAAATCTGCTTTCTGTCTTTGTCTTTAAGAGCATGTTTCTCCATTCCTCCCTTTGGGGAAATATAATATTGTGCTTCTTTTAATATTCCCCTAAATATTTCATTCTTCATGGGGGGGTTTCATACACTTTCTTTGTCCAGGGGACCCCAGCCAAGAACAAATAAACTCCCAATTTCCTCTCCTCCTGAATCCCATCTCCTTTCTCTCTCTCATTCCATGAGGAGTGGCCCTACTTACGGAATCCCCTGAGTCGGGTCACTTGTAAGTTTCCAGTCAGTCAGCGGGTCCCTGGATCACTATGCTTGCTCAAAACCTTCAAAAACATAAGCAGGCCCAAATAGTGAAAAATCTGAAGCACATTGAGATTTACAAGGTCCTGTTACAATAAAAGTAGTTTTGGACCTATATGGCATTGATTTCTTAGCCCGGTCTACCCTGTAGGCACTGTCCTTATATTTTCCTAATGGGAAATAAATTTAGAAAAGCAACTGATAGATTCCCCTGACTTTGTTTGCCCTCCCACCAAATATCACCAGGCTGTAGACAAAATGCAGAACTGTTCTCCTTAATGTGGGTGAGATGGGAGATGGGGCTGAGACAGGGTGAAATCCAGCAGGTTCTGGAGAACTAGTAACGGAAATTTTGAGTAGTTCGGAGAACCAGTAGCAGAAATTTTGAGTAGTTCAGAGAACCAGCAAATGTCACCTCTCGCTGGCCCCAGAGTAGGGTGGGAATGGAGATTTTGCAATATCCTTCCCCCAGGAGTGGGGAGGGAATGGAGATTTTGCAGTATCCTTCCATGCTCACCCAGTCATGCTCACCAAGCCACGCCCACAGTAATAAAAAAATTTGTAAAAAGTAGTAAACAAATTTGAATTTCACCACTGGGCTGGGGCGGAGGCTGTTTTGACAGATAGCTAAACTGGATCATCACATTCAAACAAAACCTGAGTATAAACTGAGAGTCAGCTCCTTTGGGATATAGTTTTAGCAGCAATCTGAAACAATACTCAACCAGGGTTTGCTATTTTGGGGATATACCAGTGCAAACCATGTCAACCCTAACCCTGGATTATTATTTCTGTGTTGTGTTGGGAGATAGTGAGGGTTCCTCCATTCTTCCTGTTTTTTTTGGCCAGAATTAAGGAAGCAATGGCAGAAAAATCCAAAGATAGATGGAATAGGAGGAATTGATTCTTTCTCAATAGGTCTTTTTTCCAGAGAGATGCACCTACCCTACCAAAAAACCTTGCTGAGAAAATCATGGTTTTCTTTTTCTTCCCTCCATTTTCTGGACAGATTGTATGGAAACATACAATTGACTTGCGGCCTGGTCAATTTCAGCCTTCAAATGTGATGCAAAAGAAGAGACGTTGGTAGCGGAGAAGAGGTGACATCTCTTTTAACACTGCTAGTGCCTGCAGAAGGATTTCCATTGTCATAGCTGCCTCCTTTCAACACAGACTTCACATTCTGCTTTCCCTCTGCAGCTCCTTAATATAATTTGTTTTTGTTTGAAACAAAATGGGTATACATCCCTTTTCCTCACCAAGCCCAAAGGAGTATTGTCCTGTTATGAGGGGACCTGGAGAACAACATGCCATGAAATGAATGGATGAGATCTTACTCAGCCAAAACAGATACTACACCTGGGACTTGGATTCAAGATGCCAGAGTGAACTGATAAAGAGCAGGAGACATCAGGGGACTACAAATGAAGCTATGGCTTGTAAAAGGAGTTGCTCCAAGGTTGTTTCAATTTGCTCCTAAACCAGAGTATGGGTTCTCCTGGAGTCCAAGCCAAAAGGGCCATGGAAGACAATGATGAGTGAATAAGGTGGGTCATACCTGGACCAGCAACTGATTCTTGATTGGGTCATCCTCAGCATCATTGATAAAGCATCATAATTTGTGTCCACAGAAAAATATTTATTTGGAGAAGAGATAAAACAGCACTTCAACTCCAGAAGAACTAAAGAAAAATGTAAGCTACATTTATGGCGGGCTGAGGATAAGGTAAAGATAGCATAATGTATCCCCGTCCTTTATACATTGTTAGAAAGGCATTTTTATGGCTTAAAGGGATGTAAGAAAGACTCCAAGGATCAAGAGTCTTGAAAGAGTCACTCTTATTATCAGCCTTTTAAACCCTACAATTTGGGACATGACTATCATAAAGGCTGTCTCTCCCTTTCTGACTGCATTTATCCACCCTCACCTATTTTATGAGATTCCTTTGAATTGTTGTTGTGAGACAGGTAAAGTTGACGACAACAACAGCAAAAATCCCCTCAAGCTACCTGTTTGAACTTTGATATAATTTAATCCTCTGACTGGAGCAGCCATTCATTCCACTCAAGCCAAAAGTTTAAAAGTTACCGTTTTGACCACATGCTGTCAAGGGAAGCATGAACAGGATCAGGTCTGGCATTGAAGAGGCAGCCCAGAGAGGTCCAGAGGGGAGGGTTTTTTTTTAAAAAAAAATGTCCTGCCAATGTAATGGAAGCCCTGCCCTGCTTTTATCTCTGTTGCACATTAAAAAGGGGACGGGGTGGGGGAGAACTTTAGTTGTGCTGATATGGATGCCACTGTGACCCTTTTGACACTGCAACAATGATCCTGAGACAAACCCTGAAGCTGTGTTTGAAGTATCAAATCAGGCCTTAAATCCAATCCAGGAACTGGTATATAATTTACTTTCTGTTGTAAAAATCAGCCTGACTTTTAGATCAGACCGGGGTGAAATTCAGCAGGTTCTAGAGAACCGGTAGCAGAAATTTTGAGTAATTCGAAGAACTGGCAAATACCACCTCTGGCTGGTCCCAGAGTGAGGTGGGAATGGAGATTTTGCAGTATCCTTCCCCTAGAGTGGGGTAGGAATGGAGATTTTGCAGTATCCTTCCCCTGCCACGCCTACCAAGCCATGCCATGCCCACCAAGCCATGCCCACAGAACCAGTAGTAAAAAAAATGTGAATTTCACCACTGGATCAGACTATTTGAAAGACTACAATATTTTCCCACATGAATCGGCTTGCTTTTAGGACTTGGATGAAAAAGCTTTCTTTTGTCCTATTATCAGCAAAAGCATGCATGATGAGAATGTTTTCAGTATCAGTTCTCAAGCTGCCCCATATATTTTTGTTTTGTTTTGTTTCGTCCAGCCAGCAGACACTTTTGATCGGGCACATTTTTGGCATCTGAACTATCCTGCTGCTAAAGTAGCCTTTAATCTAGTCAATGCTATTAATGCTTTTTGACTGCTGGGTTTTTATATGACAGATTGGGAAGCTTTGTAGATAACTTTGCTCTGTGTATATTTCTCCAATTTACTTCAATAAATCCTTCTAGAGATATAACTGAATCTGATGTTTCTTTTCCTTTTTTTAACTGAACTGTGTGTGGTTTGACGTATTTTGCTGAAATTCCCTGCAGTAGGGTGTTTTGGGGTTTTTTTTTTTTTGCTTCCTTTAATGGTCTCAAAAAGAAATCAACAGGGTTTTTTGTAAACACGCAAACAGATAGTTTCTATCACAGAAAAATGTGCTAATAGCATTTACATAACTTAATTGGCATATTTTTAGTCTACGAAAATCAGTATTTTTTCTGAAAACCTCAAGATAGAATTGTTCTGCAAAACTCATGGTGGATGGTTGGAAAATGCTCACATGAATATTCACACATAAACTGATACGTTGTACGGTCACAAGTTTACCCAGCCACCTGACTGTGCAAACATACACACGTGTGCACGCACACACGCACACACTCATTATCTTGACCTAGAGCAGGGGTGGGCAATTGTGGCTCTTTTACAACCTGCAGACTTCAACTCCCAGAATTCCTGAGACAGCTTGGCGTCTCAGGACAGCTGATACGTTGTACGGTCACACATTTACTCAGCCATCTGACTGCACAAACATACACACATGTGCACGCACACACACTCATTATCTTAATCTAGAGGAATGAGGAAGAATCCTCCTTCCTCTTCCTCCAGGACATCTAGTTTCTGGCCACACTTCCTCAATTACTGTTAGAGGGCAAACAGGGTTTCTGAGATGGAGAAATGTTATCCTCCTTCTTCTCAACCACATCCTGGAAGCATACCTGTGCAACTAATGGGTGCCCTGGGAATTAACTGCTCTGCTGAGGATTGCTGGACCTTGTGTGCATATTTAACGGCAAATGTTACTTCATGCTATGCTTCAAAGCAACATAAATACGTAGAAATGTATATTGCAAACACATCTTTTTGTTTTATGTAACCAGACTCTAGCTTGCCCAAGAGGTATTGCAAAATCAAAATATTTTTCTAATCGGTATGTGACTAAACAGAGAGAACTACTGTTATAAAATTCCAAAATTACAGTTGCATTTGCATTGCTCTGGCTCTTGTGAAACTGATCATCTGATGCTGGGGAAATTTAATTAGATATAGCAAGATGTTTGGTTCATGTTTTCTATGAAAGCCAGTTTTAAAGCTCAAAGATTCAAATACCACTTAGTGAATATCCTATGAAAATGTTACATATTTGTTCAGGCCAGGGATAACTCTTGCAAGTGGGTGTATTTATTTCCCACCACCATTTTAAGTCACATAATATTTCTTAGGGCATATCTGTGCTTACTATTCAAACTGCTCTTGTCCTATGCTAATGCTGGTTTGACTTCATACTGGCTTAAGAAAATCTACACTGGTTTAAGAAAATCCTGTCCAGACATAATTTTGAAAACTTTCAAAGTACTCAATCCACATTTCAGGCTATTACGTCTGTCAATTGCTCTTCCAACTTTCTGTTCCATTAAAACAATGACCAATTGCTTTTCTTCCTTTGGAAAGCGATCCCTGCATACATACATATGGGCTCTGTAGCGCCCCTGCAGTCGTTCACCCTTATGACCGACAGCAGGGACACTGCAGCCATCTCCCCTCCATCCCCCCACCCCCACTCCCAGTGGATCCCTGCAGGTCTTTCTCCCTCATACCAGGTCCTTGCAGACTGCTTTAAAGTAAACCTTCCATTCTTTCCTTCCTGCTCTACTCTGACAGGTTTCATAAGATAATATGTTTGATGAGATGGGCAAAAAGTTTCACTCAGAATGCAAGAATTTTTGATTAATGGAAAAGCCAGGCCTAAAATTGGATTAAGAGTCAGCCACATCCAGCAGACTATAATCAAGGAGAATCAGCTGCTTTTAATTAATATCTGCACATATAGCTGTGCAGAACCTAGCTCTGTCATGTGTTGGTTCAGGGCTAGTATTACTACATAATCTATCTATCTATCTATCTATCTATCTATCTATCTATCTATCTATCTACCTACCTACCTACCTATCTATCTATCTATCTATCTATCTATCTATCTATCAATCATCTATCTATCTATCTATCTATCTATCTATCTATCTATCTATCTTAATAAGGATGGTTCTCTCTCATATTAAGATACAAATCTTGGCTTAAAATCCATGTGAGAAACCAACTGTATTCAGTAGCAATGTACATGAGATTGAGAGGCCACAGAAATGGTGCTGCAATTTTTTTCAGGCCTTTGGGCATAAATTGTCAAACCCCCCACCCCTTTCCAGCAGCAATATCCTTGAGAATACAGGATTTCCTAGGACAGGAGTCAGCAACCTACGGCTCTGGAGCCGCATGTGGCTCTTTCACCCCTCTGCTGCGGCTCCCTGTCACTCAAAATATGCATCACAACCACCAATGTGTGACACCTGCCAGCACACAATTTACTGAGCTTTTCAACTTCCGGTAGGCCAACCATGGATAAATCCAAGAAAATAAAAGTTTCAGAAGAAAACAAAACGTTTAATTCAACTACATATGCTAGTTTTGTGGCCGCTCAAGAAATAGTCAGGCACGGGAAGCGTTTTGTGGCTCCCGGTGTTTTTTTTTTCTGTGGGAAACAGGTCCAAATGCTTTTTGAGTGTTTAAGGTTGCAGACCTCTGTCCTAGGACTACTGCTTAACCACAGTCAGCAGGCAGCTGCTGTCTGAGATTAGGCACAAGGCTCTTAGACCTGAGTCTAGAATCTACATACAGTTTTTTTTTTTCCTGAGAAGCATTCTCATTTCAGATATTACTAGATCTATGCCTGAACGTGCAAGTATGAATAGATTCTTAAAGCCTCTGCCCTCTACATGAGAAAGGGCCTTAGCTGGCCTTTTAGCAATCTGGAGCATTTAATGATGATCTAATCCAGAGTTCCGGCTTTGTGGACCAGCAAGGAGAGGAAAAGAGGAGATTTGTATAAGCGGCATGCATGTGCACCTGCCACTCACTTAAACAGAGCGCACACACGCATTTGCCTGCTGTTCACGCAAGTGATACACGTTTGCGCTCACTGGCCGTTTCCGTGGCCCAGTTACAAATCCTACACGGCTCACAGGTTGGGGAACCCTGATCTAATCTGATGTAAAGACAACAAAAACTCATGTATCTCTAGACAGCTAGTCCTCAATTTACAACCTAGTGGCTGTTTGGCTGTTCCAAGTTATAACAGCACTGAAAAAAGTGACTTATGGCTATTTTTCACTTACGATTGTTGCAGCATCCCCGCAGTCATATGATCAAAATTCAAACACTTGGCAACTGGCATGTATTTATGGTGGTTTCAGTGTCCCAGGGTCATGTGATCCCCTTTTGCAACCTTCTGACAAGCAAAGTCAAATGGAAAACCAGCTCACTTAACAACCACGTTACTAACTTAACAGCTGCAGTGATTCACTTGACAACTGTGGCAAGAAAAGTCGTAAAATGGAGCAAAACTCACTTAACAACTATCTTGCATAGCAACAGAAATGTTGGCTTCAATTGTGGTTGTAAGTCGAGGACTAACTGTATATGGATGAGATTGCTGCCACTAGCTTTTGGAATGTTATAACATAAAAAACCATTATTGGATGTCATTCACTTTTTCTTAAATTATTTTTTGATTTGATGGAAGGCCACAATGGGCAGGTAATTACACGATCCCATGAAGCAAGTGATTTTTGGAAGAGTTTTCAGAGATGTTCTGTTTTCCTTTTTAAGGTGTGTGTCAAGTTTTTCCAATGAGTCACCTGCCTGTTTTGTTTTAAGACATAAAATTGAGACAAAAACCACATCTGCATTTATTGGCAGACAGCTGCCAGATTCTAGCTATATCATTTCAGGATCATTTGGCAGCTGGGAAAGAAAACAAAGAGATTTGGGAGCTCTGCGTGTCCTATGATTTGTTTCCCCAGCAGGGTGTATCGTATGTAATTATTAGCCTCTCAAGGATTCTTAGGTGTATATTTAGAAAACATACTCTGATTAATTTGAGCCTGTACAGCATATGTGAATTAATGTAGATAACCATACAAGCGATTTCAGCTGAAGATATTTGCTATTCGTGTATGCACAAAAAATTGGACTGTAGGATTTTTCTTTTCTGTAACTAATTTAGATGATTTTCTAAGGCCAACAGCCAGTTCCAGCTATTGTGAAAAGTACAATAGGATGCATAATAATAATTTTCTTCAAAAAGATAAGTCATGCAGAGCCAAATCATTCACTTTAAATTCCAATATTTTTGGTTAAATAAGAGGCTATCTAAACTTAAAGTTGATTTTGAAATTTCAGCCGGTAACCAGTAGGGTACCTGGTTATTTTATGATGTACCAATATAAAAAAGATATACGTATTAGGCCTAAATCCATTCTAAGCCTAACTATACTGACTGGCAAAAGTGTAGTTTTTCAGCACTGGCCTCATTTAGAGGACTATGTTCAGTTTAATCCCTTTTATGTTATCGTTAAAAGATCTTCAAGCAACTCATTCAGTTGGCCTGTAACTGAGTTAAAACACCACTGGGATTGTTATATAAATTCTACCAGCTGCTTAAAAATACTTAGCATTTCTGTATTATATTTTGTTGTTTTGAATTTTATGCACGGTATGGGACTTTGTGGAAGTTTTTCTTAAAGAGTAGCTTGTTATTTTCTAATGGAGCAAAGGACACCAGAAGAAAACAAACACAGACTATTGAAATTAGGGCCAATAAACACAGTTTAGTTTAGCTCACTATATGTTGCCTCCATGGGTGAAATACTGGATTTTAAAGTATATAATGTATTGTTGGAGGGACAGTGTCTTCAGATGTTTAATTATGTGATTCCAAGTAGCAGAATGAGAATGAAGTCTCACATTTTTATCAGATTTCTGTGAAAACTGATTTCTTATTACAGAACTATTCTTTCAATGGGAAGAAAAAATTGTATATCATTCAACCAATCAAAAGTAATTTTGAGATTCCTTCCCCCCCCACCTGCCCAACAAGCCTGCATTTAAATTAAAATGGTCTAAGCTAGACAAGTGTAGTGAGCCAAGGGAAGGAAATCTTTCCATCCAATTTGTATGTTCTAAGACTATGAACAAATTTGAATAAAAAGAAAAGAATTGGATTTTAATATTCATAAAATCCACATTGCTTTTATGTGGCAAGAGGAACTCATTTACTTGCCAAGGTGTTGTTCAGGCATGCCACTTCTTTTTGAAGCCCAGGGATGAGTCTTCTATCTTCTATGTTTCAGCAGGATTTTATAGGCTAAACATCAGCCCAAAATCACCCATTATCCTATTCTAACAATACAATTTAGGCTGACTTAGAGCCAAACTTAATTCTATATGATACAATTAAGATTTCCATCTGAGCCAGAGTTGGTCGGATACCAAACAAGGAAAATATTCCACAACAAAGGAGAAAGAAAGGAGAGAGGAGTAGAGGGTAAGAAGAGGATAGAGAGAGAGAGAGAGGAATGGAAGAAAGAGGAAAGGAGAGGAAGAAAGGATAGGGGACAGGAGTAGGAGAGAAGGTGAGAAAGGGGGAAAAGAGGGGAGGAGTGGGGGAAAGGAAGGGGAAGTAGGACAGAGGAAGGAGAGGAGGAGGGAGAAAGTAGGAGAGGAGAGGAGAGAGGGGAAAGGAAGAAGGAGGAGGTTTGTTGTGAAAGGAGGGAAAAGAAAGGGTAGAAGACCTTACCCCAATGTAATTAAAATGCTTTATTTTTATGCTTTAAGAAAAATATGTATATGTATGATCAATTATGTATAAGAGAATGTACATTTACATTATGTGTATAAGAAATAAAATTTTAAAAAGTTTCAAAAAAAAAAAAGATTTCCACCTGACCAGACATAATTCAAAGTCCAGTTAGCTACAATATTAAGAAAAGTTGTATACTGACTGACCATTTAAATGGACAAAGCTCAGGATTTCTATGTAATAGGTTCAAGTTTCAAAATGGAGATGGTTGCAGCGGATTTTCATCTGCGATCTTCCTAGGGCAGGGGTCTCCAACCTTGGCAGCTTTAAGCCTGGCGGACTTCAGGAATTCTGGGAGTTGAAGTCCTCCAAACTTAAAGTTGCCAAGGTTGGAGACCCCTGGTCCTAGGGAGCTTCTGACAAGCAAAATCAATGGGGGAAGCCAGATTCGCTGAATGACCACACAATTTGCTGAACAGCTGTAGCAATTTGCTTAACGACCATGGCAAAAAAAAAAAAAATAGGGTGTGAGTTACTTAACCACTACCTTGGTTAGCAACAGAAATGTTGGGCTCAATTGTGGTCATAAATCGAAGTCGTAAATTGTGATCTGATCTTCCAGAGCCTAGCATTTCACATCCCTGTGGCACAACAGAAAAGCCTCCCCTGAACAACTGATTAGATGAACAAGAATATGTGGGAAAGATAGCCCTTCAAATAATACGGCCATGAACCTTATTAATTATTAGCAGCTTCAGTCAGGATTAGGAATTAATTAGCTAAATTATATAGAGAACTCTGGGAACACCATCTAGATTTCTTTCTTCTATATTTCTACTCATTAATGTTTCCTGAAACTTGCAGATCAATTCTGGATATTTATTCAGAACTAGCTTGTGTGCAGAAACTACATTTCTACAATAAATATATTTAACATGGCAGTTTAACTATTCTCTTTGTTCTAAGACCAAATAAGTGTTGTTTTCTGACAATTGAAAGAAAAAAATATTGTATTGTTTGGCCATAGACTATTATATGTTTTTTAACAAAAAAAAAAACCACTTTAGTCTAAATTTTGTATGATATGAGGTGGTAGTGACCATTTTAGCAACAGGGAGGTTGCGTTGATAACACAGTAGTAAACAACTATGAATTAGAGAACTCACAAACGTCAATCCTGATTTTTAGAGAACGAGTAGAAATATTAATAATCATTTATTAGATTATAAGGCCACCAAGTCAGCAGACTCAAGATAGCATATAAAATGAAAACATTAAAAATATGAATATAGAATGAAATATATGGATACAAATGCACTGGATGACTGCAAGGAAAATATAAATTTCAACCATGCATGCATTCATTCATCCACCAGTTGGAATCACAAATCACTATGGCCTCTCTGAAAACCCAGGATTTTACAGCTTTTCTGAAGGAGGCATAGTTGAACCTCTAGGTCTGGATTCCAGAGGATGGGAACAACACGGAAGGTAACAATTCTCAGATCTACTACATCAATCATACTGTTTATTAAACCTGCAATGTGCCCTGATTAATGCTATGGGATGGGAAAAGGCAATTGGATCCAATGCCTTGCCCTATTTTTCCCCACGGAGCCTGCAACACTTAAATACAGGTAGTCCTCGATTTATGACCACAATGGACACCAAAATTGCTGAGACTTCTGCTCCATTTTACAACTTTTCTTGCCACAGTTGTTAAGTGAATCACTGCAAAGGGTTAAGTGAGTAATGCAGTTAAATGAATCTCGCTTCTCCACTGGCTTTGTTTGTCAGAAAGTTGCAAAAGAAGATTGCATGACTTTAGGCTGGGATCAATTCTGAATTTTGAATTCTGAATTTTGATCTCATGGCCATGAAGATGCTGAAATGGTTGTGGGTGTGAAAAACTCTTGTAGCTAGTTTTTGGCTGAACAGTAGCTTCTAAGTGGTCTTCAAGGGCAGCCCCATGTAAAGAGCACTATAGTAATCCAGGCAAGTGATGACTAAGGCATGAGTGGGAAAGGCAAAATGGTTAAGATTCCTGGGTGTTAACAAAGTTCATATAAAGCTATATTTCTAGGCTGAATGCTATGCTTCCTTTCAAACAAGCAGTTTGGTTTTTATTATTCTTTGATAACCTTTCAGAAACCAGAATGATACCACATGAGCTAAAAGCCAGCAAACACAATAATCCTGTTTCCTGAAACAACACATTGATGCGAGGAACTGTCTGTTCCTGAAATGAATTAAACAAAAGTTTGATCAGCTGGCAAGAGATTTTCAGATGTGCCAAGAAAAGCAGATTACTGTCCACAATGATATTGTTAGGCATGATTGCTCACCGTCAGCTAATGGAGCCTATTGTAGGGCATGGCTTTATGAATAGCATTAAAAATAAGCAAAAGACATTTATGATTTTTTTCTTGCTTTCTGGCTGCATTATTATCTGCTTTTGTGAGAAACGTTCTTCTGCTTGCCTGAAGCCCTGATACATGTGAAAGATTTGTAGGTTTTCTTTGTGGGATGATCATGTGTTGTGTGCCACAATGCCACCACATATTTATTAAAATAATGGGACAATATGAGAGTGCTGCTCTTTGGATCTGTGTTAGGAAAACCATAAATTAGGCATGGAAGTTGCCCCAAAATTCACTGCTTGAGGGAGACAAACTTGGTTCATATTTGGCTTAAGACAAAAAGAGATGCCTCATTCTTTGGGTATTTGTTTTCTGAAAACCAAGAAAACATGCCTGGTCTAGACATTGATGCAGGGTTGTGGCTTTGCATTTGTTAAAATTTTTTGGGAAGACCTTGGCTAAGACAACAAAAGCCCAAAAATTAAAATCTCATAGGAAGCTCTTTAAAATGGTGTTATGCAATTTAAAATGCCCACGGATTTTTGAAGATCTTCTTTTATCAAGAATAGTTACTGGGGATTCAGGTTTTGATCCCCAAACACATATTCAAAGAGCCATGTTTTTTAAAGCTTCCTGAAGTAAGGATATGATCCTTGTATCTCATGGGAGGGCCTTCTACTGATGGGGAGCTCCTAAAGAGAATACTCCTCTCCAAGTCTTCTCTCATTGAACATCTCATATGGATAGGAACTCTCAGCTGACACTCTCCACAGAGTCATCTTGGGCAAGCTGATTCTATCTGGATTACCTAGTCTCAAAGATGACCTAGCTCCAAGCAACAATGGTCACCAGGGCTTTGAACTGTAACTAGAAACAAACCATAACTAAACACCTCTTTTTAGGTTTGCCCCAGCTAAATGCAAGCCTCTAACACTGGTTACAACTCCTACATGGCTTCAAGGCCAGTCCCAGGTACAGGACATTAGTCCACCCATGACATAATAATAGTGGCTCTTCTGCTCTAGGAATGGTCATACAGCTGGCATACCAACCCTCCCGGCCAAAGCTGCCACTTCCTATTTCTAGCAGGATATATAGTCCAAGAATGTTACTTGGGTACTAGGTCTTTCTAGAGGAGCACAACTCCATCCAGAGTTAATATTGGTATTGTCCCCAAGTCAGTTGATTTCTGAGTCTACAGCATCTCCATCTTCCTAGAATCTCTACCTGTTTCTTCCCATCTAGATCTTTATAGCTTTCAGACTTCAGTTAATCTCCTGGGCACCCTAGGGTAAAGATGTATCACTGGGTATTACTGATACTAATCCCTAAACTGCTTGATGAGGATTTTGTTCCTCACATCTAAGCCTCACCATATGTCATCAGTGACCAATGCAGTTTCTGTGCCTGAACCCTGATTGAAAAAGATGAAGATACTCTGCTTCTTCTGTTCTTTTTGCAGCAGTCAGCTCTTCTTCTTCTTCTTCTTCACTTCCTCTTTTATCACTTCGGTGGTGAGGGAGATACAAAGTTCTGGCTCTTGCTTTCTGGCAGCCTCAACCATTGTTAATTCATGTTGTATTGTGTCTTTGATGTTGTCTCTCCATCTTCTTCTGGGTCTGCTTCATCAAATGTTCTTTGACCTTTTCCTCTTTTGGTATATGCCTTGTACAGTATGGAATGACATCACTTCCTCATAATATTTCCGTAAAGGAGCAGATTAGATACCTGGCAACAGTTGTCCAATATGGCTAGATTTAGGATCTATTAAGGAAAGGTCACACTAATATCCTCTTCAATTGTATCACTACCTGTCCCTCATATAATGATAAATTAAACTGGTCCCATCTCTCTACAGATGTTTGTGGTACCAGTCAATCACTAGCAAGTGATTTGTCCATGAAACAGGTGAAATTCTTATTATCTCCTACTACCAGACCATTTCAACCATTCCATGGTGTAAAATAAGTCTAATATGTAACCTCTTTTGTGTATTAGGTTTATGATGATTTGGGGCAAACCATAGTTAAGAAATCCCAACTAGCCTAAGTAGCTCAGGCAGAATAAATAGAAATCACCCAGTACTACCAACCTAGGTGTCTCACCTAAATCACCTTACAACTAGGTTGTTCTAATTATAATTCAAATAATATAATTGGAAGCTGATTTATTTTTTTTGTCTATAAACACTAACTTTAGAAACTATATTATTTGTTTATAAACACTAACTTTAGAAAAAACTCAGTTGTCATCAACATCAACAGGAGTGAAATAATTGGCAATAGAGAAGATAATGTTTTATATAAAACTTAAAAACAAGTTGATAAAAGAAGCAGCATGGCTGTATGCTGGCTTTTGATTCGTAAGGCACTGCTTTGAAAAACACGAAATACTGTTCTTGTGGGTAAACAAAAGCTAGTGAATTATGTGAGAACTATTTTCTGTATTATGTGGATAATACTTAAATTAATATTTGCAAATACAGTAATTGTTTGGCAACATTAAGTGGAAACAATTGTGGGCAGTAGGCTTAGAACATAATACCAATACACACCCTTTACAAAACAATTCTAAAGTCATTTCTCCACAATGAGAAATGAACACAGCATTTTTACATGGCACTATTATTGCTGTTTAATTTAAACCGGGGTTTATGGAATTAACTATTTTGGGGTTCGCATGAGGGATTGAATCACCAACTAACCAGGATTGAAAGCTATCACACAATACACAAGAAAAAATATGATTCAGTGATGACTATGGAGATTCTCAGTCATCCAGGTCATGGTTGTCCCAAAGGTGCTTTTTACATCAGGGCTGAAGAGGCTTCTTGGATGAGAAGCCAAAGGTCTTCAAAGAAAAACAAAAGTCCAGTTGCCTCTTGAAAAAAAGTACCTTTGCAATTCAATGATCTTTGTCACAACTAGCTACTACTGTATGGCTGATTTCCAGCAAACTAGCCAGCCACATTTTAACCTCAGGTATTTGGTGAACCCAGACCAAAGCCTTAGACCATTGAGTTAACCACAAGTAACCACGCTAAACCACACTTCAGCTTCTGTCCAATTCTCCCGCAGAGCCTTCGCGGGCACACGCGAGTCCTTTTAGCGGAAGAAATAGCAAGAGGGGCGGGTAACCTCTTTCTCTCAGGGCTCACCGCCGGCACACAAGCCGGCTTGTTTACAAGCGTTTCGATGCCTTTTCCCGCCCAAAGCCTAGGCGTCGCCATAAGGACGCCTCCGGGCGGGCTCATACGAACTCGCCTTCCGGAAAGATAAAACCTCTTCGATCGGCTGAAGGTTGTCTCGGGCGGGGCCGATCAGAATCCAGCTCGGGGTGGGGGTGGGAGGCGAAAAAGGCGGAGTCTGACCGGCAGAGACCCCACCTCCGGAGGGATGCCAGAACCAGTCAGAAGGGCGCAGCGCGGGCTCCTCTGTTTCGCACCCGGTGTGGGGGGTATAGCTTTTCCTCCGCCGGCCGTTCTTTGTGCCCGTAGTCGCTATGCGGGATTACGACGAGATCATCGCCTTCCTGGGCGAATGGGGCCCCTACCAGCGGCTCATCTTCTTCTTGCTCAGCGCAAGCATCATCCCCAATGGCTTCAACGGCATGTCCGCCGTTTTCCTAGCCGGCACTCCCGAGCACCGGTGCCGGGTGCCCGCCAGCGCCAACCTGAGTGCGGAATGGTTGAACGCCAGCATCCCCTTGGAGGAGCGCGACGGGCGGCAGGTGCGGAGCCAGTGCAGCCGCTACAGCCTGGATGCTCTCATCAATTTCTCCGCCTGGAACCTGGTGCCCGGCCGCGATGTCAATCTCAGCCAGGTGGAGCAGGAGAAATGCCTGGATGGCTGGGAGTATAGCCGGGAGGTTTATCTTTCCACGATCATCACCGAGGTAAGCGAGTGTGCCCGATGCTTCGGGACGGAGAGGAATCGGAGGTCGCGGCCCGCTGTGTTGTTCCGGGGTTGGGCTGCGAGGCGTCGGAGAGGTGGGTGGGCGGCCGCGTGGACCGGAAAAGCGGCGGCAGAGATGCAGATGCATGCATGGCCGTGTGGGAAAATAGGAAGCCGCCGAGGCGGAAAATGGAGTAGGTAAGGGTCGGGGCGCAAAGGCGAAGGCGAAGGAAGGGTGAGGCTTCACTGGGCCCATGTTGGAGGAAGCTTTCCCAGCAAGATGATGTCCCCGTCCCCAAGAAGGACCGCTTGCGCTTCTTGTTTTTTTGGAGAGAGAGAGAGAAAGAGAACGCGGGGTTTGTTGCCGGAGTGTGTTTGAGAGCACGTGGCAAGCCTGCGATTGCGTAGTTTACAGTGCGGTGGTTTTCAATTCGGCGGCGCCGATTAATAATTGCCAACTTTCTCTGAAAAGGGAAGGGTTTTCGGAGCTGAGCCTTTGCGAGAGCCTCACTTAACAGAACGTCTTTTCTCGTGATTTGGAAAAAGGCCTTTTAGTTAGAAGCATTTGTTCTCGGCGTTTTAAAATCTTTATAACTTACGGGGTTTTTTTTCTCTGTCGCTCTTCTTTCAGGAATGGTGGCTTTGGAAATAGCGATGCTTGTAAATGCCTGTTAAGTATTTAGGACATTAGCGATTTGTGATAATACTTTCCAATAGCACGGTAAAGCCTGTCTGAATAATATGTATAATATTTCATAGGTCGTAATGTTGGCAGATTGACGTTATACAATAATATCCGCGTTTCTATTTACTAGGGCATCGAAAATCTCAAAATTATTGTAATTAGCATTTGCCCATTCAATCGTACACATATGAGCAGAACTAGACTAGAATAACAGAGTTGGAAGGGACCTTGGAGGTCTTCTAGTCCAGCGGTCACCAACTGGTGGTCCGTGAGAAAATTTTGGTGGCCAGCAGAAAAATTATTTCTATTTTTTATATTGCACTAAATTAGGGGTCCTCAAACTATGGCCCGGGCCAAATGTGCAATGAACATTTGTTTTGCTGCAGTGTCTCTCTTCAGGGCTTATTGTGCGGGTCAGAGGGAGGTCTGCTTCAGCCTCCTGGTGCGGGCTTCGGACGAAGGCTGGAGGGAAGCGCCACTGGTGATGAAAAGCCAGAGGGCCTTGTTCCAGTGGGACTACATCATGTCCTGAAACTGGCTGACCATCTCAGCCTGCTGAGGTACCTGGCTCTGATACCTGGCCTTGCACTCCTGCAGGTCTTCCCTGTTTGGAAAGTCTATGCTCATAGTCCTCAGTGCGGTGCTTTTGCTGAGCCTCTGTTGGAAGAAATGTCCATCTGGGTTTAGTTCCAAGTGGGGAAAAAGACACTGGAAACTTGGAGACCGCTTGGAAAGATGGTTTAATGGTGGACAGGATCACATGGTTTGAGTTCCTGAGCCGAAAAGGGAAGAGATGCTGAGAGTCCATGGGTTTTATGCCCTCTCTGGGCTTTGAACTTCCTGGGGCACAGGAAGAGTATCCTGATTGGTTGTCAGATTCCCAGGGGGTGGGGGGTCTTAGGTAGCCTTGCTGGCTAATGTAATCTTCCCAGGTGCCATGTGGTGAGTTTCTGTTGCTATATGGGTCCTTTGTGTTGCAGATGGGATGCTGAGGCATTAATGGCCCATTGACAAAGGTGGGGGGAATGAGTTTCTGTTCTCTTGAGTTTCTACTTCTCTTTTAGGGGAAATATTCTGCCTTTATAGTATATCCTAAAATATTTCATTTTTCTAGTTTTAACTTCCAACACCTCCTTCTCGGTCAGATCCAATTTGAACTGAGTCAGCTGTTTTGCCAACTCTTTCTTGTGGTGGCTGCTTAGCTCCAACAACTGCTTCCTGTTGGGGCCCTAAGGAAGCCAGGCAGGGAGGCAAGGAGTTACTGGCAGGAGAGGGGTGAGTAGAGGCCGGCAAAGCTCCCCTCAACATGAGTGACATTGAGTTGGCCATGCCCACCCAGTCACATGACCACCTAGCCACACCCACCCAGCCGGTCATTAGGCAGATCATATTAGTGGTCCCTGACGTCCGAAAGGTTGGTGACCCCTGTTCTAGTCCAACACCCTGCTTAGGCAGGAAACCCTATACCACATCAGACAAATGGTTATCTAATGTCTTCTTAAAAACTTCCAGTGTTGGAGCATTTTCTGGAGGCAAGTTGTTCCACTGATTAATTGTTCTAACTGTCAGGAATTTTCTCCTTAGTTCTAGGTTGCTTCTCTCCCTGATTAGTTTCCACCCATTGCTTCTTGTCCTGCCCTCAGGTGCTTTGGACAATAGCTTGACTCCCTCTTCTTTGTGGCAGCCCCTGAGATATTGGAACACTGCTATCGTGTCTTCCCTAGTCCTTCTTTTCATCAGACTGGACATATCCAGTTCCAGCAACTGTTCTTTATATGTTTTAGCCTCCAGTCCCCTAATCATCTTTGTGATTATATAACTACATGATGCTTTTGTATATAATATACATATACAAACAGATGCTATTTATTCACACACACAAACAGAAAAATAATTGAGACCATCAACTGTTCATAAATTTCCAGTTGAACAGAGAAGTCTTTTAAATCCTTAACCAGGATATTCCAATCATCAGTACCAGTCGAAGGGCCTTTACTCTTGTTATTTCTAATGGTGGGAACAGCTCGGTCTGCAGGGGGAATCACCAGTTGTCAAAATAGCAGTGTGACTGGATAATTGCACCTTCACCTCTTTTTAACATGCATCGTTAAAGTCGTTGGCACATAAACATCCCATGAACATTCAAGGGTAGGGTCGTGAGATGGACATGACATTGTTCTAGGTCCCATTTAAAGTAGAGCATAGTATTTGACATGGAAAGGTTGACAGCTATTATCCTTATGCTGACCAAATACATTTCAGTTTTTTGAATTTCTTTATATACTTCTTACTTATCAGACCACGACTTAAATAGATAAAGAAGTTACTCTGATGTAAGATGTAGCAACAGAGTGGGAACTTTGGCTGTTTGCGGAAGTTAAATAGTTAAATGGAAGTTAAAAGTTACATGGTCTAGTTATTACTTCCACGGGGAAATAATTGGGAATTCAAGGTCTGAAAAATCAAAATACATGCCAGAAAGGGGCAGTGACTAATCTTTTCTGTCATTCTGCCAAGATAATGGGATAGGTATAGTTGCCAAGGGTTGAGCTCAACTTGAGAGCTTTGTAGGATGTGTTGAAAAGTGTGGGGGAGGAAAAATGTAATGATTGTTTTTATCCCCATTCTCTCAGAACCTTAGACAAAACTTTCTGTTGATTTAAGACATGCAGGCTGAGAGAGGGAAGGATTCTCATTTAAATTTCAAACACAGAAAATGGATTTTCAGCAACTGAAATGCTAAGAAAGCTCTTAAAGGAGATGTATTAATTGGAATATAATAACCAATTATCCTCTGGGCAATGAAGTTAACCCCCTTATGTGCTGTCCTATCTGCCACTGTGCAATTAGCAAACCATACACAGGTGCAGTAAGTTAAAATACTCTCTATGGTGCAGCGGTAGAAGGCCACCAGCAGTTGTTCATTCAGTTGTTGTTTCCTGAGAAGTCTCAGGTAGTATCATCTTTGCTGGGCCTTTTTCACCAGTGCTGCAATGTAAGTGTCCCAGGTCAGGTCCTCTTTTATGATAACACCCAGAAACTTAAAACTAGCTACTTGCTCCACTGCAGTCTCTATTGATAAGTCAGCTTTAAAGCTGATAATTAGCACCTTGAATCTTGAAACCTATCAGAATTTCTCTCTGCCTGATATATCAAAGTTAATCAAGGCGGGGTAACCTTGAGTTTCTTTTCACCGCCCCCACTTTCTCTTAGTTGAGCTGGTATTTACATAATTGCTCTAGCATTCCTTCTTCAAGGTTATGTCCACACTGTTCTATAGCTTTACAATTTTTTTAAAAAAAGTGACTGTAAACAATAACTCAATAACATTTCTATTATTTCTAGGAAATAATAGAAGGAATTCTAGGAAATATTTCTAGTCTTGAAACTAATCACTATCTTCATTGCTGCAACAACAACACATTCTTTTTAGCTTTAAAGGAATGGATTCATAATTCTTAATTGTCACGGTCCTTACTGAAATCATCTGTCAGACCTGTCAAATTGGCGGCCCTCGAGCCGAATATTGCCAGAGGAAGCCATACCCACCCCAGCTCCACAAAGGCAAAAGATGTTACAATACGTCACGATCTGGCCTGTGACGTGATCAAGTTTGACACCCCTGATCTATGGTATGTCACTAATAGTGTATGCAAAGCATAATGTGCTTTCTTCACTGGAAATAAAGTAAAATAGTTATTCATACACATGGATGCGAAAAAAGTGAGGAAAGCTCTGTGTGAACCTTCCACTTCACAAAGATGTTTTAATGATTTGCACAGATGCCTCATTCATACTCCTCCATATTGTGAAGCTCTTCATTTGAATAATTTGCAGAATGCTATTTATAGTTATTGTACAAAGCAAGAATTGTTTGCACAATATAAAATTTTTTTGCAAGAACTGAATACAGTGGTTTCCCATTATACAATAGTCTTTTAACCAACCCAGAAATTATTTGGTTGATTTTGAGAGTAGTATTCCACTGTTGCTGGAGGGCATAAAGTTGCGAAAACTGCCTTTACCTTAACTGCATTTAACATCATTTTGAGAAATGTATTTGCACTGTTGAAAGAATAAGAATACTAAGACTGCGCAGTTTGCTTGACTAGGTACTCTTTGTTGAGTTGTTGAAATTGTTTTCAAGACATGCAAAATTGGAAATGGATTAAAAGAAGAGGATATGGTATATAAAGGTTTTCATAATAATAAAGGCCTCTAAGTAATGATGAGGGAGTTGGAGTGCATTGCTTTCTAATAAGGTGTCTGAGTATGTGTGTGTGTCTGTGTGTAAAATATCCTTAGAGAATATATCAAGCTTTCCTATTGAAAGAGCAGAACAGAGTATTTGTTATAGGAGTCATTTTGTCAAAATAAGTATAAAATCTTAACAACATCACCATGAGTTGAGCAGACTATGGCCATAAATTCAATGACTGGTCATAATTACCATTCATTCAGCATCATGAATTCAAAAAAATCACTGATTAAGTGATCAGAAATCAAGGACCACCTGTACAACTGCTGCATGCTGTGTTGACACCTTCAGTAAAGTAATTCATGAGGAAATTTTGGAATGCTATTTTTTCTATATCAGAAAAATATTAATCACTTTCAGTGGCAATATTTGGCACAAATGTAAATCAGATGTAGGAATATGCTGTTACCCACCGAAATAAAATGCTTAGGGTAACTGATAACAATAAAAAAATCAGGGAAGCATGCAAAAGAGGTTCCAATAGGATCAAGAAATCAAACTTGTGGAATATAGATGTTTATACTTTAGAACATTTGATCCTGGAGCTGATCAGAAAGAAGACAATCCTAGATTGACGAACATTCTTCAGATTATGATTGCAGTTGGAAGTGGAATTTTGGTTGCAAAGCAAAATGATTGGGAAATGCAACATTACATGGCCACATTGTCTATAACAACAGTAGTCCTGGTTGCCATCATGAACCCCAGGACAGCGTGGGTCAAGAAAGGATTTCACATGAGTATGAGTTAGGAAAAGACGGGAATCCTAGGTAAGCAGGCAGCTCAGTGCATGGGGGCAGGTACCATGAGCAGACACTGTGGAGGGTGGTGAGTGGATACCATGATAGGCAAAACGCATTGGGAGGAAGAACTGATTTGCAACCAGTCATGTTGCTATTTAACATCAGACAGTCACTAAACGAATGGTCATGTGAAAATATATGAGAAAGATTTGGGAGACTGGGCCAAGGGACAGAATAGCTTTCAGCTGGATAATATACGGGGCAATAGGTTTACCCAGTAAACTAGAGCTACACTCTCTAGTTTACTGGGCTGTAAAGGAGATGTGGGGGAGAGATTGTACTTTCAGAATGTAGCATTGTACTTTCTGTCAATGTAGTATTACAATAATGTGGAATTAGCGTATCTGGTTGTGATTCTTACCTGGTTTATCTCATGAGATTGACAGATCATAACCCAAGGATTACCAGTAATCTTAAATGGTAACTGTGGCCTAGTATAATGTTGTGAAACCAATAGGAATCAGTGACCATACTATTGTTAAATTGAGCATACATGTGGGTGGGAAGTAGCTGATGGAACCTATTATTGCACAGACATATGCAAAAGGAAAATTTCCAAAATGTGAAGGGGATTGATAAAAAATACTGAAATGTTAAATCAAGAAAGACATTTCCCCCCATAATGCATGCACAATTCTATGCAAAAGGAGAACAAAAGGAAAAAAATATTAATTATCAGCAATAACATACCTACCAGTATGTAATACATAACAAGCAGAATCACAGTGCATGCATAAAATGGTAGAGCTTATGCTGGACACCCCAATACACATTTTGTCATTTTGATGTCATTATAGTTAGGAATCGTCATGCTGGCCACATCGTGGAAACGTCTTCGGACAGCGCTGGCTCAAAGGTCTCAAAATGGAGATGAGCACCACCGCCTATAGTTGGCAATGACACAGCAAAATCTGTAGGGACTTTTTATAGTTAGGGATGGATGCCTATGTTTAGAATGTAAGAATATAATCTAAAGCCCAGATGATTTTTTTTGCTAAGAAAGCTGTAAAATTTAACAAACTTTTCTTTGGTAAACAGAACTTGCTATAATAAGAGAACAAAAAGAGCACTAACTTTGGCATAAGCATTTTAAGGTGAGCATAAGGAATTATAAAACTGAGCAGATGGTAAGTACCATTTCAGGAAGCAAGTATAACTTATTTAAATAGATCTTTTATCTTCTTCACAAGAAATGTTTAAAAAGCTGTGGGAGTCTTGCGCAGAAAAATAAATGTGGAAACAGGGAGATATTCTACCTCAAAACATCAAATTAAGGAGTCATCCAATGAAACTGGCTAGTCTCTTCCAATCAGTGAAATCACAATACTCAATTCACCTATTAAAATATGATGAGAGCCACAAACTGGATGTCATTAAAGGGAGACTGGATACATTCATGAAGGACAGATCTGACAAAATTATTGGTCTTAAAGAATCCATGTTATATTGGGATTGGGGCGGCATTCCTCAAATTGCCAATTGCAAGAGAATATTAGCAAGAGAGAGATATCCAGTCAGGGAGAATATTTCTATCTTACATCCCTCACTTTTGAGCTGGCCTGCCTCATCCCTCACCCCTTGAAATCCTCGTCCTCTTGGTTCCCAACAGCTGCTCCATGCCATTAATAAATGAATCCAGAAGGATATTTTACTGAAACGATCTGCACAAGTTAAAAATAGTATTGTAAAATACTGTCAAGTTTATATCTGCTTACATTTGCTCTACATGCTTCTGTATGTATGTATGTATGTATGTATGTATGTATGTATGTATGTATGTAGAATTCACTGGTAAATATCAAAGATAATTCTTTGAGCCAATGATACACAAAAACAGTTTACATTGGAAATGTCCTCCTCCCCGTTCACCCCCAAAACAATATTGTTTAGAGTAGGTAGGAGGAGCTACCAGTCTTATTCAAAAATTTGGAGTCCAGCCTGAGCGGCCTTCCTTTTTATTTTTGAGTTTTTGGGATGGCTGCACTCACAGAGATCAAAGTCATAAAGTTTGAGACTTTATGCAACTTTTGCTAGGACAATAGGCACAGCCCTCAGAAATAAAAGGGTTTGCTTAAATAATGTCATAATCAATTATGATTCACTCTCATTCACTCATGGGTTGATCAAGCAATCTCAGCAGATGGATTTCCTGAGTCAGAAGTTTTCTAATGAGCCTGATTATTCCATTTTCCTTTTTCTTTAACCATGAGATTGGACAAAATTAAGATGCACTTAGCAAACACTAGAAGGTATGAATCTGTAGAGATTCTCAGTCATCCAGGTCATGGTTGTCCCAAAGGTCATGCTTTTTCGGGAGGCAACTGAACTTTCTTGTGTTTTCCTTGAAGACATTTCACTTCTCATCAAAGAAGCTTCTTCAGCTCTGACAGGATAGTGGGGAATGGAAGGATTTATATTCCTTGCAGACAGCTGGTAATTTGCATACTTTTAGAGGGTCTTTGAAGCACTTGGAGGTTGCTTCTGGTTCCTGTAGTCTGCAATTTTTCCTCTGGAAATCCATTCCTACTCCCATACCATTCTTTTAGCTATACAATTTGGGATGAACACCCTTTGAATGGTGTGGGAGTCATAACATTTCACTGGATTCAGACCCAACAACAGCATAGGTCAATGATGGCAAACCTTTTGGGCACCGAGTGCCCAAACAGGAACACTGTGCATGCATGTGCATGTGTGTGCGTCAGCCAGTTAGTCTTCGGGTTTCTAGCACGCGCATCAGCCAGCTGGTCTTCCTGTGCGCCAGAGCACTGGAAACCCAAAGACCAGGTGGCCAGCGCACGCAAAACGGACTGTTTTGGGCCATTTTCAGGTTGTTTTCCGATGCGAAGACCAGCTGGCTGGTGTACCGGAAACCAGAAGAGCAGCTGGTGATGGCGCGCATGTCCACAGAGAGGGTTCTGCGTGCCACCTCTGGCACGTGTGCCATAGGTTCGCCATCACGGGCATAGGTTATTTATATAAATAATGAGATTTTATTATATTCTAAAATAGTAGTTGGTTGTTTTAACTTCTATAACTGTAATACATTATTTTTTTTCATTCCTCCTGTACATAACCTGTACAGATTCATGAGCTTTGAGATCTCTTTGGTGCTAGTCATTCCAAAAGTGGGAAATTAGTTTCTTTCTCACATTGGAACCATGATTAGAACATCTCCCTACCTCAAGAGCAAGTGGCGAGATAAATCCACTGTAAGATGACCGATCTTCACTGTAGCAACATTCACAATCAATCCCATATACCAGGGATGGGCAACTGTGGCCCTTTACCTGTGGACTTCAACTCCCAAAATTCCTGAGACAACCAAGCTTGCCTGTCTTAGGAATTTTGGGAGTTGAAGTCCACAGGTTGTAAAAGGGCCATAGTTGCCCACCCCTGCTATATACCATTTCTGTATCAATTTTCAGAACAGAAAAAGGACTGTGTGCCATTCCATCAATAGTTAAAAGTTTCAGTGGACTTTAAAATACCGGTAGATCAGTCTAATGTTTGGAGATATAGAGTAGCACTAATCTTGGGATAATGATCTTAGCAGTATTAGATTACCAATTAATTTTCAAGAAGTATCTTTTGCAAAATTTTATAAATAAAGAAATTTCCAATAGGAAAAAAAGAATGTGGTCAAATTTCAGTTATTTTCCAGCTTCTCCCCTTTTTATTATTCAGGTAAAATATTTTAATTATAGGTTGTAGTTAGACAGCAGCAGCATTGAGATAAAGATCCAGCACTGGTCTGTGGCATGCCAGAAACCGGGCCGCGGAAACAAGCAAAGCCCTATCCACAGGATGCAGCCATCACGTGAAACCACACACCCTCCAGTCCATGGAAAAACCTCTTTCCACAAAACTGGTCCCTGGTGCTCAAAAGGTTGGGGGGGGGAGCACTGCTTTAAACAGTTACTGAATGAATGGTCATAGGTTGAGGGTTACCTGTCCTACCTCTCTGGCTCCCAGAACATTGAGTATACTATATTTTTCGGAGTATAAGACGCATCTTTTTCCCCCCAAAAAGAGGGTGAAAATCTGGGTGCGTCTTATACTCCTAATGTAGCCCCACCCAGTTTCTCAAACAGGTTTCAGAGGCTGAAAAAAGCTTCAGAAAAGAAGCCCCCGAACAGAGCTTCAGAGGCTTTTTTCTGAAGCTCTCTTTCAGAGGCTTTCAGAGGCAGGGGAAGAAGTTTTTTCTGAAACAGAGTTTCAGAAGTTTCAGAGGCAGGAAAAAAAGCAAGGCACAAAGCTCACAACTAAGGAACCTGTTGCTAAAATTCACTCTGGGAACAGCTGATTGGGGGTATTCCGGGAGGCCGATCCACCTGCCAATCAGCTTTTTTCTTATTTTCCTCCCCAAAATCTAAGATGCATAGATTATACTCCAGTGCATTTTATACTCCGAAAAATACGGTATATGCTGTGTAATGTAAAAAGTCTACTTAACTCTGGATTTCATCTGTACCCAGTCCTTTTAATTCCCATTAGTTTTCAATATGTAGGTCAAATATGCTGTATTTTGAAACTAGCATTTCGGCAAAGTAACATGTTCCATCCTGATAAGAGATTTGCAGGTCAAGCTTGTAAAAATGTTTTATTGAGTTCAGTGAACTTTAGCAAGTTTGTGTAGGATTCTTGCAGATGGCAATATTTGAGGGGTCGGAGACTGTAACTTAACTTCCCAAATTTCAGGAAACCATCTGGCAGCCAAGAAAGAGCAGGCCCATCACTGGAGGATCTTAAGGGTGAGATAAGAGTAAGAGGCCCAGGCAGGGTAAATCATTATTATGAGCACCTTTAAAACACATAAAAACAACTTGAAAACAGACACTCAGTGGCCCTTCTCACCTTTAATTTTACAAGCTAAAAGAAGAAAAAATGCACTCCATTTCTAAAGCAGAGAGAGCTGCAGTGTTTCCAAAGCTGAATTAAATTCCTGGTGATTTCATTGACATAATTATGTTTTCTTGGCAGCAATACAGAAGTGGTTTGCCACTGGCTTCTTCAGGATGTTATTCCATCTTTCCAGTCTAGCCTACAAGTTGGGGTGCCCTGGTGGTCTCCCATTCAAGTCCCAATAAAATTCAACCTGGCTTTGTTTTTTGAGATGGCTCCTGCTATAGACAACCTGATTTAAAAGCATACAAGAAATCATATTCAGTTGGGAGCTGATATTGACAGCAGAATATGCAATACACAGAGGCCTCTAATTCTGGGCTGGCCTAGATTCTGGAACCAGCTTCTACTCCCATAGTGATATATCCCTCATTTCTTTCCACATTTTAAAAATCTTGCTACTGCCTTCTCTGGTTCATTGCTGAAGTTGGAGCTGTCTATCAAGGAGAAGAAAGGTTTTTCCTCAGCTTTGAATGAGATGGGGGTAGAATAGAGGTTGTCATTCTTCCCTTTAGCTTCAGATTTTAAAATACCATTTGGCTTTGTCACATATGCCAGTAACTGGCTGAATAGTCGTCATGGCTGTTGAGATTGTCAAATATATCTTTTTTAGTATTTGTCAGTTTCATTTGACAATTCAAACTCATAATTAGAAGTACTCTTCCCAAACACAGCTGAATATTTGCCTAAAACCTTAATACATATAATAAAAAGCATTGAGTTTATTTCCCTCAGAGATCTCTATCACTATATACTGTAAATTATATTATTTTTACTTTATTATATTTTATTATATACTAATATTATTTTATTTATATTATATAAATAGTGATTAAATTATATTAGTAGAATTATTATAAAGGCAGATTTGGAATCTTAAACTTAATTAGTTCTTGTCGGAGCAATGCCTATGTGATCTGGAATTGGTGGACCTGTCCTTGGTCCCCTTGTCATGGTCGGATCACAGTCTGGTGGCAATGAGTTTCTCAAGAGCTGTACCTCCCCCTCCGCAGGGAGGCAGGACCTATTAGATTGGTCCGCCCCCATCGACTAATGGACTCGGATGGGTTCCAGAAGGAGCTGGGGGTTATAACTGCAGATCTACTGTGCAGTCCAGCTGAGCTCTTAGTCACTGTTTGGAATAGGAAGGTGTGAAGCTCTGGATAGGATTGCACCCATGCAACCTCTCCTCACCTGTAGACCTCACTGTGCCCCGTGGTATACAGAGGAACTGAGAAGGATGCAATGCATGAGGAGACGTCTAGAGCGCCGCTGGTGGAACAGGGGATGAACTTGATTGAACACTGGTAAGAGCTGTTACTACAGCCTACATCATGGCGATTTGTGCGGCAAAGTGTGAATACTTCTCCACACTAATTGTGTCTGCAGATAATCGCCTAGCAACTCTCTTTAAGGTGAGCCTCCTCCTCTTGGGGAAGGAGGAGATTGAGGTCAATCTGAAGGGACAAGCTGAGGAGTTTGCAGATTTTCTGGAAGACAAAATTGTTCGACTTCGTTCCCAGTTAGATTCCACCGTGGTTGCTGGTCCGATGGAAGCCCTTGAGGCAGGTTATTGCCCAGTTATCTGGGAACAGTTTGACTCTGTTGCTCCCGAGGAAGTGGACAAGATCCTAGGGAGTATGCGTGCAAACACCTGTGTATTAGATCCATGTCCCTCCTGGCTTGTGAAAGCTTCCCAGGAGATGACAGGCGGGTGGACTCTGGCGGTGATTAATGCTTCCCTACTGGAGGGAGCAGTGCCCCAGCACTTTAAGGAAGCTGTGGTCCGCCCTCTTCTTAAGAAGCCATCACTGGACTCTACCCAGTTGGATAATTTCTGACCTGTCTCCAATCTTCCCTTTTTGGGAAAGGTTGTTGAGAAAGTGGTTGCGTGGCAGTTCCAGAGGTTTCTGGATAAAATGGATTATCTTGACCCCTACCAGTCAGGATTCAGGCCTGGATTTGGGATAGAAACGGAATTGGTTGCACTTTTAGATGATCTCTGGCGGGAGCGGGATGGGGGTAGTGCATCCATCCTTGCTCTACTTGAACTCTCGGTGGCTTTCGATACCATTGACCATGGTATTCTCCTGGAGCAGCTTCAGGGATGGGAGTGGGAGGCCTGGTGCTATCCTGATTCACTTCCTCTGCGGCCGCTCTCAGTCAGTGCAGATAGGAGGGGAGAGATCCAGCCCTCACCCACTGCTATGTGGGGTGCCACAGGGCTCGGTACTCTCTCCACTTCTGTTCAACATTTATATGAAGCTGCTGGGTGAAATCATTCATCACCATGGACTGAGGTATCATCAATATGCTGATGATACTCAGCTGTATGTCTCAGCCCGTGGTGAGTTAAGTGATGACGTGTCCTCCCTCTCGCAGTGCCTGGAGGCTGTTAGGGGTTGGATGGGGAGCAACGGGTTGAAACTAAACCCTGGCAAGACTGAGTGGCTCTGGGTTTGGGGTTCGTTGGCTCAGGGAGAATTGCCCTCTTTGGTCTTGGATGTGGTGGCACTACCCCAAACAGACCCTGTGTGTAATCTGGGGGTTCTCCTGGACTCACGACTCCTGCTCTAAGAGCAGGTGACGGTCGCGGCCAGGAGGACTTTCACGCAACTGCGAGTTGTGGTCCAGTTCCACCCTTTCCTGGACCGGCAATCGCTACTCACCGTCACTCATGCCTTAGTCACTTCCCATCTTGACTATTGCAACGCGCTCTACATGGGGCTGCCCTTAAAGAGCATCTGGAAGCTCCAGTTGGAGCAAAATGCCGCCGCCTGCACGGTTTTGTGCAGACGCCAGTGTGCACAAATATTACCTGCGGCAGCTGCATTGGCTGCCGATTTGCTTCCGGGTGCAATTCAAGGTGCTGGTTGTCACCTTTAAAGCCCTTCATGGCTTGGAACCAGGTTATCTGAGGGACTGTCTCCTGCCGGTCACATCTACTTAACCCATTAGAGCGGGGAGGCAGGGAATGCTGCGGGTCCTATCCCTGAGGGGACCCAGAAGAAGGGCCTTCTCCGCATAGGAGGGAAACGGCAGTCAGATTGGTAATGACTCCTCTATGCAGCATATGACCGAGTCTGCTAAATTTGCATGGCTCCGCCCTCCTGGCCCAGTGTTTTGACTTGGTCTATGCTGGACAGACGTGTCTTCCCACCTTAGCCGTTTCTGACTACTTGTGAGAATACCTTTACTCCACCATAACCTTGTTTTTGAGAGAAAATCAGCCTTTTGATTTCTTTTTTTGCTGGCTGACAACTTGGCAAAACCTTTGATCTGCACTCCCCTTCCATCGTGGAGGCATTGCTGCGTTTTGACGGCCTTGTCCTAGCAGCCTGCACTATATACGGAGCAAGGAGAAGAGCCCTGGGATCGCGCTAATAGCCTTCGAGCTAGCGATCGGGCGTTTTTGTCGCACAGAAGCGCCGCAGTAACAGCCAGACGGCTGGCGGCTTTTTCTCCTACGCTTGCTTGTTTCGGTAGTTAGCGCTCCTTTGGACAGCTTCGGAGCCAGCTTTGTGATCGCGCGGATAACTGGAGGGCTAGCGATCTTCTCCCTACGCCGTCCACGACCTTTGTTGGCTCTAGCGGCTTGATTGGCAACGTTTCGTGGACAGAGGCAGAGCACCGGTGAGAATTTCTTTTTGGTACCATTATCCCTTTCTGTTAGTTCAGGCGGCCATTTTGCGACCTAGCGTGAATATTTAAAATGGCGGACGCCAGGCGAACTAAAGCCTCTTCTTCCGCCAGCGGCTTGGGGAAGCACAGAGCCCAAGACAATCCCCTGGAAGGCCCATCAGGGATCCCAGCCATGCCCAAACGGGCCAAGCCATCCAAGGCTTCTGCAGTTTCGGCCTCTGCGGCTACCTCTAAACTAGAACAACGCTGCCACAAGGCCATGGAAAAGGCCTTCCTCAAGGCCCAATCCCAAGCAGAGCCTGCTCTCCTTTCTTCCGTGACGGAAGTTCCTTCTAGGGCCAGGTCTCCGGCCACATCTAGAGGCAGCTCCATTAGATAACTATCCCCGGATGCTCCGGTATCAGAGGGCCCTGTCCCTCTGCCTGGCAACGAGCCTCTTTTTCAAACGATGCCAACTGTGGATCCTTCTCAGGAGGACCAGGCGGGCCCCCAGGCCCCTTTATCTCAACCCTTGGATCCACCATCCAATGTACCTGAGGCCTTCGAACGTATTATTGCCAGGGCCATCAGGCAGGGTCTAGCCCAATGTTTTCAGCAGGGCTCTTTCCGCCCTGATTCGTCCACTGCTGCTCACGTCCACCAGCCTCCCATCTTAGATAACTCAATATCGGAACAGGACCTGGAAGTGTCCCCTACTTCTGCCGACTTGGCATCCGTTTCGAAGCCTGAAGAGCTGCTCGATTCGGCTCTATCAGATGATGAGGGCCTGGTTCCTGACCAGCCCCATTCATTGGCCTTTTTAGGCCTCAGATTTTTCGTTCTTTGCTTCATAAGGCTATCACGACTACCCGCCTGGGATCCGTCTCTTCTGACCCGCCCACTACTTCTGGTTCTGATCCAGCTTCCGCCATGTTCGCCAAACCTTCTGTAGAGCCTGAAACTATCCCGGCACCCAAATTGTTCCTGGATGTCCTTCACCACCAATGGTTCCTTCCTGGGTCTGGGCCCAGTCCCAACGGACTTGATAAACACCTATACAATTCTGCTTCGGCTCTGTCAGATCTCTTACTACCTCCTTAAGTGGACCCGCCTATTATCACCCTGTGCAACGCTTCCCATCCAACAGGACCCATGGAGGATGCTCTGCGCCCGGAGGATAGGCGCGCCGAGAAGATTCTGCTCAAGGGCCATCAGGCGGCCACCTGGTCTATCAAGGTCTCTACCTCGGCATCTTCTTCAACAGGGCCGCCCACCTGTGGCTTAAACAGCTTCAAGAAAGGCTTCCTGCCTCTGACGTCCGCTCCCGCCAGGATCTGAATAAGATTTTGGCTGCTCTTGAATATTCGGCGGACGCCACATTGAACGCGATCAGGTTTGCGGCTAAAGCTCTTGGATCGGCAGTGACATCGCGCCGGCTCCTATGGCTCAGGAACTGGAACGCCGATATGAGAAGCAAATGGCAACTTGCTTCCACGCCTTATACCACTGGATCCCTCTTCGGTCCTTCTCTGGAACCGCTTCTCGTGGAAACAAGAGATCACCGCAAAATCCTTCCTTCGACCCTCCTGCGCTCGGAGTCTCGTTTCTCCGCTCTTCCTTGTTTCCAGTCCTTTCGAGCCTCCGAAACGGGTCCTTACCAGTCTCGCTTCCAACGACCCTATTCAGCCAGGCCGCAGCAACTGGATTCCCAGGTCAGGCAGGGGGGCAAATTCCTCCACAAATGTTCCTTTCGGGGAGGGGTCGGTTCCCTAGACGATCCAGGTAATTCTTCTGTAGACCCTCCCATTGGGGGACGATTGTCTCTTTTCTTCCACCAATGAGAAGCTTCTACCTCTGATGCCTGGGTCTTGTCTACCATCAGGTCGAGCCTTTATCTCGAATTCCATTCTCCCCCTCCCTCTGTTTTCCTCGCCTGTCCAGTCTCTCAAGACAGGACTAAGCGGGAATTAGTTCCGCCATTTCTCACCTTTTGGATATTAAGGCCATCCAACTGGTACCCCAAAATCAACATGGTTTAGGGTTTTATTCCCGTCTATTCATTGTTCCTAAATCCTCAGGGGGTTGGAGGGCCATCTTAGACCTCAAAGCCTTGAACCGGTATGTAACGTATCGTCGGTTCAAGATGCACACTTTGTTTACCATCCTAGAGTGTATCCGGCCTGGAGATTTTCTGTCATCAATTGATCTCACTGAGGCCTACCTCCACATTCCTATTGCTTCCTCCCACCGTCAATTCCTTTTATTCTGTTTCCTGGGTAAACATTACCAATATAGGGCTCTGCCCTTTGGCCTTTCCTCGGCCCCCAGGGTATTTACTAAAGTTATGACAGCCCTGATTGGGCATGTCCATTCCATTCCTATTCGACTGCAGTTTTATTTGGATGATATTTTGGTTTTTTCATTGTCCCTCTCGGAGGCTCATCATGACTTGGCTAGGGTCCTTTCCATCCTACAGGGTCATGGTTTCTCGGTTAATTGGGCCAAAAGTCACCTTAACCCCAGTTCCTCCATACTCCATTTGGGAGCGGCCATCGATACCTTGTCTTCCATGGGATCTCTCTCTCCTGATTGCCAAGAGAGCCTCAAGTCCCTGGCCAATCAATGTATTGTGGAGGGTTCAGTCTCTGCTCTGAAACTTTCCCGCCTGTTAGGGAAAATGGTGTCCACTTTTGGAATATTGCCTTGGTCTTGCTTGCATAGCAGGGAGCTCCAGTGGTTCCTGCTCCCGCACCAGAGAGCTGGCAGGGGCTCCTCCCTGGCCCGACTACGTTTAACACCACAAGTCTTGGCATCCCTTTGGTGGTGGACATCGCAAGCCATATCTCAGGGCAGCTGTTTTCGGGAGCCTCCTCATCTTTCGCTGGTCAAGGATGCCAGCCTGTCCAGCTGGGGTGCCCATCTCCTCCATCACCTGGCTCAGGGTCAGTGGACCTCCCAGGAACGTCGTTCCAACATAAATTTCCTGGAATTGCGAGCCATCCGGATGGCTCTCCTTCGTTTTCAAGATCTAGTGGAAGGCAAGGACATCTTGGTCCTCACGGACAACATGTTCACAAAGGCCCACATGAACAAACTGGGGGGGCACACGGTCGCGAGTTCTACTGGCGGAATCTCTGCTCCTGGGCCGCTGGGCCGAACAACATCTTTGCTCCCTCAGAACAGACTATATTTCCGGAACGACCAACATTCAGGCAGATGCCCTCAGCCGTCACTGGGTGGACCAGGGAGAATGGAGTATCCCTCACGATCTTTTTCAGGAGATTGCAGACCGGTTTGGGACCCCCCTGGTTGACCTATTCGCCGCCTCATCCAACCACAGAGTTCCCCAGTACTTCTCCAGGTACCCGGATCCCCGGGCGGAAGCCACAAACGCATTGCGCAGTCCTTGGCCATCCAGCCTCTTCCGCTAATCTCCAAAACCATTCAGAAGATGCTGGAGGAGGGGGCGGAACTCATCCTACTGGCGCCTCATTGACCCAGGCAATCGTGGTTCGCGGACCTGAGGTCTCTATCAGTGGCAGCCCATTGGCGCATTCCGGACTCCAAACTTATCCTCACCCAGGGCGCCCTTCGACATCCGGATCCCTCCAGCCTCCAGCTGACCGCCTGGAGGTTGAGCGGCGCCTCCTAGTGGCCGCCTGTCTCCCTCCTCGCGTCGTTTCAACCATGCAAGCAGCTCGCAGTAACTCTACTAAACAAATCTACGAGGCTACATGGGTTGCTTTTTCGACCTGGTGCGAGAAATCTAAGGTTGTTCCACTCTCCGCTTCGGTGCTGGATGTACTTACCTTTCTCCACGATGGTTTTGACGCGGGGCTGGCCCCTAATACTCTTCATCGCCAGCTGGCGGCTCTATCTATGGTCCTGTCCTGCGGATCGACTGTCTCACTCTCCAAGCACCCATTCCTCCGCACTTTTCTACGCGGGGCAACAAACCTGAGGCCTCCGGTCATCTACCGGTTCCCAACCTGAAACCTGAACAAAGTCCTGAGAGCCCTAACAGTGACTCCGTTCGAGCCTGTCCGACAAGTCTCCTTGCGTTTCCTGTCCTTCAAAGTATCGTTCCTTTTGGCGATCACCTCGGCCCGCCGTATCTCAGAGCTGGCAGCTCTTTCGGTCCACCAGGACTTGTGTATCTTCCACGCCAACAGGGTCGTCCTTCACCTGGACCCGGCCTTTATTCCCAAAGTCAATTCACCATTCCACCGGGCTCAGGAGCTAATTCTCCCGAACTTCTGCCCACGCCCCACTCATGAGCTCGAACACTCCTTGCATACTCTCGATGTTCGCAGGGCGCTCAAGATTTACATCTCCAGGACTCGCCCCTTCCGTAAAAATGAGGCTCTCCTCGTCTATTTCCAGACGGAATCTATAGGCACCCGGATCACGGGTCCTACCCTCGGTCGTTGGATAAGGGCCACTATTAATGTCTCACCACATTACAGCTCATTCAACCAGGAGCGCGGCCACATCGGCTGCCTGGGCCACTCCGGCACCTCTGGAGGAGGTCTGCTGAGCGGCTACCTGGACGACCCTCACTCCTTTCATCAGACACTACCGGGTCGACTCATTCGCATTGGCGGATGCGGCATTCGGACGCCATGTGTTACAGGCGGTCATACTTCTTGACGGCTCCGGGCCGGACATTTCCCTCCCTGGAGGACATTTAGCTTTGGTATGTCCCCAATCTGACTCCCATTTCCCTCCTTTGCGGAGAATGGACGTTGGTCTTACCTAATACATCCGTTCTCGCTCGGGAGGAAACGGCAGTCAGCCCCACCCTTCTGGGTCCGACCCTCTGGGTCGATGGGGTGTGTGGCTACTAATTCTCTCTCGTTTCAGGAAGACACACCAGTCTGCATCAGCGCCCTCACCGAAACACTGGGCCAGGAGGGTGGAGCCATGCAAATTTAGCAGACTCGGTCATATGCTGCATAGAGGAGTCATTCCCAATCTGACTGCCGTTTCCTCCCGAGCGAGAACGGACGTATCAGGTAAGACCAACATCCATTCTCCATGGTGGCTCCCTCTCTGGAACATCATTCCCCCAGAGATTAGAACAACCCCCACCCTAATTCTCTTCCGGAAGGCATTGAAGACCTGGTTCTGCCAGTGGGCCTGGGGAACCCAGAGCAGGATGGAGCCCATTAAATGGCTCGTGTGATCGGTTGTTGCTGGGGCGGGAGGTGGGGGTCGGGTGATTTTATTACATTAATTTATTTGATTTTTTTATGAGTTTTAGTTTTTTCAATGTAGTTTTTTATATTCTGTAAGTCACCTTGAGTCGCCATGGGCGAATAGGCAGTAATATAAGATAGATAGATAAATACATACATACATACATACATACATACATACATACATACATACTTTGAATTTGGGGGGAGGGTTGTCTAGGAAAAATATGCATTTTTATTTATTTTTCATTTGGTAAACTTTGAATATATTCAAGTTGTTAAACTTGATCCAGATGGAAATATTAGTACAAATCTCAGGAGATCTCTTTTCTCCTATTAGAAATTAGACTCTGATTTCCTGGAAGATTGTTTTGGAAATTTATCTGGAGAGACTGTTATTGTGGGATAAGTCCCTGTTTTTGCTTCTTAGTTTTCTTTGTCAATAAATGCTTGTAAAATTCGAAGACTAGCTGCTTCTTGGAATATGTCCTTCTGTGTCCTAGACTAACTAAATTCTCACCAGATAGAGAGCTTCTCAGAAACTGAAGAAGTTCCTAGAACCCCTTTTGTGAATTCTTAATAAATAGTTTAAGGATGTCACACCTTAAAGTTCACCTATATACATAGATTGCCTATGTAATCCCTTCTGTTGTGCTTGAATATGTGCATGTATAGAAAGAGAGAATAAGAATGTTTTCATGGTACATAATGCAATGTTTATTATGTAAATATGTTTGGTAATTTTTTTTTCTTCCGCCCTGACAACTAACTGCTATTAAGAGTTTCATGTTGCCTACATCACAACTGTTGCTTTCTTAGACACCAAATGTTAGCATTATGTTGCTCCCTTGGGCACAGAAGTTGGTTGAATGGTTATGGACCAGTCACTCTCTCACAGCCTACCCTACCTCATAAGGTGGTTGTTGTGGGGAAAGTTAGGAGGAGGGAACACTATGGATGCCACCTTGAGTTGTAAAAAAGTAAAGGCGGAAATAAATCAAATTATAAAATAAAAAAGGGTTTTGACAATTCACTGGCTAATTGGAATTTTCAGAGTTACATCTAAATTTTACCTTTTTTGTGCATGCAGTAATTTAATCTGAATATATGAATGTAGTAACTTACTTAGTATTAACAGCATTATGCAACTGCTGCTTGTGAGATTCTTGGGCAAAGAAGTGGGCTAATTAGTAACATTTGTTAGAGAAGCGAAATGTGCTAAATAGATTGAGTCAAAAGTAGAAATACTGTGCTAAGTAGATTGAAGTAGAAATACTGTTAGAAATAGATTGCACTATATTGAACATGGTGCTAGTGAAGAAACTTCTGCTTATTCAGAAGAGTGATAACATATCCTGGTTATCTCCCATACAATGTAAGTACCCATGCACCAGTTCTTGTAGCCTTCTGTCTCATGCCAGTGCAGTCTTCATGGCTAATAATCCCACAGGCAGCTGAGACAAACTTTGTGGGTTTTTTTTACAATTTCCTAGTCCTCACAATGCATACATAAGGGCATATAAGAAACCCCAGCAGTATGTCAAGATATTACTCTGGGGAATTGGGAGCTGTTAAAAATATCTCTTGTTCACATCCAGTCCTTCACTGACTAGATAAATTCCATAGCTTGAATAATTTGAATGAATGATGAAAGGGGAATTATGGGACATATGTGCTACTCTCCCGTTCCTGAAAGAAAGAAGACACAAATGGCACAAATCCGATCTACCATTTGCAAACTTGAATCCTTGTTTTTTTTCTAAGAAATGCCCCAGCTTTATACGTGCAGGACTAAAACTGCATGGATTACTTCAGGAATCTAGATTGGAATCTTTTATCTGTTACCCAAAATACAGAAACTAAGCATTGTTCAACTTCTCATGCTTCTGCGCTGGCTATTTTATATGTAGGATATTTCCTTATGTGGATTCCATTATTGTACCCTAAATAATTTGATTTTTTAAGGATAGTATTCCATCATTAAGTTCATATTATCCCAGCTGTAAATAACTCCATCCTTTTCATAATGTAAGGTGTATGATGTACAATGTGAAAACTTAAGTTAGTCTTTAGGGTGCCACAAGAGTTATTTCCTTTTGCTCTGACTGAGCTATTGGTGTCAGAAAATTCTGTAATTCTATAAACGGAAATCTGACCAATTCCAGCCCTGCTCCCACATTAATAAAGGTACGGTATCTTTATTTTAGATTTATAAAGACTTTGCCCTATGATAATGACAGAAACCCTCTGGTTAATTAATGACTAATAAACAAAAAACTCTACTTCACAGTTTACAAGTGCGCTGTAAAAAATTAAAACTTCTACAGTTTGTATGAGATAATCATTTGAAGATTTGCAGTGGGCTGGGCTGGATTCACATGTTAAGAATTCATTTATATGAAGAGAGGCGGGGCTGGTGTCTTAAACTGGATGGGGTAAGCCATCACTTCCAAGACTAGCTGGCTGATTCTGGATAGAGCAGGAGGTGACAAGGTAATTTTATTGAACTTTTCAGCCTAATTCAGAGTGGTAAATCTGAGGTCCAAGAACTCCAGATCTTCCCAAGTCCTATTGTTTGCATTCCTTTGATCTTAACTTCTGAAAATCACTGGCAGAATTTTCAACTATTTTTAGCAGCAAACACACCAAAAACTGTAGCATAAGTTCTAAACTAGTGTCACCATAATTAAAGTGCAAAAAATGTGCCCTTAAATGCCTCCCGAAATCATTAAAACACCCTCAAAGCCACGACTGCCTATGTGTATGATTTGGCTCCTCAACCTGCTTAATTGCCCTCTTGGCTACAATCCTCATCCTTTTTAAAATATGTTCTTTTTTTTTTTTCAAAAAAAAGTTTTTTATTTTTATTTCTCATAAACACATTTACATGTACAGTCATTTATCCATCATTTTTCATTCATCTTATCTTTTAACTTTCATTTTTACTTTTTCGGGGCTGCTCTTTTACCATTTACCTTTACCACAACCTTTCTTCTTCTCCTCCCCTCTTCCTTCCTCTTTCTCCTACTTCCTTCGTTCTTCCTCTCCTTCTCTTTCCTACTTCCCCTTCCCTTCCCCCACTCCTCTCTTCTTACCCCCTTCTAGTCTTCTCTTCTGCTCCTCTTTTTAAAATATGTTAACTGCCACTCTAGCTACCAAAAAATGTTTGTCTCTGACTTTACAGATGTTCACTGTATGGAATTATCCTGTCTGTCTGTGGGTACATACAGCTACCTGCATCTGTATAGGAAAACTAGCTATCCATGGGTATATTTGGGCAATTAATATACTTTTCAATAGAGCAGCTTCAATCCTTTTACCACCCATAGAAGCATGCAAAATGGGGGCTTATTACAGTACCACAAAAATACTTTGGAAATTACTACAAGTTTTCAATGGCACCCCTGACATGTCATTAACACTAGTTTAGTAGCAGACAGGTGCCGGTCTCCCATAATACCCAGTTCCAACAAGTTGGAAGTTAAAATCACTGTACCTTTTGTTCAATTGGTCTTGTTCAGTTTTTGTTTTATTTTGGTGGAAGATTGTACTTCATCAGAGCAAACTATATTAAAAACTAGTAGCATTGACAAATTCAAGTTCTAGATTTGCAGGCTTTAAGGACAGAAGCAATTCAGGACATAGTTATGCGAATCGTTCCAGAGGCCTAGCCCAACTTTATGAGTCCAGGAAGATGCCAGCAGAAAACTCACAGATTGAAAATAAGTGTAGTAGCACCTTTTTACCTAGGTTCCTTAGTAATTACTAATGAGGTGCTTATTGTCTCTGCAGTAACAGCCATGCTCTATATGACAACCCATATACACAGTTTATTGGCCAATTTACCTCTTTGCTGACTTCTACTTTCCTCCCAAGTAGCGCAACAAAGAGAATCACCAGTTAATCTATTGTAAAACCAATGTGTTCATCTGGGCACAAATAAACCAATCATCATCCCGGTAATAAGTCTATAGTAAAACTGTAGTTAGTAAAAACTGCAATTAATCTACAGGCAACATAAACTAAAAACAGTTTTCTAGACAGGATATTGCTGCAGGAGCCAGCGGGGATGAGTATATACTTAACTTGAAAGTAATGCTTATCATTTGTCTTGCTCTCATGGATGCATTTCAAGTATATACTATATGAGGAGAAAGTTCCTCTCCTAGATCTCTCACCTTATGGTTTCATTGAATGATTCTAGGTGCTGTGACTAAGGTATGCTGACCAAAACTATCCAAAGCATTTCCACTTCTTTGGGAACATAGATTTTTATGAACAATTCTTTTGTTGGCAACTTTTTTTTCCTGATTTATTTCTTAACGATCACTAAGGTTGCCTTTTCACAGTAGCTATACATTTGTTCAGAACTATTCACAGCCAAATACCAAACACCAAAGTACTGAATAGAATTTCTTTGATTCACTACTACCAGCTCAATTCCTATGTACATAGAAGTAATTTTGGATTTTTTGCTATAACTGCCTATTTTTCATCCAAATTCAGATTGTTTATGAACAAATGAAAATACATGGTCGGTAGACTCTTAAGTGATACCACTGTTTCTGTTCTCCATTATGCAACCTATATGATATTTATTCCTACCTTATGTTTTTATTCTTGAATTAGCAATATGGAAGAGATTTTCTCCTCTTATTCCATGACTGTTATGGGCAATCAAGAATCTTGAGTGAGGGACTTTATGAAAAGCCTTTGAAAGTTCAGGAAAATAGTGTGTAGTAGGTTTTTTCTATTCAAGGAGTGTTAGCAGTCAGAGAAGGAAGAATTTATATTTGCATTAGCCATATTGACTCTTTAGAAACAAAGTTGAATTAGATACTGTACTAACAGAAATCTAATACTTTAGATTCCCTCAGTTCCTTTTAAAATAACAAGTGCACTCCTCTGCTATTGACACAAATCTTAGGCAAATGTTTTTTGAAACATGCTAATTTTTAAAGCACTGAATTTTGAAAACAATTTGATTTAGTTGGAATTATTGTCACCACTGTTATTGTATTAAGTATTAAATCACTAGGAAATGTAATGAGCTAAAAAAATAGTCACCATCTTTCAAGAAAAGGTATATAAAATAGGTTTCTGCAATGTGTCAGCATATTATTTTATGAAACCCATATGCATATTATCTTTTGTTGATTGCACTTATGCTCATTGTACAGATAGTCCTTGTTTAAAAATTCTGGAACCAGAATTTTTGTTATAACAAGGAGGTCATGAAGCTATGTGCTCTGAAGCTTCTGCCGCCCAACTGACCTTCACTGTCTTTTTCCACGACCTTCACCTTCTTTTTCCAAGAAGGCATGCCATCCAAGGCCTTCTTCCCAAGGCTGTGCCTGGCCTTCTTGAAGTTGCTGGTGGCCTTCCTGAAGCATCTTCTTATGAGGTCAGTTGGGGCAACAGAGCTCTGGGCATCTTGTACACCCTCCTACCTTGGCAGCAGCAACTCCTGGTCCAACTGCACTCCTGAAGGGCCAGGCCAGTTCATCCCTTCGTAATGGGAGGTACAAGACAGCAAAGGGACAGCAAGTGCAGCAGAGCATAGGGCAGCCAAAAGACAGATAGGGGGAAATTGAAGCATGCACACTCAGTTGTAAATGCAGATAGGTTGCCAAGCACCCAAATTTTGATCATGTGATCAAAGTTGCTCTAACTTTGAGAATCGGCCATAAATACCATTTGTTCAGTGCCATTGTAACTTCAAATGGTCACTGAACCAATAGTCATTGAACAAGGATTGTATGATAGCATCATGACCTAAGTCCTTTATAATTGATCCTGGTATCAGATGCAAGTAGTTAAGTCATGTAGTTGCATTGCACTCTTAGTCATTTGTCTCTCCAATTCCACCTTATCTCACTCTGAGCTCACTGCAGACGCTTATGACTAAGCCAGAAAACCTACAAGAAGCCAAGAAGCTGTGTGATCCAAATGTCAGCCTTGCGAAGTAGACCAGACAGGAAGAATTTGATGAACTAATTCTACTTTATTGTAAGATTACGTTAACAGAATTTTGCAAGTCTAAATTACATTTCTCCCCAGCCCATCCTTCTTTTTCAGTCCTCCCAAATAAACCAGACAAGAAACATGGCTAGATTTACTAATTATATTTTATCACAAGGCAACATTAACAAAATCTTTCAAGTCTGAGGGCACAAACTTCCTGCTGCCACTTTTAACTGCTTGATCAATTAGGAAGGGTGGGACCGTTCCTAAGTCTCTTTTACTGGTAGTTAAACCGCTGGAGGTTCTTCCTTCTCATGTCTGGTTATTTCCTCTATAGCATCTCTTCCCTTCATTCCCCCAAGGTCATCCATACATTTCATTACAACTCTACAATTCAAGGAACTAGAGAGGGTTCCTTCTGAACTGTTTGCCCTGCCCATATTCCTGCTGTGGGCTAAGTTGCCTTTTATCTGACCATTATCTTGACACTTTTTCTTCTCTCTGTCTGTTAAGGTCATTCTCATATATCATTATACTGGGAAAGATATGGCTGTTTTAAAGAAGTCTAGACCAGGGGTGTCAAACTGCTGGCCTGTGGGCCAGATGCGTCATGCACAGGCCACACTCACCCCAGCTCTGCGAATGGGAAAACCGTCACGAAACGGTATCACATAACGGCAATATGACACCGCAGGTTTGACACCCGTGCCCTAGACAAATGCTGTATTCTCATTTCCATAAGTTCTGAAGCACTTGTTCCTACAGGATCAAAGTATATATTAATTAGACATGAACTGGTTTTAGCTAACCCTTAATATAGTTCTGGGGAAAAGTCATTTTGTTGCTTGGCTAAAAAAAAAAAAGATAACAGATCAAGAATCAAATAGCAATGGTCAGCTGGAGGCAACATGGGTGTTGGTGGGCAGAACAGCCAAAAGGGCAGAGATGTGTGGGAAATAAGTAGGTGGAAGGAGTTGAAATAGAGGCGAGTGTGGCAGGGCAGGAGAAGGGAGAGGTCCTTGCCTAATGACAGTGCAGTCCTGGCCGAACAATTGCAACCAGAGCTATCGGAACTAGTGTCACTAAGCGATGCAGTTGTGATGATTCACCTTACAACCATTTCACTTAGTGACACAAATTCAGGTCCCAATGAGGGTTGTTAAGCAAGGACTACCTGTAACGTGTGGGTTTTTCTCATTTTCATGCCATGATGATTTATACAAGACGCCTGTGGGCTTTGCATTGGGACTCCTATAATTACCATTGGCTCTTCTGCTTTGCATTTCCTTTGCACTCACTCATTTCTTTCTAGATATTTTTGTGTTTCTCTTGTTTGTAATCTTATTTTTGGAGTCTGTTGAGAAATTAGCCTCCCAGATAACTGTCTGATGACTCATCATGTAAGAGATATTGCAGATTTCACTTTTTCTTGCTTCAGATAACCTTAGAATCCATGGATGAAAATGGTAAGAAAGTAGGGGGGGGCTGTAACAGCTGTTTGACCATGGTACAAGTTATGCTAGGTGATGGTGAGCTGGATGAAGCTGGATGGCAAACCATCCAATATTTTGTAAATGCCTTCTATATAAAAAAATCTTATGCACTTGGAAGTAAATCTAAGTCCTTTAGCACAGTGACTTTTTGCAGATATGAGAGATAAAAAATCAACTTTACCATCAGCCCTTTATTTATGATCTATGAGGACAGCCTATATTGTTCTGATTCCACTACTGTTATTTTGTTTTTGTTTTGTTTGTTTTTTATATTATTTTGCTCATATATTTTTGTTACAGTTTCATGGATTTTCATCTATCTTCTCATTACAGAATATCACCTGGCAGAATACGTTCCTTTTATTGAAGATTTACTTGCTCTGGTCAGGGTTTTTTTTTTTTCATATACATTGTATTTCAACATACTTAACAATTTTTAGCTAAATCATCAGCTTTGATAGAGCATTATGTGGCTTCTTTTTTAGAAGTGAGTTCTTAGATTTATATGCCCATGATGGCAAACCTATGGCACGTGTGTCCGAAGTGGCACACGGAGCCATGTCGCCTGTCACATGCAGCATCACCTGTTCCTCTTCTAGGGTTCTGGTGCGCATGCGCACGCGACAATCAACTGGCCTATGTGCGTGCAGCAGTGCCAGAAACTGGAAGAGCTGGTCTTCCATTTTCCTAGATGACCATGCGCGTCGGCCAGATGATCGTCATGCACGCATGCGTGCCAGAAACCCGGAAGACTAGCTGGCGTGCGCCGGAAACCAGAAGTTTGTTTTGGGGGAGGGCACATCCGCCCTGGCAGCTCCTCTTCCGGGTTGCGGCCCAGACGAGCGCAAGTGCGCACTCGCTAAAAAGTTTCACCATCGTTGTTACATGCAATACTTACAGAATTCACAAATCTGGAACTTATGAAGCTTTGGAAAATATTTGCAAAATATGGATACACCAAGGATTGTTCCTCTGATATAAGTAGTCTTTGACTTATGACCATAATCGGTGGATTTGATTTAAATCAAGTCGATTTAAATCACAATTTAAATCATGATTTAAATCACTAGTAAAAAGGCTTGATTTAAATCAACTTGATTTAAACCATAATTTTTAAAGAGCAACTGTCATTTCTGTCCTGCAGTGGCTCCTCCTGATCCGCTGTTTACTCACCGACAGTCCCATTCACTTTAATGGAATGGCTGGTAATGCGGTAGTGACACAACAAAGTGAGGGACGTGGTGGGCAGCAGGTGAGTGGATGCCCGCTAACAGGTGCTGCCATGATGGATCTGAAATGACAGGTGCTCTTTAAATGTAAAGAATCATTCTTGCTGATATTAGAATCTTTAATATTATTATTTGCAAACAAAATGAAGGTTTTCTATTTAGCTTGCAGAGCTTGGATTCATTGAATGAGCTTACCAAAAATGTAAATATTGCAGAATATACAAGCTCATGCTACATAATTAAGCTCCATATCATGCTGAATAAATTAAATTATTAATGTATCTTAAATAGAAAACTATCTTTATATATTTACTCCAAAAGCATTATATTAAAATAAATTTGATAAAAATAAAAAAAAATCCAATTTATATTTTTAAAAAATCCAATTTGAATTTTTTAAAAGTCTGAGTTTTTTAATTTTTTTTGAAAAAAGTCATAGATTTTTATCCACCCTGTCCACAATTGAGCCCAAAACTTGATTGAGAGACATTTGTTAAGTGAGTTTTGCCCCATTTTATGACCTTGTTAGTTACATGGTTGTTAATGGTTTGTTTGTTTTGTTTTAACTGTTGTGAGCCGCCCCGAGTCCATTGGAGATTGGAGATAGGGCGACATACAAATTCCATTAATTAATTAATTAATAAGTAAGTAAGTGAATCTGGTTTCCCCATTGACTTTGCTTGTCAGAAGGTTGCAAAAGGTAATTGCATGACCCCGAGACACTGCAACTATATGTCATAACTATAAGTCAGTTGCAAAGTGTCTGAATTTTGATCACATGGCCACGAGGATGCGGCAACTGTCGTAAGTGTGAAAAACGGCATTTTTTTCAGTGTCGTCGTAACTTTGAACGGACACTAAAATAACTGTTGGAAGTCAAGGACTACCTGTATTGAGTGAGATCACATATGCAGATAGGTCTAAGAACCTATACTGAATATTACAAATTCCCATATATACATTGTAACAAGATCACGTAGCTCAGAGGTGGACTGGCACCGGGCTGCATCATGCCAGAAACCGGACCGTGCAACAAGCTAAGCCCCATCTGCGGTATTCAGGCAGAATGCGAAACCATGCCCCCTCCAGTCCCTGGAAATACCTTTTTCCATGGAACTAGTTAGTCCCTGATGCCCCAAGGGTTGGGAACCTCCGACATCGATTATGCTGTATGCTAATTGCAAAATGTTAAAATTTCCTTCCTCTAGGTCTATCCATTTCTTTGCTATTAGTTTTACATATATGCGTGTGTATACACACACACACACACACACACACACACACACACACACTTGGTGCAAGATGAATAAAGTGCATGCAAAGATTTGCAGATGTAGGTAAAAGGATAGCATATTTTGGACGGAAGTTGTTTTTATAGGAAATGTTCCCATCTACGCTTCTTCTATTTTGTACAAATGTAAAAAATGATGTTTCGTAATATGGCCACGCATTCCTGGAAGCAAACTGAAATTCTGCATATTATGAGAGATAAGATAAAATCTTTTTTGCCCATGACAGATAGAGTAATGATTTCTGTGAGGCTTAGAACAAAGCATGTAACTCGGCTAACTGCTCCAGCTAGAGGGAAGGAATTAAGTAGCTTTCTTAACTATTTCCCACTGAGCCGGTTCCTGAGTTAGATCCTTCTTAGTGTGTATTCTATTTTGATGGCATTTCCGGCAAAGAGAGAATATGCACTGCTGTGTATTCCTATTTATTGGCAGCTATGGATGTGCGTTTCATTCGGAAATGCTTATACTCTGTATCTTATTTGATTGCGAACCTATGGCACGCGTGCCACAGGTGGCACACGTAGCCATATCAGTGGGCATGCGAGCTCAGCTCTGGCATGCACATCTGGTTTTTGGGCCTTCTGGGCCCACCAGAAGTAGGGAAACAGGTCGTTTCCTGCCTCCGGAGGACCTCAGGGAAGGGAGGGAAGGCCCGTTTTTCTCTCTCCCCAGCCTCCAGAGCCTTTCTAGGAGGACAAAAAATGGGACTTCCGGTCCCACCAGAAGTTGGCAAATGGGCCGTTTCTGGCCTCCGGGGGGGTGGGGAAGGCCGTTTTTACCCTCCCCAAACTCCTAGAAACCTCTGGAGGCTGAAGAAAGCAAAAAACGGGACTTACGGTGCCACCAGAAGTTGGCAAATGGGCTATTTCTGGCCTCCAGAGGGCCTCGGGGTGGGGAGGGAGGCCATTTTTGCCATCCCCAGACTCCTAGAAAGGGTCCTAGAAAGTTGCTGGAGAGAGAGAAAAATGCCCCCCCCCCCCGGACAAAATCTAAAAGGTCATTAAATGGATTGTTATTTTTATTTATGATATGTTATTTATAGGCTGTCCCCGATGGAAAGTTCAGTAGAGGCAAACAGTATAGTATTACAGAAACAGCACATATATTTTTAGTTGAGAAATTAATTTGTGGTTAGCTTCACTCTTTGAGAATAATGTGATCGGTTTCTCTGATCAGATCACAGTGCCATTTTGGTTTCTTGTACCTGACAGCTTCCCTGTTTTTTAGGATTAATTAAATAAGGCTTATATAACATACCACATTTCAATCGCCTTTTATATCTTTATTTACACCGGAGTTGTTTGAAAATTGGTGTAACTAATAGCAAAAATGAAAGCCTCTGCCATCTAGAAAATAAATTCTGTTCTGACCTTGTCCACACACCTTCAGTAGAATTTTAAGTTCAAACATGGTTGAGAACACACAGGTATCATGTAATCCCTAGTTTCTCTGCTGTCTTTCAATAGCCTGCCTTCTGGCCTCCAAATTTTGGCAATAGGTCACAAAAATTCAGCTGAAATGTGTTGAAAAAAAGGTAACGTTGAGGCATCTAGGTTTCACATATGGATTATCTAAACACCTTCAGAAGTTGTCCTCGCGTGAAGGAGCTACTGCATCAGCATCACATTATTTGAGGCCTTTGGATTTTTTTTAAGCGAAGCCCTTTAGCACCAAAAATTCACCACTCTTGCTTTAAAATGAAAATGTGATATAATGATATTTGATTCAGGTGTCCATTTCAATCTGCCAGCCACCTGGTGGCATTAAGAGTTTGGGAATGCAAAGAGTTATAAAGCCTTTTAGCTGGCATGGGAGGGAATAAGAATTCTGAGACAGACAGTATTATTTGGTAGATATAACAGAGGTGCCACCATGAACTGGGTAGCAAGCAGTTGATCCTGTAAAGTCAATAAGGCATGAGAAAGAAATTCAGGATTAAATCTTAGGACAGAAACGTAGAGAGCTAGATTCTTAGACCCTGCATGATTTGACCTTTGTCGCAATTAGAACTTCTTGGTATCTGTAAGAAAGTTACTTATTTATCCGGCTTGCCTTGAATCTCTTGCTAAGACCATTAATAATATTCTTTGTTCCGTCTCTTTCCACAAAGTAAATGGCTTCATTTTAAGTTATTAATCTGGCCAAATAAACCTACAAAACAAGGTGGACACTTGTTTGCTTTGCATGTTTTCTACTCCAGCCTTCATCTTGGCAACAATCAGATCTAGAATAGGGATAATTAAGTGTTTTAGTTCCATGGGTTATATATTTTTTGTCTCCTGGTGGCTGCAAGGGCATGGATATGGACATGTAAATGGCCTTGGATTGTTTTGGGTGATGAGGTGTCAGTAAATAATATGCCAATAATACCACTTAGATTTGAACAGTTGTAAGCCGATAAACAATTTTCATTGCTAGTTGCATCATTATCACTTACTCATGTCTAGGATTTTTTAATCCTTTTAATCCTTCAAGCTGACCAAATTTCTGTTGGGTTGCATTCAGGTAGAAGACTTGGAAAAAGGATCGTGTTTGTCTACTGAAAGTGCGCAATTTGTTTGTTTGTTTTTCTGAGATGGAAATATATGTGAAAAATACTGCTCATATGGGACAAATCAATCTTATACAACTAAGGGGGAAACATTTTAAATGTAGAGTACATTATGATACCGGGATGCGCTCATTTTAGATGGTGACACACATCTCTTCTAGCCAGATACTTGATAGAAAGTTAGGAGTTGATTCGAAAGTCTACATGCCTTTATTTACTGTGAGAAGTAGAAGAGGAGTGGTTTCATATTGTTATTTAAATACAACATTTTCCCATATAGTCAAAGTTTATGCCTCCTTAAAAGTAAAAGCAAACTACATGGGTAATCAGCCAAGGCTGCAAGCTATTGCTACTTTATTGAGAATGTTGAAAGTGGACTTGTGATGCAACCTGCACACTTTTGAGGAATACATGCAATATCTTGATCCTTGTATAAGAGGAAGAAGGCCTATAGGAGACGTTATAATACTGACACAATACATGAACTCTTGCTCTTGCCTAGAAGCCATCTGCTATAAACAGGTTGTGCTGGGGTTTTATAACACAAGGCTAAAGCAGCAAATGGAAATTATTTTGTCCTAATTCTTGTTTTCACCCCACCATCTCTTGAAAATGAAGCAACTTACAGGTAGAAAATATAATTAATAACAAACTGCCCACCTTCACTGATTACTTTTTGTAGAAGCTCGTACAATAATATCCTTTTAAAACTTTAACACAAAGTTAGAAGGGACATGTACCTTCTTAACAGGGCATGTACCCATTCTGTGATAGCTTCTTTTATAATACTCACCCGAGAATGTGAACTAACTGCTTGGAAGATAAGAGACCAACCTTATGTATGCAGGTAGTTTCTTCATCTTGGTTGATAAAATCAGCTACACACTGTAAATACTAGCTGTAGGATTTTTGTAAGGTCAGACAGTTTGGAAAGAAATAATATGTGTGTGTATAAGATCTGAACCCAGATAATAATTACTGAACCCAGTTTAAAGCGTTGACCTTAAACATCCTAAAGGACTAAGCATTGGATTATTTTAAAGGCAGGTCTCCTGGTATGAATGCACCCAACACATAATATGAGAATGTTCACAGCCTCTGATCTTTTTCATAAGAGCATGCTGATAAGTGGTTGTACCATGATTGTAGAATTTCATTTCTGCTATGCTCCCTCTCTAAATATTTTTTAGAAAACACTAAAGACTTGTTCCAGACAATACTGCTTTTAATTTCCTGTTGTTGGCTTTTAAAATGTTTATCACTGTCCAGTCTCCTTCTCATGTGTACTTTGTGTTTTTTTCCCCTGTTTTCTGGTCTCTTAATTGTTTTCATCTTGATTTGATTTTTTTTTTTTTTTTTTTTTTTTTTTTTTTTGCTACATGTTTTTAGGTTTGGGAATCAATCCCTAGCCTCCCAAAGGCAGGAAGTTTTCATCCAGTCTACTGAGCTGATTTCAACTAAAGGAGATATTTTGTAAAGAGAGACAGAGACTACTTAACACTTGCTGCCTGAACAATCTTTCTTCATAAATAGCTCTATGTTAGTTTTATAGAACATGAATATGTAAGATCTGGATCTCTACCTGATTCCCTAGCACAGATGGATTCTTCTTCCGTGTCTGGGTCAAACTTTAAACTGCTAAAACCACCTTGCTGGTTTGGTCATTGGCCAAAAATCAGTCATTATCAGTACATGTTTCTGGTAGAAGCTGACATATCAGCAAAGGGGCTAGACACTGTGTCTCTCCACATTCACACAGCATATTGTTATCTGCTAAGAGCCTCCACTTGAACATATTGGTTTTTGGTGTACGTGGGTACACCAACTCCCAAACTATCCAAGGGTCAGTATAAGGGAGGTCAGATGGATTAATAAATTATTATTTTAAACAATTTGACATGAGAATTAATATGTGAGACCCTCCCCTTTCTTTGCCTTTGGTTGATATCCTCCATCCTGATAATAGACTGCAGTAGACTGATAGTATATATATTTATTCTGATTACATTTCTGGCTTCTTTTTAATTTTAATATGGGAGGTGGTGGAAAATGGAAGGAAACCCATACTTTTCCTCCTGTAGTACCTTTTATTGCATCTGTGGAAAATATAGGTAGAATATCCAAGCAGGATATTTATCCAAAATAGAAAGGAGTGGATATTTTCTACTTTGTTCCAAGTGATTTTACGTCTAGTTGATATTTCCAGCTGTATGTATTCTGCAAACAAGATTCATGCAAGGTTGTAATTGAAGGTCTATGGGAGTAAAATCTATGGGTCAGCATTTCTCTGCTTACTCTACTTCTATTGAAAATACATTTGGCCTAGATTCCTGGAATGTTGATTTCATTTTCACAGATGTAAAACAGGCAAATAAATTTTAATAAGGAACTCATTTTTTAAAACATTTAGGTGCTGACTATAAGATGCAGCAATACATCAAATTATTTATCTGTTCAGAATGGTCTCTTTATTTGTTCAATAACAATTATTTTTCCTAGCTTTCTACTGCCAATTCATATTCTGTTATTGTACTTCTTAAATAGTTTAAACCATTGCAAAATGACATTAAGTTTGCTTTGTCTTGTTTTGTTTTCTTACAGTGGAATCTCGTATGTGACAATGACTGGAAAGCTCCTCTAACTACATCTTTGTTCTTTGTGGGTGTGCTGCTTGGATCCTTTATATCTGGACAACTCTCAGACAAGTAAAGTACACATACTTAAAAATAGCATTGGGGTGTGTGTGGGTTTTAAACATATTTCTGTAATGCTCTTAAGAGGATGCAGAATCATACTTAACTTAATGGTTAATTCCAATTTTGAAAAAAAGGATCTGAAATCAAACATTCGTGAGAATATAAATTAGTAGACAACCGAGCTATCTATAAGTGTGATATATTGTACATCTATATGAGATATGTGTGCTCCTATGTGGGAGATAAATGCATGCATTTCAATTTTAGTACTAGCAATTAAGATCAAATAAAGGAGATTGCTGTAAACCATTGTCAGAAATTTTCCACAATCTGCTTGTCAATTTTTATAAGGAAGCTGTGAAGATAAAAAAGCATTAAACTTTTCTGATGTTTTTTGTTCTGATTGAAGAAGAATCTTGGAATACTGGTTTTGGACAGATGACTAAATAAGAAATATATGCTTAACCTTTTTACTATTGCACATTTTCTTTTTTTAAAAAAAAACTGTTCTCCTCTAGGACATTAGTACATTTATTTCAATGTAAAATATAGTTTTTCCTCTGGTGGAGGGGACAATCAATTTCGTGCAATTCTAATACGAACCAAGCACAATATATTATATGCTATTTATTTCAACCTTCCAACCAGTCCTTTGTAAGACTGTTTAGCACAGAACAGTCTTTTCTAACAGCCTTATGAGAAGTGATGGACTACAGCTTTAATCTTTCCCATCTAGCATAGAAATGGGAGTTCCAGTGCAATGCTTCAGGAGGTTAGATTAGCTTGACTGTTGGAAGTGCTGGATGATTGAACCCACCTCATACAAAACCAATCATATGAACAGTGAAAGTAATATACTGCCACCATGTGTTCATCTCAATACATTACAGGTAGTCCTCGAGTTACAAATGTAATGAACTCTGCCCATTCAATTTGTACTTAGGAGGATTCGTGGGAGTGAATCTCATACCTTGAATGAGATCACTCCCTGCTTTCACCCACACATTTAATTTAATTTAATTTAGTGGGCGAATGCATAGTTCATTAAGTGCACATGAGGTATCTCAGGATGGGAAAGGCCATGGTGGAGCAAGGCCTCCCCAACCCACTAAGATACCTCATGCTTCCCACTCTCTGCTGCGCCGGACTCATCTTGCAAAGATTTGTCTCCTTTCTGCTGTGGTTTCTCTCACTTTGAGGGAGAGGAGAGTCAATGGAAGCTCCTGGGCGTGAAAAGTGTTTGCTGCCCCTGTCTCCTACTCCTCCCCCATTCCCCCAACTCCTTTCTGCCACCACAGGGATACTTCTTGCCCAGATGAAGACCTGACAGAGACTGGACAACTCATCTGCCTGCAGATGGGGCCTTTGAAAATGGCTCCTGCCACACTGGAATCATTTACCTTACAAGATTTGTCTGTTCTCTGCTGTGGTTACTTTGGTTTGAGGGAGAGGAGAGTTGATGGAAGCTCCTGGGTACCGTAATATTGCTCGAGTTCAGTGCCTCTTTTGCAGAGACTGGATGCCTGAACTCTGAAGAGATCACGGACCACAGAAACTCCCCCCAAACTCCTTTCCACCACCACTGGGACACTTTTCACCCAGCGGAGACCTGACAGAGACTGGAAGCTTCATGGAGGGATTCGCTCCATTTTGAAACGCTCTATAGGCGCCTGTGAGGTCTTTGAAAAGAGAGCAAATCTCCCTCCATTTTCAAAGGCCTCATAGGCATCTATGGAGCATTTCAAAATGGAGCAAATCCTTCTGTTTTCAAAGGCATCATAGGTGCCGCCACATATGGATAGTTATCTTGTAACTTCGAACAGGCGCTAAGTGAATAACCTAAACTAACCTAAACTTGGGTAATTCAGGCATATATAACGTGGAAAGTTCTGTTGCTAAAGTAGAAATCTGTTCACGTGATAATGTGCCTATATCTCTTTGAGATCTACTATCTATTGAAAATAAAGGGGAAATTGAGTGGACCTATTCACTCTCCCTAAAACAAACAACAATTACATTCTGATTTCATTTATAATCTTTTGGCTTGCTTGTTCTTTTTTCCCCCAAAAGGTTTGGCAGAAAAGCTATTCTATTTGCAACCATGGGTGTACAGACAGGTTTCAGCTTCCTCCAGATCTTCTCAACCAGCTGGGAAATGTTCACAGTGCTTTTTCTTATAGTTGGCATGGGGCAGATTTCAAATTACGTTGTGGCCTTCATATTAGGTAAGATTTTTTTTCACTCTTAAACTTTACCTGCCTCTTTCAATATGTCAGAGCACTCACATTTCACAAGAAATAAGCCCGTACTTAAAATATTCCCACATATAAGTATCAAAACTATATTTAGGAAAAATAGCTAAATTAAAAGAAAGGATAAGAATTGGTAGAACCTGAGAAAATTTAGAAGATTCCTGCTTAGACAGGAAACCCTATACCATTTCAGACAAATGGTTATCCAATCTCTTCTTAAATCTCTTCTTAAAAACTTCCAGTGTTGGAGCATTCACAATTTACGGAGACAAATTGTGGACTTGTCTGGACAAACATAGACATTTCAAAAATTGATTTCAGATTGCTACTGAAGTAACTTTCATCAGCTATTCTGAAATCTTTGTTAATTCATCAGAAGCCAGAACTTGTTTAACAGGGAAAGCAGAGGGAATATTTGAGAAATGGATGAGTAGGCTAAAGGATATCATAAATATGAAAAAGGGGCATTTTTAGCACAAACAGCAGGATTCTTCTGAACTCCCTTAGCCATCTTGTCATGCTTTTTTTCAGATAGCCCCCTTCTTTCTCCCCCCCCCCCTCCCCAATCTTGAATAACATGAACTGGGAACAGTTGACAGATACAGGAACTCCCATTTTCCAGCATTCATAGTTACGAAATTCATTCTTTGCTAGTATGATATTGAAGACTGCCAAGAGACTAAATCAACAATGGCACTACTTAGAAAGCCTTGCCAGCTTGGCAAGGGGTAAAGGGAACCAGCTTACCCAAGTTGAGCTGCACACGTGCGTGCCAGACCACTGCCCACGCAAGTTGAGCTGTGCATGCACATGCGCTGGCCAGCCACTCACATGGCCCGGTTTTGGGCCATGGTGAGGTAAAGTCTCCATCATACTTTTTATGCAGGCAGATCTACGTAGTATCATACTAAGCTCTATGCAGGTCACCAGTTTCAGATTGTAGCCTTCCTGGAGCCTGAGGTAATTATTTGGCTTCAGGCGGTTTGTGAATTCAGAGTTATCTAAAAGTTTCATGTTCAGATACAATAGGGAGTTAATTTCTTGCTGTTTTAGCTGGATCTAAAACATGCTCCTGGGAGTTGAATTGGCTCACTAGTTTTACTACAGCTATTTCTTTACTATGGCATTGCTTTTTTAAATGCTCTCAGCCACCAGATGACTACCAAGGATTACCAGATTTGTCATGTTGAATGCTAATGCTTCAGAAAGGGTATTTATTGGAAGTAAAGAATATTACTTTATCCCTATTTAAGTGACAGTGTTTACAATTAAATCTTCCCCGCACCCTCAGAAGGAGCGTATCAGGTAGGACCAACGCCCCTTTTGTTGCTCTTTTATATAGAAAAGGAAATCACCATCACTTTGTGGAATAGGAGAAAAAATACAGCTGAGAACAGTATTGAAATTATGTTTTCTTATCGGATATACTTAATCCTCTAAATTTATAATGCAGTTTTTTTTGACATTAATAGAGATGAGAGATAAACTTTGAATCTCAGCAGGAGCAGGTTGTTTTGTTTTGTTTTGTTTTTTAAAACTCAATTTGGTCATGAACTAATTAAGCAGCTACTTATTAATAAATATATATATATATAATTTATATTTAAATATTAATAATTTATATATTAATATTTAATAATGGAATATTTTAAAAATTTGTTTGCCCTTAAAAACTAGTTTTCCCCTGGAAAATTTGAATGACACAATGTTTTTTTAAATCAACTTTTCCCTTCTTGTTTATGGAAATATTTACCAAAATGTGTCAACCCTGTTCATGAAGTTCTACAGAATTATGTAACTGTAATGATGGGGAGCCAGGGAGGAGGTGAAGGGAGGACAGTGAAGTCAATGACTTACTATGCAGAATAAGTCTTCTATGAAGTAATCTGCAGGTGGTTACCAGATTGTGGTTGTTTACAAGTGATTACCCTCAGACTAGGTTATTTGGAAGTGTTTGAGAAAAGTTTTTAGTTCTAAACAATATTGGTCTTATGAACTTGGTCATAGTTTTGCTAGTAATTCATTTAAACTTGCAATTTTTTTAAAAAAAATCTCTTGCGTTTTAGAAACTTTGACAGAAAATGTATTTAAATACATTAATCCCTTTGGGATGAATAAAGGCATAGGATATGCTTATCTGATATATTTTGGATTTATAATATAGAAAGGGCAAATGGATGATTGTTATTTTTCAAGTGCAATAGCCAAATTTTAACTCCTTGAATTGTATGACACTATTTTTTCCACAGGAACAGATTGCAAAGAAAAGGAAATGTGAATATTTCTAGAATACTTTCACAAAATGTACAAAAACATGAAAATGAATTTTAGCACCTTCTGAAAATATACATGCTATTAACACACTTTATATTTGTTTAAAATGTTTACTCAGCTGTAGCTATTTGGAGGCATTTTTAAAGTGTTCTCGGTGAATTTAAATAAAATATATTTAAACTATTTTTTATTCTCTAATTATCAAATAAACTGATAAACAATACACTTCTCTTAATAACAAATCCCTTGCATGAATTTTTCATATATTTTTTGATGACCTTAAATACCAAGCACTGGAATAAAGAATCAAATAGATGTGTGATATCCTTTCCCCAAATGGGAGAAAATATATATATAGAATAAAATCCCAACCAAACAGCCCATCCTATTAATACGTTTCCCTACCATTCCTTATAATAATCCTATAATACTTTACAGTGCTTGCCTCAACACCTCTCGTATGCCTGCTGAGTTGGTAAACACATATGAGTCACAAGTAATTGCTATACAATAGAGTGCAGCAATGTTTACAGGAAGGTATGTCTATAAACAGATTAGTAGTGCTGGGACAAGAGCAAGATCAGTACACGTCAGCGAAAACTAAGGAAATTATGCCACTTTCAGAAGTCTGGAATCTTTAGTATACAGTACAGATCAAATTGTGCAATTTTATAAGTGCATTCAGTAGAAAATAATTATCTTTAGTTTCTTTTATTTGGATCAAACATAGATTTATGACTGAACAGGCTCATAAACGTTATTATACCAATTTTTTTAACACTGTACCATATCTGAAAAGCATATTGTTCTGTAATGTTTTTCCAAGAAATAATTTCCAGAAATTATGAAGTTTGTACTCTTTAGTGCCAAAGAATATGTTTCATAATGAGAATGAAAGAGAACATTCTTAAGACATTCAATATCCCTTTATCATAGTTGAACAGAAGAGGATACTGATGGTTTTCCTGCTGTTCTGCCGTATAGGAATGTTTTTCCCTATATGTGAGCAAAGTGTCATAGTACAATTTAGAGAAAAAAAAACCTGAAAGGCTTTGAAAGGTTTCCTTTCAATTTCGTTGGAGAAGGAAAGGGAATCATGACCAAGCATGCTGTTGTTTATTTGGCTTAAGTACGTTGCAGTAAATTATGTGAGGTTATGATTACTTTGATTTTTTTTCCAGTCCAGGACCACATTATTTTCTGATGGGTTAAACATACAGTAAAATATGGGAAGCAATATCTATATTCCTGGAAATGCTTCATGAATATTAAATTCTAAAATATTTTTTAAATACTATCCAGTTAATGTAATGTCTCATGTATTCTTCATGGTTGTGCATGGCTTTTCAGTCCAATCATAGGATTACATTTGTAGATACTGTAAATTATTAATTACTTAGTTTAATACTTATGTAATATTCCCTGAACAACTGGCCCAAGTGAGCATTCTCCTTCAAAGAACTCAGATGTTAGTATGGCTTAGATAATCATTGACATAATATTAACTGATATGAACATTTTTTATTACTCTTTGGAAGGAGTTAATTTATTTTCCTAAATATATATGGATGGATGGATAGTTGATAGATAGATAGACAGACAGACAGACAGACAGACAGACAGATAGGGTGAAAAGATGTGAGTAAATCATTTAGGCTCAGAAAACATTCCCTTGTTGCTGAGATTATTATTTTGTACAGCTGTCTTCTAATTAATCATAAGATGGCTAACTAAACAGTTTAATCAATCAAACATGCATTAAAGTACATAGAAATAAAATGTTTTCAAAAAACAGTATTTTTGCTTAACAAAATTAAAGAATTAAGAGTGAATGAAAATAGAGATATCCTATCCCTAATTCATAGAATGAATGCATTCTTAATTTTTTTTCAAAGAAAGTTTTTGGCTGGTTGGTTGTAGGTTTTTTAGCACAAATTTAATAATGAGGTTGATCCCTCAGCGATTCTTAGCAGGGCTGAAGTAAGGCATGTAATGCCCTAAGTATAGCTCAATAATGGTGCCCCTTGGCCCTTCCATTGCTTAACTGGCTTAAGACATTTAATAAATGCTGAAAACCAAAGTCAAATATAGCAGTGAATGAGTTAAGGGCATGTTAGCTTGCATGGGGGATAAAACTCTGTAGTGCCTCTCTTCAATTGATATCTTAAGCCTATGCGTATTTTGCTTAATAGTTAATCCAGGGCTGATCGTTAGCTAAGACTAAGTAGTTTGGCCCTCCATTTATGCAAGCTAATGCTTGAGTTGGATACTTTTTGTTAGTTTGTTTATTAGATTTATACCCCACTTTAATTTTGTACTACTTAGAGTGAGGCACATAATGCTTGCTTCTTCATTTTCCTACAACAACAACAACAACAACAACAACAACAACAACAACAACAACATGGTTGGGCTGAGAGAAAGTGACTGGGTCTAAGTCATTCAGCTGGTTTATACAGAGAAGACTAGAAGACTTGGTCTCCTTGTTTCTAATTTAGCATCTTAACCATTACATTTAGCAGTAATACCAGACTGTGTAGTGATTGCCTAAAAAAATAAAGACTCCAGTTGTGGGACTTCTCTTTCTGGCAGCCCCAGTCAGTATGGTCAGTAGTCAGTAATTACAAAAGTTGTAGTCTTAACAATCTCCAGGAGACTACAATTCCATACTCCAATGTAGAATTGAAACTGATGGTTATTGAAAGTGTAACCATGGACTAATTGAACCAGTGACCTGCTTAAGCTAAAGCAGTTCTAATACTCTTATGTATATTAAAACATATTTTCAGTTGTGACATGGCTATGTTTCAATAACCTCTCTTATTTCTCTACAAAATATAACTGAAATATATCAATCGACTAAATATATCAATTCTGATGCACAGTGTGTATTGATGCGTAATTTAAATTAAATTTAAATTACGCATCAATACACATTATGCCTCAGAATTCCCTATTAAACTTGTTCAATTTTAGGCTAAATTAGTACCATGCCTGTCTTGAAAACTACAGGACATGGCTCCATTTAAAAGACTGTATTTATTTTTCAAGCTGCAAAATAACATATTTTGGGTAAATTTTAAAATAGAGTTAAATGCTAACCACACTCCTTGTTTTAAACAGGCACAGAAATTCTTGGCAAATCAGTTCGTATTATATTCTCTACGTTAGGAGTTTGCATATTTTTTGCAATTGGCTACATGTTGCTGCCACTATTTGCTTACTTCATCAGAGAATGGCGGATGCTACTACTGGCTCTTACTGTCCCTGGGGTGTGCTGCATTCCACTGTGGTGGTGAGTTTAACTGTTCTGAAAGTTGTTCAGCTTCAGAAATGTCCTCTCTGTAGCTGATAACCTTCACCCTGCACTGTTATATAACCAGCGGGCATTTTACAGCCTTGAGTTGATGTAGATATCTTTTCCCACCTTTGGCATTTGATTGCAGAGACCAGTGGATTGTTTTGAATGTTCTTTTAAATTATCTTTATTTTGAGTTTGATTTGACTGGTTCTACAGGATTTACCCTGTGCGAGTTCTGGATTATGTTATTCTGACCTCCAACTTTAAAAAAATAGTTTAAAAAAAATTGCAAGTCATTGTCAGATGAGTTCTCCTGTTCAAATTTTTCCCTTCTCAATTATCTTTAATTCAACTTTTTTCTGTCGAGGCACCAACAGAATTTTTTGATAATCAAAAACAGTCGACGTTGTTTTTTTAAGAGCAGCTGCAGAAAGCAATACTACTGTATGGCTAAATCTCTGTATTTTTTCTAGTTAGTGTATATGCATTAAATATTCACAATCATGTTTATATCTTTAAGAAGAAAAATTCTAATAAATTAACTACATCAAACCAATTACTGCATCAAGAGAACCGACTTCCAATTGCTAGTACCATGAAATATTGAAGCTATGAAATTATATACATTTTTTTCTTACTTGTAAAACATTCTGAAGGAGAACTATAGTACCTTACTATAACTAAAACTTGGAAAGTGTATGATAGGACCTTTTAAAACAAACCAATTTTATTATAAAGCCTAAGCACCTGATAAACTGAGCTCCCACTTGTAAAATTTTATGCCTTTTAATAAAATTTATTAGACTTAAAAGGTAGTTCCAGACTTCTGAGTTTTGTACAGCACTCATATCTTAAAAGATCTGGCACTGCTCACACATCTCCATCAACATTCAAGTCTCAACAAGTTTTGATTTGTTGGCCTGTAATAATGATTCAGTAATAGATTCTGATATTGTATTACTGTTGGTATTTAATATGTCATTTTAAAGAATTTGTTTGCAATTTAAAAGATTGCTTGCAAAGGTATAGTTCACTAATACTTATATATCAGTTTTAGAGATTGAAAACATTGGAAGGTTGCACGTTTTACAACGTTCTTAAGGAATTTAAGAATATAATCCTTGTTTCTGCAGAGGTGTTATACAATTTTAACTCAAAGGAATTACTGTGGTTTCTATTTATGAATATACAACCTCTCACAGTTTACTTGATATTAAAACAAACATCTATATGTTTTAGATCTCGATTCTTGTTTTCCAGTGTATCAGTCATTTTGTTCAATTGTTCAATACTGGATTTGCTCTAAAATATATTAGAAGTATATTTGGAGATTTATGTTTAAATGTCTTTGTATTTTAGGCTATGTTCTGCAGAAATAATGCTGCATATTACTTTAATCAAAAACGTGGTTAATTCCTACATGCATTCTTTCACATAGCAATTGTTCTGAGGAGACTATTTCTCTCTCTCTCTCTTTTTTTTTTTCTTCCTATACTTTATTGGCTTCTTTATTGCTTAACTATCTTCACAATTAGCTCTATGATCCAGGAACCACATTCTTGGTCATTGTACTTCTGGCTTTTACCTGAATTTTCCTGTTAAAAATTTAGCTCACTTCTAAAGTTGGTTTACATGGTTGCAGTACGGAACAAAAACAAATATTAAAAACTCTTGACTTTTAATGGTAGGATGAAGGGGAGATCGAGAAGATGGGGATCTATTTCACTTAGCTAGAGCTACCAGATGTAATTTGCAAAAATTCCATACAACGAGATCGATAGCAAAACATTACAGAACTCTCCCTCCTGCATCCTTGCTGCCTCTATTGTTTGCTTCTGTCTAGCAATTTTTTGGATTGTTCCAGCCCAGCAATTGTCTGTTACTCCTTAGTCTGTAAAGATCCTAACGAGTAAATATCCTCTTTTTCCCACTAAGATGCCAAAATATTATAGATATTTTGGTTATAGATATTGGTTTATAGATCAAGGAGATTATATTTTAGTGAAATCCCTTGTAAATATATCGTTCCTTCCTGTGAGTAGGAAGCTGCATACAAAGGACATATCAATAATGTATTGCTACAAACAACCCTGTGCACAGGTTCATGAATATTAAAACTTTTAGATGAAATAGGAAATTTATGTTTGTAGTCGCCTCTGTTTTGATCAATTAATGAATCAAAGGTTGCATTCCTTGAAAATTCAAATAAAGATTCACGTATTTTAAACCTAGGTTAGAAGAACAGGGCCTATACCACAAGCTTCTGTTTCTGACTACTATTATTGAACAAGAAAAAATCAGGTTCATAAAATAAAGTTTTTAAATTTCTTCGAATTCTAGCCTGTTTGAAAATTGATAGTATTAAATAATATATATATAAATTTGGTAGCTAAATAAATACTGTATGTCTCCTAATATATGTATTTAAAAAACAGTGCAATCCAAATGTTCTTACCATTATTGAAGCAAAAAATTCAGTACTTTTAAATTGCATTTCTGTTCACATATCTAGATGTAAGCCACCTTAAACTTAGTGGAACACATCTGGATCCTCATACATAGGATGTGATGTTTTGTACTGCTTATTTCAATAGGTTGTCTTAGAACTAGCATACTTGTTTTATTAAGTTGCGGGGAGGGGCATTGAAACATAAACATCGGCATATAAATTAAATAATTTTATATATATATATATATATATATATATATATATATATATATATATATATATATATATATATATATATATATATATGCATGCTCCAGGGTTTTAATCCTTGCAGGAAATAAAGCAATTTTAAAAATAGCAAACAAAATCTGTGGCTTGAAATCAAACCACAAGTGTGTTAGTGGACAATTAGATTTTCCATGTGCAACAGGAACGGATGTTTCCTCTTTTAGAAAGTTTGAGATGATAGATGCATTTATAGCATTTGTAAGCATTATAATTTGTTGGTATCCCACTTAACATTAATTAATTTAATATTTAAAGATCTGGTATTTTGCAACACTGTGTTTATGTTATGTTGTAGTGGCAAAGCTGAGCTGGTAAGATGGAAGTCGGGAGGCCTCAAACTTGCTTTCCTAGCAAATCCTAGCTCTGCCCTCCTGTCTTTTGGGAGTGCTTTGGTAATTCCTGCTGCTGTCACGTTGTTTCCTGGAAACACCTTATTTGGTGTTATCACCTTAATCCTATTTATGAGACAGAAGCCTCCCACAATCTGTGCTGATTTATTGGCAACTAAAAAGGTTTGAAAAAAATCTATACTGTAAGCCCTGGATGTGTGGTATAGTGACTTGAGGTTTCATCAACAACATCGCCCAAAAAAGGACGAGTTTAACCAGAGATGGATCAGACTTTTTTTTTTTTTTTTTAAAGAAAAGTTAAAAATGTAACAACTTTAGATTTTAAAATTATACCCAGTTCAGAGATGGGTATCTCTGGACTGGAAGATACCAGTCCAGAGAATTTGGAAGGCATTTCTGAACCGTGTATAATTGAGGCATCTCAATTATACACGGTTCAGAAATGCCTTCCAAATTATTAAGAAAAGAACTGTAAGATAAGATGCAAGCCAGAACACACGATGGCACTGGTTAACAACAAATACTATTGTGTTCTTATAATTGCTAACAAATGGTTTTTAGAGGCAAAGCATTACATTTTTTGAAAGTTGACATTGAACACCCAACTTCCTATAGTTGTCCAAAAAAAAAAACCAAAGTTATTTAGGAACCCATTAAACAAATCAAAGAATCGTAATTTGCGTACTTCTACAAAAACAGGGATCTTTTGAAATTGCAGTTCCTTTTACTTCATTTTACCTAGGAAATTCCTTTCTCTCTAAGGCCCACTTTTTTCAGAGGCAGCAAACTTCTTCTAGCTCACTCTGTTCCTAGTCCTCCACATCATCCTCCTCTGTTCGTTTTTGAAGTTATTTTCTTTTGAAAATACCTCAAAGTTTATACAGATAGTCCTTGACTTACAACGGTTCATTTAGTGACCATTCAAAGTTACAATGGCACTGAAAAATGTGACTTATGACCATTTTTCCACATTTACAGCCATTGCATCATCCCCATGGTAACATGATCAAAATTCAGATGCTTGGGAAGTGGTTCATATTTATGACAGCTGCAATGTCCCAGGAACATCTGATCAGCTTTTGTGATCTTTTGACAAGCAAAATCAATGGGGAATCCAGATTCACTTAACAATCATGTTACTAACTTAACAAATCCAATGATTGACTTAACAACTCTGGCAAGAAAAGTCATAATATGGGGCAAACTCACTTACAAATGTTTCACTTAGCAACATAAATTTTGGGCTCAATTGTGGTCGTAACTCAAGGACTACTTGTATCTCTAATTGAGATAGGGATTGTGAGTTCTCTCCAAATTTGCCTCACAAAAGGGAGGGCATTACTCCTTCATGAAGATACTGATTATACATTTGTCAAGCACATAAATTGAAAATATTTTTCCTTGCTAATTTTTAAGTAAAATCAGAAGTCCCTATAAAATTTTGTTAATATTTCTTAACTTTTTGAAAAAGTAATATTAATAATATAGTAAGCATTGAAATCTTTAGAGGCCCTAGGTTATTAGATTCATGAACTATTTTTCTGGACATTTTAATAATTTCCTTTCCAAGAAAATATTCTTATGAAGAAACAAAGAAGCTATCATCAAGAAGACACACAGATTGATTGACCCTGAAGATAAGACCTTGTTAATCGAATTCTTCAAGTGAAATCAACACACAGCTCCTAATGTATCAATTTGCATAAAAGAAATTGTGATATATTTAGGATGGATTTACATAACAGATTTTATTCAAATGATTGTGATGTCACCTGTTATATTAGTATACCAAATCTTTCCTGAAGCTTTGAATACTCATTGCAGAGAATTAGCATTACAGGTTTTTATACATGTATTTCAATTTTTTCCAAATTATAGAAAGCAGCTAGATAGGTGTACAATGTATCTGAAGCATTTGTAAAATTATTAATCAAGGGAAGAAATTAGGATGTAAGGAAGAACATTATATTAACATATGTTAGCTCCTACATAGCATTTATATAGGGCCCAGCTGACTTACAGTCTAAACTACCATCATGTCAAAGATACACTATCTGTATTGTACTCACTTCCAAGCAAATATATTTATGAACACATTCATAGTCAACCTGCCCAGTTCAGCGGATTATACACATTAACATAAATTGTTCTATTAGAATTAGCAAGTATTTACTCAAATGTTTGTCTTTTTATATTGAAAGTGAAGTCTTTTTAAACAAAAAGAGTTGCCTTGAAATGAGAAAAATGTAGCATCTACATATTTTTCTGTTTTTCCGAACTTAGCTCCCTGATCATTAAAGAATAGCACAATGCAGTGAGTTAGTTAGTTGCTCTCTGTGGCACATTCCTTTCCATGCTTCCTACATGCAAATGAACCAGACGTTTGGCTTCTCATATCACAATTAAGTGAAAACCCACTGTGATGGCATCAATTTATAAAAATAAAAAAGCAATGAGATAATTTGGACTTGTTACAGGTTTATTCCTGAGTCTCCTCGGTGGCTGATCTCTCAAGGAAGATTCGGAGAAGCTGAAGCTATTATTCGGAAGGCAGCAAAAACAAACAGGATTCCAGCTCCAGATATAATTTTAGATCCAGTGGACGTAAGTATTAGGAGTTGGTGTAGTGGTTAAGGTACCTGGCTAGAAATCATAAATTCTAATCCCACTTTAGGCATAAAGCCCCAGCCTAGTCACCCTCTTTCCGCCCTAGAAAGCAGGCAAGGACAAACCATTTGTCCAGACAGTCACCAGTCATCAACAATTACTTGAAGCCAAAGACCAAAAAAATTGTATATTTATATTTTTGTTGTACTTGCTGTAGCCCACTATTATAATAGTGACTGAGCTGGGTGATTTTGGACCAGTCACCATCTCGCAGCCCAGCCCACCTCACAGGATTAGAAAATAGAAGGAGGACATATATATGTATGATCACCAGCTTTGAGTTACTTATAAAGTAATAAAAGTGGAATAAAAATCTAAATCAGATAGATAGTTAGACAGAAGACAGACAAATAGATAGATAGCAGGTCTCACTTGTAAAACTGGTCATGTTAAAAAACAAAAGGTAGAGCAAGTGATAGTTTGCATGCACTAGTACTTATATTTGAGTTAATTATTATTATCAGTAAGAACCATTAGTGATTCATATATAACAAGTTCTTCAGAAGCATTAACAATTTTTCCAGGTGAACTTCACTATAAACCCAGTTATATGTGCAATAAAACACCACTATGTCCTTGAAGAGAACAAGGGCAGGCAGTATGCCATGAATGTCTGCCTGAAAATAATAATAAAGTATATAAATCTAGCTAGTTCAGTAACATAGCCAAGATCACCAACAAACCTTCCTGATTCTAAATACAATGTGGTCTCTCGTGCCTATGTTCCACTTTTATACCCCACAGCAGGCATTTTAATATATTTCAGAGGCGGCTTGGAGTTCGTGCCGCTTCTATTATTCTACTTGTCAGCTGTAGTTCTATTCTTGCCCAAATGTTGTGGTTTAATCACATTGGCAAGGTTTATCATTTAGCCATAAATTGTTATAGATTGTGTTTCTGGTTTGGACAAGCATGCTGCCCATTTTTCTTAAGAGTTTCAGGATGACTTTTTACCATCTTTCCGTTTGCCAGTGAAATAAATCACATCCCTCCCTTTTGACCTATAGATAAATAATGAATCACGCATGTCTGAACTTGATTGGGCCACCGATATAGTTGTGAAACGGATGTTGGACAAATTGCATTTTCCCTCCTTCCCAAACATTTAACAATAGAAAAAGTCGAGAAAATGTGCTGTCCATCTAGTGTAGCTCATTTTCATCTTAGTCTTGGAATAAAGGCTGCTATATATGTATGCTACCAGTTTATTCCCTTGAAGCATTTTTTTAAAAAGGCTCTGGCCACACGGTATGTCTTAGATTATTTTTAAAAAAAACGTGAGAAGGGTAATGATTTTTGGAATCAAATGGAACAAAGGTTGAGCAACCACCTCCAATGTAATTATTTACCAGCTAATGTATGAAGTTGTTTTCTCTCCCAATTATATATTCTTGGTTGTAGGTGGCGATAAAGCAGAAAATGGTGCTAAGAGAAAGTAAAAATTGGCAATATATTGGTTGGCTGTTGTGTGTCTCTTTGTGGTTCAGTTTGCAAGGAGTTTTAACTTCATTTAACTTTGATATGCCTCTTCTCCGAACCTAACCCAATCAACACTGTTAAAATAAAGATTATAGAGCGAAACAGAAATTAACTCCTGTGGAAGTTTTTATAGTTAAAGAAAACTCTTGACTTTGTACTCAGAAGTCCTCTAATTTTACCAGAGACATGCAAAAAACAAAGGAGGTGTTTTTTTTTTTAATTATAACTTAGGGACACAGTTTTCACTGGCACTTCCCAACCAAATTCTAGAATGGATCCTAGGAGAATGTTAATTCTGCTCTAAAAATGAAATAAAATAGCTGTACCACATTACTACAGTAGTTGAGTATCTAGTCATGTCTACTTGTTGATTGCTCTGGTTTCATAGACATTACCTGTCTTCTCTAAGGAGCTAATGACTTGCAGCTGCAGTCATTAATGAAGAAAAGAAGCTAATCTTTCAGCTCTTTTACTTTTAATTTGTTATGAGTTTATCTTAAGGACAAAGGTTTTCCCTGGACAGTTTACAAACATACCTCTGATGGAGAAAGCTACAGTAGTCCTCGCCATACAACTACAGTTGGGATTGGAACTTCCATTGCTAAATGAAGGGGTCATTAAATGAGTCGTGCCCAATTTTATGGCTTTTTTTACTGTTATTAAGTGAGTCATCATGGTCATTAAGTGAATCACATGGCTGTTGCATGAATTCAGCTTTCCCCATTGACTTTGCTTGTTGGCAGCCAACTGGGAAGATTGCTGAATATCCCTAAATACATGATGGTTGCCAAACACTCAAATTTGGATCACATGACCATGGAGATGCAACAGTCATAAGTACGAGAATCAGTCATAAATGCAAGAACTAAATCTTTTTCAGGACCATAATTTTAAATGGCCGTAAGTCTAGGGCTAGAGTAGCTGTACTTCCTAAGGAAACTATCCATGAAACTGGGAACCACATCAACATGTTGAGCATTTTATTTCATATCTGGTTGATTTTTATTATGGAACTCTTGTTGTTTGAGTACGTGTCATGTGTTCATCAATAAACATAATTCATTGGGTCTCTTTTCCCAACAATCCTTGTTAATAGATTGTTACTAATTTAGGCTAATTCTCAAACATAGACTATTTTTCAACATTTATTATATACAATAAAGAATTTTGAAAAATAATTCACTTTTGAACTGGTCTCCAAAACAGGTTAAAATCTGTGCAGAATGAGAATGAAAATACATAAAATTGTCAAAATGAAAGCAACCAATCAGTCCATCTTCTTTAAATCAACGGCCTGATTTTCCTTTTCGTTGCCTTGTATGCTATCCAGGACATTTATGTTTGTTTACTTGCTTGGTTTTGGAATGTTCCCTTTTTCCTTTCTTTTCCTCCTAAGGTAGAAGATTTGAAAGCCAAGCAACATCAGGGTGTGTTTTTGGACTTGTTCAGATCACGAAACATTGCAATTATGACTATTATGTCTCTTCTTTTATGGTAAGGTTCCGAAAGCAGGCTCATTAAATGCAGAGGACCATTAAATGCAGAGGCCCGATGATCTGTTTTTTTGTTCAGGGCAAGTTAGGCTGTTTGGGACATTCCAATCCTTATTTATTGAATGAGATTTTATTTTATATTTTTAATTGATCAATTTATGTCGCTGCCCTGCTTGGCGTATTCAGCTGCCTTTAACATGTGAATTGCCATTAAAATGTGATGTAGGTCAGAAAATTGCAAAAGTTTTTATAAATAATTTTCTACGCCTGGAGGACCTTTTATTAGATTGCTTGCTGTTGCGTGTAAGTATGGAGGGATATTGGAGTTGTGAGCAATGGAGTTCATGCAATCAGAAGCACTTCAGGAACTAAACTGCGTCAGAACACTTTTGCCTACTTCTTTACCTTAACATTTTAACCAGACAAAGCTAATTACTAACCAACAGGATTAGATATTACAGCAGACTAAACAATATCACACTATTATTATTCCCAGCCCTGCAGATCTAATAGAAAAATAATAATAATAATAAACAATTTAACCAAACAATGAAAAGTCAAGGGGAAAAAAAGGAAACAATTTATGTTTAGCCACCAGAGATGTCTTAGTCCAGTCAATTCTTTGCATGGTTTTCTTTTTAATAATTTTATATTACTGAAAATACTGAACTTTATCAGCAGAGGTAAAATGCAAGAAATAAAGCCTGCTTATTTAAATAGCCATTTGGACATTAGTTTTTAAAAACTACTATTAATGCAAGCACTTTTGGCATCAGATAATAATGAACATTGTCACTGTACTATAGATTATCAGGAGATTCAGATACAAGCCATTGCGTAGGCACCATTTATTGTGTAACACTTTCCACAATCATACATTTTCTGAACAGAAGGAATCAACATTTAACTCTCAGTTCATTAAGTTAAATCTTTAGCATCTCGTATACTGAATTGGACAATTGAGATTCCTGAGGAGCTTCTCGTCTTCCCATATGAGCAATCAACATTTAAAATTAGATCGTTTCATTGGATGGCTTGCCTCTAACAGATACATGCCATAAAACAGCACTAAATATACTTAGGGCAAACAGTCAGCTTTTCTCTGTTGTCATTAGAAGGACTGGGTTGTATTTCATCCAGGGATATTTTGAATTTAGCCCCATTTGATTAAGATACTTGTTTACATAAATTATATAAATTATTGAAAAACAGAAAAGCAGCATCAAAACATAAATGTCCAGAAGGTTGTATGTGTAATTTCCCAATGCATATTTTACTCCATTCCAATTCAAAAAAGTGCCATCTGAAATAATAAAATATGAAATAAGTCAGTTCTGCTATTGGGCTGATTGTGCCAGATTGTGACTATTTACATTTGCTAATTTCTCTTTTATCTCAGGATGTTTACATCTATTGGCTATTTTGGCTTGTCACTCAGCACCCCCAATCTGCATGGAGATGCCTACTTCAATTGTTTTCTGTCAGCAGTCATTGAGGTCCCAGCCTATGTGATTGCTTGGCTCCTCTTGCGGGTCTTACCACGACGTTATACAATATCTGGCACCCTCTTCTTAGGAGGAGGAGTTATTTTGTTCATACAGTTAGTACCTTCAGGTAAGATGTGTCTGTGTGTGTTCATTCATTTTGTGTCATTTTGTGCTGTAGTAAATGACAATACTGTATGAGGAGATGGAACAAGTGTTAAAGAATTATTTTTTACACCTATATCATATGGATTCTCAATTTTCTATTCCAGGAAAATTCATTAAGATTATGTTTAGCTAGAGATCTGCATTCACAGAACATTGTAGGAATGTTTATCAGTTTATTTTTGTGATCTCTGTGTACCACACATCTACAAAAAACACCTGTGCATTTTTTTTTATTTTTATTTTTTTAGGAAATGTCCAAGTGATAGAGAGAATTTGGTGGAAAGCCAAACATAGTTGCTCAGCTTTTGTGTACTGTGATCTCTTACTGGCCTTCTTTGGGTTTAAGGCTGGGCAAAAGAATAAATATATAATTGACTTTTAATAATTACATTTGAATCTAAATGCAAAGGTTCTTAAACTTTGCAATTCTGCAGCTGCCCACTAAAGGCCAGTACAGTTCAGTTCTGATAGCAATAACATTCTTTTATTTTGTGTTTGTGTTCGTGTATGTGTGTGTAAATTTTTTTACTGTTTTATCAATGTACCATATAAAATACAATGAGAAATAAAAACGGGAAATTAAGGGAAGGGAAAGAAAGGGGGAGAGAAAATATGAGGTACAAGGGAAGAGAGAAAAAGGCATTGACTTCCAATTCTGTTTAGCACAGTACAAGATAACATTACAAACATTACTATATCGTGGCAATAACATTCTAACATCATTCCCATTTTCTCTGTGCAAGATCCCTTTAATTACTCATGATTCCCCAAGTGACTTCAACTGAGGTTTGAAATGCCTCAGTAATACTCTTGCAGTACCTTCAATTATTCTGCAGTTGCCATACAAGCAGTCTCTACTTATGACTATTTGCTTAACAAATGTTCAAAGTTGCAATAGCACTGTGAAAATTGACTTATGATCAGCCCTCACACATGCCTCTGGATTTGTGAGTTTTTAATTTTTTAATAATTGCATTTTTGTAAGAGTATTAAGTATTAAGTGTGGAAGTGATTTGCTTCTAACCAATGGACATTACCACAAGGCCTTTTACCCTTCAAGTTCTTATTCGTTTCCCAAGTTCCAGAGTTATTGAGACACTCTTCTACACTCACTTTTGTTCAGAATGCCAGGTTCTCAACAATTCATGTTGCCACTAGGATGCCTGTTTTTTCCGATCCTTCTTTATTTAATTCTTGCTTCACAATCAGCTCCAATAGTATTTTCAGATCTAGTGTTGATTTTTTGCATTGACATTGCCTGAGATCCCAATGGCCATGACTTTCTTGGTCTTCTGGAAGGCTGTGAAAACCTGACTTTTCCTCCAGGTATTGGGCCAGGATAATAGATAAACCCAACAGAGGTATGATTGTGTAATTCAGTTTATTTTATGGTGCCTTGGTTAATGTTTTGTAATTATTTTACTTTGTTTTCTGTTGTTCACTACCCAAAGTTTTTTTTATGCTAGAGTAACTACACATATTTTATAAAGTAAATAAATAAAAATAAATTTTACAGCATCATCGTTGATACCAACTTTCATGTGGCCCCGGTCTTGACAGTATATCTAGCCAAATGTCTTCTCCTTCATATCTATCTGACTATACTTTGGATTTGAAAGATTCTTTCTTTGCATGCCTATAATTTTCATTTTCAGGCCCAACAAGCCATTCTTTCAGAGAAGAAGCAACATTAAAGAAACAAATCAAATTGATCAATATTATGGTCACAGGCCAACAAAATATTGAGCAGTTATTTTGCATGGCTTCTACTTCAGGTTTTATGGTGCATGAAATCTCTTTACCTTTTGAAGACTGGTCTTTGAATCTGTGATAGTGTCCTGGGTTATTAAACGTACCGTAGATGAGTGGCAAAAAAATAGCTAGAAAGACTTCTAGTCAGTTATATGCTCTCAGACCATCATGCCTGCAGTTTCACATAGCTATAGTTGTGCTTTCACCTAGTATCTTTATGAAGAGTATTGTTTGGATAGCTATATTGTATGACCAATGCCCGCATTAATTAGGTAATTTTTGCCAGTAGTGATTTTTCTCCCTAGCCTCTGATAGCTTGCTCTAATACCTTTTTTTGTGATATGCAGCCATGAAGACGTAAGATGGTTATTTGTGATTGATATTTCACTTATGCACAGTCATCTTTGCATGCATAGCCACTTCTGTTCTGGAGATGTCTATATTAGTATCACGATTCTCAAAAGATTTTGTATCAGTTTCTGAGAATTCATGGAATGGTACGGATTAGGCCTTAAAAGCATGTCTAAGGAGGTTTCTCAGCTATGTATGGCAGGTAGATCAACGCAGTCATTGAATGATAAAAAAGCATCCACAGAAGAGGCCGTCATCCTGCAGTGCATAGACAATGGCTAAAATGATGATGACGATGATAAATTGAGGTAAAAATAGGACTTGTGCAAAGTTGATAATAAAAGAAGCACTGAAGTTTCGTTTCTTCCTTAACTTCTTTCCACAGATCTCCACATTCTGTCTCTCATTTTAGTGATGTTGGGGAAATTTGGGATCACATCAGCCTTCTCCATGCTTTATGTCTACACTGCAGAACTCTACCCAACGATAGTAAGAAACATGGCAGTGGGTTCTACTTCCATGTCATCCCGGGTGGGCAGCATTATTGCACCATACTTTGTTTTCCTGAGTAAGAAATTTATCATTTTAAATGTGCTCAAAATAAAATGCTCCCTAGTTTAGCTTTCAGATGATGTAGAAATACTCAGTAAGCTTTTCTGTGGTCTCATTAATCCTGTGTTTATTTTGTAGGCTTAATTCACATTGTCTTTCAAAAGACCTAGATATTCTGTGCAAGGCATCATTATTCTTCTAGAAGCAATATCAATAATTGTTAGACTTATATACCCCTTCATAGTGCTTTACAGTCTTCTCTAAGCAGTTTATAGAGTCAGCATATTGCCCCCAACAATCTAGGAACTCATTTTACCCACCTCAGAAGGATGGAAGGCTGAGTCAACCCTGAGTCTGGTGAGATTTGAACTGCCAAATTGCAGGCAGTCAGCAGAGGTAGCCTGCAGTACTGCACTCTAACCACTGCGCCCCCATGGCTCAGCACTTGATTCCTAGTTCTTTTCCAATGGTAGATTATAATTCATGACCAGTAATTATTACCACTAGTAGAGAACTATTTGGGGATAGTGGTTAAAGGTATCAGACTCAGAAAGGAGGAGTTCTAGTCCTCCTGGTGACCTTAGGCTAGTAACTCTCTCAGCCCTAGGAAGCAGGCAATGGCAAACCATTTCTAAAATATTGCCAAGGAATCAACACTGATTTAAAGGCACAACAAAAAAAAAAAAAACCAATTCTTAATAAAATACCAAGAAATATTTTGTTGCATAGTATGCAATACTGAAGCATGGATTTCAAACATAGACATTAATTGCCAATCATTCATAAATCTTATCTAATAAATCACCCTCTAAATGTCTGACTTTTTTTAAATCATACCTTCTACCTAAGGTGTGCAGTAAGAAACATATCATAAAATGTTATTCAAAGGAGCAAAACCTGCACAATTAAATCGCATGACAAATAGCACAATACTGTGCATTGGATAGTGCAAAATAATATAATTTTAAAGTAAAGATAATCGAAGATTGCTGTTGTTAAAAGGAATACATCCAGATAAATACAGGAGGAAAGGACAGGAATCAAATAGATAGTGATTATTAATTAATATTGTAACATTATATAATAAACCTACTTTTTATGTTTTACCAGGTGCCTATGGTAAATTTCTGCCTTACATCCTCATGGGCAGTCTAACGTTATCGATAGGGATTCTCACCCTCTTCTTACCAGAAAGTTATGGAAAGCCCCTGCCAGAGACATTTGATGAGATGCAACAAATTAAAGGGTAACAATCTTACTGAAATAGAATTCCTTACTGTATTTCATATAAAGGCATTGTGTATGGAAACAGATATGGAAAAAACTACGGGTAATTCGTTCAAAAGATTTAGAGTTTCCAACCTCAAATTGGTATGCTAAAGAATGTCAGTGGACAGATAGTAACTGATTCAGAAGGATCAAGCAAAAATGGAAGATTAAAATTCTGAATGTTATGCTAATGACCAAGATACTTTAAAAATAATTTTCTATTTATAAGAAATGCTTCTGCCAAAAGATAATTAGATCAGCATTCTGACCATTATGAAATCAAAAGATTATACGAACTGATGGAATATCTATATAAATATTGTAAACAACAGAAGAAGAATCAGTAAACATTCTAATTAAACTATGCCACCCAAACTGGAAATTGACACATTGGTCCAACAGATGGGAAGAGGTCATTCTACCAATAACAAGAAGCTTAACAGAGTTTACAAACTTGCAAAAAAATCCTCGATTTCACATATAACCAAAATAGTGTTAAGGATTGTGCCATTATAGCCCAATTTGGAAAGAGAAATACCAGATGTTCAAGCTGCTTTAAGAGACATTATTATTACTCAGGCAATTTGATAATTGAGAATGCCAAGAATACCAAAAAGAAGTCAATAAGTGTTTCATTGATTATAGAAAGCCTTTTGATCATACAACTACATCAAACTCTGGAATGTCCTTAGGAAACTGGGAATCCTAGAACGTTTAGAATCACTGAAGTTGTTGGGTAGGCAGCGAAATGAATCTATTGAAATAAACTCATTGTCCTCATGAGAAATCTACGCAGGAAAGAAAACCAGGCTGTATGGAATATGGTGAAACAGGAGTGGATATACTCTCCTTATTTATTCAAACTTACATGGAATGTATATTGAAAGCCGGATGGAAGATTAATGTGATTTTAAAACTGGAGAAAGATAATATCAATTTGTGCTGATGACAGGACTCTGATAAATGAAAATCAAATGATTGTAAGCTCTAATAATGAAAATAAAGACGCATAATGAAAAAATGGATCTGTGATTAAATATGAAGCAGATCAAACTAATGACAACAGATGCCGTAGAATAGAATTGACAAGCCACTGAAGTGGTGGACAGCTTGTTCCTTTTAAAATCAACTAGCAACGGTCAAAAAATACATCACAGGCCAGCACTTGATAGGAAAAGAAAAGTATCTTGGAGAAGATATTCAGATGTCATGATACGTATATACCAAAAAAGTTCAGAAATGTGTAGGCAATATTTTTCCCCCTGTGATACCATACGGAAGCAGAAGTTTTGCTCTAAAGAAACAGTATATAAAGAACATTGAACATTGATAATTTTGAATTTTTAAGTTTGGGAAGATTCCTGAGGATATCATGAATAACAAAGAAAAAAAAAGATTATCATACAGGTAGACCTTGACTTAACAATCATTCAGTGATCATTTGAAATTATGATAGTGTCGAACGAAAGGATTTATGACCTGTGCATGATTATGGCTGTTGCACTGGTCCCATGATTACATGATCAGAAATCAGGCACTTAGCTGACTGTATGATCACGGGTTGCTACAACTGCCCTATTCCCTCCTTCCCAGTTTATGACCTTATGGCTGCCCTGCAAAACAGCATTCATTGGCGGCAGCACTGGGCCTGAGCCTGGGCCTGAAGTAGAGGCTTGAGGCTTTTAGCAGTGTCACAGCTGCCACCACCTCCAGCCTGAACTTTTCATGGTATGGAATTTGGAGAAGGAATTACATGGAGAGTTTACAGAATGAGGCTTCCATTTTAGCACCCCATTCTTGCAAGGCCAGGTTCTCCACAAAGTATGCTTTTCATTCAGTTTAGTGGAAATAATTCCCTACTACCTGTCTTCGGGACTGATTTTAATCAATCAGAGCCACTCCTTCCTTAATAAGTTCACATTTATACCAAAGAATATTTTGATAAGAAAGCATTAGTCTTATCAGTAAGAAAGTTAATTGTTTGCTACATCATTTCTAATGTACACAATTTCCTATTGTTTTTAGGTTAAGCAAAAGAAAACATCTCTACAGGGTAGAGAATTCAGAGCAAAATGAACTGACCATCAAGAATATGACATCATTTTGATCATATCAGCTGAATGGAGGAGTTTGTTGTAAACCGTATTTCTAAAGATATATGAAAGTCAATAACACTATTAGAGAGACTTTTCCTAATGATCCTGCGGTTCTTAAAACACTGATGTACCAAATATGTGGAATTGTGTTAAATTGCTGTGTTGGCACAAGTTACTTTTATCAGTAACTATTTCTATTCCTTGGTTTGGGATTTGCATTTTTGTGAGATCTTGAATATTTTCATCTCTTCTTGAGGTGCAGGTATTATTTTATTGTTATATGTGTATTTATACTTTATGTAACATTTTAGTTTTGTGTTTCTTGAACTCTAAACATCATTTTTAAGTATTCTAAAGTCTGGATTAAGATCTATAATCTTAATCCAGATTTTATCTTTAGAGAATAAATGACAGATTTTTTTGAGGATAGGGCTATATCTTCTATGGCTCGCTTGAAAAATCTTTCAAAGAAAAAAATGACTATAATAAAATGTAACTTTAAGCTTTAAAAAGATATTTTTAAAAATGAAGCACATATTTTGAAATTAGTATTAGAAATAAATTATAACCATATTTTCCTCTGTCAACCAGAAAATAGCTCTGAAAATCCAAAATTTAAAATTAACTATCATTGGCTTCTACCTTTTAGGAAATTTGCCTGTCAAAGAAAGAACAATGCAGACAGTATGTAGACAGGTTTTCTCCACACTTGGCATTCTAGTTATTTATATGATTAATTAATTCACTGGGCCCAAATACAGCTCTTTATTTTCTTCAGTGAGAAATATAAATCAGGTGTTATGTTGGATGTAAGTCAGCCTGCCAGAAGAAACTGTTTCATGAAACTGGATTTTTAAAACATTTTAGGTGATAAAATAAGTATTAAAGATGACGGCGTACATGAGTTTGTCAGCAAATCCATTGCTGAGAAAGTCATATGATAAGATAGTGATTTAAATCAAGTATTCAGACAATTGGGTCTTTATGTATAGATCACAATTTGTTGCCCATTTAACACTGAAATTCTTTATCTTTTGTCAACAAAATCATATGCCTACATCTATTTCTTGTTTGAAAAGCTTAAAATGGCATTTTATGAAAATGTTAAACTTTGTAATTCAGATCTTGCCTGCATCATGGAGGAAACTGGCTTTCCTGCTTTTAATGGGCAAGTACCATTCTTAGTAATATATTAATCAGATTTAATTCATTAAAAAGTATGCAACCCACTTATTTTATCAGAATCATAACTGTAGCAAAACTGCACAATATTCTGTGTTTTTATATCATTAATCTGAACACAGCATGTTTTGTTATAATACTACTAGTCCAGAACAATTTGTTTTATGACCTTAGACAAATCTTCTCCAATGTGATGATCCCAAGAAAATGCGGACTATATGAGAATGATGGAGTTTATATTCTAATACATCTAATGGACAAGACTATCTTGGACATTATCTGTGATGGTTCTGTGAAGACTGCTTTAAATTTTACTTAGCAAAAGTTTTAAATATGGCAAAGGAAGTCTTTATAAAAGCAGCTTTTTCTAACCACTCCTTTGAAAACTAAAGATTAATAACTTCACATTCTGTATGGAGCATCTGTATCTACCTTGAAAAAGAATGGCAAAAGAGCAAGGCAGCATTTAACCCCTGACTTTCAAATGACAAATTCAGGACTAGTACCTCTTGTTCCTTGTAGGAGAACACGTTGCCTTATGAATCCTGTGCAGTGATGCTAACATTATATTAATGTATGCTATATTAATTCTTTTTCAATTTTTTATGGTTCTGGTACAAAATATTTCCATAGTCTTTAACATGACTCTTCTAATATTCAAGTTATTTGTAAGATTGCCAGGTTCTGAATTGCAAGCTATCGCTGTGGATCCAGTGTTTTCTCAGGTTTTTACCTATGGCAAACAGGCAGGATTCTGAAACACCACTTAGGGGAAAAAAAGTTCACGCTAATTACTTTCTCAACAAAAATCTGTCAGATAAAATTGTTTAATAATGTATTGTAATCTGGCAATATATTATGTATAAATATATTATGTATAAATATTTTAAACAAAATAATGGATTCCTATACAGTTTTACCCTGTTGTAATTGTAACTGTTTTTAAGACAATATTTGTGGTACTTTTCTGGAGAATCTAGTTTTGCTAGAGTTTTTTCATTGTTTAAGAGTCTCTTGATTTTTAGTTCAACACTGTCCAGTTTAGAAAGCTGCACTTTCTAGAAGATTGTGATTTTGCAATTTTGTTTTTAATTTTTGGAGGGATCACTTCTCAAAACTATTACAGTATTACCTGACCTAGTACAAATTGTAAAGACATTTTAACCTTGTGATATATCCTTAATTTCTTACAATATAGCTGCTTTCATTTAATGTAGTTGAAGAAAGTCTGCTGAAGAAAGCAACAATTGTATTTCTCAACAATTGCCTTTCATTGCTCGGTAGCTGAAGATTTATAACCTCCAGGCATGGGTTTTTGACATATTAAGTTCTGCAGTATTGATCCTATACTTACTGCATCAAAATATTTTTCAGTAAAATGTACATTGTTTGCCAATATAAACTTTTCTCAGGGATTTTTCAGATAATGGTTGCAATCTTCCGAAGACAGGAAATGGAAGGAGGACCATTTGGAATGGAAGAAGGCAAGTCATTGTCACATTTTAGTCCTTCTTTTATTCTATTTTTTCTGTAAAACAATTGTGGTGCTAGCCAAAGTTTTAATTATGTCTCCTGGTAGGCAGTATGCACAATTTTGTTTCATTCAGTGAAAGACATTCACCAGTCATGCAAGTAGGGAATCAATACTTCAATACAGCTCCATTTTTTTGCTACTGCCTTGAAAGACATTAAAAAGGAAGGAATCTGGTTCCTATTAGGTTGCAATACAAGTTATAAATCAGGCTGAACAAATTCCATTTAATTGTTAATTTTGTAAAGTGCCTTGTAGTTATGTTTGGTGTTCCTTGTATAAAAAAACCCTGAAGTTTCTCAGTTAACCAAAGTGTGAGTTATCTATTCCATATATCTCACCTAACAGCTCTTTTAAATGTGTTTTGGATTGCACTTATACTGTATCTGATAATGTACTGAATATTGCTTGGAATCAGGTTCTCCTGTTGAAAGAACTGGTTTTGTGATTAGATGGGGGAAGGAAGTGCAATGGTCTTTCCTATTGGAGGATCCTCAGAGCAGATCGAGACAAAGGTGTAAGGCAGAGAGGAACTCCTATCTTAAAAATTTATGTTCTATGTTGGACTCTTCGCTGTTCATTTGGATTGTGCCAATTTGTATAAAGTTTATGGAATCTGTCATGTATCACCCTGTAACAGTATCTCTTTATTTTCTTCATTGCAAGTAAAACATAAACAAAACCTTCAAAACTTATGCTGAGTTGTTTTCTGTGCTTGAAGAGTTTAAAAAGGGGAAATTCCGTGTGTATAGTAATATAAAAAATACATTTCCTTCAGAATCTGATGACATTGTCCTTATTTAGTACGAAGAACTAACAAATCAATATAAAACATGAATATATATTGTAAGATGGAGGTTGGGGAACAAATGAAACTTGGACTGAGAGAGTTAATGCTGATTTAGTGTTAAATAACACAGATATATCAATAAATATGAAAGAATCACTTTAAGACTATTATGAAGGCACTACAATCAATTCTGCGTTATAATTTCAAATTTGGGATAGGGGTATCTTACACAAATAATAACAAAATAAAGCAGCCATGATACCCAAAAGCAAACAAAATACTTTGAACAATTACCAAAGCTATTAAATATTTTTTATTCACATCAATACTTTTCAAGCTCAAAAGAATGCATGGATGTACATTAGTTAGTCTGATAGTTATTGTCATGTAATAAATGTGGCAATTTATCAAATGACATTCCAGAAGAACAACTTGATTAGTCTGCTGAACCACAAAAAGAGATTTAAGAAATGTGCATTTTTAAAGATTTACTGATTTATACTTTGCACAAATTTATCAAAACTGCAATCCCTAAATCAAAATTATATACAACTGATTTGAGGACTGGGTCTCTTTAAAACAGCAGACTGATCTGTGTTTCAAATAGGGATGTATACTACATTACTGAATGTGGAAGTATTTCAGGCTCAAAATATTTCTCTTGAGTTCAAAACAGGTATGAAGATGGAAATTATATCATTTCAAGACTGAAACTTACAGAATAGTTGAAAACCATTTATTTTGAATTTTGTGCTTCAAAATTTAGGCAACTGTATCCCCAATAATACATTTAAATTTACATTCTTGCTTTGAATAAAAAAAATGAATAAATAATTGAAAATAAGTTATTCTCATTTTCTTAATTTCTAAAAATCTTCACAAAGTTAATATTTCAAAAATATCTTCTACTTGGAAAGATAAACTTTGAATTATAGTTTTGGAGACAATTAGGAGGGCCCCTTGGTTATCTCAAAATGATAAGCAGCTTTGGATCTAGTTTTAGGTTAAGATACCACTTTGAAATTTCAACACTGAGGGGTGGAAATGGGTATCTGCAAACAGATTTTACATTTCTACTTATATACCAAGATAACATATTTTGAACATGTTTCTCTTAAGATTTTATTAAACGAATTTTCAAATCAAATCTTTCTCCAAATTAGCTAGATGTAAGCTGTTCATTTAGAAATATATCTGCAGCCTCAGGTCTTTGGAACGATATCTTGCTAAGTGAAGTAGATGTATACTAACAAGTTCATCTATTTCCTATCCAAGCAAACATGCAATAAGTAATTCTCCATTTAATTGGGAAACACTAAGCCTTTTCAAAGACTTCATTTGCAAGATCTGTCATTCAGGAGCTGTAGAAGAAATAAAACAAGGCAATGACAACCATATATATATTGTTTAAAGGAAACCCAAGGTCATCTCTATAAAGTCATCAAGAGCGGAGTTTTTTTTTTTTTTTTTGTTTTGTTTTTTTAATTTGATTTATATGCCGCCCTTCTCCGGAGACTCAGAGCGGCTTACAATGTGTTAAGCAATAGCCTTCATACTTTTGTATATTTATACAAAGTCATCTTATTGCCCCCACAAACTGGGTCCTCATTTAACCTACCTTAAAAAGGATGGAAGGCTGAGTCAACCTTGAGCCTGGTAAGATTCGAACCTGCAGAAATTGCAGGCAGCTGTGTTAATAACAGGGTGCATTAAACCACTGTACTACCAAGGCTCTTTTTAGTTCAACTTGAGAGGCTTTACTTTTTACCCTATGAGCGCTATCTTTCATAGGCAGAAACACATATTTGAGGTTTGAGATAAATGGCTTCTGAATTGGATAATTTTTATTTTATTTTAATTATTCTCATGCCATGGCACATTCTCTTCCTGGAGTCTGTTCAAAGAAAAAAATGTAGAGACTTGTAGAAGCCTCAAGTATTGGTCTCTGTACAGGCTTGTATGAAGCCTCAAATATCCGCCAGGTGGTCAACTCCAAGATAGCAAACAAGAGTTAGATTTAACTGTAGTAATATATTGTATTTCATTGCTTAATGAAATTAAATTTTGAATCCCTCCTGCTATATAATTGGAATACATATACACGTAATATATAACTGATAGATGTACAGGTGGCAACAGTACAATTGGCTAGATGAGTGGAACAGTCTGATGTTACATAGTAAATATGGCTGTATACATATATTTTGAATGCATATTTATATATTGGCAGGGAGCTAAATCTGAAATATTACTGTCAGTCTTGGAAAAGTGACTTTGGGCCAGTCATTCTCCCTCAATCCAACCCACCTCACAGGGTTGTTTTGGGGAAAATAGAAGAAGCTGTGTTGGATATGTTCAGTGCCTTGAGCTATTTGTAAAAATAAAGAATATAAATATGTAAAAAGAAAGAACTATTCATCCAATATACTTTTCTTTACCTATCAAGTGCTGCCTGTGATGTATTTTTCGACTGCTGTTGCTAGTTGATTTTAAAAGGAACAAGCTGTTCACTTCAATGGCTTGTCAATTCTATGGCATCTGTTTGATCTGCTTTATATTTAATCACAAATCCATTTTTTCATTATGCATCTTTTCTGATTTAATTAAAACATCTACAGAAGACTTGAGTTTTAATATGGGAGTACCATGTTTTCCCGAAAATACGACCTACCCCAAAAGTAAATCCTAGCTTGATTTTTACACATGTGCCCAACATAATCCCTATCCCCAAAATAAGCCCTAATTAACGTCCCACCCACTCTGGGGTGCAGGGGGTGGGGCAAGATGCATGGGTAAAAATGAAGCTGGGGGTTGGAGCTGCCTTACTTACCAGGTCTCACACACACCGATATCTGCCTTGTCTTGCCGGCCCACTTCTTCTGCAGCCACTTGTGCACGTTACCCCTGGCCTCCGTTTTGCTGTCAGAGGCCTTCAGGAAAGGCCTCTGCAGCCAATAACAAAGTTCCGAATCGATCCGGAGCTCTGTTATTGGCTGCAGAGGCCTTTCCAGGAGGGCCTTTGATGGTGAAACAGAGGCCAGGGCCACATGCATCAATCCAGAGCCCATTTCAGCTACAGAGGCCTTTCCTGAAAAAAGGGAGGCCAGGCTGACACGCACAAGTGGCAACAAGTGGCCACAGAAGTGGGCTGGCAGCAAGCTTCTGGGCAGAGCGGTTGGTGCTGCCGCCGCTGCAAGGTGAGTCACTGGAAGACCCCCCCCCCAAAAAAAATAAGACCTGGTGCCTTTTTTGGTGGCAAAACAAAATATAAGACCAAGTCTTATTTTTGGGAAAACATGGGTAGTAAGAGTTCTTTTTGCCTTTTTAAAAAAACCTTTCTTATTCTCCCAGCCACTATTTGATTTACAGATAAGCACAAATATGTAATTATTTTTTGTCTATTATCATTACCTGCCTCATGCTTCATGCGTCATACTCAGTCACAATATAACTTGGTTTTGGTTTTCCATATTAATTTAATCAAGACATTGTGCTTTGCAAAACATGAGTTAAAGCTGTGCATATTGTTTGAATTCAATCTTGAGCAGATCACATATTTCACTTGTTATGTCAAGATTATATTTTGAGGTAGAAACCAAGGTTTTTCTCCTATTAAAGTTTCTGCTTGGTAAAACTCAAGATTGAAGGAAAATGAGCATCCAATATAGGAAAAGTCTCCTTCAGGAGGATTCACAGAGTTTTGCTGCTTTTGCTAAGAGTGATAAAAGCAGAAATGCATATTCTGCCCCTTTGGGATGTACATACATGTGAGGCTATAGAAAAAGGCTTGGGAAAGGTACAGGGCTTGGGTGAGGAAGCTGCCATGCTGCTCATATCATTCTCATTACCTTTGTTCCACTAAAAATACCCCGTCTACTTCAAACTTGATTTCTCATGTCTACATAAGCTTTTCTGGCATAGCATCAAAATGATTTGCCTTTGTCTTCTAGAAGGTTCTTTTGACATCCCATTCATGGACAATCAGGCCTACCTAGTTTAACTTCTGAATTCAGGCCAAGTCAGAAAACAGCTCCAAGCAAAAAGAAATACCACAGTTATCTAGAACGTTGCTTTGACCTGGATTCCTGATTATTGCCATGTATCACACACCCCCATATTGTGCATACTTAACCTTTAGTCAAGTAATTAACCAAATATCTTTAAAAGCTTTTGCTACTCCAAGATTTGACAGTTGGTTTTATGGAACCTCATTAGTGATATTTATTCAGTTACTACTTGTATTTACAATTAATTCACCTTGTTTTAAATATATACCACCCTATTATTTGCCTATTATGTAGTAAAATCTTCAATTAGCTTTACTTATATGGTTGGATTTTATGTTCTGCCACTAGATTTATATAATCCACCAGTAGTCCTGAGGGATTTGAGAATACAGGTGGTCCTTGATTTACAACAGTTCATTTAGTGACCATTCAAAGTTATAATGGCACTGAAAAAAGTGACTTTTTCACACTTACCATTGCAACATCCCTATGATCACATGATCAAAATTCAGATGCTTGAGAAGTGGTTCATATTCATGATGGTTGTAGTGTCCCGAGGTCCTGTGATCCCCCTTTGCGACTTTTTGACAAGCGAAGTCAATAGGGAAGCCAGATTCACTTAACAATCATGTTACTAACTTAACAACTGTAGTGATTCACATAACAATTGTGGCAAGAAAGATTGTAAAATGGAGCAAAAATGCCTCAGCAACATATATTTTGGGCTCAATTGTGGTCATAAGTCGAAGACTACCTGTAAAGAAACATAATATATAAATAATCTTCCTGGCTCATTTTAGGTTCTGAAATGTTAAGAACTAATCTATGTCTATTCAAAATAATTTTTGATTATGAGGATACTAGGCTTATTTTACACTTTTATTTAGTTGTTTGAGAAAAAAAATAGTTCACCCTGATCTTTTTTTAAATAGCTTGTATTAAAATGCTTAACTATACTAACTTCAGTGCTTTGGAATTTGAAGTAGGGTAACTCAACTGGAACATTTTACTCAATAATTTCACTGCATTGTGGACAAGATAAAGGTAAAGGTTCCTCTCGCACATATGTCGTTCCCAACTCTAGGGGGCAGTGCTTATCTCCGTTTCAAAGCCGAAGAGCCAGCGCTGTCCAAAGACATTTCCGTGGTCATGTGGACTAAACGCCAAGGCGCGCAGAATGCCCTATTTTTCTACTTGCATTTTTTACGTGCTTTCGAACTGCTAGGTTGGCAGAAGCTGGGACAAGTAAAGGGCGCTCACTCCATTATGCGGCACTAGGGATTCGAACCACTGAACTGCTGACCTTTTGATCAACAAGCTCAGCGTCTTAGCCACTGAGCCACCGCGTCCCTCTTGTGGAGAAACGTCACATAAATTGTGATATGAGTCATTTCAGTAGTAATCATCATCACAGATTTCATTGCTCTAAACAAATTTTGTATAGCAACTGGTAAATCTGAGTAACAAAAGTGCATTAAGAATTGAGAATATAAACAATTTTGTAAGTATTTATGACACCCCAATCTAAACTTTTGGAAATCTGATAGTAATTTGTGAACAATATCAATCTTTGGGTAACATGTTTTGTTTTTGTTTAAATGTATATTTTTAAAAATAAACCTACAGTAAATAAACCTCAGAACAGTCATTTAAAAGCTACTTTAAAAGCTACAGAATGACTGGATTGGGTAGGACCAAATGCTTTTAGAACAGTCCTTGTTGCTTGTTGTATTGCTTTCTATTAAAAAATAAAAGTTTATACCAATGTGCAGTATTGGAATATGGTAATGGACACGGAGGGAATATCATTGTCCATTCCAAAATATTTGGGAGGGGGTATAATTAGGTTGGGAAAGATTGCCATAAGGTTGAATTTAAAGTGATAACTGATAATTTATTTTAACTATGATTTGGTGAACATAACACAGTGGTCATAGTGCAAAGCCATAATGTATCAATTTATATGTTATGTGATGCCAAGAAACAATAAACAAAACAAACATCATGGCTTCCTGCTAAGTCTACAGAAATTGGTGTGAGCATTTCATTGGCCTAAATAAAATAAATAAAATGGAATAGTTCGTGGGACTAGGCAAGTAAGGAAATTGGGTAACTAACTTCTGTACTGTTCTTAGAAATCCAGGGCTAAACAGTACAGAGGCAGAGGAACCGTTGAGGCAAAGCTGGTTCACTAGATCTATTAGATATTCTCCTAGTTTTGTACGTTATGCAAATATGGTTGCCTATGCCCTAAATAAACAATGTGATTTTTTTAAAAATGCCACACTGCCTGTCACACTCCCTTGCGCTGCTTGTGCCTGCATCCGTTTTACACAATCAGCCTGTCAGACTAAAGGCGGACATGCTAAAAAAAAAAAAAAAAAAAGCCGTTTAAAAAGTTTGCTTGCCCTCTCAGAGAGAAACCTGAACCGAACAGCTCCCCTATTTACCCACCAATGGGTACAGCAACGTACATTTTTGTTTTTGTTTTTGTTTTTTTTTTACATTTAAAGCAAAATTCTCCGCGTTCGCTCTCCCGGGGCGGAGTTTAATAATCAACTCAAAGCCCTTCAGCCTAAAAAAAAAAAAAAAACCGAAAAGAGGCGGGCGGTGATTCCCTTTCTTCCGCGCGGGAACTTGCAGAGAGACGCGGGCCGGGTTTCGTCGGCGGGCCGAGCGAGGCGCTCCAGCCCTTTGTGTACAAACCACACCCACAACCAGCCTCCTGAACCGGCCCCTGCTTCTTCCCATTTACTGCCGGCGGCCGGCTGGGTTTTCTTTTGCCCGGCCAGCAGGAGCTGCTATATTTGCTAACGAGAGCGGCGTCTCGGGCCGCGGCCGTTCCTTGGCAGCCGTTCTGCATTCGCCCTGCCTGCCTGTCGCCAGTTATGTTCAACTACGACGAGGCCACCGCCTTTCTGGGCGAATGGGGCCCCTTCCAACGCCTCATCTTCTTCCTGCTCAGCGCCAGCATCATCCCTAACGGTTACACGGGGCTGTCGGCTGTCTTCTTGGCCGCCACCCCAGAGCACTGGTGCCGGGTGCCCGCTAACGTCAACCTGAGCGCGGCGTGGCTCAACGCCAGCATCCCCCTGGAGAAGCGCAGCGGGCGGCAGGTGCGGAGCCAGTGCAGCCGCTACAGTCTGGAGGCCCTGCTCAACTTCTCGGCCGGCAACCTGGAGCCCGGCCGCGATGTCAATCTCAGCCAGGTGGGGCAGGAGGAGTGCCTGGACGGCTGGGAGTTCAGTCGAGAGTATTACGACAACACCATTGTCACCGAGGTAGGCAGGTGCGTGGTGACTTTGGGGCTGCGGGGTGGGGGGAGAGGTAGAGGAAGGGGGCTCGGCAGCGTGACGGCCTCCCAAGAGATCAACATCAACCGGGCGGTGTTGGGAGATATTAGTTTAGGAGGAGAGATAGTCGGATTCAGTCCCCGCTCAGCCTGACATTTGTAGGGTGACTTAGAGGCTGCATCGCAAGGGCAGACGTGGGTGTGTTAGGGGAGGGGGGCGGGTCGGAAAAGTTATCGCCTCCTCGAGCTTCTTAACAACGAGATGGAATAAAAATCGGGTGGTAGATGAGTGTGACTTTTCCTTCTCCATTCAGCTTTTTTGCACCCTCCGCGTCGGATCTTGACAGGGTTGCAAGTCTGACTAGCTTTGTGCAACTTCCTATTATCCTCAGGCTGAGGTATGCTGACTTAATTTGGATCCCCCACCCCCACCCTGTGTCTTGCACACAAATTTATAGAATGCAGGATTCTCAAATCTCTAAAATTTTCCAATAAAATTCAGGAATTCTGAACATTCCACTTGCCCTTGGAATTCATCATTACTTTTCTCAAATAGCATTCTTAACAAATTAGGCTATTTCCATTCCACAGTATTAATGCAGCCATTGCTTCTCAATTGTTGTTGCCTGTTATTTTTCCTCTTCTATACATAAGGTATAAATCTCATACTACTTCAGGTATGGAATAGAGGCTGGGAAGGGTTTGCCTCATCTTTTAATGTCTTTCAAGTTTCATCCTGTAAGGCAGCTGAAAACTATTTTTATAGAGTTGTGAATTTTACAAGGGGGGAAGTACATTACACAATCCTGTGAGCGCTGTGGAATAATGGAAATACTATATTTCTCATCCTGGCTTCCCTATGATTTATGTATTTACATTACATTGTACAATACATTAAGCTGCACACACATGTATTAAGATACCTTCTTTTTAATTTGTCAAATAGAAACAAGTTATAATTCAATTACAACAGTTGTATGTTTGCAATTAATATTGGGCTTAAAAGTAATTGTTACACTTCTGACAAAACAAATTATGCAGATTTATGGCAGAAGATTGTATTAGTAATTTAAGGATGATTGCCTGGAACATATGTGTGTGTGTGTGTGTGTGTGTGTGTGTGTGTGTGTGTGTGTGTGTAGGTATATGTATATGTATATAAATCCTCCTGAATAAATTTTCTCTGGTAATGAAGCAGTTCTATTTTATTCATTTATAGTGTTTTTATACTGTACTTTACCAGTAAGTTCCCTTGGTGGCCTTCAAAGTGTGTCTAGCCACCCAAGATCTAAAATAGAAGATCTCAATAGAAGATCAGCAATAATAGAAGACCTAAAAAGCATTAAATCATATTTTTAAAAACTTTAAATCATTTTTTTAAAAGTTGCTCTTGAACAGATCAGAATTGAAAAGAATGTCAGCACTGAAAAAGACCGCTTATTAGACAGCCATCCATATCATTCTATAAGAGATGAGTAAACTTCTTTAAATATGATCTTAAGATCCAGATAAATATATTGAGGTATGGGGGAAGATCATCCTATTCCAATCATTAATTTTATTCATCAAGTAGTAAAATAATTTGCTTTAGGCAAATATGTGCACCAGAAAGACTCACATTCCTGTTGGAATCTAGCTCTGGAAGTTAGGTTGTAGAATTTGCTTCACAATTCAGAGTAACCTGTTTTGTTTGATTTGTTTATAAGATTATTTTAGCCTGATCTGGTAATTGGTTTGCTTTTGTACCTGTTTTTATGAATTTTCCAGTTTTGTATACTGTCCAGTCCATTGGAGTTGGGCAGCTAATAAATTCAAATAAATAGAAAACATCACAATCATCTCCTCCAAGCAGAATTGGCCTGTCCTGTCCATGCAGTACTTATGGAGATGCTCATGATTCCTTTACATCAGACGTAAGAGGGCCAGAGCCTAGAATATCTTCTCAATGATAGCTCCAAATTCTGAAATCAGCTTTTTATAGACATACTTTTAACAAATTCCAATTCAAAAAGTAAAGCCCCACCCTAGCTTTTTCACCTATAGAGACTCACAGTATTAACTGTTAATTCAACATCTGGCCCAAATTTTTGAAGCCTTTTTTTCTGTTTAGAATTTTAGATAATGTTCAAACAAACCTTGTTGCATAAATTTCTCCAGGAAGTTGCACAGATTGAATAGGTCATAGAATTGCCACAACTCTTCCCTGAATGTAGGTTTAAATCTGAGACTGAAATATTGCACCTTCCTTTATCAAAATAATCCTTTTAGACCGTAATCCCATTTATGGTTACCAAATAATAAGATCAACATTTAGTCCATATGAGCTCTAAATTATAGAGAGCCTGTTTGGTATAGTGATTAAGATACTGGCCCAGAAACTAGAAGACTACAGGAATTCTAATACTGCCTAAAGCATGAAAACCAGGTGTGTGACTTTGGTCCAGCCAGTCTCAGTCCAACTCACTTCACAGAGTTGTTACGGGGAGAATAGGATGAGGAAAGAGTATTAGGTATGTTCACCGCCTTAAGTTAGTTATAAAGTGATACAGATGGGATAAAAATCTACTAAATATTATGTATTAGGGCAGTCAGAAGCTTTGCTGTGCATAGGAGATGAATGCAATGCCTGTTTACTGCTCTTTAAAGAGCTGTATCTTTTGCCAGAATTATGTAGCAGCTGCAAAGAGAAAGAATTCAGCTCTTTCAAGAATTACAAACAAGTCCTATGTTTGTACACTGTTTTTTCTGAATTAGTTCCAAAATGTTCCACAGTCCTATTAGGTGTTCCATTAGATGTAGAAGATGTGTCACCCTATTTATTTTTATAGATCAGATGCTGGGTATCTCAGCTTTATTGAATATGAGACAACCCGTGACCAGCTGGGTCATTATTTCAGGGACACTTCCTTACCTAAACAGGGAAGCAGAATAACCATGGGCAGGCAAAAAAGCAGTAGGAGCAGAGGAACTTCTGACTTACTGCCAGCTTCCTCTTTGAAGGAAAGCTTCCTTTCCTTGTAGGAAGCTGGCAGGGAGTGTTGTAAATGAAGATCAGATGACTGCAGCACTGTAGCAGGGACAACTTTGCCAAATTTCAATCCAATAGGAGACATGGATCCCAAACTTTGGACATATTCTTGTTAGACCGTTTGAGGGATATTGATTAAAAAATTGCTTCCCTATGGCACATCATTTCACTGAATTGAAGGTTTGCAAACAATCAAATGAATAAAATAATTTTAGCAATATATAATGGGCTGAGATATGAACGATTCACAATTTCAATAATTAGTAAGTAGGATTTCATAAGTGTGTGTGTGTGTGTGTGTGTGTGTGTGTGTGTGTGTGTGGTTGGATGGCACCATACTTCTTCCTGCCAAACAATATTTTTGCTTTTAATTAATAAAACTATTTTGTTCAATTTTCTAAAATCTCTGTGTGGTCGTGACTTCACACAAAAAGACAAAAAGAGAAGCAATGGTAAAATATAATAAAACAATAATGAACACTACTAATTAATCCTCAGTGGTTTAGATTAAAAGACTGAAAAATAATATGTTCAAAGAGTGTTCTCACCAGTCACAAGTTTGGCAGAAGCTTATTTGCCCCTTGTCTGACTCTCTAAAAACCTGTTATAATTGGTGTTTCATTGGCAAAGTTTTATTGACTCTAACCGCTTTTAAAATATAAGCTGTTATGTTCCTGAAGAAGTTGAGTAAGTTGTATATATAACCTTTCACCCACTTTTTCAATTCTAGTTTTACGTTTGTTTAACTCTTAATCTGTTGATTCATTCTTGCCAGTTTGTTTCCAGCTGAGCTGCATGTTTTAGCTTCCCTTGTCATTTCATCAGAGGTTGATCTCTCCTTGAGAATGAGCCTTCCATGAAATCTAGGTGTAAGTTTGGTGTAAATTGCATTCCATTTCTTAAATCCGCATTCTATATTTTCTAGCATTTATTTGGAAATGCCTCCTTTTTGAGGATGAGTTATGTGACAGAGTATCAGGTTCACACACTGTTTTAAGCCATTGTTCACTTAACCACAGTGCATTGAATAAACCACAGTACTTGAGTTCACACAGTATATACACTTATCATGACCACATCACATTATGCCTTGCTTTCTTATATAAACCTAGAATTTTGATTTGTAAACTGGTTTATGGTTTAGCATGTTCCATGAAGTTAGCCAATTGTGGTTTATTCAGTAAACTGTCATTAATTAAAACATAACTTGGATGAATCTACAAATCAGATCAGTGTTCCGAACCTGCTCATACTCCTCAGCCTTCAATTTTTAAAGACTAAAGACTAAATCTTTTTGGACTGCAGTTCTGTAACAAACTCCACCTGTATCTCTCTTAAAACCTATGCTTCAAAAGTACTGAACATTATAGAAATAAATGTGATTTTTATGAGAAAAGCAGTTGTAATCCCTTCTCATTATGTATTCAGTAAGAGTTTCTTAAAGGTAAAGGTTCCCGTCGCACATACAGGTATGTGCTAGTCGTTCCGAACTCTAGGGGGCAGTGCTCATCTCCATTTGAAAGCCGAAGAGCCAGCGTTGTCTGAAGACATCTCCATGGTCATGTGGCCTTCTTAGGTACCAAATGAAAACAAGTTACATTTCTAATATGAATTTTGCATTTAAATGTAAGGTCACCAATTTCCTAGTCATTTCAGCTGTATCTCAAATGTATTATGAAATGAATTAAAAAACATTATTTAACTTCCAATAAACTACAGTACAGTACAGTACAGTTGCTGTTATTGATTACTGCCTCATAAGCATCTATCCAATCACGGTAAATATCCATTGGTTCTGAAGGATAAGTGATAGGAATCTGAAATTCTTCTAGACATACAGTGTAAAATGTCACCCCAGTTTTCCAAGCTCTTTCCATCTTAACATCACAGGATTTAGAGAAAAGATATGTAAATTGGATCTCAGGGATTCCAGTCATCTTCCAGTCATCTTGTGTTCAGACTTCCACTTAGATTCCCTACAACCCATCTTTGCCTGGTCAGAGAACTCCTCTAAGCCTTATTTCCAAAGGAGACCAGCAGATATTCTTATCTAAAACAAATTTGTAAAGCTCTGAAAAATCCTCATTAAGAAAAATCCATTAAGAGTTGGCAGAAACAACAAGTATAATGTCCCAAATGTGATTGCTTTTCAGTTTCTCTTTGTCTTTTGTCAGGAATTTCTTCATATGTTTATCCCATCTCTTTTGTAAGACAAAGATAAGAAAGTTTTCCAAATCATTCTTCATTGATAACATTTCTCTTTTAATTATTAAGAATTTAGCTGGTTTCATTTTAAATCTAGTTCCTTTGGGTTCCTTCTAGTGTCCAAGTATCAAAGTCCCATCTTATCATCTTTTTGTTTAATTGTTTAATCCACAATCTTTTTCCAGAAAATATTTTCCTAATTAATTTGAAAATCTTATTTCAAGTCCATCTGATTCCTTAATCTGTTTATAACTTTTCAGATCAACATTCTAAATTTTTTCTGTTTATTCCAAAATATTTTTTTAAAAAGTCCTTGCATAAAACTTGCTTTCATCAAGGATTGGAGGAGATTCACCCTATGTGGTAAGACTTGTCTTTCCAAAAATTCTTCATTCTATTCTATTCTATTCTATTCTATTCTATTCTATTCTATTCTATTCTATTCTATTCTATTCTATTCTATTCTATTCTATCCTATCCTATCCTATCCTATCCTATCCTATCCTATCCTATCCTATACTATACTATACTATACTATACTATACTATACTATACTATACTATACTATACTATACTATACTACTATTCTTTTCTTGCCTTGTAGTGTCTCATAGGATTTTGTTGAGAATTCAGCCTTGTGCCATCTTTCATTATCTGGCATTCTTCTGAAGTGACCTATCTGTTTAGGATTTAGAAATGTAATATAAACACAATCTCAAGGTTGAAAAAGCCTTCAATCTATGAAATTACCATCTTTCAAAGAAATTCATGTAAGCATGGTTTGGGGATTAAGAGACTTTCTAAGTTATTCATGGGATAGATTCCCTTACATACTTAGAATAATATGTAAACTTCTCAGTGGAATGAAGCTGTTAATATTTTCCTAGCAGAGATCTACTTCATACTTTCACATTAATGAACAACTAATAATATATCTTGTGTTAGTTACCTTCATATAGCTTATATTTATTTAGCTTCTTTTTTTTTCAGTATTGCAAAACCTAGGACTTATTCAAGAAAATAAATGCTATATATTTAGTTAAGAATCCTGATGATGCCACCTGGATTTTGTTACCTCATTTTTTCTATTAATCCAATCAATATTAATTCAGAAGCCTTAAAGCAATATTCTACACATTTTCAAAATGACTTTCGCAGATTAATTATTGGCATTATTGATAGTCTTTATAAATATTAACAAACACAAAGATACACATTGTTTAAATAATGTCATTGCTTGGAGATTACACACATGCTTTGTAAATTGAAATTCTAAATTCCAATTTCTGTGAAATGCCAAGTAAGGACTTAAAAAAGAGCAGCTATCGGCAAACATTTACCTTTTGCTCCATGGAGCTGTAATTCTTAAGGCAGACAACTGGCTAAGGTTTGTTTAAAAAAAAAAAGTACCTCATCTTGTCAATTGACCTTCTCACTTCAAACTGTTTGTTGTGTGAGTACAGTAATAATGTTTTGTCCTTGTAAACTGCCTTTGACTATTATTCTGATTCTGGCCTTTTGATTTTCACCTTCCTGTCCCAAATGTTTCTGTTGATTCCAGTTAACCTGTGATTTCTCTAGCCTATCTTTCTAGCTCTTACCCTGTGGAGACTCTGACTCTAGCTGGATTATTAAATTATATTGGTCATTTTCCCATTAATAGCATATTGCAGTGCATTTTCTAGATTCATACTAAAGCAACAATATTCAGGCAGGTTTTATATTACTTAAAAGTAAGATGAAAGCTACAATAAATCAATAAAAATAACTTTGAACGGTCACTAAATGAACTGTTATAAATCGAGGACTACCTGTACCAGGATTAAGACTTTTATATTTATTACATTGCTTTGACCTGTCTTGCTTATTCAACCAGATTTTTGTTTGTTTTGTTTTTTTAACTTTTCTGATGTTTATTTTTTTTTAATCTTCTCAGAAAATTCCAGACAGTGGCTAAATAGAAAATATAGATTTAAAAATTAACTATATTTATTGAAAAGCAGCTGCAATTGTTTCTGGTATCCATTTGAACAGATTTGGATTTTGTCTTTGTTTGCTGTTTGTAATAATTTATCTTTGTAAGAAATCTGCAGTTCTGAGACAGTGCTCAATTCCGGAGTGTACTCTTTTATGCCAAGACTGCAAGATCATTAATCACACGTGCCTCTGCAGGTTAGAGCACTGATGTACATTGTGATTCTTACAACTTTCCAGTATAGGGAACATGTGATGCATCCCACTGTTTTACTAATGTTTACTAACAGTAAACAAATGTTGTTTATTACCCCCATGGAAAGTTTGCCATGCTCTAGTTAGAAGATTTGTTGAAAACTAAAAGATTATAGTTTGTTTTAAATTGAATGTCATTTAATCATGGAACTATTAATTTTTCAGCTTGGGCGGCCATTATATCTTTGATTTTGATCAAATAAGTGTCCTGTCAAGTTCCTGATAACTTCAAAAGTATACATGATGTACCCATATTAGATAATACTTGTTCATTCAGTTAATTTAAAAATGTCAACAAATAAAACACAGTGGATATAAATTCTGACCCAATAAGACAGTTAGTGTGTCCATATTTTAGGTTTCCTATGGGCATTCTTTTAAGAGTGGCCAATTAAGTTCAATTGCATTTAACACTGAAATAATTGGTTTGTGGTGTTGTTAATACAATCTGCACACACACGCACACACACAGACACATTTCTTTATTTGGTCATATACCAGCATGTGTACAATCTGCATTTTCCACATGAACCTGACAATTAACCTAGAGCAGACCGACACATTTATATCTGTTATTCACTCGAGAATTTTATGAGATTCTTTGAAGCTGTTTGATAAACAAGAAAAATAATGTTGAACACTAAAATCTTAGCAGGCATCTCCAGTTGACTACTGTTTTCATTTCTCAGTTTGCTCCAAAAGTGTTTGAAAGCAGTTTACAATCATTGCAGTTCAGAATTCCTGAAAACAAATGAAAAATACTATTTAAAAGCTTTACAACCAAAATCCCACAGCTCTACATAAAACGGTAAGAAAGAGAGAAAAGTTGAAAACCTCTACAGCTGCTTTTCAACAGCTGTTTTTGGGATGAGATGAGAAAAGCTGATAGTCTTAACCATTTTCAAGTCTCCTTTCTTTGTCTGGACTACTTAGGAGTTTTGGTATCTTCTGTCTTCCCAATTAGCATTCTAGCTAAGGCTGATGGGACTTGAACATTAAATGGAGGGTCACATACAGCCCATTTCTGATGTAAAGATTAAGTGGTACGTATATTTGTTTGGGTAGCTATATAAGTTTGATTAAAAAATTGATAAATTTGATAAAAATTATTTGATAAATAAATAAGCAGGATGCAAGAGATTTTCCTTACCTCACATTTTTAGTCAAACAAATTTGTTTCATCTTCGGTTCCAAAAAGTGAATTTTATTTTAAATGCATTTTTTCATTGCAGAAGCAATGATCTAGTAGATTGTATTATTAATTGACCCACAGATGAACATGTTTCAGGCCATTATCATATACATTGTCAAAAGCAAGGAAGTCAAAAAATATTTTTCCAAAATCCAACTGAGTCCATAAAAAGTATTTTCCCCTAGTGTTTGGGGGGAGTGGAATCAAATATCACATTTGAATAAAAAACACAATATTTGTATTTTTAAAAGATTATAAAAAAGCAAAATTAAACATTTTTTCTGTCACCAAATATTCTTGGATACATTTTACTTCATTTGAATGTGGTTGGAGGTTATAAATATAATCCCCAAGTATTTGCTAGGCTAAGTGAATATCACAGGCTGAGTAATCTACCTCACATTTTGGTGTCATGCCATTACATACTATGTTAAATATGACCTCAACTGTTCAGTGTCCTCTTCCTTCTCTGTCATTATTGAATTCCTGACTAAGAAGATGAATCTTGTGTTGTGATTGGCCCTGAGACCGCAATAAAATTGATTGATGGGCTGACTGACTGACCTGCATACTCCTGTGCATCATCTCTGAATTTAGCCCTTTTGAATTGTTAGTTTATTTATTAAATTTGTGTACCATCCAACTCGCACCAAGTCTAGGCAGTTCACAAGTAAAAACATTTTTAAACAATTACAACAAACAAACAAGTAAATAAATAAACGATAGCAAATATCAAAGAAATTGGATACGAACAGAAAAAAAAGGACTATCCAAAGGGGCTTGGCTTACTCTTGCTAAATGCTAGGGAAAGAGCCAGGTCTTCAAGTCCCTTCAGAACACCAGTGGTGTTAGTAAATGAAGATTTGAGAACTATGGCTAAGTTTTCTTTTACTACAATCTTCTATATCTTGTGTATTGTGTCTAAAAAAGGAATATTAAATATAGTACTATAATAAATGGGCAGCCTAGGTCAGTGACCTTCAGTAACCTATCTTGGAAAGCATTAGAGAATGAAAATAATTCTTGCCTGAGCTGATATGCTATACAGTAGTGTATTCAGTCCAAGCAACATTTCTCTGTCATAGTATAATTCTGCATTTGCATGGTAGTGGTGGAATCTCCCTGTGCAAAAATAACTTCAATGGTAATTAATATTGTTCCGCTAGTCAGTCCCAGGATGATAAAAGTGATGGAGTTCTGCTGTTCTGAAAGATATTTGTAAAATCTTGTCAGAGAAATATTTATTATTTCCACCTATTCTTCGAAATTGGGGAACTGAATCAAGTAACAATGTACAATTTAACCCATTTTGCTTGTTTCATTCTGGAATATTCAGTATTTACATTTTATTCATGTGACAATAGATGATAATTTGTGACATTATAAAAGCTGGTTTTTCTACTGCAGTTTATAATCACTAGGAATATACCATAGATTGAATCCACATGTTGTACCAAGCCAAGTCTCAGTTTGTTTAATTTTGTTTTATTGAATAAATTAGAATTGGTTGGCTTTTTAGAACATATAAAGCCATTAACATGGTCTGTGAATTAATTGGCTATATTCACACCATGTGCAAAGCCAAAATTAAATAAGTTGTATATGTCATATAATATTGTAAAAATTTGGCCTCAGGTTACAGCATTTCATGTTTTATTTTATTTTTTCTTCTTGACCCTTTGTTTATCTGCACTGATCTGATCTGTGTCTGCCAAATAAATGTCATTCAAAGGTGATTTTAATACAGTATAGACAGTTCACAAAAATTAGCCATCTGGTTCATTTTCTGTTCTTGTGCAAAACTACGTGCTTTAACTAGACATAATAAAAGGCTTTTGCTTTTCTGGGCATTTAAAAACCTGACTTAAAATGACCACTAGAAACTGCTTGAAAGTGTGGGACAAAATGCAGTACTGATTTCTGCTATCATTAACACTGCTTGTGTGCTATGCCTAGCAATTAACTCCTTATGTTGTTATGAAAACAATGAGGAAACCTAGCATTAACATTCAGTTTATTTTCAAAATGGAAAATTTCTACTTATTCATAGTGACCAGCAGGCTATATAATTTATGTGTGTGACATCTACACAAATAGCAGTCTTGCTTCTTCAAATGTTGGCACTTATGTAGTCAAAATAGCTAGTTATAATTGTACTAGAGGCTCTCCAAAACAAAAATAAAAACTCAAATAAACCAATCAATCATGGGAGAATGAAATAGATAGCCTAAGTTTGAATTTGCTCATTGTGTTGGTTGACTCAAGTGGGGAGAAATGGAAAAAAGAGAGATGGTGGTAAAATGGAGTGTAGACAAATAGCTGCCTGTAAAGATGAATGGAAAAACTTCACACTGTAGTAGTTGTTGCAGTTTTTATGGGGTTGATGAACACTGTTTTACTCTAATATTTTGGTCAGTATACCTACTAAACAGTTTTAAAGCAAACAGAGGTTAAAAGCCAAGGCCTTGTATGAATAACCAATATATGGCTGATTTGTCGTCGTCATCCCAAAATTCTGATGAATATTTGTTTAACTATTTGTATAATTGCTCTCCCTACTTTGTGAATGCATAATATAAATTAGCCTTAACAGATAAGAATTTAAGAGAATTGTTTTCATATGACAATGAGAATAATAAATAATTGTAAACATTTTTAATAATGTAATAGGTTTTGGAATGGTTGTTGGGAAAATAATGTTATCATAAGTTAAAAACGGATATTTTAAAACAAGTTAAAATGCTAATCCTCTTTTTTTTTCCAGTGGAAACTTGTTTGTGACAATGATTGGAAAGCACCACTAACTGTCTCCTTATTGTTCGTGGGTGTGCTGTTGGGATCCTTTATATCTGGGCAGCTCTCAGACAGGTAAAGAATATGTATGATAAGCTCTGTATTTATTATTTTCATGCACAACTCTTTCAGGATGTCACTTTTTCCCCAGCACTATATATTTATCTCTAATTAGATAACATTTATTCATTTATAATTATTGGTATGCTGTTTACATCAGCAGTTCACAATTTTTTTGTGTGCAAATAAAATATTAACATCTTTTTTAAAAAATCTTTAAAATCTGGTACTGTTTTGTAAAAAGTCCACAAAAGACTTGAAGAAAAGGTTGGTATTTGTTGTCCCAAAGGTGCTTTTTCCGCTTTTTTGCTTTTTTCTTTGAGAATGTTTTGCTTTTCATCAAAGAAGCTGCTCAATTGCCTTTTGGAAAAAGCGCCTTTGGAACAATCATGACCTGTATGATTGAGAATCTCCATAGATGTTGGTATTTCTTCTGTTTTCCAAACAATCAAGCAGGGAGAATAGCCTTACCTCAGAGTGTAATCTGTTTCCAGGGTGAAGAGGCTGCCACTAGGAATGCCATTTTTCCTTTTCCTAACCCTTTGGTCGCTCTAAGGGTCTAAAATCCAACCATTTGTTTCCTCATATTTTTTGTGTACGCATTAGATTTAAACTTGTACGAAGAATCTTTATCATCATCTTTCTTCCTTTAAAACTTTATTGAAATTTCATAAGAAGATTCCACTGCTGTCTTCATGTATTTGTATCATGTATAGCATTGTTCATATGTTTGAAAGTTGGCATCTCTTTCTGATGCTAATTAGCTGGTCTCTGTCTGTTCATTTTTTTCATAAACTCTTGTTCATTGGCCGTCTGATTTGCTTTTGTTATTTTTGTCTCATTACAGATTTGGTCGGAAGAATGTGCTGTTTGTAACAATGGGGATCCAGACTGCCTTTAGCTTTATCCAGGTCTTCTCAACAAGCTGGGAGATGTTTTCTGTTCTCTTTCTTATTGTTGGAATGGGTCAAATATCTAATTATGTGGCAGCGTTTGTTCTTGGTATGTGATTGTCTTTATGCAAACAGAAATTCTCAATAGCCTGACTCACTGGCTCAGTGAGGGGCATCTTTAGTTTCTTTCTGTCTTCTCCACAACAGTATTTCTAACATTGCTAAGCAGAACATAATTTAAAAATGTATCTGATAAAAGTAGAACTGGTAGCCAACCTTCTTGTTTTAAACTTGCATTTAACATGTATATTTGTTGTATACAACTAGAATGAGCATCTGATATGAGATACCCTTAAACTCTTCTGATGTTTTGACCATGCACTATCCTCCCTAACAACATTCAGTGTACGTCAGCTGGAAGGAACAATTTTATTCCTCACTAATGGCCCTGATGATTATAATACACTTGCCAATTGGTGAGCTTCTCAACCTCTCCAGTCATTTTTCAGCAATGGTAGATTATTTCTCCTTATTTAAATATTAATATTTTTTTTAACAGCTTGCTCAACGGTTTGCAGGAGAGGAGGAATTCTTCTCCTATGGAAAATGTTTTTTATCTTTGTGATTCAATCTCCTCTCCTCCATCTCTTTCCTATGAATGTGTTTGTAGATGTGCACCTGGGTCTTCTTTCGTCCTCTATTCCCATGTCTGAATCTTCCTATAGAGAGTGTTAATTTCTCTGAATGTCTTATCCCTCTCTTTATTTGTCCCTATATAAGTATGTGAGTGCATTTATCTGTGGGAAAACATGTTTCAAATCCAGCACGGGTATCATCACTATATCTGTCAGCAACTGCTTAAAGAACCTTTTCCTGGGCTTATGCGGTAGCTTTGCAGGTTCTGGAGAATCAGTGACAACATGGTAGTAATATATGCTCACAACCTGCTATCACTGCATATTATCTTCTAAACACAAAGTACATAGTTTTCTGTGCACCTATAATACAAACTACCAAAAGGTTGTGCCTTGAAAGAGCGGCTGACAGGTAGAGCAAGAGTGTTCAGGCTGGCTCCAAAGTATCAGTTCAGATCTGAACTGATTCTGCATTCCCTCAAGTAAGAATGGTTGACATACAGGTAGTCCTCGACTTAACAACAATTCATTTAATGACTGTTCAAAGTTACAACAGTACTGAAAAAAGTGACTTACGACTATTTTTTCACACTTACGACCCTTGCAGCATCCCCATGGTCACATGATTTACATTGACCATGCTTGACAACTGACTCACATTTATGACAATTGCAATGTCCCAGACTCACATGATCCCCTTTTGCGACCTCCTGACAAAGTCAATGGGAAAACCAGATTCACTTAACAACCATGTTACTAATTTAAGAACCGCAATGATTCACTTATACAAACGTGGCAAGAAAAGTTGTAAAATGGGCCAAAACTCACTTAACAAATTTCTCACTTAACAACATATTGGACTCAATTGTGGTTGTAAGTTGAAGGCTACCTGCATATAAACTCACAGAAGAAGCAACAGTTCAATGTATTTTTTATCAGTTTTTTCCCATATTTAGTACATAAAATAATTGGTTTGTATATTACAGCAAACGTGTTAATTCATTCTCCCTTGTTTGAACAGGTGCAGAAATTCTTGGCAAATCCATCCGCATTATATATGGCACATTAGGTGTCTGCATATTTTATGCATTTGGCTACATGATGCTGCCACTGGGTGCTTACTTCATTCGAGACTGGCGATTGCTGTTAATGGCTCTTACTATTCCTGGGCTGTTATATTTTCCATTGTGGTGGTGAGTGTTTACTGTTTTGAAGTCCCCATTGCCCTTCCCAAATTAATGACAACTAATACCCTTTGTGTTAATTGTGATAATTGACATAATTAAGGTACAATGGGTACCAGCTAATCTTGATAATTGGTTTTTGATTTATAAATGAAATAGTAATACTAAGTGATTATTTTGCTACTTATTTGCTAATAAGCAATCTGTTCCAAACAAAAATGGCTAAATTGGATTGGATTCCTAAGGAAACAAAAATAAGTTACATTGTTAAGAAAGATTTAAGATTTGAATGCAATGCAAGTGAATGCAATTGTGCAATGAAGAGCATTAGTGCATTAAATTTCTGACCCATTCCCCTAAAGTTTCAGACTAAGAAAAAGGCCCGCAAGAGAGAATGACTTGGGAAACGTGCATTTCTCTCAAATTTGGTCTAGCACAATCTGTTATTCATCCAGATTAGGTTCATGCTCACCTTATTGGAAAGGATTTAGCAGCATTTTTTACAATAATAAGCAATAGTCATGCTCTAGGACAGGAGTGTCAAACTCATGTCATCACGGTGGCGTCACATGATGTATCGGGACTTTCCCACCCTTCGCTAAACCAGGCATGGCCAGCGTGTGACACATCCGGCTCGCGGGCCAGGAGTTTGACAGCCCTGCACACTGCACATTTTAAAAATATAAAAGTCCAGCTGAAATACTGTATTTTCTGATACACAGTTCATTTTTACTATCCATCTAGCAATAAAACAGTGTTCCACATTTAATTTTTGTATCTAATAATAACCTTTGTATTAATATATTTCTACAGTATACTGGTTGGTAACATAAAAAAATCATAGGATCTATTTTGAAATTCAAACACAACTGTGGAGACGCTGCAACCCCCACCCACCCACCCTCATGTCTTCCCTTCTATCTCAACCACCCACCCGTCTTGCCAGCACTCATAAAGCTGCTATAACACAGGAGGCCTCGCTCCACCACATCTGGTGTGGCAGTCCCTCTCCCTGCCCCACCAGACCCAGATCCACTTACTTTTGCCTTTTTGTGCAGCTGCTGACAGGTGTGTCAAACTCTTAAGATATGAGGTGCAGACAGACAGCTAGCAAACACAATATTTCTGAAGGATAAAAAGAGGATCGTTCTAACTTTCAGGATAATCATAAGAAGAGTGCCATCTCTTACAATGTTTCTGGCTAGAAAGCTAGCAAATGCGATGTCTCTGAAGAGTAGAAAGGCTAGCACGTGAAGGGGAAGACCTGTGGTGGGCTGGAGAAAGGGAGCTCAGATCTTTGGGATCTGAGCTTCATTTCTCCAACCCACCACAGACGTTCCTTTCCACTCATGGCTACCTCATGCCTACCCTCTTTCAATTGACAGTTCTTTCACTCCATCCATTCAATGACCCACGTGATTACTTAATGACCACAACTGAGAGAGCGAGGATTGTGGTCATTAAGCAAAGCAGTCATGTGGGCCTCTCAATTAACAACCACAACAACTTAACAACCAAAATTCAAGGTCCAGTTGTGGTTGTATGTTGAGGACTACCTATTATCACTGTTCAATTCTCACTGGCTCAAGGTTGACTCAGCCTTCCATCCGAGGTGGGTAAAATGAGGACCCAGATTGTTGGGGGCAATATGCTGACTCTGTAAACCACTTAGAGAGGGCTGTAAAAGCACTATGAAGCAGAATATAAGTCTAAGTGCTATCGCTATTGCTATAATGAATTGGAAATTAACCAAGTGGATCCATTTTTCCAAACTTTCTAAAAAAAACTAAGCTATGCTGTAAATGCATTGTAGGTTGTAACTAATTAATTAAGCGTGTTTTGTGAATACAGATTTGGATGACCTTTTGAGATCTCTTGCAGTTCTATGATTTTTTATCTTGGTTTGTTTATTATTTGGCAGTAGTCTGATGTAGAAGATACATTGTAATAATGTTTATTCAGCAGGATCTTCAATCAAATCATTCTTCTGAGTTTAGAGTTAATTCCAAAAAACGGTTTTTAAAAAAATAGAAAAAAGCTATTATGTAACAATGCTGCCATTGAACAACTGTGCAGATAATTTGTTAAAAGCATATAAAATATTACACCACAAGATGGTGCCATTGTACTATTAAAAATTGGAGAAGATACTCCAAGCTATCAAATATTTTAGAATCCTGCTGCTGTGCCTCAAATTTTGAGATATCTGTTATTTTATTTCTAGAACAAGTTTAAATATATTTAGCCACTCCATCTCAAATGCTTGGATGCAGCTAATTTAATCAATCAGAGCCAAGGTATTGGTGGAGCATCAGGACAGCGACAGGCCTGATCAGAGTTTCTATTATTATATTGGCCTTTCCTCAGAGAGCTCATTTTTTCCCAAACTCACAAATGTCACGTTTCCATCACATCACCTTTAAAATTAGGAGCAAGTAATGCTGTGTTACTTGCACTCCTGTTTACTTTTGTCCACTCTGTACGGTGGGTCATTTTCATGCCTTTGAAAGCTTTCTGATGTAAACCAGAAAAATCACATTTGCAGACATTATAAAATAATGAATGATCTTATTTATACCTTTGCATTTTTCATGCCTAAATAGCATATCAGCAAAACAATCAACTTACATTTTACAGGAAAAGAGAAAATTCAGTAGAAGAGGCATCCTCGTTATCCTTCTCTTCCCTATACTCCACTAAGGACAACCAGTCCTTTCAGTAATTTTTGGACCAGAAAAGGGAACATTGACATTGAGGGAAAACTTCCTGGATGCCCAGTTAACCAGTTTTCTCTGGCAGGCAAAACTGAAATAGTCCCACTGGCACAGAGCCCTGTAGCTGGATAGAAGAGGCAATCTTTCAGTGAGCCAGTTGGAGCTGTGCAATTCTCTCAGAGTCCTCTTCTATGTGACATAAAACATTCACTCAGAAGAGGACTTAATGCAGTTGTCTGATGAAAAATACTAGTTTCCTTCCAGGTCATTTTGATCCAGCCTTAGCCTCCCTCAGCAGCAGGCCAGAAGATAGAGTTCTGATGTGAGGGTATATATATTTTTAACCCAAGCATTCGTAGCTGACTAAAGATTTTCTTAATGGACATCTTTTTTCCTGAAATAGTATTTGCTTGATAACGTGGGAAAAATATTTGGTGATATGTATATCATATCAGGTTTGCAATTCCAGTTATTCTGTTGACGTATTGAAATACTTGTAGGTACATTCCAGAATCTCCTCGCTGGCTTCTCTCTCAAGGAAGGATTCAAGAAGCAGAGGATATCATTCGTAAAGCTGCGGAAAGGAACCATGTTATAGCCCCCGAAGTAATATTTGATCTTGCTGAGGTAACCATGTGTATTGAATCTGTGAATAATTTATTGCCATGCTCCTGTGCTTGGACAAAAATAACATGAATTAAAATATTCTGTCCTATAAGTCCAAAGCCTTCCAGACCCTTTTCATTAAATTGCTGGTTATTGATTCTATAACATGATACTGGGACATGATTCTAAAATAGGTACTTCTTATGTGAAAATTATTCAATGCCATTTATGGCAATTTTGCAGCAGTTTACTTAACATACTGTATTTTTCAAATAAGTAATGTTTGCAGGTTATCTGCTTATAAGCCAACAGGTGTCGTTTGATTCTCATATGCATGTATTATTTTATTTAGCTGCAGGAATTGAATTCCCAAGTTCAGCAGTCCTGCAGCATTTTGGACCTAGTGAGAACCCAAAATATACGAACAATCACTATCATGTCTGTGATTCTATGGTAAGCAACTGATAAATCAATTCCTAGAAAATGCCCACATTTCCAAAGTCCAGATTTCAAGAAGACAATGTCATGAAATTATTTTATTTACTTGCAGATAAATAAGGGCATGACACTTCTTAGACTTGCTCATGGAAATCTATTTATCGATCTAAATGTTAAGCATTTATTAGCCCAAGTACCATTGTCCTTGAAAATTAGCTTTCAAAATATCATCCACTCTAGAGATTTCATATCTCTCTGCCTAATATGAGTATGTCAGTCTCAGATGATTTCCTAGTTGAACTGTTTCCAGGAGCAAGTTTAAATTCTCCGCATACAAACTATTATGTCTGTCCTGGTTAGCTAATTATAGGTATTCTGAATGACTTGGAACGTGAAAGAATACTAAAACACACGTTCTGCCTCTTTTTACAGTTACACTATTTCAGCATGTAAATTGTTAAGCATGTGGCTGGCCTCTAGAAACCACCTTTCTCTGTTGTTCATGTAATGCCCACGGCCTTCCATTTTATACCTCAGCTGACAGTTCAGCTAAGGATTCCTTGTAGATATGGAGCTATGTATAATTATTGTTTGTTTATGCTGGTTTATGACTGTAATAAAGATTGATGTATATTAACACATGCACACATACATGCCCCAATTTATATCATCTTTTCTCCTTAGCAAAAGTTATACATGTCCAGTACTCAGTTGTGTGCTCATCTTGGATTTCGGTGCATAACAAAGGGAGAAAGGCGCTTTCCTATTCTGTATGACTGGAGCACAGCCCTGGAAAATTTTTTTAATAATATTTACTCTCTGAAATTTACAGGCAATTGTTTTGCCAATAATATAAAAATGTATCAACAGTCTAAAGCAGGGGTGTCAAACTCTCAACGACACATTGTCATGTGACATATCACAACTTTTCCCCCCTTCGCTAAAATGGGTGGGCGTGGCCAGTGCGTGACACATCCGGCCTGCAGGCCACAAGTTTGACACCCCTGGTCTAAAGTAAGGAATACAAGTGCATACATGGAAAATTACCTCAAAGTGTATAACATAATAAATATTCTGTCATTGCAACACTCTAGTAGAGATGCAGGTAGTTCTCATTTAACAACCACAATTGGGACTGGCAATTCTGTCACTAGTGATGCAGTCATTAGCAAAACATCACATGACCACAACAGACTCACAACCTTTCTTCCCCCGGGGTCATTAAGCAAATCACTTATGGTCATTGGATGAGACACCATGTGGATATGACTTGCAATTTCACTGCTGGATTCTCCATTGACTTTGCTTTTTGGAAGCTGACTGTGAAGTGCGCAAAGGTAATTTATGTGGCCATAGGAACAGTCATGCAACAGTCATAAATGCCCACTGGTTGCAAAGTCTACCTGTATGGCACAGCTCAAGTCCATGCAGAATAGTGTCATTGCCCCTGTATGTTTATTATCACCTAGATCTGTCTTTCAGGATGGTGATTTCCATAGGCTACTTTGGCCTCTCTCTGGATACCCCTAACTTGCATGGAGACATCTACCTCAATTGTTTCCTTTCAGCAGTAATTGAAGTCCCAGCTTATACTATCTCTTGGCTGCTCCTTCAGCATCTGCCCCGGCGTTATTCAATGGCAGGAGTCTTGTTCTTAGGAGGCTGTGTTCTTCTTTTCATTCAGTTCGTGCCTGCACGTAAGACTGCTTTCCTTGACATTTTTTAGATATAATCCATGGGGATAGCTAACTAAGTCTTTTTAATATTCCATAGTAATGCTATGATACACAGAGATATGTTGCAGACCTATTACATTTTGTGTTCATTTTGTTTCGCTAGTGCAGGGGTATCAAACTCGCGATGTCATGTGACATATTGCAACTTTTCCCCCTTTGCTAAAACAGGGGTGGGCATGGCCAGCATGTGACGCATCTGGCCCGCAGGCTGCAAGTTTGACACCCCTGCTCTAGTGGTATAAAAAAAGATGTGCTGTAATTCTGATTTCTTTTATTTATTTGTTCTTTACTGTAGTGGCAATTGAACACTAATATATTAGTTTTGCATTTGATGTTCCACTTCATAATTAGGAAAAAAAAATAGAAAATCTAATTCAGTAGATGTATCTGGTAAAGTAGGCTCTTGCCTGAAGCAGAACCAAATAGTTAATATACCATAGAAGTATAATAAAATACAGGTATTCCTCATTATCTGTCAACAGTTGGGACTGATAACCCCATTACTAAGCTAAATGACCATTAAGTGAAAAATCACATGACCATGACTGCTTTCCTTTTCTCCATTCCCCCACCCTTTGGAATGCCCCCCCCCTCCACCCACAGCGCTGAGATAGTTGGCTGAAAGCTAATCAGTTTCTGGCTTAAAACTAATCAGGCTCCTAATCACTTCCCTGCCCTTTGGAATGCTCACTTGGGCACCGGGATAATTAGCAATAAGGGAATTAATGTTCGTATTTACATTCATTGGAGAAAAAGAGATTATAAGAGAGTAAGCAGGCCCATGATGGAGAATACACATTGAAAGCAATCCAGTGGCACTGGCAACAGTGAGCATGCTCAGCACACTGCCAGTATTTTCCTCACTGTGTGCCATCTTACTCTCATGTAATCCTTTTCTCTCCACTCTCTGCTGTACAGTGAAAGGAAAAAGGTCAGGCACAGGGCAATGTGCACTGACTGTAATGGCATTCATGTGATTGTGGCGATTGGGTTACTTAGGGACAGCACCATCATAATTTTGAACAGTTGTTGAATGAGGCACTTGGTAAGTGAGGATTATCTATAAATGAAGAAGAATAAAAAGGCAGGCAATTGTTTTATTGTTTTACTGGCAGCTTTAATTTCATTTTGTTTGGCTCTTGCTTATAGACCTCAGTGTTCTGTCCCTCATCCTCGTGATGATTGGAAAATTTGGGATCACAGCCTCCTTCTCAATGGTTTATGTGTACACTGCTGAGCTGTACCCAACTATTGTGAGAAACATGGGTGTTGGAGCTAGTTCAATGGCCTCCAGAATTGGCAGCATTCTCTCGCCTTATTTTGTATACCTTGGTAAGTTGCCTATTTTCTCCTAACTCAAGATAATATGTCCTGCTTTTTAGCATTACAGCAAATGCTTACTGGTTTCTGGTGTACACACTTATAACATGTTGCTGCTAGGAAAGATGTATAGAGATCTCCATTTCTGATCTTCATTTTGAGGAAGTCATGATCATCTTCCAGATCAGATCCAAATAAATCTATAAACCATACCTCAAAGTCACAATATTAGGAAATGTAAATTGTTAAGCAATCTGGACATGAGTAACTCATTGCTACTTCTCCTTTCTACTAGGTGCCTATGATAGATTTCTTCCCTACATCTTAATGGGAAGTTTAACTGTGCTTGCAGGAATCCTGACCCTGTTTCTCCCAGAAAGTTATGGCACTCCTCTCCCGGACACTATTGAACAGATGCTAAGAGTTAAAGGGTAAGGATGTTGCAGAATAGAAATAAGCAGAAATCCCAGCTAATATTGCAGCAGATCATTTTGGGAAAGCATTTGAAATTTATTACAGAAAATACTAGAATATTGTAATATTAGGATAATTAAAAGAATGACATGAAAAATAATATAATAGGAGAAATATTTGAGTCTAAATTCATGGAGTCATTGAGAGTTAGCAGCATACAAGTTTAGTAAATTATAAATTATTAACATTTAAGAAATTATTATTAAATTCCTAAGGAATAGAGTTACGATACACAAGAGAAATTCCAATTGTCCCTTTTCTAACTTTTTGAGACCAAATCACAGTCCTGTAAATTAAAGCTATACAACAATTTCACAACAACATTTTCAGTAATTATTTATCCTAGATTGAAAGCATGGTTTAGGTCTATAGTAAGTTCCTCACAGCTGAAAAAGATGAGGTGAGCACATGTAAGACATATGTTTAAACATGACAAGGCAACCATATATTTTTCAAAGCATGCTCACTCTGTTCCTGAGTATAACTATTCTGGGCCATTAGCTTTTTGTCAAGATCATCTCTGTCATCTTTTCCAAATCACTAAACCCAAAATGGCTAGGTAGTTTCCAGAAGTCTCTAGAATGCTACTTTTGTATTATATGATAAGCCTATATAAACTACAGTAGGCTTCTCAAATGATATAGCCATAGACTTCCATAGAGGGGTGAAAATAGAGTTTAATGAAATTACACAATAGCACAATTTTACTCCTTATGTACTTGCACAAAGTGTTTCAGCATAAATATGATAGGGATGACTATCTTTCTGACCTCATAATGCACATTTTGTCATTTATGCCTTTGTGCAGTGTTGGTTTGAAGCTAGGCATGTAGACACATTTACTGCATAGTAAAGAACAATTTCATATTTCTTAAATATGAAATTGAAATATGCTTAAATTATTTTGGAGGATTATGTTATGAGAATGTCTTTTTTTTTCCATTTGCTTTTTTACAGAATTAAAAATATAAAAGCACTGAAACATCAAAATAAAACAAAGCATACAGAAGAGAATTCAGTTATTCTAAAGACCACAACATGCTGATGAAACTGCATTGCTCACAGTATTATACCTTGAACATTTCCTTTAATTTACTTCCAGAAAAGACTAACCACTTTTTTCCTAAGATGGTAAATATATTTATTAAAAATACATTCATTTTGAGAATGTAGATACAATCTATCCCAGTATGGGATTTTTGCCAGCAACTGCTTCATGGAACAGTGTTGAATATGGAATTTTGTTCACTTTTAGGACACATTAACAACTATCCTTTTTGTGAGACTGCATTTTTAAAAGATGCTTCAAGGTGCAAGTTAAATGTCTTAATATCACTTTTTCCACACATAGTGGCCAAAAATTAAATAGGTAAGAGAGTTTGGATATTGTCACTCCAGTTTGAGATTTTGCACCTCTTTTCTTGAGAGAAAAAAATAAGCTTGAAATGATACAGAAAAACTGGCAGAGTAGACCTTAAAATAATTATGCAAATGACTGAATGCAATAAAAGGAAAAGAAATTGAAACTGATTCTTTTTTATGAACACATTTGACCTAAAAATGGAAAAACAAATGTTCTAATGCAAAACACTGGCAAGTTAGTTTTGTTTGCAGAATTAATTTCTTTACTGCAGATTTAAATGATACCTTTATGCAGTTGTTTACATCTGGGAATAATGTTTTGCCTTATTTAGACATGTTTATTTTTTATCAAAAAATTGCATTTTTAACTCTTTCATTTTACTGTTTATTGAATTTCCTCTGATGCTAAAAAACTGGAAACACATGCTCATCTGTATTTCCAAATTTTTTAGTTCTGTCCTGTTTCTGCGTAAAATAGATGATACAGGTATGTAATAAAGATATTTTATAATGCAGAATGTGTTAATTTAATGGGAATGTACCAATCTGGGTCTTTCAATTTACCTAATTGTTGCTCTTGGAATAAGCAGAGAACTATTTAAAATGAGTATCATGGCATTTATAAACAAGGTTGTTGATCATACGGTTAGAACAAATCTACACAAAAATGTTAACCATAGATCCCGGGAACTATAAATCGCATCTATATGTTTTTCTTTTAAATCAGGACTCTGATTTGCATATTATATTATTAAAAAATTAAATGATTTTTATAATGCATAGTGCAATGAATTTTACACAGATTAATAAATCTGATGTAATATCAAGCTGTACTTCTGCTGTGATAATTTGTTGGTTGCTTTAAACTCTAGCAAAAGTGACACATAAATATATTGAAATATATCAACACTTTTGCTTCTGGTAGATACAGAGGATATAAATACTTCAAATAAACGTATGGAAGCAATGTAGATTGTCCGTACTCGAATTGCTACACCCAATTCCTTGAACTCACTGTTTTCCCAGTAAGAATATGCATAGCATCTTATCATGGCAGTAACTATTGTGTTAATGTTAAAGGTATCTCCTAGATGATGTAGCACCATGCAGAGCATGCTAGAACTACTTGCTTGATCTGACCTGTTTTGAAAACCTCGTAATGAAATCTTGCTCAGCGATACATGATAGGTTTTCAGCGTTAGTATTCTAAAAGCCTTTCTTACCTTAGTTTTCCTCTAGAGACTATTGGATTTCATCTCTTCAACAAGTATCCTGCAATGTTTCTTTGAAAACCAGGTTGTCAGCCTTGCAGCTTGGCAGACTACTAACAGAGTCAATAAAGTTTATAAAGAAAATAATAGCGTACTCTTTTAAAAAGATAACAATATAAACGAACCTCTTGACAGATTCATGTGCCTAAAAATATTCCCAGGTCTGTGGCCTTTGTATGTGAACTTGCATTTTATCAGATGTTTTTTCACCAAATCCTGAATAGTAATTTTGAAATGGTTTATTTATAAAATATTTTAATATTGGGATGTCACATTGATTCAAAATAAAAATGAATTTATTTCTTGGAAAAATGTGTTACTCTTTTGAAAGTGTTTTCTACATCTCTCACATTTGCTCTAAACAAACAAACAAAAATCTCAAACTTGGAAAACCTCATCAGAGAAGTTCTTGATCATTTTCACTGCTCTTTTCTGTAGCAATTTTTAGCAGCCAAGTAGCCAGAACTGTACAGAATTTTCTAAATTCAATAACATTGTAAACATTACAATGTTGTTGGTTTTGTGAGTTTTATTCGTACACTGGGATTTATACTTTTCACTGTGGTGATAGATCCTGCACTAGCACTGATGATGTTACCTGGTTTGAGTAATGAAACTTCTGCAAGAAAACAGCCAAGCTCAAAGAGCACCAAGGACCTCTCATTTCAGTCCTGAGCTACAAATATTCTCCTTCTCCACTATCATTTTCCATCAAACTTTCTGGGTCACATTTTCCATCATGGGTGATTGAAGACAAATAAGCAAGACGAGTTATGTTCCCCCTCTGGATTCCAAATGTACAGTGCTTGTTTTAACTGTTAGTGGTGAGTTCCAGGAAAAGGATGGAGGCCTGGAGCAGGACTGGTTTATCCAGATCTTGCTAGAAGTCCATCTTCCAGTACTGTGCAATGCTTAAGAGTTCTTTTCAGGACTCTCTGCAAAAGGTCTCTGGTTTTGAAATGAGACTATAGAAATGCAGGAATGGTATGAAGAAATATAGTATGGTATGAAGATTGATTTTTCTTTTAATATTTGCCTGTTTGTGTAGAAAGTAGAATAAAATTTCTGAATTGTCAATGCCCTTTGTGTAAATTACTATGGAAATGAATAATCCACATTCATGCAGTAAACTTCTATGCAGATTAGTTTCAAATCTTTATTGTCAGTACACAATGAGATTGGTTGAGCTCCCTCAGTGCAGCCCCCCCCCAACACAATGCAACTCACAATGAAGACAGAAAATCCCTAACCCAATAAATCATATTAACAAAACACCCAGTCCTATTGCACCAGTGTGAACGTGTTACACATTGCGCTGGCCCTGCAGTCCATCATACTACGTAGTTATGATGTTATTTCTCATTCAGGAGTCTGACAGCCCACGGATAAAAACTGTTCTTCAGCCTGTTTGTGCGGCTGGCTATACTTCTATATCTCCTTCCCGATGGTAAAAGGGTAAAGAAGTGATGACCAGGGTGAGAGTCTCCCTGAGAATTTTCCTCACTCTTCTAAGGCAACGAGCCTTAGAAGAGTTTTTCTATCCGCGGCTGTCAGACCAGTGTGCAATACCGTGATGCAATAAGTGAGGAGGCTTTCTATTGTGGACCGATAGGAGGTCATCAGCTGTTGTTCCACCCTGTTTTTACACAAGACCCTAAGGAAATGGAGTCTCTGTTGGGCCTTCCTGGCCACCTGGATCATGTTGTTTTTCAGGTGAGGTCTTTGCTAAGATGGACTCCCAGGAATTTAAAGGAGGAAACTCTCTCTACACATCCCCCCTCAATGTAAAGTGGGGCAGGTTCCTTTCTCTTCCTCCAGAAGTCCAACACCATCTTGGTCTTGCTGATGTTCAGGTGCAGGTTATTTTTTAAGCACCATGTGGATAGTTTTTTAACCTCCCCCCCGTATGCTGTTTCGTCTCCACCTGTAATAAGACCCATCTTATTACAGGTGGTGTCATCTGCGAACTTAATGATCACAGTAGATGGGTCTGATGGTACACAATCGTGTGTACAGTGAATACAGGTAGGGACTGAGCACACAGCCCTGTGGAGAGCCAGTGCTAAGCTTCAGGGCGGTGGATATGACAGACCCAACATATGAGAGATTAGTGCCTATAATGATGCAATTGAAAAGAGTTTCAAGTATAGTCAGCAGAGAATCAACATAGTAAATAACAGCTTTGGCCCGCCAAGAATTATTTCTGCAAATACCAGATTCCTTTTTGATCTCAACAGTGTATCATAATATTAAAAGATAATTAGGGGACTGTAGGCTAAAACATATAAAGAACAGTTGCAGGAACAGGGTATGTCTAGTTTAATGAAAAGAAGGACTAGGGGAAACATGATAGCAGTGTTCCAATATCTCAGGGGCTGCCACAAAGAAGAGGGAGTCAAGCTATTGTCCAAAGCACCTGAAGGCAGGACAAGAAGCAATGGATGGAAACTAATCAAGGAGAGAAGCTACTTAGAACTAAGGAGAAATTTCCTGACAGAACAATTAATCAGTGGAACAACTTGCCTCCAGAAGTTGTGAATGCTCCAACACTGGAAATTTTTAAGAAGTTGTTGGAGAACCATTTGTCTGAAATGGTTTCCTGCCTAAGCAGGGAGTTGAACTAGAAGACCTCCAAAGTCCCTTCCAACTCTGTTATTCTATTTTATTCTATTCTAAAGTTAAATTCAGAGTTGTAGCTCAGATTAACGCAAGTTCCTCAAACATTCACCTCTCTGTAAACACCCTTTTCATTTTCTCTTTCTGAACCCTGACGTAAAACAGTGCAAAAATAAAAGTGAAAGCAATCGTAGTCTTGTTTTGATTTAGGAATCGGAGGCTTGCAGTTGACAGAACTGAACGTGGAAGAGAGCCAAATAGAAAAGAGATTGTTTTAAACATTTGGAAGAAATCAAATCTGGCAGCAACACCTGGATTAGGATTGCTAGTTGTCCCTTCTTCTTCTATATGACCATTGAAGGACATTTGAAGACTCCTGAAGAAAAGAAGCAATGCACTGGAGGTACCTTGATAATTTCATGAGGCAACAAGTTGGAAACCATCTTGAAAAGTGCATGAAGAAACTCGGAAAAGATAAGTTGCTTAGACCCAGGAATCATGAAAAATAGAAAGGAGAGGAGAGGCCAAAGGGTAGGGACCTCTTTATTATAATCAAAAGGCTTTTATTTCCTTCCTGCTTTCCCTACCCTAATTTTGTTTGAGCCCAACCAACCCTTTTGTGAAACGGAGGAGTTGGCTTTCTGATTTTTAATTGGCCCTAATCACTATAACTGAAACTTTTTCATCTGCATTTTTCATCTTATAGGTCTAAAATTAATCGTAAAGAAAGATGTTTGGTATATTGTTTTGGGAAACTAGTCCTCAGTCCTTTAGTCTACTTTTTATTTGCAGTGTTTTTGTGATAACAGGGCTAGACAGTTTGTGGACTGACAAAACAGTAGAAATATTTTTATAAAGGACCATTAGATAACTTTTAACTCGTACAGATGATGTAGCCCTGATTAATGTTTTCTTATCTATCATTGCTCTTGGGAGCAATGTTACAGAAAAATTTTCGCTGTACATGTTTGAAAGAGCTATGTTTTCACTTACAACGAAGAATGCAGGGGAAAGAGAAGTTTGTAAGAGGAAAATGTTGACATTTGTGTCACAACCGCCCAGAACAGATGTGGACAAGAATAGCTAGCCATTCTCTCCCTTTCCCCTGCATTTATTTTGTTTTTTAAATATACACATAGCCTTCTGGAGACTACTTTTGGTTAGTGAAGGGACGAGGCAATTTGTTTCCTAATGCAAGCTGTGCTAATATATTTTACATTATAAACTAAAGCTGCTGCTACATTATGAGAAATATTTCACCCAAGCATATGAGCATGCTGGTGAAAAGCTCAGCCTTGATTATATATTGAGCGCAAAGGAAAGATATCTCTGTATAAGAAAGTTTCTGATCTTTATTTTCAAAGATGTTTACAGCAGGCTATTTATCAGTAAATAGAAGCAAACGAGAGCAAAGTTCAACTGTTCTGATCAGTTAGGTTATTCTCTTTAACAAATGTCATATAATTCCTTCACACATTTAAAAAAAATTATTGGGGAATGCCTTATAGCGGTGATGGTGAACCTATGGCATGTGTGCCACAGGTGACACGCAGAACCCTCTCTCAGGGCACGCCAGCCATCGCCCAGCCCAGCTCCACCACGCATGCATGCGCGCCTCCTGCTGATCAGTGGCTTTCTGCCGCACATGCATGGGACCTTCCCTGATCTCCACAGTTTCTCCCCCCCAGCACGCACTAGCTTTCTCCTGCATTTTTGCTGCCCATGCCTTCCCCGATCTCTGCATGTTTCAACCTCCGAAGGTGCCTCTCTGTGGCAAAAATGCAGGAGAAAGGTAGCATGCGCTGGGGGGAGAAACTGAGGAGATCGGGGAAGGCACGGGAGGCAAAAATGCAGGAGAACCAACCTGGAAGCCAAAATGGAAGCCGGGGGGGAGGTGCATGTGCCAGGCGGGCACAAGTGCGGGGAACGCATACGCATACACGGGGCCAGGGTGCATGCACGGTGGGGGCTTGCATTGCATTTTGGGGATTGGGGCACGCACACGTGCATTCGCGATCGCGTGCACTTTGGGCACTCGGCACCAGAAAGGTTAACCATCACTGCCGTATAGCATTGCAATATGCCTTGAAATATATTATACCTAGGGCCCTGTTTATGATTTTTTTTCTTTAGAAAAAAGATATTGCATTATTGTCACAGTTTGTGACACAGTCAGCCAGATGGTAGACTGGATTTGGCATTTTATCCACCTATCCCAAGCACCTGCAATAGGCAGATGTTTGATTGTGTTAAAAGGTATCCATCACAAAATGTAAGCTGTTCCAAGTAAAGCTACCTTTTGCAATTGACTGGTGGTGATTTTGTCAATGCCAATGGTGTTCAAGAGGCGCCGTAACTGTTTTGGGATTATTATTACTAATCAGCACATTTCTTAAATTTCTAGAGAATATTGGGAATACAATATTGGGAATATATTGATTTAATTGAAACATCACACCAAACCATGATTTGCATTTAGAAATGCACAGGTTGTAGCTCCAGAGCCATATGCCACTTAATGAATTCTTGTGGTGGCTCCAATCGACCCCCTCACCCCTAGAAGTCAATAGCAATGCAATTTTTAGTGTGCCAGATGGGAGAATACCTGAGGAACAATAGTATTAAATCTATATTGAAATACTTTAGCTTTCACAAAATGAATCACAGAAAACTGTTCTCCCCCACTTTTGGGAGTATAGCTCCCAGTACACCACAGAACAAAGCGATTCTTCACTTGAAACAGTTTTAACCTGCTAAGGTTTACCTTTCTTAAAAACCCCAGTTGAGTATACAGTGGCAGGGCTGGTGTAACACTGTACTTGTCTGTGTATTGATCCTATTCAAGGAAACATCCATACAAGGGCAAGAACTTGCACAAGTTACGGTCAGAAATCTAATGAGAACTATTCTTTCAGAATGTGGCCTCTACTGATGAAGTTATTAAATTATTATTCACTACTAAGACATCATTATCAAGCTCAGCAATTATATTTCTGATATTTGAATTTAACTACTGTTTTTGTGATCTTGGATAATTGTTCTCCCTTTCCTTTCTTTATTATATGACCCACTGAGTTTATAAACAACCAGTATTATAGCTGGGCTTTCAAAAGGGATATGGTTGGTAATGATGTCCTTCTGTACATCTTAGAACTTGGGTCTCTATTTTTGTCTCCTGTCACAATCCTGAAATGCAATTGCTTTCTTCAATGCTGGTACTAATAGTATGGACACTTCCAGCAATATATTAGGTATTATAAGAGGGAAAATATATAAAACAATCTCTGGTGAATATAAGTTGTGGTTTATCCAAGTTCTAGTTGATCAATGTGAACCCCGTTTTTCCTTGAAGGAGGCAAAATATACACATATATATACTACAGGAATTGAATTCAATCTCTGTATGTCTTTTGCAAATTGTTTTCCACTGCTTTAAGATCACATGCTTTGTTTTATTTGAATTGTCAGTATGGCAAAGTTATAGTAATGCTTAAATATCTTGGTTTTAGGACTTGTATGGAGAACAGATTGTGTTTTAGCTCACATTTATATTGAAACATTGAAAATTCAAAATCTTTCAGCAGCACTGTAGGGGTTTCCCTGTGCCTGTTTCCCTGAAAATAAGATCTATCCCAAAAATAAGCCCTAGCATGGTTTTTTATGTGTGCACCTAATATAAGCCCTACCCCCAAAATAAGCTCTACCTAAGCGCCTGCTCAGCTAGCCCACCGCCTATTCCGTCTGGTTGCTCATGGTGCTGCAGCCACAAGGAAAGATGGGGTGGTGATGGAGCTGCCCCATGTGCCCCACACCAGCTTACTTCAAGGCTCCCGCAACCATGCCATCCATGCTCTGACAGCTACCTCATGGCAGCAGCACCAGCACCCATGTGCAGCAGGAGCCCACATGACCGCTGGCCCAGTTCTGCTTGCTTGCGGCTGCAATGGAGCAGGAGGCGGAGTGGTGTGCTGGTGCTGTGGCTGCGAGGTGAGGCAGGTGTCAGGGAGTGGATGGCCTGGCTGCAGGGCCCTGAGGTAAGCCAGTGCAGAGCATTTGGGGCGGATCCACCCACCCCACTTCACCTCATGGCCACAACACTGGAACATTGCTCGGCCTCCTGTTCCATTGTAGCTGCGAGAAAGCAGAAGAAGTGGGCTGGTGGCCACCCACCTCCCTACTTTGGGGCACATGGGGCAGCTCCACCCCCTGCCTCATGGTGGCAGCACTGATGTGCCACATGGCCTCCTTTCCAGCCGCGACCAAGCAGAAAAAGTGGGCCTCCCATACATGGGGAAAAAATAAGACAGCCCCTGAAAATAAGCCCTAGTACTTATTTGGGGACCCAAAAGAAAATAAGACCTGGTTTTATTTTTGGGGAAACACAATATGTATTCCTTTAATGCATCCTTCGGGAGTCCTTCGGGAGAAGGGCGGTATATAAATATAATATAAAAATATTAATTCCTTTAATGCAGACATTAAAATGTCTGTTTGCAGCCTGACGTTGATGAAAGTATAGCAAAGGCAATAGGGAAAAAACAGTTTTGACTCTATCAATGAGAGTAAACATATGATGCAAATTTTTTTTCCCTCTGAAGTTCATAGCTCTTTAAGACTTTTGGAAATAGAAATTTATTTGTAAACATAACAAGTTTCAGCAGCATCACCACTTAATAAATCTCTTGATTCTGCATTTTAGAAATGTTGGTCTGTCCTTGTTCTTTTGTAAAGAGATGTTTAGCATTGATAGTCATATAATCATGACTGTAATGGAATCTGCCCATTATAGTCTCAAGTCGTGATCGTTGTTAAGTGAGGTGACCATGTGATTGCTTTGATTAATTATCTCCACCCCTGCTTTTCCCAAATAAGATGTTAAGCAACTATGTGGGTTGTTAACCAATGAGCTGTAGTGGCGCAGTACTGCAGGCTACTTCTGTACTTTGGCAGTTTGAATCTCACCAGGCTCAAGGTTGTTGATTCAGCCTTCCATCCTTCTGAGGTGGGTAAAATGAGGACCCAGATTGTTGAGGTCAATAGGCTGACTCTGTAAACCGCTTAGAGAGGGCTGTGAAGCACTGTAAAGCGGTATATAAGTCTAAGTGCTATTGCTATTAAGTAGAGTATGGGATGCCTCAGGGGTGGGCAGGTCATGAGAAGTCTAGAATAAGTTCATATTTGATAGTTGTAGAGAAATAACAAAGGATTTCAGTGATGTCTTAAAGATGGCTGATTTATTGCTTCAGCTGGAGCAAGCTGGCTTTCCAGAATCTTAAATATAGTCCTTATTTCATACAAACATTTAATCTGGAAGATATGTAACCTGAAATTATTATAACACTGTTGTAAGGGGAAGCTCTAATAAATTGAATATAAAAATTGCTCACTAAATTCAGCCAATTTCTGAACAGTTATTGCCTCCATTTCATCACAAAACATGCAATACAATCCTGTAAAAGAGATTTGTTTTGATGTGTACTGGAGCACATAAGGCTATTGTGTTAGTTCTGGAGAATTCATTGTGGTGTAAGAAGTAAGTTGACATCAAATCTACCGGAAGACCAAAAAGGAATCGACTTTCAGCACTTAAAAATAAAAATGAACTTGGCCGTTGAGTGACATGTTACAGTACACTCCCCCAAAGTGGGTGAGGCAGGACAAAAAATAACTGAATTTGTTTGAATAGCATTAATTAAATGCTATTAAGATGCTGACATACATTCACTGATTTCTTCTTGTCCTACTAAAAGTAAATCTGGCTGCTGCAAATGTGCATCAGCTAATAACTGAGTTAAAGTGAGAACTCTTCACACCAATCTAAGGGAGCCAAGATTTAAAACATAAGCACATGTGCTAGAAAATGGCTCATGAAATACTGGGGTCATTTACTTCCACTTTATTTCCAAAGATTTTTTTTTTTTGTTGTTTTAAAGGAAGTTAATTTGAGACTACAATGCTAAACCATGTTGTGGGGGAACCAGTGTTTAGAATTTAACGGATATATCTGGTTATCAGAACATCAGGGAGAAATGACGGATTTTCTCAAGAAAGAAAGAAAAAAACCAATGACATATGAAGAAGCCTAATATTAATTAAAACAGGAGTCCTCTGTTATTCTGGGCAACAGAAACATTTGGGATTGAGAACATGTGATGAGTGCTCTTCCAAAATCACTGCAACAATAGATGTGGTCATTCATAAAAAAATAGTCTACTTACCAAAAGTAAAGCCAGCGCAGTGAGATTGCATCCCTTAGCATTTTAGCATCCCTACGATGCTTCTCTTTGCTTTGTCTCCTAAAGAAGGACACTTCCACCCAGAGTCCTGATCTGGAGTCCTCTGCTCTTTTATTTTCTAATAATGTCTTTGGGGCCCATATAGATTCAATCACAGGATTTAATATAATATTAGACATTAACACTGTATTCTAGGCATGCCGACTTCCATTTTTAAAAATGCAAATGAGCATTTTAATGTTGTGGCTACAGCTTAATTATTATGTTTTAGCAACAGTTTGGTTATTTTGCTAATAGATGAAAATAACCACAAAGCATGAAATAGGGAGGGAGATTGGGAGATAGATTAACACTTTGTGAAATATACCCAGCTATTTAAAGTCACTCCTCTCTTCTACAAGCATTAAGCTAAGGAATTGATGTAACTTAATTACAATTTGACTGGTTGTAAACTGGAGAAAAAAGGGACGCAGTGAGTCAGTGGCTAAGATGCTGAGCTTGTCGATCGAAAGGTCGGCAGTTCAGCGGTTCAAATCCCTAGGGCGTTGAGACATGACCATGGAGATGTCTTCGGACAGCGCTGGCTCTTCGGCTTTGAAACTGAGAGGAGCACTGCCCCCTAGAGTTGGGAACAACTAGCACATATGTACGAGGGGAATCTTTACCTTTACCTAAGCTGCAAAGAGAATTACTATAGTTGCGCCTTGCTACTTGAAACACTTTGCTTCCTTTAAAAAAAAATTCTTGAATATCTAATATAAAGGTTCTGTAAAAAAAAAAGTTCTGTAAAATTCAGAAATACCAACTTCTACAGAAAACTGTTTGAGACTTTGTCTTTATCGTAGTATGACCAAATTAATTTTGTTTTATGTGCACTTTGAACCAAAAGATGGCAGCATGCTTCCAGAAGAACAACTTTCTGTATCTGTGTTTTAGGAATAGGATGAAAATATTCAGGAAAAAAAAATCAAAACCCTTAACCCGAATTAGTTTTGTACTATAATCTGAGTACCATATAATATTTATAATCAAAGCAGGACAATTTTATACACGTTTGCTCAAAAGTGAGCCTGATTGTGACTTGTCTAAAAACACACAGAGAAGAATGTTCAAAATTGCAATATAAGAAAATGTATAGATTAGATAACACAGACAGTCATTATGGTCTAATTTCTTATCTCACAGTTTATTGTGCCTTGCCAAAATTTCTCATACATATTGATCTTCTATGACATTACAGGACTTCTCATAATTATTAACCATATTAAGTATGTAGTAGTATTTTGTTGCAAGAGGCCCAGTCACTTTTGAGGTATGGGCAGCTGTATAAATTTGATATATATGAGAGCTCCCTCCCTCCCTCCCTCACCTACCCCCCCCCCCCCCCCGTCTCTCTTATCTATATTGTGTGGTGGGGGGAGAGAGAAACAATTTGGTATAGTGATAAGGGCACCAAGCTAGAAACTGAGAGACTTTGAGTTTTATTTCTGTCTTAGGCATCATGAAAGCTGGCTGGGAACATTGGGGCAGACACTTTCTCTCAGTCCAAATCACCTCAACAGGGTTGCTATTGTGGGGACAATAGGAGGAGAAAAGAGTATTGGGTATGTTTGCCACCTTGAGTTACTTATAAAGTAATAAAGGTGAGATAAAAATCGTTCTCTCTCTCCCTCTCTCTCTCTCTCTCTCATTAGCAGTGTCATTTTCAGTCTGAAATGTTTTTCCAAAATACTATTGGGTCTGTGTGCTTTCTATATTATGTAGAAGAAATAGGCAATTTTGGGAGCTGCTCACACACTGGAAATATTAATGGCCTCTACATTATAAATTATTTACTCTTCAAACATTACTAATTATATATAATTATTCTACCCAATGTACTCAGTTATATTTACATATATTACATCACATTTCGGGTTTACAAAGCCTGGCTATTTCCTGTTCCAACTCCCACCTCTTAGTTCCATCCATTGGTAAAATCTATTTCCATACATCATTTATTTTATTTATTTTTTATTAAATTTGTATACCACCCTTCTCCTGCTGGACTCATGATATATAGAAAGAGTACAGAGAAGAGGAACAAAGATGATTAGGGGACTGGAGGCTAAAACATATGAAGAACGATTGCAGGAACTGGGTATGTCTAGTTTAATGAAAAGAAAGACTAGGGGAGACATGATAGCAGTGTTCCAATATCTCAGGGGTTGCCACAAAGAAGAGGGAGTCAAACTATTCTTCAAAGCACCTGAGGGTAGAACAAGAAGCAATCGGTGGAAACTAATCAAGGAGAGAAGCAATTTAGAACTAAGGAGAAAATTCCTCACAGTTAGAATAATGAATAAGTGGAACAACTTGTCTGCAGAAGTTGTGAATGCTCCAACACTGGAAATTTTTAAGAAGATGTTGGATAACCATTTGTCTGAAGTGGTGTAGGGTTTCCTGCCTGGGCAGGGGGTTGGACTAGAAGACCTCCAAGGTCCCTTCCAACTCTGTTATTCTATTCTATTCTATATTCTGTCTCTCCTTTATTTTTTAATTCTGTCAATTTATCTATTTCTGTGCAAATCTTTTCTTTATTATCTCCCTTTCTAAAGGTATACTTTCATGTTTCCATTGTTGGGCAATATGGGCATATACCATTCTTGCTGTCGTTATGATGTGTAATATTAAATATGTTGACCCTTTACTATGTCCCTCTGTTATGATTCCTAATAAAAATAATTCTGGATTAAATTCTAATCTTTGTCCAACCATTTCTTCTAACCACATCTGAATCCGTCACCATAATTCTTTCGCTTTTTTGCATGTCCACCACATGTGGTAGTACGTGCCTGGTACTTGACTGCATTTCCAGCATTTCGGGGATATATTACTGAACATTTTAGACAATCTTGCTGGAGGAAGATGCCACCTATAAAACCTATAAATTCTCCTTGTATGATGTGGCTAGTATTGATTTCCTATTTCTTTCCCACAACGTTTGCCACTTTTCCAATTCAATATTGTACCCAAAATTTTTAGCCCATACCACCATTGTCTCTTTGACTTGTTCTTCCTCCATTTGATACCAGGATGGTCGCACTGTGTCCAATATTTTAATAAGAAATGAATAAATAAATATTTTTTTAATTATAAATTATTTTTCTACTGAGTACAGAAGTGTATGTTCTCAATGACTTGCTTTCTGTTTGATCATATTTAAAGGAATAGAGTCTCTTGCAAAGGGGGAAACCAGCAAAAGAAGGATATAAATTTAATGAATATTTTACAAGATTGCTATTTAGGGAAATTATATCCTTATTTAAATATGTTTATTTAAACATATTTAAAAATTCTGAGTCTCAGTCTTTCTCCCACCCCAGCATTCAAGAAACCTCTTTAACTGAAATTTTGGGGCTCAGACGTGGTTTAAATAAGATTATTATCCTTAAAACTGCATGAACATTTGCTAGGTAGAGCAAGGTTTTTCTTCAATTTTCATATGGACAGTATGATTTATTTTCTTATGCTTCCTACTTAACTGATCTTGAGAAGCAGGAAGTTCTGCAGGAAGAAAGAAGCAACAAATAATTGAAGAATTTAGGCATTTTATTATTTGGAGCAAATAACTGAGTTGAGGAAAGCACAAATCAGTCAAAATATACAGTAATTAAAATGTTTGTAGACTAAAATATGCAGCTGATAAAGAAAATATGTTTTAAAAAACATGCCCACTTTACAGGATGTATTTAAACTGGACTTGAGCTCATGGTATTTATTACATTTCTTTCCCACCTTTCTCTGAATTCCAAGGCTCACGGCAGCTTACATTGACAAAATGTTTAATAGATAAAACATAATAAATTAAAGCAATTAAAATCAAAGCCAAAACTCAAATGAATCATTATAAGAATTAATAATGAAAAGCTTGAAGGAAGATGGAATTTTATCCACTTCTAAATATTAGGAGGAAAATACATCTTTCTTAAGCATATGCCTTCCATAGCCTGGAGCTACAAAGAAGGCCCTTTCCTATATGGTTAATAATCAAACCATGTGGGGAAATCTTCAGAAGGGCTTTTCTGCTGTTGTTAAGATCCAGGCAGGTTTACGATGGGAGAGGCAATCCCTAAGGCCAATCCTTAAGCCATTTAAGGAGCATTTAAAATTGTGCATGGTAGACAATTGTTAGCTAGAGCAGATATTTCAGTATAGACACTATATATTCCACATACCTTGCACTGTTCAGCAGTTTAGCCACTACATGTGGCACCAGTTGCAATTTCCTGAAACTTTTCAAGAGTAGCTCCATGCTAGAGTAGTTGAGATGGACTGTAATTGTATCCAGGCTGTAAAGCATGGATAATTGTAGGTAAGTCTGACCAGCTTGAGAAAGGTTGGAATTAATGCATTAGCTATAATTGTGTGAATGTACTCCTCACAACAGATGCTACCAAGAAATTCACAGTGAACACTCCCAAAGAGCAAACCTGCTGTCCTCTCTAAAACAGACTTCACTTAAATGTCTAAATTTAGCTTTTGTCCTTACCAATAACAATTCTATCTTGTCTGGTTTTAATTTCATCTTATTTCCCCTTATCTAGCCCATTATTAAGTTTAGAAAACATTCAGGGAGAATTGATTGCTTCCTTTGAGTTAGAAAATAGGGATGGTTGTCATCAGCATCCCTTCTGCATCTCAGCCTAAAGCTGTGGATGAATTTCTCCAAGGGTTTTATGTTAATGTTATGCAGCCTAGAGGGCAAAATAAGAACTCCATAGGACTCCATAGTTGCCTAAAAATGTCAAACAGTAGCACCTGACACTACCACCTGACTGCTACCATTGGGGGACCAAGCCCATTCCTATATCAGACAATGGTAGATGACTTTTGAAAGCTGTTGATTCATCCCAGAGAATTAGCAAGGTTGCAGAGCCCGTCTTGCTTCTGATGTAAGCTATCCATAACTGACTTAAGCAGTTACAAAATTCAATCACTTCTAGGAAAATATCAATCAAGTGTATAACTATTAGCCTTTTACAAACCTTTTCTCCAAACTCCAAAATCATTGAGACATCCTCCTCCTCCAACATCATCCTATTTGCCAAATAGACAAGAAAATGGGTGTTCTTGCCTGCCCAGGTTGATTTTCTGGACAGAAAGAAGGGCAGTTTATCCTGATGTTTTCCACATCCTCCTTTTTGTTCAGTTCATCTCGGTTTACATTCCAACATTTCCTTCACCTACATTGCAAAAATAAGCCCTCATGACTGTTCAAGCCAATTCAAGAAAAGCAGATGTTGATCAAATATCACTGTGTTGGATAGTCCTTGCATATTTTTCATTAGCTAGTAAAGTCAACATTGCCTCAATACATTGTGGTCAAGCCTCTTTAACACAACTGTTCCTAGGAAGGATATATTAACTGCAGTTAAATGTGTCCAAACAGTTGTGGAACAGGAATGGCAAATTGTACCCAAAAATAGGCTTTTGTAAAGGCAGTTGCATGAAAATACAGGCGTTTATGATCTACTTGCAAGCTTTATATAAAGAATACTTTTCAAGAGTCTGGTTTAATTCCTTGAAGCTTGCCTATATTAGCTGAAGCTTTCACGCTGAAACTTGTCCCACCCTTTCCTGTATTAAGAGGTTATCCTTCGTAGAGGAACAAAGCCTAGCATTTGGCAGTATTATTGCTTCGTTGCAGCTGGGTGAACTTTATCTAGCAATAGCTTGCTGGAGATCCATTTCTATCATCCAAGCAACAATAGATGCAGGAGCTCCCTGTAGCAGCTGTAAAAGGCTTGGGTCTCAGATCTCAACCTTGATAAATTGAGGAAAAGATGACAGCTTCTGTCCCTTCAGTGCTTCTAGTCATTTTTTTGTAGGCTCAGTTGGATCCCTTCTTTTTATCCAACCAAAGAAGCTGGCAGAAACCAGTCTCTCCTGATGAGGACAAAATTGGAGACCAGTTTCTGCTAGCTTCTTTGGTTGGGAAAAGAGGGAGCAGGGAAGCAACTGAGCCTACAACAAAATGACAGATCTAGGACAACTTGCCACAGCCAACTCATCTTGGCCAATTCACCACAGCCAACTCGCTGCAGCCAACTTGCCATGGCCAACTCACCATAGCCAACTTGCCGCAGGACAAGTCACAATGGAACAATTTGTTGTGGAACAAGAGTTACACTAATATCAAAGAAATGGTGGAATATAATCATTAAAGAAAGGATGGCATAGGACCGTGATGGCGAATCTATGGCACGTGTGCCACAGGTGGCACGCAGAGCCATAACTGTGGGCACGCGAGCCTTGCCCTAGCTCAGCTCCAGCGTGCATGCATGCACCAGTCAGCTGATTTTCGGGCCTTCCAGGACTACCAGAAGTTGGGAAACAGGCCGTTTCCAGCCTCCGGAAGGCCTCCAGGGGTGGGGAAGGCTGTTTTCGCCCTCTTTAGGCTCCAAGAAAGCCTCTGGAGCCTGGGGGAAACGAGCCTACCAGGCCCACCGGTAATCTTTTTGCTGTCGCGTGCCAAAAGTGGGGGAGCGTGGGGGGGTCAGGCACGCATGCGAGGGGGGCTGGGCATGGGGGGCATTGAATTATGGGTGTGAGTACATGCATGCATGACCCCCCCACACACTCCTCTCACTCTTGGCACATAACAGCAAAAAGGTTAGCCATCACTGGCATAGGAAGAACAAAATGAAATGTCAATGACAAAAATTAGAATATTTTTTATTTTAAATAATTAAATTGAATTGTTGAATTGTTCCATAGCGAGTTGTCCTATGGTAAATTGGATGTGGTGAGTTAGCCGTGGCAAATTGGTTGTGGTGAATTGACCCTGGTGAGTTGGCATGAGGAGTTGTCCCATTCCGGAAAAAACACCATTACCTCACTTCCACAGATATTCAAAGTGGGAGCCGTTTTGAGTTACAAAAGAAGTTAACTATTAAATATGCATATTCGTTAACATATGAAGATTTTATGCAAATCCTCCTTTGTCTTACTTGACTCTGCATAAATGACCACCTCTTAGGAACTATATGATATTAACATGCTGATTAGGGGTTTGGAAGGAAAAAATAGTGAAATGGTTGGAAGCATTGGGCATAATTGCCCTGGAAAACAAAAGACTGAAGAGGTACAAGGTAGCTGCTTTCAAGTATCTGAAAGGCTGTCAGGAGTACCAAATACATTTTTTCCATACAAAATAATGTAGTGAGTCACAAGGCAACCGATACTGACAAGTTCTAGCTTGTGCATTGAATACCAAATAAATGATGAGTACCGGGACAAAATTTACACGTCAAAATGTGTTGAGTACCAAATTTGATGAATTTCAAAGCAGTTGAATACCAAGGTACCATTGTATATATAAGTATTGGGTCTATGTGTATTTATATTTATGTGTGTGTAGAATGAAATCCAATTTGGAGTGGAATACATTCTGACCAATAGGTAGTCCTCACTGCTTGAAACAAAAAGAAACCAAATCCAAATGCTTTTATTTTATTAGGTGCTTGTTGTAAATATTTAAATGGGGGTGAAGAGAAAATAACGGTAGAGAAGGCAGGGAAAGTCACAAAGTATCACCTTCTCCACAGGGATAACTTTTTCCATGTGTCAGTCATATATTTTTCTTTATATGAAAATTGCTCTAATGTTCCAGCATTGCCCTCCTCAACAAGATTTCTATAGCAAGAAAAGACAATGGTAAAGCATTTGGATTAAAAAGCAATGTCTCTGTCAAGTTAGGTTTGACTGCTAATAGCTATGTGGACACTTCCTGTCAGCCTTACCAAGTACAGAAGGCAGGAAATGCAACCAGAGAAGCTAATTCTATTTTATTGTAAGTCTACAGTAACTGCATCTTGCAAGTCTGAAAGTGCAATTCTTCCACTGCCTCTTTTATAGCCTGAAAGACTAGAGAGGACCCTTCAGATCCTCTTGCCCCTCCCACCATCCAATTGCAGGCTATGCTGTCTCTTATCTGACCATAGCAGGGGTGACAGGTTCCGGAGAACTGGTAGCGTAAATTTTGAGTATTTCGGAGAACCGGCAAATACCACCTCTGTGCTGGCCCCAGAGTGGGGTGGGAATGGAGATTTTGCAGTATCCTTCCCCTGTCACACAAAGCCACGCCCACAAAACCGGTAGTAAAAAAAATTGAATTTCAACACTTGGCCATAGGCGGTATCCATGTCTCCCAAGGACTTTTTCGCATACCATTACCCTTTCTTATTATTTTCTTGGCAGCATTTTTGGAAGCAGTATCCAGTGCCAACCCTGCTCAGTTTTTTAAGATTCCCAGGGTTAGTTGAGAGGATTACAAATCGTAGCAAATATAATCTGGGTCCGCACAAAATTGCTTTGTAGGCCACATTTGAAAACACCTGTTATCATACAGTAATTATTTCAGGATTATTCTGAATAAAGCTATCTTCCCATTCCTCAGCCATTGACCTCTTATCATCCAATCTTATGTACTTTGTAACTGTGAAAACGTCCAGCCGATGCCTGGTTTATACAGGGCAGCTGTCACTCTTTGCAAGAACAACATGCAGCTAGACTGTGGTTTTGATGCCTGGGGAACCCAATTACCTTGGAGGATTTGTAACTGGCCATGATGGGTGGTTATTAGCCTTGATCCAGTTCCCAAAGTAGCATATGAAAAAATGCTCTGCCTTCCTTCCCCCACCCCACTTACCCTGTATTGTTAACAGTGGCTGAACTTTGAATAGAAAAGTAGCACAAGCATTTTTATTAGTAGTATAACAGGCCACAACTGCTTAATTCTGATAATGCTGTCAGAGTTGCAGGAATTTACCTGGCTTTCCAGAACAAGGTGCATTGGTGCAACCTATCATTTCACCTTAACATTTCAGTGTTAAATTGACTGTATCTTGGAAAGTTTTGATTGCTGTAAACGTTGCCTCTGATTATCTCCACGTGAATATGCATGTGGAGGCAACACTTCTATATGCAAAGGGGCATGTACCCAGGCAGGTAACTGGAAAACATGTTAATGCAATTAAGCCAAAATTGTTGAAGGACATGGTTGCTTTAATGTTTCATATAATGCTTTGCAAGGAGTTCCTTTCAGAGTTTTTCAATAGCTGTTATTAAAAGCTGTACATTAGAACTGTGCCTTATACATGGATAGGTATGGACTGAAATGGAAGGACAGTTCCAGAAATATGGTTATATTGAAATAGAATTTCATTGGCCAAAACCATGGATATGTCTGCTTCATTGAATAAAGAATGACTTTCTTCAAGAATATCCATGGCCACCTGAAATTTACCACATTTAGAAATCTAGATTCTTTACAATTTTTGAAATAAAGCTGCTAAGGAGCTTCTTTGATTAATATTCCTACCTCCCACCAATCTGGGAGAGTTTTGAACTTCCAATTTCCAAAATCCCTCATCGGTATCAGAATGGGAAAGATTACATTAATCATCACACCATTCTGTAGACTTTCATATTAAGATAACAAATACAGTATATACTACATAAGTGGCCTTTAGAATCCAGATGTGATATTGTAGCCTAACATGTCTAGAAAAAAATCTGTCACATTCCATATAAATGCATAAAGCATTTATAAACAGTTACTTGTGCCACACTTATCTAGATTACTGCACTGCTGTACAGGGAGCTTCCTCCAACCCAAAGACCCATAGGAAAGTATAGCTGGTCCAGAATGTAGCAATGTAAGTAGCATCTTAGTATGCCTATACTACACCTCTATTTTGCAAGCTGCATTGGTTACCAATTCCTTTCCAAGTGCAATTCAACTAGCTGTTTGTCATTTACAAAGCCATTCATGGCTTGTGGCCTGGATCATTATGGAAGCCACTTACCTCCAATTGTTCTGCATGTCCTATATAAGAGCTGGCAGAATTAGCATGCAGGGTTCCAGAGGTCAGCCTTCCCTGTCACCGTAGTCCCCTCCAAGGTCCATTTGGCTCCAAAGCACTTGGTCAGAAAAGTGGACCATCAGGAACATTTGCTCTTTCCCACAGACATTTTGTGAATCAACACAAATGTCTGTTATTTTAATTCTTGTACTCCCAATGGGCTGCTACTCTTGTATTGGTTCCTGTACACTTCCATTTTTATGGTGTTTTGAAGTATGGTATACACTGCTTTTGGTCAGTACCAACTAATACTATAATATAGGGCCAATTAATAAGATGCAGGTGCATCTTCAGCTACAAATGTGGCAGTGGTGAAATCTGAACTGGTTTACTACTGGTTCACTGCCTGCACATGCGTGCCACATGCCAAGCACGTGCTGTGCATGCCCATGCGCAGTACACGCTAAAGGGAGGCTTGGGAAGGTAAGTAGAACAGCACAGCTGTGGTGCGCGATCTTGGGAACCTTTTTAAAAACTTGTTAAAAGCATTTTTACTACTGGTTCTCCGGAACCGGCAGTAAAACATGCTTTTTAAAAAAGGTTCCGATGATCACAGCTGTGGCACACGATCTTGGGAACCTTTTTTAAAAAACTTTTTAAAAACATTTTTTACTACCGGTAGTAAAAAAAAACTTTTAAAAAACATTTTCTCTGGAACCGGTAGTTAAAAATGCTTTAAAAAGTAAAAAAAAAAAAAAAAAAAAAGTTCCGACGATCGTGTGTTGCTTAGCTGATCTTCGGAACTGCTTTTTTTTACTGTTTTAACTACCGGTTTGGTGAACCAGTAGCATTTTTTACTACTGGTTCGGGCAAACCGGCCCAAACCGGTAGCATTTCACCCCTGAAATGTGGGTTTCAAAATGGTGGGCACTGGACAATCAAAGCCCCGCCCTGTCTTACATGCATGCAAAATGTGGGCCACCTGTTAAAAAGGAGCAGGGCTTTGGTTGCCTTGTTGCATCTGCCATTTTGAAGGCAGTTACTGTCATAGCAAATGGCTCTGTTAGGTTATAACCTTATAAATGTATTTATTTATTTATATTTATATATGGAATATTACAGTTGTGTGACTTTTGCACAAAAGCCTGTTGACATAGGGATCCTTTTTTTTATATATATTTTTATTATTAAAATATAAACAAAAATACAAAGACAATACAAAACAAACAAAACTCCCACCACCCACAGCACCCACACAACATTCTACATATATACTTTTTGTCATCAACATTATATATAGTGTTTTATTTTACATATTAATGAGAAAATAATATTAGATTCTTATTTATTTATTATTTATTTTATTTATTTAATTTGTATACCGCCCTTCTCCAACAGGACTCAGGGCGGTGAACAGCCATGGTAAAACATAACATATAAAATTTAAAAACAATTTAAAAACATTAAATAATTTGGCTATCCAATTAAAACAACCCGGGTTAAAACCAATTACAAATTAAAAATTGAAGGGATGGGATCAAGCCAGCCCTGCTAGGTGAAAAAGATGTGTTTTCAGGGCCCGATGAAAAGTCCGGAGGTCTGGTATCGTGCGTATCTCTGGGGGTAGGTCGTTCCAGAGGGCAGGTGCCACCACAGAGAAGGCTCTCCCCCTGGGGGTCGCCAGCCGACATTGTCTGGCCGACGGCACCCTGAGGAGTCCCTCTCTGTGGGAGCGTACTGGCCGGTGGGAGGCTATTGGCAGCAGAAGGCGGTCTCGTAAATACCCCGGCCCTAAGCCATGGAGCACTTTAAAGGTGGTCACCAACACCTTGAAGCGCACCCTGAAGACTACAGGAAGCCAGCTCACGCAGGAGAGGTGTCACATGGGAGCACCCCGTTGCTCCCATAATCCCCTGCGTGGCTGCATTCTGGACCAACCGGAGCCTCCGGGTGCACCCCAAGGGGAGCCCCATGTAGAGAGCATTGCAGTAGTCCAGACGGAAAGTGACAAGTGCTTGAGTGACCGTGCGTAGGGAGTCCCGATCTAGAAAGGGACGCAACTGGCGTATCAGGCGGACCTGATAAAAAGCCCCCCTGGCCACAGCCATCATATGCTCTTCTAAAGACAGCCGTGTATCCAGGAGGACGCCCAAGTTGCGAACCCTTTCCATGGAGGCCAATGATTCGCCCCCAATAACAAGCGATGGCACCAGCTGGCTATATCGGGACACCGGAAGCCACAGCCACTCAGTCTTGGAAGGGTTGAGTCGGAGCCTGTTTCTCCCCATCCAGGCCCACACGGCCTCAGATTCTTAATTCAATGACTTAAGACTTAGTATATATTTACATCCTCTCCTTATTACTTGTAATCTTTCACCCTAGTTGTTATCGTCTACGGTTATGTTTATTTTCCTTTCCTGCCATTGGTACCGTTGGTGCCACCCACGGTAATAGTCACTTTCTTCCTTCTCCTGGAGTTCCAGCGTCAATTCTACATTTAAAAGGTTTTGATCTAATGCGAGGATGGTACGCTTTCCTATGGGACGGACCGAATAAACGACATATGTATTTCCAATGACATATAATTAGGGCTTCACTATTTAAGATTTGGCAGGAAATCAAGAAAAACCATTATACCAGAATTCCAAAATGGTGGTCCCCAATGGAGGCATTGATACACCCAAATACCCTCGAGATAGGAAAGATGATGCGGTACCAAGATCTATTAAACCAGGAAGGCGAATTTATCCCAAGACACCAACTCCAAAACAGTGGTATAAACATTGATTGGTGGCCCTATACACTCAAGATATACAACAGACAAAAAACAATTTGGAATCTTGAACAACTTAAATGAACTGGACAAGATATTACAAGGCGCGGAACAAAAGATGATAACCAAAACATACAATTACCTTCTTAGTTACAAACTATTAGAAGAAACAGTTAAAGAAAACATGATAACGTGGGCCAGGGATATAGGCCACAACATTCAATTGGCAGATTGGGAGAAACTATGGAAACAAAATATTAAAATGACAAGGGCCACAACGTATAAAGAGAATCTCATCAAAATGTTTTATAGATGGCACCTACCACCGGCTCGATTAGCTAAAATTTACCCAAACACCCGCTCATCTTGTTGGAAGTGTAAAACCAAAAAAGGGACGTATTTTCATGCTTGGTGGAAATGTAAAAAGGCCCAACAATACTGGCAAGACATCAAAAAAATTATTGAGGAAATAACGAACCTACAAGTAGAAAATAGTCCAGAATTTTTTTTTATTTGGCATGACAACAGCACAATACTCCAAAGAGACGAAATACCTTATTATACATATCCTGACAGCAGCACGATTACTATTTGCTCAAAATTGGAAATTAGACCAACTCCCAACCAAAGATAAAATTATCTCAAAGATAACAGAATGTGCCGAGATGGATAGATTGACGCCGGCATAGGGATCCTTGTGTAGTGGAGTGGCAGGAAGTACAAAGTAACCATATTGTGTGTAGAGTACCAGCAATCATATCTTAGCACCAGCACTTTGTTGTATTTGTTAGCATGGGTGCTAGTCATTACCAAACACCTAGAGTATCATAGAATGGACTTTTGTTAGTAAGTTAATGATTGCCTGGAGACAATAAAGATAGCAGAAGATGGAAAGGTGTGAATTCAAAGGCATATGTTAATCCATCCATTTCTGGAGAATGACTAAAATAACATTATTAAATTCAGAATAAATATCTGGAATTGTATCCTTTCGTACTTTCTTTCTGAGATATACAGAGACACATCTCAGAAATGTTCCTTATATTGCCATACCCTTCTCCAAGTTGTTACTTTTCATACATGTTTGAAATGTTGCCTGGGTATAGGTACAACATGTATTGGAGGGGAGCAGATTTGAAAAGGGATCACGATATTGTTACATTGGATGCAGTGGTGGGTTGCCCCCGGTTTGGACCGGTTCACAAGAACTAGTAGTAAAACCGGTGGGAGGCCCCACCCACTGCCCCGGATGTCGTCATCGGTAATCTGTGCATGTGCAGAAACTTCTGCGCATGTGCAGAAGTAAGGCGTGCGCGCGATCCCGTTGCAAACCTGTAGTAAAGGTAAGTAGAACCCACCCCTGACTGGATGTGATTGGTTCTTAGAAGCACCAATATCATTTAAAAATAGCAATAAAAATTATTGCAGGTGAACAGTTTCCATCTTTGCTGAGACTCATTCAGAAAATCTTCTATGTCTATGATGAGTTTGTATCTTTTGGGACAACATATAGTGAAGAATAGTACCTCCTGAAAGAGTTGTGGTTAATTTGTGAGATACTGTATACTGCTAGCTGGGATTGTATACAGGAAGACCTAACAACTATCCTGCAGGCAGGTAGCAATAGCTATGCTGGAACTGTGGGGAAAAAATCCAAATATGTGAGGCAAATTGCCTTAAGCAATTGCCCTATATTATGGAAGCCCTGAGGATGTTTTAATGCAATTTTGGAATATTTTAGTGGTTGGTTGATTGGTTGGTTGATTGGTTGGTTGATTTCTGGTCCTTATTGTTTTTACAAGTACCTCAAGGTGGCAAACATATCCAACATACCTTCCTCTTACTATTTTCCCTACAACAACAGTTACCTCATAGGGTGTGTTGGACTGAGAGAGAGTGTCATGTATTTATGACAGTTGCAATGTTGTCCCGGGGTCATGAAATCACCTTTTGTAACCTTCTGACAAGCAAAGTCAACGGGGAAACCAGTAACTGGGTTACTAACTTAACAACAGAGTGATTCACTTAACAGCTGAGGAAAGAAAGGTTGTAAAATGGAGCAAATTTCATTGAACAACTGTTTTGCTTAACATAGGAAATTTTGGGCTCAGTTGTCATAAGTCAAGGACTATCTGTACTGCAATCAGTCTGGTTCAAACGAGGAACCTGTGTTACTTCAACTTTGAACAACTGCGTCTGTCAAGTTTCTCACTTGAGAATTAACAATTCACTTGAGGCTAATAGGGGAGGTTATCTATTTCCCTTTTCATAATGCAGAGTAAGGGTTTTATGAATGAATAAATTTTATTAAAAGAAGAGTGTACCATCCAGTCTCCGTCAGTTTTTGTAGAGAAAGGGATTATCACATTCCCTTTCAGTCACAGTCCTGATATTGTAGGAGTTAAACTTCAAAGCCACAAAAGAAATCCATTTTTTTAGTGGATGGATTTATTACTGTTAAATGGTAACTACTTCTATCTGGGCTTTGAGCAAAAAATAGACCTATTCTGGAACCTGAATCTAATATATTTAATTAAAAAATTGGTAAGAGATAGCATAAGAAGCAAACATGGCTATTCGGTTCAGGACAAATCATTTATAACATTTGGGATGATTTGGGATAGATAAGATGCAGTGATAAATTTTCTACAAGTGGATTATAATAACAGTTTGGTATCAGAGAGTTTTGAAATTTTAATTGTTTTGTTTTAGTATTATTATTCTTCCTGCTTACTAGTTTGTCACTAATATAACATATAGAAGATAGGTCAATAATTTGCAAATAGATTTAGTAGTATAAGAGAGCCTGTTTTGCAGGGGGTGGGAATTAAAGTTGCAGTAATGCAGGGGTGAAATGTTCCCGGTTCGGACCGGCTCGGGCGAGTAGGTAGCGATGGCGGCGGGCAATTCGGAGAACCGTTAGCAAAAATCCCTGCCCCCGCCCCCCATGCCCAGCTAAGCCCCGCGATCATAAGAGCCTTTTTTTCCTTTTAAATGGCTCTGACCAGCCAAGCTCTGACATCCCAGCTGAGTTGCCTGCTAATCAGGCAACTCAGCTTGGATCGCCAGAGCCATGTAAAAGAAAAAAAGTTTCTTTTTTTCTCCCCCTCCCCTCCCTCCTCCCAGCCTCCAGCTTGCTTACCTTAGCTGCTGATTGCATGACGATCGCAATCCATGCACCAGCAAGCAACTGGATCTCCCTGCCTGCAATCAAGCTAATAGGTGAGCAGCTCTATCTGCAACTTTAAGACTTGTGAACTTCAACTCCCAGCAAAGCTGGCTGAGGAATTCTGGGAGTTGAAGTCTACAAGTCTTAAAGTTGCCAAGGTTGGAGACCCCTGTTCTATTGGGTAAGTTTTTTCCCCCTTTGGGAGCTTTAAAAAAAATAGTTAATTGGGGGGTTTTTTAGTTGTTCTTTTTTTAGACTTAGCCATTTAAAGTTTAGGAAGTTTTAAATTTAGCTGTTTATATAAAAATAAAAATAAAATAAAATAATATTTGTGCAGCTTTCTGAGATTTAGTGTGTTTCTGTAGTGTTTCACTCTAATTACACAAACACATAAAATCTCACAAAGCTGTATGTGGAATTTTGTGTGTGTAAAGTGTGAAAAGTTGGTTTTGGGGGCTTTTTGTGGCTGTGTGAGGTTCCTGCTTGTTGCAGGGGCCATTTTGGGTCTAGCACAGTTGCTTTTACATTGTGGGTGAGCCAGTTGTGTTGTGTTGTGGTGTGTGTATGTAAAGTGTGAAAGTTGTTTTTTGGGGGCTTTTTGTGGCTGTGTGAGGTTCCTGCTTGTTGCGGGGCCATTTTGAGTCTAGCACAGCTACTTTTACATTGTGGGTGATCCAGTTGTGTTGTTGTGTTTTGTACGTTAAAAAAGGGCAAAGAAGTGACATTGATTTGCCACGCCCGCCCAATTACCTTACCAAGCCCCGCCCACTAATTAAGCCCCACCCACAGAACCGGTAGCAAAAAAAATTAGATATCACCCCTGTAGCAATGTATTAATCAGTAGTCACTTAGAGGGGATAATATGTGTACACGTGGTGGGGGTTTTGATGCACCTTTTTTAACATGTTGATTTTTTTGTGTTTTTTATATTTTGTATTTTAACCTTGTCTTAAACAAAAGAGAGAGACAGAGACAGAGAGATTTTACTGAGATTTTTAGAAAACTATAGAAGCATAGAATAGAAAAAGAGATTATAGAAGGGCAAAAGAAAAAGTGAATAACAAGAAGCAAGAAAAAGAAAAATATCTAAGAAGCAACTTCCTATTTTCTTTGCAGCCGTTACAAGCCCATCAATTGCCATCTCCCCCCTCCTATATTGCACAGCATAGTTCCCTTCTTCTCACAAACAAACCTTTTTAATCAAAGGATTAAGGGGGAAAAAGATAAAAATCCTTTTTAAGGATTTCCTGTTATTCAACTTGTTATAAAAAGTGCAGTGGTTATTTTTTTTTAAAAAATGGGAAAAATAATGGTGATGATCTATATTATCTAGACTACCGGTACCTCCACCCCCACTTTCCATTGGCTGGAAGAAAAGCAGAGAGAAAAAAGACGATAGAGGTTCTAGGAAATACTGCTGAATGTCTAGCTGAATCTATATTCTAGGAAATACCGCATTGTCCAAATGCAAAGAAAGACATGGATGACTGTAGCACTCCCAACAGGTTCTAGGGTATTTTTAGTCCGAGCTGCTCAATGCACATTGCAGCTGCAAGGATGATATCAGCTCGTCTGACTCAGGATTTGACTTGGCAGCATGCCTCTTTGAGGGCAAGTCATGTGATTTGAAGGAATAGCTGAGCCGCGGCAGCATTGCTGGGTGTGATTAGTTTCTCTTGAGAGAAAAAAAAAAGGGGGGGTGGGAATGCAGACACAGAAAAAAAAGTTTTCAAAGGTTGGCAGATAAACGTGCAACTGTGTTGTCTTTATTCAAAGCACCTGCGATTAGCTAACCAATTCCTTGAGTTTCCTGGAGGGAAAAAAAAGTACCTGGGTGGGGTAAAAAAAGATCAGAAACCACAACGAGGTGATGGTTTTGACTTGGGGTAAGTGTGGGAGGAGGTTACAGCTGAAAACATGCAATGCCAATAAAGAACAGTAGCGAGATCTAATATTTGCTCATGCACAGAGGCACTGCCCAGACCTGAAATGGTGACAGATTCAAGGCAGAACAGGAAACAACTGAGGTCAGCAGAAGGAGGTTGCTTCCCATGTGACCTGACAAGAATTAAAATGCAACTCTGGTCAGCCGATAGAAAGTTGAGTGGGTGCTTCCCTTAGATTAGATTAACAGAGTTGGAAGGGACCTTGTAGGTCATCTAGTCCAACCCCCCCCAAGCAGGAGACCCTACACCATTTCTGACAAATGGCAGTCCAATCTCTTCCTGAGCCTGGTGGCGCAGCAGACTAATAGCCTGTTATTATCATTCAGCTGCCTGCAATTACTGCTAGTTCAAATCTCTCCAGGCTCAAGGTTGACTCAGCCTTCCATCCTTTCTAAAGTAGGTAAATTGAGGACTCAGTTTGTGGGGGCAATAAGCTGACTTTGTATAAATATACAAAAGGATGAAGGCTATTGCTTAACGCATTGTAAGCCGCCCTGAGTCTTTGGAGAAGGGCGGCATATAAATCAAATTTTTTTAAAAAAGCCTCCAGTTGATGAAGCTCCCACAACTTCTAAAGGCAAGGTGTTCCATTGGTTGATTGTGACATTTTGGGAACCCATTTTAGGTAAAATCCTGTGTGTTGCTCAGGTGATTTCAGGCAAAGGGTTCCCAGCTTCATCAGGGAAAAGGATTTGGAAAGCTTTTCCTACTGAGTGGACATTTTCTTGTTGGGGTTCCCACTGGAAGAAAGCAATACCTGGATTCCTCATCAGGGAAGGGAAGATTTTCATGTGAGTTCCCTTAGCACTGCTTGCACAAATGTAACATATGTGTGTGTGTGTGTGTGTGTGTGTGTATGTGTGTATATGTATATGTATATCATATCATTTCATATATATATATATATATATATATATGTGTGTGTGTGTGTGTGTGTGTGTGTGTGTGTGTGTTTTTCTTCTAGCCAGGTTTTCTCTACGTAGCCAAGGTTTTTTTATAGCTCCAGCTCAGTAGAATCACATCTACTCGGTTCTGGGCTTTTTTCCTTTCTAACACCTAGCAAGCTCTCACTGCTGGGTGGGAGACCTAAATAGATCCATTTCTAGCTCGTTAGCTGTCATCAGTAGGCCACACCCATATCTTATGTATCCTCCCTGTAAAGGTACAGTATCAATTTTCTTACTTCTTCGTAGGGTTTATGTGTGTTTTTCTTCTAGCCAGGTTTTCCCTACGTAGCCAAGGTTTTTTTATAGCTCCAGCTCAGTAGAATCACATCTACTCGGTCACACCACATAAGAATCACACCACATAAGATATGGGTGTGGCCTACTGATGACAGCTAACAAGATAGAAATGGATCTATTTAGGTCTCCCACCTAGCAGTTAGAGCTTGCTAGGTGTTAGAAAGGAAAAAAGCCCAGAACCGAGTAGATGTGATTCTACTGAGCTGGAGCTATAAAAAAACCTTGGCTACGTAGGGAAAACCTGGCTAGAAGAAAAACACACATAAACCCTACGAAGAAGTAAGAAATATATATATATATATATGAAATTTGAACAATTTTAATTCTTTGAAGATTCCTCAGTTATGAAAGATCCAAATTTAAATGCAAAATCTACACTAAGCAGAGCTGTGTGTTTGCGTTTTTCCTTTCAAACTGAAGCCTGTGTTTTTAACCATGAATTTTTTTTTTATTTTTTTTTTTAAAAGTGGCACAGGGCTTCCCACTGAGAAAAAAGACCTACCATCATGACTCTGAGTAATCTCTTTCTCTTTTAATAAAACAGATAAAATACAGGACAGGAATGAAAAACACAGTGTCAAAAGATAAACAAAAAGCTGAAAACAGGAAAAGAAAAACAGGAAACCCATTTGGAAGCATTTAAAAAAAACTTTAAATTGCCATCTTCAATATTTCTATCAAAGATGACATTTGTATGCAAGAAGGGAAATTAAAATAGCTAAGGAATGGTGATTTAATGTGAGAAAATGTCTCCTAAATGATAGGATTCTTTAAAAACATTTGCATGCATTTATTTTTTTAGGCCAAAATATGCTGGGCCTATCTTAGATGATCTCAAAAATTTAAAAACAAAACAAAACCAACTGTAAGCAGGGCTGGGTTTAGTTAGTACTTGGAAAGAGGATTACTTGGAAATTCCCAGGTTGTAGGAAGTTGAATTTAAAAAAAAACAACACCATCTCAGGCAGGTAATAATGGCAATCTATACAACTGTCAAGTAGATAATAATTTGTCCATATAATCACTGGGGGAATCAAGGAAGCTATGCAAAGTACTGTGTACTCTGGCTAATACAGTATCAAGGCAACTGTATCAGTGGCAGTTGGGGTGGTGGATTTTGTACTACAGGATGTGGCCAAAGTCATTGCACTGGAAAGTATCATGTTTCGTGCTGACTGTGGTGTCAAAGGAAAAATGGTAATTACATTAGAACTCTATCCTTCCATATCATTCACTTGACTGCAGCATGCCTGTAAGGGGATCAGCTTGGAAATGAGCCAGGTTAATTTTCAACCTGGGAATAATATCTGACAAAGCTATTTTGTGGACTTTATTCTGCTAATATTTGAACAAACAGCTGTAGACATGTCATTTGGTTCTACTGGACAACAGATTTTTTTCCCAAAAGTTTTGTTTCCTGAAAAACCTCTGGTGTTTATAGCACACCTCTTTAAACTGAACACAAATATAATTTCAGAATGACTATCACATAGGAATCTTATGAAATATGAAATTAACATTTAATATTTATAATATTTTTAGTCACATAACATTTCCAACATGCTGTATGAGTTCAACAGCGCTAAAACCTAAAAGTGTTTTGCTGCTGATTTCTGTTTGTATGGCATTGATATATTCTAGTTGGCCTGATATTGTTTTTCTATTGTTGCAATGTCCTGGTAAACCATTCACTATGTTTATCACTGACTGCACCTAGATTTTGGGGGAAAAGGCCAAGTGTGAATGCAAAAAATGAATCTTCAGTGACATGTTGCAATTCATGATCTTGTGTGCTGTAAGAAATTTTATCAACCAGGTGAATGTAGTTTGGCGCTCTGTAGTCGACAAGAAAATTCTCAATAACATCCTTGAATGCTTTCCAGGTGATTTTCTCTGGTTCCACTAATTGATCTTTGAACCATTTGTCATTGATGATGTACCTGATCTGCGGACCAACAAAAATGCCTTCCTTAATCTTGGCATCAGTTATTCTTGGAAGCATCTGCTTCAAATGACTAAATCTTCACCTTCTTTGTTCGTTGCTTTCATAATTTTTCTCATCAGTCCAAGTATTATGTGAAGGGGAGGCAAAAATATCTTTGTTGAGTCAACAAGTGATTCACGTGCCACATTTTTCTATCCTGGAACCAAATTCTTTTTAACGTAATGTGACTCTCTTGCATGGTTGTCCCATTCACATATGTAACAACAGTACTTGATGTATCTGAGCTATATTCTAATCAGCAGAACCACTACTTTTAAACCTCCACAGATACTCCAGTTGTACTTCTGTACTTTGTGTACTAGATGTGCTTCAATGATAATTTCATGCTTTTGTATGTTTCTTTCATGTGTGCATCACAATCAACAGATACAAAAAAGTATACATTGCTACTGTGTAACAAGACAGTCTTAAAGCTTAACTGATGAATCAATAAAGAGATGCCATTCTCATGGATATTAGTAATTAGTGAACTTAAAATGAATCAATTTAGACAATTAGTGAAATTATTACCTTAACTGTTAAACTTAAAATATATATAAGAAGACATCACGAAAACAGATTTGTGTAAAACAGTATGTGATATATTAGGGGTGTCAAACTCGATTTCATTGAGGGCTGCATCAGGGTTCTGTTTGATTTTACAGAGCCGGGGGGGGGGACATGGCCAGGGTGGGCATGGCCAGCTCGACATCACTCATTGAAGCTTTGTTTTCTACCACGACAGCTTCCTGCAGCCCTTTGCCAGCGAAAACGGAGGACACAGTTCAGTGGTGGGTTTCAAAATTTTTTACTACCAGTTCTGTGGGTGTGGCATTGCTTGGTGGGCATGGCAGGGGAAGGATACTGTAAAATCTCCATTCCCTCCCCACTCCAGAGGAAGGTTACTACAAAATCCCTATTTCCTCCCGATCAGCTGGGACTCGGGAGGCAGAGAATAGATGGAGGCGGAGCCAGTCAGAGGTCGTATTTACCGGTTCTCTGAGCTACTCAAAATTTCTGCTACCAGAACTGGTCGAACCTGCTGAAACCCACCCCTGACATGGCTCCGCGGGAGCATGTGGGAGGCCGTCATGGCCAAAAACAGAGCCCAGGGGGGCCTTGCTTGGCCTTCCTGAGCTCCGTTTTTGATGGCAGAGTCACCACAGGCCAGTCCTTTGCTGTTTCCAGGGCGGCCCCGCAGGCCAGATCTTAGCACCCTGCAGGCCGGATATGGCCCCTGGGCCTTGAGTTTGACATCCTTGTGATAGATCAAATTACAGATTATTTTCGTGATTAACAACCAAAAATCTACAAGCAATATCCAAAAGTGTGCAGGAAGCTAAATCTTTTTTGTCCAGATTATTTATTGGCCATTGCATTTAGGAAGCTGCTAGTAATGACCATGGTCACTTCCTCACTACCATATTACAGGGTTAACCATCCATTCTTGAAATCAGGATAAATATGAAGTGGACTGTCCCCATTGCTGATGACTATCTTGTTCTCTTGCCTCTCTTTCCACTCAGGGTGATCCTCTGACTTCTCTCCAAGGTTAAGGTGACAAGACCCAAATGTTTTTATACACCTCATGGCTTCCCCTATGCAGTTTTAAGAGTAAAGGAGAAAATACTATTTAATACTAGTACAGCCTACAAAGAGTTAAAACCATTTGTTTCATGCCTGGCCCTGAGAGGGGGGATCAACAAAGAAAATAAAAATTGCAAAGATTATTGCACTGCTCCCAGGAATCTTAGAGGGATTCTTAAATAGGAAAATAATGAATAAAAATATTATAAAGTGGTATCTTGGTACTCAATTGCTTTGAAACTCATCAAATTTGGTACTCAATGCATTTTAACATGAAAGGTTTGTCCCAGTACTCGTTTCAGTGTCAGCTACCTTGTGACTCACTACATTATTCCTTATGGGAAAAATGTGTCTGATAATCATTACTTTTGGCACTCATCGTGCCTCCTAGAACCAATTAACAGTGAGTTCTGACGTACCACTGTAAATAAAATCAAATTCTACCAAGGGAGAAAGTCCCGAAAGGTGATGCCAGAAATGAATGTTCATGTCTTCCAGAGGTGGGTTTCAGCAGGTTCTGACCAGTTCTGGAGAACCGGTAGTGGAAATTTTGAGTAGTTCGGAGAACCGGTAGTAAAAATTCTGACTGGCCCCACCCACATCCATTCTCTGCCTTCCAAGTCCCAGCTAATTGGTTGGAAATGGGGATTTTGCAGTAACCTTCTCCTGGAGTGGGGTGGGAATGGAGATTTTACAGTATCCTTCCCCTGCCACGCCCACCAAGTCCTGCTCACAGAACCAGTAGTAAAAAGTTTTGAAACCCACCACTGATGTCTTCCCAAAGACTTTGAGAAAGGATCCCATGGTCTTCCAGCTGTTGCTGAACAACAACAATTCTACAGCAATCCAGATGGGATAGTCATGGCTGAGGGATGCTGGAAATTATACCACCAATGTTTTATGTGTTGGTTGGGGAAAGCTTTGATTGATTTGAAGAGCAAACTGGATGTCTTCAGCACCAAACATTCACATTAAAAGAAAGTCCAAATATTTAATCTCTGGCCATTCAGTGTTCGCTCTGCCTTCTTTGGCTCTAAGTAAGGTACTGGAAGGCAGAAGTGGATCATAGGTTTTGAATTGCCTATCTCAACTCTAAGCAATCCCAGGGGGTCTAATAAACCACTCGGAAGGATGAGAATCAACATTTTTCATCTCTTCAAGAAACTGAACAACATACGTCCTTTGAAAGCGCACAGAGCACATGGCATTTCTCTGTAAAGAGAAATACAGTCTGCCTTGTTTGTCATTTAAGTATACTCTGACAAAATGTTTAATGTAGAGGTTTTTCTGATCTGTCTGTCTTGTGGATTGGGTTGGGGTTTTGCTTTATTTTGGAGGTTTTTCTGTCTTTCAAATCTCTAATCGCAACCAATTCAAAGCCAGAAGCATCAAGATAGGGCAAATGCAGATAACAGAACAATAGAAGATGAAGCACATAGACACAGGGCTTCATTGAAAGGGGAGAGCGAGAGCAGAAGTTTCAAATCAAGTCAAAGCATTTATTATATCCACAAGGCAAAACGGTATGGATAAACCCTAAAAAATGAATGTGTGTGTATCTATATCTATCTATATATGTGTGTGTATGTATCTCTATATATGTCTGTCTGTCTATCCGTCCATCTTTCTTCCATTTAATCATGTCTGATTCACGGAGTGTTTTGACAAGTCCCTGCAGTTTTCTTGGCAAGATTTTTTTCAGAAATGATTTGCCTCCTTCCTAGGACTGAGAGAGAGTGACTGGCCCAAGGTCAGCCACAGAGCTTTGTGCCCAAAGTGGGTTTAAAATTTACAATGTTCCAATTTCTAGCCTGATGCCTTACCCTCTATACGAAACAGGCAGATTAGATAGATAGATGATAGATAGATAGATAGATAGATAGATAGATAGATAGATAGATAGATAAATAGATAGATAGATACATATAGATAGATATACACAGAAAGACAGAAAAACAAAGACATATATAAACACACAATAAATTAATATGATAAATAGTAGAACAATGGTGGAATAGGATAACATGAGTAAAGCAGAGAACATGGCTTCTATTTGCTGTTCCTCCTGTTTGGTAAGAACTCGGGTACTTCCTCCCAGGTTAGTCTTCAGTTTGTTTTATTATCTTACTGGAGCTAAAAGTTTAAACTTCTATCTATTTACTAATATTGTATGTTACTCTGCTTTACCATTATTGTACTAGTTAGCTTGTATTTTTATATTTTAATTCTTTGTTATATATCTTATATTTATGTGTATGCATACAAACACACACACACACACACACACACAGGCAGACAGAAAGAGAGAGAGAGAGAGTTTGTCTAGTGGTTAAGGTGCCAAGGCTAGAAACCCATGAGTTCTAGACCCGCCTTAGGCATGAAAGTCAGCTGGATGATTTGAGCCAGTTATTTTCTCTCAGCTCAGCTCAGCTCAGCTCACCTCACAAGTCTGTTGTGTAAAAAACAGGAAGAGAAAATAATATTAGGTAAATTTGCCTCGAGTTATTTATTAAAAAAAATAATAAAGGAGGGATTTTTAAAAATGTAATACATAAAACAAATAAAAATACTGAAAGACACACATACATGTACATAGCATACATGCGGGTGGATATATACATATACATATACATATACATATACATATACATATACATATACATATATTATATATACATATATATATGCATATTCTTTCTAGCCAGGTTTTACCTACGTAAACTTAGTTGTTCTACAGCCCTAGTTCTGTGAAATCCCATTCACAAGTTTCTGGGCCTTTTTTTTCTGCTGACAAACTGCAACTCTGTGTTGCTCTCTGGGACAAAGCCTACGAAAAAGGAAAAAAGACATATATATATATATATATATATATATATATATATATATGTGTGTGTGTGTGTGTGTGTGTGTGTGTGTGTGTGTGTGTGTGTGTGTGTGTGTATATATATATATGTATGTATATATATATATATATGTATACACACACACACACACACACACAACTACACCTACATAGTATCTCTATCAGTCTCTCCACATTATAGGTTTTACCTTGCTGCTTCTGGCCTTATGGATATAATGCATGATTTGAGATTTGATTTGATTCGATTGAAGGTTAAAAACAAAGAACTACAGAAAAAAGCTCATCTTAGTAATCAGTACTACCTGGAAAAAGAAAAAGAATACTGAAATGTTTATTGAAATAACTTTTCATTGAATGCATTCGTTCTAATGTTGTTTTTACACAAATCAAACAAAATAGGTAACATGTTAACGAAAAAGTGGCACCGGCATTTAGCAGGTTAGAAGGTGGAAAGGGATTAGTATCTGCAAAGGAGGTGGGGAGGGAATTGTACGCTTTTTATTATCCTAACTCCATCAGTTGGGCTTGAAATCACTAGATAACTTCCTGAGTACATTCAATTTGCAAGCATATCTCACATTGCAAAGTAGCATTTTTAGGCTTGATACCTTAGACCACTAACTGGCATTCAGGTTCAGTTCTCCTATGACTTCAAAACCTGACTAACTTTATTTCCATTCCAGTTCACTTTTACTTAAAAGAACTACAGGTTATAAACTGCATCAGGTAATTCAAGGTTTGCACAAAGGAAGCTTGTGAAAATCCAAACTGATTGCGCCTTTGTACTCAGATGAGGATGGATTCCATTTGTTTTATTAAATAATGATAATAATAACAAGAAAGAAATATGGCCTCTGCATTGTTATCTGGCAAAGATGAACGAATGCTCCCAAACTGGTATGGATTGACTGAGTTTTACATTTCTTGAGAAAGATTGGCCTTGAAGAAAATCTAAACTCTTAAATTTCCTTCCTGCACATGTGGCCTGGGTGTCAGACAGCATCTTTTCTATTCAACATCAGTTTGTCAAGTCAGTATCTGAAACAATTTCATATGTTAGCCATTTGGCAAAGTAGCTCCTGATCTTCTCCTGAAGAACCTAGTCCCTAGTTTGGTTTCCATGCTTTGGAGACATGCTTTTAAATTCTTGAACATCAGAATTAAGTAATGTACTAATTGATGCTCATTCTTCTCCTGGGTATTTATGTGACTTTCTATGCAAAGATTAAGCATTTGTTTTATAAGGTGATGGAACTTAATGCATGTAACTATAATATAACTACTATAACCACTGTCTATAGAGGGACAATCGAGAGCATCCTGTCATACTGCATTTGTGTCTGGTTTGGAAGCATTATTGCTTCAGACAGGAAGGTGGTGCAGAGAGTGGTGAGGATGGCAGAAAAGATTATTGGCAGTTCACTCCTTTATATCCAAGATATTGCACATAAGCGATGCTTGAGCAGGGTCCGCAGGATTGTCTGGGATGCTACACATCCTCTTCACAACATGTTTTCCTTGTAACCTTTTGGGAGGAGGCTTTGTGGTATCCGAAGTAGAACATTCAAATTCAGCCACAGTTTTGTTCCATACAGTATCAACTTTGTGAACTCACAAGTTTCCTCTTTTCGCTATGAATTCAAAATGGACAGTGATTAATATTTGTGTTTGTGCGTGTAGGTATATATATATGTGTGTGTATCGTGTATATGTGTGTTGTGTGTGGGTAGATGTATACTTTCTTTTGAGAGCAGGCAACAGAATTTCATTTTCAATGTGGGCCAGTGTGCTCGCAGTAAAAAATGACAATAAGGTTTACTTTGCCTTAATAAAACTGTTCAGGTAGGCATTGAAGCATGGTTAGGTTGTATTCAAGGAAATGGATGCCAACTGTGGAGGTTAGAGGTTAAATCACATAATATTTAAATGAGGGTGAATTTGGAGGGTTTTTGCCCAAAAAAAGTAACATTTATTTCTTCATGACTTAGTGGACTAAGTCCAAACTGGTTTTCTTTTTTAAAATAATAATAATAATAACTTTATTGTCATTGTATGTGTATACACAGTATACCCATACAACAAAATTCACTTAAGACCCAAAGACCAGGTCCAATACACATAACAATCCCCAAACACACTCCCATCCACCACAATGCCCCACCCCTAAACCACCCAAACATCCACACAACAGACCAAGTAATGCTGTCCAACAGCTCGCTGATGGTGGCCCTTTAGTTCATTGTTGAGTGCAATTATAGCTCTGGGATAAAAACTATTCATGTGAAACAAAAACTAGCTCACTCAGATATACTTCTTTAAAATAAATGTCTGTGCTGCCTTCCACCGATCATGGAACTCAGTTTGAAATTCATAGTATGTCTAGTTGGTCTCCTATCCAGGTATTAACTAGACCCAGAGATACTAAATACGAACATTTAGGGAGCATCTGTCTCAGATAACCTTTCTCCAGTCTCTAACCTTCCCTTTCTAGGGGGGATTGTTGAGAGGGCAATTGGATTTCAGCTGCAGAGGACAACAGATTTTTATTTATTTATTTATTTATTATTCAAATTTCTATACCGCCCTTCTCCTTTCGGACTCAGGGCGGTGAACAGCCAAAATAAAAACATCAATACATAACATTACAATTAAAAATAGAGTTAAAATAATTTATAAATTTGGCCCGTAATTTAAAACTTGTCAATTTTTAGTCTGGATATGACCAGGAGATGGCATGGAGATGGTATTGGTCATGCTTGTGGATGACTTGTGGAGGGCTCAGGATGGAGATAGTGCAATTGTCCTGGGCCTTCTGGACTAGCTGTGGGGATTGGGAGTAGAAGCACAATCTTGTAGTGGTTCTCCTTCATCTTTTGTAGCATTCAGTTGGTATTGGTGGAGTGAGGAGGTCCAGACCTAAGCCTTGGCAAAGTGGCATGCCTCAGGATTTCTCATCATTCCCTTTTAACATCAACATGAAAACATATGAAGTGTGGAGGGGAGGTATCAGCAGTGAAATGCACTTACTTTTGCTACCAGTTCGGGAATGTGAGCACATTCGCGCGCGCCTCTTCTGCACATTCAAAAATGGGATGTAATGACATCCTAGCAGGTGGGCGGAGCCTCTCACCACTGGCCCTACCAGTTCGTGTGAGCTGGAAAGATCCGGCCGGATTTCACTGCTGAGAGGTATCATCAGTGTATTGATGATGTCCAGTTGTACATCTCCACCATTGGTCAGGCAGGTGATGCCATTTCATGCTAACCTTAAAGGCTTATTGTCTGGATGGGGAAGAACCAGCTCCAGCTCAAGCCTAGCAAAAGATAGTGGTTTAGGGTTTCTGGTCCCCCTGATTTTATGTTTTCTTTGACTCTCAGTGGGATAGCTCTTCCCCAGGCAGAATTATTGTGCAATTTGGAGATCCTCCTGGACATGTGATTTCTGCTCAAGAATCAGATAATATCTGTTACTAGGGAGGCCTTTGCACAGACATATTCTATACGCCAATTGTACCCATTCCTGGATCAGGATGCCTTGCTAATAGTCACTCGTACCTTGGTCATTTCCCAGTTGGATTATTGCAACATGCCATATATATATATATGTGTGTGTGTGTGTGTGTATATTCTTAAGTTTTCGCGGGTGTGTATATGCAAAAAATTAAAATCTCAGGTGTTTTCCCATGTCATATTAAATAAGTTAGTTAAAATGTTTAAAATTCTGATTAAAATCCTAGCTTAAAATCTTCTAAAAATCCTTACAGAGCACTCTGCAAGGTCTTTTAAAACCTTAGCTAAAATCCTACCAGTAACTTTAAAAGTTTTTCTTATAGCAATGTTTCAACAGGCTCACAACCCTGTCATCTTCAGGCTCTTATCTAGTTTAGAAGCTGTGGGTGCTTCTAAACTAGATAAGAGCCTGAAGATGACAGAGTTGTGCATGCCATTGTAATGGAAGCTGCACTGGCTCACAGCTTTTTTTCAGAGTGCGATTGAAGGTGCTGTCCTAAAGGTCCTTTTTTCAAGAGGCAACTGGACTTCCTTGTTTTTCTTTGAAGACATTTCACTTCTCATCCAAGAAGCTTCTTCAGCAATGACTGGATGGTGGAGAATGGAAGGATTTATACTCCTTGCAGACAGCTGGTCATTTGCATTCTTTTAGCAAGTTGGTAAGGTCACCTAATTGTACTGGAATTTGAAATGGAAGATGCCAAGGGGAGGCAAGACCTCTCTGTCTGCTCAAAAAGAGGACTCTTAGCCTGCATGCACTTTGCTCTGGATTTATCGAATACAGGAGGTCCCTACTGATTTAAAAACCATGAAATACTGGTTGGAAACAAAACATTGTCAGGATTCCAAATTTTGTTTTGATTGCTGCCCAAGATTATAGAAGATGTTTAGCCTCTTGGGGAAAAGATGACGCAATTCAACATTTGTTTGCCTGTCATTGAAGAAATTATTGCAATGACTGCAGACACTGTAGAATTAAGCAAAAACTAAAAATTAAAAAAAAGAAGTCCACATTTCTTACAAATTATTTATCTGGACAACATATTTGAACAATCTTTCCTCATTGCTAACATATCCAACATTATTTCAGTCTTCTGCCCTTGTGTTATCTTTTCGGTATTTCCTTCTGCTCAGTTCTCACATCGTGGAAACAGATACACAACTCCACCCAAGCAAGAAAACAACAAGGTTAGAACTTGTTGGGCTTGATCATTTTCCCCCAAATGATAAAAATGGTAGAATGCCTTTTGGCACAATATCCACTTTAGCCTGTGGATTTAATAAATAGATTATTAAACATATCAAAACATATCAAAAAGCAAACATATATTGTTAAATAGATTTAAAAACTCCATGGAATATAAATGTAGTTGCCTAGAAGTAACTCTGTTTGATTGTAATAGAAGATTCCCAGTAGGCTAGAAAGAAACTAAAACCATGAGTATTGACACTACCTTTATTGTATAAGGTTATAGTAACAGAATCTTGAAAGTCTGAAAGCACTTCTCCCCTTTTATTTTTCAGATGATGAAGGGAGATCCCTTCTGAGACACCTCCTCATTTTTTCTTGGACTGAGATATCTCTTGTCTGGCCATTGTCTAGGCTGTGGCCTCCTCCTCCTGTCTCTCAAGGTTATTCTCACAGGATTAAAGTGAATCAAATAGAGGTATATAGCCATGGGACACTAGGAGGACGCCACAGGGAATGTTGGGTAGCTCTCATCTGGATAGATCTGAAGGCAGAGAGAGAAGTAGGTGCAGGAGTATCTGGAGATTGGAGTCAAAAAGATCAACCATTTAATCATGATGTCATAAATGCAACCTTGATTTTTTTTTTTATTCCTACTCTTCCAGAAACCCCTAGACAAGATGGAGTAATTCATCTATCAATGGAATTCGTTATTGAACTAGTTGGAACTTTAAGCACTATTTTAAAAGATTAATACGGGAAGATTTTGTAATCAAACCGAAATCTATTGAAATCATGAAACTATGTAATTTTCTTCTTCTTCTTCTATTCTTTTCTTTATTTGGAGCTACTTCCAGCTGATTGATAGCTTGTGATTAATGTGATTAAATTCAACAACTTGTGGGGCAGAAATACATAGACACAGATTCCTCATCTGGGAAAAGTTTCGCATTTTATGGGTACCAAATGTTGCTTAATCTGCCAGCATCAGCACATTTTTTTTTCTCTACGACTATTAGATTTTCCAAGGCAAAGGCCTTTGAGAACACCACAGTTCTCCATTCCTCTGCATGTAAACTCCATCTCCCAGTTGGAAATTAGATTTGAACTTTATGCAGAATACTGAGAAACCTTCATATAATGGCAAGGTTGGAAGAGCCATTCAGGAGAATTTAAGCTCCTGTTGATAGATGATAGATAGATAGATAGATAGATAGATAGATAGATAGATAGATAAATATAATTCTTTATTGGCCAAGTGTGATTGGATACACAAGAAATTTGTCTCCGGTGCATAAGCTCTCAGTGTACATACAAGCAACAAGTGATAAATCATGATCATAATCATCATAAAATACATTCATCATAAATCATAAGATGTGGGGACTTCCGGTTTGCTCTTCGTAGCCACCAGACGGTCTCTTGGGACCGCCAGCCCCTTCGCCTGTAAAGAGCCGCCTGTACAGCGCAAAGGCGGCTCGAAAAACCCCATTTCCAGGAGGAAATGTGGGATAGAGCAGGTGAGTGCAGGTAGAGCTCTCCGTAGCCCCCAGGGGTTTTTTTTTTTACTCTTGGGGGCGGGCGGAGGAATGCTCCCTATAGCACTCGCCGCCCGCTCCGGGCGTTGGGAGACTTCTGCCTTTTTGCAGAACAAGGCTACGAAGACAAGCCTTTTAAGATATTTAACAGATTAACTAAAGATGATGAGATTTGGATTTGGATCTGTGACCCTAAATTGCAAGTATTAATACTTATTTTACAAAGGATATTCAACAAAGTAAAAAAGACCTTTTAAAATGGCGATTGCCGAAACTGGAGCAGGGAAGCTGAAAAGAGAAAGTCCTTCCGTTTCTTATTAAGTTACAAAATAGCAGAATAAATGCTCCTGGTTACATTTGAAGGGATTTGAGCTGGATCTGTGACCTCGAATTGCAAGTATTTCACTTATTTTATAACAATTATTGAAGAAGGAAAAGGAAAAGGAAAAAAGAATCTTTAAAAAGGGCGACTGCCGAGGCTTGAGAAGGGGCTGAAAGGGAGAGTCCTTCCGTTTCTTATTGAGATACAAAGTAGCTGAATAAATATTTTTGGCTACACTTTAAAATAAAGCTCTACTTTTGTGTTTTTTCTTTTCCTGGAGATTTGATATTCATCTTGGTTGGAAAGAGGTTTTTTTTTTTTTCTCTGCTGCCTCTCTTTTCTTTTTAAGAAAAATAGTTTGTCTGTGTTGAAACATGGCATTAAAGTTGGATAAACAAGCAATGGGGGGGGATTCCCCCATTAACAAACTACGTGACCAAGTTTTAAAGCTCCAGTCTCAGAAAACCGGTTTTAATATAATTGAATTTCTTTTGGAGGAGATTGTAAGAAGGGATGAGATTGTGAATCAGAACTTTGAAAAATTTAAGCAGGAAATTAAAGAATTAGTGCAATTAAAGTTTGATATTTTGAATCGAAAGATTATTAAAATGGCTAATGATCTTGTAGGATTTATGACTAAGTTGGATGAAAATACTAACTTATTAGAGTCTAAAGTGGAAGAAATTGAGGACAATTTGGATAATAAAATACAAAAAATTGAAAATGATTTGACAAATACTCAAGACAATAGCTCAGAAGAAAAATCTAAAATGGAGGTTGAACAAAAGTCTTGTAATGTAGAAAATTTACAACAACGGATTGAAAGAGAGGTCTTAATGATGCATTATAATTTTACAGAATATGCGATCAGACTCAGAGGTTTACAGGAAAATAACAGAGATGATTTAAGGAAAATATCTTCTGAAATTCTGGCTGGGATTTTAAAGGTTCAACCTGGGGAAGTGTTTTGTAGGATTGATAGAGTGTACAGAATAAACTCCTGGATTGCAAAGCAAAGGCAATTGCCTAGAGATGTGGTGATTTATTTTACAGACAAGGAAATTAGGAATAAAATTGTGCAAAATTCCTTCAATTCTACTTTGCAATTGTATGGAAGGAAGATATGGATCTACAAAGAGCTTCCCCCCAAGATGTTAATGGAAAGGAAGAAATTTGGTTTTCTGGTGACTGAGTTAAAATACAGAAATATTCCATTTAGGTGGAATGCCCCAGTTGGCATAATATTGAGATATCAAGGAGAAAGATACCAATTAGATACTGTTGAAAAAGCGGAAGAATTTTATCAAAAAATTTTGAAAATAAACTTAACATCTATAGGCACAATACAGGATAAGCAGAAGGAGTTGGAAATAAAGGGAAAACATCGAATTACAGAGGTTGTGGTAGACAAACTGTCTTTGGATTCTCTTGATACTCCAGCTGGATTATCTACAAATATGAGAGAAGCGGCATCTGATTTCAACGTGATGATCCAACAAGATCAGTTTATAAAGCAGAATGAAAACCGATCAGTTGATATGCAACTTGTAGAAAGGAAAACAGGATGGAAATCAAACCTACAAAAAGAAAAGAAAAAAAGAAATAGGTCTCATAAAAACAGAAATTTCTAAACTAAGCAACGGTGAAGCCAGTGATTTTAAAAAAAATGAATGAATATGTGAAAAGATAGTGGAGGCGAAGTATTGGTTAATATCATCCTGAGGACAGTGACAGACCTCTGCAATGCCGTAATTTTGGGATGTGAAAAGAGCCTTAATCTGTTGGATTTGAATTATCTATTTTGGATTTCTTTTCTTGTACTGATAAATATATTATAATTATTCTGAGCTACAAGGCAAGAGAGTTACGTTGGGGCATGCAGAAGATCTGGTTGTTACCCATTACGATGATGGGAATTAATAATCCTGATGAAAGCCACAATTACAACTATATGGAATACAATTATAATGTCACTCGGGTGGTTGTTTTTATTTTTATATATATATGAGGATATTCATTACTGATGGGGGCAGATGAAGACTGAAGACTTTGAACAAACTGTTGCACCAGGATGCTATGTTACCCAATTATGGATGGGGGACTCAACAATCTAGTGGAAAGACATCAAAGAAGATATTATATGGATTATAAATTTAAAGTTATTGTCTTTTTTTTTTTAAATAACGGAATATATGTATATATATATATATATATATATATATTAGTAGAGTGGGCAGATATTAAGAATTGAATTGTTGTGTATGGTAATTTTGTAGGAAAGTGGGTGGAAATATGTTAGTCTACTGATGGATTAGCTTAAGAAAAGGGATGTTTAAGTGATATATTTAGGGTAGTGGAGGAAATGGACAGAGTTGAATAAATGTTAAATTAGGACTTATGTGGAAGGCTGCTTTGAAATGTTATATTAATATACACAAAGAATAAATGTTAAAGTAGGATTTATTATACAGTCTTAAAGTGGAAGGTTGTTTTGAAATGTTGTAACAATACATAGATATAAGTTTTGGGGAGGACAAAAAGGGTAGATTATTGCTAAATTGGGGGTTATAATAATATTATGCTAAACTAGAAGTTATCATACAATGTTATAGCAGACTGCTTTTTTTTTTTTTTTTTTTTTTTGAAATGTATGGTAAAAGGGGAAAGTAATAATATTAATAATATTTTTAGTAAGTAAGGGTCAGTATATAGAGGAGAGAGTAAGGCGATGGTAAAATATTATGTAATCTGTTATGAATTAGGTTTTTGGTGTGAAGAAGTCACGGGGGGATGGGTGGCGAGGGGGGGTTAGGGAGGAGGGGGGGAAGGAAAAAAGGGGAAAAATTTGTATTTGAAAACTTTTTCAATAAAAAAAAAAAATAAATAAATCATAAGATGTGCATAAATCATAAGATACAACATATAGTGATAATCATAGGATAATCATACTAAATAAGCAATCAACATAAATCATACTAAGATAAATAAATAAAACAATTAATATAAATCATAAGATACAAGCAACAAAGTAATAGTCATAAGAAGTTAAGAAAATAGGTAATAGGAAAGATGAGAAGGATAATAGTAATACAGCCCTATTAGGTAGTTGACAGTGTTTTGGGAATTATTTAGGAATCTATTTCTATAGCTTCTATTTTAAGAGCAGCCTACCTCTCTGAAAAATTAGATGTTCAATGCTATTGAATTGCTCACGTCGTTTGGCTATTTTTCTAACGTGCATTTGGAAACTGTAACTCATATCCATTATTCTCTGTTTTCCACTCTGGAATGAGAGAATGCAGGCCTTGATCTTTTTTCTGGGTGACACCTTTTTACATGTTCGAAGAGTCTATCAATAACAAACATTGATAATACTCTACTGCAGCGATGGTGAACCTTTTTGGGGGGGCCCTCTGTGCCATCATGTGCTAAAAGTGGAGGGAGCGCGGGAGGTCACGCGCATGCATGCCCACACCCATAATTCAATGTGCCTGCCCCCCATGCATGCACGTGCCCCCCACGCTCCCCCCACTTTTAGCACATGATGGCACAGAGGGCCCAGTGGGCCTGTTTTTCGCCCTCCCCAGGCTCCAGAGGCTTTCTAGAAGCCTGGGGAGGGTGAAAATGGCCTCCCCCCCCACAGGCTCTCTGGAGGCCGGAAACGGCCCATTTGCCAACTTCCAGTGGGCCTGGAAGTCCCGAAAATCAGCTGGCCAGCGCACGCGTGTGCACCGGAACTCAACTAGAACAATGTTCCCGTGCCCACCGATATGGCTCCACATGCCACCTGTGGCACGCATGCCATAGGTTAGCCATCACAGCCAGGGGTGGGTTCTAAATTTTTTTACTACCGGTTCTGTGAGCGTGGCTTATTTTGTGGGTGTGGCTTGAAGGTCAGGTGACTAGGCGGGCGTGGCTAGCTGGTCAGAGTCATTTCTGGAAGGTCTTCGTGCTTGCGACCAGTCCTCGCACTTACAGCCCAACTCATTTGTTTGCTTTTAACACTGATCAGCTGTAGGACAGCCCTTTGAAGCCCCGCAGCAAGAGTTTAAACAGTTTTTTTCCTCTAGTCATCAGCTGGGACTCAGGAGGCAGCAATAGATTGGGGGTGGGACCAAATAAAAGGTAAGAATAATGTGGGTGGGGGGGTGGGAGGGCGGGGGGGGAGAACCGGTTCGGTGACGTCATATCATCACCGCTAGCGGCTCGGCCGAACCGGACCGGACCGGGAGGAACCCACCACTGATCACGGCTCTATTGATTGGAATCAAGTAGCCCTTCTGACTGCCAAGCTAGGTGTGAAATTCTATGGAGAGTTCTAATAAAACCCAATAAATTGAGTTGAAGAGGATCTATAACTTCTAATTCCAGCCCCAGCTTACCTGATTAACATCCATTTACTGGGGTTCCAGGCTCCAGCATCAAGCTTTTAATACATATTTCAACTTTAGCATGAGGAGACCTTGAATCCAGCGAGATTCCAGTTAAGTGTTAAATTCAGTAATTTGTGAATAAACAGAACTGGACACAACCGAGCTAACATTATAGGTATTGCAATGTAATCATATACTGACTTCTATGGACATAAGTTTGGTCGAAGTGATTAGGAGTTACAGGTAGTCCTCAACTTACAACATTTCATTTAGTGACCATTGAAAGTTACAACGGCACTGAATAAAGTGACTTACGACCATTTTTCACAGGTACAATGTTTGCAGCATGGACATGTGATCCAAATTCAGAAGTTTGGCAACCTTCTGAATTTGCATATTTATGATAGTTGCAGTGTCCTGGGGTCATGTGATTATCGTTTGCAATCTTCTGACAAGCAAAGTCAATGGGGAAGCCAGATTTACTTAACAACCAGGTTACTAACTTAACAACGTGTGCGATTCACTTAACAACATGGCAAAAAATGTCGTAAAATGGGGCAAAATTCACTTAACAAATGTCTCACTTAACTACAAAAAAATGTGGGGCTCCGTTGGGGTCGTAAGTCAAGGACTACCTGTACTGCTGAGCAGTTATCCAGATAATTACTCTTTTACATCCTGGTTCTGCCTATATTACTTCGGTGAGGTCAAAAGGAAGGAGAAAGAGTTTATGAGATTTACCAGTATGTTACTGAGAAAAAGACTGGCTGAACTAAAAATAGCTCACAGTTTGTTTTTGACTCTGATTTACATACAATGAAGGAAGACTGCAAGTTTACAGCAAATCTATGCACTTCAGTACCAACTTACCTCTTGCATACTCTGTCTAACTTAGATTCATTGGCTGTTCTTTGATAAACCTTTTCACTTGGAGTTCTTATCTCCAGCTCAAAGTCCACAAGACCCGGCTGGATCCTTTGAGGCAATATTAGGTTGGAGAACTCTCCCCCACTTCGTTTCTAAGGGCAGCAACTGTGAGAAATATTTCAGGCAGTCATTGAGCTACGTGTCGGCCTCATTAAATGGTGGAGGCAGAAAAAAATTCAAGGCTCTCTGAATATAGTAACAGTTTTATCTGCAACAGGAAGAGCTGCCAGATTTCCTTTCTGTTTTTAATAGTCATGTTATTAACAATTATAATTTTTTAAAAAATGAATACAAAGTATAAAAACTTTAAAAGTTCAGAAAAAAAAGAAAAAAAGAAAAAATAATAAAGAAATATAAAAGAAATATATAAAGAAAGGAGTCCCACCCTCATTACGATTTTAATATTCCGTCTCTTATTTATAAATAAATCCCTAAAGTGTCATTGTTCAGTCCTGATCAGCAAAAGTCCATAATGCTTTTTCTTCACTTGTGTTATATGGTGGCACCAATATGCCTCAGCAATGCTTTTTTTCCTGTCATGTTCCTATGACATTGACATCATTTAACACTGGGATCCGCAACCCCCAGGCCATGTGAGTGGCAGGTGAGTGAGTGCGCAGCTGCACTTGCGCGAGTGGCAGGCATTCATGCTCGCACGTGAAGCCTCCACTTGTGTGAGCTGCAGGCATGCAAGCTCATGCATGAAACTCCACTTGTACCAGTGCAAATGGAGCTGTCCGCACTCATGTTTGCACCTGCCAATTGCAAACAACTATCTCCTCTACCCCTACCTTGGCCGGGCTGCTAAGCCGGAAAGAAAGACAGGACCACTGGTCTAACACCCAGTCCATAAAGCAGTACCAGCATCACAACTTAACAACCTAACTCAACTGAATAGTTGCTGACCATTGTGTATATAGTGGGAGTCCCACATTGCTATTCGAGAAAAGTGCTAAATATCTATCCAAAAAGAACATAATTACCAGCCACAATCATAGTTCTCTTTGAATGCACTCATTTAGAACACTTGTCTTCCAAAAGAGCTGGAACTCCAGAGCTATCTGGATTGTGATAAAAGAACAACAAAAAATTCAGTGGTCCGGGAAAATCATAAAATGCATGCAATAGGAAGAGCTGCCAGTGATCTGCTTCAGAGCATCTATCTATCTATCTATCTATTGTACTTTTCGGAGTATACGACACACTTCCCCCCCCAAAAAAAGAGGATGGAAATGTTGGTGCATCTTATTTTATTTATTTATTATTTATTTATTAGTTTGATTTATATGCCGCCCTTCTCCGGAGACTCAGGGCGGCTTACAATGCATTAAGCAATAGCCTTCATACTTTTGTATATACCTGCTTAGTAGGGCTTTTGGCCCCCCCAAGCGGTGTTCTTTTTTATACAAAGTCAGCTTATTGCCCCCACAATCTGGGTCCTCATTTTACCTACCACGAAAGGATGGAAGGCTGAGTCAACCTTGTGCCTGGTGAGATTTGAACTCGCCGTAATTGCAGGCAGCTGGCAGATTAAGTGCTAATTTAACAGCACTTTAGTCCACTGCGCCACCAAGGCTCCTTATCTTATACACCGAATACAGCCATTTTTGGCCTCCCAAAGCCCAGCCCTGCGTATCCTGTTTTTGCTAAAAATGAGCCCATTTTTCACAAAAACAGGGCACACAGAGGCTTTGGGAGGCCTGCAGAGTGCTCCTGTGGGCTGGGGAGGGCAAAAACTTTTTTTTCTTGCTTACCTCTTTGAAATCTTGGTGTGTCTTATACACCGGTGCGTCTTATAGTCCGAAAAATACGGTATCTATCTATCTATCATCTATCTATCTATCTATCTATCTATCTATCTATCTATCTATCTATCTATCTATCTATCTCTATCTACCTACCTACCAACCAAACAACCAAACAACTATCTACTGCAGTATCTATCTATCATCTATCAAATTTATATAGCTAAACATCTCACCAAGGCCCAGATATAAATATATATATATAAGAGCCTTGATAGTACAGGGGTTTAGTGCACCCTGTTATTAACACAGCTGCCTGCAATTTCTGCTGGTTCGAATCTCTCCAAGGCTCAAGGTTGACTCAGCCTTCCATCCTTTCTAAGGTAGGTGAAATGAGGACCCAGTTTGTGGGGGCAATAAGCTGACTTTGTATAAAATATACAAAAGAATGAAGGCTATTGCTTGGCGCATTGTAAGCCGCCCTGAGTCTCCGGAGAAGGGCGGCATATAAATCAAATTAAAAAAAAAAAAGATATAAAAAAATATATAAAATTACATATTAAAAAGAAAGATTACATGAAGTAAATATACAAATCCTGGGCAATAGGAATGGCTACCCCAGCAATGGAGTTATCTAATCACCTCTTCTGAAAATCTAGCTAGTATCTCAGAAGAGAAACTGTGAAAGGATTCCAAATTATATTACAAATTACAACAGTAGTTAAAAGACAATATTATAGCTAAGCACAGCTTGAGAGCTGAATAAAAAGTTGATTACATACAGTTCCTGAACCTGTGCAGACAAATAAAAATTAGAACCGGCTGACCACCAAACAGGAAATGGGAGGAAAAAACTAACACAATTTCTTGGTTAGACTGCTTACCTACTTCTACCAAAGCAGCAGGTTTTTTTGGTTTTTTGTTTTTTTTTTGAAGCAAAACCTCTGTTACTTCCTTCAGTTGAAAGTTTATGAGAGAGAATCAGAAACCACTGTGACAGTGGTAAATTCTATTCTTCTCCAAACTCAATCTACGGATTTCTACAGAGCTTGTATCCTTGATTTTGAAAGAACTCCAAAATCTGTATCTCCACTCTGTATATTTTCCCTCCCTATATTCTGCCTCTGTATGTTACTAAGAGCCATGTCTCAATTCATGGATGTGGATTCTGCCTGAACCTGAGTGGTGGGAAGGCTGGTTGGCTGTGAATGTCAGAATCTGCAACCTTCAGACTCTCTAATTGTCTATCAAAGCTTTCCTATCCCTTCAGGCCCTACCTGTGTTAAGAACACTGACTGAAGGATGCTTTCCTGCCAGCTAGTTGATGCTAGTGGAAGAGGGGAGAAAGCAAAACAGCAGAGCTGTGCCATGTACACTGAAATTAGGTACCACTTGCTGGCATCTTAACCATGGAAAAGAGCCTGTGATACAATGCAAACAGAGCCTCTTCATCAGCCCCAAGCAGCAACCAGGGTATGTGCAGGTGCTTAATACAGAGACAGTAAAAGAGACATGGCAAATATGAAAAGAATCCGTGTGACTTGGCAATCCAACTCACTCAGCCTGCTGCCTTTTAGAAGCCTGAAGACTATGTTTCCATCACCTTAATGCTGTAAGGTGTTATGGAAACTGTAGTCCAGGAAGTAAAAGACAGGCTTGGCCCTAATAAAAGTGTTATGTTGAATGAAAACAAATGGCGTCTCCGTCTGCACTTTTACTTCCTGAGGAAGTGTCAGAAGAATAATCCTCTAATTTGAAAAGCAGAAGTTGAACTCTGCATAAACCTTTGGGAAGCTGTGCAGGGGAAAGGTAGTTAATTACCATGACTACAGCATATGAAGGTGGGGGGGGGGGAAAATCTGCATAGGGTTTTTTCCACCACTCAAAAGCCACTGCAGTGTGACCTCTTCCTTTAACCAAAGAAATAGAAACTTGTGGCTCTGAGCTTCATTAAATTAACTAGAAGAGAATTCTGTATTTAAGGTACATGTTTTTAGTGCATGGTCACAATACACCTCCTGCTTATAAGCTTTCTTTTTGTCATAATGTCCTTGGTTCACCAAAAAGGACATTGGTTCCTATGCAACTATTGATCTTATATTTAACTTGTATCAAGGCTGTAGCTGTGGAGGTGGTCAATAGTATTAAGTATCTGTCCCAATTAGGCTGGGAAAAGAGTATTTTGAAGATTTAAATAAAATAGTGTTGAAATACATTTGGCAGGGCAAAAAAGCGAGGATAAAACTAAAATTGTTGCAAGATGCCAGAATACGAGGAGGATTTGGCTTACCTAATTGAGAATTATACTATCAAGCGACAAGTCTGATGTGGATTAAGGAATGGATAATGCTAAGAAATACTAGATTATTGACTTTAGAAGGACATGATTTGTTGGGATGGCACGCTTTTTTATAGTACAAGGGAACAAAAACGCAAGGGTATTTTAGACGACATTTTATAGGACAGGCTTTGCTATTAAACTGGGAGAAGATCAAAAGACAACATTACTTAAAAATTCCAGTCTGGTTATCAACTATTGAAGCATTCTCATATTCAATAACATAATATAATAATAACATAATAATGGCCCATTTCCCGACTTCCAGTGGGCCCAGAAGGCCCGAAATCAGCTGGTCGGCACGCGCATGCATGCTGGAGCTGAGCTAGGGCAATGCTCATGTGCCCACAGATATGGCTCTGCGTGCCACCTGTGGCACGCGTGCCATAGGTTCGCCATCACGGCTATAGAGCATCAAATCAGAAACTAGTCATTCCTCTGATAGCTTGAAGAAGGCCAGTCTTTTATCTTCTATCCTTTCCATCTGTGGGATTTAATACACATGAACAAAAACACAAGAACACACACAGGCACACAAGGTTCTTAAAGTCAAGGTTGCTATGTCTATATTTTTTAGCAAAGGGATGAGACAGATCATAACAGCTGTTGTTCTGGCAAATAGGGAGTTCTCGGGGAAAAAAAAAAACCTCCAGGGATCTTTGTTTTGTGGAATTTACATCCGGGCTGTTCGAGATAAAATTTGGAGGCAGCTACCATAAATTTATAGCCCTACTCTGTGCTGCCTGCATTCCAACCTGCTATTTTGTTTGCTCACTCTTTATTGTGGGATAAGAAGGGAAGAGCAACGAGTCTGGCATAATACTAAAATCCAGTTAATAAAAATCAGACAAAAGCTAACTTTCCTAGGAGAAAGGCCCTGGCTGACTGAGGCTACCCAAAGCCTATGTTAACTAATACTCCTGTTGGCATAACAACGACTAGACTCCATCCTGCAGAAACTTTCTTTTTCTGGTTGTAGGAGGAGATAGAGACATGTGACATACTTTGCAAAGAGAATGCTATTTTCTCCAGGAGCAAGACTTCTCTTCCCCAAAGGTCTACTCTTTCTATTATCCTGTTCTCATTCCCAATCCATTGCTGTGAAATATCAGGTCTTAATTAACATCCATTCTATCCATTGTAATACCTCAAGAAAGGAGATATTACAGCTTAATATTTTATTCTTGTACTTTAATAGATGACTCCTATGCTGAAAGCCTTTACAATTGAAACGAGAGGAAAGTTTACATGAAATTCCTAATAATACATGACATATTGTACTGTAAAGTAGCCAACAATGTTTGGCTACAACAAAGCCTGATAGGTACCTAACCCATTTTGTAGTTTATAATTCAGCGTGACATGTAACCTAGAACACTGGAAGATTTGAGTAAAGTCTTGTTAAGTTATTGGTTTAAACACGCTGAGCAATCATGGTATATACTCACAGAATCACGTCCTACAAAGACATAAAATGTTAGATAAAACTATGTGAAAAAGATAAAGCTTGTCAACTAGTTTATTCTTTCAGTAAACATTCTTATTTTATTGACAATATAGAAGAGAAATGGAGGAAGAAGGCCTATTTATTCATGCAAAATAAAGTTTAATAAATGTTGACTTCATTCATTGGCTTTTATTAACTGAATAACAACTGGAATTCCAATCAAAAAATGATAATATTGCTTAGCAATACAGTTAGTAGTAGCAATGCTTCCACTAAAGCATATTACACAACCTGGAAATGTTGTAGACTGGTTTTATTTTAAGTCTGGATAAAGCCAACGTTTACTTTTGAAAGGAATCCAGCTATTTGAACTGAAGTGAGCCATTGGCTTCATCTAGGAAGCCAGCAGCTGTGAAGGCATTATGCATCCAAACACTTGGCAGCAATAAAAAGCAATAAGAGATTCTTACTCATCAAAGACACCACAAAACTGAATACAAATAGGGGGAATATTTACCATAGGGGTAAAAATATATTAGTCATAAGATGAGGACATAATAGTTCGTGGGAACAGAGTGGGGGAGTATGATTATAATTGGCAACAATTCCTACATCCTACTATATTAAATAATGTTTGTATTAGTCTTGCTTTTGGCCAACTCTTCAGTGCCAAGAAAGACTTCACTTGGATTGTTCTCACTGATGCATTTATAATCACATTTGAGAGAGCTTCTGTTCAATATTCATTCAGTGCTGCATACAGTATATATTCTGCCATTTTTTCCTGAGATCTCAAAGTCCTCCTCCTCTTCCTCCTCCTCCTCCTTCTTCTTGCTGCTCCATAGGTTAATTGTTCTCACTGTTAAGAAGTTTCTCCTTAATTCCTTCTCCTAATTAAACTCTTCCTCCTCCTTCTCCTCCTCCATGTACATTACTTAATATCAAGACTTAAGGCCAAAATTCATTAATGTACAACAAACACTTCTACGCAACTTGCACTGGTTTTTTAATGTTATATTCAGTTCTGAAGGGGGGAAAAATCAAATAACATTATACTCATTAACACCAACATTTACAGCATAATTAAGATTGATAAATCCTTTTTTGTACAATATCTGCAATTGTCTAAATTATTTAAACAGATAATTTTTAATCAACCCTGTATAAGTACCACTGTATTAAAGTAATAATAATGTATAGGTTTTACAACAATACCGTGTTTCCCCAAAAATAAGACCCTGTCTTACATTTTTTGAACCCCGAAATAAGCACTTGGCCTTATTTTCAGGGAGGTCTTATTATTTGGGGGCATGTGGAGCAAGATGGGGCTCCTCTTGCCATCTTACCTGATTTCCAGCTCTGTCTCCCTAACCCTAACCAGAGGAAATGGTGGGGACTGGCTGCGCATGCGGTTAAATATTTTCGGGGAGGGCTTATTTTCAGGGGGTGGCTTATTTTAGTGCATGCACTCAAAAGCACGATTGGGCTTATTATCAGGGTATATTTTTAAAAATTGCACTTGAAAAAAGATGTATAAATGTTAGACCATATTGATATGACAATTGATTTGTAGCGTTCGAATATTTTCTCAGCAATTCTCTCAAGTTACAGTTCAGTGCAGGAAATGGTGAACTGCTTTAACTCTGAATAGCTCAGAACACCTGAATACAGTTCTCTAGTTTGAAAAGAAATGGGCAGTGATAGTCTAAAGCAGTGTTTCCCAAACTTAACTTTAAGTTGATTGGACTTCAACTCCCAGAATCCCCCAGCTGGCATGTGATTATTCTAAAGCTATGCTCATTGGGACATGAATGTGCATGTATTTTTTTTTCTGGGAACCTGAATGATCTGTGGTGAACATTAGATGATATGATACAACAAGGGGCATGGATCATAAAACTGATGTATCAAAGATCAAGGTTTGAGAGAGCAAATGTTATATATATATAACAACCTGGCTAGAAGAAAAACACACATAAACCCTACGAAGAAGTAAGAAAATTGATACTGTACCTTTACAGGGAGGATACATAAGATATGGGTGTGGCCTACTGATGACAGCTAATGAGCTAGAAATGGATCTATTTAGGTCTCCCACCTAGCAGTTAGAGCTTGCTAGGTGTTAGAAAAGAAAAAAGCCCAGAACCGAGTAGATGTGATTCTACTGAGCTGGAGCTACAAAAAAACCTTGGCTATGTAGGGAAAACCTGGCTAGAAGAAAAACACACATAAACCCTACGAAGAAGTAAGAAAATTGATACTGTACCTTTACAGGGAGGATACATAAGATATGGGTGTGGCCTACTGATGACAGCTAACGAGCTAGAAATGGATCTATTTAGGTCTCCCACCCAGCAGTTAGAGCTTGCTAGGTGTTAGAAAAGAAAAAAGCCCAGAACCGAGTAGATGTGATTCTACTGAGCTGGAGCTACAAAAAAACCTTGGCTACGTAGGGAAAACCTGGCTAGAAGAAAAACACACATAAACCCTACGAAGAAGTAAGAAAATTGATACTGTACCTTTACAGGGAGGATACATAAGATATGGGTGTGGCCTACTGATGACAGCTAACGAGCTAGAAATGGATCTATTTAGGTCTCCCACCCAGCAGTTAGAGCTTGCTAGGTGTTAGAAAAGAAAAAAGCCCAGAACCGAGTAGATGTGATTCTACTGAGCTGGAGCTACAAAAAAACCTTGGCTACGTAGGGAAAACCTGGGTAGAAGAAAAACATATATATATATATATATATATATATATATATATATATATATATATATATATATATATATATATATATACAGGACATGAATACGTCTAAAGCAAGCAGATGAATTTCCATTTTCTGATAGAATGTTTATTAATTATAGGTTAACGGATGGAGAAAGGTTAAGGTGCACAAATCTTGGATGAAATGTAGTGAATAGTTTGTGATCTGTCATAAGGAATTAATATTTGTTGAAAGAACTGAAAATGTGTATAATTGTATTTCTGCCCACTTTGTTATGATATGCAGGAGAAATACTAAAGTATAATGAACACAGGGGTAATGAAGGTCTTAAGTAGTGTGCATGTTCAACCAGGCAGCAAGAATGAATGAGTCCTGAATGAATGGGGATTGAACACAGAAGTGAGTAAACAGAATGAAAGAAGTACATTGAGATAAAGTAGTTAAATCCTATAAAGACAATGAATGAAGAATGAATCTCAAAACATCTAGGAAGGAAGGATGACTCATCTGAAAGAAGACGATTGAGAAAGCCTTGGTTAGACAGAGCCCATGGCATCCTCCAGAGCCAATTCTAGTTTAGAGGTTCCAAATTGTAGACGACACCCAAACTGAAAAGATTTCTGAAAAACAGAATAAAGTGAATAGTAGTATGTGTGTATCAGTGTGCCTGCTTGAAACTGAAATATAATTTTGCAACAATGGGTGCTGATGTAATTAAAAATACTTACTGCGATTCACAGTAAATAGGGTGAAAATGTCTGAGAAAAGGAAAAAAAAATCATCCAGGGCTGAAAATCAGAGGCACAAAGCTAAAAAAAAAAAAGTGAAGGAAAAAAAGAAAGAAACAAGAGGGCGCCTTTTTGAAATTCCTAACAAAATTGGAAGATGAACCAAACTACAGAAGGCACCAGAATATGATTTTGCCCAGGGGCAAAAGAGGGTCAACTTTGGCAACTTTAAAACTTGTGAACTTCAACTCCCAGATTTTCCCAGCCAGCCATGCTGGGAGTTGAAATCCACAAGTCTTAAAGCTGCCAGAATTGGACACCCCTGGTTTCCAGCCAGTTCTGGAACCGTAAAAGCAGAGAGGTGAGAAGCTTCAAAAGCCAACATACATAATCCATGATCTATGGACATGTTGGAAGCATAGATAGAAAGATCTGGAGAGATCTAGAGAATGGTTTGGACAAAAACAGGATTCAGCTATATTTAATTTCCTAATTTCTTATGTTTCTTATATCCTTTTTGTATTTAATTTCTTTGGATTCATATTTTTTGTTCTTTTCTTTTGCTCTGTTACTTACTTCAAAAGTGAATAATGTATGGGTATGTTTTTTTTAATAAAAAGAAGTGTCAGTATCACCTTTCTGACAGGCAATGCTGTGTTCTCTGGTTCAGGAAATAGTGGTTTTTTAAAAGAGAGGATGTAAATGTAATGTTAGCAACATTCTGCCTGCTCTTTTTTTTCTCATGACTCCTCTTCAAGGTTGCTTTTTTTAAAAAAACCCACTGAACTGTGCTCAAGAAAATTGTACAATAGGATTACATGCTTTTGAATCAGGCTATGTTGATGGGTTGTAGAAATTTGACCTTAAGACTTAATTTTCAATTTTTTTTTCATCATGAGCCTTTCTTCAATTCAATTCTGTGCCTTCAGATTTTATCTCTTCCTCTTTAACCTATTTGTAAAAAAAAAAAATCAAGCCTTTTCAAGATGGTCTTCCATATATACAGAGGGTGGCAAAAAAAGTGGTTCTTTTATACAGAGACTTCAGGACCTGTCCTGGGAAATCTGAAGGAACTTGGGATGTTTAATCAAGAGAAAAGATGACCAAGAAAGATATGTCAGTGAGGAGAAGCACAGCAAATGACAAAAAGTAATTTTTCAGTGGCCTTAGGAACTAGGCCAAGAAATAATAGGTGTACATTACACCAACCTATATTGAATTTGAATTTAAATTAATTAATTTGTTTGTTTATCTATCTATTTCCCACATTTATTAGTTTTATAAATAACTCAAGGCAACGAACATACCTAATACTCTTTCCTCCTATTATTACCATAACAACAACCCTGTGGGATGAGTTGGGCTGAGAAAGAATGACTGACCCAAAGTCACCCAGTTGGTTTTCATACCTAAGACAGGACTAGAACTCACAGTCTCCTGCTTTCTAGCCTGGTGCCTTAAGCACTAGACCACCCTGGTTCTGAACTGAAAGATAAAGAAATAATAAAGAAAAAGGAAATATAAGGAAAAAAACCTTGCCAATGGTAAGATCTGTGCAATAGTGAAATAGGCTACTTAGGGAGGTTATGGATTTTCCATCTCTGGAGGTTTTCAAGAAGAGGCTGGACAAACTACCTCTTCTGATGGTTTAAAATGATTTTTTTGCATACTGCAGAAGGCTGACTAGGTGATATTTGTGATCCTTTCTGGATCTACAATTCTATGATTCTGTAGTTGATGGGCTACTACGAGTAGTCCTTGCTTAACAATGGCACTTGGGACTGGCAACTCCCATCGCTAAGCAACCCAGTCATAAAGTGCAATATCACATGATATTTATACAAAGGCAGTTGTTGTGGCTGTGGTTGTTAAGTGAATCCTGCACAGTTCAGTGACCGCCATTTGTGACCTCTTGCCAACCTTCCCACTGATTTTGCTTGTTGGAATTCTGTGCTGAAGGTTACAAATGGCAATCCGGTGACCATGGGATACTGTGACTGTTGTAATTGTGATCCAGGGGCCAGACGCTCAAATCACAATCACATACTGCAGGGTTGCTGCAATGACCACAACTTCAACAGTCAGTAACTTCCTCATTCCATGTTGCCTTAACTTCAAACTGTTGCTGAATGAAGTGGTTAACTAAGGATTACCTGTATTAGAGCTGGTTTCATCTTTAGGTGAAACGAAACATGGATTTCCGGAGCTTCAGTGAGAGACAAATAGCCAGCTAAATATCTGCTACCCTCTTTACATCTTTTCTTCCATTTTTTTCGCAGCAAATATAGTTTATCATATATTGTAGAAGTGCGCGTGTCAAAATTTCTGTTTTGTGCTATATTATTTCTGTCTCGTGTTTGTGAACTACTATCAATATAAAAATGTTGTCTTTAACTAGTGGATCATGGGTTCTAGGAAAAGTATTGAAACAATTACGTAGATATTGCCCAATAATTCATTTAGCACTGCTTAAAAGTATGTGACAAATGTTCACTGATTGAATAAAGTACTGAGCGTCATAAGTACTTAGATGTTCCTTTGAAATTGCTAGTCAGATAAACCACAACATATTAATTGTGAAACCACCATACCAAATTTGTCTGATTATGGATAGGTGTGAATTGTGTGAAGATTGCAAGCTGACATAAAAGCAAGCCTTTTTCTCAAGCTGTTTCTTACCAATTAAAATATACCATCCTTTGGACTATGCCGTGTGACCATGTTTTTACTTTAGTTTACTTCCAAGGGGGAAAAAATTAGTTAACTGATTAAATAATCAGCTGAACACTTAAAAATAATTCAACTTTATGTCTACTAGTTTATGTCATGAAAGTCAGAGACATCACAGGTCCTTTTTAATTATTTATCTTCTCCAACTTCCTCAGTTGATGTTAAGAATTATGTATTTGGGGGGGGGTGTCTTCAATACTAGATGAATGGGGTCACAGCTTGTATATCTTTTACACAAAGATTATATTTAAATGGGGCTTTGCAAAGCATTTAAAGGATTGTGTGCTTTGCAAAACAGTGTAGGTTGGTGTGAACCAAAAGCCCTCTCCTGGAAGCTTAAAAAAGCCTAAAAACACTTATTTTAAGAATTCTTAGTATAATGGGTGTGCACACTTATGGAAATTACCTAGGAAGGACTTTGAAATAGCCTGGTTGAGCCTTCTTTGTACTTCAGAGAAATACTTCATTCACACTAACATGCTTTGTGAAGCACTACTTCAGGTCTTTCTGTCAAAATGTGGGACCGGATGAAGTTCACAAATCAAGGGATAAATTAAGAAATGTAGTTAAGTCTAATAATTCAGATATTTGCTCACCATTTGTATTCACCAGGTTAAAGACAAACATAAAGTCTTACTGCATCTTTTATTTATTTATTTATTTTATTTTATTTAGTTTGTCAAACATGTATGAGATAACAGGTATAAGTATAAACATGGACATGAGCACATGAAATGAGTACAAATAAATGGGGACAGTAGGATGGTCTACTCTATCTGCTTGTAGTTCCTCCTCAGAAAATCGAATGAAGGTAGTATATTTTTTTTCTTACCTAAGTCTGCTGCTTAGGGATATATCTAGACAGTCAGTTTAATGTGCTTTTCTCTAGTCTGTGGAGCACCATGAGAATATGCTAGCATCATTTGATCAATCTATGTAGTCAGTCTCAACTTTGTCTCAGTAAGGAGAGTGACCATATTCTAATAAATTACTGCAGGGCAAATTATAGGGCAGAGAAAAAATGGATCTCACCCCCTGCCCCCAATTGAGGAAAAACATCCACAGGTTGCTCTACCTCTTATGGGCTGGGAGTTGCGAAGTGAGTTTGGATGGATGGATGGATGGATGGATGGTACGATAGATAGATAGATAGATAGATAGATAGATGATAGATAGATAGATAGATAGATAGATAGATAGATAGATAGATGGAAGGTACAGTGTGTTTAACCATGCCACCTATCAGAAATATTAAATGTATTTACAGTTCTAGTGACTAGATGTGACCTGCCTATCGGTTAGCAAACACATGACATTACAGAGCAACCTGTTTTTCTATGTGGAGCTAATAGGCAGGTCACTATATGAAGTCTTGGTCTACCATTAAGAAAAAATCTGCTTGCTATCACTACTGTAGCAACAAACTCATTAGGAAATGTGGTAGACCAGGACCTCTTTAAGATGACCAGCGTATTCAAGACAAATGTCTTGATGGTGGCAATGGCTTTAGAGAGGTTCTGGTCTATAACTTTTTTTAGAGATCTCGAAGCTGCTTTCTCCTAATGGCCTGAGGGAGAAGCTGGAAGGATAAATTCCTACATGACTTGAAAGCAACTAATAGATCTGAGCAGATTCCAGCCTCTACTGCATTTGCATAGTTGCATTAAATATGACACAAATTGTGCATATAACAAGACGTCTGTCAGGAAAGGATGGCACATTGCCTTATCCAATCAGACAAATTGAAAATTAACTGACCTTGATTATAGGCTTGGGGATGAAATGAAGGTTATGTTAAATAGACATGTCATTTGAGAATGGACAGCAAGCCATCTTTGAGCCAAAATTAGGGGAAGATGTTAAATGTGCCTTAGGGGTTATTGCATGTGATATATTTTTTAAACACAAAAATTCTAGTAACTAGAGAAGAAATAACAGTGTTTTCTTATTTCTGAAGCTAGAGTTACAGGAATCATGTTTCTTGCACCCAGATGAGCCCAAACCAAGGTTAGAAAGATCTCATGAAGAATGTTGATTAGAGAGGATTGGACCATGTGCACAAAGAGGGAATTATTTTACAGCTGATAAGAATATAAGGTAAGAGAAAGGGATGCCCAGATATCATTCAAAATGGAGAGGCACTATAGCATATTTCTTTGAAATGCAGTATAGCAACTTTGATTTGTGAGAGGTGTTCCAACCCTAATTGTTATTTTAACAAGCTGCTCCCGTACTTAATTGTGGAAGGAGAAGAGATAAGAAAGCAGTCATGACCCATCCTTGCAATCTGTTACATTTCACCAGAGACATAAATTCTATAACTATTTGAGCTCCTTGACAGACCTTTGGAACTGCTATAAAGAATCCCACAGTGAGATGAACAACTAGGAAAACACATTTGGATTACTTATTTTAATGTTAACTACTCAAAGATCTATAACTAATTTTAGTAGAATAGAATAGAATAGAATAGAATAGAATAGAATAGAATAGAATAGAATAGAATAGAATAGAATAGAATAGAATAGAATAGAATAGAATAGAACAGAACAGAACAGAACAGAATAGAATAGTTTTTTTTTATTGGCCAAATGTGATTGGACACACAAGGAATTTGTCTTGGTGCATATGCAATCAGTGTACATAACATTATGTTGTCTTTCCTCAGTATCTGCCACTATACAAAATATAATAAAATTTAGAAATTTAGAAACATAAATCCAAACTGTTATTTCTTTAGCACAAGAAACCACAGACTAAATGAAGTGGAGAAATGAGGTATTTTCCCTCTTAGTTATAAGTCTGACTTAAGTGGTTACCAATTTGGTTTCTATATTTGCTGCATTGGTACATTCCAATTAATATGTACTTTCCCCCCCCCTGCAATTGGATATCACCTGCAACTGGCAGTCAAAAGGTAGTAATCTGGTTCAACTTCATACAAAGCTATGGATTGCTTAACTATAATTTAAGCCAAGTTGTCTAAACCAATTATCATTTAAACCAAGTTGGAATAAACCAAATTGGCTAAATTCATGCAACATAAAAGTATGGTATATAGACTTTTATAGCCAGGTCACATAGTATGCTAGATCAGGCCACACAGCTCAGGTTATGGCTTAGCAAAGTCAGTCATTCCATCCATTCTGTCTTTTCTTCCTCGATGGATTTTTCTTGTAAGAAAAAAGTAAGACAAGAACATAGAGGAATACAAATAGAAGCTATTGTCACACATTTACACAATCATAACTTCTGAAAACACTCCTTTCTTAGTAAAAACATTGTCAGTGCTCCAAAAAATACTATTACTAAACAAGAGACACACAATTTTTTCAAAATTTTGGTCAAGCCTTATTCAAGCTAGACAACATATTAAGAATCACACAGTTTCTCTTCTCAGAGTTTATAAGATATCTGAAGTGTGTTACGAGACTGGGGAAGGCTTGCACTATAGAACCGGTAGTAAAACTGGCGGGAGGCTCTGCCCACCGACCCTGACATCATAAAAATGCTTCTGCGCATGCGCGTGGCCCCGCTGCAAACCGGTAGTAAAAGTAAGTAGGACCCACCCCTGCTTGAGAGGAATTATAATCAGTGGAGTCTGTAAGCAGAAATATGGCCTTCCTCATTTTTACAGGCATCACAGGATTTAAAGAACTTAACACAGTACAAGGCTGGTCTTAAATCATCATCTTTCTGGATGAATTTGGAATGGAACACTTGTAAAATAGAAGAATGATTCCAACAATGCTGAGAAAGCATTCACAAGATTTGGATATCTCTACATAAGGCCGGATCCCGGGCCGGATGCGTCACATACTGGCCACACCCACGGCCAGTAGGGTGAAGGCAGGAAAAGTCCCGCTACATCACGTGACGCCACCATGACATGAGTTTGACACCCCGGCTCTACATGATATCTTTTGCCAAGTCTGTCTTTCCTAAACACATTCATTTATAGAACACTCTGACCTAGTTGGTGTTCTCCAAAGTCCTGTTTAGCTCCCTGCTTACCCGCCTGAAACCTTGGATCACCTTTGGAGGCCTTCATTCAGAAGCTTCCATCAAGCAAAGCAAAATAAGTGGGTATAAGGGAGCAGATCTGAAGCATTATGGCCATCATAGGCATCACTATACTTCTATAGTCTGTTTTTAGTTGGTATACGTTCATCCTCCAGGAATTCTTTTCTTTGAAGTCATTTGTAAACCTCGATTTCTAGAAACATATTCATAATGAAAATTTGTTCTTCTCCCATGAGTATCTGTCATTCAGCCAATGTCTAATGAGGATGTCCTCTTGAGCTACCACATCTCTTGGAGGTTCATTGTGACCTGGAGCGAGACTGTTTAGTGAAATTTGTATTTTATTAATAAACTTACCTGAGCAAGTAGACAGAATGCAGCTTGAGGGTGAGAATTGCATGCAGATTCCCAATCCAAGGACTTTCCTGAAATCACAAATGAAATTGTAAAGCGTAAAAGAATTAACTACATGAGGATAACTTATTGTGGTTTTAATGGCATTGAAATGAAATGAAATGAAATGAAATAATGAAATGAAATATAGGTTTGTTTGTCCAAATCTCAGCAGGAGCCTTAGCGTTCCACTTAAAAACTGAGTGTGGTTCTTAACCTGTTTAGCTCCCTGCTTACCTGCCTGAAACCTTGGATCACCTTTGGAGGCCTTCATTCAGATGAAGGCCTCTCCATTAAATTCATGAAGTGGGCGGTTGCAACCCATTTGTCAGTGCACCCCCTGTCCATTGATAGGATATGAGGAAAAGTTCCTTTCTCTCCCTTCCCCCACTGCTGAACATCCTCCAAATCTGCCCAATTAGATTAAAGGAGTCTCTGAAGCAGATCTGGGTACACACAGAGATTGAAAGGTAAACAGCCAGGATGGTGTGTAGCATTTAACTATGGATTAAGGTGCAAGTCTTCCCTTAGCCATGAAAGATCCCTGGATGACTTTGAACCAGCCAATCTGCCTCGGCCAAAAATACTTTTAAAAGTTGTTTCAGTGATAGAATGAAGGGAGATTGTCATATATGCAGAGGTGGGTTTTAGCAGGTTCTGACCAGTTCTGGAGAACTGGTAGCAGAAATTTTGAGTAGTTCAGAGAACCGGTAAATACCACCTCTGACTGGCCCCGCCCCCATCTATTCTCTGCCTCCTGAGTCCCAGCTGATTGGGAAGAAATGGGCATTTTGCAGTAACCTTCCTCTGGAGTGGGGAGGGAATGGAGATTTTATAGTATTCTTCCCCTGGAGTGGGGTGGGAATGGAGATTTTACAGTATCCTTCCTCTGCCACGCCCACCAAGCCACACCCACCAAGCCACTCCCACCATGCCATGCCATGCCAACAAAGCCACGCCCACAGAACCAGTAGTAAAAAAAAATTGAATCCCACCACTGCATATATGTCACCCTGGTGGAGGAAGAGAGAGTTAGCAAAGAAAGGGAGGGGAAATCCCAGTGTTTGCTTACCTAGCATAGAATATGTTCTTTAAAATGTGCAAGACAAAAGAATCTCCCCTCCAATATTGTCCTACATATGTATGACTGCTATTTAGTATTAGAAATTCCATGGGATTTATTCCAAGTAAGCTGAAAAGATTGCAACCTTTGATATCTAACTATCTCATGAAATAAACAAAAACTTTCAGTGCAAAGTCCTCACTTAATCTACCTCATTAATTAATGTATTACTTAATAGCATAATGGCACCATCTGAACAAAGACGAATATTGTACAGTGCCAAATGGTACTATTGTGATACATTCTATCAAAGCACTCTTCAGTATTGCCAGTCCAAATCAATGGGCTTCACAGCACCTATGAGAACCAATTTTGTCTAATAGTTAAGACATTAGATTAGGAATGGAAAAACCTGAATTCTGATCCTGTTTTCAGCCTGGCAGTTGGGTGACTTTGAGCCAATCATTTTCTCCCTGCCCTAGAAAGAAGGCTATAGCAAACTACTTCCGAAAATGCTTCGATTGCTAGGACAGGAATGAAATCTGATTTAAAGGCATTAATAAAGGAGAATATTTGTAATTCAGAGTTGAAATAAGGGGTCCTTGGTGCTCTCTGAGCTTGGTTGTTTTCTTGCAGATGTTTCATTACCCACATTAGGCAACATTATCAGTGATCCCTTAGAGGCATTTAAAAACAATTAATACACCCCTGACCCCTCCCTTTTTACAGAAATGAGAGTTGGGGTCTCTCAGGAGAAACTGAACAGCCAAATGCAGTGGGAAAGAGTTATTTAAGAGTGAAGGGCAAAACAAGACAGATTAGGATCAAGAATGAATAAAGGATGAGTTACACTGAATTGAATACAAAACAAAGTGGTTAGTTCCAAAGAAATAGACTGAAAGACTATGAGCATAATAGAAAAAGTAAATGTGAATCAAATGTAGGAAATAAGAATTAATGGTTTAAAGCAGATCTGCACAACAGATGTTCTCTGGGCCATAAGTGCTCTGCCAAACAGCCTTGGACAGCCCAATGGCATTTTTTGAAAACTCAATAAATTTGCCAGTATCCAAAATATTGGCTGTTGAATGCCTCCAATGTCTCCCGGCTTTCATTGCTGCTGCCAACACTCCAACTGTGTGGTACAACCATTATTTCTTTGCAACCCATGATGATTTTTCAGTTATCAGTGTAGCCCTTTCCCCTCAAGGAGTTGTGGAGGTCTGGTATAGAGGAGAGGGGGAAATTGGATATGTTGTGGTTGTATGGAATTGATGAGATCCTGAAAAAAAGAAAAGGCAAGAAGTCTCAAAGACACATGGCAAGGTAACCAAACAGGTAAACCGAGGTATAGAATAGATTTTGCTACATGCATTTTGCTTACCGCATGTTTTAATTTCTGCAGCTCACTATTTCTTGCTCCTTTCTTCAATTTACATAACATTCCTTAAGCCTCAGGCAGGAAGCCCTATACCATTTTAGATAAATGGTTGTCCAATCTCTTCATAAAAACTTTTAGAGTTGAAGCATTCACAACTTCTGGAGGCAAGTTGTTCCACTGATTAATTGTTCTAACTCTCAGAAAATTCTTCTTAGTTCTAAATTGCTTCTCTCCTTGATTAGTTTCCATCCATTGCTTCTTGTCCTACCTTCGGGTGTTTTGGAAAATAGTTTGACTCCCTCTTCTTTGTGGCAACCTCCTGAGATATTGGAACACTGCTATCATGTCACTGTTAGTCCTTCTTTTCATTAAACTAGACATACCCAATTCTAGCAACTGTTCTTTATATGTTTTAGCCTCCAGTCCCCTAATCATCTTTGTTTCTCTTCTCTGCACTCTTGAGTCTCTTTTTTACATTGTGGCAACTAAAACTGGATCCAAGTGTGGTCCAGCATTAATCCAGCAGTTGCTGGAAACCAACAAAAGTACATTTAAGTGCATGGAATAATGACGGAAATAACTACTGGCTACTGGCTAATAGATCTGCTTTAGACTCATTCATCTGAATATTTAAGAAAGCTATTATACCATAATACTATGTAATATATATTACCTTTGTTGGCTTTCTATATTGTTCATCTTGTATGGTAGAAATGGCCATAGGAATTTTAATCTTTGAATGAATAGTTCAAGTGCAAAATAAGTTGCTAGAAAACACCTTTGCATTATCTTATATATCTTTTCAATTACATCCAAGTGCATTAATTTATAGAGGAATTTTAAGCTGTAACTAATTAAAAATAACTATCATGTGTTGAATTGAAGTTGTAAATAGCTGAGACAGTATCACATTTCTACACAAGGGCCATGAATAATGCATTATCATGTTGGAAACATAGAAATTTGCTTGAAATATTTATTTTAGTGTTTGATCACATAACTGACATTCTTTTAATGAAAATATGGAAGTATATAATCACAACACTAGAAATAGTTTATTTCAGGTTGAAAAAATCTGCAAATATAATTGGGTTTCCTTAAATCTCCAAAGACTTCTAATTACTAACATTAATCTATTCTATCTAGGTTATATGTTTTATTTATTATTATGTCCTCTGTCATTTATTTGATACATGGGTAGAGTTTTCAGCACCAAGTTTTTAAAATATTCTTTGAAATCATAGCATAGTTTAAACTCGAAATATAATTTTTCTTGTCTGTACAATAAAACGTAATGATAACATACATCATCTATCATATTGTGTGACTAGAGTTGAGAACTAAATTGTTAACCTTTTTTAAAATAACGGAATATTAGTAATTACAGGTAGTCCTTGACTTATGACCATTCATTTAGCAACTGTTCAAAATTACAACAGCACTGAAAAAATGACCAGCCCTCAAACTTATAACCATTGCAGCATCCCTGCAGTCATATGATCACAATTTGGACACTTGTCAACTGTTATGTATTTACAGTGGTTGCAGCATCCTGTGGTCATATAATCACCAGTGGTGGGTTGCTACTGGTTCACCCCAAACTGGGCGAACCGGTAGCGGCGGTGGCGGGAAGCTCCGCCCACCTCCCCGGACGCTTTTGTTCATGAGCAGAAGCTTTACATGTGCCCACGAGCAAAACGGTAGCGACGGGATTTGCAACTCATTACTGATGATCATCATTTGCAACCAGCTGGCTTCCGGAAAATGGCGAAGGTTGTAAAATCAGGCAGGGTCACATGATGACTTATTTAACAACCACATTGCTTAGTGATGAATGTTGCAGTCCCAATTGGGTTTGTAAGTTGAGGACTACCTGTAGATGTGAAGGTATTGGATTAATAGTAGAGAAGTACGTGTACATATTCCTATTGATTTATTTTTATTGTACTTTCTTGTTTATTAGTGGAATGATAGATCACCCAATCTAAAAGGAATTTGCGATAAAGCAATGAACCTACGGTGTAAAAGTAAACATTAAAAAACATGCAACTTGTCAACTTAAGGAGAGACCTGATTGAAAAACAAATCCTAGTCATAACAGCTGTTCAACAGTGGAACAATCTAACTCTAGAAAAGGTGGGGTCTCCTTGATCAGAGATGTTTAAGCAGAGACTCTTAGGGATGACACAGTGGGTTTTCCTGCACTGGGCAGGAGGTTGGGTTAGAATGATGATCTCAGGGCTCCTTCCAACCCTTATATTCCCTGATTTTGTTGATCTTTGCTGTTGTATTCATTTTTCAGTCAGTGCCAATTCTCCTATTTTGAAATATCATTGTTCCAAAAAAAGATCTACTTCCATTTTTGAATGTTTTGTAATAGTAAATCTGTTGAGTAACAGTGGAAAAAATGAATTTCTTGTAGCACAACAGTTTAGGTCTTTGATAACGCTAAAGGATGAACTTACCTAGAATTAATTAGCAACAATTGCTAAGTATTTTTTTTTCAATTTTCCAAAATAATTTTCACCAACATCAATAACGAAGTGGCTATTGCTATCAGAAATGCTACTATGAATGAAATGTATTACAATCTAACCAGAGAATTCTAAAAAAAATTAAATTAATGTAATGCCATTTTCAAATGATAAATTCATATTTATGAATTATTTTTATCATATATTCTGGATAACTAAACTCTGAGATCGATTCCTCTGGATTTTTCTGCTATATATGGGGAAATCCTCAAAGCCCCCGCCCCCATATTCCTTTTTATACCCACTCTTACTTACATCTCCCCACAAAAACTTAAAACCAACCTTTGGGGAAGGTATTTTTCCCTCTTTCTCTCTCTTTTCCTTTTCTGTAGAATTAAGAAAGGAAGGGGTGTATGTTTTCTGTAGAAATTAAATCATTTTTCTATCAATGTTCCCAAACTCTCAAAAATAGTTTCAAATCAGTCCCATTGCATTTCCATCCTATTGGAGGTGGGAGTGAGTAAAAAAAGAGGAGCAGTTTACCTTTTTAATGGATGCCTCCTGCAGCCAATCTCATCTTTAGAATCTAAAAAAAGAAACAAAACCAAACCCTTAAATTGGCCTCATTTGCCCCTCCATGCCTTCAGGTGCCTCCTGCAGTTTTCTCAGTGGTTGGGAGCCTGAATTGTTCTTCCCACTTCTACCATGCAGACTTTCAATCTGACTTTTAGCTGCAGAGCCCAAATTTTCATTCTATAGTTTTCATGAGAGCCTGTGATAGTTGATGCAGCATTGAAGTTATTTCTCTGATTTAAAATTATGTGGATATACCGTGTTCTTAAAAATACTAGTAACAGTTCTGACAGCAATAAACATCTAAAAAGATGGTGGAACTTGTTTCATTTGTAACCACAGCTTAAGAGCTGTGGGTGGCGCAGTGGTTAGAATGCAGTATTATAGGCTAATTCTGCTGACTGCCAGCAGTTCGATTTTCGCCAGGTTCAAGGTTCACTCAGCCTTCCATCCCTCTGAAGTCAGTAAAATGAAGACTCAGATTGTTGGGGGCAATATACTGATCTGTAACCACTTGGAGAGGGCTGTAAAGTACAATGAAGCAATAAATAAGTCTAAGTGCTATTGCTATTATTAAGAAGAGAACCATTTCTCATATATAGTTAGATCTCTAATCTTGCACAGCTCATATGTAGATATTTGAATGTTCTCTAAATGATAGCTTTGACATTGGTTCTCATATGTCTTGCTGTTGAGCCCATAGAAACATAGATGCTCCCATGGGAGCCGCATCTGGATCGCTGGTTACATTTCAATGTATGTGTGACCATGTTCCCACAAACTGGGGTTATTGGAAATCTAATTTTAGTAGATGTCAGAAACTGAACTATGGTTCTGAACTACACAACATCTGAAAATATAGATACAATTTCTTATCTATGCTGCATCTTCCCTGGGATCTGAGAGGGCTTGCAAAATCTGCAGTTTACTCCTGAAGATTCACAAATGAAACAAACCAGGAAGCCAAATATGCATAATTTGGGAAGTATTTCTGTCCTGACATGACAACTGGGTTTTTTTAATGTTATTTAAAGTTTATTAATGAATCATTTCAAAGGAAATTCTATGAATCCTTAAGTGTATTGTTAAGGGGGTAGATTGTGTAATGCACACATATTGGTCTGTTTGTTTTGATAGTATTAGTTATTGTTAGTTAGTGCTGACACATACTTTTCTTTCAAGACAATTAACAGATTCGGAAGAAAATGATGTGTTAAGAGTCATAACAGATGAATGTTGCCTCAGATCAGTCCCTTAATTGTAGTTTCTCTTTCCTAAAGACTTCTTCCCTCCCAAGATTCTTATTCATCACAGATACTTTTGCATTTTTAAAAAATATACCTGCAACATAGACTGCTAAATGTAGCATTCATTTAACTGAGCCTCTTACAGACCCAAAAGCTGCATCCATCTGGGATCAGTGCTACACTCTGAACTCCACAACCCCATTAGTCTTGGGCAGATTTTCAGCAACTGAGCGAATTCACTTCCAGCTCTGCTGCTGCTTGAGAGGGAATGTTAGGTACTTCTTCTGGACCTAGAGGTCAGCTGGAGTCCCTCCTCATCCCATTTCTTGCATCTTAGGATTTTCTCACTTCTTTCTGGAACCACCTCCCCATTCCTTCTTATTTTGGTGTTATTCTAGTTATTCTAGAGGAAGGTTTGCCATGTCTGTCATATAATCTTCAGAAAGAGACTCAGCAAGGACATTATTTGCAACAAATTGAACAAGAAATTATGAAGGGTGGAGCAGATAGATGGCAGAGCAGTGGGTTTTCTATTCCGCATTAGCTAGTGGGAGGTCTTTCAGACTTCTTCATTCTTCCTAGGAACAATGAGAACAGTATGGCAGTGCAAACCAATACAGAAGTGCCCTGGGACAGCTAAACCTGCCTGGAAGCATACAAAATTTTCAGTAGCTGAGTCCCATTTGGCTTCCACTAGTGGGAAGGATCAGGACCACTCAAAGGGTGTCATGGAAGATTGAGAGGTTTCTTCAGGGCAAAATTCATTTGGGATAAGCAGGTTGTAGGAAGAAGAATGAAAGAGAAGGTGTAGTATTCAGATCCACTTAATTTTTTAAAGATATTTTATCCGGCTTTCATTATTTTTATAAATAACTCAAGGCAGCAAACCTAACTAATATTCCTTCCTCCTCCTATTTCCCTTCAAAAACATCCCTGTGAAGTGAATTGGGCTGAGAGAAAATGACTGTCTCAAAGTCACCCAGCCAGCTTTCTTCTGCAACACATGGCCATCATTGAATAAATGACCATTTCTCAATCTACTGTTCTTCAATTGTATTGGCCATTGGCTATTGGTCATGCTGGCCTGGGAATTCTTGGAACTGTAAACCATCACATCTGGAGGATACCAGGTTGAAAAAGATTAGAACAAGATGTCAGTGGGCATGAAAGACAGAAATAGCCAAGTGAGATGTCGCTGGTGCAGATAATATTTGCTGAATCTTCTACCCCAGTCATCTGTGCATGTCTGGCCCTTCAAGCATGAAGGGAAGTGATTAGTGCTTATTCATCTCCCAGCAAATAAAGCTGGGTGGTAGGAAAAGCACAAAGAGGAGAATCCACTAATCACTCTCCTTTAATTGTCCCACCTTAATATAATAATATAATATAATATAATATAATTAATAATATAATGAGCACACCAATAACTAGCCACCAACTAGGTGGAACAAAGCTTGGCTATCACATTGAGAGAATTATGCTTTTCTGCTAATTTAAGCATGAGATAGAACTATAACCTGACAGTGAGGAAGAGTATGTAATCCAGCATTTTGATCCTCACAGTGACCAAATTGATACTTCTCAGGTAGTCACTGCATAGAAACATGTCCTCTCCCACCATTGTTTCCTTGCACTTGGTATCAGAAATCATACTGCTTTTGTCCCATAAGACTGATTTTTCAAGATCAGTTACTCTGGATGAACCTATCCTTTTTAAAGCCTTCCAGGTTAATGGCCAGCAGCTCTACAGAATAATTGCACACTGTTGGATACTTCTTTTGTTCTAATTGCTTGTGATGATATTTTCTGTTCTATCCTGAGGAACTGTGGAATTTTGCAGGAAACAAAAATGGATTGCTCGGTTAGGAAATCAGTGAGTCATGGCATATAAACTTTCCGTGACTCATTGATTTTCTTAATGAGAAAATAAGTTTCTTCTGCATTAGAAACCTTCTTTGTACAGACACAATAGCAAGCTGGGAATTTTGTCCTAAAGCAGAGTTGTGGGTAGACATTAGGCTTGTGGTTCTATTTTACTGTTTCACTGGAATTCTGAGGTTTATCAACTTCAGCCAGAAAACAGTGATTCAGCCAGGCACATAAATTAAAAAAAAATAATGGGTGAAGAGCTTAAGCTTACACTCAAATCCTGTTGTGCATGATGATGATGATGATGATGATGATGATGATGATGATGATGTTATCCATTCAGTCGTGTTCAACTCTTTACAATTCTATGGGTCAGGTTTCTTCACATCTTCCGGTCTTGCACTACTTCTTTGTTCTTGATTGTGCCTGTTTGCTAGTGTTAAATCATAAAGAGCTTAAAATTCTTGCTGATTTTTTGCAGACAACAAGTGCTTCACTGATACATATTTATCTTTTGCTGTCCTTGTTCTAGGCCACGGGTGTCAAACTTGCCGCATCACATTTCTACTTTATTAAATTTTTTCCATTATAAAAGAAAATATATACAATCTCTATTTCCTTCAGAGGTACAGTGTTTATACAATTTACGGAATCATACGTTAAATAAACTACATCCTTAGCTGTACAATATTCTATACAATATAGCTCGTATTTCGAGTGCATAACAAGTCATATCCTAAAATCATGTTTTTGTCTTGTTCTTCAACCAATTGTACCAATTTCCCCATACTTCATAATATTTAGATTTGTCCTCATTATTTATCTCACTCGTCAATTTTGCCATTTCTGCGCACTCTAGGATTTTGTTTATTAGTATTTCCTCTGAGGGTATGGATTTATATTTCGCAAAGGCTAGTCTAGTCGCAGTTGTAATCTGGATTATGAGTTGCGTTTTGTTGTTATTGAAGCCATCTCCGATTATACCCAGGAGGAAGGTTTCTGGAGATAGAACTATCTCCTGTCCCGTTATTTCACAAAGCCAATATCGAATTTTTGACCAGAACCTTTTGGTCTCTGGGCAGGTCCACCATAGATGAAAGAAGGTGCCGACCGTTTTTCCACATTTCCAACATGTGGCTGAGAGATTGGGAAACATTTTCGCTAGCCTAGCTGGTGCTAGATACCACCTGTGTAGCATTTTATAATGGTTTTCTCTAAATGTTGCCGATTTCGTCATTTTATAATTCCTATTCCAGGCCATCTCCCAGTCGTTAAATTTTAATCTGTATCCCAGGTTTTTTTCCCAAATATTTAGCTGATTTTTTGCTATAATCTCTGCCCTATCCTCATCTAATAAGAAGTTATATATTTTTGCTAGCATCTCCTTGTCTGTTTCCCAAATAATTTTATCAAAATTTCCATATTTAGCTTCTATACCAAATTGGTCTCTGTCTTTTTGGAATCTTGAATTAATCTGCAGGTAATTCCACCAATCCAAATTGAAACCCTGGTCCCTCAATAAATCCAAAGGTTTGAGCTTCCCCTTTTCATCAAGAATGTCTTTATATGTGCCCAATTTATAATCGTCTCTCCTGTTTGGGGCCGCTAACGCTTCCGTAATAGAAAGCCAGTTAGGTACCCTAGTATATATTCTCTGTCTGATTTCCTCCCACGTGCATATAAGAGTCTCCCTAATTTTGTGTTTATGAAAGTAGGATTTTTTTTTTGTTCTTTGTATCCCACAGGTGAGCATGCCATCCTTCCAATAGGTCATGTCCTTCTAATGTCAGGATTCTCCTATTTCGTAACGTGATCCACTCCTTAATCCAAATTATTTTCGCCACCTTTTGATATATTTCCCAATCGGGGAGCCCAAATCCTCCCAAATTTCTTTTCCCTTGAAGTATCTTAAAGGAGATCCTCAATTTCTTACCCTCCCATAGAAAGTTTCTAATGTGTTTGTTCAGGTCCAGAAAGAATTTTTTATCTAAGGTTATCGTCATATTTTGAAATAGGAACAGAATTTTAGGTAGGATGTTCATTTTAATCGCTGCTATTTTACCAATCAGAGACAGTTTTAGCCTTTTCCATCTTTCTGCCGCATCACATTTCTGTCACATGACATATCACAACTTTTTTCTCTTCGAGGAGTTGGGGTGGGTGTGGTCTGCACGTGATGCATCTGACCTGCGGGCCGCCAGTTTGAAGCCCCTGTTCTAGGCATATCCCGAGTCATTTTAAAGTGATAGTAAGACTTTGAAGATCCTCTGTGGAGACTTCTTAAATGAGAAGGACAATCCAATAATAAACACTGCATTACTGCCTAATAATTACTTTACATGAATCCTCTGGCATTGTAGTAACATTTTTCTTTCAAACAGGAAACAAGCAGGGAGTATTGCTCTGGTTGTGATATTTCCTTTTTCTAGCTTGAACTGAATAGTGTTTAATTCACTAAATGCGGCTCAGTTCTGGTAGTTCAGGCTGGGCATCACCAGCTAATTAAAGGCTGTTACAAAGTATAGAAAGTGTTTAGAATAGAATAGAATAGAATAGAATAGAATAGAATAGAATAGAATAGAATAGAATAGAATAGAATAGAATAGAATAGAATTCTTTATTGGCCAAATGTGATTGGACACAAAAGGAATTTGTCTTGGTGTATACACTCTCAGTGTACATAAAAGAAAAGATACGTTCATCAAGAATCATAAGGTACAACATTTAATGATAGTCATAAGTTACAAATTAGCAATCAGGAAACAATATCAATATAAATCGTAAGGATACCAGCAACAAGGTTACAGTCATACAGTCATAAGTGGGAGGAGATGGGTGATGAGAATGATGAGAAGATGAGAAGATTAATAGTAGTGCAGACTTAGTAAATAGTTTGACAGTGTTGAGGGAATTATTTGAGAGAATTAATTTGTGAGAATTAATAGATTCTCACAATGAAAATAAATCTATTTATGATTATTTCTTTATGGAGTAGAAATGGTTTTTTATTTTGGGAGCGAAACAAGTGTTAGGAAAAAAACATTCATGTTGAGCACCAAATGAGTGGTTGTCTCTGTGTTCCTTCTGTGGCTTTATAGTGTCTTTTATTCTTGTTTTCACAGTGTGTTTTGTGTTGGAACCCACCAGAAGGCCAGGTTTTATTTAAACACAATTAAAACATAAAACAGAGGCATCTCTAGAAGGATTGGAAAATTATGATTGGCCATTGGTTTTCTGGTGAACATTGTAAACCCTAAGCCACCCAGAGTCGCTTTGGATAGCAAGGTTGGGTGGCATTTAAATAAATAAACTAGCTCTCCGAAGCACTTTTTTTAAAATGTGAGAGTGAAAAGCTTGAGTAATCAGAAGGCTGGGAGTTTCCCCATAGTTGACCATTGACTCTGAAACAAACTGACTGTGGTTCTGCAATTCATGGATTCCAAGAGACTGATGGATTTCTTACATGTGTTTCTTAGCAAACAACATCTGGGGAGTTATTGAGGCAGCATTTCTCAAACTGAGACTCAGGATCTGCAGTGGGATTTGAGATGTTTCCAAGAAGGTGTCTCCTAAATTCTGCCAGACAGAACAGCAGATTGATGGGCATATTAGAATAAAAATTCACTGCAGAAAAACAGCTATTGTTTTTTTTCAGGAATAATCTTTTTATACTCTGGGTCCATTTCTACCCACCCCATGAAATGTTTTGGTGATTTCGTTTGTCCTTTCCAATGGGCCCAAACAGTAGATGGCCTGAGAAATCCTGTATTGGGAGACTGACGGCTGATCTTCACAACTTTCTAACCATGGCAGGTATTTGAGATTTTATTTGATTTACTTATTTGAGATGATATGGAATCATCCGCTTAGAAATATGCAATGGATGGATTCAGGTATAATTGTAATTTGAATTGATACAGTGATATCTGCACCCAATCTAAGCAAAAGTAACCTTAACCCTCTCTATAATTTTTTTATTTCTTAAATTTATATGCTGCCCATTTCACAAAGTGACTTTGGGTGGTTTACATCATAAAGAACAAAAATATGTTACATTTTTTCCTGTACTCTGTGATAGGAATACAGGTGTTAAAATCTTCAGCAGAATTCAGAGATTCAAATGTTGCAGAAAGTGTGAAAGCTTGAATTTTGAAGATCTACTAAATTATACTGTAGTATAAGCAGCCATTGACTTGATAGCAATACAATTTTTCAGTAGTTTCCTGTAGTTCATTGTATATATGAGATAAATTTGTTACAATAATTAGCAGGAAGCAATAGGACGGACCAGCTGAGCTTGCAAATTATATTCTATGTAATAAAGTGTGTATAATAAAATATAAATAAAGTTTATATAATAAACTTTTGTTGTTGAGTAGGGTTTATTTGTAAATAAACATCAAAAGATGAGCTCAGTAGTAAAATGTGCCTGTTTTATTTCATCTAAAGGGTTAAGTAGGAAATCTCAATTTACAAAATGAAAATCACTCTTAGAAACACAAATACCAAACCTCAATATTTAAACAGATTCCCCCCCCCCAACCCCAAGACACTTAACTAATGAGGGAAGAGCTGTTATGGGTGAGTTAACATAAACACATAATATAAGCTATTTGATACATTGTAAATAGAACCTGTCATTGTTTGCAGCTTCTACTTTGCACACATACTAGCTGCCAAGAACAAAACAAGGGGCTTTCTATTATGGCACAGAGTATCTTTAACCAATTGTGGAAAATCCAGTCATTACGGATATGTATATAATCTTAGAAAATTCAGTAAATATTTTGCACTGACCCTGAAGGAAGAAGAACTTTGGACAGTCCACCTACATTGGTAGACTTTGATCTACTGACATTCTTTTCAATATACATATACTATATATCTGATTTGCGGGCCTTCTGGACTCACCAGAAGTAGGAAAACAGGTTGTTTCCTGCCTCCGGAGGGCCTGAGTGGGCAAGGGGAAGGCCTGTTTTTCTTTCTCACCTGGCTCCAGATCCTCTCTATGCATCTGGGGAGGGCGGAAACAGCCTTCCCCACTCCCTCGGAGGCCCTCCGGAGGCCTGAAATGGCCCATTTCCCAACTTACGGTGGGACACAAAGTGACTTTTTTGCTGTCCCCAACCTCAAGACTCCTAGAGGCATGCCAGGAGCAGGGGGGGAAGGGGGGTTGCGCACGCATGTGCAGGACGGGGTGCATAGAATTATGGGTGTGGGCATGCACGTGTGAACCTCCCCCAGCCCCCCTTCCTGGCATGCAATGGCAAAAAGGTTAGCCATCACTGCTATATATATAGTAGTCTTTAACTTACAACCATTCATTTAATGGCCATTTAAAGTTACAATGGCACTGGAAAAAACAACTTACGACCATTTTTCATACCTATAACTGTTGTAGCATCCCCATGGTGACGTGATCAAAATTCAAATATGAAACCTTCATATTTATGATGGTCGCAGTGTCTGGGGGGTCATGTGATCACCTTTTGCAATCTTCTGACAAGCAAAGTCAATATTTTAGAAGCCAGATTCTCTTTTAAGAACTGGGTTACTAACTTAAAAACTGTTGGCGATTCATTTAGCAACCGTGGCAAGAAAGGTCCCAAAATGAAGCAAAAAAACTCACTTAAAATCTGTCTCGTTTAGCAACAGAGATTTTGGGCTCAAGTCCAGGACTATCTGCCATGCAGGAACTTCATTAATTCAATGCAAATGGATAGGCATAATATGGTTGTTGTTTACACATTTTAAAGAACTGATCGAAATAGATTTATACCTTTTCCAAACTATATCTTATTTGGTTTCCAAATCCGATTCCCAAGATGATTTATGTGATTTAATCTTAGGGTAACTAAACCTGAATAAACCTTTCTTGAGATTTCTTTAGCTAAAAATGAATTTATTTGTAAATAACATTCTTCAGAAGTTCAAGGCAGTATAAAAGGCATAATGGGTAAATAACGTACCCTATTGTTTTGAGATAAAATGAGTATTCCTTTTCATTGAAGAAAATGTCTTTCTTTTCTTTATTTTAGCAGCACTAAAGTCTTGTATATAGAAACTCTAGTCGAGCTAAGAAAATATTTTCCTAATTTCTTTGTTAGCAACAGGTAATAAAAAAGAAAATCGAACACATATCTATATATAATCTTTTATTAAAGACAATTGTAATTTATATACAACAAGGTATGTACAAGGAAAAGAATGTACAAGAATTTAAGCTGCAGCCTAGCACTCTGACAGTTTGCCAAATCCTTTTATCTTCTGGTTTAGTATATCTAACCCTATTATGCATTTTTTGCACTCTTCACAATACCTATTCAGTTGACATCTTGAAAAGCACAGTGCAAATAATCCATACATTCACCCGTCAACTTCAAAGCATATTTTAACTGGAGAAAATAATGTTGTAGTAATAAATCCGAAGTAACCAGTGGAATGTGTTATAAATAAAATTCTGAAGAAATATGGAAGAAACAACTATCTGTTTTTCACAGTTTAACATGCTAAGATAGGGCTCCAGACTAAAGGCCAAGATAAATTTGAAGGGAAAAAAGATAACCAAGAAATATCTGGTTGGGCATCACTAATCTTCTAGAGAGTAATTTTAAGTTTATACTCTGGATGGGCTTAAAATATATAACAATTTACCAACAATGAAAAGCTTCTGTCCCCCCCCCCATGTTTGAAATTATTTATACTCTAATTCTACTAATGGATGAACAGAGTGAAAGAAGCAGCAAACAAGCCTTAATTGGCTCATAAAGTAGTTAGGCATAAATGTACAGTTTTATCACAAAGATATTCCTACACACGTATACTGTACACACATTGCTTGGACTTTTCCATTCTAAATATGTAGACTGTCAACGAACTGATCAATTTGTCGAGTCTACAAACAGCATTCAAAATAAAACAGTACAAGCCTAGTGATAAAAAGGTTTAAATGCCACAGGATATACGGGGTACATAGTGTGTTCGAATGTCCAACAAAGTGCATTCTGCACTGGGTTTCAACTCATGTGGAATTACTTCTGTGGGAAAAAAGAGAAATCAAGATTTAGAATGTGGTTTCACTAGAAAATAGTGAGTATTAGAATAGTAGAATTTCTGAGAATCTATCACAAATTCAATGAAACTGCCAAAAATCATATCTTCCCTCCCCCAACAGAGCTCTCGTTAAATTGGAAGAGGTGGACAGAGGTCTAAAATGAAGTATGGGTAAACGTTCTTAGCCCATACAGTATAATCACAATTTCAACCAGCACTACTTCCATGAAATGCAATATATGTCGCTTCCAGAACCCTTGTTATTAATCGAGTAGTATGACAATAGACAATGTATGAGTCTATAATGCTGGCTTAAAGATATTAGTGAGTAGAACAATCAGAGTGAAGGGCCTATAAAGGTAATCCTCTACTTACAACCATTCATTTAATTACCATTGAAAGTTATAAGGACAATGAAAAAAGAGTGAGTTATGAGCAGTTCTCACACTTGTGACCATTACAGCCTCCCCACAATCACATGATCAAAATTCGATTGTTGGGCAATCAAGCATGTATTTAAAATGGTTGCAGCCATTCTGGAGTCTTGGAGCTATCATTTGCAAGGAAAATCAATGGGAAGGGGTAAATAGGTCATAAAATGGAACATGACTCATTTACACATTGTTTTGCTTGTTATCAGCAGAAATTTTGGGCTCAATTGTGGTCGTAAGTCAGGGGTGAAATCCAGCAGGTTCTGACAGGTTCTGGAGAACCAGTAGCGGAAATTTTGAGTAATTCGGAGAACCGGCAAATACCACCTTTGGCTAGCCCCAGAGTGGGGTGGGAATGAAGATTTTGCAGTATCCTTCTTCCCCTGGAGTGGGGTGGGAATGGAGATTTTGCAGTATCTTTCCCCTGCCACACCCACCAAACCATTCCACGCCCATCAAGCCACACTCACAGAACTGGTAGTTAAAAAAATTGGATTTCACCACTGTCATAAGTCGAAGACTATCTGCATGTGACAAAGATTTGTTTTTCAATAATACTCTAATGAGATAAAGAGAGCCATTATACATTTCTATAATCCGAAGATATAGGTGAAATGTTTATACCTAGCTTTGGTATCTCAAAGGTAGTATCTTGCTCTTGCAAAGTAAAGTCAAGGGAGAGATTCTGCATTCCAGATTCATTTAACAGGAACCCTTTTCCAATTCCAGCTTCATTTAACAGGAACCCTTTTCCACCAATGCTGCTTTGTTGCCACTCAGAGCTATTAAAGAGCTGCCAGAGAGGAAAGATAAAAGAGATCAACAATCTGAACTGTTTTCTAGTTCAATTCAAAAACACTGTTATTTCCTTTCCTAGATGCAGATTACAGAACAAAGATTGCAGCCGCATTCTTAGATTACATGGATTCTTGTGATCTAATGTGGTTCAGAAGCAAAGCAAGACATCCTAAACCAGGGATGTCAAACTTGCGTCGTCACAGTGTCGTCGCATGATGTAATGGGACTTTTTAATCCCCTTCACTAAACCAGTTGTGGGCATGGCCAACACATGACACATCTGGCCTACGGGCCAGATGACAGCCCTGCCCTAAAGTATCCCTTCTCAACCAAGACAAATGGGAACTCTTGTACACATTGCATGCCCGCCCACCCCCTTTGAATACTGCCTTTAAACTTCATGTATTGTCCCAATGCCAAAATTATTTACAAAGTTATTTAAAAAGAGAGAGAGTCTTACATCATACAGTGGAATATCCTCCTCTTCATCAGTTATTGTGAGGTTATACGAAGCCATCAGGTAAAGGAAGGGGAAGAGAAAAGAAAAGAAACATACCCAATGAATCTCAAGAATTCTTGTTTACTAAATGTTTATTTTCCAGTTTTCTATTATCAACAATAACACCTTTCTAGTCAATGACAAAATTAAAATAAAGCATTGGATAATTTATGCTCATACAAGTAATGCCTGTCATCGGTTCACAGTGGCTTAATATCTAGAATTATTTTACTGTAGAAGGCAGGTTGTAATTAAGTATTTATAAGCTCTATATTTCAACAGGAGAGATTTAGATACATATTTCCATTCTCTTAATAAAATTAATGAGATTTACACGGGCTTAACTTTCACTGAGTCAAGCCTGTAGTAAACTAAATTAAAAAAAACACTTTTATATCATTACATCACTCTCATAAAACCTATTTCTAACCAAGAATGCATCCAATATGAGACTACATAGGAAGCTTTGACTTTTTAAAAAGAAGGTAGAGAGTAGGCAGACAATCTAAATATCCTTCCTTATTCTGAATCTCAGCTCCAAGGAGCTGAAAATTGTATTTTTTTAATTTTATTTTAGTGTATGGCACATGTTAGCCAGGGATCATTGAAGTGGCTGGCTGCCTCTATGAAAGGGATTTTTTTCGGGCAGAGTTATCTTGCCCATGGGATGCCTGAATGCCAGTAGGCAATTGGGGGAGGCTCTTTTCCTGTCCCTATGCAGTTTATTCGCTCACAGGAATCGAGCTGCTGAGCTGCCAACCTCAGCAGAGCAAAAGTTGAGTGTCTTACCATGTGAACCACTGCACCCCCCTAATAATCTAATTTAATAATCTAATAGATTATGGGAGCTGAATGTCCAATCTATGTGGGCAGTTGATCTAAACCCTGCCGTTTTCTTGGTTCTGTTCCTCAATCCATTTATGATCAATCAACTGGTTCTGAACAATTAAATACTAACCTTCAGAAGAAGAATAGGATGGTGAAACCTGAAGTCTGTATATGTTGTTTGTACTGTCAGGGGTCTGAATTTCCAGTGGGCAATTTCTCCAGGGACTACTGTTCATGTCACATGAAAGATCTAAAAAATGTCCATTGAAAGTATGTGATTTATAATGCAAGAGATATTTTTTCCCTAAGATTGTTCTACAAACTAAAGAAGCCATTTTGTTTCACACAAACAAACAAAATGATTGACAGCACCCCTCCCCCCACTCGGCCAGGATGAACAAAACATGAGATGCTATGCCCAGACAAATAACTGATATTGCAGCTTAAGCCGATGATCACAACATCACACAAATGCTAATTCAATGTCTGAGTTCCCAAAACATACTCAGCCACAAACCTAATCAACCCCATTTCAACCGGTCATATAAATCCAGCCTTTTCATTTTCTTTAGTTTTGAGAAGTTCTCCAATAGTTTGTTGGGAATTTATCAGTGTAGAATAAACAAAGGAAAAAAAATGTCTTAATTCCTTAACATCCCTGACAGCCTATCTTTTTATTACTCAAGCAAGCTGAAAAATGGACTCAGCAGGCCTGGCTTTTCCTTGTGAGACCCACACAACTGATTAAAATTGTTTCTTACCAAATGTGCTCCCCACTTCCATGTCCTCTGCTACATAGCCAGGAAGCACATAGCCACTGTGGTCATCAGGCAACTGAATGCTGTTTGTTGCTTCGACTGTCTCTTCCTTAATATCCTCCACTGACTGCAAAAGATGAAGGACAAAATGTCAACTTTATGTCTTTTAAGGCAGCGGCCCCCAACCTTTTGGGCACCAGGGACCAGTTCTGTGGAGTAAGGTTTTTCCGCAGACCGGAGGGGGCGTGCTTTTGCATGCTGTCTGCATCCTACGGATGGGGCTTCTCTTGTTTGCGTGAGCCAGTTTATGACATGCAGTGGTCTACGGAACAGGGGTTGGGGACCCATTTTAAGGTCAAGATGTGTGAATGTATTTATTTTGTTGTAATCAGTATTATTGGGAAGTATTTCTGCATAGTTTTCGGCAGAAGTAAATAGTTGCAGCTTTTCTTTTCTTGATTTTAAGAATCGTTTTCCTGCAATAAAATGGCGTTTATATGGCAATTGTCTATAGCTAAGGTATATGAGCGGGGCAGTTGAGCAAGCTGGGAGCACAACAGATTTTTATTTTGAAAGATTCAACACTGGCAATAATTAGGCAGAAGGAATGGAAGGCTTTTTTTTTTAAGGATTAGATAACTGATAAAAAGTGATCAAGAAACTAAAAATATGTCAACTGAGTCCCAAAATGCTTCTCTACTGGTAGTCCTCAACTTACGACCACAATTGAGCCCAAAATTTCCGTTGCTGAGCAAGACAGTTGTACAACCTTTCTTGCCACAGTTGGTAAATGCTTCCCTGCAGTTGTTAATTTAGTAATGCGGTTGTTAAGTCATTTTGCTTCCCCGTTGACTTTGCTTATCAGAAAGTCACAAAAAGAGACCACATAAACCCAGGAAGCTGCAACCACCATAAATACATGCCAAGTTGCCAAGTGTCTGAATTTTGATCCCATGACCCCAGAGATACTCCAACCATTTTAAATGTGAAAAATAGTCATAAATCACTTTTTTTCAGCACCATTGGAACTTTGAAAGGTCACTAAACGAATGGTTATAAATCAAGAACTACATGCATTTCCTTCAACAGGAATTATTTCTGCCAGCAGCCATTGTCTTGTACCTTCCACTAACTTATTCTCAGTAGGAAGATTTTCAATGGATGAAGAGACAGGAAACACCCTCTCTGTATGAAGGGCTGGATAGTGGCATCTTCGGGGGAAGAGCAGGGCTCAGATCTACAAGATGGCAGGCAAAATTTCTATCATGGTTGAGCCAGTCACCCTGTAGATTTTGACTTCTGCCCTGCAAATACCCACGAATCTGTGCCCTTTTAATATTTCACATGCATGTTTTACTTAAGCTATTGAAGAAAAGACATATGTTGTATGTATGGTTTTACATAGTTTATATGTTTTTTTATGATATGTTTTATGATTTTTATAGTTCTGGATATTATTGTTGTGGCCAGCTAACCGGAGTTGTGTTTTTCAGTGAGTAGCTATACAAATCTTTTAAACACATACCTTTCTTGGGCTCTTGCTTTTTGGAGACCTTGACTTTTTTTCTGTTTGAAATAAACAAAACAAAAACACAGGCTTAGAATAAACATATTTTAAGAGAGAGTGGGTGATAGACAATGCAACTGCCAGACATTTCTGGTATTATCCATCTTATAATATTTTCTTCTCCAAGTTTGCCATAGCCATTCTTGGAAATTTTCCCTTATGGATTTCAATTGTTGCCATAAAACTGACAACCTGGCTGCCTAGTGTATGTAACACTGGAACCAAATTTTATATTACAAGTATTGGGAATAATACCCATCCTTTGTAAGTTTTGAGCAATACCTTTTTTCTCTGATTTTACTGGGAGTTCCACTATCTTATAGACTCGAACAGCACTGGGTCCTTTGCTAATGCTTTGATCCTTCACTTCTTGAATGTCAGGCAAGGAATTCATGGCACAACGGAAATTTGCCTTCCATGTTTTTGGATCAGGTTCTACATCACCTTCTTTGTATCTCCCTGTAAAAAGACAGATGGCATAAATCTAGGTGTGCAAAAAATAAAAAGAAAAGCCACATCCAGCCAGAGGGATCCTGGTATGTTACTCTAAGGTCCTGAGAGGAACCCACTGTCACTTCTGTGTGCTTGACATTGACTCTTTTCAGTCTGTGCAGTTCAGTGTAATTCAGACGTATAAATGTACTGTTGATAACAAACCTTAGTTATTGAAGGTATCAACTGAACTCAGAAGTTAGATATCACCAAGTGAGCTCACTGATTCCAATGGGTCCAATCCACATATGACTAGATGACAAATATGACTAACTGTATCTAACTATTCCTATTAACAACTTCTTATTTATAGAAAGGCTCAAAAGGCAGTTGTAATATTATCACCATCACCTTTCTGTAACAAGATACATATTAAGGGAGACTGAAGAACACTTCACAATGAACCATCGATTGCTCACTATAAAGAGAGATTTTGTCAACATGCCAAAGTAGTATTGAGTAGCAAACCCAGACATCCACTCCATAGTACAGTAACATACTATACCTAGATACATACAGAGAATGACCAGCCCATCCTTATCTCCTGAGGTGATAAGACTTGGAAAAAGATTTCTATTTTTCTCTCATCAGCTATTCATGTAGATTGGTTGTCAAAACTCTTAGGAAGTTTATAACTCTGACATGGAAATACTGTACAATAGCACAAACTCATGGGCTTCTGCGTGCTACAAATATGCACAAGTCAGAAGCTGAACATATTATCAACTAGTTCCAGGATAAATATACAGTCCTTTGGGGGGGGGAGGGCCTTTCCAGTTGTTTTTAACTAGTAAGTGCTGGGGTTTTACTTGCTTCAAAAACTATTTAGAGAAATTGTTTTGGAATGTCCAGGAGCAAGATCTGTTTGTCAGACTTTCATGCAAGCTTTAAAAATGTTGCATGTTTTAAGAAGGCACTGCCTTTGTGCTCTGTTGCATTCTGAAACCTGAACCTTTTACAGCGTGCAATTTCCTATTAGGATACTGACCACAGATACTCAAGAAGAAACCACAAACTCTTTGCCTAAAGAGGCAGGGCAAGGAAAAGGGATCCCTTTGGCTAGTGTTAATATGATGATTCCTCCTTCAAATACAGTAACTTTGATTCTCTAGAAAATCTCTAGAAATGTTTCACTATCACCAGGACAAAACAGCACATACCAGTATGAACGGCCCAATTTTTGAACAGGCAGGCATCTTTTTCCAGTTCCCACCCATGCTTAGCTGCATGTTTCCAAGGGATCTGGAACATTTTATCTTTCTGCAATTGAAAAAAAAAATACAATTCTGAATAAGCATCACTGAATTGCACAGAGAAAACAAAATCAAGAAACCGGTAGAAAGCTGAAAATAAAGAACCCCTGACCTGTGAATTAATCAAGCAGTAGACAAGCGTACATTTCTGATGATTTATTTCATTTAGCATTTGTCTTGTCTACTGTATATCGCCTCCAATTCAATAGCATAGCATTTCATAACCAGGTGTTGTATAAAACAAAATAAACAAAGACATATTGATTTCTTTCCCTACAGTTTACTATAACATATGCAAATATTCTGGATGTAATCTTAGCCACAGAGAAATGAGCCTATTAGCTCTACCTGAATCTCTTACATATCTCAACTATTTGGCATTTTAAAAAGCTATAAAAGCGCAATAACATATTATCAAGTTAGTTGTAGAGTTCAGACTGACATTAAAATTAATGTTAAACATAACATCAAATGCATTAAAGATTTATTTAATTTGCATTCTCAATTTCTTTTCAATATTTTTGCTCCTTTGATCTTGGCATTTTTTTCCTCTGGTAGTTATTCTTAAGCAACAAATTATTGTATTGAAGCCTCACTACTTTCCTCACTACAATGTTTCTATATTTTCTATAATAACCTTGTTTTAAACTTGAAGCAAGAAAAGTACACAAAACTAGCCTTTTAAAAGAGAGTGCATGAATGAAAGTTTTCTATACCTTATTGAGCCAATAAAGTCCAGGAATTTTATTTGAATTAATCTGCAGTTCCAGCCAAGGTCTCATGCGCATCCTTGTTTGTGGCATTCTGGCTCTAAAAGAAAAAGTCAGGAACTGTAAGCACAAAACAAAATCTCTCACTTCTAGAAATATCATGGAGACCAGTGGCTAATATTGTAATGGACAATGTGCTTTCCCCAAAATCTATTTCCCCTAATTTCCTTATAAAGAAACCAGCTTTTTTATTTATATAACACCATCTATATGTGCAGTGCTTCACAAAATACAAGATACTAGAAAAATTAGTATCATCACATCATGAGTATTACACTGTTATGTTACTTTTAAATCGATAATGTGAAAAGTCGATCTAGTTAGCAGTCAAGATGGTGGCCTAGAAGCCAGGAAACTGAATTCTACTCCCACCTTAGGTGTGATAGCAGTCTGGGTGACTTTGGGCCAGTCACTCTCTCTTAGTTCAACCAACCTCACAGGATTGTTGTGGGGGAAAAAGGAAGCAGGAGTCTAGCTAAATTCCCCTCGTCAAGAGTTATATATAATTCACACCATGCAACCTTGGAGTGGTTGTTGCCTTGAGGGCATTTTCTCTGCCTTATATCTTTTACTTTGCTTTTATTTCTCATTCTATTTTAATTGTATCTTTTTACATGGTTTTATGATTTTCAATCTGTAAACTGCCCAGAGTCACTTACATAATAAGATGAGATAATGGGATATATTAATGGGATTTAAATATAAATATAAATTAGATATAACTCTTTTTTTTTTTTTGCTTTAATTTATATGCCGCCCTTCTCCGGAGACTCAGGGCGGCTTACAAGGCGTTAAGCAATAGCCTTCATACTTTTGTATATTTATACAAAGTCAGCTTATTGCCCCCACAATCTGGGTCCTCATTTCACCTACCTTTGAAAGGATGGAAGGCTGAGTCAACCTTGAGCCTGGTGAGATTTGAACTTGCAGTAATTGCAAGCAGCAGCAACTCTAATAATAGTAATAAAACATCTGCCTATCCCAGGTTTTTGATAAGGACTCAATTTAAATAAAAATGCCAAATCTAGTCTAAGCATCTTGCTGACTGTGTTACCACCCATAAGAAGTCAGTTGACTAATGCTTTGAAGCCACTTACAGCCTATTTAGAATTCAATACAGGAGAGAAAAGATTGCTCCCAAATTACTTATGTTAGGTCAAAGTAAACCCGGAATTCTATCCCAGGCTTCCTATTTATTCTCCCACTGAAGTATCTGTGTGTCCAGACCCACATTGGGCAGCCAAGAGCATCTTCCAAAACAGCCATTTGAGTCTGGAAAAAGATGTTGCTGCTTTGATGATTTGTAAGCAGGAGTTTCTTCTGCTATGTTCTGAAACACCTCCTTCAATGCCTTTGCATAGATCTGGTCTCTATTTTTCCTCTCTCAGCATAGGATGCAAGACGGCCATTGTCCATGCAGAAAATGGCACCATGTGTTTCTGCTCCTCTGCTGCAGAACCTAACATATATTTGATCAAAATAGCAGGAAGGGCTGGATGAAGATATCAGAAATGCATCAAGAACCATATTAGCACTGATGGCATGTATACATATACCAACATATGTGGGGGAGAGCTCTCGGAGAAGAGCCTTGAGTCATCAAACAATGGCTCAGGATTATTGTATTTTCCAGGTGCACACAGTAAATTCTTCCCAATGTCCCAAACTCCATTATGTGTTCTGTTCCTTCTCTCAAACTACAATACTACTATTACTGAAAACAGGAAACTGAAAATCTATTTTCTTGAATAACCCCATCAAAGCAGCAGGGAAGGTTAGGGGAAATAATCTCCCACCTGATCATTCCCGTGTTTTGTTTTACCCCTTAAACTTTGATATAATACAGTTCTTTTCTTGAAGCATCACTTCTTAAGAATGCTACAAATTTAACTGACTATTGGGAGCTGCAGCCAGTAACCAGTTATCAAATGTTTACAGCTTAGATGAAAACTAAAGTGGAAATATTTCTTCAGGGAACACATGTTTAATTTTCAGCCAGACCAAATTGTAACACAAACTATTCGTACAGATATTTTTAAAATAAAAAGATACAAAAGAAAGCAATTTTCATCTTCAAAGGTAAAGTGGAACTGGCTTTTCTCTATCTTGCCCTCCCCCCATTTCCGAACAGCTTTAACAAAACTTTTACAAATGAGCTTTTTTTTCATCATGGGTTCATTGGTAGGCTTTCTAGGGTGCAATAAATTGCAGAGAATCAGCTCATCGAATATCCTGATAAGGCCTCATATATATTTAAGAATGCAGGCACCCAATTCCCTCCAGTGAGTCTCCCCAGCTCCAATCCAGCTCCTTATGGTATCGTGGTTGAGGAAGGAAGGAAGGAAGGAAGGAAGGAAGGAAGGAAGGAAGGAAGGAAGGAAGGAAGGGCTGCAGGGTAACTGCACTGCTTGCTTGTAGGTATCCACAGAAGTTTTCTTTTTTTTTTTGTCAGAATAAATAACAAAAATGCACCAGAAGTTCCACTCATCTATAAAAAGGATAAGGCTTAGATTGCCACACCTCAGTCCAGCTTTTATCACATTGCCCTCCCACATCCAGCTCCCAATACAGCTGGATCCATTACCTCCTAATATTCAGTTTTGACAACTCTTTTTAAGTTTAATATGTCTAGCAAGTGAACTTTCCCTGAAATGCCTGACAGATGCAGAGTGCCCTTTACGCATGGTAATAAGAATCAGAACTGAAAATGTTCCTTACACTTAGGGGAATTTTTATAAAACAGCATGAGATCCTGCACTGGGAATGTTGTCATTTGGCACACAAGCAAACACAAGGCTTGATGATTTCCTGTTTGCAAGATTTGGATTGGGGCCAGGTGGTTTCAAACTGCACAACTTCATTCAGGGAGAAGCACAATTAATTCAACTTTAATAAAAAGGATCTCATCTTTATTGTTTAAATCCTTAACAAGAGCATTTATGAGGAAAAAGGTCAAGATTATCTACTGCTTTCTAGAGGTTTACAATTACCCTTTTGAATGTCTATGTTCCAACTACCGATTATAGTAGGGATATATGACCAGTGGTGGTGCAGTAGTTAAGAGTGCAGTACTACAGGCTACTAATGCTGACTGCCGGCTGCCAGCCCAAGATTGACTCAACCTTCCATCCTTCTATAGTGGGTAAAATTGTTGGGGGCAATATGCTGACTCTGTAAACCACTTAGAGAGGCACTAAAGCACTGTGAAGCGATATATAAGTCTAAGTGCTATTGCTATTGATATAGCATTGGACTTGCAAAGGTCCCTACCCCAAGCCAATTCAAGCTTGTAATTCAGCTCTGGCTGGTGTTTGATTCCTTCTTGCAAAGCATATTCCTTCATGTGACACTGATCTCCAAGGCTCCTGTGCAAAGGGCATTCCAAAGGGTGAACCAAAGAAATTTTGCAGTTTCATGCACTTGTTACAGGAGCAAAACTATGCACTGCATGCATTTGCTGTAGAATGCTTATGGAGACACCTGCAAATCATATATTTACTTCCATGGAAAAACTTCCATGCTGAATTCAATGGGGGTTTATCAGTAAAGTCTGAATGGTCAAATCGAAATGTTTACATTCGAAGCATGATCCTTTCTTGCCAGGTATGTTATGATTCTCCTGTTCCACCAATTTGTCTCACATGTATTCATCCCTGCAAAGGTTTCAAGAGAACAACCTAATGGATTATCTCTACTCTTCTATCCAGCCTTTTCCAAAACCCTTTCCAAGATTCTGGTTTGCTTTAACATTTATTCTCCTGTTGGAACTTCTGGACTGTACTCAAGGATACCCAGAGCTAACAATTGGCCCGTCTCTCCTCACTCCGCCCCCTTCTTTTCTCTCCTCTCCCCAAGCTCTACTTCCTGGTCCAAACAACAAAAGAAGCAGCACCACCCATTACTGGAAATCATGGTCACACAATTCTGTTTGGCAAAACTCGGATACAAACAAGAGTCAACCAAGCCACTAACTTTTTGCAACTTTGCAAATAAAATTATTACTGTTGCAAGTTTAGAAACCATACAACACACGCGCTTTTCTCACTTCGCAAGAGTTCCCCTACTGAGTAGCCGGAGCGCCGATTGCATCTTGCGCTAATTCTACTGAAGCCGCTGTGCGTGCGCGCTTCTGCAAGCACCTGACTCCTCGCTTACAAGCGGCTGGGATACATTTTATATATATAAATATATCATTTTTGTTATAAAGAACTGAAGGCGACGAAAATACTGAATACTCCTTCCTCCTCCTATTTTCCCCGGAACAACCACCCTGTGAGGTGGGTTGAGCTGAGACAGACTGGCTGCTCCAAAGTCACCCAAACCGACTTTTCTGCCTGTGGCGGGACTAGAAGTCACCGCACCCACCCTCTCACCCCGTGTACTTTGAGAACATTTCCGCCCATTTTAACGCGCTTTATTACGGGGGAGTCTCTCAGCTCCGGAGTAGGTCCCAACTGGTCAGGAAGTTTTTTAGAGAGAAATTCTTATTGTTAACGGCTTCGGATGCCCCCAGACTAGATTTCTCCCCGTCTAAATGGAGCTTAAGCGGGAAGGGGACCTGCAGATCATCGCAGCGCTAAAATAAATAATTAACTAAACTCCGGTGGATCTACTTGAACCTCCGATCCTAGCCTTGATGGTCTTAAGATCGCTCCTGCCACCCCCACCCGCCTCATTCCTCATCCCGCTCCGGTGGATGAAAGTTATTCAGGTGAGTGCTGCCCAGTCTAACTTGCACCGAACTGCGCGGTGCTTGCCTCGGTTTAGGCGGGATGCCGCCAGCAGCTGCTGGACCACGACCCACCTTGCAGGACTTGATCGAGGATCACACCCTTCGGAAACACCCGAGCGACCGACAACGTCTTCCCGTGCAGGAGCCAGCTCCGCTCAGTTCAAGAGACTCTTCGCTTCTGCAGGCGACTGTCCAGGGGGAGCCTGTATTATTCTACAGGTCACCGGGAATCCCCCTGTCGGAGAGTGGGGGGGAGACACAAACGCGCCCGGCTTAGCCAATCAGCGCCCCGAAGGGCTTCCGCCGCGGCCAATCAGCGCTTCAGGCAGGCCGCTGTTTAGAGGAGCCTGATTTCTGAGAAATCAGGCTATTGAAAACTAGCGGCGAGAGGGGAAGTCCGGCTTCTCTTCCCCGCCCCTTTCTCAAACTTTGGCGGCGCGTTGGTTACATTGCACGAAGGAAGAAAACACTTGATTCTTATTTTGGAATGCAAGAAGCCGGGGCACGTGGACCGGTCCCAGGGCTCCGGAAATCTTTTCCTGCCAGCCCAACACCCACGCACACGTAACCATCCGAACTGCCCCTGCCTGTTGTAACGGCCTGCGATCCAGCCTGCCTTGAAATCGAGGGGTTGAATCGTGCTCACATGAGGGTGACCTCCTCGTTATTTTCGAGCTGTGGGTCTGAGCTAACCCACACCCCATCCAGGAGGGTGAACAGTTGGAGAGGATCACAGCTGTTCCTTAAATTTAAAACATACGGTATTCATAAATGTTTGGAACCAAGTTTTCGGGGTCAAAGTCCACCGAGTGTCTGATAAATCTTAAAATTTATAGCTTCAAAACTATGAAAACAAAGTGGCATATTTACTTATTCCCAGACCTTGAGCTAAACGAAGTTATTCATTTTATTTGGGGAGGCCCTCATAAATTATTTTTTTTTCATTTTAATGGACCTCCAGCATAATAACCCGATGCCAGAGCTGAACTATAGCCTGGGACACAGCTGAAACATCTGAAGCAGCCCTAAGAATGTTTCATGCCTCCATTCCAAAACCACCCCCACCCCTAGATATGCCAGAATACAAAACCCATAATCTCTACTCAAGAGCTCATGGGTTGTATCCCAACAGTTTTGTCCTTCCCGTATGTAAAAGAATATGCATAGATTCTCTTCTTAATAAAATGTGCATGGGTTCTCTTCTTTGTTTTCTGTATATGGCTGCCTTGTCTTGAGAAAAGACAGCCATATACAGAAAACTAAGAAGCCCCCTTCCCAAATATAACAACCTTTTTCCTAAACATGGACAAGGTTTTATTTAGGGTCAATTCAGTTTGGGTCAGGAGTGGATCACCAGTGCTGCAAGCAGAACAGCCTTTCCCTTTGCTGGTTGCCTTTAAGGAGAGGCTGGAATATTCTCCAAAGCCAATGACGCTTTTATCTGGATTCCTGCAAGAAATCAAGGATTGGACTCCATCTAAAGAACCTCTTTCAACTCTAGCATTTTATGAAATAGATTTATTTCTGCAAGGGTATGGAACTAGCTTAGCTTTGGCTCTGGGGTGCCCTTAGTGGAGCATTGTTTGGAGGTTCAGCAGGGTTCAATGGAACGGGAAGGATACGGCAGACAGCATTGGCAAGGAGGAAAAGGAAAAACACTAGGTTAAAAAAACTGGGGGGGGGCAGAAGTATATGTAGTTAGCAGAGCGGGAGGAGGGAGAACCAGGGTAGGAGGATCCAGTTCTCCAATCAAAACCTTCAGGATCCAGTCAGTCCACAAGTTTTTCCTAACAAGTTCCAAGAAGGAATCTTAGAGAGTGACACACACACACATCACACATTCTAAGAGCCTTGGTGACGCAGCAGACTAAAGCACTGTTAAGTAACACCAGCTGCCTGCAATTACTGCAAGTAATCTCACCAGGCTCAAGATTGACTCAGCCTTCCATCCTTTCAAGGTAGGTAAAATGAGGACCCGGTTTGTGGGGGCAATAAGCTGACTGTATAAAAAAAGAACACCGTTTGGAGGGGGGGCGAAAGCTCTACTAAGCAGGTATATACAAAAGTATGAAGGCTATTGCTTAACGCATTGTAAGCCACCCTGAGTCTCCGGAGAAGGGCGGCATATAAATCAAACCAATAAATAAATCACCCTTCCTAATCCAGTGTTCCTTCCAACTTCTGGGACTCTGTTGGGATCCTGACCATGGCAGCGTGCTCAGAAGATGGCAAGTTGGAGAAGGTATATGTATCTGAACATCCAGTGCTCCATTATCTTTTTCCCAGTATGCCCTCAATATGAATTTGGAGTGAATTCAGATGATATCAGGGAAACTGGTTGATCCCACCTCCATTTCATGTTGGAATCCTATGCACACACACAAAAAGAGAATGATACAATATGCCATGAGCAAAATATCATAAGAAATGCAGGGCATTAGTCCAAACATACCTTGAAAGCTCAAAGTTAGGAAACAGTGACAAAATATATCTAGCTATAGCAACTTTCAAAGATACTGGACTATGGACTATATGTTACTCACAACCCTATTGTGGGTTCCCATTCCAGGAAATCACTTGACTGTCATGATAGAAAAGACAAACTACCGTTTTGACTGAAATGGATTTAGTATAATCTGTCATTGTTGTTACTGTTTAATTGATGCCATTATTATGGGAATCCTTTCATCCTTAATACACACCTGTCAAGCAAAGCTGGGAATATGAATTTATAACTTACTGGATTCATGATGTCTGTGTAATTTGACTGAAGAGGAAGTACAAATTTAAAGCATGTGTAATACAATATTACACCTTCAGGCTTTGCCTAGAAGCAGTAAGACCTTATTTTAATAACTATACAGTTTGCTTAGTTTAGCCATATTTTTTAAAATTAATTCGCATCCACAGATATACTGTCCAAACCCAGAAGATTAATATACAGGCAAGATGAACTGTATTGTTTCCCCACAAGTGTTCTTTTCTATCTAGGCCGGCTCATCACAATTAAATAAATACCTTCTCTTTTTCACTTTCTTCTAGAGAAGAGGTGGGGAGAATTAGGAGCATATTCTGTCTTTCATTCATTCCTAAACTGCTGTCAGCTGTCTGAATCCTTGTAAATGTATGCCTCAAATACTGTAGATATTTTTCCTTCATATCAGTGGTGGGTTGCCCCCAGTTCGGACCAGTTCTATAGAACCGGTAGTAAAACCGGCAGGAGGTTCCTCCCACTGACCCTGATGTCATCAGAAGCTATCTGCACATGCGCAGAAGCAAGGCCCACGTGTGAGCAAAGCGAGCATGCGCGAGTGATCCTGTTGTGAACCGGTAGTAAAGGTAAGTAGAACCCACCCCTGCTTCATATGATTTGGTATTAAATTGAAGCAGCCCCACCATACTGACATTTTGCAGAGCCTTGAGCCTTGACTATCTGCTCTGGCTTTTGGCTAGGCTGGTTGAAGGGTCTTCTAAGCGTATGTGTATTTTCATTACTACTCACTTTTGTTCTTTTTGTCCCCTTGTCTTTACGGTTTTATTACTGTTTCTCCCTGTGTTTTTTACTTAATGAACCACCCAGAATAGCTAGGAGTTGGGCAGTATCCATATTAAAAGAAAGAAAAAGAAAGGAAGGGAGGGAGGGAGGGAGGGAGGAAGGAAGGAAGGAAGGAAGGAAGGAAGGAAGGAAGGAAGGAAGGGAAAAAGAGAGAGAGAGAAGAAGGAAGCAAGGAAGGAGGGAGAGGAAAGAAAGAAAGAGAAAGAAAGAGAAAGGAAGGAAGGAAAGAAAGAAAGAAAGAAAGAAAGAAAAAGAAAGAAAGAAAAGAAAGAAAGAAAGAAAGAAAGAAAAAGAAAAAGAAAAGGCTTGTCTAGAAGAAAGACAAAAACCTATATTGGATTATCGAATTTCTCAGCTGCCCTATATATTTAATCTTTTTAAAAATTGTTCCTGTAAATTAGTTTTAGTTGATGTCACGATTGTTCATGACCCAGAACCACTGGCTTGAGATGGACAGTCATACAAGTTAAATAAAGAAATAAAAATAAAGGTCACATGGCATAAACCAACAGCACTATCAAAATGACCACCCAGGCATCCCAAACAGGAGGTCAAAAAGTAATAGTTCCATCAAGTCAGCTTGGTTAAGGCTGCATATCACCTGATTAACTGTAACTTGACATTTCACTTGTGGCGGATAGGAAGGAAGTTAGTCCCGTTCTTGCTTTGCTTTGTTTGCATTTCTTCTTTTGAAGCATCATGGCCTTCCTTTGAGCACAACAGATTGGCAGCTTTGCACTACAGCAGATAGCATAAAAGTTAGCTCTTTTTTGTGGCTGTTGAGAAATAGGTTTGGGTGCATCACAGTTTATTTCTTTATTTGCAGGACTTATATCATTCAATGAGTCTAGGCAGCTCACAACAATCCCTTAAAAATGATTAAAAACAAAAGTACCCATCTCCCCAGACAGGTACTATGTTACAGTGGTGTGAATACTGTTATTGTTATTATCAACATTACTGTAAGCATAAGAATAGCACTTTTATTTACTTATCTATTACCAATACTAATCATTTCTATTATGAAAACAGCTGAACTCAGTTCAAAGAGGACTTTGCTCTTGTTTCAGATCTTTTGCTACACCACAAAGTTTACTGAAAAGGGCAGTTTAGTTGTGAAGAGGTTCTGCATCAAAAGTTTTATACACTGTGGGTACTTCTGTGGAGCCATATTTACAGTGCTGTCATTCATTTCATAAGTGAAGGTAGAAATGCAGAAAGCCATATTTTTTCCTGCACCCGATTTATTTATTAGATTTTATCCCGCCTTGATTACTTTATAAATAACTCAAGGCAGCAAACACAATTAATACTCCTTCTTCCTCCTATTTTCTCCACAATAACTGTGTGAGATAGGTTGGGCTGAGAGAGAGTAACTGGCCCAAAGTCACCCAGCCAACTTTCATGGTTAACAAGGGACTAGGCCTCACAGTTTCCTGGTTTATGAATATTCTAATCTAATTCTCAAGTTTCTGTTTTGAAGCATTGAAAATTATTACTTTGTGATATCCACCAAAACACACACACACACACACAAACAGAGGAGGGGAGGAGGAGGAAGTAATTAGATGTCTGTGAAGGTGACAGGAAGAGAGAGAGTTGTCATTTGGGCTGAAACCTCCAATTTTCTTAAAAACATTAAACATGAATAACATAAATTACACCATGGAAGATATTTTAGATGAAGATAAAATTATTTGCTGGTTGTTTGAATTTTCTACCTCATGTATAAATTATTCTAGATCTTTTGAAACTGGATTTCTAGTTTGGCAACCACAGAAGGTGGTTATTTACAGTTTCACTATTTTCAGAAAGATGAACTATTCAGGATGATTAAAAAAAACCAGTGTGTCTGTGAAGAGTTCTCAGTTGAAGTAAGTACAAATTTAAACCAGTTATGCAGTATAAAAATAAAAATCCCTCAACCCTAACTTTACATAACATGGGATATAGACTGTCTCTAACCAGGAAAAAGACAAAAATCCATGCCAGAGATTTTTAGCAAAGGCAATATAAACGAATACCATAATGAATTATTGCAATAATGACAACATTGCAATGTCCTTACACAAATCTATGCTATGTCCACATTTTATATTCCATGCCTGGCTTGGGCATTTTTTAAATAAAAATTGGATTAATCTTTTACCAAAATTGAAAACAATATTCCCAACATAAAAAAAAAATGATATAAAAGCTGTTCCAGTTTCACCTGATTTGCACAGACAGATCCTGAGGGAGGGTGGCTGATTACTGCATCTATCCTCTAAAAATAACCAGGATGGAACTCAGAAATGCTTTTTCAAAAGGCAACTAGACTGTTTTTTCCTTGAGGAAGAAGAACAAAATATTTCATTTCTCATCCAAGAAATTTCATCAGTGATGGGGGGAGGGGTAGTAGGAATGGAGGATAGGTACTGACGGTTGAGACTAGATGGTGAGGAGATGGAAGGATAGGTTCTGACTGGATTTTGCGGGGGGGGGGGGTGTATGTTAAGAAATGGAAGGATTGTATTTCTTTGCAGTCATCTGGTCAGTTAGCACTCTCTGTGAGAGCTCTTGAGGCCACTTGGGGAAGGGGCTATCTTTGCCCTCAGAGCGCAATTGGTTGTGGAACATCAAGATGAGCTTTAGAAAATGCCTAACAGCACTTGGGGTAAGTGAGAATGAATAGATTTCAGGACCACACCTCTGAGATTCTTGGTAGCTGGGGGTGTTAATAAATCTTCAAATGTCTTTCGAATGTGGATATATCCCAGCTCTACTATTTGATTACATGTTTTGTCTTATCACATCCTGACAATAGATGATCATGCAAAAAACAATAGGAGAACAGTTTGCTTGTAATTGTTCTTCCATCACTTTGACCTGTCATTGCCCCAGTGCTATTAGTGACACACTGCTTAGAGAAGTTAAGCTTCCGCCAAGTGAAACAACTAAATAAACAATATTGCTTTGTTAATTAATTATTTTATTTATTTATAATAAAACTTTGGCTTTGATTCTCAGAAGCCAGAGGTATTGGCAAGCCCTTCCTGCTTTGAGGCATGCAAACAAAAACCCAGGCTTGGCCCAGGCTTGCATCACAATGCTGAAATGCTGTTTGTGTTACCCTGCCATCCTTTATTCTGCCAGCACCAGCACCCCACCCATCTCTTACAGATGCTGCTATCAGTAGTCCAGCTTTTAATCTCAGAGCAGTGTTTAGGGACAGTTTTTTTTTTAAAGCTAACTGTACTTTTTCAAGGGGTCTAAAGTTACAATAAAGGTGCAAATGCATCTCATATACACATTGTGTGGTGAATTTCAGCACCAATAATTTGAAGATGGCCTGATTAAAATTATCCCATACATCCAATGAAATTTCAAACTGTCGTAAAATTGTTTTATAGCTTGGAGGAAGTGTAATTGACATACATAGTTTTCCTGTGAAGAAGCTTAAAGAACAATTTCTAGAAAGTTGAAACATTTTGTGGTTATATGTGCCCCAGTTCAGAATCTTGGAAGTGTTGGGAAATATTATACTTCTTTCTTTCTTTCTTTCTTTCTTTCTTTCTTTCTTTCTTTCTTTCTTTCTTTCTTTCTTTCTTTCTTTCTTTCTTTCTCCCTCCCTCCCTCCCTCCCTCCCTCCCTCCCTTCCTTCCTTCCTTCCTTCCTTCCTTCCTTCCTTCCTTTCCAGCATGGGCTATGATAGCTGTGATTCAGTATTTCCATGTGACATCTCTGCTTTACAAATTGCACTGGTTGCCAGTTTGCTTCTGGGTGCAATTCCAGATGCTGGTCAGTACTTATGAAAGCCTACATGGCATGGGCCCTGGTTATTTGAGGGACTGTCCATTGTACCTGTCTGACCAATTTGATCTGGCAGGGCTAGTGCTCTCCCAGTTCCTTCAATTAAACATTGTCACCTGTTACAACCCTAGAAGTGTGCTTCTCGGTAGCAGCACTTGGTCTGTAGAATGAGTTTCTCCCTAAGATTTGAAGAACCCACCCTACTGGTATTTCAAAGGGTCCTGAAGCCCTGGCTCGGTGCCCAAGCCTTTGGCAACCATAATTGAAACATACACCCCATTCTTTTTTTTTTCTTTGTTCCCATTTGGGTTTGTTATCTCTGCCATTTGTGCTTTTTGTTTTGTGAAATTTTAATAAATAAATAAACTGCCAGGGTTGGACAAGGATCTAAAGGACTCTCCTAAAACTAGTCTGGGTTAAAAATCCAACTAACAATATATAAAAGGATTGTTGGTATAAAGCAAAATAATTACCGTATTTTTCGGAGTATAAGACATTTTTCCCCCCTAAAAGAGGCTGAAAATTTGGGTGCGTCTTATACTCCGAATGTAGTTTTTTCAAAGCTTTTTTTCAGCCCTAACTAGGTGCTAGTAAGTGAAGCGGATCCCTCTGACTCTCAGCTGTTCTTTAAAAGCTTTTCTTCAGCCCTAACAAGGTGCTAGCAAGTGAAACAATCTCCCCGTGCTTTGCCTGCTTTTCTCACTCCATCTCTCTCCAAATATCATTTGTGCTTTAGAAGCTATTTTTTTATCCCCCAAGCAGAGGATAAAAAGTGCACATGGGCGCTCAAAACCAGAAAACTAATGTGCTGAAGCTGACCAGACTAGGGACACTAGCCAGATGAATACCTGGTAGGCAGAATTTTTTTTCCTATTTCCTCCCCAAAAACTAAGCTGCGTCTTATACTCAGGTGCGTCTTATACTTCGAAAAATACAGTAATGTATTCATATACTTCACAGCATCATACTCTAACCCCTGCATATGAATAAAACATTACATATTACAATATTTATAACATACTACATATTATAATATAATATAAAATATATGATATATAAATATTAAATAAAAAATAAAGATTAAAAGAATATCTTGTGATGATTGGATGTGGAGAATTGCCTGATAAGACTACTACTTACTTGTCCTAACATTTATCTAACAGTGGCAAGAGCTGTTTAAGAATAGTAGAGTTCTTAAGCTTTTTCTATAATAGAATTTTGGTATCAAATTAAAGTATCAAAATAAAATGCAATACCAGTAGAGTGAAGTTCCTGCTCCAAATCCAGTTTGTTCATCGTCAGGTATGTTCTATTGGTCAAGCCAACCACAAAGCTTCCAAAACAAATATCTGGGCCTATGACATAAAATCCCACTCTGCATGGAAAAAATTGAAAACCATGCATATAGCAATTCAAGGATTTCAAGCAAATTAATTGTAAGATATTGAGACATTTAGCGGATGGGATTCAGACATTAAACATGCCATTAAACCAGTTTCCTAAAATTGATTATCAATGGCCATGCTGTCTGAAGATATATTTGGAGAACTATATATTAGAACTTTACTTATGTCCAATTTGGACCATAAGGAAGGCTGAGTACCAAAGAATTGAGATCTTTGAACTATGGTGCTGGAGAAGACTCCTGCGAGTCCCTTGGACTGCAAGGTGATCAAACCGGTCAGTCCTAGAAGAGATCATCCCTGACTGCTCTTTAGAAGGCCAGGTCCTGAAGATGAACCTCAAATACTTTGGCCACCTAATGAGAAGAAAGGACTCACTGGAAAAGAGCCTAATGCTGGGAACGATTGAGGGCAAAAGAAGAAGGGGACAGCAGAGAACGAGGTGGATGGATGGAGTCACTGAAGCAGTAGGCATGAGCTTAAATGGACTCCAGAGGATGGTAGAAGACAGGAAGGCCTGGAGGAATGATGTCCATGAGGTCACAATGGTCAGACATGCCTTCCCGACTAACAACAACAAATATTAGAACTTTAATGAATTAATTATTCACATGCTCTATGTAGGTTTCCAACGTACATGACTTAAACACCAGTCATAATTTTTCCCTCCCTTCCTTTCTGTGAACAATGCTTTGAAAAGTTTGTACACCATTCGGTGTAATTCAAGGGTTTTTGGGGGGGAGGGTCTCTCCTTTTTCTTGATCAGCAATAACATCATTGCTTCTTTGGTGTATATATGATTTCAGAAACAACTAATAAGACATGTTAGAGCTGAAGCTGAAACAGCAATGAGGAATGTGTTCTCAACAGCACTGACATTTCTTCTCACTGCTGTGGAGATCTGTTTCCTGCCAAAAAACCTTGCAGGGGTAAGATATGGGCTTGTACCGGCCATGAGAATAAAAACTTCTGCCTACAAATGACTCAGCATAAAAAATATCCTACAGCTCCGGCTATGAGAAGCAGTGTTATTTATGTGTCTCCCGCCCTTCTCCCTCCCTCCCTTCCTCGCCCCAGTCAGCTCAAAGCTGTTTCCATTTCTTATAAACAGCACTGCTAAGAGGAAGCAATGAGGAAGGAGCTTGATTTCAGCATTGTGAGATAAATGATGTGAACTCTGGGGAAAGTTTGCTTACCTGGCATTAACTAATGTTGATGGCTGTTAGAGAGACTCAGGTGAAGTTGGTCTGGTCCAAAAATGGGCCAGTGAATCTTTCTTGGAATCTCTCTTTCCTAAATGAGGGGCTGAGTCTCATGCTGATTGTTAATTATATCCATTCCCTTTGTTTTGAAAGGAGCAAATTAAAATGCCCGCTTGTGACTGACATTTGGATTTATACCCAGAGCAGTGGTGAAATCCAAATTTTTTTATTATCGGTTCTGTGGGCATGGCTTGGTGGGCATGGCGTGACTTGGTAGGCGTGGCAGGGGAAGGATACTGCAAAATCTCCATTCCCACCCCACTCCAGGGGAAATTACTGCAAAATCCCCATTCCCACCCCACTCCTGGGGGAAGGATATTGCAAAATCTCCATTCCCATCCCACACCTGGGGGAAGGATATTGCAAAATCTCCATTCCCACCCCACTCTGGGGCCAGGCAGAAGTGGTATTTGCCGGTTCTCCAAACTGCTCAAAATTTCTGCTACCGGTTCTCCAGAACCTGTCAGAATCTGCTGGATTTCACCCCGACCCAGAGGGAATTGCAATGTTCTTCCTTCAAATTGTAAGAACTGAAGTGCATTGCAAAAGCTGGGAAAGGAGGCTTTAGGGATCACTGGCAAACAGTGTTTGCTAAGGTAGGTACCCTGCCTTACAGAAGTCCTCTCCAAAGCAGGCCTGCCATCAGTTCACACCCTGCTGATGAAAGCCCAGACACGCTGGGCAGGCCAGGTTGCAAGGATGCCAGAGCATCGCATCCCCAAACAGTTCCTCTATGGTGAACTGTCTCAAGGAAAGCGACCGCACGGGGGACAAAGGAAGCAATACAAAGACACGTTGAAAGCCTCCCTCAAGTCCCTGGATATTGACGCCACCTCCTGGGAAACCCTGGCACAAGATCGATCGACATGGCGCACGCTGATCCTCCAAGGCTGCCAGACATCTGAGGACAGCAGAACAACCATAGCACAAGAGAAGCGAGCATTCCACAAAGCCAGAGCTGCAAATGCTGCAACAATGGTGCCCACACATGTCTGCCCCACATATGGCAGAACATTTCGTGCCCGTATAGGCTTCACCAGCCACCTGTGGACACATTGTAGACAGCTCACAACCTGTTAGACATCAAGGTCCTCTTCGAATGGACGAACATCACCCTGCAAGGCATTTCTGGAATAGGTGGCAGTTGTCTGAGATGCAACTCCAGGTTTCCTGGCATTCAGTCTAACATGGCCTCAGTATGGCCCTGAAAACTGGATCCACTGCTCTGCTGGAGCAGCTCCACTAATTTTCTTGGCTATCTCATACCATTGACCAGCCCTCCAGCCCGGTGCTTTCAGACCTGCATTCTGTGATGAAAGGTAACCCTTTGGGGAAGCCTGACATTGACAGTGTCTTAGCTGGGATAAGTTTAGGAGGTACCTTAGGGTGTCTAAAAGTAAAACTATTTTAGTGCTTTTCCTTGTGGCCTTTTATATTACAAGCTTTATATTACAAGGTTATAATCTTTTCCCGTATGCTTTTGAACATCTAAATCAGAGGTGTCAGACTCGATTTCATTGAGGGCCACATCAGGTTTGTGTTTGACTTTGGGACCCCAAGGTGGGTGTGGCCAGAGTGGGCATGGCCAGCTTGATGTCACTCATGTCGGGGGTACTTGTGGTGGCCTGAATGCTCTGCCAGAAAAAAGTGGGGTCCTGAGCTCTGTTTTCAACCGTGACAACCTCCTGCACCCCTCTGCCAGCGAAAACGGAGCTCAGGGGCCACGTGCAGTCCTCCTGGGCCCCATTATCAGCTGTGATGGCCTCCTGAAGCCCTCTGCCAGCAGCCCCCCCCCAAACTCAGTTTTCACTGGCAGAGACACTGCGGGTCAGTCCTTCACTGTTTCCAGGATGGCCCTGTGGGCCAGATCTAAGCACTCCGTGGGCTGGATCTGGCCCCCAGGCCTTGAGTTTGACACCCCTGATCTAAATGAAGCTAAAATGGTGAATACATATCAAAGAGGACATGCCACAACATTCTTGGTGATATGCCATTGTTCTTGTGCAATTTTCAGAGACTGTGGAAGCCATGCAAAAATAGAGTGTGATCTCTTGATGCTTCCTGAGCCTCTGGAAATCATGTGAGAACAGGATGTGTTTTACATAGTTTTTGGAGGCTGAAGATGAGATTGTCCAAAGCAGCTTAGAGAGTGAAGGCCTCATGTGACCCATAGCAGCCTCTGGTAAGCTACAGGGGCCTCTTAATAGAAAGAAAACATTGCCAGAAGGTAAGTGGAGAATGGCAGATTTGGGGAAACACCAGGCCACAGAGGCAATTATACAATTTCCCAAGGTTTGCACTGTCACAAGTAAATGCCTTATTCTCAAATGAGGAAAATGTATATTCACAGAATATCAGGGGTTAACTTATATCTCCTTCTTAATGTATTCATATGTAACCACTCCCATCCATTACTCCGCCTCACTGATATAAAAGGGGACGTATGGACCTCCCATTTGCTTCTATCTACGATCATTCAGAGAATATAGAATGCCTACTGTAAATAAATAGTGCTTTGTTTAAATACTTTGTTCCTGAATCATTTATTGAGTCTGATCCTCAAAATTACGCAACATGCACATCTTGGGAAATGCCACAAGGCAGCCTTTTTGAGTCTGCCATCCATCCATCCATCCATCCAATTTATTGGCCACCCATCTTACCCCTCTGGGTGGCTTACAATACTAAAAATAATACTAGTTAAATAAATGTTGGGGATGGTTAATACAAAATGTTATATATTGGGTGCTCTGGATTATTCCTATAGCAATAGCAGTAGCAATAGCACTTATGTACTGCCCCATTGTGCTTTACAGCCCTCTCTGATGGCAGTGATGTTTCCATCAGTTGTGTCTTTTCTTGAAACCCTTTGGTCTGCCTTTGGCCATTCCTATACTAGTTATGATTTCCAGGTGTAACTGTGCTTGAGGAGAGATGGAGCTCTCCATATAGACTATCTGTCTAAAACATGAATGCTCATTGCACCAGCTTTAGATCAGTCTCCCAGGCTGACAATTGGTTACCAGGTTTAACATAAGGTGAATCATTAAACCTGAAGTGCTAGTTGAGTCTAAGGATTCCCTGGATTCTGAGCTCCAAAACTTTGTTCCCCTTCTGGGCTCTTGTGCTATTGTTATTCCTCCCCCCCTGCACCCATAGAAACTGGACTATTGGGGACCAACAAAAGGAACTTTTACTTGATGATTCTTGACTACAGAATGCTCTTCCCAGAGGAATTTAAATATTTTCCTTGTCTGTTCATTATTATTATTATTTGCTTCTTTTGTTTCATTTCCAAATATGAGTGACACTAATGGTCTGATTTTATCTTCAAGATTTTTTAAGAGACGCTAAGCCCAAACTCATATATCAGATGGCTAAATATCTTCATCAACTTAGACAACTGAACAAAATTTTTAATTCAATTTGCCGTTCTATTGTCCTACTGTTTTTTTCCCTGTTTTTTTCCCTTTCCCAACAATAATGAATTGTTGTGTCAAACTATTTCTCTTTTTTGCTGTGAAGACTGGTCGAAGAGCATTATAAGGATGTTTATCCCAATTATCCCAATTAGTTTCAGATTAATTAACTGTAGTGGCAAGACAAGATCCATCTGTACACTCCTTTGCACATTGTTTATGGTACAAGTTTATTTTATTGCATAATATATTGCAATCAATGAAGATAAGATAAAGATAAGGTGAAGTGTGCATGACAGTTTTTACTTTGCTGAATTATTGGGGTTTCCATTCCTGGGTTTGTTTTTTTTGTTTTTTTTTAGAAAAAATGTTTTAAAAGTATACCAAGGTAGTTGTTTTAGCCAATGCAATCAGATAACAATTTGACATTTAGGGGAAACAGAGTCATACAGAAGGTCTGGAATTTGTCAAACACCCTTTATTCTTTTTCTGGACTTTGAGAAAAATAAAGGATGGCATCTGAAAAGCTAATTTATTGGATCAGTGTGGACTGAGTAACCTACCATATAACAATAAATTGGTCTTCAGATGCTACAAAACTCCAGAGTTCTTATCTTTTTTATAATTTATGGTCAATTCTCCCCACTAAGATAAAGAACAAGCTTTCCAATCAACAAATTATTTTAATAATATGGTTATTTTTTTTAAAGAAATTGCCCAAGAAAACTAGTTGCAATATGCGTACTTATCAGCAATTCTAAAGTTACACAGTGATTATTCCTACTGTCCATAGGACTTTTTTCAATGTTAAAATGGAAGTCTGGCATTGATCAGTACGACTGAGGGTTTACACCTCAATTGTTCAGAAAACTGCAACTAACCAGTAATTAATTTGTCAGAATTGTACCCACTCTTTGAAAACCATTGCTGAATTACAGGGTTTTTCTTTTAAAGAAGAAGTAGCACATAACTAAAATAAAAGCAACAGTACCACTAAATTTTACTTGCTTAACAAGAGTTTTGCATCACCACTAAATTTCACCAAGACCAAGGGGGGGGGGGGGAGGAATAAAAATTTCCATTTATTTATTTATTTTATTTTACAAGGATATATAACAGATAAAAGTATAAACATAATTTGAATATATGAAAAGGATACGAGTAAAAAGGAACATTAGGACAGGGACAGTAAGCACACTGGTGTGCTTATGCATGCCCCTGATAGACCTGTTAGGAATGGGATGAGGTCAACAGTAGACAGTTTAAGGTTAAAGTTTTGGAGGTTTAGGGAAGAAACCACAGAGCCAAGTAGTGTATTCCAGGCATTGACCACTCTGTTACTGAAGTCATATTTTCTGCAATCGAGTTTGGAGCAATTTACCCTGAGTTTGTATCTATTGTTTGCTTGTGTATTGTTGTGGTTGAAGCTGAAGTAGTCATTGACAAGTAGGACATTATGACAGATAATTTTATGTACTACGCTTAGGTCATACTGAAGTTGGCGTAGTTCTAAGTTGTCTAAACTCATAATTTCAAGTCTGGTGGCATAAGTTATTTTATTGTGGGTAGAGGAATGGAGGACTCTTCTCATGAAATATCTCTGGACTCTCTCAATTGTATTAATGTCCAATATGCAGTGCGGCTTCCAGACAGATGAGCTGTATTTGAGAATTGGTCTAGCAAATGTTTTGTATGCTCTAGTTAGTAGTACAATATTACCAGAGAAGAAGCTACACAAGATTATGTTAACAACTCTTAATGCCTTTTTGGCAATGTTGTTACAGTGGATTCTGGCACTTAGATCTTTAAAAATTGAGTACTCCAAGGTCCTTGACAGTGTGAGGATCATCTACAAGGTCATGTCCATCTAATTTGTATTTTATGTTCTGATTTTTTTGCCAATGTGAAAGACAGCATTTGTTGGTTGAGATTTGAAGTTGCCACTTGTTAAACCAATCTGACACGTAGTCAAGGTCTTTTTGAAGGGTAGTTGCATTGTCGGTGGTGTTGAATAGTCATCATCAGTGAAGAGAGCACAGCTGCAGTTGCTTTTAATATGATTGCAAAGGTCATTTATGTAAAGTGTGAAGAGTGTTGGACCTAAAACGCTGCCTTGAGGAACACCACTGTTAACAGGTACAGGTTTGATAGAGCACTTCCTATTTTGACCACTTGTTGTCTGTTTGACAAGAAGGCAGCTATCCATTTATGTAGGAGTCCAGAAATGCCATAGGACTTTAGTTTTAGAAGTAGTTTGTCGTGTACCACTCAATCAAAGGCTTTACAGAAGTCTATGTAAATTGCATCTATTGTATCTATTCTGCATCACCACTAAATTTCACTGAGACCAAGGGGGGGAAATAAAAATTTCCATGTCGGGAATGAATAGATATCACAAAAAGAGATGCCTCTTCCATGTTAGGTTAACAGTGTGAAGATGGATGGATTGCAAGCCCAAACATGGATCATTCATATTCCATTTTTTGTTTTAAAACATTGCAAGTCTGCAATCAATGAATACATATTGTACAAAGCTAATGAAAACAAAAGGCACTATCAGTTGATTGTACAGATCATGATGGACTATAAAAGAGAAGATGGTCTTCCAACATGGGTGATCCAGCTTTTATATCTAGATTGGTACATTCATAAAGGAAAACTCAAGGACACCTCCCTTTCTCTGTAACTTCACTTTTGGCAGGTCATGCATTCTCCATCACGACACACTGTAAAGAAAAGGAAACCACAACTGCCAGAATTATAATTTATGCTCTTCTGCTGTTTTGTCTTCCATTGCAGAAATTATAAACATCCGAACATTCGAACAGAAAGATAACTTTGCCATTCAAGCCTAAGCATGATTCCTTAGAAATAAATCATCCAATTTACTTCAAAGTAAGTGTGTGGGAGCCTATAGATCAGTGGTTCCCAACCTTTTTTTGGCAATGCCCCACCTAAGTATCTCTAAAATCCTGATGCCCTTCCCTGTGACATATAATTCTTACTTTACTCAAAAAGTGAACTCTACTCATGCAGAGGAAGCCTAAAAGGTCATTAACTTGATTTAAACAAGGTTCAAATTGCCCCATTAAAAATCACATTGCCCCACTGTGGGGCATGGGTCCCACATTGGGAACCACTGCTATAGATGCAATGAGGATCCATGAACTTCGCTGGATTTAACAACCACCAATAAAAGTATAAATATTTATAAAAGAAGAAAATTGTAGTAGCATTCAAAAAGAAATCAAAATAAGGCCTACATTAATATCATGCCATAATATTAGGACAGAAACTTTAACATCTAACTCTAACCTATATAGGTTTACATGCACAGACATGATTTTGTAGTGAGGAATCTTCAAGTTTTTTGAGACAAATGCCAAAATCTGGCGTTTTGAACAACAAATTGTGACTCTTGGGAGCACTCTCACAAAATAGTTTCCATATGTCACAAGTCAGCAAATATTCATTTACCAGAAAGATAAAATATGAAGTAGTTTTCTACTATCCTTTCTATTACCCACATCAGGATGATGTGACCACTTTGCATTATAATTTCTTAAAAATGGTATTAACACCCATTCACTCTATAAGACGCACACTTTTGAGGGGAGGGAAGTACGTTTTATAAACCAAAAAATACGGTATGTCTGCCCTAAAGTTGCACTGGTTTTGATTCTGCAGTATCTTTACTCATTTTGCTCTTTAAAAAAGAAAGAAAGAAACATTCCTTTTCTTTTCTTGGTATTCCAATAGTCAAGAAGCAATGGCAAACATTTGTGTGGCCTTTTAAGCCATCTTTCTCTGACCTTGTGGCGTCCAAATATTTTGAACCATACTTCTACTTATCCCAAGTTAGCATGAAATAACAACTATTGTAATTCAATATATCTAGAAGGCAGCTAGATTAAATTGATACATTGTAAATCTGAATAAGGATTGAGCCCATTATAAAGCTTGCTTTGTGGACATAATAGCAAATAAACTGTGCATATCTATGACCTGCTTCATGTATAGCTGTCTGTCCAAGGAGTTAGAGAATTTTTACATCTGTGCAAAGGCTATAAAAAATCTGGATAGCCACAGGATCGATCTATCTATCTATCTATCTATCTATCTATCTATCTATCTATCTATCTATCATCTATCTATCTACATTTTTACTACAGATGATCTAATATGGTATGTTTGTTTAAAATTCATATTGTTCTGACTTGGATAACTATTTGATTGTCAATGCTTGACTAGTGTCTTTCTGGTTATATTTGTTTAGATAAGTATAGTTATTAATTTCTGAGGATACTGAGCAATCAGTGGGTGGCAACATGTTTTTCCGGTTATTGCTGTCTTTTTTGTTGACTTTCAACTAAGGGAGTTTGGACAATATGGTCTAGAAGGGTTTTCTATGATCCGATGTACTTCAGAATTAGACTAGAATTGCCCAAAATGTTAAGCACAGTCTTTGCTGGCTAAGCATACTGGAAATTGTAGTCCAACACTTCTGGAGGGCACCAAGGTTGGAAAGTTTTTTATGTGGTGAATGTCTCTTACCATAAGCAGGATTTTAAAGGGGGCGATGCTTTTTCGAGGTAGTCATGGTATAAATGGTTGATTTTTGAATTTGGTTTGCCTTCGTATCACTCAGCCATAGGTAGCCCCCAAAAACTTGCAGAAACTGAAAACCCCAAAAGGACTTGATTGAATATAAAAACCTTATAACATGAAATTTGAAACATCTGCTGGGCTTAATTTATAAACTGTTTTAAAAAAAGTATTCTTCAGAATCTGAACAAGTCAAAGAATGCATGATTAAATGAATGCAGAATTTGAATGCAATAATACAGATGCAATAATGGGAAATTCAACAGAAGAATATTACATTTATTCTGAACATTGCAGTCAGAGAACATTGGTACAAGATGTCTTCATCATTCCTGCTAAAACGGATAATACATTCTCTAAATAAATGCTGCAAACGTAATGAGCAAATTTTGGTGACTTTTGTTGTTAAAGCTCAACTAACTAAAGGATCCATGCTAAAATGAAACAAGTTTTAAAATATGAATTTCCATTTCAACTTGCTATATTTATGTTAAATGTTATTAAACCATACATTCCTTCAAAGTATATTAATTAGCATTTCTATGTTAATTACCACATATTATTTGTTTCTTATGGCAGTATTGCTTGATTCCCTCCTTGGAAGAATGATTAACTAAGTTTTGGGAATATGTTTTGATGCGCAGAATAAGCTTGCAGCTTAAAAATAAATTTGACACACTATCTAATTCTAATTGAAATTCATACGTACAAAATAATAATTTAATTTTATGATTTATTCAAATTAGAGTACTAGTAGACAACCTCTGCCTCACTGAGTCATTGTTTCAGAGATCTTCCTTCCTTCCTTCCTTGCTTTCCTTCCTTCCTTGTTTGCTTGATTTCCTTCCTACCTTGCTTCCTTCCTTCCACAATTTCATGTTGAATTCTCTCTCTGTGGAGCTTATCTATCCTCAATTCTAAGATACCTTGAGGACCAATGAAATAAATTTGAATAAATTTGGCTGGCTGGTTGGGGTCTGGCATTAAATGACTGATGTAATGATGGATTTTTCCTTGAATAGTTGCAAAGGGGTTGTACCTGTTCCTCATTGGAAGAATAACTTTGGCACCAAAGGATAACATTTGGCAGAGGCTGCATATCGTCTGATGTTCTTCCTAAACTCCTTTGCAATAGGTTCCTCATTATTATATGAATCCAGGAGTTCATTAGGTAGACATTGAAAATTGCCTATCCTGACCTTTCCCTTCATATGGCAGAAACTGGCAGATTTTTTCAGGGAATAGGAATGCAGAACAGTGAGGGCAGACTTTGATCATGGCACCAACCTCAGCAGAAATATTATATTGTGCAGATCGTGCATTTTGCCTCGCCCTTTCTCTGTTGACAAATTGTGATTGAAGGAACTCTTGCAGCAATTAATTTGCCACATATTCATAAACTGATATTCCCTTTTCTCCTCTATCTTTTCTCGTCTCCTCATTCTGCACCTGTCCTATACCTTTCCTTGTAGTTCTGGGCAGTAGTTAAATCCATTTTTTTTTTACTACCAGTTATGTGGGCGTGGCTTGGTGGGCATGGCAGGGGAAGGATACTGTAAAACCTCCATTCCCACCCCACTCCAGGGGAAGGATATTGCAAAATCTCCATTCCCACTTCACTCTGGGGCCAGTCAGAGGTGGTATTTGCCGGTTCTCTGAACTACTCAAAATTTCTGCTACCGGTTCTCCAGAACCTGTCGGAACCTGCTGGATTTCACCCCTGGTTCTGGGGATGTGCAGCCTTTTCATCCTGTTTCTTCATCTCTCCTCCTTGCCGCACCCTAACGTTTGGTGTCATCTCTTAATCATAACATCCCCGCTTTCCATGTGGCATAATTATGCTGACAGTATTTTAATTAATTAATTTTTGTACCACAATGTTATACATTGCTCAGAAGAGTTTAGAATCCCTGCCGGCTTCTGCACTGAATTGTAGGAAGCTGTTTAAAACTAGGATCACATGACTTATGGAGGGCTAGGGCGGGACCAATCTTTTTGATTGATCTGGTCGAAGGAAGGGCCAGTCTGCCCTTGGTTTCAGAGTAGTAAGCAGTTGAAAAATGAAAAATATTTGGCAAGGATTAATGTATTTGATACCAGAGATCCAGTCTCTACTCCATCTGCAGTCACAGTGGCTCACTTGGTGACTTTCATCACAGCCTACCCTACAAGGTGGTTGTGAATAAATACAGTAGGATGGAGTATTATGCATGTGCCTTGAGTTCTTGTACAAAGATGCAATATAAATACATGTGTGTGTTTGTGTGTAACAGAGAGGGCACGTAAAGCAATATCCTTTAAGTATCCTTTAAAGTTGCTGCTTAAGCAATACATGCTGAGTCAATTCTTTGTCTCTGGAGGGGTGGGGGTGAGGGATTGTGAGACTGGCTGGGAAACTGTCACAGAATGCTCAAAATGATCATTACTTGACTGCAACAGAATCCTGAACACAGGAGCAGCCCAAAATAGCCTTAACTTCCCCAAATTTCATTCCCTTGGGAATCATGGGTCCTAGATTTTGGACATACATTAGCCCATTTGAGGTACCTTGGTTCTAAGTTATTGCCATACTATGCACTGTTTTCCCCAATTAGTAATAATGACAAGAATTTTGGGAATATATTAATTTAATCTATTATAATTTCAGATGGTGATATATTCTTTTTTTCCTTTTAAATTTCCTTTTATTTTCTTTCTTTTAATACAAAACATTCAGAGATGGGTTTCAGCAGGTTCTGACCAGTTCTAGAGAACTGGTAGCAGAAATTTTGAGTAGTTCGGAGAATCGGTAATAAAAATTCTGACTTGCCCCGCCCCTCTGCCTCCCAAGTCCCAGCTGATTGGGAGGAAATGGGGATTTTGTAGTAACCTTTCCCTGGACTGGGGAGGGAATGGAGATTTTTCAGTATCTTTTCCCTGCCATGCCCACCAAGCCATACCCACCAAGCCATGCCACGTCCACCAAGCCACACCCATAGAACCAGTAGTAAAAAAATTTGAAACCCACCACTGAAAACATTCCATCATTCATTAAATAGTGTGTCATCTGGGTACAATTTTTTTGTGTGATAACAGTTAAAACTTACCACCATATTCATTATTTATATCTACTCTTATTTTAATATTAATACTTAATACTTAATATATCTATTATAACATTTCTCTTCTTAACTTATGTAACTTTATTATACATTACTTTCATATTTATTCTCTAACCATTGATAAAATACTTCCCATATATTGTAATAATTGGATTCTTTCTTCCCTTTAATTGCAAGTGTTTATCTATTCATTTCTGCCCATTCCAATATTTTGTTTTCATCTGCAGGAATCTCTTCACCTTTCCAATTACAAATATAATTCTAGCTGCAGTTATTACATGAATAATAAACTTAATAGTAATTCTTAGACTTTTAAAACAATATATTTTATTATTCACAAGTAATAAATGATATTCTGAAGAACAGTAAAGACTAGAAATTTGCAGAATACAATTAAATTAAAATAAATTTCTCTTGAGAACCTAAAAAAGCCTATTTTTGGAAAAGGAATACAGTAGTATTAGTGAATCAGAAAACATAGTTCCTAGCAACTATCAAAACCAATAAAGAAGACTATTTGTAGCTCAGGCTTGAAACGAGGGATAAAAACAGAATATATTTAATAAAAGCTGAAAACTAAATTATAGGTCTGCATGACTTTTGTCCAAAAGATTTATTTTTCTCCACTTGTAAAATAAGCTTGGGAGAGAAAGTTAAGGAAGGACGTATCCAGCTAATCCCTCTAGAACTTTGCTTTCCAACGCCAGATCCCTTACTTCTGCCAATACTAGGGAGGTTGTATTTATATAGTAGTTTTGTACTTTATAATTTATTGTCTTGAAGATATAATGAGTATTCACTAGTAAGTCAACAAATGGAAAGTTTTTGCTGAAAGATTACAACGTGATTCTCATCTGCCCTAGACATCACCTCCAGGCGATAAAAGTTCATGAAAACAACCTTGCTTATAGTTATCGAATCTTGCTTTTATGGAGGTTCACACAGATTAACCGGAAGCACCGGAACTGACCTGAAATGATCCACATTAAGCCATTAACATTTGCATTAACGAGACTGACTGCCATATAAGGCTGCTCGGAATTGTTCTGATTGGAAAACTATTGGCATGTAACAATAATACCTATCTAGTTCTGTCCTTAAACATTATGTTTCCCAGCTGTTACTTTTAATGTATGTAACAATGTATATATTTCTTCCTCTAATGGATTGTTCTTTTTTAAAAAAATAAAGGCAAAACAAATGGTTCTTTACAAGCATTAGAGGTTTTATGACAATAAACCAAAAAGTGTGTGTGTGTGTGTGTGTAAATAGCTACCTCCAAGGAAATGGCCTGCAAATGTATTTGGGATTCCATCCCTCCCTTCCATTCATGTCTAATTCTCAGATTATCTGAAATAGCCTGTGCAGTTTTCTTGGCAAAGTTTTCAGAAGTGGTTTGCCATTGTTTCATTCCCAGGGCTGAGAGAAAGTGACTGGCACAAAATTCTAGTGCCACCTTTGTGGCAAAGGTGAAAGTAGAACTTATGGTCCCATGGTCTGTAGCCTGGTGCCTTAACCACCACATCAAACTGGCTCTCATTTGGGATTTTCCTAATCCCTCGAATCATAAATCCAGTTATCAGTTATAAAACAGCCAAGAAAAAGTGGAAAGAGGTGACCAACTGGAGTATTGAAAATTATTAAATTTCTTTTCCTAGCATTTTTTTTTTTGCTATGATGCTTTGATTGCAAGGAATAACAACAACAACAACAACAACAAGCAGAAAAGAAGGGAATGGGAAGTGGGGGTGTCCTTTGGCAAAATATGGAATTGCCAAACCACAGTATTGGGATGGCTGGCTATATAATTTCTTACAGGCAAATCTACCATATTTGCATAAGGTACAAATGGCAAAAGACAATTCTCCTCATGCCATAACAGCAATTACAGCACCAAAAAAAAGGCATTTTATAGGATAATAAATGGGAATTATCTGGAATGGGCACTGAAAAGCACAATATGGGGAAGGAAAATATGCTGTGGAATAAGGCAACATACATTTTAAACTTACTAAGGCTGAGAACCAGTTTTATTTATTTCCTGCCTTTATTGTTTTAATAGTTAACTCAAGGTGGTGAACAGACCTAATACTCCTTTTTCCTCCTATTTCCCCCCCTGCAAGTTGGGTTATGATGTTTATTGAAGTTAAAAACATTGGTTTGGGATGAAATTTGTCTGTTGATCTTGACAACGCAGCGAGGTCCCAAACATTCCTTTAAGCAGCATGGAATCCAACCAGAGAGAAATGGTGTCTGCACAAGCCCACCCATGGTACCAGTCCCTCCTTCTCTTCTTAATGATTAGGAAATTACCCGAAAAGCTGGAGGGAAGGATGGATGGAAGAAGGATAAATGTTAAAGTAGTCTCATCTTGGACAGAAGCAGCGTTTAAAAGTACGTGAATAAGGCAGGGCCATTTCATTTTTAAAAAGTGTGTTTTGGAGGTACCTCGAGCATCTGATTCAAGGGGTTAGGAAAATATAAACACCATAAATCAATTCATTGCTCTCTCTCTCTCTCTTCACTAGAAGGAAAAATAACAAAACTGAGTCTCACTTATTTTGACCATATCATGCTGTAGAAAATAATTGGGTTGGGAACAGTTAGCAGTAAAAGGAAACCAGGCCACCAAAGAACATAGTATCTTCAAACCTGACACCAGCCACAATATTTAAAAAAAAACAAAACTCAAAGAAGTCTTTGAGCCTTGGTGGCGCAGCAGACTAAAGTGCTATTAAGTAGCACCAGCTGCCTGCAATTACTGCAAGTTCAAATCTCACCAGGCTCAAGGTTGACTCAGCCTGCCATCCTTTCGAGGTAGGTAAAATGAGGACCCGGATTGTGGGGGCAATAAACTGACTTTGTATAAAAAAGAACACTGCTGGGGGGGGGGGGTGAAATCCCTACTAAGCAGGTATATACAAAAGTATGAAGGCTATTGCTTAACGCATTGTAAGCCGCCCTGAGTCTCCGGAGAAGGGTGGAATATAAATCGAATCAATCAATCAATCAATCAATAAAAAACTGGAAGATGTGGAGAGACCTAGCCCATAAAATTGCCAAGAGTCGGGGACACGACTGAATGGACCCTATCATCATCATCATCATCATCATCATCATCATCATCATCATCTCCTCCTCTCTCTTCGGCCTCTCTTTCATTCCCTTCCTCCTCCTTCCCTCCCCACTTCAGCAAACAGAGCCTCGTCTCCTGCTCAGAGTAAACAGCCTGCCCACAACCGTAAGAGGCTGCCGGAGCACTGTCTCCTCAGTTTCTTCCCGCCACTCCCCACCCCGATCTCAAGGAAGGGCTCTGGATGCAGCCCAGCAGAGAAATCGGGCTACTTTCGGACTTCCGCCTTCGCAGCCCCGCCTCCCTCCAAGAGTTACAAGTCGGCTGATTTACAGAAACTGGGACCGGCGGCTCACGCTTCAGAGGAAGGCAGCGCCAGGGAATCACAGGGAGGGATGGGAGGAGCAGCGCGGGGGCGGCGCTGTCCTTCCTTCCCTCTCCCGGCGTTTTTTAAGTTTCGCTTTCTTGCAAAGGGAGCGTGGTCTCAAATGAAATCGAGGATATTCCCGGAATCGCCAACCACGTCGGCGGGTCACTAAAGGACAGTAGCGCCACACACAGAGAAATGCGCGCACCAAAAAAAAAAAAAAAAATGCTCAGGAACAGAGGGAATTTCCTGAGAAGAGAATTATCAAAAGAACTTGGCATTCCGTGGGGTGGGGGGACTTTTACGTGTGAGGAGAAAATGCTGGAAGGATTCTTCGAGGCGGCGATCTCCACTGGTTCTAAGGTGGTGGGGGAGAGCAGCAATGGAGAATACAAAATAACAGAGCTGAATAATCCAACCTTCTGGTCAAGCAGGAGATCCGATTGTCCAGTCTCTTAACAATCTCCAGTCACCAGTTGAGGAAAGGGACCTGTGATTTTTTTTGGGGGGGGGGGGTGGGGCTTCGTTTTCCTTTCCAAGAATGCACCAGCTGGGTAGGGAGGCAGGTGCTTGGAATGGCCACTTTTCAAGTTCTTCAGCTAACTAAAAGGTTGCAGGCCCTAAGGGATGGGCTTGGGGGGGTCACCCTAGGGAGAGCTCGTCAAGTATTTGCAACCTCTCCAGGTTGCAAAGCTCTTCTAATTGAGCTGCCTGATTTAAGACATGGCAGGGACTAATTGGGGGCAGACAAGGAGGGCTGGGATGAAGCCATCAGTAAACAGTAAGTTTTTTTTCCTCCTTGACTGGTGTTGCAGGAGAATGGTAGCATGAGTCCAAGCAGTCTGGTTCCAGTTCTAACCTTGTGGGCACCAGTGCCTGGAAGTGGCCACTGGATGGCCAGGAAGAAGTTGTGATTGTGATAGGTCTACACCTAAGTAATAATATTGATCATTATGGAAGCTTGTGCTGCAAAGAAGGAATTAGGAAAAGCAGCAGGATTCCCCCCTAACCCACTGTTTTCTCAACTTTGGCATCTATAAGATTTGTGAACTTAACAATATTATAATTGTTAACTGCCACCAATAGTCTCTCACCGCCCAGTATGCTCCGATAGAGAGGGGCTTCTCAGGGTGCCATCAGCCAAACAGTGTCGATTGGCGGCCCCCAGGGGGAGAGCCTTTTCTGTGGGGGCACCCACCATCTGGAACAAGCTCCCCCCAGAGATACAGAAGATTCCGGATCTGCGCACTTTCCGCCGTGCCCTCAAAACATTCCTGTTTCAGCAGGCCGGCCTGGCCTAACTTTCCCTTTATATTGCTTTTGATTTTATTTTAAACTGGGATGTCTTGAATTATCTAGGACCAGAGTGTTTAGTATATTTTAATTGGTTTTTTTAATTAACGTTTGTATTACATGTATTTTTATCATTCACTGTTCACCGCCCTGAGTCCCTTAGGAATAGGGCGGTATATAAATTTAATAAATAAATAAATAAATAAATAAATAAATAAATAAATAAATAAATAATAAGATACAGGATCTATTTTACCAATGGTTAGATAAAAAGACATGGAAATGAAATATGGTAGAGATTTTTCTAATGCAAGAAATGTAAAATTATATAAAATACAATATAAAGATGTATTGTTATTGGAATGATTTAGGAGAATGAATGGCATAATATAAATTAACTCAAATCTTAGATCATTTTGTATGAAATGAGGGAAGAAACAGCCATAGTTAAACATATGATTAATGAGGATAATAATACATGGATATATATGAATAGAGTGAAGATGCACAAAAGACTTGTAACCAACCGACCCACTGTTTGTATTTGTATTTGTATTGAAGATGGTTTTTTATTTGTTTTTTTATATCTTTGTTTAAAAAAAAATTGTCCAAAAAAAAAAAGATTTGTGAACTTCAACTTCACTCCTCTTAAAATTGCCAGTTGAGAAACACTGCCCTAGCCCCTTTCATCCTAGACATCATTAGAAACTATGTTGCATTACACAAAATAGCAACAGGAACTACAATGTACTAGTTGTAAGTTAGTTGGCTAGCTAAGGCAACAATTTGTACGTGAATCCTCAGAAATAATAAAAAGTAATACAGATATAGAAAGCCTTTTGCCAAGGATAACAGAGGAAAGTCTGTCCTGTATCCAATGTTGCAAGGGAATGGCAGTCTTGACTGAGAATATTTAAAAATATCAAAGTATCAAATTTTGTTTGCAACCATAAGCCAAACTGATAGGAAGTAGCTCCTTCTGACAACAACATCAGTACTCCATGGTGTAGGTAAAAATAGTGTAGGAGTAGGCAATCATGTCTCTCCATTGCATACGCAACAATGCCATAAGGAAAAAGCTCCTTGGTGGTAGATACAGCAAGAAATATGTACTGCACTCATTGCTGACAGAACCAGAAACACAACAGCTGGTGGACCTCATCCTCATGCCCATTTTAAGTCCACATTCTATTTCGTATTCTTTCAAAACAGCACTAAATCATATGCTTGTGGATGTGTGCAGCTACTGTACCTCCGTCTCCTGAGTACTGGAGGAGCTTGAAAAGACATTGGAAAACAATGTCCAGGCTTTATGTGCACAGATGCCTCTGTGGAAGCCGGGTATTTGGCCTCCTCTGTAGGTCAACCCAGAAAGACCATAAGGGCCACTAATCAATGACGAAGTAAGAACCAAAGCGACCAGGAGGAGCTGGGCAGATCCCCTAACTATTGCATAGTTGAAGATCCCAAAGGAAGAAATGAAGTGTCCCTTCATCTAACTATGGCATAGATCAGGGGTCTCCACACTTGACAATTTTAAGACCTGTGGACTTCAACTCCCAGAATTCCCCAGCAAGCACAAGTCTTAAAAGTTGTCAAGTTTGGAGACTCCTGGTATAGATGAAGGTGCCACATTTGTATAAGCATCAAGAATTGGGTTGAGATAAACAGAACAATGGTTCTTTAAAGCTGACAATTTCAAGTGGCCTTACCTATGGACTGGGAATGATACAAAGTGATATCATGAGCAATGTCATAAAAAGCAGTGACTGGGGCTTATGGATATGCTCTGTGCTCCAGAGCTCCCTCTTGCCAATGGCTACAGGTCTAACTGCACTGCTTATTTATGGTTGCAGTGAGTCAGTGTTGGGCATGGATCCATGGGGTGTGACAGAAAGCAGCTGGAAGTTCCAAAGTCGAGGGGAAAATCCATTGGCTTGGGACAAATCCTTTCTGAAAAACACCTACTATCCCATGTTGTTTGTTCATGTTTCTATCTTGGCTAAAAGATCAACAAAAATGGAATGAAAAACTCAGCATGCTGAGTTAAAAAGGAATGTAATAAAAGAAAAGGATCTGGCATAGCCTTTGCTATAGTGTGCAGTCAATCTACTTCAGTGTTCTCAAAATGAGTTGAATTGAAGCCGAGTGCCATCTAGAGGCAACTATGGGACCTGAATCTTTTCAGCTGATAAAAGTTAATTTTGATTCTTATAGTAAATTATGTATCTTTTTAATTTCACGAGTTAATCAGAATCAGTCACTTTTTACTACTTACTATTACTATTAACATGATGCTGCAGTTATTATCACCCTGGGCTGTGTTGTCTGCATTTCATTCTTCTAGGCTTTTGAGATGAAGATGAATTCTTGGGAAAGCCCCAGAGGTTGCAAAACAAGGGCAGGAAACACCACTCTTACATAAGTATGATGCTATTTTTCCTGGTCATTGTTGAAAATAATAGCTACAAAGATCAACCTGACCTAGCAATTTCTGAAACAGAGGCTCCAGAGCTAGTTCAGCAACTCTTTGAAGTTGAAAAACATTTTTTGGAATTTTTTAAAAAAATTTTAGACAAAACATAAAACATAAATCCATCATCCATTACAATTGCAAACAGTGTCAGTCGGTTACAAATCTTTTGTGCTTCATCCCCATATTCAAAATTTACTAATTATCTAATTTCTCATATTGTCAAACAAATAAACATCCTCTTTATGAAGCTTTATCGCTTCATAAAAATTATTTTCAAATATTATATTTATAGCATCCATTTCATCTTTCATATTTCATTTCCATGTTTTATTATCTAGCCATTGATAAAATAAATCCCATATCTTATAATATTGTTTATCATCTTGTTCTCTAATTTCAAATGTCAATTTACTCATTTCAGCACATTCCATGATTTTCTTAATAACTTCATCTTGCGTTGGTATTTTCTCATTTTTCCAGTTTTTAGCAAACACAATTCTAGCCGCTGTTAAAACATTCACAATCAAATATCTCAATTCTCTATTGTATATTTCTGGCACAATTCCTAATAAAAAAATCTCTGGTTTAAAGTCTATGTGTTTTTTTGTCATTTTTTCCAACCATGTGTGGATTTTAATCCAGTATTTTAGCTTCTACACATGTCCACCACATATGGTAATATGAGACCGGTGTCTGATGACATTTCCAACACTTCTCGGATTTGTTCTTGAACATTCTGGCTATTCTTGTCGGGGGTAGATGCCATAAATTTAAAAACATTTTTGAAGGCAAAAGTACCAAGCCATGACTATACAGCTACATTGTGTGGACATTCCCATGAAGTAACCAGGGCTCCAGCAGGACTCCAAGGGACTTTATTTTTTTATCTTATTTTTATGGTGAGGATTATTTTCTGATAACAGCCTGCTCTTTTCTTACTCAGTTGAAATTCTGCAGATTTCAATATTATAAAGAAGAAATACATAAAAGAATGAAAAATGATGAAATATTCAGTGCCATGCCAAACCAAGAGGTTATGATCCAACTGCCCTCTGTAAGAGCTCAGTCTTTAACTATTTTGACTACTTCATTAAAATGACCACAAAAGAAGTAGATCTAAGCTCAAATGGGAGGCTGTTCCATAGGGTCAGTGCCACCACTGAAAAACAACACTTCTGAGCATCAGCTCCTAACCTCCCTGAAGTGAGAACAATCAGCTGCTTTCCCCATCACAGCTGTTGAAGCCAGGCTGACTTTCTGTAGGGAGATATGATCCTGTAGGTAGTATTTGTACAGTGTATTTTTTTAATTGGAACGATAATACGACAGTCAATTTCAAGACTAGATTGTGTGTTGCTACTTAAAAATTTCTCTCCCAATTATGCATGTGTGCATGTGCACATGCGTGTGTGAACTGAAATTCATTTCATCAGTTAAAATAGCTAGGTAAAAGTAAATTAAATTGTACATCAACCTAGTCACAGGTAAAGTGGGTAGGTAGATGTAGGATTTAATTGAGATAAGATAGAAGGGAAGACAGGGGAAGACAGTTATGTAGACAGATTATGTAATGCATTCTAAATACATTGTGTTTAACACATTGCAATTGTTAATGCTAATGAGTAAATTAAAGTTAATTGGTGTAATACATCAGTGGTTAATTATTAAGGTATTTGTATTCTGTTTCAAATTTGATGTTGTGGTTAAGGCAGCAGGCTAGAAACGGATACCGAGTTTGAATGCTGCCTTAGGCACAAAGCCAGTTAGGTGAATTTGGGCCAGTCACTTTCTCTCAGCCCTAGGAAGGATGCAATGGCAAATCACTTCTCAAAAACCTTGCCAAGAAAGCTTCAGGAACTTGTGCTGGCAGACTCCGAGAATTGGACACAACTGAACGATTAAAAAAAAAAACTATTACTGTACTGTGGAACCCTCCCCTCACCTTTTCTCCCCCATCTCACCCAAACTAAATCCTATATCAATCCTATGCATTTCGTGTAGCTGAAGCTCAAAAAAGCTTAGATCTTTTAATAAACTGTTTTAGTCAGAAAAGTTGCTGTCAGACTCTTTTGGATGCTACCACACAATAGACTATGACAGCTCTTGTATACTGTAGTTCCAGAACATATCCACATAGGATATGCTCTTCTAATATAGAGCATATCCAAGTCTGCATTATAATTGCATGATTTCTGTGGTGAAGTTTGCCATTTTCAGAGATATTGCATATGAGTCTGACAACATATGACTACTACACGGGCAGGTATCATTACTGTCACTGTTGAGAATTATCTGTATACCAAATTGGCTTCTTTTTTTTTTTTTGTTGTTCCTGCTGCTGACCTACTGATGCATAATATCTCAACAGGTAGTAGCATCTGGGTGGCCCTGTCTGAGATCAGAAGCTAAGCAGAGTCACTTTAGATGGAAGATCTCTAAAGCAGGGGTACCCAACTTCTGGGCCATGGCCCACTAGTAGGCCATGAGTTGTTTGTAACCAGCCCACAGAAATGGCAGGTCAGCAGAGCCAAACTACACTGGCCTGTGTCCTGCAAAGCATGGATATGGCTTACATGATTACGTAGTGATTATGATGCAAGTTCAACTTTAAAGATCACTTTACTTTCCTGGCCTTTAATCCTGAGTTTGCTAAATTTGTGAAATTTGGCTTGGAATCTTTGGCAAGGTTCAAGTGAGGAAAGGCAGTTTTGTTGAAATTTGTCTGGTATTGTGGGGTTCAGAGTCCAAATGCCACAGAGAGCCATTGTTCAAGCAGGCCCTTAGCCCGTTTCATAGGGTGAAGTGAAATATTGTTTTCTTTTAGCTGTAGTTTGGCCACTGTTTGCACAGAATATTTTCTCTAGGTCTACCATAGATTCAGCTTTATGTGTAGCCTCTGAATTCAGACAAGATTGGCCAGGTGCTGCCACCTACTGAGCATATATATAATTCATGCCAGTGAAACCCACATTGAGTAGAATTCAGTTGTGTAAACTGTCATTTCCCATTCTATTTATAAAGTACAGATCAGATTGAATTAGATTTGCTTATTCAAAGCTGTTTCTCCAAGGTGTGATGGCCACTCTGGATCACTTACAAATCATATCAATCAATCAGAATACAGAAATAAATAAATAAATAAATAAATTTATTTCTATACCGCCCTTCTCCCGAAGGACTCAGGGTGGTGTATAGCCTATTAAAAACACATCAATATATATGTATTTATACATCACAAACTCACAGGTGCAAATAAAAGAGTACAATAGCATAAATAAAATAGAGAATAACATTAAAATTAGAGAATGCCTGAAACATATTTAGTGCCTGTTTGAATTATAAGACGTTCCTAACACCATCCTATAATTGGATGCCACCATAAATGAAGCAATGAAGTCTTTTTTTTCTTCCTAGTAATCCTGCTCAAGAATGGATGTGTAGGTTTTGTGTTCATTCCTAAACCACTATAGAATGTTAGCACCCACTCCTCTCCTAGAAGAATGAAATATTTTGAGAAATATTAAAAAAGGCAGAATATTATATTTCCCTGGATGAGAAATGGAGAAACATGTTTTTAAAGCAGACCCCACCTTTCTTAATAGCTCTCAGCAGATGTCAGCACTTAAGAGATAAAGAGCTTACTGAAAGAAGCCAAGTATCTGTGTAGCTCTATTCATAGGCAAAAATTCCCTGCAGCAAGATCAATACAAAGGTAGGATTAGCCCTCAGCCACAATAGGAATTGTCCAACACCCCTTCATTGCATCAGCAATCCAAACTTCAACCAAACCTGGGAGGTCAGACAACCTACAGAGCCAGCTATGACCCCTACAACAGCCAATAGAATACATATTCTTGCACAGGAACAGGAAGTTCAAGTGCAAAGCCTAAGAGAAGGTATAAAAGCCATCCACTCTCAACTCCATGTGATCAGCTGCTCAGAACCACCCATGTGCTTGGTGGTTCTGCTTCATCATTAAGCCATCTTTCCAAACAGCCTCCAGCCTCCATTTTGTCTCCAGTGCCTTTCTCCCAGCTTGGAACTGAACCTGGTGGATATTTCTTCCAACACCACCTACATTTTTATGTCTCAGAACAGCCCATGTGCTGGGGGAATCAGCCTTTTTCTTGTTGTTATTAAAACTCTCCAAATCAGGCAAAATTGCACTAAATACATAATCCTTAGCTGTCCTGTAGCTATTCTTGTGTTATGCATGTGAGAAGAAACTTGGGTGAATGCAGTGGTGGGATTCAGCCAGTTCACACCACTTCGGGAGAACTGGTTGTTAACGTTCTGAGCAGTTTGGTACACTGGTTGTTGGAAGAAATCATTAGGGCAGAGAACCGGTTGTTAAATTACCTGAATCCCACCACTGGGTGAATGAGGAAATGATTAGATGGAAACCTAGTGCTCTTTTCTGGGTTGCAACAGTTGGCAATTTTGATTTTTAACAGTGGACTGCCATCTGCTGGTTCCAACATATCATCAGCACTTCTAAATTACTGCCCTCTGCTGTTGTCTGATATTATTTAACTGATATTGTCAATTCTGATGTTCAGAACTTGGAATGCAAACTGAAATCTCCTAATTGTTGAGAGAATAAAACCAATACACCGAAGAAAAGCTGAACAATTTTGCTGGCTAACATATTTTGATTGCTTTTGTTGTTTTTAATCTAGCCATTGAAATATTTCTAGTGGCAACTAATCTAAAAAGCAATGATGCTAAAACTTCCTGCTGATTAACATTAGCTGGTACACCCAAAGAAACATCATAGTGCTTAGATTAAATATTTATGTCTAGTTTATCGGAAGAGATATAAAATCAAGCAGACAAAAGCTATACCATTTCCATGTACACAGGGAAGTTTATCAGAATTGGCAAGTTTGTTCTTAGCCTCTTTAAGCTATTCAGGAACTGTATGCATGGACAGAAAATAGGAACAGCAGTGTTTCTTCTGCCTTCATCCTTCTGGTTGTGGAAATGGTCTGGAAAAAAAATAATAACTACATTACATAGGGTTCCACGCCCCAGTATATTCTTTTTATTTACTCCCATACAGTATATTCTTTTAATTCTATTTATTTATTAAATTTATATGCTGCTCATCTTTCTAACCAAAAGCAACTCTAGTTATAGTGTCCCTGCAGGTTTTTCTTTTGAACCTAAAAAGTTGAGAGCCATTCAGGCTGAAAAGGCTGCCTCGTGCCCGAAAATAGAATTTTGAACAACTGAGGAGGGCATTCGTCATGGTCAGTGTGATGGATTTGGAATTGTGTATCTGTTACAAGTTATGTAACATAACTTGTTATTTGCTCCCCCAAATGGCAAAGATTCCATAATTAATATTTAATAATTGTAGATTTTTTCAAAAAATTAAAATGTTGCTATTAAAAATTGCCCTGCCATTGCCAATGCAAATTTTGTGATTGATGTGGAAGATGACTTGCAGCTGATCAAATCCAATTCTCTGAAAGTATCCAATCCCTGAGCTGGATATATAAATATACATATATATTTAGGAGCAGGAGCCTCAGACTGCAACCCTCAGTTCCAGCCAGTTGCATGAGATGAATGGCCATCTCTCATATTTCAGTCTGGGGAAGGAACACCTGAGGCAAATTGGAGAAAATGGCTTGGAATTCCAATGACCCACAGGAAAAACTTATTTCCTCAAATTTCTCTGACCTAAACCCAAGGTTATATGTAGAAATCTTATGCTCCGCAGTTAAGTTTTGTTTAAAAAAAAACAAAATACAGCAAAATGATCCCTCATCTCAAGGTTTGCTCTTGGATTGACATATTTGGAATTTATTGGTCCCATGTAGTCCATTGGTTTACCACAACTTTTTCCCTGTAGGAAGTTAGCACCCACCCCTTTCCTGGAGGAGTGAAATATTTTGGGAAGTGTGAAAAAGGCAGAATATTATGTTTCCCTGGATGAGAAATGTGAGAGGCGTGTTTTACGGACAGAGCAGCTCCCACCTTCCTGCCCCCCACCCTTTGTCAATGGGCCATTAAGGCCTGGGCCAGTCTATTCTACATAACAAAGATCTGCCTCCTTCAGGCAGAGCCATAGTATGAATTGCCAAAGATAGGATTAGCCCTCTACACAATAGTAGCAGAAGCTCACCACATGTGACCTGGGAAGCACATGTGACCATCAGCCAGCAAGGCCCCCACCCCCTGGGAGTCTGACAACCAATCAGGATACTCTTTTGGGGCCCCAAGAAATGCAGAGCCAGAGAGAGCATAAAAACCCGAGGATTTACTGTATCTGCCCTTTTCTGTTCAGGAACTCAAGCCATGTGATCCTGTCCACCATTAAACCATCTTTCCAAGCAGCCTCCATGTTTCCAGTGTCTGTTTCCCCACTTGGAGCAGAACCCAGAAGGATGTTTCTTCCAACAATTGGCGAGCCAATGGGACTCCAAGCTAACCTAACCAATGGACCAGGCCCAGGTAAGCCTCCCTTGCTAGCAGCAGACCCATTGAGTCTGTGGGTATGTTTTCCTGGACCTTGGCCATTTGGAACTAGGTTTTAAAGGGGTTTTGAGTTTGAGCTCAAAGGCTGCTTGGAAAGAAGGTGAGTACCTCTAAATTTTAATTTTAAAGTATGGAAAAGCATGGGAAATTTGTGTATGCCTGCATGTGTGTGAGTGAAGGCCCTTCTCCCAATCACAGTTGGATCTTGCTTCCTCTGTGCATTTCCTAACCGCAGAAAGACTAACAGTCTGGAGAGCATGGGGGTTTTGCCAGAGCACAGGGCCTTCTGTAAGGGAAGGAGGAAGTGTGTGTGTGGGATTCCACCTGGAAAACAGTCTGATTTCACCTCTTTGAGCGACCTCTAGCCGCACCTCTGCCTACTGCTAGCTCCACCGAGCCATGACCGGTAGGATAGAGAAAGCAAGGGGGGGTTGCCAAACGTGGAACTTTGTGTTTAAAAGGAATGGAAGCCGAGCGAACAGAAGCGTGTGAAGGGGGGGTGGTAATAAAATTGTGAAAGGGAAACCCGGTTTTGTCCAGCCCAGACACGGGGCGAGCGTGTGTGTGTGTAAGAGGAGGTGCCCACACCTGGCTGCAGGGGTCAGCAGGTCCTCGCGGATCCCCTTTTTGGATCCGAAAAGTTGTGGTGATTCCCTAGAGGAAGGGGCCCATACTTCGCAAGGGAATCGAAGTCCTTCCCAGAGCTTTTTCCTCTGAAAACTGAGAGCGTGCCACCCGGCTAAGTCGAAGTGATCCTTCCGGAGAAAAGGAAAGGGTCATGGGTAGCGATAGTTCGCGGGTGGCGGGGACCCCAGTAGATGAAGTGCTCGCGGCCTGGGACGCCAGGCGGGTGCCCATATTGAGGGGCATGGATAAAAGGAAATTAGGAAAATTGTGTCAAAAATGGGCTTTGCTAAGAGATAACACCGGGAAGACAAATTTGGCTAAATAAAGGTACTTAAAAGAAAAGGGAAATATATAAATAGGAATGTTGGGTTTTTGTTTGTTTGTTTTGTTTGTTTTGTTTGTTTGTCTCTCTGTCTTCTATGCAACCACGTGGTATGTTTAAGATTTGTGCCTTCCCTAATTTAACTGAGATTTATGTGGGAATGATCAGTGTGTGTGAAATCTCAGAGTTCTGTTTTCTTCTCTTCATCTTCTTTGTTTTATGTGTGTGTGTCTTTGGGCGCCCTCGAGGTAATTGTAACTGTAAAATGTATCTGATCTCTAGAGACAAGAATTTTAAATTGTTAGAAAAGAAAAGAAAAAAAGGTTGAAGCAATGAAAATGGGGGAGAGAGAGAAAAAAGAAAGAAAGAGCCTTTGCCCTGTGTTTGTCTGGCCAACAAACACAGATTAAAGAGAGCATTTCATTTCATTTCTGTTTTTTTTTCTCCTCCTCTCTTTGTATCTTAAAGTAACAACTCAAGTTATGAGGAAACGTTTTAAGTTTGTTTACAAGTAAAAAAAATCAGTCTTGCATTTACTGTATGTGTTTAAATGGGTTTACCTGTTCATCTCTTTCCTGAAGCATGTGAATCCAGATTTTTCTTATCTGTTGTGTCTCCATTTTGTTGAAACTGCATTATCTGTTTAGTAATTGCAATACTGTTGTGTTGTTTCTTTTCAAACTCTGCCTGCAAGCTATCTAACCCCCCCCATCTCTAATCCTGTTACAATGCCTTTCCTGGGAAGATTACCCACAAAAAAGGGGGAGGGGACCCTGTTCTAATGTCTTTCAGCCCTGCACAAAGGACTCTGCAACCTGTGGAGGCAGAGCACATGGATCCAGATGCTGCCTCCAGAGGAGACCTTCCATCTGTTTGAACCAGGAATTGGATTTGAATCCAGTCTCCACTGAAAGTCAGCACAGCAACCAGAGTGGAGCAGACCTTTCCAAGCCTGACTGACCAGCCTTACCACCAAGCATGCTACCCAGCAGACATTAAAGAAAAGACCCTGAGATGTATAAGTAAAGACCAAAAGACTCTTTTCAATCCTCAGAAGACAGCTGGAAAGACTATGGGGGAGGGTGGAAATTCATTGTAAGGTTTTCTTTCTTATCTCATTTATATTGTAATCAGTTTATTGTAAGAATTGTATTTGAGAGTGGTTGCCACAGCAAGTTATGTACACTCTAGATTTCTGTCTAGTGGGGAGGAGAAATATGCCCAAAATGTTTGTATTGCCTGTATTGTAAAAGTAGCTGCATACACATGCACACACAGAGAGACACACTATTCAGAATTAGATTGAAACTATTTCCTTCACTTACCTCCACACAAAGCTTCTCCTAGATTGATTTTTGCTCTGTAGCACTAAAAGCCCATGTAGTCTTACCTCCCTGCTAATTCCATGGGGAAGGAAGCAATACCCCTCAGGCAATTCCCTCACTTGAAGAGATAGCAGAAAAGTGATCTCCAAAACCCAAGCCCTGACTGTGACTCACAAATGATGCTGCCCAGTTGCCCAGTAAAGGAAGATATATTGCACTGGTGGTCTCATGAGTAGAAATCCCAGGGCTCATTATGTGTAACACCAAAAAAAAAAAAAAAAAAAAAAAAAAAATGGATATTATACACTGGCTAACCTCAATTTGGGCTCACAAATCCTTGATGCACCAAAGTAAGAGCTAGGGCAGGTTTAGTAACCAACCCATGAAATGGGCAGCCTGCAATTTAAAGGAAAATCATGGCTGTGAAAAATTTTGGGACATGTGCTTGCTTGAAACCTGACTGGAAGCTCACAGAAAGTAATATCTGAAGTCTGAAATTAATTGGCATGGAAAATTGGATACTGTAAAATTCTTACCAGAAATTTTTTCCTGGCTGCTAGACCTTCATGGTTGAAAGCTTTTGGAAGCCACTGAAGGAATCCTTTTCTGTTGCCTCTATCAATGCCTCCCCTTTGCATTAGAAAATTAAAAGCACCCATTAAGCCTCCCTGATGTGATCAATTTTAATCTTTTGCCAAGAACTTGTTTCAAAACTCACGTTTTGAAAAAAAAAAAAGAGTAGGGATTGTAGGAAGTTAGCACCCACCCCTTTCCTGGAGGAGTGAAATATTTTGGGAAGTGTGAAAAAGGCAGAATATTATGTTTCCCTGGATGAGAAATGTGAGAGGCGTGTTTTACGGACAGAGCAGCTCCCACCTTCCTGCCCCCCACCCTTTGTCAATGGGCCATTAAGGCCTGGGCCAGTCTATTCTACATAACCAAGATCTGCCTCCTTCAGGCAGAGCCATAGTATGAATTGCCAAAGATAGGATTAGCCCTCTACACAATAGTAGCAGAAGCTCACCACATGTGACCTGGGAAGCACATGTGACCATCAGCCAGCAAGGCCCCCACCCCCTGGGAGTCTGACAACCAATCAGGATACTCTTTTGGGGCCCCAAGAAATGCAGAGCCAGAGAGAGCATAAAAACCCGAGGATTTACTGTATCTGCCCTTTTCTGTTCAGGAACTCAAGCCATGTGATCCTGTCCACCATTAAACCATCTTTCCAAGCAGTCTCCATGTTTCCAGTGTCTGTTTTCCCCACTTGGAGCAGAACCTAGAAGGATGTTTCTTCCAACATCCCCCAAGATGCTTTTTAACTTCCCAGCCTAGCCTACGATTTCCCTCATCCATGGACTAACCAAATTCTGCCTGTTTAGCTTCTGAGGCCTTCAAGGCCAATTAGAGGCTGTCTAATATCCTACCCTGCCGCTATGACAACACTGGCTAAAATTCTCTAAGTACAGGTAGTCTTCGACTTACAGTTCATTTAGTGACCATTCAAAGTTACAACGGCACTGAAAATGCACTTATGACCATTTTTCACACCTATGACCGTTGCAGCATCCCCACGGTCACGTGATTTACATTTAAACGCTTGACAATTGACTCATGTTTATGACGGTTGCAATGTCTCAGGTCACATGATCCCCTTTTGCTACTTTCTGAGTAAGCAAAGTCAATGGGGAAAACCAGATTCATTTAACAACCTGGGTTACTGATTTAAAAGCTACAGCGATTCACTTAACAAATGTGGCAAGAAAGGTCATAAAATGGGGCCAATGACACTTAACAAATTTCTCAGTTAGCAAGATAAACTTTGGGCTCAGTTGTGGTCGTAAGGTTGAGGACTGAATAAGCCTGGAGCGATTTCCTCGTTCCTAAGCGGCAGGCTGTCTAATGCAGGGACGAGGCACCTAGAGATAAAATGATGTAGAGATGCCTCTCGGTCGAATCACTTGGGAAACAACGCTCCCAGTCACATTTTACCGCGGCCTTTTCTTCTCCTATTCCGCGTTCGCTGAGGACACTCTAACTTTGACTATCTCTCTGTTCCCAAGATGCTGACGTCAGACAGGTGACGTTTCTTCGGCGGTGGGGGGAAAGTAATGCCGGGTTTGCGGCCCGAGCAGTAGATGAAATTCCTCGCGCTCCGTCAGACACGCCCTCCCCCCCCCACACACATACACGCCGTTGGTGGGCCAGGCGTGTCAATCAAGGTGGTAAGTTCTCTCTTGCAAGATTCCACTGCGCGAGACTGCATGTCAAACCTTCCCTTCTGCGGCCCCGGAGACCGCCGTGCCTTCCTTCCCCCCACCCCCACAAATCCGAGTCTCCTCCTCCTCCCCCCCTCCGGCAGAGCTGCGCCCCCTTCCCCGCCCCTAAGAAAGGTAGGCTTTCTCTCCTCCCCCCCACCCTCGTGCTTCTTCTCGCGCCGTCTCGCTGCGGGTCTGGGAAATTCCTGGTCTCAGAAAGCAGGAGTCCCCGTCCCCCGCCCCCCCGCGCGCGCCCCCCCCCTCCGCGCGCCTCGTCCTCCGGAATTGCGTCCGCCGGGTTCTAGGGAGGGCTCGCCCCCTTCCTCGAAGCCCCGTCCTCCGCCCTCCCCCCTCCCCCTCGGCTTCTGAACCACACTGGGGGAATGTGGGTTGCCGGGGGCGGCATCTTGCCGTAAAGGAATTGCTGAGCTAAGAACGAGAAGCCGCTCTGGTGGGGGCTTGGGGGTTTCGTGCCAGAATGGGCTTCCTTGCTTTCCTGCCTTTTCCACCGGCCTGTGTTTCCTTCCCCAACCCCACCTCGCCTCCCGGGCATTTTGTTTTTTGTTTTGTTTTTAAGCAGAAACAGCGGTGCAGGCAACTCTCAGATCTTCTCAGTGAAATCAATTGCTAGAGAGGCGGCGGTGGTTTTCAATTGTCTTAACAGCAGTTTCAAGTATATTCCAGAATTGTACATCATGAAATAAGGAAAATCCAAAGACCGTTCAGTTAAACATATATTTCCTCTATAATTCCATTTTTAACAACATTGGAGTTTTTCCATTTTTAACAACGTTGGGGTTTAACAAGATCATGTATTTTTGGATGCCTTCTTATTCCCTTTCACTTCTGAAGATTTTTTCAAATTAAATTTTAGGGCAGAGGTCAAAAAACAAATAAATATGAAGATTATTCAGTAACTATCTCTTTGAAAAAAAACCTACCAGAAATCCTAATACGTGGTTTGAGCATGTTTTAGTGTATCCATATGCACAAATTTATTTAAAAGTGTATGGTATTACAATCATTTTTAAGAAATAATTGAGAGAATTTGCGAAGAATACAACGGCGCTGAGATAGTCTAAATATCTAAATAAAGCTGTTTTTCAAATACTGTGCTAATGGATGTTGGAAAAGATGGATATGGAGGAAAAGGGAAGAAGTGAAAAAAACTAGAATGAAAGCAGATTGAATAGAGAAAAAGAAAGGAAAAATGCAATATGAAGAAAAATTGGACCTTAAATAATCTCTCAACAGAATGAATGAAAGTGGATGTAAGAAAGGATGTAAAAGCTGTTTGGAACAGAATTAAAAAACTGTGTTGCTGCATAAGCATTTGGAGGTACTTGGATAGACAACTTCAATTACTGAAACAACTTTAGGTCATACAAAGCAATTATAGTTACCAATGAAAACAGCAGCAAAAATTAACAAGCCATGCCAGGAAGATGGTATTACAGTTATTATGCACGTTCTGTAACTTCCTTGGTGTTAATTTTTCCATCCATTTCCAATAAGTATCTTTCATGAGTGAATTTTTTTACAAACCGTTTATTCAACCATGTTAGTAGCTCCTTTAGGTATTGGTTTGTTTTCTTATTGTTATTACATGAGATTATACTATCCTTAATTTTCTTTTTAAGAAATTCCAGCTGGTTTGCAACACTTTTACCTTTATGAGTCTATTCTCATGCAACTTCCGTATTATTTTTCTTAGTTTATTCAAATTGGCTTTTTGAAAATCCAAAGTTTGTGTTTATTTTTAATCAAGCTTTTTTATTAAAATTAAAAGATCTTATCTATACCCAAAGTCCCTACAGTTTTCTGTGGTGGGAGAACGAGTGTCATCTAGTTTATGGATCAAATAGTCTGGAATAGATGGTGCTAGGCTGCCTTTTAAATTGTGGATGAAATCTTTGAAAATTTGTTCTTTTACTTCTATGTTTAGATATCTGTTTATGTGCAAATATCCTAAGCAAATTACATATGGAATATTTTTTGCCTTATCTAGAAGAAAGATTACTGAAACTGACCCTTTTTATTCTATTTAACTGTTACTCTGCAGGGTAGTTTGAATACAGTTTACTGCTAGTGGAAAGAAGAATATTTTTCAAACATGTCTAAGATTGATAAAATGAGCATTCTTGGAGTGAGGAGCTTTGGTGTGGAGGATAAAGATAAACAAGTTATCACTTTCTTTAATCCTCTAACTATTTTGGTGGGTCCAAATGGTGCTGGAAAAACGGTAAGATTCAAGTGACTCTAATTTTTTAAATAAACTATACTTTCTTATCACCCATCCCAATGTTCAGAAGTGGCTTAATTCTGGGAATATATTTTAAAACCTCATATTAAAACAAATATCCCAAAAGAATAATAAATAAATAACAAAATTTGTGGATGATCTCTTAGAGAAAGTATTGCATTCTGTTTTTCATATACCTTAAAGATTAGCTCCTTACAAATAAATATAACTTTTTAACAATGACACTGAAAGAACAAATTGTACAGAATATATATTTTCTTTAAAGAGAGAGTTCACCAAAACTTCTATGTGCTCATTTACAGATTGTTTAATTTGCCCAAGAAGTACCAAAACCCTGTCCTTTCTTTTCTTCCTCATCCCACTAGTTACTTCTTTTTTATTTTTTATCCAACTTCCCTATCCTGTCTTGTCTCTTGAGCATCTCTCTTGTTCTCCCTTCATTCTCTTAAATTTGTGAGTGCTTTCTTTTTAAAATAACACCAATTAACTTTTTAATTATATTTTACTGGTGCAGCAGATAAACTTTCATCACACACATAGCGTTTGTGAGCAGGTTAATTACAACACTGAAGTTTTTTTTAAACATGACTGCACAGCACATATGCATTTCTTAAGTAATTTGCACGTTCATTCAAATTCATCTACTTGCACCACCTTTAGCAGAAATTTTGAATGGGTCTATGGATTTCTAACAGTTCCATGGTGTTTGTGTGTGCTTCTTATTTATATCTTTTTGTACATTGATAGTGTGTTTTACATTAAAGAACATGACTATGGAAAACAATGAGATACTTCTTTGTTGTCTCTCTCATTTATTTAACAATATACACGAGAAGTCAGCTTGTGTTAGAATAGGGGTCTTCAAACTTGGCAGCTTTAAGACTTGTGGACTTAGCTGGCTGGAGAATTCTGGGAGTTGAAGTCCACAAGTCTTAAAGCTGCCAAGTTTGAAGACCCCTGTGTTAGAATGCATAGGATTTTGCAGTTCTGTACCAAACCAATGTCTTTGGGAATTCCTGCTAATAGAAGTGATCAGAAAAGCTCCCTGTTTGTAGTTCTTCTGATAGCATCAACATCATTATATGAGTAAATCATTTACTGTATATGATTTCTTAGATATATGGGGAAGTTGGAAAAAATAATACATGAGAGGGTCTACTTTTTTAATCTGCTCATCTAGACCTAGTCATTTAGTGGCTATTAAATATATTTCTGATGCTTGTTTCCATTTCATTAGACTATCATAGAATCCCTCAAATATATTTGTACTGGGGACTTCCCACCTGGCAGCAAAGGAAATTCATTTGTCCATGATCCAAAAGTAAGTATTGCAGTTGCTAGTTTGTTTGGCTAGTAAATTGCAGTGTGTAGATTAAGTTGATGAGGAATTTGTAGTTCCCTGTTTCAAGGGAAATGACAATTATTATTTTCTATGTTGTGCCTTGAGATGCAGTGTTTCTAAAGAATATGCTGAAACATAAATATAAGCAATGGGAATATATTATGAGAAAATAACTGCATTATAAATCCATTGGAAAAACGTAAAAATATTACTATAGACACAGAAATGTGAAGTCATAGCTGCCAGTTCTTTAATTAGTATATGGTGTAGTATATGTGCAGATCCAAGCAATGTGTCCTTTTGTAATTGATTGATGGAAAGTTTGTTAGTGCACATAGTTTTACCTTTATGATTCTGTTCTCATGACAACTTCCTTACTATTTATCTTAACTTATTGGCCTTTCTTGGGATATTTTTTCCCCGTGCATTTGCATGCAACTGACATTAATGATTCTCTTATCATGCAATAGAAATACCTGCTATGGTTTTTTGTCCTTATGCTTCCCCTTATATCTCCCAAATCCATTCGAAAAGAGCCCCTCAACTCTGGAGGAAAATCAGTCTATCATCAATGTCCATGATACAGAAAACAACTTTTAAATCTCTGCCTCTACTTTTATTATAAATAAACATGATTAAAGAGGTGATTTAGGGGAAGAAACTGTTGATCTTCCTGGACCTGTATATAAAAATAAATTTATTTTCCCTCGGGGAAGGTTGCCAATGAAACAGATGTCAGAGCTCAAATAAGACTTCAATTTCATGATGTTAATGGGGAGCTTGTTGCTGTCCAGCGGTCCATGGTATGTTCTCAGAAAGGAAAGAAGACAGAATTTAAAACTCTTGAAGGAGTAATTACAAGAATAAAGTGAGTGAATAACCATATTTTTAATTGAATATGATTTTGGGATTATATCAGGGCAGTATGTCTGAAAACAAAGTGTAGATGTGCATTCTATTTTTACATACCACCAAAAGAAATGTAAGCTTGTACCAAGTTGCAACTGGAATCCTTTCAAAATATGTTTATTTTATTTGTACTTCAGTTGTTGTCTCCTCTTCTTTTCTGTTACATTAATGTAATTGAACAAATAATATAACTAATAGTGCATATTTTTCTTCTGTGATATTGAAAAGAGCTGTAGTGTCCTTATATGATACGTTGGAAAACAGTATGTATGTATGTATGTATTGATTGATTGGATTTATATTGCCGCCTATTCGCCCATGGCGAATGTAAATGTAAGAATAATATAAAAAGTCAAATAGTCATGAAATATATGGAAGAACACAAAAGATAATGAGTTCTAGTCCTGCCTTAGGCATGAAGCCAATGGGGTGACTTTGGGCTAGTTGTTCTCTCTCAGCTGTAGGAAAAACAGCAATGCTAAGCCACTGCCAAAAAATTTGCCAAGAAAATTGCAAGGATTTTTCCAGGCAGTAGCAGCAGTCAACACTGATTTGAAGTTACAGAAAAAGACAAGTAAATTGTCTGTATAATGTTTATCATTCACTTGCTGTGTTTTTGTGTCTATGTTCATGCAGGCATGGGGAGAAAGTCAGTCTGAGCTCCAAGTGTGCAGAAATCGACCGAGAGATGATTGCTGCCCTTGGAGTTTCTAAGTCTGTAATTAATAATGTCATTTTCTGCCATCAAGAAGATTCCAACTGGCCTCTAAGTGAAGGAAAGGCCCTGAAACAGAAATTTGATGAAATATTTTCAGCAACAAGGTAATCTTTATTTGTGGTTTCTTGAATGAGTAGAGGATTAAAATGAGACAAATAACCTTTAATGTTGATTAATAAAAGGTTGTCTACAGGTTACAGGTAGTTTAAAAATCACATGCATTTTTCTTTCCAAAAGGTATATTAAGGCTTTGGAAACACTTCGCCAGGTGCGTCTAAAACAAGGGCAGCGAGTTAAAGACTGTCAGGTGGAGCTGAAGTACTTGAAGCAGAATAAAGAAAAAGCACAAGAGATCCAGAATCAGCTAACTAGCAGGGAAACTCAGTTAGCTGCCTCCAAAGAAAATGTCAGACATATTGAAAACCAACTAGAGCCTCTAAAGGTGATATGTTGATTAAATGGATGTGTCCTCAAAGCTGGCAACTTAAATCTGTTTATTGCAGCTTGGTTGCTGGCTCCAAACTGTCACCCTAGTTTAAAGGTGTGCTTAATTAATGAACCATGAAAAAGCATGAAGAGAGCATTAAGTTGAATATTTTTAAAAAAACAAAATTGAATATTTGAAAGTTGGGTCTTAATGCTAAATGGCAGCCTGAACTCCATGCCCACCTTAAAAATGAGGTTGTTGAAGATGGGAGAGAGCTTTGCTTGCATAGAGCCCAAATGACTAATTCCTTTAAAGTGTTTATTTACAAGGTTGTTTTATCATCCCTCCTAATTGTTACGCAGCTTCTTTACATTAAATATTTATTCCTTTCTCAGAACTCTTTGATGAAAATAGAGCAGAATCTTGTAAAAGTAATGGGACTAGATAATGAAAGCAAAGCTCTGGAAAGTCGGAGAAAGCAGATGGAAAAGGATAATCAAGACCTGCAACAAAAAATGGAGAAGGTTTGCTTATGTTGTTTATGTTTGCATGAAATAGAATATACAAACTGCATTTTTAAAGTAGAATATTTGTAGCTCAGGATTGAAATCAGCGGGCCCTTGGTGCTCTCTGAGCTTGGTTTTTTCCTTGCAGACGTCTCATTACCCAAACTAGATAACATCATGGCTACTGAATGTAAATGTTATGCTGATCCAATGGTAAAGGTTAGATTTTGTTCCCAGCAACTTTTGTGTTTATAATCAGTCATCCCTCTTGCAGTTGTTATTACTATTGCAATGTGTTTGCTGAGCAAATCCACAAGTAGGCGGTATAGCAACATTAAGAAAAGATGAGAGCTAGATTAAGAAAAAGGTTAACATTTTCCCAGTCCACTACAGTATTTCTCAATCTTCATGGCAACAAAGTGGACTGGTGGACTAGGTTTAAGGTTGGCAAAGGCAGTCATAATCATCTAGCTTTTTATATCACATATTCTTTGGCCTTTGCAAGACTCCCACTCTGAAGGGGGAAAAAAAATATTTCTAAAAGTGTTTTTTTCTCCTACATTGCAATGTTAGGTTTTTCAAGGAAGTGATGAACAACTTAGAAGAATGTATCAAAACCATCAGAAAACTGTGAGAGAAAAGGAGAAGCGGTTAACAGAGTGTCAACGAGAACTGGAGGCAGTAAACAAAGAATTCTTAAGATTTAATAAAGAAAAATCAGAATTATTAGTTGAACAAGGTATATTTTTATTAACATTTTAATGCATGTTAATAAATGAAAATTGATACCAGGATTTTTTTTCTTTATATATAATTTCTATTAAGATTTTTGCAGAAGCTGCATTGGTTACTGATCTGCTTCCAGGTGGTATTGAAAGTGCTGCTTGTCATCTTTAAAGCCCTGCATGGCTTGGCACCAGGTTATTTGGAGGACTGCCTCTCCCAGTTAAATTTATTTGACCCACCAGTGCGGAAGGGCAGAGCATACTGTGGGTCCTGTCTATTAGGGAAATCAGGTGGGACCAAGATAAAGGGTCTGAAAAAGAAAAATTGGTAGATCCCTCTCTTTGGAATGAATATAATCCCCCCAGAGATAAGATTGCCCCTTCAACTTGTTACTTTTCCAGAAGAACTTTAAGATGGAGGCTGATATAGAGAAAATCAAATTATACTTTTTGGAGTGGGTGAGAGGTGGGATTATATCAATTTTATGCTTTGGATATTTTATAACCCACATAGAGTCACCATGTGTGAGTTGGGTGACTATATAAATTTGTTTAATAAATAAAATTTGACCACGGTAGTAAAATCTAATACAAACTAAACTTCAAAAGAATAGAAGGAAGGAGTAAAAATGCAAGAAAAAAGAGAAGAAAGAAAAAGGTATAATAAATAAAAAGTAATATATAAAGAAGTGACTTCCAACTTGATCACAAGAAGCATAAATTTAGTGATGCTTCACCTTCTCTAAGGTTACAAATATTTATGTCTTCGACCCATCTCTTATCTATGAACGCATCCATGAAACATCATCTTTTCAATCCTGGTGTCATCAGAAAGTTCATAAAGGGGTGACAGATGTAACAATCTATCTTGTTTTAACCTTGATCAAATAAACCAACTTTAAATCCTTCCTTTTACTTTTAAATGTCTTAATCTTTAGTTCATGGATGTTAAACTCGCTGAATCACGTTGATGTCACATGACATATTGCAACAGCTTTCCCTTCGCGGAGCTGCGGTGGGCATGGCCTGCGTGTGATGCATCTGGCTTGCGGACCGCCAGTTTGACACCCCTACTTAGTTCATTCAAATATTGTCATAGGATTTTATTTCTTTCAATTTTTTTCCTTCCCATCTCACATAGTTCTTATGTCCAGATTACTTCTATGGTTTGTCATTTGTGTTTGCCTTTGAAATTTTAAAACAGCCAATTTCTTTTGTAAATCCAATTCCTAAGTCATTATCCTGGCCTGTCATTTATAAATCCACTTTCAATACCATCTCTATCTTGTCAGACCTCTGTCATTTCTTCAGTTACATCTTTTGGATACAGTCCATCCTAACACCAATTTAATTGATTTGCTAATTTAAATCATAATTTGGTAAAGGAGGATATCCATCTAAATTGTCACTCACACTTAATTAGATTATGAGTGTGACCTCAGCAGTCAGTGCTTCTCAACTCAGTTAAAGTTATACATACATGAATTAGAAAATAGATAGCATCAAATATTGCATCATTTTCACTGTGGCCATGTAACTGAGATCCTAGCCCTTTCTTTGAATGCAAGAAGCTATCGGAAGCAATATGGGGGAATTGCAACAAAAAAATTCATAATCAGCCGCCTCCTCAGCTACCTGAGGATTATGGTGAGCTGGAATAAGAACTCAGGTTGAATCAATTATGTACTAAATTATTTATCTACTTATGCTTATATAATATTTATTTGTGTGTATGTGAAAGAGAGAGGGAGAGAGACATATGCCTCTTTGTACTCCTAGATATCCATTGCCTTATTCCTTATGTAATATCTTTAAGAATGAAATGTTTATTATTATTGTGGCAATCTGTGCTTTGTAATGATGAATTGATTGCAGAGTTCACACCTTGAGAGGGCATGAGGAAATATGCTACAGTAACTCTTTATTCTTTCTAGTTAAAAACACAGTGTCAGTCGTTAAGAATAACAATCATAGCCTTGCCACAACACGTACATTAAAGCTGTTACGTTGCATTTCAAGGAATGTGTGTGTGGTTACATTATGAAGGATGTTTGTATCTTTCTTCTTGGTTTTCCTATTTCCTTATCAGTTATAAAGCCATGTTTCCTTTATTTGGGATCTTATGCTTTTATATACACATATGTGAACTGTGTTTCATCAATACATCATATAAGATCGCTCTTGGCCTATGTCTCTTACTCCTCCATTGAGGTACAAGAAATCAGTAATTCATCTCAGTGTGGCTACCGTAGCTTTGGAATTAATTTACTATTTGTTAATTAATTGCAGAAAAAAAAAATCAGAATCAGCCAGTTGTTGGTGTTTTTCACTACAGGATTAATCTTACTCAATGATTAGATAACTACTGGTAGTGGGTTTTTTTCCTATTTACATGTAGATGACTTACAGTTTTTTTAATCTTATCAACAATCCTATAACATCTTGAATATATTGTATATGCTTAAATTCTGTTTTTTTTTCTATGAAGGTCGTCTTCAGTTACAAGCAGATCGTTACCAGCAGCATATCAGAACCCGAGATTCGTTAATTCAAACTTTGGCAGCTCAGTTGGAATTGGAAGGATTTGAAAGAGCACCCTTAAATGAAAGACAAATCAATCGTTTTCAGAGGCTGGTAAAAGAGAGACAGGACAAAGATATGGAAACTGCTAATAATTTAATGGTAAATATTTGAGTTTGTACACTTTTAAAGGCTCAGTTGGTCTAAAATAGGAAAATAATCTCTGTATTCTAAATTGTAATGAGATTAGGATGTAAATAAAAGCATATTTCTTTAAAGTACACTGAAATAGTACGTTATAGGGAAATTCACATCAGTCCTTGATAGTGTATGTTCTTTTCTTTTTGGTTATAACTCGAGAAAAGTGAACTTGAGGGCAGGAAGCATTATATTTGCCAGAGATAAGAAAAAATAGCCAGTAAGAACAAAATCTTGATTTTTTTTCTTTTCCTGGGGTTTGTTTTTTTTGGCTTCACCCCAGTATATTTCAGTTATACTAAAATATCCCAGGAACTATTTTTGAATAATTTTAAATATAAATAAAAATAAATGTATAAATGTACTTTTAAAATGTATTTAAAAGTAGTGTACACACTACTTACAACTTCTTACAGTTCCCTTTTCTGATACGTTAAGTCTGCCAGTGCAGCAAATTAGATTAGAAATTCCTGGCCTTATATTCTTATAATATAAAGTGAAATTTGATATTAACATACTGGATATAAATGTAAATAATGATCCTGCTAACAAAATAGTTAATTATGAATATTTAAAAATAAAGAGAAGGAGCGGGAGGATAAAAGCTAAGAGTACAGACAAAAGTCGATGCAGAAAGTTGTAAAATTGTATATATCTGTTAGTATTGTATTTTAATGTCTGATATGCGTGTGTTTTTGTTTTTTGTTTTTGTCTCTTGATTTCTTTTGCTATTGTGTGTTTGGTTTTAAAATGTAAAATACTCAATAAAAATTATTTTTAGAAAAAAGAAAGAAATTCCTAGGCTTAATTTGTGACATGCCATGCTCCAAAAGCAAAGAGCTCATTTCAGACAAAAGGCAGGTTATGAGAGGGATTGTTGCGCAGTCTTTATCAGTGATTTTTATTGACTTCTAAATATATAACATTATTTTAAACAGTAAATTTGCATACATTAAATTAGATTAATAAATAAATAGGAGATTAACTGGGGCCATATAAGTAAGTTATCACAAGTTTAATTACATTCATATAGTAAAATATTTCATTGAAAAGCATTAATTGTGGAACACTTCTTAATTTTAGTCTGTTTGGATTAGTTTTTTTAAAAAAATTTAGCCTTAAATAATTGTGTACAGAGCCAGTAGTGACAGAATTCTTCACAGAACATGGGAAATGGGAATTGTGTGAGCATTTGTACATACTATTTACAAGCATTATTGCCAAATTAAGCATTAATTACTTAATTTGATGCCATCCTAACCCATTTATTTGCAGAGGAATCCATTTGCATGGGACTAATTTTGTAATTATGTTTTAGAGTACAGGTAGTCCTCGACTTACAACAGTTCATTTAGTGACCATTCAAACCTACAACATCACTGAAAAAAGTGACTTATGACCATTTTTCATACTTGCAGCATCCTTGTGGTCATGTGATCAAAATTCAGACACTTTGCAGCTGACTTATATTTATGACCTTTGCAGTGTTCTGGAGTCATCTGATCACTTTTTGCGACCTTCTGACAAAGCAAAGTCAATGGGGAAGCCAGATTCACTTAATAGCCATGCTACTAACTGCAGTAATTCACTTAATAGATGTTGCAAGAAAGATTGTAAAATGGGGCAAAACTCACTTAACAAATATCTCACTTAGCAACATAAATTTCAGGGTCAATTTTGGTCGTAGGTTGAGGACTACACATGCAACCTTTGTTTAAATAAACTCTGATTTTTATCTTTTTTTTCAGAAAGAATTTGGCGTGAAGGAAACAATGAAGCAGAAACAAATTGATGAAATAAGGGATAAAAAAACTGGACTTGAAAAAACTATTGTCCTAAAGTCAGATATTCAAAATAAGAAACAACTTGAAGTAAAGAATTTAAAACAGGAATTACATCAGCTGGAAGGATCCTCAAATCGACTTCTAGAACTGGATCAAGAACTTACAAAAGCAGTAAGTCTTGGTTAACAAACTACCGTATATACTTGAGTATAAGCCGAGTTTTTGAGCACATTTTCTATGCTGAAAAAAGCCCCGCTCGGCTTATACTCGAGTAAGGAAAAAATGCCTTTTTTCCTGCAACCGTTTTGGTTCCCAGGGGCTGCAGGGAGGCTTGCTAAAGGTAAAATGGGGCATGGGGGGGTGCGGCGCCCCTCCCCGTGCCCCTTTTTGGCTCCTGGGGGCTGCAGGGAGGCTTGCTAAAGGTAAAATGGGGCGTGGGGGGGTGCGGTGCCCCTCCCCCGTGCTCTTTTGGCTCCCAGGGGCTGCAGGGAGGCTTGCTAGGGGCATGAGGGAGGTGCCTAGCAAGACTCCCTGCAGTCCCCTGGAAGCAAAATTCTCTTGTGTAATTTTTTTATAGTGTAAAACTAGTCTATTATGTCTCAAAATAAAAGAGATCAAAAATCCAATTAGTGCCATGTAAATTCTGGAATCCCCAAAGATCTTTCCCATTGTATTTATTAAACAAATTTATATAGCTACCCAACTCATATACAGAACTTTTAAAGTTATTGTTGATACCATATTGTTTTTGTTGATCCTCTTTTCCACTTACAGAGCTAGTTTACTGTTTTTCTTTGAAATCAATATTCAAAAACATTTAACCTTCTGATGCCTCAATTAATGTAATTAATTGGTATCTATTTTTATTTTGAAATTTACCAGTAGCTGCTGCATTTCCCACCCTAGGCTTATACTCCAGTCAATAAGTTTTCCCAGTTTTTTGTGGTAAAATTAGGTGCCTCGGCTTATATTCGGGTTGGCTTATACTCGAGTATATACGGTATATATGCAATAAAACTAAAGGATAAACGCAGCTGTTCACATCCATAGTTTGTTCTAAATACTCTCTAAATACATATTCTGAAACTACTGTAGTTCTCCCTCGTTTATTCTTTCCAAATAGGAAGGTATTACACTCATAGCTCCCCCATGCAGCCCAATTCAAAGCAGGCCACACATTCCCCTTTGATGATGAAATGTGAAGAAGCTACCACCAAAATATCTTCTTATTTATCACCTTAATAAATGTCAGATATCAGAACAGAACACAAGAGTCTCTTTTGGTATAGCCAGAAGTCTGAGCATATCACCCTTTTACCAGCATATGTGGAAGAAACCCATCAGTTTGAGAAGGGCACACTTAATGTAGCCCTATTTCTGTATTCAGATGCTTCTTCCATAGGAGAGTGCTATTGTGATAATGACAGAGAGATGTTTTCTTCAGCGGCTGCAAAGAATATCCTGTATCTATCGCTAGGATTAGTATTAATTCAGTGAATACAGTTTTATGCATACCTAAATGGAGATAAAAATCTGCTTTCTTTTATTTCCTTTTAGAAACATGAATTAGCTGAAGCTGAGAAAAATTGCAACGTTGAAACCCTAGAAATCGAAATTAAGGAACTGCAAAGTGAAAAAACAAATTTGGACAGTACTCTTCGGAAACTGGATAAAGAGATGGAACAACTGAACCTGAATACTACAATTATAACCCAAATGGATATGCTTAAAAAAGATAAAGTAGTGTATTTTATCAGACATTCTATATATGCTTGAAATATTTAGCACAGATGATGTCAAGTTTGCATGAAAGCAACAGCTAGTTCCAATGTAATACTCGACCCATCATTTGGAGTATTCAGATTAACATAATTTCCCATATCCATGAAGTATTAAACAATGTTTATTTAATAGTATTGACAAACAAATACTGAAAATTTTTAAAGCTTTCTTTATGTAATTTATTATTAAGTCTAAGATAGTTCAATATTTACAGAACAAGAAATACTTTCTTGCTTATAAGTGATCAAATTGTTGTTTCTTTTTTTAAGGCTGACAAAGAAGACCAAATCAGAAAAATTAAATTTAGACACAATGAAGAATTAATCTGCTTGTTGGGATTTTTCCCAAGCAAAAATCAACTTGAAGATTGGCTTCATTCAAGAGTTAAAGAAATTAATCAGACAAGAGACAAGCTTGCCAAGCTCAAGTAAATATTAATTTTATTTGATGCTGTAGTGAAATGTAGGGATTAACATTAATTATATTTGTTTTTCACTTTTTGATCATTAGTACACCTCTAAATCGGGGGTGTCAAACTCGCGTTGTCAGGGCAGCATCACGTGACATATCGGGATTTCCCCCCCCTTTGCTAATCTGGGCATGGGCTTGGCCAGCGTGTGATGCATCTGGTTTGTAGGCCATGAGTTTGACAGACCTAATAAACATTTAGAAATGTACTTTGAATTACTTTATAAATTAAGAGTTGTGTATAATGGATTGCCTTAAAAGAGGGATTATTTTCAATATTTTTGTCAGTTCTTTTCAAACAAGGACCTAAAACCACAAACAGTATTCTCCCAGTCCCCAAATTATCTGAATACAGGTAATCCTTGACTCACAGCTATAATGGAGCCTGCCCACACTTACAACTGCAGGGGTGCTTCATTTCCCCCCTCATTTATCTCCTCCACATCTATGTCCTTTTGGCTGCTCCATACAGCAGCACTTCTTGGCAGGGGTGGGGCTAGAATTGAAGTAGAGCCCAGGACCTTTGGCAGGCTCAGTCAGCTGCTACTGCCCTCAGGTATCTTCTTCAGCCCCAGCACTGCCGCTTCTGCTGAGTCATGTTGCCTCAAGCCTCACAGCATGGCCAGCCACCACAGCACAAGCCCCAGTTACCACCACCGCCCTGTGCTCCACAGGTCCTGTTGCCTCTAGGGACCTTCACCATCTTTCTCTCACTGCTGACAATCCCTATGAGATGCAGCTGCTGGCAGTGATAGACCTTCCTCCAAAGGCCACTCTCTCTGTTGTCCAAATCAGGCATGCTGTTATCTAAATAGCTTGCCTGTTATTAAGAGACCTGGGAAAGATGGAGAAGAAGAATCTGTGCTAGTGGGGTTTCCTGGGATGGCTAGGACTTCCTGGAGCAGCTACTTTGCACTGAGACTCCCTCTACTTCCCATTTAATGATCTTATCTGTGCATCTGGAGTTATGAAAACAACCATGCCTGCCCGTATTGCTGCTGTTAAGTTATGCAGTCATGTGACATTACATTGCATTATTCCAGACCCAATTGTGGTTATAAGTTGAGGACTACCTGTATTTTTATTTTTTTCTTTCTTCTCTATTTTTCTTTTTTTTTTTTTTCTGCACTTTCCAATTTTTCTTTCTTTTTTCTTTTAGTTTGCATTAGTTTTTTTGTAAATCTTTAATAAATTATTATTAATAAAAAGAAAGCTAAGCAGTAATGAGACCAAGCTAAATGGCTCGAGTTAGAGGAGTCATTATATCATGGTACCACCAGAGAGAATGCATTTAATTAAATTAAAGTGGAAATGGCCAGTGTTTGGTTAACATTAGAAAAATTTAACAAAAGCTCTACAGTCTAGTGCCTTGTCACAAAATCCAATAGAGAGTTGGGGATGGGGGGGGGGAACGTGTAAGTGGTCTTCAGTAGATCTGAGAGTTAAGGAAATTTGAGTGAAGGCCGTTCCTAGGTGACCCCAGCATGTGGTTGTTTAATCCTTAAATCATAACAGAATTTTGATGGAGGAAGTAGATGAGACAGATTCAGGGTAGAGGGAAGTAGAGAATCAGACTTGAAGGTGTGGCGGTATGGCAGCTGTGGTAGATCTGTAGAATGTGGCAAACCATATGATTCACTGTTTGGGTTACTGAGTGAAATAGGAGGGAGAAGGATTGTCTCCACTGGGTTTATCAAGTAAAATTTTACAAGTAAATATATGATTGGGAGGATTATTCTTCGTGCTAGAGTTAAAAATGTTTGCTTATGCTATTTGACCTGCCTATAATTTGAATCATTTTTTCTGAGTATTATTCTCTTTTAAACAAAAGCATCTATTCCTTTCAGATTATAAACTCATTTGAAGATGAAAGCATAAAAAGCTTTGTTTTTTAAAGTATGATTCTTTTCATTAGTTTTTGATAATATCCATATTGGGCAAATTACAATTACGGTTAAACCCCAAACTAAGATAAGAACTCGATTTACAAACTAACTGTATTTCTTGATTCATACAAAATGGAAAATTATGGGTGAGGTATCCAGGAAATTAAGGAAGTTACTGATATGCTGAAGTAGAGAAACAAACACATGAAGCCATAATACAGTCCTACAGATGTTGGATTCTAATATTGTCTGAACTAAGCCATGCATACATGCCACAGCAATCTAAGTAACAAAGAGATAGATAGAGCTGCTTTGAATTGATGGGCATAATTGGTAGTTGGATGCCCACCCAGTGAACATTTTTTAATGTTTTCCTTTTGAAAAGAGCCAGAAAATCAAATCAGAGACCACTGTACTACCAGAGCCTTGGTAGTACAGTGGTCTAAAGCACCCTGTTATTAAGACCAGCTGCCTGCAATTACTGCAGGTTCGAATCTCGCCAGGTTCAAGGTTGACTCAGCCTTCCATCCTTTCTAAGGTAGGTAAATTGAGGACCCAGTTGTGGGGGCAATAAGCTGACTTTTTATAAATATACAAAAGGATGAAGGCTATTGCTTAGCACATTGTAAACCGCCCTGAGTCTCCGGAGAAGGGCAGCATATAAATCAAATTAAAAAAAAAAATCACTTCAACCTTTAAAAAACAAAACAAAACCTCAGTTCTGATTATAATACTTATGTTTCAGCAAAGAACTTGTTTCAGCAGAACAAAACAAAAGTCATATTACCACTGAACTAAGGAAAAAGGAAGAACAGCTGTCCACATATGAAGAAAGGCTTTTTGATGTCTGTGGAAGTCAAGACTTTGAAAGTGATCTTAATAAACTGCAGCATGATATTGATAAAACATCCAAGCAGCGAGGCAAGTCTATATAACTCCCATTCCCATAGGCTACAAAAAAAATCAATGTTTTCTTATATACTTGTTTATACCCAGTAACTTGTAAGCTTTAAACAATATTAGGACCTGCATTCATAGTAGAGATGGATGTCAGAATAGAAAAACAGGCAAAAGCATGATGTTTCCCTTTTTAGTTTAGGATATTTATACTGAACAGTAACACTGAAGATGAGTAAAGATCCAACAACATGTGCAAATCATTCAACAGTCTTGTTAAATTAAGGTACTGAAATTTTGACAGAAACTTAGCATGGCGAGTCCAGTATTATTTTAAGAGGAAGCATTAATTATTGCCCGATATTTTAAATATATTTACTAATACAGTAGAACCTCTAGTCACGACCATAATTCATTCCATAACTTTGCTTGCAAACCGATTTGGTCGTGACCCGAACCTAATTTTGGAAATTTGGCACTTACAAAAAAAATGGCGCGGAAGGGGAAATCGGCCATGAAAAAAAAATTGTGAATTTTTTGGTCAGAACCTGATTTGGTCGTGGTCAGAAGCATTCGTGACTAGAGGCTCTACTGTAACTAATTTTTGTCAGATGGACAGGCAATTAAGTTATAAGCTCTCATAAAAGGGGGGAGGGGATTTAACTTTTTTCAGTTTTAATTGTAAAATTGAGCTTAAATCTTCTGCGTTATGAGAAATAAGGAGAACTGATGTGATACCAGTAGAAAGTTAGTTATTACTAACTTTAATTACTTTTCTACCATCTTTGTTTGTGGGAAGTCAAGAGAAATTGCAAGGAGGTGCTTAATAATCTGCAATCCTCAAAGTGCCTGGATTGCCATCGCTAAGTAATGCAGTCATTTGACATTGCATTTTACAACTACATTTGTTAATGATGGACATTCTGATTCCAGTTACCTCGTTACCTAACCAAAGGCTACCTGAAATGTTCAATTGGAAAGGAATTGCAACTCCTGATGTAAATCTTGGATTTAAAAAATATTCCGGCTTTCAGCCTTTGTTTTTACTGATTTAACTTTGCTGTTCATCTTTGCTTTGATAATAAATTGCTTTGAAGGGTTTTTTTGTAAGTAGGTACAAATTCTTGACCTCAATCATCTATTAATAAGAGTGGTTAATCCTCTTTACCAAAATGAATGTGAGAAATGATACTTCATAAAATTCAATCTTCCCACTGTCTTATAAAAGCATTTGTTTTTCAATACAGCGATGCTTGCAGGAGCCACAGCAGTTTATTCGCAGTTCATCACACAACTAACAGACGAAAGCCAGTCATGTTGCCCAGTGTGTCAGAGGGTCTTTCAAACAGAGGCAGAACTGCAAGATGTCATAAATGATCTTCAAGCGAAATTGCGCCTTGCTCCAGACAAACTGAAGACAACGGAATCCGAACTTAAGAAAAGGGAGAAAAAACGTGATGATATGATTTCTCTGAAACCTATCAGGTGAGGCAGGAATCACAACATTCTATGCTGTGAAAAGTGAATGAAGTTTTCAGGAGAGGCATTGTTTTGATATGTGCAAGTCAAAGGGGTTTCCTGTCTTATCAGGCAGTAGCATTCTCCATTGCTTCCATCATAAAATAACACAGTGGCTTAGATAATGAGTTGTCCTTCTCAACAGCCTCAGCGGCCATGCGGTTGTGAAGGATCCCCAAATATTTGAGGGGCAGAGTTGGCTCAGGAAGAAACAGTAGACAGATTCCTCCTCCCCCATCCCCCACTTCTTTTTCTCCAGACGAATATGCCATGAGGAGAATTCCACTTAGGGGAAAGAAAGATTTAGGACAGGAATGTCAAACTCTCGTTGTCACGTGATGTATCAGGACTTTTTTCCCCTTTACTAAACTGGGTGGGCATGGCCAGCATATGACGCATCCGGCTCGCAGGCTGTGAGCTTGACACCCCTGATTTAGGACATCGCAATCAAAACAAAAATAATTTTTAGCATTCAGATTAGAATCCCAAGTATAGTTGTACTAAGTTGACTTTATGACTGTTAACAGATAAGAAAATGTCATGCATTTTTATTTTCTGTTTCTTACAAAGACAAACGGTATCTGAACTCCAAGAAAAGGATATACCTGAGTTGAGAAACAAGCTACAGGTCCTTAATAGAGAGATTCAAATCCTTAAAACTGATATAGAAGAACAGGAAACTCTCTTGGGTACTATCATAACAGAGGAAGAAAGTGCAAAAGCATGTCTGCAGGATATTACACTTATGGAAAGGGATCAGGTAAGGATACTTCTTACTAGATTGCACACTTCCTTTATCACAATTTACGGGCAAAGTCTGTTGGAAAAGAATGTCTCTTCGTTTAGCTTTTTCCCCCAAATGGTCACATAATAGGAAGGAATCCTTGAATTGAGGTTGCAGGGAACATCTGCAAATATGTCATGCTTATCTGCAATAGATATTCTGGAACCCCAAATATATTAAAAGGAGTCTTAAACTTAAGATGCAGAATTTACAGGTAATTCTCGAGTTACAATAGTTCACTTAGCAACCATTTGAAATTATGACATAACCCCTCCCTCTCCCCCCCGTGCTTACAACACAGTCCCGAAGTTACAAATGTTGCAGTACCATGGCAGTCTTTCACACTTATGAATGACAGCAGAGGCACTGCAATATTCGCCCTGCCTATTTCTCTTCCCTCCCTCACAGGGTCTCCACACGTACTGGGCCTGTGGAGATTCACTTACCTTGCGACAATCTAGTGAGCCGTCGGTCCCTTTGCCTGCTTTGGTACATTCACAGAGAACAGAGGCCTAAAGTAGTGTGAGCTCACACAAGATCAGTATTGCGAGATCTCGCACTACAGTACTTTAGGCCTCAGCAAACCAAGGCCTGCACCAGATCCGGACAAAGAGCATTTGCAAGACGATGAGACTTTGGGGCAACAAAATTGCATTGCTTCAAGCCTCCCATAGGCTTGCAAACGCTTTTCACGCTGAGACTGCAAGCAGGCAAAGAAACTGTGGCAGAGATGGTGGAAAGGAGACAGCTCGCTAGCTCTTTACAAGATGAGTGACCTGGAGCAGCAGGGTGAGAGTGGGGGGGACAATTGTGGGGACCCCAGAGAAGGGAGCATGTAATATCTCAGTGGGTTGGGGGAGGCTTTGGGTGGTCTGAAGCAGGTGGCCTGTTGCATTGCTAGCGCCCCCCCCCCCCCATGGCCTTCCCCACCCTGAGATGCCTCATGTACATTTAATGACCTGCACATTCGATTAGCAAATGTGTGGACAAAAGCAGGGAGTGATCACACTCGTTTTACATGATTGTTAAGTGATGCAGTCATAAAGTGCAATCTCTTCGCTTAGTGACTACAGTCTTGGTTGCTGTCATTAACTGAATCCCATGGTCATTAGATCAGGCAATTGCCTGTCAACTTCCCACAACTAAGTTAGTAGAGAAGTCAACAGGATTGTGCAAATCCCAAGCAGCTCCCAAGCAGGCCCACAGACAGTTCAGTGACTGCTGCCTGGTGGGAGACGACATTTTGGGTTTTCCATGAGTGCATGGAGTAGGAGGGAGGTGTGGCAAAACTCTGGGAGGGTGCATGAGGTGTGAGAGAAGCACAGTGAGAGTATGAGAAGTGTGGTAAGTTATTTATTTATTTTGTTTTATTAAATTTTTATACCGCCCTTCTCCTACTGGACTCAGGGTGGTGAACAGCCAAGAATAAAAACATCACATACAAAATGTAATTTTTTTTTAAAAAAGAATTAGACAAATTTTGGCCCAATTAAATTTAAAACACCCCAACTAAAATCAATTTACAATTAAAAATATCTAAAAATATCTAGGGGGGGGGGTTACGCCAGCCCAGCTTGATGAAAAAGTTTTAAGGGCATGGCGAAAAGCACGGAGATCTGGTATCTTACGTATCTCTGGGGGCAGGTTGTTCCAGAGGACAGGTGCTGCCACAGAGAAGGCCCTCCCCCTGGGGGTCACCAGCCAACATTGTCTGGCCGACGGCACCCTAAAGAATCCCTCTGTGGGAGCGTACAGGCCGGTGGGAGGCTATCAGTGGCAGAAGGCGGTCCCATAAGTACCCAGGCCCAAAGCCATGGAGCGCTTTAAAGGTGGTGACCAACACCTTGAAGCGCACCCGGAAGACCACCGGAAGCCAATGCAGCTTGTGCAGGAGGGGTGTCACATGGGAGCGCCCATCGCTCCCATAATCACCCGTGCGGGCGCATTCTGCACCAGTTGGAGCCTCCGGGTGCTCCTCAAGGGGAGCCCCATGTAGAGAGCATTACAGTAGTCCAGGCAGGAGGTGACAAGTGCCTGAGTGACCGTGCGTAAGGAGTCCTGATCCAGAAAGGGACACAACTGGCAAATCAGGCGAACCTGATAAAAAGCCCCCCTGGCCATGGCCGTCATATGCTCTTCTAAAGACAGCCATGCGTCCAGGAGGACGCCCAAGTTGCGAGCCCTCTCCATGAGGGCCAGTAACTCACACCCAATAGCCAGTGATGGCACCAGCTGGCTATATCGGGACGCCGGAAGCCACAGCCACTCGGTCTTGGAAAGGTTGAGTCGGAGCCTGTTTCTCCCCATCCAGACCCGCACGGCCTCCAGGCACCGGGACATCACTTCAAGGGCATCATTGGGATGGCCTGGGGTGGAGATGTACAGCTGAGTATCATCAGCGTACTGATGGAACTCCACTCCAAAACCATGGATGATCTCGCCCAGCGGCTTCACATAAATGTTGAACAGAAGGGGTGAGAGGACCGACCCCTGCGGCACCCCACAAGCAAGCTGCCTCGGGGTCGACCTCTGCCCCCCTGCCAACACCGACTGCGACCGGCCAGAGAGATAGGAGGAGAACCACCATAAAACGGTGCCCCCCACCCCCAACCCCTCCAACCGGCACAGCATGATACCATGGTTGATGGTATCAAAAGCCACTGAGAGATTTAAGAGGACTAGGATAGAGGAACAACCCCTATCCCGAGCCCTCCAGAGATTATCCACCAATGCGACCAATGCCGTTTCCGTGCTGTGCCCAGGCCTGAAGCCAGACTGAAGCAGATCTAGATAGACAGCTTCATCCAGGTACTGTGGGAGCTGTCGCACCACCAAACTCTCAACAACCTTCGCCACAAAGCGAAGGTTGGAGACTGGATGGTAGTTAGCCAAAACAGCCGGATCCAGAGAGGGCTTCTTGAGGAGGGGCCTCACCACCGCCTCTTTCAAGGCAGAAGGCAAGACACCCTCACTCAAAGAAGCGTTAATAATCTCCTGGAGCCAGCCTCGCATAACCTCCCGGGAGGCCAGCACCAACCAGGAGGGACAGAGGTCCAATAAACATGTCGCGTTCAGCCGTCCCAGAATCCTATCCACGTCCTCAGAAGCGACAGGGTCGAACTCCTCCCAAATGACATTCTCAAGACCTGCCTCCATCATCCCGCCTGTACCCACCCAGTCAGAGACCAAGCCTTCCCGAATCTGAGTGATTTTATCGTGTAGATATTGCACAAAATCCTCAGACCGACCCTGCAAGGGATCCTCCCGTGCTCCCAGATGGAGAAGTGAGCGGGTCACCCTAAACAGGGCGGCTGGGCGATTATCTGCAGATGCGAGAAGAGCGGAAAAATAATTACATTTTGCTGCTTTTATCGCCACTAGGTAGGTCTTAATGTAAGACCTCACTAGTGTTCGGTCAGATTCGGAACGGCTGGTCCTCCAACCGCTCTCCAGGCGTCTTTTCTGGCGCTTCATCTCCCTCAGCTCCTCGGAGAACCAAGGAGCCAGGGAAACTCAGCGACGGGTCAGAGGCCGCAAAGGCACCACTCGGTCCAAAGCGTCAGCGGCCACCCTATCCCAGGTGGCCACCAGCTCTTTAGCCGAGCTGTGAGTCAGAGCCTCAGGGAATGGCCCAAGCTCCGTCTGGAACTTATCAGGATCCATCAGGTGCCTGGGGCGGAACCACCTCATCTGTTCCGCCTCCCTGTGGCGGGGTGTGGCGGTTAGAAAGTCAAGCCTAAGAAGGGAATGATCTGACCATGACAAGGGCTCAGTCGTTATCTCCCCTATCTCAAGATCATTCGTCCACTGACCAGAGACAAAAATCAAGTCCAGAGTATGTCCTCCTGTGTGAGTGGGTCCATGAATTAATTGGGTCAGGTCCATGGCCGTCATGGAAGCCATGAACTCCCGGGCTGCCTCAGACGTTTCGCCGACAGATGGCAAGTTGAAGTCTCCCATGACCATAAGCCTGGGGGTCTCCACTGCCACCTCGGCAATCACATTGAGCAGCTCAGGCAGGGCTGCCGACACGTGGCAGGGAGCCAAGTGGCAGGGAGCCAGGTATGTAATCAGCAAGCCCACCTGCCTCCCATGTCCCCACTTCACAAGGAGGGACTCTCATCCGGCTATCTGAGGTACAGTGGCCTCCCTTGGAGCAAGTCCTTCCTTTACAAGAACCGCCATCCCCCCCCCCCCCGTCCCTCCCCTGGGATCTTGGCTGATGGAATGCGTAGAAACCCGGTGGGCACATCTCAACGAGGGGAACCCCCCCTTCCTGGCCCAACCAGGTCTCCGTAATACCCACCAGGTCCGCACCCCCCTCCTGAACCAGGTCACAAATGAGGGGGGCTTTATTTACCACGGACCTGGCGTTGCACAACATCAACTGGAGGCCCAGGCCCTGAGGGTCCGAACAACCCAGGGAACGAGAAGAGCATTGGGGCCGGAGCGCGCAATCGCTCGCAAATAGCGAGTGCGTCCTCCCATAACACGATATGGCCCCCTGCTCCTGCCATATCTGCCCCTCCCACCCAAAGTGCCGATGGAAACACCCTCCCCTGTATAGGAACTAGCCCTCCCCCCCCAAGTCATAACCCTCTGTCTGACCCAGCCTCGACCCCTGTGGGTTGGCCCCCAAACCCACCCCGGTCGTACACATAATATCCTCCCTCCCACCCCTTAAAAATGAATTAAAAAAGAATACAAAGAACTTTTTAAAACCCCAATGCCCTCGTGCCACCTCTCGGGATCCCAGGACCCATCCTTGAGGTATTTCTTGGCAAGGCCGGTAGGCCACTTCCAGGAATGGTGGACAATGGTTCAGTGGAGGGGGGCATGTGTAGTAAAGGCACAACAAGGTTTGGGGATATGGGGCGGGGTATGAGGGTGAAAAGGAGGTATGATTAAACTCTGGGAGGGTGCGCAAGTGGCAGGTGCAGTGCAAGTGTGGAGAAACTGGGGTAGGATGCACAAGTGGGAGAGGCTTCGGGCAGGACTTTCAACCTTCCCTGCCAGCTTCCCCACTGAGTTCCTGGAAGTGATCAAGGGGAGCTGTGACTGGTTTTAAGTGCAAACTGGTTGCCAAGTACCCAGATTATGATCATGTGACCATGGGGTGGCATAACTTTTAACAACCAATCATAACTAATATTCATTCAGCACTATCGTAACTGGTTGCACATTGAAGGTTGCAACAATGTGCAACCTTCTATGTGGTTGCACATTGAAGGTGACCTATGTTAAGCACCTCAGGATTCTCAGCATTTTCTTTCTGTTTTTTTTTTTTTTTTTTCAGATTGATCTAAAGGATGTTGAAAGAAAAATTGCTCAGCAGGCGGCTAGGCTCCAGGGAGTGGATTTGGGCCGAACTCTTTTGCAAGTTAGCCAAGAGAAACAGGAAAAAAAACATCAGTGGGACACAGGTGATGACATACAAGGAGTGAACATGTTTTCATAATTAAAACTGTGTTCCTTAACTGTGTTTCCTATGCAAAATCTTTAAAATCAATTTTTTAAAATTAACGAAATCATGGAATCATTTCTCCCCAAAGAAGTTATTTATTTATTTGTTTATTAAATTAAATAAACAAATCTCATGGTTTGAAATACCAGTAAATAATCCACTATTTATTTAAAGAGCTGCTGTATTAAATTAAAAATATAAGGATGACTGTGCAACACTTGGATTTAACTCAATTGTGTTTTTTTCAAGAGGCAACTGGACTTTCTGGTTTTTCTTGGAAGACGTTTCACTTCTCATCCAAGAAGCTTCTTCAGCTCTGACTATATGGTGGAGAATGGAAGAATTTATACTCCTTGCAGACAGCTGGCATTCTTTTAGCGAGTCGTTAAGGCCACCTGGAAATTTATCTCTGTCCTCAGGGTCACCTGAGTAATGCAAATGGGTGTAGAGCCTTATTGGAACTGCTGAACAGACTGTGTTGTAGACTGGAGATAGTTGATTTTGTATCTCTCCCCTTCTTTGACCTCTCTTTCAAACCTTCCATTCCCCACCATCCATTCAGAGCTGAAGAAGCTTCTGGGATGAAAAGAGAAATGTCTTCAAAGAAAAACCAGAAAGTCCACTTGCCTCTTGAAAAAGCTTCTTTGGGACAGCCATGATCTGGATGACTGAGACTCTCTATAGACTTTGTATTTAATATCCAAAACATGACTTGGGGAGTGGCAGAGTAAAGCATTGCATGTGTTTGCAACTCCTAATATCAAACACATATTTTCCTCTTTAAGTATCTAGATATATTTGGTCGACATTTGAAGCACTGTACTTGATAATTCAAGTTCAGATTCAAAAAGGTGCTTGCAAACGTGTGGGCTCACCTTGCCTGTAACCTCTTAAAGTGTTAAGAGTGAATCTTAACATTCTTACTTAGGATTCTGCTGCTAAAGGCAGCCATGTAATCCTGGAAAAGAAGTTGGTATTTTAAGGAGTTGGAGACCAGGTGCCCACTATACTCTACTGCACATTTTTGCTATTGTGATTTCAGACCGAATTTCATCCAATTAATTGCATTCTTTCCTAGTTTATTCAGAAGTGACTCCCTTTCATTCTGCTTGCAGTTACTAGCAAAATTGAACTGAAGCAGACACTCAAGCAAGACCAACAAAATCAAGTCCAGCATTTAAAGTGCACAGTAAATGAACTCAAAGCTGAGAAACTTCAGATATCTAGCAGCATGCAGCGTCGACAGCAACTTGAAGAACAGACTGTAGAATTAACAACCGAGGTGCAATCATTAAATAGAGAGATCAAGGTAAAATAACTAATGAATATCGGGACTATCATTGCTATTCCTCCCCTGGTTTCAATTTTATTCAGCTTTATACATTCGGTCAAATAATCAGAAGACTGCTACATGTATTTGTAAAGGTAAAAAGCAGATTTCTAAAACAAAAAAACATAGTTGTGTGCTTTTTCTTTTCTTTTCAGGAAGCAAAAGAACAGTTATTTCCTTTGGAAACAACTTTGGGAAAACTACAACAAGAAAAAGAAGAGTTGTCGAACAAAAAGAATACAAGTTACAAAATAACACAAGAGAAGGTTGGCTGCTGATCCTGAGTTGGTTTATATATTCTTGTAGGAAATTAATTTTTTGGTTATTGGTTATGTTTTGGTATTTTGGTTATTTTTTGTCGTCGTCTTGTTTTTAAGCATGACAACCACTCAGATCAGCCCCAACATTATATCCTACAGTTAAACTAAAACTCAGATCTCTTTCTCATCATTTTCACAATTTTTTAAATGCCTCCTTTAATTTTCCCCTATAGAAGCAATCTACTCCAAACACAGCCTCTGGTCCAAAGTGAGCTATTACATTCTCTCCATTCTTCACAAACATGAAAGACTCTTTACTGATAACTACAATCTTGGTTAGAGCTATTTTGAAAATTCATGGTTGCAAAAATGCTGTCTTGTTCTTCGCGCATCACAAATAATAAGAGGCTTAGAATGCATGTTACCTTCAAAAGAGGAAGACTGCCCCCATTATAACTTTTTGCATCTGTACAGAATTATTTGGTTCTGTACTTAGCAGCTTGAACCTATCAAGTGAAGGTGTTCAGAAATTAGTTTCAAATCGGGTTGCAAGGGATTTGGGGTCCAACATGCTACAACTGCCAAGCGGAAGTACCCTAGACCCTCAACCTCTGAAGGAAATGGAAGTAGACTACAAGAATCATTAGATAGTTCCTACAATGAAGAGTGGTGAGAAATGAAATCCTTCAAATTTGTATTAGAATTGAAGAAAAGAAGCACTTACCTTAACCATTTGAAGAAAGGTGTTTCTTCATTACTTAACGCAAAATTTCTGTTTCAGAAGATTTGCTTAGCTTTAATATTAGTCTATTGCATAATAGCTATGGAACAGGAAACATTTATCTGTGCTAAAGATTATTAGAAAAGGAGTTAAGAATAAGTTGCCAGTTCTACGGTTATAAAGCTGTCGGGCATCTACACTTGAAATGGTACTTCCCCAAAGGATGTTATAAAACTCTTCCCCCTCCACTTATCAAACATTACCAAAGGGCCAGGAGGAAAATAATAACCAGACACCTGTGGATCTTCACAGTAATCTCTGCAGAAATCACAATTGATCTATAAGGAAAAATAAACATTTTATTTCCTTTGATCTGAGCAACATGTTACAAATTTCATATTGCTTCTCTTCAAAACATTCTGGTCTAATTAAGGTAAGGTGCCGTTAGAACATACAGTGTTTTGAAATATATATTACTTGAACAATATTGGCTATTGATTAATATATTTATATTTCATAGAATCAAGCATATTTCTTATGCATTTTAACAGATAAATGACATTAAAGAAAAAGTTAAAAATATCCATAACCATATGAAAGAGATTGAGAATTATATCCAAGAAGGGAAAGAAGAATACAAACAGGTAATTAGCAAAAAGCTAATAAATAATAATAATTTTCAGAAAGTCTCATCAGATTTTACATGAAACTTTGAACACTAAAATGTTTATTTTTCATTTGCAGCAAAAGGAATCTGAACTGGAGGAAGTCACAGTTGAGCTAGTAGATTGTGAGAAACAGAAAGAGAAGATAAATAAAGAAACGGGAACAATTAGGCAAGATATTGATACACAAAAGGTACCTTTATCTCCTCCATTAATCTAATATAACAATATAGATTGTATATAGTATCCTCCACATTTTAGTAATACTTTAATCTGAAATGTTAATAGACAAGAACTACTGTGATATCTTAGATTCTACTTTATGAATTGCATCATATTTGCTGATAATTATTATTCATCTTAATAAAACAGTGATTTTATTAAGTGATTTAACTTGTGCAGTGGTTGCAATAAAATCCTCTGGTACTTAAGAAGTAACTGAAATGAAGCAGAAATGCCTCCTATGCTTTTATCATGGAGGTGCAATTTACTAGTAATCTCAAGTACCCAAATACAATAATACAAAGCAGAAAAAGAATGAATAATACCATTTGTAATTCTTCTCTGCCAAAAATTGTTGGCTGATATTCTGTGCTTACATTTCCATGTATGTTATCCTGATATAAATTGGCTACCAAAATGTTCTGGTGATTAGAAGGAATGGGCAATAGAAATAAATGTGATAGATAACCTAAAAATATTAGATAAGCATTAGAATCTCTCTACAAGTTTTGATTGAAACATGAACAATAAATGCTGCTTCAACACAAAGCAACTTCAGGAAACAGTGAATGAAGATAGAAAACTGGTATAAATTCAAATGTTTCCTAAAGTTGTAGCGATTTATGCCATTACTGAATGCTATTTCAGAAAATAAACTATATTCCATTTATTGAATGGCAATCATTACTACAGTAGTTCTCTCCTTTGGAACTTGCTTTATTCTCCACTAATGAAATCTATTGCTTCTGTAAACCTAAATACAATAGTATGAAATTTTAATGATTTATGTTGCTTGAATAAATATACTTCAATGAAGCATTTGGCTGACATCTACTTGTTCAGAGGGACTTGCTTATCTATGTGCTGCCTTATATGCCTCAAAGTCTCTATGGAAAGTCAAGAATAGGAAAGACTTATTCTGCGGTGGAAATAATTTTTGCTGATTTAATGCACAATTTGATTCTACATATAACTTTCTATTCTGTGCATGATTCTTCTTGCACAATGAGATATCATCTGGAAAAAAAAGTTAAGTTCTGGTGTCAGTTAAAATAACTTATTGCCTTCAAGTCAGTGTTGGCTTTTGATTAGTACCTTGTTGATTTCAGCAAGCGGTTTGCCATTGCTGGCTTCCCTGGAGCTGAGAAGCAATGACTGGTTCAAGGTTACAGTGACTGGTCCAAGTTGGTTTTGAGCCTGAAGTGGGACTAGATGCCTTATCTATTGCAATAATTCACTTAATAACTACAATTGAGACTGGAGTCTTGATCATTGAGCAAAGCAGTAGTTGAGCCCATGTGACTGTGGTAGAATTTGGCCTCTGTGAATGATTGGATTTTGGCTTGTGAGGCATAGAGCTGGGAGTCTTTCCCCGCCTCTGAAGAGTTGTCTGCAGAGACAGGGATAAAGGGTTTTGGGGCTCCAAGCATTTTTGAATTTCAGATGCCAAGGTTCAGGCAGATCCAGAGCTGGACGTCCTTCTCTCCCTGCCTCTTTGGGGCTCTCTGCAAGGATTGGGAGAGAGGGATTTGCTCCATGCATGCTTGAATTTCAGCTGTGACAAGGACCTCTTTCATCCAGCCTTTCATCCAGAGATGAAACGGAGTCCTATTGGCAGACGATAGTAGTTTGCAGCCTTCCCTACTGGCTTCCCCATTAACTTTTTGGGGAGGTTGGCAGAGAACATTGCAGGCTGTGATCACATGACTATGGGGCACTTGGCAACTGGACATAGTGTGAAACGCCAGATCGCAATCATGTGACCATGGGGGGGGGTGTCTGTGTGCAACATTTTGTGGTAGAAGTCCTTTATGGGGCATAAACCACCATTTCCAAAGCCATCATAATTTCAAACTGGTGTTAAGCAACCGATCATTAAGTGTAGATTAGCTGTTCACCTAAGTAGCTGTCTAAAATAACATATGCATCTAAAAGATTAAAGTAAAGCTTAAAGAGTATTTTTGAACAGATTCTTAAATTGTGAGCGGACACACTTTTTTTAAAGCGAATTTGGTTTATCCATGCAAAATGGGAGCTTTGTCAAAGTTCTTTCCCACTTTCCCTGGACAAGTCATAAAATTAAAATTCATTTATCATTTTAAGGGATCGTGATGTTGTAGTTTTGGAAAATATCTGATAACAGCTCCTTGTTAACAAAACCCATTGCTTATGTTCTTCTGATTGTAATGGGATAAAATCGTATAGAATAATTCACTTTTCATTTTATTTGCATTTAGATTCAGGAACGATGGTTAGAAGATAATCTTACTTTAAGAAAAAGAAATGAAGATCTAAAAGAAGTTGAAGATAACATAAAACAGCTTTTGAAGGAAATGGGGGAAATGCAAGTACCACAACTGAAAAGGTATATCTTGCTTTATAAAGAAAAATCATTTCTTAAATCAAAGGCATTAGACCTCAAATATTTGCATTTTAAGTATTTTTTCTTATGTGGTCACAAGTATTTTTGTAGTGTCTGCCTAGTGATAGAGGACTGTCTTGTAAACCTACTGTTTTGATTAGATGATTCTCTTCTCTCAACAACTGTAGCATGAGCAATCAACTTGACTGATTTCAGACCATTTGTTTCTGATAACTAAATAGTGCTTCAGTGTTTCTTCTATTGTTTATGCTCAACATGTGGTATCACAAGGCTCACTGCCTCTAATGTTGATATCTCTATTGATTCGTTACCATGACTAGGCATAGATCAGCTGTAATTTCCACATCATTCCTATAGTTGCAAGTTTACAGTTATTTATTTATTTATTTATTTATTTATTAAATTTTTATACCGCCCCCTCTCCCGAAGGACTCGGGGCGGTGAACAGCCAAAATTAAAAACACACAATACAAATATTAAAATACATTAAAACAGAATTAAATTATCTTAGGCTTCTCCAATTTAAAACCCCATTACCCATAAAATTCACCAATTAAAAATTTTTTAACCCAGCCCGGCTTGCTGAAATAAAAACGTCTTCAGGGCCCGGCGGAAGGTCCGGAGATCCGGGATTAGTCGTATCCCTGGGGGCAGCTCATTCCAGAGGGCGGGTGCCCCCACAGAGAAGGCTCTTCCCCGGGGGGTCGCCAGCCGACATTGCCTGACAGACGGCACCCTGAGGAGACCCTCTCTGTGGGAGCGTGTTGGCCGGTGGGAGGTTATCGGAGGCAGAAGGTGGTCTCGTAAATAACTGGGTCCTAAGCCATGGAGCGCTTTGAAGATGAGAACCAACACCTTGAAGCGCACTCGGAAGACCACCGGAAGCCAATGCAGCTCGCGCAGGAGAGGTGTCACGTGGGAGCGCCATGCCGCCCCCATAAGTACCCGCGCGGCCGCATTCTGCACCAGTTGGAGCCTCCGAGTGCTCCTCAAGGGGAGCCCCATGTAGAGAGCATTACAGTAGTCAAGGCGGGAAGTAACGAGGGCATGAGTGACCGTGCATAGGGAGTCCCGATCCAGAAAGGGGCGCAACTGGCGTATCAGGCGGACCTGATAGAAAGCCCCCCTGGCCACGGCCGTCAAATGCTCTTCTAATGACAGCCGTGCGTCCAGGAGGACACCCAAGTTACGCACCCTCTCCGTGGGGGCCAATGTCTCGCCCCCAATAGTCAGCGATGGCACCAGCTGACTATATCGGGACGCCGGCAGCCACAGCCACTCAGTCTTGGAGGGATTGAGTCGGAGCCTGTTCCGCCCCATCCAGACCCGCACCGCCTCCAGGCACCGGGACATCACTTCAAGGGCATCGTTGGGGTGGTCTGGGGTGGAGATGTACAGCTGGGTGTCATCAGCGTACAGATGGCACTGCACCCCAAAACCACGGATGATCTCGCCCAGGCAACTGTTAATTAGAAAGAGTCTGGTGGCACCTTTTCTGACTATTTTTATGAAAAGGCATAAGTTTTCATGAGCTGTAGTCATTTCATCAGATGCATGGCATGGCTAAACTCATGGAGGACAGCTATTGTAATCCTTGAAATATAATGTAGCAAAATTATTTTCTGTTGCTTGACAGGTCACGGCTCAAGCGAGCAGGTTCAGGTTACAAATAAAGGATTTGAAACTAATGCTGAGAACATCCTGATATATAAATTGCTATAACTGTGAAACGCTGCCTCAGAAGTAATGTTTCAGCGGAGGTTGAATGGCCATATACAGTATGTCACAAAAGTGAGCACATCCCCTCACATTTTGTAAATATTTAGTACTCACTTTTGTTGCCAGAAGTTTAGATATTAATGGCTGTGTGTTGCATTATTTTGAGGAGACAGCACATTTACACTGTTATACAAGCTGTATACTCACTACTTTACATTATAGCCAAGTGTCATTTCTTCAGTGTTGTCACATGAAAAGATATACTTAAATACTTACAAAATGTGAGGGGGTGTACTCACTTCTGTGACATACTGTATCAATGTTGCTATAACAAGCGGGCTCGCTTCCTCAAAGCCTAGGAGAGCCTAGGTCTCTTGACTGCCAGCTGATCGGATCAGAGGCCTAGCCCACAAGTGTGGCCACCTGTGGATAGATCACTAAGCTTCCACCCTGGTGTTTCAGAGCACCAGGCTTCTCACAGCCATGCATGTAGACTTGTTTGGAAGCCTTTTCAGCATTGGAAGGTGGTGCTCAGGCCTTAATGTAACTGGACTCTTTCCCCTTGCTGGGCTGTTTTTGGCTTTGCAAAGCCATTTGCTGCTTGCTGCCTCCTTTTTAGATCTAGCTGGGTGGTGGACTTCCCAGAGCCTCCCCTACCCCTGAGACACCATTTAATGACTGCCTCAGAGACAGCAGGATTGGGGTGGGTCATTAAGCGAGGCCATCTCCCTTAATGGCCATCACAAATTGCAACCATAATGAGCAGGCTCCATTACAGTCATAAGTTGAGGACTACAGACTATTTTGTCTTTAAACTGGGGAATGAAACAATGTTCAAAACTACAGATCAGGATTAATGATAACGATGGCTTTTAGATATTATGGGAAACCACATTTCCCTTATGATATGAAAAAGTGTCAAAGATGTAAGAAAATGTATTATCATCCATAGTTGAATCATGGTTGGATATCAGCTCAGCTATCATGAAGCTAGTGACTTTCTTTGTATCTTTTTTTAATTTATTCTCCTTCTATAAACCAAAATATTTTATTTCAGAGATTTGAATGCACTTTACAACTGTAAATATTATTTAGATGATTTCATGTTTCAGGCAAGTTATCGTAATGCCTTTACATTACTAATACATATGTCTGTAAAAATGCCATTTCTTCATCCCATTTTATACTGTTCACAGTTTGTTTTTCATTGTATTATACTTCCTTTAAAATGAGGATTCTTGCTTCTTTCTATTGAAGATGTCCTCTCCATTTCCATAGTGCCCTAATTCCTCATGTACACTTCTTTTGTAATCAAGTAGGCAATACTTTTTGCTCATAATTTTCTGTGCCATGTAAAACTAATAATAAAACTGTATGTTGATCTCTTTTTTTTACTTAGAAATCAAAAACATTTAGAAGAAAAAATAGAGGATTTGAAAAGAAGCCATAGTTTGGCACTTGGTCGGCAGCATGGATTTGAGGAGGAGATCCTGAGATATAAGAGAGAGCTGAAAGAACAACAGTTTAAAGATGCTGAAGAGAAATATAGAGAAATGATGATAGTTATGCGGACCACAGAACTGGCAAACAAGGATCTTGACATTTACTATAGAGCACTGGATCAGTGAGTAATGTCATATACCCAAAATATTTCTATTTCAAACTAACCCAAATAACATTTAGCTGTTCTTTAATAAATCATCAATATATGTTTGAGTGGATGGGATGAATATGAAGATATTGTCTGCAAAAAATACCTCTATTTAAATTTTGGAAACCTAGGATCTGATTTTTGGATATCTGATTTTTGGATACCTGTTAAAACCCAAGTTGCAAGTATGTTCTAGGTGGCAATTAGACATGCATACTTGGATTGCTAAAACTGAATAAGCTCTGTATTCCTTAGGTTAGGGTGAATAATCTATATTTAAACTCAAATATGATCTATTCATTATTGGAAGACAAGAATTTACATATATTTGGTTTTATTTTACTTTGTCTTTTTAATCTGCTACTGCTCATCCACATTTAGAATAAAAGCAGACCTACAAACAAAATGAATAACAAAATATTTATCACTCAATTAATTTGTTCTGTGCTTGTGCAATAAAGTATCAGTAATAATGGAAGGCTAAAGTTTTTTCCAGAAGTCCCACCAGACAGCAACATATCAACTTTTTCCTCAGTTCCACTCCAAATGCTGATGCATTGAGGTTCAGCCCACTGTTTTTCCAGGCCTTCCTTCTGTGACTCTTCCTAATTCTTGTATTGGGATGTGATAGGTCTTTGTTGGCCTGTGTGGCCCCAAGAGATCCACTCAAAAGCAAACTCACAGTCAGAAAAACAACATATGGTAGTGACTCATCCTCATTACCAAGTGCTTATTAAGCAGATTGGTAGAGTTTGTGGGAAGAAGCACCCACCACAGACAGTTTTGTGGTTATTTCGGCCCAGGATATTTTGCCAACATCTCTGCTGATTCCATATTTCCGCCATATTGAGGACAGTACGCAAATCGGTATTTTTTCATGCTAAGTGTCCTGTGATGTTGATTGTTACCACATCAATATCAAGATTCTTAATATTGCAGGATGTATCCCTACGTACTAAGAACTGATTGAGCACAAGTGTCAAAAGGATAAGAAAAGGAGGAAGCATGAGCAATTCACTCTCTCTTCTCCACTAGGGGCCTATTGCTACCACTTTCTAAACTTCTGGCTGCTGTAGGTCAGCTATACCTCTTCTATACTATATACTATACTACCATATTTTTCTGAGTATAAGATGCACCGGAGTATAAGACACATCTACCTTTTTTGGTGAGGAAAAGAAGAAAAAGAAATCTCCCTCTGCCTCTGAGCAATTTTGCCTCATTGCAGCAAACAGCAAACAGCCTGCTTTACTTTCATTTTCGTTTTCAGCATAGCTTAATTAGCATAAGGAAAAAAAATCTGCTCCAGCAATTTACCTCTTTGCAGCAAGCAGCAGAGCCCTGCGCAAAACAGCTGAGAGCAAATCAGCTGAGAGTCGGGAGGCCGATCCAATCAACTTGTGCTAATTAGGCTGTGCTGAAGCTGAAAGGAGCTGTTATTTCTTGCTGTTTGCTTGCAAGGAGGTAACTGCTGGGAGGCAGAGGCCAAAAAGTGGGGGCCAGTGGGTGGGCGGGGCTACATTCAGTGTATAAGACGGACCTAAATTTTCACCTCCTTTTAGGGGGGAAAAAGGTGTTTTATACTCCAAAAAATACGGTATATACTAGCTCACAATAACAAAATGAAGTTCTAGGTTTTATTTCTGAATAAATGTGTTTATTTATGCAATTATTAGATTTATATTCCTCCTTTATTTTGTACCACTCAAGGTCGCATAGAAGTAGTCCTCAGCTTACAACTATATGTTTAGCAATATTCAGAATTACAACAGTACTGAAAACTGTTATAGTCAGTCCTCACACTTAGGACTGTCACACCATCCTCATGCTCACATGATCAAAATTTGGGCACTTAAACAACCGGCTAGTATTTACAGTAGAATTTAGGAGCTGTGGTGGTGCAGTGGTTAGAATGCAGTATTTCAGGCTAATTTTCCTGACTGACAACTGCCAGAAGTTCAGCAATTCAAGTCTCACCAACTCAAGGTTGACTCAGCTTTCCATCTTCCGAGGTCAGTAAAATGAAGACCCTGATTGCTGGGGGCAATATGCTGACTCTGTAAACCGCTTTGAGAGGATTTTAAAGCACTGTGAAGCAGTATATAAGTCTAAGTGCTATTGCTACAATAGTTACAGTGCCCAAAATCATGTGATTGCCATTTGTAACCTTCCTAGATGGGTTCAACAAGCAAAGTCAATGGTCAAAACCGTATTTGCTGTCTGTGTGATTCACTTAACAACTGTGGCAAAAAAGGTCATAAAATGGGTGTGACTCACTTAACAAATAACTGCCTTGCTTAGCAACAGAAATTCTGGTCCCAACTGCAGTCACAAATTGAAGACTTCCTGTATGAATTACTCACACCCCCTATTTTCCCCATAACAACTCCTTGTAATGTGGGATGGACTGAGAAAGAGCAACTGGCCCAAAGTCACCCAGCTATTAGACTGCTTTTGGAGAACAGTTTTGAATAACCCTCTTTTAAATAGGATGTAGAGAAGCTGAATGGGTTCAGAGAAGAGCTGATGAAATCAAGACCTAGTACAAAAGTTAAAGAAACTTTATATGTTTCACTTAAAAAAGAGTAAGAGGACAGGATAGCAAACAAATATTGAAAAGACTGTTACAGATAGATCTGTTTTCTTTTAAAACTAAGAACAGGACAAGAACCCTTGGATTGAAGTTAAAAGAAATACTAGAATACTAGAAGAAATTCCAGGGTAGTAGAGTTGTTCAACTGTTGCCCAGTGGAAGAATGCCCCTTGTTGTAGGCTTTCAATCAGGACTAGATGACTTACATTTCTTACATTTATATGACTTACTTTTAGATTTCTGCACAGAATGGAGGGTTTAACTAAGTGGCCTATAACATCCCTTCCAATTTACACATTCTATATTGTAATTCTGTTGATCGTGCAGTAATAGACTTTGGAGTGTGGGATCATGACATCAGAGTGTTGTAGTTCTTTTGTCCTTCAGTTTGGAACCCTAAAAAATAAGGAACTGCTATGTCTATAACTAGGCTCGGAGAAGACCTGGCAGATCAATATCCTGGTTCTTCTGCAACCTTTCATTAAGGTGGTTTTGGATTATTGTGGCATTAAAACAGTAATGTGTCAGAAATTCCATACCACATATTTCCTTAAAACAAGAGGTTCCAACCTGGGAATTTCTGAGGTTACCCCAGATAAATATCCTATCCTTATTTTTCTATCCCTTTACAAGGAGTACAAACTTTTCTGAATAATATGAAAGGACATGAACTCCAATTGAAAAATAAATTGGTCTTGGTCAGAAGAATTGGTGGAGATGTTTTATAGTTGCCTTGTGAGATATGACTAGCTTGTAATATAAAATAAATTGAAGTCTACCTTTAAATTAAAGCTACTTTAAAATCTAATACAGGTAGTCCTCAACTTACAATCATTTGTTTAGTGACCATTCAAAGTTACAATGGCACGGAAAAGAGTGACTCGTGACTGTTTTTCGTATTTATGACCATTACAGCACCCCCATGGTCACATGATCAAAATTTGGGCACTTGGCAACTGGCATGTCTTTATGATGGTTGCAGTATCCCGGGGTCATGAGATCACCTTTTGAGATCTTCTGACAAGGAAAGTCAGTGGGGAAGCCAAATTCACTTAACAACTGTGTTACTAATTTAACATCTGTGGTGATTCACTTAACAACTGTAGCAAGAAAGGTCATAAAATGGGGCAAAACTCACTTAATAACTATGTTGCTTCACAACAGAAATTTTGGGCTTAGCTGTGGTCATAAATCGAGGGTTCCCTGCATTGTGGCTTTTGTCAGCCTAAGTCAATGGTTCCCAACCTTTTCCTCTGTTATCCAAAACTGCTTATCAGAAAGTCTTCTCAAACTTCAAGGACTAATTGTAAGTTCCTTCCTTAAGCACTGTCATAACTTTGGTTGCTAAACAGATGGTGGTAACTCAAAGACTGTGGGTATTATTTTTTTTTAAATGAACGATTTTTATGTCATTTCACCAAATTACCATTGGTAATTTCATCGTTTTTCATCTTAACAGGAATACTGTTAGTTATTTTCAAATATATTTTAATACACATGGCAATCTTTAAGTTAATTTAGACGTCACTCTTATGATGAGTAATGGATTCATAAAAACACTTTTACCCAATTGGAATAATTTACCTACATTGGGGAAGCTGGCCTAAATAAAAAGAAGCAATTTATGAAATCAAAAAGTAAACTAATAACTTCTCTTTTTCATTCTCTAAAAAAGGAAAGCTTTTTTATTGTTATATTTTTAAAAACATGATAAGATTAAACAATGATAAGTAAACATGCTTCTCTTTCTGTATGTTTATCTGATACATCCAAAATATGCCACTTCGTTCACTAGTAAAAAATAACCATGAGTCAATTTGATATTATCAGGCAAAAAGCTGCTATAAAATCCTGTGTTACAACGGAAGCATGACTAAATATAAGTAATGAGAACAATGAAACCAAGAGTTCTTGGAACACCTTTGGGCTTCATTACACCATCTACCAAATTATATTTTCCATTATCTATTTTCTATTTGTGCCTTTGCTATTATTATAATTACAAAAGTATAGCATAGAGGTAACTATATAACCTAAGCATGCAATCATAAGTATAATGGAATGATACAAAAGGTTTTCTTACTGAGAAGGATTAATAGCTATATAGGAATAAGATTTGCATTATTAACATTTTGGCTTATTGTTAGTGTAACATAGCAGTGTAATTCCATATAATCAGATGCATGAAGTGACCATAAATATAAGATTTGACAGGAAAAGCATAAACAATTAAGAAAAATAAGATATATATACAGTATAAGTACAAAGATAATTACAATAATTGTAATAATGGTAGGAAGTCAGTTGTAGAGTAACCAAGATATGAAGGCTCAGGAAAGAAAACTTAAAAATTCAAGGTGGGAAATGTCCCCACTATTTTTTTCCTTCTAACATTGTAATATTTTTAAAACACTGTTCACAAATGAAATATTTTCTTATAGTTAAAAAATGGAGAGAGAGCACCAGCAGGACAGTTTAATCCTCAAGTGCAAAACTCTATCATGGCAGTGCTGCTTTCATTAAAGAATTCTATGCCAGATTTAAATGTGGCCTTCCATGTTTTTGATTTTTTTAAATCTCAAATGTCTGTGGATCTTCTTTTCTGTAGGCCTCACAAGGCATAAAAATGTATGCGTACACATACATATGCACACATGGACAGGCGTCCCAAAAAAAGTTTTTAAACTATTTCAAAGTAAATCCAAGTAGTAAATTCTTTTTTGAATTATACTTTTAAATTGAAAAAAATAATTATGTTTAGTTTTCAAACATAATACTATGAGTAAAACAACTTATTTGTACTACAGCATATCTAAATCTGAATCTAAATTAGTAATTGGCTTGAAATGAAGATTATGTCAGATACATGTATTTTAGTTTTTCCAGAATTGGGATTTGTTTAGGGTTTTGTTTTTTTTTTGTGTGAAGTTAACAAAAAATATGGGGATGGAAGAGCCAAAACAATTGATTGAAAAAGTGTTTTTAAGGTTGAGAAAAAAGTGAAATGCTGAGTATTACTATGACTAATATGAATTATATATTATTTCAGAACAATTATGTTGACATGGAATGATATTAAAGATATTCTAAGATGGGAGAAATTACAGTTGTCATTGTTGGGGAATATTTCAGTGATAAAAATGAATGTACTGCCTAAAATATAGTTTTTGTTTCAAACTATGTATTTTGACAAGTAATATGCCTTTTAAGCAATGGAAGAAAGACGTAGATTTTTATGGCAAGGCAAAAAGTCAAGGGTTAAATATAAATATAAAGACCTCCAAGATGCAAAGGAATGAGGAGGAGGAGGGCTGCCTGTATTTTACATTCTGCTGCTTGGTTTGGATCAGCGGTGAAATCCGCCTGGTTCTATCCGGCTCACTGAACCGGTAGCGCTGGCGGCGGGAGGCTCTGCCCACCTGCCGGGATGTCATTACGTCCTGTTTTTTTACCATCTGCAGATGCGCAGAAGGTTTTGCGCATGCTCAGAAGAGGCGCCTCAGCACGCACTCCCGCGTGCTCCCATTGCAGCACTGGTAGCAAAGGTAAGTGGATTTCACCGCTGGTTTGGATGAAGGAATGGGTGCTTTTGAGAAATAAGAGAATTCTAGCACTAGAAGAGCACAACCTGAGATTTGGATGGCATGACATTCTGTGGTACAATAAAATTAAGGTTTATGTAGTTTTTAAAGATCACTATATTAGAAATGCCACATTGAGACTACAGAATAGATATAAATTCAGAATGCCCAAAATACTTTAAGGGTCTCAGCATTTTATAGATAAGAAACAGCAAGAGAGATGGTTATGCTGTTGAGAGTTGTTACAAGAGCATGAAGAATATAAGATGAAATCAAGAGATCAGTTGACTTCAGAGGCATTTAGTTTCAATGGTTTTCATATGCACATTTAAGAGGAAGATTTAAAGTAGATAACGGCATTTTGAATTAAACAGTACAGGACAGAATTTGAAATTGAGCTATGTACAAATGATTAACATGTAATTGCTAAAACAAACTTGTTAAAACTTGAAACAGAAAAACAAATGAGAGTGTATGATCAAATGAGCTAAGAACTTTGGACCTAATATATTGAGAGAACAAGGGGGAAATATTTGGCTGAAAGGATTGAAATTTACATTTGATTTAAAAGAGAACTTTTATACAATGATGTACATTTGTATATGACTCCAGAAAAATGATTTATTTTATTTAGTATAAAATAGTTCAGATTTCTGTGGAAAATATGGAACGCATGAAGTGTCTTTTTATCATACCTGGTGAACTGCAAAAAACCCAGAAAATTTTGCTTCAAATACATACAGGGGATACAAAGAAACATTAATATCCAATCAAAACTAGAATTATTCTTGCTGGAGCTATTAAATAGAAAATGTAAAAAGAGTTATGGAATATTGGTTTTATATATAACTGCTGTGAGATTATTATATGCAAAGAAAAAATGGAAAGACCCTGAAATTCCCACAATTGAGAAATGGCTGGTGAAGATGACAGAGTAAGCAGAGAAGACAAAATTGATTTGTTTGATTGAAGAAAGGACAATAACTATTAGTGACTGGAAACCCTTTATGGACTTTTTGCTTTAAAAAAAAAAAAAGGAATAACATCCTTTATGTAATTTATAACTTTGATTATTAGAAAGGGTAGATTATGGAATGAGGGAAATTATGGTCTAACCTTACAGAGAGAAAGAATAAAATATAAATGCATTTATAACTGCTATTAGGTTGGAAACTGCTTGTTTATTATTTTTTCTTTTCATTTTTCTGTTCTATTATTTTTCTTTCCTTTCTTTTTTTTCTCTTTCAAAATTTGTATTGTTTTATTTTAAAACTTTTAAAAGTCAAAATTATATATTTAATAAAACAACATTTGGGACAATTTTTTTTCTGAAAAAAAGAAATCTTTTTTTCTCCATCTGTTCAAAAGTTCTGAAAATTAGTATTAGTTTATAATGTGTCAAAAGAGAATTTATTCCCCTGCCATGTTGATTAAGGTCTCTTTTTTCGAGGCAGTAAAAAAAATTATTTTAGGAAATAATGTTGAACATCTTAATGAGTGCAAGTAGTCCACAACTTACATCAGTTCATTTGGTGACCGCTCAAAGGAGGAATGACACCAAGTTAATGCTGCATGGGCATAAATCAGAGAGATTTGGAGGTCTTGCTATATATGAATTGTGCTGTATTAATTACATGTTTATTTGGCATAACTGGTCAATATTTTTATATTCCAAATATGCCGTAATAACTATATATGTTTCTGCTTCTGTAAGGTGGAAAAAGATTTTGAAGCTCACATTACTATTACTATAATAAATACTATCCTTTAAATACTTCCTGATTAAATTTGTTACTTTAAAATCAAGAAGTTCTTTTAAAGATTATTTTAAGCGGACGCAGAATGCTTTTAATTTGTTTCTACTAATGGCCTTATTTCTGATCATTGTTAAACAATGAATGCCTACCATAATCCCAGACTTTGTATAATGTACTTGGATCCATGAAAATCATGGATCCATTTTCTGTTAGATTGTGGTGTCAATTATTTGAAAATTGCTGTGACATTTATTATAGCATCTTTTGAGAACACCTGAAGGTATCATACAAGGTTCAATATATGGTTTTTTAGTAGTGTAGTTTCCATGCAATAGTCTTTTCATCATGCTTTTAGTAGAACTTTTTACATAGCTCTGGCATCTTCCTTGAATTTCAAAGCACAGCAGTGCATGATCAGAGTATAGTGAAAGCAAAGGAACTTAAATTTTTAAAGTCTGTTTACTCTTTTCCATCTCTTAGAGCAATAATGACATTTCATAGCATGAAAATGAAAGAAATTAACAAGATAATTCGTGACCTGTGGCGAAGCACATACAGAGGACAAGGTATAAATATATATATATATGTATGTGTGTGTATATATAGAGTATATATTTGCAGTAGATTTTATTGGGGGTGGGGAGTGTTGGAGATAAAATTCTGAGATCATCTTTCTTTAAGATAAAAATAGATTTATACATTCATTCCTAGAGAGGTTATATAATGTTTCATAATAAGCAATATGCCATTTCCAGTTGAGTCATCTTAATTAATACATTTACATGAATTCTTTCCTATTACTTGCCTTGTTATAGCATCATCTTCCTCTTAACAGACTTCTATATTGAATATATTCTATATTCAATTGCTGAGATACCAGAATTCTGCATTTTGAAATTTCTTTTAACTTTTAAAAAGTAATACCTTTAGCATTTATATTTCTGAAAAAAGAATTTGTGAGCAGTGCATTGGAGAGTGGGTTGTAAGTAAAATCCATTCTCCTTGGCTAACGGATGCAAAATCGAAATCCATAATAAGTATCCAAACAAGATCTGGAAAAGCTTTTGACAAAAATCTGAACTAATGTGACTATATTGTGGACAAATGACTTATGCTTATGTGGTAATAGAGTGGATTTATTCTGTAGATAATGATTAGAATGCTTTAAGGAAAAGAAAGTTGCTTTGGCAACTAACTGCATAAAATTGTTTTTTCCCCCTAAAGATATTGACTATATAGAAATTCGGTCTGATGCTGATGAGAATATCTCTGCTTCTGACAAAAGGAGGAGTTACAATTACAGGGTAGTCATGACAAAAGGAGACACTGCTTTAGATATGAGGGGCAGGTGCAGTGCTGGCCAAAAGGTATGTAGTATTGTTTTCATGCCAATTCATTGATTTGTAGACATTTATACCAGGAATAAGATCTAAAGCACAGGTGTTAAACTTGCCACATCACGTAGCCATCACGTGACGTATTGTGATGGTTTTTTTCCCTTCGTGGAGGTGGGATGGACGTAGCCTGCACGTGATGCATCCAGCCCGCGGGCCACCAGTTTGACATTCCTGATCTAGAGTATTGTTGAAAAAGTGAACTCAGAAATTGTGACCGCACAATTAGCGAAGCACGATGGAATGAATAAATTCATATTTACCCCCCCAGGGAAAGATTTATGGAAAACATACAGTACATATTAAACCAGTGATCTGTACAGATCAGATCAAGGTACTGCATTCAGACGATCCTGTCTGTGTTTAATTGAAATAAGACTCACACTGTCATTTTGTGTAAAGTCTCCATCAAACTGCAGTTTATATTCTTTGGTACTGAGAATTATTTGTTTTAGAATAGCTTTAATTCCCAGCTTCAGATCATGTTTGCTTGCAAAACATTCTAATGTGAGAAACTGTAGTTACACTGAATATAGTTTTTAGCCTGTTTTTTCACATGAGCATTGGAAAAAGTAAAGTGGTTACTTGGAGCAGTACAGTTTGCATTGTCTATGGATATTCTCAGACATCCAGGTCATAGTTGTCTCAAAGGTGCTTTTTCAAAAGGCAAGTGGACTGTGTTTTTTTTCCTTGAAGAAAAAGACGTTTTGCTTCTCATCCAAAAAGCTTCATCAGTTCTGGATGGATGAAGGGGGGATGATCAGAACTAATCTTTCCCCCCCTCCCCCCCTCCCCCCCGATTCAATAAGAACTGATGAAGCTTCTTGGATGAGAAGTGAAACATATTTTTTCCTCAAGGGAGAAAACCCATAGTCCACTTGCCTTTTGAAAAAGCACCTTTGAGACACAGTTTGCGTTCCTTTCTTCTTAGCTTATTTAAATGGAAGATGGCTGTTCAAATTTGGCCAACCAGTTTGGGACTGAAAATCACTTGTGAAGGAAAGCAGGTTGCATTCAATGCTTATTATTAGTGAAACTCTTCTTCATTGTGTAGCAATCCTTGTAAGAATGGGCTTTTTTTAAAAACCAAAATAGGTAAGGCTTAATGCATCTAAATAGGGCTTACTAAAGGTTTAAAAAGCACACACACACACACACACACACACACACACACACACACACAAATCATGCAGAGATGCAAAGATGCATAAACACAAGCTGGATAGGCTGCAGATTAGCCACCCTTGCTGTAGGGAAGAAACTCTCATCAGTCTCTTTAAATGTTCCTTTCTAATTCATTCTTTGCATATCTAATTATACATGGAATCTGTCAACTGCAGTTAAGCAAAATTGTTTTGTATTTTAATTGGGGGGGATGTTTTCTTGAGGGGGGACCCGTCCCCATTGCATCTTTCAATGACAAAGCATAGTGAAGCGTATGTTGCATCAGTTGTATTGAGAAAAGTGCAGGGGAGGAAGACTGTTAGATGGGAGTTCTCAGTTTTTTTTTAACTGGTGAAAAAGATGTGATCATTGTGTACCATAGGATATGGTTGCCAGCAAGCACTTGATGATGTTCTGGGTGCATTTTACCTAGTCATTTTCAATTATTTTTGGTGCATAAAATAAGATATATACACTGTAGATTATTATTATTTATTGAATTTATATTGCCGCCTATTTGCCCATGGCAACTCAAAGCGGCTTACAGACTATAAGATCACATTTAAAATAATAAAATTTAGCGAAAAGAATCAAATAAATTAATATAGTACAATATAACAAAATCACCTCCCACACCCCACCCCGGCGACAGCACATCACACAAGCCATTTAATGGGCTCCATCCCGCTCTAGGTTCCCCAGGCCCGCTGGCAGAACCAGGTCTTCAGCACCTTCTGGAATATTCCGAAGTATTAGAGTGGGGGCCCTTCCAATCTCTGGGGGAATGATGTTCCAGAGAGAGGGAGCCACCACGGAGAAGGCCCTTCTTCTGGGTCCCACCAGGTGTATCTCCCTCAGGGATGGGACCCGCAACATTCCCTGACTCCCCGCTCTGATGGGTTGGGTAGATGTGACCTGCAAGAGACGGTTCCTCAGATAACCTAGTCCCAAGCCATGGACCTATTGCTACCTATTGTAATAAAAATTAAAATTTTAGAAACTTTTCATATACTTTCACTCAGTCTTGAATTCAGAAAGTAACCATAGTAATGAGTCATGATTGTCTTTCATTTGTAATCAAATATATTAATCAGATTTCTCTAGTTTAATGTAGCAACAGCATGTTCATTTGAAGTAGAACGTGCTGTTGCTCTCATTTAAGCTTTCACACTGAGAATCATACCTTCCAGAAGTATATGAATATTTTCATAGTAATACTTGAAACCGAAGGGAATTTACTAAGAAAATTGTAAGGATAATAATTACAAAATACCCTACTCCCTTTTTCTGTTCATGGAAGGAGAAAGTGACTCAGCCAATTCAAGTGTGTAGACCTTTTAATATTATAAATTTAAAACATAAACTGCTTGCATAGGAAGTGCTGGTGACTAATATCAGATTACTCCAGATGGTAGTCACCTCTAAAGGATCTTTTTATATACAGACTATGGTTTTTTCCCCATATATCAAGTGGTCTAGTAGATCCAAATTTTCCTCCCAAGAGATCAGAGGATCAGCCCATGGAAAAATTGTGATCAGTCAAGATAAGCTTGGCGTTGTTTCAGTGCTACTGTGCTGTAAAGGTATACAAATTATTAGGGATACTTTCAGCCTTAGAAAAATAAGATTAATTGGGGTTTTCTTTATCTGAGGGCTAAGAAGTTTAATCATGGCTAATGACTTGCATCAAATTAATGTATGCTACAAAATGCTAATACTTTTTTTGACGAAGGTTGTCAAGAATGTGGTGGCACGACAGCTACCCCGGTACCTGGAGGAAGCTGGACCCGTACCAGTAGGGTTTCAGGCTTCAGGCGGGGGTACAGCACAGAAACGGCATTGGTTGCGTTGGTTGATGATCTCTGGAGGGCTCGGGACAGGGGTTGCTCCTCTGTCCTGGTCCTATTAGATCTCTCAGTGGCTTTTGATACCATCGACCATGGTATCATGCTGCAGCGGTTGAGTGGGTTAGGAATTGGAGGCACCGTGTTATGGTGGTTCTCCTCCTACCTCTCCGACCGCTCGCAGTTTGTGTTGGCAGGGGGGCAGAGGTCGACCTCGAGGCGCCTCGCTTGGGGGCTGCCGCATGGGTCAGTCCTCTCGCCCCTTCTGTTCAACATTTATGTGAAGCCGCTGGGTGAGATCATCCATGGTTTGGGGTGAGAGTCCACCAGTACACTGTTGACACCCAGCTGTACATCTCCACCCCAAACCACCCCAATGATGCCCTTGATGTGATGTCCCGCTGCCTGGAGGCCGTGCGGGTCTGGATGGGGAGAAATAGGCTCAAGCTCAACCCTTCCAAGACTGAGTGGCTGTGGTTCCCGGCGTCCCGGTATAGTCAGCTGGTGCCATCGCTGACTATTGGGGGTGAATCTTTGCCCCCCACAGAGAGGGCTCGCAATCTGGGTGTCCTCCTGGACTCACGGCTGTCTTTAGAAGAGCATATGATGGCCGTAGCCAGGGGGGCTTTTTATCAGGTTCGCCTGATCCGCCAGATGCGTCCCTTTCTGGACCGGGACACTTTGCGCACGGTCACTCACACCCTCGTCACCTCCCGTCTGGACTACTGTAATGCTCTCTACATAGGGTTCCCCTTGAAGAGCACTCGGAGGCTCCAACTGGTCCAGAATGCGGCCGCGCGGGTGGTTATGGGCGCACCTCGTTACGCCCATGTAACACCTCTCCTGCGCGAGCTGCATTGGCTCCCAGTGGTCTTCCGAGTGCAATTCAAGGTGTTGGTCACCACCTTTAAAGCGCTTCATGGCATAGGACCAGGATATCTATGGGACTGCCTTCTGCCACCAACAGCCTCCCACCGACCAGTTCGCTCCCACAGAGAGGGACTCCTCAGGGTACCGTCGGCCAAGTTATGTCGGCTGGCGATACCCAGGAGGAGAGCCTTCTCTGTCGGAGCTCCTGCCCTTTGGAATGAATTGCCCCCGGATATTCGTAACATCTCTGACCTCCGGGTTTTTTGCTGTGCCCTCAAGACCCTACTGTTCCGACAGGCGGGGCTGTCTAACTGAATGATTTTAAATTGGGTTTTAATATTGGGTTTTAAAATTCGGCCAAAACTATTTAATGATTTTAATTAATTTTAATTATTAAATTTTAATTAATTTTAACTATGATATTGTATATTTATGTTTTAATCTTGGCTGTACACCACCCCGAGCCCTTCGGGAGAAGGGTGATATATAAATATTATTATTATTATTATTATTATTATTATTATTATTATTATTATTATTATTATTATTATTATTATTATTTTCATAATAAAACTTGGAAATGATATTTATGGTATTTAAGAAAACTGGGGATCTTTAACAGCACCCTTAGCATTTTGAACAGGCCCTTTTTTCAAATAGTAAGGGAGTATTAATGATAGTAATGCATTGGTTTTAAATACATTTGCATACTCTGGTCCATTTATCAATATCAAAGATATTTATTTTAATTTTAGGTTCTTGCCTCTCTCATTATTCGTCTTGCTCTGGCTGAATCCTTCTGTCTCAATTGTGGTATTCTTGCATTGGATGAGCCTACCACCAATCTTGACCGAGAAAATATTGAATCTCTTGCACATGCTTTGGTGGAGTAAGTATCCACAGATTTTACTAAGAAGTTTAAGAAGATTTACTTATGTGGAACTAGAAATTACAGGAAGTCCTTGACTCAACCAGTCACTTAGCACCCATTCAAAGTTATGATGAACCCTAAAATTGGGATTTATGATCCAGTTTCAAAGTTACGATGTCTGGGCTCAATTACAGTCGTAAGTCAAGGACAATCTTTATACACATAATAAACAGTCTTCATCAGTCATCTTTCCTCAGGCTTACGTTTAAGCCTGTGGAAACTTTCCATGCATAATCAACAGCTAAGTAATTCAGGTAATTGTCTGCATGTAAAATTTTAGCAGCAATAGATTCAGTTTCAAGCGAATCTATTCTATATTTATCTATCACTTTTTTGTTCCAAATTGGAAGCTATGATGCTATCCTCTACCTCAGTATGAAAAGCAGAAGTATTCTTTCTAAGGCATGGGTTGCATGCCACTCACTGTTTATTTAGTAGAAAATTGATGCTACCCTCAAATTAAGGGATTACAGGGTCATAAAAAGGGAGTTTATTGATCCAAAGACATCAACATGATATAGAATTTAATATTCTTGTTTCTTAAAACCAGCAGGTTCCTATATTTAGAATTGGAACTCAGCCCTAAAAATTAGTAATATAAAAGCAAGGGGAATAATTTTATGGCTAAAGAAATAAAGGGGTATGGGTAAAGCTTTTAATAAATAGAAATATTTTAGTTATCTAACACAAAGCACATTTAAATAGTGTTTAGCTAATATTGTTCCTCAGAACTGGATAGATCCTGTTGTACATTTTTACTTGTCTGACATCACTTCTTGTGGGATCCGGACAAGCCAAATACTGACCTCTTCCAAGTAACTCTCTCTGTTCTCCTTGATCTACTAATGGCCTCATCGCGATCTGAGGTGCAGTTTTCTCGGAGCTTCTCTCTCACCTAAATATAAAATCGAATAGAAAAATTAATTAAGTGTGCGTTCTGGATTATATCAGCTTTGACATTACATATGCAGCATTTGTTTTTTCTTTGAAGGATAATCAAAAGTAGATCTCAGCAACGTAACTTTCAGCTGCTTGTGATAACCCACGATGAAGATTTTGTGGAGCTGTTGAGTCGATCCGAATATGTGGAGAAATTCTATAGAATTAAGAAGAACCTTGACCAGTGTTCTGAGATTGTGAAATGCAATGTCACAACTTTGGAATCATATGTTCACTTCCAAATGACTCACAGTAGAGATTCTTCCAAATAAAGACTCTTCTTTGGTTTAAAAAAAAAATCTGCTGAAGTAGTCCCATCCTCCATAAATAAATGTGTGTGTATGCGTGGATGGATAAATGTTGACAAGTACCAAATAGTTGCAGTATTAAAATGTTGGGGGGTGGGGGAAGAAGGCAATTGAAAATAAAATTGTGCAAGGAAATGTAGTGGTTGTTAAGACTTGATATTAAGTTAAAAACTTGATAGTTTTTAGGGAAAAGGTTCATCAGAATAAAGCATCTGGCAGCCATTTAGAAGTTAAAGAAGTTGCCACAATTCTACTTAAGGGTTGAAAAAAATATAGACCTAACAAGCTCAAGATGCAGCAGTCACCATTAAAAGGACAAGCAATTTTGTGTAAGGCTGCTTGACCTCCAGCTAAAATTAAAAGTAATGCCTTTTTCAGCCATGATTCTCGGAGACTAGCAAGGTTTATTCAGAAGAAAGGAATGGAGTTAGGAGAACTCTTGTCGACTGGACTTTTTTTTGCTTTTCTGTTAACTGGCAGGTCTCTTCACTCCAGGATTATATTGCTAGTATGTGTGTGTGCATGTATATATATGTGTGTGGGTGTGGGTGTTTTCTGAATCTTTATCAATCTGGAAACTCATCCTTACATCTCTGAAATCTGAAACCATGTGTAGGCACTTCACAGAAGAGTCTCTTACTAGTGCTATGGGATTACATCACCCTCCTCCCTATCTCTTCAGAGTCTCACTCTAAATCAGTGGTTCTCAACCTGTGGGTCACGACCCCTTTGGGAGTCAAATGACCCTTTCACAGGGGTTGCCTAAGACCATCGGAAAACACATATTTTCGAAGGTCTTAGGAATAATTTTATGGTTGGGGGTCACCACAACATGAGGAACTGTATTAAAGGGTCGCGGCATTAAGAAGGTTGAGAACCACTGCTCTAAATGTTCATACCCAGCTCTATAAGCTTGCTTTACTTGACCGTATTGATACTGATGATATTACCATTTGGGGCTATTGCTAGAACACAGTTTCCTGGGAAAACATTTACAGACAAAAATATCAAATTCTACAAATTTCATATACAGGAAAAATATCTACAACCATACAGATTTCAAGTTGGCAGCTTGATCTTAACATTGGATGGCACCTGAAGCCTTTTTCTATGAGGCCTCGAGACAGGTTTCAATGTGCCAACAGGTTTCAATGTGCCTCCCAGTCTAAACAGATTTCCTTGCCCTCTGCTTCCCCGGTACCAAACAGACAGTGCATAAGTAGCATTTTCAAGATAAACGGCTTCCAAGGCCATAGTAGTCACAGCTCCACCTACTTTCTTTTTAAAGGTGTAGCAGTTGGACAGATTCCATTTTGCATAGATCCTAAACACTTGAGTAGATTTCCACTTGGTTAAATTACTACAATTTAACTCCTTTTTTTCCTCCTTTCCATAGAGTTAAACTTTGCATAAGACCGAGGCAAGTCTGCTTGGTCTTATGGACTGAGGCAGGAAAATCCTTCTATTTTCCTAACATCTCCCCATTGGATCAATCCTCAAACAGGCTACGTTCACAAAGCAGGATTTTCTTTTCTTTTATTACTGAAATAAGCCTTGGTTTGTGGGACTAACCAGCTTTCATTGCTGTAATCAAGCTGTTGATGATCCTACCCAGACCTATTTAACTACTGTTGAAATTAAATCTTAAGAAACACTATTGAGGCCACTTTTGATTCTGTGTTTACCAATTTTGATGCAACTTATTTGTATTGCCGGTAGATTAGTTTACCAACTTGCATACAATATTAAGTATTATTCTTTATGAACTAGCTAACACCATATTAGAGCCAGTTTGATGGCGGAATTAAGACAGCAGGTTAGAAATGGGAAACGGAGTTCTAGTCTAACCTGAGGTACAAATGACCTGGGGCCAGCCCTTCTCTCTCAACCCTAGGAAGGAGACAATGGCAAACCACTTCTTAGAAATTTTGCCAAGAAATCTGCAAGGAAGATTCTAAGAAGTTACCAGGAATCAACTTGCTGACTTGAGGGCACCAAAAAAGAAAAAGAAAAAAAAAACACCATGTTGGAACTGACTTCTAATTCTCCCTAATTATTAGATAGTATTTCTATGTAATCTACCCCAAAACTGTATGAATACTTTAGTTCCTGTGTACATCTATATAAAACTACCTGTTTTACTGTGAGTTGGATAAATACATGAAAATACTAATTCCAAGTCAGGATCACTAACCACATGCTCACCAAAATGTGTTTGAACTCCACATCTGAGGGAGGAGATGGATTTGTATTGTATTGTGTGGCATTGCATTGCAAATCAAACTGAGCAATCGGGGGGGGGGACTAATTTAAATTTTGGGGGTTTTATTAAATTGCAATTCTACTTACTAAGCATTTTGAAATATGATGAGCTTATGGAATGCCCACACACTCTGCTTATGCTTCAAAACTTCCTGTGGTTTATATTCAAAGAATTCACGTTGATAGATTTTTTTCAGTCACTGATTAAAATGATACTGTGTGTGCTAAGTTGCTACTTTCATAGTTGGGTGCAATTTTTCATATTTTAATTTGAGAATCATAATACAACTTTTGATAATTTAGATACCTTTAATATATATGTGTGTGTGTAGGTATGTGTATATGTATAATATATGTATATACTATAATTCCTCCTCAGTAGCCCTAGTGAAAAAGCTTGAGTTTTTAAACATGCTTGATTTTTCCATAATTCTCTCTTTCTGAATTAATAGCTTTCTGAAATTCTGAGCTATTAATAGTCAAATGGATTATATCAACAGCATGGAAGACAGAAAAATCAGCATTTTGTTGTGATGCTTCAAAACAACCAATGTAAAACCTGGATGCTAGAACATCCAGAAATAAGAGTAAATTTTAAAAACTTGCAGAAGGTTGAACACCATTAATCATGATGGTTATTCCAACAGGTAAACTGGCAAGCATTTTACTCGCAAAGGGCCATACATTGGACCATACAGTGTTAGAATTGCAATTACGTTATTTAATTTATTTCAGAGGAAAGACTTTGAAAATGTGCTTTCCAGAACTACCTCTTTCTGTGCTGGGGATTTCCTGGGCAAAGAAGGCATTGACAGAAAGCATTGCCAAAGACAGCCTACCAGTTGTTAAAAAATTTGTTGGGCTGCCACTTGCCTATAGATTCCACAATATTCCTGCTTCACCTTTATGCCCAATTTTTCCTTTTCATGTTACAAAGTTAGGTTACATCACATTTTATTTATTTATTTATTTTATTCAATTTTTATACCGCCCTTCTCCTACTGGACTCAGGGTGGTGAACAGCCAAGAATAAAAACATCACATGCAAAATTTAAGATTAATTTTAAAAGAATTAAGCAAGTTTTGGCCCAATATAAAATTTAAAACACCCCAAGTAAAATCAATAATTAAAAATATCTTGGGGGGGGGGGTTCAAGCCAGCCCAGTTTGATGAAATAAAAAAGTTTTAAGGGCATGGCGAAAAGCACGGAGATCTGCGATCCTACGTATCTCCGGGGGCAGGTCGTTCCAGAGGACAGGTGCTGCCACAGAGAAGGCTCTCCCCCTGGGGGTCGCCAGCCGACATTGCCTGGCTGACGGCACCCTGAGGAGTCCCTCTCTGTGGGAGCATACTGGCCGGTGGGAGGCTATCAGTGGCAGAAGGCGGTCCTGTAAGTACCCAGGCCCTAAGCCATGGAGCGCTTTAAAGGTGGTAACCAACACCTTGAAGCACACCCGGAAGACCACCGGGAGCCAATGCAGCTTGCGCAGGAGAGGTGTCACATGGGAGCCCCCCATCGCTCCCATAATCCCCCGCGTGGCCGCATTCTGCACCAGTTGGAGCCTCCGGGTGCTCCTCAAGGGGAGCCCCATGTAGAGAGCATTACAGTAGTCCAGGCGAGAAGTGACAAGTGCCTAAGTGACCATGTGTAAGGAGTCCTGATCCAGAAAGGGACACAACTGGCGAATCAGGCGAACCTGATAAAACGTCCCCCTGGCCACTGTTGTCATATGCTCTTCTAAAGACAGCCGTGTGTCCAGGAGGATGCCCAAGTTGCGAGCCCTCTCCGTGGGGGCCAGTAACTCGCCCCCAATAGCCAGTGATGGCACCAGCTGGCTATATCGGGACTCCGGAAGCCACAGCCACTCGGTCTTGGAAGGGTTGAGTTGGAGTCTATTTCTCCCCATCCAGACCCACATGGCCTCCAGGCACCGGGACATCACTTCAAAGGCATCATTGGGATGGCCTGGGGTGGAGATGTACAGCTGAGTATCATCAGCGTACTGATGGAACTCCACCCCAAAACCATGGATGATCTCACCCAGTGGCTTCACATAAACACCTGGTACAGATGGACTGCCAGTGGAGCTATATAAAACAGTGTTTGAGGTTATGGGAGAACATATGAAAGACCTATTTAATGAAGTCCTTGGGAAAGCAGAAATCCCCCATTCTTGGAGGGAGGCCAACATCAGTTTAATCCCTAAAGAAGACTCCCCCCTGATAGATATAAAAAAATTATAGACCAATATCCCTTCTGAATTCGGATTATAAAATTTTCACTACAATTTTAGCAAATAGATTAAAAGGCTTTCTGAACGAATTTATACATATGGACCAAAATGGATTTTTACCATCACGACAATTACGAGACAATATAAGAATCATGCTAAATATATTGGAATATTATGAAGAACACCCAGACAAACAGGTTGCACTAGTTTTTATAGACGCCCAGAAGGCATTTGATAGAGTTAACTGGGAGTTTATATTATCACAGTTAGAACATATGGGATTTGGACAGAGATTTATAAATGCAATTAAAGCTATTCAAAACAAACAGCCAGACTACTGATAAATGGGGACTTAGCAGAAGAATTTCCTATTAGTAAAGGCAGGGCTGTCCTTTATCCCCTTTACTCTTTATCACTAGAAACATTGCTGCGTAAAATAAGGAACGAAGAAAGAATAAAAGGCCTTAGAATTGGCCAACAGTTATATAAAACCCAGACCTTCGCAGATGATATGGTCTTCATTTCGGAAGAACCTATAGAATCTTGCTTATATTTATTAGAGACAATTGAGGAATTTGGGGCGGTAGCTGGTTTACTAATCAACAAAAAGAAAACAAATATATTAACTAAGAGCATTTTAGAGGAAGCTAAGAAAGGCCTACAGGAAGTACAGGATTAAAGGTAGTTAACAAAGTTAAATATTTGGGAATTCGGCTAACTGGCAGATGCTCGAGTATACAAGAAGATAACTACAATAAACTACTGACTCAAATACGTGAACTTATCTAAAAAAATTTTCATGGACCTAAACCAAATAGTATCTAAATTTATCTGGCAGGGGAAAAAACCACAGATTAAAAAAAAGATGATGCAAGAGATAAAAGAAAGAGGAAGCCTGGGCTTACCATGTTGGGAGAATTACTATTCAGCAGCTTTGCTAACCTGGGTAAAAGAATGGATTACTTTAGATAATAGCCGTCTTCTTAAAATAGAAGACTTCAACCTACACCAGGGCTGGCATATGGCACTTTGGCGAAATAATACCCCACAAAGCAAATGGTTCACCCAACATTACATAAGAAATATTTTGATTTGAAAATGGAAAAAAGTTAGTAAAAAATATTATATTAAAACACCGTGCTGGATATCACCTTTAGAAGCATTGACATACCCCAAACTTTATAATTCTGCAAAAAAATTAACATATAAGGACTTGCTGAATGTACAAGGAAAATTAAAATCTAAACAGGAATTGAACTCCCAAGGCTTACAAATGGACTGGTGGACATATTTACAGATCCAATCTAAATACAAAAAAGACAGAAATAGGAAAGGTATTAATGGTGAGTTACAAGAATTAGACAAAATTTTGATGGGCCAAGAAAAAGGCATGATCTCAAAAACTTATAAGCTGTTGATGAGACTAGAGATAGGTGATGAGATAATTAACGATACAGTGATTGCCTGGGGGAAAAACTTTGGATATTCAATCCATTTAGAGAAATGGCAAGAGATTTGGTGGGAGAATATGAAATTAGTAGTTTCCACGGCATACAAAGAAAATATCTACAAGATGATATACAGATGGCATCTTCCACCCGATAGACTATCTAAAATGTTCACTGGACAATCTGCGGAATGCTGGAAATGTGGGTGTGAGCGTGGCACCTATTACCATCAGTGGTGGACGTGCCCGAAAGCAGTAGAATTCTGGGGGAAAATAAAAAAATGGCTGAATGAGATTTTAAACCAAAAGATCAAATGGCGACCAGAGACATGCTTGCTCGGCTCCAAACCGGAAAGTATGAAAAGAGACTTAAGGAATCTTGCACTACATATTATCACAGTGGTAAGATTGGCGTATGCTCAACTTTGGAAAAATCAAAATATCCCATCAGAGGAAGCTATTATAAAGAATATTTTAGACTGTGCGGAAGCAGATAAATTGACCAAAAAATTAAAAGATAGAGATCAAACACAAATATGTTTATCCTGGGAAAAATTCTACAGGTGGCTAGAGAAGAGGAAAATATAACCCAAATTAGAAGAGGAATTATATGTACTGAGAAATTTATACTATACAAGTAAAGTGAGGTCGGATAGACCTAATTGTTTTATAAAGATATGTAAAATGTTCTGTCTTCTCTGGATTATAATATAGATATACAGTACTGAGTACCAGGTTATTAAGGTACTGATTATAGGTATGCTAGCTTTGTTGGTTTTTGTTGTGTTGTCTTGTATGTTTTGTTTGTTATTTATATAATGTGTTGTTCTTCCTTTGTTTTTAATGGAAAATGTAAATAAAGATTTTTTTTAAAAAAAAGGAGGGGTGAGAGGACCGACCCCTGCGGCACCCCACAAACAAGGCGCCTCAGGATCAACCTCTGCCCTCCTGCCAACACCGACTGTGACCGGTCAGAGAGATAGGAGGAGAACCGGTGCCCCCCACTCCCAACCCCGCCAACCGGCGCAGCATGATACCATGGTCAATGGTATCAAAAGCCGCTGAGAGATCTAACAGGACTAGGATAGAGGAACAACTCGTATCTCAAGCCCTCCAGAGATCATCCACCAATGCGACCAATGCTGTTTCTGTGCTGTGCCCAGGCCTGAAGCCGGACTGAAGCGGATCTAGATAGACAGCTTCATCCAGGTACCACGGAAGCTGTCGCTTTTATATGCCCCTTTGGCATGGCAGATCATAATGTAACATAACACAGCAGCTGAGAAACGAAGTCAATCTGAGGAGGACCATTTGGCCAAACTGATCATGACATAATACTCGGAACTCTAGCACACAAGTTCAGGATTACTAATTCTATATTCTCACGATGATAACTCCTGACATAAGTGCTGTGGTGGCGCAGTGATTAGAATGCAGTACTGCAGACTACTTCTGCTGACTGCTGGCTTCCAGCAGTTTGGCAGTTCAATTCTTATCAACTCAAGGTTGACTCAGTCTTTCATCCTTCCGAAGTCGGTAAAATGAGGACCCAGATTGTTGGGGGCAATATGCTGACTAAACCGCTTAAGGCTGTAAAGCACTGTGAAGCGGTATATAAGTCTTAAGTGCTATTGCTATACCTTATGGCTACAGGCATGTGTATTACAAGTATTAATTATTTGTATGACTAATGATTTTAATTATACATATTTGGTTACTTTGATAAATACATTTTACATTTGGTAAAATGATGAATTAATATAATAAACTGAAAAAAAATATTTAACTTATTGCTTGGCATAACACCAGACATGTCTCTAGAAGGCTAAATCACTGACTCATCAGGAATTCACTGGAGAAAGCAGTTACAGTATGTCAGGAAGAGTTAGTGGTAAAAAGAAACTCGGCCGTCAAAGAACATGGTGGCTGGACACCATCAAAGCTGACACCAGCCAGAACACATAATTCAAGTAGTGCAAAATCAAATGTGGGGAGACGTGGCACATAGAATTGCCAAGAGTCAGGCATGACTGAATGACTGCTTGAGGGTGACCAACCAAATCGAGCCTGTTCCACAAAAAAGGAGCTATCACTGAGAAATAGCACCTGCCAGCGTTTGCCCCATTCCCCACTCCCTTTCAGCTCACTGAGGTAGGGAACCTCCAAAAATGGTTTTTTATAAGTATATCTGGCTAGAAGTGGCTGAAAGAGGCAGATCCACAAATATTTTGCTGGCAAATCATAAAGGGCTTATATAGTTCAAAACTAATCTTTGAATTGCATGGGAACCAATTGGCAACCAGTTAGGAGCCTTCAGCACTGGTGTAAGGTGCTTGTGGTGTTGATTGCCAAACAACATGCAGGCTACTGTAGCTTCCAGATTGTCTTCAAAAGCAGCCCCATGCAGAGCATATTGCAGTAGTGCATAGGAGGATGTGAAATATGGTGGATGGCCTTACGATCAGAGGGACAATCTGATAGCACAGCTACAATCAGATAAACATGGCTTGAGCCCAGACACTTCAGCCACCCTCTCTCCCACGCCCAGCCCATATTCACATGAGATAAAAGAGGGAAGAGGGGAAATACTGCACATTAAGACTTGCAAAATGCTATTATATAACTCTCCCAATAAAAGTAGTCTTAAGCCCACACCGTGTTTGTTTCTTACTCTAGTCTATCTTAAAGGGTTGATAGGTATCCTTCCAATCAAGCATCTACCCCTGGCACACCAGCCAGGCTTAGGTAAAAGTTGTCCTCAAAATGACTTCCATTTGTCCATCCAGGAGGACTCAAATTTATGGATTTCCTCTCTTGAATATGGTCAGTTCCCATCACTGTAGTTTATTGAACAATAAGCAACAACACATCTGCCCTGCTTTGGTTCAGTTTGAGCATATCTCCATCAGCCACAAAAGTCTCCATTAAAAAACCTGAAAGTTCCTGTCTCAGGTTATCTTGGTGACATACAATTGGTCATCATCTGGATACTGATGACACCACACCACAAATCAGTGGATCCCTTCTAGCAATTTCATGCTGATGTTTAAATGCAGGAGGGAGAGTACTGAATCCCACAGCCTTCAATTTTGGGGCCATTACACCAAAATGAGATCTTCTCCCTCGCTATTACTGAACTACCTCCTGTGGAAGATGCAGAACATGCTTCTCATCCCCAGTGCTCAGAGGCAGTCTGGAAAGGTATAATGATCAATGGCATTTAATACCAAGAGTTGCAATAGGACTAACCTCATCCAGGACTAATAATCTACCAGACAATCACTGGTGTTTCACTCCGGTATCTATGCCAGTACCAATTGTAAATGATCTAGATAATTAGTTTCCACCAGGGTGCTTTGAAGTTAATTTGACAGCATCCCTCTTAAAAGGAAGATTGGAGACTGGATTATTGGTGTCCAAATCTGCTGAATCCAGGAAGAGACTCTTGAGAAGGGGGCACACCACCACCTCTTTCAAAACTGCGGGTATTTCTCCCTCCTAAAGCATTGATCATCTGAAAGCACGGTATGTTTCAGAGGCAAAAGGAAATCCCAGACAATATGAATAGATGCTGCCCAGCTACCACATTAAACACCCAGCAGCCAGGAGGGAATCCTATTTGCTTAGTCCAATTCTACAGGTTCAGGGCACCCTAACTAAGATATCTAGTTCACAGCCCACTGATCATTAAAGATGAGAAGTAGAGGTATTTGGCTTCTCTTATGACCATGGTGTACATTTGGGCATGAACTATGATCCCTCTGTTGTTAGGTTCACTTTTGGCTTTGTCCCAGAACTCCATCTAAGAACAGTCAATACATCAAAAGATCAGCTTGCCCCCCTGATTCGAGAATCAGTTATGCAATCAACAGAATTCCCTGCCAAATTCCTGGGAAACTCTCCAAGCACCTGTCAGAATTTATCTGGATCCCTGAAATGATTGAGATGGACCGTCTGAACGAAATTGATCACCCGAAAGAGGTCGCATGTTGCTGACAACCTAATCTGAACAAGGAAGTGTTGTGACTGCAGTGATGGGCTAGGTGTAACGTTCTCCACTCCAGATTACAGCTCAGCTGCTGAGAAGTAAAAATAAGGCCATATGATTGCTTGTATGTGTCAGGCCAGAGATTACTGAAGAAAACCCCATAAGTGCCATGGAGAGGTAGCAACTCCTGGGTCATCCAACCTCTGCCCTTTGCATGAATATTGAAGTTGCCAAAGACAAAAAGGCTAGAAGAGGATACTAACACCAACTGAAATACCAGATCCAGGAATTTGGGGAGAGAATTTTGTCAAGAAACAATAGTAAATACACCAGCAAGCTCACTAGCTTCATGCTCTTGTCATTTCAAGAGCAAAATTCTGGCCACAAAAAGAACATCTTTTAAGATTCATATCTCCTCCTCTTGGCTTCAGAGTTGCTACAAGTCCTAAAATTTAGTTGACCGTATCTACAAGTGAGCAATATCTCTCCCCTCACCCAACTAGTAATATATTCTAAAATTCTTGCAATGCTCATTTCTTGTACTTGCATACTCCCTTTCTAGGGGAACTTCTGCTAATGAGCCACTTCTAACTAAAGTCCAAACACACTTTACTATCTCACTACAATTAGGCCCTCTCTGATGCCAATCTGCCTCCCACCCGAGAAGCAACTTTTCTCAAACTTTTTAGCCTGGATAGATTCACTTCCAGATGACACAATAATGACTTTCCAGGACCCCTTCCATCACCAGAACTCCCCAGGCTGGCTTAAAACCAGGGTTCTCTGATCCCTCCACTCCAGAATGGGGAACCTTGCCAGTTCCAGCTTAACCTCAAAGTCCTTACTGAATCTCCCAAAGCCATTCATGTTGAAGAGGTCCACTTTCAGATTCATTCACCTTTGGAAGTTCCAGGAGAACCCTCATTGTCCCAGCCATTGTTCTTCCACTCTGCTCAGGAAATAACTCCATCCTTCCATTGTGGGCAATGTCGATTGATCGATTGATTGATTGATTGATTGATTGATTGATTGATTGATTGATTGATTCAATTTATATGCCGCCCTTCTCCGGAGACTCAGGGCGGCTTACAATGCGTTAAGCAATAGCCTTCATACTTTTGTATATACCTGCTTAGTAGGGCTTTTTGGCCCACACTAAGCGGTGTTCTTTTTTATACAAAGTCAGCTTATTGCCCCCACAATCCGGGTCCTCATTTTACCTACCTCGGAAAGATAGAAGGCTGAGTCAACCTTGAGCCTGGTGAGATTTGAACACTCAGTAATTGCAGGCAGCTGGCAGCTAAGTGCTACTTAGCAGCACTTTAGTCCGCTGCACCACCAAGGCTCTTATGCTCTCCAACATCGATTGCCACTTTGCAAAATTCACAATCTGCTGCCCACCAGCTACAGTATATGAAGGGTGATAGAGAGGTATAGTTCAATCAAACTTGCAAGATTATGTTACTAAGGCCCTTTTCAATAAAGGTACTTTTAGATTTCCTGTGCAATAGATTTCCTAGTCTGATTCCCTAGTGGGATTGACATTAATTTTTCAAGTCTCAAGACTTAAGAAGATCTCCCCTTCTTATGCTCAAGTAAACCATAGAGGCATCTGCCTGAGCCACCTCTGAATATTATGTTGTTTCACAGACTCTGAAAAATGTCTGAGAAAAATGACCTTTTTTGCTTAGTTAACAACCTCAAAAAAGATCCCCTTTTGATTAGGTAATGGTTCTTGCATATTTCCATCAACATCATTTTCCTTTCTTTTTATAGTTGGAAAGAAATTATTTCTCAGCTGAAGGTGGATGTTAGTCTTTGAATTATCTTTTTAGCAATGAAATCGGAAGACTGACCAATTTAGTACTTAAACATTTGACCACTTCATGTAATTTGTCAGAAAAACGCCCAATATTTGTAATACAAAGATGTGGAACTGGCTTATCTCAAGTCAGTCCATTGGTCCCTCACATTCCGTAAAGCTCACAAGGACCGACAGCCACTCTCCAAAGACTAGACTTAATTCTTGGACCTGTTTGCAAAATGAAGACTCTCTTCTACAGTAATCTGAAATCACTGTGAAAGGTTCTGTAGAGAACATTAGCAGAATCTATGCAGAATATCTTTGGAATTCTTAGTGCTGTCTGAGTTTGGTTGTTTGTTTGCAGTCATTTCATTACTCAACTTGTTCGTGTGGTTTTCTCCTTGGTATTTTCTTGATTAGGGTATTGTTTTCTGTTTGATTATTTGTCTGGTGTTAATTTCTGCTTAAAGGATGGAGAAAACCACACCCCTGCCAACACTGGGAGGACAAGCACATAAATCTAATAAATAAGTACAAACAAATAAAATGTAAACGGGGAGCAAATCCCACACTCACTAGCACTGATGTTACGTAGTTGGATAATGAAATATCTGCAAGAAAACACTAAGCTTAGAAAACCCCAAGGATTCCACAGTTCAGCTGCAAGCTACACAGATTCTCTTCTATTGGAAGAATATCTTTAGCAGTGAGGATTGAAAAATATAAATGAACTTGGTGAGGATGTTGGTGTCCCTTTATCTGGACAGTATGATTCATCCACTGACATAAGACATCTCTGACTTTATTTGAATTTTGTGTTGTCCCAAAAGCTTGTGGAACCATTTACAAGTAATCCTCGACTTATGACTATAGTTGAGCCCAAAATTGCAGGGGTTAACTGAGACATTTATTAAGCTAGTTTCTTTCTTGCCTCAGTTGTTAAGTGAATCATTGATAAGTTAGTAACTCGATTGTTAAGAGAATCTGGTTTCCCCATTGATTTTGCTTGTCAAGAAGGTCTCAAAAGGTGATCACATGACCCTGGGGACACAACAACGGTCATAAGTATGAACCAGTTGCCAAGCAATCAGATTTTTGATAATGTGACCATGGGGATGTTGCAAAGGTAGTAACTGTGAAAAATGGTCATCAGTCACTTTTTTCAGTGCTCTTTGAAATGTCACTAAATGAACTATAGTAAGTCGAGGATTACCTGTCCTTGTTTCTAGAACTGCAGATTTTTGTCCGCACATTTATTATTTTAAAAAAATATGGGTAGGTTGAGAGACAATAGTTCATGTGACACAGTAGCTTGGGAAGCAAGATAAAAGACGGACATCAAAGACAGAACAGACTTGATCTTAAGCAATGATAAACAAAAAATCTTTCTTCAGAGATAAATCTAGGTTCAATAAGTACAATTACGCCTCAACACAGGATCACAATCAAGCCTAACATTTTCATTGATAAGCAAGAGACAACAGTTAAGTGAGTTTCCCCCTCCCCCATTTTATGACCTTTCTTGCTACTGTTGCTGAGTGAATCACTGCAGTTGTTAAATTAGTAACCTGACTGTTAAATGAATCTGGCTTTGCCATTGACCTTGCTTGTCAGAAGGTCACAAAAGGGGATCGTATGACCCTTGGACACAGCCCCTGTCACATGTACATGACAGCGGCCAAGCATTCGAATGTTGATCATGGGACTGCGGGGATGCTGCCACAGTTGTAAAATGCAAAAAATGATTATAAGTCATTTTTCTCCATGTTGTCATAACTTCAAATGGTCATTAAATGAATGGTTGTAAGTGGAGGACTACCTGTATCCTTTCACTTATGCCTAAAATCTTCCAAGGACCAATAAACTGGAGTATTTAAGATAAATCAGGCTCTGATGTCAGTTCTGGAGGGGTTGAAAAAAGATGTGGAGACTCTAGAAAGAGTGCAGAGAAGAGCAACAAAGATGATTAGGGGACTGGAGGCTAAAACATATAAAGAACGGTTGCTGGAACTGGATATGTCTAATCTTATGAAAAGAAGGACTAGGAGTGACATGATAGCAGTGTTCCAATATCTCAGGGGCTGCCACAAAGAAGAGAGAGTCAAGCTATACTCCAAAGCATCTGAGGGCAAGACAAGAAACAATGGGTGGAAACTAATCAAGGAGAGAAGCAACTAATCAAGGAGATCAAAGGAGAAATTTCCTGACAGTTAAAACAATTAATCAGTGGAACGACTTGCCTCCAGAAGTTGTGAATGCTCCAACCCTGGAAGTTTTTAAGAAGAGATTGGACAACCATTTGTCTGAAATGGTAAAGGGTTTCTTGCTTGAGCAGAGGGTTGGACCGCCAAGATCCCTTCCAACTCTGTTATTCTATTCTATTCTATTCTATTCTATTCTATTCTATTCTATTCTATTCTATTCTATTCTATTCTATTCTATTCTATTCTATTCTATTCTTAATTAAAAATTAAGGCATTGCTACTCAAACCAAGTGCAATTTTAGATAGGCAGTCAGGAAATCAATCTAATGCAGAAATATATTTTCTGATTTACTTGTCCTGAGTCTTTCAATCTATTACCTCCCAGCTGTTGAAGTGTGGCTGATGTGTTGGCTTCCAAGGCAATCTCTAGATTAGTCATTCTGGGCTTGCATAGAATTGTGTAACATTATTGGGTAAAATAAGATTGTGGTCATGCATTTGGCACTCCAGTCAAAATGTGCCCAAGTCTGCTATTACAGGTAATCCTCAACTTATAACCACAATTGAGCCCAAAGTTTCTGTTGCTTAGGCAAGGCAGTTGTTAAGGTGTGCCCCATTTTATGAGCTTTTTGCTATGGTTGTTAAGCAAATCACTATAGTTGTTAAGTGAATCATATGGCTGTTAAGTGAATCTGGCTCCTCCCCACCACCCCGACTCTGCTTATCTGAAACTCCCTAGGAAGGTTGCAAATGCAAATACAATTGCAGGACCCCAGGACACTGCAACCATTCCAAGTACATGCCAGTTGCCAAGCACCCGAAATCTGAGCACGTGACTATGAGGCTGCTGCAATGGTCATAGGCATGAGGACTAGTCATAAGTAATTTTTTCCAGGGCTGTTGTAACAGTCCTTAAACAAACGGTACTAAGTAAGGGGCTATCTGTGCAGCATTTATGATTAGCAAGGAAGGTTGCATAGGACACAGGTAAGTTCACGGCAGGTAACTTCATGTCATCTTCTTTGTTTTACTGTAAAAGGCTGCGTGAAAGCCTCAGTTGGCCTTAGTTGATTAAAGCCATGATGAGTGGTGGAGGTCAATCTCTATGGGTCCTCCTGTTGATGACCATGGCATATGGAAGAGTGCAACTTAAAACAGAAGTAGATAGCAAACAGCAATAGCACTTAGAATTATATACCACTTCACAGTCCTCTCTAAGCAGAGGTTTACAGAGTCAGCATTTTGCCCCCAACAATCTGAGTCCTCATTTTACCGACCCTCGGTAGGATGGAAGGCTGAGTTAGATCAGATCAGATTAACAGAGTTGGAAGGGACCTTATAGGTCATCTAGTCCAACCCCCCACCCAAGCAGGAGACCCAACACCATTTCTGAGATGGCGGTCCAGTCTCTTCTTGAAAGCTTTCACTGATGAAGCTCCCACAACTTCTGAAGGCAAGCTGTTCCATTGGTTGATTGCTCTCACTGTCAGAAAATGTCTCCTTATTTCCAGGTTGAATCTCTCCTTGTTCTGTTTCCATCCATTATTCCTTGTCTGGCCTTCGGGTGCTTTGGAAAATAGCTTGACCACCTGCTTCTCTGTGGCAGCCCCTCAGATATTGGGACACTGCTATCATGTCTCCCCTGGTCTTTCTCTTCACTAGACTAGCCATGCCCAGTTCTTGCAAGTATTCATTATATGTTTTAGTCCCCTCAAGTTAACCTTGAGCCTGGTGAGATTCGAACTACCAAATGTCTGGCAGCCAGCAGTCAGCAGAAGTAGCCTGCAGTACTGCATTCTAACCACTGCGCCACCATGGCTCCTAAATCATAAGGAGTATGATTTAACAATGGAAACCACAGAAAGAAAATAGTAAATACAATGTGTGCCTCTGAAACGAAGAGAAAGGGAAAAGATATGGTGTTGATGAATGCATGAAGGAAAGACAAGATATGGGTTTAACTAGGAAGGAAAGAGCTAAATGTATCTCAGAAAGTATGAATTGGTGCTACAGGTAGTCCTCGACTTCCAACAGCTTGTCTAGTGACTGTTCGAAGTTACAATGGCACTGAAAAAAGTGATTTATGACCGTTTTTCACACTTATGACTGATGTAGCATTCCCACGGTTACATGATCAAATTTCTGATGCTTCACAACTGACTCATATTTATGACAGTTGCAGTGTCCTGGGGTCACATGATCTCCTTTTTGTAACCTTCTGACAAGCAAAGTCAATGGGGAAGCCAGATTCACTTAACAAATGTGGCAAGAATGGTCGTAAAATGGTTCACTTAACAAATTTCTTACTTAGTAACATAAATTTGGGGCTCAATTGTGGTCGTAAATCGAGGACTACCTGTATTTAGTTTGCTATAGATATACGCAAAAAAGTAAGAATCCATAGTTTAATGATAATTGAAAGTTATCCCTCAGGGAATGATAATAGAGATGATTTTTGTAAGAATTATGCAGTTTTCAGTGTTCATGTTTCAGAGGGGAAGAAAGGCATTCTGCTAGAACTATTAATTCAGTGACTATGACAATAAAAACAAGAATACAGATAGTCCTCGACGTATGACCACAATTGAGCCCAAAATGTATGTTGCTAAGTGAGACATTTGTTAAGTGAGTTTTGCCCCATTTTAGGACCTTTCTTGCCACATCTGTTAAGTGAATCAGAATTTAGTAACAGCATTGTTAAGTGAATCTGGCTTCCCCATTGACTTTGCTTTCAGAAGGTCAGAAAAGTTGATCACATGACCTGGGGACACTGCAACCGTCATTAATATGAGTCAGTTGCCAAGCATCTGAATTTTGATCATGTGACCATGGGATTGTCACAATGGTTGTAGGTGTGAAAAACGGTCATGTTACATTTTTCAGTACCATTGTAACGTTGGACAGTCACTAAATGAAATATTGTAAGTCCAGGAGTACCTGTAGTTCTTTCAAAATGGAGAAGAATGACATCACATTGTCTAATATCTTGACTTAGGTAACCTATTTTTAAATAACATTATACTATTAGAAGCTGATAGAAAATTAACTAACAATTTATCAGCAAATTGCCTTCGGTTTAAACTTTCCATGTCACGTACCCTGGCTGATATAGCAAATCCACTTTTTAATTTGCTTATACATGTAAAATCTGTATTCTCAGAAAATTTCTGAAATGCCTCGTGTATGCGCTATCATAACAATTTCCAGTTGACTGTAAAGTCATTTTCTCTCCAGCGTCATTGCGATACAATCTTCTTATCTCCTTTTGCTTGAAGTGACATGTCTGCCCATAATTCTGTCTATTTTAAGAATTTCCCTTTCTTGCTTGATAATGAACAAATATACTCCCATTTTCAAAAGCAACGCATCAGTTTCCTAAACGTTTTCCTCAAAGTGGCTCAGCAATTAGCATTTATAATAGGATGGTCCTTTCCACTTGGCTAAGGTGACCAAGGTTGGAAAGATTATGATGTCATAATCAGTTATCTCAAGAAAAATCAAGTCTCAGAATCATTTACTATATGTAAAAAAATTCCTTATTGAAGGATACAGTTCTACGATCCCTGAAAATTATTTCTCCCTTTTCAGTTCAATAAGAGAGAGCTACATCCTCAAGGAGAAGAATGGTTTGGACTTGGTTGTTCCTTCTGTCCTGACTTGACATTAGGAAGGAAAAAAAGAGTGAAGGTCAGAGATGATCTTCTCCTCTACAATGCCAGCATTATGGAGAAAGGAAGGAGAGAAGAGAAACCTTCAGTAACTTTCTGAAACTAGCAGTAGCACTTGCATGAATGATTTCTCACACTTCACAATTGCCATTTCACCCTATCTAAAATGGAATGGGAGTTGGGGGAACCTCCAGCAGAAGATGAAGTATATTGAAATCCTCAAATGATGGAACATTTGGGGCAGGAGGAGTTACCTTCAAATTTATTTTTAAGTTTGATTTGGCATTATTCATATTGTCAAATATGAATAATAATATGAATAACTTTAGTTTTAGTTTAGTTTTAGTTTATTTGATTTATATACCGCCCTACTCCCGAAGGACTCAGGGCGGTGAACAGCCACAAGATAAAAAACACATAAATACAAAATTTAAAACAGAATAAAACCAAATTAAACAATTTGGCCGAAGACAGATTTAAAACACCCCAATAAATTAAAAACGAATTAAAATTTGCGTTTTAAAAAGGAAAAAAGGGAAAAATTAGGCCAGGCCAGCCTGATGGAATAAAAAGGTCTTGAGAGCTATTCTGCAAAATCACATTCCGCTCCAAAAAACCCCCAAAAACTAACAACCCTACAATCCACACTGTAATAAATGAAGCATGAACCATCCAGTCATAAAAATTTCTGAAGTTACCTGTTTCTGTTATTTAGTGGCAAACAACACTCTGACCATAGACTTGTTCTCCTCCATACACAAGGAGCTCAGATTGGCTTCAGTTTTACTAATTTTTAAGCCAGCCTGTCTGTTGTTGTTGTTGTTGTTGTTGTTGTTGTTGTTGTAATGGATCCTTGGTGCTCTCTGAGCTTGGTTGTTTTCGTGCAGACATTTCATTACTAGCTATCACTGATGATGTTACTTAGTTTGGGTAATGAAATGTCTTTAAGAAAACAACCAAGTTCAGAGAGCATCAAGGACTCCTCATTTCAACCCTGAGCTACAAATATTTTCCTTCGTTGTTGTTCTGTTTGACTTTTGATGCTGGGTAAAATGGGACTGATTCATTTTTAAATTTTACTTTTGGACAATATGTAAGCCTGAATGCAGTGACAGCCACAATCAAAAGAAGCATAACAAATTTGTTTTAACCCGCAAAGCTGTTCTCAATTTTTAGGGAGGGAAAAAATGAAATGAGCAAATCAGCTTCCAAAACCGGTTGATTCCAAAGAGTGGGCACTGACATTGAAAAGGCCTTACATTTTTCATATTGAAAACTTTACATTTGACCTCCTCTATTAATAATTAGTCATACATTGAGATAAGATGTTATCTTGACGAGATGGTGGTTATTGATATTGGTAGGTGGAGCTGCATCATTTTAGGCATATATATTTGGTACAGAAATTGCTTGATAGAAGGTTCAATTTTCAGTTCCTAACTATCAAAAGAATATGGTTATGAAATCCATTTTTACAGCCTCTTGCCTTGTCGTAATGGCTTTAGCCATTGGAACCCACCAGTCGAAAATACCTCCAATAAAATTAATTAACTTAATGGAAGATATGAATGCTGCTTGTAAGAATCCTGGGGTAAATATTACATACTTATTATAATTGTAATTTTGTTATATGTTGGTGTACTAATTGTTTAACAAACGCAGAAAAATTATTAACGTACCGTATTTCCCCGAAAATAAGACCCTGTCTTATATTTTTTTTGAACCCTGAAATAAGCGTGTGGCCTTATTGCCATGCGCTCAAAAGCCTGATTGGGCTTATTATCAGGGGATGTTTTATTTGGGGGGAAATAGGGTATAAATTTTTGCAAACTATGCAAGGACTGGATCTCCTTCTCTAAATAGTCTGAATGCAATAAATGTGATGTGGATCTCCAATTCTGGATTGTAAAGGAATATAATTATTATTTCAATTAAATATTCAGCTTTGTACATTAAAATAATACAGAGACTTGTATTATTGTATTAGACAAATATAATAAACTATAACTATAACTATAACAATTAAACTGCTATCCATGCTCATTTCAGGAATAAAATATAGGGTACTAAGGGGCCTCGGCTATTAAATTATGAATCACAAAGAGCTGGAAGGTGCCATTCAAATAATTGAGTCTAACTCTTTGTTTCTTCCAAGAATTCAAATTTACCCAATTCTAGAGGTACATGATTTTGGAAGGGAGTCCAATTATCCTCCTCTTTGGATAATTTCTTATGCTACCCCAATCTTTTATTCTTAGGAGCTGTTTGCATCCTCCATCATTTCATATCCTGCATTCCTGAAATAAGCCATGGCTTTCATCTGTGGGACTTCTCTTTGATTAACCAGAATGCTATTCCAAATCTCTGAGATTATCATCAAATTATCGTAAATTCTAGAATAGCAGAAATACTAATCGTAATATAAGCAAAAGCATGTTTCCATTTTTTAAAATTTAAATTTATCATTTTATCATAGAAGACAAAACACAAAACAGCAAAACAAACAAACAAAATGAAACAAAACAGAAACCTACCTGATAGCTTTTTTTTTTCTCCTTTCAGCACCCATCCAGGGTGGATCCTACATGTTAAATGTTAAATTTAATTGACCACTGTTTTGTACGTGATTTTTTTTTCTTTTTTGTTATTGTTAGGGTTGAAGGCATGCTTTCATTTATCGACTGATATAATTGATATGTATATAGGATTCTGTATCAAAGCTTTGCCTAACTAAAAAGAAAGCCTGTAATTATCTCTTTATTCAGCTAATTCACTTCGCTCACTCAGAGGCCAGAGGGGAGGGGGGACTAAATAGGCCATGCATTACTTTGAAAGAATCCCAGCTGGTAAACCAAATGTTGAGAGTCTACAAACTCTGGCCACTGTTTGCTGGTGGATCTCAGTTTATTTTTCTTCTGCTTTTGCACTAAAAGTGACATGGCACATTTGCATTGCTTCAAAGCAGAGATAAGTAATATGGGGTCCTCCAGAAGTTTTGGTCTCCAGTTTCCCTCACCCAGCTGGAATGGGCAAAGACAAGAAACTGTGGCTATAGAACTCCTCAACATCTAGAGAGCAAAAAAATTCCTCTCTACTTTCATAAATTTTAAGGCAATATGCTGGTGTCTGATTCTTACCTGGATACATAGAACAAAGGATACACCTGAACAATGGGTATACTGTATCACTGATGCTAAACAAGTTATTCTAAAGGCCAAGAATAGTTGGCTGAAAGGGACTAGTATCAGAAATGTTAGAATATGCTATATTTTATAACTAATTTCTTCAACTTTTCGACTTACAGAATGGGACCTGTGAGAGAGTAAATAACGTTGTCTTTAACGTCAATGTAAGTAAAACTTATTAGTAATTGCAGGAAGTTGATATCTATGCCATATATTCTTTGAACTAAGCCCAAGATAAGACTTAGGTTAGCAGGCCAACATGATACCAATTATTTCTCTTGGCACTTTTCAAAACCTAGCAGTTGAAAATTAGCATTATTATGGAAAGTATCAACAGAGTACATCAAATATTTTCATGCAACATTTACCATAAATGAACAGTATTTTTAAAACGATGTTATACTTTCTCATATTATTACAAAAAGGCATGTTTTTTCCTCAGTGTAGTATATATATTATTCTCAGCCAGTGTTTATGGTTTAGATCAAAAGCAAAATTGGAGCATCGACATAATATGACATAATATGTTGGAAATGTTTTCCAAATTGTTCTGGCCTGGACCAAGTCCTACCATTAGACAAAATGAGGCAGCTAACTTGAAGTCAGTTATTATATACTCTATATTTTGCTGTAGTCAGGATTCTGAAGGACTGTTCATTTTTAAGAGAAGATTACACTGCTAATCTTGTTGGGTTTTACCCATGAAATAGGTAGAGATCATCTCTTGATCTTCATTTAATGCAGCTTTAGGATCCTCATATCCTGGCACTGTGTCATTCTAATCAGATCTGGAAGTGGGTTTTTGTATTTCAGACCTTGAAACTTTCTCTTTAAACACCTTAAGGTTAACTTGATCTTTAAAAACAAGAGGGAGTTTTACTAGAAAATATGAAGAGAGATTTCTTGGAGGTCAGAAAAACATAGAGTTTATATTCATAGTGGAGAAACCAATATTTCCTATCGTAAAATCTTGCCCACTGTTATTAACAGTTGGCTTATAATTTAACTACAGTAACTTCTGTTTGAAAACTTCAAGTGTAAAGGAGCTCTTTACACTTAGCTGTCTTTTAAAAAGACTTATTTTATTGTTTCAGTGAGGCATTTAATGCCTTTTGTCAGAACAAGATCTGTTTTTCTTTCTGAAAGTTGAATACAAACCTAAAGAATTTTTCCCTCTAGTAACAAGGCTGTATGAATGTTGTATTTGTTCTATATTATGGAAATTGGATTGAAGACTTTGTTCCCATTTTCTTTGTAGTGTGAAAAACAAGCTTATCAGGACACTTTCTGCCAAGTCAACCATGCTCTGTTAGGCTGCAAAGATTTTAACGTATCAAGAAGAGCCTTGTCTGATTTCCATGAGGTAAGTATTTCACTTATAAGATGATTAAAGCTCCACTCTCCTTTATTCAAAGTTTCTAAAACTACTAGTCAAAGCATGGAATTATAACAAAATTATTTGCAAATGACTACAAATGATTTACTTCATATTCCTTTATTTGTCCAAATATTATATGTTAGTTAATATATTCATTAATTAAAGTTCATTTTATTACTTTGTTCTTCAAATAGTTTTCCTCCTATTTTTTTTTAAAATAATTCTTTTTACCTTAAAAGACATGTATGTTGGCCAGATGAGCAATTAAATGATCTATTATATAGTATTATCCCCATTCTGACATGGAAGTTTGCCATCGGTCAATTATAACAGAAATCATGTGATTTAAGTTCTATCAAGATAGTTTGTGACGTGTTGCTAAAATCTGTCATTTGGTTAGCAACAGTTGACTGAATGTAGGCAGGATCTGACAAAAGCTGACAATTCTTAGGCCAAAAATCTCTAACAGTGGCCTGTCAGAGATCTGTAGATTGGTATAGATCAGTGTTTCTGGAATGCTGAAATATATAGTCAGTCCAGGAAATGCTGCAAACAAAAAGCATCCCCTGGGAATTGGCCCACTTCTCCTATGAGTTAGCTGAAGGATTTTCAAAGTGAAAAAAGAACAGCAAAGCTAAAATTCCTGACCATCTTAAGCCTTTTAAAAAATAAGTAGAAGAGGGAGCATATAATTAGGAAGATGAGAAACATTAGCCTAGTTTTATTCCTGCATTTATCTTTCCATGGACTGGTTAGAACAGAAAAATCCTAAAAATACCACTCAGGAAGAATTGATTATCATTTTTTTAAAATGTCCCAAATGTGCGTACAGGTAGTTGTTGACTTACAACAGATCATTTAGTGACCATTCCAAGTTACAGCGTAACTCAAAAAAGCGACTTATGACCGTTTTTCACACTTATGACTGCTGCAGCATCCCCATGGTCATGTGTTCAAAATTTGGATGCTTGGAAACTAATTCATATTTATGATGGTTGCAGTGTCCTGCGATCATGTGATCACTTTTCGATAAGTAAAGTCAATGGGGAAGTCAGATTCATTTAACAACCATGTTACTAACTTAAACACTGCAGTGATTCACTTAACAACTATGGCAAGAAAGGTCATAAAATGGGGCAAAATTCACTTAACAATTGTTTCACTTAGCAACATAAATTTTGGCCTCAATTGTGGTCATAAGTCGAGGGCTACCTGACCTCTGAAAGCAGCTGGCGGCTTCCAGGTTTAAAAAATTCCTTTAAACTAGAATAATGTAAATTGTTCTAAATTTTACTTACCGTATTTTTTGGAGTATAAGATGCACCTTTTCCCCCCCTAAAAGGGGGTGAAAATTTAGGTGCATTTTATATGCCGAATGTAGCCTCACCCACCCGCTGGCCCCCACCCTTTGGCCTCTGCCTCGCAGCAGTTACCTCCTTGCAAACAAACAGCAAGAAAAAACAGCTCCTTTCAGCTTCAGCACAGCCTAATTAGCACAAGCAGTTTTTTTTCCTTGTGCTAATCAAGCTATGCTGAAAATGAAAACGAAAGTAAAGCAGGCTGTTTGCTGTTTGCTGCAATGAGGCAAAATTGCTCAGAGCCTGAGGTAGAGGGAGATTTCTTTCTTTTTTTTAAAATTTAATTTATATGCCGCCCTTCTCCGGAGACTCAGGGCGGCTTACAATGTGCTCAGCAATAGCCTTCATCCTTTTGTATATTTATACAAAGTCAGCTTATTGCCCCCACAATCTGGGTCCTCATTTCACCTACCTTAGAAAGGATGGAAGGCTGAGTCAACCTTGAGCCTTGGCAAGATTCGAACCTGCAGTAATTGCAGGCAGCTGGTCTTAATAACCAGCTTAATAACAGGGTGCCTTAGACCACCGTACTACCAAGGCTCTTTTTCTTCTTTTCCTCACCAAAAAAGGTAGGTGCGTCTTATACTCCAAAAAATACAGTATTTATATAGTCGGTCAGAATATTCTAGGAAAAGATTTACTAATTTAAACTCTTTTCTACTTTTTTTTACAGGGCAAATGCACTTCAAAGAGAAGCTATATCCGTTTGAAGGATTTCTGCTCAAAAATGCTGAAATACCTTGAAAATTTTTATGGAAGATGTGCAAACATAGAGAAAGGGGTTTGATTGAACATTGCTTAATGAACAACTCTACAAGGAGAAGATCTATTTTGTAGTGAGAATCCCACAACGTCTTTTTAGCGGAAATACAGCCCTTGATATTTTTCTAATGATCAAATGTCATTCAGGTTTTCTCTTTTTAAAAAATTCTGGACAAATACGGCCATTAATTTATTTAATCACATTCTTGTATATATGATGCAGATCTGTGCTGGCAGCTTCCACATGTACAGGTAGTCCTCGACTTACATCCGCAATTGAATCCAAATTTTTTTGTTGCTAAGTGCGGCATTTGCTAAGTGAACTTCGCTCCATTTTATGACCTTTTCTTGCCTCAGCTGTTAAATGAATCACTATAGTTGTTAAATCAGTAACCCAGTTGTCAAGTGAATCTGGTTTTTTCCCATTGACCACGTTCGTCACAAGGTCACAAAAAGGGATCACATGACTCCGGGACACTACAACCGTCATAAAAATGTGAGTCAGTTTCCAAGCGGCTGAATTTTGATCATGTGACCATGGGAACGCTGCAACGGTTGTAAAAACAGTGAAAAAAGGGTCATGACTCACTTTTCCCAGTGCTGTTGTAACTTCGAACAGTCATTAGATGAACGGTTGTAAGTCAAGGACTACCTGTACTGTATTTTCCCTCTCCTTCTTATGGCAGATAGCTCATGAGGATGGATGCAATGCATAGCCAAGTATATGCTGATGGGTCTGTTCCCCTGCAGCCAAATGCCATTGATAGGTAGCTGGTGAGCATGTTGAACCATTGATGCAAAAAAAACCCCCAAAACCCTCTGTTCCCTAAGTGCCGCCATACTACCACACCACTTCTCAGAATTGTTGAACTTCCCCTCCCCTTTGCTGCCTGCCTCACATCCCAGCATCACCACTGATTTGCTTTAGGGGCAGATCCTAATGCTGTCATCCAAAATGAGGGGCAGATTTCAGAATGGATTTCCACTCAGCAGTTCAGGTTGTTGAATTTATTTATGTTCTATTTAATATATTTAATGTTACATATTCTGTGGCAAATGTTTTTTGATCCCGAACAGAGAGCAAATCTGGGCTTGAATAAAATAATGCTCCTGAAACCGGGAAATGTTCTTAGTAATGGTAAACCTCCTAGGTCATATTGGAGCAGGATTTAATATTTATGTATTTCATTGCACATATTTATAGTATTTATAAATATTATAAGTTATCGATAAACAAATCATGTAAATGGATAAGAATCTTGTGTTAGAAATGATTTATAATGTTTATAAATTGATTTTTGGGGAGCTATTTTACTGATTCAGATTATTTATTGTACTCATTTTTAATGTATTTATAAATCACTGTGAATGTATTTTTTTAAAATAATAATGCCGTATTCTTTTGTTCTACCACTAGGCATATTATGTATTCCTCCAGATGAGGGATGTGTTCATGAAACCCCAAATCATAAGATTTACGTGGGTAGTAATTAATATTTAAGTTCTTTGTGTTCCTGAAACTAAAGAATGTAAAGACTAGCAGACAAATAGAGATCATCTAGCCTGATCATTGTCCATTGTGGGCATCCACTACTATAGCACATTAAGATGGTCTTCCAGCTTCTGCCTAAGCCCCTCTGTCCAAGGCTGATATCTGGCCATCTTTTCTCTTGTGAAATTCCTTCTGAAGTTCAGTTGAAATCCACTGTTTCTTATCCTGTCTTCTGAATGAACATTTCTGCCCTGTTGTCCAGACTACACAAAGATAGCTATCGTGTCTCCTCATCACTCATTTTCAGGCTAAATCTATCCAATACCTCCAATCATTTCTGAAAGATTTTTCCATTTGGGCCTTTGATGTTTGCACAGAACTTGCTGTTCTGCTCTGGACACGTCCCAGCTTGTCAATGTCCTTCTTTAAATGGGTCCACGAGACATGGATGAAGTGTTTTAGATGCAATCTAATTCAAATAAGAACAATGGCTCCTCTTGAACATGGCACCACAGTTCTTTTAAGGCAACCTATGGTTGCATTTGTTCTTCCGTGGAACTCTGATGCTGTTGACTTACATGCAATAATTTGTGATCCACCCAAAACATTCAGAAAGACACTCTCTCTTTATTTTCATTAAGTCATTGGCATTTTTAAATCTCATTGCTCCCTTTTAGTTTATTCCTGCTGTCATCTACTTTCCAGATTTAATTCTAACTATATATTAATGCATATTTGTATTTACACTGACTTTATAATGTATTTAAACTGAAATGAATGTGTTCGGTTTGCAAGTAAATAGTGAATGTGTAAAATTATTTTACTTTTTCCAAAAGCAAAATAAACATTGAGCAAAATGCCTTTTGAAGCTTTTCTTGAAGTTTTCTTTCCGTCGTTTGGATTTTAAAGTACTTGAATCTAGTCTTTGTAAAATCGCAATGATGGGATGGCTACCGCATTTTTATGAGTAAAGGAGAAACAGTATAAAGCAAAATTCCCCCACTAGTCAGTTAGAACTGAAGAAGCTTCTTGGAGAGAGAAAAAAAATGATTGAGGGTTGAGGTTAGCTAAAACTTCAGAAAATGTCGAGGGTGGTTGGGTCCAGCAGTGGCCTCTTGAGAAGAGTATGCACCACATCCTCCTTCAAAGCTGAAGGTATCACCCCATCCTTCCCACGCCCTGTTCAATTTTCTGTTTGGTTTTTGATATTTAAAGGAGGATTTGGACTTAATCCTATAACACAGGAGTGTCAAACTCAATTTCATTGAGGGCCACATCACGATTACATTTGACCTCAGAGGGCCAGGGGCGGTGGTGGTGGCGGTCACGGTTGGGTGTTTGACACAGGCTCAAGATGTGCTTTTTCCCTTCTTTCTTTCCACAGTACTCCCAGGCCTCCAGAAGCACTCTGCTGGCCAAAAATGGGCCATGCAGAAGCCCTGCAAGGCCCCCCATGGCCTGTTTTTGGCGTCCCCAGCCTCCAGAAGCACTCTGCTGGCCAAAAATGGGCTGCATGCACCCCCCATGGCCCATTTTGGTTGGTAGAGGCACTGTGGGCCAGTCCTTTGATATTTAATATTTGATATTTAAGCACCCCACAGGCCACCCTGGCCCGCTGGCCTTGAGTTTGACACCCCTGCTATAACATTTTAGAGAAGTCACTATGTTTGAAGTCACCTCGATCTTTTTTAGCACTTACAGTGTTAATATTTATTTTAATATCTATGGAGATTCTCAGTCATCTAGGTTATTGTTGTCCCAAAGATGCTTTTTCAAGAGGCAACTGGGCTTTCTGGTTTTTCTTTGAAGACATTTCACTTCTTATCCAAGAAGCTTCTTCAGCAATGGAAGGTGGGCAATGGAAGGATTTATGCTACTTGCAGACAGACCTGTTTGCACCATTCAGGTGATCCTGATTACACAGATAAACCTCCAGGTGGCCTTAATGACTCTCTAAAGAATGCAAATGACCAGCTGTCTACAAGGACATTCCCCACCATCCAGTCAGAGGTGAAGAAGCTTCTTGGATGAGAAGCAAAACATCTTCAAAGAAAAACCAGAAAGTCCAGTTGCCTCTTGAAAACATGCCTTTGGGATTTATTTTAATATTATATTTTCTCAAACTATATTATCATTTTGTTCTGGAGTTAACTAAAATAATTATGAAGATTATACAAATTTAAACATTTTTTTATCTGAAAAGTTATCATTTTAGCCATGGAAAATATCCTCACTAACACTGTGGGAAGGAAACAAATCTTTTAATGACCTAAGGCAGGGGTGTCAAACTCGATTTCATTGAGGGCCGCATCAGGATTGTGTTTGACCTTTGGGGGCTGGGGTGGGTGTGGCTAGGGTGGGCATGGCCAGTTTGACATCACTCGTGCTGGGGTACCTATGGTGGACCGAGCGCTCTGCTAGCGAAAACGAGCTCCCGAGCTCCGTTTTCGGCTGCAACGGCCTCCTGGTAACCCTTTACCAGCAAAAACAGAGCTCGGGGGGGGGGGGTATGCAGCCCTCACAAGTTCTCTTTTCAGCCACAATGGCCTCCTGCAACCCTCTGCCAGTAAAATTTTTGCTAGCAGAGGCACCGTGGGCCAGTCCTTCGCTGTTTCCAGGGCGGTCCAGTAGCCCAGATCTAAGCACCCCACTGGCCAGATTCAGCCCATGGGCCTTGAGTTTGACACCCCGATCTAAGGTCAATAAATGACTAGACCTGTGATGGCGAACCTATAGCTAACTGGTGCGCATGCTCTCTGTGGGCATGCGCGCTGTCGCCAGCTGCTCGTCTGGTTTCCAGCATGTCCATGTGTGCCAGCCAGCTGGTCTTCATGCCTGCTGGAGCACCAGAAATCCGAAGACCAGCTGGCCAGTGCGCCTGTGTACACCAGCCACCAGGTTTTCAGGTTTCCAGCGCACACATGCGTGCCAGTTAGCTGGTCTTCACATACACTGGAGCACCAGAAACCTGAAGACCAGCAGGCCAGTGTGCATTCATGTGCCGGCCACCTGGTCTTTGGGTTTCCGGCGCTCCGGTGCACACAAAGATAATCTGGCTGGCGTGCATGTGCGCACCAGAAACCCAAAGACCAGGTGGACAGTGAGTGCATGCACACCAGCCACCTGGTCTTTGGGTTTCCGGTGCTCCGGTGTGTGCGCAGATATGCGCACGTGCTCCGGTTTGGGCACTCGGTGCCGAAATGGTTCACCATCACCGGACTAGACTATAGTAGGCTCCCAAAGTTTGTACCAAAATCAGGTAGTAACTGAGCCAGAGGTATATTAAATGAAAGAGAATAGTAGTCAGGGGAATAATTGATCATTAAGAGAAGTAGACCTTCAGCAGCAGATCCACATGAGGTGTGAAATAGGAATAGACAAAGGTTCATTCAAATAAATGGCTGTAGACCAGGAGTGGGCAAATGTGGCCCTTTTACAACCTGAGGACTTCAACTCCCAGAATTCCTGAGACAGCTTGGCTGTCTCAGGAATTCTGGGAGTTGAAGTCCACAGGTTGTAAAAGGGCCACATTTGCCCACCCCTGCTCTAGACTTACTAGAAGATGATGCAGAGGAAACTCTTAATGAAGAGGACATTCTGAGATTCATAGTTAAGGTGACCAGACGTCCCGCTTTTGGCGGGACAGTCCCGATTTTTAGCAATTTGTCCCGCGTCCCGCGGCATTTCAAAAAAGTCCCGATTTTTCATTCTGCCTCCTGAGTCCCGCTGCCTCTTGAGCCCCAGCTGATGGCTAGAAGAAAAAAAAACTGTTTAAAGTCTTGCCCGGGGCTTCAAAGGGCCGCCCTACAGGCAATCAATGTAAAGAGTTCCTGAAGCAGTTTTTTTTCCCCCAGCTAAGCTGCAGAAACGAAACCGAAACCAGGATCTTTGGTGCAACGTGACAAAATGAGGCAGAGAGAGATTTATTTTTATTTTTATTTTTCCTCCCCAAAAAAGGTAGGTGAAAAACTGCAAACAATGGGAAATTTAGGAGGAGAGTTCAAGATTTTAAAACACAAAAGAAAAAAAAGCTGTATTTAAGTAGGGAATTGTAATAATTGAGATACTATTAATTGTATATTGTGTTGAAAGCAGAAATGGTTAAGTTGTGGTTCAGAGGAATATATGGGGGAAATTATTTGGTTTATTATTATTGGTAAATATAATTAATTGATTTGTAAGAAATTGGATTGCATGGAAATAATTGGAATATTCATGTTCATATTGATTAATATACAAAAAAGATAGTTTTATAACTAATTGATTTATATTAAAATGTTGAATTTGTATTAAACAACTGTATTACATAATTACATAATTAAACAATGTGAGGATGGATATAAAAATAGATGACAATGGGAAGGGGTATAATATAGAATAGAAGGGAAAAATTGAATTTGATTAAGATTAGAGATGAGGATGAAGGGTAATATTGTTTTTTTTTTAAAAATAGATGAGGAATAAATATGGCAAAAAGGAAATATAGAAATTGTAAATTTAATTGAAATGACTAAACGCTGTTTAAATTTGTGAACCAGCCAAATATTCTGTTCAAAGAAAATACATTGTATGTTTGTATATGTGTTTCTAATTATTGCTATTTATTCATATTTGTTCTCTTTTATTCTTTAAAGTTTAACAATTCATTCTTTATCTTAATATCTTTATATTTGCTTGGGGTTGGCTTTCTTCCCTTTCATCTTTTTTATTGTACAGCAATCTTTCTCCTCAAACCTACCACCTCTCTCTTTTCTTTTCTTTCCTTCTTACTTTCTCTTCCCCCCACCCTCTTTTTCTCCTCCCTACTTCCTCTTTCTTTCTCCTTCTCCTCCTCTCTTCCTCCCTCTCTTACCCTCACTCCTACTCTAATTTCCATTCCTTCATCCCTCTCTATTGCTGTATCCTTTAATGCATATGGACTACTCAGAGGGCTGAAAAAGTTATTTTTGACTGGTCCTCACACTTTTGACCAGTCCTCGAACTTATGACTGTCCTCACATTTTACATTTTTGCCCTCTCTTGTCATCATGGTGAAGAGAAGCAGTTGTGAAATGAGTGACATGGTTGTTAAGAATGCTGCATGGGCATAAATGTGAGGATGGTCATAAGTGTGAGGACCAGTCAAAAGTGCGAGGACCTGTCAGAAATGACTTTTTTCAGCCCTCTGGTTAGTCCTTTTGTGCATATGGACTACTCGGAGGGCTGAAAAAGTTATTTTTGACTGGTCCTCGCACTTTTGACCAGTCCTCGAACTTATGACTGTCCTCACATTTTACGTTTTTGCCCTATCTTGTCACCATGGTGAAGAGAAGCAGTTGTGAAATGAGTGACATGGTTGTTAAGAATGCTGCACGGGCATAAATGTGAGGATGGTCATAAGTGTGAGGACCTGTCAGAAATGACTTTTCAGCCCTCTGAGTAGTCCCTATACACATAGCCATGGCCACCCGGTCACATGACCAGCTAGCCACGCCCACCCAGTCACATGGCCTCCAAGCCACGCCCACGCAATAAGCCACGCCCACAATGGTGTCCTTCTTACCAATGTTAAAATCTGTTCACCTTACCCTATACACATAGCCATGGCCACCCGGTCACATGACCAGCTAGCCACGCCCACAAAATAAGCCACGCCCACAATGTCCCTCTTTACCAATGTTAAAATCTGGTCACCTTATTCATAGTGATCCTATAAAGAAGAAATCTGCTTTACCAATGGCACTTCTACGCCACACATTGTGTACTTTTCAATTCATCGTAAAGCAGTTTGAAGCAAACTTAAACTCTTTTTCCTTCTTGACATCTTAGAAATTCTTGACAAGTAACACTAGGATTCATTTAATGCTCCACTCTACTTAGCCACTAGGGGGAGCACAAAGAACATACCTAACACAAACAGGGTTCTGCTTTCAAAATTATTCTCTCTGGAGCAATGTATTAGTTTTAATGTTTGCTGGTTAACATTTGTTGTTTTTGCTTTTGTATCCTGCCCTGAATTACATATGAAGAATGTTTGCAGGAATTGCGTATGTCTAGTCTAGTGAAAAGAAGAACTAGGGGTGATATGATAGAAGTGTTTCAATATTTGAGGGGCTGCCACAAAGAAGAGGGAGTCAACCTATTTTCCAAAGCTCCAGATGGCAAGACAAGAAACAATGGATAGAAGCTGAACAAAGAGAGAGGCAAGCTAGAACAAAGGGAGAAACTTCCTGACAGTAAGAACAATCAACCAGTAGAATAACTTGCCTTCAGAAGTTGTGGGTGCTCCAAAACTGGAAGCTTTTAAGAAGGAACTGGACAACCATTTGTCAAAAATGGTATAGGGCCTTGATGGCGAACCTATGGCATGTGTGCTACAGGTGGCATGCGGAGCCATATCGGTGGGCATCCAAGTCATAAATGAGCCTTCTGGTCCCACCGGAAGTCAGCCAATGGACCATTTCTGGCCTCCAGAGGGCCTCCAGGGGTAGGGGGTAGGGAAGGCCGTTTTCACCCTTCCCAGGCTCCTAGAAAAGCTCTGGAGCCTGGGAATAATGTAGATAAAAGAAATAATCTGAATAAAAGAAAGGAATCATACAGAGTCAGATATATGGGCTCTGGGGGACCCTCTCTATTCACATTATTATAAGGGGAAGATGTGCTTAGATACATGAATTCTGAGAGAACCTCTCTATTCACATTATTATAAGAGAGGAAAGTGCTTGTTGGAAATTATGTTAACAAACAGTTAAACCCCATTAAGTGGTAATATATCTTCTGGGACCTAGATGTCACGAAAGGACTGCCATATGGAAAACATCTAAGTGACCTCACTATGAATGACACAAAGACCTATATGTTACAATGAGTTACTTAATCCAATAAATTTACCCAAGGACAGTAGTAACTCTCCCATTAACAACTACGAGCACTTAAGGAAAAGTTGTGTGGCTAAGATAATTTTATAAACTAAAATTAATGCTTTAAGTAATTAGATGAACTTATTATCCAATGTATGTAACCATATAGGGAAAATCGGATGTATGATTTCATATTAACCATATATGGAAAATGTATGATCTCACTGAATCCTTTGTCTTAGAAATGTATAAAACGGTTGTATCAGAGTTCTCTCCTTGTTCAAAGCTTCATGTACAAAACTGGCTCTGAACCTTGCGCAATAAAACTGTCTCTGGCTGACCTAGGAATGTTGCTTGGCCCTTCCATTCCACAACAGGAAGAGTGAAAAACGGGCCTACCGGGCCCACCATGTCATCACATGCCAAAAGCAGAGGGAGCCGCGTGCATATAGAATTATGGGTGTGGGCACACACACGCGCGACTCCCCCGCACTCACCCCACTGTTGGCACACGATGGCAAAAAGGTTAGCCATCAGTGGTATAGGGTCACCTGTTTGAGCAGAGGCTTAAACTAGAAGACCTCCAAGGTCCCTTCCGTTATTTTGTTACATACAAGCAGTCAATGTCACCTCCCTCCATGTTCTCAATAGATGTTATCTGCCTTTGACTATTTGCAAAACCAAAGCCAAATTCTGAATGATTGTTACAAGAATTTTTCTGACTGTAAAGATACCCTGTCTCTGTGGCCCATGCAAATTTTAATAGTGATAGGAATCCAGGTTAGCATTTTTGCAACTCGGGCTGCACATTGTTATGGAGTCTGAAAATAGTTTAGTGGAGAGACCATCCAAGAATGGGATGCTGAAGCTCTATACATCCGCAAGAAAGGGAGACAGAGGAGAGAAATGAACGTTAGAGGCCAGGGAGTCAAGAATCAGGTTAAGTAAAGCGTTCCACCAATAAGAGAGCAAATGAAACTACTTTTTTCTTCAACTTTAGCTATACTGCAAACTGAGCTAGAAATAAATCTTATCAACTGCTAACCACAGATGAAGATATGAGATCCTGCAAGTGTGGAATTATTTGAAAGCCATGCAAAGAGACAGAGTGGAAGCCTCTCAAGGATCCAGCCTTCCTCCTGTTTTACTGAGAATAAACTGGGGAATGATTGAGTTAGGTCAGGAGTGAACAACAGTCAGATTGAGGGCCACAGCAGGCTTTGAATTGCATGCCAAGGGCTGCACTCCCAGTGGAATGCAGAGACCTTTCTCCCATTCGCTTAGTGTAGCTTGGTTGTCTATGAAAGAGTGCCATCTGGTGGGGCTCAAGAAGAGAGTTGTTTCGGTCATGGTCCTTGCTCTTTGAAAATTTAAAAGGTATTTTCTTTAAGAGGCAACTGGACTTTCTGGTTTTTCTTTGAAGATGTTTCACTTCTCATTCAAGAAATTTCTTGGATGAGAAGCGAAGAAAAATCAGAAAGTTCTGTTGCCTCTTGGAAAAAGCACCTTTGGGACAACCATGAATTGGATGACTGAGAATCTCCATAGACGTTTTGCTTTTTGGAACATCTTCTGCCTGTAGGTTGAATTAGCCCCAATCCTGTTGGCCTTTGATGACGCTTTGAACATTTGGTCCTGTCAGTTTCCATGGAGGTCAGGGCAGAGCACATTGGATAGTTGGGTCAAGGATTGCAGTGATTTTTTTTTTACCTTGCTTCTGATTTGGATTTATTATTTATTTATTTATTGATAAAATTTATTGGCCTCCCATCTTACCTCAGGGTAATTCTGGGCAGCTTACAATCATAAAAATAAAAACTATATAAAGATAAAAGCATAAATAGGATACAACACACAGCCAAATACAGCAGCCCAATTAAAAGATGAGGAGGGTGGCAGCAGGATGAGGGAGAAGTGAGATTTATTGTTAACTGATCAATGACTTCCACTGTGATGTTCCTCTATTGAAGCCACAAGCCAACTGGTAGAGCTAGGTCTTTAAGCTCTTATGGAAGGTCGGGAGAGTTGGAGCCAACCTCACTCTGGGAGGCAAGATATTCCAAAGTGCAAGTGCAGTGGCAGAGAAGGCCCTTCTCTTGGAATCCTCCAGTCAAATACTCGGGCCAATGGGCTTGCCGGATGCCTTCTCTGCTGTCATGGGGTGGGCTTATCCCAGTGGGATAAGATGGTTCCTCAAGTAGCCTGGACTAATGCCACGAAGGGCTTTAAGACACGGGTGAAATCCAGCAGGTTCTGGAAAACTGGTAGCAGAAATTTTAAGCAGTTCGGAGAACCGGCAAGTACCACCTCTGGCTGGTCCCAGAGTGGGGTGGGAATGGAGATTTTGCAATATCCTTCCCCTGCCATGCCCACCAAGCCACGCCCACCAAGCCATACCACGCCCACCAAGCCACGCCCACAGAACTGGTAGTAAAAAAATTGGATTTCACCACTGCTTTAAGGGTGATTAGCAACACCTTGAATTGCACCTGGAAGCAGACTGGCCACCAATGCAACTTGTGGAGCAGTGGATTTATATGGGCCATTCTTTCAGGCCCCAAGAACTGTCTGTGCCGCCACACTCTGCACCAGCTGTAGCTTCTGAATGCTCTTCAAGGTTAGCCCCATGTGGACTGCATTGCAATAGTCCAACTGTGAGATGACAAGGGCCTGAACAACTGAACATAGGGAATCCCGATCCAGGAAAGGCTGCAACTGGTACACAACCCAAAGTTGTGCAAAGGCTGCCTTAGCCACGACTGCCACCTGCTTTTCGAGCAGGAGTCGCAAGTCCAAGTTGCGGACTGGATCCATCTGGGGTAATGTAACCCCATTCAGGATTAAATCTTGAACCCTGATACATGCAAAGCCATTTGGTCTTGTCAGGGTTTTAGCTGAAATCTCATCCAGGCCCCCACAGCCTCCAGGCATGTGAGAGGACAGCAATAGCATCACTTGGGTCACCAGGGATAGAAATATAGAGTTGAGTATCATCTGCATACTGCAGATACCTCAACCCCTACTGACAGATGATCTTACCCAGCGGCTTCATGTAGATGTTAAAAAGGAGGGGAGATACTACCAAGCCCTGAGGTATGCCACAAGATAGCGGCTGAAATCTGGATTTCCCTATTAACACCAATTGGGCTCAGCCTTGGACAAAGGAACAAAACCAACGCAAAACTGGGCCACCTATCCCCAGTCCCTGTAGCTGACCCAAAAGGATACCATGGTCAATGATATTGAAGGCTGATGAGAGATCATGGAGTTGTTGCACTATCCCCATCCCGTTCTCACCAAAGATCATCAACAAATACTGCATGACCATTTCTGTTTCCATTCCATTACTGGGCCTGAGCTGTGGTGGCGCAGTGGTTAGAATTGCAGGCTAACTCTGCCCACAGTCAGGAGTTTGATCCTGACCAGCTCTGGGTTGACTCATCCTTCTGAGGACAGTAAATGAGGATTATTGGTGGCAATATATTGACATTTGTAAATTGCTCAGAGAGTGCTGTAAAACATTATGGAGTGGTATATAAGTGTTATTGCTGAGTCCTGACTGAAAGGAATCCAAATAATCCCTCTGAAAGACCCTCTGAAGCTGCCAGGCCATCATCCTTTTCACAACCTTCCTTAAAAAGGGGATATTGGAAACTGGATGAAAATTGTTCAGGTAGGTGGGATCCAGAGATGGTTTTTTTAAAGGCAGGAGTGAACTATGACATCCATAAAAGTCCCCAGAAATATCCTCTTCTCTACAGACATATTAATCACTGCCTAGACCCACCTGCTTGTCACCATCCTGGAGGCTTTCATCATCCAGGAGGGACAAGGATCTGACAGGTGGTGGCAGTGACAGCATTGAGGATTCTGTCCATTTCCTCAGATCCAACAGGATCAAACTGTTCCCAGTTTATCGGGCAAGACCTCTCCCCAGGCATCTCACATGGATCAGCTCCACATATATGTTCCAACTCGAAACTTTGTCAGTCAGGTGCTGAACAAATTCCTCTGTATGTCCCTGAAGATGATCACCTGAGCTGCTTTGACCCAGAACAGGGCCGCCGGGTGACTCTTTGAGGACATAATAAAAGCAGAGAAATAATTGCCACTCTTATTGTACAAGGAAGGGCTTAATAGCGCTAAGTCATGCCTGGTTAGAGTCATTCTTCGTTTTACTATGTTATTGAGGTGATATTGTCTTTTAATGGTTGCTAACCACCCAGAGTCATGATAGTGAGATGGGCAGCCATATACTGTACATTGAAATAAATAAATGTGGATATTGCTATTGTTTTTTATCTTTTTAATACAGCATGCAGAATTGATAACAATAAAATGTTTCATCATAAGTTTCATTACAACTCTTGTTTCAGGTTATAGCTCTCTTTTCTGATAACAAAAACATGGCTTCCTTCCTTCCTTCCTTCCTTCCTTCCTTCCTTCCTTCCTTCCTTCCTTCTTTCTTTCCTCCCTCCCTTTCTTCCTCCCTCCCTCCTTCCTCTTTCTCTTTCTTTCTTTCTTTCTTTCTTTCTTTCTTTCTTTCTTTCTTTCTTTCTTTCTTTCTTTCCTTCCTTCCTTCCTTCTTTCTTTCTCTTTCACAGAAGTGGAAAAGGAGAGTTGGTAAAGCTAAAAGGCTTTCTCTGTGTGTTTTATGCTTTCTGAAAGACTTGGAAAGTATTTTATTTTACATTTCCTCTTCAAATTCAAAATTCTGTACCTAAGACCCTCATCCATAAATATAAAAATAGCCCTGTGGCATAGATTGGGTTTTAGAGAGTTATGACTAAAATTCACCTAATGTGTCAATCTTTGAGGCTGGAATACCATCTGTTTCTACCCAATCTTAGTTGACACCTTAATCACTTCATGATTTTTAATCTTAGCAACTCATGCGAATACAAACAAGTACTTAATATTTCCCTTCCTCCTTTTCTAGAGGTTTCTGTGAACTACAAAAGGATCATTGAAATCTTTGAGACCCATTTTTTGCACCAGTGAGTTAGAAGGGTGCACTTTGATTATAAAGGAAAAATATAGAGGAAAATTTCCTAAAAACCAAATGTTTCCTCTATATTTTACTCTGCAATCCCCAGTTTGATCTGCTCTATTTTATATTTCATCTTTCTTTTTCTGGCTTCCTTCCTATACCATGTTTTCTTTCCTCCTATCTGTTTCCATAGACTCATGCTGTTGATGAACAGGAACTGACTTCACAATGTTTTGAACTCAATCTGAACTCATCAGAATGCATGGGATTCTTAGATGGCTTATATGCAAAGTGATGCTGTGTAACAGAAAGGGAGAAAAAATAATCTTAAATATCAACAGCCAGAAACTTTGCTTAAAGAAAGTTAGATTATGCAAATGAGCCCACAGAACAGGTTAATAATGTATTTGTGTTAGCTAAACAACGCTTAGGGGATTTCTTTGCTGACAAGGTAGAATTTTTCATTGAACAGATTAAAATTAAAGGATTGGGAGTCTGGTCAAAGACCTGAGAAATTGCTGGCAGATCATTTGAACTAGCAAAATCAGCAGAACTTAATTTCTGAAATAGTTATTGAGGAAATCTGTTGCTAGTAATAATTGATGATGATGTTATGGGGCGAACCAGTAGCAGCCCACCATTGATTCAGTCAAGTTTGACTTTTGGCAATTCTATGGGTCAGATCTCTTCACAACTTCTGATCTTGCACTGTTTCTTTGAGGTTTTTCTATGTTCTGGCTGGTGTCAGCTTTGAGAGTGTCCAGCCACCATGTTTTTTGACAGCCTGGTTTCCTTTTACCACTAACTCTTCCCAACATAAGTGTTCTCCAGCGACTATCACTTTAGTTTTTTCTCCATTTATTTTCAGTCCTGCTACTTCTCCAAATTCCTCTATCTCTTTTAATAATTTGGGAATTGTCTCTAACGGATCTTTTACAATAAATGCCAAGTCATCTGCAAAGGCTTGCAGTTTATATCTTTCCTCTCTTATCTCCATTCCTTTAATTTCTATATTTTGTCTGATATTCCTGTTTAGGACTTCCAAAGTTTCCTTTTACCACTAACTCTTCCCAACATAAAAGTTCTCCAGCGAATTTCCCTGCATGACCTGGCCAAAGTAAGTGAGACAGTATAATTAGTTCTACCCAGTGGTCGGATTCAAATAATTTAACAACTGGTTCTCTGCCCTAATGACTGGCTTGGTAGGTGTGGCTAGATAGTCATGTGACTGGGTGGGTATGGCCAACTCAACATCACTCACGTCAAGGGGTGCCTCTCCTCGCCCAGCCTCTCCTCGCCCCTCCCCTCCCAGCCACTCCTTCCCTTGTCCGGTGCCTCGCCAGATACTTACTCTTAGGCTTATTGAAGTCAAAACTAGCACTTGTCGCAATGATAAAACTGTATTTTAATCCAGGTAAAACTAAACAGAAGCAGTATAAGAATAATTTAGAAACTTTTACCTAAAATAGCATTAGGTTCGTGGGGGAAGGGAATAGAATGCAATTGAATGGAAGACAGAAACTCCGAGAGATCAAGTGCTCATCAAGAATGAAGGAGAGACTGGTTTAGCAAATATTTATAAGCTTTTTGTGAACTCCCTTATGTTATTTTTTTGTTAAGGTTGGGCTAGTAATGTAGAATTAAGGTGGAATCTGAAAGTTGTTTAAGCTTTTTAAATAAAGACTATACATAGTCTTTATTTAAAGATGTGGTGGCTCAGTGGCTAAGACACTGAGCTTGTCAGTGAGCAAGATTGGCAGTTCGGCGATTTGAATCCCTAGTGCCACGTAACGTGGTAAGCTCCTGTTACTTGCCCCAGCTTCTGCAAACCTAGCAGTTCGAAAGCACGTAAAAATGCAAGTAGAGAAATAGGGACCACCTTTGGCAGGAAGGTAACAGTGGTTCGTGCACCTTTGGCTTTTAGTCATGCCAGCCACATGACCATGGAGACATCTTTGGACAGCGCTGGCTCTTCGGCTTTGAAACAGAGATGAGCATCGCCCCCTAGAGTCGGAAATGACTAGTGAGGGGAACCTTTACCTTTACCTTATACATTGACCATATAACTGCTGGTTTTAGTTTCTGACAGACTATAAAACTATAATGCACTCATTTCTGCTTATTTTGCAAATAATACTGCATGTACATGCAAAGTCAGTAGAGACAGCAGAGGCCACAGAATTCTGTTTATGTTGTGCATTCATTCTCTTCTCAATTTTTAAATCCTAATTTATTATTCTTACAAATAATTCAAGACAGTCAACATATTTAATATGTCATCCGCCTCCTGTTTTCCCTACAGCAACTCTTTGAGGTGGACTAGGCTGAGAGAGGTTCACCCACTGGCTTTGTACCTAAGGACTAGACCTGATCTCCTGGCTTCTAACCAGTGGTGGGATTCAAATAATTTAACAACCAGTTCTCTGCCCTAATGATCGGCTGGGTAGGCATGACTTGGTGGTCATGTGACTGGGTGGGGGTGACCAACTCAACATCACTCATGTTGAGGGGCAACTCACCTCACCTGGCCTCTCACCATGCCCAGCTCCTTCCTTCTCCTCCCAGCCACTCTTCGCCTGACCTGAGACGGTAAAGCCGATGCCGCTGGAGAGTGCCCTGTTGGGGAAAGACAGCTAGCCCTAACCACAGACAGGCTGATATGTAGCCAGTCCAGCTTCACGCCTCTATTCGTGTGTTAGGGTAACCTAAAAAAAGTTGGGAAACTAGTCATTTTGGCTTAGAGGGCTCCACCGCCCCACAATCTGACTGCTTTGGAGATCGTGCATTGGTAGGTCCACATCTTATGAGCTCTCCCCCCACCCTTTTGTGCAAAGAAATGAAAACCAATTTCGTGTTCCAGGGTACTGCCAAGCTTTCTCAGGCATGGCTCCTCCGGATGTTGCAACGCAGGCAGAATGTGGATGCAAAGTGGGAAGGAGACTTCATCTGCTTCCAACCCCCGAAAAGGAGACTGGCCACCCCACTTCCTTCTCTGCCTTGCTTCTTGCCCCTTCCATCTCCCCAATAAACTGGGGATCAGTGAGAGAGAGAGAGAGAGACCCTCCTGGGCTACCCCTTTTCCGTCTCCAACTCACCTCCGTGGCCCATGCATTTTTGTACAAGGCTTCCCCACGGTGTACTGCTCCAGCTGCTTCCCCTTGGCTAAAACCCAGAGATGATAAATCTGCACTGCCACAAATGGGCAGAGACAGGTGGCAAGGGGGGGGTGCATGAGTGATGCTCCTGTGCCAAAAAACCTTCTTGCCTCGTGTCTTGCCCTGCCCGTCCCAGCTTCTACTCGCCTCACCCGGCCTCAGCTGAGGCCATTTTGGCATCTCAGCCAGGGGTGAAATGCTCCAAGTTCGGACTGGATTACCCAATCTGGTAGCGATGGAGGCGGGTAGTTCAAGAAACTGGTAGCAAAAATCCCTGCCCCACCCCCTGTGCCCAGCTGAGCCGCACAATCATCAGAGGCTTTTTTTTTTACTTTTAAAAAAGCATCTGGTGATCACGCGGCTCAGCTGGGATCGTCAAAGGCTTTTAAAAGAAAAAAAACCCTTTTTTTTCTTTTAAATGCCTCTGATGATCCAAGCTGAGTTGCTTGATCTGCAGAGGTTTTTTAAAAAGCCTCTGCGATCAGGCAACTCAGCTTGGATCGTCAGAGCCTTTTGAAAGCGTTTTTTTACAACCACTTCCCCGAAGAGGTTGTAGAATAAATGGTTTTAAAAGTTAAAAAAAAAAAGGCCACGTCCACCCAGTCACATTACCCCCCCCCCCCCACAAGCCATGCCCACAGAACTGGTAGTAACAAATTTTAGATTTCACCACTGATCTCGGCGCTAACTTCTCGGCCTCTAACCAGCCCCTCACCTCCACTTCTCATCCAAGAAGCGAAATGTCTTCAAAGAAAAATCAGAAAGTCCTATTGCCTCTTGGAAAAGCACCTTTGGGACATAGAGGTGATACTGTTCTCCAAACCAAAATGCATTCTGCAAGTGAACACAGATCCTGTCCGGAAAAAAAGAGCTCCAAATTTAAGGATACTTAGCATTTTCTCACATGTTCATTTGTGCACAAGTGTGGAGAATCTGCATTCCCATCGTCTGTAACATTTTGTGAAATACAGATATTGGTCCCATTTTATAGATAGGAAATTGAAGCTGGGAGAGAGACCATCATCTGTGAAATTTAAAACTAAATCAGTTCTTCTTCCTTGAGAATATAGTATTTATTTGAATATTTCCACTGAAGACATAGTATTTCAAATAATCCTATTTACCCCCATACAGATAGATTCCTTCTCAATATTTTATGGATTATTATCTGTGACCTAAGCTAGCATCTCCTGAATGTATTGATCTCACTCTTATTCTAGACATATTTAATTTGCAATTCTAAATATACATGACTGGGAATAAAAACATAATTCTGAGCTTTCTTGGGTAAGGTGTTTTATCTGATTCTGTGCAGATAACTTATTTCTGAATAACACCGCTTAGAAACTGTGCTTAGAAACTATTTGCAGACACAGGCCATCTTACATCTACAAAGGCTTATGGCACTCAGAGGACTTGCTTGTCTCCAGACAGAAAATGCTGTGGGAAGAGGAGGCCGACCCACAACAGCGGGCCTCTCTTTCCAAGAAAAGCAAACACCAGGCGAGTGGGAGAATCTGGATTAAAAGGCTTTGAGAAGTTGAAGAAAAGACTCTTTTATGTGATGGCTGTTAGGTGGCACTGGGAAATGGGCAGCCAGAGACGCGCCTCTCTCAGGTACCTGCCCTGCCCAGATCGAGGAGAGCGGCCTCAGAAGCCTCTTTGGCTTCAGTTGGGGAAGAAAAGTTGCCTCACAGCGGGATGGCACTCCGCACAGACCACAAGTGTTGTCAGGAAATGCTTAGCCAGAGCGCTTCTTAGTAGCCTGCTTTCAAAGTGGAAGCATGGCTGCTTTTCTACTGCTGGGCCTTCCTCCTTCGTTACTGCTATGGACACTGACTGTGCTGCCTTGCTGCACAAAGAGGAGGAACTTTTGGGCAGCCGTATACCTTGTTCCTTTCCTTCGGCAACTGGCTAAACAGCCTGCCGGAGTTTCGTCGGTTCCTCAGAAAATGCGATTCACTGGTTATAGGATGCATTTCTCTGCACATAATGCATTTATTAGGAATTGCATCCTCTGAAGCCCTATTCTCAGCCTAGCAGCGCCTTTCTGCAATTCTTTCACTTTGTGGAAAGAGGGAACAAAGTCTAGAGACTTTGAGGCCTGGGCCGAATTCAACTGCCTGAGCCAAAGTTGTCCACGGGATCTTGAGACAGGTTGTTTTGTCGGGGGGGGGACTCTTAGGAGGGGAGGGGCAAGGTGGGGCCAGGCAAGGGAGGCCAGGAGGTGGGGCCAGGCTGAGGTAATTCAGCCGATTTACCGAACTGCACATAAAATTAACAATTGGTTCTAATGAACCTGTGCGAACCGGCTGAATCCGACCACTGGTCTACCTTTTCTGCAAGTCAATTTATAGTTTGGATGAAAAGAGGGACCATTATGAGATTAATCAATTGCTGGATATTCATTTGTTATCATTAGATAATATTAATATGCTGAAGATTCCTTTGCCACTCCAAGAATTTTTAGATTCTATTTGATTATTGCAAAATGGGAAAGCTCCTGGCCCAGATAGCTATTCATTAGAATGATATACTGTATTTTTTGGAGTATAAGACGTACCTTTCCCCCCCCAAAAGAAGGTGAAAATCTGGATGCGTCTTATACTCTGAATGTAGCCCTGCCTAACTACATTCTTAAGTTAGCTACCTAACTTAAATGGAGGTTTTAGAAGCTGAAAAAAACCTCTGAAAGGGAGCTTCAGAAAAAAAGCCTCTGAAATGGAGGTTTCAGAGGCTGAAAAAGCAAGGCGCAGAGCTCACAACCAATGAACCTGTTGCTAAAATTCACCTCTGGGAACAGCTGATTGGGGGTATTCTGGGAGGCGATCCAGCTGCCAATCAACTTTTTTCTTATTTTCCTCCACAAAAACTAAGGTGCGTCTTATACTCCAGTGCATCTTATAGTCCGAAAAATATGGTGAGTTATTTATAGATCTCTTGGCCACAAATGCTTGGAACAACATGAAAGAAAAATTTCTTACTTCCAGAAGTATAAGCAGTGAGAAATTTGGGGGGCATATTGAGATGTAAATTGACTTAGATAATAAGACTCATAAATATTTAGCTCTTCTGACAAATTCAAGCTTGAAAATGGTTTGGTAAATCATTTGATTGGAAAACCTGATAATTTTATACTGATAATAACTTTAAATCAGCTACAATGTAATGACTATTTTTGTTAGATCAGGCGCAGGAAATGAAGACGTGACCAGCTCGATACGTTTAATAACTTTATTAGCTACAAAGTAACAAGACAAGACTGCTGGCGCGCTGCCGGAGCTCTCCTTATATTCGCTCCCGGCAGACGCACCGCCCCTTGACAGGGATTCAAATCTCCCGCCCGATGGCTAGCAGCCAATCAGGGCGGATGTCCTTATAAGGACATAACACTCCTCCCCCCTTAGTCCGGACTGTCAAATCTCGTCCACAAAAGTTACGTAATCGCGCAGGTACGTAGGATGCCTCGGCACCCTAGCTGACCTGCGCAGTCTCACTTCTTCTCCGTCTCCGGCCTGGATGGACGGGGCTCCTTCGTTTCCTGGTTCCCTCTCCGGAACCGGGCTCGGTTCGGCTGTCGAGTGAGCGGGGTCACCCCCAGCGCCTCCGGCCGGACCGCAGACCTTGGATGGCTGGTTCTGTTGGTCTTCCTCCTGGCCTGTGGATCTATCGCCTCGTCTCGGTTGCTCGGTTCCGACCCGGGAAGAGCGTCTGAGTCTCGGTAAGTCTGTCGCTTGCTCCTCCCTGGTCTCCCGGGCGCTGCGGTTCGGTTGCGGTCCGGCCTGCTGCCGGTTGGGTGGTGGTTCTGCTCAGTGCCCTTGGGTCCGGTCCGCCGGCTGCGGGTGGTACTGGCTTGCGTCGTGCTGTCCGACCTCGCAGGGGTGGCGTTGGTCCCCTCGGTTGGGCTGGCGTTGGTCTACCCCGTCTGGTTGGTGGTGGTCGACCTGGTCGGGATGTTGTTGTGGGACTACCTCTGTGGGGCGGCGGAGGTCTCCCCTGCCGGGGTGGTGTAGGTCTCCCTGGCCGGGTTGTTGTCGGCTTTCCCTTCCCCCTAGTCCCTGGTCTACCGTCGGGTGGTGCCTGGGGTCATCCGGGTCGGGTTGTTGTTTCCTGGCTGTCTTCTGAGATGGGCGGGGGTCCCTCTCGCCGGGGAGTCGTGTGCCACCCTCGCCCATGGGTAGTGGGGTGCCCGTCTTGGCTGGGTCCCGGTCTACTCGCCTGGAACTGCGGTCTCCCTGGCTGGGCTGGCGTAGGCTGCCGTCACTGGTGGGGTGTGCTGCTCCTCCTCTGTGCAGGTCCCGGTCTACTTGCGGGCTGGGTTGGTGGTCCCTGGCCTTGTTGTGCCGGTTGCCCACCTGGCTGGGTTGGTGTTGCCATCCCCCGAGCGGTTGGCCCCGGTCTACCTCGCTGGACTGCCGACGTGACAGTACCTGGTAGTGTGCAGGGCCGACCTCGTCGGGATGGCGTTGCTCTGCCTCGCAGGGGTGTGGTAGGCCTACCTCGTCGGGGTGTCGTAGGCCTACCTTGCCGGGGTGTTGTAGGCCTACCTCGTCTGGGTGTGGTAGGTCTACCTCGCCGGGGTGTTGGAGGCCTACCTCGTCTGGGTGTGGTAGGTCTACCTCGCCGGGGTGTTGGAGACCTACCTCGTCGGGGTGTTGTAGGCCTCCCTCGTCAGGCTGGTTTTTGTGTGCTCCCCCCCACCTTTTCCGGAGTTGGTCGATGTGACGTCTACAGACCTGTCCATCTTCCAACTCGACGGTGTAGGATTTGGGGCCGGTTGTGCTGGCAATCTTCCCCTTCAGCCACTTAGGAGAGCCGTTGAAATTCAGCGCGAAAACTGAATCTCCTTTGCTGAAGGCGCGAAGCGGGCGGCTGGCGGTTGCGGTCACTTCCGGGCTGTATTGGGGGTGCAGCCGGTCCAAGGATGACCTCAACCTTCTGCCCATTAGTAGTTCGGCCGGGCTCTTGTGGGTGGTGGCATGTGGCGTGATGTGCTGGGTGAGGAGGAAGTTATCTATGCGTTCTTGCCAGTCTCCCGGGCCCATCTTGGTGAGGGCTTCTTTGGTGAGTCTGACCATGCGTTCAGCTTGTCCGTTTCCGGCCGGCCTGTACGGGGCGGACAGGGCGTGGCGGATGCCCAGTCCTGCCAGGAAGGACTCCATGGCCAGGGATGTGAGCTGGGGGCCGTTGTCCGAGACCAGCACGTCTGGTAGTCCATGTGTGGCGAACAGGCGGCGCAGGGCTCGGATCGTCGCTTCTATTGTGGTAGATGCCATGGGTACCACCTCGAGCCACTTGGAGAAGGCATCTACCATGATGAGGAGGTGTCGCCCTTGCATCGGACCCGCAAAGTCGATGTGGATCCTCGACCAGGGGTTGCTGGGTGTCTCCCACTTCGCGACTTCGGATTGCGGCGGCGCTGGGTGAACTTCTTGGCACGGGTCACATCTGGAGACCCATTGCTCAATGTCTCTGTCCATGGAGGGCCACCAGACGTAACTCCGTGCCAGGGCCTTCATGCGGACGATGCCCGGATGCCCTTTGTGCAGAGTCTCTAATGTTCGCCGTTGCAGAGTGCTTGGAATCAGCACCCTGTCTCCCCATAGCAGACAGCCCTTTATGGTGGACAGCTCCTTCTGCTTCCTGGCGAACGGGCTGAACCTCTCCTCTGTCTTTTCCGATGGCCACCCTCTGAGGATCCAGGACTTCACTTGGCGGAGTGTGGGGTCCTTTTGGGTGTAGATGGCCACATCTGCGGATGACACTGGACAGCTGGCGTCGTCATCTATATGGAATAGGTGGAGCGTGGGGGCTGGGTCCTCGACTGGATTCTTCGACGGGCATCTGCTGAGCGCGTCGGCGTTTCCTATGGCTGTGCCTGGCTGGTGCACGAGCCTGTAGGAGTAGCCGGCTAGGAAGATGGCCCATCTCGTCATCCGTGGGGACATGAAGGTCGGGGTGGGTTGGTCGCCTGCGAGGAGTCCCAGGAGTGGCTTGTGGTCGGTGACTATGGTGAAGCGTCTTCCGTAGAGGTATTCGTGGAAGTGCTTCACTCCAGCCACGATGGCCAGGGCTTCTTTGTCCAGCTGGCTGTAGTTCTGTTCCGTGCCGGACATCGTCTTTGAGAAGTAGGCGATCGGGGCTTCCGTGCCGTTGGGCAGTTCATGGCTGAGGACTGCCCCCACCCCGTATGGCGACGTGTCACAAGTTAGCTTGATGGGAGGCATCTCGCTGTATTGGATGAGGACGCTTTTGGACGTCAATAGTCCTTTGATGGCCCGGAATGCTGCTTCTTCTTCCTGGCCCCACTTCCAGGAAGCCGATTTCCCCAGCAGGCGGTGGAGTGGCTCAGCAACTGTGGCTTTCTGTTTTAAGAAAATGGCGTAGAAGTTGAGCAACCCAAGGAAAGCCTGAAGCTCCGTTTTGTTTTTTGGGCTTGGAGCTTCATGGATTGCTTCCACTTTTGATTTGGTGGGGTGGATGCCCATGCTATCAATGAGATAGCCCAGGAACTCGACTTCCTGTACTCCTATGATGCACTTGTCCCGCCTGACCCTCAAGCCCTTGGCCTTGAACCGCTGCAGGACAAGCCTGAGCCTTTCAAGGAGTTGAGCTCTTGAGACACCGGAGATGAGCACATCGTCGAAGTAAGGCACCACCCCTGGAACGCCTTGGAGGAGGCGTTCCATCATAGATTGGAAAATGCCGGGGGCAGCGCTGACTCCAAATTGGAGGCGGTTGCATTTGAATGCCCCCCTGTGCGTGACAATTGTTTGCGCCTCCGCCGTTTTTTCATCCACTGGCAGTTGCTGGTAAGCCTGGGCCAGGTCCAGTTTTGCGAAAATTGAGCCAGATCCCAGAGAGTGCAGTAGGTGTTGCACTACTGGGACTGGGTATGCGCTCTGTGCCAACGCCTTGTTGATGGTACAACGGTAGTCGGCGCAGATGCGCACAGACCCATCATGCTTCAGTGGGGTCACAATGGGGGTCTCCCATGAGGCATGATCGATCGGTTCCAGGACGCCCTGGGCGATCAGCTTATCCAGCTGTTCATCTACTTTAGGCCGCAGGGCAAACGGAACTCGGCGGGGCTTAAGCCTAATTGGGGTGATTCCCTTATCCAGATTAAAGGAGATTGGCCTCCCCACAAATTTGCCCAGCTTACCATCGAAGACTTCCTTGAACTCTTCGATGATGGTGTCGAGTTCGTCCCTGTGGATTTCGTGGATGCCCTCGATAGAAAGCCCCAGCGGCTTAAACCACTCCACACCCAACAGGTTCGGTCGGCTGTGCTCCACAATGGTGATGGGCAGCTCTCCGTTGAAGTCATTGTATTTTACGTGGATGGTGGCTCTGCCCAGGATTCCAATGGGGTTTCCGTTGAAGTCCACAAGCCTTGACTTCGGGGTTTTCAGCTGGGCCTTTTTGTAGGATGGCTTCAGCTGCTGTAGGTGCTGCCAGTCCATGATGGAGTAGGCGGATCCGGAGTCTACCTCCATCTTGCATGATGACCCCTCTGCCAGCAGCGTCATGTGGAACTTGGTGGTCCCCTCGTCGCTTGTGTGAGCGATGGTGGTCTGGTGCACTGTTCTGTTGCGGAGATATTCCTCCTCCCCGCGCCGGGACTGGTTCGAGGACCGTTTGGATGTCCTCTGGTTGTCTTTGCGATTCTCGCGGAAACGAGGTCTGGGCGGTTCCGGGGCTGGATCTGTTGCTCTGCAGGCCTCGGCGATGTGCCCCCTCTTCAGGCATCGACGGCAGGTCACGTCCCTCCATCTGCAGGTTGCCCTGGGGTGGTCGCCTTTGCAGCTGCCGCATCGTTCTCCCCGGTCGCCATGCTGTGGGTTTTCCTGCCTGGGGGGGCGGGAAACCTTGTGGACGGCTCTTTCCTCATCAGACTCGGATTGCGTGGTTGAGTCGTCTGATGAGGTCAGGCCCGACTTGTGGATCTTGTGGATCCCTCTCGCTTTCACCATCGCGGCGGCTGCCTTCTCTGATGTTTCAGCCGCTGTTGCTTCGTCGAGGACGTCTTTGAGTGGAATCCTCTTCCGGCTGAGGAACTTCTTCTGCAGCCCCACATCTCGCATGCCAAAAACAACGCGGTCTCGGATGGCATTGTCCACGTTGTCGAACTCGCAGTTGGCAGCGATTTGGCGAAGCGCTGCCACGAATTCCTTGATGGATTCACCTTCCCGCTGGTTTCTCTGCTGGAAGGTGAACCTGTTTACGATTGGGGTGCCTGTGGGTGCGTAATGCTCCTGCAGGACTTCTTGCAGGTCGTTCCAGGACATTTCCTGGGTGCCACGAGGTCGATCGCCATCTCCAGGACGTCCGATCCGCAGTGAGCCAGGAAGAGGGCTCTTTTCCGTTCATCGTCGAGGTTCTGGTAGCCATTGCCTCGCAGGAACTGCCAGAATCGGACCATGTACGACCTCCACTTCTCTCGGGATGGGTCGAATGGATTTAGCGCGGTCATCGGGGCTTGCGGGGTTGCCATTCTGGAAATCGCTGTGGTGTGGTGACTTCAGCTCTGTGGGCGATCGTGCCGTGAGTCTTTCTCAGGTTCTCTTCTCTAGTCCTTTGTCGCCAGTGTTAGATCAGGCGCAGGAAATGAAGACGTGACCAGCTCGATACGTTTAATAACTTTATTAGCTACAAAGTAACAAGACAAGACTGCTGGCACGCTGCCGGAGCTCTCCTTATATTCACTCCCGGCAGACGCACCGCCCCTTGACAGGGATTCAAATCTCCCGCCCGATGGCTAGCAGCCAATCAGGGCGGATGTCCTTATAAGGACATAACAATTTTAATGATTTTTTTTCTCAGCTTCAAATTGAATTTGGTCTTCTCCGTTCAGAACAGTGGAGGTATCTTCAGCTTAAGTCCATTCTAATGGATTTATACGGAGCAGATGCTTTGACTGCCTCAAAGGCATCTGAATTGCTTACTTGTCTGATGGACACCATTACATAAATAAAACCTATAATTTATATTTACCAAAAGCTCAATATATTTTAAAATTTCTGGGATATTTCAAGCATGGACTAAAGAACTAGAATTTCCAATTTCCAATAAAGCCTATAAAATGGTATATACAGAGTTAAGGTTAATTCATAAAATAATTGTATTTGGAGAATATTGGACTCATCATAGAATGTGTTTGAAAGGACATCAGATCTTCTAATGCTGAAGATATAAGCAAATGAGGACTCGCTGACTCACATGAAATGATTATGTGATCTAGACTTGTGATAAAGCAAAGAAAAACTGGGGAAAGATTCATGTTTTAATACAGAAGATTCTTAAAATGAATATAAAAGTTAAACTAGAGAGTTTTCTTTTAGGCTTAATGGACAAAGAACTTGGGGAAAAAAATCTGGAACCTTGCTGTTATATATGTTAATAGCAGCAAGAATGCATTATGCAAAAAAGTGGAAAGATATTCTAACTCCTACAGTGGATAAATGACTGGGAAAACAGATGGAACTAGCAGAGATTAATTGCTCTAATCAAAGAAAAGAATACATTCAACTTTGTATTTGGAAACCGCTTCTGGATTTTGTGCTTGAGATGGAAAAAAAGGAAACTTTTTACTTTGGGTTTGTTAATTAGATAACTGTTGTTATACAAATGGCTTGTACATGTTACGCATATAAAAGTGAAAAGTTGAGGCTGCCGTGTTATTTTATTCTGAATAATATTATGAAGAGCCATGGTGCTGCAGTGGTTAGAATGCAGTACTGTTTTGCAGGCTAATTCTGTCAACTGCCAGTAGTTCGGCAGTTCAGTTCTGATTGGCTCAAGGTTGACTCAGCCTTCCATCCTTCCAAGGTTGGGTAAAATGAAGACCCAAATTGTTGGGGACAATATGCTGACTCTGTAAACTGCTTAGAGAGGGCTGTAAAACATTACAAAGGGGTATATAATAGCAGTAGCTGTTGCTACTGCTATTCTACTGCACTAAAAATAGTCGGAAGTCAATGCTTTTCTTTCTTTTTCTGTTTACCCTACACTTCTTTCTCTCCCCTTTTCCCTTTCCCTGCACCAAGAGAAGACAGGCAGCAGATCCATTGTTCTTACTTTACCTTTCAAAACCTATGCTAAGAGAACGTATCTTTAAGACTACACCAAGAATATGTGCTTGATTTCCTGAAAGTTGTCATCTCCAAAAAATGAAATTCAATGGAGAGAAAGTGAAATTCAATGGAGAGAAAAGTAAGGTTTTACACTTAAGCAAAAAAAAAAAATCAAATGTACAGGTCCAAATTAGTTGAAACTTGGTTCAATAGCAGTAAATCTGTGAGCGAGATCTTGGAATTCTAATGGACAATCACTTAAATATGAGCCAGCAGTGTGCGCAGCAACAGCCAAAAAAGCCAATGCAATCCTAAACTGCATTAACAGAGGGATACAATCAAGATCATGTGAAGTATTAGCACTGCTTTATAAAGCATTAGTAAGACCACACGTGGAATATTGCATCCAGTTTTGTTCACCACAATGTAAAAAAGCTGTTGAGACTCTGGAAAGGGTGTAGAGAAGAGCAACAAAGATGATTAGAAACCTAGAGGATATGTCACGTCTAGGGATAAAAAGGACTAGGGATGGAATGATAACAGTCTCCCAGTATTCGAGGAGCTGCCACAAAGAAGTGGTCAACTTATTCTCCAAAGCACCTGAAGGCAGGACAAGAAGCAATGGATGGAAACTAATCAAGGAGAGAACTAACCTAGAACTAAGGAGAAATTTCCTGATAGTGACAACAATAAAGCAATGGAACACTTGCCTTCAGAAGTTGTTGGTGCTCCATCACTGGAGGCTTTTAAGAAGAGACTGGACAGCCATTTGTCTGAATTTGTATTGGGTCTCCTGCTTGAGCAGAGGGTTAGACTAGAAGACCTCCAAGGTACCTTCCCACTATATTATTCTGATATTCCTATGGCTTCTGCCTTCCCCTCTCCTTCTCAGGGTTCTTTAGAATTTATTTGGGAATTGATTTTGAGTTTTCCTGTGGTGCAAAGGTCAGGGGTTTTTTTGTTTGTTTTCCTTATTTTTGTTATGTATGTATCTGTCATCACTCCACAGCTTTTCTAGTCACCCACATGGAAAAAGCAACTTCATCATACATTGTATAATCTGTCTTCATGTCAGGCAGATTGCAGACTGTGTGGGAGGAGTGTGCATCATGAAAAATAGACAGTCATCTGCAAAGAAAGGATCACTACAGTCATCTGCAAAGAAAGGATCACTCAGCCACTTCACAAGTAATATAAGCACCGGAACTCTCTTCTACTTTTATCCAGATTTTCTTCCCCTTGAAAAAAAGGATGAAAACGATGTCTTTCTTGCTATCTTTAATGAGAATAAAAACCACCAACTAACCAAGCCATTCAAGGTGAAGATGTTTTCAACATAGTGTTGTTTTTGTGTTTTTTAAAATGATTTTTCAGTTGAGAACGAATATGCCTGGGGAGCAGTTTAAAAGTGGTGTCGACAATGTTTTAAATGTTTTAAATTGGGGAGCCATTTCGGATTTAATTTTGTTTTAAATGTATTTTAATGTTTATATTGTATGTTTTTTAATCTGGCTGTTCACCGCCCTGAGTCCTTCGGGAGAGGGGGCAGTATAAAAATTTAATAAATAAATAATAAATAAATAAATAAATAAATAAACTTCTTTGTATTGGGACTACATACCACTTTTTTCAGAATTCTGAAGGCTCAACTTCACATCTCTCTAGCTACAATAGGAAGATGCCCTGCAAACTGTTTCTAAAGGTCATGCCCTGATGCCATTGCCTTCATTTCATCCCCAGGCCACCTCTGAGGCAGTTTAGAATCATATTTCGCTGGTCCAGTTTTAACGTAGCACTTTCCTTCCTCTCCCAACAATGTTGCAACAGACTCATTCTATGACTTTCCTCAACATGGTTGAGGATGCAGTCAGTGGCTGGGGTCTGCTTAGTTCCCAGTGGTCTTTGTAATCTTCTGAGGACACACTCTCACCCCTCTGGTTGCTGGGCATGCCCTCCACGGCTGCTGTGATGTGGGCGGCAAAAGAGATCAGACATCTGCCTTTTCAAGCATTGGCCTGCAAAATGACTGAGAGGCATTTCAGAAAGCATAAGTTGCGGAGCATTGGCCGCAGCCGGGCTGGGCCAGTGTCTCAGGGCGGAGAGCAAGTCGTGTGTCCCCCCAAGCAACCTAGGTGCACACAGCACCAAGGGCTGGAAGAAGCTCCAGCAAGACCCAGCAAGTACAGGGGCGCTTCGCTCCTGCTCTGGAATATGGAGCGAGTCTCCATCCCCCGCCATCACCCTTACTTCTCAGGCCAGCTGAGGAGTGACTGGGGAGGGTGAGAGGCGAGCCCAGCCAGTGGTGGGTTCAGCTGACAGGGAGCCACATCAGGGGGACAAAAGAGCCATATGTGGCTCCGGAGCCCCGGGTTGCCGACACCCGTGCTATACCTATGCTGCTGCAGTGAACACAAATTTAAACCAGAAAAAACAGCCAGATTCTGCCAGCTGGTTCTGTTCCAAATAAGTGTATTATGGTTTTTCTCCTATTTCCACCAAAAAGCACTTTCACACGGCTATGACTTTTACTGTATTACTAGTCGTAGTAGTTGTAGTAGTAGTATGCCGGAGGAGGGGGGGGAGAGTTGCCTAATGTCATGTCATTTTCTTTGCTCCCTCATCATAACTGTCCTCCTTGATCACTCACTGCCCACAAAGCCACTCGCTGGTAGCAAACCCCGTAAATAGAGATGTTCTAGTCAACATAAGTAGAGAATTTCAACTCTGCATTCAGTTACCCATACATAACCCTATCACTGCTGATAACTATCAAATTCCGCAGACTCTGTCCTTGTGGCCTGTCAGTGGGACAAACTTTTTTTTTAATGCAGATCTCTTGTTCATGTCTATAAAAGGCCTGCAGAGGCCAGATGTCTGGTCCTGTCTGCAGCCCAAGCCAAAATAGTCATGGAGAACAGCACCTGGTAATTGCCCCTTCCCTCTCTTGCCCATTAAGAAGAGCTACTGGTGGGTGTTCTTGCTGCTGGCTAGTGATAGTTGGTAGGAGTGGAAACAAAAACAGGGGATTCTACTATTCCTGCTTCTTCGTTTACTGCACATTAAAACAGCACCACTTGCTGAACTTCTTCATAAAGTGGGAGGGGGCCCAGCTATCATGGCAGCCCAATTTATTCTGGCATACGTTTCTGTCAACTCAGAGTCTGGAGGTTTGCATGTTGAGAGGGCCACACCGAAGTGGGACAAGGAAGGCCAGGATTTTTTCTCTTTTTCTTTGTGTGTTTCTTTTATTCAGTAAACCCTATTTTAGATGGTATTGTTTTTGCATGATGCCTACTTCAGAGTGGCAGGAAACAAGGCAGCCAATATTTTGCAATCTTTCAAAGTTGCTTTTGGGATCTGGGGCTCTCACAAAACACGAATCTGAGCAAAATTTGTGCTCCAGGCAGTTCAGTTTGCCCATTCCTGTTCTAAGGATATTTATTGGAGGACACTAATTTTCTAAATGGATTTGTGGGGTATCAATGCCTGGGGAGATGGCTTGGGAATGACACTGACATTAGAATAATTACAACCAGTGACAAAACCTAAATTCTTCCACTGTTCATTTAAGCATAGTTGCAAAATTTATAGGGCAGATTCTTAGAATATCACCCTAAGAGCTTTGAAAACCTCTTCCATTCACATCACTGTAACCATTTCCTGACATATGTCGTGGCAAATTTTTGTGTGATTTTTTTTTTGTCAGCATCACATTAGTGATAAAATCTTTTATCTTGCTTTGCCTGAAGCAACATCTTTCCCCCCTAACTCCCATCTTTGATAATATCAAAACCTATATTCACATTGTAAGAAAATTATGACATGCTACTTCCCCCACAAGAGGTTTTTTGACTGATATATTTTATCCCTGACCATTTTGATTTTGTTAATCTCTGCAAGCATTTAAAATATGATTCCACAAATAGTTCATGCAAATGTCCTTTCTTTTTAATAGAGGAAGATTAATCTAGATATTTTATCCTCAATTTGTATAGTGTGAAATATAAGCATAAATTTATAAATTATTGTATGCTATGATTTCTCAACAAATACCTTCTAAATTTAATTCATAATTTAAATATTTAAAACGGCCACCATGCAAGTAATCTCCCCCTTAACAATGGTAATTGGGACCAGAAACTCGATCACTATTGATGCAGTTATAAATCATGATGTCACATGACTTTGCTGATTTACGAGAGTAATTCCAGCAGTTCCAATTGCTGTTCTTAGGCAAATCCCATGCGGCCATTAGGTGAGATGTCACATGATCAACATTTGTGCTCTCCTGCTAGTGTTCCCACTGACTTTGCTTGTCATAAACTGGCAGTGAAGTTTGAAAAAAAGAACCATGGACCACTGCAACATCAAAATGGCAAGCTGCCTACCAAGCACCTGAATCACAATTTATTTTAATTTTATTTATTTAAAACATTCATAGAGATGCCCATCTTTTAGACAACTCTGGGTGTCTCCCAATAAAATCATTTTTTAAAACTCTAAAACACACTTAATTAAAACATAAAGCAGTAAAAGCAAAAACGTGGCTCCAGGAAAACATATCATTGTTTAATCTCCCAATGCTTGGGGAAAAAGGCATGTCATTAAGGCTTTTTGGAAGGCTAAATGGATGGCGGGCTGCTGAACTTCAGGGGGCAAGATGTTCCATAGGGTAGGGGGTGATATGGAAAAGGGGCTGCCATACTTCCTAGTTCCCATTAGAGGACAATATTTAGGGAGGGAACCAGGAGTCTATCACCCTATCTGACCTGATAGGACAGGTAGATGTCCTTAGGGAAAGGCAGTCCTGCAGGTAGCCTGGCCTATTGGACCAACACATGACCATGGTAATGCTGTGACAGCTGAGGACGCATTGTGAGTTACTTGGTTCAGCACCATTGTAACGGTTGCTGAACTAGTGGCTGCTGAACAAGGACCACCTGCATAATAAAAACACCAAGTACTGCTACATTATAGTATACTATAGTATACTATAGTATATTATACTATAGTATAGTAGAGTCAGGTTGGTGTAGTGGTTAAGGCACCGGATTACAAACCAGGAGACTGTGAGTTCTAGTCTTGAGGCACAAAACCAGCGGGGTGACCTTGGGACTGCCACACTCTCTCACCTTAGCCTCCCTCACAGAGTTGTAGGAATAAAAGGCAGGGGGGCTATTTTATGCTCTAGCTTGTGTTCCTAGAGGTAGGTGAGGATATTTATGCACACAGATTGCTACGATGCAGGCAAATTTGTGAATTTTTAATGGTAAGATGGGAGCTATATCTAAATGCAGTTGGTTTGGAGGGTTGGCAGAAAAATCAGCCCAGAGAAGGATTGCCAAGCAAAGTCACCTCAATTCCTACTAAACTGTCCTGATTGGTTAACGTTTTCTCCATTGCTTGGTGAGAGTGCTAAAAGGAGAAGGCAGACAAGCTAGGGTAAGAAAACCGATCATCTTGCCTAGAATGACAGGCACGCTGACCAATCAGGATCATATCATTTGGCAGAGACTTGGAATATATGCACTAGAGGCAAGATGGGAAGTAGAAACGGGGAGTGCAGACTTTATGCCAGGATTGTATCTGAAGTTCCAAAGATGGCTGGATAATGCTTTAACTTAATCGTGGAGGGAAATCTGTTGGTAGGTCAACAGGGTTTAATACTTCTGCTTGATGCCTCCAAAAAGAAAAATAAAAGAAGACCCAGATCTAGACAGGCACAATTGGTACAAAAGGAAGCTTGAAGATGGCAGCAGAGAAAGTGAAGGGTGATTCAGTGGTGCAGGGCAATAGAGATGAGGTTAGAGTTCAACCAATGTGCTGGGAAGAAAGCTTAGCCAACAGAACCTGCCTTCAGATAGAGAAGGATGAAGAAAGAAAGGAACGAGGTTAGGAAAGCTGGAAAAATGAATAGCGAGGAAGAAAAAGGTTGAGAAGACCGGGTATATTTATGTATTTTTTTTTTAATGAAAAATGACATTTGTAGATCTTTATGCTTAATTGCCTAGGTGTCTAAATACTTATACTCTACCTATCAAGCATGATAGAAACTTCAACCCCCAATGAAGTTATTGGATGCTGTGATTGTTGCTGAATCAGTGCAACATCTACAGTTGTACTTTCCTATCTTATAAAGAGGTCCAAAGAATTCTCAACATTCTTCACTTGGAAATTATTTCTAAATTTACATTTTTATGAAATTTCAGATTATGCATTTTTATCTTATCATTAGGAGATGTGGTTTCCATTTTCATAGTAGGAAACTACATTGCATACGTCACATTATTTTTTTTCTATATAAATAATTGGCTTTCGAATGCACTACACACAGAAGGGATCCTATCTATCTTTCAAAAATCACAGTCATGATTTTAAAAGTGATTATTGCTGTCTACTTCAGCCTACTGATTCAGCCTACTTTGATGACTCCGTTGGAATCAAGGAACGTAATTAGAAGAGAGGCAGAATATTTGATGAGGACTTTGAATGAAACATGTAGCATGTTGAAGGTACATATTTATTTTGCTCATGTTGATATTATATAATACATTCCTTGCTTAATAAATGCAGAAATTGCTTCCATACCTGTATTTGTATTTAAGATGTGTTTTTATTGTTGTTTGAAAAGTTCTTGTGTCTGAAAAATCTAGAATATTACACACACACAAATAGATATTATTTTTAATGATGAACACATTAAAAAAGCTTGTAAAAATCTTTAAAGTTATTGTCAATAGGCAAAAAAAATTGAATTGTTTACAAACTTGATTATTTTTCAGGACCCTCCTATTTTTAATTGAGAGTAATTCCCACAACACTGTCAAATAATTTATTAAGACTGTATTACTATTATTCTTCTCTTCCTTACTAGTATCTATCTCTTACCACTTACTATAACCATGTTGCTTGTATCTTTCAATTATATTGTTTTTATTTGTTTCCTAGTACGATTTGATAGCTTATTAGTAACCTTGACTATCTCTAAGTGTTATATATTTTTATTCTTGATGAATGTATTTTATTCTCCTTATGTACACTGATAGCATATACACTTAAGACAAATTCCTTGTGTGTCCAATCACACTTGGCCACACTTGAATTCTATTCTATTCTATACTAATGATTGTAGAATGAAAACAATTTTCCACCTCTATTTTCTTGATCCTATAGCTACAGGTTTAATTCTAGTAAAGTAGTAGAAAATTATAGTATTACTGGCAGACCAAGAGGTAACTTTTCAAGAACATTGCTTAACATATTACATGAAAACGCAATTGATTTCTTGTTCTGTAATTTAAGTAATCTTGGTACAAGGAAAGAAAAGGAAGTGCAGAGAATGATAAAGATTATTTTTAAATGACATCAGTTAAAGTTATTGTTCTTCAGAACAATATTAAATTTTTCCCAATACCTATTAGCCGCAGAGAATTGAAACATATTTTTTTAAAAAATAGAACCATTTGAGGGAACATCTAAAGGAATTATAATTAATTAATTGTGACTAATTTTTTGTTTTAAAAATGGACTTTGCTCCTGAGTGCCTGTTGCTTTCCTCTTTAAAAAGAAGTATTTTTGTTTGCAGTTTTTCGAAGAAATACATGTCCAGAACTGATTTTGTTTTCCCCTGTTCTGTTAATAAGAGAATTTTGAATAGCCTATCTAATGTCTTCTCCAGTGCCATAGTTTCCACCAAATGTTCTTCTTTGCCACCTGCCTCAATCTTATTTTTCTGCAGATGGAGCAGAAGGTCTCCAAAATCTCTTTGTCCTTGAAGAGCCTTCCCAGAGGCTTTCAGTCATACCTGGCTTTGTAGATAGCTAATTTGTAGAGAAACAAAGGAGAAGATCATGAATAGTATTAAAACAGATGTACTTTGATAAGAATAGCTCCATTAAAATATTTTAACAACTTGTGAACACAGTTATCATTTAGGTTTATTTATTTTTTTTGTTTTTCCCCCTCCTAATTCAGAAATCAGCTTCTTTTACATGAAATAATTAGAGATAGCATTATTGCTTACATTAAATTTATGGTTTATCAAGGTGAAGAATTAATATTCACAATTAGAGCAGCAATAAGCATTGAATCTAAATTCTTTTATGCCATTAAGATAAATTATTTTAAAGATCTGAAAATTGTGTGATCAGGTAGAGATATTTCATTGGGCTTCTTTTCTTTCTTTTTAATAATGTAACAATTTCTTTCTCCATAGAATACAACCTGCAAAAATCAAAAAGTTAGGGCCATCAAGTTGGACTTTACTGTAGACCTGGACAAAAAAGAACTGGTGAGTATATTACTAACAAAATAGAAACAATGGTTTTGATTTTGATTTTGCCTTGAAGCTGGAGGTTTGAAATTGGAGGTTTGAAAAAACATTCAGTATTTACAACAATTGTTGGACACTGTTTAGAGCTATGTTGTCATTGTTATTGTACAGTTGCTAAATCATGTCCAACTCTTCATGTCCCTATGGACCATAGCACGCCAGGTCCCCCTGTCCTCCACTGTCTCCTGAACTTTGCACAAATTCATGTTCATTGCCTCAATGATCCTATTTAACCATCTCATCCTCTGCCATCCCCTTCTCCTTTTGCCTTCAATCTTTCCCCAACATCAGGGTCTTTTCCAAGGAATCCTATACTTTGATGGCCAAAGTATTTGAGCTTCAGCTTCAGTATCTGTCCTTCCAAAAAACAATCAGGGTTGATTTCCTTGGATTGATTTTATCTCCTTGTAGTTCAAGGGACTCTCAAGTCTTTTTCAAAAACAGTTTAGGGTATATAACATTTTTAAAATGTTGGCATCAATGCGTCGATATTCAGTTTCTTGAAATCTAGTATTTCAACTCCCCAAATCAGAAGTGTTTCACAATTCAGATGTTGCTGCAAATCATTGCCCAACTAACAAGTTATAAATTTACAGATTAGAAAAGAAAGAAGACCCATGTTTTTTAGGGAGTCCTGTAAACAAATCAATTGTGATTTGTTCCTTTTTCTACCCAGAAAACGTATTTCTGCTGCTGTTTTATCACCATCTACAAAAACTGAGGTAGAACTGACCAGGAAAGAAAACCAAGGATATTCATGCTTCAGTACAATTTAGGAGAAGTTGTGAAACTAAAAATTGTATGAATCTTACATTCAATATTTTTCTTAATTTTCATTTTTACCAGTGTGCCACTGTCAGAAATGTGTTCTGCCAAGTAGACAAATCTCTGAAGACGCTTGACCATGATAGATGCAGAAATACCACGTTATCCCTTATTCAAGAATCACAATTCCTGAAAGGAACTGTGAGTATTCCATTTAAAAACTTGTATTCCCCATCTGTGAACGTTTAGAAAATTAGCATTGTTAAATGAACAAAGAATTATACTTTCTAGCTACTATTGGATATTTAGTTATATTTTATCTGTTTCCGTTTTAAGAGAAAAGTTTACTACTAATAATATCATCTTAGCAGATTGATAGGGTCTGTGTAGTTCTTGGAGAGGTGGGGGGGAGCAAAGTTTCAAGGAACTCCAGAATTGTAGAATGGATTGAGAAACTGCAAAAATGAAAGACTTTGCAGAGATGCCGAGTCAAAAGACAGGTCATAAACTCCTTAAGGCAGTTGCATCTTTTCTCAGAATTGTGCAGTTGCTCTGGCCAGTCGCAGTGAGATCCTTGAGAAAGATGTTTTTAGTTAAAGGAGGTGCTAGCAGGTAGTACATGTGTATTCAGGCCAAATTGCTGCACAGCCATAGCACAACAACCTGGAAGAAGGCAATGCCAAGCCATTTCTGTGTTATTAGAAAAAAAACCCACAATATGATGGTCCGATTGTGAAATCATCAGGAGCCAAGTGTACTTTAAAATAAATTATAGGCATATAATCTTTATTTTTCTTTTCTTTTCTTTTCTATAGAGTAAATGTACTCTGCCAGAAGATCGCACTACTATGAAGGAATTCTGCCCCAAACTTAAGGATTATATTCAAAGATTATATAACAGATGTTAGAACAATAAAAATTTAGAAAGACACCCATCAAAGAAAATGCAGCAACTAATCTACTTCTAAAGACCGAGACTTCTCATATTTGTTAGCCATAAATAATGTGATTGAGAGGAAATGTAGAAACTAATTTATTTAGAAATATATTCCAATCTAGAAAGGAGAACTACTGTTTTTTTTTTCCTTTTTTTTAAAAAAAATATCTACCCAAATGCATATGAGTATATTCCCATGCATCATCTCTATATACCCTTTTGGATATTTGGAGGAAAAAATTTAAAATTTTTTGAAGTGCCATTATTTGCCCCTTCAACTGTCATGATATAAATACAATTTATTTACAATAATTTTAGTACTGTGCAAATCTAATCTATGATACTCCTCAGAGGTTTTTGTTTGAATCACTTGTCTGCAGAGACTAAATGCAGAAGTTCTGTTATGAACAGGAAATGAATATAGTGATGGTGCTTTTGTATTTGCATATACTGTACGCTATTACAGGATAGTGTACCTTTTTTAAAAAAAAAATCTTCTGTATAAAATGATTTTCAAATCCATTTATAAGGATGGAGAGATGTTGGATGTATACTGTTTTATTACCCACTAACAAAACTTGTTATGTTGTAGCTGAAATTTATTTTTGTAAGGTTTAAATGAAAATCAGTTTTGAAATTTGTTTTCTTGAATCCAGGAACGATAAAATCCTCATGGTTCATATTTAATATTTATAGGTCCAATGTCTTCCATTTATATATAGATTTACAGTATATAAATATTTAAAATGCATACAGCTGATATTTCTAATTATTGGTTTTTTATTAACTTTGATTTTGTGTCTTCATCTTGAAATGGATTGTAAACCTCCATGGGGAAAAGCTTTCTTTAGGAAAGAGTATACCATTTTTAAAATAAAATAAATAAATAAATAAATAAATCCATGATGGTCTTCACAATGACTTTTTGTCTTATCACAGCTGCACATCAGAACTAGTCTTCTGTCATAATACATGTTGAAGGTTCTGAAAATGTAACCAAAAGAGAATTCCATGGTTTTCTATTTTATTCAAAACATACAATAGTGAAAATAATTTCGTCTCTTCATATTTTGCAAATATGACTGAATGGTTTCTAATTGCTCTGCATAGTAATACGAACTTTCTTTTCTCCCTCTCTCTCTCTCATCTGTAAAAATTATATACATTTTTTTCTATATTCTTTGCATAGTCATCTGTGTCTTCAATATTTTCTGCCTATGTTTCTAGTTTTCTTTCTGTGGCAGTGTTTATCAGAGAAACTAGCTGTAAAACATCTAGTTTTGGTGCCAATTATTTCAAGATTGAGTTAAAAATGCAAAGCAGAGTGGTTTGTCTAAAGGACCTGTTACAGGTAGTCCTTGACTTACGACCACAGCTGAGGCCAAAATTTATGTCTGTAAATTGCTTTACAAACATTTGTTAAATGAGTTTTACCTCATTTTATGACTTTTCTAGCCAGTTAAGTGAAGCACTGTAACTGTTATGTTAGTAACACAGCTGTTAAGTGAATCTGGCTTCCCCATTGACTTTGCTTGTCAGAAGGTCACATGCCCCCGGGACACTGCAACCATCGTAAATATCAGCCAGTTGTCAAGCATCCCAATTTTGATCACATGGCCAATGAGGATTGTGTGAAAAATGGTCATAAATCATTTTTTTCAGTGCCGTTGTAACTTTGAACGATCACTAAACGAACTGCAGTAAGTCAAAGATGACCTATATTATATGCACTTCCAGGAGAGGATTAACAAATCTGGCAAAATGATCTTTACTGGCCTCAACTGAACAAAGGTAAAAGTAAAGGTTCCCCTCACACATATGTGCTAGTCGTTCCCGACTCTAGGGGACGGTGCTCATCTCCATTTCAAAGCCGAAGAGCCAGCGCTGTCTGAAGACATCTCCGTGGTCATGTGACCAGCATGACTAAATGCCAAAGGCACACGGAACGCTGTTACCTTCTCACCAAAGGTGGTCCCTATTTTTCTACTTGCATTTTTTACGTGCTTTCGAACTGCTAGGTTGGCAGAAGCTGGGACAAGTAACGGGAACTCACCCCATTACACGGCACTAGGGATTCGAACTGCTGAACTGCCGACCTTTCAATCAACAAGCTTAGCATCTTAGCCACTGAGCCACCGTGTCCTTTGTCCTTTATAATATTATGTAAAATATCTGTCAGGTTCAAACACCAGACCCTTGTGTGAAGAGTTTAAACCAGCTTCTTTTAGTTATATTGCCTATGTCACAGGAATCTTCTCAGATTCATAGTTTGCCCCTGGGAAAAACTAGATAAGGTTCAACTGCATTCATGGGGGGTGGGGGTGGGGTTTCAGACCTTGCCATCTTGTGTCTACATAGCAATTCCAGACTGATCCCTCACTTGATCCCTCCTCCTGACTGGGATAGTATCTTTCTGACAATATCTGCACACACACACATCCTGCCTGTATTGTATGCCTTCTGGCTTTATTAATTTTATTGTTAATATAATGGTGTGTAGATTGACCATGCCAACTTCTCCTCAGGGATCACTGTAAAATTGCTATGATTTTACTCAGATCTGAAGCTCAGGGTATATCTGTATACCCTTGTCTCAAAGGTAAATCTCTAGAGACATCTGTATATTCTCTTTCCTTTCCACACTCTTTGTGTTTGTCAATTACCCATTACATATAAATTTCTCATTCACAGAATTTTTCTTTACAATTTTAATAGGTAACCTTTCAGCATATTTACTGAAAGATCTAAACAATTAATCACTACAAATTTGAGTATAACCAACAATCCTCTGCCATAATCATCTAACTATGTGCCTGGTCTGATGGGAATTGATCGACAAGCTCAGCATCTTAGCCACTGAGCCACTGTGTCCCCATAACTGAACAAAACCTACTGCCAAAGAAAGACCCCTCTCTTCAACATGCCTTCTGTAGGCTCCAGAGAATTGGAGTCTCTTTCAGAAATGCAGGAAAAAAAAATAAGGAGAAATTGACACATGAGCTAGTTTGTTCATAAAGATATGAACAGATGCAGGAGATGGAAACAAGTATAGGAGGATCCAAGACATTTATTTCTTGGCACCAATGTTTAACTGTCAATATATTTTACTAGTATGTACATTAACAAGAACACACCTTGCATACAACAAAACTATAACTTTGAAATGTTAGCAAAACAATAAATTATGGACAAATTTTTACATCTTTTTCTCCTAATATATGCAGTACTGGTTGCAAGAAACAGTAATCAATTGTTATTAAACTGGAAAGGTAACTAACTGCAATGAGACAGTGACATTTTCCCTGCTCAGCTTGGAATGCAAAAACCAGGTAAGAGTTTAAGGAACAAAGGGATGCACTATACATACAAATGACTTTAAATGTCGCAACAGAAAAAAAAAAACAGGATGAATAAAAGCTTTAGCTCAGTTTGACTAATTAAATGAGTTTCCTGAATTCTGATTTTATGACAGGGCTGTGCAAAGCCTTTGAAAGTGGTGATCCACAACACAGAACGTCTCTTTTTGAATTGTTAAGGCAAGATGAGTCATTTTCAAAGTTTTCAGATGCCTTGAAAGCCACTTTCAGCTAACTCCATCCTGCATCCTCTGAAGCTGCTTCAGTGTGCTACGAAGAAAGCAAAGTAACGAAGCTAAGAGCAGCTTCATCAGCAGCCTGCCTCTAGAACAGGGTGTCAAACTTGCGGCCTGCATCAGGCGCGGGCCACACCCACCCATTTTAGCGAAGGGGGAAAGTCATGATACGTCACATGATGACACGAGTTTGACACCCCTGCTCTAGAACAAAGGCTGTGTTAACAATCACTGGATATGCTAGGTACTGGTGTTCAACATCATCCAGCAGGTCATCACTTCCCCACATCAATGGAAGCACCTCTATTTATTCTTTCTCCTTGCCACAGTAAATACCATTCCTAACTCTGCCAAATCCAGAATGTTGCTTTTGAAAAATGCTAGGATATTTTGCTTTTAAATCTAAAAAGCTATCAACTATATATTTATATTCCATAAGTAAACTTTGCTTAGTAATGTTCAAAAGTGAATAGCTTTTATTTTAGAAGGTTGTATTCTTCCCTCATGATCATTCTTTTTCCTGGAGCCACACCTTTGTTCCATATGCAGCATCAATTGTGCCTTTGTTGACATTGAGATAAATTCAATCGAGATTATAAAAGCAGAGATCATCTATAGCAATCAGGTGCAATCTATAAGATTCAGTAACAGCTACTGGAAATCCTGTTACCAAAGTATAACCAAAGTTCTTTTTCTTTAGAGCATTTACTAGCACAGCTTTTAAAATGCAAATCACAATGTCAGATTAAAATTAAGACTTTTCAAATATACACAGTTAACAGGTATCTCCAGAATTCTCAATGTAATATATAAATGTAAATAAAATAATCTGTGGGTAGCAGCAGCGTATCTTCATAAATAAAACATTGTATTTGAAATTAGTTGGAATCAAATATGTTGAACGATGAAAAAGTATGACGCTTCAGTTCCTTAAAATGCTTGTTGAATTGTGATGACATTAGCATCAAAATCACTAAAGTGTGAACAAATTTCCAAGATTTCTACCACATTTTAAGGCTTTTGTGTTTAATTTGGGAATTCTGTGGGTGCTACTTAATAGTATCATGGGAGTAGGGCTCCTATGGACTTTATGTTATTGAGGTCTGATCTAGGAAGAGCAGATAAAAACTCATTAAATATCTAACACTACTGCATGCCAGTGTCTCAGTGCTCAGTAAGTACAGCATCCCTTGGTTTAACTATTGTCATTCTGAGATCTGCATTGTTTCTCCACAGAAATATTTGTGCAACACCAAAGTTATTTCCTAAAATATTTCTCTTATTCTCTTCAAATGTTAGTGTTATAAATGAAAAAGCATGTTCCTTTAGTCACATTATCTTTAAAATTATCTCTGTGAACTTCTTCTTGTAAATCAAACATCTATATTTGAAGAAGACTGTGTTACTTGCCATAATGGAAATCCCAAGGATTCCTTTATCTCTGCCATCCACCCCAGATAAATCCAACACCATTATTTTATAACAGTCTATCTTTGCATATTACCAAATATATGCATATATGCTAAAGAAAATGGAAATTCTCCTACAGATATGGTAGAAGATGCCTAAAAGGCATGAAGAATTCCCAGATTTTGTAACAATTGTTAACTATTTGTATGTAAAAAAAACCCAGAAATCTGCAGCTGTGCAAACAGGGAGTAATGTCTATAGCAAATGGCAACAGATCAAAAAAAAAGTATATGTCAGGCTACAGAATCTGTTTGTTTACTTATAATATGGCTAATATGTTTTAAATTTAAACAGATACATATACCATCTTTTCCACTGAATACACACCAATCTAAAATACAAAGATATTCCCAACAGCTGCTTTTGCACAATGCCTATTGGAATTCATAACAATGACAAGTTTATGAACCCCATGTTGTTGAATCTGAATTAATACATTAATACAGAAGATGTAAGAGTAACCCAACAGGAAAAAAAAACTGTTTTCTTATTGTCTTGGGTAACAACTGCAGGCTGATAATATTGGGCCAGGTGTTAAGCCACACAAGCATTTTTTAAACTAAAATCCCTAACTGTTTTGGCCTATTGAAGCAGCGAATCAATCCCGGCTCCTGATTTTGCAGAGCGTTTTCTGTTTGGAGAGAAGATAGTGCACATTAGTCAAATCAAGAAATATTCAATGCATTCATATATACAAAAGAAACAGCTGAGGACACAAAGCAATATGATCATGAAAAAGCATTAAAAATGAACCTACATTCACAGAAGAGTCAACGATACTGATTTTACATATTATACAAAAGGAAAGTCATGACTAATGGCATGAGTGGACTTTGGGGGAAAACAATGAGGCAGTAGAATGGGAGATATAAATCACTTTAATTGGAGGCTGTAATAGGGAATAAATGAATTGTTTCAAGAGATGCAGGAGGAAGTCTCTGACCTAACTCTAGGCAAGACATCCATCACATACTCCTGACTGATACTTCATGGGATCCTCTAGAGCAGCGATTCTCAACCTGGGGGTCGTGACCCCTTTGGGGGTCGAACGGCCATTTCACAGGGGTCGCCAAAGCCCTCTCTCGCCCCCCCCCACGCCTTCACTCACCCTCACTCTCTGCTCTGTTGGCCGTTCGCTTACCCCGCCCACTCTCAATCTATTGCTACCTCCTGAGTCCCAGCTGATGGCTAGAGGAAAAAAAACTGTTTAAATTCTTGCCGCGGAGCTTCAAAGGGCCGCCCTATAGCCAGTGGTGGGATTCTGCCGGTTCCGCCCCGCCCCTCTGCACCACTATTTATTGCCAATAAATAGTGGTGGGCGAGGGGTGGGTGAGCCAGCAATTTAACAAATGGTTCGGTGTTTTTTTGTAATTTTATTGGCCCGCGGAGCTTCAGCATAGGCTAATTAGCCCTTGATTAGATCGGCTCCCGACTCTCAGCTGATTTGCTCTCAGCTGTTTTGCTCAGGGCTCTGCTGCTTGTTTGCAAAGAGTGCTGAAGCAACTTTTTTCCCCTAGCTATGCTGAAAAATGAAACTGAAAGTAAAGCAGGCTGTTGGCTTTGCTGTTGCTACAACGTTGGAAAATTAGGCAGGCAGATTTCTTTTCTTTTTCCTCACCAAAAAAGGTAGGTGCAAACAATGGGAATTGTAATAATTGAGATACTATTAATTGTATATTGTGTTGAAAGCAGAAATGGTTAAGTTGTGGTTTGGAGGAATATATGGGGGAAATTATTTGGTTTATTATTATTGGTAAATATAATTAACTGATTTGTAAGAAATTGGATTGCATGGAAATAATTGGAATATTCATGTTCATATTGATTAATATACAAAAAAGGTAGTTATATAACTAATTGATTTATATTAAAATGTTGAATTTATATTAAATAACTAATATTACATAATTAACCAATGTGAGAATGGATATAAAAATAGATGACAATGGGAAGGGGTATAATATAGAATAGAAGGGAAAAATTGAATTTGATTAAGATTAGAGATGAGGATGAAGGGTAATATTGGTTTTTTACAAAAATAGATGAGGAATAAATATGGCAAAAAGGAAATATCGAAATTGTAAATTTAATTGAAATGACTAAACACTGTTTAAATTTGTGAACCGGCCAAATACTCTGTTCAAAGAAAATACATTGTATGTTTGTATGTGTGTTTCTAATTATTGTTATTTATTCATATTTATTCTCTTTTATTCTTTAAAGTTTAACAATTCATTCTTTATCTTAATATCTTTATATTTGTTTGGGGTTGGCTTTCTTCCCTTTCATCTTTTTTATTGTACAGCAATCTTTCTCCTCAAACCTACCACCTCTTTTTCTTTCCTTCTTACTTTCTCTTCCTCCCCCTCTTCTTCTCCTCCCTACTTCTTCCTTTCTCCTTCTCCTCCTCTCTTCCTCCCTCTCTTACCCTCACTCCTACTCTAATTTCCCTTCCCTTCCTTCATCTCTCTCTATTGCTGTATCCTTTTGTGCACATGGACTACTCAGAGGGCTGAAAAAGTTATTTTTGACTGGTCCTTGCACTTTTGACCAGATCTCGAATTTACGACTATCCTCACAATTTACGTTTTTTGCCCTATCTTATCACCATGGTGAAAAGAAGCAGTTGTGAAATGAGTGATATGGTTGTTAAGAATGCTGTACAGGCATAAATGTGAGGAGGATCATAAGTGTGAGGACCAGTCAAAAGTGCGAGGACCTGTCAGAAATGACTTTTTTCAGCCCTCTGAGTAGTCCCTATACACATAGCCATGGCCACCCGGTCACATGATCAGCTAGCCACGCCCACCCAGTCACATGACCTCCAAGCCATGCCCACAAAACAAGCCACACCCACAGAACCAGTAGTAAAAAATTTTAGAACCCACCCCTGGTTGGGGGTCACCACAACATGAGGAACTGTATTAAAGGGTCGCGGCATTAGGAAGGTTGAGAACCACTGCTCTAGAGGCTTTATTTTTACTGTTGACTTGTGCAAAGAGTAATAGGTTTGATTGTGAAGCAATGTTCTGTCTCCCCGGTATTTATAGCAGTGTAGATTAGTAAATGCAAAATATTCCATTAAACTGAAATGTGATTCAAAGTTATTATGTAAGGTTCTGTTGGCTCTACTGTGCACACAAAACAGGACCATCTCCATACATGTATCAGGGACATACGTGGAGTTCTTAATATACCAATTGGGGGGGGGAGTTCCTCCTGTTTGCATACAGCCTTAAATATCTCAACTTTTAAATTTGAAGCTGGGCACAAAACAGTATTTCACAATGGTTCTAACCTTCTGCCAGTTTTGGGCCTTGATCTTCCTTTTGATGTTCTTGGTCTTTCTAGTTTCATCAAAGACTGTCTCAAGCTCTCTTCAGTGTAAGCTAGATATACATGGGAAAGGTCCACCTCAAAGGGCTGAGGGGAGGAAAAAGTGAACATGATGAGTAAACATTAATGGATCATGCCAAAGTACTCTTATCAAAATCAAAACATTCATATATAAAAGATAGTTGCAAAGCTGAAAACTGGACTTCCAACAACACACATTTGCAAAGGCTCACTTACATCTTTTTCTTTCTTATCTGCCACTGGAGTCTGTTTTCTCATGTTATTTCCGGTATATGCCACACATTTCTTAAAAGACAAAAAAAGAATTAGACATTTCAAAAGTAATTGCATTCTGCTGTTGGCTTTTGTCATAGTAAGAAGTGGTCTCACTAAGGCAAGGCAAGGACATTTTTGTCCTTGCTTCTTCCCATTTATGTTAGTAAATTAAAGATGAAATGTAGTTTCAACAAATTTCCAAATAAAAATGTAAATGGTAATTATAGAAGAAAAAGGCATTCTTTTAAAAGAAAATACAAACAATATTTTAAATATATAATGAAAGTCTGTTAACATCATCACTGGAAGTTGGGCTACCAACTGACTAAGAGGAGGCTTGGTAAATTAATTCAAGGAGCGTAAGAGTCAGATTCTGAAGGATGTACTGTTTTTGTAAAAGGGAGCTCACATACCAGCTGCCATTCTCCAATATCTTCATTCCAGTGAACGTAGTTCTCAATCATTTCCTGGAGAAGAATCAAGAAAAACAGAAAAGAGAGGTCATTTTACTATTAAACAAAGTAGATTCCGAAGCAAATAGGCATTGCCCCAGCAAGTTATTCCCCAAAGTTCTTCTAACTTCCCCCCCCCCAAAAGTGGGTAGAAATGTTTGTGCGACTTATACTAATGCTAATGTTGCCAAAGCCTCGCCCACCCAGCCCCCACTTACAAGCTCTGCCTCCCAGCAATTTACCTCTTGCAGCAAACAGCAAACAGCCTAGTCAGCTTCAGCACAGCCTGATTTAGCACAAGCAGCTGATTGGTGGTTGGATTGGCCTCCCAGAATACCACCTATCAGCTGTTCCAGGATGCAGGAATTGCCACCGCCCATTGTCCCCGTAGCTGCCCACCGCTGCTGCCACCTATCTCTGCCTCCACATGCCCCATTTTCGGCTGCCACGTGTCCCGTTTTTGGCCCGTTCCAGGCAGCGGGGATAGGCGGCAGTGGCAATGAAGGGATGTGGCTGCCTTGGTGTGTGTGTGTGTGTGTGTGTGTGTGTGTGTGTGTGTGTGTGTGTGTGACTTCTCTCTCTCTCTCTGTGTGTGTGTGTGTGTGTGTGTGTGTGTGTGTGTGTGTGTGTGTCTCCCTCCCTATCTGGAGGCTAGGAGGCCAAAGAACGGCCCTTTTTTGGCCTCCCGAGGCCTCCGTGCATCCTGTTTTTGACCTCCTCGGCTTCCAGAAGGCAGGTGGGGGCTGGTGGGTAGGTGTGGCGATGTGGGCAGGGCAGCCTTGTGGTCCCACGTGGGCTGGATTAATGGCTTCAGCAGACCATATCCAGCCCGCGGGCTGTAGTTTGAGGACCCCTGATTTACAATGTTATTGTGGAAGCTTATAAATGTGATAGCTTTAGACCTCTGTACCCTTCTTTTGACTTCTAAGAGCTAGTTTGGTACAGTGGTTAAAAGACAGGAAGACTATATGCCCCATCTTAGACATGAAGTCATTAGGGTGATTTTGGGCCAGTCATTCTCTCAGCCAAGAAAGCAAAGGTTCCAGAAAATGTTGCCAGGAAAACTGCAGGAACCTGTCCAGGCAACACCAGGAGTCAAGATTTGAAGTCACATACGCTTCTGGCCTCCAGCTACTGATATTCAGTGCAGTTTAAATGTGGATACTCAGTATTGCCATCATAATTATCAGCCTATGACTCAGTTTCATAAAATTGAAGTATCAATTTACACTGGAGAATATATGTGGGAAATATTTCACTGTCTGTTCCTTTATAAAATATCTGGTCTTCAAATATGTTAAGGGCAGAAAAGGAAATGTTTCATCAAACAGCTTCTTTAAAATGTGAATTTGCTCTGGCTCACCATTGAGAAATGGATCCTAATTTATTAGCTATGTATATGTCTCATGTTACTACTGAGACATATACATATGTCTCAGTAGTAACTGTCAGGCACAGGAAATCAGGAGTAGAGAGAGTTCTAAAGCACTATAACTTTATTTCATTCTATCTATTCGTAAGAATCTATTCCCTCCCCCCCGAGATTTTAGTTTATTCAGAGGGTTAAAATACAAAATGCCAAAATATTTTTAAAAATCTGATCTAACAATCAAGGCAAATTCAGGTAAAAGCTACCTATAGCTACTGTTTAACCTCTCAAAATCATCAGAAATGTTTCACCTGGTAATCCTGAGGTATAAAGTTGTCAATTATAAGCATTTGAAGACGAAGCTCTCTGCTGAGCTGTCGAATGTTCTCCAGTAAACCTTCAATTTCTCTTTGATGCTCTTGCTGCAGGTCTGCCATCTACAAATACGGTATAAACCAAACCAAACTGAGAATATTTAGAATATTTTAAAAAATATTTAAAAATTATATTTTAAAAGTTATATTCTTAAATCACATTTTTAAACAATCAACATTATCCTGTTTCCATCTTCTTTGTTGTTCTTAAATTTGCTGTTTCTTTTTTTTAAAAAAAACTATTTAAAGATAATCCATTAAGAATTATTCTTTCTTATTCCTTGAATAATGGTCAATAAAACCAAACAAACAACTCTGTTGGGAAAATATATGAACGACTGTAAATTATCTTTATAGTGAAAATTAAGTTAAAATAAGCTGTCTAGATGTATCAGCAATAATGGGAAATGGTCAATGACATAGAGAAAAATGTATCCCCCAAGATTTTTCTCCCAAACACTCATTCTCAACCTTAGGCTTCTAAAAATGCATTTAAGTAAACAGTCAGATGGGAATTCAAAAAATAGTGTTCAGATATATGTATCTTATAAGCAAATGCTTAGCAAATAATTAACAAAGTAGTTGTTTCTTTTTCCGATGTGCTAAGGCCGTATTGACTTCATGCTACTCTAAACTGCTGGAGGAAGAGATGGATTTTTTTTTCTTTTGCTGCCTCTATTCCAAAAATAAATTAAATGAACTATTGGACTTAAACTGCTCTTTTTATGGTCACGCTACCAATTCTTTCAAAAGTATAAATAATTCAAGCATATGTTCTTCCTGTATACTAATTATGTGCAGCAGGTATGCTTGTTTCAGTAAGTAACCTTAGTCTCCTGAAAAGCCTCAGGGAACATCTACATACCAACTTCCATTTTCCTCTTTAGTTTCTTCTTACTCAGCCACTGAGCCATGTTCAATTTCCTCTTACAAGAATCATTTCTGTATACCTACAAGCAGCACCTTTATCCTGAAACCAGACTCTTTTCATTATTTATAATACTGACCTCTGACTTGGCTGCCATGAGCATTGTCCACACTTTTTTCAGCTTCTTAGTCTTCCCTTGAGCTTCCTCTTGCAGGCTGGTATATTTTTCTTCAATGTCCAAACGCTCTTGCTATTTTTCAAATTAAAAAATAAAATAGATAGGCCACCATTGTCTAACTGATGAGCAGGTGCAAGAATATTATTTTACATAAGCCCTTGGAGGAGGATTCATAAAATAAGAGTACAATAATATTTTGACACCCAATTGTGCCATTTGTGCATCTATTTCAGACACTCACCAAAGCTCACCCAAGGTGAGCTTTAAATCTTATTTGAATGCTTTAATTAGCAAGGTCTGACAAATTTGGAAATGAGGTCTTTTCCAGCTTCTACTTATGCTGAAGCAGAAAAAGACTATCCGGTCTTTTATATAGTTGTGGTTTTTTATCAATTACATCTGAAAGATTTAGAGCTTCCGTATGATGCTTTCCAATGAGTATCAAGATATATCTCCAAAGTTTTAAGCATCCAGTTTTTTTGAAGGAAGAAGCTTGTGTTAAAATTGGACATATCTGTGAGAGGGAAAAGACCACATTTCCTTCCTTCTAGTTGCCATTTTAGTTTTTCATTGGTTTTTTTTCCTGAAGCTGAAACTGAACTTGAAGCCTTGACTTGTTGGTTAGTTCAAGTGCATTAATTCCTACAGGACTACAACTTAAATGCAGACAAAATGAACTTTTGCCATAATCAATATATGTCCATTTTTCTTCTTTCCTTTGAATTTACTTAGATACTAAGGACAAGCTTTCTTCCTTTTGCTATGTTTTTGGACAAAGTCCAAAGTCAAATACCTTTTTGGACACGAAACTTTGTCCAAAAATGTATTCCCCATTTATCAAATTTCTAGTCTCCTTCACTGCTTCCTTGAGTTCTGAATTTGGAAGCATAGTTTGCCATGTCTGGGCTGCAAAATTCTGGGTGACCACTAGAGTAAGCATTTTTGTTTCTCTTTGCTGCCCTCTAGTGCTTGTCCAAATGTATGCAGTTCGGACATGGCATCCTTGATCACTGCACTTATATTTTGACTAGATGCTTCCTTCTCTGCTTCCTTTAGTAGTTAAACCATGCATTTCTTTTCATTTTCTTCAGTTACATCTCATTGTCTAGAAAAGCTTCAATATTGGTTCCCTTTCAAGGGTGCCTTAAAGAGATTCTGCTTCTTTTTCTATTTATGATGGTAAGTATGCTAGTTGTTTACCCAACTCTATTCTAAAAAAAAAAAAATAGGGTTGTAAAAAGTAAAAGGGTTTCATTGGACTATTATATCTCCTCTTTTCAGTACTACAGGACATATCTCTAAACTTTTGGATACTATCATATTATATGCAGATATACTATTACTTCTTGATTATTCCTTAGCCTTGGCTGAACATAAAACACATAGATGAAGAACGGTATCATGGAGGCTGTTTAGAATAAAAGAAATCAATAGTTCAGCAAGATAATAAGTAGACCTCTTTCTCCTCCAGCTCTTTTCGGAGTTGCTCTGCTCTTTTCCTTCGTTCTTCCAACTCCATGTTAGATTCTTCCAAAAGTTTCTCTTGCTCCTCAGCTTTAGCCAACAAATCCACACCTCCCACAATCACTTTTTTTTCCAAAGCTGACAACTTCTCTAATAGTGATTGATGTTCTTGCCTAGAGAAACAGGGGGAAAAAAACAAACCTTTGTATTCCTACAGCCAGGATTCTACAGCTAAAAATCCCAAATGTAGCAGCCCATATTGCATATGACAGAAGTCCTAAACAATTCTTTACATTCTCTTACTAATCTTAAGAAAATTAAGACCATGTAGGGGTATTTAGGATGATTTTAAGATTTTAATGTTCTCTCAACATCAGCCAGGCTGAACATGGCCTACTTTCCAGCAGTTCATCTGATGTATCAAGAACCCTAGTGCAGCTGTATTTACAACAAAGGAAACTTTTGATTTTTTCTCTCTCTCTCAAAATGTTCTACTTTAATGCTCTTGTGTCACCGGAATTGTTGTAACTAATGTTAAGTTACTTCTCTAATATCTCTCTATAAGAATTTCACTGAACTTCAATAAATAAGGGATGAAAGAAATAATAATGCCAACTTTCCTTATGAGTTGTTATAAAAGCTTCAATTAGAGAAGACATGTGAAGCGGTGGTGAAATCCAAATTTTTTTACTACCGGTTCTGTGGGCGTGGCTTGGTGGGCATGGTGTGGCTTGGTGGGCATGGCAGGGGAAGAATACTGCAAAATCTCCATTCCCTCCCCACTCCAGGGGAAGGATACTGCAAAATCTTCATTCCCACCAGGGGGAATCTCTGGGGCCAGCCAGAGATGGCATTTGCCGGTTCTCTGAACTACTCAAAATTTCCACTACCAGTTCTCCACAACCTGTCAGAACCTGCTGGATTTCACCCCTGATGTGAAGTGATTTGAATACTTTTATTCAACCACTTTTTATCCTCCTTCCAAGATATATTGTGCTGATCAGAGTTGGACTCAAACAAATCAGCCTGTGAGAACACTCAGTTGGAGGAATGTTCTAGGAATGTCTTCTCAAATTTCAGAATGCTTACTGTGCTTTAAGCAAATCTTTCTCCCTTTTCTCAAGTTCTGCCCGAGCTTTGTTCCTTTCTTCCTCTTCCATATCGAGCTTTGTTTCAAGTGCTTTCCTTTCCTCATCAATTTTGGCCTGCATCTCCAACATCTTGTCAGGAGAAACTTTCTTTTTTCCTTTCACAGGATTTAAAAGCAAGGTTAATTAAGCAGATGCATTTTCTCATTATACTGTCATACTAATAAAATTTTTCACTGAATTTGTTCTTGTAACAAGCTTGTAATCGACACTGCAACATAGAGACTTCTAAAAAGTATATCTACCGGTATCATCCAAAAATCAAGAAATAACCATTCTGGGGTCTTGCATCAAATACATTGTTATTCGTTCCTATTGGGAATGTTTGATTTATAATGATCAACTGGGTAAGATGTTCCAATGTTATCACACCAAAAACATTTTCATTAATTTAGAATGATGATCTTAAAAAAAATATACACACTCTAGTGATTAACTTTTAAAATTAAAAATGAAATGCAGAGTGCTGGAATAATATATTGCTGGAAGAAGAAAAAAAGAGCAAAATTATTAAGCTAAAGCAGAATTTGTCATTTGGTCAGAGGGTAGAAATAGAAGCAAGGGAAAAAAGAAGAATCTTTTTTTGTTTGCCACATGTTACTCTTTGCCCATTCCTCCCCACAACATGAAATATTCAGAAGGACAATCTTGGTAAGGTAAAAAACAAACAATAGTTGAGCTATTGCTATAGAAGGAAAATCTCTGGCTTGTCTCCCATATCTTTATTTGGACAATGTTACCCAAATTTTGTCTACATGGTGAAACCTCCTCCTCCGACTTCCGTTTTAGCTGCACTCGATCGATTAACGAAACAGAATAAATAGAATTGCATGCCCATTGTATCCACTGAGATTTTAGAGCACAAAAAGCTAGGTGAGTTTTTAAAAGTTATTTAAATTCTATTAGATGCAGTGCAAATCAAACACACCAACCTGCTTGATCTTGCATTTAAGAGGAAGAGGCAAACAAATCGCAGAGAGGCAGCACACGCACAAAGAGGAAGGGGGTGGAGAGGGAAAAAAAAGAAACATATTATTGCTTGATTTCTTTTTTTGAAAAAAATAAAAAAAAATAATTAAGGCATTCCAAAATTTGCATCTATGTACAGAAAAGGCAAACACCGCAATGCAAGATTAAAGGTCAACCTTATTGTTCCATTTTAAAACTGAAGTGGAGTAAGAATCTGATTACTCTTCAGTTTTCTGATTACAATGTAATATTACTTATCTGAACAGGGTTATGGTATGCTGTTCAAGCTCTAACCTTATCTCAGAGAATGTTCCCGGAGAAACATTCAAAAAAATAGTATGCTACCTAGACTAACTAAGGCTGGGGTATTTGAAGTAGCCAATTGTCAGGCATGCCCAGTCAAGCTTGCTTGGTGTTTGATCACAATTTCCAATCAACCGTCTGCATCATTCATAGATTCTAATATGGTTGTAACTTTGATTTGAATAAAAACAGATTTATTTCCAAAAAGTCAGATGTTTCCTTAGAGATAAAGTGGCACATTTTAATAGGGGTTAACAAAAAGGAGGAGGAAAACAAGAGAAATAAGAGGAGGAAATGCCGTGACTCATGCAGCATGCAAAAGGGGGGAAAGCCATTATGTGGGGAAAGTAAGTTATGATTTCAAAAAACAGCTGCCATCATTATCCCACTCATCATATCAAGCTGGAAAGTATCCAGCCAACTGTGATGTGTTTCCCCAATGAAACATTCCATTGTGATTGAAAGCCAGCAGCAGGGGGAAGAGGTGGTGGGAGAAGACTTTGTTTCAAACTATTAATGGACATATAAAATAAAGATCTATTTAATTTGTTCCATCACGTCTGCTGCCAGGAACTAGTCGATCGCTATCTGCAAAACTCTGCTGAAACAGAGATTTTCTATTTACTCTGATAAGCAGGAAACAGCTGACATGCAGATATGCATGATTAAGATATGGGTGTCTTTTCCTCCAGAGTTAGGGGATCTGGGGTGTGGTCAAAAGAGTTAAGATGATGCCTGCAATAATGCGATGGAAGATGACATTTTTATTTTTAAAAAATTTTTTTTTAAAAAAAACCACACCCTATGGACACCCCTGCTCCAGAAACTAATGGGAAGTTCCCACATAAGCAGAGTGTTAGATGTCTAAAGGGACATGGTGGCTCAGTGGCTAAGACGCTGAGTTTATCGATCAAAAGACTGGCAGTTCAGGGGTTGGAATCCCTAGTGCCATGTAATGGGGTGAGCTCCCGTTACTTGTCCCAGCTTCTGCCAATCTAGCAGTTCGAAAGAACGTAAAAAATGCAAGTAGAAAAATAGGGACCACCTTTGGTGGGAAGGTAACAGCACTCCGTGCGTCTTTGGCGTTTAGTCATGCCGGCCACTGACCACGGAGACGTCTTCGGACAGTGCTGGCTCTCTGGCTTTGAAACGGAGATGAGCACCACCCCCTAGAGTCGGGAACGACTAGCACATATGCGCGAGGGGAACCTTTACCTTTACCTTGGTGTCTAAAATCATTTACTAGTGACGTTCAGTGTCACTTGTATCAAAGATTATCTAACCAGCTCCCTTTCCAAAGCATATACCTACAGAAAAAATATTGCCAAAAGCTATCTGTGCTTAGTATGATTGTACCATATCAGACAGTGTCAACAATGCCTTCTTAAAAATCGTTCCTGTTACTCAACACCCTGGCTGATATGAGCAATATCAATATTTCCTTTTTTCCTTTCTTGGACTATTTAGCTAAGGTGAATCCTGGTGTTTGTAGGTAAGTTTGAAACAGCAAAAGAAAAAGCATGCTTTACTTTATGCGTAGCAAATCAACATTTCACTCTGAACAAAACTGATGTATCAGGGACAGAGGAGCAAAATGCAGCATCAAAACAATGAGCGCATGGATTATGGAGAGGCCAAAGCTTCACTGGATGACTTAAGAGCTCCCACTCACTAGTGAAGGTTTTATCCAGAGGTTTTTCTATGACAGAGCATGGAGAGTCTGAACTACTGCTGCTGCTACTGCCTGGAAAATACAGAAGTGGGCCCCATGGAAATCCCAGGAAAGAAGAAGAAGAAACAAGAAATACATGCTGAACATTAGATCTAAAGGGTAAAAGATCAACCCAAAAGTCCTCAAGAGAGACTGACTCTTTGATGCATCACCTCAGGTTCCTTTAAGAACCCTGCTGTGCAACTGTACAGCTCAGAATTTTAATGTACCCTGATTGGTTGACAAATCCTCCTGAGGTCATTTTTGAGGGTGAGCAGAGATATCAACAAACACAATTTATAATCCCTTGGTCTGTAAAGAAGTGCAATTCTCACTTCTTCAGGCAACGTTTCAATAGTATTATTAAACATTATTATTAAAGGTTTAACTATAACTAACAATGCATCAATTAAAAACCTCAGAGGGGGAAGAGATCCATAAAGGGGGAAAGGAGCATCAGCCCTTCAAGTGTTTTTGCTTCAACCAAATTAGGACTCCTTTCAGATAAGCACAAAAGACTTGCTTAGAGCAAAGGTAGATAAAAACTGCATTTGAACTTGTTGTTCTGACCCAGGATTTCAAGGAATTCGATTGAGCTATGAAGCAAAGTAGATGGGGCCAGGCAGAAATCCCTCAGATAAAAATAAATCAGAATCAACTTCACAGCAGTCTACAGACCTTAGATATTGGTTGAGAAAACCATCATTAAAATATGGCAGAGGGAGCTCTGAAGTACACAAAACTTGTGCCTGGGGACCGATGGGCTTGTGAATTGCCCATCCCTGATTTAAATTACCTTTCCCAGCCTGGTGCTCTTCAGGTATGTTGAGTGTATCATTCCTATAATCCCCTGGCAAATGCATTTAATTTATGAAAATTAAAGTTCAACATATCTGGAGGGCTCCAAGTTGGGGAAGATTTCTTTAAATCAGTAATGCATTGGCAGGTTTCGGGTCATGTGCTATCCAATTATACATGGATAAGAACTCCTAAAAGAAGACATTTTGCAACCAAATAACAATATTTTCTCTATTCACAACACTGAAACTGAAATCTGCCTCCTTTGTCTCCATAGCACATTGCTCAGCGTAAAAGTAGTTTCCGAAATTCTATCTCAAGTTACTACCCTGGACTTGATACATACAACAGACTAAGTTAAGTCTTATGTGCAATTAAACTACAGTATTATTCACAGCTACATTATTATGACTAAGCTTTTAAAAATTAAGTTAAATTGAATGAAGATCAACAGGAAGCTTAAAGTCCTGTAGATTCTTTTTTCTTTCTAGAGGGTCCCTGAAGTTAACAGAAGGATATCCTTCATTTTTCAGAGGTAAAGTTTAACAATGCCATCATTATTTTCCCCCACAATCACCAAACAGGAAACAAAAATATTGTCTTTAGGAGTGAATGTCCAATACATTCAACCAAATTTCTATATGCAAACACCCCCAATTCTAAAACTTATTGGTTTAAATGAAGTAGAAGCCAAAGTTCAGAAGACAGACCAGAACTTAACTTTTGTGCTTTCTAGGAAACATCAATACTAGCTAGAAGATATTTGAGTGTCATTACACCCCACAATTATTTTATCCTTAAAAAAACCTTTTTAATTGTTATGATTTAACTAAATACAGTTTTATAGAAGGACAAGTTTACTGCAGTGGGCGCTTAGGCACAAACATGAAGATGATATCAAGTGATCTGAAAGCACCTTACCTCTACGTTTCTTTCGTTTTTCTCCATCTTCACCAATTTCCCCATCATCCTCTTCATCATCCTCTTCAGAGCCACTGGTCTCAGAGCCAGAGATTTCTTCCCCTACAGCAGTTTGGCATTTTTAATTCAGGAAACAAAAGATTTTAAATTAATTTTTATCTACAGAATCCTGGTGTGTTAATTTAAATCCCGGTCTAATTTTACCCTAATCTAATTTTACAAGTTTTGTTAGAAAATAGGACTACAAAGAAACTGATCAAAAATAATTAGCAAATTATCAAGAAATCCTTGGCAAGTGATATTGCTACCAAAGGCTCTGTTTCTTATCAAATGTAACTGACTGTGCCTTCTGCTTTGTATTTGATGCAAACAAACCTACATTTAGGGAATAAGAATAGGTGATGCCTGTAACACATTCTTAGCTGCTATCTAATCGGTAGATGTAATATTTCATTGAAAGCAGTTAAAACCATGAATGGAGGTTGCATGTTGGACTTGGATTAAAGAAGACATTAAACTGGTAAACTTGACAGGTAGGTTTAGGACACTCAGTATCTCCTAGCATAAGCTATAGTACAAGATGCTCAAAGACATAAAATAGAAGGAAAACAAATATGTGTATCATCCTAATTTCTTGAAGTAAGCACAGGATAATCCAATATATATATTAAAATCTACATTTCTCGTTTGCCATTTTATTGGAGAACTTGGACTGTATTTAAAATGGACATTACAAGCCAGATGTATTAATAGGAGACAATGAACAAATTACCTTCTTCCAACTTTTTCTTAAGTTCTTCTATTTCTTTTTGAAACTGGCGAAGTAAGGCATCCTTTGGATCTTCATTAATTCTAGCCTTATTCTTGATATTTTTAGCACGGTTAGCATATCGCAGAGTGCTGATGGTCTCATCATAATTGTAGTCTGCTGGGCCAATGTTTGCACACTAAGAAGAAAGAAAAAAAAATATAAACAGGCATAAAAGCCTGCAATTAAGTATACAGCAGTCTAATTCTCAATTTACAGAAAGTGCAACATTATGGTCAAATGTAAGCTGAAGCTAGATTTCTAACATACCGGTAGTTAGATTTTAAGTGCAAGAACATTTTGTATGCTTTTCAAAACTAAGCACATGGGAAACATTTACAACTCAATCAAGAAATGCTCAAAGCCAAAAATCGCACACCTCTCCAGCTATGCTTGGACACTGGCATTCTCCACAATAGGCAGGTGATCAGGACCATCAAAACCAGAACTACTGATCACTTCCACTGCACCAGTTCTTTACATTCCTGGCATGGGAAGCTTGGAGGGAAACCACATGTTCATAATTTATCCTTACTGAACTGCAATGAATTGGGCAACTGACACAATTCCAATTGGCAAGCATCACCTCTGGGAGTAGATGTTATATCAAGAGGGAGAATTCAACAAGCTTGAGGAAAATCCAACATTTGCAGAACTATGAAAAAGCTTTAAGAGGAAAAAAACCTGAAAGAAAGGGTGCGCAAAAAAGCTCACTGAGGACTTTCCATGCTCCATGGAAGCATGCTCCAAGAAGCAAACACTGCCTGCTTGTGATAACTTGACATTTAAAAAGGAACTGGAATGGAGCATCTCAGATATAAAAAAAACTTCCCAAAGGACATCTCTACCCACCCAGCTACACCAAGCAACCCTTGATTCCTCTGAGGCAACTGATCCATTCTATGTAGCTATCCCCCATTTTTCAATGGCGAATAGAGAAGCTAAAATTTTAAAAATGTTACTACACTGTGGAAACCTACAGACTAACAAAGCCTATTTGTAGAGATTTAAGGGGCTCTTTTTAAAGGAGAGAAAGAGAAACAGAGAGACAGAGAGATAGAAATCTAGAGTTTCATGATCTCTGCACCCAAGTTAATTCAACTATCATTGATCATCTGCTTAGTGCAGTGATTAAAGCATTTGATTTATCTTTCACCAGTTTCTTAAAACTTCAACAGATGAACTTTTGAAAGTTACTACCTAACATTCTATTTTATAGGATTGTTGTATGAAGAAAAGGAAACAGGGAATGAACATGTATGCTGGATTGGCCAACCCTTTGGATTTGCATTTGTGGTAGGCTAATGGCCCCAGCATCTAGAAGGATGTTGCAAAATCACATTGATTAAATCAAGATACCACATCTTTTCTTGAAAAGATGTGGGAGGGGCATTACAATTAAGATAATTTGAGTGTGAATTTTTATATATTTCTTGCCACAAAACATTTGGAAACGCTACCACTGATTTTCAGGTATTGGAGATGACTTCAAAAGCTGAAAAATGAGGATTCAAGGTTGCATGTGGGATTTAGCATTCTTTGCAAATAGAAAATATGTGGTGAGAAGAATAATTAAGGAGAACTAGGAGCTGAAGCTATTAATATATTTTGCTTGCAGAATTACTGTATAACACAACTGTATATTGTACTGCATACAATGTACAATAAAATCAGAATTATAAATTATCAATATAAACAATTTTTCCAATTTTGATACTAAAATAATAGCTAATTAGCATTTGATATGGCACTGCTGCTTAATCCCCAAGGCCTTCCAGAACCATATGTACACTTGCTTCCAGAAAGCTGTGAGGATGGTGGGGGGGCATCCTTGGTTCAAGGAAGAAGCTGTTCCAAAAGAAGAAAGATATTACAGAGAACATTTGCTGTCAGGCCCCTTCCTTCTGCACCTCTTGGGAGGTGGCTTTCATTAGTAAGCAATCCCTAGTTGTTGCCATGGGACAGACAGAAACTATCAAGGGTTCTAAGATATTCAGGCCCTGAGCCACATAGGGCTTTAAAGATAGTGATTAGCACTTGAATTCCTTACTGGTAGCCAATGTAGCTCCTGCATTATAAGAGTACCATGGCACTAATGCCACTAACCACTGAGTGTACATTCCACTCTGTTCTGGACCAGCTGATTACTGGTCCAGGAGCTGCCATCCATCAAGCAAATTACAGTAATTTAATCTAGAGCTGATAAAGGCACAAATAACTGTTTTCAGTGCATCTTCTTCAACATAAGGAGAAAAGAGCCTTGGTAGTACAGGGGTTTAAGGCACCCTGTTATTAAGCTGGTTATTAAGACCAGCTGCCTGCAATTACTGCAGGGTTCGAATCTCGCCAAGGCTCAAGGTTGACTCAGCCTTCCATCCTTTCTAAGGTAGGTAAATTGAGGACCCAGTTGTGGGGGCAATAAGCTGACTTTGTATAAATATACAAAAGGATGAAGGCTATTGCTGAGCACATTGTAAGCCGCCCTGAGTCTTCGGAGAAGGGCGGCATATAAATCAAATTAAAAATAAATAAATAAAATAAGGCACACCACCAGCCACACACTGCAAAATCCCTTCTGGCCACAGTCTTCATCTGCTCTTTGAGCAAGAGCTGTGAGTGCAAGACCCTTGACTTTCTTTCTGAGGTAGAACAATACCATCAAGAGTCAAAGAGCTGTAGTGCTGAAATCTCTGAATCAACAGTAACTCCATCTTGTTTGGATTGAGCTTGAACCAGCTTCCCCCATCCAGAACCTGGTAGCCTCTGGATTGTCATTTACTTGCCCTACACAAATCACTAATGTCTCATTATTACCATCATAGTTTTGGAGTTGCCGCCAAGAGAATCCTGGAGTAGCCGGGTCAGTTTAGAATTACGGTAAGGCACATGAGTGCTCTTTCCATCCACCAGTGCTGAGATGACATTCCCAAGGGTGGAGAGAGAAAGGTTTATTTTTGTTGCTTCTTTCAGTCGTTGTCCAGTAGCTCCAGTTTTTGCTTGCCTTTCTGAACCCTTTAGGAAGAGAGAAAGAGGCAGAGAGTTAAGGGACATTTCTGCTCTTCCAGAAATACTTTCTTCAAAGAAGAGCATTAAATAAAGCAACTGAAAAAGGCTGCCTGCTTGATCTGAAACCACATGCAAGAGGGGAGGCACAAAAAGCCCACACCAATAGAGAAGGGGCCCTTAAAGAGGTAAGGCAGCATAGGTTTGGAAATGAAGGTTCATTTAAGGACATGAAGAAATCCTCCACTCCAACTAGCAATTTCTAGCAGCTTCTTTAGGAACAGAGGAAGTCCTGACAATAGCTATAATTCAGTGGTGGGATTAAAATTTTTTTACTACCAGTTCTGTGGGCGTGGCTTGGTGGGTGTGGCAGGGGAAGGATACTGCCAAATCCCCATTCCCCATTCCCTCCCCACTCCAGGGGAAGGTTACTGCCAAATCCTCATTCCCTCCCGATCAGCTGGGACTCTGGAGGAAGAGAATAGATGGGAGCCAGTCACAGGTGGTATTTGCTATTTCTCAGAACTACTCAAAATTTCTGCTACCGGTTCTCCAGAACTGGTCAGAACCTGCTGAATATCACCTCTGCTGTGACAAAACATGCTACAAACTTATGAAAAGAAAAAACTTACCGCAAGATCTACTAGATGTAGTTTGCCCATACGCACATGTATATTCCCATCTACACCCTTCTCACTGCACTCAATTGTGATTGTGAAGATAGCATGAGAACGGGAACTGTGCTCGTTCATATTAGTGGCGCCAACAGAACCTATTGACACAGAAAAGGGAATATAAAAGCTTGAATTAATAACAACATCTTGACTTTTTGACACTGCTCTAGCAGCCCTGTTCCAACATTGTGGGGGAAGGAAAAAATAACAGAATGAATGAACAGGTATCAAAACTCTATCTACTCAAGCTGTCTTCAGCTTGCTTGCATGGTTTTTTATATTTACATTAATTATAAAAATGAAAAGCTTAGGCAAGCTTCAGGAACCAAATCAAATTTGATCACTTTTTTATATCAACGGCTGCATATGTAGAAACACATGTACTGAGCCAGCTGCACTGGAAAAGACAAAGGAATCACCATAAATATTATATAGATAGATTTTCTTACACTTTTATAATGAATAATTACAATTAATGAAACTGAGGACATTCCACAAAGAATATGAAGCACTCAACTAGGGCTATGCAACTTACGGTTTTTATGGCCAAGAGTCATAATTCTATCCATGTCATCTGCATTGTTTACAACGTAGGCTGAAAGATCTTTGATATAGACTCCTACATCGGGTCGTTCTTTAACCTATAAGACATTTTAGTTAATAATTTCTATGCACAATATGTATTTTAAAACAACTGTTCCTGGTGTTCTTTATATTCAGTGGAATAGACCATACAAGTATTTATGTTCTTAGAATATTAAAGAGAGCTAGTCTGGTGTAGTGATTAAGGTGCTGGCCTAGAAACCAGGCGACTGTGAGTTCTAGGCATCCTTTAGGCATAAAAGCTGGCTGAGTGACTTTGAGCCAGTTACTCTCCCTCAACCCAGTCTACTCCAGTCTACCTCACAGTATTGTTGTTGTGGAGAAAAAAAGACAGGAATATTAGTATATTCAGTCTGTTTGTGTGTGCATGTATAAAAACTAGCACCCATAACACTCTAGACTTAACTACTATTGATAAGAAAGACCAAAAAAAATCTGGATAGAGGACTTTGTAGTATCTGGAGACAGCAGAAGAGAAGAGAAAGAACTGAAAAAATTCACAAAACATAAATACTTACAAATAGAAGTAGAACAACTGTGGCAAAAGAAACAAAGATAATACCAATATGACTAGGTGCCTTGGGTGAAATGCCAAAACACCCGAAGCACCATCAACATTGACAAAATAACCATCAGTCAAATGCAAAAGGCAACTTTTCTTGGAACAGCTTTCATCCTGTGATGATACCTTTAATACCATCGAACAACATTTGCCTATCCCAGGGACTTGGGAAGAATTTGGTAGCTGGATAAAAATGGCAAATCCAATCAAAACGTCTAACTGACTGTGTGAAAAGCCATAATAAATCAGAGGTGAGCACTGTAATGTCATTTGTGTAAACCAGGAGTGATATCTACTACCTTCCTTACCGGTTTGTAAGTGCTCACTTCGCTTGCTCGCGCGCACACATCACATGCGCACACAGACCTTATGTGTATGCACAAAAACTTATGCGCATGCGCAGAAAGTAAAGAACATATTACTTCCTGGTTACTTACTTACTTACTTACTTACTTACTTACTTACTTACTTACTTACTTACTTATTTATTTATTTATTTATTTATTTATTTATTTATTTGTATTTCTATGCCGCCCACTCTCCGAGGACTCTGGGCGGCTTACAACAAAGACAGTATACTAAATAGCATATTGCCCCCAACAATCTGGGTCCTCATTTTACCCACCTCGGAAGGATGGAAGGCTGAGTCAACCTTGAGCCAGTAAGATTTGATCTGCTGATCTACTGAACTAGCAGTCAGCTGAAGTAGCTGCAGTACAGCATTCTAACCACTGCGCCACCTCGGCTCAGTTAAAACCAAGAAGTAACGACACCCAGGCGGGTGGATGGAGCTTTGCTCTGCCATTACTACCGGATTGCCGAACCACACGCCACGATCGCTACCGAATCACCCGATCCAGTCCGAGCATTTCACCCCTGGTGTAAACGGCAGAGAGGTCATCATGTACCTAGTTTTCACAATGGTAAGAATTTCAGTTTTTACCTCTAGCCTCTGTGTCTGGTCCTTTCCCAAGAGGTCACGAACTTCCTCATTGTAGATTTCCAAGTAAGAAACTCGAACCAAAAACCTGAAGTTTAAAAATACAATTACAGCAAAAACATTGCCAGAATTAATTTTAATGTATGAATGGGGGGGGGAGGGAAGAGAAAGGGGAAGATACACTGGAATTATAGCCTCTATCTTATTAGGGGGGGGAAAGATTCCATTTGGGGCATTTCAAATTAAGAAATGTATTTGAGACAGAAATGCAACAGAAATGTCATGCTCTGTATGATTTTTCCATAAAGTTATGAAGTAAAGACAATGGAATCCATCCACTCTTTTGTGAGGCGATTTCTATAAGGAAATCGGAAGGAATTAAGGAATCCCCTTTCTTTCTCCTCTCTGAAGTATTCAGTATCTCACATTGCTGGAGTAAAATGGAGAAGCTCGGAGAATTTATTCTAAATTATACTAAAATGAAGAAAGCTTTGGGTAGTCAAAAGTTTAGAGGTATGTTTAAGAATCAGGTTACATTAAGTTAGAGTGTTCAGAATAATTTTGGTACCTAATATTTATTTCAGCTAAGGCTTGAGTTGGTAGATTGCAAGTTTTTTAAATTAAATAAATACCTAATTAAATTTATAAATTTATTTATTAAATTTATATACCACCCATCTCAGTTTGGGTGGCAAGCAAGTTTCTATGATGCTTATTAAAAGACAAAGAAAACTCTGCAAGCAAGAATTTACATATGTACTGCTGAGTGCTGTTAGAAGCAGTATGTCCTATAGAAGTATTTTTTTTTCATGAAACACCTATTCAGTTTAGATAATTCATTGCTACTGGCAAATCAACAGGAGCATTAGATAATTGTAAGGCAAATTTCAAAAGCTGTCTATCTTTGGATATTAAAAGAAAACTAAAAGGAATGGTGTTTAAATACATTAACCATGTATAATCAGACTAATTAATGAAATGTATGTCAATCAGTATATTAATGCCAATATGCTGACACTAATAAGCCATACCAATCACTCTTATGGTAGAGTGATAATGCATAATTTTAGGCTATATATTTGTGTGAATGAGCACATATGAAAAATGCAGGATGTATTTCCCTCCACAGATATAAGGCCAAAAAGGCAGAAAGAAATTCAGTTCAAGGACAAAAAAGATGACTTTGAAGAAAAAGAATCATTCCTAAAACAACTGACAGTTCCCATGTGAACTGGATAAGACAATGGCACTCTGGAGAAAAAGTACCAAGTGATATAACAAAAGTGAAACAACATTATTGGTCAAATTTGTTGGAAAGTATAGAATGAGTAAGTAAGTACCTCCCTCATTTCTTCTGGAATTCAAACCCAGCTTGGCCATCTAGACTTTGAGTTAGATAAGTGTGCCTGGATGTATGCATGAATAGAGCTTTTGGTTCACAAAAGCAAGGAGTCTGCATTTGTTTCTAAGTTCTTGAAACTCTAGATAGAAAAAGCCAAGTAGCACTGGCAATGCCTTCCAGCTCTCAGTGTGACAACATCTGTTGCCTTCATATCCTGATTGTGTTTTCCCACCAGCACCTAATTTTCCCCAGTTGGAAACCAAATCCTGGACTAGGTGGAATTTCAGTCTGGTCCAGGAAAGCCCTTCTGAAGTGGAATTGATACTGGCAGGATAGGAATGTGAAGAAAGAAAACGAATTATTTTACCTTGTATCTCCTTCAGCTTTTGCAATGTGTCCAAATACATGAGCAAAAGAATTGGGAATGATTCCCCTGAGTTCTGGTACAGCCCGGACACCCTCCATAGTAAAAGTCTTTCCTGTTCCCGTCTGTCCATAAGCAAAAATGGTACCTGTAATATAAATCCTTTCTTTAGCACTCCTAGTACCAGGAGGGCACAGGCTCTCCTAGGTGTTCATGCACATGTCGAGAAGTAAGGATCTCTATGAAACTTCCAAGCATGAAGCAAAAACACAGTTCTTCTGTCACTTTCTCATATGTTCATTCATGACACTGTTTCATCACATTTCTGAATCAAACTGTGATTTCTTTTTGTTTAAAAATATACCTTCCCCAAATTCCAGTAGTCCTCAACCTACAACAATTCGCTTAGTGATCATTGGAAGTTACAACGGCACTGAAAAAAGTGACCTATGACCATTTTTCACACTTACGACTGTTGCAGCATCCCAATGGTTACATGAAAATTTAGACGCTTGGCAACTGACTCAGGGTTATGACAGTTGCAGTGTCCTGGGATCATTATGAGCATCTTGGAGACCTTCTGACAAGTAACGTCAATGGGGAAGCCAGATTCACTTAACAACAGTCTTACCAATTTAACAACTTCAGTGATTCACTTAACAACTATGGCAAGAAAAGTCGTAAAATGGGACAAAACTTAATTAACAAATGTCTCACTTAGCAATGGAAATTATGGGCTCAATTGTGGTTGTAATTTGAGAACTACCCATATATTTTTTTCCTAAGCCTAAAATACAATTTTCTATGTACGGTATATTTATTAAACATTAGAAAATATTTTCACAAAATGAAGGATAAGTGCATATTAATCCACAATATGAAAATCAGGTTGTGTCCTTTGAGTCCAGCCAAATAAAACCAGGCATCTTTGAACACCCCAACTCTCAACAACTAAAGAACTGACTTATCACATATGTCTCACCAGAAAAAACTTTGGAGTTGCATATACAAAGCATAGTCCTCACTTACCAACAGTAATTGGGGCCAGGAACTCCATTGCTAAGTGATGTGGTTATGCAGTGTGATGTCATGTGACTCCATTAACTTATGATGGCAGTTCCAGCAATCCCAGTTGTCATTCTTTGGTGAATCTCAAGTGGTTGCAGCATCCTGGCTATCATTTCTGACCTCCTGCTGGCTTCCCATTGACTTTGCTTGTGAAAAGCCAGGAAAGAAGATCTCAAATGGTGATTACACGACCACAGGATGCTGCAATGGCCACAACTATGAGGATCTGTTGTATATCCCCTCATTCAATGCTGTTGCAACTTTGAATGGTTACAGAACAAGGTGGACTACCTGTAACGTCCTTGTAACTGTTAGGGGCAAACAAGTATATATAGACTTGTACAGTTAGTCCTTGACTTATGACCACAATTGAGCCCAAAATTTCTGTTGTTAAGTGAGACACTTGTTAAGTGCGTTTTCTCTCATTTTACGACATTTCTTGTCACAGTTGTTAAGTGAATCACTGCAGTTGATAAATTAGTACCATGTTAAGTGAATCTGGCTTCCCCATTGATTTTGCTCATCAAAAGATTGCAATTGGTGATCACATGACCTTGGGACACTGCAGCCATCATAAATATGAGGCAGTTGCTAAACATCTGAATTTTGATCACATGATCATGGGGCTGCTACAAGGTCGTGTGAAAAATGGTCATAAGCCACTTTTTTCAGTGTCATTGTAAATTTGAATGGTCACTAATTGAACTGTTGTAAGTTGAGGACTACCTGTGTAGAGTTTAGTTTTGACAGACCCAACTCTGATGCCTTTTGCAAGTGTTGAATTGGCTGATCCTGGCTTAATAAGTCTAACTGGACTGATATCTTGCATTATCTATATATATAAAAGCGAAAACCACTCATGCATTAATCACGAAATCTCCAGAACCGTAAAGCCTACAAACTTGAAATTTGCCACATATGTTCCTCTTGGCTTCTAGGTGCTCACTAAGAGAGGATTTTTTGAAATGACCATCAGAGCATTAGTATTTCCTATATTATTATTATTAACACGCTCTGATGCTAAGGAGTTCTACTCCCCCTCTCCACCTCAAAAGAAATTTGTTCCAAATGCAAAACACAAGCAGAGGAGGAGTTTCACTTTCAGTTTTACTTTCACAGCAGCAAGCACCTTTACTACAGAACAGTTGAGCTAAACCACGCCCAGTCTCCTTCCTGTCTCCTTCTTGCTCACACAGCAAATACTGTTTGAGTTTCCAAACACCCCTCAACTCTCTCACACACTGACAGGATGCTAGCCAGATGAATACCACTGGATGCTGCGGGCTGGGACATTCTACTTCCCCTCCCCCTCTGTTCCAACTGCCAGTTGCATTATATTAACACACTATTACACATTCTACATTTAGTTTCAGGCTGCAAGTGTCAATTTATCAAGCCCAAGCACATAGTTTCATAGAGAAGCACAGGCGTCCAGCTAGTATATATATAGGTGAAGAAAGGCAGACAGTCATATGATTATTTTTCTGAGCAAAAAGGTTTCCACAAAAGCTAAGTACAATCCTTCTCTATCTTAGTGCACTTTGAAGGACTCTATTGAGGATTGTTTCTCTGTGGCTCAAAATAGAGATGTTACAAGAAGCAAATCCATTTTGTAAATAGGGGGCTCCATACTGAAATAGAACAGCAAAAGTTGTGCATGTGTCTATACCTATCTATTCACACATGCATACACACATGCACACACCCCACACAAATGCAGAGTAGTTCTAATATTTAGGAAAGGCAATTGTGCTGCAAAAGAAAGTGTTTACATCTGGCTCTCCTGCCTCCCCTTCTCCATCCCGTTAGAATGAAGAAGCACTCACCATTGTAACCTTCCAGCACAGAGTCAATAATTGGCCTTGCAGTCAAGTTATAGACGTCGAGTTGCTTGCTCTCTGGCCCAAATACAGTATCAAAAGTAAATGTCTTGGGAGGTTCATTGGAAGAATCTGTTTTATGCACAGTAATAGTGCCTCTCATTTCATCAACATTGACAGCCATTTTATAACACATGGTCTTCTCCCTCTCATTGAGTGGCCGGCAACGAACCACAACTTTGACATTATCGGAATTATCAGATTTCTCTGGCTTTTCAGATCTGTTGATCTACATGGAGAAAGAAATGCCCCATTATTATTCAGCAAAGAGCAAGACCAAGATACCAAAACATGATTACAGTCGTAACTCCCATAAGGAAAAAAAAATAAATAAAACACTTCCTGAAGCAATTTGGCAATAACTATTTTTGGAAAATATGAAATCTTCTATTTTTGGATTATATTTAAGTGGTCACTAAAAAAAATAGAAAGGAGCATCAAAATGTTTTATGAAAAATTTTTGCATTTGATCTGGCAAGATTTTCTTGTGGATAGGCCCAATAAAGGTACTTTACTTTAAAACAGGGGTCCCCAACCGCCGGGCTGTGGCCCACTACCAGGACATGGTCTATTCGCAACTGGGCCACAGCCCGATGCACAGATGTGTGCATGCAGCTTAACTGATGCAAGTGGCAGGCTGGCAAACACATGTAGTTTGATGTGAGTGGTGGGCTGGCATGCACATTTATTTATTTATTTTTATTTATTTCATCTAATTTTTATACCACCCTTCTCCCGAAGGACTCGGGGCGGTGCACAGCCAAAGATAAAAACAAGTGCCCATATAAAATTTAAAAACAATTTAAAAACACATTAAATAATTTGGCCCCAACATCACTGAAACATAAACAACCCATTAAAATTAATGTTTAGGCCAACCCAGCTTGTTGGAATAATGTCTTGAGGGCATGGCGAAAGGTGTGTAAATCAGGGATCATCCGTATCTCTGGGGGCAATTCATTCCAGAGGGCGAGTGCCCCCACAGAGAAGGCTCTCCCCCTGGGTGTCGCCAGTTGACATTGTTTGACCGACAATATCCTGAGGAGTCCCTCTCTGTGGGAGTGTACTGGCCGGTGGGAGGCTATCGGTAGCAGAAGGCGATCTCGTAAGTAACTTGCAGTCGAACTGCATGTGCATGCATGTGCACCCTGGCCCATCACTTATGCAAGTCAAACCGCATGTGTGCACTGGCCCATCACTCATGTGGCCTCGTTCCCTTCTCCCCCCCCCAAGCGAGGTTTCCAAGCCACAAACCTGCTTTAGATGTTTTAGAAGAAATATATTTATTCCTTTTAAAATATAGTTTTCATCTAATACACAAATTTAAATAATCAGTAGAATGTGTTTCCCTTGGACTTTTATTATCTTCTGACTAGATACCGATAAGGTGATTGGCAGTTTCCCGGGGCTCATGTGATCCTCGTTTGGGCCCTTCTGACAAGCAAAGTCAACAGGAAAGCCAAATTCACTTAACCACCATGTTACTAACAAATGCAGTGATTCACTTAACAATTCTGGCAAAAAAAAAAAAAATGGTCGTCAAATGGGACAAAACTCACAGTAACAGCTGTCTCGCTGAGAAACAGAAATTTTGGGCTCAATTGCGGCTGTACAAATTTTGCGGTCGTAAGCCGAGGACTACCTGTAACTGGCAACCAACCAAGCCCTAGGTTTTAATGCGTGAGGTCAAGGAGGGGCGGGGTCGCCCGTCCCATCTGGATGAGGAGGGGAAGGTTACCTTAACCTGAGACCTGGCTGCTCATGGGCGATTGCTGCCTGACCTCCTAATGCTTTATTTCGGACTCCTGATTGGTTGGTTGGTGGCGTTTTAAGGGGGAAAAGAGATCTCCAGATCCACCCCAGGAGGACCGGCCTTGCGGCATCCCTGAAAGCGCCCCTTCGCGCTCTCTAAAGCCCCCTTGCCCAGCCCTCTGCAGACTCCCGCACCCAGCAGCCACCCCGCCACCCTCCCACCACCTGATGCCAAACCTCGCTTGGCTCTCCTGGGCAGCGCCGTCCTTAGCAACGGGCCGCGGCGCGCCGGGGCGTAAGAAGCCGGGGCGGAAAGGAGCAGAGGGGAAGGCTGGGGTGAGTGGCTCACCGGCATGCTGCTGCTCCAGCCGCCGCCGAACTCAACGGGGCTGCAAGGCGTCGCTCCGAGGGAGGCAGAAAGCCGGAGGGGGCGTTCACAGCTACAGTGTTACCCGTCGGCTCCGCTACAATTGTGAACAATAACGGAAGCCAATGCGCTTGCGCCACCCGGAATGACAGAGCCAGCAAGCCCCCTCCGCTCTTCGGAGCCCTGCAGAGGCACCTCGGCCAATAGGCAAAAGGCTCCAGCCGGTGCTCCTCGGCGTGGTAGCCAATGGAAGGACGAGGATTGCGGCGCGGGGAGGGGAAGGGAGGAGGTGGGGAGGCAGCGGGAGAAGGCAGAATGGACGAGAGGCGCCCGCGGAGGAAAGGAGAGCGGAGGGGGAAGGACGAGAGGGGAACCGCTGGCTCTTCGCTGCTATCTGGGGATGAGGGAACTGGAGGCTAAAAACATGCAGGAACTGGGCATGGCTAGTCTAGTGAAGACAAGAACCAGGAATGACGTTTCAATATTTGAGGGGCTGCCAAAGAGAGGAAGGTGGGTCGACCTGTTTTCCAAAGCACCCGAAGGCCAGACATGGAATAATGGATGGAAGCTGATCAAGGAGAGATTCAACCTAGAAATAAGGAGAAATTTTCTGACAGTGAGAGCAATCAACCAATGGAACAGCTTGCCTTCAGAAGTTTTGGGAGCTTCATCACTGGAAGCTTTCAAGGGAAGACTGGACTGCCATCTGTCAGAAATAATGTAGGGTCTCCTGCTTAGTAGGGTTGGACTAGGAGATCCCTTCCAACTCTTGTTATTTTGTTACTCTGGTCTTCCAGGTTTTGCAGCATCCATCTGATCTGTTTTGTGAGGCTGGACCATTGGTTGTTTCTCCTGTAAAGATGGAAACAAAACTGCTTCTCTGGGAACCCTCTCTCCAGGGTGATCGCTGTAGACGAACTTGGGGATGCGGTCTTTTGGATAGGTTTGGCTAAACCAGACGAATGTCCTGGAATTAACTGGATGGGAAAAATGGACATTATTTGGATTATAACATCTGCCAGCCTGTCCTCGGTGGGTGGGGGTATGTGGGGGTGGGAATCTTCATTCTTTTACTTCTTTCCTCTTTATGAACCATCAGCCTGAATGGACAAACCTGGTTAAACTGCTGTCACAGAATCAACGTGGGACACTCTGTAAAAAAAGTACTGACAATTCTTCAGATCAAGAAGTCTATGGAGATTCTCAGTCATCTGGGTCATGGTTGTCCCAAAGGTGCTTTTTCAAGAGGCAACTGGACTTTCTGGTTTTTCTTTTAAGAAAAAGTCCAGTTTCCACTTGAAAAAGCACCTTTGGGACTTCGGATCAACACTGTCGACTTTGTTTGTTAAATAGAGGCCATTCAAAATTAAAGAATGACCAGTAAGATTGGTGGCTTCTTTATTAGAGTTGTGAAATGCAATCATCCTGCCACACACCTGGTGTATGTCTCTGTATTGGAGGGGTCTAAATACTATTGCCTTTGTTTTTATTCCATTCTTGGATTTTGTTTTCTGCAAAAACAATTAAGGTGATGTTTTCATTAGAGGTGTTTGCTGCTCTCTGTATGGAATCAATCTGCTGTGGTCTCCCAGTGGGATCTTTTATCTTAATCCTTTCTATCCTATTGAGCACAATGGTCATAGAAACCAAGTGTAAAAAAGCAGAAAATAAGGAAATAACTACTGTAGCTGCTCAAACTGGGTAGTGGGGCCATCCTGTTTTCTGCTTCCCTAATTATCCACTTCGGGCTGCATAAATGTAGAAGACCACCAGATGGCAGTAGAAATGAATTTTGTTTACCTCTTTCCTGCTATGATATGATCACCATCCTCCTCTGGCTTAATCTTAAAAGAAGTGGGTTCTTTGTCATGTCACGTTCCTGTTAGCAGGTGCTGAGGTAGTAGCTACCTAGTAGCTTATAAATATGACTTTCCCAAACCTTACACATAGCTTAGGGGTGGACAACTATGGCCCCTTTATGACCTGTCCAGGGGTGCTATTCAGCAGGTTCTGACAGGTTCTGGAAAACCGGTAGTGGAAATTTTGAGTAGTTCAGAGAACCGGCAAATACCACCTCTGGCTGGCCCCAGAGTGGGGTGGGAATGGAGATTTTGCAATGTCCTTCCCCTGCCACACCCACCAAGCCATGCCCACAGAACCAGTAGTAAAAAAAAAAAAAGAATTCTACCACTGGACCTGTGGACTTCAATTCTCAGAATTCCTGAGCCATGATTGGCTGAGTATGGTTTGCTGAGAAATTCTAGGAATTGAAGTCCACAGGTCATAAAGGGGCCACAGTTGTTCATCTCTGGCATAGCTTTATCCAGGTCACACACACTTCGCACAGGATTTGAACAATTTATCTTCTCTGCTTTGCTACATGCAACAAGAAGATTTCATGGATGATCCATAAAATGATAAATATGTATGTTACACGTGTATGTAATGTCCTTTATAAAAGAATCACACAAATATTCAGATTTAATTACCACACCTTTTTGCTTATTAATCCACATCTATGAAATATTCAGAGCAATATTATTAATAAGAAAGCAATAAATAAAGCAACCTTACCATTAAAAAGATTAAAAGCTGTTGAAATATATGATTCTATAGCTCACCAGTGTCTTTGAGGCCATTACAAATGGCAATTCTTAGGAAAATAAGAGGAAGAGGAGTTAATTAGAAAATACAGTATAGAACTGTAAAGTTGCAATGTTTCAAAACCATGCAACACATTATTACTTACGTAAATTCAAATTAGACTGAAGGTAAACAAATTTAAATGTAGCTGTTTAGCCTTTGGGAGAAAACTTAAAATGATGTGCCAAAATGTAAAAACCTGACATACTGGTTAAAGTCAGGTAGATGGCTGTTTTTATAGTTCATTCACGGAGAATTTTGGAGTTTAATTGTAGAAAATAAACAAAAATCAATTAACAGAATAAAGCAAGCATCCATTTCCATTAATGATGCATTACTAATACAATGTGTTGACAGGCATATTTCCTGAATTGGCATTTAACTTATTTTCAAGGTCATCTGGATACCTCATCAGTTTTCTGCAGCCTAGATCAGTTTTAAAATTTTATTGAAAAATTGTTTTTCAAATGTTTTCATTTGAACATTGTGTTCTAAAATGTCAAGAACAGAAAAAGTCTTAAATGAAACAGATACTGTAGCAGGGGGTGTTTTTCTTAAGGAAAGGGCTGGCTAATGATATATATTTAATAGATGTAAAGTTTAGGGAACCTAAAGTTAAACCTATCAGCTTCACAATCTTAACTCTGTTCCATAGATACAATAAGATGGAAATGGGATACAATGGGATTTTTATAAATTATATAGCCACTAGTGAACAATGCCTGGTTATTCCAAACTATAATTTCTTTTACTATAGTCTGAACTACTCTAACTGTACATCATTGATTTTAATGGAATTTTGATTTTTTTTTGCTACATTTCTTTCAAGTTTGGTTATTATTATTATATTAGTAGTATAATATTACTAATCCCAGGGGAGGGGGGAATTGGAGCCACAATAATTCTTTGTTAGTCTTTTCAACAATAAGGCATGGATCCCCAATTTTTATAACTTAAAATGAAATGGACGAAGATCTCAGAATAGGCTCAGCAGATGTTCTTTAGAGATCTAAGTAGATTGACACAATCATGAGAGACTGACTACTAGTCATACACACAGACACACAAAACACTAATGTTAGGGAAGCCAGCTGTAAGTTTCTTAACACGTATGCACATTTATTTATTCATTCCATTTATATTGCCACCCGTTTTGTAAATGTAACTCTATGAAGCCAACAATATTAAAATAAATAGAATAAAATATTACTAAGGAATTAGAAAATCAACAATGGTCACAAAACTATTAACAGAGATCTTTCAACTGGCCATCTAACCTGATCAGCAGGGCCTGTAGCACCTCCAGATTAACATTTTATGAAAGATCAGCAGGATCAGGGTTAATGTGATCTCAGAGGACATAATGTTCCAGACATAACAGATTCCAAAAATCCTTAAATATTTTTCCAGCAAGTAACTTGTACTTTATGCTAAAAATATGGCATTTCTATACTACCATATTTAAGGCCAAAGGATCCTTCTCTCGGGCAGCATGGCATTTTTAATCAGGACTTGTATTTAGAAGACAGGAGAATGGATATCGGAGAAATGTAAGTGCTATCATTACAAAATGTCTTCCGCATCAAATAATTTAATGAACTTTCTGAGGAGGGAAATAATTGGAATCAACCTCCCTAAATGAGTTCTCTATAAAGAAGCTTGGGTATGCTTATAACCTGATTTTTCAGAGCAATGCATATACCTGTCAACACAATTCTTTTGCAAAGGCCACTGTAGGCTTACAAAATAGCATGAGCGCTTTCTGATATTAAAGCGTCTTCCTAAGGCAAGAAGGTACTGTAGCAGTAAAACTCACTAAAATTGAAAACATTCCAGTTTCATTTTTCTAAATACAAGGAACCAATCATCATTTCCTTATTTCATCTTCCAAAGTAAACTCTGAGCAAACATCCTCCACAATCTTATTTGCAACATATGGCTTCTCAAAATATTGGCCCAGTGGTACTTTTTGTATGAACCCCATTGGTTAAACGGATGTACTGGTCTGCATTTATGAACGTACCTTTTCTCAGGGATATGAAACAAACATGTTGTTTTCAATAAAAGGGACTGCCATTCTTGGCTACTCTACCCAAGTCTGCATAAAACTCAAAAGGCTGAGATTTGATCCTTTTTTATAGTCTTCCTGGCCAAACTGGTGATGGTTTCCAGATGTTTGACATAGAAACAATGTAAGTGAGACACCAGGGCTGGGCTAGCTGAGAATTATTGGAACTGTCTTCCCATGAATTTCTGCAATAAATATATTTCAACTTCAATAGACCTGAGACAGGAAGAATTCAAACAAATACAGATAGTCCTCAATTTACAACCACAATCGACGACAGCAATAAAAACAATACAGGTAGACCTCGATTTACGACCACAATCAAGGCCAAAATTTCAGTTGCTATGCGAGACATTTGTTAAGTGAGTTTTAGCCCACACTATGACTTTTCTTGCCCCAGTTGTTAAGTGAATCACTGCAGTTGTTAAATTAATAACATGGTTGTTAAGTGAATTTGGCTTCCCCATTGACTTTGCTGGTGAGAAAGTCGCAAAAGCTGATGACTTATCTGGGGGCCATTGCAGCCATCATAAATATGAGGCAGTTGCCAAGCGTCTGAATTTTGATCTCATGGCCATGGGGATGCTGCAATGGTTGAAAAATGGTCATAAATCCCATTTTTTCCAATGCTGTTGTAACTTCAACCGGTCATTAAACAAACTGTTGTATGTCGAGGACATCTTGGGATATTGTTACTGCTTGTTTATTTGGTTTGAAATCTCCTCTTTCCTGTGGAGGAAAGGGTCCCCTTGGCCTGCTATAGCAGAAACAACCTGAGCCGAAAGTTTCAGAGGGAATTTTTCAGAAATTGGACTTTCTGGTTTTTCTTTGAAGACGTTTCGCTTCTCATCCAAGAAGCTTCTTCAGCTCTGGAAGAGGTTGAGAGACCTGGCCCTCAGAAGGCCATTTCACCCTTTCCCATTTTCTCACCCCCCGCCCCCCCCACTTTGGCAGTTCCGTGCAGAGTCCCACGGAGTCTCTCCGAGGAGGCGTGGCCTGCGCGAATAGGGAACCGGAGCCTCCTGAAGCGGACTAAGCCCGCCCTCGGAAGGACCGTCCCGTCCCATCTTGTGCGGTTGGGGTTTGTCAACAGCAGAGCTGCCCCCGCTTGCTCTTCGGCGCTAATGCTTAGGAGGGGCGGCGGATCGGTTGCTCTCCCCGCGAGGAGTATTAGGGCCTTAAGAAGGGACTATTATTGACTTCAAGCCCTCTCCAGCGCCGGAGTGGACGCCCCTCCCGCCGCTGCTGCTCCTCCGCCTCCTCCTTTTCGCCGATCGAGCCTTTGCCGAGAGACGGAGCGACCCAGGATGAGAGCAGCAACCGTAGCAAAGATACGGAGGGTCTTCTCGGGTGGTGCCAGTTAGGTAAGAGCCCCGTCCGAGGAGTAGGGAGATTTCAGATCTCCTGCCGCGCTCTCCTCTCGTTCCTGGAAGTTGGCCTCCTTGATGGAGTTGATCCGTTCCTCTGGCGCCCTTGGCCGATTCTTCTGCTTTGCGAACCTGACTTTTGTTGTTTGTTTTTCGTCTTCCACTGGTTTTGTTTTTTTTAAAGTACCAGCCACTCATATGATCCGAGTCACGTGCTTTGTTTCCTGTTGTTTTGTTCCCTGCGCGCTCGTTGTTGTAGTTGGGTTTGCGGGGACGGCTTCGCTTTCCTGTCTTCTCCTCTCCCTCTCTCTTCCCCCCCCCCGCCTGCTCTGACAGTTTTGGTTGTCCTCGGACATCAGCTCCCACCACACAGTTAGGCAGGACGCATCAAGATCCAGGCGCTGCATTTGCACAACAAGCCATGTTGGGTTAATCTTGGTTACCTGTTATACAGTTTATGGTACAAAGTACAAACCCAAACCGTCTGCTTAGCGTAGGCTTCGATGTAATGTATACGATGTATACATCCAGAATTAACTTGGGACTTTACAGTAACCAGCCGCCACTGTCAATCAGTACCTTGCGGTTTACTTTGCCGAGAAGTTTCCGTTTACTAAATTACAAAAAAAAAAATTCCAAACATGAGTCAAATTGCAACTCTCACATTTGTGATGCCATAAAATACTTATTAACGTTTGCTCTGCAAAAGACTGTAATAAATTATGCAAAGGCTCCACATTCAAGAAATTTAGATTTGCTGACTTGCCTAGAAATTTTTGGGATATGTTTTTGATTTTGTGTGTATGTGTGTGTGTGTAATTCCTTCACTCTTAAGCAGTTTCCTGTATTGCATGCAATAAAAGTTACATTACAATAAATTGAAACTATCACAATGCTACTGTTTAAGAGAACCTCGGAAAGGGCCCAGCCAGGCGTCTTTTAATACCGTCCCCCAGTCTGCATAAGGCTGCAAAAATTGTGTTTCTTTGACACCTGTTAATAAAGCGATCAGTAACGTGGCCAACTAGTAGTCCATCTTTGCAGTGTTAATGCAGGAAAGTTAAGATGAAAGTTTCCTTAAGTGGACTTCCCCTCCTCTGGCATCAGTTGCTGATGGGGAAAACCCATCACCAGTTCTTCTCTTTAATTATGGTCTGGCAAGGCTGGGTGAGTGTGGTGGATGCTTTCAACAGCAGACTCGAGACCATTGGACTCCTGCTCAAAAACAGACCAACTGGCAGGTCACTGGGATGAAAGTGAGATAGCAAGGAAATTACCATAGGTGCCTTTTCTCCCTCTCAATTTGCTCCAGGCTAATAGGCATAGAGGAAGAGGGTGCAATGAAGTCAGAGAGCAGGCCTGAAAAGGAGCAAGCTCTGTCCTGAGTTTGTGCTGCAATGGAATGACACCTCTAAAGCATCCAGAAAGAGCCTGGATGGCAAAGAGACACCATTGTTCCCACAACCAAAGTATCAAAGACAGCAAAACCTACAGCCAGGTTAAACTTTTTGAGGGCAAAAATAGTGGGAATCCTGTAATACATTCATTATGACAGAATAAGCAGCATCCATCTGGCAGAATATTTCCTTTTCTTCCCCCTGACCTCCCTGGTAATAAACAAATGCCCATCTTAATAGAAAGATGGTTGGAAGCTGGCTTCTTCTCCCAGACTAAATTGATGTTCAGTGCAGCATCTGACTAGCACTCTTTTAAAAGAGCACTTGCTTTTTAAACACAGGCCTAGCTCTTTCAAAGAATGTTGGAATCATGTTTTAGAAACAGGGTACTAACCCTGTATTTGTAAGGTTTCCAGATAAGATCTATCAAAATGACTTGGGCAGATACCCGTGCAGAAGCCAGGTGTCCAGGCCCAAGCCAAAATGGCCAGGTAAGTCAGTGCCAGCAGCTAAAAAGGGAAACATGCTCCCAGTATCCTAAACCACTCAACTTTTTTTCTGCATGTATTTGTATACTGTATACCTTCAAGTAATTCCTGATTCCTGGCAACTCCCTAGGCAAGTCCCTGCAGTTTTCTTGGCAAGATTTTTCAGAAGGAAGTAATGTTTGCCATTACTTCCTTCCCAGAGCTGAGAAAGTGACCGGCCCAAGGTCATCCAGCTGTTTTCTAGCCTGATGCCTTAACCAGTATACCAAACTAGCTTTGAAAGTGGTAAAATAGGAACTGAGTTAATGGCTACATCATTGATCCGTATTAAACCACAGATTTTCAATGTTTTCAGGAATTAGAACCTGTTCATTAATATAAAATTCCTGGAATCAAAAAGATTTGGGGTCCCGAATGTCAGCTTGGCAAGCCCTTTCCTCGACTGTAAAAAAGTAGTTAGGGTTGCAAGTTGCTGCATCAAAACAGGAGTAGATGCCTGAAGGCATTAGAAGTTTTCTTCTCCTTTAATCCCTTCCAGAGAATAAAACTACTTTAGAGAACTAAAGGGGGAAAAGGGACTTTCTGCAAGGGACCAAGTGGGAAAAAAACCTTTGAGGCCAATCAATCATTTTTTCCTGGCCTCGGTGCTACTCCTGTACCCTCTGTAGTGGGTTTTCTAATTGATCAAAATAGAAAAGAAAACCTTCCAAAAAGGAGTAAGCAAAAGCAAAACTCACTGCAATAGATGTAAATCTGGCAGAGAGATTATTTTGCCCTATAAAACCTGCAGAACCCACCCTAGGGTTCCATAGAACCCAGTTTGGCACAACCCATACTAGATCACATCCATGAAAAACTATGTTGGGATAGAGGGAGGAGTAAAACTGTAGCCACTAAAGACAGCTTCAAAATGTTTCAGCCCTGGACTTTTTGGCACGAGACAAAAGCAACATTATGAAGATATGTCATGTACAAATGATTCCTGGGACATGTCACCTGGAGTCAAGTCTGACTGGAAGGCACGCCCCGCTCCCAAAGGAAAGGAATTCCAAGTTTTCTTTTTCTTATCACATTTGGCAAAAAAAAAAAAATGTTAGGAGAATGTCAGAATCAGCCTCAAATCAGCCAATACAAACCCTGAAAAACAGAGCAGTGCAAGAAAAGAAGAGACAATTTGTCGTAGTGCTTAAGACACCAGGCTAAAAATTTGGAGACCAGGAGTTCTAGTCCTGCCTTAAGCAAAAAGCCAGTCACCATGGGCCAGTCACTCTTTCTCAGCCTTAGGAAAGAAGCAATGGCAAACCACTCTCTAAAACCCTTGGCAAGAAAACTGCAGGGATTAATCCAGGTAGTTGCTAGGACTCAAGACAGACTGGAAGGCACATCCTACCCCAAAGGAAAAGAACTTCAAAAGTTATTTTTCTTACCAAATTTTGCAAAATATTATCATGGATTGGTAAAAAAAAAAAAAACATGGATAGGCACCTCATCCTCCATGTTTAGGACAGTCACATTTACAGCTTTTTGCTATTGACTATGCTGACTGTGCAGATAGAAGTCTAGCATGACTAACCCAATCTTATCTATCACTCAAGGCTTCATTGATAAATTCTATAAATATTATTCTCGAACTCCTACCATCTTCTAGCCCAGCCACTTTGTTGAATACCAGATTAGGAAAACAGTTGTGATCTTGGTGTGATATGTAGCACAGGGGTACCTGAACTCTCTTGTGTCACTGCCACAGTCTCACAGTTCACAATTGGTATGCATGAGTAGACTGTTGCTCATTGGCATGGATTGAGACCTGGTATGTCTCAACTGCCTTGCTAAGCTTCTGGCAAGTCAAGATTAATGGAGCCACCCAGGCATTTGTGGCACAAAACCCTTGTTTGCTTTAGTGATTTATCACCTCTCTTATGCCTGAGTGAGCAGTGTGGGAATCTCCTAATTCAATTCTTGATTATGTATTCTGGATGCATCTGTGTCCAACTGGTGGTTGTAGCGTTCATCATGCAAACTGGATAAGGAATGCAAACTATTTGAAATTCGTTGCATGAGTCTGGGGTCACTTCTTTCCCCTTCACACTTGACTTATTTTTATTGTCAATATCACACTATGCATAAATGTTGGCTTCTTGAACCTGGAAAATTAAAAACTTCTTGGAGAAACATTTCACAGTAGAGGTCTATAGGCATTTGTGGGATTTCTCTAAAAGAAACAGACTCACCTGGTCCTTCAGAACTATAGTGAGCATTAGAATATATGGTACAGGTAGTCCTCAATTTACAACAGTTCATTTCCTGACTGTTCAAAGTTACAACAGCACTGAAAAAAGTGACTTATGACTGTTTTTCACAGTTACAAACTTTCCAGGATCCCCGTCATCGTATGATCAAAATTCAAATGCTTGGCAAGTGGTTCATATTTATGACCATTGCTATATCCCAAGATCCTTTTGTGACCTTCTGACAAGCAAAATCAATGGAGAAGCCAGTGATTTAACAACTGCAGTGCTTCACTTAACAACTGAGGCAAGAAAGGTCATAAAATGGGGCAAGAAAGGTCATAAAATGGGGCAAAATTAACTTAACAAATGTCTTGCTTAACAACAGAAATTTTGGGCTCAATTGTGGCCATGAGGACTACCTATATAACCAGGTGATAAGGAGGTTCCCAAAAGGAGGACCAGTTTTTTTGCCTACAAAAAAAAGAGGATGGAAGAACAAAATGAAGGCAATTTGCTACCCTTTATCAATTGTTGATATAGCACAGGGAGCCATTAACTGTTGCTGGCAATATAAGCAGTGGATTCGCTGACATTTTTCCATCTTATATTCAGCAAGTGACATATGAGTCTTAACTAACAGCTAACAGCCGTGTCTTAATAGCTTACCGTATGGTGTTGTATTATTTAATACTAGCAGCAGAGTGAAAATGAAATGGCCTTGTACTTCATTAGGAACATCATGTTTTTTTCCCAGGCTACTTGCCTATTTTCCTGCTGTCGCTTCACTCTGAAAACAAAGATTTGTGCTTAGGAATTTGTTAGATGTTAGATAAGGAAGATGGAAATGTACAATATTGCAATGCACCCTTTAGATGGAAAATAATTGTACTTTTACTGTGGTTTTTTTTTTTTTTTTTGCTCTTTTAATTATTATATGGTATATAATTTCCATTACATGTCCATTAATGTCTTTGGAAACATGGTAAGAACATATCTGATATATAAATGGAATATATAAGAAATTGTGGATCTCTCCATCAAAGAAAGTTAAAACTCTCTATAATGGAAGAAAAAAACTTTCTCTTCAACAGTAAATTTAATGGACATGGTGTGAAATGTATTATTTATGTGTTTTTAATTTTCTGTTTATTGGATATCTGAGATACCAGCTAGATTCATTAAACCACGAGATATCAACATTGGTTGATCTATATGCAAACCACGGTTCATAAACACAATGGCAGAGATTTTGCAACATTCTACATTACCCAAAGACAGAACCAGTCAAACCTCATTATGAGTTACTATCAGTGTATCAGTCTAGGTATTGTTTAATAAAGGTTCAGTTGCAATTAATTGCCAGGGACATTTTCTCTTATGGTCTAACCTTTTCCTAACATTCAAGTTTGGTCTGAGATATGCAGCATTGTTATATTACTGTGTTCAATTCTACAGTGGTTGCTCCTCATAAAATTGGAGATGTTCCTTTAGATTCTGTTCTTAGCCCTTGACTGTACCTTTATACCAAGTCTTCTAGCTTGCAGTGTAGTTAAAAGAATTATAACTCTGGAAAGATAAGCCTACTTGTGACTTAAACCAGTGGAGAAATGTGCTTTCTCTTATAAAACATGGTTTTTGGATTTTGGTCAACAAATCTTTGTAATAGGCAGCATTTTTTTCTTTCCTTTTAATATGTGTAGCACTGGAAACAAAAAAATGTGTATATGCACTAACATTCTTGAAGCAATGCAAGCAAAACGTTAAGTTACTTTTCTTATCATCATTTGGATAATTGCTGGCAATAGAATCAAATGTTTTGTGTATGTGACTGATGTAGAAAAACCTTTATGGTACAGCTTTCTAACATTTCTCTCTTCGTCACTATTTCCCAGGCAGGGGAAAATTTCTGTGCTGAAAGTGATTAAACTCCTGAATGTGAATAGCTTATGCCATGAAAACATCTAGTACTGTTTGAATTGATATAAAGCATCTTCTTTGTGGGGACCACAGAGCATTCACTTGGCTTTCCCTAAATATCTTTCACTTAGAAAAGATGAAAAAAACGGAGTTAAAAATGAATGGATTTTATCTGCCACTCTTATCTCACCAAGGAGAAAGCAAAACCAAAAAATTTATTCTTTGTGATTGACATTAGATATGTATTTATAACCTCATCCCGTTGATAAAACGATGGTTTATTTCGGTATATTTAACTTGCATTACAAAATACCTGTGGGTATTTATAACCACGGCATATTGGGCATGCTGCCTATGTAAAACTGGACCCTTATCAATTTATTAGGGTGTTTGTATAAAGAAGTGCAAATCACAAAGATGCTTTTTCAAGAGACAACTGGACTTTCTGATTTTCCTTTGAAGACGTTTCGCTTCTCATGCCAGAAATTCCTTCAGCTCTAAGTGCAAATGCTGGTTCAGTTCAAACTCCAAGACCTTTGATTGCGATAGCCAAAGTAAAGGAGGCCACACCTATTCGTTCACCAATTTCCTGAGGTTTCCTAATCTCACCGAAAGGTACAGCAAATAGAGTTTCATCCTCTTGAAAACTATGTCTCCTTGTTGGTATGAAGCACTAATAATAGTCTGCAATCCCACTCATTTGTGCATACAATGCTATTTTAAGAGTAAAATAATCACCGGCTGTCTTATGGTTGTTTTAAATCTCCAGATAATAGTTCTTGCCGCCCAAAATAGGCCCATCGATTAACTACTATGAAGTGCATTGGGCCTTCAGAGAGCCAGAATCTTGCTTTGGTGTTGGAGTATGCTCTAGCAAGAGAAGCAAAGATCTGGAAGGCACCGGTCTTCCAGAACTTCACACTGAAGGTATGTTTTCCTATGTGACAAGGTGATCTGTACTGGAGTTTGAGCGCCAAACAAGATTAGAATTGCCCTCGGAATCCCCAAAGCCTAGATTGGTCGTCACATTTTCCCCACGTGCAATGTTTGTTCACAATGATATGCAACAGCTTGTGTATGCTTGCCATCATTACAATAAATTGCATTCTAGAATGAACCTGGGTAAAACCTGTCATTGAAAACCACTAGAAACTACAACAGATCCAGAATGTGTGTGGATTAGTTTTCCAGTTTTAGCTATGTTAACAGTCTGCTGCATAAGCTGCACTGGTTCCTAGTTTACTTCCAGGTGCAATTCAAGATGCTGGTAATTATTTTAAAGCACCATATGACCCACCAGGGTCAGGTTATCTGCTGGACCATCTCTCCCTAAGGACATCTACCTGTTCTACCAGATCACTTAGGGTGGGCAAAGTCCCAGTTCCTTCCCTTAAACATTGCCATCCCATGGGATCTAAGAAGGGTGTCTTTTCTGTATCAGCCCTTGCCAGTGGTGGGATTCAAGTAATTTAACAACCGGTTTTCTGCCCTAATGATTTCTTCCAACAACCAGTTTGCCAAACTGCTCAGAAAGCTAACAACCGGTTCTCCCGAAGTGGTGCAAACTGGCTGAAGCCCACCACTGGCCCTTGCCCTATGGAACCCCCAACTTCTTGAAGTTCAACAGGCCTTCTACCCTCCTAGTCTTCTGTAAAGAGCCTTGGTAGTACAGTGGTCTAAAGCACCCTGTTATTAACACCAGCTACCTGCAATTATTGCAGGTTCAAATCTCACCAGGCTCAAGGTTGACTCAGCCTTCCATCCTTTCTAAGGTAGGTAAAATGAGGACCCGGATTGTGGGGGCAATAAGCTGACTTTGTATAAATATACAAAAGTATGAAGGCTATTGCTTAACGCATTGTAAGCCGCCCTGAGTCTCCGGAGAAGGGCGGCATATAAATCAAATTAAAAAAAAAAAAAAAGTACTTAAGGTCCATCTTTCCCCCCAAGCGCTGGGATAGGGTGAGACGTATGAAAGGATTTAATTAGGCTGTAGGAAGTTTAACTTTGGTGCCAGGTTTTTATTGTTTTAATAGATTTATGTTATGTTGCCCTTACTGATGTTGTTTTAATTGTTGATTGGGAGTCAACCAGAGTTCATCACAAGTTGGGCAGATACATACCTGTTTTAAATTAAATAAATAAAAACGTTATATTCTGTTCTTGCTTTTCTTGACCGCATCTATGAATACAATTGTACTTTTCTGGGGAAAGGATCTGTATCTAAATCTCCAAAGATGGGTATTACCATATCCTGATTACGGTGAGCTAGACAAAAATCTCGGGTATCTTAAAATGCACATGCCCAATTTTTATCATGTACACCCTCTTATGATCAATGGACTCAGAGAGATTCCAAATGATTATACAGGTAGTCCTTGACTTACAACAGTTCATTTAGCATTCAAAGTTACAACGGCACTGGAAAAAGCGACTTATGACCATTTTTCACACTTATAAACGTTGCAGCATTCCCATGGACATATGGATTACATTTGGATGCTTGACAACTGACTCACATTTATGACTGTTGCAGTGTCCCAGAGTCATGTGATCCTCTTTTACGACTTCCTGAAAAGGAAAGTCAATGGGGAAGCCCAATTCACTTAACAACCATGTTACTAACTTAAGAACTGATTGATTCACTGAACAAATGTGGGGGGGGGAGTCGTAAAATGGAGCAAACTCGCTTGACAAATGTCTCACTTAAAACAACATAAATTTTGGGCTCAATTGTGGTCGTAGGTTGAGGACTATCTGTACTGCTTTGTTCTAAGTCAGTTTTTTTCTGTTTAGGGCACCGATATTTCTCCATTCTCTTATGACAGAACTGTTTTGTGGATTGGAAAGTTAAGCTCACTCTTTCAGTTTTGCTTTCAAACCTTTTCCTTGGCGGTCAGCTTTCTGAACCGGTTGCTGGCATCAGTAAAGGTAAGGACCTCTGGATTTTCCTACTTGTTGTTTCTGTCAATAGTGAGAAGTGCAAAAGGAGCTCTTATCACACGTATAACCTCAGATGATTAAATCTTCAATCCTAGGCATATCTTTTTGGTAAAAAGCTCATTGAGGCTTATTCCAAGTATGGAAATAATTACAGGCTTACAACATAATCCTGTATGTACATTAGGGGTGAAATCCAGCAGGTTCTAACAGGTTCTGAAGAACTGGTAGTGGAAATTTTGAGTAGTTTGGAGAACCGGCAAATACCACCTCTGGCTGGCCCCAGAGTGGGCTGGGAATAGAGATTTTGCAATATCCTTCCTCCAGGAGTAGGAAGGAAATGGGGATTTTGCAGTATCCTTCAGCTGCCACGCCTACCAAGCCACGCCCACAGAACCAGTAGGGAGAAATTTGGATTTCACCACTGATGTACATATGTACTGTATGTATTTGTTATGATTTTATACCCCTCCTTCCCTCAAACCAGCTTTTTCATGGGATCCGCTTTCATGTTTTATCCTTCTAAAAGCAACCTTGTAAATTTGGTTGGACAGAGAGAATGACGGGGTCAGAGTCAACCAATGGGGTTCCATGGCTGAGATCAGACGTGAGCCTGGATCTAGCTCAAGGCTGTCAAACTCCCAATCCGCAGGGCCGGATGAATCACACACTGGCCACGCCCACACCCAGTTTAGCGAAGAGGGGGAGTCCCAATATGTCATGTAACGTGGTTCTTTCCATGGTAAATCTGCCCTGATCCACAGATCCAGCATGTTAGGTACTTTATTGGACACGCAAGAAAGGGTCTTAATTTTATTTGTATTATTCATGTTACATCTTACCCACTATCCTTTTTTATTTCTGTAAACTGTCTTGAGTGACGGAAAAGACAGAATGGTGTGACATAAATTCAATAATAAATAAAATACATTCTAGGTGATTTTTTACTTGATGCACAGGTATAGGTATACAATGTGTGTGTTTTCAGCAACTTGCACACAGCAGTCCTTTATTCTTTATCTCTCCGTTTTAGGCACAGCTGAAACATCTCCGTTGCATTGCAATATCTTGTCTACTTCTAGCAGCAAAAATCAATGAAGAAGATGAGGTAGGTGTCTTATTAAATAAGTAAAAGTTTGGACTTTGTTGAGTAACACATAAGATACTATTAAATGGGCCTGATGGAATGGCTCATTCATCAGTCTTCTTTGTCTTTCCTAATACAATTTTGACTAGAATAGAATTTTTTATTGTCCAAGTGTGATTGGACACACAAGGAATTTTGTGGTTGTGACTTACAATGCCTCAGTCATGATTTTGGTGATGGGGGCTGGCTCCTATCAGACTCTAGTTGGCTGAATGAGGTGCTAGTTTCTAGTAAACCCTTCCTTGAAAAAAATCAGAAATGTACACTGTTCAAATTCTCAGAGTTTTAAACTGTAGCTGTTTAGAGCCGTCATGGCACAGTGGTTAGAATGCAGTACTGCAGAGAATTCACTGTTCACTCCAGGAGTTCAAGCCTGACCAGCTGACTCATCCTTCCATCCTTCTGAGGTCAGTAAAATGAGGACCCAGATTGTTAGGGGCAATATGCTGACTCTGTAAACCATTTACAGAGGGCTGTAGAGAACTGTGAAGTGGTATATAAGTCTAAGTGCTATTGCTATTATACTGTATAGTTGTATAGATTGTGTTTGTATAAATTGGTGTAGAGAAGGTCTATTTCTAAGTAAATATTTTTTTTTCATTCCACTTAGTCATGTCCAAGTGTCAGAGACTATTTAGAAAAGTCGATTCCAATTATTTTTTGGGGGAGGGGGCAAGGTTTTTCAGAATGGTTGGCCATTGCCTCCTTCCTAGGACTGAGAGAAAGTAATAGGCCCAAGGCCATCCAGATGGCTCTGTGCCTAAGGCAGAACTAAAATTCATGGCTTCTAACCTGGTGCCTTACTCATTATACCAAACTAGTTCTCTTCTTTGTTTGTGCTTGTACAGATTGTATCTATTAGTGTTGAGTAGGTCTATTTCTAAGCAAATAAGATAACTAGTGGCTTGAAAAACACAACACTATGACTTATGAGCCAAAGCTTCAAATACAGATTACAATTACACAGTTGAGGCTAATTTTTACATTTCACAATATAGATTACTTCAGTGGATTTAGTCATGTACATCAAGAACTGGTATGGATGAATTAATTTTTATTAAAGTGTATGAGAATATTGTCTTGTAAATACACAGTTGAGCATCCTGGATGTTTTGATTTCACAGAAGAATCGCTTTAGGTGTTATTCATTTTATTACATGGACAGAAAGCAACTCTTCATCTTTCAGAGAATTGTACATACATCACCATTACACAATACTTCATAAGAACTGAGCTTTTTTTTATTATGTTTCCATTTGTTTTTGAACAGATAATACCATCAGTAAAGAAGCTGGCAGAGCAGAGTGATTGCAAGTGTTCTCCAGCTGAGATTTTGAGAATGGAAAGAATCATACTTGATAAACTTCATTGGGATCTTTACACAGCAACATCAATGGATTTCTTAAACATTGTAAGCGTTAAACCTTTTTGATGGTTAAAAGACTAAGCTGACATTTTAAAAACGTTAGTAAACATATATTCCTTTCTAGTTAGGCTCACAAATACATTTGCAGTTACCTGCAAGTATTTCAAAGTGTATTTTTTATCACAAAGATACTGAATTTCCATTTGAACATTCTACTTATTCCAAACACTTAAGCTGATTTACAATGTAAATTCCCATTTTGAAAGGACAACTGAAATGGATGTTTAAAAGAGATACTCATACTGTCCACTAGAGGTCTTCCCCCCCCTTTTTTTTTTCTTTTGCACGCTGCAAAAATATGTCTAACTATCTGAATCTTAATACTGTATGTAAAAAAACTTTCAAAATTTTTGCTACATTTCACAAATAGGTCATCTCAGATCAGCCTTTTTTTTTCACCCTGCATAAATGCACTTGACCCTCATTTTAGTTAAAATAGATCATTCTGATCTGGCACTTAAGTCATATATCTTAACTGCTAAACATTTATAGAAAGAAAACTTCCTTTTAAGAAATTACTATGTGCTATAGTAAGGCAAAAAAATCAAGTGATACAACAGTGTCTTAATGCTCCTCCTTTACCACGAACAAGTAGGTTTTTTTCCTCCCATCCTGGAGAATTTTGGATAAATGTCCTGTTTTAACCAACCAGGATGTTAACTTTATATTCCTGTATGAGTGATTTTTATCACACTCATTTATTTCTTTGTGCTGGCTTGGATATCACTATTTTCTTATTTATACAAATAAAGGAGAAATTGGACTTTCTGAATTTCCAATTGCGACAATGCAATGAATTCAGAATTAGTTACATTCAGTGTAAGCTTAAACATCTCAATATTTGGCAAATACGACACAAATTATAACAATGGAACATAATAATCCCAGTTTAAACATCTGGCTGACTGTGCGACCAACCATTGTAATAGATTTTAGAGGTTCCTGCCACTAATAAGAATTAGTTTGCACTTCTGGTCAATGACATAGGAAAACGTACAAAGTTCGTTGATTCATATATATATATATATATATGAATGATATAATATACTGATTGTTTCTCTTCTCTCCAGTTCCATGCCATGGTGATGTCCAAGTGGCCCCAATTACTAACTAGGCTACCTCAGAGGAATCCTTCCCGCCATGCTGCGTTCTTGACCAAACAGCTACAGCACTGTATGGCCTGCCACCAAGTGTTGCAGTTTAAGGGTTCCACACTGGCCTTGGTGATCATCACCTTAGAGTTGGAGAAGCTGACTCCTGACTGGTTTCCTGTAATTACCGATCTGCTAAAAAAAGCACAGGTAGGAGTCAGGTTGGCCCCTGCAGCTTAAATTGGAGACCAACACCCCGTTTCAAAAAGCAAACAAGCAAGCTAACAAGTTGTTTGAAAACATTGCACGTTTTAAACAATGTACTGTTCAGGAGTGCTTGCAAGTAGTTGTTAGGATGCCGTTTCTGTCCAAGGCAAAAGATCAGGTTAGTTTAATGGGATTTAAAGTTCTGATGAATTAAAATCATTAGTGGGTTATATGGAATCATGAGGTCATGCTTAGCTTAGTTTATATTTTTCAGATATTCCAGATGTTCTTACCTCAACCAGAGCCTTGCCTTTGCTCTGGCAGCTGAGAATATGTTAGCACCACTGTCTTTAGCCGGCTGCAGAGTTTAGCTTTATAACCCACAGCCATGTAATAGGTGGCTTAGTGAACCCAGGAGTCAGGTTTTTTTTAAAATTTCTTAATTACATCAATTTGTAGAGCCACCCATCCTTGCAATTGCGATTCTGGACAACAAACACAGGATTCAAACCACAAAAGCACTGTGACAAATAATAATAATAATAACAATAATGGTGCCCAAGGTGTTAGGAAATTTAAGGGTGGCCACTTTGGATATCAGCCAATGACATCATTCATAGCGTTAACGATGAAAATCATTGCTACGAAACCTTATGGTTTATTCAAAAACTTTGCTTTACTGTATGCATTATGCAGACTTCTTAAAGACAGAAATGAAACCCTTCTACTATGCTCCCATTTCCCTGTCCTCTTGAGCAGGAGTCTCCAACCTTGGCAACTTTAAGACCTGTGGACTTCAACTCCCAGAATTCCTCAGCCAACAAAGCCAAGATTGGAGACCCCTGCTCATGAGTGGTTTAGTACTTGCTAAATAAAGTAAAGGTTTCCCTGTCCAGTCATGCTCATCTTCGTTTCTTGGCCAAGGAAGCCAGCCTTGTCCGAAGACATTTTCTGTGGTCATGTGGCCAGCACGATTATATGCCAAAGGCACACAGAACATTACCTTCGCAACAAAGTAGTACCTATTTATCTACTTGCATTTGCATGCTTTCGAACTGCTAGGTGGGAAAGTGCTGGGGCAGGAACGGGAGCTCACCTTGTTATGCAGCACTCGGGTCTCGAACCTGGGCTGTCAGCTTTCCAGCTGACAAGCTCAGTGTCTTTAACCGCTAAGCCATTGTGCCCCCTTGCTTCATACCAAGGTACCATTGAGTACTGAAAAAAATTATAATGCATCTCTTATAACTCCCAGAACTTCAGGGCTTCATTGATGCATTAAAGTTCTCATGAAACAGAGCCACAATTGGGAACCTGTGATTCTACCATTGTTGTGCAGCTACATTTCCAGCTCAGATGGCTAAGGATAAAAGATAAGGCTTTGCTTTCTTGTCTGCCTTGTTCATCATAGTGCATTTGCACAATGATTTGAAAACAAAAGATAGATGCAGCATTTCTTGCCCCACTAAGCTAAGATAGGAGTCTGTGGCTAAAAACTAAACCACATTTGCTGTGTAATTCTTCTGTTGGTTCAGGACTCATTTCACATCATTTATCTTGAGGAAGCAGCAGGTTTAAAGCAGAGCACTCGCCCTAATTGTGGTTTAAAAGTACATTTACAACATTAAAAAAAATTCTAACATGAAAAGACATAAAAGTTTCACGTCAAGTGTGAACTCGGCCAAAGCATATCCAGATTTTCCATTTGTTGGCGCTGAGTCCAAGGATAGATTTGACTGGTTTTATAGAGCAAACTTGCTGGAATTACTGTAATTAAACGGAAAGACTTTTAAAAATGAATTATTGTTAGCTGCTAAAAATTAAGGGAACAAGGAGAAAATGGTTTGATCACATTATATTTATATTACGTGGCAGATCGATAGCACCAAATTCATCCACTGCAAAGAACTTGTGGATCAGCAGATCTTGGGCTTCCAGCTACCCAATGCTGTCTACATTTTCAACCCTGCAAATCAAAACATCCAAACTCACCTGGCTGAAGGATTACCCTGCTATTATTCCATGGAGAAGAAAGAAATGCAGTTTAACATGCAAAACTCACTCCTCAGAGGCGAGGCTTATGTGGATGACCTCCAGAGTGATGAATTCTATGATGGATTCAAGTACTTGTACAATGAAGATGGGACTTCAGAAGCTGGACCAAACAGTGAGATGGGAAATGATGGTATTCAGGGACCAGAGGAAAGTATCAATGCTTGCCCACCATTACAACCTGCCCCTCATATTGATTAGAGGTTCACATAGGGCAAAAAAGGGACCAAATACTAGACAAAGCCAAGGCTATTTCTAATACTTCATTAGTGAGGACTATGTATTAATCGTATATTGCCTATACTGTAGCTTTCAACTTTGTTTTTTAAAAAATTCTTTGGCCAGACTTATTTTGATTAGATCAAAATATAATCTAAAAAAAACATATTTGAACAAGGCAAAATTTCAGATGTCCCATGCTTAAAAATATTGATCAGTGAGGAATAGGAGCTTGCTTAGGGTAGCTTCTTAGGACAGCTTAAGTTGTTTGTTAATACAGATAGTCCTCAACCACAATTGAGCTCAAAATTGAGCCCACAAATGAGACATTTGTTAAGTGAGTTTTGCCCCATTTTACAACCTTTCTTGCCTCAGTTGTTAAGTGAATCACTGCAGTTGATAAATTGGTAATCTGGTTGTTAAGCGAATCTGGCTTCCCATTGACTTTGAAGGTCCCAAAAGCGGATCACATGATCCCAGGACATTGCAATCGTCGTAAATATGAACCATTTGCCAAGCATCTGAATTTTGATCGCATGATCATGGGGATGCTGCAAAGATTGTTACTGTGAAAAATGATCATAAGTCACTTTGAATGGTCACTAAACGAACTGTTGTAAATCAAGGACTACCTGTATTCAGCAACTAGAAGAATACATGATAGCAGTGTTCCAGTATTTGAGGGGCTGCCAAAGAGAGGAGGGGGTCGGTCAACCTATTTTCCAAGGCATCTGAAGGCCAGACAAGGAATAATGGATGGAAGCTGATCAAGGGGAGATTCAACCTCGAAATAAGGAGAAATTTTCTGACAGTGAGAACAATCAACCAATGGACCAGAAGTTGCCTTCGGAAATTGTGGCAGCTTCATCACTGGAAGCTTTCAAGAAGAGATTGGACTGCCATTTGTCAGAAATGGTGTAGGGTCTCCTGTTTGGGCAGGGGGTTGGACTAGATGACTTACAAAGTCCCTTCCAACTCTGTTAATCTGTTAAAAACTAGCTTGGTTCTCCTATTATTTGTTGAATTTCAGCATAGGAGTTTTCTTGCCGGAGGCTAAGGCTGCAGGTCTGAACTGTTAAGGCCTAGAGCAGAGATTTTCTTGATGGCAATCATCTAAATCACCACTAGGCCATCACTTTGTCCAAGTGAGCTCAACTGCTAGTGAAATAACGGTACAGAAAAGAGGAGGCTTAGCGAGCAATGTAACTTTTCTGGTTGTTGACTGATGTTTTGAACTGAGGCAGCACTGTAATAAATGGTCAGCACACTTCAGAGTAGGATACAAAGGTTTTCAGTTGATGGGTAGGCTTTACAAGTGAACAATTTTTTTTTAACACAGCTGAATGCCGCAGCCATGACTTTCCACCCCTATATAAATAGCAAAATTCATTTCATAGAAAGTTTTCCGTTGCAAAAAGATAGGTCTTGGACAATGATCCCACAAAAATGGGAAAATCCTTTCCCTTCCCATCTACATTGTTGTGTAATCAGAGCTGAATATACACGAATTTATGAGATCTCAGAAGGATAGGAAGTGAAGCAGGATTCCTATTGATCCAGGGCTAATTTTTTGCCCTTTGGATGATGTATTGTCATCCCACAATAAACTAGCTAGAATTATTACAAGGCCTACAGATAAAGTTAGTCTTTTCAGAATTCTTAATTTTTCAGCAGGAGCTTGAACATGATTGACTTCTTCCAGCTCTATATTTGTATGAGTTGTACACATCCAACTGAGAGGCTACCGTGTTTCCCTGAAAATAAGACCCTGTCTTATATTTTTTTGAACCCCGAAATAAGCACTTAGCCTTATTTTCGGGGAGGTCTTATTATTTTGGGGCGCATGGAGTAAGATGGAGCTCCTCTTGCCATCTTACCTGATTTCCAGCTCTGTGTTTAAATATTTTTGGGGAGGGCTTATTTTTGGGGGGAGAGGCTTATTTTAAAGCATGCTCTCAAAAGCCCGATTGGGCTTATTATCAGGGGATGTCTTATTTTGGGGGAAAGAGGGTAATATTTGGGGTAATAATACTGACTACCCAGCCTTATACATTCCCAGTTGAGACCCAAATAAGAATGGCTGCATGATTTTTTTTTTTCCAAATATATTCAGATGCCCAAATACTAAAGTGTCCTGAAGGATGAAAAATGGTTTCAGGGAACAATAAAATGGTTTAGCTAGAAGAGCACAAGCAAGTGATAACTGGTTTGCTCTTCATCTGATCTACATTTTTGTCTTTACCTTAGCCCGTTTGTTGCTCTGAACATTATGAAATGGTGTTGCCAGTTTGTATTCCATTTCCATGGAGAAATTAATTGTCTCTAAACCACATCTGTTTTACATTCTGTGAACTGAATCTTGGAACAGAAAACATCCAGTTGGAAAGAGTATTATTATCTTTAGTTCTTAGCTTGACTGGGCATGCTTCAAAAATAATTTGAATATGTGCACAATCACAATATCTCTCTGCTATTCATTAATACAAGCCAGGGGTGGGTTCTACTTACCTTTACTACCGGTTTGCAATGGGGCCGCTCGTGTGCGCTTGCTTTGTGCATGCATGCTCTTCTGCGCATGCGCAGAAGCATTTTGATGACATCAGGGTCAGTGGGCGGAGCCTCCCACCAATTTTACTACCGGTTCTATAGAACTGGTGTGAACCAGGGGCAACCCACCACTGATACAAGCTGTCTTTTTTCAGGTTGCTGCATGGAACTGAAAAATGTCTTTGTGTTCAGAGTTCAATAACTTAATGAGTTAAGTTAGCTGTTAATGCAGCACCATCTCATTTTCAACCTTGTGCATCATACTTGATGTGGCTGCTTTAATGAATAGAAGAAAGATCCCATATTTGTATAGATTCCAATATATTCCTGAACAGTTCTATCTTCTTGGGCAAGTTTCTTTCTATAAGCTTTATCTGTTTGTTTTCTCAGACATTCTGTGGCTTCCTTCTCTCCTCACATTCATGATCATCTCAAATTCCAGTGGGGACTACGGTACTAGGGACTAGGAGAGCGAAATGGTAGAAAATGAACAAGATGTTTATCATAATTTATACGTCATAACATTTAGCTTCTCCCAATGCAGCTAGTTTTAATACATTGACTTTGGAAAAGCATTTAGGCTTCCCTGTATAGAGATGCTCAAACCTTTGGCTAAATGGATTTCACTTTCAAATTACCTTAGAAATAAATGACTCAAGGAGCAGAGTAGATTCAAAATCTTCTAATTCCCATTGGAGAAAGGACCGAAGAGCACCCACTTCTCCTTGAGTATCCAAGTATAAAATAACCATTAGGTAACCAATGGAATTCTTTATTCTATAGTCTACAATGGGGGTTCTAAAACCATGGTTTGAGTCTCCCCAGGAGATGCCAACAATTTGGGAAGGGTGTCTCAAGCTCCATCTTGTGCACCAATTGCACTCCTTTTGGTACTTTGAGGCTGTTTGCAATCACTCGTGTCTTGGTGGACTACTGCATTCCCAATCCTGCAATGCACTTTACATGGGGCTGTCCTGGAAGAGCATCCCTAAGCTACAGCTGGTACAGAATGCAGCGGCGCAGGCAGTTATGATCACTTCTTGATCAAAGCATGTTGCACTTCTGCTTTGCAAGCTGCACTGGCTGCCAATATTCTTTCACATTCAGTCCATGGTGCTGCTTGTAACCTAGAAATCCCTTTATGGCATTGGACCAAGAGAAACCATCTCTCCTTGTTTATGTCCATTAAGTCTGGCAGGAGGCGTGCTCTGGGTCCCATCTCTATTAGGGAGTACCATTTGGTGGGGCCCAGGAAGATAGCCTTTTTGGTCATTATGCCCACCCTTAGGAATATCATCCCTCCTCCCCCCCCCCAGAGATTAGATTAGCCTTCACTTTGTCATCATTTTGTAGGCTGTAAAGATAGGGTTTGGTCACCAGGCCTGGGAGACAGGATGGTTGGGGTGTGTCGATTCATTTTTGATGAGTTTGATTTTACCCTAACTGTGGTTTCTATGTGTGCTGCCATTTGTTTTTTATTCATTTGTTTTATTTATTTATTAAATTTATATGCCGCCCATATCACTATCAAACATCTTTTGATGTTGCTTTTTTCAAAAACTATTATCAGCGACCCAGAATCATGAACTTGAGAGGGACAGCCGTATAAGTTGGGTGAATGAATGAATAAATGAATGAATGAATGAATGAATGAATGAATGAATGAATGAATGAATATTTCTAAAGCTCATTAGGTTTGCACACACAAGGCAGCAAGGAAAATCATTCTTTTTTTTTTTTCCAAATTATCTCTCAATGCTGTGTATTGCCCAAAGCAGGGGTGAAATGCTCCCGGATCGGACTGGATCGCCCAATCCAGTAGCGTTCTTGGCTGGTGGTTTGGCAATGTGGTAGCGATGGCAGAGTGAAGCCAGGAGGTAATGCTTTTTTTTTAACCTTCTGTGCATGCGCAGGTGTTGCGCATGCACAGGTCTGCGTGTGCCTGTGATGTGCGCATGTGCTTCCGAACCGGTAAGGAAGGCAAGTAGATTTCACCCCTGGCCCAGAGTCTTATGCAGTTGGATGTCCTTCCAAATCCAGCAAATGAATAAACTGCTGACTTGCAAAATTAGTCAGGGCTAAAAGGACCAACAGTTGGTTTCTCTCTTCTGAGAATCTTTTTTCTATCCAATGCTACTGGGATGTAATGGACTTTTCATATGAATGTTGTGAAACAAGGTAACCACAAAAAAACTACGGTTCTCATTCCTTACCTGTTTCCAAGTGGATATTGGACTATAGAACTACAAATGTAAGCAAGTGTTCATTATTATTAGTTTCATTATTTCATACATTTAGAAAGTGAGTTCCCTTCAATGCATCTTTTGGCTGACCCAGGCAGCATTTTCAAATAGTCTGCTTGAAATAGTTGAATACCGGATGATCATGTGAATGAAACAAGCGTAGCAAAAGGTATTGTTTTGGAATATATCAGAGCAGCACCAGTATGAATGCTGTGTCTTTCCCCAAACATTATGCTTTGTGTGTGCTGAAGAACTCAAAATAATGCCTTCACGACTTCACAGTGCAGGCAATCCTTGATTTACGGCTGGTAGCTGAGCAACCAAAGTTATGATGGACCAAAAAACCCAACTTGGATGACTGCCCCCCCTCCGCAGTCATGTGACCACATTTTGGGCACTTGAAGGCTGGCCTACATTTACGGTTGTTTGCAGTGTCCCATGGTTACATGATAGCACTTTACATATTTTGCCAGAAACTAGTGTTTATTTCTGGTTTCCAGCAAAAATGTCCACTGTGGGCAATGGTTCCCTTAACCACATGGTGATTCACTTAACAACCACCAGAAAAAAATCTTGCAATATCAGATACATGATGACCCACTTAACAACCAGTACAACTTACAACTGTAATTCCAGGCTTAATTATGGTCCTAAGTCAAGAACTACTTATATGTGAACATTGTTGATACAATAAGGGACATAGGAATTTAAGTTATGCAATGTATTAAAATGTAAAATCTGGTATTTTTCATATGCTTCGATGTCTCCTAAAGGTCAGTTTGGAAAATGTCTTGACATTCCTTTCAAATTATAGTATCAAAAGCATAATTGTAAACTGTGACTTTTTATATTTTTAATATTACCTATTTGGGGTTTCTCTTTTTTTTTAAAAGAAAGTGGGTGTTTTTGTTCAATAAAATCTAATTTAAAATCTTAGGTCTAATTTGCCTTTCTTGATTTTGCTTTTTTTCTTGGAAATAAGGCATAATTCTTGTGACTTTTGCAAATAGAAAACAAGCTAGTGCATTGAAGACATTGTAGCTCAGGGGTGGGTTCTAAATTTTTTTACTACTGGTTCTGTGGGCGTGGCTTATTTTGTGGGCATGGCTTGATGGTCATGTGACAATTCTTTAGGATTTAGCAGAAGTACTGGTCTACCAGGCTTTTAACTGCTTGCAGAGGTCTACTCATTTGTTTTTGCAGGCACTGGTCTACCCATTTATTTTTGCAGGCACTGGTCTACTCATTTATTTTTGCAGGCACTGTTCTACCCATTTATTTTTGCAGACACCGGTCTACTCATTTGTTTTCTTTTAACACTGATCAGCTGTAGGCAGCCCTTTGAAGCCCAGTGGCAAGAGTTTAAACAGGTTTTTTCCCTCTATACGATCAGCTGGGACTCAGGAGGTAGCAATAGATTGGGGGTGGGGCCAAATAAAAGGTAAGAATAATGCAGGGGGGTTGTGGGGGCAGAACCGGTTGGTGACGTCATATCGTCACCGCTACCGGCTTGGCGGAACCGGGCAGAACCCACCACTGTTGTAGCTGTATAGATACTTATCTGAAATATGCCTTGAACTCAATGGATCTTAACCTCTGAACAGGCTTGCATTCAATGGGCTATGATCTCAGCAACCAAATTTCTGAAATGTCCTTCAATCTGCAAACTATACCTACACAATGCATACTTTCTTATAGAATGAAGCATATTCTGTGTACTTTTACAGCATGTGGGAAATTAGACAATTCAAGGGTTGGGAAAAGAATGTGAAAAGGAGCAAACAAATTGCCATGAACACACTATTCTGTTTTGATTTTTAAATGTAACTATCAGGGAGGTGTATTCTATGGGGAAATTAATATTACCCAGTCACATACGTTCCTCAGATACAACAGTTTTCAGTGGATCTCATGAGGACATTATTTAATGTCAGACTAATATGAAAAAATCTGCATTTGGCTAAGCTTGGACTTGGTATTAAACACTTTTATTCTAACAGAATATAATTCTACAAATATCGAACATATTTTGGATACTATGTATCAGAAAAAAATTCAGTTAGTCTTGTTTTCCAAAAATGAAGAAATTAATATAAAATGCTTTATTCCAGGTATCAGAGTTCAGAGCGTTGAGGAATTTTTTAAAAGTTATATCATCTCTGAAACTACTTCTGCCATTTCAAGACCAAATCAACAATCAGCTCCCAAAAGGGGCCTCTGAAGACTGAAGAAAATTTTAACTGGCTATATACATCATGCTTATGCCAAAAGCAGAATTTCCTTTGCCTTCAGTTGGAACTCAATTGTTTCTTTTTGTTTGTAAAAACCTCTGGGGCAACTGTTTGTTTCCTTCTATCTTGTCACAAATGTGAAAGGCAGAAAACAATGGTAGCTGGATGTTCATAAATTCCAAGATGACATGAAAACACTCTCCTAGATGTTTCACAGTCTTAGCCCTCCAAATTTTCAGATATCTTGGGGAGGCTAGAAACTTCAAAAAAGTGAAGCATTTCTTAGCTGGGTTTATCAGGAGATGGCTCTTATGACCAAAGATGCTGAATGCTATTTCTCTTTAGAACAGATACTTCTGCACATAATCAGCAAATTGGGGAGTGGAGAGGCGAAATAGTGCACATTGTTCATTTTTAGTAAATTTGACCAAAAGCAGCCAGTTACTGCCACTGCTGCAATAAGATCCCTTCAGTTTTTGCATTTAATGATTCTGGTCTCTCTTCTGTTCAGCTTAATGTTCTGATATGGCCTCTTGAGATAACAATATTTGTGGCCACTTTGCTTCCTTCCAAATGTGGCAGCAGAGTTCTGCTGATTCAGCTTACTCCTGCTCGTACCGAGGGGTCCCTGGCCAGTTTCCTGAAAGTATTCCCTACAGGCATTGCTGTGTACTTCAAAACAACATAGGGCACTAAATTGTTGTTATTTTTCATCCAAATACTATAGGTCAGTTTGGATATGCTGGCCTAATTTACAGAACTCTTCTCCCAAAAAATGTCTTGATGTAGAGTCCTTCTACACTCCACTTCAGGTTTCTGTTTTGAATGAGGTGGCAAACTAAAGGACCAAATGTAAATTTATTTTGTAGCTCAACTTGAATGTATTTAGCTTCCCATATTAGAAAGTTTTATGCCAGAACAATTAGGATCTGTGCATCTGGGCTATGCATAAATATTATCCATTTTGCTAAAGGAAGAGGTCTGTAGGTGGTTTTCTTGTCCTATTTCAAGATCTTAACAACAAACCTATTAACCATGGAATTTCTCCACCTCTCCCAATTAGTTGTCCTTTTAAAATGGTTCATAAAAAGATTTTAATTTATTATTTAGAGACAGAAAAGGCTTTGGGCATTGTGGCTTTAAATAAAAAAAAAAGCAGATGCACATACAAAAAGGGAAAAGACAACAATGGTCTAAAGAGACAAGAATGGGAGTGTCCCTCTATTGAGTTGGGCACAGTAATTTAATGAGTTATTTTCCTTTCATACAAAATGTCTCATAATACAGACATAAGGGGGAATTTCTGCAAAGTTAGTGTTAAGAGATTCTAGAATTTCATAGAGAGGTTAGAGATAATTTAAAATGATCTTTGATGCCCCAGTTTGAAACACAGTGACATATTTGGTGTGTTTGTTTGTTTTTTTAAGGTGAGGACTTTTCTCATGTAGGGCTTCTAAATTACAATGTTTTTTTGAAAAATTGATCCATTATAGGTAGAGTCATTTTTAATGGATCCAACTAAACACATCGTGTCTCTGTTTATACTGGAAGTAAAACAATAGCTGAAACATTAAATTCACTGTGAATACCGTCTCAGTGTGTTCAATCTGTCATTAGGAAACTTTGTTGGGCTTTCTTTCTCCACATAGGAAGATTAGTGTTCTTTTTTTATTTATTTTAGTACATGCCATGCATTTAGTCTGAATTAAACATTTATACGTGAGTGATCAGTTTCTACTTAATCAAGGAACCTGATCAGGCAGTGCCGTCCAAACCAATCCTTGCTTTAGAATCTCTTCTGTGAATACATTTCAAGCATTAAAAAAGTAGAAGCACCAATTAAAACTCTTCTGCATGAGATGTTTTGGCCTTAATAAATCTTCTAATTTACATATCTTCCTGATGTAATGGAGCACGAACTGGGAAGACTAAAGAAGCTACAGAAAGAACAAGAAACAATATTTAGATTTCAGGCTCACTTAATTACATCAAACATACTGCAAGAAAACACATTCTGTAAAGATACCACTGCTGCTTGTTCAAATGTCAGCGTTATGATTTTCTTCAGATGGAGAAAAAGTTCAGTGGCTTGCTGCTCTCAATAATTCCAGTAATAAAATAAAAAGAGATCAGAGAGTCAATAAACCGTAATGTTTGTAGATCCGTCGTTGCCATGCAGAATTGAGAATAGATTTGGAGTGGGGGGTGGGGTCGGACTGGGTTAACCGAGGTTCTGTACCTCCAAAAACCATATAAACTCCAATAAGAGCTATAGAATAGGTGATGCATAGTGATAGAAGCTCCCATTTCAGTATATATCGGTGGCAAAGGCACCTTAACTAGCCCTTAATTGATCCGACACAACCATCCCTTGATTCTGACCACAAAACATAGATTTCAACATGAGAAGCTTATTGATAGAACCTTCTCAAAGTCCTTTTTACTACTCAGAATATGAAACAAGAACAGGCCCGCAGAAACCAAATGGTTCCTCTTGACTGCAAATGAAGTTTTTAAAATTTCACTATAGAAAGCAAGCTGCTTTATAGGCAATGTTTGCTTTAACTACTTCGGTAAGGGTAAATCCTTTCAATGATCTCTTCACAATGATACAAATCTTAAAGTCATGGATAAGTACCTATGCACTGATGATGTTACCTAGTTGGATAATGAAAGGTCTGCAAGCAAACAACCAAACTCAGAGAGACACCACAGACCGCTTGCTGCCACCAGTAGCCTCTTACCGGCCAGTACGCTCTCATAGAGAGGGGCTTCTCAGGGTGCCGTCGGCCAAACAGTGATGACTGGCGGCCCCCAGGGGAAGAGCCTTCTCTGTGGGGGCACCTGCTATCTGAGCTCCCCCCGGATCCCGGATTTACGTACCTTCCGCCACGCCCTCAAGACCTTTTTATTCCAACAGGCTGGCCTGGCCTAACCTCCCTTTTTAATTGTAAATTTTAAATTTGTCTATAATTTTAGGGGTGTTTTAATCTGTTCTGGGCCAAATTTATTTAATTAGGTTTTTATACTGTTTTTAAATTTTGTAATTCTGTGTGTTTTATCTCTTGGCAATTCACCGCCCTGAGTCCCTCGGGAGTAGGGCGGTATATAAATCTATATAAATCTAATAACAAAAAAAATAAATAAAAAAATTGGGTTACATGTGTTCTGATTCACTGGTACTCTCATAAAACAGAGCTCATATTCAACAGTTGCCAATTTAAGAAAAAGACAACCAGCAAAAGATACAGTATTCTTCATTCTAAAATGACATATATCTACAATTAGAATCTCATATATTTGCATCTCAATTTTTAAAATGCAATTTGCATTTTTTGTGATGCATTATCCTTGCTAATTAGCATTTTATCAGATTACCTATACCAGTGATGGTGAACCATTATGGCACCAAGTGCCCAAACTGGAACATGCGTGCATGCGCGCGCCGGCCAGCTGGACTTTGGATTTCCGGCACGCGCATGCACTCTGGCCAGCTGGTGTTTACAGGCACCAGAGGACCGGAACACAGCCCAAAACAGATTAAAAAACAGGCTGTTTTCAGGCCATTTTCCGGCTGTTTTTCAGGTTGTTTTTTGAGACTTTTTTTGTCCATTTTCGGGCCAAAAACAGCCTGAAAACAGCCCCCAAATTGGCCTGGAAAACTGCCCGAAAAGGCATGTTGTTTCACCTTTATTGGGGCCATGTTCAGGTGCTTCAGCACCCGTGAAGACCAGCTGGCGGGCGGGCGTGCATGCATGTGTGTGCTGGAAATCAGAAGAGGAGCTGGCGACGGTGCGCGTGCCCACAGAGAGGTTCACCATCACGGACCTATACTTTCATATCGATCTAGTAATATAGTTACCTAATGCATTACAATTTATGTTCTGCTTAAGACAGCCTAATTCAGCAAAACAAAATTAAATATGATCACTGTAGCAGCAGGACACCCTGCATCTATGAGATGGATTAGGAATAGCTATTTTATTCATTATTTTGCTTACACTTTTGCTACCATAGTGCCGGTATTACAAAATCATTAAATACTTAATGGTTCACTTCATAGAACATCAGGATAATTGACCTCATGTTCACAGCCCTCCAATGTCTCCCAAATCTGTTCTGAGGGTTAAAAAAAGGGACATGGACAAGGAATGGGGCCTGTAATAAGAAAAAGCATTATTACCCATCCATTTTCATAAGAACTATAATTATAGTTATTTTTCATTATGGTTGACCTTACTTGTTGATATTCTTTTTTAAAAAAATAACCCCGCTATTCAAACTGTTTTGAATGCAATCCTACATTTTTATCCTCCCGAATGCATATTCCTTATGTTATCTTACCCATCTTTAAAATGTATTTTCAGGATTTTGAGAATTGAAAATTCTCTCTGCCCCATTATCTGTGTGTATGATTTCCACAACTTGAGCATCCTTCAGCTCAGAATTTCCCAGCAACTAAGGCAATTCCACCAGAGTAGTACCTCCTTAGGTTCCTAGCTAAAGTTTTTGAGGCTAACAATGTGTTCTTCTTTCATAATTGAAACCTGATTATGAAATCATCTCTTTTTAAAGTGCAGACAAGCCCTAATTCCACCATTAAAAATTGCTCGGGGTTGCTGGCATCAATGAGAATATGGTTTTACCCCAGGCACATCAGCATTAAGGGTGCAAATATTATAGTTATATAATATGTTACAAGAATTTTTTCAAGTTAGAATTGAATGAAATGTGTAAAAATAAAAGCACAGAACTTAAAATGAAATGTAATATTTAATAAAAAGAAGTACAAAGAAAGCTGAAAAAGTGGTTAAAAAACTACTAAAACCGTAATGTAAGAACAATACATAATACTTCATTAAAAGAAGTTGACGGGTTCTCCTCTTGACACTTTAAAATATCATTCAGTATGATTGTCCAAGTGAACGTTTTTACTTCTGAAAACATAGATCATATACTGAATCATTACTTAAATTATACAAATTTTGAAAAAACAGGAAAATATGGGGTAATTAAAGTCAATGGAAGATGCAGCTCTCCACTAGTCAAACATTATAGAAAATAATGTAGGAAATAAGATTGTTGTGTTTTCCTGTTTTTCTTACTTCACACAACAGAGGTAAATCTTCAAGCTTAGTTTAAGATTTAATTTAAGGTTAGTGTCACATTATAATAGCTAGCAACTTATTAAATAACAATGAATAGAACTACTAAATGCAATTTGGTCCCATAAAGAAATATAAAGTACCAAATCAGACCTCAACCAAGAAAAGGATATTAGTTTCCACGGGACGACTAATTACAAATAGTTTAACAAAGATGGTAGCAAAATTGAGGCCCATATTTCAATGAAAATAACATAACAGGAAGCACAACATAAAATATGCACTCACATAACACTAATATTATAATAATTAATATAACGTACATACATTCTGAATGTCTTCATCAGACATATATTGTCATTTCGCTATGCCTTCTATATATTTTATATTTATTATTATTCCCACCTTCTTAATTAATTTCCAAAATAGGACAGCATCAAACTGAGGTCCAGAAAACCAACTGGACCAAAAAGAAATGTTCTGCATAGAACAGATCTTATTGGCTTTCACAAACTCTTAAGCTGCAACATTTTGCATAATTAATAGAACTCTATTCTACCACCCGGCAGTCTCCTTAGCATGCATTAATTTTCAGGCTCCTAATTTTGCCTCCCAAAGAAACTTTGTTTTACACCTTTAAGTAATCATGTACCAGAACTGCTACTATCTACATAAACAATACAATAGATCTCTTCTGCACTGCAATTCACCTTCAGTAATTATCCAGTTGCATTTTAGAAAATATATTTTATCTTAATAAAGGCACAGCCTTTATAAAAGAAAAAAAGAGATTAAAATGCAAGCCTGAAACAGTATAACTTGAAGAGGCTTGCGGGTTTTTTTTTCTTTTTTTTAAAATTTGATTTATATGCCGCCCTTCTCCGGAGACTCAGGGCGGCTTACAATGTGCTAAGCAATGTAACCTATGCTTACAGTTTTTTTTTTCATGAGGTTTTTTTTTCCCCCTCTTAAAAATATCAAGTAATACTGTAACATGATTTTCAATATATTCAGACATTGGCCGTAGGTTAAATGACAAAAGACTAAACAGTATTTCAACCTCTAGGCAAGAAGCTTCTGCAAGAAAATGTGCAAAACAAGGAACCTCAGGATAACTATATAGTTAAATTCTACTTTTGGAAAGGTTTTAACAAAAAAAAATCCAAGCAATGCTCTAGCACCACCAAAAATTTAAATGGAAGGACAACTAAAACTTCCCAAGCAAAACATTCGGTGAACAGCTGCTCAGTCAATATTAAGGCAACGGAGAGAAAACATGTGTCCATCCAGTTCTATGCAGTGCACAAGCTGGCTCTAACAGCTGCTGTGCATTTGGTTTTCTTACCAATTTCCTGGCAAAGAAAATTTGAATCTTTTTGTGGCAGTAAGGTGAAGCTTCAATAAACTTCACTTAAGCTTGGTTCAATTTTCTGGCAGCTTTATTTATGCAATAGGAATGTTTTGTAATTGATTTTTCCATCAGAAGTCACTGTATAATTGGAAATCTTGCCATTTGTCCAGATCCATTTGAGTCCAGTGTTAATTTGAATCTCCATATGCAATAAATGGATCAACTGGATCCCAGGACTGCCTGTCATATACTAAGTCAGCCTTTTCAGACTCACATTTCAGTTGTACATTTCCCCAAAGCATATAACAAGAGACAAGTCACATTTTAAAAGTAGACTGTACAGTATATAAGTAACAATTTAAACCAGCACAAAATATGATTTGAAAACCACTAAATGTTTTAATTGGCCTAATCTTAATTGGCCTAATTTTTTTCAGAACCCTTGCTATCAATGCCATCTCCATTTTTTTGCCTGGCCTCTATCATATACAACAAATTATAGTACTTGCAGTACTTGACATTTGCAATACTTATGAACTATTTTAAAATAGCCAAACCACCTTGGCTGAAAACCACCTGAGGGAAAAGAACCAACTTTAAAAGATAGAGATTAATGTTGAATTTTATTTTTTAAAGTAAAGTATGACTTTCTATGTTCTACCACTAACTATAGAGCTATTTTCAATTTTAAAATTTGAGGAGAGAATTAATTAAAGGAATTATATGTCTCCACTAGATCCTACAGCAAACTTATATCCTCTTGAAATTTGTCTTGAATAATATTTCAGTCACCAACAGAAATGCTAAGCTTTCTCATACTATAGTTCTTATTTTAATATAAAGTTAAGAATGTTGCCTCAAAACAGGTTTTGATCAGAAGTAACATTCTGGTAATCTCTCCCTCAGAATAAATTGCAAAAATTAAAACCAAAGGTAACTTTTCCCAATGGTAACTTTTACACTGCTACCTCTCTGCCTATATTGCATCTTAAAAATTGACTTGCTATATTTAGGGCCATTTGATACAGAGATGGTGACTTCGAGTTTAGAACAAATAGGTTGCGCTGCAATTACCTTCCCGACATTTCAGAACTAAATGTGTGAAGAATTTCCACCTTGAATCTGCAAAGGCAAAGCAAATCATTCTTTTTCTTAATCATGCTAATTTCCTGCATGGTCACCATCCATTCTTGAAAAAAGGCAGGTGATGAGTTTCTCATGCTGCTTCCTTTGCACAGTGGGATGGCAGAAGGATTCACAAGGTGGGAAAACAACAATTAACATACATATGAATATACAGAATCCACTCATGGCATTGTAATCTATGTGTGAGATTAACTGAAACAAAAACATAAAAAAACATGGATTAAACTATAGAACTCAAATGTAATAAGAACATAATAGCATGAAAAAAATAAGGATGATATGACCCTTTGGGACATGCCATAAATGCCCAACCGAATTATACCCGTCTCAAAAATCTGCCAGAAAGTAACTGCAATTAACACTCAACCACTTTACCTTACTAAAATATTAGATTGACATATATAAAGCCTCATGTTCAATTCCTAGTATTTTCCCACTTTTTAAGATTTGTGGTAGCAAGAGTGACTATCTCAGATCTCAAACCAGCAGGGATTCAGCATGTGGGTACCTACTTATATTCCAAGATATCCAAGTGGCTGCCAAGTTCAGGAACACTAAATTGCATTTAGTGAAAATAATAAGTTTTACAGTCAGAGCAACAGAGTATTTTAAAAAGAAATAACTATTTGAAGCATTAATTACTTGAAACAGAAGGACACGAGCAAGATACTAGTAGCTGTCCATCTTCTTTCAACTCCTGTCCTCTTTCTCTGATTGATCTAGCTGGAGCACATTAATAGGTTGTTGAAGACAATGTACAAATTCTAGAAGTGAAATGAAATAACTGGACGGGACTACCAAATGGTAAATGCATCTGCGCAAGAGTCATGGGCAAGATTCCCTACAGAACTCATATGTCCCCTGCTCAAAAACTCCAATTTGGATCTTTTGGTCCTTAATAACTTAATGTTCAGTTGGTTAATCTCCCCTTTTAAGAGAGGGTAAAACTGAAGATAATCCTGAAAGAAAGGAATAACTGAACTCATTCAGGCCTGATTATGTGACCAAATCAATACTGACTGCCCAGGGAACGAATGTGCCTTTGTTATCTTTTTATCTCTTCATTCCCCCTTTAAATTATTTTATTATTATTAGTATTCATATTTCTATGCTGCCCACTCTCTGAGGACTCTGGACGGCTTACACCAAAGATAGTATACTAAATAGCATATTGCCCCCAACAATCTGGGTCCTCATTTTACCCACCTCGGAAGGATGGAAGGCTGAGTCAACCTTGAGCCGGTGAGATTTGATCCGCTGATCTGCTGAACTAGCAGTCAGCTGAAGTAGCTGGAGTACTGCACCCTAACCACTGCGCCACCTCAGCTCTTGTGATATCCTAAACTAAACATGTGATATCCTAAACTTTCCTTGTAGGTTGTGAGCGAAGCATTACAGTGAAACCACTTTATTCCTAGATTAGCATTAGGTGACTATATCTTGGCTTCCTGGCAGTTATGGAACTCCAAAGTATTCCACTGTTTATAACATACTTTCCAGCTTTTTATAAAAGCTGTTGGAAGCCATTCTTAAGGAATCAGAGGTAAGCCTCGTTGATATGTGACATTACAGAGCAACAGAGTTAGGTACCATCTGAAACAAGAGAAATGAATTCATGCTCTTGACCAATTTCTGGACACCGCAGCAGGTTGGAGGAAGATCAACGGGCCGAGGCTGAATTCTGAAAATATGAGGACAATGGGAACATGATGTTCTCTTGTCATTTGAGACAGGACTGTACATTCCTTGAAAGAGTGCTGTTGGAGCCTCTTTACGATATGAATGGAGATTTTGACTAAATTGTACTTTGTAATTGGTGTGTGTGTCTTTTTGTGTGTTTGTGAGTGTCTGTTTAATAAACTGTATCCTTGCTTTGGCATTTTTACAGTAAAAATATCAGGTATGAATTACATAAATAAACCAGGTAGTATCAACTGGGCATCGTTCAATAGGAGATGTCCATACTGACATTCATCCCAACTCAGATGACAAACTTCGATAGCTTTGAAATGCAATAATGGCTAAATCTTCACATATTAATAAAGAACAAATGAACTATCTGAACGTGCTGAAACAGAAACTCTTTCATTTCAATCCATTTCTTGTCTTTTAGCCTATTAAGAAGGGCGATTTATTCCGGGCAAATAAGTATAGGAGACCGCAACATATATATAAAATCAGAAGATGAATACAATTATACCCCCTTTAATGCAAACTTTTTCATAGAGCAACTGCTCCAATTTATGCCAGCAAAAGAATCCTTTTCCTACAGCGGCAACTTTGTTCCAATTCATTTTAGACATTCCATAATAAAAGAAATAATTGTAGCAAAAGTTACCATGAAATCTTGCTTATTAAAATAAGTAGATGTCACAATATATTGTAATTTAAGATTAATTTTACTCCAAGCAAATCTGTAGTTATGAGTCTCCATTATAGGAGGAGAGGCATGTCAGTCTATGGTAGTAAAAGCTATGAATCTGATAATATCTTTTCATACTAACAAATTTTATTCAAAGACATAAGCTTTGATCAGCTATAGCTCACTTCATCAGATGCACAGAATGGCTAGAGTGCTCTAAATTTTAAACTGGGATGAGCTGGGGGTGGGTGGGTGGGAGAAGGGAGTGGAAGATAGGCTGATCCATGCTCCCTAATGCCAAACATGGTTTTCAAATAGTGGCAAAAGGTCACCTCAGTTAAATTATTTACATATATTTTGAATCTGTATTTTAAATTGTATCTGATTTGAGTTTTTATTGGTTTTATTAGCAGCCCAATTTCTACCTATCTTATTACTAGTGTATAATATATCTTCAGCTACAGTTCAAAATAATAAAATATACTATGGTCATTTCCTAATTAAGAAAAATGATGGACTTAATATTGCATCATTTAAACCTAAGTAATTGTTGGCCAGCTCTGCAGTTAGAGAGTTTATACTCAATGATCAAGATCACAACATTTTTTAAAAGGTAAAACATGTCAAGCCGTATTAAAACGAAGAATTAATTATTGCACTACCAACAGAGACTACCTAATATTGTATGCTATTGTATGCTAATCCCAAAGGTGTTTTTTCAAGAGGCAGCTTGAAATTGCCTCTTGAAAAAGTACTTTTGGGTCAACCATGACCTGGATAACTGAGAATCTCCATAGACATTGTATGCTAATATTTTATAATGAATTTTAGATGTGAAATATACCTCAGATGGGGGGAATCTGCATATGTACTATATCTAATGAAGTGCTCTAAATTTTATGCATCTGATTGTGTTCCACAAAAGCTTAGACAGATCTTAATTTATCTTACTTCCCAGGTTCCATAAAAATATTTTTGCTTTTGCTGCAAGAGACTAAAATAGCCATTCCTCTGGGAAATTATTAGAAGTTCATTGGCTATGCAATTCTCATCCAGTGACTGCTCTAACTTTGCATTAGGTAAAAGTTCATAAACCACCTTGAATAACTTTTTCAAGGGTGGCATATAAACCTTTAATAGGTAAGAAAAGTATTTCCATGGATGAACATATGCTTTGCCTATAATTGGACCCCAGGTTCAATTTATGTGGTTTCCAAATTCATGTTGGAAGGACTCTGGTCAGCCAGGTATCTATAAATAACATTCAAGGAGGATGCAATGACCTTGCTTGACAAAGGACATCTTCCTACCTCACAATGATTCTGCCTTTTCTATCTGTATAGCCTCTCATTTACTCATGCACTAAATGTAATTTCCTGCTATTTGTATAACTTCAGTACTCCTGCCCTATGGTACAATTTCTGGATTCTGCAAGGCATATAAGGGAGTCATCAGACAGTTAGAACAATTAATTCACAACTTGCCTCTGGAAGTTGTGAATTCTCCAACACTGGAAGTTTTAAAGAAGAGTTTGCACAACCATTTGTCTGAAGTGGTGTAGGGTTTCCTGCCTAAGCAGGGGGTTGGACTAGAAGACCTCCAAGGTCCCTTCCAACTCTGTTATTCTGTTATCTCCTATGTGATGTGTGATTTTCCAAATCCAGCTGCCTTTTATCACTGATAAAGTTTAAAAGAGTAGGCACCATGATACGGTACTGGCAAAGATAAAAAGATAATAAGTATGCTGCAGAAGTTTAAAGACAGTCTAAATAGGAAATATTCTTGATTCATTAATTTGGAAGATGGGAAATGTATTTTCTTAAAATAATCTTGTGTAAGAAAACACACATCATGATGCCACTGTATATTAAAGTGCTAACTTGAGATACAATTGCTAAACCTTAGTGTGTGTGTTCTGCTTTTCCTTCATCTTTGAATGCTTATTAAAAGTAAAATTTGGATCTCTTAATTCAAGACCCGATCTACTAGAAGTAGCATAAGCAGCTTTAAATAATCTAAATCTCTTTCATTTTTAGCTGACGTTATATCAAGTAGTAAACTCCAGAAAAACACATTTTGCTTTTAGTTGTTGATTCAGCACAAACAATATGAATTAATGCAAATATTGAAAATGTATCTTATGAATTGTAGGCAGTAAAAATATGGTATGGCCACTGGTTGGGATTGCTTTACAATGGGATCATACAGCTTCAAGATTATTGAGACATCCACAACATCTGAATATAGAGAAGGTTCTGCTATAGGTTATTCAAATCGTACAACTAAGAGAGGATAACTCTATATCCAAACAGCAGACTTTTTAAGAGTGTGCCTGATATTGGATCCAACTTAACAATTTTCATGTTTACTGGCTTTTATTTTTCACAGAGCAGTTATCCAGCATATCTGATTGAAAGGATCTTGGCAACATCATCAGGAAAGGTCTCTGCATGAAAACCTGAAGAGTTGTTGTTAGCAAATAAGTTTAGAGGGTCCAATGTTCACATTTTTGTTTCAAATTCAGAGCACATGATTCAGTTTTAATATACCAACACTGAGAAGGATAAGTGTACATTTATGGAACATAAATCATACTCTAAAATTAAGTACTCATGTATATGCTAAGTGCTTCTATTCCTCAATTCATTGTTTTCTGCTCTTCATTTTGTTGATGTCCAGATCCTGTGCTTCTGGTACTGCTTTAATATCAAAGATTGCAGAACCCAACAGTAAAGAAAACAAACTTCATTAACTTCCATGGGGATTAGCAGACCCAGCATTCCTTGCAGGAATCAGGATAATCAAGCATCAATTAAATAATCTTTTCAGATCTAAGAATCATTTGTCTTTAATTTCTTTAAAAGGTATTCCTTTGGCTTATCCTTTTAGGATTTGAAAGCTTTCTAAACGGGTAATTAAACCTTAGGTTTGATTTTATTACCAATACCTAACCAAACTTGTTACCAAGTTTGGTACTTGTTACCAAATGATTATTTATTGTTGCAAATAATTTATTGCACCAATATTGTTGCAACTTATTTGCAAAATTGTTCCAAATAACCATTGCAACATTTTTATTCGATCAGCTGTGAATCTTGGAAAAGGTAGATAAAGTGGCTTACTTTTTCTTGTCTTTATCTTTCTTCAGTGGCTGCTGTGAAGTGGCTTGCAGGTTCTGATACTGTAGTGTTTCAACTGCCACCTTCCGCCTGTTGAAGGCATTCATCTCCTCCTCTAGCTCTCGTCTTTTCTCCTCTACTTTCCTCTTTTCCTCCTGATGTATTCGCTTGAGATGTTCAAACTTCTCATGCAGCTGGTGGGAGAAAGAAAGGAAATCTAACCCAGGCTCTGTCTGGCACTAAAACCAATTATGGCCTGCAAAAAGGTCTTCTAATGAGGCAGATTACTCCAGAGTATCCATTACACACCATGTCAGAGTATACACTATGTAAGATATACGTAGAATACTGTAGTCATGTAGGATGTTTCAACTACATAGCAAATTTACAAACATTTCATAGGGTTCCTGTTCAGTTCCTAAACTTTCTCTCATAAAAATCCTTCAATCTCACAAATTGGGCCCAAAACATGTTCCTAACTCCTCCTCTTCCTCCTCCTTCTCCAATACCACCTCTATCACCATCACATTACTATTTATGAAAGGTCCAAAGAAAATTAAACAGTACAACCCCTGGACACAAGTGCCCATTTTAGCACTAAAAACCTGCATGCTTCTATTCTAATTTAGGTTGCATTAATAGAGTATGTGAAGTATTTGTACTACTTTGTAAGTCTTAGTAGGACCACTCTTAGAATACTGCACCCAGTTTTGGTCACCATGTTATAAAAAAAGATGTAGCGACTCTAGAAAGAGTGCAGAAAAGAGCAACAAGGGTGATTAGGGGGCTGGAGGCTAAAATATATGAAGAACAGTCACATTAATTGGGTTTGTCTATCTAGTGAGAAGAAAGACTAAGTGTGATATGATAACAGTGTTCCAATATTTGAGGTGTTGTCACAAAGAAGAAGGGGTCAATTATTTTCCAAAGCACCAGAAGGCAAGACAAGAAACAATGGATGGAAACTAATTTAGGAGAGACACAACCTAGAATTACAAAGAAATTTCCTAACAGTGAGAACAATTAACCAGTGGAACGGCTTGTGATGGGAGTGCTCCATTACTGGAGGCTTTTATGAAGAGACTGGGCAGCCACTTGCCTGGAATGGTAAAAGGCCGTGATGGCGAACCTATGGCACATGTGCCACAGGTGGCATGCGGAGCCATATTAGTGGGCACGCCAGCTCAGCTCTGGGGCGCATGCGCATGCCGGCCAGCTGATTTTCAGGCCTTCTGGGCCCAGAAAGTAGGGAAACAGGCTGTTTCCTGCCTCTGAAGGGCCTGGGGGCGGGGTGGGGAAGGCCCATTTTTCTTTCTTACCTGGCTCCAGATCCTCTCTGAAAACAGCCTTTCCCACTCCCTTGGAGGCCCTATGGAGGCTGAAAGGGCCCATTTTCTGACTCCCGGTGGGACAGGAAGTGACGTTTTTTCCTGTCCCCAGCCTCCAGAGACTCCTAGAGAGGCTCCTAGAGACTCCTAGAGAGGCTCCTAGAGACTCCTAGAGAGGTTCTGGAGGCTGGGGACAGCAAAAAATGTCACTTCCTGTCCCACCGAGAGTTGGGAAATGGGCCCTTTCAGCCTCTGTAGGGCCTCCAAGGGAGTGGGAAAGGCTGTTTTCGCCCTTCCCAGATACACAGAGAGGATCTGGAACCAGGTAAGAAAGAAAAACGGGCCTACCATGTGCCAGGAGCGGGGGGGAGGGGGTTGCGCACGCATGCGCGTGGGCACGTGCGCGCGCGACCCTCCCCCGTCCTCCCCTCTCCTGGCACGCGATGGCAAAAAGGTTAGCCATCACTGGTATAGGGTCTCCTGCTTGAACAGAAAGTTGGACTAGAAGATCTCCCTTCCAACTCTGTTATTTTGTTTTTCAGGTAAGATAAATGCATCATGGGTATATTCATTGGGCTCAGAGTTACATGCTTAAAGCCCCTTTATGGAAGCTTCATGACCACTCAAAACAGAGAATCTACAAGTAATTCTGTATAAAATTACTTTTACAATTTCAAGGTAATCCTTCCCTTAAAATATCATTTTTCTGCTTTATATGCTCCCTTATTCTTAATTACCGTATTTTTTGTAGAATAAGACGCACCTTAGTTTTTGGGAGGAAAATAAGAAAAAAGCTGATTGGCAGGTGGATTGGCCTCCCAGAATACCTCCAATCAGCTGTTCCCAGATGTGAATTTTAGCAACAGGTTCCTTGGTTGTGAGCTCTGTGTCTTGCTTTTTTTTCTTTCTCTTTTTTTTCTGCCTCTGAAACTTCTGAAATTCCACTTCAGAAAAAACTTTTTTTCTTGCCTCTGAAAGCCTCCGAAAGCCTCCGAAACAGAACTTTAGAAAAAAAGCCTCTGAAGCTCTGTTTGGGGGCTTCATTTCTGATGCTTTTTTCAGCCTCTGAAACCTCCATTTGAGAAGCTGGGCAGGGCTACATTCGGAGTATAAGACGCACCCAGATTTTCACCCTCTTTTTTGGGGGAAAAAGGTGCATCTTATACTCCGAAAAATACAGTAGCTGGATTATTTCCTTGAGAATGTACAGTATGTAAGCATTCTGTAATGTTGTTAGGTTTATACCAGTTTTTTATATTGCTAAAGTACATCATGTTTGATTGATATAGAGCAGGGGTATCAAACTTGCATCATCATGTCATCGTCACATGACGTATTGTGACTTTTCCCTCCTTTGCTAAAATGGGGGTGGGGGTGGCCAGCACATGACGCATTTGGGTCGCGGGCCACGAGTTTGACACCCCTGATGTAGAGGAAACAAAACGTTCCTAGTTCTTTTTGTTTTAAATAAATGACTTGCTGAATTCACTCTGTGAATTCTATCACAGTTTACTGATTGATACATGGGCAATTCCATCACTGTAAAATAAGCAGGTTCATGGGAAGTAACAATCCTCTATGATGCCATCAATTTGGGGCATTTTAAAACATAACAATTATGTTACCCTTCTCCCTGGGAAATCCGTCTTCTGAGTTTTAAGTCCTATTTAGTTTCACATTGTTGAAACAAAACAAAATTGAATAAATTAAAGAAATGGCAGGACTCTTAAGCTTTAACATCTACAGTGAGATGGGTGGCAAACAAATTTAATAAATAAATAACCAACATCTTATTACAAGCATTTGCATTGCATATATATGCCTACCCACACATGCATATAAGTGCTTTGTGTCCTAATGCTAAATTTCCAGAGGGATTTAATGGATCTACCAGTGGGAAGAGAATAGTAGGCCAGTTTAACCTGCTTAATATTAGAAAGATCTGGAAATTCCCCTTGATCAATACAGGCAAAACAAAAAGAAAAACTCAGTCCTATCTAACGTAGGAATTTGCCTAGTAGAGTCATTGTCTGCCATACTCACTTCTCTCTCCTTTTCTTTTAGTTCTGACTCCGTCTCCTTGACCTTGTTCACAAACATCTGTCTCATTTCTTCCTCTTTTTTTTGCAATTCACAAAGGAACTCTTTTCTTTTGGTCTCATACGTTTCTTGAAGGCTGGTGGAAAAAGCAAGTTCCAAATTGTCCAGACATTAAAAGAAAGATCTAAGATAAACGATTCAAGGTCACACACGTCTGAAAATGCATTTTTTTTTATACCCCATGAAAAAATGTCCATGTGTCAGAAAGGGAAAATATCAACAGAGAGAAAACATGAAGAGATATCATGTCTATCCCACACACTGAAGGTAAAACTCCCACAGGCCCCAAGAGAACATCCAATTTTCACAATTCCCTGTAGTGTATTATTGGGGGGGGGGGGAAGAAGAAAGGTAAGACTTTCTTACCTGAATGGCTGGCTGTCAGGATCTGTATCCTTGAAGCCCATTTCTTCTAGCTTACACCGCCTATAAAGCTCATAATGGCGAGCATGAGTTTGCTCTCGCAGGTCTTCCATGTTAACTCGGATCAGCATTTCCCGCAGCTTCATAAAGTCACAGTGGCTTTCATTTTCAACTATTTAAACAAAAAGCAGATGTGAAAACACATAGGAGAAAATGACTGGTTCACCTAGAGGCAAGCATCTGCACCAGTGGTGGGTTTCGAAAATTTTTACTACCAGTTCTGTGGGTGTGGGCATGGCATGGCATGGTGGGCGTGGCTTGGTGGGCATGGCAGGGGAAAGATAATGTAAAATCTTCATTCCCACCCCACTCCAGGGGAAGATTAAGGCAAAATATATGTTTAAATTATATATTTATACATTTTTGTATTTTATGTATACATATTTATGTATTTTACGTTTTATTGGGTTTGTTTTATTTCTTGTGAGCCGCCCTGAGTCTTACGGAGATAGGGCAGCATACAAATAATATTAAATAAATAAATAAATAAATAAATAAATAAATAAATAAATAAATAAATAAATAAATAAATAAAATCCCTATTTCCTCCCAATCAGCTGGGACTTGGGAGGCAGAGAATAGATGGGGGTGGGGCCAGTCAGAATTTTTACTACCAGTTCTCCAAACTACTCAAAATTTCCACTCCCGGTTCTCCAGAACTGGTCAGAACCTGCTGAAACCCACCTCTGATCTGCACATGTACACGTGTGCGCACACGCGCACACACACACACTCTCCTCTTGCAGGATTAATGCAGCATTGGTATAAAAACAGCATCCTCCAGAAAAGTAAAAGTGTTGGAAGAGAGAGATTAGAAACGATGATAGACTGCAGGCTCCTGTGTATATTTTGCTCAGAAGTTCATCACTCACTTCAAAAGGGCTCTGCTCCCTTGCAGCTGTGTTGAAAGAGGTGCTTTGCAATGTGTGGGAACACAAACAAACCAACTCTATTTGAATCGTTAAAGCAATCATGTGGAAGCCTCTGAAACGTGACATCTCTGCTTGGTTGAACAGCAGAGACTGATTTATTTATCCAGCATTTGTTGCAAATCATTTTGGAAATCCTGTTCTTCATAGGATTTCACTGGAAGCTACTTTTCAGAACCAACTACAAACATTAAAATCAAATCATGTATTGGTGTTATTAAACTGTTACACCCCTTCCTTCTTTTTACTTAATGTGTTCAAACATTTGTATGCCCTTCCACAGATATTAGTTTGGTATTTTGTTTGGGTTTTTTTATACAAGTTTTATTGGTTCCCCCCCCCACATTAACCCATATCTTTCTTTAACAGAGCATTGGCCATATCTTATCTTATACAATTAATCAAATTCAAATACATTTTACTCAATTACAGTTTTTGCCAAAATCTTTTTCCCCTTTTTTTATCATGTCTCAATATTTCTATGCTTGCTTACATAAACAACATCTTCATTTGCCCTTAAAATCTAATTATTGCTATTTATTCATATTTGTTCTCTTTTATTCTTTAAACAATTCATTCTTGATCTTAATATCTTACTGTATTTGTTCGGGATTGCCTTTCTTCCATTTCATCTTTTTTATTGTACAGCAATCTTTCTCCTCAAACCTACCACCTCTCTCTTTTCTTTCCTTCTTACTGTCAAACATTTGCATGCCCTTCCACAGATATTAGTTTGGTATATTGTTTAATGTGGTGACCTAGAAGCCAGGAGACTCTGAATTCTGTTCCGCGTCAGGCACAAAAGCGGCTGGGGCGCTTTCACAATGATTTTGGACTAGTCATTGTTTCTCAGATCAACCTACCACACAGGGTTGTTGTTGTGGGGGGAAATAGGAGGAGGAAGGAGTATTAGCTATGTTTGCCACCTTGACAAACTTAAAAAGTAATGTAGATGGGATAAAACTCAAATAAATAAAATTTTTAGGATAGTTAAACCATCAAACCTTGTAATAGGAAACAGTGGCAAAAGAATAAATAATCTATTCCTGTTTGCCACCTCTGCGCTGATGTGGCACAGTGGTTAGAGGGCAGTACTGCAGGCTACTTCTGCGTCCTGCCAGCTGCCTGCAGTTTGGCAGTTCAAATCTCACCGGCTCAAGGTTGACTCAGCCTTCCATCCTTCGAGGTGGGTAAAACGAGGACTCAGATTATTGGGGGCAATAGGCTGACTCTGTAAACCACTTAGAGAGGGCTGTAAAAGCACTGTGAAATGGTATATAAGTCTAAGTGCTATTGCTATTGCTATTGCTATTGCTATTGCTATTAAATATTAAAATGTATTAGAGCCCAATCCACAGGTGAATATAAAAAAAAAATAACACTTAAGGCAGCAACAACAATAACAAAAATGCTAATGAAATTATCTTTCTGATTGATTATTTCATGACTATGACATTCATTGGCATCCCAAAATTATGTTTTCATAAGCCCACTCCTTGTAATATTTATTGAGTGGGCACTATTCTTTTATTCAAATACATACAAACCTAGACACACATATATATGGGTTAGCCAAAATAGATAAAAAGATGGATAATTAACAGGTGAATAAATATGTCAAATCCAGTCTAAACATCTGGCTCACTGTGCAATCAGCCATAAGAACAGCAGCAGCAATAAATATTTTTTAGCAACCTACAACATACAAGGATTTCAGCCACTGTTAAACTTTTCTGGAGTCCCAACTTACCTTGTACAACACCCCATGGATACTGCCGAGCTCTCACCATTTTATTTCCCACTTTTACTTCTTCTGTGCTTCCCACAACAGCAAATGGCAGATGAGCCTTTGAGGAAAAAATATAACTTGCAATTCAGGGCAAAACAATAGAACTGTCCAAAAGGATTTTTTTTTATTTTACTTTTAATGCAAATTTCCTAATAGAAAACATTTTTTAAAAATGTCTATGGAATCAGCATGATGTTAAGACAGGACTGCCAGGACAAACAAAACAAAGCCTAATTTTTGAAAGATTATTATTCTACAACCCATTAAATAAAAGGCTACTCCTGAATTTGCAATAAAATCATGTATGGAATTTTTAAATCCACCAGTTTTGTGAACAATGTTTTTGGCACTCTTTACATATTGCATTCCACATCTTTGTATCCACACAGAAGTTTATTTTGAGCAATCATAGATAGAAGAATGAGCCAAACAGAACAAACCCTTGTTTTTACAAATCGTGCTAAACAATAGTTTGCTATTCTAGTTACTTGCAGAAATAGCTAAAATAGCAGAATAGCCAGGAGATTTTTCTGCCTCATAGCATGTTGTCAGATTAAGCTAGGGCCAATAATTTTCTCATTTCTACAAGGTAAATTCTATAGGGGATACCAGGTCTAAGTAGATCTTCCCCAATATATAAATTTCCAGGAAGACCAGACAATTCCTATATGAACCATCTTCTAGAAAATTCAAAACCCTTTATTACTTGTGCAATAGCCAAATCCTGTATTGCAATGATGAAAATAAGATATAGCTGCTCACAGACGTAACCACTTCTGTTTTATTCATCACATCAAGTTTAACATGTTAGTTGTCTTGTTTTTAGGTAATATATATGTACACTTGCAGAGGTAATTATAGTACTGTACAGTATATTACATTTTTATTTGGTATTTTATCTTTTTGATGCTGGTGTGTTATCTCATCTATTTGATTTTACTTTTGCATTGCATTTTTTAAAAAATGTGCTCATCACTGATCAAATTAAGAGTATTTCTTTTCTCCCACTTCTTGTGGGATTATTGCAAGAAATTTGAATTCCAAGCTAAATGGGATATAATGTAATACACTAATAAACGGGGAGGGGAGAGTCAATTTGTTATGGTGGCTAAGATGCTGGATTAGAAATTGGAAGACTGTGGCTTTTAGCATAAGCCACCTCACAAGATTGTTACTGAGGAGAAATAGGCAGTGGGACATTATGTATGATGTCTTGAGTTGTGCAAAGCAAAGACAAGTTATAAATGTAATAACAAATTAAAAAAGAAATGGAAACATTTTGCTCTCTCAGATGCTGGCAGATAACAATATCATTTTTCTTTCTCCTCCTTTTCCCTTATCTAAAGAGAGTAGTTACATCCATTAATCTGCCTGATGATATATGCCAAAAATTATTTCAATATTCTCAATCTAAAATGTATCCAAGAATATGAAGGACTTTATAGTGACTTTCCAGACTGCATTACAAATTCATATTCCATTCTAAACATACATTGAACATGAAATGTATCAAGGGAGAAGGATTATATTCCACACCAAATGACTGGATTGTCTTAAATGGCAACCACTCTAGACTGAGAGAATGCCACTGCTTCCTTGCATTTCCATTTGAGAAATGGAAGGAATAAACTCTATTATAATGACATTCACCAGGTAACACAACATACAGTTTCTCAGGGTCACTGCTATAAATACAGAAGCATAGAAAGTCTACAGAAGAAGCATGTTACTTACATTCATCACAGAGTTGATTTCAGATACAGCATCATCATCAGTAGGGAACTGATAAATCTGTACTCCGTTACTGACCAGTTCGCTCATGATCTTAATCTTAAACTTGTGTAATTCACTCTTGGAAATAGTGTCAGCCTTAGCAATGATGGGAATAATGTTCACCTGGAGAGCAGTGAAAAAACAAGAAATAACTGAGCTTTCTGTAATCAGTCACGAATTAGCTACAGAATGGATTAATGCCAGCTAGGAGTGCAGGCAGAATTAAACATTAAATGACAGTGGCTAGAAAATGAATGTAAAAAGATATGGACAAACTGAGATATGAACAAGTTCAGAGAAGGGCTATCAAGATGTAAAGGAACTGGAAACTAAACAATGAAGAATAGTGAAAAGAGCTGTGTATGTTTAGCTTACAGAAACAATGATTGGAAAAACATATAACTGTCTGTAAATTCTTGTAAAGGATTTGTTTGCTGTTGTCCTGATAGACAGGATCTGAATCCATTAAGAAAACGTAATCTAACATTTATTTGTTTGATTATTTATCAATTTTATATAGAAGCCCATCTCACCAAAGGCAACTCTGGGTAGGGCACAGTGGATAAAAAGCAAGAGTATAAAACCAGCAAATATAAATAAAAAAGACCATAGTAATAAATACCTCAAAAATCCAGAAATACAATTTATAGTTGAAATAAATAAATAAAAATGTGAAGAGGTTAGGGCTAGATGATTTCTGAAGCAAATTACACTTTTTCACAATTCTTCATAACACAAAATAAATGTAATTTAACAATAAAAGTGTGAATTAAATAGTTATTTATAAATGCAGCTTAAGTTATATCTCTCCTATTCTCTTTTGCAAGTTATTTCATTTTAGGTTTTGTTGTTGTTGTTGTTGTTGTTCAGGGAAAATATGAGGAATGCATGAGATTTGATAAAAACATGTGGCCTTAAAAAACATTCAGCAACACAGGCTGACCAAAAATAAATAACATTCTTTTTGCTGAATATTAATTGCTTTTGTTGGCACATCAAAAGAAAGGACAGGTGCAAAAATGCACAGATTATGAAGCAAGCAAGCAAGGTTTTTTAAAAAGAACATCATCCACTCTAGAGAAACATCTCCCTACTCTGATAAACAAGCTTACTTGTTTCATTCAGTCTAGAATTCTGGGAGTTGCTGAGGTTGGGAAACGCTGGTCTAGACAAGTGTGGTCTTTTTCAACTCTGCAGCTCTTTCTTCCCTTTCCCTTGGACATGACACTGTTTTGGCTCCTCTTTCCTGCTGCCATTTCGGATACTGATAAGGTGAATGGGAATCTGCCTGGATGCTAGGCCATCATTTTTCAATGATACTTGGGAAACCACTGATCTCCTTGAAAACGTAAAACCAAAAACTGAAGGGGAAGGTTAAGAAGAATGTTCCTCTCAGTTGTGCTTTTTCACTAAGTGCTAATGCTAATCTTTTCAGCTCCAATGATTCGTTGAATACCACCAGGTTGCAGATAGCACTACACTCTATAATGATATATCTAACTGGTCCTCCAAAACCAGATATGCAGAAAATAATCTTTATATATAGTCCTCAATTTACAAACATTCATTTAATGATGATTCTAAGTTACAATGGCACTGGAAGAAGTTATTTTCAGCCTGTCCTCGATATTATGACTGTTGTACATCTCCTATGGTCACAACTGGCAACTTGGCAACCGACTTTCATTTAAGATGGTTGCAATGGCCTACTACAGCCACAGGGTCATGATTTGCAACCTTCCTGGCAGCTTTTGACAAATAAAGTCAATGGGGGCAGCTGGATTTGTTTAATGACCATGTGATTCATGTAATGACCACAATAAAATGTTCATAAAATCATGTCTGGTCACATGATGAAATGACCATATCATTTAATGACCAAAATTCCAATCACAATTTTGGTCATATGACCAGGACTCCCTGTACATCATTGAGGACTTGAGGTGAGGAAGAAGTAAAATGAAAAAGAAGGAGAAAATTGTAGTCCAGTCCTTCTGACTTTTGGCTCCAACTCAACTATCAGTCACAGACATTACACATGTCACATGTAGGCAATTTGGACTCCAAAAGATGGATCCAATCTTTTCATAAATGCAACATGCACATATGTCAAGAGATTATTTCCAGATATCTGTCAGATATCTTGTAGCATATTTTGACCACCATGGAGAACTTCCTGACTGCAGAAGAGCTTTTCTGAAGATCCAAGAAAAGCAAAACTCCTGTTTTCCTGCATATGGTATTTCACATCTCAGCTTTTGCCGTTAACATCCTGGAAAGCTTTATGAAGTAATAGAATTTGGAAACAGTTGGCAACCAATAAACGTGTTAATACTTCTTATAGGAAATTGCTTGACTTTTCATTCACTGGCTTCCCAATTAGTTTTACAAAATGGGTATGTTTCGTTTTTATCCTGTTAAGTGAGAAAAATGTTTGTGTGTGCCAAAAAAGAAAAAAAAATCTACCAGCAGGAAGTCTAAAAGCAGCCTTATAAAAAGAATCACACCACTTCACTGAAATTAAGCTTCATGTTGAACACCTGGCCACATACACAACAGTGAAAATTGCTTTCCTAATGGCTACAGAAACAAAAACACAATGATCTCCAGCAAATTCCAATGGATGGATGCCCAGAATCATATGAGTTGGAAGATCATAGAAGTCATCTAATTCAATTCCTCTGTTGTGGCTCTTACACTCTAGAATTACATCCCTCCAGAGATCCAGATCAGTCCAATCCTCATGACACACAGGAAACTATTAAAGACCTGGCTCTTCTCCCACATTTTGGAGCAGAAAGAAGGTTGAGCCTCTGCTGGCTCATTTTATTTGGTTACAGCTTCCTTCTGAGGTTGTTCATGATTCTTTGTGTTTTGCTTTTATTTTTATTTATTTTTTACTTTTAATTGTAAGCAACCCAGAGTTGCTAGGAATTGGAAGGTCTACAGGTTGTGTACACAAATAAATAAACTCCCTGCCCTCTGCAGGATCTACTAGAGCATTATTTCTCAATCTCAGTATTTTTGACATATGATCATCCAATGGCTTTTTGAAGATCTCTGGTAAAGAAGAACTCATCACATAATGCGGCAGCTTGTTCCACTGGTTGACAGTTCACGCAATCACGAAGCCCCTCATAGTATCTAACTAAACTACCTTCCTACCGTCCCTGTAGTTTTAACCCTCTGATTCTGATCGTGCTCTCTGAGGCAACGGAGAGGAATTTCACTTCTTTTTCTACATGACAGCCTTCCAAATATTTGAAGACTGCTATCATATGTCTCCTCTTTTCTGTAGACCAAATATAGTCAGATTTTTTTAACCATTCGTCATGGGGTCTGGTTTTTCCAAAACCTTCACTAGCTTGATTGTGCTCTTCTGAACTTGTCCCAATCTGTTATTGTCCTTTGGGAACTGTGGTGCCCAAAGCTGGACATGGAGATCTCAACAGAGAATAAAGGCTGGGAAGAATTACTTTTCATGACCCAGACTTTATGTTCTGGTTAATGTACTCCACAATAATATTCGTCTTTTTAATAGCTGGATCATACTGCTTGTCTTTAACAAAGACACCCAGATCTTATTTTTTTTCTTTTTACAGTGAGGAAATTACCATCTCTGGCTAGAATACAAAAAAAAAAAACTATATATAAATAAATTATGTGAATCTGCAGAGGTTCTGGAGTTACTTTTATCAAGTAGCAATTTGCTATAGCACAAATGGATGTTTGGTTTCAGATCCAACTCAGCTACTCTAAAAAAAAAAATCAGAGCAAACTAGGTAAATTTTTATCATATAATTTGCTGGAGATCTCCTAGCAGGAAATCCACTACTCTTAAATATACATCAGTTTGAAGTCTCGTGACATCTTATAGTCTTTTCAGCTTTATCTTCCTGTACTATTTCTTGACTTTAGAGTTTAAATCCTGAGCTCTGGAAATATCACAAGGAAAAACCAAGCCTGGAGCTAGAACAAAAATGCACACCTTTCTATTCTCATTTAACAAGAGCCAGTCACAAAAGTCGTTCTAAAGAGGCAAGTATTTGGCACTATACTTTACTGTTGTATACATACACAAGTTCCATTTGAACAGTAAAGCAGGAAAGCTGCTAACATTCTCTTATTCCTTATGAACTGCTAGAGGTGGATCAGTTCCAGTTTGACTAGTTTGTTTCAACTGCAATTCCAACCACCTATTATTTAACTGAGGAATTCAGCTTTGAAGATGAGTTTTTGGCTGCCTGGAAGTAATTAGATACAGGAGGCAGCAGCTGGTTTGGTTATGAGTTCAGCTGCACACAGATGCACAATGGAAGAGCGGGCTGGGTAAAAAGGTCACCCACTGATGAAGTCACATTTCTGAACAAGATTCCTTAATATCATAGAAAATCCAGACAGTCTGCTCAAGTTTTACATCATCCTGCTGATTCTGCTGAACTGTTGAGCATTGGAACATAATGCCAGATGCTTAATAAAATATAAATCTTTGCTGAGAAGATGTCTGATCTCCAGCCAGTACATGACATGGGTCTCAGAAGAGGAAAGCATCAGGGCAAGAAAAAGAAATTAAGTAGAAAAGAAATTCCTATTTAATTAAATGTCAAATATTTTCATTTTTCAATCTTTCCCATAACTTTCTTTATTTCTTGTCTACCACAGCAGATTCCTCAAAGAAACCAAATTCAAAATAATAGCTGCATCTTTAAGAAAAGACCAGTTTATTATTTGGGGGAGTATTCACATTGCTTGAGTTGGGCAGAAATAAGGAAGAGCCAAATATAATAGAAGTTTTGTGGTAGAGGTTTACGTCCCTAGTTTTCCCCTGTTTTATAACTCATTTCTGATCTGTTGTTTTGATGCAAGATCAATTATTTAAACCCACATCCTTCCTCACCTGGGACTCTTTAGGGCCAGCCCCAGAATTAAAGCACAGAAAAAAGAAGATAGAGCCAAAAACAGCCCAAGGTTCACCTAGAGACAAGCCTTGGGCCCATTCCATCCATGGGAATGAGGTTTATGGGATTCTCCTCTGTAATCCATATCAGGATTAAGCAAAACAAGGATTAAGATTGTGCTCTTCTCCACTTCAGCAGAAAATCTCCCAAAATATCTGGAGAAGTTTTATGACCTAAGTCGAACTTGTTGTTAATGCTTACCAAGTGACAGGAGGATTTCATATTATATGAAAGTTTTCAATTACTACCACGTCCGCTGATATCTCCAGTAGTCAGATTGATATGTGCATGACCCCATACTACATCAAATCTCACCAAGAGTAAGGAAATAATCATATCCAGAAATCTACAGTCATATACAAATGCATTGGTCAACATCTACATATCCAACATGCAGCCCAACTGCAAAATCAATAGCTTATTAGGTAACAAAATCTACGGTGAATGAACTTCTGGGTTGCCTCTAGAAGTTGTGGATGCTCCATCACTGGAGGTTTTTAAGAAAAGAGTGGACAGCCATTCATGTGAAATGGTGTAGGGCCTCCTGCTTGAGCAGGAGGTTGGGCTAAAAGACCTCCAAGGTCCTTTCCAACTATATTGCTACTCTGTTTTGAAGTAGTACTGCTTAAAATCCAGACCACTAGATGACAGCAAAGAGTTGAGGGATTTCTTCACTTCTTTGTTAATATCTATTGGTTAGATTTTTAAAACCCGTATCTGGTTCTCCTAGGACAGTGATGATGAACCTATGTCATGTGTCTCACAGGCAACACTGCACATCATTTTTGGTGACATGTCAGGCCTCCTTCTGAAAGTGGCATAAGAGGACTCTGTTCTTGCACACCTTCTGGAGTCTCTGAAAATCACGTGAGAACAGGGAGTGCTTTCCACTCTTTTTAGAAGCTACAAGGCCATGCAAGAGCATTTTCCAGTGTCCAGGTTGTCTGCCAGAGATAGGAATTTCAAATAAATTTACAATGATGTATTTATTTAATAAATGTTAAGTTTATATAATTCATTGCTCTTTGTTATTGTTTCTCTTTTGTCCATCTCTGTGTGTTGGTGTCTTGACACGCCAGCAGAATCAAAAAGTGGGCACTTTTTTTGAATTTTTGATACGCCAAGCCCAAATGGTTTGCCTTCACTGTCCTCAGATGAGGAACCTCATCAGGATTTCCTAGCAAATTAGATGCTGCTGCTGCTATTTAGAAATAGCTCTGGGTTTGTTGGTTGGTTTGTTTGTTTGTTTGTTTGTTTGTTTGTTTGTTTGTTTGTTTGTTTGTTTTACCTTTTAAAAGGTAAAAGTTTGTTTGGGATGGGCATTATGATTGTTTTTTTGTGTGTGCACATGAATCTCTTTGCATCAATGACCTTTATAGTGTGCCTCCAGTTCTCCTCACAATGTGAACTTCAGAAGATCAGCTGTTCCTCTTTGATCACCATGTAATAAATTAAATTACTAGTTGTCAGCTAGGTTCCCTGAACACAGGCAGCATGGGAACAATTGGCAATTGCCAGTGTTCTGAGGAGGCTCTATGTTTGACTACCACATCACAAAAAGGCTGCTGCTTCAGATGCTCCCACAGCAATGTTTTATATCCTATTGGCTTCGACATCAGAACATCTGCATCTCATAGAACCTGAATCCCGGGCTTTATCTCTCTGCTACTCTTCCAGTGCTATGTTTTCCACCCAGCTGTTGAAATGTTCTAAGGACAGCAATGACTCATCTCCACATTACAATCACACTCACTTTCTTTTGTTCACATCTCAGTAGGATGCAGCTTGTAATGCTGAAGCTGCACCATCATTTTTGAATTGTGAAAGTAATGGAAAAACAGTCAACAGTTTGGTTAAAATGATTCCAATAAAGTGAAGATAGTCTCATAAAGTGAAGGAGTCTCATGAAAACTGGGAAGAGTATGTTTATACAGTTCTACTGAGGGGAGGTATAAAAATCTTTTGATAAAGGGAACGGTCAAGGTTTTTGTTGAAATTATCTTACATTCATTTATGCTTTCAGACAACTGAAGGAAAACTCCTGACCAAGTACATCATTAAGATTGATAATAAGTAAGAAGGGAGAGAGGTAGACAAAAATAAGAGCCAGTACTTGTGATGATGTGGGGATACTTACTTTACTATCCAGCTTTTTCATGGTCACCAGATCCAAGGACTTCAAGGAATGGCCGGTTGGGGTGATAAAATAAAGGCAGACATGGATTCTTGTATCGTGATAGTTAAAAAGGGAACGCCGGATTTTTAGCTCTTCTTGCAAATAATTTTCAAACTGCGTGTCAATGTAATCTACTATTGGCCTGTAACTAAAAACGAATTCCATTAGCAACTTGAATGGTACCATTCATGAAAACTGACTAAACACGTTCAACATGACTGCAACATTTCTATCCACCAAACCTTCATAAAATCTGAGTAAAAGAGATGCTGACTGTCTGAAACAGATTAAACCAAAAGACTGTGCATGTACAAAGTGCTAAACTAGTTCTGAACTGGTGCTGGATTTTACCAAAGACCTTGCAATATTGGCTGCTTTGGTGCACACCCGAAAATTGTAATCTGACAGTATCTGGCAATCATGCATTCTATTTTTTACAGCAATTACAGTTAGCCCTAAACCAACTACAGGAAGTCCTCGACTTATGACCACAATTGAGCCCAAAATTGCTGTTGTTAAGTGAGACATTTGTTCAGTGAGTTTTGCCGCATTTTATGACTTTTCTTGCCACAATTGTTAAGTGAATCATTGCAGTTGATAAATTAGCAACCCAGTTGTTAAGTGAATCTGGCTTCCCCATTGACTTTGCTTCTGAGAGGGTCACAAAAGGTGATCACAGGACCTTGGGGCATAGCAACAGTCATAAATATGAAGCAGTTGCCAAGCAACTGAATCTTGATCTCATGATCACGGGGATGCTGCAAAGGTCGTAACAGTGAAAAATGGCCATAAGTCACTTTTTTTTCAGTGCCGTTGTAATTTTGAACAATCACTAAATGAACTGTTTGTTGTAAGTCAAGGACCTAGCTGTACCCCTGAACTACAGATTGATTACACAGAAGTAACTGGAATGCCCTTCTACAAGCAGTCAATACTTTTCCTGTTGCGCAACTTCCTCCTCGTGGGCACCTTCTACTCAGACAACAATGACCTTTGGCTGCTTCGTTTTGTGAATGAAGATTTGCACACATAATGCAGCCACTGGAAATCCTGGAAGTTCACAGAGTGACTTTGGACATATCAATCTCCCAGATCAACCTATTTTATGAGTGTTAAAAGGATAAAACCTGAAAGAGGGAGTGTTTGATGACAATTTGCCTCCAGAAGTTGTGAATGCTTGCAACCCTGGAGGTTTTTAAGAAAAGGTTGGATAACCATTTGTGTGAAGTGGTGTAGGGTTTCCTGCCTAAGCAGGGGGTTGGACTAGAAGACCTCCAAGGTCCCTTCCAACTCTGTTATTCTAAATTCTAAATGACCTAATCTCCTGGAGCAAAGGCTGGATATAAATCCCATGATTAAATGAACACTTTGGGGACACACAAACAACTTGACTGGAGAAGTTCCTTGCAATAAAAGTAGCAAGCATATCTCATCAATTTCGGGTCCTAAAAACCTTAGCTTTACATTCTCCTTTAGATTAGTATTTGATTCTCAAGTGCTTTACAAATCAAATCATGGATTAACTGCAGAAACTTCAGTCTAGGGCATTTTCTATGTTTTGACTTGAAATACAAGTTTTGCTGTACATGAAACCCACCGGAAGTCATTCAGAACCTCTGGGAATTGAGCACCATGGAAGCCAAAGTCAGAATTAAATAACTCCTGTTTTCCTATGATGATCCTCTGGGAATCTCACATGTAGGATATGAAAACAACAGCTCTCCCCTGTTGCTGTTTAGCATTGGAACAAAAGAGCAGATACTAGCACCCCTGTATTTATTTTTGAAGGAAGTGGTATAGCAGCTCTCAAATGAAATGAACACAACTGATTCCAGCCAACTAATTTTGTGGGGAAATGGGAGGAAGGGAATCAGGATATCTGAGGGAAAAAGAGCTCCAAAGCCTCACTCTTTCATCTTCCTTTCAACATATGCACAACCCAGCAATTTACATTAGAACCAGTGGAGAAATTGAAAATGACTATAACTTGCAAGCTCAGAATCAAAAAAAAAGTAGAGCTTTCATTAACTCTTTAGTTTCCTACCAAGTTTCATGGAAATGTTATTAAATCTGGCAACTGTATGGATAATGTTACAGCTAAGCCACAAGGTGGCAATGGATTGTATTTTATCTGGCTGACATCTGAAATTTCCTATTTCTGTTTTCTCTTCTTCCCGACTACTGTGTCGTCTAAGCTTTCCATTGCAGATATTATAAGCAGCCGATCACAATAAATAAAGTCCTGTATTCCAGGTGGAATATACACATCCTTTCCCCATCAAAACAATGCATATGTTTCTGGAACAAACTGGAAAGTGACTTGCCTTTCATCTTTATTTATCTGATCTCCAAATCCGACAGCATCTACAATGGTCAGTTTCAGGTGGACATTGCTTTCCTGCAGATCATACGTCTGTGGCCGTAAACGGACTGTGTGCTCATAGTGACTAGCTTCCTCTGTCTCAAATGTTGTGTTAAAAAGAGTGTTCATCAGGGTAGATTTCCCGATGCCAGTTTCACCTAAAAAAATATTAAAATGTTTATTCCAACAGTGATCAACGAATGCTAAAAAAAAAAAAAAAGAAAGGAAATAGCATCATGAAGAAACATAATACTATTTTTTTCACATTTAAATTTTCAGCAATTTATAAAGTTTAGTCCTTTGTACTATGGAGCTGGGATACTTTTCCAGATATAAAATGGAAAAGCATCAAAACATCAGAAAGAGTAATGCAAAAACTTCAGTGCCAGAATAGTATTCTACTGTTCATTATGACAAATATATTCCTATGTTTTTTTTAAAAAAAAATGCTTTAAAATTATAGTTAATGGCAAAAACATCCTTTCAGGAATTTCTGCACATTTTAATACTTTATTATCTATCTATCTATCTATCTATCTATCATCTAATTTATGACTATATCTATCTGTCTGTCTGTCTGTCTGTCTGTCTGTCTGTCTGTCTGTCTGTCTGTCTGTCTAATTTATATAGCTGCCCATCTCAACAAAGGTGACTTTGAGTGGCACACAGCAGATGAAAAAACTAGCAAATACAAATCTAAGAATCATAAAAACACATGGACAAGCACAAAAAATTCTTGATGGGGCTAAGTTAGAAGATCACATGAGTATAGAAATGAATAGAAAATGAATCTAGAAATATTTGGATATGGCAGGCAACTACTTCATGCATGTGCAAGAAAAACAGAATAATAGAGTTGGAAGGAACCTTGGAGGTCATCTAGCTCAACCTCCTGCTTAAGCATTTCAGACAAGTGGCTGTCCAGTCTCTTCTTAAAAATCTCCAGTGATGGAATATCCACAATTTCTTAAGGCAAGCTCTTCTACTGGTTAATTGTTCTCACTGTCAGGAAATTTCTCCTTATTTCTAGGTTAGTTCTCTCCTTGATTAGTTTCCATCCATTACTTCTTAACCTGCCTTCTCATCCTTTGAAGAAAAGGGTGACCCCCTTTTCTTTGTGGCAGCCTCTTAGATATTGGAACACTGATACCATGTCATCCCCATTCCTTCTTTTCATTAAACTAAACTTTCATTAAAGAAAGAAACTGAATTATTGGAGTGGCACCAAAGTACAATAAAAGGACAAAGAAACATTCATAACTGGCCCAGATTGTCTAATACAGCAATCCATCTCCATGTATTTGTTCAAGTGATCACTGTTGAATGCAGAACATAGCAAGAAACTTAAACTGTGAGGGAGGAGTTTAAAACTAAAACTTAAAATGTTTCTCTTCATAAAGGCATCACATTACATCTTGTGAAAGACTATAAAGACCAGCAAGTGAAAGCTGAAACTTAAAAATGCAAATATCTTTTAAAACACATCTTAAATCATGTAAGATTTTTTCCAGAAATAAAAAATATTTTAGGTGTCTAAAACTAAACAGTTTGTTTAACAAGTCATTAAATATTGTAAACCCACAATTTCTATACATCACAAGCAGGTGGATTTGATTTAAATCGAGTTGATTTAAATCACAATTTAAATCATAATTTAAATCACTAGTAAAAAGGCTTGATTTAAATCAACTCGATTTAAATCATAATTTTTAAAGAGCAACTGTCATCTCTGCTACTCCTTTGACCCACTGATGACTCACCGATAGTCCCAGTGTTGCAGAATATACAGCCTCATGCTACATAACTAAGCGCCATTTCATGCTGAATAAACTAATTATTTAGTTAATTTAAATAGAAAACTATCTTACGATAGATTTTTACCCCAAAAGTTTTTTATTAAAATAAATTCGATAAAAATCAAAAAAATCCAATTTAAATAAAAAAAATCCAATTTAAATAAAAAAAAAATCTGATTTTTTTGATTTTTTTAAAAAAAATCATTGATTTTTATCCACCCTGATCACAACCCAGGAATGGTATAAACTCAATCCTGGACCCATAAGGGTGACAGAATTAGATAGTTGAACTTTCATTCTGATTACCAAAAGTTCATTCGCTCAATGGAGTAAAATGACATTATTCACGTAAATGTTTCAAACTGGGTTCTGTTCTCACTCAGAAAAAATGTAAACAAGGTCAAGATTCTGGAAAAAGAGTTAGCTTCATTTCAAGACACAGCATGTGATAACCCACATTTGGAAAGTTTAATTTCTTAGCACATTGGCTATATTGTTTTGACTCGAAAAACCAATTTTTTGTGTATGTGTGTGTGTATGTATATATGTGTATATATGTGTGTGTGTGTATATATGTGTGTGTGTGTGTATGTATATGTATATGTATGTATGTATGTATGTGTATATATATATATATATATATATATATATATATATATATATATATATATATATATATATACTGACGCAATGTATTGTGTAAGTCAGACAGATAAATTCCCATAAAACAGTAGGGCAAAAATTCAAATAAATCACATTATGTTTTAAAGTGATATGGGAACCTAGCTAGTAGTATAAGAATACAGGACAGAAGTTCCCTTTTATATCATTTTCTGCCTGATCTTTTAACTGAGATGGACTTTTAGATACGTTTCTACCAGTGGTGGGTTTCAAAATTGTTTACTACTGGTTCTGTGGATGTGGCTTGGTGGGCGTGGCATGGCTTGGTTGTAGTGGCAGGGAAATAATACTGCAAAATCTCCATTCCCACCCCACTCCAGGGAAAGGATACTGTAAAATCTCCATTCCCTCCTCACTCCAGGGGAAGGTTACTGCAAAATCCCCATTTCCTCCCGATCAGCTGGGACTCGGGAGGCAGAGAATAGATGGGGATGGGGCCAGTCAGAATTTTTACTACCGATTCTCCGATTTTTGCTATTGGTTCTCCAGAACTTGTCAGAACCTGCTGAAACCCACCTCTGGTTTCTAGTAAGCTTTCCCCTTTATCCTTACAACATGGCAACTTCTGGCTACTATTCAGATTCTAAGCATTCCACTTCACAATAAGCACTTTACTGACCTACACAGAGGATGTTGAAGCTGAAACCTTGCACCACTGATTTGCTGACCAGTTGATCAGGAAGACTGTCAAATCCAACATGGCCTCCCATAGATAGGTTTCTTTTCTCTTCATTCTATTAAAAAGAATGACACCATTTTTGCAGGGGTTATCTGGTGGAAATTACATCATCATTATTCATCATCATCATCATATCAAAAATGTAATGAAAACCCATCAATTTTACTTGAAATGCAGCAAACTCCTAACTGGAGAAGCATCTCTCCAGATGGTCATTCAAAGAATGATCATGTTTTTATATGCCACATTCCAGACATACTATTAATTAAAGTCAAGCACCTGGGAAAAAAAAGGGGTGCGGATTACAGAGAATTAAAGAGATTAAAGACTACTTTGTGCCACTTTGTTGAAAGGACAATTGCCTCCCAAGGATCTTATGTCAGACATGCATTGCTTCAGGAATTACTATTGGTAGCCATTAATAGCCTAATCCTTCATGAAGCTATCCAGTCCTCATTTAAAACCATTGAGGTTGGCTGACATTACAACTTCTGGTAGCATAATTTATTCACATATGTTGTGAAATACAGTATTTCTACCTATCAGTCTTGTTGTTAATTTTTTTATTGATTAATCAGTAGTAGTTATTTTCTAAAATGTTCAAATCTGAATCATGTCACTTCAAAGAAATCTTTAATACATTTTCTCAGACTTTGCCATAAGAAACTATGTTCATAAGCAACATTTGCTTTATATCTGTGGGAATATTGCTGCAGGCAACTTCCAGATTGTTGTGCATCCAGCACACTCCCAATCAATCCTAATATCCATAGCAAAACAAGCATACATGCCATACAGCTCAGATAGCAAAATAACAGTACATAGTAATAGCAGAATAGAAATGGAAACAGTATACTAGGAGCCTTCCTCTATTCCATACCATTAAAGATACAATTTGGTGGACAGGCTGAATGTATCCAACAATATTCACGATGACAATAGTGAATCATCTTATCTTGTCATCTGGAACTATATCTATTTCCCTTCTTAAAGCAGTATCTTGGTTCTGTTCTCATCTCTTTCTCATTCCTTCCATCTGTTCTTTTTCTCTCAGCATGGAGAAATAAACTGACATTTTCCCAGATGATTAGTTTATTAGATGGCTAAAAAGTATTTTGACTTTAAGCCATGTATAAATCACAAAATCAGAAAGGATCAAACAGTAGCATTAAGAGCAGGATAACTCCTGTATTTCATAGCGTATTTTACTGCAAGTTGTCACATAACATTTAAGCTGAATAATTCCACCAGCTGCTCAACCAAGAAAGCGCAAATGCGTTAAGTTAGGATCTTCAGCAAAATTGGTCTTAATATAAACAGACTGTATATGTTTGTAAGGCACATCTGCAGGGACCATTTACTTATGTGAATATCAGACATATTAGATGATGGAAAATTTGTCTCTATATAAAATTTTGCTAAAACCTAAATATATACCAAGAGACATCCTATCTATATATGACATCCCATATAATGTTATTCTGGCGTAAACATGTGTAGCTCTTTCCTAACCATTATTACAGTATGTTTATACTGTAAAACTAAAGAGCAGAGTGCTGGAAAGATATAAAGGGTGCATGAAAGAGAGTCTGTAGTGAAGATAAAAACAACTCTTGGCAACTATCAATAGTTCTGATTTGTGTATCTGCTGCTTTTCTACAATTACAGTGTGTGCAACATACAAGAGATTCTTTTGCACTGAAGCAAACCCTGTCTGGACCAGAATTTCTCCAACACATATGGAGAAGAAAGAAGAGAAATATAGGTGATAAGACTAAAGGCTAAACCACAGTCAAGCCTCTTTCTATGTTTAAGTGTACAGGAAAGCCAAGAGGAAACACATCTGTCAAAAAGTTTAAAAGTTTTAAAAAGTTAGTGAAAATTAGAAAGACTAGTGTTGAGTCTTAGTCCATTGCTGCAACTTGCATGAGGCACTCCTATGTATAACCTACCCCATACACCCATTAGCAAGACGGCTATAATAGATGTGACCTGGATTTTGTAGCTGTCTAATAGTATTTCTTTGTTGATTTTCAGAACATAAGCAATAAGTAGGAACAACAGAAGCTGGATTTTGTAATGTGTACTTTGGTAATCCTGGTAGTATGAAAGAATGAACTTATTTCATGATTTACCAGGCCTTTTCTTTCTGATCTGGAAACCCTTCCTTCCACACCACAGGAAATCAGATAAGTTACTTTTTTCAAGACCAGCTCTACTATCCAGACTGTGAACATTATATTTATGAATGTTCATAGAAGTACTGTATATAAAATACAGTATATTTCGACTAACAAATGCTGTCCTATGGGCTAGGAACTCTTCACCCTCACTTTGTTTAATGTGTAAATGAGATGATATTATGAACAATAAAAAAACAAAACAAGAAATAGGCAAAGGTTCTGTCATCTCCACAGTCTGGAAAGGAAGTAAACAAGCCTTTGCCAAAGTGCTATGATTAGAATATGAATGCGCCAAAAGACCAGAGAGATGTTCCTAGGCAACAGCCAGAATCTGTGTTAGGCAGGTTTTGGGGGGAAATCTCTCTCACTGCTAAGCCTGAAGTCTCAAACTCAGATCATCTGGAAAGGGAAGGAAATGTGCCTTTGGGGGAATGATTTGTTCAATTTCTAGTTGACCACCCAATCCTTTTCAGCTTTTTCCCCTCCAGATATTGATATATTTATTTCAAAATAATATTATTTTCTAACATTCGTATTCCCAGTGTGGAAAATCAGTGATCTGGCTATAAGAATTTATTGATATATTTTAGTGCAAATATTTTGTCCACCACATGGAGCGTGTTAAGAGAATAAACAAGACTCTACCTTTTGGAATTGAGATGAATCAATACAGTCTTAAATCTTGACTACTTTAATATATATCCTTGGGCCCTGTTCTTATTGAAGGAATGATGGAGTATAATATCTGCATTTAAGGAACTTAATTTTTTTTAAGTCCGGGCTACTTAAGGCTTCAAAGGGATGCTCTGTTCTGGTGTGGCAAAATGTAGTAGCATCAAAGGAAACACAGACAAATCAAAATAAGTCACAAGAAGATAAAGACATTGAATAGATATTAACAATAAGTATTATGAATCAAATAGATAATTCTTTAAGAGTTTACAATAGAACAGAGGAAAAAAAGAGAAAGATCTCCCCAAAATAATGAAAGGATTATAGATGGGTATTCAAATGACGCAGCAGAAGGAGACAAGGGGTAAGGCAGAGGGAATATTCAGTTTGTATAAAAATGCTAGAAAGAGAGAAATATAAAAGTCAATAAATGATGGAATTTTAAAAGGGCAAGAGATGATGGATAGAAATAAAATACCTTTCAATACGGTGACTGTATTAAAAATAAAATAAAAAATAGAAAATACAAATTGGGAAAATAGTAGTATACATACTGATATATAATAGAATTTATTATAATCATAAGCATATTAAGGTTAGAAGGTGGAAGACTATGGTTAGGTATACTTAATTCAGTGGTGGGATTCAGCCAGTTCGCACCACTTCGGGAGAACCGGTTGTTAACTTTCTGAGCAGTTTGGTGAACTGGTTGTTGGAAGAAATCATTAGGGTAGAGAACCGGTTGTTAAATTATTTGAATCCCACCACTGACTTAATTGTATTATTATTACTAAGAGTGTGTAAAAAGTATATTCAAACTTATAGCTCTCAAGGACTATAAATTTATGGGACTTGGAGATATAATCCCGGGACTGACTAAACCTTATTAATAATTGGCTTTATTGGTGTTCCTAGATAATTGGGATATTGGAATTATGGTGGAATATTGAGTAATTTTTAATATATTAAACTATTAATGACTCAACAAGGGACATCAAATACATTATATGAAGAAATGTTATTGATGTTTAAATGTATTTATGAAGAAGTGACAAAGAATCATAAGGAAAATCATAATATATAATGTATATATATAACATAATATATATAACATAATATAGGAAATACTGGTAGGATCTTTGATGCAGGCAGAAAGCACTTGAAGCAGCCAGCCACATCAAACTACCCCACCTCAGGTGGGTTGCAGCACCTTTTGGGGGGCATTTTTTGGCTTCAAATAAGATGGGTCTTTTGTTCCAACTCTTCTTGATGCAAAGTAAGCCGTGTTTTACGCTGGTACCCATTCCTGTCAGTTTTCCCATGAAGAAGCAAGACAAACAAATATTATATATATAATATATATATATATATATATATATATATATATATATATATATATATATATATATATAATATTATATTTATTTATTAGTTTTTAAATTCAGAACCAAAAAAGAAAAAACCAGCAAAACACAAAGAAAATAGTGATGGTGATAGATAAATTGTCAAAGAGAAGATATGAAAAAGTGCCTTACCAAAAAATGAAAAATATGAAAAAAGGGGGGGGAGGGGGAACAGAGTGTCATTATAACAATAAGGAATTACATTTCTATATGCACTTGTCTAATTCAAATATTATTCCACCATATATGTGTGTGTGTGTGTGTGTGTGTGTGTGTGTGTGTGTGTGTGTGTGTATGTATATATGATACATTTATATATGTGTATGTATATTTATATTCTACTGCATTCTGTATAAACGAGTCCCGTATTTTATTATACTTGTCCCTAAAAGCTATGTCTACAGACAATCTGCTCGTAAGGGGCGAGTGCAATCGGGTCTTCAATCCATTGAATAAATGGACCATGCATTTATTTTCCATTGCTGCAAATATCAGTCTTTTAGCTGCAGAGCTTTTCAAAGATACAGCTTGGAAAGAGATCTGTCACAGTGATTGACAGGAGCGCATCCTTTACAAAGAGAGCACTTTTCTCTTTAAACGCTATCATGGACCACACAGAAACAGAGAAGCTCTTTAGAATGCTGACCATAAACTATTTAATAATGAACAAGTCAAAGGCTCATCTGCCCCAATGTCAACAATATACAAGCTGAGAGTCCAAGGTCAAATGGGGACTCTGTGGGCCCTCCAATAATTGCAAGCAAATTGATATTTTAACCTATAGAAAACATGGGTAGCAATCATATGAAAAGCATTCATTCCATTTAATATAATTCTGAGTCACTGTAATTTTAAATAAATTAGATTTTTATACTGCTCCAACTATATTTGGGAGAATGACCTGTATTACATTATCCAAATAGTTAACCATCTTTTGGCCCTGGGTCAAAAATGAACTACTGTATACAAAGAGTAGCAGCTTACAAATGAGACTAAAGTAGGTTTGTTAGTAACTTAGTTTGTTAGTTTATGCAATTGTCCTAAGAATAAATTCCTTCTTGCAAGGTTTAGGAAGAGGAGATCAGGGTTGAAAATCATCAAGTGATGTCTCACTATGCCAAACTGTAATCAAATCCAGCTTGGATGGGAGGGGTCTGTCACAATGGTTATCAAAATCAACAGAACTTCACTAATAACTGTCAAGTGCCAGGTAAATCAGAAGATCCAGGCAGTTCAAATGGGTATAAAGATTTATTGCAAGCTTAAGCTACAAGGATATGAACTACTAACTGCCAAAGCAAATTGGCGGTTGAAAAGAGTCAAAGGAATTCAAGATGGGCTGGACTTAGATCGCTTATGGACATGAAGGGACTCGTGACTGATGATGTATTTGACCCCTTCCTCAGGCTCAACCAGGTTATCTTCTATAGTAACAATGCATTTCTAGATGTATTAAAAAATAAGTTCCATTTACTTCTCTGATGATCAAGTGAGAATAGGAATTGCTGAAGAGAATGGACACAAAAAGGAAGGAAACCAAGATTATCCGAAAAGCTTGCTCTACTGAACCCACATCCATCCACATCATGATCCCACCAAATGCTACGAGAAAAGGATCTAAGAATTTGTGTTTGTTTGTAAAACTATACAGTAAGAATAGTTTATATTACTTGTAAGCTACTTTGGAAGATTTGTTAGATTTGTAATTTGAAGGGTAGAATATAAACACTTATAATCTGTTAATTAATGAAGAGGTCTTGTCTCTATTGTTGTACTTTGAAAGAAAAGCTTTTGATTTATTTCAAGTATCACAGCAAGCTACATTTGGAAGGCAAAACGTTTTAAAGCAGTTTTCTATCTTGCAAGGAAAAGCAAATGTTCAAACAAAAAAACAAGTCCACTCTGAAATCAAGGGCTCAGATCATGGTCTGAATATGTACAGATGAATATTCCAAAGCCAAGTGGTCAGTTTTGTCCGTGAAAATAGCTGGAAAACTGAGTAAGTGAAACTATATTTAGATGCTTCACAATAGTTCTATATTCGGAATCCTTCTTGCCTGTTGCCAAAGCAGCTGTGAAGTTGACAAAGGCTGGGGGTTAAAAGAGAAAGGTTTTTATTATTATTTCTACCAATAAAACAAGAATATAAATTTGGATCAATTTATTGGTTACTCCACAGATTAACATTAACATTTTAATTATAGGTAGTACTTGATTTATTATCACAATTGGGACCAAAATCTCAATTGTTGAATGAAGTGATATTTAAGTGAGATACTCACATGACCAGTTTGCTCAAATGATCACAACCCCAGCTCTCCCAGTTGTAGTTGTTATGTGTGAGTCATTAAGGGGACAGAGCGAAAGACCACGCACAGAAGGAAAGTCCTGTGGAGGGCTGCACAAATGAAGCTCGGATCTTCAGGTAAGGATATTAAGTGAACAAAAGAATGGGAGTTTTAGGCTTTGAACTACAAGCCAGTTAACCAATCATACTCCCTTCCCCAAATAATTGTGGATATGCTGCTTTAGCAAAACCACATTAAGTTATAAAGAATCTGTTCCTAATGTCCTCCTTTCCTGTCTTGTCATCCAGCATGATCTATTATGCTTGGAATAATTGAATTGGCCTTTAATTTGTTATCAGGGGGACTATTTAATTCAATGAAAGAGTACTAAGGTAAGAGGCCTCCAAATACATTGGAGGCAGGAAAAACCCAAACTTAACTCATCTTTTCATCATTAATTACATGACAAATAACAGTCTAATGAAAGTCAAACATCAGGTAGGGGTATAAACCCTAAAATAGAAACCATGTGGAGTTTATTTAAAAAAAAAAAAACAGGAAATATAAAAAGCATTAAAAATTGGCAATTATACATATTAAATGTTCCCTTTCTCTTTCCATCATTTCCTGCACTTTACATTTATGTAAGTAATTACGTTTGATGGAGTTGCATCCTGCTTTTCCTTCGGGGGCTCCAAGATGCTTCTTCTTCTTGGTTTTTTTCTTCCATAGCAAAAAATAGTAAGTGGTTTCTACTCATCTAAAACTGGGCTGTTCCCAGAGGTAAACAAAAGAAACCACATGGTTTCTTAGATATTCAGTTTATTTAGAAACATTTTTATAAAAAAAATTAAAGTGTCTGCTTTTGCACTGCTATATAATCCTGTTTCTAAAAACAATCCTATATTTTCAAAAGTAATCATTCAAAATAAAAATTAAATGATGTTGCTGTAGAGGAGATGGGTTATGGAGTTCATTACTCAATGCACAGATTGTGAGAAAGCTGGCACTAACCCTGAATTAGTCTGAAATAGGTGGTGTACATTTGGATTCAATTTACATAGTTTAGGGCCAAGATGGCAAACCTATGGCACACGTGCCACAGGAGGCACACGGAGCCATATCTGTGGGCACGCAAGCATTGCTCTAGCTCAGCTCCAGCGCGCATGCGTGCGCCAGCCAGCTAATTTTCTAGCCTTCTGGGCTGACTGGAAGTCAGGAAACTAACCGTTTCCAGGTTCCGGAGGACCTCCAGTTGGGTGGGGAAGGCTGTTTTTGCCCTCCCCAGGTTCCAAGAAAGCTTCTGGAGCCAGGGGAGGGCAAAAAATGGGCCTACTGGGCCCACCCTGCCATTGCGTGCCAAAAGTGGGAGGAGTGCGGGGGGTTCGCATGTGCGTGCACGGGGGTGGGTGGGGCACATTGCATTATGCATGTGGGCACACGCACACGCTTTTGACACGCAACAGCAAAAAGGTTAGCCATCACTGGTTTAGAGCATATCTGTCCAAAACAAAGAGTTTGTTCACTTGGAGCACATGCACATTCCTGCATCCCGTATCATTCATCCTGTAAATTTGAGCAGCTCATAAAATAGCTTAAGAAAGTGTATTTTTTTTTCTATTATTATCTGGAAATAAATACAGTGAAAATTGTCTATATATCAAATTTAGTTTGGTCATAAACTATAGCCCATAGGATGCTCAACAGCCTTCTAATAATACTTCAAAAAAAGAGTCAAAAATGCCTAATTAGTGGCTTCTGGTGCAGGAATGATTTCTAATACAACATAAGAAGGGGAAAGCAGAAATGCAAGCAACATATATTTTCCTTCTTTAAAAAAATCTCATTTCAGCAGTGCTACAGGCTGAGAAGCTAGGGTGCCTTTTCACATCCACTGAGTGGACATTAGTCAGGCTTGCTGGAGATGAAGTGGGGCACGTGGAGTATTTTGGGTACCCAACTGGACTCAAGGCCCTTTGTCACATTGCCCTGGGCTTGCTAAATGAAGCCTGTTGAGTATGGTTGTTAGGCATATCAACTCACACAAACAACCAAGCAGTAAAAATACAGCATAAACAAAGAGAAAACAACACCCCCAACTCTGGTAGGACAAGATACTGTATATCTGGAGTCCTCAAACTACAGCCACGGGCTGGATATGGCCCGCCGAAGCCATTAATCCGGCCTGTTCGGGACCATGAGGCTGCCCCACCCACATCACCCCCCCTATCCACCAAACTCCTAGAGGTCAAGGTCAAAAACGGGACACGTGGAGGCCTCAGGAGGCAAAAAAGGGCCCATTTCTGGGTGGCAGAATGGTACTGGAGTGGTACTGTTATCCTCTCTAGTCTCCAGAGAGAAAGATAGGGAGGGAAGGAGAGAGAGAGACACACACACAGGGGGGAGGGAGGGAGAGAGGGGGGAAGGGAGGGAGGGAGAGACACACACACACAAACAGAAATCCCTCCCCATCCCCCAAGGCAGCCACATCCCTTTACTAACCTGCTTTCCATTTAAAAAGTTTGAGGACCCCTGCTGTATATAAACAAACAATAAACCTTACTCTTTCGTAGCACTGAAGATGTCACCTAGTTGGGTAACAAAATGTCTGCAAGAAAACAACCAAGCTTGGAGAGCAGCCAGGATTCTGCAGTTCAACCCTAAACTGCGTATATTCTCTTCTACTAAGACATTATACTATTGCAGCTCCTGTGTTGGGATGCTGTTATTCTATCTGCTCTATGTAAGAATTATCTATCAGAGAGAAACTGATCTGAACGTCTGATTAGTTTTACTGATTTATTCTGTCACATCTTTAGACTTGCTAAAAACAAAAAACATTTTCAGAGGGGTTGTTCCCTTTCAGAGAAACCTATCATGAAATGTCCAAGAATAAGCTTTCAAGCTATAAAGTACAAACTGTAAAAACTGATATTTAGTATATCTGTGCAATGCTACATGTTTAAGTTGGAAAAAGTACCTTGAAAGATGTGGTGTGAGCACACAAATGCAGAACCAGTTTGTGGCTCGTTAAAGCAACTTCATTTGCTCCAAATGAAGCCGTTTTAATGAATCACAGGTAGGCGGTATATTTGCATTTGTGCAAAATTCCAGCGCAATTCTTCCAAATGGAATCCAAAGCATTGGAATGGGCTTCAAACCAAGATAATATAGTCTCTTACAACAATGCAGTAAGTAAAAATCACCTATTTCATCAGGAAATTGGTAAATGTATCTTCAGCAGTTACCAATCTTGGAGATGTAATCAAATCCGCAGATTACCCCACAGTTCTTGATTATGGCATCTTAAATATTTTTCTGTAAATTCAGGCTGTAAACTATTATATAATTTTATGCTCAAACTGAACTGTTTCTGCCATTTCACAGACCATATGAACATTAGGAGACTGGCTGTATTATTTGAAATTATCCAGTGATAAGCAATTTGGTCTTATGTGACAGATAAATCATCAAGTGAAATTAGCAAGGGCCCATCATACTACGGGAAACGGAAGTATTTCAAATTATATTTTTATGAAAGACACATTCCTTAGCTTTCAAGGTGATAGCAATTGTGCATTCAAATTAGAAAATTTAGAGCACTCTATAGGATCCATTGATTACTTTAAAAATAAACCAACAGAAAACAGTCTCTGACCTGGTTAAAGCCATCAGGGTGCCAATTACTTGGAGGCTGAATCCACAGTATAAATCTATTGGCATGAATGCTTAAATGCTTATTTCAATTTCAGAAAACCCTGGCAGGACATAAGCAACAATTTCGGAAAGAGGGTCAAGGCTTTGAAAAGCTGATGCCCATGAGAAAACAGTTGCTTTCTTGCAGACCTTTGATTACCAAACTAAGTAACATCATCAGTGCTAGAAGAGAGAGGGATTTGCTTTCATTTTATATTCTAGTGATCACATTGGAACAGCTTTCTACCCTATCCTATTGGCTTTTCACAAGACCTGGTTCTTCTTTTAGGAATTGGGATCTGGATATTAGCATGGCAGTTCTAGTGATTTCATTTTTTTATTGAGCCTCAGTGCCGCTTTAGTTGGGTTCTTTTTTTAATGAAATTATCTGTTTTTAATTTTTTTGCTGCCCCAAATTTCTGGATTAGGTGGGTGGCTATATAAATTGGATGGGTGGATGGGTGGATAGATACATGTATATGAAAAGGAGTCTAACCCTTTTTAGTTTATGGGTACAGATTTTCAAAACTGAAAGCATCACAGAGTAATGTATGCACTGAGCAAAGAAAAACACGAGTATCACAGAAGAGATGTAAGTATACATAACAGACAAAATATCAGCTAGGAATGACTGCTGCATACAGCTCCTATAAAGTTTTGGGGTGTTTATTTTTATTTAATTTTTACAGCGGCTCATTTCAACAAGTGTCTCTGGACACATACATCCTTAAAACAAGCTATTATTCATTTATTCAACTAAATATACTAAATAGTGATGGTCGTGCAGTCCACTGCTCCTTTTATATTTCTCAATTGGCAAACTGCTCAATGCTCAATTCCAAAGTTATCATCATATTTATTCAACAGCTAAAACACAAAGGAGCATTGCAGATACATTCAACTCCCAATGTCTAAAGCTTTTTACATATGAACATTTTTAGTAAGTAGTCACACTTCCTTCAGGCCTTATCCCACCCCCATCTTCTCATCCATCCACATTTGTCTAAAGTTGGTTGGTCAAATATTTGAGGCTTTCCAGAACACCAACAGAAAAAGCAGTTCTGTCTAGTCTGTGCTGCTTTCTGTCAATGCAGAAAATGTGACCTCAGCAACTCCCATCAGCTGTAATCCACCTATTAAATGCAGACTTGTTAGCTAGAGTTGACTTTGCAATGACTTATTCTTAATGATTAACTGCAGGCAGAAAATCTGGCAGTTTTTTAAAAGGTGCAACAATATTGCACCAAACACTGACCAGTTCTAGTTTTTCCAGATATAGTAAAACCACCTCAAGGGCTAAAATGTTTTATATGTGAAACCAAATGGTAAAATTAGTTGTGGAACAAATCATACATCACACATTTTTGCTGTTGTTGCTGTTTTGCGTATTGGAGGAAGAATGCTTCCCTTCAGCAATCTAAAATAGTCAAGGAGAAATCCTCTTTTCCTGTGTGCTGCTCCCACTATCCAGGAATGGGTTAATGCTTCAGCCTTTGGCAAACAACTGAGTGTTAAAAGTACTAAAACAAAGGACTTCCCCCTTTCCCCTCTGCCTAGCCACACCCCCACTCCCATGATACCCCGTCTTCGCTCAGTTGTTTGGCAAACTCTGAAGTGTTTCCCGGGAGCTCCTGCTTTAAGGTATTGCTTCCCTATTTCTTTGTGCTTTTTGCTCTCCTTCCCTTCTCAGGGACGCCTAGGATTTTATTTTATTTTTGAGTACCTCTTCCCCGGGAGCTTTCCTCTAGATCGCTGCCTTTGTTTCAGTTTTTTTTGCTTTTTCTCCTCGTGTGCAAATCGCCGCTCAGAGCGGCAGCGCTGATCAGCTGGGCGTCGGGCTTGGGAAGCCGAGCCGCCCACGCAGCGCTTTCGGCCGGCGCTTTCGGCGCCAATTTCAAAATTGCTTGGAGCCGAGCGGGGCGAAGAGGAGGACGATCGGCTCGGATCCACGCCGATCGCACCAATTTAAGCAGCGGCAGCCGCAGTTCGCCCGGCTAGCCCTGCCAGCCACCGCAGCGCCTCAGAAGGCCCCCCACCGAGCGGAAAAGAAGCGCGGCAGCTGGCTGGACCCTCGGGCCTCCAGCATAAGTCCGACGCTTACCGCAAGGCACCGGAGCCGCATCCCACGTGGCGCCCGCCATCTTGAACACCACGTGGGCCACCATCTTGGGCAGTCCTTCCCTGCAGCTCCGACAGGCCCACTGAGGCGGCACCTGGCAAGCCTGCAAGCGGGGGGGCCTAAGAAGAAAGGGCTCTCAGCTGCCACCACCAATCGGGCGAGGCGGAGCACTCGAGCCTCTCTGGAACCACACAGCGGAGAAGGGGAGCTTTGCTCAGAGAACAGAGCACATCACACCATGTCTGACTCCCCTTTCTCCTCAGACCCTGAACTCGAACTGAGCCCACCTCACAAGGGGGCTAAATCATCCAAGAAGAGTTCCAAGAAGCGGTCTGGAAGTTCCAGCCACAGATCCAAATCTGGGGCAGGCCTATCGTTCCAGGACAGGGACGCGCAAAGACGCCATCAGGCGCTTGAGAGACAGTGCGCCAAGGCCCAAAAGGCACTGGCTATGTCTCCCACCAGGGGGCCAGGACCAGAAAACACCACGCTTTCCACGCCCAGGGAGTCTGGTTCCGCGATGGCCACCTGGACAGATCTGGTGCAGACCCCGGAGACCCCGGCCCTGACGGAGAGGGGGCACCAGCAGGTCAGTTCCCCCGCCCCTGGCCGGAGTGAAGCGGCGCCCACCTCACCAGCGGGGCCATCCACCCCCGCCCCGGGCGCGGGAGCTCAAGGGGGGCCACCACCACCGCCATCACACCTGGACTTCCAGGCCATGTTTTCCACGGCGCTATCATCCTTCTTAGCTGCCAGCTGGCAGCAGGCAGCCCATCCTCCTCAACCAGCACAGGGCTAGGAGCCTCAGCAGCAGCCCCGCAGCAAGACTGCGGCCCCCTTGGCACCAGATCCTTCCTCTGAGGAGTCAGATCAAGCGGACGAAGCCCCTGAGGAGGTCGAGTTCTCAGAAGATGAGGGCCTGAACCCAGACACGCCTGCCTTCACTGGCCTTTTTCGTCCAGCTCTATTTAGGTCGCTCCTCCACAAGGCGCGGCTCACAACTAACCTGGGAGTCCCAGGGGAGGTGCAGTCCACACCATCCTCCACGGCGGGGCCACACGATGCTCTGTTCAAGTCATCCAAACAGGAGAAGGATTGCATCCCCTGCCCACAGCTGTTCTCGGATGTCATCCAAAACGCCTGGGGGCAACCCGCTTCCCAAACTACGCCAAGCAGCCTAGACAAGAAGCTCTACTGTTCGGCCCCGGAACTGGAGGATCTACTACTCCTTCCTACTGTGGACCAGCCGGTCGCAGCTCTCTCATCTTCATCGCTGGTCTCCACGGAGGCACTGGATGGGCTCAAGGCGGAGGAGAAGAGAACGGAGTGGGCCTTCCGCAAAACACACCAAGCAGTAGCCTGGGCGATCAGAACATCCACAGCCACGTCCTTCTTCAATAGAGCGGCCCTCATTTGGCTGCGCCAGATGCAAGAAAGACTCCCCCCGGAGGACACCAGGCTACAACAAGACATCAGCAAGATTATTGCGGCCACCGAGTACGCCTCTGATGCTTCTTTAAACTCGGCAAAATTCGCATCAAGGGCCCTAGCCTCCACCGTCACGGCTAGGAGGCTCTTCTGGCTGCGCCCCTGGAAAGCGGACCTTAAGGCTAAATGGAAGCTGGCTGCAGCTCCCTACAAGTCACCGAACCTCTTTGGGGCAGCCCTGGATCCGGTCCTGGTCGAGGACAAAGATAAGAGAAAGATCTTGCCATCGGATAGGTACTCTCCCTATCCGGCTCAACAGCCCTTTCGGCCTGGCTCAGGGCCCAGGGGGTCCTTCTCGCACCGCTCCAACTACATGGGAGGTGATAGACCACATGACAGACAACAGTCACGGGACCGGGGCAGGAATCAACAATCCAGGAAGCCCTTCCGCGGGGCAGGCTTCAAGCCCGCCAGGAGAGGGAAGTGACTCCAAGACCGAGGGGCCCATAGGGGGAAGACTGCTCCTATTCCACCACCAATGGGCCCTGTCGACCTCGGACTCCTGGGTAAGGCGCACCATCTCATCTGGACTATCAATAGAATTTGCAGGTCCACCGCCTCAGCGCTTCGTGCGGTGCCCGGTCCCTCAGTCTTCCGAACTGCGGGCCCTAATGTCTCAAGAACTGAACCACCTTCAGGAGGTCAGAGCCATAGAGATGGTACCTCCAACCCACCAGGGCTCCGGGTTCTATTCGAGCCTCTTCCTCGTTCCCAAGAACTCAGGGGGTTGGAGAGCCATCCTGAACCTAAAGAAGTTGAACCTGTCTGTGCGATACCACAGGTTCAAAATGCACTCACTTCAATCCATTCTAGCGGGGGTGAGACGAGGAGACTTTCTCCAATCAGTTGATCTCCGGGAAGCCTACCTTCACATCCCCATTCACCCGGACCACAGGCAATTCCTGAGGTTCGAATACGCAGGCCAACACTATCAATACCGGGCCATGCCCTTCGGACTATCGTCGGCGCCCCGCACTTTCACCAAACTGGTGGCGGTGGTGGCAGCCAGACTGCGAGCCATCCCGGTCCGGGTTCTCTGCTACCTAGACGACATCCTGATACTCTCGACAACTCACGATCAGGCGGTCAGGGATTCACACCTAGTCCTCGAAGCATTTCAGAACCATGGGTTCACAATCAATCTCGAGAAGAGCCACCTTCAACCATCCACTCGGATTCTGCACCTAGGGGCTGTAATAGATTCCTCCAGAGGGCAAGTCTTCCTATCACCAGACAGGGTCCAGAGCCTCCAACAACTGGCCCTTCAAATCCTGTCAGGGAGGAAGGCCACCCTCCTCCAACTATCGTGCCTCCTGGGGAAGATGGTCTCCTGCTTCGGCATCGTTCCGTGGGCACGCAAACATTCGAGGGCCCTCCAATGGCTACTACTCCCTTACCAACGCTCGGGGAAGGCCAACTCGAAGCGCAGGGTTCACCTCACTCCCAAGGTGCGTCTCTCCCTCAGATGGTGGACATCCACTGCGCTCCTCAAGGGCTCAGAGTTCCTGGACCCGGACAGACTGATCCTCACAACGGACGCAAGTCTTCGAGGATGGGGGGCGCACCTGCACAATGGGGTGGCACAGGGCCAGTGGACCAAGACCGAACAACACAACAGCATCAACCTACTGGAACTCCGGGCGATCAGGTTAGCCCTACGCCACTTCCAGTCCATGGTTCAGGGCCACCACGTCCTGGTCCTGACAGACAACATCTCGGCCAAGGCCCACGTGAACAGAGAAGGAGGCACGAGATCTCGCACCCTGATGCTAGAATCCGAAGCCCTATTCGAGTGGGCAGAAGAACACTTGCTCTCGATCAAGGCAGACCACATTTCAGGGTCAGCCAACGCGAGAGCAGACTGGCTCAGTCGAACAACGATAGACCAGGCGGAATGGCAACTCCATCCTCGTCTCTTCAGAAAACTCACCTCCAGGTTCGGGAGACCAGTGGTGGACCTGTTCGCGTCTCCAGCGAACGCTCAGCTTCCCCGATTCGTATCACGCTACCCGACGCCTCAAGCAGAAGACCACGATGCCCTTCATTGCAAGTGGCCAGCAGGCCTCCTCTATGCATTTCCGCCAGTCCCTCTGATCCCTCGCCTGGTTCGGAAGTTGCTGGCAGAGAAGGCCGACCTACTCCTGGTGGCCCCAAATTGGCCTCGAAGACCGTGGTTCGCCGACCTGGTGGCCCTGTCGGTGGAGCAACCGTGGGTGATCCCGCCACACCAGGTGGTTCTGTGCCAGGGCGAGGTCAACCACCCAGAACCTCAGTGGCTCCAATTAGCCGTCTGGCACTTGAGCGGGTCATCCTGAAAAAGGACAACTTACCTGATAGCGTCGTCTGCACTATTCAGGCAGCCAGACGCCCGTCAACAACTCGTATCTACGAGGCATCCTGGAAGGCCTTCTGCAGCTGGAGTTCGGGTCACCATGTGGATCCCACCACGGCAACGATTCAAGACATTTTACTGTTTTTACAAGCAGGGTTAGACAAGGGGCTGGCCCCAGCGACCCTAAGGCGGCAGACCGCAGCCTTATCGACGGTCATCACTTGTGCTCCATACCAGACTCTGTCACACCACCCACGTATCAGAGGGTTCCTTCATGGGGCAACGAACTTACGCCCACCAGCAGTACACCGTTACCCGACCTGGGACCTGTCTCTAGTCTTACAGGCCCTGACAGGCCCCCCCTTCGAACCGCTAGATTCAGCCACTCTCAAGCACTTGACTCTCAAGGTGGCTTTCCTCCTAGCAATCACCTCGGCGAGGCGAGTCTCAGAATTAGCAGCGCTTTCCGTGCGTAAAGACCTTTGCATCTTCAAAGCATCCTCGGTGGTCCTCCGGCTGGACCCAACCTTCATCCCGAAAGTGAACTCCTGGTTTCACCGAGCCCAGGAACTCATTCTGCCGGACTTCTGCCCGTCACCAAAGGACCACAGGGAGAAACGCTGGCACACCCTTGATGTCCGACGGGCGATTCACACATACATACACAGAACGGCGGCCTTCCGTCGCACAGAAGCCCTCTTGGTCTCCTTCAACCCGGCGTCCATGGGCCAGAAGATCTCGGCCCCCACGGTCAGCAGATGGATCAGGGCCTGCATCGAGCTAGCTTACGACTTGGACTCCAGGCCGCTTCCGGGCAACATTGTCCCCCACTCAACTAGAAGCGCGGCCACGTCGGCAGCCTGGGCTACCCAGGCCTCTGTTGCAGATATCTGCAGAGCGGCGACCTGGTCCTCCTTGTCGCCGTTCATTCGGCACTACAAGATCGACGCTTACGATTCAGCAGAGGCGGCGTTCGGCCGCTGGGTGCTCCAGCGGGTCGCGACGGGAGTGGACCTTGCAGGCAGTCAGCCCCCCACCCAGGGGATTTAAGCTTGGGTATATCCCATTCCTGGATAGTGGGAGCAGCGCACAGGAAAATGGACGTTGTCTTACCTGAACGTCCCTTTTCTGGGCGCTGCGTACACTATCCAGTCCCGCCCGCATAATTGGGCTTCCTGCCCGGTGGGATTTTTCCCGTTATACTGTTCAACAGGTTGAATTTGGGTTTGTTAATAAAGTTATGGTTTTACTTCATCATGGTTTTGTCACTAGTTATTTTTCGCCACACCTTCGCTCAGACTGGGGTATCATGGGAGTGGGGGTGTGGCTAGGCAGAGGGGAAAGGGGGAAGTCCTTTGTTTTAGTACTTTTAACACTCAGTTGTTTGCCAAAGGCTGAAGCATTAACCCATTCCTGGATAGTGTACGCAGCGCCCAGAAAAGGGACGTTCAGGTAAGACAACGTCCATTCTGAAGGCAAGCTGTTCCACTGGTTAATTGTCCTCACGCTTAGGAAGTTTCTCCTTAATTCCAGTTGCTTCATTTCCACTTAGTTCATAAACAAAATATTCTTGCACATAACCAAACAGGTATCTATCACAAATTATAATGATAGAATAAAGCCACCAAAAATTCTGTTCAAACAGCTACCCTGTTTCCCCCAAAATAAGATATCCCCTGATAATAAGCCCAATCGGGCTTTTGAACGCATGGTAATAAGGCCAAGCGCTTAATTCAGGGTTCAAAAAAAATATAAGACAGGGTCTTATTTTCAGGGAAACACGGTACCTCGCTAATAACAAGTAAAAAATTACTTCCAAAAAGCAAATAATCCAGATGGCATCTATATTGAGCAACACAGTAGCCAACTTGGACAGATTGTGTGACTTTAGAAAGAACACAAGAAGATTTATATTCTTCTCAGTTTGTTCACTTACAGACAAGTACAGTTCTGAAGCAAAGAATCTTTGCACAGTAATTTTGTTAGAATGAAGCAGAAAAACGTTCAAAGTATTGCTATAACTTCAGGGCTGACAAAACAAATCCTATTGCATTTTAGATGGGGGAAAGCAAGGTGTCAGGTGAGATATTTATTTATATAAAAGTTATAGACACCATCCAAACAAAAAGTCTACATACAAAATTTTTCAAAAATAATAGCTTTTAAAAGAAGCAAGCAAATCCTAAGAACCAAAATATATAGAGAGATCCAAATGGTATACAGATTTGCATAAGATTCGGTTAAACCCACAACGGCGATACACCCACTGTAAAAAACATCATCATTATGAAAACATTAAAAAAAAGCTTCACTGAAACATAAACAGACATTTTACATTGAATTTGCTCTTTTATTTTCTTAAACGTTTCTCTTGCTCCAACACATTTCATAGATAAATATACCAGTGTTAATATCCCACTCTGGTTATGGCAACCACACCCAATCTGATGTCCTCCATTATGTGTTGAACATCTACCTATTTCCTATATTAGTAGCAACTGGAAAAACACCTGGAACACTGTAGATTGGAGAGGGCTATCTTCTGCTATCCACCATAGCCACGTATGTGCTACATAGCAAATAGCAAGTTTTACTATTAGTGGAATCATAATAAATCACTTTGCTGCCCTTTCCAACCCATAGGCCAGGGATGGTGAACCTATGGCACGTATGCCAGAGGTGGCACACAGAGCCCTCTCTGTGGGCACACGCACCATCGTCAGTTGCTCTTCTGGTTTCTGGTGCGCCGGCCAGCTGGTCTTTGTGGGCACTGGAGTGTTGGAAAACAGCCCAGAAAACGGCCCCCAAACAGGCCAGTTTTCGGCCTGTTTTTCAGGCCGTTTTCTGGGCTGTTTTCAGATAGTTTTCAGGCCATTTCGTGGGCTGTTTTCAGGCTGTTTTTTGAGCTGTTTTTGGCCAAAAACCAGCCTGAAAACGGCCAAAAAACAGGCATGTGCATGCCGGCCAGCTGGCCTTCGGGTTTCCGGCGCTCTAGCATGTGCACATGCACACACATGCACATGCGTTCCGGTTTTGGCACTCGGTGCCATCGAAAAAGTTCACCATCGAAAAGGTTCACCATCACTGCCATAGGTTCTCCCCTAACCTATGTCCCCAAAACATAGAGCTTTTGCTCTAAGAAATACTTAAAACAGTCAACAGACTCTTTATGCTCCGCTCTCTGCAGAGCATAAAGTGATGCAATTGGAAACACACACAAATGCAATTTGCTTTTGCTCAGCCAAGCAGATGCTCTGTTAGCAATGACACTCTCTGACCTTGCAAAGAAATGTCTACCATGCATAGGCAGTAAAACTGTCCTAGTTGATTTACAGAAGGGCTCTCTAATGTAGCAAGCAAGCTGGTTTAGCTAAAGGAGAAAAACTCCCCAAAAGGTCCATTTAATTAAAAAAAAAAAAAACCTTCCCCTATTTCAATAAGTGAGAGAGTGAATGAATCCAACTTCTTCATTAGGGTCATGTAAAATCCCCAAATGGTATGTTACCAAAATGATGCCTAGAGAAGACATAGGAATTCAGAGTTCACGCAAAACCTCTTATCTTCTTTTCACAGGGTTTATATTCAGCTTGATGTAGATTTGGTTTCAAGAGGGCTCCAGACAGAGGGAAGGAGACAAACAATTGCCATAGATATTTTAATTATAAAAAATAAAATATAGTATAAAGTTTAATTTTTTTTTCTATGAAAGCACCATCACAGCATCCCCACCAGTTACATGATCAAAATTTGGGTGCTTTGAAACTGGCATGTATTTATTTATGAGAGCTACTGTGTCCAATGGTCAAGTGATCACCTCTTGCAACCCTCCCAGCTGGCTTCCAACAAGGAAAGTCAATGGGGAAGCCTGATTTGCTTAATGACCCCATGATTCAATTAATAATTGCAGTGATTCACTTCACAATTGTGGGGGGGGGGGGGAAAGGGTAATAAAATTGGGTGTGACTTACTTAACAACCGCCTTCCTTAGCAGTGGAAATTCTGGTCCCAATTGTTGTCATTCAAGGACTACCTGTATAAAAGACTTTATATACATAAAGTCTTGTAATTACAGATTGCATTGTGTTTGCATAGTAGTCAAGAGAACTCTCTTCACTCATCAGCTGCCTATGTTGACTGGCTTTCTATCCATTCTCACCCTCCGACACCAAGGCACCAAGATGATAACCCTACAGCCTTTTCCTAAGAAACTGCCTTTGTTAACTCAATCTGAAAATAATTCCTTCCAAGCGAGATTCTCAAAAGTCTTCTCTTGGAAGATGGACTAAGCTAAGGGATGGGATTATAAAGATTCCAGCTTCTGAACTATTTTCCATTTAGAACAGGGTGGATAAAAATCAATGATTTAAAAAAAAAAATCAGATTTTTTTTAAATCAGATTTTTTTTATTTAAATCGGATTTTTTTTATTTAAATCAGATTTATTTAAATAAAATGCTTTTTGAGGAAAATATATTACCATCCAAAGGTTATTCCATCATGAAATAAAGATTAGTTTTTTAATTATGTAGAATAAGGCTGTATATGTTTAATTTTTTTGGTAAATAAATTTCATTAATCCATTTACAATGTCATGCTCTTCCAGAGGTTTTTGTAAGATTATTGGGCAGTTTCTCTGCCTACAAGATATTATCACAGATGCTTGGTTTACTTTTGCAGTTCTCAAAACTGAATTTGACTCAGCAGAGATCACATGCCTCTTCTTCACAGCAAAAATGTTATAACATGAACAGAGTTTAGAAAAAGACCTTAATCCTATTGTTCTACAAACCTATGAATACAGAATCAACCCCTTCAGTGCTAAGTTTCAAGAAGTTCAGTGAATAGAATAGAAACAATATTTTTCTGATTGTTTGGAGTGGAATAGATCTGCACAAGAAAGTGAAACTAAGTGTGAGGAGGAAGGGGCAAACAGACAAGCAGTACAAAATGAAAGTGAAACTTTCTGAGCACAATACTGCAGAGCCACAGACAGACAAGTCTTTGGATCTTTTTCTGTGTATGACCTGAGGTTTATCACATTCTTTCCTTGGAGGAAAAAACCTATAATGGCAGCAGGCCGTAAAAGAGACCCAGTTTGACAATATTTTAATGAAGTTCCTTTACCTATCGGTAAGGCAGGCATGCGTGCAAACTGCAAACACTGCAACAAAGAAATGCAAGGCCTGGTGGCCCGAATGAGGCGACATCATGAGAAGTGCTGTGATGAAGATGACCAAAGAAATACATTTGAACAGGCAGGATCTTCAGGTTGGTAAACATTTTTACTGAATCATATTTCTAAAGACTGCCTTGAACTGTCATGTTTGAGCAAAATTATATTTCTTATTATTACTGCATGTTACTGTCATTTGGTACAGTTATGAAGAAAAGCAAATATTCCTTTTGGGGCAGTGCTGTGTACAATAAGAAGAAATTGTATAAACAATAAAATAACAGCATTGACTTTTTTGTTTAGGGGAATTCATGGATTCTGGAAACTATCCACCTTCAAGATCACCATCCTCCTGTTCTACAGTTTCAGAGTTATCCATCCAGGATAGTGCTTCATTAGCATCATCATCATCAGACACCCACAGCCACATATCACTATCACCTAAAAGAAAGAAAAAACCCTTCCCTCCTGGAACCACCATAGATAAGTTTGTTATAAAAACTAGCAGATTAGAAAAAGAGTTAATTGATGAAAAAATTGCCCAGTATGTTTATGCAACGAACTCTCTAACTGAGAACCCACATTTCATTAATATGGTTCAGTCACTGAGACCAGGATACAGTCCACCCAGCAGAGCAGATGTTGCAGGAAAACTGCTGGATAAAGTGTATGACAGAGAAATGGAGCAATGTGCAACAGCCCTTGAGGGTAGAATTGTTAACCTAAGTATTGATGGGTGGAGTAATGTCCACAATGATCCTATTGTATGTGCTTATATAACAACAGAAGAAGGGAAAGTCTTCCTTGCACAAACAATTGATACGTCAGGAAATGCACATACAGCAGAATACTTACAAGAAGTGGCAGTAAAAGCTATAAGAACATGTGAACAAAAATTCAAATGTCTAGTACGCAGTTTGGTCACAGACAATGCTGCAAATGTATCCAAGATGAGAAGAAATTTAGAAGAGCAGGAAGGGAATACAAAGCTAATAACATATGGTTGCAGTGCTCATTTGCTGCACCTCTTAGCCAAAGACTTAAGTGTTCCACAAATAAAGACTAATGTTGTTGAAATTGCTAAATACTTCCGTAACAATCATTTTGCTGCAGCAGCTCTGAAAAGGATGGGACCAAGCTAACACTCCTACAAGATGTTAGATGGAACTCTGTGGTGGACTGTTTTGAGCAGGATATCAAGAACTGGCATATTCTGATGACAGTTTGTGAAGAAAATCGAGATAAAATAGATGGCACTGTCACGGCCAAAATCTTCAACACTGGGCTTAAGAGAAATGTTGAACATATGCTGAGCATCCTGAAACCCATCTCTGAAGCTTTAAACAAAATACAGAAAAATAGCTGTTTTATTGCTGATGCTGTTGAAATTTGGAAGGAACTGAATTAACACTTAAAAACAGAACTACACATGGACAGAATTAAATTACAAGCATTAAAAAAACGAATGGGACAAGTACTGTCTCCAGCTCATTTTTTAGCAAATATTGTCAATATCCAGTATCAGGGTCAAAACTTAAATGCTGAGGAAGAGGAGTTAGCTATGACATGGGTATCAAGCAATCATCCATCTGTAATGGATGATTAAGAGCCTGGTGGCGCAGCAGACTAATAGCCTGTTATTAACATTCAGCTGCCTGCAATTACTGCAAGTTCGAATTTCCCCAGGCTCAAGGTTGACTCAGCCTTCCATCCTTTCTAAGGTAGGTAAATTGAGGACCCAGTTTAAGCTGACTTTGTATAAATATACAAAAGTATGAAGGCTATTGCTTAACGCATTGTAAGCCGCCCTGAGTCTCCGGAGAAGGGCGGCATATAAATCAAATAAATAAATAAATAAATAAATAAATAAATAAATAAATAAATAATAATAATAATAATTATAATAATAATAATAATAATGCCAACTATAATAAACTTCAAAGCTAAGGGGGAACCATTCAAGAAATATATGTTTGCTGAAGATATTTTAAAGAAAGTCACACCAGTGAACTGGTGGAAGTCACTTAAGCACTTGGATTTAGAAGCTGTTCAAGTAATGATTTCACTTTTAACAGCAGTAGCTTCTTCTGCAGGCGTTGAAAGAATATTCTCCTTTGGACTCATTCATTCTAAATTGAGAAATCGTTTGGGACCCAATAAAGCAGGAAAGCTTGTTTTTCTTTTCCAGATTATGAACAACGAAGAAGATGAAGATGACGAGTGAGCTACAGAGGACAGTATTTAAGTTTTTCATGTGTAGGCTGGGCTGACAGTCTAAGTTTCTTAATATATATATATATTGTTTAGCCAAATTAGTTAACAAACATGGATGTTTGTTTAAGCAAATAACATATGCTGTAATGTTATTGTTTCAGTTGAATAAATCTATTTAAATTGTTATTATTAAGGTAATGATTATTTTTCTCCTTCCTAAGTACAACAGAAAAGTTGTCCAAATATGAATGATTAACCTATTAAACTGGGGATAAAAAAATTAATATGAAAAGTTGTTATTCTAAAAATCTTCATCTACTTGCATATTAAAGTTATACCAGCAAGAATTAGTCTTTATGTAGAAAACTATGATTTAAATCAAGCCTTACTGACTAGTGATTTAAATCGTGATTTAAATCAGTTTGATTTAAATCAAAACCACCCTGATTTAGAATCTACCTTGCTTTCCCAAAAATAAGACAGGGTCTTATTTTCTTTTGACCCCCCCAAAATAAGTGCTTGGCCTTATTTTTGGGGAGGTCTTATTATTTTTGAGGTGCAGGAGGCGACGACCATGGTAACCTCATGGCTGCTGCTGACACAGCTGCTTGTCAGCTGTTCGCCCCTGAGGCCGTGCATGCGCTTCCAGCCATGCTTTCAAGGACTTTGTACCATGCCATTGGCCCAGCCACACCACTGTGACCGGAGCATTAGCATGACAGAAGGGGTGCGGTGATTAGGGTTGTGGGAGTGGCTGTTAGGTAAGGGCATGTGGGGTGCGTGGAGCATGTTCCCCCTCCCTTTCCCCCTCCAGCCTTGCCTCTTCACCTTTTTGTTTTTGTGGCAAGCAAATAGAGGAAATGGCGGGGACCGGCTGCCCATGCGGTTAAATATTTTCAGGGGAGGGCTTATTTTTGGGGAAACAGGGTAATAATCTCCTTATTTATTCAGGTAGAGATACTTTTTTTTAAGTTTCTTTCTAACAGCCTTCATATTAATTGATAAGATGGGCAGACCTATGCACCGGAAACAGAGGAGCTTCAGGCTGGCCCTTTATAAAAACTGCCTTCATCAATTTGTGAATTAACTATTGCAACCATTTTCTCCTCACCTGCCGCCAAATTTCAGGGCTAATTCTATCTGCTACAAAACTCAGGTAATGACTCAGTTAAAAATTGCCTCTCTACAATATCTAGGTCAATTGGGATAAAGTATGATAATACAATAAACACACAAGGGAGTATGAATTTATGGTGAATGACTCTTAAGTCACTCTTAAGTCATGTGACATATCAGAAATATTTTGGGTTTTTTTTCCCTGCCTGAATCTATTGATAGGAAGCTGTCAACACGTCACAAAACTAAATATGACTCAAAGAGACTAACTGAAAACTGGATGTCCCTTTCTACCACACTGAAAAATTAGAAATAATTACCATGTTCACACTTACAAAAAAAGTCCAAGTTGTTTTCTTCATATTAGTTTGTTTTCCCAAGATAAAAATAAGAAATTTGGAGAAATCCAATTGGGTTCTTCATGTTTAATTGCTTATTCATTATACATTCTGGCATAATTACAGCAGGAACTCCACTGCTAAATGAGAATGCAGAAGTTTACCCATATGTTTTCTAAGGGAAGATAAACATTCACAGGCAAAACATGTACATGTATTATTTCCCATATGCATTCTAAAAATACTAGCATTCCAAGAAGATTGAATTATAAAACTTCTCTAAATGTGAATGGCTTTGTAAGTGACAAAGGACGACAGATGTTCCAAATGATCATATGAAGGCAGGGCAATGTTATGATCTTTTGTACAACATAAAACAACTGTAAGAAACTTTTATGTCCATTTTATTAGCTTGTAAAATAATTATATAATTTCCCCACAGGGAAAAAAAATTGCAGCTTGATGATTTTCTTGTTTAATCCATAAATGTTTCAAAATGACATAAAATATTCAAATTAGGTTAATCACGTATCCCTTACACAGCTCCTCAGAGTAGTCAACCCAGCCATCATACTGCTTAAACTTTTATTCGAAACAGATCAATTCTTTTATCTTTTCTGAAAATAATGTTTAAAAAAACATTCCAGGCAACACAATTGCTAACCCACAGGTTAAATCTTTTAAGAAATCAAAATTCTATCACTATGAGACGCAACATGGAAAGGAGACAGTTTATACTACTTGTTGTTTAAATGACAAAATGAAGCATTATGGAATTAATCAAAACCACTCTTATACCAAATCTCAATGGATAAAAGTGCTAAAAGTGTCACAAAGACATCCCAAATCCATCATATTTTTCTAGCCATGAAGTTATACCGAGGCTTCAAAAAACTTGTTTGCATGCAATAAATGTTCATTTAAAATCATACCCTCTTCTCCAGTCCCCATTGCTCATCTGGCATAAAGACTGGAAACCTTCTTTGCCATATTTAATTATACAATTATTAGCAATTGCTACTTCTCTCTAAATCTAAACAAACACATTTCCAACCCTGTTACCCAGAAGCAACACTAATAAAGCTTCTGGCCTCGCTGAACAGAGTAAACTGGGTTGACTAAAACAGAATACGTTTTCTAGGTCCTCACAGCAAAAGATAGGAAGGATACAAAACTCATGATCCCAAAACTCATTCTTGCATTCCTAAAGAGTGCTTTTGTGTAATACACAAAGGTAGATAGATTTATATCATAGAATGAGTTACTCCATGCTCTGTTCAAGCCTTAGTTTGTTGAAATTACACTTGCAGCATGAGTATCATGCTAAGCCACGGGTGTCAACTCACCACGTCATGTTGCCGTCACATGACGTTTGACCCATTTCCGGAGCTGGGGTGGGTGTGGCCTGCGTGTGACGCCTCTGGCCCATGGGCCGTCAGTTTGACATCCCTGCTCTAAACCATTCACCACAGTTTTCAATCCTGGTTAAACTGGCTTCACCTAATACGTGAAGCTGAAACTGAACCATGTTAGAGTACACTGTTTGAGGGAGATGGCTGTTTTGGAAATATGAAATTTAAATAAATAAAAATGATGTATGTACTTATTTACAAAGAAAACCAATATTCCTCTCCAGTGACTATTTCTACTGGGATGTTCTATAGAGGTAGTCCTCAACTTAAGATCATTCCTTTAATAATCATTTGAAGTTATGAGTGTTGAAAAAAAAGGTTTATGACAGGTCCTTGGACTTATGACCACTGCAGCATCCCCATGGTCATCGGATCAAAATTCAGGCTTAGCAAGGTTGCAATGCCCCTTGATCATGTGATCATCATCTGCCACCTTTCCAGGGGGCTTCTGACAAGCAAAGTCAATGGGGGAAGCTGGATTTATTTAACAACCACAATTCACTTAATGACAGTGGCAAAAAGTCAAAATCAGGTGTGACTCACTTAACAACTGCATAACTTAGCAACAGAAGTTCTGGTCTCAGTTGTGGTCATTGGCTGAGGACTACCTCTAGTGGTGTAACAGGTCTCATTCCAATAAACCTGACAATAAAGTGAGATATCCTTAGCATCCTTGGAAAAGAGCTAACTACAATATAATGGCATTGTACTGCCTTCTATAAAAGGCACATTTTCTGCTTTATAAAGGCATGTGTCACATTTAATCCCCTGCATATATTAAAGACTAATCTTGAATTTGTTCTTAATGCAAATGCATCGCTTACCTTTGCCTAACGATTGCTTAATTCCTCAAAACTTAATTGCCATCAAGCCACACAGTACTGCAGTTAGCAAAAACTTCAGTTGTGAAATAACTACATGGTCTAGAAACAAGCCTTCTCCAGGTTGCCCAGCCCATTATACACCCACACCCCTGGCAAAAAATTGATTGCATGCTCACACCCTTGTCCTTTCTTTTATTCTGGATTAACTTAATAGCTTTAGTAGGTGTGAATGCAAGGTCACAATATACCTGACTATAATGTTGGACAAAATAATATATATCTCACCAAGATCAAATTATAGCTTCGACTTTCCTATAAATTTAGCCACACATTTGGGTATATGGAAACAAAGAATCTCCTTGATTTATTACTGTTTCCTCAACTAAAACAGAAATGGAGCCGAAATACCAAAGAGACATGGGAACAGACCATGTAAGACATTCAAAGAGCTAAGCAGCGTAGAAGCACTTTTTGAACTTTGTTCTCTACCACAGCTTTTGTTTCCCTCAAAAAATCTTTCTTAGCACTGAGAGCCCTCCAGAAAGATAATGTAGTACAAAGGAAATGAGTGTAGAGTTTAACAGAGAAATCCAAAACACCAGATACACAAAGAAACAATTCTGAACTGATACAGAATCATTATTTCCTCTTAACCTGAGGTTGCCTCAATTAGCCCTTGATTCTGAACAAGACTAATGGGTGCCTGAACTTTAGACATGGTAAGCTTTAGTTTAGACATAGCTGTTTCTTGATTGTGTTAATGATTTGGGTTTGATGTTTCTCCACTGCTTTGTATTTTAACTTTTGTAATTGTTTGTATTTCATTTTAATTCTGTTCACCAACCAGAGTCATTGTTGAGATGGATGTTCATATAAATTGGACTGATAAATAAATAAATAAAATGCTTCAGAATGCATGCAAGCACCACCATAGCCCTTGTCTTTCACCAAAGTAGCCACACTCTTTTCTGCAGCAGGTTCAATCCTAGGAAAAGGTGCATATGTTTTAATAAGTTGCATGCAAGGCTTTGCCCATATTTTCAGAAGCAGTTCTAAAGCTGAAATCAACAGCGCTGCTCAGAATCAGTCAATGGTGGGTGTCTGAGATCTTTATAATAAAGTTTTTCAGTAGCCAAAGTTAAGACAAAAGACATCACTGTTTTTCTGTATCTCTCCGAATCCTCTGATTAACTTGTTGCCTTAAGTTTTCTTTGTGCCCTTGAGGATCACAGCTTGTTTGGCTTGCCTTCTTGGAGTTGTTGTTTTTACTGCTACCTCGTTGCTTTACTCACTTAAAAAAACAACACCTCCTACTATCCCTTCTGCTGAATTTTCTGCTCAGACAGGATATAGTCACCATGGGAGAAATTTTTTGTACTCCTCCCCCACACCCCCAGCGGTTTCTCTGACTGGTGACCCTGATCTGACATGCATATCAGCTTCATCTTAACAGCAGTAGCATTTCATTTTTTAATTCCTCAGAAATCTGAGGAGATAGATGCATTGAATGCCTTTCAGTTTGTTTGGTTAGGCATTCTGTGAATATTTCAAGCATCAGAATTGTGCAAAGTAAACACGAAAAACCACATTACTAGAGTCCAGGGGATAAAAACAAGCAACAGAAGAAATATGGATTCAGGTATCTAATGGAAGCTATTTAGATTATAATTCTGTTATTCCTAGGAAAGTTGGGAGTATCTAAAGATCAGTGGTGGGTTGCTCCCGGTTCTGTCCGGTTCTTTAGAACTGGTAGTAAAAACGGCAGGAGGCTCTGCCCATCCACCCAGATGTCATAATTGATGATCTGCGCATGTGCAGAAGCTTCTGCGTGGGCGCAGAAGTGCAAGCCAAGCAAGTGTGTGCACGCACTCCCGTTGCGAACCGGTAGTAAAGGTAAGTAGAACCCACCCCTGCTAAAGATGCACTGAGCACCGAGTTTGTGGTCCTTGAATATTCACTCTTCTGATTGAATAAAGTTTTGGGACCCCTTGCAGCTAGTGTATAAAAACTTAAAAGCAGAGCACAGCCATTTCTTATGCAGAACTGTTTGTACTTACATGTGCCACACAATTTGAATAAACAGATTTTGCGATCACGCTGTGAAAATTCAGCAGCAAAATAGTAGAATCTGAATGGCATGATTTTTAGATTAAAATAGGAACAGGAATGCACTCGGGTACAGTCCTGTTCCTGTTCTTAACATCTCCCACCAAATTTTGATAGGACATTGTCCCTTCCCTCATTGGAGGGTTTTCTGCACTGTTACTAACCAATTGGGAGGCTGAATTGCAGCCTTTGACCTGAAAAATATTGCTCATCACAGGATACAGGGACCCTTTTGCACATACGTAATATAGTAGATAGAGAAGAGATGCTGTACCAATAACCAAATATGCTTTTACAAGCTTTACAAGGCAACTGGACTTCCTCTGTTTTTCTTGGAAGAGGTTTCACTTCTTATCCAAGAGGCTTCCAAGAGTTGTCATGGAACAGTAAACTGAAGAAGCTGCTTGGATAAGAAGCAAAACGTCTTCCAGGAAAAACAAACTCCAATTGCCCTTTGAAAAAGCACCGTTGGGATAACTATGACCTGGATGACTGAGAATCTACATAAACAAGGGATCCTGTAGGTATTTTGGGCAACAGGTCCCTCAATTCTTTGTCATTAACCATGGTGGCCAAGACTGGATAGATTTTAAAAATTGATCTGGGAAGACTTTATCTTCCTGCTCAGCTTGGAAGTATGTTTTCCTTTTTTGGCCTGACCTATCCCTGACCTATCCTTTTCCATAAGGATAAATCTTACAAATGCATTCCTTGAAGAAAGGGTGTTCCACTGAAGGCCTGGGGCTTAAATATTACATTCCCTGGAATTTGTCTCATCCAGTTGCAAGCCAAACCACGGCTCTTCGATTTGAGGTCCTAGTTTTCAGGTTTGTGTGATGTGTTAGTATGATATTTTTTCCAGCACTAAGGAGATCTGGGTCTCATAGTGAAGTTTGAGGATATCTTCTTAGATGTTTCTTGAGCAGGGGCTTGTCAGCACTACTAATTTGACCCTTTTTTAGATTGTTTTCCTTTTATTTTCCAGGGTATTCTCATTTGGGGAATGAAATCCTTGTCCTGCTGAAATTGTGAACTCTCCCATGCTTTAAGGTCATTCTGGAGGAAATGTCTCTCGTTCTTTTGTTTCTTGGTTTCCAGCTGCATGTTTAAGGCCTCCCGAAGCCCATTGGGTGTCAAAAGAAATATGGCTGTTTACAGCAATGGAGGCCTAATTGGTTTCACTTGTACTTGGCCACTTGAAGATAATGGTAGGGATTCATATAATTTCACATTTTCTTCAAATACAGTAGGTGGCTGGGGGAATTCTGCATTGAAAACTAGTGTTGTCCTGTGTTGTCTTTTCTCTTTTCTGGAGTCATAAAACTGAGGTGTCAACAGAGCCATGAAATAATCTGAATCCCACCATCAAACTGAATTGGAACCAAGGTTAATCAGTTCTTTTAAGCACAAGAGTGGAATGAGTTGGGTCCCTAAACTGCCATCCATACATGCAACAACAAATCTGATGGGGCAGAATTCTTTATTCTCATCATTTCTGAAACCTGACTGTATGTAGATTAAGAGAGGGTAGAATTTGATCTGAATTATTTTGTTTAATCTGGAGTAGATGCTGCTGTTTTTTTTTGACGGTAGACTTCTTGTCTTACAGCACTGTTTCTCAGCCTCTGTAATTCTTAGGATATGTGGACTTCCATTCCCAGAATTCTCCCGCCAGACCGCACATCATAAAATTGCTGGGTTTTTAAAACTCTGTCTTACAGAATGATGTAGAGAGCTGTGTGATCAGTTGGTGGATAGACAAATAGGTAGTGATAGTACCCTTTAGAGACAGTCCCATAGCCCATGAAATGACTTGCAAATATATCTTCATTCGCTCTATGATTATGATTGCTTAAAATACTTAAAATAGTTGGTGGAGGAACAAAATGCAGATTTGTTGAAAAATATGTGTTAGTACTGTTTTTTAGAAGTCCAGTTTTTCACAAGGGAATTTGGTGATTTTTATTACTGGTATCTGGAAAAACATTTTCATCTTGTTCAAGTATAGCTGTCTAATCTGGTTTCCCACATCTGCTTCTGTCTGACATTTCTGATGAAACTCAGGCAGCCTATCTCAAAACAACAGGCTCATCCCGCTCCCTGCCTCCTTCCACAACCCTGCATCTGCCACTTACTCACACTCCACTGCAGAGTAAAACAATAGTTTCCTCTCCTTGTTGACTAATCTAGCATACCTGACTGCTGCCTATGGCTTTGGTGTTTGATAAAGGAATACATCAAGATACACTTGCATTCTCCTTCCAATGAAGGCTTGTTTTTCTCCCGTTCAGTCGTGTCTGATTCTCAGAGACTGTTTGGACGTGGTGTCAAATGAGATGGTGACATGTTCACCTTGACAGCAGACCAGCACTAACTGCAGGGAAGGTGAATGCAAAGAAGATGGAGCTGCCGTGGGAGAGAAAGAAAAGGGTCATTGCTCTAAGTGTGTTCCTGCTCTAGAATCGATTACAATTCCTCCAGAAGAGCAAATGCAGGCGCTTCTGGATTTGGACCTGACTTCAGAATCCCAAACTGACAGAGCAGCTAGGAATGTCTTCTAACACCTTCAGCTGAAAGATTATCTGCATCCATTTGCATTAGAAAACAACCTAAAATTGTAATGTATGTTGTAGTAACCCCTAAAAATTACTACTGCAATCTCTTCTATGTATGGTTACCTTTGCATGTGACTCAGAAACCCCAGCTCACTCAATTTTAGCCAGGCTAATCTCACTGGTACTCAATGAAGTCCCTTTGAAACAACTCATTTAGAGAGAGACCTCTTCTGCATGATCCTCATGGCTTATTCAGTTCCACGAGGAGGTCCACCCACAGCTGTTCCCACCAGCTTCTCTGACAGAAACTCAAGACTAGGCCTTCTGGGCAGCTGCTCCTCCTAGGCCAGTGATGGCTAACTTTTTGTTGTTGCATGCCAAAAGCATGTGTGTGCCCGCACCCATAATGCAATGTGCACGCGACCACCCCCGCGTGCCCTCCTGTGTATGCATGTGTGATTCCCCCATCCTCCCCCTGCCCTCCCATGCATGCACGCGCACCTCTCGTGCTCCCCACCCGTGCATGCGTGGCAGAAACCTGAAAATCAGCTGGCCGGCAGTAGGTGCATGTGCATGTGCAGTGGAGCTGAGCGGGGGCAACGGCAATGGCAACGGCTCGCGTGCCCGCAGAGAGGGCTCTGCGTGCCACCTGTGGCACGCGTGCCATAGGTTCGCCATCACAGTCTTAGGCTGTGCAATGCATTCTTAGAAGTAAAAGGACATGTTTAGTGGCTTTTTAAAAAGCCCTAAAATGATTGTTTTTGTGGCCAGCTGGTGTTTAATAATTTGAATTATTTCAATTGTTTAACCTTCTTTGAGAAGGTTTGTTACAACTACCAAGAGACAAGTAACCATTAGTATAGAAATATATCAGTAACAATAAATGATTCCAAGATCACAGGAGCATTTTGATTCATCCATACATTCCTGGGTACAATAAGAGCTAGTTATTTCTATTGTACTAAACTTTTCTTTCTGTTTTAATCCTTATCTGCCTATTTCAATTATGAGCTGCTTTTTATCATTGCTAAGAATGCTGTCCCTATATAAAGATATTTCCTAGAGTAAAACAACAAAGATACAAGCATGCTTAGGTTAGCCGAAGTAAAATAATGCAGGCAGTAAATAAAGAAAATATATGCCATGGTGAGAAAAATCTACCCTACAGCTTTCTCAACTGCTTTAGACTTTCCTTTCCTCTTTCCCTTCCTTCCTTGTATCTTTTATAAGGTAACAAATATGAAAAGCCAGTTCTAAGGCAGAAAAGAAAAAAAATCACACCCATCAACTTTCCCACACCAACCTTCACAGAAGATTTCACAGTTGCGGTCTGTTATGAAATGAGAGCACAGTAGCATATAACCAGTTCTCACACTCCAGTATCAGATGTTTGTAACATTGTTGAACCTTTTTTAAAAATTAACTCCTCTTTTTGCCAAGGGCTTGCTGTCATCTCGAAGCTTTACAGTACGATTATGCAGCTAGCTAAGCCCAACATTATGAATGTTTTCAAGTTCTGTGTAGAAAGTCCGTCTTCTCACATTATCCAACATCGGTTATCAGCTCCTTGTAATTCTTTCACTTATATTTTTGCATTCAGCCAAGAGGGTGGGCAGATGGTGGGAAGATGACGACAGATTTGGAAGCAATGGGAACTTCCCCAAGTCACTCAACATGCTTACCCTGACCCCACTGTATCTAAAATGTTTCAGACAGGTCAATAGTTAACAAGAAAGGACAAAATATTCACCAAGGGCCTCCACTTTAGGAAGTCTCTTTCATGTATGCATAACAGGGTCATTTCCAGTGAACAAGTTTTGATAGCCTTCCACACAAAACCACCCTACATAAACCACACACAGCAGATGCCCAGAAAGGATTCCCTTGCCAAGGTTCAATCACAGCACTAAGGGATTGAAAATACGGGTAATCCCGATTTACGATCACAACTGAACTCAACATTTCTGTTGCTGAGTGAGACAGTTGTTAAGTGAGTTTTGCCCCAGTTTACAACCTTTCTTCTCACAGTTGTTAAGTGAATCTGGCTTCCCCTCTCACTTTGCTTGTCAGAAGGTGGTGATCCTGGAACCCTGCAACCATCATAAATGCATGCCAGTTGCCAAACATCCAAATTTTGGTCACATGACCATGGGAATGCTGCAATGGCCATACGTATGAAACATGGTGATAAGTCAATTTTTTCGGTGCCTTTGCAACTAAACGAATGATTGTAAATCAAGGACTACCTGTGGACACCAGGCCAACAGAATCTGACCTCAATTTTTTTAAAGAATGTCAATAATCCAGTTACACCAGCAAAATGTCCATGGCTATTCTCAGTCATCCAGGTCATGGTCGTCCCAAAGATGCTTTTTCAAAAGGCAACTGGACTTGTTTTTCCCTTAAGATGTTTCACTTCTCATCCAAGAAGTTTCTTCAGTTTTGACTGAAGAAGTTTCTTGCAAAGTTTCATCCAAAACAAAGTCCAGTTGCCTTTTGAAAAAGCACCTTTGGGAGTTACACCAGCCATACATATATGCTCAAGTAAAATAATCTTTTACAAGATTTTCTAAACTTCAAAGAAAAAGAGAAAGGGTCAAGCTGAGAGTAAAAAACTACAGGAGAGGGATTTTTTAAAAAAATAACTATATTTATTTTCAGTGGTTGCAATGCATAGTTTCATGCTGTTACTGAAGAGCAGGTAATTCACACTGGATATTTACAACTGAATGTTTAAGGTATGACTCAGCCATTGTTCTTCAGGACATCATACATTGCTATTTTCTAGGTCACACAGAACTGCTAAAGGACCTGTTATTTTGAGAATTTACTGTGTGTTTCAACAGCATGCTTAATGTTTGAGAGACTCAAGAATAGCCCATGAAAACTTCCTTACAAGAATTTAATAAATAGCATAGACAACTATTTCTTAGAACCCAAGACATTTTCCCTTCATGTGTACTCTCTCCCGCTCTCACGTTCTCTCTCTTTCTTCAGTACACTGTGGTCAGCTAAGGAGTTTTCAGTACATTTAAATTGGTAAATTGAGGTTTTCAACCTCATTCAAACTGAGAAATTGAGGTTTCCAGCATCACATGTTCTGCAATGCTAAATATATGTTTGATAAGAAGTCCTATTAAACTCAAAGAGCTCTATTTTCTAATAAGTTCAATTCTGCATCGTAAACATATATTCTCCATATTAAAAAGTAAAACACTCAAGGCACAGATAACCGAATTGTCATCTTTGGGACACATTATGCAAAGACTTCACTTTCTGAGGAAGGAATATTATCACCCTCCTATCTACTATGACCTAAACTCAAAGTTATCTTGAAGTCTTCCATTAAACAATGTCGGCTGTCGGCCCCTAGGGGGAGAGCCTTCTCTGTGGGGGCACCGACGATCTGGAATGAGCTCCCCCCAGAGATACGGAGGATTCCGGATCTGCGCACCTTCCGCCGCGAGTTGAAGACGCTTTTATTTCATCAAGCTGGCCTCGCCTAAATCTTCTCCCTTTTAAATGTAAATTCTAAATTTTAATGGATTTTAAAATGGGTATTTTTAAATGGGTATTAATTCAGCCAAATTTATTTAATCCGTTTTATTCGATTTTAAATTTTGTATATTTATGTGTTTTACTTCATGGCTGTGCACCGCCCTGAGTCCTTCGGGAGTAGGGCGGTATAGAAATTCAATAATAAATAAATAAATAAATAAATAAATGCCTTAACGTGCTTATTTTGGAAAATTATTGTATCCATCTACAGTAGGTAGACAACCAAGAACAGTTTGGTTCCGAGTATAGGTGGAAAGATCATATTTGATTTATCAACAATTCTAATGAAGATGAAGGAAATCATGAATGTTAAATCCAGGACTGAAATTTTTAATACTGTGAATAAGTATGAATAAGATCTACAGAATATTATGTGTACTACTTCTTACATGTGTTCACAATTTCACTGTTTACTCAAGAATCAAAACTAATCCTCAATTGGGAAGAGTTACTTGAATTATCCATAGCAGAATTATGGATATATATATTTTAGCGAAGGCTCTCAGCCCATGGAGCTCTCTCAACTTTATTTTAATAATTGTAAATAAGTAAAAATATTTTTAAATTACTTTTTACCTTCTTGGCATGCAAGCAAAGGGAAAACTCAAGATTCCAAATCTTTCAATGAAAGGTACAGCACAATCTTATGTTTGTTTTGTTCAGCTGAACGTCCCATAAAGGTCAACATGACTTCCAAACATATGTAGGAAGGCAATCATAGTTCTTTTTAGAATATGTATACAGCAGGAAAAAACAAGGAAGGAAGGAAGGAAGGAAGGAAGGAAGGAAGGAAGGAAGGAAGGAAGGAAGGAAGGAAGGAAGGAAGGAAGATGGATGGATGGATAGATAGATAGATAGATAGATAGATGGATGAGAAAGAAAATGTTTTCTCCCTCCAGTAAGAAGAGGACATTAAAAATCATGCTTTACCTCAAACCAGCTAGGGAGCTTCATGAATGTACAGAGATTATTAGTTGGCCACCTCAATAATTAGTATTGATGTTATCTGGAGGCCAGCAAGATACTGTTGCATCCAAAATATCCTACTGTGCTTCAAAAATCTTTCGTAACAAGGTCAGATAGAAAGACTATAACAATATGCTATTTTTTATGGCTACATTACACATACAGTTTATATCAGTAAAAGAGACGACTTCAGAAGAATCACATTTTCATAATTTACCATCACTAACCTATTATCAAGAAAGACCATTATTTTCAAACAGGGTACTTCGTTTTTTGAGAAGGTCCTTGAAGGAGAAGGGAGCTGTTTGTTGGAATCCCAAATCTCCACAGGCACCAAGTTTTAGAGCCCCCAGGTTTTGCACAGAGATTTAGGTCAAAATATGTCACAATTAAATATCCAGATGCCATCAACCCATTTGCTACTCTGTCCTTTCAACAGAAGCTGTAAAAAAAAAGCCCCAAGTTAGTTCTGTGTTCTCCCCAAAAGTTCCCCAAGATGTACATTCTTATTCAGAAAACTTTGGAAGTTCAAAAAGAAAACATATTTGTGAGGATAAGAGAGAGAAAAGAAATATACTATTTGGAAGGGAAAATATTAATTCATGACACTGGTTTGAGGTAAAGCATTATTTATCTTAGAATCTTTTCCTTAAGTTGTTCATTATTCAAATTCCATCAGAATTCCATCAGAATAAAGGGTAAATTTTTGAACACCACCAATCATCTATACAGTTCAGTATATGGGAATAATTATATAGTACATATCACCTGCATGCTTCAGCTGTTCTAAACATTCTTTTAGACTTTTTTTTAAAAAAAATCAAGCTCAACTGAAGTAATTCTTAATTTATCTCTTTGTTACATTTTCAATTTCAAGTGCTTCTAACATATGTATGGAAATAATTTTCCTCTGAGCTAGAAATATCACAAACATGTGAGCAAGATTTCAAGGCATCAAAGCAAAACTGTAAAAAAAATATTATTTTTACCTTTCTTATTTAAAAACTAATGTCTTTTTTAATACCTGTGACATATCATTTTAGAAAAATCTTGCAAGGGAATCTGACCAAATGGCTTGTAAATCCTCCTCCTTGCCTTTTTATCAAAAAAGAGAACCATTAAATATGGATACAGAACAACTATTTCCAGGTATCTGTCAAAAACAGATTCATCTTTTGCCTTAGCAAAATAATTAGCTACCGTATATTGCAGGCTTACAAAATCCAACATTCTTTTTTAGTATATTGATAAATTCTATAAATGAGAGATATTACCAACAACAAACACATGATTTTCTTTTTTGAACTTCAGAAAAAAATGCAAAACCTATTTTAAAATAGTTTTAAACACCTTAATTTTAGACTTTCATTTTTATGGCTAAAAGGACAAGGTAGAAAAAGGATGTGTTACTGGGCACAGGGATGCCCTGCATATATGTATAACCCTAGTGACCATATGATTCTAAATTATTGATGTCTTGAAGAGCAAAGGTTTATTTTTACCAACAATTTCATTCTCCATATGGAACAGCCTATCTTGAATGCCTCCTCATCTATCTGAGAATTCAGTAGAGCTTTTTTTTCCCCCAGACTCATCCAAACAATTGAATTGATTTTCCAAATCCTTTAGAATCACATCAGATAGGAGCCAAATAACAGGCTTTAAAGGTAAGAGACAACATTTCAATTGACACACTATTTGTTTCTTTAACATATTTTGTATATGATTACCTTCCCACAATCAATCTCACTTTAAACCATCTTGCTGTTTCTCAGTTTGGCTGGTTCATTGTTTGCATACATTAGATACTTGCAAGCATACGCTGCAATTCACTAAAAGTCATAATTTGTTTTGGTATCCTTCTTAGTTGCCTTGGGCCACCCCACCCTTCAAATCCATATAAATATCAAACGCCCTAGAGAAAATCTTAAAGTTATTTTCTCCCAAGGAACTCACACAGTACACAATACTATTTCAGTTTCCATTAATAGATCTTATCAATCCAAGGCAGGCAATTCAGCAACAACTAGTGGAGAACTGCCATGGAAAACAATGTCTGAACAAGCAAACATGATTAAAACAGAAAGACGTAACTCTTTAACAAAGGCTTAAAAGTATGTTTATGGTTAAAGGTATGTCATGGGTGACTTTGGACCAGTCACTCTCTCTCAGCCCAACTTACCTTGAGGATTGTTGTTGTGGAGAAAGGCAGAGGAAGAGTATTAGATATGTTTGCCACCTTCAGTTATTTATAAAAATTAAAAGAGGTAGGATACAAACAAACAAACAAATAAGAACCCATACAATCCTTATCGCAAGTTGTCCAAGAAGCCACTGCTTTAACATTCAAATCAACCAGTATTAAGGTCAAAATTGATTCCCACAGTAGTTTCCCTTCATCTCAAGATGAGTTTTCCAGATTTTGTTAAACAAAATTCATTTAAAGAACTGGCATTTTGAGCAACTGCCAAAGGCAGAAGCCAACTTGCCAAATCCAAGCTGCTATTTGTGTGGCTGCCATAAACCAAAATGCATGTTTTTAATGACACAGAGTTCCAATTAGCTATTGCCAAGGGATGTCAAAGAAAGATGTCTCCAGATGGGAGGAGAAAATGCTTGGGTGCAACAGCACAAGTTAAAAGGCACTGCAGGAAATCTTGTAATTACTCAACTAAGCAGTCAGAAACTATACAAACTTACAGGCAATGCCAAATTCCTTTAACCAAAGTTTTCCACTGAGAGTATAAGCATTCACTCCTTATACAATGTATTCAATATATGCAGGCAGCTGTACAATATGTATATAATATTCCAATTATTCTCAACAAGAGTGTCCTTTCACACTCAAACATGTCAGTATACAGAACACACTCCTCGTTTTCCATCTGAGATCCCAAACACAGCCAGCCACAGTCTAGTTATGTGTTTTATGAATGTGCAAATCCAACCTTTAATTGAATTTACCACTCAGAGATATGCACAGGGTTGGCTTTGAAAGCCATTCCTTACTTCTGTCTTGTTGGAATGCCAACATTTACACAATTAAGGATTTGCAATGGCCAAAGACATCTGGCCACACAAACAAAACATTAGCTGTATTCTAGATAACATAATGGCACAGATAGAAGTCTGACAATCAGCTTGTAAAATGTTACTTGGAAAGTGGGGGAAATAGCTGTTTGTTTTACAAAGGACAAGCAGAATACTGAAAGATTAGAGCAAAATAAATACTCCATTCCTATCCTACATAAAAAAAGGTTAGAAAGACAGCCTGAACTGGTTATTTGGAATCCACCACAAATGTCAAGCTTCATTCAGAGTGAGCTCTATCTTACCCAATGCATTGCAGATTTCTGAGAAATCATTTGCAGAAAGAAAATGCTTAAAACGTTAAGAAAAATGCTTGTAGCTCAAACTCTCTGATCTGGTCTCCATACTCTCATCCTGAAATTCTTGCACCAGATGTAAGGGCAATATTCATTAATAAAAAGTATTTTCATAGAAGCAATGGGCTTTACAATTGAAGTAATTGTTCAGGGGAATACATGTAGCATTATCAATTTATTTATAAAATCTAGTCCCTTGGAATAAAACCCATCAAATAGAAAATATGGGTCCAATAGCTATCTGAATACATATAAAGCCCAAAGACAACATAATAGAGTTCCCAAATCAAATCTGGAAAAAAAAATTGAATAACCACTAATTAGGCAGCAAAAAGTTAAGTGTCCTTCAGTGTCATCTAGTGATTATTTAGATTTATGTATTTTTTGCAAACCAGACCAGATAGCCTTAATCTGTAAGCAGGAAAGCTCAACAACTGTAGATATTGTTCATGCTACTAAGTAGGTGGCATTAAATGCATAATCTCTCTCCCCAAGGAGAAATCTCATTCATTTCATTACCTGTGAAAGGGGCTCAACAATTAAACCCAGCTGCCTTTTTTTTTTTACCAATTGCACAAATTAGTTTCTGCTTTCAGTGGGGTTCACTGGGGTTGATTGGGGTGAAAGAAATTCCTCTGAAGGTAATGTGACTTTATTGGATGTAAACATCTCAAGGACTGGGTAGTACATATGCTCACAATTACAGCTATTAGTATCATTGCTGGAGCCCAACCAGTGATCTCCTACCACAGCAGAGCTGTAAAAAAAAATAATACTGCAAGACAGAATCCATTGGAAAGCTCAGGTTCCCAACAACTGGGGAGAAGAGATGATGGGTGTCATCCTAACAGCTCAATACCTCTCTGGCCACAGGGACCATATCTACAACTAGAACGTTTGGCTATGCATATGGAGAAGATCCTAAATGCACACCTTGTTTACACACACACTTAAGTAAATTAGCAGACCTTCCGCTCGGATCCTAGATATTTCCCCGTATGAGCCACCTTCCTGCCTCAAATCCAAAACCGCATTTTAAGCTGGGGGGGGGGGGGTAGTAGCAACTACTCCCGATTCAGGAGTGCGCTTAGGTACAAGCGCTTTCGCAAGAGAAGGCGACTCCCTTTCAAGCCGAGCTCTAAAGCTAGCTTGGCCCCGCAAGGCTCTCTCAAGAGAGAGAGATCAAGCAAAAAGATCCCAGAGCCCGGGCACAGGAATCTAAGCCTCCTCCCTCCACTTTACCCAGCCGATTCCCCCGATCCACCAAGGAAGCGGACGGGCTGCTCCAAACCCATCCAGTTCTTTCCAACGCCGGGCGAATGCGAGCGCGCACACCGCCTCTGCCCTTGTCCTAATGCCAGCGGGAGGGAGGGGGGGGTGCTAAGGGACGGGCAGCAGAGTCTTGTTACTCACAGAAAACCGATCCAAGTCCGTGGCAGCCATAGCCGGGCACCTCCGGAGGTCAGTGGCCAGGAGTTCCTTCTCAGGCGCTAAAAAAAAGTCGTCTCACCCCAAACCTGCTCTCCTCTTTCGATTGATGCAACTGAATGAATCCAATATGGCCACTTCCTGGAAACTCCCCCTCGTCGGCTGGGGAGAACGCAGACGCGGCCCGCCCCTTGGCGCCCGGGGCTCCCAGCCGTAGGGAAAGTCAAGGAGGGCGCTTTTTGGAGGGAGACCCCCGTGAGCCCCTCCGGCTGGAGAAGCCTCCGCGGAGAGGCGAGAAAAGCACCGCGTTAACTGCGGCTATCCGGCATTCCATCGAAGGAATGCTGGGAACGATCGCCTTTTCCCTGTCTCGATCCCAGGCGCATTTGGCCAGTCTGTTTGGCGGGTCTGTGTCTGTGCGGATGTGTGTGTATAAGAGAGCTATAAAAAACAAAACCAGTGTATAAAGATAATGCCCCAGCACCATTCATTTTAATATAGCATCATCGCTTTGCAACAGCTTCGGAAAGAAGTCTGATGTTCCTTAACTCAAGAGTGCAGGGGTCCAGAGAGATAATAATTCATCTTAAAAAGTTGCTTAATTTAAAAGTAAACTTTATTGGGATATAACCAGTGGTGGGATTCGCACCAGTTCGCACCACTTCGGGAGAACCGGTTGTTAACTTTCTGAGCCGTTTGGTGAACTGGTTGTTGGAAGAAATCATTAGGGCAGAGAACCGGTTGTTAAATTACTTGAATACCACCACTGGATATAACAGAAATGGGCAACAGCTTTGGGAAGAAAAACCTTGCCAGTATCATTTTTTAAAGTAGGTGAGGCCTGGAGAAAATAGAAAAAAAAACATCTTGGAAAATCCAAAAAGATCTGAAAGAGAACACAGGTTCTAAAGCTATATATACTCTTAAATTTGGGGCTCACAAGGATACTGTGGTGACTATATGTGGGTCATAAGCTGTGCGTTGTATAGGACTGCAAACCTGATTCTGTTTAATCACTATAACACAAGCCAACAGTTTTGTGCGATCATAGAAATTTTCATTGCAGTTGTTTAAAAATTTAATTCAACCTTATCTCCAAAACAAGCATCACGCTGTAGCTCCATGCTCATTTATTTAGGAACAAACCCTAGTGAGCTAAGTAGAGCATTCCCAAAAAGACATATATAGTATCATTTATTTATTGCATTTATATTTTTATGTTCCTCAAAAAATTCAAGGTGCTGGTAGCTCCTCTTTCCCCTGACATTTTAACTTCATAACAAGTACATGAGATGGATTAAGATATACCCTCTAGGCCAGTATCATCCAGTGAATGTTGTATCTGAGCAGAGATTTAAAATCTGAGTCATGCCAAGTAGCAACACCTAGCTAAACTTGGCTGATCTTCAAAAATGAATCAAAGACATACCATGCTAGTATTTGTATGAGAAACCACCTGGAAGGCCAGCATTACAAACTAGACTGAAAGGTGATGGCAAATATTTCCGTGTTGCTGTCAAGAGAACATTGGGCATATTCACACAACCCCCAGGAGGCAAGTTCAATCTGAAGGAGACCTTCATTGTAATTTCCTCAGTCTTAGCCTAGCAACCCAATCATGATACAGTGCTGGTTGTATATCCCTAAAGGCACATCTTAAAAACTGCACTGAGAATTATTTTTCATCTGTATGTCAAGCCTTTGGGTTTTATTGTTGCTATTTCTTGTTGACAGCTCAATTCAAGTAGATAAATAGCCCAATACTTGGAGAGGCAAATGTTCAAGGATGCCAATGAAGCAGAATGGCTCCATTCCTGTATATGGTGTTGTGTCTCAGCAGCTCCTTTAATTCTAATAGTTTCTAGGGCAGAGCTGTCAAACTCGATTTTATTGAGGGTTGTGTTTGACCTGGGGGGGTGTAGGTGTGGTAAGTGTGGGTGTGGCCATTTCAATGTCATTCAGGTCCAGGGCACCTGTGGTGGCCAAGTACTAAGGCAGGACTTCACTGAGACCTTCCCTCACTCTCATTATAATCTCCTTCCTTCCTTCCTTCCTTCCTTCCTTCCTTTTCATTCCCTCTTCATTCTCCTTTTGTCTTCCTTCCCCTCTTTCCTTATTTTTCTTCCTTGCTCTCTTCCCATCTTTTCTTCCTTTTCTTTGTCTTTCCTCCTTCCCTTTCTCCTTTCCTGTCACTTCTTACATGCTCAAATCAAAAGGGGAAACATTTCTCCTTTTGTTTTGTTTTTAGTTTGCTTTGCTAGCCCTCTGCCAGTGAAAACGGAACCTACAGGGCCACCCCCTGCCCCGTTTTCACACATCCCTGCCCCGTTTTCAGCCACAATGGCCTCCTGCAGCCCTCTGCCACCAAAAAGGGAGTTCAGGGACGCCGCTCAGGGGGAGCTCCCTTTTCGCTGGCAGAGACACCATGGGCTGGTCCTTTGCTGTTTCTAAGGCAGCCTGGTGGGCCAGATCTAAGCACTCTGGGGGCCGAATCTGACCCACGGCCTTGAGTTTGACACCCTGTTCTAGAGTGTTCTTTCAGCATAGTCCTGGCATAACGTTTTGCTTCCACAGAATAGAAAAAAAAGAAAAAGGGCCACAAAAGGAATCACCTGACTTGGGACATGGCAACTGTCATAAATATGAGTCAGTTGCCAAGTGTCTGAATTTTCATCACATGACCATGGGGATGCTGCAACAGTCATGTGAAAAATGGTCATAAGTCACTTTTTTCAGTGCCGTTGTAACTTTGAACCATCACTAAATGAACTGTTGTTAGTCAAGGACTAGCTGTATATCAGATGTATTATTACAATCAAAGATCAGGATACCGTATGTATATTCATTTTTTACACTGCTACAATGTAAAATGCCATTTTTATTTTTGTGTCATCGTATTAGGTCTCTTATGTTTTTCCTTCTTGTGGGATGCTTTTCATTTGTTACACAGTAACATATTCTGCAGTTAAAAAGACAACATCAATAAATAATTTGCTAGTGTTTCCTAAAATATATATTCCTAATACTTTTCCTTTATTCACAAGATTTAGGAATCACTTCCCCATTTTTCTTGCCCATTTATATTCAAACAGGAACTATAGTGTCTTCAGGATAACAATGGCTTATCCCCTCATAGTAACATCCAGATTTGATGCTGTTTAGACTGTTTTAGTATATAGGACATAATATTTGTATATTTGTATTGATATAGATACATTTGTGAGTCTATCTTGCACACAGCACTGTCAACCCAACAACTAGAACCAATATATGTGACGTAGGGGAACACAGAGATGCCTCAACAAAACAATAAGCCCCTTTACCGAATCCTGACATTCAGCTATGGATGAAAATAACAAAAATAGGGAGGTTTCTGGTTATCTTAGCACCAAAATCAACATATTTAAAATCTAATTTGCAGTCTTCTTAGGCTAACATTATATCTGGAAAACAGAAAGCAAAATTAAGATAATTAAAGGTCTGTCTGTGAATATAACATGGGATGAGTTAATCAAAAATAACTCCTCTTGAAATCTATGGGGAAAAGGAAATATGCTGCAATTTATCAGAATATATCTGCTAAAAGGAAAAACCTAACTGTTGTTCTGTTTGTCTAAAAATATATTATTTCCTTATTTATTTACATAACCATTTCTCCCCTATAAGCCAGTGGCCACCACTCATAAATTTAGGCAAAAACTAGCAATAGGTACAACAACAAACACTTCAAAAAAAACCCCACTTGTCCATCAGTCCTAAGCAAAGAAAGATGTGATATAAGCCTATAAACAAACAACTGGTATCGATTGTTGACTGACTTGTGGTTGTTTTTTTTGTTTTTTTGTTTTTTGGTCACATTCAAGTTTTTATTCTATGCATATAAGGGTAATCCTTGTTTAGTGACCAAAATTGAGACTGGCAACTCTGTTGTTAAGCAAAGCATTCATTAAGTAAAACACAACTGTGCTTATGATATTACTTCAGCTTTCCTTTGCTTTACAGATCTGCAAAATCACATTTTCATCACCATCATAACTCTGAATGATTGCTAAACAAAGCCGTCTCTAAACAAGGACTACTTCTGTACTGTCTGGTAACTTTTATTTCTGTTTTAGAATCTACATTTCAGTGTAGTCTTGTCCTGAATGTATATATGCAATCCCAGGGTTATTAGAAAACATGTGAGAAATGACTGTGTAATATAATTCTTTATACATGAGCAGCACAAATATTTTCATGTCACATGTTGATCAGTAGCTGAAATAATTTTCTTCATCCGGTTTCAGCAAATTATTTAATGAACTATTCCTTTACTTAGATTGTGCTAGCTAAGTTAGTCTCCAACGTCTGTTAAAATGGCAATGCATGAGACTGTAAGTACCTAAGCTCCATCTGATAATTTTAAAATTCATTCTGTAAATAGTGGGTAAGAGTTTTTGAAGAATATGGGCATTAGTATCTATGTAAAAAGTTGGACTCCTGATAAGATCTCATCACATGCCATGGTGAGGTTACAACCTAAAACAAGCAGGCCACAGGGCAGTGTCAAAATATAAATTCCAAACATTCTTGGTTTGTGGTTGTTCATTTTAGCTATAGATCAACTTTCCATGACATATCATAATGTTCTTTTATACAAGAATATTAAATGCCTATCCTATATCTGCTCTCCATACTTAAAATCACTTGCATATAAGGGACACAGGAGCCTGATACTTTTGCAGGTATCACCTCACACACATCTCTTCTGTTTAAACCATACCTTTAATTCCACAATTGTTATACATGTTTAAGCAAACGTGAACAGAACCTTCCCCTTGAAGGTTTAGCTACTCAACAAGATCCATGTTCTGAGAAACCAATGAGAGCGTGAATCTTTGTAACCCACGTAGATGCTAAATAATCTGGACAAAAGCAACAAACTTACCCAAAGATATATCTAACCATTTAAGTTAGATGCACTTCTATGTCATTATATGCTTATTGTGCCTATGCTAGAATCAGTGAGGCATCTTATGATTCAGCTATCCTGCATCCTAAATTATTGTAGATTCTGTTACAATTAACTGTACCTCCCTTGTTCTGAAAGAAACTATTTTCCCCTCCATAATTACCTTGCAAATAGCTTGCGATCTAGGCAACTCACTTTATAAAGTAGAGAAGTTCAGCACTATGTTCTGACTCACCTGTGTGGGCATATGCAGTAGAAAGAAAAATTTCCCGGAACAGAGGTATACATTTCTGTAATGCATCATTTACAGTTTGGACACCTAGAGATCTTTCATAACGATACACATATTATATTTCTTTATCTTTTTTTTTTTTTAATTTGATTTATATGCTGCCCTTCTCCGAAGACTCAGGGCGGCTTACAATGTGCTCAGCAATAGCCTTCATCCTTTTGTATATTTATACAAAGTCAGCTTATTGCCCCCACAAACTGGATCCTCATTTCACCTACCTTAGAAAGGATGGAAGGCTGAGTCAACCTTGAGCCTTGGCGAGATTCGAATCCTGCAGTAATTGCAGGCAGCTGGTCTTAATAAGCTTAATAACAGGGTGCCTTAAACCCCTGTACTACCAAGGCTCTTTGATCAATCTTTGATTGATCATTGAATTTAAATAAATTAAAATAAGAGCTGGGTTTTATACAAGCAAGTCATTTACAGCCCTGCTTTTTACCTCCATTCTTAGAGATTTTCCTTAGACTCCTACTAGAGTCTCAGGGGAAAAAAGGCCCTTCTTATTAGTGTTAAATTTCTTGTGCCACTTTTATTTAACTTCCTACATACAAAGGAAATAATTTTAATAGTCATTTGACTTTTAACTAATCTAGTACAACCTGCAATTTAATCCTCCTCCTTTTTAAAATTAATTTTATTGAAGATTTTAATTACAATAGTAAAAGCAAATACAAACTAAACTCAAAAAAGAGAGATAGAAAAAAAGAAAAAGTGAAAGAAAAAAAAGAAAAGAGAAAGGAAAAAGTAAGATAAATGATTTTTGATCTTCATCATGATATAAAAAAATAACTCTTCACCCCCTAAAAGGTTACAAATGAACATCTCTTCTTCCTATATAACCTATCACTTATCTAAATGCAAATTCATAAATCATCAACTTTTCATACTGGTATCAGCAAAAAAATACCTAATGAGTTACCAGAGCTTTATAGAAAAATCTCTGATTTTAACTTTGGTCAAACAAAAATATCCCTTCCTTTTACTTCTAACAATCTTGATCTTTAATTCATTTGTTGTTGCAGGATTTGGTGTCTTCTCAATTTTTCTTTTTCTTTTTCCATCCCAAAAGCTTCTTCTTTTGTAAATCCAATAAAAATTCATTGCTCTGGTTGTTTTCTTGGTTTATCATTTGTATTTCCACTTTAATTTTCAATCCTTCAATCAGAAATTTAAACCTCCTTATCATCTACTATTCTTCTAGAGAATACTTACAATATATATGTCAAATTTCATGTCTGTCAACAAAATTAGCACCATCCTGTTCTCCCATTTTTACCCAGGCATGGATATCAAAACTGCATATACATAATTCAGAAAAGAAATGTCATATAATTCTTTCTTATTATTTCTGAAAGCAGCTGAAAAAATACTAAATGGTTCCATAATTTTCCCTTCTATATATTAAAAGGCTGAACTGTAGACATTTGGAATTCCATATTCCTTTTCCTACAGAACAAAAAAAATTGAAGATTGAAATATTGCCTTATGGATTTCTCCACCTGAATTCTGAAGAACATCATCTCACAATATTGATCAGGTCAAGTCCATCTCAAGTATAACTCCACTTTAAATAAAATACTTAGCTTAGACAAAATATTATTCTTCAACAATAACACAATTCAGTGATATCTTTGCCTTCTTGAAAAACAATGTGTGATATTGTCCACTATTTTACATGGCACAATACACTGTAGAATTGGCTCTTGATTCATGTGAATCTCTACTTAAATGGTGCCTTTTATTTGTGAATGTTGTCTCTTCCTCAAGCTATCTGATATTTATTTATTTATTTTGGTCTATTCAAATTTTGCCACTCTCCCCCCTAAACAATGGAAGAATTGTTTGCCTTCATATAGCATATCCTTTGTTCCAAAGGAAAATATAATAATTTGATAGCTCTGACTGTTATGATTCCATTGCCCATAGAATTTGTTGTTGTTGTTGTTAGTTGCGAAGTCATGTCCAACCCATCACGATTCCATGGATAATGTTCCTCCAGGCCTTCCTGTCCTCTATCATCCTCTGGAGTCCATTTAAGCTCACGCCTACTGCTTCGGTGACTCCATCCAGCCACCTTGTTCTCTGTTGTCCCATTCTTCTTTTGCCCTCAATCTTTCCCAGCATGAGGCTCTTCTCCAGTGAGTCCTTCCTTCTCATTAGGTGGCTCATAGAATAGAAGATCATACTCCAGTAGCAGATCAGTTCTGCTTTGAAGAGTTAAAAATGCCACCATTTCACCCTCACAGATGAAGAATAAGGATCAGCTTTTCTACCATTTGTGAAGAAAATTTTCAATTTTCTGTTCAGTAACATTCAAGCTGCAAGGAAAAATTCATATTATGCCTTTGCTGTTCCCCTTTCCAACAGTACTGCAACACAGTGCTACGCTTTTCTTACAACATAAGAAAAAAAAATACTTCAAATACTTGCAGTAAAGTTTGGTTATGAAAGAATATCACGCTAGAAATATTCTCATACTGACCCTGAACTTTTAAGTTAAACTAAAAGACTATGTTTTTGACATAATCATTTAACCTTTGTGATCTTTACAAAGAGCAAGCATAAACTGAAACATACAAACATTCAGTCCTACCTGTATTTCAGTTACCCTTCCTCCAATGTTGAAACAGAAAGCACTTTGAGACAGAGATTCCTAAGTTTGCTTTTCCAAAAATTCTCTTTTATCTGCATAAGTAATAATTCATATCTTGAGTGGTTTCGTATCTTAAAACCCAATGGGAATTTATTTCTGATTAAGGCTACATCAGCTTGCATTGTAAGCTTGGCCTTGCTTCTTCCCGAAGTCAATGATAAAGGTCTGTGGAATAAATTCAATCTCATTATTTAGTGTATTTTGACACATTATAGTACATGGATTTTGAAAAGTATGCCCTTACATGTTGCACATATCTAGATCTCTGCATCCAACTCTGCATCCAATTGCTTCCAACAGTGGAAGACTGGAGCAATGCTACAATACCAGCATATAATTTAGCATTAAAAATCTACAATAGAGAATGACACTTAAATTCCCACTCCTTATTTTATTTAATCTTTTCTCTAAACAGATAACATTTATTTTTATCACCAAGCAGCTCAACAAATATCACGGGGGGGGGGGGAGAGGGAGGGAGGGAAGGGGGAGAGAGAGAAAGAGGCAGGCAGACAGACTTACTGTATGTAATCTATTGAATTCCTTTTTGTCACAACCATCAGAAAATGTTACAGTCTTTTTCTGCAAGGGAAAACAAAAGTCCATCAAATGCCTGAGAGGCCCTATCATTATATGGAGAAAAGGAATACATTCAGACACACCCTTATGGGATACTCCCTTAAGAGCCCTGCAGTTGTTTTAATTAATCATATTGCTTCTGTGTATTTTATTAACTAGTTTGAAAGACTATTTATTGTATTTCTATATATTTACTTAATGAACAGGAAGATTGGTGGGCTGATAAGGCAGGTCTTAAGGTAGCTCCATGTTTAGATAAAGTGCGCCCTCTGGGAACAAACCTTCATATCTAGATGTCATTACAAAAAAGGTCATCTCCACAAAATTCCCACACACATCACAAGTATCCTAGGCAAAGGATGAGGTAAAAATGCATCAATAATGTGAAAGGCAGGGCTACAAAATTTCACTTGAAATTTTGAACTTGAAAAGGCAACATGAGGATTACATTGTATTAAGAGAGTATTAGCATGGAAAGCACATAATTTGTTGCAAATTGGTTTGGTCAAAAATTACTTTTTTTCTCTCTTGACTTTCTTTCTCATTTGATCTCTGAATTGTAAGAGGGGAATATGAAGTTGCACACAGCCTATAATCCGGTCACATTGTAAAATAAACATCCACTGACATAAAGGAGCTTAAACTGAATTTTGCAACATTGGAGGCATTTCCCTCACTCAAAGGCTATTCTTAAAAGAGTGCCCACCCTCCCCATAGAGCAGTGAGGCTTTTCAATGCCTCCAAGTCTGACAGTGACATAAAAGAGAACAGAGACCCAAATGGTGTGAAGCGTCTAGGGGAGGACAGTGTGTCTACATATGACAGTGGAAATATGTGGGTAAATCTGTTTCACTCTAGACAAATATGTCAGGCAGAGAAGTTTCTGGGAGTTGGCCTTTGAGTAACACACTCAGGGCTGCATTCCAAGTAAAATGGGCAGAGTCATAACAACATTCAAATGTATATAATCACTATTTAATATTAATCAAACAGTTAATATTAAGAATGTGCAGATTGCCAGCAGAGGCAAGTTGTTCTGCCTTGGCAAAAGAGCTGAGGTAGACCAAGCCACTTCAATCAGCCAATCTGTTTGCAAAGTGATTTCAAACTGACTGGGTTAACTTTGAGTGCAGCTGCCAGTGCCCATGGTTGCAGCCAGTTTAGAGCGGAACAGAGACTGGAACAGAGCCCCCATCCTTCCATTAATGAGCTTAACCTCACTGAAGGTTGATCGGGGTTATGGAAAAAGACTTCTGTCTTTTTCTCCACTTGCAGTAAAAGAGTTAAGATTGTCTTAGAACCTTTTGGGATGTTCTAAGAAGCTTGGTAACTGCACTTCTTATAATGGTGTTTTATAAGTACGAGTTCTACTACCTGTCCTATTACTAGTACAAATACCGACAGTTGCCTTAACTGAGAATATTTGAACCAAGCAGTTCCTATGAGGCCTAGAAATTAATAGCAGCAGCAGTGTTTTTTAAAAAAATTTAACATACAGTTGTAACTAAGTTCAGGATAAAAAATAAAACCATGATAAACAGGGCCTGTTTTTCAGAGTTATAGACCATCGCTGTTGCAGAAACTTGTCCCAAGAGTCCAGAAAATAAAAGAGAATATCTGTAGCTCAGGATTGAAATGAAGGATTCCTGGTGCTCTCTGAGCATAGTTTTCTTGCAGATGTCTTGCACCCAATCATTGACTAGTACTGACAATGTTACCTAATTTGGATAGTGAAACATCTCCAAGAAAATAACCAAGTTCAGAGAACACCAGAGAACCCCTCAGTCTAGAAACTATAGTAGGGATCCAAGTTCATCAACTTGCTTCTTGTTAGGTAGGAGATTTGTGACTAGTCACAGTGTCCCAAAGGTGCTTTTTTTCAAGAGGCAACTGGACTTTCTGGTTCTTCTTTGAAGACATTTCGCTTCTCATCCAGTGGTAAAATGTAAAATTTGTTACTACCGGTTCTGTGGGCATGGCTTGGTGATGGTGGGGGTAATGTGACTGAGTGGGCATGGCCAACTTTTTTTTTTTTTACTTTTAAAAACATTTTTTTGGCCGAAGAGGTTGTAGAAAAAATGCTTTTAAAAATTAAAAAAAAGCCTCTGATGATCGCATGGCTCAGCTGGGCATTTTCATTTTTCATTTTCATTCATTTTATTAAATTTGTATACCGCCCTGCTCCCAAAGGACTCAGGGCGGTGAACAGGCACAAAATAAAACACATAAGTACAAAAGTTAAAACATGATTAAAACCCAATTAAATAATTTTTGCCCGAGACAATTTAAAACTCCCAATAATTTAAAACGAATTAAAATTTCAGTTTAAAAATTTAAAAGAAGGGGAAAAAATTAGGCCAGGCCGGCCTGCTGGAATAGGAGTGTCTTCAAAGCATGGCGGAAAGTGCGCAGATCCGGGATCCTCCGTATCTCCGGGGGGAGCTCGTTCCAGATAGTAGGTGCCCCCACAGAGAAGGCCCTCCCCCTAGGGGCCGCCAGTCGACATTGACGGCACCTGGAGGAGCCCCTCTCTATGAGAGCGTATCGGCCGGTGGGAGGCTGTTTGTGGTAGTAGGCGGTCCCGTAAGTAGCCAGGTCCTAAGCCATGGAGCGCTCTAAAGGTGGTAACCAAAACCTTGAAGCACACCCGGAAGACCACCGGGAGCCAGTGCAGCTCGCGCAGGAGGTGTCACACGGGAGCGCCATGTTGCTCCCATAACCACCCACGCAGCCGCACTCTGCGCCAGTTGGAGCCTCCGGGTGCTCCTCAAGGGGAGCCCCATGTAGAGAGCGTTACAATAGTCCAGGCGGGAGGTAACGAGGGCATGAGTGACTGTGTGTAGAGTCCCGATCCAGAAAGGGACGCAACTGGCGAATCAGGCGAACCTGATGAAAGATCCTCCCGGTCACGGCCATCAAGTGCTCTTCTAAAGACAGCCGTGAGTCCAGGAGGACGCCCAAGTTGCGAGCCCTCTCCGTGGGGGCCAGCGATTCGCCCCCAATAGTCAGCGATGGCGTCAACTGACTATATCGGGACGTCGGAAACCACAGCCACTCGGTCTTGGATGGATTGAGCCTGAGCCTGTTCCTCCCAGGCATGGGGGAGGAGCAGGAACTTTTGCTACTGGTTCTCCGAACCACCTGCCACCCTTGCTACCGGATCGGGCGATCCAGTCCAAACTGGGAGCATTTCACCCCTGTTCTCATCCAAGAAGCTTCTTCAGCTCTAAAGAAGCTTTTTAGATGACAAGTGAAACGTCTTCAAAGCAAAACAAGAACAAGTTGCTTCTTGAAAAAGCACCTTTGGGACAACCATGACCTGGATAACTGAGAATGTCCATAGACAACTAGTCACATTCACTATGGCAGTAATTTTGTGCCCATAAAATGCTCCCAAAATTCAAAATGTGCCCTCTAACCTCAAAGGGTGCAGATTCCTGGTATAAATGTTTTTCCAAATAAATAGGGCAGGCTAAGGCAATCCACACTCTTTAAAATTGCAGCTTAAGCAGATACATCTTAAGGACACCTTAAGGACAAAAGGAACTTCATTTTCAGGAATTGTTCTGAAAGCTGTGGTTTTGGCATAATAACTGGGAGCAAAAATAATTAATTACTTAAGGAAATCCTGACAGAAATAAATCAAGCAAACACTTTACCAGCCAAGCCAGTTTTGCCATAAATATTCTGTGCTGTCTTGCCTTTAGAAGTTAAAGGACACATTTGTTCATACTGTGTCATTTTTTCCCCTACTGAAGCTAGTAAAATTTGGCTACATAAACACATCAGAAGCAAAGGCAGAGGCCTCAATTTTATTGGGCATGTTTTAAAGTGTAACTTTGCTTGTTCGGTATTTGCTTTTTGAGTACCGGGTTTTTTAAACTGGATTACATTTTAATTTGTTTCTTCTCATCCATTGCCACCTTCAGATGATTTTTAGTACCTTCTATAGGAGACAGGCGAACAGAAAAAAATCAGTGCAACTCTCTTAGAACAGCCATTGTGAGTTCTGAATTTATTTTGAGGATTTGCTAGTTTATACCTCTGTTTCAAACATGTTAAATTCCAAGTGGTTAGTATATTTATTAGATCTTAAATCCCACCTTTATTATTGTACAAGTAACTCAAAGTGGTGACTATACCAAATACTTCTTTTTCTTTCTATTTTCCCCACAACAACCATCCTGTGAGGTGAGTTGGGCTGAGAAAGAATGACTGGCCCAAAGTCATTTATGCCTAAGGCGGCAGTAGAGCTCACAGTCTTTTAGTTTCTAGATCAGCTCTTTAATCACTAGCCAAACTACAATTCAATAGAATGTGCAAATCTGGGATTTAATGTAAATTGGTTTGAAAATGGATTAATAACACTTACAATATACTTTTTTTTTTTAAAAAAAAAGGTTGTGCTTATCTCTAAAGACATCGGTCACTTGAGACTTGCTTATTGATGGGAACATTCACACCAGGGGTGGGTTCTACTTACCTTTACTACCGGTTTGCAACGGGGCCACGTGCGCGTGCTAGCTTTGCTCACATGCGTGCGTGCTCTTCTGTGCAAGCACAGAAACTCCTGCGCATGCGCAGAAGCATTTTGATGATGTCAGGGTCAGTGGGCGGAGCCTCCTGCCGGCTTTACTACTGGTTCTATAGAACCAGTGTGAATCGGGGGCAACCCACCACTGATTCACACCCATATGACCTTTGACTCTTCCTCACACCCTTACAATGGCACAAAGGTATATAATTGGCCTCTGAATCTGCATAAACTTGTTTCATTGCCTTGCACTTTTTCTTTAGAGATTTGTCAGTGGGCACATTTGGAATTGTAAGACCATATGACAGATGCAGTCACCAAATGGCTATCACAGGAGGTTTTTTTCCTATTCCCAAAATGGCTGCCAAGATGTGCCATAGCTCTTCCAGGTATTTTCTGCCATGCTGGACTATGATGGGCCCCAGATACACCTGGAACTTTGGTTTGAAACGTATTAGCTTTCTACATAACTATTTCTTAAAGACAGCAGTCACAATATTCTTAAAATTCTTCCAAAAAAAAAAAAGAGTTAGTCCTGGAAGACATCTTTTACTTCAAAATTGAATTCAAAATTCAAAAAGAATTTCCCCCAGAACACAATATCTTCCAGAAACTATACTATACTGTAATTACATGATTCTAATTAGTTAGAATTCTTTGCAGTCTTAGAAGCAGCATTTGAAATCACTGGACTTGCCACCGAAACCCAAGAAAACATACCGCAGACAATCGTACCACAGACCAGAAGAACAAAGAATCAGAACCAACTCAGAGGACAGCACAGCCCACAAAAACGTATAGAAAGATCAAACCATCAGCACCCTCCCAGCAGATAAAGAATGTACCACAATTGTCATGGACAGATCACTATATATACAAAAAGCCAAAGAATTACCGGAAGACAAAGAAACCTACATCCCAGTAACACAACCTAATACAGAAAGTAGACAATCTGATCAAGCCTGTTAACAATCTAAGAAAGGTCAAATCAGAAAAGAAGAAGAGAGTAGATGAAAAGCAGTGGTCCCATCTTCCCATGCTTCTATGGATGCCCCAAAATACAAAAGTCCAACATATCTCTTTATCTAGTTATATCATTACCCGGGATCCCAACATACAACATAGCTAAAGAAATTGTAAAAAAGCTTGGACATCTCACAGAGGGGAGCAAATATTCTAACAACTTTCCATTATGACGGTCCAGAAAATCAAAGACTCAATAAGAGAAGGTGGGATTATAATTTTATTTGATGTCACAGCACAGTTTAAATCCATAAACTCACAACTAGTGAAATAATTCATAGCAGCAGTACTACATAACACATCTTACCTTATCAAATACACTAAGACCAAATGACCCAGAATCATGGATCTCTTCAACTTCTGCTTTCAGTTTGATGGTCAAATATACCAATAAATCAAAGGAACATCCATGGGATTTCCACTCGCAGGACTCATAGCAGAGATTCTAATGCAGCATCTAGAAATATAGCACTGCCATACATAAGTAAGTGTTTTTTCTCTGGTGGGACCGGTCTATCAGGGCAACCTGGTCTACCCAATTATAAGACGGAGCATACTGCTTCCATTGACGGTCAAATATACCATCATGCAACCAAAAATATGGATACAGTATGTGGATGACACCTTCATCATAATAAAAAAGGAACAACAAGAGAAGACACATGAAACAATCAGCAACATCTTCAAAAGAATAAAATCCACTAGGGAATTAGGCAACAGCAACACACTATCTTTCTTGGATATTCTCAGCAGCATAGGAAATGGTAGCACATTAAAAATACAGTTCTATCAAAAATCCACCCACACTATCCAAGCACTCCACTGTCAAAGTAACAACCAAGAAGAGTTATGTAAGAATTATTCAGATGAGTACAAACGCACTACAGCAATCCAGAACACCAGGAAAAGGGAACAGATCAACGTCTTCCACAAAATGGATATCCAGGCAACTTTATCAAAAAGCGTCTAACCACTCAACCCACTACAACACAACCAACTCAAGCTATGAAGAAGGATAATACTGACATACATCAAAAACATTTCAGAAATAAGCACTTACTATTACAACCATATAGCACACAATCCAACTAAAGCCCTCCAAAACTTCTTAAGTAAACCAAAAGGCTCAGTGGCCCAAGGGGGGGAAAAGCATGAGTTATCTACAACACACTGTAACAGCCACTACCTGTGTAGGACAGACAGGCAGAAGACTAGCAGAACACATCCATGAATATCAACTAGCAGTCAGAAGACACGATGAAAACGCCTTAATTTCACAATATGGGGACAGACTCAATCATAGTTTCAACTGGGAAACTAGCTAAATCCATAAACACAAGGGAATTCCTGGAAGTTAACAGACACATCATCCATCAATAGACACATAGAGATAAACTACATTGACAAACTATTCAAAACCGACAATAAGAAAACTAAAAAGGAAACAAAAAGCCCACAATACATCCTTTACAGCCAGATAAGCAGGTATGGATGCCAAAGAACCAGAAAACAATATCCTAATAGCAATAACACTTAGACTTATATACCACTGCACAGTCCTTTACAGCCCTCTCTAAGCGGTTTAGAGTCATCCTATTGCCCCCAACAATCTGGGTCCTCATTTTACCCACTTCAGAAGGATGAAGGCTGAGTCAACCTTGAGCCTGGTGAGATTTGAACTGCCAAATTGCAGTTAGCTGGCAGTCAGCAGAAATAGCCTGCAGTACTGCCCTCTAATCACTGCGCCACCGTGGCTCAAGAACTACAAAGACGCCCATGCTCCCACCAACACTGGCAGGGCAAGTGACTGTATATTGTACACAGGGAGCAAATCCCACATTCACTAGCACTAATGACGTTACCTAGGTAGGTAATGAAACGTCTGCAAGCAAGCAACCAAGCATCGAGACAGGGTTCAACCCTGAACCACATATATTCTCTTCTATTAGACAGCATGAATTGGAGAGAGCACCAAGTGGACTCCCCAAAGCCCATTCTTGCTTCAGACAGAGGCAAAGTGATGGGAGGAGGGGAGGAATGTGTGGCCCCAGCAGAAAGGGTGTTTCTGTACTATATTCACACATATATGCTCTTTTCTAGGAGGCTGCCATTCTCCAACACTGCAGAGAGCTGCAGACCAACACCATCTTCCAGAGCATATTTCTATGTCAACAGAACTATTTCTCCTGTCAAGCCCACGCAGTGCCATATATTAAAAGGCGTAAAAGAGCGCCGGGGAGTGCTTCAAAATAACTCGTTGCCAGTCACTTTGCTGCCCTGGCCTCTTTGCCACGCTGAGCGGTCGATTTACCTGGGCCATACCAAGAGGGCTCCGCGCGTCTCGGGGGGGGGGGCGAAGCTGCAGAAAAACCAAAAGCCCAGAAACGCCCCCTGCTTTTTTGTTTTGTTTGTTTTTCCCAAAGCAAGAGTGGAGGGGCGGGGGCGCTCCTCGCCTTAGTTTGACGCACGTGGTGGGACGGAAGGCGGGAGACGCCTGTTGCTTGGGTAGGCAAAGCGGAGGCAGGACGATCTGCGGCTGCGCCTGGGGAGCCGCCTCGGGTTTCAGAAAAAAACGCGGCGTTCGAACTCAGGTGTGTGGCTCACTACAAATCCCAGCCGGCTCCGCGGCGGGCGGTTTTTGTCCCGCACTTTACCTCGTGCGTTCTCGGCCAGCTGGAAAGGAGGGCGCCAGAGAGAGATTCCTCCACAGCCGAGGAAGCGGCGGCAGGTGGCTGGAGCCTCCCGGGGAGCGGTCACCGTCTCTCCCTCCGCGGCTCCCACGCCCGTCGTCCGCCCTGGCCGTAGCGGGCATGGCTGAATTCTTGAATCAAGCCGCCGTGGTGGGCTTCCTTCGGGAACACGGCGGCAAGGTGCGCAATTCGCTGCTGGTCGACCACTTCAAGCCGCTGCTGGACGTGCCCAAGGCGACGCCGGAGGTCCGAGCTGTTCTCCGCCAGCGCTTCATCTACTTGGTCAACAGCGTGGCGGTCGTGCAGGTCTCGGAGGGGATCAAGTTGGTCGTGCTCAGAAAAAGGCACCAGTTGGTCCCGGATTCCTCCGATGCGGAACCGAGATCGTTCGCCTTCGGGGACCTGTCTGACGAGGAAACAGAAGGCGCCGATTCTGGAGCGCCCGCTTGCCCTGCCGGCTTCGTGGCGCCTCGGAGCTCGCCTGGAGAGGAAGACCCTGAAGCGCATCGGACGATCCCTGTGATCCAGTTGAAGAACCTCTTTCAAAGGGGAGGCTCGGAAATCCTCAAAGTTCCCAGTGTCAAAGACCATTTGGCCCCCAAAGGTGCCTCCCCAAAGCCCTGCATGCTGCCAGTCCGCTCTGTGCCCCCTTCCAGCAACGCTAAGAGATCTGAGGAATTGAACCCTGAGCAAGACAGGATCCCAGTCCAAGATGCTCTCCAAGTGGCTCCCTCTGCCATCCTCCCTTCTACCTCCCCTCATACTAAGAGGCGGCAGCTAAATGAAATGGGGCCCAAATCCCCTTCCCTGAGAAGGGGGTCAAAACCACTAAAGGTGGGCGAGGAAGCTGACAGCACGGCCGATGTGCCCTTGGAACCTGCTGAGCACAAGTGGGTGGTGAACGTCACAGCCGGCCAGTGGTCCCAGCAACTTCATGGCTTGCTGCTCATTGACCTGAATCTGGCGAGCAAAAGAGATTTCATGAGCGGCTTCACAGTTCTCCACTGGGCAGCTAAAAGTGGAAATTGCAAAACGCTGAGCAAAGTCATAGAAATGGCTGAGAAAGGAGGTATTCACGTTGATGTAAATGCTAAGTCCTTTGGGGGTTATACTCCGCTCCATATTGCTGCTATCCATGGGCAGGAAGAATTTATTGCCCAGCTGGTCAAAGTTTACAATGCCAAAGTCAATTTAAGAGACTATAGTGGGAAGAAACCATTCCAGTATTTAAAAGAAGGCTCTTCTTTTGCAGTCAGACATCTCTTAAATGACCCTGGTCTTCACACCAACACTGGACAGAACCCTTCCACCAAGAAGAACATAAAAGTGGCTGCTTCTATCTTGAGTTCCACCAGCACTGTCCTGGGGCTTTTATCTGACGATATTGCCTTCTATGAACTGACAAAAGGCTTGAAGAAACCTGCTCCTGTCAATAAATTTCTTAACATAGCCACAGCCCCTAGGAGGAAGTTGAAATCCAGAAGGGCTTTTTCTTCTTCTTCTTCTTCCTTGTCTCAGGCCCTGGAGGAAGAACAGAATGAAACTGCATCAAAACATAGACCAATTTCAGAATTGTTCTTTGGTCACTTACCTCACTGACTTCGAGTAATATCAACATTTAATTAGACTTGGGAAGATCTCACATTCACAGAAAAACATTTTGCTTTGTAGTTTTGAATATGTTTCAATTTAAGTCTAACCTAAGGAGGAAAAAGAATCATAGGATTATGATTTAACTTGATAGTTGCTGCTTTCCAGCATTTGATAAAACAGATTTTTTTTTCAACCAAATCTTCATTTATTAAATGTGAATTGTTGAAGTTTCATCTGAATTTTATCCATTGGGTGGGAGTTATTTTTTTCCCCAATAAAAGGTAAGATTTAGGTGCAAATTTCCATGAAAATCAGTTTAGTAAGGCAACAGTCCTGCAATACTTGAGGAAAAAATCCTACTGAAATCAGTGGACAGACTTCTGAGTAAGCACTGATAGTATCAAGAATTGACATATAAGATATATATCAGATATATATTGACATATAAGATATAAGATTATTTTACTTTGAAACAAAAATATATTTTATTCATGCATGCTGTTCTCAAAAGTCTCTTAAATGTCCTGTTGTGGGAACAAAAACATTTTTATCATTTCTTGGCATCCTATCCTATTCCATTAGATTTAGCAAATTCATTTGTAGTAGCTCCCATCTCCTAATGATGTGCCATTTATTAGGTTTGGAAATGATTTTTGTACAATAATTGAACAAGGTCCCATTTTATATCAATCTATTTTTCAGCTGATCTGATTTATGCAGTTGAAAAGAAAGCAACTGTAGTAAAACTATATTTTTGTTTACAATCTAAAACTTCAGACTGATACTTTTCCATTAACTTTTTAAAAATAAATTGGAAAAAGTAAACACGCATGGCTTTTAGTAGCCAATTGAAGGTTAATTTATTTTATAAAAAATTAAAAGCCTCTATTAAATATGTTTATGCATTTACTATGTGTAGAATATAAAATGAAATTATAAATCTAGCTCATGCCAACTTTAAAACAAAAGAGAAGATTAATACCTCTACCTCACTACAATAGTTATATGACTAGTTAAGACTTTTTATTTAGAAAAAGCATACAATCCTAATTGCACAATTATTGCCTTCAGTTGATAATACATTGGCAATTATAATATTCGGTCCTAAAAAACATTTGAAAATATAGTAAGAAAAATTCTATTTAGGATATTTATTTTTACACAAGAAGGAATCAAAATGTAACATATTAAGCAGTTATTTTTATATTATTAATTGTATAAATATTCAAAGTAAATCTGTTTACAGTTTCAGCCTTAAAATTCATTCAATATAGGATCTTAAATTTATTGTGAAATTCTCAACATCAAGTCCTCCTAGATTTGAAAATGCTTTTCATAAACTGTTATGAAAGCCTTGTATAAATGAGATGACACCAATCCCACTTTACAAATAGATGTATAGTCGTTTTGTGTATATTGATTTAATACAGTTAATTACTCTTTGGAATTAAATAAGGACTCTGAAACTGATATGGGTTTACAGGGAAGAACATCCCAAGCAGGGGTGGGTTCTACTTCCCTTTACTACCAGTTCGCAACGGGGCCGCGCAGAAGCATTCTGATGACATCGGGGTCGGTGGGCAGAGCCTCGCGCCAGTTTTACTACCAGTTCTATAGTTTTACTACCAGTTCTATAGAATCGGTGCGAACTGAGGGCAACCCATCACTGATCCCAAGTAAATGTATACAGAAATTTTGTGCCTTTCTAATGCTGTTTGTACAATGTATAAGTGCTGTTATCATGATGGAATTTATTTTTATGTTATGTTTCTAAGCCAAAGCCAATTTAAATCTGAAAAATTCGCATGAACTGAAAACATGATGTGACAAATATGACGGTACAGTCTAGAGATAAGAAAACCATCCCCTGTAGTAACTGTAGTTAATAATTCAGCTACAAACAGAAGTATAATAATTATCCCTGTTGGAAATCATCTTATGTAGGAAAAGACTTCCTTAACTGAATATCTGATTTGACTTTCAAAATGTATTCACAGATATATGACACATATTTCATGGAAGACATTTACTTTGGAAAATGAAAAAAATATTTAAGTAAAAACTGAAGCATAATTCTATAGGATCATGCATAAAAGCCAAGTGATTATTTAACTCCATATTTCTAATGCTGAATAGCAAAATATAAACTAATATATATTTGTAAACTTGTAAATCTGACAGATTTAGCAAATGCATCTTGAGTGGTATACAAGCATGCCTGCAAAATCCATGTAGTTTGGTTGGGAATATAACAAGGTCAACAGGCAGCTTTAAAAAAACATCTCTTTCTCTGATGTAATTTTCTTTAGAACTGTCTTGAGCGTCACAGATGGTGTTTTTAAAAATCCATTGTTCTGCTATAACAAAATGGACAAACAGGCTAGCATATCTGTTTACAATAGTTTGGTTGTTTAATCTGCATTAGTAGTTTCAATTTTCAACTGTGGCATTTCACTAGACTACTCTGAAACTCTTTTCAAGGTCAATGGTTTTCAGAATGTTTTTCTTATCAACCTTGCATTAATAAAGGCAATGCTTCTTATTTTTGCATATGTATGTTCATGTGTGCATGGTATAATATATCAAACCCTACAAAATATGGCAGCAAATGTGCTTTAATATGAAGGAGATATGAAATATTTACTGTTCACATTCTTTGAAAATAATTTCCAGGGACCACAGTCTACAAAATTTGGATAATGTACACTTAACATGTGGCATATTATCACAGGTTTTAGGATCAGCCAGTTTAATGAAGGAAATGAAATGGGGTTCCCAGTTTAGTAGAATTAGGGATAGACAAGAGTAGCATCCTTCTCTTGGTCATTTAACTGTGAAACATTTTGCCCTAATTATATTTCTTTCAGCAGTACTCTGTTCTGATACTAAATCTTGAGAACATTTAAAAAGCTAATGGTGATTGCACAGTTCTTGTTTATATAAAGCCTCTCTCATACTTCTAGAATGGGAGGAACACAAGATAGTGATAATAGAGGTAGAACAATCTATTCTGTTCTCACTGGAAAAAAATTGGGAGGAAGAATCAACCCTGTAAAAGTGGAAATAAAATGAGGGGATTCTTTTCAACATATACAGATGCATCCAAAAATATTGGTACCCTCCACTTTGGTGATGTTTGTTAAATCATACGTCAAAGTATCTGCTTTGTAGATTATGGACTAAAGAATGGTGGATGCCATTTACAATATCAATTTCAATATATTTCATGGTAAATTGGGATTCTTTGAGACAAAGGGGAGGGGTACCAATACTTTTCCAATATTAGTCTACATGGGCACTAACAATTGACAACAACTTGGTGATACGCAATTAATGAATCCAATACTTTTGACTTTTTATATATATGCAAGAGTGTAGATGGTTTTGAGCAATCTCTCTCAGTCCAGCTCATGTCACAGGGTTGTTGTGAAAAACAAACAAGAAAGGCCAGGTACCCCATCTTGAACACCAAAAAATATATTCCAATTAATATTGCTAATAAATTGCAATAATTAGTATTGCTAATAAAACTGGACTATTGTTTACAATGTTATAAGTGTGAGTTCCTGTCAGAAAATGGGAGAGCTCTATTTCAGAAACACTGCACCCCTGAGATACAGTTTTCACTACCTGCATCTAAAATTGATAATGCACTTTCCTTTCTTAGGAGGGAATATATTATTATGCACCTTTAAAACTCTTGAAACAAAACAATTGGAACTTTTCCATAAAGCGTTATTTTTCATTTCCCAATACTGTAATATGATTTGCTTCTGCAGAGCAAATACTTCTCCTATAATGAGAATTGAATTAGTTATGGGTAATTCACCCTATTCAAAAGATATAGTGGATAGTTAACATCTAATATTACTGCTCAGAGAGTAACAGGCAGCCTACCTCTGAGTTAGACATAGTTAGACCATCTAATGACTCAAACCAGAGCAAAAAGGGTGGAAATGTTTATGTTTTGCATGTCAATCTTGCACTTAGAAAGCTGTAAACACTTACAAAAAAGCAATCTTTATACAGTTATTCACTTGCCAGATAGAGATAGAGAAGAAATTGATTAGAACCAAAGGACCTTCAAGATAAAGTTTGTATCAGTGGTGAGTTTCTACCGGTTCGGCCTGGTTTGGGTGAGCTGGTACTGACAATGGTGAGCTGAGAGTGAACCGGTTCTCTCTGACAGTTAGGTTGGCCCTCCCGCCCACCCGTGCATTATACATACCTTATATTTGGTCATTTTTAGTCCAGCTGAAAGGCGCGGCAGAGCAGATTGCCGCATCTCAGCTGTTCCGTAATACACTGCGCTTGCGCAAAGCACGTGCATGATACAAACCAGTGGTAACACCGGTTGAAACCCACCACTGGCATGTATGCAGTGGTAGGTGCTTTCTTGCTTCTTCTTCTTCTTAATAATGATGAATCTGAATGAAGGATTCAAACAGAACTTCTTGTTCCCAGGGAACAATAACTAACAGATTACAATACAAGAGGGGGTGGAGGAAGAAAGATGTGAGAGACAATGGGAAGAAATGTCTAGAGAAGTGAGGAAATCTTTCTTCCTTAAGAGATTAAGAATGTGGTGTAAAATTATCACAAGTCCTACTAAACTGGTTGGTTGGTTGATTGATTGAATGATTATATGCCATCAAGTCATCTTTGACTCATAGTGATCATATAGACTTTCTCCGTGACAGTCTATATCTAACCTATACCTTTAGGCCTCCCAGCGGTACACTTGTAACCAAGTCCATTCATTTTGCTGCTGGTTATCCTCTTTTCTTTCCATCCACCTTTCCCAGCTCTCAGGGCCTTCTCCAGAGGGCTGGATCTTTGCATAATAGTGTTCCAAAATAGGATAATTTGGACCTGTCCATATGTGCCACGAATGAGAACTCTGGAGTGACTTATTAGTTGTTGGGGAGGGGTTGGCTTCCAGCACGTAGCATAGTTATTTGCCAGCCAAATAGCATAGACAGTCAGTTTTCATCTCATTGTGAAACATTATTTGGCCAGGAACTGCGGAACAATTTTGTTTTTGGAAAATTTTAGATACCAATGCAGCAATCCACTGCATGATTACTCAGCAGTACAATTCTTAAATAATTCTTCAATATTTTATTTCTAGTTGCTGTGACTAATGCTCTTTAGCTTCAGTACTACTTGTTTTTAAGGAAGCATAGAAGTAAGTGTGTGTTTGTGTGTGTATGTACTTAAAAGTGACCTCTACTGGGGTCAATGACCTAAGCATATGCTGCCTGAAAATCTTATAATTTTTTGTAGGGAAATGATGGCAGTTAGCCATTTCTCTCAGCTTTTCCTGGCATTGTTGTGAAGATGCTTTATCTGAAATCAGGCCATATTCTGAACCTTCTTGAACACAGAAACTAAGCTATCTAAGACCATTGACCTAGATTCAGCTGGGATCCTCCAAATCATGAGACAGAAACATCATTGCTATATGCTTATTCTGTGAAAAAACATCATTTCATGGAGAACTTCATGCTTCCCTGTGGCTTTGTGCATTTTAGTTTGCCTGACCTACATTCCCTTGGTGTCCTTTGTTGCTTTATTTGAATGTGAATCAAAGTAGGCAATTTGCTAGCAGTGGATATGTTGAACTGGTAGTACCAACAACAAAGTATGTCACTGAAGATATTGATGACGCACCCTTGGTATTTGCAATTTACAACAATACAAACAATATAATAAAAGCATCAGGCCAGGTACCAACACCAATTTGTTTTTCAGGAGAGAAGGACTCTTTGTCTTTGCTTCAGTTGAGATAGGTAGACTGATATACACACAGACTTTCCCCAGAGACAAAACAATGAAATTTGAAGGAAATTGCCCTTGATTCTATTCTATTCTATTCTATTCTATTCTATTCTATTCTATTCTATTCTATTCTATTCTATTCTATTCTATTCTATTCTATTCTATTCTATTCTATTCTATTCTATACACTCTGCTCCGCTCCGCTCCATTCCATTCCATTCCATTCCATTTCACATTCTACACTCCACACTCCACACTCTACGCTCCGTTCCATTCCATTCTATTCTACACTCTACACTCTACACTCTACACTCTACACTCTGCTCTGCTCCGCTCCGCTCCGCTCCACTCCACTCCACTCCACTCCATTCTACATTCTACATTCTACACTCTACACTCTACACTCTACACTCTACACTCTACACTCTACACTCTACACTCTACACTCTATTCTATTCTATTCTATTCTATTCTATTCTATTCTATTCTATTCTATTCTATTCTATTCTATTCTTGGTGAATCCCTAGTCTGTCTTAATACAAGGCACCTTTGCGAAAAAGAACCAGGAATTTTTAGAGTTTGGGCTCTTGATTCTTCATCCTCATCCTCATCTCTTCTATCCATTGTCTATCCATTGCAGGGTAAAGGCCTCTTCTGCATGTTTCCAGTCAATACGGTCTTGAGCTTTCCTTTGCAAGTTGGGCCTGCAATACTTGCTGATGTCATCACTCCATCTTGTTTTAGGTCTCTTTCTTGGATGCTTTTTATCAAGTGGAATCCATTCTGTGACTGCCTTAGTCCACCTGCCATCAGTTGTTCTTGCTATGTGACCAGCCCATTTCCATTTCAATTCTTTTATTCTCTTGATGGCATTGTATATTTTCATTTGTTCTCTAATCCATGTGAAGGTCTTTCTATCTTGTCTTGAGATGCTGAGCATGTATCTTTCCATGGATGTATCCTTCCATCTTGATTCTTATTACAATGAATTTCTATTTCAATAGCTCATCGGTTTAAAATATGAAATTAAATTGACTGCTTTTTCCAATCAATGTAATAATTGATAATAATTAAAATGGACAATGTAATACATATTACTATTTGGGAAATTAAATATAGTTTCCAATGACACTAAAATATTGTTGCCTTATTTATTAAATTTGTTGCCTTATTTTTCCCCCCACCTTATGTAAAAGTATGTAGGATAAAGGTACTTCCTACTGTGCAAACTGTGCATGCTTTGGAAATGATTCAGAAGAAGCTGCTTTGTCTCGTGTGCAGAGATGAGCAGTCACATTTTTGCAGCCTAATAAAATAAAGTCTTTGCTTTAAAAGCTGCTTCACTGAAATCTTCCCTTCAACTAACTACATTTTAAGGCTCATACAGAAGCCTGAAAAAGGAAATTTCTGTCATTAATAGCAGAGATGTTCAGTGTTCACAAGAGATCTGAAGCACTTTTTCAAAATAATATAATATAATATATATATATAACGGTGTGCCCAGACCCACTGGAAACCAATTTTTCCTAATACAAATCTCTCAGACTACACACATATATGAAATTGCTGAAGGAATAATTTACACACATATATTTTATTGCTTTTGGTTGTTGAATTCATCAATCACTATTTCTATCCCTACTTACACTGCACATGAACATAGTTATATCAAAATTGCAATATTTTATACAAGAAAAGCTCTTTCACTGGATAATTAATGTTTAACTCCAAGTTATCAGTGGAAATAAAGGTATATGAGAAATAATAACTGACTGTTCCAAGTTTCTTTGCAGATCCTGTGAAATGAAAGTAGATATAAAGCAGTGACTTTTTTTTTTTCAAAATCTAATGGCTGAGATAGTAGCTTGGACACACATTTGCAGATCTTTATGAACAAAATCTGGATTATAGGATTTAAAAGGACTTGCTGGCTTAATCTAATACTGATTTAGCCCCCAAATCTCTATTTTAGCTGAAAGGGAAGGAATATAAATTTAGCCATTATGACTTAATTATGACTCATGGGTGCAAAGTTCACATTTGCATGCAATGTGATCATTCCAAATATAATAAGGGGTGAGGTTGGAGAAAGATAACTGCATCATTTCCATAGATGGACTTTGATACAGTACCTTGGATGTATTCAACAGCTTTTCAAAAGTCTTTCACAGCTAAGCTCATATTAGCAGCAGCAGCAATAACTATCTTCACTGTTTCAACACGGCAGCTAACATGAGCTGATCAATGTTGGGATCAAATAGCTGAAGAGCTAATATATTATTTATTTATTTGTTTGTTTATTGGAATTTGTCAAACAAAAACGAGAACAAGAATAAGAGAATAAAAATACAATGACAGGGACGATAGCAGTGGTGAAATTCAATTTTTTTTACTACCAGTTCTGTGGGCGTGGCTTGGTGGGCTTGGTGTGGCTTGGTGGGTGTGGCTTGGTGGGCGTGGCAGGGGAAGGATACTGCAAAATCTCCATTCCCTCCCCACTCCTGGGAGAAGTATATTGCAAAATCTCCATTCCAGCCAGAGGTGGTATTTGCTTGTTCTCCGAACAACTCAAAGTTTCCACTACTGGTTCTCCAGAACCTGCCAGAACCTGCTGGATTTCACCACTGGATGATAGGCATGTTAGTGCACTATATAACTCAGTTTCTTTCATGCTGGGCTAAACAGGGCTTTAGTCTGAGCTAGATTCTCCTGTCCTCTGACTAAGCCAATATTTTTGCTTTCCTGTTGTCTTTCCTTCCGTGCAAATCCAAACAGTGCCAATTTGGTGTACTAATTAAAGTGCTGAACAAGAAACAAGGACATTTTGAGTTCTTAGGCATGAAAGCCAGCTGAATGATTTTGAGCCACACGTTCTCTCTCAGCCCAGCCCAATCCCCCTCATTAAAAACTAGAAGGCGAGAGCAAGATTCAAATCTAATAATGCTGCATAGAATCGAAATGGGGGAAGACGTGATGGCTTAGCGGTTCAAGATGCCAAGTTTGTCAGCTGCAAATCTGACAGTCCAGGTTCGAGAGCCAAGTGCTGAGCAATGGGGGTGAGCTCCTGTTACTTGCCCCATCTCCTGCCCACCTAGCAGTTCAAAAGTATGCAAATGCGAGTAGATAAATAGGTACCACTTTGCTGGGAAGGGAACAGTGTTCCGTATACCTCAGCATATATTGTTTTCTTCCTATGAGATCAAAGTTCATCCATTTCCAAAATGTTGACCACATTTTTAACAGTAGCCATGGCTTGTAAAAATCACCTGATACCTCCTTCACACTGCTAATTGTTTCAGGCTTTGTTGTACAATTTTATTGTCATTTTATGTTTGATATACTGTTCTATGGTTTTTTAAAAATTGGCCTCAAATAAAACAGCAATAGTGTCTAAAGAGAAAATGTGTGTCAACAATAATAAAACCTCATTATAGAAAGTTGAGTAGGGTTATATAATAGGAGAAACATTTACATAAGTGGATATTTAAAAAAAAATAAGCTTATGAACATATAAACATTTTCATGCAGACTTTCTGTAGCACAAAAGGTCAGAATATTTTCAATCTTGCTACGTTTGCCTGGACTGGACAAGTTTAGGGCTGTCATGCTCCCTTGTTGGTGCTGTTATTCCTATTTCTTCAAAACTCTGAGTTTTGTTTGAAAAGGAATAGGAATCCAGAGATGGTAACATAAGGCTTGAAATGGAACGATAATAAAAACAACAGCAATTGCTCTCCCTCCCAAAGGGAGACCAGCATTCAGGTGTTTGTGGTGTAAATGCTCTGTTGAGGACTAATCAAATAGCACATGACTTGTTTATAGGCAAGCAAAATTGTGAGGTAGAGATGAGAAAGACTACAAGGTTGAGATTTTCTGTTATACAAGGTTACCAGAAGTCTGGATATCACTACATGGACACAGAAATAGTAAGTAGATTCTTTGCTACTACAGGTAGTCCTCAACTTACAACCATTCTTTTAGGAACTGTTTGAAGTTACAATGGCCCAGAGGTGAAATCTACTTACCTTCCATACCAGTTCGGAAGTACACACGTGTCACATCCACACGCGGACCCTCTGCACATGTTCAAACCCTTCTGCGCATGCTCAGAGGGTAATAAACAGGTTACTTCCTGGTTAAAACCAGGAAGTAACGATGACTGGGCTGGTGGGCGGAGCCTCGCCCTGCCATCACTACTGATTCTCCGAACCACCCACTGCCATTGCTACCAATTCGGTAGAACCGGTCCGAACTGGTAGCATTTCACCTCTGCAATGGCCCTGAAAAAAGTGCTTATGACCATTTTTCATTTACAACCATTGCAGCATCCCTGTGGTCACGTGAACAAAATTCGGACACTTGGCAATTGATCTGTACGATTTATGAGGGTTGCATTGTCCCGAGGTCATGTGATTACCCTTTGCGACCCTCTGACAAGCAAAGTCAATGGGGAGGTGAGATTCACTTAACCGTGATACTGACTTAAGTGCAGTGAGTCACTTAACTGTGACTGGCAAGAAAGTCACAGTTGGGGCAAAATTCACTTAACAACTGTCTTGCTTAGCAACAGAAATTTTGGTTTCAATTGTGGTCGAGGACTACCTGTATCTAGCGGTCACTCAGATTTCTCCAGCTCCAATTTGGTACCTCCTAATATATTTTCCCCGTCACCTTTAACCTACTTACCAGGGAAAAGGTATTTATAGGATTGGACTGCTACCGAGATTTTATCTGGAGTTGTTGGTTTTCTCTCTTTTTGCATATAAGCTGTGGTTGCACTTTCTGCACTCTACTTCTCTTTACTTACCAAAAAAGATAAGGAAAGTTACTTGATTCCCAGCTAAAAGGCCAGATAGAATAAGAGGCAAGGGATAATTTTGGCCACTAGAAGGTGCTCTTTCACCTTGCAGGAAATGTTTCAAAGTGTTTTAAATGCTTAAACTGGGGAAAAAATGAGAGATCAGATGAGTTTCAAACTGCAGAGGCCTGACTCTGGTAGATAATAAGGCTGCATTACACATCCAGAGCCCCAGGCTCAAGCAGAGTTAATGTCTCTGAAGAAGTTCTTGGCTTTCAAATAACTGAAATAGTCAACATCTGCAGAATCTCCAAATTAGAGTTATCAGATCTAGGGGACAAAATCCTAATCATCCAGTAGAGGGAAGCAAGCAGAGTTTTCTATACCCTCTGCCCTATTACTATTAGTGTGCTTTATGGTTTCACAAGGTCCTTCAAGTGGCTAGCCCCTTAGGCTGTTCCAAAGTGGACCGAACAAATTACAATTGGGGCTGAATAGTTTGATAATGGAGCCAGGTTGGTACTCAATCTGGACTATGGACACCACAAGTCCTTGCTGGCCAGGCTGCGTCAGGGTAGGTGCATCAGTGTCTGCTGTTTTCTTTTACAGGTTGTTCATCTCTCAGTACTCCTTGTTCTTTCCCTTTGCTTTTCTAGACATTTTCAAACATGAATATCTTCCTATGCCCCTTCCCACATTCTCTTATTTGAGACTAACTCAAGACTTTTCTGTTCCTCCCCATCATACTGTAAGGAAATAAATATACTGAAATACTAGAATTAGTAGAAACTTGCTAATTGTTTCCTGCAACATATATATGTCCTGCAACATATAAAGACATATATGATGTCTTTGTATACCTGCATGCTGTAAATATTTGTTTCCTGGAACACATACATATATTGTGCCTTTAAAGTTGTAACACAAATATGCCACATTGACTAACTTCCTGGAACAAACATATATTATTATTGGAGTCTATAAAGTATCTGGCATTTGTCAAAACATATGTTCCATCTTTTGATCAAAGCCTTATCTCTGTATCTGTATCTTGAGTTCCCTTCACTCCAGGGGGCTAAATAGCCAAGTGTGAACACAAAGAAGATGATCAGGAATAGATAACGCTAATGGTGCTAATCAAGGGGCTCTACCCTGTTCCAGGGGAAACACAAATCAAAGATGCCAGAATTGGAGGTTTATGACTTTCCTGAACAATATAAAAGGGATTCACATTCCCTTTCTTGTCTGTAGTTCTTCCCTACATGTATCTTGTATGTGTTTGGAACAGCTAACCATTTAAGCTTGATCAAGATTAAATACGATTTTACTCAAACCTCTGTTTAAGTTTCTTGTTTAGCATTTATGAGCTTAAACATATTATTATTGGACCTTACATTTTTGGCGCCCAATGTGGGGCTCGAAGGCAATGCTTTTCTTCAAGGTGGCCACATTTGGCCTCCCACATACTGAACCCCATTGAGGTTCAGCAGGCCTTCAACACAGTGGACAGGAAAAACTGGCATGGGCCACAGACAATGTCACAGAGCACTCCCAGTAAGTTTGAACTGGTGATGTTGGCCTGGCTGGTTGCCAGCAGATCCTGTTTCCAGCCAGACCTGAACGCCCCATTGAGGCTTGAACTGGGTATTGGGGAAGATTGTACTCTGCTAGGTAAGTAGAGAATTGTTTTTCTTTTCCTTTGGGTGGGAAGAGGGGAGTGTTGCCTTGTGTGTGTGTGAATGAGAGGAGAGAAATTCCTACTAGAGGTTTACCCTCCAAGTGAATTGTGGAGATCCAAACTGTGTTTCTGATTCTCCGTGAGGAGATTAGCTAGAGCCGATCGCTTTAAAAGGCGTGTGGAGAGTAAAAGTCTGCAGTGCAGGGGTGGGTTCTGACCAAAACTCTGAGCTTAAAAGGGGAGCCCAAGAAATCCTTTCGGAAAAAATGAGAGTTTTGTCAGTTCCGAGCCTAGGAAGTGCCTGAGAAACCCCCCTCACTGAGACAAATGCCCTTACAAAACTTGAGGGGAGGGTTTTAACCAACTCAAACTCCATTGACGAAAAAACCCGAGAAATTCTTGAGGGAAAAGAAGGGTCTTTGGCCAGAACTCCGAGCTGTACCAAGCCCGAGAAATTCTTTTGTGGAAAAAGAGGGGTGTGGCCAGACCCCAAGCTTGAGTCAGGACAAACAATGGGCAACTATACTGGTAGCCTGTTTGGAATGAGTATCCTCATTGGAAGAGTAGAGCCATGTTCCTGTGTTAATTCATTGGAATTAACACATGGGACATGTTAAAATCCATCGTAGCAATCAAAGTTGTTTTTAAAAAGGAAAAGCTGAAAACCCTCTGCAAATCCATCTGGCCAACCTACTACATTGATCCTAATGTAGGAACCTGGCCTCCAGAAGGCAGCCTTGATTTGGATTTTATCAACAAATTTGCTGATTTTTTGGCTACCATCAGGCAAACTGAAGAGGAACTCTGTTTTGATAAAATGGTTATTAAAAGAAAGAAAAGATGTTCCTTTGTTCAATCGTAGGTCCATAAAAATGGCGGGGCAGTGAAGAATTCATTTCAGAGAAGCAAAGAAGTTGCATTTGTCAAAGCTTTGTAGTTTTGTTCCAGTGTGACTATGTTTCAATGTAAAGATTTTTTTTAAAAAAAGGAAAGGGAACCATTGCAGTATGGTGGGCACAGAGTAGGAAAAAGAAGAAATCAGAGTATAGTATGCTTCACCCCCACTGGGAGATGAAAGGATGAAACAGAAGACAGAAGTGTGCTAACAGAAAAGGTGAGGACCAGTGATGGGTTGCCCCCGGTTCGGACCAGTGCTATAGAACCAGTAGTAAAACCAGCGGGAGGCTCCACCCACCGACCCCGACGTCATCAGGAAGCTTCTGCGCATGTGTGCGTGGCCCCATTGCAAACCTGTAGTAAAGATAAGTAGAACCCACCCCTGGTGGGGATGTTCTGCCCCAGCTCCGGATTCCCGAGGATATTGACACACACCAACAGTCCTTATCAAATTTATTAAGTAGCAAGAATAAACCAAAGTCCGGCAAAGGTTGGCAACCAGCCCAGAAAGCAAGATAAGACTTTTCCAAAAATGCTCTGATGATAATTACAAGTTGTTTCCAGCAAGAAACTTACTAACCGCGTGTGACTTAAATAGGCTAAGGGAGTGGCCAATTATCCTCAAGCCTTACTCTCGAGGAGACCTCCTCCTCCTGAGTAGCCACTCCTGCCTTTTGGCAGCCCTGCGTGCTCAAGCATTGAGAAGAGGCTCCTCCACTTCGCTCTCTCCACTTGAAGGAGCCTCTGGAAGTTCTGAAAGCCCTGGCTGAGTCTCTGCCTCTGGCACCACATCCTCTTCAGCCTCCTTGCTGTCCAATGCAAGCACCGGCTGCACAGGCTGCTGGCGCAACACCACACCAGCCTCCTCGTCGTCAGGATCAGCCACGATCTGCACAGGCCACTGGCGGGCCACAACAGGGGACAATATGGTGGCAAGGGGATTACTAGATTCCATGTTCCTTATGGGCTATTGTTGGATCAATTGGAAGAAATGGAACCTACTGACCAGTTGAGAACACAGCAGCTCAACAGGCTAGGAGCAAAAAGCCATGTGGGGCAGCAACCACCCATTGGAGAGATGAATGTGTGCCTGATGCTTTAGTCAGTTGAAGTGGAGATGTTGTTAGATTGATGTCAAACCCAAGCCCAAAGATAACACAGTGAATCCCTATCAAGTCCAATTCTTTATTGGTTTACATCTAATCTCTGAGGGACATGGGTGGTTCAAACATGTGAAAAATAAATGAATTAAATAATGGAGAAAATCGTGCCAGACTAAAGCTATAACCTTCTAACCCAATAGTTAAAATCTAAGAAATTCTAGGAAGTGGCCCAGGGGTGGGCTGCTGGGGGTTCGCAGGGGTTCAGGAGAACCTCTAGCTAAGATTCTGTGCAGTTTGGAAACCCCCAAATCCTACTCCTGGCTGGCCCTGCCCCATCCCTCCCAGGAGTCCCCACATGGCCCATTTTGGATGCAGGTAAGTGCAGGGCACACATGGAGGCTCGAGGTGGGTGAAAAACAGGCCTACCGAAAGTTTGGGAAGGCTGGAAATGGGCCCGTTACCGGCCTCGAGAGGGCCTCTGGAGCCTGGGGAGGCTGTTTTTGCCCACCTGGAGGCCCAAGGAAAGCCTCGGGAGCCCCGGGAGGGCAAACATGACCCCCTCACACCATGGTGCAGGAGGCCGACTAGGCCATGCCCACCATGGCCACACCCACCCAGCAACCGGGCAGAGAACTCCTTGCTATAATTTTTGAAGCCCATCCCTGGATGTGGCTACTCTTCCTCCCTCCTAGATCCAGTTCAGGACTGTGCAGTCCCTTATTTTGGACTTCTTTCTCTGAAATGTTTCTCTGAATTCTCTGAAATGCAGAACTACTCTGGGAAACTGCACTGCTCCTGGCAAGATCCACACATACACACATTCTCCTTTTCGAGGTGCACTTTCCATCACAATTTTTTTTTTTTAATTTGATTAATTAAAGTCTGAGTCTCTCCGGAGACTCAGGGCGGCTTACAATGCGTTAAGCAATAGCCTTCATACTTTTGTATATTTATACAAAATCAGCTTATTGCCCCCACAAACTGGGTCCTCATTTCACCTACCTTAGAAAGGATGGAAGGCTGAGTCAACCTTGAGCCTTGGAGAGATTCGAACCAGCAGTAAATTGCAGGCAGCTGTGTTAATAACAGGGTGCATAGACCACTGTACTATCAAGGCTCTTGATTGGAATGATTCTAGTTGTACACCAACTGTTGGGGTACTTATGGTAGCTCAGGAGGGAAAATAGTATTTTTGAACCAACCTGAACCAACTTCCAACTTCCAAACACTGGCCCAGGTGTATATGCATAGGGCAAGGAGAGATTGGGTACCTTGATGTCTGTTCTTGTACTCAAGAAATGTTGATTGGCCTAGAGCAGTGGTGGCGAACCTTTTACTTACTGAGTGCCGGACAGGAACGCACTTGCATGCCATCCGTGGAAACACGCAGCTCCTTCCCATGTGCTGTATGCGCAACCGCACCATCTGCGCATGTACACAGCTTTCACGCATGCAATGCACATGTGCAAACACTGCGCATGTGTGCATTGTGCACCAGTCACCTCGCACGCATGTGCAAACACACATATGCAGGGGAGCTCTGAAGACTAGCTCGGTCCCCTGAATTGCGCGCATGTGCACCAGAGGCCTGAACACCAACTGGGACGCATGCACAGTTTCAGGTGAGCTTGGTGACGGCTCGCGTGCCCGGAAAAATGGTTCTGTGTGCCACTTCCAGCACGCATGCCATAAGTTCACCAACATGGGCCTAGAGACTTATGCAGGTCAGTCAGAAGGTACAGATCTGACCTATAACTCAGTGAACAGTGTGGCAATTATTTCTAAATAAACACGGACTTTTACTGCTCACCTCTGACTTATCAATTTAGATCCAATCCATGCTTTACATACCTGGCACCCTTTCCTTGTCCTTCAGTTAAAAGAAAGTCACTTAAAATAATGTGTAAATGATAGTGGGTGTTTGAAAGTAGGATGTGGCAAAACAGTTAATAACTGACCATATGGTAGCTTGGAGCTGCATTCTTTTAGAACTATATAGTGGAAAAAACCCAGGATTTTCAAGGCACAATGCATTCAAGTAGCACTGAAACTGTTCGTTCGCTTCATTCCAGTTTTGATGCTAGCTGATGTGGGTGGCATCGCCAGGCTCAGCAAATAGCATTTTAAATGATTCATGAGAAAATGTGCAGAAAACTAGACTGGCATGGAATTTGCTATCCCCATTACCCATCCTAACCCTCTCCTGCCTCCATAGTCTCTATTCGCAGGCAATGCAGACACCTGGCTTTCCTCAAAGAAATGAGGGGTAAAACCTCATAGGTTTTACCCCATCCTGAGGCTGACCTTAAACAGTATTAGAGGAAGAGGGAAATTCTGTATTAATGTCAGGACTGCTAAGGGCAAGTCACACCCACCCAGTGGTGGGTTTCAAAATTTTTTACTAGCAGTTCTGTGGGTGTGGCTTGGTGGGCGTGACATGGCTTGGTGGGTGTGGCTTGCTGGGTGTGGCAGGGGAAGTTTACTGCAAAATCCCCATTTCCTCCCAATCAGCTGGGACTTGGGAGGCAGAGAATAGATGGGGGCGGGGCCAGTCAGAATTTTTACTACCGGTTCTCCGAACTACTAAAAATTTCCGCTATCAGTTCTCCAGAACTAGTCAGAACCTGCTGAAACCCACCTCTGCACCCACCCCATTCAAGGGCTCCTGACAAAATGAATATCATTATAAACCTCTAGAAATCATTTACTTAAGAGCTGTGGTGGTGCAGTGGTTAGAGTGCAGTACTGCAGGCTACCTCTGCTGACTGCCGGCTGCCAGCAGTTTGGCAGTTTGAGTCTCACTGGCTCAAGGTTGACTCAGCCTTCCATCCTTCCGAGGTCAGTAAAATGAGCACTCAGGTTGTTGGAGACAATAGGCTGACTCTGTAAATCGCTTAGAGAGGGATGTAAAGCACTCTGAAGTGGTATATAAGTCTAAGTTGCTATTGCTATTGCTACTGAACACTTTGTGGTTCATAGCTATTCTATACTTTTGGTTCTTTGATGCTGTTAAATAATACAGGATAAATAAGAGATGACCTGTGTTCACAGATTCCAATCCATAATTTGATGTGAATTGAACTAAAGTTACAGTGACCATATTTTCTTGGAAAAAAATAAAGACAAGCCTAGAGAAGAGCTGAATCTGAAAGCGGTTCATAAAAAAAAACTTCACATTTATAATTTTTCTTTGCCAAGGAAAATTCAACAGAAAAGCAACAAGAATAAATCAGTTACAAAAATCTAGTGAACAGCTTTCTGAAATAAAGGACTGTCCTTTATAGTAAAGGCATGTGGTTATTGTAACTGTAATTAAGCCTGAAGACATTGGGCTAATGGTGGCTTACTCCATAAAGAATAATGAAGCCAGCAATGGCTAGCATGACTTGAGAACCAGCCCTTGCTTCTTCTACAGACCATGCTACAATCTTAAAACACTGACTACCTGACAGTAAGAGTGTAAACTAGATTAGCATTTCCATAACCAAGGTATATATATATATTTATTGAAAGGGCCTCAAAAACAAAACCCATGATTTTAAAATAATACCTGGCAGTAACTATAAATAACAATGGAAGAGATATTGATGTATTTGGGATTTTAAAAAATTAAGAATGGACAATGATGAATGTTCAATATAGCATAAAATATATTTATGGAATTATTATTATTATTATAATCAGTCTGAAAAACAGACTGCAGTCAATAAAGAAGAAAGGATCACATTAATTCCTTATGAAAAGACAATGCACATTGTACCAATCATTTCAAGATTTTGTTTTTTTTTAAAAAAAAGTGCTATCTGCAGTGAAGGCATTGTCTTTTTCTTCTAAGAATATACTGTATGCCTGAGCCAATTTAGCCTTTGTCAATGGGATCTTGTGATGGCTTGCTAGAAATAATCAAAAAGTGCCATTGCTCACATCGTAAATGATGCTTTGTTAATAGATATCTAGGAAAGCAAGAGCAAACAATAGGGTTTTAAGGAAGAATACTCTTCTCTAATCTCTCCAGTTGCTCTTCAATAAATTTAACATGTTCCTCAAGGTCCTTTTGTTCAATCAGTAGAGTTATCTTCTCTTGAATAAAGTGTTTGTAGTCCTGGAGCTGATTCTCAGTCATGTATTTGGAAAGAATGCCTGACACCACCCTTTCTCTGCGATCCAAGTTCTCCTTCAAGTCCTTTGCATCTTCCTGCTGCCTGGATAAAAGTCGGTACCGCTCATTTAAGGATTCCTGAAGGCAAACATGACCAAAACAGGGTTAATAGGTAAGATGTAATGGGAATATAACATAAAGTGAGAATTACCGATTCCTTCTGGGATATCTCTGAAAATTCCTTGTATCTTATGATCAGTGACACCATGTGTAGCAGATAAATTTAACTACATTTAACTCCTTTTCTTGCTTGACTGAATCCAAGCGCATAAGGGACCAAATTAGATATTTCACCATTCTGAAAAGCAGTTGTGGACAGCTGCCACTTAAAGTTTAAAAAATACTTTGTTCTTACAGTTGTTTTTTTTAGTTCAATTCCATCTCTTTTTCTATTCATTTGGATTTTAAAATGGAAGATGTAATTTTAAAGGGAATAATAATAAAAGAAGAAAGGATCTACTCATGTCCCATCATGTTCCATCTTCTACCCCAACCCTGTGTAAAGTTTCTTTGGGTCTCCAGCACTGGTGAATTCCAAATTTTTTTACTACTGTGGGCGTGACTTGGTGGGCATGGTTTGGCTTGGTGGGCGTGGTTTGTGGACATGACAGGGGAAGGATGCTGCAAAATCTCCATTCCCACCCCACTCCAGGGAAAGGATACTGCAAAATCCCCATTTCCTCCCCACTCCCGGGGGAAGGATATTGCAAAATCTCCATTCCCACCCCATTCTAGGGCCAGCCAGAGGTGGTGTTTGTTTGTTCTCCGAACACAAAATTTCTGCTACCGGTTCTCCAGAACCTGTCAGAACCTGCTGGATTTCACTCCTGGTCCCCAGCCTATCAACAATAGACACAGACTTCACTTCAGTTCCCTGGGCAACTGGGAAAAAAAGTACCAGGATGTGTTTAAAAGATAACGTTTATACAGTAAAAGATACTGTATAAAAGTCTACAGTATCTTTCCTGGCACTCACTTTTTCTTCAGCATCGGTGTTTTCATCCATTTTCCCCATAGCATTGTGGATCCGGGCAAGGCGGGTGGAGAGACACAGCAGCAAGTTCACAACTTTCTCTAAATCACCCATGAACGTCAGGTAGCGCTCAAACTCATTGGGTTTACATAGATCTTGCACCAGGGATTCCAGCACCTTCCCGTGAGCAGCATGTTCCAGAGCTTCAGACTGGATAAGTTCCCTCTCATCCTGAAGAGTCTGTAATTTTGACTGGATGCTCAAAATAAGCTGCTTCTGCAAGAAGAAAAATAGCTGAGAGTCTGTAACGGGCTGTGCGAATAACCTTGGGAGACAGGAGGAAGAGCTGTAGATTAGACAGAAGATATCTCAATCCACATAAGAGAGCAGGAGATGAAACGCACCCAGAAGGGACAATCCCTAGTGGAAAGGAAAAGGAAAAAGAGGGGACTTGCAAGCTTCTATTTCTGTAACCTCCAAATAAAGATAGTGTTAGCACTTTTAATATTATTTAATTTTTATCTATTGTCGGGTTGTTTTATTGTTGTGAGCCACCCCGAGTCCTACGGGAGAAGGGCGGCATATAAATCTGACAAATAAATAAATAAATAAATAAATTTAAAAGAAAAAAAGCCTCTGATGATCGCCTGGCTCAGCTGGGCATGGGGGGCGGGGGCAGGGATTTTTGCTACCGGTTCTCCGAACTGCCCGCCGCCATCGCTACCTACTCGCCCGAGCTGGTCCGAACCGGGAGCATTTCACCCCTGGGAAGGGTGTTATAAACTAACATTTTACTTTAAAATATTTGTCCTGTTTTTCTCTGTCACTCAACAACTATTCGGTGGCTATTTAATTTTTTTCTTTTCTGAAAAAAATGGTACAAGAAAAGTATTTTATAGTTTGGGGAGGCGAAGCATTGGAAATTCTTGGAAGGTCTTATAAAAGTGGACCTATAGTGTCCATATTTCCTTACCTGATGTTCTGACAAAATGGCTTGCCATCTCATATAATTTTTGTTTTTAAGTAAATATATTTTCAACAGGATTTTGTTCATTTTTTTTTTCAGCAACACAATACGCATTTACCACAAAATAATTCTATTGAATTCAAGGGAACTTTCCTGTGAATAGAAATGTAAAGGTTATTGTGCCATTCAGCTACTTACTTTCTTACTTGTGATTCTGTCTACATCAGGGAGACTTTCTTTATTTTCATTACTTTCATTCATGATTTGATTTATATGAATCAAATCGTCTTCTGCTCTGTATCCAAACTCATTTGCAGTTCCATAATATGGATCTGTTCCACACTCATTGCTTCTTTGGCTGGAAAAATTAAACACACACAACATTATTACCCAAACCATGTGACGAACAATTATTCAATAGAGAAGTTATTATTCAAATAAATGGTTTAGATTATTCTAGACCAGTGATGGCTAACCTTTTCCGGACCGAGTGCCCAAAGAGCGTGTATGTGCACACGAATGCACGCGTGCACGCCCGAACCCACAAAATTCATGCACATGTGCCCCCTGCACGCCCCGTCCCCACACATGCATGCACGGGCCCATACACAAGCTCCTCGCATGTGCACATGCGGCCCATGCACGCACCCTGCACCCCTGCATGTGCAGCAGAGACCCAAAGACCAGCTGGCTGGCGGGAGGCATGCACACATGCGCAGCAGAACTGAACTGGGGCAGCGGCTCATGTGCCATCAGAGAGGGCGCTGCGTGCCACCTCTGGCACATGTGCCATAGGTTTGCCATCACGGTTCTAGACCATTTTTCTTGTAAGCACTTAAATTGATCCTTAAAAATACTGTATGTACCACATCCATGATCCTACCTAATGTTTTCATGCATGTCAGAGACAGAATGGTATATGCTTGTATCAATATTTCCCAGTGCAACATAGGTATGTTTTGACTGCTAAGCCACTGAACAATATTGAGATACTTGCTTTCCTAATGTGGCATATAGTTTTTAGAGGCCTGGTATGGCTGCTATTGTGCTAGCTTGAGTCAGCAAAAAAGGAGAAAAGAGGAGAAGACATTTAGTTCTAGCCATGATGTGCAGTAATGTTAAACTGGCTGATGAGGTAAATTGGCTGCTGTCCAGGATAGTTGTGGGGCAGATGTAGACCGCGGTCCCATTGGTCCAGCCTTGTAAATAGGTGTTGGGGACTAGAGCTTTTAGGGATCATGCTGCTCAAACTCAAAATTTGAGAGAAAGAGAAGGGGAGAAATGAGGGGAGAACAAGGAGAGAAAATGTGAATTACAAAGTCTCTTGTAGAAGGGAGTGGCTGGAGACAACAATTAGAGAGTACAGTTGAAGTGTAGAGAAATTGTTGTTTCCTGAGTCAGAAGGGGAGAAGAAAAGTTAACATGCAATTTACTGGAGGAAGAGAAGCAAAATCCCAGAGAGATGGTATCTTCACTCAAGACTCAAGAGGAGAATGAGGGAGATGGTTGGCTATGGATGGAGGATTGAATCTTTGATGAAGTCCTAGTCTTTGGAAAGTTTCATTGAAAACTTAAATATACCTCCAGTTCCAAAAGAACCCAGTCATCTGTGACATCCAATTAGTGGATATTGCCCACTAATTAATAGGTGTTTATAGTGAGAAGAGTTCTGAAATAATAATTTTCTTGGGATTGAAGCCAGTGCTATAAGTTTGCATTTTCAAAGTTGGATAATATCAGCAAGAGAGGAAGAGGACATCTGATAAAGGAAGAAACAATCATTTTGCTGCCCGCAGCACCATGCAGTTCCACCAGATGGCAATAGCAATAGCACTTAGATTTATATACCATGTCACAGTGCTTTACAGAATTCTCTAAGCAGTTTACAGAGTCAGCATATTGCCCCCAACAATCTGGGTCCCCATTTTACCAACCTCGGAAGGATGGAAGGCTGAGTCAATCTTGAGCTGGTCAAGATCGAACTCCTGACAGTGGGCAGAGTTAACCTGCAATACTGCATTCTAACCACTGCGCCACCATTGCTCTTAAATCCTACATGCACATTTTAAAAAAAGTTGATTATATAAACACCAGGCATTTCTGTCAAAAAATTGCCAAAATTCCTTGTAGCATCATTGCAAACTATCTGATCCGAGATAAGAGTATTTATTCATCTACGTAATATATTCTACTTTGACTGAATTTCAGACCTTCCACACACAAAACTTGTGCTCTAGTACTGAACTACAGTCCTTCCTTCAGGATAGTGTCACATATTTTAACAAATGCTGTATCACTGATATTCATGTAAAAACAAAAACAAAACTCCAGAAGAATCACAAATGCTTCAGTCAAATTTGTTAGCAGGAAAAGCTAGCTACCAGACTCCTGATTTTTTTTGCCATATTAGATTAACATGGTTCTCCACCGATTGTGCCTATGATATTCATGCACCAATGTTTTTTTTCCAGTTGCAAACAATCCACAGAGTTGTTAATATCCATTGTGCTGCACACATTTATCTCTACCCTTACATTCAATTTAAAGTTCCGTGCTTCCTAAACTTACTCATTTGCTTGGGCAGATTGAATTCCCCCATTCCTTCTGTGAGTCCTCCCTATCACTGAAGTGTTCACAGGAAAAAGGCCTTCCATGAGATCATAAACAGTCTTTCTTGAGGGATGAGGCATGAGGATATCAACCAGAGATCTGTCTTCCGCAATAACCTCAACTGCAAGATGGCCACATTTTTGATCCTGTTGAGATTTTGACTGAGTTATGGATAAAGCTGTATCTTGCAATGAAAACCGATGCTCCTGTTCATTTTGCAGAACTTTTAAATTCGCAAATTGTTGACTCAAATGTTGAGGTCCTTCATTGTCTAACAGGGCTGTGCCATTGTCTGTTCTCTCTTCTGACTGATCTGATATGTCTTCTTCCTCTCTGTGCTGCCAATGGTTTCCCCCAGGATCACTGAACACTTCCAAGTTTTCACTTATTTCTTGCTTCAGCTGAGAATTCTTACTGTTTTCTTTGGAGAACAAAGACAATTCAACTTCTTGACCGTGTGAATTCTCCAAGGATTTCTTATCGTCTTCACTGCCTGCAGAATCTTCTTTCTCAGACACAGAGAAGCTAGAACAAAAAAGTAGATACAGAATTATGCAATTCTACACAATCTTCTTTTTTCTTTAATCATACTTCTTATGAGCCAATGCACGGGCTGTGTTTACATGTGACAGTAAGCCACAATATACTTTGTTTAATTTTGGTTTAGGAATATTGTATAAACCCAAATATTGTGGTTATATCCCGGGGCTTCTTTAGATGTCATTTTTCCAAATTAAAAAAAAAAACATTTTAGAGTTGCACTCTACCATAACCTCACTTACCCACATACGAAATAGTATACACATTTTATACTATAATAATAACTTTAAAAAATTAAATAGGTAGCTTTCCCCAGATGTTATTAATTTGGAAACAGTGTCGAATATTTCTTTGGACAGTCTTGTTTTCTATTTCCCATCCACCCAAACTTAATGTCATAAAGTTTTGAAGGTTGCAAAAATTCTGTACAATCGCACTGCTGGAACATAATACGAAGTGCCATAAATGCCTCACATGTCTCAATCACGTCCTGTTGGGATTAGTATTTTTTCTCAAAAAAACCCCCCAAAAAACAAAGACCACCAGAAGTTATTTATAAAAAATTCATCTAAAGAGGTACTTGTATGAATTAATTTAATAGCACACTTTTACACCAATTATCCAAGCATAGAGCCTGCATAGGAGGTATTTGATGGGACCTGTGTATCTCAAATGACTTGTTACTATTATTGACAGTTTCACAGCCGAAATAGGCTTCAGAGTTGCTTCAGAGACAAGACTGAATCCTTTTCTTATCAAAACACCAGAAGTGGGTTTCAGCAGGTTCTGACCAGTTCTGGAGAACTGGTAGCGGAAATTTTGAGTAGAATGGAGAACCGGTAAATACCACCTCTGACTGGCCCCACCCCCATCTATTCTCTGCTTCCTGAGTCCCAGCTGATTGGGAGGAAATGGGGATTTTGCAGTAACCTTCCCCTGGAGTGGTGTGGGAATGGAGATTTTATAGTATCCTTCCCCTGCCATGTCCATCAAGTCACGTCCACCAAGCCATGCCCACCAAGTCATGCCATGCCCACCAAGCTACACTGACAGAACCGGTAGTAAAAAATTTTCAAACTCACTACTGCAAAACACCACTGTATTTTGTACACAAGTTCACATGTTTAATTCCTTTATTGTTTTAAACATTATATTCAAAAACTGCTGAAATGCTGAAGTCAGAAGAACTCATCCAACAAAAGTATTTTAGTTCCCACTCATTATTTTAAACACATTTCTTGGTTTAGTTTTAGGCTTAGTAATAGTGGCAAATATTGCTTGGGCTACAGTCACTGTATTAATACTTGCCTTTATAAATAAGCATGGGGATGAGGGCGGATGTGGCAAAAAAGGAAATTGGTGTTCGGTTTGCGCATGGTTTAGTATAATAGTTATGCGCCTCTTTTTTATTCAAGTAAGTTGGAAACTTCATCAGCCATTAACCCCTAATGACTTATAGCATCTTTGACGAGGTCATAATGCAGGTCACGAGCAAGGAAACAAAAAGCACCCAGATTGCAAGAAGTATTTTTAATGCCATCATTTGGGCTAAAGTACAAAATGTGGGGAAACTGTGATAGGAAACTTCAGCCCTCATTTATAATTGAGTACATTAAAAAAAAAGTATCTTGGATAGTTTTAAATCTTTTCTTTTCAGGCTTTCAGTAACCTAGGCTAAGCTGCTATTTATAAGTAACTAATGAACTCTGCCACCTGTTGATTGTTCATGTCTATAATTCCTCCCATTTTTTCCCCTCAGCCTTGTCATACTCTTCATAATCTCACCCAGGCACTGTTGAAGTGATAGAATTTCTGTTTTCATTACTGCTATTTTGGCATAACAATGATTGGATTACTCTAAAAAATGCTATAGATCACTACTGGGAAAATAACTCTACATTTATCAGCTTTTTTAACCTGATAGTTATATCACATTATCATGTGATTGCTTAATATGTATATTACCACATATTTAATATATATTTAATATAATTGCCCTGAGCATTTTCTACGAAATGGCAAGTTATAAAATTAACATTTTTTTCAAGGTATTTTCTGCTATTGGCTCAATTTGGAAAATGTCCCTTTTGAAATACACAGTTTAAGCATAAGTCTGGGGAAACGCAGGTTGTTTTGATTGCTTATGGTGAAAGACAGAGGGAAACATACAAGAGAGGTAAGAGGTTCTCTGTGTGGAACAAACCACTTTTTGATAATGCCAAGAGTCAACACTGGAGAGAGAAAAAATGGAAATGCAAGAAAAGGTGAAAAATAAAAGAAGAAACTAAAAATTAAACAGCTGCAGGATGGGACAGTACAAAGGCTTTTTAAAAAGTATTAGACGATGGCAGAGGGAAGAGGATCTAGAAGCTTCTTTTGGAAGAGAATGCAGCAAATGGTTTTCAGAGAACCACAGACGTATATGTACCATAAGGCAGTGGTGGGATTCAAGTAATTTGACAACTGGTTCTCTGCTTTAATCATTTCTTCCAACAATCAGTTTGCCAAACTGCTCAGAAAGTTAACAACCGGTTCTCCCGAAATGGTGCAAACTGGCTGAATCCCACCACTGCCATTAGGGTACATTAATGAAAAATATGAAAAAGAATCTTTGGTGGAACGACAGCGAAAGATGAGGGCGAGGGGAAATGCATATGAAAATGCCAGAAATTTCTTGCACCCTGCATGAAAAGCACATGTTGGAAACCATGTTCATCTCTGCATATTAAAATTCTAATGAAATAAAACTGGCCAGATTTATTATATGGTCCCATTTACCTGTGATGTGCAGCATAATATTCATGATCCTGAGATGACGAGGTTGAAAAAGCTGTAGATCTATAGTAATCCTAAAAAAATAAAAATTCTGTAAGAAAGTTTCATCATTACAAAGCACCCAGGTTGGGTTTTTTGTTTTTTGTTTTACTTTTAATCTAAACGTGTTGATATAAAATAACACGTTAGCAACAGGAAATGAAGATGTTCGGGGCCAAAGTATTGTACATAGGGACTCTGGTTAAAGGTTGTCGATTGCTAAGAATCCAAATAGCCATATTTTCGGTTCAAAGACAGAAACAAAGACTTTGATACTTACCAGACCTAGTGGCATACCCAATAGGAGAAGAGCGGGTCAGCTGAGTGCCAAGATAGGCTTAACTATGGACCTGTTTTGCCCTGAATGGCATTTCAATACTCTGCAAAGCATTTTATCCCTCACTAGCTGTACCCGGCCACGCATTGCTGTGGCCCAATCTGGTGGTTCCGCTGGGCTAAAAGAGTGAGGCTGAAGTCCCAAACTCTCCAAGAACATTTGGTGGGCTTGGGCAACTCGATGTCACTCACTTTCATTAGTCACATGACACCCACCCAGCCACGCCTATCCAGCTGGTGATGGAGAAAAAAATGGCTCTTTTCTGGCGACTGGGGTTGGTAATGTTTATAGGCCGCTTCCCCCCCCCGAAAGCATATCCAGGGGGTGGAGAGGGTGGTCTAGTTGGTGAATTGCTGGTCAGTTGCTGTGGCTCAGTCTGGTTAAATGGAAAAGAAAGGAAAGAGAAACTGCACGTTTCTAATATATTTAATTGCACAACGCTTGTGGGTATACAATATTTTTTGTTCTTCCATTGTGTGTGTAGATATAGAGATTGTCTGGTTTTCCGACTCTAGAACATGCGACATATAATTGTCCATGTGAGAAACAATCCGTGTGTAGATCTAAACTGCAGAATTCTAAAGATTGGCCCTGAGCTTTGTTGATGGTGATTGCAAAGGCCAATCGAATTGGGAATTGCAATCTCTTAAATTGAAATGGCATATCTGTTGGAATCATAGGAATGCGAGGAATGAGGACATCCTCACCTTTGAAAGGATTTATCTATCCTGGAAATTATTGATGGAGTGACATTTCATAACCAGTCTGCTTTTCCCTAAAATTCCCTTCATCTGTGCTTCCTATAAGTATTCAGGTATATATGTGCAAATGCCCATTTTTAGACATTTCATTCAGTAAAAACACAACTGCAGCTGTGGTGTAGTATGTTTCCTCAGAGAACAGAGCAACAATTTATATAGCATTTTTAAACATGAAAATGTATGTGCTACCTGAGTCTTCTGTATCTGGACTGCTGATATTTTTTGTTGATATATTTTGGAATTATACCTAGTGAAAAATTTGTGATTTAATTTTCAAAAGTCATGTGGTAAAATGTTGGTGTGTTGGTTTTATGTCCAGAGATGGCGCTGTTTTTCAATGTTTGTCAATGTTTGTCAATGTCTTTCAATGTTTTCCAATGTTTTTCATGTTTTTATCTGTCACAGGTGTGACATGTATATAATATAGGTATATAAAAACACGCCCGTAGTCGAATGCAACATTCTGTCAAAATTTGAAAGCAATCGGTGAAGAACTTTCGGAGATGTGCGGTTATGTACAAACGGACATTTACATTTTTATTTATATAGATTATGATCCAGCCACTGATACAACATTCACCCAAGAAATGCCAACCCTAAAGAGAATCCAAAGATTATTTTATAATTTCTAAATTTAGCAGGTTACACTGAGTCACTGAGTCATGCTCAAACTTTGGTCACCATTTTATATAAGACGTCTAATCTTTGAGGTCTTTCAATTGGCCCATTTAGGTGTCTAAATGGGCCAATTGAAAGACCTCAAAGATTAGACGTCTTATATAAAATGGTGACCAAAGTTTGAGCATGAGAATAATTATGGCTCAGGGATGAAATGAGGGGTCCTTGGTGCTCTCTAACTTTGGTGGTTTCCTTGCAAACATCTCATTACCAAACAATTACCATTCATCAGTGTTCATAAGTGGTTCTTCCAGGTGCGCTTCAAGGTGTTGGTTACCACCTTTAAAGCGCTCCATGGCATAGGACCTAGTTATCTTTGAGACTGCCTTCTGCCACCGACGACCTCCCATCGACCCGTGCGCTCCCACAGAGAGAGCCTCCTCGGGGTGCCATCAGCCAAGCAATGCAGGCTGGTGACCCCCAGGGAGAGGGCCTTCTCTTTGGGGGCACCCACCCTCTGGAATCAGCTGCCCCCAGAGATAAGGAGAATCCAAGACCTCCGTGCCTTCCGCTGTGCCCTTAAAACTTTCCTTTTCCAACAAGCTGGGCTGGCCTAACAAATCCTTTTAAATGATTTTAAATTTGTATGTCTTTTAAATTTTGGGCCAAATTGAGATATTTCCTTTTAATCTGTTCTTAATGTTTGTATTATGTGTTTTTATCTGGCTGTACACCGCCCTGAGTCCCCAGGGAGAAGGGCGGTATATAAATTTGAAGTAAAATAAAATAAATAAAAAATAAATAAATAACTGCAATACTGAGAAAAAATATTTTTACAACTGATAAGAATGTAAGATAACAAGGGGAAAGGCTGGCTGACTTGTACTGAAGGGATCCCTACAAGGGGATTGGAAGTTCGACTGGTCTGGAAATTCATCTCACACTATAAAAACAGAAAATCCAAGCAGACTAAACATTTGCTTCACATTCCCGGAGCTTACCAGTGAAACCCCAGACATATTGCCTAAATAGTGATCATATGGTATCATGTAACTTCGCTACAGGTAGTCCTCATCTTACAACCATTTGCTTAGTGACCATTCAGAGTTACAATGGCACTGAAAAAAGGGACTTAAGACTGTTTCACACACTTATAACTATTGCAGCATTCCAATGGTCACATGATCAAAATTTGGACAGTTGGCAACTGGCATGTATTTATGACTATGGCAGTGATCACCTTTTGTGATATTCTGATCAGCAAAGTCATTGTGAAAGTCAAATTCACTTGACAACTGTGTTACTAATTTAGCCATTGCAGTGAGTCGCTTAACAACTGTGGCAAGGAAAGTTGTAAAGTGGGGAAAAACTCACCTAACATCTATCTTGCTTAGCAATAGAAATTTTGGACTCAGTTGTAATCACATGTTAAGGACTGTCTGTATTCAGAACCAAAGAGGGAAAAGGTGCTCAGATCTGGTTTGGATGGGCTCACCAGGCCTGTTATTCTTAAAAAAGGAACCAAGAGAACAGTGGTGGGTTGCCCTCGGTTCAGACCGGTTCGCAAGAACCGGTAGTAAAAGCGGTGGGAGACTCCGCCCACTGACCTGGATGTCATCAAAGTAGATCTGCGCATGCGCAGAAGAGCACACGGGCACGGGCATGATGCAAACCAGTAGTAAAGGTAAGTAGAACCCACCCCTGCAAGAGAAGATGTGGTTTTTCTAAGGAATAGCTAATCCAAACTGGAATATTACATAACTGATTCCTTCTTGCTCCAGATTGAGCACCTCTCCATCCATAAAATACGTTGTTGTGCAGCTACAACCACCAGCTCTCTTTCTCTCTGACATACACACATGCACGCACGCACACACACACATAACCAATGGAATTTTTTCCCCACCTTTCATAACTATGCAGGAAGAAACATACTTGGGGAAGTGGGAAAGTCACTGCTACAAAGGGGAAAGCTGCAACTTCCCTGTACTCTGTGTTATAATTCACCCAAAGTGTTACTTTGCTTTCTGATTTTCTTTAATTTATATTTACACACAGAGAGAGATATATGAATTAAAGAAAACCAGAAAGCAAAATAAGGCGCTATGCAGAATGTATAAATTAGTCTCAAGATCCAGCGGTACAGTACTCTAGTCTGCTTATTTCCATATCTCCTTATGTCCAATGACCTATGGACACAGAAAGTTGGCCCATAGTGTAGACCACTATTAATCTAAGTCAGTGTCATCTTTCATTGGGAGCAGCTCATAAGGTCTTGGGTTTAGAGTTTTCTCAGTGCTTGCTACATGCTCAAATACTAGAGGGCCATGGTTTCAACTGGTCCAGTTGCAATCAGTAGATGTAACATTTTGGTTATCATATTTTAATCAATGAAGCCAAACTATTAAGGTATTTCAGAATATAACTGACTGTAAATTAAAATAAATAGACAGCAGAGTTTAAAAATAAGGGAACATTCATGAAATTCATAAATCCAACTTTTCTATCTCCCTTCGCATAATTTTACCAAGAAATCAGGAACTTCTTTTCCCTCTGGTCTTTTAAAACAAATAGCTCAAGAGTTATCATCTGAAAAAGATGTAAAGTTCTCATTCTCTGTAATATGAGAATTATCCCTCTCCTTAAATTCCATTTAAAAATGGAAAATAGTCTTCTCCATCCATGCCCTCCAAATTAATTGGATCAAAAGTTTCATCATTGTTGTCCCACATGGCTATATCTGGAGGGTATTGAAAAGGGTACATTATAGACTGGATCTCTAAGCCATGATTCAGAAAACCTAGGAAACCAAGTACAATGATCCATTAAACTTTTTCCCCCTGTTTTATTTTTTACATTGCTATATGAATACTCTATGTTTTTTTAAAAAAAACATTTAAAAACAATTGTCCCAATGGTGCTTTTTCAGGAGGCAACTGGACTTTCTTGTTTTTTCTTTGAAGACGTTTCACTTCTCATCCAAGAAGCTTCTTCAGCTCTGACAGGATAGTGGGGAATGGAAAGAAGGGACAACCATGACCTGGATAACTGAGAATCTCTACAGACATTTAAAACAAATGATTATAGAAAGTTTGTTATCAGAGAAATAGGTAACTGAAATCTCTTGAGCTGAAGAAATAGGTAATTGGAGTTTTGGCATGTATTTCTTGTTTAGTGTGGAGAAATAAATGTGGAAGATGACAGAAAATTTTAAAAGGTAATTTAAAAAACAGTAAGATTCAAGTATTAATAAAGACAGATAATTGTCCATGGTCAGTAGCTTTTTTTTTTTTTTTTAGCCCAAAATCAAGTTGGGAACATAAAGAAGCAGCAGATTACATGGCAAACTATGGAACAATATCGTATTTTCGATAGACAGAAATCAGTTGAGTTTCAGTATCTGTATCATGGCACATTACATGGTATTTGATCACCTTTAAACTCAAGACAAAACCTCTTACTCAAAAATTACTAGCATACAGAAAATGGTAAACTTTGAAAGTAGTTTATCATCAATAAATTTCACATAAAAATCATTTTATACGAAATGTAAAATATGACTTCCAGCAAAACCACCCCAAAATGATTCACAATGAAAATAATATTGTGCTGTCTCATTCAGGCTGTTCCGTTTGGGGGCGGTGGGGTGGTAGTGGAACAGAGTTAAAAGAAGTTGGAAGCCAAGGACGTCATTTAAGATATTTCTGCTCAGCCCTTCAGGACTTCTGGAGTAGGATTGGCCAGGTCCCTCCTATGGCATCCTGTAAGATCTTCCCTGTCATAGTGCCTGCCCAATTGAACAGTATCATCCTGAAGGTCCAGATAGCCCTGATATCTTGGCCTTTTATAAGGCATTAAAAATCTGAATGTTACCACAGACATTTGTCTGTTCTCATGATTCATCAGCTGAAATGCAATGATTTTTAGAATCTAGTTTATGTTATATTATTATAACTACACTATTCTGGATTAGTATTTTTGTGTATATTTTTCTTTCCTTTTTTTGCTTTAATCCTCTCTGCCACAAAAAGTTATTGTTGTGAGATGGATGATTACATTCATTGTTTAAATAATAAATAAATAGAACATAAGAAACCAGACCTTAGCCAAAACAATTCTACTCTGTTTCCCCCAAAATAAGACATCCCCTGATAATAAACCCAATCTGGCTTTTGAGTGCAGGGCAATAAGGCCAAGTGTTTATTTCAAGGTTCAAAAAAATATAAGACAGGGTCTTATTTTCAGGGAAACACGGTATGTCTAAGATAAAGAGGAAGTTATTACTTAGTCTCTCATTCTTTTTAAATTCAGCTCTTAAAAAAAAAACCTATCATGACAAATCTACCAGTAATCTATTAACTATTTTATGATATTAAAGTATTGGGAAAGGAAGAATAAAAATATTATAGCAAGTTACTGTTTAAGTCACAGTGATTTTGATGAAAGAGAAAGTAGTCCAGATATTTTCTCTTTCTTTCTGCTTAATTATTAATGCCCAAACATACTGAAGTTCATTGGAATTACAGTACAAGTGAGGTAATTTTTCAGATTATGAAATTCATTCATTCTTCAAGATCATGCTGGAAATAAATGTGACAATGAAGCATAAGTCATGCCTTCCTCCCTGATTTTTTTTCAGTCAGTGATCTGTTCAATATATTGCTTTTACACAGATGAAATTCGGACTCATATGTATTATAGCATACTAAAGGAAAGAGCAAATTATCACCAGAAGTAAATTATGTATTAATAGCTTCATAACTACCTGAACAGGAGAAGGAACTGATTGGGATCTCTCTCGTACTCTGCTGGAAACAGTATCTGAGTGAAGAAGACTTTGAGCTGGTACATATTTGCTGTTGTAGCTTTCTTCACTGATAGCAGGCTGTGCTTTTGAATTCAACAACTCAGACTCCAGTGATCTGACAATACATCTATCAGTTGTAGTGCTTGTACAGGTTAAAGTAGGGAAGGTAGAAGGTGGTTCATGAATTCTCCCAGAAGCAGGGAACGGAAAGAACATATTCTGTGACTTCCTAATGGTACCAGGATTGGAAGTGTTGTCTTCTGGAAGCCTCTTTGAACTCAGAACTCTGAGTTGTGAAGTCTGCTGTGACCAGTTCTTTGCCATGGCAGGCTGTTGCCCAATCTTTCGTTCCATGTACTCTAGGAGCGCATTTTGTTGCAATTGCTTCAGTTCAGCTTTTGAAATGGCCCTGCCTTGATTTTCCAGAGCTTTACTTCTGATTATCCTTATCCCCTGTCCAGTAATTTCATCAGACCGGGATCTTGCCTTTTTCTCTCCCCATGATATATTTTGATCCTTCTGATCATCCAATTGGTTGAGCTTATCAGGTTCAGAATAAGACATCTTCTTTTGTTCTTTGGTTGCCCTTTTCCTGGCCCCAATTCGAACAGTCTGTGGCTTTTTGGATTCCCAGTCTGCATAAATATTTTCCTGTGGCTTGGATGGAGGAATTGATTTGGAGTCCTCATTTGTACTAGATAATGAAAATGACCTTAAATGTTGAATAGATGGCCTTGAAGAGGGCTTCTCTTTTAGCCGAACAGGCAAGCTCATCTGTAAATCCTTCCTCTTAAAAGATGTCTCTCTTAGGACTTTCTGTTGGGCAAATTTAAGTTTTTCTCGGTAGTCATTCTTGAACTTTTCATCCAAGGAACCTTCATTCTTGTTGGCAATATCATCCACGTGCATGTTACTGTCTTTTGGCCTTATTCCTGGTTCAGCCAAGCCTGAAGGATTGTTCCTTGGAGATTTCATCGAAAAATCTTCATGTTCTTGATCCTGATTTTTATTATTCATAAGGCTGGAATTTCTCCCACCAGAGAGATAATAAAGCAAAGGAGTTGTCTTTCTATTTATCTTGATATTGGCAGAGTCATTCTGGGGTTGACTTTCAGCCCTTGAAAATGGCAGTCTGGGGAAACCAAAAGGCTTGAGCATTTCCTCCTCTTCAGGATATGCTAAAAGGCTGGTGCTGCTGGTTGTATTCTGCTCTGCTTTTCCAGGGCTGCTGAACAATTGAGAAGCAACTTCCTCTGCATCATAATTGAAATAAGATCTTGAACGTGATGTCTCGTAAATCTTACCGTAAGATGTTTCAGTAGGAGCCAAAGCTTGAGAGGGCAGGTTCTGGATTTTTAAAGGTTGCTGCCAATTGCTTCCGTTGTCTCCTTCCTCAGAACAGAAAGTGCAGTCCTTATCTTCATAGGTATTAATTATTCTTGGTGTAACTTCATTAGGAACAGAGCTGTCAGCGTATTTTAAACTTTTACTGCTCTTGTGATCGAAACCTGAATAATAATCAACTCTGAACAGATCCAAAAGCTTGTAAAGCTGCCCCTCCTGTTTCGTGAGTACTGTAGCCCTGCTCGTCAAATCCAAGTGTGGCTTGTGTACACTGCTGGCATAATATTGTTTGTTCTCCAGTGGATCATTAACAGGTTTGTGGTTGGTCTGCGGTGAAAGAGAAGGCTTAGCCCTCGTTGCTTCTGGAATTTTATAAGCATAAATTGCATTCTGAGCAGTCAACATCTCCTGGCTCTTCTTGGACAAAGAGCCCAATTTTGACTTTTCTTGAAGAATAGAATGCTTGGTGGAAGAGGCAGTACTATTCTTTGCACTGTTCAGGGTAGTAGGACACCAAACAACATCCTTTTCTGTGACTTGGCTTTCATTCTGAGAAAATGAGAGCCAACAGTCATTACAGCAATTTGGTAGGGTGTGCAAAGGAAGCCCTTGGTTGCCCTCTTCCTTGTAGGTTTCTCCTTGAACATTACGGCTAAAGCAAATTCCAGCATGAGTTTCATCCACATTTCGGTTAGTTTTATAGTGATCTACTTGAGCTGTTGGGGATGGCGGATGAGAAAGCAGAGGTGAGAGCCTGGTCAATGGTGATGCAGTTTGGTATAACATCTCAAGGGTTGGCTTGCTTCCATATGATTTTATATATGCAGGGCTGTCCAACCTAGGGTAATTGCCTTTTCTCACTATCTTGTTTTCATACATCTGTTCATCCTCAACATGTCTTGCACTGGGATTACAAATATTTCCTATATATCCTGAATCCATGTATGGCAGTTGCTTCAGAGGAAGCAAATCATCAGAGCCTAATGACATAGGGATGTCTGGAAGGTTTGAGCTCCCTGAGAAAGAACTGTATGCAGAATCTGTTTTTCCAGAAATGTGCATATATTGGTCTATGCCAGGAAGAGGGGTCTCTGGAGATAAAATGTGAACATTGTTAGGTGAGACCAACGGTGACAAGAGCTCAGCTATTTCTCTGACATCTCCAGGGTGCCATTTTGACACTTCGTTGTCAGAAGAAGACATTTTGTACTATGGATCAGTCTGGTCTTCTAGAAAAGAAGTAATCTGAAGAGATCTCTAGTCTTATTGCCAGGAATGCACATTTTGGAACATATTTCTTTGGAGAAAGTTTCACCCGTCAGCTTCACCTTTCATGAGAAGAGGTGATGGATGCTAGAAAAGAAAAGAGAGAATTAAAACACATCTAGTACATCTGTTTGTTTTTTCTAGCTAATCATTAAGATGATAAACCAAGCAAAACATTTATCAACCCAAATGTTTTAAACATCCAGTAACGTATCTTATAAAGAAAATAACCTATCTCTCGTAGTATAATTTTAAAAAATTGCTCTTATGATTGAATATATCTGTGAAACTCTGGTGCACAATTATTAATATTCTACACATACCTTGTGAAATCATTGTGATATTGTTTTCTGGTGTATTTTATAGTTATAACTGTTACTGGAATTTCATTATTCCAGTAATAAATATTATAGTTTTTATAATAATCATATTACATATATTTTATTGTACTTTTTAACCAATACAGCAAACAAATACCTGATACCAAATATTAGGAGTAATAGCACTGAAGCTGTAATTATGAATCCTATTGTCACATGAATTATATTTACATGTGCATTGACATTAGAAGAGGAGATCATGTTATTATTATTATTATTATTATTATTATTATTATTATTATTATTATTATTATTATTTATTCAATTTATATCCCGCCCTTCTCCTAGTGGACTCAGGGCGGTGCACAGTCAGAACTAAAATGTTAACTTTCCTCATCTGTTACATGAATATATTTGCTTTACAAATGATCTGTGCAGAGATCAACCGCTGGCTGATTGTGACACAGCAAAAGTTGTCGCATTTATTCATTCCACCCCCACTTGTACTTTTATCCAGAAACATTTGATCGGTTAGCCTTAAAAAAAATATTCAAATTGTTTTCATGGAAATATTTTATCTGCTTTCGCCACCGCTGTGTAAAATTTGAACAGATTTTGTTTCAGCCATTTATTTATTTGCCAATAATGCAATTCCTCCCCGAAACCTGTCTCGGTCAGAGAAAAAAACAAGGTAGGGTTGTTTTCACAGGCATTTGTTTGAGTGATAAGTTTCTAATTTCCTGGTTCCTCATTCTGGAATTTGACTCTTGTTCAGACTTTGGTCACTTAGAAACTGCCAATCCCTTGTGCAATTTTCTTCTTCCCACCTTCTCTGTGCAGAACCTTCTCTCATTTTCTTTTTCCTTTGGTTGTCCTGGTGCCAAGAAGCCTTTATTGTCTCTGGATATATTTTAGGCTGAAACTACAAACGAAGGATCCCACTTGATCTCCAGCTCTGAAGACACCATAGCAAATATTAACCTTCTATGGCAGGGGTGGGCAATTGTGGCCCTTTTACAACCTGTAGACTTCAACTCCCAGAATTCCTAAAACAGCCAAGCTGGCTCAGGAATTCTGGGAGTTGAAGTCCACAGGTCATAAAGGGGCCATATTTGCCCACCCCTGTTCTATGGTTATATCTTAAATGTCAGGATTGTCCCTTTAGTTTTCCTAATACTATATGAATGTGAAGATATTTTAAATTTAGCTAACGATCTTTATTATTGCATAATACTTAGTAAAAAGGAAAAGAGTTTGCATATGAAAATGCCTTGGAAGGTTATCCCCACAATTCACATGCACTGGCAGGACATTTTAAAAACCATTAAAAAAATATATATTAGTCCAAAGAAGTGAACTCATGGTCTTTAATTTTTAGACAAAAAATTAGCATGTAAATCAAACGTTGAATCAAAACAAACAAACAAACAAACAAACAAACAAACCAGCACATGACCAAAGAATTTTTGAAGCTTTTTCTGAAATAAGCCATGCAACTAACAGCAGAACTTACTAAATGTATGAATCAAAGAAAAGATTATTAGGGGGGGAAAAAAGAATTATAGCTGTATTTCAAATACTTTGGATTCTTGTCAGTGCTGGGACATTCAAATTCAATCCTCATCACATGCGTTAAACTATTTTAAATGATACTAAAGCCACCATAGCTGATACTGCTTAGCAAGTCCACTGAAATAGCCTTTTACCTCAGAGAAGAATAATGGTATGTTTACCCTAGTCTGATCCAAGGTTATTTTCTAGAGTGGCGGTTTGGATTCTATTTAATCGTTGAAGGAATCCTGCCAGCGAATTGCTAAGGTCTCTTTGCTGCCAAAATAAGAAGTATGTTTAAAAAGAATGCAAAGAAACTACCTAAGCACCATGGCCCTGATTATCATGCCACATAAGTCACGTTGGTAAGGCTCCCGAGAGTTACACTGGTTTTGTGACCTTATAGAGAATGAAGACTTTCCACACCAGAATTCACTGCCAACATGTAGCTAGTACAATATTGAAAAGGTGGTATTTTTAACGAATCTAAATCAGGCTACACAGTGAAAGGTAAGATTTTATCTCATGTTCAAGCTCCATAATCAGTTAGGATAGTAATGAACTTTTATTTTCCTGTCCTATGTTTGGGTTTAGACCCCCAGGAGGATCTCAATGCATGCTGAGTAAATAGTTTCTAATCCAGTTAGATAAACTAAGACTTGTATTTAAAGAATCATGAATCATTCTCCAGTCTTCATTGCCACATCAAAGACTTAGCTAAAGTTAAATGCATGTCTTAATTGGCAACATGTGTAAAGCACTTGAATCACTTAATTTTCTCCACCTGGAAGAGGAAAAAAAAAATCTGGCAATTTCCTTCCTAGACTATGGAAAGACAACCAGATAAAATGTCAGAAATCCCAAGAGTTCTGTTGAGTCACAGATCAGGGATGGCTGCACACATGACATTTCCAGAGAGCTGCAAAATTAAAAATATATACCAGGGGTGAAATCTAAAATTTGTTACTACCAGTTCTGTGGGCGTGGCTTGGTGGTGGTAGGGTAATGTGATTGGGTGGGTGTGGCCAACTTTTTTTTTTTTACTTTTGAAAGCATTTTTTCTACAACCTTAGGAGATTGCAGAAAAAAATGCTTTGAAAAGCCTCTGACGATCCCAGCTGAACCTCAGATCATCAGAGGCTTTTTTTTTTTACTTTTAAAAGCATTTTTTCGGATGAAGAGGTTGTATAAAAAATGCTTTTAAAAGTGAAAACAGCCTCTGATGATCGTGGGGCTCAGCTGGGCAGGGGGGGCATGCAGGGATTTTTGTTACCAGTTCTCCAAACCACCTGCCACCATCGCTACCGGATCGTGTGATCCGGTCCGAACCGGGAGCATTTCACCCCGATATATACCGTATATAAGAGCATATGTTGGAAATGGCTTAAAACTCACATTTGGGGTATAAAGATCAAAATCTCATATGATCACCTCAGCTCTTCAAAAAATTATCTTTATCATTTTTATTTTATTATATAAAATACAAAAAAGAAAAGAAAATAGGAAACTAAAGGATTCTGAACAAAGGAGTTTGCTATTTTTATAGTGACTGTATACAAAATATCTATCTACAAAATATGGCTGATAAGTTGACTTCTGAATTTTATCTTAAATATTTCTCAAAATAGTTTTGGCCAGAACAAACTTCAGCCCATTTTGGGTATTATTTTCCAAGTACAAGTGGCCTTCCCTGTGACTATATATGTGTGGTGTGTATCTGTCCATCTATCTGTCTAGTTGGATGCAATGGTTAAAGTGCTGCAAACAGAAAGATCTGAGTTCCAGTCACCTATTAGGCATAGAAGTCTGCTGGATGACTTTGGGCAAGTCTCTCTCCAAGTTCTAGCCTGAAAAATGTCTTGAAGGAATGTTCTGTCAAGTTACTCTTGTCAAGAAAACTGTATGATCCTGTCAAAGTTGACAGGAGTCAAGATTGATTCAAAGGCACAAACACACATTCACATACAGACATGTAAGCAATAACTTTGCTGTCTTCGGTCTGACCTAAGTGTAGTACATAAAATTATCTGCTACAATGTCCTACGTGTCAATGACTACTTCAGCTTCAACTAAAACAATACACGAGCACACAATAGATACAAACTTATGGTAAACCGCTCCAAACCTGATTGCAGAAAATACGACTTCAATAACAGATTTGTCAATGCCTGGAATGCATTACCTGACTCTGTGGTTTCTTCCCCATATCCCCAAAACCTTAACCTTAAACTATCTACTGTTGACCTCGCCCCATTCCTAAGAGGTCTGTAAGGGGCGTGCATAAACGCACCACCGTGCCTACCGTCCCTATCCTAATGTCCCCTTTTATACATTTAATGTATACATTTAATGTATTCATAATCATGTTTATACTTATATCTGTTATCTAATATATGTTTGATGAAATAAAGAAGGAAGGAAGGAAGGAAGGAAGGAAGGAAGGAAGGAAGGAAGGAAGGAAGGAAGGAAAGAAAGAAAGAAAGAAAGAAAGAAAGAAAGAAAGAAAGAAAGAAAGAAAGAAAGAAAGAAAGAAAGAAAGACAAATACAATATACCTTCCTGAATTTGGAATTGCCATCTGGCCATAGCTGGAATATTTGCCCACACAAGAGCAAATCACATATCACTAAAACCTATGTCATTTACCAGCCAATTGTAAAAGCTTTTGTCCCATCTTTTTTTCATTTCTACCAGCTGAGTGGCAAGTCAGCAGCAATGAAGAAGCAAAGCATGGGAGAAATGTGCCAGAAGAAAGCATCTTTCTTCAGTTGTGGAGGTGAGCTAAAAAAACAACTATCTGGTACAGAGCAGTCAGATTTTATTTATTTGTTGCATTGCTCCATCCAGTTTGCAGATGGTGGCAACCAGACCACATGGGGTGTCTAAGCAACAGGGATTGCTCCAAGTATGACACACCTCATTATTTCGGTTCCAAAGACAGTATGGAAAAGGAACAAGGCATAAAAAACATTATTTTTCAAAATAACCAAAGAGGGTAGAGAGTTAAGTACTGTTTTAGACACAATGTTTTCTTGGAGAAATTGTATCTGGAATTTAGTACAAAATTCACATAATGATCATGAGGCTAAAGAATTCAGAGTTTACTGTTTAAATGGTCTACAGATCTCACAAAGATTATTGTTAATCTTTGCCAGAATCAAGTTACTTTCATAGCCCCAGGAGGGTGAATTGGAAAGGTACACATATTTTCAATATTTTAGTACATTTGTCCCAGGTTTGGACAAAGGGTTACTAGGTCAATGGGTATGAATTTCTGGGGCTCTGATGGTATAGTTTTTATGAAGGACATATTCGGAGGTTAACATGTTAGAAAATCAACTACCTTTGGGCATCACTGTGCCCTAAAATAAAGTTGTCTGACAGTTGTGAATCATACATCTTAATGATAGGCAAACAGTTTTGGCCTCCCAAATAGCAATTTTCCTGCAAACATTCTGAGGTCATTGAGAAAAATAAATAAATAAGCTGTCTCTCAACAGAGCTCTGCATTTCAAAACATGTCATGACAGTCAATATAGTAAAAAACTACAAAAGTTGAAAAAATGAAGCACTGGCACTGTAGCACTGATTCTTACGGTGTCCTGGAAAAGGAGGGATAGGGTGATAAAACAAAAACAAAAATTAACTTTTTAAAATCTCCCTCTTTGGTTATTCTGGACAATTATTTGTAACCTACTTATCATGGCTGTTGATCTGGTCTATCCTCAGTCCTGGAAGGCCACTGGATGACTTAGCCCAACCTACGTCACAGGGTTGTGGTTGTGTGGAGAAAGAATTCTGCCTGCACAGCCTTGACAGATAAGTTTTATACCTAATAAAGAAGTAGATAAGTTTTATCTTCCTGACACCTCAAAAATCAGCCACAATTTCTGTAGCTAGCTTAGACGATAAGGAGATTACTCCTTCCCATCCTTAAAAACAAATTGATGCACTTGGGGACCTGTACTGCTCTTTCACAAGACTTATGTTAAGGTGAATTCTTTCCAAAGTCCTGACAATGAACATGCCAACAGGCTGAAAACTGTATCACATCAGAGGTGTGATCAACTAACCTATAGAAGGTGGCATCCTAAGATGTTTCTGGGTGTTTCCAGGTTGATCTATGCACAGCCCTCCTCTCTAGTTCCTGGTCCTTAAAAATGTTCATGTTACAGGAGTTACTGTAGTTATCTTTTTGGCAGTGTCTATTCATTATTTGTCCTTGATCACTGTTATCTGCCACTATTTATCTGCTCTTGTCTCTTTAAAGAGATGGATACAGCAGCACATGGACATAAAGGGCTTGAAGTAGCATGCCATTTGGATGTAATAAGTGGTGGTAAATAAAAACCAATCTTCCCCATTGTTTCCCTAATAAAGCACAGTGAACTCTTCAGCTGACATTTGTTGCCTATTTATGAAAGCAAAGAGATAATTGCTGGGAATGTGAGTACAAAAAGATTAAACTTGCATACATGTATTAGACATCATGATTTAATTGTGCCACTTGTGTGATGACGTTATGAATCATATGTTGTTGATTTGACATAATATGGATTCTGCAAGTTCTTAGAAGCAATTAGAGACATGTTTAGCAATTCGATTGCCAAAAGATTATTTTTCAAACTCCTGACACACTGATGAATTATATCCAGTTCTAAATCAGTTACAATCTTCTATCTTTTATGGATACCCAGAATCAGATGCCTGAGACAGATACTTCACCTGCCTAACGGCAGAGCAAGCCCCTCCATAGCTCATATGAACAATTGTAGGAGCTCTTGAGTGATCCATCTCACAGCATCTCCTGGCAGAAGAATGGGAGAAGGAAGATGCCACAGACTTTCATGAGAAAGAAATACCATTTTCAGTACAAGAGAACTATTATTTTCATATTATATTATGCATTTTGGGTTTCAGTTGGAAGGAGATGGATAAGTTCATTGGAGAGTTACCTTCTCCAGCAAAGAATTTAGCATTCCAACATAGTTTCAAGAACAGTTTTGACATCAAAACTTATTTTGAGTTTAGGGTTAGGGAAATCAGCCAAGTTGGGTAAGAGGTAGAAGCGGAGAATAGTTAATTGATAAAGTAGATCTACAAAACAGTTTAAAGAAGGGGGAAGGAAAAAACCAAAATGATGTGCTGCTTGAGGAGCAGAATACAGCCCTCCCCATGCCATGTGCAGAGTGATGAGGTCTAAGTCCTTTGCCTTAATGATGGAGACAGCCTTGCAAGTAAGACAAGTCCTAAGGAAGAGCAAAGTCATGACAGTGGAAATGGCAGTGGAAGGGTAAATCTGTCTCTGAAAAAAAGCCACCAATGTTATGCAGTAAAGCCACTAATGTCTATCTGTCTGTCTGTCTGTCTGTCTATGTATTTATTGTGATTTTGCAGTAGATTATAATAGGCTACTATTAGCTTTTCAAGATAGCCCAGATACGAAACCAAAACCATGAGTACTAATATGACCTTTATTGTAGTGTTACCATAACCGAAACTTGTATGTCTGAAAGCACTTCCTGCCCTCATTTTATTTTCAAAAGAATTAGAGATAATCCCTTCTAAGAAGCTTTCTCCTCCCCTTCATTCCTTTGGACTTTCTCTTAACAAAACATTGTTAGGCTGCAACTCTTCCTCTTGTCTCCCAAGGTTATTCTCATAGTCCATTACAGCTACCTTATTATAATGTTTTTATTGTACTATTCTTAGTTACAAGCACACAGCAAATACATCTATTAGGACTGGTGATGGAAAAGTAAATATACACTGAAGAAAGAAATAATCAGTTCAGGAAATAAAGAGGTGGCGGTGCATAGAAGAGAAGAGAGCCCAAGGATCACAGGAAAAAGCACCACGCCCTCCTGTTTTGTTTCTCCAAAAGCCATGGAGAGATCAGAAGCCTGGATACTTTCCCATTCTGATCAGAGGTGGTATTCAGCAGGTTCTGACCAGTTCTGGAGAACCGGTAGCGGAAATTTTGAGTAGTTCGGAGAACCGGTAAATACCACCTCTGACTGGCCCCACCCCCATCTATTCTCTGCCTCCCGAGTCCCAACTGATTGGGACGAAATGGGAATTTTGCAGTAACCTTCCCTTGGAGTGGGGAGGGAATGGAGATTTTACAGTATCCTTCCCCTGCCACGCCCACCAAGCCACGCCCACAGAACTGGTAGTAAAAAAATTTGAATCCCACCACTGATTCTGATTCTGAACCAACTTGAATGCTCAGACCCTTGTATTCACATAATCTCAGCAGTCTTGGAAGGCAAACTGATTTATTTCCATAGGAAAGTAAATAAAAAAAATATATCAAAAAATAAATAAATCAAAAAATAAAATAATAAAATCATCTTTGGAATCTGCCACCTCAACGCACATCACCCACCTGTCTTTTCATAGAACAACTGAGCCTAGAGTCTATTTGGAGATGGAAAATGGCCATGGGTCCACTTTTGTCTACCAAATGTGTTTTGTTAATATTTGTTGACCATAATCCTAATCCTAACCCTTTTTTTAAAGATGACTTGAAAGGGACCACTTCTCACTCCTGATTGGATCTTCAAAGTTTGATTTTTGCGGGATTTAGATATCCCTGTCCATTTATCTAAATTAATATGTCAGGTTTTTTTCTTCTTTTTTTAACTCTTTCAAGGTCAGCACCCCATTCGCTATATTTCCCCTCATCAAGTGAAAATTACTGAAGACATTCTGGGTGACGCAAGAGTATTGCTCCTGTGAAGTTAAAATCTACCTGGAACATGCATGGATTGATTTACAGGCTCACAGGTAATATGATCAACACTCATTAATTTATGGCCTCCCTGTCAAGAACTGATTTGCGGTTTAGGCACTTGTACATTTGCTTTTAACCAAGTAATGAGGAGGGGGAAGCAAAAACGAGTGCCCTTTCTTAATAGAAAATAATGAGACAAAAGAATCCTATTAATAGTTTTTAATTCAAAAATTTATTTAAAAATCCATCCGTTCTCAGAAGAATGCAATCAATAAAAATGTGAAATGTAAAGCAAATATCATGACTAGTTCACTAGAATTATGTCTGGTACCCAGCTGCGAACGACCCATGGCTTATCAAGGTACAAATGGCTAAGATCAATATTTAACTACATTCCTAAAATTCCATTCAGTACAAGTGGCATCTGGCATCCAAGGTTTCTGGTTATTTACAAGCAAAAAACTCTGGGGTGAAAGCACCACCATCAGGCACAATGTAGACACTCAGGGAGAGATCTAATTATTGAAATTTGAGCCTCTGATTAGCATCTAAAATGTCAATAAGGATGAGTGAGATGTTGTTGGTCAACGGTGAGGAGAAATGTACATTGTAGAAAATGCAAATTGTAAAAGGGAAACCTCAATGAGGTACTGTACTATCAAGGAGCCTTGATAGTACAGTGGTTTAGTGCACCCTGTTATTAACACAGCTGCCTGCAATTTCTGCCGGTTCGAATCTCTCCAAGGCTCAAGGTTGACTCAGCCTTCCATCCTTTCTAAGGTAGGTGAAATGAGGACCCAGTTTGTGGGGGCAATAAGCTGACTTTATATAAAATATACAAAAGGATGAAGGCTATTGCTTAATGCATTGTAAGCCGCCCTGAGTCTCCGGAGAAGGGCGGCATATAAATCAAATTAAAAAAAAAATGATCAAAGGGCAATAGCAACTTCTGAATGATGAAAAATTGCCACATTTAGGATGTTTTAGATGAGAAAAAAGCAAGCAAAGGGAGGCATGACAGAAGTGCGAAGAGACTTTTTCCTATAAAGGAGAATGTTTGTAGCTCAGGGTTAAAATGAGGAGCAGCTTTGATGATGTTACCTAATTTGGGTAATGAAACATCTGCAAGATCAGAGAGCGACAAGGACTCCTCAAACTTTTTCCTTTCCTTCTTATAGTTCAGTTTAATTCAGTTGAAAGCAATAATTTCACAAAGTATTCCAAATATGAAATACGCTATTCTGAAATGTAGTAATAAACACCAACAAGAACGACATTAAAAAGAATTGACAAAATCAGCAAGAATGCTATCACTGGGTACCACTAATGACTGAAACAGTAAAAGAACAGTCACAATGTCTCTCAAAATCCTGGGTGGCACCACTGCATTTCTGTTCAAATCTAGTTAGCTAATGTGAGAACCAAATGCCAAGTGAACAGACCAGACCCAGTAGTGGACTCCTGAGGCTTTTAGAGAAGTTCAAAATTTTCCTAAAGTTTGCTTTTCTTACACTTGTAAGTGTTCATTCATACAGTAATAGCAATAGCACTTAGACTTACATACCACTTCACAGTGGTTTACAGCCCTCTCTAAGCAGTTTACAGAGTCAGCATATTGCCCCAACAATCTGGGTCCTCATTTTATCTACCTCAGAAGGATGGAAGGCTCAGTCAACCTTGAGCCAGTAAAAATCGAACTGCTGGCAGTTGGCAGAATTAGCCTGCAATACTGCATTGCGCCACCACAGCCCTTAAGATGCCTTTAAGGTGTTTGACAATAAGAGTTTTTTTTTTTATTCCATTGCCTGTACCGTAAATTGTACTTTCTGTTAGAGAAACATGACTGTAGGACATTTGTCCCCTTCACCTAAATCCAGAGGGCCCCTTTGAAAAGTAAAGGTAAAGGTCTCTCTCGCACATATGTGCTAGTTGTTCCCGACTCTAGGGGGCGGTGCTCATCTCCATTCCAAAGCCGAAGAGCCAGTGCTGTCCGAAGACGTCTCTGTGGTCATGTGGCTAGCATGACTAAATGCCAGAGGTGCATGGAATGCTGTTACCTTCCCACCAAAGGTGGTCCCTATTTTTCTCCTGGCATTTTTTACGTGCTTTTGAACTGCTAGGTTGACAGAAGCTGGGACAAGTAATCGGAGCTCACCCCGTTACCCGGCACTAGGGATTCGAACTGCTGAACTGCCGACCTTTCGATCGGCAAGCTCAGCATCTTAGCCACTGAGCCACTGTGTCCCTATAAAAATTAGCATTCTTTGAAAAATATTGTCCATCAAAGCAACATTTCTATATGTATTTCTTTTATTATTGGCCATGTTTCTAATCAGACATGCGTAAGATTATACTCATTATCTAGTTCTAGCAATTCCAAATTGGTACCCTCCCAACAACAACCCCAGATGTTATATCGATATATAATCTATAGTGGTGTGCTGGTAAATGTTTTACTGGATCTGCCAGCTCAATTGCCAGCACCAGGCTGCACTGCTGCCACCAAACTAAGCCATTGTTGCTCAATTCTGCTTTTATCTGGCTACAAAATTTCAAAAACAAAATTTAACAATAAGTTCTCATGAGCCAATATAAGGCAGTTCCAGCATACCACTGACTGGGGATGATGGTAGTAGTGAACCAACATCTGGAGAGCCTCCAATTTGAAATGTGTGTCCAAATTCACCGAACCAACTGTAAGCATTTTGAACTAATATTCCATACACACATATGCTTACTGTAATTTATCTGTGTTTTCTTGATATTAATATCAATTTCTGTAAGAGTAAAGAGTGATATGCAACAAAGATAAAAAGGAAATGTTAAACTATAGCATACTCTTATTGTTAAGCATGCTGTACACACTATTGCAGACCAAATGTTGCATTGAAATGAAAATGATTTCCTATCAAAATTGAAGGAAATATTGAGGTGCCTCTGCATGCAAATCTGAATCTTTTTAATATGTTGCAGCAAACAAAAAATAATTTATGATTTGCCTCATCCAGCACAAAATCCAACTTTTCTTTGAAATATTATTTTATTTATTTATTTATTTAAAGACAAATTTAAAATTTTAAAAGTTTAAAAACAATTTAAAAGGGAGGTTAGGCCAGGCCAGCCTGCTGGAATAAAAATGTTTTGATGGCATTGGCGGTTGTGATGCCTATTTTGAGCTTCAGGGAGCCACAGCAGAGGAATGAAAGAGCCACATATGGCTCCAGAGCTGCGGGTTGCTGACCCCTGTTTCTAGCAAAATCTGTCTAGCCCCCAACCTGTGCACAATAATTAGGGCCTCAAGAGGCTCTGTGTAATACTCTGCTTTTCTTGCAACAGACACAGACCTAACAATTACCAGCTCTGTAGCAAATATCAGAGATCAGGCCTTTCATAATCAGAATGAGATCTTGACTCATAACCAGTCTTTCTGGACAATTTGGAACCTGAGGCTAAGAGATAAAGGAGATCTCTGATAACATTTTACCACTTAACTGGCAAGTGAAGAAATGGGACCTGACAACCTTAACTTGAACAGGGTAATTTAGGGGGAATGTTTATTTTTTATTTATTTATTTGTCAAGCATATATAAGATAACAGATAAAAGTATAAACATGATTATGAATACATGAAATGGATATGAATAAAAAGGAACATTAGGACAGGGATGGTAGGCACGTTGGTGTACTTATGCACGCCCCTTATGATCTCTTCGGTATCATGACTGCTCAAGAAACTTAAGGCAAGAAAATTCTACATACATCCAATTCTCAATAACATCTATACATGTTTCACACATTTGTTTGCTTGATTGATTAGCTGCCCGGTTCAAAATACATGACTTTGAGTGGCTTTTAAACATAAAATCCATTTTTTGACTCACCTGAAAGGATGAGGTAAATTTCATATTACAACTTTGCAAAGTACATATATTTTCATGCCTGGTCTGAATGTAAAACTATATTCCCCATATGACTACATATTACTTTTAATAACATCTACTGCTCCTTTGAAGTTAAAAGAATCCACATATTTAGCCTGAAGGGGGGCTGGGGGTAGATTAGATTAGATTAGATATGAATTATATTAATCAGTATTATGATGCAGGCTTAGTTAGACAGTCTTCATGCTTTAACAAGGTCAGCATAAAAATGGATTTATTTATTTATTTATTTATTTATTAGTCGCATTTCTATGCCACCCAACTCCCTAGAGACCCTAGGGATTCCGCGATTCCTATGTTTTCAATAGTTTAGAGATTTACAGAAAATTTGTGGTTTTTTAAAAACAACAATAGTACTTTCACTAATCGTTTATATATCCAAGATGTGTCATTTAAAATTCTATGCAGAAATGCACTTTCACAGAGTTAAATATTTCAATAATTGAGATTCGGGATGCCTTTGGTAGATAGCAATCATAAAGGTAAGCTAAATAAATAAATATATTCAAAAGGGATATATCATATACTGAAGATCCTTGGTTACTCTGAGATTCCAGCTACAACAGTGAGATAAAATATAAACTGACTGAATTTATTATGATCACCAATAGCCTCCCACCGGCCAGTCTGTTCCCTGAGGGTCTCCTCAGGCTGCCATCGGCCAAATTATGTCGGCTGGTGACACCCAGGGGGAGGGCCTTCTCTGTGGGAGCCCCAGCCTTGTGGAATGAACTGCCCCCCGGAAATATGTAAGATCTCTGACCTCCGGGTGTTTTGCTGCACACTGAAGACCCTGTTGTTCCGCCAGGCTGGGCTATCAACATAATAATTTTAAATTGGGGTATTTTAAACTTCTGGGGTTTTAAATTGAGCCAAATCTATTTAATCATTTTAAATTTTTAATCATTGTTTTGTCTTGTGTTTTTAAATAGGCTGTATACCGCCCTGAGTCCTTCAGGAGAAGGGCGGTATAGAAATAAAATAATAATAATAATAATTATTATTATTATTATTATTATTATTATTATTATTATTATTATTATTATTATTATTTATCTCTGATCTTGAAAAAAAAATACACGGCAAGGAGCATATTATTAATTGGGGAAGAAGTCCTTCTGTATAATTTTATACTTAGGCAATCCAGGATCAAGTATCAAGGAAAATGCATATTTTAATACTTGAATACAGTGGCATAGTTAAATGATTGTTCTCTGAAAAGGCAAGAAAAATAAAAATAATAATAGCCGCATAAGTTATTTAATTAGGAAGTTCTTCTATTCAGCAGCTATACAATGTATGGTCTGTATTAACCTTCTCCAACTCCGCATATTTTCAACTAAGTCATGTTTGAATCAATGAGAGCAAATGAATTTAGACTATTCATGATAAAAATATGTTACATGTACAATAATCAACATCTCTTAAGAAGACCTTTTATAAATGCTATTGCATTTTGCTAATTAATTCATTGATTTAAATAATTTATATAGCCGTCCAGCTCACAACAGTGAGTCTGGATAGTGTACACAGAGTAAACTATAGCTGCAAGCAATGATCCCTGCCAGATGACTATAATAACTTCTGAAACTACATGAAGATTCTGCAAGCAAGCTTTCAGTACTGTTTATTTACATAGAAGAGGCAAGTCAACAACAACAACAACAACAACAACAACAATAACAATAATTTAGAAATTCTAAATTTACCGGACTTGAACATTTTGACTCTACAAAAAACCACTTTACTTGGAACAGCTTACATCCTCCGACGATACCTTAACAGTTCCTAGGTCCTTGGTTAAGACTCGAGCTGCTGAGTTATTAACCAGCCTCAAAGGCTGTGAATCTCACCAAAAATTAACTAATAATAATAATAATAATAATAATAATAATAGAAAGAATAAAATGTATGTGAAAAGTTATCAACCATAAACCAGGTAATTCTAAATTAGCTAAATATTTACAACAAAAGCCCGTTTTTCTTTGCCTATTAGCTGATTCATAAATGTTATTTTCAGACTTCCATCTTTTTGCCCACAACTATTTCTAAAACTGACTTTCTGGTATATTTTGTCTTTAGTGTGTCTCATATGAGTTCCACCATGCTTCATAAACTATATCAATATACATCCTAGTGTGTATCACCCATAGGGAAACTTCACACTGGCCTATTAATCTGACTTCCACCAGTATAATGGCATTGGTTAGCCTGAATGATCACTTCCCTATTTCTCAATAGAATAGAATAGAATAGAATAGAATAGAATAGAATAGAATAGAATAGAATAGAATAGAATAGAATAGAATAGAATTCTTTATTGGTCAAGTGTGATTGGACACACAAGGAATTTGTCTTGGTGCATACGCTCTTGGTGTACATAAAAGAAAAGATACTTTCGTCAAGAATCATAAGGTGCAACACTTAATGATAGTCATAGGAAAACAGTCAATATAAATCTTAAGGATACCAGCAACAAGGTTACCGTCATACAGTCAAGTGGGAGGATAGGAACGATGAGAAGATTAATAGTAATGCAGACTTAGTAACTAGTATGACAGTGTTGAGGGAGTTATTTGTTTAGCAGAGTGATGGCGTTCTTGTATCTAGTTGTTTTGGTGTGCAGTGCTCTATAGCGACATTTTGAGGGTAGGAGTTGAAACAGTTCATCTCCAGGATGCGAGGGGTCTATAAATATTTTCACAGCCCTCTTTTTGACTTGTGCAGTATACATGTCCTCAATGGAAGGCAGGTTGGTAGTAATTGTTTTTTCTGTAGTTCTAATTAGACTAACCATTTGAAAAGCTAAATAAAGAAACAATCCTGTGTGTTACAGCCACAAAGAGGGACAATTCCACTTAAGAGGCATAATAACTTATCTTGCAAATTATCCCAAAGGGTAAAAATGCTACAGTATATGTATTTTCATTCCTTTTTTTGTAAGGAAACTAATGAATAAATGAAGCAGGAAGCCTTCGGCTACTGTGTTGCTAGTGTTACTTGGCAGAGGCAAAGTTTTGAAACAATAGTGTCTTTATTACCAAGTGACTGAATAAATAATAACACTCTCGACCACAGACAAGCTAGCTTTTTTGTTTTTCTTCATTCTGCAAACTTCTCAAACAAAACAGCTCAGGACTCCAAACATTTAGGTTAAGACTCCTCAAAAGTGAGGAATCTCCATTTTTGCTTTATTTTTAAACCAACAAAAATAGCTTTTAGCCATCTTCTCAAAGAGTATATGGAAGCTGTTGTCAGCATATGTAGAGGATATCCGAATGGGGAAAGCTGGTTTGGCCTCAGATTCTTTGCTTTACATACCCATTCATTTGTAAGGACAAGGGGCTACTGGATGTCTATGGAGATTCTCAATCATCCAGGCCATGGTTGTCCCAAAGGTGTTTTTTCAAACGTTTTGAAGAAGGTTCTTGCATGAAAAGCTAAATGTCTAAAAACAAAGGAAGTCCAGTTGCCTTTTGAAAAAGCGTCTTTGGGACAATAGGCTACTGGAACAAACTATACATGGATGAGATTATATGTACATACACACATTGTACATGGATGACACACACATACATACACACAGAAACACATATTTCTTTTTTCAATTCTTTGAGATGAAACAAAAAGTAAAATCTTCTTCTTGACTTCTGTATTTGAATCTAAAACCCATTAATAAAATTGAAATTATTCAGAGTAGGCAAATAAGATTTTTTTAAAAAGGATGGGGATATTTTTATTGTGCCTAGGCAAAGTTTCAGATGTCAGAGAGATGCATGATTTGTAGTCTGAACAGTAGAATACAAATCATGTATAATTATTTAATTCCTCAAATGAGGAATGATAATTACTGTATCTAATCAAGTGGCTTCTTTATGAGGTGGTAGATACTTCAGCTGGCATTCTGACATAGTTTCCATCATTTTATCTATGGGAGAACCAACATAAGGTAGTGATTAAGGCAGCAGGCTAGAAACCAGAAGATCATGAGTTTTAGTCCCGCCTGAGGTAAAAAGATAGTTGGGTAACCTTGGGCCAGTCCTTCTCTCTGAGCCTTAGGAAGAAGGTGGCAAAGGCAATTTTTTTCTTCTGAAAAAACCTTACCAAGAAAATTACAGGGACTAGTCCAGGCAGTTACCAGGAGTCAACACTGACTCAAAGATGCACACAAAAGGATTTTACATCAATATTCTCCCTAACTCTAAAAAATTACAAGAAATTAAGAATTTCTCTCAAAGGGAAGGGAGCATAGTTGATTAAAATACTTACATACAGAAATTAAATACCCTCTTCCAAGTTATCCTAGATTTCCTAATGGTTACACAAGATATGTAGCTCTGTCTGGATTTCCCTTTAATCCACCAATAAAGCAGGACATATAACTCTTGCAAATGTCTGGTAAGAGGAAAGGTGATTTCATGTTAAATTACATAAAATAAGCATTCCCTCCCCCTGCTCTTCTGAAGAATAGCTAGACACATTTTCTATATCCAGTGGTGGGATTCAAACATTTTTACTACCCTATCTCTGGGCATCGTTTGGTGGGCGTGGCCAGGGGGTGTGACAGGCAGCACTCGGCCTCCTGCAACCTCCTGGGAGCAAAAATGGGCTGTGGAGGGGATGCCACCCTGCGCCACATTTTGGGCCTAGGAGGCCTACCTGCACTTACCTGGGAGTCAAAATGGGGCACGTGGAGACTCCTGGAAGAGGCAGGGTAGGCAATTTAACTACCAATTCGCCCAGTGGTGAAGTCCAATTTTTTTTTACTTCTGATTCTGTGGGCGTGGCTTGGTGGGTGTGGTGTGGCTTGGTGGGCATGGCTTGGTGGGCATGGCAGGGGAAAGATACTGCAAAATCTCCATTTCCTCCCCACTCCTGGGGGAAGGATATTGCAAAATCTCCATTACCACCCCACTCTGGGGTCAGCCAGAGGTGGCACTGCCGGTTCTCTGAACTGCTCAAAATTTCCACTAGTAGTTCTCCAGAACCTGTCAGAACCTGCTGGATTTCACCCTGGGTTCGCCTGAACTGGCCTGAACCAGCTGGTTTATTTATTTAATTTATTTAATTTATTTATTTATTTATTTATTTATTTATTTATTTATTTATTTATTTGCTTTAATTTATATGCCGCCCTTCTCCGCAGACTCAGGGCAGCTTACAATGCATTAAGCAAAAGCCTTCATACTTTTGTATATTTATACAAAGTCAGTTTATTGCCCCCACAATCTGGGTCCTCATTTCACCTACCTTTGAAAGGATGGAAGGCTGAGTCAACCTTGAGCCTGGTGAAAATTGAACTTGCAGTAATTGCAAGCAGCAGATGTTAATAACAGTGCTTTAGTCCACTGTACTACAGGCTCTGTAGTATCCCACCACTGCCTATATCCAATCTCAAGTTTGACTCTCCCATTAAATAACATGTGAAAAATAAAAATATTGTTGATCAGCACAGGGAAGTATTTGCAATAATATCAAGGTATTATTGCTTATTACAATTATTTGCAGGCCACCTGATTCACAGGACTTTCTTTGGGGAGGGGGAATGAAGCCTGTTAAAATTCATAAACATTAAATGGAGTGGGGAGGCATATTTTCAATCCATGTTACTGCAGCGCATATATATACTACCTACACATGCAAGCATACATATGATTTTTATCAGAACAGAATGAAATTTCTGGTAAAGGAAAGTCAGTCCATGTGCCAAATAGCTTTTTTTATATTGCATACTTTTAACTATAGCATCACCCTTCTAATAATTTTTACAGAACAGTTTGACTGAGACCCAATCCTTCTCGGTGCTCAGTCTGCCCTAATAAGTGCAAATCCATCAAGCATACCAAAGCCAGATGAATGTTGGTTGTTGGGTAAGAAGTACAAAAGGAGACAACAGACACTCATGGTGATTTAGTCCTTTCAGTTAGTTGCACAGTAAAATATGCAAGCACGCCAGTAATAAATAACAAATTATTTGCAGGAGAAATCAATGAATGAAAGAGGAGGAACAAAAAAAAAAAAAAATCCCAGGAAAATTGTAAAATGACAGTCTTGAAATAAAATAATAGGTTGGAATACCTTGGGAAAGGAAAGGATGGGTGAGGGGAAAAAGCAGAATGAAAATCTGGATAAAGTAAAGAACTGAAAGATATTTAGAAGAGAATGGGAGCGATGATGAAGATAAATAAATTGAACTGGGAGAGAGTGTCATACCATATAACCATGGAAAAGAAAGCCTGACCAGCAACAAGATATTAATCAGTGGCAAGAGCAGTGGTGGGTTGCCCTTAGTTTACACCGGTTCTATAGAACCGGTAGTAAAACTGGCGGGAGGCTCCGCCCACTGACCCCAATGTCATCAAAACGCTTCTGCGCATCTGCGCGCACAGCCCCACTACAAACCAATAGTAAAGGTAAGTAGAACCCACCCCTGGGCAAGAGGTATATTTCTATCAATCTGTATTTTTAGCTCTCACAAACATGCCATTTTATTAAAAAGGCTGTGGATTGTGCAACTAATTGAAAGTGAAAACAGACCTGTCAAATTCTTAAACCCATTGTTCACCTTCCCCAGCTGGACTTTGTATGAGCAAACCCCAACGATTATGACTTTTCAAAATGCCTTTGCTCATGGTCCTTTCTACTACGAAATTCCCAATCTATATATTGAAAGTGGAGCTCCATGTAGGATGTTGAATTAGAGAAAGGAAGTTAGATATCCATCCTAACTCAGGTCAATGTAAAACCATATGCCAAGAGTTCCTCACTTTGAGTTGGCAATTGTGATTTGAGCCAAGTTAAAACACAATGTTAGTTCCAACCTCAGTCATACCAGGGCCTTATTTTGACCATATGTTGTCTGTCACTTCTTATTCCAAAAAATGTAAAGCAACTCTTGGTTTATCTTTTCCATTTTGAAGCAGCTTGGTGGTCCAAATCTCAAAGCAATAAGCATTAATGTGAGGGCTATGCCATGTTTCTGATTCAAAGGCACAAAATGATTTGGAGCATGCAGAGTTGCTCAGGGATCACCCTGAAAAACAGTTGCATCCTGTGTTAGAATTGTGTAGTTCACTGCCATGCCAACCTGGAGCAGAATATATGTGGTTAAAGCACCATTTTGCCTTTGAATCCAAAGTGCTGTTTCACAACACCTGAGTTAGATGATAGATGATAGAGGATAGATGGTAGATAGATAGGAGAGAGGGGGGGGGAAGAAGCTTCTTGGATGAGAAGTGAAATGTCTTCCAAGAAAACCAGAAATTCCAGTTGCCTCTTGAAAAAGCACCTTTGGGACAAATAGACAGACAGACAGACAGACTATATATTTCATTCTATAAAACAAACTAGGCATTTCACTATTTGAACTTAATCAAGATGTAAACATGACCTAGCAGCATCTTTTTTCTGCTGCATCCCCATGATATTACCATCATCTCATCCCAAGCCCATTGCTGAAACAGCTTAAGTTATTCGTAGCTGAATCATGCTAACATAGTGGTTTTTCTCTTAAGTTGACAACATCCATTTCAGCTGCAAGATCAGTACTATTGAGATGAGGTGGATCGGTTGCTTTCATGGTGTGGAGACAATAACTTGGTCCTTAACACCAATAAGACCAAGGAGCTTACAGTGGACTACAGAAGGAATAGATCAGACATCCAGCCCTTGGTTATCAATGGGGAGCAAGTGGCCAGTTTTAAGTTTTTGGGTGTTATCGTAAAAGAGGACCTGACCTGGGGCACTCACGTTGAGCACTGGTCAAAAGGGTCCAGCAGAGATTATACCTGAGACTTCTCAGGAAACAACTGAATGAAAAACTGCTGGTGGCCTTCTACCGCTGCACTATAGAGAGTATCTTAAGTTACTGCACCTGTGTATGGATTGCTAATTGCACAATGGCAGATAGGACAGCACCCCAGAGGGTTAACATCACTGTCCAGAGGATCATTGGTTGCCTTCTCCCCTCTTTGGAAGAGCCTTATGGCTTCTGGTGCCTTAAGAAAGTTCAAAAAAATTTTAAAGATCCATCTCATCCTGGGCACCCTTTTTTTGAACTATTACCATCTGGCAGACGGTACAGGATAATAAAAACAAGGACTAATAGGCTGAAAAACAGCTTCTATCCCAGAGCAGTAACTACGTTGAATTCTACTGTATAGTGCAATATTAATGCAGTATCAGGGGTTTTCAATTCAATTGTGTTGAATGTGAAGGATGTGTGTTTTTGTTTTATTTTTTTTATAGTTTTCTTATGCATGATGTACACTGAAGATGGCATTTAATTTAATTGTACGAGGTGCAATGACAATAAAGTAAACTTAACTATCTATTATGACTCACCACCCATTATATCGGAGGTGTGAGCAAGTAACCAATAATGGGTGGCATTGCCCAGCTTCTTCTGACCATTTCAGGCTGATCCGTGCCTGGACTTCCTTTCTGGTCAGTTTTGTCTGCCTTCATTCCTCTGCTCTTGTCTCTGGATGCAGAGCTGGATACATCAGGAATGTGCCAGACATCTATTAAAACTGCATAAGAGGGCCAGGCTTATTGGAAGAGCTTCAAGACTGTTTCCACTGCCAGTTTAGCATAAAGCTGGAATAGCAAGCCAATAACCCCTCCACAATGACTCCTGTAAGAAATAGAAGAGTCTGGGGCTCACACATTGTTGTACTGATAAAAAAAGGAGAGGCCCAAGAGAAAAATCTCAAATAAAAGTTATTCTTGTGATTTGGCAACCTCTGCAATCCCAATTGTTTGTTTGTTTGTTTCTGATGTTATTCAGTTCAGACCAGTGGTGGGTTGCTACCGGTTCACCCTGGATCGGGAAAACTGGTAGCGGTGGCAGGAGGCTCCGCCCACCCACCCAGATGTCTCTGCACATGTGCAGAAGTGTTGTGCGCGTGTGTGAGCATGCATATGCCTGCGAGCAAACCAGTAGCAACTGAAACCCACTACTAGTTCAAACTATGACAGAACAGGAGAAGGGAGGAAGGAAGAAACCCAGAGACAATGAAGAGAATCCTGCAGCTAATCCCATTGCTGTTGACATGTTGTTTATCCATAATCAGGGCTGCACCATTCAGCAGGGAGTCAAAACGAACAGAACAGGAGGCAGCAAATTTCATACCTATATATTTTTCTGCCCTCATAAGGATAGAGTTACACAGGCACTGTACGTTTTCATCATTGGCTTTAAGTTGGTCTGCAAATTCCTCTTTCAAATTAGTTTAATTTCAGACCTGCTCAGAACTATCTTCTGCCCAAAAGCATTCCAAAACACTGTGATTATGTTAAAAGTTGCATTCAACCGTCCTCCAGTGAAAAGTAGTGAAAGGAGCCATGTAGAGGAGGTGCACTGATGCTGAGCCAATTTTTGGTTGGCAATCACAGCTTGGAATTGCCAGTGCTATTCAAGTCTCAAATGGCTGAGCAATCATTTTACTCACAAGAGCACAATCTGTTTTGGGCTTGTCATGCAGGTTAAACAGTTTGTTACATCCAAGGAACATATTTTCTAAATGCTTAGCTTCAAGTACTGCAATGGTTTTTTTAAATATATAAATATCCTTAACAATGTTTTGACAACTGCACATGCACTGTTTTTTTCCTCCAAAATTATATTTAATTTTAATGTAATATGTGAGATTTCTCCCTTTATTTTGTTTGATTTCTTCAGGATAGATAAAGTGTTCCTACCTGACTGGTGACATTTTCTGCAGTTTCAAGATATTATTAAATCAAACATTGTGCCATTCACACAATGATAGGTATACATTTTTTAAAAATAATAAAAACATAATTTAAAAAAAAGACATGATTAAATCATGATTCACTGAATATAAGATAAATGATTGCATTTGGTTATTAGTACCATCAGTGGAATATAATTCATGAATTATTTTACACACTTATTTTAAATCGGATTTAAAAGCAACACATTTAGTCTCCATTCAATCTGTAAGAATGTTTATTGCATAGAACAGAATATTGCAACAAATACATTCAAAAGAATGTTGCAACAAATACCATTCATATCGTCCAATGTGCATCAAATATACTGTTATAAAATTTTGAAGGGGTTATAAAAATGGAATTATAGCTGTTACATGAATATTAAAGTAGCAGAATTTTACTTTTTAAAAGAATATAATTCAGTAGGCAATTCTCTTATACATGTTGTATCCCTCCACTGCTGATCTGATTTAAGTGGAAACATTAAAAGCAATCTCCCAGTTGATTTTGTTCCAAGTCTTAATAGTTTCTTAAATGATAAAGTATCTGTAAAAAGCTAAGTCAAACACTTTTAAGAAAAAAAAAACCCTGAATGTCAGATATATTGATGGAAGGGTTACTATTAAGATTGATGTAAGTTCACCTTGTGTGGCCCCACACAATTACTATTCTCTGAGCTATGCAGCATTCCTTAAATACTGGAATTACTTATGTAACACCAGAACTGTTTTATTTACATTTCCCTGTATAGATGATGCATTAACTATGCCAAAGTGTTTCTTGCCTAAAAGACTTTTAAGACCTATGGAGCCAAAGAGCATCCATCACAGGCAAAGGGCCCACTTACAGATGCTGCTACTTCATCTTTTATTTCCCAATTAGCACCAGATTTACTGTATAAAAGGTAGTGAAAAGCAAGGGAAAAAAGAGGCCAAATAGAATGTCTGAAATCAAAAAATGAAAGCTTTTACCTCATGGTCTCTTGCCAAATTCACCACAGTCATGGTATGGCTTTGAATGATGATAAACTAAAATGGATCGCAGTCGGCCTCTTCACTGCCCTGACAAGATTAACTTAATTATCCCCCAAAATCTGACTTTAAGCTACAGAGAATGAGTGGAAAACAAAGTCATAACATCTGGATCTCTTGTGGTTTGATGATTACTACTTCTGTTGACTGCATGCCTTTAATTTTAGATATTTTGTCTGACTTTGAATCTAATGTTTTCCAGGATGGTTCAGAATAAAACAAATCCAAATCACAGCTAAAGTTCCCATGAAGTAACAACTCTTAATGTAGTTAAAATTCAGAAATCAGAATGTTAATGTTGGCAAATTAATATTGTTACCATTTCTGCCTCAGTGATGTAGCAGTGTGATGATATTTCTCCTGCAGGAAATCCTTGACTTACAGTCACAATTGAACCCAAAATTTATGTTGCTAAGTGAAACAGTTAATGAATTTTCTCCCGTTTTATGACATATCTTGCCACATTTGTTAAATGAGTCACTTCAGTTGTTAAATTAGTGATATGGTTGTTAAGTGAATCTGGCTTCCCCATTGACTTTACTTGTCAGAAGGTTGCAAAAGATGATCACATGAGCCAGGATACTGCAACCATCATAAATATGCATCAGTTGCCAAGAGTCTGAATTTTGATCACATGCCCCTAGGGATATTGCAACAGTCATAAGTGTGAAAACCAGTCATAAGTCACTTTTTTCAGTGCCATTCTAACTTCAAATGGTCTAAAATGAACCGTTGTAAGTTGAGGGCTATCTGTAATTGGTCATTTTAAAGATTCATTGGGTTGTGAAGGGGCATAATTTATTTTTATTAGATTGGTTGGGAAGGTTCATTTCATTTATGACATTCTTTCTAGATGTCTAGCCGTCTCTGCAGTTTTTGTTCAACTTTGTTTCTCATCAGTAGCAAACTTGGGAACATATTGAAGACTACAGGGGTCCTTTACTACCGGTTCGCAATGGGAGCGTGCATGCGTGCTTGCTTCGCTCGTGTGCACTTCTGCACATGTGCAGAAGCTTCTGCGCATGCGCAGATCGTCAGTGATGACATCGGGGCAGGTGGGCGGAGCCTCCCACTGCCATTACTACTGGTTCACAAGAACCGGACCAATGGTGGGTTGCTACCGGTTCTCCCCAGTTTGGTAGAGTTGGTAGCGGAAATTTTGATAGGAGAGTGAACCGGTTCACTCCAAACGTCAGTTGGGCCCTCCCCCCTGCCCCCGTGCTATACCTACCTTTATTTCTTTTGTTTTTAGCTCAGCTGTAAGGCACGGCAGAGTGGATTGCCACATTTTTACTCAATGCGCTTACACGCTTGCACATGCAAAGCACATGCGCAATGCAAACTGGTGGTAAAACTGGTTGGAACCCACCACTGAACCGGACTGAACTGGGAGCAACCCACCACTGGAGGACTACTGTATATTGTAGCTTTTCACACAGACATATCTGGGCTGCAATACTCCTGATAGCCACTAGATAGCACCAGAGACAAATAGAGATTCTAAATTTTAGTTTGCACCGCAGGTTGCTTGAAGTTTTGCAGCCAAAATGCAGGAGCCCCAGAATTATTTCTTCTGGTATGTATGTATCTTCAGCTGTTTTTAAAAGAATTTTAATTCCACTCGGGTAGAACAGCTTTGGTAAATCCTCTGAACTGCTCATAGGTTTTGTAAGGTTTCATAAGGTTTTTATCAAAGGAAATTATAAAACATTTTTATTCCCCAAAAAATATTTTATTGTTTGCCTATTGAAAGCTATGTATAACTTTACATTTTGTGGCAGTTAAAACAAAATCAGAAAATATATCCAAAGTTATTTTAAAACACATATTCTGATGATATTGAAGTACACAGGAACATGGCCTTTCTAGTGTTGATGGAATTTACTGTAATTTGTGTTAACATTGTTGCCTTTTTTCCCCTTTGAACTTTTTGTTGAGAAAGAGTTACTGTTTTTACCCAGTTTCTGGTTATTTCTTTGGCCTGAAATATTGCTCTGGGAGCAATGAAAATCATATTAGCAGGCCCTTGCATGATTCAATAATCAAAGGCTGCTTGTTTAGGTGATGGCTTCACTAAAACCATATGAGTAAATAATAAAATGAATAATATTCATGTACTTTACAATCTCAGCATCCTGGAGAAGATAAGGCAATCCCAATATGTTTGGTCCTGAAAGAACTTGCTTCCCCTGAATTAAACAAACATCTCCAGATAATGTAATGGTAATGTATTTGCAAATTCAGAATGAGCTGACTAAAATCCCCACAGTACTATTTTACACACAATAGATTCTTATAAGGTTTCCCACACTTATAGAAAATAGTATATATTATAGTAATGTATGACTATAAATTAATACATTAAAAACCAAGTCATCTATAGTTCAAATGTAAAAAATGAAAAAACATATATAGCTCCATTTTTTAATTCCTCATCTGCTCCAGTTCAATCTTGCTTGAAAGAAATGAGTGGCTTTCCATGCACAGTTATCTTTTTGTCTTTGTTAAATGCACCAAATTGGATTCAAATGGCTTACAGTACATAGTTTTGTTCCTTAAAATACCCCTAAACTATAAATTCTAGCAACAAGAAGGCCTTCCTACCTCCGCCAATTTCAAGCTCATCTTCATCTAGAAATCTCAATTTATTTTATCTTTTTAAAAAAATGTTGCTGTCAGACGCAAAAAATTTTGCCACATTCCTGGGCAATAGATTTATCAACTGAAGGTAGATATCATGTTATCATTCTGGATTTGTCTATTTCTCAATGTACTATAGGACTATATAGGAATCATTATAAAACCAGTCATAATTACCTGTTTGTCATCATTTGATGCTGCCTCTGTCTAATTGCACTTTCCAAAGTAGCAACTTGGAAGCATTAAAGAGACCGATGTAGATGATATGCATTCCTGGTCATGCTGTCTACAGCAAGATGTTGCTGCTATTCCTTTATGTTGGATTTAGGACTACGGTTTCCTTAAGCACAGTAGAAGCAGCTCTTTGAGTTTTCCTTGGTTCCCTAGCTACTTTTACATCTTACAGGCAATTGGAAGAATTCCTCATCCAATCACATGAAAGTAGGTGGGGTTAAAATAATGAACCTGAAACGCTGGCTTCAGACTAACTGTGTTTCAGCCTGACCCAGATCCTCTCATGCAAGAGAGAAAGAGAAGCGCCCGATAAAAAGGAAGATTTACATTCAGCTTAGAATTTGTGACACGGCTTAGATTGTAATTAGAATCTTTTAAGGTATTGATATACTGCATAGAATGGCTACATGTTTATATGGCTCTTAATTTACAGCAAGGATTTTAAATGCCTCCTTTGTCTCTGCAGAAAATTATTGTAAGGCTGTCCTGTCTTTTCTTTGTTTTTTTATGTTGCAGACATTAGTGAAGTTTGGCTTCAGAATATTCTGGCAACCCTTCCAGCTCTTTCTCTGACTTTCTAATTACATATTTGGTTTCCAGATATGCTGGCAAATTATATGCATGAGGAAAATCATAGTGTGGAAAGTATATACATTTCAACTTCTCATATGTCAGGTGCATATTAAAATCTAGTATTGACTGAGTGTATCCCATATATAATTCATTAACAACTGCTGGGAAAGACAGCAGAATAATTGTTCCAGGCAACAAGGCCTCTACTACAATTCCAAAAGCTTCAATTAAATTTCTTCAGGTAATGAGAACTTTTTAAAAAAGTTCTCAGCTGAAGCAGACAGCACTTAACAAGACTTCCAAAAATTATAACTGGGTATATAAATAAAAACTTCTTTCTCCTTTTGTGACTTGAAAGAGTCCATTGAGGTTGAGCAGCCAAACACCTACAGTAGTGGCCAAAATTGTGGAAACCTTTTGGGAAAAGTGTATTTTCTAAAACTAGCTAATAACACCATTTTTGGGGAGTAGTGCCATAAAATTATATATCAATGGAAAGGTAATTTAATCAAGAATGTAATATAATAACTTTTATGAAGGATTTGCTATTAAAATAGTGGTTACAGTATAAAGAAGAAAAGTGAAACATGTAGAAAAAACGGGATATACAAAAATTATCACCATAGAAAAAATGAGATATACAAAAATTACCATGTCAGTTAATACTTCGTTGGGTAACCTTTAGCATGAATTACGGCCTTACAATATCTTCCCATGGAGTGAACCAAGTCTTTTAGTTCTGCAGCTGTTATAATGTAAAACCAAGATTGAATGATTGCTTCTATTAACTGGGTTTTATTGCTGGGTCACTTCTGACTAACAAATTTCTTTAGTCGGCTCCATAGATTTTCAATTGAGTTAAGACCTGGGCTATTCCCAGGCCATTCCAGCACTGGAATATGATTATCTTGAAACTTCAAAAGAAGTGGTGTTATTAGCCATCAAACCTCAAAAATACACTTTTCCCAAAAGGTTTCCACAATTTTGGCCACTACTGTAAAGACCAGAAGATGGCATGAGAACCATAAACTCTCCTGAAGTAAATACTCTATAGTAAACTGTAGATAGAAAATCCATAAAACTGCTCTGTTTCACTTGAATTTTGCACCACGAAGTATGAAAGACAATTGCGGGAGGGGGCGGATAATGTTTTTTGAAGGCAAAATCATTCACTTCTCTCAAAACATAGTTTTTTCAATAGGCCTGAGGATCCCCAGATAACAGAGAGCCCGCATCTTTGTTGTGTCCTGTGTAAGATTCTGATGCCTTCTCTCATGAACTTGTTTGTATTTATGTAGTAATGTTTTAATGGCTTTTGAAGAACGTTTTCATTGCTGTCTTTAGTTCTCCCATTTGTGAGATGGGCAGTCATATAAATTTGATTGATAAATAAAGGAGATCCTAAAAGATACCCAATTCTTGTTCTTCTTCTTTGTGCAGAGCCAAAACAAGATCTTTTGATCTTTTGAGGGGAGGACAATAAAGAGAACTTCCTTCACTCCATCTACAAAAAGGACATTATTGTAAAACTAAGGTAAGTTGACATTTTCCACTCTACTATCAAATAGCAGATCACTTTAGAGGATATAGATTTATTCAGTGACAAAAAAAAATAGTCTTCTAGCAGAAGGATAAACTGGTGCTCATGAAAGACAACTAGATAACTACAGACTCATGGTATCTGCCATCTGACCAGGTTGATGGATTCTTCTAATGGCACAACTGATCTTAGCATTAAATTGCAAGCTTAATCTTATATCTGTTTCCATTCTGTGCACATTTATGGGAATAAGTAGCAATGTGGGAAAGGAAGTTACAATAATAATCATCCTTCCTAAGTGACAGAAAGATGGTGTTTTTTAAAGAAAAATAGAAATTGAACTATATAATTCTTTTATCATTTTTAATTGATAAACAATCCCAGAGATGAGATATTCATTGAAATATTTTTATTTTAAGCTACTTTGAGATACTATATACCTTTAGGTACAGTGATGAAATCCAATTTTTTTTATTACCAGTTCTGTGGGCTTGGTGGGCATGGTGTGCCTTGGGCGTGGCAGGGGAAGGATACTGCAAAATCCCCATTCCCTCCCCACTTTGGGGCCAGCCAGAGGTGGTATTTGCTGGTTCTCCGAACTACTCAAAATTTCCGCTACTAGTTCTCCGAACTGCTCAAAATGTCCATTACCGGTTCTCCAGAACCTGTCAGAACCTGCTGGATTTCACCCCTGCTTAGAATAGAACTATCTGGAATCAATAAAATAAAGTACTATTTTTTTAAAAAAGTAGCTAAACTCAAAGTTATGAGATTACCACACCAAGACAAGCATTCTAAAAAGAGCCTCTAACTTATTTAAACATAATAATGGCAATATTTTCCTTTGTAAGGCAATATTACTCAATAGGAAGTGTGCTATTGGTCCAATTAAAATGACACCAATAAATATGGCTATAAAGTCATAAAGATGGTATCAAAGATATGAGACATGGAAAATTAAGGCTAAAATTTCATTGAAATGATGTATATCAGCAATGATACCTCCAAGGTTAAAAATATGAAAGCAAGTAGCATCGTGAAAATCAAAATTGTATCTACCGCTTCAAACATTGGTGTCTATACCTTCTGCTTTTCTTTTGAGGATCTCATCAACTACATCCAATCATGGCTTCCTCAGTCTTCATAGCTTCAATCAATTGGTACTTTCACATAACAATTTTTGAAAAGTTATAGGGATATTAAGTTGGTAGCTTATTCTTAACTGTGCCTTAAACACAATTTAAATAAAATAAGATTAAATAAAATCATTGTTTAAATAAAAACAAGAACTTTTGGTTTTGCCATGTTTTGGCCAGCATGCCACAAGTGCAACGAAAGCCCAGCTTTACACCAAGTATGCTTATGCTATTCCATACAAGCTAGGATCTCTAACCTAGGAATTCCCTTACATGCCAACATTCTGCTTTCCACATCCCACCAAGTAGAAGCTATGTGCAATATACTCAGGAAGCCATACTCAACACTTCCAAAGACAACACAAGACATAAAGGTTAAATAAAGATGTTCCAAATGCACAAGATTGCTGAATTACAATTTGCTCAATCAATTTTGGAAGAGGAGAAGGGACTTTATTTAGTTTGTTCATAGTTAAAGTTTGTGTGTATGTGTTAAAGCCATCATTACTATATGGAAACATTAGCTTTGAAAAAGAAAAAATTCATAACTACTTAAGCAGGTAGTTAAAATCATACTTATTTATATCCAAGAAACATTTTACAAGAAATAGAATATATGTAGCTCAGGGTTAAATTGTGGAGTGTTGGGGGTAGGATATAATTTTCTCCTTGGTAGTTCCTTGATTAGGATACTGTTTTCTGCTTTCTGCACAACTACAGCAAGACAAGCAACTCTAGACAGTGAAGAGAAATCAAAACATCAATATGGAGGGAAGTATGCAGTGGAGTACCCCAGGGCTCTGTTTTAGGCCCATTGCTCTTCAACATCTTCATCAATGACTTGGACGAGGGGATAGATGGGGAACTCATCAAATTTGCAGATGACACCAAGCTGGCAGGAATAGCCAACACTCCAGAAGATAGGCTCAAAATACAGAAGGATCTTGACAGACTTGAACATTGGGTGCTATCTAACAAAATGAAATTCAACAGTGAAAAAAGCAAGGTTCTACATTTAGGGAAGAAAAACAAAATGCACAGGTACCTATATGTGGTACCTTGCTCAATAGTAGTAACTGTGAGAGGGATCTTGGAGTCTTAGTAGACAACCATTTAGATATGAGCCAGCAGTGTGCAGCAGCTGCCAAAAAAGCCAACACAGTTCTGGGCTGCATAAACAGAGGGATAGAATCAAGATCATGTGAAGTGCTAATACTACTTTATAATGCCTTGGTAAGGCCACACTTGGAATATTGCATTCAGTTTTGGCCACCATGATGTAAAAAAGATGTTGAGACTCTAGAAAGAGTGCAGAGAAGAGCAACAAAGATGATTAGGGGACTGGAGGCTAAAACATATGAAGAACGGTTGCAGGAACTGGGTATGTCTAGTTTAATGAAGGACTAGGGGAGACATGATAACAGTGTTCCAATATCTCAGGGGTTGCCACAAAGAAGGAGTCAAGCTATTCTCCAAAGCACCTAAGGGTAGAACAAGAAGCAATGGGGGGAAACTAATCAAGGAGAGAAGCAATTTAGAACTAAGGAGAAATTTCCTGACACTTAGAACAATTAATAAGTGGAACAACTTACCTACAGAAGTTGTGAATGCCCCAACACTGGAAATTTTTAAGAAGATGTTGTATAACCATTTGTCTGAAGTGGTGTAGGGTTTCCTGCCTGGGCAGAGGGTTGGACTAGAAGACCTCCAAGATCCCTTCCAACTCTGTTATTCTATTCTATTCTATTCTATTCTATTCTATTCTATTCTATTCTATTCTATTCTATTCTATTCTATTCTATTCTATTCTATTCTATTCTATTCTATTTAATCTATATAAAGTAATAATATGCAAGAAAAATTTAAAATGGCAGCCCCCAACTATCAGCACTAATACTAACTAAATGGTACCAGATTTCCTTCCTAGCAGTCCAGACAGGAAACAAGGCAAAAGGATCAGAATTCAGATTAATAATGTTTGCTAGAATGAATGACATCAAGAGATCAACACATGATGTGGTAAGGCAAACCAAGTATTAGGATGGCTGGCTCCATTCCTATAGCATAAGGCAGTGCCAATCAGTACAAAGAAGCATCTCATACAAAGCATATTCATCGCCACTGTATGTTACCAGTACCAAACATGGACACTTACAATAAAACATAAATGAAAGTTAGTCACCGCAGAAATGAGATCTTTGAGGAAAGCTGCTAGAGTGACCAGAAGAGATAAAATCAGAAAGGAGATCATAAGAGAAAGAATTGGCATAGATCCAATCTTAAACTACATACAAAAACAGCAAATAAAGTGGCTTGCTCACCTGGAGAGGATACCGTGGTAGTCCATACCATACAAGGCATATGCAAAAGGAGGAGAAAGTCAAAGAACACAAGGCAGACTTAGAAGAAGATGGAGAGACAATATCAAAAACATATAAGACTGGGCAGCCACCTATCTGAAATGGTATAAGGCTGTGTTGGCGAACCTATGGCACAGATGCCAGAGGTGGCACGCAGCGCCCTCTCTGATGGCACTTGAGCCGTCCCCCCCAGTTTAGCTCCGCTGTGCATGTATGTGTACCTCCCACCGGTCAGCTGGTCTTTGGGTCTCTGCTGCGTATGCACAGGGGTCGGGCCACATGCGGGCCCCCATTTGCACATGCATGGGGGTGGGGCACATACACAGGGGTCATGGGCATTGCATTTGAGGGGTTTGGGCATGGATGTACGCCAGGGGTGGGTTCTACTTACCTTTACTACTGATTCGCAACAGGGCCGCGTGTGCGCTCTTCTGCACAAACACAGAAGCATTTTGATGATGTCGGGATCAGTGGATGGAGCCTCCCGCCTGTTTTACTACCGGTTCTATAGTACCGGTGCAAACCAGGGGCAACCCACCACTGATGTGCGCATATGGGCACTTGGTCCAGAAAAGGTTAGCGATCTCTGGTATAGGGTCTCCTGATTGAGCAGGGGGTTGGACTAGAAGATTCCAAGGTCCCTTCCAGCTCTGTTCGGATTGATTGATTGATTGATTGATTGATTGACTGATTGATTGAACATCAATTGACAATGTTTAAGGCATCCAGAAGAACAAGAACCAGAATTTTGTATCTCCCTCAATTCCCTAGGGAGGTAAAAAAAAAGAAGCAGGATGATGATGATGATGATGATGATGATGATGATGATGATGATGATGATTTGTTAGGTGAAAACACAAAAATTCAAATGACTCCTCTATGTCAAGTGTAGCACTTTTATAAATACTATTTATGGAACATAATTTTCTTATGCTCTTATAATGAAGGAGGTTCAAGGTTTGATCAATGCAATATCTTGCTGTTATTTTTGAAACTTTTGCTAGACTTCCTATCAGTGTGAGAAATAACTCTCAAACCACTTCTTCTTAAATTTTTCCCTTCCTTGTCCCCAGAGAATCCTGGGGATTTTCCTGTCCCCCCCCTGAATCCTAGCAGAAGCAACCAATATACAAATAATGTCTACCTTTTCTCTTCGCCCTCTACTCTCAAGCAACAGAGAAATAAGCTTCCTTTTTTTCCCCACAAGAAAAAGTTTTAGACCAGGAATTTATGGCAGCCGAGTGTCTATATGACAAGTCATCCAAATAGGATTGTTTTCAAGATAAAGCAGAGGAGGTAGAAAGGTATCCATGTTGACTCTAAGATTAGTTCAGGTTCAGAATTAGGCACCTCTTCCCTTGTACAGAAATCTCTTCTGAGCATACAGGCTAGGAACAACAAGGCTTTTATAAACAATGTCTTCCTCAGGGTCCCAAATTGTCACCCTCCCTCTTAGAGTCTGTAGATATCTATGGCAAATATGAAGATTAAGACTCTTAGGTTTATATGGATACTACTACAAACGAAATTGGTAAAGAATACAAAATATATACTGTACATAGACATACAGTAGTTAGGTGGCTCAGTGGCTAAGACACTGAGCTTGTCGATCAGAAAGGTTGGCAAGTTCAGCAGTTCAAATCCCTAGTACAGATCTCCTGCATGAGCAGGGAGTTGGACTAGATGATCTCCAAGGTATCTTCCAGTTCTGTTACTGTTAAATTAAATAGCCTCCTGCTTCCCAGGTTCTATCAGCATCTAGGTAACCTTTCTAATGAAGTTTACAACCCAAGAATTCCAGCAAGTACTTCACTTTTAAATGAGGCACCTATAGATAGACAACTTATATTGGGAAAAGCATTGCCCAATCACATTATCCAATGTGGGGTTAAAAGTGACCCTATTCTCTGAAATGCTGCCCATATAAATATGTGTTCCTTCAGATATCTGAATCCAAAATTACAATGGATTTTCTAGGTAGTTATCAGAACCTTCAATTGGAGTTAAATAATTTGGTAACCAACAGCATTCTTTAAATATTAGCATCATATGTGTGCCAGTTACACCCTTTCCTGGACTGGCAATCTCTACTCACAGTCACTCATGCCTTAGTCACTTCCTGTCTTGACTATTGCAATGTGCTCTACATGGGGCTGCCCTTGAAGAGCATCCAGAAGCTCCAGTTGGTGCAAAATACAGTGGGCCACACAGTTTTGTGCAGATCCCAGTATGCACATGCATCACCTCTCCTGCGGGAGCTGCATTCGTTGCCAATTTGCTTCCGGGTGCAATTCAAGGTGCTGGTTGTCAACTTTAAAGCCCTTCATGGCTTGGGACCAGGTTATCTAAGGGATCGTCTCTTGCTGGTCACATCTATCTGACCCATCAGAGCAGGGAGGCAGGGAATGCTGTGGGTCCCATCCCCGAGGGAGATACATCTGGTGGGACCCAGAAGAAGAGCCTTCTCTGTGGTGGCTCCCTCTCTCTGGAACATCATTCCCCCAGAGATTAGAATGGCCTCCACTCTAATTCTCTTCCAGAAGGCACTGAAGGCCTGGTTCTGCCAGAGGGCCTGGGGAAACCAGAGCGGGATGGAGCCCATTAAATGGCTCGTGTGACCGGCTGTCGCTGGGGTGGGGGATGGGGGTGATTTTATTACATTTATTTTATTATTATTATTATTATTATTATTTAAATTTTTATACTGCCCTTCTCCTGCTGGCCTCAGGGCAGTGCACAGCCAAGAATAAAAAACATCCTAATAAAAAATTTTAAATTTTAAAAGAATTAAACAAATTTTGGCACAAAATTTTAAACCTCCCAACTAAAATCCATTTACAATTAAAAATATCTAAAGTGGGGGGTTACGCCAGCCCAGCTTGATGAAATAGAAAAGTTTTGAGGGCACGGCGAAAAGCACGGAGATCTGGTATCTTACGTATCTCCGGGGGCAGGTCGTTCCAGAGGGCAGGTGCTGCCACAGAGAAGGCCCTCCCCCTGGGGGTTTCCAGCCGACATTGCCTGGCTGATGGCACCCTGAGGAGTCCCTCTCTGTGGGAGCAAACTGGCTGGTGGGAGGTTATCGGCGGCAGAAGGCGATCCCGTAAGTACCCAGGCCCTATGCCATGGAGCGCTTTAAAGGTGGTAACCAACACCTTGAAGTGCACCCGGAAGACCACCGGAAGCCAATGCAGCTCGTGCAGGAGGGGTGTCACATGGGAGTGCCCCATCGCTTCCATAATCCCCTGCGCAGCCACATTCTGCACCAGTTGGAGCCTTCGGGTACTCCTCAAGGGGAGTCCCATGTAGAGAGCATTGCAGTAGTCCAGGCGGGAAGTGACGAGTGCCTGAGTGACTGTGCGTAAGGAGTCCTGATCCAGAAAGGGACACAACTGGCGAATCAGGCGAACCTGATAAAAAGCCCCCCTGGCTATGGCTGTCATATGCTCTTCTAAAGACAGCCGTGCATCCAGGAGGACACCAAAGTTTCGAGCCCTCTCTGTGGGGGCCAGTAGCTCGCCCCCAATAGCCAACCAGCACCAGCTGGCTATATTGGGACGCTGGAAGCCACAGCCACTCAGTCTTGGAAGGGTTGATTCGAAGCTTGTTTCTCCCCATCCAGACCCGCAGGGCATCTAGGCACTGGGACATCACTTCAAGGACGTCATTGGGATGGCCTGTGGTGGAGATGTATAGCTGAATATTGTCAGCGTACTGATGGAACTCCACCCCAAAACCACGGATGATCTCGGCCAGCAGCTTCACATAAATGTTGAACAGGAGGGGTGAGAGGACTGACCCCTGCGGCACCCCACAAACAAGGCGCCTTGGGGTCGACCTCTGCCCCCCTGCCAACACTGACTGTGACCGGTCAGAGAGATAGGAGGAAAACCACCGTAGGACGGTGCCCCCCACCCCTAACCCCTCCAACCGGCGCAGCATGATACCATGGTCGATGGTATCAAAAGCCGCTGAGAGATCTAACAAGACTAGGATAGAGGAACAACCCCTATCCTGAGCCCTCCAGAGATCATCCACCAACACGACCAATGCCGTTTCAGTGCTGTACCCAGGCCTGAAGCTGGACTGGAGCGGATCTAGATAGACAGCTTCATCCAGGTACCGAGGAAGCTGTCGTGCCACCACACTCTCAACAACCTTCGCCACAAAGCGAAGGTTGGAGACCGGATGGTTAGCCAAAACAGCCGGATGCAGAGAGGGCTTCTTGAGGAGGGGCCTCACCACCGCCTCTGATTTTTTATTAGTTTCACTGTTTTTAAATGTGGTTTTTATATTCTGTAAGACGCCTTGAGTCACCATGGGCGAATAGGCGGCAATATAAATTTAATAAATAAAATAATAATAATAATCTTATATAGTGAGCCAATTTGATGAGCACCAGGGTAGATCTGGAGACCATGAGTTGCAGGCCTGTCTTAGAGGCAAAGGGTGACCTTGGGCCAGTCACTTTTTCTCAGCTCCAAGAAGGAGGAAATGATAAACCACTTCTGAAATTTTGCTAAGAAAACTGCAGAGACTTGTCCAGGCAATAACTGGGAATCAAGACTGACTCAAAGACACCGAAAAAAAATCCTATTATTTTGTGGACGTTTTCATTATTGTAATGTTTTTTTAAGATTATTTTAATCTAAAATAATTAATAATTATAAAGTTTTATAATTTTAGAATTGTAAGCTGCCCAGAGCTACTTAGCTGACTTGGCGGCTAGGGAAATTGAATAAACAAAGATAAATAAAATTGATTTTCAGCGACAAAATGTCCCAAACTGACCACACATCTTTTCAGAGGTTAACATAGTAAGAAGAAAAATACTTTAGGTTCAACATACAAAGGAGCAAACATTCCTGATCTAGACATGCAAGAATTAGCTCCTGCATAACAATGCCCCCAATAATAGCAACACCAGTGGTGAAATCCAAATTTTTTTACTACTGGTTCTGTGAGTGTGGCTTGGTGGGCATGGTGTGGCTTGGTGGACGTGGTTTGGTGGGTGTGGCAGGAGAAGGATACTGCAAAATCTCCATTCCCACCCCACTCCAGGGGAAGGATACTGCAAAATCCCCATTCCCTCCAACTTCTGGGGGAAGGATATTGCAAAATCTCCATTCCCACCCCACTCTGGGGCCAGCCAGATGTGGTATTTGCTGGTTCTATGAACTACTTAAATTTTTCACTACCGGTTCTCCAGAACCTGTCAGAACCTGCTGGATTTCACCCCTGAGCAACACATATACCAGATGATCATCTACCCCGCTCACAAACACATCTCTCCTGAGTTAAATTATACCTTAGTTAGGGACATAATAAATGGACAACACAGACAACATGGGACAAACATGAATCAAAAATCCTTTGCTAGTACAGGAGATTATATGTGGTGAGAAAGCTAGGACACTCCCTAGAAACTCTATCCATTTGTCATAGGGAAATATCACAGGTAAACAATTGCATTGAAATACTCTTTCTTCAGATTAGGGAGTCAATCACGCATATGCTTTTTCTTCCAAATGAGCTGCTTCATCCCTATTTGAAGTCTAGTACTGTAAGCAAGTTCCAAAGGGTTTCTTAAATTGTTAAGAGCTAGTAAGTTTATGTATTTAAATTTATTTACATACTGTACTTCCTTTCTTATTTATATATAGAAGTTTTTGTAAAAATATCCATTTTTGATCCTTACTTAGGTCTGTTTTTCCCACGCTGCATCTTTTGCATTTGTTTGTGTTGCAATATTTTCAGGATCAGACTCAATAAAGATAATAGAAGTTAGAGATTTAAATATATCTCTCTTTAATCATAATAGGCATTCTATATTCGCTGAATATTCAAGATAGAAGCAAGGAAAATGGGGAGGATGGCTCCTTATATATACAAGGGGTGGAGCCAGGAATGGGAGTGGTAAATTATGAATACATTAAAGTCCAAAGAATAAGTTAACCCCTGATGTTCCATATATACATTATTTACACATTAGAGAATAAGGCATTTACATCTGACAAATCCCCCTCTAAATGCCGGTTCGTTATACAACACCAGTTACATTCAGATTCAGGACAATATAATACATATAATTTAGAAGTTAAATATTTGTGTTGTTTAGAAGGTAAGGGTTTTGTTAATATATCAGCTAATTGTTCAGAAGTATCACAATGTACTGCTTTGATGAATCCGTCTTGAGATAGTTGTCTCACGTGCTTAAATTTTATATCAATATGCCTGGACCTTTGTCCAATTGCATCGGACCTAGATATTTCAATGGCCGCTTTATTGTCTTCATGCATAATAAATGGTAAAGTAGGTTTCTTCCAAACATCTGTGATCAAATCATTGAACCATACAAGGTTATTTGCAGCTTTAGACAAGCAAACATATTCCGCTTCTGTGGTAGAAGTGGCTACCAGTTCTTGTTTACCAGTATACCAGTAAACTGGACAATCGTTCAATAGAAAAACATAACCAGAGGTACTCTTTCTGCATGATGTATCACCAGCCCAATCTGCATCAGCATAACAAGTAATTTTTGGTTCTTTGTCATTATTTGGTTCCAATATTAAACAAAAATCTAATGTACTTTTCAGATATCTTAAAATTCTTTTGACAGCTTCCCAATGATACAAGGTTGGTTTGCTAACATATCTTGACAATAAATTGAGAGGTAATGCAATATCTGGCCTAGTCCAATTAGATATATAAAGGAGTGAACCTATAACTGATCTGTAAAATGTGTTGTCTTTAAACTCAGGGGAAGATTCATCAGTGTTTCTAAGAAAATCAGTTTGCATAGGTGTGTCACATGTTTTGGCATTATTTAAGTTACATTTGTTTAGGAGTTCAATAATTTTATCTTTCTGAGTAAGTTTGAATCCCCTTTTAGTTTTGTTAATTTGTACACCAAGGTATTTATTCACTCTACCTAGTGATTTCAATGAGAAATGTTCGTTTAACTTATTTACAAAGATTTCCCTGCTCTCTTTATGCTTTCCAATATATAAAATATCATCCACATAAATTAATACAAATTCAATATGATCATTACTCTTTTTTACAAAGAAACAGTTATCAGCAGTGGTGGCGTTGAAATCCATGGTCTTAAGTACTTTTACCAAACAATCGTACCATCTTTTGCCAGATTGCTTCAATCCGTACAGACTCTTATTTAATAACCAAATTTCGTTCTTATTAGTGTATTGACTGTGTGGTGCTCTTACATATATTTCCTTATCTAATTTTGCGTGTAAGTATGCAGTCTGTATGTCATATTGAAACACGTCCAGATTGAGTGCAGATGCTACTACAAGAGCTGTTTTGACACTCTCTGTTCTCACTGTTGGTGAATAAGTGTCAGTATAGTCTTCTGGATATTTTTGTGCATAACCTTGTGCAACTAGTCTGGCCTTGTATAAGGTATTACCTCCTTCCAAATTCTTAATTTTATAAATCCACCTGGTACCTATAATTGTTTTATTCTTAGGTGCGATCGCAGGTGTGAATACATTTAATTCTTGTAAACTTTCCATCTCTTTTTCCATAGCTAGTTCCCATTTTTCTCTTTCTTCACGGGGAAGTTTCAATACTTCCTCATATGTATTAGGTGTTATTTGTTCTCCATCCATATGCATTATGTAATCTTTGTATTTATTTGGTATTTGGTTTCTATTGTTTCTAATATTTCTTTCAGGTTTGCTATGGTTGTCATGCAAATATCTGGCTTCCTTTTTTGTTAATGTGTCTGTCTTTATTTTATGCTGACTATTTGTCCAAGTTTTGGTTTTGTTCTTACTTTTGTTAATATTTTGATTTTCTGTTGTTCCTTCCTCGCAAGATATATTATCTTTGCTTTTATTAGGAAATATTTCATTAAGGTGCAATTTAGACCAATTGGCCTGCTCATGGAACACAGCTGTTCTGGATACTATAAATTTGTTATTATTATCAATGAATCTGTACCCTTTGGTTCCAGTTTCGTATCCCATGAATCTTAATCTCCTGGATACGTTTTCTCCCTTTCTTCTCAATTGTTTAGGTATGTGTACGTCTGCAGTAACTCCAAATATGTGCATGTGTGCTAATTTGGGTTTTCTATTGTACATCACCTCATATGGTGTCTTATTCACAATACTGGACCATGTTCTATTTTGAGTGTAATTTGAATAATGTAAGGCTTCTGACCAAAATTGTTTGCCTAAACCAGCATCCTCTAATGTGCATCTAATCATGGTTTGTAGTGTGGAATTCTTTCTCTCTGCAATCCCATTTTGAAATGCAGAGAATGGATTGGACGTGAAATGTAGCATCCCTCTATCCTTTAACCATTGGGAGAATTCTTTAGACATGAATTCACATCCCCTATCTGTCATAATTTGTTTTATTCTGATATTATGCTGTGTTTCTATGCGTTTGTAGAATTCCTTAAATTTCTGAAAGGTTTCACCCTTGTGCTTTAATGTGTAAACAAAACCATAGCGACTGTAATCATCCACTATTGTTAGGAAGTAACGTTTTCTATAGGTAATTGATGGAGTTAATGGACCAATTAAGTCCATATGTACCAAATCAAAAATATTGTTAGTTGATCTGTTAGATTTTTTTGGTCTGGGACTGGTTTTTAGTTTGGTGGATTTACATACTGAGCATTCCAAATAATTTTCACAATTTTTTATTTTGACACCTTCTGCGTGTTCAGTCATTTTTTGTACTACGGGAAAGCTTGCATGTCCTAACTTCCTATGTAAGATGTGAGCACACTCATCATGAATTGGTTTACCTATTTTTGGTTTCTTCTCATTGTGTGTATTTTTGTTATCATGAGTTATTTTACATTCATCATTGTCACTGTTACTGACATTTTCATCATCTGCTTCAATACAATCTTCCATATTTGAATCAATGTTATGTAACCATCTTTCTTTGGTTATCAGATAGGGTAGACCCCCTTTTATCATCACAGTACCTACATTTGTTTTGTTCTTTTCTATAGTTGCTTTCCCCTTTGAGAAAACTATATTGATGTCAGATTCTCTGCTTAGTTTTATAGCACTCAGTATGTTGTGAGGTATTTCTGGGATTAATAATACCCCCTCTATTTTCCCTAAACCAGGCAAGGTCACATTTCCTCTGCCTAATACTTGAACCTTTTCTTGATTAGCTACCTTTATCACAAACTTATCTTCTGTAAATGAAGTTAATATACTTTTGTTGTTAGTGGTGTGATTTGTTGCACCAGAATCAATAAGCCAATTATTGTTCTCATCTTGTTGTGTTCTGGTGCTGTCTTGTTTATTTAGCCCATTTAGTGACCCAGATTTTCTCTCTTTTGAATTTTCTCTACCCCCTCTACTTTCTTTGTAATTTGGTGGACTTCTATATTTGTGTCTATCTGTGGAAGATTGTCTGTAATTGTATTTGCTCCTATATTCTGGCCTATGTCTCTCCCTTGGGACTTTGGGACAGTCTCTTCTACTGTGTTCCCTGGATCCACAATTGTGGCATCTAAAGGCCTCATTATATTTATCTTGAAAGACTACTTTCCTAAAAGATTTGTGTTCTGTTTGGTTACTGGAACGATTTTTTCTTAAATTGTCTTCTGCTATCAATTTGTTAGATAGACTTTCTATTGATAAATATCCCAAATTAATGGTATCTAAGTGTGACATAAAGCTATCCCATGATGGATCAAGTGAATTGATAATAACACTTTTCATTGTTTGATCTGAAATCACTTCCCCCCTCAATTGCAGCTCAGCTCTTATTTTGTTTAGATTTATCAAATGCTCACTTATAGAAACCCCTGGCTTCACTCTAGAAGAAAAGAAATCCTTAGACATTCTTGTGGTTGTGGCTACGCTATCGCTGTGAAATAGATTAAACATGCATTGAATTATTTCTGATACAGTTAGGTTTGGTTTGATGCTATGATACATTGCAGGAGACACGCTAGAAATTATTATGAAAAATGCTCTATGATGTAAACAATCTATTTTTAAAGTCCAAGGTCTTCTTGGAGGACTAGTTATAAAGAATAGTAAATTTTCTTTCATGAAAATAACCTGAAGCTGTTGGTACCACTCTTGTAAATTAATGCCATCAACTCTAAGTTTTGGGAAGTCACTGGGTAAGTTACCCACATTATTTTGTCCATTACTTACAACCTGAGGCAGTCCGTGGTCTCTCAAGTGCAGGAAATTACAGAACGGCATTGGGATGCTTGTAACGAGTCTGCGCGGTTCTCTGGCCAGTTCAAGTCTTTCGGGGCCGTCTACGTAGTTTTGCACATGCGCGTTGCTCATTTCTTCTTTGGCGCCGTTGTGGAAGGTTCTCTCCATTTCAGCTCTCTCGATCCGCTCCTCTTCAGATGAGTCGGTCTCTGGCTCGGTTTTTGGGGCTTTGGTGATGGCGACGGTTCTTCTCTTTCTCTTGTGTGCGCTGGCACTCGATTCTGTCTGCGGTGTAGGACGGAATCGGCATGGTTCTCTGGGCTCGGGTGTCGTCGTTTTCGAAGTCAGGATGGGAGCGTGCAGGTCTTGAATTGTCGGTTTGATTTCTTGCTTCTTCGTTGATGTCTTGGAGATTTTCAATCTTGGCCCAAAAGCAGCAAAAAGCGTTTTCATTGCTGACTTTACTTGAGACTTTGTTAAATCGTCTTCACTTTCTGATTTTGGTTCATCTGAAGAGTTTGAGACTTCTTTTTCACTTTCTTCGTCTGATAGCGTTTTTCGCGCCAGAAATTTTGAACTGAGCGTTTTGATTGGCTCTGCTTCACTCTCTTTTGAAGTTCGTTGAAACCAAGATGGCTGCCATTCAAAATTTCGCGCGAGGTCACATCTTTTCTTTTTTACAACTATTTTCTCAGTAGTCATTTCACTCACAGTTTTTTGATCTTTGGGTTTTTCTTTAATGACGTTTTTCTCTCTCGCTGCTCCGCTGTTCCTCAGCATCTCCTGGAGGTCCGCGATGAGGCTTTCATCATTCTTTTGGCTTTTTAGTATCTTTAATATCTCTGACCTGAGTTCGTTATTTTCTATCTCAATTTCTTCCTGGTCGTTGTTTTCACTCATCAGTTCTTCTTCTTCAGTGGTGTATTCTTCGGATTCTCTCGAAATCGCATTAGTGGATTCGTTGATCATCTCTTGATCAGTTTCTATTTCTTTGCTGTAGGCCCTGGTGTTGGGCCTATCTTTCTTGGACATTTTTAATTACTTATTGAGTCAATTAACCATCCTCTGCTACCAGCTTGTTGCAATATTTTCAGGATCAGACTCAATAAAGATAATAGAAGTTAGAGATTTAAATATATCTCTCTTTAATCATAATAGGCATTCTATATTCGCTGAATATTCAAGATAGAAGCAAGGAAAATGGGGAGGATGGCTCCTTATATATACAAGGGGTGGAGCCAGGAATGGGAGTGGTAAATTATGAATACATTAAAGTCCAAAGAATAAGTTAACCCCTGATGTTCCATATATACATTATTTACACATTAGAGAATAAGGCATTTACATCTGACAGTTTGTTTTATTTTATTTTATTATTTTCCACTTTTTCTTTTTATAAATAGTTCAAAGCAGTGAACATACCTAATATTCCTTCCTCCTATTTTCCCTGCAACAACAACCCTGTGAGGCAGGGGTGGGTTCTACTTATCTTTACTACTGGTTCGCAACGGGATCGTGTGCGCTCACTCACTTCGCATGTGCAGATCGCTGATGATGACATCTGGGGTGGTGGGTGGGGCCTCCCGCCGGTTTTCCTACCGGTTCTTGCGAACTGGTCTGAACCAGGAGCAACCCACCACTGCTGTGAGGTGAGTTGGACTGAGAAAGAGTGACTGATCCAAGGTCACCGAGCTGATTTTCATGCCCAGGGCAGGACTAGAACTCACAGTCTCCTAATTAGAGACTGGTGCCTTGGCCATTGGACCAAACTGGCTGTAGTCTTATACCCTGCTTATATTGTGTTGTTTTATCCTGGCCATACGTGGTAATAAAGTTTTTGTGACTTGTGACTAAATCATGTTCTAGCAGGACATATCCTGCCATTGCTTTATCGTTCATCTTCACTATATTATCTTGTTTTATCCTAGAAGGCAAAACTATCTAGAGCCAACTTTATTTCTGTCTTTTGCCCTCCTGTCCATGTTGCCTGTCTACTCTATATATCTGAGCAGGCAATATTGTTCCATTCCAGAATATTACAATCTGTCCCAAAGTTGCAATTTAGTCAATGACTAAAAAGCAAAAGAAAATAAACAAATGGATCAGCCTATTTTTCTTTCTTTCTCCAATTAAGTATGCAGGATGTTAAATCCTGAACCATGACAGGTGGCATGAAAGAATCATGAGGTAAAACAGAAAGTCCAGTTGCCTTTTGAAAAAGCATCTTTGGGACTACCATGACCTGGATGACTGAGAATCTCCATAGACAACCGTGAGATAAAGTTTCCATGTTCTGGAGTTCTGGGCGGGAAGGAATGAGTTAAAAGCAATACCAGCGTCTTCCCTGTTGTTGGAAGAAAGTCTGCAAACCTCAAAGCATTCCTAACTTGTTACACACATCTTGGCCGCAGTGACTGAAAGCGAGCCAGAAGAACAACAAACAGCTAAAAAGAATATAAATGGAGACTCTGAAACCACCAGCCACATTTAATCGCCGAACTGAGTTTGGGCATGAAACATTTGAGAAGAGTGTTTAAGCTCTTCATAAATTTTGCAGAATATATTTTAAAAAGAAAAATATATAAAAATGAAACTGTTTTTATACTTTTTAAAATGAAAAGTGAGAAAAGAAAAAAGGAAAAGGAAAAGAAAAAAGAGAGAGAGAGCAACTATTCTTCTGGACAGGATAAAACAGCTTTAATAATAAATTAAATATCCCTGATTTTTGCAGGCATGAAAAAACACAGTTTTTCTTTTTTAACCAGGGATTGAAGTGACAGAGTGAGCCATTTTAAAAGATTTAAAACTTGTAGAAAGTTTAGAATAACCAGAAATACAGTGTATCTGACGGTGTGCAGAATCTGGGGCATTTTGAGATAGGAAAGAGAAAGAGAAACTTTGGAGAAGCAAGCAAAGTAAAAGAGCCAAGAATCCCTATACAGGTAGTCCTTGACTTACAACAGTTCATTTAATGACTGTTCGAAGTTACAATGGCACTGACCTATGACCATTTTTCACACTTATGACCATTGCAGCATCCCCATTGTCACATGATCAAAATCCAGATGCTTGGTAATTGACTCATATTTATGACAGTTGCAGTGTCCTGGCATCATGTGGTCAGCTTTTGTGACCTTCTGACAAGTAAAGTCAATGAGGAAACCAGATTCATTTAACAACCGTGTTACTAACTTAACAACGGCTCTGATTCCCTTAACTGTGGCAAGAAAGATCTTAAAATGGGGCAAAACTCACTTGTCTCATTTAGCAACATAACTTTGGGGCTCAATTGTGTTTGTAAGTCAAGGACTATCCATATAGACAGTTCATAAAGGAAAGATAGAACCAAAATTAAATAGAAGTTAAACAATACAGTAAACTGTGAGCAATATGAAGAGAAATATGTCAACATCTGCAGTTCATGAGAAGAAAGAATACAAATGAGATCAATTATTTTGCATTTAGGTGCCTATCAAAACAAAACAAGACTTGCAACCTGTAAATACAAAGAGTGTCAATGAAAGCGAAGATGTTCTGTTGGTAGCAGGTCAAGTAATGAATAACCCAATAGGACAAACTAATAGTTTACATTAGTGCAAATGAAGACAAAATGTTATCATCCCAATTAGACTGTGGAACCAGTTATCAAGAAACCTGATAAACTGCCATATTTCCCTCAAAGAGACGAATTAGTTTTTAATATACATTGAATTACACTTCATTAAAGCTGGGAGGACAATGCCAACTCAAACGGATTAGCATAAAGACAAATTTTCATTAGTAGATCTGCTAAGGATTTTTTAAAATTATATTTTGCATTTATGAACTTTTTTGTCTAACTGATCATGCTCCAGTTACAATATATCAAGTCTCTTCTTATCATTTTTAAAAATATGTTTCATTTTGAAAGTTTCAGATTGGAGAGAAATATGTGCTTGGCAGGCAGATGAAATGATTTAATTGCCATAATCTGCCATTTATGAAAATAAATATATTTTTATACTTCTAGCAATTTCTTTAAATAGAAACGAAAGGGTCATTATAAGCTATATTGTTATTTGTCCTATGTTTGCTGAACCTAGATGACTTGCTATCTTCCCATCCATCCATCTCTAACAAAAATGTTTTGCTAAAAAATAAATATAATTTGACGTAACCATATAAATAATCAGGTGGCTATTTTCAGGTATCCCTGAAAAATTTCTGCCTTTTGTTGTTTAGTTTTATTTGGAGATTCGATTTGTATATTACCTGCGTGTTAAGAAAAATAATTTCTTTTTCCAATATACCACCCTTTGAGGAAAATATCCAACGTTACACTATTTTCCCATAAAATTAAGATAAGGCTAATATAATTAAAGATTGTGGATAGTGACCATTCATGCTAGCTGCTTCTTGAAAGTTTACTCCTTTCAAGACTAGGTTTCAAATCAAATCATTCTTTGACTTGATCAGAAACTGAATGAATATCATGTTGGGGTTTATCATCACTACTGTATATAGCACTTCTGCCCCCCTGTGACACTTCACAGAAACACATTTTTTCCTTTCTCCAGATATTCTGGAATGATTTTTCAAATGTTGTTTACGCTCAGGTACAGGGGTGGGTTCTACTTATCTTTACCACCGGTTCGCAACTGGATCGCATGCGCAGATCGCTGATGACGACATCTGGGGCAGTGGGTGGGGCATCCCACCGGTTTTACTACCGGTTCATTCGAACCAGTCCGAACCAGGGGCAACCCACCACTGCTCAGGTATCATGGTATCTTTTATGCCCCCTTACCCCTTCTACTTTACCTCAGCAAAGGAAGAAGTCTGGCCTGAGAAATAATAATTGGACTAAAGACACCAGTAAGTTTCCATGTCTGACTAGGAATTTGGCCCTTGATCAGTTTCACTTCTGCTGTCTGTGCTCCCCCGTATGTTGGAAAAGGTATCAAGGAGGGAAGACAATGTTTAGATCAGCGAACAATCAAACCAGCCAGGATCAGTTTTGGAACCTAATTTTGCTTTGGCAGGCTGTTCTATAGTAAATCATTACTCTCTTTTCCTTAATTCATGTCTATTTTTTGTGCTGGATCTTCTTTTCTATGCTTTTTTTCTTCCAGGATCAGATGAGAGGGCAATAGGAGAGAGCAATTCAAGTTCCTCTCACCATGTGGTGACTGAGTTCCATCTAAATCAGGGGTGGGTTCTACTTACCTTTACTACCAGTTCGCAACAGGGCTGCGCCTGCATGCTTGCTTCAGTCGTGCACACATGCGCTTTTCTGTGCATGCGCAGAAGTGTTCTGATGATGGCGGGTTGGTGGGCAGAGCCTCCCTCTGGTTTTACTACCAGTTCGAACCAGGGACAACCCACCACTGATCTAAACCCACCTAGCTTCTTTCCTACCTTAAAAATTGAAGTTCTAACCATATTGGAGGCTTTGCCTCCCACAATGCTTCTCACTGTCCTTTTAATTGTTCTATTGTTCTTTTCTTTTTTACTGTTATTTTAATACACTCGGGTATCACTTATGGTTGCGTGTACCTTGAAACATTTTTGTAGATGTGCACATTTACTGCTTTTTAAATAAGTGAGCAGCTTTCAGTTCAGGTAATACCTACATTAGGTCAAGAGAACAATTCGGAGCATGCAGTTTGTACTTTATAACTGGGGCAGATGTCGCAGGGATTGAACAAAATGCCAACATAGATGAATCCACAAATAAACATGATCTTCCCGCAAAGGTCATTCTTTTTTTTTTTTTTTATTGTTGGCTGTCCAGAGTCATGTACTTGGAAAGGACAGCCTGGTAAATTAATCAATCAATTAATTAAATTAATAAAGCCATGCCTATCCAGCAACCCAATCATTTGCCTAATAGTGCCAATAAGCATACTTCCTCCAAGACATATCTCCTCCAAGTGATGCTAGGACCACTGGGCATCCCTCCAGACTCTCTAATAGGTCCACAAAAATCACATTTATTTGCCAGCCTATGTTGAAACATAAACAAGAGAAGCAGTAGTGGCATCAAATGCATTAATTTTAATTTTTAAAATGGTAAATATTAATAAACATAATCCATGCAAACCCATACATCTTTTGTGGTTCTCAATAATTTTTTAGAAGTGGGAAAAAATCCCAAGGGACAAAAAATTAACAAGCATTGGTTTAGATTATAGTACTTGACAAGAATCTGGTCACAGTTAAAGCAAACAATTGCATATCACAAGCTCATGAGTAACAAGGTACCAAAAAAAAAATCACATTAAATGGGGATAGAATGAGGGATCAACAGGTGACAGGAAATCATAGGAGGATGAACTTTACCAGAATTTTCACTAGAGGGATCAGTAGAAGTTGAAATAGAATCCATTGATATGGTATCATAATGATCCAATCCATGGAAATCTGCTAGAATTACATTGATAAGAGAGAAATGACTTTTCCTAGAATCCGACATTTGTTATATTACAAGGTGGCAAGAAACAAAGGACTATGAACTGAAAAAAATTATGCAATTGTTTCAGCATGACATGACCTATCTATGCAGAACTGCATCCATTTCTAGGAAGAAGGAATAATGATTCCACAATTGGCAGAAATCAAGCACAAAGTGCATTCAAAGTACTGAAAGATATTTACAGCAAAGTAGGATGGGATTTGTATTTGATCCAAATACAATGTATAATACAATGTATAATACAAAGTAGAACCATCCATTAAAATTATTGCTACATAAAGCAAATGCTACAAGGCCAAATCCGTATCTAGTGCTGTTTGTTCATCAAAAGACACCAGCCACAAACCTAAGTCTAGCACAAGACAAAGAACCATGGTTTGTTTACTAAGACTAAGAATAGAGAAGTTTTGTTTGAATCACTGGGTATCTCTTAATGAATTTAGGAAACAAGAAATAAATGGAGCTCTTCCAATCTTACAAACAGGGAATTAGTGCCCCCTTCAAAATAGAGCAGAGTCAGTGATGGGATTCAACTAGTTCGCACCTATTCACTAGAATCGGTTGTTAACTTTCTAAGCAGTTGGGAGAACTGGTTGTTGGAAGAAATCTTTTGCTTTTTTCCACTTCCTGTAAGGAAGGCAGGAAGGAAACATTCTGGTGGTGTTTTTAGCCTAATCTTTATTGCCCTGCTTACAGAAACTGCCTCTCAGTTAACCCTCATTACATTGTAACAACTAAAGGTTCTTACGCCCAGACTTACTGTAGCCTGAGCTTCTCTGGAGGGTTTTTTTTTTCTTTGCTGGTACTTTCCTGGGGTTGACTTTCTTAAAGGGGAAGGGTTGTTTTAAGCTTTTTACACTGCTGTTGGGAGGAAATACTCCCCTGTTGGAGTTCTTTCAGCCAGGATGCAACCATCAGCATTTTGAAGAAATAATTGAATGACGAAGCAGAGCTGCCGGAAAGAAGCTTTTAATGACAAGGAACCAAGACGAGTGACATTCAGCAAGGCTGAAGCTAGAAAGATTGACATTCAAACGGGAGTTTACATACCCTGGGTTTTAAAGTGGTTTTTGGTGAAGTTTAATCCTGTGCTTGGTGAAGTTTAATCCTGTGTTTATTGATGGGATAATTTTCCCTATTCAGCTTTGTTTGGAAGGAAAAAGGTTAATCTCTGTTCCTGAAAAGAAGCAGGGTTCCGAAATCTTGCTAGTTCCTGTGTCTATTTGTTCTGGTAATTGGGTTAACAAGCAACAGCTACTGTGTTTGCTCTTTTGCTACATTCTAGCATTAATTGCTTTCTTTGTAGTTAGGCTTATCTCAAGCCTAACTTGAGTTTGCCTGGGGTGTAAACTCTGGCAATGAGCCAGAGAAGGCTTATGTTTTAGTTTTAAAAGGATTTAAACTGTTGTGATTTGTAATTATTTGTATTGTGTTTGAATTTTTTCCTGCCTCATGGTTTCTTTTTCTATCTGGGGAAGGGGTCTTCTTTCACTGCTTTAGTGGTTCCTGGCACTGTCCTTTTGGGATGTACCTCCAAGAGGCAGGATGCAAGCTTGGCACTGATTTTTTTTACTGCCTTTCTGGTGGGCATGCGATCTCTCCTTAAATGTGGATGATTTCCTTAGGATATCTTATGAGGTGAGTGAGACCAGCCTTGCTTGACAAACTTGGGAGGGCAGAGACTTGAATCTGGCTTCCCTATATAATTTGTTAACTTGTCTCTTTAGTTTGGCATTTTGTAGCCCAAATATGCCCATGCACTTTCTGGAGAGCTTAAATGACCTCTCTGCTAAAGGGTTTCACTTTATGAGCAAGAATTGGCTGCTGATAGTTATCCTTGCATTTAATTCCTCAAGGTGCTCTGGCACCCTGCCTGATTTGTAACTGGGTTGCAGGCATTTCTAATCTAAGTATTTAGGGCAGCTTTTTGCAAGCAAAGAAGCTTTTTGTATTTTTGTACCGGTAATCCTTGACTTACAACAGTTCATTTAGTGACCATTTAAAGTTACAATGGCACTGAAAAAAGTGACTTATGACCATTTTTCACACTTACAACCATTGCAGCATCCCCATGTCACGAGAGGCCAGGCGAGGAGAAGCATCCCTTGATGTGAATGACATCGAGCTGGCCACGCCCACCCAGTCACATGACCACCCAGCCATGCCTACCCAGCTGGTCATTAGGGCAGAGAACCAGTTGTTAAATTATTTGAATCCCATCATTGAGCAGAGTCCACACAAAATAGCATCAATATTGACTGACAAGAGTCATATGAGGAAAAATGAACTGGTAACAAAACTGCATTCATCGGAAAATGCTATGAGCTCAAATAAGAGTCCAACAAGAAGTCCTTGTCATGCCTGAACTTCAGCAGAAACCAAGCAGAAGTCCAGAGTAAAGAATGCAGAAGAAAATTTGCCAAAACTAGAATGGAACAAAATAAGAAATGGAAGAGACTTTCATAACTGAATCTAGACCCATTAGAAGTAGATGAACTATTGAAATATCTGCAGATCAGAAAGGCTATGTTCTAGTCCAGCTTTTTTAAACAGCCTGAGAATAATTTAATCTCCTTAGAAGACTCAGGAGCTAGTTCAGAACAAACTTCCTTCCTTTGATTTAATAGAGATCTCAACAGAAGTATCTGTAAAATATTCTTTAAATAAAATCTGTTTGGAGGCTAAGCTTCTCTGATCCTGTACGCCTCTTAAAAATGAAAGGGAGATGAAAGGAATGGTAAAGTCTTCTGAATCTATTATAATAGATTACAAACTTTTCTAGTCCCACTGCTTTCTTGAGGCTAAAGTGATGTGCAGTTCTTAAATTTCAAAGTCTTTGTAATTGCCAGTTTAGGATTTTGACAAAGCAATCTGTTGTTCTCCTGTCTGCCTACATGAAGATGAAAAGGGAAGAAAAAACAGTGGTTATTGCACTTACTTTGGTGGTGTCATCACCCACAATTAGCTTTGCTTTCCTTCTCCACTGCAAGCAAATGGACTCCTCAACATTAACTAAGCCCTCTCTCTATGAATTGTTCTCTAGACCTCTGCCATGGACAATGCCTGGAATTAAGTTATCTGGCAATCCTGAGAATTTTAGAAATAAAGAATACTTAGAGCCGACAGACTCTACAATACAATATAACCTACAGAAGCAGCTCATTTCTTCAGGAGAAGAGCCCCTATTCTGAATAGCCCCATATCACAAAAGAACATTTTTAAGTATTAGTGATTAATTCTCTGACTATAATTCTCTGAACAAACCCATCAAGCAAAATCTGGCTTACCTCTATATAGAAAGACAAAACTCAGATTACACAACTAAGACATTATTTAAGGAATTTCTGCCAACCACAACTGAATTCCACTTACGCACCCACACCTAGACACTAGGAAAACTCAGAGCTGGAAACTAGATTGGAATTTTAAACAAAAACATTCTGGAAGTGACCAATGGCAACCAGTTTTATATTACTTACTTCCAAAAACCTACATATCTCTACCACCTGTCTATAGCACGGAGAGTTTTTTTTAATTGCAGTAGGATAGAAAAGTATTTAATAAATCAATAGTCATAAGGAGTTTGACTCAACATGAAAGAACCTTTAACCAGTACATTTTTGTGTAAATACCAAAGAAACAATAATCAAATATACAAATGTATTTCATTATGTAAATGAAATACTAAAAACTTTTTTAAAACCTGCAGAATACACAGCTTTAAAAAACTCAAAATTGCATGATAAATGCTCATTACTGAATGAGTACAACAGAACGCTCTTGTGAAGTATTTCTAAATAAATATGGAAAAATACTACAACGTATGAAAATCAAACTGTAGATCTGTAAAAAAAAACAAAAAACTATACCTTTGAAGCTAACAGCCATAGTAAGGAATATGTTTAGCTTTACTGTGATTTGAAATCCATTCTAGAGTTCCAAAGCACTGCATATGCTGTTTTGGGTGGTTGCAGAATACTTATTTGCTCTTCATTTTGTGATAACTCCTCTCCATCAAAGGAACTTTGAAGAATTCTTCCAAACAGTATGTAATTTGAAGACAAAAGGCATACACTGGTATACAACACACTAGCTAACTAGCCAGTCTTTCTCTCCAGTCACTGTATTATGAAGCTGCATAATGAAACATTATGAAGATCTTTGGATTTCTCTTCTACATTAACTAGAGACTGGAGCTTGGTAGAAACTGTTACTCAGGAGTTAGACTTGCTTGCTAGATTTACCAAGGACTTTAATTAGAACTCTTCAGTAATAGTTAAAAATATTCAGCTGGAGGAACTGATTGGAAAGCTGTTTATTCTATTTCTTTGCCTCCTTTTTCCAATCACCATAAATTCTTTTACTAAATAACAAGCAGCAACATCTGCAATTCATTTTTCTCTTTCATTCCATTTATGGAAAACTCTAATGAAATTGTCTTGGCATTCATTGTGTCTTAAGCAGGAAAAGTTGTTTTACACTGGATCATTATTATCATTCTTAAAACTAGAGATTTTTTTAAAAACAAAATAGCCTGTTCATTTTATTCACCTTAACAGAAAATAAACAAGTTATATAGTAATATTGACCCTTTCTCCCTCCCTCCCTCCCTCCCTCCCTCCCTCCCTCCCTCCAGGAGTTCATTATTCTCTATATGGCATGCTTGTCTTCACTTGAAAGGCCAATGCAGTGAAAAACACATCCCAAACAAGCACTACTCTGTGAATGTGTCTTTAACATGAACAGGATTATCAAATTAAATGTTTCTACTATTGGCATTAAAGTTAAGCACAGTTGTAGTTTTAGAATCAGGTTTAACTAATCTTGAGCACAAACTTAAATCTCTTTCCACAAGGAAACCCTATTTTAAAGTACAGGCTTACTTTCTGGAAAGTGTTATAGAGTTATAGCACACTTTTTCACCACATGTTCCAATTTATTTTAGCTAATCTGATTTTAATGTTACTAAACTGCAGGTGAAAACGTTACTTAATTCACCTGCAAAGGGAGGAGTCTGAAGTAAATAGGACGACACCATCAGATGTGTCTTTCCTTGGTGTCTAATTAGTGTAACTTTATTTAAGAGGCTAGAAGGAGCTGCCTCTTTTTTTTTCTTTTTTTTTTTTTTTTTTTTGAGGGCTTGATCTGTTATGGGAGAGATAGCTACTTTGCCCAACTAATCCTCATCATGAAGTTTTTAGGGTGTTTATTTCTTTGTTTCTGTTTGGACAGGTTCTTCTTTCCTGGGGTCCTATGTGCCCCTAGTTTGAGAAATGAAGGGACTTCTCAGCCATTACATTACTGCATCACAGAGATGCAGGCCTCCAAGAGATCTCCATCATTGGTTCTTCCAAAAGAAAATGGCCAAGGCCCACATGCTCCTCTTTTCAAGCTGCTGTCTGGTCATTATCCCCAGGGCTTGGAAACTGATGTCTCAAGACCACCCCCAGATTCTAGAGCCTTACGTTATATGAAGCATTTGTATAAAATGTTTGCTACCAAGGAAGGTGTTCTTAAGCCCAACAAAAGCCATCTTTACAACACTGTCCGCCTTCTCACACCACATGCTGAATGCAAGCATCCGACTACTAATGGTATGTGAAAACTTTTTTGGGGTTAATTAATTTTTTGCCCCTTGTCAAAATATGGGTGGTCTTGCTTGTTCTTCCATATACAATGGAATGGGATACATCTTTGGGGTCTCTTTTAATAGTGTAAAATATATATTTTGCTGTAGTTGGAAAATTACCTCTTTTTTTTTTTGTCAAATGTCAATAGTGGTGGCCATGTTGTTTCTCCAAAGCTTTATACTTTATAAACTTACTTATACTAGGCTTTTTTTTAAAAAAAAAATAGATATTCAAAATGGCTGCCACCCTAAAATAACTGCCTTCCTTGACATTTGCTCAGAAAAAAGCTATGCCTAATCAGAAAGTCTTAGATCAATTGCTTTCATTTGCAAATATACTAAAGTATACAGTGATTAAGAGAAGCAACCTGGGAGGGCAGGACTACTTTGTTTAAGCATTTTTTTTTCTTCAATCTCTTTGCAGGAGATCTTCATTCAACAGACCTGTTTTTCAACTTGGATTGTGTTACTGCCTCAGAGCACTTACTGAAGTCAGCCGTACTCTTCTCATTGGATGAGTCTGTTTCTACAGCTTCAAATCTTACCTGTGTTTGCAACATGACTATTCAAGAAAGTGATGCCTCCAGTCAAGTGTGCATCAATGTTCCACATGCAATGGTATTCATTCTGGATTTGGAACATAGACGCAAATGGATTGAGATTGATGTGACTGCTATTCTTCATCCTTGGATAGTCACCAAGAAAAGAAACATCCATATGGCTGTGAATGTCACCTGCTTGAAAAATGAACATTCTCCCAACTCTGAATATGGTTTCTTCAATATGGCACAAAGATCCCTTTTTCTTCTCCTCTATACTATTGACACTAGTGAGCACACTTATCACAGATGGAATTTTCTCCAAGTCAGAAAGAACTTTACATCATCTACTCTCAAAAAGCATCCTTTCACAATTCCCAGTGAAGAGGCCAGGAAAGGCCTTAAACAGGGAAGAGCACCTCGTCACCGAAGAGAAGAAGATAGGAAAATGAAAAACACTCCAGTTCCAATATTTAACATAAGTCAGTATTACAAACAGTTCTCCTTTCCTCAAAATGAATGTGAGCTTCACAGCTTTTGGTTGGAATTCAGTCAACTGAACTGGGACAAATGGATAATTGCACCACATAGATACAATCCTCACTATTGCAAAGGTGACTGTCCAAGAGTTGTTGGTCACCGCTATGGCTCTCCAATCCATGCGGTGATACAGAACATAATGCGGGAAAAACTGGATTCTTCTGTCCCTGAACTTTCCTGCATTCCAGCTGACTACAGTCCTTTGAGTGTTTTGAAGGTAGAGGCTGATAGATCAATTGTATACCAAGAATATCGGAATATGATAGCGAAAACTTGTACATGTCGTTAAAACTAATTGTAATGTAATAAACCTTGTAGTTTGGTATTTTTCCTTATTGTGAATTGCCAATTAGATGAAAAATAAAGTATGAAGTGTAAAAGCAGATAATTCTAAAGTGTTTGTTTTTCTTTGCTTTTTCTGATCTGCAAGGGAAATTAAAAGGTTTTCTTGTTTTCAAAGTAAAAAAATTATCCATGAATTGTAGGTGTTTTGGGTGTTTGACAAAAAGCACATTCTCTAAATTAACAAAAGGAGTAAATACCATGTCATGTTACAATAGTTTTTGTTTGTCTTAAAACACTAGTTTTTAAACTAGTGTTTAGGCAGAGGGTCTTACTATTACTAATTTCTCAATTGCTTAATTTTTATATTTACTTTTAGTGATTGAAGCTGGTTGAGACTATTATGACTATGAGATGTAAATTTCATTTTAAAGCAATAACGATTTTTTTCTGACTCTGCAAGTTCATGTTGCAAAATAATGCAGACTAAGTTTGTTATATCTCTATAAACCCCTAGGAAATAACTTTGAGATTTTGTAATGGCTATGTGAAGATACTTCTGCAATAATCAGCAAATTGTATTATGTTATGTACAAATATTGGTAATGATATAAGCATGAGTTCTGTGCAGAGGTACCTTCTTTTACAGAAGAGGTCTTCAAACTTGGCAGCTTTAAGATTTGTGGATTTCAGCTCCCAGAATTCTCCAGCCAGTGAACTTCAACTCCCAGAATTCTGGGAGTTGAAGTCCACAAGTTTTAAAGCTGCCAAGTTTGAAGACTCTGTTTTACAGGCTTGATAATGTGGAAAGAATTTTGCATCAGACCTAACAGGCTAAAGAAAAATCCCTTTTATAATGGGCCTTTATCTGATTTATGACTTTAATTAACTCTGACATTCAGGTTTTAAATGCTTTCAGTTTTGCATTCTGATTTATCAATTGAAAACATCATTCACCTCAATATAAATTAAAAATCTGCACTATAGCCCATGATATTAGTGAACTTTTAAAAGTAGGTGTTCTGTAGGGTTGCCAGGTCTGCTTCCAAAAAATAGCGGACAAGCGGGGGGGGGGGGGGGTTAAGTAGTAAAAAAATAAAAAAAAATTACAATTAAATTATATCTTTTCTTACAAACATTTTAACACGTATTAAAATAATCACTTCAAAACTTTACTTAAAATTCAAAACATCAAATATAATAATATGTAAAATATTAAATTACATTTTACTTTGCTGTCATGTGTATTTTTTATTTGACTGCACAGCTTTGATTAATTCTTTGTGTTTAAGGAATAATTCTTTAATTTCAGTACAACGTTGAGAAATATTAAAAAATATACAAAGTTCACTTCGAACTGATGGTACAAGCAGTCGGTTACGTTCGTCAGTCCACAAATTTCCCATGATGCTGAAAATTCGTTCAACGTTTGCATTTGATACCGGAATTGATGCACAATACTGGAACAGTTTCAGTAAACTCGGAGCTGGCTCTTTCTTGAAAAAGTACGTCCACTTATCAAGGGATGAATCGCCCTGCAGATGAACATAAACTTCTTCTAAGGCAGAAATTTCATCGAAGAGAGTGTTGGGTGGAAGTTCTTCTCGCTATGGTGATAATAACCAGATGTTCGTCATTTCTTCTAAAGTTGGAGGATTATTGCGATCAATTAGATTGAAACAACTTAGTGTCTCATATACTGAATCGGTGAAATTATACCACTTTTCTAGGTACGCAATGGCTCTTTGATACACGTTGATGGCTTCTTTCTTGAACTTTTGCACGGCATTCTCAGGCAAATGTTTTTTACGTAAGGCAAATAAAACTTTCATTCCAAAAAACTGCTCATCGTATTTTTTTTGCAAAGAATCACGCATCTTACACATGATAATGTGAAGATTACATGCAAGAATTTTCTTTCTTTCCAGCTTCAGTAGGGTGTCTTGCATTATTGACATGAAGAAGTGCGTGAAATATAAATACAATTCTGAAATTGTTGGTTCATCGTCCTTTGCGAGTTCATTTTTCTGATCCGTAATAGGTTCCAGATAACCTTATGGCACTCATCAGATCCAAGAGAAATAGAGGTATCCAGTTTAAAAGAAGTCTTTCGACCGCTTTAAACAAACTTAACTAACGTGTTGGAACATGGCGCAAAACTTCATGGAAACTTACGTACCATTTCATCATAAAGCTTTTGAATAAAAAAATGTCCACTATTTTGTGAAAAAAAATAGTGAACATAATGTGAAAAAAGTGGACTGTCCACTCAAATAGTGGACACCTGGCAACCCTAGCTTCTGTAGATATCTTAAAGCATTTTAACTGAAATGCCATTTAAGTGTATTTATAAGCCTGAACACTTGCTGTAAATAAATGTGAATTGTAATTTGGCTTGGTTTTTATTTTTCCATTAATCCCAATCCTTTATTAAATATATTTTGTAGCAATCTTTGGTAGTCAAACACTTTGATCAGTTTAATGAAAAAAGGTACTGTCTAAATGAAAGTAATTGTTTTTACATTCTTGGAACTAACTAAGTAAGTTGAAATATGTAAACTTGATATGAAAAACAACCCTGTAATAGACAGTAAAATCTTACCTAGTCTGCTGCTATCTGAAGTTTGTGATAAATTTTGTAATGGGTCATGTGAAGATATCTCTGTAATGAGCAAGACATCTGTGATAGAAGGTAGATGAGGTCTGGGTTGTTAGTATGCAAATTATGACTACCAGATGTAAAGAATATTGCAGGAAGGGATTAGAAATTGGCATGTTTGAATTTCATTGCCTTGGAAAGTAAAACAGATGGCATTTTCCCCCATGCTACAATGCATTGAGTTTCAAAACTGGTTGTGAGTCCTAAGATGAAACTTAAAATGTTCAGTGGGATAGTTAGCAACATTTCTAGGATCTTGGGTGCCCTGAATAGTTTAGAAAACTATTTGAGTTTGATTTGGACATTGTGCTGAATCAAACTATGTTTTAAATCACAGATGGATTTGTATAGTAAAGCACAATCACACATTTTTCTTAGGCTAAAATATGCACTGAGCCCTTCAGCAAGTTGCCTTGTCAATGCTGAGCTATCCCTTCAGTCATCTGGTTGATTTACTGCTGTTGAAGCAAATATTTCCAAAGTTTTGAGCTACATCTCCCACAATCTCATTAATCATGCTTTAAGAGGCTAATGAGGCTTGAAATCCAAAGATGGATGGTCAGTTATTTAAGACAGCCCTACTATTCCTCCCATGGCTTTGGGTGACAATGCCTTCGAGTCCCCATAGTTAAGTTTCCATCAGCTGTTTTTTTCCTGAATATATTGAATGCCAATTTTAAAACCAAAGCACAGCTGCCATTGATGCCAATGATCACTTATAGTATACTAATATCAGGTAAAATCCCAGTGACTAGAGTTACTATGCCAGGTTTATATCCTGAACTACAAATCTGTTCTCCTCATGAAAGAAATAGTCTATTTAAATAACCAAAGGTTATGAGGGACAAGCTCTTTCTGACCTGAAAGCATCAAAATGATATAGTTTGGATGCTTTATTTATTTAATATTATTGCAGCATTAGCAGAAAGTTTCAGCATTTTCATGGTTGGGTTGAGTTTTTTTGTAATAGGAAAGCAAAGGCAGTGACTGGGTTGGCAGCAAGGGCTTTTTTTATTTAGAAAGAATTGTTGAGGCCAAGAAACAGTGAAGAATGATAGGAATCCAAGCCAGATCTTTAGGTTAGGTTTGCAGAACATGTCAAATCAAATGTGCTTGGCTGATTGGTGGCTTCGGCATCTTAGTGAAACTGGCCAGTATGGCTCAGTGCAAAGTCAGAATTAAAGGTCTAAATTAAACCATGATTCAGTTAACCATGAACCAGAAGCCATGCACTAGAAATGCCGTGTGCATTTTTGCCTGTTAGAAGAATTTATCCTGAAATCCCAGGCTGATTTTTATTTGCCTACTTTAAATACTTTAAACACTTTAAACACACCAGTGGTGGGTTGCTACCGGTTCGCCCAGATTGGGCAAATCGGTAGCAGTGGCAGGGAGGCTCCTCATCACAGATGCGGAGAAGCATCACATGCGCAGAAGCATCACAAGTGCACATGCGCCGACGAGTGAACCGGTAGCGATGGGTTTTGAAACCCGCCCCTGGAACACACCACAAAACACTATTTTGTTATATGGAAGTGAAGCAACAACACTAGATTTTAATGGTGGATGTTGGCTTGTGATAAAGCGGCTTACACAGTGCCTGTGTAAGTATCACAGTTTTCCATATTAATGTAGGGAGCTAGGTGCAGAGGAACAAAACGCGTAAGAAGTATAGCACATACACACTTACATAAAATGCTTTAAGAATGTTGTGTATTGTAATTTGCATGAAATCAGCATTGGAGAAAATACTGTATAATATTCTACAGCCTCACAATCTATATCATTTGTAATGACTTGTTTGTGTGTAATGTGAAGATTGAGATAATTGAGGGTAAATTCACTGTGATGTCTAAGGCAAAAGATTTTTTGAAAAAATACACCATTTTACTATTTGCTGCCTTTGAATAACATTGCAAGAACAAGTACTTTGATGATGTTAAGACCAGAAAGATCAAGTATAAATTTGGAGAATGCCGTTACCAGATACTGGGATGGTGTAGAACTTCTTCTTGATCCAAAGTCCTGACCAACTAAACTCAAGTAATGGATGGTATCTTGAAAATGGCAATATGATTGACTTCCTGATGGATATTACTTCAGATCCGGGTCTTGATTTCTGCTTCTTCTCTCCACTCCCTTAGCAACATAACTTTTGCATGGGTGCAATTGGGTTCTTCCCAGCCCTTCAATTCTAGGATAGTCTAAGCATGATGGATACTAAGCAAAACAGAACTTGGTTAGTCTAGGGAAATGCCAACTGCAGGAAGGAACAGCCTCTTGATTCATTGCTGGATTTTGGAAAATGAGCAGCGGTATCAGTGGTTTTGGGATAGAGGACTCTTCTTAAGCCCAAAGCAATAGAAGGGGAGCTATGGACGTTGAAGTGCTTTAGAAGATGTAAAAGGAGCAGCACCAGGAGAGGATTGCATACCAGTCTAGACTTAAGAAGTTTGCCTTCTTAAGAACTTAGGGAGACTTAAGAAGTTTCCCTAAACAATCAAGTCTTAGGCTAGCATGTAGGACATACCTGCCTCAGGTGAAACCACAATTGTGCTAATCCCATGGAGAACCTGAGTGGAAAGTGCAAAGGTAGTTCCCTAGATTTGCCACATCACCTCAAAGGTTGTCAGAACCAAGTCATTTCCCTTTTCAGTGACTAGTGGGGAAAGTGGAGAGGCCATAGTGGTGGATTTTACTAACTAGTCACTGAAAAGGGAAATGATAGTCCTCCCATAAATTGATGCACAATGTTGTTGAGAGTGTAGTGGTATCTGTTGAGATTATTGATATATTTCCACTCAGAGCTGAGTAAGAGATGTTGTGACTGTTCTTACTTGATGTCTGGGAACAATAAGAGATTTAATTCCAGCAGAGTGGCTGTTTGTGCAGAAACTATCTGGCTTGCTGCCACTTCTTATACTAATTCTGGGATAACACTTATCCTGAAGTAACAGATTTACAGTTTGGGAATTGAATTTACAATTCCTACAGAGCAGCAGATTATGACCATGGGCCAAGGGTGACTTCAGCTAATTTTGATAGTTCTGAAAATTACCAATTTATTTAGAATGGGAGGCCTTAGCCATTTACATATTTATTATCATAAATATTGCAATTGGGGTACTGCAGTATGTTTTCTTAGGGCTGCCCCTGAGCACTATTCAGAAACTACCGTTGGTGCATATTATGCAACTGAGGGTTGAGACCCACCTTTAGCGGCAAAACCTTGGTCAAAATAAGATACAATACTGATAATAACATGAATGCTTGAATTTGGGAGAATTGCGGGACCATCTCCTCTGTATAGAATCTATCCATCCTGTTCAAGTTATCCAGCAGATAATATAATGAATCTCCTCCTTGAAAGAAGTCAGAGAGGTGGCAACCTGCTCCATGGAGGGTTGCTCCCAGTTCAGTCCGGTTCTATAGAACCAGTAGTAAAACCAGCAGGAGGCTCCGCCCACCCGCCACGATGTCATCATGGGTGATCTGCGTATGCGCAGAAGCAAGCAAGCACGCTCCTGTTGAGAACCAGTAGTAAAGGTAAGTAGAACCCACCCCTGAACGTGTTCCTCTGGAACAGATCTATGTTAAAGATCCTGATACGATTAATGTTCAAGAAAGCTAAAAGATTTACTGTACCTAGATGTTTCAACACATTTTTGAAGTTAAGCATTGCCTGGCATGTGGGTCAGTAATTTTAACTTCGTTTGTTTCAATTATGTTTTCATTATTGCATTTTGTTTGTGACTTCAATTGTTTTTATGTAAATAAGCCATCTTCAGTAGGTGGATCTATATGTAGTAAGGAAGTAAACAACTAAATATGGATGCAGAAGAAAGAAAATATGTGACCTCAAAAAATGGGATTATGTGGTTGACGAAAGGAAGTGAGATGACATAAATATCTGTGAGTATAGCATTGTACACAGGTATGAGAATATTTCTGCTCAGAGAGTAAGTCAGTAAGTAGAACCTGGTTATTTCATGGAATCATATTTGATTCAATAAAGTACTTTTAGTTGTCTGGAGATTCTTCCTTTAAGCCAAATAACTGAAAACTCATAATTTAAAGTTAGAGACATTTAAGTAGGGTTGTCAGGTGTCCACTATTTGAGCGGACAGTCCACTTTTTTCACATTATGTTCACTATTTTTTTTCACAAAATAGTGGACATTTTTTTTATTCAAAAGCTTTATGATGAAATGGTACGTAATCTAAAGCGTACAGTCTAAGAGAATAAGGATAGGAGAATCGCGTTTTGTCTTTTTCATAAGTTAGAATGAGACAAAGATCGAATGCTCATTGCAATAATCACATTTTACACAACAGCGCAAAAAATGCATTAAAGCAGTTATCTTTTGATATCGAAAATGTAGCGCTGAAGGTTTTTGCCGAATTTTCGAATTCTCCGAAGAAACGAGAAGAGTTGAAATCATTTTTTGAGTTTTGCAAGTCAGAATTCCATGAAGTTTTGCGCCATGTTCCAAACCGTTGGTTAAATTTGTTTAAAGCGGTCGAAAGACTTCTTTTAAACTGGATACCTCTAAAATCGTATTTTATTTCTCTTGGATCTGATGAGTGCCATAAGGTTAGCTGGAACCTTATTTCGGATCAGGAAAATGAACTCGCAAAGGACGATGAACCAACAATTTCAGAATTGTATTTATATTTCACGCACTTCTTCATGTCAATAATGCAAGACACCCTACTGAAGCTGGAAAGCAAGAAAATTCTTGCATGTGATCTTCACATTATCATGTGTAAGATGCGTGATTCTCTGCAAAAAAAATACGATGAGCAGTTTTTTGGAATGAAAGTTTTATTTGCCTTACGTAAAAAACATTTGCCTGAGAATGCCGTGCAAAAGTTCAAGAAAGAAGCCATCAACGTGTATCAAAGAGCCATTGCGTACCTAGAAAAGTGGTATAATTTCACCGATTCAGTATATGAGACGCTAAGTTGTTTCAATCTAATTGATCGCAATAATCCTCCAACTTTAGAAGAAATGACGAACATCTGGTTATTATCACCATGGCGAGAAGAACTTCCACCCAACACTCTCTTTGATGAAATGTCTGCCTTAGAAGAAGTTTATGTTCATCTGCAGGACGATTCATCCCTTGATAAGTGGACGTACTTTTTCAAGAAAGAGCCAGCTCCGAGTTTACTGAAACTGTTCTAGTATTGTGCATCAATTCCGGTATCAAATGCAAACATTGAACGAATTTTTATCGTCATGGGAAATTTGTGGACTGACGAACGTAACCAACTGCTTGTATCAGTTCGAAGTGAACTTTGTATATTTTTTAATATTTCTCAACGTTGTACTGAAATTAAATAATTATTCCTTAAACACAAAGAATTGATCAAAGCTGCGCAGTCAAATAAAAAATACACACGACAGCAAAGTAAAATGTAATTTAATATTTTACATATTATTATAATATATTTGATATTTTGAATTTTAAGTAAAGTTTTGAAGTGATTATTTTAATACATGTTAAAATGTTTGTAAGAAAATATATAATTTAATTGTAAATTTTTTTTATATTTTTTTACTACTTAACCCCTCCCCCTGCCCCCCGCTTGTCCGCTATTTTTTGGAAGTAGACCTGGCAACCCTATTTATATATTAAATTCCAGAATGGCAAATAGACAGCAGAAGAAATTTGGAACAGTCCATTATGGCAGCTCAGTTTAGTTTTACAGTTTAGTAACTGACTTTGCTTTGTTTACTTGAACTTTAATTTATGAGTCTGGGAGAGACAGATTTCAGGGGATCTGTGCTTTTTGGCCCTGTAAACTAAGATTCCAGTTTACCTAACATTTAATTGGTTCCAAAAAAAAAGATCTTTATTTGGCAAAAGGAAAATGCATAATGTTTGCCTATGAACTTTATTTAGGTAAATATTTATTACTTGATGTTATTTCATCACTCAAATTAACTGCATTATTTCCAAGAAAGTCTCTCAACATGATAATCTTTTGAATGCTGTCAGGAAAGTTGATATTAGCTGATGACATTTTTGTATTTTACGTTGAAGTTTTAAATTCATAAATGCTAAAATTAACTTCAGAACATCAATTAATTTAAGTGTTGGCTGAGCTAAAAAGCTTTCAAGATTTTTTTCTGACCTTATGGTTTTCACTTCATCCATGGCATGAGTGATTTTCATATTTTATTTTAAGTATTTCGTGGAATTTAGCCATTTGGCAAGATTAGTCACATTCTGTTGTTACAACATGACAATTCACTGTACTTAATAATGTGTGTGTGTGCCTATGCATACACAATATTAAAGGATGCTTTTTAAAAATTTTCTTCCCATCCCAGCAGTTACACATTGATTAAGTAATATCATAATTTTCTTCACATCAAGATTTTAGTTTTCTCTTTCAATAGCACCCACTTTTGAAGTAATTAATTGGATAGCCACTCCCTTATGGATAAGAATCAGTGCATTTAAATCAGGAATTTGTCTGTGTGAGCAGAGGTTTGGACTAAATGATCTCCAAGGTCCCTTCCAACTCTATTACTACTACTACTACTACTACTATTACTACTACTACTACTACTACTACTATTATTATTATTATTATTATTATTATTGATTTGTGAGAAGGTACCTTATGGAACAATATAATTCATCCCTACTTAGTTGGCCTTCAAGAGGTAATGAATACAGATCTTGCCAAGCACATTCAGGTCACAAATAGACAGTGATATTTCAGGGTGGATGGATGGATCTTATTTATTTATTTATTTATTTAGATTGATTGATTGATTGCCATTCTGTATTTACTTATACTTATTTCAAGAAGCAGTTACTTTAAACTGATCAATCAGCTTGTTCTAAAAGCTTATACGATTCCCAATCATTTCCACTGCAACAAAGCCAATTAAGTTATAATCTTAATTGTACCATTAAGTACCATTATATATAATATATTATTATATACTATAATTATATGAGTAATATATAATTTCTCATGATCATTTTAATAATAGAAACCAATTCTACCTCTCCTGAGTTTAAGGCAAAGGAATTAAATACATAAAGGAGAATAGAAAGCTACGTATGTAGACATAAATATTTTCATAGGAAATTTTATTAAAGTGTTGATAGTCACATAAAAGTAAAATAGTCAAGAAGTTGTTCAAAATAAGAGTATTGTTTCTCTAAAATATGATTAATCGATTACATAAAGATGAGTATTTCACATTCCAGTTGTGTTTTTATTTGTTTGTTTTTACTTTTGTCACTCCATTTCTAGTGACGTGAATTAAAAAGTGCCTCAGATTTCAACTGAATTTTATTTAGGAATTGGTGAAACTATGCTTTCAACAGGTTAGAGTTAGGGTTAGGTTTCAAATAGGTGAAATTTGGACAGTCATTATTAATCTAGCATATCCACAATTAACAATGGATCATTGGATGACCCAGAGAAGACTAATAATGCATATTGTGCCATTTTCCAAATATTACAATTATTGAATTTCTTTCTTAGACTAAAAAGAAACAGTTTCAAAAGCTGAATTTTGACACCAGCTAGGACATTCTGAGTTGAAGTCCACACATCTAAAAGTTGTCAAGGTTAGGAATTTCTATAGTTTTTATACTATTCTTGTATTTCTTGTATTTCTTGATCTTGTATTTCTGCACCAAAGGACATGATATGGAGACATTGATTTTTTGTCTTTATTTCTGTATAAATAATAGGATTGTATGTGAAAATAGATACCTTGAAACAATTGGATTTGTCCATTTTTATTTGTCACAAAATATAGGCGTCCTGATATTTCAAGGACAGTCATACCATAATAGTTGTTCTGTATCTTAGATCAAGTCTTATCCAATATCAATTTTGTAGGTGAAGAATGAGTAGTACTGAAGCAAAAGAATCAGACTGAAATGAGAAAATTAAGGGTACAATGCACTCATGCTAAAAACCCAGTTTCTGTATTTCTCCGCGTTCATTCACAGACCCTTATCTACAACAGTAAGCACCACACATATACAATTGTGTGACTTTGTACAGGCTTTCCCACGAGAACAATTAGTTGCTTGAAAAAGTCATGGAAATAGATAATTGTAATTAGAGAGGGTAGAACTTCAAAAAAGAAAATACCGGCTCCTGCTAGGAAAAAATAGTTACAAATGAAAGAACACAAAGGGAGCAGAGATATTATGGTCAAGTAAGCAGGAAGTGTCATGTAAACAGAACACTGCGACAATGCTTGCACGACCCAACTAAGATTATTTACACATAGATAAAAGGGCTGTATTTTGTGCATCTAATGGACTGATTAGATTACAAGAGTTTATGAAACGAGATCTTGAAGTTGCCACAAGACTCTTGACTGTTATTGCTGAACAAAGCAAATTCTTTCTATTGGTGTACCAGCTCCAATTGATATCAAACTTTCCAAGCTATGAGTTCAATAGACATTTTCAAATAGTTTATGACATCACTGTTTTCAACACCAGGAGCAAGACATCAGGGTCTGATTATGTCAAAACAGAGGTTCTAAACTTAACTTTTTCATCACAAGGTTCAAAGAAGAAGGTTCTCTTCAAAAAATAACAAGCCATGTTCTAGGATGAAGTACATAAACTTTCATGGGCCAAACTAATAAGATACAATGGACAACTGAGGTGATTTTAAGTTTCAATTTCTCCAAGCAATTTGTCAATATCTTATATAATCTGATATGTACACATTAGGGCTGTGCCAACAATTCAAAAGTGATGGTCTACAAATGATTCCTAGCTAAGTAAAATATCTCATCCTAAAGTGACAAAGCACTTTGGCAAAATCATGAGGCTGCTTCTTAAGCTGTCTCTTGTATTGCTACACCACACTTGCTTTCAAAGACTACATTGGCCCTTACTTTTCTGAGACACATGAGAACATTTTATTGGGCACCCATGGAAATGGACTAAATGAAGTAAAGGGTCTGTGCTCTCTCTCCATGCAGGTTTTAGGTAGTTCCCGCTCTTGCAAGTCCTGTTTGACAAGCCAAATTACTACTTCTGTGAAAAGTATTTTGAAACAAGCTAAGATTAGCTTCTAAGAGATTTGGTGAATTGCTTAGAACAAACAGTACTTGCATGCATAACAGAAAACATTAAACAAAGCAAGCACAGTCCTGGATTCAGAGAAATTCTGCACTACTATATGGGCACTTTTTGCTTAGATGAAGTAAAATATTATAGAAGTTTGGACTTTTGTGGAGTTGGTGAAAGAAATACTATTTCTTAACATGAGATTAATTAAAATGTCGGGCTAATATATTTCATCAATAAGCATTTGGTTTTTGTAGGATGGTTCAGCAGTGAAATGCACTTACCTTCACTACCTGTTCGGGGAATGTGAGAGCGCACGCCTCTTCTGCGCATGCGCAGAGCCTTCTGCGGATGTACAGAGGGTCAAAAATGGGATGTAATGACGTCCCAGTGGGTAGGCGGAGCCTCCTGCCACAGGCGCTACTGGTTCGCGCGAGCCGGATAGATCCGGCCGGATTTCACCGCTGGGATGGCTTAGTATACAGAAGTCCCAACCATGAACTCGAGTGTAATACATAGCTATATTTATTATTGTTGGCATTGTTGCTGTTGTTAGTTGTATAGTCAGGCAAATTTTTAGACTGGATTTGGCATTTTTATTCACCTACCAAATCCTTCCCTAGAGTCACCTTATAAGGGAAATTGACAGCATAAACATTTAATAAATAAAATAAAAAAAATAAGGAACCTGTGATAGGCAGATATTGTTATTTAATAATATTAAAGGTATTGTAGCAGAATGTAAGCTGTTCCTCGTAAAGCTGCCTTTCAATGATGATTTTGTCAATGCCGATGGTGTTGAAATGGTGCTTCAGCTGTCTTGGAATTGCACCCAAGACGCCTATTATTATTGGTACTATCTTGGCTTTCTTTTGCCACAGTTCTTCTACTTCTATATGTAGGTCTTTCTACTTTGTGATTTTTCTCTAGTCTTTCTCATTTATTGTCTCTTTCCAGGTACTGCAATGTCCACTATCCAAACATTTTTGTCTTTTATTATCAACAATTGTTTAGTCTGCAGTGTTGTGTAGCAGAAGCTTGCCTGTTTGAATTCTAACGCCCCAGAACACATTAGCTTCTTTGTTTTCTATTACCGTGTTTCCCTGAAAATAAGACCCTGTCTTATATTTTTTTGAACCCTGAAATAAGCACCTGGCCTTATTGCCATGCACTCAAAAGCCCGATTGGGCTTATTATCAGGGGATGTCTTATTTTGGGAGAAACAGGGTACTTTGTCTATTTTGTAGTCCCACCATTTTTGGGGGGAGGGGGCCTTCTATTGCACATATTCCAATGTGCTGTTATTGCTACTTTACGATTCTATTGTTGTAATCAGTTTGTGTGATCTTTTTGCAGCAGCTAACTAAATGGTTCACTGTTTCTTCAGCTTCTTTGCAAAGGTAGTGTACTGTACTATCTGTTGTTGTCTTTTCAATTCTGGCTTTGTATGCCTTTGTTCTTAAGGCTTTGTCTTGTGCAACCAGAATTAATTCCCTTTCTGGCTCTTAGCTATTGCCAGGTCTTGTGTTTATCTGTTTTGCCTACTAGCTTCATTATGTAACAGTCATGTAATATTATGCTTTGCCGTGTCTCTTTTCTATTCTTCATTTGGCCTTTCTTATAGGCCAGTTTGGTCTCTTTGGTATTCATTAAGCCTTCATGATGTTCTAACTTCAATGCATCACTACTAACCTTCTTGACTTCAGCGTGCTTGATGTTGTCAGCCTGAAGAATCTCAGGTATTTGTACTGATCTTCCTCATCCAGATTCTTAATCTTATTTCCATAGGACATCTTGATTCCTTCAGATTTCACAATTTTCCTCTTATTAATAGTAGGGGTTGGACATTTGTCCAGTCCAACTCCATTGCAATATCTTGGCTATACATTCAGACAGTGCTGAGCAGTGATTCCATTTCAGATGGTGTTTTCCCATTCAGCTTTAGCTCATCCTTGTAGAGGAGGTGGGATAACCTAGCAGATGCATTTGATGTTTGATAGCCATGGCTTGACTTGTTCAGTGTTCTTGACAAAGGAATCAATGCAATGGCAAACCATAGTGGTGATAGTGCATCTTCTTGAAAGATTCCTTTCTTGATATTAACCTCTCCCAGTTTCTCACCATTGACCAGCGACTGTGTCTTCTATTGTGCCATTGATCTTTGCTCAAAGCTTCTGATGTTTTTCCTGACTCTTGTTATTTCTAGTAACTTGATTATCCAGTCATGTGACAAATACCTTCCTATAATCTATCCAACCTACATTCAAGTTGTTCTTTCTTCTCTTATAGTTTTCCAAAATCATCTTGTCAGTTGATCTTTTGTCCCTCTGCTGTTTGGACAGTTTCTGTTTCTGCTTTAATATTTCCACTGCTTGCTTGATCTTCCTTGTTTCTAGATGATATTTTTATCAATATTCTTTACTTTTTATTTTTATTTAATATTAGATTTTTATCCTGCCTTTATTACTTTATAAATAATTCAAGACTCAATATACTTAACACTTCTTCCTCCTATTTTTCACACAATCAGAAACCTGTTGGTGGATTGGACTGAGAGAGAGGGCAATTGGCCTAAGTCACCCAGCTGGCCTTCATGCCTCATGTGGGACTAGAACTCACAGTCTCCTGGTTTCTAGCCCAGCATCTTAACCACTAGACCAGAGGTCTGCAACCTTAAACACTCTAAGAGCCATTTGGACCCATTTCCCACAGAAAACACCGGGAGCCACAAAACCTGAGTGGGCGTGGTCAACTTGACATCACTCACTCTCACAGACACATGATCCTCACCTAGCCATGCCTATCCAGCCAGTCATTAGGGCAGAGAACCGGCTGTTAAAAAACCTGGAACCACAAAACCCTTTTCACATCTCCCTCCCTCTCTCTCCCTCCCTTCCTCTCTCTTCCCCCTCTCTATATCTCTATGTCTCTCTCCCCTTCTATCTCCCACCTCTGTGTCTCTATGTCTCTCTCTCTCCCTCTCTCTCTCTCCACCTCTCTCCCCTCTCTCTGAATTTCTCTCTCTGTGTATCTCTCTTTGTCTCTCTCCCCCCTTCTTTCTCCCCCTCTCTCTGTATCTCTCTCTGGCCAGCTGTGGTTGCGAGAGGAGAAGGAGGGGGAGGAGGGGGAGGAGGATTGCCTGAAGGGAAGCCTCCACCGCAACTCGTGCTCATTCCTCAGCCCACTGGATTTCCAAAAAGTTGCCAAGAAAAAAAAGAAGGAGTAGCGAAGAGCCCCAAGGAGAGCTCACCAGGTTGACCCACCCTTGGCTTTCTGAGAGAGAGAGAAGATACAGACAGAGAGAGAGAGACAGACAGACAGACAGACAGACAGAGACATAGAGAGAGGGTGAGGGAGAGACTGGCTGACGGGCAAGCGTCATTGGCGAGGGTGCTCCGGCTTTCTCCAAGCCTGACCCCTGGAGTGGGAATGCAAGGTTTGGTGGGGCCATCCCCCCTTTCCCGCTGCCCTGAGCTTCTTTACTTCTCCAGCGAAGCAGTGCCGCCACTGGCTTCCATTGAAAAACGTCCTCCAGGCAATGAAAGTCCCCCATGCAAATTTTAAAGCCGCGGCTGGGCACTGCAGGCCCATCTCCTTTTCCATCATCCTCTCCTCCCAGATCCCATTCCCACCCCGCCAGCCCTCGTGTTAGCAAAACCGGCATCAGTTGCAGCCAGGTTGGGCCAGTGTCTCAGGGCGGAGAACAGGTTGCACATCTCCCCAAATGACTGAGGCATGCCCAGCACCAACAAGGGCTGGAAGAAGCTCCAGCAAGAGTGAGGCATTGGAGAATCAGCCTTGGACGCTTCTGCATCACCCGCTGTCGCCCTTACCTTCTCAGGTCAGGTGAGGAGTGACTGGGAAGGGAGGGTGAGGGGCGGGGCCAGCCAGTGGTGGGAATCACACGACAGGGAGTCACAGCAGAGGACCCAAAGAGCCGCAGGTTGCAGACACCCACACTAGACCAAACGGGGTCTCCTTAGCTTCTTTTCTTTCATTTGTCCTAGCTTGCTTACCTCTGAATTTAGCATGCTGATCTTATTTTCCAATCTGATCTTCCATTTTGTTGGTACACTGATTTTTGTAAATATTTGTTGATTTTGCATCCAAGCTCTTCAGTTATTATTACAGTTGCACTGTACATTAGTTTGTTTCTTACAGTGAGTGGTACTAATGTTCAATATTACAGTATTGGCATCTTTTAATATGTGCTAGCTGGGGGGGGGGGTTGTAACAGGCTTCAATGCAGGCAACATTTTTGTGCTATTTTAGATAATCAGTTATTTGTTTCTGTGCCTCTTGTTTTTAGTTAGAGGATTTTGTTCTTTCTGGGGAAAAAGCAGAGGAAAGGGTGGTTGGTTAGAAATGAGAGTGGTTCAATAGCTATGCTAGTTTCCTCTACTGATTCCATCTGTTTTGTTTCTCCTATCTGAACTATTCTGGCATAGCTTCAATTTCTTTGTCCTGGGTAGACCTTTGTAATTCTTCTAATTCTACTTCTGGGAATGCTTTATATTGTATTATTAATTGATAGCCTCTGTTCTGTTACTTCTGATTCAGGAAGTTATTCTTTCCAGAACTGGTGCATTCTTTTCAGATATTCTCTTCTCATTGGACTCAATTTGTCATAACGAATCATTATTCCTTTGCTTCCAGTCACTGTATATTTGTGATGGGAAAGTAATTTTACTTCCAATGGTCCAGACCCTGCTTACAAAGGGGGGGGGGTATTTACCTTTGCTACCGGTTCACAAATGTGAGCATGCGTTCGTGCCCACTCGCTTCGTTCACACGTGCCACCTTCACACATGTGCAGGACCTTCTGCATATTCGCAGAGCATCAAAAACAGGACATGATGACGTCCAGGTGGGTGGGCACAGCCTCCTGCAGCCGCTGCTACCAGTTCGCCCGAACCGGATAAAACCGGCCGAATATCACCACTGCTGCTTACTCAATAACAATAGTTATTTCTCTATATATAATTTATTATTTCACACATCATTGTGTAATCATGGCTGCCAGTTTTTTATTTGGTGTTGGCTTCGTAGCGATTAAGTGTTGTCCAAGATTGTTTAGTATTATATGCAGTGTGTCATTAACACTGGGACCACTACAGCTGGTTTATGCTTTATTTTTTCCATTTCAATTTTCAAATGTTAATACTTTGTGATCTTCTTTAATTCTTTCTCTTCTCTTCTACTATCACCTAGTATTGTTGTGTCAATTATCTACACTTTCTTTTTAACCACAAATTTGATGTGATTTTATCGTTTTGTATTCAGAAATTCCACAATATTTTAAACTGCTGATTTTTTTTACTATCTTTTCAGTTATCTGTTCCCACCAACTTTTCCTTATCAGCACATGATAATTTTTGCAGATGTTCCAATGAATCAGTTTGGCAGCTGTGTTGTTATTTATAATCAGCTGTGTGATCTTCTCAGCAAAACTGAGTATATGATCTATTGCTGCTTCTGCTTTTTTGCATAATCTGTACTTTGAATCATTTGATGATTTTTTAGTTCTGGTGTTGGCTGCATTAGTTATAATAGTTTGCATATGAGCAACTAAAATCAAGCCTTCGGTTTCTTTTTTCAGTGTTCCTATTGTAAGAAATTGCCAGGTTTAGCATTATACATTTTCCCTTGATCTTTTATAGAAATTGGCCATGTAATGCTTTCCCTTGCCAGCATGTTTTTATATCATTTTTAATTATATCATTTTGATATTCTTGTTTTGTCTCCTGTACATTCAGTAAATTCCAATTTTTAACTTGCATCAATGCTTGATTTTGAAGATCCTTTACATCAGTAAATGCTTGTTTTTCTTCTTGAAAAATTTATTTGAGTTATATTTTCTTGTTTTTCGATCCAAACTGTTCAGCTTGGGTCCGGTTAATTCCATTGGTGTATGTTGTCTCCAGGTATTGATGGCTTTGATGGTGTTTCCATCGATAAAATTATTCAGTAATTTAAATAATTATTAAATGGTTCATCTTATAGTCAGCCAGATGTTCAGACAGGATTTGGCGTTTTTATCTACCTATCCAGTCCTTCGTAAGGACCCTGGATAGACAGATGTTGATGTGCGATGGTGTTAGAGATAGGATGTGAGTTGTTCTGAGTAAAGCTGCCTTTTGCAATTGACTGATGGTGAATTTGTAAAAAAAAAAAGTTATTATTATTTAAATGTAATACATGCCACCCACAGCCCAGTAGTTCTGGATGGTTATTTTTATTTGCAATAGTCATGCAATTGCAATTTAGATGCATAGAACTACTTATTCACCTACCAGCTTAGTGCCTTGCAGCATGTGGAAGTATATTTTGTGGAATTTCCTCCAGATGTGTCATATCTATAACCACTCTGAGAATCTTGGATACTGCAATTATTGCACACATATAGGGGGCATCAGGTTTAGAGTCTTTTTTTAAGTATTTATCTCTAAAAGTAAGTATTTTTAAAAAATATTTTGGAAAGTCTTATAAATAATGTAGCACACAGAGGGGCCTGGCAAAAATCTGGACATAGCGTTGTACAATAATTTCTGCTTCTGCAAATGAATTTTTGTCTTTTCTTCTTGCTTCTTGTCAGGGAATTGATGAAATTTAATCTGTGGCTGAGATGCTGAAGCTTTCTTAGATACTCACAGTGAATTAACAATCAAAGCAAATTCTGAACTTAAACACTGTTATCTGCTGCAGAAAAGTTTTAAAATGTATTATTGCCACACACTCAGAAGAATTAAGGGTTGATCTGTTTTATTCAGCAAAATCTTTTAGAGAAATCAGTTTTACAATTTACTAATTCCAATTGTGGGTACATGCATGCCTGCTTATTATGTATTTATTTGATGATAATTTAATTTAATTTAATTTAATTTAATTTATCACATTTCTATGCCGCCCAACTCCCAAGGGACTCTGGGCAGCATAGAAATGTGCTTATAATAAATAAGCACCACTCACTATAGAGTTTTTTTTTTTAATCTACTGTTTTCTTTTTCTTGCTATGCAATTAGATAGTTATTTCCTATGTAATTAAGCCTAAGACACAATGAGAAAACAGCATCAGTTTTATTTTTTGCGCTTTGACCATTGACCCACTTACAAGTACACAAGACTGAATTCTAGGTTTTAAAAAGGAACAGCTGGCCCATTTCATATACCGATCAAGGTACAAGTACTTGAAAAATAAATATATTTAGCTTATAGGACAGACCTTGGACTATCACTTTAGACATTAACTTATTAAATCTTTGTGTCTCTAAAGTGACCTTTGTCCCTTGAATAAGCTGGGAGGGTGATGCAATGGGAACTTGCATCTATAAAAGGTGAACAAGGATGTTCAGGTGTACTCATTCCCTTTTTTGAAAAAAATTGATGGGCCAAAAAGGATTCAAAGATGATGCAGGGTTTGAAAGTTTTGGCAATCTTCTCAATTTGTTCAGCCCTACTATTTCAGGTAAGGACATAATTGGCATTTGGATTTCAAAATTGTAAGCCAAATGTATTTCAATATATATTTCATGCCTAAGAGATATCTGTTATCAGAAGGGATTCAGTGTCTGAAGGGCCGTTATCAAGAATCCAGGAATGACCTATTACTGTTTCAGTATTGGACTTCTTCCTCAATGGATTGAATTACATCTGTTTCCAATGGCTTCTGCTTACCCAGTAAATTCAGGAAGGGTGGACTACTCCAGGTCTCTTCTCATGTCATCTTCAGAGACCATGGGGGAAAACCTGAGTTATGGTTTCCATTTTTTGGAATGGCATTCTCAAGATTTTCACCACATTTGTTTATTTAAGAAGCCACAAACCCTAGCTTTTCTGGGAAAGACAGTGATGATGACCAAGAGATCTTATGTTCCAGGGAAATTTATTGTGATAGGTAGCTTGGTATATGTATATTTGTTTACCTTATTGGATTTTGTTTAACTTGTTTAACTGATTGGATTTTGCCTTTTCTTTTTGTAAAAAGCCCCGAGTTTCAAAATTGAGCTAATCTGCAAATACTGTCAATATATTACTATGGAAAATTAGTAGCATTAAGATGTAAGTTATGTGAATTTCTGTGGGACAGGCAAGTTTTGAAATTATCATTGACTTAATTAATTTTTGTACAGAAAGAGTAAGCGGTCATAAATTTCATGCAGAAATGACAGGATCTGAGAAAAAGTCTGAAGAGAATTCTATGGGCTGAATGTTTAAACAGATTTCAGTTTCATGTCATAGCCAGATTATAATTATGTTTCAGATACACTGTGCTTCACTGCATCCAGAAAATGCTCAGCTTCTTAGACCAAAAAGAACGACACCTTTCTGGAGAGGACTTTCAAGACCAGTTGGAGCACCATGCAGGGATAACAGTGAATGCTTCACAAGAGTGTGCAGGTAATTTCCTTCTCATGCCTGAAAATGAAAAATGTTTCATGCAAGTGTTTTTACTGTTAGGATAACTGCAATTATCAGGTTATTTTGAATAGGAGAAAGGTAAAAATAAATTAACATTTCTCCAGGTCTGTATATTAGCAGAAGGAAAAAAATCAATACAAAAGAAATTACAAATCTAGACTTCATTTACAAAATATTTTCTATTTAATGTTAAAACTGAAAACATTAAACAGTAATTTTTAATATAGTACAGTACAGATTGAAATTAAAAACATTTTGGAAAATGAAATGCAGGCAATCTAGGACAATCTAACATGAAAACTGATTTACCTTTATTGATACATTTCTTATTCCTTGCAATTATACATCATTACCATCAAGAACAAAAACCTCCCATTTGGATGTGCAACTCTAAAAAATGAGCTAAATAAGTACTGGTAGCACTATTGCTTTCCTGAAACAAAGCAATGCAATGTTTGCTTCAATATTACAGAAACTACTGTTAAAATACTAGATTCTTTCTTACATATGAATTAATCTTAATGTGCCTAAAATAGTAATCAGACTGATTCTTTGTTTTATTTTGCAGGAACAAACTATGTTCTTTAAGAATATTGCAAGAGTAATTATGTCTTAAGAAGAACAAGCTGTTACCTTGGATTATGCTCCCCTTTATTTATTGTCACATCTCCTAATATATATATATTTAAAGCTTTTTCAATTGGTGCTTCAGTTGTATGGACAAATGAAAGAATTTCAACTTGGCAGAAATATATGCTAATTTAATTTATAGTTTCCATCTTGTTCTAAGATGCGCTTTTATCGAAGCTACGGTAGCTTCAATTGATTTTATCTTTTATTTGTATTTTTTTCTGTGCAAAAAAATAAAATAAATACTTGTAAGAGCAACTACAGTTTGATATTTGTCTTGCATACCATTCAAAAGAGAAAGACACATAACAATTAAGACACACTGAAAATATTCTGAGAAGAGATGGACTTTCCCAACAGATGACTCTTCTGAGCAAAAGTGATAAGATTTTGACTCTAACTATTAATAGTGTTAGACAATTTCAAGCAGTTTCCAGTCTTAATGAAGCACTTAAAGAACATTAAATTATTAACAATAAGCATTTAAATACCACCAATTCCAACACTCTTCCAAGTTTTTTCCCTTTTTAATTTTTCCTATGGCTTTCAAACTTACATTGCGTAGTGGGTAATGCTGCAGTCAGCTTAATGAAAATATTTCAATGATAATTATAGGAAGTCCTGTCGCCTTCCCACTATTATGTGTTCAGGAAATGAGAGGACAGATCACAATTGCTCCCATTCTCAACCTGAAAAGATTTTCTGATCTAATGTGCAATGCCATGGCAGAAAGGTTTATACTAAAGGATTAATTCAAGCACAGTGCTTATAAAGTTTATTACAGAAAATCTATTTGATATTTATTAAACTTAGTTTCTCCAGTTACAGTTCTGCATTGTACAAAGCATTTTAATGACACAATAGTTAAAAAGATCTTTACAAATTGAAATGCGATACCCTTTTTTCCAAATATTTAATTGCCATAAATTTGTTTAAAAATACACATTAAACGCATATTTCAGACACTAAACTTTCTATAATCTCAATACCACAAAATACATAGAATATACTATACAGATGTGGAAAAAAATCTGGTTAGTATATAATACTTTGCTCACCATTAACATACGTGAAATGCACATATACTGACTTAGAAATCCTAATTTGGAGCCCCAAAGTACCCTTTTGAAATTTCAAATGTATTGCAAAGGAAAGGAAAAGGAGAAAAATCACAGTTTTATATGTTTAGTTTTGGTTGAGAACAGATGACTAAATAGTAAATAAAAAATGTAAGTAATGGACACAGCATGTACAATGCACACAACAGACAGCCATATTGCCAATCATAATCAGTACCAAGATGCATGTTCAAGGTTATTTTTTTTAAAAAAGAAAGATTTTTTTTAAAAAAAGATAAAAGGGTACAAATAACCTCTCTCCCACCCCCCCATCCCATACGTTTGCCCAAACTAAAAGAAAACCTTCCTTACCAAATAATTTCAAATAAGATAAAGAATCTTTAATAAATATATAAGCACTTTATCCTCCATATACAAAACTTCTTAAAACCATTTAAAAGGGGAGTTTGATACAAATGTGCTTGCAGAGACTATGCCTGGACTGTGCAGCCACATTTTCAGACATCCGAATGTAATCATCATGGGACAGTGGCTGCAGTTTTGATGTTTTTTATTCACTAAGAGAGAGAAAATGGTTTTGAATCCAATATGCCAACATCATTCCTATTTTGGCAGTCACATTATCAGAAACAAAATGCTTTGCCAATAAGTTTTTAAATAGAACCAAGAAGCAAAACCAACATTTCAGTAAGTTCAACAGGTTTCTTAGTGGAAGTGGTGGTACAAATGAACTGAATTTGTTTAAAACTCGGATCAATCAGTAAATGCAGAGGGCATGAATGCATTTAGTGAAAATGCTTGCATTTCCAGAACAGCCTCACTCCAGTGAAATTGATTAGTAATTTATCTCCCATATGCTATTATAAAATGCCATAAATACATTGAACTTATCTAAAAGAATAAAACTGATCATCACACTTTGTATTGTACAGCTAAGCTGTGTTTGTTACACCCTGGGGGGAAATGAAGTTGCATAATAGTGTTCACTAGTAAAGTATACTGTTGAACCATTGGAAACTCAAATTTCCCACAATACTGTTTTCTGCTCAATTTAAAATCATTATGTCCTTGATCCAAATATTTATGAAATATTTGCTATTCAAGACTCTTATCCTATGATTTGGAGGTTGCTTTCTCCTTTAACGTTAAACGTATTCAACTTGATTTGCTCAGGCCCATTTAAGCCATTTTAATAAAAATACGGCAGAGTTGATTACAGGGCAAGGAATTATACATAGCAAAGTTAGTATTTCCTATAAACTGCCAAATTTGGCAAACTATACAGTTATCTGCTGCAGCTGTGACTTACTTGCCTTTGGCAAGCAAATATACCTATTGGCGCCATATGGCTGCACCTGCTTCATAACACTCTTACATGAGTTGTTTTGTATAAAATCATAGTAATCAAGCTTCAACAATCTAAAAGAAACTGAAAGCATTCCTGCATAAAATGCAAAATTTATCACCACCATCAAAATGAGGATGGTTCAACACTCAATAGATATTGTGATGTAGTTAGATGTACTATAATCTAACACAGATAATAACGAACTTTGAACAGGCTTAATTTCATCTATTTCTGCATATAGATATAGTATTAGAAACACGTATATTACAAATTGCATACTGCCATCAAAAGGTCTATAACCATTTGCTCTTCTTTACACATAAGAGACTTAAATTGTATTTGAACACGTTGGGGTCATTTAGTCTAGTACCCTGGATGTTCATTTAAGATCCAAAAGGAAGTAGCCAAGTATGTACAAAATCACTGGGTCCTAGACTAAATTTGCCATCAGAACTTCATTTTAGAATGGAATGTGCCAATTGTTTTCTAACCTATTCCTAACGCCCAAAATGAAACTTTTATAACCTCTCAGTCTAATACAGTCTGAATTCACTGCCAACACTCTGGTAAAGCATTTCAAGATCTCTAGTGGATTTCATCCTACCATTTGTGAATTGTTCTCCTAAAACTCAGCAAGTTTTTTGGGGAGGGGGGGGGAAGACGGGGGAGGAAAGATCAAAATTATGTGTGCGATGAAGCAATTCATTTTGCTCACTCAGGTGTAAAGTATTAAGCCATCTTATAAAGACGCATCACTGGGATATATTAAAACACTGATATGTGTTAATACTCAGTCATGGACTCGATAATATATAATATTCCAGAGTTTTCAAACGAAAATAATTGAACAATTTCTGTTATGGGCTGAGATGTATACGCAATGGGCTCAATACAAATTAAGTCCAACTCAACTAAGGAAAGTCACTTGCCTTTGAACTTTAAGTTTATTACGTCCTTGCACTTAACAATGAACTTTGGCAAATTACTCATGCACTCCTGAGATCATTGAATTCTTAAGTTAGGTGCAGTGGTGAAATCCAATTTTTTTTTTACTACCAGTTCTGTGGGCGTGGCTTGGTTTGCATGGTGTGGCTTGGTGGGCATGGCGGGGGAAAGATACTGCAAAATCTCCATTCCTACCCCACTCCAGGGGAAGGATACTGCAAAATCCCCATTTCTTCCCCACTCCTGGGGGAAGGATATTGCAAAATCTCCATTCCCACCCAACTCTGGGGCCAGCCAGAGATGGTATTTACTGGTTCTCCGAACTACTCAAAATTTCCGCTACCTGTTCTCCAGAACCTGTCAGAACTTGCTGGATTTCACCCCTGCTTAGGTGGCATTTTAAAAGTTGATAATTTGATTTCAATTGCTTGAAAATTCGACTGATCACTTAAATTGGAAAACAAACGATTTATTATGAATAAACAATCAGTTTATTTAGGACACCCAAATAAGACCTCCACGAGACAGCTATTGCAACAGGTAAACTCATTGCAGCTTAAGTCTACATTTAAACCTAGAGAAGCCTTGCTAAATTAATAAAGAGACAAACACTTAGGAAGTATCTGGAGATATATAAAAAATCAGTCTGATATATACTATTCTAGTTTTAAAAACAATAGATTAAAAAAGAGACATTTTCTTACTGCTAGTCTATGTTAAATGGGTACAAAAGGAAGCAAACTAGTCAAATGATCATTGCAGCACCTTATAAGAAGAGCGCCTATAATCCACGCTGGGATAATGTAAAGATTTTACTATAATAAATGTGTCAGGCACTTTCAAATGTCAAGGATGTTGACTTTTGATATTAGCAAGAAAATTAGTCTTGGAAAATTAGCTATTTATTATTTGACGCTAGCAGGAATCTGTGCTCTTCCTCTTGAATCTATGGTTTATGAAAATGCATATATTTTAAAATTGCTTTTCACAATTGATATTTTTACTCAAGCAGCTTACATGAAATAAACACTGAAAGCCTGCTAAAAATATTTCTTTAACTCTTTAATCTCTGTGTTGAGAGTAAATACAATAAATTGTTTGCTAAGGGAGCAATTTAAAAAATCTTCTCCAAGACAGCTGCTCACACTGACTGAAAGGAACACAAGTATGTGGAACACTAGTACGTTGCAATTTCATACAAACAGATGGGTTTTCCCATTATTGATTAGCTAAGGTGATTTTGCACATAGTAAATTTACAGTGATAATTCAATCACTTACATGGCAAAACCACAATATACTTTTTTGTATAAACAAAAATGCTGTATGGTTGTGCCTACATGTTTTTCTTCTGCTCTCACAACTCATTCTTGTGCTGCAGGGTGCAACAGTAAGCTTTAATGACATCGAATACAAACCAAGTGATTAGCAACTTCAACGAAACAGATCGGAAGTATCAGGGTATAAAAGAAACCATGTATCCCATCAGGATACAAATCTCTATGAATATACAAACTATTCTTTAGTTGTTATAATTTATGAAGCTACTGAACTTTCACTGTCCCAAAGATACTGCAATACTAATTGGTGTAAAATTCTATCCTTCTTTCAAAACTCGCCATCATTTTGGCACATAGCTTATACAGCTAGACATAATTTTAGTGCAATTGTTTTCTTGAACATGCATGTTCACATCTGGGTGGGTTTTAGGAACAAGGGCAGGCAAAGCAGCATATCACAATTCCACAACGAAAAGGTTTAGAGTCTGACTCTAAAGCACGAGCAACATGAATTGTCAACAAATGACAGCCACTAGAATTAGGAAAAGGAAGTACAATTTTACTGCTGGAGACTGACTGGATACCAGGTCCTAAGTGTAAAACGTCTTGTAAACAGTATTTAAAATCTTCATCTAAAAAGGCATAAGGCACACCAGACATGATAGGGACGCTAAAGCAGTATTTTTTTTCTTTTAGTCAGATAAGCACCTTCTATGAAAAGGTACCTTGCTTATTAACCTTAAAGCAGATTTTCATGCATGATTCTTGCTGATCACAGTTATTTCATTATAATTAAATAATCTGTTCCCATCACAAACATTTAACATTAATGAATGTGCCATAAAATGGCATAAAAGCAAAATTTCAAATTAATTGGACCGAACAGTTTAAAATGTCCCTGTAATTCACAGGTCTATTCTCTACCCCGTCTTGTCCATTACATAATTCTGACAAAGACAGATGTTTGTCACACATGGCGTTTTCTGATGAAGCACGTCAGTTTCACATAAGGAATTACTACTGTTAGAAGCTTTGGTGTCTAACAATTACAAGTTAGGAAATAAAAGAGGCTGCACCAAAGTACGAGATTGTCCATCTGAAACCATTCCTATTTTATACTTGGAGACTGAAGTCCATTGTGACTCACATCACATTGAATATTGCATTAAATGCAATATTTTGTAACGTACTGAGATTATTAGTGTTAAGACATGTGTTTCGAAACTGATTTGCCATACAAATACTTGAATATTTTGACTTCAAATGGTTTAATTGATGATGAAGTTATAACCTTGGAACTTAGCACATCAATAAAACTGTGGCCATCATTAAGGGTTGACTTAAATATGCAGGAAAATGTGTGTGTCTACACTTTAAAATCTATCAACCCTGACTTTCTCTTACAAGCTCCACCATCACAAGACATTACAGAATAACAAAGCTCACAAAATACTTAAATAAAGTGTCTACATTTAATCTTCACTAAGTACTTGATTAGGTAAAATTCATAGGAAAAACAGCTAAGTTTTAAACCAGCCCCAAAACACAGCTTTTAAAAACAAATTAAAATAAATAAGTTTTAAAACAGATTTGTTAGGCATCATTATTAGAATTCCAATCCAATTGCAAATCAGTGAATCCATTTTACATTAAAACATTGCAGAGTTTAAACTATTTTTAAATATTCTTTTTTAAAATGGGGTCAGCTGAAAAAGTTCATTAACACAATGTTTGGAGGTTCTTACACACATGATGCTGGGAGACACAGGAAAGTGTTCCTTTCTCTTTGATTTCACTTTCTTTGCTTTCATTATGGCAGTCTTCCTTACTTTTTTTTATGACACAGTGTTGAAAAAAAATCAGAGGCAGCAAGCCTCTTACTTCAATCCAGTTATAACTTGGCATCCACACGCAACCAATGTAATCCCTGTCGGGTGTAATGTACCAGATCTGTCATAACACTTGCATTAAAGATCAGAGGACCCATAACTTTGTCCAGTTCTGCAAAAAATTCTATAGAAAAAAAAAGAAAAGAAAAATAATCAGATTGAAAAAGACTGTTTCTCATGACATCTCCCAAAACAAATTGATAGAAATCACATGCCTTGTTAGTTTTTATAAAACTACAGTATAATCCAAAAAGAGATTGGAAAATATATCAAAGCTTTATTGCTTTAATTGACTCAGCAGCAACGATTTCTTCTTCTTCTTTTTTAATTGAAAAAAGTTCACTCTCCTGGAGTATAAATTAATGCAATTCAATCTTACCCTTTTGTTCTCTGGCAAGCTGATCTGCTTGGTCCCAAATTTCAGTGGCATACAGAAAGTTGGAAGTAACCTGGACGTAGCTGGCTGCCATCTGATGTATCCTCTGTGGAATAGTAACTGAAGAAGCACTCCCTGAAGGGTTGGTTGACCCTGACGAGTAATTTCCTGAATTCCCTGGAGACAATTTTGGTGAAACTGGAGATGGCATGCTGACAGGTTTGCTAAAAATTAAAAGGGGAAACTTTCTTTACTAACACTTGCAAAACAGAAAACTTTACTAACACTTGCAAAACTACAAAACTCCTATAAAGTTACATAATTCAAAACCTGCATTCTGCTATTAACTATAGAAACACAATTTCAATATTTGTGCCCTGAGTTATCTGGTAGCTGCAGCAGAAACCCATGTAGCATCCAGTATTAAACCTCCTTTAAACACCTTTTCTAAGGAGGTAACTGAATATAAGGAGTACTATGCACTCCTTGTTTTATAAATTATTTTTTATGTTTAATTGTAATTTCTTTGATTGTTGTGCATAGCCCAGGGTAGCTGAGAGACAGGCAGCATACAATTTCTGTCCATCTAATTTTTCAAACACACAAACATGTATGTGTGTTTATGTTTATTCTGCAAAATGAATTATGATTGGGGTCCATGTGTACAATCTCTTATTTAAACCATTCAAACTGCTTATAAGTGTTCAGTGATATTATTAGTGTTATAATGGTACTACTACCACTGCTCTGGTAGATGATATAATTATGCAATAAAATCCCCTTCCCCTTTATTTGTGAAAATTTGACAGAAGTCTGCATAAGAAGTTTGAATCTATCAGGAGAAAACAGAAAAGTTCTGTCATATAAAACATATATATAGGAAATATTTAGCCACAAATTAATTAAAAAGTAAAGACTTATAGAACAACTGCTTTTATAATGCTTCAAAACTGGACAGGAATTTCAGATATCCATTTCATATTTTCACTGTTTAATTCATGCCTTCATACAAAAGACCCAATAATGCATTACATAAATGCTTACCTTCCCATACCAGGTGATGGGGCTTGAGAATTGTTATAGGAATTCTGTTTAGGAAAAACCCAGAAATTTCAAAATGAATGCAAATTCAATACTATATGTTTTACAACAACAAATTTCTAAAAAACCGAATCAATCCATAAAGTGCTTTGATATAGTCCATTTAAAACATATTACAGCACCAGGAAGAATTTGAGTAAGAACGGAAGTCAAATCTAGGCATAATCACTACTAAAATGAAGTGTAAACATGTCTGCATAATTAAATAAGTGACACAATAAACTTTCCAAAGGCATTATTGCTGAATTATATATCAATGATAACATTTATTTAGGAAAAGACTAACAAAATTTCAAATTATAAATTAATACATTTTAAAAAAAACACACATTTTTACCTTCAAATGTTCAGTCAGTGTCTTGGAATATTTTAACGCACTTTCCTTCTTCAGCTTGAAAAGTCTTAAATATAAGAGGGACTGGCATCTCAGACTAATAAAAAGAAGAATGCTACTATTTTAGAAATTTGCTAATAAAAGATCCTCACTGATCTTTAATTTATTTTATTAATTTATTTATTTTGTCAGATTTATATGCCGCCCTTCTCCTGCAGGACTCGGGGCAGCTCACAACAATAAAACAACCCGACAATAAATAAGAGTTAAATGATATTAAAACCAATTTAAAATCCCCAATCCCCAAGTTAAAATCTACAACAGATCAGGGAAGTTGGTGAAAAAGCCATGTCTTTAGGTCAGCGCGGAAGGTGCCGTCTGGAGCTCAGTGGGCAACCCATTCCAGAGGGTCGGTGCGACCACAGAGAACGCCCTCATCCTGGGGATGGCCAGCCGACACTGTCTAGCCGAGGGGACCCAGAGGAGGGCAGCTCTATGTGAGCGCACTGGGCGGTAGAGATTACACTTCTACTGAGATTCTTTAAAAATAGCTTTTTAAAAATTGAAATAGTCAAATTTCAATAAAGATTAAAAAGAAATGCAAGTATTAAAACTCAATTAGGCTTTTTTGCTTTATTATTAATAATACAGTGAATAATTATTTATTTTTATAGTGACTGTGTTGCTTTCAGATATTAAACTAGAATAGTAATATATGCTTTATCTGACCACACACAAAATGAAAGTATGCCCAAATACATTTTGCCTCTAGCTATTCCCATTCTTTCTAATTTAGTTCTGAATACATACCATAGTACTGCTAGCCTTTTGTCTGCAGCAGTTGCATCTGGTGCTGAGCAATTCTTTAGCTTCATAGTGTACCTTCAACCAAAAAAGAAGACAAATAATACATTTTAAAACTCTTTTTCACTTTTAGTTTTAAAAAATATATCGCCCAAAACGCTTATATACTAAGCATTCTCCATTTCTTAAAACCATGTCAAGTATAGCAAAATACACTGTACAAAGCTAAGAATTAAGAAAGTGTTTTAAATGATAGTTCTGCAAACACTTGCAAAATATTAACTTTTTCTATATAAGATTTAATACCTTACTTTGGCCACAAACTAAATAATAAAAACTCAATGATATATCCTGTTATACTCCTAGTTGGCAAGTCAATTTAGTTCAGATATTGACTCAGTGCCTAGAGGCTGTGAGAATCTGGATGGGAGGAACCAAATCCAACTTAACCTAGGAAAATGTAGTGGGACTGGGTTTGGGTCCCCTTGGATCTGGTGCCATGTTTAACTCTTGCTGGGGCTGCTTTCCCTTGGATAGAGCTGGTGCACAATTTGGGGTGGGGGCGTTCCAGACTACAACGCTGCCTCAAGGAACAAGCTAGGGGAACCTTTGGACAGATTCATTTCATTCAACAATTGGACAGATTCATCTCATGCAACAACTGCACCCATTCCTAGACGGGAAGGCCTTGCTTACAATCATTTACTTCCTAATCATTTTCCAGTTAGATCACAATGCGAGTTACATGGCTTCCCTTGAAGACAATCTGGAAGTTACAACTAGTCTGGAATGTAGCAAAATGCAAAGTTTTGAGTAGTTTGTCTGTACTTCTCCACTGCTCTCCAGTTTTGTTCCAGGTGCAATTCAAAGTGTATCATATCAGAGAAGGTGGGCATGTTTGCTCCAGATGCTGTAAATGTTGCCGTCTGCTGGGACCTAGAAAGTAGGCCACTACTACTCTCCTTGCTTTCCTGAAGGCATTGGAAGAACTGATTCTTTTATGCGCTGAGTTAGGATGAGGCTGTAGTCTGGTCAATGTAAATATTGCTGAATGGGCCATTGGGAGTTTTTGATGTTGATTTGATTGACTCCTTATATTTTTATTGCTATTTCTGTGAGCCATCCAGAATTATTGTACAAAAAAAAGCTGCCATGTAAGTCTTATAAACAGATGTTGGCAACTGAAGAACACCTCTAGAACCAACTATTAATAGTATATCACTTAGGAGTACAATTCCCTATTGTGTCCCTATTCTGGTAATTATACTAATTGATTGTCTATATAACTTACTTGATGAGCTCCACAGTTTCAGAATACATAGGGAATGGGGACTTGGATTCCTGAGCATTTTTCTCCAATGCATTCCCACATTCAATAAATGAAACTACAGCATCAAGGTAAAAAACAGCTTTTTCAAACCTGTCAGACTAAAAAAAAAAAAAAAAAAAGGTCTTACATGGAGATTTATGACAAAGTCAAAGAATTCACCTTAAAAGGATTCAATCAGCAGACAATACATTTTTCTTACCAGTTTATCAGCATTATGTTTTAATTTCTTTGCTTCTTGCAAATAGTGATCTGCTGAGTAGCTTCTGCAACATAAAATGAAATGGTAACATTACAAAATGTCTAATCTTTGTTGCTCTGCTTATTTCATTATTTGTGTCTATTTGAGGATGGAGTGCAAAGAGTGTTTATTCAAAACATTTATATAGCTAGCCATCTTGCAACAAACTCTGAGTGGCTCCCACAAAATAAAAAAATATCCATAATAAAACATAAAAGCCATATTAAAGCTATTAAAGCCATAAACATTAAAACAAAAAACCTGGCACTAAATGAAGCTTCTGACATGCAGTCATCTTATCCTATCTCGGAGATGATGGGAAAAGCTCAAGTTTTCAACACTTTTTGGAAGGCTAGGAAGGTAGAAGCCTGCTGAACTTCAGGGTAAACAGTGTTCCATAGGACAATAGCTGCCATAGAAAAGGCACACTTCCTAATTCCCATGAAGTGGCAAAGTTTAACAGAAGGGACTAGGAGTGGGCTAAATATCTCATTTAACTGAGACAGAATAAAAAAAATGGAATGAAATGGAGAAGCCTGCCTAAATTGTCACTAATTTGGCATGGGAAATAACTTTTCTTGGGTTGCACAATTATATACTGATACCAGGAGCAGTAAACACTTTTAATACTATTTAGGATACTGTGCCAGAAACAGTGATGAAATAGTCATCTTCCTGCCTTCAAAACAAACACAAACCCTCTTATCTCCTCCAAGACATAACTCCAGCCTAGTAATGTTCACTGTTCTTCAATCTGCACTGATATAATGCAGAGCTTTTAGAACAGGGGTCCCCAACTCGTGCGTGGCATGCTAGAAACCGGTCTACACAAACCAGTCCACCCCATCTGTGGAATGCAGAAAGCACATGAAACCACGCCCCCTTCGGTCCATAGAAAAACCTCTCTCCATGGTCCCTGATGCCCAAAAGGTTGGGGGGGAGGCTCTGTTTTAGAATACTGATGTAAATGGACGATGTTCCTGTATTGGTGCTTAGCATTAGATCCTGTGTACAGCAGATGTACATCTGTACATCTCTGTGAATAACAGATATACTGGATTATAGTATATCACTAAAGCTTTGGATTGAGCTTTGACTCAACTGCCTGCAATGTGTTCACAGGCTGAATATACAGTAATGAATTTGGGTCAGATTTTGCATGATTGTCAGAAAAAGTACCTTTGGGATCTTAGGTTATATCTATGGAGATTCTCAGTAATCCAGGTCATGGTTGTCCCAAAGGTGTTTTTTCAAGAGGCAACTGGACTTTCTGGTTTTCCTTTGAAGAGCTGAGCTGAGCTGAAGAAGCTTCTTCAAAGAAAAACCAGAAAGTCCAGTTGCCTCTTTAAAAAGCACCTTTGGGACAACCATGACCTGGATGACTGAGAATCTCCATAGATGTATCGTAGACTGGAAAGTCAGTTCAAAATACTGTTCAGCTTCTGTGAACAACCTTATTCATCAGCAATTTTTAAAATATAAGAAAGCAACAGTATTTTATTATATTGGCACCCCAAAAATGTAGCACTACAAAACTGGAATGCCCCTCTGGATTTTTTGTAGCACAAACAGGTCAGACCTGTTAATGGAACAAATTAATTAATGGAACAAATCTGATAACAGGACTCAGAACAAGCATAAAACAACAACAGAGCATTTTAACTCTCAGGACATTCTACTACAGATGAATGCTCATGAATGGTTATAAAATGTGTTCATCTTAAAAAGTGCTGGCAGATTCTTTTTGATTTTTGTTTACCATAGATCCTCCTATAACTTTTATCAAATTACAGTATAGTTTATGAAAAAAAATTAATATGAACTATACCCAAACATTTCTGCAGCATTATAGCAACAAAACCATGCACCTGGTTTTCATCTTTGTTCTCACCTGTCATCAAATACTAGCTTTGCTCTTCGGGACTTTGAACTATCGGAACTTGTGACGGAGGCAGAAGGACAATTAGAAGAATTATTTAAAACCTTTTCCTTGGAAAAAACAGAATACAGTTAATTAAAACATGTTTGGAAGGAGAGGCTTTGCAATTGCCAAGTTCAGGCTAGTTAAATGCAACCCAGATGTTTGCCACAAATCTAACTTGACAAACAAAGGTGTTAACCATAATAATAAATTCAAAACAGAAAGCAGATGGAATTTTAATAATTATGCTATTATAATTTGTATGAATATTGTTAATACAGTAATTATTTTGCATCATTTAATACTTCAATTATAAAGCTTTTTTGGCTCTGTAATGGTATACTAACTTACGTTGAGCTAGGCTATGCAGCAAATATTTGACAAAAAATAGGCTTCATCCCATTTAACTTTTTTTCCCCAACAGAGCTTTTCATCTAAAAAATAGTAGTAGAATTTGCAAAATGGACAAAATCATATTCTGCATGCTTGAATTTATTTCTTAGTAAGTTGGGATGGGTGAGGGGATGGGAAGTGGATGGCTACCAATATGTTTGGCCATCTGTATATCCTTGGATTAAATATTCACCTATTTCCCTGCTGTAAAAATATAAGCTTATTTAGGAATGCCAACATTAATTGGGATCATATCAATTAGCTCAGCTCTCAATATTATCTACACAATCTGTTCTGTTCCTCAACATCTTAAACTCAGCTCAAACATCTTCAGGGAAGAGCAGGGGTGAAATCTAAAATTTTTTGCTACCGGTTCTGTGGGTGGGGCTTAATTAGTGGGCGGGGCTTGGTGGTAAGGTGACTGGAAGGGCCTGGCTTGTTGGTCAGATGGGCATGGCCAAGTCAATGTCACTTCTTTGCCCTTTTTTAACCTACAAAACAAAACACAACACAACTGGCTCACCCACAATAAAAAAACAGCTGTGCTAGACCCAAAATGGCCCCTGCAACAAGCAGGAACCTCACACAGCCACAAAAAGCCCAAAAAACCAACTTTCACACTTTACACACACACAACACAACACAACTGGCTCACCCACAATGTAAAAGCAGCTGTGCTAGACCCAAAATGGCCCCTGCAACAAGCAGGAACCTCACATAGCCACAAAAAGCCCAAAAAACCAACTTTCACACTTTACACACACAAAATTCCACATACAGCTTTGTGAGATTTTGTAGTTAGAGTGAAACACTACAGAAACACACTAAATCTCACAAAGCTGCACAAATATTATTTTATTTTTATTTATTTTTATTTTTATATAAAAGCAGCTAAATTTAAAACTTCCTAAACTTTAAATAGCTAGGTCTAAAAAAAGAACAACTAAAAAAAAAACCTAATTAACTATTTTTTTAAAGATCCCAAAGGGGAAAAAAAACTTACCCAATAGAACAGGGGTCTCCAACCTTGGCAACTTTAAGACTTGTAGACTCAACTCCCAGAATTCCTCAGCCAGCTTTGCTTTGCTGGCTGAGGAATTCTGGGAGTTGAAGTCCACAACTCCCTGCCTGCTTGATTGCAGGCAGGGAGATTCAGTTGCTTGCTGATGTAATCAATTGCAGGGATTACAGCAAGGCGTTGCGACCAATGTAAGTAAGCAAGCTAAGGGGGGAAGGGGAGGGATTTTTGCTACCGATTAGCAGGCAGAGCCATTTAAAAGGAAAAAAGTTTTTTTCTTTTACATGGCTCTGGCGATCCAACCTGATTTGCCTGATTAGCAGGCAACTCAGCTGGGATGGTCAGAGCTTGGCTGGTCAGAGCCATTTAAAAGAAAAAAAAGGCTCTGATGATCGCGCGGCTCAGCTGGGCATGGGGGGCGGGGGCAGGGATTTTTGCTACCGGTTCTCCGAACTGCCCACCGCCATTGCGACCTACTCGCCCAAGCCGGTCCAAACCGGGAGCATTTCACCCCTGGGGAAGAGGCATTTACTTGGGCATTTACACATTTAGGGACTCAATTGATGCAATGTTCCAAACCACATGGACATACCTGTTTTACAAAGAGGGGCATGATGCGTAAGACAACTAAGTGCCTCTGGTATTAGGAAGAGGATTAATGGCAGGCCTAAGTTTTAGTGCAGGACATTTTTAAAAATAAAGTTTATATACCGTATTTTTCGGAGTATAAGACACACTTCCCCCCCCCAAAAGAGTATGAAAATTTGGGTGCGTTTTATACTCCAAATGTAGCTCCGCCCACCCACCGGCCCCCACCCTTTGGCCTCTGCCTCCCAGCAATTTACCTCCTTGCAGCAAGCAACAAACAACAAAACAGGCCATTTCAGCTTCAGCACAGACTGATTAGCACAAGCAGTTTATTGTTGGTTGGATCAACCTCCCGACCCTCAGCTATTTCAGGCTGCAGGGATTGCCATTGCCTATTGCCATGCGGGCCTCCGCTGCTTGCTGCAAGCAGGCAAATTGCTGGGAGGCAGATTTTTTTTTCTTGTGCTGAAAATGAAACTAAAGCAAACTGTTTGCTGCAATGAGGCAAACTGGGAGGCAGAGGCAGAGTTATTGTGGGTGTTTTATGGTCTTATTTTCTTCGTGTCCTTTTGTTGTAAAATTTCTGTCTAGAATCAACAATTAGCTGGAATTTAAAAAGCATTTCACTAACTTAATTAAAATGTTACCTGAAGGAAAATAAAGAGAGGGAGGAAAAAGCTTTACATCTAATATATTGCGTGCTGAATTGATTCTGATTACAATACCAATCTATGCAAAGAAAAAAACTTAAAACAGTTCCAAACTGGTAAAATTTCATAATATTTCCCATATCCATGTACTAGCATATATCTTGTTTTTCTCTCCAAAAAAGGTAGGTGCGTCTTTATTTATTTATTTATTTATTTATTTATTTATTTATTTATTTATTTATTATTTTATTTTTTTTATTTATTTTATTTATTTTATTTTATTTTATTATTTTATTATTTTATTTTATTTTATTATTTTATTATTTTATTTTATTATTTTATTTTTTTTATTTTTTTATTTTATTTTATTTTATTTTATTTTATTTTATTTTATTTTATTTTATTTTATTTTATTTTATTTTATTTATTTTATTTTATTTTATTTTATTTTATTATTTTATTTTATTTCTATACCGCCCTTCTCCTGCGGGACTCAGGGCGGTGTACAGCCAGGATAAAACATAGCATATAAAATTTAAAAGCATTTTAAAAAACAATTAAATAATTTTGGCCCAAGTTTAAAACAACCCAATTAAAACCGAAATCAATTAAAAACTTAATAGTCCGGAGTGTCTTATACTCCAAAAAATACGGTATGCTGAATTTCACACAAGATTTAAAGACTCCAAAAACAAGTTATAATCACTAATTGAAGTATTTTTTACCTTTGTTTCTTTAGTGTTATTTGAAGCCTTTCCTTCTGTCTTCTTTTGCTTAGATGAGCTACTTTTAGTGCTGCTATTATCCTTGTTACTATTACTGCCTGATTTCAAGGAAGAAGACTGACTGATAGTTCTTTTCCTAGATCCGTGCTCTTGCTTTGGATCTTTTGCAACAACTGAGGTTGTGTCTGGAGATGGAAGAAGATCCTTCTCTTTAACAGTGCTTTGCTTTGAAGACCTGTCCTCCCCAAATAAAATAGGAAACAGAATTAAAGATGTTGTACTTAATTATATGCAAAGGGTATTTTTTGCTTTTGCACAATCAGCTTCCAAGCAATGAACTTATTTTATCAAACTATTATATTTGAGAAACAGAATTATCTCAGATTGAGGAAAAGAATAGCTGGAATATCCAAGGTCATATAAATTTGCAAAAGGCAAGTTTATTTGAAACAGTTTATATCCTGCAATGATACCTTTAACAGCATCAAATAACAAATCTGCCTATCCGGGTCCTTAGGAAGAATTCAACAGGTGGATAAAAATGCCAAATTCAGTCTAAACATCTGGCTAACTGTGCAACTAACCACAATATGCCAAAATCATAAAAAGATTCTACCTTCCCTAATCCTTGCTCTAATCCTTTCTTCTCCAAGATATAAATAAATATATTTCAGCCTGCAATACTTCTTTTCATCTAATCAAAACTGCCACAATCAAAATGGAAGTAGGTATGTTGAATAAAACAAGGGAATGCAAATGTGAAATAGTAAGGAAACAGAAAAACAGCAGAGGCTTAGAAAGCATTTAAAAAAAACTTTATAATAAATATAAATCAAATTAAGTAATAATCAATATATAAAGGTGGTACAGATGTTTTTACATAAATTGATTTTGTTTTAATGTGTTATATTGTAAACTGCCCAAGAGCTTTGACTATTAGGAAGTTCAAAAATAAGAATAAACAAATTAAAAAATAAAATAAAGGGTATGGAAACTTCTAGAGGCATCATAGCAGCTGGAAGCACTTTGTTTGAAGTCTCCAAATAAAGTATTCTTTAATCTAGAAAGATGTACAATATTTGGAATAGTATGTCTTAAACATGACCTCCCAAAGATTTAAAAACTGCAATGGAAATATTAAATGTGTAAGAACATAAACTTGGCATCAGTGCTTGTTCAAATAATACTATACAACTGAATTTTAAACAAGAAATTATTTGCCTGATCCCTAGATGAAATGAAAACTAGAAACTGAATACATAAGAATGTGCTTACACCATGTACTTGTGTACTATAGGTTGGAAAAGTTACTCACTCTCTATTACTAGAAGTCTTGTGTGCTGTAGGTTTTTCTTCCACTTTAGTTTTCTTGCTTTCAGTGCCTCTGCTGTCTTCTGCGTTCTGTGATAGAAGATTTGAGAGATAATAACCAAGACAAAGTTTAATAATCTCAACTATACTGATTTTTATAAATCACCACAATTCTCAAAGAAGCCAGTGACGTTAGGATGGTATGAGTGCGGAATGGGACAACTTGCCATAGGTAACTCGCCACGGCCAATTCACCATGGAACAACTCACCATGGTCAACTTGCTGCAGAGGTCAACTCAACAATTCTATTTAATTATTTAAAATAATCAAAAATTATTTTAATTTTTGTCATTCATATTTCATTTTATCCCTCTTTTGGCATTACTTTTTAATTAGTCTATTCCACTATTTCTTGATATTATTGTAACTCTTGTCCATGACTGGCCTTGGTGAGTTGTCCCACAGTGATTTGGTTGGAGTGAGATGCCCATGGCAAGTTAATCGCAGTGAGTTGGCCACGGCATGTTGGCCGTGGCAAGTTCTCGTAGACCCTGATGAGTGATAACAATCGTGGCAAAACAGCTGTTCTCAGTTGTGTAGCTGGGCCAAACAAAGGCAGCAAAAATGCCTCAGATTTCAAGAAGATAATTTTAATGCTCCCCTAGGGTAAATATAAATTCTTAGAAATTATATTAAGGTATTTCCCAGCCTTATTTTCAATTATATTAAGGCAAAATGTCTTTGAAAACTATGAGTGTTTCCCCCCATATTTCTCCCCATTTGGGCCAAGTTGCCTTTTATGAAGCTATCAACCAATTTAGTTATTGCTATTTCTTCCATTTTTACCAGCCTACCTTCCATTTTTTACCAGCCTACTACCCACAATTCCTTACAAATAACTGTTACAAATAATACTTCTCACAATATTAGAAGTAAATAACATACATTGATGCTGTATGATACCATAGTACAAGAAATACTGCTTAATTTGATGAATGTAAACAAATGTGACACCTCACTTTTTATTGATCACAGGCTGTCAATATGGCTACAATTCTTGCTATGCTGACAACAGCATTTTCTAAAAATGGAAATTTCTGTTTCCCAAAAAATAAGACATCTCCTGATAATAAGCCCTATCGGGCTTTTCAGCGCATGGCAATAAGGCCAAGTGCTTATTTCAGGGTTCAAAAAAAATATAAGACAGGGTCTTATTTTCGGGGAAACATGGTATACTATTTCCAAAAATATGTAAGAATATTTTTATTATTAAGCTATTAAGTTAGTAGGGCTGTGCAGTGCTTTGGCTTCAAAAGGGAAAAAGTGCAGTAGAAGATGCTGATGTGGTATTTGTGGGGAACTCATTAAAGCAGCTGCATTTTTCCCCCTGGCCTTTGCAGCCATTACATTGGCCCAGTATGATTCAAAAGACTTTTTCCCATCAAAACCAAAACAGTACTGTAACCATTAATAATGCATTAAATCAAATCTAAAAACATTGAGTATATCTTCTCATTAAAATGTAATAAAAATTATATAGCAATATAACTATACAAATATATTATATAATAGAACAAAATAAGTTTAAAAAATAAACCTCGAAGGAATGTCAAGTTGCATGGCAGACAGGAAAAAAGAATAACTTACTATCTACCCTAAACCACCTAGTTATTTATATACTACTGCTAAACATTTAAAAAAATATTTGCAATGTTCTTTTAAGTTTAATAAAATTAATGCAATTTTTTAAAGTGAAACAAAATTGCCCATCTTTATTAATGTAGCTACAGACACTATGTCCATAATCTATTATTCCATCCTGCACATACATACATATATATACATATGTATAATATGTATATGTACTGTGTTTCTTCAAAAAGAAGGGCGATCTTATTTTCTTTTGACCCCCGAGGCCATCTTTTTGGAGGGTTCTAATTGTTGACTCACCTCGTGGCAGTGGCACCAACAGCCTCGCCCAGCAGGAGCCCGCTGCTGGCCCACTTCTTCTGTGGCCACTTGCCACCACTCACACACATCACCCCGGCCTCTGTTTCGCCTTCAGATGCCTGCTGGAATGCATCTGTAGCCGATAACAAGAGCTCCGGATTGATCTGGCAGGCATCTGAAGGCGAAACGGAGGCCGGGGCAATGTGTGTGAGTGATGGCAAGAGGCCGCAGAAGAAGCGGCCACAGAAGGCGAGGCAAGTGTTGGGATGGGTGAGGCCTGGTAAGTAGGGCAGCTCCACCCCCACATTCTCACCCTAGCTTATTTTTTACCTGTGTGCCTCACCTCACCTTCTGCACCCCAGGGTGGGTGGGTCTTAATTAGGGCTAATTTTGTGAGTGGGGCTTAATTTGATCACATGCGCTCAAAAACGTGATAGGGCTTCTTTTCAAGGTGGGTCGTCTTTTTGGAGAAACACAGTATATATGTGTATATATATATAGGTGTATGTGTGTGTATGAAAGTATATATGTGTGTGTGTGTATATATATATATGTGTGTGTGTGTGTGTGTGTACCTATATATACACACACACATACATATATATCACTATAGTACAAGAAACACTGCTTAATTTGATGAATTAAACAAATATGACACCTCACTTTTTATTGACCACAATCAGTCAATATGGCTACAATTCTTGCCATCTATCTATCTATCTATCTATCTATCTATCTATCTATCTATCTATCTATCTATTTCTATATCTATATCTATGTATCTCTATCTCTATCTCTAAATCTATATATAAAACTAAGGCTTTAAGACCTTTGCATCAAAGGTGCAATCTATGCTGTAAAGAACAGTACTTATTTGTGAACACTTAACATTTGTTTATTTGGTTTGTACATCATTTTTAGAAACTCCAGGTACAGGACTCTCTCCTCCTATTTTCCTCCACAACACCCTGTGAGTTACGTTAGGCGGAGATCAACACAAAATAACCTCTGGATGAAGGCCACCAACTTTAAAAACTACTTTATTAAATGTTCAGTTCTGATCACAAGTTTAGCACTTCATGATGAAAACTGACCTGACATAATTTATGCTTTTTTCTGCCCTTGTTGGAACTTTTGTCAGAAGTTGTTTTCTGGGGTTCTCTTGGATGTTTCTCACACACATTTTTTCTCTCTGATTTTGATAGGTCTGTCTCTTTGTAAGGCTTCCCTGGTATTCTGGTTAGGAGGCTCAAGTCAATCTTCACAATAAGGGGATATCTTTCATCAGGATCACTGAGCGGTGAAAGGAGTTCCTTCTCTGCCATAGGAGAGAATATCCGTTGCCGTAAAAAACTGTCATCCTCCTCTATGGAGGGTTTAACAGGAGTCCTATTGCTGTCCGAATATTTGGGGGTTTGTGATGAAGGAGGAAGGCTCTCATTCTCATCAGAATCAGAGGAGGAGGTATCTGTTTCAATGAATTCCTTAGATTTCTGAGCGGGTTTGTTTGCCACCTTGCATTTCTTCTTCTCTGTGATAGGCCGAGGGGATGGTTTAGGCTCCTTTTTTATATTTGGTTTTCTGGAGCCTTTTGTGGCTGCTTTATGTCTGTTAGAGGGTATGTTTGTTGCCATGTCCAGGGGGGTTTCACTTTCTATCTTCAGGCCTCCTCTGGGCTCTTCTACTGATGGTTTCTCTGCTTTTTTGGGCTGTTTCTTGCCTACAGTCCTCCTTTGGATCGCACTATCACTTTGAGCAGGTGACTTCTGTCGACCACGATTGCTCTCCGATCCTTTCTGGCTACTTTTTGAATCTCTCCCAGATGTGGAGGATATGGAATCCTTTGATCCACTTTGGTCTGCATATCCTCCCCCTGTGCTCTGATCTCTCCCTTCTTTTTTGTAACCTTGGGTTGATGGGATGTTACTGTCAACAGAAGAAGCTGGTGATACTTTGTGTGGGTTCACCTTGTTTAGCCAGTTGTCAAGCTGCCACTTATTTGTTGGAGGCGGCTCAGGCTAAAGAAAGAAAAGAGGAAAACCCAAATGACAAAATTCTGCATGTATACAGCCTGGAAAAACAGGGATTATTTTGCTCACTTCACTCCTATGGCCCAAAGGCTGTGACTGCATCCAAATTTGAAAAGAGGATCATCTAGAAATGAGAGGAGGGCTGCCACAGCTTGCTAGATTTCTCAACCAAGAGAACTGCACCAGAATGACAGAATTCAGCTCACAATTCATATCATCAACCTGGAAGGAAGCACTGCTCTTTTCAAACAAGCCGATTCAGTGTTACCCAAAATGGCTGGTACAATAATAAAGGACACAAATCAGCAGCACAATCCTCTCTGTTAAGAGAGCTATTCCTAGGGGCTCAGCAAGCACAATACAGAAGCTTTGTTGTGCAATTCAGATATCTGGTTTCTTGACAGCGTCAACCATGACTACAGGTAGTCCTCGACTTACAACCACAATTGAGCCCAACATTCCTGTTGCTAAGCAAAACAGATGTTAAGTGAGTTTTGCCCCATTTTACAACCTGTCTTGCCACAGCTGTTAAGGGAATCACTGCAGTTGTTAAGTTAGCAACATAGTTGTTAAGTAAATTTGGCTTCCCCACTGACTGCTTGTGAGAAGGTCACAAAAGGGGATCACAAGACCCTGGGACACTGCAACTGTCGTAAATATGCCAGTCAGTTGCCAAGCATCTGAATTTTGATCACATGACCATGGGGATGTTGTAATGGTTGTTAAGTGTGAAAAACAGTCATAAGTCAATTTTTTTCAGTGCCAGTGTAACTTTAAACAGTCATTAAATGAACTGTTATAAGTTGAGGACTACCTGTATTTGTTTACTGTTTTAACATTTGCTTTGTTACTTATAATACATTTTTTAAAATATAACATTTTCAGAAGCTTGGATATGTCATATAACAGTTAGCACATTTTAAACAAATAAGCAAGCCGGAAGGCAATCATTCTGAAGAATGGAAAAGGAAACATATTTTACTTTCCTTTATTTTGGAATATCCCTGTATCATAATTTTACAAGGGTGACATTTTAAAATCATCAAAGTGTGTGCACATGCATTTTAACCCACTCTCCCTCTGGAGGATAGACAGTTGTTTGATCAAATCAATGCCATCCATATCCCACCACCTTATTTCCTTCTTTATAGCTATCAATGTGACATTTTGTACAGGTGGTATGTGACTTATGACCACAATTGGAACCAGAATTTCCACTGCTAAACAACGTGGTGGTTAAGTGAGTCATGCCTGATTTTACCTTTTACCTCTTCTGCCACATTTGTTAAATGAATCACTGCAGTTGTGAAGTGAATCACATGGCTGTTAAAGAAATCAGCTTCCCTCTTTGACTTTCCTTGTCAGAACCCAACTGGGAAAGGTGCAAATGATGATCACATGACCCCAGGATACTGCAACTGTCATAAATACATGCCAGTTGCCAAGCACCCGAATTTTGAACACGTGACCATGGAAATGCGACGGTTATAAGTGCAGTCATAAGTCACATTTTTCAGAGCTGTTGTAACTTTGAACAAATTATTTAAGCGAAGGACTACCTGTATCTTAAGCATCGAGTTAATCAATTCACCCAAGAATTCCTGCCTTTGGTGTTTGTTGTGAATTTGAGGATTCCATTTCCATGGAACAAGAAGAATTCCTCTAGCTTTCTCAACATACAAATGTTAAGTTACAGTGTGTAAGATTTGACAAAATTTAAAAGGTAATCAGAACAAATTGAACACATTTACTTCTGCAAATTTTGGAAATCCTGAGAGTAAATAGAAATCATCAGTAGCTTTTTGGTTTTAAGCTAAATAGGCATCAGACTATGTTTGCTGTTAGAAAGTTTTGATTGCAAACAGATTATCTGTATAAACTAATTAATTGATTTCACAAAGCTGTAACATAAAGACCTATTGCTGTTTATTAAAGTATCTGAGGACAATTAATGTCATGGTTGCCAGCCATAACACTATTTGAAAGGCAGAGAAAAAAAACTTACCTCAGGAGATGCACTTTGAGAAGGCTCATTTGCCTCGCTATCGCTGGAACTACTTTCACTTTCTGAGTCTGAACCCGAACTGCTTTCAGACCCACTATGGCTGCTTGAGTCATCCCTAGAATTATCTGCTCCTTCACTTGTATGCTGGGAAGGCTCAGAATTACTAGGAGAAAAAGGGAATGGAGAACAAAGGCTGAGAGGTTTTAAAATCTAAAAGTAGATTTTAAAACGAGTAACTAAACAACCATGGAAAGGGCTGCATTTGCAGGTAAAATTCCACTGCCTATTATTTCAAACCCAATTCTCAAAAGTAGATTATATGCGACTACCATGCATATTACTTTAATATAACTGTATACTGCCAGACACTGTATCTACATACCTTCCGGGTGTCCCTCTTGGTACTGTCTTATCAAAATCCTGTAAGTAAAGGGAAAAATGCAGATTAGCGCAATGATAATTATGGTAATAATAGCTTTGTTAGTATTTTACGGCATGGATAAAGATAGATTATCTGTATAAATGAAAACTAAGGAAAATAATCTGAAATTAGATTGTCAACTCATAGTTTAAATACTACTACACACTTTGTGTAAGTTTATATATTAGCTTTTCTTCCTATGACTGGTACCTGAAGTAAGTATACTTAAGAGTACAATCCCAGTGTTGCTTTTTAATTTTTAAAGTTTTACTTGAAATGAAGCAAATGATAGAAACAGCGTAATGTTTCCAGTTGAGTTAATTTATCTGGCATGGAACCTCCCACTGACTTTATTTTCTTAACACTTGATTAAACATTTTCTCTAGGCTTTTTATAATGCCCACTGTGATATTTTTTCACTAGTGATATAGTTTATGTGTCCTGTCAGGTCTGTGCAATGCTTTTGATTCTGTTAGAAAGAGGTCCTTTGGAAAGCACAGGGGTAGGAACACAGCACCTATTTGGGACCCACTAAAGCAGAGACATCTGTTTTTATGATTGGGCAGGAAGTCTCCCTACAGCAAATCAGTCTTTCTGGATAAAGACAAAGTTGCTTTAATGCATTGGACAGGGATTAAATTGATGCTTCAGTGCACATTGAAGCACCTTTCCAACAGAACCTAAAGCACTGCACAGCCTTACTATTTCTAATTTATTCCTGAATTCAAGATAGATAATCTTTAATAAATGCTTTAATCGGTATAGGTAGTCCTCAATTTATGACTACAATTGAGTCCAAAATTTCTGTTGCTAAGCAAGACAGTTGTTAATTGAGTTTTTCCCCATGTTATGACTTTTTTTGACACAGTTATTAAGCGAATCACCACAGTTAGTAACTAGTAGTTAGTAACACGGTTGTTAAATGAATCAGACTTCCCCATTGATTTTGCTTGTCAGAAGGTCGCAAAAGATGATCACATGATCTTGGTTCACTGCAACCGTCATAAATATGAGCCAGTTGCCAACCGTCTGAATTTTGATCACACATCCATGGGGATGCTGCAGTAGTCATAAGTGTGAACAACAGTTGTAAGTGTCAGCCATCTGGAGGCCATCTTTTTCTTTGGATCTTCAGGGCTACCACACTTGGTGCAGTGGGAAATTGGGAGGGGGGGGGCGGGGGGGAAGAATGTTGTTACGGCTAGATATCTCTACAACTCCATTCAATTGGGGGTGTTACTTGGAACCCTGAGAATGTTGCTTTTTTTCAGTGTGTTCTAACTTTGAATGGTCACTAAACGAACTGTTGTAAATTGAGGACTACCTGTAGTGGACACCTTTGTCTAGCTAGAGATGTAGTTTACAGTACAGGTAGCCTTCAGGCATTGTTTTATCAATGGTTCAAAGTTACAATAGTGCTGTCCTCAAAGTTACAACCAACACACCACCCTTGCGATCATGTGAACACAATTTGGGTGCTTGGCAACTGGTTCACATATGCTGTATGACACTTGCAACATCCTGTGGTCATGTGGACGTGATTTGTGACCTTCCCTGGCTTGCAGCATCCCAGAGTCCTGGAATTGTCATTTGCAACCTTCTGAGGGAACTTCTGACAAGTAAAGTCAATGGGATAGCCAGATTTGCTTATCAACCGCCTAATTCTCTTTAAGACAGTGGCAAAAGAGTTTGTAAATGGAGTACAACTTACTTAACAACTGGCTTGTTTAGCAATGGAAATTTGGGGCTCAATTGTGGTTGTAAATCAAGGACTACCATTCCACGTTTTTCACCTTGTTTAAGTTAAGAGTACACTAATGCATTTCACATGTGATTGTCCTTGAAGGTAACTGAATACCAACACATCATATGAGCTGTCCAGGACTGAAGTCCCATTTCAAAGATTTGCCACTAAGGACATGGCTGGGGAGCCACATGACAGCTTTTTCAACTGAGGCATAAAAGTGAGCCTTTAATTTTGTTTTCATGTTTGTCTTGCCTTGGATTAATTTCATTTTTGTGTTTATATTACATTATTTTGATTACATGACAAGGCTCATCAATTTGGGAATAAAAAGGCAGAACAGAAATTAATAGTAATAATCACCTGTTCACCATCACTGTCTTCACTGCTGCTGAGTTTCAAATCATTTATCAGAACACTGGGGTGGAGGGGAGAGAGAGAGGGAGAGAGATGGAAGAAACAATTTTGTTAAAAATATTGTCAGATATACCATATCATGATACTGTCAATTTTTCTTTATTATTAAACTGAAATAGTACTCCAAGAATGATAGTAAGGACTTACAATGCTAACAAAGTCCAACAGTTATTCTGAAAATGCAAGCATTAATTGTAAAATTTCATACTCAGAAACAACATGGTAACTAGCATAAATAAACTATGTTGCAATCATGTCTAGATGCTGCAACAGACCACATCTAACCAAGATTTAAAAAACAATAATAAATCAGGAACAAATTGATCAGAGACTGTAATAACGATTATTTCAGCAATTATAAGTAACTAGCATCACTGAGGCTATAGATAATTTTACAAAAGATCCCAACTAAAAACTGATGCAGTCGATAGCATGCTAAATCCTATTTTTAGATTTATAATTTAGGAACTGTTATAACATTTTAACTGAATTAAAAGTTATTTCACTGAATTAAAAGTTCATTTTCATTCTTTACTCTGATAATTCAAGACCTGGGATTTGAATGCTTTACAATAACTAAATCTGAACAAAATATTCATATTTTTCAAAAAATTAAGACATTACATTAAATGATAAACAATAACAAACATAATATCTTACTTGGTCTGGTTTGAGTCACATCTGGAATAGAAGCAGAAATCGGGTTAAACATTTTCAAGCTAAAAGACTTCAAAGTAAAAATTACACAAGTCATATTTTATTTACATTCAGACTTGACTTCTACACATGCAGTAGAAAAGATGCTAAAGGTAAAGAAATGGATTGTAACTGCTGCAGACTGCATATGAGACATATCAGTTTCAAGCTCTTAATACAAGGCATCAATTACCTGCTTTACTCTCCTATGTGGCATGAATAATCAGAAGCAGCATTTGAGAATGTTTCTAAATAACTTTAGAGATGACCAAGAGATGTTTGTCTCTACAAACAAGTAAGGTTTTAGTAGGACTCTGAAACCTGCTCACCATATTTATGTGGTAAGGGCTCTTCTGTTAAAGCTGGGAAAAAATGGAATCATCACTGCAACTGCATTGCACTTATAGTAATACTATAATACTTTAAACTATAAAAACCCTGGAGAGGAAGTCTGAGATTGCTGTTTAAATGTTGAACCATAAAGTATTCAAACTGTCTGTCCAGTTCTAAGTCTAGAGCAGAAATAGGAAATATCAACTCTATAGTTGTTTGGATTGCCAAAGCACTGGGAGGCCTCAACTTGAGAATGTCCTTGATTGCACATACAAATGTAGAAGAAGACAAGGAGTAGGAGCAAGGAGGTATCGAGCGGCCTAAAAGGCAATTCAATAAGTCGTAGACTCCCAGCAAACATCAGAGCAATAGGCTGGCCTGGAAATCAAAAACATCCTATTCCAAACATTTCCATATTGCTGCCAAGTAAACTGAATATGCATCGAGCCTTACGCAATTTTACAATAAATAAAAATGTATTTATTAAATAAAATAAAAATTATGGAAACCTAGGTCCCCAGTCATTTCCTGCTCTCCAGGACAGACTCCATTTCTGTTCTTTAGGACAGGAAGTGAATTATTTAGAAATAAGTATACCTTAGTGTAGCAAACACAGGTATCTTGAAACAGTATTTGTATAAATATGACCATTGCTAATTAGTTTATATTCACTCAAAATTATAGCCATACTTACGATTTAGACTGGTGGCCATTAGAGGTTTTCAGTGAAGGATTGTATCTTTCTGAGCAGAAGAAAAGGAGAATGTAATGGTTAAAAGTGAACTCTGAAAACATATGCACTAACTAAATTATACACTTTATAGACTATAATGGCCCAGATTGACATTGCAAGATTGGACAAGTTTGTTATTTCAGAAAAAAACTTTGTAAATGGATGGTCTGCTTATTTTAGACCATGGAAAGTGAGTGCTGCTTCTGGGAGAATGAAGGGACACTTTTGTATAAAATGTGCAACAACCATCACTCGTTCAGGATTTCAATGTAAGCAAAATACAGTACATTCAAGCTTACTATATTAGCAAAATGTTAAATACAGGGCAAAGATGGCATGGAGGGGAACCTGATAAGAAATAAAGAAAGAAGGCAAAATGTTTGCGAGCCCTGACACTCAATTGAACACTATATACATGGAGTAGATCAGTCATCCAAGTTATAGAAGAATAGTCTGATATTTCAAATTGCATGCAGTTATACCAGTTAGAATGCTAGTTATAATTATGTTTAACAACAATCATTTTTAAAAGAAATTTGTTTTAAAATTGGAATCACTCCAATGTCAGAAAGTAAAAGAACAGGAAAATTATCTCACAAAGGTCTGGCATAGACGTTGCCTGCTTTCAATTCTGTCCCAGTTAGAAAAGCAAGTAAAGACAGCTCTGCTGGTGCTTATTTTTCTTATTTGTGGATATTATAGGATTCATGAATCATTTCTATAGCTTCAAATATATATCAGATTCAAAATATATCATAAAAAAATTCTCAAATTTAGCTACAGAGCAAATGTAAGGAAATGCAAAATTAATCATAAGATGTCAAATATTCTAACCTTATGTCCTATTAAACAAGCAAGTATACAACCACGACTGGAAGGATGCATGAGCAATGTGATTCAGCTCTTTCCTCTGCTGAAAGTCCCACCAGATCAGTATTAAATGTTTATTTATATTAAAAAAACAGCATTCCAAAGGAAATCTGAATGTAAAACATCAAAATTAGACAAAGGAACAATTCAATAGAAAGATTAAGCATGTACTTACTTTGATCCCCAGTGCCAAAATTAGATTGCTGAGTTTCCTGTACAAAACAGAAAAAGTTATGTTATTAACAGAACATATTAAGAAGAAAAGTTTAAGCTACCAAATATCATGCAGCTTTTACATCTGCCAGTCCATTGTGTAATTCATAAATGCAAAGTTGGTATATGGAAAAAGTACAAGTAATCCTCGACTTACAATAGCACTTAGGACCAGAAATACTGATGCTAAACCCAATCTTTGCAGTCTAGATTGTCATTATTAACCAAAGCCCAAGGTTGTTAGGCAAGGCAACTCTCTGCTGGCTTCCCACAACCAAATGCAGTGGGAAAGCTGACAGTAGTTGCAAGTGCCAGGCCAGCAAGCAGGCAAGTGGCTACTGCCAGGTGAGGGTAGGATACCCTTGTGCATGAGAGGCCATGCCAGGCCTCTCATGCACAAGGGTATGCATGAGAGGCCTGGCATGGATCAGGAACGGTGTGTAAGAGTTACATCAAGAGTTGTAGAGGGTGTGCAGGGTTGCATGTTGGGGAGTTTTTGATGTGGATCAGGGAGTGTACAGGTAGGGGAGGGTGCATGAGGATGCAACGTATGTCAGGAACGGTGCACAAGCAGCCAACATGAGCACAAAAAGACTGGGGGAGGGTGCACGGGTGGGGAAGACTTACCCCAATGACTTGTGACCTTTTCTGCTGGCTTCTCCATTGACTTTCTGAGGAAGCCAGCAGAGAAGGCTGCAAATGGCAATCACATGATCACAGAGTGCTGCAACTGCTCATAAGTGTGAACCAGTTGCCAAGTGTTCAGAATGCAAGATCATGGGAATGCTGGGATAGGCAGAACTCCAAGAACTGATGGTAACCATCATTTGTTCAGCACCGTCATAATTTTGAACAGTTGCTAACCAAATGATGAAATTGAGAACTATCTAAAATACAGCCCTACATTTATCACTACCTCGAATTCTGAAATTAGGATCAGATGTACCAGATCAGATGCAGATGATTACATTTTTAGAGGAAATCTGAGAGAAACCTGTCTTATTTAAATTTTGGGTATTTAATTTGATTTTTCCTTTGTTATTGATATGTGTGGTATCATCATGTCCATATCAAACAAACTTTCTGAAGTCTTTAGAAAGAAGGTTATAGATGACGAGTTTGAAGTGATTTTAAAAGTTTGCCAAACAACTGGACATAAATCATTCCATTGTCCAGAAGATTATCTACAAATGGGGAAAATTTCAAACAATGGCCAACTTTTTCTGGGCAAGCTATTCCAGCACATCAAGCCCAAGAGCAGTATTCAAGATGCTCAAAGAAATCTCTAAAAATTCCAGTATTCCATCCATGACTTACAAGTAACTCTAACTCCTATCAAGGTCAAAGTGATTAAGTCTAGTTTTAGAAAGAATCTGTACAAGTTAAATCTTTGTCCATCAAGAACATTAGGCAAGGCTAAAGTTTGCTCATAAACACCAAAGAAAAAAAAGCCAGGATTTCTGAAACAATGTGCTCTAGAAAGATGAGATAAAGATGTGAGTTTTTGGTCACAGTAACAAAAACCGTGTAGGCAAATACCAAAGACAGCATTTCACCAGAAGAACCTGACACCAACTATAAAGCACGGTAGGGAAAATATAAGAGCTTAGAGTTGCTTTTCTGTATCAAGGCCTGGGCAGTTCACCATCATAGGATCCATTATGAACTCTCCATTGTACCAAAGAGTGCTTGAAGATGATGCAAGACCACCTGCCAGAAGACTGAAGCTCAACCTACAGTATGACAATGACCCTAAACATTCCAGTAAACCTATCAACAAATGGCTGGAGAGGAAATGGAGGGTTCTGGATTGACCCAGTCAAAGCTCAGATCTAAATCCCATCAAGATGCTATGGGATGATTTCAAATGAGCTACGCATGCAAGAAGCCCCTCAAAACATTGCACAGCTGATAAAATTCTTCCCAGTCAGTGTCTGAGACTGGTAGATCTATTATAAGAAATGCCTACTGGAGTTGCTTCTACCAAAACTGTACTTGCTTTTTCCACAGAATGTAACGGTATCTGTTAATTTTTTGTTGAATAAATGATTGCAAACTAATTTTTCATAGTTTATTTGTTCAATTATATCACCTTTCTGTTTATATACTGTTTGAAGTTAAAATACTGATATACCCACATATTTTAGAAAAGAAAGAAACTGTATATGGGGTGTATTTATCATTTCATGTGTCTGCAAATGTTAGTAATTTTTATAGTTGGAAACAATGACTTCCTTTACAATATTATGCAGACTCACCTGAATCTTTCAAACCTCACTGATAACACAATCTAGAAAAATCTATTTTCTTCATAGACCTTGGGCTATGAACACAATTAGATGAATAATGTTGACATGTTATAGTCCCATTATGGCGACCCTATGGCACGCAGAGCCATATTGGTGGGCACGCGAGCGTTGCCCTAGCTGAGCTCCAGCATGCATGCACGTGCTGGCCAGCTGATTTTCGGGTCTTCTGGACCCACTGGAAGTCAGCAAATGGGCTGTTTCCGGCCTCTGGAGGGCCTCCGGGGTGATGGTAGTGGGGAAGGCTGTTTTCACCCTCCCCAGGCTCCTAAAAAGCCTCTGGAGCCTGGGGAGGGCGAAAAACGGGCCTACCAGGCCCACCTTGCCATCACATGCCAAAAGTGGGGGGAGCACGGAGTGGTTGCATGCGCATGCATGGGGGGGGGGGGAACAGGGCACATAGAATTATGGGTGTGGGCACGCACGCACGTAACCACCCCGCACTTTCCCCGCTTTTGGCCCGCGATGGCAAAAAGGTTAGCCATCACTGTTATAGTGCCATTTATTTATATATATTCACAACTTCTATAAACTTTTGTTACACTGAATGCTCCAGAAAACAGTTAATCTACTAGTTATTATTAATTGGTTTTCTAACTCATACCAGAAAATTCTCATACACAATTTTTGCTTTTATAAACAATGTATGTTGAAAAATATTTTCCTAAATGCTTTAATTCATCATTTATTCCACTCAAATTACTGAATTATTAGTTGCTATTAAACACAGGCAAATTTGTTATCTAGAAACATTTGGGCAGGTGGTTTCTCATTTTGTCATTTTTCTATTCAGGTTTTGACCAGAGAAACATTAAACCACATAAAAATTATTTTATGCTATAAAATATTTGGTATCTTCAGAAACTCTGCTTAACCCCAAATTATCAATTTACAGTAAGCAAAGGAGGTGGGAGAAGGGATTAGTAGAAGGTATTTTAAGATCTGCAAATAGATGTCTAGGTAATTGGCTATAAATCTTCAAGTTTTGCCAAGCAGAAATTATTTGAAAATAGGAACATTTTTAAAAAGTTGTTGAATAAAAAAATTACTGAGAAAAGAAATAGAAATAATTTCATGAGAAATTGCCATAATTGCAATATGGGGCACATTTCATGTGCTCAGATACAAGGTTGGGTTTTTTTAGCATATGACTACCACTTCCCAGTCTGTTAGATTCTCTGATTCTGCCCAGTGCAATAATGATTTATTAAGAGATTGTCACAGTTTTGGATATTTTTTCATTAGAATAAACTGTCACCAAACAGTACATGTATTTGTTAGAAAACTAGCACTGCACCATTTACAATGGATTTTCTATAGCACTAATAAGACCCTTTGAAACAATGAAGTGCCATGTTAGAAAACAGCACAACTCAAGCTTCCAGACAGGATTCTAGTTATGAATAATTAATATGATTTAATGTGTAGAATATATTAAAAAGATGTTTAACTACAGGTGAAAAATAGTGCAAAATGACTTTAACATCAAAACAGTTACACAAGAAAAAGAAGTTTCAAGCCCACAAAATAAGCAAAGTGTTGAGTTGAAATAAAGAGATTCTGAAAAACATGCTTCAGAAAATATTGTTTCCTCATCCCAGGTTTATTTGATTTCTAACAATAGCTACTTGTAATATTTATAGCATTATTCATTTACCTTTGTTGGGAATGGAAACTTTGAAGGTTCAGTTTTGCAAGGTGTGTGTATTGCAGTAAGTGGCGGTGGCCAAATATGGGTCATCTCCTGTTGTGAACAGAAACCCAAAACATTAGAAAAATTCTAATAAAACACTAAAACATTCTCTTTCAATACAATACAATTATGCCTACAGAACACTATCAGTGTCACTCAATCATTTTTTAGACAGTGTTTCTCAACCTTAGCAAATTTAAGATAAATGGACTTCAACTCCCAGAATTCCTCAGCCAGGCTGGCTGGGGATTTCTGGGAGTTGAAGTCCACGTGTTTTAAATTTGCAAAGGTTGAAGAACACTGTTCTAGATTCACCTTAATCTCTTTCCCAATGATAATCACCCAACTCCCCTTTCACTTTTCAACTCCCCAACTACAGAGCTATAAGCAGAGATGAATCTATTCTGGACATTTAAAAGTAGAGTAACTAAAATACTGAATGGAAAGTATAACTGGAAATTTCAATCATTTGAGTCCATTTACCAACTGATTCCATTTTTTTGACATCTGAGTCAATGAAGATCTCTAGCTACTGGATTTATTGCCTAAATAAAGTTGAGGCCAAATTGATAAAATGGAGATACTGTAGGTTGCTATTTCCATGTTTGAAAAATAGATATAACACATTCTAGTCAGGGCTACATTCCTATCATGAAATAAGTTACTAGATTTGTATGCTGCTTAATTCCCTGCAACTCTAAGCAGCACCCAACAGCAAAGAAAGAAATTACGATAAAGCCAATAAAACTTAAAAGGTAAAGAATGGAAGACAAGTAAAGTGAGAGAATTCTTCTGCGAAAATTCACTAAAGCCTCAAGTGGCTTCAGGACAGCAGAATGCCTTTAATAAATTTCAGCTGATTTCCGAGTGTTTCGGGAATGATCTGAGAATGATAATCCAGTTCAGTTTTTTGACTGGATTTCTATTTGTTACTGTTCCTTGATGATGACCTCAAAACCTTAATGCAGAATGCAGCAGCTACAACTGGTACAGTTAGATGGGATCAACATAACATTTCATTTAAAGACTAGACCACCTGTCTATTCTCAACCCATTTCAAGATGCTTATGTTTGCCTTTAAATGCTTAACTTGCTTGGCAAACAGGTACACAAAAGATCACTTCTTCTTATATCAATACTAAGATCTTAGGGGCAACTTTTCTCTGGATAAAATTGTTTGTGTGTGTGTGTGTGTGTGCGCGCGCGCATATGTGAAGGGGTCATTCACAATGGCACCCATTCTTTGAATATTTTAGTTGCAAAAACTTGCCTGGCACTAACATTGTTACTTGGCACTATTCAAAACACAATTTGCTCAGTAATTTTAAAATAATCAAGCATTATGTTAATTGCCTTTGAACTATTTTAATGAAGATTGTGTTTACCTTGCATGGTTCTTTCAATTGGAATTAGTATTTTTAGGTATAACTTAATGGCACTAAAATACCAGTGGGTTCATAAATGATGATATGAATTCTGTTCATAAGAACATTGTAGACATGCAGTATTACTGTTCCTTTACCAGCTGTCAAAATGCTCATTGAGGGTCTAGAACTGACCTTTTCAGGATAAAAGGGAATTAATTAACATCATTAGTATCTGTTCCAGCGAAATGCTCCTTGTGAATTTTGCTTTCTACTTTTATTTTAATATAGGAATATGCTTTTCTTTCATAATTTTAAAAAATATACCTGAAACTTAAATAACTTTTAAATCGTTTTTAAATAATTAAACAAGTAAACAATAATAGCCAATGTAAACGTATAACTTACTTTTAGAATCTCATCCACACTGTTCATATCACCGGATGCTGAAGCCTATAAATCAATATTGCAAATTTAATTGAACTGCATGTCAACATGTTAACATCTCCAAAAGCTGCAGGCCTATCTAAAATGTCTAATGTCTTCCTACGGTACAGATAGTCTTTGACTTACAACCATTGGTTTATTGACCGTTTAACATTACAACAGAACTGTAAAAAGTCACTTATGACTGCTCCTTCACATTTATGACTGTCACTGCCTCCCCACAGTCATGTGATTAAGGGTATATATTTATTATGGTTGCGGTTTTGGGCTCATTTGATCAGCATTTGGCACCTTCCCAACTGGATTCCAAAAAACAAGGTCAATGAGGGAAACCAGATTCACTTCATAATCACAATTCACTTAACAACTGCAGTGATTCGCTTAACAACTGTGGGGAAAAAAGTCATAAAATCAGGCACAACAGATCTAACAACTGCTGGTCCCAATTGTGGTCATAAGTCAAGGACTATTGTAAAGAGCTATTGTTTCTGTGGTCAGGTCTTCAACTCAATTAGGTACATTCATCTAATAACTGTGATCCTCCCCTGCCCCCCAATCATTAGAAACCTCACTAAAATTCACCATGGGCTGAATAAAGCCCACAGAAATCTACAGCTGTTTACCAAACTATAATTCTTAATTAAAAGTAAGAGGCAAATAGTTAAATATATGAGTGGAGAGCTCTCATATCATCCCTGCACCCTGCCTTTTTAAATGATGCCCTTGGATCCAGAATGAAAAGAAAATACTGAATTAATGAAAAAATATTTTTTAATATAAAAATGTGCATGTTGTATTTTGTAATTGGAAATAATCATTTAATCAAAATGCATAACATACTAAAAAGTAATGATACCAGTTTTTCTGGGAAATTATCAGTCTACACAGGAGATGGAATAAAAACATAAATTACAATTTTTAATCATTCATCATATATGATATAGTGTTTTTATTTTAAATATAGAAAGTAGATATGGAATTTGGATCTGCTGGCAGTAGTTTGGATTCAACTCACAGAACAACTAATGAATTAGTATTAAACCTTAGAATTTAGCTTATTTAATATAAATGAGGTTGCCAAAATTAGCTGTTTGCATTTCAAATTATCAGAACCAAATATCAACACAACAAAAAACATTACTATGTACTACAGTTGACTAGTGCCTTAATACTAAATTAATAATAATATGCAGAACTAATATTTTAAGTGATGGATTTCTTTTTACTTTTTATTATTTTAATATATTTAATGGACTTTATATGAAAATGTACATTCTTAGTAACTTTCTTAATGCTAGTTTATATTTACAGAATATCAAAGTAATCATGGTTCTGACTGCTATAACTATAATTTTAAAAAGACAACTTACATCAAGTGGTTGAGAAGGAATTTTCAGCTTTGTTAGATGTACTTTGCTACTAGGTTTCAGTTCATTCATATTGTTGCTATGATTCTGGCTACTGTAGTGTTCAGAAGATAACTTTGGTTCCATTGATTCCTGACCATCCATAGGTCTTACATAGGCAGTAGGCTTCTGCAACATTGTACTTGACTTTGACATAAGCGAAGGAGGAAACGACTGGCTACCACTAGAAAAAGACGGTACACGGGAAGGTGAATCCCAATTGGCATCTGGGTCTCGTGGAGATTTGGATCGCTGATGTTCTTTACCATGATGGTCATTTCCATGAGATCTGGAATGGCTGGGGTTCAGAGAAGAAACAACAGATGTTTTTCCAGGACTGGAAGAATGGGATTTTGAATGTTCTGATCCATGCTGGGTTTTTTTGCGGCTACTGCTGCTTCCACCACTGCTATATGAGTCACGATCATGCCTCTGTCCGCTATTGCTAGTGCTGTTGCCACTGTTACGTTGACTACTATGTCCACCCTGTAAACCTGAGGACCGTTTCTGTGACTGGGAAGAAGTGCTAGGCGCTGGGCCTACAGGCGTCCATTTGCTGCTCTGATGAGAGCCAGTATTGTGTCTCTGATCACCAAAGAAACTTTGGTTTGATTTGTCATCTGTTGCTGATGGACCTGTCGGTTTGGGAATTCTAACAAGTTTCTGGAGAGACTGGTCACCTATAAGTTCCGTCATTTCATCATAGTTTCCAAGCATGCTTTGGATACGGCTAGACAATTTATCTTCTTTGCTGGTCTGTATGAAGAATGAATAAAATGAATAAAAAAGATGCATAATGTTACAGTATTAAAATATACTGTAATCATATAAATTTTACATCAGATGAATTATTAAATGGTAATGCACATTTGAAAATTATCCATATAATCTTTTTCAGCAGCCATCTGAAGCATCTGGCATTTAAAGCAGTTATTTAAAAACCAATCCAACTGCCCAGAAAAATAATACATAATTATTACCCAGAAATATCACTAAAATTCCTTTGATTTTTAAACTACACTTGTTGTCTGAAAAGGCTGGGTTCGTACCAGGTGTGCCACGCTTAGTGAAACACAAATGGAAGTGGAGATTGCAAAGACTTTATTCTGTGCAGAAAAAGAACACAGGGGCATCACTCTGTAGGCCTGTGCAAAGGCCACTCCATCAATAGTACAGTTTTTATATTGTGTTTCCCGGAAAATAAGACCCTATCTTATATTTTTTTGAACCCTGAAATAAGAGCTTGGCCTTACTGCCATGCGCTCAAAAGCCTGATTGGGCTTATTATCAGGGGATGTCTTATTTTGGGGGGAAATAGGGTAGTTATTTCTTCAAAAACTCACCTTACGCACATTCCTTTTAGGTCATCTTATCCATGTTACCAGAGTTCAGCCAATATTGCTTAGCTAGCATAATCAGCATTAAGTAGCAGCAATCAGCACTTCTGTCCCTAATTTCCAGTGACAATTAGCACATTATACCATAGTTAGTACATTGCCCCCTAGTTCTTCTTTTCCCAAGACATTGCCTTGTCCTATGATAAGTGTGGGATTTCATTTGAGCAAGCATTCTCGATTATTTTTGTTTTTGCAAGCATTCTTGACTATTCTTGTAAGATACTAAGTATCAAGACCTATATGCTTCTGAATTTTAGCTACTTAATATAAAGATATTAGGAGAGGGGCCTTTTAGCCTTTCCATGACACTCGCTGCAAACAGAGTTTTGTATTTTCCGTGATTAACTGGAAGAACTGGTATAAATTGGAACGACAGATTGCAGGTAAAGCTGAAAGTAAAAGGTTTCTGGATGTATAGGCCCTGAAAAACCAGCAAATAAAGAGCTCTCTTCACTATGCATATTATTTGGAAACTATATAATTTTCATCAAACTGAATATGGGTATTTAAATAATTTTATTTCTGCAGTAAAAATATTCAACATTTTGATTTCTTATATTAAAAGTGCATCATCATTTCTAGCTTTTTTTAATGTGGTTTTTGTAAATGTGCCTTTCCTTTAGGAAACTGTAAAAAAACCATTTTATATTTGCAATATAAATTTAAGGCAGAAACCTGAAATCCTATTTTTAAAGAAACTGATAACCTGGCCTCCTAGCGGAACTGTCACTTGTAACATATAAAGAGCTTTGTTCACAGTGTTGAATGACTGACTGACTAAGCAAAAATGCAGAAGAGGAACCTTCTTTTTCTAGAGATCTGTATCTCCCTTCTTTGAAATCAAGGCATGGCGCAAACCATATAAGGCAAGAGAGGAGAACATTCTCAACACTGAAGGAAGGGTTACTTCCCAATAACCTGTGGGCCTCCCAGTACTGCTATACGTTCAGATCTAAGTTTCTGGATGTTTATACATGGATGGTGGAAATGGGAAGACATAGCATTTCCATTCCAACTCTGAAAGCTGAAAAAAGTTTTATAACGATGCTGAATTTGTGGCAAAATTTCAATCAGTGTGGGAGTTTTAAAAATGAGAATAGAAAAGTCCATGATTCCTCCCACTCATTTCCATTCTTGTTTGAAGGGGAAAAAATTAATAGTAAATAGTGCCACTAAAATCTGACCATTCTGTAAGGCAATGTTGGAGAGCCTGGAATACCAGGCCGTAGAATGGTATAGATCTCATAGAGAGAATGGAAAAAACAACAACAAATTGTCAATCTTTGCATAGAAGATGATTTAGAAAGATATAAATGCTTATGTTAGAAGAAAACAGATTTTTAAAAATCATATTCAGAACTTAAGCTTTAAAAATAAACTAGACTTTGAAGTAATTAAACTAAAGAACCAACACAAGTTAACTGAATAAAATATACAAAGAAATAGAACCTTTCTCAAAGGACAGAAATATAACAATTTCTGCAACTAAATCATCACCCATACAGTTAAGAAGTAAACAAATAAAGCTAGCCAGCAAGTAAATAAATAAAGCATTTTGCACTAAAAATTCAAACCCAAATACATTTATATGTGCTTTATATTACATTGCCAATTGTCTCCAATTTTTCCTTTCTATTCAGTACACTCCAGCAGAGCGTACTGAGCACCCATCTATCAAATATTGCCATCTTGTGGAACTGAGGTGGTTTGATTTCTCTATTGTGGCCCCATCCTCTAGAACAGCATTTCCACTCTCCAAAATAAGAACTATATTCTCTCTTCTAGCTTGATCCCAGGCCTCGAGTTAATATATTATTTATTTTATTTTATTTATTTATTTCCCACATTTATTATTTTTATTGTATTTTGGGGGCCCTCGGCTCATTCTGTTTGATTTATGTTACTTTTAAAATTGGTTTATTTTTATACCCTGTTTCCCCCAAAATAAGACATCCCCTGATAATAAGCCCAATCGGGATTTTGAGCGCATGCAATAAGGGCAAATGCTTATATCAGGGTTCAAAAAAATATAAGACAGGGTCTTATTTTCCGGGAAACACAGTATATTTTTTAAAATTTAATTTTATTGTTTCATACACCATCCAGTGTCAGTGGAGTTGTCCAACTATAACATATATGAATAAACAAACGTCACTGGACTGTTTAATGCAGATTTTATCTACTTTTAATTTTCACCACACGTATTTACCTTCCTGTACTTTATTGAAATCAAAGATGACTGAAAAACAAGTGGGAAAACTTTTCCTTCCTTCTTCTCCATTATTTCCCTCTTTTAAAAATAATATTTAAATACTACATACTTAATACTAGTAAAGGTAATAGTACCTTTAAATAAGGGGACAAGAAAAGCAGTAACATATTGTCTATTCCCCTCTTTCAGTCTTAAAGAAAATGAAAGCACAAATAAAAATAACAGTTTATGCTTAAATAATGTATGCTCTCATGATTAGGAAAATAACTCAATTGCATGAAAGAAACACGTTTTGCAGCATCAAAGTGAATCTCTTATATACAAACAGCCAGGTACCAGAAATATCAAGCCCTAACAATTACCTTTCATCTATAGAAAACATTCTCCGCAAATCTCAGTAATGCTACAGTCTTGAATCACTCTTTTGCTACAAGGCAAGAGTACATTGTAACAATTATCTCTCCAAGTACTGTTAACCATAATTCTATTCTACCAATTCATATTTAGAAAGTTCGGGGGGTCAAATGGTTTGAGCTGTCAGTCCTGGGATATTAATAAAAAAATGTTGACATGAACGAGCTTGTATTATTTATTTTATTTTATTTTATTTTATTTTATTTTATTTCCAATTTATATACCGCCCTTCTCCCTGAGGACTCAGGGTGGTGTACAGCCAGAATAAGAACATAAAATACAAATATTAAAAAACAGTTAAATATATATATAAATTTGGCCCAGAAGTTAAGAAATCACAAACCAATTAAAAGAATTTAAAAAATTTCTTCTCAAGCCAGCCCGGCTTGCTGGAAAAAATGGGTTTTAAGGGCACGACGGAAGGCATTGAGGTCATGGATTCTCCTTATCTCTGGGGGCAACTGATTCCAGAGGATAGGTGCCCCCACAGAGAAGGCCCTCCCCCTGGGGGTCACCAGCCTACATTGTTTGGCTGATGGCACCCTGAGGAGGCCCTCTCTGTGGGAGTGCATGGGTCGATGGGAGGTCGTCGGTAGCAGCAGGCGGTCTCGAAGATAGCTAGGCCCTATGCCATGGAGCGCTTTAAAGGTGATAACCAACATCTTGAAGCGCACCCGGAAGACCACCGGGAGCCAGTGCAGCTCACGCAGGAGCGGTGTTACATGGGAGCGCCATGTTGCTCCCATCACTACCCGCGCTGCTGCATTCTGGACCAGCTGGAGCCTCCGGGTGCTCTTCAAGGGGAGCCCCATGTAGAGAGCATTGCAGTAGTCAAGGCGAAAGGTGACGAGGGCGTGAATGACTGTGCACAAGGAATCCCAATCAGGAAAGGGCCGCAACTGGCAAATCAGGCGAACCTGACAAAAGGTCCCCCTGGTTACAGCCGTCAGATGTTCCTCCAAGGACAGCTGCATATCCAGGAGGACTCCCAGATTGCGAGCCCTTTCAGTGGGGGCCAAAGACTCGCCCCCAATAGTCAGTGATGGAGTCAACTGACTATATCGGGATGCCGGGAGCCACAGCCACTCTGTCTTGGAAGGGTTGAGCTTGAGCCTGTTCCTCCCCATCCAGATCTGCACAGCCTCCAGGCACTGGGACATCACTTCCAAGGGCATCGTTGGGGTGGCCTGGTGTGGAGATGTACAGCTGGGTGTCATCAGCGTACTGATGGTATCTCACCCCAAAGCCACGGATGATCTCACCCAGCGGCTTCACATAAATGTTGAACAGAAGAGGCAAGAGGACCGATCCCTGCGGCACTCCACAGATGAGAGGCCTCGAGGTCGACCTCCGCCACCCTGCCAACACAAACTGCGACCGGTCGGAGAGAAAGGAGGAGAACCACCGCAACACGGTGCCTCCCACCCCCAACTCTTCCAGCTGGTGCAGCATGATACCATGGTCGATGGTATCATTAAGATCGTTATTCCTAACGATCTTAACATTTCATTAATAGGTCTTATCAACATCAACTTTAAAAAAAAATAATGTAAGTTTACAAAACATCTTTTTTCCTCTATATTTGCATTTAGAGTGTAAGGTTCAAATTCTTATTTTAAAGTTTCTAGAATACTGATTATATTACAGTATATACTACATTTACTTAGAAAGTTCATCACAGTACTCAATTTACAGAAAAAATATTATCTGTGGTGTGATCATTAAGAAAAACAACAAACCTCATGCACTTACAACTTTATATGGTTCAGCAAAAAGAGGAGAATTAGGTGGGAAAGCTTCTTCACCCTGTTGAATTTCTTGATTACGCCTCTCTTTTTCTTTAATACGCAGCGCATTCCGATCTTCACGGTTCATGTTGCTATAAAGGAAAACAATGTAATTATATGACAGGGTACAGAAAGTGATTCTGCTTTTTACACCTTGACAGTCTGAAGCTTTGCTCTCTCTTTACAAAAAAATATTCTAATGCACGTTGTTTTAAAACTAGAAGTGCCTAAACATCAGAAATTGTCTTATGCATGCATACTGACAAAACCTAGCCATTTACTTTCATAAGAAAAGTTATGCTGCATTCTTTAAATAAACTAGTAAATGTATTGTCTAATTTTTTAAAAATTACAGTGTTACCTCGGTACTCGACTGCTTTGAAACTCATTGAATTTTGTACTCGATGCATTTTGACGCAAAATTTTTGTCCTGGTACTCGTCGTTTGTTGGGTACTCGACCCGCAAGCTAGAACTTGTTGGTGTCAATTGCCTCGTGACTTGCTACCCTTTCAGCTGAAACAAAGGGTCACGCATTAGTCATGTGGTTTGTTTGGTACTCATTTTTAGTACTCGTTTCACCTCCCGGAACCAATTAATGACAAGTACTGAGATACCACTGTAATTTTTATTGCTTTTTAATTAACAAAACATAAGAATGATAACGAAACATTGTCAAAAACCCCCACATTAAAATGTTCTTACAAAAACTGAAAAAATATGACACATATATCATAACAATAATTTTATATATATACTTGTCTAATGCAAATATTATTCAAATATGTAAATATTTCTAATACATTTATACAACTTATTGTACTCTGTATAAATGAGTCCCATATTTCATTATGCTTGTCCTTACAAAATCTACATCTATAGACAATCCACTCGTAGGTGGCAAAGGCAAAGGTCTTCAATTCATTGAAAGAAAGGGGCCATAAATTTATATTTCCAATGCTGCAATATCAGTATTTTGACATAATAAAAACTCAAAGAATCCATTTACATTTATTGTCCAATTGTCAACTTTCATGTACTAGGTGTGCAGTTTAAGACAGTAATACCCTCTGAGAATTTTTACTTTTGTTGCATAATCATACTTTCTCCAAAATCTTGGGAAATGAGATCATTGTAAAAACATGTATTTTAAAGAAGCATTATCCTTATTACACCTCCAACAAAATTCCGGTTTTGACAGTCCTTTTCTATACAAACATAATGGAATCCAATCAATTCTAAATATTATTTTTGTTGTTTAAGTAAATGTATTGTCTAATTTCACATTTAAAAAGTTATTTTTTTTAAATAATTGAGGACTTTTGAATAAAGTACAGGCAGCCCCTGGCTTATGTCCATTTATTCAGTGACCTTTCAAACTTGTGACAATGCTGATCAGTGGTACTTATGACTAGTGCTCAGATTTTCAGCTGTTGCAGTGTCTCCATGATCATAATTTACAACTTTTCTTGCTGGCTTCCCAGAAGCAAAGTCAATGGAGAAGCCATCAGGAAATCAGAAGGCACAGTCACGTAAGATCCTTTCTTAATGATGACAACTCGGAGTGTCTAAACTGTTGTTGCTAAGCAGCATGGTCACATGACATTGTGCTCTACGACTGTGTCACTTAGTTATGGCAATTCTAGTCCCAACTGCTGTTGTAAAGACTGCCTGTTTTTTATTCAAAATTCTTACCAGCAAGAGCTATGTTTCTTCATATATATATACAAAACTTGTAGTCCCTTGTCTCTTTCTCTCTGTGTCAGTCTTCTTAGAATGCTCCACAGAATGTCTCTACTCTTCAAATGCTCTCTAAAAAGGATTTGTTTGTATTCTAAAGCCATACTTTAGTAAATAGCTCCAAAGTTATAGCAACCTGTAAAACACCTTTCTCACAAAATAAAAAAGCTACTACTTATTCTGGGTTAACAACTCATCTTTACATAAACTTTATCTATATTCAGATGTTCAGTTTTGAACTCAATCTTATGTACTGTCAACTAGCTTTTTATGAAATATTTTTTACTGTGAATATATGATATATTCATATATTCCTTGGAAAATATAAGGAATTCTGTTTGAAATGTTAGCTCCTGTTTGATTTGTAACAACAAGAAACTGCATTTTACCCAAAACAATCCAAGTGGTACTGTGTTTATTTATAAGATTATGCATTTGCAAAATAAGATCACTCAAACTTCAAAGTTTACATTAAACAGCACGTAAAATGTGACTAGACGGCATGAAGCTCACTTAATACTTCAGTTAATATTATGTAAACAAAAGGCTAATAGCTACGGTAGGTACAAAACAGCTATATTCAGCTAAAACAGATATAAAAACAAAAATATGTGAGAAGGATATTAAAGTTCCTTGGGTAATCAAATATATTTCAAGAAAAAAGAATAAATATCGAAGAAGGTCATTCTCTAAAATGTTAAAAATAAAGTTAGATTCCTTTTTTTAACCATTACCAGCCACCCATACAATACAGGTAGTCCTTGACTTGCCACTGATCACTTGACTGGTTGAAGTTACTGTAGATCCCCCCAGAGCTACCTATGATCCATTTTCAAAGTTACGACAGCTGCACCCACTTCTCCATAGTCATGTGATCACACTTTAGGCACTTGGAAATTTATTCACCTTTACAACTGTTTGCGATTTGCAGCTTTCTTGCTGGTTTCTGGCACTTATTTTTGGTTTCAGACAAAAAATGCTCATTGGGAAAAACGAATCTGCTTAGCAACTGTGCGTGTCAAAACCTGGATCCAGTCAAGTGATGCCTCAACTATTGACTGCAATTCCATGCTCAATTATGGTCATAAATTGGGACTATCTGCACTGGAAAAAATGAGTGTATTTTAAAAATTAGAATAATGCAACCCTTCGGGAGATGTTTAGCTCCTACTAGTTCTAATATGATGAAAAAATAATAATTTTTAGATAGACTTTTAAAGATTAATAATGTAATTTCAATTGTTTTTATTTCTAACCTTTTAACTAACTGGAGTGTTCTATGCAACATAAAAATACAAAGAAGAAATAGCTCTTAGAAGATGTTGCCAGTGAGCAAGACATGACACAATTTTATTCCTGCTTGCCAATATTTAGTTATGAATGATAAATAAGCTTTTGTGCTACTATAAATAACTAGCTCTTTGTACACTCATCTAAACCTATTCATTTAGGATGGCCAGCTCCCAAATTACTGATTTTAGAGCAGATTCAATAAAGTACTTATGTCTACCATATAAACCATGTACTGTAATGTAGAAATTATGTCTCAAAAGTATGAAAAAAATAAACATGCAACATTTTATTAGATATTTTATATCTAATAACACCAGCTCAAAAATAAACAAAAAACAAAATTGTGAGACAGCAAGAAAAACTACAGTAAAACTCAATTATAGAACTGGTGTGCTCAAGGTTTGACACATGAACCTTAACAATGTTATGAGAAATAAAATCACATTGGCAATAAGAATTATAAATAAAATAGATCTGGGTGATTTGAAAATTCAAGTTGATGGAATCTTATTAGCTGCAACCAGGGATCTTTGTAGTAGAAGCAATATAGCAGAACATGCATTAATATTCAGGAACTCCATTATAGGGGTGAAGTCTGTATTCAAGTATACCACCACATAATTTCCCCCATGAACATCTGTTTGGAGAACATTAAAACTTGCTAGGATAGGGATCTTCTGACTTTGGGAATTATTACTTCGCTTAGGGAAGCTTGGGGAAAATTGTGAATAACTGTCCAGGAACATATCTCTGGGTGTGATACATTGTTCAAGTCCTTGGTCTGTTGTTTAAAGATTGCCTCTGCCCACTGATATCCCATTATCAGGATTGCACTAAACTGCAGTTCTTCAACTTCTAATGCAATGTCCTTACCGCAAGATAAAATGAAGTTGTCACTTAAGATTAGAGTGTAAACTCCACATTGGAACAGAAGTAACTTTAGCCAAGAGAATATGCAAATTAAATATGGGTTTTAATTTTGTTCAAGCCCAGTCATAGAACAACACTACATTAGCAACTCATTATGGGGCTTGAAATATGTTCCTTAATAGTTTAAACTGTACCCTCTTTAAAATCTGAAGCACTGTACTGTCCCATTTGGGCTCTAAACAAAGGTTATGCCCATTTTCTGGCTGAGAATACTTTTAGTTGAGGCAAATTTGAACAATGCAATATTGTTCAAAGCAATAATGTAATAGTGATGTACCGGTAATAATTGTAATAAAAAGACTGTTGGGTTGTTCCTGTGCATTTTGGACAATATTTTCAATGTGTGCACTGCATTTACTAGATGCATGAAACTCTACCTTTATATACTCAGAGATTTGATCAGGTGTTTATTCAGTTGCTGGGGATGGATTTAGGGCACTTAATAAATATTAATACTTTAGTTTTAGCATAATTGATTTTGAAGGTTACTAAACTATGCTACACTATGTACAGGCAGAGCCTATAAAGCTTGCTTTAGACCAACTGGTGTTTGAGATAACAGCATAGTACCGTCAGTATATAAGAGGATTGCAATCCTGTCTGTCTTTCCATTTAGCGAGATGATGAGCTAGATTATTTACTTTAACTACAAGAGGATTGATACACAGATTAAATAGTATCAGTGCCAAGATACATCTTTGGGTGATTGTTCTGCTGACAGTAATTTCTTAGTGTAATGGCCCTGCATACTGTATCTAACTTTTAAACTGAAATTCTCACTAAGCTCATATAGAAACAGGAGCAGGTGCTCCTCTAAGAAAGTAGAGTTCTTAAATTTACAACATAATTTATGTCTACGGATAAGTTCAAAAATGAACTTGAAACTGATAAAAGCTGCACATTAGCATGAATAACATTATCTGAATTATTTCCCATAATCTCTGAAAACTAAGGGAATATATCTGCTTAGGCATGTCACCAATTTTTTCTCATCATAGTCTCTGAGAAACACACAAGTTTCTTCCTTGAAAACTTGTCTAGTCAAAAATAACTAAATTGAGGCTAGACCTTACGAAAAGTTGTATCTCTCTAGCAGAGCACTTGGAGTAAAGTGCTGAATGAATGTGAGACCATTTAAGCTAAGATCTACAGCTAAGATCCTGTAGACAAATAAATTCCTATAGAAGAAGGAGGCTGTCATCACTTTATGGAGTAAGAATCAAGAAGGCAGTTTGGCCAGTTCACAGTAAAGCCTAATGGTTACAACTATCCATTTGAAGGTATTCTAATAGAAAAGATAACTCATAGAAAAGACTCTGAAAGATCAGAAGTAAATACTGAATAAATGTATTTCAAAAACAATTCCAAATATTTTAGTCCCATAGTTAATTTCAAGATTATATGAAAGTCAATGGTTTATGAATTTTGAATAATTTCATATATTGGAAATATATTCTATAATCTGAGCATTAGCAGTAACATTGTAGATTTATCCAGTATTGTAATATTGTAGATTTATCCAGTATTGTAATGTAAAGGTATTCATGTCAGTAAATTTTCTCTATGATCACAGTCTGATGATTGAGAATTGAAATGTAAAGAAAAAACAGAGGTGTCGTAGGGAAACCTGCTGAAAGTAATGGGTATGTGAATGTTCAGGAACATAATTTCTAACACAGTACTACTACTAGATTATGATTTTCCTACCTGATCAGAATAGTCAGCATTAATCTCTTATTGCTACCAATCTGCCTTCTGTTGAAAACCTGTATACTACACGAGCCAGATAGATGGCTGTGAAAATATCTACAGACTCCTCACATCCTGGACATAAACAGTTTCAACTTCTACCCTCAAAGCGACGCTATAGGGCACTGCACGTCAGAACAACTAGACACAAGGACAGTTCCCCACCCCCATGTCATCACTCTGCTAAATAACTAATTCCCAAACTGTCAAACTATCTAAAAAGGCAGTATCACCATCATTATTCTATCTCCTTATTTTATGACTATAATGTTGTTGTTTGTATCTTACGATTTATATTGTTTACTTAGCATCATAGTATGATTTATGTTGATCACTTATTTAATATCCATCACTATCACTAAGTGTTGCACCTAATGTTTTATGATGAATGTATTTTACAATGACTATATTAATGATCTATCACTATTGTTGTATGTACATTGAGACTTTACGCACCAGAAACAAATTCCTTGTGTGTCTAATCATATTTGGCCAAGAAAGAATTCTGTTCTATTCTGTTCTATTCTATTCTATTCATTTGATTTTATTTCAAAAATAAACATTTTGATCCCAAATTCTTCCCTCTGTTCTTCAATATATGGTTGAAAGCAGGGATGGTGTGAGGGAGTGGAGGACACTAAAAAAGATGGTTCTTTGACCTAATTGTTCTCTTCCCAAACCAGGGAGGAGCCCTTTTGTTTTACTAATATACAACTTACTGGCCAAATAAACAATAAAAAAGTCTAAGAAATGTAATTATCAAAAGGCAGGGGAATTAAGCCTTACATGAGTGAATCAAGAATTGATGAGCGGGCATCCTATTCTAGTACTGAAGAAAAAATTATGGAAGAGGACAGTAGCTTGGAAGCTGGCTCAGCAGGAAATTAAATTAAACCAACTCCAAAAGAACTAAAGCCATAATGGGATGCCAGCTAACATGTTTAGGCAGGATTTAGCAGATATGTTTGAACAAGTTAATAATAATCAGACGTTGTAGAGTCTGATAGTAAACATATGCTGCTACTAAAATAAACTAAACAAAAACCTCCAAATCAGAATAAAATAACGATATTAGAAAAATTTAAAGAAATATTACAGACATTAGATTGGATTTGGCTGATTTACAGCATTAGAAAGGGGGGGGGAGAGAACTAGAAGAATTAGAGAAAATGCAGAAAATACTAATTTAATTGGGTATCTCAACTCAAGTTAACCAGATAGCAAAGTTCATGCCTTCAGATGATGGTGTAAAGGTTTCCATAGCATCTTTTCTCCTGAACTCAATCAAATGCAAAACTCAAGAGATAAGTAGTAAGATTTATAAATGCTTTGCTGACAGAAAAATTCTGCTAAAAACATATGGACTAAAAAGAGATAAACACTTTGGAAAGTTTATTTTTTTTCAAGCTATTAAGTTCCATCCCGTTATAAAGAAGAAAAGCCTTCAAACGTCTGACAATTATTAAAAAGAAAAATTATGATGTAAATAGAGGTTCCCTTTCAAGCTAATTTTATTTCAACCACAAGGAAGAGGAAATGCTTTTATGTTTATGACTTAAATATATGAGTTATGGTTATGAGAAGATTTATCATAAACCTAAACATATTTCATGAAGAACAGAGAACAATCTTGGATGTCCAAATAACTGATATAACTTTATAAAAAGAAGATATGCTAAAAGAGATTTGGGGAAAGTGAGATTTGTAAGATGGTTGCTGGTTATAACATTCATAATACACAAATATTTAACATAGTTTCATATTAATTAGGAAGACAAAATACAGAGATTGGTCAAGATTGATGTAAAAGTTACAATATAATGAGATGAGCTGTCAAGAGCTGAACACACCAATTCCCTTAAACTACACTGCTTAGAGGATTTCATTAATCCTCTGTGAACCTCTCTTCAGATGTGCTCTAAATGGCTTGGAGCTGGGATTATTGGGAAAGGGAACAGAAAATATTGAAAAATTAATAGTTCAAATTCTGCTCACACTTTCTGAACTTCCTCCCAAAATAACACATGATGTCACATGGTCATAAACTGAAACCTTAAACAACCACTTAGACACTCCCATTGATATCTTCCAACACCTTTGTTCCTGTTAATGTTTCTTTCAATTTTACATATTTTGAAGTAAAAGTAAACTAAAATTCATATAGCTGATGATTCATCTATTGTCTTTTACTTCCCTTCCACAATCTAGCCTAACATGCACATTCAAAGAAAGAATGTATGTATGTGACCTGTAAACTCCCATGTTACTGCTAGCACTATATAAATCAACTTTCAAACTTCCTTCCCCTCTTTCACATTCTTTCTCTTATTATGTCCAGACTGTTAGCTCTTTGGTTAGGATTTTCTGGCTTCTATGCAAATTATGGCATGCTGCAAAATTGAATAGCATCAATGAACCAGATTGAAAATACAGGTTATGTGTGATGCAAGCAGCATCAGTTTGTCCAATCCCCCCCAAATCAGACCAACTAGCTTTTTGGCAAGTTCCTAGCAGTTCCTTCTGCATTCCTAGCAGATAGCAAGCCTAATTGATCAAAACCCTAATGGATCAAACCCCATATAAACCTTCATCCATGGAATGGGAGTTTTACAATTCCAAACAAATTTGTACTAAATATATATCTCCATTAAATTATAGTTGATAAACAAAAATAATGTACTCTGACCTGACCAATATTGTTGTTAGTTAAGATCCAGCTACCTTCCCTGTAGTGATCTCCTCACTCCCTCTCAAGCAGTTTAAAAATTACCAATAGAAGAGAACATAGGTAATCCTTGATTTACAACAGTTCATTTAGTGACATTCAAAGTTACAATGGCACTTAAAAAAAGGGATTTATGGCCATTTTTCACACTTACAACTGCAGCATGCACATGGCAATGTGATCAAAATTCAGATGCTTGGCAACTGACTCATTTATGACAATTGCAGTGTCCTGGGGTCATGTGATCACTTTTTGTAACCTTGAGACAAGCAAAGTCAATGGGGAATCCAAATTCACTCAACAACTCATTACTTGCAGTAAGATACTTAATAATTGTGACAAGAAAGGTAGTAAGGCAAAACCCACTTAATAAATGTCTCACTTAGCAACAGAAATGTTGGCCTCAGTTGTGATTGTAAATCAAGGATTACCTGCATATGTAGTTCTGAACTACTGTGTATGTAGTTCATGTTTGAACTGTAAAATCCTTGGTGCTCTCTGAGTTTGGTTGTTTGCTTGCAGACATTTCATTACCAGATTAGGTAACTTCTTCAGTGCTAGAAGGGGGTGGGGGTTTGCTCTCTGTTAATATGAAGCAGCTTGTCCTGTCAATGTTGATGGGAATATTGTTTTCTCCTTGGTGACTCCTTGATTAAATTGTTATTTACTGCTTGGTTATTGTCTAAATTGGTAGTTCTTTGATTAAGAAGTAGTTTACTGCTTAATTGTTATCTGCTGTATCAATCCCTGCTTATTTGGGTATTGATTGCTAGCAAGGTGCTCTGGTCTTTTGTGTCCTTTTTAGCTTCTTTACTCTCTCATAGTGCTGCAAGCAAACAACCAAACTCAGAGAGCATCAAAGATTCTACAGCTTGTAAATTGTAGATTATGGGCAAGCAAATATGTAACAATCTTCTTAATAATAGTTTCACTACTACAATCTCCAGAGTACTTGCTCCCTATTTCGCTTACTAGCATGACCCTTCCTCCCATCATGCAGGAATGCTCAAGGCATTGCTACTCAGAAAGAACTATGTGTGCTACTTACTGTTTCCTGTTAGCAAATATACAAAGAAAATGCAGAATAATTTTAAAGGAAATACAAAGTTGTTTTGAAAGTGAGCCAAGGTGGCAAAAAAAAAAAAAAGGAAACTCCAACAGAGTGAACTAAATTAAAAATAAATATGGGGAAATGATTTCCAGTAAAAGAGAAAGCTGGAAAGAAGTATTTATTGATTTGTATGAGAATGACAGTAATATATCCAAAAATGCAATTTAAAAGAATGGTATAAATAAACCAAGAAAAATGGGTGAAAATGAAATTGAAAATTATATAAGGTAGTCTTTGACTTAAAACCATTTAGTGACTGTTCAAACTTACAATGGCACTGAAAAAAAGTGACTTATGACTGTTTTTCATCTTATGACATTTGTTGCAGCACCCTCTAGTCACATGATCAAAATTCAGGTGCTTGGCAACTGGCATGTATTTATGATAGCTACCCTGTCCCGGGATCATGTGATCCCTCTTTGTGACTTTCCCCGCCAGTTTCTGACAAGCAAAGTCAATGGAAAGTCAGATTTGCTTAACAATAGTTAATTCACTTAATTGCAGTGATTCACTTAACAATGGCATCGGGCCTAGCTATCTTCGAGACCGCCTGCTGCTACCAAGGACCTCCCATCGTCCCCTGCGCTCCCACAGAGAGGGCCTCCTCAGGGTGCCATCAGCCAGGGGGAGGGCCTTCTCTGTGGGGGCACCTACCCTCTGGAATCAGTTGCCCCCAGAGATAAGGAGAATCCAAGACCTTAGCGCCTTCCGCTGTGCCCTTAAAACCCACTTTTTCCAGCAAGCCGGGCTGGCTTAAGAAGAAATTTTAAATGTTTTAATTGGTTTGCATTTTTAATTTTGGGCCAAATTTATATATATTTTAATTGTTTTTAATATTTGTATTTCATGTTTTTTAATTCTGGCTGTACACCGCCCTGAGTCCTCAGGGAGAAGGGTGGTATATAAATTTAAAATAAAATAAATAAATAAATAAACTGTTGCAAAAAAAAAAAGTCATAAAATGGGACACAACTCACAACAACTGCCTTGCTTGACAAAGGAAATTTGGGGCTCTATTGTGGTTAAGTCAAGGGCTACCCATAAGAAACTTGTAAACTCTGAAGACTGAAAATGTAGATAGTGCAACTGGAGAAATGTTAAAATATGGATGTTGCTTGTTTGAGTAAGAACTATGCAGATACTTTAATGGATGTATCTAATAATACTAGCATTAATCCCCACTACAAGGAAAAAAAGATAACAAAAGTGCTGGCAAAAATTAAAGGGCGTTTGCTTGCTAGGTCTTCTTGGAAAAGTGTATGGCAGAATTCTGATCAAAAGGATTCAAGGAATCAAAATCAACAAAATTTGAGAAGTACACTGTAGGTTTATGCATTAGTACAAGGTACACATATCAAGTTTTATTCTTCAACATAACTCTTAAGAAATAAAAATCTGAGAAACAAAGTTATCGGTTTAGGAAAACTGTATGATAAACTGAATAAATGTGAATGTTTGGGTTTAGCTGTCAATGTGGCAGAGCAATATACTGTATGATGGAAGTAAAGTATGTTTGAAAAAGTATTATTTAACAAAGGGTTCAACAGGGATCAAGGTATAAGACAAGAATGTGTTATGTCTCTTTGTTTTTTGTATCTATGGATTAATATACAAAATGCTTGATCAAGATGTGTTTGCTAGGAATTTGAATATATGTGTACTTTTCTATGCAGATGACTCCATGCTGTTGGCTGAAAATCTGAATGAACTTCAGGGAATGTTAGACTCTATGATCCATGATGACTATGGATCTAAAAATCAAGTTTTCAAAGAACAAGTTGATGGGTTTGAAATCGACAATGCAATGAACAAACAGAAATTATAAACTGGGAGAAACTTTAAGACATGCAAATATTGATACGGTAGAAAGGTTGTGGTCTATTGCAAGAAATGAATGTTCATTAAAAAAGGATAAAATGGCTGCATATAAAACATGCTTTGTCCTACTTGTTATATATGGAAGTCAGAACTAAGTACAGGTAGTCCTCGAGTTACGAATGCACTGGAGCCTGCCCATTCCATTCGTAATCCAAGAATTCGTATGAGTGAATTGTGTAACTTGAACACGATCACTCCCTTTCAGCCCGATTCACTAATTGAATGCACGGCTTATTAAGTGCACATGAGGTATCTCGGGGTGGGGAAGGCCATGGGGGGGGGGTAGTGATGGAACAGGGCACCTGCTTCAGACCACCCAAAGCCTCCCCCGATCCACTGAGATACCTCATTCTCCCTCCTTGGGGTCCTCACAATTGCTCTCCCCCAACATCTTGCCCCGCCAGTTCACTTACTTTATGAAGATCAGTCTCCTCTCCAGCTTCTCTGTTTCTTTGCCTGCTCCCTCCTTTCTCATTGGCAAAACGCTTCAGTGATGAAGAACGAGGTACAGTGGGATGCCCGTGCCCCTTCTTTCTCACTGCCAAACCACTTGATGAATCCTTCAGCGACAAAAAAGGAAGCCCGGATGGATGCCTGCACCCTTCCGGGTCTCCTTTCTCGCCGCAGAAGCGCTTGAGGATTACTTCCCTGTAGGCTTTGGCAGCCCTTTCCAAAAAGACTTTGCTGATAGGAACACAGCTTCAGAGGGATGTGTCCGCCCCTCCCAAGCTCCGCTGGTGCCGACAAAGGCTTTTTGCAAAGGGCTACCAAAGTCTTCACAATCTCCCTGCAGGCTTCAGCAAGGAAATGGCAAACAGGGAAAGCCTGGAAGACCGAAACCTTCCCTCCATTTGCAAATGTCCAGGCCTCAAATTTGCAAAGAATAGAGGTCTAAAACGCGAGATCATGTCAGATCAGTAGCATGAGATCTCGTGCTAATGTTGTCGCTTGATCTCACGGTATGTTAGGCTTCTGTTCTCTGCAAATGCACCAAAAGCCTGAAACAACGAAGCAGGCAAAGAAACTGTGACAGACAGGAGATCTTCACAAGGTAAGTGAGCCTCCACAGGCGGAGTGCCTGTGAAGACCTGGCAGGGTGGGAGTGGGGGAATAGGCAGGGCGAATGTTGCAGAGCCTCTGTGGTTGTTCGCAAGGGCGAACAACTGCCATGGTGTTGCAACATTTGTAATTTTGGGACTTGTTCGTAAACGCTAAGGGTGCTTATCGCATAACTGCGAATGTTCTCTAAGGGAACGTTCGTAACTCAGGGATTATCTATGTATCAGGCAATTCAAAAACTAATTACAGTTGGGATGGAAGATTTTAAAACAAGAAGAGATAGCCATGAATAAATGGATGCTGAATGAATGTGGAAGGACGCCTGAGTTGAGAGAAAAGCTCTGGTTGGATAGATTTGACGAAATCCTCAAAACAAGAGGTGAGAAATTTAGTGAGAACTTTAAACAATGTAAAGCAACAACTGAAGTGGTAAATGCATGTTTCATGGTAGCTAAGGTAATTTGCAAGAACATGAGAGGTATGTGAGGCACAGTGACTGAGTTGGTGTAAACTAGTTTTACATATTTTCTTTTTTTAAATCTCATGCCTTTAATTTCGTTGGTTTACTAGTTCCTTTTCTATGATTTGCATAACTATGCTTACCCTAAGAAGACTTCTGGGTGGGGAGGGGGGGAACTAGCTTGTCTCTAAAAGAGACTGATATATAAACTTCTGTATCTCTCCAGATAAGGAGAGGAGAAATGCTCACATTGCTCTGGATATCACCTCTCCAACCCTCAGTGTTGTCATATACTCAGGGAGGAACAACAGAACACAGATATTTCTAAGCCTGTAATTCAGAAGGCATTGCATGTAAAAATTGTGCTAAAGAAAACTTTCCTGGCTTACATAAATTCAATTATACAAGCAGAGAACATCTAATCAATTATCATTCCAGATACAGTTTATAGGCAAAACAAAACTGGCAATTAAGCAGGCATTATGAACTTGATAAAAACATCATCAAATTGTCAAAGAGAAAAAGAAGCACCACTTACATAGGTATGTCTTAGGTATGGAAAACAAAACCGTTCCACTTCAGCATTATGTTGATCTTTTTTATTTACAATACTGCAAACTTATCTGGAGGTAGGAAAATTCTACATTAATACAATATGCAGAATTTGGTACATTATATTTAAAACTAGCTAATTGTTAATTATTCTTATTTGGTGTTTTTATACACATATGCTTTCACACATAAAAGAGAATTTGAATTTTCTTAATGACATAAAAGTGGTTTACAGTTTTTTGTTTTTTTTAAATGGCAACATCCTTATTCAATTCCATACATCCATTTTTATGTCTAACTTGTTCTTGTTAAAATGCATTTTATTTATGGGGATTACTTCAATATTTATTGGTATGGTTTATCAAAATGTTATTAATACTATTGAATAGCAGTGTTATTGTCTTTAGCAATAAGTTTCATTACATGGAAAATATTTGTAAATTACCCAAGATTTAGTTTTATGTGCAAATTAATAGCAGTTATAAAAATAACAATATATACTTATGAAATGCAATTCCTTATGCAAAACCTTGTAAGTAATGTCACTGTAAGATTTTGGCTTGAGTACAATTTAGCACTTTGGGTAGGAGAATACATACTTACTATGAACACTCCCACCCACTCCCACTCCCACAAAGAAAAGCTAAGTTGGGGGAAATGAGCACTCTGAACAGAAGCAGCTTCAACAGCCAACTCCTGATAAGTGAGTGTTCTATGACCGGCATCATGCACAAAGCAGGTGTTTTATGAGCATCTATAACACGTGGACAAAATTTCCAGCAAACACACTTCCTAATTCCTGGTGTTAGAGAACTAGCACACTTATATAATCAAAAATCATACTTCCTCAAATCTTTTAATGCAGTTGACAACTTAACTGTGGTAAGAAAAGCCATAAAATGAAGTAAAACTCACTTAACAACTGTCTTCTTAGCAACAGAAAATTTGGACTCAATTGTGGTCATACGTCAAGGACTATCTATCGGGATATAGTCAGTATTATCTTTCTTTGAAAGACATATAGCAGTGTAGCAACTCTTTTCAATTTCAAGTATAGAACATTAGGGTAATCTTGTCTTAAAGCTTAGAAAGTTATCATAACACTTTGTAATTAGTGAAATCGCCAAACAGAATTATCTGGTATCCTCAGATGTTTGACATTAGAAGAATTCTACTTGAATGTATGTATTGTTCATGCTAACTGAAACTTATAAAAGTTGTAATTCAAAACATCTGGAATGCACAATATTGCCTACCACAAAATGCATGCAAGTCATAAAGATTCAGACCATTAGTGCTATGTTAACAGCATTAGCCATTTATATAATCTATGATTGATGCACAATTTCATAGAATCTAGCCAATGAATGTATTTCTAAGACAACTTCTGTGATAAACTGAAAAAGGAAATCCAGGCTATTTATGCATCCCAGATTAACTGAACCCAAATCTAAGAACAGCAGTGAATCAAAAGATGTATGTAGACTAAGGTTGTTTTTTTAAATCAGTTTTTAATTAAACAACTTTGATTCCTCTGGTTCTTCACATTTGTAAGTTTGTTTCAAATCACAGCATCAAAAGTAAGTTCTGACACCTGAATTTAGTAAACAATATTTTATATTGGTCTCTAGTTATGAATTGACTATACAGATAGTCCTCAATTTACAACCAAAATTGAGCCCAAAATTTATGTTGCTAAGTGAGAAATTTGTTAAGCGAGTTTTTCCCCATTTTATGACTTTTCTTGCCAAATTTGTTAAATGAATAATTGCAGTTGTTAAATTAGTTATATAGTTTTTAAATGAATCTGGCTTCCCCATTGACTTTGCTGATCAGAAGGTCGCAAAAGGGATCACGTAACTCCAGGACACTGCAACCATCATGAATATGAAACAGTTGTCAAACATCTGAATGTAAATCATGTGACCATGGGGATACTCCAATGGTCATAAGTGTGCAAAATGGTTATGTCACTTTTTTCAATGCCGTTATAACTTCAAATGGTCACTAAATGAACTGTTCTAAATCGAGGACTCCTGTACTACAATATGAAGATGCTTGATCAATAATAGACTGGATGACAATAAACAAAATGGAGGAGCTGTAGATTGATAAGTGTCCAAGTCTATAAATCAAGAGAATGGTTTGGTCTAGATGAATTTGTTCAAAATATAATTTATCATAATTCATGTATATTAAATTTACCTGCCACTTGGGTTGCCCAAACTCTTAGTAGTACAAAACACCTATTTCAATTCCAACTCCTGCGCGAGCTGCACTGGCTCCCGGTGGTCTTCCGGGTGCGCTTCAAGGTGTTGGTCATCACCTTTAAAGCGCTCCATGGCATAGGGCCTAGCTATCTTCGAAACCGCCTGCTGCTACCGACAACCTCCCATCGACCCGTGCGCTCCCACAGAGAGGGCCTCCTCAGGGTGCCATCAGCCAAATAATGTAGGCTGGTGACCCCCAGGGGGAGGCCCTTCTCTGTGGGGGCACCTACCCTCTGGAATCAGTTGCCCCCAGAGATAAGGAGAATCCAAGACCTCAGTGCCTTCCGCCGTGCCCTTAAAACCCACTTTTTCCAGCAAGCCAGGCTGGCTTAAGAAGAAATTTTTAAATGTTTTAATTGGTTTGTGATTTTTAATTTTTGGGCCAAATTTATATATATTTTAATTGTTTTTAATATTTGTATTTCATGTTCTTAATTCTGGCTGTACACTGCCCTGAGTCCTCAGGGAGAAGGGCGGTATATAAATTGGAAATAAATAAATAAATAAATAAATAAACTATTACTTCAATTATCAATACTTTCAAGCATGATTGGTCCATCTATATTCTACTAATTTCTTGGTTGTAATACTATACAGTTTTATATTATAAAATAATACAAAACACTTTCACATGGAGATGCCTTGAAATTGAGAGAGCAGCTTGCGCAAAATGCAGCTGTGAGGGTGAAAACTGGTTTGGCAACATGAGGCCATATAAAATTGATCCTTCAAGAGCGTTTGTTAATTATCTGGCACCAAGCCCAACTCAACGTGCTTGTTTTATGTGCAGAAGCCTGGTCTAAATGGCTTTGAACAAAAACTCTGAACTATTCCTGTATTCTTTTGCCTTAAAGATGTGAAATCATATATACCTGGAATAGTTTTAGGATGTTTGCATTTTGTCCTCACAATCCTTATATAATGCAATGGTACACACAATTGCAATCGACAGTGAACCTTTTTGCAGAGCAGTCAATAATTGTTTTTGCTGTTTGTAGAGACCATCCCCATTCTATCTGAGATACGAAAGTTTGGAAGTTCACAAGAAATCCTTCATATACACATCGTTCACAAGTTCTGTAAACACAAGTCCTTTGGAGGCTTGCTAGCTGTTGATTTCCTGAGCACTTGCTCCAAGCATGATATGGCAAGGACTAATGGGGTGTGGCAAAAATATACAAAAATGATGCACTATGGACTGGCAAGGCAATAACAAAAATATATTCCTCTAAACATTTGTTTCTGGAAAATCTGTAGATTTTTTTTTTTACAGATTTTACCAAATTTTAACAGTTAATTAATAGTATTGAAGTTTATGTTTTTAACTTTAGGGTCTCTTTTCTATGTTGGTTTTTAAAAATTTGTTAGCTATTTTAAGTATTCAACAACGTAGAATATCAGAGAATAAATCAAATGCAATTAATTCATGGTATGATGATAAATTAAGGTGTCCTGGGATGACCTTCCCCAAAGAGAAACGTCATAAAATGTATTGGTGACTGAGGACATGTAGTGGATGACTGAGGAAAAGGCACAGTTTACAGGACAGGCAAAAACCAAAACCTGAATATAAAGGTTTCTGGGATCCTTTCTCCACAATCTCATCCCCAAAATGACGCAAGCACGCATTATGCCAAGGCTAGAAAAATCAGTCATTTGGAAAAGCCCAGCATAAATTATCTGGACCTGCCAAACTTGTAATAAATCTTAATCAGCCCAGGCACTTGAGTTTGTCAGAACATCCCTTCCTCTGGAAAGGAGGCTGGGGAACCACTGTTTTAGTTTAGCTCCAGGGGAAGTCATTTCTTTTCCACCATGCATTTTGCGTAATAAACAACCCTATCAGCGCTGATTTCTTTGGTTTTGCTTCTGACTCAACTGGACATGTTGAAACAGCATGAGGGCGCTTTTATTATGAGAAGCGGGAGATGGGGGGGTGGTTGTTGGAAGCATAATACATCTGAATGAGATTTTGGATGCCCAGTGCTTTAAAACACAGATAGCAAAAGTAGAAGGAACAAAGCAATGACGTCAAACCCCGGATTCCGATTAAATCCAACTAGTGCAAGAGATGACTGGGCCCTCCCGTCAAAAGCTTATCTTGTCTCTTTTATCTGCCTCCACTTTGCTGACACTTCCGAAAAGGAAGGAAGGGGGGGGGGGGGAAAGACAGGCCATCCTATCTTTCATCCGCGAAGGGCAGAAGAAACACCTAAAACTTGCCGGGCGTGTGTGTGTGTGTGTGTGTGTGTACACATATGCATTTATTACCCGTACACAGACACACATGACTCATATATATATATATATAACCCGTGTCTGTCCATTTTGTAACACGAGAGCCTCTAGATCTCGGTACGCTCAAACCTTCCAAGACAACGTTTTCCCCCCACGCCCCATCCCCCAAATATACCGTGGGACGAATAAGGGAGGAGCGATCCGAGGAAAAGCAGCTGCTACCGGACAGCGAAGTAATGGGGAATTCAGGGCGTGGGACAAGGTTGTGGGGTGGGGGTGGGGGGTAGAGAAGGAAAGCCAAATCCAACTTGGGATCGGAAGCAACGCGTCCCGAGTCCCCACCCCCACCCCCCGCAGCAGCCGATGGAGGACAAGCATACAAAGGCACCTCGCTAAGCGAGGGCTTGGCTACCCGGAGGATGGGGCGAGGGGTCCGCCCCCCGGGCCTCCCCCACCACCCCCAATCCGGGGGGGAGAGAGAGAGACGGGGCCTATCTGGCTCTGAATTGCTTAACTGCGCCTGGCCTCGCCCCGCCCCGCCCAGCCCAAAGGCCCTTTCGACGGGCCCACCTCCCCGAGCCGCCCATCACTCACCTCCACGGACTAGTCCGCTACCACCCCAACCATTTCTCGGGGGGGGGGGCTGAGGGGGAGGTGGGCTGCTGCCGCGCGAGGCACAAAAGGCCGGAAAGGCCCCAGGAACGGCAACGGCAACGGCGGAGGCGGCGACGGCAGGAGCCACTGACGAGAGAAGGGGAAGGGCGGGCCACGGGGGATCACCGCCCAAAGGAAGGCACGGCGGCAGAGTACCATCTCCGGCGCCACTCCATTTCGACGGCTGCGAGCCTGAGACGGGACCGAAACGGGTGGGCGGCGATGTCAAGGCCCGGGCGGTCCCTGCCGCTTTCTCCTTCCTCCTCCTCCTCCTCTTCCTCCCTCTCTCTATGCCCCTCCCCCTCCCTCCCCTGGATAGGACTACCCAGCAACCCCCGCGCCAACGGGCCTACTCCTCGCGCCCCATCCGGAGACTGAGGGGGGAGGGACCAAATTAGGCGACCACGTGATCCTCTCCCGAAAAGGCATTGCCGAGGCTCGAGCGCCGTCCCTCTTCGGAAAGAGGCTTGCCGGGTTTCCTCGTTTGGGGATCGTGAACTCGCGAAAGGTCGCTCGAAAGATGCGATCGCCCAAATGGGCAGCTTGGCCCGCTTCTTAGGCGGAGAGATCTCGGATGGCGGGGGGGGGGGACGCTCTGCGAGCGAGATAGTCAGCCCTGCTCAGGCGGCTGAGGCGACAATTTTCCATACCTTTTCAAGTACTTAATTAACAGTTGCAGAAATAATAATTAAAATTAATAAGCGATATTTGTTCAGAACTGTAAACTCATATTCTGAGGGGGGGGGGGAATCAGCAAGGGAACCACAAACTGCATTCTGCACATTTTCATTCACGCTGCTAAAACCAGGCTCGGCATGTGGGTTATATTAGACCGAAGGAGCAAGGATAGAAAAAAAAAAAACAGGCAGAAACATTACCTCCTTGAATAAGAGTTGGAGGACCCGATCAGATGTTTCTGTAACTGATGTGCAAGGCATCTTTCATGGCACAAACATTCTACTGGGTAGTTATGAACTGTTCTTCATTTCAGTCCATTTTGGTCCGAATCTAAGTTGAATAAGAAAGATTTTTTTTTTTTTTGATGGCATTAAGGGGAACTTCAGAAGTTAGGATAAGGTTGTATAAGAACCCAGCCCAATCAACATAAAACGAAGCCTAGGCCACAAAAGGTTATTGGTGGTGTCAATAATAAAAGGAAGAAAAAAGATGGGGTGGCCTCATTTTAGAGAAGATTTATTTATTTATTTATTTATTTATTGGTTCAATTTATATGCCGCCCTTCTCCGGAGACTCAGGGCGGCTTACAATGCATTAAGCAATAGCCTTCATACTTTTGTATATACCTGCTTAGTAGGGCTTTTGGGGGCCCCCCAAGCGGTGTTCTTTTTTTATACAAAGTCATCTTATTGCCCCCATAATCTGGGCCCTCATTTTACCTACCTTGAAAGGATGGAAGGCTGAGTCAACCTTGAGCCTGGTGAGATTTGAACTTGCAGCTGGTGCTACTTAATAACACTTTAGTCTGCTGCACCACCAAGGATGGTGATGAATGGTTTTGCCTCTAAGATGAGACCTGTTACATCCATAATTAATGAAAGGGCTTGTGAATGCTGTATTGGAAACCTATTTCTGTGACCTCTGAGAAATTATAACCATGATGCCAGAGAATTGAAGAAGGGCAAATATTCCTACCTTGAAGAGGGAAGCAAGGAGGACCCATGCGACTACAGATCATCAATTTGATATTGATACTGGGTAAAACTCTGGAATAAATTAAGAAAGTTGTGAACTTTAGAAGATTGCATTGCATATCGGGACAGCATGGATTATCAAGAATAAGGCATTGATCTTTTTTGATAAGAGTAATGAGTTTTATTAATTATAGAAATAAAGGTAAAAGTTTCTCTGTCCAGTTGTGTCTGACTCTAGGGTGTGGTGCCCATCTCTGTTTCTTGGCCAAGGGAGCCAGCGTTATCCAAAGACATTTTCCATGGTCATCTGGCCAGCATGGCTTTATGTCAGAGGTGCATGGGACCCAGTTACCTTCCCACTGAAGTGGTAGCTATTAATCTATTTGCATTTTGCATGCTTTTCAACTGCTAGGTGATCAGGAGCTGGGGAAGTAACGGGAGCTCACCCAGTTGTGTGACACTCAGGTCTTGAACCTGGGATGTCAGCTTTCCAGCTAACAAGCTTAGTGTCTTTAATCGCCGAGCCATCATGCCCTCGATTATATGAATTCAGTGTTCATAATATACACCAGAGGCTTCATGAGATCTTAACAGAAGTTGCCAAAATATAGGCTAGGTTACACAGCTATAAGATGGATGCAAAGTTGGTTGGACAGTTATACCTAAAAAGTATTTGTGAATGGGTTGAGAGGGATGAAATGGATCAAGAGATATCTAGAGCACCCCTGACAGAAGACATAGAATGAACTCCATCAAACATGGATAAAACTGCAATTAAAGCCTACCACTGATTCATGAAGTAAGATGGAAATACATGTTCAAACAATTGCTTCTGCAGATAATCAACCAGCTGCCCCCCTTAAGGTGACCAGATTCCTTCTAGGTGTAGGGGCCTGATGAGGAATTTGATGATTTCCTGGCACATAACATAATTCAGATTTGTTCCCAGTTGGATATTGGCATGGATACCAGTAGAGAAGCCTGAAGTAGATTCTTAGCCAGTTATCTAGGAATGGTTTGATCCTGTTGCTCTTGAGGAAGTTGGCAAGATCTTAGGAAACATGAGCTTGGCAGCTTGTGTTTTAGATCTATGTTCCCTCTGGTTGGTAAAAGCTTCCCAGGAGGCGACATGCAGTTGGGTACTGGTGGTATAGTCAATGCATCTTTGGATGAGGAGTGATGCTCCAGCCCTTTAAAGAAGACAGTGGTTTTGCTGTTTTCTTAAAGAGCCGTCAATAGATCTCACTGTGATGGACAATTTTTGTCCTAACTAAAACCTTCCCTTTTGAGGGAAGGTTATTGAGAAGATGGTTTGCTGCAGCTCCATAGGATCCTGGATGGAAAAAAAAAATCTGGATCCCATTCAGTCAGATTTCTGGTCTGGATACAGAATGGAAACATTGGTTGCACTTTTTGATGACCTCTGGCAGGAGTGGAATGAGGTTAGTGAATCTGTCCTTGCATAACTTGATTCTCTGTAGCTTTTGATATCATCTGGGACAGCTTTGGAGGTGGAGTGGGGACGGAACTGTGTTGTCCTGGTTCATTTTCTCCATTAAAATCCATTTTCAGTTGGCTTGAATGAGAGCAAGAGGTCCAACTTGCAGCCCCTGCTTTGTAGTCTTTTGCAGGGTCTGGTGTTTTCTCCAGTCCTGTTTAAATTGGTGAAACTTTAATGACCTGGAGGAGATTATCTGTCACTGTGGGGTGAGGTATCATCAGTATGCTGGTGATACTCAACTTTATATCTCTGCCTATGATGAGTTAAGTGATGCCGCAACTGCCCTTTCTTAGTCCCTGGAGGCTGTTGAGATCTGGAGATGCGGTGGAATGTAGACCAGATTCCCAGAAGAGAGGAAATGCATTCCAGAGAAGAAAAAGACAGCAGAGTTTAGGTAGTTTGAGTGGGAGGAGGATAGTTGGAATAACTCCTCCCTAGGAGCTCTCAGAGTATTGTTTCATGATGTAAGTAGTTTGCTTTAGTTTAGCAAGATTTCTGTCAATACAAAGGAACAATAAATGAAATTGCTTAGAAGAAGCTCAGCAGAGGTGGTATTCAGCCAATTTGTACCGGTTCAGGTGAGCTGGTAGCGACGACTGTGGGTGGGCTGTGGGTGGGCTGTGGGTGGGCCCCTGCCCACCTGCCCCAACATAATGCCGTCCTATTTAGCCACGTTTTCGAGGCCGGATGCATGCGCAGAAGACATGTGCGCATGAGCAAAGCGCATGCACAGAAGGCCAAGCGCATGTGCAGAAGGTGTGCATGTGAAGCAAGCGCGTGTGGGTGGGGCGAACGGGTGGTAAGAATATTGGAAACCGACTGCTGAAGCTCAGCATGTCTTTCTTGGTTTTTGGACCTTCACAGGATAGGGAGGAATAGATAAAACTGAACACTAGCAACACAGAGTGGCTTTAGGTTTGGGGCTTCTTGATTCTTGGAGAATTAACATCTTTGGTTGTGGATGGGGTGGCACTGCCTGAGACCTGGTACATAATCTGAGAATTCTCCTGGACTTGCAATTCCTGTTCGAGGAACAGATGGCAGCTGTGGCCAGAAGGCCTTTGTACAATTGCAAGTTATGCATCAGTTATCCCCATTCCTGTACCACGCCCTTCTCATAATCACCAATGCCCTATTACCTCCCACTTGGAATATTGTAAGGCGCTGTATGTGGAACGAATATTGAAGAATATCCAGAAGCTTCAGTTGGTTCAAACTGCAGCAGCCTGCATGGTTTTACACAAATATAGATTTGCACATGCATCACCACTTTTGTGGGAGCTACATTGGCTGCCAGTTTATTCTCGGTTCAATTCTAGGTGCTGACTATCACCTTTAAAGCTTGGGGCCAGGTTATTTGAAGGACCACCTCTCCCCAGTAACTTCTACCCAACCCACCAGAACTGGAAGGCAGAATATGTTGTGGGTCCCATCTGTCAGAGAAGTGCATCTAGTGGGACCAAGAAAAAGGGTCCTCTCTGTGGTGCCTTTCTTCCTATGGAATATTGTTTCCCCAAATATAAGATTAACTCTACCTTGATACTTTTCTGGAAGGCGCTGAAGATGTGGTTCCATCAGCAGGCATGGAGATCCCAGGTTGACACAGAGCCAACCAAGTAATTGGTTTGATTGTGTTTGATACTGCTGCAGGGAGTCAGGGAGGTTATGAGTTTCTATATTTTGGATTTTTAATTTTGTAAGGCACTCACAGTCACTGTGTGTGTGCAGCCATATAAATTTGTTAAACAAAAAACAGATAGACAGACACTGCATGGTATTGTTTTTGTACATACCAGTACCAAGAAATAAGTATTTCAGCTTAAGCATCGCCCTCATTTCTTTCTGTGATGTCTTAGCTCACTCTTTGTCTTGTCTGTAATTAATTATCTTAACTGATTGCATAATATTTTTGCACTCCCAGGTTTGAAAGCCAAAAAAAGCTGTAAGAGATGCATATCAGATAATTATCAACAATTCCTTAATGACTTGGCCTCAATTTTCAAGAGCCAGAATAATTCTAAGTACATTAGGCATCTAATCCAGATGTCCTGCATCCTGCTTAGTATCCTTACTTGAAAAATATCTTTTCTGAATGTTTTAAGGGAGGCAGCAGCTAGATGATACACACTGTAAATGCTAATACATTATTATTTCAGTAAATGGAATATTGTACATAAGCAAACTCACAAAATTAGTGTAAACTCAAATTGCCCTATGCCAATGTGTGAACCCAGGCAATGGCATAGTGTTTCCAAGTTACTAGCCATCTAACCATTGTAAGTGGGTCACATATTCTGCAAAAGCAGTGTTAGGTACCATTAAGTCCAGCTCAACAATTAGGACAAATGCCCTGCAGTTTGACTCATCTACACATTTCAACATGTGTCTTTCCTTCCTATTCTCTGAACCTCCCAAGCATATTTTTTAGTTCATCATCCACTCACATCACATGCCCAAATCAAATGAAGTTTTGCTTATTCATCAACCCTTGAAGGGAACATCCAGGGTTCATTTGGCCCAGGATTAGTTGATTGGTTTTCCATAGTCCAGGATAACTTTCATAAGCTTCTTAAAAGGCATCTATCACATATTACCTCTGGAAAAAAAATTGCTTTAACTATTCTGATCTTTGTTACTGGAGAAATATTTTTATTTTTCACAATTTTCTCTATCGCCGTCTTCCTTAAAATCAAACCTTTTTATTTCTCTACCACGCCATTCATCTTTATTCTTCAACTGAGCAAACCAAAACTACTTACCACCTTAATTTCTTTGCCAACAGTAGTATAGTCACTAGGCATGCGGAGTGACACTCGTCATGTCACTGTTTTAACATAAGATTAATCTATTTTTGCTTTCATAATGAGGCAGTAGTGTTGCAAGCTCTTGCTGCTTTTGGCAAGAGTATCAAAAGCAACGTAGCACCACAAGATCAACTCCTCTTGAATATATGAGGGAGATGGGCAGTTCTTAAATATGGTTAAATAAATAAATATGGTAATGAGCATATTTTGCATCTTTCCTTGCGTCACTCCCCGTCTCCCACTAAGTCTACGTTTTCAATAAACAAAATGGTGTGTATCTCAAATTGTTAAGTATTATAGCTCCTGTTTTTGTCTTCTGTTATCATCTCTTCCAATTTCACCATTTTTATCATAATACTCAAAAGAATTGGGAATCTTATACTTCCTTGTCTCACTCTAAATCATTCTATCTCCAAGCTCAGTTCTACAATGTTCTCATAAAGATTCTTCAGAAGAATGATCAGATATTCTAGCAACCTTCATTAGCCTTATTATACTGCACATTTTGGCATGATCTACAAAGTCAAAGGCTCTGCTATATCTGATCAAGCAAAAACAAACCTCATTTGGGGAGGGGGGGGAAAGAGTGTTGTTTCTCTTATCTGATTTACATTATCGTTCTTATCTTGGGTCCTCTGTGTCAGGTTTCAATGCACTGACACTCTGCTTTTTCTGAAATGTGTCTGCTCATTTGGCATTTCCCTTTTCATGTATGACTTTATTCTTTGTAAGTTGTAAAGCAAAATTTCATTTGCAATTGCAATTTGTGCAATAGTGTGATAATTTGCTTTCTCCTGTAACTCTCTTCTTTGCTTAGGTATCACCCATGTTTTCCAATATCTGGGCCATACAATCTTGTTACATGTTTATAGGAGTCACTAACACTTTTACTGCATTTTCTTTGTGGCTTTAAATCTCTGTATTTGTTCTTTCCATTCTGCTTAATAGCAGGCAACAATCCTGTAGGTAAAGCTCATCAGTCTCTGACACCATCTAGACCAGTGGTTCTCAACCTTCCTAATGCCGCGACCCATTAATACAGTTCCTCATGTTATGGTGACCCCCAACCGGGGGTGGGTTCTTAAATTTTTTGCTATCGGTTCTGTGGGCGTGGCTTATTTTGTGGGTGTGGCTTGGAGGTCATGTGACTGGGTGGGCGTGGCTAGCTGGTCATGTGACCGGGTGGCCATGGCTATGTGTATAGGGACTACTCAGAGGGCTGAAAAAAGTAATTTCTGACAGATCCTCACACTTTTGACTGGTCCTCACACTTATGACCATCCTCATATTTATGCCCGTGCAGCATTCTTAACAACCATGTCACTCATTTCACAACTTCTTCTCTTCACCATGGTGATAAGATAGGGCAAAAAACGTAAAATGTGAGGACAGTTGTAAATTCGAGGACTGGTCAAAAGTGCGAGGACCTGTCAAAAATAACTTTTTCAGCCCTCTGAGTAGTCCATGTGCACAAAAGGACTACCCAGAGGGCTGAAAAAAGTGATTTCTGACAGGTCCTCGCACTTTTGACCAGTCTTCGCACTTATGACCATCCTCACATTTATGCCCATTGTGGCATTCTTAACAACCGTGTCAATCATTTCACCACTACTTCTCTTCACCATGGTGACAAGATAGGGCACAAAACGTGAAATGTGAGGACAGTCGTAAGTTCAAGGACTGGTCAAAAGTGCGAGGACCGGTCAAAAATAACTTTTTCAGCCCTCTGAGTAGTCCATATGCACATGGGGACTATCCAGAGGGCTGAAAAAAGTGATTTCTGACAGGTCCTCGCACTTTTGACCAGTCATCATTTATGCCATCATTTATCTTCTAGTCCAGAGATCTCCAACCTTGGCAACTTTAAGCCTGGCAGACTTCAACTCCCAGAATTCCCCAGCCAGCTATGCTGGCTAGAGAATTCTGGGAGTTGAAGTCCACAAGTCTTAACGCTGCCAAGTTTGAAGACCTCTGAGCTAGGGCTTTGGGACCAGCCTTTTGGGGAGGGGGTCCCATTCGGAGAGACCCCCTGCCTCTCAGGAAGCATCAGGTCCAGGCAAAGAAAGTTGCTAAGGTTGGAGATCTCTGGACTAGAAACCTCCAAAGGTCCCTTCCAACTCTGTAATTCTGGTATTGACAAGCAAGCACAGTTAAGCTACTTAAATCCTCCAGAGCAGGGGTCCCCAACCTTTTGGACCTCAGGGACCACCAAGTTCATAATTTTAAATTTCGCAGACCACTAATACGAATCCAGTGCGCCACTTGCTGAAGCATTTGGACTCCCAGTGATGGGATAGGGTCCTTCAGGCACTCTCCCCCACCCTCTTTCTCTCTCTCTCCCCCTCTCTCATTCTCTCTTTCTCTCCCCCCCCTTTCTCCCTCTCTCCCCCACTCTCTCTCTCTCTCTCATTCTCTTTCTCTCCCCTTCTCCTTCTCTCTCCCCCTCTCTTTCTCTCTCCCCTACTCTCTCATTCTTTCTCTCCCCCTTCTCTCTCTCCTCCACTCTCTCTCTCATTCTCTTTCTCTCCCCTTCTCTCTCCCCCCCACTCTTTTTATCTCTTTCTCTCTCCCCCTCTTTCTCTCATTCTCTTTCTCTCTTCCCCCCCTTTCTCTTTCCCACTCTCCCCCACTTTCTCTCTCTCATTCTCTTGCAGGGGGCCGATCTGGTGTCTGCAATGGAGAGCAAAATCCAACTTCTTCTCTCTGCTGTAAGTGCAGCATCAGGATTCCGCCTTGGTATATTTGCGGTGCAAGGCAGCCCTCGTTTCCTGCCTACTCGGAGCGGTAAACAGCGTCTGGTTCGGGAAGCAGCTGGATTTTGCTCTGCATTGCTCTCTCGGCCCCATGCAAATTCTCATCTCTCGAGAAGCCCAACCAAAGTTTCCCGCCCCACTTCAGGGAGCGCTCCTCGAGAGACGAGAGCTTGCAGGGGGCTGAGAGAGCAATGGAGAGCAAAATCCGCTGATCCCCAAACCGGACGCTGTTTACCGCTCCAAGTCCCAAGCTGCAAGAGAGGAGGGCTGCCTTGTGCTGCAAATATACCAAGGTGGAATCCTGATGCCGCACTTACAGCGGAGAGAAGAAGCCGGATTTTGCTCTCCATTGCAGACACCAGATCGTATTGCACCACCTGCAAAAATGCAAAAATTTCCAAATGTAGCCCTGCCCTCTAACAGCCCTCCTGATATTCAACTGTTGTCTCTCAAGGAGGATACTTACTTGGCCATCTTCATGCTTGAAAGGATTCTACAGCGTAACAGCAGATGTCTCCCACCTTGGCAGCTTTAAAACTTGTGGACTTCAACTCCCAGAATTCTCCACAATTCCCCAGAATGGGCTAGGCGGGAGTTGAAGTCCACAGGTTGAAAAAGAGCCACAATTGGCCAGCCCTGGGCTAGGGTAGGCTGATGCCGCGCGGGTGGGAGGCGAGGGGCGGATGAGCCAGCAATTTAACAAACGGTTCGGTGTGCTGCGAGGCCAATAAATTGCAAAACAACACTGAACCGTTTGTTAAATTACTGGCTCGCCCACCCCTCGCCCCGCCCCACCCCCACTATTTATTGGCAAGGGGCGGGCGAGCCAGCAATTTAACAAATGGTTTGGCCAAACCACCTAGAACCGGCAGAATCCCACCACTGGTTTGTTTCCCTCTAGCCATCAGCTGGGACTCCGGAGGCAGCAATAGATTGGGAGTGGGCGGGGTAAGCGAATGGCGACCGGCGATCCAACAGAGGCAGAGGGTGAGTGTGAGTGAAGGTGTGGGGGGGGGGCGAGAGAGGGCTTTGGCGACCCCTGTGAAATGGCCGTTCGACCCCCAAAGGGGTCGCGACCCCCAGGTTGAGAACCGCTGATCTAGACAGTTCTTTCATTACTTTTGATGGTAGTTAGTAGTCATTATGAAAAGAATCTACAGTATTCATACTAAATTTAAAATCTGTAAAAATAAAAAGTTTAAATCCTTAATTTGCATTTAATAATTTATTAATTTCTTAAATTATACATTCTATAGCATGATTCAAATAATTTTCTGGTAGTTTTAGAATTATAGTGTCTAAATTTTGCAAAACATAGAAATGGTTACAGACTAAAATGCACAATTTACATAAACATTTAAATAGAACATTTGTATTCAAAAGTCATTCTACACACATTTTCATAAAAATATAAAAAAATAGTTCAATCATTGATTCATACTTTAACTAGACTAGGATATTTAAGATGTCCCCTCCCACACATTCCTCATAAAAAGACTCCCATCAAAAAAGAAATTAAAAAGAAACTGTATCGATTAATGATTACTGCCAATAGCTATAATTCATCACAATAACCTGTTATGTCTTTTCTGTAACCTACAAGAAATGGACTGCAATCTTTCATAATATGCATCTTCCATTCAAATTCATTATATATAACTTGTGCTTTGCAAAAAATAAACATTTTAAAATAAGTGACACTAAATTAGAATATGACCAGATTAATCAAATGCATGTTATAGGCTAATAATTTTTCTTTAAAAATATCACAAGGGGGAATATTTAAAGACATCTTTTTTTATCCAGCTCCACTGAAAATAAATATTTTTCTCATTGTTAAGTATTTGTATTTTTCTTTTAGGTGCCCAAAATAGCGTGCAGACAACAAAGCAAACAATTCAAACTCTTCCATTTTACAATGCTTTCAGGGCATATTTAATATTAGGGAAAGGCACAAAGATGAAATGTTTCAGTTGCAGCACTGAAGACTACTCTCCATGCACAGTGCAAAAACAGCTTAAAGGGAAGTCTTTAAGCTTAATCAGGTCTAATTAAAAAGATCAAAGCATTTGGCCTTGTTTCAAAGATTCTGATGCATGGTGGAGAGAGACATGTATGTAGCTGCCTGCAAGGATTTGTATTACAAAACTGAAGGTGGTCTTTATTAGTACTGGATAGTGCTGTTTCTCTTTCAGTGGTCAGAGGATCACGGTTCTGTTCCAAACCATGTAAAAAAGAGTACCCTAGCCTTGTAGATAAGAAGAGGCCATTGGGTACACTAAACCACTTAGATTTGGATGAGAAGAAAAATTGCTATTACAACAAATGTTAAGCCACTATTTAAAGAATGACAAAAGTGCAGAAACAAGTGTTGCTAAAAATAATAATAATAGTACTGTTGCTGCCATATGTTCTCATGTAGCAGGCTGTTCCCTCAATATTTCCTTTAAGGAGCAATTTGCTATTCATCCTGTGTTTAAATTTGAACATGGAGAACCTCTATCCAAGCCATATTCAGAGGGATGAGGGTGTCCCACATGGCCTTCAGGTTCAATCCAAGATCTCCCTCCTTCTAGAGGGCTGGAAGAAGCAGAAAAAAATATCCACCTGTGTCAAGTGCTGATCAGAAATAAGACTAACCTAAAATTTGCACAATTTAAAAACAGTTTTGATATTAACAAATGCAGTTTAAAAGCTTAATTACTACAGCGGGGAAAGGATGTGTTGATCTGCTTCCAGAAAAGTAATTTGGAGGCAGCAAACTTGAAGTGAAGTGGCCCTATCGACTTTAAGTTGCAGCATCGTCAAATGTGGCCTTGAGTGAAATAAGTTTATCATCTCTGGTTTACATGCTTTTTGCAAGGGAATGCCCAGGATTATTAATTGATTTTTGAGTTAAATGTTATAACTTTCTATTTTAGAAAATGCTACTTTTTGGATATTTCTTTACTCTGCTTTTCAGTGTCATTGTGTTCCCTTTCCAATCTGTAACAAACAGAAGTATGCTCTTTTTTAAACCTAATATAACTCTAATAATTTATTCTGAAATCATTACATGTCATCATAAACAAGGATTCAGCATTTAAAGAGACAACTTAAAATGATCTGGAAAAGTATTCACTCTGATTACCAATGACTTTTACATTCCACTAAATTACAACCATAACAGCTCAAGGATTGTTTTGGGGCGGGGGCGGGGGGCGGGGGGCAGTTAATAAATGGCAAAAGTTAAAAACAGAGGCTTAAAAGAATAGAAACACTGCTAACTCATGGCTAGCTTGCAATATTTTAGATTTTTGCCAAATGTAAAATATAGCATGAAGTCTTCCAATAATTTCTGGGCTGAAATGTTTATCCAGTGACCAGGTTGCCAAGTTAATGCTTTACACGAGAGTAAATTTAAACACATCCCTTTCTCTGAAAGGAAGAAAAATATGAAAGTAAATTATAAGAATAGGAGGAGTCAGGAAATACCCCAAACTCTTTCTTTCTCTAACCTCCTCTACACTGGAAATAATTAATTTTTAATTTTGAAACTATAGCATAAACTATATGTATTCCTTTTGGCCACTTCTTGCTTATAGAATTAATATCTATTTCTATTGGGAACACAGTAGAATACTGTAATGAAGTTTTCTTTGCCTGGAAGAGGGAATAGATCTTACCTTTCTCTTCCCCCAGCTATCATATCCTCTTCCACAAATTTGTGTACTGTGTAAGTAGAAGGACTAGCCAATAATTATTCTAACAAAAGAGCAAAAGGAAGTTGTACATGGCAGTCAATCAAAACCTAATGTTACAGGAGGGCTTGCTACAAGACTTTAGAGAGAATGAGCTCAATTGTAGTAAGATACACACTCCTCAGTACAATGCGAAGATCTCTACCTAGCATCGTTTTTGGAAGTCTAGAAGTGTAATTGAGACAAGAGAGTCTGGTTTCAATAGACTCAACAATCCTACTGGACTGAGATGGTAATAAGATATTGATTACAAAAAAATTCAATTAATGTAAATTTGATAAACTATTGACTACAATATTGAACTATTTTTTTTAACTTTTTCAAACAAGCTTGCTTTTCCTGTACAAAATGCAATATTGTTTTCTTTGTAACTGAGGAGGGACATTAAATATGGCTTTGGGTATCTTAGCCATCTGAAATCAAACTTCATATTCTCCTTCCATCTTACTTAGACTATAAAACTGATGTAAACACAAGATTGCTGTATGACTATAACACAGGATGATTCAGAAAATATATTCTGCTTTCTGGCATGTAAACATCAGGATGACTGGACCTTAATTCATATAAATATTAGATTTCTTTAAAAATTAAGAAAAAAGGTAGCATTCCCTATTAAACAGTAATCCACAAAAATACTCTTTCAGTAAGTATTACTTGCCATTTAACAGCTTATGGCCTATCAACTACTATGTAAAAACACATACCGTTTTACAACTGTAAAAACAGACAACCGGTTAGTTTAGTTTGGCCATTATGCATTTCTGATGTGAGTTATTGTTTAATGCCACCATAGTCCTAGCATCGCACTAAATTGTTCTTCTTCTTTTTCTTTGGTGGTTCATCATCTGTGCTGCTGTCTGTGCTGCTGCTGCTGCTGCTGCTGCTGGAAGAACTTGACTCTGTTTCAAAGTCAGAAGAACTAGAAGAACTACTGGATGATGGAGAAGATGAAGAACTGGATGTGCTTTCATCACTATCACTGTCATCTGACGAGGAGGAGGAGTCATCACTCTCAGATGAAGACTCACTAGCTGAGGTGATGCTGCTGCTGCTGCTGGAACTTGTTACACTTTTAGACCTGGATAGAAGTTTTAAAAGGACCAGCAGACATTATTTAGCAATTTTATTAAAAGAATTTAGATTTTTAGTAGGAAAAACACAATTAAGTATTAGGCGACAGCTTGCATCTTCTCCCCAAATATTCCGACATTCACTCAAGAGCTGACATTTCAGTTTCCCTTGCAGTAGAGGCTTATGCAAACCATTCTGTGAGATTTTGCCTCAGCATACATTCTCTCAAAGCAGAAGCGTCTGTTAACTTCTTCAAGGTACTCCTGAGACTGAAAGAGCAAATCCTTGCATGGGGGAGAAGCATGATGCAAAGGGACTCTTATCGAATGATTTGCACAGGCTTACCTTGTAGTCATCAATAATCATAAAAGAACAACAAACATCAGAAAAACAACTTTCTTTTTTTTAATTAACACATTTAATTGATTCAAGGCATAGATATCAGCCCATGCAATGATATAGAAATTACTAGAAGATCATTTCCTACTATGTCAATGATTTACAGCAGGCATTAAGTTCATGCGTCTTCCCTTGTCTCCTCCTTCCTGATGATGATGATAAGGCAGGAAGTGTTTGCAGACATTTAAGTAAAGCCAGGTTTTTTGCAGCAAGGTTTCTACAGTGCATTGTATAAGTATCTATCCATGTTACATGATCTGAATTGATTGAAAGCTGTTTCAGGCAAAGTTTAAGGTTCTTTTTCAGTGCTTAAGACCCTAAACAGCGTAGAACCTCGCTATCTCACAACCATTTATGCAAGGCTGATAAATGTGTAACAACTGGCTCTGCCAGTTCAATTGCTACTGCTGTACTGCCAAATAGGTGACTGGCATGTCAACTGTTGCAGTTCAGCTCTGCTCTGGTCTAAACTGGCTCACAACATTCCAGAACATTTAACAATTGGCTCTCACAAGCTGACTCCAGTACACTAATAGAGCTTGTCCCACAGGAAAGGCTCTCTTAAAGAAGCTCTCACATTTTAAGACCAGTTTGGCCAGCAAACAGAATGGCCTTCTATATTTTTCTCAAGCTACAGAATGTACTACCTCAGAAACTGAGTTTGGTCTCTGATTTTTTTTGTTTTTGTTTTTGTTTTAAGTACCCAGGAAAAGTCTTGAGCTCTTGGGGGGACCTCAGTCATGTCAGAGAAAGTACTGAGTCATTCATTGTGGAGCAGCTTTGAAAAAGGCAGAAATCCATGCTAGGAAAGGGACTAAAAATAAAATTGTCATCATTATAATGGTCCTATAAAAATCTATAGTATATACACACCCATAATACTGTAAACAGTATGCCAGTTAATGGAGGGGGGAGGCAGTATCGTTGAGATGGAAAACTACTGAAGATGAAACAAAAATATTTTACGAACTCAAAAGTTTCCCTCTTCACATTTTATTTATTCAGTCAGTCTGACAAAGAAGTTTCACCAAATGCTTCTAAGACAGCTAACAATATTTAAAATAAAGGTAAAAGAAGTACAATCACAGCTACAAAAATTAGAATACATAGTAGCTGAGACAAATACAGCAGTCACTAATATAGCTAGGAGACATTAGGAAAAAGTAATACAAGGAATGAAAATTGTTGAGCTGGAAACCAGTAGAACCAGGCTAGGGAGCACTGTTATGTCAACACAAATCAGGTGCCTTTCGAGGCCTACAGAAGAACATCCAGGTATTTACTGACTTGGAAACATAAACAGAAGGGATTTGATTTATGTATAGTGCAGGGGACACATTTTCTAGGTATATGTGGCTTCTTGCTTGTCTGGTATAAAAAAAAAAAGACTAATCAAACCGAGTTCTCTGAAAGCTTTCTACTAAGTAGACCAATTTCTGAAAAAAAAGGTGCCTGGAGAGCTAAGAATTGCAGGGAGCCTACATAAAGTCTGACAATTGGGGATGGGGGAGGGAAACGTTCTTGAGGTACATTTCTTTCGCAAAGTATAGAATCAGATTTTCATCCAGTGAAAATGGCTGAAAGGAAATTCAAAATCATAAAAAAAAATCTTCAGAGCATGTAACTAGCCTGTGAAATTCGTTACCAAATGTGGTGATGACCTAGATATATCTTTAAAAAAGGATTACCGTATTTTTCAGACTGTAAGACGCACCTAAATTTAGAATAGGAAAAGAACAAAAAAAAAGTTTTTGGCCTACCTTTTTTCGCGTCTTTTCCAGTCTTATTTTGGCCTGTTTCTGGAGCTTTTTTCGGCCCATTTTTTTTGGCTTTTTTTGGCCCGTTTTGCGGGTTTTTTTCACCCTGTTTCTGAGGCTTTTATCAGCCCATTTTTGGGCCTTTTTCGGCCTGTTTTTGAGGCTTTTTTGGGCCGTTTTCGAGGCTTTTTTTGGCCGGTATTTTGGGGGGTTTTTTTCTGAAAAAACGGGCCGAAAAAAGCCCCGAAAATGGGCTGTAAAAAGCCTCAAAAACAGGCCCACAAAGCCTCAAAAACTTCCAAAATTGGCCCCAAAAGCCTCATAAACAGGCCGAAAAAAGCCTTGAAAATGGGCAAAAAAAAAAAAAAAAGGCCTGAAAAAGGCTGAAAAAGTCCGAAAACAGGACGTGCTGAGGCAAAAAAAAAAAAAAAAAAAAGGGGCTGGTGGGTGGGCGGGGCTTCAGCAATATTCGTTCTATAAGACGCACAGACATTTTTGCCCCCTTTTGGGAGGCAAAAAAGTGTGTCTTATAGTCCGAAAAATGCAGTAAAATAAGTATGTAGTCGATCAAGATTAAGACTTAAGTTGTGAAGACTCAAATGTTTCTCTTGGGTTGGTAGGGTGCCTCCAAATACCAGTTACAGAGCAACAATGACAGGAGGGATAAGGTCTCCAACCACTGCTTATGAACACCTCAGAGACATTTGGCTTGCCAATGTGAGAAACAGAATGCAGGGCCAGTGTGGTCTTAGGTCTGATTTATCAGTTATTCTCATGTTCTTTTTTAGCCAGACTTTTTCAATGTGAAAAAGTTCTGACATTTAAACCATTTTATTATATTTCTGTATTGGCATTTTTATTATTCTTAGCTTCCTTGAGTTCTTTAAGAACAGAAAGAAAGGATATAAATCAAAATAATGAATAATCATGTTAAAAAGAATATCTTCTTTCAAGCTGAGAAAGGATCTGAAGTGGAGGGCATGTCAGTATGAGTCCAAGTGAAAGATAACAATACTATGAAACTATTAATGCGATGAAATCTATTTAATTTTTTTAAAAAAATATTTCTTCACATACCTTTTTTTCTTGTTCTTCCTGTCTGTAGTACATTCACCAGAGCTGATTGGGAGGAAAGGGAATCAGGTGGAAGGAAGAAATTACTTGAATTAATATATTTTTTTAAAAAAGTTCAATCAGAAAACCTGCACTAACATTAGATCAAAATCAGTTTCTTAACAAATAAGAACATAAAGGTAAAGGTGGAAATCTAAGATATAAAAAATAAACAAAACAATAAAAAGTACTAAATAAATAGAACTGCGTATTTAAACTATTTAAATAAATGCTGTTATTAATAAATCATTCAAAAATTTCATAATCAAATAGCATCTAAATATTGTTCCTATATGAAAAAAATATTTTGGTATATTTTGGTTTCTTTTGACTAAGTTCAACTTAAAAGAGTATCAGTTGTACATGTTTAATTGTAATGGAGTATCTTAATATAAGTACTTCAGATACCATAAAGCAAGTACACTGAACTTTTTTTAAAAAAGATGTTTTAAATATTATCCTTTAATCTTAACTAATTCTTTTCTATAATCTTAGTTTAAACCTATCTGCCTAGTAATTTGTTAAGAGTTGAGAATGCATAGGTTTTGACCTTAATGCATGAAGTAGGCAGATAAGTTTAAACTAAGATTATAGAAAAGAATTAGTTAAGATTAAAGGATAATATTTAAAACATTTTAGCAGCAACAAAATAACAGAATGCAGAATAAACTATAAATTATGGTATTTAAATGGCCAATAAAACTTTCAATTTTTGAAGACAAGATCTTAGTCATATAAATAGGAATACAGACTGGGTACTTCTTTGGTTAATCTAGAATAGCTATTATTTCCTTCAACATATTTCTAAAAAAGAGTAACAATCCTGACTTACTTGCTAGACTGAAATGTCTAGCGATGTTCTCTTAAGGTAAGGAAATGTGTATTATATAGAAAAAGAAAGATTATAATGTCATCAAAACATAAGTGTTAGTAAAAATTAGTCTCTTATTTAAAAAAAATCACAATAGCAAAAAAAAAAATCACATTTATAATATGTCCACTTTGAATAATATCATTTCAGGGACTATTTGGCTGTTTCATCTGGAATGCTGTGTCCAGAACACATTGGACTACTGCTGATTCACAGAATTTATTTCTTGAAAAGGCTGAATCTCCACCCAGAATAGCATGGTCCAAACTGCCTCCCTGGAATTTGGCACAGTCCGAAGGGAAACAGAACATTCCATCTCCATTTCATAATGCATAAGCCTGAATTACATGAATACTTTTAACTATGAGGGTAAATAGTAAGGGAGTGGGCAGGAAAACAATACTAGAAACAGAAACGGAGTGAAAGGACTAAAAAGCAAAGAAAAAATAAAATGCAGAATTGCAACAAAGGGAGGACTGAACTAGTAACAGAATAAGAGATAACAAAGGAAGGAAAAAAAGTGATCTCATAATAGTTTCATAAAAGAAAATTGTTCAAAACTGAACTGGAGGAAAATATTTACTGCTGACTTAAATAGCTACTGCCAGAGTTCTGTTGATCATGATAGACAGAGATATTAAAAACAGACCCCACTGCAATTGTTTTACATACCGATTCATAAACTTGACAAAGGCTTGCTCAGACTTATTTTAATTTATGTCCAAACATACCGTGTTTCCCTGAAAATAAGACAGAGTCTTATTTTTTCTGAACCCCCCAAATAAGGGCTTGGCCTTATTATGAGGGGGTCTTATTATTTTGGGGGTGCAGGAGGCGGCGAGCGTAGGACTGGATGTCCATCACTGCCGTCGCCTCCCCTCCATATTCTTTGCGCCAGCCGAGTGGCACAACACGTCCCACTTCACCCCAATGGCAACAGCTGCTTCCCTTCCTCGCCCTCTTTTTATCACGAGGGGTGGCAGGTGGCGCGGGGGAGAAGCGAGACGTGTGGAGCGAGACGTGGCTCCCCTTGCTGTCTCTTCTCCCCTCCTCGCCAGGCATGACAGGGCTCCTGCCCATCGCTTAGCCACCCGCCCCCTTTAGGAATGCAATTTGGGGGTGGCAGGTAGGGTGGATAAGAAGCGGGATGCGCGTCTTACCTTTCCAGCTCCGTTGCATTCCTTGCTGTTGTGTCCAGGGAAACATGCTGTAAAAGAAAGCCTTCTCACGAGTTCAATCAAACTTCTTGAACTCGCGAGAGGGCTTTCTTTTACAACGTGTTTCCCTGGACACAACGGCGAGGAAAGCGATGGAGCTTGAAAGGTAAGACGCATGTTCCGCTTCTCACCCGCCAAACCTGCCAGATACACGTTAAAACAGAAGAGCAGCATTTTTGCCAATACAAGATTTCATCTCTGTTTTGGAAGCAGAGAGAGAATTAATGCTTTACTGACCTTGTCAATACTTGTCAATACCTCTACTGACAAAAGGCTGTTCACTTAACTCCTGATAACCTTAGCCAGGGTTCTCTCAAGCTAAAATGAACCCTCTGTAGCAGGGGTGTCAAACTCGCAGCATCATATGGCGTCACGTGACGTATCACAACTTTTGTGGGTAGTGGGTAGCGTGTGACGCATCCATAGTGCAGAACTTGTTAGAAGGTTTTCATTGTCTTTTCCTTGTACCTATATATTTTTCTATCATAAATGACATGTAATCTTTTACATAGTAAATCATACCTTTGTTGTAGTAGCTGGTTCTCTTTTTCTTTAAGTGCTTTTTTAAATTCTGCTGTTCGTGAGGGTCTATGCAGATATTTTCTTTTCCCTGTACATTCATATGTCCAGTGTCCAAATTCCAAACATTTCTGACACCTTACATGTTGTTTATTTGCCTCCCTGTAGAAATACACAAAAGTGATTCAGACCAGTTGTTTTTTATTTAAAAAGTCAGATAGAACAAAAGTTGATCCTACTTTGATTGAAACTTAGGTGGCAGTTTTAAATTAACTCCTGCTATAGTTACATTATTTATAACTTGATGATTATTCAAATCCTCACAGTTTAATACATTTCATTTATTTAATCAATTTATATTGCCATCCATCTTGCAAATGACTCTGAGTTGATAATTTAAAAACCAAAGAAATCAGCAATCAGCTTCATATCTGAGAAAATTGCCAGGTTTTAAACTAGTTCTGTAAAGCCAACTAGTTGAGGATAACCTAATGTTGGCTTGGATGGTGTTTCAAAGGGCAGTTACTCCAATAGAAAAATCATGTTTTCTGAGACCTGAAAGATGGCTTTCACTAATCAAAAAAACTCAGTATGTTCCTCCTGATAGATATGATCGGATGGATAGAGATAACTAAAGAAAGGTGATCCCTCAAATAACCAGTCCCCATGACTCGAAGGGTTTTATAGATACAACTATATCTATATCTATATACAAGTTAAATTGCCCCTGGAGGCATATTGAGAGCCAGGATAACTTGAGTAACAAAAGTTAACATGGGCATATCAGATGTAGTCAGAATACTATCTATGACTATCAGATTCTGCAACAACTAGTTGCCCGATGTCCTTCAAATCAGCCAATGTAGTAAATCCCATTTCAGTAGCCCAATGGAAAATAACGACAGAACAAGTTACCATGAACAGTGTGTTCTGTGGATGTCCAAGAAAAGGCATAACTAGTACGCAACATAAAGCTATTCCTGGCCATAGTTGCCACTTGTTCCTTAAACAGGAGCCATGAGTCTAGGAGGACCCCCAAACAGCACATTGATTCTGTCTATAATATATGCCTATCCAGAATTAAGGATGATAAATCACTGTCATAAGGTGGTCCTAGCACCCACAGCCACTCAAGTTTTGCTAGAGTTGAGCTGGAATCTATTCTTCTCCCTCCAGATCCCTGCAACCTCCAAACACCAAGACAGAAACTGCCTGGCACTTTAGTAGCAATAATTTTATTTATTTGTATTCCACATGATCTCTAGAGCCCAACTTTACAGAAGCTCATGTCCAGTCATTTTTGGGATAGCATCTCTAAATGTCACCAGAATGTCCTAGATTACAAAAGCTAGTCCTTGCTTCCACCTCCTGGCCTTAGCTTGATATTACAGCTGAACCCCAGGCAGATAGATTTCCAAGAAGGCAATCTTCTATGTTCATCCAAGTTTCAAAAATATTTGCCAGGGCAGCCCTCTCATCCTTATCACAAGTGAGGGAGGTTTTATTATGGATTGACCTAGCATTTAGTAACAGCATCCAAAAACCTGGGCCTCTGAAGATTCAATGATTAAGTGTGGTAGAGAGCAGGGGGCTGAAACACAGCAATGGTACAAGACACCAGAAATATATTCCCTGGGTGAAGCCCATTTCCCACCTCCTGCCATATTTCCCACAATCCAACTCTGCCATGGCAAAGGCCAGATAGTTGTCATACCAAACCAGAAGCTGTTTAGCAACCATAAGGCCCAGGCTGGTTGATCCCGTCACCAGCCTTCAATTCCTGCTTCTACTGCCAATCAGCTCTTATCATCAGAGAGAATCTGCTGTGCCCAAACTCTTGCAGACCTAGCAGAATATGTAGACCATTTGCCAAGACTCTCCAGCACCTTTTTCTTCATCCTTGTCACTGTGCCATGCTGATGGCCCCAACATCTGATTGGAATTGTTGCGGCTAGCACACCAATCAACTGAGCTAAAACGGCTCCCCTCCTATAATCTGTTGATGGTTGCTACGATCTGTCACTTTTTAAATGCATGCTTATAATGCTTGGCACAAAGAACATTTTACATTATTTAAACAGTAGTCAAATTCAAAAGATGTCATTATTAAATGCTTTATACTTAAATATCATGATAGTTGGCACATTTTTTTTTTTAAAAAAAAATCACTTACAGATGTGTCTGAATTTTAAGGTCTATCAGTAATTCATTTGTGCAATTCTGAAATTCATTGTTTGGAATGTTATCAAAGCATTTAAAACCAGCTTTGGAGCATATTTAATTAATAATATATGGTAAGTATAGAAAGCTGCTAGGTTGAGCCCACAGTGTTGGGTTCACAAAAACAAACTAAATATTTGAGTTCAGCATGCTATTCAAATTCAGTCACTGCAGTTTATAAGTCACAGTTAATGGTTCAGGAAGTTCTGCAAATGCAGCAACTTATAAATTGAACAACTCATGGCTTAGTATGGTAGGTAAATAGTCACAATAAAACCAACAGTCACTGGTTACTTTGCTATTCAAATTTTGCTAAAATATTGCTGTGAATCACTGACCTAATTGGAATTTATATGATTGATCCAGATTACTTGACCTAAAGACACTTGAATTTCATCAATTTTTGAATACAAAGCAACTCAATGTATCTCAATATTCATTCAAAAGTGGGTATTGTATTGACTCAAATACAATGTTTGCTTCCTTGGAATTTTATCTAAGGGCTTTTTTTCTAGTCTGTAAAGTCATCTTTTAGTCTCAATAATAGCTATTATTATTGCTAGATTTATGGTGTGTTGTGATACAATCTTTTTCACTTAGATACTTTCATGTGATATCAGGATGCAAGTTAAAAAAAAGTTAAGAGTTTTTGTTCTGAAAATTTTATATTATTAGAGCTCCTGTGCTTATTCAGGATGCACTGCAGGGGGCGAACTAGCTCCACACCAAATTTCAGGGATAAAATTAATGTGTTTAGCCTCTGCAAGGCTTAAATAACCTATTTTTCCATTCACCCCTCACTCCCATTCCAAACAATACAAAACTAGGGTTTGGGAGACTGCAAAAAATATTGCAGTTGGAAACATATATTTTAAAAATTATATCATGATACTATCAGAAATTTTTTTGTTGTTACTAAATATATTTAATCATTTTATGAATACATTATCATTTTTTTGTGTTCTGTATTGTGTCATTTATGCAGTCATATTCAGGTATAGAGTTGCCGCAACTGAAATGACCATTATTACTTGTTGCTTGAAAGAGTACAAATAGAACTGAAATAATATAAGGATCAGCACTGAAACTTCAGAACAGAGATAGGATTTTGCTAAAAAGATTATGGTAGGAAAGGGTGAGAATTAAGATTGAATACTTAAAATCCTTTAGACTCTATTTCTAACTGAACTGATTTGATTACTTTATTAAACATTGCTATTCGGTATATGGTTATGGAAAATTTGTTCTTTAATAATGTTCTAGGTATTTAATACATTCATTAAAGCAATTTAGCAGATAAAAACATATAGCATATGGGTTGGGTTGTTCACTTCTTAGATTCATATCTTTCCAATTAACTGGATTAGAATAAATTTGTATACAGAACTAAAGAGATTATTTCCCTTGACAGGGTGATTTTTTAGGAATCTCAAAAATAACTCTATAATTCAACTCGCTGATGGTGAAGAATGTTGAAAATTATACTTCAGCAGCTGTAAGAGAGCCAGAAAGCTCTAAACAATTAAACTGTAGATTGAAAAGTGCGGATTGAGGAATTAAAATACAGCTATAACATAGATAATATCTGAATGGGCCATCCAAACATTTACACAGAAATTTCACCATAAATTTGCAATAAGCTTCTCCTGATGAGGTACTGGAAAATGGCAACAGACTGTCTGAAGACCAGTTCAGATGAAATGCAGCAAAGCGTCAGAGAGAGAATGTATATAAATCAAACAATCTATTCAAAAACATAAATCTTACTGCAAATTAATATCCCATGATATTATTCTCTTATCACAAAAAGATAAACCACCTTGATTTTACATCTAAGCAATGTTTACAGAGCATGATCAATTTTAGAAAATTAAGACACACAACTTCTGGGCTCCCATTTTATGTGGTTCATTTAACCATGGTGTATTGCTTCCTTAAAGCTACGAATGTCATCCAGTCCCAGAGCAGCTGCCATTGTCTGCTTGATAATTTCAAATTCTGATTATTGCTAACAGGAATTCCAACAATTGTGAGATTAGATGATATATCTGAAAATGTTATATATGTGTGTGTGTATGTATATATGTGTATATGTATATGTATGCAGATACATATATATATATATATATATACCGTTTCCCCCAAAATAAGACATCCCCTGATAATAAACCCAACTGGGCTTTTGAGAGCATGGCGATAAGGCCAAGTGCTTATTTCAAGGTTCAAAAAAATATAAGACAGGGTCTTATTTTTGGGGAAACACTGTATATGTAATAAAGTATTTATATTAACTGTTGTGACTATGTATTTACCAGGTTTTCTGAAGATATTGTAATATTGTAAAACAAATTATACAAATATTGTATAAATAATAGTTGGGACACGGTTGAAGATTTAGGACCCTTACATAATATTCAATTCTAAGAAGTTAAGAACCTCTTAACTAATTCCAGCATTGCAAAATATTTAGTTTTACAGAGAGAAAACACTGAGTGCCAGAACTATTAATGAAAGCTCACTATAAAATGTTTAACACAAAATTAAGAGCTAATTAGAAGACATGCATTACATTTGATATATCTAAACAGCATTACTGAAGTCTTTAAAGTGTAAGCATGCATTTAATCATTAATTTATGAAACCATAGTTTGATCAGTTCACACAGTATACTAAAATACACCAAACAAACTACATCTTAGCTCAGTACTGTACACCTTTGGCCACTGATTCTATTCTATTTAAGACTGTGTAGAATCACATCGCACATAACATTTTAGCAGTCCTGCACAGGAAACAACTACACTTTATTTCTAACAATGTTTGAACAAATAACATTTTGTGAGAAAGTTATGGAGGACGGCACTTGCAGGTGCACGCCACCAACCAAAGCAAAATAAAACAGGGCAAGAAGTTACGACCATAACTGTCCAGATACCCGTTAAACCGCTTACTCTGCAGGTTTTTTCACAGCAAGCGATGCTGAAAGAAACATACCGCAACACACAATGGGCCAAAAGAGGCTCTCCTCCCGAGGTTACTTATCAAGGGGGCTAGGACATCTTTCTCACCTCTCTAGTCCCTGACCCCTGAAGCAGCAGAGGGGTTCTCAGGTACTTCAGCACCTGCCCCTCGATTCGTACCCGCGAATCCAGCCTCCTTAAAAGACCAACGGTACACATGCAACTATTTCTCGCCCTTTTAAAAAGGTCTTCCCAATTCTTCCCTCTTAGCGCTGTCCTCCCCTAACAGCTGGGGAGCAAGTGGTTTGGATTCCCGGCGCTTCGCCCGCAGGACTGCCTCCAGCTCGCTTCACGCCCCTCTCTCGAGAAGCCTGGGGTGATAGCTTCCCTCTCCAAGCCCTTCTCTGCCCTCCACACACTCACGCTTGTCTCCGAGCAATCAAACGATGCATGGGAGTCGCCATCTTAGCCATCGGCCGGGCACGGACCCAAGAGGCATGCCGGGAATTCCACCCTCCCTTTTCCTGTTCTATCGGATGACGTATTTCGGCAGCCCGTGAAAGAAACGGGGAGGGGATGGTCCGGACGGTACCATTGGGCATCGTAGGAGGGCGTCTTTGCTCTCTTTTTCTTGCCCGCACTCTTTTTCTTTCAAGCATCTCTCGCCTTCCTTAGCCTTTCCCCGAGCTATTAGTAATCCTTTTTTATTGAGGATTCTGCCGGAACAGAACGGTGTTTATTTAAGTACTTTTGCTGTCCAACCAGAATGGAATAAACCATTTCGAACTGCAAGTTCTTTCTTAAAAGAGAACATTAGCTGTTAAAAAGGAGGCGGGGGAGATGCTAGCCTCTGGCATGGAACCCCCCCCCCACCCTTAATTCTTTGAGTGTGGTAGAACATTCAAAATTATATATATCCTTCCGCAGTTTCGGATAACACTGCCAGAGTCATAACTTCAGACAATGAGGTTCTAAAATCCATAGGTGATAAAAATGGATTACTTGAGACTGTATGTGGTACGGTTTGTGAATGTTCTGTGCTCAACAAAAGAGGAAGAAGTCATAATTTAAAAAATTAATATTTATTGTACTGCTCTTCCCTTGTTATATTTTACATATATGGAAGTATTGTGGTTCATCACACAATCAGGCAGATGTTCAGACCAGATCTGGCATTTTTATCCACCTATCAAGTCTTTCCCAATCTGGGATAGGAAGATGTGGATGTTTCATAGTGTTAAATGTATTGTCCTTCTGCTATTTTCAGGTGTTTGTATTTTGTGATTATCTCAAGTTCTTTTTTGCTATTTCCAGGTACTGTCAAGTCAACTATCATTTATATAAATATAGAAAAGAAATATAACAGAATTAAACAGAATTTTATCCAAACTTACATTAAGCTGAACATTCCTTCTATAAGTGGAGAAAACTGAGATCTGGCATACACTGAGGAAATATGGAAGCTTTGATCTTTTCCAATTTCATCTTTTGTCATCTATGTCTAGTGCCTATCCATGTTGTCCTAGCAGAATTCGTACCTTCCAGAACACTGCAGGAGGTACTGAAAAATCCTCTTGGAAGAACAAAATTCATCTGAGTGCAATTCTTACTCCAATCCCTTGTGTGAAGATAGATCACATTTTGGGCACTCAGCTACCAGCCTATATTTACAGCCATTTGTAATGCTTTGGAGTAACATCACCATGATTTGCAACTTTTTTTTCCGCTAGAAACCAGTGTTTACTTTTGGCTTCCAGCAAAGAAAAACCTATTGTGAATTATGGGCTTGCTTAATGACCACTTAACAACTGCCGTAAAAAAGTTGTAAAATTGGGTGTGGTTACAGGATGACCTCCTTAATGACTGGCTGGACTAAGGACTGGGTTCAATTACTATTGTAAATCAAGACTACCTATAGACAGGTTCTTGCCAGACTAAACCTTTACTACTTTCTCCCTAATGGAGATCCCTAGGAGATTCTAGGGTGTGCTTGTCATTTTCTTCCTCTGTCTCCTATCCAGCTCTCAACTGCCTTTTGTCTCCCTCCTCTTTCTGGAATGTGCTCCCCCCTTCCTATACTTCACTATAGTCCAGGGTTGGCGAACCTTTTTGGCACCAAGTGCTGAACTGGGAGCACGTGCGCATGTGCGTGTGCCAGAAACCGGAAGAGCAGCCACCTGGTGCGCATGCCCGCACCAGGAAGATGATCTTCTGGTTTCCGGCACATACATGTGCACCGAAAAACGGAAGAGCGAATGTGCATGCTGGGAAGATCTTTGCATGCACGCCAGAAAGCGGAAGACCAGGTGGCTGGCGCACACGTACGCGCCGGAAACGAAGATCATCTTTCCTGCATGTGCACCGGTAGCTGCTCTTCCAGTTCTGGCGTGCCAGAACCCAGAAGAACAACGGGCAATGGCTCTGCGTGCCATTTCTGGCACTTGTGCCATAGGTTCACCATCATGGCTATAGTCCATCATACTAGCTCTCCCTTCATGGGCACCATCTCTCACAGAATGTTGTATTTCTCTGACACTTCTTAAGCCACTTCTTAACACTATAAGGAACAAGTTTCCCATAGAATTTAAAAGAGCATTAAAGTGACCTTCTGAGAAAATGCCAGTTTGCATTACATGCTTACTCCTGAGTAGCTGAACCATTGTTTGTTCAACTAACTCCTTTTTCTCTGATACACTGAACCAGTGGTGGGATTCAGCCAATTCCCACCACTTCGGGAGAACCGGTTGTTAACTTTCTGAGCAGTTTGGTGAACTGATTGTTGGAAGAAATCATTAAGGCAAAGAACCGGTTGTTAAATTATTTGAATCCCACCACTGCACTGAACCATAAATTAACTACATGGACTGAATTCACACAACATATAGGCTATGACAGTGATGGTGAACCTATGACATGCATGTCAAAGTTTTGGTGACTCAGCATTATTGCAGTTTCCCAACACCCAAAAACTATTCTTGAAAGCACACCTTGTTCTCATGAGATTTTTGGAGGCTGTAGGGGAGAACTGATCTCTCTGGAGCCTCCTGGAGGCTCCAGAGGTTGTGCAAGATCACACCCTATTCTTGCCTAGCTTCTTTCAGGTCATTAATGAATTCTGTTTGTGTTTCTGCATGCATATACTTTGAATTCTCAGTGTGAATAGTCTATTGCACATTGTTCTGAACAGAAACAGAATAGCAGAGTTGGAAGGGACCTTGGAAGTCTTCTAGTCCAATCCCTGATCAAGCAGAACACCCCATCCAGAAAAGTGCTGTCCAGTCTCTTCTTAAAAGCCTCCAGTAATGGAGCTTCTGAAGTAAACTTGTGGTTAATTGTTCTCACCATTAGGCAATTTCTCCTTAGTTCTAGGTGGCTTCTCTCCTTAATTAGTTTCCATCCATTGTTTCTTGTCTTGCCTACCGGTGCTTTGGAAAATAGGATGACCACTTCCTTGTGGCAACCCTTCAAATATTGAAACACTGCTATCATGTCACCCATAGTCCTTTTTTTCACTAGACTAGACGTACCCAATTCATGCAATTTCTACTGCCTCCGAAAATTGCGTGAGAATGGGGCATGCTTTCACATGGATTTTTGGAGGCTGCAGAGGCTGCCAAAGAGCATTCCCCAAAGCTGCTTCAAGAATGAAGGTCTTATGTGAACTAGAGCAGTCTTGGGTAACTGCAGAGGCCTAGCCAACAGAAAGAGATCATTGCCTGAAGGTAAGTGGCATGTGGCAGATCCTGGGGATCACACACAATTGGACTATATATTTTAAAAATATGAATGGATATGTAAAGAATTATTTCACTTTTGTTCGGGGGAGATGTATGACATGCCAGCAGATTTGGCATTTTCCGAACTTTTTGACAAATTGAGCTCAAAAGATTCATCATCACTGCCCTTATAGTGTATTCTTCTTAGGATTAATGATATAATGGATTTGAACATAGCAATTATGCATGTTCCTATTATGAAGTATGAATAAATTAAGAATATTCATATTCAGAGACAAAACTGTTCTTCTGTTCATGGATTTAATATCTGTAAAAAAATAAGCTGTTAAAATAACTAAGTTACATAACCATTATATTTATAATATGGAAATCATTTCTGAAAAAAAATGGAGCTGAAAAAGTCTTAATATTGTAACTGTGTGAGATAATAGCTCAATATAAATTTTAATTCAACAGAGTTGAACCATGTAATATTATCTGCAGCGTAATTTGAATTTGGCATCTGAGAAACATGATATTCCCAAGTACCATATGTGCATTAAGATCCCAGAATAGAGAATGAGCAATGTGCTGCATGACATGTTGCACAGTGACATCAGAATTGCATGGGATTAGTATTAGCTGTAGCTCTTGTTATGATCACAATAAACAAAGCAGAATATGTAGACATAGAAAGGGATTTAATGGACAGGCAGGGCATATATATATATTTCTATTTTTTAATTTCTATAATATTTTCTGTTATACAACAAAGTGCACGGAGGGAAGAGTTAATAATATTCTGAGCTTATAATTATATACATCAAACATCATTATAACCAGGGGTGGGTTCTACTTACCTTTACTACCGGTTCGCATCGTGTGCGCGCAGAAGCTTCTGTGCATGCGCAGATCATCTATGATGACATCCTGGTCAGTGGGCAGAGCCTCCCGCTGGTTTTACTACCAGTTCTTGTGAACTGGTCCGAACTGGGGGCAACCCACCACTGATTATAACTGTCTAGGAGTTCAGAATGCTGACTTCCAACTGCATCAGCCAATAGTAAACGAAGGTTCCTGTTTCCACATAGCCATTAATTGACTTTTAGCTCAGATGCATTGTAGCAAAAATCATAAACCTTCCAGTGTAGAGGAAGGTGGTTTTCTATTGGCAGAAGCTTACTCCTCATCTTGCTTCACAACTTGTCTCTCTTAAAACAATCACTTCTTGGTTTATTGTAACAGAACCAAAGCAAAGTGCTTTGGCAGCTTGTCCATTGCTAGATAAAAAAAACCCCTACTACTTATTTTCAGTACAGATAGTCCTTGAGTTTGGATCACAATTGGGGTCAGAATTTCCACTGCTAAGCTGTAAAATGAGTGATGCCTGATTTTATGACCTTTTTTGCCATGGTTGTTAAGCAAATCACTGTTGTTAAGTGAATCAGTAAATTTGGCTTGTCAATCACATGACTCTGGTACATTATAACTATCATATCCCAGTTGCCAAGTGCCCTAATTTTAATCACATGACTCTGGGGATACTGTGATGGTCGCAAATACAAGGACTGGCCATGAGTCACATTTTTTTTAGTGCTATTGTAATTTCAAATAGTCATTAAACAAATGGTTGAAAATCGTGGATTACATTAAAGTTGAACCAATTACCACAAAGTAGTTTTTTTAAAAACTTTATGGTACGGCCAAACTTTATGATGTGGCCTCCATACCATTGACTTAGTCTCTGTGTTGCTCCTAGAATGTATTACATGGCCATATGTTGAACTGGATACAGTCCTGTGGTAGCTTATGAGTGATAACATCAACAACATGTATTGGAAAAACATATAGTCTATTGTTGCTTTTTCCAGATCATCATTCAAATCAAATATTTGGCTTAACCATTTGCAATAAACTGCAAGATACTGTCATTCAAGATATTGACATTTTATTATATATTTATTATGCCTTTTGTGGGACTTAAATTTACAGTTTTGCAACCAAATTTGGAAGGTTTCTGAAATTTCAGTCTGTAAAAAAGGTAAAAAAAATTCTTCATGTATAAATGTATTGGAAGATTAGAACAATTTACTCCAACAAGATCTGTAGGATCTGTAGGATTATATTAATATTTCCCTCTTTGAATTCTTTTAAATGGGAAAGAGATACTGTATTGCAAGATGCACTGGATCGATCAGTAGTGTAAATTGCCATTGCCTTTAGCATCCTTAGATGTGTTAATGCATATTTATTTCATAATTACAGAACACAATTTGTTTATCTAAGTTTCCTAATGTCTTTATTAAACACACATATATACGTATGTGGGTCTCTTCAGAAAAATATATCAATAACCTCTTTTCCTTCCTGATTGATATGTGCAGTTGCATTCTCACAAGCAGTCTACTCAGAAGAGAAAAAGAAGAGGTAGAATTTGGGCTTAAGTGATATGCAGTACTGCAGGCTATTTCTGCTGACTGCTGGCTGCCAGCAGTTCACTTCTCACTGGCTCAAGGTTGACTCAGCCTTCCATTCTTCCAAGGTTGGCAAAATGAGGACCCAGGTTGTTGGGGCAATATGCTGACTCTGTAAACTACTTAGAGAGGGCTGTAAAGCACTGTGAAGCAATATGTAAGTAAATGCTATTGCTAGTGGGTGCTTAACACTAATTTGTATACATGGGGCTCTTCTTCATGGCAGAGTCATAGTGTCATCCACCAGTCCTTGAGGCAGCAAAAAAATCTTAACAAAATAAAATCTGCTGCTCCTTGTGACCCCCCCCCCCCCGCTGCGGGCATGACGCTATGTGCCATTTGCATTTATGGCAGGCGTACTGTGTACAGGGCATGTTAAGGACATGTTTGGTCCCATGGCTTTGTTTCCTTCCCTTTAAACCAAACTTCATCAATTGGCAGGAAAATGTATACCAAATATGCTGAGGTGGAATAGAGGTGAATCCGAGGTAAGTTTTTTATGGATTGCTGGACTAGCAACCTTACCCATTTATCAAAGCCCACTCTGGTTTGGCACAGATTACTTGGGCATGCTCAAAGCTGATGATCAGGCTCCTTTTGAAAGGGGCCTAGCACTACTAATCCTGACAGTTTGTCGAAGATAGTCTGATTCGGAATAGCATTAAGCTGCTGTCCAAAAGAACACACCTGTACAGGACTCTTGTAGCAAAACTATGAGATTCCTTTTTGACACTAGTTTAACTTCATTCAGATGAGCGCTACAACCACTTTCAAAAAGTGTGCACAACAACTGAAAGTAGCTAGGTAAATTGCATCATGAAGCAGCAGCAAAGAAAGAAACGGTCGTCTTCTATTTCAGTAAGGAGTCCTCGGCCACTCTGCTGTTTCAGGTCGATTCAGGTCTCCGAACTTGGAAGATGCAGCCAGGACAGGGCCCTGGAAAACAAGACTGACAGACACGAAAGGTGGGGATACGCCTGCCCCAGCCTAAAGTGGTGAATAGGGCAGGGATGATCCCATCCTGGGAGGGGGAGGGAGGTTTTACCTGCCTCTTAATACCGAGGTTGACGGAGTATGTCAAATTGCACAAAAGCCTAAACTGCTGCGGGTTGTTGCCTGCTTCATACGGTACATGTTTTTGGAGACGAGATCAAAACAATGTCATGAGGGCACGGCAGAAAAGTTGCCCGGGCACGTTCTTGGCGTGCACATCGGAGAAAGCGGTGAAAAAGACCCGAGCTCTGAAATTGCAATGATCCGAGCATGCGCTTTGGAGCCCTTCTTGGGGGTGCAAAATCTCCCATCCCCGATTCGCCGTCTTCATTTCCTCATCGGCATCCGGGCGCGAGGATACCGTAGCGAGATTTAACAAGACCCGTACGCGGGCGCGCGCGCGCGCGCGCGGGCTCGTCAGAGCGAAAGGGAGGGGGCGGCCCGCATCGCGGCTCGGAATCTCGCGAGAGAATCTCCTGCTTCCTCCCCCCCCCCACTTTTCTTTAGACGGATCAGGATTCTTCGAGATTTCTCTGCGCTGCCGCTTCGCCTGTCCCTTTCCCCCCGCCCCACCAGCGCGAGGAGGCATCCGGAGTCGCGTGCTGCGGCAACCCATTTAAACAGTCGGAGCGGCCGCTCCGGGTGAACTGCGAGAGGCTCCCGCGGCGGTGAACTTGTTTCCTCCCCCTCAGGCGGCGGCCGCTCAGGATTCTTCTCCTCCGCTCGGCTCTAGTTTCTTCGTCTGCCTGGCCAGCCGGCCCCGTGTGATCTTCTTTTGAAGTAGGCCTCTCGGGCCTCTCTCCGGCATTTCTCTCCCTCGTCCCCGAAGGCACCATGTCCGTGCTGGGAATCGATCTGGGCTTCCAGAGCTGCTATGTGGCCGTGGCCCGCGCTGGGGGCATCGAAACGATCGCCAACGAGTACAGCGACCGCTGCACCCCGTGAGTAAACTTCTCCAGCGGGAAGCCGGGGATCAAATTTAAGGCGAAAGCTCCGGGATATGGGGTGGCGGGGGAGACGCCGCAGAGGGGGCCCGGAAACGCCGCAAACTTGTCAGAGGTGCGGTCACCCCCGAGCGCCGGTGGCCTAGAAAACGCCGCCATCCTCCCTTAAGCTCTACCTTCTCGTTAGAATTGGAAAGTGGTAAGAGGTGATTATCACCCGTAGCGGCCACACCTTTGGGTTTTCAAAGCAGAGGGAACGGGGGGGGGGAGGGAAGTGCGCCCTTAATTCGTGAGTAATGCGAGGTGCTGCTGCGCCTAGGAGGAATACTTTTTTTTCCCCTCCTCCTCCTCCTCTCTCCCCTCCGCTCCACATAGAGGTCCCCCTGGAAAAAGGGACGGGAATGGGTTCGGCAACGGCCAGTGGAGGAGCTGGCTGCTTGGGCAGAGGAAGGGGAAAGTAACCCGGTTTAAATAAATGTTTCTGAAGCTGCCTTCCTATAACTGCGGCATGCCTCGAGGGATCGGCGCTGGGATTTGAAAGATCATCCTAACCGACAGTGAAATTGTTGGGAAAAAATAAGCTAATCCACCAGGAGCTTTCACAGTTTATATAAATCAATATGATTATTAAGTTTGTATTTTTATTTTTTATTTGCTCGGAGAAGGCGGTATTGTTCACATAATTGAAAATAGACGGGGGTGGGAGGATGTAGGTTTCATCTAGTCTGAAGGGAATTTCATGAGTGAATTTCATCTAGCGTAACTTCAGTGCTGTTCTAGAAAGAGCCTAGCTAATACTATTTTAAAGATAACGTCCTGTACAGGGTAAGTAAACTCAACTTGTAAAATATGTGCAGTGCATATACCCTAATGAAGAAATATGGTGAGGATAGGACTGGACTTTGGATCATCAATGGGTGATTTGCAGTAATGTTGTAAAATGTATTCATTGTTTAATACTAGCATCAACAGAATGTCTCTTTCCCTCCAATCTTTCATTATACTTTGATATCTGTACACAATTTTAATTTACAATTTTTGTATGCTGCTTGGTTCTAAGTTGTTGCACTTAAATATTTTCTTTCCAATGCTGCTCTTTCCCTTCCAACTATTTTTAATATTTTGTATTGAAATGAAAAACTCCATTCTATTTAATTTTATTTAAATGAAGAATGTAAATTGGAAGTGATCCAAAGAAGTTCATTAAAGATAATCAGAGACTGGGAACTTGGTATCTTTACTTTTGAAGAGAAGGTTGAGGAGGGATGTGAGAGCTGTTTTCTTGTATTTGAAGGAGTGCCATACAAAAAAAGGCTGTGACAGACAAAGCATAATTGTATTACTGTTACAAGAAAAAAGGTGGTGATTGAATGTTATTTTTAAGTTTACAAAGGAATAGTTGACAATAGAATCAATAAGGAGAGGTGGTGGGCTTTTCCTTTACTGGATGTGTTTCTTTCTACACTGAACATGAGGTTGGATTCCATTATTTTACCTAAATTACCTCTTGCAAATCTCTGCTTTCTTGGGCAGAGGCATTTGTCTTCATGGAAATTAATTTAGTTTAGTGTGATTTGTCAGATGGTAAACTATTCAGTGAGAAACGTAAGTGTTTCTGAAATCAGGTTTGCTACTGTCTTAAGTATATCCTTCAGTTTAGTAGTGGGGAAACTTTAGCATCCCTAATTCTTAATCAGCCCAACCAGCGTGCCCAGTTGGGGTGATATAAGTTGTAATGAAGCAACATACAGAAAGCCAGAATTCTGCCATAAAAGCTTTGATTACATCAAGAAAATTAATTCAGACAGGTTAATGGAACCAGCCATAGTGTACTCTAGCTATCCACTTAGTTGGCTTATCATCTGATGTTGCTTCTACTTTCCTTAAAGATGCTAGAAACCCTTTTTTAAACTTCACATTAGAGAGCTCTGATCTAGCATTTTGGTGTGGGAAATTTTATAAACCTTGGAAATAGGATAATTGTAAAGTCTACATTTTAGAAAAGGTAATATTGTATTCTGGATTTATTTTAAATTATATTTATATAGTTTTCATATATATTCCATTTTGTAAATTAATTGCCTGTTATAGCTGCGCAGTATTTACATTTCTGATTTTTTTTTCTCAGTTTAATCTATTACATGCACATAGTATAGCCTTTATTGTCATTGTACATCATGTATACAACAAAATTGGTTATTTGCATATCCTTCATCCTTCCTTTATGTACTTATTTTGATCTGTGCATTTTTCTCTTCCTTACTGTGTCATGTTCAGTATGTATTTTTTATAAACTGAACTTGGTCATTTCTCAGACCAATTATATTGCAAACGTTTGTTTTTCCTAAGAAAAATTAATTATATCTCTGAAAATGAAGAAGTTTAGTTTTATGTTTCTTGATTCTTTGAATATGTTCAAATATGTTCATCTGTTTCAATGGTCTTGTACCATAAGTTTTGTTAAAAGACACATTATATTAGTAATAGTTTGCATTCTTGGCTGGTATTAACAGATTTGGAAAGAAGACATTTAAAATTTGATAGTGTAGAATATATTGCTGAGAAATATATGATGTAAGAGCCATTTGGTGTAGTGGTTAATGTTCTGGCCTAGAAACCAGGAGACTGAATTCTAGTCCCTCTTTAGGCATGAAAGTTAGCTGGGTGACTTTGGGCCAGTCATTCTCTTTCAGCCCACCTCACACAGTTGTTCTGGGGAAAATAGTATCATGTTGAGTTACTTATAAAGGCAGGATAAATAAATTATTTTTCAGTGTTAGGCAATGTGAGTTTGAGCAGCAATGCATACTGCTTTAAAATAAGTTATTCTGTACTATATATCATTCTATCTGTAATTTATAAGTATTGAGTGCAGCAATAAAACAGGCATCTTTTTCAGTGCACCATGTTTTTCATGGGGCATACTTGTGGTTTTCAATTTTTGAGTGAATTCCATAACACACATCTTCTGTGGGATGAGATAGCATGTTTACCAAATTCATTTAATCAGACACAGAGGTTTTCTAACTATTGATATTATAGTGTCGCATAGTCACCTAAATGTTTAGACTGGATCTGGCATTTTTGTCCATCTATCAAGTCTGTCCCAAGGATTATTATTATCAAATTTTATGTGCTGCTTATCTCTTGGTTCAAGGCGACTCTGAAGATGACACTGAAAAGATAAAATATTACATATGTTGTCTCTTCAGGCTCCCTTGAAAATCAGTTTCTTAAAAATAGGAGACACTTGGGAAAGATTTAACTAATTCCTGTTAAATCTTAAATCCAAGTCAGTAACATGATGAATAATAATCATAAAATCATTTGCCTATAAATTTATCTATAAAAAGTTCATCCAACAAAAAAGCTAACTTTTTGGAGAAAATTAGGTGGACTGTGTTAAATGGATAACAAAAAATGATTGATGTTCCATAGAAGGAATTTTAATTTACCAAGATTTATTTATTAGATTTAAATCTCATCTTTCGTATTTTATCAGCATGGTAACTCAAAGCAGGAAACATACACAATATTCCTTTCCTCCTCCTCTTTTCCCCACAACAAGATGACACAAACCTATTAGGAAATTTGTTCTAATTAAAAAAAATGATCTTTGTTAATAAATTCATTGAGTGCACATCTTTATTAAGTTTCGTATCATTTAAGCTTACTAATAGTTTTATTTTTGAAACCTATATTGAAACTGAAGTACTGTGATCTAACTTTTCAAACTACTTTTTTATTTTATGTTAGGTCATGTATATCATTTGGACCCAAGAACCGTTCAATTGGAGCTGCAGCCAAGAGCCAGGTAAGGCTTTTATGTTAATCTTTTAATAATTACATAATTGCTAGAAAAACATGAAAACATTGAATCATATTAATTTTTTCTCTGTGTTAAAACAATTGTGTTAAATATTTCGTATTCAGGCTTAATGAATTTGACTTCTTGAAACATTTATGTTTTCTATACTATGTTTGCTTATCCTATTAAAAATATCCTAACTTGGTGAATAATTTGAAGTATATTCTGGAATCCAAATGGGAAATTTTTATACTTGAGTAAACTAATGCCATACATCTCTCTTGTGCATTTCTTTCCTGTTCTGGTGGTTTCACTTTTCTCAGCAATTGAATTTAAGAAGGGATTTAGTTGCTAAAATGAGGCCACCACCCACCCACCCCATTCCTGATTCTCGATGAAAGACTTCCAGAAATATACAAACCACACTTGTAAAATTTCTATTGGCCCATTCGATGAAGAGAAAGTCCAGATCTGAATTGTTCCAACATAAAATTACAAGGGGGTTGTAATACCCCTCTTATTATATGTTCTTTATTTTATAGTTCTTGCATAAGTTTAGAAATGGCATGATTTATCTATGATTATGAATTATAACTATCTTTTGCTTTAATATTTGAATACTATTATAAGACTGTTGTGTTTTAGCCAATTATGGTTGAATAGGGCCAGCTGCAGTGAGTATTTAAACGGACTTCATGGAAATTCCAAGGATGTAAACTAAAGTGGGAAATAAATAAACTATCCCCCACAAAGGTAGTAAGAAATAACCTCTATAAAAGTGCCAAGAAAATGGTAAGAATACCAGGTGCCAGGAGCTGAGCTCAATTTGAGGAAATCTTTGTATTTTCATATAGATACTATACTATACTCAGATGTATTGGACGCCTTGCAGATGTCTGGAGCAGTCAAATGTTAACTCAATTTATATGTTAAAATAGAAAAAGTGCAAATTGTTAACGCAACGATGTTTCATTTTCTGTGTTGGGGTCGTTATGTTTTAAAATGGAAAGAATGACATGACCTGCATTATAATAAGTGATTTATGAGAGGCTTGACTTGCAACACTCAGATCAGGTGGTTGCTAACAAATAGGACATAACAAAAATTGTTTAATCTTTATATGCCCTTAAAATATAAAGGAAATTGTAATTAATTTTTTATCTTCTAGATAAAGATCTTTCCTCTGTGTCATAATCTTACTCATCCACAATATCCTTCCACCTTAAATTCTGACTTGACAGTATGTTGACTGTATTTGCTTTACTAAGGCTTAAGCAAATAAATATTTAATACCATCACCAGTTTTCATTTCATTAAGGTTGTATAACTTCTACACAAGAAAGAAATGCATCGAAAAACTTGCTTGTAGTTGAGTTAGTTAACTAGTTATAGCAAGAAAATTGGGGTGCTACTTTCAGATGGAGCTCGGATTGTTGAAGATTACTTAATTTTCTTGTGCAATAAACTCTTGCACAATTTGGATGACTGAATTTCTTCTAACCTCATTTGCACATATGGGTAATCCTTGGCTTAAAACCATTTGTTTAGTGGCCATTCAAATTTATAATGGCACTGAAAATATGTGTGACCAATCCTCATGCTTACAACCATCACAATAGCCCAATGATCATGTGATCAAAATTCAGGTGCTTGGCAACAGGCATATATTTACAATGGTTGCAGTATCCTGAGGTCATGTGATTGCCATTTGCAACCTCCCTAGCTGGCTTCTGAAAACAAAGTAAATGGGGGAAACAACTGTGGCAAAAAGGTCATACAGTCAGGCAATACAGCAACTGCATTGCTTACCTCTGGAAATTCTGGTCTCAATGAGTTGTAAATTTAGGACTACTTGTAATTGGTTGGGTAAAGTTCCTGAAGGGCAAATCCCCAATATAAAATATGGAAGTATTATTTTGTATATGCTATTTCTGATATATGTTCAATACCTTAGTTGTTTTTCTGATTGTACCGTGTTTCCCCTAAAATAAGACCCATCCCAAAAAGAAGCCCTATGATATTTTTGACCGCATGCACTCAAATTAAACCCTACCCCCAAAATTAGCCCTAATTAAGACCACGCCCATCCTGGGGTGCAGGGGGTGGGGTGAGATAAAAATTAAGCTAGGGTGGGGATGGGGGGGGTCTGTTATCGGCTTCAGAGGGCTTTCCGGAAGGCATCTGAAGGTGAAATGGAAGCCAGGGGGTGCCTTGCGTGTCAATCCGGAGCCTGTTTCTCAACGGAAGAGGGCTTTCCGGAAGGCTCTGATGGCAAAATGGAGGCCGGGGGTGATGCATACGAGCGATGGCAAGCGGCCACAGAAGAAATGGGCCGGCAGCGGGCTCCTGCTGGGCAGGGCTGTTGGTGCCATTGTCACAAGATGAGTCAATAATTAGACCCACCCGAAAAGAAGCCCTAGTTTGTTTTTTCGGAGGTCAAAAGAAAATAAGACCCGGTCTTATTTTCAGGGAAACATGGTATTGTGTAGCATACTTTGATACCTTACAAGAAAAATATGTAAGTTTCTGTACCATGAAAAAAATTATGAAATTCTATAAAAGTGTTGTACTTTTTCCTCAAAGTGTTTCTACAGCTTACTGCAAAAGTATTAATGTTTTGTTACATGAGGCTAAATTCTGTTCTCTTCTAGGTAATTTCAAATCCAAAGAATACAGTGCAAGGTTTTAAAAGATTTCATGGTCGTGCATTTTCGGATCCTTTTGTTCATGATGAAAAAGCTAAACTTGCTTATGAGCTTGTCCAGCTGCCCTCTCTTTCAGTTGGCATTAAGGTATGACCTTGAATGTGCACATATTAATGCTTGCTTACAAAATTAGAATACTGTTTGGCTATTTGGCAGAAGGGAAAAAAAATAAAAGCAGAGAAATACAGATATTCAAATCTTAAGAATTCAACTGCTACTATTTCCTTAAAGAGATGGGAGTTGTGTGGTTTATAAATTATTGTTGGTTAGACAGTCAGCCAGATGTTTAGACTGGTTTTCTGTCTCCTTATCAAGTCCTTCCCAAGGACATGAGATAGGCAGATGTTGTTTATTAATATTAAAGTTAAACAATATGGGATACAAGCTGTTCCCAGTAAAGTTATCTTTTGCGGTTGACTGAGATACATTCTTTGAGATAAAGTAAGTATGACCAGAATTTTTTCCCTTAAAAATATGAAAAATAAAGCATACTGTTGATTGCTCTTTTGTGCTTATTTGTGAAGCAAAGGGAGAAATATATTTAAACTTTAAACATGTTATTAAAGATTTAGTGGAGAAAATTACTCTGGAAAATTGCAAATTAAAATATTTTTTTTCTAACTAAGGTTAAATATATGGAAGAAGAACGAAACTTCACAGTTGAGCAGATTACAGGAATGCTTCTCACTAAACTAAAAGAAACTGCAGAGAATGCTCTTAAAAAACCTGTAGTTGACTGTGTTGTATCAGTAAGTAATCTGTATCTTTTTGATATTTTCTAAGTTTAATTTTTCTAAAGGTTATGAATGAAAATGAATGAAATTGATTACAGCTTGTTGTCTAGCTTCCTTCATGATGGTTTATCATATTGGAAGGCTCTCAGGCTATATGGGGTGGCTGATATTCTTTATTTACAGATAACTAAAGGAAAGATAGTATTTGGATTGTAAATGTGATTAGTCAAATGATTGAAGATTGATATTTTGGCATGTAAATATTGTGTCTGTATCACAGGTTTCTATAAAACTTACGAATATTAGGGTCTTAGTCAAAAATATTTTTCTTTGGCAGCTTAATATTTAGTCACCACAATATGCAAGTATCTTCTGATTACAATGGCAATTCTAGCCTGGTCCTGGTTGCTATCATTAAGCAAGGGCCATGTGGGTTGTTAAATGAGGCTCTTACCTGACTGTAACCTGTAACTTCCTGCCAACTTCCCATTGACTTTGCTCGTGGGAAGGGTATAACAGCTAGTTGCAATGGCCAGAATTCTTAAGTCCCCCATGTTTAGTGCTATTGCAAATTTGAACAATCACTAAATGAGTAATCATAACCTGAGGATCATCTGAAACAAAAATATTTAGAATCTTGGACTACCTTATTTTTATCTACCCAAGTAATGGTAGGTATGACAAACTTCAGGCTCTTTTCTAGCCTGGCAAGGTAGGATTATCTCTGTGCTCATCTTTCTTTTTTGTTGCTGACTTTATTCTGTTCAGTAAGAGTTTCTATTTTAACATAGATTATTTTGCTATTCTTGTATTAGTGTCTTGTACTAAACAATATGAATAGAATAGAATAGAATAGAATAGAATAGAATAGAATAGAATAGAATAGAATAGAATAGAATAGAATAGAATAGAATTCTTTATTGGCCAAGTGTGATTGGACATACAAGGAATTTGTCTTGGTGGATACGTTCTCAGTGTACATAAAAAAAAGATACATTTGTTAAGAATCATAAGGTACAACACTTAATGATAGTCATAGGGAACAAATAAGCAATCAAATCATATTAGGAAACAGTCAATATAAATCGTAAGGATACCAGCAACAAGGTTACAGTCATACAGTCATAAGTGGGAGGAGATGGGTGATAGGAACGATGAGAAGATTAATAGTAATGCAGACTTAGTAACTAGTTTGACAGTGCTGAGGGAATTATTTGTTTAGCAGAGTGATAGCGTTCGGGGGAAAAACTGTTCTTGTATCTAGTAGTTCTGGTGTGCAGTTCTCTATAGCGTCGTTTTGAGGGTAGGAGTTGAAACAGCTTATGTCCAGGATGCGAGGGGTCTGTAAGTATTTTCACAGCCCTCTTTTTGACTTGTGCAGTATGCAGGTCCTCAATGGAAGGCAGGTTGGTAGCAATTGTTTTTTCTGCAGTTCTAATTATCCTCTGAAGTCTGTCTGTCTTGTTGGTTGCAGAACCAAACCAGACAGTTATAGAGGTGCAGATGCAGATGATATGTTTATTTATTAACTATTAGCTGTTAACAATGTTAGTAGCCAGGTCATTTAACTTTTACTTCCCTATCCTATGTATGACTTGGGGTAAAATATAAGAAATGTGGATAAAAATCCAATTATTAAAAATCTTTTATTTGAAAGTATTCTTTTTAAAAATCAACTTTTAAATGTCTTGTAGGTTCCTTGCTTTTATACAGATGCAGAGCGGAGATCTCTCATGGATGCTACACAGATTGCTGGATTAAACTGTTTGAAGTTAATTAATGAAACTACCGCAGGTAGGTAGATAACTGCAAAGAATACTGAAGTATATATTTGCAAGTCTTGCACCCAAGTTTAAGTTTTGTTTTAGTCTTAATTTTATTACATTGAATAAAGGAGAAATAATTAATGGTTTATTTCCATTCACTAAACTTTTTTTCTGTTACAGTCATTCAGATTTGTACATGAGTAGAATAATTATTTTCACATTTTAATTACTTTTAATGTGAAAGCACAGAAATTCACAAAAGAAATCTGGAAGAACAATAAAACATATCTGAAATATTTTCTCTTTTTAGTGTTTTCAAGCAAATTAATCTACAAATTTAAAAAGTTATTTTGCTACAGTAGTTTCCCTTTTTCTCCAATGGAATGACTTTTTTGTTGTAATTGAGATAGGACCTGGCGTCTCTACATCCTCAGAAATTTTTAAAATACAGTATATTTTGGACAGTGGAAAGATTGAAGAAAATGAGGGAAAAGAACCATTACTACAAACTGTTTTGAGGTTTAGGGTTTTTTTTACAGGAAGCAGCTTAGAGATATAGCATTTTAGTAAATAACTTGTGGAAATTATTAAAATTGGATTTCAGCCAAAGTATTCTGGAGATAAATCCTGAAAAGGGAAAATGGTTTTTCTATATGGCTTCAGTGTTTCTAGAAATGTTCTCTCTATATATACTTAGTTTGTACACTGTTTATTTTCATTAGAAAGTTTGAGATTTACAGAGAGTGTTACGAAAGTTCTGTCTATAATAAAAAGGTAATTTATCATATAGACCTTAATCCATATTAAGAATATTTGTTTTCTGGTGGATGATTGCAATTGTGCACTAAATGTTTAAATGGTATTCTTAGCCAAAAATTAAAAGAATTCTTAAATAGAGGATAATGAAATTTCTGTATGTTTCTGTCTAGTTGCTCTGGCCTATGGGATCTATAAACAAGATCTGCCTGCATTAGAAGAAAAACCAAGAAATGTGGTATTTGTTGATATAGGGCATTCAGCTTATCAAGTATCTGTATGTGCATTCAACAAGGGGAAATTGAAGGCAAGTATAAAGTCTATTCATGTTAACTACGATATTATTGCTACCATTTTAAGTTATTTATAGCTGAAAAATGTGGAAGTATTGATGCATTATTCAGTATAGTATTAGTAATTCAGCAAATCATGACTTAATGTAATATATCAACTTGGAAATTGCCTCCTTATAAAAAGCAATATAATGAACTAAACTGCAGTGTTTGCTTTATGTGTGACTATGAGAGGGTCAAGTAGCAGAGGAGGTAATACTAAGATTTATTCTATCCTTTAGTGATCATAATGTCAAATTTCCTAGATTGATTGATTGATTCATTCATTCAATTAATTTTTATCGTTGCCCGTCTAAATTAATGGCTCTGGGCAGCTTATACAGTAATTAAAAAATATAATTAAAATACAGAAAACATTTAAAACAATAGATTTGAAAAAATATTTGAAATCTTTCTGTTTTAACCCAATTACAGTAAAGAAAAGGCTCCTAGGCTAATATAAAACATGTTGAACAGCAAGTGCACATTCTGTCTCTGCCAGACGTGTGAGAGAGAACCAGTTATATATACAATATTGCCTGACTAGTTTTTGATTTCTTTGCTATAAGGAAATTAAGTGCACAGGTTATACGAGAATGTAATTGTCCCTGTGTTTTTTGTGTGCTGTATTTTGGGCAGGTTGCCAGGTACACAAATGTTATCGTTTGCTGCATTATAGATTATGTTTCCTCATAGCTGTTTATTTCAGGGGTGAAATCCAGCAGGTTCTGACAGGTTCTGGAGAACCGGTAGCGGAAATTTTGAGCAGTTCGGAGAACCGGCAAATACCACCTCTGGCTGGCCCCAGAGTGGAGTGGGAATGGGGATTTTGCAATATCCTTCCCCTGCCATGCCCACCAAGCCATACCCACAGAACTGGTTGTAAAAAAAAGAATGGATTTCACCACTGGTTTATTTCATATACATTTATTCCTCAACTTATAACAGTTCATTTAGTGACCATTTAACGTTATAATCAGGGTGGATAAAAATCAATGATTTTTTTTAAAAAAACAAAAAAATCAGATTTTTTTGATTTAAATTGGATTTTTTTTATTTTTATCGAATTTATTTTAATAATATCTTTTGGGTAAAAATCTATCGTAAGATAGTTTTCTATTTAAGATACATAAATAATTTAGTTTATTCAGCATGAAATGGAGCTTAGTTATGTAGCATGAGGCTGTATATTCTGCAACACTGGGACTATCGGTGAGTCAACAGTGGGTCAAAGGAGTAGCAGAGATGACAGTTGCTCTTGAAAAATTATGATATAAATCGAGTTGATTTAAATCAAGCCTTTTTACTAGTGATTTAAATCATGATTTAAATTGTGATTTAAATCAACTCAATTTAAATCAAATCCACCCTGGTTATAATGGCATTGAAAAAGTAACTTATGACCATTTTTCATACTTAAAACTCTTGCATCATTCTCATGATCACATGATTAAAATTCAGTTGTTGAGCAACTGATTCATATTTATGATGGTTGCAGTGTGCTGGAATCATGTGATCCCCTTTTGCAATCTTCTGACAAGCAAAATCAATGGGGAAGACAAATTCACAACTGTGGCAATAAAGGTAGTAAAATGGGGCAAAACTCACTTAACAACCATCTCACCCAGCAACAGAAATTTGGGGTTCAATTGTGGTCATAAGTCGAGGACTACCTGTATTGCTCACTTTAACCCTGAATGAAAACAAGTATTGATTGCCTGTATTGGAACTGAAATAAATAATAGCACTGTTTTGTGGTTTGTTGAATGAGTATGTCTCCATCTGGAACATAGATTCCCAGATTTTGAATTGAAAGAGTGAGTTTAATTTGCGATATCAACATTACAAAACAAATTATGTTTTTGAAAAGAAGAAATTCAGAATATGATCTATACATAAGCAAACATCCTGAAATTATTTACCATTGAATCACACTTGCAGTTAAATTTATGTTGATGTGAAAGATTGATCAGAAGTGAAAATAGATATGGCAAAAAGGACAATTACTGCAGAGTACAGTGTCTTTACTGCAAAAATTGAAAATTAGCACATCAAAAATCTCCCAACATTGTCACATATACAGTTGCAAGAAAAAGTATGTGAATCCCTTGGGATTACGTGGAGTTTTGCATGAATTGGTCATAAAATGTGCTCTGAACTTCATCTAAGTCACAACAATAGAAAAACACAGTCTGCTTAAAATAATACTACACAAACATATTAGATGTTGCCATGGTTTAATTGAACATAACATGTAAACATTCACAGTGCAGGGAGGAAAAAGTATGTGAACCTTTGGACTTAATAACTGGTTGACCCTCCTTTGGCGGCAATAACCTCAACCAAAAGTTTCCTGTAGTTGCAGATCAGACCTGCACAACGATCTGGAGTAATTTTGGACCACTCCTCTTCACAAAACTGTTTCAGTGTAGCAATATTTTTGGAATGTCTGGTGTGAATCGCTCTCTTAAGGTCATGCCACAACATTTCAATCGGGTTGAGGTCAGGACTCTGACTGGGCCACTCCAGAAGGCGTATTCTGTGCTGTTGAAGCCATTTTTTTGTTGAATTACTTGTATGCTTTGGGTCATTGACCTGTTGCATCACCCATCCTCTGCGGAGCTTCAGTTGGCGGACAGATGGTTGTACGTTTTCCTGCAAAATGTCTTGATAAACTCTGGAATTCATTTTCCCATCAATGACAACAATCCGTCCAGGCCCTGAGGCAGCAAAGCAGCCCCAAACCATGATGCTCCCTCCGCCATGTTTTACAGTGGGGATGAGGTTTTGATGTTGGTGTGCTGTGCCTTTTTTTCTCCACACATAGTGTTGTGTGTTATTCCCAAACAACTCAATTTTGGTTTCATCTGTCCACAGTATATTTTGCCAGTAGTGCTGTGGAACATCCAGGTGCTCTTTTGCAAACTTCATTTTTTTTGGACAGCAATGGCTTCCTCCATGGTGTCCTCCCATGTACTCCATTCTTGTTTAATGTTTTCCTTATTGTAGATGTGTCAACAAAAATGTTAGTATGTGCCAGAGATTTCTGTAGGTCTTTAGCTGACACTCTAGGATTCTTCTTTATCTCATGAAGCATTCTGCGCTGTGCTCTTGCAGTCATTTTTACAGGACGACCACGCCTAGGGAGAGTAGCAACAGTGCTAAACTTTCTCCATTTGTAGACAGTCTGTCTTACCGTGGACACATGACCATCAAGGCTTTTGGAGATATTTTTGTAACCCTTTCCAGCTTCATGCAAGTCAACAATTCTTGATCGTAGGTCTTCTGAGAGCTCTTTTCTGCGAGGCATGGTTCACATCAGACAGTGCTTCTTGAAACCAGTAAACCCAACAGGTGTGTTTTTAAAGGGCAGGACAGCTGTCAGCAACACATCCAATATCATCACACTGATTGGAGTCAAGGTTGGCTCACTCCTGGCTCCAATTAGCTCTTGGAGAAGTCATTAGGCTAGGGGCTCACATACTTTTTCCTCCCTGCACTGTGAATGTTTACATGTTATGTTCAATTAAACCATGGCAACATCTAATGTTTGTGTAGTATTATTTTAAGCAGACTGTGTTTTTCTATTGTTGTGACTTAGATGAAGTTCAGAGCACATTTTATGACTAATTCATGCAAAACTCCACGTAATCCCAAGGGGTTCACATACTTTTTCTTGCAACTGTATACCATGAACAATATAAAATTCACACTTCTTTTCCAATTACTAAATATGTGGCCCCATTTCAGGGATTCAGTAAAGAATCAAAGCAGCATTTCATTTAATGAAAATTTCATTTCATGAACAATATGACAAAGGGACACAACAAATTAGAAGTTTAGCTAATAGATTCAACATTGGCTGACTGTTTATTCCCCCTGGAAAAGTGACAAGAACGGACAAAGTGACAAAAACTGAGTGGAGCTGATGGTAGCACATAATATCTGTGCAGGATGGAGGTGGCTAGTCCTTCTCTCAGTTGGTTTATTTAAATAAACTGTGTATGCTCATTAGAATGTAGTAAGTGGAAAGGAAATTGGAATAAATTCACTTCACTCTCCAGGCAGGTTAATGGCTGCTTAACTATATTGTAGCCATTAATTTACATTTAGATAATACAGGAAGCTCTGAGTGTACCAGGTGGTTTTGCCATACTACAGCCATATGCCTCTGAATAATTTGCTAAGGATAACTAGCATGGCTCAGTATATTATGAAAAAGCATTCTCTCTGCATAAATGATTCTGTAATTGACAGTTGCTAAGGACATTAAAGATACATAGTCTGGTATGATGTTTTCTACATTCTGGTAACTTTTCTTTCAGCTTGGAAGTGTCTTTTTATTGATGTTTAAGTAGGATTGGGAAGCGTGTGTGTGTTTGTGATTAAACATGCATTCTACAAGGCTGCTGTAATTTGTTAGATTAGTACTTTATATGACCCTAAACTGGATTCATTATTGGTGATTGAGTTAATCGGTTGATTAATAACTTGCCATCTGTTTAATACATAATATACTTTTTCTTTTTATTGTGAAGGTACTTGCAACAGCATTTGACACAATGCTCGGTGGCAGGAAATTTGATGAAGTATTAGTAAATTATTTTTGTGAAGAATTTGGGAAAAAATACAAACTAGACATAAAGTCCAAAATTCGGGCCCTGTTAAGATTATCTCAGGAATGTGAGAAGCTGAAGAAACTGATGAGTGCAAATGCTTCTGACCTGCCTATGAACATAGAATGCTTCATGAACGATATTGATGTCTCTGGGACTATGAACAGGTATTGCAGATTAATACACCTCAGTAATGAAGTTCTAAAAACTTTTTTTTTAATCAACGTTTTAAGTATGCGAGCACACTTCTTTGTTTATATCTTTATTTTACTTGTTTGGCTAAATGATATAAGTTTTTGCTTAATTTAAGAATGCTAATTGGGGACTGGAAACTCCATTATTAAGTGACACAATTGTTAATTGAAAAAAAACCTCATGATTGTGTCACTTAGCCACATCAGTTTTCAGTTGCCATTTCTAAGTGAGGAACACGTTAAGCAAGGACCTCACTTGACCACCTCTTGTGACTTCCTGCCAGCTTCTCCATTGACTTTGCTTGTCAAAAACCAACAGGAAAGGTCACAGATGTGATTGTGTGGCAGTCATAAGTACAAGGATTGGTCATAACTACTGCTTGTTCAGCATTGCTGTAAGTTCAAACTATTGATAGTTGGGTGGTTTAGGGGTGGGGAATTTTTGGTGGGTGGGGGTGTGTCTGGGGATTGTCAGGTGTGTTGGGCTTGGTCTCTAGGTGTTATGTGAATTTCGTTGTATGGGTATATTGTGTATATACGTACAATGACAATAAACTTTATGTATAAACTACCTGTAATGAAGGGAATGGAAAAGTGGACAGTTATATGTTAGAATTGGGGAAATTATTAACAATTTCTACTACAGGTTTTTTTATCTCTCAATTCTTTCCCCAGAGCTGGATCTGAGGTTTTGATAATGTGAATTAATGTGTTGTTTCTATCATCTTAGAGTGATGTGTAGGTGTAGATGTAATCTCCAATTTGCTGCCAAATTACAGCTTTAACATGGAAAAAGGAGAAGAATATTAAATACATAAGGAATAATTGCATAATACATAATGTTTAATTAAGTTCATCTTAGCTTGTCCTCTCTGGCATAGGAGGTGGATAGGGAAGACTGTGTAACTCAGAGAAAGCAGGTTATGTACCCCAACTGAAAATAGTCATTGTATTTATAAATGTATATTTCTTTAAATAAATTAGTCTGCAAACGCTGTACTATTGCAATAGCACATCCAAAACTATAATACGAAATGTTTTAAACATTAATTCAAAACCCATTCCCATAATTCCATATTTGTGTGTGTGTATCTAGCTATATCTTTATCCATGTCTGTCTGTCTATCTTATCCTATCTATCTATCTATCTATCTATCTATCTATCTATCTATCTATCTATCTATCTATCATCTACCTGCTATGTATTTAATTCTTAATTTGTGCTCTATAACCTTGAAAACATAAGTGACAATTTTACTGTAAATTGGAATGAGAAAGAGAGGAATGCTTAATCTCTTAATATGAAGAAACTCCATTTCTGTGTGGCATGCTTTTATAGAAATTTGTTTTTATGTATTGTGGGAGTGAAATAAAGAAGCATCTTACCTAAACAAAAAAGAGTTGAGGAATACAGCAGACTGAACTATCTTGAGTTTGGCTTATTATCTAAATATAACCTATTAAATGCAGCTTTGTGAATGTTGCCAATTTGGGGGATTATTTAAGAGACTGCCATTAATCTTTATGCTTTTTTTCATAAAAAATAATTTTCCATTTCCACCCATAGAGGTAAATTCTTAGAGATGTGTGATGATCTTTTGGCCAGAATAGAACCACCTCTTCGTAGCGTCTTAGATCAAGCTAGTAAGTATACATTTTGTTATTTGGAGTACAGTTCAGGACTAATAAATGTAACTGCAGGAACACTAAAGTGCATAGTAGAGCAATTTATATTTTGTAACTGCTGGATAAAATAAAATGAGCATCATCAATAGTCAATGATGTAGAAGTTAGGATTAGAAAAATTCAGATTCAAGCATCCAATCTGGGTAACTTTGATTACTTTCTATCGCTCAGTCCAATAACTTCACAAGGTTGAGAATAAAATTAAAGTACTAAGAATGTTTGCCCTAAGGCAAAAGATGGCACGGAAATCCAACAAATAAAAGATATTACTTGGAAGTATCACAATTCTCAGAGCACAATTGTATCTTCTCAAGTTTGTATTCATCATATTATATATATATATATATATATATATGTATATTTGTATATGTATGTTTGTATTGTATTGTATTATATTTATTATATTATAATATAATATAATATATTCATTATATTGATTCCAGACTACAAATACCTTTGTTTTCGTATAATTAGAATGCTAAATATAAAACAGTCTGGACTTTTGGTAGAAAAAAATACTGTTATTTGTAAGGACTGTGTTCTTTGACTGGAAATTTAGTTATGTTTTCATGTCTAGAAAATACTAGCCACATTATTATTCACGTATTATGTTGCCTAGTTACACATTCTGTGTCAGTGGTTCGGTCCAGTTCGGCCAAGCCGGTAGCGGTGACGATATGACGTCACCGAACCGGTTCTCTCCCCCGCCCTCCCACCCACCCACGTTATTCTTACCTTTTATTTGGTCCCACCCTCAATCTATGGCTGCCTCCTGAGTCCCAGCTGATGACTAGAGGGAAAAAAAACTGTTTAAACTCTTGCCGCGGGGCTTCAAAGGGCCGTCCCACAGCTGATCAGTGTTAAAAGCAAACAAATGAGTCGGGTCGTAAGTGCGAGGACTGGTCATAAGTGTGAGGACCTTCCAGAAATGACTCTGACCAGCTAGCCATGCCCACAAAATAAGCCACGCCCACAGAACCGGTAGTAAAAAAAATTAGAACCCACCCCTGTTCTATGTATGTACATAATACCAACCCTAAAATATTCCCCTTCCCAGTAAACGGCCCCTCAAGATATATGAATATTCAGTATCATCCAATCAAGATCAAAGACATATTTAAAAAGAAAAACACTCTCCTAAATATCTGGTAGATAGGTCCCAAGGATTCCTTTGAGGGCAGTATATTCCATAGTTTTGAGGCTACAAGACTTAACAGAATAACACAGTTAGAAGGGACCTTGGAGATTTTTTACTCCAACCCCTTGCTCAGACAGGAAACCCTATACCAGTGTTGGTTAACCTTTTTGGCACCGAGCGCCAGAACCCGGAAGAGGGCCAGCTGGTCTTTGTGCGAAGAACCCCGAAGAGAGCAGCTGGCTGATGTGCATGCGCGCTGGACCAGCTGGCCGGTGCGCATGTGTGCGATGGAACCCAGAAGAGCAACGCGCGTGCCCACAGAGAGGGCTCTGAGTGCCACCTCTGGCATGCATGCCATAGATTTGCCATCACAGCCCTACACCATTTCAGACAGATGATTGCTTTTTAAAAAACCCTTTTCTATTTGAGAAAATAGATAGAAATACAGTTAAAAATTACAAGATATTTTCTTCATTCAAATCCAAATGGAATACTTCAAAAATGTTTCTTTCACTTTGAATTTGTTGTATGTGTATTCCCAGACTGATGTGCCAATGATGCTTGCATTGCTTAAAATGCCATTGTAGCACATGTTGAAACCTGTGGGATTCTACTAATGCAAATGAATTTAGATTTAGAATGACTCTACTATTTTTTTCTTCACAGAATTAAAGAAGGAGGATATCTGTGCAGTTGAAATAGTAGGAGGGACTACAAGAATACCTGCTGTGAAAGAGCGGATCAGTAAATTTTTTGGTAAAGAAGTCAGTACAACTTTGAATGCTGATGAAGCTGTCACACGAGGCTGTGCATTACAGGTAAGAATGGTGGTATGCTGAAAAAAATGTTTTCTGCTAAAAATGTGGTTTTTAATTAAACACTAGTTCACCTTTAGTTTCAAAGGAGCTACAAATAAACGTTATGGTTGAATTGGAAAGAAATGTTGAGTATTTGTTAGCAAATGCACTTTGCTCCAGCAGTAGTCAAATTAGTTTTTTAAAATGCAAATTTATATAGTCCAAACCCAAACAAAAGAGTTGCATGAACTAGGATGTGTACAGTGTAACATTTTTTTCCTTTCCACTCCTCTGCAGTCCCTTCCTACCCAAATATCAGGCACATTTTGGGGTCTTCCTTTCAGATGTGTGATCAACTCCATAAGAAAGAGAAATTGTGTCCTAAAATTTCAGTGGATGTTTGGATAGTATTGTCTCAGCATATTTGGCAATAGGGATGTGCAGAACTTCCAATCTGAAGCTAAGAAAGTGCTTTGGAGCAGGCTGTTTTGTAGTTTATTTACTCATTTATACAATGAACTTCTGAGATTCATAGTTTGTGAAAAGGATGGCTTTATAAATCTTAATAAATCAAGACTTTTCGGTATCTGATTAGACTTATAGCTTTTATTACTTATTGCCTTTTATTTTTTTCACAATATTTTAATGATATGTTAAACATGTTAATCTTTTTAAAATAAAAGTGGGATTCATGACTTCATAAAATAACTCAATGACACTTTCACTTTCCTTCATTTGTTCATCCCTAATTATTTGTCTAATTACTATTTAACTAGAGATATACAAAGCTGGATTCTTGAATAAAAGCTTAATGGGGAATTGTAACCTGTTTCCAATTGAAAATGGCCATTTTTTTTTAATGGCTGCAAAAAACAAAAGGAAAGTGCACGATTCTGCAAGCATCTGGCAACCAATCGAGGCAGCCAAGAAATAAACTTTTCCATCTATAACTGAATTATATTTTCATAGCTTTAATTATTAAAAATTAAATTGAGATGATGAGATGAAGTCTGACAAGTGCAAGGAGATGGGACAGACAAAATGATAAAGCACTGCACTTTTGTACTCTTTACATCCAGAGTTTGACCCTATGACCATACATTAATTGAACAAACAAGAGTTTTTGAAATCGAAACCTATCAGCCTTTTGGTATTAATACATGATGATATATGATTTAATGTTATACATAATTTGATGCTACTGAACTTTTTTTCCCCCTTACAGTGTGCTATTCTATCACCAGCTTTTAAAGTGAGAGAATTTTCTATCACAGATTTGGTGCCGTACCCCATTTCCTTAAAATGGAACTCCCCAGCAGAAGAGGGGATAAGGTAACTCCCAATAAAGCTGATTTGTATATCCTGTTATAATGAATATGCATATAAAACTCCATTAACAGTTTTTCTTATATTCGAACTATTGACATAATTTTTGTAGTGTAAGCCTTTTCTGTGCCTCAAAAATTGCTTATTTGAGCGAACAAGGATGTATTCTTTTTATAGTGATTGTGAAGTATTCCCAAAGAATCATGCTGCACCTTTCTCCAAAGTCCTTACATTTTACAGAAAGGAACCCTTTACTTTGGAAGCTTATTACAGTTCTCCTAAAGAATTGCCATACCCAAACTCTGCAATAGGTATGTAGCATAAGAGATACTGTTTCTTTCTGTGTATTTAATATATCAAAATCTAGGAACATATCTTCAGTTATTTTGTCATGAGATCGTGTGTTAGTGTTAATATCCATGCTAAGACAAGTAATGTAAGACAAAGCCTAGTTTTTAAGATTGAAGGCAATACTGTATTGTGTTATTAGTTATGCGTGAGATTGCTGGGCCCCATCATAAATCCTTCTTGGTCCATGACAAAATTAGAAGGGTAGCAGTACATGCTTGCATATAAGCTAGAAAGAATAGCATATAAGCTATTCATAGCACGGCTGCGAAGGAAGGATGCAACTGGGGGTGAAAAATGATTTAGGCAGAAAAAAGGACAAATGAGGTAAAGAAAACTAGACCAAAACTGAAGAGATGGGAGGCAAGATTTTTTTTTTTTTTTTTAAAAAGAGCAGAGTGTCAAGGGGCATTTTACCAATGCAGATGGCAACAAACTGGCAAGTTTTACCCAATGCAAGGGAACCTGAGATGCTTTTCCCAAATGAAAGAACCAAGTGACTGTCAATCTTGGAAGCCATCTTTACCGTTGGAGCTTCAGGGCTGCCATATCTACTTTCACATCCATAGAGCAGATTGTGCAACCAAGTCTTTAAAATGGCAGTGTTCCCATAATTTAAAATAATTCACTAGAGTATTAAGGAGTTGGGAACTTTGATTCGTCTGTCTACAACTATACTTGGGCTGTGGAATATGTGTGAAATGATTCCGTTTCAGAGGAAATGTTATCCTCATTTGAGGAACTCTTCTTGGTACTTAACCATTGAATTAAACAAATATCTTAGAGAGATAATAGAAGCCCTTCAAATTCAGTTTATTTGCTCCTCCTTTACTTTCTGTTACTTAGACTGCTAGAGACCCAAGAGAAGAATGTATACTTGGGGAAGGAGCCTGTTTACCTTTGAACAGAGTAGTACTTCCAAGAAACTGAAACGATTAGCCTACATCTCTTTTAGAAATTTAAAGATATGATGATTAAATACTGTCTAGCAATTGTTTTAACCAATACACTGTTTAATTAATAATCAGGTTATAATAATTTAAATTCTAATTTTTATTGTTTTAAATAGTGAAAATGCAGGATAAACGTTTAGTAAAATAATGTGATCAATAAAGGAAAATCAAATATTTGCTGCTATATAGTATCTTTGGTTTTATGTATTTTGTAAATTCCATGATCTTTTAAATTAGCAAATTTTGTACTGCATTTATTAAAACACAATAAGGAAAATAATGGAAGCAGTAGAGATTTCAACTATTTTCTGTTAGCAATTCCAATTTAATTTTTACTTCAATGAAAATATTTTATATTTTCCATTTAGCTCAATTTTTAGTTCAGAAAGTAGTACCCCAAAAGGATGGATCCAGTTCCAAAGTGAAAGTTAAAGTCAGAGTAAACATCCATGGCATTTTCAGTGTTTCAAGTGCATCCCTTGTGGAGGTTCACAAATCAGAGGAAAATGAAGAGCCCATGGAAACAGATCAACATGCAAAAGATGAAGAGGTAATGGGTGGCTTTTTTTTTTTCTGCCTTAAATAACACCATCATCATAATGTGCTTTCCCTCTAAAAATAAAGGGATGGGATGGGATGGGATCCAGACAGTTGAGTTCCTTTTGGTATCTGAAATTCAGTGTTATAACAATCCCTTCAGTGATTAGTACTACAAGTGGGTAGGTATGGGATGTTGAATTCAAAGGACTTTCAGTTTCTCATATTCAATAACATGAGAGTTTCATGTAACCCAGCAATTTTGCTTTCTAATTTCAGAAGATGCAAATAGATCAGGAAGAACAACAGAAAAATGAGGAACAACAACAGCAAACACAAGCTGAAAATAAGACTGAGTCTGAGGAAATGGAGGTAAAAGTTATGTCTGAAAATAAAACATATTCTAAAATTAGTTGAATAATAGAAAGAAAATGGCAAGATTGCTTTTCTGCTCTAAGGATGAGCCAAGATAAAATTATTAAACAGCCTATTTGTAAAACAATTTGATACTTTTTTCAGTTCATGTTTCTTAAAGGCATATATCCCAGTTGATGGAACAATTTAGGGCAGAGTTGTTCATGAAATTGAATAGCCTAAAAACCAAAATCCGTTACATGTTTCTGTCCTGAATTCTATTTTAAAATACTGTTTTAATGCAGACATCTCAGGCTGGATCAAAAGAAAAGAAAACGGACCAGCCCCCTCAAGCTAAGAAAGCTAAAGTAAAGACAACGACAGTTGATCTTCCAATTGAGAATCATTTGGTGTGGCAGATAGGAAAGGATATGTTGAACTTGTTTATTGAGAATGAGGTAAGTTAGTTTAAAACACTTAACACGGGATTTTGGCCAGAATTGAAAACAAAAGGTGCAATGTAGCCTTGTAATCTCACTCTGTCATCCTGCAGTAAAGGAAGGTGTGATGAACCAGCAGTGATAAATATTTATTGCTTACCTTAGAAGTGATAACAGTAGGCTGACTTGTTTGGGCTCAGAAGGTAAGCAGTGTTTGCATGAGATGCTAACAAAGAATATCAGGACACAGGCTAAATTGGAAAATTGAAAGACCCTTTGGAAGAAGGCAGTGTCCAACTAGTTGTTATCAAGAACACTGCATAGAGATCTTTGAATTTATCAGAAGTCAAGCTTGTTTCCATGGAGGATGCTTCAGGCGAGAGAATTGAATTGTACACAGTCACAGTAACCATTTTATATTTCCTGCAGGGTAAAATGATCATGCAGGATAAACTGGAGAAGGAGCGGAATGATGCCAAGAATGCAGTAGAGGAGTATGTTTATGAAATGAGAGACAAACTCTGTGGCGTGTATGAAAAATTTGTTAGTGATGAGGTAGGTATTTAACGATGTGCAACTAGGAAAAATAGGAACAGATCTGCTCAGAACAATCTAATATGAGTGTTGCTAGGGTCCAGCTTCTCTGACTAAATTTTCAAGCATTTCCATGGAAGTGCTTAATTTAATGAGGTAGCACATTTTTAGGCAATGTAAACTTCTGTGGAATTTGCTGCTACATCCTTTTTACAAATTTGTTTTCTAACTGTGTTAAGTTGCAAATCTCTTGAGAGCTTTGACCCACTGATCTCTTTTTAATTCCACAAATATTTACAATACAAATAGTCCTTGCTTAGTGACCATTTTTTCAGAAACTGTTTGAAGTTACAACAATGCTGAATGAGGAGACTTACAGACTGTCTTTGAAGTTGCAGCCATCACAATGTCCCTGCAATCATGTGATCACGATTCAGGCTTTTGACAACTGGTGCAGAATTACAGTACAGTAGTCCCAGCATTCCGCGGTCATATGATCACCACTGATGCTCACTGATGGAACGGTTGTCGTAAGTCAGCATGGTCTTGTGATTTTTTCACTTTAAGACCATGCCACTTAGCAATCAAGTTCTGCTCCTGTTATGGTCATTAATTGAGGATTGTCTGCATTATATAACCTGGTAGCATATTTGATTCTCAAAATTAGGAAGCTGAGAATTCAGTTCTTCACTGAAGAATAACACTTCAATTTATTTGAATTATTTCCAGGATCGTAATAGCTTCATTTTGAAGTTGGAAGACACAGAGAACTGGCTGTATGAAGAGGGTGAAGATCAACCAAAGCAAGTTTATATTGATAAATTTGTTGAAATAAAAGTAAGTGGGACTGAAAACTGCCAGATTTTCTCTGACTATAAAGATTTTTTACTTATTAGGCAACAAAAAGAAACAATGAAATTAAACTAATCCATTTGATTCTGGTAGCAAGTAGCTATAATGTTTCTTTTTTTCATGAAAACATATGTAATGTTCTGCCTTTAGGATTCTTTAACACAGTGTTTCTCAACCTTGGTAGCTTGAAGATGGGTAGACCTCAACTCCCAGAATCCCCCAGCCAGCAGCGCTGGCTGAGGGATTCTGGGAGTTGAAGTCCACCCATCTTCAAGCTACCAAGGTTGAGAAACACTGCTTTAACAAGTAGTGTTTGGACACTTTTAAACTAAGTACTTTAGTGAATCATCTTTCTGTAAAAAGAATTTCACATGTAATTCTTAGGAAACATTTGAATATGCTGGCCAGGTTCATGCGTTAGGAATAAGCTAAGGTTATTCAGCTTTGGTCTTAGGTATGCTAGATGTCACAGTCCAAAAACAGATGAGGCTAGGAGCAAAATTAGATTTGATTCGCTTAATTAAAATTATGTGTTTAGTTTGATTTTGGCACATTACAATTGCATTGTCTTTTGGAGAGAGGCTGGAGGCTATACCCAAGGCTTTAAAGGGCTACAAGTTATAGCATACTTAATTTGAAATACTTTCAGCAATTTAAAGCAGTTTTTAATATGAGCACCATTCATCTCACAGGATACTAACTTCTTGATAAATTTTTCTCTTAATTCAGGCTGTGGGACAGCCCATTCAGGCACGATTTCAAGAATCTGAAGAAAGACCAAAAGCTTTTGAAGAGCTTGGAAAACATGTTCAACAATATATGAAAGCTGTTCATGCATTTAAAGAAAAGGTGTCTTTTTATATCTTTCTTAACCTTCAAAATAGATTTCAAAAGTCCCCATTCTTTTTTCAGCACTAAATTGTGAGAATGTTCTCCCCCATTCCTCCCCCTCCCCCAGGATGAGCAATATGACCACTTAGACCCTGCTGAAGTGGCGAAAGTGGAGAAGAGTACAAATGAAGCAATGGAATGGATGAACAACAAGCTTAATCTTCAGCATAAGCGAAGTCTTACTTTGGACCCTGTTATTACAGCAAAGGAAATTGAAGCAAAAACGAAAGTAAATAAGTTTTTAATCTTAATGCACTTAATGGTGGTATGATTTCTTTTAGACTTTTTCTGTAGAATTTACAGATGAAATTATCTCAGGCTGACAAAAAAACCAAACACATATGATTTCATTTAAATCCTTTAAGCCAAGAATTAATAAAAGTGTTTTATACACATCTTCGAAAAAGGAGGCAGGAAGTACCATACTTTGATACTTTAAAGCTTGATACTTTTATACTTTTAGCTCTGATACTTTAAAGTAGCAGAGCTCACATTATTCCACTTGTTTTGAAAGATTTAACAAAGCAGTGAGTGGACATTTTTTAAAACAAAAATAGTGGTTGTCTTCCCAACCCATTTAATGGTCTTCTTTGGTTTTAGTATCAAGTTAAAAGAGTACAATTATTAGATAGGAAGAAATGGAATTATATCAAATTTTTACAAAGATTCTGCATCTATTCCAAGGATAGATTAGACAAGAAATAGAGCAACAATTAGGTCAAACATTATAGTGACTATGATTTCAAGTAAATTTATTCTGACAAACCTTCAGGATTAAATTTAGATTTAGCTAGCTACCCTCCTTCACACTAAGATTTTTTTAATTTCTTCTTGAGAACTTCAAAGGGATGTTTTTATGGTGTAAAAGATCTTAACTACAAAGAAAAAAAAACAATTTTGGATTGAACAAACAGTGAGAGACTTATGGATAGGAACCTAGATAAATGTTCCAATGTGATTGCCAAGGAAAATTCTTTCATTACTAAATATATCTTATTTACATTGTTGACATTTAGCCCAGTTAAGAATATAATTGGCCATTGCATGTTAACTTTCATACATTTTGGGAGGCAACTTTGATATAATTTGTCATTCAGTGCTTCCAACTCTTTCATTTCAGGAACTGATAAACATCTGTAATCCTATTGTTACCAAACCCAAACCCAAAGTGGAACTGCCAAAAGAGGATCAAAAACCAGCAGAACAGAATGGTCCAGTAGAAGGCCAGGGTGATGCCACCAAGGCTTCTCAGACTGCTGAACAGCATACAGATTCAACAGCTCCAACATCTACAGAAAAGAAACTTCCGGAAATGGATATTGATTGAATTCCAGTTCTTTATATTACATACTATAATAAAGCTTTATGTTGTCTACTTTATGATCTGAATATAAATGGGAGCCAATTGAGAATTATTATTTTCTCACAGTACATTTTTGGATGGGATTAGTTGGTAGGGAGAAGCAAACTCTCAATTAGTTAAATCTTCAGCTGGATAAATTAAGTCTTTTGCCATATGATGCCAGAAATCCTTGATAGCTATTAGATTTGCACATCTGCTTTTTCAGTTTAATCCTGTTCATGTTGTGAATTCCATTATTTAAAGTGTGTAAGAGCAACTAGAACAGTTTGGTGGTTTGTTTTTAATCTACAATTAAATTACTATTGTGGATTGAAGCAACATTAGTTCATGGAAAATTACCAGAAGTATTTAAAGCTCTGGTTTTAACACAAAAGAGCATAATAAAGATATTAGATTGTGATCCCTTTGGAATTATGGAAGCAATAATAGCATGTTTTATACCTGCAAGTTTAATACATTTTTGTTGTACCATTTTATGGTTATGTGAGATATAAGGCAACATGGCTCAGATGATTTATTCAGGTTAAATGTAAAGAAATGAAGTAGCTGGAGTGTTTTTTCTCGGTTCATGTTCACACTCTATTAATATTCATTATGTCCTAGGTGTTGTATCAAATTGTTTATCTGATATGCAGAATAGCATTTATCTAAAATATGCTATTAGATCCAATATGTATCCTCATGATAAATTTCTCCCCAGCTATAAGAAATGCTGTGTAAATTTCTGTCTAGCTTAGTTGTAGGGGAAAAAGGAGGGTATACTGCTAGCTGCCTCTGGATTACTCTGATTAGTAGCTAACATAGAAGATAGTATTTGTTTTCCTACACTTGAAAATGATTGTTTTATCTTCCAGCTAAAGAAGGAATCTGGCAGTTTGCTCTTGTGTTCATTTACACTTTGGCTGTGTTATTCTTCTAGTATTGATAATTGTCATTAACTTGTATGTGTTGAAATCAAATGAAAGCTTCCATACACATTACAAGAAATAAATGCACTGGATTCTATTGGATTTTTTTAAAACCGTTGATTATAAGAAAACTAAATGAAACTCATAAGATTAGAAAATAAGTAACATGAATTACATCTCTTTAAAACCAACTGTTAAGTAGTCATTGAAAATATATTGGACTTGAAAGCCATGTTTTACAATCATGAGGGTTATATACTAGTTTTAAATGTTTTTGCTTTTAATTTAGGTCTTAGTTCATACTTGAAATTCAGAGCGCTGTCAGTGTTCCAGAATTTCAAAGAAGAAAAATAAAAGTACTATATATATAAAGTATAAATATAAAGTATTATATTTGTACAATAATATTTTTTATTTTTCTTCTTTGAACTTAGACAGAAATTAATATGTTTATAAAATATTCAAAACTAATTTATCTCCACATATTGCTGTTTTCTGCATTTTGATCTATTCATGGTAGTTGAAAACCTGTTGAAATACAGTACAACCTTTATCTTTATATATCCCATTGTCACATAAGCTTTTATTTCTTTGAAAATATTCATTACTTTTCTTTAAATGGCATTCAAGAAAGATAAAAAACTACAAAGTGCTATAGATGGGGCTGTATGCTATTTTAATATGCAGGGCATTATAAATAAATCACAAGGTGAGCATCATAAATTTTGATAAACTGATGTTCCTTATACATCAACTTTTTTGCTTAACATTAGAATTGAAGAGGGCAGGACGTTGAGATTTTAAACTGGCTTTTCATTGCTCTATGCTGCCTGGAACCACTCTATGTGACAGCCATATACATTTCTTAAAAAAAAAAAAGATTCCTACTGAGAATTCTCATAAGGACAAAAAGTCAGATTGAATAGTGTGTAAAGAAGGGAAGGACATGGATGAAGACTGAGTTCTAAGCCTCCCTTAGGCATGAAAGTTGCCCAGGTGACTTTGGACCAGTCTCTCAACTGAACCCTCCCCACAGGATGGTTATAATGAATGTAGATAGGGCTGGAAGAGATCTTGGAAGTCTTCTAGCCTGATCCCCTGTTCAAGGCCTCCTGCCTTATAACATCCCAATTAAGTGGTGGTCTGTTCTGTTCCTGAAACCACTTGTGATGGACCACCCACAACTCTGTGACCCCTAATCCTCAATAGACTAGACATACCTCTCTCAACCATTCATTTTAGCCTTCATATTCTCTTAGTATGTCCTTGCCTATTTTGACTTTTATACTTGTTTTCCTTGGTGCTACTTTTGATAGGTCGGGCTATTCCTTTTTTGTAAAAACAGATGCAAACAATTAAGCAGTTCTGCTTTCTCTCTTGCTTGTCATCTTGCCATCTGCTCCCATTAGTGGAGCTATCACTTCCTTGACTTGCACCTTACATATTGAAAAACTATTATTTTTGGCATTAGTTGCCAGCCTTAGCTCATTAGGTTTCCTGATTCCCTCCTTGCAAATTTGGGTTATTTGCTAGTATTCTGTTTGTTACCATATGTGCCCTTTCCATTTAAAAAAAAAATTATTTTGACCCTCAATTTGTCAGCTCTTTTTGCAACCTTGCTTGTCTCCTCCGGTATCTTGTTTTTCTTTCACTGTGATATTGCCTTCATCTCATTTTTCAGGGTTTCACAAATGTCCTTGTAGGCTTTCCATCGATGGAATCCTTCCTAATCTGTTGAAGTTAGCTCTCTTAAAATCTAAAATGCTAATCTGATTTAGCTTCCTGTTGTTGCATTATGTTGATTTAAAGTATGATATGATTGCTTTCCTCCAAAGTTTCTATAGCTTCTACTCTCAACCATTTTGTCCCTATTAGTAAGAATGAAGTCCATAATAGCTGTCCCTCTAGTAACCTTCTCCTCTACCTTTTGCATGACAAAACTGTCAGGTAGGCACATAAGGAACCTGTCTGATCTCCCACTCCCTGCAGTTTATTTCACAACTGATGTCAGGGTAATTAAAGTAATCCCTCATTACTATAGTTTCTTGCACACTTCAACTAACTGATCTAAAAAGAGTTCATCTATTTCCTCTGACAGGCTGGATGGCCAGTAGAGCACACCTATACAAAGTCATTTATTCTCTATAATATTTAGCCAACTATTTTGAAAAAAGCTTTCATCCCTAATGTGTATTTCTGTGGAGGTGTAATAACATATACCAGTGATGGCTAACCTTTTTGCTGTCGTGTGCCAAAAGCGGGGGTTGCATGGGGGGGGATCGCGCACTTGCATGCCCACACCCATAATTCAATGCACCCTCCCACACATGTGGCCACCCCCGCGCTCCCCCTGCTTTCGGCACGATGGCACAGTTGGACTGTTTCTCACCCTCCCCAAGTTCCAGAGGCTTTCTAGGAGCCTGGGGAGGGCAAAAACGGCCTTCCCCAACCCCCCCCCACCCCCGGAGGCAGGAAATGGCAGGAGTATTAGGGGTTTTCACTGCCTTGTATCTAAATCAAAGAATACTAGAACAAAACAGGCTGGAGTGTTGTGATCATTAAAAAAAATGGTGTGCTGCAAAAACAATAAATGGGGAAAGCTGGTGCATGCACAAAAACGACACCTAAACCTACAGTAAAACACTAGGTCTGCACTGGAATTGTTTTACAATATAAAAACATTTCAAAATCAAAAAAGGAAGAAGGTGCTTCCTTTTTCTGTTGTCTCCATGATTATCAGGCTCAAGCCCAGAGAAATATGTTTGAATTCAATCCTATATTTGCTTACACCTAATGCACAAAATCTTGGCAAACTAAAGCCGTAGCTTTCTTACCTATTGGACACATTCTGAAGAGATTCTAAGGTATGGCTACCCCGAATCTCTTCCCCCATCCTGCTCGGAAATGCGCAGTCCCTTAATCCAGGCCTCTTTCTGGGAAAACTGCTTATCAACCCCCCCCCTCCTACATGTGCCCATTCCATTGCAATGGTGATGCATTCATGTATTGCCAACCTATAAACCAGATAGGCTAATCTCTCTGAGACATAGCAGTGTTAAAGATTTTGTCTCTTATTCCAACAGCTCCTTATACTACCACTTATATTCCAAATCGTGTTTTACCAGGCATTTCCCGCAGCTGTGGTATGTGAGCGAAATAGGGGCTTCAGACTGCTAGATTTTGAAAATTAAAAAGTAAAAACAGGGGAAATGGAATAATGCAGCTTTTTGATTGGATAGCTGCAATCCATGCGAAAGGATAATTTGCCCTTGAGAAACAGACCAATCACACAAAAGATAATGTTTATCTTTTCTAAAATCAAACTTAGTTTGTTAAAAAAACTAAATAGTAAGAAACCATTGTATTTTAAATTTCACAAGATACACTTACAAAGTTAAATACTAAACCAACAGTTCAGTTACCAGTTTACAAGTCATCTGAAGAAAAATATAAAGGATTAGAGTAAATCCTATATTCTGGATGGAATCTAAGATGGTGTAATCTGTTACAAATAAAACTTGCTGTAAAGGGATTGGAATAAGATTCAAATGATGTTGGTACACTAAGAAGGTACAATTAGCACCATCTTATCTTGTTCACGTGAGGTCTCATTCAAGACCAGCCTAAAACAATTTTCTGAATTGAACAGAAACAAAAAATCAGCACCAGTTCTTGTCTAGATTTGTTATCTAGAATTTTCTTGAAATAGCTTTTCCCTTTGACTTAATTACCTGAACATCTCTCTGATTCCTGGGAAATCCAAATTTTAATCAAAAGCTGTTTTTTCCCAGGTTTTCTTCATTTCCTCCAATTCTGCTTTGTCCTTAAGTGACTCTTAACGACAGCAAAGATATCTTTGTTATTGGAAAATGCATTCGATTCTTTTCTTGGAAGAATGGCTAATCAAGTTATGTGACTGCCTTAATATTAAAAACAATTTGGTATTTAAAAAGTAAATCTGATGCAGAATTCAATTCTAACCGGAAACCATTGTTGGGTTATTACAGGTTTGTGTTAAACCAGGTACCCTTAGTTTAAAACTCAATAGTGAAATACTTTTTGCTTTAAAAGTGATTTTATACATTTCATAACTCAAATATTAAATAAAGATTATATAGAAGCAGAAGAGATTTTAGGTTTAATGTTTACTAACTTTACCTTACTAATTGCAATCTAGCATTTTTTTACACTTATGTCATGGTTCATTTCTTTTAAAAAGTACTCAAATTTTCTATTCTCAGGAGAGGGAAGGCTGGGTTAGGTCTGTCATGACATTTAATTAAAAAGCGCATATATTTTGGAATGCAGATTGATGTTCCTAAGAGCACAGAGATCTCTCTTTGCTTCCATAGTATATTTTTTTTGCAGCCCAACACTGGTAACTCTACATAATAGTAGTTGTTGTTCCATTACGCATCAGTTGGGGACTAAAGGATAATTCTCTTATCAGTTGGGGACTAAGGGATAATCAATTCTCTGACAACTGCAGCAGCTTAAGAAATACTAAACGCAATAGCACATATTGTCAAGATGCAAAGAGGCAACATCAGAATCGGCTCTTCCAAGTAAACTCGTTCTTTATTGAGTCTTATTTGCCTCAAAATGACTTCAGGGGCTGCAGTTTCCAGAAAGGGCATTTGTGTAGCTTGTCGCAAACGGAAAGCATCAAAGAACGTTGTGGCTCCTTAAAGCCTGCTCTTCCTTTTTTTCAAATCGCAACTAAAGGCAAAACCGGGAAAAGTTCGGCTCAACCGATTCTATTTATTTTTATTTAATTATTTATTTATTTTGTCGAGTACATATTAGATAAGATATATAAGTAGAGGCATGAACTGAATACATAAAATGAATACAATTAAAGGGAACATTAGGACAGGGACGGTAGGCACGCTGGTGGTCTTATGCACGCCCCTTCCATCCCTGAGAGGACGTGGTTTCGGCAACCACCGTTCCTTCCCTTCCACCCGGCGGGATCACCGGCGGCCCTATTCCTCGGCTCCCCGGACCGCCTCCCTAAAGCTTCGCAAAACGAACCGGAAACCGGCGGACGCACATGACCCCGCTAGACTGAAACGCCGCCCTTGCTTTCCCTTCCTAGCGTGCTTTTTTTCCTTTCCCCGTAGCTTTCGCAGTCCGAGGCGGAACTGCTCGCCGAAGCCAGGCTTTGCAAGCGGAGGAGGAGGAGGAGGAGGAGGAGAGCAGGTGTCCTGGTCAGCGGAGAAGGGTCCGAGGGTGAATCGAGGCTTGTGGCGCGGGGTGGCGGTGGTGGTGTTACAGCAAAGAAGCGGAATGGAGTGGGAACGGGAGTCGAGTCCGCAAAGGGGAGGGCGGCGCTGGAGGCGCGTTGTGGATCGCGGCGGTCTTGTTCCTTTCGCTCTTGAGGTTCTGTGACGTCACTCGATCGCTAAGCGCCTCTCTTGCGAGAGCTGGAAGGCGCTCTTGAGCTTTGGGCGCCTCTGATCTCTCTCGGTAATATGGAGGGAAATGCCTCGGCCTTTTCAGCAGGCTCCGCGCTTGCTTTTTAAAAATCAGGAATAGGCTGCTCGCCTCATTGGGTGGGTTCCAAAGTTTCTTCCAGCAAAGGCGCTTTTTGATCGCGCACGGCTATCCTTTTTTGTTCTGGAGAAAATCTTTCATGTATGGGGTCTCTAGAAGTCGAAAACGGTTTGATGGCACATACCCGATTATTTTTGTTACTCCGACAAAGCTTAGAGGATCCCTGCAGTAAGTATTTTGTGGGTGGGTGGGGTCGCAGCAGTGAATGGATCCTATTTATAATCCAGGTCAGAACCAAATGGTCCATTTCTTCCTTTTCCTCTGCTATTGTAGTGTTTACGACTTTGGTCATTTGGATCTCGGTTCTACTGTTCCAAAGAGTTGGTGCCTCCAGCTTTTGAAGCCTCTTAAGTTAACCATCAAAGGATAATTTTGCAGGATCTTTTGAATTAATAGCATATGAAATCTGTAAGTAGTTTAGGGAAATTAGAAAGTTTCTGGTTTTTGTTTTTTTTTTTTTTTTAAACAAAGCAACTTTCCAAAGCCTGCTTAATGGGAATCCATTAAACCTAATATCTTAGGCAGGACAATAATTTGTGACACACACAAACCTTTCCTGGCCTATATTTTTCACCTACTTTCATACCCTGTTTCCCCCAAAATAAGACATCCCCTGATAATAAGCCCAATCGGGTTTTTGAGCGCATGGCAATAAGGCCAAGTGCTTATTTCAGGGTTCAAAAAAAATATAAGACAGGGTCTTATTTTCGGGGAAACATGGTACATATCCTTGATACATAAAATAATTTCCAAGTAAACCAGATTTAGGAAGGGGAAACCTTGCTAGTTTTAATAAATGTTCGTATTAATAAATAAATGTTTGAAACTAAAATTAATGATCAAGAATGCCATTCATGAAAATGTATAGCACAGTCAGAAAAAAATTTCACTCCTTTTATAGAATGTAAGTACTATATTTCTTTGAATCTTAGTGGATGACATGGATTATTGTTCTTTTTGCTTATGGCAAAAGCTTGCATACATTTCTCTGATTATTCAGAAAATAAAATTATATCATGTGACTAATTAAAAAGATACCAATTAAACCTGGCCCTTTGGAAGACTTTACCCTCTAAGGCAGTGGTTCTCAACCTTCCTAATGCCGCGACCCTTTAATACAGTTCCTCATGTTGTGGTGACCCCCAACCAAGGGTGGGTTCTAATTTTTTTTTACTATCGGTTCTGTGGACGTGGCTTATTTTGTGGGTGTGGCTTGGAGGTCATGTGACTGGGTGGGCGTGGCTATATGTATAGGGACTACTCAGAGGGCTGAAAAAAGTCATTTCTGACAGGTCCTCGCACTTTTGACTGGTCCTCACACTTATGACCATCCTCACATTTATGCCTGTGCAGCATTCTTAACAACCATGTCACTCATTTCACAACTGCTTCTCTTCAACATGGTATAAGATAGGGCAAAAAACGTAAAATGTGAGGACAGTCGTAAATTCGAGGACTGGTCAAAAGTACGAGGACCAGTCAAAAATAACTTTTTCAGCCGTCTGAGTAGTCCCTGTGCACAAAAGGACTACCCAGAGGGCTGAAAAATGTGATTTCTGACAGGTCCTCGCACTTTTGACCGGTCTTCGCAGTTATGACTGGTCATAATTTATGCCCATTGTACCATTCTTAACAACCGTGTCACTCATTTCACAACTGCTTCTCTTCACTATGGTGACAAGATAGCGCAAATACGTAAATTGTGAGGACAGTCGTAAGTTCGAGGACTGGTCAAAAGTGCGAGGACCAGTCAAAAATAACTTTTTCAGCCCTCTGAGTAGGCCATATGCATAAAAGGATACAGCAATAGAGAGGGATGAAGGAAGGGAAGGGAAATTAGAGTAGGAGTGAGGGTAAGAGAGAGAGGAGGAGAAGGAGAAAGGAAGAGGAAGTAGGGAGGAGAAGAAGGTGGGGAAGAGAAAGTAAGAAGGAAAGAAGAGAGAGAGGTGGTAGGTTTGAGGAGAAAGATTGCTGTACCAAAAAAAAGATGAAAGGGAAGAAAGCCAACCTCAAACAAATATTAAGATATTAAAATAAAGAATGAATTGTTAAACTTTAAAGAATAAAAGAGAACAAATAGCAATAAATAGCAATAATTAGAAACACACATACAAACATACAAGGTATTTTCTTTGAACAGAGTATTTGGCCGGTTCACAAATTTAAACAGTTGTAGGAGGTTAGCACCCACCCCTTTCCTAGAAGAATGAAATATTTTGGGAAATATTAAAAAGGCAGAATATTATATTTCCCTATCTGGATGAGAAATGGAGAAGCATATTTTACAGACAAAGCAGCTCCCACCTTCCTGCCCCCCACCCTTTGTTAATGGGCCAGAGGCAGAAAGTCAATCCTTTGTCAAAGGACATTTGCAACACAATAGCAACAGAAACTAACACAATGGGCCCCATCAAGCCATGTGATCCTGTCCACCATTAAACCATCTTTCCAAGCTGTCTCCATGTTTCCAGTGTCTTTTTCCCCACTTGGAGCAGAACCCAGAAGGATATTTCTTCCAACACAGTATTTAGTCATTTCAATTAAATTTACAATTTCTATATTTCCTTTTTACCATATTTATTCCTCATCTATTTTTTAAAAAAACCAATATTACCCTTCATCCTCATCTCTAATCTTAATCAAATTCAATTTTTCCCTTCTATATTATACCCCTTCGCATTGTCATCTATTTTTATATCCATCCTCATATTGGTTAATTATGTAATACAGTTGTTTAATACAAATTCAACATTTTAATATAAATCAATTAGTTATATAACTATCTTTTTTGTATATTAATCAATATGAACATGAATATTCCAATTATTTCCATGCAATCCAATTTCTTACACATCAATTAATTATATTTACCAATAATAATAAACCAAATAATTTCCCCCATATATTCTTCCAAACCACAACTTAACCAATTAATAGTATCTCAATTATTACAATTCCCTAGTTAAATAGAGCTTTTTTTCTTTTGGGTTTTAAAATCTTAGAACTCTCCTCTTTTGCCCTAAATTTCCCATTGTTTGCAGTTTTGCACCTACCTTTTTTGGTGAGGAAAAAGAAAAAGAAATCTCTCTGCCTCATTTTGTCACGTTGCAGCCTGCTTACTTTCAATTTCGCTTTTTCAGCATAGCTAGGGGGGGGGAAAAATCTGCTCCAGGAATTTACCTCTTTGCAGCTAGCTCTTTGAAGGCCCGCGGCAAGAATTTAAAGTTTTTTTTCCCTCTAGCCATCAGCTGGGACTCTGGAGGCAGCAATAGATTGGGAGTGGGTGGGGTAAGCGAACGGCAACCGTGCGATCCAACAGAGGCAGAGGGTGAGGGTGAGTGAAGGCGTGGGGGGGGGGGCGAGAGAGGGCTTTGGCGACCCCTGTGAAATGGCTGTTTGACCCCCAAAGGGGTCGCGACCCCCAGGTTGAGAACCGCTGCTCTAAGGTAAAATCTGCCCCCAGCCTCCTACCCTTCTGCAAAAGAGCCTGAGGACCTGACTACTGGTTGGCCTGGGGATCAAATAGGGGAGTTCCACACTGGAGGTGGCTACTAGATTGATGGCAGCCTCCACCTCCCCTCCCCTTGCTCTCTGCTCTCCAACCATCCATCTTTTTGGTTACCCTATTGATGTATTTATTTTTGTTGTGTTCCTTTGTCATTGTTTATTTTATTTTACTCCTGTTCTATTTACGCCCTTTCATTTTTCTTCCTTTTTATTGTAAGTTGCTTAGAATAGCCCTTAGAATAGGTGAGATAAGTGGCAAATAAATTTAATAAATAAATAAATGAGGTGAAAATATAACAGAATACCAACACAGTGCAATGAGGTATCAGTACGCTGATACTCAACTTTATATCTCCAACCGGTGTGGCAGAGGTGTTGCTGTCATTTCTGTTTCATGGTGTCTGGAGGCTCTGGGGGACAATAGACATCACTTAAACCCCGGCAGGACTGAGTGGATATAGGTATATGGAGCCTTGAGACCTATTTTAACAACTTCAGTTCTGGATGGCGTCATACTTCCCCAGACAGATCCTGTGCACAACCTGGGGCTTCTTCTACTCTAGACACACACTCCTGCTCAAAGAGCAGGTGGCAGTGGTAGGTAGGAGAGCTTTTACTCGACTTCGTTTTGCATCCTTTCCTGGATTGTGAGTCCCTGCGCTCAGTCACTCATGCCCTTGTCATCTTGCGCTTGGAGTACTGCAATGTGCTCTACATGAGACTACTCTTGAAGAATATTCAGAAGCTTCAGTTGGCACAAAATGAAGCAGTGCAAATAGTTTAGGTGGCCGGTGTAACAACTCTGTTGTGTAAATGCACTGGTTTCCAGTCTGATTCCAGAACCAATTCAAGCTGTTAGTTATCACCTTTAAAGTCCTTTATGACATAGGTCCAGGATATCTGAGGAACCATATCTCCCCAATGGGATTGGCCGACCCCACATGTGCTAACAAAAAGGGGATGTTGTGAATCCTGTCAGCCAAGGAATTGTGGCTGGTTGGGTCCAGGAGGAGAACCTTTTCTGCCATAGCTTCCGTCCTTTGGAACATCATCCCCCCTCTAGATGTGAGAGCTGCCCCCACCCTCTCAGCCTTCTGAAAGGGCTTAAAAACTTGGCTCTGCCAGTTCTCTTGGGGCTCATAAGGGGGTGTCCCATTCTGGAGATGGCTAGTAGACTGGATAAGATACCACCTCCATACCTACTTACTCACTGGTCCTTTATTTAACTTATTGTTAATGTTAGCCATTTCTGTTTTAAGACTTGATATTTTAAAGTTTCCATTTTAATTGCTTCTGATATTGTAAGCTGCCCAGAACTAGTGAGATGGACAGCATAGAAATTCAATAAATAAATGAATAAATAACCATTCTTAATAAATGTGATTGATGTATTCTTGCAAATAATTTGAGCAGTAAAATTATTTAGTGGAATAAAATATATTTTGCATATGTCTTTTTAGGTAAGATTGCTGTACTAATAATGTAGCTGAAAGTCATGTCTTTGCCCTCTGGAACCAAGAGTCATAATTTTGATATTAGGGAAGCAGCAGCAGAGGAAGAGATGGCAAGTGGAATCATTAGGGCAATATATGATTAAATCAATTATGTACTTACCATTATTTTTTCAATCTTTACCATTGCCATTTGTAATTTTTCTACCAGTGTATTGTTTGATGCTATACAGATAACAGATAACATTACTCCTTACCTAAGCTGTGCTGAAAACAACTGTAGCTTCACTGCTCCAAGTGAAGTAAAAAGAGGAATAGAAAGTTCAGAAGGGGAGAATCTATTTTGGTCCAAGAAAAGTGATATCTGAAGACAGGGAGATTAGGGGCAAAGGGAGAACTTGAAGTTATCTAGCGCAAGATGCTGTGCCGTGAGCTACGGTTTAGAAATGACAATGACTGAATCAGAACAATAGGCCAACCTGTTGTGTGGCCTGTTGACTTGATTCACACAATATATTAAATTACCGTGAATGATTAAGGTGGACCTACATGACATCATTTTCCTCTTGTCTTGCACATTTTCAATGAATCTTTCAGGTTGTATGAACCTGAAGCTGCCACCTTTAACTTCCCATTTACTGAAAATAAGGTTTCAACTTACAGCTTTCTTTATCTAGCTATTCCAGATTTGTACAACATACTTAAACTTTGAAAAGTTTAATTAACAAGCTGAGCAAGACAAGGTTAAGATAATGGTGGTTTTGTCTATGTAGATCCATGCTAAATTATTACATGTATTGTGGGAAATGCTACATATCAAGCCAGTTGCTAATAGCCAAGTGAGGTTTATTGAGAGGACAGAATTTAATTAGTAAAGATAAGAATACCAAAGATTGATTTATTCCATTTTTTTACGTATCACTGTCTTTATTTTTTAAAAAATATTTATATGTAGAACAGAACAGAATAGAACATTCTATATTGGCCATTGTGTGATTAGACACACAAGGAATTTGTTTCTGATGCACAAGCTGTACAAACAACAAAATCATAAATCATAAGATACAACCAACAAAGTGATAGCCATAAGAAGGATAATAGTAATACAGCCATACTACATGGGTAAATATCCTTAGGCATGAGATAGTGTTGTGGGAATTAGGTATTTAGAAGAGTGATGGCAGGGGGTGAAATTGTCTTTGTGTCTAGTTGTTTTGGCATGCAATGCCCTATAGCGGCATCCTGAGGGAAGGATTTGAAACAGTTTATGTCCAGGATGTGAGGGGTCTGTAGATATTTTCTCAGCCCTCGTTCTGTGTTGCTTGTGTAATATAGAGATCCTCAATGGAAGGCAGGCTGGTTGCAGGTTTTTTTTTTCCTGCAGTCCTAACTATCCGTTGAAGTCTATACCTGTTCTGTGGTAGCAGCGGTAGAATTCTTAAAAACCAGCTAAACTTGTAAGTTTACAATGTATGTTTTAATAGTTTGTAAAGATTCGAGAGAATATTACAGATTTGATTTAACTTCTAAAGTAATGTCGTATGGATCAAATATTTTTCTCTGGGCACTATATTTCATGGCAGGGGTGGCACTCCAGTGAAAAACTGATCAGAAACAGGAAAGGATCCTGGAGGAGTTTCATAAGGAAGAAGAGAGGCTTTCAGGTGAGGTCCTTGATGAGATTAGCCTACTTCAGACATAACAATGAATAGACAGTTGCTTACCATTATTTTCATGAGTCTTGGGCTTTTTAAACTCTTCCCCCAACCCCTCCAGGCCACAAGGAAGAGATTGGAAACTTTTAATTTCTGTTAAATGTACTTTAGCATGGGAACCTTAGTCTTCCTTAAGTGTAATTAATTGAAACTAAACTGATTTATAAACTGTGATTGAAATTATTTTGTTTCAACTTCCATAGTTAAGACCAACTGTACTGCATTTTGTTTAAAGACTATTTAACTTTTAAAATAAGTAAAAGTGTTTGAATGTTTCCTGGAATGTCTACTTGAGATGAAAAGATTTCATAAACCAGAAGGCTGCTCTTGTCCATTTGGGTACTGATGAGCTATCTTTAGTGACTGAAGCAGATTATTCAGTTTACGGTGTCTTCATAACGTATTCTAGAAAGATGTTTATCATTCACAGATTGTTTAAATGTCTTCAGAAGACAAAGAATCTCAGGAGGATGAACTTCTTGCTTTGGCAAGTATTTACGATGAAGATGAATTCAAGAGAGCACAAAATGTACAAGGAGGAGAAACTCGAATCTCTGTGGATGTGCCTCAGAATTTCAGAGTATCTCTGAGCGGTAAGTCCGACTCCTTTTTGGATTCAGATTTTCTTGAAAGGTATTGTAGTAGAGTACTGTCAAGTATGGAAACATTCATTCATTCATTCATTCATTCATTCATTCATTCATTCATGTATTTATCCTATTTCTTAACCACCTGTCTCCCTCAGAGTTATCCTAACCTGTGCAAAATGTAATTTCAGTATGATATGATATTTCAGTATACCTCATTACCTCTTTGAATATATACATAGACACACATGCAAGGCAGGAATCCACATTTTGCACTTTGTCCACACTTTGGACAATTTTACATTGTAATCCAATCCAAGAATAACATGACTAGAACACTGTATTTCTAACTCCAAATCCGAGCCCAAGTTGATTTTGATGGAAGTGAAAGTGATTTTGGAAGTGGGTGACGAGGGCTAATGGAATGTTCAGGAGCCAGCCAGAGATTTCTTGATATGCCATGTGTGAGACAGAAGATGCGAGATCCTTTTCTCTGCATGACAGTGAAACAAGAAAGTGGTTGACAACTAACCCTAACACAGATGGTTCTGTGTTGTACAAAGAGACGGCAACACATGAGCCTTTGGAGGTCACTGAACATCTCCCATCTCCCAACACTAGATCACCAGTGTTGAAAAGGTGGATGAGGATTGCAGTCTACTGGTAACTATATTTGGAGGGCCACATTTACTCAACATACCTAAATTCAAGCAACATTTGAAGAAATTGTAACGGGAATTTCTCAAAGGAAAGGTTTTATGGAAATAATATTGAACCATTCAGTTAAATAGCATGACTTGGAAATTGTGTGATCAGATTAATTTGTAAATCGCCCAGAGTTGCCTTGCAGTGAGATAAACAGCAAACAAATTTAATAAATAAATTGAATAAATTTTGTTTCAGGTAACTTCACAGAGACTCTTGAAAACAGCAAGCTTGAATATACAGTAAGCTTTCTGCCTCCAGTGGTGCTGAATTTTGAATTTCCAGCAGACTATCCTTCAACTTCCCCACCTCTGTTCACTCTCAGTTGCAAGTGGCTGTCTCAGGCTCAGGTTTGGCATTGATCTTTTACACAGCATGTAATTTATATGATCCACCAGGATGATAAGGCACATAGTTTTTAAATGAACGAGTGATGATCTCATTGCAGCCAAAGGATGCTTGCTAAAAAGAAGCATCATAATTAAAATTCAGGTTAGTTAGGGAAAATAATATGTGTGTTAAAACTCCTCATGAATTATTTTTAATTATATTATAAAGTCAATAATTGTGACTTTAAAATCTTAATATTATCTGTATAGCGTATTCATTTAGAAATTATACATAAGTAATTTTTGGAGTTATGTTTTATCTCTACACGTATAGCAGTCCTTAATGTTCAGATAACAGCTTCATGTGGAGCTTGAAATATGGATGCAGTACTATTAAAATCATGTTTCTTTTCATGAAATTTTGTTTTCTTTAAGGATATAGTAAGATTGACTTAAGATTTGTGGAAAAAATGTTTTGTCTAACTGTTCTTTCCACTCCTCTCTCCTCTTCCAGCTCACTGCTCTTTGCAGGCACCTAGATAACTTATGGGAAGAAAACAGAGGTTCTGTGGTCCTGTTTGCCTGGATGCAATTTCTCAAAGAAGAGACACTTGCCTATCTGAATATCACTTCCCCGTTTGAACCGGAGATAACTGAGCAAGAAAAACAGCCAAAGGAAGAGGATGGTTGCTATGACTTCAAAGATGCTGCATCCACACATAGAGAATCCTCTGATACAAGCACTGTAGAGGATGTTGAGTCTTTGTCAATCCTGATTAAGGAAATTTTAGATTTTGATCAGTCCCAAAAGGAGAAGAATTTCAACTGTAAAATGTTCACGTGCAATATCTGTTTTTCGGTAAAACAGGGAAGCGAATGTATGGACTTTAAAGACTGCAGGCATGTGTACTGCAAGATTTGCTTGAAGAACTACTTTGAAATTCAAATCAAAGATGGACAGGTTCATTGCCTGAATTGTCCAGAACCTGAATGTTCATCTGTTGCCACTCCTGGGCAGGTAAAAGAAAAGACAATTATGGGTCAGACGTGGTATGAATCCCGCCCTGTCATTGAAGCATAAAAATAGTTGGGCATTCTCCAGAAAAGAAAGCTAGTACAGGTAGTCTTCAGTTTACGACCCACAATTCAACCCAAAATTTCTGTTGCTAAGTGAAACATTTAAGTGAATTTTGCCCCCGTTTACGACCTTTCTTGCCACAGTTGTTAAGTGAGTTGTTAGTAACACAATTATTAAGTGAATCTGACTTCCCCATTGATGTTGCTTATCAGAAGGTTGCAAAAGGGGATCATATGACCCTGGGACACTGCAACTGTCATAAATATGAACCAGTTGCCAAGTGTCTGAATTTTGATCACGTGATCATGGAGATGCTGCAATGGTCGTAAGTGTGAAAAACGATCATAAGTCCCTTTTTTCAGTGCCATTGTAACTTTGGCCACTAAATGAACTGTTGTAAGTCGAGGACTTTTAACAGATTAGCAGAGTTGGAAGGGACCTTGTAGGTCATCTAGTCCAACCCCCTACCCAAGCAGGAGACCCTACACCACTTCTGACAGATGGCAGTCCAGTGTCTTCTTGAAAGCTTCCAGTGATGAAGCTCCTACAATCTCTGAACTTACTTACAACTTACTTAAAGACATACTAATGTCCAATTATAGTAGTGTCTATCTATATTGTTAAGATGATTTTGGCAGCTAATACTGTAAGTATTTAAAGAGACGACCACATCTTTTGCAAAAGAACTAGGATCCCAAAGAATTAGGCCAGTATTCACCTAATTTATAAGAACAGAGATGTGTAAGCTTGTTTGTCAAAGCTTTATTATTTTCTGGACTAACTTTTTTTTTGGAAATTAACTTTTTGATAACTTTAGAACTTTGGTCTAAGCTTAGGAGTAAATATATGTTTCTACATTCTGTAATGAATTGGCCCTGATTTAATTCAGTGATATTCTGGAGTCCTTTCTAAATCTTTGAAGTCTTTGGATTGTTATTAGCCAAGCCCTAGAAATATGCATTGTGGAGCACTGAAAAGACAGTAATCACTTCCAATTTTGATATGGACTGAGGGTAATCGCTACAGTTGCTGCAATATGACAAGAGGTCTAAACGGACTTCACTTAGTATCTTTTGTACTCTTCTGTCAGATTATTTTCATAAATATAATCAGATAAATCTTGCTACATCAAAATCCTCTAACATTTAATCACTTGCCTTCAAGGTGAAAGAGCTGGTGGAAGAGAAGCTATTTGCACTTTATGATCGCCTGCTGCTTCAGTCAAGTTTGGATTTGATGGCAGATGTAGTCTATTGCCCACGTCCAAGCTGCCAAACCCCAGTGATGCAGGATCCTTCTTGCACTATGGGCATCTGTTCACGATGTAATTATGCATTCTGTACTTTGTGTAAAATGACCTATCATGGAGTTTCCCCATGTAAAGTCACTGCAGGTGAGTAACCATAAAGGACCTTGCATTCAGGGCTCTCTGAATATTAATGCTTTATATAAGAGAGTTAGTGTAGTGTTGGGGAGTAAGCTCTTAAAATGATGGACTGGCACTGAGGAAACTCAGGTTCTCCTGAGCCATGAAAAACATACTGACAGAATAACTCTTGAGTCATTTATTTATCAAGTTGTGAAACACAGAGGGACACTGATTCTTACATGAACCTATCACCCAGGATTCTTTTTGGGAGCACTGTTTATGCCACCTTGAACTTCTGAATGAAAAGGGGGGTATAAATTTAGTCAAAAAATTAACATAATGTTGGATGTGGGAATCTCTTCAACAATCTCATAAAATGGATGGTGGCTGGTGCAGGTGGCCCTCCAGTTTGTCTTGTAGTCCTAAGAGCATTTCAAGATTATACTGATGAATTTTGTGGCTCAGATTTTCCTGCTGTTTTTATTTATTTGTTTAAAAAAGGAAAAAATCTTAATTCTATGGAAGATTTAAGATCCCAGTTTCAAAAAAATAATCTAATTCTTAAATTGTTTGAGAAGACGATTTAAGTCTCTTCGATAGCTTCAGATTCTTATCGAGCTTAATATAATTAATTCACTCTCCTCTGAATCAGACCAAACATTTTCATTCTAACCATTCTGATTTCATAATTGGGTCACTATCCATATCTCCAATATTTTACATTTTAAATTGCAGCTAGTTGTTACCATAAATTGGCCAACTGTCAGAATTAAAATTCTTAAAGGCTGTCTTCTTGGATAGTTCTTGATATTTTTATTCTTTTTTTATTTCTTTGTGTCTTTAATTAAATAGGGAGTATCGACCATGGTATCATGCTGCACCGGTTGGAAGAGTTGGGGATGGGGAGCACCGTGTTACGGTGGTTCTCCTCCTTTCTCTCCGACCGGTCGCAGTTCGTGTTGGCAGGGGGGCAGAAGTCGACCTCGAGGCCTCTTATATGTGGAGTGCCTCAGGGGTCGGTCCTCTCACCCCTCCTGTTCAACATTTATGTGAAGCCGCTGGGCGAGATCATCCGTGGCTTTGAGGTGAGATACCACCAGTACGCTGATGACACCCAGCTGTACATCTCCACCCCAGGCAACCCCAACGATGCCCTTGAAGTGATGTCCCAGTGCCTGGAGGCTGTGCGGATCTGGATGGGGAGGAACAGGCTCAAGCTCAACCCTTCCAAGACTGAGTGGCTGTGGCTCCCGGCATCCCGATATAGTCAGTTGACTCCATCACTGACTATTGGGGGTGAGTCGTTGGCCCCCACAGAGAGGGCTCGCAATCTGGGAGTCCTGGATACACAGCTGTCCTTGGAGGAACATCTGACGGCTGTAGCCAGGGGAACCTTTTGTCAGGTTCGCCTGATTCGCCAGTTGCGGCCCTTTCTTGATCGGGATTCCCTGTGCACAGTCACTCATGCCCTCGTCATCTCTCGCCTTGACTACTGCAACGCGCTGTACATGGGGCTCCCCTTGAAGAGCACCCGGAGACTCCAACTGGTCCAGAACGCAGCAGCGCGGGTAGTGACGGGAGCAGCATGGCGCTCCCATGTAACACCGCTCCTGCGCGAGCTGCACTGGCTCCCAGTGGTTTTCCGGGTGTGCTTCAAGGTGTTGGTCATCATCTTTAAAGCGCTCCATGGCATAGGGCCTAGCTATCTTCGAGACCGCCTGCTGCTACCAACAACCTCCCATCGACCCATGCGCTCCCACAGAGAGGGCCTCCTCGGGGTGCCATCAGCCAAACAGTGTAGGCTGGTGACCCCCAGGGGGAGGGCCTTCTCTGTGGGGGCACCTACCCTCTGGAATCAATTGCCCCCACAGATAAGGAGAATCCAAGACTTCAGTGCCTTCCGCCGTGCCCTTAAAACCTTCCTTTTCCAGCAAGCCGGGCTGGCCTAATTTTTTAAGTGTTTTTAATTGTTTTGTTTATCGTTTTTAATTAATGGGGCCAAATTTATATATATTTTTAATTGTATTTTAATATTTGTACTTGATGTTTTTACTTGGCTGTTCACCGCCCTGAGTCCTCAGGGAGAAGGGCGGTATACAAATTCAAAATAAAATAAAAAAAAAATAAAAAAAAATATAGAAGGCTTTATTGAGTAGAATATTTTTTAAAAATAATGCTATTAAGAATTATAAATGCAAAGTCAATACAAACTACATAAAATACAAAAAAGTACTGGGAAAGGGGGGAGGCTGAAAAAGAAAATAAAGAAAAGATTAAAAAAAATAACTTCTCCTTTCATCCCAGCAGATTAAAAACAATTTTAGTAGTTTCTAAAATAAATCATAATTTCTCTTTTGCCCATAACTCATCTTTTAGATAAAGAAAACAGTCCAAATGCTATGTCCATTAATCTTTGTCAGCACAAGTCCAGTAAGGGCAGATATAACTATTTTCTTCTTTTAATCCTGGTCAAACAAGACTATCTTATAAACTTTCCTGAATTTTTAAAATTATTCTTTGACTCCTTAAAAAAAAAGGTGAGGTAGTTTGCTGATCATCTGTGTTTCAAAACAATAATCCTTCAGAACTTCAAACTGATTTCTTTTGTATCAATAAATAAACTTGATCTTTTTGTTCATTGCTTCTAATAAAATACTTTCAAATCTTAGCAGAGCTCTTTTGTATATACAGAAGAAGAAAAAATAGTTTCAAATCAGTTTCCTGGTATAATAGCTTCATCTCCTTTAGGGAATAAGTCGTTTGTCAGATCTATTTGTATTACATTTAAATCCCCCTTCAAATTAATTTCATAGACATCCATTGCAGCTCTTTTTGTTTCATAACTTTACTGGAATATGGTCTGTCAATTTATCAAGCATTTGATCCTTCCTTTCCAAAAGCTTGGCTCAAAGGTATTCAAAAGTTTGCACTAAGGATTTCTCCTCCATTTTATTTTATCCTCTGACACTAATGTTCAACCTTCAGGATAGCCTTATCAAAGCAATTGATATTTTCCCATAAGAAATTCTTCTAAATAATTTAAAACCATATTTCCAAATTCCTCTGGCCCATTAATCCTTTGTTACCTTTTCACAGTCCATAGACATGAGCACCCTTTTGCTGCATAAAGAATGGTATAAATTTTATTGTTAAGTTTTTAAAATATGTGATTTTTTTTTGATTATGCAAAGCAGCTTGATGTAATGAGCTTAATGTAATCCCGGCTCCCAGCATTCCACTCATAAGACAACTAAAAATGGCAGTTTCTGCAGTTTACTCATGAAGAACAACTGTCTTGATTATAAAGTCATGAGTCTCAACCATCTCCCCTTTGTTCTGCAGAAATTATGCTGGTTTGGATCCAGCATCTAGCCGAGATTTGCCTCATAAAAGCCATTTTGCTAGCCAGCAAAGGCTAGCAAGACATCAGCTAGCCATGGTGCTCACACAGGAAGCGTTTTAACATGATTAAATGATTAAATGATTAAATGATTAAAACATATTGAAGTAGTAGGTCTGACATCTAGAAAAAAGCATTTTTGCATGAAGTGAATTCTTGATACCTATGTTGATATTCAGTATTTCTTAGGAAAAATATGAAAAATATTCTATCCCATATTACTATTTTACTACTGTTATTTATTGAAATGCATGAGTGTGCAAAACTAATGACACTCATTTTGTGAAACAGGTAAATACGTTTGTATGCCATTTTCTGTTCTTAATGCAGAGAAGCTAGCAGATTTACGCAATGAATATCTTGAAGCAGACGAAGCCACAAAACGATTTTTGGAGCAGCGCTATGGCAAAAGAGTTATTCAAAAGGCTTTAGAGGAGATGGAAAGTAAAAAATGGCTAGAAACCAATTCCAAATCATGTCCTTGCTGTGCAACTCCTATTGAGGTAAGATCAGTAGTGGGATTCAAATCCCGGTGTTACCGGTTCGCTATTGGTAGTGCACGGCGCTTCTGCACATGCACAGAGCTTTTTTGATGACATCTGGGGAGGTGGGTGGAGCCTCCCGCTGCCATCACTACCGGTTCGCCCGAACTGGGGTGAACCGGGAGCAACCCACCACTGGGTAAGATCATAGCAAAGAAGGGTGTGATTGAAGAATGTTCTGGAGACTCAAAAGACGCTAGTTTACCTTTTTAGGAGCAAGAATTGTGGTCCAGCTTTGAATTCCTGTGGACAACAATTTTTTAGAATATCAGCTCAGTCCAATCCTGACTATAGGCTGGGATCACTCAGCAGTAATTTTTGATTATGTTGGGAATGACAGGATTTTCATTACCCTTTCCTGTGGTAAAAACTTATAAGTAAGAAGACCACTTCTTTATATCTCGAAATACCTGTCTTAAACTGAAAGAAAAACACTACAAATACATTGGTCCCAGATTAGTCATTATATAATCACCAATAGAACTAGTTAGAAACTGCTGGAAACATGTTAAATGAGACCAAGAAGAACTGAAATATATCTACACTTTTCATAGTCACTGTTTACAAAGCATTTCCCAGTAATTCATACAATATAATCTTGAAGAGAATTAAAATTCACTTTTTCAATTCAGTGTTCTCCGTTCATTCCACAGGTTATACTTTACAGTTTTGAACTTAGGTTTTTCATTTAATAAAATTCTTCCCTTAGTTTAAGAAACCCCACTTTAAAAAGTTGGAAAAAGTTTCTGGAGAATGTTCTCATATTGGTTTTCAAATACTGCTGTTTGTGATACAAATAAGTCTGACATCTCTTACACAGTCTCCCCACCCCCTCCTCTCTCTCTCACACACACACACCTGAAAGTGCCTATATCAGTTTATGTAATTTCTGTTGATATGCTTCCTAGCAGCTGAGAATAATGTTGACAATAGATTTTTCTTTGGTGTTTCTGAAGCTCCACTTTGGCAATACTATGAAGTACCATACAGGGAGTCCTCAACTTACAACAGTTCATTTAGTGACCATTCAAAGTTATAGTGGCACCAAAAAAAGCGATTTATGACCATTTTTCACACTTACGACCACTGCAGCAATCCCCTTGATCACATGATCAAAATTCAGACACTTTGCAACTAACTCACGTGGCAATTGCAATTTCTTGAGGTCATGTGATCACCTTCTGCAAAATCGGTCAGAAAGCCAGATTCACTTAACAACCATTTCACTAGTTTAATAATTGCAGTGATTCATTTTAACGACTGTGGCAAGACAGTTCGTAAGATGGAATAAAACTCATTAAACAGCTGCCTCGCCTTGCAACAGAAATTTTGGGCTCAATTGTGGTCGTAAATCAAGGACTACCTGTAGGTAAAAATCCCATTTAGTGCTTCAGCTATTTAGAAAAGACAGGCAGAATTCTCTTTCTTATAGCAGTCAGACAGCATTTGCTACTGCAGTTTCATGAGTTAACGTAATGTTAAGAATACTGAATTGTAAATAGTATAAGGGAGTAGCCTCTACATCTTTTATTTTCCATTTAGCAAAGTATAGTGGATCTTATTTTCCATTTAGCAAAGTAAAATTGATTGTACAAATTTCAGGTCAAATAGTCTTTTCCTCTTCTTTTTTTCAGAAGTTAAATGGCTGTAACAGGATGAGGTGCACTGCTTGCATGCAATACTTCTGTTGGCTTTGTATGGGTGTTTTATCCAGGATAAATCCATACCAGCACTTTAATGATCCAGGCTCACCATGTTTTAACCTGTAAGTAACCTTTTTCTCTATTGAAAGAAAAGCAGAATTTCACTATAGGTCTGAGTTTACAGGGTTAATAGGTTTTGTATTCTAGAAGACTTTGGGATCTCTTACTACAAAGTAAGCAAAACAATAGGTCTTTCAAATTTGGTAATTTTAAGATGTGTGGATTTCAACATCCTGGCTGGGGAATTCTAGGAATTGAAATCCACTCATATTAAAAGTAGCTAAATTTGAAAAACACTGCAATAGGTTAATAAATTGAACGCTGTTAGGCTGGAGCTTATTCCACAAGCCGGTTAAAAGAGTTGGCTGAACAATTGTGTACAACAAAAAAGCTTTGACATATGTGTACCTTTTTGTCCGCAAGAGGCAATGATATTAAAAAATTAAAAATCACTAAAACTATTTTGTTATGGGACTTTTTATTGGAAAATAGTATTTCAATAAGACTGGATTCATACATTGTATTAATCCATAATGTCACTTGTTTGGTTTTATTTACTTAGAGTAAACCCAGCTAACTTTAATAACTATGATTAAATTATGGCTTAGCAAGATGCAGAATACAATATACTTTTATTAGCATTGCAACAGATTTCCTACCAAAATGTAATATTTAATCAAATCTTAAATAGTACTGTAGTATTTAAATTTGTGCCAAAAGCTAATGCTTAAGCCAAGTTCCATAGCTTTAGTAGGCTGATTAAATCAAAATGTCACAAAATAAGGGGCTTTTTCTGAGTTTGGTTATTTTCTTGCAGACATTTCATTATCAAATCAGGTAACATCATCAGTACTTAGTAAGGAGTGGGGTTTGCTCTCATTTTATGTTCTAGTAGTTTGCCCTCTCAATGTACGTAAGAGTGGTCTTGCGGTTGGGTTTTTTTTTTTTTTGGTTGGGCTGTTTACTATTATGAGAGCAAACCCTATCGCCTACCAGCACTGATGATGTTATCTAGTTTGGGTAATAAAAATGTGTACAAGAAAACAACCAAACTTAAAGAGCACCAAAGATCCACACTTCAACCCTGAACTACAATATTCTCCTCTATTGGGGTCACAAAACAGTTTGGAAAATGATGCATTCCTCACGAGTAGCTGTAGGAGCCATCAACAACATCACAGTGATATCATCAGGTACTTAGAATCCTATACTTTTTTGCGATGCATGCATCACACACATACAAGCAGCAGCAAGGCATTCAGTCACATCCTCCATTTTATTGTTGACAGCTCCTGTGAACACCCCTAGGTCTCCAGAACTCTTTATCCACATAAATAGCAGACAAAATTGGGAGAATGGAAAAAAAAGAGAAGCGCTGGCTGATACAGAATTCATGTATGCGGGAGGATGTGGCAGATGTTTACATTAGCTACTGCTAGAAACCGTAATTATTCCAAGTTGCCCTAGAGCCATAAATTACCTCTTGTTATGATTAAATTTTGTGTTTTAGTTTATAAGTAATTGTATCAGAAGAAAAATGCAATGCAAAAGATATCAGTGCTTACTTGAAAATAAAAAGTATATTGTACATTATTTAAAAGAGAACCATTTTTTTTTTCAGGAACAAATCCAAAAAATGTGTCTCTGCTGTTATAAACAATAAAAGTATACTACGTGTGTGTAAAAGTAGTTAAGTCTTGAGAAAGTCAGTTGGAATGCATTATTGCAGATCTTTTAATGTTAACATTTTTTGATAAGTCATGGCCTGATTATTATTATTATTAATTATTAATCATCATTATTATTATTATTATTATTATTATTATTATTATTATTATTATTATTATCATTAGCTTTAATTTATATGCCGCCCTTCTCAGGAGACTCAGGGCGGCTTACAATGCGTTAAGCAATAGCCTTCATACTTTTGTATATTTATATTAAGTCAGCTTATTGCCCCCACAATCTGGGTCCTCATTTTACCTACCTTTGAAAGGATGGAAGGCTGAGTCAACCTTGAGCCTGGTGAGATTTGAACTTGCAGTAATTGCAAGCAGCAGATGTTAATAACAGTGCTTTAGTCCACTGTACTACAGGCTCTTGATATTACTAAGTTTGTTCTTCTCTTTACTAAAAATAGAGAGAATACTCTCTTAAAACATAGCATTTTCATTAATTTCTGTTATTACATATCTGCATAGTTGTGAAAAAAAATTCAGTTTTAAAAACAAACTTTTTTAGTTTTGCTGCGTGATTCTGCTACTCTCTTGGACGGCCTTTTTACAGAAATATATGCATGAGTTGTTACCATGTTGGCAAAATAATTTTTTTGTTTAAAATTCAATTTTCTTGTCTTTCAGGCTGTTTCAAGCTATGGAAATTGAGGATTAATTTTGGAATGAAGAGAATGATTAATCTTTAGACAGAATCAAAAACTGAAGAAATGAAGATGTACCATGCATGTTCAAATTACTTTGATTATCGATAATGAGACACAGAAATCGGCTCAGACCATCTAGAAAACTGCTTTTGTTTGCTATCACTAATTTCATGGATGTTATCTTTTAATTTAATTTTCAAAAGCACTGAACACTTAAACAAGGACATTAAAATTTCTCAATGTGCACCTTTTTTTAGTTAGCACTATTATCACCAAAACTGCTCCACAGTTTTAGTGGAGAACAACAGAAGTGGAATGTAAGCAGTTGTTTGCTGTCCTTGTCCAAGGAGCAAAGTATAAGGTAAAAACCTGTGATTTCTTCAGGTCCTGGAATTCTTAACACTTTATCCTGTTAGCATGGATAATGATGCTGGCTGAGAGTCTCTTGAATATTGCTTATTGACACGGATGGAAAATGGACTTTACAAGGCAAGGTTCAATAAAAAGGAAAACAGTAGTTTCAAATAATAGGCCTGTACTTTGAGGCTTCTACAGCACCCAATTGCATTTGTGGGCAAATTTCTGATCTTTTGGCCTTAATTAGTTTGTCTGAGAAACAGATACTTGCAAATGGCTGCCTTTAGCCATAACAGTCATTTTGTATCTATCCTTCAGTTTTCACAAAATAAACTACTGCTGGAGCCTGTTGGCAGGTCAGTCCATGGAAAGATCCATTGTTTGATCATCTCTCTGGTTGATAAGTTGTTTGCTCCATTCAAATTTGCAAAAAATGCTTGTCCAGAAGAGATCGGGAAGAAATATTTCTAGGCCAAGGCGACATGAAGTTGTCTACTCTTCCTATCTGCAATTTGTTAAGCACGAACTCTATGGTTATATATAGAAGTTGGAAATAAAATATTCCTACTAACTTTCGAGTTTTTATAGATAAAAGTTAGCACTTCAACTTTTACTACAAACTGGAAGCAAATGATTTTTTTTCTAAGGCTGGCATAAATGCCAAGAATCCTTCTGCTGGCCACTTAGAGAACAGAGAAGGAAGAAGGTTGTATGTTTTCCTGCACTCTTAGAAGCTTCCCACTTTAATACCTTCCAGATTGAATTACAATTCACAGAATTCCTAGAAAAAGTCAATCAGATTGGGAAAAGATGACTTGGGTAATAATGAAGAACAAGAACCAAGAGTGGATGCTTCCCCACATTATATAATTGTACCACTTTAGAAAAGTCTGATATTTCTGCATTAAGAGTTGAGGTCCAGTAGATTGTCTGAAAGAGTGCTTTTCATTTGTTTTTTTTCCCCCCAGTTCTTGAAAAGGCTACGTTTTCATGAAATCAAACTCTTGTTTCCAATTCTTAACAAAATAAATATACCCCAAATTGTTCATAAACATCTATGTGTTTAATATGCAAAAAGCAATGAAAAGTTCATATCCTGCAGATTTTTTTCTACACACAATTACGATTCTAATGTTAACATCCCCATCCCAGAAACTCTCAAAACCATTTTTTTAAAAAAAGAAAATGAGGTCGCCGTTACCTCATTTGGTCTACATTCTTAAAACAGTAGGAAACTGATGTGTAATTAGTCCTGAGTTACTTGAAATTGCGTGATGCAGTTGCATCCACTCCTACTCTTGCACCTGGTAGAAAAAAAGATGCTTTTCAATAATTGAGTCCAATAATGTATTTTGTATATTGAAAGACTTCTCTCTACCAACTTCTTGTAATGGTACCAGAAAGATCTATTTAGCCAGTTGCTCAGAGAGGCTAGTCACTGTAGGCTTTTTCAGATTGACTTTCTGCTCCAACTTCTTTCATGCTATAGAGCGGTTCCACTAGTTTGTTGTGAACAAGCATCAACCCTGGTTAAAGGAAACAAAAATAGTTCAATTCTTATGTAAATGTTATATTTTATCAAGTAATAACTTACACTTGTACCAAGTATATTTGAATCGGGGGGTAATGAGCTGGAGACCTCAAACTTTTCTCCCCAAACTCTCTTGGTCCCTATACTGCCTTGCCTAAGGTATTTGGTATCAATAGCAACTTGATACGGTAGTACCTACTACCACCACCCGTCTTCCAAGAAGATGTCTAACCTGGTATCCTATGTTTAACTTTGTGTGTATATGAAAGTCTGTGCGCTGGGAGAAGGGATTCTCATAGCTGGCTGTATTTCTGGTATGTAAAAATGAAATAATGAAAGTATTGCTATAGCAAGCACCAGTTATAGAAAACAGAGACGTGATTAGACATATCAGACATAGGACAATCTAACGAGATACAGAAAAATAAAATTTTGTTAAACTACTCCCCCTCCCAATATAAAATCACCTTAAAAGTTACAATATTAACCTTATCAATATAAAATCAATTCAGAAGACCACAAAGCACTTTATCTATTGCAGAGTACATAGGCTTCAAGATTTATTAAGCATCAAAAGTTCCTCATGAAAAAATGTCAAGAGATTAGAAAAAATATATGTTGATATATTAGATATGCATACAACATGAAGTACTTAGTCACAGAGCTTGTACAATGATACAAGAAATACTGGACTGAAGCACAGCCCCCCCCCCCCAAAAAAAAGCTTTTTGCCTGTATCTATTTTTAAGATAAAGCCTCAGTTTCAAAGGATATAGGTATGTATCTGTAAATATGCATTCTTTTTTTTACTTCTTTGTTTATTGCTTACTTTCACACTCTTTCATTTTCACCCTAAATTAGTAAAATCAAAACTTGGTTTCTTAAAAAGTAGCACCCTGGAGAGATAATGCAGTCACGTCAGGCACAGCAATTTCTCCATTTCCCAAATGTTCTGACTTTTAATTTAATTTATTTTTTAAATAGCTTTTCTTCGTCTGCCTTTGCTTTATGTGTCCCAATGTTGATTCTGTTTGACATGAAATGATAACTGTTTTCTTTCTGGATGCAGACTGGCATCACTCCAACATACTGTTTTTAATTCTTTTCCCCTTAATATTTTTGAATGTTGTGTCTAGAACAGGAAAACACATTCCTTATATTCTAAGATAAAGCACCAATGTGGAGGAATGGATAAGATATACGACTAGGACTGGATAGGCTCAAGTTCAACAATTCCCTCAGTCATGAAAACACTCTGGATTACTTTTAGGTCTCCTAGTATCTCCCAGCCCAGAGTGCCTTGTGAGGGTTCCTATTTGAGGAATAGCCAAAGGGAAACCACTAGGACAGATTCTTTGAACTCTTGTAGGGAAAAAAGGCAAGATACAAATCTAACATAATCAAAATATACAGAGTAATTTAGCTGGGAGAATCTCCATGTCATGCCTCACACCCATTGTCTAACACTCCAAAGTGTATAACAATATGAATATATTTTGTGTGTGTGTGTGTGTGTGTGTGTGTGTATATATATATATATATATATATATACCTGTTTGTAACTTCCTGTAGATATTTAATTGTTCATTGGTGAACACCAAGATGATGATTGTGGTGGTTCAGTGGAACTTTTACCAACATCTGTACTTATTATACACCATGATACTAGAGAGGTGGCACAAATAGCTCTTTGTGCCTTTTTTATGCATTTAATGACTTAGGTCCTTAGTGCTGTTTTTACATACCCCTTTATCTATTTAAAGCTTCCCTTCAACTGGTTTCTGGCTCAAGGAAATTTAAAGAGGAGACATGCTTGATGGGTAAAAGATACAAACATTTCACTTAAAATGACAAAAATGAGCAGGTTGAGAAAATAAGAATCTGATTTCTGAAAAGGATAAGATGGAAGGGTAATACTGAAAATGTTAATCTAAATAAGACAAAAGCATTTACAGACTTGTGGGAAGCTCTTCAATAAGAAAATGCTAAGAAATAGTGGAGTGTTACAAGTTAAAATCTCCCAAGGTACTCCTTGTAGTTAAAGCATGACAGTCCCAAATTACATATGCAGCTCCTGATATAACATTTCAACCAACTGCGGCCAAAAGAGGTACCAGCGCCATGGAGGATTTTTGCAGCATGATTTGTAGAGGTGAATTACCAAACATTACTGTTGCATTGATGTCTGTTTATATTCTAGACATTTATAGACTATTTCTCAGATTTGTACAACAATCTACCTTGAAAATACTTCACAGTTTTTACTTTAAGCTCCAGAGTAGCATCATCATCGCATATAAAGATGGTTCGTGGATGTTGCTGAAACGCAGAAACAGTCCACATGTGGTTCACCCCTTCTTCAATTGCTTTGTATAATGCAAATGCTTTATGGGCTCCTGTGATCAGAATCATAACCTGAATGATAAGACATACAGGAAACACAATTAGGCTATTGATGTCAAGCATCATAAATACTAAATGGTCCTTGCTGTCCTCAACTACTGGTATGCATGTATTTCAAGTTGGGAAAAAGGAGAACTAAGATGGTCTAGGACACAAATATCTGCAAGAACTAAGTTAAAACATCCAATGATGTTTTGTCAACATCTTGAGAACTTTTTCAAGAGAATAAAAGGGAGAAGATGTAACCATTAGAGCTATGTAGAATTCTACTTTACATAAAGTCTGGGGGAAAATAAGATCAAAAATGAAAGAGAGTTCCATGTTTTATAGCAAGCTTGTAAAGGGACAGCTTGCTTTTAGTTACATCAGTTTATAATCTGTAGTTCTAGTAGGAACTAATGTATGAATTGTACATATTCTGTTCCTTTAAGCAGAAAGACATTTCTCCAAGAGTTTTGTGTTACTAAGCAAGAACAGATGGACTAATAAACATTTGTGAACTAGAAGCTGGTGAATTTATTTGCCTAGCTGACTTATCAAACTAGTTATAGCTGATCAATTCAGTAAAAATGGACAGCATGTAGAAAAAAATCAGGATGAGTATCAATTTTCTCACCCTTACCTATCAATGATAATCCATTGAGCTATAAGCAATGATTTCAGAAGCCTTTAAGAGTTCTGCAAAATCCCAGCTTTATTCCAAGATTCCAAAAATGGTGTCAGTGTATTAACTGACTACATACAATAGCTTCATAATATTATCACGAATTAATGTTTTATATACTTAGCTTTTTATTTGGAATTTTGTAAAACAGTAAAATTTCATTCAGAGGCTTTGCATTCTACTCAAGTACTATATGATTGGTAAGTTTATTATCTTCCATAGACTTAACTTATTATGCAACAGAAAACAAAACTTTCAATAAAACAAACAAGGAATAAGTTTGGAAATATCAGAAAATCAGTTCATTTATAGTCATCACTAGGCATATGGTCAGTTTGTATCCTACACTACAAATATTAGAGAAAGGGGTCCAAAAGAACTTCCCTCTCTAAATTGTCTATCATGCTCAATATTAACATGCATGTGTAGACAGCACCTTAACACACTACATGATCTATACCTAAATAGGAAAGGACTTGGATTTGTTTTGAAATATATACACCTCCATATTAAGTACCAACCCACATTCCAACAAACTGTAATAGATTTAAAGAGCATTATCAGATTAGAAAGTCCTATGTAGAAAGATAAAAAGAAATGGAAATGCAGACCTTGAGAAGATGACCAATGGGGACATTTAATAGCATTATTCAAATACTTGGGAGGATATAACATAGAAGTTAAAAGATTCTCCATTTTCAGGAATGTAAAAAAAAGAATTAAGGATTTTGGTTTTAGATAGTAATTGAAAACGTAAGAAAAACTTCCCAGTAATAGGAGTAGTTTCATATTACAGTTGATTACTGAAATGAGGTCCACTTTTCTGGATCTACTCAAGTAGGACTGCACAGTAAATTATAGGGGACGGTTTAATTTTGATTCCTGTTCTGAAAAGGAATTAGACTTCATGGCCAACACGGTCTCTTCCAGGTTCAGTATTCTATAACTGAGTAACCTAGAATTCTTTTCAGACAAACTGCTTGTTCCATATCCCCCTCTGTCTCTTTTCTGGAAGTAGCTTGTCAGCGTCTCACTGCTGGCATAGAGAGGAGAGAGATAAGCCCTGAACTTTTGCCTGCTAAATCCCTTTGAAGCTGGGTCGTCGTGGAAATGAAGGGAGGGGGGACATTCCTGTGAAATGATGAGACAAGAAGTCAGTAGAGTGACTTGGAAGATAGCCAATGAGAAGCAGATAATTGGGGATCGGAAAGGGAGGGATTGGGGGGCAAAAGGTCAGTCTTGTCCGCATCGAGTCATGATCCGGTTGCTGTGCTCAAATAAAGAGAAGATTTCCTTAAAGATTGGCAGTTTGGAAATTCATTTATTTTGAGATAGCATCAAAGTCTGACATAGCTATTATGCTTCTAACCTCTTTGGCATCCATGACTGTACCCACTCCAACTGTGAGAGCCATTGTGGGCACTTTGGAAAGGTCACCTTCAAAGAATCTAGCATTAGCCAATATTGTGTCCATAGCTAATGTCTTCACTCTAGTTCTGGATACCAAGCTTGACCCTGGTTCATTGAAGGCAATATGACCATCTGGACCAATACCTGTAGGGGAAATCGTTGAAATTATTATAATTGATTGATAGCTGCTAAACACTAAATATGATTTAGGATTAAGTACTTCAGAAGAATAAGTGCATCATTGTGAATGTTTCTTTAGGCCATAATACAGACAGTAATTGTCAAAACGTTAACATACTGCCAAACATCTGAAACGAGAATGTTCTCTTGCAGGAATTAGCAACATTTCTGGAAAGAGGACTAGAACTAATGATGCAGATCAATGTAACTTTGGCTGCTCTAGCAATCTGCAGCTAAGCTTATAATTTATCAATGTTTTTTTCCCCAGACAAATGGATTTCCAAATTCAGGGTTAACCTCATAATCACAGAAGCTTTCCAGATATTCAACCCACCCCCAAAATGACTCACAAAATGACTTTTATACCCACATGCAATATTTCAATTTGCTACCTCATTAAAGTTTAATCTCATGGCCAATAAAAAATGTTCATCTTCCCTGATGCCACGTAACATCTCATTTAGTTAATTTTACATCTTGCCTTTTATTCTGGAGCTCAAAGCAGTAGAGAAAGTACTCACCCCCCTTCCTCTTTTCCCCCCTCAAAACTCTAGGAAGCAGGTTGGGGTAAGAGTCAGCCAGTGAACCTCCATGATCAAAGGTGAATTTTCAGATAGATCTCCCTGATGCCAGTATAACACCTCAGTCACTACAACTATTTCTGAAACAAACCCTCCCACAAATGGTATCGGTATTAGGGCCTTATCTGTTTGTACCTGCATCATCCTTGGAACAAGATCCAGTTTATTGGTTCATTTTTTAAAAAAAATCCTGTTCTTTCTATTTTTGTTATCATTGTTACCCTTGTTTTCTCTTTTGAGTGTAATTTTGAGAAACATTACAGAGATTAATTTAGCCTTAAACATGACGACAAGCATGTTCACAGTCTTGTTTTATATCACTTTGATGTACTGTATATCACTTGATATTTTAGTCTGATTTGTAGTGCTCATCAAAAATATCTCCCTTGAAAATAGCGTGTTTTGAAGTAGTCTGAAAGCTGTGCTGAATCCCCCCTCTATAACTTCACTCCTGCTTCCAATGCCTTTACATACTCACCCCCAACAAAGAGTTCTATTCCTCCAGCTGTTTTTATTTTGTCTTCAAAGGCATCACACTCTGACTGTAAGTCGGCTGCATTCCCATCCAGAATATGAGTGTTTTCAGGGGAGATGTCAATGTGCTTGAAGAAGTTATTCCACATGAAGGAATGGTAACTCTCTGGATGTTCCCTTGGGAGACCTGTCAGAATAGTGTGTTAGCATGTGATTGCTTTTAGTTCATTTATTTATGTCTCATCTTTCCATCCACAATATTGAAAGGACAGCCTACAACAGCTATAACATAGTACGAAAATTACCTGTACCATATGCAGAAGGTTTTAGGTTTAGCCACTGGCAATTCCAGTTAAAAATGATTTGGTAGCAAGCTGGAAAAGATAGCTTGCTGAGCTCTTACAGAGCAGCTGCTAGCTGGAACTGTGCACACAGTACTAGATGAACAAATGGTATGCCTTAGAATAGACCAACAAACTTATTTCTATGTTGTAGCTTGGTGACTCAAAACCTGAGCTGTGAAAATTCTTATAGACCTAAAAATATAAAAATAATAATGATACAATCTATTTCCCACCATGATCAAGATAGGATACACAGCAATCCTTCCTACAAGTTTTCCCTATACCAACCCTGAGAAATAAACAGTCTCTACTCTAAACCTGGCTTGAGCAAGTATAGTTACACCCTATAAAAAGCTATTGCTCCTCAGAAATGTCCACAGAAACTATTTGAACAGAAGAGCAAGTCTGTTTCTCAACCTGTCCCTCAATAATTTTTATCAGGATCAAAGAAAGAAGAGCCATCTTAGCCTTCTTCTTACACATGAGTCTGGAAAGGGTAGTCAAAAAGAGTCAGCTCAGAACTTTCTCATGGTCAAGATGCTTTGAAGGATCTTAGGTCGCCTAGCTTGAGTTAACCATTCAAAGTGCTTTGTTTCTTCCTACTATAATGGGCCTGCCCATTGTTTTTCACAGATGACACCTTAAAGAGAAATATTCAGAAGCCTTACACTTTCAATAACTATATCTTAGAGTTACTTTCTATAAATAATCACACAATTTATACAACAGTCCTTTAAAATAGATTAGTACTATCATCTGTATACTTGCTAAGAGCATGGTTTACTTCTGCTTAGATGGATTACTGCTAAAAGATGATACATAAGTTTATGGTTCACAACTCAGGTTTTGACTCGCCAAACTACAATGTAGAAACTAGTTTGTCTTTACCTATATGTAATAAAGAAAATTAATTGACAAGAAATATAAATGACACTTTCCTACAGCTTTGAATGTGAAGGTGACTCACCTACATATTCATCCATATTGAAGGTTTTCACATATTTGAAAGAGAGATCTCCATTCTTACAATATTCAATCAGTTTTTTGTAACATCCTAACGGGGTACTTCCTAGAGAGAAAAGAAAGCAAGACACCATCCATAAAAACAAAGGTTGTGCTACACAAAAGGCATTTATTTAACTGACAACTGCAATGGTTTATGTGACTACAGAAACAATGGCTCAAACATGCTCTTCAGCTCAGCGACAGCTTCATCAAGATCTTCAAAACTGCAACAGCATTCACTGCCAGTGACCCTTTCTTTGTTGCTAATGGTGAAGCATTCTTCAAAGGATTGCTGATGAATGCATGTATTCATTATGTTATTCATGAAATGAATATATTTCTTTTTATATCTCCTATGGAATGATGTAGTAGACAGGAATTTTGGATCAGTGTTACTACCTAATGAGTTCTTTATGATGCAAACGATAAATGGCCAAACATAGTAGGATACTCAAACACAGGTAGGATTCAATACTACAACACAAGAGAATAGATTAAAATAACAGGTAGTGGAAAAGGATGTAGTGATCCAGAAATAGAGGGCCAGAGAAAAAACAATCTCATCCTGTTTCTTAATTACAATAAACCTTATTCATCTCACAGTAAACATCAGCACAGGGACCCTTGTTCCCACCAACAGCAACCAATGAAATGAAACACCAGTTCATGTTCAAGATTCAATTATTAGATTTTATGGAAGATGTTTAGTGCAGTAGTTAAAGCATCAGGTTAGAAACCGGAAAACTGTGAGTTCTAGTCCTGCCTCAGCACAAAGCCAGTTGGGTGACCTTGGGCCGGTCACTTTTTCTAAGCCCTAGGAAGGAGGGAATGACAAACCACTTTTGAAAAATCTTGCCAAGAAAACTACAGAGTTTGGCCAGTCAATCTCTGAAAATCAGACATGATTGCAAGTATATAAAAAAAAGGAAACTTAAAATATGGCCTCACAATATAATGTCTTTGATGGAAAAGATAGGCACATGTATTTTGAAACAGGATACATTTCATTCCAATTCCATTACCAATCAGCAACAAATTTGAGGTAAATTATTAAATATTCTGGAGGAAAAAGCGAACATGTCACAGGAATGATTAACAGTAGAGCTTTGCTGGGAATAGTGGGTTAAAAATTAAATTAAAAAGGCATCTAATTCCATCTACCATTATAGCAATGCAAACATTGTTATTACGATGAAAATTATATGGACTATTAATACAGAGGGTGGACATTTTATTTTTTTACTATTTTAGTTATCTATCAAACTTTAGTGTCAAAAAATATGTAAAGTCTGCTCAGCCCATTAGTAAAGTATCTAGCCAGACTTGCTACGGGCATCTAATTGTGAGAATGTTCATGACAGATATGTGTAGTCTAGGAATAAAGTGTATAAAAGTCTGCTGAATTTGTATCCCAATTAAATGTCCATGTGTTCAAACAAAATTGCAAGCTCTTGATAGATTATTTCCATGTAAAGTTTTTTTTTCTAAATTTGAGAAAACAAACTGCCTTCCAAAATATTAGTCACCTAATAATCATTTGTGACAAACATCCTGTGTAAAGAATGACAGCTTGGTCATAATACCACTGAGACAGTCTTTTATCTGAATTACACCAGAGTAAATTATGACTCCATAGCTTACCTCCTACGAACTGAAGTTTGTAACTTACCAGTGGGAAGTCCAAGAGTGAAATATTTATTTGGTCCTGGATTAAACTGGATTATTCTGTTCCTAATGTACTTTGCAGCCCATTCACTGGCCTCATTGTAATTTTCTAGAATTATAAGCTTCATCGTAACCTGCAATTTTGGAAGAATGTTCGGATTATACATTTCACTTGTAGGCTAAACAACATGTGAAGGCAGGATTGGCTACTTATGTAGATATAAACATTACCACGATTGAGCTCAAAATTTCTGTTGATAAGTGAAACATTAGTTAAGTGAGTTTTGCCCCATTTTACGACTTTTTGTGCCACAGTTGTTAAGTGAATCACAATTGTAAGGTTAGTAACATGTTTGTTAAATGAATCTGGCTTTCCCATTGACCTCGTTTGCCAGGTTTGCAAAAGGTGCTTGAATAACCCCAGGACACTGCATCCATCATAAATACGAGTCAGTTGCCAAGCATCTGAATTTTGAGCATGTGACAATGGAGGTGCTGTATGTGTGACAAATGACTGTAGTCCCTTTTTTCAGTGCCGTTGTAACTTGGAACAATCACTGAACAAACTGTTTTAAGTTGAGGACTACCTATACTGTCTTCAAATATTTTTCTATCTAAGAGCTTCTTTCTCCCCAAATACTTGACAGATGTGTTCATTGTTCTGAAAAAGTTAAAGAGCAGCACAATGTTATTTGTGAAGGATCTTTCGTACTCCCTGAGCTTAGTTATTTTACTACAGACTTTTCATTACCCAAACTAGGTAACATTATCAGTGCTACTAGCGAGTGGAGTTTGCTCTCATTTTATATTCTAATGCAGGGTGTCAAACTGGTGGCCCACAGACTGGATGCATCCCGCGCAAGCCACGCCCACTATGCTCTGCAAAGGCAAAAAATGTTGCAATATGTTACGTGACAACACGTGATGCAATCGAGTTTGATACCCTTGTTCTAATAGTTTGCCCTTTCAGTGTAAGTGGGAGTGGTCTTGGTGATTCTTTGGTTGGGTTGTTTACTGTGAGCTTCTTTGGCAGTTCCTTGCTTTGTGTATGTTTGCTTCTTGATTGTTGGTCTTATGTTAATCTTGGTGTTAATATCTGCTCATCTGGGTGTTGACTGCTGATGAGGAAGTGTTCTGGTCTTTTTGTTATCATGTGCAATTTTAATATTCTACAACTTGTCTCCTCTTCCCTGTAATTAAGATTCACACTTCATACATTACACAGAATGGACAGTGCTCCTTGAACACTGAAGCCATAAAAATCCATTGGTTTTTAGCAATATCATCCATACCTCTGTGACATTTGCTGCAAATGCAGACCTTATAGCTACCATCAGCACTGGTTAAATACCATGCTTCCATTCATAAATGAATGGGTTAGAAAAGCAGCAAAGTCTTTTATGCAATGAGTCTGATTAAGTTGACTGTAAAAATTGCTGACATTGTAAGAGGAAAGCTGTGTTATGGTATCCCAAAATCAGAAGGGGTCTGGCGGCACGTTAGACTGAAACCGTACATATTAATAAGTTTTCTGAGATCAGAAGCATGGACAGGTAAACTGAGGTAGGATTTTAAACTGAGCTATGGTGAAAGAGAGAGAAGAGACGGCGGTTATTTATACATCCGAACTACACTGTTGTTTCTCTGTGTCATCTAATATATGTGGGTATATGCATAATTTTGTATTTATTTATTTATTTATTTATCTATTTATTTATTTATTTTTCAGTCAGTCAGTCAGTCAGTCAGTCATGGTTATGTAGTGTATATTGGAGGTGGTGACCCTTTGAGAGCTATATGCAAAATTTCATTGTAATGTATGCCGATTAGTGTACATTCAAAGTGACAATATTCCTATTCCTATTGCATTCCGTTCTATTCTATTCTGTAGGTCACCGATTACCAGCATTTTATCAACTGAAAGCTGTTATATGTTAAACACCCATTGTGTTTGTTGAGATCTTCAGAGTTGGCTTGAACATCAAGAACGGAGTCTGGTAGCCCTGAAGCAAGTTGCGGGTCAGGAAAGCTTAAACCTTTTGGTAAAATAGGTTAGTCTGAAAAAGTGCTCCTAGATTCCTTCTAATAATGCTGTGTTGCATTGTGCTTGTTAAAGGGAAGGAGGCCGAACGGGATCATTGGGGAAAGAAGTCACGAGCTTCACGAAGAGAGGGAAGCTAGAAGCCCAGCAAAGGAGGAAGGAAGTTTCTCAAGCGCGCTCTGGAAAGGGGCCGGGGGGGGGCAAGAGACCCCGGGGTTTAAAGCAAGTCCTCCTGCGCCTATGCAGAAACGCCGCTTTTCCGGCCCGCGAATACGAGGTGCGTGGAAAACAACTCCCGGGGCCCCCGATCCGAACAATCTGCCTTGCCACTCACCTCTCCTCGGCGGCCACTCGCTCCCACTGGGCCCGCCTTCTCGTGACCTCATCCCGTCACATGAAAAAAACGCTGAGCTCGCAGTCTCTCCTCGACTGTCCCCGCCCCCGGAGACTTCCTGCGCTCCTCCTCCTCCTCCTCCTCCCCGGACCCGCGCAAGAGGAGTCTTTGCACCATTCGTCGTCGCGCCTTCCTTTCGCCTTAGAGCAGAGAGGTCTTCTAACTTGGCAGCTTTAAGACTTGTGGACTTCAACTCTGGGAGCATCTTTTACCGCTTCTGCTGGTCTGTTTCTTGCTGAGGGATCTGAAGGTTCTCCAGGCGTTCTGGGCTCTTCTACCTCCGAGAACCGTGCTCCTTTCCGAGCTCATCGATTTGCCCCTTCTCAGAAAGTTAGGAGGCATCCAGATTGTGTTTTGCGACCGTCCTGTCTTCTTTTAGGGGCGCGTAGATAAATTCCCATTGTCTATATGGAGATTCTCAGTCATCCAGGTCACGGTTGTCCCAAAAGTGCTTAATAGAATAGAATAGAATAGAATAGAATAGAATAGAATAGAATAGAATAGAATAGAATAGAATAGAATAGAATAGAATAGAATAGAATAGAATTTTTTATTGGCCAAGTGTGATTGGACACACAAGGAATTTGTCTTGGTGCATATATGTTCTCAGTGTACATAAAAGATATGTTCATCAAGAATCATAAAGTCAACACGTAATGATAGTCATAGGATATAAAAAAGCAATCAGGAAACAATATCAATATAAATCGTAAGGATACAAGCAACAGTTACAGTCATACAGGCATAAGTGGAAGGAGATGGGTGATGGAAACGATGAGAAGAATAATAGTAGTGCAGATTTAGTGAATAGTTTGACAGTGTTGAGGGAATTACTTGTTAGCAGAGGGATGGCGTTCGGGAAAAAACTGTTCTTGTGTCTAGTCGTTCTGGTGTGCAGTACTCTATAGCATCATTTTGAGGATAGGAGTTGAAACAGTTTACATCCAGGATGTGAGGGGTCTGTAAATATTTTCACAGCCCTCTCTTTGACTTGTGCAGTATACAGGTCCTCAATGGAAGGCAGGTTGGTAGTAATTGTTTTTTCTGCAGTTCTAATTATCCACTGAAGTCTGGGTCTGTCTTGTTGGGTTGCAGAACCAAACCAAACCAAACTTCTTATCCAGGAAGCTTCTTCAGCTCTTCATTCATTCAGAGCTGAAGAAGCTTCTTGGATGAGAAGTGAAATGTCTTCAAAGAAAAACCAAAAAAGTTCAGTTGCCTCTTGGAAAAGCACCTTTGGGATAAGTTCTCATTGTAGGTCTTCTTGTTGCTTGTTTTTTCAAACTGCTGAAAATCTCACAAAGTGGGAGGACAGAACAACTGACTGGCTGTATGATGGCCATTTCTTTCCTAACATCTGTAAAGAGGATTCAGTTCCTTTTAATTTTGCTTGTTGGGCAGTTCTGCAGGGGAGCTCCTCGGAAAGGTTGGTTGGGAGTGTGTTGTCAGGGCCCACTATTTTATTGTGCTAAGGAAAGGAAATGCGATGAATAAAAAAACGTGATTTATGGAGGTTGATATTCCCTGGTGCTGGAAATTAGACTGGTTTATAGTATCAGTTAAACAAACCAAACTAAAAGTTGTCAACCTATAATGATGGTTGTCATGGAAATTGTAATGTAAATAAATTATAGGTTCTTTTTTCCTCAAAAAAAATGATTCTGTGGGTTCTGCTGCTCTTTTTGCAAGTAAGAAGTGTCTCTAAAAAATAAAAGCTGAAAATCTCTTGGCTTTCTTTTAGTCAACCATTCCTATCTTGTTCTCAAAGAAAATGCATGGATCTCTTCACCAGAATTCAAGCCCAACTAGAAGAAGGCTTCACTTTTATTTTTTATAGTGTCATGTAACCATTGCTGTGCTGGTAGAATAGTAATAGTGATGGCTGGTTAATACAATAAATCACTGATGTGGAAATGGTGGATGCCTTTAAAAACAGCAGTAAATACACTCACTGAAGCTTATTCCCAGGTAAATGAAATCCCTCAGTAGCTTCTATAGCTGATCAGAGATTTTAATTCAAGAGTCACCAGTTATGCCCAAGTAACAAGGCAATTCCTGGGCTAAGTAGGGCCTGAAGTTCAATCGTGGTCTTTCTATAAGAGGGAGATGGAAAAGGCTTTTGGAATGTAGCTTGCTATTTTACTCCTGTCCTTGGGAGTGCTTTATCAGGGGTATTCAGTCATGGGTGTCAACTGTTAGGAATTTTTTTTTATTAGACTTAACAATAAAGTATCAAATCAAATGTCAGATTTGTTGCATTTGGTCCAGGAGTGGCAGAAAAGTTGGTTTTCTTATAAACTAATAGGGCTTGCCAGAAAATCTTTGTATAGTGTTGAAGCAGTCAGCAATGTGTTTTTAAGGTCCCTTCCAACTGTTAATCTGTTAAACAGTATATTTTAAGAACCTTCCCTGCTTTTGTATTCACTACTTCTGTCATGTGACTTGTCATTTCATGGCCAATTGAACTATTTTATTCAATTCCTAAAATGCTGCAGGTTTTCTATTTTTTTTATCCCTAAACAAACATTTTTGAATTTCTGTAGACTTTTCATATCCTGCATTTTGCATATCAGATAAATGCTAATACCACAAAAATAGATCAGTATGGGGAAAAAGGTGGAAATTTGGGGAGCATTTAACCAGCAAGTGATAGGTTGCCATTAATTTTCTTTTTGAAAAGCTCACCTGAACTTTAAAATTTTCAAAGAAAGATCATTTATTCCTGCTTTCATAGTAGACTTATTTGACAATAACACAAGATAGTAGAATGTGAGTTCGTTATTTTTTTTTTATTAAATTATTTGGCTGCATGTTTCACAAATGCCACAAGAAAGAGCTTTAATACTACCGTGTTTCCCTGAAAATAAGACCCTGTCTTATATTTTTTTGAACCCTGAAATAAGCAGTTGGCCTTATTGCCATATGCTCAAAAGACCGATTGGGCTTATTATCAGGGGATGTCTTATTTTAGGAGAAACAGGGTACATTAAAATAAAACAAATTTAGCAAAATAAAAACCGTTTATTGAAGATGAATTCATCAAAGGAATATACACAAGCCACTCAATAGTTGTCCAACTTCCTGAGCCCCAGGCACTGACACACTCGCTAACAACAACAGCTCTTTGGTGCAACTGCTCCAAAGGCTTGCCAGGAATGTCAAAATATCTCCTTTTTATATTCAGTTGATAAAGGCAATATTTAGCTGCACAATCTTTTAAAATTTAGATGGAACCTGGCTTTTTTGCTGAGGTGGATATTAATTTAACTTGTCTGCATTTCTTTAGTTATATTTTTATTTTTAAAATTTGTATTCACCATCGAGTACTATTTCCAAATGAAATGCAACAAAAGTACACAAAGAGGAACATTTTCTAATGTCTTGGAGAATGCATTATAAGCAAAAATATGAAATATAAAGAATTCTTGATCTATTAAATCATTTGCAGATGTTTTACTGGACCACTTCATTCACATTCCTATGGATGACTTGGCTGGTACTCCTGTAATTTACCTCACTAAATTCTTGACAGATTTCAGACACAGTACATTTGGACTCAATGGAGGTCTGGCCTGAAGATGATCACTTGTTAGCCTAATGCAGTAGCTCTATTTTTCACCCTAACAGTGTTTCAGGAGCTCTACAGCGAGTTCCACCTTGTACAGGTATTCCTCAACTTATGACCACAATTGAGCCCAAAATTTCCATTTGCTAAGCAAGGCAGTTAAGTGAGTTTTGTCCCATTTTACAACCTTTCTTGCCACAGTTGCTAAGTGAATCACTACAATTATTAAGTTAGTACCTCAGCTGTTAAGGGAATCTGATTTTCCTGCCGACTTTGCTGGTCAGAAGGTAGCAAAAGGTGATCACATAACCCTGGCATACAGCAACCCGTATAAATACATGCCAGTTGTCAAGCATCCGAATTTGGATCAGTGACCATGGGACTGCTGCAACAGTCTGAAGTGTGAAAAATGTAAACAACTCCCTTTTTTCAGTGCCCTTGTAACTTTGAAGGGTCACTAAATGAATGGTTGTAAGTCAAGGATTACCTGAAAATGTGGGCGTGCATTCTCTGAAAGAAGAGTCAAATGCAAGGGTGGGCACAACTGGGCTGTGTATGAAGAAGGCTTATCTAATCAGGTCCCTAAAAAGTCCATCTCGGGGAGGGCTCCTCGAAAGAGATTTCCCCAGGCGTGGCACTTAGTTAACAGAATAACAGAGTTGGAAGGTATCTTGTAGGTCATGTAGTCCAAACGCCCCCAGCCTAAGCAGGAGACCCTACACCATTTCTGAAAGATGGCAGTCCAGTCTCCCCTTGAAAGCCTCCAGTGATGAAGCTCCCACAACTTCCGAAGGCAAACTGCTCCATTGGTTGATTGCTCTGTCAGAAAATTTCTCCTTATTTCTAGATTGAATCTCTAAATTGATCAGCTTCCATCCATTATTCCTTGTCTGGCCTTCAGGTGCTTTGGAAAACAGGTCGACCCACCTTCCTCTCTGTGACAGCCCTTCAAACATTGGAAGGCTGCTATCATGTCTCCCCTGGTCCTTCTTCTCTTCCCTAGACTAGCCATGCCCAGTTCCTGCAACCGTTCTTCATATATGTTTATAGCCGCCAGTCCTCTTAATCATCCTGGTTGCTCTTTCTCTGCACTCTTTCTAAAATAATCCCCCGGCCCTTCGGATGGGAAAAGATCACCAGACGGAATTAAGGAGATCTTGCGCGGGATTGTTTCCACCAACCTATGCTAAGATCCGGTGGATTTTCCCCTTACATTGCTGAATGGCTGAAAACGCTAAGCGGAGGAAGAACCTAAGGAAAAAAAGGAGGAGGCGGCGGCAGCGGCAGTGCGTGACGGCTTGGAAGGGAGGGGAGGGGCCGGGCCTTCGGCAGCAGTAGCGGCAGGAGTCCTCCGGGTGGCCGCTGCTGCCGCCGCCGCCGCCTTGTTTCTCAAGCGTCAAGCCCTCCTCCTCCTCCTCCAAGCCTAGCACCGGCAGCGCCCTCGGAGAAGGGAAGTGTCCTCAAGCAGTCCCCGACGGGCCTCCGCCCGCTCCCTCAAAGCGCTCGGCGCTCCAGGCAGGTCCCCTCCTCCTTGCCCTCGCTCGGTTCTTCCCCAACGCTATGGCGGCGGCTGAGCCCGGCAGTAACGGCAGCAGCGGCGGCCGATACCAGCAGGTGAGGAAGCGGCTCGCAACTTGGGCAAGGCCGCTCACGCGAGAGCCGCGGTCTCTTAGGCCGCGGCGGTGTGTGTGTGTGTGTGTGTGTGTGTTGGGGGGGGGAGAGGGTTTGAGACGGGGAAAGGCCTTTTGAAAAGCTCCCTCCGGCTAGGAAGCCTTAAACGCCTCAGTCGTGTCCTCCCCTCCCCTCGCAGGATAAGAGATGTTTTTCTCTCCCTCGCTGCTTCCATTTTGGCCTCTTGGTTTGAAAGGCAACTCCAAGGTTTCCTCCCCCCACTTTTTTTTTTTTTTTAAAAAATCGCGCATCCGGTTTCCCTCCCCTTTTACTTGGTGTGTTAAGTTTTAAAGGCCAAAGGAGAGAGAATATGCTTCTCCCCCCCCCCACCCCCAACCAACCAACGATCTGCTTGCTCGGTTCGGAAACCGACGATAAAAGCAATTTTATTCCTCTTCGCCCAGTCCTTTGGGGTGCGACTGGATCGTAAGGTGGAAAAGGATTAAAACGCCTGTCCTAAATTAAACGGCGTTCTCGGCTTGTGCATCCGTGGCTTGGTTTGGTTACCGACCGACTCCATATTGTAAGGATGAATGATTTAAGATTAGGGAGTTACGCAGTAGAAGTATCAAAAGCCCTCGTGATTTAAAGCCGGCGGTAAAAGGAGAAGAGGTTCGTCCGTTTGGCCTTCTAAATTCTCCATCCTGTATAGATGGAGAATTTAATGGGCGCTGCTGATTCTGAGTGTGAAGGCAAGCTGGTCTTGTAGTTGTGCTAGCTAGAGTAGTTAATTGCCATAAGGATATGATGGAGGTAGCAAATTGTTGGGAGATCTAATTCTTAATGACCTCTCGAGTTTCCCTCATATCCAAATAGTAAAACACTGCGAATTCCAGAACTCTTACATTTACAGATGTGAAATTCAAATTAAATAAGCCAGCTGGTTCCCCTGCCTTAACGGACTCTGTCAGGAAAAAAAAAAGTATGTATTGAAATACAACATTGGGTAAAATATTACAATTACTGTATGATATGTATCAAAAATGAAGAATAAATTCACCTAAATATGTTATGAAAGATCTGGGATCAGCGTTCTTAATCTAAATCTCCTTTGGGAAAATTATGGCCCACCAAATGTTGCTAGATAATTGCCTGCATCTCATATCATTATCATCATTTAATTGGATTTCAGTTGCAGTTTCAATATTCATTTGAAATTATTGTTCGCAAAGTCTTGTTATTACCTAAGCGTCTTTCAGGTTAGAACCCCAAGAGAATATCATATTGCCTTTTGAGATTTTGTAATTACGAAGTGTAATTAAATAGATGCCTCTTTGTTTAGCTGATAGTTTTGGAGGATTTAAAGCTGATATGTACATATTGCAATTAGGTACAGAACTAATTTGCTGATTTGAAAACCGTCCTTTCACTCTGAATCCAAATTTTTATATGTTATACTTAATTGTTTGAAGTTAGCTGTAATTTTTTGTTCTTTATTTTTTTTAACAGACATTTCTCAAAAGTTAGTTCTTATGAATGAAAACCTGCCAAATTTCTGAAAAATAAATGTAGACTATATTACGTTCTGGGCTTTTAGTTTTTATTTTTAAAAAAGAGATGTGTCTTTTAATTTCTTGATAAACTGAAAGAAATGTGTGCAAGTAGAAACTTCTGTGAGGCTTATGCCTGCTAAATTTTAAATAAGTATATTCAAGTTTTATTGAACAGAATGCCATTTTATATTTTTTTAAAAAAAATCCATAATTTTTAATTTTAATGGGAAACATACTGAAAAATATTCAGTCCAAACAGCACATTGTTTGGTTCCTCCTGAATATTTAGAGCAGGTGTGTCAAACTCGCGTCATCACGGCGTCATCATGTGACATATTGCGACTTTTTCCCCCTTTTCTAAACCGGGTGTGGGTGTGTCCAGCGCATGACACATCAGCCCTTGGGCTACGAGTTTGACAACTCTACTTTAGAGAGCTTTTATTTAATTTTGTCTGCTTTGGATAAATTCCATGTCAATGTTAAAAGCTCCCAAGTTGTTTTTAAGTCAGTTTAATTCAGGTTGAGATTTAGTCAAAGGTCAACTGCTGTTGATTACAGGTAGTCCTTGACTTTTAATTGATTGCACAAGTTGTGCAGCACAACAGCAGTGGATTTGCTTAATGATCATGGTGTTCACTTTAGAATCACAGTTCGCTTAAAAACTGTTACAAAAAAGGTAAAATTGGGCATAGTCTCATGGTGGCTCGATTAACAACTTGCAAAAGTGATTTAGATTTCAATTACCATTGTAAGTTGAGAACTACCTAATACTGGGACATGTCCAACTTGTTTTTATGTAACAATACAGAACTAGTTAACTATTGCCTTCTTTGGAGCTTTTTTTTTAAATTTTAAAAAATCCCATTGTAGTCTACAGTCATGATACTGTATTTCATTGAAATACTGACCAGATTTGACCATGCTTATTTTAGCCAAAGTTGGCTAGATACTAACCTAGCTATGACAAAACCATGATTTAAAAAATGCTTGCTGATACAGAAATCAAAGGGATTTGTGGCTTAAAAGGGAACTATGTTGGTGAGAAATCATGGAGAAATGATACGTTAAGTCATTTGTATGGAAATCTTGATGTTTCATTTCTTCATGTATTTATTTGCTCTGGTTTGTATGCCTCTCTAGTCCTATGACTCTTGAGAAACTAACAACTACCATATTGGGAGGGCATTATTAAGAAAGCTTGATTATTGGGTCCTTGCAAATTACAATTCTTTGGTAGAGGAACTCTTAGCAAATCTCCCCTCCATGAATCAACCTGGGCTAGATGGCATCAGAAATATCCAATATCTGAAGCATGTGAGGTTTAAAGGTGACAATTAACACATTGAATTGCATTCATATGTTCATAGCTAAAGCAGATTCCATATTAGTGATGTTAGATGGGCTAATCTAGACATAGTCATAATAGCCTAGCCTAGGCCATCACATAATGAACAACTGAAACTTCCAGATGGGCCTTAATGATAACTCCATGTCAGTGGTGAAATTCAAATTTTTTTATTATTGGTTCTGTGGGCGTGGCTTGGTGGGTGTGGCAGGGGAAGGATACTGCAAAATCTCCATTTCCACCCAACTCCAGGGGAAGGATACTGCAAAATCTCCATTCCAACCCCACTCTGGGGCCAGCCAGAGGTGGTATTTGCGGTTCTCCGAACTACTCAAAATTTCCGCTACCGGTTCTTCAGAACCTGTTAGAACCTGCTGGATTTCACCTCTGCTCCATGTACAAACATTAGTGTTTAGTAGTCCAGATAACAAAGGCATGAATGGCCATCAACAAAGTCTCTTTGAGAAATGATAGACACCAACTGCAGAAAGGACCCCCTAGCTATATTTTTTACCCAATGTTTAAGTAGGAGTTGCAACAGATTGTGAGCCAGTTCTTTCTGCAAGAATGTAAACCTTATCCAGGATTGTTTCTGGAATCAATTGACTATTGAATCCATAATTGAAGTTACTGTACTTTGTAAAATTGACATGTATTGTTTTTTAACAGAGGGTAAGTGGGAATTTTTTTGAAGGATTAGTGAGCTTAGATAGTTCCTAAATTATATATTTATATGTAATTGAGGACTAAGGCAATATGTATTGGGATTGAAGTACATATATAGTGAGCCTGAACGAAAGCATTAGTTTCAGTTATGTTCACAAATGTGTGTCTACTTTCTATTCAACTTTTTATAATTCTGAAAATATTTTTGGAAATTATATATTAATAAGAAATATATACTTCATAGGAATTTAGGTGAATATTTTTGGGATTCAGTAACTGCAGGGCTATAAAAAGGTCTTTATTATGATGATACCTGGAATAATGCTGTTTTAGAAAAATAGCTGTGCATGGTTCCCATACAATGGAATTTGTTGAAAAAAACAGCAGGCATTATTTATGTGATATATAGCACAATATTACATAGATAGTCCTTTTGGAGCCTGCCCATTACACTTGTAAGTTGTGATGGTCATTAAGTGGGTCACCATGGCCCAAGACCCATTTTTGCGACTTTTTTTGTGGCGATTGTTAAGCAAATGCTGTAGTTATTAAGCAAACCAACTGTTTTCTATGGGATGATGTTGCTGAAAACGAAATAAATGCTAGTTTAGGGCAAAGACATAATAAATCGTAGTCACATGACCATGGGACTCTGCAAATGGCCATAAATGCAGGCTGGTTACTGAGACTCCAAAATGAAGTCATGTTGAGGTGGAAGGCATATAAGTTTAATGAATACATGTGACTATTAGGGGGACCCTGGCCATTATAACTTTGGAACCGAGTTGTAAGTACGTTTGGGGTGGTGGTGGTGGTGTCTGTTACAATTTTGAATGGTTGCTAAATTACCTGCATTCAGAAATTCGTCCTGTTGTTCTAAAGGACTTATACTCAGGTTTGGGTCTGTATTATGTTGCAGTCATTTTTGTAGTTTTATTTTCAAATCATTAGATTAGTTAGTTAGTTAGATTAAATTAGTTAAGAGTTGGGTTGCGTGGTAATAATTTAACATTCATGGTAATCTAAAATGCATTTGTCCCATTTTAAAAAATGGGATTCTTTGTTATTTTGTCTCTTTCTTGGCCAACATCTTGAAGGCAGAAGTTTTTTTTTTAATTAGATTTTGAGGTTATTCTTTGAACACATACCTTACTATAAGGTAATAATTTATTTACCTTATAGTTTCTTTTGAGTAGCAAAATCCAAAATGATAAAATATTCATATTTGGGGGGAAGGAATTTTATTATTGGTTGTTTTTAAATCCATATTTAGTATCCTTTGTATATGTAATTAGCACAACATATCCCTAAAGATATATAATTTCAAAATGATGATGATTGCAAAACTAATATTACATTGGTTCTTTTCGTGGAATTTATTCTTTTTAGATATTTTCTGCAATTCCAGACTTCAGACTGTTTGGATTGGCACCTAAATTTTATAAATACGTTTTTGTTGAATTCTGAGGGACAGCTTCAAACCTATATTGTAGCAGGGCATGTAAAGATAAACATATGAGAGGTATTGGATGCACTCTTCTGCCTTCCACAAAGGAAAATCTCTAATCCTTTTACCCATAATCTTACTGTATTTTCCTCACAACTCCTGGGAAGAAGCTGTTCAGTAAAATGTCTACAATTCCCAGATAAAGTATCTTTTATGCTGATGCTACAAAACATTGCCAAATAGTTTGGCTTCCATTAATCCATGGTGAAGCAGATAATCTACAAGTGGAAAAATATTCAACATCATTATTCCTTTTCCCAGGAATGGTCATCCAAGTCATTACAAGAATTAGGAATATAGTACTCTGAGAGGTTGCACAAAATACAAGGTAATGGCTGAGAAGCTGCAGATGATTTTCATCTGATAGATCTGATTTGGAGGACTGTAAAAGTACCACCCAGAAGCCCAGATTCACACACACACACACACACACACACACACACACACACACATACACACACACAGCTTCTTTTTAAAGCCTTAACTCTATTTTTTTTCCAAGTTCTTACAGTACTTACTGATCTGCCTGACATTCTGCTCCCACTCGTCTTCAGCCATTTATCAGCTATTCTTGTTGAGCTGTTATTCCTCTGCCAATTCTGCTGGTTCCACAGGTTCCTTTCTGGAACTGCTGTTACCTCTGGACTTAGCTTTGGTGCCTTAGGCTCTTTCTGGGCTGCTGCTGCTGCTGCTGTTGTTGTTGTTATTATTCCTTTTTCAATTTTTTTTGTTCCTCATCTCTTTGTTTCTATTGTCTTCCCTCTTCAACTTTTCCTCATTGCTACTACTATTTATTTTCCTTCAAAATTTATTTTCCAGCCAGATGTATGCATGTGTTTTGCAGAGCTACTAACCCAAGTAAAGGAAGGACAGGCCCCTTAAAAGATAATGAGCAAATAGGAATAAAGGCAGGTTTTTTGCATGCTCCTTTGTCTCATGCCTGTCTAATTGCTTGATATCAATGTTCATGAGTCCACCATGAAGAAACGAGTGGTTTCCAAGGAAGAAACCACTGTTTTCCAGAAAGCGCATTGCTGCTTCACTCAAGTTTTCCAGACACCACTAGATGATTCAATAGTCTATTAGAACAGAACTTTGTGGACAGAAAAAAATAAAAATGGAACTATTTAATAAGAAACATGTTTGGAGAAAATCTCAGCAAAAGAACTTAATCTTGACCCTGGAAAGATACCATGTTTGAGACTGCAAAGATCTGGATAGCTTACCGTCACTGAAGGAACACTGGATTATGGATTGTATCATTAAATTCTACAGAGAATTGCAGAACAACTGACGGAAGCTTAAAGTAATGTAATCATGCAATGTGATAGTGATCCTAACAAAGAAATAGAAATTAAAGTCTGCTAAAAACAGATCACTTTTCCTTTGAAGGTGCCAGCCACAGTTGCCAGAAAAACTGATGACCCCAAAAAACTAGTCCGTGGCAGTTCAACTGGGAAGCTCATCATTGTTTGATTCCCATAGATTGCTCCAGCGATATCTTTGTTCTGAGTCTGCTGAAAAAAGAGACTGCCTAATGGGCTGTGCCTCTCACTGAAGGCAATGGTCATTGCTGCATAATTATCAGAACTTCCTGCAAAGTTTTAGAACTGCCTTTTGTTAATTCAGCAAAGAGGGCAACAGCAGATCAGGAGATTTATAAACTAAAGCAAAGGTATTGCAGGGCTTGCAACTTCCTATTGGATTTTCAGTTATAGGCCAGAAATACGGAATAGAAGGATTTGCAGATAAACTGAGAGATGTTAATAAGATAAGGCAAGCTGGGTAACTTGGAAGAACTGTTCCAGCATTGTGTGATCATTGCTGGATGATTGGAGGAGTTGAGCACAGAGGAAAGAATAAGTGGAGAGGTTTTATTTTTTCTGCACCACTAATCTCCCTCCTGGGCACCAATTCCAGAGAATCCATGAAAATAGGAGGAATAAAAAGAACCATGTCTGCAGTAGACAAGGATTAGAGGAAAGATTTTGGTTGTATTTCTGCTATGGAGCCCGAATACCTAGTCAAGACTTGTCCCACTGAATCAGTTACTAAAGCTGCGTCTGTGAAACTTCAGGTGGTATAGCAAGCAAATACTCAAATTACTCCAGAGCATCTTCTTTGAGAAATTTCACAGGCTCCTCTCTCAAGATCTTGGCAACTATTAGGGATAGCTCAGATAACTGACAAGTATCTATGATAGGTAAATACATTTTATTATCCATGCTATTCTTTCTACACTTTCAGGCTTAGAAATAAATTCTGCACTATTTTAGATTCTGATGAGATCACAGTGCAAGAGCTTAAATTGTCCACACAATTATTAGAGAAACCTATACTTGTGGAAAAGATTGACCAGCAAGCACCCCAAGCTGATCCTGTGTCTGCAATGTGCAACACCTTTGCTACATCCACTTTTGAAATGCTCTCTTCTACCTGTTATACAATTGAACTCATTTGTCATCTAATTATCTTTCATAAATGGAAATTTTAAAAGGTGAATCAATACCTGAGGTGCTATGTCTGATATCAACAGGACAACTGAACTGAATTTGCCTGTAACAGCTCAGTATATACCTCCAATATTTTAATTTATTTTAATCAATTTATTGCTATCAACTCCGCATCCAGAATTGCAGCATCTATTGATGTTCATGCCTTGGACATTCTATAGGAGAGGCAGACTGCTCAACTCCTTTTAAAGGAACAGATTTGGCCAAGACTGCATACAGATGTGATGCAGTTACATACAAGCAAGTGGATGTCAAGATTCTGGTGGGTGATTTGGTTTGGCTTCCTACGAGGTTTTTACATTCTGCACTACCATCTAAAAATCTGGATTTTTTAAAAAAGGTTTATTAGTCTTTTCCCAGTTACCCAGAAAATTAACCTATTGGCCTTTCATTTGAAATTGTCTGCTTCACTGAAGATTTATCTGGTCTTCCGTTAGTCATTGTTCATTTGTAAGGAGCCTCTGTGCCTTGCATTCAAAATCCTTATTTGGGGGCGGGGAAGTAGAGAGAGTGAAATGGAATATATTCTAGATTCTAGATATAGGAGAGGACTTTAGGAGTATCTTAGTCATTGGGCATCCAGTTCCATCTGAAATTTCCACATAAACTGTATTTTTAAAAATGCTGCCACTACCAATACACAATTATTACTAGGATGAAAATGATCCCTTACTTTCTGATGCAGTTACGATAAACTCTCCAAATTTATCTGTACCAAAAAAGGAAGGGGAGGGGGTCTTGTCTGATTGTCTGATTCTGAGTGACAAGACTTACTTGTTGATCTTGGGGAGCTGCCAAGTAAGGTTGGGAGAATGAGTCTTAACAACCTACCAGAATCTTCTTTGAACTCAGGAGGGAAGACTGATGGGGGAATAATTGTACAGAGATATGTAAATGACCTTCAAGCAAACAACTCAGACTGGGAAAGAAGAAGGGTTAAGAAAGTAACTCAACATAACCCTGCCTTGCTTATATGTGGTATAAAAAAGCACAGAGGAAAAAACTCAAATTTTTAAGATTCTGTTATTATGGCCTATTATCAATAATGTAGAGTTCCAGTGGTACTTATATTGCCTGTTCCTCAAATTGACCTGCCTTAAAGGGCTAACCTCAGTGCAGTGTTCTTCCATAAGGATGACAGAAGGTGGTACCCATAAACTGGAGAGAATTACTGTATTGTTTAACAAATATATGCTACATAAAGTGTTCATATACAACTTTGTCTTAAGCATATCTAAACATAAAGAGAAATGTTTATATAAATTGAGAGAGGTATGTGCGTGTGTGTGTGTAATGCAATGCTACCATAGTCCTCTATCTTTCACATTGCTGCTAGAAATCTTGAAGATTTCCCATGTGTTACCATAGTAACAGGATGAGTTTGAGGAGTGGTATCAGCAGTCAGTAAGCTCATATGTATTGCCATCTGGTGACTGAGCAGTTTTTGCTTCACTGAGTTAAGCTACATAGTTACAGTTTAATAATAGAAATATATATTCCATATTCCATTTTTTCTATGCTGATTAGAAAGTAATGCTTTTGTGTAAATTTAGATGTTGCAGTGTTGTTCCTAATAACAAACAATTGTGGATGATTTATTGATTCACTGATTGTTTGAAGGGGTGTGTGAGACACAGATAGAAAGATCTGTTAAGATTTAGAATACTTGCATTAATAATTTGAAAGTACATGGAAAGAAATATAAATTTATCTTACGAGTCCCATGTTCACTAATTATATGTTAGCCCCAGTAAATCCTAATTTTACATGTGTTGCCTTATTCATATACTTGTTCAGTATCTTTCCCAAACACCCAACTGTATATAGATTTTAAGAACTTTTCAGCAATGCATACAAGAAAAGCGGGTTTACTTTGCTATCTCGATACTATTTAGTTGTGAACTAAAATGTTTAATAAAAATAAAAGTAAAATTGTGTTAGGGAAAAATGTTATTCAGAATTAATAATTCGATTTAAAAAAGTGATTATATCTCAAAGGGATGATTGAAAGATGATATATTTTTAAAACATTTATTGTTATTTTTTAAATTATGAAACATTTATTCCCCTGTAAAATATGTGTAATTGTTATAAATGATTTCTATTTTGTGTATCATCAAAATCTTATCCTTTATGCATCATAATCAGGTAAAATTAAAGAAAAAAAATCTTCTCAGTTGCAGAACGAGGAGGAACCTGTTGAAAATCTGCCAGTTGCAAATGATTTTCCACCACCTTACAGCAGCATTTCTGGAGAGAATTCAGGTAAAAACTTGAAAGTCTGGTATCAGAATAACTTTTTTGATGATTGGAGGAGCAGCAAAATGTTGTGTGAACAATCTAAATTTACAGAAAAATAAGTGACTGATGAATCTATCCTTATTAAATAGTCCTTATTTTACATTGCAGAAGAAACAGGCAAATAATGCTAATTATGAAAATTATGACACATACTTTTCTGTAAGTAATTCTATAGTATGTTGCATTGTTGGCTGTGAAGCCCAGAGGTGGGCTGCTGCCAGTTCGGACTGGTTTGGGCGAACCGGTAGTTCTGACCAGCGGCTGGGCCTGCCCACCTACCCTGGCGCTATCCTGTCCTATATAATCACCATTTTTTCGATGCTGCACGCATGCGCGGAAGACACCCACTCACATTTTCGGTTCTGGGCGAACCAGTTGTTACAGTATGTGACGCCCACCTCTGGTGAAGCCATACCTCCCAACTGTGTGTTAAGAAGGAAGAGTATGTGGAAGAGAATTCTTTCTCCTTCTAGTTCTGCTTAGATAATAGTTTCATAACATCAAGAGATCACAACTCTATATTTGTAGAAATTAACTGAACTGCCACATGCTATATATTGAATGATTGAGTTGCTACTTGCGGCAGGTGGGGGCAGTTGCAGAATCCCTGCAGTTAGTCATAAGGGTGGGTGGATTGCCAGGCATCCAAATTCAGATCATGTGATCACAAGGGTACTGCAGTGGCTATAATTTTGAGTACAGATCATAAATCCCTTCATTCAGCACCGTCATGGTTGCAAATGGTTGCTGAACAAAAAGTCAAGGGCTATCTATATGAAGTTCCAAATCATCATATATAAAGTTAGCTAGAAATATACTTGAATGTAGCATTGTAGTAATAGGATAAATTAAATACCACAATATGTTTCTAAATAACTTTATGTGGTTCTTCTTGTATTTGATGACTTTATATTTTGCAAAGAAGTTTTTATTCTATTACTTGGAAGTAAACTGAAAGGAGAAGCTTATTTCAGGCTGAATCTGTTTGCTTTCCTGTCATATAACATGCTTTATTTTATATAGATTATAAAATAAATGTGCCATTTATTCATATTTTACTCTTATTATAATGTGCCAAAAGAAGATAAAGGAAAGAGCAATTTAAAGATTGAAAAGCTAGATAGTAGAAGACAAAATTCCATATTTTATCAGGCAGCTGATAGATTAAAAAAAAAGAGTTGGCCTGATTAAAATACTTTTTGTCCTGAGAACAAGGAGCATTATAATCAACAGTGAATATGCTTATTTAATTAATATTTACTTAATAATTTTTCTCATTCTTTCCTGCTTCTGAGGAGCTCAGATGGCACATGTAGTTCCTCCTGTTTCCTTAATCCTGTGAACTAAGATACTGTAGTCCGAGAATAGGTGACTAGTATCACTCATTTATGCATGTGTTAAAACATGCATAAAAGTTAAAATATTTATGTGCCACCTGTCTGCAAAAGATCCTTAGGTAGTTGATAAAATTAATGAGCCTTTTGCTTTAGTGATGTCTTGGTCTCCGTAGTCTTAGTCTGATGTTTTATTTACAAACAGTGGCTTTTATGACTCATGGTTAATTTGATCTGTGTGTAGAAATGTCTATTATTATGACAGATTGCCAATGGAGAAGCTTTATTGTGTTATTTGTTTTGTCCCAAATCACTGTTCTTGTCCTTATTTACAAATTTACCCCTTTCGGGATTTTGGGCCAATCTGATTTGAGAAGGGATTGTTCTCCGCAGTTATTTATATTGCACTGTTATCCCTAATCTTTCCGAAAGTGGTGCTTCCAGATTTGTTGACATCATAACTCATTTGGAGGGCATTATATTGGGGGAATATATTTATTCAAAAGTACATCACTCCAAGAATATAATGGATTTTGAGATTAATGAGTTTTGTAATTTGCCACTTTCTGAAGACAGAAAGTGTTGACTTTTCAATTCATAACATAATTCAGTTTAGAAATATTAATCATAAATTAACCATCTTATCTCTCCTGCCTGCCAGCGTATTTTGACTACAAAGATGAAGCTGGGTTCCCTAAACCTCCTTCATATAATGTAGCTACAACTCTGCCTACTTATGATGAAGCAGAGAGAACTAAGGCAGAAGCTACTATTCCCTTAGTTCCTGGAAGGGTAAGTGTGCTTTGACTCTCTGCAAACATATCAAAACATAATGAAAAACTAAATTTGTTGATGCAAGTGCTATTTAATAGGTGATTTTCCACAATCATAGTTAGACCAATACAACTCCCTAAGAAGTAATTATAACCGTGATGGAGAACCTATGGCGGAAGTGGCATACCGAGCCATCTCTCTGGGCATGTGAGCTGTCACCCCTTGCTATTCCAGGTTCCGGCATGCCGGCCAGCTGGTCTTCACACGTGCAGGAGCGCCGGAAACTGGAAGAGCAGCTGCCTGGTGTGCATGCGCGCCCCGGGAAGATGATCTTCCAGTTTCTGGCATTCACATGCATCCTGGTCACTTGGTCTTCCAGTTTCTGGTGCGCATGTGCGCACGAAGACCAGCTGGCCAGTGCACATGCACATGCACATGCTAGAAACCAGAAGATCATGTTCCTGGCGCATGCATGTGCACTAGGTGGCTGCTCTTCCAGTTTCTGGCACGCATGCACACGTGCTCCCATTTCGACACTTGGTGGCGAAAAAGGTTCACCAACACTGGAGTATAAACTAAGTTTGCTGATGTAATTAGATAAATAAATAACAGGAATAATATATCAATTTGTGCAGTTTTAGAAATGTAGGTAACACTTTCAAATGGTTTTATATTCTTGATCTCTTTTCCTCACTTCAAATCCCCAAGGTATAGTTATAAGGTTGCTATTTTGTTTACTTTTGTATTGTCCTATTTCTACATTAGATACAGTTCACTTCGGTCTTTCTTTTTAAATTTCTCTTTAATTATGATATTTCACTTGTGTATATGAAATATTTCTCATTTCTTAGTGATTTACACTGAAGTAGGAGAAGGTAGACGTGCTTTGTTAAACACCTATCTGTATACTACAGACTCTTGTGTCTGTAACCTTTAACTGGGCAAAATGGTGCATCATAGAGCAACGATTTTTCAACAAGGTTCCTCAATGGAATAATTTACAGAGTGTGACCCAACCTCTGACTCCCATGGAATTGAAATTTGGCGAATTTTATAAAACATGGCATTAAAAATTATAATACAAACAGTTTATATTATAATAAAAAATGTCATAAAACATTCCCTGTCCTGATGTTTGACTGCTATATAGTTCGCCATGGGCTACTTTCAAGGCAGATACATCTCTGAATATCTCCCTGATTTTTTAAGAACATTAAAAGTTCTGCCATTGTTGAAGGCATTGAATAATCTGGTAAGGAAAATCTCTGATTTTCACAGGTTTTCTAGTTCATTCTCCGTAAGGAAAGGTGACATGTTGCTGTTATGAACCAGATGTTTGCTAATCATTTTGTTCATTTATGTCACAGGAGGAAGAGTTTGTGACACGGGATGACTTTGATGATTCCGATCAACTGAGGATAGGAAATGATGGCATTTTCATGCTGACTTTCTTCAGTGAGTACTTTTAACAAAGTACTCTTATCAATTGAAATTGAAATAATGTTTGATTTTCATTTTTTATAAGGCCATCTAGATAATAGAAATATTTTCTTCTGTGCTGTTACAGAGACTGCACATATGGAGCTGATAATTTTTTTAATAGTAATGACTTCCACTTTCATCACAAGTATAAACAATTTTAGTAGCTTCTCTTAAAATGCAACAAATGACCTTTCCCCCCCATGTTTCACATTACTGTAAACAAATACTTGAAGCCTCATTGTTTCAGTCCTAATCACCAAAAGCCCATTAAGGGTTAACAGAGAGAACAACATATCTATTTTAGTTTTGATCAAATAAACCAACTTCCTTTTACTTTTAACAATCTTGATCTTTGGTCCCTTGAAATAATGACCTAGAACTTGATTTCTTTTCATCTTTTCTTTGTCCCTTCTCACAAAATTCTTTAGAGCTTTAATAAGCCTCTTTTGTAAATCCAGTATAGGAAAATAATCCATGTCATTCTCTTGGTTAATTATTTATATATCCTTTTTAATTATTAAGTCATGCATGGGTTTCTTCTGAATATCCAGTGTAGCTTTTTCGTAGACTGACACTTTTGAAATCATTTTCAGATCAGTCTCAATCTTGTCAAGTAAAACTTGTTCCTCTTTTATAACATCTTTTACAACCCAATCTATTAATAGAAACAGACACTCTTAAAGTTAATGTCTGGGCCCATTGTTCAAAAACATCCTTCCGTAGTTTCAGTGTTAAAACATTTTGTTTCAATCTGTGCTGTTAAGTGAAATGTTTTTCTCCTTAAATTGTAGTCTTTAGTTCTTTCTGGTTCCCTCCAGTGTCCAACCTTGAAGATCTCAACCCTATCATTTAAAAAAAAAAAAGAGCATTCAAAAGAAAAGTATTTTTCTACAGAAAGGATTCTTCTAAAATCCCATTTCAAATCCATCTGGATCCTTAGTCTGTTTGTAAATTTTCAAAATCAAAGCTAAGCAATTTCTAAAAATGGTTAGAAAAGGAAGTATGTGAACTTAGTTTTGTTAAAGGCATCAACTAGTTTGAGCAAGATGGCTATTCTTTTGTTTCCCAGAACTGTATTCTTGCTGGAAACTGCTGCCTTGCAATCTCCTTGCAAGGAGAAGCATTTGGCGCCAATCTCAAGTCCTCTCTCTGTCCGGAAAGGAATTACAAGCATTCTGTCTACTCGACAGCTCTTCTCTCGACCATAGTTTTTAGTTCTACTTTTAGCTGAGTTGTCTTCAGTTTGCTCTTTTTTTCCCCCTTGAAGTCCCAGAGCTGATCATTTTTGACCCAAGAAAAGCCTTGAGTCCATTAATTTCCTTTAATATAAATCTCAAAAATAGTACAAGATATAATGATAACTTACAAGCATAAGGATGCTACAGACAGCAGTGCTAATTTAGGAGTGTGATACAGTTTATGCTACCTCTCTATTTTAGGGGCCTTGAAGTGGAAATTTTACAAAAATTGAAGGGGAACCTAAATACTTCCACAAATGGTCATAAGAAGAACTCCATTGAGTTACACACAAGCTCCTTCTACTTTAGCACCTTGCTTCCATGGTGGTTGATGAGATTTTTCTGGGAAGCTCAGAATCAGGCATGAAGGCAGTTACCCTTTTCTCTTCCTAACTCTTCAAAGTGATGCTGAGAGGCATTCTGACTACTAGCCATCTATAGATTGCCTTTGACAGGAGAGTTTTCTTTCTGTAACTTTTCACATTAGTCTTTTTTAATTATCTTCCCAAGTTCTTCAGGGTGTCCTGGTAGTAGCAATCTTTTTTTAATTACAGTATGACCATCATCAATAATTAGAACAAAATGAAATGCATTATCTGGCATTAAGGCATTTTCTTTGTTTTGCTTTTTTAGTGGCATTCCTTTTCAACTGGATTGGATTCTTCCTCTCTTTCTGCTTGACTACCTCAGCAGCAGGAAGATATGGGGCTATTTCTGGATTTGGTCTTTCTCTCATTAAGTGGATTCTGATTGTCAGGGTAAGTTACAGAATGGAAAAAGAAGTTATCACAAGTCTGTGTGTTTGATACAGAGTTTAGTACAGTATTCCATTATTCCTTCCTTGTGAAAGTTTTAGAAAACTAATTTAGACAAACTATTATGTATTATATTCATTGTATTTAGGAAATACAATATAATAGATTCTATTTGAGCCCTGTGTTCAGTAATGTGGAGACCGCAATATACATTTGCATGCTAATTTGTTTAGTCTTCTTTCAAACGTTTTACTGTTTTAACTGAATGATTTTTTCTATTTTATTGTGCAGCATTTGGATACATGTTAGAAAACTTGTATATATAAAACCCATTTGCTCTTGGATAGGCACTCTGCAATTAACAGGAGGCAGTACATCAGGGAAATGCCACTGACATAATTATCCGGACCTCAAACATTCTTTCTCTCTTTCGAATGCTAGGAATTGAATCTAAAATTACCTGTGTAGAAAACATAGGATTTGCCATTAATTTATATAACTATATATGTGGATTTCGCACATATACCATATTTTTTGAACTATAAGACATTACAGAACATAAGATACACCTAGCTTTTGGAGAGGAAAACGAGAAAAAAAAATCTGCCTCTGCTTCCCAGCATCCATCTGGTATTTATCTGGCTAGCGTCCTTGCAGCAAACAGCCTAGTCAGCTTCAGCAAACAGCCGGGGAACTCTGGAACCTTTGCTGCCAAGCAGCTGATTGGCGGTTAGATTGGCCTCCCAGAATACCAGCGATCAGGTGTTCTAGGCAGCATGGATTGCCGCCACTGCCTTTTGCCACCTATCACCACCGCCTATTGGCCAATCCAATCGGCAGCGAAGACTCCAGTGTTCCTCAGCGGTGGCGAATGGCAACAGCAGTGACAGGCAGCGACAAGTGGCAGTGACAGGCAGTGGCGGTGAATGCTGCGACTGTACCAACCCCCCTCCCTCCACTGCAATATTCGCTCTGTAAGATGCACAGACATTTCCACCCACTTTCTTGGGGAGGGGAAAGTGCATCTTACAGTGCGAAAAATACAGTACTTACATGGTTCTCTTCTGCTGGTAGGCTTCCCAAAGCAGCACATAAAAATAATGAAATAAGTTTGAAAAACTGGATTGAATAATATAAAATACAGGTTATATAGAGAAATTTTCCTTAAGAACAGCTAAAGTCAAAATAGTTCTTAACTTTGATTCCATCTCTCTATTAACAATATTTTACAAAATTGTCTTTAAACATAATTCAGTTTTCCATTTTTGAGAAAAGACAAAGATCATTAAAAATCTAAGCTTAATTTCAGAGAACATAACTAAGAACTATGAAATATACTTTTTTTTAGAATAGAATAGAATAGAATAGAATAGAATAGAATAGAATAGAATAGAATAGAATAGAATAGAATAGAATAGAATAGAATAGAATAGAATAACAGAGTTGGAAGGGACCTTGGAGGTCTTCTAGTCCAACCCTTTGCTCAGGCAGGAAACTCTATACCATTTCAGACAAATGGTTGTCCAGTTTCCATGCGAAACCGGAAAATAATGCAGTTGCTACAAGAGTTTCATTAACTTTTATGAGTCAGCTTCTTAGAATAGGAACCATGTGTTTTTACCTTTCCGATCCGATCCAACAGATTGGACATGCTGTCGATCCCTTCAACCAAAGAGTGTCAACTGGCAGGAACTAGAGGATAGGCTTTTTCTGCCATAGTCCCTGCCTTATGGAATATTCTCCTCTTGGAGATTAGAATGGCCCCTGTTGTCTTTTCACAAAGCTTTAGTGTACCCAGGCTGGCTGTGTACCCAGGCCTGCGGCTCAGGTGTTAAGGGCCCTGTTCCTTAGCTTTACTGTTAGTTGGTTAACTATCTTGGTTGCAGTATGTATTTATTTTTTGGCTATTTTTATTGTTTCATTGGTTTTAATTGTTTTAACATTAATTTTAGAATTATAAGCCACTCAGAATCACTTGGTTGAGTTGGATGGCTATAGAAATGAATGCTATAGAAATGAATGTGAATGAACACATAAACAAATCAATATCCAAAGTACTTCTGAATCACTTCAACGTATACAGAGTCCAAGAACTATACATGACACAGATCAGTGCAAAAGACAAACATGTTTGTGCATCAAAACTTTGATAACAAAAGGAATCGTTTGTATTTGAGGAAGAATATGCAGAATGCCTAATCTTTTCCAAGAGCAGATTTTCCTCATTGTTAACTTCAGCAGTAAAGTACATTGTTTGCTCTGTTTCTTCAACAAAGAGTAAATTATTTTTGTGTTCTTATAGAATCAAGCAGTTGCCGTCTTATATTCACTTCTGCTAAGAAAGTATAAGCAGGGGTGAAATCTAAAATTTCTTACTGCCGGTTCTGTGGGCGTGGCTTGGTATGTGTGGGGGTAATGTGACTGGGTGGGTGTGGCCAATTTTTTTTTTTTAACTTTTAAAACCATTTTTTCTACAACCTCTTCGGCTAAAGGTTGTAAAAAAATGTTTTCAAAAGGCTCTGACGATCCCAGCTGAGTTCCCTGATCGGCAGGGGCTTTTTTAAAACTCAGCTGGGATCGTCAGAGCATTTAAAAGAAAACAAGGGTTTTTTTTCTTTTAAATGCCTTTGACGAGCCACGCGATCATCAGAGGCTTTTTTAAAAAACTTTTAAAAGCATTTTTTTGGCCGTAGTTGTAGAAAAAATGCTTTTAAAAGTAAAAACCCTTTGATGATTGTGTGGCTCAGCTGGGCATGGGGGGAGCAGGGATTTTTGCTACCGGTTCTCTGAACCACCTGCCTCCATCGTTACTGGATCATGCGATCCGGTCCAAACTGGGAGCATTTCACCCCTGAGTATAAGTAAAAGTACTTTACAGTTGTTGTGTCCTAAAGGATTTCTTCCCAGAACTATTAATACTAGCTCAATAAATAATTGTAAATGAGCTGCAGTTATTTTAATACTAATCCATTTCTGCTTTGGAGGATTTAGCCATTGTTCTACTTAGCTAGCAACTAATTAGTGTGAAAAATCCCACAAATGCTTACCAGCTTAATACATTCCTCATTTTTTGTTTTTAATTTTTAGTTCTCTACCTATTTCCCTGGCTATTTTGATGGACAATACTGGCTGTGGTGGGTGTTCCTTGTATTAGGTAAGTGGGTTTCAGTGAATTTATTTTAGTGTTACCATGTTCTTGATTTTAATTATTTTACCTATGGCTATAAATCAAAATTTAATTTGTAAATTAAAAAAAAAACTTTTCATAAAATAACTTTTCTGTTAGCTTTTTGACTTATCTTAATTTTTAACTTTAATTTAATTCATTACTTGAGAAAGGTTTAATAATGTACGGCCCTTTTTAGGGATTTCATATAAAGGAATCCTGCCACCTAGTGGAGATGTTATTAGTTGCATATTAAAAGATCTTGTCTGACTCTTGCATTGGCCAAAAGCAAATCCTGTAGCTTAACCAGATAGAGCATACGTCAGAGATAACATGTAAAGGGAAGACTCAGATTGGTTAAATTTCTTCAGAACATTTCAAGATTATTTGGAATCATTAGAACACAGGCTTCAATAAATACACACCACAAATTAGGAGAGACATTAACAATTTTCAAAGGATAATGGTGTAGTTAAATAGTACCAAGAAAATGATAAAAAGCAAGAATGCTTTCTTTAACAAAGGCATCTTGTAATTTAAAAGAAAAAACTCCCCAGATTCTGGTAAAATAAATAATGGAATAATTATGGAAGCCAGTATAATCAAACCCATGTTTAGAAGCATCTATGATCTATTGCACCTGTTACACAAGTTGTAAATTTTGCTAGAGAAGGCAGTTTTGATTATATTAATCCATATTTTAATCAATTTCATTAAGTGATTGTTGCTGATGAGTGATTGATGTATTTTTACATTTGTAAAAAAATATAACAGTTTTATGACCATTACAATGTATTAATGTTACATTTTTACAACTTTTTTTGTGGTGGTTAAGTGAATGCTTTGGGTGTTAAGTGAATACATTGGTTGCTATGCTGTGTTTTTGCTGAAAACCAGAAGTGCCAGTTTTCAGCAAAATCGTCATAAAACACAATAATGTCACTGCCGGATGCTGCAAACGGCCATAAATCAGCCCTGTTGTCGAGCGGCGAAATATAATCATATGATTGCAAGGGGCCCTAACTATCAGAACTTAAGGTCCCGGTCATAAATCCCCTTTTTAAATAGGTTGTAATTTCAAACAGTTGCTAAGCAACTAGTCATAAGTTGAGAACTACCTGTAATTTGAATTTACCGGTACTTTAAAATAGTTTTTAAAGGCCAAGGGGGCTAAATATGGAACATTCTCTCTTGGCTCCATTTCAGCCTTTGAATATGAATGATTTCTGTATACAGGTAGACCTCGACTTACAACAGTTCATTTAGTGACCGTTCAAAGTTACAATGGCACTGAAAAAAGTGACACATGACCATTTTTCACAGTTACGACCTTTGCAGCATCCCCATGGTCATGTGATCAAAATTCAGATGCTTGACAACTGACTCATATTTAAGACTGTTGCTGTTTCCCAAGGTCACGTAAACATCTTTTGTGACCTTCTGACAAGTAACATCAAGGGGGAAACCAGATTCACTTAACAGCCAGGTTAGTAACTAATCAACTGCAGTGATTCACTTAACAACTGTGGCAGGAAAGGTCGTAAAATGGGGCAAAACTCACTTAACGAATGTCTCACTTAACAACAAATTTTGGGCTCAATTATGGTCGTAAGCTGAGGACTACCTATAGGTACATTATTTTTTTAACAGTCTTAATTTTTATAGTATTTGTAATATTATTTGTAATCGTAGACTTTGTTGGGAAACCAACTCTTTAGTGTTGGACATCTTGCCAAGCATTTTCATTAATAATAAAATGTCAAATGAGTACATAGACACAATATTGCATGCTGGGATAAACAAAACAGTAAATAATTGATTTCACAGTGCATTGAAACCTTCCAAATATTGTTTGTTGTTTTTGCTACAACAACTAGCCTGGCTCTCTCTCTCTCTCTAAAATAAATTGATTAATAAGTTGATTAAATGTTCATTTAATCTGAAGTTTGTTTCAGGTCGGTTTAAGAAAAGAAATGACATGTCTTTAAAGGTTTAGCAATCACAAATATAATCAAGACAATAAGGAATATAATTATTAGAGGAAATGTTCAATGAATGCAGATTTTAGACCTACATGATCCTAAGAATTAATGGATAAAATTTCACCCTTAAACAGAGCTTCCCCATCTTGTTGCTCTGTCTCTGTGCATTTCAAGTCTTAAACTGTAGCTCTTAAACTGGCCAACTGTGCTGCCTAAGACAAGAGAATGAATAAACCTATGGTTAAGTACAGAGTCTGTAATTGTAATGAAATATAGATTGTTTGGATATTAAATGGGTTGTCGTCTCTCCTCTCCCCCTCTCCCCCCCGATTTGGAACTATTCTGTATATTTTAGTAATGTGACTTTGAACGTGGGGTGAATATTGACTGGTTCGGTATAATGTTTAGAAGCAAAAATTAAGAACAATGTTTACTGTTCAACTTCAACTGAAGTTTGCTTTTCTCATTGTTGAATAAAATAACAAGCTCATGGTTAATAAACCAAAATTTTCCCTTGGATACATATCTTTTATTTTTTAGAAATAACTGTAGCCTTCTTGAATTTAAGTTATTGTTGCTTAAACAGCTCACGCTTAAGTGCTGGAAGTTTTATAAATTTCCACCCAAACCACCCAATAATTCCTTCTGGTCCAGTTGAGAGTTTGCCACTTCAGCTTTCTCCAGTCTCTAGCTCCTGTTGTGGAAATCTTACTAAGAGGGGCTCCAGTTTTATATTCTTTGAATGACAGTCATTCAGTTATATATAGTATTTATAATGCATATGTAGCCTTAGCTTAACAAACTATATACATCATTTTTAGACAGTTTTTACAGTTCAAGTGTCTCACTTCTTATTTTCCTGTTCCCATTTTCATGTGCTCATACTTTATAAAAGTTCAGTACTTTCGCTTGTTAGGCTTCATTTTAGTTTAGGGTCCAAGCTTTACAGTACTCTTTCCTGAACTTGAAATTCCAACACCTTTATTAAGCTATCCTTGCTAACATTTGGTTGGTCATTTCCTAACATAGCAATCTTCCAACCAACCAATTTCCTCTGGAGATCTCTCTTTATTATTGTGTTTGTTCCTACTGGGTTCCCAACTACAGATTTCCCCCCCAACTATTGTTTGATACACACATCCTCATCCACAGAGCACAAAATACAGGAAGTCCTTGACTTACAACAGTTTGTTTAGTGACTGTTCAAAGTTACAACGGCACTGAAAAATTGACTTATGACGGCTTTTCACACTTACGACTTTTGCAGCATCCCCATGACTAAAGGTAAAGGTTCCCCTCGCACATATGTCCCGGTCATTCCCGACTATGGGTCATGTTCCCCATAGTTAGGATGGTTGCAGTGTCCCAGGGTCATGTGATCACTCTTTGCAACCTTCTGACCAGCAAAGTCAATGGGAAAGCCAGATTCACTTAATTTCTAACTACCTTAGTCTTACTAACTTTGGTGATTTACCTAACAACTATAGCAAGAAAGGTCATAAAATGGAGCAAAACTCATTTAACAGATGTCTCGCTTAGCAACAAAAATTTTGGACTCAATTGTGATTGTCAATTGAAGACTACTTGTACAATTCCAGAAATGTCCAAGAATCTCCATTGCCTAAGGGAATTTCAATCAAGGATTCCCATCCTGCCAACCTCTTTTCCTTTTCATCTCTTCCCTTTCGCTGAGAATTGCTTACCTGACAATAATCCTGGGTTGAAGATTGAATTAGCAGAAAAGTACTTGATTTGCTGATTATTTGACCTTGTTCCACAATAAGGAATGTAACAAATTGAGGAAAACCATAACAAATTAGAAACTGATTGCTAGGCTCTTGAACAAACAGTGCTTTTTGGATCAAAGAGAAATAATGTGTAAAAATATTCTGTACTTTTTCTATAGGATTTCTTCTGTTTCTCAGAGGATTTATCAATTATGCAAAGGTTCGGAAGATGCCAGAAACATTTTCTACACTCCCTAGGACAAGAGTTCTCTTTATTTACTAAAGGTAATATACTTCAATAAAGTTTGCTAATTTCTGGGGTGTGTGCGTTTGTGTATATAGACACATGTTAAAAAAATACTAGAAAATTTCACATTTCCCTGTTATTTATAAAATCAATTTATATTATTTGTTGCATTTGTTTTCTTTTTCGTATTAACACAAAATACATTTTTTGTAATTGAGTGCTAAAAGAAATCTTCAAATTGCTTTAGGAAAATGTGTTTCCTTGACCTATATGCACAACTTCATTTGCCAAATAGATGTTCACTATTGAATTAGAAGGCAATATCAAAACTCAGGGAAGAAAAACACCATCATGAGACAGGTTGTATAAACAAATGCAGTTGGCATTAGCCACATAAAGACACTTGAACTAGAGAAGGGTGTTTTTTTAAAAAAACTGTGGCTAGGGTATCTTTAATCCTTTATTAGTGATTTTAATTAAAAGATGCTTGCCCCTGAGGAGGAAAGCTATGGCAAATCTAGACAGCATACTAAAAAGCAGAGACATCACCCTGCCAACAAAAATGCATATAGTCAAGGCTATGGTTTTCCCAGTTGCAATGTATGGCTGTGAAAGTTGGACCATAAGAAAGGCTGAGCGCCAAAAAATTGAGGCCTTTGAACTATGGTGCTGGAGAAGACTCCTGCGAGTCCCTTGGACTGCAAGGCAATCAAACCAGTCAGTCCTAAAGGAGATCAACCCTGACTACTCTTTAGAAGGCCAGGTCCTGAAGATGAAACTCAAATACTTCGGCCACCTAATGAGAAGGAAGGACTCACTGGAGAAGTGCCTAATGCTGGGAACGATTGAGGGCAAAAGAAGGGGATGACAGAGAATGACGTGGCTGGATGGAGTCATCGAAGCAGTAGGCAGAGAGCTTAAATGGACTCCAGATGATGGTAGAGGACAGGAAGGCCTGGAGGAATATTGTCCTTGGGGTCGCAATGGGTCAGACACGACTTCAGAACTAACAACAACAACAAAATAGCCCTCCTGATTAGGAGGAATTCCCACTGAATTACAATTTTCCTCACTTTTAAGTTTCTTTCAATACTAAAGTAAAAAATGGGTTTGACTGACAGGCCATTGCTGTTTTCACTGACATCAGAAACTCTTATTTCTCTGAATGTAGATTTAGAGTATTTTTAGCTCATCTTCTTCATTTTTGATGTAATTGATGTAGGGTGCAAAAATGGCAGCCACATAATTTTGCATCTACCCAGTATTTAATTTGATATATGCAAAAAGTGACTCTTTCAGAGTTCTTGGATTAGAACTCTTACATCAGCTAGAGAGTGCCTGCCTATAAATGAAATTTTCTAGCCTGCCAAATTAAAATTTAGTAGGCAACAAAATGTATATATTTATTTATTAAAGGTGCTTGATGCTGGTTCAATTGGGCAAATGTATGCAACTTACAAAGCAATAGCTGTATCATCCAACAAGCAGCAGTATTCATAATCAAATTTGAAGCAGTTTCTAGATGTGCAGAAAAGCAGTCCAAAAAGGATGCTTACAAACAATGTGCAGAACCTACTTGCTTGAAGCTCCTAACACAATGATTATCCTAAGCCAGTGTTTTGCAGTCTGTGCATGGAACTAATGCAATTTTTATTATTATGGTTAGTTAAATATAATTAACTAAATTGTAGCTATTAATTATGTTTACAGAAATCTTATTCTTTGAGATTAAAGTAAATAAATTTAGCAATCTTTAATCTGTTGAGATTTGAACATGAATACAGGATTTATAATGATGAACAAGATTGTAGATTGCCTCTTCTCATCACTTGCATTTTATTGTGCTTTTTATTTTCAGTATTCTTTATAAATAGATACATGCAAATAAAAAGCAAGTTTTCATACAGAGTTGCAGACTACTCAAGATATCAAAGTTATTTACTTCATTGATCTGATTATGCTAAGCCAGAGAAGGTAGCCTATAGCCTCCCCCCACCCCCATTTGTGAACCTCCATTGTCCATTTTAATACAATCCAATAATATGCTATAGCTGCACTGAGCAGTTATAGAGTAACCGCTCGCCACCGTGGCTGAGTGGTTAAGACACTGGTCTTGTCAACCAGAAGATTGGCAGTTCAAGACCCAAGCACTGCATGATGGGGTGAGCGCTCGTTCCTGTCCCAGCTTCTGCTAACTTACCAGTTTGAAAGCATGCAAATATGAGTAGACAAATAGGTATCACTTTGATGGGAAGGTAACAGCATTCCGTGCACCTCAGTATATAGTCATGCCTGCCAAATGAGCATGGAAGCGTCTTTCGACAATGCTGGCTCTTCAGTTGTGAATCGGTGATGAGCACCATCCTCTAGAATTGGACACAACTGGACAGGGAAACCTTTACCTTAAGAATGAGTTTGGCTAGTATCTTCTAAAAGCTTTACATCAAACACAGATTGTGTCAAACACAGATGTATTCAGCTATTAAAATGAAACAACAGAATGAAGAATGTAAAAACAGTCAAGGAGACAAACACTTATGAATTATTATGCGTATTATAATTCGTGTCTGTAAAATGTTTCCTTGGCTATACTTAACTTGTTTTGTGACCATTCTTCTCTTTGTTATCATTTTGCTTTTTTCAGACTGAAGTCTTTTGGCAACATTTTCCTGCTTTAAATGAATCCTCAATTAATATATGGACATCTGCAGGAAATTAATCAAGACTCTGGACACCCACAAAAGAAAAAAAAAGTAATTAATCACCTGCTTAAAATAAATAAAGTTTTATTGGAAAAAAAGAAGCATTTCTTTCTATTTGTTTTTAGATGTAAAATTTTAATAGTTCAATGCAAACTCCTGTAATCATTAAATCATTAGTGGCTAATGTTTGAAACAGCTCTTGCAATTAAGTCTGTGATGTTACTAATAATGCCTTATTTAGTATTTGTAGTCTTTTAAATAGCATGAGCTATTGCCCTGTATCCAGAAGGGGTCAGTCTTGCTTTTTTTTCTCCCCTTAAAATGAGCTTAAGAGTATACTCTTAGTGTAAAATACTGTAATAATGCTGGCCATTGTGAAGGGATGTTCTTGGATCTAGAAACTTGTTTTAACTGTATTTCTGCACATAATATGTATCTGTTATTAAATAAAATGATAACAACTTGGAAGTAAAGCGTACATGCACAATCTGAATGTTTTTAAAGAATAACTGTTAGAGTATTGCTAAGAAGATGGTAGAGATATGTATTAATTTTTGGTAATATATGATAAGTCCTTTATACAATTGTACTATATCCATTTTGGCTTGGGATCCTTGCAGTATATGTTGGTAACGTAAAATTCAAATAATTTGATACTGCCATGTGTAAAATTAGACAGTTATGTTTGATGATTTTAGGGGTCTTAAGGTTGTCTCTTTACTAATTAACATTTCTTGTTTTTCTAATTTATGTTACAGTTAAATATAGTTTATTGTACTTTTCTGTGACTTCTGCAAAGCAGTAATTCAGAATTCTATTGTGTTAAAACTGTAAATATAGCAGAATGTTAATAAATGTCACTTACATTAGTAGGATTTTCATTTTGCTATACACCAGTGTTCAAATGGAGACTTTAAGGGAGAAATCCTAAAACAGCCCAAATAGAACATGCATGCTCTCATTTGGGCCATTGGATAGCAAATGGCAAGGATGGAAGAAGATATGGCACTATTTAATGACAAGTCTCAGTTTATTCAATCACTCAAATGTCTGCTGTCTTAACCAATTCTCACATCTAAGGCTATTGACAGACCAAGTAACTGTTTATCTCAAAATTTGCTCTATAGTGTTGCTTGCATAATGTGTCCTAAAAATATAGTCTTCATTATTTTTGTAAAAGCTTAAAAAATGTGACTCAGGCAAGCCCAGTCTAGGCCTAATGTTCATGCTGGGAGGGATACCACAGGCAGAATGTAACTATTTTTCGTGTTTGAATTGTACTTGTGCATGTATGCAATTCACATACGTATTACATTGGTAATGTTTGATGAATGTGACTTGTATGTAGTTTCAAACAGTTAAGGATTCCTGTCGTAAGATGAAGATGTATAGTGGGTATGACCAGTATTATCTGTGGATTTTTTTAGGGTGGTTGTGTTGTTTTCTTTAAATTAAACTTTTTTAGGGCTCTCACTGAAGCTTCAGTTTCCCATCTCAGAATAACAGAAATCTTTGATGCCAGGCTTTAGCAATTTTGGTCAGAGATAATTTGCAGAGAAGGAGCAAAGGATGGGGGGGGGCACTTGAGGCCTTATGTAATTCCCAAGGCCTCAGGTTCTCCACCTCTTTAATGAATTTCACTGAATTCTTGTAACACAACAAGCATGTTTAGTATTTCCTTTTGGAGCACACAAAACCTACAGGAGACATGGTGAACAAAGTTCATTGTATCTGGTTTGGCACAGCCCACTTGCTAAATATGCTACCCCATTTTACTGCACCACTTTAAAGCTGCTGCTTTTGATAAACATTATAATACATTTTATTATATCTGGCACTTCGCAACAAACTACATAGGTGAGAAAAACTTCCCTCCCACACTAGAGAAAAATGCTGACCATATAAAAATACTAGGTCTGTAATGAGACTTAAAATTACATGTGTGTTTTTAATTTGCTCCTAGAACCATGTACAATAATTTACAGAAACAACTCCCCAAATGCCTTGTTTCCTTTAAATAAGTATCACCAGGGATTAATAGCATCACCTTCAGCAGAGATGCATTTGTTTTCAAAGTGGTGTCAAATCCTCTCTTCATTTCCTGGGTTGTTTAAGACCAACATGCTTTGTAACAGTGATATTTGAGTCTTTTGTTAAGGTATTTTGGGACAGCTGTGTTTTTATTTGCAAAGAGATGCAAATCACATCCCTTCAATTTTGGGGAGAAAATGCATATCTTCAGAGAGATGTGGAAATTTTTGGAGTAATATTTCTGTAGCCTAATCATTTTTAATATTGGCCATCTCCCCTGAATTATCATACAATTTTTAAAACCTTATTCAGTGGTTAAAGATATATATGTTAGGCTTGCAGTCCTATAGCCAGTTTCTTGATGAGGAATGATTTCAGCACACCTTAATTTTAGATAGATACGTAGAATTTTGCTGTAAATTATATGTCATTACTGAAAAATATGTAAGTAAAATGTTGTTTTTATAACATGTCTTACAATAAACAATGAAATCACATTTTTAAAAGATGCCAACTGGCTTTCTAAGTGCAATTGTAAGCACCACTGAAAGCAAAGCAACTTCTAAATGGATAGGGCAGAAGTTTACTATTCTCATTTTCCGTATGATAATCTAAGCTGTCGCTCTTCCCTGCGCATAGAACTGCTTTTAGAAAAGAATATGCATGAGGATTGCTAAATACCTGATATTTAAATTTTAATTTTTCAAGCTTTAATAACATTTAATTATATTTGTTTTTTGAATCTTTGGAGGGCAGGAAAAATATGGCTAAACAAAGTTTGGGAACTGTGGAACTGGTAATGAGATTTTGAATGTGAGTGTATTTGGGGGATGGAGTGGGAGACTGGTGAACAAAGTTGTTTTATTACTTTGATTTTTTAATTTAAAATGAGAGTGTGGAGTGTTTCTGTCAAGAGCCACACATTTTTAATGATTATTGGATGGGACCTATATGCTGGTGGGAGGGGAGGGCAGGGCTGAAGCCAATAATGAAAGGAGATGGAAACCAAATGAACAAGGTCACCCTTTTCTCTCAGACCCCCTCCTATATTTCTTCAATATCTCTTTATCATTCTCCCCTCTCAACATATCACTCCAGAGAAAAATTGATACTCTGACCAGGATCGAGGGCCATTGGGAACAGGCCTCACACAACTTTAGTAGAGAAGATTCCCTCTGAATTTACATTGAGAAAGAAAGGAAGACTAAATAAGGGGAACTACGAACCCTGGTTCATAGGGGTTAGGCAGGTGAATGGGTTTAAGCATAACCTAATAATAGAGAGATTTGGATATTTCAACTTGTCCTAGAGCAGGAGTGTCAAACTCGATTTCATTGAGGGCTGCATCAGGGTTGTGTTTGACATTGGGGGCCCAGGGGGAGGGGCATGGCCAGGGTGGGCATGGTCAACTCGACATCACTCCTGTTGGGGCCTGTGGTGGCCTGAGCACTTTGCCAGCGAAAACAGGCTCCTGAACTCCATTTTTGGCTGCCATGGTCTCCTGCAGCCCTCTGCCAGTGAAAACGGAGTTCAGGAGGGCCGTGTGTAACCCTCCTGAACTCTGTTTTCACTGGCAGAGGGTTGCAGGAGGCCGTGGCAACCGAAAACAGACCTTGGGAGCCTGTTTTCTCTGGCGGAAGCACTGCAGGCTGGTCCTTCATTGTTTTCAGGGTGGCCTCACGGGCAAGATCTAAGTACCCTGCGGGTCAGATCCGGCCCCATGGGCCTTGAGTTTGACACCCCTGTCCTAGAGCTTTCAGGCAATTTCTCTCACTCCTGAATGACATCTGGGGGGATGATGGGGCCAGATTTTGGGTGCCCACTGCCATGCCATTATTAATCAAATGGAGGGAGTTTGGCAAAAGATCTAGCCCTTGTTTCTGGATCTTGTCCCCAATCCTCCCTTAGCTATAGTGGCTTATTCATTATGAGGATCCCTGCCTAAATTCTGAAGTTCAGCAGCCCAGATGCACTTTGGCACTTTAAAAATGTAAAATTATCCAGTCATGCAAGAGTTATAGATTACCTTCCTTAAGATACTATGTTTATACTTTCTCTGGTAACCCTGAAAAGCTATCTAGTGATATTTTTTCTTAACTTGTGTGCTATTCTAGTTGTGGTAAGAGTTTCTGGAAGTCAGATCCTGCTACCGATAAATGATCTACTCAGTTCTGTATTAGAAATAGGTTCATCACCCCAGATCTTGGGAAATTTAGACATTAGTGTTGACTGCAACAAAACCTGATGAAACTTGTGTGGTGCATCAAATATTAAGAAAATTATACAGGCCTAATTTAGAGCAAAAGGGGAAGGGAAGTAGCAAGCACTGATGCAGATGCACAAAGAAACTTTTGTGGGTTAGCTTAATCATGTTTAAATAGACCTCCCGGAAGCAACAGGAACATAGTATCAGCAGCTTATCTCTTAACTGTGTTTATTTGCACCTACCAATCAGCCACATGTTTACCTTGTATTGATAGTGCAAAGTTTAGAATTTCAGTGGGGTGACAATGGGGCAAGTTGGGTTATTCTCTGCAGCAAACAACTTCCAGGTGAGGTAGAGGAAAAGGATGTTTTGTGTAACTAGACAGGTGTGGCTTTCTCAAGAAGTTTTATTTACATTTCCCTGGATCTAGTTAGCTTAAATGTTGCTTTTGGGAAAGTGTAAAAAGATACCTGCATTGATTTTGCTACACCAAACACCTAAACCAAATGCTGCTGTTGGGAAACAGCTACTCGGTAATCAAACCGGGAGGAAGCTACTGGTGTCTAGAGGTTTAGAACTGATGGCAGGATATGAACATATTACATCTAAAATCAGTACTTTGTTCTGAAATATCATCTAATTTCTTAACAAGAAAAAAAGAGAATTTGCTTTCACACTCCTAATACATCTTCTTCTAGAGTTTGAACTGGAAAGCATTGGTGGTAGGCTGCCAATTTTTTTTGGCATTTTTTAAAAATCGGGATTAATTCAGCCTGAGTTGCTTGAAGTCTTTGGCTGCAATTCAATATGCATTTACTTGGGAGTAAGTCCTTTTGAACTCAAAATGACTGCCTTCTGTGTAGATGTCTACAGAATTGGGAGCTTATTACACATTACTGTTGCTCTAGCCTTACCTCTGGTTCATTTTGTCTTGACCCAATGACTTTGACTAGCACACAGATATTGATTGACTGTAGATTAACTCCTATTGGGTACATAACTTCCTGTTCTGAGGCTGCTGAGCTGTCAACATACCTTTTTATGTTGCTTCTATTTGTGTTGAATAACCTTGGAATCATTAACTGTGATTCTTATCTGAGCACCAGGTAGCAGCTTGGATTACACTGTGGCTATTTTCTACAATATCTCTTTCCCCTAGTCTTGCCAATGGATCTTTTCAAGGCAACTCACTTACTTAGCTATATGTCTGGCTACACTTATGATTTATTTTAATAAGTGAAGGTTAAATTTTTGTGTCTCAAGGATCCAAACCTCCTATATGGCTTGATCTCATCTGGGTATTGCTGCTTATCCAACCTCATTGAACTAAGAGGCTGGCTGCATCCTTTGGTGCAAATAGGAAGCAGTATTTTATAACTGAGTAGCCAGTTGAATAATGATGGGTTGTTAGGAATGTTGTCGGCCTTAGTTAGCCAGGAAAAAAAGATTAATTCTTCTAAAACCAGTGAAAGCTGGATAAAGCATGCATCCCTGGATATCTCATCACCATGTTATTTTTACATAGTTGTTTTTCAGGCCAGGCTTCTGGTTCTTCTGCTGAAGTCAGAAAGGGGAAAATCTGGGATGAGGAAAAGTATCTCTCGAAGTAGAATATGTATTTGGGGCATATATCTATACATAGTATCTTTCTCCACAAGAATCTATGGGTTGGATTGAAAGAAGGTGATTGATTGACAGTGACTGAGGGTGAATCAAAGTCTGGGTCCCCACATTACACCATACTGGTGTCCAGGTCTTGATACTCTTCCTCTGAATGTTTTTCTATTACTAGGAAAGAAAGTAATGAAATTTTAGAAACCATATTCCTTAGCCTTCTTCATAGGAGAGTTTGCATTAACAAGATTCTATATTTTGCAACATGTAGGATGAGTTTTCCTAAAGAAATGCCGCAAGCAGAAAGTAAATGTTACAAATGTCCAGCACACTGAACAAGAGATGGGATGTTTCTAATAACAGTCAAGTTTGCAGCAAGTGGCAGCATCTGGCCAATCTTGTCTAGGCTTAGAAGCTAAGCTAAATCAGATCTGGTTAGCATTTAGTTGGGAGATCCCTTGGGAATACAAGGGCTGTAGACTTAAGATGAAAAATAGCCTGGGATAAAACAATAGGTTTACATTCTTCACCAACAATGTTGTGCAGATGGGTTTATGAGTCTATTTGATTTAAAGGACATTTTATCTGGCTTGATGCTGTGAGGAGCAATTATTATTATTACTAAATAAATTTATATGACTGTCAAACCCACATATGGTGACTCTGGGCAGCTTACAACATTAAATGGAACAGGAATAAGACATTATCAGAAGGGTGGGAACAAGTCTAGAAAAATCTAAAGGGATCAAAAGGCAAGGAGATATTGCTTACCAGGTTATGTGTTATGATGGATTTCCATGACCTTGCTATAAAATTTGAAAAATTAGCTGCCCAGTCTGCACAATACCTTCCTGCTAGGTTCAAATGATGAAAAAAAATATTGTAAAGGTGGTGGTACTAAGATAATGGATACTTGTAAACCCCTGGATTGTGATTAATGAACTGGGACATCTTGACAGAAAGCTTTCCTGATACGAAAAGATTTTAAAAAAACCAAAAATATGTAATAGATGGTATGTGGAACTGAGAGAAAAGACTGCCAGCTAAGGACATCCTGGGTTGGCAATTCTGTCTCCAGTAAGTGCCTTTTAAGCTCAAAATGTTGTTGGAAATATCTGAACCATCTGCTAAGCCTCAACAGAGCTTAGATTTTAGTAAGCGCATTATTTTTGAGCTTGCTGTTCTTATCCAAGAATGTGACTTGGTTTAGCAAGCCATGAAATCTCTAGAGTCCACTGTGAAATGAGTCAGAAGTGCAGCAATTGGTCCTCTCTGAAAAATTATTTTTGGTTACTTTCGGTACATATCTCTGAACTATTTTTTATAAAGCCACTAAAAAAATCAGAAGCAGCATAGAATCTATAATTAAAGACCCGGTGGCTATAATGGGAATGGATTTTTGAACTCAAGGCAAACCCCTTCTGGCACTTCCTGTGCCTAATAACCATCAACAGAAAAATTACATCCAATTGGCTCCAGCTGTTAAGTCTACAACAAACATAATTATTGCTGGGGAAGAAAAAAGGAAAGTGAACTTTAGAAACATCACTAAAAACCCACAATACCAAACTAAACCCAAGGATGAATTGGCTCAAATGATGAAATGGCACCATTCAATTGGGTCGGTAATATTTTGTGAAGAGAAGAAAGAAAAACCAACTTGGGCAGCTTTTCACTGTTCTGTGGCAGGCTAGCAATGTGTATCTATTCTGCTCTTCTGTGAAATTAGTGCTTAAAATTTGGAATTTTGTTGGATTTTACTAAAATATTCCATGTTGAAGAAGAAGCTTCAGCATTCTGCCTTTTCTTCTTGGCCTGCTATCTATCCTAATGAAACAAATTTTCTTTTGAGCTGCCTGGGGATATCAGCTGAACTTGACCAAAACTCCTCTGACCTGTTTCACTTCCTCTCTGTTGTCACCTGCTTGCTTACCTAACTATTCTATATCCGAGGCAGTAGGAAATGAGGATGCTTATCAGAAAAAGAGAAGTAACTACTTCAATGTCTATGGAGATTCTCAGTCATCCAGGTCGTGGTTGTCCCAAAGGTGCTTTTTCAAAAGGCAACTGGACTTTCTGGATTTTTTTTGGAGACATTTTGCTTCTCATCTTTTCAACACTTCCAAGAAGTGGGGTTTTGGCCTTCTTGACTCAACAGAAATGCTATCAGTGGTGACGATGGAGAATGGGGAGCAAGAGTTCCTTGCCCTTTCTTCTACAGTTAGTGGCAGTAACTTGTGTTTGTTTGTGTGTATGGGTTGCAGTAGTGTGTTTCTCAGTTCCTAGGCAACTGATGGAATTAATGAAAGGCTAAAAAACAATGGGCCAGAAAATTTGATCACCATATGTCTTAAAATACATTTCTGGAGAGGGCCTCATCCATAATTAAGTGATGTGGAATGGTCACAATAGAAATCAATGTATGTGAGTGACTGAGCTTATCTGATCAACCTCCCTCCTAGGCAACATTATTGGCCAACACTCAATCTATTCTTACTACCTTACCACTTGTACATGATGTTGATAAGGTGGCTATTTTTCATTTCCTCTTATCCTTAAGTAACTTCACCATAATATTTGGAAGAGCAAAGTGCTTTTTCAAGAGGCAACTGGACTTTCTGGATTTTGTGGATAGAACACTGCTACAGTTGTGTTGCTTTTTGAGGAATATCTTGGGACTCTTACCCAGGATCATTTGTTTTGTTCCCAGAATTCAGAGATTGTGGCTCTGCATGTATAATACCTTGCTCCCTATTCCAGCAGGTCTGTCCTGGTATCTGCCTGCTTTGTACATATGTATTTAAACTATTTGTTTCTGGTGCCTGCCTTTTACTTATAGTGTGCTTACTTCTGGCTGTATCTGTTGGATTTCGGTCTTAGTGGTGCTATGAGATGGGGTATTCTCAGAATACCTGGGGAAGGTATAACAGCATTAATTCTGTGAAAACGCACATAAGAACCAAATTAAAGAATCAACCCAAAGAGCTCCTTGGCCCAATAATTAGTTTCTACCAGTGTCTGGCTATAAGTTTATAAAAGAGCCTAAAGGCTTCCTCTTTCTACTTTACCATAATATCTGATGCTGGAAAGAATTAAATGGTTGAAACAAGCACACCTAATGGCTCACTACACTTGAATGACATCCAAAATCTATATCTAATAGGGAAGAATCCAGCTTCATTTTGTGTGTGTGAGTACATGTGGATAGGAAGGTCTGGGTCCTAACACTCGTTTTTTTCCTGATATTGTGGCATCTTTGATTGCAGAGTTTTGAGTTTGTTTTGTTGGGGAGCAGTAAAGCTTTTTCTCAGAGGCAAGATAATTTATGTAACATTCTTGTTTGGTGTGATTATTTATTAACTATCAGATCGCAACTGAAATGTTCCGGTGCAAACACAGCTGCAATGACAGCAGTGTTGGCTTGACCTCTAAACGAGGCTACAAGGAATATTGCTGCAAGACAATGAAAATAACAGCACTGACTTGAATTAATAGGTTTAGGAAACCCAGAGTCACACATGTTGTATGTGGGTTTATATCTTATTTTCAGATTTCTAAAAATGCAATAGCATCTTCTGCAAAGGGGACTGATAATTTACAGAACCAGGACAGACATGAGGAGTGAATTTAATTCATTCCTGCATTACTATTCCTGAGGAAAGTCCACTTCTGCAGCTTCTACTTCACAAAGAAGAAAAAATGCAGTTTGAGGAAAATAATTTTAAACATTGTTTTACATACCCTGTGCTTCTGTAATTGTGCTAAATCAGTTTTGGGATTATAATAAGACTGCTTAGCACAGTTGCAGTTTGTTATCACATGACAGCACTTTGCAGAAAACATTGGATTTCTGGACACAACAGAAAAACCATCTTAATAACTTTCTACAGAGAGGAGAGAGATCCAGATTTTTTGCAGGATATAAGTTGAAAGTGCTGATATCTGACCGCATTCCTTTATCTGAAAGATGCTTGTGGAAAACCAGATGGAATTGTGTGATGAAATTGGAAGCCTGCTTGTTTAATGCAGAAAATGTTTTTGAAGAGAGAGATACCTTTTGTCTCAGCTTGGAGTCCAGTGGTATTCAGAGACAGCAGAAAATTTCTATCTAGGGAGCCTGCTTTCTTCGCAAAAAGAATAACAGTTGGAGGTTTTCTAGTCCAACCGCCTGCTCAAGCAGGAGACTCTCTACCATTTCAGACAAGTGGTTGTTCAATCTCTTCTTAAAAACTCCAGAGATGGAGCATCCACAACTTCTGAAGGCAAGCCATTTCACTGATTGATTGTTCTGTCAGGAAATTTCTCCATATTTCTAGATTGGTTCTCTCCTTGATTAGTTTCCATCCATTGTTTCTTGTTCTGCCTTCAGGGGCATCTTTGCAATGGAGTTTGCAAATACAACCCTTCCTGCTGTTAACCTCATCTCTGGGAAGAAAACCTAGGTTAAAAAATGTTAAAAACAGAGACTCACATTATAGTATAATAATGATAACAAAGTCATGGGGAGATAAAGAAGAGGAAAGGGAGGGAAGGAGGGAGAGAGAAGAGCAGTAAGAAATGGAGAAATGAAAGTATTCTGAGAAAGATAAATGAGAGCGAGCATTGTGAAGACCATATTCTTGCCTTCCCTTGTCTATCAATAATGAATGCACGTGGGATTTCTACGTGGAGGAAATGATGTGCACTTTGACTGCTAGTCTTCTGTCATGTTTCACAATTGATTTATAGGAGGAAAAGTGATGTGATCGTTTTTTTTTTTGTTTATTTTATTTTTATTTAAAATTTGTAATTTTATTATAACACATATATGACATTCACATAACATACAACATATAGATATCTTATCATTTTTAAGCATTGTTTCATCATGGTCTTCCTTCTGTTAATTTGTCTTTTTTCCCCTATGTCTTCATTTCATTCCTCTTCTTTTTTTCCCCCCGTTATCCTTTTTTTTTTCTCCCCCTATAGAGATCTATATATTTTAATTATATCTTTAATATTATACATTTCTACATTCTCATTATATACATTTTTATTCCACTCGCATTCGTCATCTTCTGGCTGATGTTCTCGGTTTGGTGCTTATGGGCAAACTGTGTGATCGTAACTGACGTTTTTCTATGAAAAACGTATATATTCATTTATACTGTTCATTTTTAGCTACTCTCCTATTACTGGCTCTCATTGGAAACCAGATGGATTGGCGTTTTGCTTTAACCCTTACAACAGAACACTAAGAATCATACCTAAGAATGGCAAGATAGGTAAGACCAATGAAGTGCAGGTTGGCTGCATGACACTTACGGCTCTGTCCTTCAACCCAGGACTGCCAGTTGTTGATAGGTTTACCTGGTGCCTGCCTGCTGTATCATCAAATTTGTCCAAAACTGCAGGAATAGAATTTCACCTGAAACATGGGTGTAAAAAGCAAGGCTTATTACCTTTGATGGCAGTCCACCAACTCACTTCTTCAAGGACCTTTCTCACAGCATTCTCCAGAAAGCTTTGAAAAGATGCCAGTCAACCATTCCAGCATCACCACTGGGAGGAGGAGAAAAAGTGATGGGGAAATCGTAAGAAACATCATTTCATCTCCAATGTCCACCAGTTGATGTGGCTACATCATTTAGCCGAAAAGGAGAGCTGAATTCTTGAAATGTTTAATCAGAAAAGAATACACACATGGGGAAAATATGTAAGGAACCTTTCAAGAAAATATGTATTTATGGGTGTCCATAGGGTTGAGAAAAACTCAAGATGGCAAGCACAACTATGTGACTGAAGCTGTGTCCCTTTTTAACACATCACATGCCCATAAAAAAAGACGTGGGGTTTTGTTCACAGAGTTGTCTATGTCTCTGTCTCTGTCTCTCTCAATATATTATATTATATGTAAATATATTAATATGTAAATATATTTACATATGTTGTTCAAGGGACTGGACAACCATTTATCTGAAATAGTATAGGGTTTTCTGCCTGAGCAGGGGGTTGGTCTAGACCTCCAAGGTCCCTTCCAACCTATTTCTATTTCTATTTCTGTTCTGTTCTGTTCTGCTCTGTTCTGTTCTGTTCTATCCTATTCTATTCTACTCTATTCTACCCTACGCTACCCTACCTAAAGATGGAACGTATGAATTGTAATAATTCCATAGGTTTTGTGGGAAGGAATCCTAATTAACACTTTGTGGTATAGGGTGCTCATTCTCCATCATTGTGTTTTCCTATTGTGCAAATGTTAAAGGTATAGGCAGTTTGCCAGAAGGAAATAAAAATTAATAGTAATTGTACAAATACGGGCCACAGCAGTCTGTCAGAGCACATGCTTTCTGTAGCAGGGTACAAAATGTCAACAAAAAGGATGAAATTGAGTCTACCTGGAGAACATAGTGCTCAGCCAAGGAAAACTGATGGCATGGCTATTTTCATGAGGCAGTGACTAAAGGTTTTCAGATGCCAGTGTGATATAATGGTTATGGTGTTGGACTAGAATTGGAGAAACCTTAACTTAACTCCATTCTTAACTATAGAAGCTCCAAGGCAGGCACTAACTCTCCTCTCAATCTATTTTGTAGAATTTATGTGGAGAAGAAAATGGAGAACAGAGGGCCATGCTGTGTAACCAGCCTGGGTTCCAATCAAATAGAGAGCATATACTGCAAATCTAACCCATAATGGAATATGTGAGTTGTGCAGGGAGAGAAATTTCCATCTGCAGTTTCAGTGTTGGAAGAAACCCTTGAAGGATGTTGTATGGACAGGATAAAATGTTTAGCTGATCTCTAAAACTTTGGGTTTTCCTTGAGAGTGTCAATTTAGTTATAGCTATTGGGGGGGCAGGGGAGAAAAAGAAGTCCTACCCCAGAAAAAATTGCCATAGCAGAACCAAAACATTGAGATCTTTATCAAACCATCTTCATCTGACCATCAGAATTTGTTCTGACTATTAATAGGCCAATTAAGAGGCTGTCTTTTTGTGCTAATAAAGTTAATGATTTCTTGCTGTTGGCATTGCAAAATAGTAAAGATTTTTTTTAAAAAAATCTTGCATCTGAACAGTCTTGCTCTACCCAATGCCTTGTTCATAGTTTGGGTTTCCCATATAAGGTATGATTTACACTGCATTAAAATTGACCAAGCTTTCTCAATGAAAACTCAGAACACTTTATAATCTCTTACTATAAACATCCTGAACGCTCATTAACACAAAGAGGAGGATTGCCTGAATTTGATTCGTGTAGTTGTAAAGCTCATTTTGTTTTTCTTAAGTACAAAGCAAATAATGAAGTCAGCTGATCCACATGTCCTTTCTGGTTTCATAATGTATAACCAAGCTGACTTCAAATCTTTCAGCACCCACTTTGGTGGTTTTTTCCCACTTCTTGCTTAAGGCCTTCACTTAAGAAGTAAATAATTCTTAGCCAAGATGAGCGCTTTCAAAGTAGAAATACATTACAGGTAGTCCTCGATTTGCGACCACAATTGAGCCCAAAATTTGCTAAGTGAGACATTATTTAAGTGAGTTTTGCCCCATTTTATGACCTTTCTTGCCACAGTTGTTAAGTGAATCACTGCAGTTAAATTAGTAACACGGTTGTTAAGCGAATCTGGTTTCCCAATTGACTTTGCTGATCATAAGGTGTCGCAAAAGGTTAGGGTTTGAGCCCAGGGCACTGCAACATAAATATGACTCAGTTGCCGATTGTTTGAATTTTAATCATGTGACCATGGGGATGTTGCAATGGTCGTAAATGTGAAAAATGGTCATAAGTCACTTTTTTCAGTGATGTAACTTTGAACGGTCACTAAATGAACTGTTGTTAAGTCAAGGACTACCTGTACAAAAATCAAAAGGGTTTTGACTGCTAGAACTGAATGTAGTAGGTGCCATTTTTTCAAAGCAAGATCTCATGCCTGACAGAAGATGAATAGACTTGTTTTTTGCCACCCTTTTACAACATCCCAATCTAGGGGGAAGGCGAAAACATCTTTACGTCCTTCAGTCATTGCTTGGTTCAGTGACCCATGAGTCCAAGAACATAAGCTGAAAGAACAGGTTCAAGGTTGCTCTGGAGGTCAGCAGGAGGGACCCAGAAATGCTTGCTTTGCTCATGGTATAATTAAGGCATAAAACGGGGGAAATTATGGTTGGCACTTACTGGGCCAGTCTATGCATGCATGCAGACGCGTGTGCACTAGTTTTAAATGCAAAGGGGGAGGGGCTCTGTTTTGAAGAGAAAATAGTCTTCTGCAGTGGGACATAGATGTTGAGGGTCAGTTTTTGGGACAAAAGATCTTATTTAAAACCAACCTACTGGTGAAGAGTAGAAGGATTGCTGCTGTGTGTGCGTATGTGTGTTTGTATAGGGGTATAAAAAATAAACACCAACTGGTAAAAGAGTAGAAAGTTTGCTACTGAAGTATACTTCGTGTGTGTGTTTGTGTAAAACCGGAACTGGAGGGTTATTCAGCTGTAAGAATATAAAAAGAACTTTAGCTTAATCCATTACCCTATTATTCTTAAACAGTGGTAGCTGGGAAGCCAATAAGCAAGCCTTGAATATGGTAGTAGCTTTCTTCTATTCTTGCTCCAAATGGTCAGTATTCAGGGTCTGCTACATCCAGACCTGGATATTTTAATTTGTTCCTTATCCTCAGAGAGATCAGCTTTCATTAACTTCCTAAATCCTTTTGAAAGCCATCAAAATGAGCAATTACATCATGGGAAGCAATTAAAAGGCATTTTGTATTGGTTGTTTCTGTGTGTCTGGGTTGGAGTAGTAGGGCTAACATGAATCAGTTAGGCAAAATATGCTTAGATTTTCTTATCCTCACGTTTTACTTTGCATCTTAAGCCACAACGAAAGCTACAAAACACTATAAGTCTCTGAAGAACTCTTGAGGACTAGAATGTTTCCTATTCTGAAATGTCATCAGATGTTGCTAATTATTTTTCACATTTTAACAGCATGATAAGGACACAGCCTGGCTTTAAAAAGCAATGATCTGAACTTCTAAGCATATTGGGACATATCCTAAGTAACCCTTAAAGCTATAAATACACCTAGATGTGACTTATTTTCCTAATGCTTAATCACTGGATACAATTATTTGGTGAAGAACCAGTACCTTGGATTCTATATTACTGAAAGGCATTGTTACAGACAGAAAAGCCATTATTTTCTTTATTATCTTGCAGAGTCCTTGGGTAAGTTGTGTATGAACTGAAATAAAGTGTAAGGGAGCAACATATAGCCTGCAGCCTGGACTTGTTTTCATTGCCTGCTATAACAAGGTAGTATATTGCAAAATAAAAAATACAGTATATTATCTTATCTTCTGTTTGTTTCAGAGTGATTGGACAATGGTTTCAAGCCTCGCCCAACAATTTAGCTTCTAGATCAAATGCTACTGTTGCCTTATTCCCAGATCAACAGTGAAAAAGGCTAGCCACTCCTCATACAAGGCATTCTGCAACATGCCAGCTCCATCAGGGATAAAATGTTTTCTAGGTCTTCCTTTCCTTTCCATCGTATAACAATGAAAAATCAATCTGCTTTCCTTCATTTGTCTGGATCCCATTCAGTTGCATCCAACAGATGGATTTTTGGTTTTATTTAGTTCAACATTCTCAGGATAGCTTTCCCAATTAAGAGTCAATTAAGGTCTTGAAATCAATGAATGTGTATTCTTCTTTAGGAGTCCACTGAGAGCATGTTGCCCTGGCCACTCAGAACTTGATATAATCCTTCGGTTCCTTCATGATGTCAATGCCTATGCGTTAACAGACAGCAGCATCTGATTAATATTGCCCAAACTTGGAAACTAATTAGGGTTATATAGACTAAACTGGAAAGCCTGAAAAACATTGTAGAGAAGGTAGTGGCAAACCTATTTTGTTCAGCTACCAAGGACTGCATGGATGCCTCCATATGGGTAGAAGGAATTGAGCTTGGCATCTTGGAGACTTCATCTGTGTTGTCTTATCGCTGAAGCATATCAATAATTTAAACAGTAGAGCATTCTATTAGAACTTCCACATTGGAGTGATTTATCAAGGCAGCTGTAACTGTAATAGAAATCTGGTTTTCTCGGGAAGTAGATGGCATTTTCTGTATTTTTTGTACATGTATATATGAACATATATCATAGAACAATCAAGGGTTGTAGAATTTTCACCAGCAAAAGAAGCACAGCTCTGAGGAGAAATGGCTAAACTTTATTCAATAAGCATTGGGTGCTTGCTTTGCAAAAATAGAGACCCTGAACAATAGGAAGATAAAGATTTTTTTATAGATTTTGGGGTTGGGGGATAGAAAATCTAAAGGACCTGATTTGTGGACACATTTTGAGCAAGTGAGATGGGCACTTAAACAAAGGAAGATGCATTTTTCTATTGTAAAATAAAGCTGCTAACAATTCCATAGTTAAGAGGATGGAAATTGGAGACAATCATGCAGACTTGATTAGGGTGGGCTATCTGTTGTTTCTCACCTCCTTATTTCCTAGATAAACTTTTTAGGTGAGAGTTTTCAATTGTCTTCTTGTAATTGGATTAAAAGGCTATTTTGGCAAAGAAGACATAGAAACGTCTGAGTTATGTATTAACCTGGAGCTGGTCTACTTTACAAATGCAAGTGGTGTGGAGGAAAAAGGATAGCTGAAGGAAATGGGGAAAGGGTTTGTAACTGGAGGGGGGAGGACAAAAGGAGAGGCAAAGAAGAAGGGTGGGGGAGTTTGGAGAAGAGTTTGCAGTTTTATTTTATTATTTGTATTTTATTATAATTATTATTTTATTTTATTATTGTTATTATTTTTAATAACAATGCTCTTTATATCTGATTCTGTAATTAGAAATCACTTCTGTAACTGCTTCTTTTTCCTACTCCAGCCAGGGTCCTCAGAGTTTTTCTTACCTTGTGTAGGATTTAGCATTTCTTCAAGTCTGCTCTAAACCAGCACTTCTTAATTTTCTGCTCAAAATACCTTGAATTTCAACTTCCATATCCCCCAGCTGAGGACTGAGGGATTTGACATCCAATATAATTTCAGCTTGTTTGGAGGAATCTGGCTTAGACCAACAGCTTAGGTAGAAACCTCACTGGGCATAGTCAAAAGTGGTCCTACTACTAAGCAGATAACATGATTGTCCCTTCCCTCTTTTTATCCTGGAATCTTCTGATCTAGCCAAAGTAGAAAGAAAATTCTGTTTCAAGTCTAGTCACTTTCTGTGTGAGAAAAAGGGGTGTGCAAGAAGTTCCTTGTTTTGGCACAGCACAGCACTGCCTCCTGAAGCATCTCTGAAATTGACCCGATGATGAGATGACTGAATTCAACTTCAAATTCCCCAAATTTCCTCCCCCAATTTTCCCATTTATTCATTGGCACACGGTGCCCTTATTATTCCACTTAGGGCCATTAAGAAGGTAGATTAGGTCACTTGATAATTTCTGATTGGCTGGCTAGATCTACAACATTAGATATTGAACATTTTCCTTGATAGGAAAATCAAGATTTTCTTAAAGAGGCTGGTTTTCAAATATTCTCCACAAACTCTAAAAAGGATCAGGGAACTTCAGAAGAGGAAAGAAAATAGGAAGAGGCAAGGAGAACCTGTCTATCAACATCCAAAAGAAGACTTAGATGATCTCCTTCTTACCATCCCATCAACAAGAATTCTGAACACCAAGAGCTTATTCAAGGAAGTTATATACTCTCCTGTCCCTTTCTTTGGTGTTTAATAAAATGGTGCATATTCAGTAGCAATAGAACTTAGACTTATATACTGCTTCATAGTGCTTTACAGCACTCTCTAAGCAATTTATAAAGTCAGTATATTGTCCCCAACAATCTGAACCCTCATTTTAGCAACTTCAAAAGGATGGAAGGCCGAATCAAGTTTGAGCCAGTCTGGATCGAACTCCTGGCAGTGGGCAGAGTCAGTCTGCAATACTGCATTCTAACCACTGCGCTACCAAGGCTCTTATCATGTCTTGAAGGAACATATAGAATTGAACAGGTTGTAATTACTCTGATGGTAGGACTTTTCCCCAACCCCAGTTTACTATCAATCACAAAATAACATATGCACGCTCCCAGACAGTAATATCGAGAGTGCCATTATTAAAATGAGGTTGCTCTGCTTTTTAAAAAATAAGGAAAAATAATTCATGATGCGACATGAAGTAGATTTACAACCAGGAGAAGCATCTAAATATTAGCCATTACTCTGAATATTTTTCTGGCAGTGATAGGGCAAACTGTGATTGCTTGGTTGCAACAGAGAAGACAGCAAGATAGGGCTTGATGCCTCATAAAACTATTGTAGCTTTACTTCGTTCAGGCAAAACCATTCAATGTATTTGCCAAGTAAGTTGGTTCCTGATGAGTTTCTGAAGTTTCCAAAGCTTGTAAAGGACAAACGCACTCCAGGTGTCACAACAGCATCCAATAAAGCAAGCCTCTACATCTGAAGCTTACAAGGGGATACCAAGTGAACAAGTGAAAAGTGGAGTCCTTTCATACTTAATGTTTGATTCCTCCTAATTCTTTCAGAAAGTACCAGTTTGGGGAAAATTACTCAGTGACATAAGAATCAATTATCCTTAATTATATTTAATTGAACTTGGGTCCTGTGTAATTCAGAATTCCTACAATAGACCAAATAGCCTTAGGGGAAAGTGACTATGAATTAACAACATGTCCTGATTTCTCAAACTAAAGTAAAATTGTCCCACATAATTGATTTATACATTTGTTGATTTGTTACATTTCTATCCCACCTTTCATTCAGGAGCTCAAGGCAGTGTACATCACAGTCTTTCTCCTCATTTTTATCCACACAGACACCTCTGTGAGCTAGAGGTTAAGTTGAGAGAGAATATCTGACCCAAAGCCAGCCGGTGGGAATCACAGCATAACAGTGGATTTGAACCCAGGTCGCCCCTATGCCAGCCCAATACCTTAGTCTCTAAAATCAAAGATAGTAATGAAAATTCATAAGGATTCAGTCCCTTTGGAACCCCTATCATGAGTGATGGGGGGGAAGGACAGTCTCACTGTGATGCCCACTGTGCCTACTGTAGTGGCATGTTCTTAACCAGGGGTTCTCATATTGGCTGAGGAATTCTGGGAGCTGAAGTCCACATGTCTTTAAGTTGCCAAGATTGTCTGCTATAGACCTAATCCAATGCTTGATTAGGAGAAAAGTTGCAGACACAACAATACTTGCAGGAAGAAGAGCTAGTATTATGAGGCCAACATGTTTTCATTACTTTCCCTGAAACTGCCACATTCACCAATTATTGATGCTATCTGCATGTTGGATATATATTAAGCACACTCATTGGATAGCAGTACTGTTACTATCTAAGCAATTTACTCCTTTATTTTGCAAATGATGGTGTTATATACAAATAGGGAAAAGTACAAAATCAAAACGGGAAGCTCATTAAGCTAACATCAGTTCTTCTAAGTAGCTCAGCACAAATCTGACTTAGACTATTTGCACTGATATATCTTTCATTTACAACAATAATTCTAAACTTGTTCAATCTGTATAAGCTGATGTTAGGATGACCCATCCTATTTTCCTGGTATTTTTTATAAAAAAATTTTTTTAAATGGACTAATACAACTTTCCTATTTATTGCAAGCAGGAATATAGCAATTACATTCCTCCTGAAACCAACCAGCCAACCAACTTTGCTGTATCCCAAGTTCCATTACAAAAGTGTTTTATAATATCAAAGAGTTAGGGGGAAATCTATTGTTTTTATGGCTTAATATGGACTGTGGAGTCTTTGAAATAGGAGCTGAAGCTCCAAATCCTCGGCTCATGGTCCATTCTTGGCCTAAAGCCTGCTTTTTTCCACTGAGATTGTTCCTTCATTGTCAACCACTATCTGGCCCACAAACAAACAGAGATATCTCTGAAGAACATGGGAAAGACATTGGTGAATGGGAGCTGGAAAATATCCCTTGTTTCATGTAATTGCTTAAGCATTTCACTTTCAAGTAGGAGGCTGGATCCATGACAGAGCTAATAAGAAATGGTTATGCAATGTTGCGCAAATATTTGTGAACTAAAATTACCTCCTACAGAACATTTCCAAAGAGTGCTTTCATACCCCAAATGGCCTTTGGCAACTGTAACAAGTACCTTTGCACTAGCAACTCACCCCGGCCTTCTGTCTTTCATGCAAGGAGGGTGTCAGATGGACACAGTAGAGGGCAGCTCTTGAATAACATATAGCCTTAAAAAAACATGATGCCAGAATGCCACAATAGTGTACATTTCATTGTTTACAAAGTGCAAAGGAGATTGCTGTTCTCTATTTGTAAGCTTGTTCCTACATCTGGAGGACAAATTCCCTACAGACAAATTCCTAATCAAAGTTTCCTGAAGCTCATTTGCCCCGACTAGATCTGTTCTGAAGCTATTCCAAACTAATTAGCAGATCTTTTGAAGAAAAGCAGGAAAATAATAATAATATAATGGTTTCCCACATCATAGTAAGGGACTAGATGAAGTCCTGTGGACATTGTTTACTAAAATCCCACTAAATTCACTGTAATGGCTGGTGGCCAGATTATGGCCCCGATAGTTGCATACCTGTGCTTGCATGCCATATAGTAGAACTAAAGGTCTCCATTCTTTGCTCAAAATCTGGGGAGAAACAAGGTGAATTGCATAAGCCTTTTTAAACAATTTGAGAGCAGCCATGACAAAAGCGCAATCCAGTCTGAGATGGGAAAAATGGAACTCTAATACTGCCACAAACCTCCTTGTTTCATTGTGCTCTGGATTCACTTTAGGCCCTGTACAGGTAATCCTCAACTTGTGATCACAATTGGGGCCAGAATTTCTGTTACTAAGCAAGGCAAACATTAAGTGAGTTATAATACATGATTGTACAACGTTTTTTGTTATGGTTGTTAAGTAAATCACTGTAGTTCTTACAGTGAATTATGCAGTCATTAAGGAAATCCAGCCTTCCTTCCCTATTGACTTTGTTTCTTGAAAGCCCTCTGGGAAGGTCGCAAATGCCGATCACATGACCTTAGTACATTGCAACTGTTGTAAATACTGTATATGCCGGTTACCAAGTGCCCAAATTTTGATCATGTGACCCTGGAGATGCTGCAACGGTTGCAAGGGTAAGAACCAATTGTAAGTCACAGTTTTCAGTGCCATTGTAAGTTTGAACGGTTGCTAAAAGAATGGTTGTAAGATGAGGACTACCTGAACCACTTCCACAAGAGGAAAAACTCTCATTCATGGTAACCTGTTCATAAAAGTCTTTCTTCCATAGACCTGCTAGGAAGCCTTGGGCATCAAGACTGCAGCAGAGACAGAGTTAGAAGCCTATCTGTGTTGCTGCTCTCTCTCTCTCTCTCTCTCCCTCTCCCTCTCCCTCTCTCTCTCCCTCCCTCCCTCCCTCCCTCTCTCCCTCCCTCCCTCTCTCTCCCTCTCTCTCTCTCTCTCACCCCCGCCTACATACCTATCTACCTATCTACCTACCTACCTCTGTGCTGGCTATTTCTTTCTAAAAAGGTAATCACCTAATTGCTCATTGCTTGAATGGCATCATCTCTGGGGAGGCGAACAGGGCTCAGAAACCTGAGCTGAAAACACAAACCAAACCATCCCTGCACAATGAACCCAGTGAAAACCAAGGGACAAAGATTTGTTGAGAATCAGCAATGGAGCGCATGTGCTATCATTGGGGAAAATACTTCTCACTGAGTTGCGTGTGTGTCGTCCCCCCACCTCTGTTCGTTACTTTGTCCTCGTTTTTGTTATTGTTTCTTTTTTCCTCCATTGCGCACATGCTTGGGTCCATCTGGGTTCATTTCCATGTCCCTTCTTTTTCCTGAGTACATTCTGCTGAGGAAAACTATCTAAACAATTACTCCCATGGAGTAAAGAATGAGCAAATAAGGCCATTTTAAAGCAAATAAATAAATAACTGAGCCAACCTGTGTATTGACTCATAGCTGCAGTGCTGGCAAAACAAAAGGTAACCCAATGAACAGAAGGACATGTCCTTTGCGTGAAAGGCTCAGTCTTTTTTTTCTTTTTCTTTTTGGCCTGTGTATCCTTGCCTGTTGCGTAGTGGGATATTTATCAGACAGGAACAATTCATTACCCAATCCCTCTCCAGCTGGAGTTCTAGCGGAAGGAGATCTTTAGGACCACAAACTTCCTGAGTTTACTGTGAATTACCTCATACATATTTGAAACAATAAGCATGTACAGCCAAGATTACTTGGCTGAAAACACGAGGCTGTTCTAGGAGAGGAAAATGGATTTCCTGCAAGAACCATCTTCTTCCCTCCTCTCTTTTCTGTGTCTATTCTGACTGAAGCTACAGGTTTCTTCCTGCAAACGTTAAGGGGGTGTCTAAGGAGGGTATCTCTCTTTGCTTTGCTTTGCATTGAAGGCCAGGCTGAAGAATTCATCATAGCCTCTTCTAAAAAAAACCCCACAACCATATGAAATTCTTACTCTTTGTGTATATTCTGCATTTTCCTTTAGCAACTGGCCCTTTTTTTTATTTGTGCTAAACTTCAACAATCAACACAAATTGGGAATTTCTGTTCCAAAGTATAACTTGATGAGTTGTCATTTTTTTATTCTGGTCTATAACTGTGTTCTCACCATCCCCATGATTACAGTTCGTTTTTGAAAGGGACTCGCAGTTCTCTCTGTTCTGTTTCCGTGCAATGTGTTCAGAGGCTCAAAAGGTTCAGATAAAATGGTTGTTGTGCAAACAGAGTTGTTATTTTACTTAAACATAGCTACCAGGGAGCTTAAATATGGGCTTTATTTGCATTACCGTTTCTTTTTGTGAGAAAAACCACAATTTAAATTCAGTCTGTACATACTTAATGCTATACATTATTTTCTTTTAACAGAAGCCCAGTGAGATTGTTCATATTTTGTTTGAGTAAGAATCTCTTCATATTAAGGATTATTTTATAAATAATATGTATCTCCTTCCCAAATAGAATTTACTGAATGAGTCCAGCATGGTCTAGTAATGGAGCTATTATGTCTGCTCCAGGACCACTGTAGCAGGGGTGGGTTCCTCCCGGTTCGGCCTGGTTCTGCCGAGCTGGTAGCAGTGACGATATGACGTCACCGAATCAGTTCTGCCCCCCCCCCACGTTATTCTTATCTTTTATTTGGCCCCACCCCCAATCTACTGCTGCCTCCTGAGTCCCAGCTGATTGGCTAGAAGGAAAAAAACTGTTTAAACTCTTGCCGCGGGGCTTCAAAGGGCCGCCCTACAGCTGATCAGTGTTAAAAGGCAGTGTGGTGGTAGACCGGTGCCTCCAAAAACAAATGAGTAGACTGGTACAGCTCTGCAAGCAGTTAAAAGCCTGGTAGACCAGTACCTCTGCTAAATCCTAACGAATTGTCACATGATCATCAAGCCATGCCCACAAAATAAGCCACGCCCACAGAACCGGTAGTAAAAAATTTTAGAACCCACCCCTGCACTGTAGGACATAAATCAATTCTGCAGTATTGTAGGGAGAGGTAGGAGGTTTTAAATCCTCTGAATTCATAGCTCTTCTTAGCATATCTTGTGGGGGCAAGTAAACTTATCTCTCTTGGGATTCTTTTGACAGTAGTATTTGGAAGTGTTGGAAGAAATGTCCATCTGGGTTTAGTTCCAAGTGAAGAAGAAAGACACTGGAAACATGGAGATTGCTTGGAAAGATGGTTTTTAATGGTGGACAGGACCACATGGTTTGAGGTCCTGGTGGGGGAGAAGGGAAGAGATGCTGAGAGTACCCCAGTTTTATGACCTCTCTGGGCTCTTTAATTTGAGCTTGTATTCTGATTGGTTGTCAGACTCCCATGGGGCCATGCAGGGACAACTCTGTAGGCGGTCATGAGTCCCAAGCTTGGTTGACTCTTGCTGGGTGATAATGTAACAAAAGGGCTTTGGGCATATCCTACTATGGCTCTGCCTGAAGGAGGTAGATCTTTGTTATGTAGAATAGACTGGCCCAGGCCTTAATGGCCCATTACAAAGGTGGTGGTGGTGGGGCTGAGTTTCTGCTTCCCTTTTAAGGGAAATATTCTGCCCTTTTAATATTTCCTAAAATATCTCATTTTCCTAGGAAAGGGGTGGGTGTTAACTTCCTACAGAAGTGGGAAAGAAACTTTGGAATGTCTGTCTTTTCTAGTTAAAGGAAAGGAAAGAAGGAAGAAAGTTATGCTGCTTGGGACTCCTTTCCAGAATCTAGAGGATTCTTATTTTAATGATTCCAACAATGCTAGCCAAGCACATCATAACTACTGTAAGTGCCAGTTAAAAGCACTGACAATAGACTTAAAGCTTAGTGATAAAGCTACTTATTGATTCAGAGCTTAAGCAGTTACTTTTAAGATATTATCAAGAATTCATGGGAGAGCTTAGGTTTCTGGGTTTGAACTGAAGACAGCTCTGCCCAATGACCAGGGCAAAGATCAAGGATGAATATACCGATTCCTTGGAACCTTTCTCTATAAGGAAAGGACAGGAGATCACTTACCTATGCTCTGGATGGCTGCTTCTTACAAGGGGAATGCAGGACAATGATTTTCCAGTGCCTGAATATGATGGGATTAACTCTTGCTTGTGATGTTATTTTTATTTATTTGTTTATTTATTTGTATCTTGCCTTTAGTACAGGTCGGTCCTTGACTTACAACAGTTCATTTAGTGACCGCTCAAAGTTACAATGGCACTGAAAAAATGAATTATGACTGTTTTTCACTCTTACGACCATTGTAGCATCCCCGTGGTCATGTGATCAAAGTTCAGATGCTTGGCAAGTCGTTTACATTTATGACTGTTGTAGTGTCCCGGGGTCACGTCATCCTCTTTTGCGACCTTCTGACAAGCAAAGTCAATGGTTTTATTAAGTTTATTTATTAAGTAATGGGGAATCCAGATTCACTTAACAACCATGTAACTAACTTAACAACTGCAATGATTCACAACTGTGGCAGGGGTGGGTTCTACTTACCTTTACTACCGGTTCACAACGAGACCGCACATGCTTGCTTGACTCGGTCGTGTACTTGCGCTTCTGCACATGCACAGAAACTTTCTGATGACGTCGGAGTTGGTGGGTGGAGCCTCCCACCGGTTTTACTACCGCTTCTATAGAACCAGTCCGAACTGTGAGCAACCCACCACTGAACTGTGGCAAGAAAAGATGTAAAATGGGGCAAATTCACTTAACAAATGTTTCACTTAACAACATAAATTTTGAGGTCAATTGTGGTTGTAAGTTGAGACCTAATAGAGATAAACAATTTCATGATTTCAAAAACTGGACAGTAGATGAGATTAAAGTTTTCAGGTAGAAGAAAGATTTGCAAGCCTATAAAATGTTACAAGCCAGAATAACAATGAAAACATTGAAGGAGAGTTTTAGAGAATGAAATCAGAAAATATTAGCCACAATATCAACATCAGTAATCATGTCTGCTCCTATGGATAGACTGTGTCCAATGAAGAAATGACAGGTGTAGAACAAATTATGTTTGAATGATAGATATGGCATCAAAATGGATTTACAACTGATAGGCCAAGAGAATGATTTGATGTTTCATTGGATTTACAAAATAAACTGGCAGAGGTTTTATAATTTAAAAAGAAAACAAAAATCACAAATTGAGACAATAATATGGATGTTTTTTTCTACTGGATTTACAAAACAGAGATGTCAAAGTCTTGAAGAACTTGAATGCGATAGGAAAAAATGAAGAGAAATAAAATTCCGTGTCAATATTTGAATGAACCAAAGAAGTAATCTGTTAAAAATCAAAGAAATATAAAGTTGGTTTATTTGATCAAAATTAAAACAAAATAGATTGTTACTGACAATCCTTTATGGATTTTCTGTTGACACCAGGACTGAAAGATGATGTGATGTGGATTTGTTTATAGGTAAGAGATGAGATATAGATGAGAAGACAAACATCTATAACCATAGAGGGGTGAAGAGTGACTAAATTTCTTTATATCTGTTGTAATGAAGGTTGGAAGTTACCTCTTTATATATTTCTTTTCTCTTTCTTTATTATATTCTTACGTTTTTCTTGCATGTTTTTCTCCTTTCCATTCTTTTTATAAGTTTAGTTCATATTAGATTTTATTATTATAATCAAATTTATCTATTATCTACTATCTATCTACTATCTATCTATCTATCTATCTATCTATCTATCTATCTATCTATCTATCTATCTATCTATCTATCTGTCATCATCTATCAATCTAATATTTATCATGGAATAGCTTACATAAGAGACAGAAAAACAACATCACAAGATCATCATAGAACAATTTTTCCCAACAATGAGTGATTATCTTATACTTATAATATGTAATCTACAATAATCAACACTTGGCTAAGTGTCAGTCTTCATCTGCCACGATAACAGTGTAAGTGTAATGTTTACACAAGATCTCAGCAATATGACAAACAGTTGAAATCTGCCCAAGAAGAAATGTTATGTTCCAAAGTAATCACCATATAAGTAATGTTATTGTAAAAAGTTCTTCTCTTTCAAACATGTTGCCAAATGAAAATAAAATAAAAATAGTATGATGCACCTTTTCCAATTTCTTCATTCTCCAGATATCTCCCAACTCCCAACTCCAAGCCAGCATGGAAGCCATGTTGGCTGTGAATTATAAGGGTTGGAATCCCAACTCATCTAGAAAATGTCAACTTTCAGTGTCAACCATGTTTACTTCCTGCCTAGTTTGTATTCCCACTTCAGGCAGATTCCTTTAGTATCAGGTCATTAATACAGGCATAAATCCACAACTTTCTTGTTCTAATTATGTTCTCATTGGGGGAATTGAAGGGTAAATATACTGAATGAACTTGTAATTTATGAAATGCTACTTTACTCTCTTGTCCATTCAAAAGGCCTAAATGTTTAAATAGGTGAATTTCTCACAGAACATTCAAGAAAATGTATAGCAATAATGAATTTCCAAAATTCATTCAGGAGATTGAGCAATAGTACCTGCCAAAGCAGACAGATTAGGTGAAATCTAATCAGTCAGTCAGTCAGTCAGTCAGTCAGTCAGTCAGATTTGTTCAGAAGCAGCTTTAAAGTCAGTAAATCTATAAATTTAAATTAGACGTAATTTCTGTGACTTTTACTATCTTTTATTTAAGGTAAAAATTATCACAGAGGTCATCTTTTCTATTCCTTGATGTATTATGCAGAACACATATAACATCCTGATCAAAGTGGGTACATCATCAAATGTATGGGATTCTCAGAGCAAGAACAGAATTGATTTCAATTGTCATAGTTACCAATGATGAAAAGCAAAAAGGCTTCATAAGTGTGTCCTTCATAAGTGTGTCCAAGTTCATCTAGAACTAATACCTATTTTTTTGTTCCTCCTACAGATGGGGACTTTCCAAGGTATCAGATTATTATTTTGAATTGTAATGTATCCTTTATCTAGATGTATTAAGATTGGATTTATGGATTAACATTTACCACAAGTTAACCACAAGATTCTGGTGTGGAATTGTAAATAAACAAATAACTGTTACTAAATCTCCCCAAGCCAAATACATTAAGTGCAGTGAAGATGTTCTGTGTTTAGCTGTTCCGTATGTTCCGTATTCCGTATTGAGTAAGTGTGTTTCACAGCTGCAAAAAAGGATGAGAATCATTGGTCCTCATATACATGGATCAAATGTCATTAATGTTTACGTGTACTTCTTCAAGTAGGCTAGGCCCAGAAACAGACTTCACAAGTATTGCTGGAACTCTACTTTGTTATTGCAGGGTATAACAAAAGAATCTTGAAAACTTGAGAGAGTTTTTCTTTCCTCCCTTCTACTAACGAGAATCAAGGTAAGGCAATCTTGAGTTTCTTTCTCACCCTCTCTTGTCTTTTAGGGCTAACCTGGTATAAATGTAATTGTCCTTGCATTTCTTCTTCGTGGTTATCTTCTTATTCTTCTAGAATTCTGAAGCAAACTTACAACAAAAAATCTCATGTCCCATGGATAATGTATCATGTGAACACCCTAGCTCAGGGATGTCAAATTCAATTTCATTGAGGGCCGCATCAGGGTTGTGTTTGACCTGGGGAGGGCATGGCCAGGGTGGACGAGGTCAGCTTGACATCACTTGTGTTGGTGGTGCCTATGGCCCAAACACTCTGCCAGGGAAAATGAGTTCCTGTGCTCCATTTTCAACTGGGATGTGGCCCTCCCAAGCTCTGTTTTCCCTGGCAGAGGCACCGTGGGCCAGTCCTTCACCGTTTCCAGGCAGCCCTGCAGGCCAGATCTAAGCACCCCGCGGGCTGGATCCGGCCCACAGGCCTTGAGTTTGACAACCCTGCCCTAGCTCAAACAGCCCAGTTTGTGGGGGCAATAAGCTGACTTTGTATAAAATAGAATACCACTTAGGGGGGGCCCAAAAGCCCTACTAAGCAGGTATATACAAAAGTATGAAGGCTATTGCTTAATGCATTGTAAGCCGCCCTGAGTCTCCGGAGAAGGGCAGCATATAGATCAAACTAGTAAAATAATAATAAAATAAAATAAACTGTCCCAGACAATTAATTCAACAGGAATTAGTTGTAACCTAAATAAAACAATTGTTGTTTTTAATATTTATTTTCCAACTTCCCATCCAAAATAGCTAATTTGATTATTGGTAGAAAGGGAGCCAAATTGGTGTATTTTTTAAGGCATCAGATTAGAAATATGGAATCTGTGAATTGTAATCCTATTTTAGGCACAAAATCACCTGGGTGACCTTGGGCCAGTCACTTTCTCTCAGCCCTTACAAACAGGCAATGGCAAACTACTTCTGAAAAAACTTTCCAAGAAAACTTGTCCAGACAGTCTCCAAAACTCAGACATGATTGAACTGGAGGAAAAACAGAAAAGTGGCTCAAATTTTCAGAAATCAATTAAAAATAATAAACAAGTAGTGCATTGCCCAGTGAGTGATGAGTTGGTTCTTGGCTATTGCAGCATTTACTGTTCAGTCCATCAGGTTATCTCAGATCCAACCTCTAGCCGAAGAGAAATTGGAATCCCTTCCTTGCCTTCTCTTGACTCTTAAGTTTGAGAGTCAGACCAACACTTGGCTCTTAGAAGCACCCTTGTAATTGAACCTTTGCAGTAGACCCTGTGAGACAGAGCAGTTTACAGTTCTTTTTTCACCATACGTGCATAATAATGATGAGCAGCTGACCATAGGGAACATGGCAACATGTAAGCAAATATGGAAACTATTAAGCATTATTTAGCAACATAGACCACATGCAGCTGTTTTGGTGCGTTTATGCAAGCTATCAGAATTAAATTAGGGTCCTGAAATGGAGAAAACAGGGTTATTTCCGTTTTTCATTCTATCTTGGCGTGAACAAGTGCCAGATGGGAAGAAAAGCTTGCATCCAGAGGTATTCAACTATTTTTCAGCAATATTTTCCTATTTTAGTTTGACACAGAAATCTTCCTGACTGCATGTCAGTGTTGTGTTTTATGGGTATTATATGCCAGCTAAAAGAAAAGTATTGCCTTGGTTTTGGCCAGAGATTTCAGTGGGCCAGGGAATAGAAGACTACTTCCTAATTATTATAGAGACTCAAAACTTGTATTATTAGTAATTCCCCTCTACTTTTTACTAATAAAATAAGGAATAGCAATCGTCTACTTTTGGCTCCCCTATCCTTCGTTCTTTCCATAGTGCGAGTGGTACATTTTATGTTGCAAAGGATTTGGGATATTTTTAAAAGCCCAGAAAGAACTGGAGATGGCCACTTGTCTCCAATATGTTGTCAAACAGGATGCGTTTTTTGTTCCTTCTCCAAATGCACATGGCACCAAAACCACTCCATTTTTCCTGATGTTGTCTCCAATTTCCAAGGATATTTCAGTTCACGTAGAAAACCACTGACAACCCTTGTAAGTTGTTGTTGTGCTGTGTGAAACGGAGGATGAATATAAGAATGGGCTTGAGACCGTTTCTTGAGTTGAGGATGGCAGAGAACATCAGTAATACTTGAAACATGGCTAGTTTTGACAGTGAGGACTGTCATGGGATCTAGAAAATTCTGGTTAATCTCATCATACATTTTTGATGGATGAAGAATAATTATGTCAGGTAAGATTGAAACATGAAGAGATGCAGAGAAGTGCTGGGATAATTGTGTACCACTTTTAGCTTCTGGGGGGAAAAAAACACCGACACCCTTTTTCACTGCCCTGAGACACTTTTCTATTTTTCTGAATTTTTTCCCACCTTATGGCACTCAGTCAATCAGATAATTTTCTGTCTATACTGATAGGTAATCTTTTTTCTTATATCAGGAAAATGAGTCCAGGAGTTATATGTTTTAGTTTACCTTAATGTCACTCTTAAGCCTTATAGGAAATTTTATTGATGTTCATGCCAGAAATTGAAGGGCAGAGAACTATTTGCTACAAGGACTGCTCCATTGTGGCAGCAGATATTGTCCCATCATCCAATTGTTTATAAAGGACTCATCTTCGTGACAGGTCTCTGTTTCATTTCCAATGAATTATGGAATCACCTACATTGTTTTTAGTGCTTTCTCTATTAAAGTGGTGTTTTCCCCTCTTCTTTCACCACAAATATTGCCATAATAACAGTGCCTTGTGATCATGTCAATCATGAGATGGGATTAGCCATCTGAAGCTTCTGAACACAGTTCTTTACCCTGCAGTCACAGGGCCCAGATAATGATTTTACTTTCAGCAAGAAGGAAGAATGGATATCTGGCTGTTGAGAAGATTGGCTGTCCTCACCTGTGTTTTGCAAAAATGTCAGATTGGTGTTACACATTATCCTGATTTCTATGCATCTATCAGTCTTCTGGAAAAGTGGTATATTTTTAAAGAGATAACAACATATGTTTAGTGGTCTTGCAGAAGACCAGTAAACCTGCCTTTTAAAAAAAAAGCTGATTTATTTATCTAATGAAGATTGGGTTCTGCCAACAGTTTTTACTGTGTGGGTTCAATAGGGGATTTACGTGGTCATATTTTCCATTACATTTTTCAAATGAGAGAATCAAGTTATTTTGCCCATTCCAAGGCTATTTTGCATACTTTTGGGTGCTGTTGTTTGCAAGTCATTGCTGCCAGCACTGCAATCCTTGTGCTGTACTTTTCATGTGGAGATATATGGAGTAGGATGAACTTGCTGGGATTTAAAAAAAAAAAAAAACCGTTTCCTGAATACAAGTCTATAAATCTTCTGGGAAACCAGCAATATGCTAATAAATAAATAAATAAATATTCCAGCTAGCTGACATGCTGAAGCAAGACATAACTTTGTTGACGTGTTTGCAAGTTTTCTCCTGCTCCACCTTGCACCCTCCTCTGCCTCTCCAACCTGTCAGCCAAAACTTTTTTGGGACATGAGAATATCCATCTTTTGGAACATTGGCATTCCTATATCCACCCCACCTCCTCTAATAGATCTGTTGAAAGGCAGTTGGATGCTTGCTGAAGTCCCCCAACCTATCCCCCTGATACATTACATGGAATGATTGATGGTTGTTTTCCTGCCAGTAGGTGATACTGAATGGAAGAGGAGAAGAAACTGGAGAAATCAACCAATGCTCTGCTTTGAGATAGTACCACACTAAACTAGTGAGGAGGACACCTCTCACTAGCAAAATATATGAAAACTTAAGCATGTGGGACAGCCTAAGGACATTAGGGAATGCATCCTAATCAGGGGTGGGTTCTAAAATTTTTTACTACCAGCTCTGTGGGCATGACTTATTTTGTGGGTGTGGCTTGATGGTCATGTGACAATTCTTTAGGATTTAGCAGAGGTACTGGTCTACCAGGCTTTTAACTGCTTGCAGAGCTGTATCGGTCTACCTATTTATTTTTGCAGGCACCGGTCTACTCATTTGTTTTTGGAGGCACCGGTCTACCACCACACTGCCTTTTAACACTAATCAGCTATAGGGTGGCCCTTTGAAGCCCCGCGGCAAGAGTTTAAATGTTTTTTTCCTTCTAGCCGGTCAGCTGGGACTTGGGAGGCAGCAAAAAGATTGGAGGCGGGGCCAAATAAAAGGTACGGATAACGCGGGGGAGGGAGGGCCCAGCTCCTGAACAAAATGAACTGGTTCGGTGACATCATATCGTCACCGCTACCGGCTCGGTGGAACCGGGCGGAACTGGGAGGAACCCACCACTGATCCTAATGTACCCACTAGGAAAAAAAACCCTAAATGAGTTAGTGCAATTTAAGATGAGATGCTTTCAGCCTCTTTCTTATCAACAGTTCTGGCTGATAAAATCAGTTGGCCACATAACCAAAACACAGTAGTTATAAGTATGTAACAAGATGGTTTCATATATGCATGTGCTGTTTTTCCACATAAGCAGCATTGAATTATATCTTGCATGTGTATCTGGAATATTAATGACTATCACCAAAGGAAGAAAAATATAGCATACATTTGCATATGAACCTTTCTTTGCCTTTGGCTCCTACTTCTCGGGGAAAGAAGGCACCCTGAGACATATGGTGTTTGTTTTCACTTGTGCTGTTTCCGCTTGGCTTCAGACATTTGCTCATCTGCTACATTTATGGCTTCTAAGTTTAAACTTAAAACAGAGGGTAGGCTGGATGTTGTGGGGAACATATGGGTAGATGGAAAATAAACAGCCCAAAGAATCTTTTGCCTATAAGGAATTACGAGAAAGGAAAGGAAAGAAGTCTGTCCAATACACCAGGGAATCATCTGCAGACCTGGAAAAGTTCAACCAAGTTATGTCTTCCCCTTCCAAAAGAAATTGTCACAATGAAAAGTATTTTAATTCTTCCTGAATGTGGTCAATCATATATTGACTCCCTAAAATAACTCTTATTTGATGAAGCAGCTGAGGGAAAGTTAAAAGGAAACAAAGTATGGTAGAATCCATTAGTTTTCCTTTTCTCTTTAGTCCTGGGCAAAATGTGTGTTTTTTTTTTAAAAAAATTCTTTTATGTGAAGAGGATTGGGTGAAGGAATTTTTATCACTGCTGGACCGGGAGAGGCAGCTAGAAAAGCCATGATGATTTTCACTCGTTGCTGTCAACATTATTTGTCTGATCAAGTCATTCACTGGTCAGTTTCAAACTGCTTTTGAGAGCTTGGAGATTGGAAATGGTGATGGGAACATTCAGTTTCTGCAGCATTTCTTACGTCATGTAGGAAGTTAGTACTCACCCCTTTCTTAGAAGAATGAAATATTTTGGGAAATATTAAAAAGGCAGAATATTATGTTTCCCTGGATGAGAAATGGAGAAGCATGTTTTAAAGACGAAGCAGCTCCCATCTTCCTGCCCCCACCCTTTGTCAATGGGCCAGAGGCGGAAACTCAATCTTTGTCAATGGACCATCATCTGCAACACAATAGGACCCATCTAGCAACAGAAACTAACACAATAGAACCCATCTAGAAACAGAAACTCACCACATGGCACCTGGGAAGATTACATCAGCCAGCAAGGCTAGCTAAGACCCCCCACTTCCTGGGAGTCTGACAACCAATCAGGATACTCTTTCTGGGCCCCAGGAAGTTCAAAGCCAGAGAGGGCATAAAACCCGGGGACTCACTGCGTCTTATCCCTTTTTCTGTTCAGGAACTCAAACCATGTGATCCTGTCCACCATTAAACCATCTTTCCAAGCAGTCTCCATGTTTCCAGTGTCTTTTTCCCCACTTGGAGCTGAACCCAGAAGGATATTTCTTCCTACAATCATAATCAATATTTTCACTCTTACTCTCTTTAAATTGAAGCACTTCTTCCTTCCTATCTATGTAGATCTTTATTTGAAAAGATATTATCCAATTGTTTCTATAGATCCTTGGCCTACACAGATGGAAGGCATGGGGGATACATATTGGCAGTAACCAACTTCTCAAAGAAGGTTAGGCAGATGTGCTTCCCACCTGCTAGAAGAAGTCACTCCTGCCAACATTTTTTTCCCCCTTTCTGGGCACGGAAGGAACACCCAAGGTGTTGACAATCTTGTCAAGGAGTGTCAGTAGCCTGTTCAGGCAAGCAGCAATTGATATCCTGATGAAAGAAGTGTTCTGTGGCCAATGCCGAAAACTAGGAAGGGTGTGGCTGAAACCAAAGGAAGGCAGCCTTATCACAAATTATAGATTTGGCCCATGGATCTCATTATGGCCATCATACACTGACTGATAGAAATCTTCCAGTTTTCAGCTAGGAGCATTTCTCAGGACTCCCTGGAGAAGAGGAAGTTGCAAGAATGGGATGTTGTTTAAGTCTCCATCTTTGTGCCATTATTAGCTTGACCAGCAGCAGGAAATGCTCCTACATAAATATGAAATCGCAAGAAAAATCTTGCTAGATTAAATCACAATGACCTTGCCTCCTTTATATAGTCTTGGTTGGGTCTTGGATGTTTTGGGATGCCAAAAAGCAAGAAAAGATACCATCAATCTGCTACCTCTGTTTCCAAACTTGAGGTGTGATTTAGCTTTATGACTAGCGGTCCTCTTCATGGATTGCCCAAACTACTTTTAAAGGCCTTTCTGCTAGAGCAGGGGTGTCTCAAGGCCCGCAGGCCGAATTTGACCCGCGGGGTGCTTAGATCTGGCCCACGGGGCTGCCCTGGAAAGAGTGAAGGACTGGCCTGCTTGTTAGGGCTGCAAGGGCTGCACACGGCCTCCCAGGCTCCATTTTTGGCTGTGATGGCCTCTTGCAGCCCTCTGCCAGTGAAAATGGAGCCCAGGAGGGTCGCACGCAGCCCTCCTGGACTCTGTTTTTACTGGCAGAGTGTGCCAGGATGGGTGAGCTGGCCACGCCCATCCTGGCCACGCCCACTACACCCCCCCCAGGTCAAACACAACCCTGATGCGGCCCTCAATGAAATTGAGTTTGACCACTCCTGTGCTAGAGGCTCTCCTCATAACCTCCAGTAACAATTTCAAAAGTTCAGTAGTACATTTCCTTTTGTCTCTCTTGTATTGCTCAGCATTCACCATTGATTCCATGAGAGAAGCAGGAAAAAAAAAACCTTCTTCCAAATCATTCTTCTACATACCACTTGTAATATTTCAGCCCTTTCTCAATGCTCTCTATTCCAATGGATTCCTAAATTTAAAAATCCTGAAACATTGCAAAGTTTCCTCATTGCACAGTTGCTGCAGCCCCTTTGCTTGGATGCTTTCTTCTGTACTTTCTTGAGGATTACAATAAGGAAATATATAATCAAAAAAATCATTCTTTAAATAATATTTTGACAATCTGCTATATCGCTCATGGAAGGACACATCTGACATTACAGCTCATAACCAAGTAAGATCAGCTGAGTTCAATAGAATTCCCTCTAGCTAAATCTAGTTAGAATTGGAGCTTAAATTCCCCCACCCCACCGAAAAATTTTGAGGTCATTTTTATTTGCATCTTTAAAACTTTTCTTGAAGAAAGCCAGATCATGTAGACTACAACTAGAAAGAAGAAAAGAATGGTTTTTTTCTCTTCTAAATGTTGAATGGAAATTATGTCAGAATCGGGATATATAAAATTCCTCTGAACATTTTTTTAACCAGAGAAGGGAAGTGATCTGAAGGTGAGCTACCTTAAATATTAAATACTTTGTTATAACAAAAGTACATGGTGGCATACATACATACATACATACATACATACATACATACATAGTAAGCACAACTCACATAAATGTGTCCAAACTTGGGTAAGTCAATGGATGTTGTTTCCTGTTGAATAAAGCAGAAGCCAATTACAGGTAGTCCTAGACTTACGACCACAATTAAGCCCAAAATTTATGTTACTAAGTGAAACATTAGTTAAGTGAATTTTGCCCCATTTTATAACTTTTCTTGCCACTGTTGTTAAGTGAATCATTGCAGTTGTTAAGTTAATAACACAGTTGTTATGTGAATCTAGCTTCCCCATTAACCTTGCTTGTCAGAAGATTGCAAAAAATTGATCACGTGACAGTCCAAAGGTCATAAATATGAAACAGTTTCCAAACATCTGGATTTTGAACATGTGACCATGGGGATGCTGCAATGGTTGTAAGTGTGAAAAATGGTCATAAGCCACTTTTTTCAGTGCCGTTGTAATTTTGAACTGACACTAAAATAACTGTTGTAAGTTGATGACTACCTGTATTTCTGGTATTTCTTTGCCACTTAGAACCGTTCAGGAATTGAATGGCAAAGCACATTCACAATCTTTTGCTTGTATATTATTAAATATGGAGCATCTTCCATTGACTTAACCGAATTTGCACTCATTGCTTTGAGCTGTCTTAGCATTTCAGCTAAGTACAAATTGTTTTGCAGATCTATTTATCAGGAATCCAAGTAATAAAAAGCATTCAGAAGTAGTTGCCAAAATGCCTCCGATTATTTTTATGGAAAACATTCTTCTTCTCTTCCTTCCGCATTGTGGGTTTTCAGATAATGGCATGAATCCTAGTAAAACAAAGCAAACATTTTTATTTTTCTGAAAGAAACTTTCCCCTCCTCCGATTTTCTGTTTTGATTTTGATAAAGAAGACTTTTCAGTTTTCACCTCTTCTCCAAAAGATAATTGTAAATAACTGGACATTGAGTTGGACATTAATTCAGAATATTTCAGCACTTATTTTAAAACAAACATTACTGGGTCAATTTTGCCATCTCAACCAGCTCCATCAACTTTACCCTCCATTCTTCCATTGAAGGTAATTTCAAATCTTTTCACATGAAATGAAGGTGAGAAATATGCCACTTGTTTTCTGGTTCATCCTTTATACCACCATCAGGACAAAAATTAAGAAGATGAAACTTCTCTTGATCTATACAAAATCTTGCTTTATTATTTGATGACAGCAAGTCAGATCCTGGATCAAGCATAGAATTTTTTTCTGTCTCTATCTAGTTTACAAGATTCATGTGATAGCATCTACTGTGTTGATTTTCATAGTTTTACTTTTCATTAAATTTGCATAAATTTGCATTAAATTTGTATGCTTTTTTGTAGGCTTTTTGGTGCACAATATGGTGCACAGTATATATATGTGTGCTGGACAGCTACACAATAAATGAATCAATGGAATCTAGTGTATTCAAAATAAATCAGTTTTTTCCAGTGTGATGCGCTCCAGATGTGTGAAAATTGTACTTTTTAGATTTCCAGAGTGTGGTCATGCTGGCTAGGAATCCTTGGATAACTATTTTAGGGCTGCGTCCTAAAAGATGTTGAGAAAGGTGGATTAGATTCCTGGAATTAGAAATTTCAGCCCTTCTAGAAGGTACTGTTACATCAGATATTTATCTTGGAAAACTCTGGAACAAGCATCTATATTGTCAAAACCCTACTGGGATGATCAACCTTTCCATTTCCCGTCACTTCTGAATCCATTTTAAAAGGCACTAAGATCTAGATTGTTCAATTACTTCCTGACTGGATTCCTTTTTGAGGACCTGTATACTGCACCAGCTAGAAAGAGGGCTGAGAAAATATCTACAGACCCCTCACATCTTAGACATAAACTGTTTCAACTCCTGCCCTCAGGACACCACTATAGGGCATTGCATGCCAAAACAACCAGACACAAGGACAGTTTCCCCCCTTGCCATCATTCTGCTGAACAACTAATTCCCACAGCACTGTCTTACGCCTAAGGTTATTTACCCATGTAGTAGGGCTGTACTGCTATTATCCTTCCAATCTTTCCTATTACCTTCTCCTATTGGTATCTTAGATTATATCACTTTGTTGTTTCTTATGATTTATGATTGTAGCTTATGATTTATGAATTAACACTTAGTTGTTTGTATGTACGCAGAGAGTTTATGCATCAGAGGCAAATGCCTTGTTTGTCCAATTACATTTGGCCAATACAGAATATCTTATTCTAAGGAATATTCTATTTTTGACCTAAGGGTCCTGGTAGGGAAACCTGGTAGGGCTGAGTCCAAATGAGTCCAAATACTGCTGCTGTGAATGGAACAATAAAGTGCCCTCCCTTTCCTCCTTTGCTCAGGAGAAGAAAAATGGCAGAGAGTTGATGACTGCAAAAACAAGGCATACAATTTTAAGAGGTTCCAGGACCTTCCCTGGATATCTTCCTTATGCTTGTGGACAATGGGGATATATATTCCCAGTCTTCTTTTTCTTAACCCCCTTCCCTCAAACATCTCTAATCTCAAAGTTGTTTTGGGAGCATTTTAGATATCCCCAAGAATGGCGTTCCTGACTGTGGACACTTCTTTAACCTTGCAAAAAGTCTGAACCTTTTTTTAGCCTCCCTTCTGGAGGCTAAAACATAAGAAGAATGGTTGCAGGAACTGGGTATGTCTAGTTTAATGAAAAGAAGGACTAGGGGAAACATGATAGCAGTGTTCCAATATCTCAGGGGCTGCACAAAGAAGAGGGAAACAAGCTATTCTCCAAAGCACCTGAGGTTAGGACAAGAAGCAATGGGTGGAAACCAGTGGTGGGTTGCTCCCGGTTCTGTCCTGTTCTTGAGAACCGGTAGTAAAAGTGGTGGGAGGCTCCACTCACCCGCCTGGACGTCATAAGGTACGATCTGCACATGTGCAGAAGCTTTTGTGCATGCACGCACGCTCCCATTGTGAACCACTAGTAAAGGTAAGTAGAACCCACCCCTGGTGGACACTAATCAAGGACAGAAGCAACTTAGAACTAAAGAGAAGTTTCCTGACAGTTAGAACAATTAATCAGTGGAACAACTTGTCTCCAGAAGTTGTGAATGTTCCAACACTGGAAGTTTTTAAGAAGAGATTGGATAACCATTTATCTGAAGTGGTGTAGAGTTTCCTGCCTAAGCAGGGGGTTGGATTGGAAGACCTCCAAGGTCCCTTCCAATTCTGTTATTCTATTATTCTATTCTATTCTATTCTATTCTATTCTATTCTATTCTATTCTATTCTATTCTATTCTATTCTATTCTATTCTATTCTATTCTATTCTATTCTATTCTATTCTATTCTGCTGTTGACTTTAAACAGCATTTCCTTAATGTATACAATGGCAATCCCATTAAAGCATGGTTCGATCACCAAGACGTTGATCTCATGTTGAAAACAGGATTTGCAGCCTCCCAAGCAGTGTATATACTTGAGGAAAGCAAGGCTAGTTTTGAAACAAGTAGCATTTTTCATCTCTTTCATGTTATGCTTTAATGTACGGAAAAGAAGAAAAAAGCACAAAAACACAAACAGAACAAAAAAGGTATAAAAATTCCAAAACATATTAGGGTACATATAATAATTCAATCACATTTTTCTATATCATTAAACTTTAACCACATTAGATAATATTAATCAGTCTTTCCAATACAGTGGTAAAAAGCCAGTTCATAGACAGAAAGTAAATACATATCCAAAATTATGTGTTGAGAACACATACTGTTAAGGTTATAAATCTGGGAAGCCTCTATCTTTCTGACATTGAACAGTTTGCTATTCTCCATGTTGGATCAATTCACAGTTCCTCATACACTAGTAATGTTCCAAATTTCTGGAATGCAAAAAACTACGTTTATATCTTTAAACTGTAATGAACTTTGTAACAATTTAATGTTATGGATCTTATGGATTCCAAACCAATCTTATGGTTCTTGAACCAACAAGCCCATAATCATGGGTGTTAAGTGTCCCCTTATCCCAGGGGTGAAATGCTCTTGGTTCGGACCGGATCGGATGATCCGGTAGCAATTGTGGCAGGTGGTTTGGAGAACCGGTAGCGAAGGCTGTGTGAGGCTCTGCCCACCCGCCCGGGTGTTGTTACTTCCTGGTAACCAGGAAGTAAGATGTTTTTTACCCTTTGCGCATGCACAGAAGGTTTTGCGCATACGCAGAGGGTCTGCGCGAGCATGTGATGCGGCGCATGCACTTCCGAATCGGTAAGGAAGGTAAGTAGATTTCAGCCCTGCCTTATTCATTTTACTCTTCCATCGGAATGAAGCTGATAAGCAACCTTCTGAAATGCTTGAGAAAAAAACATGAAAAATTAATAAAAATATTTTCATAATTTTATAACAACATTGATTTCATTAATTCTGATACTGTATCTTGATATGTTTAAAAACCCTTTGTTATTGAGGTTCTAACATAGGACAATCCCAGCTTGTTGTTTTAGAGTTCTTGAAAATAATTAAAATCCACTTTAGCTACAATTCTTTCAAAACAAAATAGCCTAAATGTAGGATGATCTACTGTAAAGCCTATTCCAATAATGCTAATAATTTAGGAATTTTATATACTGTTAAGTCATTCGAGCTTCCTGGTTTTGCCCAAAATTTGCAAAACCAAGGGGTGTTTTTAAACTGCCATTTCAGCAAAACTTAAATGCCTATGTCAAAATGATTTAATGCCTACATAATCTGGCAACGTCATTTTGACTGCACTAAAAGAAGTAATATACATAGAGATTGTATTTGCACGCAGGCAAAATTGTTTCAGTGAACATAAAAACTGCACAATTTATTTTTCACCTCCTCTACCAGAATTGTAGCAATTTGCTATCATTCTTTCACTGAGAAATAAATTCTACCATTCTCCTAGATATAGTCACCTTTATTTGTCATGTTACCTTCCTGAGAGACTAAACTAACAGGAGGCCTATGTTTCTTTTCACTATTGTGGCTCCTGTCCTGATAACTTGCCCATCTGATCTACTTGTGTCTTGCTATGTCTAAGACAGCTGCAAAGGTGAGTTTATGCTCAGCTTGACATGTGAATGCTTTTACCATACTTTTACCTTCTCTTTAATTTTACGGCCCTTCGGAGACTTTCTCCTGTCCCTAGTCTTTGTTTCCTGTGTAGCTATGTGGAGGTATTATGTGGGCTGGAGAGCAGCCATACATGAAATGTAACCTTGGAGGCCAGAAAATTGCTTTCCTCTGATTAATATTAACTAATATTGTTTTAGAATATGGGTACTGAGTTTTAGAAACAAATTACTAAAATAACCTGCTTTCTGAGCTGAGCTTGAAATAAGAGGATGGGGACTGTTTAAAAATGCACATTTTTAGTTCTTTTGCATACCCATTCCCAATCCTGTGTCTTCCACATTTATTAAACTAAAGTTTCTGTTTTCCTGGCAGGCATAACTATTGGCCAGGTTGACTGCTCCAGATATTCTTCTAGTCATTCTTTCAAGAGGAGTTTTCTAAAATGAGTGGTTAGTGGACTAGAACCTACATTGTCCAACTGAGGACAGATACCTTGTTTATTATGTCAGCACAAACATTTGTTTTTCCTGATAAACAAAGCACTTGTTTACGTTTCTAACATATCTCATCCTCCTGAAGAATCAACATTCTTAGAAGAGACTTACAAACAGCAGGGAGAAAACTGGAACAGGCTGTTCCCAGTAAGACCATTGGTTCATCTGCCCCAGTATGGCTTACAATGACTAGGATGCACTAAGGCAAATTGGCTGGCTTCCCATTCCCCATTAAGCCATTTGCATATACTGTATCTATCAAAGCAATTGCCGGATTCCTCTGGCTTTGCTGCCCTTGTTCTTCAATGGATCACCAGCTGATCTGGCACAGTAAGGCAGGTTTGACTTCAGGATTTGACCCATTGCCTCTCACAGTCTCTTGCCATTGCCCACTGTGATGGAGAGTTAACCTCCCCAAATGGGTTTTGTAAGGAGGCATACTTTTGGCAAACACCAAGAAGATAGTAATTAATAGCCAGAGGCATAGTGTGTGAAATGTTTCAGATTCTTTTAAAAGGATCAATATTCTAGGGTTGCTATGTAAATATAACTTGATAAGGTCTTGTTATGCAGACAGGAATGTAGCAAGCTTAAGCCTGATGTATCATTATACATTTCTCAACTGAATGAATATATATTCAGTGATGATTGTTTATGCTAAGGAGATCTCTGGGTCTGTGAAAGACCTACTTTCTGGAAATGAAGTAAGATGATCCATGATAGCTATGTCATTGACAATGATGGCTTCTGTGGTTTATTTAAGCTATTGAAATAGACTGCCTGTGATTCACTGTTCTCCTCCTTGTCCAGACATTCATACTGAGGCAACCTCTTATGTGCTGGCCTAGATAAGGTTTGGCCACTTCAGAACATGTTGTTTAAGATTTGCTTTGCATCTGGACTAGCAGCCACTAGCAGGCTGAAAAACAGATAAATATTACGTTATGTGCCTATTCATGTCTGTAGCATGGACCTTCCCACTGTCTACCCAGCCACCCATCTACGCCAGCAGAAAACTATATTGGAATGCATTTTGCTGTCCCTAATGATGATTCCTATCCTATCCTGTATTGTGTTGGTTCCTAATTCTTGCCAATTATCAGACTCCCCAAAGGATATAGGTGACAAAGCCAAATTGATTTTATCTTGACCCAGTAATCTTGAAGCTACTATTGGGCAAAAATGGAATAAGGAGCATGGGTACAGCTAAGGACAATTAAAATCTATTTCACTCATGAGATGGGGGCAGGATTAAGACATGTAAGGGGGAACCAAGGAGAAAAAAAATATGTGGCTACAGCATATTTGCTCAGCGATTTGGCCCAACCTCTTTCTTGCCTCCCTACCACTTTGGGCAGCTTTCCTTCTCTTGAGTAAAACACTTTCTTTGAATAAGAAAAACAAGTGACTGAAGAGCTGGGAGGAAGCAATTCCACACCCAGTAACTTCAAAACATTTGAAGACAACTTAAAGACAAGCAGCAGTGGTGCTACTGGGCTAATGTCCAAGACCCCATTAGAACAAGGAACAGAAAATCTTAAAATTATGCCTCGAATTGAATATTATCAAACTGTATCTTTTACCATTGGGTGATGCCCATCACACACAAGGAACAAGAAGGCTCAGTAGTTTGAAGAGAAGAATGTACCAAACCTTTCTTGTGAACTCATGGTCCCCTCTTAATTTTTTATTACTTTAAAATAAAGTTTTTTTTTTAATAATCCATGTATCTGGAGGAATGTGATTCTTTAATGGACTGAAACTAGTTTCCTTTCCTAGACAGCAGAGGATACTCATCTTCAGTGCTCAATCTGGGCTCAGCTACATTCCAGTTTTATGTTTGTCAGAGAATCGCCTCCCTTAATCCGATTTATCCTGTGTCTCCCAGCTGCCCTCCCGATTAGTAATGCATTATACTGGGGCAGACATTAAGAAAACTTCCTCTTAATAAAGACAGATTGTCTATTTTGCATATGCATGAGAAAAAAGTAAATAAATTAAACATTAAGTATTAAAATCCGGAACCACATGTTCAGTGCTCCTATGATCAGATTTTTTTTATTTCCTGTAAAATAGATCTTGAGGTTTTGTCCCTGAGCTTTTGCAGATGATAATTCAATTATGAGAGAAAGTGCAGCTATGGCTGGAAACATGCCCATCTTTATTTTATAGCAAGCATAATTGTTGTGGTGAATAGGTATTTTACTAGAGCTCAAAGTGCATAGGATGAAAATCCAACTTCCTCTTTCCTTGGCAAGTGTTCTTATTATTGCAGTACAGTTAGTAAATTTTGCGTCCAAGACAGTGAAATTACTATAGCTGAATAGGCCTAAGTAATGGGTAATGAATGCAGCAATAATTAGGCCAAAATAGATATTGTTCGACTTCAGTTCTCATTATGTCCAATTCAGCATAGCCAAATGGCCATGGGAGATGTACCCTAATTTCTGGAAGGTTATAACATACTAGATCCAGGTCTAAATGCATTTAGAACATACCATCTACTTGCCCAGAAAGGCCCACAGTAAAGCAGAATTGACTTGACTAAGAGGCATTTATTCTTATTAATTCATGATCAGACATGGGGATTCTATGGCTCTTCAGGTGTTTTGGTTTCTGACTTTATTTAATCCTGCTCAGAAGCTATGCTTACTGAGACTGGTATTAGACAGAGGTGCCCCAGTTCCATAGTTCCACTGTAAAACAAAATGCAGAGTGTATTTGCTGGAGTGAAGTATGAAACATCACAGAAATGCTATTAATACATTAGCTTAGAATGACACGAGTGACAGTAATAATTTCTGTCCCTTGTTAAAGACTTATAGAAATAACTCCAAAGTGAGGGGCACTCACTTTGAATATTGTCACAACAGAACAGAACAGAACAGAACAGAACAGAACAGAACAGAACAGAACAGAACAGAACAGAACAGAATAGAATAGAATTCTTTATTGGCCAAGTGTAATTGAACACACAAGGAATTTTTCTTTGGTGTATATGCTCTCAGTGTACATAAGGAGAATAAAATATATTCAACAAGAATAAAAAGATACAACACTTAGTGATAGTCAAGGTTCCTAATAAGCTAACAAATCGTACTAGGAAACAAATAAAAACAATATAAATTGAAAGATACAAGCAACATGGTTATAGTAATAAGTGGGAAGAGATAGATACTAGTAAGGAAGAGAAGAATAATAGTAATACACTCTTAGTATGTTATTTGACAGTGTTGTGGGAATTAGTTGTTAAGCAGAGTGATGGCATTGGGGGAAAAACTGTCCTTGTGTCTAGTTGTTTTGGTGTGCAGTGCCCTATAGCATCTTTTTGAGGGTAGAAGTTGAAACAATTTATGTCCAGGATGTGTGGGGTCTGTAGATAGAATGACAAGTTGATACAATGATACAACTGGATATAAAAATGACATTTTCACGACCCGCATTTCGTCATGGAAGGTTTTGCAGGGACAGGATTTCTGACCTGGACCTGCTCTGAAAATTTCTGATCCCAGTTAAGGGTGTACATGTTACTGGTCCAAAATCTGCTAATCCTTCTAGACTCACAGCTCCTGCTTGAAGAGCAGATGGCAGCTATGGCTAGGAGGTCTTTGTACAGTTGCAGCATATAAACCAATTATACCTTTCTAGATTTGGAACCATACTCACAGTCACTTGTGTTTAGTCAACTTTCAGTTGATCTGTTGTAATGCCCTAAACATGGGGCTGCCCTTGATGAACATTCAGAAGCTGCAATCCATCGAGAATGCCCAAGTTCAAGTTGCTATATATATTAATTGGTTTACTTGTGTAACATCACTACGTTGATAGCTGCATTAGTTATTTGAACACTTATGAATATAGATCATATAATATAATGTCATATTTTAAAACTTTGAAGGTTTCTGATGTGGATATTTTGGGGTCTGCCTTCTTCCTATGCCCTCTATCCCTCCATTGAAACTTTAAAGGGGGGGGGGGGGCTTCCTCCAGGTTCTTACCTTTAGGGAATGTATTTAACCTCAGAGGCAGGTCTACTCTATTGCTATCCTCTTTTTTTGGAACAGTTTGTCCCTCTCCCTGGAGCTCAAGTGATCCCTCAGGCTTTTGGCATTCTGCAAGACCATTAACACCAACCTGTTTCAGCAAGCTGGGATGGTTCCTCCTGCAAGGGAATATTTGTTGATTCTGGAAATTTAAGGCACTGTTATGTAAAATGTCTAACTTGTTTATATCTTGTCTGTATCTCTACCTTCTTACATTTCTGCAAGGGTTAACAATAATACACGCCCCCTCATTTCCATAATCCTACCTGATTCCTGACTCCTCCCCTCGGGTATAAAAAGGTCTCTCTGAGGTAAATCTGCGCTGTTCCAGTTGTGTATCTAAAAGAGAGAAACATAACGTTAAAGGTCTAATGATTAAAGAGGCCTAGGATCTATCCAGGTCTAAAATAAAAGCTTGAAAATAAAATACATTTTGATTAGTGAGTTATTGGGCTAGAACCATCGACTTTAACAGGCACTATGTTTATTTTTTTGTTCTGCATTAATTGCCATAGTGGTTGGCAATGTTATTATCAGGTTCTGACCTTTTTAAATTCACCATTACAAGAACTGGGTGAGCTACTCAGAGTCCTTGTTGATTGAAGATACATATAAATCTACTAAGCAAGCTAGCAAATAAATAAATAAAAATTCACCTCCTTGTGTTTTTTTCACTTGCTTTGTTAAAGACTTCAAAGTCTATGGATGTATCCTCCTGCTACATGCCAGGGCGAATGCATCCTTCAGCAGCACCTTTCCCCAGACGTCTGCTCTCCATTGGGATATTGACTGAGAGATGCTCGATTTGCACTTCAACACAACTGGAGGACACAAAATTAGGAAAGGTGGTGCTGAGTATTAGTGTCAGTTAAAATATGTGACAGGAAATAAAGAGAGACTATAAGCATGGATGTTATACCAGTTTAACTGGTGTAACTTCTGCCAAAGAGTCAAATGAAAATGTAAATTGGGATTTACCAGTCAATCTTCCAGGCATGATTTGTAGTCTATCTTCAAGATTTCCAACTCCTTCTTCTTTAATAACAACAAAAACAAAAGGGAACTGTCACCTTCCCCTAGGCACATTTCAGGGGTGCAAGAAGAAATGATTCCTAATGACCAGAGCCAGGTTCCTGAAATCCATGTGCTATTCAGAAAACAGTGCTGATGAAGCTAGGAGGGGGAAAAGACACGGTGTCAACTTCATTAAACATTTGGTAGCTAGAGGTAAAAGCAAATTTGGTTTTTGCTATGATTTAAGTAAATTATCTGCTCATAGTTTGACATGACTTTTTTTCTATTTAAAATATGGGAATATAGAATGAATTGGAAACATGGAACAGTTGGGGTGTGCGTGCATAGGTCGAGTGAAATCTTAATTGGGTGTTGCCTCTAAAATAATACAGATGTCTATCAAATTCCAGCCTCCCAGGTCATAATTACTCAATTGCACTTAAGAGGAAAAACAAGACTATTTCAGGGTATGAATTCATTTTTTACTAAAATATTTTTATTTAAACATGTAATCCACCAGTTGTTCCAAAGCAACTTATAGAAATCAAAAGAACACAAAGGCATAATAACAAAGGAGAAGGAAAACACAACTCAGGTGAGAATGTGACCTACCATTGCATATCAAGGTTGAACATACCTATAGAAGTGTCCAGCGGACTTGGAATAACATGAACGGTGAAAATATGTGAGTTATGATAAACAGGCAGGTCAACCGAGGGAATAACCTGCAGGAATCGGTTACAAATTAACATAACTACAAGAGACAAATGAAGAGTAAAGTAGATAACTGAAGCTTCACACAACCATGGAGCGTTGCGAGAGATTTCAGCTACCCTACCCAACTGTTGGAAGTCCAAGGTCATGTTAGACCCCAAGATCCAGGAAAGACATGTGGAGTTACTTCTGAGTAGTTTCCCTTATTGTTCCTCACCTATAGACAGAAATCTTGCCAAACTAAAAGCAACTATTTGCATCACTATAGCTATATTCTGGGAATGGGTAGGAAAGAACCTTTTAAACTTTCTTTCTCCTGACTAAACTTTCCATAGTTTGCTTCCTCTTTGCCCTCTGGAATGCAGCCCCTCCCACTTGGGAGTCCAGACTGCATTCCATTCCAGGCCAGGTCTATCCTTTCTCCTTGCTTCACTGTCCACTGTTGTGTTACCAATTGTTTATTGAGTGCAGGAATGCCAGCCGGTATGAAAGGCAAACTCACCTGGGTTTTGGAGCTCCGCTTTCCATCTGGAGTCCTCTGTGTCTTTCATTCCAGTCTAGTGACATCCCCAGCTGCAACGGCCTACAATATTTCACATGTCCCCTTCCCTCCAGCAAATAGTCACCATCCTGTATGGCCATTTCAGGGTTTTAGAAAGAGCCCTGGTGGCACAGTTGATAGAATGCAATATTGCAAGCAAACTCTGCCACAGTCTGGAGTTCGATCCTGATGGGGCTCAAGGTTGATTCAGCCTTCCATCCTTCTGAGGTCAGTAAAAGGAGGACTCAAATTGTTGAGGGCAATATGCTGATATTGTAAAGGGCCCAGAGACTGCTGTAAGTCCAAGTAGTATTGCTATTGCTGTTATGCTGGGCTGTTATGTTCTTGGCTTCCTTTCTCTTTTCTTCCGCTTGATCTAACAAAGACCATGACGTCCATGTTTTCCCCATCTTTTCTGCCAGCACATCTCTCTTTCACCCTTCCAGAGGAAACCTCTGCCCTCGGTAGGTGAAGCATATTCCTGTGCCCATTTGTACTGGAATTGTTTCCTTTCCTTAAAAAAAAACCTTTACATCACAACTTAGGCACATTGGAACAACACCACAAACTTTTAATAAATGCTGCTTTTTTCTCTAAGAAGCTGCTATCAGTTCTTCATTGCCACAAATTTTCTATGGACTCTCAGGTGAATGAAAGAATGAACAACATTCCTTTTACTTTTCATGGGTTGGCATTGAAGTGAAGCATGTCTTCTTTGCACAGACAAAGTGGGCTCTTTTTAAGAATTTGGAAGCCACTGGCATGATTGCTAAGAGCCTCTATGAGCGATAAATCCTATTTCCTTCTTTGACAGGTAAGTACTGCAATAGATAAGCTGCAGATATAGTATAAAATAAATATAAAAGCTTTTGAGTGGGTTTCATATGACATTCTTATTGACAACCTATTAAAGTGTGGTTTGGGTGGTACTACAGTGAGATGGATCCACAACTGGCTATCTAACCACACTCACAGATTCAGCACTGATGGCTTGAACTGAAAAGTACTAGGTGGGAGCTGTCTTTAAAAAGGTAAATGTTCCCCTTGCACATATGTGCTAGTCGTTCCTGACTCTAGGGGGCGGTGCTCATCTCCCTTTCAAAGCTAAAGAGCCAGCGCTGTCCAAAGACGTCTCTGTGGTCATGTGGCCGGCATGACTAAATGCCAAAGGTGCACGGAACGCTGTTACCTTTCCACCAAAGGTGGTCCCTATTTTTCTACTTGCATTTTTTACGTGCTTTTGAACTGCTAGGTTGACAGAAGATGGGACAAGTAACGGGAGCTCACCCCATTACGCGGCACTAGGGATTTGAACCGCTGAACTGCCGACCTTTCGATCGACAGGCTCAGCATCTTAGCCACTGAGCCACCGCGTCTTACAACCTGCATTATTTAATATTTTTATTAATGAGTTGATATTGTGCTTGACAAAACTGGGAGGCCTGGACACAAAACTGGAAGAATATTGGCTTGCAATCAGAATGACCAAATGAGATTGCTATCTAATCTAGATAGCTTGGTAGACTGAGCTGAGAGCAAATGGAGGCTCTTCAACCAGGATAAATGTAAGTTATTATATTTAGGAAAGAAAAAAAAAACATACAGCATCCAACAAGATGGGAGATCCCTGGCTTGGAAATACTTCATCAGACAAGAATTTGTTGTGCTTGTTGTGAACAAGCTGTACATGAGCTACTAGTATGAGTGAGTTCCTAGAAGGGCTAGTGTAGTTCTGCATTGCGTTAGAAGAAGTTCTGCATCCAATAAGTATGAAGGTTTTTTTTTCTCTTCTCCACTACATGAGTGAGATCATACAATTCTTGTACTATAGTTGTAGAAAGATATTGACAGGTCAGAACATAGCAAGAAGAAAATGGTCAAAGATATAGTGACTTCAGGAACTGCTGTGGTGGTGCAGTGGTTAGAATGCAGTACTGCAGGCTAATTCTGCTGACTGTTGACTGCCAGCAGTTCGGCAGTTTGATCCTGACCGGTTCAAGGTTGACTTACCCTTCCATCCTTCCGAGGTCAGTAATATGAGGACCCAGATTGTTGAGTGCAATGTGCTGACTCTGTAAACTCCTTAGAGAGGACTGTAAAGTACTGTGAAGTGGTATATAAGTCTAAGCGCTATTGCTATTGCCCTATAACACGGGTATCAAACTTGCTGTGTCATGTTGCCGTCACGTGATGTTTTTCCCCTTCGCGGAGTTGGGGTGGCCATGGCCTGCACATGACACATCTGGCCTGTGGGCCTCCAGTTTGACACCCCTGCCCTATAAGGACAGGCTGAAGAAATGAAATTTAATCAAGAACATAGAAGACTGAGGTGAAATATTATTCCAGTGTTCAGATACATACAAGGGTGCATAATTTCCTATTGCGACAGAAACGAGGACCAGAAATCATGGTCACAAACTGTGATCAAATACCTAAGTTTCATTTCAGAAAAAGTCTCTGGGTGGTAAAAGCTGTGGAACAGCCTGCCTGTGGAAGTTGTGGGTTTGCCGTTTTGAACTGCCATAGTAAATATGTCATGAGAACATAATTAATTTGTTCCAAACTGAACTGAATTCAAAGTTAGATCTGTTTTTTAACAAAAGCATCAAGTAAAATAACATGTACAATACTTGTCTTATGGTGCATCTGTACTAACTGGTTAAAATGGTCTTATGACTTGATTCTAAACCAGCTTAAGAAAATCCTTTCTTACTGACAGGATTGTCAACAGCTTGCAAGGTGTTCAGTCTGGATTGCAGGCCATTATATCCTCCCATAGGATAATCTCCCTGCTGTGGTGCCGCTCCTATTTTTCTTCTCTAGTAAAGTGACTGACAGTTCCTTCCTGTGGGTGGGTCTCCTTGGAGAGAGGGATTGAGAGAGATAAATGAATGAATGTGCATGCACACAGACAGACATAGATACACAGACAATTCAATTTATATATACAAATTTAAGGCATTAAATGCACATAGTGGTTTGCACAGCAACTACAAAAACTTTTACTTTTTTAAAAAAAGGTACTTTTCTGTGTTTGTTTCTAATGACTGTTGCAAGTTTACAGTAAATGTAGTATACATGTTGTCCTTTTTTTTTTTTGAAAAAAGTTTTTTATTTTTAAACAAACATACATAAAACCATCTTCAATTGCAAACAGCATGTCGGTTGGTTACAAGTCTTTTGTGCATCATTCACCGAATTCATAGCTTACAATTTACAATTTACCTAGATTCTCATATCATCAACCTAATATATATCTATATATTGTTATCCTCATTAATCATTTATTTGAATATGACTATATTCGAAGAACAAGGAAAATTTTAACCTAAAAGTTTTTGGATTGCTGTGTAAAATCGCTTCATTTCTAATCTGAGGTAATTAGTCCCAGATTTTAAAATGGAAACTGTATCTCACCTTGTCACAACTTTGTCTACTACTGTAATCACACAAATATTATTAAATGCACTATAAATCGTACAATAATAAAAGAAAAATATGTGGACTAGGAGCGGCCACAGAGAATTGCTGCCAATTATTATTATTAGTGCTTGGTATTCATTGGCATTATCTAGCAATGGTCCAGATTACGACAAGACACATCCATTTAAATTTCAAACTTCTTTATTACATTAATCAAGTAATTAATTACATTAATCAGAGAATATTGCTGGACTAAATTGTAAATTTCAAATATTTGTGTTTGAAAGCTTAAAATGCTTTCTTTTTAAAGAGATCAGAAATGCAAGTGAAGCTAAAGCTAATTTCCATGTCATACGTGCCCACTGTTTCAGACTTTATCTTCTACACCTAAAAATGTAAAGAGATTTTCACAGAGTGGCAATAAGATATTGTGAAGTCTGGCTGGCCATATTATCAAACCACAGTTTTGGCTTTAAAATGTTTTTGTTTTCATTTCACATGGTTATGAGATTCTATAGAAGTGCAGCACAGGCAATAAAATGCTTTCCAGGTTTTGGACTACAATACCCATCATCACTTATCATTGTCTATGTTGACCCAGATAATGGAAGTAGGAGTCTGCAGAGTTGAAGTTTAGTCTTCTATATGTGAAAGATTTTTTTCCATAAGTGATGAGGAAAATAATAAGCTGATGAAAAGATTTTGTTTGAATTTTCTTCATATTTCATTCTCTTTTCATCTGTGTATTTAAAACAAACATATTCTTTCAAACAATATAATAAGTGGACAAAGAATATTAACTAAAGTTATACCATTAATGCTGTATTCCCTGCTCTGTGAATTTTCTTCTTTTTGTGCGTCCTTTCCAGCGTGAAATCTTTGTTGTTGGAAAACTATGCTAGGTCTGAGCTAGAACACAGTGAGCTTATCCACCAAGCTCGCAAAGCCAGTGCTATTTATGTGCTGTGCAGTGTTTTGACCTTCTGAATTGGTTTTCCATTTTAGGAAAGGAAGAGGCAGAGACAGAGAGAAAGAGACGGGCAGCTTTTTTTAACCCGCTCCACAAAATGACTCGATTCCCATCCATTACACTTTTATTACTTGATCTGGGAACAAAATAGCACCTCGGTGGTTTAAGAGGATATACCAGTGTGGACTCCCACAATTTATAAGATGAGACCGGAAGATCCTGATGATTTATAAACACTAACAGAGTCTCTTTTTGTTGTTTATAATTCCTTAATTCCATGGTTTTCCTTCTTTCAGTCATGTTTGTGTATTTTAGACCATGCTTTCATTTTGTCAGGACAACGTTGTGTGTGGTTCCCACACATGAGAAATGTTGTTGACTGCCTTGAGGCAGTTCCCTTATAGAAAGTTAGAAATGATAGAGATTTCTGACTGCACCACATCCTGACATACTGAATGTGGGTCATTTTTCCAGCACATGCATGATTGCAGCTGTATCTGTCTTATTTAAATCGATGCCCTCAAGATGTGTTGGATTACAATTCCCTTTAATGTCCAGCAAGTCATGGCTATGCTGGCTAGGAATGATGGGAGATGAAGTTCCACACCAAGTGGGAAAGTTATGCACTCTTCCTCTAAAATAGATCCATGGCTAATGGCATGAGGCTAACCTACTCCTGTCTCTGAATCACATTTCTCTATATGCATATCTCTCAAGTTAGTTACTGGATCTTTCGACAAAATATTTAATATCTGAAGAAGAGCAAGCATTTCCAGAAAAGATTTTAGGTTTAGATTAAGACTGGTGAGTTAAGCAAGTTTTCGTATCTAGTAAAATTTAAAGACCTTTGATAAAAGGTCAATTATTTAAAAAGAACAGTTTTGCATATTCATCAAGTACCTGCAGCAATACTGCAATCTTTACATAACATCAGAAATAGTAGCAAACTATCTTATAGGTGAGACATAGTAAAAACAAACAAACAAGCAAACAAAACTCAGGAGCATCTGTAGGGTGGCTCCAAAAAGTGAAGCTGGCAACTGTGTCTGGATAATTCAAGGTGTTTTTAGCTGTTTCTATTGGCTCCTATCATTCACCCATTATTTTGCACCTGTCTCTGATTAATTGATCTGGAAATATTTCATAACGTAGAGTGGATTCCTCAACGCCAAATCTGCCTGTTTCTGCTGACAAAAAGCAACAGATAATTTGAACAAAGTGCAATCTCGTAAAAAGGATGTCAAGAAATTAAACTATCCCTGAGAACCTTCCATCAGGGGTGAAATCCAGCAGGTTCTGACAGGTTCTGGAGAACCAGTAGCGGAAATTTTGAGTAGTTCAGAGAACCAGCAAATACCACCTCTGGCTGGCCCCAGAGTGGGATGGGAATGGAGATTTTGCAGTATCCTTCCCCTGCCACGCCCACCAAGCCACACCATGCCCACCAAGCCATGCCCACAGAACTGGTAGTAAAAAAATTTGGATTGCACCACTGTCTTCCCTGATTGTTTTGATGTTCAAGAACTAAAGTTTAAAACTTCCAGGACTTTTGAAATTCTAGATAAAAACATATTATGTCTGTTCGCTCCATTTTTATGTGATTCAAGACTAAAATCAGGGATGTTACTGCCCATCCCAAATTATCAACACATTTGGGTTATGCTCAATATAAAGGAGCTAAAGATGGTGTGTAAATTGAATTCTGTTACTTTTGCTTTGGTTAAAACCTAGGCAGACAGATTCTTGGGTTGGTATTAATCATGCATTACCATAATACATAAGACTTTGCCTTCTATGAAGTTCTGGGCCAGAAGACTTAATGAGAATATCTTGACTCAGTCACATTCCTAGACTTGGTGACAACGCAGGCTCCCACTTGTTCCATGCCACACTGCCCCAGTTCACAAATACCTTCTAAATGTTTCTTTTAGCCGCCTACCCTCTCAGAGCAGGAGGTCCTTAAATTTCCTAACTGAATGAGCAAATTTTCTCAGAAAGCAATTTGTCCAATTACCAGCACATTTGCAACATGCAGAAGTCTAAAGACCCACTCATTTTTAGAAAGGCCACATTTCCTCTTGAAAGTCATTAGGCTGCTATTTCTTGTCCATTTCCTCTCGGGGCAGACGGGTTGGAGGAGTTCAAAGTTGCGCTTCCCAAGGAATGCACCGGATCTTGCTGTTGTCATGTTCCTATAATTGTTCGCATCTGGAGTCCAATTGGAAATGTACAGCTCCCAGCCAAAATCTATTTTTGAATAGAGAGGGACCACGCTTTGTAGAAATCATCCTATACCACTGCTCCAGCTTTCCCAATTTAGTATCCTCCCAATGTGCTGGTTCAACACTAGAGGATAAGAGATTGCAGAAGTCAAACAGTAACCACTTTCACATCATTAGCACAATGCAAATAGAATAGTTGATATTATACAGCTTTGGGGTATTCTCTAATATTAGATAAGCAACAGCAATCCAGTGGGGGAGGCTATCAGGCAAGCAAAAGAATAGCTTTGATATGAGATCTCCACCTCTCTCCAATCTTGAGAGGTGGGAAAAATGCTATTATTCAATGCCATCTGCTTATACCTTTATCTCTTTTAAAGTTTATTAGAAATTGGTTGTTCCTTGTTATTAAAGTGTTTACTAAAATCCCCCCCCCAATCCCTTGGAGCTCAGGTTTGTTCGTTTGTTTGTTTATTGCATTTAGAGGTTGCCAAATCTTGCCAACTGCACAACAGTTTACAGCAGTAAATGTAAATAATAACAATATTGCAGACTGGAGCAATACTGTCAATTATTTTCTACACCTCTATCATCTCTGATATTTGCAAACATCCTGCTAGCTCATACCTTTAAAAAAAGAAAATGCCAAGAATGCAATTGTGTGGTCTCTGCAAGGATATTCTGTGGAATTAAAATGATGCTGAACTTCCCTCCCATGGATGGATGAATAATTCGGTTTGCCCATAGAAAAAGAAGAGGAAGGGCTTCCCATTTTCATAGAGATGGAGGCCAAAAGGGGTTGATTCAGCAGACCATCAACACAGCTGGTGACTTAAAAGGATCAAAGGCTCCAAAATTCCTCCAAAATGCTGTAAATAGAAACTACAGAAGTCCAAAATTTCCCCTGGTCAGTTTCCTTTTATTGGAGGCTAGAAAGAGAAAATACAATAGCTGTTTTGCCTCCACACAGTGAGGAGTGATAAAGTTCTGGAAGGAACAGCAGTTCTGCAATACAGAGGTTCACCCACCTAGACATTTAACAAATTCACTTGGCAGATCCTGTGACAGGGCCTTTTTGGTAGTGGCTCTGCCTTTATGAAATCGCCCCCACCCAACAGATGCATGACTGAGTCCTTCTTTGTCCACTTCCACATTTTCTCTTTTTCTTTTCTTCCTGGTTTAAGAAGCTGCATAAAGAAATACGATGGAATGAGATGACTGATTCAGGGTAAGAGTTCCGTTTAGATTAACTTGGGGATGGCCTAGATTTTTCTATTTTGCAAAAGTTCAAATTAAACATATGCCTACCCTTGACTTTTGAAGCATACGTGCACATGCACCCCCACATTGACTTTAGAAGAAGCATTTGCTATTTTACTCAGTGACTAGTACCTGTCTTCAGCTCTAGCTGTTACTTGAGACTCTCTGAGTTAAATCTATAACATTTATGGTTCCTCTGAGGCCAAAGGGCCTTGGCAAATCATTGGCTCGTTCAAGAGGTTATTATCTTTAGAAGTAAAGCAAAATCCAGAGAGAGTTGCTTTCTCTGACAGCTGTTTGGTTGATGCTTTTCAGAGATCTTTTTACTGGAGGTGACAGATACTGCTCTTGCGTTGTCTGGGAGAAGTCATCATCCCCACCCAGCCAAAGGAATCCCTCCTTGACATAACTCCCTGCATTAACACTGCACCCTCTTTCTATTCTCTGCCATAATTCTGCCATTTGCTCTTTCTGTTATAAATTATTTATAGAGGAAATGCTGAGTCAGGCTGCTGAGGCTGTAAGTGGGGCCATGAAACTCAATCCATGCTAATTGAAAGCTTCCTGTGCTGCAGCTTTGCCCACACAGGCTATGCTTGGGTCTGGCTTGTCATGCAGGACCTGACACATTAGGGGGGGTGGGCATGGAGAGGGAGTGAAAGCTTTGAGCGGCAAGGGGTCATCTCTGAAATCGCTCGATTGAGCTCATAATGGGATCAAGCCTAGAATGTCCATCCAATTTCAATAAAGCCAGGGAGGAAATGCAGGCATTGGGAGAAGTTGTGGCAAAGGGAGTCTGTTTTTATATAAGTCTGCATTTAAATTTTACACTTTCTCCCTAACTCATTGAGCAAGGCCATGCCTACATGCAACATTAACTTCTATAAATGCAGGAAAAAAGCATCTGGAAGCAGCTAACTGAAATGACAATTTTGATTAAAACTGAAAAAGTGGTAACTTTTGAAAAGCAAAGTTACTTCCACACACAAAAGGGTTGTGTTGTTTTGGGGTCAACGTCTTTGTATGCCTGCAACATCACTGGACTTTTGGTGATCTGAGTCGGCTGAGTTGATGGTTCAGACACTGGTTTTGAAGCAGCACTATGTAGAGACAGCTTTGCAATGTTTCCTCTGGAGCTCTAAAACGCAAAGAATTCTTACCTCCTTTCTTAGATTATCCTGCCCTCCGACCAATCAGGATTCCATAGAACCTTGCTGCTGATTGGGGAATCTAGGAAGCAATGAATCTATAGAAGGAGTAGCAGAACCTGGGGTCAGAGTTAAAAGAGGGATCAGCCTACAATCCTTACTTAGCCACAAGTGAACAAAGCCCAATTCTGTTGACCTTTTCCAATTCCATGCAGGTGTTAACTGTTAGTTGAGAAGATTCTTGTGCATAGGCATGATTAACAAAATACCAGTTGGACCTTCACATGTGGACCTGATCTTTCCCGCCTGACAGAATCTTTACCAAAGGAGGCAGAACAAGAATAATCTTCGGAGGGGTTATTTTTTTGTTACTTTTCAAGAATAGCCGCAGGGTTCAGTCCAGAGGTGGGTTTCAGCAGGTTCTGACCAGTTCTGGAGAACCGGTAGTGGAAATTTTGAGTATTTCGGAGAACTAGTAAATACCACCTCTGACTGGTCCCGCCCCCCCATCTATTCTCTGCCTCCCGAGTCCCAGCTGATCGGGAGGAAATGGGGATTTTACAGTCACCTTCCCCTGGAGTGGGGAGGGAATGGAGATTTTACAGAATTGTTCCCCTGCCACGCCCACCAAGCCATACCCACAGAACCGGTAGTAAAAAAACTTGAAACCCACCACTGGTTCAGTCAAAAAAAAAAGGCAGGATGGTGGCTGCTATAATGTGATTTAAGCTCTTCCTGTTTTTTATATGCATCCATGTGGGACATATATAAAAACAGACAGTGATTCAATCTCACTATTATGGCCACTGTCTTACCTTTTTTGACCCTAGATTGCAGACACCTCTGCTCTATTGCTACCAATCTTTGGCACTTAGCAGAATAAATTATGACAATTATAGTCTGATAAATCTAACCTACTAGTTTAGGAATTAAATTGCATGCATGGTATTTTCCTGAACAAAACTTGTCCTAAAACATTCCTTTTGTTTTTCTAACAGACAATATTTCTATCTTACTCACAACAGAAGATTCTTGTTGGTAGCTGATTAAACGCAATCTATTTGGAGAAAAATGAGTTTATTAGTTTTTGAAATTTCAAATGCAAAGAATTCTAGGAGTAAGGCCATCTCAAAGTTTTACAAAGCTATGCAAACTTTAGAACTCTTCACCTAACCATTTAACTTTTCCAACTTCTAAATTGTTCTGACCTATAAAAGCTGACATTTTGTCTTCTAGAGACTTTCTTTCTATCAGATTTGGATTTGCAAATGCACATTTCATCGATAGTATTGATTTCAGGAGAAAAAGCTGCAATCCTAGGTGGGGGTGAATGAAATCTCATATCCAAATTGCTTCTGGGAATCATACATCAATGTGACTGCACCAGTTTCCACAGTCACTTCAGAGCTCAATTAATAGTGCTTTGATAGATTTCGGCTTGCCCCCAAACAATCACATCCCTTTGATATGGAAAAAAAGCTCTGCAGTACATAGAGAGTGGATTGCTAGAGTGCATTGGATTTTCTAGAGTGGATTCACAGGGCTATTTCAGGAAAGGGAGACAAATGTTAAAAGAAGATTATGGACAAACCCAAGAAAGCTTGCTTTAAGCCTGTAGTTGTTACATGCTAATATAGGTGTCAATACAGGAAGTTGCTTCTAATGACAAGGGGAAACGAGGAGACTCTTTCATTCATCTCCTGCTTAGCACATACAGATGTATTCATAATTATCCCTTGCCTGAGGGGAAGCAGGCCCAGGTGGGATCCGAAGCAGCTTGCATGCCTGCCAGAGAGCCCAGCAAGGAAGAATGATCCCTCGACAACTGGAATGTCATTTAGTGAACAAGCACAATAAACCTCAGAGCTTTCTTCCTGTCTCCGAGACCCATAAATTACAAACATTGCACCTGCCTCAGGCCACGTTGATATTGTTTCATTAAACTTGGGGAAGAATCAACTTTTCAGCTGCTGGGGGAAGGAGGTGGGGGAAGAAGTAGAAAAAAAGGGAACAAGATGTCCTAGATGTCCCCTGCCCTCCCTGCCCTCCCTGCCCTCCCCCCCTCCTTCCTGGCTCCTGGGACAAAGCTGTGGGCTTACCTTAATGCCGTTTGTCATGACTGAACATTTCAAGTGGATTTGTAATGGTTTTGTTATGAAGGCACAATTGAAGAAAGAGGCGGGGAGAAGCCATGCAATGCAAGGAACCCTTTGAAGAAAACCTTCCTGAAAATATGTCTGTGCTTCAACTTCAGATGTTGGTCTTTTGTGTGTCTTTTGTTATGGTCAGAGATTTATTTTCATTGTGGCATAGGACCAAGGCTAACTTTTAACACACTTAGCATATACTGTAGGTCAGCGGTGAAATCCCCTCAGCCCCAGGTTCTATCTGGCTCGCCGAACTGGTAGCGCCGGCAGCGGGAGGCTCCGCCCACTCATCGGGATGTCATTACATCCCATTTTTTTTACCATCTGTGCATGCACAGAAGGTTCTGTGCATGCACAGAAGAGGCGCATGCGCGCTCCCGCACACTCCTGTTCCCAAACCGATAGCGAAAGTAAGTGGATTTCACCACTGATAGAGGTAGTCCTTGACTTATCACCACAATTGAGCCCAAAACTTATGTTGTTAAGTGAGAAATGTATTAAGTGAGTTTTGCCCCAATGTACGACTTTCCTTGCCACATTTGTTAAGTGAATCACTTTAGTTGTTAAATTAGTAACACGGTTGTTAAGTGAATCTGGCTTCCTCATTGACTTTGCTTGTCAGAAGATTGCAAAAAGTTGATCACGTAACTCCAGGACAGTACAACATCATAAATATGAACCATTTGTCAAGCATCTGTATGTAAACTACGTGGCCATGGGGGGGATGCTGCAATGGTCATAAGTGTGAAAAATTATCATAAGTTCCTTTTTTCAGGACTGTTGTAACTTCAAACGGTCACTAAATGAGCTGTTGTAAATCGAGGATTATTTGTAGTTAGCCAGGTTTCCTATTTAAAATAACAAGGGTAAGTTTACACAGTAGGCCAAGCCATAGTTAGGCTAATCATGATTTGCTGAATAAACTACAACTGAACCAGGGGTGGGTTCTACTTACCTTTCCTACTGGTTCGCAACAGGGCCATGCGCATGTGCAGAAGCGTTCTATGTCACAAGGAATGGTGGATCAGGCCCAATAAAGAGACTTGAGTCATCTGGTAAAATATATCTCTTTTATTTGCAGGTTCATCACATCATCACTTGAATGCATCAGGGACTGGGGCGAGGAGGAGTGTGCCCACCTTTTATACCTGTGGGCGGGGATTCAGGTAAGGAGGGGCCTATGGGAGGAGCTGACCAGGTGGGAGTCTGGGTTAACCCCTGCACTACTGCACTATAGCTGATCCCTGGCACGGGCAGAGCATTTATACCTGACAAATCCCCCTCTAAATGCCTGGCCCGTGTCTGTAGGCCTGACTGACTAGTTGGTACTCTGGGGTGGATGTTGAGCTTGGAAACTAAGTGTGAGTGTTGTTTGCCCTGTAGGGGTTTCGTGAGTATGTCTGCGGTCTGTTCTTCTGTATCGCAGTGTATGGCCTTTATGAAACCAATTCTGGAGAGCTGTCTAACGTGCTTATATTTTATGTCTATGTGCCTTGACCTTTGCCCTACAGCGTCGGACATGGATATCTCTATGGCGGCTTTGTTGTCTTCATATATATTTATTGGGTAAGCTGGTTCTCTCCACACGCTGGCAAGTAGGTCGTCGAACCAGATGAGGTTGTTGGCGGCTTTGGAGAGGCATATGTATTCGGCTTCGGTAGTCGAAGTTGCCACCAGGATTTGTTTGCCTGAGTACCAATGCACTGGGCAGTTATTTAAGTAGAATATGTACCCAGATGTGCTTTTGCGGCCTTTGGCGTCTCCGGCCCAGTCAGCATCAGCGTAGCATGAGAGGATGGGTTCTTCGGATTTTTCAGGCTCTAGGGTTAAGCATGCATTGACACTCTGTTTCAGGTATCTTAGTACCCTTTTCACTGCGTCCCAGTGGTATGTGGTGGGTTTGCCCACGTGCCTGGATAGTAAATTAACGGATAGGGCAATGTCCGGTCTGGTCCAGTTGGCGATATACAGGAGGGAGCCTATGATTGACCTGTATAGCGTGTTGTCTCCAAATTCGGGTGATTCATCATGCATGTTTTTTAGAAAGTCCGCCTGCATGGGTGAATCACATCCCTTGGCGTCTGCCATGTTGCATTTATGGAGCAACTCTTCTATCTTCTCTTTCTGCGACAGTTGGAAACCCTTTGGCGTCTGGTTGACTTGTACTCCCAGGTATCGGTTTATCCTCCCAAGGTACTTTAGGGTGAAATGCTCGCTCAGCCTGCTGGCGAAGGTGTTGCGGTTGGCTTCGTGTTTGCTGATGTACAGAATGTCATCCACGTAAACTAGGATGTATTCTGGCGAGTCCCCCTCTTTCCTGGTGAAGAAACAGTTGTCAGCTATGGTCGCCGTGAATCCCATAGACTTCAGGGCCTCTACCAGGCATTCGTACCATCGTTTGCCTGATTGTTTTAGTCCATACAGGCTCTTATGAAGTAACCAGGTGTCCCCTCTGTTGGTTTCTTTGCTGTGGGGGGCTCTGATGTATATCTCTTTGTCTAGGTTGGCGTGCAGGTAAGCGGTCTGCACATCGAACTGGTGTACTTCCAGCCCTAGCAAGGATGCGATGACCAGGGCGCTTTTGACGCTCTCTGTTCTTACGGTGGGCGAATAGGTGTCTGTGTAATCCTCCGGAAACCTTTGAGCAAACCCCTGGGCAACTAATCTTGCCTTGTATAGGCTTTGGCCCCCCTCTAAGTTCTTGACTTTGAATATCCATCGGGTGCCTATTGTGTTCTTGCCCTCTGGGACTTTGGTGGGGGTGTATACCTCCAGCTTCCTCAGGCTGTCCAGTTCCTTGGCCATGGCTAACTCCCACTTTGCCCTCTCCCCCTGGGGTAGTCTTAGCACCTCTTCGTATGAGTTTGGCGTAACGTGGTTTGCGTGCACGTGCATCACGTAATCATTTAACCTTTTTGGCAGCTGGTTTCTGGTCGATCTGACCGGCCTGGTTGCTGCCTGTTCAGTGTCATGCAGATATCTGGCTTCTCTTTGTGTCAGTGATTCGACACTTATCTTGGGATGATTCTCTTTCCATCCCTCAACCTTGATGCCTTGGAGGTCGGGCTTGGGCCTGCTCCCTTCCTGTCTACTGACTGTCTCGTTTTTGTTTTGGGTTTGTTCGGTTGGACTATCCTCTCGTTCGGTGGGTACCTCATTTAGGTGTAATCTGGACCAGTTGGCTTGCTCATGGAATGCCGCTGTTCTAGAGATCACAAACCTATTATTATTGTCCACAAACCTGAAGCCCTTGGTCCCTGGCTCGTATCCCATAAACCTGAGCCTTCTGGATACCTTATCCCCTTTCTTGCGCAACTGCTTGGGTATGTGTACATCAGCCGTTACACCGAACACATGTAGGTGTGCTATCTGTGGCTTCTTGTTATACATGACCTCGTAGGGCGTTTTGTCTATCACACTGGACCATGTTCTATTTAATGTATAGTTGGAGTAGACCAGGGCTTCAGACCAGAAGTGTTGGCCAATGCCCGCGTCCTCTAGGGCGCACCTGACCATCGTTTGCAGCGTGGAGTTCCGTCGTTCTGCGACCCCGTTCTGAAAGGCGGAAAACGGGGACGACGTAAAGTGAATCACGCCTTTGGACCTGAGCCAATGTGAGAAGTCCTTAGATAGAAACTCAGACCCTCTGTCGGTCATGATCTGTTTGATCTGTTTGTTGTTTTGGGTTTCTACTCTTTTATAAAACTCCTTGAATTTTTGGAAGGCCTCATCCTTTTTTCTTAAGGTGTAGACGAAGCCATATCGACTATGGTCATCCACTATGGTGAGGAAGTACCTTTTTTTATAGTTTATGGATGGCCTTAGGGGCCCTACCAGGTCCATGTGTACTAAATCGAATATTTGGTTGGCGGCGCGTAACGACTTCTTGGGTCTGGGTTTTACTTTCAGTTTTGAACATTTGCACACCGAGCACTCGAGGTAGTTTTCACAGTTTTTTATTATGGCACCCTCGGTACAATTGGCCATTTTCTGTATCACGGGAAAACTGGCGTGTCCAAGCTTGCGATGCAAAAGGTGGGCACAGTTGTCATGCATTGGTTTGCCTATTGAGGGTCTTCTTTGGGTGTGTTTGTTGTGTTGTGTTTCTGGTGTCATGTTACCATCTTTATTTACCTCTCTCCCGCCTACCTGTTCACCCTCAGTCCTGCCTTGGTCAGTGTCTTCTGCGTTCTCTGAACTGGTGTTTATGCTGTGGGCGTGATCCTCATAGAAAGTTATGTAGGGCAACCCTTGGTTAATGGTTACTCTCCCTATATCTTTCCCTTCCTTGCTAACCTTCACGTTGCCTTTTGTGAATATCATCTCAACCCCTGACTCTCTGCTAAGCTTTACTGCGGCCAGGATGTTGTGGGGTATCTCCGGGACTAGTAGTACCCCCTCTATTTTCCCTACGCCTGGTAATGTAATTGTCCCTTTGCCTGTTACTCTAACCTGGTTCTGGTCTGCAACTTTGATGGAAAAATCCTCTCTCTTGAATGATGAGAGTAGTTTCTGATTGTATGTGGTGTGGTTGGAGGCTCCCGAGTCCAGGAGCCAAGAGCTGGTGTCTTTGTCTTGGTGTGTGGTGTGTGTGTGCTCCCCTATTCCATATAGGGACCCTGTCCTGCTGTCGCATGAACTGTCCCTGTTTCCCTTCCTATCCCTGGGGATGGGTGAGTCTCTACGCCTATACCTTTCTCCGGATGTGTGCCTTTCTGTTTGTCTGTGTCCATGCTCTGGCCTGCCTCTCTCCCTATAGTTCTTGGGGCAGTCCCTTTTTATGTGTCCCCTCGACCCGCAGATGTAGCACTCGGGGGTGTTGTGTTGTTTCTCTTGGAAAACTACTCTCCTCTCACTCTTGTGTTCTCTGGGAGGGCCGGGGCGGCTCCTCCTCAGATTATCTTCTGCGATGAGCCTGTTGGATAGCCTCTCCACAGACAGCATCCCTAGGCTAACGGTGTCTAGGTGAGTCAGGAAGTTATTTCATGAGTGATCTAAAGAGTTGATTATCACACTCTTCATGATTTGGTCGGAAATAACTTCTCCCCTAAGGTGTAGCTCTGCTCTGGTGCCACTTAAGGACACTAGGTGCTCACTCATGGGGGTCCCTGGCTTAAGTCTGGCGGAAAAGAAGTCCTTGGAAATTTGCGTGGTGGTGGACACGCTCTCACTATAAAACAATCCAAACATTTTCCCTATAATTTCGGATACTGTGAGGTTATGGCCAATACAGTGGTAAATTGTGGGGGAAATACTGGCAATTAAAAGGTAGAATGCCTTATGGTGCATGCAATCCAGCTCTAAAGTCCATGGTCTCTCTGGGGGGTCATTAATAAAATGAGACATGTTTTCTTTCAGAAACACCACCTGGAGCTGCTGTGACCACTCTAGGATATTACCCCCATCCATCCTCAACTTGGGAAAGTCAACAGGTAAGTTCCCAGCACTAGTAGTAAAATTACTTACTGCTGGCTGCTGTCCATGGTTCCTTATGTTCCTATAGCAGCAGTAAGGCATGGGAACGCTTGCCGGCAGTTTAAAAGTCCCGCTTTGTAATTTTTTTCTTTTTTCTTCCTCTAGGCGGAAGAGCGCATGCGCGAAGTCCATTTCAGCTCCGCCATCGCCGAGGAAGGATCTGTTCGTCGCGGCTCCGCTGTAGAGGCCTCTGCTGGTCGGGTAGGCCTCGGCCTCGGCCTTGGGGGTCCAGGCGTCCTCTGGAAGGGGTCGTCCAGCTGCTGCTTCCCTGGAATGAAGATCTCGGCGGTGCTGGGGCTCCGGCGACGGTTGTAAGTAGCTGCCCCAATCCATGCGGTCCGGGGTGCGCGGCCTGGGCGATTGGAGGCGCGGTGTCCCTGGGGTGCGAAGGTGGGCTGGCGAATCGTCGCGGGCGTCGGTGGCTCTCGGGTGGGTGCCCCGCTGCCCCTCTCCTCGTCTTCCCTTCTGCTTCGGCCTCTCCGGCTTCTCTTTGGTGATTTTGAGGCCTGGGCCGAAGGCGGCGGCAAGGGTCTTCATGGCCCTATCCACTTGCCGCTCGCTGGGGGTGTACCAGGGGTCGGAGTCGGATTCGGTTCCCTCTCCCTGGTCACTTTCATCATTGTTTATGGTCCGGCATTTTTCGCGCGCCGGCCATTTTGAATTCTGATCGCTGATTGGTTGGGGGTCGGCCATCTTGTCTGACCATGTGGACAAAGATGGCCGCCGTTTCAAATTTAGAGCGGGGCTTTGGGGCTCGGTGGCCGTTGGGGGTGCCCTTTTGGGCGATCCACTCACCGAGTCCAGCTCCTCGAGTTCGGAGTCCGAGTCCTCTTCGCTCCTTGCCACTTCGCGGTCGATTATGAAGCTCCGCAGGTCGGCAAGGAGGTTCTTGTCGCCGGCTCGCTCTTTCAGCAGCTGCAGGACGTCGAGTCGCAGCTTCTCTTCCTCTTGATCGTGGTGGTGGGCCCTTTTTCCCTTTTCGATCTCCCCCCTTTCTTCCGTCGCTGTGGCTTTGGGGGTGGCTGAGGTTCCTGCCTTCCCTGGCGAGTCCAATGGGTTGCTCTCCCGTTGCTTCGGAGGTGTCGCCATTCTGCAGGTAGGTATGGGTCCTTGTCTTGTGGCTTGGGATCTTTGGGCCTTACCAACCATCCTCTGCTACCATTTTGTCACAAGGAATGGTGGATCAGGCCCAATAAAGAGACTTGAGTCATCTGGTAAAATATATCTCTTTTATTTGCAGGTTCATCACATCATCACTTGAATGCATCAGGGACTGGGGCGAGGAGGAGTGTGCCCACCTTTTATACCTGTGGGCGGGGATTCAGGTAAGGAGGGGCCTATGGGAGGAGCTGACCAGGTGGGAGTCTGGGTTAACCCCTGCACTACTGCACTATAGCTGATCCCTGGCACGGGCAGAGCATTTATACCTGACATTCTAATGACGTCGGGGTCGGTGGGCGGAGCCTCCCACTGGTTTTACTACTGGTTCTATAGAACTGGTGCAAACTGGGGGCAACCCACCACTGAATTGAACTGAATTCACACTTGCTAAACCAAATCAAGCATTTTTCTTATAGCTTTGTGTAATTTTTCAAACAGGATTCTAAAATGAAGGGTTTTTCAACTTTTTCAGGCCACAGAACTTGTTAGTTAAAAAAATAAATCCTGAAATCCAGATCAAGAGGAAAGTTCTAGTGATAGGAAACCTGGCTTCATTTTTCTTCATTAGTCTTTCATGGAACCACCTCACATTCACAAGAGAAGTCAGTTAGGAAAACCCTGGCATGTAACACTAGATTTTCCATCTGAAAATCCAAGTCTCAAAGAAGCTACCTTCATGAGAAGTCATGGTAGAAGGCCTTGAGTGTGCATAAAAAGGACAAGCTTTGATTGTGTGCTTGTGGCTGGTATCTTGGCTATTTTGACCAACCACCTCCATGCAGACACCTCCCCCCTCCCCCGGAAATTGGTTAAATGCCCATTCCCAAACTCCAGTAAGAACATGAAAAACTATCCCCTTTCTGTGCCAACAATCTTGATCTAAATCAGGGTTGTCAAACTCAAGGCCTGTGGGCTGCATCTGGCCCACGGATTGCTTAAATCTGGTCCAGGGGCCACTCTGGAAACAGCAAAGGACCGGCCTGTGGTGCCTCTGCCAGCAAAAACAGAACTTGGGAGGGCCCTACGTGGTCCTCCCAAGATCCATTTTCGGCTGCAACAGCCTCCTGCAGCTCTCTGCCAGCGAAAACAGAGCTCCATTTTCACTGGCAGTGTGCTCAGGCCCCCACAGGAGCCCCCTACACGAATGACATCGAGCTGGCCATGCCCACCCTGGCCCCGCCCACGTGGCCCCCTGAGGTCAAACATAACCCTGATGCGGCCCTCAATTAAATCGAGTTTGACACCCCTGATCCAAATCAAGAAGGCTGCAATGGGATATTTTTGTGATAGGAGGCCTGTGGAAGAACAAGGGCTGCTGTGAGTTGGGTATGATGTAAAATACCAAGAACACGTATGACACATATGGGAAAACCAAGGTTTTCTGGGGTTGCCTTTGAATTTTGGTGGAAGGTTGGATTTTTAAAAAACTCATTTCATCTATTTTAAGGCCTATACTTGGTTTTGGTTTATATTTTTAAATGCCTAACCCCCGAACGGTGGTAAATGGTGTTTCCTAATTTTGACATTTGTGGGCTGGTGCTAGAGAACCACAAACCAGGAATTTGAAATTGCCTGAAATCCTAGGGCCTCAAGGGGTCCAGCCCAGTTCTAGATAGACCAAAAACCTGACTCAGAAGACTGCAGCTTCCTCTTTGGGTGGGAAGCGATGCGATCGGAGATGTATATATGTATCTTTGTGTGCTTTTGTAAAGATGCTTGTACATAGGCGCACTCACAAGCCCACAATCACACATACCAATAGAAGATAAGTCATCATGGGCTGTGGCTTCTCCCTGCCTCACAAGTCAATTACCTCAGAAAAATGGCTTGTTCATGGAATTAGCAGAGATGGCTAAATTGAACTGCTTTGGTTAAAGAAAGAAATACAATTAATGTTGTTGCTACTTGGAAACTGCTTCTGGACTTTGTGGTGGAAACAAAATGAAACTTTGATTTTGGGTTTTGCTGATTGGATAGGTTTGTTGTTATAGGAATGGCTAGCATATATTATTATGTAAAAGTAATTTTACATAATAATATGTTATTATTAAAATATATTATTAATATATAACATTATTATTATTGTTGTTATTATTATTATTATTATTATATGTTATTATTATTAAAAAGTGATGCGGTGGCTCAGTGGCTAAGATGCTGAGCATGTCGATCGAAAGGTCGGCAGTTCAGTGGTTCGAATCCCTAGTGCCGCGTAACGGGGTGAGCTCCCGTTACTTGTCCCAGCTTCTGCCAACTTAGCAGTTCGAAAGCACGTAAAAAATGCAAGTAGAAAAATAGGGACCACCTTTCGTGGGAAAGTAACAGCGTTCCATGCGCCTTCGGCATTTAGTCATGCTGGCCATATGACCACGGAGACGTCTTTGGACAGCGCTGGCTCTTTGGGTTTGAAACAGAGATGAGCACCGCCCCCTAGAGTTAGGAACGACTAGCACATATGTGTGAGGGGAATCTTTACCTTTACCTAAAAGTAAAAAGTCAATGCTTTTCTTTTTCTTTTCCCTTTTACCCTACACGTTTTCTCCTTCCCCTTTCCTCCCCTATTTTCCCATTGTTTTTTCATTTTTCTTTGTATTTTTGTATTTGATATTTTGATAAACTAATATAAATACTTAAATCAAGACAATAAAAAATAAGTAAATGCCTTGTATACTTGTGATTATTGTAAATGCTAATAACATTTTAATGTATGAGTGGGTGGGGGGTTGGTTGATATGCAGAGAGTGATGAGGATCAGGCTCATCTAGCAAGAGCTGAAGCATTGCTTATTCCAGTTCGAGAGAAAAGCAGAAATACATGCTGGAATGATTCCGGTTCCAGAAAGAAGTTTTAGTGCCATAATATTGCTTAGGGGATCAAGGTTTCAAAGCTAATAAAAACTAGAAGAAATCCTAAAGGTGGGCGGGGGGGGGGCAGAAATGGAAGAGACAGGAAGGAGGGAGGCTGGTACATAGTTTATGGACTTTGGGAACATTTAAAAAACTATCTCTAACTCTTAACCAGCAGACTGTGTTGGGATTGGATCTTGCACAATCCTGCATTAGATTCCTTGAGATTGAAAAATGGACAGGTGACAAGGTGACCATTAAAAAAAAAACCACACCTGTGCCTTTGTGGTGATTTGGAACACAGTGTACCCTTCCATAGAGGTACAGTATGAAAGTCTTTACAAGACAAACCAGTGTTCCCTTGGAAAAAAAAAATTCTAGGTCAGGCTTTTCCAATGTTTGGGGCTTGCTGAACAACCTGTAAGTCCTTGAATGGGTTGATGAGCTGAAGAGTTTGAGTCCTGCTCTAAGTGGGTTGTATTTATGTGATAGACACTGGTCAATACAGGAATGTATATAAAGTCTGGTGCTCCCTGAGCAGAGTTTGACTTCTAGTGATGTAACACATCTAGGTAGTTTTTCTTAGTAGCCATACAATGTGACTTGCCACTGTCTTTCTAGATCCATCTATACTACGGGTGTCAAACTCCCGGTCATCTTGCCATCATGTGATGTATCGTGACATTATTCCCCTTCACACAGCTGGGATGGGCGTGGCTTGCGTGTGATGCATCTGACCCGTGGGCCACCAGTTTGACACCCCTTATCTATACCCTTGGGATTTTTTTGATGGTCTCCCATTTTTCCAAGTGTTCTTCCAAGAGCAGCCATGTGGGATGACAGTGCCACAAGTAACAAAAACATTTTTCAAGAACAAAACCACAAGATTGCCACATATTTAACAATATATATTTAATATATAATTTCTAGATCAGTACATTCAGTTTAATGTGTTTTTCTTCACAAACAGAAGAACTCTTACAATAGTAAATTTCTAAAATAAATACTATTAAAATAGAGCTTCGAAATAAATATTCTATACAAAGGAAAACTTCTGTGGTAATTTTTTTTTCAGTCGAGGAAAGAAGTAAAGAAGAGGGAAAACCTGGACTGCTCTCTGTAAAGATTAATAAAAATAACCTAACCATGCACAGAGCTCAGGACAGCAACTTGAAAAAGCAGCTATTTTACTTTGCTAAAGCAACAAGAGACAGAAATAGCAAGTGCTGTGCCACTGTGTTGCCCACTTTCCGTCTCCTTGCTTTGTATAGAATTATGCTGCCGGGCATGTCTTGGAAGAATTAATGTTTGCTCAGAACAAGGGATGGAACTATGTCCCTTACTTGGTATGCATTTTTCTTGTTTGTCCTGTTGAAAGATGAAGGTGCTACTACCCATGTGAGGGGAGCTTTCAGGAATCACCCAGGGAAGGTAGAGGAGGAAGAGGAAGATCAAGGAGAAGAAACCTTTAGCATTTTCCACCACTGGCCATTCAGAAAGCTGTCAGGAAGGCCTACGGGTTCCTTGCTTTTCCCATGGGTTTATCTATGTAGATCACGGGCGTCAAACTCAATCACGTCACATGACGTCACATGATGTATTGTGATGGTTTTGCCTTTGCGGAGCCGGGGTGGGCGTAGTCTGCACATGATGCATCCGGGCTGTGAGTTGCCAGTTTGACACCCCTGATGTAGATTGCACTTTGATGTTCCTGAACAATTTCCTTGTGAATCAGGATCCAGCCTGACCAGCTGGGAAAGTGTAAGGAAGTTTCCCTGGATTAGCCAGTCAGATCTTAATTTCACATAGATGTGTGGTGGTTCTGTCTTTATAACCCTTTGAGAGGGTGAGGTGGTCAGAAGGGTGAGTGGGAGAGAGGAGACAAGGATCAGCTGTAGAACGGAAAGGGCAAAAGGCTTGAAGGTGGCTGGGGAAGAACTTTTCAGGCAAAGCATTCAAGAAGGCCATGTCAAAGGAATAGCATAAGCCGTTCAGGGTCTTCTTGGGCTGGACTAACCCAGAAAGTTTTCAATGCTCGGCAAAAATGTTGTCAGTGGTGTTGCTAGGTCTCGAGGAAAGAGCTGTAGAAACATGCGGACCGACTGCTACAGAAGAGGGATAGTCAGGAGGAGGGGGAAGCTGTGGAGGCTGGCAGCTAAATTCTGCTTGCATTTTCAGAGTCTTCCCTTTCCATGGTCTTTTTCACACATAATCCATCTCCAGTACATTGATACCGATAGATTAAAAACAAGCTTCAAAAACCCACGCAGTAATTTAAGTGGTTTTCAACTATGTACAGTAACAATAAAAGCCCCAAGTTTTCTTTCTTAAAAAGTCTAAGAAATAATAAGACAAATGTAAAAGGTCAAAATGTTGACCCACCGGTTTGGATATTCTGCTTCTTTGTCTGACTTAAGAGTGCTAGAATTCTACTTTTTAAATATATATATATTGCTTGATCAGTACTGCTGCACACTAATAGGAACAAAAGAGACAATCAGACAGCATTTTCAATTTAGCGACCTCCAGATGTTTTACACATTAGTTCCCCTGCTGTCAGGAGGATATGGAGTTGACGTTTTAATCAATCTAGAGGACACTACTTTGAGGAATGCTGTAACAAAGCATTTATGGTTGGATAATGCTACTTCATTACCATGAATATTGACAGGGATGAATACATTCAACAATATGTTGACTAAGGTTCTTTTTCCCCCCCTCACTCTGCCTTCACCCCCATGCCCCTGTGATTCTCTCAAGTATTTGTAAGAATATCCATAACACACACTGAGCAGAATCCAGCAGGAACTTGTAATCTCCACTGAAATGAGTGGAAGAAGAAAACTCTTGCAGATTTCTCCCACCATTCATTTCAATGAACAAAGGTTTCCACCCCCAGTATCTCCTTGGTAAGGCTAATCTCAGACATCAAGGACTTGTAAAACAAATTCTCTTTCCTATAAAATAGAAGAACAGAAACATTTAAAATTATTAAAAATAATTTCCAGCCAAATCTACCATTCTAAATAAATCCTCCATCGTGAAGAAAGTGAGGATATTCCTCTACCTGCTTATCCCTAATATAATAATAAAATTGGCCTCCTTTCTCTCTACATAGTTGATTAATTTTGGATCAGAAATCCTATTTGGTTGAAAAGGTGCCATGGATTTTTCTTTTCTAATTAAAGAGAGACATATTCTTCACTTTTACAGATCAGCTTTTTTTTACATGCCTCTCTTTCCCATTTGTTGTATAGTGTCAGTGACTTCCTGTTTAGCATCTTGTAATAAGGTTAATCCACTGGCCTTGAGCAGGGATCCTTCCCACTTAAAAAAAACATCTTAACAGCCTTTGTTGCTGTCCAAGTACAGAGATTAACCTTTCCAACCTTCAACCCTTCAAATATATTCCACTCCTGTTTTCTCTATCCTTCCCAGTCAGCACTGGAGCCGCAGAACTTGTAATCCAACCTACCCAGGGGGCACCAGTTCAGGAAGTTTGATATTGATAGATGATATCTAGAAAGACAAAAACTGTAGGCACTTTGTCAGAAATATGCCCCTCAAGCTTATTTCCCCTCCCCAACACTTAAAAAAAAATGTTAGCAACCCTCCTGTAAGAACAGCAGCATGTTGCTTTATAGAAAGAGAATTAAGCAGCAACTATCTAATTTGAGAATTAAAATATTGAGTGTATGCTGTTTTGTCAAAAACAATTACATTTCAAAGAGAGTTTGAGATTGTGCTGATCCATTTCTAACTGTCCCAAGATACTCAGATATATTGTGCTTGGTTTGGGTTAATCCTTCAGATGCAGAGTAGAGGCTAATTCTTAAGCTTCAGCTCAAGCATCTCTATCATCTGATTTAATAAAGTATAATTTATTTCAGGAGAATTGAGCTGCTTATATTTATCCTGAAAGTACCGAGATTAGTTCCCTTGAAACTTAAGCTCAGTTTTCCTTCTTTTCCTTCTTCTTTTGCGTAGCAGGATCTTATTTGTGCAATAAAAATGTGCAATAATGATCAAGCAACATAATACGCTATTTCAAATGTATGCTCAGAATTTTGTGCATCTGAAATGCAAAAATCAGCTTAAAAGTCCTAGAAACTATGACCAAGTTGGGTCATAGCTTTCAAACTTGTTCCAGCGTTGAAACGTCAAAAGCCTTATGTTACCATTTGCTCCTACTTGACCTGAATGGAAAAAGTTCAGTCTGGTGGCCGCTGGTATGAATTCTTTGTGGAACTTGCAAAAAGGAATGAATTCCCCCTCCCCACCATTTCTGTTACAAGAGATCAAGAAACACTTAATAAGGAAGTAATCCATCAGTTAGAATATATTCTTTGTAGTGATCATTCTAGAAAGAACAGAGAGAGAGACAGAGAGACAGAGATGATTTTGGAAGAGAATTGGGATATTTTCTTGTTATTCAGACTTTCAAGACTGTGCCTTAATGGCAGTAAAATCAACAGGAGTTAAAGGTAGCACTAATCCAGGTGTTAAGCTCACCCAGGGCATTTAAACCTCTATAGGGAGGGCGCAGAGTGCCCTATCCCTGAATCTATCCATCTGATCAGTCTTGAACTCTTTATTCAAGTTTGAATACTCTGTTGAAGCTTAATACCTGAGAAGAGCTACTGATTTCTACATATTCAGAAAGATTATTTTTAAAAGGAGTACTCTTACAACGTACAGACACAACAATGACAACAACAAAAGGAGGCGGTAAGGAACATTCTTGTTAAAGCCTTGAGGGAAACTTAGCCCTTACTGCCCATAACCTATAAATATGTTAATTGGATGGTGGCCCTGAACTGAAGTCCTGCTTCCATCTGCTGATGTACATGCCAAGCCTACTTCTTGGAGGCTTCTTGGATTATTCTTGCAATCTCTAGATTGATCAAACTGCCAGGACTAAGGACTAGGAGAGGAGATGTCTTCACATTGCTCTATGTAGTCTGTTTTGGCCCTTGGACAGCAAAATATCCATATCCATATCCATATCCATTTCTCTCCCTCCTTCCTTCCTTCCTTCCTTCCTTCCTTCCTTCCTTCCTTCCTTCCTTCCTTCCTTCCTTCCTTCCTTCCTTCCTTCCTCCCTCCCTCCCTTCTTTCCTTCCTTCCTTCCTTCCTTCCTTCCTTCCTTCCTTCCTTCCTTCCTTCCTTCCTTCCTTCCTTCCCTCCCTCCCTCCCTACAAAAGGCTGACATATGTTATACTTTGACACAGGTGACAAAACACCCTTTCTGTTTTCTTTTCCCATCCTGTACTTCCCAACATCTCTCCAGCAATCAAAAAGATTTCTCCAGTCTGCTGTCAGCTTTCCCGTCTGGGGACGCTTTACAAATCACGCTGTTTGTGTTTTTGCACCGGCATCCAGGCCGACTCACTCGGTCATAGCACCGCTGCGATAGCTTCACACAGCCGGTGGCTGGCAGGTAGCACAGCAAGCAGGGGAAAACCAGGGAGAGGGCGCTCATGAAGGACCAACGGGCACAGCAGTTCGAGTGGGAGCAAGAGCAGGGATGGTCCGCGCAGGAGCCCTCGTCATCCTCGTTGGTGCAGTGGTAGAATATGCCCTTCACCAAGCACATGCAGGTTGAGTAATTGACCAGGTTCTGGGCTGAGCACAGACATTCCTGATTGCACACCCAACATGAGGGCAAAGTCATAGGCAGGGCACATTCCTTACACTTGCATTTTCCACAGGCTTCACACAGCAAAAAGTGCTTGTCCAGCTTCAGAGAGGGGAGTCCTTTCAGATCCAAGGGCTTGCAGTGAACTGCCTTGGGCTGAAGCCGAACTGCTCTTGGGGAGGACTGGTCAGCCACGGGAGCTGGGACCATGTGGTCCAAAAGCCTTTGATCTGAAGACGTGCTGCTGCTGCTGCTGATGGAGCTGGGTCGCCCACTGAAGGAGATCCACGGATGGGTGACATCTTGTTCACACCGTGGTGGAAGGGTGGGCTCGTGGTGGCTCCGGGGAGGCTTCTGAGCTACCAGTTGAGCCAGTGTGGGATTGTCAATGTAGTCGTTCTCCATATGTGTGGTCTTCATCTGGTCGATAGGCAGGATAGTCAAGGGATGTTGCAGTCTGCCATAAGGGATCCGGCTTTCTAGAAGAGGCTGTACCATGGTAGAACTGGGCACCACAGTCATGTTGTGAGGCATTCGAGGCTCCATTTTATTTTTCAGGCTGCTTTTAAGTGTCCTGAAAAAAAAGGAGAATAAAGAAAAAGAGGCTGAGATATTATCCATTGCTGTCAGAGTTCCAACAAAGAGCTGAGCTGTTCCTCTGCCAGGGTTGTCCCAGGGTCAATCTTGGCAGTTTACAGGTTAACTCTTTGGAGTGTTGTCAGTCCCATAGAGGAGAAGCGACAGTATGGTTGTGCAAGTCAAGTTGGGATGGCTCTACACTATGGTGGCATTCCAAAAAACTTGGAACTGCAATCTCACCTCCATGGGATTTTTTTTTTTTTTTCATATTGGGGGAAAGGGGAAAAAAAAGCATATCTATTGTTGTTAAGAAGAAAAAAGATAGATTAACTAGTATGGTGTAAGAGAGCCAGTCTAGTGCAGTCTAGTGGGAACCCCTCTTAGGGACTTTGAACCACTCACTCATTCTCTCACAATATCTCACAGGACTGTTTTTGTAGTTTAAAAAAAAATGGGACAATGGAGTACTAACAATAAGTAGCTAGGGCAAACTTCTGAGGGTAGCACTAGGAGCTGTCCACCTAGAAATCCACCTTCTGGTGAAGACTTCAAGCCAATGTGGCTTCAGTGTGCACGGGTTCCTATCTTTTTTGAGCCATGGGGACAATTTCTTCATGACCTCTGCAGGAATTCTTTTTCTCATTTTTTAAAAAAATATTTCTGGATAGCCAAAATTGTGGGAGCCAGTATCTAAATTTAATAATCAATAAATGTATTGCACAAGTTGCTTCTCTAGGGAAACTTTGTAACACACATATATGCACACATACTGAAATTAAAAGGGATCTTCTGGAATTAACCTGATTTCTATGAGTCTCTTCAAATATGACCTAGCAGAAGAGGGAATTTAAATGGAAAGTTACATGTTCTTTAGGGATTAGTTGAAATAAAAGAGGTGTACAATCACAGACATTGCCAATAGTTTTCTGCGGAGTGCAATAAAATGAGTAGAATAGGACTAGTTTGTCCTATGAACCTGGAGTGCAGAACTGGAATCAAGAGTCTTAAATTATGGAACTGTACTATTGAGTTAATGACACTGATTCTTGCCACATAAATTCTGGGCCTGCTGCCCACAGTGCCATCTGTCAGCCTCAGTTTTCTAGTCTCTAAATAAGCACACTAGTTATGATGACTCATTTGTTGAATCCGTACCCAGTTTCTGAAGGTCCAAAAGTAAAAGATGATAAATTAAGAGGAAATGTTAAAATGCATACATAAATATCGCCTAAAATCCAGCCAAAAACAAGCGCTGCCAGCTTATTCAGAAATATCTGTGAACGGAAGAGGGGAGTAGTAATGTCATCGCTCATCACTCTTAACTCATTCACAGGTTTTTTTTAAAAAAAGGTTGGCCATGAATGTATGCTAGTCAACTGGATGCCCTCCAGGTATGTTAAGATTATGACTCTCAGAATTTCCAGATAGTGATCGTGTAAGATTGGATCGTGTAATCACTGCACATCTTGAGGGCTCCATTTTGAGAAAGGTCCCCTGCATAAATCAAGGTACAGATGCTCTGATTCTAGAAGACTTGGAAAACACAGAGAAGGAGAGTCTCAATTTTTACATCAACAGTATCCAATAAGTGTTCTTGAGCCTCGGTTTTATATTTTCAAATGTCAATTCATTCTAAATGACTGATTTCATAGAATTAAAGAACTGGAATGATCTCAGATGTCTTCTACTCCAGGGATCTCCAACCTTAGCAACTTAAAGACTTGTGGACTTCAACTCCCAGAACTCTGGGAGTTGAAGTCCACAAGTCTTAAAGTTGGCAAGGTTGGAGACCTCTGCTCTACTCCATTCTCCTGCTCAGGACAAGATCTGCTAAAGCATTTTGGATAGATGGCTATCCAGTTTCATTTTGAAATCTTCTGGTGAAGGGAAACATGCCACTTCATGAGGCTATTTATTCCACTGGTTAAAAACCCTTATTGTCAGGCAGTTCTTCTTAATATCTAACCTGAATCTATTTCCCTGAGATTTTAACTCATGGGTTTCTAATTCCTGCCCTCTGAGGAAACAGAGAATAAGTCCACTCCCTCTTCCATATAATAACCCTTAAAATCTCCTAATAGTAGAATCTGATAGTGAAATATTGATAGCCCCCCCCTCAACCAACTCTAGTTCAGGGATCCCAATTTTAGACTATGATGCCGAGTATTAGACATTAGATTCCAAACAAGGCAAGATTCCAGCTGAGAAAAGTGAAATAATTATTCCACCTGATCTGGATTCCATGCTCCTCTTTACATATCTGAAAATAACAATGCCAGGGTACTAAAATCCTCCAGTAAAACCTTTCTCGGCATCCTACTATCGGGAGATATTCATGCTAAAACATACAGGAGTACCATCTCCAGATGGGGGTTCTGGTTTTGGAAGGAGCTCAGTGGACAGGTCCATTTGACATCAATGTTGATTCTGACATTAAGCCAACTCTAAGTCTGTCCTGAAATCTTTGGATTTCATGGCCTTCAACTTTATAATGTCCACATGCCATCGCTCTCCATTTTGATGAAGACTGAGTGGATTATAGATAATGACTGTTTTGATTTTTTTTAAGACGTTTGTGCCAAGCTCAGATTTTACTGCTCTAGGGTGGGCTGGAAATAATTCACTCACTCACTCACTCACTCAATCAATCAATCAATCAATCAATCAATAAGACAGAAGAATAGCCATTTTCTAAATCAGCTTTTATACTAGAATGCCTCATGTATATTTTGGAATTAGAATGGTACCGATATCTAGACCAGAAGGACAATGGGTCCTTCCCCTCCCACCCTTTACTTCAACTTTTTATCAGCCAATCATTGCATAGTACATAGTGACTATGTTTGCATGTAACTTCAGACCTTCAGTTATTTCCAAAATTTAAGAGTGCAAAGTTTCTCAGCCTTGGTCATGTGAAACATGGCTGGCTGGGGAATTCTGGCAGCTGAAGTCCATGTATCTTCAAGTGGCAAGGTTGAGAAACACTGTCTTAGTGTATTCCTCAAGAATTCCCTGAATCCTCAGGACACAGGTCAGGAATATATCATGATTATGTTGCAGGTAGGTCTAGATTTACAACCATTCATTTAATTTCAATTACAATGGCAGTCCTTGCACTGTCCCTGTGATGACATGTGATTAAAATTTGGACTCTGGGACACCAACATGTATTGACACTTGTTGGAGCCTCTGGGAGTCACACGATCACCATTTGTGTCAGGTTCCAAAATAGCAATACCAATAGCATTGCTATTATATATACTGCTTCATGGTGCTTTACAGCCCTCTCTAAGCAGTTTTCAGAGTCAGCATATTGCTCCCAACAATCTGGGTCCTCATTTTACCAACCTTGGAAGGCTGAACCAACCTCGAGCCTAGTGAGATTTGAACTGCCAAATTGCAGGCAGCAGAAGTAGCCTGCAGTACTGCATTCCAACCACTGCACCACCATGGCTCTTACCAAGAAATACAGTGAGTGTCTTCTAAGTAGTTTCCTTTACTGTTTCATTTAATGTGTTTGTTTGTTTTATTTGTATCCTGCCTTTATTATTTTTACAAATAACTCAACCTGGTGAACAAATGCAACATACCTTCCTCCTCCTATTTTCCCCACAATAACAACTGTGAGGTAGGTTGGGCTGAGAGTGTGTGACTGGCCCAAAGCCACCCAATCATGGTGAAGGCTGGACTTTCTCACCTACAGACAGAAATCTAGCCAAACTAAAGCAGGTACTTGCTTCATTAAAGATGAACTTTGAGAACTCCTAGGGAGTAGATATCTTGGCCCTCTACCTCGCAACTGAACTATTTTAACTTTGCTGTTTCTTGCTCCTCTGGAATGCAGCATTCCCTCCTGGGAATCCAGACTACATTCCCACCTCATTTTGTGACTGCCCCATTTCTTCTGACAAGCTTCCAACAAGCGGAGTCAATGTGACTTCCAACAAGCAAAATTAATGGGTGAAACCGGATTTGCTTAACAGCCCTCTGATTTGCCAAGGCAGTTTGCTTAACAGTCGTGGCAAAAAAGTTCATAAATGCATGACTCACTTAATGGCCACATTGTTTAGCAGTGGACATTCCAGTCCTAATTGTGGTCATAAAGTCAAGAATTACTTGCATAACCTAGTAATGAACCCATAGTGTGAAGTTCAATCATACCAATTAAATTATTTAAATTATTGGGGTTTTAAAACAGTTCAGCCAAATTTATTTAATTGGTTTTATCTCTATTTTAAATTTTGTATTTATATGTTTTATTTCATGGCTGTTCACCGCCCTGAGTCCTTCGGGAGTAGGGCGGTATACAAATTTAATAAAATGAAATAAAATGAAAATGAAAATCATACCAAGCTTTGGGCTCACTTTCACTCTTTACTCCAGCATGGCCAAGACCAGATTGGAAAGTCACTTTTTAGAATAAACCACAGATTAACAATATACATAAACTAAACTCTCAGTAACATTAACTATGTATTTTTAAATCCTCTGCTTATGAAATTGGCTTAACACCCCCATCTCTGAGCATCCAGAGTTTATAGTATGGAAAGTACATTCAGATGTGATTAATCTACAATGGAAAATTCCAAATTCTCTGCTATGCTTGCATCAGAGGAAATGCAGTGTGCAGCCCTAACATGTGCTGCAACATGTTCTCGCAATGCTAAACCAGGATAGGAGAAACTGTGGTTATAGTCCAAGTTTCATCAGTCCCACCCAAATGGCCCAGCTAATGGTGAAGGTGGAAGATGGGAGCTGATGCACAAGAATTTCTGGAAGGCCACAGGTTGCTGAATTGGGGGAGGGGGCGATAATTTACTTTTTAACTGCAAACATAGGCAAAACATTTTCTCTTCCCAGTAAAAATAAGCCAAATATAAATTCCTTAAAAGCATATTCCTTAGGCATTAACATCCTTAGGCATTAACATGACTGTTTTGCAAAAAAAGGAGCATAATGACTGAGCTGCAAATCAGAGCAGAGGACACAAAATCCTTTAAAATATTCAGACTATTTTTTCATCCAAACACCAAACACCACATAATATTTGGTTTAAATGCTGTTTACTAGCCAATCCCTTTATTGCTAGTCTCTAATTTCATTGGAAGAGTGCAATTTATACTGGAGCCCATCCAGAGATTCAACTGTAGGGGAGGACATGAAACCACAGGAAGCAACTAAACTTAAATCAAAGAACGGAAATGGCTTGGTTCAAATTTAGAGAGTACACATTGTTTTCTGGTGGAGTTGCCACTTCCTTGCAGTGACCTTTAGATTCTTTATTAATTATGTTTAAAAAAAAGAGAGAGAGAGGCAAGCAACCCCAAGCATTCCTAGCTGAGGCTGAAGAGAAGCTGTTGAAATCTGTGAGCCGAAAAAGAGAACTGGAGGGAAACACCAGTTCAGGGACAGAATGAGTAAACATGAGAAGTCATGGGGGAGAGAGAGAAAGTGCAAGAACTCCATTCAACATCCAATGAGACTTAAAAATCCCTCATTTGGGCTACATCTTGATTTTCATCCCATTAAATCCAAACTCCAGTTTCAATGCATGCTGTGAATCAGGCTTCGTCTCCCTTGCTTTGTGTAAACCAGGCATACTTATCAGCAATTCAAATGCCATTTCGAGCCTTTGGCCTTGCCTCTTAGCTGGAATTCTAGCTGGACTACCTTTTTTTTTTTGTTCTTAAAAACCAGAATGGTTGAAACCCTTGTTTGGCCCTTCAGTAATACTCCCCCAGTTTAGAAAAAGAAACATGTATTTTTGACGAGCTACACAAGTGGGTGGGTTTGTGAGGTTGTAAACTCCAGCCAATCGGAGCACAGGATAGCCGATTTCTGCTGCAAACTGGCAGAACTGGTTTCTCCTCTGCTGGAACTCCAGAGAGGGAGTCCTATCCCAAGACACAGAATGTGGCAGAATCTGCTTTTTCAGTGACACTGACGGGAAAGAAGTTCTGCATTTAGGTTGAGTTGAACCTGAAAATCTTCAGCTCACTCTATACTCACTGAGGGGTGGATACAGAGGAGGCAGAGAGTAAATCAATGTTCGCTGACTGCGAAGACAATAACAACATTTGTGTTGAAATTGTTTGGCACTGTTTGACTCACTTTCTAGAGTTCAGGGCACTTCCAGTATGAGCTAGGAAGGAGCCAAAGGTAGGGAATTAAACTGGTCTTGCAGATATTATGTATTCATTTTCAGGATTACTTGGCTGAATAATGAGAACCTGATAACAACAAGCCTTGTGCAATGGGAGGAATAAGACAAGAAGTTATTTCAAGTCAACAGTGAAGAAATTGCTAGTGGCATTGCCCTTTATGACAATGTCAGATTTTAAACAATAGTTTGACTTTTTCTGTCATTCAAAATAAATCCCTAAAGTATTTGGAATTGACTGATCACTTAAAGTTATGGATTTCAAAAGCCTGTTTTCACCAGGAATGCTGCTAAGCTCTTAAAGCAACCAAAAGCTTGTTAGGAGCAAAATGAGTTTAAAGATTAAATTTGCATTTTCTTTTTGCTGCAAGTTCCAATCTCAAAAATATATTTAAGGTAATTATATTGTTATGAGCATTTATTTCAGTTCTGTGTAGGCCTTCGACTTGAACGACTCTACAGCTTACAACCTGTTAACACAAAACCATCTATGGAGGCAATAGAATTTTTTAAAGTCTTGCATTCATAACTCATCGCCAAATGCCCAAAGGAAGAAGATGATTTTGACCTGCTTCCTAAAGGATATAAGAAGGCGGGCTTAAAGTAGACTAATTGCTTGCTTGGGTCAACAAAGGAGACTTTTAAGATTGAAAGCTTAAAAATGTGTATTATATTTGTGGACAGCTGGTTTCCATCCTTGATTATTGATGACAGAAATGTTGATTGAGGTTGATTAAAAAAAAAAAACTGAAATTAAGGTGAATAGTTATTTGCTCCTTATTCCAGCATGGACAGAATCAATAAATCAAGCTTTGAAAGAAAAGATTGACTGTGCAACTGTAACATGCATCTTATATTTTACCATGATAGGGTTTGAAATGCATACTACGGTACATTAACAATATTAGTAATAATTACTTAATTGCTAAACTTATCACCAGCATGAACTGGATGCTAAAAATCATAGCTACGTAAGAAGGTGATTAAACACTATGACTGTATTTTCTCTTGTTTTACACTTATTTTAGAACAGAAGTGGGAGAAAGTGAAGTTGAATATCATATTAGTTTTTAAAGGTATGATCATCTGGGAGGAGCTATGTATCATGCTGTCTCTGAACCTCTGAAATAGATCTGAAGCAGCACATGCAACATGATGCATTCCATCATTTTTGGGACAAGGCAGGCTTTTCTACTTATACAGTGGCTTTCAGCAAAGATGTCTCAAAACTGTCCTTGCACCTCAGTTACAGGGATTATGGTACATGTTATTTGGTACCTTTGAATTCCATCCTTGCCTTCAAACAACTAAGTCAGAGGTGGGCTTGTTCGGGCCTGCTTAGCCTCAGAGATGAAGCCATATCAGGGACCTTCAGGTCATTCAGAAAAGTGAAAGGTGGTCACAATAATCAGCATTGGAAGGAGAGGGAGGCGTCAAGAACACAAGGAACAGGTGAGAGACAAGTTATGCATGATAAGTTGTGCTTTAAAGAATAAAACTTTATTATATAGGAAATGGAGTAAATCACCCATATGAAATATGAATACAATCTTGTTGCAATTTGCACGTTTCAGCTCTGGTAAAGTTGGGCTCAGGTAGGAATAATATTACTTCTAACTTAATATTAATTTGCTGAAGTCAGAGGAAGCTGATGTTCAAATGAATAAATCAGATCCTCCTAGAACTGTTCTGATGTTGTTCTGACCATTCTCAAGATGCATTCACTTCAAAACAACTCTTCTGAGTTTAAAATGGATGTTTTGTACTTTCAAGGGCAAAACACATTTGGAATGGTAGGAATAAAGGCTTCGAATTCAGAACAGAATAAACTTCAAACATTTCAAATGCAAAGTCATTTGTACACCTTAATTAACAGCATTAGCAGAATCTGAATATTCGGAAAACTTGTAAGATTCCAATGAAGATATGGAGCTCTTGTTCACAGAAGAGAAAAATAAGATATAGAATTGAATCAAGAATTATCAATATTTTGAGACGTACAATAAATAACGGAATTCAAGAAATGTACTTTTAAAAATTTATTGGCCACCAAACTCCACTGGACTAGAGGTGGTTAACTTCAGAATGTCTCTTAGTAACTTAGAATTTTTTTTAAAAAAAATAGAAAACAATAAAAAGAAAATTATGCATCTGGACAAATCACATTTTATATGCCAGAATTGACCTATTGATTAGATTGAGTCAATAGTAGATTCAGAGCCTTTGGGAACTAGATTCATATTCTCTCTCTCTCTCTCTCTCTCTCTCTCTCTCTCTCTCTCTCTCTCTCTCTCTCTCTCTCTCTCCCCTCTCCCTGTCCCTCTCCCTCTCCCTCTCCCTCCCCCCCTCTCTCTGTGTTGTGTGGAAGCTTATTTCTGAACTGCATCCAATGGACAATAAGAAAAGAAAAGCAAAATACTTAAAATAAGTTCAGTAGATCATATAATACAATGGTATAGGGATTGACCAGGACTGATGTGGATATACTGTAAAAAGGCAGAGTTCATTACTAAAGTCATTTTTATTACGACTGATGGGGATTAAGAACAGGCAACAACTCTTTACCTTACTTGTACAACAACTGACCCCAATCAAAAAAAGGAATTTTAAAAATTAAAATAAAAAGAATTCTTCAATACTTTTGAAGAACTTTCAAAGTATGTTGAAGGTAGGTAGAATCTTAAAACAGAAGTTGATGCTTCTGTGACAAAAAGCAACATGACTAAGATGCCCCCAACATTAAATAGAGATTATTTACAGCTGAAACCACACAATAGCACCACACCTTACAAGATCTCATGAAATGTTAGTATAGGTGTTCATAGAAAGTTGGGTAAACTTGTGAGATTGCGGTTGGAACTAACAAACTTGTGATCCCACAATCATGCTTTCAGCTTTAAAAGTTCACCACCCAGGATTTTTCAACAATAACTAGTGTGACAAAGCAACTCTCATGTAACCATGGATGTTTGATTGATAACGTTTGGATCCCGTAATTTAATCGTCCCCTGAGCCTTATCAGTAGAGTACCTGCACCGTGCGGCAAAGAAGAAAAGTAGTTGGATATTAAATTAGATGCTAAGAGATTTGACATATAATTCAATAGCATATCTTATATGCCCACACTCCCCAAATATAATCTTTCACATTACTATTTGATCCAAAATGCTACTAATTGCTAATTAATTAGCACTCAAGGTCAAGCCCAGAGAAAACATGAGAAATGAGGCTTGCAAAAGTAGGAGGGATTTCAGATTGCCGACGTAAGAATCTACTTTCAGGATGCATTCTGAACAGAATTCTCTTATTATTATTATTAGGAACAATATAAGCAACATAAACAACATGGCCTATGAAACTTAAATCGGTACAACAGCACTAGAGACGATTCTATATAAAACAACTGAACAAAGTGGTTGGAACACACACAGAGATAAATTATGGATTGGAAATGGAGCCGTTTTATTTTTTGAGCAAAGTCAAATCATGAAAAAGGAATATTTCATTGCAGGTAATCTTCCAGGAAATTAAGGTAATTGTTTTTTTTGTTTTTGTTTTTTTTACTTTTCTCTCTTGTCCCTCCAACTGAACATGTTCACAACATTCATTTGGATAGCCTTTTCGTATGCAACTCATATGTAGCAACAGAAGCAAGGTTACCATTCTATATGAGCCTTACCCATTGACCTCCCATATTGAGTCTGGAGAGCAGGACAGGAAATGGTAGTTGTGAGCAATCACTTGGATCGCTAAGCACTGGAGGGACTTGAGGTCTCATTTCACCCTTCAAATCTTCCCAGTAGTTGGGGAGCTGACTCTACACATTTTGGGAGACACAGTCCTTATTATACTACACAAAGTCTGCTGTGGCCCTTGAATCAATGGAAATTGTGTCCTCCCTTTATAGACTCTAAATTAGGATTTAAATAACAATCCTGTGTTGTCAATTCCCGTCAGGCACTGTCATCAAAGCCAAGAGCTCAGGATCACGGCAAGCAAGGCTCAAACGGTCTATTCTTTCCTATGCTAAAAGATATTGCGTGTTAAAGCAACAATGTCTGCTATTTCAGATATGAATCTGAAAATACTGAAATTCAAAAATAACAAAATAATTCAGAAAGAGACGCCTTGAAAAGAAGTCATATTAACAAAATCCTGAAAAGAATATTTACTAAGCATAGTTCTAGTGGTTGACTTAGGCCATAGGAGACTCAGATTCAGAGTTCTTACCTGAATCCCAAGAAAGGCAGGCTTGAACTAAGAGAATAGAGCTATAAATATTTGGACTACTAGACCAATCTCTCTCAAAGGTAGGGGGCTGGAAGAAAGTGCCTCAGTTAATAATTAGCCTTATATTTTAATTGCACATTTTATCAAGGTGCAATCTGGCCACCATCCTACAAAATGAAGATAGCTATGGGGTATAACTTCCTTCAAAATAATCATGGTGAATATATTAAGGTCGTGTTTCTAAGGATGCTTATTTGGAAATATGTTGTACCAAATACATTGGGAATCATCTCCAAGTAGAACATTAGTAAGGATTTTCAGTTCATTTAGAGTGAAGGTTAGATATAATCTTAAAACATAAATCAATTTCATTGTCCCATGTATTTGATTCATAATCATAGGTAATCCAGTAATCACAGGGCCTCTCATCTGTTGGGCAGTTACTATCTGCCATAGTATCTGCCCAACTGATCAGATCTGGCTGGGTCTTTGGAACATTGACGTTGTTCTTCTCCACGGCTTTGGTGAGGGTGGGAGAAGCCTCCTCGGATTGCGTGAGTTAGTTTCTTCCCTGCCCCACCACTCTGAAGTTCATGTCTGTTTGTTGTTGCCTTTGTCATTTTTTTATTCTTTATTTTTGTTTTTTATTGTATTTTTTAAAACTGTTTTTATTTGTGAGCTGCCCAAAGTCACTAGGAGTTGGGCAGCATGCTAAACAAACAAACAAACAAACAAACAAACAAACAAACAAACAAACAAACAACCCACATGCTAAATAAATAAATAAATAAATAAATAACCCCACCTACCGTATTTCCCCGAAAATAAGACCCTGTTTTATATTCTTTTGAACCCTGAAATAAGTGCTTGGCCTTATTGCCATGCGCTCAAAAGCCTGATTGGGCTTATTATCAGGGGATGTCTTATTTTGGGGGAAACGGTAGAATTTCTACAAATATGCCATTTCTTATTTTATAAATTTACTATGTGTATATTCAATGTAAAGATAAAGAGCAACAGCTTTCTAGAGATTTCCAAGTCCTGTGGCTTTCAGTTGCTGAGTTAAACATACCCCTAGGTGTGCCTGGGCGATTGTAGAACGCATCAAAGTATTTAGATCCATCTCTCGTGCAGAGTTATCAGTGGAAAAGCAGTACCAATAGGACACAATTTGGAGTCTTGTCTTCACTCCATTGAAGAATGTAAATTGCTACAAATCTGGCTCAAATACAAGCCGATGTTTTTCTCTTTGTTTCCCTCCCCTCATTTTTGGGTCTTGGTTTTTAATCATCTTGAGGAAGAAAACAAATGTCTACCCCTGGAAGATTATTATTATTTTATAAATTTTACAAAAGGTATAGTTTTAATACAGGTTTCGATTTTTCTCACAAACCAAACAAAACCTTCTTTTAAGGGAAACTTTACTCTTCCCCCCCACCCCCACTCCCCGAAAGAGCTGTTCAAGAAAGAGCAGAAGCCTACTGAATTGAGTAAACATGCAATGGCTGTGGAACTTTCAACTGCTCTTGTTGAATGTTCCAGAGAATCCTGGCATGAATTGAGAGAGAATAAGAAAGTATTCATTCCACTCGGACAAAAGACTTCTAGAAGCAGGCAAGGCAACAGTGAAAGAATCTGAGGAGAAACTCTTACTTTGGGGTCAACCATTTGGGGGATTAGAAATTGGGCAGATTATCTGTCATATGTAGACAATGATCCAGAGGATCGAGCAACTTTTCAATTTGCATGGAGAAATATGAAACCAGGAACAGTAGGTACAGCAATTTCATGTACACAAAACCACAAGACAAGTACCATCCCTAGTAAGACATAACGCTGGGCTTCCCATACATTCCTGAGCAGTAAACCTTCTGAAGGAAATTCATTGGAATTTCAATAAAATGTCTGATCAAATACCCAGGCCTTGTCTATAGTTGCTCTATATTCTGGGTGCTCATTTGCACAACTGTAAACAGTCAGTCTGGTAAGGGTGAATGTAAATATCTCAATTATGAAGATCGCCCTGCTGTATTAGAATGAAAGATCTCAAAAAAGATTTCAAAAAAAAAAAGGGGGGGGATCTGTGGCCATTCTGATCTTGACTCCAAGCCAGTTCCAGCCAGCAAGACCAATAGTGAGGGATGATGAAATTTCTGATGAACTGTAGGTTTTCTGATTCCTAATCTAGAAATATTTTCAGCTACAAAATGCTTGAAAAAGCAACTACTACTTGAAAACTGTATCTTCAGGGAAGATACAGAGGACAGAACACAATGGAACATTCAAAAGAATTTCCCAGTATGCAAATCAAGGAAAAAGTCTCCCTTGCATTGACCAAACTGACAGGAGAACAGGAATGCCAGTTAATGAGGATTAAATTACTTGTAATCCCCATGGAACATGTAGTGTTTAACACTGAATAGCATCAGAAGACTTCAAACTACACTAAAGGGAACACTTGACATAAATCAGGAGCATCCAGTTTCACACATGCTATCTCTTTCTAGGTTTAAATGATACCTCATGTACTTCAGAAAATTTGCTTCCAATTCCTTCCTCAACTAATTTCAAGCTCTACTTAATCAAGGGAGTGACTTTGATGCAATGGAATTAGTCTATCTGGAATAAATCTTTGGTATAAAAGAAGCCACATTCAGATATAAGAAAATGAATAAAATGGAATGAAATGGCAAATTGATTAAATTTCTAAAATTGGGATGGTAAAACTGCAATATTTTAGGAGAATTATAATCAAATGTTTCAAGTGCTTCAAATTTTTCACTTTAAACACCAAACTTTCTTTTTTTACAGGAAAACCATCCAGCACCCTGTGAATTTATCTGTGTTCTACACATCAACAGTATTGCTTGATTTCTAAGCAAAAAATAAATAAATTAGCCCAGGTTTTTTTTTAGACATTGATTATAATTCTTGAGCTGCCACTACCCAGACCAAAGAAACACACTTACCAGGCACACTGAATTCAGTGAATCTTACTTCTGAGTGAACATGCTTAGGATCAGGCTTCAGGTCTTTTAAGACTGCGACAACCACCACAACTCCATCTGTCAAAAGGAAAAAGCAACGTTGCTCTCAAAAGGTCTAACGAACATTATATTCAATAGGTGCCCTACATGGGAACATGAAGGTAAATGGAAAGTAATCTTCCCATAACCTGGACCTTTGTAGATGTGTTGGACTGTAATTCCCAATGGACTGTGGTGGCTGGGAACGGCGAGACTTGTAGTCCAACCTGCCTGGAAAGCACCAGGTAGGGAAAGTTGCTGCTAAGGGAAAGCTTCTTGCTGCAGCCATTTTACAAAAATGGTCACATAAAACCATGGCTTTGCACAGGCAGAGTTAGAAGTGGCGCAGCATAAACCTTTTCATTTTATGTAGTATATAAACCTTTTCAATTTTTTGCAGGTGAAAAGATCATTTGCAGAAGGGGAAGGCAGCTGTTAAAAAGAGGTGCTTGAATACAGGAATCCCATACAGACTCCTTGAACAACCAATAGGTTGTAGGAAGCAGCATTTATCAAATGGAGACGTTATCAACAGCATTCCAATATCCTGAAAATGTTTTAATGCTTCCTTAATTCCTCTACTGTTCACCTTTATATAATGGGAACTTGGAGGGTCAGTAGAAGGAAAGCAGTGGAAGAGATCCTGGTCATTCAACGATCCAATTTACAAAACTTCTTTTAAAACAATTCCAGATCAAGAAAACTAGGTTACATGTTGAACATACTACAGTAATTAGTAATATTAGAGGGAGAGAAGAAAGATAGAAAAGAACAATACGGGAGTGAGAGCAAGCGAGTTTGTGTGTGTGAGGGAGAGCTTTAACATCAGGACTGAAATATTCTGTCCTGTTTCCTTGTGAATTTGATGACATTATTATTATTATTATTATTATTATTATTATTATTATTATTATTATTATTGTTGTTGTTGTTGTTGTTGTTGTCGTTGTTGTTGTTAAAAGAGGAGTGTCAAGCAGAGCAGAAACTCAATATTTAGACCGCCAGGCGTTTTTAAATAAAATAATCAAACGTGTTGGAAGATAGGAAAGAGCCTGGGCAGCCCACCCGTCTTTCCACCCTTACTAAATTCGATAAAAGGAGAAAAAAAAAGTGACACTGACATTTCAGGGGCTGCACTGCAAGAAAGCGGCAGACTGCAACGCCACCCTCTCTAGGCTGCCCTTCCGACCGGGGTGGGGACCTTCGGAAGTGGCCACAGCTCAGGCCCCTTTCTCACCCCCCCCATCCCGGTCAGATATCGAGACCCCTCCTTGGCGGCCTCCTCGCCTGGCTCAGCCTCTGGGTTCTTTTCGGCGCCTTCCATTTTCTGCCCTGGACCTGCAACCAGGCCGCACTGGGAGGGGGAGGGGGGGTTCTAGCTCTCCTATCTTGTGCGACGTTGACGAGGCCCAGCCGGTTCGAGCCTCGGCCTAGATCTCCACGACGCAATAGGTGGAGAAGGCCCCGACGAGATCAGCGCTTCCCACCACCACCCGTCCCCTCTCCCCCCCCCTCTTTTTCTCTCGCTCGTCTGCTGCGCACAGGTACAAAAAAAAAAAAAAAAAAGCCCTTGGCACACCCAGCTGGCGCCGTTTCCTTCTAGCGCAGCGCGATCCTCCCAGCTAATCTCGTAGTTCAAAGCCACAAGCCGCTGAGGGAGTTTGGGGAGGGGGGGGAGAGAAGGAAAAAGGGGGACCAGGCGAAGCGAAGCATATACGGGGTGGGTTTTGGGGGTGGGGGTAAGAACGAGACCGCATCGCAGGATGGTTACCCGAAATAAAAGGCAAGCGAAAAAGAGCAAAGGTCACGGCAGCGAGCAAGCAGTTTGGCTGGGGGACTGCCCCGATCCCAGCCGAGGCGTCGGAACCGCATGAAGCTTAACGAGGTAGGAAGGAGAGACAGAGACAGAGATGCCAAAGGCAAGGCGGGGGGGGGGGGAAGCTCGACGTTCCCCAGTGCAGCCGGGCTGCAAGCCGGAAAGTCCAGTCCCTTTGGCTGTATGGGCTGATCCCGAGCGACAAGCGGGGCAGACGCAGCTATAGGATGCGGCCGACAGACCGATCTTTAATCCCAGCGAACGCCCAGGTGCCTGCGACTAACACAGTGCCTTAATAAGGCGGGTATGTAGGGAGAAGGGACGAGTCTCTATCGCAGGAGCATCGGGCTTAATTACAGTCCGTGCCGAAGAGACAATTGGTGGGAAAAAAAAGAATAAAGCTTGGTCCTGGTGGGTTTTTTTTCTTCTTCTCAAGATACATCAAGAAGTTTCAGGGCACACGCCTTTCCCGCAGAAGATCAGACGAGGAAGTAGAACGATCCCCCCTTCTTTCATCCCCTTTCCTCCCGCTCCCTCAATCCCGCGATGATTTTTTTTTTCTACTTACTTTCAACAATCCAGTCCAGATCATATCTCAACAGGCGAGTTAATCCTAAATCCGAGAAAAATCCCGGCTGTACTTGCACGTGGGTGGTGAAGGATGAGGTTAAAATCGACACGAAACACACCCGGGGCTCAGAGAGCAACCTGAACAAGTGGTGCGCTGTCAGGAGCGGCGGCAGCCGTCGCTTCGCTGTTGCAACAACCGCTGCCTGGGAAAATGGCTATTTTATGAATGGGAGGGAAAGGGCCTCTACTACGCATGCTTGTCCTCCCAATTCTATGAATGGGTGGGCACTGGAGTTCCAAGGCGCATGCTCTGCTCTCATTTTATGAATGGGGGGCCGGAAGGAACTCATTGAGAGTTAAGGATGACTATAGACTGGTGTTTTTCCTCTTTTTTTTTTATGAATGAAACGCGGTAGCTGCAGGCAGTTGCGCATGCACCACAGTACACACCCCCAGCCTCGGGCTGATGGTAAAGCGAAGTACAGTAGAGGCAGGGAGTGGATGTGCGGTTAAGAGTGAAATAAAGGAAATAGGTCGTAGTGGAAAAATATCCTTTGTCTTTGCGATCGAGGGCGGCCGCTGGGATTTCTCATGAGTAATTAAGGAAGGCGGGCGGAGAGGGCGTAAGAGAAAGTGCGGTTGAACGTTGTTTCGGATCCTTTTGCGAGTATTTCTCCTGGCTGGTGCTGGGCTTTCATTTCCCGAGGTCTGTAGTGAGCCTCTGGACGTCCCGCGGGATCGCGATACAACGCCGATGCCTGCTCTCCTTCTCTGAAGGGCGGCCACGGCATTTCTGGTTTATTTAAGTTGAAATCCAGGTGTTTCGGAGACCTTTTAAAAAATGAAGACGACACTGGGAGGGTGGGAGAACATGTCCCCCTCTCCCAATCCTTTCACAATTCTGGAAATTGTGTAGGGCTTTACTCCGATCTTATTCGTTTCCCACGTCAACGGTTCAGAAGAAATCTGGAATTCCCTGTATTGGATATTGCATTGTTGTTCATTTAAAGGACACGGTCTGCATTCCTGTCAGCCTTGAGGACAGCAGGAAGGAAGGGATGTGATTGAGAAAAGGCCTCTGAATCGATGGAAAACGGCCGAGCTGGAAATCAATACTCATTCCTTAATCCTCCACCCCATCAGCTTCCTCTCTTCTTTTCCCCCAGGACAGGGTCGTATTTATAGGGCGTGTCAAATTTTTCAACTTGCAGTTTCCAAACATTAGGTGTGCTCAATGTCTTGGGGGAATTGTAAAAATATTTTGGTTACTTTGATATAATGTAGATGTGCTTGGTAAGTAAGTATATAAATATCATAACTTTTTAACATTTTGTTTGTTTCATTTGTTATATCATAGCTGCATTCAGTGCATCTGAGAACCCTGAGTAAAAAAACAACAACCCCAGGGTAAAGAATAAAAAATTAGCCTGACTAGGTGGCTCAGTGGCTAAGACACTGAGCTTGTCGATCAGAAAGGGAGGTCGGCAGTTCGGCGGTTCGAATCCCTAGTACAGGTCTCCTGAATGAGCAGAGGGTTGGACTAGTTGACCTCCAAGGTGTTACTGTTACTGTAAGTTTAACGTGGAGCATTTGATTTTCCAGAATATCTTCCCAAGCAAGAGCAGAACCTGGATCATCCAGAAAAGCTGGGCAAAACCATGTGAGCTGACATCTTCAAATTCAGTGACCTCCAGTTGTGTAGGACTACAATGATCTCCACCCCCAAGCCGAGGGGGGTGGGTGGAAGCTGTTAGTCCATCACATTTGGTCTCATCCATCATCACTGAACTTTAGAAGCAGTAAAATAAACCTGAAATGGGGAGAAGGGCAGAATAGAGCAGAAATGCAGATGAGTCTTAAGCAAAACAGTTTATCCAAGTAATGCAATCCAAATCTATGGCAACACCTTTATGGGTGTTCTGGTAAAATGAAATGTAGCTGTTACTTTCACTCAGTGGAAAGGCTCAAAGAATATTTTCAGACCACCTACAATCTGATATTTCTCCATTTTGTGTGAATCATGGGAAATAGAAAGAAATGGAAGATCTCTGTATTTCAGTAAATGTTCCCAGCTAAAGGGGCTCTTTGTGCTGTCAATCAAAAGACAGGGCATTGCTACTCTTGTCTCTGTATAACCATATTTGGTAATAGCAATGTTTGGTAAATGTTAATAGGTATTTGGTATTAAAAATAAAATATGAAAAAAAAAACAGTAGGAGGGAAGAATGGAAGATAAAATTATTACATTGCCTCTACAGTTCTATAAAGGAAGCAGGGTAATCGTCAGTAAAAGCCTTGAATATATTTTTCTAGCTAAACACTTGCGTTGTAAATTAGATATAAGTTATATGATCCTTTTTTAACTGAATTCATTGCAATTCTAGTCAGTATATTTTCTATGTGGAACTCTTTCTTGCCCCAATGGGGAAAGGAGGTATCTAGAATTTATAGTGCCTTTGATCCTTGTAAAGAGCACTGGGATTTACGGCAGCATAGCCTTCTATGTAGGAATGGAACCTCCTGTTCAAGTCAAATTTTCATCTTAGTATTGACTCAGAAATACACCTCTCTAAAGTGCCAAGAAAATTTCCAGGAAATTGGAATATAATTAAATTTACATTCAGACATGATTCAAGAAACAGTGAATGAGAATTTCTGAAGACTTAACTTGTTGATGTGTTCAATAATCTCATAACGTTTGACTGTTCCTGTAACCTTGTTAAATATTAATTGCAAGTGCCTCTCGTTCACTTTAATAGAGGAAGTAAACACGAAGGGAGATTCAGAAACATTTTTCCCCCATGAAGACTTCGTATTATTCTGGATTGTAGAATAAATTGAAAATGGCCCCTTGAATATTTAAAATGATGTAGAAATACAAATTACTATTTAATATATAAAAGATATTGAATAGAATCAGATGGATCCTGGTAGCACTTTTTCAGATTAACACATTTTATTAAAAGGTATAACACATTAGAGTTTACCTCATGGAATAGTAACCATTTTGTTAACTGATAGCTAATGCCTGTACGTTTGTATAAGTTAAGGAATGCAAAAGGGAATTGCTTCCTTCTCAGTTTACGGAGATCTTTTTCACGTGAAAGTTCAGGAAAGAAAAAAACAAAACAAAACCTGAGTATACACTTTGTAATTTTTTTAAAATTCACATCAACTTCATCTCTACTCCAAAACATTATTTTCAAAGACTTACTGATAACATTAGAATTGCTTGAATTTCTAGAACAGAAAACTAAATCACACAATAAATATCTCCTGAGAAGCTTAAGAACAGCTATGCAAAAAAAAAAAAAAAAAAAGGAGGTATCGTTTTCTTGCAGAGCTGGCTATATCCATGGGCAATGTGAGTGCCTCTTAGGGAGGGGTGCTAAAGAACAGAATACTGTACAGAGCTGGAAGGGAACTTGAAGGTCTTCTAGTCCAGTGGTCCCCAACCTTTTTATCGCCGCGGCCCGCTGAGCGCGCGCAGGGGTGGGGGCACGGCCCAGGAGCTTTTGTGCACGGCCCATTGCGCACGGCCCAGGAGCCTTTGCGCTGCAGCGTTCATGTCCCCCGGCCGCTGCGCGGCCCGGTGCCAGGTACTCCACGGCCCGGCACCGGTCCGCGGACCGGGGGTTGGGGACCACTGTTCTAGTCCAACCACCGCTCAAGCAACAGACCCTATACCATTCCAGACAATTGTCTGTCCAATCTCTTCATAAGAGCCTACAGTGATGGGAGCACTCAACTTCTGAAGGAAATCTGTTCCACTGATGAATTGCTCTCACTGTTAGAAAATTTCTCCTTAATTCTAGGTTACTTTTCTCCTTGATTAATTTCCATTCATTGCTTTTTGTCTTGCTTTCTGGTGCATTGGAGAATAGTTGCCCCCCCTCTTTTTTGTGGCAACCCCCTCAAATATTGGAACACTGCTATCATGTCACCCATAGTCCTTCTTTTAGCAAAGAAGGTTAAAGTAGTTGGATGATACACAGTGCTAACCCTTCAGCTTCTCAAGGTATCATATTTTATACAGTCAAATCACCTGAAGTAAAATAATAATCTAATAAAGGAGAATATTTGTAGCTCAAGGTTCACCTGAGGGGTCCTTGGTGCTCTCTGAGCTTGCAGATGTTTCATTACCCAAACTAGGTAACATCACCAGTGCTAGATGATGTTACCTGCTTTGGGTAATGAAACATCTGCAAGAAAACAAGTAAGCTCAGAGAGCACCAAGGACCCCTCAAATAATAATCTGTTGCACCTTCATTAGCTTCAAATGTGATATTTGGGAAGGAAAACAGTTGGGTTGTCATTGCTTTCCTGAATCAGTTTTAGGTATGCAGCAGCTTCTTGCCAGAAAAGGTAGTAATCCCATCAATTGAATTGCTGAAATTTATGAATCAGCCTCAAGAACTTAAAATAAAACCTGAAAAAGATCAACATAGCAATATCCTTCCTCTTTCAGCATGATAGATAGTGCTATCTCAGCAGGCTACCTTCTTTTGCCCCTTAAATTGGGAGGTTGAATCCCAGCTTAATTGTTTGCCAACTTTGCAAATCCAAGGTGGGTAGAAGGGATAGGGTTCAGCATAGGATGTGACATTCTCTTCATAAAAGATCAAAAAGGGCACCAGATGAAAATGTGCAAGTGAGGCTACAACATCTGGAGTTCCCATTCTCTGGCCTAATGTGCAGGTCCATGATCTATGTCTTCAATTCAACTTCTGAAGAAAAACATGTCCTTGACCCGTAGAGCCAATAATCTGACTAGGTAGACAGTAGTTTCAGCTATATTGAGTATGGACTATAAAAATCCATTTCTTCCCTAATTCTGGAAACATGCATTTAAGGTAACCTCAGCAATGTGTATAATTCAACAATCTGGCCAGATGTTTCAACAATGCTGAAGTTCAGTCAAGGCAGGCTGTATTCCCAAATCCTTATTTGTAGAGCAAAGGAGAGAAGTCTAAAAAAACATTTCTCCCTCCCCTTTGACTCTTTCTAGCCATCCAGATATGATTTATCCTAAGTTAAGGTAACATAAAAGATGGAGGATTCAGACTGCGTATGAAAATATGTATGAGATACATATTGTCCTACATTTCTTCACTGTCAAGGCCATCTGTGGTCATCTGTGAACCTAACTTTTTTTGGCTTCAGGAGGTGACATTTGTTTCAATTTCCCAAATTTGGGTTAAAACCAAAGAGTGGAACAAATACGGTCATGTACGTAGATGAAACCTCTGGCTTTTCCTCCTGCCTCATTAATACCTGGTACTTATATCCTCTATGAATTACTCATGACTGATTCTTATTTGGGGGTGGGTGGAGGTTACATAGCCAAGCCCAGCACCTTGTGAATTCCATTGACCCTTATCTAGCACAAATTTAATTTTGACCATTAGTTGACTAGATGCTTGTGTATAGGTAGCAATAAGAAACTCTTCTGTGCTTTGAACTCAATTAATGCTACTGGTTATCTGTGCCTGACAGAAAGTGTCTTGAATCGCACCTAGAAAGAAATTGGAAGTCAGTGTAGCTCACCCAGCATGGACAAACAGCCCAGAATTGTACAGGCTGCCACATTCTGAACCAGCTGTAATTTCTCGATGGACTCAAGGGAAGTCCCGTGTAGAGCACATTGTAGTCATCCAGATGAGAAATTACCAGGTCGTGGATGACTGTGAACTAGGTTTCCCAATCTAGGAATGGACATAACGGGCACACAAGATATATCTATGAAACTCCTCCCCCCTCCCCAGCAATAGCTGCTACCTACTCCTTGAGGACCTCAAATTGCACACAAGCTCTCTCAGGGAGTGTGCAACCACAGCAAAAGTTAAATATGATATTAACCAGAACTAGGGAGACAAAAAAACCTAGATCCCTTTTTCCTTGCTGTGGTTGAGTCCAAGCTGATTTCTCCCCCATGGTTTGTGCCTAAAGGCCTTTGGCATTATGCCCAGGAGCTCATGACCTAAGGGGCTGTATGCTATGAGGATATTTGAGCACTCTGAATCCAGGAATTGAATGAATGACATTTCCTCCCCATCATATCTTATTTTCCATACTTTCTTGTCTGTAAAGACTTCTTGTGGGTCTGATGAAAATTTAAGCAAGGTTGCAAGTCAATATGTCCCATTGAGACAATTATAGCAGTTATTGCATTGAATTATCTTTACCAATTCAATTCTATATCAGGGAAATTCAGATTCTGAATGATTTAATTAAATCACCTGCTTATTGTTTTCTAATGATCTGGATTCACTGTTTTTACTTTTGTGTAATCAAACTGGCAAATGTACTGAGCGACACAGTTGATAACCAGAATGTATATGGGTAGCTTTCGATGGGTGGAGCTGATGCCTTCCTGGGTATTATTGTCATATCATTTGTAGCTACCATCTCTCTTTCTAATCAGGAGAAGAAATTATTTTCTTTAGCTGAACACATGACAAGGACCACAACTAAAACTCATATTTAGCAGACAGTGATAGTTAGTTTGGAATATTTTCCAAGCTGATTTGTACTGGAGCCAATGATTAAATCAATGCTTTATAGGTAAATGGACATTTCCTGGACAGGATTTCACAGTTCAGCAGATCAAATGTATCCTTTTTGATCTGAGTGAAAATAGAGTGCAGAGTATGGCTTACAAAATAAATGATTTGCAGACAAAGCCAGAGTCATCTTTATCTATAAACAGATGTATCATTAGTTCATTCTAGTAAATCAATAATTTTATTTTTGCTCTGTGGACTGGAGGAAAGCATCCTGATTTTTGAATGAGCAGTTGACATCACGCATTGCAACCGGTGAGATAAGGTAGTGGCATTTTATTGCTTGATTATAATAATAATGAGTCTCAATGGTCCAGAAATTGAACTGGGGCTTAGCCATTATATCTGTAGTTGAAACTGAGTCTATGATAAGTATTTCTCATTCTGTTTTCTGAGAACCTACCTAGTTCCCACAATATACCATGTTATTTCTTTTATTCAGTACTTCATTCTAAAGAATCAAAAGCCTTTCTCCAAGAAAAATTCATAGCAAGTTATTTTTGACTGCTTCCTATATGTCTCCTGACTATGCATCTAACTTGAATAGAAGCCAAATGATGCTCCTTTCATGGGTTCAATCTTATTAATTAATTTTATATTTCAGCATTCTTAATATGGCTCAGGGAATGATCTTTTCATATTTTGTTGTCATAGCACCTAACTGGTGAAATAGGCTATGCCAGGAGAAGATGATAATCTCAAAATCATTCAGTGAGCTCCTTAACCAAAAGGGATCTTAAATCTCTATTGCTTCAATTAGTTAGGTTGAATGTGGTGGAAACAGACAAATACAAGCATAGAAAAAGGCAGTATATTGGTACAGCTTCTATGTCTCAAAGGTGCTTTTTTTCAAGAGGCAACTGGACTTTCTGGTTTTTCTCTGAAGTCGTTTTGCTTCTCATCCAAGAGGCTTCTTCAGCTCTCTTGGATGAGAAGCGAAATGTCTTCAAACAAAGTCCAGTTGCCTCTTGAAAAAAACAACTTTGCAACAACAATGACCTGGATGACTGAGAATCTCCATAGACAAGTAATTTCTATGCTAAAGAGAATGTCTACATAGTCCATGACACTTTCTAGAGTAGATCCATCTTCCATTTCATTATCTGGAGAAGATCAAACTGGGTTATACATGATCCAAAACGGATGCATACCAACTTAGGTGGTCCATGGACTGAATAGCATTTTATAGCATGGGCAAGATACTTATTTGCCAAAACTTAATCTGGAACTAATCAGTTCTCTTCCTTGAGTTCTTAACTCTATGAATCTTATGGTAGTCAGCTGACTACTTTCTCTGGACTTACCAGTAGCAGAAAATATGTTTTTTAAAACAAGAGGTAAAACATTGTATGTTACTGCCAAATATTTTTCTTACAGATTTCTGAATTGTCCACCCTTCTGTTGAATGCTTGAGACAATTTACAATGAATTGACAAAATTAAGAAAGGGAGAAGCTAAGAGAATCCAGGTGAGCACATTCATTTTTTTGTTTTTGTTTAAAAAAAGCTGATGGAGAAAAACCCGTTTGTCTGTAGCAGCAATCTTAGTTTAGCCCATGACAGCTGACATCATAATAATACAATATATTAATTTTCAAGATACCATAAAACTCTTTGCTGCTTTTTTTGCAAGTGGCTAATATACTTGCCCTTTTTTAAAAATGAGAAACAGGAACCTTTTCAAATCAGAGATAAATCTTCTGGGGTGTTTCTGCTGACTGAAGTGCTTCCTCTTGTGGGACTCTTCAACTGCTGATTTATGGCTGTAGCTGCAAAACTAGATACTAGGAATGTACCGTGTAGGTGTCTGCCAACTCTAGTAGCTCCTTCCTGTGCTCACCTGGAACTAGGTCTTACTGGATTCAGGGTGTTTACACTGTAGCTAGGCACAGATATGCCTTATTCTGGTGATATCTTCGGAAACCTCCTCCTTGGGTCTATGGTCATCTTTCAAAGTCCTCAGTCATTGTTGGGCCCTTACTTATGGATTGTAGCACTGGGGATGCCCCTGGTAAATTATTTCCTTAGGGCTGATTGAAGTCTCCCCTTCTTCTTGGCATTTCTGTTGCTTATTTTTTCAGTGCCCATTCCACAGTGGAATAATGTTTCATATTTTTCATATGCATTTTATTATTTTACTATTTTTCTTCCGTTTTCTAAAGCCTGTCTTTGGGTTGTAAGTGCCTTTCAAATCTGTTTGGAATGCAGCCCCTTCAGCTAGTTGGCAGATTAGAAATAATATCATCATAGGATCAGGTCCAACAAGCCACTGATATCTTTTTTCTTCTTCTCCTATGATTATCAATGTTGTACTTTTCTCTAGAGAAATCAGCAATAACTTTGATATTTATGGTGAATGCCCAAAGCATAGCAAAGAGACAGAGAGAAAAAATGACTGTACTGTAAACAAATACATCCCGGATGTGCTAGTATTAAATCTGGAGGAGACGTCATTTAATTACTGCAATTGGGATCTAAGCAGACCAAAACAGCAAAGATGAGGATAACATATTGCCTCGGGTGAAAAGGATGGGGGTCGTAAATGGCACTTCCATCTTCCGATGCAGATTTAGGGGATGTTTAACCTCATTAATTATATTTTTTGAAATAAACATATTTAAATCAGTGAGAGAAGCTGTAGCTAACTTTGCATAGCAGCCTTCGGTTAGAGGGATAGTGATATCGACTCTTGTTAGTATTTAAGGTGCTATACTAACGACATTTAAATAACTATTTTAGCAATAGAGTTTTGGACACTTGGAGGAATTTTTTTCTTCAGGGTTTTTTTTCCCCCATGAAAGTATGCTTTCAAGTCACATAGCAAATTGCTTTTGGAAGTCTTTTAATTTCAGAAGCATGCATCTACAATAGAAAGCTGCTCTTTGAAAACAAGCTTTCAGAGCAGTGCACGATTACAGTATGGCTGTAGTGGATTTCTTAGATCCTAGCCACTGTATCCTTTGCAAATACAATAGATCAGGTAGTAGAAATACTGTAGCTCACCTTTCCATAATGATTAAAATATCCCCCCCTCCGAGAGAGAAACAACACAGTCAGGACTTTGTATATTATTTTGAACTGGTGTTTAATAATCTACTACTTGATTAGAGAATGGAAATCTCTTAAGAATTGTTACTTTAATACTTTAGCAGGATTTTCTACTAACTCTTGACTGCAAGACCTTAGAAACAGATTTCTGAAATATTTTCCAGGTTATTGTGAATTTTCAGAAGGTTTAGAGCAGGGGTGTCAAACTCAATTTCATTGAGGGCCGCATCAGGGTTGTGTTTGACCTTGGGGAGAGCGGGGGGGGAGGGCGCATGGCCAGGGTGGGCATGGCCAGCTTGACATCACTCATGTCGGGGGCACCTGTGGTGGCCTGAGCACTCTGCCAGCGAAAACGACTCCCGAGCTCCATTTTCAGCTGCCATGGCCTCCGGCAACCCTCTGCCAGTGAAAATGGAGCTCCGTTTTCACTGACAGAGGGTTGCATGCTGTGGCAGCTGAAAACAGAACTCGGGAGCCCATTCTCGCTGGCAGAAGCACCGCAGGCCAGTCCTTTGCCGTTTCCAGGACAGCCCCACGGGTCAGATCTAAGTACCCACGGGCCAGATTTGGTGCCCTTGAGTTTGATACCTCTGGCTTAGAGGTATTGTCTTAAGAGTTATTGCTGTATAGAAAGTGGTTGGATGAGTCTTTCCTCAAGAGCTGCTCATAGATTACAGCTACGGCATCTATTACAATATTACAGATCCCATAATTTCCAACCACCTTAAGCAAGCCAGAAACTCAGCACTTCCAACTCCTACAGGTTAAAAATAAATATACTAGGTGCTATTTATGGCTGAGATATAAATATAATAATAATAATAAATTTATTTACGGTCACAGACCAAAATGCAAGCATAGCTACAGAAAAACATAGGAAAAAGAACATCACGAACAGCCGGCCACCGGAAGCCCCGGCCAAGAGGGACCACAGCACTCTCCTCTAATGGTTACGGCTCATAGAAAAAATTTTGAGACCTGAGAGGTAGTGTATGAGGAGCCATCCCCTAAACAATACAAGGCCAAATCACTATCATTGGGCCCACAGAAATCTGTCTCTAAGAGAGACATCAAATTAGTCCTGGCTACGTTGTACATGGGGCAGTGTAAAAGGACATGCTCCACAGTCTCAACCTCCGCTCTACCACAGGGACATAGCCGCTAGGTGCTATTTATGGCTGAGATATAAATATAAATGCTGAATATTTTAAAAAATAGAGTCTTATAGCCTGAGAGGAGTTCTATTTCTCACTCCCGAGTTTCTGGAAAGATGAGTCAGACAATTGCTTTTCAGAAACTGGCCTGATTCTACTTCTGAGCCTCAAATCCCATTAAGCTTGAAGTCTAAGAGCCATTGATAGCTGTTCCTCCCAAAAAAGTATTCCTTTCTTTTAAAGAGAGTTAGCTGTCATCTCCATACTGTAGGATGGCAATTCTATAAATGCAGTATTCCAGGAGGGCATTTTGCCTAAGATTCCACTGCCATTTAGTTTCATTGGGCCAAGTACAATGCTAGAATTACACGAGATGGAAAAGTTTAGTCTGCTACTTGTATTTCCCTTGGACTCTCGTTCTTCAGTTTCCCAGGCCTGCTGAGTTGCGTTCTTTTTGATCTCCCATGTTTTCCCTGGTTCCTATAATTAAGAAATGTGGAAGTGGAATCCATTTCACTACAAACCAAATTCTGGAAAGAACTCAGTACATTTTAACTTAGAATTTATCCTTTAAGCTTTTATCAGAAATATTCATCTGTGGTATACAATTAGCCAAGTGGATATAGAGAAGTCCAAAAATATTAAAAGCTTTTTTTTAAAAAAAAAAAACACCACCACTGCCATAAAAAGTTTTAATATTTCCTTCCTGTCTGTTTTAGATTCAATATTGTAAAATAAAGCTGAGAGTAAAATGGGAAACAACAGGCATTTTATTTCTAAGTAAACATGATTAGGACTGGGCAATAAAACTGCAATTCAGATAGCATTTATTTGGAAGTTAGTTCCACAAAAGATTGGCAAATGGGGGACCAACATTAACCCAGAAACTAGAAAACAATTAAGTCTGCAATTAGAAAACTAGCATTAAAATTTGTTCTGTGTGCATGTGTTTATATAGCACAGCTTTTTCATGCTCTGAAACTGTGAAGTAAAAAAAAATAATTGTAAAGCTGGAAGGGATAATTTCGGTTATCCATTCCAGCCGCTTATTTAATGCAGGACTTCAGACTGAAATATCTTCAGCATCTATCTACACACACACACCCTTTATTTGAAATTAGGATTTTAAAATGGGTCCTAACTCCTGCTTCTAAATGTTGCCGTAGCAAAGATTTCTGATCAGGGTCCCAAAAAGCTATAGGTGCTGGATTTAATATTCTGTTGTATTGTATTTCTGATTGACATATTGTAACATCACCTCAGTCTCTAGCTTTGCTATCCCTTGCTTTATTCTTGTTTTTTCATGTTTTCTTTTTTCCCAGAATTTCAGGGCCATTAAACAGGCCATTCATTGGCTATTTTGGGGAAAGCTCCTTCTATTTTAATCTACAGCTAGTATTTGTTGTTATTTTTGCTGAATAATCTTTATTGATGCAGACCATGCCATTAGAATTCAAAGCCAGATAAGGAATTTCTAAATAATAGCCGTTTTTTCAAGTGGCCCTAACTGGATTATAGGCAGGATTACTAAAAAAAAAACCCAAAAACGACCCAAACCAGACATGGATTTCAACCCGATTTAATCACTCCAAGCTTAAAAATACAAAACGTGTTATGAACAAGCTCCGTTTAATAGATGAGTTTATTTCTGAATGCTAAATGGGGGCTGTAAGGAGAATAAAAACTTATCGCCGCCGGGTTAGTTGTCCTGCACCCAGTTTGGAGCTGACCCGCCACTAGGATTTTACTCTCCTTACAGCCCCGTTTATTCAATATCGCTTCGCCGTTGCCTGGCAGAGTAGGGGAATGGGATCAGCGCCCACCGCTTTCCCGGAAAGCCATCTTCATCTCTTTACCCGGGATAATAAACTCCCTTCAACCCAGCGGAGTTTCCCTCCTTGTCAATATTGTCCTTGCTCCCGAAGCAAGCCCGTCCTTACGCAGGGTTGCTCGGGAGATGCTTACTCAGAGAAGTAAAGCCAACGTAAAAAGCAAAAAGCGGTGGAAAGCCGCCGCCAGTTTAAAAGGGTGCGAAAGAGCTGCAGCTCCGCAATACGGCTCGGGCGTGCACCCCGAAGGAACCAAGGGGAGAGCGGGTCGCTCCCTTTCCTAACTAGATTTTTGGATCCCAATTCTCGATCTGTCAACCGGTGCATAGGGAAAAGCCTCGCGCGCGGGCTCAGGGAGGTGCCTTCGCCGCCCCTCCTCCACCCAGCTCAACCAGCTTCAGCGCTGCTGCCGCCGCCGCTGCTGCTGCAGCTTTAAGGGACTGCAGCCATCCGCCTGGCAGACGCCGCCGAGCCTCACAAAAGAACAGGATGTTGTTGATTTGTAACCAAACCACAGAGAGGAAATGAGTGTCAATTTCCTCTAAACATCCCAACCGTCTGCCTCCTTCGCTTCCGCCTCTGCCACCCCCGCAGCCCTGGAGCGTCTGCGCCTGCGCCGGGTTCAGCCCAGGGAATTTCGCTGAGCCGGTGGCTTTCTTGCGCCTGGGCAGCTCCGCGCTCGATTCTCCGCTGTTTGTTGAACCCCAAGTCCAGATCCGTGCCCCCCCACCTTCCTTTTTTTTCATGGGTGTTTCCTGGGCTGGGGGTGCGGACCGCTTTACATTTTGTAAGCAAACGGGTAGCACCTTTCCCGACTACTGTAAAATAGCACTTTTTTTTTTCTTTTAAAAAGTATAAATTCATGATGTTTGGTAGTTGGTGAAGCTGTTTCCAGACTCTCGATTTCTGGCTGTCGTAGGTTAACACGACCGTCCTACGACCCCTATTAAAGATCCGTCACAACGCACTTGGGGGATGGAGGCAGATGGGGGCATTCCCTATGTGAGTTTCTCTCTGCAGGGAAGGAAGGAATCCATTAGCTTTAATCCTTTTTTTCTTTTTCTTTTTTGTAGTTGAGATCTCAAAATAACAGAGTTGGTCCTGCAGGAAATCCCTGAAATCCAGCGAATCTTCCCAATAATTCAGTTAGAGAACCCTGTTAAGTGCCACTTTCTAACTCGTGTGCCAGGGCTGATATATCAAGAGATGATGGCCCTCTTTTTTATTTTTAAAGCAGCAACTTTGATTAATCTACAGCCGCAAAGATTTTTTCACTCATAATGTGCACTCCCCTTGATTCCATGTACCTAAACAGATAATGGGTTTGGATTCATCATATAACAGAATACCAGTATTTGAGGGGTCTTTGGTGCTCTCTCAGCTTGGTTGTTTTCTGCAGATGTTTCATTACCCAAACTAGGTAACATAATCAGTGCTAGACATCAGTGCTAGTGTTAATACTAGAGCATCTGAGTCATTATTGAATAATTTGAGATTAACAAATTACTCAATAATTAAAATTAACAGAAAAACAAAAACAAGCCTAATACCGCAATAGCCCCACCAATTTTGTGTGGGAAATAAAAATAAGTTCTGTTTATGCTATTAGGAAGAAGCCTGTAGAACAGATTGAGAATAAGTCGTATTGGCTGATTTATTTCTGACAAGCATAGAAAATAGCTTTGGATGCCTGTTGATAAATGGGGAAGGAAAATCTGCTACATAAAGTCAAGGAAACAAGATAACTGCCAAAACAAGGGGAAAAAATCCAAAAAAATAAAATATTTAGAGGAACTGGATATTTAATCTATTATTGGACTCAGTCTTGACCATAGGATTTAATACCAATAGATTCTTGGAGAAGCATTTGCAATGATTAGTGCCGAACGGAACTGACTGATTTTGTTACTTGTTGGAATTTGTGATTTATGTATATATTATGATTGTTTTGAATAAAAAAGATGGCAAATACCAAATATGATCTTATGGTCCTGCAGATGGACAACAGATGTCCTTGTTATGTAGTTCAAATAATTTAAGCCAGAGAGGAATCAAGGGTATTATGAAAAGCCCTTTGTATTCACTTGCCCACATAGAGGTATACAAGCCTGACTGATAGCAATAGCACTTGGACCAGGGGTGAAATCCAGCAGGTTCTGACAGGTTCTGGAGAACTGGTAGTGGAAATTTTGAGCAGTTCAGAGAACTGGCAGTGGAAATTTTGAGCAGTTCGGAGAACCAGTAGTGGAAATTTTGAGTAGTTCAGAGAACTGGCAAATACCATCTCTGGCTGGCCCCAGAGTGGGGTGGGAATGGGGATTTTGCAGTATCCTTCCCCTGCCACGCCTACCAAGCCACACCCACCAAGCCATATCATGCCCACCAAGCCACGCCCACAAACCCAGTAGTAAAAAAATTGGATTTCACCACTGACTTGGACTTATATACCGCTTCATAGTACTTTACAGCCCTAAGTGGTTAACACAGTCAGCATATTGCCCCCAACAATTTGGATCCTCATTTTACCGACCTCGGAGGGATAGAAGACTGAATCAACCTTGAGCTGGTCAGGATCGAACTGCTGGCAGTTGGCAGAATTAGCTTTTTTTTTTAAAAAAAAAAATAATGTTGGCTTCCATAAAAGCATATTTATATTGCTGAATGGAAGACAGTTTGCTGTCTAGTCCCATGCATATTTACTCAAAATCAAGGCATACACAACTATATATCTTGCTAGAAATAAGTCCCATTGAACGCAGTAGGACTTCTGAATAAGTAGGCACAGGATTGCCTATAAATTCTTTTATGCCTGCAAATGTATTCTGGGATTATAGCTGTGGGGTACATCTAACGTGGTCTCCTTCAAGCCTTGATTCTGGGTTACTTCAGGGATATGTTTCTATAGTTTTTCTAGCAACAGTATGGGAGTACTTTGCCACTGATTTCTTCCAGGTTGGTTTTTTTTCAAAATCGCAGCCGAGTCTCCAATTCTGGCATTTCCTGATGCTACTCTATCCAAGTAATTACCAAGCTTGGCCCTGCTTATATTTTGGAGATAATTCCTACATTTGAAGAAGGGATTGCAGGTTTGACTTCTCAGCCTAACAGTGATGCTAAATCATAGGCAGGAAATTGAATTGCAACATAGGATTAAAGGGTGACAATCTGTTAATTGGTTATGGATGTATCCCTGTAGTAGTTGGATACCTCCCTTCTCAAAATAACTGATATGCAACTCCAAGATAACTTCCATACTTATCTTGATTTATTCAGTCATTGAGATTGGTGTTTTTTAAAACACACACACACACATGCACACACACACACAAATGTAGTAGCAAAATGCTATTTTGGGGGTCCCAGAGGAAGCTTAATTTGTCACAGTTAACTCCTTTCCCCAATATGTTTTCTAGTTTTTTTAGTTGCAGATAACATGTAAGTCTTTAAAATTTTAGGGTCTGGGTGTGATTTTTAGGACATTTTCAACCCTTCCCCTTGAAAGGAAAATGTCTATTATTGAAAGTATTTTTTTCTTTATCTCTATATTTTGATCCAAAACTTTTAGGAGATTGCAGTGTTTCATGTTGCAAATCCAAGCAGATGGAAGGGCTATAATTTATAAAATACGCTTAGGAACTTAAGGCAGCAATTCTATTCCTTCTGATACTGGGAGTCAATTCCAATTGACCACGGGTGTCAAACTCGCTGCGTCACATTGATGTCACATGATGTATTGCAACATTTTTTGCCTTCGCGGAGCTGGAGTGGGCTGGCCTGCGTGTGACGCATCCGGTCTGTGGGCCGCCAGTTTGACACCCCTGCTGTAGACCCAATAGGATTTACTTTTGTGAAGATACAGCTCCATAATGCAAACTGGAAACAAATTTATTTCCACTCCAGTTTCTTTCCTCACGGAGGGAGCATGGTTTTATATGCAATAAAGGTAGGGATTGTATAATTTTCCAGATGTTGCTGAACTACAAGGCCTATAATCCCACTGAGCATGGCAAATAGTGAGATATGCGGGGACTATAGATCAACACCACAGGATGATCCTTCTTCTGATATTCAAAGGATTCCCAGGAAAGATCTCATGCACCATCAAGGGTTACTGCTTTAGGCGCCTTCAAACATAACATGTGCAAACTTTTTGTTCTCACAAAAAGCTAATCAGGATATAAACCCAGACTTTAGAGTACATGTTTGGGTTTACATCATTTATTGATTGCTATTCAAAAGGGTTACCTACACATTGAAACTGAACACTGGGGATTAAACTGAGCTTGAGTTCTCCAATGTCATCTTTGTGTGTGTGTATGTGTAAGAATACAGGTTTTCCTTTTTTAGGACCACAATAGGAAACTGTACTTGATCATTAAATGAAGCCATCACTAAGTGAAACTGTGACTGTGCTTATGATTTTACTTCAGATTTTCTTTGCTTTACAGACCTGGCAAAGATTGGAAATGCAGGGATTGGTTGCAACATTACTTTTTCATCACCATTTTTAACTATGAATGGTTATTAAACAAGGCCGTAGCTAACTGAAGACTACCTGAACCTAAAAGTTCAACATGGTATAAAGAGGAAGCATGTTTAGTATGCCAGCCTTTGTTTCTGAGGTCACATTTGTATACATTATTCAAGTCACAGCAATAAGCTTTTTCTAAATAAGGGTTTAAGGTATTTAATTTCAGAATGCCAGACTACGATGGAGAGACAGCAAAATGCTTGCACTATACACTGGTTTTTTTCTAATACAAAAAGGAGTGTGGAGTCACAAACTATTCTAACAAACAAATAGAGTTTTTGGAATTGCATGGAGCAACATTTGCTTAGAGTAACCAATATGAGGATGAATCGAAATGGTAGTCCAATTGTTTTAAGATTGTAAATGGCTCATGGATTTGTCACTGCAGCTCCCTTTCCACTTTTTCTTTCTTGCATACACATGAACTTGAGTTTTCTGGAAGGAATATATGCATATGCATATTCAAAAATAATTCAGATATATTTCAGACCTTGTGCTTCTTTGCTACAAAATAATCCACACTACTCTGAAAAAAGATGAAAAAGTTGACTTAAAAAGCTGTTTTTTTGAAAATCCAAGGGTGCACCAATTACAGGATTATCTCTATCCATGTTCATATGATACTCTAAAAACTCCATCAGCAAAGCTGGAATTGCTTTGGTAGAATCCATGCAAATCTTGTTTTCCATTGTGCCTGGTTATTTCTTTTCAGATGCATATATGTGCTCCCAGCTGATGGAAATGGGAACCCTAACTCACCAGGGCTTCAGTCCCTAGAAGGGGTATTGTAGGTCTAAATTCATATTTCCATTTTTGCACATCCTCCGTTCACATTAATATTAAAATACCTTAAGAGGTGGGAGTTGCATGTAATGATTACGGAGAAAGGCTCATTGATTGCAGTCATGGCACAAAGTAGGTGGGATCAAATGATAGTAGAGCTTGGACTTTCTCTTTTTTTCCTAATGTGTATGTGTATGTGCAGTTTACTTCGGTAACATTGTAGTAACTTATCTGTTAAGTGTCTATGGAGATTCTCAATCATCCAGGTCATGGTTGTTCCAAAGGTAGTTCTTCAAAAGGCAATTGGTAGCTACCTTTTGAAGAAGCACCTTTGGGTTATCTATTAAGTGTAATGTACTATTGCTTAGTAACAATAAATCATAATAAGCTACAACAGTGTTTCTCAACCTTGGCCATTTTAAGATATGTGGAATTTAACTCAAAGAATTCTCCAGCCAGCATGCTAGTCATGGAATTCTGCAAGTTGAAGTCCACACATCTTAAAATGGCCAAGGTTGAGAAACACTGAGCTAGGGAAAAGCATTTATATTCACTTGTTTTTAACCTAGAAATCTAAACAGAGAAAGATCTAGATGGGAAACATCAGAAAATACTAGGGCAAACGGCTAGAAGCTACAAAGTGCAATAAACACCATGGAAGAAGATCATAGAAACTCCCTTGCCCAAATTTGTTAAAAAAACGATATGGACATGTGCATGGAATCACCAGGAATTGAGTTCAACTTGAAAGATTTCCTTTTTTAAGGGCCTACTTTACATTTGTCACATTTTTCGTTTCTTTCTTGCCTCAAAATAGGAATAAAGAGGATTTCCAGAGCTGCAAATAGGGGGTTGGGCCCATTCCTGGCCAGCAAGATAAGAGGAGGTTGAATTTTCTCCATGAGCTCTTCCTGAGTCCCAAGGTTCACATCACCAGAAGGCTATTTGAGATGCACGAATCCCAAGTGACAGTTTTTGCACTTGAGCATTCCTGTCCTGTTTGTTGGAAAAGGGCCCTCCTTGTGGGAATGAAGTATCTAGCGAGAGAAAAGTGGTTCTGCGGGTTCCATTTTGTTTATTCCTCCCCCTCTATTTCTTAGTCACATCTTTGGTTGTATTTAAGTTATCAAATAACAGCATCTCCCAGGTCTTGCCTTCAGCAGCGAAGAGCATATTCACACCAGATCCTGCTCTTGCCTCACTAGGAAAGGGGGAACCTGCATTTTATCACAGCTGTTTCTAGCAGCTGTGCTTTAGGCAGGGGGTGTTAATTGATAATTTATGTCTTTCCTGTCACAAAGTGTTACTTTGAGGTATTAGCAGCTTCTGCTAACACCCGGTCCTTGGATAAAAGCAATAAAATTAAAGGGTGAGGGGGTTGTGTCCAACTGCCCCTCTTAAAGAAAAAAATACACACATTTGTTCCATTTTTTGAAAAAAAATAGGAACTTCATTTTATATCTTCATTTGTTCATTTGAGGCTAGTCTAGAGAAAAGAAGGACTAGGGGTGACATGATAGCAGTATTGCAATATTTTAGGGGCTGCCACAAAGAAGAGGGGGGTCAACCTATTTTCCAAAGCAACATAAAGCAAGACAAGAAACAATGGATGGAAACTCTGGAGTTAAAGAGAAATTGAGACAGTGAAAACAATTAACCAGTGGAACAGTTGTGGGTGCTTCATCACTGGAGGTTTTAAAGAACAGACTGGACACCCACCTATCTGAAATGGTATAGGTTCTCCTGCTTGAGCAGGAGGTTGGACTATAAGACATTCAGCTCTATTCTGATTGATTCTCCTCATGACCATCAGATGTTTCTCTGTATCTACATACATACAGGCCCACACTTTTATTTGGTTTGTGTTCTGTTTGAAAACAGGCGTGAGAAGTTTACTTGCCTATACTGAGACCTGAAATGGCAATTGGTGCAGCTAATGAGTAGAAAAGGTGCTATTTTGGTCCTTATGTGGCACATTGCATCATTCAATGAAGTCAAGCATCTGTAACAGAAAAGTCTATGCAGGAAAAGTAATTCAATATGATTGCTTCACAGAGGCGTACACTCTGGGCCCATTAGGAAAATAAAAGGAGACAAGGTAAGCGGAAATTAAACAGGCTGAGGGAAAGAATGAGGAGAGGAAAGCAAGTTCAGGTAGGATTACTGGAAATGATTTTTTTTACAATCAAATGTTATTGCTTTTTTCCAGACTGTAGAGGTAAAGCCGCATATCTAAATCTCTCATACCAGAAATTCATTTATCTAGGAAATGAACATATCAAGGCAAAAGGATCAGCCTTCCTTTCTACTTGGCCTGCCACTTTGTGTATGTGTCATGGTTCAAGAACCCATATGCATGTGGACTGCAGACCACTCTTTCCTGATTTAATAATTTACTACAATCATTAAATTATATCGTTTAACTCTGCTTACCATAAAAAATCAGATCCAGGCATATGTAAGACTGAATATCTTAGTATAGGTAGTCCTTGACTTATGACCACAAATGATCCCAGACTTTATGTTGCTAAGTGAGAAATTTGTTAAGTGAGATTTGCTCCATCTTACAACTTTTCTTGCCACAGTTGTTAAGTGAAACACTGCAGTTGTTAAGTTAGTAACACCGTTGTTAAATGAATCTGGCTTCCCCATTGACTTTGCTTGTCAGAAGGTCACAAAAGCTGACCACGGGACACTGCCACTGCCATAAATATGAATCAGTTGTTGAGCATCCAAATCAGGTGAACATGAGGAGGCTACAACAGTGTGAAAAATGGTCATAAGTCACTTTTTTCAGTGCCTTGTAACTTTGAATGGTGATTAAATGAACTGTTGTAAGTTTAGGACTACCTGTACTTTAAAGCTTATCTCTATCTTTTTCTTTGTTGGAAAAGACTATCTGGATTATTGAAGTCTAAAACTTGTGGATGCCCTTCCTAGGCATTTGTACCTGGGAGCAGCCTGAATGAGTGTGGTGAAATTTATTTCTGAGCAAACGTGCAGTGGTGTCGTGTCAATTAATTTGCCTGACTTCTGGTGTGATATTTAGGGTAACTGATACAGAAAGGCAGCTGTCTGAATGTAAACAAAGCCACACAACCACAAGTAGGCTCTTTACTTTTCTTTTGTCTTGAGTAAACTGGTTTAGTTTATAAAGAAAATAATGGGGTTGAAGAAGGATTTATTTAGCAACAATGCTTCAGGACATCCTATCTCAACTACTGTGATTCACAGCCTTCTTATCCACTGTTTCCTCTTCATATGAGTCACGGTATTTCAAAACTATTTCCCGTTCCACCTATGTTAGGTGTTTTAGTTTCAAAGGAGCGATTCCTGAAAAATACACCTTTGGCTGTTGGAACACATTTGAGTATTGACAACCTAATGATTGGCCCTGGATCTATATGCCACTAACATATAGAAGGGGAAAATACAGGGTTCCCCCCCCCATCCCTGCTGGGTGGGAAATAAGAAGCTGGCATTTCCTCTTTTAAACTATTCAAAAGCTGGTTTTAAATAGGATTAACATCTTAACAGATGCTTCATGGTGTGCTCTCTGCAGGGAGGATCAAAGAGCAAAGAAGGTCCTCTGACTGTTTGCTGTTCCTTTATGTAGCAATTTTACGGGGGGGGGGGGGGGGAGGGCTGGCCCCTTTTGCCTTTTATTTTAAAAATAATGAAACAGGACCACAAGTTAACTTGAAATTGCAAACTGGATTGCAGATTCCACTGGACTTTTTGGGTCCCCCCCCCCTCCACTCTAGTGTAATCAAGAGATCCTATCAGTGGAAGTCTGGATGAAAAGAATTACAACAGGCTACATACAGTGCAAATCACCCAGTCCCTGGAAACTGAAAAAGAGATTCCCATTCTCAGCCATGTGTGTTTAGCACCGTTCTTCAAATTACAACTTTTAGATACTTTTGGTATATGCACGGTGGTTATCCAGTTTTCCTTCGGCTTCAATTACATCCTTAATATAGAAGCCATGATCCAAATATATGTGGTGTGATATGCATTTATACTAAGCAAAAAAGCAATAAATAAATACATGATAAAAAAAAAAACGGCAGACATATTTTTAAAATTACTCTTGGACCAATTGTCCTGAATTCAGTTTTCAAAGAATGATGGTGAAGGTGGGTTATCCCAGTTGTTTTAATCTTCATTTCCCTTCATTCCTGATTATTAGGCTATGCTAGTTGAGGGCTAATGGGAAACAACTGAAAGGACCCAAGTCGGCAAGGCCAACTTTAGACATTTAGGCGACCTAAGAAAAGTCATATTTTGGTACCCTCATGATTTGGTTCATCTTCTGATTTTGTTAGCAATTTCAAAAAGGCACTCTCTTGTTTCTTAATTATGTTTAACACTCAAGTTGACAAATTGGCTCAAGGAGTGTGCTGTTATTGCTTTTCATTATTTTACTATATTTTTCAGAAGGCTTCAATTTGGGTGCCCCCCCCCCCCGCAAGACATGGCACTCCTAGAGTGGTGCCCACTCGGTCTTGCTGGTCCTGTGGGGAAGCTAATACTTTTGGCAGATTCTTCTGCTCTGTGTTTGTTGGAACACCTGGAATAGAAGGTGCAATTGCCAAATTGTGCTTTAGAATCAAATAAAGCTTCTGCACATTGGATTTGTTTTTGTTTTCTGATAATATAATGATGAGCACTTGGCATTGGTTTAGTTTGTGGCAAAATATGCCCAAACTAAGATGTATTGTCCTAGGGAATGAAGCATATAATATAAATGTGACAAAGGCTGCAAGTAAATTTACATTTTATTTAATATGTGAATAAAATACAATCAACTGTGGTTTGGAGAAAAAAAGTAAATAGTAAATAGAGCATTAATTAACTGAAATGAAAGAAAATGTATCCGGAAGAGAGGAGATAAAGGAAAGCTGTTAGATATCTGAATGAAGGTCTCATCCTGTGGATCACTGCTGATAAATATGTACAGGGAAGTGAAGGGATAGGCTTAATTATAAACAAAAGGGCTAAAAGGTTTGTGAGAAACTGTATGTGTCACTGTTACAAAAATAGCTGGTTATCTTTGTATATTATGCTCCCATGAATAGGAAGAGCCATTTTGGGAATAGGAAGAGAATTTTGGGGAAAATTGTGTAATGTTTTGAATGAATGTGATCCAGATGTAAAAGAGTATTTTGATAAGTGATGTAGATAAATAGGTGGGAAAAGAATGAGATACCACATAAAAAATTGGATTAGGCTAATTGGAGACCCCAAACTGAGAATAACACTTAGATGAATAATTACTTAGAAAAAGTTTGTTTGTTTCAAATGTGTGATTCTGGGATAAATAGTATATCTATACTGAAAAAGAATGAATATAAATCTTAAAATTGTAATCAATTTGTTCACTAATGATGAGATATTGACATAATTAGTGAAATATATGGTGAGAAATTTTGAACCTGAGACAAAATATTTTTTATTTTACTAATCTCATTTTAATAATGTGTAAGAAATAGACATTAAATCAGTTAAAGAAATGGAGTGCACATTGGGCTGCAAAAATTATTTTATATGAAAAAATCCCAACAGAATAAAATAAAAGTGGACAGGGAAGGGAAGAAAATGTAAATGATGAAGGTAACATGGTAAAAAGTACTATATCTATATAGAATAACAGAATTGGAAGGGACCTTGGAGGTCTTCTAGTCCAAACCCTGCTTAGGCAGGAAACCCTACACCACTTCAGACAAATGATTATCTAATCTCTTCTTAAAAACCTCCAATGTTGGAGAATTTACAACTTCTGGAGACAAGTTGTTCCACTGATTAATTGTTCTAACTGTCAGGAAATTTCTCCTTAGTTCTAAGTTGCTTCTCTCCTTGATTAGTTTCCACCCATTGCTTCTTGTCCTACTCTCAGGTGCTTTGGAGAATAGCTTAACTCCTTCCTCTTTGTGGCAACCCCTGAGATATTGGAACACTGCTATCATGTCACTCCTAGTCCTTCTTTTCATAAGATTAGACATATCCAGTTCCAGCAACCATTCTTTATATGTTTTAGCCTTCAGTCCCCTAATCATCTTTGTTGCTCTTCTCTGAACTCTTTCTAGAGTCTCAACATCTTTTTTATATCATGGCGACCAAAACTGGATGCAGTATTCCAAGTGTGGCCTTACTAAAGCATTATAAAGTGGTATTAACACTTCACGTGATCTTAATTCTATCCCTCTGTTTATGCAGCCTAGAATTGTGTTGGCTTTTTTGGCAGCTGCAGCAATTGCTGGCTCATATTTAAGTGATTGTCCGCTAGGATGCCAAGATCCCTCTCACAGTTATCCATACACTGTACCTGTGCATTTTGTTTTTCTTGCCTAAATGTAGAACCTTACTCTTCTCACAATTGAATTTCATTTTGTTAGATAGCATCCAATATTCAAGTCTGTCAAGATCCTTTTGTATCTTAAGCCTGTATTATACAGTGCTTCAGAAATTTGTGGATTTACTGTACTGCAATGAAAAGGATTAAAAAGGACGTTGAAGTGAAAGAAGCTGTGGATGAAAAAATATATAAGAACATTATTGCTGAAAAACATGAGGCTAAGAGAAAGATTTTCTCTGAGTACAGAGAAAAAAAAAGTTGGAAATATGGGCAAAGAAAATTAAAAAATGCTCAATAGTAAAACAGGCAGAGAAATTATAGACCATTTTTAATGGAAACAAAAGAAAATACTTTGGAAGTTGGGGAAGTAGAGGAAGAGGCTCAACCAAGTTGCCTCTATTGGAAGAAATTGAACTAAAAAGGAAATTGATGAAATTATTAGGATTTAAAGGAAATGATGGAAAGAGAATTTTAGAGATCTTTATGAGAATAGTAGAGGTATGTTGAAGTGTGGAATTGAAAGCAGCACTATAAATATTAGTGACAAAAATGCAATGAGAATATTGAAAAAATGACAAGGCAATAATTATAGATTGTAAAATATGAATATGACTTGCTTATGCATTAATTTGACAAGTTGGTTAATATGCACGTGAAGATTTATTTAAAAATTATATGGTATGGTTAGCAAATTATTTAGTAACGAGAAGGAATTGTTGCTGAACATTAGAATTCAACCGATGTGTTGGAGTGGAATGTTCTGATATTTTTTTAAATGGAGTTTAGCAATAGGTATTATCCCAAATGACTTTTCTGTGTTCTTTTACCACTTTAGTGCCTAATGGTAGTACTTTAAAAGCCAGCTGAATAATCCTGAGTGATATTACCTGTAATAGGAATGTTGTTTACAGGAACCCAGTAAAATGTGACTCTTCTTATCTGAGCTGGATCTGGATGTAAATGAAAACATCTGCAAAAGGCATATGATTCCATCCTAAAATGATTTGGAAGTTAGTGGGCTGGTTAATTAATAATTAATGGACTGCATGACCTGAAGCCAACTATCTTTCTCTTCAGATCATATAAATCGTAAATCACAGATGGTAGGTCTGAATAAGGAACTTGGTCAGTATGCCCAACAACACTCCAAGCAATAAACAAGAATGACTTTGACGAAATCGGAATAGCTGGAAAGCAAAATCAAAGCAAGGCACCCTTGCATGGAAAACAAGTAGCTTGGAAGAAATATTGCTGGAGATGTACCTTTACTCCTTTTCCTTATTTGGACAGTTTCCATCTGAACCTCAAGAGACTGTCAATTTTATACTCTGGCTTCCTCTGCTTTCTTGAACTCAGTGAATGTCCTGATGCTACCGCCTGCCTGGGAGCCTACCAAGGCAACAGCTTTCACTTGAAACCCAGTCTCTGTCCCTAGAGAAAGCAGAAAGGACCTGGAAAACCTCACTGTGAAGATGTGGAATAGGAGGGGGTTGGGAAGGAGCAACAGCACTTCTCCTTTAGCTGTTTACTTAATCTGACACAGACGTCAAGCAATCAGTTCATTTTATGGCCTGTTTGATGACTGCCAAACTTGGGGCAGTACCTTTTAAGGGAAAGGCTAGATTATATGGCCTGGTTTGTTAAGGGTACCTTGAATGAAAGCCATAGCTTGAAAGTCAAGAAAGCAGCTTTGTGTGCCATGGGTTCTTCTCTGCCAAAGCACTTTCCAGACCCTGATGTAAAACAACTCCATGTTCTGTTGCCTTTGGGATGGGATTAGCCCAGAGGTGGGCTTCAAAAATTTTAGCAAGGGGTTCTCTGCCCGGTTGCTGGGTGGGCGTGGCCTAGTCAGCCTCTTGCACCACGGCGGCGGGGGGGGGCGGTTTGCCCTCCCCAGGCTCCAGAGGTTTTTTTCGAGCCTCCGGGAGGGCGAAAACGGCCTCCCCAGGCTCTCGAGGCCAGAAATGGACCATTTTCTGCCTTCCCAAACTTCTGGTAGGCCCATTTTTCACCCCCGAGCCTCCACGTGCGCCCTGCAACTTACCTGCATCAAAAACAGGCCGTGTGGAGACTCCTAGGAGGGGCGGGGCAGGGTGGGTGGGGCGGAGCCAGCCAGGAGTGGGATTTGGGAGTTCTCCGAACTGCACAGAATATTAGTTAGAGGTTCTCCCGAACCCCTGCGAACCCCCAGCAGCCCACCCCTGGATTGGCCTTGATCTCTCTCGGTGTTTGCTGCCCATCTAGCCATCACTAGATCCTACCCTCACCGATAATTTTCATCCTGTCTCCAACTTTCCTTTTCTGGTTGTTGAGGTTTTTGAGAAGGTAATTGTGCTGCAACTCCAGAGGATCCTGGATGAAATGGGTTTATCTGGACCCCTTTCAGGCAGGATTTAGGTCTGTAAATGTCACTGGTTACACTTTTCAATGATCTTTGGCAAGAGCAGCACAGGGGTAGTGTATCCATCCTTCTCTCCATGGCTTTCAATGCCATCAACCATGGAATGGCTCCAGAGATTGGGAATGGAGGGGGGCACTGTGTTGACCTGCTTCACTTCTTTCCTCTGAGGGTGTTTTCAGTAGGTGTTGATCAGGAGTGTGAAACTGATGGATTAGATCATCTGTCACAATGGATTATATGCTAATAATACCAAGTTATATAGTTCTGTCTATGGTGAGATAAGTGATGCTGGGACTACCCTTTCTTGATGCCTGGAAGCTGTTGGGGCTGGATGGGACCAATAGGCTATGGCAAAATGGAAGGATTTTGGATTCAGGCTTCCTTGGTCTTGGCGAATATTGATCATGGATGGAGATGCATTCCCTAGACAGACAGGATATGTAACCTGGGAGGTCTTCTGGACTTTTGACACCTGCTCAAAGAACAGGTGGCAGTTATGTTCAGGAAAGCTTTTGTGCAACTGCAGGTTGTGTACTGGTTACATCCATTCCTGGACTAGCCTCCCTTCTTCACAGTCATTCATGCCCTAATCGCCTCCTTTTTGGACTACTGTAATGCACTGTACATGGGGTTGCCCTTGAAGAAAGTCCGGAAGCTTCAGTTGGTTAAAAATACAGTAGCCCACATAGTTCTGTGTAAGTTGAGATCAGTGCATGTATCATCTGTTTTGCAAAACCTGCATTGGTTGCTGATTTGCTTCTGGTGAAATTCAAGGTGCTGGTTATCATCTTTAAAGCCCTACATGGGCCAGGTTATTTGAAGGATCATCTCTCCCCAGTTACATCTATCTGGCCCACCACAGCAGGAATGCAAGGTGTGTTGCAGGTTCCATCTACAGTATTAGGAAAATACATCTAATGAGCCCGAAGAAAAAGGCTTTCTCTGTGGAATACCATTGCCCTGGACATAAGATTGGTCCCCACCATGATACTTTTCTGGAAGGCTCTGAACACGTGGTTCTGTCAGCAGGCCTAGGTATCCAGGTAGAGACAGAGCCAATCAAATGGCTGGTGTGATTGCGTGACTGCTGCCTGAAAATTTAATACTATAAGATCCCAAAGTCACTGTATGTACAGGTAGTCCTCGACTTACGACCACAATGATCCCAAAATTTCTGTCATTAAGTGAGACATTTGTTAAGCGGGTTTTGCCCTATCATACAACCTTTCTTGCCCCAGTTGTTAAGTGAATCACTGTTGTGGATAAATTAGTAATCTGGTTGTTACGGGAATCTGGCTTCCCGATTGATTTTGCTTGTCAGAAGGTCGTAAAAGGGGATCACATGACCCCAGGACACATCAACGGTCATAAGTATGAACCAGTTGCCAAGCATCTGAATTTTGAACACACAACCATGGGGGTGCTGCAAAGGTTGTAACTGCGAAACACAGACATAAGTCACATTTTTCAGTGCTGTTGTAACTTTGAACATTCGTTAAATGAACTGTTGTAAGTCGAGGACTACCTGTATTGGACAGCCGTATAATAGCAACAACATTCTTCCATCTCCCCGGCATACCACAGCCAAATTATACAGCTGTAATAAAAGAAAAGCTTGGGGTAACTAGAGTACATTTTACATGGAAAGAGTATGAACTCACTAAGGTCTTCCAGTGTGCAAAACAAAATTTTTGAAGTCTAATTACTTTTTTCAGGCTGCCCTCCCTCACCCTAGACATCAGTTAACACCAGGTTTGACTAGGAAAAAGAAAATCCTGTCTGTTAACAAGGATTTAATTAGTTGGCTTCATTTCTTCTGTTTAGACTTCCACCCACCCACCCACACACTGGTTTGAAAGGTTACGCATGTGCTAAACCAACTTGTGCGTCACTTTCTTAAGTATGTCAGTAACTGACATTAATTTCAGTAAAACAATTTAGTCTTTGGTACTTACCCTGTAAACTGTTACAATCCGCGTTAGATTTCCAAAAGAAGAAAACGCATCCGAAGTTTATATGATGGGAGAATTTCCTACCCTCTGGGAATTGCATAGGACACTGAAAGGATAGGTAGGCAGTTCCAAATATTTGGTCACACTAAGCTTGAAATGAAGAAATCACTGGAGGACATTTGGGATAAAGAGAAGATGCTGGGGTTCTTGATCATAAACAACTCTTGAAATGGTAGCCTCAGTGTATTCTTTTAAAAGGTGTTTACAGATCATCTAGGACAGTGATGGCTAACCTTTTTGCCATCGTGTGCCAAAAGTGGGGGGAGTGCGGGGGGTGTCATGTGTGCGTGTGCCCACACCTGTTGAATAAGTGGGCAAACACAGACAGAGGCTTGGTTGCTCGAACTTAACATTAATCGTGTAACAACAACAAACAGCAAGGAACACACACAAGTCTGGCTCTGACAGCCGCTTAAATACTCGGCTGTCAAACCCTCGAGCCAATCAGAAGGAAGCAATTTCCCTCCATTTCAGCTGCTTGCGTCGGAACCAATCAACATAGCCTGGTAACAGCAGAGGCTGCTTAGGCGTACTATGAGGACTCAACACCCCTTCACACCCGGAACGCGCACTCATAGTCCTCCAAGTATGTGGGACGTCGATGACGCCTCCCAGACCGTCTTAGAGTAGGTGGACTTGGTGGTATGGGCGGGGCCCGCCTTCGCTTTCCTGCTTATCGGGAAGTGGATCTTCGTCAGGACTCGAACTCACTGCCGGAGCATGGATGTCAGGTAAGTCCTCCGGCGCGAACGATCTGGTCAGCGGAGGCCGGCCGGCCTCCGGTCTGGGAGGAGGTACATCGGGGGGGGTGAGGTTGTGGGCGTTGATGGGTCAAGCAATGGCCGTGGGTCTAAATCTGCGGCCCATCGCCTTAGTTGGTTAACATGCCGTCTCCAAACTCTTCCGTCGGTGAGAAGGACCCTATAACAATAGGGTCCAGTTATTTGGAGAATCTGTCCAGGCAGCCAACGGGGGTCTTTTTCAAAGTTAAGTGCATATACCCTTTCCCCCAACCCAAAGACCCTAGGGGGAAACCGTGTTCTGGCAGGCGGATCATGGGTGTAACTAGGGTGTAATCGGTCCAAGGTTGTTCTCAGCCACCTACTCATGAGCAACTCAGCGGGGCTTTGTTTGATGGTGGCGCAAGGAGTTGTGTACTGTGCCAACAGGTATTGGTGAATCTTGTGGTGCCAATCAGTGGTCCCTAACCTACGCAAGGTCTCTTTGGCCAAATGAACGGCCCTTTCAGCTTGACCATTAGCCGCCGGATGTTGCGGGGCTGTTTGGGCATGGCGGATCCCCAAACGGGCTAGGAACAGCTGGAAAGGTGCCGAAGTAAACTGCGACCCATTATCGGTGACAATAGTATCAGGTAGCCCATGGGTGGCAAACCAACCTTCCACTACCTAATGACGGCCGAAGATGTAGTGGACTGCATTAAGGACAGCTCAACCCATTTGGAATGGGCATCCACCGCTGTCAGAAAGGTCTGGCCCTGGAAGGGGCCTGCAAGGTCTAAGTGTACCCTAGCCCAAGGAGCCCGTGGAGGCTCCCATTCCTGCACAGGGGCGGCCAGGGGGGCCGGGCGTGTAGCTTGGCAAAGGGGGCAGCGAGCTACCCAGTCTTCGACCTGCTGGTCAAAGTTAGGCCACCATAAGTAGCTTCTGCCAAGGGCCTTCATACGCACAACCCCTGGGTGGGTTGCGTGAAGGCCGGCCATGACCTGGTCTCTGAGGACAGTGGGCACTACAACTCTATTACCCCACAAGAGGCAGCCCTGGAGAACTGACAGCTCATGGCGCCTGCGGAAGAATGGAAGGAATTCCGCAGTCCCTTGAGAATCAGGCCAACCCCTGCGCACCCAGTCCAGAACCCAAGAGAGAACCGGGTCTACAGAGGAGTGAGCCCGAACATCATCCGTGGTGATTAGGGAAGGCAGGTCGTCCACAAGAAGGATGGGCGCCATGAGGGCAGGATCGTAGACAGGCAAGGGAAGCGGACAACGGCTGAGCGCGTCAGCATGGGCAATAGCCTTACCCGGTTTGTATAGCAATTGGTAGGAGTATGCGGAGAGGAATTCCACTCAGCGCGACATGCACGGGGATAATATTTGGGGAGTCTGTCTGTCTCCTGCTAACAACCCCAGGAGAGGCTTATGGTCAGTGACTAGGTAGAAAAACCTACCATAGAGATAGTCATGGAATCGCTTGATTCCAGCTACAGCCGCCAAAGCCTCACGGTCGAGTTGGCTGTAGTTTCTCTCAGCAGCCGACAGGGTCCTGGAATAGTAAGCGACAGGAGCCTCTGCTCCGGATGGTAGAATATGGCTAAGGACAGCCCCCACCCCATAGGGGGAGGCATCGCTCGTCAAAGATCGAGTCGTCATACTGCACCAGGACAGCGTCGGAGGAGAGAAGGTCCTTGACAGCCCAGAACGAGGCGGCAGCGCGCCTGTCCCAGCACCATGGGGATTTGGCATCCAGGAGTCGATGGAGAGGCTCCGCAACAGAAGCTTTGTGGGGCAGAAAAATGGCGTAAAAATTGAGGAGGCCAAGGAACGCTTGAAGTTGAGCCCTGGAGGTGGGGGTAGGAGCGTGCTTAATAGCCTCCACCTTGGCAGGGGCGGGCCTAATGCCAGAAGCATCAATGAGGAACCCTAAGAACTCAACTTGGGGAACCCCCAGGTGACACTTTTCTTTCTTTAATTTAAGCCCTGCCTTCTGGAACCTGGTAAGGACAGCCCTGAGTTTATTGATGAGGTCGTCCTGATTAGCAGCCGCGATCAGGACATCATCAAAGTAGGGGACTAACCCCCCCAGCCCATGGAGCAGCCACTCCATGAGGCTCTGGAAGATTCCCGGGGCCACGCTAACACCAAATTGCAACCAGGTGCACTTAAAAGCGCCCTGGTGTGTAATAATTGTCTGGGCCAGAGCAGTGGAACTATCAACGGGAAGTTGCTGATAGGCCTGGGCGAGGTCCAACTTGGCAAAGACCTTCCCCCGGCCCAAGGAGTGTAACAAGTGTTGGACCACCGGCACTGGATAGTGGTTAGTTTGCAGGGCCCTATTAAAGTCGCCTTGTAATCAGCACATATCCTGATTGAGCCATCCTGTTTGAGGGGAATTACTATAGGGGTCTCCCATTTAGAATGTTTGACAGGTTGTAGGACCCCCTGGGCGATGAACTTATCCAACTCCCTGTCAACCCTGGGCCGCAGCGCCAGGGGCATCCTCTGCAGCTTGAGTCTAATGGGAGCCACCTGGGGGTCTAAATTAAAAGATATTGGGAGGCCATTGTATTTACCCAAGCGGCCGTCAAATACATCGGAAAATTCCTGTAGAATATTATCCAATATGACAGACCCCATAGAGTGGACCCCAGAGAGACCCAAACGGAGGGCAGCAAACCAATCGGGACCCAACAAGGAGGGGAGGCTATTCTGAACAATGACAAGGGGCAGATGGCCAGAAAATGAGCCATAGGATACGTGAAAGGACCCACAACCCAAGGTTGGAATGGGATTCCCCTGATAGTCCCTCAACACAATGTGACAAGGCTGCAGACGCCTTGGTGATAGTGGGCAGCAGACCCTTGAGTGTGGACCATGCGATCAAGGACCTGGAGGAGCCCGTGTCCACTTCCATCTTACAGAGGACACCCTCCAGCTGGACAGTCAAGTGGATCATACTATCAGAGAACGGGGAGGATGCGTGGCTTATAGCAACCGCAGCCACCTCGGCATCTTGAGAAATGGCGAAAGATCCGCCCTCTCTTCCTCTCTCCCTCTCATGGCGACCCGAACAACCGATCTTCTGTCGCTTGGAACTCGGCCCCGGAACTTCTGTCGGTCGGGGCAGGAAACACAGCACGGCAGACCCTGGACAGGTGCCCACGCTTCTGGCAGCGCCGGCAGACGGCAGATTTAAACTTGCACTCAGAGCGGTTGTGCGAACCGCCACAGCCCAGGCAACAGCCTTGAAGATTCTTGGGAGCAGGAGGCCACGTCTTGCGCTGGGTCGCCTTGAGGCGGCTGATGTCATCGACTCCATCACCAGTGCCGTCAAAATCCGCCGCCCCATAATTTACGGAGGGATGGCCGATGGACTGGCCTCCGGACCCCGCCTGGTAGCGTTGAATTTCGGCCACGGACTTGGCAGACATCTCGGTGGCCCGTGCTTCATCCAGGGCAATGGGAAGGGTCAAATCAGAACGGGCCAGCAGCCTCTCCTGCAGCTTCAGGTTCCTCACCCCGCACACTAACTGATCGAGGAGCATATCATCCAGCTCCCGAAACTCACAATGCCGATCTGCAGTTCTCAAGGCCGACATTTACTCGTTTATAGACTCTCCCTCTCTTTGAGCCTTCTGATGGAACGCGTGTCACGCGTGATCTTCGATGGGGCAGGAGAATAATGATGCTTAAGTTTCTCCACAAGCATCTCCCATGGCACCGTGTAAACTGGCTGAGGTGCAGCCAAAGCCCTGGCCATCCCGAAAACTTCGCGGCCACAAGAGCTAAGGAAGTAGCCCCTCTTCCTAGCGTTGGATACCTTGGAGAGGTCTTTCTCCAGCAGGAAACACTCGAACCTCTCGAGGTAGTCTTCCCAGGTTTCCGACACGCTGTCGAATGGTGTGAACGCTGTGAGACCCATAGTCATTGTGGCGAATCTGCTTTGAGTGGCTCCCCGGGTATTTGGCAACCGTCACCTCACGAAGATCCCACCCTCGTCGCCAGTGTTGAATAAGTGGGCAAACACAGACAGAGGCTTGGTTGCTCGAACTTAACTTTAATCGTGTAACAACAACAAACAGCAAGGTACACACACAAGCCTGGCTCTGACAGCCGCTTAAATACTCGGCTGTCAAACCCTCGAGCCAATCAGAAGGAAGCAATTTCCCTCCATTTCAGCTGCTTGCGTCAGAACCAATCAACATAGCCTGGTAACAGTGGAGGCTGCTTAGGTCGTACTATGAGGACTCAACAACACCCATAATTCAATGCCTCCCGTGCTCCACTCCACTGCGTATGCGAGCGTGACCCCCCCACTCCCCCTGCCTTTGGCACACGACAGCAAAAAAGTTACTGGTGGGCCTGGTAGGCCGGTTTTTCACCCTCCCCAGGCTCCAGAGGCTTTTTTTGGAGCCTGGGGAGGGTGAAAATGGCCTTCCCCACCCCCTATGGGTACGCTGCAGCTGAGCTAGCGAAATGCTCACATGCCCACAGATATGGCTCCGCGTGCCACCTGTGGCACACGTGCCATAGGTTCGCCATCACGGATCTAGGACATTTTTTTTGTTACCTATTACATGGAAGAGTATGTCTATTCATTACAATAGCAACAAGATTACAGACATGGAAGTATTTGAGATTTCTTAAGATGCTACAAAAAATAGACACTAAGTACATATATCCCTTCTCTTGATTTGTTGGGAGATGTGAAATTATCATAAGACACCGGCTGCTAACCATGATGAAGAAAAAATGATTGACATGCGCAACAACTTGTTACATTGAGAACCTGGTCTCTTGTGTTTATGTTCTCCAAAGTCAGACATGAGTACCAAAGTCACAAGGTTGGCATTTTGACACCACAACATGAGTTTTGTCACTTGCCGCCTTCCCCCCCCCCCCACAATCCCATGGATGTCTATGCAAATGAGGATGTTATGACATATTGATTGCCAAATATATTTAGGCCAATTCTGCACTGCAGCCTAAGCTGCTTGTCTCCCATGCTGTTTCCATCCATTTCTGGAGCCAATATCAGATATTTCAGTGAGGATTGCAAAGGATTGCCAAACGGGCTGGGTTGGTGCTCGTTTTGAGCTATGGAAGGTTTGACGGGTCATTCTTTTGTTAGCCATTTGAGGCAGTCCAGATAAGAAGCACAACTATGAGTACCAACTCTTATGATTACTGTAAGGTTACATTAACAGAACTGGAAGACTAAAAGTATTTCTCCCAAGGGTGAAATGCTCCTGGTTCGGACTGGATCGCCCAATCTGGTAGCGATGGCGGCGGGTGGTTCGGAGAACTGGTAGCAAAAATCCCTGCACCCCCCTACCATGCCCAGCTGAGCTGCGTGATCATCAGAGGCTTTTTTTTTTTTACTTTTAAAAGCATTTTTTCTACAACCTTTTAAAATGCTTTTAAAAGTAAAAAAAAAAAGCCTTTGATGATTGCGCAGCTCAGCTGGGATCGTCAGAGGCTTTTCAAAGCATTTTTTTCTGCAATCTCTTGGCTGAAGAGGTGGTTAAAAAAATGCTTTGAAAAGTCTCTGAGGATCCCAGCTGAGTTGCCTGAGTGGCAGAGAGGTATTTTTTAAAAAGCCTCTCTGACGATCCCAGCTGAGTTGCCTGATCGGCAGAGGCTTTTCAAAGCATTAGAAAAAATGCTTTGAAAAGTTAAAAAAAAAAAAGTTGGCTACGCCCACCCAGTCACATTACTCCCCCCCAAGCCATGCTCACAGAACAGATTTTACATTTCATCCCTGATTTCTCCCCTCCCCTCCTTTTACTCTCTGGTAAATAAAGGAGGGACCTTTTTGAAATGCTTTCCATACCTCCCCTCCATCTGTGGGTGAGAAATCTTTTTTAGGCCAGTTGTCCAGTCTGTAGCTCTTTCTCCTATCTCCAAGGCCATTCCCACATACCATTACAGATGCTTTTTGATCTTCCCATTCATACAGAGAAGGCAATCCTTCCTGGCTGACTCCTCTGTAGATCAGTCTACCTGTGCTTGCAATTTCTTTTAGGGGTGTTCTTTCTTCAATTGACCCTGTGCCTTTCTTATGCTTTCCCAGATTTGCATACATGGAAGTAGGGATGGGTTCTGCTTATTTTTACTACAGGTTCGCAACGGGAGTGTGCGTGTGCTTGTTTCACTTACTCACGTGCACGCGCTTCCGAGCATCAATTATGATGTCTGGGCAGATGGGCGGAGCCTCCCGGGACAGAACTGGGAGCAACCCACCACTGCATGGAAGGTGTAACATTCCCTTCCCATTATTATGCTTTTTGATACTAATGCAGGCCCTGCTTCCACGGCAGCAAGAACTGATAATTCAGCTTCATAAAAACAGATTAGTAAAGTTTCTATGTTGCAAGTTAAATATATTTTTTAAAAATGAAGGGGAGGGAAGCTTTGTAATGTTGTGGCCAGGGGATAGGAAAGCAAGAAAAGCATGCTACAATTTGCCTGAAAGGGAAATATAAAAATTCAATGAGCCTGAGCTTCCAATTTGAAGATTGTTCAGTGACTTGACGGAGCACCATTGGTTTTGACTGCAGGATCATAAAAACATGCAATAGCAGACTGGTAACCCAGGATGAAGTGCCAGCCTGGGGTAGCAACCAGTTTCTGGAAGGGAGGGGTCATCTTGTGAATTATAGCCAATCAGAGCTGGGGCTGCTATGGAATGGATTGAAGCAGTGGAGACTTCCTGCTCTGAAAGGCTCAAGATAGCTTGGGTTGGAAAACAAGAATTGAACTGAAGCCGGAGAACATGGGCGTGGAGTGCATTTGCAATGGGCTGGGAGTAAGTGTAGGATGATGTCATCTGTTCCTGCGCTCAGGAAGTGGTGAGTAGCCCATGTTGGCAATGGGCCAGGCAAAAAGTGCACAAATGCCCTTAGGCTTGAGCCTCTTGGTGGCCCTGAAGAAATACAAGGGAAGAGAATAGGAGTAAACACAAATGCTGCCCTTCTTCCTCTCTTTGTAGAAAGGCCAACAGTCTCTAAGAAGAAGTCTCCTCTGTTCATGGAGACCTTCCATGCAGTTTGCAATCCATCTGGAAATAAAAGGCTAAAGAAAGCTGTAGGTATGGAGAGAAATAGTATTTTGGAGGTCTGGAGAATATGGTGAGAACAAACACAGTGAGTTCCTGTTCAGATAAATTGGTGCTTTGCACATGTAGCACATCTGGATTGCCAAAATGTGGATGACCACTAGAGTATAACTCTTTGCAGTGATGGTCTGGAATTTTGCAGTTAAGATCTGGTGGCCCAAGTATTTTGTGATTAACCTTACCTACCCTGATGATCTTAGGGGAATCAATGGTCAAATATGCTCAGTTGCTTCAACAAATTGGGGTCTCTAAGGGAATCAGTGTTTCTGATCTTTGTGGATGTAGTAGAGGCTCACAGCCTTTAAATAGAGGTTTCCTTTTTCTGGATGGGAAACAACTGTAAATTGGTTTCTTTCAAACATCGTTGGTGACATCTGACCCTTGAAGTAGTTCTCTGACATATTTTCCTCAAGGTTTTGTACACAGAGCTACAGGAGTGCTATTCCAAGCTGACAGATATATGTTTTCAGTCACAGCTCTTTGCTTGGGACCTTCAGAGATTTGTGCCACTTGTAATTTGACCTAATGTCCTTTGCCAGTATGGAAGCCTTTTGAACATTAACTTACTCTGGGCTGGGCCTACAGCTGAGACACTCCAAAGCAGTTGTACCTAGCTATCAGAGGGGAGAAAGGTAACTTCTTGGGGTGTGAAATGAAACAGCTGCACAAAGTGCAAAGGAGGGAAATCAGGAATCTAAGTAGGCTATAAATTCCAAAGATTAGCTTGCTTAATATTCCTGTCCATCAATGTATTCTGCTTTAGTTGAACTGTCCTCAACAGTTCATGAGGTGGAATGACTTTAAATAAACAAAACCTTGTCAAATGTCCAAGCCTGAGGTGAGCAGTTTTCTCTCACTTAGGACATTTTTCTCATTACGAAAAGAAATATCCTAAAATCCAAATTCACAGTGGCAACTACCTGTGCAAAGCATGTGTAGTTGTTGGTAGGCTGGCTGGATCAGTATCATGAGAAATAGCAATGGGAACAAAATCTCTTTCTCTGTGTTTGTGCTACATGCTTAATCGATTAATTCCGTTTTCTGGGTTTGCACAAGGCACTGGATTTAAATGTGAGTTGGCTAGCTTGTGATTCAGTGCGTCATGCAAACAGCCATTTTCTCGCTCTCCATAACACCATACACAGTCAAGGGCAGGTGCTTTCCAGTCACTTCCCATTCAAAGTGGGATGGGTAATTATCAGCATATTCTTGATTACTAACCTTTCAGATGTGGTAAAACTCAAATCCCCCAATTCGTTTTCATGATAGCCAGGAGATAAAATGCAATATATATATATTGCTATCTAATCCCTTTACAGTGCCAAGACAGAGAGAGACAGAGAGACAGGGAGACAGGGAGGGAGGGAGGGAGGGAGGGAGAGAGAGAGAGAGCTGAAGGAGGCCGTCCAGGCTGAAAATGGGGTGCTGGTGATGGTGGTGCGCGTGCGGCCATCCTGCGTCCCATTTTGGCTGCAGAAGCACCGCAAGCCAGTCCTTTGCTATTTCCAGGTGTGCCAGATTTAAGCACCCCATGGGCCGGATCCAGCCCAAGGGCCTTGAGTTTGACACTCCTGCTTTAAAAGGATCAGATAGCTTCTCTGGTTTCTGGAAGGGTTGGTACCTAATTATTCCAAATTCAGTACTGCAATACTTAACTTCTTGGGTTCTCTTGCAAATTTCAGGGAGCTGTATCTAAGATTGCATTTTGCTATATGGGCACTCCATCTACAAGAGTTAGAAAAAACTCTGGGGAGGGTGTTCATATGAACAGCACTGGTTGGGAATTTCTTGGACCATATCAGTTCTCCCACTATTGGGTTTGCAGATAATTCCAAAACAGAGCTTAAAAATAAACAAGAGGATTTTTGTACATGAATGAGTGTTTCTCTCCCATCCAAATTTCATTTGCATTTTTAATTTGACTATGTTGCATATAATTCCCATTAATCTCCACTTTTCATTTAAAAAATCTTGCAAGCGCAGCGGCTTGGTTCATGCTCGCAAATGATCCTAAATTTAGTCTCTCTGGGATATCTATGTTGAGATGGGAAAGATATCTGTCTGAAATCCTGGAGAGCTATTCCTACAGAGTCACGTCCTGCTAACCACAACATAAAGGTGCTTGTCCTGATTACGTCACACCATATCATTTCCACCTAAATTTGTTCTTAACTGTTCCAGTTGTGAAATTGTGTTTTCCTGTTTTCCTGACACAAGTCTTGTGTAAAATCTCTCTGATGAAGCAGCCAGAGGCTAGGACCTTCTTGGGCTCCCAAAGATTATTTTTAGCTGTTGAGTAAGGGTCTTTACTCCAGTCCCTACTATTAGTACTGCTACTATTCCTAGTGCTACTCCTACTAATCATTTTATTTTCTCCCTGAACACCAACCAGTTCTACAAACAAACTGTTTTTTTAATCTGTTTGAATCTGTTTGACAGGACTTTGTGACTTTTCCTTTAAAGCTTGCAACTCCCACAATCTTTTCCCTCACCTCCAAGCCACCCAGAGTTGTTGAGAGATGAATGGCACGCAAGTTATATTATTATTTTATATTTATAGGAAACACCTTTAAAATGCAGTGAGGGTTGTGGAAGGAGAAAGGTGCCTGGGTTTTAAATTTCCAGGAAAGCATTCATTAAAGGGTGGGAAAAAGCATTCTTTTCAAAAGTATCATTTATACCACTGATTTACTATTTTAATAACAGCTGCATCGCATAATAACAGCACAGGAAGGTGGGTGTTGCTTGGCCCCAGAGGAAAGTTCCTCCATCGTTACCGAGCTCCTTCTAAAATAGATTTCACACTTTTCCTTAGTGTGGCATTCATTGGGTCAAACCAGAGCATACTTTGACAGACGATGAGAGTCTGTCAGAACTCGTCCCCCGTCCCCTGGTCCATGTTACCTAGCAATTATAGGTAGTCCTCGATTTAAGACCACACTTGAGCCCAAAATTTCTGTTGCTAAGTGAGACATTTGTTAAATGAATTTTGCGCTCTCTTATGACCTTTCTTGCCAGAGTTGTTAAGTGAATCATTGCAGCTGTTAAGTTAGTCACACAGCTGTTAAGTGAATCTGGCTTTCCCCATTGACTTTGCTTGTCAGAAGGTCGCGAAAGATGATCACATTGGTCAGGGTTCCAAGTAACACCCCCAACGATGGCCTCCAGGGCTGACACACGTGACCCCAGGACACTGCAACCGTCATAAATATGAACCAGTTGCCAAGAATCTGAATTTTGATCGCTTGACCATGGGCATGGCTGCAATGGTCGTTAAGTGTGAAAAATAGCAATAGCACTTAGACTTATATACCACTTCATAGTGCTTTTACAGCCCTCGCTAAGCGGTTTACAGAGTCAGCATATTGCCCCCAACAATCTGGGTCCTCGGATTTTTGGTCCTCAGACCAAAAATGGTCATAGGTCACTTTTTTCCAGTGCTGTTGTAACTTTGAATGATCACAAAATGAACTGTTTAAGTTGAGGACAACCCGTGGATGATTTTTCCACTGACAGTGTCACTGTGTGGGAGGGAAGCACAGCAAAGCCAAGGAACTCGCCCAACTGCTTTCCTTAACTTGTCCCTTTTTAACTCTCTAAGGGCAGCACCAGCCTTCCGCCTTAGGGCCATGTTTGGGCACTGTGGCAGTGCAATTTACGCTTTTCATTTGGCTCAAGGATTAGTGGAAGGCACATTAACATGGCTGTGAAGAAGAGCTTCCTTCCTGTATGGCTTCAGCCAAAGAATAGTGAATGACCTCTGGCAGTTTAGTGGCTGATAGACTTTGATGAGACAAAGCAGATTGAAAAGGCGGAAGGATTAGAACTCTTATCAATGTGAGGATGTAGCTGCTATGATTACACAGAATATTTGCTTCTTTGAAATGGGGACTGCATTTTAACCAAGCAGATTTTGTTAAAACTGCTGTACAAGCTTGGATAGTACAATGCAATGCAAAGTTTAGAAATATTTCCCAAAATAGACATCTGTTGTCAATCAGGCTAGGTTTTTAAATCTGTCTTCAATTGTGTGGGTTCACAATTGTGTGAGCACCTAATTTGCATTTCTTCATTCACAGATGAGGCATTTAGATTTTGGAACTTTTGGACTGGTTTCTGTTGCTAAAAATAAAGTAAAATAGAATCTCCATGCCACAGGGTTTAAATGAAATGATTAGGGCTATATGCTAGGATTACACTTCCATAATGCCAGACATCATGTTTCCATAATGCCATGCAATATGCTAAGGGATAATGCCAATTGTTGTCCAATACTTTGGGCAACTTTCTCATACTAAGTCTATTTTATGGGACTGTGGTAAAAATAAAATGGAGGAAGCTAGAAGGAGTCTGCATGTCACCTTGAGATCCTTGGAGTAGAGGTGGGATATAAATAAAATGGATCTAGAGAGCACCGTGTCTCTAAGCTATCATATTCAGGTCACTCTTAACTGTATTTGAAGCTTTATGATTTTATTATTTTTTTTTGTAGTGAATATCCAGGAACCAGATCTATTGATCCATGGAGTAGATGCAGAAAATGTTAAACTTTAGCCATACTAGACAGCTAGTCAGATAGCTATCCTTGTTTCTTTCCAAATCCTGTCGGTTCCTGAAGGAATGGTAACAATAGATATCTGGAGGTCTGTGCTGTGTACTCACTGTTGAGGGATCTCTCTTTTCCAAGAGCATACTGTATTACATTGGTGTGTTTGTATGTCGGCATATGTAGAAAGCCTTTTTTATATGATTTTACATCAAATTTACAGGTTTACTGGTTTAGGCATCTATTTCTCAGTTGCAAGGACAATATACCAAGAAACAAAAATGTGTGTGGTGAGTGGGAGCTATGTGTTTTTGGCGCTCACATGAAAGGAACTAAAATTATATTACTACACAACAATACTACTGATTTTTTATATGAAGAATTATTTTTCGGTCTTCTGCACTGTACAGTTTTATCATTCTTTCTCTTGTCAGGGATTAAAATCGGGTTACCTTTTCAATAGAATCTTCCTTCCTTCCTTCCTTCCTTCCTTCCTTCCTTCCTTCCTTCCTTCCTTCCTTCCTTCCTTCCTTCCTTCCTCCCTCCCTCCCTCCCTCCCTCCCTCCCTCCTTTATTTTGTCCAGTTCAAAGAAGCTTCTTAAATAAAGCCTTATTTTGTTCCTTATTTTAGCAGCCAGGCATATTCAGAGTCATAACAGCTGGTATTAGGATGGGATAGGATGGGAAAGTAACTAAACCACAATCCACTGATCACAGGAACTATTTAACTGATCCTTTGATATCATAATACTAGAGGACAAAGCAATGTGACATGGGACACTTCCTCTCCCCAATGGGAGCTATGATATAAGACACCTGAAACAACAAGTACACAAAAGATTCACAGTGTCTGTCCTGGAATGTCTTATTTGGGTTGAAGTTGCTTGTCCCGGAACTGTGTTAAAGACACAAGACCAGCATATGTATGCAAGATATTCTTTTCTAAACAAAAAATAAATAAATAAATAAATAATCAACACAGCTCTAATTGGTATACTCGCATCACAGAGGAATGTTGAAGTCAAGGGTAGGCTGGATTTTTGGCTCATAGAAACGAAGGATAGTTTATCCTTCCAAAATCTCAGAGAAATAGAATGAAAATATACCAAGCTAGTAGATAAAAGTTTGACTTCTTGCATTTAATTTCTTACAGGCTTCCCAGACAGCTGTACCAAAACATGATTCACTAGTCTTTGGAGAGAAAAACAGCCGTTCATTCAGTGGCCATTTGAAATTACAACAATGCTGAGCGAATGGTAGTCACAACTGGTCCTCAACATTGCAGCCATTGCAGCGTCCCTGTGGTCACACAATCAAAATTCAGGTGCTTGGAAGTCTGCCCACATTTTTTTTTTAAAGCATATGGCACGTGTTAGCCAGGGATCACCGAAGTGGCTGCCTGTCAAAGGAATTTTTTCGTGCAGTGTTATCTTACCCACGGGACGCCTGAATGCCAGTAGGCAATTGGGGGAGACTCCTTTCTTGTCTCTACATGGTTTATTTGCTCACGGGAATCAAGCCGCCGAGCTGTCGACCTCAGTGGAGTGCAGGCTCAGTGTCTTACCATGTGAGCCACCACGGCCCCCTGCCCACTTTCATGTCCATAGATACACTTCATCTCCCACCCACCTTGCCACATCTCTGCCTACCCCTTTTGACTGTCCTGCACTTCTCTGCCTACCCCTACCACCCCCAACACGCCTTTGCTACCTTCTTCCTCTCACTGCTGCAAGGCATGCCTGGTCAAGTCAGCTGCCAGCCCTGCATGAGTCCTCTCTGAGGCCTTGGGGAGCCTTGCAGGGACTTGCAAAGGGCCAGCAGCTGCCTTGACTGGACGCACCTCATCAGCAGTGGAAGGAAGAGGATGGTGAAGGTCAACTGGAGAGACTGAGGCAATAGGGGGAGTAGGGGACTAAAGAACAGGGTGGTCAGAAGGGCAGAGATGACGAGAGGGGAATGACTTTGTAACTTTGAATGGTTGCTGTATGAATGATTGTTAAGCGAGAATTACCTGAAATGAAAGAAAGCTTGGGTCAAGGAAACTTTCTTCATCTCTGTGTATTATATTATACTGTTATCTGATTGATGATTGTAAGTTTTCTTGATTTGATATCCTATATTTGTTTGATAAATAAATAAAACTCTTTTTGACCAGATCAACATGTGAAAACATGTGACCCCCCCAAAGTCAAAATGCACTCAAGGTCAGTGCAACTCAGGAAGAGTTTGTAGGCTTTCCCTTTAGAACAGGGATGTCAAACTGGCAGCCTGTGGGCCGGATGCGTCATGCATAGGCCATGTCCACCCCAGCGCTTCACGAAGGGAAAAAAACAGGGTCAAAATCCAGCAGGTTCTGACAGGTTCTGGAGAACCGGTAGTGGAAATTTTGAGTAGTTCAGAGAACCGGCAACTACCACCCCAGAGCGGGGTGGGAATGGAGATTTTGCAGTATCCTTCCCCTGCCATGCCCACCAAGCCACGCCCACAGAACCGGTAGTAAAAAAATTTGGATTTCACCACTGGAAAAAACATAACGAAACATCATGTGACAGCAACGTGACAACTGCGAGTTTGATACCCGTGCTTTAGAAGATAATCCACAGCCTCCTTGATGTGAAGCAACCTTGCCATAGAATTCTGAGAGATATGCTTGGACCGCCACAAATCAAAGAAACCTGAGAATCACTTTCAAGATTATGAAGGGTGTGTCAGTGAGTGATTTTTTGATGAGAGTCCCAGTAGTGACTATCTTCAAACTTTATATGAGACTGCCGGAGGTCCATTGTCTTCAAGATAAAACATCTAAACCATTATGCCCACAGTTAAAACAATACATTCAAGTAATAAAAGCAGCATTACTAGCAGAACTCATCTAACCTCCTGGCCCAAATGCCTAAGGGAAGACCCAGGTCCAACTAGATCTTCCCAGAAGTGTGGTGATTAACCAAACGCATTCAATAAGGTTTTCATCCCCCAACACTTTCTCTTTATATACCATGCAGCAACTAACCAGGGGTGAAATGTAAAATTTGTTACTACCGGTTCTGTGGGCATGGCTTGGTGTGTGTGGGGGGTAATGTGACTGGATGGGCGTGGCCAACTTTTAAAAAAAAAAACTTTTCAAAGCATTTTTTCTGCAAATACAAAAAATTGCTTTGAAAAGGCTCTGCCGATCAGGCAACACAGCTGGGATCATCAGAGAGACTTTTAAAGCATTTTTTTCTGCAACCTCTTCCGGGGAAGAGGTGGTTAAAAAATGCTTTGAAAAGGCTCTGATGATCCCAGCTGTGTTGCCTGATCGGCAGAGCCTTTTCAAAGCATTTTTTAAACCACCTCTTCTGCTGAAGGGGTTGCAGGAAAAAATGCTTTATAAGTCTCTCTGATGATCAGGCAACTCAGCTGGGATCATCACAGAGACTTTTAAAGCATTTTTTAACCACCTCTTTCCCGGAAGAGGTTGCAGAAAAAAATGCTTTAAAAGTCTCTCTGATGATCCCAGCTGAGCCGCGTGATCATCAGAGGCTTTTTTTTTCGCTTTTAAAAGCATTTTTTCGGCGGAAGAAGTTGTAGAAAAAATGCTTTTAAAAGTAAAAAAAAAAAAAGCCTCTGATGATCATCCGGCTCAGCTGGACATGGTGTGTGTGTGTGGGGGGGGGGGGGGGCGCAGGGATTTTTGCTACCGGTTCTCCGAACCACCCGCCGCCATCACTACCGAATCAGGCGATCCGGTCCGAACCGGGAGCATTTCACCCCTGAACCTAACCCTTATTTCAGGATCCAATTTGGGTCTGTCACTGGGACCAGAGATTTTGTCTTTTGAGCTTTCAGATTCATGCTGGAGCCCATCTTCAAGGGACTTTGCAGATTTCAGCAGAACTGAAATGGTTTCAGAAGAAGATATTGTCCCTACCTTCAAAAAGGGGAAGAAGGAGGGACCAGGAAACTATGAACCTGTCAAGTTGATATCTACACCAGCTTAGGTGGTTACTGCCGATTTTTTTTGTAGACTTGCATTTCTAATTTTCTATTATTTCTTTTATTGATGAGGATATCCAGAAAGAATAGTGCTTTATTTTCTTCTTCACCTGTGAATTTTATTCCTTTGAAGATGTTGTTAAGAGTTTCATGTGTTGTTCTCTAGTTGTTCCTTTTTTATTATGACAAAGATAACAACTACATATTGAATCCATATAATTTTGGTTGAACGCATGAGAGTGCTATAGTTTCTAGAGGCTTCATTAGAGTCACTGCTATGAGTCCTTAGAGTGATGATCCTATCAGTGTTCTTCTGATTTGTTGTTGTCTATCTAGGTAGTGAGGAAGAGATTGATGTGGTTCATACATCTGATTATTTTGATCTTAGTGTATTTGGTTAGGTCAGGTGTGTCGTGTAGTACTGGTGTGATGGATTATTTTGATAGTTTTGGAATTATGAATGTGTAGAATGCTGTGGCATCAAATGTTGTAAGGCATATCCCCAGGTAAGAACTGGTATGGGAAGAATTACATATCATAAAATACTCCTTTCCCCAAAGATTGCTCACCATAACCAATCAACTCCCCAGGCTGCTATCTAACCTCTCCATCATGTACCTTTGTCTCTTCCTTGGCAGGTGGGTATACAGAGCAGTGGGCTGCATAGCCCTGCAATTTTTATTTTGCAGTCATGCTTACAATGCTCAGAATTGTTATTTAGTTTTGAAGCAAGCTTTTAATTCCTACTGCTAAAGTAACAATGTACATCCATCCATCCATTCATCTATCTACACAGGCATTTGTCAATCATTCAGTCCAGTGTGGTAGGGATAATGTCTGTCGGTGCATTGGTACTGATGGGCATCTCAATGTAAATCCAAGAGTTTGATGTATTTATTGATGATGTCATTTAGTATTTAGTCCTAAATACCCACCCAGCCTCTTAGTTAGGAAGCAAGCTTAAGATAATAATTTAATCAGTCCAGTGCTTCAGAACATATATGGTAAAGTCTTTTCATCTCGCTTTCTTTTTACCCTCTGGATTTCTTTCCCAGGAACTATAGTGTCTTCAGGAAGTACAAGAGGATCGAGATGAGATGTTATAGTGGTGCTTTTTCTGTTGACATGCTTTTCTGACGAACACGTGTCATTTCCAGATTCTAAGAAAGCAGCTTCCCGGGAAGACACCTGAAACAACAACTGCCTTCACTTCACTCTATATCTTTGGTGAAAGCCACAAATCCACTCCTCTCCTTTTATATCCCTCTCATTTATCAAGTCGGTTTTGTGTTTTGCTTTGTTTTCATTCCTCTACGCCAGAACAAATCTCAGCCAGAGGCAGGTGCCAGGAAGTGCTGTAATCAGAGGAATGTGTTTCTATCTTTAGTTCTTTTAACTGCAAGGAGAATTGCTGTGTTATTTTATTTAAATAAACACAACCTTTTATTGGAAATGTGAATTAGCTTCTGTATAAAGGGGTGTGCCCTGGAGACTTGTTGCTGAGCAGTGTTCTTACTGTAGAACAGTTTCCCCAATCTGGAATCTTCCAGAAATGATTCCAACTTTTCAGCCAGAAAGGTGGCAATTGAAGAGTTTTCATGCTAATGCTTTTGGAGGTGCCAGATTGGAGACCCCATAGGGAAGAATACTCTTCAGTTCCTATTTATACTGCATCACCTCTAAGTATCTCAGGTAAAAGATCACCTCATAGTTCTTGGCATTAATTAAACAGCAATGCCTGCCATCCTTTTAGATCTAGTTAGAACTTCTAGGGCATACATCTTGTGTGTCCCTTCAATGTGCATAAAAAGGATGGGAGGTCATGAGAAAAATCTCATTGCATCCTGTTGGTTTCTACCAAGAAAGTCATCAGTTAAACAGAAGGCCTTTTGATTATGGTGGAGCAAATAAAGGTTCTTTAAAAAAAAAAAAAAAAAGGAAGCAGGTCAAGATGGAAGTCTCAAAAACATTCCAGAAGGAAAGAAAAAGTGGCAAAGTGTTTCTGTACAGTTGCATGAAAAACTTCAAAGACAGCTGTCCATGAAGATACCAAGAGATTAACTTGATTCAAAGGAGACTTGAACAAAAATTTTATCTTCGCAACTGAAAAGAATAAAAGGTAGAACCAAAGAAGGTAGATTATTTTGAATTGAAATATTTTTAAAAGATTAATGGCTGAATAAGCTGGGAATTTCCTAATGGATGCTCTGTGTGCGTCTTCAAATCAGTTTTTGACTCCTGGCAACTGTGTGGACTAGTTCTTATAGTTTTCTTGGTAAAACTTTTAGAAGTGGTTTGCCATGGCCTTCTTCCTAGACTTGAGAGAGAATGACTGGCTCATGGTTGCCCAGCTGATTTTGTGCACCTAAGCTGGGACTAGAACTCACCAGCCTCCCAGCCTGGTGCCCTAACCTGTACACCAAATTGCAATGGACGTTAGTCCTGTTATTTTTTTCCTTCTTCTTTCAATATCAGGATCCCAAGCAGAAATCTAGGTTTTTCTTAGCCCAAAAGGTATTTATAGAAGGACATTAGTCTGTTAATTTCTGCCTATCTCATATAAGCTTTGGAGCCCTTACTCTGGAAATGTCACTTAATATAGTAACACTCTGGAGATTTATGGGAATATAACATCATTTCCAGCATCGCACAGAGAGATTGCCTTCATTGTTGCTGCCAACATCTTCAACTTTGTGGTGTTAGGGATACATACTTACTTTTCAAAGAGCCTCACAGAGTTTCTGTGCTTTTGACATCTGAACTTCAAGGAGACACTAAGATATTGATCAAATAAATACAACTAAGTTATAATTAGATTAATAATTGATTAATAATTAAATTATTATTAATAATAACAACAATAAGACATTGTCTTCCTTATTTAAGTTTAGGTTTAAACTACTTAATACAGAGAGAAGGTTGCAGCTGTGCATTCACTGGATATCAGTTCCACTGAGGGAAAAATGACTTACTTCTGTGTAACCAAGGAGCCTTGATAGTACAGTGGTCTACGCACCCTGTTATTAACACAGCTGCCTGCAATTTACTGCTGGTTCGAATCTCTCCAAGGCTCAAGGTTGACTCAGCCTTCCATCCTTTCTAAGGTAGGTGAAATGAGGACCCAGTTTGTGGGGGCAATAAGCTGACTTTGTATAAATATACAAAAGTATGAAGGCTATTGCTTAATGCATTGTAAGCCGCCCTGAGTCTCTGGAGAAGGGCGACATATAAATCAAATTTTAAAAAAAAAGGATTAGACAGGGCTTCCATGTATTGGCACACTGAAGATAAACGCAATAGGAATGGGATTCAACTTGCATGCTAGCCAGATATCTTCTAATCAAGATATTGAGAATATTCTTCAATCCTGCCAGCATTCTGCATTTTCACTAGTTGCCAGGAAACAATATAATGTGAAGTGCTCAGTCATTCCAGATGTTGCTGGGAAAGCTTTCCTGTAATTATTATCTAATTTCCCACCTCATTCTTGCATCCTTTTCAAAAACATTCCACTGTCACTTCCTCTTCATGACTATTTTATCTCTTACTTCTGTTGCACCTTTTTATTGAGCTTGGAAACAGAGGACAGGAGTTAAAATGCAAGAGGAAGGATCCCTACTGTGAGATGTTTTCAATCTAAATTAGTCTGACAATACTCCTCTGACAACAGTAGCTGGATGACAGGTCGAGAGGATTGGGAAAGAGTGCAACAGAAACCAGAACAAAAGGGGCCTTGCTACCAGTTAAAGTTGATTTTAGATTTGGAAGAAGAGTTCATATATATTTTGTATCAACAAACCAGGCAAAGTAAATCATGTCAATTTGGTGGAAGCTGCAAAATAATTAAGAGTCACAATGGCAATTTTATTCCTGGAGTAGGTGTCCTTAATACTATTCTGCTACATTGGATGGCAATATAAAATTAGGACAGGGCTGTCTGTCTGCTAACAGATAACCATCAGCACAAAGACAGATTGGTATGGAGTAGACTTCTTTTGATAGCTTTGCTCTAAGCTGCCAGCGCTTTGAAGGGTCCTCAGAGATGGATGGGAAGGCAATGAAATTCTTTCAATACATGCAGGACATGTCACTTCTGGTATAAGGGGCAATAGGACACTAAACTAATTGCTGGGGATCATTAGCTAGACTGGAACAGAGGAGGTTGGCTTTAGGTCCCATCCAGATAATTTAAGTTTCTGACTTCTTTTCAAAAACAGCTTCATCTATTGAGTGTTTTGTAAGTAGAAAAGTGGAATAAATATACCTTAGATGATAATTCAATCAGCATAGGACACTAGATAAATAAGTAGTCGTTTTAACAAAACAGGAAACTGTGGCCAGGGTCACTTCTCTCCAGAAGAAGTTACATCTAGCATGTTAGCCTGAGTTGTTACTAGGTATTCCTTGGTAGACACCTTTTTGGATCTCCTTAGATGCAGAAATAACTCTAGAATAGAACTCTAGAATGATCGTGATCATTTGAGGCAGTTCAATTCCATCTGGGTCATGTTGAATCTTATACTTGAGCCAGTTTGCTCTAGCGGTTAAAGCACCAGGCTGGAAAAAGGCTGTCAGTTCTAGTCCCACATATTTTTGAAAGCCAGCTGGGTGATATTGGGCCAGTCACTCTCACTCAGGCCAACTCACTTCACAGGGTTGTTGTGGGGGAAATAAGAGGAGGAAGGTATGTTGGATACGTGTGCAACTTTGAGTTATTTGTAAAAATAATAAAGGTGGAATACAATTAAATAAATAAAATTATGTTTTAATTTACTGGTCATGTTTAGCCCCATCTACCTGTTCAGAGATTCCATTGCCTCAACTGGAATTGTGATAAAGGTACACAGTTAGTACAATGTATTGTCATTATCACATCATAAATCTCTAAATGACTTCTCCCAAGGGTGTTATGTAAATGTTGAAAAACTTTGAAATGAAGATAGAATCCAATGATACTATGCAGTGTAAATTTATAGTATAAATTTTGAAAAACGTTTTCATGTTTGTAGTTCCCAAGATGCTCTTTATAGTAGTGGAAAATCATCTTCCCAGCAACAACCAGCTGCTCAATTTGAATAGCCAGAGAAGTGAAGTTCCTTCTGATTTACAGTGTATTTGGCAATGGACGACTTGGCATCAGTGAATTAATCCATTTTCTCCCTTTCACCTTCCATTAGAGTAAACCATAAACCATAATCCAGACCACATCATGGAGCAGAATGGAAGGAACATTGTCTATTGGGTCATATGAAAATTCAGTTGAGACCACATGTTAAAATGTATTTATATTATTCTTTAATAAAAGTAAGATAGTTTGCACAGCAGAAGAAAAGCAAAACAACTTTCTACTGTTCTACCAAAAGCTACAAGTGAATGATCTAATGTAGTAAGTGCAAGGCAAGAATATACTTTAGTCTTTGTAATATAATGTCTTTCAGTTGCATTAGGACCACAAGACTCAGAATTGTTAGCCAGCATGATATTCTATAATCCTAACACATTTGAAAAATATCTGGTTGGGGAAGGGATTCATGTAATTGGAATTGTGGTGCTCAAATACTATCCTCATATGTTACACTTACATTAAGCCTATTTCACCCATGAGTGCTTAACTTTAACGAGATCAATAATCAATAAGATAACAGTACCTGTTGATATCAGGACTTTTAGTGTTTCCAGGCAAAAGGAATTGGTCAGTTATTCCATTTTCCTGGGTAAGCATAGGAAGATAAGTAACTAATAGCAGCAGTTTTTGGAGTTCCTGTTATTTATATTCTAAATATTAATATTATTAATATTCTAAATTAGGTGATGAATGTAACAAACATTTTGCACTGAAATATTATTTACAATTATTTACATGGTAGTGATACTGATAATTTTATTTTTATATATATCCCGCCTTTATTATTTTTACAAATAATAAAGTGAACATATCCAATGCACTCTTCTCTTCCTATTTTCCCCACAACAGCCTTGTGAGATATGTTGGGCTGAGAGTGAGAGACTGGCCCAAAATCATTCAGCTGGCTTTCATGGCTAAGATGGGACTAGAACAGGGGTGTCAAACACAAGGCCCACGGGCCAGATCCAGCCCATGGGATGCTTAGATCTGGACCATGAGCCCACATTGGAAACAGCGAAGGGCTGGCCCGTGGTGCCTCTCCCAGTGAAAATGGAGCTTGGGAGGGCCATGTGTGGCCCTCCTCAGCTCCGTTTCAGCCATGACAGACTCCTGCAGCCCTCTGCCAGCAAAAACGGAGCTCAGGGAGGCCGTGTGTGGCACGCCCAGGCTCTGGTTTCAGCCACAACGGCTTTCTGTTTTCTGTTCTCTCCATTTTCTGTTTTTGCTGGCAGAGGGCTGCAGGAGGTCATCATGGCCGAAAACAGAGTCCGGGCAGGCCATCGCACCTGAAAACGGAGCCTTAATGAGTGATGTCAATCTGGCCATGCCCCTCCAGCCATGCCCCCCAGCCCCCAGAGGTCAAACACAACCCTGATGCGGCCTTCAATGAAATCAAGTTCGACACCCCTGGACTAGAACTCACCTGGTGCCTTAGCCACCAGACCAAACTGGCTCTCAATTATTTTATATTGAATTTATTATATTTTTTTATTTATTATATTGCATCAATATTTTATATTTATTGAAGTATTCTTTAATAATAATTGAAATACCCTATCTATTATTAAGTTTATTTCCCTTGGGTGAATTAAATAAGTCTTATATTTTTCTTAGCCAGATACTATGCTTAACATGGGTCATGCGGCAGAAAAACATCTGTGGGAACTGACTGAAGAAAGGTAACCAATCAGTAGTGGGTTTCAAATCCCATAGCTTTCGGTTCGCTCGTGGGCGCGTGTACACTCGTGCACGTGTGTGACGCTTCTGCGCATGCGCAGAGATGGGCAGGTGGGTGGATGGCGCCTCCCGCCGCCACCGCTACTGGTTCACCCGATCCGGGGCAAACCGGTAGCAATCCACCACTGTAACTAATGATCCTGAATTATATGATCAGTTTTGTTACTTGTTTTGTGAACAGGATGACTTACATAGTGGACATATGAGGAGCAAGGGAACTTGATAGGAAAAGGCATAAACCTCATGGCTTGGTTAAAGCATGATCAACCTTTTCTGACTTCCATGGAACTCCATTTAAAATGAAACGCTTTTAAAACTGCTGCTACCCAGCCAATATCTACAATATTTTTAAATTTCAAACTGGCATCAACATCCGTCTCCTTCCTACCTCTTTAGAGTTTCAATTTCCAAAGAAACCAAGGAATGTTCCTATTGTCTGACAATAAGACTAATATTTTTTCTCCTGGTCTTGGCTGTGTGGACATTTTTTTTTCATTCTGAGGGACCCACAAGAACAGAACATGTTCACTAAGATTAGAATGCCAGACTAAGTGCAATCATTTTGGCATCACATTTATGTAAATTATTGATGTATAACACAGAATAAGTATCAATAATAAAACAAATGGAAGAAATATAGTCCAGTGTAAATGCAAACAACTAAATGGTCTGGAAAAATAAAAGAGCAAAACTGGCGTTGAAAAGAACACAAGAAAACCTCTTTGAAAAAGGAGTTTCAAAGATAGGTAGCCATAACAGAAAAAGAGTAGCTATCATCATCCATGTTACTTCTGAGAGTGGGGGATCTTAGCACTGTTTTTTGAGACACTCTTTATGGCCTCGTCGCAACAAATTTTAAAGCACAACTGTAGGACAGCATATTTTTTTTCCAGGAAAAGTATTGCAATTCACTAATAATGAGGTCCACATCCACCAAATTAGTGAATAAATCTTACTTTTATTACTTTTACTTTATTACTTTTATTGCATTTGTTTTTACTTTCCATTAAAATTAAACCTAAGCTTGTAATTATTTTTCACAATTTGCAATATTGCAAATACATGCAATTTTTTTTCCCCACACATCAATATTGGCCATTGGGTACTAGGAACCTTTGAAGTTCTTGAAAGTGGCACCAAATCTTTCATAGATTAGTTTTCTGGGACACAGTCAAAACATTAACTGCTTGAAAGATGCCTGTCCATTGTACAGAATACTTCAGAATACGTGATAGTTATTTATATTCATGAATGAAACATAATTCATGTGAAATGGGTGCCGCACATTTAGCTGCCAGTATTTGAGGCTAGATACAACTTAGTAGCACAATGAAATGATTTTTGTCATTCTGCTTTGATCAAAGGTCAGAAAAATAGATGCTGTGAAGTATCCTGGGCTCTTTGCAGGAAAGGTAAGGGAAGAGATAAAAGCAAACCATAATTGATTATTGGTTATAGCTCAGCAACCAGTCATACAATTTCCATTTTATTTTGGCAGCTTTATTGGCTATGATTAGGATTGAGTGAAGAGGTCAGACTTGAACATGAAAATTATAAGTAAAAAATGTATACACGACTTTTAACTTCTGGAAAACAGCAAGGGAGTCCATGGAAGCATATAATGTAACAGCATTGTTCTTGTGAGGTTAGAGAAAGGAGATGAAGTGGGTATGGAGGGGGGGGGTGTTAACTAAACTCTGAACAGCACCAACTTCAGTTATTTCTATTAAGTTGCTGAATGCAATACATTCAAAGGAACATGTAGTACGTTTCCTCACTCTTCATTTTGCACAGTATTTACTGTTCTACTACTGCAATGAATTTAGACTGCAAAAGCAAACAAGGAGAGAAGTGGCAAACAGTGCTAATCTCTCCAATAAATGTTACAAATACATTGTGTTTGCAGCATCAAGAGGCATTGTGGAGCATTGCGTGGTAAATAATAAAGACAATGAAGCTGATGTGCAAAAGCCCATTCCTGTGTTTTTAGAACTCTCTGCTATCACATACCCAGTCCATCCACATGGCTCTTGGCAGTAGCTCACACCTTTGGTTCAAATTTATCACAGCCCTGATCAGCTTTATCTACTTTTATAGCTTATTTCAGACTGAGGTCCGTATGCTAACTTTCAACTTGCCTTGTTGTCCTTTAGCTTTGTTGGTACATCAGTGAAGGACTAAGGAGGGGCTCTAATTTCCATCTATTTTACCCTTGTAGTTAAGATAATTACATCACCATCTCTTTAGCTGGCTAAAAAAAACCAACCCCCCCTCCCCAAACCTTTTCAACAGACCAGGTCCTCTGCTTCTCCACTCATTCAGTCCTCCCACACTATCGCATTACTCCGATGGCATAAAGAGTTTGAATGATTTCCGCTGGGAGACACATAATGGAGGTATCTCTTTACAATGCCCCTCCTTCAGGCCAGCTGAATGCCTGAACAGCGTCTCAGAAATGCTGCCGCCCTAATCTTTTTAGCAACAAAGATCTGTTTCTTTGCTTAGCATGAAGTAGGCCTCAGAGGCTTGTGTGTGCCTTGGCCTGTAGGCCAAAAGCCTCCTGTTTACAATTTCCTTATTCCTGTTTTTAATGTTGTTCCGAGAGGAGCCACAAAGGACTGGTTTTATCCACAAGGAACAAGGGAGCTATTAGAGAAGGCCGGAGGAAGGAAGCGAGGGAGGAAGGAAGGAAGGAAGGCAGATCCAAAAGGAGCAGCCCAGGAGGGATTAGCAGACACAGCTGTTCCCTTCGGGAGCTGAGCTTTCTGCCTTTTATCGTTTCCCCTGCATTTCATTTTATTATCTTACTTCCCTGTTTCTATCTCGGCCATGTATTGGGCTGAATTTCACTGCAGCCTCTGGAGATTAGAGATTTGCAGTTATGTAAATTCTGTCTCTTTTGATCTTTTCCTTCAATGCACACCCAGCTCACATTTACCAAGGTAGCATAAAGCCTTGCTTAATCAATATGCTACCCAGCCACTTAAATCATTCCTAAACTTGAATTAGGGAATCAAAATGCTCTGGTTTTGCCTGCTCAAAGTAGATAAGTCCGACATGAAATCACACTGCAGTTGTAACAGAACAATTCTTCAGATGTTACTTTGCGATAGATGGAAACCTTTGCACTGCCATTCAAACACTTTCAGTTAAGGAAAATAACAAGAAATGAGGCATTCAAATTTATCATTAACTATGTTGTTACCCTCTTATCTCCCCCCCCCCTCATTTGAGAGCTTATGATCCTTTCATCTGGTGAGTTCCATTAATGGAATAGCTAGATAGGATGCAAACACGAAATCACCGACATTGTACTGTATGCATAAGCTGGCTTCAGATGTAACACCAACCTGTAGTTTCTCGCAACGTGCCTGAACCACGGCAACTTCAGACTCAAAGAATCCCTTCTTGTATTTCCTGAATGAAGGGAAGGGAAAAAAATCCCTGCATCCTTTCCATGTGCAACAAACCCCTTTCTCTTCTGAATGTGGGACACAAGAGCTTTGTGCAAACTCTGGTCAGTATTTTTCGTAGATTTTTAAAGCCCCGTCTTTATTATTTGTATAAGTCACTCAAGGTGGCAATCATATCTAATACTTCTTCCAACAACCCCATGGGGTGAGTTGGGACGAAAAAGAGTGACCGGCCCAAGGTGACCCAGCTTGCTTTCATGCCTAAGGCAGGAACAGGTATTTTTATTTATTTATTAAACTTGTATATTGCCCATTTCCCCAGAGGCTACTCTAGGTCAGCGGTCACCAATTGGTGGTCCGTGGACCACTGGTGGTCTGTGAGAAAATTTTGGTGGTCTGCAGAAAAATTATTTGCATTTTTTATATTGCACTAAATACTATTTATCTTTTAAAAATCCATATTAGTAGTCCACGGGATTTACAATTATGAATTTAGTGGTCCCTGAGGTCCAAAATGTTGGTGACCCTTGCTCTAGGTGGCTTACAGACACACAAAGGTAATCCTTAGGATCACAACTGAGATCAGGTGACCAAAACCTCAGTCGTCGACTGAAGCAGTCATTAAGCGAGACATCCACATGATTGCTTTGCTCACAACCACAATCTTGGTATTCCCAGTTGTGGTTGTTAAGTAATCTCATCTTAAGTGGTTATTAAGCAGCCAGAGCAAAAGAGCTGCCTGGCGAGTTTAGCACCTGTCTGTGTATGGAAGAAAACTCCTCTGAAGGCTGCCTGCAAGGGTGGGGAAAATCTCAGTTCCATGTGGACCTGAGATTCCGTCCCAGCTGAGATTCCATCCCTGCAGGCAGTCCTTTCACTCTCAAAGAGTTGCCTGCCAGAGCTAAGGAGTGTCTGCAAGCTGCAACCATCCTTGTTGGCTTCCCCAATCACTTTCTGAGGAAACCAGCAGAGAAGATTGCAAATAACAATCACATGATTGTGAGGCACTTGGCAATCAATTATACATGTGAACAGGGTGCCAACACCCAGATTATGATCAGCTGACTGCAGAGGTGGTGGCATAACATTTTGCAATAACTGGAATGTTTACAGGTCAGAAAGCACTCATTCTGTGATCGTCATTAGTCATAAATTGAGGACTACTTATAGAACTCACCATCTCCTCTTTTCTAGCTTGGTGCCTTCCCAGTAGATCAAACTATCTTCAAGATAGGAGATTTATCAGAGCCACATATCTGACCAATATTTAGACCAAATTAAATCATGCCTTATTGCAAATCACTAACAAAACTGTTTTGCATATAAAATAATTGTAGCCCAGCCCATTGTACCTAATGAATATGACAGATCCTGACTACTGCCTAGTAATTAAGGAAACATGCTTCCTTTAGCTATTATAAAAAAATATTCTGGACATGGATTGTTGACATTGTTATTGACCAAACAGGATAAACTATGCTTTTATAACATAGGTCTGATACAGAAAAATCCTTAGATTGAATTGTAATGCTGTTGTCAAAACTGAAATTTGACATATGTTCAATATAATGCAGGGGTTCATTTTTTCTTTTAATTTCTAGAATATTTTAAAAAATGCAGGGATTAATATAGGGCACAGAGACAAACATTTATATAAATATTTTGATGTCTTGTTCTGGTTTTAATTATAAAAGTTTCATTGGATCCATTCACTTACTGAACAACTTTAACATTGGAACCATAATTTAAACTAGTCAGAAAAAGTTGTGTGAGGTAACCTTTTATATTTGCAATAGCTTGCCACTTCAGCATATTTCAATATAACTAAAATATTGGTTTTAAAAGAATACATAACAGTATGCATTGGCTTTGTATCGCCCCACATACTATTTGCCAAAAAACAATCGTCCAAAGTTATCTGAGATTTATAAATGAAGCATTCTTCTGCAGAAATATTCTTAAGTGTCCTTGTGGAATTTGAGTCTCCCAAAAGGAACTTAGATTGTAAACTGGTCTTGAGTAACAGAAAACTCTGTGATTAACATTCTCCTGATTCACTCAGGGACACAAATCTAAACTTTTCCTTCCTGCCCAAAGTGGAATTATCATTAACTTATAACTAGTTTTCAAGAGGAATGATTAGTTTGTTTGGGTTTTGTTTTTCTTTGTTTTAAACAAAGGAATTCTTCCAGGTAAGTTTTTTCCCTTCAGTTTTTAAAAATGGAAATGGAAATTTTAAGCCAGATGCCAACAAAAATGCAATCACCATTTACCAGCTAACTAAGGCAACCAACCACAAGTAAGTGACACAGTCCCTGAAATATATTTTTAGTGCTGGTTGGTAAAAGCACAATCTAAATCCACAGTTGCAGTTATTGTGATTATTTATAATTTCCTTTATAAAGAGAATCATAATTTAGGAAATATAAGCTCAAACAAAGGGATGCAGTGGCTCAGTGGCTTAGATGCTGAGCGTGTCGATCGACAGTTCAGCGGTTCGAATCTCTAGTGCTGCGTAATGGGGTGAGCTCCCGTTACTTGTCCCAGCTTCTGCCAATCTAGCAGTTCGAGAGCACGTAAAAAATGCAAGTAGAAAAATAGGGACCATCTTTGGTGGGAAGGTTACAGCGTTCCGTGCACCTTTGCCATTTAGTCATGCCGGCCACATGACCACGGAGATGTCTTCGAACAGTGCTGGCTCTCTGGCTTTGAAACGGAGATGAGTACCACCTCCTAGAGTCGGGAACAACTAGCACATATGTGCGAGGGGAACCTTTACCTTTACCTTTAAGCTCAAACAACTCCCACAGCAGTCTTCAGCTTTCGGTGGTATGATGTAGTTTCATTTTTCAGGATTATAGACTACAAAACTATGATTACAGTGTTGACAGAGTCTGCTTTCTATATCTCTGTATTATACTGCTTGCAGGTCCCCCGCCCCCCAGTGAGTTAAAGAGAAGGGCAGATTTTTCTTGTCCATGTATATTGCCAAGTTGATATTGGGAATAAGATAGGATGAAGTTAGATGATCCTGAGAGTCAGCTTTAAGTTACTTTCTCAGCAATTTAAAAAAGGTATTTGAATTGCTACAAGAGTTTGTAATCTGAAGTCTAAGGGCCATATTCAGCTCCTTGCAGAGCTGTTCCATGAATTATTATCAATCAATAATGAGTGTGTGTAGTAGTATGACTGTGAGCAGTAATTATATTAACATATTTAATCAACTTAATTTGATTTTTCCTTAAAACTAATTAATTGTGAGGGAACATGTTGCATTACTGCTACACCTTTCCTTTAGAAGTTTGAGGTATGTATTTCTCCCCACTCCTCCAGTTCTGTTGTGTTTTCTGAATAATCCTACAAGGTAAATTGGGCCAAGAGATCATGAATTGACCCAAAGTAATTCAATTACTTTTATGGTTCAAGTGGGAATCTTCTCACCAATATACCTAGTGCCAGCTCAAGGGTACGATACATGGCACTCCTAGGCCAGATTGACAGATGGCGCCACCTCCTGCCAATGTAAAGATTTGCATTTTAGAATGATTTAGATGGAGGGGTGGCATTGGCACCCCGTAAACTTTGGCATTCTATTTTCATTTATACAAACCAAATGCTACTAACTTCTTATTAGGCATATATAAGATTGCACTATTTAGTTATTTTCATAAACATGTTCTGCAATTTATCTTGAGATTTTGGTTACATTTGAATCTGTATTCTGAATGTTACCCAGCACAGTGTGGCATTATTGAATCCTTAACTAAAATAAGAAAACTGCTGTAATAGAAATAATTGGGAATATGAATCCTAACTAAGTTTTTAAACTAGCCTTCTTGAATCTTGTACCTTCATATCTGTTCAGATTGTAGTTTGGATACCACACCAGTGGATCGGGGAAACCTTAGGACAGGCAAAGATAGTATCTAAACAATGATTCTGACAAAATTGCACACAAAGTGTAACTGAAAAAAAAAACCCAGTCACAACATCTTTGCTGAGAAATTTGTAATTTAAATATATTGGTGATTTTCAACAATAACCATGACATGTTTTTGTTTTAAATCATGGCTTTGCTACTGAAGTACACAAGGGTTCTGCATCAGTTCAAAAGCATTATTGGACCGCAATACCAGTTTCATTTAAGAGCTGAGCTGATTTATTTCTGGATTATTTGAGCTATATTTGAAGTGATAACAGAACAGGTCTTTGCTGGGTAGGCCATTGGCCAGGACAATTTCTTCATCACACTTTTTAGCTGGTTTGATAGTTTCCGAGCTTTATTATTTTATTTTATTTTATTTTATTTTATTATTATATTATATTATATTATATTATATTATATTATATTATATTATATTATATTATATTATATTATATTATATTATATTATATTATATTATATTATATTATATTATATTATATTATTATATTAATTATATTATATTATATTTTTTTATATCCCACTTTTATTATTTTGATAAATAACTTAAGATGGCAAACATACTTCCTTCTATTTTCCCTAAAACACTAAGAGGTGGGTTGGGCTGAGAGAATGATTGGCTCAAAATCACCCAGCTGGTTTTCATGCCTAAGGAGAGACGAGAACTTATGATCTCCTGGTGTGTGGTCTGGTGTCTTAACCCTCAGACTTATCTACTTGAATAAGTAACTGTATGAAAGCAAAAAATATGAGGTAAAGGCATGATGCTAGGATGCAAGATCCTTCTTTAAATTTTCTTTTTCAATGGAGAAAATTGCAAAATACAAAGACCTGAAAATAGAAATAGAACAACTGTGGCAAAAGAAAGCGAGGATAGTATCAATTGTGATAGGTGCCTTGAATAACCATCCCTTTTCACAGGATTATCCAGTACTCATGAAACTTGCATCAAATGAATAATTTGCTACCTTGGCTTTTTTCCTCACTGTCCAGTAGTTTTACCCTGTGGGAATGGTTGCCCTCAGTAACTGAACAAACTCTTTGGTTGAATCTTCTTCCTTGTGGGTTTTAGGTAAGCAGGCTTAGAACAGGAACCTAAAGGAAATTTTTACTAGCTGTAAAATGTATCTCATGTAAAATAATACTTAGAAGGCTTTTTAAAAAAAAAACCAAAAAGAAGGAAAAACAGAAATTCTAATGAGTTCCATATAGTTTAAGCATGTGGTTTTGGCAATGCTGACTTGAGTGAACTGTGAGGAAAGAAAATAACTTATAAGAAGCATCTGTCTGACAAAGGTTAAGATGATTTCTAAAGGTGTATAAGCAAAATATTTTCTGAAAGTCAGAAGATACCGGTAACTTAGTGGAAAGAGCTATTAAGTTAAGAAAATATTTATTTGTTTTTCTTTCTTTCTTTCTTTCTTTCTTTCTTTCTTTCTTTCTTTCTTTCTTTCTTTCTTTCTTTCTTTCTTTCATTCCACAATCTGCTAGGACTCCCATGGTTAACAATATATAGCTATTTAAAACATTTACAGTAAGAAAAAAATAAAATAAAACATGCATGGTAAAATCATCACTTTCATCATCATCAATAAATAACCTCTAAAAACAAAGCCTAAATGCACCAGTAATATACAGCACCTAGATGACATCCACTTAATCCACCAATGGAAAAACTGTTTTTAGCATCTTCCAAAAAAGAGGTCACAAAAGTCTGATCATATCCAGAAAGCTATTCAAAGGATGCTGCCACTGAAAAAAAGCACCATCTCTGAGCCTCAGATGCCTTCACTTGAGGTACCACCAACAGTTTCTCCTGCAAACAATCGATTGTGATTCTGATAGGGGAGCCTGGTCTTGAATGTATGTATGCCAGAAAAATCAATCCAGTTATTTAAAATAACTGGCTTGTTTATTTATTTGTTTAAATTTCTATACCACCCTTCTCCAATATAGGGGGAATGTTCTCATTCTTAAATAAAAAAGGATAAGAATTATAGATAACCTGCTCATCTCTCTTTCAGTATAGTAATTTGTGTGCTAAAGATATCCACAGTCCTCATCCCCTATATTTGAATTTGTGTCCCTTTGTTATATCTTTAACTGCATCCCCTTCCCCCCCATCTGTCATTGAGAAGAACTTGCTGAAATTTGGGGAAGAGCCTGCAAGCATCTTTGGAAATATTTGAGCAGCATTCCATAAAGTGACCTACATGGTTGTTATATGCAGATGGTCCTATATCTGTATTCTCACTTTGTGCCTCAACTGACTCAAGCCTGAGGAGACACTTTTAAGTGCCTCATGCTTTCACAGCACTTAATTTGCCTTGTCCTTTGGTCATTTGTCTGCTCCTTTTCCTTCTCTGCTGCTTCCTGCCTCGTAAAATGATAGCCAGCTGCCTCTTCAAGGGAATGATGGAAATCTCCTGGGAACAACTGAGAGGAAGGGAGAGTTGAAGGAAACATGTCTCCCCCCCCACCCCCACGGATGGTCAGCTAAATGCTATCATGAGCTGTTTATCAGTCCAGATGGCTGATTGGCCACCATGGTTGTACAGAAGGAAAAAAGTCAATGTTTTCAAAAGAAGAAGCAGAAAAAAATCATGAGATTTCTTTTAAAACAGAACAGGAAATGATTCATATATTTTCTCAATGATAATTTTTTTAAAAAAAATAATTAAATTAATCCCATCTTAATTGTTTAACAATTGATGAGAGGAGGGCTGATATAGATGTAGTCATATTTACAATATATATACTTATACATTAAAGTCAATGGTAGTCCAGTTATTTATGATTAAATTCTTATTGACTGCCATGATTCTTACATCAGTTCTGAATCCAGCACTTCTTAAAGAAGGGAGCCATTTCTTTGTAGATAGTGTGAATTGTCAGGCATGAAGCAAATTATAACGGTCTCCAGCCACAATTACATCCAATGCTTTGATCTGTGATGACTTCATTTTAGCCAATATTCTCATTTCATGGTTTTTTTCTTCCCCACTTTATATTTATTATTTACGTTTATTCCACATGTATTCCTTTTACAAACAATCCAAGGTGGTGAACATATCAAACACGCGTTCCTCTTCCTATTTTCCTCACAATAACTCTGTGAGGTCGGTTGTGCTGAGAGAGACAGTAACTGGCCCAAAGACACCCAGCTGACTTTCATGCCTAAGGCAGGACTAGAATTCACAGACTTCTAGTTTCTATTCTGCTTTAACAGAGCATAACTATGTTACAGTTAGTCATCAGATTTCTGGCAATATGACTTATATGATTTCCTTCAAAGAATGACAGGAATTGAAATTTGATGAAGGTGCAAACTATTTAATTTTAGATATCAATTAGTTTTTCACAGATGTATACTTCCCAAATGGGACACGGTGGCTCAGTGGCTAAAATGCTGAGCTTGTCAATCGAAAGGTCAGCAGTTCAGCAGTTTGAATTCCTAGTGCCACCTAACAGGGGAGCTCCTGTTACTTATCCCAGCTTCTGCCAACCTAGCAGTTCGAAAGCACGTAAAAAATGTAAGTAGAAAAATAGGGACTACCTTTGGTGGGAAGGTAACAGCGTTCCGTGCACCTTTGGCATTTAGTCATGCCACATGACCATGGAGACGTCTTCGGACAGCGTTGGCTCTTCAGCTTTGAAATGGAGATGAGCACTGCCCCCTAGAGTCGGGAACAACTAGCACATATGTGCGAAGGGAACCTTTACCTTTTTACTTCTCAAAGACCAGGTAGCAGCTGTGGTCAGGAGGGCTTTGTACCAATTCATCTTGTTCAACAGTTGGATCTGGACAGTATGAAAGCTTTGTCACTGTCTCCTGAATGGACTATTTCAATGCAGTCTACAAGGGGCTGCTCTTAAACATTTGAAACCTGCCACTGGTCCAGAATGGTAGCGCATGCAGTTTGAAACACACCCCAGTACATCCTTATAACACTACTGATGCATTGGTTTCTAGTAGACTTCAGGATACAATTTAAGGTGCTAGTCATCACCTTTAAAGAACAGTTCCAGGTTACTGATAGAACCATCTGTTTCCCATTATTTTTACTTGTCCCATTGAATAGGGTGGAGTGGGCATTCCTTTTCTCGTAGAACATTGTGATCTGGCACAGTCATTCAGATAACGATTCCAAGGAAGAATTTCAGCATTGAGGAGAACAGAATTATAATATAATGGGTCTTATGGGACATAAGACATAATTATAATGTAATGGGTCTTATGTTTTGCCTTAATAGGCAAAACATTGATACATGGAATATCCTAGTAATTTCTTGACATACAAAATAAGAAAGTATGCTCAGGAGTGGGCTTCAAAAATTTTAGCAAGGGGTTCTCTGCCCGGTTGTTGGGTGGTTGTGGCCATGGTGGGTGTGGCCTAGTCAGACTCCTGCACCATGGTCGTGGAGTGGTGTTTTTGCCCTCCCTGGGCTCCAGAGGCTTTCTTCAAGCCTCCGGGAAGGCGAAAATGGCCTTCCCAAGCACCAGAGGCCTTCTGGGGGCCAGAAACTGACCTGTTTCCAGCCTTTCTGAACTTCTGGTAGGCCTGTTTTTTGCCTTCCCTGAGCCTTTGCGCACGCTCTGCACTTACCTGCTTCCAAAACGGGCTGCGTGGGGACTCCTGTGAGGGGTGGGGTGGTTGGGACCAACCAGGAGTGGGATTTGGGGGTTCTCCGAACTGCTAGAGGTTCTCCCAAACCCCTGCGAACCCCCAGCAGCCATCCCTGAGTATGCTGTTTAAGATGTTGGACCTTGAAGATGTTGGTTCAGGATCATTCACTATGGAGACTCATTGGGTAAGCTGGGAATAACTTGAGTAGAGAGTCTTCTGCTGTGGCGGAAAGGGAGTTATGAATCTGAGAAAACAAACACATAAATAAAAGTCAAACTCACCATTTTATGCTCCCAACTGGTTGAAATGGGGTTAGGGTAGGATAGAACACTGGTCAGCCATCTTTCTATTGAACTATCTGATGAGCACCACCTTTGGCAGTGGCTTTATAAGATTGCATAGGAACTGAGCAACAGATGGAAGCTAACCTCTCTCGGGTGAATTTATTTATTGTTTATTTATTTATTTTTTGGTTCGATTTATATGCCACCCTTCTCCAGAGATTCAGGGCGGCTTAAAATGCATTAAGCAATAGCCTTCATACTTTTGTATATACCTGCTTAGTAGGGCTTTCGCCCCCTCCCAAGCGGTGTTCTTTTTATACAAAGTCAGCTTATTGCCCCCATAATCCGGGTCCTCATTTTACCTACCTCGGAAGGATGGAAGGCTGAGTCAACCTTCCATTCAGTCAACCTGAATGGAACTCAGAAAGCATTAGTTTTGCAGAAATACTTGATCACTGTTGCCAGAGTGTTGGTTGGTATTGTTATAGTGTTAAGGAAGGGGAAACCAAAGATGGAGTGATCTCTTTGGGTGCTAGATCAATCATACAAGAATATAATAGTATAATCTAGCTTCTACATAAAAATAATTTGAGGTACTAACATTGGATTTGAATCATCCTTTTCAACAAGCCTGTTTAACTATGTCTTACAACCTGCTCCAGTGAACATTATTATGTAATAAGAATGATTGCTCCAAGTATAAGGCTGCATCCATTGTCCTCTACTGGATTAGTAAGAGTAATTTAAGATGAGACATTACTTTTGAATAAAGCAACATTAGAATAGAGTCCCAAAGGTGTTTTTTCAGGAGGCAACTGGACTTTCTTGTTTTTTCTTTGAAGACGTTTCACTTCTCATCCAAGAAGCTTCTTCAGGTCTGACTGGATGATGGGGAATGGAAGGATTTATATTCCTTGCAGATCCTTCCATTCCCCACCATCCCGTCAGAACTAAAGAAGCTTCTTGGATGAGAAGCGAAACGTCTTCAAAGAAAAAACAAGGAAATCCAGTTGCCTCCTGAAAAAAAGCACCTTTGGGACCTGGATGACTGAGAATCTCCATAGACTATTAGAATAGGCTGAAAGGCCAAGATTTTAGCACAAGGTTTCAGGTATGCACAAGAATAAAAACATTATTTTCTTTAAAGTTTAGGACATACAGGTAAACCTCGACTTACGACCACAATCGAGCCCAAAATTTCTGTGACTAAGCGAGGCAGTTGTTAAGTGAGTTTTGCTCTATTTTATGACCTTTCTTACCACAATTGTTAAGTGAATCACTGAAGTTGTTAAGTTAGTAAAAAGATTGTTAGGTGAATTTGGCTTCCCATAGCTTTGCCTGTCAGAAGGTCACAAATAGTGATCACCTGACCCCGGGACATTGCAACCATGCCAGTCGCCAAGCATCTGAATTTTGGTCACATGACCACCGGGATGCTGCAATGGTCATAAATGTGAAAACTAGTCCTTAGTCACGTTTTTTCAGTGCGGTTGTAACTTTGAACAATCATTAAACGAATGGTTGTAAGTCAAAGACTATCTGTACTGGATTGGTATTGAAAATGGGGCAAAAGAAGGACGAAACATTATAGATCAAGAAAAAAAGCCATGGCAGGGTATGGAACTCGGCTGAGTTTTGATACATGCTGTCAGGTTCCAAGTCAAGCCAGCAAAAGAAGAAGCCACACTGTGAGCAGAACGGGTCTCTTTACTGGAGTCTCAGCTCGGCATGTGGTGAACAATACATGTAAAAGGTTCCTAGCCAGCATTACTGGCTTCTGTTAGCCAGCTGGCTATATGGATTCAGTGTTAGATCAGGCGCAGGAACAGAAGACGTGACCAGCTCGATACATGTAACAGCTTTATTTACAATGTAACAAGTAAAAGAAGACTGCTGGCGCGCTGCCGGAGCTCTCCTTATATTCGCTCCCGGCAGACGCACCGCCCCTAGACAGGGATTCAAATTTCCCGCCCGATGGCTGGCAGCCAATCAGGGCGGATGTCCTTATAAGGACATAACACTCCTCCCCCCTTAGTCTGAACTGTCAAATCTCGTCCACAAAAGTCACGTAGTCACGCAGGTACGTAGGACGCCTCGGCACCCTAGCTGACCTGCGCAGTCTCACTTGTTCTCCGTCTCCGACCTGGATGGACGGGGCTCTGTCGTCTCCCGGCTCCCTGTCCGGAACCGGGCTTGGTTCGGCTGTCGAGTGAGCGGGGTCACCCCCAGCGCCTCCGGCCGGACCGCAGACCTTGGGTGGCTGGTTCTGATGGTCTTCTTCCTGGTCTGTGGATCTGTCGCCTCGTCTCGGTGGCTCGGTTCCGACCCGGGAAGAGCGTCTGAGTCTCGGTAAGTCCATCGTTTGCTCTTCCCTGGTCTCCCGGGCGCTGCGGTTCGGTTGCGGTTCGGCCTGGTGCCGGGTGGGTGGTGGTTCGGTTTGGTGCCCTCTGGACCGGCCCGCCGGCTGCGGGTGGTGCTGGCCTGTGTTGCGTTGTCCGACCTCGCAGGGGTGGCGTTGGTCTGCTAGGTCGGGCTGGCGTTGGTCTACCCCGTCTGGTCGGTGGTGGTCGACCTGGTCGGGCTGTTGTTGCGGCACTACCTCTGCGGGGCGGCGGAGGTCTCCCCTGCCGGGGTGGTGCAGGTCTACCTGGCCGGGTTGTTGTCGGCTTTCCCTTCCCCCTAGTCCCTGGTCTACCGTCGGGTGGTGCCTGGGGTCATCCGGGTCGGGGTGTCGTTTGTTGGCTGTCTTCTGTGATGGGCGGGGGTCCCCCACGTCGGTGAGTCGTGTGCCACCCTCGCCCGTGGGTCGTGGGGTGCCCATCTTGGCTGGGTCCCGGTCTACTCGCCTGGAACTGCAGTCTCCCTGGCTGGGCTGGCATAGGCTGCTGTAACTGGTGGGGTGCGCTGCTCCTCCTCTGGGCAGGTCCCGGTCTACCTGCGGGCTGGGTTGGTGGTCCCTGGCCTTGCCGTGCCCGGTGCCCACCTGGCTGGGTTGGTGTTGCCATCCCCCGTGCGGTTGGCCCCGGTCTACCTTGCTGGGCTGCCGATGTGACAGCATCTGGTAGTGGGCTGGGCCAACCTTGTCGGGGTGGTGCTGCTCTGCCTCGCAGGGGTGTGGTAGGCCTACCTCGTCAGGGTGTTGTAGGCCTACCTCGTCGGGGTGTTGTAGGCCTACCTGGTCTGTGTGTGGTAGGCCTACCTCGCCGGGGTGTTGGAGGCCTACCTCGTCGGGGTGTTGTAGGCCTCCCTCGTCAGGCTGGTTTTCATGTGCCCCCCCCCACCTTTTTCGGAGTTGGTCGATGTGGCGTCTTGTGAACTGTCCATCTTCCAACTCGACGATGTAGGATTTGGGCCCGGTTGTGCTGGCAATTTTCCCCTTCAGCCACTTAGGAGAGCCGCTGAAATTCAGCGCGAAAATTGAATCTCCGTTGCTGAAGGCGCGAAGTGGGCGGCTGGCGGTTGCGGTCACTTCCGGGCTGTATTGGGGGTGCAGCCGGTCCAAGGGTGACCTCAACCTTCTGCCCATCAACAGTTCGGCCGGACTCTTGTGGGTGGTGGCGTGTGGCGTGATGTGCTGGGTGAGGAGGAAATTGTCTATGCGCTCTTGCCAGTCCCCCGGGCCCATCTTGGTGAGGGCCTCTTTGGTCAGTCGGACCATGCGTTCGGCTTGTCCGTTTCCGGCCGGCCTGTACGGGGCGGACAGGGCGTGGCGGATGCCCAGTCCTGCCAGGAAGGACTCCATGGCCAGGGATGTGAGCTGGGGGCCGTTGTCTGAGACCAGCACATCCGGTAGGCCATGCGTGGCAAAGAGGCGGCGCAGGGCTCGGATGGTTGCGTCCGTTGTGGTAGATGCCATGGGCACCACCTCGAGCCATTTGGAGAAGGCATCTACCACGATGAGGAGGTGTCGCCCTTGCATCGGACCCGCGAAGTCAATGTGGATCCTCGACCAGGGGTTGCTGGGGGTCTCCCACTTCGCGACTTCGGATTGCGGCGGCGCTGGGCGAACTTCTTGGCACGGGTCACATCTGGAGACCCATTGTTCAATGTCTCTGTCCATGGAGGGCCACCAGACGTAACTCCGTGCCAGAGCCTTCATGCGGACAATGCCCGGATGCCCCTTGTGCAGGGTTTCTAACGTCCGCCGTTGCAGAGTGCTTGGAATCAGCACCCTGTCTCCCCATAGCAGGCAGCCTTTTATGGTGGACAGCTCCTCCTGCTTCCTGGCGAACGGGCTGAACCTTTCCTCTGGCTTTTCCGCTGGCCACCCTCTGAGGATCCAGGACTTCACTTGGCGGAGTGTGGGGTCCTTTTGGGTGTGGACGGCCACATCTGCGGACGACACCGGGCAGCTGGCGTCGTCATCAATGTGGAGTAGGTGGAGCGTGGGGGCTGGGTCTTCGACCGGCTTCTTCGATGGGCATCTGCTGAGGGCATCCGCGTTCCCTATGGCTGTGCCTGGCTGGTGCACGAGCCGATAGGAGTAGCCAGCTAGGAAGATGGCCCATCTCGTCATTCTTGGGGACATGAAGGTCGGGGTTGGTTGGTCGCCTGCGAGGAGTCCCAGAAGAGGCTTGTGGTCTGTGACTATGGTGAAACGTCTTCCGTAAAGGTATTCGTGGAAGCGCTTCACTCCAGCCACGATGGCCAGGGCTTCTTTGTCCAGCTGGCTATAGTTCCGTTCTGCGCCGGACATTGTCTTTGAGAAGTACGCGATTGGGGCTTCCGAGCCATTGGGCAGTTCGTGGCTGAGGACTGCCCCCACCCCGTAGGGCGACGCGTCGCAGGTCAGTCTGATGGGGAGCGTCTCGCTGTATTGGATGAGGACGCTTTTGGACGTCAATAGTCCCTTGATGGCCCGGAATGCCGCTTCCTCTTCCTGGCCCCACTTCCAGGAAGCCGATTTCCCCAGCAGGCGGTGGAGTGGCTCAGCAACTGTGGCTTTCTGTTTTAAGAAAATGGCGTAGAAGTTGAGCAACCCAAGGAAAGCCTGAAGCTCCGTTTTGTTTTTTGGGCTTGGAGCTTCATGGATTGCTTCCACTTTTGATTTGGTGGGGTGTATGCCTGTGCTATCAATGAGGAAGCCCAGGAACTCGACTTCCTGTACTCCTATGATGCACTTGTCCCGCCTGACCCTCAAACCCTTGGCCTTGAACCGCTGCAGGACAAGCCTGAGCCTTTCAAGGAGTTGGGCTCTTGAGTCACCGGAGATGAGCACATCATCGAAGTAAGGCACCACCCCTGGAACGCCTTGGAGAAGGCGTTCCATCATGGATTGGAAGATACCAGGGGCAGCGCTGACTCCAAATTGGAGGCGGTTGCATTTAAATGCCCCTCTGTGCGTGACAATTGTTTGAGCCTCTGCTGTTTTGTCATCCACTGGCAGTTGCTGGTAAGCCTGGGCCAGGTCCAGTTTCGCGAAAATTAATCCAGATCCCAGGGAATGCAGCAGATGTTGCACCACTGGGACTGGGTATGCGCTCTGTGCCAACGCCTTGTTGATGGTACAACGGTAGTCAGCACAGATGCGCACAGACCCATCATGCTTCAGTGGGGTCACAATGGGGGTCTCCCATGAGGCATGATCGATCGGTTCCAGTACGCCCTGGGCGATCAGCTTATCCAGCTGTTCATCTACTTTAGGCCGCAGGGCAAATGGAACTCGGCGGGGCTTGAGCCTGATTGGGGTGATTCCCTTGTCCAGATTAAAAGAGATTGGCCTCCCCACAAATTTCCCCAGTTTACCATCGAAGACTTCTTTGAACTCTTCGATGATGGAGTCGAGTTCGTCCCTGCGGATCTCGTGGATGCCCTGAAGTGAAAGTCCTAGAGGCTTGAACCACTCCACGCCCAACAGGTTCGGTCGGCTGTGCTGCACAATGGTGATGGGTAGCTTTCCATCGAAGTCGTTGTACTTCACATGGATGGTTGCTCTGCCTAGGATTTCAATGGGGTTTCCGTTAAAGTCCACAAGTTTGTCTTTCGGGGCTTTCAGCTGGGTCCTTTTGTATGCCGGTTTCAGCTGTTGTAGGTGCTGCCAGTCCATGATGGAGAAGGCGGATCCAGAGTCTACCTCCATCTTGCACGGAGACCCCTCTGCTAGCAGCGTCACGTGGAATTTGGTGGTCCCCTCGTCGCTTGTGTGAGCAATGGTGGTGGTCTGGTGCACCGTTCTATTTCGGGGATATTCCTCCTCCCCGCGCCGGGACTGGTTTGAGGACCGTTTGGATGTCCTCTGGTTATCTTTGCGATTTTCCCGGAATCGTGGTCTGGGCGGCTCCGGGGCTGGGTCTGTGGCTCTGCAGGCCTCGGCGATGTGGCCCCTCTTCAGGCATCGTCGGCAGGTCGCGTCCCTCCATCTGCAGTTTGCTCTGGGGTGGTCGCCTCTGCAGCTGCCGCATCGCTCTCCCCGGTCGCCATGCTGTGGGTCTTCCCGCCTGGGGGGGCGAGACACCTTGTGGACGGCCATTTCCTCATCAGACTCGGATTGAGCGGTTGCCTCGTCTGATGAGGTCGGGCCCGACTTGTGGATCTTATGGATCCCTCTTGCTTTTATCATTGCGGCGGCTGCTTGTTCAGACGTTTCAGCCGCTGTTGCCTCGTCGAGGACGTCTTTCAGCGGGATCCTCTTCCGGCTGAGGAATTTCTTTTGCAGCCCCACATCTCGCATTCCAAAAACAATGCGGTCTCGGATGGCATTGTCCACATTGTCGAACTCACAGTTGGCAGCGATTTGGCGAAGCGCTGCCACGAATTCCTTGATGGATTCACCTTCCCGCTGGTTCCTTTGCTGGAAGGTGAACCTGTTTGCGATGGGGGTGCCTGTAGGTGCATAGTGCTCCTGTAGGACTTCCTGCAGATCGTTCCAGGACATCTCTTCGATGTCCCTGGGTGCCACGAGGTCAATCGCCATCTCCAGGACGTCCGATCCGCAATGAGCCAGGAAAAGGGCTCTTTTTCTCTCATCGTCGAGGTTCTGGTATCCATTGCCTCGCAGGAACTGCCGGAATCGGACCATGTATGACCTCCACTTCTCCCGGGATGGGTTGAACGGGTTCAGCGCGGTCATCGGGGCTTGCGGGGTAGCCATTCTGGAAGTCGCTGTGGTGTAGTGACTTCAGCTTGTTGGGCGATCGTGCCGTGAGTCTTTCTCAGGTTCTCTTCTCTAGTCCTTCGTCGCCAGTGTTAGATCAGGTGCAGGAACAGAAGACGTGACCAGCTCGATACATGTAACAGCTTTATTTACAATGTAACAAGTAAAAGAAGACTGCTGGCGCGCTGCCGGAGCTCTCCTTATATTCGCTCCCGGCAGACGCACCGCCCCTAGACAGGGATTCAAATTTCCCGCCCGATGGCTGGCAGCCAATCAGGGCGGATGTCCTTATAAGGACATAACACTCAGCACACCCAGCCCTCCTGTTCCCGGTTCCTCCCGGCTGGCTCCAGCAAGTACTCTTCGGGCCTGGATGGCTTTGAATGGGATGTCTCGGACGTTGATACATGCCTTAGCAACATTCAAATGTTATTTAATTTACATGATTGCACTCAATTGATTAGAAGGGATGCCTCGGTGCATTTCTCCTTTTGACTCATTTTCTGATCTGGGAATTCTGTGTGAGGATTGTTTGAGCATTTCAGGCTTATAGTGATAAATCCTCCACATGCAGTTGCTTAATCTATGCCTTTGATAAAATCAGTGTGCAAAGCTATGTGTGCTGTTAAGAGTCATCAGTGATGGGGAAGGATGTGACTGTGATCTAGTCAGTCCTGGGAAAACTCTCTCATCTTCAAGTAATTCAGCATTGATTGACAGACTCAATTTGTTGTTATTTCAAACATCCCTGAAAGGGCCTTGGTTAAAAACAAACAATCTGCTTTAGTCAGCTTATCTACTACATACAGTTCACTAAAGGGTTAGGTTGGTGCACAGACCTATTTGAAAGCTTTAGGTTAATCCATGGATGGAGCTGAGAATAAATCAGTCATTGCCATATACCGGTATGTTGGGCAAACGTTTGGAATACCATACAAGCATTGGCTGCCCACATTCCTCTGAACAGTTTGCATTAAAAGGTTAGGGCCAAATTAAACAGGATATTCTCTATGTGTACCCTATTATGTGTGTGCTTTTAAGAACATAAAGAACATTTCTACTCTGTTTCCCCCAAATAAGACATCCCCTGATAATAAGCCCAATCGGGCTTTTGAGTGCATGGCAATAAGGCCAAGTGCCTATTTCAGGGTTCAAAAAAATATAAGACAAGGTCTTATTTTCGGGGAAACACGGTATATGTATGCATGCAGGCTGATGACGAGAAGCACTAATACTCATTAAGCTAGCTAGGTGGCAACTTTGGGTCTATCTAAGCAAGATCAGGCCAATTTAGTACTGTACATGGATGGATATCTACCAGAAAATACAAAGAGTGTAAGCTAGATTGGCAAATTGTAAAACATCCTGGAAGAAGACAATGGCAAATCACAGCTGTCTTACTTCATGTCCCATCTACAGTAAAGAGCAATGTCATCTTTCAGGATGAGAAAGGTCTTCTCTCAGAAGCTCCAATGCAGAGGTGGGTTTCAGCAGGTTCTGACCAGTTCTGGAGAACCGGCAGTGGAAGTTTTGAGTAGTTTGGAGAACCAGTAAATACCACCTCTGACTGGCCCTGCCCGCATCTATTCTCTGTCTCTTGAGTTCCAGCTGATTGGGAGGAAATTGTGATTTTGCAGTAACCTTCCTCTGGAGTGGGGTGGGAATGGAGATTTTACAGTATCCTTCCCCTGCCACGCCCACCAAGCAACACCCACCAAGCCACACCCATAGAACCGGTAGTAAAAATTTTTGAAACCTGATCCAATGGCCCTGGTTTGATATGTTTTCCTTAAATCTTTAAACATCTGGCTCTTCCAGACAATGTGGATTATATTCCACCATCTGAAATGTCATTGACTGTTACTGGGTTTTGTTACGTGTTGGTGTCCTATTGGTTGTTATTGTGTGTCTTTCCTCCTCCCCTCCCCCAGTTGTGGTTTTCAATTCTCATATGTAAATTGCTACAGGGGCCTTTGTGATTGAAGCAGATACAAGTGGATTAATTAAAATAAAAATATGGTTGCCAAAAAAAAATTAATTTGGATATATTACTATACTAATGAAGACAATAGAAGGGGAGTTCAACTTGAAGGAATTTATACATTTTTTTAATCCTTTGCAGTCCTGCTGCAGACCTGACAGAAATACTAACGTTTTTTCTTGGCCAATAGCTGTTTGGGGTGGGGGATCCTGTTGTTATATTTTTACTTCATTATTTTTAATATAATGTTTTAATGTTTGTAAACCACACAAAGTCATCTCTGGACAAGATGGGTGGTACATACATTTAATAAATAAACAAGTAAATAAATATGCCACTACTACCGGTATGTGCCCTAACTTGGTTAGTATTTTATTTATGAACTAAAAACATAACTTAAGCAAATTCAGAGCTATCTTTCCATTGAAGGGAAATAGAGAAGATGGAAAATCTGAATGTGTGAATTTGTTGCTCAAAATGCAAAAGCTGGTGAAATGCTACTGATTAATTTCTCTAAGTATATATCTGCTTTTCTGTTTTGAGCAACAAAGTTACGTACATATATACTGTACTGTACATGAATAAACCACAGCTGATGTATTTTGAGTCAGTTCCAATGGGATGTAACAGTTTAGACGAAAATGCACGTTAACATTTTTCAAAATGAAGTGTATGGAAGATAAACATGCGAGATAAATATAGTGTGGAGCAGGAAGCAATTGTTTATAAAGTGGTGTTCAAGAATGACACAAGTGATGTCAGAGCATAAGGTTCTTCCTTCCTCCATCCCCCATTTCAACCCATCCCCTCTTGGAGTTTATTTGTGCTTCTCAGAACTTCCAAGCTAAATGGTTGGTTTCTTTTGCAATTTCCCCAAGTCAGATAAGCGATGGGCCCTTGCACTCGCGTGCGAAGCTCCACTCACATGAGTAAAGAGTACTTGAGTGGAGGGCAGGAGTGAAATGCTCCCGGTTTGGACCGGATCGCCCAATCCGGTAGTGAGGGTAGCGGGTGGTTTGGATAACCGGTAGCAAAAATCCATGCCCCCCCCAATTCCAATTTTTAAAAGCATTTTTTCTACAACCTCTTCGGCCGAAAAAATGCTTTTAAAAGTAAAAAAAAAAGAGCCTCTGATGATCGTGCGGCTCAGCTGGGATCATCAGAGGCTTTTAAAAGCATTTTTTTACAACCTCTTCGGCCGAAGAGGTTGTAGAAAAAATGGTTTTAAAAGTTAAAAAAAAAAAGTTGGCCATGCCCACTCAGTCACATTACCCCACACACACCAAGCCACGCCCACAGAACCGGTAGTAACAAATTTTACATTTCACCACTGGTGAAGGGTACTTACTGTTATTTTGAAGCCAGCTGAGAAACCCCTTGGTACTTTGCTAGATACCCTAACTGTCTGCTAACCCACACACGTTTTGTCCTCTGCTTGGGATACCCTGAATCTCAACAGATTTTAGTGTGGCTGGACTAATAGTGAGATTAGTATTCAGATCATTCAAAAGAAATGTACACAATAAGGCAACTGCAATAGGTTGTGAAAAAGTAATAAAAGTGGCTGAAAAACAAATCCAGAAAAAGGATGGAAATACTGTAGTGTGAAAGTAATGTTTTGAGGGTTTGCCATGTGCCATATAAGTGATCCAGACATCTACTACCTTCAATGTAGATTATCCCACAGATGAACTTCAAAGTTGAAGAACTTCAAATTTCATGCTCATACTTCTTTATTTCTAAGTTGGACAGGCTTTCAGGAGCTTTGATGGAGAGCCAACAATTGATGTATTTATATTTGTGTTTGTTTTGTCCTCATGCTTGGTTGAACTGCTTGTGATGTATTCAAGAAAGCAATAGACAAATAAAATAATCATGAATTCTTCAGCTTGTGGTCAAAGGGCACCACGGTTCAGGAAGTGCAATTTATTTACCATTTAAAATGAAATATATGAACTCTATATGGACAGCTGTGGATTTCCCAGTATTTGAACAAGCATGTGCCTCAAAGAGTAGTTTAAAAACTTGATGGGTGAAAGTCATGCCAAGTTCTTCATACAATCAAGGGAGCACAGGTCTAACACAGGTCAGGATGAGAGGAGTCAGTACACTAGAAAAAAATCCAAAATTTCAGATTTTCTTTTCCTATTTGCTTTCCTATAACCTTTTGCTTCCCTCTTATATTATGCCTGACGAGAATTTTCCTAGCTATTTGAAAAGACCGGAGAGTGGAAAATGAAATCCATCCTATTTCGTACTGGAAATCCCCAATAATAAATTCTATTATTCCTTGAAATGACTGTTGACTTTTTCTTGGAGATGGTGGATAGAACTGACACTCTTGTCATTTCTGATTAACCAAATACATCTTTCTTCTGTTCCTGCCAAGTCTCAAGATTGTGAAGCAGCCTTCAGAAGGACCTATGACATTTAATAAGAACTTTCCTGTCTGTCTGTGGAGATTCTCAGTCATCCAGATCATAGTTGTCTCAAAGGTGCTTCTTCAAAAGGCAAATGGACTGTTTTTTCCTTGAGAAAGAAGAAGAAAATGTTTTGCTTCTCATCCAATAAGCTCCATCAGTTCTGATGGTGGGAGAAAGGAAGGAGACAACTTTCCCGACCATAATTTGAAATTCAGCTCATAATTGTAGATCTGTGGAAACTGATCTTTCATGACATAAGGTATTTATCACATATTGCATCAGTATGACAGAAAAACTAGAAGTACGATCTTATTTAAGTTTACACAGAGGTAAATTCTACTGTTTAGTAGAGATTATTCTCTGTTAAACATGCTAACAGGTGCAACCTGAATATCTTCCCAGATTCAAAATTGTACCTAAAATTGTTTCAGTTCAACATTTCTTTCTACTAATACCATCACACTAATGATTACAAAAAACTATTTCATATTGTGGGTATCTGAAAACAATGCTCTTCCCTTTTTATCTCTTGTGCCATACAAATTGCAAATGCATTTTAATTCTGTTAGAATATTTAATTTAGTAGCTGGAAAGTTAAGTGTACAATGGGTCAGAACACACAATTGTAGATGATTGGTTGGAGAATTCTGGCTCCTACATGAGGCAATCTGTGCTATGATTGGTTGCTATGGGTGAAATGGGGGAGTTTCCCTCCCCCCGGCCTTTTTCTTCTGTGTGTTCTGTATGCTATTTAGATTTACCTCATGATGTTCCTGTGTACCTATCTTGTCTGCTGTAAATATAAATGCTAAATATATTTATATAAAACTACAAATTTGTGTGTCTCCCATTTTATTTGGACAGTTGCTGCACTATTCCATGACAAATTCCACTTTTATTAATAAATTATTTTACTTATTCTATTTTGGACTTAATATAACTTAAAAAAATTGCTTTCCAAATCTGACTTTCTTGATGGAAAACAGCAAATGTGTGAAGAACATGGACAAGAGTAATATAACAGGTGCTTTTCCCCCCACGAAAAGGTACTTCCTTGGCTTGTTCATATAGTGTTGACAACACTTTCCATCTTCTCCAGACAGGACAGACTTACAAGGAAGAATAGAATAGAATATAATTTTTTATTGGTTTTATATACTTTTACATTTTCAAATCAAATCTAACCAAGTCTTTATTTGAGCCACAAGACCAACAATCAGCTGCAAAGTATATACCATATACCACCATATACATTTTTTTCAAATGCAAAAAGAAGTGGATGATGCATGAGGAGAAATAAAACTGGCCATCCGGGGTGAAACATCTTAATAAATGTTTTTTTCTTAATAAATGTCTGAAGGAAAAGCTGAAGGCTTTTCCTTCAGACTGGAAAAGCCATAAATAAAAATCATACTCTCTGCCTGCCTGGGAATATCTTCAGGATAGGATGGATAAAAGTCATCTGGGACTTCCTGCGAAGAGAACAATAAACAATAAACAAATAAAATATATGTTGCTCAAAAAGTCCCCTCAAAGCAGCGGTGAAATCCAGTTGGTTCTATCCGGCTCGTGCGAACCGGTAGCGGTGGCAGTGGGAGGCTCCGTCCACCCGCCAGGACGTCATTATGTCCTGTTTTTTACCCTCTGTGCATGTTCCCACGCACCCCCGTTCCCGAACCAGTAGCAAAAGTAAGCGGATTTCACCGCTGCCTCAAAGATATATTCATTTGTGTAGAGGAGTAATTCTGTAATGCCCCAGCAGAGCATCAGAAGCAACGTATCGCACCAGGCTGGCCAAAGCAAAAGCTTTGTGAAGTTGCAAAATGCCAAGTGCTGCAAGGTTGGAAACCAGACTTAATTTGATTTGAAAATTATTGTCTCAGATATGTTGCTTAAGAATACTTCAGACATTTTTGAGGCCTAATGGTCAAGGGCTTTCTAACAAGATCTTTAGGGACTGAAGCTTGCAAGTAATTTTTTGAAACAGCTTGAATTAAAATGGAAAAATGCTTAACTTTAGCCAAAGCTTGAAAAGTTCTAGCATACATGGAGACCAAGCCTGTCTGTAAATGTATAACAGCTTTTCTAATATATCTTATCCTTGGAATTGCAAAGATTGCTCTAATAAGCTTAAACTGAACGTATTCAAGGGTATCAAGTTTTGTACAATGCAGAATTGGACACTGTAGATAAATGAAAAATGACCTGGATGTGAAGATCTTATAAACTGGGATAAAGGGATAAAGAAGGGATAACCTTCTTCAAAGAGAAAAATCTCAGCAATCTCACGTTAAGTTATCAGATATAGGAAACACCGTCCTGCAGAAGTTCTCACAATTTGGGGCAGATTTTCTCCTAGGATGCAGGGCAGTAGTGGGTTTCAATTTCAGTTGCTACTGGTTTGCTTGTGGGTGCCTGCGCGTATGTGTAATGCTTCTGTGCATGTGTGGAAACTTCTGTGTGTGCGCAGAGATGTCTGGGCAGATGGGCGGAGCTTCCCGCCACCACTCCCAATCCAGGGCAAACCAGTAGCAACCCATCACTGATGCAGGGCTTGGAGATGGTGAGGACCAAATTGGGGCTTTCTGCATGCCAAATAGGAGCTGGCCCTCAGTTTTCTTCCTTCTCCTGTAATATTTTACTTCATGATTAGTAGCAGGTTTATCAGATACATAACCCAGAAACCACATGAATAAAAATAATTTGTTTCTGCAGGAGTTGGTTCTGGCATGGATGGTCCTATAAATGGATTAGACAAAGGCAGGGAACAGGAAGCTATTACCAAGGTCTATCATGTGCATTAAAAACATGCTTATGGCAGCTATTCTGTCATTGTGGCACTTAACACCCAGAGTTGCTTTGGACAGCAAAATGGGTGGCATATAAATTTAATACATAAATAAATTTATGTTTATATGCAATCAACTCCATTCAGATTCATGGTAGCTTATGAACAATGATTGAAACATCCATGATATATCAATATAGATATTAAAAGAATATTACATTTATAGCATTATACATAATTTATTAAAACCAGAAACTGTAAAAATCTCCCCATAATCACACAAGATCCAGTTCACCAATAATAATAATAATAATAATAATAATAATAATAATAATAATAATAATAATAACAACAACAACAACAACAACAACAATAATAATGATTATTATTAGTGGATAAACCTACCTACTGAAGATCCTCTGAAATGATTCAGTCTTTAAAATTTACCTGCCTCTTAGCCCCACTATTTAGATCAGACCAGGACATGAATCCGACAATAAAGCGAAAATTATTTTTATTGAGATTGGCTAGAGAGTAACAGAATTTTGCAGGTTTGATTGTGCTCTAACTCCTCTTCCTTCTTCTTATACTTCAGTGAATTAGGAAGTATTTGCCTAAGCTGCTAATATCTCATTGCTCTGAATTTAAAAAGCACGTGAATCCTTTTGCCTAGGGAACGATTCCTATATATCTGTCAAAGCTCTCATGTGATTTCAAAGGGAAGCTATTCTATAATACTGTATGGGAGCCAAGCCCAAAAATGATTGTCTTCTAAATTTAGATCCCGCCCCCCAATCTTCTGAAAATATAGAATCCATGAGAGCTTTTTCCATGATGAACATATGGAATGAGTTGATTCTGGTTGGAGAAGAGTAGTGTGTCCTGAAGCTACCAAACCACATAGCATTTTATAGCTCAAAACCTGTATTTTTAGTTGTATCTGGAAGCCAACTGGCAGCCAATATAGGGCCATAAGCGTAGGGGTTAACAGCTGATAGTAATTGGGCCCCCATATTTTGCATCAATTATTAACTTCGAAGTGATATTGCTTCTTCACTTCAGTGAGATGTAAACTTTATTTTCAGTGGTCTTCAAAGGTAGCCCTGTGTAAAGCAGATTGCAATAATGTAATTGCATGGTGATAGGTTAGCTTTGAAAGACAGTCATACTCCATGTGGGGCTGCAACTGATGCACAAGCTGGGACTAAACAATAATTGGTTAGGAGCAGAAACCTAATTGTCCACATACAGCTGAAACTCACCTCCCTCCCCAATAGCAGCAAAGAATGTATGTCCCTTATTTCAGTTCTTGTGTATTCTGACTCCTTAACAGGGGAAGCAAAGCAAAACAAAAACAAACGGCTAAAAGTATTTCCAGTTCAAAAGCAGTTCACCATCTGGGTGAGACAAAACAAACTCAGATTAAAATCTACCAGAGCAGAGTTGGTTGCTGACAGGAGGCATTGTTGTAATCTTGGAAAATTGTTCTGGTAATTACTCTGGATGGGACTGAACTGGCTGGCAAATCTCTTCTAGATTTGCAGCTACTGATTAAAGAGCAGATGGAAACGATGGTCAGGGCAGCCTTTGCCCAAGTTCAACTGGTGTGCTGATTATGACCACCTGGATCAAGTAACTCAGGTATCATGATCACCACCTGGCTGAACTACTCCAATGCCTATTATGTGGGGCTGTCTTTGGAAATGACTTGGAAAATATAGTGATACAAACTATGGTGCTAGACTCCTCAAAGGCTAGTGAGAATAACATCTATCTTGAACTGAAGAAGCTTCTTGGATGAGAAGCGAAATGTCTTCAAGGAAAAATGAAGTTCAGTTGCCTTTTATAAAAGCACTGTTGAGATAACCATGATCTGGATGACTGAGAATTTCAATAGATCTTGAAGTTTTGGTAGGCTTTGGGCCCAACTCAAAGTGCTGCAATTATTTTAAAAACCCTTTATGATGCATAACCTTATGATCTTCTCCCAAATGAAGCTGTCCGTGAAATTCTCATGCTTCTTTAATTGGGAAACATTTACCAATGTTTAAAAAATTTAAAGAAGGGGAAAATAGGGGGAAGCCCAACATAGAAAGGAAAATATAACTTCTTTTTTTCAGCACTCTGCCAGAGGCTCAGATGCACTATGGATAAAAATACATTATTTTGTTATAGTGGTCCATTTGCATATAAAACTGTGGAAAATTCTTGATTGAGGGCAGTTGATTCCAAGCCAAATCAATCCAATCTCTGAATTGAATCGGATCAAATTGTCTGGTCAAATTCTGGTCAAATTGTCAAATCAGATAGGGCAGGTCTAAACTGATTGGATGATTTGTGCAAAAAGCACAAGCATGGGATCAACTTGATTCGGTCCTTTAAAAATAAAACATTAAGTCAACTCAGTTTTCAAGTCAACTTGAATTGTTACAGTATATTAGAGTGTTATGATAATCTGAACTGAGAATTCAAAGCAGATGATGAGCTACTTACCTTCTTGCTAGTACCTGTAGCTACTTTTAGAAGGTAGGCAGAGACTATGCTTGAATATAATAACTCATAATTAGTGTAATGTTTGCTTAGGTACACGGTTGATCACGTTAAGGCGACAATGTGTGGCCTCTTGATGAGTTTAACAGAACGTACAAGTTTTCAATACCCAAATGATACTGCCTGTTTCTGTTTTGTACACTAAACTTCTAAACTCTTTCTAAAAGGCAGTTCCTAAGGCTCTGTTGTCCAGCACTGAGAAAGCCAAGAGCAAACTTTTGCCAGCAGCCTCAGTGCACTGAAAACATATTTTTAATAATATCCAGATGGATCCACAAAAACAGCTTGCTCTCCATCCCTTCCCCCAAATCAGTTGCAGGATAAATGAGATTCAAATGGTCGAAGGAGGGGTAGATTGGAGGAGAGATCCTTGGTCTCCCCAAGAGACCCAAGATATGGCTGAAATATAAAACGCTGCAGTGGAAGCAGCACAGTCCTAGGCAAACTTGGATGGAAAGCAAAGGAGAGGCCCAACTGGGTGCCCTAGGGAACAAAAACTTGTACTTGGAGTGATTGGACAGAACAACTAACCTTTCTACTAGCCCAAGTCTCACTCATTTGATCTGAAGTTGACATCCCTTTTATTTATGAGCTACTTTGAGAAACAACCCCCACTTTTTCTGGGGACCACCCTCCCCTTCCAAAAACAAACACACAAAAGAAAGGAAACAGGCTGACTTCATTCATCTGAGAGTGCAGAGCTTTTGCATTGCAAATGAAAATGGGAAAAGTGTGAAGCTGTTGGGCATGAAATCCAGAATTCAAAAATGTGTCACTCTCATGGGGCTGCCTGTACTGCTCGATTCCTTCATAAGGTTGAGGCAAATTGGCAGTCTTTGTTAATATAATATGGATCATTGGAGTGAGGTGAAACCAGGATGGTTTCTTGGAAACACCCCAGAATCCTCTACAAAATTGAGGGCTTCCTCAGTGGTTTAAAAATTATCATTTTGTAGTTACAGTTATTTATATTCTGATAATATCTAAGCTTGGAATGCCTGAAGATTATTTGAAAAGTATCTTGGCTTTTTTTTTTTTTTTTTTTTTGGCAAATCTATAAAATTATATTTAAAAAATAATATCCAATCTAGAGTTGTTGATGGATCTTGCCCACTCTGAAATAACTTTGCTGGTTTATAACCCATTTGTAATATAGGATAATACAGAGATATGGCTGCATTGCTATTATCCTTCTTATCTTCTCATCTTTCTTACTACGTTCTCCTATTGGTATCTTATGATTTATCCGTTGTTGTTTGTATCTTATAATTTATGATAGTATCTTATAATTTATAATCTATGACTTACCACTTTGTTGTTTGTATGTACACCGAGACCTTATGCACTGGAGATAAATTCCTTGTGTGTTCAATCACACTTGGTCAATAAAGAGTATTCCTATATTCCTATTTTGATTGCAGTTCAAATCGTTGATGTGATCAGAGAGAGTTCTCAGCATCTCTTTTACAGACTTTTCTTCAGTAGTTTCATATAATGTCAGCATTTTCATCTTTCTTGGCACCAGGCAAAGATATTCATTCAAAATACTGTATATTAAAAATGCATTTTTAAAAGATGCTGCTATTTAATCCTTATCTGTGTACATTAATAATTTAATATTAATTTTTGTTGAAATAAAACTGTTCCATTTGAAAGAATTATTTTCTTTCATTCTTTAAGAACAAAAATTAATAGGATAATTCATCATATAAAAGCAAACAATTGGTCAGCTAAAAATGGTTTAAATGGCTTTAATCAAACACTTAATGCTGCATATTCTGGACACATTCTATATGTAAGGGTTGTGCTCTGGAAAGTCTTACATATAGTATGTGGTCCCGAAAAAATCCACATAAAAGCCTTGTCCTCGTTTGTAGTTTACTACTGTAAACTGCAGCCCCAGATTGTAGTGTTGGTGCACCAGAATGCCCTGACAACCACAATCTTCCCCATATACTAGCTACATGACATTGGCCTCATGTTGTCTCCACCCCTTCAATCACCTGGTTATATAGTTCTCAATGTCTTGCTTTTGGTTCCAATTAAATATTCATAAGTCTCTGAAAGAAGCTTCAAAAGACTAGTCCAAATCCAGTCCCAAGTTCCAAGATCCAGGTTGCAAACCAGTCCAGATTTCAGAATTTCACAAGCAGAATCCACATACACAAATGTCACACAAGAAACAGAGATCCATGAGTTATTTCTAATGAGGGACTATGGGTCTGGGCTGCCTCTTAAATTAAACTGCATCCTGTTGTCTCTAATCAAAGTATTTATTTCCTTGTTTGGCAAGGAGCCTCAGAATGTTCTGCATTCTTGTCTTCTCTAGTTGTCAAGTATGGAGGGAAGCCGCCCCCCCGAGGCCTTACATCATCATTATCTGACTTTTCCACTGCACAGGTGGTGCCTGTGTTTGACCAGCCTTGTGTGGGTTCTTGGCTTTGTGTCCCATGAGCCTGACATCCCACTGGTCCTGCTGGAGCACCTTCTTCACATTTAGAGGCATTGTTTGATTCCTGGATCATGACACTCTATAGGAGCCTTAGAGAATGAGGGAAATGAAAGGGAGAGACGAACTAAACTTTTGATATTGTAAACTGAGTCACCCATCAACTCTGCCAGCAGCAGTACCAGTGTAACTGCAGCCGGCCACTTCTCCTTCCTTTAATCAGCCAAACCAGTAAAAACGGGCTGAGGAAAGTCAAACCTTCCTGGCATTCAATACTGACTACCCTGTTCCTTTTCTTTGCACTACCATGGAAGCTTATCTGGTTACTTTTGAGGCTCAGATACCTTTACTTATGCTGCTGTGTTTCCTGATTTCTTTCATCCTCTTTTAATCCTCCTCTGTGTTTAAATTCTTTCCAAAGTATTCACCAAGTAAAGAAGAAAAGTTCCATTATTTTATATGGGAAAGAAGTGAAATGTTTCAGGAATCTACCTCTACAGGGGGTTATTTGATCATGACAAAAATCTGTTTCCCTCCTATTTCTATCCTGGCACCTCCTTTTGTGTCTCCAAAGACAACCCAAGCAGTTTCTCTGATCCGTGCAATATATGTTGCAATGTCAGTGTTTTCTTGCTGGCCAATGACTTCCTGAGGGCAAGGAAGCAGTAGCAAGCCAGAGAAGAAAACAAATCTCTTTGACCATAAGAACTTGCCCAGCCAAAATCAGACAATATTATTCAGCTTGGTATTAGAATGAGTGCAACTGAAGCAGAATAGAGGTAAGCAACCCAGATAGCAAAGTTTTTGATGGCATGGCTTAGTGCCAATAGAAGGGTCAGCACTCAACAGGTATAGAATTGTCTGTATCAGACAAAATCAATAAACTCTCCCTCTGATTATTAATGTAGCAAGTTTCTTGTTGGAGCATCTTTTTCTGCTTCCATCCTCCCTTCTCTTCCCCAGGAGAAGAGGGAGGGGGTGGGGAAGGAGGAAAAGGGAGAATAATAATAATAATAATAATAATAATAATAATAATAATAATAATAATAATAATAATAATAATTTTATTTCTATACCGCCCTTCTCCCGAAGGACTCAGGGCGGTGTACAGCCAGTTTAAAACACAAGACACAACAATAATTAAAAATTAAAATAATTAAATAGATTTGGCTGCTTTAAAAACTCTAAAATTTAAAATACCCCAATTTAAAATTATTATATTGACAGCCCTGCCTGGCGGAACAACAAGGTCTTCAAAGCGCAGCGGAACACCCGGAGGTCAGAGATCTTGCGTATTTCCGTAGAAGAAGAAGAAGAAGAAGAAGAAGAAGAAGAAGAAGAAGAAGAAGAAGAAGAAGAAGAAGAAGAAGAAGAAGAAGAAAAATTTGGACAGTAACACAGGACATAATTACTGAGGACATGGCTTGTTTCATAGCCATGGCTATGGCCTAAAATAATATTATAACCCCATGATAACGTGAGCAAAGAATGTCAACATTCATCGATTTATATTGAACCTTTGGGCAGAGAATGCCTGCAGCAATGAACCAGCTTGGAGGGATTTTTTTAAGGAAGAAGGAATTGGGCAAAGAAAGTGACATATTTTGGTATCAGAGTAACATTTACAAAGATTCCCTAGTCAGGAAGAGAGGATGTGGATACTTGAATATTCATATCCTGGAAAATTTCAGTACATAATGCTCTATCCTGAATTAAAGGATTACAGGGTCGTAAAAAAGGAGTTTTAATGCATGCAATATTAACTAGATATCTCTATCACCTTTCTTTCATCTCTTTTCTTTCTTTCTTTCTTTCTTTCTTTCTTTCTTTCTTTCTTTCTTTCTTTCTTTCTTTCTTTCTTTCTTTCCTTCCTTCCTTCCTTCCTTCCTTCCTTCCTTCCTATCATCTATCTATCTATCTATCTATCTATCTATCTATCTATCTATCTATCTATCTATCATCTATCTATCAATCATCTATCAATCATCTACCAGCATCATCATCTCCTCTTCTGATTAATTTGGTAAGCAGAATTTTCTGTAGCAACCTTTTTTTAGTAAGGACCCAAGAGTCAGAAATAATTCTGAAGACATAACTTACAAAAGTTTCCTCAAAGGAATGTAAAGTTATTACTATTAAATTATGTGTTGGTAGAGAACCAGAACAGAGGGATGGAAAAATACACATGAATGGTAAATGCAGCAATTGACATAGGATTCTTCTTTCTTAAAACATAAGTATTAGAGCTCTGTTTACATTTTCCAAAAACAATATATATTGAGCTATAGGGATCTATCCCTTCAGTTGTTGTTGGAATAGGTTTGTAGGACAATGTTCTGTAAAATATTAAAACTATATTTGCAATATTGCAAAATTTGATTGGTAATATCAATATCAAATCAAATCAATTTGATCAAATCAAATCATATTGGTAATATCATGGAGGGAGGACTTATAACTGTCCAGTTCAGTTGTAACTGTCCGCAGCAAACAGAAAGAGCTAAAGCAGTGGTGAAATGCAAATTTTTTTACTACCGGTTCTGTGGGCTTGGATTGGTGGCCGTGGATTGGTGGGCGTGGCAGGGGAAGGATACTGCAAAATCTACATTCCCTCCCCATTCCTTGGGGATGGATATTGCAAAATCTACATTCCCACCCCACTCTGGGGCCAGCCAGAGGTGGTATTTTTTTGGTTCTCGGAACTGCTCAAAATTTCCGCTACCGGTTCTCCAGAACCTGTCAGAACCTGCTGGATTTCACCCCTGAGCTAAAGGGTTTTCCTGAAAGTTTAATAAGAAGAGGAGAGAGAATGATAATAATTCCTGTGTTTGAGGAATAATGTGTTGAGATATTTAGGGGCAAAGGTAAACTGAACAGCTAGTGATTGAAAAGATGATTTGTACTAAGAAATGTTGATTTTCTATTGTGAAACACTGGGCTCCTACAGAGTAAGCAGAAACTGTAAGAGAAAAATAGGACAGCTTGGATCCAGGGCAGGGGTGAAATGCTCCTGGTTCAGACTGGATTGCCCGATCTGGTAGTGATGGTGGCGGGTGATTCGGAGAACCGGTAACAAAAATCTCTGCCCCTCCCCCATGCCCATTTGAGCCGTGCAATCATCAGAGGCTTTTTTTAAAATTTAAAAGCATTTTTTCTACAACCTCTTTTGGCCGAAAAAATGCTTTTAAAAGTAAAAAAAAAAAAGAGCCTCTGATGATCACGCGGCTCAGCTGGGATCATCAGAGGCTTTTAAAAGAAAAAAAATCCTCTGAGGATCAGGCAACTCAGGTGGGATCATCAGAGGCTTTTAAAAGCATTCTTTTTACAACCTCTTTGGCCGAAGAGGTTGTAGAAAAAATGCTTTTAAAAGCCTCTGACGATCCCAGCTGAGTTGCCTAATCGTCAGAGGCTTTTAAAAGCATTTTTTAACAACCTCTTCGGCCAAAAAGATTGTAGAAAAAATGGTTTTAAAAGTAAAAAAAGAAAAAAGTTGGCCACACCCACTCAGTCACATTACCTTCCCAACCAAGCCACACCCACAGAACCGGTAGTAACAAACTTTACATTTCACCACTAATCCAGGGAGAAGCTTATTGAGTGAACTATTTTTTTTTTTATTTTGCATGTTCACATTCTGGGAAAGTTTCGACCAAATTTTCCTTCTAAATCAAGATATTTAACTTGGCTAATGTGAAAGCATGAGAAACTAGCAAGCAGAAATAAAACCTTTTTATTGACTGTGTTCTAAGGTGAAAATGAATGAATAGGAATCTACAACAGTGCCCTTATTTGTCTTCTTTCTAAAAAGCAACTTGAAGAGGACTTGCAGCAAATTACAAGCTGATAGCAGATCTTGGAGAAAATAAATAAATAAAAATCAAAGACAAGAATTTATTTACTCAGATAAAGAAGTCTCTACAAAAGAAATGTATTTAATTAAATTTATATGCCCGTGAAAGCAGGAGGAAGGAAGGAAGGAAGGAAGGAAGGAAGGAAGGAAGGAAGGAAGGAAGGAAGGAAGGAAGATGAAGTTATAAGCACACAATGGATGGGAGTAACAACCAGAGACAAGACAAAAAAGAAGAATTCTATACTGTTCTGTTAAAGCTCAGAATTAAGTTTTTGGATGAAACAGATTTTGAGTGTTCACAAGAAGAAAAAGATTCCCTGTGGAGCGGATGGAACAGAATACTGTATCATCACAAGTTTCGAAAATCTTGGACAAAATATCAAGGCTCAGTGTGAGCTCAGATCGTCCAGTCTTCCAGTCCACAGAAAGGAACTGGTATGGAAAAAAAGAATGCTGCTTAGTCACTGACTGACTACCTAATATGGACAGTGGGAGAGAAATGATTTTTGGGACTGTAGTCCAAGGTATCTAGATGTTAGATGGACTGGTTTGATCGAAGTTCAGCGAGATTCAAGAGGGTGGGTGGGTGCTGCTTTAAATTGAATCCAGAGGGAGCTGCATGTACAGTATAAAGGACAACCTTGAAATAAGAGCTTCAGATAAGAACTTTTGTACAGCATAGAAAGTGTATCTGAAATAAGACTATTTTAAGTAAAATCAGAACATTGGTTCATAAAGTTTATTTATTTATTTATTTATTTATTTATTTATTTATTTATTTATTTTATTAGTTTGATTTATATGCCGCCCTTCTCCGGAGACTCAGGGTGGCTTACAATGCGTTAAGCAATAGCCTTCATACTTTTGTATATACCTCCTTAGTAGGGCTTTTGCCTCCCCCCCCCCAAGTGGTGTTCTTTTTATATACAAAGTCAGCTTATTGCCCCCACAATCCGGGTCTTCATTTTACCTACCTCAGAAGGATGGAAGGCTGAGTCAACCTTGAGCCTGGTGAGATTTGAACTCGCAGTAATTGCAGGCAGCTGGCAGCTAAATGCTACTTAATAGCACTTTAGTCCGCTGCACCACCAAGGCTCTTAGTGGCTTTCTTTCTACACTACTGTTTCAAGTAAACAAGACGAACATGAGCTTTTGGTTCAGAAAGAACAATATGATTTAATAGACAAAAGAGAAACTAGGCAATACTGTACAATAGTCCTCAACTTACAACCACAATTGAGACCAACATTTATTGAGAAATTTGTTAAGTGAGTTTTGTCCCATTTTACGAGTTTTCTCACCACAGTTGTTAAGTGAATCACTGCAGTTCTTAAATTAGTAACAGTGTTGTTAAGTGAATCTAGTTTCCCCACTGACTTTGCTTGTCAGAAGGTCGCAAAAGATGATCACATGACCCTGGAACACTGCAACTGTCATAAATGTGAGTCAGTTGCATCCAAATGTAAATCACGTGACCACGGGAATGCTGCAATGGTCATAAGTGTGAAAAATGGTCATAAGTCACTATTTTCAGTGCCGTTGTAACTTCAAATGGTCACTAAATGAACCATTGTAAGTTGAGGACTACCTGTATTGTACTACCCTTTACTCGAATATGGCTGGAATATAAATGATACAATTCATTCAAAAAGAATACAAACAAAAGAAAGAGAGGAGGAATTGCACTTCATGTTTTAAAACAATCTTGCTTAGAAATTCAAATAAATGAAGTTGACAATGATGTGGGATAAAGTAAGTGGAGGAACATAGAATTTTCATAGTTTGTTGGGACTCAGCTGTGTTGCAATATTACATTCACCACATATCCAAATTCTTAGCAAACTGGATTTGCATTTGTTTTCTTTCCTTCTACAACCCTGTATTTAAATAATTAAAAAGCAGCTTAAAATGCAGGTTGCATAATTTTATGTCTGTAACCATAAGCATGAATTACCACTCTTTAAAACCCTTGTTGTACTGAATAATATTCTGAGTAGCACAACTGAGATTTAACGAAACTGAGAAATGTTTAGGATTGAAGATATCCCTGAAAAAATAAATAGATGGGTAGAAGAAGATCTGCCCTAGTTATGAGACAGAGTCAAAGTCGATCCTTAAAATAAAAGAGAAACCCATTTGTTTTCTGAATATGAAATTAAAATGAATCTGATTCTGAAAGTCAATTATCTTGTTGATTGATTACACTGAAAGAATGAGTCCATATGGATTTGAAATAGAATTTTGGACGAAACTTTCCCGTGGAAAAATGCTTTTTTAAAAAATTCTCTTCACAAAAATGATTAGACCTTTAAGGTTGGACATTAGAAGGAACCAGAAAGAACTAAAGATTACAGTTAAAGAACACTTATTAATCTGATTTATTAATACAGAATGGAGCAAAATATTTTAGCACTAAAAGCATATTTTTAAACAATGAACTCAGAGGTTTATTTTAACAGTGGCTGCCTCTAGAGATAGACTATGTTTAAAAGATGTTATGAAAGAGGAACAAATTTTACCTGACAAGATTGAGACTGACCTGAAAGTGGATTTAAAAATGACAGGCTACAAGAATGATATGGGAAAAGATGCCTCAGGGACGTACAAAAGAAACAGCTAGTGTCTTAATAATAGATATAACAAATAACAAACCAAGAGAGTGACCCGGATAACTTTCCTGTATTGAATTTACAAGAGAGACTTGTTAAAACTTTGAAGAATCTTGCGAGAAGGGACAAAGTTATTTTTTTTTTCTTTTCTTCACTTTCTATTTTTTATTCTTTTTTTAGTTTGTATTAGTTTTCATTTTTTAATTGTAATTTTTATTAAAATTACTGTAAAAAAGAATTTGCCATCTCTAAAGATGATGCCATTTCTTTGATTTTTTCCAATGCATTCACTGGGGCAAGGGGATATTTTTCTATCCCCCTGGATGCTTGGGACTCAAGGCTCCAAGGAGATGCTAATGCTTACATTGTAGCATTAACTTCCAGTACTGCTTCGAGTAGTATCCCGGGAATATTCCTGACTGCAATGCCAATGCATGTTCATTTTTTAAAAAATGTAGCTCTTCTTCTGTCTATTTGAAACCAGACTGCAGAAGGATACTACAGGATACTACAGGATGGTAAAGGATACAGCATATAAATTTTCTATCATATCTTAGAAGTAGGCAGCACCCTCTTCTGGGCTTACTCCAAAGGCCTTGGCATTATGAAGATGTTTGTATGACAGTACAAAAATTCTAAATGGCTGACCCAAGACTGTTTGTCTGTCTCTGTATTGCCCTCTTCTGGATCTGTCTCATTGACTCTCTGCACTAGTAAGGCCAGACAGACCATTGTGAGACGGACAGCTGTATAAATCAATATAATAAACACATAAATGTGGGCATGCAGAGTCTGTTATCAAGAAACCAGGAATCAAGAGTGCCCCATTTTTAACTGACCCCTTCATCGGGAGCAGTACTGTGTGTGTGCGTGCAATGCTGGCATGTCTACAAGCAGCACCGAGTAGAGCTAAAGAGAATGCCCACTCGGTTTTTTTCAGAAGCCTAAAAGCGAATATTGAAATATTTTTCCATTTCCGAAAAGAGCTGAGGCGGCAATGGACTGTGAGATTTGGAGGTGGTGGTATGAGATCCCCTGCCATGAGGCATCTCCGCTGCCCTGAATGATTCTGCATAATAGCACTTTAGGCAGCTGAAGCATTTCTAAACCACAATTAGTTTGTGTCTTCCGTTTTGTCTGGATAATTATTGATGAACAGCCCCAACATTAATTTTTCTCCCCAGGAGGCGGGTTGAAGGGGACAAGAGAAAGCTTTAATTACTGACTACTTTGCATTCCTCTCCCCCCCCGATCTGAATAGCAAAATAGTTCTATAAATAGCAAAAGAATGCTGCATGAATCATATAAATAATGAGAGGGAAGTAGTTACTGAAGCTTCCTTTGTAGCCTCCCTGAAAAAATAAAAGCCTACCAGCCTGTCCCAAAACCTGTTTACCAACAAGTAGGAAATTGTCCTTTTGACATTGCCCTAATATCCTGGGTAAGGCAGAGGTGTCAAACTCAAGGCCCGCAGGCCGGATTTGGCCCACGGGGTGCTTAAATCTGGTCCACGGGGCTCCTCTGGAAATAGGAAAGGATTGCCCCGCAGTCTCTGCCAGTAAAAACAGAGCTCGGGAGGGCTGCACATGGCCCTCCTGAGCTCCGTTTTCATTGGCAGAGGGTTGCAGGAGGCCATCGCCGCCAAAAGCAGAGCTTGGGAGCCCATTTTCACTGGCAGAGTGCTTGGGCTGCCACAGGCGACTCCAACACGAGTGATATCGACCTGGCCATGCTCCTCCCTGGGCATGCTCCCCCCAGCCTCCCCAAGGTCAAACACAACCCTGAAATCGAGTTTGACAATGCCTGTTCTAAGGCATTGTCAAAATGTAATGAATGAGTTTGATCCTAGATAGAGGCAGATGTAGGGTCTCCTACTTGGGCAGGGGGTTGGATTAGATGACCTGCAAGGTCCCTTCCAACTCTGTTAATCTGTTATCCTCCTTGATAGCGATACTCTGTTGTCATCAGAAAATCTTCTTATAACATGGTGCTGCTTTGCTGTGTCCTCTTTGCTGATGGCACCTTTTTTGCACTGATGCCCAGCCTTTGTAGGAGGATCAACAGTAATACTCCTGCCCCCCCTTTTTCTTCTCTTTCTGGTCTGCATTCTCAAGCAGACAAGAGGAAAGTTAAACAAATAGTTTTATTGCAGAAAATAGAAAATTAAATCTTTGGGCGTACAAAGGCTTAACACACTGTTGGCTGCTCCCACCCATCCCACCACCCCCCGGCAGCCTTGAAGGTCTCTCTAATTTGTTTCTGCTGATGAGAAGTCTTGGGATGTAAATCAGGGGCTGCCTTTCACCAACTTGAAGAAGTTAGAGGTGTTACTTCAGAGATAGAGTCTATCCTTGGTGTATTGCCAGCATTTCCTGCTATTTCGGCTCCCCTTATGCTCATTAAACAAGCAGTGGGGAGGATTAAACCTCACCAGCTGCCCAACCTTTACTCTCCACTTGCATTTTCCAATGGCAGAGAGGCCTTAAGACACTGCACAGGCCTTTACAGCACTATTGTTGCTAACTAAAAAGGGCAGGAAGCCATCACTCTCTTTCTCATGCCGGTTCACAAGTGGCTTTACTTGACAATGGCACTGAGTTTGCGCTGCCTTTATTAAATAAGCCAATTTGTGTGTGTGTGTGGTTCCATTCTTCCCTCTGTGGCATTTGTGAATGAACTTACTTGGTGAGAATTGTGGTTCTCTAGAATAAAGCTCACACACAAATTTTAGCATGGAGGAAAAGAGAAAGCATTATCAGATAAATAGAGAGAAGTGGGGACCTTGGTGCTCTCTGAGTTTGATTGTTTTCTTGCAAATTTTAGCATGCAGACTTTTCATTACCAAATTAGATAACATCATCAGTCCTAAATGGAGAGAAGGCCATTGTCTGTGGTCTGGTCAAGCAAGTCCCTATTGGTGCTATTGGACTGTATGGACCCAACAGGGTCTTCAATAACTCCCTATGGCCAACTTGCTGTGGCCAACTCACCACAGTCAACTTGTGGACAACTTGCTGTGGCCAATTTGCCACAGGACAACTCGCTGTGGGACAAGAATTCACTAATATTGAAGGAACAGTGGAATAGAATCATTAAACAAAAAAATGAAATGTGAATGACAAAAATTAAAATATTTTTAAAATGAATTGTTGAATTGTCCTGCAGTGAGCTTTCCCAAGGTGAGCGTTCCTGCAGTGAGTTAGTTTTGGCGAGTTGGCCATGCCGAAATAGCTGTGGCAAGGTGGCTTCAGTGAATTGGCTGTGGCATGTTAATCCATTCTGGATCCATAGGCCATCCATCCATCCATCCATCCATCCATCCATCCATCCATCCATCCATCCAACACCAACCAATCAACCCACACCAACCAATGCTTCACTGAAAAGACTGATTAATGCAAAAATCTCCCCAATTTAGAGTGAAAATTGCTACTCAACAGTGGAAGACAAAAATCTAAAAATGACAGTAAGGAAGCTCTTTAAAGCAAGTGAAGTGGACTGACCCTTCGAAAAAGCCGAGACAATTGCAATGGAAGTTCAGTAGTATGATTAGTAATAGACTCTGGGCAGACAGAAGAGCATCTGGCTGCCAATGACAGAGCCAAGAAGATGCAGAATATGAAAAATGTTAATGCACGGAGGGATGAGAAGCAATTTCCTAAGATGTCAACATCCTGAGGAAAGGAGAGAGGAAAGAGGGCTAGAATAAATGAAGAGGAAGAGTCAAGGCCAATGGCTGAAATTTGAGACGAGAATAAAACCACAAGAGCAAACAGATTGGAAGAACAGTTATGCAGGGCTGATGAGAGATATTCACAAACAGATCTGAAATAAAAGCTGTGTCTTTCACCGCAGGACTCTAGCGATATAATCGGAGGGATATACAAAATGTAATCCTAATATTAAAGAGGTTAATGCTATCTGATATCCTGTTGCCTTGTTGCCTTCTACATCAGGAAATGCCAGTTCTCCCTTGGCAGAAAAATTGTCTAAGGAAGAAAACACAATAGATTACAGTGGTTGGGTGATGATGGGGCATTTAATCCTTCTCAGGGTTGATGTCTCACTTATGGAATGACTTTTATACAGTGGTTCACTTGGTACCAGGTGCGAGGTATTAGGTGCCAGATGAATACCAACTTGAGAGGTTTTATTTCTGGTGATGTTTTTTTAAAATTGCCATTTTATTCTGCCAATATCCTGTTCTCAATACAATAAGTGGTACACATAGCTTAATTTAGTTTTTTTTTTTAAATAAAGCTCAGTTCAGAGGCAAACAGGGACAGCTCTAAAAAAAATTAATGAACTTCTGCTTTGAAAAACTTGAAAGCAGGATATTAAGGCAGAATCCCTAGAGAGGCTTAGTAATAAAGAGGAGAGACACTGTAAAAATGCTTACTTAATTTAATGAAAAATCCTGTGAACCATGAATACTTTTAGCCTTCGGGTTTTGCTTCCCTGAGATTTTTTAAAAAGCATACCAGGTCAGAGAAAGGAACAGACATCTCTCTAACTTTTTATTTTCTGAGGGACTTTCCCCATCACTGAGCCACAATATCCTTGACTTGGCAGAAGCAATTTCTGCATGAAATTTGCCTGAAAATTGACTCTGGTTCCAATCACCGCTGCTGATCTGATTCGCTTCCAAGAAAGTTCTTAGGAACAAGACCCAAAAAGACTTTTCCCGCTCTCTGAAGTTGCCCTTGGATGGCATTGGGAAAGAAAAAAAAAGTAAGAACTGTTGGCTTAAAACTGGCACAACCAAGGACAACTAGAGCCTGTCTCAACTAAAGGTCTTGCAACCAGCTAAAAGCAACATGAACATGATTTTTATCCCTGTGGTTAGGTGCAAATGGAGTCACAGCCTAAGGTTGGAATGCTAGAAATAAGCCCACCTGAGTGGAAAGGGATTTATTCCAAGGTATGAATAATAAGGGCATTGCCACTCTCCAGCATCTCCAAAGCCGTCTGAAGGAGAACCACAATCGTCTTTTCTTCCATTGACTTCGCAATCCTCTGAGTGTTGCAAAAAAAGGTTTCTCTCCCCCACTATATGAAAAGTGGAAATAATATAAATTCCTGGTATCCCACCCTATCCCATATCTTGATTTATGAGTTTAAACCTTCCTTCCTTCCTTTCCAATGTATCCTTCCTTCCTTCCTGATGTGTCCTTCATTCTTCCCTCCCTCCCTTCCATCCATCCATCTCACAACATTTAGATTTTTTTTTCTTCCCACCTTTATTGTTTATATAAGTAATTTAAGATGATGAACATACTTGGTCCTCCTTCCTGTCCTATGAGAGATAATTGTGAATTCATCAAGCTAGTCCTTTGAAAGACTTTTTAAAGTGACTGAAACCTAAGAACTACAGGTATGGTCAGATATGGAAATAGGTTGCCCAAAGCTCCATAGAGCCTCAGCGTTTTGTAGCCAAGGCTAGTTTTATTGTGACTTTGACTTTGTTACAACTGAGGGAGAAGCACATTGGTACAGCTACTGAATGCAGCCAAAAGAGGCCCTGGGCTGAGTGCCTGTGAGGACTTGCTGTAATGAACGGCTGAAGACTACAATTATATGAAGACAGGTAAGGGTTATTTCAGCAGGCGTAAGCCACATCTTTTCACACGCATTTCCATCTCTGTGCAACAGATATCACGTTTTAAAGAAGCTACTGGATTCTCATTTTGATGGGGCAGAGGTTATTCTTGTGTTCTGGATTTTTTTGTTTAATTTCAAATTTATGTAATTCTTTTTTTCTGGGTTATATGGAGATAATATAAATAATTAAAATATTAAATAGCAATAAAGCAATGAAGGCCAAGAAATAAAACCCCCAAAAGTAAAACCAACGAGAGAGAGAGAGAGAGAGAGAGAGAGAGAGAGAGAGAGAGAGAGAGAGAGAAGGGTCAGCAGGCTCCCAGCTAAATAAAGAAAGCCCTCCAGGCTGGGAATTAAAACATAGAATAGAGTTGTAAGGGACCTTGGAGGTCTTCTAGTCCAACCCCCTGCTTGAGAAGCGGACCATACCATTCCAGACAAATGGCTGTCTAATCTCTTTTTAAAAGCCTCCAATGATGGAGCACCCACAACTTCTGAAGGCAATCTATTCCATTGTTGATTACTCTCACGGTCAGGAAAGTTCTCCTTAGTCTGATCCACGGGGAGCAACGGTCAATTTTTATTTCTCTTTCTTGGAAGTCCCAAAGGTGATTTTTTTTTCCAAGAGGCAACTGGACTTTCTGGTTTTTCTTCTTCTTCTTTGAAGACGTCTTCAAAGAAAAAAAAAAAAACCCAGAAAGTCCAATTGCCTCTTGAAAAAAAAAATCACCTTTGGGACAACCATGACCTGGATGACTGAGAATCTCCAGAGACTCTTTAGCCCAGCTATCCTCCCACCTTCCAGCCCCGATTTTGGGACAACAGTTGTTAGGGGCGAACTTCATCCAGACGGCTGTGCTTGGCCAGAGTTTTTTTTTTGAAGTAGAGGAGCAGATCGGGGTCTCTCGGCTCCAAAACACGCACAGCCGGAGCAGATGCCGCTTTATCTGCTTATCTCGCGTCTTGCAGATCCAGCCAGGATGACCCCAAGGGAGGCGTCTCCCCTCCCGCCCACCTCTCGCCACGTGTGGACCGCGGGGGGGGGGGGGAGGAATCTGCCTAAGGACGAAGGAGGCCGAGAAAGGGTCGCCTTTGTCCTGCTTTCCCTCTCCGGAACTAGGGAGATAATCAGGCGTGGGATGGGATCACAGGCTTCCCTGCGCCAGGAAGGACCCGTTGTTCCCCGGCCTTGTCAGGAGGATCTTCCGGTCGCTTTGCTCCCGGTCTTCTCGGGTGCATTCCTCGCCTGCTTGCCTGCCAGCGCTTCGCGTTGAGAGAGGAAGCTCTCCCATTGCCCCCTCCAGCCCCTCTGCTTAATAGGCCCTTTCCTGCCCTTGATGGCACCCTCAGGCAGCCGCGGCGATGGCTTCCTAAATCACTTTGAATGGATTGGAAGCGCTGGCACGGAGGGTGGGCTTGGGGGCCCCCTAATCCAGCTGAGCAGGAAGGCTTTAATAGGAAAATGTTGTTTGGCTGGAAGTTAGAAGGACAAATAAACCCAACCCGGAGACAATCACCCGATTTTATTTGCCAAATAAACAACTTTCCACCACCACCTCTTTGCAGGATTGCATAGTGTGTGTGTGTGTGTTTGTTTACATAGGTTTTTTTTTTTTTTTTTTAAACGGCAATGGGAAATTTGGGTGTGCATCTGAGGTTGTGGAGAGACTGCAACCTCGTTAATTAAATTTAGTGAGCTGAATTCTCCAGGCTGATGCTATCGGGTCGCTTAATAATCTGGTTCATGCCCTCTGCAGAAATCAGAGTGCTTGGAAAGGCCCTTTTGCACTTTATTGTTTAAAAACTGTCTTATTATTGGAATGCTTTCCCCCCATACAGATTAGATTTATGTTATTAATTCTGACTCCAACACCAACTGTTACAAGGCGGCTTTTAAAAACCAAATAAATGAATGGAACCGGATGCTGTGTATCGGTTGATGAAATCTTCCCATGTTAGGGAATCTGAGGGTGGCAGGGTGGCTCAGCAGTTAAAATGCTGGGCTTGTCAACTGGAAAGCCCAGGTTCGACACCCCCACGCAACAGGTTGAGCTCCCATCCTTGCCCTTGAATTCCTGCCAGCCTAGCAGTTTGAAAGCATGCAAATGTGAGCGTGCAAATAGGTACCACTTTGGTGGGAAGTAACAGTGCTCTGTGATGTCATGCTAGCCACATGACTGCAGAATTGTCTTCGGACAGCGCTGGCTCAATGACTTTGAAATGGAGATGACTGCCCCCTATAGTTGGCAATGACTAGCGGAGTAAAATCCTAGGGGGATCCTAGGGACTTGGACTTCGGACAGCTTTCATTTCTAATGTTGTATTTGTTTTTAATTAAGGATCCAGCACATTTTAAAAATTGACCTTTCAAATATGATATGTAAAGTAAAAATAAGCCTACAAAGACAGTTGGCAATTTCTCATTTTCTTTTTTCTAATGTAGACAGGAGCAAAAGAATTCTGTAATTAAATTCTTCAGAATGTAACCCTGTTGTCTTGAAGTCTTTGGAAAGTTTCATTGCTAAAATGTAATGAATGCATCTAATGTCATGGCATTCTGGAATTTAGTTATTGTTCACCTTCATAATCTGATAGAAATGGGGAATTTGTGAGCCACCAGAATCTTGCTGAACAAGTCTTGGAAGCCCAAGCCAACATTGACAATGGTGATGGAAGTTCATCCGTGTTTGGATAACTATAGGTGCCTTGCTATAACAAATCTTATTGTAACATAAGTGAAAGGAGCTTATTCAGATAAGAGCACTAGGATGGAAATGTGATCAGCTTTTTAAAAAGAAATTCTGCACTATCACACTAATTTCTGCATGGATTCCCTGCCACCTGTGCATACCTTAAAGGATTTGGTTGTTGAATTAAGTTTATGAGAAAGGCCTTATGGAATCAGCTTAAAGAGATAAGTGCAGCATCTGGTTCCCACAATAACCAACTAAACTGGTTATTGAAAAGCTCACAAAAGAAGCATGAACACTAGAGCTGTTTCTGAGATACATTTCTTCCAGTACTGGAGTTCAGCATTTTCCATTTAAGGAAATACTGTTGATTAATAGGAAATATGGAATTAATTTTTGTATGTGTGATGTGCCAGTCCCAGCTCCCAATTCCTTTGTTACAGAGATTGGATTCCATTCTCCAATCTTTGTAACAATGCAGATCTGTAACGTGCTTGAAGAACAGCAAAATAGCTGACCAATCAACCAGCGATGATGGAGAACTATCCCAGCATACATGAGATAGGGCAGGGGAAACGCCAACAAATGAAGAAATGGCATCTAAAATACCCATGGTGATACATGAGTATTTTATTTGCTGATATTGCTATTTCATATTATCATGAAGTGCTCAACAGATGCAAAAGGAATGAACTACCCATTCTGCTATTTAGATTAAGATGTTATTTAAAGAAAGAGGAAAGACATACTAACAACATGGCTCCAAATAATTTTCCGTGTTTAGGCTTTCTTATTTCTTTACATTGTCCATTTGATCATCATTTTACATCCAAATGCAATGTCAGACGAATGATATGTGTAAACCCAACTCTCTTTCTCTATAGGGGTTTACATCTATTTCTACTTCCTTGCTCCATTTTATAGCTTGAACTTCCAGGCTCATTATTCAGCTCTCAACATGTAAAAAGCTGCAATTTCTACCTCCACCAGTTTTCTTTCTTTCTTTTTTTTTAAAAATGTACTATATATCCCCCCTTCTATATCTATGGAAGGATTTACTAGAATCCCAAAACTTTGGAAAAGTTTCTACATTCCCAAAATTCCATGCCTCTTGTTGCTCCAATTTTTTTCTTAGTATTCTTTTCCTGTCCTCCCCATTCACAAACCCATAGCAAATTTACTTACCTTCTTTAAACTGCATCAGCTTGAGACCTATAATCTTTGAACTCCATTTCCATTTTAATTAATAAATGATTTGATAACTACCTACTACTTACAAAGGAAGAAAAGAGGTTTATGTTTCATCTCTAGTTATAAACTGGAGGAAAAGAGACACTCACTTGCTTCTTAAAATGCTGCTGGGACACAATCTGAGGCATAGTACCTGTGCTGGTTTAAACCCATTGAAACCAGTGAATTCAGACATGCTTTAACTTAATGCAGGACTGAGGCCCTCAACCTTAGTATTTCCCCCTTGTTCATCCATCTGGAGCAATTACTGGGGATTATTTTTTCAAGCAGGAGTGTTGACATTTTTCCCCAGTTGGGTGTCAAGTATACACATGAAGTAAGGAATAGCTGGGCTTCAGATGTCTAATGAAAGGAATGCCCGGAGGTTAATGAGGTGCTGGAAAACAGCAGAACTAAATCCAATATTACCATTTTCCAGCTTTCAGGTTTAATTAGAAATCCCAGTCACCTGTGCATATACCAGGCACTTCCGCTTTCAGCCTGTTGGCAACCCAGATCCCTGTACCCATGGGAGTAGGGGAGAGGAAAGGCCCTGTTGGACAGGATTAGACAGCCCTCTCCTACTTTCTCCTGTTGCATCTGATTTCTATTCCACTATAATGCCAGGCCTCCACAACCCAATCTGAAGTGATATGAAATAGCTATGCTATTCAAAAGGGTCTTTTTCCTTTTCCCATTTTCTGCAAGAGTATAAGCTCAAATGTTTACAAATTTGGCAATTGCTGTGTTCTCACACATCCTTTCAACAATTATCTAAGGAGTATGGTAGCTCACTTGGTTACAACGCTGGGTTGGAGGTTAGCGAGCCCGTGTTTGAGACCCAAGTGCTGTTACGTGGCAGGGTGAGCTCCCGTCATTCTCTCCAGCTCCTTGATGGGGATATGAAAGGAGCCCCTATGGGCATCCCCTGAGCAATGTTGATGTCCCTTGGCTAATCTTTTCATCCCGGAAGTGCCTTAAATGGTGTCTCCGACACAAACAGGATGGGAACAATTATCCAGAAAAATAAAGTGGTTCTAGTTCTAGTTAAAGTGGCTCAGTGGCTAAGATGCTGAGCTTGTCGATCGAAAGGTCGGCAGTTCAGAGGTTCAAACCCTTAGTGCCGCGTAATGGGGTGAGCCCCCGTTACTTGTCCCAGGTTCTGCCAACCTAGCAGTTCGAAAGCACGTAAAAAAATGCAAATAGAAAAATAAGGACCACCTTTGGTGGGAAGGTAACAGCATTCTGTGCGCCTTTGGCGTTTAGTCATACTGGCTACATGACCACGGAGACGTCTTTGGACAGCGCTGGCTCTTTGGCTTTGAAACGGAGATGAGCAGCACCCCCTAGAGTCGGTGCACATATGTGCAAGGGGAACCTTTACCTTTAATTACAGCGTGGTAGTAGATATAGACTAACCTGTAATAATATGTGGGAAAGATCTTGGGAGCCCTGCAAAGGGATACTTCAAGGAAATGGTCAGATAAGAGATAGCATAGCCTGCAGCTGCACATTAGGCAGAGTAAGAAGCTCAAAAGGGACCTTCCCTAAGTTCTCAGGCTGTAAAAGAGATAGTGGTGAGGGCGATACTTTCTGACTTGCAAGATTCTGTCAATGTAGTTTTACAATGGAGCAAAGTTAGTTTATCTGGTTGTGAGTCCTATCTGATTTGCCCGTGAGGCCCACATAACCTTATATTTTTGTTTAAATATTCAGCTGTTGGATCTTATATGAAGTATAGATCACTGGTATATAAAAATGCTAACACAACATTTGTTTCAATAACAAAAAAATGCCTTGCAGGAAATGAATGACATGAGGGCAAGTGGAAGCATGTGTGTAGTTCTAAACTTGGAGAGTGTTAATGGAAGAGGACATTCTACCTCCTTTGCAGGGATAAATATACTATAGTAATTAGATATTTTTCCTTGCTTGGAATTTCAGAAATGTGTTTCAAGTCTGCATATGTGTCTCAGCAGATGGCAGCACTGAGCTGATCTTGTTTGATTTTGGAAGCCAAGCAAAATAAGCATTGGTTTATAGGAGATTGACTGTGAGGGAATTCTAGGACTTAGGTTAGATTGAGTAATTGAAACAAAGGGGAAAAAAATCCCAGAAGAAGTTAGTGATAAATTGCTTCCATATTGTTGCTAAGAAAATCTGATGATTGGGAAGTACTTTCAAAGCCCAATTGGCTCTTCCCAAAAGTGGAACCTTGGAGAGGTCATGGAGAATTCCTGAAATATAGGAAAACTGCTAGAAGAATGGAGAAAAGCTATACGCTGTCCAACTCTTCAAAAAATGGAAACTACTGATCAGTACCAGGAAAAAGCTTGAAAAGACCGTCAAGAAATGGGGAAGCAATGAGAAAGGCATAAGGTAATTTCTAGAGATCACCATGTTTGTTTCTTTGCTTTTATTTTTTTAATCACAGGTCATTGCCATGCACATTTTATTGCTGTTTTTTTTGACAGAGTGACAAGATTATAAATAAAAGTGCTGTGGATGTAGTATACTAGAGACTTCAGGAAGTCATTTGATAAAACTGATCACAGTCATCTTCTTGATAAGTAGGAGCAATGTAGAATGGATGATTCCACTATCAGAATGATTGACATCTGGTCGAACTACTGAACCCAAAGCATAGAATCTAACAGATCTATAAAAGGAGGTATGAAGTGGGGTATCTCAGCATGGGACTTAGTACTCTTTGACATTTTTATAATTAACCAAGAAGAGGAGATAGAAGTGGGGGTGGGGGTAACATTTTGTCTCCTCAGAATATTGGTTTTGTTCAAAAGGATCTTGATAGAGTTCAACATTGGCCTTATCAAACAATATGCAACAGTGCAATGTATCCATATCAACAAAGGAAAAAAAAAACCCGATGGCTTTAATAGGATGCCATATACACTATTTCTCTGAAAATAAGACCTATCCCCAAAATAAGACCTAGCATGTTTTCACACATGTGCCTAATATAAGCCCTACCCCCCCAAATAAGCTCTACTTAAGAGCCTGCACAGCTGGCCGGCTGCACATTCCATCTGGTTGCTTGCGGTGCCGCAGTCATGAGGTGAAGTGGGGGGGGGGGTTGGAGTTGCCCAGTGCACCCCGCAGCAGTTTACCTCAGGGCCCCCACAGCCAGGCTACCCATGCCTGACACCTGCCTTGCCTCATGGCCGTGGCATGTTGCTCGGCATCTTGTTCTGTTGCAAGCAGAAGAAGTGGGCCAGCAGCCACGCAGGGTCCTGCTGGATATGGGTACTAGAGTTGCCATCATGAGGTGAGGCAGATGTTGGGGTGTGGGTAGCCTGGCTGGGGGCCCTGGGGTTAGAACTGCATGGGGCAGTTCCAACCTCACCTCATGGCAGTGGCACTGGCACACCGTGCAGCCTCCTGCCCTGCCACAAGCAAGCAGAAGTGGCCTCCCATACATGGGGGGAAGACACCCCCTGAAAATAAGTCCTAGTGCTTACTTTGGAGTCCAAAAGAAAATAAGACCCGGTCTTATTTTCGGGGAAACATGGGTAGTTAGCTAGTGAGAGATGATGTGATCTTAATTTGGTTGGCATTTTCCTTTGTTATATGGTTGCAGAAGAATGAATGAGGTAAGTTGGATCATAGACAGGATAAAGCCTGAAAGGAGTGAAGAAGATCACAAATAGAACAAATCTATGAGATTATGATTGGAAGCTATTTTACCAATGTATCAATTGCTAAAACTTGCTGAATTTGCTGGAGATTCGTCCTTCCCCAAATTGCTATTGTACTTGGATTGGAATAAAGATCAAAAATAAAAAAAAATTCAGAGCTTGCAAAAGGCATTTTCAAATAACTGCTTATGCTTGTTGCCCTCAAGCTGGCTAATTTCTAAGATCCTTTATGTCTGACTGCAGATTTCCTGCTCAGAAATCTAAGCTTGCCTGGATCAAAAGTTAACCAATATGCTTTAATTTCCCTTTCATTATGCGCTCCCCCTTTTTGACAAAAACAGTGAGCTCCTGTGGATGGCATTGCATTTATGTTATAGTATTTTGTGCAAGTATTTATAAGTCCACAGAAACAAGAATGTCAAGCAAACAACACTTTTCCACTACTGAGATGCACAGCGATATTGAGAAATGTATAAACTTGGGTTATAATTCAGTGCACATTTAAAACAGGGAAATATTTTCTTGAGCTGAGATGGACTTTTGTGCTACAGGGGCATATCTGCCGTTTTCTTGGCAACAATATTAAAAGTATTTTACTGTTGTTTCTTCCTGGGTGACCTGATCTAATCTGGTCTGATCTTTCAAGCTCATTCTAATGGATCACTACAGACACCTATCATGATGGTTCACGATAATTTCTGTTGGATGCTAGGAGAATTTCCCTACGATTTGATGAACAGTTCTGTTGACATCAAAGGGAAGTGACTGAGAGTCACCCAGGCTTTGCCTCTTCATAGACAGAATATGAGATGTTAAATTGGGCAATATACCTGATCATGTAATCCAGCACTTCATTTGGCCTCTAAAGTCTAATAAAGAGATCTTATGTTCTGACAGGCTATGTGGGTTATTTATGGCCCTCTGCAATGCTATCTTCAGATCCTATCTCTGCCCACAATCAACACAACGAATTTTTCAATTTTGGGTAAATTATGTTTTACAGAAAATTGATTTGGGAATTCAGTTAGGAAAGAGGATGTAGGTATTCATGGACTTGCAGTGCCAGACTTGGAACAGGCAGCTCATTGCTAACAAAATGTTCCATGGCCATATCCCCTTCCTATTCCTGTTTGTTCTACTTATATGGCTCCTGAGTGGCTAGATTGGAATAAAACAGGCAAATATTTAAGTTGTAAATTTTCTTTAGTTACAGAAGCACAGTGCACAAACCAATACAACCCAAGAAAGCAGAGCTCTATGCAAGTAGTCTAACATAATCCAGGACCATGAACGAGTGGGCCCTCTTTATCGAAGGAGGAGCATGCTGTTGTCACTTGCAGTTTATTGGGCACTTCAGCACTTTCTTGCAAACATTATCTTCAAGCACAGGACAATGCAGCAATTAACAATGTATATATATATATATATATTGAATTATATACAGGATGGTAGAAGCCTATAATAATTTCCATTTGATTCTCCAATGTTCCTTTCCTAACTTTTGCTCTCCTATCTTCCATTGGAGGGGCTGTTGTATATGTAATATATGCATTATCTTTATAACCGTAGTATAATTACTCTCACTGGTTTATTCTTTCAAAGCCACAGACATTTCATGGAAATGAACCCATGGACCCATATGATACCGCTGATCTGGATATTAATAAGGTTCACGCATATCTCGTTTTTGCCCATTGGATGAAATCTGGCAGAGTTTGTGCACTTCTGTTACAAGTCTCTTCTGTTAAACAGAGAGAAGCCTTTGGAATCATTTTCCCCCAGAGACCCATATGGCTCCGACACTGATTATGTTATATGGGGCTATTTTCCCAAGCTTTGGGGCAAAGTCCTGGGTGAACCACTGTAATATTTGGGTACAAATACAATTTTACTCTTTTACCTATACAATATTATTCTTTTGTATTCAATCTATCTGAATGCATATCATCTGATTCCCTTTTATTGTTCTGCTTTTATTATGTCACCTGGAGTAGAGCATTTTTGAAATCAATATAAATCAATATAAATCAATAAATCTCACATGGAAAAAGTTAGCCAATTACTCTAACTCTGTGATGGCGAACCTATGGCACATGTAGCCGTGTCAGTGGGCATGCCAGCTCAGCTCTGGTGCGCATGTGCGCGCCAGCCAACTGATTTTCGGGCCTTATGGGCAGGAAGAAAACAGCCTGTTTCCTGCCTCTGGAGGGCCTGGGGGGGTGGGGGTGGGGAAGACCTGTTTTTCTTTCTCACCTGGCTCCAGATCCTCTCTATGCATCTGGGGAGGGTGAAAACAGCCTTCCCCACCCCCTCGGAGGCCCTCTGGAGGCCTGAAATGGCCCATTTCCCAACGCCCGGTGGGACAGGAAGTGATGTTTTTTTGCTGTCTCCAGCCTCCTGAGACACCTAGAGACGCACGAACCTCCCCGCCCCCCCCCTCCTGGCACATGATGGCAAAAAGGTTAGCCATCACTGCTCTAGCTACATACTGTAACAATGTTATCATCAGGCTTTTAATCAGAGGCAGTGTTCCCATGGTTTACAGATAGTCCTCAACTTACAACAGTTCATTTAGTGACCGTTCAAAATTACAACGTCGCTGAAAAAAGTTATGACCATTTTTCACACTTATGACCATTGCAGCACCCCATGGTCAATGATCAAAATTCAGATGCGTGGCAGTGGTTCAGTGTCCCAGGGTCACGGGATCACCTCTTGTGACCTTCTGAGAAGCAAAGTCAGTGGGGAATCCAGATTCACTTAACATGTTACTAATTTAATAAACGCAACAATTCACTTAACATCTGTGGCAAGAAAAGTCATAAAATGGGGCAAACTCACTTAACAAATTTTTCACTTAGCAACATAAATTTTGGACTCAATTGTGGTCGTAACTCGAGGACTACCTATATACGGCCAGTGGGATTTGTATCTACCAGTTTCCTGGCTTGGTGAGAAACAACTGGCTATACTGGAAAACCTCACATCAATACAGGGAAACTAATGCCGGGACCCAAACTTCTAAGTCTAATGAGATATAGGCACACAGTTAAACATGTAAAGACTCTAGATTTCAGTCTGATAGACTTGTATAATTTTCAGTTTTGTCGTAATAAGCTTGTGTGATTTAAACAGTTTGGGAGTGGGAAATTATATTCATAATTATGAATATTAAATCATATATATAATGAAATATATATATATATGTTTCTTTGCCCTTGGCACACAGTCTGTTGGTTTTAAATGGTTGTATAGTTTAAGTATTTTGCTTCAGTGTGATGCACAAGTATTCTTAAAAGCTGTCTTCTATAACCTTGAAATGGGGCTTGTGAATATGCGCTTTCAAAGTGGGAAGCTCTATTATAGGCTGTCTGTGGCTATGGGACGATTCACTAAGATAAATGCTTTTCTAGCCATGTTAACAGATTCATTTTGTACGTAATGCTATGGTATGCCAATGGAATTGTTGAGGCTGAATGGACATTTTAGAGATGCAGTATATATTTTCCATCTTAAGTACTTTGTGGTCCATCTTTTTGTTTGTTTCTAGTATGAGAGAGAATCAAAGGGGACAAAAGGGAATGTTCACTGGCTGCTTAATTTTACAGGACAACTTTTCTAACGGAGGGGAGGAGCAGAAGCAATCTAATCAGGTGACACTGGCAGAGGAAGGAAAAGAATTGCGTTCTGGCCATAATTAGTCTTCGGTCCCAATTTGCTGTTTCCATTCTTCTTCAAGGCAACATACCAGTTCTTATCTGCGTGCATCTTTGACTTGTAAGTATTGTAATTGTTTTCTTCCAATTTCTCCAGGAACACACACTCTGCTGTTGGCAACTGCTAAAGAAAAAGAGTTTGGGAGCATTCAGAAGGGAAGCAAATACAATGACCAAAACCATTTATGGCATTGAAGGACCATCGTGATTGTGTTTGGATTGTGGAAGAGTTGGACTCTTTCTGGTCCAACTTTAGAACTAGGTGGGAAAGTCTGAGTATCTGCTGCCTTTTGGCAGGTGATAAAATTAACCCTTTTGCTCCAGATCCTTGCTGCTTAGCGAGGTACTTTCCATTTATCTTGCAAGGCTGATAGCAAGTCTTCCCCTCAATTCTTTTTTATTACATAGACCAGCAAAAGCTAGCAAACCCGATTATTGGATGGGCCTTATTTCATTTAGATTTAAATATGTCTCAGTTCCTTCTAATGGTTTCATCTTATCTGGAGGAACACTGCCACTTTCTAAAATGTTTCAGAATGTTGTTTTCAAATATTTCTCTTTCTTTTTCCAGAAATAAAGATTGGCCAAAAAACATCCACTCAGCAGCAAAAACAAGTGACATTTAATTGTGCATGTGTGAATGATTTTTGATTCCAAGCTATCCAAGCTACAAGATCTTTGCTAGCCTCAAAGCTTCTATCATGGAAACTTTATACTTACCGAGCCATGTAAGCGTCCATTGATATCCATAGCCAAGTACAATCCAGATCCAATGCCCTTTATGTACACCGCACCAAAATATTCTGTGCTGAGCAGTAACTGAACTATAGTTTGAAAGAAAAAAAAAGGAGGGATTATGAGTCACTGTTAATACATAACTATTGTTGAAGCTGTGCAGTGTGGACTAAGTTAATTGCCAAGACTGATAATATAATGGTGTTATCCTAGGAACTTCTGATTGCATGAAAATGTGTGTGTCGGGCATGGTTTAGCCTAATTGACTTGCCAAAGGAAGGATTGAGAACCTCATGCAGATCAGGGACCTCAACCTGCCAAGCCCGGTTTCCGAAGACAGAACCAAGGCTTTTCTGAATCCCTTCCTAGCTCTATACAAATATAATTGCATTAGCTTAATGGGCTGTGGAAAGTAAGGGCACTACCCAAGTTTATTTACACAGTCTGTACCAAGAAGTGTACTCTGTAACTAGGGTTATTCCACTGGCACATAACCGTTTAAAGAGTTTCCTCTGTAAATATTTTTTCATCAGGATGTCCAAGTTTAATAACTCATTTACAATAAATTCATTTCTAGCATTAGTTAGCAAACATACATTTTTTAAAAGAATGTGTTGGCTTGAAACTATTTCCAGGAGAAAAGAGAGAAAATTATAATTCAAGAGTGATACCTAATGGGTTTTTTTTTACCCCTAATCAGCCCTTCCTTCCTTCCTTCCTTCCTTCCTTCCTTCCTTCCTTCCTTCCTTCCTTCCTTCCTTCTTACCTCCTGCTTTCCTGCCTTCCTGCCTGCCTGCTTCCCTCCCTGATGTGTTCAGGAATCTTTCCCCAAATTGGAATTTTTTAAAAATGTGTTGAATTACAGTACTGTTTCCGGAATTCCCAGCTATGGAAAATATTAGCCAGAACTTCTGGGAGCTTCAGGTTAGAAAGAGAAGTAGAAGAAATAAATTCATACGTAAAAAACCAGAACTGAACACTAAATCAGGTGGTTGTTAGGAAATATTAACAAATTCAAAGGCTGTCATCACCCAACAGCTATGAAAACAGAATGCCTTTATGTGTGTGTGCTCCTGGTTTGCGAATACCCAGAATATCCGGCCATTTTCGAAAACCAAAGGCTGAATTAACAGGCAGCAGGATTTTTCTTACGATTTTATGACAACAAAAGCAAGCTCTTCAAACTTAGGGGTTTGGATTTTCTCAGTCATAGAAAAGCACAGACCCAAAAAGTGGGCAGGAACAAACAAAAGTAATGTTAATGTAGGACTTTTTTAAAAAAATAAAATAAATCCAGTTAATATCCTTACTTCCCAGGTTAATAATGTTCTTCTTCTGTCACTTGGAGCACTAAAATTCCTTGGTTACACTTGAAGGAACTCTGGGGGTTCACTCCTTTTTGAAAAAAAAAATCTTTTTAGAGTAGCATGCAATCCTAGAGCATCAAGTTGTACCTTTCATGCTGAAGTTGGGCCTATTTTGGGCAGCTTCAAAAAAGCCTGAAGCCTGGTCTGAAATGCAGGTATGTGTGATGTACATATTTAAAAAAAAAAAAAAAAGACTGGGGGAATGGAAAGCTCCATAAAAAAGTCGTCTTATACGTCTGAAAAAAATACCATACTGGAAAATTTCTCTATGGTTGCAGAGGGAAGACTTGAAAGAATGGCCTTACATTCAAACAGAAACTCTTGATCTTTTAAGGAGGCTTTAATTTGGATACCTGTCCTGACCAGTGCGACGGTGTCTATGGGGTTGGGGGTAAAGGAAAAAGTCAAGATAGCATCCACATCTACACACACACAAACACAGACACCTAGACACACAGACATAAACACACACACACACAGGCTGCCAGCCTGACTTTCTTTTTATTCCATTTCCCCTAGACCAGGGGACTGGATGTAATACTCCAGAACAGGGGTCTCTAACCTTGGCAACTTTAAGCCTGGAGGACTTCAACTCCTAGAATTCCCCAGCCAGCTTTGTCAAGGTTGGAGACCTCTTCTCCAGAAGGCTCCTACCTACTATAATTCATTGCCTCTCTCTATTTCATAGTATTTAAACATGTGTTGCTGGGGCTTCTATCCTTGATGAGCATGGAGACGATGAGAGACTTCCTCTATTAAACCTGCCAAGCAGGGGTGAAGTCGAGGAGGTTCTGACTGGTTCTGGAGAATTGGCAGTGGAAATTTTGAGTAGTTCAGAGAACGGGCAAATACCACTGGCAAATACCACGCTGTCCCCAGAGTGGGATGGGAATGGAGATTTTGCAATATCCTTCCCCCAGGAGTGGGGAGGGATGGAGATTTAGCTGTATCCTTCCCCTGCTATGCCCACCAAGCCATGCCCACAGAACCGGTAGTAAAAAAAATTGGATTCCACCACTGCTGCCAAGCATTTATACAAGTAGTTTTTCTCTCATTCTCATAACTCCTGTCTAGCTGATGGATGTGCAGTTGCTGATCTAAACATCTTCCCTTCTGTTGCCATGAAATTAGTTTCTTTTCTTATCTGGTGCGTCCATTTATGGGACTGATTCACACATGCATTCTGCAATGGCATAATGGCTTCAAGGTAGATCTCTTTTTTGGGTTGGAAACTTGAAGTGGCTTTCTGTGCATTTTTGGCATTTGTCATCATGGCTGTGCTACTTCTTTTTCTTGTGGAAGTTTTCTCTAGTTACATGGGAAACTATTTCACCCAAGCCTAGATGCTAGGTATTGCTCCTATTACTTGGTTTTGCTTGAAGAGAAGTTACAAAGCCGGTAGACTGCTTTGGAAAGCTGGTTATTGGACAATCAAGATAATGAATCATTGACACCTAGAAGAATAAGGGCCATAGGAATAGGCCAACATGGTGTCCATGATCATACTACCCCTGGAGTTCTGAGAGTTAAAGCTCCATACAATTGGATGAAACCAGGTTGAAGAACTGCTTTCTAGAAGAGAGATATGGTTTTGATTTACACTTTATATCTAAGCACTTTATCGTAAGTGTTTTGACGAGGCTACTGCTGGAACCTAATGTTGAAATTCAAAGTGCTGGCAAAAGCTTGTGTTATATTTTAGCCGCATTACACTTTCCATGCATGACATTTTAGTGAGTGGGAAAAGGCCTACAGCATGGATGGAAATGGCTGATTTTTAAGAAACCAACTCTATGAGACATGAAGAATTTGTTATATACATTTTTAGATCCTAGAGTGACCACAGGATATCAGCAAGTCCAGATCCCTGTAGGGGAGATCCAGAGGGGACAGTCAAGACATGAGGATACTTAGCCAAAATTTCTAAAAGGTGAGTCCCATTTAACCTATGTAGCACTGGGGATTAGGCTGCCTCTTTGGGCACGGATTCCTGATAAGTGATTTCACAGCATGTGGCATTTTGTCTTGTGCTTGTTCTTGAAAACTGGAAGCACACTTGTGCTTTTACAGAGTCTCTACCTTGTTTGCTTTCCTACCTCTATCACTTGAACAAGATTTCAGAAAGGCAATATGCCAGTTTACTCTACATTAGCGACTTCCTGCCTGTCCTTTGCTGTGTTTATTCAGGATGAGATCATCTTCATTCAGACCAGTGTTGAGGGTGCAAGCATGAGTATGTAAATGCTATTTCTAATAAACCTCAACCATAAACTGACTTCAGAAAAGAAGAGAGAGCAGAGCTGGGGCAGGGGCGGAAAACCAAGTGTTCTTGTGGCTTTTCTTTTTTTAAAATAAGTGCTTTTCTTAGAATTGGCCTGTGCATTTGACTCCATTTGACTTGGTGCACATCCTGCACCAAGGAATCCAGCTGGATTCCAGTTAATCTCAGCAATGCACAATATATAAACTGAAGTACAGAAGACCCTACTGAGAACCCAAGTTGTTGTGCTTGTGTGTGTGCTGATCAAACACTGCCAATCTAGATGTAGTACAAATAGTAGCAATAAAGCTCAGCTTATTATTCTTTCATCTTCTGCCATCATGCTACTCAGTTTTCACTGACAAGAAATTTCATCCCAGCATCAAATATTTCAAGGTTCTCATAGTATACATATGATTAATATATTAGAAATGCAGAAAAAGAGAAATGCTGAAGAAGACATAGATAAATCATGCAGGTATACTACAGAGTCATGCAGTTCATAAAGAAAACAGCCAATTTGTAAACCTGTAAAAGCATAAAGAAAGAGAAAGGCAGATTAACTGATAGCATGGGGAAACTTGCTTCCTATCAGAGGCCAAAGGCCACTTTTCTACGTTGCACTACCACTGAATAGATATTAGCGGAGATAGGGCCCTTCTAGATGAGATGTTAGTTGTACAGTCACTACACATCCTGATCTGATTCAGATTTATGTTGGCAACTTTCACTTGTTACCCACCCATGTTTTCGCACTGATTCCATATTTTTCTTTCTTACCACATAAAAATCTGTTGAATAATAGAAACATGGAATAATTGAACTCTATTTTTTTTAAACAAGTAAAGCTCATCTCCCTTGAGTGAAGCTCAGTTGTTGATGATCTAGCGCTTCAACCATGTAGCTTCCTTTGCTATGATACAGAAGTCATTTGCCATTTTAGGATTTCTCTTTTAAGTTAATAGTTTGGGCTAGAATCTTGGGATTACCCGAGAGTCTCCCACTCAATCACTGTGGCCTGCCAGTGGCCTGTGCAGATCGTGGCTGATCCCGACGACGAGGAGGCTGGTGTGGTGTCACCGACGCTCACGTCGGACAGCGAGGAGTCTGAAGAGGATGTGGTGCCAGAGGCAGAGCCTCAGCCAGGGCCTTCAGAACCTCCAGAGGCTCCTTCAAGTGGAGATAGCGAAGTGGAAGAGCCTCTTCTCAATGCTCGAGCACGCATGGCTGCCAAAAGGCAGGAGTGGCTACTCAGGAGGACGAGGTCTCCTCAAGAGTAAGGCTTCAGGATAATTGGCCACTCCCTTAGCCTATTTAAGTCATACACGGTTAGTAAGTTTCTTGCTGGAAACAACTTGTAATTATCATCAGGGCATTTTTGGAACAGTCTTATTGTATTTTGTTTTCTGGGCTGGTTGCCAACCTTTGCCGGACTTTGGTTTTTTTTTTTTTTTAAATTTGATTTATATGCCGCCCTTCTCCAAAGACTCAGGGCGGCTTACAATGTGCTCAGCAATAGCCTTCATCCTTTTGTATATATTTATACAAAGTCAGCTTATTGCCCCCACAACTGGGTCCTCATTTCACCTACCTTAGAAAGGATGGAAGGCTGGGTCAACCTTATTACTCAATTCTTGTTACTTAATAAATTTGATAAGGACCGTTGGTGTGTGTCAATATTTTCGGAAATCCGGAGCTGGGGCAGAACAGTCACTGACCAAGTTTGATCTGCTTAATTTTCAGATCAAATAAAGTCAGCTAAATGCAGCTATTGTGTTAGGTAGCACTAAATCTGGGACCATCTGCATACCAATAATAACCCTAATAATTACATCCTGTGATGATACCTTTAATACAGCCGCATCTGCCTATTTTAGGTCCTTAGGAAGGACTCAATAGGTGGAATCCAGCCAAATCCAGTCTGAACATCTGTCTGACTGTGCGATGAACCAAAATGATAATACCATCAAATATCCACATCAGCCACTTGATCGGTACACATACCAAATCCAGTCCGAGCATCTGGCTGATTGTGCAATGAACCATAATGATATATCCTGTAGCAATATCTTTAATATTATTAAACAACAATATCTACCTATCCCTTGTCCTTTGGAAGGACTAGGTAAGTGGACCAAAATCCCAAACCCAGCCTAAACATCTGACTGACTTTGCAATCAACCAGAATAATAATATCTCCCAGCTAAAGTCCCACTTTAGGCATGATGTCAGCTGGATGATCTTGGGCCACTCATTATCTCTCAGTCCTAAGAAGAAGCAGGGGATGGCAAATTAGTTCAGAATCTTGCAAAGAAAATGACAGGGGTTGTCCAGGCAATCACCAGGAGTCAAGATTAATTCAAAGGCACAAAAAAAAAACCAAGACAAAATAAAAGGGGGAAAAAATCCCAAAGGAGGGAGAGGGTTTCACTCTCTGCCTTGTCTCGTCTACTTCCTATCCTGATAGGGGATAAATCTCAGGCATCTGACTGGATGGGAGCCTGATTGATGGGTTACAATTTTGCTTTGTACCTTTCTTGTTACTACAGAAATATTTGGCCAGTGTGGTCCATTGTGAAGATTATTAAATCTGAAACAGGATTTTGCAGTGGCAAAAATCAGCGAACTTCATGCTTTAGTTAATAACATGTAAAAGAAGGGTTAAAACTGCATTTTGTCAGCTTCTCAGTCAACTGGGCATTTTTATTGAGTGTGGCACAAAGAGCAATAGCTTCGGATCAATAGACCAAATTGTTTGTGTCCTAAGAAATAAAGATTGACTCCTGCAGATTCTCTAGCCTTCTCATTTCCTCTTTCCAGGCTGTTATGGCACAGAAGAGGCTTTTCAGTAGATTCTACTCCCTCAGGAAAATGAATTGGAGCTGAGAATACATCCTGCACCAACAGACATAAAAGGCATTTTGTCTTGGCAAGACAACAGACTTTAAATTAGTGCAAAGATGCCACTTCAAACAAAGGGTATTATCAAGAAAGGAATGTCAGTAGAAGATTTAATATATGTAAAGGAGAGTAGCTACAAGCTTTAAATACTTATATGACATGTATATAGCTTTTGCTGCCACAGCAGAAACATGTCCGATTTTCCTGTAGTCCTCTTTAGAGAAGTGGTTAGTGGTACCACAATTGCTGGTGTAAAATTTCCTAAAAGGTGGGCTCTTGTGCCTGAAATCTAGATAGAAATGTTGCGATTGCATAATTTTTATATATACATACACATTACACGTGCATGCATTCATACAGAACATATGATGGGCATGTCTGTGACTGAGGTATGAAGATAGGCTCAGAGGAAAGAATCAGTTCTTCATGGACCAAGTCAAAGAGGATTTTAGAGCTGAGCCCATGATTTTCTCAGCCGTATAGACTGAATGATATTTGGCATCCCCTGCCTGTGATTCAGCTTAGCTCATGAGTGCCATTTCTTCAACCCTTTGCCCACTGCATGGCACTATTTTCAATATGTTTGTGGTTTCTCACTGTAATAATAGATGTGGTTAAAGGCATACAGGCAACTGTCAATGGATTTAGCCCAAATGAACATGGGTGCAACAGTGTAATCCAGACAAACATTATGTTTAAGACTGTGGAGAGCTTTTCCCCCCTCCAAATTATACATCTGTTAAAAATAACTAAGGGCCCAGTTAGACATTAAAGGGGATTCATGACTGTTGGATCAACAGCTGCCCAGATCTAGAAACAGCCTTTGTAAACAGTTGTAAGTGCTTTGTAATAGCACGGAATAATATTTTCTCCTATTTGGATCAATTAAGCTGCTTACTGTGGTTGTCATTCCTGTCCCTTGTGCCATCCACTTTCCCATCTGGAAGGATCCTCAGGAACTGACCACCATTGCTGCAATAAAGAAGTTTGGGCTGGTTGTAATCTGCCATTGGCAGGTCAAATTTTTCTGTCATGGCAGGAAATGTTGTAATTTCCCTCTAGACATCTCTTTTCCTTGCTTGGACTCAGGTCTTCAGTCCTGAAAAAGAAATTTAGCAGGATTTCACCAAAAGGAGACAAAATAGTAATGATACCTTCCATGTCATGGTATGTTCAAAGCGGGAAGAGAAGTTTCCAAGCATTATTTATAGACATTATTTTAGGTATTACCCACCTCACCAAAGTGTCATTCAACATACAGAGCAAGACAGTATGCTGTATCTTTGGTTCCCTCAACCTTTGAAAAGCCTTTTTGAATATGCCTACTGTATGCCATAGTATTAAATCAATAAAACGGTGTTTAATAAATAAAAACAAATAAGATAAAAGCAAGCAAGGGCCATATGTTTATGAGGTACCAGTTCAATCCCTATCTCTGTCAAGAAAGAAAATAGGCAGAGAGAAGAAAGCAAGCAAGACCTAAGATTTCCTGGATTACTTTTATTGTTTGTAATCAGAAATTGGCGGCTTCTGAAGAAGAGCTAAATGCTGTAGAATGGGCAGAATTATAGCACATATGCACCCAGAGTAAGATTTTGGCATAGTTTTCTGTTAAATGTGATGTTTTAGATCAGAGGTCTTCAAACTTGGTCGCTTTAAGACTTGTGGACTTCAATTCCCAGAATTCTCCAGCCAGCTTTGCTTTGCTGGCTGGAGAATTCTGGGAGTTGAAGTCCACAAGTCTTAAAGCGGCCAAGTTTGAAGACCTCTGTTTTAGATCTTTCATTTGTTTCCCATGTCAAATGACAGGAAGCTGCATTTATAATTAGAGGAGGTTCCAACAAGGGAAAAAGGGATCCAGAACACACATGCACACACATACACACGTATAACTGAAGACTGTTCCTTATTGTTTTGATTAAGTATTAAACAATTGGCTCTTTTTCAAAGCAAACACCAGACATGGGAGTGGTTAAGAAAAATGTGGGTTTGGGTAACAGCAAATGGGCAAATCCTTTTCACTTCTCTGAGGACTTCCTCAGGTCACGTTTTCCATTCACCTCATACGGCACCACAAAATAATGCTGGCAGTATTATCAGCAACTGTTTGATGCCGGTATGTTGCCCTATTACAGTTAATTGAAGCAGCAATCTCTAGGCCACCTAAGAAACCAAACCATTAGCATATTTGTTTTCTGAAAATTGACCCCAAAGCTGAGATAAACAGAGTAGCAAAAATATAGAACAAGAAGTGAGACATGTTGTTTCAACCACCTACAGATTGCAGATAATTTCAGATGCCAGTGGGAGCTTGGTTCTTGCCGAACAAATCCTGCTGAACCTTGGAACAGATAGATATGGATAAATGTATGGATCTATATCTGTACAGTATCTACAGTATATCTATCTATATTTATTTCTACATCAACATCTATATCTATATATTACCAGTGCTAAAATAAGGAGGGGTAGACTAGGGTGCTGTCTTGATGTATTTAGTGGCCCCATGCTCCAAGGGCTCTTCTGAAATGGTTTAATGGAGGAGCTTGCTATCCTGTTTTCCCCAAAATAAGACATCCCCTGATAATAAGCCCAATCAGGCTTTTGAGTGTATGGCAATAAGGCCAAGCTCTTATTTCAGGGTTCAAAAAAAAAAAAAAAAAAAAAAAGACAGGGTCTTATTTTTGGGAAAACAAGGTAGTACATTTGGAAATAAGTTAGCAAGTTCCATTTTCTCCTTTAAGATTCATCACTATTTTCAGAATCTGTCCTTGCTTGTCAGTGGCCTGTGACTCCAGCAGAATACTTGAATGAATACAAGCTCCTGCCCCCATTGTTATACTGTGATCGATGTGAGCAGTGTTTTCTTAATTTTAGGCAGTGGTGGGTTTCAGCCAGTTCGCACCTATTCGGGAGAACCGGTTGTTAACTTTCTAAGCAGTTCGGAGAACCGGTTGTTGGAAGAAATCTTATTTTGTTTTTTTCCACTTTACAGAGCTAATTGTGTAAGGAAGGCAGGAAGGAAACATTCTGGTGTTGTTTCTAGCCTAATCTTTATTGCCGTGCTTACAGAAACTGTCTCTCTGCTTAACCCTTATTACATTGTAACAGATAAGTTGAAGTGCCCATCAATGTGAGTGAAGTTGAATTGGCCATGCCCATAGTCACATGACCACCAAGTCACGCCTACCCAGCTGGTCATTAGGGCAGAGAACTGGTTGTTAAATTATTTGAATCCCACCACTGATTTTAGGCCTGTGTTTTTGGTATTCCATACATAGATCTACTCTTGGCTTGGCTGTTGTAATGTATTTTCTGATAAGGTTTTGGGTTTTATGGAAATGAAAGTGAACACACACACACACGCTCAAGAAGGAGCAAGAGTACAGACCAAAGACAACATGACAACCCTTGTTTTTGTCTTGTTGAAAGCCTAATCATTTAATTATTCAAAATGCTTGGGCAGGAAACATCATCCATGGTGAAAATTTCTTTCCGAATCTTTGCAGCAAAAATGAAACAAGTGAGACACAAGGAAGGAAATACGTAGAGCAGCTTCTCCCAATCTCTTGCTGTCCAGGCTGCAATGCCCATCAAAGCAGGGGTGAAATCCAGCAGGTTCTGACAGGTTCTGGAGAACTGATAGTGGAAATTTTGAGTAGTTTGGAGAACTGGCAAATACCACCTCTGGCTGGCCCCAGAGTGGGGTGGGAATGGAGAAGCTGCCACGCTCACCAAGCCATGCCCACAGAACCGATAGTAAAAAAATTTGGATTTCACCACTGCATCAAAGGTATTTGGAGGGTGAATGGCTATAAAAGGAGAAGCCATGAATGAGAGCACAAGCAGACACTCAAGATGTTCTCTTACATGATGGAATCCATGACAGAAATAAAACTAGATTTTATGTTCATATACATATACATATACATATACATATACATTCATGGATACTATGAAGTTCACATTCCAAACATAAAGAACTAGAATCTCCAGTAATGCCCCTATCCTGGATTCACATTTTAAAAAATGTCTATGTATCTGAAATTAAAACTGATTTATAAAAAAACGTATTTAGGGTATATTGGCCTCCCTAAAGGATTTATTTGAAAGGATATAGATCAGATTTTTGGGGGTGATTAATTATGCATTCTTAAGTGTATTTTAGTATTCTGTAATTTTTTCTTGTAGTTCATAAATAATACTTGAAAAAATGAGAGTATAAGCGCATAGGTGTTTCAAAGTTATTTTGGGTAACATCAATTGCAAAAAAATCACTGATCTTAGTTGATTAGTAATCTCACTCATCCAAATGTTGGGCTGTGGCTTGTCAACTCTGCCAAATGATTCTTCAGTTATTCAGAGCTTCATCTGGAACTTGTCTACAGGCTTCTATGCCACTGTTTACCTAAGTCCCCCCCCCATAGATTGGCAAATGATCCTGTTGCAGTTTTGGTGGATGGATGGATGGATGGATGGATGGTTGGGTGGGTGGGTGGATAGACAGATGACGTCTTTCAGTTCCAATTCCTTTCACAGGTATGTGTAAGCTTATAGAACAAAGTTTATTGGAACCATGTCGCATTGAACTAAGGGGCATTTACTTGGAAGGAGAACCAGTATAGTGTAGTGCTTATAATAACAGAATAACAAGTTGGAAGGGACCATGGAGGTCTTCTATTCCAACTCCCTGCTCTGGCAGGAGACACTATACCAGACAAATTGTTCTCCAAACTCTTCTTAAAAACTTTCCAAGTTGAAGCACCCACAATTTCTGGAGGCAAGCCATCCCACTGATTAATTGTTCTAACTGTCAGGAAATTTATCCTTGGTTCTAGGTTGCTTCTCTCCCTGATTAATTGAATGTTGAATTTAGAGCCAGGATTTAAAAATCAAGGTTTAAATCCACTTATAGCCATGGGAACTCATTGAGTAGTTTAGTTTAGTTTAGTTTATTCATACTTATATGCCACCCTTCTCCCGAAGGACTCAGGGTGGCTCACAAAGATAAAACAACGGAACAATAAAATTAATACTAAAATAATCCAATTACAATCCCCAAGAAGTTAAAACTAAGACTCCCAGCAGATCAGGCAATTTGTTGGAAAAACCATGTCTTCAGGTCACCGCAGAAAGAGAGGAGGTCGTGGGCCGTCCGAAGCTCAGTGGGTAACCCATTCCAGAGGGTCGGTGTGCCCACAGAGAACGCCCTCATCCTGGGCACCATCAGCCGACATTGTCTGGCCAAAGGCACCCAGAGGAGGGCAGTCCTATGTGAATGCACTGGGCAGTGGGAGGCCCGTAAGAGGTGATCCTGCAAGTACCCCGGGTCCATGCCATGGAGGGCTTTATAGGTAAGTACCAACACTTTGAAGCTGATTCGAAGGACCATCGGTAACCAGTGCAGCTCGCGCAGGAGTGGTGTAACACAGGAGTAGCGGGAAGCTCCCGTAACAACCCGTGCGGCCACATTCTGGACCAGCTGGAGCCTCCGGGTGCACCACAAGGGCAGTCCCATGTAGAGGGCATTGCAGTAATCCAAACGCGAGATAACGAGAGCATGAGTGACTGTACATAGGGCATCCCTGTCTAGGAAGGGGCGCAATTAGCGCACCAGGCGAACCTGTGCAAAAGCCCCCCTTGTCACGGCCGTCAGATGGTCCACCAAGGACAGCCACGAATCTAGGAGGATGCCAAGATTGCGAACCTTTTCAGAGGGAGTAAGCAACTCCCCCCCCCATCTGGAGTGATGGGGTACTAGACCATGAGATGCCGGCATCCACAGCCACTCAGTCTTGGAGGGGTTGAGTCTGAGCCTGTTCCTACCCATCCAGACCCTCACCGCCTCCAGGCACTTAGACATCACAGAAAGGGCATCCCTGGATTGATCTGGGGTGGAGATGTACAGCTGGGTATCATAGGCATACTGATGATATCTCATCCTGAAACTGCGAATGATCTCACCCAGAGCTTCATATAGATGTTAAAGAGCAAGGGTGAGAGAACCGACCCCTGAGGCACCCCACAGGTGAGGGGCCTCGGGGAGGATCTCTGACCCCCTGCACAAACAAACTGCGTATGGCCTGAGAGGGAGGAGGAGAACCAGTGCCCCCCACCCCCAGCCCCCCGAGTTGTCACAGTAGGATACCATGGTCGATGGTATCAAAAGCCGCTGAGAGGTCAAGTAGGACCAGGATAGAGGAATAACCCTCATCCCGGGCCCGCCAGAGATCATTCACCAGGGTGACCAATGCCGCTTCCGTGCTGTGTCCACGCCTGAAATCCGATTGCTACGGGTCTAGATAATCCGTTTCCTCCAGGAAGGTTGTGCCAGTTAGTTTCTGTCACCCTAGATTATCTCACAAGTATGTTGGGGGAAAAATGAGGACAGTATTGTATTTACCACCCAGTAAGAAATGTAGGATGTAAATCAGATCAGATCAGATCAGATCAGATCAGATCAGATCAGATCAGATCAGATAAAATCAAAAAATCAAATCAAATCAAAAAATCAAATCAAATCAAAAAATCAAGTCAAATCAAATCAAATCAAATCAAATCAATCATCTTTTAAAAAGGAATTCCAATAGTATTAGGCTTCCTAAGAAATGCAATTATATTAAAAAAAATATTTGAAAGCTTGTCTTGCATGGTCCTTCATTTTATTTATTTTTGTTCCTAGTTGAAGAAACATTATTAACATTCTGTGGCTACAAAATGGCTTGGAATAATAGTGCAAGGCAATCCATTACTGCAGATTAATGGAGCAGATTAGAAATAGGGCAGTTTATGGAATTTGGTTTGGCTGAAATGTACTTTCAGATATGTTCTGTCCAAAAAAACAGTTGTTCTTCATAAGTGTACACTTAAGAAAAGAACACATTTAAAATGTCAAACAATTTTCATCTTAAAAAGTACAAAATCCATATTAAAGTTGATTTTTTTCTCACTTTTTCAAAAGCAGGATTGTGGTTTGCTTCGCAGGATCTCAGTAGTTTGCCATTGTAAGGACATCTACATAAACCATGATTGTCCCAAAGGTGCTTTTTTTCAAGAGGCAATCGGACTTTCTTGTTTTTTTCTTTGAAGACATTTTGCTTCTCATCCAAGAAGCTTCTTTAATTCTGACTGGAGGAGGAATGGAAGGATTTATATTCATTGCCGACAGCTGGTCATTTGCATCCTTTTAGAGGGTCGTTGAAGCACTTGGAGGGTTACTCAGGTGACCCTGAGGACACAGATAAACCTCCAAGAGCTTCAACGACCCTTTAAAATGATGCAAATGACCAGCTCTCTGCAAAGAATATAAATCCTTCCATTCCAGTCAGAGCTGAAGAAGCTTCTTGGATGAGAAGTGAAACGTCTTCAAAGAAAAAACAAGAAAGTCCAGTTGTCTCCTGAGAAAGCACCGTTGGGACAACCATGACCTGGATGACTAAGAATCTCAACAGGGTCATAAACCATGATTGACCTTACTAAATCATAAATGGTACCTGGAAAAATGCAATGGAAAACAATTGCTGAGTGGAATAGATATTTTTCCTATCTTCTCTGCTTGGTAACGTTGCGCAAGTTTCAGTTCTTATCTAATTACACCAGCTGTTTCCAAAACTCTGAAACTCATGGTACTGTTCTGACCCAGCTCCCCAAACACGACCAACTCTCTGAACTTAATCACCGATTCCTTTATTAGGAGCACCAGCAGCCCCGGCAAAAAGTCTCTCTCTCACAGCAGGCTAACAAGTCTGTCTGGCTGGGAGATGAATTGTTGTCTGCCACATCTATTCGCCCTCTGCCTTTTATCACCAGAACTAGGGTGAGGCTTCACTAGCAGAAGTGGCTCTTCCATCCCAAGGATCGGCCCACTGCCCTCCTCTGCTTTCTGCTTTCTGTGCATGAGGCACTGGACCCAGCTGTTCCTCCTCTTCCTCATCAGCCACCTGCAGACCTGGGGGCTGTGGACTTTCCATCTGAGGGCTGATGGGCGGCCCAGGTTTCACCTCTGTCTCTCTCTCTGACAGCTCCATTCCCTCTTCCCCCTCGGAGCTCTCAGGTTGCCTCGATGCTGATCCTGACTCCCATGCCTCCTTCTCATCTGATTCAGCTGCTGGAGGGACCATTAGCCCACAGGCCAGAACAGGTACATTTTCCCCCGACATACTGTACAGGTAGTCCTCAACTTACAATAGTTCATTTAGTGACCATTCAAAATTACAACAGCACTAAAACAAGTGATTTATGAACATTTTTCACACTTACGACCATTGCAGCATCCCCATGGTCATATGCTCAAAAATCAGACGTTTGACAATCAACTCAGAGGTACTATGGCTGAAGTGTCCTGAATTATGTGATCTGTTTTTGCCAACTTCTAACAAGCAAAGTCAGAGGGGAAGCCAGATTCACTGAATAACCATATTTACTAATTTAACAGCTGTAGTGATTCACTTAACAACTGTGGCAAGAAAGGTCGTAAAATAGGGCAAAACTCACTTAACAAATATGTCACTTAACAAGAGAAAATGTGGACTTAGTTGTGGTTGTAAGTCGAGGACTACCTGTATTTTTATGCCTGAAAAAAAAAAAGACTTTCATAGTATGCACAAAATTGCTCGCCTTGGTGAGATACACATTATTTTTGTCTTTCTGCCTGAATTTTAGTACCTATTCCAAGATGGTGCACACTGACTGAACACTTATGAAAAATAATAAATTGTCCCACAGATGAATTACTTTCCCCTTCCTCATCCATGCCATTTCTTTCTCAGATCTTGATTTATCCAATCTTCTTCTAAATATTTGATTTCATATTTATCTTTATCTCCTTCCTGATTTAAAGGCTCCGTTGACTGTTAAAAACTAAAGATTTATTATTCGTCTTTTGCTGTACTCTACTTGAATTTTCATCTGTCTGAGATCTGAAAATTCCTCTCTATTTTTTCTGAAAGTGAGATGGGAGCTATTTTTTTAAGGTCTATATTTCATGGTTTCCCCCCATCATCTTGTATGAAAACAATATCTCTTCCTTTCCCTTGCCTCCTACAACAACGTTTATGGAATTACATTTGTCCAACTTCTTTAGTTTTTTGTGGTTGAGCAGTTACAGTGCCAAGTAGAAAGCTTGCCACTGACATTCTTTACAGACTCAACACTTCATCCAAAGGAACAGTCGTATGAGACAGATGTTTTTGTACTCTTCTAAACCTGCATTGAAAGCAATTAAAAATAGATTTAATAGACTGAAAGAATAAGCTGAAGAGGAACCTAAACTTTAATAGAAAACAATAAACTTGAAAAGTATGGTAGTTCCTGTTTTACAGATGGGAGGTTGAACAACTAGCCCTTTGGTGCAGCCAGAAACAATCTGGAGCTGAACACACTTTAAAACTGAAGAGATGATAGTAGATTTTAGGAGGAGCCCTCCTGTTCTACCACCTCTTACAATATCAGACAACACAGTTTTTTATCAGCAATAGAGACCTTGAAGTTTCTGGCTTCTATAATCTCCCAGGACTTGAAATGGACACCTAACATTAGAACCATCATTAAAAAGGCATAACAAAGAATGTTCTTCTTTCATCAGCTCAGAAAGCTCAGACTGTCCAAGGAGCTGCTGATCCAATTCTACAGAGGAATTATTGAATCTGTCATCTGCACCTCTATAACTGTCTACTTTGGCACAGCAACCAAACAGGACAGGTACAGACTTCAACAGATAGTTAGGACTGCAGAAGAAACAATTGCAACCTGCCTGCCTTCCACTGAGGATCTGTATACTGCACAAGCCAGAAAGAAGGCTGAGAAAATACAGTGTTTCTCCAAAAAACTGGGTCTTATTTTCTTTTGACTCCCGAAAAAATGGCTAGGCCTTCTTTTTGGAGGGTTCTAATTATTGACTGACCTCGCGGTGATGGCACCGACAGCCCTACCCAGCAGGAGCCCACTGCTGGCCTGCTTCTTCTGCAGCCACTTGCCACCACTCACACGCATTGCCCCGTCCTCCGTTTTGCCTTCAGATGCCTTTTGGAAAGCCCGCTGCAGCCAATAATAGAGCTGATCTGAAGCTCTGTTATTAGCTGCAGATAACAGATGCTGGCAGGCATCTGAAGGCAAAACAGAGGCCAGGGCGATGCATGTGAGTGGCGGCAAGCAGCCGCAGAAGAAGGCGAGGCAGGTCGGTGTGTGCGAGGCCTGGTAAGTAGGGCAGCTCCACCCTCCCATCCCCCCAGCTTATTTTTTACCCCTGTTCCTCGCTCCATCCCCTGCACCCCGGGGTGGGCAGGGTCTTCATTAGGGCTAATTTTGTAGGTGGGGCTTAATTTGATCGCATGCGCTCAAAAACGTGATAGGGCTTGTTTTCAAGGTGGGTCGTCTTTTTGGAGAAACACGGTATCTACAGACTCCTCATAACCTGGACATAAACTGTTTCAATTCTTCTCCTCAGGACACCATTATAGGGCGTCACATGCCAAAACAACTAGGCACAGAGACAGTTTTTCCCCCCATGCGATCACTCTGCTAAACACATAATCCCTACAGCACTATTTTATGCCTAAGGATATTTACCCATGTTGTAGGACTGTATTGCTATTAACCTTTTCATCTTTCCTATTACCTTCTCCTATTGGTATCTTATGATTTATCACTTTGCTGTTTGTATCGTATAATTTGTGATTGCATCTTATGATTCAAGATTTATGATTTATCACTTTGTTGTTTCTATATACACTGAGAACTTATGCACAAATTGCATAATCTGCAATTGCAATCTTTGCACACAAAGATTGTGTGTCCAATCACACTTGACCAATAGAAAATAAAGAAAATTCTTATGAGTAACTGTTCAGTTTGTTCTTTCCTTTCATCTCTTTTCTCTAGTTTTCTTTCTAGAAAAAAAAGGATATTTACAAATCTCAAGATGTCCAGCAGATCTGTACACAGAAGTCTCTACACCAGAAAAAGACAGTTTAACATGTAGAAATCATAATTAATAAATAAAGTGCTGATTGATGGATGGGTTTAACAGATAGCTTAGACTTGTGGGCTTAAGCAATCTTTCAAAACTCGTTCTGCTCCTTGTTCCCTGCTTTGCTAGTGCATACATAATGCTTAGATAAAGTTGAAGAGCATTCTGACAGCATACATGCACTGCTTGTTTGAACAACTTTTTTAAAAAATGTTGGGTCATTCCTGTATAATTTGTGTCCCACCCATCTAGAAATTGGGTAACTCTCATTTTAAAAAACCCTGGTGTAGCTATGTCCTATAAAGCTGTTTAGGAAACAGGACAGTAAGTTTTTATTTTGTAGGACATTTTGCATGACATAAAGTTCCTTCCTCTTTGGCATTTCTCTTAGCCAGAAGTGGCCTTTATTGCATTTTCCAGTGAAGCAATCACTATATAGTTAGGAGCACAGTTTCATGAAACTGCTTTGATGGGGTGATTTGCACAAACTTTAATTGAAGCGAAGCTTGAAAGTTTTGCAGAGCCCCAATTTATTTATTTATTTATATGCCGCCCTTTTCCGGAAACTCAGGACGGCTTACAATGCATTAAGCAAAGCCTTCATACTTTTGTATATACCTGCTTAGTAGGGCTTTCGGCCCCCTCTAAACGATGTTCTTTTTTATACAAAGTCATCTTATTGCCCCCACAATCCGGGTCCTCATTTTACCTACCTCGAAAGGATGGAAGGCTGAGTCAACCTTGAGCCTGGTGAGATTTGAACTTGCAGTAATTGCAGGCAGCTGGTGTTACTTAACAGCACTTTAGTCTGCTGTGCTACCAAGGCTCTTAGCAATCTCTTGCTAAGCTGGTTTAGTTTTAATAAAACCGAACGTTTGCTGAAGAATTGTTCTAACTTGCTCTGTCAGATATCAACATCTTAAGATGTGTAGAATCTATCAGTCTAAGACAACACTTTGAATTGGTCTTGAAGATGAATTGGAAACTAATGGAAACACAAAAGGACCAGCACAATAATTTCTGAAGACTTCTGTTAACACAAGTCAAAGTTCAGTGTGCATCAAGGACTATGACTTTAATTAACACTTTTTCCTAAAAATGGAAGGCAATCCTATTCTAGGTGGCAATGGTAAACCAATTTTGTATCTGGTGCCAAGAAACCTGCATGTGTGTTTCATATAGTCATCAGTAGTCAAGCTCAACTCTCTGATGCCTTTCTCTACCTGCTCTGCCTATGTTATATGTTAGCACATATACCTATTAAATCTTTTCTCCTTTTTTCTTGATGATATATTTCTTATTTTTGGATAGTGCCTAAATGATCTTCCTAATACTCTCATCAGTTTTGTTTTTGCTTTGTTTTTGCTTTGTTTTCAAAAATAAAGATTTCTCTTTCCAGTCATGTCCAACTCTAAGGGGTGGTGCTCATCTCACTTTTTAGCCAAGGGAGCCAGCATAGTCCGAAGACATTTCCATGGTCATGTGGCCAGCATGACTATACACTGAGGCACACGGAATACTGTTACTTTCCCACCTTCGAACCGCTGCACCTCACTGCAGGGAGGTGGAGCCGGTAAGATGGTTCTGCCCCAGGCGCCTGATGAAGCCTGATAGGTTCCAGATGGAGCTTGGGCTATTCCCTGAGGCTCTGGCTCATGCCTCGACTGGAGACCTAGTGGCCGCCTGGGATAGGGCAGCCACTGGAGCTCTGGATCGGGTCATGCCTTTGCGGCCTCTGACCCGGTGCCAATCTCATCTGGCTCTTTGGTTTACTGAGGAGCTAGAAGAGATAAAGCGCCAGAAAAGACGCCTAGAGAGCAGTTGGAGGGCCAGCCTTTCTGAATCTGACTGGACACTGGTAAGATCTCATATTAAGAATTACCTAGTGGCGATAAAAGCAGCAAAGTGTAATTATTTTGCTGCTCTTACTGTGTCATCAGATAATCGCCTGGCCACCCTGTTTAGGGTGACCCACTCCTTGCTCCACCAGGGAGTGCGGGAGGACCCCTTGGAGGGTAGAGCCGAGGACTTTGTACAGTATCTGCATGACAAAATCACTCAGATTCGGGAAGACCTGGACTCCGACTGGGTAGTTCCAGGGGGGATGACTGAGGCAGGTCTTGAGAATGTTATCTGGGATGAGTTTGATCCTGTGACTCCTGATGACGTGGACAGGATTCTGGGTAGACTGAATGCGACCACATGTTTGTTGGACCCGTGTCCCTCCTGGTTAGTGCTGGCTTCTCGGGAGGTGATGCGAGGCTGGCTCCAGGGGATTATAAATGCTTCATTGGGTGAGGGTGACTTCTCCGCCGCCTTGAAAGAGGCGGTGGTGAGGCCTCTTCTCAAGAAGCCTTCCCTGGACCCGGCAGTGTTTTCAAATTATCGTCTAGTCTCCAACCTTCATTTGTGGCGAAGGTTGTTGAGAGTGTGGTTGCACGACAGCTCCCCCAGCACCTGGATGAAACAGTGTATCTGGATCCATTCCACTTGGGCTTCAGGCCTGGGTACAGCACAGAAACGGCATTGGTCGCGTTGGTTGATGATCTCTGGAGGGCTCGGGACAGAGGTTGCTCCTCTGTCCTGGTTCTATTAGATCTCTCAGCAGCTTTTGATACCATCAACCATGGTATCATGCTGCACCGGTTGGAAGAGTTGGGGGTGGGGGGCACTGTGTTGCGGTGGTTCTCCTCCTTTCTCTCCGACTGGTTGCAGTCTGTGTTGGCAGGGGGGCAGAGGTCGACCCCGAGGCACCTCATATGTGGGGTGCCACAAGGGTCGGTCTTCTTGTCCTTTCTGTTCAACATTTACGTAAAGCCGCTGGGCGAGATCATCCGTGGTTTTGGGGTGGAGTACCATCAGTACGCTGACAACACTCAGCTGTACATCTCCACCCAGACCACCCCAACGATGCCCTTGAAGTGATGTCCTGGTGCCTGGAGGCCGTGCGGATCTGGATGGGGAGAAACAGGCTCAGGCTCAACCCATCCAAGACCGAGTGGCTGTGGTTTCTGATGTCCTGATACAGTCAGTTGGTGCCATCACTGACTATTGGGGGTGAATTGCTGGCCCCCACGGAGAGGGCTCGCAACTTGGGCATCCTCCTGGATTCACGGCTGTCTTTAGAAGAGCACTTGATGGCTGTGACCGGGAGAATTTTTCATCAGGTTTGCCTGATTCGCCAGTTGCGTCCCTTTCTGGATCAGGACTCCTTACGCACGGTCACTCATGCCCTCGTCACTTCCTGCCTGGACTACTGCAATGCTCTCTACATGGGGCTCCCCTTGAGGAGCACCCGGAGGCTCCAACTGGTGCAGAGTGAGGCCGCGCGGGTGGTTATGGGAGCGACATGGCGTTCCCATGTAACACCTCTCCTGCGCGAGCTGCACTGGCTCCCAGTGGTTTTCCGTGTGTGCTTCAAGGTTTTGGTTACCACCTTTAGAGTGCTCCATGGCTTAGGACCTGGTTATCTACGGGACCGCCTGCTGCCACCAGTAGCCTCCCCCCGGCTGGTACACTCTCATAGAGAGAGGCTCCTCCGGGTGCTGTCGGCCAAACAATGTCGACTGGCGGCCCCTGGGGAAGAGCCTTCTCTGTGGGGGCACCTACTATCTGGAATGAGCTCCCCCCGGAGATACGGAGGATCCTGGATCTGCGCATCTTCCGCCGCGCTCTTAAGACCTTTTTATTCCATCAGGCTGGCCTGGCCTAACTTTTCCCTTTGTCCATTTTAAAATGTAAATTTTATATCTGTTCTTAATTATTGGGGTGTTTTAAATCTGTCTTGGGTGTTTAATTCGGGTTTATTTTGCTTTTAAATTTTGTATTTATGTGTTTTATCTTGTGACTGTTCACCGCCCTGAGTCCTTCGGGAGTAGGGCGGTATATAAATCAAATAAAACCTAAACCTAAAACCTAAACCAAAGTGGTACCTATTTATCTACTTGCATTTGCATGCTTTTGGACTAGGTGGGCAGGAGATGGGGCAGGAATGGGAACTCACTCCACTGAACAGTGCTGGGGTCTCAAACCCCAGTGTCAGCTTTCCAGCTGACAAGCTCAGGGTCTTTAGCTACTGAGCAATTGTGCCTATATTTCAAAAGTAATAATGGCTGATTATAAGATACTATGCATTCTAAAACTCTGCTGAACAGATTAAAAAAAAGTGGAGAAGCATGTTTGCCTTTAATAATTTTAATAATTTTGATTATACAAGGGAATATTAGTTTAGCAATTCAGGTTTTAATATGTGTCTTCACCTCCTTACAAGTCTATGCGCTCTCTCTCTCTCTCTCTCTCCCTCCCCCCCTCCCCCCCTCTCTCTATATAAAAGAAACATACACACACACACACACACACACAAACATATATATATGTGTGTGTGTGTGTGTGTGTGTGTGTGTGTGTGTGTGTGTGTTTGTAGATTTTCACGGGTAGAGGTATGCAAGTTTTGGTGTATTCGGATCTTTTCCCATGTAAGATTGAGAGCATCTTGGTGACATTTCGACGAGGTCCCACTCGTCATCTTCAGGCTGGTGCCTTCAGCTTTGTGCCTGTGCGAGCAAAACGCTTTGCTCACATAGGCATGAAGCCGAAGGCACCAGCCTGAAGATGACGAGTGGGACCTTGTCGAAATGTCGCCAAGATGCTCTCAATGGGAAAAGACCCGAATACACTAAAACTTGCATATATATATATATATATATATATATATATATATATATATATATATATATATAATTAGATTTATATATCACCCTACTCCCAAAAGACTCAGGGCGGTGAATAGCCAAAGAGATAAAACATACAGACTACAAAACTTAAAAAACAATATAAAACCCAATTAAATAGTTTGGCCCGGAACAGATTAAAACCCCCTAAAGTTTTAAAACAGATTAAAAATTTACAATTAAAAAGGGAAGTTAGGCCAGTTATTTATTTATTATTTAAATTTTTATACCGCCCTTCTCCTGAGGGACTCAGGGCGGTGTGTATATATATATACACATACACATACACATACACACGTATATGTGTGTGTGTATACTCTCAGTATATACATGCATACACGTGTACATATACAATTTCATATATAGTACATGAACATACATGATACTGTTATAGCTGCAACAGTTGGCCTTGTATGTATGTATGCATTGCACTTAAATACACTAACAGTGCATTCTTTGAACATGTGTGTATGCTAGTTGCTTTTTTTAAAAAAATCTCTTTATAGGTAAGTAGGAAGGAGGCAAGTGTAAATCTAAATGATGCCTCAGAATGAATGGCTCAGTAATACAGCTGAATTAATCCGCCAATAGGTATACAACTGTTTTCAAAGTTCTGCCTGCTTCTTGAAGACCACAGCGAATTCGCTTGCAAGGGGGACATCTAGTGTTAACTTGGCTGAAGTGCTATTTTCTCCCAAAAAATGATATATTCACTTGATCACAAAGAAGACTCTTAGATCAAGCTGGTGCAGAAATAGTAGTAAATTAAACCTTATTCCACAGAGGTTCATTTAAGGATAAGACAAACTTCAATCAAAAGATATTTCAGACAATCTATGCCTTCCTTTGGAAGGTGGCAGCCACAGCTGTGAGATTTATTATTATGCAATTCACAAGAAAAAGGACAGGGCTCTGATCTTATGCTTGTGGCCATCGTCTTGATTTTTTGACCCCCTGCAGACCCTCCTGTTCATATACAAGAGTATATCAGGTAGGGTTTTTTTTTTGTGGTAAAACTAAGTCTGTTAGCTTTCTTGACAAGTTCTCAAGGAAACAGGACTTTTATAAGAGCATAATCAGTGTCCTGCTCACTGGTGGGATTCAATATTTTTTACTCCCGGTTCTGTGGTGTGGCTTGGTGGGCGTGGCAGGGGAAAGATACTGTAAAATCTCCATTCCCACCCCACTCCAGGGGAAGGTTACTGCAAAATCCCCATTTCCTCCCGATCAGCTGGGATTTGGGAGGCAGAGAATAGATGGGGGCGGGGCCAGTCAGAAGTGGTATTTACGGGTTCTCCGAACTACTCAAAATTTCTGCTACTGGTTCTCCAGAACTGGTCAGAACCTGCTGAGACCCACCTCTGGTCCTGCTGTATCAGACTCTTGGTCCATTTGGTTAAGCCAAGTGTTCTCACAATGGCTATCCAGCTGCACAAGGAAGCTCACAATTTCTCATCAAATGCCCTCCAGAGGTACATGCTATCATCGAGGATAATTAAATTTGAAAAATAAATTAATATATAAGCAAGCAAGCAATAATAAATAAATATTAGCCATTGGGACTTCTATGACTTGCTCTAACCAGCACCACATCTCATGGTAGCAAATCCCAAACTTTACTTACAAGTTGGATTAAAAAAAAAAATCTTTCACCTGTCCTGGTTCTTCCAGGATTCAATTTCATCTTATTTATGAATTTATTAAAACTGAACATTGTCCTTTGCTTAGCACTGCTGAAGACTTTTGTTTCTCCTGCCTTGAAACTAAATCCTGACTGGGTATGGAAAGCTCAGATCTCAGTTCTGCAATAGCTGTAGGGCTGACCACAATTGTTTACTGGTAACCCATGGCTTCCCTGCAAGTCTTATTTAAAAATGAAGAGACAGTTAACGTAACAAGGAGAAGAAAAACCTTTCAGCCCCTGTCACATAAGAATCCAATGCTGGTGATAGTTGTCCAGGACAAAGTGGCTGCTGAAGAGGCGCGTGACAGGGAATGTGCTTTTAGAAACCTATAACAACACTCTATTTGCGACATGTGCTGCATAAATCAAGCAGATGACGAATTACATCAAATAACATTTTAAAGAAGAGGAAGGAGGAGGAGTGCTTCCTCTCCCCAGTAAAGTTAACCAGATGCAGTTATACTTTTGTCTTCTCGAGTAGCTGTTTTGGGTTGCTTAATAGCTACAAACTTCATGCACCCCTCCACAACTGCAGTAATGCAGGTTTAAAAATAAAGATTATGTGGTTATGGCCAAGCAGAGGTGGAGGTTATGCAGTGAAAAATAGCTGTGCAAGAGAACCTACAATGAGTTTTCTGCCTGCAAAGTCTCCTCCATCCAGTACAGAAGAGGAAGCAGCTTATTTTTACTCCTAGTAGTAAGGTTTAAAGCTGAATAGCATGAAGAAGCTGTAATCTCTGGGGAAAAAAAAAAACCCTGATCATAAAAGTAATCTGAAAAGAAAACAGATAAAAATGTGGGGGGGGGGGGTTGAGGGGGGGACGACAATTAAAAGGACTGGTTGGGGATGGATCACAACTATTCATTACTATTTCGAGGGTAAAATGCTCATTGAGATTGGTTCAGATGCCAAGTACTCAAAATTAGGATTGTTCAGCGGTTCAAATCCCTAGCGCCACATAACTGGGTCAGCTCCCGTTACTTGTTCCAGCTTCTGCCAACCTAGCAGTTCGAAAGCACGTAAAAATTGCAAGTAGAAAAATAGGGACCACCTTTGGTGGGAAGGTAACAGCGGTTCGTGCACCTTTGGCTTTAGTCATGCCAGCCACATGACCACGGAGACGTCTTCAGACAGCGCTGGCTCTTCGGCTTTGAAACGGAGATGAGCACTGCCCCCTAGAGTCAGGAACGACTAGCACATATGTGCGAGGGGAACCTTTACCTTTACCTTTATTATTATGATTCTCCTAATTAGCGAAGGCCTCCTGGGAAGTGCAAGGAGGTTGGGTTCTGGTGGTGGTGATTTCTTCCTTGAGAGAGGAGATTGTCCCTTCATCTTTTAAAATTGTGTTGGTTCACTAACCTTAATCATGCTGGACAATTTTCTTCCGGTATCCAACCTTTATTTTTTAGGGAAGTTTATATGAAAGTGGTCACATAATAGCTTCAGGGGATCCTGAATGAAGTGGATTATCAGAACCCCTTTCAGTCTTACTTTCAGACCAAGATAGGGGACTTAAACAGAGTAAAGATGAAATGTTTCTACTACAGAATAACATTTTAGGCATGAATAGCGAATAGAAATGAACTGGAACTGGATACTCTGAATCAAAAGATCATGTCTTTTACTGCTCAGGACATGAAAACCGATGGCATTGCTTTTATAATCAGAAAAGAATCAGCAAAGATAATACTTGGATATATAATGCCATCAATGATCAGATAATATCAATTAGATTTTGCAGACAACTCTTTAATATGGCGGTTATCCAAAGTCATACTCCAACCATTGATGCAGAAAAAGAAGAGGCTGATGAGTTTTGTGATCAAGTTTTATCTAAAGTTGATAGAATATGCAGTCTGTTTGTGGTTGGATACTGGAATGCCAAAGTTGTATGGCCTAGGAATCAGGAATGAATCAAGAGACTGACTTATTAGTTTTTGCCAACCTGATGGTTTCTTCATTGCTAACAAAGCCTTCAAACAAGCAAAATAAAATGTACAGTGCATTACCAGATGAAACACCCCAAAATGAAATGCATTATATTATTCATACAAATGTGTACCATAGAAGAATCCAGTTATCAAGGTGTGATCAGGGACTGACTGTGGAACAGATCACTGTATGCTTTTATATAAGTTCTAAATCAACCCAAAGCAGCAGAAGAAAACCAACCAGTTTTCATCGTATGATATTGAGCATGTATCCATCCTTTCCAGGAGAAACATCAGAACTGCTTTGAAGTCCTGAATGTTGTTGATAAAATACCAGAGGAACCACTGGAAATGATTCTACATCTCTATCAAACCTCCCTTCTAGCATCTAGACATCCCAATTCCCGATTCTTCCAATTATCCTACTTCGTACCCAGAGGCTGATTTTTTTTTTTTTAATTTGATTTATATGCCGCCCTTCTCCAAAGACTCAGGGCGGCTTACAATGTGCTCAGCAATAGCCTTCAACCTTTTTGTATATTTATACAAAGTCAGCTTATTGCCCCCACAACTGGGTCCTCAATTTACCTACCTTAGAAAGGATGGAAGGCTGAGTCAACCTTGAGCCTTGGCGAGATTCGAACCCTGCAGTAATTGCAGGCAGCTGGTCTTAATAACCAGCTTAATAACAGGGTGCCTTAAACCCCTGTACTACCAAGGCTCTTGATTTGACAAAGTCATTACAATTACACTTACCATACCTTCATAATCTTCTAATTAGACTTTGGAAGTCTACACTCTGTTTCTGGGGGAAAGTATTTTACTGCTGCCCTCTCTCTCATCTGAAGGGAGGCGTGTACCATCAATAACCATAATTTCCTAGTGTCCTAATCCAATTCACTGCCAACTCATTTTCTCACATTCAAGCAGCTCACCCTCTTGAGTTCTTCATTGCCAATAAACAAATCCTCTTTCTCAGTTCTTGAGTAACCTCTAGATCCACTTTTAATTCATCCTTCAGTGCTTGCCTCCAATTTTGGAGAAGAAACCCCTTACTAATTTCCCCACTAATAGCAATTAATACTGTAAAGGTTTTATTCCGATTTTCTCCACTGTACTGTTGAACCCAGCAGCCAAAAGAATAACCATTGATCTGCAAACAAATCAGTACGGTCAGCAGAGATTACTGTATCACATAGTGTTCTATTTTTAGAGCTGTGTCACTTTCTGATTTTTTAGGAAGGCTTTAACATTTCAAAGAAGGATTCTATGTGGCCCATCTGCATTTTTAAACAAATACCACAATAGCTGCATAAGCAAAACCTTACTGTCTCATATGGAAAAGCTCTCACTGCTAATTCCTGATGAAAAGCAGAAGGCTGGATCTGCTGAGTGGGAGGAGTGATTTTCTTTTTCTTTCTCTAAATGAAAATCTGTTAGAAGATTAGTGGTGGGTTGCCCTCGGTTCGGACCGGTTCTATAGAACCAGTAGTAAAACCGGAGGGAGGCTCACTGACCCCGACATCATCAGAATGCAGAACGCATCTGCAGAAGAGCACGTGTGCGAGCGAAACAAGCACGCGCGCACAGCCCTGTTGCGAACTGGTAATAAAGATAAGTAGAACCCACCCCTGTAGAAGATGGCATATCAGTGTTTCCGCTGATGTAGGAATTTGCCCAACTTGGTACCCCTTTGATATATTGGCTTAGAATTCCTAGAATTTTCAGCCAGCACTGAACAGAGAGCACCAGAATGGAAGGCCAACAAAGAAATCTGACATTATTTCCTACCTATTTTTAGTTTACCTGGTTTCCAGAAAATTTTATTAGGGGAAAAATTGGTAAGTTAGCAATAGCACTTAGATTTATATACTGCTTCATAGTGCTTTACAGTCCTCTGTAGGTGATTCACCAAGTCAGCATCTTGCCCCCAACAATCTGGATCATTTTACTGATCAAAGGATGAACGGCTGAGTCAACCTTAAGCTGGTCATGATTGAAATCCTGGAGTGAGCAGTGAGTTAGCCTGCAGTATTCATTCTAACCAATGCACCACCATGGCTATTACATTATAAAATCACAAAATATATTTTTCAGAGTATGTTTCTTAGGAGGAAAACATAAATAAGCAAAAACCTAAGGCCCCAAATATTGATATTTCTACATGGGTATGTATGTTGGTTTCTACATCTTAAAGGTAAGAGCCAGTTTAATGTTGTGGTTAAGGCATCAGGTTAGAAAGAGGAAGACTGTGAATTCTACTTCTGTCCTAGCTACAAAGCCAGGTGGATGTTTTGAGTAAATCGCTCACTCTCAGCCCTAGGACAGAGGCAATAGCAAACCAGTTCTGAAAAACTTTACCAAGAAAACTGCAGGGACTTGTCAAGCAATCTCTGAGAACTGGACACAACTGAACAGAAGGGGAAAAAATACTTTATGTCCTCAAGCTGAGCTCAGCTCCAGGTAACTGCTCCCATGCCAGGTTTATCAGTGTTAACAGATTTACTAGCTATCTGAAACCTAATTAGTATTCAGAATGTTCTCATGTAGGCAGAGTCAAATTATTTTTATCATATAGATTCCCTTAGAGAGGAAAAAAAACTATATTTACATAATTTCCATTCATTATTTCAATGGCACCTTTTCAATACCCTGAGTGGCACAGTGGTTAAAATGCAGCATTGCAGGGAAACTCTGCCCACAGCCTGGAGTTCGATCCTGACAGGGGCTCCAGGTTGGTTCAGCCTTCCATCCTTCCAAGGTCAGCAAAATGACCCAGATATGCTGATGTAAACTGCCCAGAAAGTGCTGTAAAGTGCTATGGGGTAGTTTATAAGCCTAAATACTATTGCTATTGCTAATACTGCACTAAAAGACAACATGGGCTCGTTTGGTTTGGCTTAATATAAAAGACATTACCTAACCATGGTTAGTAATAAGCAGTGTTTAGGGCTCAATGCATTGTGCAAAACCAACCAATTCTTATGGCATCAACCAAGCTTATGGTAAGATGGGCGGCCGATTAATTTATAAATAAATAAAATATAAATAAATTTCTGGTTATTACAATATCTACACCTATTCATTCAGAATTCAGGGATGGTGTAGAACTAAATCCACACTGATCATGCTTTTTTCTGATGGATTTATTTGTTTGTTTATTTATTTATGATGTTGCACATTTCACTCTCCAGGTATAACTAGGGTAGAGAAGCAACACCCTCCTAATTCTGCTTGATATCTCAATGGATTTTGATACTATGGTCCTAGACCCATAGTATCAAATCAAATGCAAGGATTGGAAGTTCAGGCTTCCTTCTGTAAGTGAGTGGATCCAGTTAGCAGAAGCATGATGAGAGGTTGAGCCTAGGATCCTCTGCGTTTGTGGTGCTGCCGAAGTTGAATTTTCCCCTATCTATGTAAATGGCAATAGCAATAGCAATAGCAATAGCACTTAGGCTTACATACCACTTCACAGTGCTTTACAGCCCTCTCTAAGCCATTTACAGAGTTAGCATATTGCCAACACTGCACTGATGATGTTACCTAGTTAAGATAATGAAACACCTGCAAGAAAACAAGAAAGCTCAGAGAGCACCAAGGACCCCTGAACATGTCAACCCTGAGCTACACTCCTTTATTGGTGCCCCCAACAATCTAGGTCCTTATTTTACTAACCTCAAAAGGATGGAAGATTGAGTCAACCTTGAGCCAGTGAGGATCAAACACCTGGTAGTGGGCAGAGTTAGCCTGAAATACTGCATTCTAACCACTGCAGCACCACGGCCCCATTAAAGCCATTGGGGGAGGGCATCTGCTGACTCAGAGTCAGGCATATTCATTCATTTTTACATACATGTAAATGATGCTCAGCTGTCTATCTTAACACAGGCCAAGGAGGAGATGTGGTTACGACTCTACCCTTATGCTTCAAGGCTGTGATAGTCTAAATGAGGAGAACTTGATTTAGAATTAATCCCAGCAACATGGTTTTTAATGCAGAGGTCTTCTTATTCCAGATTCTGTCTATGGCTCTGGATGAGATTATGCTCCCTTGTATAGATTTTTTTAAAAAAAATGATTCTATGCCATTAAGTCAATGTCAAGTCTCCCCAGATAGATTTTTCTCCAAGACTTCTACTTAGAGATGGATTTTAAGGTGAGGAAACTCAGTTCTGCTTGAAGGAAATAGCAATAGCAATAGCACTTAGACTTATATACCGCTTCACAGTGCTTTTACAGCCCTTTCTAAGCAGTTTATAGAGTCAGCATATTGCCCCCAACAATCTGGGTCCTTATTTTACTGACCTTGAAAGGATGAAAGGCTGAGTCAATCTTGAAATAAGTACCGGTAGTAATTGTGCCTCAGAAGGTTTTTATTGAGATTCATCTTGTGTCCCAATTATGATGTTTCCTGGGATCAGGAGGCTTTCCTGACAGTTCATTCATGCTTTGGCCATCATATACCTTTTGCTCACTTCATTGGGGCTCTCTCTGAAGATCACCTGGAAACTGCAAGTGGTCCTGAAAACAATACCTCAAGCAGTTAGGGATGGAAAGTAACGTATTATGTAACACTCTGCTTTGAGAAGTTCCCTGTCTACTGGTTTACTTCCAGGTGCAATTCAACGTACAGACTTTTAGATCAGTGGTGGATTGCTCCCGGTTCTCTCCGGTTCTTGCAAACCGGTAGTAAAAGTGGTGGGAGGCTCCGCCCACCCATTCTGATGTCATATTTGGCGATCTGCGCATGCGCAGAAGCATGTGCACGTGCTCCCATTGCAAATCAGTAGTAAAGGTAAGTAGAACCCACCCCTGGTTTAGATCCATCCAAATTCAGGACCTGAATAGCTGCAGGACTGTTTTCCCTCTTGGTATATGTCCATCTTTTAAAATCCGGAAAAGGGGGCTTCCTCAGAATCCCTACTCTTAAGGATTGTCACTTTCAAGGATCCAGATCAAGCCTTCCAAAACCATGTTCTCTTTCTCTGGAAAAAGTTATCAGATGCCACCTGACTCTGTTAGTTTTTCATGAAGCCATTGTTGCAGCAAGTCTGTGGATCCTGAAGGGTTAGTCTTGTCTCTCGATATACTCTACATTATTGTGTATATGAAGTATAGTTATTCCTTGTCACTGGGAAATGTAACTGTTACATTATGTTCTTGTTTTAATCTTATTAAAAACAGTCTTATTTTGGTGGTCTTAAGTCTCTCATATATGAATTGACTGCCATATAGCCTTGGTAAAATTAATTGATTACATGCAAACTATAGTGAAGCTAACTATAGTTCATAGCACAAGAAGGCAATTTCCCCCAGTATCATACTGGAGAAGATTGCCTTAGTGGAAGTATGTTACATGTCAACTTCCATAATTCCTAGACAGCATTAACCTGAACCTTCATGACAATATAATGCAAAAAGGATCAAATATACTTATCCTCTTCACACCTTATTTGTATTTAGCAAAAGGCAATCATTACATATTGTAGATATTGAAGTTATATAAAGGTTAAAGTAAAATGACCCTATATGTAACTCTGTTTAATTACAATAAAATCTAGACTTCTTTACTTGCTACCTTTTTTCACTGACTCAAATAAAATAATATCTGAGTATTACACAACAAATCATAAATAATGCAAGACTTTCCTAGCATGAAGTGGAAGCATCAGCTAGTTTTATTATTTGTTTTTAGCTGCATATAATCTAGAAGAATCTAGTTTGATAGAGCAGAGCAAAACAAGAACTCCAGCTTAAACAGGTCAATGAGCAGTGGCTGTACTCCATTAGAATCAAAAGATGACAAATAGTTTCTCAGCTGTATCCAGTTTCTAGATCTTTCAGGAGACGCATCTAGATATCCAGAGGCTGGCTCCGGATTTGTGTTCAAAATTACTGATGCAGCTCTCCTTATATAGAGGTAAAACAGAATATAAGGAAAACAGGGAAGCATCTCTTTGTATCTCCCGATTAATTCCTGTGCTCTGGTCTGCTTTTTCCTTTGTTACCAAAACTTTAAGAGAATGCAAGGAATGTGGTGTGCTCTTTTTCTTTGGAAGCAGTTCACTACTTCTCTCCTTCCACAAAAGGAGAAGCAATTCCATCTGCGATCTTTCCAGAGCATAATTAAGATAGGTACCCGAAGAGGCAATGGGAGGCTCTTGACTTCCGTAAGAAAAAGTATTTTTGTAGCAATATATCGTGTCAAACTTTTGCTATGCTTTCCTTGGAATCAATCCATAAAAACCTTCCCTTCCCCAGCCATGAGAGACGTTCGCTTACCTGGTGACAAGGGACCCACAGAAAGGCTCCTGCGTATGAATTGCCTGCTTCAGTTCAGCATTTAATAGCAGGTCTGACCCAACCAATCTGCTGATCTAGAAAGAGTTGACTGAATAGACTGACTCATTTATGGAGAGAGGGAGAGAGACAGAGAGAGAGAGAGGCAGAAAGAGACAGAGACAAAGAAGAAGCAAAGGGGAAGACCCTGTCTACATATTTTTCTTCTGGGTTCTCTTAGAACATATGCGAAGACATTGCTTTGTAAGTATCATGCAGATTTCTTCCAAGTAGACAATTGAAATAGGAACAGTTGAGACAAGCCTCCTGGGGTTTGCAACATTTATGCCTGGTGAATAACTTAATACTAAAATGATAGCTGGGATTGGCCCTTAGTTCTGGAGGAGAGTGGTTCACTATCTGTAGACTGCAGAAGAAAAATAAATTATGGCTTATTGAGTTGCAGGAAAAAAAAGCTATTGGCTTTCTTCCCCTGTTTTCTGAGTAATCATGTGTCCAAGCAAGCCACATCAAATAATGTTATCATTGCTCAAGCCTCTTTGGTTTAAAATGGAAAGTGTCATTAGTCACTACAGCCAACAAAAGACATCAAACAGATGGGCAGTGACCTACCACAACAAATGAATCATTCTGATCTGTTCTCCAGACACCAGGCTCTTGCCTCTGTACCTGAGAGCATTCAAAAGACACCATTTGGGCAGGTAGGAGCCACTTTGGACTTCAGCAAAAGGCAACGTAGAAAATTCTATACAAAGTAAGTGATGTCCTACCTGTCAATGACTACTTCAGCTTCAACCACAATAATACACAAGCACACAACAGATACAAACTTAAGGTAAACCACTCCAAACTCAATTGCAGAAAATATGACTTCAGCAACAGAACTCGGAGCACTCGGAGGCTCCAACTGGTCCAGAATGCGGCCGCGTGGGTGGTTATGGGTGCAACCCGTTGCGCCCACGTGACACCCCTCCTGCGCGAGCTGCACTGGCTCCCAGTGGTCTTCCGGGTGCGATTCAAGGTGTTGGTTACCACCTTTAAAGCGCTCCATGGCATAGGACCCGGGTACCTTCGAGACCGACTTCTGCCACCAATAGCCTCCCACCGACCAGTCCGCTCCCACAGAGAGGGTCTCCTCCGGGTGCCATCAGCCAAGTTATGTCGGCTGGCGACACCCAGGGGGAGGGCCTTCTCTGTGGGAGCTCCAGCCCTGTGGAATGAACTGCCCCCCGAAATACGAAAGATTTCCGACCTCCGGGTGTTTCGCTGCGCTCTGAAGACCCTGTTGTTCCGCCAGGCAGGGCTATTAACATAACGTTTTAAATTGGGGTATTTTAAATTTCTGGGATTTTAATTGGAGCCTAATTATTTAATGATTTTAAATTTTAAATTGTTGTAGTGTTTTTTTGTGTTTTTAAATAGGCTGTACACCGCCCTGAGTCCTTCGGGAGAAGGGCGGTATAGAAATAAAATTATTATTATTATTATTATTATTATTATTATTATTATTATTATTATTATTATTATTATTATTATTATTATATGCTAATGTTGTTTGGAAAAAGTTCTTTGGACAACTTTGGACAAAGTTCCATGCCAAAGTTTTTTTGGACAAAGGACAGATATTATTTCATTAATGTCATAAGAGAAAAGAAGAGGAAAGTTAACATCTGTTAGAATCCAAACCAATTTTCTGTGATGGGATTCTTTGGACCCCAACAGATCCTATGTTTTAATCAAAATTGCCCAGGAGGTCTTCCAACCTTCAAGAGAGCTTTTCAAAGCCCACAGCAGGAAAGCCCAGTGATTCTCTCTACATTTTCTCTCTGGCACTGAGCATCCTTAGCACTCACACTGAAGAAATAAAGGCCAAGGAACTATCTGCAAGGAAAGAAGTGAGTTTCTGGATTCTTCCTCTGGAATCGTGGCATTCTAAGTAATCTCAGAGAAGAAAATCTAATGAATCATTTATCCCCTGGGCTTCTGCCCAAGGATTGTTGCATTGCCATTTGTGATATATGACATGGAATCTGGCTCAATGTCCAAAAAAGTTAATCTTTATATATTTTTCAATTATTTCTTATGAAACTTCTAGATGACTCTAGATTGTTATCCGGTTGTTAAACATTTTCTGGGAATATTACAGCCCAAATATCATAATGAAATGATATTTCATTATCATTTTTGTGATAATTGCTAAGCAAAGTGATAATGTTTTGACAGTATTTTGATTTGGAAGGTCTGGGTTTTGAAATATTTTGAAACAGAAAGGGTGATAGAAATCCAAAATAAGTCGACTCCCTGTGATGAACCTGGTGTAGTTAATTGGGCCAGATATTCCCATCACTTTCCTTTGTTTTGACTGCTTCTTTTTGTTTCCTTTTTTTTTAACATATACATAAATGTCAGACCACAAAAGCAATACAACTCAGGTTTGTTTGGTGTTTTCTGCAGGTGTGGCTTCCGTAGCACAAAAATCCTGCCCTGAATTACCTCCTACAAAAGCAGTTAGCCATTTCCTCCTGCTCCATATTGCAGGAAAATAAGCCCATACAAAAACAACAATCACCTCTGGACCAAGGCAGGGCATTTAATAGGTTTATATCACCATGCCGTTTTTAGACACCATTCTGTCCCTTTTCCTCTGCTTCGCTTTTTAGGCCTGCCTGAAAATATAAATAATGGTCAGTTATTTGTGGTCAGCAAATCAACCACTCACTCAGAATTTATCGTGCACACCGAGACCAGAGCTTGAAACAGGATATATTTAATCTCCAGGTGTTTCTTGCCCTGCTAATCCAGTCAAAAAACAACTAATGTCCAAATGAAACCAATGAAAAGAATCACATTTTCCCCTCATCTCCATTTTCAAAAGACAAGATCTGGTATTAGATCTAATCTTTAGATTCTATTTTTCACACTAACGACTCAAGATTTGGAGAATGGGCGTTATTTGAGCCTAAAGTTTTAGGACAGCCTGACCTAACTATAATACTGTTATCATGAGGAGGAGAGGCTAAATCATGTTTGCAGACATCCTTCTGCAGATCAGGGAGATAGAAACAATTAATCATGAGTTGTTATGTTGTTATTTCTGCAGGCTATTCAAAATCATCCTATCTTATCCCTTTTGCATCAATATCAGGAAGGAAAGATAATTATGATGTGAATTTCATCCCTGGTAACAGTTAATACAAGGCTGCACATTGTTCTTTTTCTTTTTTAATTCTGCCTTAATGGACTCGGCTGTTCACTGAGCAAAATAACAGAATAATAGACTAACAGAGTTGGAAGGGGCTTGGAGGTCTTCTAGTCCAACCTCCTGTTCAAGTGATAAATCCTATATAATTTCAGACAAATGGTTCTCCAATCTCTTCTTAAAAACTTCCAGTATTGGAGCCCCCACAACTTCTGGAGGCAAATTGTTCCACTGATTAATTGTTCTAACTGTCAGGAATTTTCTCCTTAGTTCTAGGTTGCTTCTCTCCTTGATTAGTTTCCATCCATTGCTTTTTTGTTCTGCCCTCAGGTGCTTTGTGGAATAGGTGGTTGACCCCTCTTCTTTGTGGCAGTCCCTGAGATATCAGAACACTATTACCCACTGTCGCCTCCAGTTCTCTAATCATCTTTGTTGCTCTTCTCTGCACTCTTTCTAGAGTTTCAACATCTTTTTTATATCGTGGCAACCAAAACTGGATACAATATTCCAAGTACAATCTTATAACTAAGGCATTATAAAGTGGTATTAACACTTCACGTGATCTTGATTCTGTCCATCTGTTAATGCAGCCTAGGACTGCATTGGCTTTTTTGGCAGCTGCAGCACACTGCTGGCTCATATTTGAATGGTTGTCCACTAGGACTCCAAGATCCCTTTCACAGTTATTACTATTGAGCGTGGTATTACCTTTTCTATACGTATGCATTTGATTTTTCTTTCCTAAATGTAGAACCTTACTTTTTTTTCACCAATTAATTTCTTTTTTGTTTAGATAGGGCCCAGTGATCAAGTCTGTCAAGATCTTTCTGTATCTTGAGCCCATCTTCTGGAGTATTGGCTATTCCTGCCAGCTTGGTGTCATCTGCAAATTTGACAAATTCCCCTTCTATCCCTTCGTCTAAATCAGGGGTGAAATGCTCCCGGTTTGGACCGGATCGCCCGATCTGGTAGCGATGGCAGCAGGTGGTTCAGAGAACCAGTAGCAAAAATCCCTGCGCTCCCCCCCCATGCCCAGCTGAGCCGCACGATTATCAGAGGCTTTTTTTTCTTTTAAAAGCATTTTTTTCTACAACTTCTTCTGCTGAAAAAATGCTTTTAAAAGTAAAAAAAAAGCCTCTGATGATTGCGTGGCTCAGCTGGGATCTCAGAGGCTTTTCAAAGCATTTTTTCTGCAACCTCTTCCGGGAAAGAGGTGGTTAAAAAAATGCTTTGAAAAGGCTCTGACGATCCCAGCTGTGTTGCCTGATCATCAGAGCCTTTTCAAAGCATTTGTTTAACCACCTCTTCCACTGAAGAGGTTGCAGAAAAAATGCTTTAAAAGTCTCTCTGATGATCCCAGCTGAGTTGCCTGATCGTCAGAGAGACTTTTCAAAGCATTTTTTAAAACGATCAGGCAACTCAGCTGGGATCATCAGAGAGACTTTTAAAGCATTTTTTCTGTAACCTCTTCAGTGGAAGAGGTGGTTAAAAAAATGCTTTGAAAAGGCTCTGACGATCCCAGCTGTGTTCCTGATCGGCAGAGGCTTTTCAAAGCATTTTTTTGCATTTGCAGAAAAAATGCTTTGAAAAGTTAAAAAAAAAAAAAAAGTTGGCCACGCCCACCCAGTCACATTACCTCCCCACCAAGCCACGCCCACAGAACCGGTAGTAACAAATTTTACATTTCACCCCTGGTCTAAATCATTGATGAAATAAAATGAGGGTGTTTGGAAGACAGGGCATTACTGAACATATGGAGAAGATAATCCTGATATTCCTTTTCAACTACTTTTACGTATTTTAAAATTGACTGCAGGTAATCCAATATATAAAACATTATCTTACTTTAATACATAAAAATCATCAAAGTGTAACATGAGGGCACACATTCCAAGCAAAGGCTGGAGTCAAACAACACAATCAAAATAAAAGAAACAATACATATGATGACTTATTGTAATATGTGAACCCAGTCAATGAGTTGTCCCAAACTGTTCTCGAACACATGGAATATGCAGCTAAAACTATGACTTTTAGACCCAAAGCAATTGTGCTTCTTTAGGTGACATGTACAAAGCGGACCCAAGGAAAGTGGAAAGCTCTCTGAGGATAACAAGCAGCATGGGATATGGTCAGGAATGGAGGGAATGGAGATCTGCAATGTACATGCATTTTTTTTTCATTTTAAAACCTGAAAATGATTTCAGAATTAAGAATGGCAAGTGATGGTGAAGAAAAGCTGCTAAATACATTGCAGAATTCCAAACTATTGCTGTCAAATGATGATGATGATAGCATTACTAAAAGGATTAATTCAGAATACAGGGAGAAAAAAGGGTACGTATGTGGCGTTTGTTATGGTACTGATAATGTTCATTCTTGTTTCATTTTTACTCACCAGTCCTTGTATCTTTATTTCACAACAAATACTTCTTCTTCTTTGTAACCTATAATGGGATAGGAATAAATATATCTTCTGAAATATTTTTTTTATAAGAAGGTAGTTCCTTTGCAGAACACAATTACATCAGATAGAAAATGGAATTATGTGACTTGTTGATAGTGTATGGGGCAGTGACTTTCTCTGAGCATAAAATATTCATAGAGATGCTTAGGAGAAAAAAATGGAGGAGGAGGTTCTGTACACATGAACTTCCAGAAGAAAAGATAGGATATAACCCAAATATATAAATAAAAATGATTGTATGGACCATGAATTACTTTTCTGGTACTATTTTGAGGTCAATATTAGAGCACAAGAGAGCAACAACAAACTGAAAAATGCAATCATTTGAACGTTTAAATCTAGAAATACTCAATTTCTAGATTTAATATATATATAGTCATGTTATGCTTAAAGGGTTATATATAGTGATATACATAACATGACTTATATATAGTCATGTTATGCTTAAAAGGAAACTTGGTGTTTCAGTTGAAAAAAAATATCCATAGACATGTGATGTCAATTGAAAAATACCATTTAGCTTTTTAAAATTTATTTTTATTATTTTCCTGAAATACCACTTTTTTCTCTACCCTGGACACATTCCATGAATTCCAACATGTCCAGTCCTCTTTTGCTGAGTTAATTCTTCTCCTTCTCCTTCTCCTTCTCCTTCTCCTTCTCCTTCTCCTTCTCCTTCTCCTTCTCCTTCTCCTTCTCCTTCTCCTTCTCCTTCTCCTCCTCCTCCTCCTCCTCCTTTTTAGTAATGGAAATACAGTATGAGAAGGAAGGTTCAGCAAAAGATGTGCATTTGGCAAATTAAAATAGCTGGAGAAAATCTGTATTTATGAATGGGAATGGCAATTATGTTTACAAAACATGGTATTGAATTTTTAAAAACCAGTTGTTTACTTGAAGATTGTGTTTTCTCATTTTCTTAGAGTAAGTCATGGAAGCTGCAGTGACCCCTATTCTCTTGACCAAAACAAACATTCACAGACACCTCCACAAAAAGCAAAAGGGTAAATGAAGGGTTTTCAGTATTCTAACACTGGACAACAAAATTATAAGCTTGAGTTGCCAGTACTTTTAGTTCTGGGTCCTTTTATAATTAAATCCTGTAAATGGATGCAATGCAGCTTGTCACTTATGAAATAGGCTGTTCTGCAAATAGAAATTCCTTCCTGGGACTCTGTATGCTATGTTCAATTCCCCACCTCCTGCTGCAACATCCAAGTTATATATAGTCATATCTAGAGACAAATGTAAGGCTGTTGTGGCAAAAATGGAACAGGAATAATGGGAAAGGGTTATGCATTCGTGTCTTTGAGCCTTTCTGTCTTGCTAAATGAATCAGGCTAGAAACTGGGAGGCCATGAGTTCTAGACCAGCCTTTGGAAGTCCTTGGGCCAGTCTATCTCTCTCAGCCCTAAGAGGGAGGTAATGGCAAACCACTTCTGAAATCTTGCCAGGAAAACTGGAAGGACCTGTCCAGGAGTCTACTGGCGTCAACTCACTTACAAAAACAAAAACAACAACAACAACAAAAAAAAAATAAACAAACTGCAAGATATATGTTGGATCATCTTTGCAGGTAACATTTAACTAGCTAAGTGGCCCTCTGTCTCACTAACTGGGAGAAGGAAAGCTCCACACATTACTGTGTGTAAACATAAAAACATAAACCATAAACTTAAAACATAAACCATCAAAGTGGCTTCTTCTTTTGCTATGTCAAATATGATAATGTGGAGGCTGTTTTTTCCCACCTGTCCTAAGTTTTGATATTTTTCACAACAAAAATTGTTTCTTGTGAACTTTTACATTTTCCCCAGAATCTCAAGGCAGGAATCTCTCTCTTTTCATTCATGTGAACTTGGTTTAATTGGAATTGTATGATTGGTTAAAAGTTCTATTTATAGGTTGTGATCTAAACACAGACCTTTATATTTTTAGATTTAAGCATTCAATTGATTGCATTTTTCAGTTTATTGTTGCTCTTTGCAATATAATCCCAAGGAGATCATATCATATATAATAATATTATTGATGATCATATCATATAATATATATATATACATATTCATATACATACATATATATATATTTCGCTGATAAAGAAATAAAGGGAGACTAGTATAGATCTATTTCAAGCTATTTAGCTCTCATCAGCTAGCCATACTCCTACTTGGATTCGAACTTGGGCTGCCTGTATTCTAAAGATACGAGTTCCGTATCAGACAAGAAAATATCAAATAGCTTATGAATGAACATTAAGTATTAGAAGTATTATGTTAGCTATAGTGGAGTTAAGGTTTCAGGGGGGGATTTAGTAGTCTGAGGATAGATAGGTTAATTTAGCTCATGATTGTTAATTGAAATACCTTGTATTTTGCTCTGGGAAGTCTGGGGGGGAGGGGAGGGAAAGGGTGGGGGGAATATTGGGGGGGGAAATCCTTTTTTTTCTGTAAAACTTTTCAATAAAAAAAATAAAAATACGAGTTCCAGGTATATTAGTAAAGAAAGAAGCAGACATCCTGCGAGCTCCGGAACTTAAAATTTTTAAATTTTAAAATAATTAAAATTTTATTTTACTAAGCTTTTGTCAGCCATCTGCTGACATCGTCAGAGTATCCATCATACTCTCCATTATACCCTCCATCATCCAGCATGACGACAGCAAAAACAACACAGCTAATTACAAGTGGGAGATGGCTGGAAGGGCCTATTACACGTACAATGGCCAAATTGATTAATGGCATATAAAGGCAGAGATCTCTGTAATGGTAGTTTAATACTCTGACGATGTCAGCAGATGGCTGACGAAAGCTTAGTAAAATAAAATTTTAATTATTTTAAAATTTTAAGCAGGATGTCTGCTTCTTTCTTTACACACACACACACACATACACGAAAAGAAAAGAAAACAAATACTGTACCTTTACAGGGAGGATACATGGGATGAGGGTGTGGCTAACTGATGAGGACTAATAAGTCCAAAATAGATCTATCTTAGTCTCCTTAGTCTCCCAATGGGCAGCAGGGTGCTTGCTGGCTGCCTGAAAAAAAGCCTAGAAACTAGTGGATTGTGATTTCACTGAACTAGGGCTGCATAAAAATCTTGGTTTATGTAGGAAGAACCTGGCTAAAGAGAAATATACATAAAGGCCTACGAAAAGAAAAGAAAAGAAAACATATATATATATATATATATATAAAACACCAGCCTGAAGATGACGAATGAGACTTCATCGAAACATCACCAAGACACTTCCAATTTTACGTGGGAGAAAACCCGGATAACCATATGATATTAAATGTTGACGTTTAGTCTGGCAAGCCTATGTAGATCCATGCAGAAAGAGAACGGTAGAGGTTGATATACTTAAAAATATCTGCACAACACCTATATGCAGTGAATCTATTGTATTCAATGCATATATGTGTTGTACAAATATCTTCATGTTCCCACTAAAGCAAGAAAAGTTACACATAGTAAAGTTCCATACACATGGAATTTTATTACAAAGTCTTCTGGAAACTAAGCATAACCATTTCAATGAACATCTATTGAATGAACCTTGTAGCTGGTATCCTTAAGATTTATATTGACTGTTTCCCTATGACTATCATTAAGTGTTGTACCTTATGATTCTTGACGAATGTATCTTTTCTGTTATGTACACCAAGAGCGTATACACCAAGACTATCCAATCACACTTGGCCAATAAAGAATTCTATTCTATTCTATCTACAGTCTAATATTGGTGTCCCATTATCTTTCTAATTATTCAATAGTTTGCAGTTTTGATTCCCAATGTTGAGGGGTTGTGGGGGAAGAGGTTCTCAGTTGACATGTCTCTTTCTTCCAGTTTGCTACTGCTGAAATGTGTTGTCCATTTGCTTGTCTCATTCTGAATTCAGTAGACATTACCATCAAGAAAGAAGGAAGAAGATATATCCCCATTATTTTTTGTTCTCTCACTGGAGAGGGCAGAAAATCAAAGAGGAACATGAAGGAGAAGGAATATCAGCAAAGCAAACTAAATGTGCTATATCACTAAGAGATAATAGACTAGGTTTTGTTTAATGGCAGTGAGGCAGAAACAGTAGGAGCAGAGTAAGTATCTTGTTGATGGATATGCTTCAACCCTGCATGATTGACAGAAAAGACTGGTGGTCAGTGGTTGCAATAGCTTCATCCTGTAATTTGGGATCAGTTAAACACATATACAAAACAATATGTTTACTTGAAGGCCTTTCAATTATAAGTCCAAAATGATCCAAAATGGTTAGCCTTCAAAGAATGAGAAATGAGGATGGGAGTCAGAGAGAAGAGATAGGCTAAATTTATCTTCCTGATTGTATTTTTGAGAAATCTAATTAAGGACTTTTTGAAATATGTGCATTTATCGGGACAGAAGGTAGAAAAAAATGCAAACCTAAAATTGGTTTTCCGCTACAATTACACCTGTTGAACCAGTTCTCAGAACTTCAAATCCAGTTCTCAAAAAGCAAATTGTGCCCAAAATTAATTATGTAAATAGGAAAACATTTATAACTCATTTTGAATTGCATTATGCAATCCAGACATATATGTTTGAACTTCCATATGCATGTAACCCTCATCTCTTCATGAACTAATACTCATTTGTATTACAATATCTCATGAGATTACCAGAAATACTGGCCTTTGGGTGTGTATCTCATTTATTTATGAATTACTGCATATATAGACAGTAACAATATATAATATGGCAGATTTGTTCCTGATATGCTTCTTCTCACCCCCATGCTCCTATCCTGTAATACCAGCTGCTATAATAACTATGTTCCCTGTGCATTTGTTCAACAGTTGAAATTCATTAGTTGAAATTCCTTTGGGATATTATTGGGATTTCTCCAATAATATGCAAATTGTTTCAAAAGAATACGTTGGTTACTAAATGAATGATCCTAAATCAAGGATTACCTGTATTTATCAAGGTCATGAATCCACAACAGCAGCCTCAAGAGTCTCCCTAGCTTAGCATCCTCTATTTGGATGGATGATAGAGCATTGACATAACTTGCTTTTCAGTGACTCATTCTTCCGATGAGTTGAACTGATATGTTAATTTCCAAGATGTTATCAAAGGCAATTCCATACAAAACCTACAAGTAGACAAGATACTATAACTGAAACTTATAACTGAGATTTATGAGCTTAATTAATGCTCAGGAATGCAGATAACATAAGGGTAATTCTTGGAATTGTTATGAAATTACTATACCTGGACTAATACTTATGCATTCAACATTGCTAATTCCAGCCCTTGCAAAAAGATCAGGTGGAAAAAATGGGTGCAACCGTACTTAATAAATGTTGCTATACAAGTTAAAAACACTGTTTTCAGAATATAACTGGGAAGTTCATTTCTTTGCAATTCTTTGAGTTTTACTTTATCACTCAGAACAAGCTCCCCCAACAAATTCACAAAACAAGTATAGAAAAATCAGATGAAATTGGAAAATTAAGCAAAGCCCGCTATTTTTTTTAAAAAAGTATACAAATTATATAGTAAAAATGAAAAACCATTACATTTAAATTACTGATTAAATTATGTTTTCAACGTGATAAAGGATTTCACATGAAACACTCACAGGTGAATGCTATACATTTCCCCCAACCATTTTCACTTTGATATGCATTTATCCACCTAATTTCATTGTTCACTTTTTACTTATTATAATGTTAATTATCAATTGGGCACCAAGCTAGATTCAACTGTTTACTTCTGACCGATAAGCTCATATGTGATTTGGGGCTAGGACAAATGGATTCACCTTCTGTGTACTGATGGTTGATTGTTAAGAGCCTCAAAGAAAATCTTGCCTTGTTCACTGACAAATGATAAAGTATAAATTGGTACTGTACATGTAGGTCTTCTCTGCAGTAGTATCTGTGCTCTAGAACAGTGGTCCCCAACCTTTTTATCGCCGCGGACCAATCAGCCTTTGATAATTTTACCGTGGCCCGCTGAGCGCGCGCAGGGGTGGGGGCTTTGGGCCACACGTGCGTACCTGCGCGGGGCTCTCTTCCCTGGAGCCTTTGCGCACGGCCCAGGAGCTTTTGCGCACGGCCCAGGAGCTTTTGCGCACAGCCCAGGAGCCTTTGCGCTGCAGCGTTCATGTCCCCCGGCCACTGCGCGGCCCGGTGCCAGGTACTCCACGGCCCGGCACCGGTCCGCGGACCGGGGGTTGGGGACCACTGCTCTAGAATATTCCTTCCACTGAAACCCAGAAGGTCTTACATCTCTTGGATGTCTATTGAAAATCTGACTCTTCACTTGGCCTCTTCTTTCAATGTTGTCTTCGTCTTTCAATGTTGTGAATTTGCTTGGTTTTGCCCTCTTTGCCACACACTACTTTTTAAATTATAGTGTTTTTGATGAGGCTGAGCCCAAGGGCGGGATAAAATGCATCATCAGTTTGGAATCACTACGCTCCCACAAGAGATCTAAGTTCAGCCGCCCATGAATTCCATTGACTTCTATCTAGCGCCAATTTGCCTTGATTTTAGTAGTTCGGATTTTTGTGTGTAGGTAGGTAGACTTAAATGATTTTTAAGTATTTTATTTTTGTATTTTAATACTCTTTAATTTTATACCAATAAACCATCTAGAGATATCATTTCATAGAAAGCAATACATTAAAGTCAATAAATGAACAAAATAATGTTCCATGCATTTGATAATTTATACTTTTCCCAAAGCCTGTGTCATTACACGTCTTCATATTTCGGCTAACATAAGATTCTTTGTAGTTTTTAACACATGGAAAAAAACCTATGGCCTCTATATTCTTTCAAAGGTTTCACTGAGGACAAAGACGTGCCATTATTTATATTACAATTTCAATTCTGGATATTATGAAGGAAGTAGTTCAGTTTCCACCCATGGAGAAGATGAGGAGATAGCTTAACACACCCTATAACTAGCCTTATCCTTGTGAGAAAAAAAAAGGACTATAAGTAGCCTTATCCTTGTGAGTTGAAAAAAAATGTTTGAGTTAAATATGTAATTAAAGTTGGTTTAATTTAGAATGCATGAATGGGTGGATGATTTTGATTGAGGGCTCCAAATTCAAAGCAGGAAGTATCAAATCTGTAGATTGTTCCCTCTGGCCTTTTCCATTTGCTTTTGAAACTGTTTATCAACATTTCTGACACCAGGAAGGCCCAGTACAAGATGTTGGGAAGATTGGACAGAGGCAGGGTGGGCTGCTGGGGGTTCACATAGGTTGATCCTCTAGCTAGGATTCTGCCCAGTTCTGTGAACTCCCAAATCTCATGCCTGGCTGGCCCTGCCCTCCCCTCCCCTCCCCAAAATCTCAATGCGACCCATTTTGGTTGCCAGGTAAGTACAGAGTTCGCACAGAGGCTCTGGGAGAGCAAAAAACGGGCCTCCTAGAAGTTCCAGAAGACTGGAAATGGGCCATTTCCAGCCTCCAGAGGACCTCCGGAAGGCCGGTGGCAGCCGTTTTTGCCTTCCCGGAGGCTCCAGGAAATCCTCCAGAGCCTGGGGAGGGTAAAAAATGGTCCCCTCACCGTGGTGTAGGAGGTCGACTAGGCCATGCCCACCATGGCCACGCCCATCCAGCAATGGGGCAGCGAACTCGTTGCTGAGATTTTTGAAGCTCACTCCTGGACAGAGGTCATGTTCAGATGAATTTAAAATCAAAAGGAGAGCCGCTAGAGGTACATTCCTCCTTCTTGACTTTGATTCCCTCACAATTCTTACAACTGGAAGATGATAGATAATAGGACGGTTGGGAAAGTTCAGGAAAGGGGTATGGAACCCTTTCCTTGCTTTCACCTTTTAATCTGTTGCCAGCACATAATTAGAACACTCAGTTCTTCCAGAACGAAAGTCTTCTGTGGAATGCCGTAGATGATTTTGCCTAGGGAGGAAATCTAATGCAATATTATACAGGTAGTCCTCAACTAACAACCACAACTGAGTCCAAAATTTATGTTGCTAAGCGAGAAATTTGTTAATTGAGTTTCCCCCCATTTTACGACTTTTCATGCTGCATTTGTTAAGTCAAACACTGCAGTTGTTGAATTAGTAACAAAGTTGTTAAGTGAATCTGGCTTCCCCGTTATACTTTGTTTGCCGAAGATTGAAAAAGGTGATCACCTGACACCCCCCCCCCCCCGGACACTGCAACCATCATACATGTGAGTCAGTTGCCAGGTCTCTGAATTTTGATCATGTGACCATGTGGGTGCTGCAATGGTCATATGTGTGAAAAATGGTCATAAGCCACTCTTTTCAGTGTCATCGTAACTTTAAATAGTCATTAAATGTTGTAAGTCAAGGATTACCTGTATATATACCAAGATGTATTTACCTTTATATAACTTTTCTTTTGAAATTATATAAGTTTTCTGCTGTGTGTTTTTTATTAGAAAAAGAGATGGTAAAATAAATAAATAAAGGAAACTTAGAATGGAGGCACGAATGCTTCTTTGATTCTATTTGGATCACTTACTGTACAATGGTTTCAATTCTCCTGAGCAAAATAACATTGAAACAAACAACTCTTATGAGAATCAATTCCTCTCTTTCTCTTTTCCCACTTAAAATGGCTCCATATCTGCTTTTCTACCCACAAAATAAAAGATATTTTCCCATAAATAGAAGAATGACTGTACATGGGGAAAGCGGGGGGGGGGGGAGTATTGCTGATCAAGAAAATAATAAAAAATAAGGGATTAAGTAATCCATCTCTATTTTTTTTTATCTTTCACACAAACAATTTAACCTTCAACTGTGACTTTTTTCCCCCAGTATTCATTGTCCTAAGACATGCATTGTATCACTCTTTCTTACCTAGATTATTAGGAAGCTCTCAGATATGACAATTTCCCCATAAATCTTACCCAGTGATCACACATTATACTGGAAGGATACAGTATTTCCCTTGAAGTCATTAGTCAGGATCTGCTAGAAATGTGATTTCAGCAGAGATGGAATCAGGATTTGGTTTTTGCTCAACCAGAGTTGTGTGCACCATTCAACAAAGCAAAATTTACCCCAGGTATCAAATAAAAATACTAAGGTTGCTGGGAGTTCCTGAGATAAATGAAATCATCTTTCATAGCAACAAATATTATGGTGGTAATAACCCCTGGAGTGCAATTTAATTATTCTGCAACATAGATTTCATTGGCTGTAGGGACTTCAATCATCTAGTGATCCTTGAGTGCCAGCACCATTCTTTCTTTTGTTCTTTTAGAAGAACATTGTATTTTAAAAGTAAAAATAATACAGTGAGCGTATGTCTCTATGGCTTTATACAAAGACAGGAAAAAGAAAGCATGCTCCAGCAAACGGTTTCAGCCCTAGAGGGCTCTGGCAAACATATGCCAACACAGGTACTAATAACATGCTTGGTTCCCTGATCTGGGTAAGGTCCAGCTATAGCAGTATCCCAAAATAGTCTATGAAACAGTATTGCATTTGATTCATAAGCCAAAAAATAAACACAACCCAACCCATTACTGGATATCTGAGAGTCATCAGGCACTAGAATAACACTGGGTTGTTTTTTCTAGGTTTAGAATAAATGTAATTGGGTCATATTATTCTTTTCCTTGCTACCCACGTTGCTGTAAGCCCAAGTATTATAAAGGCAATGAGGGGTATAAACTTTAAATGGAACATTTGAATGCAATGTTCAAGGAAACACGTTGGCTTTACAGTATATCAAGATGCTGAGATATGTTTCCTTAGATCCACATGATTTGGAACACAGCATTTCACAAGTAGAAACAAATGGAAAGACATGTGGTACACACACTAAAAAATAGCCATGTGATTCCAAGCCACCACCACGTGCTAACTGTTCCATCTGCTCCAAAGTATCAACACTTGGAGAGAAACAGGAGAACATTTGAGGCTGAGCAGGAATCCTGCAGAGGCTTCTCAAACTCTCCTGAGCCATTTGTCCCACCTGTTTGATGTGAAAAAACAATCAAGGAAGAGAAGAGGGTCAACTCTGACCTCCAATGTGGGACCTCCATTACTTTACAAATTTCTTACAGTGGGGATTTAGCAAAAGAAAAGCAAACAAGCAGGCAAAATCCTTTGCACCATCTCATAGATATTTTGGCAGGATTTGTATAATTAAAGACAGGACTAAAGGTAACTTATATCTAGGACCAGTTTTCTCATTCTTGCGAATGCAGCAGCTAGAGAATTGGCATCTAAGCGAAATTAAATCTTTCCCTGCTGCCTCTCAGCAAATATTCTTAGAAACTTTTCCCATGAATTCACCCATGTTCAAAGGTGGCCCATCACTAATAAAAGTGCAGAGATGGGGAAGAAGGATGCCTTTCTGACTTCTGATCATTGGTCTTTGAGATTATCCCTGGGTACAGATATGAAAGGAAGGAGCCCTTGATTAAGTCTCTACCTTTGTAGCCTGGATGGATTTTCAATACAGAAGGTAGCAATATTTAGATTATCTGTCTTTTACAGCTACCAGTAACCTATACAAGATTTTCTGTCTTTTCCTCATCCATTTCCTGCTTGCTCGAGCATTCTTGGCCATCTCTGGGTAATATTATCTTACCTGCTAGAGGGCAATTCATCTGACAGAGCTGAAGCTTTCGCCGTCTGGATTAGGAAGCAAAGCCTGTATGAAAGAGAAGAGTGCCAACACAGTTGCAGGTTTCTTTCTCTTACTCTGATGCTGCCTGCGTTTTCCGCCTTCTCCTCTCTCTGTTACTGTGGAGAACAAATGTGACAGGCCACAACGTGCATATCAGGGCTTGGAAGGTTTCCAAGGTGTCCACTTCAGCAACGGCTCCGTTGGATAAGAAAAGTCCTGGGAATCGCTGTGGTTACACTTTATGCCTCAGAGATCCTGCTAGACGGAGCAGGGAAAAGAAAACCCTTTCCACCTAAAACCACAAGTTGACACAGAGCAGAAAGAAGTGACAGGAGAGGAGGGATGAAACCTGAAACAGCCTCCGGTAAGTAAGAACAGCCAGCTCATTCTGAGTGACTAGCAGTCCTTGGCAGGCAGGAGCTGCTGCAGTAGCTCCGTGCTGTAATGAATCACCCTCCAATGGGCTCTTTCTAGATTGATAATTGAATAAGATGGACCACTCAGCTGAGCTGCGGAGATATTTTCAGACTCCCACTTCTAAGGAAAGAATGGACTGCACCTCCGTTGGACTTCAAGTGTTCTCCATCATTTTTTTCCTCTCAAAAGTGTCATAGTATTAGGGCAACATTAGGCAGAATGATGATTTTAAAAAAATCTTGGTCTGTCTGATCATATCTAAAATGGCATGTAAGTGGGATGGTGTCTGATTTTAAAAGAAAAGGGGTGAGAGCAGTGGTGAAATCCAATTTTTTTTACTACTGGTTCTGTGGGTGTCGCTTGGTGGGCATCGCTTGGTGGGCGTGGCAGGGGAAGGATATCACAAAATCTCCATTCCCACCCCACTCTGGGGCCAGCCAGAGGTGGTATTTGCCGGTTCTCCAAACTACTCAAATTTCTGCTGCTGGTTCTCCGAACTGCTCAAAATTTCCACTATTGGTTCTCCAGAACCTGTCAGAACCTGCTGGATTTCACCCCTGGGTGAGAGGCATCAAGTCCTCTTTCTCTACTGCCTCTTCTTATCTCTTAGGGTCCTTTTGTCTTAACAGAACATGATAGCAAAAGAGTCCAGCTGAGTGGGAAGAGGGTCCAGAAACTTATTGGAAGCAGCCATTTACAAATTAAAACCTGGGCCAGCTTCACAAGGCTGTTATAAAGTTTAGATAAGCATAGTAGCTAATTATAAAAAGAAAAAAAGAGAGAGAGAAGAGACTGACAGGGATAAAGCAGGCAGTAAGGGGCCTCTGCTTCTTCTCTTCCCTTTATCCTGCCCACCCATTAGTTTGCATTCTCCCTCTGAACCAGCGGCAAATGGAAGCTCCTTCAGACCCTGTAACTCTGGTGATCAAGAAAGGAACTTAGTAAGACGTGGTCTAAGGCAGGGGCTCTGTGGCTCTGGAGCCCCATGTGGCTCTTTTACCCCTCTGCTGTGGCTCCCTGTCACTCAAAATATGCGTCACAACCACCAATGTGTGACACCCGCCAGCATGTGATTTATTAAGCTTTTCAACCCCTGATAGGCCAACCTTGGATAAATCCAAGAAAAGAAAAGTTTCAGAAGAAAACAGAACATTTAATTCAACTACATATGCTAGTTTTGTGGCCGCTCAGGAAATAGTCAGGCATGGGAAGGGTTTTGTGGTTCCCAGTGTTTTCTTTTCTGTGGGAAATGGGTCCAAATGGCTCTTTGAGTGTTTAAGGTTGCAGACCAGGGGTGAAATGCTCCCGGTTTGGACTGGATCACCCGATCTGGTAGCGATGGAGGAGGGTGGTTCGGAGAACCGGTAGCACCCCCCCCACCAATGCCCAGCTGAGCCGCACAATCATCAGAGGCTTTTTTTTTTACTTTTAAAAGCATTTTTTCTACAACTTCGGCCAAAAAAATGCTTTTAAAAGTAAAAAAAAAAAGCCTCTGAAGATCGCGCGGCTCGTCAAAGGCATTTAAAAGAAAAGAACCCTTGTTTTCTTTTAAATGCTCTGACGATCCAAGCTGAGTTCCCTGATCGGCAGAGCCTTTTTAAAAGAGCCTCTGCCGATCAGGGAACCCAGCTTGGATCCTCAAAGCCTTTTGAAAACATTTTTTACAACCTCTTAGCCGAAGAGGTTGTAGAAAAAATGGTTTTAAAAGTAAAAAAAAAAAAAAATGGCCATGCCCACTCAGTCACATTACCCCCCCACCAAGCCACGCCCACAGAACCGGTAGTAACAAATTTTAGATTTCACCCCTGTTGCAGACCCCTGGTCTAAGGAGACACGGTCTCATATCCTACTTATACATTTAATTGTAAGAAATGAATATTCCAGTTGCCTTACCCAGTTTGACCTACTGTCACATTCTCTGGCCTACATTCGTCTTTATCACTCACAGAATTGACCCACAGGGAAAACTCTAATGAAAAAGCTATCACCCAATTCTCCAGGTCAGACAAAATAGCTGCAGAGGATTAGGAAATAACGGCAACTCCTTTCCCCCAAAATAACCCAGAGTCCCAATACTCTAAGGCCAAAGAGTTTACATATACAGATTGATTGATTCTCTCTTGTGGCTTATATTTCATTCCAGTCAGATCAGTAGCTGAAGGTCATCTATTAGAAAAATTTAAAAATCATCCATACAGGAACAGCAAACTATTTCATACAAAAAAAAAAAAAAAAAATGCATAACAAGAAGTTTCCCCTCATAACAAATCTGTTCCTAAAGTTCTCTGGAATATTGAGGTTTAAATGGTTTTCAACAAACAAACAAGCATACATTCGAAATCCTGATCAGTCTAATTTTTGGAGAAGAGAGGGAGAAAACTGAGAAGGCTCATTTTTGTGGTTCCTGAAAGGGACCAATTCTAAAAGAGGATCCGAAAAGAGCTCATCATCCTGATTTTATTGGGTGGGTAAGAAAGCAGTCTTAAGCCATGTAGAATGTTGGAGATGACAACCAGAATCTTAAACTGCAGCTAGAAGGAAACTGTTAACTGGTGCAGCTTTCCAAGCAGAAGGGATAGACTCAGGGGCGGGTTCCAAATCCTGTCGCTACCGGTTCACTCGTGTATACGGCACTTCTGCGCAGAAGCAGAAGCATCCGGTCAGGTGGGCGGAGCCTCCTGCTGCTGCCGCTACTGGTTTGCCTGATCCAGTGTGAATCGGTAGCAACCCACCATTGGATATACTCCTAAACCTAGAGGCTCCTTTCTTTACTTGAGTTACTATTCAACTGAAGCTTCTGTGTAGTAGTCAAGGGCATCCCAATGTACAGCACATTACAATAGTCCAGATGACAAACAATCATAGATGACAAACAATCCTAACTGTATACTAGATGTAGTTGTGCAAAGATCTTTTATTCATAACTGTACTTGTTCTTCAAATGGGAACTGAGTCCAATAAGATCCTCAAGTTATGAACTAATTTCATATGTAATGCAGTGCATGACCAAAGATGGAATATTCCTGATCTTGGACGGCTTCTGAAGCTATGATCACTCCATCCACCTAATATTAAATCCGAACCTGTTAATTCTCATCCAGATTCAGAATGGATAGAATTAAAAGTAAATTTAAACTTCTTTCATTGGTTCATCGCAGTTGTTAGGTGAGCAATTGCTAGTGTGATCTGTCCGAGGTCCTGACAGGGGCTATTGTGCCCTTGCCTTTGGCAACCCCTTGGTACCAGAATCATGTGTCCCTTCTCTTCCAGATGTGCCAATGAAGGGCCAATGAAGTTGAGTGATCTTTAGGAGGATTCAAGAACAAAGAAACAATATTCTAAATATATCATCTACAAACATGCTTAACAGAGGCAACACAACTCTAGCTGATCAAGATAAGTTTCTTGGACTGCTTTCCTCCCTCTTTCTGTTGGCCTTCCATTTCTGCATGGAAAATTTTCAGTCTCTCTTGCTCAGTCTCTCTTCTCCCCAATATATGCTTTTTTTACTTTCATTAAAAAATGTTACCATCCACCAATGATACCTTGGCTTTAACTCCTCAGTCTCCTTTGTTTCCCATATTCAATAGACATCACCTCATTTTATAACCTTGTAAAAATGCCTTTGTCAAACTTCGTTGTTATCTCCAAATAAATGAATTTCCATACGCCTGATCTTTGAGGAAATTTTTCTCTTTATTGAGCATAATGAACTGACTCTGACTCAATGCGTAGTTAGCACTGAACTTTGCCGCCCCCCCAAAAACCTCTCTTTCCGGTTCCCAATTCTCTGCGTCTCATTGGCCATCTTCCAAGCCACTCTTCTCATCCCATCGCCGTCAGTTCATAGGAATGTCCCCCCTCCCATCCCATCTCCGTGGGGATTCTTCAGGGGAATTAAGTAGGTGAAAGTTCAAGCCTCTCCTCTCCTTCCTTATGGCAGCTTGGAAGCTGACAGCCTTTTTGTTTCTGTTCTCTTGGCAAACTCTGGTCTGTATCTTGGATTACTCTTACCTAGACTACTATAACCTTTTCCTTCATGACCTTCTATTATCTCTTTATCCCCCCCTCCCCATATACTCAGCATCCTGCTGAGAAAATCAATTGCCTCTTTCATTGCTGTTATTTTATGATACCTCTGATATTTTTGCGTTGGCTTCATGTTGACTCTTGAGTCTAGATAAAGTTATCTTTTAAGTTCTTCATACCCTTAAGTCCCCTTGTTCCTTCACATCCTTCTATGTCAGGTATCTTCTGACAGATAGTTGCAAAAGTTTTGCTTTTATTTTATTTTATTTATTACTTTATTTTATTTTCACTGGCATCATTATAAATACTTTTAGTCAGTTTCGCAAGGAATTTGGAGATGAACACTTATGAAGAATGAAAGTTACTATGAAGCTACAGTGAACATTCTAATTTTTTTTAAAAAAATACCCATAATATCAGTCTTGTTGGAAAGAAATGCTTTTGCTATTATGGAATTATACAGAATCGTGTTATTAATTGTTAAGTTGAAGGAATGTGAAAATAAGTTGTGGTAGAGAGGTTGGAAAGAACACAAACTTAGTGGATTTTTTTTCTTTTTTAACGTTAATTTTTAATTTAAAGATCAGACAAAATATCTATTTTTCTAGTTTACCAAATGCTTGCAAACATTTACAGAATATCATTTCTATCTTCACATTTTTCCTTCCCCAAATTTCAACTCTCCCATATATCATCTCTCTGTTGAATGGCTATTACCAGTACATCTTTACAATCCTAAAATGTTCTGGGTGAATATAAAGAAGGAAAAAAAAAAAGCTGAACTCCATCTTTAACGGAACTTTTTAAGTAGTAATCTTTTTTCTTAGAGCTTTATTTATTCATAAATGCTCATGGCTCAGCCAGGATAATTAAGTTAAATTCCATTTGGTAGCTGATAATCCAATATGAAGCCAAGACATTGTCTGATTAAGATTAGCTTTCCTGTTTCATTAAGAGGAAGCGAAATCAGCTTCAAAGCCTGACACACAAGATTCAGGCAGAATAATGATTTTGTTAAACACACCCAAACTGCGTCAGAATGCTCTGCTGGGATATTTAATAACCACAAACATGTTTTGCAGATCCCTTGCGATGGAACTGGAGAAAACAATCACTGTGCAGTTTCCCTTCAATTACAAAAATTAAAGAGGAAAAAAAACAATCAAAAGATGACTGCAGGTTTGAGAGATCACCATGAAAAAGAGTATCTTGGAAACGGATTCAGCTGACTTTTGAATTCTAAAATGTGTATGCAAGGAAAAGAAATAAGTAAAGAGTAGCACAATGGAGATAAAAGGCAATGAAAGAAGAGCCTTATTCCAAATTTATTTACCACTTTTTGAGGCTGGTTAAGTTTCTGGGATTGGTTTCTTGAGAACTGGAGTAGTGTAGAGGTTTTAGATTAGGCATTAAAACCCTATGTTGGCAGGAAGGTCACTAAGTAACTCTAGGATGCCCATTCATTATAATCTGTCTTTCTATTAAAAGGGTGAAAAGGGGTGAAAGGTACTATATCATGTTCCCTGCTTTTGTAAATGAATGAATGAATGAATGAATGAATGAATGAATGAATGAATGAATGAATTCTTTTCAACACCTTCTTTGTAAGGACCAAGATAGCAGAAAGGAGGGCAAGAAGTTTTATAAGCCTATCTGTAGTAAAATAGCATTATCAGGCAATCTGAGAAAAATTCCCAGGTTGGCTAAAAAACTCTGGGAGTTGAAGCACAGACATCTTAAAATTTGCCAAGTTTTAAAAAATACTGGATTAGACCACTTGCAAGCTTCCTAGAAGCTCTTCCTTTCATTTGCCGTTTATTATTCATTTAATTGGCTACGTTGCCAACTATCAAAGTTTCTCAATTGTTTACAATCAAACCAGAATGAAAAACAATCATACCAATATCAATAATTAAAAGAATAAGCAAAGAAAAACTGGTTTTAAAATGTACTTTTAAAAAAACAACCGAAAGGTAATATTCTCCCTATCATTCATGTCCAACTCTACAGCATAGTGCTTATCCTCTGTTTCTTGGCCAAGGGAGCATGTTGTCTGAAGACAATTTCTGTGGTCATGTGGCCAGTATGGTTATATGCCAATGATGCAGGAGCTGGGGCAGTGGTGGGCTGCCTGCCGGTTTAACAACTGGTTCGCCCAGCACCGAAAATGTTTTAAAAGTATTAAAGCCTTAAAGGTATTAAAAAGCTAACCGAGAAAGCTGTTCTTTCCATTGAGAAAGGAGCACATTCCAGGCACTGGTTTAGTTACAAAGAAAGCTTGATGCTAAATTATGATGAGCACCTCCTCATAGGATTGAAATTTAAAAAGTGAATGTGAGACATGAATAATTTGCTTCTGATTTAATGCGTTTTCTCTTTTGTATTTTAAGACTTTTGCAGAAGAAAATCAGTGGTGGGTTTCACATTTTTTTTACTACCGGATCTGTGGGTGTGGCTTGGTGGGCGTGGCATGGCTTGGTGGGTGTGGCTTGGTGGGTGTGGCAGGGAAAGGGTACTGTAAAAATCTCCATTCCCACCCCACTCCGGGGGAAAGGATACTGCAAAATCCCCATTTCCTCTTGATCAGCTGGGACATTGGAGGCAGAGAATAGATGGGAGTGAGGCCAGTCAGAATTTTTACTACCGGTTCTCTGAACTACTCAAAATTTCCACTACTGGTTCTCCAAAATTGGACAGAACCTGCTGAAACCCACCTCTGGATACTTTGTCAAGGAATTAGAGTGATGTGAATTAAAATGTATGTCACAAAAATCATACATGGAGAGAGAAAAAGAGAGATCAAGTATGAGTTCTTGTGGCTTTTACTATAAATTCAGGTTTGATGTCCCAAAGGTGCTTTATTTTTCAAGTTTGATGATGATGGTAATAATCATTCAACAGAGAGATGACATATTGTAGATTCCTTAGTGCTTGCTGAACTTGGGTGTTTACTTGCAGACATTTCATTACCTAACTACCGTATTTTTCGGAGTATAAGATGCACCTTTTTCCCCCCTAAAAGGGGATGAAAATTTAGGTGCGTCTTATACACCGAATGTAGCCCCGCCCACCCACTGGCACCTACCCTTTGGCCTCTGCCTCCTAGCAGTTTACCTCCTTGCAGCAAGCAGCAAGAAGAAACAGCTCATTTCAGCTTCAGCACATCCTAATTAGCATAAATTGATTGGATTGACCTCCTGACTCTCAGCTGTTTTGCGTGGGCCTCTGCTGCTTGTTGCAAGGAGGTAAATTGCTGGGAGCAGATTTTTTTTTTCTTGTGCTAATCAAGCTATGCTGAAAATGAAAGTAAAGCAGGCTATTTGCTGTTTGCTGCAACGAGGCAAAATTGCTGGGAGGCAGAGGCAGATTTCTTTTTCTTGTTTTTCTCACCAAAAAAGATAGGTGTGTCTTATAGTCCGGAGCGTCTTATACTCTGAAGAATACGGTAGATAAGATCATCAGCTGTCCAACTAGGTAACCTGATTTGCTTGCAGAAACACCTGCAAGTAAACAACCAAGCTCAGCACCAAAGACTCCACAGTTCAATCCTGAGCTACATACGTTCTCTTCTAGGGTGGATGACATATTGTACATAGGCAGAAATGGCATCTTCTATATATTACAAAGACAAGAGCTGAGGCTCAGCTTTTTAGTGACTGGCATTCAACTGGCCTAGTTGGTGATCTTTCTGCTGATTAAAACAAAATACATTTTGAAGGACTCTGACAACATGGGGCTTCATCCAGGTTTTTGGCAAGCATGAATGAAGCCCCCTTTTCTGCTTTTTTTTTATTCCTATCTGTGTTTGTTATTTCTGCCATGTTTGCTTTTTTTCAAAAATTTATTTTGTTTTCTTGTTTTAATGTTTTTTTTTAATGTGCTGTAAACTAGCCAGAGTCCTGGGAGTTTGTTTATAAAGAAAGAAATGCTCTTCAATATTTCTACAGAACATTACTATTTTGCCTAGAGATGAAGATAGATTCCATTTCATATTTTTAAGTATGGGGAATTAAGCATCACTGACCTTTTCAGCCCAAGAGGCTGCAGTTCTTTGGAGAGTCCTAAATGCAACACCAAACCATCTGTTTTCCTAATGAAACCATTGATGAAGGCTTGCAACCTCCTCTCACATCTTGCCTTAGTGATAATTTACATAAACAAACAAAGAAACCTGTTCCTCCCTGCCTCTTTTGCTTATCTTACTGCTCAGAGTCAAAGAACTTCATTTCATTCGATTGACCAGACTAATCTTGATGCTGAAAGAAGAGCACCGCAAAGCTCAAATGTTGACACGTTTTTGCATGATTTTGAGTTACACTCTCAAAAACTAATGGAGCTCGATATGGTTTTTCACTTTTTCAAGTGAAATTTTGTGTCCTCATTTCAGCATTGGTCTACAAAAGTTATGAAGCTCTTATTATAACTGTTTATACAAGTGATAAAAGAAATATAGGTTTACAAATACTTGGACGTGCATTCTTTATTTTTTTAAAAATATTTATGGTTATCATATTATGTAATTTTCTCAACATTCAGCTGAAGCAAATTAAATGAGAAATGCACAGTCCTACAGAAGGTCCATTATGGTATCAAAAATGGTCAAATACTGGCACCTACAGGCAAGTTTATATCATTCCTGAAAATGTGTGGTGTGTAAGTAGCCATGGTAATCTCACTCTTGTTTTAAGACACAGCTGAGCTAATATTTTAAGAACTGGTGTGCTTAGCCACCAACAGAGTCCTCAGGGAGAGATAGTATAATGACCATTTCAGTGCAAGCCCTGCTTATGTGCATTGTGATGTCACACATCACAAGAAGGACCAGGGGAGACATGACAGAAGTGTTTCAAAATTTGAAGGCTGCAAAGAAGAGGGAGTCAACCTATTTCCTAAAGCACCTGAAAGACGAGACAAGAAATAATGGAGAGAAACTAATCAAAGAGTGATCCAACCTAGAACCAAGAAGAAATGTCCTGACAATGAGAACAATTAACCCATGGAATAGCTTGCCTGCAGAAGTTGTGTATACTCCATCACTGGAGGCTTTTAAGAAGAGATTGGACAGCCACCTGTCTGAACTAGTATAGGGTCTCCTGCCTGAGCAGGACTAGAAGACCTCCAACGTCCCTTCCAACGCTGATATTCTATGTTCTACATACCACTACATATGGAACATAGTGTTGGAACTATGGTTGATGTTTTTTCATTCTGATGAAAACAGTGAGAGCCTGCAGATACGACTATCTGCCACGTTTGAACACCCTAAGATAGGGGTGTCAAACTGGTGGCCCATGGGCCAGATGCGGCATGTGCAGGCCACTCCCACCCCAGCTCTGCGAATAGGAAAAGCATTGTGAAATGCCACATGACGGCAACGTGATGTCGTGAGTTTGACACCCGTACCCTATGATTATTGGACCAGAACAGGAAACAGTTTCACTCACTCTCATAAAAACTACTGAACATGGAATTATGTCACATGGAAGGTTTTTTAATTATATCTGCATTATTTTTAAATTCAAATCTACTCATCCATAAAATAATACTCAGCAATGAAATTGGCTATGCTTTTCTCTATCTGCAGTGCTTCTCTTTCTCTCTTTCTCTTCTCTCTGTCTCTCTCGCACTCAAGTATATATAGTCATCAAACTTTAGTTGATGCAGGAATTTTTGTCTGAATCTGAATAAATGTTTGACCCCCTCACACAATGATTTTTTTTCAACTCTTTAAGTTGTTTGTTGTTACCTTCTTTCTAGGCTGAGAGTGTGTGTGACTCACCCAACGTCACTCAGTTGGCTTTGTGTCCAAGGCAGGACTAGAACTCACTCTCTCCCAGTTGCTAACTTGGTGCCTTAATCACTACACAGAACTGGGTCTCTGAGGTAGGAATACATACCATAAAATATCTACTACCATAAATTAAATATTTGTGTTTTTTCTCCTTGAAGTTGTCAAATAACAAGCTGGGAAAGCTACATTCCTGGTTAATACTTGAATCCTAGACTGCCTGGGATACAAGACCATAGGTTATACAAGCTTTAAAATTAAAAAGAATCACACACAATAGAGAAAACATGGGGGAGAAAAAACGTTTCTTTCCTTTTCACAATGTTATCACTTGGGAATGGAGATCACCCATTAAAATTAAATACAGGGAGATTCAAGAAAGGTTTTTATTTCTAGCGCTAAAGTGGAATCCACCACATCAGATAGTTTTAATAAGGCACAAATTCATAGAAAATTAGGTGATCAGTATCTTCTAGTCTTTATTTTATGACTGCCCACCTCACAGAGGTGACTCTGGGCAGATGTACAACGTTAAAAAGAAACCCAACAATTTAACAACACTGACATAACATTCGAGAACAAAACAACAATTTCAAGAAGACAACTGTAACTCGCAGAGAAAGAGAAAATTTCCTTAAAGATCGGCAGTTTGGAAATTCATTTATTTTGAGATAGCATCGAAACCTGACAGCTGGAAGATGTAGACCAGTGACTGAATCCAGCAGAGTTCTTCTATCCTTATGTTAGGATCAAAGCAAATCTTCCATCTTCATATGGACTGAGTCACCTCCCTTCTTCCAGATAAAAAGCTGGCTTCCTTCTTCCCTTTAGTAGCTGGAACCCTGAGGGTTATTATAATTTCAGATAAAAATTATAACTGAGAAATAAATTAGGACTTAAAATAAGGTTACCGTACTCAAGAGGCTGACTTGAAAGTACGTCTGTCAAAATCAGCAACTTTCTCTAGAGGAAAAAGATTTAGGATGGGATGTTAATGAGAAATATACTGTTAATACACGTCTAGGAATCTAATTTGTGGGTTGAAGCTTGTGCCTGACAATTCTTTCTCTGTTTCTCTACTTATTTCTTTTTTCCTGGTGCTCACTGCTCAAATTCCTTTCTTCCTTCCTTCCTATGCCTTAATCTTGACTGATATAAGGCAAACTCTGACATATCCAAGAGAAGATAACCAGTGGTGGGTTTCAAATTTTTTTACTACCAGTTCTGTGGGTGTGGCTTGGTAGGCATGGCTTGGTGGGCGTGGCAGGGGAAGGAAACTGTAAAATCTCCATTCCCACCCCACTGCAGGGGAAGGTTACTGCAAAATCCCCATTTCCTCCCGATCAGCTGGGACTTGGGAGGCAGAGAATAGATGGGGGTGGGGCCAGTCAGAATTTTTACTACTGGTTCTCCGAACTACTCAACGTTTCCGCTACCGGTTCTCCAGAACTGGTCAGAACCTGCTGAAACCCACCTCTGAAGATAACTGGTTACCAAGTTTGGCACACGGAAAATTAGAATGAATATGGTTGATTCTTCCTTTCATAGCTTCTTGCATATCTGAAAAGCAATACTGGCTACGTTATGAATAGAAGTGATGGACACTAGTCACATTTGGGGCTCTTCATCATCTGAGCCCTACAACTCTTTTTCTGATGTTATGGAACTTCCTGAAACAATGCAGTTTATGTCCCAAAGGTGCTTTTTCAAGAGGCAACTGGGCTTGTTTTTCTTTGACAATGTAGCTTATGGCTTCGACACTGTTAACCACAAGGGGGAGCTTTAGCCACATTCTCAGCCTTTAAGTCAACTTGCTCCATTTCCAGGAACAAATGGAATTTATTGACCTCCCTTTAAATGAAACATTTGATAATGATATTTTTACGGTTGACTTCATATTGGTGAAAGAACTCTATCTTTTTGCAAAATTGGCTGTCAGCACCACATTCAACAGAGTCACAGAGACACCCTTAATAGAATCAGAAGTTTTGACAGGAAGAACATTGTGCCCAGCCATACAAGTGTCCAGAAGTTTTCTTGAAAGTGCCCAGTCAGTATTAGACTTTGAAGGCAGGAGCCACCCATTTTCACTGACAAAAATGAAGAATTCTTTATTTACGCAATGCTTTATTTAGAGAAAACAAACAACACAACAAATGAGCAAACATTTGAGCCTACACAAATTATTGATCAGGCTAAGACATGGGAAACGAGTTATGTGTCTTTCCTCCAATCGTGCCTTATGGCTCTGACCACACCTCAAATGTTTCATGAGAATCCTCACATGCAGAAAAGTACCAGTATAATTTTCTATCCCTAAGAATTATTTTATTGTTTTATGCCTTAGAAATGTAGGAAGCTACATGTGTATTCTCATTTATTCTCTTGTTGCACTTCTATGTCCCAAAGGTGCTTTTTTCAAGAGGCAATTGGACTTTCTGGTTTTTCTTTGAAGACGTTTTGCTCCTTACCCAAGTAGCTTCTTCAGCTCTGACTCCACCCACTCACTGTGGAGGATACTTGGGTAAGATCAAAAGACAGGAATTGGAAGCGTTCACCAAACGTATCAACTCTGTGGACAGATACATCAAATTCACACGGGAAGAAGTTAAGGAAAATAGTCTAGCCTTCCTGGACTGTGCGGTACACATTTAGGAAGACAGAAGCCTTAATATTGAAGTCAGGGGTGGGTTCTAAATTTTTTTACTACCGGTTCTATGGGCGTGGCTTATTTTGTGGGCATGGCTTGATGGTAATGTGACAATTCTTTAGGATTTAGCAAAGGTATTGATCTACCAGGCTTTTAACTGCTTGCAGAGCTGTACTGGTCTACTCATTCGTTTTTGGAGGTACTGGTCTACCCATTTATTTTTGCAGGCACCAGTCTACCACCACACTGCCTTTTAACACGCGGCAAGAGTTTAAACAGTTTTTTTCCTTCTAGCCGATCAGCTGGGACTTGGGAGGCAGCAATAGATTGGAGGTGGGGCCAAATAAAAGGTAAGAATAACGCGGGCGGGGGCGCGGGGGGTAGAACCCGTTTGGTGATGTCATATCGTTGGGAGGAACCGGGAGGAACCCACCACTGATTGAAGTGTACAGAAAACCCACTCATACAGATCAATATTTACATTTTGATTCCCACCACCCACTGGAGCACAAAATGAGAGTCATTAGAACCCTATACCACCGAGCTGAAGGCCTGCCTACCAGCAAAGATGGAAAAGAAAAAGTACAAAAACACATCAAGAAATCCCTCAGAATATGCGGCTATCCCAAGTGGCCCTTCATGAAATCTAAAAAAGGAACAACAATCTTACAGAAGCTCCTCCATAACAGATAATGAAGAAAACAATAAACAAAGCAATGTTGTCATTCTGTACGTTGCAGGTATATCGGAAAAGATCAGGAGGATCTTCAGCCAATATAACATATGTGCACACTTCAAACCAAGAATACACTAAGGTAGAAGCTTGTCCACCCCAAGGAGAAAAGACAAAAACTGAGCAACATGGTATATGCAGTACAATGCAGTGAGCCATGTGCAGATCTGTATATTGGGGAAACAAAACAACCACTTCATAAATGCATGGCACAATAAACACATCAGGACTAGATTCAGTAGTCCATCTGCATTTAAAAGACACAGGCCACTCTTTTGATGACAGCAAAGTCCACATTTTGGAGAGAGAGGACCGCTGGTTTGAAAGACAGGTCAAAGAGGCCATCTATGTCAAAATTGAACAGCCCTCTCTCAACAGAGGGGGAGGGATACAACATCATCTATCTCCAGTCTACAAGACAGTCCTTTCAATAGTTCCAAGAAGGCTCCCAACCCATTTTCACCACTCAAGTGACCCTGATGACACAGATAAACCTCCAGATGACCTTAATGACTTGCTAAAAGAATGCAAATGACCAGCTGTCTGCAAGGAGTATAAATCCTTCCATTCCCCACCATCCAGTCAGAGCTGAAGAAGCTTCTTGGATGTGAAGCGAAACATCTTCAAAGAAAAACCAGAAAGTCCAGTTGCCTCTTGAAAAAGCACATGGATGACTGAGAATCTCCAGACACCCACTTCTATGATCTGCCCCTGTCTGTTTGTGCCTCTGGACCAAGCGATACAAAAGAAAGAGAAGAAGCAAAAAGAGGGAAGGAAATACAAGGAAGTGTTTTTCATCATGATATGAGATTAATTTTTCAGCTGGCAGACTAGATAAGAGTGATAGTCCATGGAAAACTGTTCCCGTGTCTTAAACAAATTAAGATTTCTGTGTTCTGTAAAAGAACTGGTACGGCTCCAACAAAATCCTCTCACAGATGGAAAGCTTTTGATCCTATGGAGATTTCTCCTGGCTTGAGATGGGAAAAGTAATTCTTTATCAATTCTTGCTCCTTCTTGTAGCCAACTGTGTCCATCCAAATATGCTCTAGAGCAGGTGTCAGCAACCTGTGGCTCTTTGGGCCCTCTGCTGTGGCTCCATGTCAAGTGATCCCACCACTGGCTGGCCCCACCCCTCTCCCTCCCCTCCCAGTCACTCCTTGCCTAGCCTGAGAAGGTAAGGGCGACAGCGGGGGATGGAGAAGCGGCCAGGGTAGAGACAGAGAGATACAGAGAGAGTGGAAGAGAGAGGGGGGAGAGAGGAAGGGAGGGAGAGAGGAGAGAGAGAGAGAGAGAGAGAGAGAGAGAGAGAGAGAGAGAGAGAGAGAGAGAGAGAGATCAAAAGGGTTTTGTGATTCCTGGTGTTTTTTAAGAACTGGTTCTCTGTCCTAATGACTGGCTGGGTAGGCGTGGCTAGGGGACTGGTGGAAGTGAGTGACGTTGAGTTGGCCACACCCACCCAGGTTTTGTGGCTCCTAGTGTTTTCTTTTCTGTGGGAAATGGGTCCAAATGGCTCTTTGAGTATTTAAGGTTGCAGACCCCTGCTCTAGAGCATGGGTGTCAAACTCGTGATGTCACATTGCCATTACGTGACATTTCACAAGATTTTTCCATTTATGGAGCTGAGAGGGCATGGCCTGCATGTGACACATCTAGCCTGTGGGCCGCCAATTTGACACCCCTGTTCTAGAGGACCCTCCAGAACAGGAGGGGAAAGGCTAAAGAAAATGGGATTGGCAAACATTTCTTCTTCTATTTTCCAACATTGATTTTTCTGAGCAACTTGCTGCTCATGAATGTTCATGTGCTTTTCTTCACTATGGACTCTTTAAATATCTTTTGTGGGCACAGACCCTGGCCACCAATTCCCAGGTTGAGAACCATTGCTCTTGCGAATGAAATTAAAACTCTGGATCCACTCCAATGTCTGATAGAAGAGGTTTCTTGTGAATCTGGACTTTCAATCTAACTAAATATGGAATTCCCAAGGTAGTTTGTTTTCATGGGTTTGTCCTGATTTTTGTTTATGGTTTTGCCCTGGTTTTTATGTTGATTTCACAGATCAACTTTAGACAAATTAGGGGGGGGGGAAGAATTTAAGAAGAAAAATATGAGATTTAAAACAAATTAAAATTAATTTATTCCAAGCTGCAAAGTATGAACATCATAAAAATATAGCAAAAAGGATGTTAAAAAACATGGAATAATCTAATGAAACATACATTTCAAACCTGCAATCCCATAACTATATACTTACTTGAAAATAATTTTTATTTATAGCAATGGAACTGCTGTGTAAGCGCTTAAAGAATTACTGAATAAGTGAGTCTTTATCACACATGACACCGAAGTAAAAATTACCTTGAGACTATTTTAAGCCATTAGGAGTGTTAGGATATGGTTTGAGCCTAACAAGTTGTCCAGGCAATATATGTGTTCTGTGACTTTAATATGAATATGTATTGTATGACTTTAAAGTTTTCCTGCTGATTCATTGTAATGCTGAGTCATGCTGTAATTAGATAATCACTGGTTGTGAGCGTATTTAAGCAAGATACTGTAACGTATGATAAGCTACCATAGTGTGTGGAGTGCTATTCATTGTGCTATCATCGTTGGATGGATCTGCTACCATCATGGTTTGTGAACCAGAGTGAGTTTGTTATTCTAATCAACTACTGTTTGTGTGGTAAGAAGATTTTGTATCACTGGACTGATTTAACTGGCAAAGACTTGGATTGATTTAAAGACTATGAGATTGTTTTTTCACTATAAAGTAAACTTTTGATAAACCAGTTTGCACATCTCTTATTCATTGCTCTCAGCAACGTTTCTCTGTGCTCTACACTCTGCTGGTTGGTAACACAACAACAATATCCTTAACAAGGAGACTATTACTTCAACACGCAATCCACATATTGCATAAGAATCTAAGGAAGTTTTGCGGGCAGATGTTGCTTATCACCAATAGATAAGGTTATGTCATTAATACATTTTTTTCCAGTGCTGATGATTTTCTTAGCTGTGATGTATCCCCATTAATGGAACAATCTATTCAGATTTCTATTCAGGTGGAGAGGAGCCCAGATCTAAAGATTGGCTGCCAGTCCAAAGAAGAGGAAGCGCGTATGTGCAGGAAATATGGGAAGGAGGTCTTTATGATACGGAGCGAACAAGAGCAAGTATCTGTTATGGAAATTCATCCTGCTCCTGCTCCTTCCTGCCTTCTCCAATATTATTCCACAGCAGGAAAAGGAGACGTCATTTTCAAAGTCCGTAGTAAACATTCTTGTGGACAGTTCTTAAACTTGACTTTCTGCAAGAACTTTATGGACTATTTTTGTCTGGTTTTTCAACAAACCCTTTAGAAATGAGCTTCTCTGTGGGCTGTCCTTTTCCTATTTTAATTGTTTTTGTTCCTCATTCATTTCATGTGTTGACCCCGAAACTGACATTTTGCACCTCCTGCTTTTTAAAACAAGATGCAGAATGATCAAATAGTAAAACAATAGGCTCTGGTAATTTTGATGTCCATTCCCAGAAAATGATCAACATCGCTGAACCTGTTTCCCAAGAGAAAAACGAAACCCGTGGCTATTCAGATCCATACATAGCTGGCGATACCTCATTGCCCAAAATCTTGAAATATTCTTTATTTTGTCTTCTCTTTCAGCCCAGCAATTAGCACAAATGGTATCAGACAGGCCTGTTCAGACAAAGCCTGCCTGGTTCCCTTACAACAGGGGCTCTAGAAGTCCGGACAAAGGAAAGTCTGTCTCCCTTTCCATTGGCATCCAGGCATTCACCCAAAGACCCGTAGTTTGCTTTTGTCTCTGACTTTTTTTTTTTTTTTTGCTTGGGCCTTTGCATAGTTCAGGCTGCCTATGTCAGCAGAATTTCTTGATTTGCACAGTATTGCAGCTGTCTGCCCAGGTTGCCACCGATATACAACTGTCATTAATATTGAGTGTCAGTGTTACTGAAGGTCAAGTCATCGACATGGCTGACTGAAAGGGATTTGGGGAGGGGCGGAGCCTAGTTGGGACCATCCTGGCCACTTGTTAAGAGATCAGGAGGAATTGCATCTTTCTTCAGCTTGGGCCTCTTGATTCAGCTGTATCTTGGCCTCAACAACCCCCTGAACGGTTAATAAAGAAGGCATTACCAGCAAAACTTAAAAATGACTAATGTATACACAAAGGGAATAAGCCATCTGAAATCTTTTTCCTGAGCCTAAGACAACATTGTGTTACATAACTGGCTGCTAACAACTTACAGAAGAGAAAGAATGAAAAATGGGCTCAGATTGGAAGCATCCAGAGGTTAAAATTAATTCCAACTGCAGAAAACTAGCACTTTTCCAAATAAAATGGAGATTGTTCTCCAAATTCTAACATCATAATTGGCATACCTCTTAAATATATATATAAAAATATGATTCATCTTTGCTTTCAAACTTTTCACTGCACTGAACATTATTTAACTTGTGAAGAATTAATAATGAAGCTTTTTTTCTGGGGCCTCTGGATGGGCTGGATTGTAATTCCTATTAATCATTAGCCAGCATGGCCTTTTCTGGTCTATTATTCTTATATACATATGAGATTATGAAGGAGGAGAAGTGGTGGTGGTGGAGGAGGAGGAGGAGGAAAGGATAATGGGAATGGAAGATCACATACATTGAGAGTGCCATATTACAGTAAGATGTTCTAATGGAGAACAGTCAGCCAGATTGTTTAAGATGAATAATTAGTTGTCTAGGCATTTCTTCCAAGATGTTTTTCAATCCACTAAATTAGACTACAGATTGGTATTCCCTAGTAATCTTTCATTCAGGTACTGATCATATCCATTAAGGTTATTTGGAACAACTTATTCAGAGGTTACTTACAAGATTGTCTGATATTATAGCAGAGGAAATAGAAAAACAATACATTTTATTGGATAAAACAGAGATTGTGACTATCTGATTGTGGATTTGAAGTTTAAAAATGTAGGATTATAAAAATGATATGGAAAAAAGATGTTGTGGATCTGAACATGGATTTTAAAATGCCAGAATATAAGAACAATGTGGAAAACGATGCCAAAATGGATTTGCAAATGAAACAGTTGATGTCTTAATAATCAGAGGGAACATACAAATAATAAATCAGAAGAGTGGCTTGGGAAGCCTTTTTTTTATTTTGGATTTGCAAAAGGAATGTGTGGAACCACGGAAACTCTTTCTGAGAAGAGACAAAGAGGAATTGCTCAAGCTGTTTCTGGAAAGAGATAAAGAGAAAATAATAAGAAATCAACTTGTGGGACACTATTGATAAAATTAAAGATCAAGCTTTTTTAAAATGAGAAGGTGGTTTATAAAGTGAATCTGTTTGATAAAGATTATTAAAATATATATGTTATGGCTTCTGGTAGTTGTTTATGGGATATCTTTTTGACCAGGATTTTATGACATAAGATTTAAAGATTTGTTTATAAGTGTTTATAAGTGAGGAGAGATTTCTTCTGCTTTATTTCTTAAAGAAATTATATGTTTGGATTATGAAGTTGACTTTTTTATTAAGATATACACACACCCATTAATATTTGTGGTAGCTCTTAGTAGAGTTTTGCTGATTAGGATTGGATGATGTGTTTTTTGTAATTTGACCACTGATAAGAGGTAAGATATGGGAAGAAGAGATTTTTAAAAAATAGTCCAACTAGAAAAGCCAAATTGTTTATACTTATTTGGAGGGAGAAAGAGTCATCTTTTATACATATTCTTTTTCTTTTTCCTTTTTTTTCCTATTTCTTTCCACTTTTCCTCTCCTTTACTTTTTATGTTTTTCTTAGTTTGTATTAGTTTTTAATCTTCATATATATAAACTTTATCAAAAATTATTTTAAAAAAGGAATGGTTGGAGACACTAATTATGTTTATCCGAGGAAAGAAAAGATTGCATGCAGAAATGAAAGCTATCTTCAAGGATTTTAAATTGCAAAAAAAAAAGTAGATTTGGGGAAACATTAGGAAGAATTTCCCAATAGTAACAGCTGTTCAGCCATGGAACACCTGCTTCAGAAGATGGTCAACTCAATTTCTCTAGAAGTATTTAAAGAAAGGATGGGGGGGGTTGTCATATGTTGGGGATGCTGAAGTTCTGGATTTATGCATTGGGAAGGAGATTGGATTAAAAGCAATAAAATACTAAGCAAACAATAAACTGTAAGAAAAATAAAAAAAACTAAATAGATGCTAGGAAATACTCAAATTGAATCCCAAACATTTATGTCATCATCATTCATCATTCCAGACTTTGCCTATCTACTACAGGATGAAGGCCTCTTCCGCAGGTTTCCAACCAATACGTTCTTGAGTTTTCTTGGGCCTGCAATACTTGCTGATGTGGTCGATCCATCTTTGCACTCCAGGTCTCTCCTTTTTGCCTGCCTTAACTTTTGGCTTATTGCTTATTCTATTTCTCAGTTTTTGGCTTTTCAGCTGCTAGGCTGCAGCCTGAGAAAAGTTTAATGTAGAGTTCCTCTAACTTAGCTATGATTAATTGTGATCTCCAAACTAGTCAGCAGGGGAGATAAGAGTATTGATTTTCACCTGACTTAATATATTTGCTTCTTTTTTTGAGGCTGAAAAACAAGAAGTCGCTACAATTTGTGTCAAGCGATTAAGTAATTTATACATGAACAATTTTTATAACATTAACATGCAGTATTATCTATCTATAGTTTAATTTCAAAAGTTTATATTACATCATTATCATGCTGATGATACCTAATTATATATTTCAATCTCAGGCCGGCCAAGTGAAGTTGTCAAGGTTTGGTTCCAGTACCTGGACACTTTGTGTGTACACAGTGTGCCAGGTGAGAATGCTTCTCTGTCTACCAAATTCTCCCTTCACCCCAGAGGTAGGTTTCAGCAGGTTCTGACCAGTTCTGGAGAACCGGTAGCAGAAATTTTGAGTAGTTCGGAGAACCAGTAAATACCACCTCTGACTGGCCCTGCCCCCATCTATTCTCTGCCTCCCGAGTCCCAGCTGATCGGGAGGAAATGGGGATTTTGCAGTAACCTTCCCCTAAAGTGGAGAGGGAATGGAGATTTTACAGTATCCTTCTCCTGCCATGCCTACCAAGCCATGCCCACCAAACCATGCCACACCCACCAAGCCACACCCATAGAACCGGTAGTAAAAAATTTTGAAACCCACCACTGCTTCACCCCATCCTTTAGCGCAAGATGCAAAGACCAAGAAATGTCTCTTGCAAAGCAGAAGTTCAGCCTAGACTATAACAGTAGCTTCTTTTGATTGGCTATCAAAGCAGAAACCTAAGCCAGAAACTTAAGAAAATAAAACCAAGGCCATATGTAATGTTGCAGCTTTCTTTTTGCGTGGTATTACTTCTTTTTTCATATTGTATGATCCTTTTGGGTTCAGTAGAGCTCCTATTCATTTCAGCAAAGCTTGTGCAGGACTACGTCCAATATCCTGTTATATGAATCATTACTGAGCTGACCGCTGTAGAGTGATAAGCACCATGATCTTGCTTTTGGCCTAAGAGAACATCCAGCTGCCATCCTGCTAAACTCTCTTGATATGTTCAGTGACAGTATTCTACAGTAAGCTCTGCGATGGAAGAGAAGAGACTTATCCATATGATGCACAGAAGAAATGCCACTTAAAAGCAGTGTGAATTTTGTATCTATAAACATGGTATACCCACATTTCTTCTCCGGTCTTTTTCTAAGTATCCTTCCATTGGATGAGACAAAACTGCTTTAATTTTTTTCCCCCTTTAATCAATGTAAAAGAATGTTTCATGTAAAAGCTCATGGGTAGAATTTGGGAATTTTTCTTACTTTAGCGGAGTAAGGAGCTCAAGAACCTGTATGGTTGTGTGGATGTGTTCATTGTTACCTTTCATTTTACAATAACCTCTCCAGATATTTTCAACCTCCCTGATTTTACACACTTCCCGATTTTGGAAAGTGGAAGCAGGGAGTCAGAAAAGCAGTTTCCAGACAAAGGCATAATACGATACAGTAACAATTGTGTCAGCCTTTGTTCCCTCATAATAGTCAACTATCAGTTCAAAAACGTCAGGAAAAAAATCCCCCAACTTTGGGGAACTTTAGAGAAGAGGAAGAAAAATTGAATTTCTTTTTCCTGGGAAAAGGAAATCCAAAAATCAAAGGATTTGATCCAACAATCAAAGGATTGATCTTACTTGTATTTACCTATATAAACATTAGTAGAAATATTTGATTTTAGGTTCCTCAGAACATTGTGCATGTTACTGCTCCCCTCCCTTCTGTTACCCACATAACATTTGGACATCTGACCAATTCTTAAAATAAAGCCCAACCATTAATTTATTTGTTTTCCTTTCCTTTCTTTTCTTTAAGTCAATGTTGATTTCTGGTGACTGCCTGGACAAACAGTTTTCTTGACAAGATCTCACAAGTGGTTTGCCATTGTCTGCTTCCTAGGACTGAGGGAGAAAGACTGGCCCAAGATCACCCAGCTGGCTTGTGCCTAAAGCAAGACTAGAACTCACATCTCCTGGTTTCTAACCTAGTGCCTTTAGCTATTACAACAAACTGGTTCTCACCATTTACATAGCTATAGATTATGCCTTGATTAGCAGGGATAATGATTGGCAATGTGAAAATGTTGGATAAATACAGAACCTGGTGTTTCACAGGCACAAACATGAAAATATCAAAACCTATATTTAAGGATCAGAAATAGATTCTGAAATGAGAGGGCTGCTAAGCAACACACTGAATGTTTCTGCTCCAAGCCATGAAGTCTGTGAAAACAGGATGATTTTGCTTCAAAATTTTTTCATGCAATACCCACTGCGAGTGAGTCATTTGAAATATGCCTGAAGTTTAATTTCAGCTGGATCACATATCTAGCCAAGTTATCAATTATTTTAGGATTCTTTCTCTTGTCCCAATTGCACCAACATCCAACGGGTAGGATGTAACTACATGACTTCTCTGCACCAATACGGAATAAGAATATGAATGGGAGAATTTTAGTCCTATTGTTGCTTGAATGTGTTTAGTTTGGCAGGGGTTCTAAGAATTAAAAAAAAAAAAATCCTCTGAAGCTTTCAGAGTTTATTTTCTGAAGATTTAATCCATCTTAATATCTTGACTTGATCAATAAAACACCATAATGCAACTACCATGTCTGTCCTGTTCCTGTTTTCTAGATATTTTAGGGCTTTGATAGATACAATTCGCTAAATGGCTGAGTCAATGCATGACTAGTCAATGTCTAATGCAAACTAATTATGCATACATATTTATCACTTCATAAACGTCAGTACTGATGGCATATATGTCATCACATCTTCTAGTATTACATGTGTTCATGTTGCTACTGAATTGTCTATTTTCTATGCTTATAATTCAGAATACAAAATAATTTTGAGGCAAAAGAACACACTTCTTTTATAGTAGTATACCTGGGACCATACTTCAACAATGAAGTAAGGTCAGGGCAAAAAAGTAGGTGGGGCCATGAAAAACCAAAATACCTTTAATATAATTCATATTTACAGTACATTAATTAAATTTTATAGAATTGGCTGAGACAATAAATATGAATCTTGCACATTTGTTTAAGAATGTCTTTCCTCTGTCATATGAAAATTAGAAGTTGGTGATAGCTTTACAAGTGTCGGTAAGAGTGGTAAGTCAAAATTTGTGGAGATGCACCATCAGTATAGTTGGAATGATTGCAGACTGGTCAATAGTTGAAGAGAATGTGTTGCCATGATTATGGCAAGTGCTACAGTTTTTAACAATTCCATCCTTATGTTTCTCTGGGACACATACCTAAGAATAGAAGAGGAGTACCCCTCACAAGTTCTAGATCATATATAATTAATCTTCAGAAGAAGTATACTTCTAGCTACTGGTTCTAAGTATAATAAACCTGATTAAGGGATATCTCAAGTAAGGAAAATTTCTCTATCTCTATCTATCATTTGTCTGTCTGTCTGTGTTTGTCATCCATCTATCTATCTATCTATCTATCTATCTATCTATCTATCTATCTATCTATCTATCTTCTATCTATCTATTTGAGATGCGGTGGCACAGTGGTTAGAATGCAGTATTGTAGGCTAATTCAGCTCACTGCCAGGAGTTCAGAACTAACTGGCTCAAGGTTGACTCAGCCTTCCACTTCCAGGGTTGATAAAATGAGGACCCAGATTGTTGGGGGCAATATGCTCTGTAAACTGCTTAGAGAGTGCTGTAAACCACTATGAAGCGGTATGTAAGTCTAAGTACCTTTGCTATTGCTATTGCTTCTCTCTCTCTCTCTCTCTCTTTCTCTCTCTCTTTCTCTCTCTCTCTCTCTCTCTCTCTGTTATTTAATAATTACCTCCCTCGATAAAGTTAGTCTTGACTACCTGAACAAGTCCCTGAAGTTTTCTTGGCAAGATTTCAAAAATGATTTGGCATTGCTTGCTTCCTAGGGTTGACAGAGAATAACCCAAAGTCAGCAAGCTGGTATCATGCTTGAGGTGAGGCTAGAACTCACAGTCTTCTGGTTTCTAGCCAGATGCCTTAATCACTAGGTCAGACTGGTTCTTTTTACTTATTTCTTTTAGAACATTTAATCATTCTGAGTCTAGTGACTCATAAGCCAAAAATACAATGGTAAAACATAAACAAATACATTATTTATACAACCTTTCTCGTACCAGCCAGCACGAAAATGATTTAAGATTTGTCATGTTTACTCATGGGTAAAGGAAAGCCATTTTATTTATTTATGTATTTATTGTATATTCCTTCAATGTCTGCAGAGATGGCAATGGATTAAGACTGTGTATGAAAAACGTTTTAGTTTACCACAGTCCACATTAATTTTAGAATACATTCAGGCAAGTCAAGTGTATCAGAACTATCATCAGACTTGCTTTAGTTTAGTTATTGGCACTTGTTCAGATCACAAGAAGTTGCCTTACACTGAGTCATCTATCTAGCTGGTGCACTGGACTTCATCAGACCCAACTACCATGGCCTCAAGTAAAGGATTGTGGAAAACGTTTTCCAAAATATCCAGAAGACACATAATTGGGTATCTCTGGTTCACATTGAGTATAAATGGTCCTTGACTTATGACTACAACTGACCTCAAAATTTCCATTGCTAAGCAAGACAGTTGTTAAGTGAGTTTCGCCCCATTTTATGATACTTTTTTTTGCCATATTTAAGCAAATCATTGCAGTTGTTAAGTGAATCAGGAGGTCATTAAGTGAATCTGGCTTCGCCATTGACTTTGCTTGTTGGAAACTGGCTAAGAAGGTTACTAATGGTGATAAATAAATAAATAAATAACTTTATTGTCATTGTATGTGTATACACAGTATACCCATACAACGAAATTCACTTAACACCCAAAGACCAGGTCCAACACACATAACAATCCCCAAACACACTCCCACCCACCACAATTCTCCACCCCTAAACCACCCAAACATCCACACAACAGACCAAGTAATACTGTCCAACAGCTCACTGATGGTGGCCCTTTAGTTCATTGTTGAGTGCAATTATAACTCTGGAATAAAAACTATTCAGAAAACTCGTGGTCCGAGTTTTAATTGTTCTGTATCTTCTGCCAGAAGGCAACAGTCCAAAAAGATTGTAAGCAGGATGGGAAGAGTCTCTGAGAATGTTATGCAACTTTCTCAACAGCGAGATTCGAAGATGTCATCCAGGGCTGGTAGCTGGAGTCCGATGATATTCTAGGCCGTTTTAATGATTCTCTGTAGAGCTTTTTTGTCCGCTACAGAGCTGCTCCCATACCAGGCAAGAATGCCGTATGTCAGGACACTCTCAATGGTGCTGCGATAGTAGGACAGAAGTAGATGCTGAGATAGATTTATCTTCTAGGTAGATTTATCTAGATAAATAGATAAATCTGAGATAGATTTATCTTCTAGATTTATCACATGACTCTGGGACAGTGTAACTGTCATTAGTACATACCAGTTGCCAAGTGCCCAGATTTTGATCATGTGACCCTGGGGATGCTGCAACTGGATGAAAACCAGTCATGGGTCACTTTTTCAGGGCTGTGTACCTTTGAATGGTCACTAAAGTAACGGTTGTCAGTGAAGGGCTACCTGTAACCCGTAGCTGCACCTGGATTTTGGCTGGCCTTGCTTGGAGATACCTTGAAGCATTTTTCAATGCTTTTGCAGTCATTTGTGCTGCTGAACGTTTATTGCAGAACAAATGAAAACGAAATGAGGCATATTCACTTCAATTTTTCATTTGTTCAAATTCCTAGTAAGAATCAAGTTAGGAAATATTCAGATTATAATTGAGGCTATGGCGATATTTACACCTTGAATTTGTAGTGCTTGAAACTACCATTCTCAGCTTAAGGCATTCAGTAGCTAACTCATGCTAGCATCCTCTAGATCAGGGGTCACCAACCTTTCGGACCTCAGGGACCACTAAATTCATAATTTTAAATTCCGCAGACCACTAATATGATCTGCCTAATGACTGGCTTGGTGGGTGTGGCTAGGTGGTCATGTGAATGGATGGGCGTGGCCAACTCGTCTCCCCGCCCAGGCTCCTTAGGGCCCCAACAGGAAGCAGTTGTTGGAGCTAAGCAGCCACCACGAGAAAGAGTTGGCAAAACAGCTCAGTTCATCTGACCGAGAAGGAGGCTGAGCAGAAGCACCTCACTGAGGACTACGAGCATAGGCTTTCCAAGTAGAGGGAAGACCTGCGGGAGTTCAAGGCCAGGTACTGGCACCTGGAGGCTCAGCAGGCTGAGATGGTCAGCCAGTTCCAGGCCATCATGCAGTCCCACTGGAACAAGGTCCTCCGGCTCTTCGCCACCAGCGGCACTTCCCTCCAGCCTTCGCCCAAAGCCCCGCACCAGGAGGCTGAAGCAGACCCCAAGTTGGAATTTCTCCCCCCCTCTGTCCCACAAAAAGACCCTGAAGGGGGAGCAACACAAACGTTCATTGCACGTATCCAGCCCAGGGACCATAGTTTGAGGATTTAGTGATTTAGTGCAATATTAAAAATGCAAATAATTTTCCAGTTGGTGACTGCTGCTCTAAATAATAATATAGTGTTTGCTGTATCTGACGGACAGCACTGTGTTCATATTGCTCTAATATATACCATGGATGATGGCTTTAAAATGGAAATAAAAAGAACAATTGTTCTTGAGTTAAGCACAGATTCTTACTTTGTAATAGTTGATCTGACACATTATCGTGAAAACATATTGTAATAAAAGTATGCTTTCATCTTTGTTTTTTACAACCTTTCCTTGGGCAGATCTGATGTTTGGTAACCTAACAGTAGTTTAGTGTTCTATTGGATTCTGTAGTACATTAATACACATGCTAATGTAAGGCACTTCCTACTCCCATTCTAGATATACTGAAGAAGGAACTGACTGACATTACATTGCAAACAATGGGGTTTTGTTTCACAATTCCTGGCACAGGTGTATTTGCACAGAGTCTTAGAAATGAAATGTAGGGTTTTGGGATGAATCAGAAAATCAATAGACTGTAATGGTATGTAGAACGGACCTTGGGAGAGAAGGGGAAGAAATACTCTTTAGGTTCCTGCAGACTTCCTCAATTCGATGTATCCAAAAATCTGTCTAAGGAAAGATGGAATGTTTATATTTTGAAAAATAAAAAATAAAAAACTTTAAAAAAAACCAACACAAAAATACTGGATAGCAGCTCTGATAATATCCAAGCAGAAAATGCGGGAATGAATATGTAATCTAAAAAATTTGGAGGGCACCAAGTTGGGATTTGCTGATAGTTTATCAGGAAAGTGACTATTTTATTTATTTGCATAGGCATAGATTGCATGGCTGTCCTGCACCTCCCAAGTTGTTGCAATACATCTTCCAGCATCCTACATTAGTGGCCTTATCATTGGGGATGTTGGGAAGTGAAGCTCAGAAACATCTCAATCAGTGGTGGGTTGCCCCCAGTTCGGACCCGTTCGGAAGAACCGGTAGTAAAACCGGCAGGAGGCTCCACCCACCAACCCCGACATCATCAGGAAGCTTCTGCGCATGTGCGCATGCAGCCCCGTTGCGAACTGGTAGTAAAGGTAAATACAACCCACTCCTGATCTCAATGATCACATCTTGGCTAACATTTTAGTACATTTATACTGCATTTTCTTCCATTATGGGACTAAAGATGAAATACATGTGATTTTCCGACCATTTTTTTCTTTTTTTTGCCAAGTAGACAGAGCTGCAAGCTTCAGGGAGTTACCGGAGTCATATTCTATCAGATCGTTTGTTCAAGATCAGCAATGGAAGGTAAACACCACAGAGCTATTGTAGCTTCTCAAGAGGTGTATTTCTACCATATAATTTGTGTCACCTTACAAACCACTTGTTTTTTTCTGGAAAGATATGGTTTTACCCTCAGGTAAGTAGGCAGAGAGAGAGAAAAACTTTGCTAATCTTAAAACATTGCCCTGGATTGTTAGAAGGTGACAAGGATTCTTTCTCTGCCAGCAAGTGACAAGAGAATAGTGTTTTTTTTAAAGGAAATCTGTCATCTACCCAGCAGCATTCAAGGAAACATTTTACAATAGTTGAACATTGTCAACGAAAAGGAGGTCAGTGGCCTGGCTGATTGACAATATCTCATCAGTCACTTGCCTGGAACACTAACCCCTGTTAAAGGTATTATAAGGTGCACATTCCAATTAAATCTATTACATTTTTGAGGCTGGGCCAATTCCCTTTGGCATTTGAGAAGGCATCTTACAATTTTCTTTCCGCAACATGCTTAAGCTCCACAGAACATATGTTGTATGTAAAACATTTCCTGAAGGCCGGAAAATTTTTAAATCATTAGTTACTAGCTAAAAGATAATAATGTCTATTTCATTTGTCTTCTGCTTGGAAAATGGAGAAACTTTAGCCTAGGATGAATCTCTGTCAAAATTCTTCGGTTCTCCAACTTTCATAACAATGTTTGATCTTTATATCTACAGCATAGGCTATCTATGTCTCCACCTCCACCTCCTAGCAGGCCTATTAACTCAAACTCAGCAACAGATAAAACCAGCATAATTGAATTACAATCTTATGTATTTTTCTATTGAACTCTAGTTCGGATAATGTGTGCATATGACTGACGTAAAAATGGCACCATTGTTTTGTTGCAAGAAAGAAATAACATCCTGCAATTTCAAGAGAAATGCTGAAGTATCAAAACTGAAAAAGGTTGTCATCTACCCCTTTTCACTACCTAATCACCCAGTGGAAAAGGGTTGTGCTACCACCACTACTGAAACGTGGCACAATATGTTGCATACATATGGACTGTGACAATAATCTCTCTGCAGATCCTCAAGGCCTAGCACCAGTGGTGAAATCCAATTTTTTTTACTACTGGTTCTGTGGGTGTGGCTTGGTGCTTTTTCAAGAGGCAACTGGACTTTGTTGCCTCTTTAAAAAATACCATTGGGAAAAGCAGTCTTAAGTGTCCAGAGGAAATTGCCTGATGTCTAGCTGCTAAAAATCACCTTGAACCGCAAATGGGCAGCAGATAACATTAATAAAAATAAATAAATAAATACCTTTGGTATTTGGTAGGGTGGGGGGCTTTAGATGACTAGATTTTAATGAAGCAGATTATTATAGGCAAGGCTAAAAATGGTTTTTTGTTGTCATTTTCAATTTCAAACAGGAAGTTGCATAGTAGATTAAAGTATATAGAACCCAGGTTTAGTCTAGAAAGGTGTTACATGTTTTGCATTTAATTTCTTTCTTTTTCTTTTTACTGTGTGTTGAATGTGTTTTCCTTTGTTGACTTGAAAGTTGACTTGAATCTTGATGTTGATATCAGGGATGGGTTCTACTTATCTTTACCACCGGTTCGCAACGAGATCGCACAGAAGCTTCTGCACATGCGCAGGTCAGTGATGACAACATCCAGGGCAGTGGGCGGGGCCTCCCACCAGTTTTACTACCGGTTCTTGTGAACTGGTCCGAACTGGGGGCAACCCACCACTGGTTGATATGCTGCCTTCTGGCAGCTGCCACGGCTTGGCTGAGCTACAGAGTCTCAAAGTTTGCTTTCATTTCGTTTCCCTTCTTGCAGTTTAGCCAGTTGCAGGATTGGGTGAGGATTTCCTCTTCATTTCTCCCCTGCTTTCCCCAAAGGGCTGGTGTAGAAGGGAAAAACAAGTTTATAACGAAAAGGTGATTGCAACAGGGAAACTAATTGTTTAGTTCCTGATCATCCTCAGGCATGGATTACCTCCAAACTGTAGTACTGTAAAGCAGAATCTGATTCAACTCTGGCTTGCTTTACTGCAATTGTGCAATTGGAAGACCTGGGAGCCTGCAGTCTGAACTGAACACCATGCAAGCTGCTGCCAAAGTTGAGTCAGGCGAGAAAGGATTTTCCTACGTTAGTGTAGAGTCAAATTGGCATGACCACACTGTAGGAATGGCTTAAATCAGGAGTTCCTAAACATTTTGCCATCACATCTCCCTTTAGTAGAATTTTAATGTACATACTTCCTCTAGAGCACTGTGCCAAGCACTAACATAAACACAAACAAACAATGAAAACAATTCAATTAAACTTTGGGAAAGGGGGATTTATTCTAACAATGAAACTAATACATTCTTCACATGTCTGGACACTGCTGCACCTGCCTAAGGAGGCACACCTCATGGTTTGAGAAACTCTGGCTTTAATGGTAAATACAGATATATTCTGAGCTTGCTTGTTTTTTTGCAGATATTTCATTACCCTAACTAGGTAAAATCATCAGTGCTAGTAAGGAGTGCTGTTTCCTGTCAGTTTATATTCTGATGTCCTGCCTGTCTGTGTGGGTGGGGGATTCTTTTTAGGGATTCTTTGGTTGGGCTTTTTATTGATGGACCGTTGGCAGTTTCTTGACTGGAGGATTTGCTTATTTGTTTGTTGGTCCGAAGTTCACCTTAGAGTTAATCTAAGGTTAATCTGGGTGCTGATTATTGGTGGAGAGGTGCTGGAGTCTTTTTGTTCCTTTTTGGGCTGGTTGACTGTCTCTTTTGCATATGTCTATAGATGTTGTTAATGTCTATGTGTCTATTGATGCCTGATTTGTCAGGGTACCAGGTTTCTAGAAATTTCCTGGCATTTTTGGACTTGGCCTGGTCTAGAATTGTCACATTTTCGCAATTGAAACTATGGTTAAATCTGTCTATATGTTGTGAGATTTCACCTCGGTAAACAGCCTAACCAAAAAATCTCTAAGACAACGTCCATCCACACAGACAGGCAAGTTTAATTAAATATGTAACCCTAGTGTGCGATGCAACTTTATTATAATATACCTAGCAAAAATGGAATTTAGTAACAAAATAGTCATTGGAAGATTATAATTGAATCAAGCACTGTAAATTGGTTAAATAAATACTCAATTTTCCCATCTGCTTTAAGAAATATCACAAGTTAACTATAACAACAAATTCTTTCACTTCGTGGTATTTAATTTGGAATAAGTACTCCTAAAAACAGATGGGTGGATATTCACAGCGTAAGTCATATGGTAAGAAGATTCAAGGATTGTGATTAGAATGTTATTATTTCCCTGATAAAGGAGATGACAGCAGTGAACTTCTATACAAGCCAAAAGTCCCTATAAAATGCCAGTTATATAGTACAGGATATTCTGATTGAGAAACTCTTAATTTTTAATGCAGACCACAACAAAACCAATTCCCTGCAATCCCTCTAAATGCTTTAAACCTGACATTAGTCCAAAAAGCAAGGCGGCCATCTGTTGCTTTTTTAGCCAGCCTAGTCTCTGTTCCACTGTCATTTTTTGCTACTTTAATCAAACAAACCTACAGGTATGCAATTTGTCAATGTTGCTTATGCATAAGGGCATAATTTAGAAAACAGTTATGGCTATTGCCTTCTTGATGAGGAAAAATCTTTCTCTAAGTATTCCTATACAAATATGTATTCAGGATTGTGATTCTATTATTGAATACTGTTCATTGAATAAAGACAATCATGGGAAACAGTTTTATGAATGTGGCCTGATATTTCCTTTATCAAGGTGTTTGTTGTCTAATAGCCTGGAAGGATTGGCTGACGTTTTATCCATGAAAGCTAATGACTGGAGTTGCTCACCTGATACAGGTAGTCCTCAACTTACAACCATTTGTTAAAGAAATTATAATGAAACAGAAAAAATGAGTTATCACCATTGTTCACAGTTATGACCTTTGCTGCATTCCCATGACCACGATTAAAATGCCAACACTTGGCAACTGATTCATATTTATGACGATTGCAGTGTCCTGGAGTCATGTGATCACTTTTTGCAACTTTCTGGCAAGCAAAGTATAACGGCGAAGCCAGATTTACTTAACGACTGTGTGACTAATTTAACAACTGCAGTGATTCACTTAACAACCGTGGCAAGAAAGGTTGTAAAATGGAGCAAAACTCACTTAACAACAGCCTCACTTAGCAATGGAAATTTGGGGCTCAATTGTGGCCATAGTCAAGGACTACCTGTAGTATTTCTTGTTTCTGAAATACAATAACAACCTGGTGAAAAGAGGAAGACACTGAAAGAGGGAATAAATGTTTAACATGATATGGAAGAGATGAAGAGCTCATCTGCACATCCTGATTGTTCCAGTATAAGAACAGCCCAGTCATTATTTCTCAAGGACAAGAATGCAGATATAACCCTCAGCCTGCCCCACCCCACTTTGAAGACATCTTCCACCCATTGTCTCTTGCTCAACATCAGAAGTACTGCTTTCTGATTTCTGCAGTACGTGCACTGCTGTGCAAAAAAATGAAGTTTTTTTTTCTGGTAGACTTATGAAAGGATGGGTCATTTCATGTTTTGTTTTGTTTTGTTTTGTTTTGTTTTGTTTTGTTTTGTTTTGTTTTGTTTTGTTTTGTTTTGTTTTGTTTTGTTTTGTTTTGTGTTTGTTTTGTTTTGTTTTGTTTTGTTTTAAAGGTTCACCATAGAATGAAGGAAGGTGAAACTTCTTTTTAAAGTGGAATTAAGAAGAATTCTGCAGGTTTCCTCTTCTTCAACCACAACAATACACAAGCAAATAATATAGATATAAACTCAAGGTAAACCGTTCCAAACTCGATTTCAAAAAATATGACTTCAGCAACAGAGCGGTCAATGCCTGGAATGCACTAGCTGACTCTGTGGTTTCTTCCCCAAACCCCCAAAACTTTAACCTTAGACTGTCTACTGTTGACCTCACCCCATTCCTAAGAGGTCTGTAAGGGGCGTGCATAAGCGCACCATCGTGCCTACTGTCCCTGTCCTAATGTCTCTTTTTATTCGTATCCTTTTCATGTATTCAAATCATGTTTATACTTATATCTGTAATCTCATATATGCTTGACAAATAAATAAATGACAGGAAAACTGATGATCTTCCAACACCGCCTGTCTCTCAATGGCTGCGTCAGATGGGAGGGTGTTGATTAAAAGGGGGAGGAGTCCACAAAGGAGGCTCCTTCAAAAGGGTATCAATGTTAACCTCATGTCCTAAAAAATCCGACTAAAGAAAGGAACATTTTTGATGCTTATTTTCTTATCTACGATAGCAGGGGTAAAGCAGTAGGAGAATTGGAGAACATAGTAATTGCAACCTGGCCAAAATATCCAACTATCATCCTTGCCAAAACTGGAGTCTGAACTGAAATCTGGACAGCAATTTTTTTACGGTTCCGAATTTCAGCATAGGAGACAAAGGCTCTTATATAGGACAGCCCATTATTGGTTGGACTACATAAACCTTTGGCATGCATCTTGGCAGAGGCACTCAAATATTTCTAGAGATGTGCAACCAAATACAATGCTGCTTTTAGTCTTCATTTAAGTGTGAGTTATAACATTAAAAATAATGCTACTTCCCTGCTGGTTATAGTGCATAATAGCCTATTACCTTGTTACTGTCTGTTTCAGTATTACAATATTCCTGTCTGGAATTTTTACTTCTTTCAGGATATTTTAAGTTGTTGGCCTCAGTCAAAGAAAAATTAAAAATATAAAAATGTCAAAGCTACTCCAATTTCATTCTAAGGAAAGTCAAACTTTCAGTTCACCTTGTCTTCTCATTGTCCAGACTTTACAGAACTATTCAAAATCATTTACATGAAATGGCCTGTGAGCAATTTTGTAAGATGAAATGCTTCAAGGAATGCATTCGCCTATTTCCCTCTATAGCATGTTTTGGTGGATACCTAAGAAATATTTGTCCTGTGACTCTGATTGAAATAGCTCCGTCTCCAAATCTTGGGATTTTTAATCAGAACACTGAATTTGGCTCTTCAACTCTTTTAATTTGCTGTCAATTTAAATGTCTTCAGAACTAACGTGATCTAAATTTTTGCTGTCAATTTAATGCTCTTTAGAATTAATGTGATCTAAAATTTTGACTTAGAGGTCTTTCAGAAGGGCAGGAATAACGTCTAAAGTCCAGTACAATCAATAATTGGTCATGTGATATGTTTTGGGGAAAAAAATAAAGGGCAATTCATCTACCAAATGTATGAATATTGAAGTGAAAAAGGCATGACTTGCAATTAGCTTCTTTCAGATGAGTCAAGATCATATACAGTATGGATATAGAGAGAATCTCTTTGGAATCAAGCTCAGTTCTTGGTGATTTCATGACCATGTCTGTGTAGGATTTTTTGTGAGAGAGGGAAGAACCGTATATAGTTTTGCTATTGTCTTATTTCCATCTTAGCTCTTGTCAATGCTCTCCCACCCAAGTGCTAACCAAGGTTAGGCTCTGTCCTGTCTAGCTTTTCAAATCAGCAGAGGGCAGATAGGGGGAAAGGTAATAGGTATGCACAAATTCAGCAGGTCATCCTGCTGATTTCGTTTTCCCTGCAGAAGGCAGGAATCGCATGCTTGTAAAAGACAGAAAATAATTTGAGCCTCAAAGGCAGGCAGGCAGGCAAAGGAAGCCGGGCTGCGAGTGTACAAAGGGGAACTTCATTTGAGGAAGGAAAGGTGGAAAGGATCCCTTTTATGAAAAGAACGGTTGTTTCCTTATGCCAAGGCCAGCGTGAAGGTGATCCCCCACTGTCGCCTCTTAAAAGGATCGACGTGCGTGCATAATTCTCCCTTCCCTCCTTCCGTCTCCAAGCGTAGCTCCCGGCTGCACCGATTCGCTGTAAGGTGGTTTCTCCTTCAGCCTGCACTGCAGCAACAGGTTTACCAGAAAACGCCCTTGAGCAACCCAGCCTTCACCACTCCTCCCTCCACACTCCCCCCCCCCATTCCGGAGGGTATGTCTTTAAGAGGGCGGGAAGGGAGGGGAGGGGATCAGCTCCATGCGGTTTGACATACCTCTGGCCGCGCCCCCTACACCCCCCCCGCCCCCCGCCCCCCGATCATAGCCGGTCTTCTCTTCGCAGGGCATCTTTTTTTGCTTCCCTCCTCCTTGCTCCATGAGCCGTCCGGCCTCTGATTGGCTCCCGCTGGTGCAAGAGGCGGGGTCGCGTCTGGGCCGGGGGCGGGACCACAAAAAAAAAAAAAAAAAAAAAAAAGCCACCCTCTCTCTCTCTCTTTCCACAACGTTCCAACGGGCAGAGCGGTAGGAAAAATGATCGCTCGCGTTCCAATGGGGAAGCGCAGGGTCCCGGTGGATCCCGGATGCCGTCGGAGGTGCCTGTGCTGAGCTGAAGATCCGAGGGCTTCTGCTTCGGGAGGCCCCGGGGGGGCAAAGCGCGCGGGGTGGGTGTCTCAAGGCTGCGGCAGCAAGCAACGGCAACGTAGACCCGGCGAAGAGCTGTGGAGGTTCCGGCAACAGCCACGACCGCACCGCCCCCGAGTTTGCAGCGTGTTTGGAAAATGTGGCCGCGAGCAGCGGTTCTCCGGCAGCGGTAGCGTTGCAACGCTGTTTCCCTCCTTTCTATCCTCTCGCCCTGGCGGCTGGTGAAACAGCCCTTCGGTGCAAAGATCTTCCTTTTAGACCCTTTTTTCACCTGCCTCCAGAGTTGACAAATTGACTTCCTGATGTCTGCGGATCCCGAGCAGCATCAAAACGGCTCTCTTGGAGGCTAATTTTATTTATTTATTATTATTATTATTTTGCATTTTGCTGGACGGACTGGATACATTTTCCAACCTTTGATGGTGGTTCTGCCCTTGCGATTTAAAGTGCTTTTTTTAAGGGAAGGGTTTTTCCGTTCCTGGACGTTTCTCTTCCAGCTGATTTGCTTTTAGCCGTAAGTCTGGCTTTGGACGGGCTGTGGGAAATCATGGGGCTACCTGCCTTGGAGTTTAGTGACTGCTGTTTGGACAGCCCCCAGTTCCGAGAAAGGCTAAAGTCTCACGAAGCTGAGCTGGACAAGACCAACAAGTTCATCAAGGAGCTGATCAAGGATGGAAAGGCACTCATTGTGGCCCTTAAAAGTGAGTGGGAGGTCGTCTGCGAATCTGTGTTAGGTGTGGTGGTAACTGAAACCTTGGTTTAAAGGACACCTTGGATCCAGTCGCTCGTGCAGCCTTACCTGGGAAAACAAACATGGGTGGGGAAGCACACGCATGCAAGCATGGAGCGATTGAATAGAAAGTGTAAGATGTGGGGTGGAGGGAAACCTCTGGCAGTTTAATACTATATGAAGGTGTAATTCTAGCAGGGGGGTTTATTTTATTTTATTTTTTTAATTTGATTTATATGCCGCCCTTCTCCGGAGACTTACAATGTGCTAAGCAATAATTCATGGATATGTTTATCTTAGCACTAAAGGTACACAGAGGTAAGAGAAAGTTGTATTGGGTCAAAAAGGCTGAGGGTAGATTGTCAGGCTTTTACCTTGACAGGGTAGTTTACAGACCTACTTGCTATCTGTCACTTCCTTGTCGGTAACCCAGTGATTATTTATGAAAAGGAAAGGGCCTTGGCGTAAATCATTTCTCACTGAGCTTTGTAGGTTTGGATTGTTTTGCTTAAGCAATTGCTTTTATAGTATTGCAATCTTTGCTGCTTAGTGGAGGTGCCTCTCCCATTTACAGTCATGTCATTACAAAATGTTATTGAGGAATGGAGGAAGAAGCGTTAGGAAAATATACTACACACTGACAGTATTTGGATTTTCTACCAAAATCATTCAAGTTATTCTCTTGGCCAGTGTTGCTACTGAATTGCTAAAGATAGGAAGCAGAACAATAACTTCATGATTTAAATCATTTGGTTTCTAAATGAATTGTTACTGAGGGAAGGAGGCTAAGGGGTTGTGCTGTCCTTTGCTATTGGTGTGGAAATGTGCATCTTGTTTCCTCAAGCGTACTTCCTGCAGTTGAAGTGATACTCAGCCCTGATCGCCAAACATTTGAACTAAAATAAGTTTTGCTGTCACTTTTCCCCTTTCCTTTTAAAAAATCTACTAAAATTTGAATTCTTTATTTGGAGATATAAAGTTATGTGTAGGTTTGAAAAAATAAATTAAAAGATACCTAATTTATTCTGCGGAGTTGATAAACTGTGTGTATGTGTGTGTGTGTGTGTGTGTATGTGAGAAAGAGAAAGTTCTATGGCCTGTTGTATTTGCGTTTCACTTTTTTGTAAGCCAAAGGCAAATAACTTTACCCCTATAAAGAGCTATTTAAAAGGTTAAATGGGCTAAATAAGTCTTATCTGTCTCATGTGATATTTGTGTTTAATTGTCATTGATGGTGGATAATACTTTGCCTTCTTGGGTATGGATCTCCACATAAAGCTTTTGTATAAAAAGTGATGAATTTTTCCTTTGTAGTAAAGCCTGAATTGGTCTTGTGTGACATTAAGCTGGCACATTGAAGTTCCTAGACTCAACACATATCTCATTAAGTTCTAAGAGATTTAAGGCTAGCAAAATCCTCGATGTTGGAAAGGTGTCTCAAAGTTTTAAAAGTGAGAGTTAGTGCATGAATCACTTTTCAGAAGAGGCTGGCAAGAATATTTGCTATATAATGGTCTGTAGTCCATTAAGGGAGCGGGTATCATGTATATTTCTAAACAAATTACCAATACTTAGCTGGTGTTGACAATGTGACAAGTGCCAATAACTTGTCATATAGTAGGATAAGACAACTTAATGGTTGGAGATCAACACCCATAAGGAGTACAGTAAGCTGCCTAGAAAATAGGGGAGTTGAAGACCAAATTGGGTAGAGGACATCTGGTTGCCTATCCATACTATAATTTCATTCCTTTTGCTCTCTCTCAAAACTCTCTGAGATAGATTATATTGAGAGAAGTGATTGGATAAAGTTAACCAATGAGTATCACTGTAAGCAAAGATTGGAACCTGACTCTTTCCAATCCAGTATATAGTACTAGGGGGGCGCAATAACTCGGTGGTTAAAGACAATGAACTTGTCAGCTGGCAGCCTGGATTCAAGATCCGAGCTCCGCACAATGGTGTGAACTCCCAGTTCATGTCCACCTAGCACACGGGTGTCAAACTTGATCGTGTCATGGGATGTATCGCAACGTTTTTTGCCTCTGCGGAACCAGGGTGGGTGTGGCCTGCATATGATACATCCGGACTGTGGGTTGCCAGTTTAACACCGCTGACCTAGCAGGTCGAAAGCATGCAAATGCAAATAGATTAATAGGTACCACTTTAGTGGGAAGGTAACAGTGTTCCGTGAACTTCAGCTATAGTCATGTTGGCCACATGACCACGGAAATGTCTCTGGACAGCACTGACTCCTCAGCTAAGAAACAGAGATGAGCCTGTAGAGTTGGACATGGGAAACCTTTACCTTTACCTTGATATAATATTCTACTGGATTTGACTGCATTCTAGATATTTTTTTCCTGATTTTATTCTGTATAGTGGCACTGAACGTCCTACCCTTGATGTTTGAACAATTTCATAAATGGGAGAAAAACAGAAGCATGTTTGTATTTAACTTGTGCTTCAAGATTTGCTACCTACGCACGGAGCAGGATCAAAGTGTGAATTAGGAGATTTGTCAGGTGTCCCTTTTGGGCCTACTGTTTGCATGTGGTGTGTGCTTTGCTTATATTGCTGCATTTATTGAAGTCCCATGGAGCTCTACCTTTTCTCATTTCTGTGGACAGTATGGCTGTCTTACAGCAGCTGTCTTCCATGTTGGCCAAGAGGGCTATGTAAATCTTTTGCAAGAGATGCTTTACAACACACAGAAGCTTGTTCAAGACATCGTTTTTGAATATGCTGGAGCAGCTGCATCTTTTTCCTGGTTCACACCGCTGCCTAGCAAGCTGCTCCTGCTGTGTTTGCAGGCATGCCCATGAATAGCCATAGCTCCTGTGCAGTCTGAAACATTTTTTGTTTGAAGGCTTGATATATCCCTGGCTGATAGAATTTGCTTTAGCATCTTTTTTTCTGTGTCTGAAAAATACGTTATACAATATGTAGTAGCTGTCTAAAAATATAACAAAGATGTCAAGTCTATTTAGGACATGTGCATATGTAACTCTTTGCCGTAGTGATTTTACTCATCTACGTTGGACCAACGGAGCTTGGGAGGACTGCTTGCGGCCGTCCCGAGCTCCATTTTTGCTGGCAGAAGGTTGCAGGAGGCTATCCCAGCTGAAAACAGAGCTCAGGAGCCCGTTTTCGCTGGCAGAGCGCTCGGGCTACCACAGGAGCCCCCAACACAAGTGATGTTGCTCTGGCCACACCCACCATGGCCACGCCTCTCTCCCCCCCCAGGTCAAACACAACCCTGATGCAGCCCTGAATGAAATTGAGTTTGGCACTTCTGACTTAGATCGTAGTGTAATAAGCGCAGCAAATAAATATGAGAACATACTTGTAATCAAAATTTCATTGTAATTGCAAGAAAGAATTCCAAAATGTTCACTTCTATTTTAAGTTAATCTTACTGTAGTTTTGTATGGTCCCTTGGACTGCAAGGCGATCAAACAGGTCAGTCATAGAGGAGATCAACCCTGACTGCTCTTTAGAAGGCCAGATCCTGAAGATGAAACTCAAATATTTTAGCCACCTAATGAAAAGGAAGGACTCACTGGAGAAGAGCCTAATGCTGGGAAAGATTGAGGGCAAAAGAAGAAAGGGACAACAGAGAACGATGGAGTCACTGAAACAGTAGGCCTGATCTTAAATGGAGTCCAGAGGATGGTAGAGGACAGGAAGGCCTGGAGGAATGTTGTCCATGGGGTCGCGATTGGTCAGACACGACTTCGCAACTAACAGCAACAACATAGTTTTGTATGACTTTCGATAAGCAGTGATTAATCTGAAACATGTCAAATATAAAGTATTGTTTATGTATTACATGTATAACCTGATTTTGCTTTGGGAAATTGAGGCAACATGTAGTATCCTTCCTCTCCCCCCACCCTTTTATTTTTTATTTTAATCTTCGCAGTATCTCTGTGAGGAAGGTTAGGCTGAAAGAGAATGACTGACTTAAAGTCATCCAGTGAACTACACAATAATTGGGTTTTTAAACGTAGCCCTACATTCCGTGTTAAACCAAGGGCAGTTTAGGGCCTGAATAGTACATTAAATTGTGGCTAATCTCAAAAATAAGCATTTCTTTTTGCTTTTTTTCTAGCTATGCAGGGAGGGAGATGAGCAATGTTGATTGTTGTAGGCTTTGATGGCAAGTATCTTTTGGGCAGTGTTATGCTTACGAGTTGAAGTGTTTACAAAATATGTGCTGTATATTTTTTTATTAATGAACAGGAATCGTAAGAAATCATCTGTAAACCATACGAGATTCTGTGATGATGGTAAATAGTATTATAGAGTAGCATAAATGGTTAAATAAGATGACCTCACACAAGGTTTCTGTTGCCAGAACAGTATTAGAAAATAATAGATGTGGTCAACATATTTTGAGGCTGAAACGTTCTGACCTTGCAGAGTCTCATTTTTGGATTGGGATACTTTGAGATTGGATTGCACATCTCCAGCTGAGAAGTACTGTGGCTAGATGGCAGCATTATTTTAGAATGTCAGCCATCATGAGCAAGTTGGTCAGAACTAGAAAATATTGCACATGCATTTTTTTATCTGGCAAAAATGGATAATGCTTCAATTTGAAAATCCAGAACATTCCCAACCAGGGCAGTTTGATGATGTGTGAACTTCAACTCCCAGAGTTGGCTAGAGAATTATGCTGGCCAGGGAACTCTGGGAGTTGAAGTTCACACATCTTCAGGCTGCCAAAAAGGTTGAGAAACACTGATCTAAGAAGATAAGGGGCAGGTGGAAGGCTGGAGTTGGAGACGTGGTGTGAGAAATACCATTGCCATGAATCACTCTTCAGAGAACGGCTTGGCAGCTCAGCAGTTCTCTTACCATCTATGTTTCTCGGGAAGCAACTTTGTCAAGAATCTTTTAAATTTCATTTCAACTTTTTTGTTTTGGACCCTGCTTAACTGTACTACATGAATCTTTCTTCCCTCTCAGCTGGGGTTCCTTTGGGACAAAATGTTGTGTTGACAGATACCAAGATGCTGCCACGTGATATGATACTGCCTTCCCACTTCCCACCGGCTTGAGAGTGTTGCATGCCTTAACTTATTTTTATCTCCATTTACATGCATTGCATTGCTCATCCCAAATGAAGGCAGCTGGCTAGACTATTCGTGGCCTGTATATCTTGGGGTTGTAAGATGTCTCAGGCATGTGCAGCTGCAGCTGTGAATTCTCATGTATGACCCTTCCTCCCACCTATGGGTCAAGCTGGACTTTGAAATCCCTTCATGGAGATACTAATCCGAATTGCCTTTGAATTTGTCCTTTGATATTTTTTGAACAGAGAATAATTGTCCACAATTTTGCCAGATTGTGACTAGTTATAATAGCAACCTTTATCATTTTCCCCATTTAAAACTGTTTTAAAATGAGGATTTTACTGTCAGATAAGCTGTGATATACAGAATTCCTTTCATAATTAGATATAGTATATAAAGCTACCCTTTTTGGCAGATGAGTTTGGACCTTTAACAATGTTATAAGCATGTGCTAAATTGTAATTCTTCTCATTAGAATATGTTTGAATAAATATTTTCTTACTTAGGGTGATATTTAGGGAGCATCCTTCCTAAACCCTTTATTGATCTTAATTTGGCAAATATGGCCAGGAAATAGTGGTGATGATGGGAAGCTTTGGGTATTTGTATGGGAGTGAAAATCAAGAATGAAAGGATATAACATAATAATTTAAATCAGGTGTCAGCCACTCTCCTGCTTGTATCTGATCAGGTAAGTGCTGTTTATTACTTGATTTGCATGTCCAGAATTTCCTTTCTTTAGGTTCTGACCTGTGGTAAGGTCAAGAATGGGTAGATGAGATAATTATGGTTGTTCTCAACCTATCTAACTTTTGAGATGACATGATCTAATTCCCCACCCAGATAGCATAGCATCCCAAATTAGTTTCACCTAAAGAAAGTTGCATGAAACTCCAGAAAGGAGCTACAGTATGTTTGGAAAAAGACCATTACATATACAGTAAATTTTACTTTGATCATTTCTGTCATTAATTACCTCACACTTTTATTAACAATGATCAAACCATAATTCTGCTACAAACAGCTGCTATACAGTGTATTCAGGCTTGAATAAACTTTATGTTTTATGGTTATTATGACATTCTTGTAAAATAAACTGGCGAAGAGGACAAAGCAAATATGATTTCACTTTTTTAATGCTAAGCACATTAATAAATATCTTGATTCTCTCATGCGTTTGCTCATTACAGTATGCCTAAGAAAAAATATTGTGGTTAGATTAATAACTGTAGCCATTTGAGATTATGAGTGTGCATAAAACAAAATATAGTATAATAAAAATGGATGTTTCAGTAACAGGAAAGACATAAATGATAAATAAAAAGAAATATGTATATATATATTGCTATAAGCAAGGACTATTTGAGAACAAATTGATATTGTTATAAGCCCAGTTTTTTTGAGAACAAATTAATATAAATGTAATGGGTAAGGAATAGAGGCAGTATTCAGCAGGTTCTGACCAGTTCTGGAGAACTGGTAGTGGAAATGTTGAAGTTCGGAGAACCGATAAATACCACCTCTGATTGGCCCCGCCCCCATCTATTCTCTGCCTCCCAAGTCCCAGCTGATTGGGAGGAAATGGGGATTTTGCAGTAACCTTCCCCTGGGGTGGGGAGGGAATGGACATTTTAAAGTATCCTTCTCCTGGAGTCGGGTGGGAATGGAGATTTTACAGTATCCTTCCCCTGCCACGCCCACCAGAACCAGTAGTAAAAATTTTTGAATCCCACCACTGGTAAGGAATATATTTTCAAGTCAATGTCTATAATAAACAACTTTCCTTAAACACCTCTTTCTTCCAAGATTGTGTTCAAATCAGTTCCCAATAAAATGAAGTTTAGCATGATTAACATGTAATAGACAATTTGCTTATTAAAAAAAGTCATGGTATTGCATTTGAATTAAGGGATATTATGCTTTATTAAGCTGTAATGTTTCTTAATAAAAAGCAGACTTTTGAATAAAGGACATGCCATGTGGCAACATCTTTACATTTTTTTTTCTTTTTTGTTTCCATTTATCATTTCCTTGATACTTCAAATGGCCTGTTCTTTGTCAACACGTATCCCTCTCTTCTTTTGCTTAGAATGGCATGTGTAAATTATTCAGAAGAATTTGCAAAGCTCTAGCTTCAAGTGAGACGCAAAATGAAATATGGATCGTGGGTGTGTAAGATTAATGGATATGACAAGCGACAGCAAAGAAAGAGCCTTTTTAAACAAACTTGATCAGTTTAAGGGCCACATCAGACATTGTAAGCTGGGCTTCAAAGCTTCTCCTTGTCAAAGAGATGTTGAGTCACATACACACATTGCATAATTTTTCTCAAGGACTTCTAAATCAGTTTGGAGAAGTTACCAGTTTAAAGAAATCAGCCAAAGCTGCTTTGTTCAGAGATGCCCATTTATGCAGCATTTGGTGTCTACTGATCATCTTTTAAAATCTGCTACATAAAGGATCTGCAAGTGCCAATTTGACAACTTTCTTGCATGTCACTTTGTGTGCGTTGAACAGCTTGGAATGTGTTGAAAAGGAGAATAATAACTTGGCTTGGCTTCTACCAAAAAATGCCACTTTGGATGTTTGTCCAAGAATTACAGATCTGATTTTGGCTTCAATGCTATGAGTTAACAGATTACCATCTTCTATCAATTAGTGTGATTCTACTCCCAATACTAAATGACAGGTCAAAACAGTCTTCATCTCTTTTTTGTAGCTGTATAGTAAGCACTTGTCAATTAAAAATGGTTTAAATTTTTTTGTTCCACTTGGAAGGGTTTTACTTATGAATCTCTACCTGCATCAGACTTTTTGTGCTTTCTGAAATAACACACACTTTCTCTCTTTTTCTCTCTTTCTCCCTCTCCTTCCCAGAGGTTCTGTGAGATGGTCTAGGTCAGGGTGTCAAACGCACGTCATCACAGCAGCATCACGTGACGTATTGGGACTTTTCCCCCTTCGCTAAACTGGGCATGGGTGTGGCCAGCGCGTGATGGATCTGGCCTGCGGGCCGAGAGTTTGACCACCCTGGTCTAGGTTAACAATTGGTAGCTCTCTACGGTTCACTCAGATAAATTCATAGCTGAGTTGGATTGACAGAATCCAGGTCTAACATGTTAGTTTAAACATGGACCTCAGGAAAAGGTTTCCTGGCCAAACTAAGTCTAAAAAAGAAAGAAATGAATTAGGAAAGTAATATGAGGTAAAGGAACAGAGCCAGTTTAAAAGAAGGAGTCAGACATTGTAAACAATAAAGAAGATGACCCTTTCAATGGTATACCAGATTCATTATGAAAACAACAAAGAGAAAAAAATATGGATTAAGTTCAACCTCCCCAAGGGGGAGGAGGCACAGCACAATCAAACTTGCAAAATTCTGTTATTATAGTTACTCTGAAAAGCAGTTTTAGCCTTCTTGTACAGTTGATTTTTGATCTGATCTACCTGGTGGGACTGACATATATGGCTATAAAAAGGTGGGAAAAGGTTATAGGAAATATTTTTGATACACAGCCATTTCTCTTTGCCATTAGAAGTTGTGGCCGTAAATATGGGATATAGCCATTCTTATCCTGTTATTGGGTATCCTGATAATGTAGATCGTTAAGCAGGAAAGCAAAAACGGGTGAATCTGGGAACTCTATGGACATATAACATACCATACTCTTCAGCTTAATCCAAAGGAAGTTGTGTTGCCTGTCAATTAATTTCTGAGCTACAATGTTTCTTTGAAGAGTTTAATTTTCACATCCCATCTTATCATACATTTGGCATTGTTAGCTTTGTGTTTGTCTATTATAAATGGTGGCCAGCTTTGTTTTCTGTGATATTTGATAGAACTTCATGTTATCCTTAAGCAAATGATGTGGGCTTAGAGATTTTTATTTCTTATTTATTAACTTTATATAGTTGCCCCACTCATGCTTTATCATGTAGAGGCAATCAGTGCTTTTTGGTTCTCTATCATAGACTTAATTTACCGTAGCCTGCTTCTGATAGGTCATACACTGAGAAGTGAAGGGCCACATGGAATCAAATTAACTGTCAATCTGGTGTGATCGACAAATTTTATCAAACAATAAAACTGTTGATTTGAGTATTGAGCAACTGGACTTTCTTGGTTTTTTTCCTTTGAAAATATTTCTTGGATAAGAAGTGAAACACTTTCAAAACAAGAAAATCTAGTTGCCTTTTCGAAAAAGCACCTTTGGGACAACCATGACCTGGATGATTGAGAAACTCCATAGACTTTCATGGAGCAATAACTTAAACCAGCAGCAAAATCTGTCTATATTGCTATACCTTGTTGTTGCTATACCTTATTGTTTCTGTTATTGTGTATATTGAACTATGTCTCTCTTTCTACAGTTTGTAAAAAACAACACCAAGCTTGGTGCTTTGTGTGTCTTCTTTCATTTTATCTTCTGAGAACATTGATAGGGTGGGAAGAAAAAGACTGGGAGTGGCAGGGAAGAATGGGGTGTGATATACATAGGCATGGTGATCAAAGAATGACTTAGAGCTTGTGTTTGCAACCACATACATATTTGTAAGCCTTTGTTTATGATACTTTATCCCTAACCTTTGGGTCAAGTATTTGGAGCTGAAATACAGTGAAAAGATAGTGTTAGGCCTGGGAATAACCATCTCTCTTAGTTACATTATACACATTGATGGATTGGTAGCTGGGGGCTTGTATATTATCAACCATTTAATTGCAGCATGAGTTCGAGAGTCAAATGCAAGATCGATTACATATTTTTTTTTAAGGCTGGGAGAGTGGGACATGTCTTCATTTTCTTAATCAAAACAAATGGACACATTATTCATTTCTCTTCAGCTCTCATGGGTAAGGAAGTAAATACCAGATGGGAGGAATAAGCTTTTTTTTTTTTTTTTTTTGGCTTCATATCACTCTAACCTTCCAATACAAGGAACTGAAGCAGGATGGCATTTTATGCCTAATTAAACTTTAGTAGCCCTATTTTATGATTAACAGTTCCTGTTGTGTGTACAAGAATCTTTTTATCAGTTGCCAAGAAGTGAGGATTCCATATATTTAAATGGGCCAGAACATACTTCACAAGAGTTGGTTACTAAATAGATAGAATTTTTTTTAAAGGGAGAGAGTCTTCTTAAATCCTTTATCATGGAACTCAAGAAGGTGAAATTTTCATTAAATTCTCAGATGGTCACCCATACTGTCACTGACCACTCATACTACCTGCTTAACTTTAGTGAAGTTGCTGCACTATTTGCAATCAAACTCAGAAGGAGAAAAAAATACGTTCTTGAAAGTTGAGATTAAAAAAACCAAGCAATGCAAAGATCTGCAATAGGTGGATAACAGATCACAAATAAAAACAATATTAAGTTCTAGTTGAATAAGCTCTAAATAGTTATTAATTTCCAATGAAAATGGATGAGCAAAACACATTAGAAAAAAGAATACGTTACAGAACATTATTTTCTTTAATGATTTGCAATGCCATCATTTAAAAAAACAACAGCACTAAATTCCTCAGGCCAAATTTGATGGAGTGACATTAATCTTTTGTTTAGAGTGATTTAACAATATTATTTTATAGAATATTATGTGAGATTGAAACAATCTTCCATATTTCTGATTATTATTTTTATTGTTAAACTGAGAATTTGTGAATACAAATGCTTGGCTTATGTTAAGTATAATACTGCATTTAGATATATCACATTACGCTAAGGATTTAATGACTTGGAAGCTGCTGATTCTATTTATTATGGTTGGTTGCCCAATCAGCCAAATGTTTAGACTGGATTTGACATTTTTATCCACCTGTTCAGTCCTTCCAAAGGACCTGGGATAGGAAGATGATGTTGTTTGATAGTGTTAAGGGTATCATTGCAGGATGTAAGCTGTTCCAAATAAAGCTGCCTTTTGCAATTGACTGATGGTGATTTTGTCCATGCTTATGGTGTTCAAATGGTGCTCCAGATATTTGGGAGTAGAGTAGACTCAAAACACTCAAAACACCTGTTTATATTATTACTATTATCATATAAAGAGCAATGTGAAATCACTGCTAGTTTTTTAACTGGTGTTGGCCTTCATAGGCATCAAGTTCTTCCAAAGAATCTAAGATTTTGTAATGTATTAGCATAATACAATGTGGATCTAAACAGCATGGCCTTCTATAATTGACAGATGGAAATTTTGTCAATGCACAAATATTCTAAGTGCTGTCCAAAGTGTTTTGGAATCACACCCACTGTGTTGATAACCACTGGTAAATTAATGCCATAGTCTTTCATCTTCAGTTTTCAGATTTTGATACTTCTATGATCTTCTCCAATTCTTTCTCTTCTCCTTACTATCTCCTGGTATTGCTACCAGGTATCAATTATTCATACTTTTTTCTTTTAAACTGCAGTTAAATCTTCTATGTTATAATCCAGAACTTTATCAATTTGTATTCGGAAATCTGAATAGTTGGGAATATGCAGATACTTTTATCTTGCCAAATAGAATGGAATGGGAAAATATTACAAAAATCTGCAAAAAAAATTATAAGGAGTTGTAGGGTCCTCTAGATTCCTGTATATTTGATACTTCTCCCCACCCAGAAATGTAAGGTCATTCTAACAGGTACATACGGTATTTTTCTCTTCGTTTAAGGACAAAAATAGAGTCCAGATCAGATTTTGGGAGGAAGGGGAATCAGTTCTGCATGCAGTTGATATGACAACTTCTGTTTCCGGAACTGTTCAGTTTGTATTAGTGGAACACAGTTTGGCAAGGTACATTTGTGGGGTGGGTGGGTGAAATTATTTAACAAAAATTAAATCCCAGTTATTTGCCATACTACAGGCTGGGTTGAATTCCTTACTCTATTAAAAAAAGAAAGCTATGCCTGATACGTTTCCAGCATTTCCTTAAATTTACTTATGAAGGATTCCATCTCCTATGTCGTCAGGATGTTCCATCCAGCTATGGTTTGGCTGCATGGTAGGAGTGCTGGATATTACATGGCTAAAATGTACCAAATGAAGTGTTTTGCGGTCATCTCTAAATTTAAACTCATGGCAGGAGTTATCTTTCCAGGAAAAATAAAGCTTTATGGGTATTGGACTCGGGGTGATTATGATGAGTGTAGTAAAAGCCAATGAGTATCTGATTCTAAAACTTTTCCAACAATTACTTGAGAGCTGGTCTGAAGGGAAAAGTAGAACACAAGGTTTTATGAAATAGAGTTATGCACCTAAAGCCAAAATACAGTGAGGCCATTTGCAGTAGTTTTAACTTATATGAGTTAAATGGGACAGAGATTTCTTTCCTGTCCTTATTCTTAATCTTTTGTGATGCCTAGCTTGTTCCTAGATGTGCAGCATGGAAAGGGTAGCAACTGTACATTGAAACTATTTTCTGCAAACACTACTTTGGAGACTTGTTACTATGCTAAAACATATTGTGGAGAAGAAGATCACCGATTCAGTGGTCTTTACCTTCAGATCAGATCGATCTTTACAACTTGAGTACTGTACTGGTGATTGTTCCAGTTACCCTGAAGAGGATGTTAAAGAGTACTGAGAGAATCCTTAATTTACTAGTTAATTTATAATAATAATAAATTATAAATATATTGTGAGTTAATAATTTATGATAATTAATGATTTATAATAAAGTTTATCCTTTTGAGTGCTAGAAGATTCTAGAGTCAGTTTCCAATTCTGTGTGCTTGTAATTTCAGATGAGATTCCTGTCCATGGAGAATGGGAAGCCTGCAAGATTTTATAGATAGGTAAAATACATATATACTGTAATTTGGATATATTTAAACTGTACTGTGGTAGATTAGTTCTACCGTTATGTCATAGGAGACATTGCCAATGTAAATGTACCTTTCCACTAGGATTGGATATTAGCTAATCAGAAAACCCTGTAATTATCCTGTTAACAGCCTGTAATTGTAACTCTACATCCTTTTTTGTGCCTTAATGTCAGAAGGAATAGTTGGATTTGTTCTCTCTAGGGAATGGTTTAATAAAGGGGAAGAATTACCTCATATGTGGCACTTTCACAGTAAGAGCCTTTTTTACCCTAAAATAAAACTCTTTTACAGCTGCTGGTAAGACAAATTCAGTTGTGACAGGCTGAGAACACAAAAAGTGAATGGAAGATGGAAGGAAAAGAGAACCTAGCAAAATATTTACTTTTTAAAGTAAGGCTGTTTTGTTCTAGACTCGGAAGCAGTGTCTGGGGCAGGAAAGATTTGTTTGCACAGATGCAACTCCAGAGCTACTTTAAAACTCTTCTAGTTGTTTGAAAAGCTGACTATTCAGATAAGACTTAGCTCCTGCTTGGGTACAATGCAGTTCTCCTTGTAGTTCCCATATTTTAAGAAAACACATTGAGTATCAGTTTGGTCTAATGGTTTAGGCATCAGACCAGAAACAGGGAGACAGTGAGTTCTAGTCCCACCTTAGGCATGAAAGCCAGCTGGATGAAATCTCTCCCAACCCAACTCACCTCACAGGGTTGTTGTGGGGAAACTAGGAGGAGGAAGGAGTACTATGTTCACCGCCTTGAGATATTTATAAAAACATAAAAAGTGGGATATAAATAAATACTATGTATGTTTCTAACTCTTTGACCCATAGGTGTATTGACTAGGAAACTGGGAATGGCTTCAGGAAAAATACACTTGGTACAAAATCATATTGGCTTTTGAGTACTACTAAACTCTTTCCTACCTCTCTTATTTCAAGGATGTGCTGTAGATAACGGATGGCAGTGTCAATGTTAACAATAAAACTGTATAGGAATTGAGAATAGTATGGGCAAGAGCAAAAAAGCAAGCCATAGTGATCTAGTGCCAACCACATGTTTAGGGATTCCAAAATCCAGAATTTCCATTCAATGTATGTTTAGATTCTCCACCTTAAGAACTTTGGTAATTGCCATCTGAACACATCTCAAGTCTGGTGGAGGAAGGATGCTTTGTGAAGTACCAATTTCTTTCTCTTCTTTCGCTATCACCTAACTGTGGGAGGGAGTCTAGAAACACGTAATATTGGAATGGGCTTTTATAAATAAATATGTAAAATAGAAACCAGTAGGAGGAAGGCCCCTTGGCCCTCTTTGAAAAAGATGGAACTGAGTCAGCTGCGCACAAAAACATGAGTCAGGCCTTTAAAAATCAAAATGCTTAATACGAAATGGAGGAGTTAAAAATAACCCCCAAACTACCATTTAAATTTTTTTGGCTTTCTTGTTACATATCTTTTGTGAAACCAAAAAGTTATAAGCTCCATGACAGTAGAAACCTTTGATGTTAAGTATTAAGATTCTGCTTATCTAATTTATGTGACCTCCTGCAAGAATGGACAAAGGCTGCTCTTAAAAATTGGGGAGGGAATTAGTGGGTCCCAAAAGAAGCGGAGTACATCCCACATACGGGCAACAGTACACTTCTAAGGGGAATTGAGGGCTGTTTATTTTTAAATATGATATGCCTATTTTAAGGTTTGTATTGCAACCTCCACTGTTCCCTGCCCCAAAATGACAAAAATCTATCATTTTTTAAAACAGCAGTAGTGAGTTATGTATGTCTGAGGGCAGCTAAAAGAGGAGATTGAAAGAATGAAGGCTGCTTCAAGAATATCTGCTAACCATCTCTCTTACTTTAACTTCACTGAACAGATATTCTTAGTATTTTTAGGCTTCAGTTTTACATTTCTATCTTTCTTGAGGTAGACATTTGTGTCAAGGTTCTTGTTCTGTGTTGGAAAAGATAATTCTTCGTGGCTTTCTGTAATATGCTAAATGGGAGGAAAATCATGATTCTTTTAGCTTTGTGTCCTCGTTTGATAGCAAGATGGGCGGCATAAAAATTTAATTAATAAAATAAAAAGAGAGCGAGTGAGTAAGTAAGAGGAATTGATAGACAAGGCAATCCTGGCTCTGATTTCTTTTCATGATACTTTTAGAACTATTTCAAAATGTTTGTACAGTTAATCCTTAACTTGTGACCACAGTTTGGGACCAAAATTTCCATTGCTAAACAAGGCGATTGTTAAAGTGAGTTGCATTTGATTATCTGACCTTTTCACGGTTGTAAAGTTAGTCACTGCAGTTGTTAAATGAATCATGCAGTTGTTAAGAGAATCCATCTTTCTGCAATTGATTTTGTTTGCTGGAAGCCCACTGAGTAAGTCACAAATCGTGATTACATGACCCTGGAATGCTACACTCATAAATACATGCTGGTTGCCAAGCACCCAAATTATGATCATATGACAGTGGGGATGCTGCAACATTCATAAGTGTGAGGACTGGTTGTAAGTTGCTTTTTTCAGTGTCTTAACTTTGAATGGTCACTAAATGAACTGTTGTAAATTGTAACCAACTGGTTTGTTGGTTAAGTTCTTAAACAATTAGAATAAATGGAGATAGAATTGAGCTTTGAGGCCCCTGTATTATCTGAAGTGAATATTGAAATAGAATCTACAAGATTATGAAGATTGATGGAATAAGTCAAGTACTATAAAATATATTCACTCAGTAATTTAAGAGCTGACTAAATTTTCATCAAGTTGAATTTGCTAACAAGAAAAGTAACTTGTATTTTTGGCTTGCAGGCCTACCTGAATTATTGCAAAAACTGGGGGGAAAAGTTCCCCAGTGAAGTGTACTTACCATACAAAAAATGTCAGAGCTTATCCCCACTACTATTATGCTGACACAATAAAGGTCGCGTGATGTTAGAAAATGTTATAAATCATTTGTGAGGAAATGACTCCAGTTGAAGAATTGGGGCCGCTGATGTTTTCTTTCCAGTCTTTTGTCCGGATTCTGAGTGCAATTTCACCACCCCAAATTTGCAGAGATTAATTTTCTGTGCCTCAGTGTGTACATATACAAGATTCCAGAGTGATAGAAACAGAATACTAGCGCTGAATAGTACTCAGATGTTTTGGAAAATCAAAGTGAAAGCCTTATAAAAATAGCATAGTATATTACAGGAGTGCTCTAGATTTCTGGTGGTAAACGAATATGCTGCTTTAAACCTTTTTTTAGCTTCCATTGTTTTAAGAAGAATCAATATTGCAGAACTACTGTTTTAGCTAGATATAGCAGGTTTTTCCAAGTGCCTCTTAGGTGGTTTTGTTAGGAGACCACACAAATTAATAGAAGGAAAATTCATTAATAATTTTAATGATGAACTTTAAAGAGTTCAGCAGCAGCAAACCCATACCATTTAGATTCAGATTAAAATAACCGCATTTCCCTTTCTTCTTTTTCCATTTTCTCCCAGCTGCAGAACAGAGGTGGTGAACTTCTCAGGAGTTAGCAAAAGCAAAACTTCATTTCTGTAGTTTTGGGTGTGATTTCCTGGAAATCCCTTGCATGTTCCATCAGGTCAAGCCAAATTGTGAAGTAGGCTAACAGGCTCCTAGTTGACCTTCCAGTGAACCCAACTAGTGCTGAATCTAGGCACGGAGCAAAATGTGCTAACCCAATGGTAGAGTACAATAGTTGAATAAATTGTATAATGGCCACTCAGTTTATGGTACTGAGCTGGAAATAATCATTATTTTTTCCTTGATAGCTTCCCTGAAAACGGAAGAGGCCTTCTAATCGCGGTTTTTTTTTAATAAAAAATACTGCACTTTTCGAGTCAGTATTGACTGCATGAACTAGTTTCCTTGGCAAAATTTCAGAAGTCGTTTGCCATTGTCTCCTTCCTAGGGTTGAGAAACAGTGTCTGGCCCAAGGTCACCCATCTGGCTTTGTGCCTAAGGAAAGACCAGAACTAAAGATCTCCTAGTTTTTAGCGTGATGCCTTAATCCTTATACCAAACTGGTTCTCTTTTAATCTAGCACTTGTTTCTTTTTAGAATTTTTTCCCTAAAGTTTCCTAAAGTTCGTTGGCAAGCTGAGAAACAGTAAAAGTGAATGCGGTTTGAATATACTTTGAAGCTTGACAGATATTTTATAACAATCAGACTTCATAAATATGCAGTTTGAAATGCTACTGTTCAGAAAGTTTTAAAAAGACTGTTGTGCTCAGGATCCAACTATCTCATTTTTAGAATAGCATAAGCAGATATTTCTTTTGATAAGAGCAGTGAATTCTCAGTGAATTCAGAAGAAGACTACTATATCCTCTGATGTTTTCAGTGGTATACAGATATTTATTTATTTATTTATTTATTTATTTATTTATTTATTTATTTATTTATTTATTTATTTATTTATTTATTGAATTTCTATACCGCCCTTCTCCCGAAGGACTCAGGGCGGTGAACAGATTAAGATTTCATATACATATAATAATTTATTTATTTTTTATAAACAGTAAATAATAAATTGAGTCAACTTGGTGTATCTGCTAAGACCTTGGCATAGAATTTAGATGTTTATTCTAGCCCTGCTTGTTGAAACAGAAAGGTCTTCAGGGCACGTCGGAAAGTGCGAAGATCTGGGATTATTCGTATTCCAGGGGGTATTTATCTAGATATCTAGCATATTATACTATTTTGGTAAACAATTAAGAGTTATGATTCAGAAAATATTTGTATTTTTAGCAACATTTGTATTGTGATTTTGTGGGGTTTTTTTTGAAAAGCACACTGACACTAAGGAAGATACATAGTAATAAATATTTAATATTTCAGTTGAGTCCCTATGTGAAATGTTGATCAGGCTTTTTGCTAGCCAGTTCTCCAGTTCAACATGCCAGTTTTTAAACCACATAAACACATTTTTATGATAGGAGTTTTAAAAAAAATTCTGGTTATTTGCCTTGAAGCCCTAGAATTCTATTTACAAAAGCCCGTGAATGAATTGGATAAATTCCTTCTTAATGTTCACCTTGTTTTAGCCACTCCTTTTGGGTCAGATAATCACCCGGAATCAAACTTAACTTGAGAATGTCTCTACATTGTCATCACAGAGTCCTTAATTTATCATGATAGGTATTGTTCTCCGACTTCTTTTTATAGCTGCTGATTGTTACAGGACAGCAATCCAATTATACTGTATATGCAGCACGCTGAATTACATTAGGATGAACTACTGTGGGTGAGTAGGCACAAAAGATGGATTAGGGGGCAGAGGTAGTACCAAAATCTGCACAGCATGTTCATTTCAGCTCTTCTTCTAGTGAATCATCTGCCTCTTTATCCGCCACAACTGAGCAAGCTGTCAAAATGAAGGCTTTTACTGGCAAAATTGCTTTCTTGTTTTTTCGGATTGTATTTCTTCTCTGTGGCAAATAATTAGAACTTAATCCCAGGACCTCACCACCTGTTTCCTGGAGGATTGCAGAGGAAGAGAGGATGATTTTGCTGCCTGCGAACCAATTTTACTCTTGATCTGGTTATTAAATGATAATTCATGGCGTCTGTCACTATTGTTGCCCTAGAATCTGCAGAAAATTAAGCATTTAGTCTTCATTTCAGAGGCTACTCGGAGGATAAAACTGCTGCACTCTATGTGGAGCATTGGGTGGAAGGGAAAAAAAAGGGAAATGAAAGCAGACAAGCCGGAAATGAGGAGAGCTACAGATCCCATTTCCGCTGCCTTAATCTCAATTAAAGACACATGGCTTTTGAGGGATGTTTTGGGTTTAACCAGACTACATCAAAGTGTGTATGCAAATACTTCCTGCCTTAAAAAAAATTAATGACTTTGCACATTTAGGGACATCCTGGCTTCTTTCATTGTAGTAACAGTTACATCTGTCCTGGGCTCCTTGTCCTTTCTCGCTCTTTCCATCCAGATTTAAGGTTTCAGTAATGATTCTGAAAGTTTGGAAATTCTGTTTTGGGTGCCAGAGAGACTATAAAATGGATAGTGGGCAAAATAGGTCTCAGTGATTTATTCAGAAGGGATCAAAAGCAGTGATCACAGAAGTGATCAGGTTTTCAGTAAATCTTCTTGTTGCTATTGAAAACTACAGCTCAACTCTTATCCCAGTTTTCAACTCACCTTCATTTTGCCAGTTACGACTGATCATGTTGACTGCCAAGAGAAGATAAAAGCAAGAAACTATTTTCTGTTTGTGCCTTGGAACATGTCAAATTCTCCTAGTTTGTTGAAATACACAAACCTCACTTAATCATAGCTATCAAGCCAGGATGGCTTGATCTCCTATTTTTAAAAATTTGGATAAAGCATAAGATGAATTTCATTACAAATTACAAGAGGAAATTTATTTTCTCATTTACTACAATAAATGTTATATCTTGTAATATTTAACTTGCAAACTCCAACATCTCTGGAAGCCAGAAAATTGAGGATTGAATTATATAGCTTCTACCATCAGATTATGCTATCTTGGTCTACTCTCCTTTTTGATGTTTGTTTCTCACAGTATCAATGTTTCCTTAGTGACTTCTGCCTAACAAATAATCCACCTTGAGAGAAAAGTCCCTAAACCCTGATATAAATACTTCGAGACTCTGATAGATATAACTCTCTAAAAATTATCTTCCCTGTATATGGCTTGCTTGTAAATGTTACCAGATACATTAATCTTAGCTATTGGTGCCAAATGTTTTTTTTTTTTAAAGAGTTTCATACATTTTCCCAGGAGCCCTTCTGCCTGCATTACAATTATGTTTTCTACCTCCTTGAGAGGGAGTAAAAATTCCCCGAATTTCCCATTGCATGGTCCTAAATGAGGAATTGTCTTATTGTATTTTTCTGTTATGGAAAAAAAGTGTCATTGCTCTATTCTGAAACTGTATTTTCAGGAGCATTGAGGGTTGCAATGTAGTTATTTCCTTCTTTCATAATTGGTGCTTTTCAGTTGCTTAAATGCTCAGCTCTTTTTTTTTTAAGCTATATGGAAACTTATTGCTACTCAGCTACAGATTACAGGAAGTAAAGAAATTCTCAACTCTTTTCTTTTAAGAGAGGAGGAAGGAAGGTTCATTTTCCTGTGTTCCCGTCAAGAACTGTATTTTGCCATTTTAGTTGCTTTACAACATTTAGGGTATTCCCAAAATTCCGCTAACCACTTTCTCTTTAAGGATCTTAATTGCCTAGTAATAGTGATAAATACTGTACCATAGTCAATGGCAAATATAATCAATACTACAACCTTATAATCTATTATAATGCTGCCAGGCTGAGACTCTCAAAATAAATATCCTGAAATCTGTCAATTAATAATGCCAACTTGACAATGTTTTCCTTACTGTGTCTATTCAGAGTGTTCTGTTCTGATCCCAACCGTAGGCTTTGTGAATAGTCCTTGGTTTGTATAAATCATCCATGATCATAATGTCCAAATTAAAGTTGTCAGTGTGATTCAGAATAGAAGGGGAAAAAAAGGAGGGCTCTGATGCTGACTGCAGTGGGATGCAGAGACGAAATAAAAGTGAAGATGTACAGTAATCAGATCAGCTAATGGTTAGACAACAGTATGATTAGAATTTGGGCGTGTGGAGAGAGTAACATCTGTGATTCTGCAACCAATGACATGAACTCTTAACAAAATGTAGCAAACTCTATTAGATTTCTTTAGGGATTTGGGATCGAGATGGGTTGCTTGGGCTCATATTTTACAAATGTATTTCCATCTCCATTTCTAGTAGAGATGTTTTTTTCCCCTCTTGTGCCAAGAACTTTAAAAAGTAAAAGGTAAAGAGTCCCTCTTGTAGTGTTCAACTCCTGTAAATATGCTGTCAAAACGTTGTGTATTTCTTTGATGTCATCTAATAATATTCTGAATTTTTGCAACCCAAATCTGTAGCTCCACACTGAGTGAAAGTGGTTTGCCATTGCCTTGTTTTGTGTGTATCTGTGTGTCTGTCTGTCTATCATCTGTCTATCATACACACATGTGTTCTTCAGTTATTGTGTCATTTCTGACTCTTTGTGACCATGAATAAGATTATAAGTATCTTAGTTCTTGTAAGTTGGTAATATCAGTGATGGTATCACTATCTTGCTGTCTTGTCTTCTGTTCATTTTCTTCTATTGTTCTCAGTTTTTATGAGTATTAGAATCTTCAATACTCAAATACTCAGTACATATTCATTCAGCACCCGTTCATTGATGCCTCTTATCTTTTCTTATTTCAAGTACTCCATTCCTTCTTCATTCCACCTACATATCTCCTAACATACAGAATTCTCATTTCAATGTGAAAAAAGCAGACAGAAGCAAGTTTTCCTACAAAGCTACTTTTGCTGCTTTCAACAAATGTTCCTTTCTCATAACTAACTAACTAACATATACGTCTTGCTATTTTTCCTGCATTAGCATGTTTTAATGTTTTTCAGATCAGTTTTCAGATCAGCAGGCCTTCTGTAAAGTTTCACAAATTCATCTGCTTGCTCAATTTTTTAAAAGTGCCATTTATGTATACCTTTTCATTATTCTCTGTGTTTTCCCTGTGAAACATAACTAATCCAGTTTTTGATACATCAACTTTTCGATCCATATTTGTTGATGTAAAATCTAAAATGCAGCAGATCATTTAATAATTCCTTACATATTTATTCGTAAAGGCATTAAGCAATACAACGGAGACATCACACATCCTTTTTTTTTAAACTCCCTCTCAGTACTGATTTGCTAAGCACTTCTTAATTCCCATGCTTTATTTGCTTCTGCATTAGTTGTACTTTATCGGATTCTGCAAAAAAACCCACCAATTCCATATCTGTGCAAAATGTAACATAATTCAAACCTAATTACCTGATCATATATTTTCTTTAACTCAACAAACATGCAAAAGAAATTTTTCTCATATTCATAATTTCTCAGTGACATGGTACAAAAGCCTGGTCTGCATACCATCTGTTCAGCACATATTTTGCTCATTGTCATTTGTCATATTGTCTCCTTGAAAATTCTGCTAGATGCTTTCCCAAGCACACTTAACAAACTAAACCCCCTCTTGGGGTTTTTTTCCATTTTTTTTTGTAGTTTGTATTCTGCTTTTCTTCCAATCCCCAAGCACATATGTTTAACAAGCTACATAGACACTCTATAAACAAATTATGTCAAAATTTCAATATTTCTCCAGTTACACTGACTGCAGCTTCAGCCTCTCCATTGATAACATTCTCACAGTGTTTATGACTTCCTTTCATCATTTTTTCTTGGACAATTATATTTGCAACACTTGTTTTTACACATTTCTATCATTCCCATACAAATCTCTAAAATCTTCCAGAAAATCTGCACTTTAGTTTTATCCTAAATGTTTAATTTTACTTCCATTTACTGTTTGGGAAGTTCCTTGTTTACCTCTCTTCACCCACTTTAGAAATCATTGTCTTTTTACATCAAAATGATTCTGCACTTTTATCTTTAAGTGTTCCTTGTTCTCTTTGACTACATTCTTTCTTAGATATTATGCAATGTCTTTTCTTCTTACATTCTGTAGCAACCTTTCTCTTATAAGCACTTTTTTTACATTTAAAATTTAAAAATGCAAAACATCTAGTAATCATTATTTTTCATATTTCGTTAACCTAATTCATCATACTTTTGCAGCTTAATGTAACATAATTCTTATCTCTTTTTTGCATCCTTCCTTCCTTAATATTCTATTCAATCTGCTGGGAAATTAAACTACCATATTTTTCGGAGTATAAGATGCACTTTTCCCTCCTAAAAGAGGCTGAAAATTTGGGTGCGTCTTATACTCTGAATGTTGCTTTGTCAAAGCTTTTTTTCAGCCCTAACAAGGCACTAGCGAGTGAAACGATCTCCATGCTTTGCCTGCTTTTCTCATTGCTTCTCTCTCGAAAGATCAGTTGTGCTTTAGAAGCTGTTTTTTATCCCCAAGCAGGGGATAAAAAGCGCACGTGCACGCCAGAAGTGGGTTTCAGCAGGTTCTGACCAGTTCTGGAGAACAAGTAGCCACTGGTGTGTGCTCAAAACCAGAAAACTAATGTGCTGAAGCTGACCAGACTAAGGACGCTAGCCAGATGAATACCTAGTAGGCAGATTTTTTTTCCTATTTTCCTCCCCAAAAACTAAGTTGCGTCTTATACTCCGGTCCGTCTTATACTCTGAAAAATACGGTAACTCTTAATAGCTTTTCATACAGTATTTCCACCTTCTGTTCAGCACATTCAACTTTCATAGTTCATTAAAGTCCTTTCACTGAAGTTCCCTTCTTAACCCATCCTATTAGTGCTCCACATTCAGAAACTCCCATCATTTTAGTATCCTTCATTAAAAATTATCTTTACCTTTCATCATAAATCAATAATGTTTTAGCTTTATTTTTGCCTTGCGTACATGTTAATAGTTTCAAGTTTAAACAACCTATTAAAATAGTTATTTTTGTATTTGCATAGTTATAACAATTACATAGATGTCTAGCAAACAATCATTGTTATCATTCCTACTTCTATTTCAAATGGCTGAGTCACTTTGTCTTGCCTATTCCCATCCATGTCTTTATGTTATAGGACAGGGTCCCCCAAGCCCAGGGATACAGCCCTCTTCCAGACCTTGAGCCATTCAGAACCGGACTGTAGAAGTGGCAGGTGAACACACGTGCACACCCTCCCCTCTTACGTAAGCAGAGGGCAAGCGGATGTGTATGCTCCACTTACACTAGCGAAATGCATGTGTGCCTTGGCCGCCACACACACAGAACCACTCCCTTTCCCACCTGGCTGGTCCGCAAAGCTGAAAAGGTTGGGGAACTCTGTAATAGAATATCTCCTTCCCCAGATTGCATTTATTCATAATGTTGTATAGTTCTTCCATTAGGAATATTTACTGAAGTATAACATGCAACAATCACCAGTTTATGGATTCCTACTTAAAATCCATCCATAGCAACTGAGACAACACCAATACTTTCTGCATATATTTTATCTCTTTCATAATTAAATCTATATGTTCTCATCTCTACACACATGTCTTAATACCACTGCACAAAATCAGACCACCATGATTGTGATACATTCTTCCCTTTACTCTTAGATCCTTAGGCACATAGTGCATCTATTTTCTTTTTTTCTTTCCAACTCTGCATATTTAGCTAGTAAAACAAGACCAAAAAAAGATTAACCTTTGACAATGTGTGATGTGAGGCCAAGGTTATCTCCCCTACTATACGTTTAATGACAGCATGATATCAAAGAGACTAGGGAGTTATATGTAGGCAATGTTTCCTAGCATTTACTTGAGCAAAGTGTATATTGCCATCAGCTAAGGGAGAATAGTGTAATGTTTGTTCTTACTGGAATGGATCTCTCTGTCTTTATGCTACGTTCTTTGATATTCCTGAATTAGCAGTAACTCATAAAATAATTAAGGAACATCCAATAAAAGAGATCACATTTTTGGACTGGAGTAATTATTTGAAGGACTCAAAGTCTGCTGTAACTTCGTGAAAACACATAATAATAGTTGTATTGTAGCTCATGATTCCTTTTGTGTTTTGTTTTTGGCTTAATAAGTAGGTGGCACTTTCGTTAACTATATTTATTTCCTTTTTGATCTGGGATCATGTTCCCATTTGGAATGAGAAGAAAAAGAAGCAAAACCTTCCTCCTGAATATGTCCATAAAGGAAATCCTATTATACGGAGGAGTTCTAACTACATAATCACTATTTCAAATTTTTGGTACTATATAAAACCAAGAAACACAGATAGTTAACAATTGACTTTCCATTGGAACAATAAAACAAAACAAAAAAACCCCAAGATGAACAAAAGTGCTATTTGGTTGTGTTTGCTTCTAGCATGATTTGTGGTTATCTCTGAATTGGAAAAATTGTTGACATACTTTTAAGTTTCCAGAGAAACCCATTTTATGTGTAGACTAACCTAGAAATGCCAAAAATGATTGGGGAAGCTGCCACACGAAAGGCATTTCACATTGCGTGGGGTCTCTTCTTTCCTGAATGGAACTTTATGGGGGAGCTGTAATTTTCCACATCAGACAAAATGTGTTCCTACTCTTTCATTATTTTATTGTAGTAAATAAAAAACTATTAGAAAGTTTATATTAAGTACTTATGTATCTTCCTTCAAATTTCCTATGTGGGGGATGTTAATAACTTCTAACTACTGAGAGAAAGATATTTGTGCCTGATGGTATTCAATTGTTTTTTTTTGGAAAGGTAATATAAAGTAGAACACTAACAAGCTGCTGCAGCTTCACTGCCAAAGATCTGAAAGTGCTGTGGGGAATTGTTATAGTAACACTGGGTAAAAAGATCTTTTTGATAACTAAATGAATTTAAATCAACTATGACTGAGAATATATAAAAAAGATTGATAGATGCCGTCCTCCTCCAAATCTCCTCCAAATTATTTTTAAATAATAACTCCAATATTTAGATGCATAGAAATTGTTTAATAATAGTTAGTAATATTTTAATAAAGAGATTTTTCATTTTGGTTTTATTTGTATACTTAGAGTCTGTCAGTATGTACCTAAATAAATAAAATAAATGAATGCCTGGAAACACATGTACATATGTTCCTGTATGAGAGAGTATGCTACAGTGATGTGGTGGTTAAGAAAGAAAAGAAATATTTTTTTTCAGATGCAACTGGAAAGGAATAAACACAGACCTTTAAAAATGAAAAGTTTTACAAAGTTGGTTTATTTGACCAAGGTAAAAATGTATATGATTGTCTTTCTAGCAGCTTTTAATGGGTTTTTCATGACAAAGACTTAATGATGAGACATTAAAGATTTGTTTATAGATAAGATTTGGGAAGAAGAGAGTTTTTTAAAAAAAAAATTAAAAAGTTTTTTATTTTAAACACATTAAAAACACATTAAAAATCAAACATATACATACAACAAAAAGTAACATAAAAAAGAAAAATATCACTTTTCTTTCAGCTATACACAGCTGTTTGCTCTTTCTATACATCAATATTTACAAATATTTAAGAAGAGAGTTTTGTTGCATTTTTAGAGAAAGTGACAAACTACAGTATTAAAATTGAGCAGAGATTAAGAAAAGACAACAAGAAATTATTTGAAGGGCTTAAAAATTAAAATTTTCAATATGGTACTGTTTCTAGTAGCTCCTAATGGAATTTTCTTGATTAAGTTTAAATGATGAGTTTTTTTAAAAAAATTATACTGTAGGGATAGAATATGAGAAGATTTTTTTCATCTTTGTATTTTTAGAGAAAACAAGCTACTATATAAAGTAAGGAAAGGAATATGAAATTGATTTACTTGTTTAAAGAAAATGGAGTGGGTGGAATAGAATAGAATAGAATAGAATAGAATAGAATAGAATAGAATAGAATAGAATAGAATAGAATATTTCTGGTAGCACTTAATGGATGGTTGCTAATTATAATCTCATGATGAAGCTTTATTGTTTGGTAATAGATAAAACATGAGATATTGGATAATGAGATTTTTGGTCAAAATGTTAGAGACGGTATTACTGAAATTGTACTTGTCTTGGTGAAGGGGGAAGTCATTGGATTGTGTTTATTGTACAATTTGAACAATCATACAATAGGCCATTAACTGTTCACTCTGCTGCACTTATTTCTGAAAATAGTTTAAAGGCACAGTGGTCCTCTGCTATGTTAGGAAAAAAATGTTTTCCGTAAAAGAGGGGAAATAATTGGAGTCATTGGAAAGAATCTTTATGTGGATATTCCTGCTTTTTCTCTCCTGCTGCTTTCAAGGAACATCCTTAACCATCTGATTTCCAGGTCTCAGATACACGTTTGGATGAAAGCTGTGTGGGAGAAATAAGAACTGAAGTTTAAAATGTTACTTTAAATAACTTAAGTAGACATACATGAAGAAGCTCTACTTTAAATATCATTGTTGTCCACGGTATTTCCCCCCTTGAGGATTAAAACTGTCTCTTGTTTTGATGAGCTGGCTTGTAAGAATCTGCTATAATCATAGCTTTCTGCTGAAGGGTGCTTTAAAAGGATTTAGGCTGTAGCTGAAGATCCTTTGGTGCATCATATGTGATTGATAAACTAAATCCCACTGAAGATGTGAGTTAGTTACTATCCATTTTAAACTTTGGTCATGTTAAATAACAGCAAGAAAATAACCACAATAATCTTGCTTTTTTTCCCTCTCTCTTTGTCCCTAGATATTCTTATAATCCTTTTCTGGTAAATGTCTATGAAGATTCTCAGTCATCCAGTCATGGTTGTCCCAAAGGTGCTTTTTTCAAAAGGCAAGTGGACTTTGTTTTTCCTTGAAGATGTTTCACTTCTCATCCTTGCAGTCTTCAGGGAATATAAATCCTTCCATCCTCCACCATTCAGTCAGAACTGATGAAGCTTCTTGGATGAGAAGCGAAACGTCTTCAAGGAAAAACAAAGTCCACTTGCCTTTTGAAAAGAACACCTTTGGGACTTTTCTGGTAAGGTTTCCAGATGTCTGGCAAATGAAGGATGTGTCCTCCTTTTTGTCCTCATGTCCATCATGTGGCACTTGTGGTAGCCTTAAAATCAAATACTGTCTGCCTTACTGAGTGTCTTTTAAAGAAAAGATTAGACTGTTTTCACAACAATAGTTATTCAAACTTTACTGTAAAGTGACCTTGTAAATTGTCTGCTTTTTTTCTTTCATCTGTTAACAGCCCAGATTTACATTATTTCCTAATTCCAGCAATTGGCTTCAATTCAACTTCTTCAAATCACTCTGGTCTAGATGACATGACCTGTCATACATTACTGTGGTGAAATTTGAAAAGTGTGTTGTCATCAGTTGTGTCCCTAGCATATGTTCTTTTAAATAAAGATTTGTCAGAAAAATATTGCAGTTGAAAACCGCTGTTTCTGATGCTGAGAGAAATAATTTCATATTCTTTCATGTACATTTTTTTGCAGTTTGTTGTTGTTGTTGTTCAAGAAGGTTAAATAATTAGCATACCCTTCTTTTTCCCCATTTGTGCAACTTTCTAATTGTCCATGTACTCCTTTGCCTGTCCAGCTATTTGCTAACCCCATTCTCTGGAGATCTGATTTGCTGTTGCTTTTGATCGTCAAATTGAGCGGATTGTTGGTAGTGGTACCCAGCATGAAAGACAAAAGCTGGGATGAATTGGCTAGCATTAATTCCTGACAATGGGATTTCTGTTCTTAAAAACTTGACATCTAACTACTTTTCATGACAAAGTGATCTCATTTTCTTGATGACATAGTATCTTATAAATTGCAGTGTCAGTCTACCAGATGTTTCTTCTGTGAAGACAACGGGGGAGATTCAAAAGATTTTCAAAATTTTATCATCTTATGAACAAACAGAAACATTGGGAAAAACCAAAGTGCATTAGTTGGACAGGAAATAATCTTACCATGTTTTGGAGAAGCAGAACTTGACATTTTTAAGGAAAGTTTTCTTTTTTATGGAGCAACTGAGGGGACAATATTACTTGGTAATATTTATTGCTAGCGTGACCATAAATGAGGCTGGGATGACCAGAAATGTGAAGTGTTCCTTTAAGAAAGAATAGACAGGCTTCATGGATGCCCTGAGTCTAGTCATATGAATCTATGGCAAAGAACAACAGAATAACAGAGTTGGACAATACTTGAAAGTCTTCTAGTCCAACCCCCTGCTCAAGCAGGAGACACTATACCATTTCAGACAAGTGGATGTCCAGTCTCTTCTTAAATGCCTGCAGTGATGGAACACCCAGGACTTCTGAAGGCAAGCTGTTCTACTGTTTAATTGTTCTCACTGTTGGGAAATTTCTCCTTAGTTCTAGGTTGCTTCTCTCCTTGATTAGTTTCCGTCCACCCAGGACTTCTGAAGGCAAGCTGTTCTACTGTTTAATTGTTCTCACTGTTGGGAAATTTCTCCTTAGTTCTAGGTTGCTTCTCTCCTTGATTAGTTTCCGTCCATTGCTTCTCGTCTTGCCTTCTGGTGTTTTGGAAAATAGATTGATCCCCCGTCTTCTTTGTGGCTGACCCCCAAATATTGGGATAATATCAGAGTGAATATAAATATTGATTTTACTGCTCATGATGAAAGTTTGAGAGAGGTAATATAAGGATGAGGAAAACTTCTGGATGAGGGATAGTCCTGAAGAATGGATTTAAAAAAAGGAAAAGAAAATGTTGAATAAAAAAAGAAGTGAAAGAAATTATAGCAAAAGCAGAAAGACTGCAGGAAGAGAAAGTGCATATACTTATATGAGAAAGTATTAGAAGTCAGAATTCATGTCTCCAAAGAATGAATGGAAAGTGTAAGGGAGAGAATGTTGCTTGAAATAGAGTGAAGGGCATTATGTTACAAAGAACTACAGAAATGTGAGGAGGTATATCTAATATAAGGAACAGAAAACGATGCTCATTAAAAGTTAAAGAAGATGAGAAAAAATGCACACAAGACAGCAAGAATTGCAGAACATAAGAATAAAGATAACTGCATAATATGTATAGACATAAAAACATAGTTGCAAATAATGTAATCAAATGGAGCCAGGAGTGACAGTTTCAAAGAGGTATACAAAATGCAGAATGATTTTGATAGAATTTTAAGTGAATGAAGAGTCCTGAATGGAACTGAAACCAAATTTAATGAAATAATTTCAGATGAAACGGAACGGAACATAGGATGATTGCTGCCCCTTGTTAATGTAGTGTAGTTATAGATAAATGGATGGGAAATGCTAATGGTGACAGTAGAATTTTATGTTGGCTGGAAATATGAATATACATTTAACATTTCTATGCAAGTGATGCAGGGGTGGGTTCTAATTACCTTTACTACTGGTTTGCAATGGGATCGCGCGTGCACGCTTTGCTTACTTGCACGCCTTGCTTCTTCGCATGCGCAGATCGCCAATGATGACATCGGGGGTGGTGGGTGTTGTCCGAACCAGGGACAACTCACCACTGAAGTGATGCCATGTTGTTGGCTGAAAAATCAAATATTTTGCAACAAATGTTAGATTATTTGTTATAATCTAATAGATGTGTATATGTGTGCGCATGAGCACACACATAGACAGACACACATACCGACACACACAGAATTTAGGCCAGTTTTTGGTGTAGTGGTTAAAAGTATCAGGCTAGAAACTGGGAATTCTAGTTCTCCCATGCCAGCTAGGTAACTGAGCCAATCACCTTCTATTGACCCTTTGAGGAAGGCAGTGGCTAGCAACTTCTGAAAAATGTTTCCAAGAAAACTGTATGGACTTGTCTAGGCAGTCTCCAAGAGTCAAACACATCTCAAAAGGCAATCAGTTCATACACAAACATATATAAACACATATCTCTGTGCACCTACATGTAAACTTAAGACTAACCTTGGGTAGTATAACCAGATAAAATAACAGAGTTGGAAGGGACCTTGGAGGTCTTCTAGTCCAACCCCCTGCTTAGGCAGGAAACCCTACACCACTTCAGACAAATGGTTATTCAACATCTTCTTTAAAACTTCCAGTGTTGGAACATTCACAACTTCTGGAGGCAAGTTGTTCCACTGATTAATTTTTTTAATTGTCAGGAAATTTCTCCTTAGTTCTAGGTTGCTTTTCTCCTTGATTAGTTTCCACTCATTGCTTCTTGTCCTACCCTCAGAATAGCTTGACTCCCTCTTCTTTGTGGCAGCCCCTGAACACTGCTATTGGAACACTGCTATCATGTCTCCCCTAGTCTTTCTTTTCATTAAACTAGACATACCCAGTTCCTGCAACTGTTCTTCATATGTTTTAGCCTCCAGTCCCCTAATCATCTTTGTTGCTCTTCTCTGCGCTCTTTCTAGAGTCTCAACATCTTTTTCACATGGTGGCGACCAAAACTGAATGCAATATTCCAAGTGTGGCCTTATAAAGTGGTATTAACACTTCACGTGATCTTGATTCTATCCCTCTGTTTATGCAGCCTAGAACTGTGTTGACTTTTTTGACAGCTGCTGCACACTGCTGGCTCATATTTAAATGGCTGTCCGCTAGGACTCCAATATCTCTCTCACAGTTAGTGATTGAGGCACGTACCTTGGAAGTGAAATCTGGGTGATGAGGAAATAGAAGTTTAATGTTTTGGGATAGAATAGTGTGTCTGGTAAGATCTGCTCTGCAGATTCTCCAGGTCTGCCTTTGGGTATATTATGAAGCACACTGTTCTGTCGCCTGTGAGATTGGATCCCCTCCTATTGCTAGGTTGTTGGTCTTCATCATAATCAGCAGCTGTTTACCAGAAGGAGTAAACTTCTAACTGGAGGCTTTGTGATATAGTAATAGAATAGAATAGAATGGAATAGAATGGAATGGAATGGAATGGAATGGAATAGAATAATAACTTTATTGTCACTTCGAATGTACACTTATTGGCATATATTAAAATGAAATTTCATTGCATACAGCTCTCAAAGGGTCACCACCTCCAATATACACTACATAAACATGACTAAATAAATAAATAAATAAATAATTATGTATAAACCCACATATTATATTGGGTATATTAAGTTAAGGTCAAGGCTTAGCTTCCTCAGCTAATGGGAGGCAGAGAAGCAAGGCAGAACCAGCATGATTAAGGAGAGGTCTCTTTTTGCTCAGATGCACTTGGTTTTCATTTCTTCCTTCTTTCCAACTAGCTGTCATGTTTGCACTCCAACTCAGATTTTTTTTTGTTCTTGAATAATGGCCCTTAGACTCCTCCTGCTTCTCTCAATGTACATCGCATGCAGTGCTGTTGAATAACTGCTTTTGAGATTTTTGGTGTTGCCTAAATTTCTATCATTTGGATTCATCACTACTGTGTTTTGTTTTTTGTACAAATAAGAGGAGCATTCTTTTTCTTTGTAAAAAATCATAATCATTTATAAGAAGTAATTGAGATAAACCTAATGCTCCTCCCTCCCTCCCTCCCTCCCTCCCTCCCTCCCTCCCTCCTATAATAGAATTCCAAATGTAAAAAAATAACCACATAGGAAGCAGATTATTTTCTTGTACCAGTACTGTACTTCAGTTACACATCCTGAAGTTTCCCCTCTGATTTTTCATTGCCTGGAAGCAGATGAGTCCTGATTTCTTGAAGGATAATTCTCAGAAAAGGAGATTTCCTTACATTATGCAGTTAGTATGTTCTCACATAAGGCAGGCATGGAGGAAATTGTATTTCTACTTTGCTTGCCATGTGACTGCTAATTCACATAACAAGCAAAGAGACAATAAGACAAGCAGATGGTAGGAAATAAGAAAAATCATCCTGGCAGGTAGTCATTCATTCCTTCTCTGACTTTGGTGCCATATGGGCAGAATTCTTTGTGGTGAGCAAGGCATCTCCTTGTGCTTGTATTTGGATTCATGTGATCTTGTGAAGTCTGAAGAAGTGAATGGGATCCTTTCTGGTGAGGATTCAGACCTTATCACAATGTCACAGTGGCTGATGATCTGCAGATGGAAGTATACCCATTAGTCCTATTAGATCACTGAGCAGCATTTTATACTCTCAGTTGTGGCACAGTTCTGGAGGAGGTGGGATCATTTTACAATATCTCCACTCCCACCTCAGTGGGTGCTTCTACTTGATGGTCATAGGGATTATTGTACAAGTTCTTCAATATGTAAATCCTCCAGGTTCAATGCTTCCCCCTCTCTTATTTAACATCTACATGAAATTGATTGGGGAGGTGTTTTGCTAGATCATGGCTTGGGGAGTCATGGAAAACAACTTGGGGAAATATTTAGAAGCTGTTACAAAAAAACAACAACATAAGCATGATTTGAACCTTGGGGAAGGAGAAAGTGTTAGAAAGAAACTCAGATGGCCTCTCATTGATGCCATTAGGTATAAGAAGGAGGGAAGGGAAAACAGATTCAGATTTGCAAGACTCTACTAATACAGCCTACGTCAATAAAGCCTAATTCTAGTTCTGTGGAGTCTGTTTCCTGATCTGGATAACTTCAAAAGGGCTGACAGAGTTTGTTTTGAAATGTCATTAATTTGGCATTATTAGTAAACCACCCAGAGTCACACAAGTGTGATGGGCAGTATAACAAACAAACAAACAAACAAACAAACAAACAAACAAACTCCACCTTGAAACCAGTTTGCTGATTTTTTCCTATGACCTCTTTTGGCTCCATCCATTTTGTTGCAAGGGGCTGCTTAAACTCTCCAAGTTACTTGTTGGTGGAGAGGTGGAGAGTTGTTTGCCGAAAGAAGAAACATTCTGTAAATATCAGTCTCCCCATCCCTCTCTTCAAGATGGAGTGCTCTGAAAGGAGATAATCCAGGCTTTTTACAATGAGGAGATTGCATTGCATGCACAAACATCAGTGTAACACTTTACCAAGTGAGATTATAGGCCTATCTAATTTAATGTATTCTAGCCATGATTTTCCTGCCCTGTCTTTTATCCCTGTCTTTTATTTCTTTATCATCAAATGTGCTATCGTTTGAAACTCAAATAATGTATGCACAAAGATGCATATCCCGTAACTCCCTACCTCATGATTCCTGAATGTCGAGATTCATTGAACTGGTGAAATAAACATACATGCACTTCCTGGTAGTCCCACACCCCAACTTACCCTCCTGATCTATCTTGAAATACATTGTAATCTCTATATGTATGCTTATGGCATCATGTGATTTTTTTGTCGGGAGAGAATTCAGAAATAGTTATGTTTAAGTGGAAATGAATTACTCATCCTGAGATGTATGGTTAAAATGTTGCACTGGCACTGAGGAGGGTTGGGTTCAACCATGGAAGTTCACTGGGTGACTTTGAGCCAGCCACTTGTTCTCAGCCCAGCCTACCCTTATAGGATATGGGGAAGAACAGGAGGAGGGAACACTCTGTACGCTGCCTTGAGCATCTCAGTGAAAGACTGCTGTGTGTTATTTGGAAAAATAATAGAATTTTAGTTCATGGAACAGAACACTATTAGTCATGTGTTCTTTTGTCATGTCGATCTGTTGAGTCTTCAGTTTACAGTGTTTATTTCCTCTCTTTTGCTCTGACAAAAATGAGGAATTTCATGCCTCGGAACTCTTTTTTTGTGATGTGTGTGAAATGAACCGTAGGATTATGCTTTGTCAAAAGATTCAGAACAATGTGCTTTAGAGGTTTCAGTTAAAGACAGTGGGGAAAGCCAAAGAGATTGTGTGGCTATTTTCAATGGAAGGAGTTCAGATTGCTTTATTTCCTCTGTGTGTGTGTGTGTGTGTGTGTGTGTGTGTGTGTGTGTGTGTATTAGCATAGAGCAGTGATGGCGAGCCTATGACATGCATGCTGGAAGTGGCACGCAGAGCCATCTCTCCGGCCACACGAGCCATCGCCCATTGCTATTCCAGGTTCTGGCGTGCCGGCCAGCTGGTCTTCACGCATGCAGGAGCGGCAGAAACCGGAAGAGCAGCTGTCCAGCGAACATGCGTGTGCCAGGAAGATGATCTTCCGGTTTCCGGCGCCCACATGCACACTGGCCAACTGGTCTTCACATGTGCATGCAACTCAGAAACCGGAAGACCAGGTGGCCGGTGCGCATGCGTGTGCTAGAAACTGGAAGATCATCTTCACGGCGCACGCATGCGGCTGCTCTTCCGGTTTCTGGCATGTGCACGCGCTCCAGTTTCATCCCTCGGTGCCGAAAAGGTTCACCAACACTGGCATAGAGCATCAACTTCCCATGGATACATAACTGTTTTGGGTTTTCCTGTGACTCTTGATGTCAGTATTTTTCTGTCCTTGAATCAAATTCTTTTGGAGTTGCCATTTGTTTTTAAGGTAATATGACTCTCTTGAAGAACTGTTTGCATATCTAACAACAGTACTTGGTATATCTTGAGTTGCATTCCTTTCAGCAGAGCCACTACTTTTAAATTTCCACAGATATTCCAGTTGTTCTTCATGTAGTGGATGTGCTTTAACAATAGTTTCATGTTTCCTATGTTTCATTCATGTGCAGTGTAGTTAACAGGTACTGAAGGGTGTGCATTGATATTGTGTAAAAACAGAAGATCTCTATAAAATGGTATGTGATAAGCTAAATTACAGGGTTTTTTTCCCCCTACGATTAACAGCCAAAAATCTACAAGATTCCCTCCAGAAGTGTTCAGGAACCAAAATCTTTGTTGTTTAACATAATCAAGATCTTTCTGTCTTGCTCTGTGGGAGAAGAGCATTATAAAACCAGGTTCCACCTGCATACTACATCAGCAGTAATAATTGATGGTTATCAGATGACTGCATCTGGTGGCACAAAAAGCATTTATAGTTTACAATATAGAAGTAATCGCATTTTGATGTGTGCCCAAGCAAACCCTGAACCATTCCACTGGTGGTGAAGTAGCTCAGATGTTACTGCAGCATTCCATATTTGACATTAAATCACATTCTGGTATTTAGGAAAAAAAAATCTGAGATGAAATTTTCTGTGTCGGTTTCTTAACTTTTGGGTTTCTAATGGAAAACTGCTGTTTTAAAAAAGAATGAAGACTAGGCTTGATTATTAAAATATTTTAATAATTACTTAATATTACTTCTCAGATTCTGTATATTGCTAAATATTGCTTTGGTTTGAATCAAGGAATGTTGTATCTTTACAACTGCTTTTATAAAACCCTTCATAGATTTTTTTACTGAAAAATTGATAAAAATGATCTACGGTATCAGGATTTATTGATTAAAATGTTTTTTTTAAGGGAAGAACATATCTATGATATTATATATAATATAGGAAGGTGGAGATGGTCATTGTTATGTTTGTAACTGCTGCAAAGAAAATCAGAAGTTCTTTCTTTGGATATTTTTCTTTTTCTTGCTTTTTTGTTATTCTTTACTTTTTTTAATCATTTTATAACCTTTTCTGTTTTCTATTTCTTGTATGCTTCTACAGTTTTAAAGCATATTGGTAAAATCTTCTTTTAATAAAAATTATTCATAAAAAGAATGTTGCATCTTCTTCCAATTAGCAGCAGGATTTTTGTTCATTGCACTGCTTAATTATTAAGGACTATTTATATAGCTTGTGGCATTTGGAACTGAAATTGTTTCTATCTCTGTGCCAAAATAATATCTATTTGCATTTGTGATAAAGCAACAAACTGTGATACATTTGGCACTTTTGGCAAATGGAGGGGCTTACATTTGAAAACAAGATCCATCAGTGGATCCTACAAATAGCCCCCATATTAGCATCCTTTTGTGAGTGAATGCCTTCAGCCTCCACTTCCAACAGAGTAATGCTACGATTAGATTCAGAGCTATTCTGTAGAATTAAAAACGGTTGTGGTTGCAATCAACTAGCTTACCACTTCTCATATTGAAGCCAGACCATGAAAATACTGTTTGGAGGGGTTTTTTTTGTTTTTTAAATGCTTCTGTTTATTTCTATATGAACTCACTTCCAAGATCATTTAGTTAGGCAGAATACTAGAATACCTTGCTCTAGGTTCACTAACTTAGCATCAGCCCTCATAGCATGTATGGATGATTGGGAGAAGCATGGAAACATTTAGTTTCCAGGAAAAATAAAATAATTCCACCTTGCCTAGTTTTATTTTATTTTGAGAGATTTTGTAAAGCCATTTCTCATAATTTGTGACTGGGTAGTAACCTCAGAAAAGAAAAGAAAAAACAAAAACGGATCCCCTGTTTGCTCATTTGATGAAATAGTTGCCTTGGTTTTTTTTAACAGGGTATCCTTCTTTATAGAAATAGTGGAAGTGAAGAATGTGCATTAATGTGCATTAATTACCCTCAAGAAGCAAACATGTTGGTCTTCTTTAATGTGCTCTCTTGTTTAAATGGAAGTTCTTCATGTCGTACTGCACTTTCAACCTTTGACTTGAGATTTACGAACTGTGCTGGTAGAATAAAATGACAGTAATACCTTTTATATGACATTCTGGAAATGACAGCTGAGGTTTCCCAGTTTCAGTTTTGCTGCTCATCATGGACCCTGTTATCAATTTAAATTAGTGTTTCCCAACCTCAGCTACTATAAGACGTTAGCTGGGGAATTCTGGGACGTGAATTCCACACCTCTTTATAAAGTTGCTGAGTTTGGAAAAATGGATTTAAAAGGAGGAGGATGTAGGGAAAAGTGCATATTTCCCTTCTATTCCTTAATAAGACTTTTCCCTGAAAAAGATGCCAAGTTGTGCATTGTTTCTTTTTCTCTAACCTAGACACTGTCCAAATTACTATTCCATAAAAGAATCTGAAAAGGCAAGAAAGAGACAAGTCTGAATTTGTGCAGATGATTAATACCTTTAAGAAAAAAAAAGCTCTAAAACAATATACTGTATAAAAATGCATAGAAATTCAATAACGTATGTCTGGTCAAATTCCACATGCAATTTTAGTTTTGAAAGAATTTAAAAACAGTACTGAGATGGTGGCTATAACCTAGATTTGTAATTATATCAGAAATGCAATTTATATTTAGAAAAATTATATGATTATATAATTCTTCCTTCCTTCCTTACAGCATACAAAAGACTCTCTGCTCCCTTTTTTTCTTGGATATATGTAATGAAGTATATATATCAGTGGTGGATTGCTACCAGTTCACCCGAGTTTGGGTGAACTGGTACTAGCGACGGTGGGAGGCTCCGCCCACCCACCTGGACATCATCAAATATGATCTGTGCATGCGCAGAAGCTTCTGTGCATGCTCAGAAGTGGCGTGTGCGCGAACTGATAGCAAAGGTAAATGAAACCCACCCCTGTTATGTATGCCGTGAAATATGCATATCTGCCATAAAACTCTTGCTAGATATTTTCGGATTTATAAAAAGTGATTGTTGGCCTAAACTGGTTCTTTTGAAATTTGTGAAGCTATTTTTAGCAGCTCACAATAGCATATAATATTTTATTCCAAGTTCATTCTGGCTAAGATGAGACTGACTAATAATCTTTGGAATTGGTTGTTCCTTATAAGCCTTAATCGTATGTGTATAATGTAGCAGGAACATGTTTAATGTTTAGAAGATTGCCAAAACTCAACACTTTAATCCAATTCAACAGTCTCTGACTTCACTTTGGTTAAGGAATAGTTGTTTCAATGAATGCCTGCACTTAGTTTTATGGAACAATAGGATTGAAATTATCCCACTTTTCCCAATGGAATAATATATAACCAATAAGAATCTAGCCTGATCTCATCCGTATATGCCTTTAATTTTGCAGAATCTGTGACAAAAAAAATTCAGACATTTGTTTGATATTACAAAGGCCTTTTGTTCTTTCCAGCTCAACAGAAAGTTGGAAAGAAGGGAAGTAAAGGATCTTAGGACTCTAAAATACATCTGCAGAGCTAAACAGAATGGGATGAAATAGGACAGTGATGGCGAACCTTTTAGACACTGAGTGCCCAAACTGTGCGTGCGCACGCCCAAACTGAAAGATGTGTGCATGTGCAAATGCACACATGCGCAGCAGAGACCCGAAGATCAGCTGGCCGGCGGGAGGCGGGGCATCCCAACACCGGCAGCACAGCAAGAAATAAGATCCTTTTTTTTTGTGAGCTTCTGTTTGGTCGTTTGCAGGGAAACAAAAGCTCACGAAAGAAATGCCACGGAGATCTGACCTGGGGCGACAGCGCGTGTTCCAGCAGAGAGGGCTATGTGTGCCACCTCTGGCATGCATGCCATAGGTTCACCATCATGGAAATAGGATGTTTAGGGAGAAGCTGAGCAAAATAAAAATCCCCTGGCTAAAAATGAGCCCACTCTGGGGCTGCAGAGAAAAATCCCCTATGGGAGAAATAGTTGGGAGAATCCCCAAGTGCTAATGTTTGTTCAATCCCTTCCCTCTTCCTTATATGACTCAGAACATACAGTATATACTCTCATCCTCCCAGTGCACATGTATATACAAATATAAAGATAACATGACAGGAACACAGACATAGAAGTACATTCAGATATCTCCAATTGCTACTGCTAATAAAGAGGTTAGGAACAATTTTAGGAGCCAATGGGTCATGGGTTGTCTAGGATCTGTTAAGGATGATCATTCCCTGTCCTCTGCTGGAAGAATCTTAGAGCTGAAGTATTAAGACTTGAAGTAAAGTACGGGGAAATTATTGCAGCCTCAATCCAAGCTTTCAGAGCAAAGGAAAATAAAAGCAAAACCGTCAGAGAGAATTTCCGTCACTGAGCATAGGAAATTCTCTCTGGAAAGTTCAGGTCTTTGCAAAACAATAATTAAACAGATATGAGAAATATCTTCCTGATAACTCTCTGGGTTTTTTTTTCCATTGTCCTTGCCAATGTTGGGTTTTTCAAATTCTTCCGCTTTTCCCTTTCCACACTGAAGATTACAATTTACTCTTTGCCTCTTTCTTTTTGTGTAAAGCATTATTGGTTTTGTTAAGTTTTTTTAAAAAAATTACTACTTCAAATAAATAATCAAGCAAACTTTTCAGGTAGTGTGTCTATTGTGCAATTATAATTGATGGCATAAGTACAAAGACATAAATTGGGAGCCTCCCAGCGTTGATTGATTGGGTCCTTCCCAGAGTTGGTTATAAGATAACCAACTGTTGGCTGTATAAATGCTATAAATAAACGAACATGAACTGATGAGACTGAACTCTCATCAGAATAATTCAGCATGTAATATTTAAGTGATTTCACCCTGGCAAAATTGTAAAGTCACATATAAGAGTACTAAAACCTTGTGGCATTTGGTGTTTTTGTGAGATTCTAGCTATTACTTTTCAAAATTAATTTTCATTTCATGGTGGAAATTAGTGCCATTTGGGTGACTATTTTGCTTCCGTTTACGGTAATTTATGATTACATCTTTAGGTGTTCTAAAATGGAATTGAAATAAAGTTAGGGCAGTTTTTAAAACTTCGGTGAAGCAAAATATTTTTTTTTAAAAAAAATAGTCTGTAATCTGTATATAATTGCTTTGGTATATACACTCTTCAAATTTTCATCATCACACTCACTGCTGGATGAAATTGTACAGAGTTGTGTTGATCCAATAGCATGAGTTGACTTTACATGTGTTGAGAAATAGTGTTGATATTCATCAATCTCTGTTGATATAATTGGTCCTTATATTTTATCTTGGTACCAGATGTTTCTGCACATCTTATTGTGATTGAAAAATAAATTCAGACCTTGCTTCTAAACATTTATTTTTGACTCTCAATTATCAGTGCAGGAAACTGTTATTATCTCTTCTGAAGCATTACACTCTACTAGAAAAATACAGTTTATTTTGCTTTCAATCTTGGTGAACTTCCTGTATGGAACTCTTTCTATAATCACTGAGACACGTACAGTTCAGTGGTACATAAAAGTTTGTAAACCCTTTTGAATTTTCCTCCATAAATTTTGAACTGAAACATCATGTATTTGTGTTTTCCACACAAGCCCTAAAACTAAACAAAATACCAGTTACTGAAAGCAAAGATTAACGTAAATAGAGAAATATGTAGCTTTGGATCATTTTCCTCAATGAATAAATGAAGAAGTACAGGTAGTCCTTGGCTAATGACCATTCGTTTACTGACTGTTTGAAATTACAACAACACAGAAAAAAGTGACTTGCAACTCATCCTTGTATTTATGATTGTCACAGCATCTCCACAGTTAGATGATCAGAATTTCGGTGCTTGGCAACTGGCATGTATTTATAGCAGTAGACTTATATACCACTTCACATTGCTTTACAGCCCTCTCTAAGCAGTTTACAGCGTCAGCATGTTGCCTCCAACAATCTGGGTTCTCATTTTACTGACCTCGGAAGGATGGAAGGCTGAGTCAATCTTGAGCCGATGAGGATCAAATTGCTGCACTGTAGGCAGCCGGCAGTCAGCAAAAGTAGCCTGCAGTACTGCATTCTAATCACTGTGCCACCACAGCTCATTTTACGACCATTTATGATGGTTGCAGTGTCCTGAGGTCATGTGATCACCATCTGTGACTTTCCTAGCTGGCTTCTGACAAGCAGAATCAATAGGGGAAACCAGATTCACTTAACAACCATCTAATTCACTTAAAAACTGTGGCGATACACTTAACAACGGCAGAAAAAAAGGTCATAAAATTGTGCATGATTCATTTAATACCCATCTCGCTTAGTGACAGAAGTTGCACTCTCAATTTTGGTCATAAGTCTACTACTACCTCTATAATGTTTTCCCCCCTCATTTGTTTATTTGGGTTCTCTTTATCTACTTTAAGGACTTTGATGGGAGAACAGATCATGTTATATAGCTGATATGTACATGAATAGCTTCGTTCACCATTGGGATCACACAATTCAGAGGAAGGCTTTGAAGCAAATCCTCCCACTATCAGAGGACTCCTTATAGTGACTTTTATTTTTTTAAATCTAAGTTTTCATGTGATAGCCTAGATCAAATCCCTAATCAAATGTTTAGATTTGGTTTTATTAAGGCAAATAACTAGCTGTCAACACATTTCAGATATTTTAAAGATGTTCCTTTTTTGTTGTGATAAATCACATAATCGCTGAACATTCTCATATTCAAAACAATGCAAAGGAGGACTTTAGCACCTTGCTGATCAGCATAATAGAGATCAGAATGTGTTAACTTTCCTACATTATGATTTTTTAGAATGGAACCTTAGGCTTCTTCTTTAGTGAAGGGAACTGAAGGGAATAAAAGTTCCAGTAATGTGTCTCCCTGAGTTCCCTTTGTTTTAAAGTTATTGCAAGCCCAAATGAAGAGGGTAAAGATAAATGGGTTGAAATAAAAGCAAAAAAAATGTGGCAAGACATTGGAAGCATTACCTATTCTTGGTTGGTGCTTTTGTTGCCCTGATGTTGCTAGGAGATGAACCATTCTGCCTAGTCATTAAAAAGTGGTAATGGGTAAGCCGAAGGAGATGAGGTTAAGGTGGAGATGAGGCAAAAGTTATAAGAGAAAGTTTCTGCAATTAGATTTGTTTATAAATTGTCCCTCTCAGTTTGGTCATCATTTGATCTTTGCTCTAGTTTACTCATAGAATAAAATCTTGCCTACATTTACATTTTATGTTTCTTCTTTTGAAGAGCTTTCTGGTGAAACAACTTTGGAGGCATGTAAAGTCTGTATTTAACCCATATTTGGATCAGATCATATTTAGTATGGATAACATCTTTTAAATGTGTTGCTTAGTGTTAGAAAAAAAATCATAGAAAACAAAGATTGCTGTGAGAAGTGTACTATACATGTACATTTTATTAAACCTAGGAAAGCTTGATAAACAGTCAATAATCAGTTGCCTTCAGCAATCAAGAATCATTTAGATGAAACTGCAAAAGGAAATCCAATATGTTTTTAAGGAAAATCAGTGTTGTTAATTCTCTGATATTGTTAGATTATCTGCTATTAATATTAGTAACATTGACATTGTTACCTGCCTATTCCCATTTACAGGTAGTCCTCGACTTACAACAGTTCGTTTAGTGACCATTCAGTTACAATGGCACTGAAAATAGTGACTTATGGTTATTATTCACACTTGTGACAGTTGCAGCATCCCCATGGTCACCTGTTCAAAATTCAGACGTTTGTCAGCTGACTCATATTTATGACAGTTGCAGTGTTCAGGAGTCATGTCATCTCCTTTTGCGACCTTCTGACAAGCAAAGTCAATGGGGAAACCAGTTTCACTTAACAACCATGTTACTAATTTAACAACTGCAGTGATTCACTTAACAGATGTGGCAAGGGAAGTCGTAAAATAGGGCAAAACCCACTTAACAAATTTCTCAGTTGGCAACATACATTTTGGGCTCAATTGTGGTCGTAAGTTGAGGACTACCTGTATAATACTTTAACATGTTATATTATAGAGATAATATATTGGGAGGACTATTTATCTGTGTTGTTTCTAGATCCCGCTCCTTGTAAAGATGCTTGTTGTTCCTCAATCAAAAACTGCAATTGAAGAAAGACATTAGGTTTACAGAATGAAGCACTGGAGTTTCTCCTATGTATTTCAGTGGCTACAAAAAACAGGAAATCTTATGTATGCTTCCTTTGAGGGAATAATTTAGAGGGAATGTTTCTCTGAACATTTCTTGCTGCTCTCTGAACTTGGCTGTTTGATTGCAGGCATTTTGTTACTCGATAAGGTAACATTCCAGCACTTGAATGATGTTACCTACTTGAATAATGAAACATCTGTAAGGAAGCAGCCAAGCTCAGAGAGCACCAAGCACCAAGTTCAACCCTGAGCTACGTATAGACTTAAGACTTAGAATAGCTTTATTCTCACTTTGAATGTCCACTAATCAGCATACATTAAAATGTAGCTTTGTTGCATACAGCTCTCAAAGGGTCATCACCTCCATCATACACTACATAAACATGACAAAATAAATAAACAAATACAAAGTTATGCATATACCCACATATATTATACGATGTGGAGAAACAACACAGTCTAGTTTGGATGTATACAATGTACATTGCAAGAAAAATAAATCTTGCAAGTTTACTAGACGGATGGCGTAGGGAACAAAGCTGCTACAGAATCTGGTAGTCCTGCTAGAAATATTTCAAAACCTCCTCCGAGAGGGGAGCAACAGAAAGAAACCATAAAGTGGAGTGGGGTGTGTGTGTCTAACAATGCTATATTCTCTTCTAAGGGAGCTTTCTATTTGCATGGAGCCCTGGCCAAGTTAGGATTTCATAGAAGGGATGCAGTTGAATATCAAATCCAGTTACAATATCGATTCAGGTTTCTTTGAAAGATTGTATATTAAAATGGAGCTAAATCTGCATCTGACTCTAAAGCAGGGGTGAAATGTTCCTGGTTTGGACTGGATCGCCTGATCCGGTAACGATGCCGGCAGGTGGTTCGGAGAACCGGTAGCAAAAATCCCTGCCCCCCCCCCCATGCCCATCTGAGCTGCACGATCATCAGAGGCTTTTTTTTTTAAACTTTTAAAAGCATTTTTTCTACAACCTCTTCAGCCGAAAAAATGCTTTTAAAAGAAAAAAAAAAGCCTCTGACGATTGCGTGGCTCAGCTGGGATCTTCAGAGGCTTTTAAGGGCATTTTTTTTCTACAATCTCTTCGGCCAAAGAGGTTGTAGAAAAAAATGCTTTAAAAAGCCTCTGACAATCCCAGCTAAGTTGCCTGATCGTCATTTAAAAGCATTTTTTTCTACAACCTCTTCGGCCGAAAAGATTGTAGAAAAAAAATGCCTTTAAAACCCTCTGACGATCCCAGCTGAGTTGCCTGATCATCAGAGGCTTTTAAAAGCATTTTTTCCTGCAACCTCTTAAGATTGTAGAAAAAATGTTTTTAAAAGTTAAAAAAAAAAGTTGGCCACACCCACCCAGTCACATTAACCCCCCTCCCCACCAGCACCAAGCCACTCCCACTGAACCGGTAGTAACAAATTTTACATTTCACCACTGCTCTAAAGGTACAGTACTGTCTTATCTTCATGAGCAAAGCAGAAAAGGACATTTACCAGTACTTGCTTGCTTGAGTAATTTTTCCCAAAGCTTTCTTTGGAAGCCAACTGGAGAGTCTAGGAAAAGAAGAGGAAAAGTTCTAGTTTTATGACTGGCAGTTTTAATTTCTAGTCAAAATGTTTAGCTTCTTTCCCGTCACAATGGCTTGGGGAAAAGGATGTCAAAATAGTACATGTCAGGACTCTTTATTGTTCAGCTGTCTTTGTTGCTTCATTCCCAGGTACAAGAATATTAAACATTTCCTTGAAGTCTGTGTACTTGCTTGGAAAAGAGTAGATCCTTGAATTCTTCTTATTTCACCTCTGTATGATTGGTATTTATTGTCCACCCTTACTGTATCACACTTTCTGAGCTTTTAGTGCAGCTTTATGTGCTTTGGTGCAGACAACAAAGAAGTTTTTAGATTATATTTTCCAAAATGTTCCTCCTGTTTGATACCATGTCTTTCTGTTTGTCACACCTTTTTATCTGTACAGCATTTCATTATTTAACTCTGAAAAATTGGGTAACCAAAAGAAATACTGTAGCTATGGGAGCAAGGAATCTTTGTTAGTTACCTTAGTTAGCTAAGGTAGTTAGTTATTTAGTTAGATACTTTAAATCAGGCACTTGCAGGCATTATCCCATGGAATATGGAGATTCTGGAAGAGGTTGATGAGGTTGTGAGAGAGATTAAGAGGAGAAGGGTGAGTGGGTGGGGAGAGACCCAGACACAACCATATTTCTGTTATTTGTTTTCTATTTTGTGATCAGATGTTCTGGGATGTTTTTTTCTTTTGATTAACAGGCTCTGCAATGTGAACAAAGTTTGGAAAGTTAAGAGGAACATGCAGCAGGAAAATAGCAGAATTAGCTTGTCAAATCACTAGATTGGCCATAGATAAGAGGTGAGAAGAGCACTAAATGGGACTCCAGGGGATGCTCACTGCTGGGCGTGGTTGACAGGGTAAGAAGACCTCATTCCCGTGCCATCCATCTCCTTGATGCTGGTTTTTAATATACTTTTAAAATTTTAATTGCTTTTCTATTTATCTTTTTATGATCTGTAGGCCCTGGATTCACCTTCCTGAGGAGATGGATAGCATATAAATTTAGTAAATAAATAAGCAAATAAAATAAACATTGCTCGCTTTCTCAGCTGCCTTATATTGTTAAGAAAACTAACATGTTTTGAGGGTGAAGTTCATCCTATCACTTTGGTTTTGGAGGTCTGTTTTCTGAAGACACCAAGTCTGCTTATTAGGAATCCCAGCACTGTAGAATTCTGGAAAACTGACATAACTATGACTCTGTTCCACGTGCATAAGCTTAGTTGCCATTTGGTGCTGCTTTCTCTCTGTTTTGCCAAGGCTTAATGTGTTCCAAGTGCATTGCAATCCTTCCTATTATGTTTCACAGCTGCTGTATAGAAATATGATTTAGTTTCATAGCAAGTATTTGGGGTAGAAAAGGCAGCAGCTGTGTGGAGGTTTGCTAGTGAATCATCATTGTATTCATCTTAAGGGAGCTTTGCTCTGCCAGATAAATGGCCCCGAGAGGACCTGTACTAACGTAGGTCCATCATTTTGCAGCCACCAGTAAGATAGAGGAAAATGTCAGTTGTAGAATTAATTCCCATACAGGTACTCCTTGTTTAGTGAGTGTCTTATTTAATGACCAATCACAGTTACAATGGTGATGAAAAAGTAACTTTGCAACCAGTCCTCACATTTATGGCCTTCATAGGTATGTAAAGCAAAAAAACAAAAAAACCTCACACAAATAAAAAAAGCCAGAAGATCATAAATACACTTAATGACTGCTTTGCTTAATATCTAGATTGTTGGTCCTGGTTGGGTTGCTAAACATGTAACCTTCCCAATATCAAAGAGGCATTGCCTTCTTCATTATTCATTTTTACATCTTCTAAATCTGTAAATCTCTCTGAAAAGTCATACATAAAATTGCTTCACCATCCCAAGGACTTCAACACTTATTCATGACACAAAATTTGGAAATTCAAATATGCTACTGTATAGGTAGCCCTCGATTTACAACTTTTCGTTTAGTGGCCATTTGAATTTACAGTGGCACAAAAAAAGAGAGACTTCTGACCATTTTTCACACTTATGAAAAATCTCTTACAGCATCCCCGTGGTCACGTGATCAAAATTTGGATGCTTGACAACTAAGTCATTTTTGTGGTTGCAATGTCCTGGAGTTATGTGATCCCCTTTTACAAGCTTCTGACAAGCAAAGTCAGTGGGGAAGCCAGATTCACTTTACAGCCATGTTATTATCTTAACAATTGCAGAGATATAGTGACAACATAGTGACTAAATTAGTAGACCAGCGAAATACTGTGGACATAATATACTTAGACTTCAGCAAGGCATTCGACAAAGTAAACCACAACCTACTTCTTTGTAAGCTAGAAAAATGTGGGATAGATAGCTTCACCACCGGATGGATTCACAACTGGCTGACAAACCATACTCAACGAGTAGTCCTTAATGGGTCTAAGTCTACATGGAGAGAAGTAAACAGTGGGGTGCCACAAGGTTCCGTCTTAGACCCAATACTCTTCAATATCTTCATAAACGATTTAGATGAGGGAATAGAAGGGGAACTCACCAAATTTGCAGATGATGCTAAGCTGGCAGGAATAGCTAACACCCTAGAAGATAGGCTCAAGATCCAGATAGATCTTGACAGACTTGAACACTGGGCCCTATTTAACAAAATGAAATTCAATGTAGAGAAAAGTAAAGTCTTACACTTAGGTAAGAAAAACCAAAAGCACACATATAAACGGGGGGAAACCAGGCTTAATAGCAGCGACTGTGAGAGGGATCTTGGAGTCTTAGTGGACAATCAGCTAAATATGAGCCAGCAGTGTGCAGCAGCAGCTAAAAAAGCCAGTGCAATCCTAAATTGCATTAACAGAGGGATACAATCAAGATCAAGTGAGGTACTAATACCAATCTATAAAGCCCTAGTAAGACCATACCTAGAGTACTGCATCCAGTTTTGGTCACCACACTATAAAAAAGATGTTGAGACTCTAGAAAAAGTGCAGAGAAGAGCCACCAAGATGATTAGGGTACTGGAGACTAAAACATATGAAGAACGGTTACATGAGCTGGGCATGGCTAGTCTAGTGAAGAGAAGGACCAGGGGAGACATGATAGCAGTGTTCCAATATTTAAGGGCTGCCACAGAGAGGAGGGGAGTTGACCTGTTTTCCAAAGCACCTGAAGACCAGACAAGGAATAATGGATGGAAATTGACCAAGGAGAGATTCAACCTAGAAATGTGGAGGAACTTTCTACAGTGAGAACAATCAACCAATGGAACAGCTTGCCTTTGGAAGTTGTGGGAGCTTCATCACTTGAGACTTTCAAGAAAAGATTGATCTGCCATTTGTCAGAAATGGTATTGGATCTCCTGTGTGAGGGGGGGGTTGGACTAGATGACCTATAATGTCCCTTCCAACTCTGTTAATTTGTTAGCAACTGTGCTAACAACTGTGGCAAGAAAGATCGTAAAATGGGGGAAGACCCACTTAACAGCTTGCTTAGCAATGGAAATTTTGAGCTTGTGGTTGTAAGTCGAGGACTACCTGCATTATAATGCATGTGAAGACAGGTGCCTAGTAAAATGGCACTGTGCTCATTGGTGGAACAGATGGATAGAATGTGGCTTCTTGCGTAACAGCCTATTTAATATTGTACTTTCATAACTATATGTTCAGCTAACCATGAGTCAGATCTATGTGATGATCTACTAGTCTTGTGTTTTATCTGGACTTGAATTTCTTCTGATTTACTTCTTCTTTCCAGTTTTTACCTTTAGAGCACTAAATTAGATGGATAGCATATTCAGACATAGCACCAAGCTTCCTTCTGCAGTGCAATAGGAGTAGCAGAACTGCAACTCGGACTGAGTGAAATTGGATGAAACTCTTAACAAGAAACCTATTTTTAGCATCGTTCTTATACTAGGCTTAGGATGAACTAATGTGTGAAGAAGTATACAGCTATCTTAGTAGACTGATGGGAAAACGTAAACTTAGTTCACAGATTACATCATAATGCTAGTCTGGTTAAATTACCGCACAGGAGACTCACTCATAGTTGATGATTACTCCCTCTAAATGGGTGGGAAATTTCTTGTCCTCCAAACGTTGCTGAATTACCATTCTTGACTAGCAGAGCTAATGGGAGGAATGCTGGGAGTTCTTGCTGAGAAACATCTGGAGGGCCACATATCCCCCCACAACCCCCGTTTTGAAAGAGGGCTCCAAGGGGGCTGGCTACAGCATGTTTTTTCATACTCCTTTTCTTTCTAACTTGGAAGGAAGCCGCACAATTTGGAAAACTTGCATTTCCTGTTTTAAATATAAAGTTACTAAGCAACGTGCTGCAATTTGAGAGGAAGTACAGAAATAGATCTGTATGTTACAGCACATTGTTTCTTTTAGAGTAAGTGTATTTCATCTTCTGTGATAATATAGCCAGCTCAACATTATCCGTAGGCATTATCCATCTTTGCAGTGGTAAACTATTTTTCGCCTGAAGCAATTGTTAGAATAGTATTCTTACCTGCTCTCAAACACTAAAGAGTGGTGGAAACTGACTGCCTCAGCATTCCTTCTCCTGTCTCCATGTATGGAAGGCTTTTTTCAAAGCGATCTGCGTGGCATCTTCTCTGTTGGTTGTTCTGTTATTGGAAGACCTTTGGGTTCTCAAAGGCTCTGAAGTTGTTCCATAGTTTTGGTGCCTTGTTTGCAGTAAATGCCCTTAGCTCTTTGAAATGGTTTGGAATGGTTTAATACAGGGGTGTCAAACTGGTGGCCTGTGGGCCGGATGTGTCACATGCAGGCCACGCCTACCCCAGCTCCGCAAAGGCAAAAAAGTCACGATACGTTGTGATATATGATACGATGGAGTTAAATACCTGTGGTTTAATAGTACTGATTCTTTGCTTTAATGCCTTTAAGTTCTGTACAGGTAGTCCTTGTCTTACAAACATTCGTTTAGTGACTCTTTGAAGTTACAGTGGCCCTGAAAAAAAATGACTTATGACTGGTTTTCACACTTACAACTGCAGCATCTCCATGATCAGGTGATCAAAATTTGGGCACTTACCAACTGGCATATATTTATGACAATTGCACTGGCCCAGGGTCATGTGACACCATTTGTAATCTTCTCAGCTGTCTTCTAACCTGCAAAGTTAGTGGGGAAGCCAGATTTGCCTGATTCACTTAACAAGTGCAGTGATTCGCTTAACAGCTGTGGAAACAAGGTCGTAAAATGGGACGCAACTCACTTAACAACTGCCTTGGTTAGCAATGGCAATTTTGGGCTCCATTGTCATACATTGAGGTCTACCTGTATTAAATAGATTTTTAGGTAGTTTTCTTCTTAGGAATCTAAGAATTATTAGATTTGTTTTAGTTCATGAGTCTTTCTAAGAGTGACTGATACATTAGCGGATAGGCACAACTGATTGTGTGAGTTCTTTTGCACTTAACTGCCTCCTCCAAGGCAATCTGAGTTCTTCTAAGAAATTAGATGTTTTCAATTCACAAGGGAAGCTGCTCACCCTAAATTTATATGCTATTCTGCTCAATGACAGTATGATCTGCTTCTTTTTTCCACTTGAAATATAAAAGCCAGCCAAAAAGACAACTTCAAACACTTTTTCAGCAGTCTTAAACAATCAGAAAATATTTGTTCTTTAGCTGGATGGGGGAAAGGGGGACAGGAGTCACAAGGACATTGGATAATGGCATTGGCTGTGTCTCCAGGTTGGCTTTGCCTTCTTATCACATCAGTTTAATACAATGTTAATGCATAGAGTCACAGGACCTACAGTATATGATATGACTATTGGAACTATTTATAAAAAGAGGACATGATGGGTATTAGTTCTAGGAACTATGAAGCCAAAATAATAATTAAAATTGCACCTGTTTTGTTTCCTAATGCAGGGCTGAACACTGTCTAAAGTGCGGAGTATGCTTAGAAGCATTTCTTAATTATCTAAGGTTTCTTATTAGTAATGCCGCAATATTTTCCCCCATATTGGGGGAATTCCTGTGCCCAAATTTGCATTGCTATGTGTGTCAAATTCAAATTAGGTCCCTTGTATGGAAGAACTGCTATATATGGGGGAAAATATTGCCACATTAAAAAAAATACCAAAAAACAAAAACACCTTGGATAATTGAGAAATGCTTCTAAGCTCAAACAATGCTCAACTCTTACAAGGAGTCTTGCTTATTAGATAAATGAATCATGTCGACAGGTTTGCCTGGGAGAGTGGTTCAGAAAGGAAGGAACACAAACTTTTCATGAGAAGGCTCTCAGGACCATTTCCTGCTATCTCAATTTCATTTATATTTTAGAGGCACCTAACCAGTCTGGAGGGCCCAATTTGGTGTAGTGGTTAGGACATCAGACTAGAAACTGGGAGCCTGTGAGTTCCAGTCTTGCCTCTTAGACACAGAGCCAAATGGGTGATCTTGGGCCAGTCACTCACTCTCAGCCTTAGGAAAGAGGCAATGGTAATCCACTTATAAAATCTTGCAAAGAAAATTTCAGGGACTTGCCCAGTCAACACTAACTTGAAGGCATTTATTATTTTTTAAAAAAAGAGCTAGTTTGGTGTAATGGTTAAAGGACCAGGCTGGAAACTGGGAAATAGTGAGTTCTGATCCGATTTTAGCCATGAAGCCAGCTAGGTGATCTTGAGCCAGTCACCAACTTTCAGCCCTGGGAAGAAGCAGGCAATGACAAACCATTTCTGAAAAACCTTGTTAAGAAAACTGCAGGGACTTGTCCATGTAGTCAGCAGGAATCACAACTGACTTGAAAGCACAAAAAACAAAACAAAACAACAAAACAAAAATCTCAGGACTGGACTATGTGGAACAAGGGCAGAGGACACACCATCAATATGCCTATGAAATTTTTCTTGCCCCTGCAAAGCTCTACCATGTTTTTTTTTTTTTAAAAAAAATTAAATGAGAAACTGGCCTTTGCAAAACAAAGCATCAGCTCTAGCACTATCTTCATATCATAAGACTTCCTGGAAAATAAAAATGACAGGAGTTGTCCCCCTCCTCCAGAGTTTTTGCAGAAATGGACTTTCCATTTAATGTCTTTTGACTTGGAAAGCCTTTTTCTCAGAATGTCCATGTTTGATGATGAAAGTCTGCAAGCTTTTAGAATCACAATGGAGCTGGAAGGGACCTTGGAGGTCTTCTAGTCTAGGCCCCTGCTCAAGTATGAGATCCTATATCATTTCAGACAAGTGACCGTCCAGTCTCTTCTTAAAAACCTCCAATGATGAAGCACCCACATTTGAAGGCAAGCTGTTCCACTGGTTAATTGTCCTCACTGTTAAGAAGTTTCTCCTTAATTCCAGGTTGCTTCTCTCTTTGATAAGTTTTCATCCATTGTTTCTTGTCCTGCCCTCTGGTGCTTTGGAAAATAAATTGACCTACTCCTCTTTATGGCAGCCTCTCAAATACTGGAATACCGCTATCATGTCCCCCTAGTTCTTCTTTTTTCTAGATTAGCCATACCCAATTCCTGCAACTATTCTTCATATGTTTTAGTTTCCAGGCTATCTATCTATCTATCTATCTATCTATCTATCTATCTATCTATCTATCTATCTATCTATCTATCTATTTATTAGATTTATATACCGCCCTACTCCCGAGGGACTCAGGGCGGTGAACAGCCAAGAGATAAAACACACAGAATTACAAAATTTAAAAACAGTATAAAAACCTAATTAAATAAATTTGGCCCAGAACAGATTAAAATACCCCTAAAATTTTAGACAAATTTAAAATTTACAATTAAAAAGGGAGGGTAGGCCAGGCCAGCTTGTTGGAATAAAAAGGTCTTGAGGGTGCGGCGGAAGGTGTGTAAATCCGGGATCCTCTGTATCTCCGGGGGGAGCTCATTCCAGATAGCAGGTGCCCCCACAGAGAAAGCTCTTCCCCTAATTGCTCTTCTTTGCACTTTTTCCAAAGTCTCAACCAGTGGTGGGATTCAAATTTTTTTACTACTGGTTCTGTGGGCATGGCTTGGTGGGTGTGGCAGGGGAAGGATACTGCAAAATCCCCATTTCCTCCCAATCAACTGGGACTCAGGAGCCAGGGAATAGATGGGGGTGGGGCCAGTCAGAAGTGGTATTTACCGGTTCTTCAAACTACTCAAAATTTCCACTACCGGTTCTCCAGAACTGGTCAGAACCTGCTGAATACCACCTCTGGTCTCAACATATTTTTTTTGTAATGTGGACTGGATGCACTATTCCAAGTGTGGTCTTACTAATGCTTTGAAGGGTTGCAGTTGATTTTGGTGAGGAGGAAGCTCACTAGGCAGAAACAGTACTCAGAGGCACAAACCTGAACTAGGTTTGTCTCATTTGCTACTCAGCTTAATTAATGCTTTACAAAGGAGATAGTCTGCGGTCTCTCAACCCATGTGTAGTAACCCATCTGACTGGATTTGACTGAAGTTAATGTGCTGCATTCATGGTATAGGATTTATATTGCTCAACCAGTGTGAAATCTCTTTGAAGCATCCATACACCTTTCTCAAGCAAATAGACCTTGACATCACAAGATATGCACCATTTTGATTGTAATTCTGTTTCCTATATTTGCAACATTTAAAAGGAAAAATTATTTGTAAAATAGGGAATAATAGAGGATTTGTATTTGGTTGCAATACCATATATTACGTAAATGTTTGAATGGTGTCTCTCGAGTTTTTTTTTTTTTTTAAATTAAAACATAAGAATGAACAAGAATGAAATGGCCGGGGGGGGGGGATCCAGGAGCAATAATCACTGGTGTCCACAACTACCAGTATTCACAGATTCTTACTTATCTGTAAGATGATCAGACTTCTTAATGCATCTTTCTATTTGATAAGATGGAAAGGAAGGTGTTGGTACGAAGATGTTTTTATGTGAAAAAACATTAAAGGGAATTGCTTATGGTTTTAGATCAGAGGTTTGCCACCAGTTCTTCCTCCTCCTTCTCCTCCTACGTTTCTTTGCTTCTCTCCATGAGGAACTGAGTCATAAGCTTTTCAAAGCTAAGGAAGCAATGCTCGTTGTCTGCCGAGGGACAGCCGAGGAGGAGGAAAAAGAGCACTTCCCCCATATTTGAGAACAGCTGTAACATTAATGGTTATAATACAATATAATATACTTTACTGATTAGCAAATTGGCCATATCAAGGCAGACGGTAGTAAGTAAGATACAATAAAATAAGATAAGGTAAGTTACAGTAAAATGAGATAGAAGAGTCTACAGTGAGATAACATAGAATAAAATATAATTACATTAAAGTAAAAAGGTTTAGGATGACCCATTTATTGAGAGAAGACTTTTGGCTGACCTCTTACCCCAGGCTCACCAGTTCCTACCAAATTGGTCTTTGAACAGAGCAATTAAAATTGGCTCCTCTGGACAATTAAGTTCTCTATATAGATATCTCAGTATTTATAATCTATGGCTGTATCTGTTATGCTTAGCAGATAATTGGGAGCTGTACTTTATATACCATTGGAGGTATTGATATGTCTCATATTTCTGCCTTAGTGTTGATTCTAATTTTCTTTTCATCCATAATGTTGGTGCACAGGGGAAATCACAGAGGGAATTAATTTAATTTGTGCAACGTAACAAGATTTAGGATTCCTTTTTATAAGATGAAGCTAGGTCTTCTCTTAGTTTCTTTTTTGAGGTTGAGAAAACCTTCATCCGTTTCCTATAGAACTGCGTCTTTGGACAGTTTGAATTTATTGTTTTAAAATACTGAAATTAGGACACAAAGTATGCAATCCTTATCCACTGGAATTTTATGTGAGTTTTCCTAGTTATCATTGAAGATGTTATAGTGGTGTTTTTTTTATAACTGTGCCTTGTGACCCAGTTAAAAATCCAATTATATAGGAATACTTTTGGGTAAAGGCTAATTTAAAAAAAAAAAAAACTTCAACTACAGAAATAAACTTTATTATTGCATGTGTCTATGCATGTCTGTATATTATCTGTTTTGTGTGTGTATGCTTATAAAAAATGAGTTAAGCTGTTATTTCCCTTTACTAAAGGTAGCCCATTTATATCCACAATTGGTACCAGAATCTCAGTCATTGAGCAAAGCAGTCTTCAAGCGAGACACCCATGTGACTGCTTCTCTCAACAACTGCAATCCTGGCACTTACCATTCTGGTTGTTAAGTAATCTTGTAGGTCATCTTGTAGGTTGTGGAGCCATGGTGGTACACTGGTTAGAATGCAGTATTGCAGGCTAACTTTGCCCACTGCCAGGAGTTCAATCCTGATCGGCTCAAGCTGGATTCAGCCTTCCATCCTTCCAAGGATGGTAAAATGAACACCCAGATAATTGGTGGCAATATGCTGACTCTGTAAAATGTTTAGAGAGGGCTGTAAAGCACTATGAAGTGGTATATAAGTCTACTTGCTACTGTTATTAAGCTAACAGAGTGCCAGGCTGCCTAGGGAGGGTGGGGGAGATGCTGGAGTTTCCATTCAGCAGCTGAAAATCTTCCCTGACAAAATCCCAGAGAGATTTCCAGCTCTTGGGAAAAGAAACACTTGCAAGGACCCTGTTCCAGGCCTTCTAGGGTCTCCCAACCTACCTGAGGCACCACTCTTCTCTTTGCTTCGGTTTTAACTTCCCTCTTTTCTCTGGGGACTGGCTGCCTGCTGAAGGATTTCAACTCCCCTCTGTGCCCTGAGGGGGAATTCCTTTGGCAGGCTGCAAGAATGAAATTCCATTTCTGTACCCTGCCAAAGGAGTTCAGCTCCTCTCCATACATGGAACTCCATTGGTGGAGTTGGGGATTCCTTTGTGATGATTGGAAGTGCTTTATGGGCTATTAAGCATCCTTTATGAGACCATCATAATTCTGGACCATCATTAAGCCATTGGTTGTAAGTTGAGGACTACCAGTAAATGGGATCCTATACATCTAGGTGTGTTATTGGGCGAATTATAAAGGGCCAAGTTAGAAAATCCTTTGTATTGACTGTGTTGATGAAGAAATACACTGTGTGTTAATAATAGCAGCAGCAACATTTCTGTACCTTGTTGAAGGAGTTCACCTCCCCTTTGCAGGCATCTTTCATCCAATCCCCAGAGTTGAGAAGGAGTCCTCAGCAGGTGGAAGCAGCTTGCAGCCTTTCCTGCTGATTTCGCCATTGACTTTCTGGGTAAACTGACTGAGATTGCTAATGGCGGGATGCTTGGCAACTGGTCGTAAATGGGAATAGGTTGGCTAAGCACCCACATCAGGATGATTTGACCGCGGAGGTAGTGGTGGTGCAACATTCTGCAATGGTCAAAAGTTCTAAAGCTGTTGTAATTCTGGACTATCATTAAACGAGTGGTTGTAAGTGAAGGACTATCTGTAAATGGGATCCTGTATACCTGACATGTTATGCAAGTGAGTGGCCAAGGGCCATATTAGAAAGCCCTTGTATTGACTGGGAAGATGAAAAAATATGCTTATGTGTTATTAACAGCAATGGTAACAGCAACAACCTGCTTAGAAATATGAGATTTTAGATCATGATTTGTGCAGCTGTGTGCTTTTCACATTCTTCTAGTAAATGTGGGCAGTGGAGGACTATAGCAATAGCACTTAGACTTATATACTGCTTTACAGTGCTTTACAGCCCTCTCTAAGCGGTTTACAGAGTCAGCATATTGCCCCCAACAATCTGGGTCCTCATTTTACCCACCTCGGAAGGATGGAAGGCTGAGTCAACCTTGAGCCTGGTGAGATTCAAACTGCCAAATTGCAGTCAGCCGGCAGTCAGCAGAAGTAGCCTGCAGTACCGCATTCTAACCACTGCACCACCACAGTTCCTCCTGACTAAATGTATGCGTGATCCTACAATCAGTTCAAAAATAATAATTTAGCTGAAGTGAAGTCTGCTGTTAGGAGGAGAATGACAGCTAAAATTTAACTTGGAGGAAGAACTACCACAGAAAGATGAAAGAGAATAATTGAGTCTATCTGCACACTCACAAGTATGCATAAGAATTAGCCCTAGAGAAGCCAAACTTCTTTCTTATCTCCACCCCAACAATTAGATGAAAGACCAAATTATATTTTCAGTGCAGCAGTGCAATTTGAATGAAGCTCTTTTATCTGGGATGTGACAATCTTATGGATTTCCACTTGCTTCCATTTTAGTACTATGTTGTTGTTGTTGTTAGTCGTGTCCGACCCATCGCGACCCCATGGACAATATTCCTCCAGGCCTTTCTGTCCTCTATCATCCCCCGGAGTCCATTTAAGCTCACACTGACTGCTTGTGTGACTCCATCCAGCTATCCAACCACCTCATTCTCTGCCGTCCCCTTCTTCTTTTGCCCTCAATCGTTCCCAGCATTAGGCTCTTCTCCAGTGAGTCCTTCCTTCTCATTATGTGGCCAAAGTATTTGAGTTTCATCTTCAGGATCTGGCCTTCTAAAGAGCAGTTTATCTCCTCTAGGACTGACCGGTTTGATCGCCTTGCAGTCCAAGGGACTCGCAGGAGTCTTCTCCAGCAGCCTCAATTCTTTGGTGCTCAGCCTTCTTTATGGTCCAACTTTCACAGCCATACATTGCAACTGGGAAAACCTTTAGCACTATACTTGGTCTAATTTCATTTTGTTTTTGTTTTTCCTTTTTTATTTATTCATTAGATTTATGTACCGCCATCTCATCTAGAGGCTTTTTTTTTAAACTAGTAACCTGTTTTGGTTTCCATAATTTGTGTTTACAAATGCCCAATTTTTAAACAGAAGCTTTTGCAATAAAGTTGTTCCAAATTCTGCCCAATCACAAACTTCAGCAAGACTTTAAGATGTATTTTCCTCCCTGAATACAAAATTAAAACAATCACTTTTCAAAGTTTGTAAGACAGCAAACCCAAACAACTCTATCTTTCAGTAATGCCTGTTACATTACTTTTGTCTCCAAGCTGCCATACAAGAAAAGGAGCATCAAGTTGTGTGACCAACTGTGAAATCTGCTGCAGACTGCATATTCCGTAGCTCTTAGTAATAGATTTCATGAAGAACAATTGGTATGGATTAGGGAGGTTTGATGAATTCAGCTTTTGTGAATTTTAATAAAAATAGATCTGATTGGTATTTCCCAGACAAATGCAGAGATTGGAATTTATTTGTCCACTTTTAACTAAAATAACTCCCAAATCATATTCATGGCCCTCCTAGGTTATATTAAGGTTAGGTCAACCTGGCACCAGATTACTGTAGTTAGTGATTCATCTATCCCATTATTGGTTGTATAATCGCTAATATCATTGGAAGAGACCTTGCTGATTGTTCCACAGGCAGAGTCTATCATCTGGTTAGGAAGAAGACCTGCTTATTGATAGGATCACCTTTCTAGAATTCTCTCCATAAGAAGCCCAGTTATTTCTCCCTGTGTGAGTGGATAAGACATACCAGAAATGGATTACATACATATGAACCTGGTTGGCATCCTAATTCATTGATTCGAAACACGCCAAGAATGATAAGATAGAACCTTAGTTTGTCTTGGTAATCTTTTTACAGGGGGTTTATCTTTGCCTAATTATAGACAAGCAAGGAATGAATTCATTTTTCGTTTTACATTTAACTCATTTACAGTAAACTAGGATGAAGCAAATCTTGGCTTGTATTATAGCCAATGTCCAAATTCTATATTATGAAAATAATATAATAAGTATAATATAATAAATATAATATAATATAATAAATATAATAAATTAATAATATAATATAATATAATAATATAATAATATAATAATACAATACAATACAATACAATACAATACAATACAATACAATACAATACAATACAATACAATACAATACAATACAATACAGGCAGGTGATGGCAGGTGCACTAAGGCAGTCATAGAATGGATCCCATTTGATAAAAAGCATCTACAAAAGAGACCCAAAACAAGATGGATCGATGACATCAGCAAGTATTGTGGGCCCAATTGGGAAAAGAAAGTTCAGGACTGTATTGGTTGGAAACATGCAGAAGAGACCTTCATTCTGCAGTGGATAGACAGTGGCTAAAATGATGATGATGATGATGATGATGATGATGATGATGATGATGATACACTACAGGCATTGTATCTCAGAACTAGGGTTTCAGTGCAATTCTGTTATTGGTACCTTCTTAGATTTTAGACGAACTGAACTGTTGGAGAACTTCACTGTTCTTAAGCACAGGATGGATATTTAGAAACCCAGCTGTGTATCAATAATCTTACAATGTGTGGAAACTCAGAAAATGGAGAAGTACATCCTTACTCTTTACTGTAAATTACACAAAAGGAAGATGTTCAAATGCAAAATTACCATTCATCATTCTGCTGTTCTATGAAGTGTCTCTTTTTTAGAATAACAAGCCTTTGAAGCAACTTTGTTGAAAAAGCCAAACACTTGTTCCTTTTTAAATTCCTTAGTGTAGTGCATGCCTTTGAGTCAGTGTTGACTCCTGATGACTGTCTGGACTAACCCCTGCAGTTTCCTTGGCAAGATTTCAGAAGTGGTTTGTCATTGCCTAATTCTTGCTAGGATTGAGAAAGAGGGACTGGCCCAAGATCACCCAGTTGGCCTCATGCCTAAGGCAGGACTAGAATGCCCAATGTCCCTCTTTCTACCCTGGTGCCATATCTGGTACGCTAGACTAGATCTCCAAGTTTCTTAAAATCATCCTTAAACCTTCTAGTCTTATTTGTCTGCCTTCTGCATGTCTGAAACATGATCTAATTGCATATGTGGAATCCATTTAAGCCAGTGATAGTAGTGTCCAATGCAAATCATGGGAATATTCTCTTTATCCTTATACATCAAGAGAATGGGACTTTGCAAGGTAAAAGGCAATTAATTTTCCTGCATTTTCCTGCTACTATTAACTGTGCTTGCCAGAGTTGCTGCAAAAGCAAATTGTGGGTCTCTCCCATTGATCTGTATGGTGTTAACAGTGGGGGGAGACCATAGGGGAAGGACTTGTGAAGATGACAGCCTTTAAAAGCAAAGCAAAAAAAAAGAAGAAGAGGAGGAGGAGAATCTCTAGAGAAAGAAAAGGGTTGCATGGGTGTGTGTGTGTGTGTGTGTGTGTGTTGGGGGGAAGAGACGTTTTATTACTGAAATTGCTACTTCCATGCAGGAGGAAATGGAAGGCAGCAAAAGCAGATTTTACAGGCACAGTAGTGTTAAATGTTTTGGCCCTTGACTCCAAACTGCCTCTTGTTTGCAGTGGAGGTTTTGGAGTATCCAGACGCTAACATGGCCGGGCTCCTAATGTTGGTTGAAAATCCTAGCAGCAGAAATGTAGGTGGCCCCTATACAGCAAGATGCTATATACTAGTGAAGAGAGTGTCTGGATTCCATTTGTGGATTTCTCTTCTCTTGAGAATTTATTACAGTCTGAGATTATATTCTGAGAATGCTGAGTGATACAGTGCAATAATTTAACAGTTTACACTGAACCATTTTCGAAACGTTGTTTGTCTTATTTTATTTGCATTCCAACAATTTTAAAAGATTTGTTTCCCTCTGAGTTTCTGTGGAATTTTGAAAAAGGTACTATGCAACAGTCAGTTTCAAAAACTATTTTGATTAATTGCCCTTCCTTTTCTGGAAGAGTGTAATCTGGCCAGTACCCTTTTTCATGTTTCTGAGTCCCACTGTGTATATTTTATGTTTCAGGTTGACATGCTCTGATAATTGATCTCTTGTGGGAAGTAAATAATTGTTCGGTGTTGTGCAAATAATAGTGTTCATTGTCTACGTGGGAATTCCCTTCACAATTATGTTCTCTGGGCTCTTTGTATAGTTGCCTTGTTTAGACTGAAGAGTACCTGAGGCTGTCCTTTTTTTCTGCAAGCCAAATGAAAAATGAAGGACATTAACGTGAAAAAAAATGATTTCTATGGCATCATTCTAAGTAATAGTTTCTATTATGCACATTATGTGTTGTTAGCATCTGCCTTAAAATTTCATGGTATATGACTTGTACCTTGTGTGTGTGAGAGTGTAATTAAATGTAGGCTTTTCACATTGCAATCAGCATAAATATCACTTTTGGGATGATAAACAGTTGTTTTGTTTATACTGAGTGTTTTTTGCAATAGGAAAAGTGACCATGAAATCTTCCTTCCTTCCTTCCTTCCTTCCTTCCTTCCTTCCTTCCTTCCTTCCTTCCTTCCTTCCTTCCTTCCTTCCTTCCTTCCTTCCTTCCTCCCTCCCTCCCTCCCTCCCTCCCTCCCTCCCTCCCTTCTCCTTAGATTTTTCTCTAAATTGAATATAAATTGCTCTGTTTCCTTGTTAATTTACAGATGGCAAACTATAAATTCCATCCAACCATTCTGTAGACAATTAGTCCAGGACAATGCCATAGCATCTGAGCTAATATGTTGTATTAGCCATTAGCATAATTAGAAAGAAAATACTATATCACTGCCATTAGTTCTGTGGAGAACTTTCTGAAAAAATGGCTTCTTATATCAACATTAAATTAACACTTTGTAGCTTTTCTATAAGAAAACTGATCCCAAACTGGAATATTTTTTTGCCTTGAACTAACAGTTGTTAAAAGAGGCTTTCTTGAGCTGAGAGAATGTGAAATATTAAAACAAATTAATGGAATTTGTGGTCTTATGGAATTTCCTTTATCATTTTTAGATTTTCTGTCTGAAGTGTGAAGGAACACATCCCTTCCTGCTTTCTTGTTCTGGGAAATTCTTATTCTGCGTTCTGCAAAATAGTATAGATTGCCTTCTAGTGGCAAAGAAAGGAATATACTGTAACTGTTTTGATAGGAACAAAATGTTTAAAGTGTACAATATAGATTGAATATATTTGATATGTTCTAATATTTTCCCAGAGATCAGCATAGTCTGTTATTATTCGGAAGTTTGATTTACTCGGCATTCAAAGCCTGAGCCTTTAAAATCCACCAAGCCTGGGTTATAAAGTATTATTATCAATTTGTATGGTTTAAACAGCACCTAGGTGACTTTGGTTGATTTGGGAAAGCTAAGAAAGCTCAGACCTAGTTTGTACTTGGAAGGACAGATTACTAGGGGACCCTAGAGCTGTAGACAAGACTGAGAAGTTTTTTTAAAAACACACACACACAATGCTGAAAAGGTCAAGAAATCTCTGCGGACATGTCCTTGAAGCTTGACTTGAAGGAGTCTTTATCTTTCATGGTCCAGTACTAATTATACATTTTGGGGAATATGTTAAAAGAGACTTTCCCTCCATCTCTCTTTCTCTTTCTCTCTTTCTCTTTCTCTCTCTTCCCCCTCCCTCTGTCTACCTACCTGCCTACCTAACTGAGATGATTAATCCATGACATATAAGCCATATGTGTTTCCAGGTGTTTCCATATAGCTTTCAGCAGGGGCCTATGACTCTTCCCACCATTTTGCACCTTTCTGATTCAGTGCTGTTGGAACTGCTGGAACTGACATTTCTGAAACAGCTCATTCCTGCTGGGCCCCCGAAAACAACGTCTATGGGAGTGATGACTACAGCAATAGTGTTAATCAGGGCAGAACAAATAGGATCTCTCTAAGTGGAGAAGACGTAAGCAGTGTCTCTATGTACCTGTTACAGATACAAACTGTGTGTGGATAGGAGTACACATGGTGGCTTCCAAGCATCACAGCAGCATGTCCCCCGTACCCCCATCCCCTAATCAGCATTTAGAGTATTCAACTTAAGTCAGTGGTGAAATCTAAATTTCTTTCCTACCGGTTCTGTGGGTGTGGCTTGATGGGGTCATGTGACTGGGTGGGCGTGGCTATGTAACCATGTGACTGGGGGATCAAAAGACAGAAACTCACTAACAATGTCCTGCTGGAGCAGGGTTTGACTAGATGGACCAGAGCTGGATTATCCTCTGAAGCTGCATCTAGTGCCAGGTTTGTAGTCCTTCCTTCCTGTCCTTTTTCCCCTCTTTCTTTCTTTCTTTCTTTCTTTCTTTCTTTCTTTCTTTCTTTCTTTCTTTCTTTCTTTCTTTCTTTCTTCTCTTCCCCCCCCCTCTCTCTCAAAAACGGACCCCCACCCCCTTTTTTGCCTACAACCCCCGTTTTTGGCCTAGCAGGTTTCAGAGAAGCCTGCTGGGAGCAAAAACGGACCCCCCCCCACCCCCATAAAAAAAGGTTCCGATGATCACGCCCACAGCTGTGATCTTCGGAGCCTTTTTTTAACCTTTTAAAAGCATTTTTTTACTACCGGCTCAGGCGAATAGGTTGTAAAAAATGTTCTAAAAAAGTAAAAAAAAAGCTCCGACGATTGCGCGTTGGAGATCGTTGGAGCCTTTTTAAAAAACTTTTTTAAAGCATTTTTTACTACCTATTTGCATGAGCCGGTATAGTCGGAACTTTTTTTTTTTTACTTTTTACTTTTCTGGAGAACTGATAGTAAAAAATGCTAAAAAATTATAAAAAAAAAAAAGTTCCCACGATCGCAGGTCGCTTAGCCGATTGTCGGAACTTTTTTTTAAAATTTTTTTACTGCCGGTTCAGCGAACCAGTAGCATTTTTTACTACCAGTTTGGGCGAACCGGACTGAACCGGTAGCATTTCACCCCTGACTTCAGTGTAATAGAGCTTATTAAGCCATACATTCTGCAAAGTCTGGATTGCTGCCTCTTTGTAAGCATCACATAGTGAGTTTGCATCCTTCATATGAGTCTCTTTCCACTTCTCTTTTCTGGTGGAATGTGGCAATTGGATCCCTCCCAAATACTGACAGGGCTGAATGATGCTGTAGTTAATCCTTTTTGACAAAAAGCCCACATTGCGTAATGCAAACTTTTGCTAAGCTTGTAGGGTGTGCGTGTAATGAAGAGGAAAAGGTACACCGTGCTCTGCAAAATGCTCAGAGGCAAAAGTTTAGTATATGGTTCTGGTTAAAGGAAACAAGTCAGAGGTGGGCTTCACATAATTTAACAACCGGTTCTCCCCAGCACCGAAAATGTGCGTGCGTGCCTTCCATTTCAGAATGGGTTTAGATTTTTGTTTGTTTATTTTCTGACATGAATAATATAGAAGTGAAGTGTTTTAAAAGCTTTTGAAAAGATTCAGGAATTAACCTGATTTGATGTATTAAGTAGATTACGTTGTTCCATTCAAATTAAGTTTATCAGATAACATCTGGTGGGAACAGAAGACCCAGTGTTCTAGTCTGGCTAACTGAAGTTAATATTGATTTGCTTTTTACACAATTATGGTTGACCTCCTTGTGTTACAGATTCATTTTTCAGGGTTGCTTTGCTCTTTTTGAAAGATGTCACTAGAAAAACTATTACTATTCATAGTAATAGCTCCATATCCATTTTGCCTTCTCTTTTGAATAATTGCCTTATCTTTTATCTTTTGAAACAAGGGCTTGCTGAACGCTGTACAATAAGTGTTTTATCAGCAAGATGCATTAATTTTCCCTAGCATGTCTATGGAGATGCTCAGTCATCCAGGTCATGATTGTCCCAAAGGTGCTTTTTCAAGAGGCAATTGGACTTTCTGGTTTTTGTCTGAAGATGTTTTGCTTCTCATCCAAGAAGCTTCTTCAGCTCTGACTGGATTGTGAGGAATGGAAGGATTTATATTCCTTGCAGACAGCTGGTCATTTGTATTCTTTTAGCGAGTCGTTAAGACCACCTGGAGGTTTATCTGTGTCCTCAGGGTCACCTGAATGGTGCAAATGGGTGTGGCACCTTCTTGGAACTGTTGAAAGGAGTGTGTTGTAGATTGGGGACAGATGATATCATATCCCTCTTCTTCTGTTGAGAGAGAGCTGTTCACTTTTGACATAGATGGCCTCTTTGACCCCTCATTCAAACCAGGGTTCCTCTCTGTCCACAATGTGGACTTTGCTGTCTTCAAAAGAGTGACCTTTGTTTTTCAGATGCAGATGGACTGCTGAATCTAGTTTCCCTAGCATGCTCATCATTTTTCTTTTTGTCAGCCTTTTAGGGTAGTCCAGACAGAAAATCCAAACCATGATTACTAATACTATTATTATTGGTTAATCTTTGGTGAGATTCACAGCCTTTGAGGTTGGTTAATAGCTCAGCAGCTCGAGTCCTAACCAAGGATCTAGGAACTGTTAAGGTATCATTGGAGGATGTAAGCTGTTATATTATATTATATTATTATTATTATTATTATTATTATTATTATTATTATTATTATTATTATTATTATTATTATTATTGTTACAGTAATCCAAAAAACCTTCTCCTCTCCCCTGTCTTTACTTTCCAGGGAAGCAGGGAGGGTCCCTTCTGAGAAGCTTTCTCTACCCACATCTCTCTTTTAGACTCAAATTTATCTTCTCAGACTGTTGTCTAGGCTGCAGCTCTTCCTTCTGTCTCCCAAAGTTTTTTTCATAGCCCATTATAACTATTCACATTCAACTGTTCAGTCATCTTCAAAAGAACTATGATTGAAAATGCCAATTTCACAGTTTCTCACAGGATAGCCAGCAATCAGAGGTGAAGGGTCAGAGCACCCTGTGAATGCCAGCTGATCAATGAACCAATTTAATAGATTTTTATCTGTTCATTCCCTCGTCATAACATGGCCTCGTACTTAAATACACATACAGTTTTAGCTTTTGCTGCGTTTAGTAACCTTATTTGATTCCAGGGGTGAAATGCTACCGGTTCACACCAGTTTGGTGGGACCGGTAGTAATAAAAGCTACCGGTTCAGACGAACCGGTAGTAAAAAAATGCTACCGGTTCATCTGAACCGGTATTTATGATGAACAGCTGTGCCGTGTGATTTATATTCGCTAGAAAGCAGGAAATTCTGCTTTCTAGTGAATCTAGATCGCACGGCACAGCTGTTCCCTCCCTCGCTGTTCTACTTACCTTCTTAAGCCTTCTTTTTCCGTGTAAACGCGCATTTGGTGTGCACTGCACATGCACGTGCAGCACACATTTTGCACGCACCGTGCATGTGCAGGCAGTGAATCGGTGGCAAACTGTAGAAGATTTCACCACTGTTTCATTCCTTATACCTTGCCGAACAAAGGACTCGTCCCTTTAAGAAAGTAACATAAAAGAAATAACATAGAGTGAAATTTAAAAAGAAAGATAAAATAAAAGAAGTAGAAAAGAGTTGCAGGTAGGAAAAGAAAAGAAAAGGAGAAGCAGTTTCCAATTTTCTTTGCAGTAGTTAAAACAAACTCATTATCTCCGCTCTCTCTCTTACAACACGTTTCTCTTTTTCACATATTCAATCCCTTGAATGAGCAAATCCATAAATCATCAATTCATTTTTTCCTATTTTCGGCAAAAAGTCTAAAACGGGTTTCCAGTCTTTAAGTACTTGTTGTCTATTATTATTGTTGTTATTGTTCATTCAATTGTGTCCAGTTCTCAAAGACTGGCTATATAGTCCCTGCAATTTTGTTGGCAAGATTTTTCAAAAGTGGTTTGCTATTACCTTCTTCTAGGACTGAGAGAAAATAATCCAGCCTAAAAGCAGGGCTAGAACTCATACACTCCCAGTTTCTAGCTCAGTGCCTTAACCACTGCACCAAACTGGCTCCCACTTGTTGTCTTATCCCTTATGAAACAGATCAATTATGCCATTTCCACACATTCTGCTATTTTCACAATCCAGTCATATTTCAGTGTTTTTCCATCGTTGTGCATATAATAGTCTCGCTGCAGCTACTATATACAAAATCAGTCTTCAATAAATACTGTCTAATTGGTTATCCATGAGTGCCAAAGTTTTGCACAAAACTCTTCATTACTCCACTTTTAATTTTATACATGGGTACCGTACCTGTGTGCTCTCGTTCTCCATTCCCCTTATGTGGATAGTGTGTTTTGTGTAAGTGTGTTTTGTACACTCCCTTCCTTCCTTCCAATTGGGATACAGCCTTAACAAACTGTTTTGTCAAGACAGTTTTGTCAGTTTTGTTTTGTCGAGACAAAACAAGAACTGTTTTGTTCTTTGATGTAATGACAGAAAATTTCTAAACTTGTGCCAAGATAGTTGGGCACAAATATTGGTGAGGATGAAGGCTGGAGTTAGCTCTGCTTTTCTGTAGGTCCCCGATGCTTGTCTCGTGCCTGCCATCCCAACCTTCTTTGCAGAAAGCCTTTCTGAAAACTATGTGACATTTCAATCCTGATAGCAAAAGAGCATTCTTGCCATTATCTGGCAAAGTCACGTAGAATGTTTCAGCTCTTTGGCTTTCGTTGTGGAAAAAAACAATGGAACATTACAAAGTGAAATGCAGTAATAACAAACTCTACGGGTATGGTTATGTTAGAACTATTCAAATACGAAAAAAAAGGATACATAGGAATAAATAAAGGACATAGTTTATTAAAACATCCTCACTCTGCTCTATTTCCTGTCCTTCCTCAGAGAATTACTAAAACCAGGAACTGAAAGTTGTGTGCATTTTTAAAGTTAACCAAGCATGACAGCTTTAAATAATTTGTTGTAAGGATAGCCTTTATAGTAGGAGTGCTGCCAATTATGATTTAAAGTTGTTGGAACATTGAAGATTTGCCTGTAATGAAGCAAGACTCCCAATTTTGCTGTCTATGACATAATGTTCATTTTTTGGATTTATTAAAAACTATTTTTAAAAGATACTTATGGATCAGTAGTTTTCCTTTCAGCAGAACCTTTATTATTTACTTTACATCAAAGATTGTCCTCTAGCCTAGATGACAGAATTAAGGACATTGCTACAAGTTACTAGAATTGGGTTCCCTAAATCTGTGGTTTATTATTTGTCACTGAAAAACTTTTCTTCTCTTTATAGATTTGTCTTCAGCAAAACGGAAATTTGCAGACTCCTTGAATGATTTCAAATTTCAATGTATAGGCGATGCAGAAACAGATGATGAAATATGTATAGGTAAGTGCATAGGCTTTGATTTATACAAATGAGACAATTCAGTGGCTTAAATAGGAGAAATACAGATAAGAATGAAGTGAAACATATCTACAGTAGTTAGGAAGGATGTCTGCAAATTATTACAGGTTGTCCCTGGCATATGATCATTATTGCGATTTCAACTTCTGTCACTAAATGATGTGATCATTAATTCCAAAGGTGCTTTTTTTCAAGAGGCAAGTGGACTTCCTGGTTTTTCTTTGAAGACGTTTTGCTTCTCATCCAAGAAGCTTCTTCGGCAATGACCGGATGGTGGGGAATGGAAGGATTTATACCCCTTGTACACAGCTGGTCATTTGCATTCTTTTAGCGAGTTGTTGAGGCAGTATCTCAAACTGAAACGCAAATGGTTCCTGTAGTCTGCAATTTTTCTGGAAATCCCACCCCATTCGAAGGATGTTCATCCCAAAGTACATAGCTAAATGTCTAAGGAGATTCTCAGTCATCCAGATCATGGTTGTCCTAAGGGTGCTTTTTTAAAAGACTTTAAGTTTGGACTTTCCGGTTTTTCTTTTCTTCATCTTCAAAGAAAAACCAGAAAGTCCAGTTGCCTCTTGAAAGAAAGCACCTTTGGGACAACCATGACCTGGACATCTTCAAAGAAAAACCAGAAAGTGCAGTTGTCTCTTGAAAGAAAGCACCTGTGGGATAACCTTGACCTGGTTGTGTTCAAAGAAAAACCAGAAAGTCCAGTTGCCTCTTGGGGAAAAAAAAAAGCCCCTTTGGGACAACCATGACCTGGATGATTGAGAATCTCCATAGACAGGTGATCATTAAGTGAGTCACACTGATTTTACAAACTTTTTTTTTTTTATCATAATTGTTAAGCAAATCCAGCTTCCTCCATTGACTTTGCTTGACTGAAGCCCCCTGGAAAGGTCACAAATGGCAACCAGATGACCCTGAGACACCACAAATATTGTAAATACATATTTCCAACCATTCAAATTTTGATCTTGTAACTCTAGGACTGGATGTAAGTCACTGTTTTTATGCTATCGTAACTTTGAACAGTTGTTAAACAAATGATTATTAGTCGAGGCTACCTGTAGTAAGCAAGCTATGAAAATGGAAATGATTTGATTTATTGATCAAATAAATAAATCAAATAAATATACAGCAGCCTTGCATGGGAAAAATAGCATTAGTAGTAGAAGTAACTACCGTATTGTTTGGAGTATAAGATGCACCGGATTATAAAACGCACCTTAGCTTTTGGGGTGGAAATAGGAAAAAAAAAATCTGCCTACCAGATATTCATCTGGCTAACATCCTTAGCCTGGTCAGCTTCAGCACATTAGTTCACTCGCTGGTTTTGAGGTTGGGCTGGTTGGGGCTAAAAAACAGCTTCTAAAGCATAGCTGATCATCAGAGGGAGCAGCAATTAGAAAAGCAGGCAAAGTGTGGAAGATCGCTTCACTTGCAAGTGCTGTGTTGGGGCTGAAAAACAGAGCTGATCAAAAGCAGAGCTGATCATCAGAGGGAGCTCCAGTGACTAAAGCAGGCGAAGCGCGGAAGGGGTAAGAGAAGGCAGCAGCTGTTCTGGGTAGCATTTTGGGCACAGCGTTTCACGTTTTCAGCCTCCAAATGTGTCATGTTTTCAGGCGGCGATCAGTGGCGATGTGTTTTAGCGATCCCCGCAGCCTTGAAGGGCTCTCAAACGGAGCGTTTGGAGGCTGAAAACGTGATGTGCGGAGCCCAAAAACACAAGCCATTGTCGGTGGAAGTCTCTGCAGCCAGGAAGAGGATGCACAGAGGCCGAAGGGTGGGGGCTGGTGGGTGGGTGAGGTTACATTTGGAGTATAAGACGCACCCAAATTTTCAGCCTCTTTTAGGAGGCAAAAAAGTATGTCTTATATTCCAAAAAATACAGTATATCCATAGTAGAACCCACAAATAGTGCTCTGTTGTTGATTAGATAACTACATACTCTTGTAAGGAACTTCTGGTAAACCAGGTAAGATGTTCAAAAATTTCAAGTTAGGGGCCATTCACCCTGGTGCTGCTCTGCATCATGAAAATCTGCACAGTATAAACCAAATTCAAGGGCCATGTCATGAAGATTGCATTACAATGACACAGTTGTACACTAGCGTAAGTTACTGAAACCATGTCTCTGTGCTCAGGTAGGAATGCAATTGGTGTACCCTTTGAAACTGATTAAACCCTTTGCCTCTAAGTTTTGTGGCTGTCTTGCATCAATGCTGAATCCAGGAACACCTCCAACTTGCAAACCTTAAAGAGGAATACAACTTTGTCCGGAATCAGTATTTTTTCCTTAATCCTGAAATCCAGTCCCAGAAATAGTAACTATTTGTGTTCAACTTCAGTTTGCCTCTCACATTCAGTCTCTTACAACTTGTAAATGTTCAGAGGCTCCAAGAATAGAAATGTATGGTTACGTATCAATAGCATGTTGATTACTAAGGCCAAATCTATATCTTCTTCTCAGTGAGTTCATATTAATGTTAGATATCATGAGAAATAAATCCTTGCAGGACACTGCATGGGATTGAACAAGGTTTTCCCAATATCTGTTTTTGGTAGCTCCTGGAGCTGTAGGCATCGTTGCAAGTAGCACCTCTACTCCCCAATTCTTTCAAATGTACCAAACAAATGGGCGCCAGTGTCAGAAGTTACTGAGAGATCTTGTAATATAAATAGAATTGCAGCACCTCATGTTCTCATGGTACAGTTTATCCATCAAGGTTGTCTATGTCAAATCCAGGTCCAAATCTAGAAGAAAAAATTAAAATCACCTGTAAGAGTTCTTTTAGCTTGGCTGAATACGAAAATTGGACGTTAATTGTTAAACTTGGTCAGGCCAAAAAAATGGTTCTCTATGCAAAGGCTTGACCACCGCTTTCTTTAAGGGGTTTGGAAACTCTACCCAAAGAAGAGAAAGTTAATAAACTCAGTGATAGAGTCTTTTGAGGTTCTTATAAACCAAGCTATGGAACGATCTAACATAAAATAATGGCACAAATAGTTCCAAGAACTTTATCCACTTCCTCAGAAAACAAATGACCGAACAAAACTCAGAATATGAATGTTATTTATTTGCTCCCAAAGATTTTGTTTAAGACCAGATGCATTTTTTTTTGTTTATCTATTTAGACCTATTTGTGAGTACATGTTGAAGACTATGTCTCATCTGAAAGTCCAGACTATCTTTTCTGGATAATCTTCCCCATTGCTCATCAAACCAAACAAAAAATAGAACCAAAAAACAAACAAACAGAAAAGGCTTATGTTTGCCTTACTACATGAGCCAAGATTAGTGCTTGGAGACAAGATTGTTATATCATCCATTTGCATTGTTTCTTATCACATTTAGAAACCGCTGAATTTGATTTGTTTGAGAAATAATGAAAACAAGAGGATTATGTTACCTTAATCCTACACTTGTTAAAGAGGCTTAGTTTTTATATAGACCGTGCCAGATGGACTGATCATACTTCAATACTTGTGTATGCTCTGAAATGAGTGCCAACTGGTCACTAATTTTGAGGGCTGTGCAATGCTTTGTGTTCTGTTATTGATTTGACTGGTTGTCAAATGGTGCTGTTGTTTTCTCAGCTATGTCGCTGCAAACACGCAAACAGATACATGCACATAAATCATATACTTAAAATTAAATGACAATGTTGATGACATTGTATAAAGTTAAACCTTGTTTCTATGAACTGCCATTTAAGCAGTGCCCATTGCAGGGATGAAAAACACTGTTACTGATTTTTAAGAAATCCACTATTATGGCATTATAATGTTACAGCACTATATACTTCTAATGCCTATGTAAACATAAATAAGTGAAAGACCTATTTCCAATCCCCTATCAGCCTCTTGACAAAGATAGTGGTGACTGATTTAACATTTTTTCTTTATATGTTTTGTATTTTTATCTAATTATACATTCATTTGGTCCTACTATGTATTCAAAATCATATAAACATAGTGTAAGTATATGATTGGGTAATGGTTAGGGTATGCATGTAGGCATAATGTATTTGTGCATGCATGTATGCATCAATATATTCGTGCAGGTGGGTGTGTTCATCTAGTTACCTATCAGAAGATATAAATGTGCTTAAAAGATAACTGCAAAATTAAAGTTCTCACACATGGATGTCAAATATATAGTCCCCTTACAAAGAATGTATCTTAGAAAGATGTACAGGTAACAAGAAAGAGAGTGCTTGGGAAAGACTAGAATATGGTATTTCAGTACTTTGAAAGCACAGTGTCTTCAAATAGCATGGAAACAAATAACTGAGAATGAAAACTAATATGGATAGTGCTACTTAAACGTTGGCTCTTCAATAGGACACAGTTGCCTTGTTTTTGGAAGGTAATAAAGATCAAGGTAGAAAGGTAGGCCAAACGAGCCTGACTAGGTGACTCAGTGGCTAAGACTGAGCTTGTCGATCAGAAAGGTTTTATTTTATTTTATTTTTATTTCCAATTTATATACCGCCCTTCTCCTTAAGGACTCAGGGCGGTGTACAGCCAGAGTTAAAAACATGAAATATAAATATTAAAAAACAATTAAAATATGTATAAATTTGGCCCAAAAATTAAAAATCACAAACCAATTAAAACATTTAAAAATTTCTTCTTAAGCCAGCCCGGCTTGGTGGAAAAAGTGGGTTTTAAGGGCACGGCGGAAGGCAATGAGGTCTTGGATTCTCCTTATCTCTGGGGGCAACTGATTCCAGAGGGTAGGTGCCCCCACAGAGAAGGCCCTCCCCCTGGGGGTCACCAGCCTACATTGATTGGCTGATGGCACCCTGAGGAGGCCCTCTCTGTGGGAGCGCACGGGTCGATGGGAGGTCGTCGGTAGCAGCAGGCAGTCTCGCAGATAGCTAGGCCCGATGCCATGGAGCGCTTTAAAGGTGATGACCAACACCTTGGTCAGCAGTTGGCAGTTCAGTGGTAGTATCCCTAGTACAAGTCTCCTGCGTGAGCAGGAGGTTGGACTAGATGACCTCCAAGGTCCCTTCCAACTCTGTTACTGTTACAATCCATGACTTGGACTTATGTTAGTTTATTTTGTTTTCCTAGGTCAAATACATAGCCATATTGGTCAAGAAAATTAATTTTTTCTTTCACACTATAGATAGTCCTTGACTTACAAACACAAATGGGACCATAACTTCCATTGTTAAGCAAGGCAGTTGTTAAGTGAGCTGCCCCAATTTTATGACCTTTTTTTGCCACAGTTGTTAAACAAATCATTGCAGTTGTTAAACAAATTATGCAATTGTTAAGTGAAATCTGGCTTGCCCCAATGACTTTGCTTGTCGGAAGCTGGCTGGGAAGGCCGCAAATGGTGATTACATGACGTCAGGATGCTGCAGTAGTGATAAATACATGCTGGTTGCCAAGTATCTGAATTTTGAACATGTGATTGTGAAATGATTGTGTGAAGACTAATCATAAGTCACTTTTTTAGTGCCATTGTAATCTTTGCCAGATGAATGGTTGCACGTAAAAGACTACATATATTCACTAATCTTGATTGTCTTTGTTTTATTTCTTATAGCAAAATCCCTGCAAGAATTTGCTACTGTTCTAAGGAACCTAGAAGATGAGCGCATACGAATGGTAAGAACCTTGCCTCCTTTTAGATATAATATTCCAGATGTGCCAATATGACATCTCTAATAAAATGGAACTTTGAAGTAACTCAAGCCTTGGAGTCTTCTTTCATTGGGGGTGTTGCTTGGAACCCTGACTTTATCGTAATTTCTAGGACAGGAATAGAAAGTAATCAGTGCTTGGAAAACACTTCAAGGTAAATTATGATGGGAACATTTTTTTTTGGATGTTACTGAAATCATATACAATAAGTATGTGTTTTCTCTTCTTAATGTACATGAACATCATCTTAGGGTCCAGGGAGCAGTGTCCCAGGGGCTTATAGGATAGATTCGCTCTTCTCTCCCCCTGATTTTAAAGGGAGTAAATTGATAATAAAAGACCTCCTTTTGGTGTCTGAAAAAGTTTCCTCTACCAGCAACTTTACCAATGGAAAAAAACCTCAAGAAGAGCAAGATATTGAGTCAGTGGGATGGGAGACCATAAACACAGTTAACATTTAGATTTGTTCTCAGAGGGAGGATTTTTTTTTAAAAAAAGAAAGGGCAGCAAGCAGTATTATTCATATGTTTCTGCCCTATTAATCTTCTACTAATTGGCCTTTGGAATTGTCAGGATCATGGTCTGTCTGTCTGCTATGGTTAGAAAAAGTTATTGCTTTAAATTATTCAGTAAGATCTAGAACAACTTTCTTAACTTTTTACTAGGCTTTGGTAGATGTTGGCTTTGAGAAGAAATTGTGGGTAATTTTTGCAATGCTCTTGCCTGTTTTGGCCAATGGCCATGATATAGCTCAACAAATTGTCAACTTCTCTGCCTAAAAGAATAGCAATATTCATCCTTAGGGAGTAAATCTTGGCAGCTTAATAAGGATAGCAAACTACAGCAAACTGCCTGCCACTGAATCTATTTGGTCTTGCTCTCAGAGAACAAAGATTGTATTATGCAGTCCAGTTTCTTTATACATTTTTGCTCCCAGCTGGATTAAAGTGTCTCTGATAGCATCACATGTAGAAGGGACTATAGATTTAAGTCATAGAATCATAGAATTGAAAGGGACCTTGGAGGTCTTGTAGTCAAATCCTTGACCTAGTGCAGGAATCCTCATACCAGCCTGGACAAATGGCCATCTAATCTTTTCTTGAAAACCTCCACTGATGGAGCATCCACGACTCTAGGAACAAGCTGTTCCATTGCCATGTAGCTCTAACAGTTAGGAAATTCCTTCTGATTCCAAATTTGTGTCTCCCTCCATAACGCTTCCCACTCATTGATTGTAGTCTTACCCACCCCAGGCAGTAAGGAGAACAAATCTATTTCTCTTTCCTGTGACATCCTTTCATATATTGAAAGACTACTATCATGCCTCCCCCTAACTTTCTCTTCTTTAGGCTAAATATACCAAGTTCCCTTAGTTGCTCTTCGTAGGACTGAGCATACAAACTCCTTATCATCTTTGTCATTCTTCTCCATACTGTTTCCAGTTCTCAGTGCCATTTTTATCAGTGATCAAGACCAGACACAGTAATTCAGGTGCAGTCTGACCAGTGCGGCAGGATATGGTACTATCACTTCTCACGATCTCGATGAAGCCTAGTATAGTATTGGGCTTTTTGGAAGCCACAGTACACTGCTGAATCATGCTGAATCTGTGGTCTACCAAGATATCCGGATCCCTTTTGCAAGTACTGCTGGGTAAGGCACCACTTATCTTGGATCTGTGCTTCTGGGGTGAAGTCTGCAAGAATAATGGTGACTCAAGCAAAGAGCTAAAGGGCTAATCATCATGGAACTAGAGAAAGGCTCCTTTGGAATGGTGTAGAGGTCTTATTGTACTCATGTAAATTGGCCCTTTGAATTGAGCTGGTGTGAGACTCATGTAGTTCTGGGGAGGCTAGAAACTGGGATATAGAACTAGTTGTTTAGAAAAGACTCGGATTGTCTTCATCCTGTATTCCCTAGAAATGCTTGAGCTAGTTTGTACCTTGACCCTACATTCTTTTGCTTCTTCTCTTATCTCTTGGGCTATTCATAGATCTTGCTTCTGCTTCACACTCTGGCTGGCTGTTTTTTAGCCAGAAGGAAAGTTTAGCAAGTCTGCCTGCCTGCCAAGCATGGTGATTTCTCTGTGAGAACAGGACGAAGCTGACGGTAGTTCAAGTATGAACAAAAAACAATTGGAGGAATTCCCTCATGATGCCTTCCTTTGGGATTTAATCGAAACATGGGAAGCCAGGGATGCTACTGAGATGATTGTAACAATGACAGACAGAAAAGTCACATACAGCCCTTGTGATTGACTGCAGGAGCCTCCTATATTACTTTTGGAAATGTTTCTGTGATTCTGTTCTCTGTGAATGAATTTCTACAGCTAATTGAATTACATTAAAAAATGTAGGCGAATTTCTCTGCCTAGCATTACTCTTGGCTATTCAAAAATCCACATCAGTCTTCTGGTATCTTTAAGTGATCTTGGCCTCAAAAGTTATAGATAAAGCTGCTTTAAAACAAAAAGCTTTTCAACCAGACAATTTTTGCCTTCTATGATTCGTTGGGACTTTGTAGCAATAACAGTAGCAATTGCACTTATATCTATATACCAGTTCACAGTAAGTTTTCTCTCTAAGTGTTTACAGTGTCATCATATTGCCCCAGCAATCTGGCTCATCATTTTACCCACCTTGGAAGGATGGAAGGCTGACTCAACCTTGAGCCGGTCAGGATCGAACTCCTGGCAGTGGGCAGAGTTAACTTGCAATACTGCATTGTAACACTGCACCATCTGTGTTCTTGTAACTATAGAATATTCTATAGTTCTATATAGAATATTCTACATAATCTACATAATCAGCAAAAGGTTGAATGGTGAAAGTTAGAAAAGCTAAACTGTGTTTACACAGTTTTAGAATTAGAATTGTGTTTAGGCACAAGGTTTTACCTTGTTTGTGGTTGTTTTCACTACAAACATTTCCAGCCTATGATCCACATTCTATTGGAATCTAAAAAGACAGAACAAACAGTCTGAAGCATGAAAGTTAGAATTGCAGCAATACATTGAAACACTAAAATCTCAGAAGCTTAGGGAATCTAATGAAATCATTACTATTTTAAAGATCAACTTAATTTTGAAGTTTTATGGATGTCAACTGAAATGGCTATGTGCTTCTGTGGGTTTCATATTATGAACCTATTTATTTCTTTGCTTTGTATAGTTGGCCATTTATCCTTGAGTGGCAACAGATTAAAAACAACAATACAAATGTAAACAAAAACAAAACATATAACATCTGAAGCACCACAGATATCCACCTCAGTAAATCCTAAAAATGAACTTAGTTCACTTCCCAGCCCAATGCCCAGGAAAAAGCCTGTTTTTAATCTGTATGAAAATCCATCTGGGTTGACGTTATGGATGTTCCACAGTGTTGTAGTGGTCTACCTAAAGGAAGAGAAGGGGTGGGGATCAGGGGTGGGCTCTACTTACCTTTATTACCGGTTTGCAATGGGCACTTAGCTCGCGTGCGCACTTCTGCTCATGTGCAGATGCTCCATTATGATGTCCGGGCAGGTGGGCGGAGCCTCCCACCGCTTTTACTACCGGTTTGTAAGAACTGGACAGAACCGGGAGCAACCCACCACTGGGGGGGGGGAGATCCATCAGTTTATAAGTTTGTAGGTTTTTAAAAAATCAACATTTACTTCAAGTTGAGCTCAACTCCCAGTGTCCTCATGGACGTGCTTTGACAACAAATGGTTGTCAATTTTTTCATTGCCGCCTTTTGGAATGCTTTTTCAACTCCCCAGCCTAGTCCTTACTCATAATATTCCATAGAACTCTCCCATCAAAATACTATCCTAGCTGATCTGTTTAGTTTCCAAACCCAGAAAAGGGAATGGTTATATATTTTTATTTTATTTATTTTATTTATTTGATTTGTATACCGCCCTACTCCTGAAGGACTCAGGGCGGTGAACAGCCAACAATAAAATACATAAATACACAAAATTTAAAAACCCGATAAAATCAAATTAAACTTTTTGGCCCAGACAAATTAAAATACCCCAATAATTTAAAAACAGATTAAAATTTACATATTTAAAAAGGGAAGAGATCAGGCCAAGCCCGCTTGATGGAATAAAAAGGTCTTCACAGCATGGCGGAAGGAGCGCAGATCCGGGATCCTCCGTATCTCCGGGGGGAGCTCATTCCAGATGGTAGGTGCCCCCACAGAAAAGGCTCTCCCCCTAGGGGCCGCCAGTCGACACTGTTTGGCTGACGGCACCCGGAGGAGTCCCTCTCTATGAGAGCGTACTGGCCGGTGGGAGGCTATTGGTGGTAGTAGGCGGTCCCGTAAATAACCAGGCCCTAAGCCATGGAGCGCTTTAAAGGTGGTAACCAAAACCTTGAAGCACACCCAGAAGACCACCGGGAGCCAGTGCAGCTCGCGCAGGAGAGGTGTTACATGGGAGCACCATGTCGCTCCCATTACCACCCGCGCGGCCGCACTCTGCGCCAGTTGGAGCTTCCAGGTGCTCCTCAAGGGGAGCCCCATGTAGAGAGCATTACAATAGTCCAGGCGGGAGGTGACGAGGGTATGAGTGACCGTGCGTAACGAGTCCCGATCCAGAAAGGGACGCAACTGGCGAATCAGGCGGACCTGATAAAAAATCCTCCCGGTCACGGCCGTCAAGTGCTCTTCTAAAGACAGCCGTGAATCCAGGAGGACGCCCAAGTTGCGAGCCCTCTCCGTGGGGGCCAATGATTCGCCCCCAATAGTCAGTGATGGCGTCAACTGGCTATATCGGGACGTCGGAAACCACAGCCACTCGGTCTTGGATGGGTTGAGCCTGAGCCTGTTCCTCCCCATCCAGATCCGTACGGCCTCCAGGCACCGGGACATCACTTCAAGGGCATCATTGGGGTGATCCGGGGTGGATATGTACAGCTGGGTGTCATCAGTGTACTGATGGTACTCCACCCCGAAACCACGGATGATCTCACCCAGCGGCTTCACATAAATGTTGAACAGGAGAGGTGAGAGGACCGACCCTTGCGGCACCCCACATATGAGGGGCCTCGGGGTCGACCTCTGTCCCCCTGTCAACACAGACTGCGACCGGTCAGAGAGAAAGGAGGAGAACCACCGCAACACAGTGCCTCCCACCCCTAACTCTTCCAACCGGTGCAGCATGATACCATGGTCGATGGTATCAAAAGCCGCTGAGAGATCTAACAGGACCAGGACAGAGGAGCACCCCCTGTCCCGAGCCCTCCAGAGATCATCAACCAACGCGACCAATGCCGTTTCCGTGCTGTACCCGGGCCTGAAGCCCGACTGGAACGGATCCATATACGTAATATATGAGCAATGTACAGTACTTAGTAGTAGCAATCAGCTGTTTTCTGAAACTCTTCCACGCTCTTAACTTTTTTTTTTATTCTCTAAAGATGCTGTATAAATAACCACAGTTTTTGAATTGTTCAGCCTTCAAATCGTTATATATTAAAATCAGGGGATCCCTCTAATTATAAGGTGTATAAAATTCTGAATCGTACAGGTATTTTAGAAAGAAAAAAATATATCACATTTAAAGAGAATGATAGCAACCGAGCATGGGAATGTGGATGCTTAGACTTAATAGACTGTAAGCATTTCTTTTCCATTTCCTTGGCAGATTGAAAATGCTAGTGAAGTCCTAATCACACCTCTGGAGAAATTTCGAAAAGAGCAAATTGGTGCTGCTAAGGTAGGTGGAAAAATTGATAATGTTTTCTTGCCTCTTTGAAGGAGATTTGAAAAATACACTTGAAGTATCGTTTGGAAGATCTGCATGAATCATGGGCAGTTGCTTTTTCTGTCAGATACTGAATAGCTTTTCTTGGCAATCCTCTTCTAGACTTCTTCAACAGCAATCAAAAGAGGAGTGTTTGAGGAGGTTATCTTGCATATTTTAATTGAGAAAGTTATTGCAATTGAACAATTGTAATATATAGTATATAGATGGTAATAAGTGTTGGATAAGATGGTTGGATATAGATGGTTATGATTGGAAAAAAACATCAGAAAACAAAAACCTAGCTAGTCAACCATTTTGTTCTCATGTTAGGCAAACCAAATGCTTATCAGAAGTTTGTGACTATTGAATTAATGAGGTTAATATATTAACAAAAGCATACAACGATATGCTATTAGAGAGTATTGATCAATCTACTTCTATTTTCCATATGTTAGGTGAATATCAGAAAAGGATTATAGGTGAAAATCAAAGGAATATAAGCATGTTTATGGGAAGGGAATATGTTTTCACTGCCAAGGCAAGGACTGACACATCACATACAGGTAGTCCTCAACTTATGACCTGAATTGAGCCCGAAATTTCCGTTGCTCAGCAAGACAGTTGTTAAAGTGAGTTTTGTTCCGTTTTATGACTTTCCTTCCCACAGTTGTTAAGTGAATTACTGCAGTTGTTAAGTAACACAATTGCTACATGAATCTGGCTTCCCCATTGACTTTGTTTGTCAGAAGGTCACAAAAGGTGATCACATGATCTTGGGATAATGCAATTATAACAAATACAATCCAGTTGCCAGCCATGTGAATTTTGATCAAGTGACCTTGGGGATGTTGTAAGTCAGAAAACTAGTCATAACTCATTTCAGTGCTGTTGTAACTTTGAATGGCCACTAAATGAATGGTTGTAAGTTGAAGACTACCTGTAGTAGCTTTGGAACTAGAGAGATACCTCATTTTTCACCATAACACTGAACCAGACAGCAAAGCATTGACTTTGTTATCATACAGCCAAATTGGTTTGGCTGTTTAGCATAAAGAAGTCATCCAAGATTCCCAGCTGAGGTAAGAAGAAATCTGTGGCACATCCAGTGGCATCATAGCAGAATTGCATAAGTCTGCAAAGAGTATTAGGAAAACTAGTGTCCATTCTTACTGGTAGAGTTTCATAACCTGGAATTCCCCCTCCCTCTTTTTTTAATAATAATAATAATAATGAGCTAGGTATAGCTCTTAAGTTTTTTCTTTTCTGCTCCAAGGCATTGTACCTTCTACTCCTACTTTGTTGCTATAACAACCTGAGGTTTCTGGTTAAGATAGATGATTTCCTGCCAGTTTCTTTTTTATTCAGCAGTTCTTCATACAAAATTCTCCACTGCTTCTTATTTCTGCAACACTTAGGGGTGACACCAAAGCAGGAATAAAATTGTAGGAGGCATTAGAATTAATCCACTTAGCACATTTGCAATAAAAGCTATTACTATGTCTGTAGTAATAATCATGACAAATATTTTACTATTTTGGCACCTGCATAGAAATTATTCTGACTTTGCTATACACTTCATCAACCTGGTGCCTTCTGAGTACTCCTGTCTTCACCATCTGCACTATCTATGCTGAGGTTCCCCCTGAGGTAATCACCCTATAAGTGTTTCAAAGGATCTTGAAGACCTGGCTTTTGCCGAAGCTAGTGTGATTGAAGCCCTCTTTTTTTGTTCCTCTTTGGGTTTATTACCTGCGCCATCTTTGCTGGTTTTTTGTTTTGTGTTGTTTTCTTGTGTTACTTGTTTCTAACAATATTTTTAACAATGTGTTAAAAGTCACTGAGAGTTAGGAGGAAAATAAATTATTACTTACTATGTTGGCTGTGATATTTATGGAAACATACAGATGAAGATCATCATAGCAACCATTGGTACACATTGCAATCATTTGGATCAGGCATGTCAAACTGACGGCCCACGGGACGGATACAGCCCATTCAGGCCACACCCACCCCAGTTCTACAAGGGCAAAATCATCCCGATAACGTCACGATACGCCTCGCGATGCAATCGGGTTTGACATCCCTGATTTGGATCACTGGTATATCCAAAATCAATTAGATCTTTGTACCAGTTATCTGTAATCACATGCACCATCTAAGAAAGGACATGCATATACACACATAGTATAGTAGAAAAACTCACTTAAGAATTCTCCAACAATTGGAAGAGCAACAATCGTTTTATTAAAACTACCAGATTAGGGCAAGTCACTAGTTTTCTGTTATCAAAAATAGAGAATACCAGAAGCTGGTTAACAGAGTTCTCATACAGAGGTTAAAGATGAACATACTAATTACATTAATTGTAGTTGTTGTGCAAATGTCAATGTGCTAATTAAATGGCAGAAATGTAAATATAGAAGAGAATATGTGTATCTCAGGTTGAACTGTGATGTCCTTGGTGCTCCCTGAGCTTAGTTGTTGCTTGTAGACATTTCATTATCCAACTAGGTAATATCAATGCCACTGTTGATGTTACTTAGTTGGGTAATGAAACAGCTGCAAGCAAACAACCAAGAGCAAAAAGAACAGCAAGGATACCACAAATAAAAATATACCCCTTATCAGTATACTTGAGGATGATGCAATGGAGGGAGACATAAAGTTTTGAATCACAGACTACTCATTTATATTACAAACATTTGGAAGCATACAGTATATATATATATATATATATATATATATATATATATATATATATATATATATATATATATATATTTCTTACTTCTTACTTACATACATATATATATGTCTGTCTGTCTGTCTGTGTCTGTCTGTCTGTCTGTCTTTATGTATCTGCATGATTATTGCAACATTATTGTTTTCATGGCTTCTTATGTGGCGTATTTTGACAGGAAGCCAGGAAGAAGTATGACAAGGAGACTGAGAAATACTGTGGAATATTAGAAAAGCACTTAAATCTGTCTTCCAAGAAGAAAGAATCTCAGCTTCAAGAGGTGAAATTGGCTGTTTTGTTTGCCTGCGCTACTAAGCCAAAAGTTTATTTATTGCTGTTGAATGAAAGGCTTAAAGTTGAGCCTTAACATACATACTTTTAAGTATGTATGTTAAGAAGCAAGTTTATTTTGGAGCTCTTTAAATTCACTCTAAAATTCCAGGTTAGAGTTTACATTACTTTTAATTAAATCAGCTGTCTACCCCCATCAGATTTGGAGTTGTAAGGTAGAGAATGAATGCTGTAATTTTGCTGTCTGGGAAATTCTGTCAGTTGAAATCCACACATCTTAAAGTTGCTGAGGTTGAGAAACATTGCTCTCTAGACCATCAAGATGACAATTTTAGCCACACAGCTTTTCTAATTCTCTGTAAAGCTGTGTAATACTTGAATACTGGTGCCATCTTGTGGTCCATATTTTATATTAAAGTTTGCTATTTTTCTATATAGAGATTTGAGCTCCCCCCCTTTTTTTTCTTTTTTCTTTTTGTTTCAAACATAAATGGCTGCCTTTAGAGATGCAGAGTTCCTTCTCTTTTGGCTTTTATTACCTTTGTCCAAAATAAAAATCTCTTCACTGCCTAGATCAGTATTTTCTTCAAGCACTGGGATTTTGAGTGAGGGGCTAAATGATTGCAACTTTGGGACAGGAGGCTACAAGTTTTCAAGTATTAAATGACGGAAGGTTTAGGTCATCAATTGGGCTTTGAGAAGGGAATGATGGTCAGTTTAGGGGCAAATGCAAGTGCAAGGGCTTGTCGGTTGCAATAATTCTAGCTGTGGATTTTGATTTTCATGAGTAACCCAGCTACTTCATAGGTGTGTTGTTATTTTAGTATAGTTAGACCATGTGTAATTGACAGACTGGAATTCATCAAATATTTTAACGATTATTTATTATTTTATTCTAGAATTTTTAATTGGATATTCACTGAGTGCTTTTATTTGTTCTGGTCTGTGGTCTATGACTAATAAACTGAATTGAATTGAATAGGTGTGTTAGATATCTGAAAACATGCTACATTTGGGACAGCGTTCATGGTGCTTAAGAAACAGGAAGGGTCTCAAAACTTGTGTGATTCCATTTGCCATAGAGCTTTAAAGAATATTAGGAATCTGAAAGTTGTAACTTGAGTAGTTTCATAAACATATCAGGTGTGAGCTTCTTCCAGAAAGGCTGAGACTAAATCTTAGCCATTAAAGCCATGCCATTAAAGATGAGTAATTAACAATCAGCTCATAATATAATTGTGTGAAATGAAGTTTTTTATAGCCCAACATTAAATTGCTGGTAGTGAACTAAATAAATTCTTATACAGATACCAAACTTTTGATCTAAACCTCTTTCAAAAGAAACATATTCTGTCTGTGGGTTGCCTTTTGTTAGTCCCACATGAATTTTAAAAACTCGTTTCAGCTTGTAGACATATTCTTGTATGCAAAGAACATAAATAAAGATTCTTCTTCTTTCTTAGAAATCTTTTACATAAGAAATTGTCCAGATAATTAGGTTTAGGCCCATAGTATTGCAATTCTTTTTTTCTCAGTACTAACTTGATTTTTATTTTCCATATTTGTTATTTTGACCATTCTCATCTTTCTCAAATAGTAAAAAAGACTCCAAATGAATCTGATCATATTCAGTGTGGTCATATCTTTGTAATAAGTACTTATATATGTTTTTTTAAAAATTAAGAATAAGAAAATAACCCCTTATTCTTTGACCAGTAGTTCTCAAAATTCCCATGCTCTGGAATTTCTACTTATCATTTTATCTGACACCAAATAACTGCATTTTACAATGAAATGCGTCTGCTTTGCAGAGGATTTGGGAGAGTATTCTATGCTGCATTCTTGTCCAATTTGGTGTTCTCCCAATGAACTCCCCCATATGCTATAAAAATCTTTGGATGGCTAACCAGGATTGTCAAAATTCCTGGAGTTGTATTCCAAAACATTTGGAAGGCAGCAGAAAGTATGTTTATCTGCTTATAGGGCTTCAGTTTGAACAGACCCCATCAGCTATCATTATTTTTGAGATGGGAACTTGACAACTTGTACCAATCACCTCAGTGAAAAATCTTTAATTATCCTTGAAGAAATCTCAGATTCTTAGAATACCACTCTATCCACTTAAGGAAGTTTGCCAGCTTCAGTTTGTACGTCATTAACTATTGGACAGACAAGGCAATCTTTCTTAAGAGCTTAGCCCTTTGCTCCATAGACTTCTAGAATTAAATATACTTAATTGGGAAAGTTCTGTACAAGCGAACAGCCTTTGTATAATCTTGATGTCAAATGCTCACAGTTAATTACTTGCTTTATTTTCTTTTTCTTTTATTTTCTTTCCACATGACGACTGACAGGCAGACACCCAGGTGGACCTGGTCAGGCAGCACTTTTATGAAGTTTCTCTTGAGTATGTCTTCAAAGTACAAGAAGTTCAGGAGAGAAAGATGTTTGAGTTTGTGGAACCAGTAAGTAAATATTTGTGGTTTGTCAAGCACTTCTTCTTCTCTGAAATATAATAACAATAAATTAAGCTATAGTGAATGCTTTAGAAAGCAATGATAAAGTGGCTTTTTCTTCTTTCATCTCCATGATATATGTGAGGAAACAATACATAAATCAGAATAGCTGACATTTGCATTTTCCTAAATTTTTCAGTTTTGAGGGTTTAAAAAATATATGCAAAAGCATAAGAGTTGGGTGGAAAAAAAATTACATTCAGAAAAAGATGCCAGTCCCCCTATATTGTTTTAAAATATTGCTTCTAGAAAAAGTGAGCCCAGAGTTGCATACATCTTATCTGGGATGAGTTTGATCCTGTGACCCCTGAGGATGTGGACAGGATTCTGGGTAGACTGAACGCGACCACTTGTTTATTGGACCCGTGCCCCTCCTGGTTAGTGCTGGCTTCCCGGGAGGTGACGCGAGGCTGGCTCCAGGGGATTATAAATGCTTCGTTGGGTGAGGGTGACTTCCCCGCCACCTTGAAAGAGGCGGTGGTGAGGCCTCTCCTCAAGAAGCCTTCCCTGGACCCAGCAGTGTTGGCTAATTATCGTCCGGTCTCCAACCTTCGCTTTGTGGCGAAGGTTGTTGAGAGTGTGGTTGCGCGACAGCTCCCCCAGTACCTGGATGAAACGACGTATCTGGATCCGTTCCAGTCGGGCTTCAGGCCTGGGTACAGCATGGAAACGGCATTGGTCGCATTGGTTGATGATCTCTGGAGGGCTCGGGACAGGGGGTGCTCCTCTGTCCTGGTCCTATTAGATCTCTCAGCGGCTTTTGATACCATCGACCATGGTATCATGCTGCACCGGCTGGAAGAGTTAGGGGTGGGGGGCACTGTCCTACGGTGGTTCTCCTCCTTTCTCTCTGACCGGTTGCAGTCTGTGTTGGCAGGGGGGCAGAGGTCGTCCCCGAGGCCCCTCGTATGTGGGGTGCCACAAGGGTCGGTCCTCTCGCCCCTTCTGTTCAACATTTATGTGAAGCCGCTGGGCGAGATCATCCGTGGTTTCGGGGTGAAGTACCATCAGTACGCTGATGATACCCAGCTGTACATCTCCACCCCGGACCACCCCAATGATGCCCTTGAAGTGATGTCGCGGTGTCTGGAGGCCATGTGGATCTGGATGGGGAGGAACAGGCTCAGGCTCAACCCATCCAAGACCGAGTGGCTGTGGTTTCCGACGTCCCGATATAGCCAGTTGACGCCATCGCTGACTATTGGGGGCGAATCGCTGGCCCCCACGGAGAGGGCTCGCAACTTGGGTGTCCTCCTGGATTCACGGCTGTCTTTAGAAGAGCACTTGACGGCCGTGACCAGGAGGATTTTTCATCAGGTTCGCCTGATCCGCCAGTTGCGTCCCTTTCTGGATCGGGACTCCCTACACACAGTCACTCATGCCCTCGTCACTTCCCGCCTGGACTATTGTAATGCTCTCTACATGGGGCTCCCCTTGAGGAGCACGCGGAGGCTCCAACTGGCACAGAGTGCGGCCGCGTGGGTGGTTATGGGAGCAACATGGCGCTCCCGTGTAACACCTCTCCTGCGCGAGCTGCACTGGCTCCCGGTGGCCTTCCGTGTGCGCTTCAAGGTTTTGGTGACCACCTTTAAAGCGCTCCATGGCTTAGGACCTGGTTATTTACGGGACCGCCTACTACCACAAATAGCCTCCCACTGGCCGGTACGCTCTCATAGAGAGGGTCTCCTCCGGGTGCCATCAGCCAAGCAGTGTCGACTGGCGGCCCCCAGGGGGAGGGCCTTCTCTGTGGGGGCACCCACAATCTGGAACGAGCTCCCCCCGGAGATACGGAGGATCCCGGATCTGCGCACCTTCCGCCGTGCTCTTAAGACCCTCTTATTCCAGCAAGCCGGCCTGGCCTAATTTTTTCTCCCCTTTCTTTTAAATTTTAAATTTTAAATTTTAAATTTTAATTTGTTTTAAATTTATTGGGATTTTAATTTGTTTTAAATTTATTGGGATTTTAATTGTCATGGGCCAATATTATTTAATTTGGTTTTAAATTGTTCTTAACTTTTGTATTTCTGTATTTTATCTTGTGCCTGTTCACCGCCCTGAGTCCTTCGGGAGTAGGGCGGTATACAGATTTAATAAAACAAACAAACAAACAAAACAAGTGAAATACGCAAAAAAAGATAAATATATGCATATTTTTGTTTCAATCTACAAACCTCAAAAGGCCTAAGTGAAACTTAATCTTAAAATATTTGCTCATCCCTAGAAATAAGTTATCTTCAGGAAGCAGCATAGAAACAATTTCCATGTGAACAGAATGGAAATAATTACGTCCAAATATCACAAATATGAATATTTACTATTGGTTCTAATTTCATTCTCAGTAAGGAAAGGTGGATACTGAAATTGTTTAATTATCAACTGTTGTTGCTGCTGTCTTTCTGCTGCTACAACATTTTCATTCCAATATGTTCTTAGTTGAAGAAATACAGTAACTCTGAAGAAAAATCATTAAAAGAGAATATTACTGTAAGTGTAAGTGGTCCAATTGTTACGGTCAGTTGGGTTTTGCAGTGCTTATGATTGGATTCAAAGTGCTTCAAAGCAAGCTGGGATATAAACATAACACCTGTCTGTAACTCTTTCAAGTAGCTGTGCCTGTTCCTGAAATTATATAAAATCTGGGGAAAGATGTAGCTGTTCTACAAGGTATAGATTTATTTGTGCCCCTATTTCTGAAGCAAAATTGGAATTGAATCTGAAATGTCACACCGTTGTAGTAAATTGTATGTGAAGATTTGTTGCACATTCAGATGCTATATCTGCTTGGGATGTAATAATATCTTATGGTCACTGATCTGTTTAGCTATGAGAAGAAAATAATCACAATGAACATCAGTCATGGCTCCAGCACCAAGTTACTTAGATGTTTACCCTGGAAAATATATATTTCTAACCATAAACTTTAGAAGCAGATGAGTTTGGGAGGGGAAAGAGAATAAACTCCAGAAGGGGACATCAAAGCCAATAGCAGGTTCAGAAGAGACTGGTTTGCTGAAAAGCTCCCATTTTGGATGTTTCAAACAAAGCCAGAAAAAGGAAATTCTTATTTATTTGTTAGGCAAGGAATGCTACATTTCTGCAGCTTTATTTCAAGTGATGGAAATATATTACTTCAGTAGTCTTCATGAGAGGAACGAGCCAGAATTGCTCTCTGGCACTACTGTGTTTGATTTACTAGTCTTTGGTGCAGCACTGTCTTCCTTTCTTCAGTACTCAGCTATTTCTGGCCAGCTAGGGGAGAAATGTCAGAGAAGTGATGTTGCTTGGCTGATTGGTAATAATAGCAGGGAAAAGAGACTGAAGGGCTGCTGTTTAATTATAGGCCTAGGTAGCCAGGTTGTATCTTCTTTGAATCTTGTCTTTTCCTCTCCTACTTTGCTATTCAAGTATATAGGGAAGAATGGCAATGTTCTCTGTGCTCTCTAGTTCCTTTATCCATGATCTCTCACACTTTCTGCTGTCATGGTTGAGAAGAATTGGGGGCCATTGATAAAGTATGTGTGCATCAAGGGTGGGTTTTACTTACCTTTACTACTGATTCGCATCGTGCATCATAAGACCACTTATGATGACGTCTGGGTCAGTGGGCGGAGCCTCCCATTGGTTTTACTACAGGTTCTTGCGAACCGGTCCGAACCAGGGGCAACCCACCACTGGTGTGCATATGTGTAAGACGTTAAAGTGCTGGCTTAGAATCCAGGAGACTATGAATTCTAGTCTTGCCTAAGTCATGAAAGCCAGCTTGGAGACATTGGGCCAATTACTCTTTTTCAGCCCAAAATGACCTCATAAGGTGTTTGTAGGGGAAATTGGAGGAGGGAGGAGTACAATGAATATTGGCTCAGATTTATTCTCAGTTGGGGACCAGGTGTGGTATAGCTCCTTTGGAGATGCCTGGGGAGTCGACACGGTCACTGTTTGATCCTGTCGAACCTGCAGAAATGGACAGCGTCCTTGGGACTGTAAGTGCATCCACCTGTGAATTAGATATTTATATATCAAACTTCTTAACCGCCCATCTCTCTCGCAGATCTTGAGTGAGATGGCTTATCTGGACCCCTTCTAGTCTGGTTTTAGGTTCAGATATGAGATAGGATACAAATGGCATTGGTTGCACTTTTGGATAACTTCTGGTGGGAGTGGGATGAAGGGAGTGTTTTGGGAGTGTCCAGAGTTGGTTGTAAGATGGGTATATATAAGTGTTTTAAACAAACAAATAACATACATACATACATACATACATACATACATACCTGGGTAGCCCTATGCAGAGTGCAGTAGTCTGTAGGGGAGATAACCAGGGCATAAATGACTGAAAGAATAGCCTCTCGATCCTGGTAGGGACATAACTGGTGCACAACATGAAGTTGAGCAAAGGCCCTCCTAGCTATGACTGTCATGCTATGTTGCGCATTCCTGTTTTTTTTTTTTAAAAAAGGACAGCTACAGGTTATCTTTAAAATATCATTTTATCATCCATAGGCATTAAACACATCATTTTTATAACTCAAATAACCAATTCAAAAATTCTGGATGATTTATCTAGGAATCAGATTTGATATAATGGGGATCAGACTAGACACCCTCAGGGCACTGTAAGTCATAGGTTGATGTATTCAATACCACATTCTGGGAATCTGCTTCTCTAAATCATGTCGAGATAATTTCAACAAAATAATTCAGAAAGATATTATGAATATGAAATCACTGATAATTATCAAAATATCCAGTAAAACCAACTGGATCGCCTTCTTCGAGTTTGGCCCCGAGGAGAAAAACATGTTATGTAATCAGGAGTTTGAAATGGATCAAGATAATTGGCCTCCTTTAGGAATGATTGAACTTGAGTTGCTGCTACATAGCTTAGGATCTTGCCCCATTGTGAAATGTTAGAAACATTTGACAGCTATCTGCAGAGGATTATGGTGTTGGGATTATGTTGAGTTGAGTAAAATGTCCAGTGACCTCATGAAGAAGGTTGAGGTAAAGATGCTTGTGACCCACATTTTTGACATTAGATTTATTCAATAGAAATTCATTATTTTAAAGTTTCTTTTTCAAAAGAAAAAAATTATATGCATCTCTCTGCTGGCATTTTGTTTTTTGGGGAATCAATGAGTTCCAGTTTTGCTTTTGTTTTTTAATGAATCTCTGTATTTCTTTTTTCATTATTCCAAACAAGATAGCTATGGGAATTATTTGGCATTTCCCCCATGGTGTGTTGGCCCTAAATCAGACCATATGCTTACTCTCAAATTTAAAAACAAAAAACAAAAAACCAGTATCTTGTAATTTGCCCGAGCATTTTTACATTTCTGAAGCATTTGGAAAGAATTTTGTATACTTCTTCCAAAAAAAAGAGAGGGAAGGTGAAAGATAGAGATTAAGAATTCTTTCTCTTCTTTGAAAAATCCTGTTACTTTAAGTAAGATTCAACAACTTGGCTGATTATTTATATTTTATTATTATTGAAGGATGGGTGGGAATCCTTTCCTTCCTTCCTGTAGCTTTGAAGACAAAAAGCCTTCTACTTTACGTGTTTTATTACTTTAATGTCATTTGTGTGTTTGAACTGCAGGTGGCACTGGGTACAGCAGATAGGTTGCTTAAATTTAAATATATGAGGTGAATAATCGATTCTGTATTAATAGATAATAGTTCATGCGATAAAGAACTTTGAGCAGGATTTCTGGTTAACAAATCATTGTAGCTGAGTGTGGTTGAAAAGGGCTGCAGCTTTCTTATGCTGACCTCTCTGTAGATGCAGAAAAGTTGAGAATGGAAAGGGCATAGAATAGATGAAGCATAGCAGGCATTTCTGGTTTCCTTTCAATGCTTTGTACATTTGAATGCTTGAAGGAAGCTATTGCTTTTGCTGATTTTCTCTTGTTATTCTGCCCGATTCTCCTCTCAGTTATCTGAGAGAAAAGACATAACTATATATGTTTATTATAGTTAGATAGAATATTTTATTGGCCAAGTGTGATTAGACACACAAGGAAATTTATTTATGTATTTATTTGTCTTATAGTGACATAAATGGGCTGAAGGTGTTAAAAATTGTTTAGATCTGGCCAATATTCTGTTTCCCTCTGTATATAAAAAACTTTTAGAAAGTCCAAAGATTATACAATCGCAAAATGATTTGGAATTATAGTCTTTCCTTAGGAATGAAAGCTGGCTGGTGACTTTGGGACAATTATTCTACCTCACCTCACCTCATCTCACCTCACCTCACCTCACCATGTTGCTGTGAGGAAAATAGGATGCAGGAACATTACGTACACCACTTTGAATTGCACTAAATAAATGTGGGATGTGATGGTGATGATGACGATGATGATGTAAGATTTGGGATAATTTTATATGTTTATTTGCAAAAAGCTTCTCCATCCTTCATGGAGTTACTATCAAATAAGCATGCATAGACATAAATTCAATCTGATTTGAATGTTTGTTGAGTTTCACCCTTAAGAAATAAAGAGAGGAGCTTCTGTAATTGTTAACCTTCCATAATGAATCTACAGAGAATTAAAAGTGGTTTGAAACGATGATTCAAGAGATACAGAATGGAATATTATGCGTAGTTTTAAAAACTTAAATCATAATATTTCTGCCAGTCCATTCGTAAACATATCCCTGGATATCCACCCTCTAAATTTTTGGTTTCGTTGTTGGTGCAGTTATAAAGTAGTGTATAAAGTGTACTCAGAAAGAAGCAATCCCAATGAGTTTAGCAGAAATTACTCTGTGTTATGCATAATGGACTGTAGCCATGGCATCCTCTCTGATTTTATGGTGGGAAGAAAGAGGACAGGAGCAATTGCCCTCTACTACATAAAAAGAAACCAAAAAGCTCTTGTAATTCAATTCCTTGTTTTGTTTTTTCCTCCCCTGCAGCTGCTGGCATTTCTGCAAGGGCTGTTCACATTCTACCATCATGGTTATGAGCTTGCAAAGGATTTCAGTGATTTCAAGACAGAGCTGACAATCAGTATACAAAATGTAAGCAGAAACATTGATTGAAGATAAAGGATCTTTTTCAAGTGTTATTCTTCAACTTTTTGCCCAAGCATATTTTGCTATGTTAATAAAAGGGGTGGCATGATAGCTCAGCAGTTAAAGTGCTAGGCTTGGCTGGAAAGCAAGCAGCCCAGGTTTGAGAACTGAGTGCTACGTGATGGGGTGAGCTCCCGTTCTCGCCTGAATTCCTGCCAACCTAGCAGTTTGAAATCATGCAAATGCGAGTAGATAAATAGGTACCACTTCAGTCTGAGTTCTGTAATGTCATGCTGGCCACACGACCACAGAAACATCTTTGGACAGTGCTGGCTCATTGGCCTTGAAATGGGGATGACCACTGCCCCCTATAGTTGGCCACAACTAGCGGAGTAAAACCCACAGGGACTCCTATGTTAATAAAAAGTTTAATTTGAATAACTATAAGCAAAATCCTCTTCTTTCTCCTCCTCCTCCATTGGTGACTGGTAAATTTGGCGATTAAGCAAACAATTTCAAAATAGCATATTTACTTTTGTCTTATGAATCAGATGTTTATCTTAATACAAGCTTAAATGTCCTATAAATTCATAACATACCTAAACTCTTGATTATTATTTTTTTTGAGAGAAAAAAAAGACCTGAATATTGATGCCAGGACTTAATGTAAATATTTACTCTCTTCTTATACTGGCAACATGCTTCATCAATAAAAAAGAGATTTTTTTTTTCCATTTTGAAAAAAAATATGCTTAGGAGTTTCTAATAGCTATTGTCCCTCAAAATCTCGCTCAAAATTCTCAAAATATTGTGATTTGTTATATTTCATAGACATTTTTCAGTTGTCTTAAGATTTCTTGCCCTCTATATTTTGCAAAGCTTTATATAAATATATGATGCCTGGATGTAGGTTAAAAGAAACTGATAATGTATGGAAAGGTTAAATGAATCCTACTACAGCCTATATTTACAATACTATTGTCCATGCATTCTAATCTTGAACATACATGTCAAGATTAAGAAATAACAACAAGATTATGTTCTAACAGTAAATTTATTTTTGGGGTAACCACCCCAATTGGCCTTTCTAGTTAGTGTGTAGAAACTTCAGCATGACACTCCAGTGTAGGGATCCCCAACACCCAGGCTGCGGCCCACTACCAGGCTGTGGGAACCTGGCTGCGGCCCACTACCAGGCTTATTCGGAATCAAGCCATGTGCCAGCCCGCCACTCGTGCAAGTGGAGCTTCATGCACACATGTGCACCAGTCCTCCACTTGTGTGGTCGGGTTTCCCTCTTCCCCCCAAGCCGGGCCGCCAAGCTGCAAATGTTGGGGACCGCTGCTCTAGTGAGCCACTGTTAGTTGCTATTACTAGTATTAGACTAGACTCACCAGTGGTCTGACTGGTATAAGGCAAAATCTTATGCTTCTGCTCTAACTGAACTCTATGTGTACCTGTTTTCTATTTGGAGAAAACAAACAACTAATTGACAGGCATCATAAAAATTGATATATACAATGGATATATGGCAACATATTGGCTTAAAACATGCAGCTTTCACGTCAGTTGAATCAAGTTGTGAGCCAAATGCATGCATGAGACTTTCCATATGTTATTTCTAACTAGTAAAGGTATTAGGGAAAATATGGCAACCCACCTAAGGCAACAGATTTTGATGCTGTGAAAAACCAACAAGCCATTGGTTACCTGCTAATTCAGAATTGTTGGACATCTTCTGATTTAGAGATGAAATTCTTGAAGGCTGTTCTGTCTCATATTACTGAAAAATCTGGTTGGTATGGGTCTTCTTCATTTGCAGTTCTGCCTCAGGTAGCATTCATTCTTGGGCCAGTCTTGTTTCTCATTTAACCTTTAAATAATATTCTGTGCATTTAAAGCTTGGCTGAAATATTTTTTACTCATTTTCCATTAATCTTTAAATGCAGACAAGAAACCGTTTTGAAGGCACCCGGTCAGAAGTTGAATCCTTGATGAAGAAAATGAAGGAGAATCCTCATGAGCACAAAAACATCAGCCCCTTCACCATGGAGGGCTACCTTTATGTTCAGGAAAAGCGTGAGTACCTTTATGCTTACTTCAGATAACATTTTTTACTTGAATTGACTTTGAAGCTTTCATTTCAGTCAGGAAAATGGATGGCTGATGCAATTAGAACCTCTGGAAGTTCCAAAGGTGCTTTTACAAAAGACAACTGGATTTTCAAGAAATCCTGGATGATTGAGAATCTCCATAGACAACATCTAGAAAGGGTAGCTCCTTAGAAGAATTATTCCTCTATTTTTTCCTTTTTCAGTTATTTTTAATGAAAATAAAAATAACTGGAACCAAATATTATTACATATTTTTAACGACAGCAAGTATTACATAGTTCACTGTATGCACTGTGAAATCTCTAGGATAACAATATGTAAAACTGTTTAATATCTTCATATCTTTCCTTGCAATCTTTTTTGGCTAGTTTGGAGATACTCCTATACTGTAGATATTGCTGCAACACAATTGCTAGCATGCAGAGGCATTAGCTGGATTTCCAGACTACCAAAAGATAGAGCAGCATCAGAAGAGCCAGAAGTTCCCAACTACTATAAAGATGAACAGGCATCAAGCAATTGAATTTTATTGATGTTAAGAGAAATAGAAATTATGTGGCTAAAACAGATTTTACTTTTCCCCCTTCTAAATAGTTTGTTGCAATATGTTTGCACTTACAGAAGAATTGCTATCCCCTTGAGCTTTCAACCACGTTGACTGCAACCAGCTTACAGTTTCTTGCTATTTTTATCCTAACTCTAATTAGCAAGAATAAAATAAGATCCTTATGAAACTTACATTTCAGGAGAGGTCTACATAATGTAACAGAAGTTGAAAGTAGATAGTCTAATTATATATTTGAAATAATATCAACACCTGTATCTAAAAAGTTGTTGCAAAGCAAAAAGCTGCAGTGAGTATTAAAAGAGAATCTCTGCTCTTTTCATTCCATCTAATATCAGGTTGAGGACCACTGTTAATAGACTGTATACTACCTTCAAGGAAAACTAATATTTTTCCTGATTTTAAATTGTATTTTTAACCTGCACAGTTAGTTTCCCTTTTGCATCTCATATACCTTTCTTCCAGAGTATTCCCCCCCCCCCCTTTGGAGATTATTTTTTAGATTTACTAAAAAAAGATGATAAATTATAGGAATTACTCCCTTTTATTTTCACGGACTGAAATTGACAGAGTAATTCAAATAAGGATTAGTGCCCTTTTTTTGTGATTTTCAGTATTTCGGATATAGAAACATAGAAAATTGACGGCAGGAAAAGACCTAGTGGTCCAGTAAGTCCGTCCTTTAAGTTTTTGTTTTATTTGTTATTTACTTTTTATTTTATTTATCATTTTTATATTTTATTAATTTTTATTTTATTTTTTATTCCTAATTTTTGTCAGATAATGGACATGCATTTATCCTAAGCATGTCTAAACTCAGTTACTGATGATTGACCCACTATCTCTTCTGAAAGTTGGTTCCAAGCTTCCACTACTGTTTCTGTGAAGTAATACTTTCTAATATTACTTTTGAACTTCCCTCCTATCAGTTTGAGATTATGCCTCTGTGTTCTTGGTTGCTTAATATTGAACATTCTGTCTTCTAGAACCTTACATTCTTAATAAAGGTTTCAATCGTATCATGAATTGTAGCCTGTGCAGCAAGTTTGGTTCCATCCTTCCATATGTTAAGATGTACATTCCATTAAAATTAGCTTGCATTTGTATGATACCTGAAATATACAACTCATTTTTATTCTGACTAGGTCATTTTGGGACATCCTGGGTAAAGCATTACTGCACATATCAGAGTGAATCCAAACGAATAACGATGGTGCCATTTGACCAGAAGTCTGGTGGAAAGGGGGTGAGTAAAAATGCAGATGAATTGTCATGGAAATACTTATGATTATTTAAACTAAACTAAACATTTAAACTAAAATGGAGTTGACCAAAGTTATTAATCATTTCATTTAAATAGAGTTATTATTTATTTCAATATGAAGGAATATATTTCTAGGCATAAACAATAAATTCTTTCAGTTTTCATATGAATTAATTGTATTTGCATCTTTATAATGATAGGAGAATGAGATTGTGCTGAAATCTACTGATCTAAACGTTAGGACACAATTCACAAGTCAAAAAAAGAGTACATAATTGCATATCAGACACAAGGATACTTTCTGGTTAACAAGGCTTCTTTGTTTATCAAAATGTTCTTTGCACCATTTCTCTTATCATTATGTTCTGCATATATATCTTATTTTATTTTTATTTTTTATTATTCATATTTCTATGCCGCCCACTCTCCAAGGACTCTGGGCGGCTTACACCAAAGACAGTATACTAAATAGCATATTGCCCCCAACAATCTGGGTCCTCATTTTATCCACCTCGGAAGGATGGAAGGCTGAGTCAACCTTGAGCTGGTGAGATTTGATCCACTGATCTGCTGAACTAGGAGTCAGCTGAAGTAGCTGCAGTACTGCACTCTAACCACTGCGCCACCTCGGCTCCCACTGCGCCACCTCGGCTCTCTAAATATTTATATGTGATGTGCATGTAGGTACATATATAATGACTATCTTTGGAAATGTGTGTGCGTATAAAGTCTTGCATCTGTGCACATGCACCATGTTGAAAAAATAGAATCAAACTCTCTCAGTTTACCTTCCGCAAATTCTTCATTTGAGCATTATCCTAGAAAAGAACTTTTTTTGAAAAAAAAAATTAACAGAATCTTACTTGAAAAAAAGAGAGCTCCACATAAAAAGCTTTTAAATATTTAATACAAAGATTCCAACGTAGTAATTTGTTTCCTAAACAGGTTTGTTGCAATTAATGTAATACCAGGAAGATGTCTCAAGGCACTTGCTGTTTATATTAATTCCTTAAAGGGATGAGATGAATTATTATATTCACTTTGTTTTGCCCTGCAGCCTTTTACTTGTCTGCTTTTGCATTGGCAATGCTTCTAAAGTTTGCAGGTACTATGTTTGAAATAATATTCCTGTTATTCTTATTCAGTCAAGTCATTTCCTGAAACGAAGTCATTATTTGACACATCCCAATGAATAGCTTTTCGCAAGTATGCTTTTAGTAATGGGATACACAGGTGTTCCTCTAAGGGCATTGGACCATGATTCGTGGTTTGGGAATGTTTGTTTCATTTTGTGGCACTTCCCTATCTGTGTATCTTTTAGAGGCCATTTGAGCTTCTCATCTGCCAGGTCTTTCTAAGAATCTGTGAATTGGACTAAAGCCAACAACAGAAGTGGAACATTGCCTGATTAGTGATTGAGCAGATTTACTTTCCTTTCTGTGGGTTGGGCTACAATCAGAACTAGATTAAAAATTGCTTTTTCCAGCAATTGAAAAACAACATTGTGATTTGTATAATTAGGGGTAAAAGAATACAGACCATTAGAAGTACAGGTAGTCCTTGACTTATAACAGTTCATTTAGTGACCCTTTGAAAAAAGTGATTTATGACTGTTTTTCCACACTTAATGATCATTGGAGCATCCCCTTGATCACATGAAGAAATTTCAGTTGTTTGGCTGACTTATATTTATGACGGTTGCACTGCCCTGGAGTCATGTGATCCCTTTTTATGACCTTTTGACAAGCAAAGTCAATGGGAAAGCCAGATTCACCTAACAACCATGTTTCTAACTTAACAACTGCCGTCATTCACTTAACAACTGTGGCAAGAAAGGTGATAAAATGGGCCAAAATTCACTTAACAACTGCCTGTCTTAGCAACAGAAATTTTGAGCTCAGTTGTGGTCGTAAGTCGAGGACTACCTGTATTATGTTCATCTCAGATGACTCTTTCTGTGCCATGATTGTAATTACTGAAAAGGGAAGACCCTTCAGGTTTTAGAAGAATCCTAATGGGGCAAAAGAAGGGAAAAAAAGAACCGCCTTTCTAAGCAAAGTGAATTAAAGAATATTGACATGGTTGTGGTTGATAGGTGCATTTAAAATGTAGGTTGATAGTAGCCTAAAAGCATGTTCTTTTGCTGATCAGATTTATGATATTATAATGTTGGACATTACCTTACATGTTTTTTTTTAAAAAAGGGAGTATAAAAATTAATGGAAGGTTCAGAGCTGGAGACAATGTTCCATTGTAAGAGATATTCTCCAGTTTTGCTTTGGGTTGGCTAAACAGGTAAACACTCTGAGGCAAGATTAGATAAAGCTTTGATCTGTCAGGGCTGTCTTATTTTCTTATCTCTTCTAAGATTGATAGATTTAAATGAGGTTTAAATAAATCTTCTGTTTCTCATTTTGCAAAGAGTATCTTACAGGATATACAAATCCTTTTCTTTATTACCTAGTTTTAATTGATAATCAGCATGGGGTGAAATACTGGTTCCAAAGTGAATGCCTCTGGCATTGAAAACAAGGTTGCTTCCAGATTGGCTTTAAAAAAAAGAAAAGAATTGACCTAATATGCGATTTTAATATCCTGCCAGGGAGAAGACGAAGCTGTTATTCTCAAATCTTGCACTCGACGGAAGACTGATTCCATAGAGAAGAGATTCTGCTTTGATGTAGAAGCTGTGGATCGGTGAGTTTATTTATTAAATTTATATCCCAGCTTTTATTCAGGAGCTCAGTGTGGCTTATATAGTGCTTCAAATTGAGTTTGCTTTTTGCCATTCATTAGCCAGAACGGTTAATGAATGGCCAAACAGAAATAAACTACTTACAAGTCATGCTTCACCATAACAGATAACCATATGCTTTCATCAAAAGGTTCAGATCAACCTAATTGAATATAGCATGAATATCACACACATACATCAAGTATAACACACCAAGTATAACCCAACCTTACATCAAAGGAGTTTCAGGGTCCACCAGCAGGCTACTCTAAACAAATGTAACGTACTCCAACAAAGCTATGAAAATATTTTGTGCAATGTAGGGATATAGTATCAAAATGAAGACAAATTCGCAGTCATATACTGCTGATAATCCTCATCCTACGATGGCAATTGGTGCTGGGATTGCCATTGTTAAGCAAGTCATAAAATGTGACCATTTTGCTTAGCAACTGCAATCCAAACAGTCTCAGTTCCCATTATTAAGTGAATGCCCTGATCCATAGGTGAAGCAACATCTTGTCAGCTTCCCACAATCAAATCAGTGGGAAAATTGAAGGAAAATACAAGAGTCTGCTGGGTATGGGAGGAAGCCGGGGTGAAATGCTCCTGGATCGGATCGGACCGGATCGCCCGGTCTGGTAGCGATCTTGGCCGTTGGTTCGACGATCCGGTAGCGATGGTGGAGTGAAGCTCCGCCCACCCGCCCAGGTGTCATTACTTCCTGGTTTTAACGCATGTGTGACACATGCATACCTGTGAGCAAATTGAGCATGCACGTGGCGCGTGCACTTCTGAATCGGTAAGGAAGGTAAGTAGATTTCACCCCTGGAGGAAGCAGAGGATATGTGTGTGTATGTGGGCGGGGGGAGGGGGTAGGGGTTGGGGCGAGTGTGCAAAAGCCCTGAAACCACTTGAATGTTCAGCTTCAGAGTTGAGAGACTTCTGAGGGACTCTCTACTCTCAGAGAGTCTTCCCCAGTAGATTTTCTGGGGCAGAAAATCCCCTCAGGCTGAAGATTTTGACCCAGATCATTTTAGCCATCCCCCAGAGATAAGAGAGAATCCTCTCAGAAGACAGAAGTGGTTTGTGAACTTCTCTGCGGGCTTCCCTATTGACTTTCTGGGGAAGCTGGCAGGGATGATTGCAAATCTGATCAGATCATTGTGGGGCACTTGGTGACCAGGCATTAAGTGTGAATGGGTTGCCAAGTGCTCAGATCACAATCACATGAACACAGGGGTGTTGCAACAGCTGTAATTTTGGTGTCCAGTCCTAAGTTGCTATGTGTGAGTAGGCGGCAATATAAATTTTCTAAATAAATAAAAGTAAAAAAGTCCTTTCATTCAGCACGGGCATCATTTTGAACAGTCGCTGAATCAATGGTCATAGGTCAAGGACTTTCTGTACAAAATAAAATGCAAAGTCAGTAATCACCACTGCATAGGGCACACATCTGGAAGCCTAACAAAATATAACCCTGAGCACCAGCTAGTAATCACAAGACATGATCTCCCTTTATGGAGAGAAACTAGAAGAAATCTTCAGGCGGGAAGCAGTAGAAATTTTAGAACGGCTCAGAACGAAAAATTAAAGAGAATTCTTAAAAACCACAACATAGATTCCAATCCTCTTTAGGGAGCTGATAGAAAGATTTCATTCATGCTTTGATTTAAGAACTCTTGCAAATTCGAGAAATGTGTAATCTAAAGAATAATTGTCTCCTAGTCCACATAGTAATTTAAGAGACAGAAATCATGTCAGCTTTTATTGGAATTCTCATAGGATAATTCCTCAAGTTATCCTTAATTTTTCTATAGAATTTTCTGGTATTTAAAATATATCCAATATGTTATCTTAGCAACATTAAGACTGCCTAACAAAAATAGCTCATTATCATTTCAGTATTGATGAATAGTAGATTAATAAACAAGAATTTTTAATGAATCAGCATGATTATATGAAACGTCATTAAGCACACTCAGAAAACATAGAGATTCAAAATTGTAATTGTGACTAGATTTATTTCATAAATAATCATATATCTTCTCATGACCATTATAATGTTTAACAGGTTGCAACTTAAATATGATTTAGACGTTCAATTTTATAATATTTACATTTAAAATAAATGTAAGTTTAAATTGTAAAGCTTTGAAATACTGAATTACAAGTTAGGATGATTTAAATTTGAGGCAAGTTGTTATAAACAGCTGGAAAAATATTTGAGATGTAAAGAGTTCAGTTTAAAGGTGTTTGAAATTGGACTTTGGAGCCTGATTATTTCTAGAAAGATCAGAACAACCCTATTTACCAATTCTGATCATTTTGCATTTTCTGATTCACAGTGAATAAATGCAGTTGTTTCTGTATTTTTGGTACTATGTAAGATTTGATAATGAACGGTCTATAGTTAAGAGAGATTAAATTGTTTACTTGGATTAACTGTGAATTAATCCATCTGAAAATAAGACCAAAAAAATTGATTGCATATTTATGTCTACATAGGCTCATGTAAACAAAACAATGTGTAGAAAGAATTAAAAGAAATTAATATTTTCTGTTATAACTTTTGGGCTCATAAGCAATTTCATAAAAGATTGCCTAGGTCAGGGGTATCAAACTCACATTGTCACGGCAATGTGACGTGATGTATCGTGACTCCCCCCCCTTTGCTAAACCGGGCATGGGCGTGGCCAGCACATGATGCATCCAGCCCACGGCCCGTGACAGCCCAGATTGTATGGTACTGTTTATTTGGTTTGTTTTTGCACACATCCCATAGTTTGTTTCTTTGAGATCTAGCTATACAAATGTCTTTAGACATTTATATGTCTAAATATGTAATTATTTGGCATCCAGTACATAACTGTTCTATTCATGTAAGCATTGGGAAAGAGGGCTGTGCCCTAGAAATCAGAGTTAAGGTCTTGGGAATAGCTGCATGAGGTAACAGTAGGGTCAACCTACACTGTCTTCTCCACTAGTGTAAAATGTACAAACAATATATGAAATTGCTTAAATTAGCACAAATTATCATCAACGAATATTGTAATATGTTAAAATATATTTTAAAAAACCTATATTCTATATAAGTAACATATAGTGACTGCAATAACGTATTCTTTTTGAATACATCAAAGATCCAATAGAATTAGCTGTTCATTACAAAACCTGATTAACTTCTAACTGGAATTTTAAAAAAAAGGGGGGGGGAGAAACCCTATTGATTTATTATCTCTGATTTACCTAAAATAGAAATGCTACTTATACATACTCTTTTATTTTGCCTGTGAAACCTGGTTCAATCCTTTTTTCTTTCCTTGGGAGTTTTATATTGATGTTCTCCTCCAATCCAAGTCTAGTTGCTGATTAGAAATCCCAAAAGTGCAGCCAATCAATAGTGGAGGGGGAAAATAAAAAAGTTCACAGATTTTCTTCTCTCCCAAGGTGGGAGATTCTAGATATATGGACTAAAAAGGCAGTAGGTTCTGTATTAATTGTTTCAGGGCTCTTTGTCATAAGAACTTTCCAGGAACAGAAAATGTGAAGGAGATGCAACATGGCTGAATTTGGTAGAAAGAACAGCAAAAACAACAACAAAAAAAGTAGTTGTAATTGCCTTGATTTTTTGGAGAGTGAAGGGAGGGAAGATAAATTAGCTTTTCTGGTTTCTACTAAAAATCAGATTAAGGTGCATGATCAACAATTCTAGAGGTGAATAAAAGATACAAGTCAATTTCTTCAATGTTATTTTAGCTATAACTGATCCATAGGAAATCAAATTTAAATGATTATTTTTAGTGAACTATACTGGGAGTATTTCTGCTGAAGTATTTACTATATACACATACATTTTCTTAATAATTGCTTAGGAATGGTACTTGAACACCAGTGGAAAAATAATAGGCTCTTTATATTAAGCCGATTCAGCTAACATAAAGTGACTACTATTTCTCCATCAACGTCCAAGTTTTATTCAAGGACAGTACAACAGTAGTTATATTTGTAGTCCTATAGAAGAGAGTCAGAAGAGTTCATCATAAGAAATTTTTATTGCAGCAGTGGAATTTGTCACCCTGTTGAAAACAGAACAAGAATTCATTTTGGCATTCTTTGCCAATCATTTTTCTAGCTTGCTGTCATGCATCCAAATGTGCATTGTGTACAAATAGGAAAGGGTCAAATGAATAAGAATTGCGAAAAGAAAAGGTGAAGCAAGAGTCAGTGGAATCAGATGAGGGAATAGAGGCCACTTGTTTTAATTTCTCTGTTGTCAATTACATATTGCCAAGATGATAATGCTGTGAGGCATTAAGCAGATGGCATCAGTGATGCTTTGTTACCTCTCAGCATTAATAACATAAAATCCTCTTACTTGTGCTGTTTCAAAAGACTGTAGCTAATGCATCTGTTACTGATACTGGGGTCCCATACAGGTATGCCTTATGCATCTTATCCCAAATTGTGAGCAGCAGTTAGCCTGCACTGCCAAGTAATTCTGCCCCCAGTATCATGTGGGTCAAGCAAATTTGATTTCTTGTGTCCAGCTAGAAAACTCAAAATCACCACAACTCCTGGAACCCAGTAGGATCATGATTTTATATTGAGTTAAATGAAACTATACACGTAAGCCTCAAAACCAAAGTTGATTGTGCCTGCTGAGTACTTGGATAGAATACCAGGACTGGGAGCTAGTCTATAGATTAAAGGTTTTCCCCCCGCCTGACTCTAGGGGGCAGTGTTTCATCACCATTTCCTACCTGAGGAAGTCAGTGTTATCCAAGGACACTTCTGTGTTCATGTTGCCAGCATGACTATATGCCGAGGTGCATGGAATGCTGTTGCATTCCCACCGAAGTGATACCTATTTATCTACTTGGCTTTGCATGCTTTCGAACTGCTAGGTTGACAGGAACTGGGGCAAGAACAGGAGCTCATCCCATCATGTGGTTCTTGGGTCTTGAACTGCCAACCTTCTGGTCGACAAGCCCAGCATCTTAACTGCTTGGCTGCCCTGTGTGGATTGACAACAACAAAACAAAATTGGTGGAAGGCAACGGAAACGCCTCCTGTACTGTTGTCAGAAAACCCTGCATGGATATATGTCCATGAAGTCACTAAGAGACAAGCTTAACATGAAATATATTTTATACATGTATAGATTGTGCATCTCAAACTCTGTACTGTGGACACCAGAGGTGGTCATCATGCATGATGAAGAGGTACCATGTCTTCAAATACTTTGCAAGTCAAGATTCCTTCAGATCATACTTTGCAAGTCAAGATTCCTTCAGATCAAATAAGATAATATCACATTAATAAATACATGTTGATTCAGTGTCTGTTTAACAATCTGTAATCCTCTTAACTGTACAGTAACCACAAAACATGAACCACTTACCAGTTTTTCTTTCAATATCTGACTTTTTGCTTGCAGAGAAATGGTAGTGGCAGCTGTAAGGGAAGTTCTCCACTTATCATATTTATTAATTTTTTAGTTTTGTACTTGTTTTTTTAAGTTGACCAATTTAAATTTTCTTGTGAATTTATTTTGTCTGAGTGAAGTGTTAAAGGAGATATGATGAAGTAGGATTAGGTCCTGAACTTTAAAAGTCTTATCATAGCTAAGCATATGATCAAAACTGCATTCATGTTCTGTGTCTGAAGATGAGGTGGCAATGGGACAAGTATGCAAAAAGAAGATAAATTGGCTATATCAACATATCCATTTTCTTGCCTATAGCGGCATATTTACAGAATGATGAACTGCAACATCTACATTATTCACTCTATGCAGGCCAGATTGTAAAAGAATGCAAGTTTTACCAATTATATCCTCTCCATAAATATGTGTATTATTGCCTCCCCTAAATTGACCCTGCATTATTTATATGAAGTATTTTCTTTCCTAGAAAAAAAAATCTTCATATAACAGATTCCTTGAACTGTTATTGCAGTAGTCTTAAAATCTTGCTGAGGAAACCTTCATATAGCCTTTTATGTCCTAAGTAAAATTTTATGTTATGAAATGTTATAAAGCCAAATAACCCATTTTGGATTTTAAGGTCTGCTTATGATGTAGCCTGTAGGTGGCAGCTGTGCCTGCTTTATTAGTTTTTAGCTCAACTGGAAAATAAATATCTATAGAGATATTATATATAAGAAACCACCATTGATGTTAAATAGAGATATATGGCAGAATTAAATTGAGCAGAAACTTGGCTTTTCAGTCTGCTTTTGAAAATCAATGTGGAACCAGTTTTTACAATTATTTTCTCAACAAGTAGTGTTATTAAATCAATGCAATAATTATGTTTGTGTATTATCCTATTGACGAATAGCAAGCACCTTCAGAATATTATTTATTGGAGGCTTGTTCAGGACATGTGTAATATTTCCTGCAGGGTATATATTTGTGTGTGTGTGTGTGTGTGTGTGTGTGTGTGTGTGTGTGTGTATAAATTACAAATCCATAATATAACTTTGATAACATTTCATTCACCATTTCCAGATCATTGATGCTTACTTCCATAAGAAGCAGTATTGGACTTACAGGAAGGTGAAAAAAGAATTTCTGGATTGCTCTTCACCAAATAGATCCTAGGTCACACTCTTTTTGAGTTATCCTTACTTGTAGATTATGCATTTTGCTATTAGCCATGTTTAGCCAGAGTTTTATCTTTTCACAAAGTCCAGGTTTTGTTTTGTTTTTTTAAAAAGGAAGGTGCCTTTCTGTTGTAGTAACATGTACCATAAATTCCTTCTAGTGTGTTAAATATGGATGGACTTTACTTAAAGCTAAAGTCCATGTGTTGCCCCATAAAGTTGCTATATTAAAATTCCCAAAGTGATAGGAAAGCGGGTAATAATAACAATTTCAAAATAATAATTACAAAATACATAATTCAGGTGACAAAATATTAAATAAAGAATGTAATGCAGTTGCCTTAAATCCTCACGTAAAATCTGGATATGGCAAGTACAAACATTAGCTCTTGACTTTTCACTTCTTCTGATCTTCACCCAAATCTTTTTTTAAGCATGGGAAATAATTTGTTCAATATGAGGAATGGGGAGATAGAGGATTTGATAGAACTACTGAAAGTAGTTATCCTGAATGCTAAATGTTAAGAATGATATATAACTATTTTATTTAAAAGCAAGGAATTCTTCTCAATAATGCAGAGAATTCTTGCATTAAGGGGGACAGGTTCCTGGAAGAATTCTGGAAGAACAATCTGGAGTCTGAACCTGACTTGTGCACTTTGGATTTAAGGCAAAAGGTGCTTTGGGATATATAGAAATAAGTACCAGAGCCTTATGTTGGATGGCGTGGCTGCTCTTCACAGCTCCAAAGCATAATTTGTTCAATATAAGGAATGGGAAGATAGTGGATTTGATAGAACTAGTGAAAGTAGTTATCCTGAATGCTAAATGTTAAGAATGATATATAACTATTTTATTTAAAAACAAAGAATTCTTCTCAATAATATGGAGAATTCTTGCATTAAGCAGGATAAGTTCCCTGGAAGAATTCTGGAAGAACAATCTGGAGTCTGAACCTGACTTGTGCAACACTTTGGATTTAATGCAAAAGGTGCTTTGGGATATATAGAGACAACATCTTACAGCACCAGTGCCTTATGCTGGATGCTGTGGCTGCTCTTCACAGCTCCAAAGCATCTTTTGCCTTCCTAGCCAAGAATCACAACTATAGTGATAAATCATATTGGATTCTTTGCAACACAGAATTTCTTTAAACTCTCAACAAGTTATGAAGAACTGGCCATGAAGATAATTCAGATCTATGGAAAAATATGGGAGATTGCTTTGACATCCCCTCCCCCCCAATTGAAAAAGGATTTTTTTTTAAATTCAAAAGTTAAGAAAATATTTTTCAAACATCATTTATAATAATATTGTTGGTTATAATAAGAATGTTATTCCTAAAAGAGGGCTTTTATTTGTACAAATGTCATTCTGGATAGAACAATCTAGAAATTCAAAATATATTTCTCTTTAAAGCTACCTCTAAGGGTTTTTCTAATTTCTTTGTTAGCTCTTGATTTTCTTTCTAGAGTACTGTTTATCTTCATGGTTCATAGTTCTTTTTGGTCTTAAAGTTTTGCTTCTTCATTTAAAAAAAAATCAAAATCATAGTGTATCATGAGGCAGCTGCATTGCCCGTAGGTACTGATTGTGTTGACACAGCAGGTCATTTTTTATTTTTTACCGCTCTTACCTGCAGTGTTTCAGCTTTGTTTATATATTCATTTTTCTCTTTCTCTCAGATGAGCTCTGTGCTGGTCAAATGCAATACAACCTGTACTTGTTCTTGTGCTGTGTCACATTTCCAGTGACCTTTATAAATGAATAAAATCTTGAAATTACCATGTTATGACTAATGCTGAGTAACTTTAAAGCTTATACTCTCCCTCCATTTTTCGCTCTTTTGTAGAGAGGCAATCCCCAAAGGTAGCTTGCTCCTTATGAATAGGGAACTTGATTGGTGAATAGGCAGAACAGTACTGGATCATAAAGATAGATTTTGGATAATAGAGAAAGAAAACACTGGTTTCTAATTAAGTATAAATGTAATATAGTACACTTGTAGCTAGCTAAGAAATTATTTGGTATAACCTAAAAAATTTCCCACAGCACAAAAGCCACTTGAATGATACTTGTACTTCTTTGCGTTTCTCTCTTATAGTTTCTAGCATTCAGAAAGTATAGGTAGTATTCAGGGGTGGGTTCTACTTACCTTTACTACCAGTTCGCAATGGGGCCGTGCACATGCGCAGAAGCATTCTGATGATGTCGGGGTCGGTGGGTGGAGCCTCCCACCATTTTTAATACTGGTTCTATAGAACCAGTGCGAACTGGGGGCAACCCACCACTGGTAGTATTAATTAAAGGAATATCTCATGTAGGCTCTGCCCTTCTCTTCCTTCTTTTATAGTTGCAGCCAAGATGGAAGTTGCATCTTTTCCTACCCAGTGACCCAAGACAGATACGATTTAGAGATGCATTATTCCTAGGTTATGTTACTTTGGAGTGCAAGTAGTTCTTGATTTACAACAGTTCATTTAGTGACTGTTCAAAATTACAACAGCACTGAAAAAAGTGACTTGTGATCTTTTTTCACACTTAACGACAGTTGCAGCATCCCCATGGTCACCTGATCAAAATTCAGTTGCAGTATCCGGGGTCATGTGATCCCATTTTGCGACCTTCTGACAAGCAAAGTCAATGGGGATACCAGTTTCACTTAACAACCATACTATCGACCGAACAACTACAGTGATACACTTAACAACTGTGGCAACAAAGGTCGCAAAACAAGCCAAAACTCACTTAACAAATGCCTCACTTAACAACAGAATTTTTGGGCTCAACTATATCACAGGTTGAGGACCACCTGTATATACAGCAATACTGCAAAATTTCTGGAGGCCAACCATTTGGAGAATATGTCTAAATGCGAATTCAAAAGCTCATGCTGTTTTCATAAAAAGAAGAAAAACACCAGATTTGGATGAGGATGCTGCTTTTTAAAGGAATGCTTAGTTCCAATCATTTAGGCTTTTAAAAAAAATAAAAGATGGTATAGTAGTATTTCTTGGGTTGTAAACCAGTGTCTCTGGATATATATTTTTTTTGTAAGATAGGAGGGAGTGGGAGGCTCCCACTTGGTTACTGTCTTTTATATATATAATAAACACTCCAAATCCTTTCTTCTACAATGCTATAAGAAGTTTAAAAGTCTGTAGAGAATCTCAGTCGTCATGGTTGTCCCAAAGATGCTTTTTCAGGAGGCAACTAGACTTTCTTGTTTTTTCTTTTAAAGACATTTTGCTTTTCATCCAAGAAGCTTCCTCAGCTCTGACTGGATAGTGTCTTCCTTCCATTCCCCACTATCCTATCAGAGCTGAAGAAGCTTCTTGGATGAGAAGTGAAATGTCTTCAAAAGAAAAATCAAGAAAATCCAGTTGCCTCCTGAAAAAGCACCTTTGGTATGAGCACGTTTAGCATCTAGCATGGTGAAGGCTAACATTTCCATTTTTGTTTTGTAGAATTAGCGTAATGCCTGGGTGAAAGAAATAAACACATAGTGGAAGTCTTTTTCAGACAAAAGGAGAAGTCTGATTTCACTCATTCACTCAGTTACTTTATATGGCTGCCTAAATAGGCAAATGCCAAGCAACTCTTTGACTCTATTCAAAGACGTTGCCAAGTTTTCTAAGAATGTAATCCCAGACTTCAATACAGTTACAGTTACCTGTTTGTGCTATCTGTTATGCTTGTCCTATTCTAGAATGAGCCCTGTTTAGCAGTAGGTTTGTTGCTTGGTGTAACTTGTGTATTAACAAGATTTCCAACCCATGCCTTTTTTTTAAATTAAATTCTTTTGTAGAAACAGTATAATGAAAACAAAGTATGGATTAAAAGAGAGAAAGCTGCTGGGTCCTTCAACCTCTTTATTTTTAATCATAAGAACAAAAATGCATTGTTCCTTCTGTCTCTGCTTAGCTTCAGTTAAAAACAGGTTTGTTAAACTAGGACGTTCAACAGAGATTTTTTCTGCTTTAATTTAAGAGAAGGATCATGCTAGATTAGGCCCAAGAGTGAGCTAAATCTCTATGAAAAAATAGCAAACTAACACTGACAAATTTAATTTTCAACACAGTCCTCCTGATAAGCTATAAATTAGGGTGTTTTTTGAGACAAATATTTTTTCAGAATGCTATTTCTATAGTTTTCAGGTTATTATAGAAAGAGATTAGTGAAAATAACATCTATTAAATCTGAATAATTTACATCTGTATGTCATGCAAGCTGAAATGGCTTGTATCCTTTGCTGGATAAACTCTGTGAGCTTTTTTTGTGGACATAATTGTAATTCTCTGATTGGCAGTTTCTAAATTTGTATGATTAAAAATTGAATTTTTATTCTCCATTGCTGTTGAGGCAGAGGCCAAATGTCACTTTCCGTGATATATGTTAATTTTCTTATAACTGTGAGGCACATTAATGTGCTTCATTATAGTTTCCCATTTCATTTTAGACATTTCCATGCATTGATTGGACAGATTCTTGCAATAGTTACAGCCAAATATTTGTAGGTAAAAGATTTTGCTGATGACTCAGTAGATTAGTTAGATTGCCACATCAAGTTGAGGGAAGGTTGTAGTGATAATTCAGAAGCTTCGATACTGGTCTGGCCGATATAATCTATATAAATATGAAGATAGACTTTGACAAATGTCTATGGAGATTCTCAGTCATCCCAGTCATGGTTGTCCCAAATGTGCTTTTTCAAGAGGTAACTGGACTTTCTTGTTTTTCTTTGAAAACATTTCGCTTGTCATCCAAGAAGCTTCTTTAATTCTGACTGGAGGGTGGGGAATGGAGGCATTTATATTCCTTGCAGACAGCTGATCATTTGCATTCTTTTAGAAAGTTGTTGAGGCCACTTAACTGTCTCGTCAGGGCAGGGGTGGGTTCTAAATTTTTTTACTACCGGTTCTGTGGGCATGGCTTATTTTGTGGGCGTGGCTTGATGGTTATGTGACCATTATTTAGGATTTAGCAGAGGTACTGGTCTACCAGGTTTTTAACTGCTTGCAGAGCTGTACAGATCTACCCATTTATTTTTGCAGGCACCGGTCTACTCATTTGTTTTCTTTTAACACTGATCAGCTGTACGGTGGCCCTTTGAAGCCCTGCGGCAAGAGTTTAAACAGTTTTTTTCCCTCTAGCCATCAGCTGAGACTCAGGAGGCAGCAATAGATTGGGGGTGGGGCCAAATAAAAGGTAAGAATAACATGGGAGGATGGGGGAGCGGAACCAGTTCAGTGACATCATATCGTCACCGCTACCGTCTCGGGAGAACCGGGCCAAACCGGGAGGAACCCACCACTGCGTCAGGGTCGCCTGAGTAGTGCAAAGAATACAAATGGCCAGCTGTCTGCAAGGAATACAAATCCTTCCATTCCCCCACCATCCAGTCAGAGCTGGAGAAGTTTCTTGGATGAGAAGCGAAACGTCTTCAAAGAAAAACAGGAAAGTCCAGTTGCTTCTTGAAAAAGCACCTTTGGGTTAGATTTAGGCAGAAATGCAAATCCCATCAATTTAATTAGTGAGAGTTTTTCTTGATTGCTCTTTTATGAAGTTTCTGTTGGGTTTTAGCAGTCTATTGCAACCATTCTTTTTTATTTGAATTACCTTCATGAATATTGGAAATATGTTGCTTGGAATGTTTGTGTCCGTCCCCACCCCTCCCAACAGATCTATTGAAGTGAAGGGGGAGAAAAATTGATGAAATTCTAATTTTTTTCTGGTTTTTTTTTAATGCACATAATTTCCTCCCACTTGAGTTTTGAGTCTGAACCATGGAAAGATGCACTGTAGTAGCTTTGGCTGAGTTCACCTGATTTACCACCTCTGTTTTTCCTATTTCATATTTTTAAACCTATTATTCACAGCATCATTCCATTCATCTCTGCAGGCCAGGAGTGATTACAATGCAGGCACTTTCTGAAGAAGATCGAAGGCTGTGGATGGAAGCAATGGATGGCCGAGAACCAGTAAGCAAGAATCTTTTATGAATAGGGATTAAGTAGGATAATCAAAAGAACCTTTCATGGTTTGGGTTGCAGTTCTTTCTCGTTGGATGTCATATGGCAGCTCTGTAGTTTTGCAGAAGAATCTTTTGAATCCTTTGGTAGAGTCCTTGAGGCAATATTCCATTTTCTTTGCAAGACAGCATTAAAGCTTTCTCTCTGAGTATTGTTAAGAAAATTCAGTCTATAGCTCAGGGTAGTCCAGATATTTGCTGTACATTTTCTGTAAAAAATATGAGAGATAAATCATGATTATTAGACAAATATATTTGTCTGAAAGCTGCTTAAATGGCCACAGTGGGAATTAATGTCCTTGAAACTTGCTATTATCTGTAGGAGCACCCATTTTATTTTCAAGTTTCTATAGTTTGCTTCTGTGGTTGGTGGTTATTTTTTTGTCAAGAAAAAAAATGGCTTTGCATGCCAAAACAATTAGACACAGAGACAGTTTTTTTTCTTCATGCCATCATTCTGCTGAACACCTAATACCCACAGTACTGTCTTATGTCTAAGTATATTTACTTATGTAGTATAGCTATATTACTTTTATCCTTTTCATCTGTTCCACTACCTTCTATTATTGGTATCATTATTACGATTATTATTACTTAGTTATTATGATTACGATTACTTGTTTTTTTGCATGTACCCTGAGAGCGAATGCACTGGAGACAAATTCCTTGTGTGTCTAATCACACTTGTCCAATAAAGTGTTCTGTTCTGTTCTGTCCTGATATAATTTTTGTAGAACTCTATTCCTACAAATTGACTTTGAGTTCTTGCACATAATTTCTTTAAATAACTGCCACTGTCTGTGATGTGTTACAGAAACATTGTGATGAGAAGACCTGGATGTGCTTTTACCTTAAGTTTGGGGCCTTTCTCCAGAATAATAATAAAATTATTATTCAATAGTCAACCAAGAAAAATAGCCATAAAACATTTGAACAAATTTTCTGAAGAAGGAATCTGTTACCCAACAAGCAATAGCAGCAAAGAGCAGCAAACCATGACAAGAGGGTGAAAGCACAGGCAGAAAATTCCAAGCCATTGGCATATACATTCATATACACCATGTGTATGTGTATGCATATGCATAAATACGTGTGGTTTGTGCCAACTATTTGGGAATCGCCCCTCTCTCTGCCCTTACTCCCCCCTCCCCCATTGACTCTGCTAAAGAGCAACTAAGCAGCCATAAATCATCCTTAATTGCCTGCTCAATGCTGAGAGGCATTTGGGAAACCAGAAGGAATGTCATCAAATGTTAACTCTGTGAGAAGAATTTCCTTCCGGAACCAAGTCCATATAGGAAAAGGTAGCTGATACAGAAATCTCAGCCTTGATACTTTGCCCAGGGGCGGGAGTAAGATATGGATGTAATTGGTAGAAAAGAGGGCAGGGGAAGGAGGAGGAGCCCTTTCACAACTGATATTATATCACATGAGGTTGGATGCTGCATTGTTATTGTTGTACTGCTCTTTTATCCAGCTCTAATACATCTACGGCTAGATGTATAATATAGTAGAAAAAGCCACCAACATAGGAATGCCTGTTGGAGATGCATAATTTAGCATATGTGGCTGTTGGCAAGAGCTGCCAATCTGAGCAGCTGGCATTCTGCTTCAAAAAACGATCAGCAGCAATGCAGATGAAAAACCAGCAGTGTGGTGGAAAGGAATCCATGCATTTAATATTTAAAGCTCTGGAGTGATTTATTACAGAGAACCAAACCTTTCTCGGCATGATGCTAGCCTATATGCTAACTGTGCAAAAAAGTGTAATCATTTAAATGTAGCACATATTTATTAATTTATATGGAAAGAGTGGAAAGGAAAAAAGTTTTCTCCTCCACCTTTCGTGCACGGTAAATTAAGTAGGAGCAGAAAATACATTTAAATCAACTGATCGTTTTGCATCAAGGAATACTGTGCGTCTCCAATCAAGTTAACATATGCCAGATGATTTCACTGTCGTATTGTGAATATAAGGGTTTATTCTTTTACTGTAGTGCAGGGTTGTCAAACTCAAGGCCTGCGGGCCACATTCGACCCACGGGGTGCTTAAATCTGGCCTGCGGGGCTGGCCTTGAAATAGCAAAGGACAGGCCTGCGGTGCCTCTGGCAGCCAAAACGCAGCACAGGGGGTCACATGAGCCCCCCATACCCCCTCCATCAGCCTGGATGGCCTGCAGCACTTTGCTAACCAAAATGGGGTGCAGGGGGCCATGCGAGCTCCCCCCCCCACACACCCTGTTTTTGGCCTGGACAGTCTCCCCCCATGGCCGGCCCGTGGAGGAGAACTACAATGCTGATCCAGCCCACTTAAGAAATCCAGTTTGACACCCCTGCTGTAGTGTATAAACAGGTCTCGGTAAATATATTGCTAAGTAGATTGACCAAATGGTATTTTCCCAAATTGGGACTAACTTCATAAAAGTTTCCCCTTCTTTAGGTAAAAGTAAAAAATTCATACAGTATAGCAAATGACTTTCAACTGTCAAAGACACCATCACCTCAGCTTTGTGGGTTGACCCTCTGCAAATTGCCAATCCTTTTGATATCTGAAGTGGTTGATGGGGAATAGGGACATCAAAAACATTTAGTTCTGCTAAAGGGAAAAGAAAATAATGAAGAGAATAAGCAATCTCCCTAGTCATCCAGTGGCTGACTTTTCCTAAACATCTGGTACCAATTGCACCTTGGAATCCTGATGCTGGCTTGGCCTGAATCTTTACTTCCTAACAGAGTGTAGTCACTATATTCTTGTATAGTGTTAACTTTGGATGCATTCACTGTTTATCATTTTGTATATAGTGAGCTCTCTAAACATTTATACGGCTGCTTTTCATTTGCTGTGAACATTCAGGAAATTGCTTCAGTTATCTGAAGTGTAAGTATCAGATTTAAAGATCTCACAAGGATATAAACACTGAAAATTAGTGAAATATTATTTTTCTTTATGGTTCGTGAATGCTGTGGTCTTACATAGCTTTATTTTTTTACTCTATATCAATGAGCACAAACCTCTTAGGGTCTCAGGAGGGGTGTACTTCTAGCAAGGAAGCTAGTGAAGTCAAGAAAAGAACTAGATTTATTTCTAATTTAAAATACAATCAAAATTAAATCCCCCAATTATTTAGCGCTGGTCTCTTCTTTCTAATTAAAAATTATAGTTTAGTGGCAACTTTTTGGAGCAGTTCTAGAGGCCATTTCCAAGAGGGGGATTGTGTTTTACTTTGGATACTCTTTTGTCTTTACAGGAAGAAGCAATCAGTTGCTTATTTAAATTGTATTCAGAGTTTATTTGTTTTTTAAATCCAAACTGGCATTCAGAGCACAAGAAGCTGCAGTGAGATCTTTAAATCTGATACTTACACTTCAGATAACTGAAGCAATTTCCTGAATGTTCACAGCAAATGAAAACTTATTAGATATAACTTTTAATATGTTTTCTGAATTAAAATTCAATGTTTCATGAATACTAGAATACAAAAAGCTGCTTCTTTCACAAATAATTTTAATTGGCTGACTGCTGCTTAGAATTAAAAGAATTACCACCACAAATCCCAAAATGCCTTAAACTGAAAAATTAGATTTATGAATCAGAACCTGTTTATATGTTCAAGTATTCAATCTATTTTCTTTCCTGGATCTGCATGTTGATATTCAGTTGACTCACAAGCGTCTATAAGAGACAGATTGGTGCAAATTGAGCAGCTAAAATACAGTCTTAATGCAAACAGTAATAGTAGCTGCATCATAAATGAAGAATATGAAATAAAAGAATTGAAAAATAACTTCAGAACTTTCTGTGGCAATTTAATTTCCAATGGAATATGCTGAAAATCTTTTAAGCTACAGGAAACAATGAGAGAAGTACCTTTAATCATTTCTTTCTACCCTGCCTCTTCAATGAAAGAAACTCAAAACAGAACTAAACACTTAATATAGAGCCAACTACTGTAAAACAATATCAGGGTGCACCCCATGCTGATGCAAAACTTCTTATTTTCCCTGGCAGACAGTGTAACATAAAATCCACAGTTTCTAATTCACCTATTGCAAAGCCTACTAGGAAGTTTACTAGGAAGTAAGATACTTCCTGCATGGAGACAGGAAAGAGAAACAATTTCATGGCTCCCCTCTTCCACTCTATAGCTCTCAAAAGCTGTTCTAGAGCAGAACGCGCCCCTATTTTCAAAAAGAAGACAGTTTGTGATTGTTGAATGTGGAATTTTTTTCTCCACAAATCCTACATCATGTCCTGTATCAACAGACCCAGTAAAATAAAGCTTCCTATTTCTTCTGAAGGTCTAGCACAAGTGCGTGGTTTTTTTGGTTTTTTTTTTTTTGGGAGCCCAGGAAAAAGCTGGATTCAAACAGCTGTGGACTGATGAAACAAGAGTTATACAAAACAAGACTACAGAATCAAAATTGCTCCCAAGGAGCGCCATAGAACATTTTGTCCACTAGATGGGGAAATGCTCTTTGCTGGTTCCGTCCGCTGATCCTGTTCTGAATCCCTGGAGAATTTTTGTGTCAGGGCAGAACTTCATAGATAATTTTTTTAAAAAGCCTGTTCGCTAATTGAAGTAATACATTAATTTTGAAAGAAACGGGAGGCTTTATGTTTGGATTTTTGACATTGCAGATTTACACCGACTTTCTTAAAATAATAAAAAAAAAGTGCCACGTCTATTTTCTCCAGTCTCAGTCATGGAAAATGTCCTTTCAGCAGAACCTGTTAATGCATCTGGGACACAGTGGAAATCCTCTGCTTTTCCCAGATGCAGGAATTTTTCACAAGACTTCTGTTGCTATGCACCACTTGCATTTCTCATCTCCTGGTTTTCTTCCATGAGTAAATGACTAGTGGCTGATGAGAACAAACTATCTGTGTGCGTGCAGCTGCCAGCCTGTTCCTTGTGGCCCGTTTCCTCTAACTAAATTTCTTTGGCTTTTAGAGCCTTTCTATTGCCACTTGAGTTGGAAACTTCTGATCTTGCAGCTGCTGGCATGCTTTAACTCTAAACTGGCAGCACAGCATTATTTCTCTGTTACTTATGGCACAAACGGAATGCAAAACACATTACAGGAGCACAGTACTTCAACCGATCAAGGTGAACGTTTTCACTTACTTCCCTCCCATCATTTAAAGTGCCCAAAAATATTCCACTTGCTCAGAATCGCCAAAGCTTACCAAATAGGGAATGATTTCTGAATGTTTGCATTTGCAGGCATGTATCCTTACCAACATTTTTTCCCCTTCTCTCTCCTTTGCAAGCTTTCCATTTCCCCCCATGCCTTCTATTCGCTTATTTACTTCTGCCAACTAGGGTTGGGTTTTTTTTGCTCACTCCCTTTGTTTTTGTTAAAATGCTGGCAACCCAAAAGTTAGATGAAGAAACAGATGCAGATTTTTTTTTCCATGGAACCATCCCTCATCTGTTTCAAAGAGGAGCAGTGTGAATTGGGCTCTCTGAAAGCAATTGCTGCTGGGCTTACATGTTGCCATGGTGACCTGTTGTCACTCTATTAATGACTCTCAACTACTCTCCAATTTTTTTGTGGCTTTTCACTTGGCCAAATTATCTTTCTTTCACTTGGCTTACATGGACCTAGCAGGTATGATTCTTTTAACATGACCCCATCTTGCTCTGTGTGTATGTGTATCTGTGTGTGCCTGTACATATGGGGTTTGTAGAATGGGTCATGCATGCTTCAAGTCTCATTCAAGAAATCTGAGCTGACATTTAGTTGACTTGCTTAGAATAGTAATTCATAATTCTCAGCCCCCTGTGGAATAAGCACAGTGGGTCAAATGAATTTAGCCCACAGAGCAGATTAGAAGTTCACAGGGCTGAAAGTAGATGTAGAACAGTAAATAACACATGTGCTTTGAGAGCAATTTACATGTATGCTGAGATGGGCTTCTGAATTGCAGTAATGAAGATGCGTTTCTTCTTTCCCCTTCTCTGACAGTGGATCAGGGGGATCCCAGAAAATAGTCAAAAGTGCCCTTTTTTTCCAGAACCTAAAGGCATCAATGATGATGATGATGATTTTTATTGGAGCTCTTCACAATGTTCTTTTGAGGAAGGCATGACATCTAAAATATCAGTGATGAGAATCAGGAGTCAAACTTTACTTGGTAACCCTGTTACCCCCAAAATAAGACATCCCCTGATAATACTGTATGCCCAGTCGGGCTTTTTAGCCCATGGCAATGAGGCCAAGCATTTATTTCAGGGTTCAAAAAAAAAATATAAAACAGGGCCTTATTATCAGGGAAACATGGTATTGTTGGATCACTATCAAAGGAACTTGACAGCTGGTAGTTATGGGAGAGGAAAGGTTGAGCCTGCGGACACTTTATTAAGTCCTCATGGGCTTGACCCTCCCACCTGCTTTGTTTAATATTCATATGAGGCCACTAGAGAAAGTCACCCATTGGTTCAGAGATTTGTTGTCATCCAATTAGATATTTCCAACTCAGATCACATGGGACTTGTGGGAGACGTTTTGTGCCTGGATGCTATGAGAACCCAGATAGGAAGAAACAGGCTCAAACGTAGCACAAATAAAACAGAGTGGCTGTTAGTTCAACTATCTATTAATTCTAGGAAGATAACCAATGTTATCTCTTGATGGGGTGTTTTTTTTTTTCTTAAAAAAACAAGTGTGCAATCTGAAGGAATTTGTGGACTCATAGTTTCTACTAGAAGAAGCAAGTGCATCCATTTTAGCCATCCAAAGAATGAAGACATTTGTACCTTTCACTGTACTTCTGTCCATCTGAGGTTGCTCTTGGATCCAGGAATGTCATCTGGCACAAAATGTGACTGCATATGCCAGATTCTTTATTGTCACATGATACTCTTATTATAGGTGGTGCATCAGCTATTGGTTTGTTTCCAAGTGCAATTCAAGTTACCAACTATTATGGGTTGGGCAATTGGTATCTTCAAATTTACCTATTTCAGGTACATTCTGTCTGTCCAATGTACGCAATCAGAGCATGCCTTGCTGAAAATCCCTGTTCATTCTGAGAGTTGATGAGATGGGTATTCTCTATGGGGGCATCCTTTCCATGGAACAGCTTGCCCTCTGAGACAAGCGTGGCTTTTTCCCTCATACAAGTAGTCCTCAACTTCGAACCATTTGTTCAGCAACGATTTAAAATGATGATGATGATGATGATGATGAAAAAAATGAAGTTATCACCTGTGCCCTAAATTTTTTTTTTTTTAAATTTGATGTATATGCCGCCCTTCTCCAGAGACTCAGGGCGGCTTACAATGCATTAAGCAATAGCCTTCATACTTTTGTATATTTATACAAAGTCAGCTTATTGCCCTCACAAACTGGGTCCTCATTTTATCTACCTTAGAAAGGATGGAAGGCTGAGTCAACCATATCTGCAAGCACAGTGGCTCTGCAACTCCCTCACCTACCTATCTCTCCCCGCCCCATGATCTATACTCTGCACAGTGGCGCTCAGTGGTGGCAGTGCCAGGCCCTGAAGCAAAGGCCCTGGGCCTTCAGGAATCTCAAGACAGCTGCTACCACTCTCAGGCCTCTGCAAAGCCTCCGAAGTGGAGGACAGAGGGAGCAACTGGGGCTTTGTACAGTGATGTTGGGATGTAATTTGTTGTTACAAAGAAGAAGAAGGCCTCCAGGGGGAGAGCCTTCTCTGTGGGGGCACCTGCCATCTGGAACGAGCTCCCCCCGGAGATACGGAGGATCCAAGACTTACGCATCTTCCGCCGCGCCCTAAAAACGTTTTTATTCCAACAGGCTGGTCTGGCCTAACTCTCCCTTTTAAATTGGGTTTTAAATGTTTTAGATAAATTGGATGTCTTAAATTTGTTTTTTGAGCCCAAATTATTTAATCTGTTTTTAATAGTTTTTAACTTTTGTATGTTCTTTGTATTTTTATCTTGGCTGTTCACCGCCCTGAGTCCTCCGGGAGTAGGGCGGTATACAAATATGATAAAATAAATAAATAAAATAAATAAATAATTTGAAGCAGCATTTCTCAGCAGAATGGATCAAGGAATCAATTTTGTAATTGTATATAAAGAGGAATTTTATACGATAATAATGTTATTTTAAAAAATCTACAGATAGTTTTTTTAAACTCGTTTTATGTTGATAAATGCATCAGACAAATAAGGAGATAAGCTTTGGGGATAGATATGACTTCTACAATTGCCTGACAAATCAAACAATTCATTTTATAGCGGGATTCTTCTTTATATGTCATTGCAGAATTCACAATTGGGCCGAATGCATTTGTGAATAAAAAACATGATTCATTCACTTGATCCATCTCTGACATAAAGCGCAGCAAATTTCAAAGAACTGAATTTGCCTTTAGCTACAGCTGTTTTAAAAACCAAAACAAATTGTATGTGATGTATTTCTATACTTTAACAATAATTAGAAGCATTACCGAGCCTAAGACAAACAGCATAGTTCTTTTCCCTTCATCCCCGGTTTTTCTTCAAAATAAAATATGTCCTTCTCATGCTTAGCTCGTACATGGAGCCTTTTAATTGTTTATTCTCCTTGTGTAGAATCGGCCAACTGAGAAGTAGGTGCTGCTCATGAATGATAATCACCTCAGCTCTACAGCAGAGACTCAATATCCAGATGAGCCTCTCTCAGATAGCCAGAAAGGGATACAAATACATAAGCAAAAAATGGGTCCCTGTAGTTTTGCCTACCTTCTATCTATAATCAGTTGCTTCATGTAGCACAGGATTCTCAACTAATCCTGGTGATTTCTTATTCTTAATCAACAGCACACACTCCATACGGAGGATGCAAGTTCATGGCATCCATCATGGCTCACTGCCAGACTGAACTAAAGTAGTTGAGAATGTTATGGATGAATATTGTATCTGTTTTATATGCATATATTGCTTCAGGCACTTCCCCAGTGCTCCTTCTATATAAATGGCTTATTATGCTTGTGGAGGGAATAGGAACCAACATCATCTTAGGCTGCTACACAGCAAAAATGTGCTTATAAAGTATTCTGCATAGGACATTTCTAGTTTTGCTACTATGGCTGCCTGAAAAATTTCTAGCACAATTATTGGATGGTTAAAGAACATTAAAAATAACAAATTCACCCTCTTGGTTTCTCTTGATCTCCTGCTTTTTATTTCTGGACTTCTTCAGATATGGCTGGGTCAACTCCTATACCATTGAATCCATGATCACAACACAGAATTTAATGGATCAGGAAAAACCAAAAGGGTGAATTTGTTATTTTCTTTAACTACCCAAAAATTGTGCTAAAAATAATTTGTGAATAAGCTTGTGCTTATATGTATGAAAATGTGATTTCTAGTAAAGAACTGAAGGTCAAACACTATACTATGTTCTATTAATTATGTAACATGCAGCTGCTCTCTTGTTTTTTCATTTAAAAAGAACAGGATACTCTAATAGAGCCTCAATTTCTGAGCTTAAATAGTTTAGGCCTATCTTTTAAATTTGATCTTATTTACTGAAGTTCTTTTTGGAACTTGGTCAGTTAAGGAAGCTTTGGGGGAAGACTTTAGTAAGCAATTTCTCATATGTGTTCATGCCCTTGATTTTTTTATGGTAATTTTATTAAAAGTTACAATTAAAAAGATAAAAATCAATACAAGTTAAAAAAGAGAAGAACAAAAAGAAAAATAGAAAATGCAGAATGAAAAAATAGAAAGAAAAATAGAAAAGAAAGTAAAACTAAGAATATAGTAACGAAAAGAAATATATAAAGAAATATATTGTGATTCTATCTAATCACACATGCAAACATTTTTTGTAAGTTAATCACCTTCTCTTAAATTACAATAAATAATCTCCTCATCCCATATCTCATCTCTTATGTATAAACAAATCCTTAAAGCTTCTTCAGTCCTGATTAGCAAAAGTCCATTAGGCATTACTAGAGATTACAGCATGTCTATTTTAACCTTGATCAAATAAATCAACCTTATATTTTTTCCTTTTCCTTTTAACAATTTTGATCTTTAGTCTCTTCAAGTAATGTCTCAGAACTTGATTTTTTTTTCATGTTTTTTTGTCCTTTCTCACAAAATTTTTCAATGCTTTAATTAAATTATTATTTAATAATAATAACTTTTTTGTAAATCCAATTTAGGAATATTATCCAGGTCACTCTCATGGTTTATTATTTGTATGTTTCTTTTAATTAATAAGACATCAGCCAGTTTCTTTTGTATGTGCATAGATCCAGTATGCCCATCTTTTTCCATGTCATTCTTGCAGCCTGTTATTTTTAATCCACTTTTAGACTCAATCTTCTAGGTAAAACTTGTTCCTCTTTCATAACATCTTTTAAACAAAGTTTGTCTATTGAGGCAAACATTTCTAAAGTTTATTCTGTTTCAAATTAAGATTAGGGTTAGGGTTAGCCTCAAATGATTCCTGGCTGCTGAGGTTGACATTTCAAGGTTCAGACCAAGCACTTTTTTCAGGGTCAGATTCAGAATTGGAGGCCTGAGCCTGAGTCATGACAAAATTAATTTCTGGGTCCATTGTTCCAAAATATCTTTCAATATGCCCAGTGTTAAAATATTTTCCTTTGTCCTGTATTAATAAGTCAAATTTAAGTGTACTCTTTAATTGTAATCTTTAGTTCCTTCTGGTTCTCTTCTGGTGTCTGAACTTTAAAGTCTTACCCTATCATGTTTTTTGAAAAAAAGAATTCAAAACAAAAACATTTCCCCCCAGGAAATTATAATGAATTCCCAATTCTTAGTTCAAATCCATCTAGACCCTTAGTCTGTTTGTAACATTCCAAAATCAAATCACTGTGATTTAAAAAAAAAAAAACTGCTTACACTTGTGTTTAAAACTTCTTTTGCTTTGACAATGCTGTCAAACTTCTCAATCCAGAGGTTCCTAACAGCTGAAAAGCAGTTAATAAGGATCTTATGAAAATGATTAGAAAAGGAAGTACAGTTTGCAAACCCAGTGTCCTTTTGAAGGCCCTGACCATGATTTCACCAAAAAAGATGGATATCCCTTTATCTCCTAAAACTCGAATAGAATAGAATAGAATAGAATAGAATAGAATAGAATAGAATAGAATAGAATAGAATAGAATAGAATAGAATAGAATTCTTTATTGGCCAAGTGTGATTGGACACACAAGGAATTTTTCTTGGTGCATATGCTCTCAATGTACATAAAAGAAAAGATACATTCATCAAGAATCATAAAGTACAACTCTTAATGATAGTCATAGGGTACAAATAAGCTACAAATCTGCTAAAGACCACTGTCTTGTGGTCTACTCATGAGGAACAATTGTATGGAGCATTTGTGAGCAATCTCAAGTCCTCTCCTTGAGGAATTACTTCGAGTTGGTCTACTCGCTAGCTCTTCAGTTCATTGCAGTTCTGTTTTTACCATATCTTCCCTGGAAGTCCTTCATGGCCTTCATTTATTATGGTTGGTTTTTTGTGTTATTTATTTACAATAGTCTGAATTTCCAGTCTATCAAATACTTTGGCTTTAGGTGACTTGAGAAAAGGGGAAAGTAGTACAATCATATTTGAGGATATATGTGTGGAGTTTTTTTTTTTTTTTCCCTTTTTGGAACTAAGTTGCCTGCTTTTAAATTTGTTGCTATTCCTTTCCTCCCAACTGGAATGCATGTTCTCATTTACCAGGGTTTACACTCCTTCCTTCTTATAAATGAATTTGATGCCCCAAATCACTGTTTAGCTTATGTTGGTTGTTGTGGTTTTTCTTTTCTTTGTATTTGCTTAATTTAGCTTGTCTGGTGAAAGCAACCCATTGAACCTTGTTTGAACCTTGGATTCAGTTTGCTTACCGGCTGATTAGATCTGGAACGCCTATTGCTGGCAGTGCAAATGTAACAGCATTGTGTGCGGAGTTTACATTTTGACAGTTCTGCTTTAAAAAGAGGTCAGAGTGGTTGGTACCTCATTCTTGCCTGGTAAATTAGTAAACAACATCTGCTTCCGTTGTCTGCATTTTTGATTACATTCATTGCCTTTCATAATTTGGGCTGAATTAAAGTCGTACAGTAGAAAACTACAGAGATTAGATTTTTTTCCCCCCATTGGATTTTAAGCTTTATACAGTTTAATGTTTGACGTGTGAACTTGTTGCAGTGAACCTAGGAAAAAAATACTTCCAATTAATGTATTTGATTATTAAAACTCAACAGTATATTTCCTCTCCTGATTTAGTTTTGTAAAATTTCAGGTAACCGCTAGGGAGAAATCTACAATACATTCTGGCAAACCAGGCTCATTTTTTAGCTGCAACCTTTGAAATATCAAAGCTATCTTGATGCTTCATCCATCAGTGTAGTTTACAACATAATATCAGCTATGCAATAAAATATAACATCAGTTTGAACAGAATTCTAAATCTTTAGCGAAAAAGTTTCACTTTTCTCCAGGCAGTGGAGAACTTTATAATATAAAGTTAAAATAATTCTGGCTTGCTTGTGGGAGAAGATCTGTAATGAGAGTAGAATTGCCCTGGAATAGTTTGCAAAAACAGTCCTATAAGTGAACAATTCTTATGATTAGGAATTTGTGAGCTGATAACAAGGTGAAATCTCCATAATTTCTGCCCCTACATTGTTGTCCTGTTCTTTCCAATACCTCGCCAGCTCCTCCTTGCAGCAAAAGCGTGAGTATATTGTGTGTCTGTGTGTATCTTCAGTTGCTTTCTTGAAATTCGGGTGTTGGTTTCTTTGGAATGAAAGGTTTCAAATCATCAGTTTTGGTCCAAAGCGATTGCCTCATATTCTTAAAGGGAAGGGTGGGGCTTATTCATTATTTCAGAAGGACTTAAGAGCCGAGGTGGCGCGGTGATTAGAGTGCAGTACTGCGGGCTACTTCAGCTGACTGCTAGCTGTAGTTTGGCAGTTCAAATCTCATCGGCTCAAGGTTGACTCAGCCTTCCATCCTGTCCAAGGTGGGTAAAATGAGGACCCAGATTGTTGAGGGCAATATGCTGACTCTGTAAACCGCTTAGAGAGGGCTGTAAAAGCACTATGAAGCGGTATATAAGTCTAAGTGCTAATGCTATTGCTATGAGCTCTATGATGTATATCCAAGGCAGACTCTACCCTTCCTTTTAACAATATGAGACAATCGCTTTGGATCAAAACGGATGATCTGAAAGCCTTTCACTGAAAAGAAATCAACACCAGAATTTTAGGAAGGATCAGAAGATACACACACAGACACACAGGCACACAAACTTCTTTGCTGTAAGAAAGAGGTGGAGAAGAGGTGCTGGAAAAGACAGGACAGAATTCTGTCCAGTGCAAAATTCAGCTATTAAGGAGATGGGTAAATAGGATTAAAAGAGAATTACTTTTGTGTTTTTCTTTCCTCCCATACATTTGAACTAGGAATGAATTTTATATACTATATCTATAGCAATCTGCTATAAAAATATTGCCTTTTCTTTAGCATCCCCCAAATGGCTGTGAAGTTTTAATGTTAAAAGTTTAGACATCTACAAAGTAATTAATAGATATGGTAAACATGTGAATTAGAAGTGATGAATCCTGTCATCTAGTATGTGTTCCTGCAGTTTGCTTTTCTTCATATCTATGCATGTAAGGTCTTGCTTATGTGATCAGAAACTCTTTCCAGACAAGTGTATACCATATTTTTCAGAGTATAAGATACACCGGAGTATAAGATGCACCTTAGTTTTTGGGGAGGAAAATAGGAAAAAAAAAAATTCTGCCTACCAGGTATTCATCTGGCTAGTGTCCTTAGTCTGGTCAGCTTCCACACATTAGTTTGCTGGTTTTGAGCACACTCTTTCTCTCTCACTACGCTCGCACGAGCCGGATTGGGTATAAAAAACAGTTTCTAAAGCACAGCTGATCATCGGAGACAGAAACAATGAGAAAAGCAGGTGTAGTGTGGAAGATTGCTTCACTTGCTAGTGCCTCATTAGGGCTGAAAAAAAGCTTCGAAAAAGCTACATTCGGAGTATAAGAAGCACCCAAATTTTCAGCCTCTTTTAGGGGGGGGAAAAGTGCGTCTTATACTCCAAAAAGTACAGTAAGTATCTCTGATTAGCATGGCTTTTGTCTCTGAGCTTAAGCAGAATAGCTAGATTTAGACATAATCTTACACCATTATGCATTTTGTTTCTTTCCAACTTGCTAGATCCAACATACATCGTTTTCAGCCTTGAATTATTTAGTCAGGAGAAATTTGAAAGTAAAAGCTGCCAAACTCCCCATGCCAAATTACTGCCCTAGTTTTTATTTGTTTTTGTTGTTGTTAAGATGGATGCTGGGACCTGATGCTTTTTGGAAAGGAATATTAAAATGTGTTCCTGTAAATAAGCTTTTGGCTTCTTTTTTTATAGCCACAATGAAGAACAAACTCTAGCCCCCAAAAGTCAAGGGGAAAAAAAAAAAAACCTGTCTGGAATTTACACAGTTGGCCCTCAGACAAAATGAGAAAAGAGCTGATAAGATGGAGTCAGCCGCTAAAGGGAGGAGGTTGCCTGGGCGGTTTGATTCGGACAAGGAGGCTTGCCATTTTTGACTGGCACCTACGTTGCTCAGGGTTAGGCTGGTATCTTCTTCCTGGGCTGTTATCCAAGGGCTGGCTGTCTTGACTATGCAAGAGCGCCAAATCAGTCTGGGTGTTAAATATGTGCAGCTTTCATACTACAGATTGTGTTAGACTAACAGTGTCACGTGGTATGCATATTAATGTGGATCTTACCCAGTTTCTACTTCCCAAGCCGCTGTAGAAACCAAAAGCCCTTATAAATCCATATATATCTGGATTTCTGAATGATGTAGTGCTGCTTGCCAGGAAAAGAATAACTCTGGCATCTTTCAGAAAGGCTTTGGAAAAGAGAGCTCTCACATGGAGTATTTTTTTTTTTGAAATATTTTTTAAATCCATTTTTATTTCTTTAGAAGTATATTTGGAGCCTATGTTGCTTTTTTTGTGCAATGCTGTGGTTTTGGTACTGAATTAAGTTATGCCGTTTTTGCAGCTTAATTGTTGTTTTGCTTCATTATGATCATTGACGACTGAGAGTCAGTTGATTTCAGTGGTATACTGGACAATAAATAAACAAAAAATAGGTACCTATAGTAAAATTTCAATTTAACAGACTTTAGATGCAATGGACAAATTTGATACATGGCTTTTAGAATCTGCCTATCACATCAAGGCTTTATTGCAAATGATGCTATTTATGTCCGTTATATAATTAACAAAATGATGCAAATTCAGATCCTTAGTTAGTAGTTCATTTAAATAAGGTTTTACTGTATTGGTTAAACCACTTAGAAAAAAAAAACTCATTACATTGGGGCAATTGCTTACAAAAATTCATATTTTAGAAACAATTGTACTGCAGTGTATGTTATTAAAAAGTATACTGAAAAATGTGTTAGAAATGTCTCTTTAAAAAAAATCACAAGTTGATATCGAAACAAGTTGGAAAGGTTAACATTGAAATGCCTTTCTTATCTCTGATCGTTTTAACATTTGTTTGGAACAATAAAAGACATTGGAGGAATTATTAATGGTTTATTTCCTAAAAGATTAACATTGCCCTCTAGATATGGGAGAAAGGAAACTTTGCTGAAGTCTTGTTATCAGTCATTTCGCCATCCCATTGTGCTCATTCAGGGGCCAAACTAAATCAGGAACAGTATCAAGTTTTTGAAGAAAAAATCTGGTTCTTCCAGGCCACACTTTTAAAAATGGAATTATTCAGTAAATATCATAGACTCTAGAAAAAGTGCAGAGGAGAGCAACCAGGATGATTAGGGGACTGGAGGCTAAAACATACGATGAACAGTTGCAGGAACTGGGCATGGCTAGTCTAGTGAAGAGAATGACCAGGGGAGACATGATAGCCGTCTTCCAATATTTGAGGGGCTGCCACAGAGAGGAGGGGAGTTGACCCGAAGGCTAGACAAGGAATAATGGATGGAAACTGAACAAGGAGAGATTCAACCTAGAAATGAGGAGGAACTTTCTGACAGTGAGAACAGTCAACCAATGGAACAGCTTGCCTTCCAAAGTTGTGGGAGCTTCATCACTGGAAGCTTTCAAGAAGAGATTGGACCGCCATTTGTCAGAAATGGTGTAAGGTCTCGTGTTTGGGTGGGTGGGGGGTTTGGACTAGATGACCTACAAGATCCCTTCCAACTCTGTTAATCTAATCTGTAAAGTGAGGACTTAATGCAAAAACCAGCACAATGTCTTTATATATTTCTGGGACCCTTTTCTTGAAGTACCTATCTGAAAGAATCTCTTCATTTAAAGTGGCTGATAACTAGTATTTTACTGACAGTTAAGATCTGCTTATTTATTTTCATCAAGGATTGATAAAATGCAAATGTCTCAGAATGTCTGTTACAAAAATATTTAGCTTTAAATTCCTACAATACAATTGAAAGTTTTATACATTTCTTTGCAACAATAAAAAGAAATTACTTGCTCATCTATAAAAAATGCTTGGTGGAATGTCTCCGTAGGAAGCAGAAAAAGCTTGCAGTCAGCAAAAATATTTTCTTCCAAGCCATAATACTGATTGTTTAAGAATTCCCCACCACCCCGGGCTAGTGAGAAGTCCAAAAATAGCACAACAGAATTCAATTTTCTTTGGATTAGAACACAAAGGGGACTTAGTATGTAATATTTACTTTATTTACAAATAAACAATGCTTAGCAGGAATTTATCCTGAATATATAAGTAAAGACTTAGAAAATGAAAGTTGAAGAAGTTTGAGACATGGATTCCCCCCTCCCCCAAAAAACTAATACTCTTTCCACCAGAAATAACTAGAAATCTCCTATAGAAATTCCTAATTTGGAATAAGTGAACTACTTTGAAATGCAGCATTTTACCAATTCAAAAGGTATAACATAAAGAATTTTATCTGTTATTTTAATGTGAGTTAAATAATGAAAATGAACATGTTCAACATTCAAGTTGCATCTCTATACCTGATTGAGCCTAGTCCTCATAGTGTACCACCCAAAACATGAGAAAACATGTGCTTTATTTCTCTGGGCTATGAATACAACAGTGAAACCTATTTACATTTGTTCTATCTTGCTCTTTCTCTCACCTATTTTTACTCCTCATATATTTGTTTTGGGGTATCATATACTCTAAATGACCAAACTACATATGAACAAATTAGATCAACACCCTTCTTTCATATTGGCCTCTTACTGCTGTCTTTGTTTAGCATTGACTTGTTTTTTATATTATCTGAGTCCAATGGGAGAATGATTCGTGTTTGTTTTTCTTTTGAGGCTTTAAATTGGGGAAAACTGTTGAGGAAAACCAATGAATAGGAAGAAGAAAAACGATTTTGTTATGTGAAAAGGGAGGGGGTGCAGAAAGTTCTCCTTGCAGATTTAGTTTTCATGAGAAGAAAACATGAAAAGAAGTATTTCTGAGTTGATGTGTTTATGCATAGATGAAAGCTTATGATGGAATGGTGTGTTTCTGACTGCACATGAGGGCTGGTATAGAGATCTGGATGTCCCATAGTTGGTTGTAAGTCAGTGCGGTTGTTAAGAGAGATGACCACATGACCACTTCACTCAACAACCACAATCGTGGTTCTGCCAGTTATGGTCATTAAGGTGGACCAAAAGATCTGCCTACCAAAGGAGGGAAGGTAGCTCTTCTCCATGCCCAAACGCAATTCCAGCAATGAAGAAAGGAAGACAGATGGTTAACATATAAAGATTTTCTAGTATAGGAAAATAGAGGCAGCAGAAGACATCAAGGGACTCTGAAGGTGGGATGCATTCAGAGACAATGGTTCTGCCCTTTGAAAAGCAGTCCCACTGTTTGGTCTTTGGTTTTTATTATCAGTGGCTGGAAATCAGGGTGGATTTGATTTAAATCGAGTCGATTTAAATCATGATTTAAATCATGATTTAAATCACTAGTAAAAAGACTTGATTTAAATCAACTCGATTTAAATCATAATTTTTAAAGAGCAACTGTCATCTCTGCTACTCCTTTGACCTGCTGTTGACTCACCGATAGTCCCATTGTTGCAGAATATACAGCCTTGTGCTACATAACTAAGCTCCATTTCATTTATTTATTTATTTATTTGTTTGTTTAAATTTCTATACCGCCCTTCTCCAATATAGGACTCAGGGCGGTGAACAGCCAAAGTAAAAACAAGACATACATACAAAACATACAAAATCTAAAAACTGATTAAAATAATTAAATATTTTGGCCGTAATTAAAACAATTCCAATTTAAAATCAGTTTAAAATTTGACTCAAGCCAGCCCAGCTAGTTGAAATAAATGGGTTTTCAGGGCCCGACGAAAAATCCGGAGGTCTGTTATTGTACGTAACTCTGGGGGGAGATTGTTCCAGAGGGTGGGCGCCACCACAGAGAAGGCTCTCCCCCTGGGGGTCGCCAGCCGACATTGTCTGGCGGACGGCACCCTGAGGAGGCCCACTCTGTGTGAGCGTACTGGCCGGTGGGAGGCTATTGGTGGCAGAAGGCGGTCTCGTAAGTACCCCGGCCCTAAGCCATGGAGCGCTTTAAAGGTGGTCACCAACACCTTGAAGCGCACCCGGAAGACCACCGGGAGCCAGTGCAGCTCGCGCAGGAGAGGTGTCACGTGGGAGCGGCTCGTCGCCCCCATAATCCCCCGCGCGGCCGCATTCTGGACCAGCTGGAGCCTCCGGGTGCACCCCAGGGGGAGCCCCATGTAGAGAGCATTGCAGTAGTCCAGGCGGGAAGTGACAAGTGCCTGAGTGACTGTGCGTAGGGAGTCCCGATCTAGAAAGGGGCGCAACTGGCGTATCAGGCGAACCTGATAGAAAGCCCCCCTGGCCACGGCCGTCAAATGATCTTTCATGCTGAATAAACTAAATTATTTATGTATCTTAAATAGAAAACTATCTTACGATAGATTTTTACCCCAAAATTTTTTTATTAAAATAAATTCAATAAAAATCACAAAAATCTGATTTAAATAAAAAAATCCGATTTAAATAAAAAAAAAATCCGATTTTTTTGATTTTTTAAAAAATCAATTTCCTGCTGGAAATTAAATCCTCAGGGGTCCTGGACTCTGGTAGGTCTAGCTAAAGTGTCTAGGACTTGGTCTAGTGGTGTAGTCTGGGATAAATTTGAACCAGTAACTCTTGAGGAAGTGAACAAGGATCTCCGCACTTTTAGTTGAGCCACTTGTTTGTTGGACCCTTCTGATTAGTTAAGGCAGCCTGGGAGATGAATTGTGATTGGATTCATGCTATGGTGGCAACATCTTTGAGGGAAGAAGTTGTCTTTCGGCCTTGAAGGAGGTGAAGGTGCACCCCATCTTCAAGACTTAACAATATAAGACAAGTGTTATCCTTTCCCCCTCCTAAAAGGAAGTTGTTGAAAAGATGGCAAAATTGCAGATGCAGAGGAAGCTGGAGGAAGTGTGTTATCTAGACCCATTTTATTCAGAATCTCAGGCTAGAATTCAATATGGAGGCATCCTTGGATGGACTTGTAGATGATCTGTATGGTTGGAGCAGTGTATCCATTCTTGTTCTCATTGATCTCTCCATGACTTGTAATATTGTTTTATAGTGGTTTTTCTTCTTCCTTTGAGAAAGGTCTTGGCTATGGAAGAAAGGTCATTTCCTAGTTCTTCCTTTGTTAAGTGCCACAGGGTCAACCCCCTCTCTCCTTTTGTTCAACATCTATATGAAACCACTGTGGATATTATTTGCCATTTCTTGACGGTCTGCCTATCTCTCATCATTTCAACCCAGCTGGTTCAGGCCAACAGGACTGCCATGCTCTGTGTTCTTTCAATCAAACAGTTTCATCTATTGTGATCCCAAATCTCTGTTGCTGTGTTTGTCCTCTGGAATGAGGTTCCAAATGATATCATGTGGCTCCCACTCTGATAGCATTCCAGAAAGACTTGAAGATCTGGATGTTCCCTCAGGCCTTGGGTTAGGCTGATTGGAGCCCCAGGGAAATACACTCAGTGTTGTTGACCAGATTTGCCATCTCATCTTGTTCTATCTTCCCTTTCTTGTTCCTTTGTTTTTAATATTTTACTTTATTTTTTCCTATTTTATTGTATAATGCCCAGATTAAAAAAAAATGGTGTTGGGCAGTGCCTAAATTGAATAAACAAAACAAAGCTATAATAATGCAGGCAACAGGGTGGAGAAGGATACCAGTTTATTTGGAGGAAGCAAATATAAGCCCTTTGTCATTTCATGCTACAATCAAATAATAAAATAGAAATCAAAGTACAACCCTGTCATATAGCTTTTGCTAAATCTTAATTCCCATAGCTGTTTTTCCTGGGCATATATCTTCTCTATGTATATGTCTTCTTTGAGATTTTGTCTCCTCTGGGTTTATGTCTTCTCTGGGCCTATCTTTGTCTCCTGCAGCCCTATTCAAAATTGACTGAAGTATTCACTGAGAACGTAAAATGTATGTACTAGATTGCTAGTTTCAGACCTTTGGAGATGACCACTGGCGTTCTGAGGAAATAATCTTTCCATCAAAGCAATAGAGATGCCCTGTTTCATATATTTTCCCTTACAGCCATTGACTTAGTGTATTGATGCAGAGTTAAGGCCAGTTCCACATTCATTAGGAAAGTTTTTTTTTAAAAAAAATAAAATATGTTGTACTGTGTCACTAGAATAATATCCTTATATAATATCCACCTTTTCAGTAATTTTCTAATGAGCTTTTGTTTAACATTCAATGTGTTTGATACTCATATTAAAACCAATGTTGTTTAATTAATAAAATGCTGGACTACAGTTGGAAAACCAATGTCTACTCTTAAGCAGAGAAGCTCACTTTCTCTCATCCCAATTGACCTCAATTTATTGTAGGGAAAATTGGAAGAGCAAACTCTGTATTATAGTATTGACTAAGTTCCTGGAGGAAAGGTACTATATAAAGCCAACAGAGATTTGATTCTCATCCTTGGATGTTGTAAAACTATTTTAAACATCCTTTCCTCTGCTTGTATCTATACATATTTTTGTTTGTAGGAAAGTTGATTTAAAAAAAAAGAAAGATTATTATTGAAGATGGGATATCTTTTCTGTCCCTGGTTGCAGAGGCTGTGTTAGCATATAGTACTGTGAAGATGTAATGGCACTCCTGTGATTATTCTCTCTCTCTTTTTTTTCATTTGCAGGTGTACAACTCAAATAAGGACAACCAAAATGAAGGCAGTAAGTAATTTATTATTTAGTAAAAAAAAAAAAAGCTAATATCGAGCAAATGATTTTTTTAGACTTGAATGCTTGAATAAGCCAGCAGATGGTGCTCCATAATCTACTCTAACCTTCTGTATGTTGTTGCTTTAAACTTTCAGGTATAGTTTTGGGGGTCAAGTGGTTTCACAGTAACAGTAAAGGCTGACAATCACTGTATTAAACAAAAGAGCTTTATAGCTGCTGGAGTTCCAGCAAGTAAACATCTGGATGCAACCCAAGAACTGTGGAGTTCTGAAACTGGCTTTGTTGCAAATTGTGTGTTTCCTTTGGCGAATTATTTAACAACCTTTTGTCTCAGTTTACACAACCCAGGCACAGAGGTTTACAGAAGGGAAGTGAGAAGGAGAACTAAGATTTTTCTTCTTCTGAATCTTAGTTCCTTGTTTTACTTTCCTTAAAATTGAATGAATAGAAATAAAATATCTTGTGTTAAAAGGAGTTTATCCAAAACCTGAGTCTGCCCCCTAGACTGTTGTTGAGCAGATGTATTTTTGGAATGAAAGGCTCTTTGTACATATGAAATAGCACTCTTTAAATATTTTCCTCTCTTTACCCCAAATATTGGACACAGCAAATGGCTTGATATGTGTTTTGCCGAGCAACTTGAACTTCTATTGCTATTTAAAATGTGTTCTCTGTTTCTAAGCAGGGAGCCAGCTTGCAAATATCGCTGCAACTGGGGGGGAGGGGTTCTTTCTTTCTTCTCTTTACAGCTGCTGCCCTACAGTGACATAGCAACAAATCTCTTATTTATCTTGGGTGTGGCTTATAAAGTTAGTGTGGGTTTTCATGTTGGTTATTGAGTTTGGGAATACGGATGAAAGGCATTCTTTTTAACCCTGCAAGCTCAGAAATACTTGGAACACAGTAAAAGAAACTCCTCCTATTGCTCCCTTCCCTTTTTTTTCTAAGAGCAAGCAGCATTCAGTTGAAACCGTCATGAGCTCATCGTCCCTTTTCATCCTAAGGGATCCCTGCTGGTTGTGTTTCTTTATAAATAGAATGTTGTTCCTAGTAAATTTGAGAAGCAGCTTCTCCAGCTGTTGGGTCACTCCGGCTGACAGAGACTATATACAGTAGTGGTCCAGTTTCTCTTGCTGCTTTCAGTTGATAAATGCCATATAATTTTAAACCCACACTTTCCTTTCTTCCCTTCCCAACAGTGCAAGATTTACATACCTATCATCTCTTTAATAGCACTAGTGTGTCAAACAAGACGGCACAATTAGAGGTAATTGCACCTCAGCAGATTGTGAGAGTATGTCAGCCTAGTGTTTCTAGGAATCTCTCTTCCTACCAGTCGTATGTTCCTGTGTTAAGAAATGTAAAGAAAAAAGCAGTAGAGAAGCTTGCAGTGAGACAAGTTAGCCGCTGGTGACTTTGACTAATATATACGGAGCAAAACCATGGTTTAATTTTTCTGTGACACGGAGACTTCCTGTCTCTGACTTTTTAAATTTAGAATTCTACAAAGTAGTCCTCGACTTACAACAGTTTGTTTAGTGACTGTTCAAAGTTACAAAGGCACTGAAAAAAGTGATTTAAGATTGTTTTTCACATCCCTGTGGTCACATGATCAAAATTTAGACACTTGGTAACTGACTCATATTTATGACGGTTGCAGTGTCCTAAGGTCATGTGATCACCTTTTGCGACCTTCTGACAAGGAAAGTGAATGGGGAAGCCAAATTCACTTAATCCCCGTGTTACTAACTTAACAACTGCAGTGATTCACTTAACAACTGTGACAAGGAAGGATGTCAAATGGGTCAAAATTCACTTAACAACTGTCTCACTTAGCAACATAAATTTTGGGCTCAATTGTGGTCATAAGTCAAGGACTACTTATAAAGAGGAAAACCATGATTTTATTTTTTTGTGACACAGCTACTTCCTATTGCTAGATTTTTAAATGCAGAACTCTATTTAGGCGAAAGGAAGAAGACGGGTTTCCCCCAAGTAATTTAACTTTAAATTAGGAAGGCATATTAAATCTGCTGAGAATGTGGTAAAAGGGGCAGATAATGGTTTTAGCAATTTTTTCTTTTCTTTTTGGATTCATCCTCTTTTGGGGGGATGTTTAATTTCAAATATTTGAATGGGGGAGGGTTGCACTTATTCCTATTGCTATAGGTCTGCTCTTTTGTTTTGATTTTAGTGGTTTCTTGTATATGACCTGAAATTGCCGTGGAAGTCCAGGCAAAGCTCATTAATCAGAGAAAAGTGTCCAATGACTTATCTTTGTAGTATGCCATAAATTGGTGCCACATTTCTGTGGTTTCAGTAGGAGGAGTATTATCATCAGTTTACCACTATATGACAGTTTTCTGTTATCCGTGGACCAGCAATTGGCAAAATTAACACTGAAAGAATAGTTGAATTTATTTGCTGATCTCTGTAATTATTTTAACTGGGACACCTTTATCCAATCCTCTTCCCTTGTTTCCTTGCCCAGGACATTCCTCTGCTAATAAGAACAGGCATTTCTCTTTTATAGTCACTAGTGGGAGAAGCAATAAAATCTGGGCCACCAGAATGGCGAGGAAAAAAGGAAAACTCAACTATTTTTCTGTACACACAAACCTCCTTTCTTCTCAAATCCTACGTTGGATGGGATTAGTATTAACTGCTGCGGTAAATTCAGAATTGTGTGCTTCTGTGTACAGTTATGTAAAATGTGCAAATACATTTATTTTAGCAACCAGCAACCTCTCCAATGCCATTTTTGCACACCTCAGGTCCTTTCCACCTATATTATTGAACATTGATATTCTTCCATTTTGAGACTGAAAGCAGTTGGGAAAGATAGGACATGCCTATCTTTGCTAAAATATGCTAGATGGCATCATCACCTTCCTATCATATCCCAAAGTCCCTTCACAGCCGCTAAAACTTTGCCTGTCACTTGCCTCATTCCAGTTATAGTGCTGATAGGGAAATAAAAGCATTTTATGTTCTCTGTTCTAATCCCAGGAGTCGATTAACTGAATGCTTTCATATTTTTTTTTCAATTATAGTGGTGGAAGCAATTTCTTTTGTTTTTGCTGGGATTATAATTCAGTGTAGAACTCTTCTCTAGCAGCAACCCAGATCTCTCAAAAGAATTGTGAGTAATTGAGTATGAAAGTCATGGCAAATTTGAGATATTTCTTACTAGCCTTTAAATAAGGAGATTACCCTTAACTAGCATAGATTGGGGTTATTGGGAATTGATATTTCTCTTTTTCCATTATCCTAGGTACAAAACCTATGTTCTGTAGCAGGGGTGTCAAACTGGTGGCCTGGTGACCGGATGCGTCACTTGCAGGCCACGCCCACCCCAAGGGAAAAAAAATATCACGATACATCACATGACGGCAACGTGATGCCCTGAGTTTGACACCCGTGTTCTGTAGGGATCTGCATGGATCTCTCCTCCATCAAAATACAATTATGAGAGCCATACATTTGTTGAAAACCACGGCTGAGAAATCTCCCTAAAACATTTTTCAGTGAAAATCTCCTCCTCCTAGAAAATCACAAGTGAAAGTAGAGCATAAATATCATGGAAGGAAATAATGAGTTGCTACTGGAGCCTTATGACCAGAACCAAGAGTATCTGTAAACTTCAATATTGATTTTGCTGTTTCATTGCTGAAGCACTGTCAGCATTTTCAATGAGCTCTTCTCCATGTCTACATCATCTTTCCTCTTTGGTTAAAAACCAACTCAATACGTTTTAGTGAGTTTGTTTTGTATAAAAAGGTGAAACAAAGGATTCTCTGTAACATTCAGTAGCATTATTGAAGACTGCTGTGGCTCTCAGTGTGAATTCTGAATCTTTATTCACAGTTTTTTTGAGGTGTCCTTTCAGATTTAATGCTGGATCTTATATTAGTGGACATTCAAGTTTATCTTTGTAGTATTTTGAGCATAAAGATATTTGTGGCATTATCAACTTTAAGCAGGCCTATGTTTGCCTTAAAGATAAAGCGGTAACCAGCCCTGTTTCAAAGCTGAAGCTAGCTCCATGTTCTATAGATTGCGGATATTGTTTGTTTGTTTGTTTGTTTGTTTGTTTGTTTGTTTATTGGATTTATATACCGCCCTACTCCCGAAGGACTCAGGGCGGTGCACAGCCACAAAATAAAACACATAAATACAAAAATTTAAAAGCAGAATAAAACCGAATTAAACAATTTGGCCCAAGACAGATTTAACACACCCCAGTAATTTAAAACAGATTAAAATTTACATTATAAAAGAAAAAAGGGCACCTGCATCATGCTTGACCACACCCATACCCGATTTAGCAAAGGGGGAAAACGTCTCGATACGTCACATGATGCTGCCGTGACGGCGTGAGTTTGACACCCCTGCCCTATACCATTTCAGATAGGTGCCTGTCCAGTCTTTTTTAAAAAACCTTCAGTGGTGAAGCACCCACAACTTCTGAAGACAAGCTGTTTCACTGGTTAATTGTTCTCACTGTTAGTAAGTTTCCCCTTAATTCCAGATTGCCTCTCTCCTTAATTAGTTTCCACCCATTGTTTCTTGTCTTGCCTTCTGGTACTTTGGAAAATAAGTTGATCCCCTCTTCTTTGTGGCAGCTCCTCAAATACTGGGATACTGCTGTCATGTTACCCCTAGTTTTTTGTTTCTCTAGACTGGCTGTAGCCAATTCCAGCAACTGTTCTTCATATGTGTTTGTCTCCAGGCCCGTAATAATCTTTGCTGCTCTTTTTTGCACTTCTTTGTGCACTTTGCACAAATCCCCTTGGTGCCCTTTATTTCTTTAGAATTAAGAAAATACAGTACATAATAAACCCCTGCCCAGTGACAGAAAGAATAATGTCCTATAAGGCAGTGGTAAATGAATCCCTTTATGATTCCTAAATATGAGATATGTTTAAGAGCTGCTGTTTTTTTAAATATACATTTTTCTTTCTCAAGTTACCATGTGGGCAGAGAAACCCTTAGGGATTTCTTGAAGCTATGTGCAAGTGTTCCCTTTGAAAAAAAAAATTCAAGAAATATATTTTGCAAAGAATTATGAGCTCTGTTTATTGATAATTTAGCTAAGAATATTAAGATGTATTGCTCTTCTAAAAAGTGTGCCATTTTGAGCCTTTTACTGGTTGCTAGCTATTAATGTAGGATTCCCCCTGCTTTTTTATCCTTCAGCGTTTTGAGACTGTAGCATATCTTGCTTCATTTTTGGGTAGGTTGATGGATTGCTCGAACTACTTAATATATTTAATTGGTTTCTTTTAATAATCCCACGCTTGTGCATTTAAGGCTTATCCACTAATTCCAGTGTCTGAACCTTTTCTCAGTTTTCCTCAGTTTTTAAACTAGTAGATAGACTGAATCTCATTTCCCTGCTCCTTGCTCTGAGTGAAACAACTCTTGAAAAGTTCCTTTTGAAACTGAAGAGAGGTTATTAGTTCAGGATGCCAGCCATAAATTAATACACTTGCACAACAATTTAGATTTCATCTGCAAGCCAAGTTGCATATTAACCATTCAGACACAGGAATCCATTCATGTAGCGTTCAAGAAAACACACTTGTTTGTTTCCAGCTACAGCAGTTCCAGCTGTGAAATGATAGATAGAGCTCCATCTATACATCTGGTATGTATATAGTTTATGGCTCCGGTAGGCTTATGTGATAAAAATTATATGAACATTTCTTACAAGAATCACTCTATTTTGTGGAACCCTCCATAATCAACAGCAACTTTTGTTTATATCTGCACTGATGTTTTGCCTATTAAAACATTTAGGTAATAAACTTTATAAGAGATGTTTCAGATTTTTCATTTCAAAATCGATTTTGGGTGTGTAGCTACTGTATTTTTTAAAAAAGTTAACACTGAGCCTCTAAGAATCAGTCTCCCAAAATCAGATCTCTGAAGCTGGGAATTCCTGTTTTGGTATTTCATCACAGCCCTCTGTTATTTCTTTATTTAAAACATTTAAATTCTCTCTAAACTCCAACAGGGATCTGAATAACACACAACCAGACTGATAAAAAAAAAAAAATCACTGTAAAGCACAAAAATAGACAATGGCAAATAGCAGCTGCAGCTACAGCAAAAATAGACTCCCTCTCTAATAAGTGTACTCGAATCTGTGTTTCATATTTTAGAATTCCTTCTTAAAATTCATGCGCAAATGGACACATTTGCCACATTTATTTTAGGTGTTATTACATATAAATTCACAACTCCCCATTGAGAATGACACTTGGGTTATTTAGATGCCTTATGCAAACACAGTAGATGTCTTCTGAATAAAAGCATGAGAAGCATCAGGGAAGTTGTTTCTTTATAATAAGCTCTGTTCCTCTTCTTGGTTTGTACTCGGTTGACCATTAATGAGATCCTTTAATGCAGGGGTCCATGACTCCTAGGCTGTAGCCTAGTACTGGGCTGCGGACCATTGGGAACTGGACTGCACAAGCTGTGTGTGAGCGTGTAAGACGCCATTTGTGTAAACGGTGTAAACACCTGCTGCTTGCAGATGGAGCTTCACACATGTGTCTGCCACTTGCACAGAACCATTTCCTCTGCCCCACCGCCGCCGCTGCTGGTCCACAGAGCCGCAAAGGTTGGGGATCTCCGCTTTAAACTGCAAAACTATCTGTCTTTAACTAAAATACTTATCAGTGAGATATTTTTTTCCCATTGGGAAGCGATATCATTCTAACTTGAAGCTGACCAAAACATGTATGAAACCCTAATGGATTTAGTAATTATGTATATATGCATGTATTTATCGTATGTATATGTATATTATCTCTCTCTTTATATATGATGGGAATGGTGCAGTGGCCTAGAGGTGGAGCTCTCACCTCACAATCAGGAGGCTATGAGTTTGATCCTAGGTAGAGGCAGATATTTCTCTCTCTCTGGTCACAATGAGAATTTATCTGCTGAACAAAACTCCGCATTTGTGACAGGAAGGGCATCCAACTAGTAAACACTCTGCTAGCTCCATTCAGTTGCCCAGACTCCACCCTGCAAGGGATTATGGGGTCGTTAAAAGAAAATGATGATGATACTGTTCTGCCCTAGTCACGGACCCAAAGAAAGCAGCACACACAAATTCTGTACAAACCTTAGTTTACTAAATTAAATAAGTCTTTTTCAAACAAAGGCTGTTAATTAACTTTCTTAACAGCCTACAAGAATCCAAAGAATAAATAATCGTAATCTTACTAGGATTGGCAGAAAGCCCAGAAGCAATTTGCAGGACACTGATAAAAGAACTAAAATCCAGACACGAAGAAGAGTGAATGAAGTTGTTCCCTGCAAATTGCCTCAGTTGTCATCCATCCTTAAATAGACTAAGGGAGTGGCCAATTAGCCCCAAGCCTTACTCTTGAGGAGACCTCCTCCTGAGGAGCCACTCCTGCCTTTTGGCAGCTCTGCGCGCCCATGCATTGAGAAGAGGCTCTTCCTCTTCTTCCTCTTCACCCATGGAAGCTTCTGGAGGTTCTGAAGGCCCTGGCTGATTCCCTGCCTCTGGCACCACATCTTCTCCAGCCTCCTCATTGTCCGATTCGAGTGCCAGCTGCACAGCTGCTGGTGTAGCACCACACCAGCCTCCTCGCTGTTGGAATCAGCTACTAGCTACACAGGCTGCTGACGGGCCACAACAGATACTGTACATATGACTATTTCAAATTATTTTAAGTATACTAGAGGGACGTAATTGAATTTTTAATAGCCCTAGTGACAATGCTTGGATATTTATTCTGTAATTTGTTTGTATGATTCTAAGACATCTTCATTAGCATAGAATAAATATTTCATATAGCACAATGATAATGATGATGACAACACCTTTTAGAAGTCTGCAAAATGAAATGAATAAAAGGAACTGTAATGTATTGTTTGTTAAGCAAATCCCTTTGTGGGAGTTATAGCCACAATACTAAAAAGAATGAGGACAGCATGGATTCTTCACTTCCAAGCCAGCAGGGATATCACAGAACAACTGCATCTAAAAACTCAGTTCCAGGAGAATTATACCGTGGCAAAATAGGATACGGTACAGCTTCAAGACTGTACCATATGACTGAGGTTTATTGTAACTTTTGTATTTTAGTGATGGTTATTTATTTTTGTAATTCTAACCATGTGCTAGCAGTCAGTTGGAATGTTTAATAAGCTCTCTTTTTAAAGACTGCGTGAGACCATTAGGTAGCATAGAGTGCCAGGAAATAGCAACTGATCTCACCCACATAGGACCTATAAGCCCCAATTCAGCAACTTGGAATGATAATGGCAGGGTTTTGAAGATATATTTACTTGGTGGGTGTTTAGTCATTCATTCTCCAGAGAGTGGTAGGGTACAATGCCATTTTTGGAATTGTATACAGCTGGAATCCAGAGAGGTGATGGTAGGAGGTGCTGCACAACTCTCAGTGTTTTGACTTTACATTGTGACAAAGTCTGCCAGTAAACCAAGACAGGCATTTTTGTTTTCAATATGGACATATTGATATCACATAAGAGAAAGAAAAATGTAGGTCACAAACAGAATTATATTGATAATAAGTAATGTGGGATTATTTATTTTCCTGATCCTTAAACTATTACATGAGAACAGCGTCAATCATAGTAAGTCAAGACTTTGTCAAAATGATGGAAACATGCTCTGCCCCTTGTGCAGTTGCATACAACATTAAGAAGTGAATGCAAAATAGATAGACTTTGTGTTGGGCCATCTCAATGCACTTGTCATTTGTTTCTCTTGCACCCTTGTGGTTCAGGACCACAACTGCTTTACTCAAACCTTTATCATTGGTTTCCTTACTTGTGTTCCATCACACATACTCATCAACCTGTCCATTCACCACATATCCTTAGTTAGTCATGGGCAATTTAATTTGCTTCAAATTTCAGATTCCTCTTCCACTCCTATGGGATTATTAATAGAAGACTTTCAGAATAATTATTCAGATGCCTGCGTTTTGATACTTATAGTTCTACCCTGGACAGTATTTAGAATTTAGAATATCAGAGTTGGAAGGGAGTAAAAAGTATCTTCAGAAATGTACTCTGTTTTAGGATGCTTTGATATATTTTTAAAAAGGGAAGCAAAGCAAAATAGCGATGTCGCATTTCTATTTCCCTATGACCCTTTTCCTTGGTAAATCCTTTTTTTCCCTTGCAGTGGCCCAGTTGGATAATATGGGTTTCAGCATCGTCAAGAAATGTATCCATGCCGTTGAATCGAGAGGTGATTTTGCCAGATAACAGAACTATATTCTATCTATATAGCAGATGTAAACTTCCTCAGCGTTCTTTCTTCCCTCGATTGTCATAGATACAATCTTGGTTTTCATGACCTGGTTTTAAATCATCTTATGTTGCTGATGGGAGTTCATCTTTAAAATATCGAATGAAAGAACTTTTGAGAATTATACTTTCCAAATGTATTGTTTCTTTTTAGACTCCAACTCAAAGCTGTGTTAGTTTTCTGATTATCTTTTTCTGATTGTAGATATTTTAGACCTTTATGAACACAAACTGTGGCTTATAAAAAGAGTTGTTGAGCTTTAGCTTTTGTACCCCACGACTACAAGTCTGTATTCGATGTAACATTGATTCGATGTTAAATAAAAAACATAGTTTAAGAATATTGGGGTCGATTGAAATTATAGGTTAAATATTATTATTCAACTGTATAACCAAACTGGTGATTGTTTTGAAAAAAAACTCTTTCAAATAATTAAAGTTAAGGTCATTTAACCTCTATGCCTAATTCTTAGAGACATTCTGTACTGCTGTTTGTGTATATGACCTCTCAACCCCAACCCCACACCTAACAACAGATTCTTATATTCCCTCATTTTTTAAAAAATATCTCATTATAGTGGGGGAGTAACTTTTACTAATAATCACATCTGGGTCTTTAATCTGAAACACAGAAAGAAATGCTATCCACTTTAATAAGAAACTTGAAAAGTGTGTAGAACGCTGTGAGAGACTTTTAATTAGTGTAGCTCTGTGAGAAACTGCTTTTTTTGTAAAAGAAAAAAAAAGAAAAAAGAAGAAGCATTAAGTTACTTTTCAACCATTTATCTAAATTAAATAATTTCACTCCATAGGGATCAACGAACAAGGACTCTACAGAATAGTTGGGGTCAACTCCAGAGTTCAAAAACTATTGAGTATCTTAATGGGTAAGTAGAGCTGAAAAAAAAAATAACATGCTGGGATTTTTTCCTGTGCCAATGGTGATATGAATGTAACCCAATGAAAAGAGACTTACCACTGTGAATTTAATTATTTTTTTAAAAAAATCAGCTTGTAATGGAAGATTATCATGCAAGATCTTCATTGCACTACATTGAAATACCTAGTGAAAGGAATGCCTATCACATTTTTCTAGTACTCTTTCTACTTTACAAATTTACCTGCTTTTTAGAAAAAAATCACTTTCTGTTTTGTATTAATATTTATACGCAGGTGGCTAATAATTAAAATGACATCTGCAGAAAAGAAAAACAATCTATCCATACAACAAACTAAATACTATTTCAAAATTATATAAAGAAGAGAAATAAGTACGAAAACACACATCCTAAAGTTGAAATCTGAAATCACTAGGTACCTCCTGCATTTGATTGAATAGCTTCCCCCACCCCACCCAAAAAAAAAAAAAAAAAACAACCCACCAGGGGAAGAAACAGACTGGATCTACATAGGTAGGAATTCTGCCACATCAGAGTAGAAATTGAAAGTGCCCAATTCTGAGATCACATCAGGTAGCATCTTTGTAGCAATGGGATCTGGAGGGGATCAACTCTGTTCAACCTGATGTAATAGAAGATAGCATTCTGGTGCTATCTAGGGCAGGGAAGGTGACAGTCAGCATCTAGAATTGTACTGGAGGTAAACTACTTAACTTTCAAAGCTATAGGTGTCACCGTATATTAAGATATCACATCACTGCCCAGACTGTCAGATTTTGTACCAGCGCCATGTAATATGTGTACAGTCTCTTGCTCCAAGGATGATCATAACTGATGCGTAAGATGTAGCTGTGCCAAAGTCATCATGATTTTTTCCTGAGCTTTCCCATCCCAAATTCCTGCTTAACTGTGGTTTGTGTATTTATGCATTAATTTCTCTTTCTCTCTTTTTACTTGCCATAATGTGCAAATGGTGTTTTTATTGTTTGTTTTTAATTACTCTACTGTGAATTTTTTCTTAGCTTCTCAAGAACAGATTTTTTTTTTAATTGACAGATGGGAATTTCCAGTGCTTTTTAGCTTTGAACCTATGCTACTTCCAAAGTCAATATTCTGACTAAGTGCAAGTTTAAGTGCAAATAATAGGTTCCTATTAGTTTTTCCTAGATAATTAGACCCTAGATACATTGCAGATATTTATTAATATATTGTAATAATTTATAGCTACCTTTCAGAGGGTACAATTTTTCTAAAGGGCTTTACAATCAAAATAAACATTTGTAATTAAAAATACCATGCATATGAAAAAGAGAAAGAAAGTTATTCCTTGGATCCTTATCATAAGACAAGTGGAAGAAAAGACCTGCTGAGCGTCAGTGAGGCCTTCCTTCCCCCTCCTTCCTTCTATATGAAATAAAAGTAGCAAATATTTAACAGGTAATGTTATTTTAGCAGCAGCTCTACAATCTATATAAAATAAGTAAAAAAAGAATTTTGCAACACATTATCAGTGCTGATAAATTTTTGGCTATCTTCAATTGTCATTTAATGGAGGCATTCCATCAAGTTATGTAAACTATTATTTATTTAAACTATTTTTCTCAGTTGGTCATGTGACTTTAAGAACTCTACCCTCTCTCCCTACCTTCCTCTTTTCTTTTCAATTGAAAGTTGGAGGGCAGAAACTAGTGGTATTTTTGCACTGAAGAATAAAACTGAAGAGTAGAAGATTGGAGTTGATGGACAAAATATCAATATATGGTGTAGTTATTTATGGAGAGAAAAGATAGAAATTTAGTGGAAGCATTAAGACTATTTTAAAGAATAAAAAATAAGGCTTGAGAAAATAGTTGCAGTGGTTTGGGCATGTATTGAGGGTAGAGCAGCGGTGTCAAACTTGTGGGCCAGATGCATCACACACTGGCCACGCCCACCCCGGTTTTAGCGAAAGGGGGAAAAGTTGCAATACGTCACATGATGGCGTGTCATCGGGAGTTTGATACCCCTGGGGTAGAGGCAAAGATTGTGATCCGTCAGTACAAAGAGAATGAAGAGACCCTGAAGGCATTGAAGAGAAGGAGGTTGCAGTAATAAATCTCCATGGACATAAAGGATCTTCTGGTCTTGGGGATGGAAAGGACCCTAAGAATCCCTGTGACTAAGAATGAATAATGAACTGACTAAATGGGAAAAACATCTTTCTCTAAGGCAGTTCTAAGTGCAGCCACCTGTGCTATAATTATTAACTAGTCTGAAAAGTGAATACTTGCTTTTCTATTTACTCCCTAATGATTAAACATTAAGCTTGCATAGGACAACCAAGGAATTGATTTGCATAAAACATCAGAACGGAAACCTTTTACTTCCTGACTTTTTCTTAGAACGTTCCCCTTTTCAAATGTTTAGTCTTGTTCTGATAACGATCACTAGAATGGGCTTTTCCCCCCTTGCATTTTCCCATCTATACATAGAAACAAGTGTGGTTAGTATTACTGGTTAACATTTGGTTTAAATGGTAACAGGATCAGGTTGCAGGGAAATATTACTGGTTCGTAAAGTGACAAGGGAATGTGGGTACACTTCTATACTTAATTGGAAACACCAGGTGCTTGATGTGGCTTGGACTTGGAGTCTCTGGTAAACCAATTGTTAGATGTGCAACAGCTGCTGGAAAGCCAATTGCAGAAGTCCTATTTGATTCGATGAGGTTGAGTCTTGAAGTTCCTGATGCCTCCCACTGAAAAAGGCACAATAATTACCAGTTGAATTGTTTGACGATACATTTTTCTCTCTCACCTCTGAGTGATAAATAGTAGTATTGCTTATTAACAAGTGTCTTCTTGACTTTAACAGACTATTTTCCGAATAAGGGGAAAAAAAATCTATAGAGCTAAAAGTCTTCTCCGAAATTAGTTTAGGGTTCATCAGAAGCAGCAAAAATTACAAAATCTGCCATTTAGAACTGTCATTTACAGGATAATTAAAGATATAATAACAGAGCAGTTGTGAATGGTCAAGTGCCATATTTAGCAACCAGACTTCCCTTCAGTAATGTGGTCACATAGCAACTTTCTGCATTATCTGCAGCTTTTAAACAAATCAAAGGAAAGCAACCGAGAAGTTTTAAAACTGAGGAATAGAAGATTGGAATAGAGCAGGGGTGTCAAACTCGCAGCCCGTGTGCCGGATGTGTCATGTGCTGCCCACGACCGGTTTAGCAAAGGGGAAAAAAGTTGCGATACATCACGTAACAATGCTGTGACAATGCACGTTTGACACCCCTGGAATAGAGGGACAGCCAGAGAGGGACATAGGGACAATTGCAATAATAGAAACCTGAGGCTGCCAGTGCATGAATAGTAGTAGCTAGGCTGTTTCTTTCAAGGAAAGGGTATTAATGTTTTATTTACTACTGTTATATGTTCCAGAGAAGTCCTGGCCATAGAGGTCAAAGGCCTCCAACAATACTGATGACTCTAGGAACGGATGGATGGATGGATGGATGGATGGATGGATGGATAGATAGATAGATAGATGGTATACAGACATTAATTCATTTAAAAACATGAAAATTGCAAAGTTCTTGAATCATTTTATAAGAATGCTTCTGGGCAGCACATAATTCTTATAATCTTTTTTAGAAAATAAAAATTATGAATGAGTTTCAGGCAATTCTTTCTTTAGAAATGTACCACCAATACACAGAAATATCAGGGAGGGCTGGAGGAGAGGGTAAAGAGTTTACCTTCTGCTGAATGGATACAGATGGAAGGTGTATGCATACATCTAGATAGAATTGCTGCTCTATGATATGTTATCATGAAAGTATGCCAGGTGTGCCCACTGAACCGCAAAGGTGCCCATTCATGAAACAGGACATACATGATTGGATCTGGTAGCAACAAAAGAGATTCTCAAACATGAGTTTTTGTGATGAAATGGAGATTTGTTGTGCCATCCATATTATTAAAAACAAATAAAAAAAGGAAACCAACCTGATTATTTAGTTGGATTATCTATTAGGTTTTGTGAGGATGATTATGACATATGCACTATGTTTTCTTGAACAAAGTCAGTTCACATATGGTATATATAGGACTGCCTAAAGATAAGTTTAATGAAACAAATAGGACATTGGTCAAATGATGGAATAGGCTGCCAACATTAGGAAAAAGTAACAAATATATACAAGCTGAATAGTTTATTTTATGTATTTATTTATTTACTGTGTATAGTTCTCGTCTTATGATTGGTCGCTTAATGACTTTTCAAAGCTACAAGAGGCTCAGAAAAGATTACTTGCAACTCATTCTTAAAGTTACAATTGCTGCACCACTCCCACGGTCACATGATCACGTATGGGGAGCTTGGCACATTTGCACTTAACAACTGGTTGAACTATGCTAAACAACTATGCTATGGTTGTCTAGTTTCCTGCAATCGTGATCACTATTTGCAATTTTCTTTGCCAATTGAATGAAGTCAGACAGGGAAGAAAATCAATGGGAGAGCCAAAAGGGAAGGTTACAAGGTATTACTGCCTGCAGAAAGATTTCCCCTCACCTCTGCATGGTGTGGAGTGGTGGGGAAATTCCTGTTCGGTGGGGGTGGGTGGGTTAGAGAAATTAAGGTCCTCGGGATGCAAGCCTCTTTTCTCCAGCCCAGCACTGGAGTCCTGTTCCCAGCCTACTTAATGACTTGCAATAACTTACATCAGTGTTCCAAGCCCAATTGTGGTTGTAAACATTATGTGGCTTGTTTGAAGCTATGATTAAAATTAATCCCAGTTCTTGATTTATATGGCATGGCAAACTACAGTTAATCAAAAAATAGTATATAAAGTTTATTGGAAATCTCATTCTGGCTATAATTAAGGACAAAGAAAGGAGGGATTCTAATCCTGGCAAAACACTTTGGTTTAGCATAGTTTATTAAAAATTCCAAATTCAGTTAATTGGATTTCAGACTATGTTACATATACATGGAAGAAAATGTTCTCTATATATACAGTATATATCTGTGATGGTGAACCTATGGCACGCGTGCCAGAGGTGGCACGCAGAGCCCTCTCTGTGGGCATGCGCGCCATCACGAGCTGTTCTTGTGGATTCCAGCATGCGCAAGCGGGCCAGCCAGTTGGCCTTCGTGCTCGCCGGAGCACCGGAAACCCAAACACCAGCTGGCTGGTGGGTATGCTCATGCTGGCCAGCTGTTCTTCTGGTTTCCAATGCACACATGCATGCTGGCCAGTTGGCCTTCGCGCGCGCCGGAGTGCCGGAAACCCAAAGACCAGCCAGCCACTGGTCTTCAGGTTTCCGGCGCTCCGGCTCATATAAAGACCAGCTGGCTGGCACACGCATGTGCATTAGCCAGCTGATCTTTGGGTTTCCGGTGCGCACATACACGCACATGTTCCATTTTGGGCACTCGGTGCCAAAAAGGTTTGCCATCACTGGTATACAGTATATAGTAAAGACGGATGGTATTGCTTAATTTGTGAATGTAATCTCTCACAAAACTTCTGGCATTCTAAATAACCTAGTTTTGAGACTTCTCACAATTACGCTTCTCGAAGTAGTCATTTGAATCTTGAGAATAATTCTTTTGATGTGATCTATATATCTCCCAAATTTTAGCTTTGGGTTGCACTTTAAAATTTAAAGTTCTGAAAAAAATACATCATTCCTTTTTACTCCTGTTTATGTTTTCATGAAAAATTCTAATGTAGGCTATTCAATTGTGAGAGTTGGTTTGCTGTTGCAATTAAGATATTAGATTAGAAGCCAAGTTCCTGTTTTAAAATTAAAGCCAGCTGGGTCATTTTGGTCTAGTCTCTCTCTTTCTGTCCTAGAAAAATGGTATTAGCAAGCTACTTCCAAAAAAATATTGCCAAGAAAACTGCAGGACACTTGTCCTGGCAGGTATTAGGAGTTAAAACTGACTTGAAGGAACACATTTCCATGGTAATTCAGATATATGAAAGATTTCCATTAACTTCTAATAACGTTACTTATGTGTCAGTTTCCTTCTGAACCTAGAATGCTGTTAGTAGTCTAATATTTATTTATTTGTTAGATTCTGTTTTAGAAGGAAACTCAGGCATACTGTGTACAATGGTTCTTCTCTTACCTTAGAAAAATCATTTTCCATGATTGGATTACCATAAGAACATAAATGTTTAGCAGTCTATGTCTGGTTGGTAGAGTAGTTTTAAACTTTTACTCCTATACTAGAGAGCCTAAGAAGAAAGGCTTTTAATATGATGCTTTGAGGGAAGAAGACCAGACTAGGAATCCAATGTCATGAAGGTCACTATCCTTGTGTTGTAAAGCTATAGTAGTAGAAACTTGCAAGTCTGAAGATGCTTCCATCTCCCGCCTCCCTTTCTCCTTTTTTCAAATTAGAGATGTTTATTTACAATACATTACTATTCAGGACTTGGTTTCTTTTGTCTGATTGGTCCTCTTATGTTTGACCGTTGTCTTGTCCTGTCTTCCTCCTGTCCTTCAAGACCTTTCCCTCTGCCCATCATAGTTTTTTTCCCCATTTTTTCTAATCAGTCTTCTGTCTCTTTCATCAACTTAAAAGGAAAGCCAGTTTTACTGTGCTGTAGCTTCTGGAATTCTACAAATTATGCATTCACTTTGGTTAAATGAAGTGACATTTCTGTTTCTCTTTTGCCCAAAGGAAAGTGCTGGAAAGCAGTCAGTTACCACAGTACAGTGAGGAGGGGAACATCAGGGAAAATATGTTCATTTGAAAGGTGATTGCCTGTATCCCTGATTTGGTTAAGGGATTGGTTTTGTGGTATTTTTTCTGTCCCATCATATCTGGCTTCATGGAGTTTCTTATTCCCATTCCTTCATGGTGGCATCTTCAGGAATGTTTATACTTGGTTCCCATCAAAATTTAAAAATAAATTTGAGAGTAGGCAAATTGGACTGTTGACATTCTTTTGGCAGAACCACACAGGAGACATGCTTTTCAGTTTTGGCCTTTTTGTGATGAATTTATGAATTCTTGTCAATCTGTCTCAGGTCACTTTCCAAACTAAATTTGGGGCTTTTAAAATGAAATAGAGATCTTTTACAGAATATCATTTTGTTTTCTGAATATGTATCCTGAAAAATGACCTCTTTAAGGCCCTTGCCACAGATTGTTATATTCCAGTCATAGTTTTCAGAGGTCTAACCTTTCAAGCCAAGAAAAAAATATATTATCCAGCTTAATTTAAGTTCTATTCAAAACATGTTTCAGGAAAAAAAATTAGGTAGCATTTGTCCTGATAATGATAGCTACAATCTCCACATCTTACATCATATTTATTGTAGTGAAGCCTCTGAACCTGAAAAGTGATGATAACCTGGAAGGCAGAGAACTAAATAATTTGGCTTTTGTAGGAAAAGAGGAAATACATCACTTTTGTCTGTGATTCGAATCTTGTGTGTTGTGTTTAGATTTAGATGTCAATTCAAGATTCTGAGGCCTGAAAGGGCCTGAAACAGTATCATGTGAGCAATATGCGTATGTTAAACATTAAACCAAGACTGGGTGTGTTGCAAAACTGAATCCAGGTAGGGAATGATGATTGTGAAGATGATGAATGAGGAAAAGAGAGATTATTTGATACAATGTTTTATATCTAAAGCACCTAGACATGATGAAAAGGGATCGTCAGCTGATGATCCCAGCTGAGTTGCCTGATCAGCAGAGTCTTTTTTTCTTTTAAAAGGCTCTGACGATCCAAGCTGAGTTGCCTGATCAGCAGAGGCTTTTAAAAGAAAAAAAGCCTCTGCCGATCAGGCAACTCAGCTGGGATCGTCAGAGCCTTTTGAAAGCATTTTTTTACAACCTCTTCGCCGAAGAGGTTGTAGAAGAAATGGTTTTAAAAGAAAAAAAATGGCCACACCCACCCAGTCACATTACCCCCCGCCCCAAGCAACGCCCACAGAACCGGTAGTAACAAATTTTAGATTTCACCACTGAGCAAACCCCATTTCTTACTAGCACTGATGATGTTACCTAGTTTGGGTAATGAAACGTCTGCAACAAAACAACCAAGCTCAGAGAGCGCTAAGCTCATTTCAGCCTGAAACTACAAATATTCTCCTCTAAAGGAACAAAGATTTGCTTATTCTGTTGACTAAGATATTTCTGGGAGAATATAGGTAAAATTCATTAAATATGAAAGTTGGACTTTAATCGAAAAACGGAAACTCTCTCCCAATAATACTAAGAGCCTTGGTAGTACAGTGGTCTAAGGCACCCTGTTATTAAGCTGGTTATTAAGACCAGCTGCCTGCAATTACTGCAGGTTCGAATCTCGCCAAGACTCAAGGTTGACTCAGCCTTCCATCCTTTCTAAGGTAGGTGAAATGAGGACCCAGATTGTGGGGGCAATAAGCTGACTTTGTATAAATATACAAAAGAATGAAGGCTATTGCTTAGCGCATTGTAAGCCGCCCTGAGTCTCCGGAGAAGGGCGGCATATAAATCAAATTAAAAAAAATATATATTTATTCTAGGTTTTCTAGGAAGCCATCATTTTTCTATGCCAACACTATGTTTCTAACAGTGAGTGGCCTGACGCGTCTCAGAAGCTAAGCAAGGCACATAATAAGTCATCCTGTTGATTGACTCTAACATCTGGTAAAAATGTAGAGCATCACATGAACAATATTATGGCTTTCAGCCAATTGAACTCATTGGCTTCCTGTCCCATGAACTTGCAGCAGGATAGCTGTGCCATGCTTGAGAAACAAAAGCACACATTTTCTCCTTATGTTGAAATTATCTCCATATATGGCACGGCCAAAATGCTCCACTGGAATGAAGGTAATCTTAACAGGTTGTTAAGGAGGCAGAAGGGAATAATAGCATCTGGGTAGAAAAGTCTGTTCCCACACTTCTTTTTCTCTGTGGTTGAATTGTTTAGCAGCCTCTAATATTAAATACTATTCTTGCTTTCAAGCTTAACATTTAATCATGTAGTAACATGGAGGATTTTTTTTTCCCAAGAAGAAGAATACAGAGTTGAAGCAGAAAGACCAGCAACTGGGATGAGAGAGAAAAACGTGTTTTTGGCAGTTTTTTTAAAAGATGAAAAAGCAGTGCATCCTTTTGCAGTTTTATAACACCGAAATTTATAGGGCATTTCTCCTATTAAAGCCAGTAATCTGATCAGGCCTTGAAGATGCTATACATGTATTTATAGATATGAATAAAAATAACTCAGAACTCAAACGTGTGAAAGTTTACAGTGGTAGACACATTTTATCTTCTTTTCCTTAAAAAAAAAACACCAGGAAACAAGGGCATATTTAAAGAGAAGAATGTGGGGTTTCGTGGAGGGGAGAAGATAGGTGCTTGGAAGCAGAACCTGTGCAAGGAAGTCTAGGGCTCAGTGTGTAGTATGTCCAATTAAAGGGATGGAAAGGAAAGATTTCTGCTTGAAAACCTGCAGAACTATTGCCAGGCAGATTAGATCATTTTACAGTAGATTTATCGGTACTTTGCATGTGTTTTCTTTAAGGCTAGTGGCCCTTGTTTTTTTTAATTTGTTTAACTTGGAAATGCAGGCTCTCGTAAACACTAGATGAGTGAATCATGTGATCTGGTAAGTCAATATGTTTTATGCCTGTACTGTTTGTGAATGAGTGTGTATGTTGGCAGTATAAGGGAGCATGGATAAGAGAGGATTAATTTGTTTTCCAAGAGGCTAGCAGAGTAGCCCAGTGCTTGGGCCATTGGGAAGATCCATTCCAAGAGATACTGTAGTGACTGCGAAGTTTTTCTGAAAGCAGATGGTTTAGAAGACCTTCTGAATAAGGCAAGGATATAGAACTGAGCCTATTAAAAAGGTTGGGTTCACATAGCAGTGCCATAAATAGCTCTGCTGCCCAGCTGTTTTTTAAGCAATTTGTCTATAATTTGATATGACTGCATTGTATGTATGAAAAGCTGACACAAGCAAAGTCCAAATGGCCAGCCTGAAAGATGTGGTTCAGGGAATAGGGAACAGAGAACAGATTTTACAGCTTTTTCCTCTTGGCTCCTCTGCTGCATACCACTGTTTCAAATTGTTTGGGGTTTATGAGCTGAAGTTATGCTGAAATTTGGATTGTTCAGGGAAAGCTAACATTTCAGCCGAATTTGTTCACATGAATGGTTGGAAGAACGAATGTGATTTTGGAGTGCAGTACGAAATAATGGTTTATATTTAAAAGAAAAATGCTAGGGATAAATGGAGAAAACCAAAAGACCATAGAGTGCAAGGGCATGAAAAGACAAAGAGAAAAGAAAAGAGAAATTAGACATAGATAAGCCATTAGCTGCCCAGTTCATCCTAACCTTTGGATGAACATCATTCAATACCTGAAAAGTAGTTGCTGAATTTATATATTTACCTTTACTTACCACAACCTCTTACCCATAAAGCTCATTCAGCATTAAAAACTCCCCTCCCACCCACCCCCAGACATACCTAGTAATGACTAGCAAAGATAAAGTCATTTGGCTGTAATCTCCCTTAATCCTGAACTTTACTTAGCAGGCCTCCTGAGGCTCTTTGCAGATGTTTCTATTTTGCAAGCCAATGGGAACCTCATGAGCAGAATTTCCTTGCCTTCCAGCAACAAATGTCAGTCTGGCCTGAACCCTCATCTGGCAAAAGGTTTGTGGAGTTGTGAGCTTAAGGTCTACTGGGTAAAACAGCTCAGTGAATAATTTGTCGAGCAAAAGGCCCATTATACAGCAGGGTGTAAACTTTATTTTCTCTCCCACAATCCAAACAAAATGCAGCCAGTGTACGAGCGGCTGAACTTTCTGTGTGTTGCCTGTATGTTGAGACAGATTTTAATTTTTTTTAAAATTTTATTCTGTTAACGGGGCTGTGTCTAGCATGGTGCAACCCTGGGCAAGCATACAAGTGTACATGCCGCTCTGCCAGAAATGATTCATCTGCAAACTGTTTCACATAGTTTTGACACAGTGCAGATATGCTACTTATTATTAGCAGAATGTCTCTCACTCTGACAGGCAAGGGTGCCGGGGGAGGGATGGCTTGTATTTCACACTCCCAGGGATTCCCTGCCAGTGGAAGCTGAGCTACCAAATGTGAAACATGGTGGAGCAAGCTTTGCTCCTTCCGCAGTGTAGTTCTCGGGTGCAGGGTGGCACATTTCCCTCTTAAGAGTGACTGCCAGACATGACCAAATGGAGGAAGAGATAAAGGTCAAGAACTGAACTGCCCCTGCTGATATGAGTGCTTGAACTGAGTGGCAGGTTTTACTTCTTCTCAGATTAACTGCTAAGGGCCACCTGTTTATCATGACCATCAGATTTCAGTAGCTGTGGGACTTCCAGGCATCCAGCTCCTGTCTTCACCTCAGAGCTCTACTCTGCATTTTCTTTCTTCCTCCCTTCTTCATCTAGCCAGAGGATGACAGAAACTGATTCTATGTGGTTTTCTTTGCATCTATGTATGTTTGCATAGTATCTGTGACATGCATCTATGTATGAATGCATCTATGTGTGTTAGTATGGTAATCTTTGTACGGCTAGTCTAGAGCAAAGAAGGACTAGTGGGGACATGATAGCAGTATTCCGGTATTTGAGAGGCTGCCACAAAGAGGAGGGGGTCAATTTATTCACCAAAGCACCAGAGCGCATGACAAGAAACAATGGATGGAAACTAATCAAGGAGAGAAGCATCCTGGAATTAAGGAGAAACTTCCCAACAGCAAGGACAATTAACCAGTGGAACAGCTTGCTTTCAGATGTTCTGGTTGCTTCATCACTGGAGATTTTTAGGAAGAGACTGAACAGTCACTTGTCTGAAATGGTATAGGATCTCCTGTTTGAGCAGGGGGTTGGACTAGAAGACCTCCAAGGTCTCTTCCAGCTCTATTCTGACCTCTCTCTGAACTTACTGATCAAGTTTGGACAGAATAGAATAGAATAGAATAGAATAGAATAGAATAGAATAGAATAGAATAGAATAGAATAGAATAGAATAGAATAGAATAGAATAGAATAGAATTATTTATTGGCCAAGTGTGATTGGACACAGAAGGAGTTTTATCTTTAATGCATATGTTCTCAGTGTACATAAAAAGACAAGATACACTCATCAAGAATCACAGGGCACAACACCCAGTGACAGTCATACAGTACAATAAGCAATCAAATCATACTAGGAAACAATCAATATAAATATAAATCGCAAAGATACAAGCAACAAAGTTACAGTCATGCAGTCCTAAGTTGGAGGAGATGGGTGACAGGAACAATGAGAAGACCGATAGCAATAGTAATGCAGACTAATGTGAATAGTTTGACAGTGTTGTGGGAATTATTTGTTTAGCAGAGTGATGGCGTTCAGGAAAAATCTGTTCTTGTATCTAGTTGTTTTGGTGTGCAGTGCTCTACAGCATCGTTTTGAGGGTAGGAGTTGAAACAGTTTATGTCCAGTGTGTGAGGAGTCTGTAAATATTTTCATAGCCCTCTTTTTGATTTGTGCAGTATACAGGTCCTCAATGGAAGGCAGGTTGGTAGCAATTGTTTTTTCTGCAGTTCTAATTATCCTCTGAAGTCTGTGTCTGTCTTGTTGGGTTGCAGAACCAAACCAGACAGTTATAGAGGTGCAGAAGACAGGCTCAATAGTTCCTCTATAGAACTGTATAGAACTGCAGCTCCTTTTTCCAGTATGTGGAGGTTGTTGGGAACTGAATGGAGCGAAACTGACTCATCCTGAGAAAGATGGAATGGCTGTGGGTATTTGAACCCTCTGGAAATTAGGTTCTTCCATCTCTGGTTCTGAATGGGGTTGCACTACCCCAGACAGACTGTGCAATCTGGGGGGCCTCCTGGACTTGTGGCTCCTACTCAAAGAGCAGGTGGCAGCCATGGATAGTGCACCAGTTCTGCCTATACCTGGACTGGGAGACCCTGCTCACAGTCACCCATGTCCTTGTGACTTCTCATTTAGACTATTGTAACCCACTCTACATTGGGCTGCCCCTGAAGATCATTTGGAAACTTCCAACTGTGCAGAATGTGGCTGTGTGCATAGTAAACTGTGCCTTATACATGGCACACATAACACTACTTCTGCATGAGCTGCACTGGTGACCAGTGTGTTTCTGGGTGGAATTCAAAGTGCTGGTGGTTACCTTTAAAGGTAACATACTTATAAACTACATGGCTTGGGACCAGGATACCTGAAGAATAATCTTTTTCCAAGAGTCTCTCTACCTTTCAACCAGATCTAGCAGAATGGGCATGCCACAAATCCTGTCAGCCAAAGAATGTCGGCTGATGGGGATCAGAAGACAAACTTTTCCTGCAATGGCTTCTATTCTATAGAACTTTCAGAGATAAGAATGATCTTTCATCAAGCCCTAAAAACCTGGCTATGTTCCTGAGCCTGGGGTGCTGAATGTGTTAAATGCCCCATTTCCTAGCTGTATTGCTAACTGGCCAAATATCTCAGTGCTTTGTATATTTACTTTGGATATTTCTATTGTTTTAAAAAGTTTTTAGTATTTTTTGATTAGAATGAAATATTATTACATTAGATGGGTGGCTATAGAAATGGGAAGAATGAATAAATAAGCAAACAAACTTTAAAATTAGCCCTGAAAAGAAAGCTGTGAGGAAGTTCCATAAAAATGTGCATCCATATCTAGCTATTCTGATATTATATTAGATATGCTCATTTGATTGAGCAATGTTTCCATTAAACCACATCGCTTCTTAACTCCCCCCAAGACGGTCTAAACAATGTAAATTCTTATTTCACTTCTGAAAGGATGCCTTCACCCTACAAAATCTTTGTACCTCCATAGATAATGTTATACTGTTCCTGGCAGCTGAATCCTACACTCCTATTAAGCTGCTGGCAGCAACAAGTATTTACAGCCAGCAAAATGGAAAAGCCCTTCAGTAGAGTTCCTTTGCACTTCAGCTTCAAAATCCATCAAAGAGAATCCCATGTGCTCCTAAAGTGTGAATGAACATGCTAATAAAGACACACAACCATAGCTTCAAGAACCAAAATAGCTCAGGATCTCCTTGGGAATATGCCAGTGTATGCTAGAATCGCATGAGAAAACTTGCCTTACTATAATCACTTCCTTCCTGAAGTTCTTAAGGTTTCATCTGGACAAAAAGGGGAAGGTATTTGTCTGTTTTCACAGAGCAGAACCAAACTACCCCTAGTTTCAAATGATCAGAGAATCACTAAGCACAGCACTGCAGAGTAGAGCCACCAGTTGCTCTTCTTTTGCCATTGTTGCATGATACAAAAGAAATCCCACATTGGACAGATCATGCAACCCTCTGGGCGTTTTGAAACGTCTTCAATTATCAGACGTTTCAGAGTATAGAGCAGGAATCTCTCCCCCTTCAGTTATCATAGATTGGGGTCCAAATTGCCCAATCCATATCCATATAGGATTTGTTCCTATCCATGACCCAGAAATAACAGAGCAAAAAAAGTCTATCTGGGTCAAAAATTTTACCCAGAGGTACGTGAGACCCACCAAAAATTCAGGATAAAAGATAGTATCATAATATGAATTACAGGGAAAAAATGATCAAAAAGGGGTTTCTACTGCATAAACAACAGGCAGATATTCCAATGTAAAAACTATGGAGACACACAGTTCAAAGAGTTCATCATACAGAGCAAAAGGATTGGGTCATGCCCAAGGTCCACATACCACTGTAATTAGCTAGCTAACATCCTCTAGGCCTGGAATTAATATAGGCATTGGCAATAGCATTCCAAGAGAAAACATGCCATGACCATCAGCCAAACCCTTGAAGCATGGCGTATAAAAATCCCAGCAGTCCCCACCATCACCAACCATAAGGGCACTAACCATACCCAGGAGCTACGTCACAGAGACTCATAGAACTCTCCAGGTATTCCCCATCTTAGTTGCTCCAAGATGCACCACCCTGAGAAATTATACAAGAGATCAGTAGCAACAGCTTGGCTTCAAGGAGATGCTGACCCAGTGCCCCTTGAAATCTCACATAACTGTATCATACAGCAATATCCCTCACCCATGATCTGCGTCAAATATGAATTTACCATGGGAAAGAATGAAGAAGGGAGGCAATTCTGCAGAAGTTTGAAGATTTAAATTTTCCAGCGGTAGAGTAATGCACCTTAAAACAATTACAGAGCTAACCCCATGCTGGAATTCATTTTTTTGCTTTCCAGAAAATTTCGGAAAAAAGCCTCTCCCATATGGTGTCTGTTGGATGCCCTGTTTTTCAGTTCTTAAGTGATTGCGGTAGATGTTAAGGACGTGTCCTGCATAACTGGTGTGGGTTCCTCTCATTCTCTTTGTCCATCTGTCCAGTTGCATGATAGCATTTGTGTTTGGCAATGATTCTCTGACTCATTTGCTATTTCTTATCTCTCTCATTAAAGACTTCAGTCCTCATTGAGCAATAATGATTGGGACTGGCAACTTGGTTAAGTGAAGGGGTTGCTAAGTGAAACCTCCATTGTGCTTATGGTCTTACATCAGCTTTGCTTTACAGACTTGTGAAAGTTGTTAATGCAAAGTAAGGTCACTATTGTAACTATGAATGGTCCCTAAACAAGGCAGTCCTTAAACAAGGAGTACTATATTTTCTTTCTCATGGGCAGTTTGGGGGATTGCCATGGGCATTGGGATAGGTGCTCTTCTCAGCACTCCCTCAGGCAGGTAGTCTATGTCAGCGCCCCCCAACTTTTTGTGTAACAGGGAATGGTTCCCTGGAGAGACGTTTTTCCATGGACCAGAGGGTGTATGGTTTCGGATGCTGCTTGCATCCCGTGAATAGGGCTTCGCTTCTTTGCGTAGCCTGGTTTCTGGCATGCCACAGACTAGTGCCAGTCAGAGATCGAGGGTTGGGGACCCCTAGCCTATGTTGAGGCAGAGAATGGGCAAGAAGGTTGGCAGGAATAAGAAAAGAGCAGACAGTTGTATGTTTTCCTCTGGTGCTTTAAATGCTGCTTCTTATACTTGTTTTTCTGTTCCTCCTTCCCCTTCCCTTTCTCCCCCACACCTTTGGTTTACATCTGGGATCACTGGGAAAGAGGCTGGTACTGCATTCAGTAACTGTCAGTTTGTTCCTCTTATAAGGGCCTTTATGGGAATCTCAGAAATTCCTGTTGGCAGTGGATGAAGATTTGATACGTAATCCAACCTGATACATCCTGGTCCCAATTCCATGATCATGTCCTTCCAAAACTACCAACCAGGAAATTGGATATCATTATTTGTGACATGCAAATATGGGATTATTTTAGGTCAGAATTACTATAATGAAGAATATTACTAATTTCATCTTGATTTGTTTAAAGACTCTCTTTCTCCTTTTCCGGTTATAGTTTGGGGTTTGATTGATGGATTCCAGATGTGGTTTAGCTGTTCTTGTGTTTGGTATTCTGGGCTTGTTTTGCCCGGCTGCTATGAGACTTTGTGCAGGTTGAAAGTATTGAATTGCTTTTATCATCATGTTTTGCCTGCATTTTTCCTCCAGTTTATTTGCTGAGTTTCTCCAAACTGTTGATGCCAAACAGAAATAAAGGTCCTCAGTTATTTATTGGGATCAATTCTGGTGTTTTGGAAGGAACTGCAGATTCCTTCCTTCTTTCTTGACCTTTTATACTTGTCCAGTCAGATGAGGAACCATAGTTTCAAAATACATCTCTCAACCAAAGGAGCACACCTCAAGTCAAGTTCTTCTTTATTTCTACATAGCTGCATCCATACATGCAGCACCAACTTCTTGTAAAGTTCAACAGAAAGAATGTACTGTGAAGAAAATCATATTAAACTATAGCTACCAGATCTGGACCTCTGAAATCTAGATGACTATTTGATGACAGCAAAAATAAAATTTTATATGTGTATGTATCCAGATTTCTGTAGACTAACCTGGTAGTTATAGTTTAATGTTTGTTTCATAATAAACAAATAAATAAACAAATAATCAATCAATCAATCAATCAATCAATCAATCAATCACTCAATCTCTTGTCCAAATCATCTGGATTTTTGCACCCCAAATATGATAGACCACAATAAACATATAGTGAATATTCTAGAATGAGATTTTCCCCCTTTATGGTCTCATTCGTGCCTTTCTCCTTAGATCCCAAAACTGCTGAGGCTGAAGATGACATCTGTGCAGAATGGGAAGTTAAAACCATCACCAGTGCACTGAAAACATATTTAAGGTGAGTGAGGAAGTTCTTGTATGTGTTTACAAGAACTATCTGCTTTTCAGAGTTAGTTCTTCATGAAGGATGCTTGGAATCTGCTTAAGACTTTCACTTCCTAGCTGTTTGTTTGTATCTTCTTGTTTGAATCTAAAAGAATTCCATTGGTTACTCAATGTTAGTATTCTGTAATGTAAAAACTAATAGCTAATCATTCCTATCAACAAATATTTATAAGCATAATTTTCTCAAGCTTCACTGCAGTACATCTCACAATTATTATCAAGATTTCAGTGTTAACTATCTCCAACAGCATTCTGATATTCAAGCAGCCTTTCTGTAAGGTACTTTGATGTTTCAGGTTTAGAAAGCAACTTTTGTCCATCTCCTGAAACCGCCTTACTTTAGGAAGTTTTACAAGAGATAGAGACTTGATTTGAGTTCAAGTTAGAGTTTATTTATGGTTGTATTTTAAAGTACGTGAAGAATATTGCTAAAAATCTGTTATTTGTAGGGATAGATGGTGTCATTCTATGGAGCACTAAAGTCCAGCACAGTTCCTAGTAGCTTCAGTAGATTCAATAGATTTCTGAGCAGCAATATAGAAGTAGCTCAAGAATGTTTATAATTCTGCCCATTCTCTGGAGTTTTTCCATCATGTACTAATCAGATCTGATTGTTCTTAATTTCCAAGTCCAAAGAAGGAGTCTAACAAGCACTAATCTAGGAAAATCAGGAAACTATGGGTGAGAGGGACATTATGCCAGAAGCATGCTACTTCCTTTGACACTTTCTGAGAACAATGTAATTTATTACTATTAATCACGCTGCAATAAAGATAATACGAAGATTTATTTGGCAGCTGGTCATAAACCTCAAGCGTAAGAAAGAATAACCAATAATCTCTTCAGCTCCTATCTAGCTTTCTTTTCTACTCTCTCCACATTTTGACAGGCTTTTTTTTTTTTTAGAGCTGGAATAAATCATTTAGAGGTGTGAAGAGAAGATCCTAATCTTAACAGAGCCTTTTGTTGTTAGCAAATAACAAACCAGAGGCATTACTTATCTTTGGTGAGAGGATAAGATTTTCAACCTTATCATATTCCCAGTAAAGGAGTGTAATGAACCTCTTGTAATTCCAAAGTAAATTTCCCAGTGTATTGAGTGGAGGAAAGCTCATCTTATTCCAAATCAATTTATGGAGAATCTGGGTGGCTTACAGGAATAACCGAATATACTCCTACTATCTTGGCGACAACATTCAAACAAATCACATTTCACAGGACCTTTGTTCTTTGTCTTTACACAAAGGGAAGAAACAGTCCAACGTATCAAAAGCAACACCACAAAAAACAGACTAGGAACACAAGTTAAAATAGGGAAGAAAATGGTAAGTGAGCACCTTTCTACCCTAGGCGAGTTCAAATCACCAGGACCAGATGGATTACACCCCAAGGTTCTGAAGGAACTGGCAGATGAGATCTCAGAACCTCTGAACTATATCTCAAAGATCCTGGAGGACCGGGAACTGCCATAGGCCTGGAAAAGGGCTGATGTAGTTCCCATCTTCAAAAAAGAGAAAAAATCCAGGAAAATACAGACCTATCAATACCAGGGAAGATTCTGGAAAAGATAATCAAACAATGAATCAGTGAACACCTAGAAGCAAACAAAGTAATAACCAAAAGCTGGGTTTGTCAAAAACAGATCATGCCAGACTAATCTTATTGCATTCTTTAACAAAGTGACAAAATTTTTGGACCAGAGGAATGCTGTCAATGTACTTTCACTTGGACTTCAGTAAGGCATTTGATAAAGTAGACCATAACCTACTACTAGATAAAATAGAAAAATGTGGGTTAGACAGCATCACCGCCAGATAGATTTGTAACTGGCTGACCAACCGCACTCAACATGTAGTCCTCAATGGAACTGCATCTACATGGAGGGAAGCATGCAATGGGGTACCCCAAGGCTCTGTTTTAGGCCCAGTAGTCTTCAACATCTTCATTAATGATTTGGACAAGGGGATAGATGGGGAACTCATCAAATTTGCAGACAACACCAAGCTAGCAGGAATAGCCAACACTCCGGAAGATAGGCTTAAGATACAGAAGGATCTTGACAGACTTGAACATTGGGCGCTTTCTTACAAAATGAAATTCAATGGTGAAAAAAGTAAGGTTCTACATTTAGGCAAGAAAAACAAAATGCATGAGTACAGTATATATGGTACCTCATTCGATAGTAGTAACTGTAACAGGGATCTTGGAGTCCTAGTGGACAACGATTTAAATATGAGCTAGCAGTGTGCAGCAGCTGCCAAAAAAGTCGACACAGTTCTAGGCTGCGTAAACAGAGGAATGGAATCAAGATCACGTGAAGTGTTAATACCACTTTATAATGCCTTGGTAAGGCCACACTTGGAATTATGCATCCAGTTTTGGTCGCCACGATGTAAAATAGATGTGGAGACTCTAGAAAGAGTGCAGAGAAGAGCAACAAAGATGATTAGGGGACTAGAGGCTAAAACGTATGAAGAATGGTTGCAGGAACTGGGTATGTCTAGTTTAATGAAAAGAAGGACTAGGAGTGACATAATAGCAGTGTTCCAATACCTCAGGAACTGCCACAAAGAAGAAGGAGTCAAGCTATTCTCCAAAGCACATGAGGCAGGACAAGAAGCAATGGGTGGACTTATATACCACTTCACAGTGCTTTATAACCCTCTCTGAGTGGTTCACAGAGTCAGTATATTTCTCCCCAACAAGCTGGGTCCTCATTTTACCGACCTGGGAAGGATGGAAGGCTGAGTCAACCTTGAGCTGCTCAGAATCGAACTCCTGGAGTGAGCACTGAGTTAGCCTGAAGTACTGCGTTCTAACCACTGTGCCACCATGGCTCTGTAATAGTAGCAATTACAATTGCTACAATAGAAGGCTTACAGTTGCAAATTGTATTTTTTGCCAATTTTATTGCTCTTATTTGTCTATGCTTTAATCTGTATTCCAGAATGCTCCCTGGGCCACTCATGATGTATCAATTTCAAAGAAGCTTCATCAAAGCAGCAAGTAAGCAATTTGTGACAATCTCTAAGACAAAGCTATTTAAAAAAACATGACTGAATGCAATAGAAGAGATATTGGGAAATTTTTTGGATAGCTTGTATCCAAAGTGTGTCAACTAGAGCTTGATTACATTAAATGTGATGAGATAGCATTGAAACATTGTTTATCAGAAACATAGAAAGGACTATTTTTAATAACTTGAAATTTTATAGTATTCTATATTTGCAGTTATTCATGAGGAAAATGACTCCCTTAATTGTAATGTGAAATCTGACAAGAAATCACTCAGGCATAATTCAAATGATGCCATTTTATCACTTATGTTTAATACTAAATTTAAAATTGAACATTAAAATTTCAGGCTGTATTAATTCTTTTGAGGACATTGAGGAAATGACTTTCCCTTTTGCCTTCTTTTCAAAAAAGAAACTGTTTTCTGCCACATATCCAATTTTCTTTTTAAAAAAAAAAAATCCACAAATGAAGCTATGTATCGACATGAGTATGGCACAGTATAAATTAGGTTATATCTTAATATATCCATAGCACAATGTATATATTAATTGCTCCTATTGCCATGGCTACTGCCTCTGTAGTATGAAGTTATCCTATTTTGTTCTTTCAGCCATGAGATAGTTACTGACTTTTGGCTAGTCTCTGGGTTAATCAGACTTGAAATAGATCTCCTGAGCTCAAATAATGAGCTTCCTGCCATGTTATCCTGCCCTCTGCGGTATGCATATCTGGAGGTTGCACCTGTGCCTTCTAAACTCCTGGAACCTCCTTCCATCAAAGCTCCACATAGTTAGAACAGATTGTGAAGGTTCACCTTTGCAAGAAATATTAATTAGTCCTTAGTGACAATAGCTATGCAGCATCGAACCATTGGGACATCAATATTTAATAGCCCATGAAGACTCCTGAATGAGAAACCTAGATATGGTAAAACCTCAGAAATATCTGTGAACTCAGCCTTTTGTTTTGCAAAAATCTTCCATTTTTAATAACTTACCTGTTGGAAGATGGTGATTCTCTTCTGAAGCAAAGGCCACAAATACGGCAACAGAAATTAAAAATAAATTGCTCTATCGGATTGGATTATAACAAACTACCTTATGATGAGAATAACAGTTAGTCACCATAACAAACTTGTGAATATTCAAAGTGCTTCCCAGTATATTGTTCTGATCCATTCAAATACTCTGGAGTATCAGAGTATCAGAGATAATAGTATCAGTACTATTATCTTCATATTTCTTATGAGTGACTGAGAGGGAGTGGCTTATCTAAGGGATTTAATAGTAGATACAAGATTTGAACTGGAAATTCATATTCAGCCTTTTTATCATTTTACAGCCTTAGCTTAGTGGAAGGCAGAAACACACAAACATCATTTAACTGTTATGTCTTTATTCTGCAAAAAATAGCTAGTGCTTGATTGATGGAGGTGGCATTATGTACAAACAATAAAAAGGACTATTAAAGATAAGTTAATGCTTTTCCAGACTCCTGGTTGCTAGTGCTTGGGAACAGAATAGCACTGGGTTGATTATGCAGAGGTATAGAAAGGAAAGAGGAAAGAAAGAGAGAGAGAGAGAGAGAGAGAGAGAGAGAGAGGGAGGGAGGGAGGGAGAGAGAGAGAGAGAGAGAGAAAGAAAGAAGGAAGGAAGGAAAGAAAGAAAGATTGCACACAGACACATGTACAGATGAGAAAGTTCCAATGACCCCTCCCCAATTTTTCAGGTTTATCATAGAAGTAATGTATTTATTTTAATAATGTTTTCATAGGGGTTATGAATATAAGTCAATAGGAAGATTGCTTATAAATCAGGCCAGCACTACATACCTCAAGATGAACAGTCCTACAGTTTGACAACTCATAAGCAGGATATAATTGTCCTATATCAGTTTTGTTCCCCTGGAGCTGGTCCTTTCAGAGGCAAAGGGCTTTTGCTTTGAAACTACTGTTACTATTGACAATTGACCAGTCCCCTCTTTCTGAATATCTCTAAATGGTTTTTCAATTTTCTAAAAGCAAGTGAGGGAATTAAGATTGTATACGTCCCAGTGGGCTGTACTTGGACTTGGGAGAAAAAGTATGATCTGGGATTTTATCTTTTTCCTTTTTGCCATTGGAATACATAGGGAAACAATGGATAAAGCATGGGAGGGTTGTTGCATTCCATGAAACTGATGACTGTTATAGAAAAACATGTTCCTTTGTGTAATTGCAAATGCAATTCCATTTGCTTCTAAGCATGCAAATAAAATCACGTTATACAGACCTTACAAGTGATTTGGTTGCTTTAGGTTAGTCAGCTTTTGGCCACAACAGTTGTCTCATCTTTTTTTTTTTTCACTGGAACTGGAATGGGGATAAGAAATCACATTATTTCTATTGAGAGAATCCACTCCCTATTGAAGATTTTAATTGCTATTGCTATCTTCCACTAGTCCCAGTAGTTCATGATGAGATAGAGGAAGGAAGTGGTCAGTACAGTGAATCGACTATTTTTCTATAATCTATGAGTAGTAGCATTTGTAAAAGTCCAGTCCTTTGGGATTGATTGTTCAGATACTTTTATGATATAAAAGCACCTGAAGGCAGGACAAGAAGCAATCGAAACTAATCAACGGGAGAAACAACCTAGAACTAAGGAGAAATTTCCTGACAATTAGAACAATTAATCAGTGGAACAAGTTGCCTCCAGAAGTTGGAATGCTCCAACACTGGAAGAGATTGGACAACCATTTATTTGTCTGGAGTGGTATAAGGCTTCCTGCCTGAGCAGTGGGTTGGACTAGAAGACCTCCAAGGTCCCATCCAACTCTGGTATTCTGTATTCTGTATATCATCAGTCTCTGTCTTCAAAATGTACTGTTTTCCTAAGATAACATTTGTGATTCTTAGAATTTTAAAGTTATTTTTAAAAGGAGTTATGGAATCTAACAATTTTGATATGAGTAAAGGAGTTCTTGTGGATGGGGGCAAGTATGCATATTATATTAGTACGGTTAAACACACTCATAGATTTCAGCTTGATTTTTGTCATTGGTAGCTGAATCATAAAGTCAAACCCCACTAAAAGAGTAATTTTGTCTTGCTGCAGAACTGGAGAATCAAGAATCCAGAATTTCAGAGATCCATAGCTTAGTGCACAGACTTCCAGAGAAAAACAGACAGATGCTCCATTTACTCACGAATCACTTGGCCAAGTAAGTATCCTGTTTTTAATAAACCTTTTGTTTTGCTAATGGTTTCAAATGGAAAAGAGGTAACTTAAGAGTATAGATCCGCGATGGCGAAGCTATGGCACACGTACCAGAGGTGGCATGCAGAGCACTCTCTGTGGGCACACACGCCGTCGCCAGCTGCTCTTCTGATTTCCGATGCACTCAGAGACTATATACCAGTGACAGCGAACCTTTTCAGCACCAAGTGCCCAAACTGGAATGCGTGCATGTGCATGCATGCGCTGGAGCACCGGAAACCCAAAGATCAGCTGGCTGGTGCACACGCGCACACCGGCCACCTGGTCTTTGGGTTTCCGGCACTCCAGCATGCGCAGAAACCAGCAGACCAGCACGCATGCGTTTGCTGGAAACCCGAAGACCAGGTGCTCTTCGGGTTTCTGGTGCTCCGGCACATGCATGCATGCACACTGGTATAGATGCTGTTCCCAAATCTCCAGCTCTGTTGTCTTGGTAGATGGGGTAGGATTCCCAGTCATTCCTTGGCATGACAAAGAAGTAACTCAATCGGATTAGTATTGATGATCCATACCAACACAAACTCTTGCTAGGAATGATTTTATTAGAACACCTGCTTATACTGAAGAATGTAAGCTTCTCTTAATACCAAAGTTGGAATCCCAACTCCTCTTCAGGCTCTTCGCAATCTACATGAAATATTTTTGTGGTATAAGACACTTATTTTGTGAGGATAAGAAAGTCACTGCTTTCCTTATTGTTGGAAAAACCTTCGTTCTGTAAGACACTATAAATTACAGAGATTTCACAAAATTGGGCAATTATACTTCACAGACTGGTGTAAAAGGCAGAAAAAGTGTGACTTATACTATACTGATCTAGAAGAATCTAAGGAAAAAATCTAAGGAAGCATAATATAAATTAGATGGAAAGAAGGATGAATGGCTGATAGAGAGTCAGATGAAAAATCAGTTTAACTGAGTCTCTCTATAACAGCACCGTAAAACACAAACATATGTGTGATTTTCATGGAATGGCACTTGGGTAGTTTTTGCTTGGTTTGCTTGGCATCTGAGCAATACTGAACCTGTTTAATGTTTGGAAGGGAGACCTATGGAAAATATCAGTAATTTAGACTACAAATTTGAGGAAAAATCCAGAAGGTGGTGGCAATCCATATTCTTATATTGTTGCCAGGATAACTACATACTGTAAATGTATCCATGTGGGAACCAAAAGTTGAGGTTTTGTTTTGACTTTACTTATCTTTACCGTTATACTAATCCTGCAAGGTAGGGTAAAGAGAGAAGGGAAGGGAAGGGAAGGGAAGGGAGGGGAGGGGAGGGGAGGGAAGGGAAGGGAAGGGAAGGGAAGGGAAGGGAAGGGAAGGGAAGGAAAGGAAAGAAGGAAAGGAAAGGAAAGGAAAGGAAAGGAAAGGAAAGGAAAGGAAAGGAAAGGAAAGGAAGGAAGGAAAGGAAAGGAAAGGAAAGGAAAGGAAAGGAAAGGAAAGGAAAGAAGGAAAGGTCTCATGCTTTCTGAGGCAAAACCAAACTTGATATGAAGGATGCTGACCTTAAATTAAAAATGCCTGTCTTTTGTTCTTCTATGGAGAATTCTATGTATTTTGCTTTCTTAAGGTGCTCTTATCCATCATGGGAAATTGTGCTTCTTGGATTCCTCCTTCCCTAATTAATAACTGCTTTGGGTGATTTAACTTCATAGAAGGGTTGTGTGGGAGAAGGATTTTAAACCCCACTTCCTCTGTGACAGGGTCCCAAATACATTTGTTCCACTCAGAGGCTTCCACAGAATTTGATCTTTCTTTTAGAATGATGAAAGAAAGAATGCAACCTTGTGATGCCCCATACAGACCTGTGTGCATGTACAAAAGGGGCAGAGCTAGTATCCTGCACTGTCATTTGGTTGGTTTTGTCATTTGGCCTCTCTCAGGTGTTTTTGCTTGCCCCCACAAAGTGTCAGAGATATAGTCACATTATATCTACTGGTTAAAATTTTGAACTAGGACTGGGTAGATTCAGTCTGAAATTCAGACACTGATACTGACCTATTTGTTTGTTTATTTTTTGGAAAGTAAAGCAAGCAAATGGGCTTTCTGTATATCACCAAGACTGGAAATAAGAATACAATCCTTGATGAGTTTTACAAGCAATTCATTAATAAACCAACTCTGCTTTGTGCTACAGTATGACTGTTTGCCACCAATTCCTGCCATTTATAGTAGATAGCTCTATTGCTCAATTAAGATGACTATTGATGTTGTTATTTGCTGGTCCAGGGTACTTGCTGAAATCCAGTATTGCCTGAAAATACCCACTTCAGTCTTTTAACATTTCATGCTAGTTAAGTGCGCTTTGTGGTGTGTGTATACATGTTGGGGCCACTTGATTAAAATCAGTGTTTTAATATAAATATAAATGGAAATGTGTAAATATTAAAATTGCATAAACAAGTTGGGGAACATTTTCATACTTCCACAAAGGCAAAATGTATTATTTTGGTTTGAAATTAATGATTTTTAAGTGCAGCATTTTTAGATTAATAATGGATAAGTAGCAAAATTGTATAGTAATATATTCATTTTTACTTTTTTCAACCAATAGAAATTTTGCAAGAAATTATGGAAAGAGGCTCAGGAAGATGTCTATCTGTCCTTCAGCGGGATATCTATCTGAAAGCAGAATAGAAGTATATCAAATTTGGTGAGGGGAAGTAATTAGCAAAAGAAATATCAAGTTGCAAAATGGGCCAGATCAGATCATAGGAGTATAAATAGTCTGTCCTTTGTTTCCTACGAGACATATGTATAATTCATAGACAGAACATAAAGTGAAATAAAAAACGCACAAAATTACAAAATATACCTTGTCTTCTGTACAGGTAGTCCAGGTTTTATAACCAGTTGTATAACAAACAACCCAAATTATGTCAGAAAGTGTGCTTTATGGCTTGTAAAGCACTTCTGCCCATTATAAAATGTCGGACCACCACCCTACCTCAAGTCACATGACTATATTTTGGCTGCTTGTCAACCTTTTGCACTTAGACTAGTTGCCAAGCACCCTGCGATCATATGGTTGCCATTTGCAACTCTGCTGATTTCCTCAGAAAGTCAATGGGGAAGCTGGCAGGGAAGATTGCAAGGTGCTGCTGCCTGCCAAGAAGGCTAGATGAAAGATCTGCCTGGCCAGTCCTTCAGCTGGGCTGCAGAAATGGGGCTCACATAGCAAAGATTCAAATACCGTCTCTGCAGCCTGACTTAGCTATTCCCTTCTGAACATGAAAAAAAAAAAAAAATACTTTCTAGCCTTCAGAATGATGGCGTTTGCTAGTTTTCAAGCCCAAGGAAGGCTGGAAAGCTAGCAAACACCATCATTCTCATAATCATTTGGAAGGGCCTTTCTCCAAATTTCACACTTTGGAGCTTTCCACAAATTGCAAAAATGGATGCTTGCAGCATGTTGTGAGGTAGAAAGGCCATGGTTCACATTGGCCAGGTGTGCAGAAAAAGGAAAGAGAACCCGGGAATGGCGGAGTAGTATGAGGGCTCCTGTCCTGGTGTTTTGCTTAATGACCCATGTGGTCCCTTCATGACCACAACTGGGAATACTAGCACTGCAGTCATGGAGCAAGTGGTCACATGGGCATATCACTTAACAACCATTTTGATGAATGACCACAATCCATCCCAATTGTGGTCGTATGTCAAAGACTGCTTGTTGCATCTACTTTAGCCTTAGTACATACAGAATAACTTTGTTATCCTGTGTATTTAGATATATTATTTCAATTAGTAGCTCAATTAACTTGAAGGAATATTATCTTAATCATTATAATGATTTGTAAAAAAAAAAGGTAGGGAAGAAAAGGAAGTTTTTTTCACCCCCAAATATAATTTGTCATAATTCTTGTGTAGTTTAGAATTTTCCCTCAAATGTAATCATTCCTTTGTTTCTGGTTTGGTACATGAGGCATGACAATTTTTATAGCGTATTTTTCTCAGTTGCCCTAGTTTCTGTGGGTTTTGGTTTATTGCAAAGCTAAACTAAGGCAGTGGTTGAATCAGCATAGCGTCAGTGATCCGAAATGTTTGTGTAACCAAACTGCTTGCCTAGTGTTGATTGTGCTTAACAGAAATCCTTTGTGGTTGCCATTTGAAGACCAAGCATTTTAAGGCTCAAGATCCTGTGGCCAGGCTTCCATTTGTAAACTATTAAAGCTGCCATGATTTTCTTAAGCCATTTTATTTTTGCACAAAGAAAGTGAGGAGGAGATTCTCTTTTGGGTCCTAAATTAAAACTAAACTGTTTATGCAACAATCCTAAGAATTTCTTCAGTAGGATGTCACATCCTTAAATTTTGCTAAAGTAACCAAAGCATTCTAAATTTTCTCTTCCTGTTGTTTTCTTGTTTATAGATGTCTGCCTAATTTTAATAGCAGCTTTTTTTAGTGCCTACATTTTATTTTTTCCCCCCAATTCTGCCATTGCGCTAACTTTTATATTCATATATTTTTATTTTGTAAGAAAAAAAATAACTCTGGATTATTCGATGGGTATCACAGTATCTTAATTATATCTCTAATGCTGATTTTGATTGATGTTGGCATTACCTACCTTCCTCTCCCAGCCACCTTTGATTTCCTTCTACAATTTATGTCCGTGAAATAATATATAGGGAACATATTTTCTAATTCAGTTAAAAGTTGCAAAGTATTTCTAGAAAAGTTGACTGGTTGACTTCAATATACTGTATCTTTCCGCACCAAGCAATTAAGCTCTTTTTGAGAATTTTTCAGCAATAGACTATATCTAATAAGCTTGTAAAGCAATATGGAACATTGTGAAAATTTTGATAGATTCTGCCTCAGTTTAATTTTCTTTTAATTGCTGTTCATTGGCCTGATACCTGTCATCTCTCTTGCAAAGTAATCAGTGTTCACTGGAGTGAATACTCCCTTTTCATTTTATATTTCTATTGCTCTGAGAGAATAATTCATTTCACTTACAAGTTCTCATTCTATGTACTTAAATATTATGTGATATAGTATTTTTAATGTACCATCCCATTAAAGAGTGTAAAGCAAAAGATATTAGTTTAAAGCTAAAGTTCCTGGTTTTAGTTTTGTTCAAATTAACACATCTCTCAGTTTTTCGAATTTTCTCTAGTTCTCCCAGCAGAAAATACATGTTGTGTTATTAGAATTTTTATATATGGTTTCAAAAAATTTTAAAACATTTTTTATAATCTCTTAGTTTATGATGTTATATTATTGTTAAGTAATTTTGTACTATTGTCCTCATTATTGATAAAATGAATCATGAATAAATAAATATATGCTGGTCTAAAGGAAGTATTGTACGAACCAATCCACATGCTAATTAAAATTCAAAGCTTCTGTTTTGTACATCAGATTTCCAGCCAATGAAGATAATATGTTAGGAGGATAGGGAGTCATGTTAAAAATCTGCATGAGTTTTCACAAACTGAGGAATACCTTTTGATGAATAACAGATGCATATCTGAAAAATCCACAATCTATTTAGATTTGATTTTGTGTAACTGAAGCTTCTCAGTGCTTTTCAAGGGTAGTCCCATATAGAGCACATTGTGATAGTCAAGATGGCAGTCACTAGGGCATGGGTGACCGTGAGTAGGGATTCCTGGCCAGGATAGATATATCTGATTCACAGCTCGCAGTGTTCTGACCTAGAGTTCCTTAGAAAGCATGAAGCAAAGTCTTAATCCTGGTAAAACCTCTTTTATTAACACAACTGTGAATTCTGTTCATTCACAGTCAACAAGACTTTGGCAAACAGTCTTTCAGAGGAATGTTTATCAACCCCCACCTTATCTCACTTGGAATGCTGCCAGAGAACCAATTTCCAAATGCAGAGCAAGGCCAAACTTGGCACTGAGTCACAAACAGAACTTTCCAATCTTGAAACGAGATTGCTTCCTGCAAAAGCCCACATCCCGTTCGCTCCTCTTTTATGTCCTATGGGAGGGGCCAATCATTTCCAAGGTGTGGCCTTACTCCCGAGTTGACCCTGCTTTCTTAATTGTTCTTGTCTTGTGGCAGCTCTGTGCATGCGCACACTGGGAATGGGTTCCAGCTGTTCCTCTGCCTCGCTGCTGTCTAATTCCCTCTCTGCCTCCAATGCAGAGCCCTCATCTGAATTTTCTCCAGCCCCCAGAAGTGGCCCAAGTTCCTCCCCAACCTCCTCACTGTCCAGCTCCGCTGCCCACCGACAGCAACATGCAGTTGCTCAAAGGTCCTCTGTTGCTCAAAGGTCCCTGCTCCTCTAGCAAGAGTCATGAGTCCAGGAGAATTCCCTCCAAGACCTGAGATTGTAATTCTCCATGGATCGAAGAACCCCAATCCCAGAGCCATTCTGTTTTGCCAGGGTTCAGTTTCAGCCCATTGGTCCTAACAGCCTCCAGGCACTACAAGAGGGAGGTCACAGCATCACTTAACTCACCATGGTCTGAAACATTCAGCTGGGTGTCATCAGCATATTAATCTCTCTTAACCTACATGGTTTTTGGGGCAATACAATAAAAGGAAATCCCCCGGTAAGCTTCTGAGGAAAAAGAAGGAAAGAAACTTGATAAATGAAAAAGTAACATTTTGAGAAGATAAATACTAAGAGCTCAGATTGAATATTTCCCATGTAAGGATTTCAGTTCTGATGGGCTGTAGCTTCTGGTAGCTTCTGGTACACTCTGGATCAGTTCCTACCTCCCTACTTCCAGTGAGTATAGCCCAATGAATTTGCTTCTCCCTAAAAACAAATCATGATAGCTTCTGCTCTCTTCCCCTAAATTATGAATTTAGTTGTGTGTGTGGGGGGGGGGGGGGGAGGCAGAGATGGATTCAGGCTTTTCTTGGCTCCAGGGTAGTACATCTTTCTAATTAGATCTCTCTCTTTGTATAATGTTAAACATGCTTTCCTTTGAAATCTCCCCTGTATATTTCTTTCACCCCTGGTGAGGGCAGTGGATGGTTTGTGATCATTCACATGAGCCATTGTTAAAGCCTTCATGCAATATTCAGTCTGATTTGAGGTGAACAGAAGGGTATGTATTAATCTTTAATTGGGATAAATAATTCTCTCCATCCTCTTCCTTCCTCCAAAAATACAATAGTCTACAACATTAAGCTTTACATCAGTCGGCGTCAGCATTTTTAGAATTGAATACATTCATTTAAATGGTATATAGAACTTGTACAATTCTGTTTTCTTGAGTTCTTTTATGTACAGTGCATTTAGAAAGTATTCAGACCTCCTTCACTTTTGTCAATTTTGTTATGCTGCAGCCTGATTCTGCAGTTGTTGAAATTCATTTTTATTTATTAAAAAGAAAAAAAAAACCTAAATTAAATTGATTGGACATAATTTGGAAAGGCACACAGATTTCTATAGAAGGTGTCGCAGCTGACAATTACCACAGGCTGACTTCATTCAAGGTGTAGAAACATGTCAGCAACGATCAAGAGAAATGGGAAGCACCAGAGCTAAATTTCACGTGTTGTTGCAAAGGGTCTGAATACTTATGCCAATGTGATATTTCAGTTTTTTTCTTTTTAATAAATTTACAGACATTTCTAAAATTCTGTTTTCACTTTGTCATTAGGGGGTAATAAATGTAGATTAATGAGGAAAAAAATGAATTTTAACAACTGCAGAATCAGGCTGCACCATAACAAAATCAACAAAAGCGAAGAGGGTCTGAATACTTTCTCAATGCTCTACATACTTTGGGAAGGTTATCCACACATGGTCTGCTAGAAAATAAATATATCCAAAAATCTCTATTAGAACATGTATTTATTGGTTGGTTGGTTGGACTTGCACTATGATCTTTATGCTCAAATCTGAAATGTTTTCATAAGTTACACAAGAGGATTGTAGATATTTGCATAAAATACGCTTGCCATCCACTTGTGTTTGAAAAGTTGTGCATCACTAAAATTTGACGCATATCTTTTTAAATATGTGGGGAGAGAAATGATAAACGCATGTGCTGCAGCCAAACACCTCATTCCGACTGTTGCCATTGTGCAACGTAAAGGAAATACCTTTATCTAATAATCAGTTCATCCGTCTATGTGCTGGTATAAGCCATAAACTTAAAAAAACATAGCTTTTCAAAAGCAGCTCCGTTCGTTTATTTGAGACAATGATAAAGAAAGTTGTTGGACCATAAAAATCCATCTGAGTTAACAGTCCTGGTTTCACTACCGTGTTTCCCCGAAAATAAGACCCTGTTTTATATTTTTTTGAACCCTGAAATAAGCGCTTGGCCTTATTGCCATGCGCTCAAAAGCCTGATTGGGCTTATTATTTATTTATTTTTATTTTTATTTTATTTCAAATTTATATACCGCACCTTCTCCCGAGGGACTCAGGGCGGTGTATCGCCAGATAAAAACATACAATACAAGCATTAAAAACAATTAAAAGGATATATATTAATTTGGCCCCAATTTAAGATAACAAACCAATTAAAAATATTTAAAAATATGTTAAAAAATATGTTAAGCCAGCCCGGATTGCTGAAAAAAGAAAGTTTTAAGGGCACGGTGGAATAAGTCTTGCCTTATTTTGGGGGAAACAGGGTAAACACCAGACAATCAAAATGGGATGCAAGCAATGATTTACATCTGGTCCTCACACTTATGACCATCCTAGCATCTCCATGGTCAGGTGATCAAAAGTTAGTCACTTAGCAACTGGCATGTGTTTACAACAGTTGCAGTGTCCAAGAGTCACATGACTGCCATTTGTGACCTTCCCAGATGGTTTCTCACAAGCAAATTCAATAGGGGAAAGCCAGATTTACTCAACAACCACATCAGTGGTGGATTTCAAAAAATTTTACTACCGGTCTGTGGGCATGGCTTGGTGGGCATGGCAGGGGAAGGATACTATCTCCATTTCCACCCCAATCCAGGGGAAGGTTACTGCAAAATCCCCATTTCCTCCCAATCAGCTGGGACTTAGGAGACAGAGAATAGATGGGGGCAGGGCCAGTCAGAATTTTTACTACCGGTTCTCCAAACTACTCAAAATTTCTGCTACCGGTTCTCCAGAACCGGTCAGAACCTGCTGAAACCCACCTCTGAACCACATCATTTACTAACAACTGCAGATATTCCCTTAATAACCATGGCAACAAAGATTGTAGAATCGAGTGTGATTCACTTAACAACCGCGTTGCTTAGGAATAGAACCCCTGGTCCCAATTATGATCATAAGTCAAAGACTACCTGTATGATGCAAAAATTTTTATCTTTGCCAAAAAAAAGGTTAGGGCATGCTGTATGCTAGGAATAAAGCATTGATTATCCTCTCCGCCCTCTCCCTTAATTTGGGGTGGAAGGCTTTTTATTGACAATTGAGCACTTGCTTTGAGCTTTTCTTTTGCTCGATTATACTGAAGTATGCATAGCAACTTTGTTCACAAGCCTGTAATTAATTCTATTTCAATCACATTTGGGACCTCAAACACTTTCGTTTTTCTTTAAGAAAACAATTTCAAAATACTCGCAGGAAACCTTTCACGGTTCTGAAATGGGTTCAGTCTTTTGTACTCGCATGACTTCTTAACAAATGCAAAGTGAGAAATTGCCTCACGTTCCTCCAGGATATTTGTAGAAAATGGAGTTGCTACCAAATGACTGTAATAATAGTGAAATTTGGTGAGATTTATTCAGAACACAATGTAAATGAGCATTCTCCATTTTTGCCATATGAGTTACCAGCCAGGTAGGGGTCATACCAGTTCCTCTTCCACACCCCAATAGGACAAATGTCGTTTTAGGATGATCCACAGTTGCCTTCTCTTGTTTAAATGCAGCAAATTGAGGTTTGGGAGCAAAGAACTTAATTTAATAATTTTGCCTTGAACAGGTACAAATCCTGGAGTAGCAAAATGTTTCCTTTCCGCATAAATGGTAAATGAAAAAGTAGCTTCCATCCCCCCGCTGAGCAGAGGTCAGCAGTTCTGACCAGTTCTGGAGAACCAGTAGCAGAAATTTTGAGTAGTTCTCCAGAAAGCTGTGTTTTTACATAATAGTTCTGAAACAGGATAATTTGAGCTTAGGCCTTTGAACCTCGAGGGAGAACTCTGGATTGATTTTTTTCAGTGATTACTTAATTGTTTCTGTGGATGTTCAGGGTATTCTCAGGAGTCTTCTCCAATATCAAAGTTCACGAGAGTCAATAGTCTTCTTATCCTGTTTTTTTCAAAGTCCAATTTTCACTTCCATAGAGTATCAGAGGGAATACCATTGCTTGTATTATACTGATCTTTGGAGGTATAGATATATCATGGCATCTGAATATTTTCTGCAAGTCTTTGTGGCTGCTCTACCAAGTACTAGTGTTCTGACCTAGGCTTCCCAAGAGCATGAAGCAGGCTCCTTATCCTGACAAAAAACCCTTTTCATTAAGTTACTGTGAATTCTTCTCATTCACATCCAGCAAAGTCTTTGAAGGGTGAATTTACAGTCACAGACCTTATCTGGCTTGGAGAGCTGCCAGGACGATATCTTCAAAACTTGGTAAGGAGTCTCGGAGTGTCACGAACCAATTAAGCGAACTAATTGTCTCCTGCAAACTCCACTCCCCTTTCACTCCTCTTTTATTCCCTATGGGTGGGGCCATTCATTGTGCACCTGTGGCCTTACTCCCAAGTCGACCCTTGTTCCTTAGCTGTTCCCTTGGTCTGGCAACTCTGCGCATCCACACACTGGGAACAAGCCCTAGCTGTTAGTCTGCCTGATTGATATCTGACTCAGAAGGCAGCTGATAACTGTCATATGGCCCTGGCCCCCTCTCTGCCTCTGACGCAGAGCCTTCCCCAGACTCGAGGACTGGCCCATATTCCTCCCCAGCCTCTTCACTGTCTGAATCTGCTGCCAGCTCTGCTGGCGGGCCATAACAACTAGACTGCAGCATATTTCTTGATTGCTTCTTCTTTTACTGTTGACAGTTGGTTTTAAAAGACAGAAGGTATCCACCGCTTCACTATCTTCAGTACCAGTTTTAAAGCTGGTTGTACCTATTCTCATTAATTCAGTCCATTAAAATGTTTAATTTTAGTCCCTATTTGGTCTCATTTTTTCACTGTGTACTTGACTATTATTCTAGAGTTTGGTGATTATTGCATTTTCAATTATCAGAGTGGGTGTCATTAACATAGTTCCATGATGGCGAACCTATGGCACACGTGCCACAGGTGGCACACAGAGCCATATTTGTGGGTACGCGAGTGTTGCCCTAGCTCAGCTCTAGCATGCATGCGTGCACTGGCCAGCTGATTTTTGGGCCTTCTGGGCCCTCTGGAAGTCAGGAAATGGGCCATTTCCAGCCTCCGGAGGCCCTCCGGAGGTTGGGAAAGGCCGTTTTCCGCCCTCCCCAGGCTCCAAGAAAGCCTCTGGAGCCTGGAGAGGGGGAAAAATAGGCCTACCGGGCCCACTGTCCCATCGCATGCCAAAAGTGTGGGGAGTGTGGGGGGGATTATGTGCGCATGCACCGGGGGTGGGGCACATTGAATTATGGGTGTGGGCACACAAGCACACGTGACCCCGCCCAAACTCCTCCCGCTTTTGGCACACAACAGCAAAAAGGTTATCTATCACTGGCATAGTTTTTATTTTACTGACGTTTCTTCATCCATTTTAAAACCACACTGATCTTTTCCATCCAGTTTCTCTTGATCTATATTTAGTATATATAGACTGAGTAAATAAAGGAGAGAGAAATAGTGTTTTCTCACTCTTTTGCCAACACATGAACTAAAAACATAATTGGTCTTATGAGGTGGGAGCTGCAAAGCTGTCAAGCCATCCTTGAGAGTTTTGCTAAAGTAAGGACTTGGAACTGATAATGAGAAAGAGTTATGTCCTACATAAAAGCAGTTGACTTTACAGGATCACACAACTGAAACAGAGTCATTGTGTAGAAGGGCCTTAACCTCTTCATAGAAGATAATTGGTCTAAGCAAGCAGAAATATTTTGCTTGCATTCTTAAAACAATATTCTTAAAACGTAAGCTTTTTTATAAGTTAAGTTTTAAAGTTGCAGGTTGTTTGAGAAAGGCAGACAAGGAAGAGTGCAGAAGTATGTAAAAATAGTTCTGAATATGAAATGGTATTGGTACTAAGGCAATAGTTATACTAGATTTCATTTTGTGTATACCTACCTATCAGAAAATTCTAAACAAAAATTATAAATTGAATAATCATTGGGTTAATTTAAATTAAATGTTACTTAAAAAGGATATTCCTTATTAATGCATGCATAACATGTTTTATACATTTCATGAAATGTAAATTTATTTTTATATTTCAGCCTTTTTTATGTGCACATTTCTTATGTATAGCCATTTATACCCTAAAATGATTTCAGAACAAAGTCTGGATTTATAGCAATGAATCTTAATTTTCCCTTCTGGCTTTCAGATATTTTCTTTGCTATGTCATTTTCTTCTGTGACATATTAGTACATCTTACATTAAATACTGTGCTGTTCTCTACTGCTCTAATGACAAGAATAAATGCTAGTATTTGTTTTGTGCTATTCCTGTTACCTGAACAGATCATGTTCTCATCTGTTTTCCTAGAAAAGTGTACACTGAAAGACATCTGCTTCTTTCATACAAGTGGCCTTTTCCTGGGCTGAGGATATTAATAGTGATTCAAAGCAATTATATTTGGGCATTGTTTTTTAATGGTGATATGAAGAGAACAGCCTATAATGGTTTAGAGCAGTGGTCCCCAACCTTTTTATCGCCGCGGCCCGCTGAGCGTGCACAGGGGTGGGGGCACGGCCCAGGAGCTTTTGCGCACGGCCCATTGCGCACGGCCCAGGAGCCTTTGCGCTGCAGCGTTTATGTCCCCCGGCCACTGCGCGGCCCGGTGCCAGGTACTCCACGGCCCGGCACCGGTCCGCGGACCGGGGGTTGGGGACCACTGGTTTAGAGAATTAGAATTGGTGTGTGTGTGTGTAATTTATTTATTGATTTATTTATTTTGAAGGATCCTTGATGCTTTCTGAGCTTGGTTGTTTTTTCTCAAACGTTTCATTACCCAAACTAGGTAACATCATCAGTACAAGTAGGGAGTGGGGTTTGCTCTTGTTTTATATTTTATGATTTATATTTTGCCCTGTTGTTGTTGGTGGGAGTGGTCTTGGTTATTCTTTGGTTAGGCTATTTACTTCTTGACAGTTCCTTGATTGGAGTATTGTTTACTGCTTGATTGTTGGTCTGATGTTGTTAATATTATTTTTTTGTATAAACACACAGACATGTATGTCTGTAAATTATTAGTAGGAAACTACTTCCTCAAATGGAGGCCTCAAAAAAACTTCCTCAAGAATACTGAATTTTTCCTGCTAAAGTAACAGAATTGTGAACAACGTATATATATGTTTCTGAAATCTGTGTCATAGTATATAAGAATTTGTTTTTAAAAACAAACACTTTCTAAAATAGGTTATTAGTATGCTTTATACTTCTAAGACCTAAGATGCTATAAAAATGTTAAGAATTGTTGAAAATATTAGGGCTTTTTTTCCCATTATATCAGCACTAATAATTATGACATGGATTCTCATACCATGTTTTCATAGTAGCGATTCATAACGATGGCAGGATGTTTACCATAATTATCCTTTGTTTTTTTTTAAGGTTGTACTGTACACATTGTATCTGAGCTAATACTGTGATTTCTGCAAGTACTCTTAGGAACTTTTTAAATAGCAATAGCACTTAGACTTATATACCACTTCACTTTCTAAATGCATACATACTTACACACACACACACACACACACACACACACACACACACGTCAGAAGATATTCTCTTTCTAAATATGTGTGTGTGTGTGTGTGTGTGTGTGTGTGTGTGTGTGTTTCTATTTTAATAGGCCCTCCTGGGAGCTGAGCCTGGCCTGTCAATTCAGAATATGTCTTTTTTTAAATGAAGTAGCTATTACTGATATTTTTGCCTTACATTATTTTAGTAAAAGATTCCTGTCATATGTAAAATTCACAGTTGTATTATGATATTAACTTGAACAATATTTCTGAGCTTTTGTTTCTCTAGTTTCTTGAGAATGGAAGTCAGTACAGTGTAGGAGGCAGCGGTGGAATCCCCACCGGTTCTATTCGACTTGCCGAAACAGTAGCACTGCCAGTGGGAGGCTTTGCCCACCTGATGGGACATCATTATGTCCCAGGTTTTAACCATCTGCGCATGCGCAAAAGAGGCGCACATAGTGCATGCACGCTCCTACTCCCGAACCAGTAGCGAAGGTAAGTGGATTTCACCACTGGTAGTAGGTACATATTTTCCAGCGGTGAAATCCAGTTACCTTCGCTACCGGTTCGGGAATGGGAACACGCGCATGCTATACGCGCCTCTTCTGCGCATGCGCAAATGGTAAAAGCCCGGGAGGTAATGACGTCCCGGCAGGTTGGCGGAGCCTCCCACCCCTGGCGCTATCGGTTCAGCAAGCCAGATAGAACCGGGGGGGGGAGGATTTCCCCACTGATGTTTTTCTATGCCTCCTCTGTTCTTTTCAGTGAAACGTGTTTCTTTTTGTGACCTGCACCTCAGTTATAGGACCCATGTAGGAAAATCAGAAATTATTTTCAACTGCAAATTCATATATTAAATGTTTCAGGATACAGAAAGTATACACAATCTTATCTGTCTTTCTTTCTTATCTTTCAGCCATATTCATTTTGAGATTTCTTTCTTGCTGAAACACTGGGCTTGTATGTTGGAGATTTTGAGTGAATCAAAGGAAACCTGTCTAATGACTGACCCCAGTGAGTCAGAGACATGCATTAAATTAAGTTTGAGTCTGAGCAAGATAAATAATACAATTAAATAATAATATTAACAGCCCACAGTTCTGGCTATTGATCAGAACATTATTCAGTGTATTTCCTTCAATATGGGTGTCTTTGGGTGTTAAGTGTTAAGTGAATTTCGTTGTATGGGTATACTATGTATACATGTACAATGACAATAAAGTTATTATTATATATACAAGCCCATATCCTTTCTCCAGGTCATGAAATACTTGTGATTGGTCTAATTGTTAAATGGATTTATCAACAAGTCAGTTGAAAACAAGTTTATCAACTACTCAGATCCTCTGTATTCAGAATCCTGCTTATTTTTTCAAGATAGTGGGTGTTACTTTAACGTATCTCAGGTAAAATATTGTAACCAATAATGGTCACTTTGTTTTTCTAAATTTGATCTCTACATCAAAACATATTGTCATCTTCTTTGCGATTTTTATTCCCTGAATTATATGTGGGTTTACAGACCTTTATAGAAGTGTTATTATCAATTAACCTACACTTATTTTTCCATTGGCTTTGTTATTAAAAACCAAAATTGTAGTCTTCTCTGCAGAAATTCAGATACGATGATAGGTATTCCAAAATTATTTGGGGAAAAAAATGGACCAACACTTAAGTTTGCCGGGCCTGTTGAAAATCTATTGTGCTTGTTTCTTTGCAGTGTTGCTGAAAACCACAAACAGAATCTTATGACTGTCGCCAATCTGGGAGTTGTTTTTGGACCAACGTTAATGCGACCACAAGAAGAAACCGTTGCTGCAATTATGGACATCAAGTTTCAAAATATTGTAGTTGAGATTTTAATAGAAAACCACGAAAAGGTAATTTATATTTGAGTCGTGCATGTTCCATGTTTTTAAAAAGTGATTGTTTACCAATGTTTACTGATTTCAGTGAATATTTTAGCGGCTGTCAGCTGCACAGAACATTGGAAAGAGACAGGAATTTGACAAGTAATAGGGTTTGTCTCCAAGCGTCTGCCAGCTCATTTTGTCTTCCTGAACACTTTTATTGATTGGGAGATGAAATGTTTGGATTTCTACATCCTTTCACTGAGGAAATTCTGAAATCCCAGAACACTCATAACAGAAATTTCATAGTGGAAAAAAAGAGTTTCCCTCTCGTTGAAAGGGAAAAAAATAATGTGGGTGTGACATTGAATGAATCACCAGTTTAATTGGAATGAATAATCTTGTACCAGCTTGAGCTGTTTTATTTAAGCTGTTATGGTTCCCTTTAGAATACAGTTTGTGGTGTGGGGGTAGATCCAAATGAATGATGCTTTAGGAATCATCAGAAGTAGTTTCAGCTGAAAGGAAAAAAAACATAGAAAAATATGGAATTCATCATGTTAAAATTATATATATGTACAGTAAATCCTCTGTGCAATTCATGAAGATATTTTTTTCTCTCTCAGGAAGAAGTTTTGCTTAATTCCCAATTTTGTTTATTACCAAGAGACAATTTAATCTTTAAGGCTAATTCTAGCTAATTGGAAAAAAAAGAAGAGCGGTTTGGAAATATTATCAATCCAGGGAGATTATTAATTGTTTTGTACATTTTCAGTGGATCAGTGCATACTCTCATCATAAACTTGCTTACTTTCCTTTGAAGATTAGCACACAGCATTTGAATCAGCTGTGTCAGCAAAGAAATAGCAGCTTGAAACTTCTTGGCTTTAGAAATTATTAGCTGAATTGTAGTCTGATAGAGATTGCCAAAATAATTAGTGTGCAGGTCATTGTATTGTCTGCATACAATCTGCTAAAACTATATTGCCTCAAAGAATTTAGTATTAGATTTATCTCAAAACTACAAAAATGTAATGACACTGTTGAGTGGTTAATCTAAGAAATATTTTCTCTTTTCTTTTATCAACAATCATTTGTTTATACTTTATAGCCATTTTTTGAGAGTTACTACTTCCACACATAGTTTTTTAGATTTTGATACAAATTGTCCCCCTTTTACATCAAGTTTCTAACTATATCAAATTCTCTTTTCTTTGTTTAAAAAAATCATAGATATTTAACACGGTGCCTGATACTCTACAGTCAAATTCTCAATTGCTCTTATCTCGGAAAAAAAGTACAGATTCAAAGCCACCATCCTGCAGTGAGAGGCCCTTAACACTTTTCCATACACTGCAACACAATGAAAAGCGTAAGTATCTTTATTCTCTGTGCTGAGTGGGTCTAAAATACTTGCCTCGGCTAACTTGTCATGGCCAACTTGCTTGCCATGGCCAACTCACCATGGAATAACTTCCTAAGGGACAACTCGCCACGGGACAAGAATTACAGTAAATATCAAAGAAATGGTGGAACAGAATTATTAAAGAAAGGATGCAAAAGCCAAACAAAATGAAATGTGAATGACAAAAATTAAAATATTTTTTAATTATTTTAAATACTGAAATTGGATTGTCCCATAGTGAGTTGTCCTGCAGCGAGTTGGCCACGGCAAGTTGGCTGTGGCGAGTTGGTTGCACCAAGTTGTCCCATTCTGGTGCTAAGTATTATGCTGCATTCTTGTCTTTTGTGAAATGTAAACTATAGATTTCATTTTTAACTATAGATTCCTTAGTCTTAAGACAATGGAACCTGGTAGCAAAGGTCTTGTGAGGCCTGTGGCTATATATTGATTCATAAAGTTAGAAAAGGTTTATAGGACTGAATGCAACCAGAAGATCCTATTAAGAATAGAAGGTATAAGTCTACTCTTCTTTGTACATACACAACAAATTCTCATTGGTTTTAAAATGTATTCTGGGGTTCTAGAACTATAGCAGGAACCATAACTTACCATTATTGTCAGCTCTCTATTACCCTAAATAATTTGGAGCAGATTATTCTTAAGGAAGAGGCAGGAGTATTAAGAGAGTAGGATTTTTTAAAGTCCTTCCACAGAGAAGAAAATGCTTAAAGCATGAAATTTTTCAGCTAAATATCTTTAGAGGAAGAACCAAAAAGTCAGCAGCCTGAATGCAGAAATAAGAGCCTAAATAGTATAACAATATTTTTAAACCTAGTGTAGAAATTCTAATATATGTACTGGTCTATGACTGAAATACATTGAAATTTGAATTTGAATTCTAATATATATATATATATTCAGAAATTCCAATGTTCTCTCTTTTAAAAAAAAATCTTCATAAAAATCATGTCACAGCATCAGTTCAATTTGGTCTACTTTTCAGAGGAAAACAGAAACAGTATAATTAACTCCAGCCTAGAATCGGTCATATCCTCATCAAACATCAACAGTTTGCTCCAGTCCAGTAATGCTGTTCAGCCTAACAAGAACTCAACTGAATCTAATGCAGAAGTTATCAAACCCAACCGGCCAAATTCACTGTAAGTATACCCCTGATGAACGTACCAGCAGTTCTTATCCACCGATCTTCACATTTCATGATTGGAAACAGATGCTATTCCCCACTAGGCTCTTGTTTCAATAATATCATGTAAAATTAACTCCCGGCTATGTAATGAGGGATATAAAAAAATTACTATTTGGGCAAATGTTTAACCTTTGGGTCCTTTCCCAAAAACATTTTTATGCTGCTGCTTGCTGATTTGTGCTTATGTCTTGTACTTAATGCAAATTATGTAGGGGCATTGTTTAGTTTCATTTGCTCTTAGAAGTTGAGGAAGTCTCTATTTAGGAAAGTGCTTTTGGCATAGCTGTTTACCAACTGAATGTCTGCCAGTCTTTCTGCTGTTTGTGAATTGATAATTCTGCAATGCAATGATTTAGGCTTAGCAGATCAGTCTGGGGTATTAGGAACTGTTCTTACAAATTGTTGTTGAATCGAAACATTTTCTTTTTCTAAGCTCTGTTATGTCTGGGTAACATTTGAATTTTATCTATTCCACCTTTATTTCTCTTTGGCAAGTAGAATCCATTCAAGATTATCACAGTGATTAAGTGTTACAAAACCAGATCAAAAACTGCTGTTCTAAGATCTGTGTTGCGGAACATATTTGTGTAATATCACTGCACTGTGAGTTTCCCACCCCCAGCCACTGCCTGCTAGTTAAGCTAGGAATAGGGAAACTCAAGAGAGAAGGACAGATGTTTTGTGTAGGTTGACATTCTCCAGAAAGGGAGATATGAAAGGTAACAGCTGATGTTTTTGGTAGCAGCCATGCATATTCCGTAATGTTGAAATATTGGAATTCAGTGTGCTTACCAGTAAAGGAAGTACCGTGTTTCCCCAAAAATAAGACCCTGTCTTATATTTTTTTGAACCCCGAAATAAGCGCTTGGCCTTATTGCCATGTGCTCAAAAGCCCAATTGGGCTTATTATCAGGGGATGTCTTATTTTGGGGGAAACATGCCAGTGTCTACACTGTAACCAGCTACTTTTAGAACTGTCATAAGCATAAAGCTACCCTGATGTTGCCTTTACTCACATAAGTGTTTAGTCTATTGAGAACTTGAGATCCTAGAAAAGTATTTTTGTAGGTTTACTCATTGTTCAGTCACAACTCTAACACATTCCAATTAGCAAAGTAGCCTCTCCGTTTTCAGTTCTTCTAATAGTGGCTGATTTGTTTCTGGCAATGAAACAGTTTTAAAGTGGAGTCAGCAAGGTTTGACATCTTAATTGTAGGTCCTATCTCTTGTATTTGCCAGTAGAAGTTTTACAACTAAAAAAAAATGCTGTTGGCTCAAAAAAGGAATCTCTTGTCCTTAGCTATTGAAAAAGCTATTACATTATTTTTCAAATATGCCAAAAATAAATCCTTATTAAATGGAGAATTTCATTTCCTGTGGAAACAGTGGGATGACTAATTTTATATTTCATTTAGTAATAAAGCAGCGTTTTAATGCATCTAGCTATTCGAGAGGCAGGTTCAGTCCCTAAATGCTGAGATAAAAGATTGCTTATAGACTATGTTCTTTTTGTTGTGGTGCTAAGAATTTTTGTTTTCAGGAGGAAAATTGAAAAAAAAATCCTAAATCAGTGAAATAACTACTCTATTTGAAAGCATCAGGAATATTACCAAAACAATGAAATTAGCCAATTTTCATCTATATCCGTTTTATTATTAGCTCAGTTTTAAAATACTGAAGAAAAATTTCTGAGGTGGGAGTTGTATTCTCCAATATGCCTGTCATTATCCTTGCTTATTTTAACTATTGGAAATCTCTTTAATAGATTCTATTATCTTATTTAAAATAAAGAGATAATTTGACTTTTCCTATATTATGTAGGGAATATTTCTAAGCTCATACTGAACTCAGAGAAACATAGAAACAATATAATATAGGGAGACAGCCATATTAATCTGCGGCAGCCAAAAATTAATAGAAGCCATACCACCATGCTACCTTTTTTATTATTATTAAAAAGCAAATTTTTGACACTTTGTCACAGAGATGAAGTGGCTAAGTTAATGCAAATTAAACTGAGGTGAGGCAGGGAGAAAGAGTGGAAGATAAGATGGATATGTAAATGCAAGCTACATGTGAAATAGGTTATAGGTACCCTATTAACTATCAGTTGTACTTGTTAAAAACCCTTTATGTTGCTGAGTTTTGGAAAACAACCTTTCAATTATATAAGTTCAGTCATATTGACATCAGGAAGTATATGCAGAGAGATGCAAATATTCAACACTACCACTATGGATGATTAGTTGGTGAAGTTGACAATTGTGGTGAAATAGATAAATATATTCTTTTTGTTAAGTCCTTAACGCCACAGACCAGTTGGTCTAGCAACATCTCGTCCATGTTGCGGAATTCGCAATGGAGGGCGGCTGAACGTAAGGAAGCCATGTAATCATTAATTGATTCCTCCTCTTTCTGAGATCCCTGCCAAAATGTGTGCCGCCGTGCAATACGTGAGGGAGTTGGGGCATAGTGGTTCCTCAGTCTTTCTAACAGAATGTCCTAAGGCACGTCAAACACTTGTTGAGGAGCTGCCAGAGCCCTGACAGTTCCAAAGATCTCACTATCACAGGAACTGAGGAAGTAGCCCCTTTTCCGGGCGCTGGATAGGTCAGTCAGGTCGTTAGCCTGCAGGAAACATTCAAAATGCTCGAGGTAAGCGTCCCATGTCTCCGACGCCGGAACGAACGGGGCAAACACTGGCAGGAAGGTAGACATGTCACTTATCTTCGGAACTTGCCGCGGTGTGGGCAGCCTTGCCGCTCGTGCCTGAGGGACCCAGGGAGGTCGTCACTAGTCAATGTTAACAACAATAGCCGTAGCCTCAGAGCGATCCCATCTTCGTCGCCAATGTTCTATTTGGAGAACTCGGCAATAACGAGGAGGCTCGGCTGACGAACTCAACACTTTATTGAAACAACAGTAACTGAGGCAAAACCACAACAACACACGCGCCAAGTGAATGTCAACTTGTTGCCGTCTGACAGCTGCTTAAGAGACTGTCAGATCGGCGATAACCAATAAGAGCGTAGCGTTTTCCCGCTGGCTGCCTGCTCGCATCTAACCCAATCAGAGCAGGGCAGCAACAAGGGAGGTTTCGGCGGAGGTCGTAATAGTGAGGACTTAACACTTTTTGTTTACAGAAAAGAAATTATCTACATTTATTACTGATTGGAAGTCTCTTATGAACTTTTTGCATACAAATGAGAAAAAGGAATGTGACTTACTATTTTGATGACTGTACAAGATAGATTATAGAAAGAATAATAATATGATATAACTTTAGAGGGAGAGGTCAAAATGTAATTATAACTGCTGTGAAGAAGCCACTTTGTATTGCTTCCCTCTCTTTTCCATTTTTCTTTCACTTTGTTTTACTTTTCTTGGACTTCTTTCTTTTCTTTCTTACTGTCCATCAATTTGGGTTAGCTTTACCTCCGTGTTTGAAAGTTTAAATAAAAATGGAATTTAAAAATAATCTGTAATAGAGTGTCCCAGAAGTGCTCTGATGGTGGCAGAATATTAGATGAATCTATTTTAAAAGTTGATTGCAGTTTCAACATCCTTTTAAGCACTGCTAATTTGAGAATGGGAAAATTGAATGACACATTATGGATTAATCATGCCAATACAGGGGCGGATTGTTTGTTTTTGTTTTCTAAGATCATAAATGAAGAGTTGATTTTTTTAAAAAAAAGTTTTCCTTTTGGAGACAACTTCCCTGTTATGTTGCCACAGCATTCTTAATTTAATTACAGAAATCTATACTGATAGATAGATAGATAGATAGATAGATAGATAGATAGATAGATAGATACACACACCCTGTTTTCCCCCAAAAATAAGACATCCCCTGATAATAAGGCCAATCGGGCTTTTGAGCGCATGGCAATAAGGCAAAGCGCTTATTTCAGAGTTCAAAAAAATATAAGACAGGGTCTTACTTTCGGGGAAACACGGGGTATGTGTGTGTGTGTGTGTATATATATATATATATATATATATATATATCTTCTCAAGTTTTCGTGGATGTGTGTATGTAAAAAGTTAAAATCTCGGGTGTTTTCCCGCGTCATTTAAAAGTCTGTTAGTTAAAATGCTTAAAATCCTGGCTAAGATCTCAGCTCAAAATCCTCCAAAATCCCAACAAAACACTTTGTAAGATCTTTTAAAACTCTGGCTAAAATCCTAACCAACACTTTAAAGGTTTGGCAACGTTTCAACAAGCTCTCTACCTTGTCATCTTCTGGCCTTTACTATCAGTTTAGAAGCTGTGGGTCCTGCTTCATTATCCTAGCTGCAGCCTGACTGCGTGTTAACGGCCCAGCTTTCTCTGGTTCCCTATTACTAACTGTCAACTGCAAAGAGGTAAGAATTCTAGTAGGTATCACAGCACCACTGGTTGCCTGTTGAGATCTCAACATATCTTCTGGTTCGGTTCTTTCTCTCTCCCTATTGCTAGCTATCATCTGCAAAGAGGAAAGGATTCTTGCAGGCATTACAACACCACTGGTTGCCTGTTGGGATCTCTGCCTATCTTCTGATGTTAAAACTCGAGTTTCCCTCAGTGCAGGTCTCCAAATACTTGATAACCTAGAAGCGTCATCATATATATATATATATGTATGTATGTATGTATGTATGTATGTATGTATGTATACACACACACACACACATATCTTGTTCTGATAGTGAGACTGGAACCTCTGTATTCCAAAGTATTTCTGAAGTTCTATTTAATCAACCTACAAATGCTATGGTATTCCAAGAAGACGTGCTGAAACCTGTCTATATATTTAGCGCATGCGGACAAGGACACATACACACACACACACACTTAAGCAGAATGTCTTTCTGCTATCAGGATTTTTGATACACACACACACGAAAAAACCTCTCATAGATTTGAAATTCCCAGGGTGCACAATGGCAAGGAGAAAGGACAACTTTAACTTTCACTTGAAGGACAACTTTAACTTTCACTTAAAAAGCAGATCTACTGTAACTACATGAGAAATAAATGGAAGTTTCCTCCAATACTTATTTAAAGAATCATACTGTGCCCCTCCATTCTTTGGTAGGAAAATGGAAAGGCTGAGTAGCACCTCCATTCTACACTGTAGGACATTCAGGGATGCATCTCTGAAGTGTTTTGAAAATCAATCCAGACTTCTTGATAAGCACAGAGCTCTGCCAGTCTTCTCACAGTGTTGCTTCACTGAGATTAAATATGAGAAAAGATGCAGAGTCATCTAAGAAGGTTCTATAGGCAGCCTGTCAGCCAGTAATTCTTCTCATTTTTTAGCCTTGCTAGTCACAAGTACACCAATGCTCTGTCCCTGTAAGAGGTGCTGAAGTGGTAACCAGGAGGTGGTTAAGGTATATGCTGTTCCTTTGAATGATTTTATCACAGTAAGGAAGGTTGAATGATCTACCTGGTGAAAGGAAAAGGGCCCTTTCATATGTTGATCAACATTTATCTGGTGGCAGTAGAAACAATTGCGATCCGGGCTTTTGAATTTACCCCAGAGGCAGAAAAAGAAATTCCAAGGGCCATTGTGATTAAATTTTAGGCGTAAAAGTGTCACAGAGTTAGTAGTTCCAGATCTTAAAGTTTAATGATTCACTCTGTGCTCATATGTATATGTGTTGACTGAAAAATGCATAGGTATACTATGCAGGATATCTTCTACATGCAATGCAGTCTTGATACTTTTGCCAAGGCCACAAAACGAATACCTGAAACAAAGGTAAACTTGGGGAAGTGAAAAGTTTACATGGAATACATGCTAAAATCTTATTCTGCTTATTCTGCTTTTTTTTGGCACAAAACATTTCAGGCAAACCAGAAAAGCATTGGATTTTATATTCAACAACCTATTAAGAAATCACAAATACAATGCGTGCTTTGTTCTTCAGGCACTTCAGACCTGAATATTTTGACTGTTATTAAGAACTAGTCTTTGAAACTTCAGATCCCTTTGAGTCTTACTTCTCTCTATTAATAAAGATAAGCTATTGAATGTCCCTAAGGTTCTACTATACAATAGTATTCAAAGAATCATAAAATTTGACTTGATATTGCCATGAAGTGAGTTTGTTTTAATTCAGAGAACACCTGACAATGAGAAACATCTCTAACCATATTTATAATAACAGTCTCATTAATTGCGAAGAAGGGATTGAGAAATATTTGGCTGATATATAACTGCCTCACCTAATTGTGATTGTGTGGGGGGGGGGGAATCAAAGCTTGGGGCATCTAAAAGAATCTTGGCCCATTCTCTTATATAATTTAAGGGGTTGATGGTAGAGGCATTTCTGTCCTCTCCCTGTAATTCTTGGCTTTGTGGACTTGCAAGTCTATCTATTTTACTATAAGAGCTCTAACACATAGAGATTCACTTACTCAAGAGTCATCATACTTATTTAACTGGAGCTATTTCTGTTGATAGCATGGGGCTGTGTCAAATCAGTTATTCTGATAAGATCTTGACTATTCTGCTCCCATCCCAAATTGAATCGACCAGCATTCTATAATAAATGTTCATGTAACTTGCAGGATATTTGGGCTTTTGTTCAGGATACATTGCTTTAAAGAAGCCTGAAAGTAGAGTTTGATCGCAATTTAGGATGTAAAGAAAAAAGTTCCCTTGCTAGCCATCCTTATTGAGATGGGTAACTTTGCAAGAGGGACTGTGTTGCCAAATTTTCATTTTTCTATCTGATACTTTAACAGGTTTTTTTAAAGCTCTGTTTCTCTTTTTGAGTGCTAGATCTGGGTCACTTAACATGTGTCAGTGTGAAGCTCTAATGAGCATAAAACCAACCAGACAAAAAGCAGAGTTATTTCCAGCTGTACAGTTTTTTATGACAATAAGGTTCTCTTAAATATTGATCCAGGAAGTAGCATTCTTCTAAGAAGCAGCCTTTTTCTTTTTTACCCCAATATCTATGCAATGTCAGGAGATATTCTGTCATAAACTGAATGTTTAGAGGTCTAATTCTGTTTACCCAGCATCAGTTCAGATCCAGTTTTTTTCTTTTTTGTCAGGGGCAATGCTAACAGTCTTTTTTCTTATCTCCAAGTGCTCAAGTAAAATTATCTTTTTGATTTATCATACCCTGTAAGCGATCTCCTCTCTAGAATAATTCTGTATTATCTCAGGATATCAGCATCCACAGCAGTATTTTTAGATTATATGCCATGAAAGAAAGAAATATGATTGTCCAGTAAGATTGATTTTCCTACAGAAATGTTCTATATACTGAAGGTTTGCTAATGTTGATAAACCCAACTTTTGATTGTGATACTTTTTTTTAATGTTTTGAAAGTTCTCAGATACCCTTCAAAAATATACAAATGAGAGATATATTCCTTAAAATGAATTCCTTTTCTTTATAATTTCTGGATAATACTTATTCTGTAGTGGACTATTTGTATCTTCATGTGATTCAAGAATTCCTAGATTAATGCATCCCCAACTTGCATAAACAATTAAGACTCTTGTGATACTCTCCAAAATGCTTTGTTTCCTATAGCTCTGATTAGGTGTTTGTTCGGAGAGATGATGATTTATATATACAACCATGAATGGGTCATGTCTTGAAGAGCCCTATTGATTTTTTTGATTCCATATTTATATCCATTTTTTCCTTTTTGAAAGGCTTAGATAGTTCATTTGATATCAACTGTTTGCTGACATTAATGGCATATTCAAAGTTGAAAAATAAACACTACATTAAACCCTGACATTGTAAGTTGTTAGGGAATGGGGTTGAGGGGTACCCCGGACCGTGAACCAGCTCATGAGCAAACACACTGAGACTGAAATAAATCTGACAGAGGCGTCTTGTGTAAAAATATAATTTACTTTAAAACATTTAAAAAGTACTATTTCTTTAAGAAAGCACATTAAAAACAAAGTCTTATCTGGGTATGTGAAGCAAGGCTATCTCCCTAGATTCACAAGAGAATAAAGCTAACATGAAGATAAGCAGCTTCGGCGTCGATACATCATCGAGGTAATAGAAGGGGGGCAGCACAAACTTCACAGCTAAAAGTCACCTGAAGTAAAAACAGTTCAAACAGCAAACATTGCTTGAAGCTTGTGGGAGGAAGAAGGTCCAGCAACAGCAGTCCCGATGATAGCTTGCGTGCTACAAAACAGCAAAAGGCAAGCATCCGTGGGAGTTTCTCTGCAACGGCGTCTGGAGCCCTTATCTGCATTCTTCTCCCATCTGCGGCATTTGCACATAGCTTCCTGCAGGAGCTGTGCATTTAGGCCTAAACCGGAGTCTAGGCCCGAGTAGCAAGCGAAAAGGTCCTTGCTTATATGGGGAGTTAACCTGCAATTAACTAGGGCGGGGAAGGCTTGCAGGTAATTACAAACAGGAGATGGCTTGATTGAAACCATACTGTTTGTGAGTAGGCAAGTAGCCACAGCAATCCTGGAAACACTCGTAACATAAGTGATATTTGAGCCTACAAAAAAGTTGATTGCTTTATTTTAAAAAGATTCCTCGTATTTAGAAGATCTGTGATAGTAGGATTGCCTTTGTTCATCAGTCTGATCAGAGTTGTTTCCTGGAGATGACCAGAATATCAACCTGTTGTCCAAAATATTGAGAGCTTTGTGAAGTCCTTGGTGCTCTGTAGCTTGGCTGTTTCCTGTTTCCTTGCAGATGTTTTCTTACTCTCATTACTGAGTATGGGGTTGACTCCCTGTTTATATACATGAGGGTATGCTTTTCTCCTTGGGAGCTCCTTGATTGGAGAATTGATTATTTGTCTGGTGTTAATCCCTGCTTATCTGAGTAGTGGCTACTGGAGAGAATGCGTTCCGGTCTTGTTTTGCTTCCTTCTTAGTTTTTTCTCTTTTTTTGTCTCTTTTGAATGGTGCGTAAATATGGAATATGTAAATTAAGAGCTTTACCAACTGTTCTATAGCATCCTACAGGAATCATAGACAACAATTATTCACAGTAAGAAACTTTCCTTTTTAAACATCGTAAGTTATGCTAGATAGAACTTTCTTTAGGTTTATACTGTAATAGCAAACACAGAACTTGAGTTGTCAGTGCTTTGTCAGTTTAATCTTTCTGAAATGATGGATAATTTTAAAGGTACTGAGCCATGAATTATGTTCTGAACTACACTTTCATTGAACCATTGTGGTAACTCAATACACTTCAGATATAATCTACCATAGTTTGTTCAGATATATTATTGCCAGTCTAGTTCATTTATAGCATTCTGCTCCTGATTATACAGTAGTGGCCAAAATTGTGGAAACCTTTTGGGGAAAGTGTATTTTTGAGGTTTGATGGCAAATAACACCACTTTTTTTTTTTTTTTTTTTTTTTTTTTGAGTTTCAAGATAATCATATTCCACTGCTGGAATGGCCTGGGAATAGCCCAGACCTTAACCCAATTGAAAATCTATGGAGCCGACTACAGAAACATGTTAGTCAGAAGTGACCCAGCAATAAAACCCAGTTAATAAAAGCAATCATTCAATCTTGGTTTCACATTATAACAGCTGCAAAACTAAAAGACTTGGTTCACTCCATGGGAAGACGTTGTAAGGCCGTAATTCATGCTAAAGGTTACCCAACTAAGTATTAACTGACACAATAATTTTTATATATCTCATTTTTTCTACGTGTTTCACTTTTCTTCTTTACATTGTAACTGCTATTCTAACAGCAAATCTTTCATAAAAGTTATTGCATTACATTCTTGATTAAATTATCTTTCCATTGATATATAATTTTATGGTACTACTCCAAAGAAAAGTGGCGTTATTAGCTAGTTTTAGAAAATACACTTTTCCCAAAAGGTTTCCACAATTTTGGCCACTACTGTATATCTTTTTATCTTCAGAAGCTGTTTTTTGAATAACAGTTTTAAAATGTGATTATTATTATTATTTTTTTTAATTTGATTTATATGCCGCCCTTCTCCGGAGACTCAGGGCGGCTTACAGTGTGTTAAGCAATAGCCTTCATACTTTTGTATATTTATACAAAGTCAGCTTATTGCCCCCACAAACTGGGTCCTCATTTAACCTACCTTAGAAAGGATGGAAGGCTGAGTCAACCTTGAGTCTTGGAGAGATTCGAACCAGCAGTAAATTGCAGGCAGCTGTGTTAATAACAGGGTGCTTTAAACCACTGTAGTACCAAGGCTCTTATCTTATGGATTATGACTTTTTCTTTTATGTTTTTACATAAAATAATAGCAGACTTCTACTTCATTTCATTGGATGCAATTTTGCATGTTTCTCTTTAGGAAATAGTTACAAAATTGTTAAGCCAGGAGAGCATGAGTTTGATCAGTATAATTTTGGTTATTATACTTTTCAGTTAGATAAATAAGCAAATTTTATGAATTGCTATAATCTTAAATCTTAAGATACATTGCAGGGTTAGCTGATGCTCTAGGTAAATTTATTTGCCTGTAGATCTGTTTAATATTGTTTTAATACGTAGATAACTTCTCAAATTGCTGGACATTTTCACCTCAGGGCAAATCAGAATAGTTGCCTTGACAACTAGTATAGGAACACAGCATGCACAAAGGTCTGCACATGCTCAGGTTACAATCCACCTAGGCCCTTACGAAAAACCCAACATTTTCAGAGGAAGCTATAAAACAAATTATTGGTTTTATTAATTATTTTATGGAACTCAGGTGCATCAGAGCAGTGTAAACTTGAGTTAAGTGATTAAATGTGGCTATTCTTCTATGTTGTGTTTCTAAACTAGAAAATTCTTTTCCTTTAGACATTTCCTCAGTCCATTTCTGGCCTTCCAGAAAATGAAGACTTTTAATTTCTCAAGACATCTGCAAACTAATAAATTTAATGCTTATTAGTTGGAATTGTGTGTGTGTGTGTGTGAGAGAGTGACTTAATCTTAATCTGCTTTACCATTGACAATATGTGCTTTGACGATTAATATGTTTGCAGCAAAAATGATGATGAATATTTTAGTATTATTTTGGTTAAATTAGCTACCTTGACTATCAATCTGTGATCGTATATTATTAATCAATTCTTCTGTCCAGTTTGGACGTTTTCAAAAGTGATAGCCAGGCCTGTTGAGAATTCTGGGTTTTACAATCCTCGCTCATCTTGGGACCAATTTGTAGTTGTACACAAAACCATTGATTAATTAATTATTCCTAATACTAATACTATGATGGCTGCAATTTCCACCATTTCTGTTGGTTTGCCTTTGCCCTTATTTCACTCCTGAGATAACGAGGCAAGTAAAGGATAAATCAGAAAGCTCTTAATATTTGACTTTGTTTTTCTTTAAACACTCCCATTATCATGAAGTCAAAAAGGAAAGTAAATCGTTTTTCTCGCCTTAATTTCCTCTCTTCAGTACAAAAGGTTCTGTTTTGTTTTAGCTACTTGGGCCAGATATCTATGGAAGAACATCAGACTCGTCATTCTACTTCTGTTTAGTCTCTTCATTAATGTTTCACTGAGAGAGATGGCTATGAGGAGTCAAGTGCCTCCTTGTATTTCCATGTGGTATATTTCAGGGAGATGTTTGAAGGCAGACTTCTTCACAGACCTGCTTTCCAACCACTTCGTTTCTTGCCTTGCAGTTGTAGCATAGTCATCATTTTGCCTGAAAATAATTACAACTTCAGTATTTTATTTATTTATTATATTTCTGAGGCCTGCTCAGCTCCTTAAGAAGTCTAGGCAGTTAGAAATAATGATACAAAATATCAAACGGAACACTTACTGCACTTTCATTTATTTACAAGAAGGGTATGAATACTTCGCATCTAGAAAACATATCTAGTCAAATTGAGTGGCAAAATTGCATTTACTTTATGATTTAGTTGCTTATATAACACATAGGAAATCTGAATAAAATATTGAATGCTAAATAGAGTACAGCGACATCAGTGGTAAAACTATTTTCACCAGTGATTAAATTGTTACAAGCTGTTCAGAGTTTTTTTATCTCTATAGTAATTGCAAGCAAGGCAAATAGTAGCAAGAGAGTTGCTTAGTAGTATTTGTAATCTAATAGTTGGTAATCAGAAGATTACTGATAAATAATAATACTCAAACAAGCAGAAATGTTCTAATTCAAAATCTCAAATGCAACTGTGACTGCAACATTATTGTTTAGAACATAATATAAGTTGTGGAGGGAGTTAGAGAAATAATGTAAGATAGCAAATGAAATCTAATTGTTATGATTAACTTTCGATTTTCTTTGAGTAGACATATTCTTTCTTAAAGCTCAGGGTAGACTCTCGAAGGGTTAACTAAGGCCTGTATTTGTGCTTCTTTTTCCTTTCACTTGGCTATTTATTTTAAGACATTCTGGCTAGCCAAACCACAGAAAATAGAGCATCATTTTTTTAAATCTTTTCCTGTTTACCAAAGAATAAAACTGAAATGCAACATTAATCTGCGGGACACTAAGCTTTAGTTTTCATTTCTAATTTTCTCCAGCTCTCTTCTGTCAAATAGATGAATCAAAGAATTTGGCCTGAAAGATATATTCTATTAAGTGATTTTGCTGAAGTAGGAATTAGAAGCAAGGGAGCATAGATCTGTGTACCAAGTCAAAAAAAAATTATATAATTGTTATTAAATATATTTTTTTAAAAAGGGGAATATTAAAAACTAATTCAAACTGTATAAAAAAGAAAGAAAGAAATCAAAGAGAAAGCTAAAAGTGCAGGAAGGGAGGGGAAAAAGAAAAATGTTACACATGGGTAGTTTCTAATCTTCTTGACATCAGTTATAAGTACAGTTATAAATTTGCCCCTTACTCTATAGTTACAGCATAAGTGCCTTCCTTCTTTAATCTATCCTATTTAATCGTCTAAACCATAAATCACAAATTTATATTTTCCTTTTTTACATAAAAAGTCTACACGGGGTTTCCAGTCAGTAATAAATGTAATTATTTGTCTTTTCCCTTATCAAAGACGTCAATTTAGCCATGTCAGCAAGTTCCATCATCATTCCAACTGTTTATTCATCAATCTCAAAAGAAAAATGTCTGGCCAAAGACTAATTGGATATTAATCTTTAAAATCCTCTGAATCAGGTTATGCATATATTTAAATCCAGAATTTTCTAGCTTTTTTACAGTTCCATCAAACATGTGGAGTTGGAGATAAAATGTTCCTTCCTGTTCCTCACATTTGCTACATAAATTTGAAGTGACTATATACATTCTAGACCAGTGATGGCGAACCTTTTCGGCACCAAGTGCTGAAAAGGGAGTGTGTGTATGCTTCATGCATGCGTGCACTCATCTGCGCCACAACCCAGAAGAGGAGCTGCCCAGGGCGCATGCACGAGCCCAAAAATGAACTTCCGGTTTCCGGCACGTGCATGCGTGCTGGCCAGCTACGTGTACAGGTTTCTGGCGTGCATGCGCGTGCAATGATCAGCTGGCCAGCTCATATGCTCCCACAGGAAAATGGAAGATCAGCTCTTCCAGTTTCCAGCACTGCCGCACACAAAAAGACCAGCTGATTGTCATGCGTACATGCACGCCAGAAACCCAGAATAGGAACGGCACTGCCACGCATGCCAGGCGACATGGCTCTGTGGGCCACTTTGGGTACACATGCCATAGGTTCGCCATCACAGTTCTAGACAATTTCTCTGGTAACATATACAATACCAATAGTACATCATTTAAAATATTCTCTTTAAGATTATAACAACATAATTTCAATTCTTTCAGCTTTCTTTCTTTCTTTCTTTCTTTCTTTCTTTCTTTCTTTCTTTCTTTCTTTCTTTCTTTCTTTCTTTCTTTCTTTCTTTCCCACCCATCTCATATCCAATGACTCTGGGGGGCTTACAACATAGAAACAATGAAAAACATTAAAATCATACATTGTAAAAAAAACACAGCAGATAAAAAACATTAACAGATGAAATCATAGATACAAGATGGCAAAGAGGGGAGCCAGACACATGGGGGTGGGGAAAGTGGGGTGGATTTTAATTAGTCAACCACCTTCAGTATGAAGCTTCCTCATTGGGTCCCCAAGCCATCAGGTAGAGCCAGGTCTTATAAATAAAAGAAGGTTAACAACTACATCCCTCTGCAATCAGTTCTTTCTTGATTTCATTTTACATTCCCCTTGACAGAATTTTAGTGTTTCATGATAAGTTGACCATTTGTGTTTGCCTATTATTTCTCACATATAAAATGCTTCTTGTGCTGAGATCCACAAATGAGTTTTCCAGTACAACTTGGGTTTGTACCAGGGGTGAAATGCTTCCGGTTCGGACCAACTCGGGCAAGTAGGTAGCGATGGCGGCGGGCAGTTCGGAGAACCGGTAGCAAAAATCTCTGCCCCTGCCCCCCATGCCCAGCTGAGTCGCACGATCATCAGAGGCTTTTTCTGACGAGCCAAGCTCTGACGAGCCAAGCTCTGACGAGCCAAGCTGAGTTGCCTGCCGATCAGGCAACTCAGCTTGGATCATCAGAGCCATTTAAAAGAAAAAACTTCTTTTCTTTTAAATGGCTCTGACGATCCAAGCTCTGATGATCCCAGCTGAGTTGCCTGATCAGCAGAGGGTTTTTTAAAAACCCTCTGACGATCAGGCAACTCAGCTGGGATCGTCAGAGCCTTTGGTTTTACATGTAAAAAATGGTTTTAAAAGTAAAAAAAAAAAAATTGGCCACGCCCACCTAGTCACATTACCCCACCACCACCAAGTCACGCCCACAGAACCAGTAGTAACAAATTTTAGATTTCACCACTGGTTTGTACCTATTCCATATTCTCAATATGGCATGTTTAACATAATGAATCTGCATGAAACTTGTCTTTATTGTACCATAAACACCCATGCCATCCAAATCTCATGCCATGTCCTTTTAACTACAAAACTCTCCTTCATTCATCCAAATCGAACACCAAGATGCAAATTACTATATCAAATCAGGTAAATCAATCTTCTTCTTTCCTTTGCATCTTGTAACATCTTATATTTAACTTGTGTTTTTTTTCTCCTATCACACAAATTTTGATATATCTAAATATATCTGCCAGTGTTTTAATGGTACATCAATTGTCAAAACAGGTATTGTCTGAAACAAGGTATTGTCTGAAACAAAAATGTAATTCTAGGCAAGACAATCATTTTTATAACAGAAATTCTCTCCAGCAATTATGGTTATAATTTCTCCCATCTTAACATTTTTTTAAAACTTCATCTACTTTGAAATAATATACAATTCATAATTATCAGTGATACACAGATATTTATTTTCTTCTCAAATCATAAACCCCTTCTATTCATCAATTCTGTTTAATCTACTATTTTCACATTTTTGTTAAGATATTTGTCTTCTATTTATTAGTCTTGAAACCTGCTAATGCATCATATTCTTCTAATCTGCCCATTAATATTTCATATCCATTCAAGGTATCTTCCAGACCCAACACCAAGCCCTCTGCAAAAACTCTTACTTCTAACCTCCTTTTTTATCCTTTAATCTCACAATCCTCTCATCTTGTCTTCCATCTGGAACCAAACTAAACAAGACAGGAGACGATGGACACGATATTCCTTTTTGTATATCATGGGGTTTGTTAGATCTGAATTGATAATTATTTCTCTATGAAATGTAAAGCCATTTCATGAATGGCTTAAAAAAACCCATTCATTCCAATTTTGTTCCAAAAGTCATACTTTCCAAAACCTTGAACAAGAAAACCCAGCTCAAATTATCACAGGCTTTCTCTGCATTTAAGAAAAATCAAGGTGGCTTGTTTTTCATTATGTTGCTCCAGATATTCCCAAGACACTGCTTACATTGTCCTTTAATTAACTTTTTAAAAAATCCACGTTGATCGTCATGCATAAATCTTGCAAAATTATTTTCAGTCTATCAATTAGAATTGTTGTGAGGAACTTATAGTTATTATTAAATAATGATATCTTGTTTCCCCTAAAATAAAACACCCCCTGATAATAAGCCCAATTGGGCTTTTGAGCTAAAATAAGCCCCCATTCCTGAAAACATTTAATTGCATGCACAGTCGGTTCCCACCATTTCTTCTGGTTAGGGTTAGGGAGACAGAGCTAGAAATCAGGTAAGATGACAAGGGGAGCCCCGTCTTGCTCCTCACGCCCCAAAATAATAAGACATCCCCGAAAATAAGGCCAAGTGCTTATTTCATGGTTCAAAAAAATATAAGACAGGATCTTAATTTTGGGGGAAACACGGTATCAGCATATAGATTCTTGTTAAAATCAAATCTTGTCCTTCTTTAGATATGAATGCAGTATTGGCCTCTTTGGCAATTTTCTGGCAATTTTCCTCCCTGTGGTACAGACTTCATCGTTTTTTTAAGGGTTATAAAAGTTTATCCCCAAAATATTTATAAAAAGAATCTGATAATCCATCTGGTCCTAGTTTTTCTTTTTAATATTTTCGTTATTGTTATACATCTATTCGTAATTCATCTTTGTTCCTAAATGTGAGTTCAGTGCAACAGGCTTCTTAATGATCAACCAAAAATAGCGGGAGTTTTCATTAAAAAAATAGATCCTGAATATTTGTAGCCTATTTGGACAAAGGGAAAATCCTAGTGTATTTTGTAGGAATGCAGTAACAAAGTATCTTGGCTATTATTTCTCATGTAGATTTTCTGGTTTAGGAACAAAATATATGTAACTGTTGTCTTGTTGCATTGGCTTTTCTTACTTCTATTAACTTGGCATGGAAACTATGGAAACTCTTTGTCTTTTCAATGTTTTATTTGTGCTTCTGCTTGCCTTTCAGTGTTGGTTTTACAAGTCAACTCACAAAATGATGCCCAGCTTACCAGTGAAAACCACCAAGCTCAGAGAACACTAAGGACCCCATAGTTCAACTCTGAGCTACAAATATTCTCTTCTATCGTTCATTACCAGTGATAGAGAATTAGTTTTGTAAAATTAATTTACTTCAACAAGCAAATTTATAGCATAGCAATAGTAATATATCTACTCTTGGAAAAAGTTTGGCCCTAGAAAAAGTGCACAAAGCTTCATCTATTGAAATGATGCATTTTCTACACATCCTCATGTGAACCAAGCAGTAAAAAAGTTGTTTTAGCAAGTTTATAGCTTAAACAACAACAATATCCTTGCACCTCCATTACAGTATATACTAAATGAGCATGTCTTTGTCAGTCCAAGTTTGAAATCCTTCTATTTCATTCCATGGCTTGTTCAGATCCGAGAAAGTTAAGTCTGTGGAAACCCTGGTGCTCTCTGAGCTTTGTTGTTCGCTTGCAGAGATTTCAGTCCTGAGTGGGTAACATTATTATTGCTAGTGAGTGTGGGGTTTTCTCCCTGTTTATGTACTGTGGCTTGCCCTGCTTTTGTTGATGGGGCTGTAGGTTTCTTCAATAGTTCCCTTAGTAAGGGTATTGTTTTCTGCTTTATTGTTTGTCTGATGCTAATCCCTGCTTATCTTGCTGTTGCTTGCTGGAGAGAATGTGTTCTAGTCCTTTTGGTTTCAGCTTTGAGTTGAGTCTTCATCACTCCCCCCGCCCACCCCTAAGAGGGTAAACATAGCCCTTGCAAAGTCAACCTTAAGCCAGACCTGATGATTTTATTTGCTTTTTTGGAAAGGTTAATTGAAGACCAATCAGAAATTTTAGAAATGAAAAAAGAGTACATACTAATGTGTACTAAAAGGGTCGAGGCAAAAAGCCTATCAGAATATTTCCTTCCTTCCCACACACTTCTCTCTTTTTAAGAGGATTACAAATTTTGGAGCTATTGAGCATACAGAGTCCCCATTGAGTGCTTTTTTGGACATTTTTTTTTGGGGGGGGGTTGGTCTTTCAATTTTAAAAAAATCATTTTCCAAGCCATACATAATCTATCAGCATACTGGTACTTCTCCTTGTTTCTTAATAGTCTCAGTGAGTTTTATTTACTCCAAGGAAAAGTGATAAATAAATAGGTGAAGAAATACTTTAGAAAGTAAAGTTGGCATTTTCTCCCTGGATTGTTAATAACTATTTTCTTAATATATCCCAGTTTACAATATGTGATAAGCTATATTTCAAATATTTCATATAGAGTTGCCTAAAGTAACACATCCTTTATTAATAGCCCAGTTGATAGCAGCCCACAGATCAACAGCTATAGTTTTCAATGGGTAACAAAATAAAAAAGATCAATTTTTGGCAGAAAATCATAATACAGCCAAATTTTTTTAAAAGATGCATTTTGTGTATATATCAACTTATTCTTGTGGTGTTACTAACTTTCTTCTCTGTCCATTGCAATTCAGTGGTTTGTACTGAATTTAAGTATTTTTGCTTTATCTTCGATTGTAATATTTATTTATTTTATTAAATTTCTAAATATAAATTGCTGTCAAGCCAGTGTAACTTTGAGACATCAAAAATACAAAAAACATTAGCCCCAGATGCCCGGTCATGTTCTATATGAACAAGAGTCCTCACATCTATGGAGAGCTAACTGAGAATTTGTACATACTTATGTTCTTATACATACTTTAGCATACAGCTTCATTGAACCCTGAGAATATAATGCATAGACTCATTCCCCCTCTCTTCTTATAATTTACTTAGCGATGACTGCATAACAATGCCTTGTTCAAAGAATGGCATAATGAATGAATGGCATAAAAAAGTGGTGAACTGCATTTTCAGTGCATTTCCCTCTAGAAATAGATGTGTATCATCTTAACTGTTGTTTTTTCCCCCTTCTTTTATCACATCTTTTTAATTTGCAAGTGTGTGTAAATAGCAGCAAACAAATCTGCAGTTTGTATTTTTGGTTCACTATGATTCTCTCTTGTATTTCTGAACTGCTACATTTCTTCAAATTTCTATTAAGGAAAAAGCAAAATTGAGAGCCTTCCATCTCTGACACCAAAAATTAAATTTCAAGAGGATTGTTCTATTATATTTCTTATGCAGGGGAACCTAATTTATAAATAGATGTATTTGAAGCAGTCTTCATAATCAAGGAAATGTGTCTATCCTAAACTTCCTTCTGTTGGCTTTGTCAGATAGGCTAGTAGTACAATTGGATCAAATTTCTGCATTAGCAGTAGATTTTCTCTAAAGGTTCAGAGAAAAAAGAAAAACTAGAAACCTTAAGTCATAAAGACATCCTGTCTCATTCTGAAAGGAGATCCCTCTGCTTAATTAAATTCATAAATTAGCAGTAGCTATAGCAGCCCTACTTTGCCACCAAACGGAGGTAATGTAATCTCACCAATCTTTTCTGCTGTTGTAATGGATCCCAACTATCAATTAATATGCCCTTGAGCCTTTCCATTTGGTAGCATTATGATCGTGAAGAAGCTGATGTGCAGACAAAATTGACATAAAAGTGCTAAGCTGTGAAATTATTAATAGCCTAAGAATTATAGCAGGTTATTTTATTTTTTTTCTGGTTATGCTCCATTTTTTTTCATCCATGTTCTCATATTTAGAGTCCCCCCTGCTCCAACAGAGGCCTCTGGAGATACACCTACTTCACATCAAACATCTGGGGAAATGGCAGCGTTGACAAGTGATGCTGAGCTCAACAACCCTTGAAGTGGACTGCCTAGGAATTGTACTGTGTCCATAAATGTTGAGTGCATTACATTCAGAGGAACTGTAAAAACATGCAAAACAGTACACTTTCCCATTTACATGGTCAAGAAAAAACAGAAAGCAGAATAACAGAGTTGGAAGGGACCTTAGAGGTCTTCTAGTCCAACTCCCTGCTCAGGCAGGAAATCCTACACCACTTTAGACAAATTGTTATCCAATATCTTCTTAAAAATTTCCAGTGTTGGAGCATTCACAACTTCTGGAGGCAAGTTGTTCCACTGATTAATTGTTCTGTCAGGAAATTTCTTCTTAGTTCTAAGCTGCTTCTCTCCTTGATTAGTTTCCACCCATTGCTTCTTGTCCTGCCCTCAGGTGCTTTGGAGAATAGCTTGATTCCCTCTTCTTTGTGACACCCCCTGAGATATTGGAAGAGAACTCTAAATTTTTACTAGCCCATCCAGCAAAAATGGTGCTACACCAATAAAGATATGTTCTAGCTACTATCACCTGAAAAATAAATGAAGGAAAAGTTAAAAACTGATCTTTGCATCAAATTAGTTGAGCCTATATCAGGGGTGAAACCCAGCAGGTTCTGACAGGTTCTGAAGAACCGGTAGCGGAAATTTTGAGTAATTTGGAGAACCAACAAATACCACCTCTGGCTGGCCCTAGAGTGGGGTGGGAATTTTGCAGTATCCTTCCCCTGGAGTGAGGAGGGAATGGAGATTTTGCAGTATCCTTCCCCCAGGAGTGGGGAGGGAATGGGGATTTTGCAGTATCCTTTTCCTGCCACACCCACCAAGCCACACCACGCCCACCAAGCCACGCCCACAGAACCGGTAGTAAAAAAAAAATGGATTTCACCACTGGTCTATATATTCTTACTGAAAGATGGGAATGAAAGGCAAACAAAAAGTTGAATAGATGTCACCATGCCAGCTTAGTTTGCTTCCCACATCCCCTCATCTTTGATGTAAATCCTGACAGGCTTTGTGACTAAGCTCTTAATACAGAAGCCTATACCTTTTAAGGATATAATTACCAGCTTGGCTTATTATATGCTTTTACCTAAGACTGGGATTTTTATGTGAGTGTGTTCCCAAGCTTTTTGATTGTGTCAAGGAATTGAGATCCATTGCTGGAAGTTTTTAAGAAGAGATTGAACAGCCATTTGTCTGGAATGGTGTAGGGTCTCCTGTTTGAGCAGGGGGTTGGACTAGAAGACCTCCAAGATCCCTTCCAACTCTGCTATTTTATATTTTACATTGTCCATTCTAATCTTTTAAATAATAATAATAAAAAGAATTAGCAATACAACAAGAACTCAAGAACATGTGTTTTTGGTAAAAATAACAGACAAACATTGTAATTGGGACTGATGCACTGAATGTCACCAAAGCCAAACTAAACCAAACAAATGGAGGAGGGTTGGAATAATATAATAAACCCCTCCCCCCAATACATAGCTTCGGGGTAGGTTTGTTTTATTCTCCCTTCGAAACATGATTTCATGTATAAAAATATAACTACGGGTATTGTTAAAATGGTGGAGCAGCTAGTGTGCAGGGAGCAATCCTCAAAGATGAAGATTGTACTAAATCTTGTTCTGCTCATGTCTATGAATCTTAGATGAAAAGCTCTCAAGGTTGAATTCTACCCAGGATGCTTAAATGGCAATAGTGACAATTTGATTATGGCTTATTGGTTGAAGATACATCTGAAAACTCTTGAAAAACAGGCATTTCTAGAATACCGACCATAACCATGAAAAATATATGATCATGATTCTTGTCCATTTCAGGCTAGTCAGACTGCATTTGGAGTATTGCATCCAGCTCCTTTTTAGAAGGACAATGACAAACTAGGAGAGCAACCAAGATTATGAGGGATCAGAAAGAAAAAAGTATAACAAATGATTGGCAATATTGAGTATATTTAGCCTGAAGATGAGAAAACTATGGGAAGACAGGATAGCTGCCTTCAGTTATCTGAAGGACTGTCATAGGCAGAATTGTTTAGAGGCGTTCCAGAAGATTGGACAAGAAACAACAAAATTAAATTATAAGAAAGTAGATTTGTGCCAGATAACCAGAAAAAATCTCTATGGAGATCTCAGTCATCCAGGTCATGGTTATCCCAAAGGTGCTTAAAAAAAATTTTTTTTTTTTTGCTTCTCATCCAAGAAACTTCTTCAAAACCTGGATGAGAAGTGAAATGTCTTCAAGGGAAAAACGAAGTCCAGTTGCCTTTTGAAAAAAGCACCTATGGGACATGAAGAAAAAATCTTAATAGGATCTATTTGACAACAGGCTACCTTGGGGGTATTGGATTCTTTAAGTGGAAAATTCAGAACCTTAAAGAGACACAGTTGCCTTCCGGCAAAGATGCTGAAGGAGTTGATTCTGGATTGGATGATTTTCAAGATCCTTTCCAATTCTTATATTCTATGATTCTTTGATGCAGTATTAATAACACAATTGTAAAATGTTGTAGTTTTATTGCTATTTAGTTTTTAATGAATCAGGCAGAAGATAGTTGCTTTTAGTGTTTGATTATAATAAAAATGAAAAATACATATCCTTAAGAAATGATCTCTCAGATTCTCAAATTAAATATATTGCGTTGTAAGTTCTTTTCTTCATTATGATGATATATATCAAGCATTTGTCTGTGAATTTATTCAGAAGGGTGCTGAATATGGACCTAGTGTATGAGAAAGTGAAGAATTAATACTGGAAAATCTGTTGGAATTCATGTTTAGTTTTTAGAGTTGAATCAATGCAATTTAAATCAGTCATAATATTAATATTAGTCATAACATTAACTTAAATCTCACCTATTTCATTGAGAAAACCCTAACCTTCTGGTTGTGAGAATGCCTATGTGATTGCAATAGGCTAAAGATCCAGGTTGTAAAAATCCAAATGTCCACCAGGTAACAGAGTAAGAATAATTCTACCACTTTGCTGACACCTAGTGGTCAATCGGGATTTTTGCAGCCTGGATCTGATAACTTAAAAGCTAACCCCTGGATTTGGGGGTGAGGGGAATCATTACTGTGAAATGCACAGCATGCTTTACAAATGATATTCAGGACTGTGAAAATTGGATATGTATATAATAAACTATGATACATATTATGTATATGTTGCATAAATGAATAAGTAAATGTGGTTACAGTATTGCTATTTATAAAATATACTTTAATGAAACAAATCTCAGGTTGATATAATACAATCATCAAGTCCATCTTCTTAAATCATTATGTGTTAATTGTAGAGCTCAATGTTTCTGAATTTCTCATTTAAATATATAGTAGATTCCTTTATATGCTAAAGTATTAAAATAACATTTAATTGGAGCGAAAATAAAACCTTCTAAGTTCTTTCACTGTATTAAAAAAAAAAGGAATGAAAAGCAAACTATTTTGTTTAAAAAAATCAAGGTTATAAAATATTTTGGAATGCATGTAAACAGCAAACTGGTAAAATAAAGTATCTAATTTTATAAAGTGTGCAGTTTCCTTGATAAATCAACCGCTTTCAGAAATAACTGTTATCTGAAGCTACTCTCATACATGTATACAGATTCTATTCAAAAGTCAAAGCTTTATCAGACTAAAAGACAAGTTAAAACGGAAGACTCTCTATCAGAATAATCTTACAAATGATGAGATTAATCTGCAGATTAAAAAGCTTTTATAGCAATAGCATTTAGATTTATATACCACTTCACAGGCTTTTTAGCCCTCTCTAAGTGGTTTACAGAGTCAGCATATTGCCCCCATCAATCTGGGTCCTCATTTTACACACCTCGGAAGGATGGAAGGCTGAGTCAACCTTGAGCTGGTCAGGGTCGAACTCCATACAGTGGGCTGTGAATTAGCCTGCAATATTGTGTTCTAACTACTGTGCCACCACAGCTCCTCCTATATATTTATGTATATACAAAATTCTCTCTCTCTATATATATATAGAATTAATATGTAAGAACATATCTAGAGACATCAACTTGGGTAGATAAAATGGTGGTAGAATAATCAGCATTTTAACTCAAGCCTAACAGAAGATCATTGTGGGACTTTTATGATTGAAAATGGATGATTCGTATATCTGCTCTTATCAAAACCCTGTAGCCAGTCTATATTAGCATTTGCACTGATTTGTGATCAGGATTCTTACTTAGAATTGTCCCACATGTTCCTTTTGCCCACCTGTTACTCTGCTTTTATATCTCATTGAGGAACTATTGTTGTTACCGTTGGTTGCACAGTTGGCCAGACATTTAGACTGGATTTGGCATTTTTGTCCACCTACTGAGTCCTCCCCAAGGACCTGGGTTAGCCGGATGTAGCATTATTACTATTAATTATGTGTGGGTAATCTACCGTACAGTTAGATTCACAGTCTACGGCTGGTGGAAACTTAATAATTCAAGTCCTAACCAAGGACTTAGGAATTATTGAGGTACAGCCTAAGCATATTGGCAATTGCAAGCAGGGTGGTTTCTTGTATTATTATTACAAAATTGTTCCATTGCATTTTTAGAACTTGAATTGTTTTACCTGTGTATAATTTGTAGCCAATTTATATAATTTCTGTGATGTATTACACAGTACGTGGTTCTATAAATATCAAGAAAACTGTTAATGTGGGATTAAAAACAATTCATGGAATATAATACATATGCAGAACTTATAAATAGATCCAATCACAATGTTCAGCACTGCAACATTCTACTTGCAATGCCTATCTCCCACAAGAAAATGGCCAGATGGAAAATGATCTATAAAGTTTTTTTTTTCCAGTGACCTTGTTCTGTCTCACAGATGTGAAGGAGAAGAAAGAAAGAAAAAGGGCAGTCAGGTTGGCTAGGATTGAAAGCACATAAATCACTTGCATAAAAACACAATCAGGCAGAAAAATATTACAGTCAAGTATAGTTAGGAAAGTTCCTCATCGAAAGCCAAAATGCATGCTCCTTGTTGAGAAATACCTTGTCAAGAGGTAGCTGAATCCTATGATCTGTTTTTATTTTTGAAAAGAAAAAAAAGATGAAATCTCATTATAGCTACATTGCCACTCTGCTAGTTACTCTTGGTTAATCTTGCTTCCTACTCTAACAAGATCAATATTCCTGTCATGAAAAATTACTTCTATTGATAAAGGACAGAACTACAGTAACCTTTTTGATGGTGCATCCTGAGTTTGGCATCCTGATTTAGGACAATTCTACTCAAGCTATGGAGACAATGTCGTTTATACAGAGTAAGAGGTTTTTATAACAACAAATTATTATGCACTAAGAAAGAGAATCTGAAGTAGGCCATTAGGTATCTTGATTAAGGTGGTTTCAAGATGAATCTGATAAAGTAGTCAGGGATTTAGAAATTAATAATTATCATTCATAACTGAAAGGAATGATTTCAAGAATATATGCAATAGAGTTATACATTATGGGAAGTGTGGGTATAGATTTGCATAAAAAAATCGAAGCTGGTACCCAAAGAATATATCTAAATCAGTGATTTAGATATAGTCCTAGAGGATTTCATGTAGGAATGGTAAGTAAAAGGTAATACAGAGAAAGCTTTTAGCCCCAATACAAATAATGCAATAATTCTAGAAGGAATGTAAATAGAAAGATACATTTCTTCATATCTCGTGGGCCTGTGAAAAAAGTTGTATCATTCTGGCAGAAATATTTCAGAAAAGTAATATCTATAATTAAGCAAAAAGTAAAATGTGTCCCTGAATTGTGTTGTTGTATATTTTAGAGGGAGAGCATGGTAAACTGATTAATAAAGAAGTTAATAATATTCTTACCCTTAGCAGTCAAGTCTATAATAAACCAATCAAACCTTTTCCACAATTCAGTAAATGAAAATCGGCATGAAAAATATGATCTAAAGCTATGGCTAAAAAAAAAAATCACAGAAAATTCAACAGAAGGCCAAATTACATTTAAAAACAACAACAACTGAAATACAGATGCTAGAATAGAATCTTTATTGTGATCACTGACCAATGCATAAAATCCAGTGTGTTGAATGCATAATTGATATTGCTTAGCTAGATAGATAAACAGGTTTGTCAATGCTGGGCATTTTACATACTACATGTCAGGATTTAGCCACACTTAAGGAAATAGAGTCATTTAAATCTGAGAGTAAAGATTTTAAATAGAACTGTTCAGAGTGAACAGGATATTTCATTAGATGTGGAATTGGCTCACCGTAAGTTTCAGCATAAAATGGGCAATACCGAAAGGCATGTTTGGTGGCTTTTAAAACTCCTTCACTGCATGAGTAGAGTCACAATTTACATAGAATTCTTCTAAGACTGCTGCATTGAACTATGTTAAGATTAAGGCCCTCCTTAATTTAAAAACTGATTTGCTTTAAATATTTAGCTCTATCAGTACTGTAAAGGCTACTTAGAAATACATCTTTGGCATGTTTGACATATACAGACATATACATGCCTGTTTTAATATACATGTCTTTGAGAAGCTGCTTGGTTGCCTCTACTATATGTTCTTTCTCCAACATGCATACTTGGGTTAAGGAAAAACCCACATCATTTTATGTATTGCCATGAATCAGGAGGAGACAAATTCATCTGAAAAAGATTTGAGGAGTTAGAACTGCTGGGAGAAAGACCAGTTTAGTCCAATATGTGGTCATCTGCCAGGAGCTAAATTCTTACTAATGCCAATGTCAGGACCTAAGGTTGTGTTTGAAAAGCAACACAGGACTTACAATAATATATGACAATGTGGTGACAATGAAATATTCCAAATGCTGTGAACTTGTAATGTTATTGAATGAACCAAGATTTAAAGAGAAAGAAAGAAATTTCTTACATGCATTTGAATCAAAAGAATTAAAGCAATGGGATTTATTTTATTTTATTTTGTTGAATTTCTTATGGCTGCCCACTACAACAAGCCAATCAAAAATAGCCCGTCTTTAAAAGCTTAGTTAGAAGATAGCCATATTGCTGCTGCTGTTATTGTTTTTTCACTGTAGTGGCTCACTTTTTCATTGCTTTTAATATATAATTTATATACCTAGGGGTCTTGAATTCTGTGGGATGCTAGTAGGGAGTAGCCCCCAAATCCAACTGTGCTGCTTTATTATGGCAGGAAAGGGGTATTCTTCGTGGGGATAAGGGTAGAACTCCGAGGGTGTACGCCAAAATTATATAATCCCAGCAGAGTTGCCCAGAACATGAAGCCACCTAAAACAAGCAGGCACATATATTGAGCTATTCCAATACAGAAAGATGCTGAAGACAGAAGATCGCTTTAGTGACAATTGTTCATCAATTCATACAACAACGTAGGAGAAGGCAATAATAAATGTATATTTTTTACCAAGAAAACCATATAGATAGAAAATGTAATTGATGATATTGAGCCAAATGATAGGCCCCCTCATGTAATATGGCACACAACATGTTACTGAGGAAGAGCTGAGGATCTTTTGGAGTATTAATAGTGTTTATGACATAGCCAACATCTTTGGTATATTTAGTTGGTGATGTTGCCATGTAGGCAAAACTACAAAGAAAGAATTACAACAGGAACATAAAACATAAGAAACATAAACAAGGAAAATTTCAGCCCACTGAAAGATGAAATGGATCAACTACTACATGTTTACATCTTATGCACCAGCAAGTTAAGGTAGACTGGAATTGGTCACTTTAGTGGGAAGATTGCACTGTTTATTACTCATGACAAGAAAAACAAAGAAGGAACAGTGTTGTTTTCATAGTTAGGATAGGTATAACAAGAACATTCCTAGGCAACAATGCAGTCAATGACCTGAATAATATTAATTAGGGTTTGTGGACAATCTTTTAATATGACAATTACCCAAGTTTATGCTCCAACCACTGAAGCAGAAAAAGAGGTTGATGAGTTTGTTGATCAAAATTCAGTTTGAAATTGACAGAACATACAAGCAAGATGCGCTGCTTCTGGTTGGAAACTGTAGTGCCAGAGTTGGAAATATTAAGTTAGACTGTATGGCCTAGGAAAGATAAATGAAGCATGGGGGTATCTTATTATGTTATTTAATTGTTTCTGACTTGGTCTTTCAAGAACCAAAATGATACTTACATATATAGATATCATTGGATGGAGTACACAGAAATCAAGTGGACCATATTATTGATACAAGAGGTTTTAACAGCGAAGGTCTGGCCACAGACTGACAGTGGAAGAATTTACGAATTGTTAATGTGAAAATTCCATATTAAGCAGAGGAAGTTCAAACCAATTTCCACAATATGATTTTGCAAATGTTCCTACCTTTTTCAAGAACATCAGGAATTGCTTCAATTTGCTCTGAACATAATAGTTTAGGAACTAACGGAATGATAGAACGAAGTTGTTATAAGGATAAATGTGAAAAGAAACTACCACAGCTCAAGAAACAGAAAAAAGCAAACTGGATGTTAGAACAAATGATGGAAACTACTAAGAAGAGGGGATGGGGAGGGAAAGCCAAGACAGACAGAAAAACTCACAAAGGAACTTTAAAAATTTCAGAGAGCTGTTTGAAGAGACAAGAAGTAGTATTACAACAATATCTGTAAAGTGAGCAGAAATGGAAACAGAGAAGGAAAAAGGAAGCCTTTCAAAAAAAACTCTGAACCTTATATTGGTATGTTAAAGCATACTAATGAACTGATAGTCATCCCTAACTACAAGAGCTTCTAATACTAGCAGTTGAAGTCAGTTCAGTGTTTAGGCCATTGCCAAGGCAGAGGCTCTCACTTGAGACACAAATATCCAGGCTCAAATTATCATAGTTCAGACACATAATGTGACTACAGAGAGTCCTTGATTTACAACTACAATTGAGTCCAAAGTTTCAATTGTTTTAAGTGAGACATTTGTTAAATGAATTTTGCTCCATTTTATGACCTTTCTTGCCCCAATCTTTAAGTGAATCACTGCAGATGTTAAGTTAGTGACACTAACTTAACATCTGCAGTTAGTTAACATCTTAACTAACTTAGGTTTTTTTTTTTTAATTTATATGCCGCCCTTCTTCGGAGACTCAGGACGGCTTACAATGCGTTAAGCAATAGCCTTCATACTTTTGTATATTTTATACAAAGTCAGCTTATTGCTGACAGTTAAGTTTTTAAGTGAATCTGGCTTTCCTGTTTGCTTGTCAGAAGGTCGCAAAAGGTGATCACATGACCCCGGGATAGGGCAGCTGTCATAAATATGAGTCAGTTGCCAAACATCTGAATTTCGATTACGTTACTATGGGGCTACTACAATAGTCATAAGTGTGGAAAATGGTCATAAGTCACTTTTTTCAGTGCCATTATAACTTCGAATGGTTATTTAATGACCTGTTGTAAGTTGAGGACTACCTCTACTAAAGTCTTTGGAGAAGTTTATAATGATTGGAAGGGTGCAGGGAAAGAGAAGAAGATGACCAGCAATAGTGTGAATGGACTTGATTGTAACAATGATAGACCAAGTTCAGGCTATATCCTCATTTGGTCGCTAAGAATCGAATCAATTGATGTCATATAATCAATCAATCATGTAGGGAGCAGACTGAATATTCCAGCATTGCTCAACTTTTTCCATGCTGAAAAAGTTGCATCTGCTTTTTGAGGGACTTAACTAGGGACCACACTCCATAATAGTCAAAGCCAAGACAAGCACCATGTTTGATTTAACTTCACTTATGTTTATTTAACTATTTCAATACATATAATTCATAATGTATTAACAACGCATGAAGTACTTCTGTGCGACCCCTGGAAAAAGATCCAGTTGCTTTAAGGAATGGCAGAAAGATCCCAACTTGGTACCTAGGCTGCATAAACTAGTTCTAGGCTGCATAAACAGAGGGATAGAATCAAGATCATGTGAAGTGTTAGTACCACTTTATAATGCCTTGGTAAGGCAATACTTGGAATACTGCATCCAGTTTTGGTTGCCACAATGTAAAAAAGATGTTGAGACTCTAGAAAGAGTGCAGAGAAGAGCAACAAAGATGATTAGGGGACAGGAGGCTAAAACATATGAAGAACGGTTGCAGGAACCGGGTACGTCTAGTCTGATAAAAAGAAAGAGTAGGGGTGACATGATCGCAGTGTTCCAATATCTCAGGGGCTGCCACAAAGAAGAGGGAGTCAAACTATTCTCCAAAGCACCTGAAGGCAGAAGAAGAAGCAATGGGTGGAAACTAATCAAGGAGAGAAGCAACTTAGAAGTAATGAGAAACTTCCTGACAGTTAGAACAATTAATTAGGGGAACAACTTGCCTCCAGAAGTTGTGAATGCTCCAACAGAGCATTTCCAACAGTGGAAATTTTTAAGATGATGTTGGATAACCATTTGTCTGAAGTGGTGTAGGGTTTCCTGCCTAAGCAGGGGGTTGGACTAGAAGACCTCCAAGGTCCCTTCCAACTCTTCTATTCTATTCTATTCTATTCTATTCTATTCTATTCTATTCTATTCTATTCTATTCTATTCTATTCTATTCTACCCTTTTGCACCTTGAAGTACCTTTTTGCCTTTCCATCCAAAGTGGTGCACCATTCCCATAATTTCCCTTTTTGCTTGTGATAAACGGAGTTGTGGTTGCTAGCTACCTGTCTGAAATACGGTCGCTGGGTTTATGTGGAGAGAAAAAGGCAGGTTTGCTGCTGCTGCCGTATGCCCTGCTTACTTCAGGAAGCAATAGGAAGCATCTTGGTAAGCAAAAAAAAAAAAAAAAAGTCTTCAGGAAGCATTATGAGAGGTCCTCCTTTTCAGTAACTACTCATTCTCCCTTTGTTGTGGCATTGACCATAATGAGCGGGTACCACAGTATTCCAATAAGTAATCTACCTTCACAATTTGCTTTTTGGAAGCACACATAAATATACCCTTTTCTTTTTGTGGTTTCTTTCTTTTTTTTTCAAGCACTCAGTTATTTAACCAGGTAAATGTATGTTTATGAGTGATACGGATAATGAGCCCTTATCTCTAGGCACAGGGTAGGTTTAGAAACCTGAACAATAGTCTTTGAAACCCCTTTCTCTCAATAGGGATCACTTGTTGTCCAATTCAGGGACAGGAAATATTTAAAAAATATATATACCATGCTTGTCCTGTAAGGTATCACTACCAACTCTGAAACTATTTAAGAAGTGACATGTTTGAAATCTTGATCACCAACGGCTGCATTTCCTCAAAAGAAACAATTGTGTGATTTTTAATAATGATTGTTACTAGCATTAGTACATGCCTTTTGCAGACCCACTTTTCTTTATTGCTTTGTGGCTGTTCTGTGAATGCACATAATATTTTTATTTACTACTTGTAGTCAGGATGGAGGCCTTGATTTCGGAGGAAATGAATGCATCCAAAGTTCCTATTCTGTCTCTAGTTAAATAGCACACATGGATTTCAGGGACAGTGCGAACAGAAGAATGAAAATTTCTACAACCCTACAGTAGATCTGCTGCTGTCAAGGTCAAGTTAAGGTACTGGATTGGGTTGGATTGACATCAGCTCCAAGTCCCTTTAACTACTCAGTATAGAATATGGGTTTGCTATAGGAACAACTTCAATCTCATGAAATTATTTTAGAGTTGGGATTTTTTTTCCTGTGGAGGTTTTGGGTGATTCCCATTAGGATCTTTTATTCCTCAAGAATTAGTGCTCCCCAATTTTGGTTTTCCGCTTCCCCCACTTAGGATGAAATCTTGTGTAGATATGTAGTACCCACAGCTTAACCATAGTAGGAACATGATTTTTAAAAAGTATTCTAGTTAGCAGGTAAGAAACTAAGTCAAATAAAAGGAAAAATGTTCTTTGCATAATTATTTAGCGGCCAAATGGTTCTTAATGAAAGGAATATATATTTCCCACCCAGTTTCATTTCTGAATGGAAAATTAGGAAAGGAAGAAAGAAAAAAATACAACTATTTTCAATTTCTTACTCATGACTGGGTAAAATTAGGACAATTTAGTCATGTATGTTTGCAAATTTGAGATCAGATTTTATAGCATTGCTATAGTAATTGCATGAAAGTTAGGGGTTTGAAGACGATATTTAAACCAAAAGATCAAATAAGAAGACCTGTGGCACATAAGCCAAAGTGGCGGGGAGAGGGGGATAGATGTGCTCTTTTGTGTTCAATTTTGTGTTTATTTTGATCAGTTTATCATGTTATTTTGCCATCACTATTTCTGAATTGCAGCATCAGTAGTTTCTTAAAGTAAGTGATATTTGGGGATCCTGAGTCATGAAATTCCTTGTTCACAGTCCATGCCATATGGCAGAGATTTATATCCTAGACTAATGATTATAATTTTGGTTACTTTGTTTCCTGGAGGAAGAAAACTGGGGTCAGCTAAGGTCTGCTGGGGGTGGCAGGGGTAGGTGGGAGCGCTGAGCAGCTAAAAATGGCTGACCCAGGGAGGAGATTAGTAGATTTGGGAGGGGGGGGGAGTTACAACAGAGGAAGTTAAAGCAGGGCAGAAGAACATGACCATGAGATGCTGGGATAAATGCAGGCCAGTCACCAATCTCCCAAATGTGACTGTGGGGCACTAAGACGGCCAGAACTTCAAGCACCAGTCATAACTACCATTCATTCAGCATTGCAATTTCACTGAACAAATGGTCGTCATCCAAGGACTATCTGTATTTAATACAAGTATTACTTTCTCGCACAAAGCAAGAATATTGTAGATGATGTGGTCGGTTCCCCTCCATATAGCAAGATAAAATCAAGATTATACATAGATATAGCATTAATCTATTTACAACTAGTCCTCAAAGTTCCAGTCACTCACTGCAATACCCCCTCGTTCATGTGATCACAATCTGGGCACTCTGGTGCTCAGCTCACAATTATGACATTGCAGGGAGCCACAGTTATATGATCACCTTTTGCAACCTTTCCTAGTGGCTCCCCAGAAGCAAAGATAACGGGGAAGCCGACAAGAAAGGTCAAAAGTTGCTTCAGTAAGTCGCTTCTGCTTTTTCTGTCGCACACAACATTCCCTCCCCATGCTTCTATTCAGCCTGTGTGATCGCTCGTATGACTCATGCACGCCCTGCCCTGCCCTGCCCACCACCCCACCCCACGGTTTCCCTCTACTCCTGCATGGCACCCTTGTGTTCCTTACCTGGGACTCCCATCTCTTTCTGTTTAACAAGTTGCACATCATGGAATTATGTTTTTTTTTAAATCAAGTTTTATTGATTCCCCACCCCCACACACACATTCACCTGCATATTTTATGAACAAAGTATTGGCCATATCATCATGGGGTTATGATGGCATCTAGGACTGCCTGGGATTGCTGTCACTAAGCAATGTGGACAAGTCTTCTCATGTTTAATGCCCATGCCCATCCCAATTGCAGGGTCAAGCTGAGGATTTTGTGCAATTCCTGCATGATAAAGTCGCTCAGATTCGGGAAGGCTTGGACTCCGACTGGGTGAGTCCGGGGGAGGAGACGAGAGTAGGTCTTGTGAACACTATCTGGGAGGAGTTTGATCCTGTGGCTCCCGAGGATGTGGACAGGGTTCTGGCTAGGATTAGTGCCGCCACATGTTTATTGGACCCGTGTCCCTCCTGGTTGGTACTGGCATCCCGGGAGGTTACACGAGGCTGGCTCCAGGGGATTATAAATGCTTCTCTGAGTGAGGGTGCCTTTCCCGCCACCTTGAAAGAGGTGGTGGTGAGGCCCCTCCTCAAGAAGCCTTCCCTGGACCCAGCTGAATTAGCCAACTACCGTCCGGTCTCCAACCTTTGTTTTGTGGCGAAGGTTGTTGAGAGTGTGGTGGCATGACAACTGTCCGGGCACCTGGATGAAGCTATCTATCTGGACCCGTACCAGTCGGGCTTCAGGCAGGGGTACAGCACTGAAACGGCATTGGTTGCGTTGGTGGATGATCTCTGGAGGGCTCGGGGCAAGGGTTGTTCCTCTGTCCTGGTCCTGTTAGATCTCTCAGCGGCTTTTGATACCATCGACCATGGTATCATGCTGCAGCGGTTTAGGGGGTTAGGAATAGGGGGCACCGTTTTGCGATGGTTCTCCTCCTTCCTCTCTGACCGCTCGCAGTTCGTGTTGACAGGGAGGCAGAGGTCGACTTCGAGGCGCCTTGCATGGGGAGTGCCGCAGGGGTCGGTCCTCTCGCCCCTTCTGTTCAACATTTATGTGAAGCTGCTGGGTGAAATCATCCGTGGTTTTGGGGTGAGAGTCCATCTGTACGCTGATGATACTCAGCTGTACATCTCCACCCCAGACCACCCCAACGTTGCCCTTGATGTGATGTCCCGCTGCCTGGAGGCCGTGCAGGTCTGGATGGGGAGAAATAGGCTCAGACTCAACCCCTCCAAGACTGAGTGGCTGTGGTTCCCACCGTCGCGATATAGTCAGCTGGTGCCATCGCTGACTATTGGGGGTGAGTCTTTACCCCCCACAGAGAGAGCTCGCAATCTGGGTGTCCTCCTGGATGCACGGCTGTCTTTAGAAGAACACATGACAGCTGTGGCCAGGAGGGCTTTTTATCAAGTTTGCCTGATCCGCCAGTTGCAGCCCTTTCTGGATCGCGACGCCTTGCGCACAGTCACTCACGCCCTTGTCACCTCCCGATTGGACTATTGCAATGCTCTCTACATGGGGCTCCCTTTGAAAAGCACCCGGAGGCTCCAACTGGTCCAGAATGTGGCTGCGTGGGTGGTTATGGGCGCAACTCGTGCCCACATGACACCCCTCCTGCGCAAGCTGCATTGGTTCTCAGTGGTCTTCTGGGTGCGATTCAAGGTGTTGGTCACCACCTTTAAAGCGCTCCATGGCATTGGACCTGGATACCTTCGAGACCGTCTTCTGCCATCAGTAGCCTCCCACCGGCCAGTCCGCTCCCACAGAGAGGGTCTCCTCAGGGTGCCATCGGCCAAATTATGTCGACACCCGGAGGAGGGCCTTCTCTGTGGGAGCCTCTGCCCTTTGGAATGAGCTGCCCCCAGAAATTCGTAAAATCTCTGATCTCCGTGTATTTCGCTGTGCCCTCAAAACCTTGTTGTTCCGCCAGGCTGGGCTATCAAGATAAAGATTTTAATTGGGTTTTTAAAAAATGGGATTTTAAATTTGGGGTTTTAAATTGAGCCTATCATTTAATAATTTTAATTATTTTTAAATTTTGTTTGTCTTTGTGCTTTTAATCAAGCTGTACACTGCCCTGAGTCCTTCGGGAGAAGGGTGGTATAGAAATTAATTAAATAAATAAATAAATAAATAAATAAATAATAAATAAATAAATAAATAAATAAATAAATAAATAAATAAATAAATAAATAAATAAATAAATATCATTTGAGGACTATCTGTATTTGTATTGAGCAGAATTAATTCTGCAACTTTTGGCTCTTTCATATCACCTGCAAAGTAAAGCTATTTTATTAAAATTTTTGGTCAAGTATTGCAATGGTGCCTTGCAAAGTTACTAAAAGTTTATGTGTAATGAGCCTCCAGGTAAGGCAATTCTACATACTGTATATTACTACTTTAATATGATGTTGATCATCTTAGAACTTTACAAGACCCCAATCCAAAATTTTGTATTCTAAGTGGGCAAAGGATATTCCTTGCAAGCATGAAACATTGGTTTTTCTGCAGTTTTGGAACCAATTTTAAATACGCAGGATGAAATCCAGTCCTACATAGAAGATGGATGTCTGCATGGGAAACAATGGTTAAATAAGATTCCATGGGTAACAAAAAGAGTTTCCTTAATTTATCCTAAGTAGAGACAATAGCAATGTCTACTTCATAGGATATAAGGATCGCTGAACTTTTAACAAGCAACTCCCTCAAAAATCATCAGAATTAGGCTCTTGGCCATTCCTAATGCCTTTTATCATGGTCTCTCATTATGATACAGTTTTCTCTCTTGAATCTGGGCCTTGGTGAGTAATATTTAATACTTAAATATTAAATGCCTAACACGTTCTTCATAATGTTAACATGATTAAATCAGGAGATTATGTTGGCTTTATTCCATAGGTAATTCTTTTAGATTACATTTCTAAACTCTATCGGTCATTATAGGATCTGCAATTGTCCTCCCCAATTTGTGTTGATACAATCTTCCTGTGATTTGTGTCCCAATCTTGGACGTGTGGAATCTTCTTCCTCTTCTTTGAGGTGTGTTTGATTCAACAACGTTAGATTACTCATTTCCCTTTCCAACAATGCCTTTTTGTCAAGAGAACAGAAAAACCTCCATACTACCATCTTTGGAGGAAAATGCATGTTTCTAGAGTAAAAGACAATAGCAGCAGTTTCCAGATGAATGCTTTTTTGGTTTGTTTGCTAATAACCTAAAATTAGAAAGCCCTCTGCATTCTCCTTTAGCACAGAGCAACTTGTGTTTGAGTGATCATGGCACGTTCTTTCCATTAGGGGGCACAGATAGGCTTGCGTAGATGCTAAACACAATGTATGCATATACATTATTTACGTACTCTGAACTGTAGTATCTCCTAAGTGGACACGGTCTGACTTGTTAGATGTGCTAGCATAACACAATTATGTAGTCATTCTTACATATGCACAGCACCATATGTGCAGCTCACACAGCCAAAGGCTTTTTGTTGCTGTGGTTGCTATTTTTATTTTTGCTTTTAAAATAATGGAGAAAGGAGGGTTGGCCATCGGCTTTTGATATGTTGATTATTTTCTCATTTTACTTCAGCTAATGACTTGTTTATTTTTAAAGAAATTATTGGATTTATACAGCTGCCCATCTCACTTGCATGTGACTCTGGACAGCATATACAGTTAAAACAAAACCGTGCAGTTTAGAGGACCTGTATACTGCACAAGTCAAAAAGAGGGCTGTGAAAATATTTACAGACCTCTCGCATCCTGGACATAAACTGTTTCAACTTCTACCCTCAAAACGATGCTATAGAGCACTGCACCCCAGAACAAGTAGACACAACAGTTTTTTCCCAAACGCCATTACTCTGCTGAACAAATAATTCCCTCAACACTGTCAAACTAGTTACTAAGTCTGCATTACTATTAATCTTCTCATTGTTCCTATCACTCATCTCCTACCACTTATGACTGTATGACTGTAACCTTGTTGTTGGTATCCTTAAGATTTATATTGACTTTTTCCTAATATGATTTGATTGCTTATTTGTTCCCTATGACTATCATTAAGTGTTGTACCTTATGTTTCTTGATGAATGTATCTTTTCTTTTATGTACACTGAGAGCATATGCACAAGACAAATTCCTTGTGTGTCCAATCACACTTGGCCAATAAAGAATTCTATTCTATTCTATTCTATTCTATTCTATTCTATTCTATTCTATTCTAGTCTAGTCTAGTCTAGTCTAGTCTAGTCTAGTCTAGTCTAGTCTAGTCTAGTCTAGTCTAGTCTATCAATACAGGGGCAGTTCTCAACCTACAACATTTAGTAACTGATCCAAGTTACAATGGCACTGAAAAAAGAGACTTATGACTACTTTTCACACTTATGACCCTTGCAGCATCTCCATGGTCACATGATCAAATTTCTGGTGCTTGGCAATTGGTTCATATTTATGACAGTTGCAACGTCCCAGGGTCATGTGATCAGCTTTTGCAACCTTCTGATAAGCAAAGTCAATGGGGAAGCCAGATTCACTTAATGTTACTAATGTAACAACTGCAATGATTCATTTAACATCTGTGGCAAAAAAGTAAAATGGGGCCAAACTCACTTAGCAACTTAAATTTTCAGCTCAGTTGTGGTCGTAAGTCAAAGACTGTCTGTAATTTAACCATTAAACAGTTAAAAACAGAATGACAGAAGACAGAAATGACTCTTATGAAGAAGAGGAAGGGCTTTCATTAAAATGTTGTTGAAATGTATTTTGTTGACTGTTTGGATATTATTATAATTTCCATTTGAATCCGCATTTCTTTCATAGTTTTTCACAGCACTTGTCTAGGAAGGCAGTAGCCAAGTTCTATTGCCTTCCTGCCTGCTCTGCTTGTACCCTTTCTGGGAATATTTAGCTTGACAATGCTGAAATCAGGATAACCTTCCTTTGTCCAATCCAGCAGGGTTCTTCTTATCCTTCAAGGCAATAAATACATTTTCCCTGAACTCAAAAAAAGAAAAAGCCTTCCCACACTTTCCTTTTTCCATATTTAGTATTTGTAATTTCAGTTGACGTAAATCTAGGCTTAGGCTGTTCCACTTCAGCGCTCTTGTCATATTAATCTAATCTTACTTTTGTCAGTCACCGTCCCAGAAGAAATCTTTGTCCATTTTGTATACAGTTGCTGCTTTCTCCAAAGCTTGCCTGTTCAGATAATTTTCCATTTTTAAAAAATGCTGTACTTCAACAACTGCACCTGGGTATCCTGGCCAACCTCATTAAATCTGCTGAGTGTACCTTCTTCTGGAATAGGAAATTAAAAAAGTACTCAGGTGAATGAGGTTACAGAGGTAGTGGTATAAATTCATTACCATCAAAAGAAAAGCTAAAGCAAGAGGGACATGAACATTCAGACCAGTCAAAGCGACATTTTTACTTTTTTAGTGGCTTAGAGAAATGGGACACCAGTAGTACCAGAAAACAAGATTATTGTACTGCAAATACTGTCACCAGGATATTGCAGCACATCATATGAACAAATTAATACACTGGCCATGAATTTCATGAAGTTTTTAAGAAGATGTTAGATAACCATTTGTCTGAAGTGGTGTAGGGTTTTCTGCCTAAGCAGAAAACCTCCAAGGTCCCTTCCAACTCTGTTATTCTATTCTTGGTTTTTTTTTCTTTGAAAATGTTTCACTTCTCATCCAAGAAGCTTATTCTATTCTATTCTATTCTATTCTATTCTATTCTATTCTATTCTATTCTATTCTATTCTATTCTATTCTATTCTATTCTATTCTATTCTAAAGGCATGTGTGCACTCTGCATTTCTGAAGGATTTGTGTATTCTTCTAGGGACAACAAATGGTACACTTTTCAAGGTAAAGAGATTGCCTCCTTGCCCATTAATATTTCCAAATAATTGATATCATTTATTATTAATGACAAGAGATTTTCCAGATATTAATCAATATAGTCAATCCATGATCGATACAATAAAAGAGCCTTGGTGGCGCAGCAGACTAAAGTGCTGTTAAATAGCACCAACTGCCTGCAATTACTGCAAGTTCAAATCTCACCAGGCTCAAGGTTGACTCAGCTTTCCATCTTTTCGAGGTACTGTACGTAAAATGAGGACCCGGTTTGTGGGGGCAATAAGCTGACTTTGTATAAAAAAGAACACCGCTTGGGGGGAGGGGGCGAAAGCCCTACTAAGCAGGTATATACGAAAGTATGAAGGCTATTGCTTAACACATTGTAAGCCGCCCTGAGTCTCCGGAGAAGACTCGAACCAAGACTCGATTCAAGATAAATCGAACCAATAAATAAATAAATAAATAGAAATAGAAATATTGAATTATTTCTTTGTGTTCATTTGTGGTATCATGTATTTGTCCCAAAAGTGTTTGTTTTTTTCAAAAGGCAACTGGATTTTGTTTTTCCTTGAGAACAATTCTCAAGGAAAGGTACAGTAACTAGAGAAGCGAGTCCAGTTATCTTTTGAAAAAAAAAAAGCCACATTTGTGGCAGCCATGACCTGGATGACTGAGAATCTCTATATTTGATTTCTGTATTCACGATTCTCACAAAGCAATGTGACAGTGCTAGCCCACCTCCTCCCACCTTATCCTAGAATTAAGAGATGAGGAAAGTATTTTCATTGACAAATGGAAGAGGATAAAGATCAATATGCATATTTTGCATTGGATGTTGAGGAAAATAAATCTATCAAACTTATTAAATAGAATTGCTCTTTTTATCTTACTTGAAGGCTGATGGGGAAAAAAAATCAATGTATTGTAAAGCATGTAAGCAATTTAAAGCCATGTATTTGGTTGTAAAGGGGAGAGCATTGATTGAGATGAAACTAATTAAATTTAGGTGAAATTAATATTTAGGAGAAAGGAATAAATCTAATATTAGTACTTATATTATCTGAGAAGTCAACTTTTAATGACTAAATGGGGAAATAATCTTTTGTATGTATACAATTATATATACAATTACGATATTTGCATTCTTCTATTTAATGCAATTAATTGACTTTGGTATCCCTTTTGCTTTCTGATTTGGTTCCTTGGCAGTGAATGAAAATACATCTGTTCTGAGGCAATCCTGTTCATTTCCCTGCAGTTGCAAGTACGTTTCATTCTCTGAATTTTGCTGACCGTTGCTTCAGCACAGTGATTCTTCAAGTTAACGATGAGCCACTACATAAAAATTCAGAAAGTACAATTAAACACCTCCCTTCTTGTGTTTTCATCTTTTAGAGCCTGGGAATTTGTTTTTTTAAAACTGTTAAATGATAATGATAGTCGCATTTCTTTATGTCTTATGCCCCAAATTTAAGCCAAGATTATGGAGTCATCTATAATTTGAGGCAAAGCTGAGGTGACAACTAAACTCTGATGAAGATGGGAATGCAGAGGCTAATGTGGCAAGCAGGCTTTGACCAGTTTATTCTTGAAGGCCTTGCACATGTGTATTGGCCCTGCCTTCCCACGTGTATTGACAATCAGCAGGTGAGATTATGGTTATGGAATGTGAGAAAATGAGGCTGAGGCAGGGCTGGGTTCTACTTACCTTTACTACCGGTTCGCAACGGAATCGTGCGTGCTCGCGTGCACGCCTTGCTTCTGCGCATGTGCAGAAGCTTCTGCGCATGCACAGATCGCTTCTGATGATGTCAGGGTCAGAGGACGGAGCCTCCCACCAGTTTTACTGTTGGTTCTATAGAACCAGTCCAAACCGGGGGCAACTGACCATTGGGCTGAAGCAATGAACAGACAATGGCTAGTGAACATGGAGAAAGCTTCAGAGGATTATTTGTTGGACATCCATGGATCAGCAATGGGAGATTCTATTTTGAGCAATTGTTGAAGCATGTAGAGACAGACATGGGCAGGACATTGTTGCTTTCGTTAGAATGATTTTGTGCTAAAACCGTTCTTTCATTTTTTAAAAAAATTGACTTGCAAAATTCACTCAGTCCTAGTTTTCATTTTTTATCTGCCCTGTACTACTTATTCCATTGCTTTCTTTGATTCTATATTTCTCTGAGGTAGAGGTTACGGTCTTTCTTGAATAGACCCCCTACGTAAAGCAAGTTTGGCCATGAACTACAACTTATTTTTTAAAAAACTGTTCTAATCTGGTCAAGAATGCTCTTCTGGTGCCAAATTATGAGCTACTTTTTTTATGATGAGGATACTTTCCCACAAGAAAACTGGAAAGAAGCCATCAGCTCCTTTCACACTGTCCATTTCCTCGAATTCCACAGGAAGACAGAGAAATCCATATAAAACTTAGGCATCATGTTGTCTTCTGGTTCCTATAAAGTGTATTTTAAAAGATATCCGTGATATTTTTTTATCTAGTAAAAAGAAGGCAGTTATTGCTTGTAAGCAATTCTATTACTCAGAAAACTATAGTTATTTCACCTAAAATTGCTTGGTATCTGGCTCCAGTGGTTATAATATTTTAATAGAAATAGTTTCCAGTGTTCAGTTACCATTTTCAATTTTTTTGTTCCAATACAGCTATCAGTAGCAGATAACATGAAGCTATGGGTTGGCCAAACACACTCCAAAGTTTGCATTTGCTTCAAAAGTAGGATGTGTAATGAATTTATTGAAAGATATCATTACCAAATTTAATGTATCAGTTATTATGGAAGTTATTATGGAAGGAGTCTTTTCATTTACTTGACTTAATGGCCTTGGGTTGGATTGGAATGGATTGAACTTGATTGGACTGGACTAGACTGGACTGGTACTAATAAAGGAGAATATTTGTAGCTCAGAGTTGAAATGGGGATTCTTGGTGGTCTCTGAGTTTGGTTATTGGTTATTTTCTTGCAGACATTTCATTTCCAAAGTAGGTAACATCATCAGTGTTAGTAGACTGGATTGGATTGTACTACACTACACTGTATTACACTGGATCAGAAATAGTGCTGTTCCATCAGAAATAAAATTATCTGGATCAGTAGAGCCACTAAGTTTAAAAGATATTAGTAAATGAAGCAGAGGACTGTTGAGGGTAAAGAGGCGTGAAAGTTTTCAAAAGAAATGGCATCAAACCCATGCAGGTACATAATCCAGCTTTCAGCTCAGGTCTATCTAAAATGGCTCCCATACAATTGCTAACTTTGTGTAGAAACCATTTTGTAGAATTGAGGTTGCAGTGAGTGATAGTGATGTAGGAACAAATAACTGGACAGGGCTTAATTTCCTTTGTACATGTGAATTATTTCTCATGATACGGAGACAATTGGTACCATATAGTAAGAAGCAATCCATACTGTGTCTAATTTGAAAGCACTATATAATTATTGTCTGTTGAGATGTTTCCGTGGAGTTTACAAGAAAGAATCATGGGCGTGTCTGGATATGCATTATATGTACAGTGATAATGAGGGTGTGCAAAATCCAAGGTGCTAAACAGAGCAAAGAGCTTGATGGTATGAAGAGTATTTTTCTGTAAATTGATTTGCCTGAGATAAGAATTTAGTGAGTTAAATATTATTCAGAACTGAATAGCTCAGCTTTGGGCACATATTTACATATTGCTTTCATAGCGAAATGTTTGAATGCAGGCCAAACCAAGAACAGTGATAAGAAACTCAACTGCAGTTTCTGGCCTCTGTTAACATGGAATGTGCAACATTTGTAAATTTCTATTTGAGTCATTTTTATTTTTTTTTTAAAATAAACTTGTGCCAAAACACTCCTAGGGAGCAATATATATGCACCTTAAATCATTGAATGAATTATCTTTTGCTGAGCTGACATCCCATGAGCTCTCCAATAGCTAACTCAGCATACGTAGAATTAACTATTACATTGTTAGCTCTGATTTGGTGATCGTTCTGGTATTTCGAAAATGCGTTCTCCCTTTGGAAAGGGAAATTCCTCTGACTTTAGCATATGCCACAGCATATGCTAAAGTCAGAGGAATTTTGAAAAAGGAGCCCAAAACTCTGCGGAGAAACTGTCAGTGACATTCTAATTTCTCAAATTTAATGAGTCTCTTTCTAAGATATCTAAGCCTGGGCGAAAGGTGGAAAGTCCAGGTTGATTTTCAATAGTCTCAACGTGCTTCCCAGGTTCCTTAATGCTTCCCAGGTTCCCAGGTTCCTTAATAGTTTTTTTGTTGTTAAAACCCACTTATATAGGAATGTTGTAAAATTATCTAGATACAGTCCAGTTTGTCTATTCTGTATTTGTTGCAGCTGTGAGTGAATGAATGACTGTAGGTATAACCAAAGGAAGTGAAGCGTTCCTTCTCTTGCAACATTTTAATCAGTCTGTCAGCAGTTCCTATAAACAGATTCTACTTTGTGTGATAAAATCAAGGACTTAAATAAAACTTACGTGCAAAAACCACAGTAATAGAATGATATGCTGGCATTTTTCTTCTAGATGAGGTAACAGACAGTAAAGCCAGTACATCCTTAAGTAATGGCGAACATTTTAATGTGCGCCATTAAAGACCACAAAGACAGGAATGGATGGGTTTTCCATGTTTCAAATTCCTGTATCCTCTGCATTCTGCCAGGGGATAGCTCAGCTGTTGCACAGAGCAATGTGGTAGCCTCAGGCAGCAAGTCAATTCTTAGTTTAATTTTTTACTACTGTATTCTTCTCCACCCCAAGGGAGAGCAGCTTGCAGGATTTCTTTTCTTTTCGTTTCGTTTCTGCCTCAGGTGTTAAAATGCTTTGGGTTTGGCAAGGTTATTGTGCTCCTCTGGATGGGAGAAGGCTTGGGTACATATTTTACAAGCAGAAAGCCCCGAGTTAATTTTCTTTACCATCTCTCCGTAGGGCTGCAAATTGACTGGACGCTTGGATAATCATCCCCATTAGGGCAGATAATATGGAGCTGAAAGGCTGTGTTTAACACACATGTCCTGTTTCTCTTTGGGAACTTTTCTAATTAATTTGAAATTTGACATGTGCAAGCCCTTCCAGGTTTTCGGCCTCCTCCCCTTCCAGTAAAACATGCCCATGAGTAATTAATGCTGAAGGAATTTTGTAGATTCACTCCAGTCCAAACAAGCCATGGAACTTGTTAGGATTTCATTTAAGCCACGACTCATTGTGGCTGCAGATTACTGAAAGAAACAGCCCTAAATCCTAGGATTGAAGATCCTATTGCACGTGAAGGATCACATTTTCAAACTATTTCTTATGTTTAAATAGGGGGAGACTTCTTGAACTTCTAAGTGCTCATGTCTACAATATTTTATTTATGTCCTGAGCACATGAAACAATTCTGGTTTTCTCTTGGCACAGCTTGTCTCTGTATGCATTTCTCAGCTGATATTTTTAAGGACTTGAAAAAAAGAAATTACAGTAAGACCAGTATGTTTTCCATTAGCTAAATCAACGTGGTTTATGAATATGTACCACAGCTTATATCTGTGAATCTGTCTGCATAGGAAAAAAATTCTCTGCGGTGTTTTTAGCTTTTCATCTCAGTTATTTCTCAATCTAGCAAATGTATACTTGGGGGGGAGGGGGGATTTCTTTAATTTGTATTCTGGTGGTGGTCGAATTTGATTGGGAGTGAGCTTTCTGTTGTTGCTTTATTCCATTTAGAGTCACCTGCCAACTTATTTGTTTATCAAAAACAAATCCCTCTGGGTTTCCAGCATGCAAGGCTCATTTACCCATAAATGTAAACAGGAAATCATTTTCACATGCGATGAATTGTGACCCAGACAATACTCCCTTTTTTTCCTGAATGTAGTACCACAGCAGGTTGTTGCAAAGATTGCTAATTGTAGAAAAACAGGACCAGTATTTTCTGGTAATCAGTGAGGGATACTTGTAATAAAAGAGATGGGCAGGGGGAGCTGAGGAGAATGCATGAGTTACAGGCTAAAATGAGATGGCCATGGGCCTTGGGATCTACTTGCCAAAGGCAGCAGGAAAGCATCTTCTTAGAACATAGGTGGGTAGCTATGACCCCTTTATGACCTGTGGACTTCAACTCCCAAAATTCCTGAGCCGGTTATACTGGCTCAGGAATTCTGGGAATTGAAGTCCATGGGTCATAAAGGGGCCATAGTTGCCCATCCATGTCTTTGCGTATAACAGGAGAATGGAATGCTAGGAAGGCTTGTTTGGGAGTAGGTCTGAGGGTGAGACAGAGAGACTCCAATGAAACAAGATGCCAACCTTTAAATAATCTCGCAATTTTTCCATTTGGGGATTTTCTCTAGTTCCACAGATTTTTCAGGGCCCTCATTATTGCTGGGTCATGCCTTCAAAGAGGGGTATTTGTTGGTGCTGTGCTTTTCTGTGTCTTGATAAGTTGTTTGGTTCTGTCTTGCAGCCCTCAGAATCCAAGTCCAACGTCACCCCTTTCACCGTCCTGGCCCATGTTCTCCGCACCATCCAGCCCTTTGCCCACCTCCTCCACGTCCAGCGATTCATCCCCCATCAGGTCTGTGGCACATTTGTGGTTTTGCTTCGTTTGATTCCTTTGCTGCTGCTACTGCTGGGCTGCTGCTTTGACATTTTAAGTTGATCTGCTTTTTACCACTGCCTTCCCAAAACTCTGCATTAGGCTAACCTTTTTTTTTTTTTTTTGGTTTGCAATCTTTCACAGCTTCAAAGGAGGGAAATTTTAATATTCCATGACACCTCTTCTTCTTCAGGGGTTTAATGACTTGAGTAATGTTGCTATGCCTCCTTAAATGTTCTAGTTATCCCAGCTGCAGTATTGCTGTGGAAGAGAAGTAAGGTAGCTGAGTTTCTGTTTTACTTTTGTCAATTTTTTGAATTTTGATACTTGTTCTTCAACAGGTAAGTTTTCATTACCACTCTCTGGAAAGGAAGTATAATAGATAAAAGTGAAGGCATTTTTAAAAATCCGGCCCTAGGCTGCCAATCTGGTTTTCCTCTCTTCTCTTTTGGTACATGGATGAAAATAGCTTCAGGAATTTGTCAGTGGAAACTACTTGTGCCGTGCAAGACTTGAAAATGTTGATACCCCCACACATATAACATGGAACATTATAACATGATGCATTGTTCATAGGAAAAAAGCAAGTCAACCTTTTACATTTAATCAGGTTTGGTTAAATAGAACACAATTATTTGATAAAGCCAAGCAAGTTCATTGTGTTTTTGGGCATTGTGTATTCTCAGTTGTTATTTCATTCTGCGTATTTGCACAGTTGAGAATTTTAATTATATTTCCAAAGGAATTGGTTCACTTATGTCAGAAATAGCATCCACTGCCTTTGTTGCGAAATTCCACCGGCTGTCCCTTTTGCACCAGGGGTGGGTTCTAAAATTTTTTATTACTGGTTTGGGCGTGGCTTATTTTGTGCGCATGGCTTCATGGTCATGTGACAATTATTTAGGATTTAGCAGAGGTACTGGTCTACCAGGCTTTTAACTGCTTGCAGAGCTGTACCAATCTACCCATTTATTTTTGCAGGCACTGATCTACTCATGTATTTTTGCAGGCACTGGTCTACCCATTTATTTTTGCAGGCACTGATCTACTCATGTATTTTTGCAGGCACTGGTCTACCCATTTATTTTTGCAGGCACTGATCTACTCATGTATTTTTGCAGGCACCGGTCTACTCATTTGTTTTCTTTTAACACTGATCAGCTGTAGGGCGGCCCTTTGAAGCCCCGCAGCAAGAGTTTAAACAGGTTTTTTCCCTCTAGTCATCAGCTGGCAGCAATAGATTGGGGGTGGGGCCAAATAAAAGGTAAGAATAATGCCGGGTGGGGGGGCGGGGGGGCAGAACCGGTTCGGTAACATCATATTGTCACTGCTACTGGCTCGGTGGAACTGGGCCGAACCGGGAGGAACCCACCCACCACTGTTTTGCACTCTCATAATCATAGTTCTGGATGATTTTATGCAAAATATACAAAAATACACAATTCCTTTCCCACAGTCAACTGCTCAGGGAAAATTAACTGGGACCATAAGACTATGTGCGAAAGTTTGAGAAAAAGTAACAAAAAATACATCAATAACGACAAAACCAAAATGAGTTAATATATACAGTACTGTGATGATGAAGTATTTGCTTAATTAAGAGGTCTGAATCAGTGCATTTTAATTCATCCCTACAAATGTTGATCCTGTTGGAAACATTTGTATCAATTTCAAAGCAATCACCTTTTTTTTGTGATAGAAACACACAGTATTGTGGTATAATTTTGAAGTTTGGCAACTCATTCTGACAAATCCAGTATCTTCTTGATGACTACTGGCAGAGCCGGGGCAGGGATGGTACAACTATTTTTACCCTCCATCCCTTCTCGAAGACTTTTGGTACCATTGTTCATGATTCCTTCTGGACTATCTATAGGGACTAGAAGAGAGGGATGGTTCTCCTTCTTTTCCCACAGCTGGTCCCAAAACAGATAGCAGCACCACAGAGGTGGATCTTTGCACAGCTTTTACAATCACTCATACTTTGTCAGACATCTAGATCAGCACAAAAACAACAGAATATGATTGCCTGCATTGAAGTTTGTTCCAAAGAAACAGCTAGTACAAGTATTAAAAGATGCCAATACCGTAATAACAAATATAAGCACCTGATCACACTTCAAGAAACAAACCAAGTAATGTACAGCACAGCTGCAATTATAACTGAATACCTGGAATGCAAAATCAACAAACAAGAAAAATAAAATCCATATTTTGTTGTAATATCTCTGTAAAATAAATTGAAAACTTCTTTGTATTCATTCTTTTTGATTCTTTCTTTCTACACTTTCACTTTTTTCTATTCTTTCCTGTTTCTGCATTTTTATTAGTTTGTGTTAGTTTTTCATGTTTTGTGAAACTAATTTTAAAAATTATATTAAAAAAGCAGAGAGACAGGAAAATAAAACAAAATAAAATAAAATCCAGAGAGTGCACTACCAAAATGAAGATCAAACTGGAAAATTAAGATTCGGCATGCTAAAGTCAGATGCAAGTAAGCTAGAACAGATGAAAGAAAAGAATCTGAAGAACAAGGGGGAAAAATTCTGATCAAGAAATATCACCTAGAAACAAGGAAGCTTAAGGAAGCACTGGAAATAATAAAGCAGCAAATAACAACTGTAGGCAAGGAGATCAGCAGATTCAAAGCTCGCCTTGCACATTGTAAGCAGAATCTCCAATTTCCGTTGAATCAGAAACATTTTTTTGTTAATCCTTCAAAAGAAAGACTGCAAAGAACCAGTCAACCCCTAACAAAGAAAGAACAATGCAGTTCTGTCCGCAACTAGCAGATAACCTTCCAAAAATACAAAATGCAGGTTGATTAAAGGATAGGGATACAAATAAAAAAAGAAGCCGAAATGTAAGAACTCGTAATAACAGTAGAAATGGTGGAGAAAAGGAAAGGAAGATCAAAATTTGGTCAGCAACAGATGAAGGTGAACTGCATGTTTTGGAGATGAAATAGCCGACTGGTCTACACCAACTTGTTGCCAAATCCTTTAACATACTGCAAGGATGTGAAACTGAGGATCGGTTAACATCTGGCAAAACCAACCTGATAATGAAAGGTCCAACAGAAGTGGTCAGCAACTATAGCTGGTCCTCAACTTACAACCACAATTGAGCCCAAAATTTCTAAGTGAAACAGTTGTTAAGGGAATTTTGCCCCATTTTATTTATTTATTTATTTATTTATTTATTTATTTATTTATTTATTTATTTATTTATTTATTTATTTATTTATTTATTTATTGTGATTTATATGCCGCCTTTCTCCCTAGGGACTCAAGGCGGCTTACAAAATGACAACTTCAATACAAATCACAATACAATACCAAATTAAAATCAGTAACCCAATTAAAAAACGATTTAAAATTATACCAGTGTACCTTATGACCTTTCTTGCCATGGTTGTTAAGTGAATCACTGCAGATGTTAAGTTAGTATCACGGTTCTTAAGTGAATCTGGCATTTCCATTGACTTTGCTTAGTCAGAAGGTTACAAAAGATGACCACATGGCCCTAGGTCATGATAAATATGAATCAGTTGCCAAGCATCTCAATTTTGATCACATGACTATGGGGATGCGTCAATGGTCGTAAGTGTGAAAAACGGTCATTAGTCACTTTTTTCAGTGCTGTTGTAACTTCAAACGGTTACTAAATGAAACGTTGTAAGTCAAGGACTATCTGTACAGGCCAATTACCTAATTACCGACAACTTCAACTTCAAATAATAATGCAATTTGGTGGAATTTTGCATTGCCTATTGCAAGTCCCAGAAGAAATCACATTTATTCTTCTACCCAAAAATAAAAGAGAGGGAAAGAAAGAGAGTCTGTTTCTGATTAAAACTCCATCATAAAGCATCACTAATGCAAACTCAGACTAAATTGAAGATTAAGATTGCAGCCTTAAGTACCTGGATGTAAGATTGTTATTCGGAATTACTTATTCCTGACTCCATTTTGAATTTAAAAGCAGTTCTAACCAGATATGTTCAGGCAGCTAAATGTATAGTATTTAGCTTTGAATTAAAAATGCAAATCCCTCCTACTGAAAAAGAGCTATGGTTAAAATGCTAACATGAAATGGTACCCTGTTAAAAATGGGGTGGGGGAGAGAAGCCATTATATTCTATTTGATTATTCCTTCATCTGTTGACTTCCTGTGTGTTTAGCCATCATGAGCTGCAAGGAACTTAGAAAGCCCTTCACAGCGATCTTGGGAACAGAGCATCTCAGAGCAATGCTTCTTTACCTTCTCCATCCATCATTCCACTTTCTCTGAGCTTGTGCGAAGTGCAGTTTGCAACTGTGTAATTAAAGATATTTTAATTTGCTCTGGATGAAGGCTGAGTATATAATCTCTAGGACTTGGCACTGATTGTAAAAAGTGGAAGATTTTTTTTTTTTTTAAAAAAAAGCTCTGTATGTGATTTTTCTTTGGATCATTGTATGATGAAGACGATGAGCATTAAGCATCAGGGTTAACATAATCTGTGGGTCCCAATCTGAATTTCTCTGCAATCTGACTATAAATCCTATCTGTCTGGGAGACTGATTGATTATGCGGGCTGGTGGGGTGGTAAATTGATTACTTCATGAAAATTGCACAGAGAGGCATGCATATTCTAGTGACTCAGTTTATAAACAAATAAACCATTTATCAACATCAAGCCTCTTATGCTTTTATTCTGATGTAGGAATGGGGAGGCGGGAGAAGCACATTTGCAGCTCTTCTCCAAACTGTACAAGGTCACATGGCCGAAACTCGACTGAGTGCTTTCTTGGCCAAATGCCATGCTTAAATGCAAAAATTAAAACAAAGGCCTCATTTGAAAGATCCGGGGCTCCTTCCCGTCCTTGATCATCCAATCCGGGCTTTGAAGGGCAGCACAGCATAAAAGAAGGGGGCACTGAAGTTGCAGAGCATTGAGATCCTGCAAAAGTCCAAAATTGGACCATGAATTGAAGGCTATTTTGGCAATGCCTCTATTTCAACTTGTTTTAATTATCGGAGAATGCTCTATGCTTGCCTGCGTTTTCCTGGGTTCCTTCCCATCTTCTAAAAAGTTACACATTTTCCTGGAGGGAGTGGGGCCTGGGCTGTTTTCTGTCCACCCTCACTGCTTTCTTGTCTTTGGACCTGCTCGGTTGAGGGTTGAACAAGCTTCCTGATTAAATTGATCTGACTGTCTTTGCGGCTTTCTCTTCTTTTGCAAAGCTAAGCAAAACAGTCAAACTACCTACTGGTGCGACTCAGGTAAAATTTAGAATTGTAAATCCAAGTGTGGGGATAGAGGGAAAACTGGCAAGTGAAAATGGCAAGGCATTTGATGCTTGAAGGGTTCATATGTCTCATTTTTATATCACCTTTTTCCTTGTTTGAAAAGAAGGTAACTTGCATTGCTTGGAAATATTTGCAGATTGTGTCCATCATTTTTCATTTTGAGCTCAGGTGTTACATTTTATTTTATTCTGAACAATGAATTTTTCCTTGCCAATGCAACTTTCCACAATGAAGAAATGGTCCCTTTTGAAATTCTGTCCCTGACTTTGACACTCTAAAAATGCTGCAAGAAGATGACAGAAAGACAGAAAGAGGATGGTCTGGTTCTAGTTGTGGAGCAACTCTGAATAGGTTTCTTTTCTGCCATTCCTTTGATTTGGAATCCCAGAGTGCCTACCTGCTATAATTTTGCTGCAGCTTTCCATTCCTGCATTCGGTCAAACAAATTTTTCCCCTCTGTTGGCAGGCTGTGCACAAGTGATTGTGTGCTTTAAGACATCAGGTTTCTGTTAAGTCAATGGAAAATACATCAGTTAAATGTAAGATCGTTTACATCTTAATGCATTTTTTTTAATAAAAAATCACCTGACTTGCAATACAATTAATTGCAGGAATTGCTTGGTTCATCCTAATCCTGATAATCTGCTTCAAAATGCCAACATAGACTTGCATTGAACATGCTTTTGCACTTTGGCACATTCTTTAAAGTGCACATAAAATTTGCTGGCAAAGAAAGCGATCATTATCAGGATTCTTGCAGACAAAGAATGGAAGTGAAACCCTTTTTTTCACTACCCCAAGCTTGATGAATGTTTCTTCTCTGAAGCCACTATTTGCAAGGGGGGGAAAATCACCAGTTAGAAACTCCTCAGATAGGAGTTTCATGCCACTGAAAAAAAATCCAGCTTTATAGTATTGTCATTAAGACGTCATTAAGAGTAGTAAGAATTAACCCCTCACATTCATCCTATTCCACTGATGCTACTTGCAGGCACAAATGCATTTCATATGAAAATATACATTTCAGGCCATATCTAGCAAAACTGTGAGGGCGTATCCAAAAACCACTGCTAAATATCGTTTCAAACAAGACACTCTCACAACGCTATTCAGGTCCCTTTGTGTGAGTGGGAAGATAGCGTACTGCGCATGTGAATAATTTTTCCAGAAGATGTTTCCTTTTATTTAACCATGCCATCATCTTTGCCTTCCTTTATTTAAAGCTCTTGATAGAACAATTGAGGTTCAGTTTACTAAAAGTTAAGAGGCCGGCATTGTTGGACGATTTAACAAACATCTGTTGCAGATCTTCTCATTTGGTTCAGGATAAAGCTGGCCTGGTATTTTCTGATATTAATTATACTGCTGTCCAGGTCATCTGGTTTTGTCTTTACACATTTCTCAGCAGGGGATTTTCAAAGACTGTAAAGGAGCTCAAATTTAAATACCATATTTTCCATTAGCAAAAAAAAAAAAAAAAAAAAAAAAAGCACCATCTCCATGCCACAATCACTAATGCATATGGCTTTTCTACAATGAGAGGGGGGGGTGGGGAGTAAGTAAGCAAAGAACTAAAACTAATTAAAGAAATTCCTAGAGAAAAATAGACAAAGGGATGGAGTATCACCAATCCATGGAAACTAGGAGTAACAGCCCATTCTTTTTCTCTTTTTTTAGCCTCTATGCCCTGGGATCAATTAGAATAATTGTGCCTGATCTGCCAACTCATCTCCTTTTGAAATCCATAGATTACAGTTCAAGTTTTTTTTAGAAAAGAGAAAACAATCTTTTCTCTTCTCTCTTAGTTAACAAAAATAGTCTTCAATAAAGGTTAGGGTCCATCCCGAAGGAACAGGAAGGCAGGTCTAAATGTTTCATCTTAGGATCCTATGATTAGGAGTCATAACGCTACTGAGTCCAGTCCGGCATCCTGTTCATTGCAAGAATCTAAACTAAAATATTTTGATAGTGGTCTCCTGCCTTAAATACTGAGTTAGTCTTCCTTGGCATAACTGAAAAGTCAAGTTTTCATAGGCCTCTTTGATTCTCCAAGAATAATCCATTAAGGAAAAAAGCAGAGAAAATTTTGTTTTTTCCAAACTTCTCTTTATGCCACTTTCCCATTGGCAAAATTGGTACTAATCAACAGATTTATGGATTAGGCATTCAGCTTTGAGCAGAAGACTGCTGGAATTTTCACTGTCTGAAGAAAAAAATGCAAATACATCAGGTTTTGCACCTGATGTTTCCAGTTGTTGGAGATGTAACAAAACAAATACTGAATGTTCCCTTGTCTATATACCTCTAACATAAGGAGCTCACCAAGCTAATTTGGGGGGGGGGAGTTCTATTTTTTATAATGGATTTGTCAAGTGTTCCCTTCTAGCAATGCTTTTTTTATTTATCGGTTCCAAACCTTAGCTGTAGAGTTAGATTTATGGATGCATTATTCTATGGCATTGGAGTCCCAATTCCTAATGGTGATAATAGCTTATAATGCAATAAATCGTTTGGGGCCCACCTAAATAAGGAGCATTCCTTTTCATATTGGGCTCCAAAAAAAATCTAAAATCTTCCCTTGAGGGCAGTGATGGGCTGCCCCCGGTTTGGACCGGTTCTATAGAACTGGTAGTAAAACTGGCAGGAGGCTCAGCCCACTGACCCTGACGTCATGAGAAGCGATCAGAAGCAAGGCGCGCGTGTGTGTGAAGCAAGCACGCACGCCGAGCCCATTGTGAACCAGTAGTAAAGGTAAGTAGAACCCACCCATGCTTGAGGGCCTTCCCAGCTGTCCTCATCCAGGGGACATTTATGCCATTTCCAAGGAAAGATTTTTTTAGGGGGTATCATTCCATCTTGGAAATATACTTTCCAGATATTATCTTAAGGCCTACCATATAGTATTTTTATGTATGCAATGAAGAGCTTTTTATCCACGCAGACCTGTTAAGAGTTACTTTAACATTTTACATCTTTAATGTGATTTTGGGATTTTATGGTTTATGTATTACCTTATTATTGGTGATTGCTTGACTATGTGCTAACAGATCAGTGGTTATTTTTAGCAACTGTAAACAGTATATAGAGTTCCTCTGTCCTATCCACAACCTGGTCCTTCAAGTCTTCCACTGATGCACCCATCACCACTATAACTTAGGTCATTCTACTTTGCTGCTTGTCTGGCTCCTTCTTCTCTTTCCTTCCAGTTTTCCCAGTACCAGAGCTTTCTCCAGAGACTTGGGTCTTTGCATAATATGTCCAAAGTAGGATAATTTGGGCCTGGTTATTTGTGCCTCAATAAGAACATTGCATGGTGTGTGTTTTTTAAATGATCCCTTTGTTTGTTCTCATGCCTATCCATGGTGTTCTCAAGAGTCTTCTCTAACAATTTTCTCCAAAAAAAACCACCACCCATTACCAATTGCAGCCAGCCTGAAGATCTATATACTTCATGAACCAGAAGGAGAGCTGAAAAAATATCTACAGACCCTTCACATCCTGGACATAAACTGTTTCAATTTCTCCCCTCAGGATGCTGCTGGCATTGCATGCCAAAACAATTAGACAGAAGGATAGTTTTTCCCCCCATGCCATCACTCTGCTGAACACCCTAATTCCTACAGGACTGTCTTATGCCTAAAGATATTTATCCACACAGCAGGCTGGGTTATTATTATTATCCTTCTCATCTTTCTCATCTTCTCATCTTTTCTCATCTTTCCTACTATTTCCTCCTGTTGTTTGTATGTAACCTGACAGCTTATGTACCAGAGACAAATTCCTTATGTGTCCAATCACAGATGGCCAGTAAAGGATTCTATTCTAATACTTGACTTCCAAAGCATCAATTCTCTTTCTATCCTGTTTCATCAAAGTCATGATTTTTCATGATAGTTTTCATACAATGTACAGGTAAAAATTGTTTACATTACTTATGCTGTTCTGGTCTTTGTAGGTAAAGACACATCAAGGCCCATGAATATCTTTTCCAAGGCCATCATGGCTACTCTGCCAAGTACTACTAGTCTGTAGTCTATTTCTCAACTGGTTGTTGTTGTTTTTTACTGATCCTAAAACACAGAAGGCACCTTCTACTACAGTATAATTATTGGTACTCCTGATTTTTATCCTACATGTGCTTTATTTTCTACTGGGACTGTTGTATGTTGTTTTTATGCTGTTTTTATAAGTTCTGTATTTTTAGATGATGTATTGAGAACTGTTATTGGACTTTGTTAAATAAATAAATAGTCAACCTATGGCTCTCTGGACAGCTTTACTGGCTTCTATTTCATAACAGCTTCAATTAAAGGATGCAATTAAAAATCTACAGCAAATATGAATAAGGTATCTAAAAGACTAAGATAACATAATTCAAGAAATGACCAAAAAACCTGTGTTTATCAGATCTTCAGTTCAAGGCCTTCGCAGTATTGAGAAGCTGTTTGTACCAGAATTTAGCTGCATTAGTTTCAGTCAAGCCACTGACTAATATTTTGTTTTAATCAGCAATTCTACTCCAAAGAACAAAGAATAATTGGTTTTCCCGGTATTCTGTCTCTGATTTGCCTTTCATATTTTTTCTAACATTCTCTGAGGTGCTATTGCTCATTCTGTTGGGCAACAGTATGAGTGCCTCAATCTCAAACATCGCAGATAAGTCTAAGCAGAATTTCCAAAATGGTGAAATGTGGTTTGAAGAGGAAGTAATTTGCCTCTTTTAGCTTGTTATCTCAAATATTCTTCATTTTCCCCACCTCTTACTGGTGTTTCCCTTCAGGTCTGCATTTTGCTAGTTGGCAAGTTTGACATCCATATCAAATATTTGCCAGAAAAAAATATTGAGAAACGTTTGTGTCTGCACACGTAAACATGTATCAGTTTATCTTTATTCTAATTTTTAAAATTATTACTGTTTTCACAGTTCTCCATTCCGCAAAGCTAGAGCCTTGTATGCTTGTAAAGCAGAACATCACTCAGAGCTGTCCTTCACTGCAGGGACCGTATTTGATAATGGTGAGTATCAGAGTAGAGTTGTTACCTTCAGTGGAATGAAAATCATGGAAAAGTGATTTTAAGTGATCCCAAAGGTGTTTTTTCAAGAGGCAACTGGACTTTCTGGTTTTTCTTTGAAGATGTTTCGCTTCTCATCCAAGAAGCTTCTTCAGCTTTGACTGGGTGGTGGGGAATGAAAGGATTTATATTCCTTGCAGACAACTTGTAAAAAGAATGCAAATTACCAGCACGGAGTATAAATTCTTCTATTCCCAACATCCAGTCAGAGCTGAAGAAGCTTCTTGGATGAGAAGCGAAACATCTTCAAAGAAAAACCAGAAAGTCCAGTTGCCTCTTGAAAAAGCACCTTTGAGACAACCATGATCTAGATGACTGAGAATCTCCGTAGACATTTGATTTTAAGGGATGGAAGACAAGTGCAACGTGCTAAAATCTTGTGCTTCGCATCACACAATGTAACCCAAGATTTGATCCTATCAGAACTGGTGATAAAGAAAAAAAATTGAACTTCCTTGCTTTCTGAGAAATTGCACGAGCACTGACACTGCTATTTTCAGTCTGAACTTTTGTTACTGAAAGCTAGTTAGTTTCTTTTTTAAGGATAAATGCTGAGTTGAACTCACTAGAGAGAAAGCTTCTGGGGATGAAGGGAGGCATTCACTATAGAGAGATGGAGACCCAGAATATGCAGCATCTCATTTCTGAACAATTGGAAACTCCAGCCAAATGCATATTTTTAGAGGAGCTTTTCCAACACCATGGATCATAATGCAAGTCACATTTAGTAATGTTCATGGAATTATAGATTTGTGAAGGCCATAAAATCCGACCCTCTATTGAATGCTGGATCCATAACGTAGGATAAAATGACAGCAGCCAAAACAATTAGCCTTCCAGCCTTAGTTCAAACCCTGCCAATGAAATAGAGCCCACCACCTCTTGAATCAAATGGTCTCACAATCAACAGCCTCAGCCATGAGGGAATGCTTAAAAAGAAGTGGTGGACAACCTATCGAATCACAACTGCTTTTTTAGTGTAGCCTCGAGTGTTATAATACGGTTGGGATTTTCTGCACAATTTCCCATCCTAGATATACTTTTGTGGAAGGAAGGCGTACATGGGGCTGCACCAGGGGTGAAATGCTACCGGTTCGCTCAGGTTCGGGCAAACCGGTAATGATAAAAACTACCGGTTCGGGCGAACTGGTAGTGATAAAAACTACCAGTTCGGGCAAATCAGTAGTTAAAAAAAGCTACCAGTTCCTTTGAACCGGTATTTCCGATGATCAGCTGTGCAGTGGGGTTTAGCTTTGCAAGAAAGCAGGAAATCTGCTTTCTAGCAAAGCTAAATTGCCCTGCACAACTGATCCCCCCCCATTCTACTTATCTTCCCAAGCCTCCTTTTGGCACATACTGTGCATGCGTGTATATGCTCAGAGTGTGCATTTGGTGCGCATGCAGCACATGTTTGGCATGCAGTGCGCATGCGCGGCCAGCAAACCGGTAGCAAATTGGTTCAGATTTCACCACAGGGCTGTACCGCTCATATTGTGAGCCACAGAGGGAATATGGGATGAAACGTATATCTCTTGCTTGCAATGCAAACATTTTTAGTCAGGAAAGTCAAATGAACCCTGAGAGAAGTTAGAAGCAGCAGCTGGTAGAGGTCAGAGCTGTAGCCAGCAATTCATGAAGACAGAGCTGAATTTGCAGTAATGTAAGATTCCTGGTTTTGTCTTTGGTCTGACCCCCTTCCTTCAGTTCCCTAATCAGCCATAAATGCACAATTCCCAGAGGAACACACTAAGAACCAAGGAAAAGGAGATGGATTTGAGAGCATGTGGTTCTCAGGCATCTCCAACTTCATAGTTTTTTGGAAGACTATCCATGTTTATGAAATATACTTGTTACAGATACACATACAGAACACACATACAAAGATACACAGAGGGGGAGAGAATGACTTAAGTTATATATTATGTATTATATGATATATATATATATATATATATATATATATATATATATATATATATATATATATATATATATATGTTTTCTCAGGTTTTCGCGGGTGTTTGTATGTAGGTCTTTGGTTATTCGGGTCTTCTCCCACGTAAAATTGGAAGTGTCTTGGCGACGTTTCGACGAAGTCTCATTCGTCATCTTCAGGCTGGTGTTCTCGGCTTCGTGCTTCCAGGAGCAATGTGAGATCGCAGCTGTCTCTTCCTTTTAACTGCTAGTGGGGGTGTGAGCTGATTGGGTGGGAACTTGGCTGGGTTCTGATTGGGTGGAGGTGTGTTCTGATTGGTTAGGGGCTTGGCTGTGCTCTGATTGGCTGGGGGTGTGTTCTGTTTGGGTGGGGGCTTGGTTGTGCTCAGCTTAGTCTGAGTTACAGGGGGATTTGAGCTGGTGAGCTGCGTTGTTGTTGTTTGGCTTCGTGTTTGTGGCCGTGCGAGCTCTTCATGGTGGGTGTCAGTCTGCTTCATGTATGGATTGGAGGGGTTTAAAGTGGCTAATGATGCAGCTGCGGTCTGGCTTCTGGTCCTTGGTCGTGGCTCATTATCAGTGTGGGTTTGAGTCTGCTTTCTGCGTGGATGTGTGATGGTGACATCAGGTGTGGCACTCGTGAGTGTGGGTCTGGTGTCATTCGTCGTGTTAGGGACTCGTTTGTCAATAAGGGCGGGTTTCCAAATGGCTGGTAGGCGGGAGGTATCGTCTCGTTTGTTCATGCTGTGTGGGTGTTTTTCTATCTCGATGGCTTCTCTGATTATTCTGTTGTTAAAGTGTTCAGTTTTGGCGATAGTTCTGGTCTTTTTAAAGTCAATATCATGTCCTGTGGCTTTAAGGTGTTGGACCAGGGAAGAAGTTGGTTCCTCTTTTCTGACTGAGTTCTTGTGTTCTTCTATGCGTGCACTTATTCGTCTGTTGGTTTGTCCGATGTATGTGGTGGGGCAGGCGGTGCATGGGATTTCATATACTCCTTGATTTTCTAACTCAATTTTGTCTTTGGGGTTCCTTAGGATGGTGGATATTTTTCGGTTTGTGCAGAATGCTGTCTTGATGTTATGTTTGTGGAGGATTTTGCTTATTCTGTCTGTGGTGCCTTTTATGTATGGGAGGAGGGCCTTGCCGTTTTCTTGTTCTCTGTCTTGGATTTTAGTGGGGGTTTCTTTTTGGATTAGGTTGGTGATCTTATTTCTTTGGAATCCATTGGATGTGAGTACGTTAGTGAGGGTGTGTAGTTCGGTTTTTAGGTGTTGTTCGTCAGCTAAGCGTTTTGTTCTGGAAATGAGTGTCTTGGCTACAGAGTTGATCTGGGCAGGGTGGTGGTGTGAGAGTGCGTGCAGATAGCGGTTTGTGTGTGTTTTCTTCTGGTATATAGTGTGTCCTAGGGAGCCATTGGATTTTCTGTAGACTAAGACATCCAGGAAGGGAAGTTGGTTGTTCACTTCTGTTTCCATGGTGAACTGTATTTTGGGGTGTAGGCTGTTGAGGTGTGTGAGGAAGTTGTCCAGTTTTTCTTTCCCATGTGGCCAGATTATGAAGGTGTCGTCCACATATCTGAGCCAGAGTTTGGGTTTGTGATCGGATTTTTCTAGAGCTTGGGTTTCAAAGTATTCCATATAGAGGTTGGCAATGACAGGTGAGAGGGGTGATCCCATGGGTGCTCCTTCTGTTTGTTTGTATTTCTGTCCATTATAGATGAAGTATGTATTGGATAGGCAGTGGTTGGTCAGATCTAAGATGTGCTTGGGGGGGTTATATTTGTTTTGGATAACTGTCAAGGCTTCTTTGATTGGTACTTGGGTGAAGAGGGATATGACATCAAAGCTCACGAGTAGGTCACTGGGCTGTAAGTTTTGTTGCTTTATGATGTCTATGAACTGGAATGAGTTTTTTACGTATGAGGTGATGGATTCTGCAAATTGCTCCTGGAAGCACGAAGCCGAGAACACCAGCCTGAAGATGACGAATGAGACTTCGTCGAAACGTCGCCAAGACACTTCCAATTTTACGTGGGAGAAGACCTGAATAACCAAAGACCTACATACATACATACATATATATATATATATATATATATATATATATATATATATATATATATATATATATATATATATATATTCTTAAGTGGTCACATGATTTTCCTCTTGTTAATACTTTAAAATGGTTTTATAAGATACAAATACTGTTTCTTTGTTTCACTCTTACATAATTCAACGTCTAAATCTCAGAAAGAAGTGCTCCTTTGTTTTGCTTGGTTAGCTATAAGAAGTACTTGGCTACCTTTACAAAGAATGGAAAATAACCTAGGTTCAATATTGAAACAAAATGTTTAATATTTACGCAACTAAGTTCAGTTCTCATTCTGAAAAGGGTTCTTTTGAGCGTGTGATTTTTCCTCCATTTCTCTCCTTTTATATATACGTACAGTATGCCAGATAGAATGAAATAGGAACAATGTACAGATTAGGATAGAAAATAAGAAAAGAATGCAGTTTGGAAGTAATTTTGTCAGAATCTATCTCATAATCATTTACTGAAATGAAATCATAATTTCCATTTGCTAGTCTCACTGTGTGTGTGTGTGTGTGTACCCTCCCCCCAATGTTTTTGTTAGACATTTCTGCAAATTAATATATATGTGTGTATGTGTGTGTGCAGAAAAGTCTAACAAATACATTGGGGAGAGGGTGGGATTACCATTAGAATCATCATAAATATTAAGAGAATGTTTGCTTCATAGACTGGATGGAAGTGAGATACTGTTAACACATTAGGGTAATTGGTCCTAATTCACTCCTGGGTCCAAAATGTGATTCAAGAAACAGAATTCTGTCCTCACTGGACACATTCTGTTTTGTTTCATTACAAGAAAACCCTCCTCATCTTGCCTCCATTATTCAACTGTTAAAAGCGATTGGAATCAAATCATTCTGTTATTGCCACAATTATACATTGTGTATTTACAATGTATATTTATTGTATATTTACAGAGTATATTTATTATATATAATTATACATTGTATAACTATAAATAATTATAAGGAGATAAAGGGACAATAGCACAATTGTATTATTGTCTCTTTGTATCTTCCCTCCTAATTAGCCTACAGTTCAGATTTTCTTTGAGCCCAAGATTACAAGAGACATTATGACATAACCATAAAGAACCCACTCTAAAAAGAGGTAGTAATAGGCTAGCTGCTTGTGTAAAGAAGCTGAGAGGAATTACATTCCTCTCCCTAATCTCCAGCTTGAAGTTTCTTGGCCACCACCTTTGATGACAGCTGTCCAAGTATCTCTCAAGAAAAGATCACAGCATTTTATGTAATTCCAGTGTGACTTATCACAAGGACTTTCATTTTGATTAATCTTTTGATTTCTGCATTTGCTCACACCATAATAATGCCTGAAGACTCTTGTCCCCATAATCTTGCTACCTTCTTCTAAATGCTGTCAATCTGATCTCAGGATCACTTGAATCTGAGGACAAATGTATTGATTATTGAAGCCATTTCTCCTCCAATGAGCCTTACCAAAGTATTTAAGCACCATGGTGGTGCAATGGTTAGAATGCAGTATTGCAGTCTAATTTAGTCAATTGCCAGCAGTTCGATTCTCACCAGTTCAATCTTCCATCCTTCCGAGGTCGGTAACATGAGGACCCAGATTGTTGGGGGTAATTGCTGACTCTGTAAACCGCTCAGAGAGGGCGGTAAAGCACTATGAAGCGGTATATAAGTCTAAGTTCTATTGCTATTTAAGATAAGCAAGCACCAAAGGTTTTTAAAATGCTCTCCTAGCCCATATATTTTCTGGTTTTATAAATCTCAAACTATTCTGAACCAGCCTTATTCTGTTTCTAAGCCAGTAGATTGTTATACAACAAGGTTGTAAAATATGCATGATTTTAAAATTAAGTGTAGATGTTGCAGGAAGCATTATCTGTAAAAAGAAGAAACAATTCTTCCAGAAAGTTAAGGATTAGCCTGTTATTGACTTTATTGACTTATCTGACTCTTGAAAGTTGGGAGTATTCAAAAGATTTTTGAAAGAGAAATCCAGGCTAATTTATCAAGAATAGACAGTGTGTTTAATTTACAAAATGCCAGGTATAGTTGCTAACTCATCAACACCTGATCTCTATTTTTACTGACTTCTGACTCATAACCTATTATTTCTTAATAACTATTCAGACTGAGGTGTCATAGTGTAATTACTTTTTTTTTTTTTTTTTTGCTAATGTATATTGTTTGCCTTAGGTTTAGAGAGTTTAATCTAAGGTTACAAAGACGGCTCCATTACTTTCCACAGCTTTCCAAGGGTGTTTCTCTTGATGTCTTGATTCATGATTCCCAGCTGTCCTTGTGTTTAATGTCTTCTTAGAATTTAAATCAGTAAAGGAAGGACTTTATAGGAAGTCTCTTTAATGAGCTGGTCAGCAAGATTTTTTTGTATATAAAGCCCTGTTCGCTCCCAAGAGTGGGTTTTACATTATCTGCATAGAAACAGCAATGGCTTCTTGACAATATTTCCTTCCTTTTTACCTTCCTCCTCCTGTGGGTAACATGAATGGCCAAGCTTATGTAACCATGTTGTCATTAGTGTTTTTCATAAACAGGAATATAATTTCCTAACGCTTGTTAACTACATAAATACAGAAAGCTAAAAAAAGACTAGGAGGAGGATGGGAAAGAACGGAGGTTGTAGGAAGAAATATAACACAGGGTGGAATTTTAGTTTAAGATATAGGCTACAGTGGGAAATTAAATTTCAGTGCTACAGAAAAGGAGATGTTTTAGAGGAACTATGAATAAAGAGGAGGAACTCTCCCTGCGGCTTGAACTTCCTCCTGAAAAAAACACAAAGAGTCATAAAGCTGTGTGTGATTAAAGGATTCTTCTTAATTTTATTCTTCTCTGGGCTCTTCATCTTCAAAATTTGAGTTGTAAGCTGTGTGGACTAGGTGAAGGGAAATATCTTTGTTCATGAGTTAGTCTTTGAAGTTCTATTAACACAGGAGATGTGGGTTATTTGCCATTGATAGTAGAGTGACCAAATTAATCCATGAAGAAATTAAACAGAAGAAATGGCAATAGCAATAGCACTTAGACTGATATACTGCTTCACAGTATTTTACAGTCTTCTCTAAGCAGTTTACAGAGTCAGCATATTGCCCCCAATAATCTGGCTCCTCATTTTACCGATTTCAGAAGGATGGAAGGCTGAATCAACCCTGAGCCAGTGAGAATCGAACTTCTGAACTGCTGGCAGTTGGCAATTGGCAGAATTAGCCTGCAATACTGCATTATAACCACTGTGCCACCACGGCTCTTGACTGCAGAACATAGAGCTAGGTGGAAGCTTTTCTCTTCTGGGGTAGAAAAGTGTGGGGAAATGACGAATTCTAATCTAGTATTTCTATACGATTGTTACTCTGTTCTGGGCCCTTAATTGCTTAAGTTTCTTGTTCTCCCTTCAGCAGACAAGAAGGATATTGCAAGTGAAGGCAGATATATATATATGTGTCCCAGGATAACGTTGCAGATCTAATCTGAGTCAATCACTGGGACCAGAGATTTATTTTCCCAAGCTTACAGACTTATTCTGGAGTCTGTCTTCAGGGAACTTCTCTGTCTCCAGAATGGGTTTCAGTTTAAATTCTGGAACACATTCTAGTCACACATTCTGGAGAGAGAGAAGTCCCCTGAGGATGGGCTCCAAAAGCTTGGAAAAGTAAATCTTTGGTCCCAGTGACTCAGATTGGTGTTGTGGTCCGCCAGTAGCCTGCGGAGCTGGCAGTGGAGTCGGACAGTGAGGAGCTGGGGAGGAACATGGGCCAGTCCTGGAGTCTGGGGAAGGCCCAGACGAGGGCTCTGCGTCCGAGGCAGAGATGGAGCCAGGGCCATCTGGGAGTGATCCACGGACTCTGGAGCCCCCAGAATCGGACAGCAGAGAGGCAGAGGAACAGGAGGAGCCTGTTCCTAGTGCACACATGCGCAAAGCTGCCAGAAGGCAAGAGCAGCTAAAGCAAAAGGGACGACTCGGGAGTAAGGCCAGGAGATGATTGGCCCCTCCCATAAGGCTTAAAAGAGAAACAAAAGCATTTGGCCCTTTTTGTAGGAAAGCAATGTTGCTGACTCTGTTTCCAGTCGGTGTCTCTTGTTTGTTTCTGAACTTTGTGGGGCTCTGCCAAGTAAGGCCTTTGGCAGGGTGTCAAAGAAGATAAAGGTTGGTGATTTTCCCAAAGGACTTCTTCCGAAGGACTTGTTTTGCAACTAATTGGGACTCATCTGGAAATGAACGTAATTCTCAGCTGTTACAATAAAATAGGTTTGTTTGGGACTAATTGTGTTTTGTAATGACTCAGTAAGCCTAGGTCACAACAATTGGGTCCTACAAGAAGGGTATTCCTTCATCTGCTTGGACTTCCTAAATTGACATGAAAAGCAATCCAGGCATGGAAACCAAAATGGTTGCCTCTTCCGAATCAGGAAACCTGGACTAGCTTCAAAGGATAAGTAGTAACTGTGAATATCCAGGAATGATTCAGACCCTCTCTGTATTCAAGAGGGATGCTGTCATTCCTTGATTTACAACCACAACTGAAGTTGCAATTTCAGTTGTAAGTTGTGATGGTTGTTAAGTGTGTCACCGTGTGACATACATGATTTTATGGCCATTTTTGCAGCAGTGAGGAAGTGAACACTGAAGTCGGAAAGCAAACCTATTGTTCTCTATAGGGCATTTTGGGCAAGAAATCGGTAGTAAATGCTGTTTTCCCATGTAAAAACTTCAAAAATGTTGATCATGTGACCACAGGACACTGCAAACAGCCATAAATTGGCCTGGTATCTAACATCCAAAATGCAGGCATGCGATTGTGTGCCTGAGTGGGGGAAGCAGTTGTCAGAACTTTGAATCCAGGTCACAGGTCCCTTTTATTGTTGTTGTTGTTGTTGTTGTTGTTGTTGTTGTTGTTGTTGTTGTGTGATCACAAAGCAACCGGTCATCAGTCAAGGACTATCTATCATTCAATCTGTGTCCTCCTGTGGTTGAGAACAACCTTTTTTTTTTAAAGCACAGCTGTAAATTATATAAACTCCACTCCATGCTGAACAAAAGAAACATGTCTTTAATATTTAATACATTTGTGGTTCAGCTGTAAAACGAAAGAAGGATATTAATGCCTGATTTCGAGTGATAAATAGAAATCAGGAGTACAATGTCTTCTGCTTCCATTCCTCACCTGAGAAATATGGCTATAAATCAACAAAACACTTGAGTAACAGAAAGAGAAAAGACCTTGTCCCACCTCCTCCTCCATCTAGCCTTACTCTAGCTAGACCCACAAATTTGGTTCAGAGTGAAACATGTCTTTGAATATTTTCATCATGCATCTAAAGATGGAAAGAGAAAGCACAGCAACTCAATGGGAGGAAGTTCCACAATCATGCGGCAATTAACAAAGAGAATCCATGAGCTGTTCCAGATCACCGCCTGTCCCTTTCCCACGTCTTAACAAATCAGTTTAGATGAAATTCCAATCCTTTTGTACAGGTAGTCCTCGATTTACAACAGTTCACTTAGGGACCGTTCAAAGTTACAACAGCACTGAAAAATGTGACTTCTGACCGTTTTTCACAATTACGGCCTTTGCGGCATCTCCATGATCACGTGATGAAAATTCAGATGCTTGGCAACTGGTTCATATTTATGACCGTTGCTGTGTCCTCAGGTCCTGTGGTCTCCTTTTGTGACCTTCTGACAAGCAAAGTCAATGGGGAAGCCAGATTTACTTAACAACCAGGTTACTAACTTAACAGCTGCAATGGTTGACTTAACAACTGTGGCGAGAAAGGTCATAAAATGGGAGAAAACTCACTTGGACAAATGTCTCACTTAACAACAGAAATCTTGGGCTCAATTGCGGTCATAGGTCGAGGACTATGTGTATTCCCTTAACCTTTTTCAAATCAAATTCTCATTTTTAAAGAATAGCATTCTTTCTTAGGCCTACCTAAATTTTTGTCACAGTATGATGACCCCGAGAGCTTGTGAGTCAATTGTCAAGTGTCCTTTGCACCCGCTCACAGGAGTTGTCCCCACAGCATCTAACCTTTTCTGGTTATGGCTTAACAACAATAACAATGTTATCTTCCTTTCTACAGAAAATCAATAAAATGTTAATATTTTCCTTCCCCACCCATCCTATCGCTCTTCATATGTGCTACATTTTTATAACACTAATTTGCCTAGGGAAAGCAGATTGATTATAAAAAATAAATAAATAAAACTCTGATAACGCCTGGGAGCATCAGGATAGGGCAATATATTAATAAACCTGCATCTATAAGCCCTTGGCTTGCTTGCCCTTTTAGACTGCTGGCTTGCTGACAGGGCATTCACCTTGAAGAGGAATCCTTCTGAGTAGCAATGATGAGAAATGAAAGAAAATTGGGTATAAGCTGTGCATCCACCAATTCTAGGACATAATTCTGTTTAGCTAAGGGAGAAGTATTACGAACTGGAGGAGGAAGATCAATTGTACATGTTGTTTTGTCCTGGTTTCAGGTAAAAATGTAATGTTGAAACACCACACATGCAGTGAGGTGAGGTGAGGTGAGGTGAGCAGAAACAAATGTCTCCTATGGAAAACAAACTGCTCCTTAGACTATAACAGCACGGATGAGTTCATGTTACAGCCAGATTGGTGGTTTCGAATGAGAATGTGAAATGAGAAACTGTGGCTCTTCACTATCAGCTTAGATATGTGCCTGATTTTAAGGATTCTGAAACCAGCCAGTAGATGGAGCATTCCACTGGTGGACAAAAAGTACTTTACAACATCTGGAAAACTGCTGTAAGCTCGCCTGCCTGTTAGGTATGTTTGGCCTCTGGGGTCATTCTGAAAGGCAGGTCAGATGTCATGTGTGAATTAGAAGTGCAGATGGATGCAGATTTGCAAATGCAAATACACCAGAATACCCATGCCTTTTTGAGAGCTGAGAAAAAACACATCCACACAGGACTGAACTGGATTGTAGACCCCAATGTACAAAGCTCCAAGGGGCACCATCAGGACAAAATGGTGTTGCGTCTCTATCCCTACTTCCTTCCTCAGCAACGCAGAACGAGAAACGTACATATATATAATATATATTGGAAAAATTCAAATTTTGTTTTAAATTCTCAGATTTACACATTTAATAACCTGCATATATCTTTCCAGTTCATCCATCTCAAGAACCTGGCTGGTTGGAAGGAACCTTGAATGGGAAAATAGGATTGATTCCTGAGAACTATGTGGAGTTCTTATAACTGGACATGTTCATAAACAACCCTGCTGAGCTTTACATGGTATCCATGACAACTGATTAAGAGTATTGTAGATCGTTTGCTGTTTACGACTGTGAAAAGCAAGGTGAAGGACTCTGATACCTGTTCAGAAGAATGTTCATGTAAATAAAAAAAAAAGTATGTTTCTCTTTATATAATGTGTTGTTTGCACAAAAATGCAGCCGACAAAAGCTGGAAAGTGTTCTGCTGGGAAAAGTGTTAATGCCACATTTCAAATTATGTTTTGTCCTAGACAAGATATTAATAGGATATGTGTAAATGTAGTAGCTTAAATTGAGCATGATTACTGGAGACAATTTAACTGGAATTCTACATATACACAGATATACAATCTTCCCCCCACCAAAAAAGAAAAAAGAAAGAAAAAAGAGAAGAGAAGAAAAGAAAAACAGGCAGAAATTGTAGAACTAGCTTTTTGGTGTCCTATATATGTTGGCGCCCAGGAAAGATCAGAAGGACAAAGATTTAGTTTTCCACTGCCTGGCAAAAACAAACATTGAATTTCCTGGGAAGAAAGCATGCCTGTCCCTTTTATCTTTAGCAAGTAAAAATAATGTTCATATTGATCAAGCCACTAATGGCTTTCTTTTGCAGAGACTGGCTGTCCTTGATAGGGTTCACTCCATCCTCAGCATATAAATAATTCCTATAATGAGAAATGCATCATTGCATGTAGACCAAAAACAACACACAGCAGTACGCATACTTTTACTTAGTTAATATCAAAGCAAGACATGGAACCAGATTTGAATATTTTCCACAGCTTACATACATCGATGAAGATTCTAGTCATCCAGGTGGAGTTGTCTGGAAGCAGCAAAATGTTTCAAACCAACAAGAAAAGAAATCCAGTTGCCATGACTCAACTTCCATTCAGCTTCTCTTCCCCCGCCCCCCCCCAAAGAATCATCAGCATTATAAATCAATCATATTTTGGACCAAAGCACATGAAAACTTTCTCACTCTTTTAATCAAAAACTTTTTTAAAGGTCTGGCTGAAATCCCTGCAATGTTTTTCAGGCAGGCCTACCCTTCCTAGAGGTGAAATAGCAGCTTGTTTATATTAGCACTTAAAAGCAAGTGACCTGTGTTCTCTCTGTTGTCACCAGCACAAGTTGTAGAAACAAGTACCCACATTTTCTGGAGTATTTCTCAGTTTTGGGGATCTTGGTTACTTCACTACTGTTTTCTGAAGTGTTGCCTCCTGTTTATTTAATAGACTGGCATGTACAGGCTGCAATTGCCCTGAACGCTCAATTCTCTTCAAAGCTTGTATTTATTATGTAGCCTAGTAACAATGTTAAAACTTGTGTGCGCACGCACAAACACACACACACTCACTCACTCTTACAATTTTAAGTTTTTCAACTCTTCGTAATTGATGTCTTTCGGTAAAGGCTATCTTGGTGAAATATCTATTTAAGGCACATTAACCTTTATCTGAAGTTGTTCTCCAGATGTATTGTACATTATTTTTCATAGCTGTATGTAGATTTTACACTTAAGGAAAACCGTGTTATTTGAAAGCCAAACATTTCTGATACTGTGTTTGTATTTTCTTTTAAATAGAAGTGTTTAACTTGGAATTTTATGCTTTTTTTCCCTTGCCTTGCTCTGCTGTGTTTTCATACATTCATGGCCATAGACAAGTTTCTGGTTTAATATGTGCTTTTTAATTTAATCCTAAATTGTTCAGTGGTAACATAGCTGTATTTTTCACTGATCTTTGTTTTAAAATTGAAGTGTAAATATGACAATTTGAAATATGTTGAAGTAAAAGATTTTTATATATTCAGATTTTTAATGGAAGTGTGGACATTTGAAAAGTATTTAACAGGAGATGCACAATGTGTATGCCAAAGGTTGAGTACGTAGCCTTCCCTGCTCAATTTCATCTGACACCTTTTTTGCACAGCAGCTGGTGTTAAGCTTTGCACATCTTTAATCTGTTTTAAGGATTATTTCGTGAATGTTTTTGAAAGAGAATAACAGATACCACCTCCTCGGATGCTTAGTTCATGTCAAAGGTCTTGTATTTATTGAGCAATTGACATGCATATTGTATGCAGTTTTTATGGCCGTTTGAATTTTTACATTTTGGGGGATGCATTTAATAGGCATTTCAGATTCCTAATGGTAGAATCATACATCATTGCCATCATCGTCATCCACATATCACTTTTTTGGGGATGTTGCCTGTCTCTTTATAAAATACGCACATTCACTTACACACATGATGGGAACAATTAAGAGTTAGACTAGGGCTTAGACACTATCCACAAGCAGATTAGTAGTTTCCATTCTCATTTACCGTGTTCCCCAAAAATAAGACCCTGTCTTATATTTTTTAATAAGTGCTTGGCCTTATTGCCATGCGCTCAAAAGCCCAATTGGACTTATTATCAGGGGATGTCTTATTTGGGGGGAAACAGGGTAATATTCTGACAATCCAGAGCTAATCTTAACTATAGTATATTAAAAAGATTCATAATCCATTATTTGAAATTGACTTGTTTCAAGCATTTTTGTGGAATGTATAACTACATTCCACAAAAATGCTTGAAACAAGTCAATTTCACAAGTTTTTTTTTTCACAAATCTTTCCAATTCATGGGTTTTTACTTTTACAGAATGGAGAAATAATTTTAAATTCCATTACAAAGCTCTGAGTGGAATGGACATCCTCTCATTTCTCTTCCAGAACCTAGTCTCCAAACAAAGCCATTTACTTTCAAATGTATATAGCTAAGTGTGACCTAACTACCACGTATACTTATTTCTCCCACTTGAGGTACTGCCCAATGGGACTAAAAGCAATTTAATGACAGAATGTTTATTTTTTTCAGAGCAAACAAGTTTCTCTCCCTCAGAAGCTGCAGTATGTATGTAACTTAAATAATATTATCTAATAAACTAAGTATATGTTTCTATCTATATACTACCCTATCACTAGGATATGTATATGACACTATCATATACTACCACTGCACATTATTATTCTAGGATTCATTTTTTAATGACAAATGTAATTTATCTTTTTGTTTTATATATTATTAAATTTGTTTATGGCCCATCTTGCAATTTAAAGTGATGCCAAGTATAATACCTATACTCTTAATAAGGGAATATTTTTCCATTATTAAGGCTTCCAAACACACCTAATGTACATACGTTACAATATTTTGAACTTCACCCCCTGCTTCTTGTAACTGTGTTAGTTCATAAAGTTGGGACTATCTACCACAGAAACTTTACATATCTTCTCAAACTAAACTACTAAACTAGAGATCTGCAATGTTTATCTTCTTTTCCCTCTGCAAGATATGTTACACTGAAACAGAAAGAGATGAAACATTCTGAAAGCAAAACTAGCAACTTTTTAAAACCTACCTCCTATCAACCTTTAGCCTATGCCCAAATAAATTCTATTTCTGTTTCCTATTGAAAGCTGCCTTGAAGCTTTACATGCTCTTTGCTCACTGTATGATAAGAACTGGAATAAATGCAAGGTATCCTGCTTGTACCCGGATGGTGTAAATTAATACTAAGAAATATGGTTTCTGGTAACAGTACTTTGGTACTGAGCTTTATAATTGTTATGTAAACACATAGGTTGAAAAGAATTAACTGAAAAGATACACAGTCCCCAAAAGGCATCTAGATAGCTCAGGGGCTGCATTATTTTGATACCTACAGCCTAGTAACCGAAGTTGATTAAGGCTCGTTCCACTAAGTAAACAAATAGTTCTACAATTTTTCAGGCTAAGTCTTTTTTCAAGGACCTGTGTAAAGTTTTAACTTAGACATTGTTCAACTATCAGATTTTCTTTTTAAGAGACTGCTATCCTCAGGAAGAGAATGCCTCCACAGTTATTGGCCCCAATAATCTCTGAATTTATAACACTTCTTTTGTATATCTTGGAAGCTAGACCAATTTTTCTACTACCAGTTCTGTGGGCGTGGCTTGGTGGACACGGTGTGGCTTGGTGGGCGTGGCAGGGGAAGGATACAGCAAAATCTCCATTCCCATTCCACTCCAGGGGTAGGATACTGCAAAATCCCCATTCCCTCCCCACTCCTGAGGGAAGGATACTGCAAAATCTCCATTCCCATCCCACTCTGGGGCCAGCCAGCAGTGGTATTTGCCAGTTCTCTGAACTAATAAAATTTCCACTACCGGTTCTCCAAACTGCTCAAAATTTCCGCTACCGGTTCTCCAGAACCTGTCAGAACCTGCTGGATTTCACCCCTGGGCTAGACCAACTTGAGGGACTAGTAAGGAAAAGGAATGTAACTCCTTTGAGGAGCATTCTCTCCCCCACCGCCATGGATTTTACAACTGGACCAGTCCTGCTCCCAGTTTCAAATATGTAAACACATGCAAAAGAGATAGAGAAGGATCCACAGGGGTATTACTGTACAACTTCCTGTCTCTTCTATCCACTGTTTTCAATCCTGCTGATTATACAAGATTATGAGAATTAATATAGCTTTGGGGTTGTGGTTTTTTTAATTAGTTACCAGATTCAAGGTCTTCTACTCTTTCTAGTCTGATCTGTGAAAGCAGGAAAGGACTTGTATAAGCCTCGTCCTTTTTCCTGTTCCAAAGAAATGTCCTTCTGAAACTATGGAAAAAAGGAATTGTGTCAAGTAATTATAATCAGTAATCAATTGAGGGGGTTGTTTATTTAATAGCAGGACATCTGGACCCAATAAAAAGTTCAACTAAAGCATCTCTGCCCATCTGAGTCATAATAAAGATTTGAATTGGGACAAATGAATGCCTAATCAATAAAACGTTCATACATCTTTTTTTCCCCGAGCAGATGTTTTCATGGCAGCATTGCCTGTTCACCTTTCTAGATGGAGATGTATTCCTGGATTTATCCTCATATAATGTCTAAATCAACACAGCTTGATAAATAAGTTGCTGAGATGTTTAGTTTTGTTTTGCAAATTGAGTAGGAATTTTATGGTTCTTTGTGGCAGTTTCTTCTGGGGTAAATATTTATCTATAGCAGTATGACTAATTTTACTTTCGTTTCATTAACTTGCAGCTTTAGATGAGGGAGGGGGATCTAGAGAAAATTAAACTGGTTGAATAACAAATTGGTAATTTAAAGCATACAATATTTATATCAAATAATTATAGTGCACAATTACACTTGATAGCTTAAATAGCATGTTTCATAATTGTTAATTAAAGTAATGGATGCTGTTTTGCAAAACTTTTTCTTCGTTTTCAGTTAATATTTAAAAAATAATAATACCTAGTGAGGATAATATACAGTTTCTAATACAGAGGTGATAGTTTTTGGCACATTTGTAAACATCATCACTGCGTTAATTTATGATACGTTTCTTGTTTATAAAAGCAACATTTAGTTTTTCATTTTTTTAAAAAAAATGATACAATGAACAGAGTTCTCCCAACAGAATGATTTAAAGCAAAAGGAAGAAAAAAGCTTGTTAGGCCACAAATCTTTGTGAAGCAAAGTAGACTCACTAGCACTTAGACTTATATACTGCTTCAAAATGCCTTACAGGCCTTTGTAAGCAGTTTACAGAGTCAGCATATTTCCCCCCCCCCCAATTCTGGGTCCTCATTATACCAACCATGGAAGGCTGAGTCAATCTTCAGCTGATTAGGATCGAACTCCAGGCTGTGGGCAGAGTCAGCCTGCAATACTACATTCTAACCACTGCACCACCACAGCTCATGGTGAAGAGAAAAATAGAACTGAGGTATTTTTTGCAAATCTTACCAAGAAGGAATGGTGTACAGACAAGGAAAAAGCTGCCTTCTCCTTTAGGTCTGGCTAGATTCTGCATAATTTTTGTTCTATAACAAGCTTCCTCAAATTCAGCTAACTTAAATGTGTATAAGATGAAATTGGCAGTTGCCAAGTTGTCAATCCTTCTGTACTAAAAAAGCCGCTGAGATTTTTGAAGATGACAATCTTACATCATCATTTTTGCAGCCTGGGTTCTTTCTGCAGCATCTATCGTCATACTTGGGGGTTGCACCTAACAACAGACTTCATATAGAAGAGATCAGTGGTGGGTTGCTACCGGTTTGCCCGAGATTGGTCGAACCAGTAGCAGTGGTGGTGGGAGGCTTCGCCCACCCGCCCAGACGCTTTGCATGCGCAGAAGCGTCATGCGCACCCGTGAGCGAACCAGTAGCGACGGGTTTTGAAACCTGCCCCTGGAAAAGACAATATATTTCAAACAAAATGCATACTTTCTATGTCACAGGATCTAGAATTCATTGCACTTCCGTGGTTTCCATTCTACTGGGAAAGCCAAAATCCCTATGCCACATAAAAAGATTATTAAAAATAAAAACTGGAGCAGCTATTTTTGCTTATCCATTTCAAAAATAAATAAATAGAACCCATTTGAACCCCCCAACCAAGCTGGCATTTATTTCCACAGGAACCAAGAGGAGAGATTCAGTAACTTCTCTCCAGTGGGAAAACACGCCATCTAGAAGGTCTGCAGAACTTCACCACTGCCAAAAGGAAAACTGTTTTATGGTGTGTCCTTTAATTATACTGTTGAACTAAAAATAAATTTGGAATCCAGAGAAGTCTAGAGCTGCTATGAAATCAGCACAAATTCATGATGGCTTATGATTCCTTAGGCTTCATTCAGACAATAACCATTTTTTTTTTTAAAGATACAATAAAGATTAGTGTTCTGGCACCTTAAAGACTGATTTCTTTAAAAAAGATTGTGTGAATTAAAGTCTACAGGTAATCCTCAATATACACCAGACATTTAGTGAACATTTGAAGTTACAACAGCATTGAAAAAAGTGACTTGTGGTCTTTCCTCAGGACCAGTGCATCATCCCCATGGTCACATGATTTGGACGCTTGGCAACTGGCATGTTTTTATGATGGGTGCAGGGTCCTGGGGTCATGTGATCACCTTTTGCGATCTGACAAGCAAAGTCAACAGGGAAGCCAGATTAATTTAACAACCATGTTACTAATTGAACAACTGCAGTGATTCACTTAACTCTATGGCAAGAAAGGTTGATAAATGGGGCAAAACCTACTTAACAACTGTCTTGCTTAACAACAGAAATTTTAGGCTCAATTGTGGTATTAAATTGAAGACTACTTGTGTTTCACTAAATGCATGGAATATAATTCTGAAAAAGGATATATGCACACACAGACACACATAAGGCAGCATTGGGAAAGTGGTCAGAAAGAAATGGTGAAGAATAAGGTAAAGGAAAAGGTTCCCCCACACATGCGTGCTAATCATTTCCCGCTAGGGGATGTGCTCATCTCTGTTTCTAAGCCGAAGAGCCAGGGCTGTCTGAAGATGTCTTCATGGCCATGTGGCCAGCATGACTAAACGTCGAAGGCTCATAGAGCACTGTTACCTTCCCACCAAAGTGGTCCCTATTTTTCTACTTGTATTTTTTACGTGCTTTCGAACTGCTAGGTTGTCAGAAGCTGGGACAAGGAACAGGAGCTCACCCCGTTACACGGCTCTAGGGATTCGAACCACTGAACTACCGACCTGATCAACAAGCTCAGTGTCTTAGCCACTGAGGCACCACGTCCCTTGGTGAGGAATAGTATTGTCCTAATAATATTTAGGGTATTACAGGCATTCCTGCAGTAAATACTTATTTCACATTAAAGTTATGATAAGAATTTGGTCTGTCAAGAGAAGCCAGCTTTTTTTGGGGGGAGGGGTGACTGGTGGGAACCTGAATAGAAACTTGTGAAATTTGGAAATCTTTGGAGAAACATATTGCAATGGAAGCTTTCAGTGTTTCTCAACCTTGGCAACTTTAAGATGTGTGGATTTCAATTCCCAGAATTCCCCAGCCAGTCATGAGAAACACTACTTTAACTGATAGTATCACAATTGCCTCCTGAGAAGCCGATGAGTGTTGAGGGTTTTGACTGTCTTTTTGGCAGCTAAAGTTGGCATTTTCTATGAACTGTGGTGACCTGAGACCCAGCCTTATTCAAGGGCATACTTAACATTAGCAGTATTACTACTCTGAGCCTTTTTCTTGCATCCATTATTTCAATTGCTCCAAAGAATCCGAGGCTAAATGGGCATGTAACACTGTCTGCACAAGATTTATAGGACCTGTGTATCTTATGTTAGAAATTACCTCATTGCTCCTGAGAAGCCCTTTTGTCAGGTCACTCCTCACAAGAGACGATGTCTGGCAGCTTTTCTGTCTCTGACATAGTTTATTTATCCAGCTAAGGAAATATTACAAAGGAAAATAAACCTGATGACATTTTTCCTTCCAGAAATATCTCTGAAAAAAGCTTAGGTACATGGACTTCGACTATATATACAAAGAGAGACACAGAATTATGGCTTGCATTATTATTATTATTTTTTCCTGTTCTGGGGTGGGGAAATAACTGATTCTTTCATATTATGTGGATTCAAGAGAATCACTTTGCAGAGCCGTAATGGAACTGTTTTGGGAAGGACCGAAAAATTGGACATTATCCCAAAACGTCAAGATCTGCCTTCATGCAAGACTGGGAGATTTTAAGTTGCTGGGGGACTTTTGCACCTGCTTTTAGCCATATCCGTAGACCTCCTCTAGGCTGCATATTAGGTATTCCTCTGAGGAGCTTCCTAAAAGAGCTAGGGATGATTTTTTTTTTCTTGAATCTTGGCCAAAGTTCCATCTTGGTTTATCCTGCTGTATTAGTTGCTCATCTGAAAAAGCAGCTGGCTCAGTGTCAGAGCTATGCCTTTAGTAGAAGTCACTCAGCCGGTGACCTTTCCAGATTCTGCCTGCGCAGCCTCTCTTAATACTGCATCGATCAGGAGTTGCTGAACTCCGAGGCAACAAAATACTGGGCCATTTGTGATTCCCAGACGAACACGATAGGCTCAGGTTCTGCTGATTGAGATCATCCATTATTCCTTGAGTGAGAATTGGAGTGCGGGGGGGGGATGGGGGGGGAAGAGTTAGCTTTCTGGGAAGTTAAGCACTGTTATTTGACTGTGCTGCTGTGGCAGGAGGAGAGCGGTATGTATCCATGCAGTCGGAGGAGAAGCGTGGCATGCTATTCATGGGGGATAATATCTGGCACCCGTTCAATTCGCTGTGCCTCCATTACGTGGCTTGCAAAGAGGTTTTTCAGCACAGAGCAGCCTTGCCAAGAAAAATGCGGTGCACAAGGTCCATCCGTAGGTAATGCAGCGAGATTGAAATTCTGGGAATGGAGAGAGCAGAGCACGAGTTCTCCTTGTTGATCTTCCAGAGATAATGCTGGGGCTAAAATTAACCCTGCCAAAGTCCAGTAGTCTAGCCAGCCCCTCCCTGTTCTTTGGCTTGCTGTTTCTCTTGAAAAAAGCAAAACCCATGGAAGCTGATGTAACATAGGTGGGGTGAACTCTGACTTAGATGGCTGGGACATTTTGCTTGGCTTGCCCATCTCCAGGATGCCCTGAGTTTAGATCGTCACTTCCAACAATTTGGGCCAGGGTGAGCCAAACTTAATGGATTGATTTTTTTTTTTTAATCCATGGCTAAAAGGCTGCCTGCACATCTCATTTAGGACTTTGTTCCTTTTGTTATTGAAGCCCCTGAAGCCCCTTTTAGTGCTTCGATAGGATTGATAGGCTTGCTAATATTTTTTTGCTCAGGGGTGTGTGTGTAAAAATCAAGATGGCAGCCATGAATAATGTTACATATTGAATAGGAGTGACCATAGGCTTCACTCAGGTCCGCCAATCTGGCGGGAAAATACTCGAACCCCATTGGCCGACCTGTCTGACAGCTCCCTCTAAAAGGGCAAGCAGTCAGACGAGCTGGCAGCTGGGTTGTACTGATCTACTAATAAAGAACTGTTGTTGCTGTTAGCACTGAGTCCTGTCTCTTCCATCGCTCAATCTAGGTCATCATAGCCTGACCTTTTTTTAAGTATATCATGGTTATGGTGGCCATCTTGAATGTTTTGAAACACGTGCATGCACACATACGTATACACTGCCCTTCTTGGTTCACATTAGGAACTGATTTCTTTGCTTAGCTGGAGGAGAGATATACCTGAGATATGATCTTCTGTTCCATAAACAAAGCAACTATGGAAACAAGGAACTATTTGAAAGCCTTGACACCTTCAGATTTATTCAGACAAGATGGGTCCCCACCAAGGCCTTTCAGATGCCATTCCAGTAGCAGCTGTGAGCAATTGTATCGCCTGTATTCATGACCCTTCAGTACCCCGAGCACCCCACTGCCCCTTTGCCCCAAATGGATTTGGCTGTGGCTCACCTACAAGGTCAGATAAGGGCAGATAGATTCCTTGGCACAAAGTTTAAGGACATTCTGTTGCTTGCTGCTAAGTGCAGAGACTTTCCATGAATTTTTAGCTACCAAAAACATTCAGAAGTGCCTCATGTTTAAAAAAAAATTATCCCAAGATTATTATTATTGTTATATTCAAGGCAGTGAACACATCTAATAGAGGTAGTCCTTGACTTAACAGCAATAACTGAGCCCAAAATTTAAGTAAGACATTTGTTAAGAGAGCTTTGTCCCATTTTAGGACCTTTCTTGCCAGAGTTGTTAAGTGAATCATTGCAGTGGATCATTTAGTAACCTGGTTGTTAAGTGAATCTGGTTTTCCCATTCACTTAGCTTGTCAGAAGGTCACAAATCATGATCACATGACCCAGGCATACTGCAGCCGTCATAAATCTGAACCAGTTGCCAAGCATCTGAATTTTGATCACATGATCGTGGGGATTCTGCTAAGGTTGTAACTGTGAAAAACTGTCATAAGTCACATTTTTCAGTGCTGTTGTAACTTGAATGGTCACTAAATGAACTGTTGTACGCTGCGGACTATCTGTATTCCTTCCTTCTCCTATTTTCCCTACAGCAACAATCCTGTGAAGTGGAGAGTGACTAGCCAAAGTCACCCAGCTGGCTTTCATTCCTAAGGTAGAACTAGAACTCACCATCGCCTGGTTTGTAAGCCAGCATCTTCACCACTAAACCAAACTGACTCTGGGTCATACGGTTGGCTCTGACTCTGCCCACTTTTAGGAAGGTGGTTAAGACTTGGCTGTTTCCTGTTTCATTCAGGGTGAACAAAGTCCTCAATTGCACACTGTAGATTTCAACACTGATTGTCATTTTTATATTAATGGGATATGCTGTGTAATGTATAACGCAAGCCTGCTATATCAGAAATGCATGTGGGTTTTTCAGAAAACATTTGCAAGTTTCTTTTCTCAGTTTTTCCCAGCAAGGCCGTGGGAAGACTTGACTGGACCTTGAAAGATGGCTGTGCAAAAAATTCCCTGTGTGGGCCGTGCAATATTGATTTTAAACCAACAGCTTTAAGACAGAGACAAGGAGGTGTCTGACTCCCTTGCTGATGTTATGATTAGAAGGTGCATTATATTTTAATGACTTCAATTAGGGAAATTGGAAAGCTTTAAGCAAGTGCAGCTTAAGAAGCTTCTGCTAATTAGACTTTAATAGACCTTAATATTAACAACAACAACCAAATTCCTGGTTTGTTTTGTTTCGTTGCCTGTTTCAAACTTCTACTTTTCTTTCTTTTTCCTGGCTACTGAGGCAAATATTTGAATAAGGGCGACAAAAAAAAAAAAAAAGCTGGCAAAAAGCTTGTAACCTAAACCTGCCTTTCTGAAGGCTCCATAAGGCAGGGCCTAGTCACTGCCTATTGCAAATCCTCCCTCAGGTAATGAAGTTTAGTCTAGTTTATAACCTCATGGAGAAGAGGCTTGGCAGCAGCAACTCCGCTCTAAAACTCACTGACGCACAAAGCTAGTAGCCACAGGCAGACGGACAGGCTCTGCTGTCAGCAAGCTATTTTTCTCTGTCTAGCTAGGCAAGGCAACGGGAATGGAGTGTGTTCCAGAACTTAAACTGAGATTAAATTGCTGGTTCTGAGCCTGTTGCTCTTGAAGAAAACCTGTGCAAGCTCTCTATTCCCTAGGCAACTGCTTCTTATAAAATGTAATTTGCCTAAGAGCAAAGTTCAACACAATAAATCCAGGGTGATTTTCTCTTCTTCCCTTTTTGCTGATAGGAAAATACTTCTCTCAGATCGGCTTTGGGCTGCATTGTCCCTTCCCTGTCAGAAGAGTTGCATTCAAATGCTTTGATTTTGATTTATTGGCAGACCAAATGTTTTCATGTTTTCAGAAGTATTATATAAAACAGTGTGTGTGTGTTTGTGTATATCTCCAAATCTGTAAGATTTGGAGGGTAGAGATATTGTGATCCAAGCTCTTCCCCTTTGGTGCACATAGCAAGAATTTGATTGTAATACTTTGTCCACCATCCAGCAAATTTTGACACAATATCCCCACATACAACCCTGCTATGTTGTATACATGCCTTCTATGTTTTAAAACACGGGTGTCGAATTTGTGGTGTCACGTTGCTATTATGTGACATTTCGTGACTTTTTGCTCTTCGCGGAGCTGCAGTGGGCGTGGCCTGTGTGTGACGCATCCGGCCCATGGGCCGCCAGTTTGACACTCCTGTTTTAAAACATTTATCTTTTGCATTTCTTTTTTAATTGTCAGCCGTCCTTTCCATGCTGTAGGCTTTTCAAATGCCTTGATTTTATTATAGCTGCTGGATCTTATTTCAGCTACCTAAGCAAGTCATAAACTATTAGCAGGTCAAATTACATATATGTGAGCTACTTATTATGCAACTCAGAAACATCTCGATAGAATTTTTCACCCAAATATACCTCCAGTCCAACATTTGCCTTGCCCTTTTTTTTGTTCAATTTATTTCATACTGTTATCTCCCAAATCTCTAAGCTGAAAGAAATGTCAAACTGACCAATCATTTGAGAAGATGCAAGAAATGGCTGGAATCATCTATTGATGGATTGTGTTGCATTGGGACAGGAAGCTTTCGTGCCTAAACGAGAACTAGAACTCATGGGCTCCTAGTTTCTATTCCAGCATCTTAATCACTGCACCAAATTGGTCTTATGGTTGGCCGTGAGCCCCTTTAGGAAGGGGGTTAAGATTTGACTATTTCCTGCAGCTTTGGGCTTTGGGTGAACAGAGTTCTCAGTTGATCTTAAGCTGTAGATTTTAGTTCTGATTACTGTTTCAGTGTTAATGGGATATTTTGTTTTATACTTCTTGATTATAGGAGGCTTCCCCCTCCCCCCTTCTTTGCTTTTTATATGCTACACAGAGCCATATAATTTTAGTTGGATGGCTACATGAATGCATAAACAAACAAACACGCTCTGTACGTTCTCCAAAGACAAAGTAACCTGCTTGCCTTCCTTCCCCATGATCTGATTGCCTTCTGTATAAACAAACTTAGCTGGTCTCTAAAAGCTAAGCAGGATTGGAGCTCCGGGAAACTGGTAGCTAAGAACCTAGAGTGAGAAGTTGACTTCCAGGTTGCCAAAACCATTACATGGATGTGATTGTGAAATCTCTAGTGGTTTTACTTGAATTAGAAACTTTTAAAAAAAGAAAGAAATCAGAAGTCCAATAGAAACCAGTCAGATGACTGAATGAGCTCCAGCTGGTGAGTCATTCAGTAGAAGAAGATTCTGTGGATACATTCTTCAGGAAGGGAGAAGCATTTTAAAATGTAATGTGTCAATGCTTGAGTAATGTTGGAATGGAGTAGAAAAGCACATTTCCTGTGGAATACACAAAGTTTAGAGAAGATCACATACTAAAACGACATTCATGTTGTCTGCTACCACCTTCATTCAGATAAGAGTAAATTATCTGAAAATAGACTGTTCTGGAGCCAGAAGATCCCACCAAGTCCTGATGCCATCGGGATACTGTCCTCAGGGCCATTCCTATGGTAAAGACAAACCAAGTATTTCCCTGGATTTGAAGAAATGGAAATTACTACGCAGTACTGTATACATTTGTTTATAGTGAAACATGCTATTGACTTTTGAGCATCCCGGCTCTCCTTTCTCAGTTGGCATGCTTCATTTGCAGTCTTTGAAAGAGCTTTATCTTTCTTGTGATTAAACTGTACTAGTGTTCTGAACCAATTTGCAACCTTCTGGATTCAGTCATTTGAGTTGGTAAAAAGACTTGTTAGCTAATTCTAATAAAGAGATTGGCCAATTGCTGTAAGCCGTAGCAAAATGTCTTTTTAAAATGCCTCTTTGAATCTTTGCAGGTTTAGCATCACCTTGCATGAGTGAACGGTGATTTATTTAGTTTATAGAAAATTTTAATGCAGAATACCTTTCTATTCATCGAATAGTTCTGAATTAAAATGTAGAAAATGCACGGAATTGATAGAACACAGTAAAATGGAGTCTGAGTCAGAAGAAGGTTTCCATACAGAATCAAGGACATTTTTCTCAAAAATACAGTTCTTTCACCAAAGAAATATAAATCTCTCTCTCTGCAGAGCAATCTAGCACTTTCCATTCTAGGCCCTTTCTACAGGACTTTCTCAGAAGATCATGCCACAGAAGATGTAGAAAGAGTGGTTGTTGTAATCTTGCAGACTCAACATCTCCAAAAGGTTCCTCTGCAACAGAAATCCTTGGTAAGGGGAGTGTACGTCGAACCCTGGCAACTTTCTTCAAGCAGATTGAAGCCACAATTGTTAAATGATCTATTACCCTTACTTTGGAGCCTTTCAATTCAGAGGTCAGCTGAAGTCACGTAGAGCAGGGGTCCCCAAACTTTTGGACCTCAGGGACCACCAAGTTCATAATTTTAAATTTCGCGGACCACTAATACGAATCCAGCATGCCGCTTGCTGAAGCACCTGGACTCCCAGTGACGGGATGGGGTCCTCAGGCACTCTCCCTCCTCTCTCTCTCTCTCTCTCTCTCTCTCTCTCTCTCTCTCTCTCTCTCTCTCTCTCTCTCTCTCTCTCTCTCTCTCTCTCTCTCTCTCTCCCACTCTTTCTCTCTCATTCTCTCTTTCTCTCTCCCCCCTCTCTCTTTCTCTCTCCCCCTCTCTTTTTCATTCTCTCTTTCTCTCTCTCTCTCCCACTCTCTCTCTCTCTTTCTGATTCTCTCATTCTGATTCTCTCTGTCCGATTCTTTCATTCTCTGTCTCTTTCTCTGTCTCTCATTCTCTCTCTCACTCTCTCTCTGATTCTCTCTGTCTCTTTCTCTCTCTCATTCTTCCTCTCATTCTCTCTTTCATTCTGTCTTTCTCTCTCTTTCATTCTTTGTCTCTTTCTCTCTCTGTCTCATTCTGATTCTCTCTCTTTCTTTCTCTCTCTTTCTCATTCTCTCTTTCATTCTTTGTCTCTTTCTCTCTGTGTCTCATTCTGATTCTCTCTCATTCTCTCTCTTATTCTCTCTCTCTCTCATTTTATGGGCCAGCCAGTGTCTTGGGGGTGAGAGGAAGTCAAGCATCTCCCTGAGAGACCAAGGTGTGCGGAGCACCAACAAGGGCTGGAAGAAGTGTGGGACTCGGAGTGGTAAATGGTGACTGGTCCAGGGAGCAGCCAGATTTTGCTCTCCATTCTGAATGCCAGATCGGCCCCCTGCAAGCTCTTGTCTCTCAAGGAGCGCTCCCTGAAGTGGCGCTGGAAACTTTGGTCAGGCTCCTCGAGAGACGAGAGCTTGCAGGGGGCTGATCTGGTGTCTGCAATGGAGAGCAAAATCCAGCTTCTCTCTGCTGTAAGTGCGACATCAGGATTCCTGGTATATTTGCGGCGCAAGGCAGCCCTCATTTCCTGCCGCTTGGGACTCGGAGAGGTAAACAGTGTCTGGTTTGGGGAACAGCAGGATTTTGCTCTCCATTGCGGATGCCAGATTGGCCCCCTGCAAGCTCTCGTCTCTTGAAGAGCCCAACCAAAGTTTCCCGCACCACTTCAGGGAGCGATCCTCGAGAGATGAGAGCTTGCAGGGGGCCGATCTGGCATCCGCAATGGAGAGCAACATCCGGCTGCTCCATGGACCAGACGCCATTTACCGCTCCGAGTCCCAAGCAGCAGGAGATGAGGGCTGCCTTGCGCCACTGGCTGGCGCAAATATACTAAGGTGGAATGCTGTTGTCGTGCAAATGAAAGTAGTGCTTCGCTCCCCAGCTTCCAGCCATCGCAAACGCCTCTTCTTCCCACTTGTGCTGCCCCCCTCCCCCACCACCACAATAGCACCATTCATTCCAGACGGCAAGGGCTGCGCTCCTTTTTCCGCATTGCACAACCTGCAAAAATATGAAAATTTCTCCACGGACCACCAGTGGCCCACGGACCACCGGTTAGCAACCACTGACATAGAGTATAGGAGAAAAAAGAGAGGAAACTGCCAATTAAATGCTTCTAATCCATCACCATCCACCCAGGTTTTTACTCTCACAAGATCTGCCAGAAGCAAGGAGCTTGTTGATCTTTTTGTCCAGAGAATCCTACTTCAGACCAGGGGTGAAATCCAGCAGGTTCTGACAGGTTCTGGAGAACTGGTAGCAGAAATTTTGAGCAATTCGGAGAACCGGTAGTGGAAATTTTGAGTAGTTCGGAGAACTGGCACCTCTGGTTGGCCCCATACTGGGGTGGGAATGGAGATTTTGCAATATCCTTCCCCCAGGAGTGGGGAGGGAATGGAGATTTTGCAGTATTCTTCCCCTGTCACACCCACCAAGCCACGCCCACCAAGCCACACCACACCCACCAAGCCATGCCCACAGAACTGGTAGTAAAAAAAATTGGATTTCACCACTGCTTCTGATAATAGCAATTCTAGGCCTACCATTCCCAGTGGATTTGGGAATCAATTGTCTGGGTACCAGAGCTCCAAGATCTGACCTTGAGAAATGTGTGTACTGTATAAGGAGCCATCCTAAGAGAACTCCAGCAGCTCCTGATTTTTCTCCTGACAAGCTTCAAAGTGCTGATTAGAATAGGAGCAGGCTGCTTCCCATTATGTGCCTAAACCTATCCCTGCAGCACAATTCCAACCTCCCCCCGCCCCAGCACATACCAAACCCCTCATGTTGGGTAACTGTATCTCCACCCAAAACCCGTTTAATGTAGGTATCTTTGGGGGATAACCATATAGCCCTTAACTGACTCCTTGGTTCATATTTACCTTCCTTTGCTGTTCACAGGTCAAGTTGGGCTCTCTTCCCCTACCCTTCCGCTACCCCATTAATCTAATACATTGGTTAATCAGACTCAATATAAACTTTTAGTTGAATAAGCCACATGTTTCCTGTGAAGTTTCCTCGTTTGAGGAGAGGCCTTTTCTCCTGCTTTTCCATCATCAAAGGCACATTATCCAGGCATTCTCAATGGCCGCTTCCCAGCTAAGGCCCTCCAGCTGACTTGTTCCTTGTTATTCATCTGTCAGCGGTCCAAGAGAGTCCTATTCAAGTGGGCATTGGCCATTTGGCATTTAAGCTGCTTTATCTGCTGAGCTGAATTTCCGTGGATCGGAGGTGATTTGTTTTTTTGCTTCTTGATGTGTTCTTAATGGCCCCCATTGTTTTAGATTATGTTTTGATCTATGTTTCGTCTGTTTTTATTTTTATTAAAGCTGACCACCTTGTGCCATTTGGGTGGCTCCGGTCTCTAGGTTACACACACAAGAGCCTCACAGTTCTTTGGTACACAATGCATGAGAAAACACTGACTTCTTAGCAGCCTCCTGGCAAACTGCCTCGGTTTGAAATCCTGTGCTGGGAGAGAGGAAGAAAAGGGCCCCGTCAAGAAGGAAAGAGAAATTAAACTTTGCGGCCTCATTTAAAGCTGTGCATATGTCCACATCAGATTCCCGGTATGAAGTTCCTTTCATGCTGGTATAATAATGATGAAATCATGTGCATGTACTCACAGGACAATTATTTCAATTTTTAAGCACTTTTTGATTTAAGCGCTCATCCAGGAAAATTCTTTCTCCAGACATTAGGCCTACTGATCAGTGCTAGGACCGGTGGAAACCCAACAGGGCAATCCCATGCATCATGCAGGGAAGAGTCAGGATCAAGGGTCAAACTATACCCCAGGTATCAAAAGTAGCCCAGCCAGCATCTAGCACATCACCAAACCCACTACTGGTATTAGCATCTCTGGTCTCCTCTCCCTCGCTGAATTGGCCATTATTGGCTCAGAACACTAGCCACAATGCTTGGTTAGAGTCTAGATATGAGAACAATTAAGATTTTGAACTGGATTTCTGGCACGCTCGCCAGAAACACTGGCTCCCAGAGGCAAAGCACTGACTCCCTTTGATTATTTTCAGTGAAAGACATTTCCATAGTTTAGATTTCACGTTGATATTGATGCTTTTTATTTAAAAAAGAAAAAGCTGCTGTGTAAAAAGTGCCATGGAATTGTAGTCTCTGTCACATGGCTTGCAGTGCTCAGCATCATCTTGAGAGCTGAAGCATAACTATCAACTGAAAGATGCATTTTCACTTCCAGTGACCATAGTCATATTTCAAGGAATGATTTCAGTTTCATATTGATGCGATGTGTGAAAGTGGAAACATATAGTTTACTAATGGACCAGCCACTTCACAGCACTTTGCTCTTGGCAGGATACTGCTGTGCCCAAGTTCCCCCTGTTTATCGAGGCAACGTAAATTGGCTGGTATATACACTCTGAGCGTGCATTCCATCTCTTTAGCTTTATTATTCAATGAAAGAATTAAACAAATAACTTCAACCAAATCTTTAATCCATCCCAAGTAGCCTGCTTCCAGTAGGTTACTGAAAAGCTAACGTTTGAAAATCTGTACACCAACTAAGGATTGGAAAATGCAACTGCTAACTTCTATGGGGTAGAGCAAGGGTGTCAAACTTGCGTCGTCACGTATCATGACTTTCCCCCCCTTCACTAAACTGGGCTGGGCATGTGATGCATCTGGCTCACGAGCCGCGAGTATGACAACCTTGGTGTAGAGGAAAGAAGGGGGTTTTTGTGTGTGTGTGGGGGTCTTTAAAAAAAGCAGATGATCTAATTAGCCAGAATTGCACAGAATACTTTTAAGCAAAACATAGAGCCAGAAATTCCTTCAGTTTGTAATGAAGGCAAGAAAGGCAAGATCAGCCTTTCATCTGATGTTTTCTTGGGAGAACCCAAAGGAAGAGAATCAAAGGATTAACAGTTGCATGTAAATAGCATCAATATTGCAACAGCTGCTTTTAGGCTAGAGTCCTATTGAGTCTCGTTAATTCTGGTATCAGAATGCCTCTGCTGCTAACTCCTAAAAGCAATTTTTAGGAGGTACTTGGGGTAGAGAAGGCCAAAGTACAGGAAGTTAAGAAAAACTTGCCAGGATATATTGTGGATCTTGAATCAATTTGGCTTTTTGCCAAGCTTCTCAATCAACTACGTATTTAGACCAATCCAGGGTATTTTTTTAAAAAAAATGCGCTCTGGAGTTAGAGTACTCTGCAGAAGAACAGTGGATTGTTTGGCAAATGACACCATGGAAATTTAAAATGTGGGACTGGGATGAAATCTAAAAATTTTCACTATTGGTTCTGTGGGCATGGCTTAATTAGTGGGCGGGGCTTGGTGGTCAGGTGACTGGGTGGGCATGGCTTGTTGGTCAGGTGGGTGTGGCCAACTCAACATCACTTCTAGCTGTGCTAGACTCCAAATGGCCCCTGCAACAAGCAGGAACCTCACACAGGCACAAAAAGCCCAAAAAACCAACTTTCACACACATACAACACAACACAACAGGCTCACCCACAATGTAAAAGCAGCTGTGCTAGACCCAAAATGGCCCCTGCAACAAGCAGGAACCTCACACAGCCACAAAAAGTTCAGAAAACCAACTTTCACAATTCACACACACAAAATTCCACATACAGTTTTGTGAGATTTTGTGTGTTTCTGTAGTTAGAAACACACAATATCTCAGAAAGCTGCACAAATATTATTTTATTTTATTTTTATTTTTATATAAAAGCAGCTAAATTTAAAACTTCCTAAACTTTAAATGGCTAAGTTTAAAAAAAGAATGACTAAAAAAAAACCCCAATTAACTATTTTTTTAAAGCTCCCAAAGGGGGAAAAAACTTACAGGCAGGCAGGCAGATAGAGCTGCTCACCGATGAGCTTGATTGCAGGCAGGGAGATTCAGTTGCTTGCTGATGCAAAGGATTGCAGGGATTACAGCAAGTGAAACAAGGCAGGTGTGTGAAGGTAAGCAAGCTGGAGGCTCGGGGAGCGGGGAGGGATTTTTGCTACCGGTTCTCCGAACTGCCCACCGCCATCACTACCGGTCCGAACCGGGAGCATTTCACCACTGACTGTACCTCAATGATGGAGCACCTGCTTTGCCTTTCCATTGAGAAAAAATGAGCACAACTTTTCTCCGACAAGATGATTTTGGCATATGTCTCCCCACATCAAATTGTTGCCCTCCTTCAAAAATATTCCTCTTAGAACTAAGACAAGAATCATCTCAGGTTTAGATAGGACTACCTAAAGTAGTGCTAAGACATTTATATTACAGGAAAGTGGACTAACTTAAAGACTTGCTCTTAGGATGCTACTCTCAGCTCCTTATCCCGCACAGCACGGAGACAGCAAGAGAACACAGCCGGACACATCAAACAGAGGTTGAATGCTGGTTTAATGCTTTCGTCAGATACGAGACAACGCTGAGCTACAAAGCCTTTCAAAGTTGGCGCTACGAGCATCCACCTCATAACGCTTTTTATCTCGGTGCCCCGCCCCTTCTGTAATGGCTGGGCGTCATCCATCAGCTGTGAAGTCTTGTTCTGGGGCTCCGCCTCCAGTAATCCAGCATCCTCCTCGCCGAGCACAGCGATTATCCTTGATTGTGGACCTACCCCCGATGCCCCACTACCCGATTCCACATCGCCTACACCCTGTGCTACCTCCACCGCTATAAGGTTTTGTTGCCCTGCCAGATAGGTCCTGTGGGTTATATCCTTCACCGTTCCTCCTTCCCGTCCTGTCAGTGTGTCGAGCACGCCGGGCTCAACAGCTACTTTTCCTGTGTTAGTAGATTGATCTTTAAATGTAATAGACTTTAAAAAAAAATTCTTATATATAGCATCTCTGCTGGATTGGTGATATTTTCTTATGCAAGGATCAGAGGAGAGAAAAAAAAAGGGAAATGAAAGAAACAGTAATTGAGAATAAATAACATTGGTGGGAACCTAGAGTTGAAAAAGTAGTCAGAAATGAGCAGGTTAAAATATTGTGGGATTTTGGAATACAACCTGATAAATACATCAAATTTAACTGTGATTGAAAAGAAGAAAGTGTGGCTAATTGATGTGGCAATACCAGAAGGTAGTAGAATAAAAGACAAAAAAAAATGGAAATAATCACAGTGTATAAAGACCTGAAAATCAAAATTGAAAGATTATGGTATGAGCCAGGTGTGGTGCTGTTACCAAAAAATCTTGGTCAGCACTTCGAAAATCTGTGCTTTGACAAAATTTCCATCTGTCAATTACAAAAGGCCCCATTGCTTAGATCTACACATATGGTATGTTCTGCTGATACATCACAACATCCTAGGTTCTTCGGCCAGAACTCAATGGTGTTCTTGGTAGAAGGCCAGCACCAGCTAAAGAACTGGGAGCTGTGATTTCACATTGTCATGTATATAATGATGGTGATGGTGATGGTGATGGTGGTGGTGATGGTGGTGGTGGTGGTGGTGGTGATGATGATGATGATGATGATGATTCCTGCAAACCGAATACACACACACACATACACACACATACACGATCTCCTCCATATAAAAAGCTCTCTTCACTGAAATTGTAACAAGCAGGATCTTTAAGCCCCACTCTCTCCTAGGATTAAATTTCATTTAATAATAGCTGGCTTTATTTCAGGCACCATTAACAAGAGATGCTAGGAATTTACAGCTTAATCAAACACTCTGTCCAGTGCATTTATCCTCTCATAAATTCAATCAGTGTGATTGACTTTAATGTGCGCTTTCCAGGAATTATGATAAAGGAGCATATCCTGTTGAGCTAACGGGAAAGGTGGGCTGACTCTGCTTGAAATGGAATCAAATGCTGCCTGCAAAAAAGACATAACTGTGGTGAGAAGATAGAATTTGGGGCTTGGGAGGGGGGCTTCATTGATTTTTCTGGAGGTGAAAGGGGAGAAGACCCCTTTTCCCTTCTTGTTCTAGTGCTCTTGGGGTTCAAAAACTGCATCTGCTTGAATATGTGGTCTCAAGAGGGTACACTGTTGTGGTCAGGGCCACACTTTCTGCGACATTGTAGGAGGAGAGCTGTGTTAGTCTATGACAGCCAAAATTGGAAAGGAGTCTGGTAGGGTATTTTCCAATTAACAGCCCTCTCTCAACAGAGCAGGAGAGATACAACATCATCTATCTCCAGTGTCCTTTCAACAGTTCTAAGAAGGCTCCACACCCATTTGCACCACTCAGGTGATCCTCATGACACAGATAAACCTCCAGATGGCCTTAACAACTCGACTCACTAAAAGAATGTAAATGAGTACAAATCCTTCCATTCCCTACCATCCAGTCGAAGCTGAAGAAACTTCTTGCATAAGAAGCAAAACATGTTCAAAGAAAACCAGAAAGTCCAGTTGCCTCTTGAAAAACCACCTTTGGGACAACCATGAGCCCAAAGACTGAGGGTCTCCATAGACATTTTCCATTAACATGTTTTCTTAAGAGGCATCAGCTCTTGTGAGTTACTGATCACTTCATCAAATGCAGTGGAATGATTGGACTGACATAAGAATTAAATTATCAGCAGTGGGAAGGAAGAAAAGACAGAAGAAAAGTTGGTTATGCAGGTGCAGGTTACTTGTGAGACAGGGTATATAAGGTATCTTATCAATGAACTATGTTAAAAATCTATTTTGTTATTGGGACATTCAGAAATTGCCTGGAACGTTTTGTTATATGTGCCTTTAGCAGCCGCTTGCTCAATTGTGTGAGTAAAGGGTTCCCCCCTCTCCATACTCTACTTTGAGATTTGTAATAGAGGAGTGTCCTAGAACAGGGGTCTCCAACCCTGGCAACTTTAAGACTTGTGGACTTCAACTCCCCTAATTCCTCAGCCAGCAAAGGCTGGGAGTTGAAGTCCACAAGTCTTAAAGTTGCCGAAGTTGGAGACCCCTGTCCTAAAAGATTCAAATGCTCCGATGTTACACTGCCCATATTTTGACTCTTATATCAAACTTTGTCTCCATTAATTTGTGTGTGTGTGTGTGTATGTGTGTGTGTGCGTGTGCGTGTGTGTTTCTAAAGTCTGGCTTAGTTGTCCGAATGCTGATGGCATGTATCATCAGATTAGAGGAAAAATACTTGAAGGCATAGTAGAGAAAGGATATGTAATGCATGGGAAGAATTGTACTTCTACTACTACATCACAGTTTGAGTTCCAGTTGTTATTATTTATTTATTTATTTAGTTGCTACCCAATTAAAAAATGACTCAGCAACCTAGGCTAGCCTTAGATTTGATGAGTTGGTTCTGGTAATAGAGTAGGCTGCAATCTTCCAGTGACTCCAGTGCCTCACTTGCTTGGCACATACTGCCGGTGAACGTGACTTATGCAAACATACAGTCGGAAAGAACAGGAATTGGATGAATGGAGATCAGCCTCCTGGATGGAGATAGATTCCACTTGGAATGGAGTCATTGAATGAATCATTCTGAATCAATGGAGTCATTGAATCAGAAGATGCTTGTGTTAGAATGTATGACACCCAAGTGCCACACTGTTCACACATTGATATGTTTGTTAAAAAATAAAAAAAAACTTTTTTTAAAAAAGAAGATGCTACACATGTTCTGGCAGAGCCCATAAAAAAAACTGCAGAGGAGACTTCATACATTATTCTTGGCAATCGTTTGGAATGTTTTTCCCCTCCCCCCCAATTTCCCAGACTAGCTTATAAAAGCAGAGTCCTTAAATTTCACTTTTGGAAATCAACTTTCCAGATCTTGGGATAGAAATCAGTTTGATCTTGGCTGCTTCATTCACACAACACTTGATTTGGAGCTGCAAGTTGGTGATTAAATGCCAGGGTAGTAATATCAATATGGGATGGAGAAAATTATGACTGAATTGTTGCCTCTTGCACCATTAGTTTAGGAATCCAATTGATTTTCAAGATATCCTGTGTATATGTCACTGTGTAGTTTGCTCTATTGGCTTTGCCAGAAGAGACTTAAATTGTGGCTTCTAAGAAAATCTCAATCTTTTCATGATAGGTGTGAAGTGTGAAAATTGTATCTGAGAAGAACCAAACAGCCTTGCTGAGACCTCTGGACTAAAACTAGCCATAGCCAGTTTAAAATTGGAGTCATTGATTTAAATTTAAAATTGGAGTCATTGATTAATCAAAAATCTAATTATTACCAAGTCCATTTTATTGTTCAGTCATACATCAGTAGGATATATGGAGCTCATGCTGTTTGTGTTGTGAATGTCATACTTTACATGAGAAGTTGACAATGTTTGCCTTTTCTCTGATATATTTATCACCTGGTTTGAAATGTATGGTACATAGGCATTAGTTTTAAAGTGGATTGACTTATTTCTGGATTTCTTCTACATTAGAGTTGTGCAAAACAATTCAAACTTGAAATACTGTGTCCCCATACTAGGTATTTTGAGATTAATGCATCTTAGAAGGTTTTGTACACCTTTAACATGCATCTCATCCTTGGTGCTTCAATCCGAAGCCAACCAATAAAATGGAAGATGAGTTACTTTTAATTGGATAGGATGAATGATTACATTGATCTTCTAAGCATGAAACTGAGAAATGGTGAGTTCTGTTAAAAGGAGATGAAGGCCACTTATATTTGGGAGAAAAGATTTGGGATTTTAAGTCCAACGGATGAAGACAGATATTCATTAATACTTATTATTTTTAGATGTTTTATGCCACCTTTATTATTTTTATAAATAACTCAATATGGTGAACAAAGCTAATACTTCTTCCTTAAATTTACATCTGGTTTTTGTCTCTATTGCCTTTTTTTTGTCTTGTTGGTTTGTTCCCTGTATTTGTACTATGGGTTATATATCAATTTAAATAAACCGCTCCATTAAAAAATGCCACAACTGTTCCAACTGCATACTAGTCTGCCATGAAAGAAAAATTAGAATGCACATCTTAGAATGGCCTGAAGGGTCACTTTGGACTGCGGCCAATAGCAATAGCACTTAGACTTATATACTGCTTCATAGTGCTTTGAACCACTCTCCGAGTCAGCATATTGCCCTCAACAATTTGGGTCTTCATTTTACCAACCTTGGAAGGGTGGAAGGCTGAATCAACCTTGAGCCGGTCAGAATTGTACTTCTGGTAGTCAGCAGAATTACCTGCAATACTGCATTCTAACCACTGCACCACCACAGTTCAAAATGCTGCCATGAAGGGAGCATATGGAGGAGATACATATTAACTAGATGGCCATTTGTATTGGTAAAAGCTGCTAATTTGCCCCACTGCTGTTTCAATTAAACTACAGAAGCAGAAATAAAGAAATGTTGTCAAAGAGTCTTCGAGGGAGCTTTTGAATCATGTGCATAAGAGTGGCTTTTTATTATTATTAATGGGCAAAATATTGTAGAGGTCATTTTTTCTTCTTCTTCTATTCAGTCTTGTCCAGTCCCTGCAGTCTTCTTGGCAAGATTTTTCAGAAGGTTTGCCATTGCCTCTACCCGCTCCATGGCACAGGACCCGGGTACCTTCGAGACCGTCTTCTGCCACCAATAGCCTTCCACCGACCAGTCCGTTCCCACAGAGAGGGTCTCCTCACGGTGCCATCAGCCAAGTTATGTCAACTGGCGACACCCAGGGGGAGGGCCTTCTCTGTGGGAGCCCCAACCCTGTGGAATGAACTGCCCCCGGAAATACGTAAGATCTCCGACCTCCGGGTGTTCCGCTGCGCACTGAAGACCCTGTTGTTCCGCCAGGCAGGGCTGTCAATATAATAATTTTAAATTGGGGTATTTTAATTTTTGGGGTTTTAAATCGGCCAAATCTATTTAATTATTTTAATTTTTAATTATTGTTGTGTCTTGTGTTTTTAAATTGGCTGTACACCGCCCTGAATCCTTCGGGAGAAGGGCGGTATAGAAATAAAATTATTATTATTATTATTATTATTATTATTATTATTATTATTATTATTATTATTATTATTATTATTATTATTATTATTATTACTACTACCCTAAGGCTGAGAAAGAGGGACTTGGTCTAAGATCAGCCAATTGGCCTTGTGCCTAAGGCAGGACTAGAACTCTTGGTGTCCCAGTTTCTAGTCTGATGCGTTAACCATGACACCAGACCACTAAGCATATGCAAAAGCAATATAAGCATAAATAAGAAATTGAGAAGACCTGCTACACAGTTTGTTTTTTCCAAGTGAGGAGATACTTATGCTGTTTTCTTTCTTTAACTTACAGTTTTGCATTTAGTATTTATTCCTATTCCCTGAAATCCAGCTCAATAATTATACTCAATTTCTTTAATATGGCATAAGCCTTTTTCCCTCCACACCCCCTCCTTCGGTCTCAGCCATGCTGAGCAGTCAGCATAAATGCTATTCCGTTGCATTAGTGCCCAAAGGAAATGCTACATCAGCTTTTTCTCTCAATGCCTTCCATCTGGTTTTAGGTACAGAATCAACAAGAGGTCTCATCTTAAGATGAGTCAGCTCTTCAGTTTCCATCACCCCTGTTTTCTCCTCCCCCACCCCATGCTAGAGGAAACAGAGTTTTATGTGTTCAAAATCATTTGCATTGCATCATAATGATCTAATTCATAGAAGGCTCTACAAATATTTCCAGCGGCACAAAGGACTCAGTTCCAGGATTGTAAATGCTTGCTCTAGCATAAATTGTCTGTGAGAAAAGATAAGGCCAGCTTATTTTAAAGACGATTGAAATTTTGCACTATAACCTCTCAAGATGAAAGCAAAAAAGAACAAATCAGTATTTTAATTCTTCTCTTAAAATCTAGTGTTCATTTTTTTTTAATGCAACGAATGAAAATGGCAATGGAAGCACTGAGAATATCACATAGCTGGCCTGCTTACAAGTCAGCCTCCCTCCCAATACACAATGAGGAATCATGATAACATTTGCAACACAATCTGTGATGTGGCCACTTAAATACAGATCTCTTGCATTCCTTATAGGAGACATCTTTATGAGAGAAAGATGGCATATATGCGAAGTAGTGCTTTTTCTTTAAGAAAGAACAAGTTGATAAATTAAGCAGATGAATAATATGGCCTATATTATCAAATCATCTCTAACCCATTGGGGATAGACCCGTTCTTCACAGCTGGTTTTTAAAATATAGAATACACATCATTTGAAAGAGCCGTGGTGGGGCAGTGGTTAGAATGCAGTACTTCAGGCTAATTCTGCTGACTGCCGACTGCCAGCAGTTTGACAGTTCGATCCTCACCGGCTCAAGGTTGACTCAGCCTTCCATCCTTCCGAGGTCAGTAAAATGAGGACCCAGATTGTTGGGGGCAATAAGCTGACTCTGTAAACCGCTTAGAGAGGGCTGTAAAGCACTGTGAAGCAGAATATAAATCTAAGTGCTATTGCTATTGTTATGTTCCAGTTATGTATTGTAGTGGTATGTAGAAATTACCTTGGTCGCAGCCAGGGCAATGGTTGGTTAAAAAAGGCAGCTTACCCCACAGCAAGAATGTGGGTGTGGCAAGCCTTTCCTAATTTCTTGGGCTGCAAAGGCAAGGTGGGTGGGTGGGTGGGGAGAAAGAGAAATTCACTTTCAGATTTGCAAGAGTTTGTTAATGTAACCTCACAGTAGAGTTAATTCATCTGAATGTGCTTCTTGTCCGGACTATCTCATGAGGCTGGCAATGTATCAAGTTTAATATTCTACTTATATTGGTGTGGGGAGGGGATTCCTTTGAGTCAGTGTTGATTCCTAGAAAAACTGCCTGGATAAGACTTGGTTTTCTTGGCAAGATTTCCTCCCTAGGGCTGTGAGAAAATGACTGGCCCAAGGTCACTATGTTGGCTTTCTGCTTAAACCAAAACTAGAAGTCATGGTCTCTGGTTTTCTAGCCTGATGCTGTAATTATTGCACCAAATTGCTTCCAGTATTTTATTACATTAGAATAATTTATATCAAGTTTAACATTTGATGAAATATATTGTATTCAACATTGGCTTCAGAAATTTAAAATAAGGTGTGATTATAGCTTGGTTATTCTGATGAGGCCTTATAGCAGGGGTATCAAACTCGCGTTGTCACAGCATCACGTGATGTATCGGGACTTTCCTCCCCCCCCCTTTGCTAAATCAGGCATGGGTGTGGCCAGTGCATGACGCATCTGGCTTGCAGGCCTGCGAGTTTGACAGCCCTGCCTTAGAGGCTGGAAGTCTATGATCGTGTTCTCTCTGGCATTAGGGCTTTTTAGAGGGTGGGGATAGATGATTAAATAACTATAGTTCCTGGTATTATAGATAGATTGTCCAATATTTTATTTTTATTTATTACATTTATAAGCCTAAATTTATATTACTAATTTCCTTTAATTGTATTGTTTTCAGGCAATTTGAACATTGAGATTGGAATAGCCTATAAACCCACTTTTTTAAAAAAAAAAAAATGAGTGCATATGCACAATTAACCGACGGAAGTGAGAGGCTTACATACTCATTCAGTGCTTTTCTATGTGAGACAAGCAATCCAAGAGAATAACTGATTTTATGTTTGATATATTTAATATTAGGTATGTGCTCCCACTCAGATTTGATGTCCCCTCCGACCCTTGAGTTGCACCAAAATATTATAGATCGTATGAATTTAAGATGTGTAATGGACTTCATACAAAGATACATCTGACAAATATTACTATTTATTTTTATCTTGCACTGTCTGTTGAAAATCATCTCCTAATGACTCTGTGTGTGTGTGTGTGTGTGTATGCAATATACATAGTTGAATTTATATTTACTGACAAAGAAATAAAGGGAGACTAGTATAGATCTATTTCAAGCTATTTAGCTCTCATCAGCTAGCCAAACCCTTCTGGGATTTGAACCTGGGCTTGCTTGCATATTAGGCAAATGCATTAACCTCTAAGCCACAGGTTCTCCTCGCTTTGTCAGCTTGTACCAGGAGAGATTGCCAGAGGGCTCCTGGATTGGGGCTGAAAGGCGAAAGGAAGCAGTATGCTCCTTCCCATATTTGGGTAGACCAGGTTGCTTCGACAGAAAACCCATATATATATATCAGTTTCACACCCATACCTCTTTCAAACTTATTGTAAAGATGTAATTGTTAGCGGCAAAAGAATTATTTTACATCCCTAAACATGTTTGAATTTTTCTGTTGTTCTGGAGAAAATAAATGGCAGTTTGCTTACAAGTTCCTTGATTTTTCCCTTGCTCCCATAATTAAGAAGATACGAGTGAGGTCACTGGGCCGTAAAGTGAGATTTTTATCTACTCTGGAGAGGCAGAACCTCAATTTATACCAATTATTGCATTGCTACAGTGCCTGATTGTCTTCACCCTTAGAACTTGAAGTGTGTGTGTGTACTTTTGTAGACAACTGTGAAGATTAAAAGAAAAAAAAAATGCCAGTGAAGTTCTGCACTCAATAGACCAGGCAGCCCAGGATTAAAGTTAATTTGGGAGAGGAAGTTAATAGAATAGAAAGAAGTTAATAAGCTTAGATTCAGCATTCTGCACAAGAGAAAAAAAGCCACTTCAAAAGTGTTTGAACATGTAATGAAAAAGCAGAATTTTATTGTCATTTTGTCCATTATTCAGCATTGCTGTAAATGGCTTACATTTACGGCAGCTTCTGTACAGACGTGTGGCTTTGAATTACCAGAACAGCAAAATTTAAAATGAAAATAAATGCTTAACAATTCCACACAAGATTTTACAGTCCAACATTTTTCACTGATTATGTTGAAAGACACTGTTACTACAGTTATTCGGCATGAATAAAAAACTACAACTTTTCTTTTAAGACAGGAGTCACTTGTTTTAATTCTTTTTACACTGTTTAAAATTACTGTGATAAAAATAATGAAAAAAGCTTTTTTTTAATTAATGCCATACACCAGCATAATATAGCATTTGTCCCCATTATATATTTTTGTATAATATACAAAATAGAATGTTGACAAACTGTTGAATCCGTGCTATTAACTTTGTTGGTTGGAGTGGGTGGGAGGTGACAATTTTCTTACATGTGGTCTTTTATCAGAAAAGCCTCAAAAGGTCCTTAATTTCTTTTTTTTAAAAAAACACCCAATATGAGGCTCTGCCTTGCCTGAAAGTATTTTTCAGTGTAACAGCAATAGCATAAAAATGTAGATACACTCAGAACAGCCTAATTCACTTCAGTGTGAACTAGGCAGTAGGTGAGGCTTGCATATTGAAGAGGGTGAAAATTCTGGTCCCTTTCTATAAAATACTCAAGTGCATGCTTCAAATTAAAGTGGCTTGGCCACCAGGGCCTTGCCACCCCTTCTCAAAAATTATTGGTCTTAACCCTACTACACTCAGAGGTATCTCAACAGACTTCAAAGAACCATGAAGAAAGTATATTTCCATCCCTGCTGTTTCAGCTCCATGCATTTAATACAATAAATCTAATATTTTTGTGATCTGATTCTTGTGTGTGTGTGTGTGTGTGTGTGTGTGTGTGTGAGAGAGAGAGAGAGAGAGAGAGAGAGAAAGATTTTAAAAGGTTATTAGAGCGATAAGGGCAGAACATGAAGGAAATGCACAATATTTACTTTATGAAACTGCAGTACTAATTAGGCCTACATGTTTTTAAAATGAATGATTCCACATTTGGGTGGCTCTTCAGAACAGAGAGGAAATGAAAATAGTCACTGGTTCAGTTTTGCAAAGGCTTATACACAAGTACAAAAGGAAGGAAGCATGCATGCAGCGGTCTAAAGGGCAATTTCTACAGACTTCTTGGCTTCTACTGTACTTATGCAAGGGGAAAAAAAATCTTTGGACTGTTTCACTTTCCTTTGGCACAAAATAAAAGGAGCACCTTCTGCAGATAAAATGATACTTCTGAATCCAACATTCAGTTTGAAGGAATATGTGCATTTTTCTCTGCAGTTCAAAGTCTTCTGGAAAGTCTACAGGAATTATAAACACAAAATACATGCCTGCACAAGCACTCCTGTATAAAGTCACACAATTTTGTATTTTTGCTGTGTGAAAGCTATTTGATCCAAGTTAGGTCATCAAAGCTCATCCCCTCCCCAGAGTATAGAAGGGTTAAATACCTTGCGTCATAATATGGACTCTATACCACCATTAAGATTTAAGAATTAAGATCCATTAAGATTTAAGAATTAAGATCCAATAAACATTTTGAAACAAATCGTATGATTCTGATGTTTCTAGGCAATGCCCACAACTTCAAATTCTATTCATAGGGATTATAACAACACATCTTCTCTCTCCATTCCCTGACTTATCCTTCTTCCCTGTCCTAATATGAAATTATGAATCTTAGAAGCTCTGTTTTTAAAGGTAGGTTGGCACTTGTTTCCATATTTGTGTTCATTTTATATTTCTCTGATTTCCCCCCTATCAAATGTACTTTTAGTTTAATCTGATTGGCAAGATTGGCATACTAATCATAAACATTTTCTTAGGAATCACTTCAACAGGTAGTAAAAGTTAAAATAAGGATATTAGCCAAATAAGCTCTTCCTTACTTTAGCATTTCATCTCTCCAATGCCTGAATATATTCTATGAAAGACTATTCCTACCAATGACCTTGCGAAATGTTAGCATACCACATTTATATTTAGTGCTATCCAAATCATTTCCAGGTCAGCATGATGTGGCAAGGCGCTGAAGAGACAGAAGTCATAATTTTCCCTGTTTTATTTGCAGTGCTGATTTCCCACAGCACAAAAAAGAATAGCCAAACAAAATCACATTTTGTTAAATGCTTATATATTTAAATGGCTTTTGTTTAAAATCATTTAGCACATTTAAACTGAAATTTTCTAAAATCAGCATTTCTATGTTTAAGAAATTCATAAATTCAACAAATATTTTACATAGAATAAAAGCCTCTTTCCAACCCAGACTTTGTCTTCACACAGACACAGGATACCTCACTTTTGTTGGTAAACCATCATCTCACACACACGTATTTGTTAATCACACATTCCTAGCTTTCTTAAACTTTGCAGTGGGGGTGAAAATATTTAATACATGTATAATTTCTGGTATCCTTGTGTGTTATCCTTCCAGGAGCATTTTTGAAAGTAAATACTGAAACCTGTTAGTGTTAACCAAAAACAGTCAAAATAGATTTTCAATAGTTTGCATACTATTGTTAAAATATTCACTGATGCTTAAGTAAATGGCTAAACATGTAAATGTTTACAAGCTTATTCAGTAGCACAGATTATGTGCCTGTTTCTGGGTATCTTGTAAATTATCACTTGAGCAGTAATACTTGGAACTGCTACGTGAATAGCACCTGAAGAGAAAATCATGCAGAATGCTGGCTTTACACAAAATGCTATTCTAACATGTGGTTTCTCTGTGGCTTAGTAGGCTTTGTAAACCCATACAGGGATATCAAGGAAACATGGCTTGGTTTTTCTAGGTGAACCAAGCAAACTCTGGTCTATTCAATAAACCATGGTTAAGCAACTGGTGATGGAGAAAGCTATTTTCCCTGTGCGATAGTCAGAAGAGGATTATGTGAAAGGGGCATCTCTTTTGCCTTCCATTCTGTGGTTTTTGCAACTGCATCTCAGGGCTAGTCAGCTGTTTTGAGAAAATTCACAGCAGCTGTTCACAGCTCCTAACTCTGGAGCTGCACAGATACCATAAAGAAAAATCTTTCCTTTCATTACATTTTCTATTTTACTCCCAAGTATTGAATGCAGCGCTCAGGAGATTTTCATTTATAAGCCTCACATTTTTAAAGAGGATTAAGACAAGACAAAAATAGCTCAGGTAAAATCTCGTTTTACAAGGAGCAATTTTGTTGAATAATTAGAAATGTATTTGACTTTGTTCAAACTATGATCTATATTTACATATTGCTGGTACCTATATGCATTTTATTGCAAAATTGGTCTGCTTTGCTTTACTCAATGAAAGAATATTTAAACGTAATCCACACAGGTTGGTGGTGTGAACATATAGGCTAAGGCATACATGAGCCCACTAATTCATTTTTTCTTCTTCTGTGTGTTTTGTCTGTGTCTGTGTGTGTTTGTGTATGTATGTAGGGCTTTCATAACCCACCCAGATTCTGCAGATTCAATTGGGGAATGTGGGGGAACCAAACACATAGGTTGGATTATCATACTTAATTTCCAACCCTTTTTTTCCTACAATGGTTTAATGGATTTACATTTCTGCCCCAGGAGCTTCCATTGAATATGGATAGGTTCATTTAGAACAATAAGGAAAAGTGAAATAACAGAAATACATAATAAAATTAGAGTACCTCTTAGATACTGCAGCACAATGCTGTGAAGACTAATACTTCCAGACAAACCACATTTTTATGGGTTACCATATCAACACATTTGTGACCCCTAGAAAAAATATATGTGTCATGATAAAGCAATCTGTCATCTAAAAACCTTTCTTATGATACACTATACAAGCTATTATACAATAAGTTGATAAACTGCATTTAAAGCTGTATTAGCCCTTCCTTCTTTTTCTTCAAACACTATCAGATTCTATACATTTGAAAGTATTAAACAAAATTGTATTAGTAACATATCATGTTATGATTGTTAATTCTTGTTAAGCACTTATACCTCTTGTTTTATTTTGGCCACTTAAAATATTTTTTGTTTTGTTTTTAACGTTTAGAGTGGCATAGTATTTTAATTTACTGAAAATTCTTAAGGTGCTCGGAGGATGGGCTACTACAGCTTACAAACTGTTTAAAACAACAAGGGAAAAAAATCACAAGACATATATGGTTGTTTTATGGCACACTAGGAGTTTGATAGAGAAGGACTGGAGCTGTACAGAGACCAAGTACTATTCTAAAGCACAAAATCAGCAGTGGAATCTTGGTGTTCTCCAGATTGGTTCACTTGAGCGAGAGAGTGAAAAACGGAAGTGAAGCCTTATACAAATTTGGGGTTTTAATTTTCCATAAAAGTTTTTTTCTTCTTCTTGTAATATGGTCTATTTTCTTTTCTGCATAAAGCTAAAAATCTTATTTGAATTAAAATCTTTTAAGAACCATTAGAAACATATACAGGGTAGAGGTACAATTATTTTGTAAATCTTGGTTTATATATTTATATATATATGTATTTATATATAATGTATGTATATGTGTTTGTGTGTGCATGTATGTATATGTATATGTGTATGTGTGTATATCACCCATACACGCACAGAGAAATGTAGTCATCAATTTCTAACTTAAAATGGAGTCAGGTTTTGTATACATTTGCCTTCAATCCAGTGTGCAATCTAACAACAGAAACTGGCTTTTTTCAGCTTGCTGAACTGCTTTATTGGGAATTAACATAGCTACTGCAAGAATAGGTGGGGTGTAGACTCCTAATCCACTGGATATGCACTGCCCATCATATTAAGTCTGAAACTTTTCACCCTACTTTCCAGCAGTTCTGATCACATTTGAGGGAAGAGGTTTCCCTTTAGAATCTACCAATTCTGAGATCCCAAGAGGTAAATCTGTTATTTGTTCTGAAAAATATGAATAGGCTACCAATACTGTTGTTTTTTTCTACATACATATTTTAAAAGAACAGGTTCTGCTATGTCTGAGTGTCCAATGAGAACAGATATGCCAATTTCTGTGCACATTGATTTTGATATGCACGTTATAGCTGCTCTGGATTGTGGCCATTGTATATATAATATACACTGATACACATTGGAGTACACACTTATATGGCAATAATTGTGTATGGAAAAAGTTAATTTCTCCATGTATAAGTAAACTTTTAAACAATAATGCATATTTTCCTGAAAGTTTCCTGATGGGCAATCAAGACTGATATTTTTAATGTCAATCCAGCCCAAGATTCTTACAATTATGGCTATTGCATTAAATGCAAATATCTAGGCTGTTTTAAAAAATGTTTGTGTTCATTAACACTTGTTTAAGACAAAGCTAGTTTTCTAGTAGCTCACAGAACATGCATGACCAATATCAAAAAATAAGCAATTCCAGTGTTCAGGTTAGATTTGGAATACATTTCAATCCTCATTCCCCACTGAAGAAGGCTGAATTATAGGCCAAATTTAGAAGGGTTATTAGGACAGTCATATTAGACAAGCCACCTTATATTCATATGATTATACTTGAAGTTCATTATCTAGAAGTCATTAAGCTATGAGCTGCCCCACTTTAAAAACAGCTGTACAATAGGCATCTTGAAGTTTTACAAAAATTATGTAAGAAAAAATGAGCAAGCTAGTCCACTGTATATAAAGGTAAAGGAAATTGCTAAAACCAGACAGTTATAGCTATAAAAGGCACAACTTCCCTTTTCTGATATACAGTTGTAAACTTTCCTCATGTTACATGCATAAATCAAAAATGCTACTTTAACTATACAAAACAATCTATACCAAAACAAAAATCTAGAAAAATTTAACCAGCCAACTGCAGAAACTCCGAGCAGAATGTTGACAATGCAGATTCCAAATTTGACAATGCTGCTTTTGATGCATTCTATACTGCCAGCATGATGGTATATATAGAGGAAAAATTCCAAGCCATACTTCTTTCTTTTTCTTTCTTGTATTCATTCAGTTGAGGTGTCTTCTGAAAGCTAGATCTTGGCCCTCTGTAAACCACATGTAGTGCATAATTACAAAACAAAAAACAAAAATACCTAATATAGGTACAATAACAAAATTAACAAGTCTCTTAGTTTATAAAAAAAGAAGTTATAATTTGACTTTTTTTTTTCTTAAGGCAACCTTTCTGTATTAAGGCAGTCACTTCTGATGAAATAGGAGCTTCTTGATATTCCCATTTGAATATTTTGGTAACTGATTGCTGATGATTTCTGCCAACATTTCTGGAAACTCAATACTCATGGATTTATCCAAAAATGTTTGGAAGCAAAAAGTTAGAAGATTCTCAACCACCTGTAAATGATAAGAAGGAAGGATGAAGCCAGCTTTCTCTGATACTCTAAAATATTGTAAGCATATTTTACCCCTACATCTTTAATACAGCAAAGATGTTTTGCTAGCCTTGAGTGCTTATGTAAAGGATAGTATTTGATGTATACATATTCACAAACATGCACATGAATAGCAAATAAGAAATGTATTTATATTGAGGTACAAAATAAGATGATAAAAGAAAACTGCCTCAATTCAACTATTACATCAAACAAACACAAATGCCCATTAAATACGGAAAGTCTGGACTGAATAGATTCATCATTTGTCTGCATTCCATATTCTCTGGGGGCAGTACATCAAAAATAGGACAATTATTTAGGCATCATGCCAACAATAATCAGAACAACATGGTTTATCAATCAACTTTAACTTTGGTATCCAATTAACTGGAAACCTTTTTATTTGAAATGCAAATTGTAAAATATAATATAGTAAATTCAGTTCAATGTAATTAATGGTCATAAGAAAATTCAAGAAATTTGCTTTTCTACACTTCCTAGCTTGTTACATTGAGAGGCAGAATAACATGCAATCTAAATATACAGTGGGGCAAAAAAGTATTTAGTTAGCTACCAATTTTGCAAGTTCTCCCACTTAAAAAGATGAGAGAGGCCTGTAATTGTCATCATAGTAGACCTCAACTATGAGAGACAAAATGAGAAAACAAATCCAGACAATCACATTGTCTGATTTGGAAAGAATTTATTTGCAAATTATGGTGGAAAATAAGTATCTGGTCAATATCAAAAATTCATCTCAATACTTTGTTATATATCCTTTGTTGGCAATGACAGAGGTCAAACGTTTTCTGTAAGTCTTCACAAGGTTGGCACACACTGTTGCTGGTATGTTGGCACATTCCTCCATGCAGATCTCCTCTAGAGCAGTGATGTTTTGGGGCTGTCGCTGGGCAATACGGACTTTCAACTCCCTCCAAAGGTTTTCTATGGGGTTGAGATCTGGAGACTGGCTAGGCCACTCCAGGACCTTGAAATGCTTCTTAGGAAGCCACTCCTTCGTTGCCCGGGCGGTGTATTTGGGATCATTGTCATGCTGAAAGACCCAGCCACGTTTCATCTTCAATGCCCTTGCTGATGGAAGGAGGTTTGCACTCAAAATCTCACAATACATGGCCCCATTCATTCTTTCCTGTACACGGATCAGTCGTCCTGGTCCCTTTGCAGAGAAACAGCCCCAAAGCATGATGTTGCCACCCCCATGCTTCACAGTAGGTATGGTGTTCTTTGGATGCAACTCAGCATTCTCTCTCCTCCAAACACGACGAGTTGTGTTTCTACCAAACAGTTCTACTTTGGTTTCATCTGACCATATGACATTCTCCCAATCCTCTTCTGGATCATCCAAATGCTCTCTAGCAAACTTCAGACTGGCCTGGACATGTACTGGCTTAAGCAGGGGGACACGTCTGGCACTGCAGGATCTGAGTCCCTGGCAGCGTAGTGTGTTACTGATGGTAGCCTTTGTTACATTGGTCCCAGCTCTCTGCAGGTCATTCACTAGGTCCCCCCATGTGGTTCTGGGATTTTTGCTCACCGTTCTTGTGATCATTTTGACCCCACGGGGTGAGATCTTGCGTGGAGCCCCAGATCGAGGGAGATTATCAGTGGTTTTGTATGTACCGCCCTGAGTCCGAAAGGAGAAGGGCGGTATAGAAATTCAAATAATAAATAAATAAATGTCTTCCATTTTCTAATTATTGCTCCCACAGTTGATTTCTTTACACCAAGCTGCTTGCCTATTGCAGATTCAGTCTTCCCAGCCTGGTGCAGGTCTACAATTTTGTTTCTGGTGTCCTTCGACAGCTCTTTGGTCTTCACCATAGTGGAGTTTGGAGTGTGACTGTTTGAGGTTGTGGACAGGTGTCTTTTATACTGATAACAAGTTCAAAGAGGTGCCATTAATACAGGTAATGAGTGGAGGAGCCTCTTAAAGAAGAAGTTACAGGTCTGTGAGAGCCAGAAATTGTGCTTGTTTGTAGGTGACCAAATACTTATTTTCCACCATAATTTGCAAATAAATTCTTTCCAAATCAGACAATGTGATTGTCTGGATTTGTTTTCTCATTTTGTCTCTCATAGTTGAGGTCTACCTATGATGACAATTACAGGCCTCTCTCATCTTTTTAAGTGGGAGAACTTGCACAATTGGTGGCTGACTAAATACTTTTTTGCCCCACTGTATATTTAAACAGCCTGCAGCTGGTGTTCAACTTCTCAGCAGTGGACTGCTGTTCAATACAGATTACAATAGTAAATTCTTATAGCTATGCTACATTTATTAATGCTGTGCATTTTAATTATTTTTATACTCACTGAAACAATTAAAACAGGGTAAGACTATGACCTTCCTATTCTTTCTTCAAATACAGTAAAAATACTCTCCACATTTTTACTGACTACCCTAAAACAATACATAAATGCATATTAATACATCTTACATCATGCATGGAGTCCAAAAGTTTTGTCAGTTGGTAAAATCGTTGCCAGTTCTGACTAGAGTTTCCTTCTCTCTTCACAATGGCTTTCCCCAACTCTTTTATGTATGTCATACGGATTTCATCAAAGAGAGCCTGACTCCTCAAGCCCTCTTTAGGAACTGGATTAAGATGACAGAATATTCAATTACATGTTACCATTTTACATTCACAATAACCAATGCAACACAAAAATGCCCTGACCTGTGCTAACTCAGTGATTATCAGCGAACAACTGCATGGATCATACAAGCATAATAGATTCATCCTCTGCCTAAAAAAACCCAGTGCATTATTGACCAACCTTATATATAGTTAAATACTCTGTAACAATCTGTTTCCAAATATAGTTACTGGTTCTCTCATTTTTACCCCTTCATTCATCAACATATATGTTTCTACTGTATTTTGAAAAATGAATCTCTTTTTCAAAGAATCTCAACAAACCAGCTTCATTATGGGGCAAATTTACTGTCAGGTTCAATTCAATTATGCATTTATTTACAAAAGGGATGGGAAATTTATATTCAGTAAGATACGGTTGGACTTCTCCTGACCCCTGACCTCTGGCTCAGACAATGGGAGTGGTTCAGATAATTTATTTTGAATTTTTTGTGCAATATTACTATCTGTGAAATATATTATATTGGCTATGGTCAAAATTCCACTTACAACAAAATTGGAGTCATCTTAACAACCAAGCGCTTTAATAATTTCTGAAAGTAAAGTATTTTCTGTCTGGCAGAAATTCTGCAATCTTAATCATCAATCATAAAATAAACAATTTCAATACACTAGGAAATATATTTATAATGGATTCATTACTCATTCTTACTGATTATCCTTAGACTGGTAAGAATTGAACGGTGATAGGGAAAAAGCACCGCAACATCTATTTGGATTGAAACTAGGATTCATATTTCCCAGATCACTGTTCAATGATGAAGATAGAGACACAATTTGCAAAATAGATCAAGATTTTAAAAAAAGCAGTAAGGGCAGAAATAACCACTTACTTGTAGAGAGAAGGAGCAATGTTTTCATGCAGAGATATTCTTCATAGGAAACCTGAAGCCGGGCTAACTCATTAGTAACCATCAGTAAACGTTTGCACTGATCATACATGCATGGTAGATTCATTCTCTGCCTGAAGAAAGAGCACACACACATCTGTATCAGTAAAAAGAAACCAATAGATTTTTTTATGGAATCATTTTAACACTCCTGAATATCCCAGAAAGTTGAATAAGTTATATATCTTCAACCTTAATATTTTTGAAGAAAATAGGACATATGGCAATGTACCAATACTCTCTGTACAACTAGTTTGGCTGCCAACTATTTACCATGTTTATAAGCTGTATTTACAAAGGCCTCAAATAGGACTTAAGAGTAAATGTTTCAAATGGACTTTAGACAGCAACTTATATCAACTGGAACTTCTGGACTGCTATCAAGAGCAGGCTCACATCAAACATCTTACAGTAATCTAAACTTGAAATGGCTGGAAGATTTAGTAACTGCAGCAAAAATAGACCAAAAAAGGCTCCTGCTGGCATACCAAATGAATCTGGTCAAAAACTCTCATTATAACCTTCATTTATTTCTTAAGGTGATAAACTGGAAGTGATCCCTAATGAAGTAAACTTCAGAGGGAGTACAGATAATCTCACCCAGAACAAAGTGATTGCTCTACTTAAGATTTGCCTTCCCTCCTCCCAACAATACTTCCATTTTGTTTGAATATTCAGAACAAAAAGATTCTGCTAGATTGTTAGGAGCCTGTATCAGAGTAAAAGCTAAAAAGAAAGATTTGTATCATATTTCAATTAGCTTACCTCTTCCAAACATTACAGCATCACACATGTACTCTAAACAGAATATGACATAGTTTAAATTTCTCCATTTCTCAAAACTGTCTTGCAGTTCTTTGAAATACTGACTACTGATAGTCCTCAGTTACCAACTGCCTTGTTTAGTAACTATTCAAAGTTACAACAGTTGAAAAAAACCCCACCAACTTGCCTATTTATAGCCACTGCAGTGTCCCCGTGTTCCTGTGATCAACAATTGGGGACTTTTAAACGAGATGGTATTTTGACGGTCACAACATCCTGCAGTCACGTAATCACCTTTTGTATGCCTCACAATCAGCTTCTGACCAAGAAGCTGATTCTGACAGAGAAGCTGGCAGTAAAATCGCAAGTCGTGATCACATGATGACCACACTTAATGTATTTGCTTTAACGACAGTAGCACAAGTGACACTATAAATCCAGTGCGGTCACATGAATTTTCACTTAGTGGCCACTGCCTTTAGCATTGGAGTTGCCAGTCCCAATTGTTGTTGGTAAGTGAGGGCTACTTGTATACTGATGGAGAAAGCAAGGAGAGGGTTCAAGGTACACAATGTGCTGAGCCTTCTTAATGTCTATGCAGGTGGAAACTGCTGATGTCTCTCTTAGCTCTGAAGAATGGCAGTCCCTGAATGAGTAGACCATTTGCTCTTCTCATTTTTCTTGAAAGAGCATCCTCAACACTTCTATTCAGAAAAGAGCATCCCAAGTGAAAGAGGATTGTTAGATACTCTTAGGGTAATCTAGAATAAAGGGGGGTAGCAGTGTGTGTTCTATTTCGTCATAATAAATGTTTTAAATTACTTTTGCTTATATTTTAGTATGGAGAAAATCAACAAGTAAAGAAACTTTTTAAAATTTATCTATCTTCTTTTCAAACTAAATTTAACGCAGATTAAAATGTTTACTCATTGCTGGTAAAATTGTGTTATGACCGTAAGATTACAGGAGATGTTTACTGAAAAAAAGATCTACATTATCAGTAAGTATTTTTCTCCTTTTTTCTTTTTAAAAATTACTGAAATATATTCTAAGCTTTTGTCTCCATTTTGTAAATTGTTCCAACATGGCTTATGAATTGGTCAGTGGAAAGTAAAATTGATTCCTTTTTTCAGTATCCATTTTTTTTTGCCAATTACATTGTCATTTTTATAGTATGTCAAATCTGCAATGTCATTACAATTTCTCTTTTCCTTTTCTACATACATTTGCTACATTAAAATATTACCAGATTTTCATGCAAACAACATTAGGAACAATATTCAAACCTGTTTGACCACTTTTAATTCCTTAAGAATCCCTAGTTTTTATTTATTTAAAATGTTTAGTTGCCTCCATTTGAGGCAGTTTACAGATTCAATATATTATCACAAAAGCCATGAAAATGGGAAGTGACAAGCTATGCCAGACCTCTTATTCACATAAAAGAGATTGAAATAAGACACCCATTAAGGTAAACATCACAGAGGTGGTTTAAGTCCAGATTGTTCTGATTCAAATTTTATGCAGTATGCCACTCTGGTTCCTCACCTATTCATATAGGCTACAGTATTACCTCCTTTTAGAGGAATTTCTGTTTCTCCAGTAAAGCATTATTTTAACTAGCAGTCTATATGCAGTTCTGTGCCTTTTATAGTATAAGTTAATTACCTGAAAAATTATTTGACTAAGTAACAATTTTCAAGGTGCCAAGAAAACTAAAAATCGAATTGGTATTTGTTTTAAAGATAGCCAACTGTATCCTTTTCTTCATGGAACTTCCTTTAAAGACTGTTTGAAAGTTGTAATTAGTTACAGCAGCCTTCTGTCAGGAAGCAAAAGTCATTACAGCCACGTACACTGCATTTGTAAGCACTGCATTGGCTTCCAAGTACAATTCAAAATGTTGGTTGCAAAGCATTTCATGGCTCAAGACCAGGTATGTCCAGGATGAGTTTTTGGAAATTTATAGATATGGACAAGGAGTTGTGCTGACCACTGCAAGAAAGTGTAAAGTCATTGTGTTGCTGGAGAAGAATGTGGAGGGCTTGGAGGCACATTCGTCCATATTAAGATTCATCATGAAAGACAAACAGTTTCTGAGAAAGGCAAAGGGATGTCTATAAAAAGAACACAGGAAAGAAGGTGGAAGGAGGAGCCCTGGGAAAAGAGGGTTGACAGCATGTAATATCAATGATCAAGAAAACCAGGAGGCGGTGCCAGTCACTGGAGAATCAATTCAGTCCTTCCCCTGAGGGATGATTCACTTCTGAAGTTTTTCATTCAACATTCAAGCGAAAGGGAAGGAAAGAAGCTTGGGCTTCCATAGATATGAGGAAACTAATGTCTGTCCTGAAGAGAAAAAGGTGTGTTGGTAGTGAGAAGTGTCTCAATGTTGAAAGGAATGGAGTTAGCAATTGTAGGAGAGATACTAGCTGAGCCATGGAGAGGAGTCAAATAGGGATAGTCTAGAATCCCCACATGGGCACAAGACAGCAAAGTTTGACACACACACACACAATGCAGTTGAACCTTATCTAGTCTCACTCAGGTGCAAACCATTAGTCTGAAAATATTCCTGTGTATAGGCTTGAGCAATAAATCAACTAATTGAATTTTTCATGGGTGGACCTGATTGTTTTGTGCCTGACATCAATCTGCAAATCAAACATGACATCAAAAGAAAAGTGTATTTTCTCCCAGATCTGGGATATGATGAAGAGGCAAACTCAATTAGTTAAATCCCATCCTTCTATTTCATGTTGGAATAAATCATACTTAAGAAAGAGCCTGGAAATATTATGAAAAACTATAAGAAGCTAGGCAGGAAGACAAAAGAATTTGGAGCTCAAGAGGTATTTTAATCCAACTGAAGATCATGGCCCAAGAATGGAACGGGTGTCAATCACTTACTTAAGGAATGGTGTTAGGAAGAAAACTTTATACAGTGGAGCAGCCTGCTATTTGGAGTCATGGATGCTCCTCACTGAGATTTTTCAAGGGGATGGTATGAGGACTGTTGCCCTGGATAAAGAGTTCAATTAGAAGTCCAAAGACCTTTCCAGCCTGATGATGGAATTAGTTCACCACAGGAATAACAATAATTAAGATTGTTTAATTATTATTAAACAATAATAATTATATACAGAGAATTGGGATTAGGTTCAAGTATGATAATAGATCAATGCATAGCACTCAGTTCAACACCCACAAACATGTTAGTTTAGCGATAAAAATCCCTACAACCTGCATAATTCTACATAAACTGGTATGTTTTTTCAAGATTTAACATGTTTGAGCAACAGAGACAATCATGATTTTTTTTAAAAGAAGAAACTATATAGGCTATAAAGACCAATAGCAGGAATTGGATTGAATAGATACTTATCCAGCCTCTTCTTCATTATCTCCTGCAAAGAGAAACTACCTCCTTAAATAATTGGTTCTACTCTTTGACTATCTTATAGTTAAGATGTTTCTTCTACAAATCAGTTGAAATTCACATTCTCATAACATATCCAATGTCCTGCACTCTGGAATGAATTGAAAACAAATATTCTTGTACTTTGATCTATCTTCATACATTTCTAATCCCTGATCATCTTCATTACTTTCTCTAAACCTGCACCAATTTCTCTGAATCCTGTTTAAAGAGTGATCCCAAGAACTAAACGTATTTCTACAAGTGGATATGACGTAAGTTGTAGCTGTGCAAATTATATGGAGGATACTTTGCATGGGACAAGCCTGTTTGAGTCACTTTTCAAACAGCTGAGGTAATCATATCCTCTTGAAACTTTGGCATTAATGGTCTTCTCAGCTTATCTGCAGGTACAGGAAACGATTTTGCAAAAAATGATAGAGTAGACTCTTTGTCACAAATCCTTTTGAATGTCTTCTAGGAAAGTATACAGTCAGGTCCAGAAATATTGGGACATCAACACAATTCTAACATCTTTGGCTCTATACACCACCACAATGGAGTTGGAATGAAACAAACAAACACAATGTGCGTTAACTGCAGACTGTCAGCTTTAATTTGAGGGTATGTACATCCAACTCAGGTGAACCGTGTAGGACTTACAGCAGTTTGTATATGTGCCTCCCACTTGTTAAGGGACCAAAAGTAATGGGACAATTGGCTTCTCAGCTGTTCCATGGCCAGGTGTGTGATATTCCCTCATTACCCCAATTACAATGTGCAGATAAAAGGCCCAGAGTTCATTTCAAGTGTGCTATTTGCATTTGGAATCTGTTGCTGTCAACTTTCAAGATGAGAACCAAAGAGCTGTCACTATCAGTGAAGCAAGCCATCATTAGGCTGAAGAAACAAAACAAACCCATCAGAGAGATAGCAAGAACATTAGGCATGGCCAAAACAACTGTTTGAAACATTCTCAAAAAGAAGGAATGCACCGGTGAGCTCAGCAAGACCAAAAGACCTGGGAGACCATGGAAAACAAGTGTGGTGGATGACCGAAGAATTCTTTCCCTGGTGAAGAAAACATCCTTCACAACAGTTGGCCAGATCAAGAACACTCTCCAGGAGGTAGGTGTATGTGTGTCAAAGTCAACAATCAAGAGAAGACTTCACCAGAGTGAATACAGAGGGTTCACCACAAGATGTAAACCATTGGTGAGCTTCAAAAACAGGAAGGCCAGATTAGAGTTTGCCAAACAACATCTAACAAAGCCTTCACAGTTCTGGAACAAGATCCTATGGACAGATGAGACCAAGATCAACTTGTACCAGAGTGATGGGAAGAGAAGAGTATGGAGAAGGAAAGGAATTGCTCATGATCCTAAGCATACCTCCTCATCAGTGAAGCATGGTGGTGGTAGTGTCATGGCGTGGGCATGTATGGCTGCCAATGGAACTGGTTCTCTTGCATTTATTGATGATGTGACTGCTGACAAAAGCAGCAGGATGAATTCTGAAGTGTTTTGGGCAATATTATCTGCTCACATTCAGCCAAATGCTGCAGAACTCATTGGACGGCGCTTCACAGTGCAAATGGACAACGACCCAAAGCATACTGCAAAAGCAACCAAAGAGTTTTTGAAGGGACAGAAGTGGAATGTTATGCAATGGCCAAGTCAATCACCTGACCTGAATCCCATTGAGCATGCATTTCACTTGCTGAAGACAAAATTGAAGGGAAAATGCCCCAAGAACAAGCAGGAACTGAAGACAGTTGCAGTAGAGGCCTGGCAGAGCATCACCAGGGATGAAACCCAGCGTCTGGTGATGTCTATGTGTTCCAGACTTCAGGCTGTGATTGACTGCAAAGGATTTGCAACCAAGTATTAAGAAGGGAAAGTTTGATTTATGATTATTATTCTGTCCCATTACTTTTGGTCCCTTAACAAGTGGGAGGCACATATGCAAACTGCTGTAAGTCCTACACCGTTCACCTGAGTTGGATGTACATACCCTCAAATTAAAGCTAACAGTCTGCAGTTAACGCACATTGTGTTTGTTTCATTCCAACTCCATTGTGGTGGTGTATAGAGCCAAAGATGTTAGAATTGTGTCGATGTCCCAATATTTCTGGACCTGACTGTAGATGACCTGAAAAGTATTTATGGCAAATCTTTAGGAAAGGGTTATTACCTCAAGAGAGTTACGGTTTGCTTATGCTTCACTGTACTTTCACACAGACTTATTCTCTTTTGAGTAAAAAGAACAAATTCAAAGCATGCTGTATGACAGAGAGCCAATTACTAGTTTTTAAGAAATTACAATTTAAATAATGCTTTATGCAAATATACATGGCTAGTGGTGAGGAAATATTAAGGGAATCCTCGATTTAACCCAGCCTTTTTTATTTCACAGTTTAAATCAACTTGATTTAAATGAATTTATCCTGATTTTTTTAAAAAAGTATTTAAGCTGTGCAGTTACTCAAGAGGCTGGGTGGTGTAGGTAGCAAAGAATGTCTGTTGTGGAAGAGCTTGATGTTACCATGGAAAACTTAGTTAGCTTCCAGAATGCAACTGTTTTCACAATAGGTTAAAACACACACAAACACATACACTGTGTTTAGTATCTTTTCATTTTTATTATTTTAGTATTAGCCCTTTTTAACATTTATTGCTTTGTCTTTCATTTTTAAATTTTATTTGCTGCCTTGAGTGCTTGCCTGGGTTGAAAGCAAAGTCAGTCAAATAAATAAATATCTGTAAATTACTTCTGTTTTAAAACATTTTTTTTTAACTTTGTAACATTCCTAAAGCCCCATACTATGTTACTCTGTTTCGATTAGCAATATTAAAGGTGCTACTAATAATTATATTAAACATTATTTATTATGGGATTCAGAAAGCAGGTTTATTGAGGAAAGCCATGGAAATTTAATACTCTTTACTATAATGAAAACAAGAGTTCAAAGATGTTAAAGTAGGATAAACATATCTACTGTAAAAATGGATAAATCTGTTAATTTTAGTTTCATTCAATCTTTTCAAGGAGTTTTTGCCCCAATCTCATTTCTATTTTTTTTTTAAATTGTTTTAAAGACTATACAGAAGTCCAAAACAATTTTTAGAACTTGGAGAAGAGCAAATTCCTTAATACCCAAGACTGCAAGACCTCCCTCTAACAGTTGTAGCTATTATCTGCTAGCATGTAGACTGCTACATTTTGAACCAGTTGCAGTTTCTGAGTACTCTTCAAAAACGACCTGTTGAAAAAGCATTGTAGGGGCTTGGAGCTAGCAAAACAGGTGGTTGAGCTTATCTAAAGAGCACTCCATCCACTTCAACCAAATTCATAGGCTGAAATAAACTCCATTTCACATGGCAAGACATTTCCCAATTACCACTTCAGAATTTTTCCATAAAGAAATAAGACTTGAGTGAATTAGAACTCTCTAATTCACTCTGAGAGAGAGGGAGGGAGGGGGAGAGGGAGAGGGAGAGGGAGAGGGAGAGGGAGGGAGAGAGAGAGAGAGAGAGAGAGAGAGAGAGAGAGAGAGAGAGAGAGAGAGAGAAGCAAAGATTACTGGTTCGTGCCATTTCATTCAGATAAAGTTCTCTTGTCGAGTGTCTCATGCCTAACCCATCCCCCCCTTTTACTGCTTGTACAGCAGATTGTTTAAACAAGCTCTCTCTTCCTGAGCTTCTTTTCTCCAGAGCATAGTGCTTTCCTAAAAATGTGCTAACAAAATAACAAGCTCAGCTCTGTGAACCTAACGCACTGACTAGAATAGCAGGCTCACAGTAGCTGCCCGAAACTGACCAGACCTTAATCAGTTTGGTACTGAAGGCTTTTGTTGTAGTAAATGCACTGATTAGTCTGAAAATATTTTTAATTACTAATTATTGCTGGTGTATTTGTGAACAGTAGCTATTTGAGGTACTTGCTAAATGAGGATTACCTGTATTTCTTGTGTACAAAACTACCCAATCAACACAAGAATCTAGGTGGCTAACAGTCAGTGGTACAAAAACAGTAGTAACACATTGAAATAAATGCACAATGCATCATAATATGCCTGAATGAGCCCATAAAATTCACATCCGATCATCATACCAAGATAAACTAGTGTAGCATCCTGATCCAATATGTGGCGGAGAAGCTTTCTGTCCTCCAAATAAGGGTGACAAAAGCTCCAAACAGGAAGTGAAAAAAGCATGAGTGACAATATGTATTTATCTCCTTCATCTTCATGGCTTAGGCTGTATAGCTATTTTGTGACCAAAAAAAGGACCAAGCTCAAGAAGACCCAAACTGTCAAACAACTGCAGTTACCTCACATGCTAGTAAGATAAAGCTCAAGATTCTGTCACCCAAATTTCACCAAACCATGGAACAAGAACTACCAGATGTACAAGTTAGATTCTGAAGAGGCAGAAGCACCCAGAGCCACATGGTGAATACCCAATAGTAAAAGTAACAACCACCGATGCCAGAAGCAGAATTCAGGTTATTATTGACCAAATTCTGGAAAATGATGGCCAGTGGCTAGAAGTAATTAAACACCACCTAATTAAAAAAAAACCACACAAAATATTTTTATTGATATTGTATTACTTACTCATTAATGATCAAATCTGGAGCAAAACACAGTAGACTTCCATTAGACTGTTTATATGATCTCCATCCTAGAGCAAAAGCCATCAGAAACATCCACGAATACTGCAGTAGAGTCATCTGGTCATCTAGATGCAAGTTTCTGAAGCCTGTTTGAAAATAAAAGTGGAGCCTCTGGACATTATAATTGAAGTACTGCTTACCCAAAATATTGTTTTCATATCCATAATGGTTTCTTAAGAAATTACTTTGTTAAAAGGATTGTTTAAAAACCAAGAGTGGGGAACCTACAGTCTTTGGCCTAATATCAAATGTGCACTGAATAGACAAAGAGTGAAATCAGCCTTTTGAATAAGAGCAATTATTCCTCTGATTTCTTGGGAGAAAGAAGGAAAGAAGGAAGGAAGAGTGATGGTTAATATGAGGTTCCCACGGATTATCTCCAAGGTAATGCAAACTATGCCAAAAACAAAGTCACTCCTTCCCCCCCACCCCTTCAACTCTATATTAGGGATCATATCACTTACCTGGTATTGCCTTTGCCCATTTCACTGCAGCAACCACTTGTCTTCCACCTAACATATTGAGAGTTGACATTATGCGCCAAGTTGTGTCTGGTATTGTGCTGTCATAGCCTGAAAACATCACTTCTGGCTCAATGACTTCCAGTAGGGAAACTAGGGTAGGAGTCAGCTGTGGCAGTGTGGCAGGAACTATAGCTTTGTTTGTGGGATTTTCAGCAGTATCCCTTCCTGCAGGCACGCTGGATTGTTGAATTCCTTTTATTTTCTTTTTTGTCTTTCGTGCTAGAACGTTATTAGAAAAGAAAATTTTAAAAAAGCAAAAACATAAAAAATATTCTGTTTCAACACCACGGACATTCAATTGACTTAAAGTTTTATTTGTATGAACAAAAGATGAAGCCAGCAATTATATTTGAAGAGAAACACTGCAATGGGGAGAATTAACAAAGCAAGAAACAAATAAAAATATTTTGTGTCTAGCAGTTTCAATAAGCTCTTCTAATAGTAAATAATTATGAAACAAAATGTAAGGGACAGCATAATCTAACAACATATATGCTGTAGAGCTGGGCATCTTCTATTAAAGAATAAAATTTTGAAACATGAATTATACAAAACTGAAGACTGACTGCTGTATAGTCAAAACTGAAAATTTTCCTTGTCAATTCATAATACTTTACTTAAATCATAGATAAAATGTGCTAGATACACTGCTTAAATTATTGCCTCACAAATAGTAGTCTGTAATTTGTAAAGCAATTATTTCATCAGTATGACTTTTCACTTTTTATGTACGTACTCCTAAAAACAGAATATTAATGCATGAAAGAGCCATCTCTCACTAGACAATTAGATAGGAAGACAGTTCCAATTTTCTATATATGGCGGTGATGTAAATTATATCACAGGAATCACACTGGTATGCACATTTCCCTGATCTAATTATTTCCTCTACCTGGTTATCTGCCAAGCAACAAATACAAAAAGCAAAGAGATGGTCTTTATGTAGTGCCTGTTATTATTCATTGTAAAAGGACCTGCTATTTATTTTGTAATACCAAGAATACATAAAAGTACAAAAGGTCCAACTAATCATCATGACTACTATCTATTAGTTAGATGCCACTCATTCAGGTTCAGCTTTTTCTCTGCATAAGTATACAATTACCATCTTGCCCTCTCTTCAGTAATACTTACTCTCTTCAGTAATACTTTGAATTTCTTACAAAGATGTTCCAATAATCTCTTATGATGGCATACGCCCACTTTATTCAGAGTCAATGTTGTCTTCTTCCCTCAGATTTGACAATTGCATTTCCCCCCCTACTTTATCATTTGGTTATGGTGCATATTCAAAGCACACAAGTTTCTTCTTACAGAGAAGAGTCGGTCTTTATTTGGTCTAGGGCTGCCTGACAAGAGTTTTCTTTTCATCCATGGTATTCTTTCATCATTCTCTTATTCTGTTTCAGGATCCAGCTTTCACAATTGTACACTACTTCTGGAAAGATCATTTTTTAATTACTCTCATCTCTTGGAACATTTTCCTTTCATGATCTTGCCTGAATTTGTCATTGCCTTCATTTTAAGATTAATTTCTATGCTTTCTAGCATGCAGTTTCTTTATTTTTGAGGACAAGAAAATTAAAGCCAGTACTGTGCCTACCTTCTCTTCTTTGTTGTAGTCCACAATGTCACTAAGCACACAATATGATATTATTTTTTATCATTTAATGTTTAATATTACTGTGATTTTTCAACAAATTGTTCCAGTCTTATTACTTTCAACTAACAAAATAGTGTCTGCATATCCCCATTCTTACTGTTTTTTTTAACCAGCAGTTCTCTACTCCCTCTGGCAATTTCTTCTGATCCCATTCTTCTAATTTATTCTCTGTGTAAGTTAAATAAATATGAGGAGAATATGCATCTTTGTTTCACTCCCACCCCTAATTTGAACCATTTCTCCAAATTAAGTACTTATAGTAGCTTCTTTTTTACTGTAATTATTCCTCACAAAAAATATAAATGCATTCTGCCACAATCATTAGTCTTAAAACATTCTACATTCTGGCTTCATCGACAGGAATGTGCTATACTAAGTAATACTCTATTATCTATGTTAAGTTAGCTAAGGCAGTCCTACATTTTCTGAAATCTGTTCATTATTTATTTATTTATCAAATTCCTACATCAGGGATGTTAAGCTGGAGGCCCGCAGGCTGGATGCATCACATGCAGGACATGCCCACCCCAGGAAAAAAAACATTGTAAAATGTCATGTGACGGCAATGTGACGCTGTGAGTTTGACACCCGTGGTCTACATTGTCCATCTCACCTAAGTGGGCAGCTTACAATTTAGCATTTCTTTCTTCACATCTGGTTCTATTATTTAAGATTTTACAAGTTTCCTTGTGTTAGGAATTAATATAATGGTGCAGTAATTTGTGCATTTCTTACAACTCTTTTCTTTGGTACACACTGAATTTTCCCAGTTGTTAGGCCACAGTCTTGTTCCTTGTTAATATGAAACTGCTGGCAGTTCAACTATTCTTTCTTTTGTAACTTTATTCAATGGGCAATTTCATCTATTCTTGCAACCTTCCTATTTGACAGCTGACTCACTGCTTATTATATTTCACTTTCTAGTAGAAGTGGTCCCAGACTATATTGTTTCACTATTTATAAATATTATTCACATTCAATGCTCCTATCTGTAAAGGGTTTTAATCTTTCCATCTTTATTCTCATTTGCCTCTATTGGTTAACTTCCATGATTACTCTTAAATATTTTTATCTTAATTTTTTTATTTTTATTTTTATTTTTGTATTTCTGTATTTTATATTTTGATAAATTAATTAAAAAAATGTGAAAGTGATTTTTCTGATCCCCTTTCTTATTATTTGTTGACATTTTTGATATTATTGTTTCTTATTTGAGATGGAAATTTACATTCAGTCACTGTATCTTTTTATTCCACTAGACTTTTGTTCTCTGTCCTATTCTGATTATGAAAACAGGTTGCTGTGAAAGCCACTTGGATCTTTTCTGCTTTGAAATTTTTGATTCCTCTTCCATTCTTCATATTTTTAAGGCATACTCCGTGTGTGTGTGTGTGAGAGAGAGAGAGAGAGAGGGGGGGAGAGAAAGGGGGGATAGAGAGAGAGAGAGAGAGAGGTGTTAAGCTACTGAAGTAGGAACTGGGAGTTCTAGTCCTGCCTTGGGCATGAAAACCGTCTGCTTGATGTTGGACCAGTCGCTCAGTCTTAGCCCATAATGTCAGGCTCAGGTGACAAGCTGGTTGGTCAATTCCTGGGGCAACCAATGCTTGGTTGATCTGAAAAAGTTTACCCAAATTTGCAGAAAAAAATGCTAGGAAGAACAAAAGTATTGATTTTTTATTTTTGTGTCTATAATCTCCGTGGAGTATCTTGCTGACACATCTACTGTACTGTATTTAATTAACAAGTTTAATCCATACATCTGACATCAACAATTCATGGTCTGTTCCAAAATTGGAAGGGGTTTTGCCAACTGGATTGCATTTTTCCATCATCTGTTTCCTATTATGTAGTCTGTTTGAGTCCAATATTGTCCATGCAGTTACAATGTATTGTGTGTTGTCTATGTAATATAAGGCAAATGTGTTTAGTGTATAGCAGTGATGGTGAAGCTTTTCCTCGAATGCCAAACGCGCAGGTGAGACAGTGTATGCACGTCTGCCGACACCAATAATGCAATGCCACCCACAGACCCCATCCCCCGCACGTGCATGCATGTGTGACTCCCCGCGCGACCCCCACCCCCACACACGTGACCCCTGTGCTCCCCCTGCAACCCCGTTTTGGTGCTAGCAGGCCTCCCTGAAGCCTCCTGGAACCAAAAATGGGGCACGGGGGGGCACGACACACCCATACATGCGCATGACCCCCTGCACGTGCGACCCCCCCCACCCGCTGCACATGCATGCGTGTCTCCCGGCAGAGACTTGAAAATCAGTTGGCCGGCGGGAGGTGTGCGGGCATGCGTGGTGGAGTTGACCTGGGTGTCGGCTTGTGTGCCTGCAGAGATGGCTCCACGTGCCACCTGTGGCACACGTGCCATAGGTTCGCCATCACAGGTGTATAGTCTATGTAATCCGAGGCAAATGTGTATAGTGTACACATTTACATAATCTGAGGCAAATGTTGCTAATAAACAAAAAAATATTTTTAATAAAATTCTATTATCCCCTACATTATTACATCTAGTCAGCCCATTTTTTTCTTTTGATTCCCCATCTTCTGCCATTCCAACTACCCATACTATAACTAAAACGGACGTTGCTTACCTGAACGTCCCTTCTCGACGCGCAGCTGGAGAATCCAAAGCTTCGGGTAGTTCAGTAGTTGGGTAGCCTACACTGAGTGTGTTCCTTTAAGAGATTTCTCTTCAGACACGCCCACTTGCTCAACAGAGTCCCAGTTTTGTTCACGAAGTAAGGAGCAGTAGAGCGTAAGGAAGAAATGTTCAGCAGCCAAGCTGGGAGGGTTGGATTCTCCAGCTGCGCGTCGAGAAGGGACGTTCAGGTAAGCAACGTCCGTTCTCCAACGCGCAGCTTGGAGAATCCAAAGCTTCGGGATTTACCCAAGCAAGTTCAGACAGGGAGGGAAACTGGCTGCTGCACGTCCTCTGAAGAGTTGCATACAGCTTGGAGCACCCGGCGGCCAAAGTATGCCTCCACCGAGGCAAAGAAGTCCACCTTGTAGTGCCTGATGAAGGGATTCAAGGATGACCAGGTAGCCGCTCTGCAGATGTCAGAGACGGAGGCATTAGTGGCCCAGGCGGCCGTGGTGGCGGCGCTCCTGGTGGAGTGTGGAAGGATTCTCTGCGGAACCGGTCTGTTCCGAGCTGAATAAGCCCTGGAGATGCAGGATTTAATCCATCTCCCAATTGTTGTGGAAGAAACCTTCCGGCCCATGGAAGCGGGCAGAAAAGAAATAAAGAGCGATTCAGATTTCCGGAAATGCTCCGTTCTTTTAATATATCTGCGCAGGGCCCGTCGGACATCTAAGAGGTGCCAGTTTGCTTCCCGAGGATGTTGAGGTTCGGGGCAGAAGTCCGGTAGGATTAATTCCTGGGCTCGATGGAATGAGGAATTTACTTTAGGCAGAAACGAGGGGTCTAGTCTCAGTACCACACGATTTGTGTGAAAGACACAGAGGTCGCTTCTCACGGATATGGCCGCGAGTTCAGATATACGGCGAGCCGAAGTAACTGCGACCAGGAATGCTACCTTAAGTGTCAGAAAACAGAGGCTGATGGAAGCGAGAGGCTCAAATGGAGGATGCATGAGGCCTGAAGGACCAGAGTCAAATCCCAGGTCGGGTAGCGATGTATAACAGGTGGGCGCAGGTTGGTTGCCCCTCGAAGAAAGGCGCAAATCGTAGGGTCCTGAGAGAGAGGAAGCGTTGCGGAAGCAGAAAGGACAGTACTTAGAGCAGCAACCTGGCGACGAAGAGTGTTAGGCGCAAGGTGCTTGTCCATACCTTCCTGAAGGAATCCCAACACTTCAGGAACGGAAGCAGACGTTGGGTCCAGGTGGGATTTAGCACACCAGGAACAGAAGGAGGTCCAAATTGCATTGTAAATGCGGCACGTTGACAGCCGCCTGGACGCCTGAATAGTGGGAATCACATTGCTAGGTACGTTGACTCTCCTTAGCAAGATCCTCTCAAGCGCCAGGTGGTCAACTGCAACCACTGCGGATCTGGGTGCAGAATGACCCCCTGGCTGAGGACGACCCTGTCCCCTGGAATCCGCCACGGCCGTGCCACCGACAGGTCCATCAAATCCGCAAACCAGGACCTCCGAGGCCAGTGGGGTGCGACCAGAACGACGTCGGCCCTGTCTTGTATTATCCTGCGGATTAGATGAGGAAGGAGCGGCAGAGGGGGAAAGGCTTAAAGGAGACCCCGGGGCCAGGAAGAGGCGAGGGCGTCGACTCCCTCTGCCTGAGGACACTGGTACCGGGTGAAGAATCTGGGAAGGTGTGTGTTGTCGCGGCTGGCAAATAGATCGACCAGAGGCATGCCGAATCTGCGAACGATCTCGGCGAACAGATCCGGGTGAAGGCGCCACTCGGCATGGTCCAGGTGTTGCCTGCTGAGCCAGGCCGCTGTGATGTTTGTGGTCCCAGCAATGTGCTCCGCTACTAGGGACAGGACATGCGCCTCCGCCCAGATCAGAAGCAGGGTCGTTTCCTCCATGAGTGGTCCCGAGCGGGTCCCCCCTTGGCGGTTCATGTGCGCCTTTGCTGTTACATTGTCCGTGCGTATCAGGACATGGTGCCCTGACACAATCTGCTGGAATCGTTGGAGGGAGAGGCGAATCGCACGGAGCTCCAGCCAGTTGATCCCTTTGCGACGATCCTCTGTTGACCACGTACCCTGGGCAATGTGAGAGAGAAGATGACCTCCCCATCCCATCAGGCTGGCGTCCGTTGTCACTACCAGGCGCTGTAGGTTCTGGAAGTAGCAGCCCTGCTGTAGACTTTGGGAAGACCACCAGAGGAGACCTTGAGACCTCTGGCGGGAGGGATACTCGTGCGGAAGAGTTGCTTCTTCTGGCCCTCTGAAAGGGGAGGAAGAACCATTGGAGGTGGTGGGAGTGAAACCTCACCCAAGGGACGACGGACAGGCAGGATATCATTTTGCCGAGAAGGCGGGACAGGAGCAGCAATGTCACCCTCCGAGAGGAAAGGACCTGGGATGTTAATGACTGGAGACTGGAGCACCGGTCCGGTGACAGGAACACCTGGCCCTTCACTGAATCTATTACTGTCCCGAGGTGAAGAATTCGAGTAGTGGGCTATAATTGGCTCTTCGGAATGTTGAGGGAGAAGCCATGATGACGAAGACAGCGACACACCACTCCTAGGTCCCGAGAGGCCCGGGCCGGGGAAGGGGAGAGCACCAGGATATCGTCCAAGTAGCAGTGGAGCCGTACCGGATGTTGATGTAAGTGGGCTGCCACTGCTGCCAGGAGCTTCGTAAAGGTCCTGGGGGCGGAGGAGAGGCCGAAGAGCATAGCCCTGTATTGGAAATGCCTGTTGTCGTAGGCAAAACGGAGGTAACGATGATGGGACGGTCGTATTGGTACGTGGAGGTACGCCTCTTTCAAACCGATAGAGGTCATCCAGTCCGATGGTCGAATGGAAGCCAAAATCGAGCGGAGGGACTCCATTTTGAACTGATGGTATATGATAAATTCGTTCAGCCTCTTGAGGTCTAAGATGCCTCTGTGACCCCCCGACGCTTTGGGGACCAGGAAGAAAATTGAGTAGAAGCCGGTCCCGCGATGTTGGGGGGGAACCGGTTCTATGGCTTGAATTTGGAGCAGGTGATGGATTTCTGCCTCCATTAGTTGGCGCTTGTCCAAGTTGGGCGAAAGAGGGCATTGGACAAAGTGCGAGGGGGGACGGGAACGAAATTCCAGGGTAAGGCCCAGTCGGATTGTCTGGAGCACCCATGCGTCCGTTGTAGAAGTCTCCCACTGAGAGAGAAAATGAGTCAGACGGCCGCCAATGGGAAGGTGGGTGTAGTCATTTTCCTCTTCTAAAGGCACGGGAGCCTGTGCCTCGAAAGGGCCATTTGGGTGCTGGAGCCTTTCGTCCACGGTCTCTGAAGGAAGGTCTATCGAAGGAGCGGTCGAACCCTTGAGAGTAGGATCTAGAAGAGAAGGACCCCGAAGGTCCGGCGTCATTCCGAAAGGGCTGCCTGGTGGAGTAGGACGACGGTTTTCGATCTGCTCTTTTGTAAGAGGATGGCATTACCTTCCGTTTATCCTTGTCCTTGACAAGGATGGGGTCCAAAGCTTCCCCAAAGAGATGGGAACCTTTGTATGGAGTTGAGGCGAGGCGCCATCTAGACTTTGCATCAGCTCTCCAATTTTTAAGCCACAATAAACGGCGAGATGTAACGGATGACACCAGGGCGTGCGAAGCAAACTTCGCGGCATTAAGCAAAGCGTCCGCCGTGTATTCAGTAGCCGCCACCAGTTTGTTGACATCCTGGCGGAGGTGTGAATCTTCAGGAGGGAGGCGCTCCTGAAGTTGTCTGAGCCAAATTAGGGATGCACGGCTGAAGAAGGAAGCCGAGGTGGCAGCCCTAACTGCCCACGCAGCCGCATTGTGTGTACGACAAAAGTTAAACTCAGCTTTCCGATCTTCTGAGCGCAACCTGTCAGCGACATCGTTGGAGATTACCGAGGAAGCAGTCAGATTAGCCACTGGGGCGTCTACAGTTGGCAACTGAAGAAGTTCCTGGAGACTAGGTGCCGAACAGTAAAGTTTTTTGTCTAGACCCGATGGGGCGGGTAACGAGGAGGGCGTAGACCAGGAGCGTTGGACCACCTCAGAAAAGAGCTGTGGGCACGGAATGAAATCCGGCTCCGGCTTGGGCACCGTGAACAAGGCCTCATGTTGTTGAGAAGAACCAGGCTGATCAACCTGTGGGGTGGGATCAGCCATTTTCATGGCCAACTTGGCCTTGTGCAAAAGTGACTTAAATAACGAGGGCCTGAACAGGCCAGAGAAGGCCGGCTTTTCAGCATCATCGGATAAGTCCATATCCAACAGGTCGGCCTCTTCCTCCTCCGAAGATGACTCCTCGCCGTGTCCATAGTTTGGATGAGAACCGGACACGTGTGTCATGGCGGGATACTGGATAGGGACCGGCTGCGAGGCCCGGGCCAGAGGCGGAGGAGGAAGATATCGTGGCTGAGGCCAAGCAGCATATGGCGCTGAATGCTGAGAGCTTGCTGCCAGGGTGTGGGTAACAGTCTCAGATATGATCTGTTGAATGTCATAAGAAGATGGCGGTGGGGCCGGCTCCGTGGCACGCAATCCCGCAGCTGTGGGAGTAAAAGTCGCCTCCGGCTGAGACCTCCGAGACTGAGAGGTGTTGCACGAGAGGTCCACTGGTCCCATGCAGTGGGTCGGAATTGCCTCAGGGAAACATTCCATGTCAGGCTGTCGATACAAAGGCTGTAGTGGCAGTTGATCAGCCTGATGGATGGGCTGAATACAAGCTTCAGCCACAGCCTGATTGAACTGGTTGCGTGCTTTCTCAAATTGTCGTTCCAGGGCTTTGTGTCTCCTGGAAGCATCCTTGTCTGCAGTGGACGAAGATTTGGCCTTTTTGGAAATTGGAGCGCCAGATGAAGACGATGTATGTGAAGAATGTTTGCGGGACTTTTTACGCTGCCTGTTCTGTTCCAGGTGATGTTCAGGGGAACTGTGGATGTCCTTTAGTTCTGATGAGAGATCACGTTCTGCCATATTAGGACAGGGGCTGGTATCAACAAAAGAAGTGGTTGTATTATTTTCTTCTTTTGGCTTATATATATATATATATATTATTATTGATAAACCGATATGAATATTAACACTAAGTAAGTATTCTTTTTTTTTTTTTTTTGTAAACAGGTATCAACTGAGGATCAGACAGAAGAGGAAGAACAGGACAAAAAAACAGCAGGTAAGTCCAGCAGGAGAGGAGGGGGGTGGGGGGAGCACTAGAAATCCAACAGATTGCTCCACAGAAAATAAGCTATTGAGGCCTGAAATTGTCAGCAGGATGAAGACTGGTTTCTAGCAGTCAATTGCGCAGGCGCGAAACAGTTGCTGGGCAGAAATGGCAGCCGTTGAAACCACTTTCCCTTAGGCCGAAAGGGAATAGCGCCAGGCGAGACTGTCAGGCAAACGGTAATAGGCTTGCTAGAGAAAAACCCCTTCCTCCGCGGCTCCTTTGAAGATTGCAGTGAACAGGCAGGCAGGGGGTCTTGAATGTGTGCGAGACCCGTCGGGAGAGCCGGCAATTTAAGCGCGAGCTGCCACTAAGCGCAGCTCCCAGCGCTGAGGTGGCAAAAATGGTGCGCAACTGTCAAAGGCCTCCCAGCGCCGCTGCCTAGACACCAGAGAAAGGCGAGGCTGCAGTTATACGGAGAGAAGGCAGCAGGGGCCTCAAAAGCGCTCCCAGCGCTGCGTAGAACAAGCGGGACAGGAAGAAACCTGCTGCGACTTCAAAGGGGCGCCTTGACGATCGAAGGGACGACAGGAGGAGGCTTTGGCGATTTCCCTGAGGCGAGAGAGCGTGCGATCACTCAGAAGTGATCCAAACGCTAAGTCCAGTCCCAGAGACAATGAGAGAGCGCCGCTGAGAGCAGGGCGACAATCTCAAGCCGCAAGAGTTCAAATTAAGTCCAAAACGGCGGGGGCGGTATTGCCGGCAGGCCGGGAAACCTACCCACACGCCTGCGGCTATTAAACGAAGCAGAGAGTCAGGCAATTGGCCGCGCTTTCAAAGGAAGGGCAAACTGTCAATCACAGTCTGCCTGAGACAGCAGGCAGACTCACCCCCGGCAAAACCAAACGAAGAGAAGAAAAAGGTGCTGAAAATAATGCAGAGAAAAACTTGAAGAATCCAAAGCTTCAGGAATAAGGTTTAGTAGATTAACAGAGAAATTTTCAGACAGTGTCACAGGCTCAACTGAGTGAACTAAACTGGGACTCTGTTGAGCAAGTGGGCGTGTCTGAAGAGAAATCTCTTAAAGGAACACACTCAGTGTAGGCTACCCAACTACTGAACTACCCGAAGCTTTGGATTCTCCAAGCTACGCGTTGGAGAACAGTTCCCTGAAGTTGCCTGATGTATTTCTTACAATTTGCCATAACATTTTTCAATGTCTTCCTTCCATAGTAGGTGCATATATTTTCCAGAAACTAAAATTTAATGAATATCCACTAATTTTAATACATACAATACTATAATTTATTTATAATTTATAACCAAGCATATAGCTAGTGGTGGAATGGGTCTCTGACTTGTTTAATGTATGGCTGAAAACTGTATCTGTGTTTGACAACAGGAAGACTGTCATCACACTCATGTCAGAAGCACTGAGGCACTTCCAGGATTAGCCAGTGACATCGTCATTGCCCAGGGGACACTCAGTTGGGGGTTCCTTTCACATTCCACAGCAGCACTCAGGTTTTAACACGGGCTTCCTAACTTCCAACCCAGCCTCCTAATCATGTTAACCACTGTGCCCCTTAACAATGTTATTATTGTGTCCCTATAAAAAAGAGGAAAGGTAGTAAGAGTGAATCTACAAGAAGGTCATTTTATTTTGTCTGATAATAACTGGCAGAATGTTGATAAAAAGAGTACCAAAAATGACAACTACAAAAATTTATCTCTTAAGGAATTGATCAGGTACGTGTGTGAGTGGCCTTGGGCATGCATTGTTTTTTTGTTTGCTGTTTTACCTGATGTTAGTCACTCAAAGTCACATTTGCAAATTGTGCAACCTTGTAAACTGACTGAAAGACTGATTAAATAAATAAAGCACATTATGATGCTGGGCAGGAAATGTGCAAATGTAACTTCTACTCTTTAGCAAGTCACTAAAGGGTATATGACTGTGAGGAAAAAAATGCATGTTTGCTAAGTTAGAGAAAATCTATGATAAAGTGATTAGGTTACCATTACGGGTACAGAGTAAATAGTTATGGGTATGGAGTTGAAGGTGGGTTATTCAATATGGTGAGACAGAAATACAGTAAGAATCAATGGAATGCCTAGCAACTGGTCCAACACTGAGCAGGGAGTAAGACGAGAATATGTGATATGCCCTGGGTTCCTTAATGTATTTATGGATAATGTACAGTATGAGGAACACATCTGGTGAAATTAGAAGTCTATTTATCCATCCATCAGATTTATATAGCCACTATATCACAATCAAGTAACTGTTGGTAATATGAGTGCATGTATAATCATGCTATGATCTATAGTGACTTGTGTTTGACAGAAAAGTGAACACAGCAACTTATACAGAAAGAATGAAAAACCAGAGCAAGTATATATTGTCTTATACTCTTAAGTTAACTAAAAATGTTAACTAAAAATGGAGAAATGTATAGAGAAATTTTAAGGTGTAAAAATGAGGGTAGGTAGATAGTGAGTATTATGAAAACTGAGTTGGGAGGAGTGTATCAGCAGAAATTAAACGTTAAATGTAACAGGAATGGATGGAATGGAACAGATATGTTGAATGTAACAGGATATTTAAATATCTGTGCTAAGAGAAGAAGAGATAGGGTTAATAATGAATGGGGGCAGAATGAATGTAGACCGAATAAAAACATTAATTACCATGATGTTGTGGTGATGGTGGCTTTCATAGAGAAAGAGAGAATGAGGACTGAACTGCAAATCTGTGTGTGTGTGTGTGTGTGTGTGTGTGTGTGTGTGTGTGTGTGTGTGTGTGTGAAGGAAGAATCAATAGAGAGCAAACAAGGAAATTATGGCTGGGTGAGATTGTTAAGAATCCTTAAAGAGAGAGAATCGAAACAGCAATATATGAAATGGTAGAAATAAAAATGGCCTGCAAAGTCAGGAAATTACCAGTAACATCTACTATTTCAGATGAAATCTAGATAATTTCCTATTATATTTCAAATATAAAATATATAATTGCTGCATAGTTTTTTTTCAGAATAAAATTACTGCACAACTAGAAACATACCAACATATAAACATTATTTTTGGAAACCCAATCATGCCTTTAGCTATGATCTAATGAATTTAGTGAATTTGCCTTTCAGTATTCACATCATAGGACTAGATTCTAAATTGTGTAGGGTTTTCTGCAATGGAGTAACTGGTAAAAAAGGAAGAGTGAATTGACAGTAAGTAGGCAACATTGAGGAAATAAAGAACCGAACATGAGAAGGAGGGGGAGGAGGAAGTAGGGAGATTTAGTGAAATCTCAAGGTGAATCATATGGACAGATACTGAATTTGAAACTCAGCCTTTCTGCAGATTCATTAGTGATTTGGTACTTTATAGACCACCAATACAGAAATAGTATGACTAAAAAAACAAGTGTTTTTGTCAGTTTGGTGTAATAATTAAGGTGGTTGCCTAGAAACCAGGAGACTGGTGATTTTAGTCCTGCCTTAGGCAGGACAACCAGCTGGGTGACCTTAGACCAATTACTCTTTCAGCCCAACCTACCTCACAGAGTTGTTGTGAAGAAAATAAGCAGAGAAAGGAATATTATGTATTATTATGTATATGCACTGCCCTGAGTTACTGATACAAATAATAAAGGTGGGGAAAAAAAACCTAATAAATATAAATATTTCTTGCCAACATCTCCATATAAGAAAAAAGGGAAGGATGAAAAAAAATAAAATAAAATTCATCATAATTTTATTTCCCAATCTGTGTAGCTTGCTTAGTGTACTTATACAAAAGAAACAAGTATATGTTAAAACATTTCCTGTTCTTCCACAATCCTCTGAATCTATCGAATTGAATCCTAAGCCTATTTCACTGAAATCCCCAAATTTAAAATTCTAGAAGATGTAACACTGTAACACATTTATTTGTTTATTCAATCAGCATATGCCTTACCATGTGTGGAGACTGAGTGGTTTTTAATATTAGTATCAGGACACTAAAAACAAAAATCAATTAATATAACCATAAACTATTAGGCCGATGCACCACCAATCAATCAATTTACTACAGTCTTATACATTCAGAGTAGCACGATTTTGCTTGTCTCAAATATCTTTCTAAATACCCATATTTTTGGCTCCCCAAAAGGATAGTAAGGAAGAATGAATAGGATACGCAAAGTTAAACTGTTCCAAAGGAGTGAAGTCATCATTGAGAACATTTGAGCTGAAGTCACTGAAGATGACATTCCCTAAATTGACCCTCTTTTCCATATTTTATTTGATAGGCAGACTGAACTTGTACTCTTCTGGTTGTAATTTCAATTCTTACCCAGAGCTAATTGCAGGATGTATTAGTGGTGTCACTAATAGTCACTAAACTTTGGTGCACTTATTATCTACCTGGATGGCTCCATGTTGCACCAGCTGAAACTTTCAACCACATCCCCATGTAGATCATACTGCAATAGCCCAGCTGACAAGGCATGAATAATTGTTAAGAAAATGATCTAAAAGAAAGGTCACAGCTAGTGCAAAAGATGCAATTGTGCAAAGCACATGACCACAGCTTCCACTTGTTACTGTGGCTGGAACTATGAGTCCGGAAGGAGCCTCAAGTTGCAGCTCAGATCTGTCTGGGAAGAACTATTTCATTCAGAGTAAAACTGACTCTCTCCCCACTGACTCAAATTGGTATTAAAGACCACAAAGAGTCCAAAAGAATCTGTATCCTAATCCAGCAAAAGTCCTCAACAGGAGTCACCAATGTGGCATCAATCCTACACTACGCTTGAAATCTAATTGAAAGAGATCCAGATAATCTCTTTCATCCATAACTGTAACTGTAGTCCAAACTATTTTCTCAACAACTTTCAGACCAGTCAGGTAATTTACAGACCAATCAGTGATAATCTAGAACTGTTATCAGCAGGAAACCCAAACTGAAACACATTAAAGCAACCACCCATTAACCTAACATCCCCACAAAAAAATGGCTGCTGTTTCTGTAATTAAATTAATAATAACAAAGAGGCTGTTGTACAATTTGACTCGTAAGCTGAATTTGGGGGGGGTCTTTCAATTAGGCTTTGTTGAAGTAAGGTATTTCTTAAATCACTAAATAATGTCCAAAGCTCGGGGCTGGTGCACATCCTTAACATTAGCAATTTACACAAATAGAAAATCAGGCTACAATTGTTTAGCATAAAAAGAGAACTTCAGTACACAATATGGAAGATGAAGAAAATTTTAAATTATGAATGCAGAAAAAAATGTTCAGTTCTATCAAGAACAAAAACATAAGCAGAATAAATATATACTGTAAGCATTACAACACTGTGGTCATTAGTTTAAGCATCTTGGTGTATTATTCCTGCAAACAGTTTTTACATCTGAATAGGGGCTAAAAATTCATGAAACTTGGCCTAACCTGATAAATATGGTATGCAGTATCCTAAAAGTCAACATAAAATGCATGGATGTCTGAACAATGAAAATTCAATATACATAAATCATCTAAGTGGATTTGGTGAAGAATTCATGAACAGTACCAATACAACTAGAGCACTGTAAAGAGCACATACCTGGTTTAAAAAAATTCAAGTAGAAAGAAAAGAAAAGTAATACCTACAATCCTCGCCTGTCTGAGCAGTAACAAAAGAAAGTATTAGAATTTACCTTCAAGGTTCATTCCAGCTTGAAGACATTTCCGGTAACGACAAGCAGGGCAGTTCTTTCTCCGAATTTTATCAATAATACAATCATTTCTTCCAGCACAGAGATAATTGTGCTGTCCTGCATTTAAAAAGAACAGAAATTATAATTAGAAACAAATATAAATGCTCTCAAATGAGAAAAGGAAAGAAGATGCAGCATGCATATTATCCATCCAAATGATACATTCATAAATTCCTTCAATCAAGCTTTAATGTTTGCTGAAATTCAGTGTTTGCTGAATGGAATCTAGTACTAAAAGTAATTCAATTTCAAGGGTAAAAATCAAAATAAAAAAAGCTAGGCACACCACAGAAACTAAGATTTATTATTTCTTTATTAATTAATTTGTAATATGATAGCTTAGTGATAATATACTGAGAATTAAAAATTTAGGGGCTGCTTTAAAAACATATATTTAACTGACCCACATATTGAAAATAAAATATTGTTCAAACCATTGCAAGTAAACAATTGAGCAGGGGCAAAAAACTCTACTAGACTGGTGTTTCATGTATTTCTCTCTTCTGGATCTGACCCAGCTTAATTGTATTACTGAATAGAGGAAAAGCCAAAAAGAACTCCTTTATATATGAAATTTACAATTATAACATTCATTTCTTTATTATTTTATAAAGGCTTATAGAGATTGCCCAATATTGTTCTATATGTATATGTAGTTCTCGAATTACAACCAAAGTTTGGAGTAGAATTTCCATCATACGTTGTTATGACAAATGTTACAACTGGTCATTAAGTGAATTGCTGCAGTCATTAAGTGAATTGCATGGTCATTAAGTGAATCCAGATTTCCCAACGGACATTTTTGCCAGAAAAGGCCAAAAACAAGCTGCAAATCGTGAACAAGCTGCAAATCGTGATTGCAACTGATAGTAAATGTGTGCTGATTGCCAAAGGCCTGGATTGTGATCAAATGACCATAGGGATGAGGCAATCAGGTTACTTTTTCAGAACTTTGAACTGTCATTACATGATTGATCATAAACTAAAAACTACCAGCATTTCTCAACATAAGAAAATATAATTAAAATTTTGTATGTGATTCTTTTACTTAATATTTACATATTATTTGTATATGTAATGAAAGTATCACATCATCATTCATGATTATGGCTGTTTTGTGTTCCTTGCAGTACTTAGATTAAAGTTTTCTTCTCTTTTCTTATATTGATTGTTAACAGATGTTTTACAAAAAAGCTTTTGTTAGCATAGAAGTTAAAAACCTTTTGTCAAACACACATAGGGACCAGCAAATTGTGTCCATACTTGGCACTCCTGTATTCTTAAGTATAAACAGAATATATTTCTTTTCTTCCCATGAATGATTGCAACCTCCTTCCCTTTCATGCATACAATTAAGGAAAAGGACATATCAATAGGTAAAGTAAATTCTGCATATATCGGTCTCATCTCTCTAATCACATTCCATCTTTGACATATGGACCAAAGCTTTCAAGCCTGCACAATCTGTTTTGTAAAACTTACTACAATATGGATCTATGGTAACCACATAAAATATACCCCCCCCCCAAAAAAAAAACCTGGCTCAGAGATTAGAATTTATTACCATTTGCATCTTTTTTAGTCTTGCCAATATTGTGTCCTTTAACATCCAGAATTCTCAGAAATAGCCATCCTATCTTGGAATTCTAGACTCTGCAGTCCATGAATGTCTCTGTGTGTGTGCGTTTGTATTTTGAGTCAGCACTAAACTTCTGGAGACTGCCTGCTCTAGTATCTGTAGTTTTCTTGGAAAGATTTTAGAAAAGAATTTCCATGGCCTTCTTCCTAGGGCTGAGAAAGAGTGACTTGCTGAAAGTCACCCAGTTGGCTTCATGCCTAAGGCAAGACCAGATCTTGAAATGGGAAATCTCTCAGTCTCCCCGATTCTAGCATGATGTCTTTAACTACTACACCAAATTGTAGACAAATGAAGGCAAGACTCTCCCAAATTGAGAACACTGACCTAAGCAACAGGCAAGTAAACTATATGTAGCAAGAAGAATTATTAACATCAAATTCATCCTCACATATGGCCAGCACAGTGAAATAGTCCATGATATTTTACTACAATTGCTATTTTTAAGGGTAGCAAGCTTAAAATATAATCAACTGCTTAAACTCGATTTTAAAACTAGGAACATTGAGACTCTAAGTTAAGTAACTTTTTTGGAGACTTTTTTTCGAATGTACAGTATTTCTTCAACTATATATGTTCTTTAAGATAAGCACATTACAGTTTTATTCAATTATTCTTTACCAGCTGCTCCAGGAAAAGAATACTGCTGGATGAAGAGAGCAAAGACAGTACTGTGGAAGAAACTGTGCATGCACCAAGACAGGGATGATCAAAACCCATACTGAATGAGACCAGTGCAACTAGATATGCATTACTCATCCAAAGGATATGAGGCCATTAGGAACAACAGAAAAGGAAGAAGAAAAATTGTCAGAGGGATGCAGAATGGGAATATACAAAGTACCATATTCCTCCCCTTCATCCCCTCCTGCTTTTTTAGCGGTCTAATTTAGTTTTTTTTTTTTTTTTAAAAAAAATTTGATTTATATGCCGCCCTTCTCTGGAGATTCAGGGCGGCTTACAATGCGTTAAGCAATAGCCTTCATACTTTTGTATATTTATACAAAGTCAGCTTATTGCCCCCACAAACTGGGTCCTCATTTCACCTACCTTAGAAAGGATGGAAGGCTGAGTCAACCTTGAGCCTTGGAGAGATTCGAACCAGCAGAAATTGCAGGCAGCTGTGTAATAACAGGGTGTGTAGACCACTGTACTATCAAGGCACTACTTTTGCAGTGTAATATGCCTCCAGATATCTGAATTGATTTTATTTATTTGCACCCCGCCTTGATTGTTTTTACAAATAACTCAAGGCAATGGAAATACATAACACACCTTCCTCCTCCTGTTTCCCCTGCAACAGCCACCCTATGAGATGGGTTGGGCTGAGAGACAGTGACTGTTCTAAAGTCACCCAGCTGTCTTTCATGGCTAAGGCAGGACTTGAACTCATGTTCTCCCACTTTCTAGCATGGTGTTCTAAACACTAGGCCAAACTGGCCCTCCAGTTTGATACTGGTTTTTTATTGGAGGCTGGCAATTTAATTCTCTGGAGGATTCTTTAGGAGTGATAGTAAAAGAACTTGGGAATTTTTCATTACTTCTTTAACATTTGGGTTTTGATTTATTGCCATGAAAAATAATTGGTTAAATGAAAAATATTTAATGAGTATGCATGTGCATGCTCATCCATATACATGTAATTTCAACTGGTTTTCTAATAGTCCTGCATTGCCTCTCCAACATACAACTTATTAGAAGAAGAGCAAAATTGTATTTTTATAACTATGGAAAAATTCAATTTAAGATATCTATCAGTATCTTTTTCTCAGGAAAGGAATGATGCATTATGTGCTTTTTTTTAAGCTTACATGAAGCTGAAAATGCTTCAGTAAGCTACTAGCAGGGCCAGTTTGAGAAATCTAGTTTTGAAATGCTGCTTTAAAATATATTGATTTTACTACTTTAAAAGAGCAGGGAGGAAACTATTTGGGTTTTGGAGTGTATGAAGTGGGCAAACTAAAACCTTTGGAATTTTTATGGAACCAGAGATTTAAGTATAAGCAAATTTTGGCAGCAAACTAAATCTAACTATAGCTTTTAAAGACCAGATTCTTTCCAAATTGAATTATGCAGCAGTATTAAACAAGAGCAAAAATAACAAAAATAAGAGAAAGCAATGAATGATAACAGACCTCTTTTTATCAGGGTCAGAATAACAAGAGTTGGGAGGGACCTTGGAGGTCTTCTAGTCCAACCCTTGCTCAAGCAGGTAGCCCTATATCATGGGTGTCAAACTCATGGCGTCATGCTGCTGTCACATGATGTTTCACGATGTTTTTCTCATTTGTGGAGCTGGGGTGGGTGTGGCCTGCACTTGATGCATTCGGCCCTTGGGCCGCTAGTTTGACACCCCTGCCGTATACCATTTCAGACAAATGGTTGCCAAATCTCTTCTTAAAAACCTCCACTTTTGAAGACCCACAACTTCTGGAGGCAAGTTTGAAACAATTAATTGTTTTCCCTATCAGGAAATTTCTTCTTAGTTCTAGGTTGGTCCTTTCCTTGATTAATTTCCATCCACTGTCACACAAGCTTAGAGAACAATAATGATTTCTTAAAAATAAAGGGAGGGAGGTAAGGTATTATCTCTCAACATCACAGTGAAAGCTGGTCAAGTAGATTAGGGAAAACTGACAGAGAAGGGATATTGGAAATTCTATAATGTAAAAACAAACCATTCTTTCCCAATTCAGTTTAAAGAGTGATTAGAGGGCATAAGCCTGTTCAGCTTCTTCTTCAAGAACAAAGGAGGTTCCTAACTACTAGCCCTCTGAAGATTTCTAGACAAAATACCGCAAACAAAGCAGCATGATAGATTCATAATTTGGAGGTCTAAAACATCAGTCAAACCTTCTCTCAATCTTCTGTATATTGCTCCACCTTGCTTCAACACTACTCCACAGAGTTGCCTTCTCTGCATGCACAAACATGACTAGAAGACTGTAGACGGGTTGCAAAATAGATGCAAGGAAGCTTTAAGCAGCTGCATTATGCTACAGTACTACTGTAGTTTTCCTGCATGATTTCTCTTGCTACTTTTTGTTTGAATTAGAATCCTTGTCTACTTTTATAATAAGCTAGTACTTCCTCAAGAAAAAATAGTTGTACTGAGATTATGGATTTGGAAGAAAACATTAATTACTTATACAATAAAATCCTAATGACTCAGATTGTAATAATCATATTGCTTCTTACCTTCCACAGCTCTTTTGAAGAATACTTTGCAGCTGCCACATGTCAGGACACCATAATGACACCCAGAAGCCTCATCTGAGCAAACAAGGCAAAGCTTGGGAGGTGGTCCCGTAGTTGCTGAAGAGGTAGATGGTGAACTGCTCACATCAGATCTTACTCCAGGGCTAAATAAATATTTCAAATAAAATTACATTTCAAAAAGGAATCCCAACACAAGAAAAGTTATATGAATATTTCCAAAATTTATTTTTCTTTTTTGTTATGGGATCAAAAGGCAGTTCAGAAATAATAAGTTTATAAAATAAATAGATTTCATTCCTATTTATTTCTGAATTAGAAAGGAAATTTGCTAGGGTTTTTATCTTAGCAAATACTGTTAGAATATCAGCTAGAATCTACCCAAGACAGCTTTAATCATTTAAAAGCATTGTCTTGAGGCCATTAGGAACAACAGAATGCTTCAATATGTACATATGATACTTTCAGAGAGATAAAACCACAATACTTTCTTGAGGAGGAAGCATTACATAATTACTGGCACAGGAACAACTGGAACTGAGCTGGTTGTTGAAAGAAGTTAGAAATTCTGATGCAATCATTTCCATTAAATGTAAGTTAACATCAAAGTTATACAGCAACCTGGGTATTTATTTCTGAGACATTTGCTCTGAGTTAGAAACCAGATTCAATGACCTTCCAATTGACACTAAATTGCAGTGGCCAAAATACCCCCATCACTGATCATAATAGCTTAAGCTTCTCAAAGCTATAAAGCATATCTGGGGAGCCATGTTTTCTACATGTCTCACTCCACTTTAAATAATAACATGATTGAAATTATTTTAAAGTAATTTCATATGATTTCAGAAAACATGTAGGAAAACCATGTCAATTTAAGAATTATATCCATTCAAATAAGTAAATAAAGAATAATACTTTTTAACCAAAATTTTAATAATTTCCTAATTTTAAATTATTGCAGAATGGAAAGGGTAAAATTACTTTCTTATTTTATGTTCTTATAAGTTACTTTGCACTTCCTTTTGAGATAGTAATTTTTTTCTGTACTTCTATAATTTCATAGGATAGTTACAGGACTACACGTAGTTCTCAATTTACAATAGCAATAGCACTTAAGACTTCTATACCACTTCATAGTATTTTACAGAGGTTTATAGAGTCAGCATATTGTGCCCAACAATCTGGGTCCTCATTTTACCGATCTCAGAAGGAGGGAAGGCTGAGTCAACCTTGAGCTGGTGAGAATTGAACTGTCAAACTGCTGGCAGTCAGCAGTCTGTAGTGCTGAATTCTAACCAATGCGCCACCACGGCTTACAACCACAATTGAGCCCCAAATTTCTGCTGTTAAGCGAGACATTTGTTAGGTGAGTTTTACCCCATATACAACCTTTCTTATCACAGTTGTTAAGTTAATCACCAATGTTGTAAAATTAGTAACGAAGTTGTGAAGTGAATCTGGCTTCTCCATTGAATTTACTTGCCAGAAGGTTGCAAAAGGTGATCACATGACCCCGGGACACTGCAACTGTCACAAGTCAATTGCCAAGCATCTGAATTTGATCACATGACCATGGGGATGCTGCAACTATTGTAAGTGTGAAAAAAATCATAAATCACTTTTTTCAGTGCTGTTGTAACTTTGGGTGGTCACTAAATGACTGTTGTAAGTCGAGGGCTACCTGTATAATGTTGAAAGCAAAAAGAATCAGGATTGGAGTGCCAGATCTAAGCAATTACTGTCAGTCATAAGAAAAGCTATCTATAGTTAAAATTACAGGCAGAAAAGTGATTTAGAAATAAATATTTTTGATTTTTCAGAAACATTAAAAATTCTATGACTTTTCTTAATTATAAATTAAGCTGAAAAAATGAACTTTATTTGGGTTTGAGCTCCAAAAATTACTTTTTCTTAATGGCCTATGTAACCCTTTCCTCTATCACATTAATCAGCAACACAGATTCTTTTCTACTTAAACCTTCATATCCCTACCTTAATACAGTATTACAGATCAAATATATGAGCACGAGCTTCTACGGTTTATTATCACAAACAAGGTCAATAATAAGGTTATTAATAAGGTTTATCTTAGCTCACCAAAACAAGATTATTATGACAGTTTACAAAATATCCCCATAAATACCACCCAGAATATCTCAAGTTTATTTCTGAGATCCTAAAGTAAACTAGGAAACATTACAGGTAGTTTTTTGTTAACAACAGTAATTGGGACTAGAATTTCTGTCACTACATGATGCGGTTGCACAATGCAATGTCACATAAATACATTACTTAGCCACCGCAATTCCAGCAGTCCCCACAGCCATTGTTAAGCAATGACTTCCTCATGACTTCCTATGGGCTTCCAATAAGTAAAGTCAATGGGGAATTAGAGGCTTGGGGTGGCTGGTACTGGAGTGGGAGAACACATAAGCAGCTATACCAGCCTAATGCAAAGCTGCAGCTGTCCCTGGAGAGCAGTATGGTATGCAAGACCCAACCACCCCAAGCCAACTGCACAGCAGGGAGACCCAGCCACGCTGCCCTCGCCAACCTACACTCCATGGATTTTGTGTTCAGAGGGCTCTTCTTCTTGCTGATGAGGTGTGCCCAGTCTTGCCCTTTGCAAGGCACTGCTGGCTATGTAAGACCTTTTTTCCTGAGGTCTCGCAAGGAAACTGAAGAACCAGACCAGGTACACCACATCAGCTTGTGGGAGCAAAAAGATGGTGAAAGTCATCTGGGGGCAATGGAGCGCAAGGTAGAAGGGGGACAAAAGGGCAGAAATGGGGTGGGGGACTGAAGTGCCCCTGCAGTTCTAAAATGGCCTTCAAAGACCTGAATTTTGATCAGGCATTTTGGGCACTCCAACTTTGGCGGATTGGGTGTAAATATCACTTATTTAGCATTGTCGTAACTTCAAATTGGTAGCTGAATGAATGGATGTTAAGCAAGGATTTCCTGTAGTTTTAAGCAGCAGTCAATGTAACAGAGAAAGACATGATGCAAAATTTAGCTGTGTAGAAATGCTTAAATTATGGTTTGGTAACATGCAACATACACGATACCTTGAGGTTCAGAATGTTACAGTGAGAGAAACTGGAGCTCAAACATACATACACATCAGATTTCAGGGAGCCAATTTTAACAAGTCTAGAGAAACATTAGTCAGGATCTCATGCACCAAAATTGTCAGATCAATTAGAGCACAGGAAATTGAGAGCTTTTCAGAAATAAGATAACTGAAAGTGCATTCACTCGCCATTCCAATGAGAAGAAAAAGTGGAGTGGGGCAGCTGAGAAAATAGGATGTATAGGAAGTTCTGACTGAGGCATTTAGAGACATTTAGAGGAAATGGAAGATGGGCTTACGAGCAAATAGCTAAGGAACGAAAAAAAATCACAAAGGTTAAAACACAAATTGTGCATGTGTTTTAATTATGTCAAACAGTCAAAGGAACTGATGGATCCACTATTTGGGAAGGTTAGTAAGATAATTATAGATGACAAGGAGAAACAAAGGTCTTTTTATTCTTTTCCTCCAAAGGGCCATATGTTCAAATAGACCAAAGTAGAATAAATAACATAAGGAAAGAATGACAACCTAAAGTAAGTAAAAAGATGGTTAGGAATACAACTTTAAGTTCAAGGACCAGATCAATTATATCTATGACTCCTGAAGGAGCTTGAGAATATCATTTTAGGAGCCACTTTCTTTGCCTTTTTCTTCTTGGAGAGAATGGCTGGTATCATCAGCTCCAAATGACAAACAAGACATTAATGGCAATGCATCACTATGCATATTGAATAATGAACTCATGAGTTTAATAACCTTCTAAGAGAAGGATGTGTATTTCAACACTACGTGGTTGACAAAGCTGCTAAGAATGAAGGTGAGAGGCTGAGTTACATATGAATGAATCAAGCCACCTTGAGATCAACAACATACAGAGGCCTGACTGATGCATTGAAGGATAATGATTTTAGAAACATCGGAAGGTGCATCATAATATATGATGGAATAATGTCAGGATTCCAAGATGTATATATGGAAGTACCGCAATGCTCCATTTTTCATTACAATGACATGCAATCCAAATTGGCCAGAAATATAACAGAAACTTTTTTTAATCAGCAGTCAAATGATCAGCCAAAATTAATTGCAAGAGTATTCTATTTGAAGAGAAAGTGCGATAAACCAAAACGTGAGTGATCTGACACCATCTAAATGCCAGACAAATCAAACTCAGGTCTCTTTAGCTAGACTGAGTGAAAAAGACTGAAGCTCAACCGAGCACAGGAGGCGTGGTCAAAGAATGAAAAAAAAATACACTTAAGTCTCTGGCAAATAGATGAGAGATGACCCACGCATGGATTATACGAGCAGCACACTGGAAAGCATGTAAAATATTGGTGTGTTTAAAAATGACATTGTCATGATTCCAAGAATTATGCTTAATATTCAGAAGGGGAAGATATCTCTCTTTCAGGGACACAGATTCCAATACAGTCATGTAGAACGGAAGTTGGCTTACCTGAACGTTCATTTTCAGGGCGCTGCGACAATAATCCATGCATGGGTTAATCTCTCATCTATTTGCTCGAGACTGATTATAATTTTTTTTTCAATTCCTTGATCACACCTCCTGTGCTCCATTGTCTTTAGTCTTTTTCATGAAAGAGCAGTCCACAAGAGAATCTGCAGGAGAAAGAACAGAAGAAATCCACCCCGGCCAGGATCAGGAAGCCTAAAGGGTGGGTTGGATTATCGTCACAGCACTCTGAAAATGGATGTTCAGGTAAGCCAATGTCCGTTTTCCAGTGCGCTGCTCCAATAACCCATGTATGGGATATACCCAAGCTTAAGGACACTGGGCGGGGTAATGTCATCCAAGTAGCAGAGGATGCATACTGGAACCATGTGGACAGTTGCTGCCACCGCCAACAATTTGGTGAACGTTTGGGGCCGATGAGAAGCTGAATGGCATGGCTTGGTACTGAAAATGGTGATTGGAGTACGCAATGCACAAATACTTGCGATGTGCCGGGTAGATCGGGACATGTAAGTAGGCCTCCTTGAGGTCCACTGATTGTAAAAGGTCCCCCCTCCTGTATGTATCCCAGGATCAATTTCAAGGATTTGCATCTTGAATTACCTGTACAAGATAAAACAATTGAGTTGCTTGAGATTCAAAATCCCCTCCAGCCCCCTGAACTTTTGGGTTACTAGAAACAGGATGGAATAGAAACCGATTCTTTCTTGGTCTCTTGGTACCTGCTCTATGGCCCGGATATCCAACAAATGTTGGATCTCGTTGTCCATAAGTTGTTTCTCTATGGGCTGGCGTGAAACAGGGCACTGTAGGTAGTGGTTCTGGAATGGAATTTTAAGGTGAGGCTGAACTCCACCGTCCGAAAAATCCAAGCCTCGGTTGTAGAGGATGCCCACTGGCAGTGGAAATGTTGGAGCCGACTGCCAATGTGGAGGGGTGGCTGGGCGTCACTTGCCACATCGAAAGGGTTTGGTACTGCCCCATTGAAATGGCTTCTTCGTTGGGGGCTGTCGCCTGTTCTGATCCTGGAAAGCCTGCCTATCGCTGTGTCGTTCAAACCCCTGTGAGTAAGAGCACTGGAAATAGGACCCGCTGGGTCCGGAATCAGTCTGAAAGGGCTCCGAGTAAGGTGCATATCGGTGGTCGGGCCTCCTGTAAGAGGAAGGTAGTACCTTTCTTTTGTCCTTGTTCTCGATGAGTATTGGCTCTAGAGCCTCACCAAAGAGAGCTAAGCTCTTATACGGGGCCAAAGCAAGTTTCCACTTCGACTTCATTCAGTCCTCCAATTGCACAACCATAAGAGTCGGCGAGATGTTATTATGGAGGCCAAGGAACAAGATGCAAATTTTGCCACATCTAAAGATGCATCGGCCAAATATTCAGTGGCAGCTACCAGTTTATTAATGGTTTGGTATCGTCCTGTGCAAGATTTTCTTGCAATTGGCAAAGCCATATGAGAGATGCCCGGTTAAAAAATGAGGCTGATGTTGCGGCCTTAATGGCCCAAGCAGCCACTTGGTGTGTTTTTCTAAAAGAGAGCTCTGCCTTTCTATCTTCAGACTTGAGGCCTTCCATTATATCGTTGGAAAGGATAGTGGAAGAATGAGACTGGCTACCGGGGCATCCACAGAGGGCAATTTCAATAGCTCCTCAACTCGGGAGCAGAACAATAAAGTTTCTTGTCATGTCCGCTGGGAGCAGCCAGCGAACTAGGCTGACCCCATGGCCTTTGAATGACCACAGAGAAAAGTTTAGGGCAAGGAATAAATTCCTGCTCCTTCTTAGGTATCATAAACAAGTCCTCATGGGGGGCAGCTGAACCTTGAGGTTGATCAGGAAGATCGTCAACCACGTCAATATTGGTCGCCACCTTAGCCTTATGGAATAAGGATTTGAAGACAGAGGGACGAAAAAGTCCCATGAACACTGGCCTATCTGGCCTCAATCCCTCATCTTCAGAGAATTCCAAATCCTCTGGATAATCATCCTCCAGCGAAGTATCCTCACTGTAGGAGGAGTCTTGTTGTGAAGGAGAAACCGGCCTGCCAGACATATGTGCTGAAATCTGGGGCCACTAATGGTGCCTGACCACCCTGTTGAAATCCAGCTGCCAGCATTTTAGAGAGGGTGTCTGAGATCAAGGCTTGAATACTTAATGACTGGTCAGGACACGGTCCTCCCCCTGCATGGAGGTCCTCCCCCTGCACCCCACTGTGGTTGGGGTGAACGTAGCTTCTGGGGCTTCTGGTTGTTTATGTAGCCCTACTGGCACTGCACTCTGGCCCCCAAAAGGGTCTGCATGTGTTACTGCAGTCAATGGCTGAGAAGTAGTACTAGCCTCAGATGAAGCCCAACCCTGGGCGCCAGCCACCACAACATGTTATAGGGGTACAACAACAGTCTGATCAAGTGATATGACCTCACTGACAGAAGCACGCTGATGTTCTGCTGCTTGAGTGGTGTGTTGTGCCTATCAAATTGCTTCTCTAAGGCTTTATGACGCCTGGTAGCGTCCTTATCTGCCAGTCGCTTAGAAGACCCAGATGATGAGGGCCTAGCTTTGATTGACTTACTCCTGGTGGATTTTTTAGCCCTTTTAGAACCAATGTTCTAAAACCCTGTTTTGGTCGACGGGCTTTGGAAGGGCTAGCAGCCTGCTCCATATCAGAAGATAAAGCAGAATTAGACATGATAGTAATTGATGTAGCAAGGTTGTTGAAAGTCACAGGAAAAACCAATAGAGAATAATAGCCCCCAAAGGCCTAGAAAGTTATTCCTCCACAGGAAAAAGTGGCAAAGTCAGCTGACAAGGACACCACTGTTACAATGCCAGCTCTATAAAGAGACTGGTTTTAAGAGTACAATAGAAGAAAGGCCCCAGTGCAGCGAAGGCAAACCTGTCCACTTGGCATCGCTTCAAACTGCTGGAATGGTGATTGAAGGCCTCACTCGCAGCAGCAAAGCTCCGGGCCTCAGGGATACCAGGAATAAGGCACTGAAATCAAAACCGACCCCTTAAGCGCCGCTTCGCAAAAGGAAAAAACAGCAGGCCGATGCCTAGAACTCCATAAGACCGAAAACCAGGCAACAGTCAATAAGAAAAAGGCGCAAAACAGCTGGGCCTGTCAAAGCACCACCGCGGCCAATCCACAAACCAAAATGGTGGGCGTGAGCGGCAAACCACTCTCTTGCGCCACCGCGGTTGTTGCCAGTCCAAAATCTTTTGGTGTGAGGGCAGGCAAAGCTGAAGCCAAGTAAACCACCGAAAAAAGGAGGCGCAAAATCGCTGGGCCTCTCCAAGCACGCCGTGGCCGAAAAACAATCCAAAATGGCAGTGTGTGAGCATCAAACCACTCTCCATGGCCGTTGACAGATGAAAATATTGGTGCGAAGGCCGATCTGAGCCCTCCAAGTGCAACGAAGCAACACCTGGTCGTCAGAGTTTGCACCAGCACCCCGGGCAGTGACTCCGGAGCAGCCAAAGAAAGTTGGAGCTGCAATGATGGTGGTGGTTGTGCCAGCTGACTGGGAAACCAGCTCACTCACTGGCAGCCAGTCAAACATCGGAGGTGCCCTTAAAAAGGGACACAACTCCAGAATGCTGCCAGAGGAAGTCCAGGGTGGTGGAAGGCGCCTGGAGCCCCAGGGACGCCTAACACACCGGCGGCAGCACAAAGGAGATGTTAACAACTCTCCTACCAAATTCCAGATGCGCAGCTCACAGATGGAAAAAACAAAAATCCAAATTCGATAATCCAAGTATGAGAAATCTGACAATCTATTTGCCAGGGAAAGCCACTCCGGTCTCATCAGATAGACTGAGTGAAAAAGACTGAAGACAATGAAGCACAGGAGGCATGGTCAAGGAATTGAAAAAAAATTATATTCAGTCTCGAGCAAATAGATGAGAGATTAACCCATGCATGTATTATCGGAGCAGCGCACTGGAAAATGTGCTGATTTATCTGGAGAAAGTGATATTCCAGCATGGTATTTCAGCTGTATGTTGCATATTAAGGCGAGAAAAAAAGAAGCAAAAACATTACAGTATTCCTAAAGAATGACAGATCAACTACAAATATTGTCAATAAAAGTGTCCTTAGTAAAACAAAACACATCTATATTGTTACACATCTTTCTTCTTTAATAAAATTTAACGCATTGTAAGCCGCCCTGAGTCTCCGGAGAAGGGCGGCATATAAATCAAATTTTAAAAAAAATAAAATGCTTTTTTTATTTTAAAACCAAAATAATAGTGTTCCCCAGTGATCATTGTTTTTCTGTTTAGATAAGGAAATATCTCTGATAAAATGACCAAACAGCTCGTGGATTATTCAGTGATGTTTAACACGAATCTAGTGGCCACCTCTTATATATATATAAAAAAATTAAACATAGGAACCACATTACTTTATACACATTCTATGAAGTATTTTATAAGCACATTCTCAGATGCTAAGGTCTTGAAGATAACCTTCAAGATATTTACAAACACTCACTGAGGTAGGAGTTGGGGCATGTATTTTTAAAATTTTCAAATCTGAAACTATGGCTTTTTGAGAGTTTATGAATAGATTTATAATATTCTGAAAGTGAGAGGTAATTGTTGCTCTTTATACCTGCGTGTGCAAGAATAGAATACCTATCAGCGAGTGTATCAGCCTTTCAAATGATTTGTGAAGTCCCTAAGAATCACTGTCACTGCTAGAATAAAAACAATTCTGTTCTGCATTTATTAAATTTTCAAAGTGCCATATATGACAGAATGTGCTATTAAAGTTTTGAGCATTTCCTTTACTGCCAACCACAGGAAAAAAACATTGAAATAATTTCTTTTGTAAAGATTAGGGCAAGTGAAATATAAACTTTGTATTATACAACTACGTAGGAATATATATATATACTTCTTCGTAGGGTTTATGTGTGTTTTTCTTCTAGCCAGGTTTTCCCTACGTAGCCAAGGTTTTTTTGTAGCTCCAACTCAGTAGAATCACATCTACTCGGTTCTGGGCTTTTTTCCTTTCTAACACCTAGCAAGCTCTAACTGCTAGGTGGGAGACCTAAATAGATCCATTTCTAGCTCGTTAGCTGTCATCAGTAGGCCACACTCATATCCTCCCTGTAAAGGTACAGTATCAATTTTCTTATTTCTTCATAGGGTTTATGTGTGTTTTTCTTCTAGCCAGGTTTTCCCTACGTAGCCAAGGTTTTTTTGTAGCTCCAGCTACACAGCTAAAACACACATAAACCCTACGAAGAAGTAAGAAAATTGATACTGTACCTTTACAGGGAGGATATGGGTGTGGCCTACTGATGACAGCTAACGAGCTAGAAATGGATCTATTTAGGTCTCCCACCTAGCAGTTAGAGCTTGCTATATATATATATTCAGTCTGATATGGTTATCATAGCAATGATTCTATATTATAAGGCTCAAAAACAATGATGTTTCTTTAATTCATTATACTCAGGGAAGAAAGTACAGAATATAGAAGTTTTTACAATATTTGCATATACGTTTACTTTTACAGCTAGATATAATCACGTTGGCATTTCTGATAATAAACACTTTTTATCAGAAGATATCATCCAGGTCATGGTTGTCCAAAAGACAACTGGACTTTCTGGTTTTTCTTTGAAGATGTTTTGCTTCTCATCCAAGAGAGCTGAAGAAGCTTCTTGGATGAGAAGCAAAATGTCTTCAAAGAAAAACCAGAAAGTCCAGTTGCCTCTTAAAAAAGCACCGTTGGGACAATATATATGCTAGTTTTCCTATGTCAGAATTGCTGCACTGTAATTTCATCAGACTAGTATTTAAAGCAGGCATGCTTTTTATCCTCCTTTAGATAATCATTATTATCCCAGTAAATTTGTTAATTACTTGTCTGTTAAATATTGCATGAAATTATCATGCCACATATACATCCAGTTACAGATCTGGAACACTTCCTGTGAAGTCAGAAAAGGGATTACAGTAATTCAACCACAAAACATTTTGCACAATTCTAATTGTAATTCTGGTAATGTCTCAAAGCATATGGACACATTTCTTAGGTAACAAGATAAGAATAATCCAGAAACAGTTCTACAGACGAATGGCATAATTTTTGGTTAATTCCTGGTTTGATTTCTCAATTTCTTATGCCAACAATCAGAAGAAACAAAGATAACACAAAACCAATAAGGAATAAAGTAAAATGCCAACTAAAGCTCTAACAAGCCATATTTCAAACAAACCATGATTCATAAGTCAATTGTGGTTTCAAAATGTAGTTTTCTGACAAAACAGAATCATAGTTTCATTCCCATGGTGAATTTTCACCTTAAGCTAAATCAAAAACAATTAATATTATGCTTGGAACTGTACGCAAAAAAGGCTGAGATTCTTTATTCTATTCTTGGAACCTATAAAATATTGATACCAACATTTAGTTATTGAATACACAGGATTCAAAGAGCTCCATGTTCAGACACTGCAGCAGTGGTCCACATTTCCCTGTCTGATTTGTAGAATTATTTTTTAAAAAGTAATTAAAAATATTAAATGACAAGCTGATATTTTCCTAATAGTTATTATTCAAAAAAGGAAGGAAGGAAGGAAGGAAGGAAGGAAGGAAGGAAGGAAGGAAGGAAGGAAGGAAGGAAGGAAGGAAGGGTTTGCAACTTGGTGCTAATAAAAAGGCACAGCTATTGGGGATAAAGAGAGATTTTGACAAATAGATAAAATGCCCACCAGAAGGTTCACCAGTTTTTGCTTTTAGCAAATGGATACTTTGTCTCTGGATACTTGTTATCACAGCTATTTTGTTATAGCCCACAAATTCCTTTTAAGGATTCAAAAATGCCACTTTCATGAAATGTTTGGGAGTACAGCACACATCAGGAGTTGCATTATTATTCAGTTCTAAGACAGATTTTCATGAAGTGGATTTTGGATGCTCTATAGAAAGAAGTAAAAACATATACCAGTATACTGTTTTAATTACAGAATACTTTCAGTGGTAGAAGGCATAAAAGCACCCCAAAACTTATTCCAGACTGAATTAGAAGACTTTAAAATAACAAATGTGGTTCAAAGTAAGCAAGGGCAAATGAGTCATATCTGTTGTAAAAATTCAAATTTTATATATGTATCAATGGGTTTGAATTGGCAGTGACTCATCGGGAAATGGATCCTGGGAATCAATTTGGGTAGATGAATCATATTCTTAAAATAGAACCGAACATATATTGAAGTGGCATTATGATTTGAAAGAATAAAACTGCCAATAAAGTAATGATTTTGCACAATATAACTACACTTGGAATACCATGACAATTCTGTTTACAGGCAGTCCTTGACTTACAACTATTCATTTAGTGACCTTTTGAAGTTACAACACTGAAAAAAGTGACTTATGACTATTTTTCACACTTACAACCTTGTAGCAACCCCATGGTCATGTGATCAAAATTTGGATGCTTGGCAAATGGTATGTATTTATGACAGTTGCAGTGTCCCGGAGTCATGCGATCATCTTTTGCAACCCTCTAACAAGCGAAGTCAATGGGAAAGCCAGATTCACTTAACAACTGTGTTACGAACATAACTGAAGTGATTTACTTAATAACTCTGGCAAGAAAGGCTGTAAAATGGGGCAAAACTCACTTAACAACTGTCTTGCTTAGAAACAGAAATTTTGAGCTCAATTAGGATTGTTAAATCAAGGACTATCTGTTTTGGAGATTTGGTTATAAAATACAAACACACACACACACACACACACCACTTGGGAGGAATACACCTTTTATCCTGCCTTTATTATTTTTATAAATAATTGAAAGCAGGGAAGGTATCTAATAATCCTTCTTCCTCGCATTTTCCTCACAACAACCCTGTGAGGTGGTTGGGATGAGAGAGAGTAACTGCCTCAAAGTCATCCAGCCAAGTTTCAGACCTAAGGCAGGACTAACACTCACAGTCTCCTGTTTCTATGCCTTAATCAGTAGATCAAATATAATTATACATTATATAAAAGAAAAATTAATATAAAGTAAGAAAAAAAGAAAAAAGAAAGAAACCAAAAAGAAAGCTAAAAGTACAAGCAAGGGAAAGAACTAAAAGAAAAGTAGAAAAGAAAGAAAAAAGATACAAAGAAGTGGCTTTCAACTGCTTCACTGCAGTTGTAAATACAATTATATTTTAAACTCTCTCTCTAAAGTTGTATCACAACTCTCCCCTTTCTATAATCTGTCCTGTTTAATCAACAAAGACATAAATCACAAGTCATTTCTTTTTATTTTTAAGCAAAACGCCCACAAGGAGTTTACAGTCAATAATAAATATAGATGTTATCTTTAGTTAGTTTAACCATAGCAAGATATGTTAATTTCACCCAATCATTTCTCCATAGTGGGTTGTATTGAATCTTTCCATTTTTGTCCATAATAGTAATCTCTTTGCAGTAATCATATATAGCCTGATGGCGAACCTATGGCACGCGTGCCCAAGGTGGCACGCAGAGTCAACTTTCCGGGCATGCAAGCTGTCGCCCAACTCACCTGCAGCTGCACATGCACACACGCCCCAGCTGGTGTTCAGGACTTTGGTGCCCATGCATGCAATTCAGGGGACCCAGCTGGTCTTCAGAGCTCTCCTGAGCATGCATGTTTGCGCATGCACATGAGAGTACTTGCGCAGTGCGCGCATGCACAGATGGAGTTTGAGCAAGTGCATTGCATGTGTGAAAACCACGTGCATGCGCAGATGGTGCAATTGCGCACGCAGCGCATGGGGGAGCCGTGTGAAAGTAGCGTGCATGCACAGATTGTGTGGTTGCATGCACAGTGCATGGGGGTGCACAAAAGCATGCGCATGCAGATGGTGCGATTGTACGCACAGAGCACAGGGAGGAACTGCACATTAGCACAGATGGCAAGCACACGCGCAAAGCACGTACCTATTCATCACTCGGTGAGTAAAAGGTTTGCCACCACTAATATATAATATTAAAACAATCTTCCATGATTTTTATCTCTGTATCTAATAATTCTAAAAGGAATAGTTCTGCTTTCAACTGAATATTAACCTTTAAGGTTCTCTGTATCTGTGTAGGCATTTGAATCAAAAACTTTAGCTTTTTTATATGTCCACCAAGCATGATAGAATGCACTAATTGACTGATACTTGAGAGGATTCTAGAGCTATTCACAAATGTTGTGGTAATTTTCAGAAGTCAGCATGCATTTATCAACAGGTTTTCTACAGGTAATCTTTGCATTGTGATAGCAATTAGAACCAGAATTTATGTTGCTTAGCAGCATACAGTGGTCACAAAGTTCAATGTCACGTGATGACATCATTTAATGATAGAAATTCCAGCACTCTTCATTGCCATTGTTAATGGAATCACACTGATCGACAGCCAAGAACCCAATCAAACCAAGCCATTTCCAAATTTGTTCCTCCCTGAGCCTTGGTTCTTCCAAGGTAAGGATCTACCTGCCTTTCAATTCCACTACAACTTGTCTTCTGGAGCAGCAAGCTCAGAGAATTCTTGGCCCACAGTGGCTCTGAGGCGGCAAGAATCCGTGAGCTGCAGCCACATCAGTCTGGCACTGCAGCATGGCATAAAACCCCAGGCCCCCTGTAATCGAAAGAACCTGCTGCCCCGATTTGCACCATTTTCTTGCTTTGCTGCTGACAAGACATCCTCAGCCTAAGTCCTTAACAAGGCAGCTGCTGGTCAGCAAAGCTCAGGCCAGAGGGCAGGGGGCCAAATGGGGAAAGAAAGGGAGGAAATAAGTGGGTGGGGGAGCTGACGCACCCTTGAAGTTGTAAGCATGGGTGGTTATCAAGTACCGAAAGTCTGATCTAATCACATGACCCAAGGGAGCATTGCAACAGCAATACTTTTGGGAACTGGCCTTAAGTACTATTCATTCAACACCTCTGTAACTTTGAACAGTTGAACAAATGTTTGTAACTTGAGGCCTGCCTGTAGCCTGACTACTATTACTACAGTCCTGTCAGGAGCACCAAACCGCTTCCGAATTGAAAGGATTGAATGGCAACATCACCATTGTCCAGAGGATGCCTAGTTGGGGTCTCCTATTTTATTTTATATTGGATAATTTCCAGGGTAGATTAGGGTAATGTAGCCCTAATCTGTCTTGATTTTAGCAAAGCATCAATATTCTATGGTTTTCTGGGAAGCAAACTAAGTAATGTGTTCCAAATGATGTGACAATTAAGTAGACAGGTGGATGAATCAAATATCATCTTTTATTAATCGACTGTTTCTCCTCAAACTAGTAGTACAGATTGGAATGTCACAAGGACCAGTCTTGGACTCTCTAGTTCAGGCCTGTCAAACTGGCAGGCCACGCCTACCCTGGCTCTGCAAAGGCAAAAAATGTCACGATATGTGACGATCCGGCCCGCGACGCGATCGAGTTTGATATCCTTGCATCTAGTTTTTATACTTTTATTAAAGATCTGGGTAAAAAGATAGAGATAATGCTTACCAAAGGAAATAAAACCAAATGCACAGATGTAGAAGGTGGAAACTCTAGCTTGGTAATTGTAATGATGGGGGTGGGGGGGAGAAACTTAGAACAGAGATTGAAACTGAATATGAAATATATAGATAATAGTTGCTGTCTCTTCCAAAATGAAAAGATTTTTCTACTGATCTATTACTTCAACTGAAAAATCAACATCTGAGTCATTCAAGACTTTATACTCATACACACTTGTGCTGAACTGGTCTACTGTTGCAAATGTTTTGCTACATTTCTGCAATGCTATTATGTAGATTCTAGCATCTGATTCTCTCTTTTGCCTTACAGGAAACAAATTCAAATTACAATATATGAAACATTTTCAGGAACTATTTGATAGGGTAGCTGCCTAGATATTTTGGATTTCAACTCACATGCTGGATTATAAACCAGAGTGCCAAATCCATAAAGACAAATTTTGCAAAGAAAAAATAAAGTCTGTGTTAAAAACTAAAACCAAGCAATTCTTTTAGATAACATATATAAAAAGTGTACTCTGCAATTCTAGATAAAGTAAAATAGCAACCTGATATGTTCATTCACATTTAAAGCATCTGAGAATATTTTGTTCAATACCCCACTTAGTATCTCATAAGCAGAGGATTAGGTACCTTGAGGAAAAAACAAAATGTATACAAAACCAAAGATTTATTCGGAATAAAAGTCTTAAGCTTATAATGAGCTATTAAGAAATTCCTCATTCTAGCTTAAACTAAGAATCCTCTGTTTTGAACTTTATATTCACTTTAATCCTAATCTAGTTTTAAGAATTTATAAGCACGTACAATTATCCCTGGTTTGTGTCCAAATCTGCAATAAAGTCAATTCTTTGAAGGAATGACACAGCCGCAAAGGTATGGAGGTTCTATTGTACCACTAATTTGTCTATTTGAAGTGGTTTTCTAAAATGTTAAATTGATAAAATATAAACCAGCAGGCAAAGAACAAAGGAAACCCTGGTCCTAGGCTTTGTTCCATCTTTCAGTAAGCTCTTATTAAAACCTCTGGTAAAAGACATGGTTTTAGAAGGATTAACATAGGAACCAAATTTATGGTTGTGCATTTAGTGTAATAGTTAGGTAATATGTTTTGTGAACAATTCCTATCTTTCTTATATCTTCAAGCAGCCTTTCATTTTGATGAATTTCAGAGTATATACAGGAAAGATTTTTTTAATATAGCTATGTGTACAAACTACCTTTCATTCACAGCTTCAGGCTGACATATATGGTCAGAAATTGATTAACAAGATGAAACTAAAAAAGGAATATTTTAAAAATACAACAAAGATATAAAAGAATCAAGTAAATTTAGCAAGACTAAAAAAATGCTTGAGGACCTTTGCATCAAATCATGTAAAAATCATCATGCCAAAAAGATAGGCTTTCACATCATGCCATTTACAAGTAGTCCTTGAGTTACAACCATTAGTTCAGTGACTGTTCAAAGTTATGGAAGCACTGAATGAATGCTACAGCACTTATGCCTGAGTCCCCAGAGTTACAGATGGTACAACTTCATTTCACAGGATCAAAATTTGGATGCTTGACAGCCCACCTTAACTTACAACCTCAGGGAAGCTTCAAATCCCCCTACCTGCCTATCTCCCCCACATCTTCGCCTGCACTCTAAGGCCTCTGCTGACCTGGGCTCTGCTGCCCCAAGATGATCTTTGCCATCTTCTTGCTCCTGTGGTTGCCAAGTACTCCTAGCCTGGCACTTCATGAGACAGCTATTGGCTACCTAAAGCTGAGATTGTGCATGATGGTTTCCTTGCAAGGCCTCGGAAAGAAGGCCTCATCTGGCCAGCAGCTCCTGGTGAAAGGCAAAGCTGAGAATGCCTCATCAGTAGCAGGAGCAAGAAGACAGCGAAGTTCAACTAGGGTAGCAGAGCACAGGGCAGTCAGGGGTGGCGGTGGTTGGGCTTTCCACTATGCTACTAGGCTGGGGCTTCTCAGGCCGGGAGAGACGAAGCCAGAAATGGCTTGTATCAGGATGGATCATGGGCTAACAATAGCAACAGGGAATGCTGGGATTGCTGTGGCTAAGTGATATGCCATCATGATGTTGAACTTTACGATTACAGATCCTACAGGTAGTCCTCACTAACAAATTGCCCTGTTAACCAACTGTTTGAAGCAGGTGTGGGTTCTACTTACCTTTACTACCAGTTTGCAATGGGGCCATGTGCGTGCGCTTCTGTGCATGTGCAGAAGCTTTCTGGTAACATTGGGGTCGGTGGGTGAAGCCTCCCGCCCATTTTACTACTGGTTCTATTATAGAACTGGTCTGAATCGGGGGCAACCAATCACTGGTTTGAAGTTATGATTGTGCTGAAAAAGTAATTTTACAACAGTCGCTGGTCCCCACAATCACATGATCGAGATTTGGGCACTTTGGAACCGGCAGACATTTAACACCATTGCAGTGTCCTGCAGTCATGTGATCACCATTTGCATGCATCACAACCGGCTTCCAACAAGCAGAGTTAATGGAGAAACTGGCAGTAAAATTTCAAGTCACTGCCATGTGATGTCTCGCTTAACAACTACAGGTGATTTGCTTAACAACCACAGCCAAAATGAGGTTATAAGTCTGTTCTGGTCACATGATGTGTTGTTTAATAACTGTGTCACTTAGGTTGCTGGTCCCAATTGTGATTTTTAAGGCAGGATTAACTGTACTACATTAAAGATTCCAAGTTCCAATATTTGCAATATACAGACAAAAATTCTGATTTTGGATTGTTCTATCAAACCCTAATATTATTTTATCTTTCTAGAAATGGGTCAGCAGTATTTGCAAGTATATAAAGAACCTCTATGTATACAAAGAAAGCTTCTGATTTCTTTTTAGCTTCAACAGTAGAGGGAGCTATGAGTATAAGGAGGAGGTAACTGAAATGCTCTCTTGAGTATATACTCCACTGGAAATCTGGCTTTAGTCTATATCCACTAAGCAACTGTTTAACATTCTTCCAGAATTGGGCATTTATTTATTTCCAGTTTTCAACAAAACCACTGGTTCACTTAGCAACCACCCTGTGTTCATTTAAGAATTGTGCCGGCCACTTAATGACCGCCACAAAAAAAAAAGATTGTAAAATTGGATTGGTCACTTGACCCATGTCTTACAATTGTGACAAGTTAGGACTATGATGGGTAAACTCCATAATGATCATAACTTGAGGACTACCTGTACTGTTAACATAGCTACAGATGAATTAGAGAAGTTCATTTACATTTAAATATGTTTCAGCCAGAAAATTAGCTAATACATCAATGAAACACAAATACTTCATTATACTGCCCTAACTGAAAGTAATCATATTAATATAGTAAGGGCATTTAATTCTCAGATTTTTTTAATAAACTGTGAAGTAACTATAAACTCAGCAAGGAATCTTAATATTTTAAAAATATATTTTTCTATCTCAACCACAAGTTTAGAAATGTAATGTATTTTTATTTCACTTAATAACAAGATCAGTTAAAGCAGCTGGCACAAGACCCATTTGTTTATTTAAAACATTTATGGCCTGCCCACTATTCAAAGACTCTTATAGTAAATTTTTATTCATAAAATGAGAAGTGTAACTTTTATGGGCTTTCTCTCTCTGCCCCTCCCTTCTCTCCCTCTCTCACACACATAGAGGCAACTCTTAGCCACTACCTAGATTTTCAATTGAGTCCATTCAACCATCTTGTTGCTGGTTGTCCTCTTCTCGTTCTTTCCTCCCCATATTGGGAAGACAGCTAAGTCTTGGTGCATGGTCATTTGAGTCTGGTAGTTTACATCTCAAGAGAGAACTCTTAAGTTGATTTAATCAATGATTGATTTGTTTCTTTTCTTAGCTGTCCATACTTGTAAGCCCTTGATTTATATCCATAACTGAGCCCAAACTAAGGTTGTAAGTTGTGCTGGTTGTTAAGCAGGTTATCATGTGACTGCGCCCAATTTTACACCCTTTTTTGCAGCAGTCATTAAGCAAATATGTTGTCATTGAGTAAACCTATTGCCTGCAATGGCCATTTTTTGACAGTAACTGGAAATAAAGTCAGTTTCCAGCAAAAAAGGTTATAAATCACAGTCACATGGCTGCAGGATGCTGCAAATGGCCCTAATGTGGGCTGGTTGCTGAGTGCCCAAAATGCAATCATATGGTCGATGGTGGGGTGGTGATGAGGCCATTGGAACTTGGAATCTGGGTCATAAATACACTTTTTGGGGTCTATCCTAACTTCAAATGGTCACAAAATGATAGGTTGAGGGTCACTTCAGGAGATTTTCACTCTGGAGTATTTTCCAACAACAAAGTTCAAATGAATCAATATTCTTCCTAGCCCGCTTCTTCAAAGTCCAACTTTAGCTTCCACAGAGTGTCACAGGGAAAACCACTGACTGCAATATCTAATCTTTGTAGTTATAAACACATCATAGCATTTCATTACTGTTTCCAAGGCTTTCATGGTTGCTCTTCCAAGTGCTAGTTTGAGCACTGAGTACTCTGAGTACTAGGCATCACATTTTTAGAATGATTTGGAGAAACCTGAACAGGTTCAAGGAATTTCAAAGAGGAATCAAGTGACTAGAAACTAAATCCTATGAACAGACACTGAAAGGGCTGGGTCTCTTTGGCTCAGAGAAAAGATTACTGAAGGGGGAATGATAATATCTTTTTAATACATGAAGAGGAACCACTTAGAAAGGGTTTTAGTCCTTTCCCTTCATAATCCAGGTGCAAGTTTCAGAAAAATGGATTTAAGTTATGAAACAATAAAGACATAGTGGGCTTCCCTTCCATGGAACTGTTCAAATGGAAATTAGATGTCCATCAAGCTAGGCACTAACAGGACCTGCATTCAATAGCCTACTGGCTTATTACAATTCTATTGGAGGAGACGACAAAGGCTGAGCCTGAGGGAGGGGTCAAATGCATCATCACTCTCAAGTCCCTTCATGTCCACAAAAGATCTAAGTCTAGCCCACCTTGAATTCTGTTGATTCTTATCTACTGCCAATTTGCTTTGACTGTTAGTAGTTCAGATTCTTATAGAGAACTTAAGTTTGAAATAAGCCTATGTATTCATTTGAAATGCCTGGATTCTTGATTTCCCATGTTTGACATCTATTATTCCAAAATGCTAAGAAGATACATCAATCTTGGCGAACAATTCAAAACTCAAGACAATGTAAGAACCATATACAACAGAATTTTATAAATCCTCAGATTACTAATTTTGCTTAATATAAGAAAGAAAACCATTTTAATAAAATTAATTAAGAATCTTATTCATATATTTGAATGGAAAGCAATACTAAAAGCCTGCTTTTTGAGAAAATGGATTTGAACATATCAGAAAAAATATTTATAAATTTTATATTTTAGGATCATACTAAAGGAATGTCACTTTACAAAGACAGTTGCCAGTCTACTTGAAGTTTTATAAACAATGACTCAGCGTTACATTTTAATTAGGAGGCTGTTTTGAAATCAACATAAAATACATTTAAAATATTAATTTAATTCAAACAGAATGTGTGTGTGAATAACATAAATTTAACTAGTGAGAAAAATTCATTAATCTTACTGCTTCAAGAAAATAGTTTGTTTGAAAACTACCTTGCCACTTACACAGCACAGATATTACTGTTTCTACCAATATATATTTGCCAATAACCGAATAAAAAGTAATCAAGTGATTGATGTACCAATCCCAATTTTAAACACAATGAGGCTAAACAGGCTGGTTGAACTATTTGTATAATACCTACTATTCCTTTCATAAATGACTAATATAAATAGGGTGGGAGTGACAGTCCTCTAAAATTTGGACATCTTCCTTGAAATAGTTCAAAAAAATAATTCTTGATAGGAACAATGACCTAGAACAGTGGTTCGGGGCGGGGGGGGTGGGGAGGAGACGAGAACTAGCTATTGCAAGCAATAGGCTGGCGTGCGTGCAAGGGCCGGCCAGCCACTTACATGGCCCAGTACCAAACGGGCTCAGTCATGGGCTGCGGGCAAGGGGTTGGAGACCTCTTATCTACACAACACCAAACCTTCCAGAAATCTAAACTACAACACAACCTATAGAAAGCCTGGACAGCAGTATACATTATTGGTAAAGCAAGAAAACCAGGCAACGGGAATAAATATAAACAACTTGTACACAAGTCTTTCCAAGCTGATGCCTTCCTGCTGTTTATATTGTGCAGCAAAAATAGTTCTCCATATTAATTAGATACGTTAATTAGAACATATCTGGAAGACACAAGACAGGAGAAGCTTGTTGTATGAGTTAGACTTGTCCTGAAATGCCCAAGCTTCCTTTAATTCCTACACGTCAAAAAACAACTATCACATGCATACATTAAAAATCCATCACTGGCAGCAAACTGTTTAACAGGTACCTCAGGCTACTATTGAGGTAGCAACCTTTAATATTTCGCTCTGGATACCTAAAATGTGAAATAGTAATAAAGGATAATATAGTATCCAAAACATTTCACACATTTTAAAGAGCTTCACTTAGAAGTACACTCAAGTTTAATTAGAATTACAGCATCACAAGTATTTTTATAATCAAAATAACTAAAGATAAAGTTGTAAGTATTTAAAAAATTATCCATTCCATTCTATAAAACAAGATTTTTCTTCTGATGATAGTACAAAGAATGGACATTTTTAACTTTTGTGCATGTCAAGTTGGTTACAATAAAACAAAGCAATTGATTGATTGATTTTTTTGCAATTAAGTGCATTATCTCTTAATTTCTATATGGTTGTGCAAAAATATACACCATCGAATAAATAATTCTAAAAAAAGTCTGAATAAACGTATATTGTAAAATCATTCTGTATTTGCTTTCAGCAAGCTCAAGCTTGAAATGTATTGTCTGCTGAAATCAAATTAAGAATAAAAAAAATGGGATTCAAGTCTTTCATTTTGCTACTACTGCTTTACTGAAAATGAAGTTTAGAGGTTTTGTTTTTATTCCTATGATCCAGATGTACAGACAGTACATCAGTCACCTGTTGCCTGGAACGTTAACTGATAAAATCTAATTGTGAAGAGAAATGCTATCAATAATAAATTTTAAATTTTAGTAACAAGAACTTAAAAGGCCAGATTCTGTTGCTCACTATACCATGTAATTCACTTGGTTATTTTAAGCAGTCATTATCTCAGCTTAACCTACTTGACTGAGATGTGCAATGTTGAAGAAACAAGTATGCCACATTGACTTAATAAACATTATGCAGGGTGTAAATATAATTAATAAATGGTTTTTATTATAGTCTTCATTACAATTGTGTTCCCATAATTATTTTTCTCCAAACTCTAATATTTTCATACCTACTTAAACATATTTATAAAGAATTAGCAATTAGGAATCTACTGTTTCTGTAGGTATTTTGCTAGCAGTTACATTAACTATATAAGTAACAGGTGGGAAAAATAAAAGAGTCACTGTGGTATCTATTTAAAATTTAGGCAGAACCCATTTTCTGACTTGATGCCATATATATTTCTCTTGTTATCTTATACATAACAGCTCTATCCATGTTTGCTATACTAATAAATTGTTCTCTAAGAACATTATTCTTGTAGATAAAATTATAGTGGTTCTTTTTCTCTACTTATTGACTCTATAATTGGCTTTGGAGACACAGCAAAGTGTTTGTCATACAAAAGATTTCCCAACTAGATGTTTCCAGATTTCCTGGGCTAGTAGTGATAACAGAAGATAAAATCTAATACATTTGGTGGCCAAAGTTAAAGAAAACTAGTTTTAGAGTTTAGTTAACACAAGAATCTTATTGAATTCTTATTGAGATACAAGTCACTTTGAACTGAGCTAACTAGAACAGAAAGACACGAGAACTATAAGAGTTAGAGAGTCACTATAACTTATTGTGACAAAATTAGCCACAGTTTGTAGAGATATGTGTGCAAGGTCCATAATACCAATAAGAGGAAATGTATTATAAAATAAAAGCTTTGGTATTAAGTGAGAAAAAATTGACACAGGAAATTAACCCTAGGGACAAGTTAAGAGATATTTGTCAATAATATAACGATGCCTGAAATAGTGAACAGGATATGAGAGCAGATTGCAAATTTAGATTTCAACTAGTCTAAATAATATTCTGCACATATGTACATACCAATTAGCTGGCAAATTAACTTTTTACAAAAAAGCAGCAAGGAGTTTTTTGAGGATTTGAGGCACTGCTTCTATCCAGTTACATGTACCCATCCCATCAAGTCTAGCAGAAGATGCATGTTACAGTCCCATCTGCTAAGGACTGCAATCTGCTGTGGTCCAGAAAGAGAATATTTTCTATGTGGCGCCTGACCTGTAGAACATCCCAAGAGTTTAGACTTTCCCTAGGAATCTAGCTGTGGTATAGAACTTGTCCAATGATTGTACTGAATGTTATGAATAAATTATACTCTTCTGCTGATTATATTTTTATGTTTTCAATATATTTATAATAATATTTAACATGGTTTTGTATATTTGTTTTTTTTTTTATTGTTTATTGGGTTTTGGGTCCTTTTTTAAAACTATTGTATCCAGAGTCATCTATGAGAGATGGTGGCCATATAAACTGAATGAATAAGTGAAAGTATATTTACATATAAGTACATTTATATTGCATGACTGTAGCCCTTGAGATGCTACAGGATAAATCCGAGGATGTTCTGAAAGCTTCAACTGCATAAGGGGCAAGTTGATGTCACATATTCCTTTCTGCCAGTTGAGGCTGGTACTCAACAGCACAAAACCCAATATTAAGAAGAAGCAGAAAGAAGCACTATAACATGAGGCTTATAACTGCAACAGATTCAAAGTTTTCCCTAATCTAACATTGCAGTGCATCAGCTCAATAGCTGGTGTAATCTCCCCTTCTCCCCATAACACTCAGGAAGAATGAAATGCTTCTCAAAAGGAAAATGCTAGCAGAAGACTCCAAGCAAAGAAAATGTTACATCCCTTCATCACTTTAATACTATTGGACTACCAGGGGAAAGACCTTTGAGAAATGAAGCATATTGTGTTTAAAAGCAGGATTACACTAAAATAATATAATATAAACAAAATAAATTATTTATTTTCTTGATCTACAGAGTCTGCCTGGAGAAGACTGCTAGTTTTCTTAGCCATGTTTTTTAAAATGGTCTACCATTGCCTTCTTCCTAGGACTGAAAGAGAAACTAGCTGAAGGTCACTCAGCTGGCTTTGTTACCAGGACTAAAGTGTACAGTCTCCTTTGTAACCCTGGTGCCTTTATTCACTACAACCAAACTGACTTTCCCAAAAGAAAACTTCAATGCATTTAAAAATTATGCAGGCCTTCTAAGTACTGCATGCTTTAGCACAATCTACTGCATCAAACCTGAGAGACATAAAAAGGATCCTGAGGTTATAACTTTACTGTAATTCAAATAAATATACAGATGGAAGCATGTAATTTTTCTCAGTCAGTTCACTAACTGGGACTAATAAACAGAACCGTAATTGTAATTTTATCCAAAACATAGTAGTCACAATATGTGATATGTATTTATTTTATGAAAAACTATTGTTTATATCATCTATTTTAACTTTCTATCACTTTAATTTCTTATAGAAAATTACAATTTCAAACGCTATTCAAAGGAAACCTCATCTAAAATAAACATATATTTCTATCAAGTGAGTTTTACAGTTCTGTTATCTCAAATTTATTTTCTTCATTGATTTCAAGTGGATTGTCTTATTTTTAAACAATCACATATGCTATAACTTACCACTAACAACATTTACTATCTTTTCCTCCTGTTCTTTCCATTTTTCCATGACTGAAAAGCCCCGTATCTGTTTAAAGGTTATGCAATGCATTAAAAAATATAATGTATAACATGAGAGTATATAGACATGAGACAAATTGTTAACAGCAGTTACACCTTTTGCTTAGCTCAGACTACTGTAAAAACTACTCCAATCTATGTCTTGCAGGTTGCCTCCACATAAACATACAAGTAGTCCTTGACATACAACCGTTTGTTTAGTGACCATTCAAAGTTACAATGCACTGAAAAAATTGGCAGATGACCATTTTTCATACTTATAACCATTACAGAATCTCCATGGTCACACAATCAAAATTCAGATGCCTGGCAAGTGATTCATATTTATAATGGTTATGGTGTCCTGGGGTCATATGATCACAAGTCCATGGGGAAGCCAGATTCACTTAACTGTGTTATTAACTTAACAATTGCAATGATTCATTTAACAACTGTGGCAAGAAAGGTCATAAAATGTCTAGTTTAATGAAAAGAAGGACTGGGGTGACATGATAGCAGTGTTCCGATAGCTTAGGGGTTACCACAAAGAAGAGGAAGTCAAGCTATTCTCCAAAGCACCTGAGGGCAGGACAAGAAGCAATGGATCGTTCAATGTTAAATGATCAGTTTAAAAATAATGGTATTTCCCATCATTCTTGTCATTTTAGAAACTCTAAGTTCTCTAAATAGATTTAGATACATTGGAAAGAGGTTTTAACATTCTATTTTGTTGGCAAAACAGCACTGTTAGAACAATAATGCTATTGGATTCCAAATAAAGTATAGCATAAATAATGTCTATATAAATTGGTCTGGAAGCCATAAATGTATTATTGTGTAGAAAACATATTAAATCATGTCAATAGAAAAGGTTATTCAAGACCTCATAAAAATAGCTTTAGTTTAGTATGCTGTTTAACATACAGTAATAGTGTTCTACCATGATTATTCCTAATATTTTGTTTGTGTTCCCAACCAATTTATAAGGAGAACCATAGTTGTTCCAGTTTGCTAGTATTGGTTTCCATAACTTCACAAATTTGAACTAGTCTGAAAATTAAAAGTGTGTAGGAAGCACAATCTATTCCAAATCAAGAATCACACTCAAGAATCACAATAATCTCTGCAATGATGCTCTGCTCCCATATGATTCATAATCTCAAATAGACAAATTCTAGCATTTCATATTGAAATACAGAGTCCTTGGTGCTCTCTGAGCTTGTTTTCTTGCAGACATTTTGTTACCCAACTAGCTAACATCTTCAGTGCTAGAATGGAGTTTGCAAACTAAACCTTGCACCAAGGACTCCACAATTCAACCCCAAGTTACATATATTCTCGTCTATTAATATGAAAATATTGCTATAGTATCAGCATTCATATCAGATTCATATTTTGCATTCACTAGTAGAATTACTCTTGCTTTTCCAATTTTGTTTTTGCTTTTACATTTTCATTTCATCATTCATTTCTTTCTATTTTTCTTACATTATTAAACAACTGCAAGTTCTTTTTTATCCATTATACAACTGTAAGCTCTCCCTGTGGTAATAACTAAATCAAAAAGAGCTCAATATTTTAATGCTTGAAATCAACAGTGATAATCTTGGGGCTCAGAGGAGTTCTTATCAATAGCAGCAAGACATTTACAATATGACACCTTGCTTCTTAAGTATTTTTCTATGTTTTTATTAAAATAATATTTAAAAATAAACTAGGCTAGGAAACCAGGAAAATACTAATGTACGGTACTCCTCTATCCTCAAGAATCTTATTACCTAGAACAAAAATATAAAACGTAAATTTTAAAAAGTGTATATAAAATCTAATCTAGAATTAAGTATTCCCATTTAGATAGAGTAATCAAAGTTCCTGTTTTAGATGTTTCTACTTTTTTTTTGGTAGAAACAGATGCACCCATAAAATAAAAACATCCTCCAACTTAACTATATAACTTACTTTAAAAAATATATTGGAAGAAACAATTTTTGTCTTGTATTAAGAAATGAATTTTCTTAGTTTAAAAGCTGTCTTAACAAGAAGTTCCTTTTACAATATTCAAAAATACAAAAGTTCTATATCCTATCATACCTTACAATTTAAAATACCAAATTAATAAAGACATGACCCACTTCCCAGTAATGGAAGAGTGATAGTCACGTTATCTTAGACAAAACCGCTGTAAGGTGACTAGTTCAAGTAGCAAATTCCTATTTACAAAAGTTCATTTCAACAAAAATATATTTAAATGTAATTGGGATTTTAGAAGTTGAACTCCACTGTTTATTTCCACTATCTATTAGCAAATAGATGCCTTGATGGAACATGTTCAATTTCTAATCCTAAAGCTACACCAGATGTTGAAGAATGCTATAAAACAAATTTAGAGAAACATAGGAATGGACAGAGACCAAGGGGGAAGTTCATTTGCAAACAAGTGATTAATAATACTAGTCATTATAATATATATAAAATTTTAATTTATGTTTTGTATTAAATATTAGATAAAAATCAAAGTAAAAAAAGAGGAAATTCAACTGAGACAAAGGGTATTTGGAATTCATACACATTTCAGAGACTTTAGACACACGAAATCATTTAAATTTTTTTTAGCATAAACCTCCTAAATATAGGTGTATAACTTCACTACAAAAGTATAAGCTGTTTAAAGGGTATTCTTTTTGTTAATTTTTTTACAAAAAGAATGATTTTAGCAACTTATTTACAGAATTTTAATTCCACGAGATTTGTTGTAACTTCACCACATAACATTCAACGTAATAAAAATATGAAAAGGGTAATAAAAGGCAACTTGCAACAAGTATGTACTATAAAATTGTTTCTATTAAGAAAGGGTTGTTTAAAACCAAATTAATATGAAGTAATATACACTGCACTACGAATCAACCTTCTCTATATAGTGATAGTGTCCAAACTATTTCTTCTTCTCCACCACCACAGTAATTGTCATGAGTGAAAACAGAACATATAAAGTAGAAAATTGATGCATGTTCTGTGCTATTTCATATGTTCTTAACAAAGACCGAAAAAGTAAAGGAACAAAATAGTCCAATGGAAACTGGGTTACTATATTCAATATACAATACTTTAATATTTTATACCAATAACAAACTCACATGTAAATTATATCTGGTTAAAGGAACAGCAAGTTTATTAAGAAAAATAAATGCCAACATTTGTTAGAAGAAAAAAAATTAAGTACTGCAGAAATTAAAGATGAAACTTCTGTTACAATATAGCTGCCTTAAATCACTTAAATATAGATTAAAACATTAAATGAAAATTTAATTTTACAGGAAAAAAGGATGTAACAATATAGAATTAAAGTTGTTAGATGATAGCGACAAATTTTATACTTCTGAATGTGACTGCATATCCAACATTTCTTCCACAGCAGTGACAAAAACACTACTTCCCATAGCTTAATCTGCACATTGTCCTAAATGTACTTCTGTTCAGTATTAAAATTGAAATCCTACTACAAAAATCCTAGTCTTTATATTTTACTAGCTAAAATGAGTAAAGAATAAATAAATTAGATTTTTGTTCAATAAGGTATCATGAGAACCAATACAGTATCGAAATAAATACTGAAACTAATTGAAATGAAAATTGAAACTAATTCATTGTCCTTAGTTAAAATGTAACCTGAATGGCAAAGTAGCCATTTTTTTTTTATTATCATAATTATAAAATGTAAAATTGCAATGACTTGCCCGCACTGCATATACCCTATTTTTCAAAGAATTAATTAATGTTTTAACTAAAAGGATAATAAACATGGACTACCTTCACATTATAGAAAAGCATTCTATTAAGTTTAAATAGAAAAACGCATCTTACCTTGAATATCCATTGGAGAAGACAGATCTGTTTGAAAAATTCAAAGCCCCTACTGGTGTAAGGGCATCATCTCCAGATCCCTGGCATCTATTCCAATTTTCTGAACTAGCAGGATGAGATGGAATGGCATTGAAAACTGGTTTCTTATCCTGCTGTTGAGTGACAGACGCAGTGTTCAAATCATAGTGGTAAACTTGTCCTCCAGAAGTGCTAACACCATGAACAGAAATGGCAGATGTTTTATTTCCAATCATACTTGACCCAGAAAAATTAGCCTGGCAGTAAGTTGTGCCTATTTTTTCCTGCTTTATTACTCCAGGGGTACACAATTCAATAAAATCTTCTTTTTCAGTTTTCACTTGTGGCATCTGCATTGTAGAACTTGACAAAAGATCCTCACATTCATTAATATTAGGCTTTGTGTCTGGTAAAATGGGAGGCTTGCAATCCTCCATTTCATTTCCTTCCAAAAGAAAACTCTCATCCCCACCAAGAGGCGAAAGCAAGCTACTTTCATCCAGAACAGGATCAATTCTCCAAGGGCTTCCATTTGTTTCTCTTCCAGGAGACACTGGTGGCAAATCAAAATCTTGCAAAATATCAAAAGTGCTTTGGTCTTCCGAAAAGAGCTTCAAGTTGCCACTGTTATTGTCAACCTGGCCTTGTGCTAAAGACCCTTGATTTAAAGTAAGATCACGACTAGTCATAGCTGGGAACTCTGATTCTAGGGATACATCAGTAGATGTGACTCCTTTTGAGCTTTCTATCAGACTAGAGGATTTATTCAAGCTTGCTATGCTTTCTTCAAGGAGTCTAAAATCTGTTTCTCCAGAGGAGAGGCTGATTTGGCCTTGCTGAGGAAATCCAAGTTCATTTCCCATTACTTTTGTATCGGTTTCACCCATATACAGTCCCATTGAAAGTGACACTGCTTTGGAGAGATCCGGCTGCGGCACATTGCTTCCTAACCCCTTTGGCAACTCACAAAGAACAGGTTGCTTGGAGTCAGATTGAGATGAGGCAGACAGGGTAGACACAGGAGTCTTGACAGAAGCACCACCCCTAAAGGATTGATGAAAGTGAGCACTTTTCCCTCTTTCCTCCCCTCCGGTGGATTTCAACGATTCTTTGGGCTCCATTATTTTAATACTAATAAAAAAAGAAAGAAACCACCATTAGCCTGAGATCAGAAATATAAGGATTTAAGAAGTACTGACCCCAAGAAAAAAAGAATATTAAAAAGGTTGACTTAATAGTTTTCAATGTCTCTTAAGTAATATTTCTAATACTTGAAAGTTATCTTACTTTAATCAAATATTTGACTAATATAATCAAACCACAAAAAAGCAACATATTAGCTATTTAATAGAGCATTTAATTCATGTCAAATTAAAGGCTGTTTATAAGTATCCTGTTTCCCCCAAAATAAGACATCCCCTGATAATAAGGCCAATCCGGCTTTTGATTGCATGGCAATAAGGCCAAACACTTATTTCAAGGTTCAAAAAAATATAAGACAGGGTCTTATTTTGGGGGGAACACGGGTATAACAACAAAAAGTACCTTTAATTTGTATACTTTTCCTAAGAATTCTCACAAAGATCTATTCAAATATTGTTGCATTTGTATCCATCACAATTTACAAATCCTTTCATCATCCAGGTTCCTCAGTATGATCCATTGACTTAACTTTCATTAAAAAAGAAATTTTACTATATAGTATAGCTGTTAATTTAGAAATAGAAATTTAGAAATAAGATCTTATTATTTAAATACTAAAAATTATTTTTAGTATGTAGTATACAAATAGATAGATAGATAGCCTTAACTTCTTTGCACAGATTTTCCAGAAATTTATGAAACTGCCTAGGGTATTTATGAATGGCAAGAAAGTAATTTACAATAAATGAAAAGGCAACATATACAAATGACACAGCCAATTCTGCAATATCCTCTTCAAAAGTTGCATGAAACTTTTTAAATTCTTTTTGGGCCTTGACAAAAGGAATTGTGCAATTTTAAAAGATCCACACTATAATATAGCTCTAAAGTAAAAAAAAAAAAAAAAGAGGGAAGGACAGAAAAAGAACTGGAGTTACCACATTTGACAAGTTTCTCTCCTTGTCATTATGTGACAGATAACGCCAAAGGGATAAATCTATCATATGATTCATTTGCTGGAAGAGAAAAAAGCAACTCCAAAGATATTTAATCTTTTTTGAGTTGAAATTCTCCTTCTTGTAAAGATGAAAAAAGAAAGAAAAAATGTGTCGGGACCTGTTGAGCATTTGCCTGGCACGCCCACTTCTGCAAAATAACATCAGCCCTTTGCTTAAAAAAAAAAATTCCAACCAAGTCCAAGTTTTCAACTCCTTGTCTGTTTCCAATCCGCGGGGCCGCCAAATAAAAAAGGGGAAACAAAAAGGGAGGTGATAGCATACTTTTTTTAAAAAAAAAAACGTGAACAATTTTTTTTAAAAAAACAAACAAACCTTGCAAATAGTCCTTTTTCTTTCTTTTTTTTTTTTAGTCTCGGGGAAGATAAAGTGGAGGGAGGGAACCATTACATAAGATTTACACTACTTTTGCAGTGCAGTCCCATACACGTCTATCAGAAGAAAGTCCGTTTGAATTCAGAGAGTCCCTCACTCCTAAGTAAATAGATAACAGGATCGCAAACTTAAAATCCTTCCATTCCAAGAAGAGATCCTATTTTGGACATTCTCTTAAAGCCGGATTAAAATGAGCCAAAGATGGTTGTGGAACAGAATAGGAAATCACCGCCCCCCCTACCCACCCTCGCCTACAGTATACATATAGGCGCGTACATATACGTACGTTACTTAAACACACACCAGACACCTTTCTCCCTCGTCCCCGTTTAACGAGGGGGACTTTAAAGTTTAAGCTTTAACGCAATGGATCGAGGGGAAGGGGCTCCCACCCTTCTCCGGCCTCACCGCCACTCGGCTGCAAGCCGCTCGGTCTTAATGGCGGGAGTGGAGGGTGGGGGGGGGGGAAAAAGAAGGCATTACTGACAGGGTGGAGGGTGACCTCTACAGAAAAAAAAAAAAGCACTCGGCCGCCGCTTCAGCCGTGCATCTTCCCTTCGAGAGGGACAGAGCCTAAAAGTAGAAATCATTCCTCTCCCCCCCACCCCAACCCCGGCCCACACCTAGGAGGGAAAAAAAAAAAAAAGACAGGGAGACAGAGAGAGAGAGAGACACCCCTTACCGTATCCAGTGGGGGCGCTGGGAGTCCTCCTAACCACCAACTTCCATGGCTCCAGCAGGCAGCGAAGCAAATAAACAACTTGGTGGGGACTGGAAGGAAGCAGAGTTACGGGGCGACGGGATTGGGTGTGGGGTGGGTGTGGGGGGGGGGTGAAAGCAGCCGCCCCTTTGCAGATGAGGAGGTAAGCAGCCGCCCCCCTCCCTTTCCTCCCTACACGCACACACTTGACAGGCGGACCCGCGCTCCCACACAGACACACACACACCGCCGCAGCCCCTCACCTGCTCCTCTCCCACCCACCCCCGCTCGCGTGCAGCACACGCACACTTCTGCCCCCGCGATTAATTAAAGTCACACTTTCTCTCTCTTTCCTTCTCCACGTCTCCCCCGCCTCCCTCTGCCAGGGCGTCCCGCCCTCCCCTTCTTCTTCTTCTTCCCCTCCTCTTCCTCCTCCTCCTCCTCTTTTTCTTCCTCCTCCTCCCCCTCTTCCTCCTCCCCCCGCCAGCCACTCCGTCTGCGCTCAGCTCTACGGTTTGTGCCCCAGCCACAAAATGGAGGACGACGACGGTGCTAGCAAGCAGCAGCCGCAGCCGCGGCAGCCTCCGCCTCCTCCTCCTCCTCCACTGCCCCCCCCCCCACTCCCTCCCCCCAGACCAAGGAAAGAGAGCAAGAGACGCGGCAGAGCGGGGAGCGCGCGCAAACGAAGGGGGCGCGCGGGCGGGCGGGCGCACGGGCTCGCGCATTGCGGGGCAGCCGAGGGGGAACGGTGCAACCTGTTGACTGAGAACAGCAACTGCAACCCCCGGCAGGGCCTCCTCCTTTCCTCCCCCCCCCCCCCGCTCCACTTCTCCAAACGTGCCCCTTTCCGCTAACAGTTTCTTTTTCCTTCTTCCCTCCCTTACTTTCTTCCTTTTTTTTCTTTTCGGTTTCTTATCTTGCCCGCTGCAGCCTATGGTGGGGTTTGGGTTTTTGGGGGGTTTGGGCTTTTATAAGCAGCATGTTGATTTTTAGCAAGCCCATTGCGTTTTTAAAACGTAACTGCGATGAGTGACAGGCAGTCTTCGGCGAATTTCACTTATGGGGAAATCCTAATCAACCTGGTGAACTAATTGTGTGTGTGTGTGTGTGTGTTTTTTTTTTTTTTAAATCAGGTCTGGGCTTATTCAAAAGGGGGGGGGTGAAAAAGAGCGAATTAGGGACGCCGAAAACGGGCAACAAATCTTCCGAGAGGATTGAAGGGCCAGCGCTGACAGCGTTAAGCCGAAATGACAGAAAGGGATTTCGGCATTTCCTAGAAAATAACACTTTTCAGAATTGTAAATGCGGGGTGCCACCATATATATGCGTTATTAGATTTTAAAAAAATCTACTTAAAGAGGTGAGATTTTTGGGGGGAGCGAATGTGTATAAATTGTATGCTATTTAGAACAATTGTTGGCTATTAGAGGAGCAGGCCTCGTCATTACGTGTCTCATTTTGAAAGAGTTTTCAATATTAATTGTAGGTCAGCAAAAAGAATCAAGTTCTGCATTAGCTAATGGCTTATACAGCTCACTTGTAGGATAGACGAGTCCAATGAAAACAGACTGGAAGAAGACTTACATGATGAATTTTTGTGCATATAATTGTCAATTTGGTATCTGCCGTATGCAGTATTTTTTCATGTGTCCACATGCAGACACATTCTTCTAGAAATATATATACATACATACATATGTGTGTGAGTGTGTTTGATTCAATTAAATTTTGTTTAATTCAATTTAAGATACACAGCGCATAAGAGTTGTGCAAACATGGACAGCACTGTTTTGAACCTAGAATGGCTATGTCAGATGTCCCAAGTTTGAAAAGACAATGGTGATCTGGAAGTTTAATTTGAGTTAACATTAAATAGTTCTGTTCTGCGTGTAAAATAAAGCTTGGCTGCTTTGAATGAATCGAATGAAAAGAGCCTTGATAGTACAGTGGTCTACGCACCCTGTTATTAACACAGCTGCCTGCAATTTACTGCTGGTTCAAATCTCTCCAAGGCTCAAGGTTGACTCAGCCTTCCATCCTTTCTAAGGTAGGTGAAATGAGGACCCAGTTTGTGGGGGCAATAAGCTGACTTTGTATAAATATACAAAAGTATGAAGGCTATTGCTTAACGCATTGTAAGCCGCCCTGAGTCTCCGGAGAAGGGCGGCATATAAATCAAATTTAAAAAAAAATAAATCCATGCTTGAATTTTATTTTTGTAGTTTGGGATTGGATTTTTTTAAAATAGAAAAACAGCCTAGTCAGTTCAATAGCAGGAATTGACAATACTATGCTGTTGTAGGTTAGATTAAGATAGGGTTAGACAGGGTGGGTGCCATGTACAGAATGCAGGGGCAAAGATGTAGCTTCTAGGCCCTAGAAGAAAGAATTGAAGGATCCATCTTCATCACCTGCTTCTACTTTTGTGCCGTTTGAAGACTGCTTGCAATTGTCTGCTTACCTGGTAAGCAAACTTTACCTGATAAATAAGTTACTGCTGGTTTTTTTTTACTTATTGCTTATTAAAAATTATACTTCATGTTTTGTGTTGTTTTCTTTTATAGCAGATAGCCTGCAAGTAAAACAGGTAAACAGGAGTAAAACATAAGCATGCCTTTTAAAATAAAAATCTCCATGGCACTTCCCAAATGTTTGCTCATTGCTACCTCCTGAATCCTTTGAATCAGAATATTCTAAACAATTTCTCAAGCATATTTAACAAATGGAATCCCCTATTTTTTAGCATTCTTTCTTGCTACCCATGCAAGGAAACAATAATGACATTAATCCAATCATCGGGCACTATTCATTTTCATTTCCTCACGTCCCAACTTTATATACATCTCCGTGACTTCAAAAATGGAAGCCATTCACCTGGGAGCTTGTATCATACATAGTAGGTTAGTAATAGATGCCAGGGAAACTGTATGCCAAAGTCTCTATGGGGAGGAGAGGGGGTGTAATGTCAAACTAATTTGTTGGCTGAAAACTTGTCATGCTGCTGAAGAAGCATTGGCATTGAATTCTGCTCTAATTTGAGCATATGAAAAGTTATGGAGGAGGAAATGGGTCATTTAAAATAGCCCATAATGTCCAGCTGGCCAGCTATCCTGGCAAAGCAGCACAACATCTTTTTTCAAGGAAGGAAGATCTCTAATCAATTGTTGTGATGTCATTCTCCCCATTCCCAAGGAAAAGGAGAGAAAGAGAAAATGGAAGAATTACATGAAGATCATCTAGCTGAGCCTGTACATATATATCCTGCTTTTGCGGAGTGGAGATTTGATCAGATAAGGAAAGAACCTTTCTTCCAGTCCCAAGAGTTTCCCAGAGTGAAGCAAATACCAAAGAAAAGAGGGAAATTTTTTCCACGTGCAGAATGGAGATGGGATGAGTATTGTAAAGTAGGGAATATTCTGGTTTATATGATAAACCATCCACCAGCTTATTCTGCAAGCTAGAAATGCAAGTTAAAATAACGAAAAGGATGTGCCCACCTAAGCTGTGAATTTGTGAGAAGTCTGTTCCAAATTGTGGTCAGTTTGGATTTCCTTTTAGGAGATGGCACCATTGCTAAAAGACTTCTTTAATAGTCAAAAATATCCTAGTAACTTTCATGTAAAAATATTTGCCAGAAAATACAGGCAATCCTCAACCTATGACCACAATTGACCCAAACATTTCTATTGCTAAGTGAGACATTTGTTAAATACGTTTTGCCCCATTTTACAAACTTTATTGCCATAGTTGTTAAGTAAATCAGATGCAATTGTTAAATTAGTAATAAAGTTAGCACAGTTAAGTGAATCAAATTTCCCCATTGACTTTGCTTGTCAGAAGGTTGCAAAAGGTGATCACATGACCCCAGGACACTGCAATTATCATAGCTATAAGTCAGTTGCCAAGCATCTGAATTTTGATCACATGACCATGGTATGCTACAACGGAGATAGGTGTGAAAAACTGTCATAAGTCACTTTTTTCAATGCCGTTGTAACAGTCACTAAGTGAATTGTTGTAAGTCAAGAACTACCTGTATTGGCAGAGTCCCCTCAACTTGGACTATAAAAGTGCAGATCCCAAGGGAAAATGGGAAATGTCACCCTGATCTGGATGATAGAGGGTTTTTAAAAGATTATTCCTGTTTGAGAAGAAGGAAGGTTTGTTAGTGTGTTGGAATCCTATTCAAAATGAACCCCCTTCTTGGTAAGATGAGTCAGTGGGTGTAGTTTGTGCAGCAAAATTAGGAATACATGTATGATAAAAATTGGCAAGCTTCAGTAAAAACGTATGTCCTTGATAGCCTGCAACTGAAAGAAGGTAAATGAAGGTAAAATATAGGACATTTACAAATGCATGGCTTTTCTCAGATTCGACTCTTGAATCACTGATGAGTTTTGCTCATTTGTCACTTCTTTTGAAGAAAGCTCTCAGAATTATATATTCAGTTTTAGCATATCCATTTGCTTTTTGTTTGAGGAAATACTGTACCCCTTATAGTCCCATATGGATAAATCAAAAGCCATGTATTTAGTGAAGCATAAGAGTTGTAGTTACAAAGGTATTGAAGTATGGACACTAGGCAAATGGGCAAATTGTTCAAATAAACTACTACAAAAAAAAAATTCTACAATTTCATGAAAAATATGTTTCAAAAATCACATGAAAACAGAGAAAAGGTATGTTACATTGCCGCATATTCAATTTTCTCATAATGATAGTCAAAGGCAATTAAATATTTGTTGTGTTCTTTCATGCAACTAAAATCAACTTCCCTTGATTCATTGAAAGGTCTATTCAGATTCAAATAGTCATGGAAATAACTAGATGACATATGTTAGCGAATCATTCAACATTTTCATTTGTAATAATTTTGTAAGCCAAGACTGCCTGACAGATCACACGTTTTGACTGTTGCACCTGCCAGCTGTTCGGATGGAAAAGGGCAGAGATTTTGAGGAGTAGGAGGATGACACTTGAGTAATGAGAGAGTGACAGAGGCTGATGGGAGTATTAAAATAGGTGGAGTTCCTGATGAAGAAATAGCGAGTCATCATTTCACATCATTGCTCCTGTACTTGGTGAAATCCATCTTCAATTGATTGGATCTCATTTAGGAGATGACAGTGTTGAAATACCATTCCAACATCAACACTAACTCTGACAGATACCAGGGATAAACAGAGCTTGATCTTATTACTGTCAATGTTCCAGAAAAACCCCAACTCCAAGTAAAGACACGGAAGCAAACATTTTTCCAAAGTTTTCTTTACTAGAATAGGCAAACTGGCACATCTGGGAAAACCCGAATCTGAAAAGCCCGGGTTTTCCTTCAGTAAGTCAAAGCTCCCAAAACCATCCCCTTTCCCCCAAGTCGATCACATGCTCCAATCAATGTCTGTTCCATCTCGATCCAGCCCCCTGAACACTACTCCTCCAGATGCTGGATTGCCCTGACCTTGACCGACAGGAAGAATGCTATTATGTCTACTAACAACCCCTCTCCTTAATCCCCCCTCCTACTTTCCCACAAATGAGAAGGTGGCAGTATTGAAGCTTGCGGCCTAATATGGCTTCCAAAGCTGACAATTACTATATCCAACCACGAAATTTCTGAGCACCTTTATATAAATGTTGATAGCAAAATGAGAATTTGGACTCCTATGTGTGGTGTCCATTGGACTAAGCAGAGGTCCTCTAAAACAACATTCTCCAACCTTTCTGGCTCAGTGGATTGGCAGAGATGGTGGTGGCGGTGAGGGAGGGAATTCATTTTGAATTCTACACAGAATCTCAAGACAAAATACCGTTTTGTGTACACGTGTGCTGTAAGACTGCACAACATAAAACATGATCTGTTTGATTAATTATATACTATATTAACAGGCTACGTCATCTCACCACAAAATTAATTTAGTTGACCTCTTTTCTAAGATGGGTTGTTTCCTTTCTTGAGGCCTCCTCATTGCTTCTCATATAGTTCCTCTATTTATTCAACAGGTTTTCTGAAACCATAGCTTGTCCAATCAATCAATTTTCTGAGAGACACACATTTTTATAGCATATTTTTGGAAAGAATGTCATTAGAAAAGGTGCTTTAATCAATTAAATAGACTCCACCCAATGGAAGATTCAGTTAGAACTTATTTTGTACAGCTTCTTTGTCCCTGGTAGTCGTACATCACTGAACATCTTAAGCAAAGTATGCTATAGATACACATGAGAATTCAATTATTTTTTGATTAGCTTTGCAGTTTGGGTAGTAGCTTCAGTGAAAAAGTTTCCCATATACGAATAGTCCTTTTAATATATGTATAGGAAGTGATGACACCGATCTGGTTACAATCACATTGAAATTTCATGGCTTTTTCCCACATGAGTAATATGCAAAATAGGCCTCTTCTAATTCATTCTTTTCAAAACTTCCCTTCCTTTTCACTTTTCTATTTCCACATTAGTATTCTGTTCCTCCTCCATGTTTATATACTTTTTCTCAGTCTCATCTACCTCAGTTCCTCCTGTCTTCAAGATCAATTTTTTTGCATGCAGCAGCAACCACACAGACACTTTATTGAACCAAGTGGGCTGACTAGCAACAGGAAGTACAAAATAAATGTCAAACCATAATAGAAGTTAAACAGAAATAATAAATGAATAAGAAGAATAGCATAATTATAGTAGCTTTAAAGTAAATGAATGAAATCACAGACCAATCTGCAGATACTATGTGTGTGTGTGTGTGTGTGTGTGTTTCCATACATTTCAATGATGGTGGAAAGTCACCAAAGAAAAGGCTAGATGGGCTTTTTAGTAAGCTATCTTGCAGGATAGAAGTACCCATGAAAAAGCCTTTCAGATAACTTCCAAATCCACTAAAGATGACAGAAAAGTACCTCCTGATTAAATTTAAATATTATGGACTTAGAAGAGGATTCACTATGTCAAATAAACTGGTTTCCGGTTTGGTAGAGCTTTGTAGATTACATCAGAACTATAGCTTGACACTGCTGTTAATTAATGAAACTATGTCCTGGTTGGACATTAACCATGCAGTTGTCTAAGAATAAACATGTTCCAGGTTAACAGCATTTATTATACATTTATTACTGTGCTACATTTAGTAAAGGTGAACTGTAAAATGGAACTGCTTGCCACAGTTTCCACAAAAAATATGTTTAAATTCAATGAATTTTATAAACAGCAGTGCATGAAACTATATCTAAAATTATTTTTTAAGTTTTTTAAAAGTCTGATTGACCAGCAATTTCAAAAAGAAATGATTCTTGGTTACTGCCAATAATATTTATTTATTTCCTGAATCCTAGTGAAGTTACACTATAAAGAAAACTCTCACCGCAGACATGCATATATACAGAGACTGCTTATCAGTAAAATCTTTTTGACATATCTTCCTGAAATCTGCCTGCCTGCCTGCTCCATTTCCATAAGGTAACTCCATCAGGAACTTTATTTTTGCATGGCACAAGAGCAACAATGATTGATGGTGGTAACTAACTTCTGGTTAAGCAGCAGTGTAGATTCTCTCTCCTACCTGATGTTTATGATGAAACGAGCTGGATACCCATGCTCTACTATGGAACTATGTGATTGGGCTTGATAAATCGACACAGCTTAAAAATTAATGAGTAATTACGATCAGCCTCTCCTATCCCCTTCTCTCCCTCAGGCTTGCCTCACAGAAGCCTCTCCTATCTTATTCCCTATCAAGGTTATAACCCATTTCATGTAAGGAAGAAGAATCCTGTTCCAAAGAAGACAGTTTGAGAAGCTCTGACATGGGGAATTCTTACAGATGGCATTTTTGAAGGATGAGAACCTGGAGATAACATCGGGTAGAGGCATTTCTACCCCGAACCCATGAAGGGATTTACTTACATCAACTAGCACCTTCAATTGTACTCAGAAAAAAAAAGTGGTAGACATTGCAGCCCTCGAAGTAGAGGTGTTAACATGGGCAAACTGCATTCTAGATCATCTGAAGTTTTGGGTGGTCTTCAAATTTAGTCCCATCTACAGAACATCTGAGTAATCTAAATGGGAAATAAGGCATAAGTGAGTGTGAGCAAAGCCATTCAGTGCAGAAAAGTTAATAACCAGTGAATAAGGTGGAGCTATGAAAACCCCCTCATAGCTGCAGTTCCCATCTGCTCTTGAAACAGAAGCTATGAGCCAGGAGGACTCCAGATTACAACTCCACCAGTCCAAAACTGCAGTTGGGATCAGAGGACTTTTCCACTCAAAACCACTTTGAAGTACTGGGTTTGAATTTAAGCCATCCAGACCCTCACAGCCACCAGGCACTGAGCAAAATCTTCACTGTGTCTCCTGTTTAAACAGGAGTCAAGGTACACAGCCAAATATATTTTATAGAGAGGATAACTTTGACATATCTATGCAAGAACTTTTACATAAAGGGAGCTAATACATCATTCAGGCCCATCCATTACTTATTCAGTTAGTGGCAGAAATTCACTTCCACAAACAGTGCAACATAGATTACAGGTAATTTCTCTTGCTTGGAACATGCTACATTGTACATGTACAATGATGTACAATGGATAGTTATTTGAAAATAGTAAATAACTTCTGCGCATTCCTAATTATGCCCAGGAAGTCAAAATTATTAGTTTTAAGAGGTATTTCTAATTATATAGGAATATTAAAAGGAGAATAAAACTAAATATACTCTAAACTGGGGTTCTTTGGTGCTCTCTGAGTCTAGCACTGATGATGTTACCTAATTTGGGTAATGAAACGTCTGCAAGAAAACACTCAAATTCAGAGAGCTCCAAGGAATCCTCATTTCAACACTGAGTTACAAATATTCTCCTTTATTGATACTCTAACCTTTCCTAAGGTTGGAAAGGCCCTAACCTTTCCAGCTCCCCAGATCAGCGGTGGGGGGATGGGATGGTTTCACATGTGCACCCGCCACAAGTGGAAATGGAGCTTTGCACGTTCACATGCTAACCCGCCGCTTGCGTGGCCTAGTTCCCAACAAGAGGTGGACCTGTATCAGTCTCTGGACTAGGGGTTGGGGAATCCTGCTCTAAACTATGACAATGGTCATAAAAATAAAAGGAAATAATGAACATGAGTTTAAAAGTGGAAACATAAATCAGTGAGGCCAATATTATGCTTCATAATTCAGAAAAAATTCCCAGTGACTAGTTTTGTCACCAATGTCTATGAAGATTCTCAGTCATCCAGGTCATTGTTGTCCCAAATGTGCTTTTTCAAGAGGCAACGCAACTTTCTGTTTTTTCTTTGAAGATGTTTTGCTTCTCATCCAAGAAGCTTTTTCAGAGCTGAAGAAGCTTCTTGGATGAGAAGCAAAACATCTTCAAAGAAAAACCAGAAAATCCAGTTGCCTCTTGAAAAAGCACCTTTGGGGCTGCCTGGACTCCACAATGGAAAACACTAAATTGAAAATGAATACAACAATAGAGAGAGATGAAGGAGGGGAAAGTTGGAAGGGAGGAGGAAGGAGAGAGAGGGAGGGAAGAGTAGGGAGGAAGGAAGGGAAGGGAAATTAGAGTAGGAGAGAAGGTAAGATAGGGGAGAAGAGAGGAGGAGAAGGAGAAGGAGAAGGGAAGGGGAAGTAGGGAAGAGAAGAAGAAGGTGGGGAAGAAAGTAGGAAGGGATAGAGAAGAGGGAAAGGATGGGTTTGAGGAGAAAGATTGCTGACAATAAAAAGATGAAGTGGAAGAAAGGCTACTCTGAATGAACAAATATAAATATATTAAGATAAAGAATGAATTGTTTAAGAATAAAAGAGAATAAATGTGAATAAATAGTAAAGTAAGAATTTAGGGATAAATGAAGATGATGTTTATGTATGCAGGTATAGAAATATCGAAATAGGTTTTTTTTAAAAAAAGGAAGAAATAAGAAAAGGGGGGAAGACGATTTTGGAAAAAAATGTAATTGAATAAAATGTATTTGAATTTGATTAATTGTATAAAATAAAAAATGGTCAATGCTTTGTTCAAAAAAAAGAGATGTGGGTGAATGTGGAAGAGATTAAAAAACCAATAAAACTTGTTTTTGTTTTTGTTTTAAAAAAAGAAAAAGCACCTTTAGATTTTGTCTCCAATTTTGAAAATTCATCCCAGTTAATAAGGCATTGCTAATCTGTGAGGTCAAAAAACTGATTTAAAGACAAAAGTAATCATTTAACTGTTGCACACTCCTTGTTAGTATAGCAACCAAAAGATTATTTCTGGGAAACTCTGATGCGTTGTGAGTTTGTCTGCAAATCACACCAGCTATAGCCTTTCTTTAATAACAGAGCTTGATAAATGAAGTTCTGTAATTAGGTTTCTGTTTGGCACAACCGTTGAATTGTATTTAAATTTTTTATACAAGTTTCCAATTTTATTCATTCCTATATTAAAACAAATGCGTGCAAGCTGCTCTGGTTTCTCCTTGAATCTATTTTTCAACTCAGATGCAGCGGTCAGTAATAGTGGTAAACTATTTCTTCTAATTATACTTCATTTCCATTCCTTCTTTGAAAATTAACACCATACTCATCCACAAATTTAAAAAAGATTTTTTTAAATGGGTGTTTTCAAATCTGTTTTAATTATTCTTTCTGGTTGCAGAATCATTAGTTTTTTTGGCTGCTTCAAATGTGTTACTGAAAACAATCCCATCTCATATTTTTTTGCCAAGTTTTCAAACACGGAACTGTCTTTACATCCATGTTTTTCTTCCATAAGAGTGAAGTTACAGTTAAAGGATTTAGTACTCTCAGAGTAATTGGAATAAGAAAAGAAGTACAATTAATCTGATTGAATATTCCAAAAGCTTTATTTTGTGGATGGCCATATTTTTCACAAGAGGATGAACCTATCAGTTTGGATAATATTTAAACTAACTGGTATTTTAAAAGGCTGATTTCTAATATTTTCACTTTCAAATAAATCTGAATATTCCTTTACCTATTCAGAATGACTAAGCAGAGTTAATGATTTGAACAGCAATGAATCAAACTATTCTGATTGCGCTTTGCTGAAACAGTTTTATTTTTCCTGAAATCATGCCTGTCTTAATATATGTTCTATCATATAACTAATCAATTAGTTTGTCAAATTTTAAATATATGTTGAATAGAATTAAATATATTTCTGAAGTTATACTTTGAACTCTTAATGAACAAAGCTCTAAAATAGCAAACCATTATTCTGTTGGCGACGCATGATAGATCTTGGAACGCAATTAGAATGTTTTCACGGTCTTCCTTGTTCTTGGTCTCATCAACCAACAATCTAGCAAAACTATTTCATTAATTGATTCCATAACCTTCTGCAACTATTTTACCCATGATGGGGATTATTTCATTTTGGAGTTGTGGCTTACTATATTTGACATTTGCACTGATCCTTAAACTTGTTTTTATTGTTTCTCATAGAAAACTGAAGTATTGTAATTGCAGGAACCACTTTCATTTACTTCTAATTGCTCACATCGTTAGTCAGTCCTGAAAGATGATTGACAAACAAATAAAAATTGAATTTCTTCAGCAATATGCTTTCTATAGTATATTTTATTTCCATTGTACATTTTTTTTCCTGAAGGGTTTATCCTTTGTACTTTTTAAAAAGGTTAATTTTCACTTTTTTGTGCTGCCAAAAATTATCTGTTCCATTTTATGGACTTGTGACTTTGCATGTAGGGTTCTCCCCTCCCCTCTGCCCTTTGCTTTTTTTCGACTGCCTGTTTCCTGTCAGCTTATCCTGTCGTTAAAAATGCTGAGTCAGAGCTTACAACATGGCATTTCCTCCATACAAAACAAAATGCAACATCTCCACCAAGTGAATACTCTGACATTCCTGTGATTTGCAAACCATATCTCTGCAAATGGTCAGACAATGATATTTTTGGATATGATTTAGAGGTACCTAAATCAGATCATATGTAAAGAGGAAAATACCTATTTATTTATTTGTCCATTTATGCAGCCACCCATCTCTATGAGTTATTTTTCAGTTGAGTTATATATTTTCTTTCTAAAGCAGCTGATAGAAGACGAACGGTTAGATTCAGCATTTTCATCTATTAAAGAAGTTACCACTTTTCCTTTGATAGTAGTTACACAATTAGATTAGTTTAGATTAGATTAGAATTCTTTATTGGCCAAGTGTGATTGGACACACAAGGAATTTTTCTTTGGTGCATACGCTCTCAGTGTACATTCGTCAAGAATCATAAGGTGCAACACTTAATGATAGTCATAGGGTACAAATAAGCAATCAAATCATATTAGGAAACAATATAAATCGTAAAGATACAAGCAACAAAGTTATAGTCATGCAGTCATAAGTGGGAGGAGATGGATGATAGGAACGATGAGAAGATTAATCGTAATAGTAATGCAGACTTAGTGAATAGTTTGATTAAATTTATTCTAGCAAAGGAAGTGAAGAAGATTTACTTTAAAGTCACAATAGAGGCAATAATAGAGCTGAATAAAGGTCTGCATTTAAGAGCCAAATTAAACACTGAGTTTTTAAAGCTGCACCTGTGCCAGAAACAGTTTACCAATCTTATCAGAGTCAAGCACAAAATCACGGGGTTTAAAGTGCAGAAGCCTGGGCTGACTTTATGATCACTTCAAAAATAGGTCTGTAAAGGTTGATCTTTTTGTCTTTCTCAAGCATTTCTCTCAGAAGTATTACTGCGTCTAGCAACATTTATGACCACCAGCTGCTCCTGAATGTCTACAGTGGAGGCAAGATGAGCAAACGATGGCATAGATTTATTGTGTAGCAGATTTCATGGTACCATCACAGCAAGAACGTAATTGGGTCATTTACACAAGGATATCATGGACCCAAGTTATATTGTCATTGTGTCTTGTTTCAGAGGTCTGTGATATTCAGGCTTCTTTCTTTCTGAGTCCTTTCTAGCAGTCACTTTGCCTACCATTTTTTCTGCCCTAATTTTTTGTTTAAAAAAGGAGAGCAAGGTGGAGAAATTGTAAGGATCTTTCACCTATGTATAGGTTTACAGATTTGTACCTGCAGTTTCTGTGATTGAATTAAAATTATTAGAGGAGAATTTCCCTCCCAATTGGAAAATTTTATTAATTGCTGGAGGACCATGAAAACTTGGGTTTTTGGCATGCCTCTTTGAAATAGCCACAGCAAAAATAAAAGAATTAAATCCTTGGTAGATGGAAACAGTATCAAGAAAAGAGCTAGTTTCTGCCATATTCAGTTACTTCTGCAATATGATTTTCTTTGATAAATAGATTATAAACTTTCAAAAAACTTCAGGCTTTAAAAGTGTCTGGTTTTATCTTCTATCCAAAGTACTGAACTATTGGCAACATCATTTGACTCCTTAAAGACAAAGTCCTTTATTTGTGGCAAATAAGCAATGAAAAAATAACCTTTGTATTAACAAAAAGCATTTGTGCTAAGACTCCTCATGGTGCTACAAAACTCTGTCCATTTAGAAACAGAAAATATTTCTTTTGGTGGTTAGTGTTTTTTTCCCCAATCTTGTAATATTTTCTCTTGCCTAGGTCAGTCATTGCTTTTTGTGGTTTTGTTTTGTTTTTTGTAAATAAATTGTTATCCTTTTGAACTGTAATTCTTGGCTGAGTTAATCATTTCCCCTTGCTGCTGTGAAGCTAATGAAAACCCTTTTTTGTGAAAATCAGGGAGAATGTGAGCTAATTAGGTAATTAATCCCTATTTGAAAGTTAGAAAGATCAATTGCATAAACCAGAAAAAGCTACAGTGCATATGCCTGCTATACATGTACCATACTTTTCTGAAAAGATGTCTGTTTTGAACTTTTTTTTTTTTTTGCTTCCAAAAGAATTTATATACCCGTGAGAATATAGAATTCCCAGAAAGACCATTGGAATCAAGTTTTACAACTTTATGACAGAGATTCAGGAAATCTGCTGATTGGGTAATGCCTATATTTTCCAGATTTATTATTTTTAACAAACATTTCTTCCCGTGCTAAGGTTTTATCAAGTTACATTCTGGAAGACTTGAATTGGAAAATTCCATCATAATGTGCTTTATCACTATATCTAGTAAGCATTAGAATATATAAACATTTAATTATAAAATATTAAAAGTAATAGCTAAGTGATAATCAGGAGGATTTCATTAAATGTCTCTCTACCCCTGGCCAATCTGTTTCTGTGGACTTGGTGCTCACAGTTGTTATGGATGCTATGACATTCCAAAATGACACCAAAGTATCAGCTTAGGTAGGGTATCCATTATCTCATCTAACATGCTAGATGAAACTTGATTATTTTTCTTTTAGTGACAATAATCCCAAAGTGGGAGATTTATGTTATCAAAACATAGAAGGTTTTCTCTAGTTTTTTAGAATAAAATTTAGGACATATCCAAGGGGTTAGAAATAATATTCAAAAGAAGTTAAAATACTATTTCAGAAGATAGGACTGGGAAAAACTAGCAGATAGTTCAAAAACTCAGATAATATAAGAAGCAAGAAGCAATATAAGAAGCAAGCAGATAATATAATATACTTTTTTTGGTAGAGAGTTGATTGGTTTAATTAAGGAGTATAATTTTTCTAAGATCATCTTTAGAGGTAGAATCATAGGCACACAAAGGCACTGAAATGTCATGAAAACATCTGGTATCAACATGCAGAAATGAAGAAACACATAATAAATTATCGTCCGGTCTCCAACCTTCGTTTTGTGGCGAAGGTTGTTGAGAGTGTGGTTGCGCAACAGCTTCCCCAGCACCTGGATGAAACGACGTATCTGGATCCGTTCCAGTCAGGCTTCAGGCCTGGGTACAGCACGGAAACGGCATTGGTCGCGTTGGTTGATGATCTCTGGAGGGCTCGGGACAGGGGGTGCTCCTCTGTTCTGGTCCTGTTAGATCTCTCAGCGGCTTTTGATACCATCGACCATGGTATCATGCTGCACCGGTTGGAAGAGTTAGGGGTGGGAGGCACTGTGTTGCGGTGGTTCTCCTCCTTTCTCTCTGACCGGTTGCAGTCTGTGTTGACAGGGGGACAGAGGTCGACCCCGAGGCCCCTCATATGTGGGGTGCCGCAAGGGTCGGTCCTCTCACCTCTCCTGTTCAACATTTATGTGAAGCCGCTGGGCGAGATCATCCATGGTTTCGGGGTGGAGTACCATCAGTACGCTGATGACACCCAGATGTACATCTCCACCCCGGATCACCCCAACGATGCCCTTGAAGTGATGTCCCGGTGCCTGGAGGCCATACGGATCTGGATGGGGAGGAACAGGCTCAGGCTCAACCCATCCAAGACCGAGTGGCTGTGGTTTCCGACGTCCCGATATAGCCAGTTGACGCCATCACTGACTATTGGGGGCGAATCATTGGCCCCCACGGAGAGGGCTCGCAACTTGGGCGTCCTCCTGGATTCACGGCTGTCTTTAGAAGAGCACTTGACGGCCGTGACCGGGAGGATTTTTTATCAGGTCCGCCTGATTCGCCAGTTGCGTCCCTTTCTGGATTGGGACTCGTTACGCACGGTCACTCATGCCCTCGTCACCTCCCGCCTGGACTATTGTAATGCTCTCTACATGGGGCTCCCCTTGAGGAGCACCCGGAGGCTCCAACTGGCGCAGAGTGCGGCCGCGCGGGTGGTAATGGGAGCGACATGGCGCTCCCATGCAACACCTCTCCTGCGCGAGCTGCACTGGCTCCCGGTGGTCTTCCGGGTGCGCTTCAAGGTTTTGGTTACCACCTTTAAAGCGCTCCATGGCTTAGGGCCTGGTTATTTACAGGACCGCCTACTACCACCAATAGCCTCCCACCGGCCAGTACGCTCTCATAGAGAGGGACTCCTCCGGGTGCCGTCAGCCAAACAGTGTCGACTGGCGGCCCCTAGGGGGAGAGCCTTCTCTGTGGGGGCACCTACCATCTGGAATGAGCTCCCCCCGGAGATATGGAGGATCCCAGATCTGCGCTCCTTCCGCCGTGCTGTGAAGACCTTTTTATTCCATCAAGCGGGCTTGGCCTGATCTCTTCCCTTTTTAAATATGTAAATTTTAATCTGTTTTTAAATTATTGGGGTATTTTAATTTGTCTGGGCCAAAAAGTTTAATTTGATTTTATCGGGTTTTTAAATTTTGTGTATTTATGTATTTTATTGTTGGCTGTTCACCACCCTGAGTCCTTCGGGAGTAGGGCGGTATACAAATCAAATAAATAAAATAAAATAATAATAATAATAATAATACAAAATAACTTCTGGTTGGGTAAATGATAGATTGGAAGGGACTGTAAAATCAAATCATGTTTGATCTCAATAAGCCACTACACCCTTTTTAATGATTTTTTTAAAGATCCCAGAAAGAAATTCTGAGAAGAAATCTATTTCAAGACTGTACTGTATTTGGTTTAATTAAAAAAAAAGTGTAACTATGAAGCATATTTTCAAAACATAAAACTTTAGTTAATATGACCTTGTATTCAGACCCAGCATTTTTTGCAATATTATTAAATTGATTATTTAATTTCTATTTAATTGTTACTATTGGAAGCAAAGAAAAAGATGTTCACTTCTTAGTCTTGCTTATACAATTTAAATATGGGCGGAATTCCAGAAAAATTGGAGGAGAGCCAGCCTGCTCTTTTTGTGAAAAACTTAATATGTGAACTATTAACTTTGCAGGAAGGTTATCGGCTAGTTATCAAAAGAATGTACTGAGTTCCACCTCTCCTTTTCAAACAGTTCAGCTTTTCCATTTATTCTAAAGTTTCTTATATGTATTGTAAGATAAAACGGGGAAAAATGGACTCTAAAGCTTTTATTGGGAAAGAGGATAAAAGTCCTAAAATTATGTTCTTTCCTGATTACACCATGTAAGTTAAACAAGACAGAAAAAAGAACTTTTCACCAGCAAGAATGGCTCATGAAGAAATCTTTAGCATTTCAGCAGTAGCCCAGCTGTCTTTATGTGTAAATTTGCAGGCAGGTAGTGATACTGCAGATGAAAACTCTATTATTATTTCAAGCATGTTAAAAACAAGAAAAAAAGTCAAGGAAACAATTGGTCTATTGCTGGGAGAAAGTGGCAAGAAGGTGACAAGCAACAGGGAGAAAGCAGAACTACTTAACTCGTTTTTTGCATCTGTCTTTACACAAAGGGAAAAAACAGTCCAACTTATCAAAAACAGCATCCCAAAAAACAGATTAGGAACACAAGTTAAAATAGGGAAGAAAATGGTAAATGAACACCTGTCTACCCTAGACAAGTTCAAATCACCAGGACCAGATGGATTACACCCCAAGGTTCTGAAGGAACTGGCAGACAAGATCTCAGAACCACTGAACTATATCTTTCAAAGATCCTGGAGCACCGGGGAAGTGCCAGAAGACTGGAAAAGAGCTGATGTATTTCGCATCTTCAAAAAAGGGAAAAAAATAGCTCCAGGAAACTACAGACCTATCAGCCTGACCTCAATACCAGAGAAAAGATAATCAAGCAATGAATCAGCAAACACCTAGAAGCAAACAAAGTAATAACCAAAAGCCAACATGGGTTTGTCAAAAACAGATCATGCCAGACTAATCTTATTGCATTCTTTGACAAAGTGACAAAATTAATGGACCAGAGGAATACTGTCGATATAATTTACTTGGACTTCAGTAAGGCATTTGATAAAGTAGACCACAACCTACTACTACATAAAGTAGAAAAATGTGGGTTAGACAGCATCACCACCAGATGGATTCATAACTGGCTGACCAACCACACTCAATGTGTAGTCGTCAATGGAACTGCATTTACATGGAGGGAAGTATGCAATGGAGTACCCCAAGGCTCTGTTTTAGGCTCAGTACTCTTCAACATCTTCATCAATGACTTGGACAAGGGGATAGATGGGGAACTCATCAAATTTGCAGATGACACTAAGCTGGCAGGAATAGTCAACACTCCAGAAGATAGGCTTAAGATACAGAAGGATCTTGACAGACTTGAACATTGGGCGCAATCTAACAAAATGAAATTCAATGGTGAAAAAAGTAAGATTCTACATTTAGGCAAGAAAAACAAAATGCACAGGTATAGTATATGTGGTACCTTGCTCAATAGTAATAACTGTGAGAGGGATCTTGGAATCCTAGTGGACAACCATATAAATATGAGCCAGCAGTGTTCAGCAGCTGCCAAAAAAGCCAACACAGTTCTAGGCTGCATAAACAGAGGGATAGAATCAAGATCACGTGAAGTGTTAATACCACTTTATAATGCCTTGGTAAGGCCACATTTGGAATACTGCATTCAGTTTTGGTTGCCACGATGTAAAAAAGATGTGGAGACTCTAGAAAGAGTGCAGAGAAGAGCAACAAAGATGATTAAGGGACTGGAGGGGACATTAGGGACATGAAGAATGGTTGCAGGAACTGGATATGTCTAGTTTAATGAAAAGAAGGACTAGGGGAGACATGATAGCAGTGTTCCAATATCTCAGGGGCTGCCACAAAGAAGAGGGAGTCAAGCTATTCTCCAAAGCACCTGAGGGTAGGACAAGAAGCAATGGGTGGAAACTAATTAAGGAGAGAAGCAACTTAGAACTAAGGAGAAATTTAAATAATAAAATAAACAAATCCACACCAAAAAAAAAAAAAAGAGAAGAGACATGGGTACATAGAAAACAAAACATCAGTAAATAACAGGACATATGATCAGACAATCTTGCCTTTTGCTTCAGCTTCAAACTCCTTTTATTCTGGAGACAATTATTGTAAGAAATGTGTAATTATGTATGCAGATATAGCATATCCAGATTTAGAAATAGACTAAAGACATAGCAAGAATTATCTGGTGAAGGCCAAAATTTGCCATGCCTGATATATTTCTTGACTGCCAGAAGAATAAACAACAACTTTAAGAATGGAGGGTTTTTAAGACAAGTGACAGAAACTGGAACACTTATACAGAACTTAAGATCACCTATAGATCATATATAAAATTTGCTAGCTTCCAAAAAAAGGGGGAAAGCTGGCAGGAAGTAGCAAGTCACAATTAATGATTACAGCTGCAACTGATAAAGTTGGGCACAATCACCTGATTTTTCACTTTATGACAATAATGGATTTGCTAGTCCCAAGTGATCTGCTAGCGATTTGCAGTCAGTAAGTGAGGACTACTTGTGCATTACCCTGTCCATTATTACAAAAATAGATGGAAAGAAGAAACACTTCCTACCTCTTGCTTAGGAAGTTTATTGCCATCTGCTTTTCTATGAATATTTAGTAATGTAAATACTAAAATACTCTATATAATACAATGTTAGAATATTATATATTAATGCTATAAAATACTAACAATACAACTATGTGGAAATGTTATAGCAATCACTGTATTTACAAGGTTAGAAGCTCCAGTGTTATCATGATCTTATATATATATGTTGGTCATGGATGTGAGACCCAACCAGCATGTTGATGTAACTTGAATTTGCTTATATTTGTATAATCCAAGCACCACAAGAGTATGTGATTATTCAGAAGTGATTTGTCACCAAAACTGTAGATCAGAATAAAGAGGTAGAGGTGATATGTTAACAAGGATCTGCATCACTATGTGTTCAATGAACCAGGAGAAGTCAGCTTTTCAGCCACTTAGTTGTCATGGTCTTTATCTTGAACTTCCTTTTCTTGAGAAGCATTTATTGCTACATCAGGTAAGTGGGAGAACATAGCATTGAGAGAGAGAGAGAGAGAGAGAGAGAGAGAGAGAGGTGTAGATTGTCTTAATCATGATTTATTTAATCACAGTTTTTTAAATAAACCACAATTGGCTAGGTTTATTCATATAATATGCTGAAAGGAAATAATGTATAATGTTTTGGTTTAAGGTGACATTTTCACTTAGTCAAAGTTTATGGTACAGGATATTTAAATGGAGTCATGATATTATAAAGACTAATTATTTACTAGACCTCATATGGCACTCCAATCCAGGAGAACTCAGAGCCTTTTAATACCCAGAAGGACATCAGAGCTGAGCAATTACTCTATTGCCATGAAATTGTTTTGAAGCCAGATGAACAGAGGAGGGAATAAGATCTTAGCAGGCATGCTTTCCAGCCCAGAAATCCCTGCTTGCCAATTTTCAGAGACAGGATAGTATTTCAGAGTGCTGAAGACATCTGGAAGAGGAATCAGGGTGTGTAAAGTCATCTCATTTTTGTCTTTAGAAAACATCTTTTGGTGTAGCTAGAAATTGCAAGCGATAGGGTACCAGTGAAGAATGCCTACCCATTGGGAAGTGAAATTTCTGTCAAATTTCACTTCCCAAAAACTAGCTGGGCTAGTTTTGAAGAAGTTCTGGGCAATTTGCCAGGAAAATACAGAGTTGGAAGACTTGGAAGCAGTGGTCCAGCAAATAGCAGCAAGAGAAGAGATAGGATGCAATTAGGTATGCAAAATAAATAAATAAATAAAAAATCAAAATTAAACTAATGAATAAAGGTGGGTCCCTATCATTTGCTCCACTATAACATGAAACTTTTCCTCAATGGTTTATGAGAAAAATGAGGAGACTGTGGTGTTATGTTTTTATTCAGTGACTTATTCATTAAGGTAGCTATAAACAAAATAAATAGAACTTTTCTTAAATCAGCCCATTAGTCCTTTCAGGACTGTCAAATCTATTCTAACTGAAATCCATTCTCTAGTTCTTTTATCCAAAGGTAATGGAGACTGAATCTGAACCATTATTGTTAGCTATTTGGATGTATAGTATGTACTTTATCACAGAATTGGTCGTATAAGAAATGGAAATTGTTGCTCAGGTAAGTATTTGGGACACTATTACATCTCTCAAAAATCTCCTCTCAGCATTGTCTGGATATGGAACTGAACCTATAACTAGTACTGTATAGTACAGTGATGGTGAACCTTTTTGGCACCGAGTGCCAGAAAGGTCGCATGGAAACATTGTGTGCATGTGCTCGTCAGGGCTGCGTTCCGGAAAACCTGAACTTCTGGGTTCTAGTGCGCATGTGCACCTGAAAATCAACTGGTTGGCATGCATGTGCACACCAGTTTTGAGCACTGCCGTGTACACGAAGGATAGCTGATTGTAGTGCACGCATGTGCTCCAGAAACCCAGAAGACAAACAGGCAATGCTGCACATGCCAGGCGACATGGTTTCGTGTGCCACTTTGGGCACGTGTGCCATAGGTTCGCCATCACGGATATAGTATCTTCCATAACAGAAGTCAGCCACTTGATTAGTTTTGTAGTATCCCTCCATATGGTATATTCCAAATCTATCAAAATTTTATACATGGCCCAAATTTATCATTCTATCACAAAGAAAAATGGAAAAGTAGTTGTAAAAGAATAACAATTAATAATTAATGACCTCATTGGAGAGTAATTCATAATTTCCTGTAACGGTTTATAAAAACTGCCTCAATTTTTTTCCCCCAGCAGGTTCCTGATGCAAAGTGATCCACCAGTACAGCAAACCATATTCTCCAATTCTATAACTTGTTCCCAGAAGAAGGTAGAAAGCATCTTTAATTTAGACTCATTCCCCTCTCAAACAAACAGGCATCATCTATTGAATATATTCTATGAGTAGAGGCATTCTGAACAAGTTTTGTTCAGAAGTATATAGTTGAGCCAAGATAGGGTAGTTTCAGGGGTGAATTCATCCGGTTCTATCTGGCTCTGGCGAACCGGTAGTGGTGGCTGCGGGAGGATCCGCCCACCCGCACGGACTTCATGACATCCCTTTTTTTGCGACGATTTTCAGCCTCTGCGCATCCGCAGAAGGCTTTGCGCATGCATATTTGTGAACTGGTAGGGAAAGTAAGTGAATTTCACCCCTGGGTAGTTTGGCCATAAATAAAAAACAAAGCAAACAGCAACTTTTACAGACCCCCCAAAGATTCAAATGAACAATGGGAAGACTTTATATCAAGGCTCAATATAAGATGGTAACAATATGCTACTTGCAGTAATGTTTATCTGACCTTGATGGAATGTTCTGTAGAAGTAAATTCCTGGAACAAGGTACTGAATAATACAGATGAAAATCTCCAGTAACATCACAATATAATAAACTGCCAGGAAGAACTTGCATTTACCGAGTCATAACTATTTTCTGTATACTTTTTTTATATGCTGAAATAGTTTGTGTAACAATTGGTTTAATAGCTGGTTATTTTCTTTTTATAGAAGTAAGGCATTTTTTACCCTCACTTTTTGGGGCTTGGTCCCATAATTTGTGTTTCATTTCTTACTTTCCCCAATGGCCTCTCCAATGAAACTAAAGTGTAAAATTCTCCCCAGCAATTTTGATGCAATTCTTGTGAATTCAGAATGCTCAAATTTACACATCTGCTAACAAGGATTAAAAAAAATATCCAACTTATTTACACTAGCAGGGGGACAAAAGAAGCACAGAGGGACCTTAGTCTCAATATTACATATCAAGAAGCCCTACATTTAGTACATTCAGTGGTTTTAACAATTCTCAATTGAGCAGATAAATATTCCTCTAGTTCTGGAGTTGCCAAAAATATAGCCCTCAGATTACACCCTGCAAAATATCAATTCAGACCTCTAATAAGAGAAATCTGTGTTAGAAAAGGACAGAACAGAGAAAAGAGTTAAGCAAAAGTGGGTATCAATAGCAGAAAAAGAAGTATGGCATTCATCTTTAACCACATCCATCACTAACCAGAATGTGACTCTGCCAAATAATGCTGGCAAAGTTCTGCACCTTTGCTATAGCTTGTGTAGTAGCCATTTCCGGGGGGAGGGGGGGTATTATACCCCAAATCTTTATTACAGCAGATAAAGAAAACCTGAGATGAACCTCATTATAAACATTCCTCTCCTCCCTTTTTTTCCTTCAAACATATATTCTGGTCATGAAAAATAAGTGCTACAGGGGAAACCCAACTTAAATTCTTTAGCCATTGAAAATATTTGAATGGAACAAGGTATTCTGTGTCAACCCAACTTTTATATTTGTGAAGGAAGACTGCAGGAGGATTTGCTATGGACACCATCCCAAGTTTTTTTTTCTGTTTTATTTTGGAGGGAGGGAAGAGGATATAAATCTAACATATTTTACAGATGCTTTGGGAATATGAATGTCTTTTACTTAGCTAGGGTGGCCATAGTTGGACAACCAATTATGAGCCGAGGTGGTGCAGTGGTTAGAGTGCAGTACTGCAGCTACTTCAGCTGACTGCTAGTTCAGCAGACCAGCGGATCAAATTTCACCGACTCAAGGTTGACTCAGCCTTCCATCCTTCCGAGGTGGGTAAAATGAGGACCCAGATTGTTGGGGGCAATATGCTATTTAGTATACTGTCTTTGGTGTAAGCCGCCCAGAGTCCTCGGAGAGTGGGCGGCATAGACTAATAAAATAAAATAAAAATAAATCCAGACAATCGATAGTCATCAATCAAACTGTTACTGTTTCTTATATTTCTTTGCTGCCCTCTTGCAGTTATTTGGATCTTTGCAGCCTAGATATGGTAGTGTACCCTAACTCTTTAGCTCTTGACAATAAATGCCAAAGGAAGGACATTCTTAATGATAGGTTGCACTCAGAAAAATGGGGCCAGTTGCAGTTTTGCTATGCTTTATTCAGTTTCCTTTTTATTGACAGTTATCAAGGAAAGCTTTGGTTCAAGAGAAATCGCCTTTTTAAAAAATCTTGTTTCCTTAAATAACCAGAATGTAAGGAAGATTATGTTCAGTATTCTGAACTACTAGAAACTACTTATAACCAGCTTCCAAAAACTATCAATGTACAACTTTTACTTAGCTGAATAAAGCTATTGTCAACACAAAACTGACCTCACTTTTTCACAATCATCATAAAGGAAGATAATTAGGGTTTGCAAAAGGTTTAATTCTCAAAAAAGGCTGTTTTGAAAGTTCCAGGTTGGGAACAAAATGCCTTGTGTTTTGGAGTTATATACCATGTTGTTTTAATTCTCTGACATTCTGAAATAAGCTTTAAAAATATGCAGGCCAAGGAAACCCGGAGCATTACTATATTCAGTAATAACCACCAGTACAGAATCCATCCTCATGACCAGTGACAAAAGCTAATTTCAACGAAGAGAAAAGTATCCTTCTAAATACATACAGAGATGGAGAAATTGTTGTAGACATAAGAAAAAGGCTGGTAGATAGATTTATGTGGATTTTGGAATTTTCAGCTATAGAGAAATTGGTTTTTATAGATTGCAATATGTAAATGTGATAAAAGAAATAAACATTGTCCCTGTTTCTGTGTATTGACTTTCCTTTTTAGATAGCTTGACAGGTGAAAGATGTACTTCACATGTATGTACAGAGACGGTAGCACCAAGGTATGCACAGTCCTCATTGGAATGAAATATTACTTTTCTGGACCACGCCCCAAAGCAGCCATTCAGAACATCACATTCTTTCCGTGTAGAAGTTTTATTATAAACTGCTTGGAAAGTTTCGGCTATTGGGCACTTTAAATTTTTTAATAAAACAGAACAAAACTGACAGACCAGCCCTGCAGAGTTAGTATGATCCAGAGGAGGAAAAATAAACATTCTAGAATTTTCCAGAATGTTCAGTTTTTTAAATTATCTACCTCACCAGTTGGTATGTTGTTGAAGTTTTAAGTTGCCAAATGCAACAATTATGTTGTGTTTGTTGGCATTTGCAAACATATCTAAATATAAAAAAGTGCATGCTATGCAACATAAGTATTAAAAATAAGCTTCTGGCCAATAGCTAGAGAAATATGTTTTTGCTGTTGTTTTGTTGTTCGTGATCCACATTTGAAGGTTGTTTTTTAAAAGCAGTTGTTGCTTTATACTAAACAGCTCTGAGGCTGTTTAGGCAGACATAGTTGCACAATGCTTGCTTTTGTTTTAGTTTATGAAAACTTTAAAAGGTTTATTTTAAAAAATAATCCCCTTGATAATTTTTTCTGGAGGTTAATAGGTAGTTGGCATTTAGCATGGACTACTTCTTCTTCTGATATATCTGTCATTGGATGTTGGTGATCATGTTGGCGATCCTATTTTTATCAAATGGACTACTAACCTACCTAATTTGTAGGAAAAATTTTCCTACAATTTTCCTGTAGGAAAAAGGACAATGAAAGAGCATTGTCCTTTTTCCATGGTCCAATTTTTCAACTTTTAAGTTCAGAAAAAAAAAACAGGTGATGTTTTCTTTGGAACTTAATATTTTTCACTTTGTGTACCTCACTGTGGTGAAAAATGGTGACCCTTTAAGCATTTTTATTGCAGTTAATTATTTGGTGGGTCAGAAAAATCACTTCTAGTTTATACTAACTTGATCATTGGATGAAAAGGTAGCTCAACCCGATTCCAACCCTCCCTGTTGCAGAGAGGAGTCAAGGTGCGTCAATATGAAAAGAAGAAGCTGCTGTTTAAATGAGACTCAGAAAGTTAGACAAAATTGGAAGCATTGGGATTTGCTTTTTCATGGAATATATAAACTGATTCTATTTATGCCCAGCCTCTGTATTTGCACTAATTTTGCAAAATATCAGTAAAATTCCACTAAATTTTTTGCTGGGAAATAAAATCTGGAATCAGACCAATGACAAAAAGACATAGTAATTGTTCTGCATTTACAATATGTAGATTTATAATTCTACCTTGAACTTTGCTTTTTATTGTCATTATCAGTTTTTATTTGCACAGAAAAAAATCTGAGTTAATAATTTCTGATTCTGAGGTATGTGGTTTAAAACAGAATGTTTATTCTGGCATTCTCCTATGAAAAACACCAAAATATTTGTAGAAGAGGTATCTGCAGTACAATCTTAAGAATGTTTGGTCAGAAATAAAGTCTATATCATTTAGTAATATTTCACCAACTGAATTCTGCATTAAATTACACTATCATGGTTGAAGTACATAGAACTGTAGCTTCAGCTCGATCCTTTTTCTGTAGCTGCAGCTAGTTTTTTTAAAAGTAAAATGTCTTTTTATAGTGATTTTCTGTGTTAGAGTTGGCAATTCGTTATGCCCTTAGTGATAGCCTAAAAATACAAGTGCATATATTGTTGCTGTTATGAATGATGTTAAGAAAGACAATCAGATTAAAATATCTAAAACCCTTTATATCACTGAGTGTAATACATTAAGAAAAAAGGAACAATTTCCAAAGGTGCAACAGTCTTTATTATCAAGATTTGCAACATGTACACACACTAATGATAACTGTCTATGATAAGTGCACCTAACATCATTTTCAGCCTTGGCAACTAAACATTGAAAAAAAACCCTTATATCATTGACCATAATTGCTCATAAAAGAAAGATGCATTTAAACATAACACCATGGAAATCAACAGCAGTTCTGTAGAAATGCATCTCATCCTGAACACTTGGTTTTGCAAAAAGCATAGAGATGAATATTGAAATAGGCAGATGTACAGATGATCTCTAATCTGATGGCAATCTCCATTTTTGTCTTGGTAGTTCTGTCCTGAAAACCTGATGGTTGGATTAACAGAGTGCCTTGCTGATAAATGCCAGAGTTGTCTACAATAGCCATTACTTTTGGTGGTAGATAAGATTTGGCATATAACATTGAAACCTGACTGAGCAAGGGCAACAATATTGCCACATCAGAAATTATCCAGCTTGGATTTGAGTTCTCCATCAGCTTTGAAGCCAGGTTAACGAGATGAAGTGGCATTGATCTGTTATGACCATTTATCTATGACCAGGGTCACTATTTTTGAAGTGGAGGTATGAATGTCCATATGTTATGTTGGTTACTAAAGACAAGAGTTCTGCTGATGTAATGCCCACCCTGTTGCCCATCAGATTCTTGACTTTTACTTCTGGACCTGAACTGACAATAAAAGTCTCTTGTAAATTGGTGCGGGATTTCAGTCTCCGTGCTACTGAAGCCACAGTGGGAAGGGCCCAGAAGTTGATGATCTCCATGGCAATTATTTGTCTCACATTGTGGACTTACATAGTTGTATACCTATTAGACATTGCCTTTGCTTAGAGCTGTTATGTGATCTGGATGTGGAGGATATTGCCTAGATTACATTTATTTATGAATTCAATTTATGTTGCCTCACCTAAAATACATTACTCTGGGAAGGTAACAATATTATTCAATTTTTTTCCAGCAGGCATTTGGGGAGTTTACAGACTTGTGATTGACAAATCTACCAAGTGTCTGATTCATTATTAACATAGCAGACAACCTGAGCCCTTGACAAACCCCTGAGCAGCTTCTTTCTTTCAACCAATCTTGAGTGGTCCCCAGGTTCACCAAGGCCTCTGGAAATAAAATAACAGGAGCAACATCCAGAGTTCTGTTGGAGAAAAAAAAAACCTCTTATGGCAATAAGAGAGGAAAGAGAGGAGAAGCCTTTGCTTCTCCCTTATTGCATTGAAATGTTATTCTCCAATGGTCCAGTTTGGGTGAACAATTCCCCGCTGGCAAAGAGTCAATATCAAGAACTTCTAGCTGGTCACTGTGACTGTGGGTGCAACATCTTGACTTTATATGGTGCCATCTTATGAAGTTATTTGGGATTCTTTTTGGCCTTTGAGGATATGGATAGGGTGTCATTTATGATGTTCTCTGCCACCCATGGGTTAGATAACTGCACCATCATCTAGCATCATTCTAATTTAAAAGAACATCTGGATAGCAGTGGTCTAGAGATGTAGCTAGTTTTAACTGTTCAGTCATGTCCAGCTCTTGGCAATTTTATAGGCAAGTGTTTTCCATGCTACCTCATAAAGTACAGCTTCTTTCAGTTGTTGGATGTTCATCTTTGTATCAGCTTTGATGGTATCAAGTCAGTAAGGTTTCTTTGCTTGTCCTCTCTCCTTGATCCATTCCTAGCATCACTGACTTCTCCAATAAATTTGCATGTGTGACATGGCAAAGTAAATCAGATGCAGTCTTGTGATTTGATTTCTCTTTCTCGTTCCTAGGAAGTTGTTGATTACTTTGAATAAGCTCCTTCATTCAAATCACAACTTCCTAGGAACCAGAAAGAGAAGCCTAAACAGTTTACTTTGAGTTAATATTTGTGATTGTTATGCCTTCCATAGTAACACTTTTACAAACAGGTAAGCTTTCACGCCATCTTTTATGTTTAACTGCCCTTGACATGTTTTCAAAAACCCAACTGTGCTTAATAATACACATTTCTGGCCAGGTACTCCAAGAAAGATGTGGAACTGAAGTAGAATTAACTGACCAATAAATTCTGGCAATCCAGCCTGAAAAGTTATACTCTCCCCTCCATCCATCGATTGGTATAGGATTAGAAACATTTACTATAATTGACAGATGGAGAAAACAGGCGCTCTTCTTCTAATTCAATGTCAGAAGATCTAGCATACCCCTTTTCGGTATACTGTAAAATCATTTCTACATCACCTTATTTTCGGAATTATTTTGGTCAGCCAGTAATGGAGATCTGATTTATGGAAAAGGTCTTTTCCTGGAAAAGAAAATTATGTGCTGAAGTGAAAGGGATTTGTGTGTGTGTGTGTGTGGTTTTTAGCATGAAGCAAGTGCACCATCTGTTATAATATAAGGTTACATTATTAACAGAAGAATGTGAAATAATGATTTATGAAACTCAGAGCCACAATAGAAAGCACTAGATTTGTAATTACTGAAAAAGACTGTACACAGTTTACACTAGTTTGCAAACGCTAAATCTGGAATTTTTCAGATCTTGAACACAATTGTGGAATTGAACTGCATTCAACCTCATCTTTGTTTTCACATCAAGGTCCTTCCACTGTCCTTGTCCAACCTCTCTTTCCTATTGCCTTTGTAAGAAAGTTTTGGAGATAACATATTTAAAATGCCTTATTTGACTGATTTCCTTGATTTAAAGCATGGTTTTCCAAACTTTTGGCTTGCCTGGGCCCCACTAAGTAAAGAGAAATTGTCTTGGGCAGCATATATAAATAACAAATGTCCATTTTTAATTTTTTTATCTTGTGGGGCTGCATTACTAGCTGTCCAGGGCCACATGTGGTCTGTGGGCCATGTATTGAGCATACCTGATTTAAAGGAAAAGAGAAGGAGTAGGCTTACCTGGCTACCTGCCTGGTTAAGTAGCCAGTTAGTGGGATGGGCAGGGAGAAATTCCGAGGCCTTCTGATAAATTGGATTTTCTCTTTCCATTTTCTTTTTCTTCTAATAGGCAATGTTAATTTCTCTTTTAAACAATAAAGACTGGATAGTGAAAATGCACTCATTCAATTGATAATGATTTATTCATTCAATGAAATTCATTTGATTAGTATTACATGCATTATTATATCAATGGACAAATATCTTTTCAATTAGTAAATTCAAAAAGCAGAACTCTTTACATGGTTTTGCCTGGTGTTTATTAATTAGATGTCATAAAATCCTCAGAGGTTTTAACAGAGGCTGAAAAACTTAATGATGATGAATAATCCTTACTACTGATTTAGAAGTGGCCAATTGGTAGGGTATTTTTAGTCTGCATGCATGAGAGGAAAAGGCATGGAAGAGAAAAAAAACAGCAAATTGATTCCATGTTTTAGGCAGAAGTCTCATCAAAATATACGGATTTCACATCTAAACTTTGTCTCACAAGTGGACATGTTTTGTTTTCATAACAGAACACTCCTCCTCTGCAACTCCTCTGGAACAAAGCGCAAGATTTGAGTTTTCAGAAGGAAATAGTCAAGCATTCACAGCAATGTGTTTTGGGTTTTTTCTTTCACCAGGCCATCACTTTCAAGCAGTCCTTTAATAATTTGGACTAGATCAAATGTGAGAAAATTAGAGATTGATCACTAACTATAGCTGCAAAATTTATATTGCTCACTGAAACCCTCGGCTGAAGGTAGACTTTCTTTCAATCTAAAGAACAGTTCTTAAAATTCACCATGTATGCCCTCTAGAAAGATGAAATAGGGATCCGAAAGATCAGTAACAACAACAATAATAATAGTGGGACAACCTAAAGAAATACAACAAGGATGTAGCTTGGGTAAAGCAGGTGGATAAAGAAAAAAAAAAGGTGGAATGAAAAAACTTGTAATAATAGCAGAAACGGTGGAGAAAACAGCAAAAGGATCAAGAACTGGCCAACATCAGATAAAGATGAACTACATGGTTTTTGGTTGACATATGTGACTAGTTTGCACCTACTCATTGCCAAACAGTTTAACACCACTTTCCTTCAGCCCAATCCAACTCACAGGGTTGTTACTATGGAGAAAATAGGGATTTCAGAAGGATGGAGAAAACAGACATGCATCTGCCACCCAACAACCAGGCTTAAATAGTATTGATTAGAAAGAGAAAAAAGTCTACTAATAGTAATAGTGCCCTGGATGCAATCCCAAAGCATCTGGAAGATCACTTGAGCAACATCGACAAAATCACCATCAGTCCATTGCAAAAACCAGCTTTCCTTGGAACATCATAGGTGTCCAACTGGTTGGCTTGCCAGGGTTGCATTGAATGAAGAGGAATTGTCTTGCACTGCATATAAAATATATAATATACCGTAGTTAATGTATATAAATCACATAATAAAATTAAAAGTTAACTATCTTGTGGGCCTGTGTTATTTGCTATCCAAGGCTGCATGTGGACCTCAAACTGGGAGTTGGATATCCCTGGCTTACGTCTCACAATGATATCTTAAATACCATCAAACAACATGTGCCTATCCTAGGTCTTTGAGAGAGTTTCGATAGGTTGATGAAAATACCAAATCTAGTCTTAAACATCTGTCTGACTGTGCATCCACCTCCACCACCAATAATAATGCTTGATCTGACAAACCTTTGGAAGGAAGGTTCCCTTTGTAGTTGGATTGACAGAAAATCATTTGTAGAAACTGAATTGCAGCATTAAGGAAGTGACACAGCGCTGATGAATGTTGAAATTGGCATTGGCCAGATGCTGCAATTTGAAATGAAAACAAAAAGGTTTCCAGGCAAATGTATATTCATTGTCAATATCAGAAAAACCTTTAGGAATGGGTCATAAAGGGAGCCACAATCAGTTTTTAAACTAAACCTTCTGTATTGCCTTTAGACTAGCAGTGGATGAGAATAAATACAGTCTTAGCTTTTATATGCATGCAATTCCTGAATCCAGTGTGAATGTGCATCTGCATGTTAAAAATGGGATTGTCTGGAATTTTCTGATGTTCTTTGAAAGTTAAGAAATTTTGGAAATTTGAGTAAGTAACAAAAATATGCACGTACAAATATAAAAATGCTGGCAAAAATACTTATTAGAAAAGAAGATACAAAATTGCAGTATGTTAAGGAAAACATGCATTCATTTTTCTACAGACTTTTTTTCCGCTAAAGTCAGAAACTGATGAAAAAACAAATTTATGATAGGAAAAATGAAAAATTAGATGAAGTCACAGCAGGCAGATTTCCACAAATTGCATTCCTGTATACTGAGGTCATGCTTTTCAAGACAGAATAGGTTTTTTTTTAAGCACTCACCTGTTAAATATGAGGTTTTATTGGAGGAGTGGAACCAGTAAAATCGTGCTTAAAAGAAAAACGTTGCACCATACATTAAAGGTTAACAGATCCTCAACCAAAAAACAAACAAACAAAAAACCCCACCCACTTTTAAAATGCTAATTTGTCATCATAACAGACAGTACTCTTCACCATCAGTTCCATAGAGATAAGACCTACGTTCTCCTACTAAGAGCATTCCAATTGGTCTTATAATTCCTTTTAAATTGCCTAATGAGAGAGGTGAGTTCAGGTAACCATGTTCCAGACCACATAATGCTTTATAAATTAAACCTGTCATCTTACATAGCATTTAGAGACAAATAACAATATAACAGGATAGCAGTATAGATCGCTGGATACAGACATACATTAAAAAGTAGGAAGTATTCATTCAGGTGTTACTCAACTCCTTATAAATCTTCTGTTTATAAGCATAGTTTATTCAAAGACTCTAAGAATATTTTGATTTCATTCCATTGTAAGAATAGGTTTTTTTAAAAAATATTGATGGGGTTTTTCTACAGGAAGCTAACTTAGATAAACAAAAGACTGTTAATGCCACATCAAGTAATGTTGAGCACAACCAGGACTATAGAATATGAGACACAACAAGAAACATAAATTATATGCCATATTTTGGGGGAACAGAAACTTCGCTTGTAAAACTAATTTTTTTGACATAAGATGATTAACCATACCATGTGTAACATCTTGTACCACAGTTGTCACCCAATGTTTAATGACACAAAGGACCTTATTGGTAGCTGAAGCATATCACATATCTCAAGGCTTTAGGATTATGTGAATCAACCAAATACAGTGCTAAGACATAAAGGTTGCAAGATTATTCTTAAATTTGAGATTTGAAGACAATGATATTGATCAAAGGCTACAATGAAGAAGCATCCTAATTTCCGCAATTGTTTCAGTTTCCTTGGTAGAATAGAATCAAAATAGCCAGGGTGGTAGGCAACCAAGTAAACGATGGATGACCGACTTGTTTATTGCAATATAGAAATACTCTCCTTTAACCCCTTTGAAGTCTGAGACAGCAGAGATGAGGAAAGGATAGTGGAGAAGAATTCAGATTGCCCTTGAAAAAGGCGGGCTAAATCAATGCAGAAAGTGTCGTACTTTGAGTAAAAAAAAAATACTTTCAAAAATGATTTCAAAAGGAAGCTCTTTCTAAAGAAAAGTTAACACCACTGGCCACTTGCTTGTTGCCACTGGTAGGATTAGACTGCCTCTTTTGAGAATCACTCATAATGTGCTGCTTCTGCAGTGTTTTGCTTTTAAAACTAGAAGGGGTGAAATAAAGTCAGCATTTGGTATGTAAATACTCTAAAAGCAAGCATGATTCAAATTCACTCAGCCAGTGGGGATATAGAATCAGACAAGCTAAGAAAAGAAAAAGAAAGTCTGGGAAGAATCACAAAGACTATCAGGAACTATAATATGGGCCAGACAATACACTGAGACTGAAAGGAGGATTTCAGATAGGTAGATAATCACATCAGAAAAAACAGATTTAAAAAAAAGGAGCAACAAGTCTGAGTCTCTCTCTGTCTGCCTCCAAGCAAACCTGCCCAAAACAAATTTCCCACAGAAAAGCAACACAGCCAACAGAAGAGGCACCCATTGAATTCCTTTGCTCTCTTCCCCTCAGCCCCATTGACAGCTGAAAGTAAAGCGGCAACAACTTTTGGGAATGCAAGGTAGGGAGGCAAACCGAAAAATGTATTGAAGTGCTTTTCAGTTGCTACTTGTGGGCACCAGATCCTATTCAGTCTCTTTCCTTGATGTAGTTCAAATCTTGCATTTGGAGGAACGATTCTCTTTACTGAGTGAAAGACTTGATCTTTCTCTTTCAAATCAAATCGTTTCTTTCAAGCTTTGCCCAGTCACTCCTACCAGGCAGACTGCTGAGATTGGATGATTAATAATGTTCCAATTCAGCAGCTTCAGAAATCGGTGGAAAATGTTTGGTTGCCATTCATTGTACTTAAAATGCAAAACAAAGAGTAATGCTTGGCATAAATTTTTTGCCATCGCCTTATGAAGATTTTGTCCGTTTAAAAACAAAAACAATAGTAATCAGAGCATACACTGAACTACATAGGTAAGAATGGCATTATCAACCAGATTACTGAACTGGCCCCTATATTTTTTGGCCTTGAACTCAATGTCATTTCAGTAAAATGGAAAGCTATAATCAGATTTAATAGGCAGTTCTGCTTCTCAACTTTTTAAGACGTATGACTTTAAAAAGATAATGCTCTCCATTCTAGATTGTGTCACCAAGGTTAGACATAAGAAGCTGGAGGTTAATGAAAACAGTTTGGCTAAGACAAAGACAAATGGCGTATAAAAATATTAGTGACTCACCATGCAAACCGGCCTCCAAAATTGTAGCTAATGTAAATAAGAATTAAAATGTATCTCTTCTAACTTTTTTTTTTCTGGACAAGGAGGCAACAAAATTGGTCAGATATGTCTTTTACAAGCTGCATTTCGTGGATGAACACAGTCAACTGTAATTTACTCCATAAACAATGATGAACTAAAACTTGAGTTTAAACAATTGTGGTCCAGAGAGGATGAAAAATTCATCTCTATATTTAGTGACCAAGTAATGCAACTTTTATTGATAAACTACATATAGTCCTCGCTTAACAACCACAATTAGGACCAGCAACCCCATCACTAATATCATATGTAGAGTAAGATTCGAGTTGTTGGATTCCATCGCCAAATATGGGGGCTTCCATTATTTGCCCTATTGAGAAGATGTTATATACATCAAAGATATTGCTTTTGTTTTGTTTGACTGTCAACTCTATGCCTTGATTATTTAACATCCCTACCTGAAATAAGAACAGCCCACCAGTTTATGAATTGGAACCTCTGCCTTGTCTTGGATGATAGAATAATTCTGTTTTATCTCCAGCATATTAATAACATCCTTTGAGATTTCACTGGGAAGCTGAAATTGCTCAAGAAGCAGTTATGGGATAGGTTTTCACTTTTTCCTTGCAATTGACAATAATAGCTTTGCTTTCAATTTCCAAATGAATAATTTGTGGAATGAATTAGCAATTATAATTGTAACAGTTTTTTCTCCATCATTTTTTTTTAATCAAATAATTTTATTTAAAATATACCGTATTTTTCAGAGTATAAGATGGACCTTCCCCCCCCAAAAAAAGAGGGTGGAAATGTTGGTGCGTCTTATACACCAAATACAGCCATTTTTGGCCTCCTGAAGCTCTGCCCTGCTTGTTCCATTTTTGCGAAAAAACAGGCCCGTTTTTCGCTTGATTTTTGCAAAAACAGGGGTGTTTTTGCCCTCCCGTAGCCCCCAGGAGCACTCTGCAGGCCTCCCAAATCCTCTGAGCACCCCATTTTTTGCAAAAATGGACCCATTTTTCACCCATTTTTTGCAAAAAACAGGGGTGTTTTTGCCCTCCCCAGCCCCCAGGAGCACTCTGCAGGCCTCCCAAACCCTCTGTGTTTGGGAGGCCTTGCATTTTTGCAAAAATGGGCAAAAAACGGCCCATTTTTCATCCATTTTTGCGAAAAACGGGGCACACAGAGGGTTTGGGAAGTCTGCAGAGTGCTCCTGGTGGCCAGGGAAGGCAAAGCTTTTTTTTTTCTTACTTACCTCTTCGAAATCTTGGTGTGTCTTATATACCGGTACATCTTATAGTCCAAAAAATATGGTAAATTCCTATTTGATTACTGAGAAAGTCCAATAGTACTTAGTTCCATTTAACACAATCCTCATTCATCCCAGAACGAATTTAAGGTCAGCATAAAATCATCTGGCAGTGTTTCAAAGTCAGCAGCTATTCTTGAATTCTGGGAAGTTTTTCTTCCTGAATAAGGATAAACAATATCGTTGACCTTTGTAAAAGGCCTAAAAATAAACATTGTGCTCAAACTTCCTAGCAGGGATTTTGAAATTTCAATTCAATTCAGTATTGAAGAAGCTTCTTGGATGAGAAGTGAAATATTTTCAAAGAAAAAACCAAGGAAGTCCAGTTGCCGTTTGAAAAAGCTCCTTTGGGAAAAAACAACTTTCCCACTGAGAATAAAGTACTTTCCCCTATTTCTAGCACCATCATGCAATTCAGATATATGAGATTTATCCACTGATTGGGTGCTGTAGTTTATAGATACATATCTAATGCAATTTGGATAAAGAATCTGTGGTCCACTTTGTTATAAATAGCCCTTCAGGAAATTAGCCAAAAGGCTAGTAAAATAGAGTTATAAAATTATTTTGGTCGATACCTATTTTTTTTTATTCCAACTGATTTAAAAAATACCTTCATTTTCATTTTCAATAAGGACTAATCATGTCTATATATAGGCTTAATAATGACTATTGTTTTATGTTTAATTGCCATTTACCATTTACTTTCACATATAAATATTATGATTTGGTACATTTGTCTTCTTGCCAGCCAGTCTGCCTATCCATTATTTTTTTATGAAACAATCCACATCACATTAATATTTTTTTTTTTAAAAAAATCTATTATTGTGCTTGTCTTTCTCTTTTCCCTCAGGCACAGAATTTCTTGTGATTAAATTCATATTGAGTATCTTTAATCTTGTAGATTTCTTGTATATCATTGGTTTTAATATTGTATTTTGCATTTGCTTTTGCTGTTAGGGTTCACCTTTTTAGAGTCTTTAGATTGAATCACTTAATTAATGAATAAAGTAAAAGTAAAATAAATCCTGAAGATGTTAGTGCCAACTGATGTTAGTTTCAATTTATTTCAGGCCAACAAAGCACCATAGCAAATATAGTCTAATTTTATTTATACCTCTCACTTGTTATGATTAGGCTTTCCAAAACAATGCCTGCAAATCAAAATGATGGACAGGCATGGATTTATCTGGGAAGGGAAAAGTAAAATACACACATATTTTCAGAGACATCAGGTGACAGAAGTACTTTTATATGTATGGGGGAAAATAAAGAAAAATCATTATACTAAAATATCAGTGTGGCTGTTAACCATGGAGCTGATGATCTACCCAAACGTATTAGACTTGAATAAAGTTGTAAGGTATAAAGAACTATTAGATGCCCAAGGGAAGTCAAAAACAAACCAAGAGTTAAAACAACAAGGAATAGATATAGATTGGTGGCCGTACATACAAATTCAGGCAAGATACAAAAAAGATCTAGAAGAACATGGTTTCTACAAGGAGCAACAAGAGCTTGATAAAACAATACAGGGGATGGAGGAAAAAATGATATCCAAAACATATAACTATTTACTGAGATTTAAGATGGAGGAAAAAAATGTCAAAAAAACCATGATAGCCTGGGCAAAGAATTTTGGTTATAATATTGAATTAGAACACTGGGAAAAATTATGGGGAAAAAACCTATAAATTAACAATGTCAGCAGCCTGTAAAGAAAACCTCTATAAAATGTTTTACCGTTGGCTTTTACCTCCAGCTAGATTGGCCAAAATGTTTCCAAATCTATCTGCACAATGATGGAAGTGTAAACATAATCAAGGTACATTTTACCATGTATGGTGGTCGTGTTCAGAAGCCAGGAAATATTGGATTAGAACAAGAAAATGGCTAGAAGAAATTACGAATCAACGAATTGAGTTAAAACCAGAATGATTTCTAGTAGGGATAATAAGAGGAAACTACAGTAAGAAAATTCAATATATCATATTGCATGTAACAACAGTGGCCAGAATTGCCTATGCACAAAGCTGGAAACAGGAGAGTACGCCCTCCGAGAGAATGGTGATTAAGAAGGTGTTAGATTGCGCTGAGATGGACAGGCTAACATTGGAATTAAAAGAAAGAGGGGAAACGGAATATTATTTACTCTGGGAAATGTGGTACAAATGGTTAGAGAACAGATGTAAAGATTAAAGATGAAGGTAGCTTGAGAGAAATACTAAAACTTAAAGATGTATATAGTTAAAAGAAGAATAAGGAATGTTATTTATGTTATGTATGTATGAATATTATCGATGCTGGAACGTTGAAAAAATTGTAAATGTGATATAAAATGATGAAATATGTTTAATAAAAACAATTAAAAAAACAAAAACAAAATGATGAACAGATTATATTCTTTCTCATAAAAAGTGCTTTTAAAAAATCCTTACCTTTTACATGCTTGTCTTCTTTATTCTCCATTTACCTCTCCCAATGGGACATGATGGGTTTTTTTTTTCCTTTTAGAATCATTATAGGCCAATCAAATCTCTTGTGAGGCTTTGTGGTTTGGGGATATGGTGCTAAAATCTTGACTAAGGCCAGAAAGTCCTAAATGTGAGAAGTTTTCCTTCAAAAATTGGGAAAAGACAACGGAAACCACTTTCTTATTCTTCTCAATGAAATTATATTGGCAATATGATTTTCCTGTAATTTTCCTCAAATCGAACTCACTTTACATTAACTCTCCTATTCCTTTGCAGTTCATTCTTTAGCAAATCATAAACACTCCTTAGATGCAGCAGTTGCTTTAGGGGGGAAAAATACCTTCTCTTGATGCAACATCTACTAGTCTTAAGTCTGGGAGGTAAAGGAGGAAGGCAGATAGTGACAAAGGAAAGTGGGGAAAAAGAAGGAACAGTGTGGGATCTCGTGAGCAAAATGAATGAGAGATGAACAGGGTGCATTTCCAGAAATGGAGATAATAGGATAGGAAGCATGCTCTTGAGCTTCTGTGAATAGGTGAGTAGATATTGTGTGTGTGTGTGTGTGTGTGTGTGTGTGTGTACCTTCAAATAAGTTTTTAACTCCTGGTGACTGGAGACATCCCTGCATTTTTCCTAGCAACACTTTTCAGCAATGGTTTGCCATTTCCTTCTTTCTAGGGCTGAGAGGAGAGAGACTGGCCCAAGGTCACCTAGCTGGCTTTGTTTCTAAAGTGAGACTAGAACTCACTGCCTCCCAGTTTCTAGCTTGCTGCCTTAACCACTGCACCAAAGTGTCTTCAAGCAGCTAGAAACTATACAAGAAACCCATAATGGGAAAAGCTGTAGTCCTACCATTACCCCACACCATTTTCTCTCCTGCGCTGTGGTCTTCAAATAATTGTGTCTGGGAGTTGCTTATTTCAGCCCTTTGCTAACCGGTATTTAGGGGACAGCTCCTTCCAGAAGAGCCTGTCTGCCCAGCTGTTCACTATTCTGGCTGAGAATGATAACAGCTGTAATTCCAGCAGCTTTGCAAGGCACTAGGCTATTTTAGCTGGTGCTGGTTTCATATTTCACTGCCAAAGAACGGCACCCTTCCAAATTCTTCCACAGAGTTAGATACAGAATCCACATAAAATCATTCACATATATCTCTTCTAATAAAGAAGAACTTTCTTACCTCCTGCTTCCCATTTTACAAAGATATATTTTGGTGTTGACAGCTGCACTGGAGCTGGCAGCCATGGGACTTTCATGTAGACTAAAAGTAAACTGGAATATTTTTAATGTTAAAGAAAATAATGAATCCAGATAAAACAACTCTCCTTCCCAACTGAAATATAGAATTTCCATCTGCCACTTACCTTAATTAGTGTCATTTGACAGACATAAATGGAATAAGTCATCGAGTGGCAGACATGAAATGGATTTTCCCCCCATCCCTTGCCCAACTTGATTATATGAGTTCCACTTCTTGGGAATGCTTGATTAAAAGAAACTGGAAAAAATAATGAGGCTGACTGGTTTCATTTATTTTTTTTGTCTAAAAGCAGCCTAGACTCTTTCAGCTTAAAAAAAAAAAAGAACTCTGCTGAGATGCAATTAGGGAAAACAAGGAAGTCATTTATTATAGGATTACCCAGGAAAGGAAAAAGGGAACGATGGGGATGAGAAAAATAAAGGCACTGATTTTGAGCCTTAATGTTGTGGTCTGCCAGCAGCCTGCGGAGCTGGCAGCGAAGTTGGACAGCAATGAGGCTGAGGAAGAACATGGGCCATTCCTGGAGGCTGGGGAAGGCCCGGATGAGGGCTCTGCATTGGAGGCAGAGATGGGGAAGGGCCATTGGGGAGTGATGTGCAGACTTCAGAGCCTCCAGAGGCTGACAGTAGAGAGGCAGAGGAACAGGAGGAGCCTGTTCCTAGTGCACGTATGAGAAGAGCTGCCAGAAGGCAGGAGCAGCTAAAACAGAGAGGACGACTCAGGAGTAGGGCCAAGAGATGATTGGCCCCTTCCATAAGGCTTAAAAGACCAGCAATGGCTCTTGGCCTCTTTGCCGGAAAACAACCGTTGAGAGAATTGCTTCTTGTTTGGCTGTAGTTATTTCTTCTGTTCCTGAACTGTTGCCAAGAAAAGCCTTTGGCAGTTTGCCTAATTATTCCAAGGTCAGAGATAAACTAAAGACTGGTGTTTTAAGGACTTTGTTTTCATTTCATTTAGAATACGCTGAGAATGAGTTCATTCTCAGCTGTTTTAATAAAATCTGTTTGTTTTTTGGAACTGTTTGCATTTAATATCAACTACGTGGGCCTGGGTCACAACATTTAAATTGTAGTTTTTAGTAATGGGTAAATGGAAACTGTTCAAGGAGAGAGAAAAAATAATTGAGCAGGGTTATCAGATTTAAAATCAGGATGACTATCAGAGGCCAGCAAAGAGATACACGAAACTCAAATTCTTTGCGATCATCTTATGGTTTCCATTTTTTTGATGCCAAAATCTGTAGCTCTCCACTGGAGCAGGGTCACTTTCTTTTTTCTAGCTGTTGCCTGAGGAAAGTTAAAGAAAGCATTTCATAGATCTGGTCCTTAAATCAAGACACACAGGATTGTTCTGACTATATCATAAATGTGGCACATGAAAGAGTACTAATCTCATGCCATGAAGAGAATAAAATTAAGACTTGGTCAGTTTGATCCAATAGGCATAATATACATATTACATATGTCCTTCCACATTTTCTTTGGGAGAAGATAGATTCCCCCATATTACCAAGTTTCAATCAAGGGTATGTTGTTTCCTTTGAACCTCTTTCTTTTTTGCTTACTTTAATGAGCTGGACTCTATGTTTCTCCCTGAACAGATGGAAAAAGTCAGTATTTTAAAAGAGTTGAGGAACAGTGACTCCTTTAGTCATGCATTCAGGGTCTTTGTCCTTTATATCCAGTCCAATAGCAGACTGACAAATTCAGGTTTCAAAATCTGCAAATAAGAGAAGGAAAACAATATATCTGGAAGCCTGTGAGCAATCAACGCATTTAGTTGTGAGACAGAATTACCTGTAACAGCCTTAAATTCCCCCTTCCCTTTACCTATCTTCCTTTTAAGACTGTATAAAAAAAAACAGTACCATTCACATCATCTTTAACTCCAAATAGTTTTATGAGAAACCCTTTCAATAAAGCACAATATCCATTTCCCATCTTTCTGAGTCCTGTGTCTGGAGGGGAAGTGTACCCCACACCTATGAAGCTCAAGGGTATGGCACTGTCAGCTGCACCGAAAAGAGGACAGTACTTGACCCAGAGAATATGTGTGCTTTGAATTTTTTTTTTTTTTTTTTTTGCAAAATATGGGGACAGCTGCTTAAGGTAGTAAAATATAGAACTATGGGGGAAAAGGCAGATTGGATTGGAGCATTCAAAGGCTTATAAGGTATACTTTGCACAAAAATGTTTTAAAAGCCCACCTATTTATTTTTTTTAAAAAAAACCTGACCACCAAATGTTTCTATTTTTTAAAAAATGTTTTTATTTTTGGTACTACTGCAGAAAATTGAAGCTGCGGTCTTAGACTACATTTTACCAGCAGCAAATGCCGTTTAACTCTGGCCAGCTGGTTTCTGTGCTGTTTGGGACAGCACAGTGTGCATTTCTAATCTGTGAGCTGGGGATGTATTAATACAGGGAAGGAGGGGAGGAGGGTGGGCGGAGACAGAGATGGAGAGTCAGTCGGGAAGCCTAATATGCTGTCAATGCCATCCCACCCACATTCCTTTCTAGCTGGCTGGCATGTTAATGATCAAGTCACATGCTGGCTGAGCTGCAGGGTGGTGGAGGTCAACCACACCCACTAGAGACTATGTGATGTTTTGCAGGAGAAGCGGTGCACGAAAGGCTTGCAGCTGCATGCTGTGAAGTTCTGCAGTTAGGGTCAACACTGCTGCAGAGAGCTGGAGAAAACATGTCGATTACTTGGAAGCAACCATTTTATGTTTGTGCCCAGGAAATACCTTGGCTCCACGATCAACCTTCTGAAAACCTTCCTTATATAATGGGTTTTTCTGTTTTGGAAAGCACACTGCTTCTGCCCCCCCCCCCCCCGATTAGCCTAAAGAAGTAAGAATGGTAAGGTGGGCAAATTTGTAAATTAATGTGGACTACCCTCTGGATATATCTGCTATTTTGCCAAAGTCATGCTATGTTTGCAAATACTTTTCCTTATGTAGAATGCATTGGATGCTTCTTCCCTGGATATGCAGCATAGCATAGCATAGCATAGCATAGCATACAACAGCACAGTACAGTACAGTATAATGTATAGCATAGTATAGTCTAGTGTATCAGTGGTGGGTTCTAACCGGCTTTATTACCGATTCTCATTGGGTGCGCGCTTTGCATGCGATTGCCTCTTCGGTTGTGTGCTTTGCGCGCGATCGCAGCGCACATGCTCGGTTCGCTCGCAGGCACACCGAACGAGCGCTTCACGCAGCTGAGGTGTAGCAATCCACTCTGCTGCACCTCTCAGCTGGGCGAAAAAAGAAGAAATATAAGGTCAGAATAATGCAGGGGCGGGCGGGAGGCCCCAACACGTTCGGTGACGTCATATTGTCACCCCTACTGGCTCTCGTGAACCGGGCCAAACCGGGAGGAACCCACTACTGTAGTGTATAGTATAGTATAGTACCGTATAGTGTAGTGTAGTGTAGTGTAGTGTAGTGTAGTGTAGTGTAGTGTAGTGTAGTGTAGCATAATGTAGCATAGTTATAATAATAGTATAATATAGTAAAGTATAGATCCGTGATGGTGAACCTATGGCACACGTGCCACAGGTGGCATGCAGAGTCCTCTCTGCGGACACACGAGCCATTCACCCCAGCTCCACCGTACATGCGTGGGGGCAGGAAGATGTGTGTGCATGTATGGGGGAATGGGGGCATAGGGGGGTCACGCACACATGCATGGGGGGTGGGGCGCATGTGGGGGGGTCATACACGCATGCATGGGGGGTTGTGCACGCATTGCATTATGAGTGTGTGCACTAGCGCACACACATATGCGCACTTTCAGCACTCAGTGCCAAAATGGTTAGTCATCACTGGTATAGATAGTAGACTTCTAAAAAAACATTGAACTCTAGTACAAAATTGAAGAATGGAAAAATCTGCATGATAATGACACTTTGGATTCTGTGGTGGTTTGAAATTGAAAAGTTAGACAACATTTAGATTGCATTTAGATTGAAACTAAATAAATTTCTTCCCCATCTATATTCTGTGGAAGTGACCTCCTGCTGCTTTTTCTCTACTTGCTTGCAATCACTGTCTGCATCTCCAGATGTTTTCGTCCAGGTACTCTTCATTTCTTGCTGATTTTGGGTTGTCTTCTGCCAGTTGCTCAGTCTTGCCTGTGCCTGTGTTTCATGTGTTGCACAGACAATAGTAGGCTATTCATAAAAATGAACTGCCAACTATTCATTTGATTTTAAAATGTTTGATTTAAAAAAAAATACCTTACAGATGTCAGCAGGTAAAACAGACATAGAATAAATGCCTGCCTCTTTACTTCTGTTGTTTTTGCAGATCCTCAGCTTGGTATGAGATGATATAACTGCTTGAGAATGGCAGTATAAGAAGTTCCCCATAGATTTTAGTATGTGAGTAAGTTGCTCTGGGCAAGTGTGGATAAATGGTTATGCCATGTGGCACAGAAGAATGAGAAGCAGAGTTAAGACTCCTTGTTGTGCATGGATTACTTATTCCATCATGTATAGTCATTTGAAAGGGAAAAGAAACTGGACCTAAATTTAGGCTTTTAGAATAGCTAGAATTTACAAGTATGCTGACCTTGAATCTTCTTTACCTCTTAGCAAAATATGTTTGCTTTAACCGTGTTGCCTAGTAGAACAGAAAGGCAGTATCTCATCTGCACCTTGAGAAAGAGTTTATACTCTGTCAAAAATTCAAAAGCTCTTGCAGAAAAAGATAAAAACTGAAACCATAAACAGACCCCCAAATTGTGTTTTATTTATATCTCAGTTTTCTTCCAGGAAGATCAACGTCATTCACATTATTCCCTTCTCTTTTCCTTCCTTCCTTTCCTCTCTCTCTCTCCCTTCCTTCCTTTCCCATCTATCTTCCTAAGAATCCTCTGAGGATATTACTGTAGTCTTAAAGAAAAATTGCCCCTGGTCACCTTGTGAACTTCAAAGCAGAGGAGGGATTTAAATCTGGGTTTCCCTGGGTATTATCTGATCATCTGAAACAACACATTACTTTCCCACTCATTATTTATATGCCCTAATCTCTCCTTAGAGATCAATGTTTTTTTTTCCTAGGAAAGGAGCAGGGAAAAAGGATGACTAGGCAAATATGAGGTCTGGAGGTAGAAAGCTGACCAGCATCTCCTTCCTGATTAACAGGTTCCACAATAAAACTAAATAATTTAGCTGCTGTTTACTTCACTTTTTTGGGGATGGGTGGGTGGGTACAATCAGTTCCAACATAAAAACTATGGCTAATCTTTGGACAAAAAGTGTTGTCATGTCTTGAATCTCCCCTATTTCTAGTTTATTCCCAGTGACTTTGAATTCTTCCAGATCTTCAGGGGGCCAGCTGAAGAAGTAAATAAACCTGGAACCTGGCACATAAATCATGATTTATGAACAATACTATCTTTGCTTAATTCATTAGTCTCAACATGACTTCTCCCTCTTTCTAGGGAACATCTGAAATTTTCACAAGGCTACTTTTCACACTGTGATATAGCCAGACTTTCTTTAGTGCTATTAGGAAACAAAAAGCAGGAATCCGGCACACAAATCATGTCATGGGGATAGAGAAGCAGCCTTGAAGAAACACGTGTAATGTTTAGTCATGCTTGAACTGCGGAGTTCTATACCCAACAGCCATTAAGCTCTTTGGATGTCTTTGGGCTACTCCCAATTTCTCATCTGATAGTTTTCTCTGCCAGACAAATATGCATAGAGGACAATGTATGCCAGGCAGAGCGTTTTGGAAGAAAGGGAAGACTCAATCAAGAGAAGCCAATTAAATTACCCATCTGGTTTATAGTGGACTTTGTATATATCAATGCAGTACAACGAGGGGCAGGCATTTTGAAATCAGCCATAAAGTCATTATTTACTTTTGTTCTGCCCTCTGAGACCTCACCTGAATATTTTGCAAGGAGAAAAAGATGTTCCTCAGTGACTACAGCCAGTCAGAGGACTAATTGCCTAATTTGATCAGTCCTTCCTCTCTCCCTGCAAACTCCTTCGGAAACAAGAGGGAGAGCCTGCTGTCAAAGCACAACGAAGAAATCTAACCAGGGCCCATAAAAGCCCATGAATATCCTTAAAGTTATTGTTTGGACTTTGGCCATAATATCGTTAAGCTGCAAAACCTCAGAGATTGACAAAGGTTTTGTGAAATGCATTGGGGGCTGTGTGTGGCCAGGCAAAGGGGAAATGTGAGCATGCCAATAACAAGAACAACAATAGTAATAATACCACTCTCTTTTAATCTTAAACCAGCTTTCCTCCTCTCATCCATCCTCTCCCATCTAGCCCAGATTTAAGCAAGATTTAAGCCAGTGAGAAGAGTTACAGAGAAGGCCAGTGCTACTGCAGAGCAGGATAGAACAAACCCGGTTTCCCCTGACTTTGGCCATTCACATTTGCTGCTGGGGGAACTTGGCTGAAAGCTTCTCAAAACAAACATAACTCAAGATACTTTTAAGAGCAGTATAGTAGTTTGCTATACTTTGTCTTTTCCAAAAGGGAACTTCAAAATCATTTCTGGGAGGTAGAGGAAGGATATTAGGTTCCTCATTTATCCACGGGCACCAGTGGTGGGATTCAATTTTTTTTACTATTGCTTCTACTACTGGCTTGGTGGGAGTGGCTTGGTGGGCATAGCAGGGGAAGGATACTGTAAAATCTCCATTCCCACCCCACTCCAGGAGAAAGTTACGGTAATCTCCACTCCCTCTCCACTCCAGGGGAAAGTTACTGCAAAATCCCCATTTCCTCCTGATCAGCTGGGAATCGGGAGGCAGAGAATAGAAGGGGGCGGGGCCAGTCAGAGGTGGTATTTACCAGTTCTCTGAACTACTCAAAATTTCCACTACTGCTTCTCCAGAAATGGTCAGAACCTGCTGAATACCACCACTGACGGGCACACTGAGAAAGGAGATGGGAAGAAAAATACAGAAACCAAAAGTGAAGAGATCTTGAAGAAGTCTATATTTCAGGCAGCTGAAAAATCAAGTGCACATCACCTTTCCCCTAGCAGTCTGTAAAGTCAGGAGAAGAATACATTCACCCACAATCTACAAGGCATGTGCTGTTGTGATGCATATACTGACCGAAGTTCACAGTTAACAAGCAGCTATAGAGCCCTTTTAAGTTGTAGTATAACATTTTCATAGTGCAATGACTCTTCAGTTCAGCTACGTGTTTTCCTGCAAGAAGCAAATAATGTCTAATTTTGGACCTTCTCCTCTAACGCTTCTGAAGGGCTACACATTTAATTTCTAAAAATACAAGAGTAAAACAAAGGCCTGACATTCTTTCCAAAGAGATTTGGAACAGGTTGATATATAAAGAAAATCTCTCTAGTTTTTTTCTGAATCTGTACAAAAAAATCTCAGTATCTTAAATTCTTCCAAACTCATTACAATCAGACTGAGGGAAGGAAAAATGAGAGTGTAAAAGACCAATATAAAATATTTGACAGCTCTGGCTATCATCTTAATAAGCCAGTTTATATTATATATATATGTTCATTCAAAACCGGATACAAAATATAATTTTCCTCTGCAATTTTCTAATAACAAGAATCTTCCAACTATTGTTTCACATTATTCCCTTTTACATTCAAGATAAATCTTACAAAGTAATTTTCTTGCCTATGAAATGTACTATGCACTATTCTTTATTTTTGTTCTGACCTAGGCTTCCTTAGAATGCATGAAGCCAAATCTTAACCCCGGTAAAACCTCTTTTATTAACACGACTGTGAATTCCATTCATTCACAGTCAACAAGGCTTTGGCAAACAGTCTTTCAGAGGAATGTTTATCAACCCCCACCGTATCTCACTTGAAATGCTGCCAGAGAACCAATTTCCAAATGCAGAGCAAAGCCAGACTTGGCATGGAGTCTATTAGAGCCACGAACAGAACTTTCCAATCTTGAAACGAATTGCTTCCTGAAAAAGCCCACATCCTGTTCGCTCTTCTTTTATGTCCTATGGGAGGGGCCAATCATCTCCAAGGTGTGGCCTTACTCCCGAGTCGACCCTGCTTTCTTAATTGTTCTTGGCTTCTGGCAGCTCTGCGCATGCACACAATGGGAACAGACTCCAGCTTTTCCTCTGCCTGGCTGCTGCCTCTGACACAGAGCCCTCGTCTGAGCTTTCCCCAGCCCCCAGAACTGGCCCAAGTTCCTCCCCAACCTCCTTACTGTCTGACTCTGCTGCCAACTCTGCTGGCTGCTGGCAGGCCACAATTTTAGAAACATAGAAATGTTCGTAAATAAACAAAAACAGTTTATTTTTATTTTTCTCCCTATACACTCATTTTCTATTTAGCTAAAGGAAACAGATTTATGCATTTATTGATACACTTCCTTCTATAAAAATACAGATTTACAGCTCATATATAGCACAGCTTCAGTTTTGGTGGACTACTGTAGTGTCTAACTGAATTTTTGACCATCCTATAATTTTTAATCAAATGCCTTGATTACTCCAGTACAATTTAATCTATCAGTTCAACTATGAGCAAAAAACCTTCTGTCAAATCCCCTATCACTGATCCTCTAAAGAGGGGGACATTCACACCTCCTTCCAGTGGTGGAATTCAAATTTTTTTACCACCGGTTCTGTGGGCGTGGCTTGGTGGGCATGACAGGGGAAGGATACTGCAAAATCCTCAGTCCCTCCCCACTCTGGGGCCAGCCAGAGTTGGTATTTGCCGGTTCTTCAAACTACTCAAAATTTCTGCTACCGGTTCTCCAGAACCTGTCAGAACCTTCTGAATAGCACCCCTGCTTCCTTCTCTTTTCCTCTTTAGTTGTGATCCTCAGATGTGCCCCGAACGTTCCCGGGGAATTTATCCATCTGGCCAAAAAAGGCAATAGCACTATAGACTATGTCCTGGTCTCAAGAGCTTTTTTGCCCTATGTCATGTCCTTTAAAGTGGATGACATGATATTTAGTGACCACCTTCCCCTTACCTTGGACGCACTCCTGAACAGACCACAAAATCGTCTTACCTATGCTGCCCCAATAGCTGCCAATACCAGAGAATCCCTGATGGTATCAAAATGGTCGAAAACCTTGGCCTTATCCCACGCAAGCTTTTATGATCAAGAGTCAGCTAAAAACCTGCTAGCTTTAACTAGTTCTAAGGCCACTCCCAGTGCACTCTTGACCGCCTTTATGGATTGCTCGAGCGACTTAATAGCCTCCTTTAAGCCCCCTACTCTTATCTTTGGTAGAGCTTCTCGGAGGAAGGGGGCCCCTTCCTGTATGTTTAATATACAGTGCAAACAAGCCAGGAACTGATTGAGATCCATATATATCCTTTGTAAAAATTCTGATTTGTCGAGAGCCCCTCCTGTTTACTTTATGGCTAAGAAGGCATATAAGTCTGCTCTTTTAAGAGCCAAACAAAATTGGCAACGACTAAGGTGGAACACCTTATTAGATGCTGCGCAATCCCGTAATCCTCATGATTTTTGGAGTTTGCTGAATAGAAGGCCAACTAATAGGTTTATTTACTCTATATCTGCCCCCACATGGGAACTCTTCCTATGCCAAGTGTTTTACGACGCAGACTCGCCATCCTTGACGGCGTTAGATTTTCCCCCTGAACAACTCCCTAGATGGTCCCCTGTGAACCCCTCCACCATCTTGAAGCTAATTCGACAACTCAAATTGGGAAAAGCTCCCGGCCCTGACCTTATCCCCGCTGAGGCCATTCAAGCCCATAAGGACTGGTGGATTACTGTCCTTACTGAGGTATTTAATGTGATTAATCAAACAGGCATTATCCCTAAGGTCTGGAAGGATGCCATCATCGTGCCAATTCATAAGAAAGGTTCCCCCTTCAATCCAGGCAATTTTCGAAATATCAGTTTATTGTCAGTACTGGGGAAACTCTATGCCCGGTTCCTCCTGTCCAGGCTGGAGTGCTGGGTTGAGGAGGCTGGTCTGCTCGGTCATGAGCAGACGGGGTTCAGAGCAGATCATTCTACTATTGACCATGCTCTGATCCTATACCATCTAGCCTTAAAATACTCTACCTCTAGGAAAGGCTGCATTGCCTTTATAGACTTAAAGGCTGCTTTTGACAGTATTCCCAGATATAAACTGTGGGGCAAACTCCTTTCCTGGGGCATCGATAAAAGACTTCTCTGGCTCATCTCCCAACTGCATGAGGGAACGGAGGCAAAAGTGCGCCTTACCCCCCAAGGGGACCTTTCCAACTCCATCCCTGTTAATAAGGGGGTCAGATAGGGATGTATATTGGCACCCCTTCTTTTTAACTTATATATTAGCGATCGGAGAAGGGCATTAATGGTCCAAGTGGATTATATCCATGCCCCCAGATTAGCTGACTACAGGTGCCCGCTTCTGCTTTATGCAGACGATGCCGCGATTCTTTCATTCTCTCGGGTGGGTTTGCTTAGAGCCCTTAAAATCCTTTCCAACTATTGTTGCGCCAACCAACTGTCTATCAACCATTCTAATTCTAAGATGATGATTTTCTCAAGAAGCAGGAAAAACTATCAATGGAAGCTCAATGGCATACCAGTGGAACAGGTCCATAGAGTCCAATATTTAGGCATTCTTTTCCAATCTAATGCCATGTGGCTTGCGCAGGTCAAGTCCCTCCACACCAAAGCCAAGGCCATTACGCATGCCCTTCTGCAATTCTTTTACACAGAGGGAGCCCAACATATCCCCTCATTATTAAAAGTATATAGGGCAAAGGTGATAGCTGCCATTACATACGGCGCCCCCCTTTGGGTTCAAACAAATATTTCCTTCCTCGAGTCAGTTCAAAGTCAGTTCTTACACTGTCTAATGGGAGTCCCCCCCCTGTGTGAGTAATGCTGCAATCCGTTTGGAACTGGGTACACCATCTCTCGCTACTGTTCTGTGGAAGTGTGCTATTGGCTAGTGGCTGACCCTGTGGGTCAGACTTCCAGACTACTATTTAGGCCAGTGCTTATGGCGGGATGACTTCCACAGTTCTTGGGCCCGCAATATTCACACCAAACTTATGAAGATAGGTATTTCCCCTATTGAAGCCCTTATGCTTGGCCCAGATGCAGCCAGATTGCTGATATTCCAGCGATTGGATGATATTGAAAGACAACAGAATCTGGCACTTGGTGCAGGAGTATATTCTCCGTTTTTCTCTCGGTGTTACTCCCCGAATCTACCCCCCCAAATACCTCTCTACGCTATTCTTTGTTAAATACAGGTTGGCCTTTCTAAAGGCACGTTTTAATGTGATCCCCTCAAATGTCCTAGATAGCAGGTGCTCGGTGTGTGTGAAATCCACCCACTGTTCATGTGACGGCCGATCTCCGGAATCATTGGCTCATATCGTATTTACATGCCCCCATTATCGTGAGGTAAGGTGAAAATTTATCTCTCCCATTTGCCAAAGATTTCCTGGATTATCTGAAAATCTTAGTCTTCACTTCTTACTGCAAGATACTGATTCTAAGATTACACTAAAGGTAGCAAAATTTTTTGCTGCAGTCTTGGGATGTAAGAGCTGGGAAAGGGATGGGCTGGACCCATTGACTGAGGTCAGCTTTATTGATCGTCAGCGGTTGAGTTAGCTGGTGGTTGTATAAAGTGCCGATGTGTGGATTTTATGTAAATTGCAATATAGTATTTTCTACCTATGTACAATTTTAATCGACTATAGTCCATATAGATTGGAGCTAACAAATTTAAAATTCATGAACTGTGAGTTTGACGGAGTGTTTCCACCACTGATCTTGTTGCACTTCAGTCTGGTCGTGTGCCAGCTATGTGTCTTGGATGTTTTGGTTTTTTGGTCTATGACCGCAATAAAGTATGCTGCTTATAGTCATGTATCTAGTAAACTGCATTGAACTCCATGGGACTTACTGCAAAGAAAAGAATGGTGAGATTAGGGTGAGAGCAGTCTATACTCCTGTGGACAAAAGGCCCTTCTCCCATGCAGCAGTTTCAACAGCTGCTTCTGCTTTACTTCATTGCTTGCTTATCAGAGAGTTAATGAGCCAGTGGCATCTGCAACTCCTTCTTCACATCAGTGTATTGTCTTGGGCAGATTAAAAGAAGGTTATACAAGCTGGCAGCAATGGTTCAGAGCAATTCCAGGTATTTTTATAGCTGCTCAATCTTTTCACTGTTCAGTCCGGGCCCTGAGATAACTGCGATGATTATCTTTATGATCTTTGGAAATGGGCATCTTCCTGTAGGAACAAGGATGTATTTTTCCATACCAGATGGGCAATCCTTCACCCACATACCTCCCACCAAAATAATATGCAGGCACAGATTCTGAGGCCACTGCCAAATTCAGCATTTAAAACAATGGAGTTTCTATGAATTTAAGAAAACTGTACCTATTCAATGAAGATTAACTATTCTTCAGATAAAATAGCCTCTTTCTTCCAATCAGGATGCTGGAGATCCATAGAGATTTGTATGGGGTGCCCAATTTCAAAACAATGAAGTTATTCATTTCCATAACAAAGGAACTTTTCTAAAATATAGATCATAGAGACTGAGTTGCAAGATTTAGGGTTATTTAAAAATCAATATAATAAGTAGAATTTTTAAATTAATATAATACTGTTCTTAGTTACTCAGTAAAGTGCTATTGCTTCATGGTCAAACTCAACTAATTTGCTTTCCTAGGCAGAATTCTTTACATAGAATTTAAAAACTTTTTTTTTGTTTTAATCATCCTAATTCATGGGAGATTTAGGATAAAAAATAATTATATTATTTGAAAGTACATAGGATGGAAAAGAATAAGAGACTTGGATTTATTCTAGCAAGATTTTCACATGGACTAGAAAAATTTTACGATTAAAGAACTAGAAATGACTCAATATAATCCAAAACTAATGAGCCAGGCAGGTGAGGAAACAGACCTGGAGAGATTCCAAAAGGGTGTTTTATTGCTACAGGGTATAATAGCAGAAGCTGGAAAACTTCTAAGAGTTTCTCCCAATCCTATTGCACTCAGTATCAAGCAGAATCAAGGTGGAGCTGCTATGAGTTTCTCTCTCCCATTTTCCAATTGCCAGGACTTTTCTCCTCCATTAGTGGTTCAGCTACTCTTTCTCCAAGGTAATCTCTACATTTCTTTACAGTCTGTAGAACTGTGATAGGACACCTAGAGCAGCTGAAGTTCAGATGTGGTCCAAAGGATACTGCCCCCCATGCAAGGTATGCTATTGAGATGGCTCAAGCCCTTGGAGACTTTGTGAACATGTCCAGTGGTGGGATTCCAAATCTTTTCCTACTGGTTCTATGAGACAGTGCTTTGTGCGCACATGTGCTGAACACACGCTTTGCACGTGCACACAGCATTCAAAGACCACCCTCAGTATCAGTGCTGGTGAGCTGAGCTGTTTTTTAGCTCAGCTGAGGCGCAGCAATCCACTCTACCAAGCGAATCAGCTGAGCTAAAAAACAAGGGAATACAGGACAGGGAATGACGGGAGTGGAGGGTGGGCCCAGCCAGAGGTGGTATTTGCCGGTTCTCTGAACTACTCAAAATTTCCGCTACCAGTTCGCCAGAATCAGTCCGAACCGGCTGATTTTTGGCAATAGTATATAGGTATTTCATTGTCTTCTTCCAGGATGCTTTTGAATTTTCCAGACTAGTCTGCAGATCTGATGTTCCCTTGTATTCTCCCATTCAAAAGCTATCCTGGACTGACCTCACTTAGTTTCGGAATCTAGAAAAGGTTAGCCAGATGCTGCCATCTGCTGAGGCACATATAATATATAGAACTCAATTATAGGACTAAGGCATACTGGAAACTTTGCCAACCAATCTCCATAATTACTTTGTGGCTGATTGACAGTTAGCAAGTCCAGCCTTCTGCCATGACTTCAGCTTGCCTGTGACAAATGCAGTGTGCCCAGTATACATATGAAATAATGATTAACAATGTATGATAGAAATAGTGTTTGATGGTTCTGTAGCATTGTCATTTGGAAAGGGACAAAAATTTACTTATGACCATATAATGACATTTTCTGGGAAAACAAAACTTGCAAGGTTGCAATGTAACTCCATGATGGAGCACCTGTCTCATATGTGAACTATTGGATCTTGAGACTCTATACATGTCACTAGCACCCATGGTGAAGTAATAACTTACTATGAGTCAGAGGTCTAATTAGAAAAAATTGCCTATCTATCTGTGTTTACCATGGAAAGGATAGAAGATACAGTATTAATTGTTTGAATACAAATTTCCATTATTTATTCCAAAAGATTATTTTATGCATGGAGACATAACCTTCCATTCCTCTCTTCCCAAAATTTTCCTGTATCAATAAGGCAACAGTAAGTAGAATATGCAGCAACTTGTCTTATCTTTACATTTTGGGGCACTTTGAATTCTTTTTATTGCTAAGGAACTGGAAATGTGATATGTATGCCAAAGGCAGAGGAATAATTGAACAGTTTTTGATAATGAATGATATAAAATTATGATATGAATCAATAACTAGAAAGTTAATTGTTAGTTCAGTGCAAATAGAACTTTACATTCAGTTACATACACTTCCACCAACATTTTAAATATGGGAGAATAAACAATCCATTGATTGTACATATCTACAAGATTATTATTGCAGATTAGTTTGTAAAAGAAGTTAATGGAGGTTTAGAACTGATGATGAAAGGATGCGGGGGGGGGGGCTTATCAAATCCCGTTAAGGAGATGTTGAATGTCAGCAACCTGAAACATTGCTTTGAATAAGCATCCTCTTTGTATCCTCGGTTGATTGGAATGTGAGGGTTTTAAGAAAATAGCTAATGTCCCCTAAATTCAGGGAGGCATATAGCGAGATCAGCCTGTGTCCTCTTTCTCTGATCTTGCCATATTGACCAGCAGGAGCTGCCAGGCATATAACAAGGGGAACCTGCATTGCACAGCTCCTATATCTATTCAGTGCTGATGAACCAATGCATATCTGCTGAGCAAGGTTTTGGTAGAAACCCCTTAGCATCTCATAGCCTATTTGCTGCTCATTATGGAAAAAGAAATTAAAGCATCCAACCCAGTTGGCCTGTCGGTTTCTGCTTGAACATTCCAATGAAAGAAAATTCTCTGGGTAACTAGTTCCACCATCAAACTGCTTTTATGGTCAAAGGAAGTGTTGTCTTACATCCAAAAGAAAACCACTTTCCTGAAATTTACTTTGACATGATAGTGAACAGGTCATGGTCGTTTTCAGCATGGTTTCTTCAGATACTTGAGGAGTGTGATCAGTGGTGAAATTCATTTTTTTTTTACTATCGGTTCTGTGGGCGTGGCTTGGTGGGAGTGGCAGAGGAAGAATACTGCAAAATCCCCATTCCTGGGGGAAGGATATTGCAAAATCTCCATTCCCACCCCACTCTGGGGCCAATCAGAAGTGGTATTTGCCAGTTCTCCGAACTACTCAAAATTTCTGCTACCAGTTCTCCAGAACCTATCAGAATCTGCTGGATTTCACCCTTGAGTGTGATCTTCTCTTTTATCAACCCCTCCCTAGTGTGTCATCTTTCCTCACATATTCACTTCCCTCAAGTTCTTTTCAGAGGCCTTAGTTTCTAGTCGCTTGGTTCTGTAATTTTAAAACTAGAGTATGCCTTTATTAATGTAGCTTAAAGTGCAGATTTACTGTTTTGGTAGCATTCAATTTTTGTCTTTGTTAGGAAAGAAGTTTCAATTACATTTAATTCTTAATTAATTACAATTAATTAAATCTGATAGCATTTTTATTACCATATATGTATAGAATACAGTACCTATTCATAACTAGTTTATCAATGGCCCCTGAATATCTCTGCCTATATATATCAGCTAGATTCCCGTACATCTCTATCTGTACTCTTTATCAGTTGTAAAACAATTCTTTCTCAATTGTCAGATACATGTATATCTCAGATACATGTCTCTGTAATGTTATATAACAATTTGATTTGCTCTTATTTGCTAGCTTTAATAAACTCTTGGCTGAGGTTTTTTTCCCTACCACAATAGTTTGATATTACGTGGTAACATCCTCATCCTGCTTACAGTTTCTGAATATAGACAACATCACATAACATATGAAGATAATTTCTCCACTAGTAATTAGATCAGATTTGGATAAATCTAGGAGATGCTATAGTTTGACTGAGTTTAAAAACCAGAATGGCGGTTCCCTCAGTCTTGGTGAAACACTTTGTGTGTTTTTAAAAATTAGTATTTGGGTTTATTGCCATTTGTAAACAACTGATGTCAGATCTTTGTTGACAGGTTGCTTAATTGCCATCCTTCTTTATGCACATAGTGTTTTTTTCTGCAACTGCATACATATGTGTTTTGCCATGGCAACCTGTTGTTCCGAACCAGTGAGAGGATAGGACTCTTTTCTAAAGAATTGCCTTGAAAAGCCATTGAGAGTTTTTAAGTCTTAAGGGTTTGAGAAACAACAACAGTTATTGAGTGCAAAGTGGATTTGAAAGGACAGTGAGAAGCAGCAAAACAAAGCCGCACAGCCATGGAGGCCTCACTCCTCGAATAGGCAAAAGGCATCTGGATTGGTTCTGAGAGGAAGTCAAAGGCCTCCTTTCTCCTCTACTGAAGTATTTAATACCCTCTGTTGTTGAAAGTTTTCAGATGCATTTCTTACCCATGTTTTGCATATGTCAATTTTGCCCAGCATTGTCTCCTCTTGTTACGGGCAACTATTTGCCATCTTGGTCTATAAGATTTCCCATCATCTGCTTGGAGCCTTTTAAGTGGTGATGGAAGAATTAAATCCAGGATCACCCACAAAACCTGTGCTGTACATAATCAAGTGGCATTCATTGATTTGATTAATTGCTGTCTTTTGTTGGGACTTTTGAGCATTTGTGCAACACTTGTCTTAAATTCTTTAAAGCAGATGCTGTTAACCACTAGATGTTTGCCTCTGGGATCTCTGAAATGCCTTTTTTTCCTTGAATCTCAAGCACTGTTCAGCTCTGACTTGTATCCCTTTGGATTAATTCAAAGTAAAATTTTGTGGAAAATGTTTTAAAAGATTCCCAGAAATATACAATTCCTGCCAGTATTCAAAAAGCTAAAAATATTGTCAGAACAATTGCTGTAAGTTCAGCAGAAGCGGAAAGGGTTTTTTCTAAACTGAAAATCATATGTTCAGAGAAGAAAAGTCGCTTGACTGTTTCCAACATAACAAACCTAATGACCATTAGTGTAATTGGACTACCTATAAAAGAATGAGACCCTATTCCTACAGTCAAAAAATGGTTGCGAGCACATCACACAGCTGATAATGCTCGGGGGTTAAGACCAGGGGTGGGATTCAGCCAGTTTGCACCACTTCGGGAGAACCGGTTGTTAACTTTCTGAGCAGGTTGGTGAACTGGTTGTTGAAAGAAATCATTAGGGCAGAGAACCGGTTGTTAAATTATTTGAATCCCGCCACTAGTTAATACTGAAGAAAAGTGAAAGTGAGGATGTCACTGACACAGCAATTTGGAAATACCTTAAAGCTGAATAAGACTTTTATTGTTCTTATGTAAGTATTTGTGTACCTCTTTTATTGTTTTGTGTACCTCTTTTATTGTTCTTATTTAAGTATTAAATGCATGAAAAAATAAACTACCTTTTGGTATATCTTTTTTAGGCAAAGAAGTGACGTTGAGTTGGCCACACCCACCCAGTCACATGACCACCCAGTCATGCCCACCCACCCACCCACGCCCACCCACCCAGTCATTAGGGCAGAGAACCGGTTGTTAAAAATTTGCAGCCCACCACTCTATCTATCTATCTATCTATCTATCTATCTATCTATCTATCTATCTATCTATCTATCTATCTATCCCATCTCTCTGTCCATCTGTCTCTGTGTGTGTCTCTCTCTCCTTTCCATCTGGACCATGAGTGATATATAAAATAAAACAAACAGCCATATACATAGCCTGAAAAGGAAATGTCCAGAAAGCCAAGACAATCTAATAGCCCAAAACATCCCTCTGAGTTCATCACTCACTCTAGCCCAAAGGTCAGCAGAAGAATGAGGTTTAACAGCTCCTTTAGTGCAAGTGAGAATGATATAGATCTCAGACATCTGGATCTGTACCATGGTTACCATGAGATTAGACTCTGGCAGAAATCTGCCAATCATTAGTGGATCAGCAATTACACAGACCTAATTTTATGTAAGTGCCAAATGGTTTTCACTGAAGTGTCACCCAAAACAGAAACAGCACTTTCAGTTTCAATTGCTGTTGACATCTTGAAGGGGTTCGTTTCTCCCACAGCAGAGATATTATTCCCATATTTTGGTTAGACATGTCAACACAGCCTACACATTCTGAAAAATAATCAAGATAACGCCCTTGAATGGCTGAAAGATAAGTGTGAATGAATGTTTGTATCTATGGGTAAATAAATAAAGAAGGCATGTATACAAATATCCATAAATACTGAGATTACTTGAGTTGAGTTACAGATTTTTCTGTTGTTTCTTCTAAAGGTTACATGTTTTCACTGTTAGTTCTAGAATACTGGAAAATGTACACATGTAGACTTATTGTTAAGATAGTTAAATGATCTTTGCATATAAAATTATGGCATTATACTATTTATAGTGCACGTTTAGTTATTGGTAGATCCAGAGACAATCTATTTTATGGTCCTTATGATTGCAACAGAACAGATTTCAAGAAATGTTTAAAGTGAAAATTAGTAGAGTACTTGTTTAATTTCTAAGATAGCTTTGGCTGAAGGGGCTGACGTCCTTATATACAGATTGCTATAGCACCATGAGACAAAGTTAAGAATCATTGTTTACATTCAAAATACTCCATTACAGTGGTGGGTTTCAATTTTTTTTACTACCGGTTCTGTGGGCGTGGCTTGACGGGTGTGGCATGGCTTGGTGGGTGTGCCTTGATGGGCGTGGCAGGGGAAGGATACTGTAAAATCTCCATTCCCACCCCACTCCAGGGGAAGGATACTACAAAATCCCTATTTCCTCCCGATCAGCTGGGATTTGGGAGGCAGAGAATAGACGGGGGCGGGGCCAGTCAGAATTTTTACTACCGGTTCTCCGAACTACTCAAAATTTTTGCTACCAGTTCTCTAGAACTGGTCAGAACTGCTGAAACCCATCTCTGCTCCATTAAGACCACAGCATAGGACAGACTAGCAATCAGTGATACTGAAAGGAGTAAAATGCTTAAAAATTAATTTTTCCTTCACCAGATTGTTTCTCTTTTTAAAAACATGTATTTGAAAGTAATCAGATGTCCCATTTCTCTTAAATTACAGCCACAATGAGATTAATATGTGTCCCAAACCAGAATAAGTGTGGAATATCTAAATTTAAAAAAGAAGATGCAGGAATAGACCATAAGAAACTCAGTGGAGTTAAAGAAGCAATCATAAGATTGCCATGTACTTCTGAACTCCTTTTATCAAGCCTCTGGAGAGTCAGCCATTATGGTTGGTGAGCTAGTACACGCAAAAGTGCATGTTGGCCTGTTGGAAGAAATAAGCAATGAGAGCAGAAGGGTAATGCAATATGCTGTTGGACAGTGCCAGCGTCTTTAAACATTTGTTTATTGAGTAATTTATCTCTGGCACATTAGGAGGTCTTTAAACAGATCTGTGCTAGAACGGAATAATTGTTGTTCCTCTGATTAAGTTGAAACGCATACAGATGTATGATTAACAGGACACAGTATTTATATAATATTCTCATATCATATAAATAGAGTGGCTGTGTACACGACTAAGGACAGAGCTTATGAATCATTCATACAGTTTATGGGGCTGAGTGAAATTTGGCTCCTGCTTCAACATTATAATCTCTAACCAAATAAAGAAAAATGAGAAAAGAACGGGACTTTTGCAACTACACAGTACACGGCAAGAAAGCTCAAATTCATATTGACCATTGAAAAGTCAGAATTGTCAGCAATAGTTATTATTGTCCCCAAGCATGATTGTTTGTAGTTTTGTATTGCTTTTGGTAATAGGGAGAATTATTTTAGGTATGCTAAACTTGTTCAAAGATTTAACATACCTTCTTTATATGGGATTGAAAACTGGAACCAATTTTCACTCATTTGCTCTGCACTTAATATATTAGGTTTGAGGGGGGAGCAAAAAAAAGTTCAGGATTGGCTTGATATCTATAGACCATCAATTTATCAACTTGGCTATAAAGTAATATTCTAAATGCCTCTACCCTAGAGAAATTGCAATTTAGATTTTAGTAGCTGGAGATTTAAACATTTCAGGTCCATGGATCAGTGCCAGAGGAGAAACACTGTTTTGTGTTTCTTATACATGCCATATGTTTTATATATTTGAAATTATTTATTTTCTTTAATGTATTCTCTGGCCCATTGACAGATGTCCAGCAGTGGGTTGCAAAGGACTAAAATTGTAATAAAATAAATCAAAACAGAAATGTTAAAGCAAAAGCCTGACAGTCTAATACAAAGTACAGTATAACATGAAGAGAAATAGAGACAAGCATAAGTCTCTGCAAGAGAAATAATATCAAAAGATTAAAAAGCTAGCAATACAGGAAAATAAAATATATACTTCATACTGATATAAACAAATATATTTCTTTCTTTCAGTTTCAGTTCTTTCATATTTCATTCAGCAAGAAAAAATATATTTTGTAAGGAGGCTTACCACAGTTTTTATTGTAAAAAGTCAATTTCGTAAACAATTATATAAAAGAGGCAATAAAAGAGGTAGCTTCAGTATATAAACCAAACCTTAAAAGACCTTTGCTTTCTATCATAACTTCAGATCAAATGAAAATCTGCTCCTAGGAGAATTTATTTATTAATGTACTGCATATATGATTATTGTAGTACAAAAGTTAACTACCAAATGCCTGCTACCTTTTTCCTTAAAAGTATTACCTATTACTTTCCAAATTTCATTTAAAAATATTACAAATGTTTGAAATAGGCAAAACTTCCCACTTTAATCATTGAGGCTACCATGCAACATCACTTACCAATCTCTCCCATAGCCCAATTTATTTCTCTAGGGCTAGATCAACCTCTCAATTTCAACTTCACTCAGTTCCCTTTTTTCTTTATTTTCACAACAGTATGCAATCATGTTGACTTCTTGAGATGATTGTCTAGAGAAACACATATGACCTTTAGTGAGATTAAATGTAGACAAAGATTTTTGATCAGTGTTTCTCAATACCAACCTGTTTCAAATTCTTTAAAGGTACTAATGTTTCATAGGATGTGAACCTGTCATCATAAGTCCATAGGCAGACATTTTGCTCTACAGGCTTTGCTTGTCCAGAAAACTCTTTATTCAGAGAAACAAGAAGTTAAGGGAAAGATTTATACAAAATTTACAAATGTATACAGATATTTTTGGCTAATTTTCAGGAATCAATGATTAATCAGATTGGCAGATGCTTTGCACTCAGATAAAACAATAATAGTGGTGGGACACTATGCAACTGTGGTTTGTTCATTTGTTTTGCTCTTTGAAAAAGCTAGTTGGTTATTGGGTAGATGTTGGCATTATCTATGATATTGTTTGGAGGCTGATTCTTTACAGAAAATTCCAGCTCTACCAAAAGTTATTTCCCATTATACTATGAAGATACTCTAATGTCTAATAACTTTTTCTTCACATAGGTCTGCTCATAAATGTTCCATGGCAGTTACATCCTGTCCCACTAAGTAGTCTGGTGTAACATTAGCATTTCTGGAATTGTGTTGATTATATTATTATATAATGTATTATGTGTATATTGCAAGAGTTTTTCTAAATTGACTAACTCATGTTTTAAGACCTCAGTATTGCAAAAGAACAAGAACTGGTACCGATGATACTGATGATACTGATGATACTGATGATGGTACAGAATGCTAATGAAGATCCTGAGATTTAAAAGTCTATAGAGATTCTCAGTCATCCAGGTCATGGTTGTCCCAAAGGAAATAAGAAAATTATCCCAATAAGAAAATTTATATGGGGAGGAAGGAACCTAGATTATCTTTAAATCATAGTTTCCTATGATGAAGATTTCTTGACTTTATCATTGGACATTCATTTTGACTCCATTTTGTCATGGAATTTGAGTGATCAAGTCCCAAAATAGTTATGGACACAATTAAAAAGCTATTATTGGATCCTCTTTGAAATTGTGACAGCACTTGGTTTCTGAGTTAAAATTCTATTGTAGTTTGAGCATTAAGGTGACAAGGGTCATTTGCAAGATAACCCTTATTCACTTGCTTAACATTTTGGGATAATCTCAGTCTGAAAATTGCAGATAATCTTTACTTAAAAAATATATGGGTTAGTAGAATCACTACCACTGATAGGGGGTCACTTCTAAATATGCTGTACCATGGGCATGCCCCATTGTTGTTTCATTTAGTTTAATATTCATAAATGTCTTAGCATGGTTTTGAAAAGTGTAATATGATTTTAAAATATGTATGTGATTCTGAACAATTTACCAAAATTTGGAATCTATCAATATAGGAAGATTTATCAAGCTTGAGACTTGGATTTACTGTTACTCTGTTTCAAGTGAAAGACTCTTCCACCCTAGATTTACAATTTTAGATTGTTCTCTGCCCAAAACTCTTTATTGATGTCATGAAAAATCCAATAACATTACTCCAGGTTGTGAAGGTTTAATGCTATTTTAAAAATCTGAGTTAATTTTTATGTTTTCTACTTTTTCTTTCATCCACCCCCTTTTATGTTTATTTTTGTTTTTTTATAACTTTTTCTCCTTTTTTCTGTATTGTTAATTTTTTCTTTAATAATTTGTTTAGGAATGAGAGGGTACTGCAAGATCCCTGCAGCAAAACCCCAAATGACCACCAGATGGCATCAAAGAGAGTTTTATAAGAGCATTTGCTCACATGAAGTAGTCCTTCAAATGTTTGCAGCCCCAATTCAGCACTCTATGTAATGAGTCTGTAGGCTGATATCAGAAACACTGTCATTTTGATCAGAGGAGGTTTTGAGGTTTGCAGCCATACTCATATCTGACAGTTCAACGTAATGTCATGGCATGAGAATGCTGCTCTTCAGAACCTATCCTTGAACATCGCCTTATGTTGAAAGTTTCCTACTTGTAAAAACAAAGATCACATGACTGCAGATCATCAGAAAGGAATTAGAATGAAACCTAAGGTCAGAGAATGTTTTCTATGGTGGAGTGGGAAACCCCTCCACAATGCTACATCCTTATTTTGAAAGGCTATACCTCACTATTACGCTGAATATTTTGATCTCAGTCAATTGTGAACATTTTTCCATTTATTTTTCTTTACCTCTTGGACACACCATGTAGATGGGGCTTATAAATTATGTACTGTAAACTTGGGTACATGAATCCATATCCCTTTACTCACTGACTTTCTGTCAGACCTGGAAGCCATCTTTTACATTTGGGCCTTCAGACCTGCCACATCTTCTGCGAGAAAATGGGAGGGGGGATTGCATAGAGTATGGGTGATATGTAGTCAAAATAACATTCCTTCTCAGAGAGTCAAGGACGCATTGCCCTGGCACCTGGAGTCTGATGTCTGGGAGGTGTCTGTAGTTTGGACGGTGGATGATTGGACCATGTGATGGACATGAGGGTGCTGGGCAGGGACTTTAACTTTTACTTAGATGGGGAAAACCTGGAATCTTTCAGATTCAGGTTTTCCCAGATGTGCCAATATGACATCTTCAATAAAAAGGAACTTTGAGGAAACTCAAGCCTTGGAGTCATCTTTCATTGGGGGTGTTACTTGGAATCCTGACATTTTCTCTCTCTCCGTATCTCTTTCTCCAAAGTGTAAAGACTAACCATAGGTAAGGCCATGATGCTACCTTACACTAAATGCTTTGTTTCTATCAACCTTCTGCATTTGCAGTCAGAACCAGCATAGTATCACATTATAGCTTGAATTCATACATATTCTATTTTCCTCCCACAGTTGGTTTTCCTTCGATTGAAAGATCACATATTGGTTAGCTCAACTATAGATCAAATTCCCATTAACATGGATATCAATAATTATATATAATTATATATAATTAAATAGACAATTTATTATGATGCCCATGGACACTTAGGTGTCTGTGGAAGGGCACAAACTGAATTTTATGCTGTTTCTTTGGCTAAAACTTGCAATTTTTACAGCTGGAGAAAAAGCCTATTTATGCATGTTTCTTTTCTATTGGCAATTACATAACTTGCCTTGTTTGTAGAGCACAAACTGTTCTAAAAACAATTAAAGCAAAGGATAGCGCATGGTTAAAATTGCGGAATATTCTTATTCACAGGCAGACCTGCAACTATTCTAAGGGAACACAGTGTCAAGGAGGACAAACTAACTCAATGAGGTGAATGCAACTAATAAGGTTTCAATATTTGTTCCATTTACTCTATATCAGGTTAAAGTAAATGGGTAACTTTCAAAGCCAACGTAAATTTCCCCAGAGCAAACATTCCAAGGAATAGACTCAAAGGATAATTTCCACAAGGTCTGTATGGTGCTGTAGCTTTAGTACAGCATCACGCTGAAGAAATTGTGTTGCAATGACATGGATACCTCTTCATTCTGAAGCCTCTGGGAACTGAAGGTGAATTAAGGACATTTAACTGAGGGGTTTAGTTCAGCAGAACACACACAAACAGACACTTTTGAACATTTCTTTTGGTAAACATTGTATGACTTCAAAGCTGATAAAGTAAAATCAGTCCTGACACATGAAATGTGATCCAGGGTATATGAGAGCTTTTAAAAATCAATTAAAACCTCCTTCTTCAATTTTAAATTTTAAATTGTTCTAATAATTATTTTGATACAACGATTCTCCTGAAATGTCTAAAGCTATTAAGAGTCTTGAAAACATGAAGTAACTAAAAGCAGATGTAATTGGCAATAGTAAAATTGACTTAATTTGTTTGCATTGTTTGGCCTAAATATTTATTAAATTATACATGCATTTCTTTATAATTTAGTCAAAGGAATGCGACTGAGTGATGTCATGTATTAAGAAGAGTACAACATTAGGTATATGCACACACAGATACCCACAATTAATTTGGTTTAAGGTAGCTACATTCAATGAAGCTATGAGCTATGCCGTGCAGGGACACTCAAGACGGACAGGTCATAGCAGAGAGTTCTGACAAAATGTGATCCACTGGAGAAGGAAATGGCAACCCACTCCAGTATCTTTGCCACAAAAACCCCATGGACAGTACCAAAAGGAAAAAAAGATATGATGCCAGAAGATGAGCCCCTCAGGTCAGAAGTGTCCAATATGCTACTGGGGAAGAGCAGAAGGCTAGTACTAGTAGCACCAGAAAGAGTGAAGCAACTGGGTCAAAGCCGAAAGGACGCTCATCTGTGGATGCATCTGGTGGTGAAAGGAAACTCCGATGCTGTAAAGATTTTTTCTCCATAGGAACCTGAATGTAAGATCCATGAATCACAGCAAGCTGGACATGGTCAAACAGAGATGACAAGACTGAACATTGACATCTTAGGAATCAGCAAACTAAAATGGACAGGAATGGGTGAATTTAATTCAGATGACTATAATAATAAATTGTGATAACACATCTGTCTGCCTGGATATCTACAACTGATCTGGCCCATAAACAAATGCAGAGACCATGATTTAGAATAGCCTACCTGACTGATAAAACCTGAATAAATATTTTAATAGCATCAGTAATGTTAAACTACCTTAGACAGTCCATCAAATACATGCTGAAAACATTAATGAATGGACTAGAGAATTTGGGGAATCCTTGTCTTGCAGAAATTTATAAAAAGTACTTTGGAAAAGGGCATCTCTATTAAATGATTGGAAATGCTGCTTGAGGTATGTCTATCTGCCAGAATACAGCCTTCCCCATGTAAAATCAGTTGGAAATCTGAGTATGCGAACTCTAACTTCAATATCTACCACAATATACAATTCCTAACACACTCATTACCACTTTTTTTTGATGCAGAATACATCTTGATATAATAGCCTAACCTCCTGAGTTTTTGAAGTACAAGTACAAATTGGAATATCTAATATTCCCATTTTAAACTGTTTCAATACAGATTGTTGCACAGTCAGCCATATGTTGACTGTAGACTGGATTTGGCATTTTGATCCACCTTCTGAAGGATCTGACATAGGCAGATATTTTTTTTGATGATGTTAAAGGTATTGTTGTAGGATGTAAACTGTTTCAAGTAAAACTGACTTTTGCAATCGATTGATAGTGATTTTATCTATGTTAATGGGGTTCAAGTGGTATGGGATTGCACCAAGCTGCCTATTACTGTTGGTACAACCTTTGCTTTCTTTTTCTCACAGTCATTCTGAGAGAAGTTCTATTTCTATTTTTATTTTGGTATTTTCTCCAGTTCCTTCTCTTCTCTTCTGCTGTCTGTAGGTACTGTTACATCCACTATCCAAACATTTTTGTCTTTCTGGTTCATCACACAGTCAGCCAGATGTTCAGGTTGAACTTGGCATTTTTATCCACCTATTGAGTCCTTCCCAAAGACCTGGGATTCTAATTATTATTGCCATTACTGAAATTCCATACTAAAAGCAGTATTTTATCAATGTTAAAATACACACAGCAATTATCACGTAGGTTGGGTTTTTTTTTTTTTTTTGAGAAGGGTGGAGTTGGTTAAATTTAAACCTGTGCATCTTGCAAATTCTACACAGCAGAATGAAATATTACAGGAAAATTGTTAAGAAGAGCTGTTTTATTGAATTGAAACTCATTCTTTAGATCACTCAGTTTTCTAACTTCAGCAGAAATAATCTTCAGTATATTATAAAATAGAACTTCTAATACATATTACATTATTATACAATATAAAAGCAAGTTTTAGATTTTACAGACTCAACAATAATCTGTTCAATACAAAGTACTGATGTTTTCTGAAAAGTACAGAATTTCAATACTTCCTAGGCTGAATTTTTAGGACATTGACAAAGACATTCTTCACTGGCGTTCTCTGAAGAAAATTATCTGGAATAAATTCCAGCTGGCATCCAGGATATTCTTAGGTGTAGAATGCACTCCTCAGGGCTAATTATTCCTATTTTTTCAAGGAACAAAAATGGCTTTTTAGAAATATTACCTTTATTAAATTGGTGCAAGAGATGGATCGCATGGCAAAATCTTGTAGAGCTATTGAGCCAAACAATGCTGAGGTGCACCATTAGAACTCTCTCAGAAGAGTCAGTCCTGATGGGCAGGTCACAGAAGAGACTAAATATTGCAAAATTAGAATAACAGAGATGGAAGGGACCTTGGAGGTCTTCTAGTCTAATCCCCTGTTTAGGCAGGAAACCCTACACCAGTTCAGACAAATGATTATCCAACATCTTCTTAAAAACTTCCAGTGTTGGAGCATTCACAACTTCTGGAGGCAAGTTGTTCCACTGATTAATTGTTCTGTCAGGAAAATTCTTCTTAGTTCTAAGTTGCTTCTCTCCTTGATTAGTTTCCACCCATTGCTTCTTGTCCTGCCCTCAGGTGCTTTGGAGAATAGCTTGACTCCCTCTTCTTTGTGGCAGCCCCTGAGATATTGGAACACTGCTATCATGTCTCCCCTGGTCCTTCTTTTCATCAGACTAGATCTACCCAGTTCCAGAAACCATTCTTTATATGTTTTAGCCTCCAGTCCCCTAATCATCTTTGTTGCTCTTCTCTGAACTCTTTCTAGAGTCTCAACATCTTTTTACATCATTATTGTGAGATGTAAATGCCTTATTCCCTAATGTGTAAATAATGTATATATGGGACATCGGGGGTTAATTTATTCTTTGGTTCCTAATGTATTCATAATTCACCACTCCCATTCTTGGCTCCACCCCTTGTATATATAAGGAGCCACCTTCACCATTTTCCTTGCTTCTATCTGTGAATATTCAGTGAATATAGAATGCCTGTTATAATTAAAGAGAAATATATTTAAACCTCTAACTCTTATTATCATTATTGAGTCTGATCCTGAAAATATTGCAACAAGCTGGTAGCAGAGGATGGTTAATTGACTCAATAAATACTTAAAGATGTCTAAGAAAGATAGGCCCAACACCAGGGCCTACAGCAAAGAAATAGAAACTGAACAAGAAATAATCAACGAATACACAAACGCGATTTCGAGAGAATCCGAAGAATACACCACTGAAGAAGAAGAACTAATAAATGAAAATAATGACCAGGAGGAAATCGAAATAGAAAATAACGAACTCAGGTCAGAGATATTAAAACTATTAAAAAGCCAGAAGAATGATGAAAGCCTCATCGCGAATCTCCAAGAAATGCTGAAAAACAGCGGAGCAGCGAGAGAGAAAAACATTGCTAAAGAGAAACCCAAAGACCAAAAAACTGTGAGTGATATGACTACAGAGAAAGTCGTTATGAAAAAGAAAAGATGTGATCCCGCGCGAAATTTTGAATGGCAGCCATCTTGGTTCCAACAAGCCTCCAAAGTGAGCGAAGCAGAGCCAATCAAAATGCTCAGTTCAAAATTTCTGGCGCGAAAAACGTTATCAGACAACGAAAGCGAAAAGGAAGATTCAAACTCTTCAGAAGAACCAGAATCAGAAAGCGAAGACGACTTAACGAAATCCCAAGTAAAGTCAGCAATGAAGACGCTTTTTGCTGCATTTGGGCCAAAATTAAAAATTTCCAGAGCGACAACGAAGAAGCTAGAGAACAAGCCGATACCTCAAGACCTGCACGCTCCCATCCTGACTTCGAGAGCGACGACGCCCGAGCCCAGAGAGCCATGTCGATTCCGCCCTACACCGCAGACCGGATCAAGTACCAACGCACACAAAAGAAAGAAAAGAGCAGTCGCCGCCATCAAAACTCCTAAAACCGAGCCAGAAACCGACTCGTCTGAAGAGGAGCGGAGCGAGCGAGCTGCAATGGAGAGAACCTTCCACGACGACGCCAAAGAAGAAATGAGCAACGCGCATGTGCGAAACTACGTAGACGGTCCGGAAAGACTTGAACTGGCCAGAGAACCACGCAGACTCGTTGCGAGCATCCCCATGCCGTTTTGCAATTTCCTGCACTTGCGAGACCACGGACTACCTCAGGTTGTAAGTAATGAACAAAATAATGTGGGAAACTTACCCAGTGACTTCCCAAAACTTAGAGTTGATGGCATTAATTTGCAAGAATGGTATCAACAGCTCCAGGTTGTCTTTATGAAAGAAAATTTGCTATTCTTTATCACTAGTCCTCCAAGAAGACCTTGGACTTTAAAAATAGATTGTTTACATCATAGAGCATTTTTCTTAATAATATCTAGCGTGTCTCCTACAATGTATCATAGCATCAAACCAAACCTAACTGTTTCAGAAATAATTCAATGCATGTTTAATCTGTTTCACAGCGATAGTGTAGCTACCACTACAAGAATGTCTAAGGATTTCTTTTCTTCCAGAGTAAAACCAGGGGTTTCCATAAGTGAGCATTTGATATCTCTAAACAAAATAAGAGCTGAGCTGCATTTGAGGGGGGAAGTGATTTCAGATCAAACAATGAAAAGTGTTATTATCAATTCACTTGATTCATCATGGGATAGTTTTATGTCACACTTAGACACCATCAATCTAGGATATTTATCCATAGAAAGTCTATCTAACAAATTGATAGCAGAAGACAATTCAAGAAAAAATCGTTCCAGCAATCACACAGAACACAAATCTTTTAGGAAGGTAGCTTTCCAGGAAAAATACAATGAAGCTTTTAAATGCCATAATTGTGGGTCCAGGGAACACAATAGAAGAGACTGTCCCAAAATCTCAAAGGAGAGACATAGGTCAGAGTATAGGAGCAAATACAATTATAGACAGTCTTCCACAGATAGACATAAATATAGAAGCCCACCAAATTACAGAGATAGTAGAGGGGGTAGAGAAAATTCAAAAGAGAGAAAATCTGGTTCACTTAATGGACTAAATAAACAAGACAGCACTAAAACACAACAAAATGAGAACAATAATTGGCTTATTGATTCTGGGGCAACCAACCACACCACTAATAACAAAAATATATTGTCTTCATTTACAGAAGATAAATTTGTAATAAAGGTAGCTAATCAAGAAAAGGTTCAAGTATTAGGCAGAGGAAATGTGACCTTGCCTGGCCTAGGAAAAATAGAGGGGGTATTGTTAATTCCAGAAATACCTCATAACATACTAAGTGCCATAAAACTAAGCAGAGATTCTGACATCAATATAGTTTTCTCAAAGGGGAAAGCAACTTTAGAGAAGGACAAAACAAATGTAGGCACTGTGATGATTAAAGGAGGCCTACCCTATCTAATAACAAAAGAAAGATGGTTACATAACGTTGATTCAAATATGGAAGATTGTATTGAGGCAGATGATGAAAATGTTAGTAACAGTGACAATGATGAATGTAAAATATCTCATGATCACGCAAATACACACAATGAGAAGAAACCAAGAATAGGTAAACCAATTCATGATGAGTGTGCTCACATCTTGCATAGGAAGTTAGGACATGCAAGTTTTCCTGTAGTACAAAAAATGACTGAACACGCAGAAGGTGTCAAAATAAAAAATTGTGAAAATTATTTGGAATGCTCAGTATGTAAATCCACTAAACTAAAAACTAGTCCCAGACCAAAAAAATCCAACAGATCAACTAACAAAATTTTTGACTTAGTACATATGGACCTAGTTGGTCCATTAACTCCATCAATCACTTATAGAAAACGTTACTTCCTAACAATAGTAGACGATTACAGTCGCTATGGTTTTGTTTACACATTAAAACACAAGGATGAAACCTTTCAGAAATTTAAGGAATTCTACAAACGCATAGAAACACAACATAATATCAGAATAAAACAAATTATGACAGATAGGGGATGTGAATTCATGTCTAAAGAATTCTCCCAATGGTTAAAGGATAGAGGAATGCTACATTTCACGTCTAGTCCATTTTCTGCGTTCCAAAACGGGATTGCAGAGAGAAAGAATTCCACACTACAAACCATGATTAGGTGCACATTAGAGGATGCTGGTTTAGGCAAACAATTTTGGTCAGAGGCCTTACATTATTCAAATTACACTCAAAATAGAACCTGGTCCAGTATTGTGAATAAAACACCATATGAGGTGATGTATAATAGGAAACCCAAATTAGCACACATGCACATATTTGGAGTCACTGCAGACGTACACATACCTAAGCAGTTGAGAAGAAAGGGAGAAAACGTATCCAGAAGATTAAGATTTATGGGATATGAAACTGGCACCAAAGGGTACAGATTCATTGATAATAATAACAAATTTATAGTCTCCAGAACAGCTGTGTTCCATGAACAGGCCAATTGGTCTAAATTACATCTTAATGAAATATTTCCAAATAAATGCAAAGATACAAAATCTTGTGAGGAAGGGACAATAGAAAATCAAAATATCAACAAAAATAAAAACAAAACCAAAACTTGGACAAATAGTCAGCACAAAATAAAGACAGACACATTAACAAAAAAGGAAGCAAGATATTTGCATGATAACCATAGCAAACCCGAAAGAGCTATTAGAAACAATAGAAATCAAGTACCAAATAAATACAGAGATTACATAATGCATATGGATGGTGAACAAATGACACCTAATACATATGAGGAAGTATTAAAACTCCCTCGTGAAGAAAAGGAAAAATGGGAACTAGCTATGAAAAAAGAGATGGAAAGTTTGCAAGGATTAAATGTGTTTACACCTGCGATTGCACCTAAAGATAAAACGATTATAGGTACCAGGTGGATTTATAAAATTAAGAATCTAGAAGGAGGCAATACTCTATACAAAGCTAGATTGGTTGCACAAGGTTATGCACAAAAATATCCGGAGGACTACACTGACACATACTCCCCCACAGTGAGAACAGAGAGTGTTAAAACAGCTCTAGTAGTGGCATCTGCACTCAATCTTGATGTATTTCAATATGACATACAGACTGCGTATTTACACGCAAAACTAGATAAGGAAATATATGTAAGAGCACCACACAGTCAATACACTAATAAGAATGAAATTTGGCTATTGAACAAGAGTCTATACGGATTAAAGCAATCTGGCAAAAGATGGTACGATTGCTTGGTAAAAGTACTTAAGACCATGGATTTCAACGCTACCACTGCTGATAACTGTTTCTTTGTAAAAAAGAGTGATGATCATATTGAATTTGTATTAATTTATGTAGATGATATTTTATATATAGGAAAACACAAGGAGAGAAGAGAAACCTTTGTAAATAAGCTAAACGAACATTTCTCGTTGAAATCTCTAGGTAAAGTAAACAAATACCTTGGTGTACAAATTAACAAAACTAGAAGGGGATTCAAACTTACTCAGAAAGATAAAATCATTGAACTTCTGAACAAATGCAATTTAAACAATGCCAAACCCTGTGACACTCCTATGCAAACTGATTTCCTTAGAAACACTGATGAATCTTCCCCTGAATTCAAGGATAATACATTTTATAGATCAGTCATAGGTTCACTTCTTTATATATCTAATTGGACCAGGCCAGATATTGCATTACCACTCAACTTATTGTCAAGATATGTTAGCAAACCAACAATGTATCATTGGGAAGCAGTCAAAAGAATTCTAAGATATCTGAAAAGTACATTAGACTTTTGCTTAGTATTAGAACCTAGTAATGATAAAGAACCAAAACTTACATGTTACGCAGATGCGGATTGGGCTGGAGATATATCATGCAGAAAGAGCACTTCTGGTTATATTTTTCTATTAAATGACTGTCCAGTTTACTGGTACACTGGTAAACAAGAACTGGTAGCCACTTCGACCACAGAAGCGGAATATGTTTGTTTGTCCAAAGCTGCAAATAACCTTGTATGGTTTAATGATTTGATTTCAGATGTTTGGAAAAAACCTGCTTTGCCTTTTGTTATGCATGAAGATAATAAAGCAGCCATTGAAATATCCAGATCCGATGCCATTGGACAAAGGTCCAGGCATATAGATATAAAATTTAAGCATGTGAGACAATTGTCTCAAGATGGATTTATCAAAGCAGTGCATTGTGATACCTCTGAACAATTAGCTGACATATTGACGAAGCCTTTACCTTCTAAACAGCACAAATATTTAACATCAAAATTATATGTCTTATATTGTCCTGAATCTGAATGTAATTGGTGTTGTATAGCGAACCGGCATTTAGAGGGGGATTTGTGAGATGTAAATGCCTTATTCCCTAATGTGTAAATAATGTATATATGGGACATCGGGGGTTAACTTATTCTTTGGTTCCTAATGTATTCATAATTCACCACTCCCATTCTTGGCTCCACCCCTTGTATATATAAGGAGCCACCTTCACCATTTTCCTTGCTTCTATCTGTGAATATTCAGTGAATATAGAATGCCTGTTATAATTAAAGAGAAATATATTTAAACCTCTAACTCTTATTATCATTATTGAGTCTGATCCTGAAAATATTGCAACAATTATAATGTGTTAGAGATGAAATGGCAATCTGTTCCAGAGTTTTGCCAAAAAAGCTAAAGTTCTACTCAAAGATAAAGTCAACATGCTTGCAAAGAACAGCAACCCATGTTGAAAGGTGTCCAGCAAGATATTGGAAAAAATAGAGAGTGAATATAAATAGCACTAATGCTTATAATATGGTTGAATGAAAGCTGTACCTTGCAGAGGCAAAAAGGAAGCTTGATGTTGCAAATACATGAATGCAATTGGTAGATGGAATGCCAAAAACATGAATGAAAGACAAACTTGCCTGAAGTAAACAGAAATGTTTTATTGATCAAAATAATCAGGACCTATCTAGAGACAGTTTCAAGATCATTTAGATGATTCTAATGTATATATTCTTTAATATCACTTCATTGCCTAGAACCCAACACAGAATTACTAAGTGGGAACTTTTGAATAGGTGGTCAGGGAAATTAACTCATATTAAGGAAGCATTAGATTGTGAAACAATTGCAAAATAATTCTTTGAATTGGACCTATTTTTTTTCCTGTAAAATAGTGGCCAGTTGTACACTTTAGAAATTTTATAGACTGAATATGATGTAATACAATGATGTAATATTTACCTCTGCAAGCCATCAGAAATAGTCTATTTTCATAGACAAAAACAAGCTATTACTTTGGAGACCTCAGTGCTTTCTGAGGTTTATTGGTTGCTTGTAGATGTTAGGTGACATTATCAGTGCTGATGAGTGTGGGATTTGGTCTCTGTTTATGTACAGTAGCTTGTCCTGCCAATGTTGGTAGGGGTGTGGTTTTCTCCTTGGTAGTTCCTTGTTTAGGGTACTGTTTTCCTGCTTGATTGTTTCTCTGGTGTTAATCTCTGCTTATCTGGAGAAAAAGTGTTCTTGTCTTTTTTTCTTTTTTAGTTTTTTTATTGCCCTTTGAATGGTGTATAAATGTGTAAATGTGTTTTATCTCTATGTACCTTGTTATGGCTGATTTGTCTGAATGTCAGGCTTCTAGGAATTCCTTAGCATTTTTGGATTTAGCTTAATCTAGGGTGCGAACAGTTCCCACTTGAAACTATGAGTTGTCCATTTATTGTGAGATTAAAGAGTTTTCATTGTATCTTCTGACTGCTAGCACATATATTCTGTTCTATTGGAAGAAATAATTACACTATACAGGCTGCTGGGTTGATCTGATGTTGGGGTCCCCTTTCCTTAAAGTCATTCCTTTTCTGACTGCCACTCATTGTGGTGACAAAACCTGGCAGCATTGGATCCTTTTCAACTAACATCTTGAAGCAAACTTTAGAATATTGTCCAATGTTAACCTCCTTACTTAACTAACTCAGGGCCATTTAATGTTCCTTTCCATACTGTTTTCCTGGTTTGAATGCTCTGCTTAACATCATGGAAATTGCTTGTTCTGTCTTATCTCAGGGGGGAAATAAATTTTGGTGGGGCCAATAAGGACTTATAGGGTCGCACTTTTATTTTTCACGTTCTCTTCTTCCTTGCCTATAACTCCATGCTCTGTCATTAGAAAAAGATTACTTATCTGTTAGTTCTCATAAACACCAAATATTTTAACTACAGTTTGTACCTATGTCCTAGCCTTCTAAGCCTGAATGAGTTCGGCATCATTCTTGCATTTTAGCAATTTATCCCAACTACTGCATTATTTTTCTATTAGACTGAAAGCTACTCAGGACATGAACTGAGTCTCTTATGGGCTGTGTAATGTGCTATGTATACTCAAGGCGTTCCATAAATAATTATGGAGCAGTTTGATTTCATTAATTCAAAACTGTCTAAATATAAATGTGTCTTGGATGGCTACATTTATGTTCCTACTTTATCTGAGTCTGGTCATTAAGTGCACTAAAAGGCATTTATTTAAAGATTACTGATTGGAGTGACTGGCAGCTCATCCTTGGATAGACACACATTATATACTATTCTTACGGGATTGAAACAAAAAAGATGAATCTTTGCACGATCAGATTAAACCACCATCACAACTGTTGTCCTTTGATTAAATCAAGCACAGAAGATTAGAATATTAAAACAACTATGGTGTGAAATTAAAATCTTTTCATTTATAAGGGGAAAGTGTTCCAGGCACACAGACAACTAGTTATGCAGGAGTGGAATAAATACAAACCAGAATGTTAGAAGGGCCCCTAGAGAGCCAATAATTCTGCAAATATAACTTATTCAGTGTATTCAGAAAAAACACCATATTTAACCAGTTTTCAGACATTCATTTGCATATTGTTCTTTATTAGGACTTTTCCCTATCCCTTTTATTCTTCTTTGGATGTAGATCCAATATAATCCAATTGAATTTTTATGGCAGCGTGTGTGCATTAACAATTTAATTAAACAATTGGTCCAATCAAGTATTATGAAAGGTTAGCAGGATTGGAGTCATCTAAACTTTGGGAGGTGGGGGTATATTGTTCCGAAGGACAGGCAACATATTAGACAGGACACTTTTTATGCATCCCACTATATGTCATTGTTTCATAAAAGGGATCTGAAGCACAGCCCATGGAAAGATCTCATGGAATGGACTGAAACATTTGGAGACACAAAGGCCAACAAACCACCTGGCCAGGAAAGTGGTAACTAGCTCCTTGAATTGCACCTTGAAGCAGTGGCGGAATTCAATTTTTTTTTTACTACCGTTTCTGTCGGCATGGCTTGGTGGGCGTGGCTTGGTGGGCGTGACAGCGGAAGGATACTGCAAAATCTCCATTCCCACCCCACTCTGGGGTCAGCCAGAGGTGGTATTTGCCAGTTCTCCAAATTACTCAAAATTTCTGCAAAATTTCTTCAGAACCTGTCAGAACCTGCTGAATTTCACCCCTGGCTTGAAATTTATAGAGAGCCAGTGCAGCTCATGCAGAACTGGTGTTACATAGTTGTACCATGATGTGCCCTGAACTACTTGTGAAATGAATTCTGGACCACTGTGGCTTACAGATGGTTTTCAAAGGAATCCCCATGTCCAGTGTGTTGCAATAGTTGAAGTGGGAGGTTTCAAGGTATGGGTGATCTTAAACTGGAGTTTCTGATTCAGGAATCAATGCTATTAGTGCACAAGTTTGATTTGTGCGATGACCTGGACACAAGTGCCAGTTGCTCTTCAAGCAGGAGCTAAGAGTCCAAGAGGACATTCACATCACATATCAGTTATGTTTGGGGGAACGAAATCCCATTCCAAAATAAAATGAAAAGTCTTCAAATCTGGGGATTCCTAAAACTCATAGCCATTCAGTCTTCCTTAAGCTTAAATTATTCTTGCTTGGCCAGATCCCAAAAGAACTTTAACCAGTGGTGGGTTTCACTTACCTTTGCTACTGGTTTGCTTGTGCGTGCGTGTGCGCAGAGCGTATTTGATGACATCCGGGTGGATGGGCGGAACCTCCTAACGCTGCTACTACCAGTTCGCCTGAATTGGGGTGAACCGGTAGCAACCCACCACTGTCTTTAACAGTATTACTTGTTCAGCCCAGGGTAGAGCTGTATTACTGAGTATCATAGTTAACCCTGTGCTGACAGATTACCTCATCCAAGTGACTTCTTGTAGTAGTTAAACAGGAGTGAAGAGATTGTATGACCTTGATGAACTCTGCAGACTTTTCCCTTCCTATGGATATTGACTGGAACTAGCCTCCGAAGAAGAACTATTGCATACCATGCTCCCCATTTCCAACCCCAGAAGCCCAAAAAGTGGACCTTCCCTACTGCAGAACCTGCCCTAGGTAATGAGGTTTCCCTGAGATCCAGATGGCTCCTATCTGCTGGTATTTCAAAGGGTATAGATTTTTTTTGCCATCCTTGTCATCTTTACTGTTCATTTTTGTCTATCATATTTTTCCTTGTTTTTATTGCTAACTTCTCAGAGTTGTTGAAAGTCATATATCATCATCATAATCATCATCAACTCCAAATTTGTATAAAGTTAGCTATAGTTCTGCTATAATCAAATTGCTTTAAACTGCAAAAACTTTCTAGGATCTAAGTGGATTTAATATGAGTAGAATTGAGATTAGTATTTAGAAGAATTTTTTACTGGTATATAATCATTCTCTGATTGTTAATTTAATGACAATAAACCTTAGGTTCTCTAAAAAATTTGTAAGTTTGCTCTCTTTGAACAAATTTAACAGGAAAAATTATAATGTGACTGCAGCTGAACTGTTTCCCTGAATTTCTAAGGAAAACATAGTAAAGAGCCAAAACTGAATCCTGGTGAGTTATGTAGACACACATATTCAATATTCTTGATATATTACAAAAGTGACTTACCTTTTCCTTGTTCTGGGATATGTTTTTGATATCTCAGTAGCTTATTTTTAGAACTTCCAGATGTTCCTTCACCCTAATCCCAGAACGTCTGACCTTGCTTAGCTTTTCAGTCACCAAGGTCAATGAAAGAAAGTTGCTCTGAATAGGTTGCTTAACTCTATCAATAAACAGTTCCATTTCTTCATTATTTGAAAGTGAAGTCAGTTTATTAGTAGTTAAAATTCTTAGAGATGCAGAAATAGTGGTAGGTTGTCTAGTTCAGATTATGGAATTCCTTCAAAGAAATGCAGATTTGAATATTGTATTTTGTTAACTTAAAAGTTAACAAAAAAAGCCATATATATATATATATATATATATATATATATATATATATATATATATATATATATATATATATATATATATGGGGTACATGGTGGCTCAGTGGATCAGACTCTGAGCTTGTCGATCGAAAGGTCGGCAGTTCAGCTGCTCGAATCCCTAGTGCCACATAACGGAGTGAGCTCCCGTTACTTGTCTCAGATTCTGCCAACCCAGCAGTTTGAAAGCACGTAAAAAATGCAAGTAGAAAAATAGGGACCACCTTTGATGGGAAGGTAACAGAGTTCCGTGTGCCTTTGCCATTGAGTCATGCCAGCCACATGACCACAGAGACATCTTTGGACAGCGCTGGCTCTTTGGCTTTGAAGCGGAGATGAGCACCGTCCCTAGAGTCAGGAATGACTAGCACATATGTGCAAGGGGAATCTTTACCTTATATTGGCAAATTCAAATTTAAATCACGCTGGCAAGTTTGGAAAGTTTGCTTGAGAACACTTTGAATTGCTACTAAAAGATAGCCAAGTAAGTCTAGGGAAAGCCAAATCCTATGAATTGACTAATGTGTTGCTGCAATTCTAGAACTCTTCTTAGAAAACACATAATTAGAAAGGGAAATGCAAATATTATGCGTGCATACTGAAGTTGTCATTAGCATATTTGGGAAGGAAACCAACATAAATTCTTTGTGTAACAAGGAATCTTTATGTAACATTAAATCCATTTTATGTACTCAGTATAAATTATGGATAATATCAAACCAGGTTATTGAGATTTGGTATATGCTGATTTTCACAAATACTACCAGAATAATATTAGTCCAACCTTTTTACAGTTTATGCTGAGATCTGCGGAGACCATTCTAAAGTGATACTCAATATCAAGTTCACTTTCCCCCAAAATTTCAGTCTTCTTAATAGGATTTAATGACACTTGTGGAAAGGTGAAGGGCTATATCTCTACCTCTCTTATCAAAAACTTTGAGTGCCCATGCCTTCTGTGGCTACTTCTCTTTGATAGAAAATTCCTCTACATATTTGCATGCATATGCAGAAGACAGAGAGGGCCAGGGAAGCACTGGTACAGATTATATGGCAGTTATTAAAAGTACAGTGTGGTAATCCTGAATTTACAACCAATCGTTTAACGACCATTTGAAATTACAACACTGGAAAAGGTGACTCTTTGTCAGACCTGTCTCAGTTTGAACCTCTAATTAAGAAAGATCCTTAATTCCATTTCATTTGAGAAAGGTATAGTTTATTAGAAGTCAAGTGAATTACAGTAGTTCAAAGACAGAACTGAAGATTGCGTGCCAAAAGTCCCCAAGTGTAACTTTTCCCTCCCACCCCTGGCTCTCCGTGTCCAATCAAATTCAAATAAGATGTTTTCACTTCAGGTGTAGGTTTCGTATGCAGCTGCATGCTGTTCCCAGTCATCTGAACTTGAGGCTTCTTTCTGAGAGATGCAGTGCATTTTCATTTCCCTTGAAGCCTCCCCTCTCACATCTAGCCTCCCCCCTTGGTTCATGGCCTTGGTAGTACAGTGGTCTAAAGTACCCTGTTATTAAGAACAGCTGCCTGCAATTACTGCAGGTTTGAATCTCGCCAAGGCTCAAGGTTGACTTAGCCTTCCATCCTTTCTAAGGTAGGTGAAATGAGGACCCAGTTTGTGGGGGCAATAAGCTGACTTTGTATAAATATACAAAAGGATGAAGGCTATTGCTTAGCGCATTGCAAGCCGTCCTGAGTCTCCGGAGAAGGGCGGCATATAAATCAAAATTAAAAAAAAAAAAAAGGCAGCTGGAAACAAAAGCGAACATGTCAAGTGACAGCTGATACTTACAACCGGGCCTTGCACTTATAATCATTGCAGCGTCCCCATAATGATGTGATTAAAATTTGGGCATTTGGCAATCAGTATGTAATTATGATGTTGCATCATCCTAATGTCAGGGTTCCAAGTAACACCTCTAACGAAAGAAGACTCCGAGGCTTGAAGTTCCTCAAAGTTCCATTTTATTAGAGATGTCATACTGGCACATCTGGGAAAACCTGAATCTGAAAGCTTCCAGATTTTCCCCACCCAAAGAAAAGTCCAAGTCCCTCCCCAGCACCCACATGTCCAACACATGGTCCAATCACCACACTGTCCCAACTAGAGATACCTCCCAGGTTCAGCCCTCCAGATGCAGGGCATGATGTCCTTAACACTCTGAGAAAAGAATGTTATTATGACTATATATCACCCATGCTCCATACAATCCCCCTCCCATTTTCCCACAGTAGTAAATGTGGCAGGCCTGAAGACCCTATGCAAAAGATGGCTTCCATGCCTGACACCTGGGGTCATGTGATTGCCATTTGAGACCTTCCCAGCCAGCTTCCAATAAGTAAAGTCAATAGGGGAAGTCATATTCTCATAACATCCATGTGATTCACTTAAGATTCAGCAGCGATTCATTAACAGCCATGGCAAGAAAAGCTGTAGAAGCATGTGCAACTCACTTAGCAATCTGTCTTGCTTAGCAATGGAAATTCTGATCCCAATTGCGGTCGTAAGTTGAAGACAACCTGTTTATGCTGTGCCAAGGGAGAACACTATAAATGTGTAACAATTGTTCTCTCATAAACCCAGAGAAGGACACCTACCAATAATTTATAAGGATCATGCTGATAATATTAATTTAGCAGTCGATCAGTTCAGAATAATGGCTCACAATAAGCAATTGAAATACATAACCAATTGCTTATGTATTAGAATAGGTTTAAATGTATACCTTAATGTATCAAGCATGGCTTTGTAAATTATGTTTCCTATTCTCAGCAAGCAGGAGTTCATGCTTAATGTGGGGGAACAGCTAAACATCTATGCTCTAGTGTGTGCATTTTTAAAAGTCCTTTCTAAGCTTTGAAAGATGACAATACTATTTCTTTGGTTACACAAATCTGACATTTAATTAAGGATGGTGTCAAAAAAAGGTCATTTTAGGCATTGGATGGCTTGATCATTGATATTTTGAATTAACCAGCCAGATGCACAGAGGCAGTATTTTTAGTCATCATCACCCTTGTGATAAAGAATATCAGTTAAATGGTAGTTTTATATGTAGTTGTTCACAAATCTATTTATTCTGATTTCTGCATGGAATTTGACTAAAATATGCATTTTTCCATTACAAAATATATAATTTCAAGGTGACAACTGCCTTTACTTTCCACATCCTCTCTAGTTTTTCCTTCAGGCCCTGGTACTTCTCCAGCTTCTCATACTGCTTCTTCTTTCTTTTTTTTTTAAATATTTTTTTATTTTTAAACAAAAATAAAAACATCATCATTCCATACAGTTACAGACAGTATATCGATCGGTTTGTATCCTTTTGTGCTCCCTCCTCTCTTCAAAATATCACTATACATCTCAAGGTTATTTTCATATATATATAAAAAAAGAAATTCACTTAATTTATCTCAGCATCAACATGTTTCATGTTTATTTCCATTTTTTATTGTCCATCCATTGATAAAATAAATCCCATATCAAATAATATTGTTTATCTTCCTGCTCTCTTATTTCAAATGTCAATTTACTCATTTCAGCACAGTCCATCATTTTCTTAATAATTTTTTCATCAGTAGGTGTCCTTTCTTCTTTCCAATTTTTTGCAAATACAATTCTAGCTGCTGTTAAAAGGTTCACAATTAAATATTACAATTCTTTATTATATGTCTCTGGTAAGATCCCTAACAAAAATATCTCTGGTTTAAAATCAATATGTCTCTTAGTCATTTTTTCCAACCACTGCTTCATACTGCTTCTTCTTGATGTTGCTGTCTGTCACCACTGATAATTTCTGGTCTTTTTCTACTACTGTGATGTCAGCTTGATTGGCAAGAACCTTCCTCTCTGTCTGGATCTCAAAGTCTCTCTGGATCTTAGCCTTCTTCATGACTTCTGTGGAACCTCCCATTTGGACCTGAGCCTATACTCTGTGCAGATGTCCCTGTTCACAATGCCAGCTATTTTATTTGACTGTTCAGTGTATGGTGTTCCAGTCTGCATCTTACACCCTACACTATGTGTAGGGCTGTCTCCGAGACTTCTCTGCATAGTCTGCACCTTGGGCCCTATCTAGTGTGATAGATCCCTGTTTCTATGGATCTGGTCTTTAGAGGCTGTTTTTGTGCTGGTATGATCAGTGCCGCAGGGTTATCTTTTAGTCCAGTCCTTTCTAGCCACTGGTAGGATTTTGCAGTGTCAGGCAGCTCAGCTATTTGTCAATGGTACAATCCTTGTTTTGCCAATGTCCAGTCCCCAAACCCAGGAAGAATACACAGAGTTATTTGCAAGATGATTATTTATCAAAATTATTTATTCATCAAAATTTTGAAACCTCTCTTCTGTCTCACAGAGGACTCTGAGTGGTGCATAAATACAATATTAAAACACTAAAAACTGTATATAAAATTTAAAAAGATGCAAGGATGATTAAAATTCAGTTTAAAAGTTAATTAAAACATGGGGGGGGGAAGGGCTAAGCAGCCCCACAGCTATGTGCTTCTCTCTGAACCCTGAACAGGGCAGGACAACCATATTTTTAAGCCTTTCCAAAGGCCAAGAGAGTAGGGGCCCATCTCACCTTGGGAGGAAGGAGAGAATCTTCCAGATGGTTCCAGAGAAGGCTCTCTTATTTGACACCATCAATAAGAATTCTTTAACTGATAGGGTCCACAACATAACTTTTATGCGTGACTGGATAGGATCAGCTGATGTAATGGGCTGAAGACAGTTCCATAGGTAACCTGGCCCTATGCCACGTTGGGCTTTAAATACGATAACCAACACTTTGAATTCCCTCTCCCTTCCCCATAACATCACAGAGCTGTGCTGGCACAGTGGCTAGAATGCAATGTTGCAGCCTAATTCTGCTGACTGCCAGCAGTTCGATTCTCACTGGCTCAAGATTGACTCGGCCTTCCATCCTTCAAAGGTCAGTAAAATGAGGGCCCAGATTGCAATATGCTGACTCTGTAAACCGCTTAGAGAGGGCTGTAGAGCACTATGAAGTGGTATATAAGTCTAAGTGCTATTGCTATTGCTATCGCTGGCTCTGAGATCTCTAAATGAACTCACTGTCCTTAGTGCTGTAGAGGTCATTATTCACCAATAAGATTGAATGGTCAGGCTGACCAGCATCTGCAGGCAGAAACAGATGGTGATGCTTCATTGTGTCCTTCAGGTCAGGAAGAAACATGGTGTGAGCTGACCTTGACTATCATACATAAAAAGTAAAATGCTACCCTGGATTGGTTTACAATTGAATAATATTTATTTATTAAAGTTAAAGGATCCCCATTGCATGTTTTGAAGTGACTCTGATTGAAATGATATATACTGGGATTATTTTGCTCAATGTAATTTGAAATTCAACTCAGGTACAAGATAGTGTGCAGCACATAGCACAGTATGATTCAAAGTTGTAACTAAGCAGAATTGTTGTTTCCATCAACTTTTGGAAAAGGTGAAAATATGTCAACAATCAAGGAACAACAACATACTAGTTACTTTAAGATTATTTGCAGAGTTACAAAACAGTAGCTATTAAATGCCAGCATTCCTACTAAGTTTTCAGGCTATCATTATTAGTTTTACTTACGTCATCTATGCACTACTTCCAGTTCTCAGTCATTTATTTTTCAGCCAACTGCTCAAGTGACTCATCAACAGGAACATGGTAAAAAAAACCTTCTTTTTCTAAAAAAATAAAAAATACAAAACAACAGTTGTGCTGAAGAATGGAGGACATCCGAGTATTTTAGATACAAGAGCATTTTTCAGTAAATTTGTTTACTTATATTTTCTCTGCTACTACAGGAACTAAAAAGCATTGTTGTTTTTAATTGCAGCTCTTAATGCATCTTAGCTGAAGTATTGGCATTTTAATATATGAATATCAGAGAGGTCATATATGTTGGACACTTGTTTTGCTCACTGCCAGATGCATAACTATCTCTTCAGAAATCATCTGGCAGTTTAGAACCATATGCTGCTGTTGTTGTTTTTTTTAAACTAGGTTAAATAAAAGAGTAGAGATAGATCGCCCACTGTACTCTATATTTCCCAATCATGGAGACCATATTCCATTGGGCAGTATTGGACTTCAAGATTTAGTGACTGTGGTTTGGACAACAGATTTTCTGATGCTTTGCCAGCAACTGTGGCTGGTATCTTCAGGGGCAAGGTGGCCTGCTATGCTCTAAAGATGCCAGCTACAATAGCCAGTGAAATATCAGGAAATCTGTGGTCTAGACTACAGTTACTAAACCCTGAAGCCCAAACTTGCCCAAGAGATGCTAGTGAAAGCCAACACCACTATAAACCAAATATGAAATGAAAATATGAAATCCAGCTGTTAAAATCAAAGCTGTTTCCTTTTTTCTGTGTGAGCTCCAGAGATCCCTTAGTAAGTGGAATACAGAAGAGAAATAAACTAGACTATATTCATATTAACTAGTTTATGAATAAAATCAATTGGTATGCTCAATTAATAATAGATAATAAAAACAACAGTCCTACAGTAGGTGCTGCACTGATAGTTTTCTTGGCAAGAGCACGTGCTGCAAGTGTTGCACAATCACAATTGCATGATTAGATAAAATCTAGTATAAACTTAGGGACAGGATGCTTAATTCTTAAGTAAATAGAACATACCAGCAGCAAATTGAAATTAACAAGGTTTATCATGATAGTAAGGTCTGTGGGTTGCAGCTTACATGCCTTTGGGAAGCCAACTAATTTGTATTCACTGTATTTATTCAGTCTGAACAGTATTTATTGCTGCCTGTCTAGTTTTCCAATTTTAGGAAGGTGCACTTAAGATAATAGAACTGCTCATCACTGCAACTTTTTTTTTTAGCAAGCTCTTCATCCTGATTTTCAGAAGTATGTGGGTAGATGTCCGCTTCTTAGAATTGACATGGTTTTCTGGATTATGACTCAAGATTCCATCCCCCCATCCTTATAATTCTGTAACTGCTTACAAGGATTTTTTTTTTTTAAGAATATAGGCAATGGCTTCTTTTTTTTAAATGAGGTACATCTTTTGAAAAATAGAGACTACAAAATGCAGTTGCTCATGGTAGTGAGGATGTCATAGTTACATGTCATGGAGGACAGGTAAGGGTGCCCTAAATTTTATGAATAATATTCTTTGTTTCTGCAAACATATGTTACTGCACATAAGCTTTCGATCAAATGAAAGACAATCTGCATTCTCTCATATTAAGTATATTCTAGATGCTGAAGATCTGTAGGTGGAAATCAGGTACAAAGGACCACAGTATATCTGCCTGAAATGCTGCATGAAATCTTTTTTTTTTTCTATAAATGGTGAAATGAATTGAGCATTGAGCTATATCCATGTATTTTTCTTGGCAATAGTACATTATAACAGTGGTCCCCAAACTTTTTGGCACCAGGGACCAGTTTTGTGGAGGAAATTTTTCCATGGTCCAGGGGCTGGATGGTTTGGGGATGATTCAAGTGCATTACATTTATTGTGCATTTTATTTCTATTATTATTACATTGTAGTATATAATGAAATAATTATACAACTCACCATAATGCATAATGAGCTTGTTTCCTGCAACTATATGGTCCCATTTGGGGCTAATGGGAGATAGATAAAGGTAAAGGTTCCCCTCGCACATATGTGCTAGTTGTTCCTGACTTTAGGGGGCAGTGCTCATCTCCGTTTCAAAGCCAAAGAGCCAGTGCTGTCCGAAGACGACTCTGTGGTCATACGGCCGGCATAACTAAATGCCAAAGGCTCACGGAACGCTGTTACCTTCCCACCAAAATGGACCCTATTTTTCTACTTGCATTTTTTACATGCTTTTGAACTGCTAGGTTGACAGAATCTGGGACAAGTAATGAGAGCTCACCCTGTTACGCAGCACTAGGGATTTGAACCACTGAACTGCCGACCTTTCGATCTACAAGTTCAGTGTCTTAGCCACTGAGCCACCACGTCTCTTGGAGATAGTGACTCCCAAAGTGTGTTGCTTAAATCCAGTCTACTTGTTTTGGTTGCTGTCACTGCAAAAAGCCTGCTTCACAAAGATAGGATTTTGAAATAGGAGCAGGCTTTTCAATGCTTTTGTGGCAATCTCAGGTTATTCCGCCTTGACTTTAATCCAGAAGTATGGAGATTTGAAGTTGTCTCAAGAGTACTTTTAAGGTCACCGTCAAGCAGTTGATACTCTTCTTGCACAGAAGTCAATTCGTTTGGCTCATTCACAAATTGGTCCCGGATCCATTCTCTCTGGCTGTTTGGGGGAAGTCATGCTCAAACTCTTTTGAAAGCTGAGATAGGTGATCATGCATCAGGTGGGAAAAAAGAAGACCCTGGCCTCTTTCAAAATCTCTGCTACCTGTCAAATATCCCAATGTTCATTCGTTGGCCCCATAATTCCAGTTTGGCTTTGAATGCAGCACTATATCTGTCTACTCGAACACAGTTGTCATTCTCCCCTGAAGTGACAGATTGAGTTCATTAAGCAAATTGAGTATACCACACAAGTAAGCAAGCTTTGCAACCCATTCTGTGACACTGGAAAGTGGTGGTGACTCTTTTTCTAAAAGAAATCTCTGGAGCGGCTCTTGTAACTCAAAACTTTGGCCAATGATCCAGCTTTAGAAAGCCATCTTACCTCTGTGTTTAAGAGAAGACGTGTATGCCCTGTGTTCATTTCCTCACAGAGCTGCATGAACAGACTTGAGTTAAGTCATGTATTTTAATGTGGTTGATAATTTTAATCACATCCTAAAAAATGTTGTTAAGGACAGCAACGTTTTTCAGCCAGCCAGCATTTCTCTATGGATGACATTGTGCAAGAGACTCACATTCAGAAGCAACCTCCTTGACCTGAGTAATGAAACCAGAAAGCCGTCCAGTCATGGCAGCTGCAGCAGTCATGCATATACTGACACATTGATTAGAACGGTGCCACATGTTAGTTTTTTATGATCCTCACTGTCTCCCAGTTTGTTTTTAGAACCAGTTAAAGATGCTAGTTTAACTTACCAAGCTCCCTCCCAAGTTTGGAAGCCCTTCCCACAGTTTGGATCACAGTATCTGAAGTAACATTTCTTCCCATATGCTTCTATCCATACCTTAAGACAGGGTGGGCTCCTGGAGGTTCGATAGGGTTCGGGCAATCCTCTAGTCAAGGATCGCCAGGGTTTGGCGAACCCCCAAATGCCACCCCTGGCTGGCCACGCCCACCCTCCCCTCCCCTCCCAGAGTCACCACACGGCCTGTTCATCATTCCAGGTAACTGCAGGGGCTGCATGGAGGGTCTGTGAGGGCAAAAAATGGGCCTCCTGGAAGTTCCGGAAGTCCAGAAATGGGCCTGTTACCGGCCTCTGGAGGGCCCTGGTAGAGCAGTTTTCTCTCTTCTGGAGCTTGAGGAAAGCCTCCGGAGCCTGGGGAGGGTGAAAAATGTCCCCCCCCACACCGTGGTACAGGCAGGCGACTAGGCCATGCCCACCCAGCAATGGGGCAGTGAACCCTGTTGCTAAACGATCTGAAACCCACCCCTGCCCTAAGATCATTTTCAGTGGACCTGTATCTGGTGTCTTCTACTGCTAAGGCATGCAGGTGGCTTTCAAAGCAGCCTTTTTAGTATCTACCCCTCAATGTTGACAGGTCCTCCCAAGGATGTATGCTTAGTGCCATCTTTATTATCATTTAAAAGCATTCTTATTTTCCCAGGGTTTTTAATAATAATACTGTTGTAATTTTTAAATTTCTATCTTTTCTTAGTTGTTGATTTACATTTGTGTTTGTACATGTTTTACCATTTTCTTTTTAAAGGATGTATTATCATTGATTTCAAGGTTTTTATATAGAAAGGGGTATATATGCAATGTACTTTAAAGACAATGATTAATTAGAAATGTCAGGTGATTGAGCCATCACTGTTAAGGACCTTTTGTTTTAGGAGACTGAAAATGGTCCAGATATTATTATTTAGTGTATTGACAATCTTGGGAACCTAATAGTTGATTTTGTTGCTACTTCCTGCCTGTCTGACTAACTAGGCTAATAAGAACATTTGCTCAACAGGAGCAACCTATTGTTTGGTTGTGTTCTAGGAGGAAATAGCATGTACTAGAGAAACTGGATTTCATAACTAAAATATACAATGGCCAGAGGCAGATCAGGCTCCCTCTCAGTCAGTGTTTGCCTGGCTGTTTAGCAAGTAGAGATGGAGCGATATCATTGACGATGAGCTTTGTGAACTGTGCTTCACAGGCATTCTGCCTGCCTCAGAGAATGGACATTTGCAGTCCAGCAATCATCGTCATCAGCCAAGATCAAGGGAAGGAAGACAGCTCTTAGAACCAACACCCTTTAAATAATGCATGATTATGATTCACCCCGTCCTTCCTTTGGAGCACATTGCACGGACGTGTAACAAATGGGAAAAGATGAAAAGCCAAATAATACCGATGGAAATTGTTTCTCTGAAACAAAAAAAAAAGTGATAAGAGCTGAGCAATGGGAGGAATAAGAAAGCGTGTCAGAGGCACGAATCACTCAATGTGCCAAGGGCAGCGAGGGAGCCTTGCTGTTCAAGAACAGCCTGGAGAAACAGCACGAAATGTCAGAGGCAGTCACGGACTTAAAAGAACAGTTAATCAAATAGGAAGCTGAGGTTTCGGATATGAAAGCTTTTCATTTGTCAACATTTTTAATTCAGTTAAATGATGTGTTTCTTCAAGCACCTGCCTATAGTTGTGTTTCCCTGTCTCCCTGTGTGTCTTGTTCACAATACAAAACGTGATGCCTCAGATTTTGTAAGGTGGGACCTAGAGCAGGATTAGAGATAAATACTTTCATCTTTTGACTGATCTGCATCTTTGGTTCAGCCTCCATATTTACAATTGCATTATATTTCAGGATCTAAAATTCTATGTTGTTTTGTTATTATTTTATTTTATTTTATTTTATTTTAATTTTATAAAATAATATAATTATTATTTGGTGACTGATCCAGATTGGATCCTGAAAACGTATCCTAGCACATATATATTCATTTCTGTTTTGTTTTGTTTTCTTATTTTGTCCTGCAGATTGGATCCTGCAATGGTATCCTAGGAGATATTCATATTTTATTTTATTTTACTTTATTTTATTTTATTTTATTTTATTTTATTTTATTTTATTTTATTTTATTTTATTTTATTTTAATTTTATTTTTCTATTCTATTCTATTCTATTCTATTCTATTCTATTCTATTCTATTCTATTCTATTCTATTCTATTCTATTCTATTCTATTCTTTTAAATGTAAATGTGCTACCCATCTCCCCTACAAGATGACTGTGGGCAGTTATGACAATATTAGCTAGTTCTATTCCTGCCTTAGGCATTACAGCCTAAGATGACCTTGGGTTAGTCATCTCTCTCAGCCCATCCCACCTCATAGGTTTGTTGTGGGGAAAATAGGTGGAGGAAAGAACATTAGGTATTTTTGCTGCTTTGAGTTGTTTATAAAAATAATGAAAGTAGGAGAAAAATCTAAGGAATAAAATTGATGAAAATTAAAGTTAACATATCACAATCTGGGGAATGACTCACTGTTGAAAAGCTCTCCTGTCTATAGCTTTGTCTTTGAGATGTAAAAACGTAGTGTGTTGTCCAGATGTGTGTGTATCTGTGTCTCTCTGTGTGTACAATTGCACAAGTCCAGCTTGCTTCAATTCAGTTGATTTTTATAAGCCTTTGGCAAGGCTGTCTATTGCTCTTTTTGTTTTTGAATAAGGAATTGCTGTTGCTTAAGACCTTTGCCCCTTTGCAGCTGCTACTAGAAAACTGAGCAGGTTTTGCAGGTGCAGTTTGTCAACCTTTGTGGAGGGAAAAAAATCTCTCTTCTTTGTTCGTAATCATCTGAAACTTATCCAGAGACTTATAACCTCATCTCTTAATAATCCTGCACAGTTTTGTCCCAGGTGATCAGCCTTACTTGTTTATAATTTCCTGGATCGTTCTCCACATCTTTATAAAAGATTTGGGTGAGATATTTGTTTCCCTTTTGTTCCCAGATCACCGTTCCTTTTCTAAAAAGTTTTTGGTAGTCACCTGGCACTAAAATGCATTTTATGCATAATAACCGGGGCTTCTCTTGGCTGTTTCTCAAAAATGGCTTTTGTCATTGTCAATTGTTAATTAAGTTGATGGTATATGGAATTTTGTAGGAATAAATAGAAATTATGTGGGTACAAAGGCTGCATTTAGGCATGGGTAGTAATTTTGTTTTCTATGGGATTAAAGTTAAGAGAAAGTCCGGTATAGATTTTGAAACAAAAGAAAATTTTAATTAGTAGAAGTTATTTGAAAAAAAAAAATCATTTCTCTCTCCCTTTTCTAGATTTGCAGTTTCATGTAGTTCAGGATTTCCAATTACATTCTGATCTTTGAAAGCTTGAGCTACTTGATCTGAGAACCCAACCTCTTGCAGCTGCAATTTATCTGCTTTTATACTCCCTCTTTTTTCTTATTACATGTCTGTCCTATTACAACATAATTGCAATAAGCCTAGGTTTTTTTTAGCTCATTCCAGACAGAATTTGATGACATAAGTTTAATGATTTGTATATCATCAAACATATATTGTTTCTGACCAGAAGTGTTGAAAGGCAGCTGTCTTTTTCTACTGATACTCCAAAATGAAATAGTGTATGGACAGATTGAATTAGTGTAATGACTGACAACCAGATGTATCAATTGTTAATGGCAACAAATCACTATGCTGAGTTATCACCATCCTCTCACTAAAGCAAGAAAATAAAGTCCAGCACTTTCCTCTTGATTAAAATATATTAACTGTATTACATAATATTCAGAAGTGGCTAGAGTACACTATCAAATTTTATCAATAAATCATGTGATTTATCTTACGATAGTTCCAGAGAAACAGTGATTCGGCCATGATTTATTTTAATATTTCTGTACAATACTATCAGCAACAACAAATCTGTACAATGCTACTACTGAGGTGATACATAGTCATTTTATTAGATTTAAACAAATGAAAGTATAAATTTGGGCTTATTACTTTCATCTGCTCACCGAAAGAAAGAAAAAGTTACTTTAACATTGAAGATGAAGATACCATTAACATGACATTTTGATCAATGATTGACTCTTTAATCATATACTGTATGCTGTCTCATAAAAGTGTGCTGACATATCAGGAAAATGGCAAATTTGTTTGCTTTAAAAAAAAATTAACCGGAAAGAATATATTTAATCCAGGATTCCAGATCAGAAGCAACCACTGGGTTAAGAGAGTGGAACTTATACAGCTAGAATTTATATTAATTTAAAATTGAATCCCTTTAATCAACCTATAAATCATAACAGGGGTGAAATCTACTTACCTTCCTTACTAGTTTGGAAGCTCTTGCTTTGCTCACACTCCTTCTATGCATGCGCAGAAAGTTTTAAAAAAAAAAAACTTCCTGGTTAAAACCAGGAAATAATGACACCCGGGCGGCGATCGCTACTGGATCGCTGAACCACAGGGAAAAATCACTACCGGATCAGGCGATCTGGTCCGATCCAGAAGCATTTCACCCCTGAATCATAAACAATCAAGGAATTTCATGAGGGAGGAAATTCTACAGTGATGCTTATCTACAAAATTATCTTTATGGTTCTAGTTGTGCAGGTACTCAAGATAAGATATTCCTTCTGGATAGCTTTCTAATATTATTCATCAAAAGAATGAAGTAGCGCAAAGCTTTCCTGACCTGCTCCCGAGTTGCCATAGGCAGGGCGATGGGAAATCACATCTCACAGGTGCACTGAAGAATTCATATCTCAGCCAAAACAAAACACATCCTAGCTGGCAAATTACCCATTCTGGATGCGGGGAAGTAATGACGAAAAATAACAATAAGGATTCTTTTGAGGCCCTGTAATTGGAATGAGTCCACTTTAAATTCTCTTGGATTTAAAATGTCTTGGCAGCATCAGCAGCCTGCTTACCACATCCTTGGATGTGGTAACCATTTCTCAGGCTCCCTCTCTGGAATTGAACCCTGATTCTCCGTTACCCGTGGTCACCGTGGTAGGTGCAGAAAGTACCATTGAAAGTTGATAGGGCAGATGTTCAAATGCATCACCGCCATCACAGGGTTGTGCGATCGGCCCGAGGTTATCTAGAGTCACCAAAGCAGCCAGGGCAAGCCCGGGTTGGTTTTGGTCTGATAAATGAATGCATCTCTGGAGGTCAGTGCTCATCGGCATGTATTAGGTCTAGAATTACCACAGTTATCCAAGTAACGGTGGGAGCGGCCAAAGGAACCCAAACTGATTTAATGGCAACTCGGGAGCAGGTCAGGAAAGCTTCGTGAGTAATAAAGGCACTGTGTCACCATTTACTCTTTAACTATTACTGTGTAGTAAGACAAAGGCAGGAGGAGGTGGTGCAAATGTAGATGAAAGACACCCAAAGAAGATGACATCTTTTCTTATAAAATTCCATATTTGAGCAAGGGTGATTGCACAATTAAAACATATCTTGAAGCAAACTTAATGTGAAGAAAACCCATTCTATAAATGGATCTTTCTTCATTTCAAGCCAAAATTCAGTGACCAGAACTGACATCAAATACAAAATTGATCGAAATATCTGAAAGTTTTTTGGTGCAATCCATACCAAAATAAAAAGTTTTAATTCTTTAATTTGTCCAAATTGTATTTTTATTGAAATAACTACAAGTGAGAAGTGAAACTGATACGATTAAGCAGTTGTTTTCCAGTAGTTTTCACTGTTCCACAGGAAGTCCATGGTTAATATGATCCATCATCTCTTGGAAAAGTCTAACAATGTGTAATTTGGGAGGTACCAAAATCCAGAACAAGTAACTTGAAAACTCCATTATACCTTGGCTGGTTTCTCAGATTAAATGAATTGACTCATTCAGGCCAGTGGGAATATTAACAGGAATTTAGTTTCAGTCAAATGCTTTTTTTTTTTTTTTTGGCACACAGAAAACTGACTGTCTCATTTTATAAGTATTGTCAGACATTGGTCTGTATGTAATGAAAATACTGTGCAGATGGATGAATAATAGAAAAAAAAATACAAAACAAAAACAAAGCACAGAATGATGGTAACATTGCATCAGTTTTGTAGTAACTAAACTGAACATGTAGTGGGGATTTAAACAGATTCTGGCATGTTAAAAAAAGTAAAGAAAATAACCCACTTTATATTTAAAAATAATAAAATAGGTAATTATTTGAAAGTGGATGATAAAAGTTTAAGAGGAACAAAATATCCCAAAGGTGCTTTTTTTCCAAGAGGCAACTGAACTTTCTGGTTTTCTGGTTTTTCTTGGAAAAACCTTCTCATCCAAGAAGTTTCTTTAGCAATGCAGTGAGAGCTGAAAAAATTTCATGGATGAAAAGCAAAACGTCTTCCAAGAAAAACCAGAAAGTCCAGTTGCCTCTTGAAAAAAAGCACCTTTGGGACAGCCATGACCTGGATGACAGAGAATCTCCATAGAGCACGGGTGTCAAACTCAATCACATCATGTGACGTATCATGACGTGTTTTTCCTCTGTTACCTGGGGTAGGTATGGCCTGTGCATGACGCATCAAGCTTGTGGGCTGCCAGTTTGACAGGCCTGCCATAGAGGAACAAAATAGCATCCTCTTGGCCTAACATTAGCATATGTGACATATTAATATAAAGATCATCCATTGTATAGCTTTTCTAGACTTTCATTCCAATATCAGACATGAACAGTCAGCATTTCAGTCTGAGTTGGACTGAACTGAAGATTCTCCAGCCTCCATTAAACTAGATGGGGTAGGAAAGTGATTCAGGTGACTTTGTACACCTTTGTTTGTTGATATCAGGCTCTCTGGTAGCTAACTGCCTAAAACCAAAAAAAATTCTTTCTAAGCAATATACTCAAAGGAATTTTCTTCAGCATGATCTATTTCAATGAAAGAGATGGAGTTACAAGCATTTCAACAATGGAATTATTTCCCATTTAGAACCTATTTATTCCCTAGCACAATCAGGTAGAGACCTTAGTTTTCTTTCTAATCAGATTTCTATAACCCAGCAAGGAGGAATGTATTTTCAGTGGTGATGCAAAAACTTTCAGTTGGATCTTTACACAGATCTTTATAAGTCTCCTAAATGTTTATCATTCTGGGATTCAACCATTACAGCTGACTTGAATAGCGTAGAAATAGAGCAAAAGCTTACAGAAACACAAAGTGTTATGACATTCCAGCATTAGTGAAATTCCATTCACAGAAACCATTACAACAGCTTTTAAGCTTCATTGATGACTCTGACAGTGCAATCCCATGCGTGCTTATTCTGAAAATATTGTCATTGTTTTTTTATTTTTCAGAAATAATGTTTATAATTAGGTTGAATATTAGTATAAATTATATCTTTATCCAGTTCTGTATTCCGTTAGTCTGATGGGTAGACGAGCCACAACTAATTATTACCTTTTCTGCAGTCAGATAATAACTCTATTATCCAGTTTTCATTTGATGTTTTTATATCATCATCATTGTCATCATCATCATCATTGTCATCATTATCATCATCATCAATCACCATCACAATCTCACACTCCTGGAGCTAAAAATTAAGAACATAGCCCTCTCTCTTCTTGTGTTATTGCCACAACTACCACTTTGGGAGTCTGAGAAGCAGTGAAGAATAACATAACACTAATTGCATATCCATGTCTACTAAATCTAATACTTGGGTTCTTTGTTGAGCTGGAAATCAAAAAATATTGCAGAAGATATTTTGGGGCTCTGTATTGTTTTGTCAATATTTTTAATGGAATATGTAGATTTTAGTCCAGGAACCGAGTGCAAATAGTGCATGCTCTTCAATTTTCTTGTTAGTGAGAGAGAGATGTATAATAGCAATAGCACTTAGACTTATATACCACTTCATAGTGCTTTTACAACCCTCTCCAAGCAGTTTACAGAGTCAGCATATTTTCCCCAACAATCTGGGTCCTCATTTTACCTACCTTGGAAAGATGGAAGGCTGAGTCAACATTGAGCCGGTGAGATTTGAACTGCTGAACTGCAGCTAGCAGTCAGCTGAAGTAGCCTGTAGTACTGTACTCTAACCACTGCGCCACCTCGACTCATAAATGTTAATATACATATTTATGGTGAAAAATTGGAATGTGGTCTGTAATGAATGTGGACTGGAATTACCCAGACCTTACAGATTTAACCCAGTGTCTTCCAATTCCACTAAAACAAGCATTCTTTAGATTTTATGTGGGCCCATGACAACTAAGCTTTGAAGGAAGAGACAGTAGCATTTCAGCAAGATCATTTTCCATGCATAAAGTTCAGCAAAGATCGATGACTAGAAAAATAAACTTTTGAATAGGCAGAGTTAGAGAAGCAAAAGTCTCAGTCACTCAGCACCTTCTGATATTTATATAAAGTCCTATATCTTGGTGTCAAAATAAGAAGTGAGGTGTGATTAGCAACCATTCCAAGATAGGAGCAACCTGATATGTTATATCTGGTGCGCTGCAGTAATCCAATGATTAACTAGTACAGTAAAAACCTAGATTTGATTTTGAACTAGAGAGTGAAATTAAGAGGCCAAATGATTTAATAAATCATGGTCCATGTTGTGGGGGGGGGAACCTGGCATCACAAGGTCTCATTGGTCAAGTAAGTGACAAAAAAATGACAGCTGATTTGATCTAGTGGTTAATCCATCAGGCTAGAAACCAGGAGACTGGTGTCAAAATAAGAAGTGAGGTGTGATTAGCAACCATTTCAAGATAGGAGCAACCTGATATGTTATATCTGGTGCGCTGCAGTAATCCAATGATTAACTAGTACAGTAAAAACCTAGATTTGATTTTGAACTAGAGAGTGAAATTAAGAGGCCAAATGATTTAATAAACTTGGTCCATGTTGTGGGGGGGGGGAAACCTGGCATCACAAGGTCTCATTGGTCAAGTAAGTGACAAAAAAATGACAGCTGATTTGATCTAGTGGTTAATCCATCAGGCTAGAAACCAGGAGACTGTAAAGTCTAACCCCACTTAGATAAGAAGTCAGCTAGGTGACCTTGGGCCAGTAACTCACTCTCAGCCTTAGGAAGGAGGCAATGGCAAGTCACTTCAGAAAAAATATTGGCAAGAAAGTTTAAGGGATTAATCCAAGCAGTCAGCTGGAGTCAAAAACTGACTTGAAGGTGCATACAAACAGACATGCATAAGCAACAGATCAAGTGGGGTGGATTGTGGGATAAGACTTGATGTAGCTAACTGATAAGATTATGTGTCTAGTTGCAATGCAGATTGACTCTCTTCTCAGCAAAGATGTATATGAGCTAATATTTGCCAACAAAACACAGTTTTATTGAAACTACCAAACCTTCTTGTTTCTTCTGATATGACAGAAGCCAAATTAAAATGAGTTAATTAGCCAGGTTTATTCAACTTCTATTCGAAAGTAATAGTGTTGATTTGTTACCTATTGAAGGGAACAATAAATGTGCAAATATTTGCATCATTTAATTGCCTGTAGGACAGATCACTTGGCCTGAATTTCAATAGGGCCCTTTCCCTGCCTTGTCTCTAAGGAATAAGCTAGCTGCTTGCTTAACCACTTTTATTTCTAGTGCACAGTATATAATATCTGATCTATTAATCTGATCACACTACGTCAACTTTGCAGGGGAGCATCTTTAATTGGCCCCCTTTTCTCTTTTCTTTGTTTCCTTTTGCCATCTCATGTTGCAAAAATCTCTGGAGAGGAAGATTGTGGAATTCATCATGAGCTTAATTTTGCATGAGGTTTAAAAGCATGGGTGTCTTATGGATTATAACAATAAAGACACCAAGGGATGTAAATTTAAAAGCAGTGCAAAACCACAATTTTTAAATTTTAAAAAAATTCTTTAGTATACAGAAAAAGCACAAAAAAGAATAAAGAGAAAAAAACCAAAAATATATTATAATATTTTTAGTTTTTAATTAAACCTTATTTTCATCTATTAAAAATCAGTTCATAATTAGGTAGAAAACACATGTCACCAATTCAAGTTTGTAAATCATTGATACCACTATTTTTCCACTAATTATTCCAAAAGAATAATTCTTTTTATCATATTCTATAATTCTTCACACAATGATAAACTCTAAATTTTTGGTAAAATATTCAAAACCACATGCCCACAATACTGATGACTTAATTAACCTACTTTCTGAGTTCAGATCGTGCATTGAATATAAATGGGATGGGTTTGTACAACACAATATGCCTAATAGAGAGTATTCAACATATTCGGAAATAGAATCACCATAAAATCACAGAAAAGTAAAGGACTTTAAAGGTTTTCTGGAACAATTCCCTGCCCAGAGCAAGAATCCTCAGATCATCCTAAACAAATGGCTATCTAACCTTTGTTTGAAAACCACCAATGATGGAGTAGCCATCTCTCTAGGTTTTGTCATTGCTTAATAGCTCTCACAGTCAAGAATTTCCTCCTTATTTCAAGTTTGGATCTTTGTGAATTAAGCTTTCCAATCATGGTTCTTACTCTGCTGTCAGACACTAAGAGATGAATAGATCTAGTGGGTTTTTTTTTCCCTGTGATAGCTACTCAAGTAATGGAAGATTGCTATTATGTCTTCTCTTTGCCTTTTCTTTAGGCAAAACAGACACAGTTCTTTTAAACATTCATAAGATTTAAGCCTCACACAGTCTTTGTTTTTCTTCTCTGCATTCTTTCTAAGAGTCTACTTGCATTGTCTAATATATATCAGGATCCTACACACATACTCATGTCTGACATGTGTTTGTATCTGGCCCACATCTGCAATGGGACTAAAATTGGACATGTTGGGACAGAGTGGAAAGGGTGGTGCTCATAAGACTAAAACAGAAAAATGTAGACTAACTCTCTATTATTTAAAGTTTTGTCACATAACCGCTCCCGCATTGATGAATTATTTGTAGGAAAATTACATGAACTAGGGAGGCAGAATAAATAAAAACAATTACAGTTGGCTTATTGTTCTTAAAAATGGAATGCATTAGGTGCATATTGTGACAGAAAAGGAGGAAGGAAAGTAACTGAGGAAATATCAAGCAAGAATGAGAATGGATTGAAAAAAAATCATATTTGTAAGACCATCATACATATAGCTATCCAGAAATCTCTCTCTCTTTTTCTCTCACCAATTAAAAAAGGGGATCATATGGATTCTTAGGATTTGTGGGTAGGAGATAAATTGAACAATGACCGAATACTCACTATCTCCCTTTTGTGTGCAATAATATTTGACACATTGTGCTCTTCAATTACAATATGTTGAAGGTGGAGTTGGATAAATGAATCTGAATATGTGATTGGCACTGTACACTTATACATTCTATTCAACCTCAAAACCACCGTAAACCTACCCTTTTTGTGCCTGATTGAGACTCTGTGGTGCTGGAGCATAGTGATTTGATAACTACAGTGCCAAGTGCATATAAAACCAAGGAAGGTAGCCATTAGCAGTTTCTCTTCCTACCTTTCAAGCATGGGAGAAAGAAAATGGGTTATCAAGTGTCAAATCTTTTAAATCTTCCAGCAGCAACATATATCTTAAAAAGAAATAGAAACAAATGCATATGCTACACATTTTAGATGTTATGCTTGGGATAAACTAAAATACTTTGCTTTTTAACTTTCTATCGTTAAGTGGTGCTGATTTTTATCTGTGAAAGGAACAGTTTTCTCTCTTGCTATATATGTAGACCAGGATGGAAACAACTGGTCATTATTTTGAATTGTGTATGTATGCCTTTTAAAAACTATTAGGTAGAAGTTCAAAAAGTTTAGGGGGTGATGATAATGATAAAATTGTATTACAAGAAAAGTAGTAAATAGACAATTGAGTTGAACCTGTGATATCAGAACTTTTATGTACAGTACTATATATTCAAATTTCAGCCCAATTTGTATTTATTTTAAGTTTGGAAACATACTTTTCTTGATTGAGATAGCAAAATGAAAATTGCTGTCTCTTACAGATGTTTTTAGTTTCAAATTCAACTATCATCATGACTTCACAGCACATTGAATAGGCTAAGAAAAAGTGCAGGGGAATATTTATAATGAAGATTAAGAAGAAACATAAATATTCTTGTGACCATTCATATGGCTTTGTCAGAGTATGAATATTCATGGACTGGAATAGATCAGCCAATGGGGACTGAATAGAGACATGGTAACAAGGTCAGCCAATGAATGGGCATGGTAACAGGCTCAGCCAATGAAGGCTGTTTAGAAACAGATACTTAAGCTAGAAGTCTGGGCGTGGCTTAGGCAACTGAGTCTGTGCAGAAGCTTAACTGCCCTATATAGAAGAGGTTCTTTTTGTATTAAGCTCTGTGCTCAGCTCTGAAATGAAACAAGCCTGGGCTTGTCTTCTCTGCTGAAATGAAACTAACTGTTCTCTCCTACCTTGTGTTTTGCTTGTAACTGCTATGTTGGAAGAAATCTGCTGTTGGTATTGTAAATTTACTTCATGTATTATTATTTATATAAAGAAGTTAATGAATCCTGCTGCATCAGTCTGCCTGCGTGCGCTTTCTGGATTTAATTTCTGTAACAAACTCTGACAGACTTCATCTCCAACATTCAACTCCAAGCTTGACCCCAGCAACTGTTGTCAAATGAGCCATGTAAATTTTAGAAAAAAAAAAACATGTTAGATCTGAGTTGGAAATTAAAAGAGAGGGCTAAAAATGATTGAGATAACCTGTACCCATTCACTACAGCAGCTGCAGGCTCCTGTTTGATCTTATAACAGATATGGATAAACACTTATTAATCTGTATGGATGGTCCTCATCTTAGTTCAAAGTTATAACTGCTGGGAAAAAGTGACTTACAACCTGCCCTTGAAGTTATGAGCATAGCGCTATGCTTGTGGTCTCATGATCGCAATTCGGGCACTTAAATAGATGACATACTGTATAATATAGTCAGTGGTAAAAAGAATAGATTGAATTATCTTGCCTTGTGCTGTTTCAGATGAATAAGTCACTTCTTGTCTGTTGACATCCCTATGACAAGGACAAGATGTTAGCTTGCTAGAAGACTATTACTTTATTTAACATCACATGAGTGTGGATCTACTCAGTGACATAAATTATTACCAGAATAGTAACATAAGTCTTGTTTACAAAAGACCACTTTCTTGATAGAAAACACATAGAAAAGGTCATTCTTGCTAAAAGAAGAGTGGCAAGGTGAAACTGAAAAAGAATTAGATTAACTGAGATGACGCTTCAGATGGAAAAGTAGACAGACATCATTACTAGGGATCAAACTGCAGAATGTTCTGTTGCAGAAGGTGAATGGAAAACAAGCACGAAAGCATGTAACGATTAAAAGAAGAAGTGAAATCAGAAATGTGTAAGAGACTCTTAATTTATTGTGACAATCCAATCACTGGGTTGAGTCCAAAAGCATTAGGAGTATTGTTGCTGAGTCTGTTCTAAATGGAGCTGAATCCTGTTGAAATACAATGGAGAGATGGCTATGACAAGGGCTTCCTTTTATTAGCTTTCACTGATCCTCCACTATTATAATTTTTTTTTATTGAAGAGAGCTTTAACTTTGAAGCCAACCTTTATTTGCTTTTAAAGACAGTTCCTTTTAAAAAAATATGGATAAATATAATAAGAGGAAAATATAGTACAAACATAATTATAGCAGCACTAATAAAAACGGAAGAGAATATACAGAATAATGATTAAATGGGTGACATTTGTAGAAACTAAAAATATATCCATAAAGTGTTAATATAGAACTAGCTCAGCCCCACCTTTTCTATTTTGGTACAATGTGCTATTTCAGTAGTATTATATTTATATAATATACTTAGATTCATAATAATCTATTATATAGGTACCTTGGACTGTTGAATATATTGTAATTAATAGGTGAGAAAAGTTGATACTTTATCAATATTAGTTAAGTTTTAGATATTAATGTTACAAGTATAATTATTTGATTTTTCTTCAAAATTAAATATAATATTGGAAAGGAAATAAAAGAATAATCAAGGTATTTGTTTTATAATAAAAGTTTCAATCATAAGCTAAATTACTTGATATTAAAATATTTACAGTATATAATATCTATCTATATCTATCTATCTATCTATCTATCTATCTATCTATCTATCTATCTATCTATCTATCCATCCATCCATCCATCCATCCATCCATCCATCCATCAATCCAGAAGTGGGTTTCAGCAGGTTCTGACCAGTTCTGGAGAACCCGTAGCAGAAATTTTGAGTAGTTCGGAGAACCGGTAGTAAAAATTCTGACTGGCCCCACCCCCATCTATTCTCTGCCTCCCAAGTCCCAGCTGATCGGGAGGAAATGGGGATTTTGCAGTAACCTTCCCCTGGAGTGGGGTGGGAATGGAGATTTTACAGTATCCTTCCCCTGCCACTTTCACCAAGCCACTTCCACCAAGCCATGCCCACCAAGCCATGCCACGCCCATCAAGCCACACCCACAGAACCGGTAGTAAAAAAAATTTGAAACCCACCACTGTATCTATCTATGGATAGCGTAAGCATAGTGATTAAAAGTGCAGGAGACAGGAGTTCAAATCCCGAGATTAAGGAAGATACATACCACCCATAAGGATGAGAATAATATATATATATATATTAATATGGGTGTGTTTTTTCATATATATTAATAAAAGAAAACAAATGAACCAAACAAGGTTAGTACATTTGAAATACTAAACAAATTAAAAAGGAAAAAAAAAAAAGAAAAGGAAAAAAAATCAGGTTTCTGACTTCTGTCTTTTATACATCTGCTAATTTGTAATATTTATGCCCTATTAAAAACCAATCTGTAAATGATTATATTTGCTGTTAAGACAGTTCTAAAGACCACAAATGCCATCTGGTTCCAAAGATATTAGCCAGAATCTTTTGTCTATAAAACTTGTATGAGCTACAAAGGCCTGGTTAGCGCAGAACCCACTTATATGGAAAACCAGTTTTTCAATATGGGCCTGGCTGAGATTAATATGACATAAGAGTTCCTTGCTGCTCTCCTTCAGTGTTCTTCTTCATTGATAATGCGACATGTTTTGTTTTTTATGCCATTTCAGAAGATCCCGTGATCTTCTGCCACTCTGCTGGAATCCTTTTTGAGTTTAAATTCTTTAGCCTCCTTTTCTTTCTGTAGAAACTGAAGATGCTTTCATTGCTATTTATATTTTAAATTCTCTATTATTATTATTAGCAAATGTGGTTATTTGTTCTTGTTTTTCTCATGGATGATATTATATAGTTTATATCGAGGCTGCAGATACTTTTAATAGAAAAATGCTATATAAATACTATTATTATTATTATTAGTAGTAGTACTCAAGAATGACAACAAACATGGCTCCCAAATGATATGGCCATTGGAAGTTAACGGAAGAAAAGTTATGTATGGAATCAGTGAACTTCCAACCTGGTGCCTTAACATCTACACCAAACTATCTCTCATATATGATTCATAAGCAGAGGTGAACTGCTGCTGATTCAGATCGGTTCGGGTGAACCAGTAATTCTGACCAGCGGCTGGGCCCACCCAATTGCCCTGTCCTATATATTTGATGCTGGTCGCCTGTGCGGAAGGCGCGTGCACAAGCAAAGCAAGCTCACATTTTCGGTTCTGGGAAAATATGTGACATATTGTGTCACATATTATGTGAAGTATGTGAAGCCCACCTCTCTTCCTAAGTATGTTTATTTGTTAAATTATGTTGATCTTTGCAACACCATATTAGCATATTATACTGATATTAAACCAAAATGTGAATTACCCCACATAATCAAATAACCTGATAAATTATCAAACTATTGTAAAATAGCACTACATTTTGGTATAGAAAATTCATAATTATAAATCAGTAATAATACAAGAATGCATATAAATAATGGCTTTTGTTGAACTATAAGCAGTGCTATATTCAACATATTTTCTACTTGTTTCATAAGGTAGGTCAATAATTCCAATATCAACTTAAAAATAAAAGGACATAAAAAATCCTTGATAAATTTCACAGCCTACACTGATAGATGAAGATATATTTTCATTTGCAGTATCCCTAGCAAAGGGAATAGATTATCAAATATTGATTCAATAAATGAAAAAAGGGAGGAAACTCATATTTATGTCTATTAAAAACATCTATTGCACTATATTCAACACAGCTACCATCATCTACACCAAAATTTCCATTTTTTTGGCTATACATCCAGAATGCTATTAGTCTAGTATTTTCAAATACCTTGCAACCTTTTATGAAACCAAATTCTGCATGCTAAATGATCAAAATTAATATTGTCTGTAATCTGTGTGCAAGAGTCAATATTTTTGCATTGGTACTGGAACAAAGAAGTCAGATGATTATTTTCAGTTTTCATAATTGTTAGTTTTCAAAACCACAACTACATACAAGCCTCTCTGAAGGAAGTTGTAAAGCTTTATATAAAAAGGCATCATGATGGATTCTAAAAATATTGGGGCAAAGAATTCAATATTCTATCATATAATACTCAGTAGGAGACCATCTGGATTTGGAAGTTCTTCTCTTTTTCATAGTTAATGGTATTTCCTATGTTTTTGGAGAACTAAAGATATAGCCAGATAGGTTTTGTGTGATCATATGTAATCATAGAAAAAAATCATGTAAAAATTCATGTCTTGCTCAGCTACACTGGTTTCAGTATTATAAAATCAAAAATGAATAAAATTTAAAGAATAATTAAATAAAGAGAATAAAATTTTAAAAATGGTTGATTTATTGAGTTAGAATCATTATACGATTTAACCTGAGAATCCTTAATAGTACAATTACATTTTTGCAATTGGAACTTGTCCAAAACAGTTCACTTTATATTCCATATCTTTGCTTTATTCAATTCACCAACTATTGTGTTTGAAGTACATAAAAAGTTTGGGGAACAAACAGGGTGAACTTAAAGTACTAGTACATGTAGAAAGATACAATATAGTTGCCATTACTGAAACTTGGTGGATGAAACTCATGACTGGAATGTACTGATGAACGGTTACAAATTATTCAAAAGAATAGAATACTGCATCCAGTTTTAGTCACCACATTATAAAAAAAGATGATGAGACTTTGGAAAAAGTGCAAAGAAGAGCAACTATGAAGATTAAGGGCCTAGAGACAAAAACATATGAAGAATGGTTGCAGGATTTCGGGTTGGCCAATCTAGAGAAAAGAAGGACTAGGGGTGACATGATAGCAGTATGTGAGGGGCTGCCACAAAGAAGAGAGGGTCAACCAGGGGTGAAATGCTCCCGGTTCGGACCGGCTCGGGTGAGTAGGTAGCGATGGCGGCGGGCAGTTCGGAGAACCGGTAGCAAAAATTCCTCCCCCGCCCCCCATGCCCAGCTGAGCCACACGATCATCAGAGCCTTTTTTTTCTTTTAAATGGCTCTGACCAGCCAAGCTCTGACGATCACAGCTGAGTTGCCTGCCAATCAGGCAACTCAGCTGGGATCGTCAGAGCCTTTTGAAAGCATTTTTTTACATGGTTTTACATGTAAAAAATGGTTTTAAAAGTAAAAAAAAAAAATTGGCCACGCCCACCCAGTCACATTACCCCCCCAAGCCACGCCCACAGAATCGGTAGTAACAAATTTTAAATTTCACCCCTGGGGTCAACTTATTTTCCAAAGCAATAGACAGGACAAGACAAGAAACAATGGATGGAAACTAATCAAGGAGATTAATCAAGCAACTGTAATTAAGGAGAAACTTCCTAACAGTGGAACAGCTTGCCTTCAGAAGTTGAAGGTGCTTCATCACTGGAGGTTTTTAAGAAAAGATTGGACGGCCACTTATCTGAAATGGTATAGGGTCTCCTGCTTAAGCAGGGGGCTGGACTAGAAGACTTCCAAGGTTCCTTTCATCTCTATTCTGATTGATTGAAAGAAATCAAGTTAATATTTACCACTTTAAAACTTTTTATTATTTTACTTCATGTGTTCTCAGAAATTTCTTAATTTTTTCATACTTCCATGAAATATAAGCAATAAGACTATTTTTGCCTGCCCTACATTCTCCTTAAAACAATAAATAGTAGAAGAAGAATATATAAGGACAAAATCAATACAGAAACAATACATGTTTTATAAGAAGTGCATCTTCTAATTTTTTCTAGTTTTTTTTTTCTTTTTGTAGCAATAGATAAATTCCTGGAACCTAATCAAATATTGTAATAGCATCTGTATTATCCATTAAGCTATGAAGAAAGATACCAAAAAATAATTCAGTTGAAAACAATTCTAATATGGAACTAAATCTTTCTCCTCCTCCCTCCAAATTCTTGTTACAAAGGATTTAAAAATTAGCATATATCTATCAGCTTGCTTACATAAATAAAAGAAAAAAGATACATAAAACCAGGGGGTAAAACAGCTTAACACATCAAAAAACCACTAACAAAGCTCAAGAGCCCCAGCTTTGGGAACAGAGTCATGTTTTCAAAGACTTGAAGGTCAGCTGTGAGATGGGACCTTTTCATGACAAAGACCTACTCCAAATCCAATCCACTGAGTTTAAATATTGCCCTTAAGAAGAGTTCATTTTTTATGATGTTTTCTTCTATCCATACTCAAGTACAAAATCTACAATAAAAGAAGCCAAATATTTACATACAAAATACATAAAAGGAAGTAATATCTTCTGGTATGTAGTTGGGAATTGTTTAATTAAAAAAACCCATATTTTTTTGCACCTGCTTCTTTTCCAGATTAAAAGATGGATTGTCTATATGAGGGATGTCAAATTTAAGGCCCGGGGGCAAGATCCAGCCCACAGGGTACTTAGATCTGGCCCACGGGGCTGCCCTGGAAACAGCAAAGGACCGGCTTGTGATGCTTCTGCCAGGAAAAATGCAGTTCAGGAGCCTGTTTTTGCTGGCAGAGCACTCGGGCCACCACAGGTGCCCCCGACATGAGTGATGTTGAGCTGGCCATGCTTCCCCAGCCCCCGAGTTCAAACACAACCCTGATGCGGCCCTCAATGAAATTGAGTTTGACACCCCTGGTTTATATGGTACACTTGTGTTATCAGAATCTTAAAAGAACATGGAATGTCATGTGGCAATTAACAGTTAAGAATGGAATCCACTATCACATAAATTGAAGTTCACTCTTGCAGTACATCTTTTCTCCTTCTTCCCATGGAATCACTAGGTCTACTTATCTGCTCCGAAGGAACCTTAAATTTAGAGTAGATTACAGGATTTAGAACAGGGGAGTGTGCAGTTGACAACAATGTGGAAGTAGATTGGCACTCCTTTCTTCTGAAATTTCTTGATGATCTTGTAATGAATCAATAAATTCTGTTATTAACCATGTGTCTAACTTTCCTCTGTCCCAAAGGATTCTGGTCAGTTTACAGCAAAGTCAATTTATTAAAAATATAATTAAATACAAAAATTAAATAACATCCAGCCAATACAACAATTGCAAATTACATTGACTAGCTTCAAATCTGCTTAGATTTTTTTTAAAAAATAAGCAGCCAAGTTTGGCTAAATGCTGCTTTTCTCCTTCTCACAATTGAGAAAAAAAAAGACTAAATCAACAAATTTCATTCATTCTAACTAGGTAAATTCTCCACCTAGTATACTGTATTTTGTGTAAGCATGATTAAGTCTGGATTCAGCCCATTAATAAATTCCAGAAATCCTACTATAAGTAAAAATAAGGAATTTAGCAGCAACATTTTGTGGAAACAGGATGAATTAGTTGATCATTCACTTTTTATTTCAACAAATACATGTCATCCAAAAATAGCAATGCATGTAAATTACCCAGGAAAATGAAGTCATCTTTCAGATGAGAACATGTTGGCTAGGCATGTGTTTGAGAGTGCCAAGGCAGTGAAATAAATGAAACAGTATCATTCTTTTTCTGTTGAGAAACAAAATTATTGCCAAGAGAAATACTGTAGTTTCTCTCCTAATTATAAATTATATTTTATAAATAGGTTACTTTAATTCACGTAACAGTATTTGAGAACTTCAGTCATTTTCATGTTATTTGTATGGATGTATTCTGAGCTGTAATCCCTTCCTTCCTTCCTTCCTTCCTTCCTTCCTTCCTTCCTTCCTTCCTTCCTTCCTTCTCTCCCTCCCTCCCTCCCTCCCTCCCTCCCTCCCTCCCTTCCAGCAAATATCTCTGTAATCTAAGGCCTACATTTAACTTTTACTCACCAAAAGTTTTTATTTGTGCTCTCCTGTTCAGTTCCATTTAGGTGTCCCATGAATTCCCCACAAGAATTTCAGAAGTCCCCAACCTTCCAGATTAGATTTGGAGGACATAAGAAAATGAAAATTTGATTTGCCAATATTATGTGTTCTGCTGGCAGATGAAGACAGCAAGGCTACAGCTTATTTATTGGATTCATAAATAGCATCTCGTATTGCTAGATTTACAGTCTGAATTGGTTGAACTTGTTACAATATATGGTATCAAATCCAGAAGGGTAGTGAGAAATAAAGTATAATGCAATAGAAAAGTATGACAAATTTAGCTTCTTCTCTCTTCCTCTCTTTAAGCCAATAAAGAACATGTCAAAGTACAGACAGATAAGATGGACACAAATACAGATCCAAGTCTAGTTTTTAAAATCTGCCATGTAAGAATTTCTTTTCATGCACCAGAGTCATATTCAAAGTGCTTTTTCATATTTGTTTAAATGTATTGTTGGAGGTACTGGCAGAGTACAGAGATTCTGGAAATACTGTGGCTGCTGTATTTCCTTTTATATAACTGCAACTATCTGCCCTGCTTCCCATTCTGAAAAATAGAAAAAAATGGAAATGGAAAAAAATTGCCACAGAAACCTTTTCATGAATAGAAGTATGACAAACCAAAGAGGCTCCAGACAGATGGATGTCTGATGTTTATACAAGACAGGATTGTCTGTCTGTCTGTCTGTCTCTCCCCCTCCCCCATCTCTCTTCCTCCCCTTCCTCTCCCTTTTCTTCTTCCTCTCCCCCTGTTGTGCAAGATTGGAACATGTGGAGAGACTTAGCTCATAGAATCACCAAAAGTTGGACACATCTGAATGGATATCATCATCATCATCATCATCATCATCATTGTCATCATCATCATCATCATCATTGTCATCATCTTTAAGAACAGCAGAAACACCCACCCTCCGCTCATGTATACTGAATTGAAATTCTTTTCTCCTTGAAATAAATTCTGTTTTTGTAAGAAATTTCAAAAAGAAATTATTTTTCATCAGAATGAATGATAACTGGTAGAGGAGATTATAAGGGACTCAGTCTTGTACTATATAGGTACAGAAAGGAGGTTTTTAGATTACTTGCAAAAGGTTCTCTAGCTTAGACAGTTTGCTTAGAATAGTTTAGAAGTTGTGCTTGCAGATAACTGAAAAAAAATTATGCAAAATTTATCATAAACAAGATTATTACATGTAATGCAGGTACAATTAAGGCTGCAAATCTAGTCTACACCTTCACTATCTTACTACCAATCATCCTGGACAATTTCTGTCCAATCTTCAATCTTTTTTTTTTCTTGGGAAGTGAAAAAGAGGGTAGTTGGATTTCAGCCCCAAAAAACCCTGAAGGTAAAGTTCCATGTGGATTATTTAGATCCATTTCTGTTGGGTTTTAGGCCAGGGTTCATATGGAGATAGTATTGGTTACACTTGACAATGATCTATTGTGGAGCTGGGATTGGGTAATGCATCCATGAGGCCTCGTGGTGCAGTGATTAGAATGTAGTATTGTAGGCAAACTCTGCCCAGAACCTAGAGTTTGATCCTGACTGGCCTTAAGGTTGACTAAGCCTTCCATCCTTCTGAGGTCAATAAAATGAGGGCTCAGATTGTTGGTGACAATATGCTGACATTGTAAACTACTCAGAGAATGCTGCAAAGCACTATGGAATAGTATAAGTCTAAGTACTATTGCTATTGCTATCCATCTTGATTTTCTTTGATCCCTCAGCAATTTTTAGGAACATCAGCCATAGTATTCTTTTGGGCTTTGGAGACTGAGAAGTGGGAGGCACTGTTTTGCAGGGGTTCTCCTTCTTTTTCTATGGTCAGTTTCAGTTACTGTTAACAAGGAATGAGAAGTTACACCTGCAGTGTCACATAGTACAATTCTCTCTGCCCTTAATATCTACAGAAAACTGCGAGGTGAGATCATACACTGGTTTAGGAATCAGATATCATCAATATGGTGATGATACCCAATTACACATCTTGACCCCCAGGCTGTGAGATTGGAAAATTCTAATCCAGTACCTGGAGGGCAGATGAGAAAGGGCTGGGATGGAAAGGGCTGGGCTTCAACAGTTATGCCCTTCCCTGGACCAAAATATAGTTGTGGTGGTAGCAATTCCTGAACACTACCCAGTTATACTACTCTGATGCATTCTATGTCAGATAGTCTTTGATGGATAATTTTTAAGAAGAATGGACAAATTTACCAACAAATTAGGTAAATTTTAGGACTTATAGCGGAGGTCATCATGCAACATCTAAAAGCCATAGCACTTCCAGAAATACAACCAAAAGCATGTATCAGATATGTAGATGACACCTTCACCATAATAAAAAAGAACCAATTAGAGAATCTCCATGGAACCATTAATAACATTTTTAAAGGAATCCAGTTTACCAGAAACGAAGAAAATAACAACTCACTACCCTTCCTGCACATCCTGATCAGCAGAGGTCACAATGGCAAACTAGAAATGCAAGTTTACAGAAACACATCCATGAACTTCAATTAGCAGTCAGAAGACATGATGAAAATTCTTTAATTTCACAAAATATAGACAGATTTAACCATAGTTTCAATTGGGAAAATGTGACCATCCTAGACCAAGCCAAGTCTGAAAATGCCAGGGAATTTCTAGAAGCCTGGTACTCTGAAATCAGGCTTCAACAGACACATAGGCATTAACAGCATCTATAGACCATGCAAAAGGGAATAATACCCACCCAGGAGTAAAATGCACTTACTTTCACTACCGGAACGGAAATGTGAGCATGCGCGCCTCTTCTGTGCATGCGCCGAGGGTAAAAAAGGGATGTGATGATATCCCGGTGGGCGGACCTCCTGCCACCAGCCCCACTGCCTCGCGCAAGCCGGATAGATCCGGCCAGATTTCACTGCTGCACTCACCGCAAAAAGGAAGAAAAAGACCCAAACACATCTGTACCAGCAATCAGTACCCAGATCAGCCTATTAACTCCAAGGTTAACGTCAGACCAACAATCAAATAAACAATACCCCAATCAAGACACTGTCAAAGAAGCCAACAGCAAACAGCCCAATGAAAGAATCTCTAAGATCACCTCCAGCAACACTGACAGTCAAGCCTCTAGAATATAAACTAACAGCAAATTGCACTGATGATGTTACCTAGTTTGGGTAATGAAATGTCTACAAGAAAATAAGCAATCTCAGGAAGTGCCAAGGACCCCTCAATTTTTAAGAGTTTTTAAGATGTTCCTGTTTTGTTGAAGATTCTGTACAGTCTACGGATTGGGGAGTTGTAGAATAAATAACAAATCTCAAACTTAGCTCAAAAGAATACGATTCTAAGAATTCAGGATATATTCCACAGAGTTATCTGCCCTTATTAAAAAAGTCCACAAAACAGCACAAGGCAAAGAATGAAGAGATAGCTTTATAGAAATGATAAATGAATAGCTTTTTAGAAGTAATAAATGCAGGGTGTACGTCCTGGAGTAATTTAATTCTGCACTTAAAAAAGATAGACAACCAAAAACCTTGCATTTTCCTTTAATTATGCAATGTGGAATTATGCCAGTGTTAACAGAAGAAAAGGAATGTTAGCCTGGAAATAGAAAAGTCACAATTCAATTCTTTTTAAAAGAATGGAACATTGATTTACATTGATCTTAAGTAAGACTAAATTTTCTTAAAATCCTAACTTTCTGAAGAAAGATAGAACCCAAATGCCTCGTCCTATTATGGTTAAGTAATTTTCACCAGCCTAAGAAAATATCTTGGTTTCTTTAACTTTGCTCTAGGCTCACACTAAGAGGAAAGTATCTATTAGCCACTTCTGACACAAAAGTAGTAAAGTAGTAAAGAAAGTATAATTCCTTATATTTTGGTCAAGATGATATGAGGCATCTGTCATATTTTATTTTTTTAAGAAATTGAATATGCAGATAGGTGTGCATATCTGTATATTTTGTTGAGAAATGTGACATGATTCCATCAGATCTGAATGGTCACACAATTATTTCACATGTAAAATCTTATTAATTGAACCCCATCTTGCACTGGTTGGGTGTGGTTGGAGCTAGCTGCCAATATAGCATCACCTAAGATTAAATGTTGCTAGATCTGTCAATATTTGTTGCCATTTATGTTTTTACAACCACCTTTCTACAAAAGGTTAGTGAAGTTAACAGGCTCTCCAGAAGGCTCCTGTCCCAATGCCTTTAAGATTCTAACACAAGACACTTCATTGTTTTCAATATTAAAGGACTACATTGTTCTCTGACACACACATAAAGCATGTAGCATTGATTAAATCGATCGTGGTTTTGGTTTAATTTTCAATTTAAATGAAAGTTGTAGGAATGCTAGAGATAGGCTTATCTTGAACGATTTTTTTTTTTTAGATGGCAAGAAAAACAACCTAGGTATATTACAATTCAAGCTGTGCTACAGCTAGGTACCTGAAATTCAATTCCATTTTGTTCAGCTTCATCATGTCGTTTGCCACAGTGATGAAAAGAAACTGGATGTGATTGATTAGGCTGAGCTAACTGGCTTGAGATGAGATAGAAACACTGGAGCAAATTGAGCCCTCGTTGAATACATGATGTCCAAGCCAGGCATAACACTGCTAATGTGGATTTTGTTTTTGTAAATGGAGTTGTGTGGAGTTTTAGATGCTTCAATAATTTGATTAAGAAAAAACATAACAGAATAACAGAGTTGGAAGGGAGCTTGGAAGTCTTCTAATCCAACCCTCTGCTCAAGTAGGAAACCTTATACTATTTCAGCAAATGGCTCTCCAATATATTTTTAAAGAGTTGTATTATATACAGTATTAGATGGTGCTTAATGCCAAGAATAACCTACACAAAATTTGCTTTGCTTTCCTTGGCAGTTCAGTAATGCAATAATGCAGCAAAACAGTCCCCGCTCCGATCATCTGTGTATGATATGTGTATATATATCATAATCATAAGTTTATTTGTCAAGCATATATAAGATAACAGGTAAAGGTATAAACATAATTTGAATACATGAAAAGAGTAAGAGTAAAAAGGAATATTAGGACAGGGATGGTAGGCACACTGGTGCACTTATGCACACCCCTTACAGACCTCTTAGGAATGGGGTGACAGTAGATAGTTTACGGTTAAAGTTTTGGGGGTTTGGGGAAGAAACCACAGAGTAGGTAGTGCATTCCAGGCATTGACCACTCTGTTACTGGAGTCATATTTTCTGCAATTGAGTTTGGAACGGTTTACCTTGAGTTTGTATCTATTATTTGCTCATGTATTGTTGTGGTTGAAGCTGAAGTAGTCATTGACAGGAAGGACATTGTGGCAGATAATTTTATGTACTATGCTTAGGTCAGACTGAAGTTGGCGTAGTTCTAAGTTGTCTAAGCCCAAAATTTGGAGTCTGGTGGCATAAGGTATTTTATTGCTGTTAGAGGAATGGAGGACTCTTCTTATAAAATATCTCTGGACTCTCTAGATTGTATTTATATCTGATATGCAGTGTGGGTTCCAGACAGATGAGCTGTATTCAAGAATTGGTCTAGCAAATGTTTTCTATGCTCTAGTTAGTGGTACCACATTATCAGAGAAGAAGCTACACAAGATTCGGTTAACAACTCATAGTTCCTTTTTGGCAGTGTTGTTACATATATATATTTCTGTTTGAAAATGTGTATTTATTTATAGGTGTATGTTTGTGTGTTTATTGCATGTGTACACACACACACACAAACACACACACACACACACACACACACACACACACACACAGAGAGAGAGAGAGAGAGAGAGAGACTTACACAGAAACAGCCATACATATAATATTGGTTATGAGTAGGTAACATTTGGCCCAAGCAATGCTTTTAAGTTTGGTGAGGCAATTTTTTCCATTCTGCTTAAGGTCTGTTGTGGTTCTATAGCAGATCAATGATGCTGGTGCCTCATATGGTACATTTATAAGGATATCACTGTCTCTCTCACAGTAAACTTTTCTTAGGGCCAGTTGCATGGAACATTGACAGCTGTGCCTTCCTCAACTCTGCCCATTATAAAACAGAAGTGGATGACTTGAGGACTTAATGGCTACATCTGGCTCCAAAGCCTCTTTTTGCAGCCGTCATAAGCCTTTCAACAAAATCAGCATTGTTTCTTTCAATTTTGAGATGAGGGTCATACTGTATAGGATTTATAGCATAGGATTTAAAACAAGTTTTATACAATGTTTCTAAAACTATAAAAGCTCTTTCTAAAACCACAAGAAAAATCTTAGAAAAATCTAGCCCCACCCATATCTGAAATTGTTCTGCAATCCCCAAACTCCCCCAAAATACAGTGTGTGCTCTTGGCATTCAATAAGGTTGCCCACCCGAGCCCAAGTGATGCATATATTTGCATAATAATAAAGGTGGGACGTTTTTATTTCTTTGTTTTATTTATTTAGTAAATTTCACCATTTACTAAATGACCACCCATTTTATTCAAAGTGACTCTGGGCATCATACAACCATTAAATAAAATGACAAGGAGATAAGAAATAATTATTAAAAACAATCCTATTAAAAATGCAATCAACCGATATGAGAATAGAATGCATCTCTTTATTTGTCTACACTCAGGATAAAGATATGTAAAGCTATATAGCTATAAAGCTATAAAGATTCTTTCAGAATCATCTCAGAGTTTAGCAGTGTTTACCAGTTTTCATTACTTTATTCTGATACAATTTATTTATTTATTTATTTATTTATTTGTTTCCATTTCTATACCGCCCTTTGTCGAGCGTCACGAAGCACTCGACACCATGCACAAGACCACTGATCCATGGATGTTCATCCTACCTGCTAGCAGAAGGGAGGGGACGGGCTGCACGGGTGTTGGTGGTGGGGACAGGCTAGCGATTAGGCGTTATACTGCACGGGCGTTTATAGGGGTTCGCGAGGGGGTGACAGACGCACGGAGGCAAGCGGCGTGATTGGATCAAGCCGAAAGGAATGACGGCATTGCTGTGCGCGCGTGACAAGAAGCGGGAAGTTGAAAACCTCCGCGCAGCTGCCTGTCATTAGAGAAACCCTTATAAAAAGACTCTGTGCGGGGCGTGGGGTAGCCGCGTCTTTGCATTGCATTGCATTCCGACTTCCGTCCGCGCTGTATGTCACAATAAACCAAGTTACATCAAGTGGGTTGCTTGTGTCTTCGTGAACGCAGACCGGGGGAAAGCCGAGAGGAAGACGCGGCTCGACTTTTCCAACTAGTCCGGTTCTTCGTGATGGCCGAAGGCGTGACCGAGGATGTCTTACCCATTGAGGCGCTGCGAGAGGAGGGGGCGCCGGAGGAAGCCGCCGTGTCAGATGTACTCGAGATGGATGAACAGCTGGTGGTACGGCCGAAGAGACGGGAGCAGTTGAAAAACAGCGGAACTGCGGAACCGCAGCCAGAGACGGGGCGTGAGGAACGAGAATTGCAAGAGCTGGGAGCGTCTGAGGCGCGTTCACAAACCCCACCCTATGCGGGCGCCCAGTTTCTAGGCTGGAGGGAACGGCAGTGGGTCGAGGAAGAAGAGGGGGAGTGGAGTTACTCCACGGGCCCAGGGGCGTCCACCATGGATGTGTTGCGTGATAGATTTGGAGAGGCCAGTTTTCGCGACGCGTCGTCCTGGCAGCCATGGGCACCCGCGGTGGACTCCGCTGGTTCCTGGTCTAGTGGCGCGGCGGGCGGCAGCTCAGGCAGTAGATTTCGTCTCGGTAGCCCAAAGCTCAAAGCAGAGCAGCGAGACCAGCGCACACAGCGGGTAAGCGGAGAACGCCAGAGCGTTAACGCCGCTCCAACAGGACGCGGGGATGGTGGGCGCGCCTCCACGGAGACTGTGGCACACCCGCGCAGGGAAAGGGGGGTGACCCATGGTAGAGGCGACCAACAAAACCAGCCGGGTCTGGGGCTTAGACCACCACAGCCACCCCAACTAGACCCTGTGCCGATGTGGGGCCATGGGCCATGGACCCCTCGCCAGACACCCTGGAGCTTACCTCCCATACAAGCGGCTTTTGACGGCACTGCAGGAAAGGTGGCGCTTTTCCTCAGCCAAGTAATAAGCCATATGGACTTATACGGTAGGCTCTATCCCTCGCAGTGGTCAATGGTGGTTGCAGTGACAGCGGTGTTAACAGGCGACGCTGCTGATTGGGTCGCTGACTTACACAGCGAACATGCCCGCGAATTAACGGACTTAGGGCTTTTCCTGGAGGCATTACGGAATCGGTTCGAGGACGAAACCCGAACGCAGGTTATTGAGGGGGAATTGGTCAACCTTAGACAATGGGGTCGCCCAGCAAAGGACTACGTCAATGAATTTCGTAATTTGGCCGGGAAGCTCCGCTCCTGGCCAGAACGCCTTCTGATTCATCAATTCCAGGCGGGGCTTGATAGAAACATTAGACAGGCCTGTGTCTACCGGGGTTTGGGCCCCTGCCTCTCTGAGTGGTACAAGGCGGCTGTTAGTTTGGATGTTGGGCTACGAGAATTTAAACCTCGCACCGTAAACCTACCTCTACGACGAGGACCAGTGGGCCGGTCCGGTGATGGGACCGTTACTCGCCCAGCCCCTTTCTTTGGGTCCGCTAGCGGTGAGGTGGCTAGACGGCCATTCCGTTGCTTCAGATGCAATCGGGAGGGGCATCGAGCAGCGGAATGTCCGGTGCCTCCACCTCGGATGTCTACTCCACGGCCACCACCGGCTACCACCCCACAGGACCGGCCTGCACGGACATTAGAACGATCTAGAGCGGTTACACAAACGCCCTTGGTAGAGGAGACAACACCTCGTTCCATCACGGGTGGTCCACCGGGAACAGCCCGCGTGCCCGAGGCTGCAGAGGAGACTGACACCGAGGAGGACATCCACGATCCTATGGTGAGTGATCCCATTCATCCATTCCTGATTCCAGTAACTCTTAGGCACCCCGCAACCAACCGGGAGTGCGATCAAGACGCCTTGGTAGACTCCGGATGCACCCGTTGCCTTATCCGTCGGTCCATAGCAGAGGCTTTAGGCCTCCGGATACTAATGTTACGCGATCCTATAAAATTCGAACAGGTGGATGGTACTACTTTGGGGGGTGTACCCGCCAATAGCGTAACAGAACCTGTGGTGTTAAAAATAGGGGCCCATCAAGAACGCATCCGGTTCATTGTAATAACACAGATGATAGAACCAATCATCCTGGGTCTTGCCTGGTTGGATAAGTGGCAGCCCCATATCTGGTGGGAGGGGGGCTTCCGTAAAGTAAGGCTTCCAATCACAGGGGAACCCTGTGTTGCACTCCAGTATGGGGCAGCGCCCCAACAGAAGTACCCTTCTGTGTATTCCGATCTTGCTCGGGTGTTTAGCGAGGACGAATGCGACATATTGCCACCACACCGGGATACCGACTGTGGTATCGAAATCATCCCCGGAGCTCGATTACCGAAACCCCGAATGTACGCGATGACGCCAAAAGAGTTAGAGGAATTACGCGCATATATAGACAAAAACCTGGCGAGAGGTTTTATCCGCCCTAGTAGGTCACACCTAGCCGCACCGGTGCTGTTCCGCGAAAAGAAGGACGGGGGGTTACGATTATGTGTCGACTACCGGGGACTAAATGCTGTCTGTGTCGAGCCGCTGTATCCACTGCCGCTGATGACTGATTTACTAGCAACCTTGAGCACTGGGCGGATCTTCACGAAACTAGACCTACGTGAAGCCTATTATCGAGTGAGGATACGGTCGGGGGACGAATGGAAAACTACGTTCAACAGTCCCCTCGGTAGTTATCAGTTCTTGGTAATGCCATTCGGTCTGCAAGGTGCACCAGCTGCTTTTATGCAGCTTATAAACGGAGTGTTACACGAACACCTATATCGGGGGGTACTAGTCTACCTGGACGATATACTTATTTATTCAAACACGATGGAAGAGCACGTCCAGCTCGTTCGACAAGTACTTACCAAATTGGTGAAAGCACACCTCTTTGTTAAACTCTCGAAATGCGAATTCCACCGGAGAGAAATAGATTACCTTGGGTTTCGGATTAGCGAGACGGGAATTCAAATGGATCCGACAAAAGTAGAAGCGGTGCTGGAATGGCAAGCCCCACGGACACGTAAACAATTACAGAGCTTTTTAGGCTTTGCGAATTTTTATCGACAGTTTATCCCGTCTTTCGCGAAGATAGCATTGCCTTTAACCGAACTCTTACGCACGAAAGGTATAGTAGCACCCGGAGTAAAACCCAGGCCGGGACATGCGCTGCAATGGTCGCCCGCGTGCCAACAAGCATTCGAAAGTCTCAAGCGTCTCTTTGCTAAGGAACCGGTGCTTAAACATCCAGACACATCACAACCATTCATTGTGCAGGCAGATGCGAGCGACGTGGCCGTTGGAGCTGTGCTACTACAAAAAGACCCAAACGGTGATCTACGGCCCTGTGCATATACCTCGCGTAAATTCACGACAACAGAGAGGAATTGGGCCATATGGGAGAAGGAGGCCTACGCTGTAAAGCGGGCCTTACAGACGTGGCGACATCTACTGGAAGGAAGTGCGAAGCCTTTCGAGGTCTGGACAGACCACAAAAATCTGGAAGCGCTTCAGACCCCCCGGAAATTATCCCCAAAACAAATCAGATGGGCACAATACTTTCAACGCTTCCGGTTCTCTCTCGTCTACAAACCAGCAGGTAAAATGTTTTTGGCTGACGCATTGTCACGAATGCCTCAATACAGAAGTAAAAGGGACGCGGTGTTACAGGCTATGATTCCACCCACAAAGGTGTATACGTTAGGGACTCACCAACCCATTGACTGGTTAGCGACACTACGAAAAGAGCTGCTAACGGATAGGTGGGTACAGGAACACCACTCTTCTGTCACCCACCGAAACGGCTTAATATGGTGGGGAGACAGATTGTATATTCCCGTTTCCTTAAGGCATCGGGTGTTGACCCAATGCCATGATAATAAAACCGCAGGACATTTCGGGTTCTTAAAAACATTGCATCTCATCCGGAGACAATTCTGGTGGCCCAAAATGAGGAAGGACATCGACCAATATGTCCGCGGGTGTCACATATGTGCCACCTCCAAACCACGTCCTGGAAAACCGTTAGGGCTGCTACAGACCGTGGCAGAGCCAAGCAGACCATGGGATGAAATCGCCATGGATTTCATCGTAGAACTCCCTAATAGTAGGGGCTATACAGTCATTTGGACTGTAGTCGACCTTTTTTCGAAACAGGCACACTTCATCCCTTGTAAGGGCTTACCATCCGCGAAACGACTAGTCCGGATGTTTCTCCAACATATCTATCGCTTACACGGTGCACCCAAACGAATCATTTCCGATAGAGGGGTGCAATTCACTGCCAGATTCTGGAGAGGTTTCCTTCAGGATATCGGAACAACACAAGGCCTGAGTTCAGCGTATCACCCGAGCACTAATGGAGCAGCCGAACGAGCGAACGCCATGGTGGAACGCTACCTACGTTCCTACGTGTCATACCAACAGAGAGACTGGGTGGACTATTTGCTGTTCGCTGAGACGGCCTATAACAATTCCGTGCATAGAAGCACCGGATGTACTCCTTTCCACGTTGTTATGGGACGGGATTTCCCAGCTATTCCTGACCTAGACCTCCCCGCTCCACCATCAATGACTCCCCAGGAGTGGGCGGCTGGCATACGGAAGATATGGCCTCAAATAAAGCAAGCACTATCCAAAGCAACTGAGGAATATAAAGAGCAGGCCGATAAAAAACGGGCCACGTGTCCTTCTTTCCAGGTCGGGGATTTAGTGTATGTGTCCACTAAATATATACGGTTACGGTTACCCAGTCGAAAGCTAGGTCCCAAATACATAGGCCCATTCCCCATCGTAAAAATCATTAACCCGGTAACATTCATGTTAAAACTCCCCTCTCTGCTTGGGAAAATTCATCCTGTTTTCCACTCAAGTCTATTGAAACCAGTTACTGTACCCCCTAAGGCAACACAAACACCCCCAGGCCCAGTAACAGGGGCTCACTATGAAATCACCGATATCCTTGACACGAAAGTACGAAGAGGCCATCTATATTATTTGGTTCGGTGGAAAGGATATCCCGATACAGAGACCTCATGGGTTCACAGAAAGGATGTAAATGCCCCGCGGTTGGTGGGGAAATTTCATAAGGAACACCCCCACAAACCGAAACCACTATAACAACACTAACCACTATTTCTTTTTCGTTCTCCTTTAGGCGGACACCTGGTAGGGGGAGCCGCCTGTCGAGCGTCACGAAGCACTCGACACCATGCACAAGACCACTGATCCATGGATGTTCATCCTACCTGCTAGCAGAAGGGAGGGGACGGGCTGCACGGGTGTTGGTGGTGGGGACAGGCTAGCGATTAGGCGTTATACTGCACGGGCGTTTATAGGGGTTCGCGAGGGGGTGACAGACGCACGGAGGCAAGCGGCGTGATTGGATCAAGCCGAAAGGAATGACGGCATTGCTGTGCGCGCGTGACAAGAAGCGGGAAGTTGAAAACCTCCGCGCAGCTGCCTGTCATTAGAGAAACCCTTATAAAAAGACTCTGTGCGGGGCGTGGGGTAGCCGCGTCTTTGCATTGCATTGCATTCCGACTTCCGTCCGCGCTGTATGTCACAATAAACCAAGTTGCATCAAGTGGGTTGCTTGTGTCTTCGTGAACGCAGACCGGGGGAAAGCCGAGACCCTTCTCCAAATAGGACTCAGGGCGGTGAACAGCCAAAGTAAAAAACAGAACATACAAAATTTAAAAACAGTTTAAAATAATTAAATATTTTGGCCGTAAATTAAAACAACCCAATTTAAAATCAATTTAAAATTTAACTCAAGCCAGCCCAGCTAGTTGAAATAAATAGGTTTTCAGGGCCCGACGAAAAATCCGGAGGTCTGTTATTGTACGTATCTCTGGGGGGAGGTTGTTCCAGAGGGTGGGCACCACCACAGAGAAGGCTCTCCCCCTGGGGGTCGCCAGCCAACATTGTCTGGCAGACGGCACCCTGAGGAGGCCCACTCTGTGCGAGCGTACTGGCCGGTGGGAGGCTATTGGTGGCAGAAGGCGGTCTCGTAAGTACCTCGGCCCTATGCCATGGAGCGCTTTAAAGGTGGTCACCAACACCTTGAAGCACACCTGGAAAACCACCGGGAGCCAGTGCAGCTCACGCAGGAGAGGTGTCACATGGGAGCGCCTCGTCGCCCCCATAATCCCCCGCGCGGCTGCGTTCTGGACCAGCTGGAGCCTCCGGGTGCACCCCAGGGGGAGCCCCATGTAGAGAGCATTGCAGTAGTCCAGGCGGGAAGTGACGAGTGCCTGAGTGACTGTGCGTAGGGAGTCCCGATCTAGAAAGGGGCGCAACTGGCGTATCAGGCGAACCTGATAAAAAGCCCCCCTGGCCACGGCCATCAAATGATCTTCTAAAGATAGCCGTGTGTCCAGGAGGACGCCCAAGTTACGAGCCCTCTCCGTGGGCACAAGTGATTCGCCCCCAATAGCCAGTGATGGCGTCAGCTGGCTATATCGGGATGCTGGAAGCCACAGCCACTCGGTCTTGGAGGGGTTGAGTTGGAGCCTGTTTCTCCCCATCCTGGCCCGCACGGCCTCCAGGCACTGGGACATCACTTCAAGGGCATCGTTGGGGTGGCCTGGGGTGGAGATGTACAGCTGGGTGTCATCAGCGTACTGATGGAACTCCACCCCAAAGCCACGGATGATCTCACCCAGTGGCTTTACATAAATGTTGAACAGAAGGGGCGAGAGGACCGACCCTTGTGGCACCCCACAAGCAAGGTGCCTTGGGGTCGACCGCTGCCCCCCTGTCAACACAGATTGCGACCGGTCAGAGAGGTAGGAGGAGAACCACCGCAGAACGGTGCCCCCCACCCCCAATCCTGCCAACCGGTGCAACATGATACCATGGTCGATGGTATCAAAAGCCACTGAGAGGTCTAACAGGACCAGGATAGTGGAGCAACCCCTATCCCGAGCCCTCCAGAGATCATCCACCAATGCGACCAATGCCGTTTCCATGGTGTGCCCAGGCCAGAAGCTGGACTGGAGCGGGTCTAGATAGACAGCTTCATCCAGGTACCGGGGAAGCTGTTGCGCTACCACACTCTCAACAACCTTTGCAACGAAGCGAAGGTTGGAGACTGGACGATAGTTAGCCAAAACAGCCGGATCCAGAGAGGGCTTCTTGAGGAGGGGCCTCACAACCGCTTCTTTCAAAGCAGCCGGCAGGACCCCCTCACTCAAAGAAGCATTAACAATCTTCTGGAGCCAGCCTCGTGTCACCTCCTGGGAAGCCAGTACCAACCAGGAGGGACACGGGTCCAATAAACATGTGGTCGCGTTCAGCCATCCCAGGACCCTGTCCATGTCCTCGGGAGCCACAGGATCAAACTCCCCCCAGATAACACTCTCAAGACCTGCCTCAGTCATCCCGTCTGGACATACCCAGTCAGAGGCCAGCCCTTGGTCATCAGTTTGCAATTTTAGAATTCAGTGGATTCTCCTGAGGTTATTTCCTAGTATATTTGGAATGAATCCCAAAGGTGCTTTTTCAAGAGGCAAGTGGACTTTCTTATTTGAAGATGTTTTGCTTCTTATCCATGAAACTTCTTCAGCTCTGAGCTTTTTCAGTTGCCTCTTGAAAAAGCACCTTTGGGACAATTCTGACCTGGATGACTGAGAATCTCCATAGACATTTGGAATGATTATAATTTAGATTGAAGAAATAAGGTCAGGCTCTTGAACAGAAATGTTTGATTTTATGTCCCATGAAATGAATAAATAGGTTAAAGTTGGAAGACAGTACCTTTATTTTTAATTTTAACTTACTATGCAGACTAGCAGAGCTCTGAGTAACAGTGATGGATTAACTATGAAAAAAAAAATCCTTCTGTAAACTGATAGGCATTTTGCTTAATCTTCTAGGCAATCAATATGGGATTTCAGTATGAGTTGATAATAAGAATTTGCTGATGAGATGTCACATATAATAAGATGCTACCACAATAAGCTCACACGGATTCGAGAATTATAACTATGACTGAATTCAGTTAAAAAAAAATGAGAGATATCTAAAGGACCGATGCAAAATATTGTTTGGTAGTAGGGCCCTGGTTGTGTTCTCCTGCCTACCAAGCAAAAGACATTGAAGGGAAATGCAATTCTCAACTTTGAGTCATAATTTTATTACTGAGTGCCACCTAGTTGTTGCAGTCATTTTTTTCCCCTCAACTGGATGTTTTCTATTCAACCTTTCCTTGACACTTGACACTGTTTAACTAGAGTCATGTGGATTCTTTATTTGACTTATGATTATATAATTATAATATATTTGCCTAGCTAGGAGGCTGCCTGAAAACTGGGTAAAGAGTGGTATGTTAACACATTGAGCCTATATATATATTCAGTAGAAAAAGAAAAAAAAATAGTTTTAACTTATGATTTCATCCATGACACTAATAGCACTTTTTTTTTTCTTAATCACTTTTTTTATTTTGTTGTTTATTGGCTGTGTCTGAATGTCATTTATGTTTTTTGTTTTTTTTAAAGTGGAAGGCAATGGAAAGAGGGGTGGCAGCTCTCCCTCATGCAATTTTAATTGGATAATCCTCAAATAACCTTTTATCCTAAGGTAACATAGAAGAAATATGATCCCGGAAGGGAGATAGAAATTTAAGAATGATATACTTAAATATAATGGATGTTACTCAGTACTGAAAAGAACACTTCTGAATATTGGTCTGGCACTGTTTCTCCTGTTTTTTGCTTTTTTTCTCACCCAAACAGATCTGTATATAGTGATACTGGTACCTGTGCATAAACAATGGGAACTATCAGTTTTCACACCCACAGCATATCTCACATAGTGTTTATTTAGTCTAATTCTGGGGTGGTTTATTTGTTTGTTTTTAGGCTGCCTTTAATTATTCAGAAACCACAGCTGGGCCTGACAGATAACAGCTTACTATAAGTGATAAATCACCTTTTGTTTGATTTTTAGCAGGAAAAAAAAAAGAAAACAAAATGTGTACGCATCCATTCTTTTTTAAAAGTCAAAGGAATCAGGAAATTAATTTATCATCTCCCTAATTCCCTCTTTCTTAAAATAGTTCTACACCACCACTGATTCTATCTCTGAAGCTCTCGCAAAACAGTTGCAAATTGATCCAACATTGATTGTATTTCTGGTGACCTAAAAATAAGAGAAGATCATGAATCAGTCAGAAATATCTGCAGACTGTGGTCAAAATAGGTTGGTGGCTGTGGTGGTACAATTGAAGCTCTGCCATTGGTTTTTTGTTTTTGTTTTCATATGTGTGGCATTTATTTATTTATTTAATTTGTATGCCACCCTTCTCCCAGAAGGGACTCAGGGCGGTGAACAGCCAAAATTAAAAAACATACAAATACAAAAGTTAAGATAATTAAAAAGAATTAAATCACTAGCTTCCCAATTTAAAACCCCCAAATCCATAAAATTTAAAACCCCAATTTAAAAACCATTTAGGCTAGGCCGGCTTGATGGAATAAAAACGTCTTCAGGGCTTTACGGAAGGTCCGGAGGTCCGGGATCAATCGTATTCCAGGAGGCAGCTCATTCCACAGGGCGGGTGCCCCCACAGAGAAGGCTCTCCCCCTGGGGGCCGCCAGCCGACATTGTCTGACCGACGGCACCCTGAGAAGGCCCTCTCTGTGAGAGTGTATTGGCCGGTGGGAGGTTATTGGTAGCAGCAGGCGGTCTCGCAAATACCCTGGCCCTAAGCCATGGAGCACCTTAAAGATGAGAACCGCGCACCCGGAAGACCACCGGGAGCCAATGCAGCTCGCACAGGAGAGGTGTTATGTGGGAGCGCCACGTTGCTCCCACAATCACTCGCGCGGCCGCATTCTGCACCAGCTGGAGCCTCCGGGTGTTCCTCAGGGGGAGCCCCATGTAGAGAGCATTGCAGTAGTCCAGGCGTGACGTGACCAAGGCATGAGTGACTGTGCACAAGGAGTCCCGATCCAGAAAGGGGTGCAACTGGCGTATCAGGCGAACCTGATAAAAACCCCCCCTGGCCACGGCCATCATATGCTCTTCTAAAGACAGCCGTGTGTCCAGGAAGACGCCCAAGTTGCGAGCCCCCTCTGTGGGGGTCAGTGACTCGCCCCCAATAGCCAGCGATGGCACTAGCTGGCTATACCGGGACGCCGGCATCCACAGCCACTCGGTCTTGGAAGGGTTGAGCCGAAGCCTGTTCCTCCCCATCCAGACCCGCACGGCCTCCAGACACTGGGACATCACTTCGAGGGCATCATTGGGGTGGTCTGGGGTGGAGATGTACAGCTGAGTATCATCAGCGTACAGATGGCATCGCACCCCAAAACCACGGATGATCTCACCCAGCGGCTTCACATAAATGTTGAACAGGAGTGGCGAGAGGACCGACCCTTGCGGCACCCCGCAAGCAAGGCGCCTCGAGGTCAACCTCTGCCCCCCTGCCAACACAGACTGCGACTGGTCAGAGAGATAGGAGGAGAACCACCGCAACACGGTGCCTCCCACCCCCAATCCCTCCAGCCGGCGCAGCATGATACCATGGTCGATGGTATCAAAAGCCACTGAGAGGTCTAACAGGACCAGAACAGAGGAACAACCCCTGTCCCGAGCCCTCCAGAGATCATCCACCAATGCGACTAATGCCGTCTCCGTGCTGTACCCAGTCCTGAAGCCAGACTGGCACGGATCTAGATAGACGGTTTCATCCAGGTACTGTGGGAGCTGTCGCGCAACTACACTCTCCACAACCTTCGCAACAAAGCGAAGGTTGGAGACCGGCCGGGTCCAGAGAAGGCTTCTTGAGGAGGGGCCTCACCACCGCCTCTTTCAAGGCGGGAGGCAAGAAACCCTCACTCAGAGAAGCATTTATAATCCTCTGGAGCCAGCCTCATGTTACCTCCCGGGTGGCCAGTACCAGCCAGGAGGGGCACGGGTCCAATAAACATGTGGTTGCGTTTAATCTCCCCAGAATCCTGTCCACGTCCTTAGGAGTCACAGGGTCGAACTCATCCCAGGTAACATTCTCAAGACCAGCCTCAGTCACCCCGCCGGGATCTACCCAGTCAGAGTCCAAGCCTTCCCGAATCTGAGCGATTTTATCATGCAGATACTGTGCAAAATCCTCATCCTGCCCTTGCAAGGGGTCTTCCTACACTCCCTGATGTAGGAGGGAGCGAGTCACCCTAAACAAGGCGGCTGGGCGGTTATCTGCCGATAAGAGCAGAAAAGTGGTTATGCTTTGCCGCTTTTATCGCCACTAGATAGGTCTTAATATGAGACCTCACTAGTGTTCGGTCGGATTCGGAGTGACTAGCCCTCCAACCGCTCTCTAGGCGTCTTTTCCAGCGCTTCATCTCCCTCAGCTCCTCGGAAAACCAAGGGGCCGGGCAGGTTTGGCGTCGGGTCAGAGGCCACAAAGGCACGACTTGGTCCAGAGCACCGGCGGCTGTCCTATCCCAGGCAGCCACCAGATCTTCAGCCGAGTCGTGAGCCAGAGTTTCAGGAATTGGCCCAAGCTCCCTCTGGAACCTATCAGGATCCATCAGGCGCCTGGGGCAGAGCCACCTGGTCAGTTCCGCCTCCCTGCAGTGGGGTGCAGCGGTCAAAAAGTCCAGCCTCAGGAGAGAATGGTCCGACCATGACAGGGGTTCAGTAACTATATCCCCTATATCCAGACCACTCCGCCACTGACCAGAGATAAAAACCAAGTCCAGAGTGTGTCCTACCGCATGAGTGGGGCCATGAATTAATTGTGTCAGGTCCATGGCTGTTATGGAAGCCATAAATTCCCGAGCCATCCCAGACGCCTCACCGGCAGACGGCAGATTGAAATCCCCCATGACCAAAAGTCTGGGGGTATCAACCGCCACCCCGGCAATAACGTTGAGAAGCTCGGGCAGGGCTGCTGTCACGTGGCAGGGAGCCAGGTACGCAATCAGCAGGCCCACCTGCATCCTATGGCCCCACTTCACCAGGAGAGACTCACATCCGGCTATCTGAGGTACAGTGGCCTCCCTCAGATCAAGACCTTCCTTTATAACGACTGCCACCCCCCCACCCCTGCCCTGGGCCCTTGGCTGATGGAATGCGCGGAAACCTGGTGGGCACATCTCTACGAGGGGGACCCCCCCTCTTGGCCCAGCCAGGTCTCTGTAATTCCTGCCAGGTCCGCACCCCCCTCCTGTATTAGCTCACAAATGAGGGGGGCCTTATTAACCATGGACCTGGCATTGCACAGCATCAGTCTAAGGCCTGGGCTCTGAGACTCTTGACAGCTGGAGAGACGAGAAGAGTCATGGGGGCCGAGGCATGCCACCGCTTGGAGATAGCGGGTGCGTGCCCCCACCACCTGATGTGGCCCCCTACTCCTGCCATATCTGCCCCTCCCAACCACGGTCCTGATGGAATTGCCCTCCACCCTATCAGCACTGAGCTCCTCCACACCCCGCTCCCCGCCTTCCGTTCCATGCCCCTGTAACGAGCCTGACCTATGCCCCTCCCTCCCCACCCCCCGCCCTAAACCCCTTAAAAGATTACAAAAAGACAATTTTAAAAAACCCCACAACCCCCTCTTTGCGGCATGCCACCTCTCGGGGTTCCATGTGCAACACACTTTAAAAACAGGTGGGGCTTCAGTCACATTCTCACAGCCACCGTTTTAACATTGTGGAGCATGCTGTTAGATACCATGGTTATTTAATCTCTTTCCCTCCAGTTGACCAAGAGGAGAGAATGTCATCCAATGTCTTCCTCCCTGAGCTAGTATCAAACATGGAATACTAAAAAAATCCATCTCTACCAAGTCACAAATAAATAAATAAAATAAACTGCTGGAATACCTGTTTTCCAGTACAGGTAGTCCTCGCCTTATGACCTTTGGGACTGGACTGGAATTTGGGACTGGAATTTCTGTTGCTAAGGAAGGGAATTGTTAAGTGAATCACACCCAAGTCTATAACCGTTTTTTGCTATGGTTGCTAAGTAAATCACTGCAGTTGTTAAATGAATGTTACCAATAGCAATAGCACTTAGACTTATATACTGCTTCACAGTACTTTACAGCCCTGTCTAAGCAGTTTACAGAGTCAATATATTGCCCCCAACAATCTGGGCCCTCATTTTACCAACCTCGGAAAGATGGAAGGCTGAGTCAAACTTGAGCCAATGAGGATCGAACTGCTGGGAGTCAGCAGAATTATCCTGCAATACTGCATTCTAACCACTTTGCCATCACAGCTCATGTAGGTTACCAAGCTCCCAAATTTTGATCACATGACCATGGGGATACTATTACAGTTATAAGTGAGAGGACATCAAGACTTTTCAAACCACATCAAAAACTGGACAGAAAGAAAGAAAAACCCAATAATAAAATGTAACAGCAATGGGAATATTTTTTTAAAAAAATTAAAACATTACATCCTTGAAACAGATCCATGAATTGCTCAGGCCCAGAGGCTGCTGGAAAATTGTTTTTTAAAGTTTCCCTAACAATTGCATGACCTGTACCAGGTAGGTGTCACAGAGAATGTTGTACAGAGGGTGGCGGCCTCTGAACCTTGAAATGCCTTAGGAACCTGTAGGCCTTTAGAAGCACACTGTCAACTTCGAAACGGATAGGCCTGAAGACTATTTTCTTCATTTCACAGCTTGACACACTTTGGGGGGGGGGGAGCTCTGGAATGTCAGACTAGACATCAACATCTTACTATCATGTGGGAACCAAGGTCATCCCAATAGGTGCTGGCCAGAGACTGGAAGAGGTTACCAAGGAGATGCCAGAACACCTAACTGAACAATGTGATCTGTGACAAAGAAGGAGTGAGCTGTCTAATTTTTAATTATACTGAAAGCGCGGGAAATGGCCAGAGTTGGTTTTGCATTTCAAATGTACCAAAATGATGTACTCAATAAAGTAGTTCTTTGAGAAAGCTGAAAGTCTCAGACTTCCTGGATTGGGTTGGGTTCATTACTTGGAACCTTGACACACACATTATGTTTCAGACTAAGGATTCCTGAAGCCACCTTTTGAGTTTAAATGTTTTTGAGGTCAAAATGTTTTATACCTCTTTAATCTCATACAGCATCAAGACAATCTTGAATTTAAGAATTGATATCCCTTTCACCCAAACTATCTCCCAAAAGATGCTAATTTGAAATTTGTGGGCTAGAATTTGTTGACGTTCTTTAGTTTGGGATTCAAGTGTGACTAGGGATTATCTCCGAAAGGTTAATTAGAAAGAATCTTTTTTATTAGCAGCGATTGCTCTTGTGTGTAACCATTGTGCTTATCTTGTATCTGTCAGGAACTTTGCCTAGGTACCTTATGGATTAGGCCTCTTGTTAATCATTGCATTTTCTTCTGCTCCTCCCATTGTTTTCCTCTGCACTGATGTGCATTTCACACAAACATAGGCAGATCAACTGAGGATAATACTGCTTGTTGCCATGGTTATCAATAAACTTGTTTGTGACCTGAGAAGTTTGAGGAGTTTCTTGTTCTAGTTCATCCTGCAATCATCTTTTCTTAAGATGTGAGTAAATAGACTTTTTTTTTTCTGCATCTCACCCACTCCATGCCCAATCTTGGATCATGAAAAGCTGATGACAGAAGATAGTAGCGGTATGAGCTATTCCTGAAGAGTCTTACCATCTTCAACAATATTTTATGTTAAAGTCTTTATTTACTGTGGGATCCTTAGTGCTCTTTGAGCTTGGTTGTTTTCTTGCAGATGTTTCATTATCCAAGCTAGTGCCAAAAGCACTGATGATGTTATCTAGTTTGGGTAATGAAACATCTGCAAGAAAACAATCAAACTCAGAAAGCACCAAGGACCCCTCATTTCAACCCTGTGCTACAAATAATCTCTCTTAACTTTATTCACTGTTTACTTATTTGATTGATTGTCACTTTTCTATCCAGAAGGGATAGAATTCTCACAATCTAACTACTCTGTGTTACAAATAAATGTAAGCTTTGATTCTGGACTGTAGGAATTAGATAGATGTTCAATCTGAGGAATAAATGAAAGAGGAAACATAGAAATATTCCATTAGTAAGTTCCACTAAATCTCCATTGTATCCAAATAAAATATTCTCCTCCACATTGTGAGATGATTCATTTGCATGTTTGCTTTTTTACCTAGTTTGTTTAATTTTGCCATTTCTTAAGGGTTTAAATGGTCTACCTGGAGTTCTTCCCCTAATTTTACCTTTACAGTTATCATGCAATAAGACAAAATGACTGCCCCAAATAAGCTTTGTAGTATAGTGGACTCTTAAATTAGGACTTCCTTGAGTGCCATCTAGTGTGTCACTCACTCACTATATCAACATACTTGCTACTGAATGACTCAGCCAGCTTGCCTAAGAATTGGTCTGAAATGGCTGAGAACTGTGAGAGGATGATGAACTATGGGTGACAGAATAGTAGTGTTCCAATATCTAAAGGGCTGCCACAAAGTAGAGGAGACCAACTTATTCTCCAAAGCACCTGAAGGCAAAACAAGAAGCAATGATTGGAAACTAATCAAGTAGCAATCTAAACTAGAAATAAGGAGAAATTTCCTGACAGAACAATTAATCAGTGGAATGGCTTGCCTTCAGATATTGTGGGTGCTCCATTACTGGAGATTTTAAAGAAAAGATTGGACAACCACTTCCCTGAAATGATGTACAGCAGTGTTGGAGAACCTTTTCAGTACGGAATGCTGAAATGTGCGTGCGTGCTTGGGTGAACACAGAAACTTAAAGAGTAGTTCCCTGGCGTGCATGTGTGCACCGGGATGCTGAGCTTCCAGTTTCCGGTGGGTGCATGGGTGCCAGTCACCTTGTCCTTCAGTTTCTGGTGCACATGCATGCGTGAAGACCAGCTGGCCAGCACGTATGTGCGTGCTGGAACCCAGAAGAGCAACTGGCAGCAGCTGGCATGCCTGGAGAGATGGCTCTGTATGTCAGTTCCGGCAAGCATGCGATAGGTTTGCCATCACGGATATAGAGTTTCCTGCTTCAGTAGGGGGCTGGACTAGAAGACCTCCAAGGTCCCTTCCAACTTTATTATTCTGTTAACTCTTCCTCACTACATTCTATGAAGCCATCTGACTCTGTTCAGTGATTCCCCAACAGACTTTTAATTTCTGTCTATTTTCTGAAAGAATTTCCAAGAGATTTCACCCTTGCTTTTGGGGTTGGGAATAGGGATGGAGCATTTATTTTTTATTTTTGGAAAAGCTGATCAATGATAGAAAAACCTTCACATTTTACAAAGCTTCTTCTTTTTCAGTTTTTGATGGACCCAAGCAGAGAATAATCTTCCACCTAAATGGAATTCTTTAGAAATTGCAGAGGTTTTTGTCTGAGGTCAATCTATGTTTTTACAGTAAAGTCAATTACAGCTGATTTCTGGCCTGGAGTTTTTCTATTGGCCCCAGCAATGCTGGCAAGCAATTATATGCAGCTCACAGCAAAATATATCATAGAATGAGATATGAGACCAGCACCTTTATGTACAATTGTCTCTGCCGCACTTCCTTCCCAATACATCTTAATTTGTACGTTAAGACTTGATCTTCAAGCATGAATGGATGACTCAATACTCTCTAAATCTTTTGGAATCCCATGATCCTTTCTAGGAAACATTTCTAACGGTAATGAATTGTGGAACTTGTCCAAAACATTTTGATGGAACTGGATTATTTGCCTTTTCCATACAGCCCCAAATACATTGAAAAGACTGGAACAAGAAATTTCATTTATCATTAGACAAGAAAAATGATAGCCACAGGCTTGCATCTAGTGATGTGACTGGAGTTAAATCTTTCTCCTACTTAACTTTGGTTTCCAAACTGTAAAATGGGAATATGAATGCTTTCAACCACATCAAAACATTTTTGTACATCACAAGTACGGTGCTGTTTCCTGTAAGAGTGAACTTAGGTGATGAGTGCTGAGAAAAGGCTTGTCAGCTGAGCCACTGGGTGAAATATTTTGTTTATATTTTACCTTTCTGGAGAAGTCAAAGATAAGTAGGAGACAGTGGAACTAGAAAATAAGTTAAGACTAACAAAAAACAAAACAGAAGCAGGAGGGAGGCTGAATCAAAGGATAAAGCTGAAAAAATTACACATGGAGTATTATATCTGAATTCAAAAAGCTCTAATACAGACAAGGCAGACCTGAATTAGAAACATTCTGCAGTGAACATGAAGATGTAAAGGTGACTATTATTCAAAGTGTTTTAAATATCAATAGGAAAAAAAAAACCAAAGTTGAAAAAAATATTCATAATCTGCCTTGTTACCTCGCATGGCCCAGAGTGAACAAACCTCTAGGATTGAAAAGTTGCCAAACTTTCAGACAAGCTAAGTTAATTGGAATCATGCTTGGCTTTTTAATTATTCTTTTAATTTTTGTTCAAAAGCTGACATTGCAAAAATAGCCATGCAAACAGGAAGCCTTTTTTCCTGAGCTAATTAGATAAAGCCTTTTAAATGGTTAGTGTTCAATTTGCATCATTAAGGAAGTCATGAAACACCTTCAGTATGCATAAATAGCTGCATTGATTTCCGCCCCCCTTTCTCTTGACCAGTGATGTGTGATAGCAGAAATGGCTCCAAAAATATAATTTAAAATACTGATTTTGGACTATTCCAGGCTATCATAAAACCGTTGCAAAAAAAACAACAACTTTTTTTCAAAAGTTTTAGATAACAAAAGAAAGAAAGCCTACATATTATCGGTGTTTAGCACAGACCAAGCAATTTTATTTCACAGCAGCCATAACAATCTGCACAGTTGGAAGGAAGAAGGTTATCCATTTGATGCTGAAGTTGCTACTAGAAATAAGGAGCTTGCTATTAAATTCTTCTTGTTGGAGATGTGAGATTATGATTCAGAGATGGTAGAGATGTAAAAAGCATTTATAATGTTTGGAACATGATACAAAGAATTGACCTTATCCCTGGGTGACATTCTAAAGCAGGGATACCATTTACATTTTTAATCACGTTTGAGCTGTGTCTTCCTATCAGCAGCTATGGTGACCTGTTAATTCAGTTCACGTAGGCAGCTGACACTCCCTAAATTACCTTCCCATCTAATCCCTCCCTTCTTTTTAATCTTTCTTTATCTTCTTTTGCTACAGAAAAAAAACAACAACAACAAAGAATAGAAATAGGCTTCCTATTATTTCACAGAGGCCAACAGTACACTGTTAAATATTCTGGAGGGTTGCTGTTTTAATCCTGGGGGTTTTGGAGAATGCATCCGGTAGCTCTGATCTGTGGGTTTCTTAGCTGAACTGCAGAAAGGGACGAAGATAATCAGTTAGGGAAGAGTGCAGCATGGATGGCATGAAAATCATCTAAGGGCTTCATGCTGAGTATCTGCTTCAAGATAGAGGTGGGAAGCCCATTAAATGACACTGATGCGGGTTCGGCATTCTAGTGTTAAGCATCTTATCCTCACCTGCCTTCCAATTTGTGCAAGGATTATTCACTGGACCAAGTATCAGTTTTCTTTTGTTAATGTTTTGCTTAACCTTAAATTAAATTAAATTAATGTGGGGGTATTTGGAAACCTGTGATAAATCGTACGACTTTCTTTAAAAGTTTTACTTTTCGGGTCCTCTCATTACAAAATTGTAATCACTCAACTCACTCTTGGGAAATTAGAAACTAGCTGTTGGAGACACAGGACCAGTCATTTTTTTTTTAATAGCAGCAATCTTATTTTGAAACGCTCTGCTAATGGAAGTTGAATTAGCAATTTAACATATAAAGTAGCTCAACTCTTTGCTTCTGACAGCCAGTTTTCCTTGCTCAGCATATACTTCGTGCTGCAGGGCCCAGGAATGACAGGAGACATTTTTACCAGATGCTATAATCCAGCAGAGTCTAGCAAGGACAGAAACCCTTGTGTTTCTGCATATGTGTTCCCATTGCCAAGATACTGTGCCCAGAGCCTATCAGAAGTAGCATTAGAGCAGAAAACTATGCTAGCTTGAAAGTTGAGGCAGGGAGGGTGGGGGGTGGTGTCTATAATTGCATATCTGGAGGGCATTCAGTTGAGGAAAGCTACTGCAGGAGGAGGTTGCCTAGGACTGGGAATCATGATCAAAAGAACGTGACTTTCTAGCTCCATGTTAAATCCAGTAGTGTGAGTAGCCCCCATTCCCATTTGTTCGTTATCCATTGTGTGTTGGCTTCCCTGGGGCAGAAGTTGTGAAGAAGACAGCAGTTCAGGAAGAAAAAAAACCTAGATGTACCTAGGACAAAAAAAAAAAATCAATGGGCTAGCTTTAGGCTAGGTAAGTTCCCTTCTTACTCTGCCAAAAATCAATTACACTAACTGTGAAGGGTCATTCAGAGCTTAATGCCTGCTTTTTTGGATGGACCTGAACTCAGCTGGCATCATTTCCTTGAAAATTCAATCTTCTGCTAACATTGTTTGTTGCCAAGTCTGTTGGGTCTTGAAAATTTGGAGAAAACTCTATGAAAAAGCTGGTAGAGTTGGCACTTTTTGATTTCGATCTACCTGAGTAATATTATCCCATGACACAATAAAGGCTGCCAAAGATACAACTCATTAAAAAAGACAACAGCAACAGACAGCCTACACCAAGTCTGTGAAGCATCCTGCAATTTTTTAAAAAATCTTTTTTTAAAAAAATTCTAGGTTTATCATAGAAGGGAAAGCATAATGGAGCAGTTCCTTCACAGCAATTTTATATATTCCTTTGAGACATTTCTTCACCCCTACAGAGTCTAGATAGAAAGGGATGTCCCTTTACAAATGAGCCTTAGCAACAGATGAGGCTGTAACCTACACATCTAGTATGGTTTAAATTACAGATATATGACAGTTTTGGCATTTGAATTCACAGATGCTCTGTAGGCAGCAACATTGTTATTGGCATAAACACTTCAGATAAACACAAAAAACAGGATATGTTGATGCTTCTTCTGAGACTGAGAAGTGTTTGTCTTGGTGAAATTTGAAATCACTTTGCATGGGCACTCCTCCTATGTAAGTGTTGGACTACTTCCTTAGAGGACAAGCAACATTACACAAATCAGACAATCAGAAGGATTGTCTTTTGATTGACAAATGTTAAAAGGCATATACTTATAGAAGGGCAGAAGTGGTGCTGCCACACTCTGGGCCTCGGTTACTCATGGCTCTCTTCAGGGCTGAGAAGTAGTAAGCCAAAGAAAGAAGGCACAACATAAAGAAAAGAAAAGGACATTTTGAAGTGGTTCGGGAATAACGAGAGGCACAAGCAAGCAAGTGATAACAGCTCTTTAATATACAGTGAGACTTCAGCAAAAACTCTGAGGCTGCAGCCCTCCTTATATACAATCCTGGAGAGGCTGTCAGCCAATCAGCAACTAAGGCAGGTTTGAAACTCCCGCTGAAATGTATCAATACATAACACATTCAGCTAGAACTAGGTCACGCTGACCCAATTTAAATACTATACATTCCTTTTGATTTATTCCTGGGTTGATAAGTAGTATCAGGGTCATATAGATATTATCTAGGAAACCATTGCCACTAAGAGCTGTCCACATTTCCTCTTCCTCCTCCTCCTCCTCTTTTATTACTGGGCAGAGTGCTTTCTTTCCTTCAGTCTTTGTTTTCCCATTCTTCTCTCTCTTTGCATGATGGGGATCCTCCCTCCCTCCCTCCCTCCCTCCCTCCCTTCCTTCCTTCCTTCCTTCCTTCCTTCCTTCCTTCCTTCCCCCCACAACAGATCATGCTGGCCAGGAGTGGGTTCTACTTACCTTTACTACTGGTTTGCAATGGGACTGCGCGTGCCTCTGGGCATGTGCAGAAACTTCCTGATTATGTCTGGGTCAGTGGGCGGAGCCTCTCGCCGGGCTTACTATCAGTTTTTGCGAACTGGTCCGAACTGGGGGGCAACCCACCACTGATGCTGGCCCACCCACTCACACACCTTCTCATCCTTTAGGACTCTTGTTGGAAATGTCCCTGCCAAGCCTTGCTTTCCCACTGCAGTTGCCTGGAGAGCCCAGGGTTGTTCCCCTAGAAGTAATGGTCATCAGCAGTGCAAGAGAAGCAGCACTGGTCAGCAAAAGAAGCTTTAGGACACCTTGTTGGCTTGAGGCAAGTGATGAGGCCACTTTATTAGGCTGTTTCTCTTCCTGAAGCATTTCCGTGGCCCAGCCTTCACATCTCCAGTGTACATCTTCCAGGACTTGGTCTGAATGACTTAGCATAGAAAATGACTTGCATGGACTGCAAGTCTATTTTAAGAGAACAATAATAACATTCCAGTCTGATGCACATATCAAACAAGTTGCACAGGTAGTCCATAAACTTCAAACACTTCTGCGGTATGTTCTTATTTTACTCTAATTACAAAAAGCTTCAATAGCTTCATTCCTTACATCTACTTTTCATTTGTTCTATTGTGAGATAAATCTATTTTCTAATGTGTTTTTGTATAAGACTTGGGTTTTCTTTTCCTGAGATTACTCTGCTTGTCACTTTTATTTCTTTTTTCCCCATGCCATTTCCATCTAAGATTAATACTTGTCATTACACCCAAAAATTCTTCTCCATTTCTTCTAGTTCCATAAGCTCACACTTATTTGTTGCTGTTTCACTTGGTTTGCTAATTTGTATTCATGTACTCCTCTTACATTTCAAGGCACAATCACTGATCTTCCATGGTCCTCATCAGATGAGCTAGTTACACTGCTCTCAACCTCCCAAAATGACTTTTGTTAACACCATATTTTATACTTTGGAATTAAGATAAAAGGTAGACTAGTTTACCAGCCTTATTCATACCCGTGCCTCATTTCATCTTACTGTAATTAGGAAATGAGGCATGGGTATGAATAACGCTGGTATCTTATTGTAATTAGGAAATGTATTATGAAAGAATAAATATAATTAATACTGGGCTCAATAATAGTAACTGCAACAGGGATCTTGGAGTACTAATGGACAATTACTTAAATATGTTAACTTAAATGTTTATTTAAGCAGCAGTGTGCTGCTGCCGCCAAAAAAGCCAACACAGTCCTATGCTGCATTAACAAAGGGATAGAATCAAGATCATGGGAAATGTTAATATCAATTTATAATGCCTTGGTAAGACCACACTTGGAATATTGCATCCAGTTTTGGCCGCCACGATATAAAAAATATGTTGAGATTCTAGAAAGAGTGCAGAGAAGAGCAAAACGAATGATTAGGGAACTGAAGACTAAAATATACGAAGAATGGTTGCAGGGATTGGGTATGTCTAGTTTAATGAAAAGAAGGACTGGGGTGACACAATAGCAGTGTTCCAATATCTAAGAGGCTGCTACAAAGAAGAAGGGGTCTATCTATTCCCCAAAGCATCTGAAGGCAGGACAAGAAGCAATGGATGGAAACAAATCAAGGAGAGAAGCAACCTGGAACTAAGTAGAAATTTCCTGACAGAACAATTAATCAGTGGAATGACTTGCCTCCAGAAATTGTGGGTGCTCCAACTTTGGAGGTTTTAAAGAAGAGACTGGACAGCCATTTGTCTGAAGTGGTATAGGGCTTTCCTGTTTGAGCAGGGGTTTGGAGTAGAAGACCTCCAAAGTCACTTCCAATACTGTTATTCTTAAATTGGGCACATTTTGGCCAGTACATGTCACGCACTCAATCAAAATATGTGTTTTACTCTATACTTGCCCAAGCTATTGTAGGTAGGTCAAGATCTCTCATTACTATTTTGTAAGCTAAAATGCTGCTGCTCGCATCCCACCAACTGTGAAATATGTGCATTGTACAGATGCACACTCAGGATATGCATTTCTCATAGGGGAGCGGGGAAAGAGATACTACAGCATAGATCAGGGCTGTCAAACTCAGGGCCCCTGGGTTGATATGTCACACATTGGCCATGCCCATGCCTAGTTTAGTGAAGAGGAAAAAAGTCCTGATATGTTATGTGATGCTACCATAATGCCGTGAGTTTGACACCCCTGGCATAGATCAACCATTCTTTCCCTCTTTGAGAAAATCATTCTTTCACCTCTTGGCACTTCTTTGGGTGGTGGTGTCCAATAGAGAGTTTAAGCTAACTTTACTGAATATCAAAGTTATTGATCACTTGGTGTGATAAAGTCTTATTTAGACTGAGTTCAACTTTTGATACTATTTCTTGCTTTAAATTAGCTTTTATGTAAATGTTGATTGTTTGTGGCGTTCTGATCTGTTTTGTGAGTGAGAGACATAGTGGACTAGATAAAGTGGTCATCCTGTTGAGAGTTGTGTATATATGCAAATTGTCTTTGGAATTTTAAAATGCATTTTATATATTCTGTGACACAGATTTAAAATATCCAAATATCCTGATTATATTTTAATCCTCGGACATTTGCTTTTAACTTTTAATAAAGTTTATTTTGTTTTACATTTGTGAAATTAAATAACAAGTTGGGCATTATTATTCCTGTTATTATTGACAACCTATTTTTCTGCTCTATCTGAGGACTCAGGTGAGCTAAGTAAATGGATGTACTAAATAAAGAATTAAAAATTAATAAAGCACAAATTAAAGTTAAAGCTAAACTTAATTAACTATTAAAAGCCTAGATTCATCTCTGATACGTTTCTAAAGGAGACAGTCAGGGCTATTTCCCACATATCGTTCAAGGTGATAGCACTCTGATTATAGTTTATAATTAGTCTGACACACAGCAGACACTGGCTACCACTCAAGATTAAATCAAGAGGCACATGCCTTTCAGTTCTTTGCAACTAGCTGCTTTAAGGGGGACAGTTATTTATTGTTTCCAAAAATGTTGTTTCCCTGCCATTATCGGAACATACGTTAATGACTCAATGTGAAACAAACACTTCCTTTTGAGAACAACAGTTAGCAGGGCAGAAATTGTAAACATGTAATTTCACCAAATTGTCAGCTTATTGTGAGAGAGTTAAAGCAGTGCCATAAAAACATAATTGAGTGTTTATGGAACTGCCCACATGCAGTGCAATGCAATGGGGTACAGGTGTGAAAGCATATTGATAACACTTCTGCATCTTTATTTTGATCATTTGATTGTAAATATTCTTATTTTTAAAAGGAGGAAATATTGTACAATGTCGGTGTAAATTAAATTGATAGACTAAAATCAGAATGGAAGGAAATTCCAGTACTTTGCTACCAGTATAGTAGTACATACCAGCTGGAGATTCTGACATGTATTGTAATTCTTCATGTTAAATAGGGGAGCATAACCTAAAATCACTCTTTGGCGGAGCATATGGAAGCTTTAGGAGTCATCCTCAGGGTTCCTCCAAGACTGTAATTTTTAATGGATAAAAGAGAAAAAAGAATGTGAAAATGGATTAAACAAAACTCAAAATAAAATTTGATTTCTATGTTTTAGAAATTGAGTGATGATTTCCAATCTACTAGCAATGGCAACTTAACTCATATGCTTGGGCTTCTCTCCATATCTTCTGCTCAACCTGGGATGTGATTAGGCCAAAGCATTGATCAAACAGTGTACAGAAGACACAGATCACAATTGGATCTAGCCAGAACTCCAACCTTCAATGGCAGTGAATCCAATGCAGCAATTTTCTTGGCATGCCTATCTAAACTTGAAGTCCCTAAACATCAAAGAACCTTCACTCTTGCATAATGTTATGCCCTTCCCCCAGGAAGATTAACCCAGAAAGACAGTGCTTTACGACTTTTATGACTTTGGAGGCACAAAAAGAACACAACATGTGCTTCTCTAATGTCTATACTACAGAGACATTCATACTAGTTTCATCTCACCATTTCTGCACAAATACCCAGGGAGCAGAAAGTAATTCTATACCCCCCTTGCTGCTTCGAGATAGTAACCCTGCCATAACATACAGTGTTGCTAGGTTTTACACCATGGGTGTCAAACTCGTGGCTTCACTTTGCCGTCACATGACATATCATGACTTTTTCCAATGATGAAATCCACATTGTTTTTACTACCGGTTCTGTGGGTGTGGCTTGGTGGGCATGGTGTGGCTTGGTGGGCATGGCTTGGTGGGTGTGGCAGAGGAAAGATACTGCAAAATCTCCATTCCCTCCCCACTCCTGGGGGAAGGATACTGCAAAATCCCCATTCCCTCCCCATTCCTGGGGCCAGCCAGAGGTGGCATTTGTCGGTTCTCTGAACTCAAAATTTCCACTACCGGTTCTCCGAACTGCTCAAAATTTCTGCTACTGGTTCTCTAGAACCTTTCAGAACCTGCTGGATTTCACCCCTGCTTTTTCCCCTTTGCAGAGCTGGGGTGGGCATGGCCTGCTTGTGATGCATCTGCCAGTTTGACACTCCTGTTCTACACAGTACTGCTTAAAATTTGTCGGAGAATTGCCTGTGACACAAATTATATTTAGTGAGCACCTGGTTCATCATATTAGAGTGCCTGGTAATTTGATACAAACCTTTTATATTTCCCTATACAAGTGATGGCTAACCTTTTTGCCATTGCGTGCCAGGAGGAGGGGGGCTGGGGAGGTTGTGTGTGCACGTGCCCACACCCATAATTTTATATGCCCCGCCCCCATGCTCCTGGCACGTGATAGCCCGGTAGGCCTGTTTTTCTCTCTCAACTAGCTCCAGAGCCTCTCTAGGAGTCTGGGGAGGGTGAAAATGGCCTTCCCCAGCCCCCTGGAGACCCTCTGGAGGCCAGAAATGGCCAGTTTGCCAACTTCTGGTGGGCCCAGAAGGCCTAAAAAATCAGCTGGCCGGCGCACACATGCACGCCAGAGCTGAGGTCGTGTGCCCACTAATATGGCTATGTGTGCCACCTGTGGCACACGTGCCATAGGTTCGCCATTATAGCCCTATACCATCTCCTGACCCTATTCCTTCTTTTGGGTCCATATAGACTTTTCTGTTTTAGTATCTTCTGATTTTTCATTTTTAAAAAGATTCTGATGTACTTATTAATGGACTCTACCTCACCCTCTTTATGCAGCTCTCTGGTCATAATAAAGATTTTATTTGATATGTTTAGTGAGGCAGTTTCCCACATATTCCCTGTCTTGAAGCATCACTTTGACTTGAGTCTTAGGAGATTTCCAGATGATAGTTGGATCCAAGCAGACATTCATTCAAGAAAAAACTCCATCAGATCCTTCAGTGAGCACATTATGCATTTAAAACCAACAAAATAATATAACAAAAATTCATTTGATTTGTAGTTTCTGAACTACACAAAAACTGGTCTTATTTAATCTTTTAGTTTACTGATGGGGTAAGCCATTTGGCTTAGGAAGAAGCTACCATTAAATGTCAAGGGAAGTACTATTATATTTATACCTGAAGAACAAGATTTGTTGGAATTTTAAGCATCTGTGTCATATGCTAGTTTTGTACCAGGAGAGTATTTTGCTCCATGACCTTACTGAAACTTAGTCAAGAGAATGACCTCAAGGAGTGTTAAGAAAAGTTATCAGATTGCTGAATCTAAAGCAGTTTGAAAAATTGCTTTATGTCTTCCTGTACTATGCAACTGCAAATGTGTAAAGAATGTTTATTATTGGAACCATATTAAAAGCAAAGCAAATATGTGAAGAAAAAGAACTGTATGAGTTACAGTTGTTAGGTAACATACAGTTTAGGTAACATTGTTACCTAAACAATGATTCTTTGTCAATCATTGTTTAGGTAAGTGATGTGTCTTAATTACTAGGATTACATTTATCTGATACAATTTGTAGAGTTGTCCACCATATGGAAGTGTATACACGTTCAAGATCAATGAGAAAAGACTTGGCCTTAAGTCTCTGAATATTCCTTGGCTACAATTTCTAAGAAACCAAGCACATTTACTTCTCACCATTATAATGGCTAGAATCCATTATATGGATAATGGATATTTTTTCTATGTAAAGTATTATAATTTATGCCAAACAAAACCAAAAAAAAGCTATTTTGGAATTCTATGTTTACAAGCAGAAAATACCATCACCTTAACATCAATGGAGTGAAAATGGAAACTGAATCTGCTACAAAGAAGAAAAAAATGTTTATTAGCCATGGTGGGAATGAGCAGTGGTGCACAGTGGTTAGAATGCAGTATTGCATTCTAATCCTGCTGAGTGCCGGCAGTTGGATCCTGACTGGTTCAAGGTTGACTCGGCCTCCCATCCTTTCAAAGTTGGTAAAATGAGGACCCAGATTGTTGTGGGCAATATGCTGACTCTGTAAACTGCTTAGGGAGGGCTGTAAAGCACTATGAAGCAGTATATAAGTCTAAATCCTATTCCTATTCCTATTATTCCTATTATGAATGAGGATAAAGCCACGTCTATATGATTGTTAGCTCCACACTCTGTTTTTCTCTTAAATGTAACTGGACATCAAGCAAATAAATTCCAAATTCTAAGCACATTCAACTCTGCACAGAATCTTCATTCAGGCTCAGTTCACAAAGGCCAGAAATGGATAAACCAGGATGATCTCAACAAGGCTGGTGAGTGAGTCTCTATATTGTTTTTGCCTTTGATATATGACTAAATGTTTAAATATGTCTACAGTTGTGCAGAGAAGTTTTGATATCCACAATAACAATAGCTTTATTGTTTCTTTAGTCCAAAAATTCACAGAGAAAAAAAAATATGTGTGAAAGAAACTATGATTTCAACAAAGGCCAAAAGATGAATCAAAATGGAAGCCATACTTTTATACAAAATTAAAAATGAGGAGTAGCTTGCAACCATCTACAGCATTAAAAAGCTTTCCCCAACTGTGGAGTTCTTGGGGCTCTTGAACTTGGTTGCTTGCTTCCAGACATTTCATTAACTAGCTAGGTAACATCTTCAGTGAAGTTAGTGCAAATCTCAAAAATTACAACCAGCATGGCTAAAATTACATGAACTGGAAATTCAGCAAATTTGAATAAATAAAATTCAACAGGTTTGCTGATCTTCGGGTTAATGAAGGTTGATATAAGTATATCAATACTATAAAAATTGTATCAGAGGTCGTGAAATGTTTTAATACTGCAGTACACGGAGCTTTAGCCATTTCTGATGCTTTGATTTACATATTTTATTTTCTATATCCTTTCAGACTTATACACCTTAAAGTACTTTTTACTACAGAAAAAAAAATGTTCTACAAACACATGGTAGGAAAACAACCAAGATTCCATCATAAATGAAATGAGAACTGTTCCTCAAAGCAAATATAAACATTTTATTTATACTCCTACAAGGGTACTTAAATATTATCACTCTGCCATGTCAAATTAGCACTTCTTCTTTGATGTTAATATTTTTGTTAAAAAAATATACTCATAGCAACAGGAAAAACAAAACAAAACAGCAATAATAGATTTTTCTGACTGCTTCAGACACAACCTTTCTGAACAGATTTTAAATAATAACAAAACACTGCATCAGAACTCTCAGTTCTTTGCGATGGATGACTAAACCACCTAAACAGAACACTTTTATAAAAAGGTAAATAATTTCTCTCCAACTACTGGTACAGAATTATACCTCAGGCAAATGACATAACAGAAATGGGGGATCTCTAGGGGTAAAAATAAGAGCATATATCAGTGTATATCGAAATCTTATCTTATTAAGACTTCCCTATAAAGACCCAGAATATTGCCATACATTTTTAACCTAGGATACTAAACTAGATTGAAGGAATTCTCAGGTGATGGCATTTGCTCCAAATATTCTTTCCCATCATTCCTGGTAGCCTGCTCCCAGATTAGCATATTGTGGGCTCCAGCGGTGGGTTTCACATTTTATTACCACCGGTTTGCCACATGCATGCTCGCTTCGTGCATGTGCGCACCTTGCACGCATGCGCCCGGCTTCAAAACCGTGCCTAAATAGGACAGAATAAAGCTGGGATGGGGGGGCCCAGGTCCACTCACCCGTGATCTCTGCTACCAGTTCGCTTGAACCAGTATGAACGGTTTGCTAAATCACAGAAATTAGTGGCTTCAAATTTGCCATTGAAAATGTTACTTATAATGATTCAGAGCCATGCTTAAGGCATTGTGAATAATGGCAGGGATGAATGGTTACTGTTGCCTATCTTGATGCTATTAAGATTGATTTTTTTCCTTTGTCGATTGAAGACAAATATACGTGTCCTGGGATAATGTTGCAGGATTCAATCTGGGCCGGTCACTGGGGCCAGAGGTTTAGTTTTCCAAGTTTTTTTTTTCTCTCTCATGCTGGAGCCCAACCTCAGGGAGCCTCTCTCTAGCAGAGTGTGTGCTTTTCCTTTGTGGTCATAACAAAACTGGAAGGAAAAAAAAAATGGTAGGAAGGAAGGCTGGGATGGACTTGCAGCTCTGATCCTTTCAGCTTCATCTGATTTGTTTATAACAAATCATGATGCATTTTCATCATGAAAGTATTTTAAAATAAAAAATGTGATGGGAATAACAACGTTATCGTTCATCTGAGGTAGGGATACAGCATGCAGTTTCTCCATTCATGGCCTTTCACAAGATTGTTTTCATGTCTGGATCAGGGGTGCTATTCAGCAGGTTCTGACCAATTCTGGAGAACCAGTAGTGGAAATTTTGAGTAGTTCGGAGAGCTGGCAAATACCACCTCTGGCTGGCCCCAGAGTGGGGTGGGAATGGAGATTTTGCAATATCCTTCCCCTGCCATGCCCACCAAGCCACGCCCACCAAACCACACCACGCCCACCAAGCCATGCCCACAGAACGGGTAGTAAAAAAATTTGAATTCCACCACTAATCTGGATCATTTTTTAAAAACACACCTGAAGAAATATTTGTTAGAGTGAATGGGGACACAGAAAGATTGTCCTTTTTTGATATACACAAAGTCAAGCGGGTGAAGGATCTCTTTCATGTGACTGGCAAATATCAGAGAAGAGGCTTGTCTAAAAGAATTAGCTGGCCTTCAGGCAACCACGATGCATTACAGTTTTAGTTCAATGGATTTCAACAATTGGAACTGAAGAATTGTGAGCTTCCCTTAGAAAACCAGGAAATGCAACTCAGATTACAAATACTATGATCTTTATTGTGTCTAAGGATGTTGCATATTCCCTACCTGTACTGGTATATTGGATTGGCTTAAGATTGTGAAAGATTTCTGTTTAGTGGTTTTTTTGATTTTTATTAGTTAATAATATTTGAACAACATCCTCATAAGTACTCAAAATGACATAGAAATGGTGACTCTTTAGTAGCACAGCCTATTAAAACAATAAAATTTTAAAACTGCTAGGCAGCAAATTAAAAATATAATTATCAGCAAAAAAACTTTTAAAACAAAGAGTCAGCAACAACAGAGGAAAAGCTTAGGAAAGTAAGAATTATTTAGCCTGCCAGGAAAAAAAAAATGGAGGAGGAGGGCTCCCTAAGCAAGGAGTAATAAAAAGGATTGATAAAGCTATGCCAAGATTCTCATGGATTTTTAGCGTAGCAAACAGAGCCAAGCCTATTTAAGTTCTTACAGGCCCAAAAACATTTTTTGACATCCCCCCTTCTCATTGCAACATACAGAATAACAATTTTTCTCTCTCCGTTGTTAAATTTCATGGCACAGTAAATGAAAAAACAGAAGGACCGCTGAGCATTAATGCCTCAATTAGCAAATTTATCCTATATTTAATTAAATAAATGAATACAGCTACAAATTCTGAGCTGGAAATAGCAAGATGACCACTGGATGGCAGCAAAAAAAAGGGAATTTGGTTTTCTCTTTGCTGCCACCTAGTGGCCTTTCTGATTTCTGCAGTTCAGAATGGTAGTGTTTGCTTTGAACGAAAAGCATTAAATCCTTTAATCATCTCAAGTACTACATCTTTCTTTAACACATCCCTCAGCATGGGGATGGGGGTGGAGGCAATTATCCCCCTTTTTTGTTATTCCAGAAAGACATCACTGCTTAGCTTAGAGTGTGAGAAGATAGAAGTGCTCCTAAATGTTGGACTGGGACCAATAAAAGCATTAAAGAACATTAAAGCATTATCAACATTAAAAACTCAGCAATGAATGGTGGGGGAGAAATAAATCAGTAGTGAATGTAGGCAGGTCAGTATGGGGTGATATTTAGGAGATAACTGCCAGAGGTTTTGCATTATGAGCCACGGCGGCGCAGTGGTTAGAGTGCAGTACTGAAGGCTACTTCTGTTGCCTGCGGTCTGCTTGAAATTTAGCAGTTCAAATCTCACCAGGTTCTAAGTTGACTCAGCCTTCCATCCTTCCGAGGCGGGTAAAATGAGGACCCGATTGTTGGAGGCAATATGATGATTCTGTAAACTACTTAGGGAGGGCTGTAAAGCACTGTGAAGCAGTATATAAGTCTAAGTGCTATTGCTATTGCTATCTTCCCCAAAGGCAACTCTATGATGATGGTCTCCATTTGTATGAAAATAGAATGAATCATAAAGGGTTATTCTCAGACAGGAAAGTAAACATGCCATAAAAACTGCAGATTATAATTGCAGCCTCCTGTCCATTAATATCTCTAAGCTAAGTAAAAACTCTTGACTTTGGGAGAAAATTAAGGGACTCCCACTTAAACTCTATTACCAAACTCTCCTGGAAAATTCCTTCTAGCTTCCATGTACATACTCATATGCTTTCTCTTTGAAACCTAGATCAAAGCAGCTGGTACACGAGTAGATTTAATGTTTTAGCTCACACTCACTACCCTTCTGTATTTCTGCTAGGTAACAGGTTTTCTGCTGTCATAATGAAGCCCTCTTCTCCTGCATTTGTGGATGGTTAAAAACATGCACCCAGCCAGGTTCAGTTGACTGAGACGTACCACTTACTTCATTCAGTTCAATAAGACATTAAAAAAAATCATGCTAATGATTATGCTTGGAAGTTATTTTATTTGCTATTAACAAGATATTCATAAGCATTTGCTCCAAAGGGAGGAAAAACAGATGTTTCCACTTCCTGCATGCCTCAACTAAGATCCTGGTGAGATAACTTGTGAGTATTTAGAGCTGAACTTTTGATTTCTTGGCCAGGGTCAATATAATATCTATGTCTCTGCATTGCCATAACATTTGTGGTACCCAGATCAGGCCCTCCCTTATATTGTAAAATGCTTCTTTCAACTTCCAGGAATGGAGGTGGGGGAATTGCCAGGCAATTTAAATGATCTAAATAATGTTGTATCTTAATTTACAATAAAGTATCCCTTTGCCTGTAATGGAGAGAACTAAAATCATTCTTGGTTATTATATCATGGAACATAATAGTCCCTGGGGTTTTGATACCACCTTACTGAGTACTGATCCATGAAGGAGCCCAGCAGCTACATCAGGCTACAGATGCTAGTAGAACTGTCTGTATCATTGCTTTCTTGTTACTGCAGTTAGCTTCTGTCCAAGAGTCAGGTTATTGATAGCCTGGAGGTCTTGAAAATAAGATGAGTTGACCAAAGCTCAGAAGTTAGAGTAATATGTTCATTACTTAAATCATTATTTTTTGTCCTTCAGCTGGAAAAACCATAATGTGTCAGATTCCAATCCATTTCACAAATACTGCTTGAAATGAAGTTCAATGGTAAAGAATCTCTACTTCCACTACAAGAAAGAAAAACAAATTCCATGCATCTTGTTGTGAGCCATGCAGAGTTATTAGGTGAGATGAGCAGCCATATAAATCAAATAAATAAATAAAACTTGCATCTAACTTGCTTAGGTAATCTGAACTGGTTGGTTGGCATGGCAGATAAACATGCTTAAGTTTTACTAGTTATGGGGGAATTAGTTGAGTTAGATAACTTTGGTCACATCAGCACCAATTTTTTTTGAACATAGAAGAGCTGTTGATGATAGGAATGTTGAGAAGTTGCACTTTTTAAAAATATACAATATTGTTTTACTATGCAGGCAATTCAGGATTACTCTTCAAATAGGCAAGAAGAATGCTAAGCAATGCAAATAATGGCAATTGATTAAATTAATTCACATTCTACCACTACTTTATACAAGTAATGCTCTGCTGAAATTCCCACCACCCTATTTTGAAATCAATACATAGGTTAGAACCCAAGATTTTAAAATTCAGCCTTCTCATATTTCATGCTGTTCTTTCAAACTTCCTTCATCCTAAAACATTGGTTTGCTAACATTCATCGAATGATAAAATGTAGAATTAATCATTAATGAAAATATAGTAGAACTGTACACGGATTCTACCATGCTAAGTTACAGTTAACAATTTTATTAATTCTATTTTTGTTAAATTCTGTTATTCTCTATAATTGCTACTAGAAAAAATGTTGTTTTAAGTGTGATGAAATACAAATATTGCTTCCTGGACAAAAAGAAGGGGAAGAAATTGTTACCGTAATTCTCTCTCTTTTTTAAATGAAATATAGGAAAGCCAGAAATTTGGTCATTGCGTTCACTGACCATCTGCCTAAGCAAAGAATGACAGAAAGCTTAATTATCTATTTTTCAGCTGTAATTCATGAAGTTTGTTAATCATGATTCATGGAAACACGTCCCACATATGATTGCCCAGATCCTCTATAAGTGAATCAGCATTGGGAAAACACACAATTTCTGTGCAAGAGGGAAGTGGCTATCAATCATTTCTCCAAGTACCATTGAGAGAAGGAAGCAGGTACTTTTGTTATTTTATAGAACTATAAACTCAGGAAATACTTATTTGCTATGAAGTCCAAAAGAACAAAAAAGCATTGGCCACTGCATTTGGATAGTAAGGGCACAAAGGAAATCCTAGTTCCTTTTAATTTAGTTTTGATAAAATATGTCTTACTCCTGGTGTTCTTCCAAATGCCAACAAAATAATTTGCTTGGTTGATCCCTGTAATCATGTTGGGGGAGCTCCTCTGCTGCAAAATTGCACTTAGAATATCTAAATGAATCACATGAATTAAATATGTACACTTTTGGCTGATAGCCACTAAAAATGATATATATTGCTTAGGTGGGTATTGGGTTTTCCCCCTGACTATAAAGTTAAAAGTGAGTCAACTTGAACCCTAGATTTGTTCTTTTTCCCATAGATCTTATACAGAATACTTAGAACCTGAGCCTTTTAAAGTATAGGCTTGCTAGTACAAACTAGACCCAAAGTTTATTTGGTGATCATAAATCTATCTCCAAGATATACCATAACAAACTGCATACTGTATGGAGTAGGCTTGATGGAAATTCATACAAATCTTTTTGTAACTTCCAATTTCTTTGTCTGTAGTAATAGGATAATGAGTACATGTTTTATTGGCAGAATAATATGTAATATATACTAGTAAGGACACAGCTGGACTTAGCTAAAACATGCTTCCATTCAGAGGAAGATGTAATCCTAAACCCTTCTGCAAGGAGGTCAATCCCATAAAATAATGAGACCGTTCTGAGTAAATATGGTTAGCAGAGCACATAAAATAAAGAATAAAGGTTATTTGATCAACGCTATTATTCTAGTGCATATCCTGGGGTACTTTTTATGAATATTCTCTGCAATTTTGAGAACAGAGCGGGGTCTTGTTTTCATGATATGCTGAAGAGTGATTAGCATTCCCGTCCTGAGGAGTTGAGCTGATTTATTTCCAGTTCTTCTGTGGTATAAGGGAAACTGCTAGAAAGCCAGTTTGCTTTTGCGGCTTTTTTTCTTTTTTTCCTTTTGAGAAATTTAGGCTACATTTTAAAAAAGTACACTTGCTTCAGCCTTTATCATGGCCTCTTGAGCTTCAAGTCCTACCAAGGATATGCTAGCTTGTGGCAGCCCAACCCCACAAAAATGGATGTGTGTCTGAAAAAACTTTTGTTAGTTTTTCTCTTTGCCAGAACAGCAAACTATTGGTAGAGTAAATGAATAACTATTCCTTGCAAATTGCAAATGAGAGACAGTTATACCTTTCAAGCCAAACTATTTTTTTTTTACAACAGTTTGCAAACCTTTGGTGTGCCCAGAAGTGTCATTGGAGGCAGAGTCAAAGAGGAGAAAATGGTGAAAACAGCACTGTGAAAATACTGAAATGGTGAAAAAACACTCCTTTTAAACATGTGCTGTGACACTGCACAGACCACTAAAACAGAGCTTGGGGCAGGATAGCACAATGCTGCTTTTGTCATTTTTAACCACAAACTCACAGACTCAGTGAATTCCTCTGAGTCCATCCTATGTTAAAACACAGTTTGATAATGTATGCACCTCCAGTCAGGATAGCTTTCTTCTTTATTTACTCTCAGATTTAGCCAGGAAGAAACAAAAATCATGTTCTTTAATATTGTATTTAAATCCATAGAGAATACATTCTTCATACAAAGTTGGCCCTAAATAAAGTCTTCTAAAAATGACAGCTTTCCCTAGAATGGATAAAAGTTGAAAGGCATACAATGCCATGTTACAAAAGCTGTGAGGAAACTTGTTAAAAATAAAATTGGCAGTGCATTAGGAAGTTGTCTATAAATAGTTTCATTCTGTTTATGAAGGCTTCCCAACTCAATTCCTGTTTGTCTAGCCAAGTACCTGATTTGTAAATTGCTTCAACCACATGCCATTCTTTGCTGCTGATTTTAGGTGAATTTGGTTCACTTGCTGGAATATCTATGTGGCCTGTGCAATAAAAAGCAAATATAGTAAAACGGCAGTGAGGTCAGGGCACCTCAGCACTTGTCTCTGCACACCACAAGCCATATAGCACTGGAGTTGAAACCTGGTATCCTTGGTTTGATACCAAGGCTTTCTAGCCTGGCAAATCTTTCTCCTGAAATCTGCCACAAAATTACTTGGTTTCCCTAGCCTGGCAGCATTGCCAATACTAACGAGAAACTGATCTAATTGCCATTTTAAATTTTCATAAATTGAGCAATGTCAATTATTCCCCTTATGGACATGGTCCCTTAATATTCCTTAGAGTTTGCATCCTGTTGCTGCTATCCAGAAAAATACTTTCTTCACATGGAGCTCTTTTATCTAGGCCCCTTCAAATCCAAAGCCAGCTTTAGAAAAGCATTAATGCCTAGTTTATAATGTTATTATGATCCTAGAGATTATGTTGATTTTCAGATGGACAAACCTCCTGTTAGCCCTTTGAAGTAGGCAAGTTCAGGAAACAGCAACAGAAGGAAGGCTGTTTTATTGTTGTATATATAGAGTAGACAATGGGGAAGAATAACAGAATAAAAATCTCTGATCCTTCTTATACTAAACGATTCAAACTGGAGTTATTTGGAGTTTCTTTTTCTCTTATAACTGAGTTGTCTCTTGTGTTGCCTTAACTATTCCTGAATACTTTCTCCCAGATAATGTGAAAGAGGAACCATTATAGGAAAAACCCTTATCTCAGCTTTCGCTGCGAACCTGAGTGTGTATGAAAGAATAACGCTACAGCCAGGTCGTTGTTTGCTGCATGTAGGTTTAATCACTCTCCAGATCTGCTGTCGAGAAAGCTGACGCTGATGCTAAAACACATTAAGTTGGCGTTGGGAGCAGCCGCCTTCCAACGCCATTTAAATAATCGCGCCGGCAAGCCCGACACTTAATCCGCCCTTCCGGGTTCCGCTGCTTCTGCATCTGCGCGTAACGAGGTGTCAGTCCGGAACATCACTAGCATCCATTCAGCATAGTGGTAGGAGGTCAGGGATACAGTTCCTCACCTGGCCGCAACGTGACCAACTGCCTACCACGGCGCAAACACCCCCACCACCAGTGTGCACTTCAACCACCCAGCCACCCACTTATCCCCTCCGCTGAAGCTCGTGCACTCCGCCAGGGCATCTGGAATCCACGAAAGCCGTCCCTATCGTCTGATGTGTCGAGTGGATCTCGACACCTTACCAGATTGGATAAATGAATACGCTGGCCACTGTAGAGAGTTATTAGATTCCCTGAATTCAGATAAGCAGATTTTTGGTAGTCAAGAACTGTGAACTGATCGTAGAATAGAATAGAATAGAATAGAATAGAATAGAATAGAATAGAATAGAATAGAATAGAATAGAATAGAATAGAATAGTTTTATTGGCCAAGTGTGATTGGACACACAAGGAATTTGTCTTGGTGCATATGCTCTCAGTGTACATAAAAGAAAAGATACATTGGTTAAGAATCATAAGGTACAACACTTAATGATAGTCATAAGGTACAAATAAGCAATCAAATCATATTAGGAAACAGTCAATATAAATCATAAGGATCCAAGCAACAAAGTTACAATCATACAGTCATAAGTGGAAGGAGATGGGTGGTGGGAACGATGAGAAAATTAATAGTAGTGCAGACTTAGTAAATAGTTTGACAGTGTTGAGGAAGTTATTTGTTTAGCAGAGTGATGGCGTTCGGGAAAATCATGAAGTGACTGGGGATGTAATACATATATGGGGTTTTCCTAGAAGTGCAAAATGGAAAGATTGGAAGGAATCTTGGAAATAACGTCAGCCAACTCAACTTGCACTTCAGTGCAGAAAGCTATTACCATGGTATCCCTAAAGGATAACCATTCAACCACTATTTAAATACTTCCAGTGATAGGGAGTACTTAAATACTACCATCTCCCAAAGCCTACCTTATTATGAAATTTTTCCTGATGCCTATCAAAAATTAATTTCCTTGTTATAAGCCAACTGTTCCTTATCTTGTTTCTGGAAAACAACATGGAATGAATCTAACCCATCTTCTATACAACAGTCTTTTAGATATTTGTAGGGGCTTATCAAGATTCCTCACAATTTTATCTTCTCCAGGCTAAAATACTTGATATCTCTAAGTGCTCCTCTCTTTTTCTTTTCCTTATCATAATAAATAATAAATAACTTTATTGTCACTGTACGTGTATACACAGTATATCATACTGGTTCTCTTCTCTGGACATATCAGTATACCAAAATCCTTCCAAAAGTGCAGAATCCATTAGAGGACACAACAGCCTAAGATTTTTCCTGACCAGGAGAGGAATCAAGAATGATATTGATTTTGCTTCTACTGATGCAGCCTAGAATTACATCTGTATGTGTTGCAGCTGTGTCATGTTATTGACTCATATTTAACTTGTGATTCACCAATATCTTTTTTACATGGACTACTATCTTGTGTGATGGCCCCTATCCCATACTTTTGATTTTCCAACCCAAATGAAGAATTTGAAATTTGCTGATTGCTCCAACTTCTCAAGAACCCCCTGAAGCTTGATACTATCATCTTTGTCTTTCCGATAAATTCTAATTTAATAATATTATTTAACCCTCTGTAATGGTATGTTTTTTGTAGAGACAGGGTGGCTCAGGGATGCTGAGCTTGTCGATCAAAAGGTTGGCAGTTCAGCGGTTCAAATCCCTAGTGCCGCGTAATGGGGTGAGCTCCTGTTACTTGTCCCAGCTTCTGCCAACCTAGCAGTTTGAAAGCACATAAAAAATGCAAGTAGAAAAATAGGGACCATCTTTGGTGGGAAGGTAATAGCGTTCTGTGCGCCTTTGGCATTTGTCATGCTGGCCACATTGCCAAGGACAGCACTGGCTCTTCGGCTTAGAAACGGAGATGAGCACTGCCCCCTAGAGTCAGGAGTGACTAGTACATATGTGCGAGGGGAACCTTTACCTTTTACCTAATGGTATGTTTAAAGCCCAAAAGAGTTGTATATGCTAGCCTTGTGAGCAGCCTCCTCACTTCCATTAAGGGCTATGATTTAGAAACCGAGAAAGTGAAGGAGGTATAAACTGTCAGCCAGTGGAACAGTCCACTACATCAGGGCTGTTAAACTCCCGGCCCATGGGCCGGATGCATCATGCGCTAGCCACACCCAAGCCCAGTTTACCGAAGGGGGAAAAAAGTCCTGATACGTCACATGACACCTCTGTGACAATGTGAGTTTGACACCCCTGCACTACATGAAACATTCTCTACTAGAGATTTTTAGACCATGGCTGAATGATTATTGAGTCAGAAATGCTATAGTGGATCCTGTATTCAAGAGGGAATTACCCTAGAAATTCCAATGGAAAAGCAACTCCAGTGGAACTCTGAACAAAAGAAAACAAACTGGGGAATAGAATTTCTATCATTTTTTTAAAATGAATTGGAACCAGATAATTACAGGGGGATTAGCTTAATCCAAGACGCCCGTCCCATGGAACATCATTCCCTCACCCTCAGATGAGAACGGCTTAATCCTTGAGACTCTAGTTAAATGACTGCTGGCTAATGACAAGAACCTTGATGGATTTGGTCTTTCAGTAAGGCTGAGGGTGTAATCATGCTTCCTCCATCATGACCTGCTGGTGAAATGACTGCTGCCAGGTGACAACTGAAAGGGATGTGCAGTAAACTGGATGAAATGTCTCTGCTTCTCATTTTATCTCCCTCTCCTGCAGCTGATAAAATATCAACCATGCCGAAGAATTTTCCCCCATGGGATTCTTCTTAAAATAATAAATACTTCTTATTTATTTTATAACATGTGCTCTATTTCTTTCCAAGAAAAAAAAAAGGAATACCACTTTCTTATATTGCATGAAATGTAACCCACCCTTGCACACTGGACATTTCTGGGAAAAAAAGAAAAATCTAATAATGGTACCACTGCTGAAATTTTACAAAATCTCTTTTCTCCTTGTTTCCGATGATCTTTCCTGCACAGCAATTCTATTTATTAAAACACCTAATTATCTTAATTACACATTTTCCAAATGGGAAAAAAGTTAAAATATGAGACTGCAACAATCTATTAAGTATTAAATATATACTATCTATAAAAAATGATTGCTTTACGGAGTACTTTTTGCATTTTTACTGTTTGTATCATGATTTATGCATTATGCCAACTTTACCACACAATAAGCAATTTTCACTGGATGCTAATAAATACAGCTTTCAATTTTCAAGCATAAACAAGATTTTTCAATGGCAATAGCAACAATTAGTTTTAAGTATAAATGCATTTTGGCTATCTGGGGGTTTTTTTCAGCTTGTATTTTGGGTCTTTTCCGGAGAGGGAGAAAAGCAAATTATGTTAGATGATATAAAACATGTTTTAAAATGAACCTTTTATTAAACAACTGCTATTTTCCTTTTTAGTTATGATAACATTTTAAAAGAACTGGTTTAGCACTCCAGTTTGTTTTCTATCAATAGTTTGCTCTTTCTTCTAATTGGATAAATCTCTTTGTCTTGTTGGTCATGGGCTATTTGCTTTTTGATTAGCAATTATTGGGAAGTTTGATTTGCTAATTAATTGTTTTCACAAGGATTACTTCTTTTGGATCTCAATATCAAGACCCTTCCCAAATTCCCCCAAACAAATTAGCAGGTTCCAGATGGAGGAAAAAATTATTGTATGGCATAAGTCTCAGGACTGACTTGATGCCAGGCACATGTTCATTTTCACCGTGAACACTTTGACTTTTATAAAGCTGGTGTGAAGCAGATGTACATAATTTGCAATTTGCTAATCCAATTGTGTTTTTGTAGCAGTTCTGGAATTACGTTTATGATTTGGAAGATAGAGAAAATAAATATCAAGGAAAAGTTTACAAAACTTGATTGTATTAAGAAATGCTTTATCCTGGAAAATGCCATATACAAAAATGCTTGTATTACAAATAATATATACAAAAAGGGTATTTTAGCATTTTTTATTTTATAATTTTTTTTAGAACAACAGCAACATTAGATTAAAATGCATTTAAGGTTGGAATAATGAGAAAATGAATTAAACCATTCCTGAGAAATTCAGTCATCACTAGGCTAAAGAGCATTCACAGTGTAGTGAATATTTTTTAAATCCGCCAGTTTCTCCATATCCTTAAAATAATATAGGGTTGTCATGAATTAACTTTTTAAAAAAGTAGGTGTGTTTTATGCCTAATTATAGCCACTGGGTTTATGTAAATATTCCTTCTAGAACCAAGGGCATTTGTTCTGCTGTCTAAACTGCTACTGAAAACAAACCTGTTTTGCATTAAACAGAGTAATATGCCAAAAGGCTGCAATTCTTCCACTTAGAAGCCAGCAAAATCATATGTAATCTGGTTTATTGTACACATTGGAGACCTTCTAAGGCAAGGAACTTTGATTTAACTACTTCTTTAAAACAGTTTTACAAGTTTTGTTCGGTATAAGGATCGGAGATATTTACTTTGTGGTTATATTATTTCTGTGGTTGCTGATTCTTGTGAAACATCAAGGCTATTATATGTTGGAGATGTTGAGGTGAAACAAGTTCTTTATACTTATCTTGAAATACTGCATTTAGAAATTATAAAAATACCAGGAGTGGTGAGGCCTCTGCATGTGCAATAGAAAAACAGGAAGTTCTGGGAAGAAACCTGAATTCTGTGTGAGTGAATTTTTCCAAAGATGAGACACAGTCCATACCTACTAACCATTGGAGAAAATGCTAAGCAACGCGTGGACCAAGGCCTCAGCCTCATTTCAAAAGTTCTCTGAAAAGTATCGGTTCTGTGATTCTTTTGCCTTCCTCTGCTGTCTGTTGCAACAGAGAAAAAATGTTGGAAGAAATTGAAAGAAAGAAATTGAGGAGTATTAGGAAAAAAGAGTTGCTTAGGCAGTGTGCTTCTCCATCTATTCTTGACTCCACTGACATATTGTTGGCTTTAAGTTGATCCTCCATATTCTCATTAGCAGATAAAGTATAATGAAATGAGGTCTTTTATAAGAAAACCCATCCTTGTACTGGATGGGTAAAGGCTAGGCGTCAGTTCAGACTTTACATCTATGTAAATAATATGCCTTTCCCTATGGAATATGAGTGGAATTTAGGCTTAGGAAAAAGCTTTAGGATCAAAGGTTGGGAAGCCTAGAAGAAGTAATCTCTAACTCTAGAAAGTGTGCATCTTTCCTTAGTATCTGAACAAAAAAAAAAAAAAAGTGCATTCTTATCAGAGCCTATAGTGGCACCAAGACAGTTCTGGCATCCAGATTTAGCATCCTAAAATATCTCAACATGTGCTTCAATTGGAATTTAATTGAGTCCAGGACTTTCTTTAGCACCCTGGCATTATTTATATACAATTGGCAGTAGCCGTTCTCACGAATTTGAGTCATCATGGGTTCTGTCAGGCAAAAGCAACCAGACTCCTTTGTGAAGAATCTAAAATGGAAATTCTATTGCTAATCACCTGTTACAAGAATCTCACAAGAGTAACTGCATTCTCTTGGAAGCTGTAAGATAGGTTTCAAGTATTCCGGCAGAGGTCTGGCCTTGTGTTACTTTCTGCAGTGCAGACTCTAAACTCGGCTCCCTCTTAATACCTCCCTTCAGTGTCAGGTTCCCTGACCTTCCCACTCCTTCTTGTCCTAACCTGAAATGTGAGCAAAGGACAAAGTTTATGCCTATTTTACAGGGAAATTTTATTGCCTTCAGAGAGCTGAGCCATGAGGTAATGGAAATTTACACCTCCTAGTTTGTGTATCTTATACCATTATTTATTCTTCTGGGCCACTGAATCCCAATTGGCATACTAACTTCTTGGAAGACTATAAACAGGCTGTCAGATGTAAATGCCTTATTCTCTAATGTGTAAATAGTATATGAATGGGGTATCAGGGGTTAACTTATTCTTTACTTCTTAATGTATTCATAATTCACCACTCCCACTTATAGCTCCACCCATTGTATATATAAGGAGCCACCTACACCCTTTTCCTGGCTTCTATCTGGAATATTCAGTGAATATAGAATGCCTATTGTAAATAAAAGGAAGTATATTTAAAACTTTAACTCTCACTAATATTATTGAGTCTGATCCTGAAAATATTGCAACAAGCTGGTAGCAGAGGATGGTTAATTGACTCAATAAAAACTTAAAAATGTCTAAGAAAGATAGGCCCAACACCAGGGCCTACAGCAAAGAAATGGAAACAGAACAAGAAATAATCAACGAATCCACAAACACAATTTCGAGAGAATCCGAAGAATACACCACTGAAGATGAAGAAATAATAGACGAAAATGATGACCAGGAAGAAATCGAAATAGAGAACAACGAACTCAGGTCAGAAATATTAAAACTATTAAAAAGCCAGAAGAATGATGAAAGCCTCATCGCGAACCTCCAAGAAATGCTGAAGAACAGCGGAGCAGCGAGAGAGAAAAATATCGCTAATGAGAAGTCTAAAGACCCAAAAATAGTGAGTGATATGACTGCAGAAAAAGTCATTACGAAGAAGAAAAACAGTGATCCCGCGCGAAATTTTGAATGGCAGCCATCTTGGTTTCAACAGGCCTCCAAGGTGAGCGAAGCAGAGCCAATCAAAATGCTCAATTCAAAATTTCTGGCGCGAAAAACGTTACCAGACAACGAAAATGAAAAAGAAGATTCGAACTCCTCAGAAGAATCAGAATCAGAAAGTGAAGATGACTCAACAAAATCCCAAATAAAATCAGCAATGAAAACACTTTTTGCTGCATTTGGGCCAAAACTAAAAATTACCAAAGAGTCACCGAAGAAGCGAGCAAGCAAGTCGATACCTCAAGACCTGCCCGCTCCTATCCTGACTTCGAAAGCGCCGACGCCCGAACCCAGAGAGCCTTGTCGATTCCGCCCTACACCACAGACCGAAGCAAGTGCCAACGCTCCCAAAAGAAAAAGGAGAGCAGCAGCCGTCGTCAGAACTCCCAAGGTCGAACCAGAGACCGACTCGTCTGAAGCAGAGCAGAGCGAGCGAGCCGCAATGGAGAGAACCTTCCACGACGACTACAAAGAAGAAATGGACAACGCGCATGCGCGAAACTACGCAGACGGTCCGGGAAGACATGAACTGGTGAGAGAACCACGCAGACTCGTTGCGAGCATCCCCATGCCGTTTTGCAATTTTCTACACTTGCGAGACCACGGACTGCCCCAGGTCGTAAGTAATGGACAAAATAATGTCGGAAATTTACCCAGTGACTTCCCAAAACTAAGGGTTGATGGCATTAATTTGCAAGAATGGTATCAACAACTCCAGGTTGTCTTTATGAAGGAAAATTTACTATTTTTTATCACTAGTCCCCCCAAAAGACCTTGGACTTTAAAAATAGATTGTTTACACCATAGAGCATTTTTCTTAATAATATCTAGTGTGTCTCCTGCAATGTATCATAGCATCAAACCTAATCTGACTGTTTCAGAAATTATTCAATGCATGTTTAATTTGTTTCACAGCGATAGTGTGGCTACCACCACAAGAATGTCTAAGGATTTCTTTTCATCTAGAGTGAAACCAGGGGTTTCCATAAGTGAGCATTTAATATCTTTAAACAAAATAAGAGCTGAGCTGCATTTGAGGGGGGAGGTAATTTCAGACCAAACAATGAAAAGTGTTATTATCAACTCACTTGATTCATCATGGGACAGTTTTATGTCACATTTAGACACTATCAATCTAGGATATTTATCCATAGAAAGTCTATCCAATAAATTGATAGCAGAAGACAATTCAAGAAGAAATCGTTCTAGCAATCACACAGAACACAAACCTTATAGGAAAGTAGCTTTCCAAGAAAAATATAATGAAACATTTAAATGTCACAATTGTGGATCCAGGGAACACAATAGAAGAGATTGTCCCAAAATTTCAAAGGAAAGACATAGGTCAGAATATAGTAACAAATACAATTATAGACAGTCTTCCATAGATAGACATAGATATAGAAGCCCACCAAATTACAAAGAGAATAGAGGGGGCAGAGATAATTCGAAGGATAGAAAATCTGGTTCACTGAATGGATTAAATAAACAAGACAACACTAAAATACAGCAAAATGAGAACAATAATTGGCTTATTGATTCTGGAGCAACTAATCACACCACTAATAACAAAAATATATTGTCTTCATTTACAGAAGATAAATTTGTAATAAAAGTAGCTAACCAAGAAAAGGTTCAAGTGTTAGGCAGAGGAAATGTAACCTTGCCTGGTCTAGGAAAAATAGAGGGGGTATTGTTAATACCTGAAATACCTCATAATATACTAAGTGCCATAAAACTAAGTAGAGATTCTGACATTAATATAGTTTTCTCAAAGGGAAAAGCGACTTTGGAGAAGAATAAAATAAATATAGGCACTGTGATGATTAAAGGAGGCCTACCTTATCTGATAGCAAAGGAAAAATGGTTGCATAACATTGATTCAAATATGGAAGATTGTATTGAAGCAGATGATGAAAATATTAGTAACAGTGACAATGATGAATGTAAAATATCTCATGATCACGCAGATGCACACAATGAAAAAAAACCAAAAATAGGTAAACCAATTCATGATGAGTGTGCTCACATCTTACATAGGAAGTTAGGACATGCCAGTTTTCCTGTAGTACAAAAAATGACTGAACACGCAGAAGGTGTCAAAATAAAAAATTGTGAAAACTATTTGGAATGCTCAGTATGTAAATCTACAAAACTAAAAACTAGTCCCAGACCAAGAAAATCTACTAGATCAACTAACAAAATTTTTGACTTAGTACACATGGACTTAGTTGGCCCATTAACTCCATCAATCACCTATAGAAAACGTTACTTCCTGACAATAGTAGACGATTATAGCGTTATGGGTTTGTTTATACATTAAAACACAAAGATGAAACCTTTCAAAAATTTAAGGAATTTTACAAACGCATAGAAACACAACACAATATCAGAATAAAACAAATTATGACAGATAGGGGATGTGAATTCATGTCTAAAGAATTCTCCCAATGGTTAAAGGATAGAGGAATACTACATTACACGTCTAGTCCATTTTCTGCGTTTCAGAACGGGATTGTAGAGAGAAAGAATTCCACATTACAAACCATGATTAGATGCACATTGGAGGATGCTGGCTTAAGCAAACAATTTTGGTCAGAAGCCTTACATTATTCAAATTACACACAAAATAGAACCTGGTCCAGTATTGTAAATAAGACACCATATGAAGTAATGTATAATAGGAAACCAAAATTAGCACACATGCACATATTTGGAGTCACTGCAGACGTACACATACCTAAACAGTTGAGAAGAAAGGGAGAAAACGTATCCAGAAGACTCAGATTTATGGGATATGAAACTGGCACCAAAGGGTACAGATTCATTGATAATAATAACAAATTTATAGTTTCCAGAACAGCTGTGTTCCATGAACAGGCCAACTGGTCTAAATTACATCTTAATGAAATATTTCCAAATAAATGTAAAGATACAAAATCTCATGAGGAAGGGACCATAGAAAAACAGAATATCAACAAATATAAAAGCAAAACCAAAACTTGGACAAATAGCCAACACAAAATAAAGACAGACACACTAACAAAAAAAGAAGCAAGATATTTGCATGATAACAATAGCAAACCTGAAAGAGCCATTAGAAACAACAGAAATCAAATGCCAAATAAATACAGAGATTACATAATGCATATGGATGGTGAGCCAATAACGCCTAATACTTATGAGGAAGTTTTAAAACTCCCTCGTGAAGAAAAAGAAAAATGGGAATTAGCTATGAAAAAAGAGATGGAAAGTTTACAAGGATTAAATGTATTTACACCTGCAATTGCACCTAAAGATAAAACGATTATTGGTACCAGGTGGATATATAAAATTAAGAACTTAGAAGGAGGCAATACTCTATATAAAGCTAGATTAGTTGCACAAGGTTACGCACAGAAATATCCGGAGGACTATACTGACACGTATTCCCCCACTGTAAGAACAGAGAGTGTCAAAACAGCTCTAGTGGTAGCATCAGCACTCAACCTTGATGTATTTCAATATGACATACAAACTGCGTATCTACACGCAAAACTAGATAAGGAAAAATACGTAAGAGCACCTCACAGTCAATACACCAACAAAAATGAAATTTGGCTGTTGAACAAGAGTTTATACGGATTAAAACAATCTGGTAAAAGATGGTATGATTGTTTAGTAAAAGTACTTAAGACCATGGATTTCAACGCTACCACTGCTGATAACTGTTTCTTTGTCAAAAAGGGTGATGATTACACTGAATTTGTGTTGATTTATGTAGATGACATTCTATATATAGGAAAACACAAAGAGAGAAGAGAAATTTTTGTAAATAAGTTAAATGAACATTTCTCGTTGAAATCTCTAGGTAAAGTGAACAAATATCTCGGTGTTCAAATTAATAAGACTAGAAGGGGATTCAAACTTACTCAGAGAGATAAGATTATAGAACTTTTAAATAAATGCAATTTAAACAATGCCAAACCCTGTGATACTCCTATGCAAACTGATTTTCTTAGAAATACTGATGAATCTTCACCTGAATTCAAGGATAACACGTTTTATAGATCAATCATAGGTTCACTTCTTTATATATCTAATTGGACTAGACCAGATATCGCCTTACCACTCAATTTATTATCCAGACACGTCAGCAAACCAACAATGTATCACTGGGAAGCTGTTAAAAGAATTTTAAGATATCTGAAATGTACACTGGATTTTTGCTTAGTATTAGAACCTAGTAATAATAAAGAACCAAAGCTTACATGTTATGCAGATGCGGACTGGGCTGGAGACACATCATGCAGAAAAAGTACATCTGGTTATATTTTTCTTTTAAATGACTGTCCAGTTTACTGGTATACTGGTAAACAAGAACTAGTAGCCACTTCAACGACAGAAGCGGAATATGTTTGTTTATCCAAAGCTGCAAATAACCTTGTATGGTTTAATGATTTAATTTCAGATGTTTGGAAAAAACCTGCTTTGCCTTTTGTTATGCATGAAGACAATAAAGCAGCCATTGAAATATCTAGATCTGATGCCATTGGACAAAGGTCCAGGCATATAGATATAAAATTTAAACATGTAAGACAATTATCTCAGGATGGATTTATTAAAGCAGTGCATTGTGATACTTCAGAACAATTAGCTGACATATTGACAAAGCCTTTACCTTCTAAGCAACACAAATATTTAACATCTAAATTGTATGTCTTGTATTGTCCTGAATCTGAATGTAATTGGTGTTGTATAACGAATCGGCATTTAGAGGGGGATTTGTCAGATGTAAATGCCTTATTCTCTAATGTGTAAATAGTATATGAATGGGGTATCAGGGGTTAACTTATTCTTTACTTCTTAATGTATTCATAATTCACCACTCCCACTTATAGCTCCACCCATTGTATATATAAGGAGCCACCTACACCCTTTTCCTGGCTTCTATCTGTGAATATTCAGTGAATATAGAATGCCTATTGTAAATAAAAGGAAGTATATTTAAAACTTTAACTCTCACTAATATTATTGAGTCTGATCCTGAAAATATTGCAACACAGGCTGTTTTCTCTAGCAGGGTTCTCCTGACAGAACATGAAATAGATCTTGATCCTGAATCCCATCCTCACCAAGAATGAGGAATTAGAATGAGATAGAAAGGCTGGCTCTTGCTCCATTGGCTTTATTGGCATTGGAGTACAGCATAAAATTGCCTGTACTTCATGGGCTGTTTTTATGTCAGGATGCTGATCCTCTTACTAGTCCCCTTGTGCTTATTAACTTTCCACTGGGCTCCTAAATCTTCTGGGAATTAGGAATGAAGTCTCCCATCATTGCTTATCTAGCAGGAGTACCTAAGTTCAGTTGATCAAAGTTTGGCCTCTTCTTCTGTGTTGCCACCACTGTAGCACTTTAGCTGATCACGTGCTGCTACTAGAAGGGCATCTCATTCCTGCTACTCTTCAACCAGTTTAAATAATGCAGCATCAACAATAGATCCTCTCCTCTCCTCTCCTCTCCTCTCCTCTCCTCTCCTCTCCTCCATGATTTTCAGGCTGTGCACAGGTTTTAACTCTTCTGAAGACTACCTGTAACATCAGAAACTGTAAGAGATGTCTTGATTTGCCTAGTAGGTATCTACAGATATTATTTTTAATTTGCTTACCAGCTTTGTCCAAAACATCCATATATTTCCAGCCAATGTATTACTTCAGTTTGTGGTCACTAGACAGGGACAGTATGTATGTATGTATGTATGTATGTATGTATGTATGTATGTATGTATGTATGTCAGTGGTGGGTTAAGCGGTGATGATATGACGTCACTGAACCGGTTCTGCCCCCCCACCCCCTGTGCCCCCCCCCCGCATTATTCTTACCTTTTATTTGGCCCCACCCCCAATCTATTGCTGCCTCCTGAGTCCCAGCTGATGGCTAGAGGGGAAAAAACTGTTTAAACTCTTGCCACGGGGCTTCAAAGGGCCGCCCTACAGCTGATCAATGTTAAAAGAAAACAAATGAGTAGACCGGTGCCTGCAAAAATAAATGGGTAGACCAGTGCCTGCAAAAATACATGAGTAGATCAGTGCCTGCAAAAATACATGAGTAGATCAGTGCCTGCAAAAATACATGAGTACACCGATGCCTGCAAAAAATAAATGGGTAGATCAGTACAGCTCTGCAAGCAGTTAAAAGCCTGGTAGACCAGTACCTCTGCTAAATCCTAAATAATTGTCACATGACCATCAAGCCATGCCCACAAAATAAGCCACGCCCACAGAACCAGTAGTAAAAAATTTTAGAACCCATCCCGATGTATGTATGTATGTATGTATGTATGTATGTATGTATGTATGTATGTATGTCTATCTGTCCGTCCGTCCGTCAATCAATCCATCCATCCATCCATCCATCCATCCATCCATCCATCCATCCATCCATCCATCTATCTATCTATCTATCTATCTATCTATCTATCTATCTATCTATCTGTAGTAGGGATGAGCTTAAATGGACTCCAGAGGATGGTGGAGGACAGGAAGGCCTGGAGGAACGTTATCCACGGGGTTGCGATGGGTTAGACATAACTTCGCAACTTACAACATCTATCTATCTATCTATCTATCTATCTATCTATCTATCTATCTATCTATCTATCTATCATCTACCTTCTATCTAAAGTAGTGGCCAAAATTGTGGGAAAAGTGTATTTACTAAAACTAGCTAATAACACCACTTTCTTTGGAGTAGTACCATAAAATTATATATCAATGGAAAGATAATTTAATAAAAAATGTAAATTGTAATGCAATAACTTTTATGAAGGATTTGATATTAGAAAAGCAGTTACAGTATAAAGAAGAAAAGTGAAACACGTAGAAAAAAATGAGATATACAAAAATTATCATGTCAGTTAATACTTAGTTGGATAACCTTTAACATGAATTACGGCCTTACAACGTCTTCCCATGGAGTGAACCAAGCCTTTTAGTTCTGCAGATGTTATAATGAATGATTGTTTCTATTAACTGGGTTTTATTGCTGGATTGCTTCTGACTAAGAAATTTCTTTAGTTGACTCCATAGATTTTCAATTGGGTTAAGGTCTGGGCTATTCCCAGGCCATTCCAGCAGTGGAATATGATGATCTTGAAACGTCCCCAAAAAAGTGTTATTAGCCATCAAACCTCAAAAATACACTTTTCCCAAAAGGTTTCCAAAATTTTGGCCACCACTGTATGTATGTACTGTATCTATCTATCTATCTATCTATCTATCTATCTATCTATCTATCTATCTATCTATCTATCTATCTATCTATCTATCATCTCTCACTCACTGGAATCTACTAACTGCTGCATTTTATGGCAAATTTTGATTTACCATTTTACCATTTTATTTATTCAGGGCTTAGTTCAAGGAAGATTATGACATTATTTTAAAAAAGAAAGTTTTAAAGAGTCAGGCCGATTTGTTGCTTTTGCTATTAGCATTTTATTATGGCCATCTGCTATATTCTCTAAGTTTGATTTTTTTTTAATGTGGGTGTGCGTATATTATCTTACCACTCCTTGTTTGTTTTGTGCTAGTGTTGTAATAATAGGGTTGGGTTGTATATGTGCTGCTAATATATTAACAACATTCATAGTAGATTATCAAGGTGCGTGCATGAGCGTGCAAACACACACACATTTTCTGGACATTCCTTAGGTTGAGTTGCCTAGAGTCAGTAGGATCAGAATGTCCAAAGAAAAATTCAAGAAGTTAAACAGCATTGACAGCTCCAAGTCAAACTTGCAATGGAAAAAAATGTGTTGCAAACATATTTATGTTCTGCATTCATGTAGAGACAAATTTGGTTTTAATAATATAGTCTACTGGAAAGACTGCGACTCCTTGACATATCTAAAGTGACATTTCTTTTAAATTCATTTTTGAGGAAACCTAGTGAGGCTGTAATAAAATCCTAAATCTGGCAAAGGGAAACTGATATGTCTTTGGGAATTAATCAAGAAAGGATAAGCATGTTCAGCGTTCACCAATAGGCTTTAAAGAAAGTGATTGTCTGATAAACTCCTGCAAATTAGCCATCTCCACAGCTGAACCCTTTACTCTCAGCCGCACAGATTTTTTTTCCTTATAAGGCTTTTTCGGGACTTGAAAAAGAAAGTAAAATTTGAAGCCAGCAATAATTTACAGTAAGTTAAACTCTGAATCTGTTCTTATCTTGGAATACAAATATACCAGCACATGTACATTCTGAATGTTTAAAAAAACATATTTATTTTTTGAAGTTCTATGCCATCCATTTCACCTGCATGACTGTTGATGTGTTGGAAATATTCTCACCCCCCTGTTTCCTTCTTTTACTTTACTTTTACTTTACTTTTATTTGATTTATATACTGCCCTATTCCCGAAGGATTCAGGGCGGTGAACAGCCAACAATAAAATACATACATACAAAATTTAAAAAGCAGAAATAAAATCGAATTAAATAGTTTGGCCCAGACAGATTAAAACCCCAATCAATTTAAAACAAATTTAAACTTTGAATATTAAAAATATTAAAAAATATTAAAAATTGTTTAAAAAGAGGGAGAAAGTTAGGCCAGCCCTGCCTGGTGAAATAAAAAGGTCTTTAGAGCGTGGTGGAAGGTGTGCAGAAACGGGATCCTCCGTATCTCCAGGGGGAGCTCGTTCCAGATAGTAGGTGCCCCCACAGAGAAGGCTCTCCCCCTGGGGGCTGCCAGTCGACATTGTTTGGCCAACGGCACCCGGAGGAGCCCCTCTCTATGAGAGCGTACCAGCCGCTGGGAGGCTATTGGTGGTAGTAGGCGGTCCCGCAAGTATCCTATCCTATCCAAGTATTCCCTATCGAGTATGATTACCAAAGCACTCTTTAGCCAATGTCATCCTGGATGTTTTGGCCAAGCTAACTAGAAACGATGGAGCAAAACATCCGGACATCATTAGATTGCCTACTATAATGTTATGTAGGAATGGTCTTGAGAGATGGGGGAGAATCACAGCCAGTGGGATCAGATAAGTGGCAGCTTAGCCTGCAGAAGAAATGTGGGCATGGAAACATCTCAGAAGGGACCTTTTCTAGATTCTTGGGATGTGAAGTGGTGGAGGAGAAATATGCTTTCAGACCTGGACTGAACTAACTTGCAAGATATGTCTGGACTACTGGTTTAGACTATTTGTGTTCCTCTGGTTCAGTGGTGGAATTCAAATTTTTTTACAACCGCTTCTGGCTTGGCACGGCTTGGTGGGAGCGGCAGGGGAAGGATACTGCAAAATCTCCATTCCCATCCCACTCCAGGGGAAGGATACTGCAAAATCTCCATTCCCACCCCACCTGGGGCCAGCCAAAGGTGGTATTTGCTGGTTCTCCAAATTACTCAAAATTTCCGCTACCGGTTCTTCAGAACCTATCGGAATCTGCTGAATAGCACCCCTGCTCTGGATGTCATGATAGACATGCTCCAGTTACAGACAAGAGCCAGGTCCCTTGCACTGCAGTTCACACTTCAGAAAAGAATTTGGCACAGACACACCTAACCCCAAAGTCCTGTATTGAAATACTTCCTGTTGGTCAGGGCAGTGCAATGGCTCAGCGGTTAAGACACTGGGCTTGTCAGCTGGAAAGCCAACTGTCAGGTTCAATATTCAAGCATCATGTGGCAGAGTAATCTCCTGTTACTTGCCCCAGCTCCTGCCCACCTAGCAGTGTGACAGCATGCAAATGTGAGTAGATAAATAGGTGCCACTTCAGTGGAAAAGGTTAATACATTCCATATTTCCAAGGAGCCTGAGTGGCGTAGGAGGCTAATGCCTCCTACTAAGGCAGCATTTAACATCCAGCTGCCTGCAATTACTGCGAGTTCAATTCTCACCAGGCTCAAGGTCGACTCAGCCTTCCATCCTTTCTAAGGTGGGTAAAATGAGGACCAGGTTTTTGGGGGCAATAAGCTGACTTTGTATAAACTATACAAAAGTATGAAGGCTATTGCTTAACGCATTGTAAGCCGCCCTGAGTCTCTGGAGAAGGGCGGCATATAAAAATAAATAAATAAATAAAATAAATAAATATTTTCATATTGGCTACATGATGACTCTCAAACAATGCAGCCTTCCTTGACTGAGAATTGGAGATGCCCTCTTGAATTGGTCATGACAGGACAGGGAAAACCTTTAAACCTTTTAAATCTGTTGTCCAATGAGATGGGTTGATTTTGGCCCCTAGTTTCTTATAGCTTAATATTAGACAAGAAAAGCAAAAATAAAAAAACAAAAAAACCCTTTCCAAGGAGAATTGCATTCTATAACAGTATGATATACTGTACATATATACACTATGAAGTAGTGAATTATGCAGATTGTAGTAAAGAAACACAATGTTTGGAATAGTGCATTAGGTTCACAGAATATTTGTTGCAACCATCTTGTGCAGTTATCTGAGAAGCTTATGAATATTTTTCCTTTCTTGAATATAAAAGACTCATATAATAGAAATAATAGAAACATGCTTCATTTTATTTCTAACACTTTGGGGAGATCAACAAAACCAAAGCTGATAACAATAGAAATGAATACTGCTTGATCATTAGAAAAAAAAGGGAGCAAGACTTCTGTACGGTCTTTGACCTGCCTTCATATAATTAAGTCATTCTAAATCTTGGAATTTTCACTTTCCTCTTAGCAATACAATTTCAGCTATGAAATTCTTAACTAAAAATGGTCTCCTCAATGCATATTTCTGCTTCAAAAGCTTCTTGCTTAACAAGCTTAGAAGAAGAATCTCATGATAAATAGGAACAAAAGAGGATTGACGCTGAGTCTAATTTAGTGCATATCTTACGGTGATACTTGAACTGGTTTTTATTTTCTTTATATGGTCATGTTTACACCTGGTTTTATTTAGTTGAGTCCTCATTCTTAGAGACCATACCATGGAGATTGAAGTAGAGATGGAATAAGTTAATTGAAGTGGGGTTTTTTTTGAAGTGGATTTAGATTGCTTTGATTCTAATGGAGCATTAGTGGCTTTCTGATTGATCATCTTCATGTTCAGTGTTTATCCTATCCCTTCTTGGCTAAGTCCTTCACAGATAAACCAATGACACTTTCAGTTATGCTACAGGAAAGAATTAAGATAGATAGATAAATAGATATACAGTAGAATATGTATATGCAGAATATACATATTCTTAATTGCCATACTCTGCAAAACAAATAATTCCCTCAACACTGACAAACTATTTACTAAGTCTGCACTATTATTAATCTTCTCATCATTCCTATCATCCATCTCCTCCCACTTATGACTGTATGACTGTAACCTTGTTGCTTGTATCCTTACGATTTATATTGACTGTTTCCTAATATGATTTGATTGCTTATTTGTACCCTATGACTATCATTAAGTGTTGTACCTTATGATTCTTGACCAATGTATCTTTTCTTTTATGTACACTGAGAGCATATATGCACCAAGACAAATTCCTTCTGTGTCCAATCATACTTGGCCAATAAAGAATTCTATTCTATTCTATTCTATTCTATTCTATTCTATTCTATTCTATTCTATTCTATTCTATTCTATTCTATTCTATTCTATTCTTATTAGAGAATGAATCAACTGATATCCTTGGCTGCCCATAGAGGTTTAACCCAATACTTGTGTATAACCATATAAATGTATTTCTGTTTATGACTATGAAGTTTGTGATTAGAAAAATGTTATAGAGCAATTATTTGCTTTTCAGAGGTACACATTAAAAATGAACTTCATCTGATTTGGCAAATATGCCCATGAGTTTTCAAATACTTACTCTTTTATGTATTGGAAATCCTGTAATTCCTCTGGCTGGGAAATTCTGGAAGTATGCATATCTTAAAATTGCCAAGTTTGAAAAACACTGATTAAACAGTAAGAGCCAGTTGAAGTGGGAGCTGCAGGGCTTTTCCTTCCTGGAGGAAGGTTTGACGGTCCCCTCCAAGGGTATTAGAGTTATATTCTGCATTCTACATTCTGCAATAGCCTTTAAAGTCTACTCTGAATTCTAAAATGCTACAGTTTGCATAATGTTAAGAAATTCAGAATAAGAAAGAAATACAGACTGGAATTCTTTGCCAACATTGTATTATCTTAAACAAACATAGAATGATAGACTTGAACCCCAGCTATATCTATGTTCAGAAGTGAAATTCACTTTATAACCTTGAGAAAATAACTGAACTGGCATTTTATGTGGCATATAAAACAGAACCCCAAATGTCAATAGTGTGAATGTGCTCTTCATTAGTTAAGATGGTGGCATATTAAATAAGTTATATAAAACATTCTGATATTACAATCGGTAAATGAAATATTGATTTGTTTGTAATTTTAATGTGTCTTTATAAATATACTTTGAGCAACAAGAGCTGTAAGAGAGGCCAGAATCCCAGTGCCTAGGCAAGACATACAGTATATAAGCCTCTTGCTTAGGATCTGGTATTAATTGGCAACCTGTACTCCTACAGACAGTTTAAGCCTCTTCTTAAATACAGAGAATTGCAGCAGTAAGAGCTAATATGGGTAGTTGTTGATTTATGACCACAATTGGGAATAGAATTTCTGTTGTTAAGCAAGGCAGTTCTTTTTTTTTAATTTTTTTTTTATTTAAAACAATACATAAAAAAAAAAGAAATAGTCAAACAAATGATCGCGACAGGAACTTTACATGATATTTACACTTTCTACAGTATGTAGGTTTCAGTCAGATTTAACATATATTAAACATAATCCTGGTTATACTTGACTTTTTGGGCGTCTGTTGTTCAACCAAACGTACCATTTGTCCCAACATTGGAAATATACGGAGTCCTTTCGATCTCTCAATGCTTTAGTCAGTCTGTCGGCTTCCGCATAATCCAAAATTTTCTCCAAAATCAAATCTTCAGCCGGCAGGTCTTTCCCCTTCCAATGTTGGGCGAAACATATTCTTGCTGACGTGGTGATAAATACACACAGACACCATATATTTGTGCCTATGTTTTCCGCCTGATGTTCAGTAGATAGTACTCTGGTTTCAGAATTAGGTTATAACCTGTGATTTCCATGATCCATGCCTGTATAATTTTCCAGAATTCAGTCATCCTGGAGCAGGTCCACCACATGTGGAAATAGGTGCCAATCTCCCCACACTTCCAACAGTTTGGTGAGAGATTTGAATACATTTTAGAAAGACGAGCAGGTGGAAGGTGCCATCTATACAGTATCTTGTACACATTTTCTTTGTATGATGTTGCCCACAGGAATTTCATATGTTTAAGCCAGATTTCTTCCCATTTTGTCAAATCAATTGGATAGCCAATATTTCTCCCCCAGGCAATCATAGAGTCTTTAACTATTTCATCCCCTATCCAATAGTCTATTAAAAGTTTATATATCCTTGATAACATTTTGTCCTCTTTTCCTAGAATGATATTGTCCAGATCATGCTGATTCAAATTAATACCATCTTGTTCCCTATCTTTTTTAAATTTCGAGCAAATTTGGGCATAAGCCCACCAATCCAGTTGTCTTCCCTGCAACTCCAACTCATTTCTTGATTTCAGACTACCATGGGGGTCCAAAAGTTCCCAGTAAGAGAGATGATTTTCTTTGTTATATAGAGGCCTATACGTTATAGCTTCGAGTGGGACAAGCAAGGCAGTTCTTAAGCGAGTCACACCCAATGGTTATTACCTTTTTTATTTATTTATATCCAACTTTTAATAGTTTTATAAATAACTCAAGTCGGTGTACATAATCCAACACAATTTCCTCCTCCTATTTTCCCCACAATAACAACCCTTGAGATCAGTTGGGCTGAGACAGCTGGTTTTCATGTTTAGGCAGGACTAGAACTCATGGTCTCTGACTTTCTAGCCTGATGCCTTAACCACTAGGCCAAACTGGGTCACATTATTAAGGAAAGCATTGCAATTAAGTGAATCATCTGATTGTTAAGTGAATCCAGCTTCCCCCACTGACTTTACTTGTCAGGAGCTGGCTACGAAGCCTTTTGCAAATCCCATGTCCCTGAGCTGCATGTATCGTAAATACATGCTGCTTGCCAAGGGTCTGAATTTTTATCACATGACCATGAGAATGCTGGGATGGTTGTAAGTTCAAGGACTGATTGGGAGTCACTTTTTTCAGTGCCATTGTAACTTTGCATGGTCGCTAAATGAAAGGTTGTAAGCCAAGGACTACTTATCGTGTGGAAAAGATAAAAACATATCTGAGGAGTAGAGAAATTGCTCACATTTGTACTGATGGTCCTTTGGAACCAGCTCAACCAGCTAGTTTTAAGTTGTACTTACGTAATCAGAAAAAAACCATGCCTGTCTTAAAATATCCCATTGCTTGTATCCTTGCGATTTATATTGATATTGTTTCCTGATTGCTTATTTGTACCCTATGACTATCATTAAGTGTTGTACCTTATGATTCTTGATGAACGTATCTTTTCTTTTATGTACACTGAGAGCGTATGCACCAAGACAAACTCCTTGTGTGTCCAATCACACTTGGCCAATAAAAAAAATTCTATTCTATTCTATTCTATTCTATTCTATTCTATTCTATTCTATTCTATTCTATTCTATTCTATTCTATTCTATTCTATTCTATTCTATTCTATTCTATTCTTAAATAAGACTGCTTTTCAAGGAGTCCCATGTTATGAGAAATCATTCCTGAGATAATGGATTCTATTCTAAATTATTGTATAACTCCGTATTGAAGACCATATAGATTGTTTTCTCTCTACCCAGAACTTGTAAAAAAAGACATCTGGATATGCATTGGCTTTCTTCTTCTTTCTTTTTCTCTGAAGGCCTTCATTAATGAAGCCAGAATTCTCATGAATAAAATGCTTTAAAAGACTGAACACTAACATGGGGGGAGGGAAAGGGGAACGATAAAAGATCTTTGTATATGTCATCAAACAGTTGGATCTGGGTGCTGGAGAATGCAGGCTTTATTCAACGTTATTCATCAGATTGGCTGCATTTCCCAGTCCTTGAAATCATTTAATTACAGAATATTTTTAGTTACATATCTTGGCTAAGTGCTCTTCAGCATCATTCCTAAAATGTGGTCCTCCATCGACAAGGGCAAAGCGAAAGGTGAATGCAATAAAAATGCCATTGCTCAGTTCAAATAACATATTAGAAAAGCCCTTGCCAAGGTAAATGCAAAGTTTTTGTTTGTTGAATCCATTAAAAGGATGAAATTGAACTGGACTGCCATTGATATCATGTTTCCAGCATACTGTTCTGCTCTGGCTTAACTCTCTTTTACTTAAGATGAATGAAAAATACAGATATCTGTGAAGTTCTTCTTTCATTATCTATGGACCTCAAGCATTGTCACACTTTTTTGGGGGTATTTTTTTTGATATGGATGATTTCATCAATTCTAGAGAGTATTCAAACTTGTAATGGATTCCTGGAATAGAATACCAAACCATGCATATATGATGCAGCTACATCTGGAGAGGGAGAAATTTTGGTCATGAACCACTTTGCTTTCTTTTTAAAGACTTTCTTTCACTGCTGTTTCAGTGCAGAAAGAATGGAAGGTTCATGTAATAACTATACAAGATATAACCTAGAGTGCCATTGGGTAGGACAATTTTGATCTGGGACTGTTTCCAGGCCCTTAATAGAAGGCTCAGTTACTTAGGTTGGGTCATTGTTCACACTCTTCCAGCCCAGTGATGTATGAAAACATGGGTTTGCATAATATTGTCCTCAAAACTACCTTTAATTGTTTCCTGAGTTTTCAATTCCTGTGAAAATATCTATTTCTTTTTATTGTCTTCTCAGAATGCCATCTTTTTCTTGCTTTCGATTCTTATGTGGGCTTCTTCACTCATATTTATTGTTATAAATGATGGTTTATTTTGTCTGTTTTGTGTTTTGAGCTCATCTAAAGCCCCTTTACGTGATTTCCTTCTCTCAGAAAATATGTTGACATGAAATGAGCTGCCCCCATGACTGAGCTTTTCTGTATCTCAGCAAAGAGGCTGGACAATATTTGTGTACATTTGCAATTGAGGCAATTTCAGAGCAACAACTGATGGATTCCTAGCCATCCTCCCTTCTCCTTCCCGTTGGTCAATTTCTAATATGAACCTCCAACTCAGGGGTGAAATCCAGCAGGTTCTGGAGAACCGGTAGCGGAAATTTTGAGTAGTTCGGAGAACCGACAAATACCACCTCTGGCTGGTGCCAGAGTGGGATGGGAATGGAGATTTTGCAGTATCCTTCCCCTGCCATGCCCACCAAGCCACACCATGCCACACCCACCAAGCCACGCCCACAGAACCAGTAGTAAAAAATTTTGGATTTCACCACTGCTCTAACCCCAATCACTCTCCTGAATGTAAGTTGGGACAGGTTGAGGAACTTCTCCCACAGAATATCTGTCCATCTGTCTCCTTTCTGTCTGTCTGTATCTTACATGATTTCTCATCTTTTAAAACACAACTCTGAGTGGTTTACAACAATAATAAAAACAAAAATAGAAAAAAAATTCCAAGAAATCCAAGAAAACCCATCCTCTCCAATCCATCAATCTATACAATTCCTGGTCTCCAACTTTACCCTATCCTAGCACTTGTGGGAAAAGCCAGCTCTTTATGACTTTTTGGAAGGCCAAATGAGGGTCTGCCAGATTCTAGGGAGAAGGGGTTCCACAGGGTAAGGGTTCCCTCAGAAAAGGCACTTTTTCTAAGTCTCACTAGATGCTAATGTGCTACCTGGAGTGCATCTGCCTACCTAATTGGGTGAAAGGGAGCAAATACCATTAGAGAGAGATGATCCTGCAAATGGTGCCCCTGTCATGTAAGACTTTAATGATAATAGCCTGCACCTTGACTTGCACTCAGAAAGAAACTGGGACCTAATAGGGATTACACAGCAGCAGTGTAACACAGGTAGATTGATACATACTCATAATGTGAGCTGCTGCAATCTGGACCAATTTTAATTTCTGGGGAGTCTTCAAAGACAGCCTCATGCACATCATAATGCAATAGTCCAAGTGTGAAATGACCAAGGCATGATTGATCATGAGCATGGCCACCAAGTCCATGAATGGTTGCAATTGATGTGCGTATTTCTGCAAAGGTTGCCATGGCTGCTATCTGTTTTTTGAGCAAGGATGAGTCTAGGAACACCTTCAACTTGTGTACCAGGATCATCTGGTGATAATATATTACCAGATCTGGCATCGAGGGCACAGCCCCAAAGCCAGACTAGGGCTATGTTAAAACTAATCCCTTTCATCTAGATCCCCACAATATCAGCACTGAAATGACATCACATACCTGGCCAAGGATGGAGATGTATAATTGGGCATCATCAATATACTGATGATATTGCACCTCATGACATTGAACGACCTCACCCAGCAGTTTCATGTAGATGTTAAAGATGAATATGTTAAAAGATTTAATATCTTTACAGCACTGATTCCTGAGATTCCCAACATCTCAGGGACCTAGACTAACTCTCTCTCATGCTACCAACACCATCCACAGAGAAAAGAACAACCACAAACAATGCCTTCCATTCCCAATCCCTAAATCTGGTACAGAAGAATACCATGGAAAATGTATTTTCCTCCCACCTTTCAGATGGGATGATGGTGGGTGGCAGGATGCAAGCTGACAGAAAAAATGGATGCCCACAGCCTGTCCTTTGCCATATCTCAGCAACTAAGCCCAGGAGTTTGTTCCTTCAGAAAAAACAACATGGATTTCTTTCAGGAGAGTGATTTGTTCTCTATTTGCAGAACACGTCTACTGGCTAACCACAAAATGGGGGAGTCTGCTTTAGACAAACAAACAAATAACAAACATTCTCTGACCTCGAGTTGATTGGAATAGGTCCGTATATCAACACTGAATAAATAAAAGTAAAAAATATCCGAATTTCCATTCTACAAATCAATAAGCTACAGCAGGCTGTTGTATTGATATCTGCTACAAGGTTTTGATGGCAGTGGATGACAAGATTCTGAGGAAAGTACTTTGAAGTGGAATCCGTATGAGTCCTGTGGAGTCCTTTGGTTTGTTGATTTTCTCTGTGGTTGGTCTTTATGGTGGGTCTTCTGCAAGATCAATATCCCCATGACTGAACTACAAAATAAGGAGGAGTCTGTAGTCACAGTAACTCTGGCCAAGAAAGCAAAGGGATTGAAGGGATGGTTATGTAGCAGATCAGTTTGTAAATTGCTTTCTAACAATTCTTCTCCATGTGACCTAGAGTGCCCAAAAGGTTGGGACTACTGTTTTAAAAGACTTCAACAGACAAGCAGAAATTCTGGTTTTCCAAAAAAGCTTCACTAAAGAAATTCTGGAATCACAAACGAACATGAACATGAAAGCAAGTTTGTTTCCTGTTTATAGATGAACAGTGAGTCTTTAAATAGTCTATCAGCCCAAACCTATTGTTAAAATAAAATATGTGGGAGGAAAAGAAGAATTCTGGACTCTTGTTCTAATCCTCAACCATCACTCCTAAATCTCTGGAAATAAGGAAGCCAACTATCTCCTTATGTAGGGTTTGATGACTTAAAGTATTTCAAACCAGCTTTAAAGATAGGGTGAAGAAGAGACAAAAAAAGAAAAATCTCCTTCTCATCCCTACTTGAGATTGTGGTTGTTTGTTAAGCCAGTCCTCTTGAAAAACAACCTTAATTTTAGAAGTTTAAGCTATAGGATCACTGATTTCTTTGTCTTCTGAATGAAAACTGACAGATCTATAGATCCTCTCCTGTAATGCCTGGAGGTTCTTTGGGTTTTTACTGGTTTCATTAAAGGCAAGTGAGCTAATCCTCCAACAATGTAGGATCAGTAGTCAAGCATCCCAAAGGCTCACTGTACATCCAGCATCCACAACCAACTGGTTCTCATTAACAGTGGGGAATATTCCCTCTGTCCTTGACTTGCAAGGCAGTCTGATTTGCTGCTTTGGCTGGTAGAAAATTTCATGTATTTAATCGTTATCTTCCTCTTTCTCTCACAAGAGGGGTACTTCGGTTTGTAGTCTGTTGTTTTCTGGGGTCTTTTCAAATCATTGCAACCCTTGAGGTTCCTCAACCATCAAGCAAGCAAGCAAGCAAGCTCTCTTTCATATGCAACCAGCCAATCTCAAGCCATCCTCTTTTGCTTTCACTCTGGAATCTTGTGTCCTTAGCTCAAAGTTATTTAAAATAAGCCCCCCCCCCCCACACACAATAGATTATTAATATTCTAGAAAAGCAATAGTGCAAAACAAAACAAAATCATGGAGTTTAGGAGTTCAAACTCCCTCAAAGCCCCAAGTCAAAATGATATCCCCGAATGGCAATTCATATCAACTGAATAGGGAGTCATGTCCTTTTCTTAATGGACTTCTGGTGGTAGTGGGAGCTAGGCAGATTGTTGGTCCTACCATGTCATTCCCAGGCTCCTCCCCAATGTGCACGGGATTGTTTGTATGGGGAATTATGATTTAGGAGAAGAGCACAAGAACTTCTCCTTCAACTAAAACCAGCTTGAAGCTTCAGCAGTGGGTTAGTGGTAAAGTCTGAGCACATGGCCCTGAGATGTCTCTCAAGATGTCTTTTGTGATGGTAAACAGTTCATGAGGGCAAGCCTACCACCTCAAGCCTTCCACCTCTTTTCCTAATAGCTCAAACTTCTCCATCTGAACAGGTCTCATGACAGCAGTTCCCTTATAATGTCTTCTTTGGAATTGGGCAGCCATATAAATTTTCTAAATCAGTCAACAAACAAACAAACAAATAAACAAACAAACATCTTAACTGACTGGATTGCACTTTTCTGTGCATTTATAAAGTATAATAGAGCTGTGGAGGTGCAGTAGATAGAGTGCAGTACTGCAGGCTACTTCTGCTGATCACCGGCTGCCAGCAGTTTGGCAGATCGAATCTCACCAGGCTCAAGGTTGACTCAGCCTTCCATCCTTCTGAGGTGAGTAAAATGAGGACCCAGATTGTTGGGGGCAATATGCTGACTCTGTAAACCACTTAGAGTGGGCTGTAAAGCAGTATATAAATCTAAGTGCTATTGCTATTGCTATAATTTTGATTCTGATATCATTCACCTTTTGTGAAAAGTTTGGATATATGTAACCTGAAGCAGGTGTGTTGATAGTAATGATTTTGGTAAAACTCTGTTAACCTATTTCCTGCTTTTATCCAATCAAAATTTCCCTGTATTTCCAGGAATCTCAATTTTTCCAATGTGTTCATTCCACCCATTAGTTATACTCTATCCTTTTGGAGCATGTGATATGAGTGGATAATAGACTAGAAAAAAAACACAATTATGCTTTGCAGATTTGAGGGAAATAAAAGAAATAGAAATTAATGGACAAGATGATGGATGGGATGAAACAAAGTATTGGAATTTTCTTTTGGAAGACCTACAAATGATTGCTATGGACAGGTTGAGATGGTATGCAATTGTCCATGCATTGACTGGATGACTCTCAGCTCCTTGTCCCGCACAGCATGGAGACAGCAATAAAACACAGCTGGACACATCAATTGTGAGTGAATCCTGGTTTAATGCTTCGTCAGATATGAGACAACGTCAAGCCTCAAAATCCTTCAAAGTTGGCGCTATGAGCATCCACCTCATAGCGCCTTATATCCCCATTCCCCACCTCTTTCGTAATGATCGTCTGTGTTAATAGTCTGTAATTGCGTTTCCGGCGTTTTCTTCAGTTCTTGCACTAATCTGGCTATCCTAGCCCGACGCACTTCCACCCCCTTGTGTGTGTCGCGTTTCCCACCACCCATCTATCATCGTGTGAATTTAGCGCAGGATTCCGTGAGTTATATCTGTCCCCAAGCCTCCACCGTTCGTCCTTCCCATCCCGTCCGTATGTTGAGCACGCCAGGCTCGACAGCTGAGCCCATTTCAGACACTTAATGAACAGCTCCAACTGTTTAATATCAGTCAGAGAACTGGAGTAGTATTTAAGATGTGAAACTAGGACATGGAAACTCAGCTTAAAGTCACTCATTTTCAGACTAATGTGATTCACATATACAGTAGTTTCTGGGCTCTGTGAAGTATAACAGGAGGAGGAAGAGATCTTGAACACAAAGTATTTGTGGTATTTCAAGGTATTTCTCCTTGAACACAAAGGCAGAAGAGACAGCCCACAAATCAGTAAGTCAGAATTATTATTTCCTTAAAAATGTCCTCCAAAATTATGATTTGAAGAAAAACTATAAACACTGAGCTACTGTGACTAGCGTTGTATCCCATGATTCAGCCAAAGCAACCAGAAAATACAAATGTGACTACTGTTTTAAAAATGTAGGAAGCTTTCAGGAATAACTAAACCAGCAAGTGATATCCCTAACAGAAAAAAATATCAGTTATTTAGATTCCATTGATGCTATCAGGAATACAACATGAATTTTTCATACTCCTTCTAGCTTTCAGAGCTTAGCTTTCTCTTTTAGATTGTCACATTTATTTAATCAATATTCTTGCTAAGGATTTCATGCTCTCTGTCTGCATATGGAACTTCTTCCATTTTTCTCTAAGAGTCTTTGACAACACAAACTATATGCAATTCTAATTCACCTTTTTGAAGCATGGCCTCTCGTCCATCGTATTTGATTGTCTAAAACTGGCATACATTCAACAATGCAATCCAAAGAAAAGCTAGTAAAACAGAAGCTGTCCTTAAGATGGGGTGGACGATTATTTTATTCCATGTGGTGTCTCCGAACTCTTTCCATCAATAACCCCTGCATTTTCCATGCCTTTTTTTCCTTAATGAGCTTTTAAGGGAAAGAGAAAGGACAGGAAAGCCATGGAAAATATGGAAAACTTCAAGGGACAAGCAGAGCTGCCTGAATCCTTTATGAATGAGGGCCCATTCCAGAATTAAATACAATAGTTTTAAACTTTCACTTCTTTATTTTCATTGGTGACCAGAAATGAAATGAGCTGGGTAAACAGGTTAAGCTAACCAATATATCTGACTATACTCATTTTATATGAATACAACTCAGTGAAATAATGTTTGGAAATCAGAGCCATTTAAGTGGGGACAATCACAGGAATGTTATTGGTTATTTATACATTAGATTACACCTTTCCTTTACTCAAGGTAATGTACAGAGATCCTTTTCCTTTATACTTTTCCTCCAACAACAATCTTGTCTTGAATGAATGCAAATATATGTGTCCCAGAATAATGTTGTAGGCTCCAACACTGGGACCAGAGTTTAGTTTTCCAAGCTTTGAATGTATCTGCTGGAGAGAAGTTCCCTGAGAATCATGGGCTCCAGCATGAGTCTGAAAGCTTGGAAGACTAAACATCTAGTCCTGGTGACCGACTCAGATTAGCTTCTGCAACAATCTTGTCAATTAGATTAGCATGTGTGAGAGAAAGTGCCTGGCCTAAAGTCATTCACTAAACTTCCATGGCTTCCACTGGACTTGATCCAGTGTCTCCCTGGTTTTAAAGTTATACCTTATGATATTCTGCATCAGTAGCAGGTTACAATTTTGGCTGCTACCAGTTCGCTCGCAGGCACGCGTGTGCCCAAATGTGCGCACACTGCTTCTGTGCATGTGCAGAAGCTTCTGTGCATGCGCAGAGACATCCAAGCAGGTGGGCAGAGCCTCCCGCCACCGCTACTGGTTTGCCCAATTCGGGGCAAACCGGTAGCAACCCACCACTGTTCGGTATGCACAATCACAATGCTAATCACAATATCTTATATACAAATTTATGCCCATAGAAGGAGCAGCAGAATTTTCCTTATCTATGAGTTCTACCTTCCAAATAATCAGGCATGTAAATACTATAGAATAAATTATAAAACAAACCATGTATAAAATAGTTCCAGCACTATAATTGTCAAATGTTAGATCAGCATTTACTATTGTAATGCAAGAGCCACTAAAATGCTATCCAGTATTTAGTGCTGTGAAAAATCTATATCTATATCTATATCTATATCTATATCTATATCTATATCTATATCTATATCTATATCTATCTCTATCTATATCTATATCATCTATCTATATCATCTATATCTATATCTATATCTATATGTATCTATATCTATATCTACATTATCTCTCATTATCTATTGATTTATCATCTGTCTATCATGCCTGCCTGCCTGCCTGCCTGCCTGCCTGCCTGCCTGCCTGCCTGCCTGCCTGTCTATCTATCTATCTATCTATCTATCATCTGTCTATCATCTTATTTTGACTATACTTATTTAATAAAATGGAAAATAAATTGCATTTGATTTGATTTTAATTTCATGGGAGAAGAATTTATATAGGGCTCCTGAAAGTGATAGAACTTGTATGAGTGCATCAAAAATCACTCTGTAAGAAGACAAAAAACCCCATGAATGTTTATATGAAACAGTAACATTTTCCACTATACAATAAATCCAAGATAAGCTCAAGAATACTACTAGAAGAATATCTAGGAAACAGAAATCTTATGTAGGAAATACCTCAGGAAGACAGAAATTATTTTTGAGTAAATTTATTTACCAGCAAATTTTTGTGTGAATAATGTTATTGTATGATTTTATTTTTTTGCAAAATACAAGTTTTGTATATTGTTAGAAACAGCAGCAGTTCTCATAAAACTGTTCTGATAAGATTCACTTCAAGATAATCACCTTCATGTCAAGGTCATTCCATGGACATGGTCACCCAGTTTTCTTGGCAGCAATACTGAAGTGGTTTGCCATTGCTTCTTTTCAGAATGCTTTTTTGATTTTCCACCTAGTTCTGGGACCTATCCATTATTGAGGAGAGTATGGAAAATTAATCAGTAACTTGACTTGATTCTCCATTATTCATAGCAATACCATTTCACTTAGAAGATAAGAAATTAATAAGAACCAATATAGGCCCCATGTTAAAAGCCATCATTAGAAGCTTGCATCAATTGAAATCATACTTTGATTTTCAGTCTGATTCTTGCCTCCACTGATTCTTTGATTGTCCCCTATTTACACAGGAGGTTACACAGAGGTATCATGTTCATGATTTAATAAATCTGTCACTATTGAATAGATATTTTAGAGAAAATGAAGACAACTCCTAGTCTGATTCCAGATAAAAATGTAAAACGTGTTTTTTCTTAAATTGTATAGATTATATTAATTAAAATTATTAAGAGAAATCATTATCCCTAAATAAAATTAAGAGTTTAATAGTAAGGGGATCTTATCAATTTCATATTTTTAGAGCAGTCACACAATGGTTATTATTGGCTTTCTGAACAATGTTACCTCATCAATGGGGGGTAGCCTACAGGCTGTGAGTTTGACACCCCTGTTTTATAATGTAAGACAGAGGTCCTCAACCTTTTCTTCACCACAGGCCATGGCCACGGACCACCAAGACTTAACTCAAGATTTAAATCATAACATTTCTTCAAGCCTTCACAGATCCCCAGTGATGAGATCGCGGCCCCCCAGGGATCTGCGGACCATAGGTTGAGAACCACTGGTGTAAGGGAATACTCCATAGAATGTCTGGTTGGCCACTATGAGTAACAAAATGCTGGATTCAGATGTCCCGAGTCACAATTACATTGTTATGACATTGTATGAAGAAGCCATCACAAGTTACATGAGGTATTAGGGTCAAAGCCACCAAATTGAGATTTTTTTCATTATTTGGAAAGGTACCATTTGCCTCCCCTTCTGGAACATTATTTTACAAGAATATTTTAGGAAGTACAGAGTGATGGGAGTTCTCTAGTTTAATGCCTTTCTGACAGTGGTGAAATCTAAAATTTGTTACTACCGGTTCTGTGGGCGTGGCTTGGTGGTGGTGGGTAATGTGACTAGGTGGGCGTGGCCAACTTTTTTTTTTTACTTTTAAAACCATTTTTTCTACAACCTCTACATCGGCAGAGGCTTTTTTCTTTTAAAAGGCTCTGATGATCCCAGCTGAGTTGCCTGATCAGCAGAAGCTTTTTTTCTTTTAAAAGCCTCTGCTGATCAGGCAACTCAGCTGGGATCGTCAGAGGCTTTTAAAAGCATTTTTTCTACAACCTCTTTGGCTGATGAAAAAAAGCCTCTGATGATCGCGCGACTTAGCTGGGCATGGGGGTGGGCAGGGATTTTTGCTACCGGTTCTCTGAATCACCCGCCTCCATCACTACCAGATCAGGCACCCCTGCTTCCTGACCAAAATTCAGATCCACAGCCCCTGTAATCTATGACATTAGCTCTCCTTCCCACTCTGTCTCTTCTTCAATGCTGCCGGCTAGAGTGTAGAATTTCTTGACTACTGTATATGTAGAGTGCTCTGATTTATCATTAATCATTAATTACATTATTTTGCATTTATAGGTAAACAGATCAATACAGACAATGATTTATGCAGTGCTTTTAGAGTGCCCTGTATCAAACAGGACATTAGAATAGCTGTTAATTTTTTTTCAAATACTGAGCAACCACTTGGTACACAGAGAGGTATTTCCAATCTTTATATCATTCTTGGTTTCACATGGATTTTTTTTTTTTTTACTATTTCCTATAGATTGACTTTTCCCCTTCTCAGTGCCAATAATGTATGTGCATGAGGGGTGAGGATGGGATAGCAATAGCAATAGCACTTAGACTAATATACCGCTTCACAGTGCTTTACAGCCCTCTCTAAGCAGTTTACAGAGTCAGCATATTGCCCTCAAAGATTTGCATTCACATTTTACCCATCTTGGAAAGATGGAAGGCTGAGACAACCTTGAGCCTGGTGAGATTTAAATTGCCAAATTGCAGTCAGCTGGCAGTCAGCAGAAGTAGCCTGCAGTACTGCCCTCTAACCACTGTGTCCTTATGGGATGGGGACATTTTTGCTTTGTATGATTTATAAAGCAAATGATATGATTTACTCTAGCAACTCTTTAAAAAAAAACTCTAACAATTTGAGTGACTATGAAGACAATGAAATCACAAATACATTAGACTCTCTGTGGATGTTAAAAAGGTGACAAATAGAGAACAAAATAAGTTTTATTATAAAATATAATTTGTCTACATAATTCTCAACCAACCATTTATTCACATTATTATATATTCACAGTAATGATTTCACAGTGAATGCTCTGTGTTGTCTTTCACTGCAGAACATGTTGCACACATGCCTGTTTTTAAACCTTTTCCTGGAGAACCAGAATCACTGTATTGGAAGAAGCTACTCAGGCTATTAAATCCAGTCCCCTGATCAGTGTAAGAATCCAAATTAAAGGATCCCAAGAGAGACCTGATAAACCACTTCTCTTCCTGTTGGCATTTCACTTTTGAACTGCTGGTACTAGTAGAAGGATTCTTCTAATCTTGAACTGGCCTTTGTCTTCTCATAGTTTTAAGACAGTTATTCCATGTCCTACATTTTCAGATAGAGAACAGTCTTGACTTACTTCTTGGGGACATCCTCTTGCATACCTAAAGACTATTCAGTGCTCTGCTATTTCATTTCCTTGGCTAAAACTTTTATAAAAGACAACTGATTCTCCTATGCCTTCTTCCACCTTCTGAAGAACATTCTTAGCACTACTACTTCATGTAAATTGCAATTTGCTTTCAGAAGTGGGTGAATGATTCAAGATACCAGTTCAAGTGCTGCTTTTATTGATTCTTCCACTTAGTTCAACCAAGGTACACTTGATAGCATCCCTAAGTTAATTACCTAGGATTTCTGTGCAAATATGGATATTCTGAATATATATTACACATTTTTTTGGTTTCTTTTGAAAAAAATTGTATCCTTCAACTGCTAAATTACTACTCTGAAAACACTTCTGCAATTCTCAAGTGCACCTATCAAAGCATGTTTACCTTTGTGTAATTAGAGGTCACATTGATCTTGTTTATTTCCCATACTCTGAAGATTAGTGATTTAATAGGCCCTAGTATAATTTCACACACTCTTAGTCTCATAGTTCACAAGTTCTTAATAAAAGCTCTTCCTTCTTGGTTTTTAATTTCAGTTTAAAGTCCCCCTAATCAAATTCAATTTATGGTCAAGTGCACATTTCCTAAACTTTGTGAGCTTGAGGCCAGCAACTCATCATTAAATTCATCTCCAGCCAGCAATCTGTTATCCAAACAAGCATGGTCTGATAAACCACATTTCTCCTGAAAAATCATTTCCATGGTCTGTAATTCACCTGAAACTTTTTTCCATGTTTTTAGTCTTCTTCCATGGATTGGAAGGATGGATGTGATATCATAGAAACCCTGGGTTCTTCAGCTTCGTCCTTTGAACTTCAAAGTCTAAAATGATTTGGTTATAGCCCCTCCACTATGTGAATGTCAGACTCAAGTCCAAAGATAACAGAGTGAAATCCAATTGAGTCCAATCCTTTATTTGCTTAAGTGAAAGAGACGGAATCTTGCCAAATTAAAGCTATAACACTTTACTTTGATATGTGTATCCTGGGTGATTCTAGAATAGGACTACCCTAGGAGGCTTTCCCCTCCTCCCACATCCAGCTTGGGACTGTGCAGTCTCTTAATTTGGGCTCCTCTCTGGAATGTTCTGCTTCCTCCTTGGAAAAGGTCTGTGTTGCTAAGACTCCTCTCCACTGCTTCTTCTGGTGCACATTTTATCATGTGGAAAAGCAGGAAGGGAATACTTTCAGCATCTGTATAACATGCCTAAGGAGTGACCCTAATATATTGTTGCCTGGTTCTTAGTTAGAAAAGGATAACTTTTCAATTAATAAGAAGCATGCAACAAAGGAACATAATTATTCTGATACTGATGAGGTGTTGGAAGACCACAGCCAGGCACCAAGTCCAATAAGGCAGCAATTGAGAAGAATAGAACAAAATAGGTCTTTGCCACTTCTAGGACAATAGAAGCACTGTTGTATTTTCTGAACTTTCTGGAATGAGAATGGGGTTTAGTACTATTTAAAAAGGGCCTGATGTATCTCAGGTTACAGGAACAGTGTCTCCAACCAGTGGGTTCAGGTCCTGTGTGCTGTTATTGCAGGATCTTGGAATTTATACGGCCTTTGATTTGGCTTGTTTGATGACTGGTTTCAGCAAAACCTTAGTGCTGACATTTAGGCATAATCCATCCTTGCCAAATAACTCATAATATAAAATATGCTTCTGAGTTCCAATAGTGAAGAATATCTTCTGGATCTCTTAGTTTCTGGCTTATGGCTCTTGTTAAGCAGGCCTGCAGTGAGTTGAAATAGATTTCCCATGAACATTTGCATTTTTCCCCATTCTTGGGAAAATGTAGTAGCACATTCAGAAAGGACTCATAGTATTTATTATACTAAACTGTATCTAATACAATGTGTGATTCACTTATAGCAGGGAGGTGACATTGCAATATCAAATCTTTCCTTCTGTATCTCTGGAAACTTTTTGGATCACTACTATTGAAATTCCACTTGCATAATATAGGGCCATTTTTATTACTTGGACTTCCCCTCCCCCAAATGTGTGCAGCCCCTAATCATAAGGAGATTGGCCACACTAATTTATGGCATCCAGTGTTGTGATATTTCATTACAGTGTCTAGTTTAGATGGCTTAAAAAATAGCCTAGACAAATTGCTGGAGGGTTGCTCTGTAAATAACTATTAACCTAGCCAATTATAGGTGTCACAATATCCTTGAATAACAAATTACTGGAGGTGGAACAATCAGCAGAAAGGCCTGTCACCTTCACAACCTACCTATGAACTTGCTATTCTATGATCAACTCCATATTGTTACAAGTCTTCATTCATTCAGAATTAATGGGGCTTTGTGGACCTTTATATCCATTTTATAAATACTGGCATGGTTTTCATCTTCCAGATGAAAAACAATTTTCTTCAATGGAAATGAGAATAAGAGGCAGACATTTTGTCAGTTCTGTTAGGCAGAGTGACCTTGGGAGGTTGATTAGAACTTTCTCAGAAATGAGCACATCCTTTTCCTTCTGGGACTTTATTTTCTAAGAAACCTTATAGAATAGAATAGAATAGAATAGAATAGAATAGAATAGAATAGAATAGAATAGAATAGAATAGAATAGAATAGAATAGAATTCTTTATTGGCCCAGTGTGATTGGACACACAAGGAATTAGTCTTTGGTGCATATGCTGTCGCGATCCACTCGACACCTCACCTCGCTGCTACGATCGAGGATTCAGCCACTACAGTCAACAGCAACCAGGGAGGAGGGTTTTAGCGACGGGAGTGTCGGAGACTGTCTACGCTGCTACACGGTGGTGGGGGTGCTTTAGATAACATAGTGGCGGCCGGGGAGAGGGATTATTGTTTGCCTTCTCGCTGTAAGGTTCAAGGACGGCGGCACATGCGCAGTAGACCCGGAAGGGCGGTGATCATTAATACCTCGCTAGCGCGCTATTTAAAAGGTGTTGGGAGGCAGCCGCTCCCAACGCCGACTTTGTGTATCCGCATACCGTCAGCTGTGAAGGATTGTGCCAATAAAGAAGTTGCAGCAAGCCGTGGTTACGCGTGCTCCTTTCTCCTTTTCACACGGACACGCAACGCAGAGTTGATAGAAAGTCGGCGTTCCTCCTCGCATTCAGCGGTGGTCAGCGGCATGGCAGAGGGTGCAGCAGCTGAGACCCCGGTGACCGAGGAGGAGTTAGATGCGGACATAGAGGGCTTATCAGAGAACCTGGCTTCTGAGGAACTGGAACTGACAGTCGTACGCCCGAAGGAGGCCATGCCCCAGGCGGGTGTTGTTACCCCCCCCTTCGGACGAGTGCCATTCCCGAGGTGAGAAAGATTTGCCAGGACAGTGGTTGTCATTCCCCCCTAACCTGAACGGCGTGTCGTTCCAGGGGTGGAGGGAACACAGGTGGACAGAGGAAGACGACTATGATATGAGCCATTCTACTGGGCTGGGAGCGTCCACGCTGGATATTTTACGGGAGAAGTTCGGTGAGGCAAGCTTCCGGGATGCCCCCTCGTGGCAGCCATGGATACCGGAGGCACGACCCTGGCAGGGACAAAGAGCACCTCACAGCGCCTCGGAGCTGCGTTTTCATCTGGCGAGCCCGAAGTTGCGTATTGGGGAGGGGACGCCACGGCTCGAGTATCGCGACCAAGGAGCGACTAGTTCTGCCCCGGTTGTGTCCCATATGGGCCCGCGGGCCCAAGACAGGGAAGGAGATAGAGCAGGTGGCCCATGCCTCAACCAGCAGGGGTCGCGAGGACACAGTCGCCAGCAGAGAGATAGCCACTGCAGGAGTGGTGCTGGGGATGCCCAGGATGTTAGACCGATGGCCCCAAGGCCCGGATGGGGTCCTGGCCCGTGGCACGCCCAGCAGCAGTTGTGGGGCCCTCCTCCCCTACAAGCCACATTCGACGGTAGTCCCGACAGGGTCTCGTTATTCTTGAGTCTGATACTCAGTTATATGGACTTGTATGGTCATCTTTTCCCGTCGCAATGGTCTATGGTGGTGGCTATCACCACTGTTCTGTCGGCCGAAGCGGCAGATTGGGTCGCCGACTTACATAGCGACCACGCCAAGGAATTGGCTGATGTGGGGCTCTTTTTAGAGGCGTTGCGTTGTCGCTTTGAAGATCAGTCATGCACCCAATTATTAGAAGGCGAGTTGGTGGCGTTGAAACAAGGGGGCCGGCCTGCCAGGCAATACGTCAAGTAGTTTCGGGCCGTGGCAGGCCGATTACGTGCATGGCCTGAACGTTTACTCATCCATCAATTCCGCCTAGGTCTAGATTGGGAGTTGAGACAAGCGTGTGTGTACAGAGGACTACCACCCAAACTCACAGAATGGTTTAAGGCTGCAGTGGATCTAGATGTAGGTTTACGGGAGTTTAGGCCCCGAGGGGTGGCTGGTTTCTCCACAGCCACACGACGCAGCGGTGATAGGCCCGTGGGGGCACGGGGGGTGGGATCTTCCCCCCTCGCTCTCTCCTCCCCGTCGGGAGGGGTGCAATCCGATGTTTCAGGTGCAACCAACTCGGTCATCGTGCCGCTGATTGTCCTATACCTCCTGTGTCGGCTGTTACTCCAAGACGCCGTCGTCCACAGGGAAAGGTTGAGAATGGGTCTGCTCTTCATCAGACTGGTCCAAAGGGGCCACACCTACACCGGCATCAGTATCTACGCGTAGCACGGCGTCAGATTCGAGACCCCTTCCGCTCCAAGGGTACTCCAGTGGCCTCAGACAGCAGTGAAGACGATGCAACTGGAGACCCCATGGTGAGTGGCCCGATACGACCTTTTGTGATACCTGTGGTCCTGAAACACTTACACACAGCAGGAAGGGTGGAACGAGATGCCCTTATTGATTCTGGATGTACTCGATGTCTCCTGCAGAAATCTATAGCCTTAGAACTGGGTTTACGAATGGTGCCCTTAAGGATCCCCATACGGTTCGAACAGATGGATGGGTCATTATTGGGGGGCAAGCCAGCGACCCAGGTAACCGAGCCGGTCCGTCTGGAAGTGGGGGACCATTGGGAAAAGATCCGCTTTGTGGTTGTTGATACTATGGTAGAACCCCTTATTCTCGGCCTAGCTTGGTTAGACAAGTGGAGGCCGACCATATGGTGGGAGGGCGGTTACCGGAAGTTACGCCTGGGACTTGGTCCTGATCCTGTCCCCGAGGAATCGAGTGGGAGAGCAGAGGAGGAGGGGGATGCAGTACACAAACAGTCACCGAGTGGGTACCCCGTAGAATATAGTGATCTGTCGGCGGTCTTTGACGAAGAGGAATGTGAGATGCTACCCCCCCATAGGCCAACAGATTGTGCCATTGAACTAAAACCAGGGGTCCGTTTGCCGAAACCCCACATGTACGCCATGACGAAACCAGAGTTAGAGGAATTAAGGTGATACATTGATAAGAATCTAGCCAGAGGTTTCATTCAGCCCAGCAGGTCCCACATGGCGGCGCCCGTCCTGTTCCGAGAAAAGAAGGATGGCGGGTTACGTTTATGTGTGGACTTTCAAGGCCTGAATGCTGTCTGTGTTGAGCATTTATATCCCCTGCCTCTCATGAAAGACCTTTTGGCTACTCTGTCAACCGGAAAGGTGTTTACGAAACTAGACCTGCGTGAGGCTTACTATCGAGTCCGAATTAGGCCTGGTGATGAATGGAAGACTACTTTTAACTGTCCCCTGGGCAGTTATAAGTTTAGGGTAATGCCATTTGGTTTACAGGGAGCACCAGCCGTCTTCATGCAGGTAATAAACGAAGTCCTGCATGAATTTCTCTATCGAGGTGTTCTCGTCTACTTGGACGACATTTTAATCTACACCAAGACTATGGAGGAACATATAATATTGGTACGACAGGTGCTTACGAAATTGTTACAGGCAAAACTATTAGTAAAACTGTCGAAATGCGAATTCCACTGCACCAAGCTAGATTATTTAGGTTATAGGATTTCTGGCGATGGAATAGAAATGGATCCCAAGAAAGTGCAGGCGGTGCTGGACTGGCAAGCACCGAAAACACGAAAACAATTACAAAGTTTTCTCGGTTTTGCGAACTTTTATCGCCAGTTCATACCCGCGTTTGCGCAAATAGCTCTTCCATTAACGAACTTGCTCCACACAAAGGACACAGGCCAGAAAGTACGGCCTGGGCAAGTGGTAGCCTGGTCCCCTGAATGTCAGCGAGCTTTCGATGGATTAAAGACTCTGTTCTCACAAGCTCCAATCCTTAGGCATACAGATCCCACTTTGCCATTCGTGGTGCAGGCCGATGCCAGCGATGTAGCTGTGGGGACGGTCCTTATGCAAAGAACCACAACAACTGGGTTAGTCCCTTGTGCATACACGTCTCGTAAGTTGACCCCCAGAGAAAGGCGTTGGGCTATATGGGAAAAAGAGGCATTTGCTGTTAGGTGGGCTTTACTCACCTGGCGGCATCTACTGGAGGGCAGTGGGAAAAGGTTTGAGGTGTGGACGGACCATAAAAACCTGGAAGCACTGCAAACCCCAAGACGCCTATCACCAAAACAAGTGAGGTGGGCGCAATACTTTCAACGCTTCGACTTTGAACTCAAATATATCCCGGGGGGGGGAAGAACTTCTTAGCGGATGCTTTATCGCGTCTCCCTCAATATAAGAGTAAGAAGGAACAAGTCGTACAAGCATTGATGCCGGGGGTTCAACAGGCGGGTCGAACGTCCCATAATGGACCACTACAGTGGGAGAAGGAACTAAAGGATGCTCTAGCATCAGATACATGGCTGGCAGAACATAAGCAAGCTGTAACACATAGGAATGGTTTTGCCTGGATGGGAAGCAAAATGTACGTTCCCCTAGCTCTGCGATTGAATATAATACACAAGTGTCATGATGTGAAAACCGCTGGTCACTTCGGCTTCCTCAAAACACTCCACCTAGTATGACGTCAATTTTGGTGGCCCCGTATGAGAAAGGAGATAGAGGACTATGTAAAAAGCTGTAAAGTGTGCGCGAGTGCTAAACCCCGGCCTGGAAAGCCTCTCGGCCTTCTACAATCCGTGGCAGAACCAAATCAACCATGGGAGGAGATCGCTATGGATTTCATAGTGGATCTCCCAGAAAACAACAGATATAACGTTATATGGACTGTAATAGATCTCTTCTCAAAACAGGCCCACTTCATACCATGTCGTGGGTTACCTTCTGCCCGGAAACTGTCCAAAATGTTCCTAGTACACATTTACCGGTTACATGGTGCACCTCGCCATATTATCTCGGACAGGGGTGTCCAGTTCACCTCGAAATTCTGGCGTACCTTTGTAACCATGATCGGTTCGTCACAGGGATTAAGTTCTGGGTTCCACCCGAGTACCAATGGCGCAGCGGAACGAGCGAATGCTATGATAGAATGCTATTTACAGTGTTATGTCTCATACCAACAAACAGATTGGTCAGAATTACTCCCTTTCGCCGAAGTTGCTTACAATAATACGGTTCATGGGAGTACAAGGGTTACCCCGTTCCATGCAGTCTCTGGTAAAGAATTTTCCGCCATCCCAGAACTCGATGTGCAATCCCAAGAACAGCTGGTACCTGGTACCTGGGCCGGCCACATCGGGAGGGGGTGGCCTCATATAAAAAAGGCTCTGGAGAAAGCAACACTAGTGCAAAAACACCAAGCTGACAGGCGGAGAGCGGAACATAAGCCATTTGTAGTTGGAGACAGAGTATACCTTTCCACCAAATACCTAAAACTACGAACACCGAGTCGTAAATTGAGTCCTAAATACTTAGGCCCATTCCCTGTTATAAAGGTCATTAATCCAGTCACAGTGGAGCTCAAATTACTGCCGTTAGTCGGTAAGATCCACCCTGTGTTCCATAGTAGCCTATTGAAGCCCGTAGATGTAGTTCGGGAACCAGTGAGCAAGCCCGGCCCGGTAAGGGATAACCGGTATGAGGTGGAACAAGTCCTAGATTCCAAACTGAGTAGGGGGAAGCTCAAATATTTACTTAAGTGGAAGGGATATCCTTTTGAAGAGGCATCGTGGGTAGCCGCTACCGATATAGAGGCTAATCGCTTGCTGAATCAGTTCCATAGAAAGTATCCCCATAAGCTGGGGCCCCGGAGTGCGGACCTAAAACCCTGATTTACAATTAACATGTCTCTTTGTGTCTTTCAGGAGGGCCCCTGGTAGGGGGAGCCGCCTGTCGCGATCCACTCGACACCTCACCTCGCTGCTACGATCGAGGATTCAGCTGCTACGGTCAACAGCAACCAGGGAGGGGGGTTTTAGCGACGGGAGTGTCGGAAACTGTCTATGCTGCTACACGGTGGTGGGGGTGCTTTAGATAACATAGGCGTTCGGACACGGTGGCGGCCGGGGAGAGGGATTATTGTTTGCCTTCTCGCTGTAATGGGTTCAAGGACGGCGGCGCATGCGCAGTAGACCCGGAAGGGCGGTGGTCATTAATACCTCGCTAGCGCGCTATTTAAAAGGCTTTGGGAGGCAGCCGCTCCCAACGCCGACTTTGTGTATCTGCATACCGTCAGCTTTGCCGTGCAGCGTGTGAAGGATAGTGCCAATAAAGAAGTTGCAGCAAGCCATGGTTATGCGTGCTCCTTTCTCCTTTTCACACGGACACGCAATGCAGAGTTGATATATGCTCTCAGTGTACATAAAAAGACAAGATACATTAGTCAAGAATCACAGGGCACAACACCCAGTGACAGTCATAGGGTACAAATAAGCAATCAAATCATACTAGGAAACAATCAATATAAATATAAATCGCAAGGATATAAGCAACAAATTACAGTTATGCAGTCACAAGTGGGAGGAGATGGACAACAGGAACAATGAGAAGACCAATAGCAATAGTAATGCAGCCTTAGTGAATAGTTTGACAGTTTGAGGGAATTATTTGTTTAGCAGAGTGATGGCGTTCAGGAAAAAACTGTTCTTGTTTCTAGTTGTCTTGGTGTGCAGTGTCCTATAGTTTTGAGGGTAGAAGTTGAAACAATTTATGTCCAGGATGCAAGGGGTCTGTAAATATTTTCACAACTCTCTTTTTGACTCATGCAGTATACAGGACCTCAATGGAAGGCAGGTTTGTAGTAATTGGTTTTTTTTTTTTTTGCAGTTCTAATTATCCTCTGAAGTCTGTGTCTGTCTTGTTGGGTTGCAGAACCAAACCAGGCAGTTATAGAGGTGCAGATGACAGACTCAATAGTTCCAGACTCAATAGTTCCTCTGTAGAATACCGAATACTCTGTAGATAACGAAATAGAAGACATTAGTTCAACTTTCACACAAGCCACAAGCCACTAGAAAAATTTCCATGAATGAAAATCTTGTTTGACCTTTACAAGGAGCAATTTATGTCTGTCTGTCTGTCTGTCTGTCTGTCTTTAGGTCAGTCTTGACTCCTGTGACTGCCTGGACAAATCCTTGCAGTTTTCTTGGCAAAGGTCCCCCCACCCCACAGAAGTGGCTTGCTATTGCCTGCTTTCTAGGGATGAGAGAGAATGACTGGCCCAAGTCACTCAGCTGGCATTGTACTTAAGGAGGACTAGAGCTCATAGTCTCCTGATTTCTAGCATGGTACATTAATCACTACCGAACTGACTCTCTACAAGGAGGCATTAGGAACACTGAAAAAAGAAAGATATTTCTTTATAATGCTTTGAACAATTGGTGTCCTATAGAAACACAATAAAAAAGTATTTGTAATGAATAAGAAATGATGTAAAAATGCATGTGCAATGTACTGCAATGATATGTATTAGTTGCCTCAATCATTGTTTCTGTTAGCAGTGTTAGCATTGTTAAGAACAATTAAAATGAGACGTATTAAGATAAGGAAAAACAATGGTCACTCAAAATCTTCAACTTGGCCAAAAGCCTGCTAAAAAGGAATGGACTGAAGCACCAGGAAAATAAATTATATTCAAACCTTGGAAATAAAGGATTCTAGAATTGGGGGAGGGGAGAGGTCCTAGTATGCAGGCTTGCATTTTAGTCTAGTTCTCACTTATTTCACATGGGGATGGAAGCTGCAGCAAGCATGGGTCAAACCAAACAGACAGAGTGTCAGGGTTCCAAGTAACACCCCTAACCAATGAAGACCCCAAGGCCAGCAGTTCCTCAAAGTTCCATTTTATTAGAGATGTCATATTGGCACATCTGGGAAAACCCGAATCTGAAAGCCTTTGGGTTTTCAGGAAGTCAAAGTCCCTTCCCCTGCACCCACATGTCCATCACATGGCCCAATCAAGCCACCGTCCCAACTGGAGATGTTCCCCCAGTCACGCCTCTCCAGGTGCAGGCTGAATGTCCTTGACTCCCAGAGAAAGGAACGTTGTTATGGCTATATATCTCCACCAACTCCATGCAAACCCCCTCCCATTTTCCCACAGCACTAAATGTGGCAGCCCTGAACATCCAAAGAAAAAGATGGCCTCCAGGGCTGACACAGAGTTATTTTAAAAAGACAATCTCTTGCTGAATATTTACAGTGGAGAGGAAAGGAGAGGAGAAAAAAAGCTGAATAAGAATCAACTGGCCATTGAAACATCAGAAGAGTCCAAGGAATAGACAGTTTCAAGGAATGATAGCATAAAGTCATTTTTTTATGCTCTATACTGTGTATCTCTGCATTACGCATAATTTTATAGTGCTATAAATGTTTCACATGACAACCATTTCCCTATCTTTGAAGGAGCCAAATTGATTCTCTTTCACAATTGTTTTGCCTTTTAGCTTGATAATTTTATATTTAGGAATATTTCCGTAATGGTATGCCAAAATGACCTCATCCTAACGGCTGTAACTTTCCAATTTTTTCTTGGATTTTAATAATTGGAGTTGCATTAACTATTTCCATGACCCCAAGATTGCTTATTGAGAGAGTTTTCATAGCTTTATTTCTGGAGCTGGAATTTCACGTGTAAAGTTTTTTTTTAAAGAGCTCTTAGGTGAATACTCTCCTGACCATGTAATTTGTTCATATTAACTTGTCATATATGTTATGTCAATAAAGTAGATGACATCCAATGTTTGCTAGAGGGGAAAAAAAAATAAGTTAGGCATCAGTTTCCTGTATGTGGAAGATTGGGAATTGATTCGCGGTGGCACAGTGGTTAGAGTGCAGTACTGCAGGCTACTTCTGCTGACTGCAGATGCCTGCAGTTTGGCAGTTCAAGTCTCACCAGGCTCAAGGTTGACTCATCCTTCCCTCCTTCCGAGGTGGGAAGACCCAGATTGATGGGGGCAATATGCTGACTCTGTAAACCACTTAGAGAGGGCTGTAAAGCCCTATAAAGTGGTATATAAGTCTAAGTGCTATTGCTAAGTGCTGTTCTTAGAATGGCTATGATTACAAGGAGATAGAGTGAATGAGATCCCAGAGACAGGAAACCCTAATAATCCACCTCAATAATCTACCTAGGTTTTCAACCTTCTCTGACTATAGATGAGAACAATAATGGTTTAGGTTCCCATCAAAGCATGGTTTTATTCTTCCATGAATCCTTAGCTCCAGAATATATGAAGAAATGGGCAAATGTTAATAAGTGAATTAGTTGTTGATTTATTTTATTTATTGGCTGCAATGGATTCTGGGTGTCACACAAATTAACTCTGATGGACCCTAGGTGGTGCACAAATTAAAAAAGACATACAAACAATTAAAAATATTAACTCAGAAGGATTTAATGTATAGATCACTTATTTGTTAGCTATCAGTGTTTTAAAATACAATTCAAGGAGATGACTTCAGCCTGGGCTACCTGAAGGAATCTATTTCTCAGTATGAATGCATTTGATTATAAATGTTCATCTATCAGGTCATATCCTTTCTTCTGTATATGTTTCTTCTGTATTGTGGATCTTATCTTGTTTGGACTTGTACCAAGTCACTGGACTCCAAACATTCTTCTTCATCCTGACTCCTGCCTTAAACTGGTAGTTAAGGATGGTAGGTGTTATTTTTGAGTTGTGTTTTACAGTGTAAGGTTGTTTTGAATTTTGTTGTCATTTGGCTGTTTTGGATCCTTTTGCAGGTAAATTAAAATAAGCACATAAGTAACAAAATGCTGATCTATCTTTTTTTCACTTGAAATCAAATGTACACACATCCCTCTTCAAAATATTCAAGATGCAGGAACACTTGTTGGGGTGGGTTGGAAAAATCAAGTTGGCAGCAGTGCATTTTTTAAAAAAATGGAGGGGGGGAGAAATTGAGTGCATTGGCACCACCCTCACAACTTTTTTGACACACCCTTTCACCCACCATGGACACCCCTGTTAAGAAGGCCAGCCAGGAAATAATTTGATTCAAAGAGTATAAATCATAGGCAGAGTGATTGCACAGAAGGACTTTGCTTTCAATTTACTGGTTGCTGCACAATAGGACTTTAGAGAAATCATGGCAGCTGGAAGTTTCAATCAATCAAGAATAGAGCTGGAAGGAACCTTGGAGAACTTCTAGTCTAGCCCCTGTTCAAGCAGGATATCCTAAACCGGGGGGTGTCAAATCCAATTTCATTGAGGACCACCTCAGGGTTGTGTTTGACTTGGGGGGCTGGATGGGAGTGGCCAGGGTGGGCATGGCCAGCTCAATGTCACTCGTGTTGGGGGCATCTGTGGTGGCCCAGGTGGTGCTGCGGTGGCCCACTGCAGGAGGCCATCACAGTGGAAAAACAGCTTGGGAGGGCTCCATGCACCCCCCCCCCCCGCCACCGAGCTCCGTTTTCACTGGCAGAGGCTGGTCCTTCGTTGTTTTCAGGGCCGCTCCATGGGCCAGATCTAAGCACCCTGCCTCAGTGGTGAAATCTAAAATTTGTTACTACCGGTTCTGTGGGTGTGGCTTAGTGGGGGGGGGTTAATGTGATTGGGTGGGCATGGCCAATTTTTAAAAAAACTTTTAAAACCATTCTGTGAAGAGGTTGTAAAAAAAATGCTTTTAAAAGGCTCTGACAATCCCAGCTGAGTTGCCTGATCAGCAGAGGCTTTTTTTCTTTTAAATGCCTCTGACGATCAGGCAACTCAGCTGGGATTGTCAGAGCCTTTTAAAAGAAAAAAAGCCTCTGCCGATCAGGCAACTCAGCTTGGATCGTTAGAGGCATTTAAAAGAAAAAACCCTTTTTTTCTTTTAAATGCCTCTGACGATCCAAGCTGAGTTGCCTGATCAGCAGACACTTTTTTTCTTTTAAAAGCCTTTGAAGATCCCAGCTGAGCCGCGTGATCTTCAGAGGCTTTTTTTTTTTTACTTTGAAAAGCATTTTTTTGGCCAAAGAGGTTGTAGAAAAAATGCTTTTAAAAGTAAAAAAAAAAAAACCTCTGATGATTGTGCGGCACAGATGGGCATGAGAGGGGGCAGGGATTTTTGCTATCGGTTTTCCAAACCACCCGCTTCCATCGCTACCGGATTGGGCGATCCAGTCCGAACTGGGAGCATTTCACCCCTGCCCTGCCTGCTGTATCCGGCCGGTGGGCTTTGAGTTGACACCCCTGCCCTAAACCATTTCAGGCAAGTGACTGTCTAGTCTCTTCTTAAAAATCTCCAGTGATGAAGTACCCACAACTTCTGAGGGCAGCTGTTTCACTGGTTAATTGTCCTCACTGTTATGAAGTTTCTCCTTAATTCCATGTTGCATTTTTAATCCAACTTGTGGGGTTTTGCAAGAGATCTTTAAAAGCAGTCCTATGTTCAACACATGAATCAAGCCAGAACATAAAACCATTAGTTAAAGAATATTCGTTCGTAAAACTCATACTCCAGTCTTGCTCTCTCTTGCCTTCCACTGAGCCTTCATTGTAAAGATCCTGAGATTGACTACCTTCTTCAGATTCCTTTCTGGAGTGACACCCTTTGTATGGGGAAAGATGCAGTTTTGTTCCCATCCTCTGAAGATCTGGGCAAAATGAATTGTATGAAATCAGCTGGCTGAACAATCATTACATTTTTCCATTTAGCCTTTTGTTTTTAAATCATAATCTGTCATTATTCATTACTGAACCAGCCACAACTTCTTTTTAAAAGGTTGATTCTGCTACCAGGATATTGAATTCAGCACAGTTAATGCCTGCTCAGGAGGAGGCAGGGAGATAAGGCAATTGACAAAGCAACTGAGATATTCCAGCTTGCATGACGAAAAGCCAGATCAGAGAAAGTAAACAATGTTTCCACCTTTTCTCTGACCTTCTTTCTGCAGACTAATGATAGGCTTTTGCAATTTGATCAAAAGTTAAGATTATGCACTTTTCTCCCATTCCAACCATTGAAATAAAGAACTGATTTCATTTTTAGTGGCTTTTTCTTCTTCTTCATCGCATTATTAAATTCATTTCACAAGATTGGCTATTCTATACACGGCCTCAAAGTAACTGTGCAGCTCATGTTGACTAACGTGAGGAAACCAGAATCTGCAAGATAGTAGGCACTATTGCTTGATATTGTATGATGTAACGGGCATAATTTTTTTTAAAAAAAGAATTGTGTCATAATCTCACCAGGTCTCATTTCAATTTAATTTTAAAGATCAGTGTGTGCCATCTAGAGGTTTCATGGCTGCCACAGCATCTGATGCCTTTGAGCTACAAGTTATATCATTGTTGTTGTTGTTGTTGTTTTAAAAAAATTGATTTATATGCCGCCCTTCTCCAGAGACTCAGGGCGGCTTACAATGTGTTAAGCAATAGCCTTCATACTTTTGTATATTTTATATAAAGTCAGCTTATTGCCCCCACAAACCGGGTCCTCATTTTATCTACCTTAGAAAGGATGGAAGGCTGAGTCAATCTTGAGCCTGGTGAGAATTGAACTCGCAGTAATTGCAGGCAGCTGGAAGCTAAATACTACCTTTAACAGTAGCATTAGTCTGCTGTGCCACTCAGGCTCCTTCTCCTTCTCTTCTCCTTCTCCTTCTTCTTCTTCTTCCACCTTTCCTAGCATCAGAGCCTTCTCTAGAAAGATGGGTCTTTGCAGAATGTTCCATTAGACATTAGATCTGCCTATATTACTTTATATATTGTGCCAATGGATTACTTAGGATTCTTCGCGTAACAGCCTTACCCTGCTATCTTTGGTGTGAAACTAGCAAGAAATGAAACTCTCTTATGAAATTTCTTTCAAGACTTGAGTCGTTTTTATGCTATTCTTTACTTTGTGGGCTATCCAGAGTTGGTTTGAGTTGGGCAGTATCAAAATCAAGTCAACAAACAAATACATAAGCAAGTTTACTAGTCAAGTGATTGGTCTGGATGGATGGCAGTTCATTTATCCTCAAGGCATAGTTAGCAGGTCATCCTTGTATTGGGACAAGGAGAATATAGGGACGAGTGTAGAAATCTGATTGGTAGATTTCTCTGCTTCCATGGGTGAGTGTTTCAGGATGTATGGTTATTATCAATACATATTTTGATTGAGCCCCCTTTCCACTGATTCCTTGTTTATTTTTTATTTATTTATTTGTCAAGTATGTATTAGATAATATATATAAGTATAAGCATGTATTGAATACGTAAAATGAATACAAATAAAGAGAATATTAGGACAGGGATGGTAGGCATGTTGGCACGCTTATGCACGCCCCTTACACACCTCTTAGGAATGGGGTGAGGTCAACAGTAGACAGTCTTAGGTTAAAATTTTGGGGGTTTTGGAATGAAACCACAGAGGCAGGTAGTGCATTCCAGGCATTGACCACTCTGTTGCCGAAGTCATATTTTCTGCAATCGAGTTTGGAGCGGTTCACTTTAAGTTTGTATCTATTGTGTGCTTGTGTATTGTTGTGGTTGAAGCTGAAGTAGTCATTGACAGGTTGGACATTGTAGCAGATAATTTTATGAGCTACGCTTAGGTCATACCGAAGGCAGCATAGTTCTAAGTTTTCTAAAATCACCATAATAATTATTATATTTATATAATATAATATTATTTTTATATAATATTATTATGGTGATCTACACCTTCCTGTATGACCCATCCACAGTAAACTGAAAGAGAGTAAGCACTAAAGGAAAGATTACAATTTTTTCATTCTTTGACTAGAAGGGAAACCTGTCAGTTCTACATGAAATGAAAGAAACCTCCTCTGTTTCACCATTCCACCAATGAATCTATCAAGCAAATGGGATGGAGTGGGGGAAGGGCAACCTTTCCACCATTCCACTGGGGAGCTTTAAAAAGTTTTTTAAAAGGTACAGCACTTCAGCAGTCTAGCAGCCCAGGGTGTAGAGAGTCACTGGAATGGAAAATGCATTCCTGCCACATTGTCCAGATCTTTTGGGGCAGAAGGATTTGGAGGATGAGTCCTGGTGGCACAGTGGTTAAAATTCATGGCTTGGGACCAGATTATCTGAGGGACCATCTCTTGCTGGTCACATTTACCCAACCCACTAGAGCAGGGATGCAAGGAATGTTGCAGTTCCCATCATGTAGGGTGTTGTGGTCCTGCCAAGCTGGCAGCGGAGTCGGACAGCGATAAGGCTGAGGAAGAACATGGGCCAGTCCTGGAGGCTGGGGAAGGCCCGGATGAGGGCTCTGCATCCGAGGCAGAGATGGGGCCAGGGCCATCGGGGAGTGATGTGAGGACTCTGGAGCCTCCAGAGACTGACAGTAGAGAGGCAGAGGAACAGGAGGAGCCTGTTCTTAGTGCAAGTATGAGAAGAGCTGCCAGAAGGCAAGAGCAGCTAAAGCAAAGAGAACGATTCGGGAGTAGGGCCAAGAGATGATTGGCCCCTCCCATAAGGCTTAAAAGACCAGCAACGGCTCTTGGGCTCTTTGTCGGAAAACAACGTTGATAGACTTGTTCTTCTCTTGCTGCATTTATCTCTTGTCGGCGTCTTCTGCTTCTGAACTTTTGCCAAGAGAAGCCTTTGGCAGTTTGCCTAATTATACCAAGGTTGGTGATTAGACTGAAGAATTTGTGTTATGAAGAATTTGTTTTAATTTAATTTGGACTACGGTGAGAATGAGTTAATTCACAGCTGTTCTAATAAAGTCTGTTTGTTTTGGAACTGTTTGTGTCTAATACTACCTACTTGGGCTTAGTATTGGGGAATAGGGGGAGAATGTAGGGATGAGACATCCACATAGAGGGCAGAAGTGTCTGCCAATGCTGAGGAGCCACAATATGACAGTCCTGGTGTCTGAACGGTCCTTTTATCTTTAACCAAGAAGACGTGAGAAATTGGAAACCTTATATTTCAGAAGATACAACAAGCCTTCTGGAAGGTTTCTATGATAACATAGTGAGGTTGCCAAAGGGTGTGGCTGAAATAGTTGCTAATTTGTGAAGGTGAAGGATGAGAATGAAAATGGAAAGCTGATGGGAAGCCAGCTGCTCCTTTTCCTAACCTCAAAACTCTTCTTCCTGCTGATATTTCACTGCCAAAATATGGCCATTTTCCCAGCTAAATTTAGATGTTGCAGTCTTGCGATGCTCCAGATAGAAGCATTAGAAGCTGTATGCAGGATGTGGGTTTCCCAGCCTTGATCTGTGAGAAAAAGGGGCTGCAGCTGATGGTGGCTGTAACCAGACCCCAAAGTAGGTAGTTTGCAGTATTGTCTGGCTCCTTTCCTTGTGTGTCATCTGTCCCATCTCTATCTCTATTCCCAGAAGAAGGCTTACACCGTCTGCCTGATAATGCCGAGGGTTGCATCAAATGACTCATATGAACTTTATGTCAGTCAAAGCATGGGGCATGAAATTAGTCTCATAACAAAGGCCACTGTCTACCTCACGACATTTTTATACCACACGAATCAGGGAAGCAGTTTTAAAATGACCTGCAATCTTTTTCACTTCTGTCAACTCAAAAACATTGACAACAAGGAGTGAAAAAAATCGATGCCTTTCCCTAAATTGCATCACTCCTTAGGAACACAAATCCCCTCACTCCTAATCAATGCAAATGGGAAAGGAAAGGAACCCAGCAGTTTGGATCTTGTAAAGAAAATGAGGATCTAGGAGAATCCTTGACTGTATCCCTTAGTGACTGAGTTGCCGATCCCCATTATGGTTACTGAATGAGGATTACTTGCACTTATTTGCTTTCATTAATGGTTGGCTTTTCGGAGATTATTTTATTAAAATAATAAATTTTATTTTATTTTATTTTTAAAAAATCCTGCTTTTCAATGAAGATTTACAATTGCTTTAGTATTTAGAATAGCCTTAGTATTTTTTTTTGAAAAAAAAGAAACAAGAGTTAGTCATTGCAATAAAAATCATATTTCCTTTCTGCATGTACAATATAAATCTATGAAAAGATGATGCAGTTACACTAACATGGATTTTGAAAATAATTGCCAGCCAATAGGTAATGTTTGGAACAACCAAAGCTGAATATGTCACAGGAAAGAGGATTGTGGGTTTTTGCTTCTCGCTTGAAATCTAGGACATGAACTGTACCTTGCAAGAATGCCAAATCATACATAGCTAATCATAAATCATACATAAAATGGAAGTGGGGGGAGGTCCCCTTTTAAACTTAACTGCAGCATGAACTGTTGGTATTTCAAATGGCAGTTTAGAAGGGATTAATATTTCCATAACACAGGCTGGTAGAGATTTAGCATTTTTATATAATTACATGTTTTCACTCAGACCAACTCATTAACTTTTATTGCTTAAGAAAATGACTGGTACTTTGTTGGCTTTGTTCTTTGACCTCAGATTCTTTCCATCAGCCTTGATCTGCTTGTGTAGGCATGAACTAGGCATTCCTCCCTCCATCCTCCCAAAGGGATGCTATCTGCTCACAACCCATTACTGGTGAAAGAATTTTCCTTATCAGATATCATACGAGGCTGACAAATATAGTGAATTCTCTGTAGATGGGATTCCACAACAAACTGTTAGAATAAAGGAAATTGTTAGGTGGATTGTCAAGTTTTATATGAACAATAAGATTAGATTAATGGATGGTTTTTGGCTTTTCAGGCTTTTCTGCATTTAAAAAGCCAAAAGCCATCCATTAATTTAATCTGTCCATATAAAATTTTAAAATTAAAATAAAATTATTTCTGCTCTTGAGGTAGCTGTTTTGTTGCCCAGCCTCTATCTCCGTACCGCACAGTGGAAAATTTGATGAGGGAGAAGAAATTATCTTGCCCCCTAATTCTCAGATGTTCTAGTGGAAGATGTGGCTACCTCAAATTGTACATAACCAGATGAGTACAATTGCTACCATCTTGATGCCATAAAAGTAAAAAGACTATGAAATTGGCAGGGATTCTTAAAACAGAAAAAATTGGAGACATTTGATGAAATGGGTGTGGTTGCACAGAACTCTCAGATAAACTGAAAAAAACAAAAGAATAAGTTTAAGAAAAATGGAGAAAGCATTCAGATCTGGAGTCTATAAGGATGTGGCATGGAAGGCTAAGGTTCAGAATGACCAGAGAATTTCAACAAATTCCTCAAGAAACAAAAAAGTTAGATGCACAAGTACAAGATAGGTAGTACAAGGTTCAAAAATAGTACTTGAAAAAAGGATCTGGGTATCCTGATAGACCTCAGATTAAGCATAAACCAGGTGCAGCTGTCAAAACAGCCAATGCCATATTGCATCAATAGAATTGTGGTATAGAGATAAATCAGTCCTACAAGACAAACCAGATGGAAATAGATGCCAAATGGCCTAAAACTACTTTTATTAGAATAACTATAGTAACAGACTCCTGTAGGTCTGAACGTACTTCCCCTATTCCCTCTTTTATCTTCCTACATATTAGGAAGGGTATATCTATCTTTGCATGGGCTTAAACCACATTTATGTCTTTGTTGTTTTGATAACAGGTTGTCCCACTCTTTGTCAATTCCATCCTCTGTGCTCTCTACATGATCATAGGAGGTAATATTGGGCAGGCTGTGTGAGGATTACTATATCCAATTCTAGGTGTCACAATGAGAATGCTGAGGAACAGGAAAAAGTGCAGAGAAGATAATAAGGGACTTATGGGGTAAATTTTATGGACACTGGTTTAAAACAACGTATGTTTAGTCTTAAATAAAAGAAGTTTAAGGTAAGACATTATACCTTTCTTCCAGTATTTGAAGGTCTGTCATAGGAAAAAAATATTCTCCACAATGTCCAGCTATAGGACAAATCCCATTGAGTGGGGAGAAATGCCAGTGAGTGGATGTTTTAAGAAGGAGATCTAAACTAGAGGTAATGATTTCATGACTGTGAAATATATTAAGCAGTGGAATAGTCTGTTTCCCTTATTCATGGATGCTTTATCACTGGAAGTTTCCAAGTAAAACTGGATAGCCATTTGTTTGGGATAGTGTGGGGATTTCTAGTCCTGGATTGGACTAGAATACTTCCAAGTAGCCTTTAAACCCTATTATTCAATGATCCTTAGAAGGAATGGAATTCATAATAGGTCCAAATGTATCCTCTGTAAAGCCTTACAAATATTTTTCCTCTACTCAGATATTATTGCTGTTTGTAGCCAATGCCTTCTGCCTTGTTTAATGACATAACTCAGACTTTCCAAATGCATTGCAAGGCAGCCTATACATTCCTTCAATAGTTTTGCTTCCCCAGGTTTATAGACCAGCTAGAAAGAAGGTAGCTATTACAGAAAACCTTTATCAGTATGGCTATTTTATGATTTGGTGACCAATATTTTCCTCTGGGAGTAGAGTCAGATTTTATTGGTTCGATTTATTTATTTATTGGTTCGATTTATATGCTGCCTTCTCCGGAGACTCAGGGCGGCTTACAATGCGTTAAGCAATAGCCTTCATACTTTTGTATATACCTGCTTAGTAGGGCTTTTGCCCCCCCCCCAAGCGGTGTTCTTTTTTATACAAAGTCAGCTTATTGCCCGCACAAACCGGGTCCTCATTTTACCTACCTCGAAAGGATGGAAGGCTGAGTCAACCTTGAGCCTGGTGAGATTTGAATTTGCAGTAATTGCAGGCAGCTGGTGTTACTTAACAGCACTTTAGTCTGCTGCGCCACCAAGGCTCATATTTGTTCTATTTCTGTTTGTGGCAGCTTGAAATATACATATCGTTAAATGTGTCTGGCTGTAACCCAATGTCTATGTTTCTTGGACAAAAGATGATGACGCCCATTTTCAAGGTTCATGAAATCAATTTAGTTCCAAAGGAAGAGGTTATATGAGGTAAACTGAAGCCTGAATTTCTCTCTAAGGGACAAACTGTCTTTCAGCTGACTTGAGATGCTGAAGAGTCACAAGCACTGAGGGTTAGTCTTGCTGAGAGCATAATCCATGGACAAAGTCTAAGAGAAACCCATATTTCAAAGCACATCGAATTAATTCCTCAGTGTATCAAATTGAGAAGCTAGAGAAGAAACATGGCTCCTGCAACCTGAAGTGAAATCTTTTAAACCCTACTATTAGAATAGAATAGAATAGAATTGTTTATTGGCCAAGTGTGATTGGACACACAAGGAATTTGTCTTTGGTGTATATGCTGTCAGTGTACAAAAGGAGAATAAAATACATTCATCAAGAATAAAAAGATACAACACTTAGTGATAATCAAGGTTACTAATAAGGTATCAAATTGTACTAGGAAACAAATAAAAACAATATAAATTGAAAGATACAAGCAACATGGTTATAGTAATAAGTGGGAAGAGATAGATACTAGTAAGGAAGAGAAGAATAGTAATAATACAGTCTTAATAAATTATTTGACAGTGTTGTGGGAATTAATTGTTAAGCAGAGTGATGGCATTTGGGAAAAAACTGTCCTTGTGTCTAGTTATTCTGGTGTGCCGTGCCCTATAGTGTCATTTTGAGGGTAGGAGTTGAAACAATTTATGTCCAGGATGTGAGGGATCTGTAGATATTTTCACAGCCCTCTTTTTGACTCGTGCAGTATACAGATTCTCAATGGAAGGCAGGTTGGTAGCAATTGTTTTTTCTGCAGTTCTAATTATCTGTTGAAGTCTGTGTTTGTCTTGTTTGGTTGCAGAGCCAAACCAGACAGTTATGGAGGTGCAGTTGACAGACTCAATAATTCCTCTATAGAACTGGATCAGCAGCTTTTTGGGCAGTTTGAGCTTTCTGAGTTGGCGGAGCCTTTACTAATGAAAAGTTTGCTTTTTTTTTCCCCTTCAGGGAGGCAGTTCCAAACCTAGCAGAAGGCTAGCATCTGGGACTCCTTAGGACTGGATATGGACCTGAACTCCTTCAGAAAATCAGTAGGGTAATTTCTGCATCCTTAGGATGCAGATGCCACCCTTGTATACAGAGGAATCACTGGTCAAGCATCACAGGAGCATTCTATATGTCACTCACATCTGAAGCAATCTGTTCATACCTGGGTCACTCAAATCTGAAACAATCTGTTCATACCTGGCTAATTTTTATCTTTGACATCCTACTGTAATTATTTCATAATTCACGGAATAGGGACTCTGTCAAATATATGTGTACAAATACCTTTCAAAGGATTGGAGGCCTGATCTGTTTCTGTCTGCCCACTTAATAGAGTAACAGGAACTATTTATAATTTTGCTAATTCTGTCACAGTGCGTCTGCGGAGAGTCAATGTGGTCCTTCTCAATTTCTTCTCCACAAATACTGTAGTTGCAGGTGCTGTTTAGACTAATGAGAATTATGTCAATATAGATCAGGCAGGCCTGCAATTTCTAAGCCAAAAGAACATATGACTTTTTACAGGTTATGTGAGGTGAATATTATGTGCCATCTCCCATTGGTTAATTTTTCAGAGTACAAATAGAAATTGAAATGCACTTAATACTCCCTCCCATAAATAATGCTTTATTATTATGAAACATCCATATACACTTGGCATGAGCAAGTTATGGATTTTTAAAATTCCTATATGGTCATTTTACAATATGAAGAAAAAAAAATCAATAATAGGCAAAATTTTAAAAGACGAATTTCTATATTAAATGACAATTAGGCACAGTAGAGTAGAGGTACTTTATGTCATGTTGTATTTCTGACTTACAACTTCAGTTGATGATATTTGCAGCTTGGCATAGCTCCGAACTAATTCAAAATTCTGGGAGAAAACAACTTCCACATACATTCTTAGCTTGTTTTAAATTTTCAGTCTTTCTTATCATCTCTGATAGCCTACAGCATAATAAAGCCCGTGAAAATGAATTTTAGTATTTTAATGGAATAGCTAATTAGTAACACCTCTTTTTTTCATTAAACTGATTATAATTATAGAGCAATGGACTGATGCATAATAAGGCTGGGCAAAGCTTCAAAGAGGTGCTTTAATTTAACAAATTCATTGAAACAGATTCCCAAATCAAAAGAGAAATCTGCTTAAAAGCAGCAAATGAAACCAGAAGGCTTCAAAATACTTTGTAGTCTTTTGCAGTGTGTCAGAAATGACTTTTTGGCTGTTCTGGGTTGCTTACAGATGATATACGATGTTGCATCTATGGAGAATGTGGAGTGAGGAACTACTTAATATTGACATAGTGGACTGATGAGTTTTAGCTTCTAAGATGCCCCACCTATCAAGTTTTGGAAGAGTAATAAGGCTCACATGTTTTGGAGTTTTATTCAGTTTCTCAGCTTCCAGCTTCTTGAATGTGGTCAGGTATAAGTCTTAATTTTGCTCTTTTCTGTGTTAAATCCATGCCATACTTCTCTGTTGATTCAACTCTCCATATTTTGAATTGTGCAGGATTGAGGTAGGTTTAGCTCTTGACAATGAGTGAAAAGATCCTAGACTAACACTTACCAGCACAGGCTAAAATGTTTAGGACTCTCAAAATAGGTGTGACAAGGCTACAAATCTATTTATTTATCAAATTTATTTGCCATCCATCTCACCATTCACTTTTTCTGTGCCAGCCATTTTCAGTCTGGCGATTTGTCTCATGATATCTGTATGCTGCTTCTGCTGCTGTGCTTCCAGCAAACCTCAACCCTGGCATAAGCAAATTATAAATTGATCTACTCAAGAAGGAGCCAGGCTTATCATCTACCTATGCTAACCCACCCAGCATTCCAGAAAACACCATAATAGTAACAGTATAACAGAGTTGAAAAAGACCTTGGAAGTCTTCTAGTCCAACCTCCTTCTCAAGCAGGAGACCCTATACTAGGTTGAACAAATAGCTTTTACACTTTGGGGTTGAGAGGTAGGAAATCCCAAGGTTCTGATTTGCAGGCAGGGTTTTTTTTGGAGAAAGTGAGTGGGTGTTATACAGTGGAAAGGACTTTGCTATTGTAAAACTAAAGTCACACCTCTGTCCCAAATGGAATTTTGAGTCAACCAGGTACCCATGCTTGATTATGAGAGCTCCTCCATTAGATGAGCCTTTGGGTGATAGGTGAGAGCTTTTTTTTTTCATTTTTTTTTCATTTCATTTGCAAGTGGGGGAAATGTGAATAGCAGAGAGAAATGAGGAAAAAGAGTTTGTAACAGGAGAGACAGAGGGAAGGGGGGTGGTCAGAAAGGAGAGGCAGAGAAAAAGGTGGTGGGGGGGAAGAGTTTGAAGAAGAGTTTGCAGCTTTATTATTTTCCGTCACAATACAGTAGTATCTTGGTACTCAACTGCTTTAAAAATCATTGAATTTGGCACTCAACACAATTTGTAGCAAAGATTTTGCCCCATTACTCATCGTTTGTTGGGTACTCAACACACAAGTTAGAATCTGTCTGGGTCAGCTACCTTGTGACTCACCACATTATTCCTTACAGAAAAAAAAAAAGTTTGCTACGCATCATTTTTGATGCCTCCCGGAACTAATTAATGATGAATTCTGAGGTACCACTGTAGTTCTAGTCAGTTATGTTACAGGATGCTACACATAGCATGCTGTAATAACATGTGGGACTTCAGGTGTCACAAGTCTTTACTATAGTAAGATGAATAGTTACACTGTTAACTTTTTTCATTCTTTGCTCCTAAACTTTTCCTTTCCAGTTTTGAAATTCTAGGAACAGAGAAGTTCTTTGAGCAGCTAATAAAAAAAGCAAAAACTCGACATACTCTCTGATTTTAAGAAGCCTGCATCCTTAATCAGAAAGGGCAAATTGACAGGATTTACTGAAAATAAATATGTGATTGTTCTTTAATACCGCACCAAGCTCAGAAAAGAAAATGGAAAAGCAAGACCTTACCTTTAAAGCAGGGGTGCTATTCAGCAGGTTCTGACAGGTTCTGAAGAACCAGTAGCGGAAATTTTGAGCAGTTCGGAGAACCGGCAAACACCACCTCTGGCTGGCCCCAGAGTGGGGTGGGAATGGAGATTTTGCAATATCCTTCCCCCAGGAGTGGGGAGGGAATGGGGATTTTGCAGTATCCTTCTCCTGGAGTGGAGTGGCAATGGAGATTTTACAGTATCCTTCCCCTGCCACGCCCACAAGCCACGCCCACCAAGCCACATCATGCTCACCAAGCCACACCCACAGAACCGGTAGTAAAAATAATTTAAATTCCACCACTGCTTTAAAGCAATTCTTGAAATCTGCTCACTTGTTACTGGACAATATGAAGGTTGCCATCTTTCCCCTTCCTAATATCGCTGCCAACCAAGAGGTGTAGGAAAAAGAACCAAAGGAATTCATATCAAACTTGATAGGGTTCAAATCCTTTAAATGGTGTTTTATATCTGCTATATTTATTAGATTGCTCCAAAAAATGAATTAATTGAAGATACGTCCCAAAGGTGCTTTTTCCAAAGGCAACTGGACTTTTTTTTTTTGTTCCCTTTGGAAAAAAAGTACCTTTGGGACAACCATGACCTGGATGACTGAGAATCTCCATAGACATTTAGTTGATGCTTCCTCATATTGATGCTTCCTCATTATAGCCCAAGGGGTGAATCTTTTTTTTTTCCCCCAATGGAATCTCAAATGGCTTGAATGAAATCTATTTATACTAGAAATCATGAATGGCAAACTCAAATTAAATCATGTCCTCTTCGGACCTCATGAATCCAATTAAAATCAAATCAGGACTGATCGGCATCAGCTTAACACAGAATTATGACCAGAGATTGAAGCATGTGTCACATTGTACAGATTTCTGTCTGAGTGTGGTGAATATTAAAAGCTTGCACCTTAGTCCAGATGATACAAGAATAGTTTGTAGACTCCTGACATCTACTTAGATAGGACTTTTATATTAGAATTTTTTTTAAAAAGTACTGTAATACTACTTTTACTACAATAGTAAAAAGTATTGAAATAGTACTTGTGCCTGTGCAGAATTCTGTTATTCCTTTTATTAAAAAAAATTAAGTTTCCATCTAATTGTTATACTTTGTTATACTATAAATGAAGAATTAAATTCCTCTGGGACTTCAGAATTCAGACAGGCATGTGCCACATAACACACTGGACTTGACAGTTGCCAATAAGAAAGACAAAAAATTCTGGATAGTGAATGTGGCAATGCCTGAAGACAGCAGAATAGAAGAGAAAGACCTGGAGAAGATAACAAAATGCTAAAGACCTACAAATAGAAATAGAACGACTATAGCAAAAGCAAGCAAGGGTAGTACCAATAGTAATAGGCGGCTTGGATGCAATCCCAAAACAACTGGAGCACACTTGAACATTGACAGATTTGCCATTAGTCAATTGCAGAAGGCGGCTTTACTTGGAACAGCTTCCATCCTGTAACGATATCTGTAACACTGTCAAACATTCAGATTTGCCTATCCCAGGTCCTTGGTAAGGACTCGATGGGTAGACAAAAATGCCAAACCCAATCTGAACACCTGGCTGACTGTGTGATGATCAATAATAAAAATAACAACAATAACAACGATAATAATAGTATAGGAATATCCCACTGCTTAATGAACAGAAGTCTGCTTCTGTTGGGGAGGGGGGGATGTTTTTTTGTATTCTGTTTTGTTTAAAATATATATTTCAAAGACGGAGGCAACACAAAAATCTGAAAGATAAAAAAAATAAATGCAGATACCTGCAGAAATACAGGTAGTCCTCCAGTTACGACCACAGTTGAGCCCAAAATAGGTGTTGCTAAGCGAGACATTTGTTAAGTGAGTTTTGTCTCATTTTATGACCTTTCTTGCCACCGTTGTTAACTGAATCACTGCAGTTAAGTGAATAGCATGGTTGGTAAATGAATCTGGCTTCCCCATTGATTTTGCTTGTCAGAAGGTCGTAAAAGGTGATCACATGACCCTGGGACACTACAACTGTCATAAAATATGAGTCAGTATTTTGATCATGTGACCATGGGGATGCTTCAAGGGTTATAAGTGTGAAAAACAGTCATAAGTCACACTTGCAATGCCGTTGCAACTTCAAAAGGTCAATAAATGAACTGTTGTAACTTGAGGATTACCTGTACAGAGAGATAAACAAATCTGAAATATCATTACGATTAGAAATTGATGCTCTTGTAAGATAGTGTCTGTTTTCTAGTCAAACCTCAAACGTTCCTATTGAACTTCCAACTGAAAATGCTCGTTTAACACAGCCCATAGGCTGTATTTTTTTGCATCCTGGACATTGACACATAAAAGAACCTCGTCATGCAATTTAAAACACTCAAGGCTGCGTCACCTGTTCCTCAATCTATGTACTATCTACTATCATTTGTCTGCCATGTCACATCACATTTTATGGAAGATAGGCAGGTCAGACTGAGTGGGGCATAAACCAGACATTGTCATTAGAAATTACAGTGTCTCAAAACAAATCGAATGATGTCTATGGAGATTCTCAGTCAACCATGTCATGGTTGTCCCTCATGCTTCAGCTCAACCAAGAAGCTGAAGAAGCTTCTTGGTTGAGAAACAAAACATCTTCAAAGAAAAATCAGAAAGTTCAATTGCCTCTTGAAAAAGCACCTTTGGGCCAATCAAAGGATGTTTTACTCTTTGAGGAGTGGCCATCCTTAAAGGATTTCAGCAAAATGCATAGGAGTTACATTTTATCAAAGAGACATAGATTTGTAATCAGATCACCAGCGCACGGATGTTTGTGTTATACCAAGCACTTTGTAAATGGGTTTCTCACTAAAGTGATTTCCACTCTCGGTATCTACTTTATTTCCTTCTAGCCCAGGGGTCGGCAACCTTAAACACTCAAAGAGCCATTTGGACCTGTTTCCCACAGAAAAGAAAACACCGGGAGCCACAAAACCCTTTTGACATTTAAAATGAAGATAACACTGCATATATTGTTTTTTTTTTTTACCTTTATGCTATGTATAAAAAAACAATAGTGTGATGCATTTATGAAATCAATGAACTGCTACAGAGAAAAGAAATTTTTTATTTCTGCATGCAACAAAAACATTTTGAACTCCGAAAAAAAAGATGGATCGGAAACCTCAATAAATCGCGTGCCCGCAGGTGTCTCACATTGGCAGTTGTGATGCATATTTTGAGCGACAGGGAGCTGCAGCAGAGGAATGAAAGAGCCACACGCGGCTCCAGAGCCACGGGTTGCAGACCCCTGTTCTAGCCTTATTGTTTATAATTCTTTCCCTGATCTCCCCAATGTTCATAATCTGATAAAGTAAAGAAATTTTGTGAATTCCATCCACAAAAGCATATGCTAGGACAAATTCTCAGAGTTTCTAGTAAGTGAGAAACTCAGATTCCAGACTCAGCTTAATTTTTCACTTTTTAAACATATTTCATGCATATGTGCTGCTGCTATGTGTGCTCCTTGCATATAAGTTGCTTGCATGTTATAGCTATGGGGATTATGAGCCTTTGTCAAAGAGGAAACTGAAAAAGTTAATTAAATATCTTATTCAATAGCTAACAACAATCAGAAGCGACAGTCTGGCACATTAATTAAATTTTCATTATTTTCCTTGTTTCTCAAATATCTTTGTCTTTGTAAAAACAATATAATTAGCTAATTATTAAAGCCAATTATAGTGAACTCCTGATAGTCTGAAATAAATGACATTAATACTGAAAAACTACATTAATATGTAAAATACAGTCTTCCCAACCTAATAACACAGCAATAGAACATAAATATGACAAATAAAAATGCTGGGTAAAAGACATGAAGAAAGAGTTGATTTCCCCCAGTTGTGTGATATTATGCTGCATTCATGATATGGCTTCTGGATTGAGAACTCAATGCCTTGTGCCAGAATGAAACTGATGATTATAATATTGCATCTAAATGACAGAATAAACTGGTGCATAAACCTTTACCCTCATGACAGACTTGTTAATCTGAATTTGCTCAGGAGATTACTTTTGATGGCTAAGGACATAGTCAGATATTGCATTGGTTCTTCTGCATATTTCAACTGTGCATTCCTGGGATTTGCATATTTAAACTGTGTAGAAGAACTAGGGGTGATATGATAGCAGTGTTCCAATATTTGAGGGGCTAACACAAAGAAGAGGAAGACAACCTATTCTCCAAAGCACCAGAAGGGCAAGACAAGAAGCAATGGATGGCAACTAATCAAGGAGAGAAGCAATCTAGAACTAAGGAGAAACTTCCTGACAGTAAGAACAATCAAGCAGTGGAACAACTTGCCTTCAGAAGATGTGGGTGCTCCAACACCGGAGTCTTTTAAGAAGGGACCGGACAACTATTTGTTGAAAATGGTATAGGGCCTCCTGCTTGAGCACGTGATTGGACTAGAAGACCTCCAAGGTGCCTTCCAAGTCTGTTATTCTATTATTCCAGCTCATGGAATGTGGCCTGTTGCAGTGAGGGCTGTGAATACGATGCACCTTCATATAGGAGTTGCAGTGCATTTGAAGTGAGTTGAGAAGAAAATCTTACCTTGCATTTCTGTCTGGGTATTGGTTGGAGTAAATCCCACCCCCCTAAACTAAACTAATTCTTAGTTTTGAATAAGATCCATGATTGCTTTCTTGTTTTTTAAAAGCAACCATTATACCTCCCCACAACCTGTACTGGAATCATAGTTCTGGGAAGTGGGGATTATCCAGGTAAAACTCCATTTACAAACCGCTAGAGATAATGTAGAAAGAAGTTCCTGCAGGACTATTTTATGAGATTTTTGCAAAACACGTCAGTCTGACACAATTCCTCTTATTTCACCATATTCAAGAATTTGCTTCAGCTGGTAGAAGAATGTGTGGTGTATTAGACATATTTAGTTAGTATTGACATACCCCAGGGATTTTAGCTAGATATAGATAAGTGGTTCCTGCAAAATTAAAGTTAGCCATGAAGTAAGCCATTAAGGCAATTGCTCTGCTAGTGTCTAACATATAGGGACATGTTACCTATGAAAATTATAATTAGTTAATAGGGCTTGAAATGGCTGATAGACTTTGGGCACATGCCAGCCTTGTCCCCTTTGAGGGCAAGCAGCCAAAATTCAAATGATAACCCAAACAGCAACCAATGAGCTTTTCCATCAGTCCCCTGATAGAAAAAAACCACTCCGGCAAAAACATTTTGGCTAACCATCAAGGAAATGAATGGACAGGATGCTGCAAATTTGGGGATCTTGATGGGGCTATGAAGGGGTATTTTAATAGCCAGAAGGCTCAGGGCTGAGAAAATTCTTTCAGTACTTTCTTATGCCCCAAACTATAGAAGTATATGGAGGTAGAAAGGGTGGAAGGTAATCTGAGGAACTCAGCGCACAGATCTTTCTTTCATAAATGTGCCTACAAATTACAAATTCAGTCACAGTGCTGAATTTCACAAAATATTTATTTTGTCTGTAAAGCCTCATAGTGAATCGGTTTCATGGTTAAATACAAGTTAAAGTATAAATGGCGTCCCTACCCATTTGCTTCATTGCATACTTTCCTTGCCAATTTACTAACAAGGCTCATTCTAATCCTTTCAAAAGCCCTGTGATCTCCAACGTTAAGAAAATGACTTCAAAAACGCTATTTCTAAGAAAGGCTTTTACATCTTCAAAGAAAACATGGTTGGCACTCTGTTATTTATAAGGTGCTGAAATTATTAAAGTAAAAGGAATTCTCATCTGATACATTGGAGATGAGGTAATGACGTTTCAGTAAAGCTTGTCTAATATAAGTGAATAAATACGGTCAGAAAATAATTGATTTCCAAGTGCTGAAGAAAGCGCAGCATATCTGTCTTGCAGTCATTACAAATGTATGCATTCTGGTCATAAATTAAAAGGACATTTTCAAGGTTGCTAGACTTCAAATTTATTCTGCCTTGACAAGTGTTTCTGATTTAGAGAACTTACTGAGGTAGCTAATTAATTCAGACTGTCTTCCACAACCTCTTCTAGTGGATGTACAGTATGCCTTTCCGTTTCTTGTTTTGGTTCAAATAATGTTCAGTATCCTTGGATGGAGACAAACTGGTTTGAAAGTCCCACAAGCAAGCAGCTTCTATAAAGAGCGCTTGGGGTTCTTTGTGAATGCTTCACTTTACTCCATTTCTTTCCCTTTTTGTATGTACTTAAAGGCACTAACTTCCTTTTGGATTGCCTGATTGACTAAAAAGAACATTGCAGCAAATCTGTTTTAGGAACGTGGTTGAATGAAATGCTTTGATGGCAATGCTGATTATGAGAAGCAACGCAGTGGTCCCTCCTTTTTAAAAAGGATTGTGTGGCTATGATGTGCAACAATCTAGGGAAAACCAGGGGATAGATTTTTTTAAAAAAATTTAAGCTCATCTCCTACTTTGATCACTGTTTTCTAGCTGTTAACATTTTCTCTTCCAGTTTTGCAGTAGGCATTTAATACAAGTGGGACAGAATACAGTTTACATAAGACAGTATCGGTTGTCTTTGGCTTCAGTTGCTTACACTTATCTATCCCATACATTATTCAAAGACAGGAGTAAAAAAGAAAATATTAACAAGGATGCTTCAAATATATTTCAGGCTTTTTGAGCCAAGTGAACATTAGTTGTTGTGGGGGAAAGCCTTGCAGGATTTGTCTACAACCAAAATCGGGTCAAGAGAAGGGAGTGAACTTCTTTACTCCTGGAAGACCTAATATGAAGACCTAATATTGCCTTCTGGGATTGGGGAGAAGTCAGGCAAACATGATCTTTAAAATGGTTGTTGGGGCATGTTTGTTCCACTCCTAGAAGGATTTGAAGTCAAGTCCATTGTCCAGAATTTGAAATATAGCTTGACCATGAAAAAAAAAAGTATTTGGAGCAGTTGGTGCTTGGAAGAGGAAAAATAAGGGAAAGAAAGGACAGAAGGAGAGGTCCACCCTTTCCCATTGCACAAAAGGACTAATGGTAAAAACCTGGTTCGAATCAAATGACTGACTGTGATGCATATATTAAGCATCTTTCTGCAAATGAGTAGCCATTTACAAAAGGCCAGGAAGCTGTCTTATTTTGAAGTGATTTTTTTTTTCATTTTATGTGGGGTATGGAGGAGAGGAAAGTTAATTTTTTTGCAAAAAGTGGACCACTCTTAGAATTGATTTTCACCCCTTCTCAAAGTTTCTGAGAAATAAAATGAAATAAAAATGATTGGGGATAGATTTCAATAGATGCTTTTGACTGTTTTGGGATTGGGGCAGTTCTACACCCACCTCAGATTGATCCATGCTTCTTTAGGAGGGGGCCACTACTGCTCCTTTCAGAGTGAGTGACCCACTCCTCCCTACAGTGAGATGTTAACTACCTGCCAATTCAATCAGTTGTTCTCCAACTCCCCACCCAAATGAGCCAAGTAGAGAGCAGAGGTTAAAATCTCATGTGGCAGACTTTATGCAGGTAATCATCATTTAACAATAGTAATGGGGACCAGAATTTCCATTCCTAAGCAACATGATCATAAAATGTGATGTCACATCACCACACTGGTAACCAATGGCATTTCCCAGGTGGTCATTAAGTGCAGTTATGATTGCCATTTGAGACCTTCTGTTGGCTTCCACATCGACGTTGCTTGTCAGAAGCTGGCAGTGAAGGTCACAATTTCAGGATGCTGCAACCATTGTAAGTACGAGGAGCCATTGTGAATACCACTCATTCAGTGTTGTTGTAAGTTTGGTTGCTGGACATGAGGTTGTTAAGCAAGGATCAACTGAATTGCTCAGCATCCTGCTCAACATCCACAGGATGGAATAAATCCCAGTTCACAACATAAGACTCTCTCTCTGTTAACTCCCCATATCCTGCCCATGAGGAGCCAAGACTTGAATGAAATTGATCAGCGTTAGTGGCAAAATTTTGCTTGTAACTCTCACCATAACCTGTAAGCAGATCTTGCTTTTCCTGCAGGCAGGAAAACATTCTGCCTTGCAGATAAGAGTGCAGTAAACAAACAGAATCCTTAGTTTGTCCTTACTATCCAGGGAAATCACAATCCACTGATTTAGGGATCAGCACTTCAAGATACCACCAGCTTTAGAGGTTGATAATTATCCCTTTATCTTACCCTGGCGTCATGATTGACGCATGATCCGAAATCCAGGATGCAAATTTTAGAAAGGGCAACATTTATGGTTTTTTCCAATCAGGTTACAGTAACAGTTCATTTTCCTTCCCCTGCCCCCATGTATTTTCTTTCTCTTCTTTATTTATTTAGGAAAACTTCCAATTGAGTCCATATTGTCCCATAGTAACCATTTGCTCTTTTTTCAACTTACCAGGGCAAATTTCTTTCCATTTGCAGGAGGATGAAGAGAGCATTATTCTCCTCTCTTTTGAGGAGACTGTGATTAAGCAAGCTAAGGTACAGAAGCACAAGTGGATGATTGATTATTAGTAGGATTGCTTGCTGGGCCAATTTACTTTGGGAGGGCACAGGAAGGATGAGCAAACTCTGGGTGGTCACTGTTCTGGCATCTCTTTGGGAAAATGTGATTGAGCAGTGATATACCTGAGAATGCTAAAACCATAATCACTGTAAAAAGAAATTACATTGATTATGGTTTTAGCATACTCATGTATATAATTGCTTCCAGTTTTTAAATCTATAATTGGGGGACATATGTCTTTTTAGATATGTATGCTATCATAACTTGTGTGTGTGTGTGTGTGCATATACAATTGTAATAGTGCAAAATGGTGTTTTGGAGGAATCAGAGTTGCACTTTTTAAGTGAAACGTTTTTTTATTTAACTTTGGAAAATTTAGCTATTTTTCAAAGCACCTGAAGGCCAGACAAGGAATAATGGATGGAAACTGAACAAGCAGAGATTCAACCTGGAAATAAGGAGAAATTTTCTGACAGTGAGAGCAATCAACCAATGGAACAGCTTGCCTTCAGAAGTTGTGGGAGCTTCATCACTGGAGGCTTTCAAGAAAGGACTGGACTGCCATCTATCAGAAATAGTGTAGGGTCTCCTGCTTAGGCCGGGGGTTGGACTAGATGACCTACAAGGTCCCTTCCAACTCTGTTAATCTGTATGTGACTTGTCTTGTAATTGCAGAGTAGCCATACAATCCTGGAAAATGAGGCAACTGCTTTAATGAATTGCAGGAAAGAGACTCTGTCCATGCACCCGTATGCAGCAAGCACTTTTTTGCCTTCAGATTTCAAAAGCTGCATGGCTCAGTACTAATATGGTGTTTATTCTGAGGTAAATCTAAGTTCCTATCTAAAGCTAGGTAGAGATAAAAGCAATATTTCTTGGTCGTACCATTGAGGTTGAAGTACTAAATGCTTAAAGCCATTGGAAGTGATGAATTTGGTGAACACTGACTAAATTCTAACGTGTTTTTACAAGACAAACCTGCATTCTAGTCTATTCTGTAATAAAATAGTCACATTTAATGATAAATTCCTGTGGTTGTGACATTAATTTTATATGCTTTCTTTCTTCCTCTCTGCTGCTTTTTCTTTACCTCTCCAAGCTGTTTTTTATGTTCAAGATTGGAAGCATCATGTTTATATTATAGTGTGGAGCTAATAGATGAAGGGAAAATCCTTTTAGTACCAATGGCAAGCTGCCAAATAGGAAATAAAGATTCAGAAGTTTAGTTCTCAAATTATGAGTCTCATTTCCCTTATGAAGACAAGGGCTTTTGCTGGGAAAAGGATAAATCTCTTTGCCTCCCACTCCATGCAGTATACAGATCTCAATATCATAGCAATTAAATTGGGGACAATTTATCAATGATTGACCATACAATAAGTCAAGGAGTTTCCAGATGACTTTGTTTCCACCAAGCATAGCATGCAATATTTTTATGATGTTGTGTCTTTTTCTCTTCCCTTTTCTATTTACTCCTTTCCAAAATTGAAAAGGCAGACCTTGAAAAGGTAAAATAGGGAAGGAGAGAAGATGAGGAACAGCAGTTGGGTTGGACAATGAGCCAAGTGATGAAATGAGATTTCAGAACTCTTTTGGGGGAGTATGGGAGAAGAAGGTGAGGTAGATATAAGAGAAAACAGAATCATAATCATAATCATAAATTTATTTGTCAAGCATATATAAAATAACAGGTAAAAGTATAAACATAATTTGAATACATGAAAAGAGTAAGTAAAAAGGAATATTAGGAGAGGGACGATAGGCACCCTGGTGCACTTATGCACGCCCCTTACAGACCTCTTAGGAATGGGGTGAGGTCAACAGTAGATAGTTTAAAGTTAAAGTTTTGGGGGTTTGGGGAAGAAACTATAGAGTCAGGTAGTGCATTCCAGGCATTGACCACTCTGTTACTGAAGTCATATTTTCTGCAATCAAGTGTGGAGAGGTTTACCTTGAGTTTACTTTGATGCTTCAAAGAATCCAAGAAAAGAACTATAGATTGACATGGAAGAAAGGAGCATGTTCTCTCTCTCTCTCTCTCTCCCTCTCTCTCTCTCTCTCTCTCTCTCTTTTTTTTTTTTTTTTGAGAAGAAGAGTTTGAGGTCCAAAGAATTTTAGTCAGGTTTGTTTAGAGATAAAATAAGAGGAGTCCATTTTGCTTTTACCTTGAATGCATAAAATACCAAGTAAAATAAGAACTTCTCAGATTTTGTTAAAAATTTTGATCTTTCCCTATGCAATCCTTCCGTGCTAAGTACAAGACCTGACCTCTACGTGTGTCTTTGCATCTCTGCATCTCTGATCAGTTTCACTGATCAGCAAAAATGATAATAATTCCTTTTAAAATATTTGGATTTTCTCATCATGTAAATACTGAAATCTTACATAGCAACTTATCATTAACTATCTACTCATAGCAGCAGAGAATTGAAATATTTTCATGTTTCTTATAAAAATAGCAGAATTTGAAAGTATTTACAATTGCGGAGAAGTAGCAGGATTCAAATTGAATAAAACTAAAACCAAAATACTAACTAAGAATGTGACCGAGGTAAAGAAGAAAGAGATAGAAGAAAAATTGGGATTACAGGTTGTTAAAAAAATAAAATATCTAGGAATCTGGATAACTTCAAGGTGTTCATCTCTAAAGGAAGACAACTATATCCCCTTAACTAAGAAAATAAAACAAGATTTGGATAGATGGAAGAAAATACAATTGTCACTCCTAGGCAAAATAGCCTCGATTAAGATGAACATCCTCCCAAAACTATTGTATTTGTATCAAACGATACCTGTAAATCTGGATAAGAAATTCTTTTTAGATCTTAACAAAAACATTAGGAAATTTATATGGGGTGGGAAAAGACCAAGGATCTCATTTAAAATCTTACAAGGAAAAAGGGATTTAGGAGGATTTGGACTCCCGGATTTGGAAAGATATTACAGGGCAGCCAAGCTAGTATGGATAAGAGAGTGGGCCACTCTGGAAAATGAAAGGATTCTAACGTTGGAAGGCCATGACTTACAAAAAGGGTGGCACGCATATTTATGGGACACAGAGAAGAAAAAGAAAACATACTTTCATAGGCATAAAATTAGAGATACTTTAATACAAACATGGACTGCAATTAAACAGCGATATTATAAAAAAGTCCCAAAGTGGCTCTCCACGATGGAGGCCCTGATTTATCCCAACAGATGGGGAATGAAGAAAATATGTAGATACAAAGACATACTAGATGAAGGAGGAAACCTCAAGTCTAATGATGCCTTGAGAGATCAAGGTATCAATTTAGACTGGTGGACTTATTTACAAATAAAGTCTAGATACCAGAAAGACAAGGAAGAATGTAGTTTAGAACTAGGATCTAGTGGATTCGATAAGGTTTTGATGGGAACAGAAAAAAAGATTTTGGCCAAACTATACAACTACCTATTAGATGAAGATAGAACAGAGGACACAATTAAAAATCAAATGGGAGCATGGGAGAAGAATATTGGACGCAGTATAAATTTTAACGAGTGGGAAGAGGCATGGAATAGGAATTATAAACTGACCAGAGCAGTGACTTATAAGGAAAACCAGTATAAAACGTTACACAGGTGGCATCTAGCCCCTGCTAGGCTAGCAAAGATGTATCCAAATATTCACCCAAACTGTTGGAAATGTGGTCATGGGCAGGGCACCTTCTTTCACATGTGGTGGACATGCCCTGATGCGAAAAAGTATTGGAGCAAGATTTGGAGATGGTTACAAGAAATAATTGGAGAAGATATTGAATTGACACCTGAAATATTTCTCCTGGGAATAGTAAAGAGGAATTATGGAAAGAAAAAGATTTATTTAATTATACATATCACCACAGCTGCTAGACTGGCATACGCACAATACTGGAAAGAGAAAGGTCTGCCTACAGAAGAACATATAATTAGGAAAATACTGGAGTGCGCAGAGATGAGCAAACTAACACATGAAATAAATGAGGATGAAAATTCAGATTACTATACTGTTTGGGGAAAGTGGTATGAATGGATGAACGATAAAATTAAAAAAAGGAGAAAAAGATGTGCCTAATAAAAGGAATAAGTAGCTTAAGAAATAGCAGGTGCATATCTTGTATATATGTATATATATATAAACACTGCACTTCCGATGTAAATAGAAATGATATTTAATGTATTTTCACAAACTTAATAAAATATTTTTTTAAAAAAACAATTGCACTGTATTTTTCAAACATTTTCATTCCTTACTTATTGTGTTTCATCCTTAGTTTTATGTATTAGAAATCTGCTCAGCATCTTCCTTCAAGGAAACAATAAATATCATTATACTTAAGCAGTTCTTTTAGACTGCTTAAAGTAATGATATTTTAATACTAATTTGTTAGAATCATTTAGGCAATGTTTTTAAATTCTCTTTTCCAGATTTCTGAATGACTTACTCTTTCCTGGAACTATCCATTAATGTCCCTTCAACTAACACCACCAGATAGAGTAGATGGAACCTTACGTAGATGTTCCCAGTAATTTCCAAGACCTAGGATCAATGTACAGACACATGGCAAAGCTCAGTAGCTAGCAAAGGGCCAGTACCAGTGAAAGAGTCTAGGAAAGAGCCCTGGTAGTGCAGCAGACTAAAGCACTGTTATTAACATCAGCTGCCTGCAATTATTGCAAGTTCGAATCTTGCCAAGGCTCAAGGTTGACTCAGCCTTCCATCCTTTCTAAGGTAGTTAAAATGAGGACCCAGATTGTGGGGGCAATAAGATGACTTTGTATAAAATATACAAAAGTTTGAAGGCTATTGCTTAATGCATTGTAAGCCGCCCTGAGTCTCTGGAGAAGGGCGGCATATAAATCAAATAATAATAAAAAAAAAAAATAAAAAAAAATTCCTGAATTATTTTTAGAGAATAGTTTGGAATAGTTTCTGTTAGAGAAAACAGAGCAAGAGAGAATTGCACTACATTAGTTCTCTTTGAATGTAGATTCAGTCATATATTCTGATTGTTTTTAATGATGATTTAAACAAACCACAGGAGTTTGGATCATATCTCTTTCTAAGCTGTAAGTCATGTTTTTAACTATTAAGGATTAGATTCACATAAACCCAAACATAAACAAAATCATTTTTTGACTTAATTCAATTTGTGAATTATGGGATCAAAAAGTTAGGTGGAGTCTACTTAGCCATGTGGTTCAATCTCATGTTTAATACAGGAAATCAACAGGGTAAGAATAACAGAATTCAGAATAACAGAGTTGTTATTCTAGTCTAACCCGCTGATCACGCAGGAGACTCTATACCATTTCTGACAAATGGCTGTCCAGTCTCTTTTTAAAAACCTCCAGTGATGGAGCACCCACAAGTTCTGAAGCCAAGTTGTTCCACTGGTTGACTGTTCTCACTGTCAGGAAATTTTGCCTTAGTTCTAGGTTGAATCTCTCCTTAATTAGTTTCTATTCATTGTTTTTTGTCTTACCTTCTAGTGCTTTGGAAAATAGATTGACCCCTATTCTTTGTGGCAGCTTCTTAAATATCATGTCATGCTATCATGTCACTTCTCGTCCTTCTTGTCTCTAGACTAGCCACATCCAGTTCTTGATATGTTTTAGCCTCCAGACACCTAATCATCTTTGTTGCTCTTCTGTGCACTCTAAGCTTCCCTTAGAGATTAATGTACAATCTTTGAAGTTTTTTAATGCAGAAGTGGAATGCTTATCACTTTTCTAGGCAATAAATTGTGACAATGAATTGCCCTTATTGCTTAAAAGTTTCTTCTTATGTGTTATCACTATATATGGTTATTTTTCATTTCCTTTATGAAGAGTTGAGAGTACAAAGTTTTTGTGTTCCCTTAAGCTTTGCAATCACTCATAACATAACAGGGTAATAGGGGGAAAAATCATATCTTGTTCCCTTTCATGCAGCCTTAACTAAAGGAGTCTTCAGTGGGGACATCAGTAGGGCATGGCACGGTCCTCTACAAAATAGGGCATGCAAGCTGGAGAATTCCGAGAATAATAGTAAGCGGTAAAGATTTGCATTGGATCAAGAGTCTAGGAATGGCCAAGGGGACTTTCCGAATGAAAGAGCTTCTTAAACTCAGATAATGAGTTTGAAGGATGAGATTAATTTAGTTAGAGAATATCGTATGACAAAGACATCTGATCCAGTGACTTCCAGTATTGGCTGCTGAAGTATTAATACCCTAGAAAAGAAATAACAGCCACTCCCTTCTTGAGAACACAAAGCTTCCCACTAGGCAACTTGATACAGCAATTTTTAATTTCTACACTCTGTAGTGAAGACCACACACACACACACACACACACACACACACACACACACACACACACATTTCAAGCAGTCTGAACTGAAATTCCTGGTGAGGTAATGTGATGTCAATTTTTAGGATACAGTTTCACTACAGAATCTAAAACAGTGAACAGCAATTCAAAGTACCGAATAAGGAGAAGGAAAAAAACAAAAACAAATGAAGAGGATGAAAAACATTTCTCCAGAGCTGTATGTGGTCAGCCTATGATAAATGAATATTTAACAAGAGAAGGGTCATTAATGGGCATATCTTCCTGAGTGTCACAGAAGCAAGAGCAGCTTGACTCCTTGTGACTTCATGGATACATCTATGAAGTTTTCTTCTCCAATATGCAATTGGTTGTGAGAATCCCCCCCCCCAAATTTCCCAATTCAGCTTACAGTCCTGGGATTTCCTGGAGTGTCTCCTTCAAGTTGTACCAGTGGTGGGTTGCTACCGGTTCACACTGGATTGGGTGAACCAGTAGGGGCGGCTGGACACTCCGCCCACCCACCCAGATGCTTCTGCGCATGCCCTGCACGAACTGGTAGCGACGGGATTTGGAACCTGTCCTTGAGTTGTACCAAACTGCAACTCTGCTTAGCTTCAGACCAGACCAGGCCAGTCAATAGGTGCCGTTTACTGAGCCTAAATGCAACATTCCTGTAAGAAGACGAGACCGTGTACAGATTCCAGGGTCCCAGTTCCTTCCTTTACTCTCAATTGATAATATAATGCACTTAAATAAAAACATACCTTTTTATTTCAGCAGCATAGTGTCCAAGATAACTAATTGTAAAATACAAATCTGACAAAGCCTAACAATTACTATTAAATCATGACTTGATTTATACTTCATAGCAAATTATCTGCTTATCAATAGAATATGATAGGAGGGCTTATAATATATACCCTCTGTTGCATATTCAGAAATGAAATCACATCAAATAGCAAAAACACAGTGGAAGATTAAAAGTCATAAAACCCTGGGTGCTTCAACAGTTCCATTCCAGAATATTTTATTTCATTCTCTAGGAATTATGAATGTCCACTCTGCCTACATAAGCAATTGCCTTGAAGATCAAAAGCAAGAAGTCAGTTTTCTATAATCTTATTGATGGAATAATATAACATTGAGCAATATAATGGAGGTGGTTGAGTGAGTAATAACAGATCCCACCTCTGCCACACTCTGCCCCTGCCCTCCCCATGTGTCTTTGATTTTAATGTTTGATCTTAATTGTTAATGCTTAGATGTAACTGTAAGCCGCCCAGAGTTACCCTATGGTAAGATAGATGCCTAATAAATTTTAAAAATAAAATAAATAAATATAGAACTGAAAGTACGAGGAATCAGCATGCTCTGGCACCATTCCCTTTACCTTTTCTATATAAACAATTCCTATATAGGCAGTCCTTGACTTATAATTGTAATGGGACCTGCCCATTATGGTTGTAAAGCAGGTCACCCATGTGACCAACTCAATTTTACAATCTTTTTCTTTTGTGCCCATCAGAACCTTGTAACTGGGTTGTAAGTACCTTTTTTTGGGGAGGGGGAGGTGTCTGTTGTAACTTCTATCAGCTGCTAAGAGATTGGTCATAAATTGAGGATTACCAGGAAAGCCACTACTCTGAGGATAAGAGGTATCTTCTGTATCCAGGGAATCTCTTTTATTTATCCCCAGTAAATTGGTGATGTGAACTGGGTGTGTTCTTTATTTTAGAAAAGGAAATCATATGATCTAAACAGTCTTGATTGCTTTCTTAAAGCAAATCTCTGCAATTTTTCCAGGACTAACGTATTGTCAAGTCCAACTAGTTTGTATGCAGTCATTATTTGGGTTGCATAAACTATGATTTCTTGGGACACTTTTTGAAAAATTTTCCATCTTGGTTATAAAATAAAGTTATTGAAAGAACCAGGTTGGCAGGTCTGAAGGCCAATGCAAAAGATGGCTTACTTGGAACCCTGACAGTAATACTGTAAGCTGCTGACAATGTAGGAAAGAAGTTAAATCACTTCTTTAACATATTATAGTGTTTGATAGTTGTCAAAAATACTTTCTTTGTGGATCAAAATGATAAATAAAAATATGTATTTTATTTAATACGATGAAAGCATATTTCAGCATTGTGCTATTTGAAGAAAATATGTTTGCCCTTTAAAACGTTTAGTCCCTCTATCTTCAAAATGAAGAAATAAATCCAGTTTAGGTTCAATGTCTGACATGTTTTCATAGATTTCAGCATTTAAGCTTTGGCCTTAAATTGATGGCTTAAAATGAAAGACAGAGAGAGAAGAATGTGCATCCATTTTAGATTAAAAAGTCAGCAGAGTGGTTTATTCTTGATTTCTCATATAGGCATCTTGAATGAGATTTTTCAAGGTTATTAATACACTATCAATGTCTATTGTTATCAGGCATTCTGTTTATCTGTATAAGTAAACTCAGGTTAGTATAGACATGTAGCCTGAATGACAGATTGAGAGATCTGTTCTCATAAGTATGGTACATGGAAAGTAGCTTTATGCTGACTTCATTCACTTGGGGAACAATTACTTTGAATTTCTAATTTGGGCAATGAATTTATTCATACTCAGTCTTACAAAATAATGGTGAACCATTAGTTCAGGTGAGCATAATTAACAAAAGGTATAGGATGAGGAAGGCAAGCATGCCTATTATTTTACCATATTTTACATAGATATGAAAATTCAATTTTTTAAATCACAGGAAAGTTAAAAAACCAGCATCCAGTCCTATTAGAAGCCTAAACAGGGTGTGTGGAAATGCTGTTTGTGAAATGATGAGTAGAAGGAGGCTTGATGAAAATATGTTATTGGTCTATAATTGGGCAGGAGAAGCTTAAATGCAAATAGTAGATCTCAGAAAGTGAAACTGGAGAAAATAACTTAAGCTATTTACCTGCTTCAGAGAGAAGGAAATCCAGAGAAAAATAGTCATTTCAGGACGGATTCCTGGAGTTTAAAATGTGATAATGCTTGCATGCTACATACTAGGTGAAGTGTCAGCAACTTTTTCAATTCCAAGATCCACACTTTTAGATAAAACCTTAGGAACCACAATTAAAGAATTGCATAGAATCAAGGAAAATACTAAAAACATTTGTCTGGTTTAATTAAGTTGAAAATGAAAATATTTCCCATTAATATGATTATTACTAAAAAATCCCAATCTAACAAGAGGATACAACAGTAGATGAGAACATCATGGATTTAGAGTGAGGGGGTTTTTTTTGGGGGTGAGGGGAATCCAGAACTGGAACCTTATTTACTTTAGTTTAAAGAACAACTGAGAAAAGTTTACCTGAATTTACTTATGATTCAGCTTGGCCATATCCAATGCATGTTCCCATTTAGGAATTTAAATGATAAAACCAGCCCTCAAGAATGGCGTGTAAATGGACTTGAAAGCCAGATAACAAGCGTATGGCGTAATATAATCATACCAATCCAATCCAGGCCCTGCTAGCAATTCTGTTGTCCTATTTTGGACTAGTTGAAGTTTCTGGACCATTTTCAAAAACAGCTCCATATGTAGTACATATCATCCGCTAAATATTCAAGCAAACATCCCTGTTTTAAAGTATTTTTAAATTCTGGTTTATCTCAATAAGCTTATGAAGACATAAATACTAGCATTAGTAGCATTTCTCTGAGACAGGAAAGGCAAATTTACTAGCATGAAAGACTGCAAGGAATTCTTTGCAAAATATAGTCAAGATTGCATTTTTGTTACTTCTCTTACCTATGCCATATAAAATATATTCCATGCAATTATTATGCAGAGCGAAATATTAAAGAAATAACATTGGAGGGATAAAATAATTCAGTAAAGATGGATTAAATTTATGGAATGATTTGTTGATATTTATGTACACAGACACAATACCAAGAACATTCTATTGAAGTGACCTGCTGGAAAAACAATTCTGCTAACATTTTTCAAATCCTAGAAGCAAATTGGAGATATGCTCAATTTTATATATGTTAAAAAATCATAAACCACTGTTTACATTTATAAGTTGAACATCTACAGCCAGAGTTTGGAATGTGTAGCAAAATTTCCATTTCATCCTGTTCTGTAGAAATGAAGGGGGTGTTCCAAGTATTGTCTGTAAAAGACAGATTACTTTTTTATGCTTCAAAAGAAATACCATGTTTCTGATAAAAAAAGCAGGTAGTCCTCATTTAACAATGGTAATTTTCATTCACTTAGTGACAACAATTTGGCATTTCAGGCTGCTATGGTTAAGCGAATCACTGCAGGTTATTAAACGAAGATAGCAATAGCACTTGCTATTGCTGCTTCACAGCCCTCTCTAAGTGGTTTACAGAGTCAGCATATTGCCCCCAACAATCTGGGTCCTCATTTTACCCATCTCGGAAGGATGGAAGGCTGAGTCAACCTTGAGCCGATGAGAATTGAACTGCCGAACTGCAGCCAGCAGTCAGCAGAAGTAGCTTGCAGTACTGCATTCTAGCAACTGCACCACCACAGCTCAGTGAGGATATCACATAGTTGTTATTTGTAACCTCCTTCCGGCTTCCCCATTGACTCATAGAAAGCTGCAAAGAAGGGCGCAAATGGTGAACATGTGACCTTGAGGTGCTCCAACATCATAATTGCAAGGGGAGGCACCTGAGCACCCAGATCATGATCATGTGAGTGCAGGGATGCCCTGACTGACATAACTATGAGGATAATGATGACTATCACTTATTCAGCCCTGTGGTTAAATCCAAATGGTCACTGAATAAGACAAGGAACAGCCGTATTCACTTTATTTTAGCCAGTCTCATTACACTGATATCAACTATATTATATTATGTTGCTGCTTCAATTGATATTCATTTCTCATATGAAAGCCAATGTTAAAATAAAATGTTTATGTCTCACAGTGGAACTGAAATGTTTCATTAGCAACATTTGATAAAGTTTCAAAATGTGTGTGCTTTGATAAAAGCACACACATTCTTGAGTATACTCAGAGTATCAACAACTGGGGTAACATAACACATTTGTATTCCACTGGGAGTTGGTTGAAGCCAGCATTAAACAAACTTAATAAACACATAAACTTCCACAATGCTACTAGGAACCGCATTGCTCTGGCAGATGGATCAGCTCTGACTATGTTGGCAAACAGCACCCACACATGTAATAGAGTAGTGAGGTAGTGTTTCCTTTCTCCACCCAATAGCTATTTCTCACATGGTTTTCAGACACAACACATCCAATGATGTTTTTCTAACCTTTCCTGACAGAGTTGGCCCAAAGATTAATAAGCCTTCTGAAATTGTGGGGTATACAGCAACTCTGACTGAATTCTGAGTTTAATTAGACTGGTTTAGACTAATTCTTTAGTTCCATAAGATGAACCTGGGTCCTTTGTAATGTATTCTACTTGGGAGCCTCACGGGATCCTATGTGCAACTTAATATTTTATGGGGCTACAGAGGCAGAGAAAAATAGGGGAAACATGAGTTCTTGCTCTTGCCTCTGGGATGGAAGCAAAGCATGGTAAAAGTAGTTGCCTCAGTGTAGATTAAATTGACAGATAACATAAAATAAATTAAAACAATTGATTGATCTTGATCCAATCACTTTTTGGTCTTTTCTTCACTTGCAAAAGCCCCACATTTGTGTTTTTAAAATAGGCAATAAGCAAAGGAATAAGGATTACTCCATTTCCACTCCTCATTTTTAAAGAAAATAATGTCAGCTTTTTTGGGGGGGATTATTTCAATGATACTAAACATATTCAAGGCATTTTTGTTAATTACTACCAAAGCTAATTCAACTGCACAGCTTTATTTACATCCTACAGCTATATCTCTGGGCTTACTGCAGACTTAGCCTCCTCATCCTCTTCTCGGGAAACTTGGGTCATCGTTGCTATTTCTTTTGAGCAATCTTCCAACATATCTGGAAAACACCAGGTTGAGAAAGCTACTTTAGCTTTTCTGCTGTCTAGAAAACAAAAACTTCAGGTCTACATTTCCCACTTCTCAAAGAGAGAACAATGGAATTAGGCTATAAGAAAGAACATGATACAATTAGCTGTGTTTTAGGTTTTGTCTACACTACACTACTTCTCCAATATACATTACACAATGATCTAATAAAGTAGTCACATTTTTGCCTGTTTGCTCATGTCATATTAATAGCATTTCGGCCTTGCCTTGCATGCAGTTGGTGAGAGTGAACAGTTGCCTACATGTTAATTTAATTAAAAGGATGTTTGGGAATTAGCCTGTTAAACACAGGATACATAGTTCATGCTCACTTCAAAGAGAGGACAACAATGTGTGCTTTGAATTTCAAAACCACTCATGTTCATTTGACTTGCCCAAGACTTGGGGCTAAGATGCTTTTGAGCTGGAGGAATCCAGATTCCCAAAAGACAGAGTTGAACACTGAAAGGCTAAAATGGGAATGTCTAGAACTCCGAGCAAAATAACTTTTCCTCTTTTGAACATGATGAATCAGCCACATTCCAAATACAAAATCCCACATTGAATTAGAAATAAAGTTACAGCCAGGGTACAAAGAAATGCTCTTTTGAATGAGGGATCTTGTTCTATTTCCCCAGAAATCCTAGCTATTCATTTTGTGAGATCCTATCTTAGAGCAGCAGATAGTTGAGTTTAGTTTAGAAAGTGCCAGGACATTTAAGGTAAACTGCAGCTTAATGAGATCACTGCTAGTAAAGTAGAGTTTCTGGACATTTGGCTGGTTATTCTCAGTTATATCTAGTTATCAAGTCCTCACCTCACCCCGTTGTTATATTAAGCAATCATTTCCTGACCAGCAAGATCAGCTTGTTTAAGAAAATTATGGGGAGGGGAAAAAAAGCTCTTCAAACCAAGCCAAGTTTTCCCTTCTCCTGCCATACTTCATGGCTGATTTCCATATTGGTATTTAACTTCCTAGCAAGAGAGTCTTGTTAAACCTTGTTATATTTCACATACTTGCTAATTAATTCCTGGGCTGATGGATTGAAAGATGGTGCCATCTCGTGGGTGTCTCTAAATCATGACCTAGATTCATAATTTTACTTTGCTGGGAGAGGCTAATTGAAAGGCTTAGCATGATAACAGGTAATAAATCTATCATCTTTTAATGCATCTCTTAGGATGAGCCAATATTTTAGATGAAGATCTGTTTAACAGCCGGTTCACTTGAGGCCTAAATCTTCAACTCACATGACCTTCTATAGCAGCGGCCAACCTTGTCTACGGTTAGGGAGTATTTGAAGAGGAAGTAATGTCCGTAAAGCCGGGGACAAACTATTTAAATGAGCAGGTGTGCATTCATGCTACATACCATGGCATTAATTGCAATTGGGGATGTGTGAATATCACATTCATTCCCATCCAGCCTCTTTTATATTAATCCGTGTTTTTAGAACTTGGCAGCTTTAAGCTGTGTGGACTTTAAATCCCAGAATTCCCCAGCCAGCCACTAGCCAGCAAGCTGATTGAGGAAATATGGGAGTTGAAGTCCATGTAGTCTAAAGTTGCCAAGTTTGAGAAACACTGCATTACAGTACTAAGTCACTTATGTTCCAACAAGGGAAAGATGGAGGGAGCTCTCATTTTTTATTATATCTAGCATATCCCCTATACCTATGCTTGGGAGGAGCAAGGACTAGTATATTTGGTGGCTCCCTAGGTGGCTCAGTGGCTAAGACGTTGAGCTTGTGGATCAGAAAGGTTGGCAGTTCGAATCCCTAGTATAGGCTTCCTGTGTGAGCAGGAGGGTTGGACTAGATGACCTCCAAGGACCCTTCCAACTCTGTTACTGTTATTTTGTGTGTGTATTGGGCTACATGTTAAAAAGACTTTCCCCCTCCAGATTTATATACTGTATTAAAAGCACTTTTCAATTATTTCTTCAATCGCCTTGTAGATTAGATCAGTATATTATCTCCACCTTCCAGGCAGGTTCTGCTGGGAGACAGCAGCTTGTCTAGAGCTAGGTTTTATTTTCACTTGGCAGACATTATCAGGTTCAAAGTTGGAGGCCAAATTAAACTATTATTTCTCTCTTCATAAATTATTTTTCTCAGTGTTCAATACTAAAAAGACCAAAGGGAGACCACCGTTTGGGTGAGAAATAAGCTTGGGACAGTGGAAAATATAACCTTGTCTTACTATATGCAACTCTTCCCTTCCAAACTGCTATTAGCTGCAGAGGATGAAATGAACAAGTACATTCATATATATTTATATTTCATCTCTAAAGTTAATATTGATTTGGGGATGGACAGCAGGGAGGGTTTTTTGGTTTTCACTTTTGGAGATACATTAAGGCAATCACTACAGATAGTACTCAACTTACAACAGTTCATTTAGTGACCGTTGAAGTTACAATGGCACCAGTAGTGGGTTGCTACCAGTTCGCCCTGGATTGGGTGAACTGGTAGCGTTGGCGGGAGGCTCCACCCACCTGTCTGGACGTCTCTGCAAATGCGCAGAAGTGTTGCGCGTACACCCACAAGCGAATCAGTAGTGAACTAAATTGAAACCCACTACTGAACATGGGCAAAACTCACCTAGCAAGATAAATTTTGGGCTAAATTGTGGTTGTAAGTTGAGGACTACCTGTACTATCTTTTGTCAACAATGGTTTAGTACAGTGTGTGAGCCCAGTTGTTGGGGATTGATTAACAAACTATGATTAAAAGAAACTTTGACTTAGTGCAATATGTGATCTTAGCCAGCAATTGTTCATGTCTGAAAGAAAAAAGTTAGCCTCTAAAATTTCTTCATCTGAGTACTTTAACACTTCCAGGTTTTATACCTACTCACTTGAACACATTTTGTTTGAGTAGATACACTGATTTCTCGTCACATGTTTGAATAACTTGGAATGTAAACATAGAACCTTTCAAGTTGCTTGGCAAGTAAAATGTTACCCTCTGTGGAATGCATTTGAAGTCTTTAAGACGCCATTTCAATGTGGGTTATCTAGATAAGCTTTATATTTCCATTATTAAAAGTACATTAAGAAGCTGATAGAGGAAATGAAAGTCAAACAGGAACAAAAACATTTCAAAGAGAATTCTAAGCACCAATGCTATGGTATGTCAAGTCTGAGAAGCATTAAGAAGATATGAAGGGTAAAAGGCCCAGCCAAACGCATTAAATCCTTACCAATAATAAAAATCTAAACCAACAATTTAGAACATCAGTGGTCCAATAATAAACAACTGTGGGAGAATTACGAAGTATTTGTCCATAGATGGAGAAGCTTGGGGAAACTCTTAAATTCTCCCCAATTTTTGATGTGTGGTGGATATACATCTAAAAGAGTCCCTTTTGATGGTAATAGCAATAGCACTTAGATTTATATATCACTTCACAGTGGTTTACAGCCCTCTCTAAGCGGTTTACGGAGTATGAATATTGTCCCCAACAATCTGGGTTCTCATTATACTGACCTTGGAAGGATAGAAGTCTGAGTCAACCTTGAGCTGGTTAGAAGCGAACTCCTGGAGTGAGCAGTGAGTTAGCCTGAAGTACTGCATTCTAACCACTGCGCCACCACGGCTCAATGCTAATTGTCCAGGCTCTGCATTGTTTAGTGATTCTTAAACTGATCCAATCCAATCCAATCCAATTTAATCCAAGATGATCCAATTACCGCTTTTTCTAGTTTTGAATTATTACATAACTAGTCCCAACCTCTCTGTCTCTTTGTTGTTCTTTACAAGTTATCTCAGCAGCAGCAATGGCAGCCCCAACTCGAACTGCTCAATAGTAGTAACAGTGAGAGGGATCTTGAAGTCCTAGTGGACAATCATTTAAATATGAGACAGCAGTGTGCAACAGCTGCCAAAAAAGCCAACACAGTTCTGGGCTGCATAAACAGAGGGATAGAATCAAGATCAACACGTGAAGTGTCAATACCACTTTATAATGCCTTGGTAAGGCCGCACTTGGAATATTGCATTCAGTTTTGGTAGCCACGTTGTAAAACATATGTGGAGACTCTAGAAAGAGTGCAGAGGAGAGCAACCAAGATGATTAGGGGACTGGAGGCTAAAACATATGAAGAATGTTTGCAGGAACTTGGTATGTCTAGTTTAATGAAAAGAAGGACTAGGGAAGACATGAGAGCAGTGTTCCAATATCTCAGGGGCTGCCCCAAAGAAGAGGGAGTCAAGCCAGTGGTGAAATCCAAACTGGTTTGCTACCAATTCACTGGCCGTGCATGTGCTGCGTGCCAAACACGTGCTGCATTCGCATGCACAGTGAGCACCAAAGACATACTCTGTGTGCACACTCATGTACAATATGCACCAAAAGGCGGCTTGGGAAGGTAAGTAGGACAGCGGGGGTGAGGGGATCAGCTGTGGTGCGTGATTTAGCTTTGCTAGATTTCCTGCTTTCTAGCAAAGCTAAACCCTGCTGCACAGCTGATCATCGGAAATACCGGTTTGGAGGAACCGGTAGCTTTTTTTAACTACTGGTTCACCTGAACTAGTAGTTTTTATCACTACCGATTTGCCCGAACTTGAGCGAACCGGTAGCATTTCACCCCTGAGTCAAGCTATTTTCTAAAGCACCTGAAGGCAGGAGAAGAAGCAATGGGTGGAAACTAATCAAGGAGAGAAGTAACCTAGAACTAAGGAGAAATTTCCTGACAGTTAGAACAATTAATCAGTGGAACGACTTGCCTCCAGAAATTGTGAATGCTCCAACACTGGAAGTTTTTAAGAAGAGATTGGATAACCATTTGCCTGAAGTGGTGTAAAGTTTCCTGCCTAAGCTGGGGGTTGGACTAAAAGACCTCCAAGGTCCCTTCCAACTCTGTTATTCTGTTTCTTCTGTTTTCCCAACTCTAACTACCATCTTGGGAGGCAATTACCCTCATTTCTGGAACCACTGTTTTAGTGTGTGGCATTAAAGGGAAAAAGAGAAGAAATGGGAGCAGATTATATGGTCACGCACTGCCTCTATTTCTTATTTATTTATTTATTTATTTATTTATTTATTTATTTATTTATTTATTTATTTATTATTTATTTATTTATTTATTTATTTATTTATTTATTGGCCTGATGTTGGTATTTGTGTGCTTTTTTATATTGTTATGACTGTGGCTGCCTTGGTCACTGAGCAATAGAAGAAAAGGAGAGTAAAGATTATTCTCTTAATGGCCAAATGAATGAACAAATTATTGAACGTGCTTGAGTTTGATCAAATTGCCACTTGTTTATGCCTCACTTAGCAGGGTGGCCCATTACAGTGAAGGCTGATGATGTCCATCTTTCACTGCGATGATGGGAAGTAAAGCCGCATATGACTTCAAATTTTTTTTGTACGTATGCTATAAGAATTAAAATAATTCTCTACATACATTTCATCATATTTCCTTATATTTTATCTCTTAAATATTTCACTCCATCATGTTCAGAATTTGTGTAAATATTATTTGGCCTTGTAAACATATAATTAATTTAAACATAAATTCCCAATATTAAAATCATTGCTGCTGAAAAGCTGAAATAAAACAATTCAGTTCTCTTCTTTTCTGGGTATAAGTGAATAGCAGACTAATTTAATATCATAGGCTGACATCTGCCTGTATTTACTGGATGGTATTCTTAAGGCTAAATAAGTAAATAAAACCACATTGCAATTATTAGCCTTGCAAGGTAATTCAGACAAGAAGCATACCCAGAAGTACTAATTTAATTTTATTATGTTGTTGTTAGTTGCGAAGTCGTGTCTGACCCATTGCGACCCCATGGACAATGTTCCTCCAGGCCTTCCTGTCCTCTACCATCCTCTGGAGACCATTTAAGCTCACGCCTACAGCTTCAGTGACTCCATCCAGCCACCTCGTTCTCTGTTGTCCCTTTCTTCTTTTGCCCTCAATCGTTCCCAGCATTAGGCTCTCCTCCAATGAGTCCTTCCTTCTCATTAGGTGGCCAAAATATTTGAGTTTCATCTTCAGGACCTGGCCTTCTAAAGAGCAGTCAGGGTTGATCTCCTCTAGGACTGACCAGTTTGATCGCCTTGCAGTCCAAGGGACTCGCAGGAGTATTCTCCAGCATCATAGTTAAAAGGCCTCAATTCTTTGGCGCTCAGCCTTTCTTATGGTCCAACTTTCATAGCCATACATTGCAACTGGGAAAACCATAGCCTTGACTATACGCACTTATGTTGGCAGGGTGATGTCTCTGCTTTTTAGTATGCTGTCTAGATTTGCTATAGCTTTTCTCCCTAGGAGAAAGCATCTTTTAATTTTTTGGCTGCAGTCCCCATCTGCGGTGATCTTGGAGCCCAGGAAAATAAAATCTATCACTACCTCCATTTCTTCCCTATCTATTTGCCAGGAATTGAGAGGGCCAGATGCCATGATCTTAGTTTTCTTAATGTTGAGTTTCAAGCCAACTTTTGCACTCTCCTTCTTCAAGAGGCTTTTTAGTTCCTCTTCGCTTTCTGCCATTAGAGTGGTATCATCTGCATATCTGAGGTTGTTGATATTTCTCCCAGCAATCTTAACTCCAACTTTTGATTCATCTAGCCCTGCCTTTCTCATGATGTGCTCTGCATATAAATTAAATAGGCATGGCGACAGTATACAGCCTTGCCAGACTCCTTTCCCAATTTTGAACTAATCAGTGGATCTGTGTCCAGTTCTCCCTTTTGCTTCTTGACCCACATATAGGTTTCTCAAGAGACAAATAAGATGGTCTGGTACTACCATCTCTTTAAGAACTTGCCACAATTTTATTATATGGTTACATTGATGGAATTTTGCAAGTCTTGAAAGTACATCTCTCCTGCCATACCTTTGTAGACAAAGAAACTAGGGAGGGTCTCTTCTGAGTCATTTGCATATCCCCTTTCCTTCCTTTCCTTCTGCAGACTCAGCTGCCACTTGTCTGATCATTGCCTAATCTGTGGCTTTACCTCCTGTCTCACAAGGTCATTCCCACATATCATTACAGCAGTCCAATCATATACATGTTCACTCAAAAGAAATTGCATTAAGATCAGATGGTGATATTTTTAAAAGGCTTACACAATTAATGAGACTTCAGTTAATATGATTACCTTAACTCTCGTGGATATTTATGTTTCTGCTCAAGACATAACTAAATCCTGCTGAAGTAGGATATAAATATGGCTGCAGCTTTCAAATTATCCAGACACAAAAACGAGCCCAAATTTTAGCACAAGTGAAGATGCAGTTCTCCTTATAAATGCAACATTTGATGTTACAATGCAATAATTTGAAGTAATCTGAACAGAATTACTGTGGTGATGTATGTAATAGAAAATTAGGCAATTTCCTTGTTGGGGCACAGTACCTGTAGCTACCCACATAAATGGTAGTATCATAACACAAATCTATTCTTATATACTTATGTTCAGATGTGACACAAGTACATAAATTGCCAGATTTGCTCTATAATATCATGAGGTATGTTCATTATGCTCCCCCCTTAACTCCTTGTAAATGCCTGTACCTCAGAGACATATTTTAACATATCATTTTGTTTGATTCTAACACAAGCAAGACAGTATATTTCTTAGATATTAGATCATATATTGAAAGAAATATGAAGAAGCATAGTATCTGGTGAAATGCAGACCATCTTGTGGTATAAAGAATAGAATGAATTAGCCACTTAGTCACCTCAAACTATGAGATGGGCAGCATATAAATGTAATAATAAAAAGAATAAGAATGAAATAAATAATGTATTATCAATATAGTATTCAACTAGGCCACAAAAATTGGCAGAAAGGGTTTATTATGTCTTCTAGATATGTTTACAAGTCCTTACTAGCTCCTGTTCTTAGAATCAGTCTGTTTAGCACATTCTTATTTTCCAATTCTGAATAAAAAATGGAAATTTCCAGTGGTATAATGAATAAAACATGAAAAATAATTCAAGGACCAATAATTCAAGAACCAATACTGAAACAAGGAAATGTATTCATGTTGTTAATAACAGAGGTTCTTCTTGCCTGTAAGAATATTTTTCAACAATAATCAGTCATTCTTACTGAATGTTATGTTTTTGCTTATTATTATAAGAAATAATAATAATAATAATAATAGTATATTACATATAGAAATAATAAGAAAGCTGGGTGACTTTGGGCCAGTCACTCTCTCTTAGTTCAAACTACCTCACAGGGCTGTTGTTGTGGGGAAAATAGGGGGAAGAAGGTGTGTGAACATGAACCAGAATTCTGCAACCATAGTAACTACATGCCAAGCATCTGAATTGTGATCACATGACTGTGGGGATGCTGTAATGGCTGTAACTGCAAGGAATGGTCATAAGTCACTTTTTCCAGTGCTGCCATACATGTCAACCATTGTTAAACAAATGGTTGTAAATTGAGAACTATCTCTAGGTACTGTAAAGAAGAGAGGGCTAAAAGCAGATATGATATCAATTTTCCAATACTTGCAGGACAGTCACAAGATAGAAAGTGTGGCTTTATTCCCATGGTGGGTTTCAAAATTTTTTATTACCGGTTCTGTGGGCGTGGCTTGGTGGGTGTGGCATGGCTTGGTGGGCATGGCTTGGTGGGCGTGGCCATAAAATCTCCATTCCCACCCCAATCCATGGGAAGGTTACTGCAAAATCCCCATTTCTTCCCAATCAGCTGGGACTTGGGAGGCAGAGAATAGATGGGGGCGGGGCCAGTAGTGGGTTGCCCCCGGTTCGCACTGGTTCTATAGAACTGGTAGTAAAACTGGCGGGAGGCTCCGCCCACTGACCTTGACATCATCAAAACGCTTCTGCGTGTGCAGAGAAGAGCGCATGCACAGCCCCGCTGCGAACCAGTAGTAAAGGTAAGTAGAACCCACCCCTGGGCGGGGCCAGTCAGTATTTTTATTATGCTGAAATCCAATTCTGCTTTATTCACTATAATGCCTGAAGGTAGCGGAGAATCAATTATATAGAGATGGATTCAAGTTCAAATTGAGGAATTTCCTGACTCTGATTGCTATTAAGCAGTGGAATAGCTTGCCTCCTGATGGCAGGTTCTAGGGCAACTTGCCACAGCAAACTCATCATGGCCAACTTGCTATGGAAGAGCTCGCTGTGGAACAAGAGTTACACTAATATCAAAGAAATGATGGAATAGAATCATTAAAGAAAGGATGTAAAAGGAGGGACAAACTGAAATGTGAATGACAAAAACTAAAACAATTTTTGAATTACTTTAAATAATTAAATTGAATTATTGAATTGTTCCATGGTAAGTTGGCCTGAAGTGAGTTGGCCATGGCAAGTTGGCCATGGTGGGTTGGCTGTGGCCATTTGTCCCATTCCGCTGATGACATCTGTGCTTTATCACTGAAAGTTTACAAAGATTGATTAGTTCTTTGTTTGGGATGGTCAGAAGATTCCTGTCCTGGGCAGGGAGTTCCATTAAAACAGGTTCAAAGTCTTCTAACTGAGTTTAGTTTCATTTTTCCACCTGTTTCTATTGAAAATTTACTAATTTTCCAATGTAAAATTGGCATGTATAGGAAAAGAGAAAAGAACAATAAATTTATCTGACTAATACAATTTCTATTCATTGGTTTGTGTTCTTATAGAAATCATGGAAAACTCCAGAAATAAAGGAAACAAATGCTGCTTTTATTTTCATTATATGAATTATGACATACCACATACCGAGAAATTGAAGATAGCATTGATAAGAAAATAAATTTTGATGCTTATTCCTTCCTTAAATCTTACCTTCCCCCAAATTTCAACACTGAATCCACTGTTTTTCCATCTATATAAAGGTAAAGGTTCCCCTGCACATGTGTGCTAGTCATTTCCGGCTCTAGGGGGCGGTGCTCATCTCTGTTTCTAAGCTGAAGAGCCAGCGATATCCGAAGACGTCTCCGCGGTCATGTGGCCAGCATGACTAAATGCCAAAGGTGCACGGAGCGCTGTTACCTTCCCACCAAAGTGGTCTCTATTTTTCTAATTGCATTGTTTATGTGCTTTCGAACTTCTAGGTTGGCAGAAGCTGGTACAAGTAATGGGGGCTCATTCCATTACACGGCACTAGAGATTTGAACCACTGAACTGCCGACCTTCTGATTGACAAACTTAGCCACTGAACCCCAAGTCCATCTATGAGACTTGTGTAAACATCTGCAGATTTTGCAAACCAGACAACAAAACATCTCCAAGCCTCTCTTAATATTGTATATAAGTGATTTTATTAATGCATGAAGGTCATAGGCTAGTTAACATGTATATATATTGCATTTACACAATAGTTACACAAAGTTACACAACTTGCATTTGGCATGACTTTTGCCTGAATGCTGAATTTGAAGCTGTTGTGCCTGTTTTGTCTTCCTCCATATATGCATGTTTCCTTGGATACATTAGTATCTTAAGACTTCAATCCTAAACAGAATTAAACATGTATTGATTTATTTATGGCTAAATAAATTTAGGATTGTTCTGTAACAATCACAGAACAATCATTTCTTTAAAATATTTATTAGGGAAATTGTGAATTCAGTTGTTTTAATATTAATTTTTATACTTTAAAATGTTGAACTTCCTGGAACTAAGAATTTAGGCTTAGAACTTCTCTTGAATTAAATAAATGCCTTTTGTATAAGTGTCTAACATTTATTTAGAACTTTTTATTTATGTGTATTCTGTACATGCTTACCCTTGACATGATACTGTGTCAAAGTTAAATCAATATGGTACGTTTTAGTTTTCAAATTATCACATTTAAACAGGCACAGCAGGGATGATGGCAAGTATTATTTATGATTTCAAGGACATGTAAATGCAGAAACAGAAGATCTGTTTAATTTAGTTGACCAAAGTGAGTTGTTTAGTAAAGATAGATATGAGTCCTTTGGCATATAATGCTATTAAATGATAATAAATAAATATGGATGAAAGTTTGTATAAATCACACTTTTAAATAATAAATTTATTAAATGTATAATGAAAAGACTTTTAAAATAATGGAATTGTTAATGGCTCTTTTTAAACTGGCTTCTCTTAACCCAAATAAATTAATCATTGTTCTGTTTGGGAACTTGATGCTATAGAATGACAGGTGTTAGCTTAGTCAATTCTAAATAATAGACAATTTCCAAAATATTAACTGTAAGAGTGGGTAAAAAAAACCCATTTCCACCCATGTTGGAAATATTTAAAGTCTTAAGGAACAGAAGCAACACTCTAAATCAATAGGCAAAATTTGTATGCATATGCCAAATTGGAATGTAGAAGAAACCAAAAACTAAGCTTGAAAGCATTAGATAGGTCTTAGGTTATTAGCATTAGAAGATGATATCATCTTGAATAATAGAATAACAGAGTTGGAAGGGGCTTTGGAGATTTTCTGGTCCAATCCCCTGCTAGAACAGGAGACCCTATATCAGTGATGGTGAACCTATGGCATGCATGCTGGAAGTGGCATGCATAGCCATCTCTCCGGGAGTGCCAGCCATTGCCTGTTGCTCTTTTGGGTTCCAGCTGGTCTTCGTGTGCATGGGAGCACCAGAAACTGGAAGAGTAGCTCCGTGGTGTGCATGCTCGTGCTGGGAAGCTGACCTTCTGGTTTCCGGCATGCGCATGCATGCTGGCCAGCTGGTCTTCATGCATGCATGTGCATTAGAAACTGGAAGACCAGGTGATCGGCATGCATATGCATGCCAGAAACCAGAAGCTCAGCTTCCCAGTGGGCATATTTGTGCTGGGGAACTGCTCTTCTGGTTTCCAGCGCATTCCCGTGCTCATGCCTGCACTCCCATTTCAGCATTCAGTGCCGAAAAGGTTCGCCAGCACTGCCTTATATCATTCTGGACAAATGGTTGTCCCATCTCTTCTTGCAAACCTCCAGTGATGGAGGATCTATAACTTCTGGAGGCAACTCATTCCATTGCTTAATTGTTCTCATTGTCAGGAAATTTCTTCTTAATGCTAGATTGGATCTTTGTTTAATAATCTTCCATCCATTACTTTTTATGCTGCCCTAAGATGCTTTGGAAGTGTGCCCCTCCTCTTTTTGTGACAGTCCCACAAGTATTGGACTATCATGTCACCCTTAATCATTATCTTTACTAGACTAGATATACCTAGTTCCCAAAACCATTCATTGTACACTTTAGCCTCCAGACCCCTTAATCATCTTTGTTACTCTTTCTAAAGCCTCAATATCTTTTTTTTTTAACTTTTAAGACCTTACTTTTCCTACAATTGAATTGCATTTTGTTGAATAGGTCTTGGGCTCAAGTCTGTCAAGATCCTTCTGTAGCTTGAGTCTATTGGCTATTCCTCTCCCCCCCCCCCGGTTGGTGCCATCTGCAAATTTGATGAGCTCCCCTTCTATCCCTTTACCTAAATCATTCATGAAGATGTTGAAGAGTACTAGGCCTAGGACAGAACCTTGTGGTACTCCACTGTATGCTTCTCTTTATTTAGATATAGTTCCATTGAAGATTACACATGAAGTGTGGTCAGCCAATTGCAAATCCATCCGTTGGAGATGCTGTCTATCCTACACTGTTCTATCTTACCAAGAAGTATACTGTGGTCTACTTTGTCAAATGCCTTACTGAAATAAACTATTTCCCTGATCCACTAATTTAGTCACTTTGTCAAATCATGCAATTAGATTTATATGGCATGGTCTATTTTTGACAAACCCATATTGGCTTCTAGTTATAGTTTTATATACGTCTAGGTATTTACAGATCTGTTGCTTGGTGATCTTTTCCAGAATCTTCCCATGTATTGATGTCAGATGGATTGGCCTAAAGTTTCCTGAACCCTGGATCTATCTTAGACTGCTTTCACCATTTATTACTTTTTTAAAAAAGGGTGGAATGAAAGTATTCTTGATACATACTGTTTGAAAGACTTTTTAGATTAAAATAAACAAAGTAAAAAAACCCCCCATCTTTCAAAAATTAAATGAGTTAAAGATCACCAGAGCTTCATTCAGGGGTGAAATGCCTGAATAATAATAATAATAATAATAATAATAATAATAATAATAATAATAATAATAATAACAACAACAACAACAACAACAACAACAACAACAACAACAACAACAACAACAAACATTGAAGGAAAATGTGATGACAACTTTACATGGGCATGGCTTAAGATGGGAACCATCAAGAAAGAAACGGAAGGTTTAATACTGGCTCCTCAAGAACAAGCACTACAAATTAATGCCATGAAAGCAAAGATACAAAAATCCACCAACAATCCAAACTGCCAACTTTACAACAACAAAGTCGAAACTGTTTTACATTTAATATGTGAATGCAGCAAAATCACACAAACTGATTACAAAGCTAGACACGACCAAGTTGCTAAATTAATCCACTGGTCATTATGTAAAAATACGACTTATCTGTATCCAAAAAGTCATGGGAACATAAAGTGGAAAAAGTTATAGAAAATGAGAAAGTGAAGATATTGTGAGACTTTTGAATACAGACAGATCGTTACTTGGAACACAACATGCCAGATATCACAGTTGTCGAAAACCGAAACGTACAATTTATTGACATAGCAGTACCAGGAGATGCCAGAGTCAAAGAAAAAGAACTGGAAAAAATCATGAAATATTGCGACCTGGTCATAGAAACTATATGGCTATGGATGAAACATGTCACAGTGATACCCATTGTCATTGGGGCACTTGGTACCATGTCCAAGAATTTCACAAAACACTTCAAGAAATTGCAGCTTCCTGCAATAACACCACAGGAACTAAACAAATTATTTTGTCATACTCTTTATTTTAGAACTGTTAGATGTGTTCCACTAGAATGAGTTATCAATATGTAGCACACTATCCCTGATTAATGATCTTTTACATATGTGTCTTCTGCTTTTTAATGTTAATTGTATATATTTTTAAGCTTTTGCTTGGCACTGAACTTCCTTTACTTTTTTTTTTATATTGATAATTTATAATATACTTGCTTTGATATATCCCAACACCAATACCTTTACCTAGCCAGCCATGCTAATGAAAATGTCATTCAGCTATGCACAATTGACTTTTACAAAATGTAACACAAAGGCCTGAAGAAGTATGGAACAAATTTGAAAAATATGCCTGCATTTTTTATAAGTGGTCATTGAAAATCAATGTTTTCCATTACTTCTCTTAGCATTGATGAAATATTCAGTAACGTTTCTGCCTGTTCTATAGAAAAATGCAGTCTTTTGTGATCTGGATGCATTGATTCTTCCTTGCCTCCATTGCCCTTTATCTGAAATACACAAGTTCCTCAAGGTAAAGAGTTCTACACAGTAGTAGAATGGATACCATTCTGGAGACAAAGAATTTGACTCCGCTAAAGGTATGGTTGTATTGTAAGTGTGTGTGTACCAGTCACCAATAGCTATATAAATCTTTGAAAAGTCTATAAAATCAGCATTGCGATTTCTTCAAGCCTAAGGGCTTTAGAACTGTTAATAAAATTTCTTTTTTTTAATAAGGTAAGAGAAAGAAGATAGTGGTGGGCAATAGATTCATGCTTTACAGTAAGGTTTCAATAAGAAGGGGAGGTAAGTTAAAGCAATAGAGTAGGCAGTTCCCCTAATTCCTTATCATATCATTAAGAATATAGGAAGTCTAAAAGGCCCAGCCAAGTGCATTAATCCTATAAAGGTAAAGATTCCCCCAGACATGCATGCTAGTTGTTTCCGGCTCTAGGGGTGGTGCTCATCTCCGTTTCTAAACCGAAGAGCCAATGCTGTCCAAAGATATCTGTGTGGTCATGTGGCCAGCATAACTAAATGCTGAAGGTGCATGGAGCATTGTTACCTTCCCACCAAAGGTGGTCTCTATTTTTCTACTTGCATTTTTTACGTGCTTTCGAACTGCTAGGTTGGCAGAAGCTGGGACAAGTAACAGGAGTTCACTCAATTACGCAGCGCTAGGAATCGAACCGCTAAACTGCTGACCTTCTGATTGACAAGCTCAGCATCTTAGCCACTGAGCCATCATGTCCCTTTATTAATCCTGTACCAACATAATAAAAATCTAAACAAAAAAATTGTGGTCCAATAATAAACTTCTGTGGGAGAATTACAAAGTATCTGCCCATAGCTTGGGGAAACTCTTAATTTCTTTCCAATTTTTGATGTCTGGTGGTAGTAATAGCACTTAGACTTATATACCACTTCATAGTGCACTACAGCCCTCTCTAAGCAATTTGCAGAGTCAGCATATTGCTCCCAGCAATCTGGGTTCTCAATTTACTGATCTCGGAAGGATGGAAGGCTGAGATAGTTAATTGTAAACTACAGAAAGTAAAACTCCAACTTGGCTTTATTTATATGTGAAAAGTGGAAATGATGATCCACAGTTTGCTTGTTTAATAGGATGCATTGGTATGAACAGTACTTTAGACACAAGATGAGGAAAATAAGCCCACACAAATTTCCAGTCTAAATGTAACGCATGTAGAAAAGAAAGCCAGAGGGTATTTCATTTGCTAATGTTTAAACTTAGGTTTGCTGAATACTATTGATTACTGAGGGCTGGATTAAACTTTTCATTCATGCTCATCTCAATTATCATTTTTCTAAAGCCTGAATGCTCAACCATTTTCTAACCATCAGGTAGGAAGAGTTGACAAATAACAGTCATTAAGCACAAGGATTTCAAGAGAACACAATTAGAGTTCCAGGAAATATTGGGTACTTTCAAAAGTGACTGATGGCATATCTTCTAATATGAATCTGCGCGGCAATGAACATTTTGTGATCAATTGTAAATGTGTGTGTCCATGTTTGTGTGTGTGTGTGTGAGAGAGAGAATTTAGATGTTCCCTTTGAAAGGAAGCAACAGTTTTGCTTTTGTCATTGTTAAAAAAAAATGTACGAAATAAAACTGGTGTGTATAAATGACTCATGGGCTTAAAGTTCTGAAAACTGAAATGCAAGACAAAAGCCAAACTGCATGTCTAGTTTAAAGGAGAGGATAGTTTTTATCCCCTAGAAAGAACTTGTTTTGCAAATCAAACTTGGACAGAGAAATTCTTAATTCCTACTAAAGATTAAATTGTAGGATCCTTACCAAATAGCCTTCTCTAATCTCTCTGAAATTTTCTTATCTTTTATACATGGTGGGGAAAAATAATAATAATTTTCCTAAAATATAGAGGAGGAATGTTAGGGTGGTAGAGCAGATAAGTTATTGCACTAGAACTTTGAATATAATCTTAAAATTTTGATTAGGTATTTCAAGACTCTAGAGGACTCAATCATAGGCATCCAATAGAATCCATGATGTCATTCAAATTATGCAAATTGTGGTAGTCCTCAAGTTATGACTGTAATTGAGCCCACAACTATGGTCATAAAGTGTTGTGGCCCATCAGCAGCCTGTGCAGTTAGTAGTTGATTCCGACAGCGAGGAGGCTGGTGTGGTGCTGCGCCAGCAGCTTGTGCAGCTGGTGCTCGAGTCAGACAATGAGGAGGCTGGAGAAGATGTGGTGCCAGAGGCAGAGATTCAGCCAGGGCCTTCAGAACCTCCAGAAGTTCCCATAAGTGAAGAGGAAGAGAGAAGGAGCCTCTTTTTGATGCACAAGCACGCAGAGTTGTTAAAAGGCAGGAGTGGCTCCTCAAGAGGAGGTCTCCTCGAGAGTAAGGCTTGGGGCTAATTGGCCACTTCCCTAGCCTATTTAAGGAAGGACAATGACTGATGCAATTTGCAGGAAACAACTTCGTTCATATTCCTTCACATCTTGATTCCAGAAACGTTCGATTCGGCTCTTGTTTCTCTCTTTCAGTTTTCCTGCAAATTGCTTCTGGGCATTCTGCCAACCATAGTAAGATTACGGTTATCTGAAATACTGTACCTCAGAATTGAGTTATTATTCTTTGGATTCTTGTCGGCTGTTAATGAAGTTAAATTAACAGCCCTTGTTCAGAAAAGACTGATTTAAACTGTATTTGTGTTCGAACAACTACTAAGAAAGCTCATTAGTAGTCTTTAATTAGTAAACTAGGTTTGTATGGACTTTGTGTGTGCTGCGTTCTTTTGGGTCCGTAGCTGGGGCAGAACATAAGTCATGACACTTGTAAAATAAGTCACCATGTGACCAGAACCACTTTTATGACTCTTTTGCAGTGGTCATTAAGCGAATGTTGCAGTAGTTAAGTGAATGTCATTAAGCGAATGCCATGCCACTTAATGTTATTAAGTGAACACCATATTTGTTAAGTGACCCCATTGTTCACTTAACTGCTAGCGGGTTGTTTCTGCTGAAAACTGGAAATAAATGATGCTTTCTAGGAAAAATGTCGTAAATCATGGTCAGGTGACTTTGGGGCATTGCAAATGGCTATAAATGATGCACTGTATAGTTTGTATCATTTGCATGAGGATTTGAGGTGTGTGATATCATTATTCCCTGCCCTTGGCAGGCTGATATCCATGACCTTAGCATGTCAATTCTACCTTATGTTATCCTACTTGTCTTTTTCATTCTGTCTTTACTATGTTGATAGGAACATCTTGTGGAAGATTGTAAGCTTGTGTCTGGAGATGCTTAGAATCCACCCTACAGTCAGAAACTACTATGAGATTGATCTACCAAAAACAGGGTTTTACATTAAATGGGTACTCAGCTTGGAGCTGATGGAGATGACAACCTTGGGAGCAAGCTGGTTTGATTATTTTTCAGTTCAATTAGCTTCACAGGACTATTACAAGGACAAAATGAGAGATATGGCAGATGACTATGTCTGCTTCTTTGACACCCTTGGAAGAAGGAAGTCTGTAATAAAAAAAAATGCAAAAATCTGCTCATCTTCTAAATCATTGCAATGGTAGGCAGCAGGCAAGTGAAAGGGTCATGAGTAGAAGAATTGATCCTGTGAAGCACTGATCAATTTGCATATATATATATGTCAGTTTCATTGTGGATGTGGGCTGAGAGTTTATATTCAGAGGCCCATTGACTCATATCATATCCGTCTTTAGGCTTAGCTAATTCTACTTTTCCATTACAAAATATTTCTGAGTCACGAAAAGCAATTGAGATGAATGATCTCCACCAAAAGCCTGTGCAATTTCAATAAGTCGGTGACTAGCGATGAGCTGTAACCCACTCCCTGTTTACAATTGCTGGAAACATGTTTTTTAAATTTATATGAAGCCAAATTCATCTTAAATTGACCTGATGTTAACCTAGGAAAGAGATAATTGAGCCAAAGCTTAGCATCCTATTGCAACAAGAAATAAAACCTCCCAGGGCCTGGCAGGGTCCACCAACTCTCCCATCAGTTGGGTTTACAAATCACCATTTAAATTTCCCATCATAGCTTGGAGTTTAGACATGCAACTGATTTGAAGAGCTGTGTTTATATACCTTACATATTATTGTTGCTTTCTTTCACTGTCAGCTAAGCCCTTAGAGAAAAAAGAATGAAATTAAAGGAAGATCTAAGAAAAGCACATTTGTAAAAATGTCATAATAATCTAAATGCAAAGCTAAATTGCTAATGAAACAAGAATAAGGATGGTAGGTAAATCGGTGATCACAGTTCCTATAACATTTTGCTATGAAAGATGTGTCTGAATCTGAAGAGAAAAGGATTGCCTGTCCTTTAACAACAGCTACAAAATTGTTTTTGAATGGAGCAAATTGCAGCTATTTTTCAACTTGCAAATTAAACGCTTACACTTTCCTGTAGCCTCATCTGTTGTCATTTTTTTTTTCTGGATCATTGAAGCCAATAATGAAGTAAATATTTGCTCATCGGACAAGATCCTCCCAAATTATTCCTCACTGATTTGGGATCCAAATAATATAACAGCAATTTTACATAAGTGGCTGGTAACTTTTGGAAAGTAACTATTATTACAATTTATTTTGAAAATGTGATGTCAGGATTGGACCTATTTAAGAGATGGCAAGCTCAAACAAAGATTTGCAGAACTTGAAAAACTAATTTTTTAAATAAAATGACAGCAGTTTAGAAAATGTCATGTAGAATCAAGTCCATGCATATCTTCAACTGCTTTGGGGTTGCCCAAGCATTATCCTTCACTGCTGACATATCAAAATGTATTTCAGCTAATTAAGCCATTGATATTCACTTCTAATCACAACCAAACTTCATCCAATTCTTGCTCACACTTGCAGTTGGTCAACTAATTTAACTAATATACACAGTAAATAAAAACAGTAACACTGGACAACAAAGATCTTGCTTCCTGAACACTATGAGGTATACCTTGTAGGATTTTTGGCTGTTAATCATGAAAATAACCTGTAATTAAACCTATCATGTACCATTTTAAAAAATCCCTCTGTGTTTACTCAATGGCAATGTACACTATTCAGTATCTGTTACACATGAAAGAAACATATGAAAACATGGAACACATGGAACACATTAGATATGTTGAAGCACACCTAATACACAGAGTACAACTGGAATATCTGCAGATTTAGAAGTAGTGGCTCTGGGCCTTGGAATGCAGCTTGGATATACCAAGTATTGTTGTTTCACATGCAAGTGAGACTGCCATCCAAGAGAGTCACACTACATTAAAAAGAAATGGCCACTCTGAATTTGGTTCCAGCATAGAAAAATGTGGCACATGAACCAATTGTTGGCCTGACAAAGATATTTTTATCTCTGCAAATCAAATATATCATCAAGGACAAGTGGTTCGAAGATCTGTTAATGGGCCAGAGAAAATCACCTGAAAGGCATTCAAAGATGATGTTGACATTTTTTGGGGCAACTACAAAGCACCAAACTATATTTAGTTGGTTGATAAACTTCTTACAGCATACAAGGCCATGAAGTGCAACTAAAGTCACTGAAGATTCATTTTCTGCATTTACACTTGGCCTTCTTTCCCAAATATCTTGGCACAGTTAGTGATGAACATGGTGAAAGTTTTGACCAGGACATGGAAAATTGGTATCAGGGCAACTGGAATCCCATCTTTTCTGGCTGATTATTGTTGGACACTGCAGTGAGATGCAGCAGACACTGCGTACAAACAAAAGACAGCAGCAAAACACTTTTGGCCCTGTTGAACTCATGCAGCATGTCAGAAACATTATGCAATTAAATACATTACAGTCATTAAAAGTTAATTTCATATTTGTCATGATTTCTACATGATATAGTCATTTTGAAATTATATCTGTGGCTCAGTTTGAAGGGATCTACCATAATCACTAAAAGTTTTTTAGGAAGCAAAACCTTTGGGGAAAAAATGTTGTCCATTGTAATAATTAGCACAAAACAATTAGACCCTCTTGATTGAAAGTCATGGACCATAATCTACCATGTTTCTCCAGAGTAGAAAAATAGTGTAGATGCTTTTCAGTTTAGTCAGTCTATAGCAGTGATGGTGAACCTTTTCGACACCGAGTGCCCAAACCGGAAAGCATGTGCACACACGCATGCATGTCAGAGCGCCAGAAACCCAAAGACCAGCTGGCCAGTGTGGATGTGCGCGCTAGCCACCTGGTGTTTGGATTTCTGGTGTGTGCATGTGTGCTGGCCAGCTGGTCTTGGGCCGGAAACCCAAGGACCAACTGGCTGGTGCACATGTGCACACCAGAAACCAGAAGAGCAGCTGGTGACTACATGCATGCCCACAGAGAGGGCTCTGTGTGCCACATCTGGCACGCATGCCATAGGTTCGCCATCACGGGCCTATACCTTAAGAGAGAGAGAAAGTGGCTCAGAGCGACCCAGATCGCCTCCATGTCAAGGGAAGATTAAACTGTTGGTCTTCCCATTTTAAGTACATCACCTTCATCACTACACCACGTTGGCTCTCTTTCTCTCTGTAGTTCTACAAATTCATTTATAACTGTAGTAATTAATTGGATTGTTTTGGATTTGGAATATAATAGGCCAGATCAGGTATATCTCCTGTCACTCACAAAATGCCACAATTTGAGAACTAGGTTAAGTATGGAAAATTTCATTTCATGTGAGAAAGGGAGTTTTTAAATTATAAAAATTAGAAAACTGGAATGGTCTGATGGCATTATCTTGTTCTTAATACATCTATATGGATTGCTAGCAAATTATTCAAATTCAAAGATATTCTGTCTGTGATAATTTATTTGACAAAATTTGTGCTAATCATTTTTCTGCTCAACATTTTTTCCAGTAAAAAATATCCTGTCTTCTGCTAATATTCCATGAAGTGGGTTCTAAGTACTAAAGTAAGGTGATGTACTTAATTCAAGCAGCTATAATCTAAGAGAAGCTGAAATATTTTCCCTTTTTCAGCTATGAGAATGGAAATTTCAAAGAGGATGTTACTTGTTAAGACTCCTGTGATTTAATCATTAGTAAGCTTTAGGAATTAAGACTGCTGAATAAACATGAATGATAATTAATAGATTCTTTGTTGAATTCTCCTATGAAACCAGATGGTCTAATGTTGCATGCAAACAGATCATTTATTTCATTTGGAAAATTGAATGTTGAATAAAGAATTAGATATTTGTAATTAAGAGCACACCAAAAGCTAAAGCAAATGCAGAAAAAAATAAGGAAGGTTGATACGTTAAGGAAAAATTAAGCAGATATAAGTAAATCCAGGCATTTATCATGAAATGTTTTTTAGCCAAATTCAAAGAATGTTTTTCAATTATGAATGAGTGTGTCACTGACTGCTAAAAACAAAAAAAAAATATCAAATGCTTTTCTAGGTTTAAAAAATATCTATAAATAACAAGTAATTGCCTATCCAAATGAAAACTATGATCAAAATAAGCTTCATGCAATTAATCTTCCATATGCCACAGAAACCTGCCCTCTTTTTAACCAATTTAGTCTATTTTGCTGTTTTCAAACATTTGTCTTTCTTGCACTGATATGAATATTTTCGAAGTGATTGTACTAACTCACAATGTGTGGACCCATTCTACCTGATTTTGTGTAGTTATCCAATTCCTTTGAGCCTACTATGTGCTATTCCTGCTTTGTGTTTACTTGAGTGTGTGCACCTCTCTCTCTGTGTGTGCATACATTTGTAAGAGAGGGGGAATAAGAGGTAAAATATTAGAGGTATTTGTACATACATATACCCAGAGGATTTGCATAGACATAGGCAATCCTGGAAAGGGCATTATGGCTCTGACTCCACCCACAGCTGGCCTGGGCCTCTGACGGAGTATTCTCAAGTTCCATCACCTCTGCTTTATCTGTGGTTATTTGGTCATTCTTCCACAGTGAAGAATATTACTTCCACAGTAAATTATCCAAATAAATTGGAGCAGCTATATTTCCCTTTCAAAAAGAGGCTGGGCTTAGTTCTGTCCTGCCATTAATTTATTTGAACGGACAATAGTTAAACCTCTGATTTATCAGCTCCATAAAATGTGCATATGCATTTCAGTCACTGATAAATTAGGCAGCAGGTAAGTCTAAGATCTCTGCTTGAGTATTTTAAAAAGACAGACTTATTATTGGGAGACAGACAATAGTTTTACACTTTATTCTCTCAAGCACAGAATAAAGGAGATTGTAAAATACCTTAGAGACTTTGCTTATAGATGTATGGAAAAAGTGCTAGCAGTAACACTTGAATACTAAGAAGCAATGGCTTTCTGAAAAGATGTTGCTGGGATTTGAGAGGGAACAAAGGAGAGATTTGTTCCGCCTCAATTTCCTAGTTCACATACTATTCAATTTCCTAGTTCACCCAACCCATAAATATACTAACACAACAAAGTCCATTTTTCAAAAAATGTGCATAATAGGAAAACCATGAAGATTAGTGCACTATAGAAAAAAAAATCACTTGCACTTATGTGAGTGGAAATATGTATGGAAATGAATATATGTTTGGATTTGTTTTGGCCTAAGAGATGAATAAAATCCTAGTTGAAAACGTAGTTGAGTCTGTCCATTTGTTGTGAGGCTAGTTGTCATGTCTTCTAACGGGTAGCTTCTATTTGTGGATGTGGTCAGCTAATCTTTTGCCTGTCTGCCCTATATTGTGTCTGCTACAGTCCTTGCACTGTTTGTTGTAGATGACTCCTGTGTTTCCTTCCTGGACTACTGGGTCTATTTAAAATGTTTTGGAGGGTTTTAGTTGGTTTGTATGCTATGGAGATGCCATGTGGTTGGAAGATACAGATAATGTGAACCAGTGGTGAAATCATTTTTTTTTTACTACCGGTTCTATGGGTGTGGCTTGGTGGGAGTGGCAGGGGAAGGATACTGCAAAATCTCCATTCCCACCCCACTCTGGGGCCAGCCAGAAGTTGTATTTGCTGGTTCGCCGAACTACTCAAAATTTCCGCTACTGGTTCTCCGAACTGCTCAAAATTTCCACTACCGGTTTTCCAGAACCTGTCAGAACCTGCTGGATTTCACCTCTGATGTGGACCCATTTCAATCAGGTTTTAGGACAGAATGCAGTATGGAGATAATGTTGACTTTTTGCAGTGCTGGGACAGGGGTGATGCACCCATAGTTGTGTTCTTTGATTTTTCAGAGGCTTTGAGTACTAATAACCACTGTCCGACTGCAGGGATTGGGAGTAGGAAGTATCATACTTCTCTTCCTTCCTCTATGGTCAATTGCTGTGGCTGTTGATAGGGGTAGGATGGAAGGGGTCATGGATTCTCATTTGTGAGGTGCCTCAGAGTTCAACAATTCTTCCCCTCCTGTTTAACATGTAATTGAGATTGCTGAGCAAAGTAAGTCAGTTCAGGATCCAATATCATCAATATGCAGGTGATAGGCAGTTGTACATCTCAACCCAAAGTGGTGCTATAAATGTTCTGATTCCAGTATCTGGATGCTATTTGGACCTGGTTATAGATAGGAAGAGATTCAGGCTCAATTCTTCCAAGCAACTGAATGGCTCCCTGAATTTGGGATTTTTTTTTCACTTTTGATCTTGGTATTTCTTAATTTGAAGCTAATGCACACCTTTGGAAAACTCTTATGTAGAAGAGGAGACCCTTCAGATAATCACTCGCTTTACATAGGATCAGCCCCACTAATTAGACCAGACCGAGAAATCAGAAGACTAAATTAATTTTCTCAAGATTGGCTATAATAACAGAATCTTGCAAATCAGCTTGTGCTGAATAGTCTCCTCCTTCTTATACTTCAGCAAATTAAGGAAGTATCTTTCTGAGCTAGTTCCAAATATTGCCCGTTATATATTTAAAATGATTTTCACCCATAATTGCTCTAACAACAGATCTTGCCCATCTCTATCAAGATTATATTCTTTACTCTCTGCAGGATGGCCCAAAGCTATAGTTAGTTCAAAATGCAGTGGCATGGGTGACAATGGGGGTACCTTGATGCACCCCATGTGTCATCAAGGCTCATTGGTTTCCAGTTTGCTGTCTCAGAGCATGTGCCCTCTGGAACAACTTTCTCTTGCAGTTTGCATGGTTCCTTCTCTACAAGAGAAGTCTTTGAAAACATACTGTAGTTGTTCTTCTAGGTCTCTGATTGATATTTTCTAATGCAGTATGCATTTTGTCCTGATGCACATGTACTTTTCTTTTCAATTTTTAAAAATATTTATTTTAATTAAGTAACCTGCTCCGAGTCATTTGGGAATCAGGTGGTTTTCTGAGTCTAAAGAAATAAATGGCCCATCCAGATTTTTGGAGTTCACATCAGATAACCCTATGGAATATGAATCCACATATTTATAAAAACATATATTCATACACTTGTGGGGATAAATAAATCATGAATTAATCATTGTAGTAGCGGATACCCAATTTTCTTTTTCTTGGTTGATGGAAGAGAAGTTGAATCTCTTAGCTAGTCAAAAATTAAGCGAAGTCTGGCCGGACTTTGGTGCTTTCTTCTCCAGAAGCTACAGCTGGTTTAAACTGCAGTGTCTCAAATTGTAATGGTTACTTGTCATAGTGCCTACCTGTTATTGTTGCTATGTGAGCTGCATTGATTGTCAATTGACTTCTTTGTGCAATTCAAGGTGCTCTGATAACCTATAGGTTTAACATCATCAAACAACATTTACCCTTCCCAGGTCTTTGGGAAGGTAGATAAATATGCCATATCCAGTCTGACTGTGTGACCAACTAGAATAATAAAAATAAACCAGCAGTGGTGATTCAGTAGTTATTGGCACCCTGTGGTATACCAACAAAACCTTGGATGCCACTTAGAAAACTGTGCATTAACAGGACTTCCATTTGTCAGTTGTAAAAGGCCACACTGCTTGGATCCCTACATATACCATGTCAATGCATCACGACCTTCTAATTCTTGAGAAGAATGCAGCCAAAGAACTTGGCTCTGTGATTTCACATTATTGTATATGTAATAATCCACTTAGTGAAGATTCTGAGACTGTGGTCAAGGCATAGGGTTATTTAGCTTAGCTGACATAGGGCATCAGTTTCATTGGCCAGAGTAAGCTGTTAAACATCTGCATAGCATTTTGGACTAAGCAATTTTCATGCTTCTATTCCTGCATGCTAACAGCCATTAGCAAAGATGTTGCCTCTGTAATGCAGATGCATTTGACAGCTGTTACTAGCCTAATCTTGAGAGCTCAAATTAGCACAGTAGTGAAACTGCAAAATAGTGCAGGGTAACACAGAAGCAGGAAATCTGATGCTAAACTTCTACATGAGATACATCTGGCCTCCCAGAGGCTTAAGTGCTCCCTCTAATGGTAGCATTAAAGCCCTCAGATGCTAGTGCTTTTCCTTTGTTTGTAGCCACTGGCAATTGCCTTAGCCACTTAGGAAAGTGAATGAATCCTTTTCTCGGTGTTGTAGTAGACAAAGGGGATGAATCATCTTATTAAACGTATAGGTTATCTTTCTTGGAATGTGCGTCATGGCAGAAGGTTTATTACACTGAATGAGACTCATCTCCTTGGGGAATTCCGGAGGTAGAACTGAGTGAATAAGCACGTTCTTACAGAAGCAAGAAGGACGGTTTTCCTTATGAACTAAAAGAATGTTGATTCTTCAGTCTGCTTCCTCTTCTGTCTTGGAACCAGAATAATATGTTAAAATTCATGAAGCTCTACTGTTAAAAGTCTCATATTTTTCATTAGGTTCCAACAAGCACATACTATGTAGCATAACTACATAGTATACATAGTGCATAGTGCATAAGAGCACCAGTATGCCTACCGTCCCTGTCCTAATGTTTCTTTTAATTGTATTCATTTTATGCATTCAATTCATGCTTATACTTATATATATATTCTAATATGTACTCGACAAAATTTAAAAAAAAATAGCTTGTAGCATAGTGTAGTAAAGGTAAAGTTTCGCTTAAATCAAGTTTGATACCTGTGTGATGCAGCCAAGCATTTTCTTGGCAACAGTACAGAAGTGGTTTCCAATGCCTTCTTTGAGCATGTTTTTCAATGTCCCTATCCAGCCTATAGCCCTGGGATTCCTATGTATGATCTAATCAAGACCTAATCTGCTTATTTTATCAGTCCAAAGAAAATTGACCAAGTACAGACAAGTCATACATTACTCTACATATAGTAAATTGTGCTACAGTCTTTCACCCTATCCTCCCACCACCCATTCCCTGATTTCCCCAAACTCCAGAGATGGTTATATAGCAAGCTAAAAGGGAATGCACTACAAATTTCATCACATTTATTTTAAACTGTGGTTGTTTCTGGGAAAAAAAAGAAAAGAAATCTAACTTGCTTAACTGTAGCTTCCTGAAAATGTAACCTCTACAAAATTTGCAGAGCTGCTGTGGCTAGCCACAGATTAAAATCTTAGCTTGCAGTCTGATCTGATTATTTTTTTTAAACAGAAGTAAGTAGCAGGACACTAACCGATAGTACAATTTAATCATTCTGATACCCTTCACTGTATGTTTAATATTACAATTTGAAACAATTCTTCAGATCCCTAAATGGCATTCCTGAATCTTTTAATGCCTCAATACTAACTTTGTTCTTAGTTTTTTTTTAAATAAAATATTATTTACAATCAAATACAAATAAAGAAAACTAACAGGTTTAGTATTATCTATCCATTTACCCACCCCACCAAATGCCGGTGGGGGTGTTTGGGTCCACCTGATTAATTGATATAAAATGAAATATGTTGCTTCAGACTAAATCTGAACAAATATGACTTTTTAGTTCCTCAATTTATTTTAATCTGAAATTCAGTTGCTGCCCCATCTTGCCCTCCCTTTCTCTCATCTATCTATCTATCTATCTATCTATCTATCTATCTATCTATCTATCTATCATCTATCATCTATCATCTATGAAGTCAAACTCCCTGAAAGGGCCATATCTTACACACACTGCATCTGATAGGTGTATGGCTGAACACCACAAAGCTCCTATTTTCATAAGTGCCATATGAATCAAGCTCCGATAACATTTATTTTCTTTGATAGATAATGAGAATAAGGTAAGAGTTCTTTATAAATAAATATTCTGAAGAGTATTTTCTCTGATGACTGAAAAATGTATTGATCTTTGAATATACACTGCAGGTATCTGATTCCTACACCTATATAAATTTCTGAAGAAAAGACTGTAGCATCTGGTGCATTTTAAGGGGCATAAAAACCATTTATACTGCACAGATTAAGAAAGTATTGTTGAAATGAAAGTGACATTACCCTAAAATATTGCTAAGGCTTATGACAAAGACCCTCCTTGTACTACAAATATGCAATAGATGTGGGCAGTTTGTCTTCCAGAGAGATTTTAAAAAGAGTTGTTGCTTATCTTTTTTCTTTTTTTTAATCAAACTGGACTTTCAATAATCACCCCACAATAATTCAAATAAGTTCTGATATGAGTTATCATTATTATCTTTGAATAGTTTATTATGGCATAGAGACATGATACTTTATATGGTAGTAAAGACAAGTCCTGAAAATATTTGATTGCCTTATTTTGATTGTTTTATTTATACATTACTCTAGATATCATGGATAATCTGAGAATTATCGGTGCCAACAGACTCCCCAAAAATTGGCTTTGGCATATCTACGGATTGGTTTATCTGCAGGTACTGTATATAAGGTAATACTTTTTAAAACTACTTGTATATCCTGCATATACTCAGCTTAGACTAAGCTTAGACTAAGACAATTCTCACATTTTTAATCAAAATACCATTAAAAATGTCCCATCCCATTTCCACTAATTGTAAAAAATGAAACATATGGCAATTTTGAGGGTTTGGCTTATTAGCAGGTGGTGCATTTTTCATGGTATCTTGATAAAAAATTTGAGCTTCAACTTATCTATGAGAACAGATAGTCCACTTACAACTGTTCATTTAGTGACTTTTCGAAGTTACAATGGCATTGAGAAAAGTGACTTATGACCATTTTTCACACTTAGACCACTGTGGCATTCCCCATGGTTATGTGATCAAAATTCAGACGCTTGGTAACTGACTCATATTTATGATGGTTGCAATTTTCCGGGGTCATGTGATTACCTTTTGCGATCTTCTGACCAGCAAAGTCAATGGGGAAGGCACTTAACAACCGTGTTACTAATTTAACAACTTCACTGATTCATTGTGGTAAGAAAGGTCATAAAATGGGGCAAAACTCACCTCACAACTGTCTCACTTAGCAACAGAAATTTGGGGCTCAATTGTGGTCATCAGTCAAGGATTACCTGTATATATGGTACATATATTTCTAAAGCAGACTACATTCTTCCTATTCTCACTAGTTCTGTTTTTTCGTTTTTAATCCTTGTGAAATCTATCCGACTCTGTTAGCTGAAAAGAATCCTCATGGCAAAGGGTTCAAAGGAATAGTTTGATACATTAAAAACCCTTGCGACATCCTGAGGGAAGGTTAGAGTACTACTTTGAGGGCCTTCCTGGGTCAGCCCCCTGCCTCTGTGCATGCAGAGATCTTTTCTTTTGCCAGTAGCCCAGGCAGAATGACTGCCTCTGTATGCAAGTGGAGTGTAGCACTTTAATGAAAACCATGCTGCACTTTTCAAAGGAATCAGCTGCCTCAGTGCTGTGAGGAAATGTGTTTCACTCAATTTGATGTAATTTGCAAAGCAGCTCTCTAAATGCTTTTTACACCAATAATTCTCCTCTCTTTCCTGAAGTCTTTTGCATGAGTCATATTTACTTCAAGTTCCATTCTTTCCCTCAAATCTACCACTCAGTACCACTATTCACAAGGATTCCGTTATTGGGTTATTTTTTTCCCCCTAGCTCTCATTCTTTGGGGGAAATCTTTTGAAGGATTTTATAACACTGACAATGAAGATATTGAAGTGGTGAACAGCTTCTGCCTTTGGGGTTTAACTATCAACAATAAAGGAACAGTCAAGCAGTCAAGAAATATTGCACAAATTAGCACGTAGTAAAGTAGCAATGAAGGCTTTGGAAAAGATATTCAAATGTTGGGATGTGCCTATGCCTACAAAGATCAAAAGCATACAGACAATGGTTTTCCCTGTGATGCTCTAGGGAAGTGAAACTTGAAGAAATAGGATAGCAAGACTAGTGATGCTTTTGAATTTTGGTATGAGAGAATCTTCTTGTTGTTGTTGTGCCATATCCATTTTAACCTATTTTTACCAACAGCCACACGAAAAAGTGCTACTGAGTTTTGTTCAAACCAGTCCCTTAGATTTTGAAGCCATGATGTTCTTCTTCTGCCTGGACCTCGTTTGCCTTCAATCTTTTCCTGGAGGATTAAATTAAGTATGCTGTATTTTTCCAGCTGTTGCATCCCATGTCCAAAATATTTTAACTTTTGCTTTTTTATGGTTTTGATGATTTCCCTTGGCTTTCCCAGGCTGCTTATCATCATTTCTGATTTTGTCATCTCAGCTTACACGTAATGTGAGAGAATACGCCTGAGAATATGGATTTTCAAGGCAAGCATCAAGCTACTTAGTGATCTTTTGTGTTCACCACAAATGCTACTTCTTACCTCCCCAGATTTTATTTTATTTTAAAAACTGCCCATTTGTGACAATTACAAAAAACAAAAAAACAAAAAAACAAAAAAACAACATGGTTCCCTATCTCCACTGCTTGCATCTTTATCTGATCCCCATTGTGGACAAGATGGATAATTATGAACGTACAAATGCATCATGTATGTTCTGTTTTCTACATAAATCCACCTCAGCCTTAGAAATTTCTGTTGAAGTTTGTTGGAAGCAATTTACTATATGCCTTATTGCACTACCTATCCTATATGATGGTAGCATCCAATGCTGTCATGACACAAATAAAATCATTCATGGTAGGAGCTCTTTCATATATGGAATGGTCTCTTCTGAGAAAATAATGCTTGTCCCATTATTATTATTATTTCCTATCCTTAAATTGTAATTGTTTTCTTTTCTTTACTTAAAAAACACAACAACATTCTATACCAGTGGAGCTCAGGGCCAAATATTCAAAATACTTCTAAGTGAATTATGTGATACCTGATTTCCATTCATTTGCAAATTTTCCATGGTGCAGTTCTAGCCTAGAATCTGTCTCTACACTTTTACCACAATAAATTCTTCAAAGTGGCTTTGCACTGTTAGGAGTTGACTGACCTCTTCCTACTCCTCACTGATATATTCTTTTGTTTTGATGACAAAGAGGGTGAAAATATTTATGAGCGGTAAGTAACTTCTCTAATATACACAATTTCTAACAGGCTAGGAAATAATTTGTGTGACATATATTGCAATTCTGAAAAGCAACATTGAAATAATAATCCTTTACTAATTCTGAAACATAAAACAGAAAAGTAATATTGTTGAATGTGGAGAGGAATCCTCTAAAAAGGCTTTGCTAATCCCTGCTTAAGGGCAGAATAATCACCTAAAAAGTACCTAAATGAATAATTTCATTCTCATATGGATTTCCTGTATGAAGATTTTTCAGCTATTAGCTCTACCCTACTGCACTTCTTTCTCTCTTTTAACATTTTTGATATCATTGGAATAAATCAGTCAGTCAATCAATCAATCAATAAGATATAGAATAACAGAGTTGGAAATGACCTTGGAGGTCTTCTAGTCCAACCCCCTGCTTAGGCAGGAAACCCTACACTGCTTCAGACAAATGGTTATCCAACATCTTCTTTAAAATTTCCAGTGTTGGAGCATTCACAACTTCTGGAGGCAAGTTGTTCCACTGATTAATTGTTCTAACTATCAGGAAATTTCTCCTTAGTTCTAAGTTCTAAGAATCAGACACCTATTGGTTCTAATGTGTCATCTGAAAAACAAAGTAGAGAGTATGAGCACAACTGAGCCCAAAATTTTTGATGCTAAACAAGACAGTTGTTAAGTGAGTTTTGTCCCAGTTTACGACCTTTCTTACCACAGTTGTTAAATGAACCACTGTAGTTGTTAAGTTAGAGACATGGTTGTTAAGCGAATCTGGCTTCCCTATTGACTTTGCTTGTCAGAAGGTCTCAAAAGTTGATCACATGACACTGCAGCCATCATAAATATGAGTTAGATGCCAAGCATCGGAATTTTGATCACATGACCACGGGGATGCTGCAGTGCTCCTAAGTGTAAAAAACGGTCATAAGTATACTTTTTTCAGTGCTGTTGTAACTTTGAATGGTCACAAAATGAACTGTTGTTAAGTCGAGGACTACTGTAATGGAAAGGGAGACTTAACTTTAATTTTTTTCCTCAATACTGTTCACATATAAAAATTATTACAGTTTTTTCTTTGGTAAGAACTCAGACCAGAGATGAGCTTCTGGTAATTTTGATTGCAACAGTTGGCTTTGATTCTGATTATATCATTCAATTTGCCATAATGACATTGACTGAAATTAAAATGTGTATTTTGCTTCCAGTATTAAAGATCTGTCATGGATATTTATATTTGACAAGAATACCCAAATAATAATAATGCTAAACAGAACAGTGTTGTGCATTCTTACACTTTCTAGGTAGCATTAAGACTTATAATCAGAATCTAAAACTAATTGCTTATAATTAGTTCCAGGCAATTAAACAAGATTTGCTTTGAATTAAAATATTACCCTTTATTAGGTACTTCCTTGGATATTTGGGATTGTCACCATAAATTTAGATTTTTGGAAGATATCAAAGGGTCAGGTAATCCCAAAACCAAATAATACTTGGGGAAGAGCGGTGGAACCTTTGTTTACTTGTAAGCAATAGCAATAGCACGTAGACTTATATACTGCTTTGCAGTACTTTATAACTCCCTCTAAGCGGTTTACAGAGTCAGCCTATTGCCCCCAACAATCTGGGTCCTCATTTTACTCACCTCGGAAGGATGGAAGGCTGAGTCAACCTTGAGCCTGGTGAGATTCGTTCTGTCAAACTGCTGGCAGCCGGTGATCAGCAGAAGTAGCCTGCAGTACTGCATTCTAACCACTGCACCACCGCGGCTCGGTAAGACACCTTCTGCACAGTCTTTGCATAGATCCAATTCTCTGTCCTATGTAAACTTGCATTCAATCTCGAAACACTGTACAAATGCATCCCATATACAGAAATCCAAGATGGACTTTGCAAATATTCTGTTCGGATCTTTAGAATCATCCCACATTCAAACAGCCTAGTTAGTACGTATGTTTAAACCAGGGGTGGGTTTTACTTACCTTTACTACTGGTTTGCAATGGGAGCCCGCACGCAGTTCACCCATGATGACATCGTGGTGGGTGGGTGGAGCCTTCCACCGGTTTTACTACCGGTTCTATAGAACTGGACCAAATCGGGGGCAACCCACCACTGGTTTAAACACTAAACATTTCATTGACCTTTTTAAAATAAATATTAAATATTAACTACATTTATAAAATACGGGTATAAATAGCAGCAAGGTATGAAGAGGCTGCAAACAGACTGTTTCTTTCACATTTCAAATAAAGAGAACACATTTACTATGTGCAGGGTGAATTACTTGTACATGAGTATTCAACTTTTCATATCCACCCTGAACCAGCCCAGTGATGCCCTCGACGTGATGTCCCAGTGCCTGGAAGCGGTATGGACCTGGATGGGGAGAAACAGGCTGCGGCTCAACCCTGCCAAGACCGAGTGGCTGTGGGTACTGGCATCTCGGCTCGAACAAGATATTCCATCTCTGGCTATTCGGGGTGAAGTGTTACCTGCTGTAGATAGGGCGTGTAACCTGGGCATCCTCCTGGATTCACGGTTAAATTTGGAAGATCATGTTATGACCGTGACCAGGGGGGCATTTGCTTAGGTTCGCCTGGTACACCAGTTGCGCCCTTATTTGGAATGAGATGCCCTACGCACGGTCACTCATGTGCTCGTCATCTCCCGTATTGACTACTGCAATGTTCTTTACATGGGGCTGCCCTTGAAGACCACTCAGAGGCTTCAGCTGGTGCAGAATGCGGCCGCACGGGTAGTGATGAGAGTGTCCTGATACTCCCATGTTACACCTCTCCTGCGCGACCTGCATTGGTTGCCGGTTGCCCTCCAGGTGAGATTCAAGGTGCTGGTGATCACCTATAAAGCCCTACATGGCTTAGGCCCGGGATATTTGGCGGACCATCTGCAGCCAGCAACAGCTTCCCATCACCCGGTGCGCTCTCACAGGGAGGGCCTACTCAGGGTGCCGTCGGCCAGACAATGTTGGCTGGTGACCCCCAGGGAGGGAGCTTTCTCTGTAGGTGCATGCACCCTTTGGAATCAACTCTCTCTGGAGCTCCGGGTGGCCCTTAACCTTCACTCCTTCCGCCATGGGCTGAAAACGTGGCTATTTCACCTAGCCACCCTAAACTGATGGGGTTTTTAATAGAATTTAATGGGGTTTTATTGGATTTTTTTGTCAATTTTATCATGGACTTTGTTTTTAACGGTCTGTTTGTTTTTGTTTATTGTTGTGAGCCGCCCTGAGTCCTGTGGAGATAGGGCGGCATATAAATCCAATAAAATAAAATAAATAAATAAATAAATAAATAAATAAATAAATAAATATGTAGGAATTTGAATATATTGCATCATAATCCACTTTATAATTCACATTATAATCCATAAAATCCCAAACATATTATGGCAGAGATTTCTTTGCAATATAATACTCGCATAACTGATGAATTTGATTGACACAACTAATTGGATTGGATTTGACAAACATAGACTTAAAAATTAGGAATAATGTTTGCTAATATAATGACATTGATATAACACGTATTTTACACTTGCAATTAATAATGCACTTGTTCTTTCTCTCTTTATGGTCAGTAATGATGCCAGCAATATGGGTTAATTTTGTAATAAACAGAAGAATGGAAATCATTCTGATGGGGATTAATCATGTTCACTGCTTCTTTCTGTAAATCCCAACCAACCACACTCATGGAGTGTAGTATAATTACATACTGAGACTATTGTTTTTTGCAGAAAATTGGGATGCTAAAAATAAGAAACATAAATATTACATTGCAGAGGAAACACTGAATTCGCTGAGGCAGTTAACAGATTATGCTTAATTTTCCACGAATAATTTATTAATACACTATTTTTAGGATCTAAAGCCCTTTGATATGCAATCTTCTTTTTCCATTGTCTAAAGAAACCAGATTTTTTTTAAAACCAGATTTTTTTCTTACTTGTGCAAATAAGAGCTCAGTGGAGCAATAGGACAAAGACTTCTGTAATTTGATTTGTTTTACTCGTAAACTTGTTTCATAAATCTGATGTATAGCAGTGGAAGTCTTGTCAAGAGGAATGCATGAAAAAAATTATCAGCAGTCATTTATATGGATACTGAGTTATCTTTTCTGTTGAAGTTGATTTATTGAGGAGATTGTTTACCAGCAAGAGCATATTCAGCTTTCTCAGCTTTTTATATTGAAGCCAGGAAGAAGAAGGAGGAAGGAGGAAGGAGGAGGAGGAGAAGGAGAAGGAGAAGGAGAAGAAGGAGAAGGAGAAGGAGGAGAAGGAGAAGGAGAAGGAGAAGAAGGAGAAGAAGGAGAAGGAGAAGGAGAAGGAGAAGGAGAAGAAGAAGAAGAAGAAGAAGAAGAAGAAGAAGAAGAAGAAGAAGAAGAAGAAGAAGAAGAAGAAGAAGAAGAAGAAGAAGAAGAAGAAGAAGAAGAAGAAGAACCACCTACCAAGTCTATCAGGGAACAAAAAGCTTTTCTTCACTACTGTGCAATTACTGTATGCTGCAAGATGGTTCCACAGCAAAAAATAAAAATTCACATAAACCCACTTAGAAGTGTAAAAGAGCCCTTCGTTCTTACGTTGCACTATTTTTAGTGAGATTGTACCGAGATGACATACATGAATAAAAACACTGTATGGAGACCTGCATTTAAGAGAAAAATGCAGGAATTAAGGAACGTGTACACAAATTGCCATTGTGAAAAGACCTGTGGCTGCCTTTTTCGGACAATGTCTTTTGTTCTGGGCCACAAGAATGTAATATCATATTCCCCCCAAGTCTATTTAAATATTCATTTTTAATAACCACCTAACCTTGGATAGCCTTCCGGTGCTATTTGTTAGCTTAAAGAAATTACAAAGACCATTGATTTTTTTCCCCCTGTCAAAATTGTTCTTGCTGAACTTGAATTTAATCTCTGCATTAGCAGATGAAATTGGCAAAAGGACATTTTGGAAGTATCTGGAATCTGTTAGAAGGATTATCTGAGGTGACATTGATATGCAATAGCCTCTAAGAACCATCTGTTCCTGTCTAAATTCTCCTCTAAGAGGAAAAGATATTAAGTTTTCTTTTCCTTTTCTTTTCTTTTTTTTTTTTTAAATTGAAATCAATACTTTGCTGCTTGTCAAACAGCCTGGGTTAGACATCATGGGCTCACTGTAGAATTGTTGGAACCTTGAGCCAAATACTTTTCTTTATTAGCTATAAACAATTCTGGACTATTCTAGACTAGTCTTCAAACTGAAGACATAATCTGTATGGTTTTAATCATTCATTTTTAGCCCAAAGATATACAATATTTCTGTCCTCTCTATTTGCCATCTTTCCATATAAAACCTTTGCCAGACCAGTTCTTAAATACAGCTCATCTGCCTGGAATCCACACTGTATATCAGACATTAATACGATTGAGCGGGTCTAGAGGTACTTCACAAGAAGAGTACTCCATACCCCTTCTCACAATAGAATTCCCTATGCCATCAGACTTTAAATTTTGGACTTGGACAATCTGGAACTGCGCCCCCTGTGATATGTTCTAAGCACAGTACACAAAATTATCTGCTACAATGTCTTACCTGTCAACAACTTCTTCAGCTTCAGCCTCAATAATACACGGGCAAACAATCAGTACAAACTCAAGGTAAACCGCTCTAAACTCTATTGCAGAAAATACTTCAGCAACAGAGTGGTCAATGCCTGGAATGCTCTACCTGAGTCCATTGTTACATCCTCAAACCCTCACAGCTTCAACCTTAAACTGACTACCATGGACCTCACTCCATTCCTAAGACGGGGTGTACATAAGCACACCAGCATGCCTACCATCCCTGTCCTACTGTCCCCATTTATTTGTATTCATTTCTTTTATTCACATCCATGTTTATATTTATACCTGCTATCTTGCAAATTTGATAAACTAATAAAATACAAAAATACAAAAAATCCTTCCTTCCTAGATTTCCAGCACTCATTTGAAAATCTAACACTAATCTTAACACTAATCTCTTGAATTCTGAAGTTCAAATTGAAATTCAAATTTAAGAAATGGTTTTTTTTTAAATTAAAAAATGAATTTGACTTTATTTGAATAACTCTCAACCTGTCAGGGCAGGCCTGGCTGGAACGAGAATAAAGCCAACACGAAACAACAACAAGGGTAGCTGGAACTGTGTGTTTATTTCCTCCATAACAGCAAGCCACAGAATGCAGTGAAAATGCAATAAACCATATGAAGTCAGCGCTGGGAGCATCCGCCTTCCAGCACTGTTTTTACTCCTAACTCCCCACCCCCCAATTATCCGGCATTTATCCTCCCAAATACCCAATTACCCTATGGCCATTCCCCCCTGGCAGCTAACATCCAGCATACAGTAGGTGACCATGGTTTATGTCAGGTTATGTCCCTGGTGACCTTCCGGGCCAGCGTTGCTGGTGGCATCTCAGCCAAGGCGGACCTGACCTTGACCGAACATCCAGATCTCTGCTGTTCCTATCAGCTGTGAAGTGGCAGTCCATCTGTGCTGTGGTGGCCTGGTGCCTCCGATACCACCGGGAAACAGTGGAGAGGCGCAGGGGCTTCCCGTTACTGCTCAACCCTGCTGCGGGGTGCCTGGGACCAGCTGAGAGGTGCATGGGCTCTTCAGCACCTCCCACAATCTTGGAGATACGCCAGTAGGTTTCACCTTTGCCGGGTATTGCTGCCTCTGTGACTGCCAGCGCCCTCACCATGTTGTCCCCCCCAGCTGTGGCGAGCCCGAGGACTAGGCTCGACAATAACTCTTTATTTATAGAAAATAGTTAACCTGTAACTCTAACACTAAACTAAATTCATCCTCAAGTTTGCTCTGATCGGGATTGTCTTCTCAACCTTCAAAATTCCTTTTTCTATCCCAAGACAAAGAAAACCATTCCTGAACAAAAGGCAAGGCAACACAACACAACATAAGACATCCAGGAGAAAGTATATTTTTGCCTATTGCAGAGAACTTAAATTTTATTTAATTATTCTGATCTTATATGTTTCTTTTCAACATGGATTTAGTACATTTTAGAAAGAATAGGTCTAGTGCTGTGGTGGTGCAGTGGTTAGAATGCAGTATTGCAGGCTAACTCTGCCCACTGGAAGTTCGATCCTATCCGGCTCAAGGTTGACTCAACCTTCCATCCTTCTGAGGTTGATAAAATGAGGACCCAGATTGTTGGGGGCAATATGCTGACTCTGTAAGATGGTCAGAGAGTGCTGTAAAGCACTATGGAGAGGTCTATAAGTCTAAGTGCTACTGCTAGGAGAGAGCAGCGTTTTGATGCTGTTCCCATTTGCGATCTTTCAATTGGATTATTTCTAAATATATGTCCAGAACTTTTCTGAAAGAACTCTAAATCCATGTTGAAAGATAGCCAACAAGTTGCAGGTTAGAAGACAGGTGTATGAGAGGGAGCATCTCAGTGGAGAAATCTGAACCAGTTTGCTACTTGTTCACTGAGTGCACATGTGCGCTGCATGCATGCATGTACAGTTTGCACCAAACTCACGCTACATGCACATTTATTTATTTTATTTATTTATTATTAAATTTTTTATACCGCCCTTCTCCCGAAGGACTCAAGGCGGTGAACAGCCAAAATTAAAATACATACAATATGAAAATTAAAATAATTTAAAACGTGATTAAATTAATTTGGCTCCCCCAATTTAAAACCCCTTACCCATAAAATTAGCCAGCTGGCATGCACAGTACGTGCCAAAAGGAGGCTTGGGAAAGTAAGTAGAACAGCGAGGGTGGGGAATCAGCTGTGGCACGCGATCTTGGGAACGTTTTTAAAATCTTTTTTAAGCATTTTTTACTACCGGATCGGGCGAATAGATTGTAAAAAAATGCTTTAAAAAAGTAAAAAAAAAAAAAAAAAGGCTCAGACCATCACAGCTGTGCCGCACAATTGTCCGAGCCTTTTTTTTTTTTTTTTTTTTACTTTTTAAAGCATTTTTTTTACAATCTATTCGCCTGAACTGGTAGTAAATAAATGCTTAAAAAGTAAAAAAAAAAAAAAAAGTTCCGATGATCGCGCGTCACTCAGTTGATCATCGGAACTTTGGTTTTTTTTAGTGCCGGTTTGGCGAACCAGTAGCATTTCATCCCTGGAGCATCTCCTGATGCTACTTTTCCATGCACTCCCCTCCCCTCCTCTATATCTGTGACCTTACATGTTTGGCTTTCTTTCACAGCAGCACTTTCACCCATATTCAGAAATGGCTTGGTTGACTTACCAGAAATCAGCAACTTGACAGGCAGCTAACTTGCCATTTTAAGTACATTCCTACATAGTACTTGCCCCACATTAGGGAGACTGATTGGTGATAATTTTCCCACTGGCATTGGAAAGCAATAATTTTGGAATGAAAACCTGTATGACTCTAGTAAGTAGATGCTTTTATTCACTGTCTCCCCATTGCCCAATCTGTTCTTTGCAGTTGGCCTCTATATCCCCTCATGGGCTTGGACCTGGATATTTGGGATGTTAGATTTCTCTTCTGACCTATTGTTTATAAATTAGCTGTGTGGTTAGTGCCAGAACCAAAGTAAAGGAAAAGCGCTCACTTTCTTCTCCTTGCTACCATTCTGTAGGAGAAGAAGAAGGCAGAATCAAGAGAGGAATCAGCCTGGAGTCATTATGTTCCCACAAATGATCCAAGACCAGACCCCTTGAATTCTATTAACTCTTATCTAGCACCAATTTAGTGCTGGCCACTAGTTTACTATATTCTTATAGGCATGAGCAATACAGCAGTTTAACATGTGGTCCTGATTCTTCATGCCTGACACATTCTTTATCAAAACTAGGTATCCTGATGGTACTAGCTGGATGGATGACTGGGCTGGTTGTGCAATTTCTGCACAACTGATTTCTTCTTGCTTGGAATTTACTTCTGTGACATGGCAACTTGGTATCTACCCTTTCCACTTGACACAAATGTTCTATTATCAGGTATGTAATAGTTAAAGGAACTGCTGATATTTTTGCACTGGCTTCTCTAACTATTGGTGATAATAAGCAAACACCTTCAACATCTTCTCCACCCGTCATTGACTTTTCCCTCTCTGGTACAGCTGCTGTCTATATGCTTAGCTACAGTTTATTTCTCGGGAGCCTTCAGTTACTTCTTGTCTTTTCCTCCCCCAATGTCCCTGCAAAACAGGAACTTACAAGTCATGCTTCCCCTGAGTGTTCAGCTTTTCTGCAATTATTTTTGAGTAAAACTTTAATAGTCCAGTAAGCTACAAATATGCCCTCTCACTCATGGATGAGGGTGTATGGAACAAAAGGACTCTAGTGGGTAGACAATATTGATGATTGGCTCACTTATTCTTAGTTTATTGTATTTGGCATCAGCTAATACAATTGTAGGTTGGGTCACATCTTTGTTGACAATTTGGGAATGGGAATTAAAAAACCTGCAAGTAGTCTTTGGTTAAGCCTCCTCAAATGACTACACAAACATAATTTTTGCACTTGGATTCTTGTTTAAAAAACTTTTTATGATTATGGTGTAAAAATGATAAAATTTCAATTAAGATGGTAGGGTTTTTTTTAGTGGTTATTATTTATTGAGTTCATAGGATCATTTTGAATTCTAAGTGACTATGAATATGCAAGTAAATGTGCTTTGCTGAAAGATTACCAGAGGAAAAACTTGCATGTACAAAATGTAATCCCATTTTTAATCAACATTAAACTATTTTGCTGGCTAACAACACAATGTTGATGTGAAATGGACACTAAGGAACATAGGGAACACCATTGTTTGTTCAAGGTATATGTAAATATTAGGAGAAAAACTGTGTGGTGCAAAGCAGCGGCATCTACAGCCAATCACAATGATGCTGACATCAAGTGTGTGTGATGACTTGATTGGACGAAATGCTATAATTTATATTCTTATGTGGGGCATTGTGATGAAAGTACATAAGAAATATTGCTTTTATCATATGTTTTGTCATTTTCCCGGCCTCTTGAAAGACTGGTTCATATTGTTACAAGATCTGAGCATGTTTAGTTTACAAAAGAGACAAGTGGAGGGACAACTATGCTTTCAGATATGTTACAGCAGCTGTCCCCAACCTTTCTGGCACCGGGGACAGGTTTTGTGGAAGACAATTTTCCAAGGACTTGGAAAGGGATGGTTTCGTGTGCAACTAGATCCAGTGCATGCGCAGATGAAGCTTCACTCACTCACTCCCTGCTTGTGCAGCCTGCTTCCTAACAGGCCACAGACCAGTACTGATCTATGGCCTGGGGTTTGGGGACCTCTGTGTTACAGACTGTCACACAAAAGAGGGGGTGAATGTATTCTCTATGAAATTTGAATTGTGTGAGCTTGATGCTGTTAACCCATCTTAGAGAATAATATAAATAAATGAGGAATGAGGAATAGCAGAGACTGTGTTGAAACTCAGCTCTCCAGCCCATTTTTCTGACAATTAAACCTCTAATTTGCAAGGTCAGCATAAGAAGAATTGAATTAGAAAGGTGTGTTTGGACAGCACTCCGGTGAAAGCTCCACCGTGTCTTCCTAGTATATAAGTAAACCCAGCTCAGTAGCAGATTTTTGTTTGTTTGTTTTAATGATTATGTCATCTCCAAATGGCTTTTGAGTGTGCCTCATTAGTGCTGGTGTAAGTTGTAGTAGGTATAAGCAGTGGTGGGATTCAAGTAATTTAACAACCGGTTCTCTGCCCTAATGATTTCTTCCAACAACCAGTTTGCCAAACTACTCAGAAAGTTAACAACCGGTTCTCCCGAAGTGGTGCGAACTGGCGGAATCCCACCACTGGGTATAAGTAGGCATGTTTGTTGAATGAGATGTTGTTTTGTTTCTACATATCACCACGTTTTTGTCATAGGAACTTTAAAGGTGTGTTCCAAGCATTATGTGAACCTGGACACAACAACAATGGAGAAAAATAAGGATAGAATTTATACTATTTTTCTATAATTATTCGTTTCCTAGCAGTGAATCTACTGAAAATTGAGACCTATTACTTTGTACTATACAGCTGCTGAAAAACTTCTGAAAGGTTTGAAATAGCTCTATTTTCTTTCTTTTTTTTCACATGTTAATCCCATTTCTCCCAAGTAATGGATTTGTTGCATTGTCTCTCTCCTTAATAGACTTTGATCTCAGGTTTTATATAAAAACTCTCTGTTCCCTGAAAGATTGAGATGTGAAATGGATGTGTTCAATTGATTTCAACACCAAAATCTATAGATATCTGGGTCCAATTGTGCCTGTATACAAATGCATTATAGTACTGGTAAAATGGATCCTTCTTTTTCATACAGAAACTTATCAATACTCACTTCTGCTCCAAAGGATATTATGGACCAAATTTTGAGACATGAAGGTATCCAAGAGAAAAAAGAAAAGAAAAGAAAGAGGAGATCCTGCTGCATTGGCAGAAATACGTTTCAGGATTTTCAGCTTTTTTCCAATGAATGTTTCAGAATGCATGGGAAACACCTCTTTTTGAATTGTTATATCAGCCAGATGTTTTCCCAAGGACTCATGACTTCTTCAGAATCCACTCCTGTTTGTCTTTGTACCTAATTACAGCATATGCATGCATAGCTACCTTGTTTCAACAGAAGGGGAGAATCCCCCCTGCAAAACAGCTGGCAGCAACTTCCAAGGCAGCTGTGCAAAATGGTAAAAGACACAACTATTTTAACATTGTGAAACCCTGACAGATTTGCACACTGTTGGATGCAGTCCTTTGTCTCTTTTGTTGTTGTTGTTAGTTGCGAAGTCATGTCTGACCCATCGCGACCCCATGGACAACATTCCTCCAGGCCTTCCTGTCTTCTACCATCCTCTGGAGTCCATTTAAGCTCACGCCTACTCCATCCAGCCACCTCATTCTCTGTCATCCCCTTCTTCTTTTGCCCTCAATCTTTCCCAGCATTAGGCTCTTCTCCAGTGAGTCCTTCCTTCTCATGAGGTGGCCAAAGTATTTGAGGTTCACCTTCAGGATCTGGCCTTCTAAAGTGCAGTCAGGGTTGATCTCCTCTAGGACTGACCAGTTTGATTGCCTTGCAGTCCAAGGGACTCGCAGGAGTCTTCTCCAGGACCATAGTTCAAAGGCCTCAATTCTTTGGTGCTCAGCCTTTATTATGGTCCAACTTTCACAGCCATACATTGCAACTGGGAAAACCATAGCCTTGAATATACACATTTTTGTTGGCAGGGTGATGTATCTGCTTTTTAGTATGCTGACTAGATTTGCCATAGCTTTCCTACCCAAGAGCAAGCGTCTTTTAATTTCTTGGCTGCAGTCCCCATCTGCGGTGATCTTGGAGCCCAGGAAAATAAAATCTGTAACTACCTCCATTTCTTCCCCATCTATTTGCCAGGAATTGAGAGGGCCAGATGCCATGATCTTAGTTTTCTTAATGTTGAGTTTCAACCCAACTTTTGCACTCTTCTTCTTTAGTTCCTCTTCACTTTCTGCCATTAGAGTGGTATCATCTGCATATCTGAGGTTGTTGATATTTCTCCCAGCAATCTTAATTCCAACTTTTGATCCATCCAGTCCCGCCTTTTTCATGATGTGCTCTGCATATAAGTTAAATAGGCAGGGTGACAGTATACAGCCTTGCCGGACTCCTTTCCCAATTTTGAACCAATTAGTGGTTTCATGTCCAGTTCTCACTGTTGCTTCTTGACCCACATATAAGTTTCTCAAGAAACAAATAAAATGGTCTGGTACTCCCAACTTGCCACAATCAAAGGCTTTAGCACAGTCAATGAAGCAGAAGTAGATGTTTTTCTGGAACTCCCTAACTTTCTTCATGATCCAGCATATGTTGCCAATTTGATCTCTAGTTCCCCTGCCTCTTCAAAATCTTGCCTGTACTTCTGGTAGTTCTCAATCCACATACTACTGGAGCCTAGCTTGTAGGATTTTAGGCATAACTTTACTAGCATTTGAAATGAGTGCAGTGGTGCGATAGTTTGAACATTCTTTGGCATTGCCTTTCTTTGGAATTGAAATGTAAACTGACCTTTTCCAATTCTGTGGCCACTGTTGAGTTTTCCAAATTTGCTGGCAAATTGAGTATAGCACTTTTACTGCATCATCTTTTAAGATTTTGAATAGCTCAGCTGGAATACTGTCACCTCCACTAGCTTTATTGTTGCTCAGATTTCCTAAGTCCCATTTGACTTCACATTCTAGGATGTCTAGCTCAAGTGACCACCCCATTGTGGTTATCAGAGATGTTAAACTCGTTCTTGTATAGTTCTTCTGTGTAATTTTTCCACCTCTTCTTAATCTCTTCTGCCTCTGTTAGGTCCCTGCTATTGGGACCTCTGTTTGGTCCTTTATCATGCCCATCTTTGCATGAAACATTCCCTTCATATCTCCAATTTTCTTGAAGAGATCTCTGATCCTCCCTGTTTTATTGTTTTCTTCTATTTCTTTGCACTGTTCGTTTAAGAAAGCATTCTTATCTCTTCTAGCTATTCTCTGGAATTCTGCATTCAATTGGGTGTATCTTTCTCTTTCTCCCTTGCCTTTCGCTTTCCTTCTTTCCTCAGCTATTTGCAAAGCTTCTTCAGACAACCATTTTGCTTTCTTGCCTTCATTTTTCTTTGGGATGGTTTTAGTTGCTACCTCTTGTACAATGTTGCAAACCTCCATCCATAGTTCTTCAGGCATTCTGTCTATAGATCTAATTCCTCAAATCTATTTGTCACCTCTACTGTATATTCATCAGGGATATAATTTAGTTCATACCTGAGTGGCCTAGTGCTTTTCCCTACTTTCTTCAATTTAAGCCTACATTTTGCCATAAGATCCATATGATCTGAGCCACAGTCAGCTCCTGGTCTTGTTTTTATTGACTGTATAGAGTTTCTCCATCTTTGGCTGCAGAGCACATAGTCATTCTGATTTCTGTGTTGACTGTCTGGTGATGTCCATGTGTAGAGTCGTAATATACCTGATGGTCATCTGAATTAAATTCACACATTCCTGTCCATTTTAGTTCGCTGATTCTTAAGATGTCGATGTTCAGTCTTGTCATCTCTTGTTTGACCACGTCCAGTTTGCCTTGATTCATGGATCTTACATTCCAGGTTCCTATGGAGAAAAAAATCTTTACAGCATTGAAATTTCCTTTCACCACTAGATGCATCCACAGCTGAGCGTCCTTTCAGCTTTGCCCAGTCGCTTCACTCTTTCTGGCGCTACTAGTTCTAGCCCTTTGCTCTTCCCCAGTAGCATTTTGGACACCTTCTGACCTGAGGGGCTCATTTTCTGGCACCATATCATTTCCTTTTGGTACTGTCCATGGGGCTTTCATGGCAAAGATACTGGAGTGGGTTGCCATTTTCTTCTTCACTGGATCATGTTTTGTCAGAGCTCTCTGCTATGACCTGTCTGTCTTGGGTGGCCCTGCACAGCATAGCTCATAGCTTCATTGAGCTACGCAAGCCCCTTCGCCATGACAAGGCAGAAATCCATTAAGGGGTTAGTCTCTTTATGATCTAGTAAAGAACAGAAATGCATTTAAAAGATTTATAGACTATATATTTGATATAATTAACATGCTTGGAAACATTCTATAATTAGGCTTTATGTCAGAATGCAGGAAACATCTATGCTTCTGTGCCTTGCTCTGGTAAAAAAGCTCATATTCACTGCAATGGATAAGTTTTGAATTGTATATTTTTCCAAATAGTCATAGTAGATATTTGGGGATATAGAAATTAAGTAGAAAAAGCAGTGACTCATAGAAAATAATGAGCAAGGATGGGTAAATTTGAACTTCTGAGCACACTCAACATGGATGTAATAAGAAATATCTACCATGGGATTCAGTAAGACTCATTTCTGAGAAAATATCCTTTTTTACTTCTGCAAAATCTTCCTCCCTTTAAATGAGAAATAATATATTCTGTGAAATATATTCTGCCTTGCCAACTTATTGAAAACTCATACATACATATCATTTTTAGATCTAGCATTACCCTTTTTGACTTGAGCTACTGGCATTAAAAAAAATCACCCATAAATAATAGAATTCAGTGAGAAAGTGTCAAGAAACCACAGGAAAGAACATCATGATGACTGAATTACTCCACTATTATTGAATCTGACATTATAGCTAATTGAGTATAATCAAATGTAGAATAATACTGGGTCAAGACCCAGCCAAGACAGGTTAAGCTAACCTTCCAATGTAGTCATCCTCCTGTTGTTTTGACAGGTTAGACACACTGGAAAAATCTGTGAGATAAAGCCATGGAGATAAGGCCATGATAACCCAGTGTACCCATTGTATGCAACCCGAGAACACCACATTGGGGGGGGGAGGGCAGAGGCCAGTTGAAAATAAAATAAGAGAAACACTAACAACAGCACAGACTTAATGGTTTTGCTCATTTGCACTTGGCCACTGATACTGCTGATGGAACCCATACTCGTGACCCAACAAGCTCTTGCATAAATTTAATACATTTTGAATACTGAAAAAATGTTTTTTTTGGGGGGGGGGGGCGGGATGGATGCACTATGTGAAAATATGCTCAAAGGTGCCTTATATGACATCAACAACTCTGCCTAGAATCAAACATCCTTCTGCACAAAATCCTCAAACGTGAATTGCATTCCACTTTAATAAATTCCATGTATCTTAACAATGTATCTATCTACTGTTGACTTCACCCCATTCCTAAGAGGTTTGTAAGGGGTGTGCATAAGTGCACCAATGCGCCTACCATTCCTGTCCTATTGTCCCTTTTTATTCGTATTCATTTCATGTATGCATAATCATGTTTATACTTTTATCTGTTATCTTATATATGCTTGACAAATAAATTTAAAAAAACAAAAAAACAAAAACAAAAACAAATGAACTTCAAGGTACCTCAAGTCTGAATGGCCTTCACCCTAACATTAGCTGTAGTAGCTGGTGGACCTTAAGGCAATCCACTCTTAGCCATTACTAGAATGTTCATAGATTCCTCGAGTTACTCTCTTTATCACTTCATTTCCCAAAATAAATGTCACACTGTGACATCTCCCCTCCCGTCTGACTGTTTTTGACCACTCCATTTACTCATAAGCTTTTATGTCCATAAATCATAGTGATTTACAAGCGTTAAGCCCCATCCCCAGTTTAACAACTGACACCTACTGATAAATTAGCAATTGATTCTGTAACCGTTCAAATGATAGTGTCTTGTTTACCTTTCACCCCTTGCTTGCAAATCAGCTGATAGTTGTCATCATTCTCTTTATTGCATAACACTACACAGAGTGCCAATAAAGGAGAATATTTATATTATATATTATATTTATTAGTTCGTCAAACATGTACAAGATAGCAGGTATAAATATAAACATGGATATGAACGAAAGAAATGAATACAAATAAATGGGGACAGTAGGACAGGGATGGTAGGCATGCTGATGCGCTTATTTATTTATTTATTTATTTATTTATTTATTTATTTATTTATTTATTTATTTATTGGTTCAATTTATATACCTCCCTTCTCCAGAGACTCAGGGCGGCTTACAATGCGTTAAGCAATAGCCTTCATACTTTTGTATATACCTGCTTAGTAGGGCTTTCGGGCTCCCCTTAGCGATAGTTCTTTTTTATACAAAGTCAGCTTATTGCCCCCACAAACCGGGTCCTCATTTTACCTACCTCGGAAGGATGGAAGGCTGAGTCAACCTTGAGCCTGGTGAGATTTGAACTTGCAGTAATTGCAGGCAGCTGGTGCTATTTCTGCTGCACTACCAAGGCTCTTCTTCATGCCCCTTTCTGGACCTCTTAGGAATGGGGTGAGGTCCACGGTAGACAGCTTAAGGTATATAGTTTATATATATAATTTGTAGCTCAGGATTGAAATGAGTGGTCTTTGGTGCTCTCTGAGCTTGGCTGTTTTCTTGCAGATGTCTCATAAAGCAAACTAGGTAACATTATCATTTCATTTTTCATTTTTCATTTTATTAAATTTGTATACCGCCCTACTCCCGAAGGACTCAGGGCGGTGAACAGCCATAAAATAAAACATATAAATACAAAATTTAAAATAGAGATAAAACAAATTAAATAAATTTGGCTGAACCATATTTAAAACCCCAATAATTTAAATAATTTAGTATCAGTGCCAGATACTAGATACTAGAGAGTACTAAGGACTGCTCACAGCACAGTGCCCCTCCAAAGACTCAGGTTAATTGCACTCCTGGCTTTCAAAAATAAACAAACAAGTAAACATTGTGTTAAATAGTACCTTTGCAAGGTACTATTTAACACAAACTTGCTATTTTGTTGTCCCATTGTCAACTCTGAAGTGTCCCATTGTCAACTCTGAAGTGAACCTGGCTGAGGCCATTTTGGAGGCTTCAGGGTTGCCACCCATAGTTAATTTCCAAAACAAAATCGTCCTCCCTCTAATGGACCTGTCAGAATTATATGTATGCAGTACAAATTGTCACATTACCAGAGAGGCTGTTTCCATTTGTCTTCTATAATACATACAGTAAGCAGAATATTATCTGTCATCAGCTGAGTACTCAGTTATGTCACATTCAGTTTTAGATAATCAGCATGACAACCGATATTGAACAAGAATGGGCGTAGAGGTCATTTCAGGTTCGGGTTTTGTTTTGTTTCCTTTCTTTAATCTCCCTAAGAATCTTGTTATACTTATAAAGTTGTTCAAACAATCTCCTGAATAAGTGCTTCAAAAGCATAGAGTGATAAGGAAATCCACATTTTTTCTGGGTTAATGGGATTGTTTGTTGGTTACTAAATATTGTTATTTGAATGTTTGCAATGTTATAGTTGAGCTGTGCAAATGCTTTGAAAGAAGTGCTCACAGAGTGCAAAAAAATGCTTACAAAACACCTGTCTTAGTTCATTAAAGCAACTGCATCTTTCCAGGCTTGAATGGCTGTTCAGTGGCTGCTCCCAACAGTCTCTGTATGGATATGCAAGCCCAACTGTTTCTCCTTGTTTCTTTTCCCAGCAAATTTCCAGATTGCATTTAAGCGATTCAAGATTTGATAACAAAACCACTTCACGATTCAGTGTAAAAAAAAAGGTTTCACCCTAATGAGGGAAGTTCAAAATATTTGAAGATGCTTCTTGTTTTGGCACAACTGGATGCCAAATGTCAGTTGCATACCCTAACGGGGCTCACCACAACACTGTTTTGAAACAATCCCCACCCTTAAAGGCAACAATAATAGAGATGAGGAAATGATAGTAAAACAAATTTCCACATTGTCTAGCAAAACACTCATAGAGCGGTTAACTGAATTATTGCAGAAAGTATCCAAGTCTAATTTAAAAATACCGATGTTCAAAGTTGCATTGAAAATGAGGTCTGTCTTTTCCACTTGTTTTTCTAGGTTGTCATAACCTTGTGTTTTACTACCTGAGTGGGTTTTCTGGGATGAGCTCTTCATTATTGGTTTCAGGGGATGTTAGCTAGCATACTCTCAAAGCTCAAACTCTTCTGAGCAAGACGTGGAGGTACGATAAAGGATTTGCACTTCTGGGATGAAAGAGTTTTCTGCCTCTGTTCAATGGTTGGTTTGGGAGCAAGGAGGATGGGCATAACTGTTCAGTAATTACCACCCCCAGGAAAGGAGCCACTCACCACTAGCAGGAATCTCAGAGTTCAGACTTTTTACTGTAATCTAGGAGATAGGATAGCATCATGAGGTATAGTGCCATGTAGATTGGCAAGATCCAGAGAAAGAGGCCAGTTTAGGTGAAGTGACATTTTATCATCTTGTCCCTGTGTTTACAGCAGTCGAAATGTGAGGCAGCTCATTCATTATCAATTCTCCCTTTAGCCTGAAGGATTTTCAAAAGCAACAATGGCTTTAGAAAAAACAATTGCTACCAACCTGCCTTCCATTGAGGACCTGTATACTGCACGAGTCAAAAAGTGGGCTGTGAAAATATCTACAGACCCCTCACATTTTGGACATAAACTGTTTCAACTCCTACCCTCAAAACAATGCTATAGAGCACTGCACAGCAGAACTAGACACAAGAATAGTTTTTTCCCGAACGCCATCGCTCTGCTAAGCAAATAATTCCCTCAACACTGTCAAACTAGTTATTAAGTCTGCATTATTATTAATCTTCTCATTGTTCCTATCACCCATCTCCTCCCATTTATGACTGTATGACTGTAACCTTGTTGCTGGTATCCTTAAGATTTACTGTATATTGACTGTTTCCTAATATGATTTGATTGCTTATTTGTTCCCTATGACTATCATTAAGTGTTGTACCTTATGATTCTTGACAAATGTAACTTTTCTTTTATGTATACTGAGAGCATATATGCACCAAGACAAATTCCTTATGTGTCCAATCACACTTGGCCAATAAAGAATTCTATTCTATTCTATTCTATTCTATTCTATTCTATTCTATTCTATTCTATTCTATTCTATTCTATTCTATTCTATTCTTTAAGCCCCTATGTAGATTGTTAAGAGCTGGGCTGACTTCCTGATAAGATTGGTAGAAGCAGCCTGGAAATGGGACATTCCATTGCAGGTAGTCCTCGACTTACGACCACAATTGAGCCCAAAGTTTCTGTTGCCAAGTGAGACAATTTTTAAATGAGTTTTGCCTCATTTTATGACCTTTCTTGCCACAGTTGTTAAGCATATCACTGCAGCTGTTGAGTTAGTAACATGGTTGTTAAGTGAATCTGGCTTTCCCATTGACTTCGTTTGTCAGAAGATTGTAAAAGGTGATCACATGATCCTGGGACAGACACGGTAACTGTCATACATATGAGTCAGTTGCCGAGCATCTGAATTTTGATCACATGACCATGAGGATGATGCAATGGTTGTAAGTGTGAAAAATGGGCATAACTTTTTCAGTACTATTGTAACTTTGAACAGACACTAACCAAACTGTTGTAAGTTGAGGACTACCTGTGGTACAAGAGAAAGAAGAGTTTATGGCTGACCACGTGAAAGGAAATGAGAACTGAATGTGGCAATACTAATCTTTTTGTCCTAAAGAGCTATAAGTCGCATTGGGTGATTGCTCATGTCTACTCAGGCTCTTCCTCTTCCCTCCCTGTTCACCACATATGGAATAAAAGTCGCCGTGGGCTCCAGAGCCACCAGATTTGAATTGCTTCTTTGAAACAGAGGCCTGTTTTGAGTCACAAATCTGCTACAATGGCTGATGTGATCAAAGGGCCATTTAATGAAATGGCCCATTCTAAGTTTTAGTATGGCCCTGATACACACAGCCCTAACATCTGCATAAGCCACTAGATGGGTAACAGTTACTTAATTATGTTTTTAATGCCTTGAGCACAATGTTTGGTAGAGAATAGTCCCCCACATTATTTTTTTTTTGAAGGATCTATCTAGCTATTTATGAGATATTGCATATATGTGTGCATTCCATTGCGATTTGTAAAGATTGTTGAGGGGGAGCAATATGCTGACTCTGTAAACCACTTAGACAGGGCAGTAAAGCACCCTGAAGCGTTATATAAAGTCTAAGTGCTATTGCTATTCCAGATAAAATATTACAATAAAATATCCAATAGACCTTGAGAACACAGAGCAAGCAGCAAGACAAGTAAAAGAGGAAACAGGACTATTACAGAAAAGATTCCTGAGTCCCAGGGACAGGAGAAACATGAGAAGAATTTCAGTAACCCCATCTTAATTACACCACATATAATTGGGGAGAAGAATTGCTTAGGGAGGTATTTAAGCTCTTTGGGGCAAGCACATTCATGAACTACTTGGATTTCTAGACAGATCTTTATTGCTAGCAAGATATTATAACAGCTGATTGTGAACAGAGAAGGCCCCTTCCCCTTGGACCTAAAGAAAGATGTCTCCTAAATGCTGGTACTGAGATTGAATGCCTGCTAAAAACAGAACTATTACAGGGCTATTATAAATCACCTCCAGCAATGTCAACGGGGAAAATGACTCAGCTTTCCATATGCAGTATAAACAGTTGCTTCCAACTATTCAACTGCACATAACTGAAATGTTTGCGCAGGGGAGGGGGGGCACTGTCCAGCCCATATCTTTGACGTGATTCAGAAAGAAGGCATTCCTGGACCTTCCTGGCTGCTCTCCCATCAGACCATCTGTTGTCTTCTCTTGCTTAATCCTATTGACTTGATATACTGGACCTGGATTTGCCTCTAGAACTCAGCGCCACTGGACTACGCAATCTTTTACAAGTGTTCCATCACTAGCTTAGCTATCAGATGAGGGAACACTAAACTGATAGGCCCTGGCTTGCATACCTATAATACAATCACATGGATATTCAGAAGCCGTTACTGTCCCAAGATTTTGGAACTGCTATGAATGTAGTGAGCTTCTTAAAGTTGAAGAAAGATGAAAGTAACTCCTTGGCCACCTTGTAGTTCACCTCCCTGTGGATTTTTTTCCGAATGAGATGAATGCTGGCCAGACTTTGTTCTAGCCAGGTCTCATCCCACCAGAGTTGGCCAGGTCGAAAGCAACGTGCCTGAGAGCAGACTTGTCTGTTGCAATAAAACTGCACAAGTGCCAGCACTTTTCAGTCTGAACAAAGAGAAGCTCTAAATTCATTTTGGCATAAGGGAGAGAGAGAGAGAGAGAAAAAAGAGAGAGATAGAGATTGGGATTGCTTGAATCCCAGAGTCTGTATAAGTTGGTTTCCTTTGACATTAAGCTTTCTTTAATATGTGCAAGTAAAAGTTCTGAACCTTATCAGACCTGTGTCCTTGAATGTTCTTTGGCAAGCTTTTTCATTCCAACATCAGTCTGGGGAAAGTCTGACACATGGATCAACTTGCAGGGAAACATCCCAACTTTGGTCCCTGCTGCATCTGTGAGAAAAAAATGTTCACTGCTAGAATGAGATATGTCCTATTACTTCCAACGTGCTTTTCTGCCATACCAAGAAAATAAAGACAAGAAAAGATAAAAGATAGCTTAAGGCATCAGTGTGGAATCATAAATGGACATATACAACTTGGCAGACGAAAGTTTATGTTCTGCTGATATCACATGCGATGAGACAAAAGAAAATCACACTTATTTCTGTAATTTCCACTCACTCCAGCACCAGCAGATACAAATACATTTATCCTTTTTGCAATATAAAAAAAGGAAATGGTTGTTTTGAAGCTTCAGCTTTCAGGAGTTGTTAGATCTTTTTTTTTTTTTTAAACAAGGGGACTTTATGCTAGTTATGTGAAATGTCACATCCAGGATAATGTGCTTGATCATGTATTTTATCACATTATTATTATTAAATCTTTTAAAAAACAATGATCTTGGCACATTGTCAATTAGATGCTGTGGTATTATAAATTTCCAAGTCCAACTTCAACTAAACCTCAGTAACATCTTTTCTTTCCTTTCTGGAAAATTTTGTAGAAATAAGGAATGATCTCAGGAAAATTATTTGTGGAATTACAGGTAGTACTTGGCTTATGATTATTCATTTAACAATGGTTTAAACTAGTTATGAAAGCCTTGGAAAAACTGACTTATCTTCAAAGTTATGATTATTACACCATCCTTGCAGACACATGACAGCAATTTGGTTGCTTGGCAACCAGCTTACCTTTACAATGGTTGCAGCATTTTGCAGTCACGTGATTTCGATATGTGACCTTCACATTCAGCCTCTGAGAAGCAAAGTCAATCGGGGAAGCCAGATTTGCATTAGAAATGTGTGTTTCATTTAATGACCATGTGATTTGCTTAACGACCATGGTAAAAATGGTTGTAAAATTGGTCCCATCTCATTATGTCTTGTTTAATGATCATATTCTTTAGCAACCAAAATTCTGGTTCCAATTGTGGTCATCAGTCGAAAACTTTTACCTATGTAAACAAATGCAAGCATTAAGTATTATATCACACCAGCAAATCATTGCACAGGAGAGATTTCTGCATGTGAGTCAGGATCCAAGGATGCAAGCATAACAATTGACATCAAGAAATCCATTAAATCCATTCTCTTGAGCAATTCACGAATGAATAGCATTGCCAGTTAGAACTGCAGGAGTAAGAGCCTGGTGGCGCAGCAGACTAATAGCCTGTTATTATCATTCAGCTGCCTGCAATTACTGCTAGTTCGAATCTCCCCAGGCTCAAGGTTGACTCAGCCTTCCATCCTTTCTAAGGTAGGTAAATTGAGGACCCAGTTTGTGGGGGCAATAAGCTGACTTTGTATAAATATACAAAAGTATGAAGGCTATTGCTTAACGCATTGTAAGCCGCCCTGAGTCTCCGGAGAAGGGTGGCATATAAATCAAGTTAAAAAAAAAAAAAAAACCTTCCCCTGGAGGACATAAAATTGATACTTTTATTCTCTAACAACTCAGTGGCTTTAGAATAGAGTAGAGTAGAGTAGCAATAGCAATAGCAATAGCAATAGCAATAGCAATAGCAATAGCAATAGCAATAGCACTTAGACTTACCATATATACCACTTCACAGTGCTTTACAGGCCTCTCTAAGTGGTTTACAGTGTCACCATATTGTCCCCAACAATCTGGGTCCTTATTTTACTGACCTCAGAAGGAAGGAAGGGTGAGTCAACCTTGAGCCAGTGAAAATCGAACTGCCAAACTGCTGGCAGCTGGCAGTCAGCAGAAGTAGCCTGCAGTACTGCATTCTAACCACTGCATCACCACGGTTCATAGAATAGAATAGAATAGAATAGAATAGAATAGAATAGAATAGAATAGAATAGAATAGAATAGAATAGAATAGAATAGAATAGAATATTCTTTATTGGCCAAGTGTGATTGGACACACAAGGAATTTGTCTTCGGTGCATAAGCTCTCAGCAACAAAGTGATAAATCATAAATCATAAGATACAATCATAAGTCATAAGATACAACGAAAAAGTGATAATCATAAAATGCCATAGGAGAAGGTAATAGGAAAGATGAGAAGGATAATAGTAATACAGTCCTACTACGTGGTTAGGCATAAGACAATGCTATGGGAATTATGTGTTTAGCAGAGTAATGGCATGGGGGAAAAAACTGGCTTTGTTTGATTTGGGCATGGTGCAACAGGACCCCTCCAAAATTGTATTTAAACATCTCACTGTTAAAGTATTACAAGGAAGCAAAAATACATAAGTGATTACTTTTAAAGGGGAATGTAGCCTTATGTTTATTTATTTGTTTATTTAAAATTTTAGACTGTCTATCTTCCCTGTAAGGTGACTCTGGGTACAGATTATAAAACAAGTAGAAAAATAATTTAAATATTACAACATCAAAACTACATAGATTAAGATTTTAAGAACGATAGTGAAAGCAGAACTAAGGTGGACGGAATGGTCTTCTTATCCCGTCTACTATTTCCAGTGGTGGGTGTCCCCCCATGCAACGACATAGCAGGAGCCTATCTATTTGGGGCAACGTTTTTTGCAGACAGCTGGGGAAATTGTATTTGCTTGCCAAAAGATTGGCCTGCACACAACTTTTCGTTCTCCTTTGCTTTTCTCTTCACTGGCACATGACTGCATGAATAATAATAATCAAAACCCTCTGGAACATGTGCTTCTCATTTTCAGCCCTTGTTGCATTCTACTGTGTAATCATTTCAAAGCCTAGTACCGTAGTGGGATGGATTGAAATTATTACCAAGGTGCCTTAGGCTGTTGCTAATATAAAAATTAAATGTAATCCTTATGTCAAGACCTAGTTTATGCAGAACAGCTCTCAGATGGATTAAATGGAGTGGATAATGGAGGTAAGAGATTAGTTAGAAAGCAAAACACCTGTTATCCGGGCAGAGCAGTGATCCATTATAGAGGGACAGCTATGACTGGTGTTATGGTTACCGTTAAAGAGCAAGGCCTAAAATAGGGACTGCTGCCCACCCGAAAGAAAATCATTACAAAATAGGTGTGTGTTTATTAGACAGTATTAGACTTTAAGCTTGCCACCACCACAAGGAAGCACGCAATGAAGATTCTAATAATAGAGCAATAATTTATTAAACTTGTATGATGCCTGACTCATCAAGTGATACTGAACTCTGTGCTATATGTCTGCTTGTTTTGACCAAACTTGATGACAGGAGCAGCTGCAGAGTTACCATCATCTAAGCTTAATTTTTGGAAAAAAGAAAAAAGAAAAAGAAAACCGCATGTGAATCATCATGTCAAAAGAACAGATGAATGATCTGTGGGTGCTCTTGAGAATAAGTGTTCCATAAAACTGAAATAATAAAATGGCCCTTCCCCCCGCCCTTTGTCCTCAAGAAGTGGATGCAAAAATTGAGAAATAGGCTGCCAGGCTTGTTGTATATTTATGGGAAAATGCACGCTCTTGGATTCAGATGTAATCATACCTAGAGGAGCAAACCATTGAAAACAATAGGACTTTTGATTTGTTTTGTTGTTTTGTTATTGATGTTATGCCTTCAAGTCTTGACTTCTTGCAACTGCCTGGACATCTCCCTGCTATTTTCTTGGCGTGATTTTGGATGTGGTTGGCCATTGCCACCTTGAGTTATTTATAAAGTAATAGAAGTGGGATAAAAAGCTAATAAATAAACAGCCTGCTTTCTAGGGCTGAGAAAGCAGTTGAGTTACTTAGTTGAGTTACTTAGCTGCTTTTGTGTCTATCCTAGGATTGGAACTCAGTCTTTTGGGTTCTAGGTTGGTGCCTTAATCATTAGACCAAACTAACTCTGTCATCATTGGTAGTTAAAATCTCACTAATTTCAAACCATCTAAGAAGTATGACTAAATCTGGATTTAAGCCGTGGTGTCTTCTGGTTCCTAAAAATGTGGTTACCCTGAACAGTGGACTGCTGTATCTAACTGCATATTATATGCCTGAAAACAGTATCTTTTATATGGCAGCAGAAGTAGACTGGAATCAAGACAGTATTGCTATCAATTCCTCCTTAAGATATAATACTGTTTTTGATTTTGGCACTGCAGAAAGTGTGAACATCATTTTTTTTACTCCAGAACAGTGGTGGGTTTCAAATTTTTTTACTACCGGTTCTGTGGGTGTGGCTTGGTGGGCGTGGCTTGGTGGGCATGGGAGGGGAAGGATACTGTAAAATCTCCATTCCCTCCCCACTCCAGGGGAAGGTTACTGCAAAATCCCCATTTCCTCCTGATCAGCTGGGACTTGGGAGGCAGAGAATAGATGGGGGCAGGGCCGGTCAAAATTTTTACTACCAGTTCTCCGAACTACTCAAAATTTCCGCTACCGGTTCTCCAGAACTGGTCAGAACCTGCTGAAACCCACCTCTGCTCCAGAAGTATAATATAGCTATCAATGTCCTTTCCAAAAGCATCATTTATTATTCTAATTTTAAAAAGATAAAGTTTGTTTTCTCACCCTCCCCAGGATTATAATATTTCACATTTCATTGAATGGCCTATCATTGAGAAATGAACCTCCACTGAGAAATAAACCACCGAGCCATCTCTTACATACATAGAGGATAATATATGGGTAGAGTTTACAACCAATCCCTGCCATTCTTTCTTTTGTACCTTTCAAATAGATGAAGCTTCACAGAAAGCCTGTGAAGCTTCCTGTGATAGAACGTGCAGCTGGAAAAGGAGGGAAAGGGAATATCAGTGGTAGTATTGTGGCTTCCAGTGAGAAGATAGCACATTCCAAAAAAAGGCCAATATAAGAGTCCTGAACTGGCTAGGGGAAGGAAGAAAAAGTTCAGGGCAGACATACCCTAGAAACTCTCAGGATATATCAATTAGGTTAGAAGGTAATAACTTTAATCTGACAATATTCTGTCTATTAGGTGTAAGCAAATAAAGAACTGGACTAACTTGGATTTTACTGTCATATCTGGGCTTAGACCTGACATTTCCCCATTGGTGCCACCATTTGCCTTCTGGAAGCTCCTTTACAATAAAAAGAGCACTTAGGTAGAGAACATTTAGGGCTTTCAGTGACTCCTTTATTTCCTGCAATATCCCTAGAAAATTCTAAAACAGGATAAAAAATGGTAGAACAATTAATCTTGCCCCCAAATCCTTCATCATCTGCATTTCATGCATTTTAATTGTTGCATTTATGGTTGTAACTGTTTACTTATGATCCCACCTATATTATTTTTATAATTAATTCAAGGCAGTGAACATATTTAATACTCCTTTGTCATCCCACTTTCCCCATAACGAAACCCTGTGGGGTGAGTTGGACTGAGTGAGAGTCATTGACCCAAAGTCATTCAGCCAGCTTTCTTGCCTAAGGTGGGACTGCTTAGTTTCCTGGTTTCTAGCCTGGTGCCTTAACCACTAGACCAATTAAACTGGCATTTTAACTGTTACGTTGTTCACTTGTTGAGATAGGGTGGCTACACAAGTGAATCAATCATTCCGTCAATCATAGTTTCTCACCATTCTTCACGTGGTGCTATTTTATCCCAAATGGTGTTGGGTATACCCATGGTTGCCCCAGTACCTAGATTTCATCAATTACTAAAATAGCATTATCTATCCTGGCATAGCAATGGTGATATTATGAATGGGATACAGTGGTGGGTTGCCCCTGGTTTGCACTGGTTCTATAGAACTGGTCATAAAACCGGTGGGAGGCTCCGCCCACCAACCCCGGTGTCATCAAAATGCTTCTGCGTATGCACAGAAGAGCGCACACACGAGTGAAGCAAACACGTGTGTGTGGCCCCGTTGTGAACCTGTAGTAAAGGTAAGTAAACCCACTCCTGATGGGATATCACAGTTACAGAAAGAGTTGTTAGATACACATAAATAAATGCAGATTTTAATGTATGGCTAATATTTATTTCAATATATATTTGATATATTTACTAGTAATTGTTAGAAAGAGAAAATACTTTAATTCTTGTAACTGTCTGTTGCCAGTAAGCAATCTAGTTATTAGTCTAATTTAAAAATATTCACTTTGAAACGAACTTAGATTGGAGTTTAGGAAAGGTTAAGTATCTGGTGGTCTGTGGAAGTGGCCTGATAATATACATTCTTGGCTGAACATTTACTGCACAATAAATAAATCTCTCTCGTGAGCCTATAATTATGGGGAACACAAGCTGCCCTGCATGGATTCAAATGAGAGAGAGTCACTATGAAAATAATTTTGCTTTCTTACTCTAAGGCAGTGTTTTTTAACCTTGGCTACTTTAAGATGTTTGGACATTAGCTCACAGAATTCCCCAGCCAGGAACTTGAAGTCCACATGTCTTAAAGTTGCCAAGGTTGAGAAGCACTGGTCTAGGGCAACGTTTATCAACCTTGACAACTTTAAGATGTGCGGACTTCAACTCCCAGAATTCCTGTTAGAAGCATTTTGCAGATTCCTCTCCAATGATCTGGGAATATTACAAAACTTCTGGAGGAATTCAGGCAATCTTTCAAGCAGCATTTTTCCACAGTAGCAGTTGATTTAACAGTGATAAAAATTAAATCATTATTTTTTCTGTTGTGTATTTGAGAATAAAAGCACTTGAGACTCATAATAATATTCAATTGGCAGAAGAAAATTATTCCCCTTAGTTTAGTGGAAGAAAGACAAATTTAGAGTACGGTATCACAGGCCAAGCAATAGAAACATTTGAAAGTAACTGATTTTTGCATATGCATGCAAAAGTAGGTTAAACTATAAAGCAACATATCATTGAAGTAAGAATTTTGAAAGGAGCCTTTAGTTTTGAAGACTACGTAGAGTCATTCATTAGAGATATTTTAGAATTTGAGATAATTTAGGCTGAAAACGTTACTGCATGAAACATAAATCTTGGAAAGGCTTTGTAAATCTACAAAAAAGGACAAATATCCAAGGAAGAATTGAAGAATTCATAATGAAGTTGGTTACGAGTTAAATGTGAAAAGAGGAAAATAGGAAAAGCGAGCTGGAAAGTTGAAACAGCCAAATAAAAAGGTTTCTTCCAAGAAATATGGAATTGAGGCAGGAACTAGCGCAGTACTGCAAATCCCAAGAGACATTGCAACAGACAGGAAGAAAAAGACTTAGAAGTGGAGTAGAGAGGGAAACAAAATGGGGAACAATTACAGTGGAATGGATAAAACTATTACATAATAAATAGTTTGAAATTACAGCTTACTGTACTCGGGAATTTATGTGTTGTGGTATGTGGGAATGACCTTGGGAGACCTGGTGAAGAGATGCTACCTAGGGAACCATCAGATAAAAGGAAGCATAGCTCACAGCTGCATAGTGGATGGAGCAAGAGGCTCAGGAGGGATCCTCCCTAGGTTGCACCAGCAGCAGAACTGTGGTTAAAGTTTTGCAAGATTCTGTTAATGTAAGATTTACAATAAAGTAGAGTTAGCTTATCTGGTCATATTTCCTCTCTGATCTACCTGGTAAGGCTGATTGTATTCGTGATCTCTGAAAAAGAACACAACACAAAAATGTGGGAATTGTAGCAGGCACCCATATATATGGACAATGTACTGGAGTTAGAAACTTTCATTATGGCAGAGAGAAACACTCATTTTTCAGTCTGATGCAGAATGTACGCATTGTTCAAATGGTTCAACACTGCTTGCGGAAAATTTTATACAGACGTTGTGGGCTCAGAAAATTCAAAATAGAAGATATATTCAGCAGTACGAGGCACATGGCACAAACACCTTCTTTAAACTGATTGTAAGATCAGTAATCTCGGTTGATCTCAACATTTTTTTCAAAGTATCATCATTAAGCCCTGAGTAAAATTTTTAAAATTTCCTCCCAATTGAATGAATCTTACAGCAGCCTATTTAAACCCACAGATATCAGTTAAATTGCAAATATTACTTAAATCGACGTTTCATGTATCACCTAAACATAGATGGATTATCACAGGCGTGGCTGCTTGGACAAAACTTAAACCTGATCCAACCTGTTTTTGTAGTTGATCAAGAATACAAATTCTTTCTTTTCATATATCACAATGTCTTTATAGGACTAGGCAATCTGCCAAGGGAACTTCACTTACAGGTAGATAAATGCACTCTCCCGGCACTCTGTTCTTTCAGGAAAATAATGCCTCTAATATTATGATCAGCTTAAGGAAGAGATGAGGAAGCTAGAAACATGAAAGTTGTATGAAAAGCTCAAGAACCTACAGAGAACAAATGGAATTTTTATCTTTTTGTATAAACCTAATAGCAAAGTAACAAATATGTAGATTCTTTAAGCTTAACAAGGCTATCAAATAAAGCATTTCAAATCCTCACTAGAGAAGAAATCATGGCACCTTCTTTTTCTCTAGTAAAATGTGTCACTCGGTTTTGGGCATTGGAAATTCAGAATTCCACATTGTTTATTTTAAATCTTTATTTGGTCTTTACAGTTTTCTCAGTTTCCATGTGGAATTGCTTTGTTTTCCAGTACATAAAGTGCTGACACTCACTAAAAAAAAAACATGGTATGGGACCATCATGGGGGAAAAGACTTCAGGAAATCTTGTAGGAATAAGGTACCAATTTAAAGTTAAATTTAGACAGACATATGAGGGGGATGCCGGAACCTACCTCCCTGAGTGATGTCATTACTAGTGAAGAGCTAAACTTGAGGAGAAGAAAATTGGGGCCTTTATCCAAAATGCATCATAACGATCAAGTTCTGCTGCGAACAGCAGAGGCCAGAAACCATTTTGGAGGGCAGGAATGTTGCCTGTAAACAGTGGTGAAATGTAAAATTTGTTACTACCGGTTCTGTGGGCATGGCTTGGGGGGGGTGGGTAATGTGACTGGATGGCCGTGGCCAACTTTTTTTTTTTTACTTTTAAAAGCATTTTTTCTACAACCTTAAGAGGTTGCAGAAAAAAAATGCTTTTAAAAGCCTCTGACGATTAGGCAACTCAGCTGGGATCATTAGAGGCTTTTAAAGGCACTTTTTTCTACAACCTCTTCAGCTGAAGAGGTTGTAGAAAAAATGCTTTTAAAAGTTAAAAAAAAAGCCTCTGATGATCGCACGGCTCAGCTGGGCTTGGGGGGGGCAGGGATTTTTGCTACTGGTTCTCTGAACCACCCGCTGCCATCGCTACCGGATCAGGTGATACAGTCCGAACCGGGAGCATTTCACCCCTGCCTGTAAACACTCACAATACAATTTCTGGGGTTGTTGTTCTGTTTTGAAAATTGTTCCAGCCACAATATTCCCTGCAACACTCCATGGAAGCAAAAGTTAGATTCTGAAAATGAAGGATAGGAAACGTATGGACACCTTTGAACTTAGATATTGGAGAAGACTCTTGAGCATACCAACAAAACAAACTGATGGTTTGTCAGACAAATCAACCCAGAGTTCTCACTCAAAGCACAAATGACCAGGTTCACATGGGAAATATGGAAGGAAAAAGAAAGACAACGACCAACAGCAAGGTACAGCTAGCACTGTTACAGTGCTGATGGAGATATTATCACAAAATCTGAAAGACCAGATAGATTATCATGAAGAAGGCCTATTGATGAGGTTGCTAAGAGTTGGAAACTATTTGATGGCACATCATCAATCGGTAAATCAGTCAATCAGTTTATTGTTTCTGTCAACTCAGGTGCAGCTGCCATGCTTTATTTTTTTCTAGGACATTCCTGGCACTTGGATTGGCTATTTTTCAGATGTAGGAGTGGCCCCTCACCATTCCCCCAGTTTTTTCTGAAAAAGTCTGTGACAACTTCTGCTCCAGCAGAACTTTTTCATCAGCATAGCCGTTACAATACTTGCCTGATGTACAGAATATTCCCAGTTTGAAACCTGGAAGGAAGGCTTTCTTGTTCGCTTCTTTTTATTACTGTTTTTCTCTCCTCGAGATACTTACATTTTCAATCACTTGAGGGATTGGAAAAATGACAATGAAATGATTGAAAAGCCAAGTAGAGTTTTTTTTTAAAAGGGCGGTAAAAAGAAAGGTAGTTAACAAAAGGAAAAGACTATACCATGTATACAGGTAGTCCTTGATTTACAACAGTTCATTTAGTGACAGTTCAAAGTTACAATGGCACTGAAAAAAGTGACTTATGACCAGAGGTGAAATGCTACCAGTTCGCACCAGTTCGGGAGAACCAGTAGTAATTAAAGCTACCGGTTTGGGCGAACCAGTATTTCCGACAATCAGCTGTGCCGCGCAATTTATATTCACTAGAGAGCAGGAAATCCTGCTTTCTAGTGAATCTAAATCACGTGGCACAGCTGTTCCCCGCCCTTGCTGTTCTATTTACCTTCAAAAGGCTCCTTTTTTTTGCATGAAGCGCATGTTTGGCGCGTACTGTGAATGCGCATGCAGTGTGTGTTTGGTGTGCACTGTGCATGTGTGTGCACAGCATGTGTTTGGCGCGCATCATATATGCGTGTGCAGCAAACCAGTGGCAACCCACGGAGGACTTCACCACTGCTTATGACCATTTTTCACACTTATGACTGTTGCAGCACCCCATGGTCATGTGATCAAAATTCAGATACTTGGCAACTGACTTATATTTATATGACAGATGCAGTGTTCCAGGGATCTCTTGCGATCTCTTTACAAGCGAAGTCAATGGAGAAGCCAGATTAATTTAACAACCAGGCTACTAATTTAATAACTACAATGGTTCACTATAGCAAAAAAAGTCATAAAATGGGCAAAACTCACTTCATAAATGTCTCACTTAACAACATAAATTTTGGCTTCAGTTGTAGTTTGTAATACTTATATTCGTACAATTTCTTCTAGGTTTTGAACTGGAGACATCTTGCATGTCACACAAGTGTCATAATCCACATGCTAGCTAGAAAAATATATGCTGTATCAGAGTCTGCAACAGACTTCATTCTGGAACGGTTGGGAATATACAAGGAGTCATATTTTTATTTTAAAGCTGGCTGTTGTCCCGCACATATGTACATTTTTAGGCTTTAGCTTTGCATATGTAGGTTTGATTTAACTTTATATGCCTCTGTGCAGCTGGCATTTTATTTAGTTTCTTATTACTCTTATTGTTTTAATCATTTGAATCTATTGTAATCCATGTGTGGGTTTAATCATTTGAAATTATTGTAACCCTACGTAGAGAAGCATAAAAGGAAGGAAAATGATTGGCCTTTGGTTTTCTGATATAGAAAGACGGAAGGACATTGCTGCAGGAGAATTGTCTGATTGAAGGACATAGGATGAGGCTGCAGTTTGAACTAAATACTGTATCTTGCAAACTCTTGCCAAAATATCTCAGTCCAGACGGGATTTTCTTAAACTGGCTTAGAGTCAAGGCAACGTGAGGACAGGACAGGAATAGCTTAAGAGTGCAGTATGTATACACCTAAGAAAAACGGGCAAAGATTTCTGGGAATAATTAATTTACTTAAACATTTTTAACTTACCCTGACCATTAAACAACACCTCTGTGAGACATTCTTGAATTTTTTTTTTTTTTTTTTTTTTTAATAAAGCTCTGAATAGCACTGCATTGTACTGCAGGAAGAATTGTGGTCTTCAACAAAAAAAATTAAAGATTGCTTCTGTGTTAAAGGTTAATGTCCCAGGGAAGTCCAGAAACATCTCATCCTTACAGACCAAGCCTGAAACAGAATATTGCTTCTGTGTTTAAGGGACTGCAGTATAGTCCTGTACAGCAAGTATAAAAGGATACCATTCACTGAAAGACTCTGTCCCTGCGACTCAGGAGAGGTAGCGATTGTGGGTCACATGCTCCTTAGATGTTCTTTTTATACGGAGATTAGAAAAAAAATATTCTGCCAATAACTGCTAGGTATCCTGGCTGTTCCGACCCTACCTATCTTCAGTGGCTGCTTAAGGATGAACAGTCCATAACTACAGCACAGATGGCTAGAGTCTGCGCAGCAGCACTGGGGATTTGTCGCAAACACATGTCTTCTCCACCATAGCAATATTATATAACAATTGTGACAAACCCTTTCCACTGCTTAGTCATTTCCCTTTTAGTGCTGAATCTACAATGGGCCACACAGTTTAGGGATTGCAACTATCGTATAGTCAGACCATGTATAATTGACACTGGATTTTATGATAGATTTTAGTTGTTATTTATTATTTTATACTAGAATTTTTAAGTGTATATATATATACTGAGTGTTTTTATTTGTTCGCTGGTCTAAAGACTGTAATAATAAATTGTTGTTGTTGTTGTTGTTGACTCCAGTATACTGACATGAAGTGCATGGGGAAACATACCACAAACCAGCGATCAAAGTTTTGACAAACCTTTGAATGAATTCAATTTCAAGAATGATGATCAAGCGGTAAAAATCTGATTTGTTTCTCTACAATCGATGTTCATAGCAGATGTATTCTCATGAGTTATATTGCCTCCCATGCAGAGTGAGCCAACCTCAGAAAGTGACTTTGTTATGATTGTTCAGTTCCTTTCTATTGCAGACAGGATGCTGTAGCAAATCAAGGATGAGCTGAAGTTATTATGTGATTATCAAGCACTGGCCTGAAACCTACATCAGTTATGTTGTTGCTATGAAGGTGTATTCAAGTCATACCTATGAATTATCACAGGAATATTTTCAATGGAAGCAAAATAGTGGTCCATAGAGCCTCTAACGTGAGATGCTTTTGAAGTTTCACAAAGGTCATTTAGCTGGCGGGAGGAGTAGTAATGTCATTTTGCAAATGCTGCAGTTTACATATTTACATCAGACTCTGGGACACAAGTATGTAATGGCAGCATTTTTATAATGATGTCATTGTTATTTACGGCAGACGCCGCTGTCACTTAGGGATCGAAAAGTGTAAGAAATGAGCATGAGATGGCTATTCTGGCCATAGAACAATGAAGACTTTGCCAATAAAGTGTAAGTTATTCCATCAGCTAAAGTATCAGTTGTGTTGGCAGTCTGAACCTCTCGCCATCACCAAGTTTATTGGAAGGCATTTGAAAAGGTTGGTGCTGCTCTTGTACATGGAATTGGAAGGGCATCTAAGTAGGAGGTTATCAATCTTTCTGCCAGGAAATTCACTCTTTGCAGGATGCTAGCATGCGTCCAGTGATTAAAGGCATTGTTTGCAAGTTATAACATTCCTGGAAAAAATCTCAGCAGCAGAAATCAGAAGGTGGAAATCAGCTCAGCATAGAAGGTAGATGTGGGTGGTAAAGACCCACTGGCAACTAGAGTGAGGTGCTACCAATGTCAAGAGTGAAGCATTGGCAGCTACATGCCTCTTTGTTTCAACTTGTCTATAGAGTAGTGGTGGTAGGTGTTGATTATGAATGGGTTACTTGGAGAAATGAAAGTTCTACAGTTCATTAAAACTCATGAGAGAGTCTGGAAACTTTTCAAGGACTTATCAACAGGTGTGAAGAAGAAGGCAGATGGTTCCCATAACATAAAGACAACTTGTTTACATGGTCTACATGGATTCCTGGGGGTTGGGCTGGGGACTTTATTGTTTAATACTATGAACTGTTGTCTGAGAAAATCAGAGTTAGTTTCACGTCACCATTACCATGCTATGTGTTCGATAAACAGTAAGTTTTTCAGAAAAGACATGATCCTGGACTTTTATTTGGATACTCAAGTTGGATGTTGACAAATAATTTCTACTCTGCTGATGTTAGTTAAATACATTTTACATTTTCTTTTATTTTAACAAAGAGAAGATGTGATTGGTACAATTGAAGGATATTCCATTCATTCAATTCAGCCCTTTGAGTAGACCAGATCAGAAGATCATTCTCCTTAAGAATGACCCGAATTCTACTTGATTGTTATAGGTTATAATAACAGAAGCTTGAAAGCCTGACTGTGTTCTCCCTGCCTTCCCTCTAATATCCCAGGGAGGTAAGTGAAGGCAACTTGAATTTCCAAAATTGCCATTCTTTTTCAGACTTAAAGCATGGAGTTTGTAACAGGTGCCGCATGATTTGTCCAAGGGCATCTCTATGGCTCCCCACAGAAGAGCAGTAGAATGGGAATGGGTACTAGGATGGGATTAAGGCATCCACAGGAAGGAAGTCAAAAATGTCAAGATGGCACATTTGTGCAATTGAAGCCTCCTCTTAATGCATGCAGCAGTGTTGCATGCACATATGAAGGGGTAGGGCTTCAATTGCATGACCATAGTAATAGCACTTAGACTTATATACCATCCCATAGTGCTTTACTGCACCCTCTGGGCGGTTTACAATGTCAGCATATTGCCCCTAAAATCTGGTTCCTCATTTTACTGACCTCAGAAGGATGGAAGGCTGAGTCAATCTTGAACTGGTAAAGATCAAACTCCAGGCTGTGGGCAGTGTTTGCCTGCAATCCTGCATTGTAATCACTGTGCCACCATGCCTGCCATCCTGATTTTAAACCAAGCTACTGGATAGAAGGAAAAGTTACTTTTGTGTGTGACTGGTTAAATTACATACAATATCAATCTTAATTAATCTATCTTCTTTCTGAAATAAACATTTTTCCTTGTTCCTCAGCTGGTATTTTAACTGAACAAAAGTAACGTGCAAATGGAGGTTGTACTATTCAGCCTCCTAATTAGAACTGACCTTCTTTAATTAAGGTCAGCTTCGCTGATTCATTAACAAAGCTTTGGTTGTTCAATCTATTAAGGCTTCCTTCCTTTACTCACAAATTTCATCCAACTCAGTGGGAAGGTTGAGCAAACAGACGGAATCAGGCTACATACTAGGAAAAGTAGCACGGTTAAATTTTGAAATCATTTTTAGAACCATAGTGCAGGAAGCAAACATTTCCATACAATTTTAACCAAGCTGAATGGATGATTGCTAAATGCCTTTGCATTGAAACCATTTTCCTTAGGTATTAGTAGATCATAAACAAAGAGATTTTGCCTGGAGGCTTTTTTAAATTGTTGCTTTCATGAACAAGGCTCCAAATATGAGAGTTTAATAGTGTATAAGAAGACCACAGCTGTAACCCAAATCTTGACACAATTAGAGTCAACAGTTTCCACCTTGTGAGTCACTTATAGTTAGTACTAATTTTCAGCCAACTTTGATTTAAGAGCACCCCTAGAACAGTTGAATGTGTATTTAAAACACAAGTTTTATTTTCTAAATTTAGATTCCATCTTTCACTCAGGAGCTCAAGGTGACATAGCTATGTAATTTTACATCAGCTTTGAAATTATTGTGGAAATAAATTGTCAAGGGCTGATCCGAGACCCATTTTAACTGTGTTTTGGCTACTGAAAGGTACTGAAGTTGAACGTAGGAGTTATATGTGTTAAGATTTCTTTTCAAAACATTCTTGCTTAGAGCTGCTTTATCATAATTTTTAAATGCAATAAAAGTAAAAAGTAGTGAAGAAAAAAAAATATAGAATTATGACTTCAGCCATTCTTTCTACTCAGCAGTTGAGTAGTTGCCATATTCCCCCTCCCTTTTTTCATCAATTCAGTCATTTCTTCTTTCAACAAAAATCCATATAAGGTTTCCAGAGTTTCACAAAGGTCTTTATTCCCCTTTCCCCCTCCTGACCAAACAGGTCAACTTTGTCATCTGCACAAGCTCCATCAATTTTATTATCCAAACTTCCACTGTGGGGTCATCTTTGTGCACATAGTATTCCTACTGCCATTTACCATTCAAAACATGATTTCTAAAACATGATTTATTTTCTAGTTGGGAGAAACATCAATTAAAGAAAAACATTGCATTAAAATGAGCTAGAAACAGTTACATGTTCTTGTGTGGTTCGATTCTCCTTTCCTTGATTCATATTTCTTACAACTGCCTGAGGGGCTGAAATTTAATGTTCAACTCTATCTCTACACAGGGAAAAGCAGTTGCAATTGGACTCCAAAGTCAAATGTCTTCAGTTGTTCCTTTGCTATTACAAAGGAATGTGTGCCTGAATTAAGGATCTCTTTCTAATTCATTGTTTACTAATTAATAATGGGGGGCCCAATGCCATCTCCAGCAGTTTTTGTGACAGAGTTAATTGTTTCCATTTTTGTGATAAAATTAACCCATCTATTCTTCTAACGAATGAAGGCAAACATAAGTGTCCCAGGATAATGTTGCACAGTCCAATTCAGGTCAGTCACCAGGATCAGAGGTTTTGTCTTCTGAGCTTTCGGACTCATGCCTGGAGCCCATTCTCAGGGAACTTCCCTGTGTTCTCTTCATCTATTCTTCTCTCACAAGTGATTGGGTTGGAGATTGGTTATCCATGAGTGCTTTGTGGATTAAAGTTTCTAGTTACCCATTTTTACCATTTTAAAACATGTGAGAGATTTCTCAGAAATTTAGGAACTGCTATCTGAATCACAGTTGGAACCAATATAGTGGTGAGAATGGATGGATTTTTTTTTCTGCATGCTTTGTAAATCCAGAAGATTGAGGGAGCCTCTCAATCAAATGTGGAGGGACATATGGACTTCCCAGAAAAGAAAAGGAAAGAAAGGCTCTTTTGTACAACATAGGGCTGCTCCAGTGGTGAAATCTAATTTTTTTTTTACTACTGGTTCTGTGGGCGTGGCTTGGTGGGCATGGCTTGGTGGGCATGGCAGGGGAAGGATACTGCAAAATCTCCATTCCCACCCCACTCCAGGGGAAGGATATTGCAAAATCTCAATTCCCAACCCACTCTGGGGCCAGCCAGAGGTGGTATTTGTTGGTTCTCCAGTTCTCCGAACTACTCAAAATTTCTGCTACCGGTTCTCCAGAACCTGTCAGAACCTGCTGGATTTCATCCCTGGTCTGCTCCCACAATACTGAAAAGCTTCACTTATTATAATGTTTTGCTGGACAGCAGAATTGTGAATGATATACCTGCAAGCAAACTTAGAAAGATAAAGTGTAATTACTTGGATGGATTTAGGACCTTATAATAGAGGTCTTTGGATAGAATTTAGGGGAGATTTAAATGGGGTGAAAAATAAGTTGCAACAATTCAGAAATCAGCTGTAAAAATGTTTTACTTAAACAGAATCTTAGTGTAGATTTGAATGCTGTAGCTAGCCAAACTATCCAAACTGTGCAAAATGTTCCTGCCTGTTTTCAGCCTGCTGGCTAGAATATTTGGAGTGACAGTGTCAGATACTGATTTCCCTTTTGCCTGTTTTGTTTTTACCAGTCATTTGAATCAAAAATGGGAAGAAAACAGAAAATATGATCATAGCAACCAAACTGACCTACTTGTTTGCTATTCAAACATGAAGACTGTATACACTGTAATGGAAGGAACTATGGGCAGAACTATGTTGTTTCCATGGAAAATATTCTCATAAAACTTACTTTCTACTGCTACATCAGGGTGACATTAGGTACAAAGAACTGATAAACTTTTGTCAGCACTTCACTTTTCTTGCTATACCAAAGTATTCAGAATTCTTCCTTCCTTTCTTCTTCTTTTGCCCTTGTTACTCGCTCAGCAGAAAATAAACCATTCCGTAAGAATAGAATGAGGAAGGACAAATGCACTAACAAAATAAATGCAACAGTTAAAGCATTATACCAGGTGTTTTGTTTGGAAAAATACCGTATACAAACTCAGGGCCTAAAAATCCTGGACTGGCTCCAAGAAACTTCCTTTGATTCTGAAAAATTAGCAGGTGAACTGCCAACATTGGGCAAATCATCCTCATGAATTCTTTTCAGGATGGGGAATCATAGAACATAGAATAATAGAGTTGGAAGGGACCTTGGAGGTCTTCTAATCCAGCCCCCTGCTTGAGCAGGAGACCCCATACCATTTCAGATAAATGATTGTCCAGCCTCTTTTTGAAAGTATCTAGTGATGGAGCATCCACAACTTCCGAAGGCAAATTGTTGCATTGGTTGATTGCTCTCACCTTTAGGAAATTTCTCCTTAGTTCTAGGTTGCTTCCCTCCTTGGTTAGCTTCCATCCATTGTTTCTCATCTTGCCTTCCCTTTTGGTACTTTGGAAATCACAGCCATCCCAGTTAAGATGGTTTATTGTATCTCTGCAAGTGGGGGAGTTTAGAGGAGAATTTTCATTGTGGGATAGCTTTGTGCCATTCTGAGATATTTAGAAGTTGAAAGGATGGACAGCATTTTCATGTGTGGCTCTTCATCTCTACAACTGGTCCATAAGCAAACTTTATCAGCTTGTATTCAGATAATCATTTGATGCCTCTTTGTGGACAAGAGGGAAAGGATTGATGCCATCTGATTTGGTCTCCTCCTTCATAATTTCATTTAATCTAATTTGGCCCTCAGGCAGACATTACTGTTCCAGAAGTGAAGATCGGCATTTTTTAATCCATTCTTTCATCCATCTTTCACATTATCTATTATGTGTAATGTTTGAAGCATATGAAAACCGTCCTCATATCTAATACAATGTGAAGTAGCATATTAACAGAGTAGTTATCTCACCCTAAGATTTAGACTTTTATCAGTGATAGGGAAAAACTGGAGGATCATGAGAGGAAAAGGGATCTGGATTTCATCATGATAGGGAAAAGCTGGAAGATCCTTTAGAGTTATTACTTTGTTTGCTATGTTTGTGCCAGAAATAGAGATCTTCTTGAATAGGAATTATTCCTGTTCTTAAAGTAATCCTGTCCTCAAGACGGAACATTGATGATAATGCCAAAGTATTGCAAAATGAAAAAATTACAGAGACATGCCAATTTCCTAGAATTTGACACAATTTAACTATAATTTTCAGATATTGAAACCTAGCCATTGTATGTCTATTTTTTTAATTTTCACGTGTAATATTTAAATATAACAATTCTGTTTTAATGTAGAGGAATAAACATCTTTCTCCATACAATAATGAGACATAATAACATTCCCCCCCTCTCCCCAAGAAATGAGTTCACTAGTTCTTTCTCTATAGTACAATAATTTATTTACGTGTGTAGGAAAACCAAGGAAATATATTCCCTTCTAAAATGTGTATTTTGGCTAAACAGTAGAAATCTGATCCAGACAACATACTGGAGTTATTTTTCTTTCCTTCTTTCTTCTTCAGTTTACTATTGACACAACACTATGAAATGCTGTTTACTTCATTATAAAATTGGAACCATTTCTATGGTCCCTTTCCACTAAAAATTCCATATGAAAATCAGTACGGACAAGTAATGTTCAGTACAGGAAAAGCACATGTGCAAACTGTTATTTTATACATACCATGAAAAATAAGGGCTTTAAAAATGTTATTAACTGGGTGAGAGGTGAACAATTTTCAAAAAGAGTATAGTATGGTAATACAGTTCATGCATAATACTTTTAAGACCAGAAAGTAAGTGACCACCGAAAACATAGACAAATTTAAAACTGAGATGGATTTCATTGAAAAGATAAAACAAATTAAAACTCTATAATTTATTGAAGCATCCATCCATCTGTATACAGCATCCAAAACCCTGTCTAAGCACCCATTCTTTGAACTATTTTTCTTTTTACATCAATATAACTGCAGAAAAATATAGGCATATATCTGTTTCACCTAGCATATAAATAAAGAACTTTAACACCAGTGAAATGAAATGATCACTAGCAAGTCAGAAAATTTATTTAAATAAATTCATTTATTTATTTAAAATACTTGTTTATATTAAATACTTGTAGCATTGCCCCACAGGTGGTAGCTCAGTGGGTCAGCAGTTAAGATGCTGGACTTGTTGGCTGGAAAGCCTGCAGCCTGGGTTTGAGACCCAAATATATGATGGGGTGAGCTCCAATCCTCACCGCAGCTCCTGCCAACCTAGCAGTTCGAAAGCATGCAAATGTGAGTAGATAAATAGGTACCACTTTAATGAGAAGGGAACATCTGTGACATCATCCTGGCCACATGATTACAGAAATGTCTTCAGACAGCACTGGCTACATTGAAATGGAGATGAGCACTGCCCCCTATAATTGGCAATGACTAGAGGAGTAAAATCTGCAGGCAGTCCTTTTCTTCTTTACTTTACATGAGTGGTAGAGTACAGTAATAGGTCTTTCTCCATCAGCCAATACAGGTTTTCTGCCTCCACTGTTCCTGAAATCCACGTAGAAGTGTTTTCTTTACCATAACCACTGTTTTCTTATTAAGTTTCTTAGAATACCTGAATTCTCTCTATTGTCAACAGAACAGAAAGTCTTTCTGTTGTCAACATTAGAGATTAAAATAGAATGTATTTTTTTAATTATTTGGAATAAAAAAAAATTGGTAAACATTTTGGAATGTTATCTTGACTGTATAGCTGTAGGTTTAAATTTGCTTGAGTATATAAAATGCAACATTCTTGTACAGGGAAGATATCAATACATCTCAATTTGGGGAAAGAGTGGACATAGCATACCTTGACTTCAACAAAACATTTGAGAAGTTATCAGTTCAGATTCTAGTGCAGAAGATGACAAAATGAGAATGCAATTGTTCAGACTGGCAGAATGGGATCTTCTCTCTTTCCACAGGGTATCTGCACTAAAGATACATCCCTCATCACTTGCTTTTTGGGTGGTTTTTGGACCCTATTCAGCTCCATTTTATGAGTCTTCTACAGCCTTTTCTAGAATTAATGAGGCTTTAGAAGCCAGTGCTGCCCAGAATCCATTCTGGATTGCCAGCCATCATCCTTCTATTTCCCTTAACCTCTCTCTTTAAACCTTTAAGTCTTTCCTCCCTGTTGCCAGCACATCTACTCATTTTCATAGTTTCTGCCTACAAGAAAAAAGTAGCATCTCTAACAGATTATGTTATCAGGATGTCATAGCCCCAGAATATTGACACACTACTATGTATGTGAAAATATGCTCAGTGGCTTGATGGATCACAAACTGGCCCAATAATGTGAGATAGATAGATGATAGACAGACAGACAGACAGACAGACAGACAGACAGACAGACAAATACAGGTCCGGAGCTGCATCATCAAAAGAGTGTCAAGTTTAGGAGAATCATGATCAAAATCTTATTTCTCAGACTTGTGTTTAATGAAAGTAAAAGTAACAGTTGGACAGCTTGGGTCAAATTTCCAGATTTAGCCTATTTAGCCTGCTGATTGGAGATTTTGGAAATTAATATTCCTAGCATAGTATAAAGGCATAAAGTGAGGTAGCTACCTGAAAAAGGTAATGCTATTGGACCAAACATTTCTTCCACCGGGAAGTTTTGCGTGGTTGTAACTACAAAAATAGAAAATATCTATAATTTGTTTTGCTAAAAAAAATTTCCGGGGGGAGAGAGGGCTACTGGGTATATTTGAATTAAGAGACCTTGTTTCATTTTCAATTTAAGATGAAAAAAACTCACAACTAGGGTGTGTGCACATAGAGAGATCGTTTCCATGTGAATAGGAGTGATGGGTTAAATGCCAATAAATTTAAACATTGAAATATTTAAAACTGTGTCTGCATTATCCATTTTCTTTCCCATGCTCTGTACCTGAATAACATTTTAATTTATAAGATGACTAAGGACAAAGGGATGACTGTCCTATTTAGTTTCACTACCCACCCATGAGGGATATATAAATGTCTAGAAACTTTAAGGGCCAGTTTGGGACTCAAATAAACAGAAATCAAATTAATTGCTTGCCTAAATGTTGTAAAATTAATCTGGGAAAAGAGCCACAAGGATGTGTAAAGGGAAAATGTGACATCTGTCACTGGCTGTGGCTAACTGTGGATACTGTCTATTGCTCATCTCATAACCTTGTCTGAACCAAAAGTTTCTAATTAAGGCAAATAGCCTCAGAACAAGAAAATTATACTGAATGCAAATGTTTCTAGCTGTGACCCAGTAAAGCTGCCACAGTAGCCATATTGCTTTGCCAAATGTTGGCTTATTCTTTCTTGTTGACAATTAACAGCTGAAGCAAGGTCTGGGTGGGGGAACTCGACTAACAGGCTCACTTTAATCAAGCCAAAATTAAATAAAGCAAAATACACCAATTTCTTAAAGTTCTCATGTACCATCCAAATATTGTTAGCATTATTTCCGTGGTTTACTGTTAATTAAAAACAAGTCTTGCAGTCCACCCTTACCAACACACTTTAATGCCTTGCAAATATAAAAAGCTTCTCGGCAGACCTCTAAGAAGGAAATGGGAATTAGAAGTCTAAGGGAAATGGGGAGAATTTGCCCCATCCTCCCCTATGTTTAGCTTTTTATCTAGCTAGCAAATGCCTGAAGGTCTTGCTATCATTGCTGAAATGGATTGGTCAGCATTTAATGTTTATTAAATCACAACCAAGCGATTGCTTGAATTACATGAAATTATTCACCTGGTGATATTAATTATGGAAGGTATACAAATGTATAAAGCATCATATGTCTAATATCATATGTCTAGTACCATGCAGTCAATGGACTTCCCATTCTTCCCCAGCTCCTGGCACAGCCCACCTACTCTCAATCAGTGGTGGGATTCAGCCGGTTTGGGCCGGTTTGGGTGAATTGCTTAAATTGCTGTGTGACCCCTCCCCTTCCCGCTCTGCCCCTTCCAGGAGTCCCCATGTGCCCCATTTTGGCTCCCAGATAAGTGCAGGGAGGCCTGCTAGGCCCAAAATGGGGCGCAGGGAGGTGCAGTGCCCCCCGTGGCCCATTTTCATTCCCAGGAGGCTTCAGGGAGGCCTCCTAGGTCCAAAACAGGGCACGGGGGGACAGTGTGCCCCCGGGGTCCATTTTCACTGCCAGGAGGCTGCAGAGGTCCGTTTTTGCTCCCAGGAGGCTGCAGGGAGGCCTACTAGGCCCAGAACGGGGTGCAGGGGGATGCTGCATCCCCCCTGCAGCCCATTTTTGCTCTCGGGGGGTTCAGGAGGCCGAGTGCTGCCTGTCACACCCGCTGGCCATGCCCACCATGGCCACGCCCACCCAGCCGGTCATTAGGGCAGAGAACTGGTTGTTAAATTATTTGAATCCCACCACTGCTCTCAATATTACTCTGAAGGTCTTTCTGAAAGATTCAAAGAGAAGAGATCTTTTTATAGATACCACCCCTTTGATGAAGAGACACGGTGAGATGCAATCTTTGTTGGTCAATGGCACTATGTTTCTATATTCTGAAGGACCTCTTGGACGTTACTGACTTTGAACATAAACAGTTAAGCTTACTTGGAATAGGTTTAGGTAATCAAAGGCCAACCCATGACATACCTATCACTACAATTGCAGAAAGGAAAAGAAAAATGATAGAAGCATATCTTACCATCCTCAGGTATAAAACACCCAAAAATTCCCAGGGAAAGCTTTGAAATTCAGCATGAGTTGTTTTTTTGTTTTTTTAAAAAATATTCCAAATTTCCAGTCCTGGTGTGTATGTGTGTGTTGTGCTCATTATGCACAGTCATAACATATACTTTGCAATTCTGTCCAGACTGTATCACTTGCTATCTTCCTTGAATTTTAAGTGGAGCCACAGCTGCAATACTAAGTCAAATGCTGTATGTGAATTGGATGACAGTTTAAATCTGTTTAATAAAATACATTATTGAAGAATGGATATTGCTCTACATTACTGAATATATTATTGATCTATTTTGTTATCTGAAATGAGAATTGACTTTTTTTAGATGAACACACACACACACACACACACATTGTATATCCCTTGAGGAGGAAATCTTTGTGCTGATGTGGGGAGAGTCCTCTATTAATATGTATGATTGTCAGAGACCATGTGAATGCTTGCAAAATATTATTCAAATCTTGTATGGTAAAATGATTTGGCGACTTTTTCTGCAGGCCTCATATATTGTTTGTATATCAAATATGAATTTTACAGATAATCTCTGGCTGTTAATTTGGTGGTTTCTGCCGTTAGTGCTTTTTAAAAAGTATTTGAAGCAAAAGAGTGCAAATTCACTGGTTCTCAGAATATATGGTCTGTAAAAACAATCAGGATCACACGGAAATTTAAAGCTAACATGGACACTGAAAAAGATGATCCGTTGATAGTAGTTCTGGGCAGATCTATAATGTATATTCAATTTCATGAAGGTTTGATTCAACTACCACTAGCTGAAAGCAGGTTGTTTCTTTCTCAGATGCCTCAGCATCCCCCCAGGAAATTAGAGACAATGTGCTTATTCAACAGATAAGTATGGGTTATGCTGGTGTTCAAGATATTTCCTGAGGTCATTGATCTTGTAAATAATGTACCGTAATTTGGTACTTTTCCTTGTGAAGCCTGTCTGGCAGTCAACGGAGAATTTCATTGTGTTCAAGGTCGCAGTGCTGGGGAAATCACTGTCCTCCTCTGTGTGTATCTGGCAAGGCAACCGAAAGATGGGATCATCAAATGGCTTTTGTTCCTAGTGGTCATGGAGAAATTCTGTATACTGCATAATGGGGATTCTCTACAGCAGGGCTGTCAATCTCCCAGCCCGTAGACTGGATGTGTCATGCACTGGGCACGCCCATGCCCGGTTAGCGAAGGGGAAAAAAGTCCTGATATGTCATATGACACCACTGTGATGACGTGAGTTTGACACCCCTATTCTCTGGAATCAACATGTCCCAACAGTGGAGGGATGAGTTTGCCAGAAGACGGAGAATCTATGACTGGTAATGGTGGAAAGTCAACAGTCCTGACATTAAATTCTCAGCCACCCTCCTCAGTTAAGGATACACAGTGCTCTTTAGCAGCATTAGCCAATGAATTTTCCTAGTGTCCTGAAAGAAAGGAGATGATATTCTTTGCTGAGTGCTCGGTCAAGGAAAGCAGATAATATAAAGATTGCCACCCACTTGTTTGAGAAAATGAAGAACTGTTGAAATCTGGAGAAGCCCAAATCCAAATGGAGAAAGTGTGGCTACCTATGCACACAACTAGTGTCAAGAATGAGGGCATTCAAGGTGCTCAGGGAGTTGAATCTGGTTTAATATGTTGTTGGAAATTACAATTGGTAGAACAGCTGTTGTTCCTCAGTTGATTTTCCCATTTCTTGGGTACCCCACCCTCTCTCCACTGCATGCAATTATTATCGTCGTTTAATACATTTAATGCAAGTGTTGCAACCTGACTGTAGGCCCTACACTAGCTTGGAGCAAGTGACTCTGCTGCAATTTTAATCGTTTTAATTAGACTACAACACTTCAAACATTTTCTCAACTCTAATTTATTAATCTGGGAGGGAAGGCTATCATTAAGCTTAGATCCAAATTTTATTCCTCCTGGGAATAGGTGGGCAGGCAGGATGTTAATCCAGATCTGATTATATAAGTACTGTCTTTGATGATTCTCTGCCATGAAGGAAACTTAGTGAAGTTAGCTATCAGCTTTATAAAAGTTAGAGAGATAGAAAAGAGAGACTTTTCTTGGCGAGATATCAACCTCATCTTAGTAAATGGGATAGCCCTATGTTCGTGTTGCTGGGAAGCAATCTAACAGACGCTGCTAGGGTAGTACTTGGTTTTCTTCTCCAGGGATAGAGTAATGATTGTTGTCTCTTCAAATGTGCTACAAGACTTGAATTTACACCCTGCCCATCTACCTATTCCCAAAAGGAATAAAATTTGGGTTTAAGCTTAACGGTAGGCTTCCCTCCCAGATTAATAAATTAGAGTTCAGAAAATGTTTAGGGCAAAGGTCCACTAATGATTCTTGTCAAGCTGGTGTCTTACTTTTAAGAAGGCAGATGTTTACTTCTTCTAGGAATAAGGTACTTTGACTAACATTAGGTCAGGCCACCAAGTACAATTACTTCATTACCGCTCCTAATTTACCTTTCTCTCCCATGATGTTATTGTAATTTAGCTGGTCACGTCACTTGGCAGTTTTTAAATTCTAAATGGAATGGAATAGAATAACAGAGTTGGAAGGGACCTTGGAGATTTCTAGTCTAAGTCCCTGCTCAAACATGGGACCCTATATCATTTCAGACAAATGGCTGTCCATTCTCTTCTTAAAAAACTCCAATGATGGAGTACCCACAACTTCTGTAGGCAAGCCATTTTTCTGATTCTAACTGTCAGGAAATTTCTCATTTCTAAATTGGATTTTTTTTGTCATTAGTTTTCATCCATTCCTTCTTGTCCTGCTTTCAGATGTCTTGGAGGTTAGGTTTTCCCAACTACCTGCTAATTATCTTCCAATAGCTTCCAACATATTTGCCTGCTCTGTTTCCTGGCACAGGCTTTGAAATTTGAACATACAATATTTTCTGAATGCCTCCCTCCCCCTGTTAGCTCACCTTCCTGTGTGCCTATTGTTATATGAAAACCGAGCTGGCTGTTGATCACAACAAAAATAAAAGTGTGTGAATGCATTGCTTCCTGCTACACCACTGCCTTCCTACTGTGTTGGTATGATTTACCAAATCTGCTAACTTGGTATTTTCTCTTTTGGTGACAACCACTCATTTCTGCCAACTCCACTGGCCCTGTTTGCTGCCTGCCTGACACAGATTCTCAACTCAGAAAATAACACTTTCTATACCTACATCTGCTGACCGTCTGTTCATTGGGATAGCCTCTCAACTCTGAGAGTAAGATTATTCATTTTTTTGTGCCAGACTGTCTGCTTCACAAAAACGTGCCCACCTGTCAAGAAATCTGACCCAGAATTTAACCCTGCAATTCTTACAAAGAATATACGTAGTCAGCAAGCTGCAGCCCTTTGTGTTTAGTTTACATCACACTGACATTTGTCATTCGACATCTTTCTGGATCATTTTCACAAAGCTTGAAAGAGACATGCTTGGTGCTTCTGATTCCTCAGAATCAGAGCTTCTGAGGAATCACACAAAGCCACCTACTGTACTCAGAAGTTACTGATCCCATAGTTGACACTCCTGGGTTTATGACATTGGCCTAGGACAGATTTTAATCTCCATTGGGTGAATAGACAGACACATAACCTTACAACAATCCCAAAGGTGCTTTTTCAAGAGGCAACTGGACTTTCTTGTTATTCGAAGACATTTCGCTTCTCATCCAAGAAGCTTCTTCATCTCTGACAGCATAGTGGGGAATGGAAGGATTTATGCATAGATGTCTGCAAGGAGCATAAATCTTTCCATTGTAAACTATCCTGTCAGAGCTGAAGAAGCTCTGTGAAAAATCTTCAAAGAATAACAAGAAAGTCCAGTTGCCTCTTGAAAAAGCACCTTTGGGACAACCATGACTTGGATGACTTGAGAATCTCCATAGACATTTAGCTAAAAACCTAACAACAACTTTTCCCAAATTGTATGAAGTAGAGATCAGGCTGCAAATGCGCATTATCTACAAGAAAATAGGTTTTTGTTTAGGGTCCTGGGCCTTAATAAGGTTCGCTCTCAACCTTAGCAATTTTAAAATGGGTGAACTTCAATTCCTAGTATTTCATCAGCATGAATAGGAGAACTCAATGGCAAGGAGATCATAGATCTTGGGAGAATTCTGGGAATTGAAATCCATATAATTTAAAGTTGGGTTAGTTAAAAATTGCTTTCTGCTTTATTCACTTTTTCAGCTCTTAGTGTCTTGAACATTGCCAACCAGGTGACTTAATTCTTCCTTCCTTTCTTTTAATCTAGTGGCAGTAGTGAGTTTCAAATCCCATCACTACTAGTTCGCTCATGGGCGCGCGTGCGCTTGTGCGTGTGCGCTTGCACACATGCGCGATGCTTCTGCACATGCACAGAGACATCGAGGTGGGTGAGCAGAGCCTGCCGCCACCGCCATTACCGGTTCACCCAATCCTGGGCGAACCGGTAGCAACCCACCACTGTCTAGTAGGATGTTTTACTTCTTTAATAATTCTGAAAACATAATGGGAATTCAGCTGGCTACAAAGGGCACTCAAAGCTGACCAGCCCGGTATATTTATTCTTACTATAGGTGATATCATACTTTTAAATTCTATATAGCTGGGGCAGATTTAAACTTCTTCACAATGAATGAATATATGCCAGACTAAATTTGAGACACTGATCCAAATATTTAAACTTGGATTAAGTGAAATGGGTGTGTATGTGTGTGTAATGTGCCAGCTTCTTATAGATTTTATTGTGTCAGCCTGCCTTTCTTCTTCTGCTAAATACTAGCAAACTACAAAGGTCACAAAACCAATTCAGAGTTTATAGCAGGGAGTGTTGCAAACACATAATATAGCTTACCAAATCTATTCCTGGGATCTCCACCCTTTTTCTTTCAAAAAAAAAAAAAAAGCATTTCACCAGAGGTAGGCTTCTTAAACTTCTTAAACTGCTTCTTCTTGTTCTTGAATAGAGCAGTCCCTCCTCCTTTGCTGCAGCAGAACAGGGGATCCCCGTTTACCAGGACCAAGCTTTTAAATAAATGGTCTCCTCATTTAACCAGGCTTAGTAGGCCTCAAGTGGTTCTGGAGTGTGCTGAACCTTTGTTCTGTAGCAAATAAGTTATTAAGCTTTTGAGAACTGACATCCCTTTTATCAGTGGGAGAAGCAGCCTTCTCATTTGCCTTAAAAGAGGTACACAAGAGAATGTTGCATTGTGGTAAAACCCTTGAAAATATCTGGCTGAATCTTTGTGAGGCTTGTTGTTGTTTTTGTGAGTTGCAAAGTCATGTCCGGCCTATTGCGACCCCATGGACAATATTCCTCTAGGCCTTCCTGTCCTCTACCATCCCCGGGAGTCCATTTAAGTTCAGATCTAGTTCCATAAATCTATTTGTCACCTCTATTGTATATTCATCAGGGATATGATTTAGTTCATACCTGAGTGGCCTAGTGTTTTTCTCTACTTTCCTCAATTTAAGCCTAAATTTTGCAATGAGAAGCTCATGATCTGAGCCACAGTCAGCTCCTGTTTTTACTGACTATATAGAGCTTCTCCATCTTTGGCTGCAGAGCATATAGTCAATCTGATTTCTGTGTTGACTGTCTGGTGATGTCTATGTGTAGAGTTGTCTCTTGGGTTGTTGAAAAAGAGTGTTTGCTATGACCTTGCCATGACCATCGTATTCTCTTGACAAAATTCTACCAGCCTGTGCCCTGTTTCATTTTGTACTCAAAGGCCAAACTTACCTATTATTCCAGTTATCTTTTGGCTTCCTACTTTAGTATTCCAATCCCCGACGATGATAAGGACATCATTTTTTGTTGTTAATTCTATAAGATGTTGTAGGTCTTCATAGAACTGGTCAATTTCATCCTCTTCAGAATCAGTGGTTGGGGCATAGACTTGGACTACTGTAATATTGAATGGTTTGCCTTGGATTCGAACTGAGATCATTGTGTCATTTTAGGGATTGTATCCGTACTGCTTTTCCTACTCTTTTATTGACTATTAGCTGTACCCGGCCATGCGTTGCTGTGGCCAGGTCTGGTGCTTCCGCTGGGCTAAAAGAGTGAGGCTGAAGTTCCAAACTCTCCACGAACATTTGGTGGGCGTGGCCAACTCGACATCACTCACTTTCATCAGTCACATGACAGCCTCCGAGCCACGCCTACCCAACTGGTGATTAGGGCAAAGAACCAGTTGTTAAAAAACAATGGGAACCACAAAATCCTCCCTCTCTGTCTCCCCCTCTCTCTGTCTCTCTCTCTCTCTCTCTGTCTCTCTCTCTCTCTCTCTCTCTCTCTCTCCCCGTCTGTATCTCTCTCTCCCCCTCTGTATCTCTCTATGTGTCTCTCTCCCCCTCTGTCTTTATCTCTCTATATATCTCTCTCCCCCCTCTGTATCTCTCTATGTCTCTCTCTCCCCCTCTGTATCTCTCTGTCTCTCTCTCTCCCCCCTCTGTATCTCTATGTGTCTCTCTCTCCCCCTCTCTCTGTATCTCTATGTCTCTCTCCCCCCACTCTCTGTATCTCTCTCTGTCTCTCTCTCTCCCACCCTCTCTCTCTCTCTCTCTCTGTATGTGTCTCTGTCTCCCCCCCATCTCTCTGTATTTCTCTATGTCTCTCTCTCCCTCTCTCTCTGTTTACCTCTGTCTCTGGACCGGCCTCTTCTGCATCCCCCGCCATCGCCCTTACCTTTTCAGGCCAGGCCTTTGCAGCTCTCCGCACCACAGCAGATACTCGGGAGCCCCCTCTGTCCTCCCTACACAGATGTTCTCTGGGGACTCGACAGGGAGACGCATAGCAGGGAAGGGAAGGGAGGGGGGTGCGGCAGGGGTTCGAGGCTGGTTTGGGGCTTCCCGCCCGAAGGAAGAAAGCGGCAAAGCCAGGAGCCATGCACACCCCACTGGATCCCTGCTGCGCAGTTCTCTTCCCCCGCCTGCCAAGGGCAGGGGAATGATTAAATCCCCCACTCTTCCAGGCAAAAAGAAGGAGGGCTGGCCATCTTCCCTCCTACCCGTTTCTGCCCCCCCGAAGCCTCCCCGGAGCCCCTTTTCTGCCAGAGGGCGAAATTTTCATGTAGGCTCCATGAACTGCCAGAGTGCCCACCTGGGAATCAAAGGTGGCGCTGGTCAAAGGCGACCCCGAGGCTCCAGTTGCCTCCATCTCCTGCTCACCGACCAGATTCGCATAGCGCCGGTTAGCGGCTGGACTTTCTGACCTCGGGGCCCATGGTAGCGCTGGGCCAGGTGCGATTCAGGCCAGGCGAGGGACGGAGGGTTCCCTCTCGGCAGACCCAGGCAGTCTCATTGCCAGGTGTTCTTTGGAGGGAGCCCCGAGAGCGGCTGGCGAGGGGGATGGGCAGCAGCAGCGGGCGAGGCTAGTTCGCGGGGTGGCCGGGGGAGGGGGAGGTCAGAGCCAGGCTCGGGCAGGCCCCACCCAGCTCTAGAAGTGCTGGCTGCGAGGGCTTCTTGGCAGGGAGCTGGCTGCCTACCTACCGAGCCTGGTGGCAGGATATGGTCCTCGGGTGTCTCTTCCTTCCAAATGCGCAGTTTCTTGGAAGCAATATGGAGAGTCTAAATATAAGGAGCAGAAATCTGTTGAGCGTAATCAGGGCTGGGAGGCTTCCATGTTGGTTTTACGTCCAGCAGATGGCACTGTTTTTCAATGTTTTTCAATGTCTGTCAATGTCTTTCAATGTTTTCCAATGTTTTTCATGTTTTTACCTGTCACAGATATGACATGTATATAATATAGGTATATATAGAAACACGCCTGTGGTCGAATGCAACGTTGTGTCAAAATTTGAAAGCAATCGGTGAAGAACTTTCGGAGATGTGCGGTTATGTACAAACGGACATTTACATTTTTATTTATATAGATGAAGGCTATTCCATTTCTTCTGAGGGATTCTTGCCTGCAGTAGTATACCTGATGGTCATCTGAATTAAATTCATCCATTCCTGTCCATTTTAGTTCGCTGATTCCTAAGATGCTGATGTTCAGTCTTTTCATCTCTTGTTTGACTACGTCCAGCTTGCCTTGATTCATGGATCTTACATTCCAGCATCAGACTTTCCTTTCACCACTAGATGCATCCACAGCTGAGCATCATTTCGGCTTTGACCCAGTTGCTTCACTCTTTCTGGTGCTACTAGTACTAGCCCTCTGCTCTTGTTGACAAGTCAACATTCATCAATACCTGACAACTATATTTTAAAGGTGCATCCCGTTGTTGCCCAATTTTCAGAAACTGTGAAGGCCTCTCAAGAATGGGCAGCTCATGGAGAGATGGGCTCAAATCAAATCAGTAAAGCAAAGCAAAGCAAAGCAAAGCAAAGCAAAGCAAAGCAAAGCAAAGCAAAGCAAAGCAAAGCAAAGCAAAGCAAAGCAAAGCAAAGCAAAGCAAAGCAAAGCAAAACAAAGAGCTCTCTGGACCCTCTGAAGATTGCACAAGAGCAGGGTATAGTTTTGTATGGTTTTCAGAGGCTGCAAAGGCTGCAGAAAATCATTCTCCAAAGCCGCTTCAAGAATGAAGGCCTCATGTGACACAGAGCTGTCTTAATTGGTCTGTACTTTAAAAAAATTAATATGTAAAGCATTGCTTCTCTTTTCCTTGGGGATGGGGTGACACACCAGCAGTCAAGTGAGGCAATTTCCAAATTTTTGACATGCTGAACTCAGAAGGTTGTCCATCACTGTAATAGGCAAACTTTTTTTCTAATCTGGATAACAAATTGAATTATTTTGTACTTCAAATCTTGAATTACAAAAATTGACTGAGTAAGTCTGATTCACATAGACCAATAGATAGAAAAATATATTTTGTCTTCTTCAAGTGCTATTTCAGTCTATGGATCATTTCAGTCTATGGATTTTGCAAAGACATGAGGGTTTTATTATATTTTCTTGGCAAATCTCACTGCTCATCAGTCCATCAATCGAATGAGGAATTCCCCAACACTGAAGATGCTCTGAAAAGAACTTAATTTTCTATCTTCATTCCAAACGCCCTCCTGCTGTGATGTCAAAAGGGCAGTTTGAAACAAAGTACTTTCGCAGGGGTTGGTATGCCGATATCCCCTTCACTAATTTGAACTAACATTCAAAGACTTTTCCATTAACTTCTATCAGGAGCTGCAGGATTTGAAATTCAGCTTACTTTCAAGATGCTGTGCAATGGTAATTCTTGTATCTATCTTTCTTTCTCTTTTAGTAATGTAGGAAATAAGTTTAGCGTAATTGTTAATGTGTATGGACCACAGTAGTAAAGTAAGAGATTTTATAGGAAAGATAGAAGATATTACTGTTCTTTCTGGCTCTTTGTGAATTGGGGGGTATCTTAGGAAAAAGGAAAATAAATAAAAATATATTTATCTAGTCATGTCTAAATAAAAAATAATATGTCTTGAATTCAAATCATATGAGAAAAAAAATCTTGAATGGAGGAAGATTGCAAGATATTTTTTTTTTAAAAAAAGCATTGAAATGATTTTGTAAGAGATAGGAAGATTGGCTTACATTGTAAAACTGAAATGTTAAGGACACATATACCATGAAGTAGCATTGATTTTTTTCCCCTCATCACCAGGGTTACCCAATTCACTCAGGCTTGTCATCGTATCTGTATTAATTTGAAAGACCATGATTAAAATAACTCCCTTGTGCTTTGCAGGAAACAGGGGCTTGGATTGCTGAAGCTGTGAATTTAGCTCCGTTACTGATTCCTCTTGATGAATTTTGGATGGAAAAAGAACATAAATCTTTTTCTAGTATCAGCTGTGATAGTTTGGGGTTTCATTTGTGAATGAATAAATTGTAAAGCAAATTCAATTAGATATGCTGTAGGTCCACCCAGTGGGGAACTAGCATATAGCAATTTAAATGGATTGCTGTAGCTTTCTTTTGCGTAGCATAGAGACTATTCTTTCAGGTTTATACATAAGCTTTTCATATCTTCACCCAGAATTAGAAGAATAAATGGAACAATGGTTGATCTATATCAGATTTTGGAGAGGAGAGGAGAGGAGAGGAGAAACATATTTTTGTTGTTGTTGTTAGAGTGTATTGCCCTCAGAATAAACAAGCCAGTAGTGACATGAAATGATCTTCAACATTATTGGAGAATGTTCCTCATTTCTACACTCCGAAGAATCTTATGGAAAAGAACTGAAAGTGGTGCTAGGGATAGTTGTGAGAATAAGGAATTCATGGAAAAATCTCTTTCTATTATTTTATGAGAGCCTCTATTGAATCTTTCAGCTCCAGAAGTCACAAAGGGGGAAAGGAACAGAATGGAATAGAATTTCATGCTTAATCTCGTTGTTGATCATTATGCCATGGAAAGTAAAATGTCTAGGGAATTGATTTCTTTCCCCAGGATCATAGAATAGAAAAAAGTTTCAATTCAAATCTTCAATTTGGTTGTTAAGGAATGGTTTAATTCAGGCAGTGTTGGAAGTTGTTGACTTCTAGTGCTGGCTGATTTTCAAACAAGGTTCCTAAGCCAGAAAGTTCATGTCTTCTTTCTTTATGTCATGAAAAAATCTAAAAACGCCCCTTTTTAACCTAACTGGATTTGTGAGCATATTAGAACTTGCTGAGCAGGTGAGGTCTGCCAACTGCCAAGAAAAAATAAAAAAGGATTTGGAGGTTTAGATGATAACTTCCTATAATATTATGTTTCATTTTTTAACAGAATTAGATGACATTTGCTGACATGGTAGGCCCTTCAGGAGCAATAAAGCCTCAAAACTGGAACATTAATAATAATAATAAAAGTAGCTATGGGGGAATGAGTGTATGAGGAGCCATTACTGTTTTATGGTGATTGACATTTGTGGATTTCTACATCAGCTTCAACTCTGTGCTAAATGAATAACAAACTATTCAGTTTCTGAAATTGAGTAGACTTACTAGACATCTGGCAAAAGGATGCCATGTCCTCTGTCTGGCAAGCATAGCCTTAAAATCAAATATTGTCCAGCTTTTTGAGTATGTAACTGTGCATCCTTTCCCCCAATTTCCCTAGTAAGTCTAACCACAAATTAACAAACCTCACCTGAAGTTTCCCACAGGAAGCTTCAACCCTGAAGCAGAATTGTCTGCTGTGGGATTTTTTTATCCATCAAATACTTGTCATCAGTCATCCTTCCAAAGTGGGGACTGAGAAAAGGTGTATTGACAGACTTTAATGAGAAGAGTTATAGGAAATATAAACTTTCTGTTATAAGGATTAGAAATGAATTTGTCAAATTGGACCCATTGACTTGTGAAGTGTGCTATCTCTTAACGTGTAAGGTGCAAATAACTAGACCCACATGTATAGAGTTACAGGAATCTTCCCAGACTGGCATCTTTTGTCTAGGAAAGACTAAATAAGGCTCAAAGGCATTTTTAGGGGACAGACCACCTTGCCCCCTTGTATGTATTCAGTGAGTCCAGGTTAATTTCCTGCTTGAGCCCTCTTCCCAAGTGGGACTGTTGCTTTTCAATACTGGGGTGTAAATCAGGGATTTTATGAAACAGCTGTCAAGACTTATAAAGCTTGCAGAGGTTATCCTTTTGGCTTCTATATTTGGGGATAAATGATGGTGCTAGAAATGTCTCAGTTTGGTCTCTGGAGTTCAAGGAAAGAAGCTGAAGAACCTTGAGGCTCAGGTGGTATAGTCATCATCCTTCTTGATCTATGGAAGAAAACATGAAATGGAATTAAGAATACTGTAGGGAATGTCTAGGTTCATTAATAGAGTTAATGGGAAACAGTTGATTCCTGGAATTACAATCTGTTTTACCTGAATAATAAACTTCTGAAAGAAAAAGGCTGAACTTCATAACTCTTGTGTTTGGACAAAATATTACACTTGACCAGAAAGCTTTAAATTATAAATACTTCAGGGTTGAATGTGAAAATTCAGAAGTAGGAATTTCAGATAAGGATAAATGCTTCAAGTATAAATGACTCTATTAAATTACTCATTGAAAGATCAGGAAGAACATTGACTCATAACAATCAGGTCCTTTGTTGTCTCGGTACTAAACTGAAGCAGATGGGAAGTAAACAAAATGACCTTGAATTCTTATTACATGAAAGCAAACAATAATCTAAAACTTCCAATCATGAAAATAATTGTAGACAATAATTGAGACTTGGTAGGATGATTTTCATGATTGGAATACAGAAATTGAAGGATACAGTTTGTTCAAAGGGAAGAGAAGCAATAGAAAAGGAAGAGAAAGAGTTGCATTGTTTGTTAAAAAAAATACTAACATCTGTACAGAAATCCAAAGGAATGAACTTGGTGGTCTTAATGAGAACATTCTGGTTAAAATTAATGGAGGGTGGAATAAAACAGCACTGCTGCTAATGTATACTACTTTCCAACTAGCCAAGAAGAAAAGTAGATGATGTTTTTAAAATACAAATTGCATTGTGCTGCATTAAAGAAGTAGTAAGAGAATGGGAGTTAAAAACCCTAACATCTGTGAGAAGGCAACATCTGCAAAGGACGTCTGGGTGATGGTTTTCTCTTTTAGAGGGTGGAGGAAAACATGAAGGCATTAGCTATTTTTAAGCTATTTTTTATACGACCAGGGTGGCATCAAATATATCAAATCAATATTTTGTGACCAATAAAGAAAGATGCTAAAAGCAAAGAGGAGATTTCTTCAGATAGGTTCAAACAAAGAAAAGAAGAATCAGCATATTGTGTGTTCAGTTAGAATAGCAAAAGATGAGAAATTCAGCTCTTCGACTCCTATTTTATTTCATTCTTTTCTGGAAAGGATATATGTGTTACTGCTTTGTTGTGAAGCCCTGGCTGAAATGTTCACTTTGTGTTTGATGCAGATATACAGAATATCTACAAATCTCCATGGCCAGATCATCTCAGAAAACAGTCTGGCTGAATTTCTGCTTATTATCTTTGAGAAATCCCAGAGAAGAGATGAAGTGCCAGAGAATGAATAGACAACAAATGTTATCTTCTAAGGGGGGGGGATCCCCAACCAGCCAGTTTGGCACTGAATACTTCTAAGATTCTAGAGCAAATCTGTGAACACTAAGAGTTCACAGATCTAATAATGCAGGGATTATTAAAAATCAGGACAGATTTGCAAAAGAAAAACAAGTTTTATCATATTAATTTAATTTTTATAGTGTTTGCTTCATTAGTAGATTGTGGAAATAGTACATTGATTTTAGCAAAACATTCATCAGAAGACTCCATGACATTCTGGTTAGTAAGCCAAAAAACTGTAGGCCGGATGGCATAATTAAATGGATATTCAATCATGCTCAAAAAGAGTTCATTACTAATTCCTCATCAAATTGAAGAGAAACATCAAAAGGGATTGTACAAAGTTAAGTCTTAAAACCTATACCTAGAACATTTTGGTTAATATTTTGGATGGGAGAAGAAAAGACTTATTTTGCAACTGATACAAAATTGGACTGGACAGCTAATAATCAAGAAAAAGAAAATTTGGAATTATCATGATAGGTTACTGGAAATAACAATGTGAAGTTTAATAAATTCCACTTTTTCACTTAGGAAACAGAAATCAGTACTCAAGTAAAGAATGGAAGATTATCTGGCATAATAGTAATACTTGTGGGGGGGGGGAAACTTGGAAGAGGTGTTAATTACAAAGTAAATATGAATAATAAGTATGCATAACTGCATTCTATAAATTTATAGAATGCATAATCTGAAGTATAGTTAGTAAATTATAGCAGGTGATTGTGCTTTATTCTGTAATGATTTGAACCCATTTGAAATATGGTACCAGAAGTTTTAAGGGAATTGGAGCATGATCTGAGAAGTGGAATATGGATGATCAGACCTAGAAACCAAGTCCGATAAGGAGGAATGGGAGGTTCTGATATGCTTAGCCTGGAGAAGACTAGCAAAAGATGGGATAACACTCTCCAAAAATCTAAAAGGATGTCACATAAAAACATGCAGTTGAACATCTCAGACAGGAAAGAAATAATGGATTTAAGGTAAAGAAAGGAAGGTTCTAACTGAATGTTGGGAAAGCCCCGCAAGGCCTCCTCCCACCTTCCTAACAGTAGGAGCAGTTCAGTAGTAGAACCAATTAGCTAACTAGGTTCCTCTTTGCTAGATCTGTTCAAGTAAAAACTGGAGAGAACCAGGGGCAGGTTCCAAATCCCGTCACTTCCGGTTTGCTTGTTTGCACATGCAGCGCTTCTGCACATGCGCAGAAGCATCCGGGCTGATGGGCGGAGCCTCCCGCCGCCGCTACCGGTTCACCCAATCCGGTGCAAACCGGTAGCAACCCACCACTGGAGAGAACCATTTGTCAAGAGGGAGATAGTAGCATGTCTAATTTTTAAAACAAGCCCTTATTGTTATGTTAAGAACCTACTATCAAATAAGATCTGAGCTCAGATGACACTAGTGTCATGTTTTGTAGAAGCAAATTTTTCAAACACTTCTATAAGTGCAAAAACAAAATTCAAAATAAAGGTCTTTAAATTAGCCATTGTGCAAGCTAGCCACAAAATTATTCTTTAATTCATTTGTTGAAAGTCCAAAGTTAAGGTGTGTTCTGACCTAGGCTTCCTGATATAGTAAATAGCACACAATTAGTCCCAAAAACCCTCTTTTTTTTATTTTAACGGCTGTGAATTCCTTTCATTCACAGCACATGCTGAATCACCAAGAATTTATAAATAGTCCAACAGATGTCTTCCACAGTCCTTCAGATAAGGCTAGTAAACACCCACCTTTATCTTCTTTGACACGCTGCCAAAGACCTAATTGGCAATTATCTTGGCAAGGTCACACGGAAACACAGAGTCAAAAACAGAGCTTCAAAGTACAAACCGACACCATCCACAACGTTGCTTCCTGCAAAGGCCCACGTGCCTTTGCTCTTCCTTTATGTCTTATGGGAGGGGCCAATCATCTCCAAACCTTACTCCTGAGTCGTCCCTTTTGTTTTAACTGTTCTTGCCTTCTGGCAGCTCTGCACATGCATGCACTAGGAACAGGCTCCCCCTGTTCTTCTGCCTCTCTGATGTCTGACTCTGCACATAACTCCCAGATGGCCCTGGCCCCATCTCTTCCTCTGACACAGAGCCCTTGTCCAAGCCTTTCCCAGACTCCAGGATTGGCCCATGTTCCTCCCCAGCCTCCTCACTGTCTGACTCTGCTGCTAGCTCCGCAGGCTGCTGGTGGACCACAACAAGGTGAAGTTGAGCTGATTAGTATATCTCATAATATTTTAAGATGAGAAGCAGATGTGCACAGGAAAGAATTTGAGCTTTCATATCTATTAGAACAGTTTGGAATTTGATTAGTTCTCATTTGAAAAAATAATCACTGTAATTTAGTTGCACAAACACAGAACACTGTGATCCCTGAGCAGATAATGTTCTTCATTAAAACAGAGTAAATAACTTTGTACTTTGGGGCAGATATATCATGATAATCAGAATGCAATGTATTATTTTAAAATACTCTTTGCAATTATATTTAGATCAAGAATATCATCCTATACATACCTATTCAAAATTAATTCCCACTAAATCCCAGCTTAGTTGATAGTCTTGTAGCCTTAGCGATCAAAATGCCAATGAAAAGAAAAAACTTCACCTCTTGGGAAATACAAATATGAAAATTAATGTTTCCAAAGTAGCTTGATGCTCATGTCTTGTAAATTGGGGGGAGAATTATTTCAGAATAATTTTGATAAGTAGGTAAGGTATACATACAATGCATTTCAATGGGTATAAATAACTAGCGCACTTACAGAACCTCAGGACTGAGATCTAATGCAATGAATCTTCCAGAAATGGGATCCTGTGTTCCTAAGGACACATATAATTGCTATAATTCGTTCTAAGCACTCTCCCTTTGCATCATTATAGGCTTGAAATGCTGCCTATGCAACATTATACCAACTGCTAACCACTGACATGTTATATTGAGAGGGAAAGGGAACATTATCAATGGCTCAGAATCTTTGGAAAATTAGACATTATTATTGCCTGTTTCTTAATTCAAAATCAAGTCTATACTTTAACAGAACTCACTTGACAAATAAAAGTGTGAAGATGCTTTCAGTGAAGATTCTCAATCATCTAGGTAGAGTTGTTTGTAAGTTGAGCCATGACAACTCAACTACTTTTCTTGTTGATTCAAAACATTCAAAACATTTTACTGCTTATCCAAGTAGCGTCTTCCATCTGAAGAGATGACTGATTGTTTATGATTACCTCCATTGCTAAAACCTACCTCACCTAAATTCAACCAAATTGCTTTAAAATACAATATAATGTTATTTATTAGGCATGCAAATAATTTTGGGTACATCAACAAAGCATTGGCAACTTGTTGGGTAGCCCTTAGAAAAGGCTCACAGCTTATTTACTTTTGGCCTACTATATTGCAAAGGCAAGGTGAAGAAAAAGGCATATCCAATAGAAATTGCAGCATGATGTTGAAATGTTTGTGATAATCCTATCTCAATGACTTATTATTATTTATTGCTTTCTAATAGCTTTGTATGTTATCTGTACAATTTTTGAGATACATTCAGTGCAGGGGTGGGTTCTACTTACCTTTACTACCGGTTTGCATCGTGCCCACACGCGCTCTTCTGTGCATGCACAGATCAACTTTGATGATGTCTGGGTCAGTGGGCAGAGCCTCCCACCGGTTTTACTACCCGTCCGAACCGGGGGCAACACACTACTGGTTCAGTGCATATAAACAATCTGGTTTATTGGGCCACATGTTTGTGACTGATTCTTCTCTCTAAGGCCACATTCAGCTTCCTGTGAAAGTTTTCTTACAAGAACATTTAAAGTGATTGGCATAGATGATGGATGGGCATCTAATAGACTTGGAAATGAATGCAGCTGGCGTATGTCAAGGGGGGGATTTATTACCACTGCAAATGTACCAGATGTTTTCCTGCAGGGTCCTTGGTGCTCTCTGAGCTTGGTTGATGTTCTGTCCCCGTCGCATGCACACACACAAACAGACAGCCAGGAGTTAATGAATCAAACAGTCAGGAATTCCTTTAAGATAACAGTCTTGGCAGCAAACCATGAACTGCCTGCCAAGAGATTTTACTCACTAAGGGAGGTTTTTTCTCCTCAGTCCGATATACCAAATTAATTCCACAAAGCAAAAAATAGTCAAAGTCCAGTCCGAAGAAATCCAAAAAGAGATTCTAACACGGTTCTAGAAACACGATATGACTTCCGAGCTTTTCAATTTGTCCGTCACAAGGCCTGAATAGCCAACACACCCCTTTTTATCCCTTGTGGGATGTGGTCCAGTGACTCAGCTCAAACTCTGGTCCGCTCACGCCTCTTTCTCTGCTGTGTGCGCTTATCCTTCCAACGCTGTCTGGGATCCAGCCAAAACTCATCCCCCTCCCTCTCTATCTGCGGCTACTCCAAAGTGCCTTGCTCCTGGCATATCTCTTGGCCTTCAGAGGAAACCTGAGGCATTGCCAGAGAGGAGGGTCCTGGAGAGGGAGGCCTTGCCAAATCCTCTCCTTCACCTTCTGAGTCCTCTCCCTCTGTTAAGACAGGCTCAGGGGTCGGAGTCACAATACTTGTTTTCTGGCAGATATTTCATTACTCAAACTAGGTAACATAATCAGTGCTGGTAGGGAATGGACTTTGCTCTCATTTTATATTCTAGCGGCTTGCCCTGTCAGTGTACATAGGAATTGTCTTGGTTGTTCCTTGGTTGGTCTGTTCTTTACTGTTAGTTTGCTTGGTAATTCCTTGACTGGGGTATTGTTTGCCTCTTGATTGTTGGTCTAATGTTAATCTTGGTTTTCCTGCTTTTTCATTCTGCCTTCTCATTTTCCTCTTTCCATGAATAAGATATCGTCTTAATTCAGTGTGGAAGGCAAGAGATTTTTACACCAATGTATTAAAGGCTGGATGCCCACAGTCCCCAGAAGCCAGAAGGAAGAGGGAAGCAGAGGGGGCAAGAAAGGGCGAGAAGGAAGAATAGTTGGTACAGGCCCAAAGGGGAGCTTTGATTATTCAAGAAGATTTAATACAACTTTCGACTACAGCTCAAGCTTTGGAGGTATTTGAAAAAATAGAAGAACCCAAGGATCAAAGACAGACCCAAGCGGCAGCCAAGCGTCAAGAAGAATTAAGTGTGCAGCAACTCCAGATGACAACTCAAGAAACTACAAAAAGAGAAGCAGTGGGAGGAGCAAGGCCAAAAAGCAAAATGCATGGAGATTTCCAGCAGATGCTCCGCAAGCTTCAGGGTGCCAAGAATGACAACTAGATTTCTGACTTGGAATGTTAATGGCCTAAATTCACCACAGAAGAGGAGAAAAATATTTCATTATCTGAAACAGTTTAAAAATGAAGTAATCTGTCTACAAGAGACTCATATTAGAAGGAAAGACCAAAATATTTAATAAATGCAAGGCTAGGTACACATTTTGTTGCATCTGCTCCTGAGAAGAAGAATGGTATAGTTATATACCTAAAAAAAGACTTAATTGCTAAACTAATTGAAGCAGATGATCAAGGAAGATTTAGAGCAATTGAACTTTTAATAAAAGGGGAAAAATACTTTTAATTGGAGTATATGCACCGAACCAACAACAGAAAAAATTTTATAAACTTTTACATTCCAAGTTACTACAATGGGATTATAAATCATGCATTTTATTGGGTGATTGGAATGGAGTTTTGGACACTAAAAAATATAAGAAGGGGCTCTTGCAAAATAACTTAACGCGTGCCAGATTGCCAAAATCGTTTTTTGAAATGATGGATGATATGGAGTTGAGAGATATCTGGCGAGAGAAGAACTCTGAAGAAAAAGATTTTACTTTCTTTTCTGATAGACATCAATCTTTCTCTAGGATTGATTTCATATTAATTACTAATGATCTCTTTTCTAGGGTGAAGAAGACGAAGATCTGTCCAAGAGTTTTAACAGATCATAGTCCAGTTTGGATGGAATTAGAGTATGGAAAGGGATTTAAGAGGTCCTGGAGGTTAAATGAAAATCTGTTTAGATATGAGGAAAATGTAAAAGAATGTAAAAAATTTATGAAAGAATTTTTCATTATGAATATGCATAAGGGTACATCTATGGAAATGGTTTGGGACACAAGTAAAGCATATATGAGAGGTATTTTGATATATTTGAATAATACACATAGACATAAACAGGAAAAAAAAAGGACTTAGAAGAGGAAATCAAAAAAGAAAAAAAGAAAAAAAAAGAACAAGCTTTGATATTGAACCCAGCAGACAAGAAAATAAAAGAGGCAATTAACTTACTGCAAGGGCAATTTAATATGTTAATGGCAGATCAGGTTGCAATTAACTTGCAATATGCTAAACACAATACTTTTTGCAATGCGAACAAACCAGGGAGATGGTTAGCATATCTGTTAAGGAAAAAATAAAAGTCACGGACTATAGAGAAAATAGAATATAAAGGTAAAGAGGTTTATCAGCAAAATATGATTAAAAAAGCATTTTTAGAATTTTATACGAGGTTGTATGCTAGTGATAAAATTCAAAGTATATAGATAGATATTTATAGAAAGAGAATATTCCTATAATTACAAAAGAGCAAAGGGAGGGTTTAAATCAACCGATAACCTCTGAGGAAATTATGTTTGCAATTAAGCAATTGAAAGTGGGTAAAGCCCCTGGGACGGATGGTTTGACAGCCGCTTATTATAAACATTTGCAGTTAGAAATGGTGGGATCACTTTAGGAATTATTTACTAATATACAATCTGGAGGAGATGTACCCCCATCCTGGAGGACAGTTTTTATTTCTCTGATTCCAAAGGAGGAGCAAGACCACACCCAGCCAAAAAATTATAGGCCTATATCACTTTTAAATACAGATTACAAGATTTTTGCTAAAATACTAGCAAATAGGTTAATGACAGTCATGCAACAAATGATTCATAATGATCGGGGGTGTCGGGGGTGCGCATACGCTGTTTACGAGCAATTGCACACTCCGGCCCCCGATGCGTGACTCGTGTCCTGGGTTGTGTAGAGTCTCAGGCCCTGGGTCCGCGGCTGATGTTGTGTAATGCCAGGTCGGTGGTTAATAAAGCCCCCCTCATTTGTGATCTTATTTTGGAGGGGGGTGCGGACCTGGCAGGTATTACGGAGACCTGGTTGGGCCAGGAGGGGGGGGTCCCCCTCGTTGAGATGTGCCCACCAGGTTTCCGTGCATTTCATCAGCCAAGGGCCCAGGGGAGGGGTGGGGGAGTGGCGGTGATTGTTAGGGAAAGTCTTTGTCCGAGGGAGACCACTGTTCCTCAGATAGCCGGATGTGAGTCCCTCTGTGTGAAGTGGGGCCGTGGGGTGCAGATGGGTTTGCTGACTACGTACCTGGCTCCCTGCCACGTGGCAGCGACCCTGCCCGAGCTACTCGACGTCATTGCCGGGGTGGCGGTTGATACCCCCAGACTTATTGTCATGGGGGATTTCAACCTTCCATCCGCGGGTGAGGCGTCAGAGGCGGCTCGGGAGTTCATGGCTTCCATGACGGCCATGGACCTGACCCAGTTAGTTCAAGGCCCCACTCACATGGGGGGACACACTCTGGACCTGATTTTTGTCTCTGGTCAGTGGTTGAATGATCTTGGTAGAGGGGACCTAGATATTAAACCCTTGTCATGGACAGATCATTCGCTCCTCCAACTAGACTTTCCTACTGCCGCCCCCCACCGCAGGGAGACGGAGCCAACTAGATGGTTCCGTCCCAGGCGCCTGATGGAACCCGAAAGGTTCCTGACGGAGCTTGGGCCGTGCCCTGAGACCCTAACACACGACTCGACTGAAGAGCTGGTGGCCGCCTGGGAAAGGGCGGCCGCTGGAGCTTTGGACCGCGTCGTGCCTTTGCGGCCTCTGACCCGATGCCGATCTCAACTGGCTCCTTGGTTTTCTGAGGAGCTGAGAGAGATGAAGCGTCGGAAAAGACGCCTAGAGAGCATTTGGAGGACTAGCCAATCCGATTCCGACCGGACACAGGTGAGGTCTTATATCAAGACCTACCTAGTGGCGATAAAAGCGGCAAAGTCTAACCACTTTTCCGCTCTTATCGCATCTGCAGAGAACCGCCCAGCCGCCCTGTTTAGGGTGACCCACTCCCTTCTTCGGGGGGGAGTGCGGGAAGATCCCTTGCAGGGTCGTGCTGAGGATTTTGTGCAATTCCTGCAAGATAAAGTCGCTCGGATTCGGGATGGCTTGGACTCCGATTGGATGAGTCCACGGGAGGAGACCGGGGCAGGTCTTGAGAATGTTATCTGGGAGGAGTTTGATCCTGTGACTCCCGAGGATGTGGACAGGGTTCTGGGTAAGATTAGTGCCGCCACGTGTTTATTGGACCCGTGTCCCTCCTGGTTGGTGCTGGCCTCCCGGGAGGTTACACGAGGCTGGCTCCAGGGGATTATAAGTGCTTCTCTGAGTGGGGGTGCCTTTCCTGCCGCCTTGAAAGAGGCGGTAGTGAGGCCCCTCCTCAAGAAGCCTTCCCTGGACCCGGCTGAATTAGCCAACTATCGTCCAGTCTCCAACCTTCGTTTTGTGGCGAAGGTTGTTGAGAGCGTGGTGGCACGACAACTTCCCCGGCACCTGGATGAAGCTATCTATCTAGACCCGTACCAGTCGGGCTTCAGGCAGGGGTACAGCACTGAAACGGCATTGGTCGCGTTGGTGGATGATCTCTGGAGGGCTCGGGACAGGGGCTGCTCCTCTGTCCTAGTCCTATTAGACCTCTCGGCGGCTTTTGATACCATCGATCATGGTATCATGCTGCAGCGGTTGAGGGGGTTAGGAATAGGGGGCACCGTTTTGCGGTGGTTCTCCTCCTTCCTCTCCGACCGCTCGCAGTTTGTGTTGGCAGGGGGACAGAGGTCGACCTCGAGGCATCTCGCATGGGGAGTGCCGCAAGGGTCGGTCCTCTCGCCTCTCCTGTTCAACATTTATGTGAAGCCGCTGGGTGAGATCATCCGTGGTTTCGGGGTGAAGTGTCATCTGTACGCTGACGATACTCAGCTGTACATCTCCACCCCAGACCACCCCAACGATGCCCTTGATGTGATGTCCCGCTGCCTGGAGGCCGTGCGGGCCTGGATGGGGAGGAACAGGCTCAGACTCAACCCCTCCAAGACCGAGTGGCTGTGGCTTCCGGCGCCCCGATATAGTCAGCAGGTGCCATCGCTGACTATTGGGGGTGAATCTTTGCCCCCCACAGAGAGGGCTCGCAATCTGGGTGTCCTCCTGGACGCACGGCTGTCTTTAGAAGAGCACATGACGGCCGTGGCCAGGGGGGCCTTTTATCAGGTTCGCCTGATTCGCCAGTTGCAGCCCTTTCTGGATCGGGACGCCTTGCGCACGGTCACTCACGCCCTTGTCACCTCCCGGTTGGACTATTGTAATGCTCTCTACATGGGGCTCCCCTTGAAGAGCACTCGGAGGCTCCAACTGGTCCAGAATGCGGCCGCGCGGGTGGTTATGGGTGCAACTCGTTGCGCCCACGTGACACCCCTCCTGCGCGAGCTGCACTGGCTCCCAGTGGTCTTCCGGGTGCGATTCAAGGTGTTGGTTACCACCTTTAAAGCGCTCCATGGCATAGGACCCGGGTACCTTCGAGACCGACTTCTGCCACCAATAGCCTCCCACTGACCAGTCCGCTCCCACAGAGAGGGTCTCCTCCGGGTGCCATCAGCCAAGTTATGTCGGCTGGCGACACCCAGGGGGAGGGCCTTCTCTGTGGGAGCCCCAGCCCTGTGGAATGAACTGCCCCCCGAAATACGAAAGATTTCCGACCTCCGGGTGTTTCGCTGCGCTCTGAAGACCCTGTTGTTCCGCCAGGCAGGGCTATTAACATAACGTTTTAAATTGGGGTATTTTAAATTTCTGGGATTTTAATTGGAGCCTAATTATTTAATGATTTTAAATTTTAAATTGTTGTTGTGTTTTTTGTGTTTTTAAATAGGCTGTACACCGCCCTGAGTCCTTCGGGAGAAGGGCGGTATAGAAATAAAATTATTAAATTAAAATTATTAAATTAAATCAAACTGGTTTTATAAATGGTAGACAAATGAAGAGTAATGTAAGGCAAGTTGTTAACCTATTAGAGTATTTTGGGAAGAACAACCAAATCCCTGCGGTGCTAATATTTCTTGATGCGGAGAAAGCATTCGATCAATTGAATTGGCATTTCTTATTGAAAATAATAGAAAAGATGCAGTTTGGAGAATATTTTACACAATCTATTAAGGCAATATATCAGAAACAAACAGCTCAAATAATAATTAATGGTAGTTTAACAGATACTTTTAATATAGAAAAAGGAACAAGACAAGGATGTCCCTTGTCTCCATTATTATTTATTTTGACTTTGGAATTTTTGTTGAGTAAAATACGTGGGTCGGATAAAATAAATGGAATTAAAATTAGGCAGTATGACTACAGATTACGAGCATTTGCAGATGACTTGGTTGTTACTTTAACCCAACCATTACAGTCGGTTGTAGGTTTAATGGATATAATTAATCAATATGGACAAGTATCTGGATTTAAAATAAATGCAGGGAAAACGAAGATAATAACTAAAAACATGACTACAAATCAAAAAGATGAATTAGAAAGACTAACAGAATTTGAAATTGTAAAAAAAGTTAAGTATTTAGGGGTTTATATTACGACATCAAATGCAAAATTATTTAAGCATAATTATGATCCGTTGTGGCAAAAAATACAGAGAGAGATGGAAAATTGGAAAAAATTACAATTATCTTTGTTGGGAAGAATAGCAGCAGTAAAAATGAATGTTTTGCCTAAGTTTTTATTTCTTTTTCAAATGATACCAATACTTAAAAAAGATGAAAATTTGAAGATATGGCAGAAGGGTATTAATAATTTTGTCTGGGCAGGGAAGAAACCGAGAATAAAACAAAAAAATAATGCAGGATATACGTGAAAGAGGAGGTCTCAAAATGCCCAATTTAAGATTCTATTATGAAGCAGCTGTTCTGTCAGCAATTAGCAACTGGATGAATTCAACAGAAGAAAGAATATTGAATATTGAGGGATATGATTTGGTTTACGTTGGCATGCTTATTTATTATATGATAAGAAAGTAGACAAGACTTTTAAAAGTCATATATTAAGGAATGCTTTACTGTGTGTCTGGAAAAAATATCAGTATAAATTAAACAATAAATTACCAATGTGGGCAATACCCAGACACACGATAGAGAATATAAGTGTAGAGCAAAAACAAGATGTGACTACTTATAAAGAGCTTCTTAATAAGGAAAGAGGTATACTACAACTAAAATCTTTGAATCAATTTAAGAGAAGAAATGATAATTCAAACATGGTTTCAGTATGGACAGATGCAAGCTAGATGGAGAGAAGATCAGAAAATTGGTATCTTGCAAAATGAGGAAAACTTGATAAAACAAATTAGAGATCAAAGTCAAATGCATATAAAAAGGTTGTATAATGCATTGGTAGAAATAGATTCAGAAACAGAGCTAGTTAAGGATTGTATGATAAAATGGGCACAAAATATTGAAGAACCAATAATGATGGAAACATGGGAAAAAATATGGGTTAGAAATGTAAAGTTTACGCAAGCCCAAAACTTAAGAGAGAATTTTTATAAAATGTTTTATAGATGGCATCTAGATCGTAAAAAGCTAGCCTGTATGTATCCAAGTTTGCAACCTAAGTGTTGGAGATGCGAATGTGATGATGCCATGTATTATCATATATGATAGACATGTAAAAAAATTAAGGCATTTTGGATAAAAATATGATGGATTATCCAAAACATTCTCAAAAAGAAGATAAAATTTACTCCACAGTTCTTTTTGTTGGGTATAATTACAGATTGTATGGTCATAGAGACTAAATTGATTTTAAATTTAATAACAGCAGCCAGACTTTTGGTGGCGCAGTATTGGAAGAAGGAAGACTTACCTACTATTGAAGAATGGACATTAAAAGTAGTGAATTTAGCAGAGATGGCAAAAATTTTGGCATACTTGAAGGACCATTCAAATGAAAGATATATATCGGAATGGAGAAGATGGATTGACTATATTCAAAACAAATATCAGACTAAAAAGTTTCAAATAGCTTATGAATGAAACCAAAATTTTCTTTTTGAATTATGTTTTGTTAGTTGAAAGGGGAGTTAAAGAGCAAGAGGGAGTCTGGAGCCTACAGAAAGTTAGCATATTTTAGTTTATGTTTGTTAAATGTTTTACCCTGTATTTGCTCTGGGAAGTCCGGGGTGGGGGGTGGGGGATTGGAGGGAGAGGGGGGATGAGGGATGGGGGGTGGGTGGAGGAGGGATGGGGGGGTAGGTAGAGGAGGGATGGGGGGGAGGAGGGATGGGAAAAATTGTTGTAATACTTGAACAAACCTTTTATTAAAAAAAAAAAAAACCACCATAATATCAAGAGTGGTATTCTTGGCAGTGGGGCTTTCAGAGCTAAAATGTGGTGGAGAAGGCAGGATACTGCACAGCAATTATGTAGCTTTTGATGGATGGTGTCATTGGAGGCAAATGCTACATGCCCCTCCAATCTCTGCAGCACCAGAGAAGGTACAATGTACAGCTTGTGAAATTTTGTCCTTGCTATCTTTTCAGATGTCTTGCTGCTTCTGCCCCTTGGAAATTAGTCAAAATAATAAGGAATAAATTGCCTATTTTTCTCAGATCAGTTTTCCAGCTTCCCTCCCTACAACCCTCTGTTTTTATCTCCCAAAGCTTCACAGTGCAGCTTCTCGTCACTTATCTGTTCATCCCTAATTCTGTATTATCTGTGCAAAGTAACAAAGAATGCATACCGTCAACCAAGCAATTCACATTACCTCACAGCCTGCTTTTGATTTCTGAGCCTTCTCTTCCAGTCCTGAGTGAACCTTCAAGTTGGGTGACTTTGGTTTTCCAACTTTGGCATTGTACTGTGGGAGGCGGCTAGGAAGGAACACAAAGGGGTGCAATCCAAAACAGTATGGTTGATTCACTTTACATTCAGAAGTGGGGCTATTTTATTTCCTGTACCAGCTTCAAGGGGCACAGCCCACCTTCACAGCTTTGCGCAGTCAAATTTATAAGCAAGTTAAAAAACATATGAAAACTTGGATTCCTGAAGAAAAAGGATCCTAGTATTTAGGTGTTTTTTTAAAAAAAAATAATGAGAACCACTTATTATTTTCTCCCCTGACCTCTAACCAATCACCCATTATTAAGACCATTTAATTTATTGAGTGATTGCTAGGTCTGGAAAGTTTATTGAGTCTTCATGAAGAAATGAATCTAAATTAAGTCAATTTTATCTGCTTGACCTTATTGGCATGCTTGACATCTGAAAACTCTAAAATAGGTACTGAGATTTCACTTTGCAGAAACAGTGCCAATTCCTTCAGAAAAGCAGGCACTTCAATGTGCTTTGATACGAAATCTAATAAAACTTCATGCTAATTTGCCCAGACAAATTATGCTAATCCATCTATTATCTTAAATCCCATTGGGATCCTCCTTTAAAAAAAATAATTGCATTGCCTATTGAACTGAAAATTATAAAGCATCCAATCTTGGAGATACGCTATATATTTTTGGTAGAATCCCATTTGTCTGATAAGATCCTCACTGCTACATTTTCTCTTCCCATTATCCTATCCTAAATAACACTTTGCAATGACAAACAGTAGTACTGAATGCTGCAGTATTATTACAAAGACCTTAAAAGCAACATGATACAAAATAGAATTATCCTAGAAGATTCAGTAGGCACGATATTTAAATCTAGGACATTTGCCATTTAAAAAAATACACCACTATTAAATTCAAGCAACACTCATTTTTCGAAACATCTTACATTTTTAAAAGTCCAAGGCCATTCATGAAAGGTACTGGTTCAAACGTCTATCACAACATTGAAGGTAGATTTTATATAATTAAAAGTGTTGCAGAACCTGGTTTTGTTTGAGTTCGTTTTATTTAACAGAATAACAGAATCGGAGAGGATCTTTGGGGGTCTTCTAGTCCAATCCCGTTCAAGATGGTGAACATACCTAATACTTCTATTTTCCCCACAACAGCCCTGTGTGAGGTGGGCTGGTCTGAAAGTTAACTGGGCCAAAGTCACCCAGCTTGCTTTCATGCCTAATATAGGACTAAAACTCCTGGTTTCTAGCATGATGTCTTAGCTGCTACACCCAGGGCTGTGGAGTCAGGAGATAAATGTTCCGACTCCGACTCCTCAGTTTTTTGTACTTCCGACTCCGACTCCGACTCAAACTCCAGGTACCCAAAATTTCCTCCGACTCCTCGACTCTGACTCCACAGCACTGGCCGTGGAGTCGGGAGATAAATGTTCCGACTCCGACTCCTCAATTTTTTGTGCTTCCGGCTCCGACTCCAGGTACCCAAAATTTCTTCCGACTCCTCGACTCCGACTCCACAGCACTGGCTACACCAAACTATCGCTATCCTGTTGTTCTGCTACAAATGAATTCTAAGTATCTAGAGGCAGTAATAAAGAGAAACCACATTATTTGCCAACATTGCCTTTATGTAGCAAAGCCCAACAAAGCTGTTTCTCATGGTACAAAATATCCATCAATTGGGGCATCAGGATAGTTCATTTGCATGTGAAATCACGTCAATTACGGGATCAATCATAGAGGGGCGGAAATGCCTAAATCTGGAAAGCAGTTTATAATACGAATATCAGAAATCTGTATGTGTAAAGACCTCTGGACTTCTTACACTGTAAGATATTTAATAGGTAAATCCAAACAATATATGGAGAGCTCTGCAGTAACTCAGGGATTGTTGGGGGTGGGGTGAGGGTTGGAATTACAAAAAAAATGCTGTATTTTTGTTCACCAGTATTGCTCAGTGAGATACTTAAAAATGTCTACTTTTGTAATAAGTTTGTAAAGAACATATGTTAGCCATTTCGTTTTGTTATTCCCTAACACTAAAATAAGTCATTACTGCATTTTTTAATGGTGTACATTAAATAGTTGTTTTTGTCACTATGGCTGGAATCCGAACTCAATATTTCTTGATGACCATGATAGTGTAATGGTTTAAACTGCTTAAATATAAGATGGATTCTACTACATCATAATTTAAACAATGTTTGCTCAGTGGGAATAAATCTTTATTCAAATAAATAGCTAAGCAATTCTGTAGTGGACAATATTACAGTAAAGGAAATTACTAAAAGGAAAAAAATGTTGTAAGAACATTTTGAGAAAATTTAATCTGGGTGTTTTATACTAGACTGCAGTACTGATATTTGTCAAAGCTATTTTCTAAAGCAAGCTTCTGGTGAACTACTGGAATTCTCAATTTTAGCATAAAAAGCACTTTCCCACATGTATATAAGATGACAGAACTATTTACAAAGTATATATAAAATGAAATAAACACAATAACTTTGAGCTTGGGTAGACGTTTGGATTGTAAAGAAAAGGAATTGGAGGATTATAAAAATGCTGAAAATTATATATGGGATCCATTTTGTGTTTGCTTTCAGATTAAATATTATTGTGAGAAATTTTCTATTTTGTTAAGTTGATAAAATGGGAAATGTTTGTTGTTTAAACTTGTTGCTGTATATTACTGTGGGAAAACAAGTTAATGATTTCACTTTCTTTTGTCAATAAAAATTCCTGAACTACAAAAATTTTCAAAAATAATGTTTTGCAGGTTATAGGACAGAAAAGAGTTTTACATTTTAAACAGCATAATTAGCTTGTTTCAAAGCTGAAGCTTTTACAGGTCAATGTAAAAATGTATTAAGAGTCCTATAAAAAGAAACACAAAAAGAACACTTTGTTACTGTTGCTCCAGACAATAATTCAAATATTAATCTTGAAAGACAGCAGCCCAACAGTTGATTTCTGGTCCCAGTTTAAGCATCCCAAGTAAAAGCTTTGAGTTCGGCTCATTTAAGTCCAATAATTAAGACAGTCAGTTCAAAACACAGAAATGAGGGCGAAGACTCCATATAATAAAGCACAGGGATATGCTACTAGAAGTTGTTGTCCTTCCATTGCTAAGGCTGAAATGAAGAGCTTGGAGGCCGAAAAACTACACCATCCAATAATTCCAGCAGCAAGAATAATTCCCATCATGCCCCTGAAAACAACAATAACAGGAAAGGAATCAAGCGCTGATAATATCACATAACTTTGTATATATCAGAACAGTTTTACATTGGAGCCAAGTGTGTTATCCAATTATACAGGTTTTAAGCACTAAATTATTTTCTGGCCAAAACTGTTAACATTCCTAATTCAAATGTTCAAAAGCCTCCACCTAGAGACTGTTAATACAAAAATCTTGCCGTGGAACTAGTACTTATATGGATCTCAGTAAATTTGGAAAATGTATACATGCCTGAATGTCATTCAGCTTTATGTAACACTTTAGATTGTTAAATTACATAACTATGATCTTGCTCTGAATTCGGTGAAATCAGATAGTTTCCTTTTAATAAGCTTCAGAAATTCATCCACTTTAGAAAGTCACTCTAAATAATGTTTCCTGACTGATGTAAAATGTTAGGGAATTGTTGCAAAGAAAAAAAATGATAGAAGCTTGTACTGCACTTTGTATTACAGCATTCCAGTTTCTCATTTACTTATAATTAAAATGATTTTGAAAAGAAGAAAATGAGAGGGGATAGGGAACATTGTCAATAGGAAAGGACACATCTGCAGGACCAGACTGCCCACTTCTGGACTAAAGGATCCAACACAAAATATTGTACTGAGAAGCTACTATTCCATAGTTTTAAATTAAAATGTTTGTGGTACTTCCGTTTTGAAAGTGCTACAGTATCATATACTTTTTTTACTGGCTACATTTTGTTATTTGGACTGGGGGATAGAATTTTAAAGAATGCTCAAAAAAAGTTTTCTTTATAAGTGAGATAACAGATTGCAAAAAAGAGTAAAAAATCAAATATTTTTCCCAGTGTTATTTGATAAAAAGTGTTCCTTTCCAGGCAAATAGGACCAAAAATACAAACACTCTATAAATAAAAAAAAAATGCAAAAATCAAATGCAGTTTAAAATTATACATAGTAAAGTATTTTTTTAATTCTACATAAATACACATTTGAGTACATTTTTTATGGTGAGCAATAATATATAGTATTATTAAACGGCATTGTAATGGTCTTTGATATTACTTACTGTAGGGAAAATACAATTGCAAAGCTTGAAAGTATGATCATAGGAAGAAGACAATATCCTAGAACACTTGCAACACAACCAAATGAGACACCTGTCATACTCATCAGATTCAGGAGACAAAACATTCCTAGACACCCTATTGCACTAATTCCATATACATAGCCGAACTGAATTTTTCCAGCCTTAAAAAAAAAGAAAGGAGGGGGGAGAGAGGAAAATACATTAACATTCTGAATGCATTTTAGGAAGAGATTTTGCAAAGAGACAAATAAAGCATACAAAATAAAATCAAGCGAGTACCAGATACCTTTTTGATAACAACAAACATTTCTGAAACCTTAGAAATAAGATTATCTTCATATTATTTCACATCCATGTTCAAACTTTTTTACATTATTTAAAAAGATAGGTTTCCCACATAAAATTAGTGTCTCCATTCCACTGCTTTATATAATTCAACCAAGTTTAGAGGGAAATACCAGCAATACAAACATCTGTCAAGTGAACCAATTTAGAAGTGAAGTACAGCTGTTTGGATCCAGAGTAGAAGAGGTATTTTGGCAGGCGCCTGAGTGTGCTTACTGAATTTGTCAGCACCTCCTTAATAACACTGTGCCGTTTTCTATGCTTGCTTACAGCGGCCACCATGATTTCAGGAAAATAATAAGAGAACCACAAGGAAGTACAAAAAAGTTAGTAAACCCCGTTGCTGTCTCCTAAATGCTTTCTTTTTAACGAGGTGTGCCTTAATTAAGTGCCGATAGATGCAGTAAGTATGCCTCATCTCTTCCAAAGCATCCTCTCCTTTTTGGGTAGCTATGCATCCCTACAAGCTAGTTTTATAGAGACTTTTAAAGCAACAGATGAAGCACCACTTAAGTATTTTTAAGGATCATTGTTCATAAAAGTAATCCCAGAGATATATCATTAATGCCTAAGTGTATATAAAAACACTATATCCATTAAAAAAGAAGGAAAAAAAGGAAGGGAGAGGAAACTAATTTCCTACAGAATTTTGAAGAATTTATATTTTTATGAGAATTTATATATCACCGGGCCATTAACCGGGGGTTGGAGAACCCTGTTCTAAATTACTCTTGAGTGTAGTAAATGGGAATATTCAGCAACAATTCTTGTCTTTCTCACCTTGTGGATCAGGGACAAGGCTCCAAATAATGACCATAAGACTGTACTTCACATTCTTCAATAGAAATTATATTCAATCCTGTGTATCATTATTTTTATAAATTACTGATATTTAAATGATCAATTCTTGATTTCTGTTTGCTTTAAACTTGTAACTTTCAAACTGACAGGACTATATCTATAGTAATGAAATCTTACAAACAATAAGGTGGCTCCAAAGGCTAGGCAGAAGACCATAGGTCCTGCCAGATCAGTTTCATTCATAATGTTGCCATCTGCAGCTTTTAATGGGTGCAGTACTGTTAAAGTCTTCTGCCAGATATGGTCAAAATTTATTCCAAGTTCTGTAGATCAAATAAAGAACACAGATTTAATGGATTAATAAACTTAAAGAGTCCTTCTCAATTATAGTTGCATCGTGGATTGCATTATAGTGGATTACAAAATGTAGAACATTAAAATAACAATAAATGACAATAGAAAATGACCAATCACCCAGATAAGGAAAAACTACTAAACCAATTACAGAAACATAAAAAGTGTATCAGAAAAAAGGCTCATAACCCATCCTGCCCCTGCATCTGCTGAAACAAGAGAGATCTTCAGGGCTTTGCAGAAGCCTTGGATTATGGAAGTGGATCCGCACTTCTGTACTAAATTGGAGATCCTTTTAGATCACCAAAGGTCAGACACCAAGTATATAACATCTTAATTTGTAAAAGGTCATCCTATTTCAATTTCATATGGTTTTTTCCTTTTGGTTTTTTTAAGCAAAAGATCTTAAATTCTTGATCGATCATGCCATTTAATTAATTGAGGTGAAATTAAATGCCAAAGATGAAGTGAAATTAAATGTTAAAAACGTTCTTTACATTAACATACATGCATGCACACACACAAACTTCATCATCAGCTATGATTACTCCTTTGTAGATTGGAACATGTATTTTGGCTGACATGGAAATTCTGCAAGGAATAAAAATCAAACCTTCTAGTAACGGAGGTTCATCCTCAAAATTGCTTCCATAGAACGATTGTGATGAAGATGGGGTGTATGCTGATGTTGGCTGAAGAATTTGTCCAGTGTATGGCTGTTGAGGTTGTATCATCTCTGGAGGGACATATCCACCTTGCTGAGAATACTCATAGCCAGCATATTGCCTGCAGAAAACAGAACTTAAATGTTTATCATATGAAAACAGAATCTTTCTTTGTCACGGAGGCCTAAGCCCCAAAATACCCACTCCACAACAAAGAAACCATTTACACTGATTATCACATTGATACAAACTGTAAATATTCTATATAGTCCCTGAAGAAACTTTTTTTTATTAAGTTTGTTTGTCGCCCACCTCACCACAAGAAAATGGCATATATTTATATAAACATTATATAAAGAAAACAGATACATCAATGTTTGAAACATACCAAAGTTATTTACAGGATAATTTTGATTAAAATTACATGCATTTATTTGACTTTACTTTCTAATATGACAAAATACAATTTCTCACTTTAAATGTTATAACTTTCCAACTTATCCAACATTTTTCTCAAATTATTACCAAGTAAAACTCAGATATTATAATATAGTCCTTTTCCCAAGATAATCTAGACCATTACTTTGCTTTCCCATCTGCTGCCATATAAAATAATTGATACTAGCATATACTTCAGGTTTTGTGACATATAGGTCACCATGTATCTATTGTGACATATAGGGACACTGCCAGACTTAAGGAAGAGGAGTTTTCGGTGTCAATATTTTCAAAAAGCTTTCCTGCAAGTAACCAATAATGTATACTTAAAGAGAAATTTTATACTGAAGAATGATTAACCCTTGCAACTTTGGATTCAAATATTTTATTTGAATCAATAAACTAATGATAGGTACACTATCTGGTGAGTGTGCCACGTATTAAGAAGTACTGTGGCAGTTCATACTTGCTGTATAAAAGAAGAATTCAATATGCATTAACATAACATCCGACTAGTATTAGCCTAACCAACTGCATTTACAACAGTCAATAGGTTATAGGTAATCTTGGTTGAGCATCAGTAAATGCTGCTGTTTGACTCAATTTTTACATTCAGCCATTTTCTGAAATTCTTCCAATCCTGAACTATGGATTTATCTTAGGAGTTTCTTGTTTCCAGAAGATTGAAGTTATTTTGAGAAATGTGATCTAAATAAATAAAACCCTTCAGATATAAAAGTGGCATGATTGTCAGAAATTAAATAAAATTGAACACTTCAGCCAAATACAAATATCAGACAATAATATATTGGCTATTTGGAACAATAAACAAAATCAAATTACTTGCTATATGCTCCTCCTCCTCCAGCATCCGCCCCATATTGTTGTGCTTGATCATCAATACTGTAACTTGTCTGATAAAAATCTGTATTTAAATGATCAAATCCAGACATTGCTATCTGTAAAATAAAGATTTGTGTTACTATTTTCAAAAATAACCACCCAAAGCATGGCCCTTCTATGAATATCTTCATCTATCAATCATTAAGAGTAAATTATACAATCTTTTGGGGAAAAATAATGCATTCAGTCAAACACTAAATTACTAGGCACTTGCACTGCTGTGCATCCAGTGCTTTACCCAAAAGGAGAAAAGGACCACGACATTTTATAACAAAGCATCTGATTTTCTTCAATTCGCCTAAGGGAAGTACAAGTAGTCCTCAACTTACAACCACAACTGAGCCCAAAATTTCAGCTGCTAAGCGAGACATTTGTTAAGTGACATTTGCCCTATTTTACTATCTTTCTTGCCAAAGTTGTTAAGTGGAATCACTGTACTTGATAAGTTAGTAATACAGTTGTTAAATGAATCTGGCTTCCCCATTGATTTTGCTTGTCAGAAGGTCACAAAAGGGGATCACATGATCCCAGGACACTGCAACCGTCATAAATATGAGTTTGTTGCCAAGCATCTGAATTTTGATCAAGTTTCTATGGGGATGCTGTAACGGCTGTTAACTATGCAAACAGTCATAAGTCACTTTTTTTCAGTGATGTTGTAACTTCGGTCATTCAACAAACTGCTGTAAGTCGAGGGCCACCTGTACCGACTCCAACAGAACCTATGTTATTATATTAAGATCTATATATTTTTTATGTCAAATAATTTACTAAGACTTTTTACTATTGTTCTTCTCTTCCTTACTAGTATCTATATCTTCCCACTTATTATGTTTGTTGTTGTTGTATCTTTCAATTTATATTGTTTTTATTTTGTTTCCTAGTACGATTTGGTCGCTTATTAGTAACCTTGACTATCACGAAGTGTTGTATTTTTTTTTCAGTGATGTTGTAACTTCGGTCATTCAACAAACTGCTGTAAGTCGAGGGCCACCTGTACCGACTCCAACAGAACCTACGTTATTATATTAAGATCTATATATTTTTTATATCAAATAATTTACTAAGACTTTTTACTATTGTTCTTCTCTTCCTTACTAGAATCTATATCTTCCCACTTATTATGTTTGTTGTTGTTGTATCTTTCAATTTATATTGTTTTTATTTGTTTCCTAGTACGATTTGATAGCTTATTAGTAACCTTGACTATCACAAAGTGTTGTATCTTTTTATTCTCTATGAATGTATTTTATTCTCCTTATGTATACTGAGAGCATATACACCAAAGACAAATTCCTTGGGCATCCAATCACAACTTGGCCAATAAAGAATTCTATTCTATTCTATGTTTTCTATCATCTGTTAAGTGTTGGTGCCACGCAATTTGGCAGCTCAAATCTCACCAGGCTGAAGGTTGACTCAGCCTCCCGTCCTTCCGAGGACCCAGATTGTTGGGGGTCATAGGCTGACTCTGTAAACCTGCTTAGAGAGGGCTGTAAAAAGCACTGTGAAGCGGTATATAAGCCTAAGCGGTATTGCTATTAGACCTTCGGGGCGGCACAGAACACGGTGATGATGGAAAACACAGGATCCGCAGAATGGGGGGGGGGGGAACCGTTGGGTCTCGAGAGACCACAAGCAATATTAGGGCACTGCGAAATCCCGTCCTTGCAGCCAGAAAAAAAAAAAAAAAAAAGCACAGAAGACTCTCGCCGGCTGAATATACGTTTCCCCTGAAGGAGCGTCAGCTCTCCTGACAAGCTCGGGCACCACCCTGCTCCCCTTTCCCGAAGCTCACCTTCCTCGGAAGCCTCCTTCCCCGGCGAGGCAACGACTCCCCCTCACCTGCCCTCCTCACGCCGTCGGGAGCGATCCCTTCTTCCTCCTCGCTTTATCCCACTCTCTGGGAAGCTACGTGTCAGAGACCCAAGAGGAACCACTTCCGGGTTGCGGGAGCGAAGCGGTAGAACACAACAGACGTTTCCTACCGGAAGCTACTCTCTCTCTCTCTCTCTCTCTCTCTCTCCGCAACTCCATGGTCAAGCCTTCCAACCGGGATGGGGAATATCAAACACGAGTGGGCGGGAGTGATTCAACATGCATAATAAGGATTTCAGCCTCTTCCCTGGAACCTTGTGCTTCCTTGTGGATCCGCTTATACATAAATGAATATACAAGCTGAGGTTATCCGAATATGATAAGAGGAAAAGTGGACCTTCTTTTATACAAATATAAAAATGTGTATACAAATTTATTTTATACAAATATAAATTTATTATTTTATGCAAATATTTTTTTTCGCAGCTTCGGTAGCTATAAACTGGCCAGTCAAATATGTAGAAAGCCTTTGTTGATCTCTAGCGATGCCCCTGATGGTTCTTTTCCCCCCTCAACAACCCAAATGGTAAAAAGAACAAGAAGAAAAAGAAGACCCTGATCTTTGCAACTTTATATCTGATAGTTTTAGGCTGCTTTTTATGGGCCTGTATAATTGTGCCTGTTGCTCTCTGGCATTAAATTTCCAAACTGATATTGCAGGATGCTAAAGTGTTAACAGATGGCACTTGCCAGGCTTCTGATCCTTGACTTAGACTTTTTCAGAGGTTACTTTCATTTTTGCAGAAGGGAAGTTGGCATGCTGTAAAGCAAGTTGGCAGCCTCCGGCCTCATCCTTATTTTTGACAGTGTTCAATGCTTTGTTTGAAAATAGATCCATCTGCCCTGAATAGAATGGTTATAAATAAATAACCAGAAATTAACAACAAAAGGTTAGCCCGTATCATGCAGAAGCGCGGAATTACTGGAGCTGACAGCATGGAAATACCTTCCATGGCTGTTGTAGTATGAATGAGAAAATGTTTACAGACCATTTGTGTGAGTGCCCGCAACATGTACTCAAAATTTCCAGTAGCCCTCCAAAAGTGAAAATTTCCACTCTGTGGCTCATTATAAAGACTTGTTGGTTTTCTTCTTCACACATTATTTTGTTACTTTGGGATTATCACTTCATTTAGTTTATAATATCACTTCTGATAAGATATTCAAATACAAAGCTGATGTTTTCAGTGCTTTACATTTATTACTACAAATAAATGTACACTAAAATGAGCTTTCTGAACATAGAAAGAAATTACAAGGAAGAAAAAACAAATCCAATGAGTTGGATATTTCCTGCTGCTAGTATCAGTTCTGGTTATAGGTACAATTTATGGAGGTTAGAAATGCAACCAGTCAAAAGTACAGTGAGGTCAAAAGGACAATCAAGGAAACAGAAACCTTATAAGGCTGATTGGATGTAGAATTACAGTGTAACAATACTTGCATAACAGTGGATAGGTTTTGTGGGAGATAGAAGAATTATTTATCTTTCATTTATGAGTTTATGAGAGTTCCAAGACTTTAAATAAAATTTCTATAAGGCAGAGCAGGGAATTCCTTCTAGTTGCTGAATCCTAACCGTTATTAGTTCTAGCAGATGATCAGAAATAATTGGAATTGTTATTTAAAAACTTCTTCAGGGCATATGTTACTAGATAATATATAGAGAACTTGAGCTTGTAGAATTTGCTGAAGTAACAAAATATAGTGGGTATTTTTAATTTTCCCTTTATGATTCATAACGTAGAACATCCCATGAGTAATCTGCTTTGCTCAGTTTTTAATATATTATTTAATCTTCTATTGTCAGTCAGAAGATAAATTTTGGCTTCAAAATGAGCATGTTTTATGTATCATACAAAATCGTAGCAGTCTGTCTTTTATCCTATGTCAATAATTATAATATTGCATTTTATCTATAACCAAAAATAGTCTCTTGAAATACGGCTTTGATATCTTCATTATCTATTCTTTTACTCTGGATTCCAGCAGGGTATTTTGAGGTTGTTGATATGTGAGATATTGTTGAAAATAATAACAGCAAACATTTGAAGAAAATATTAATATTACCTCTCAAGAAAAGGAAATGATGATCACCTGATGATCAATGAAAAATATGCTTCTATTAAGATTTGTAGCATCATGCCTGCTATTAGTGCTGCTTTGGGGCAATGTCTCATGATATTTCTTTGGGGGAAGAAGTTACCCCTTAAAACAGCTTCTGTGTCTATCTGGCAATGATGGGTAGTCTAAGGCTAAGTAGCAGAAATCAGCTTAATTTGTCTACAAATTAAGGATAGAAATGGGAGGCCTTGGGAGACAGCTATTCCCAACCCCTCCCTTATTTCCCAATCTTCTCTAAATGGCGTGAAATTGATCTAGGAAGGGAGAAAGGGAGGGAGAAAATTAAAAGTATTCCCAGGTCCCTCTTCCCCTCCAATCCCTATTATTGCCCCTTTCTCTGTTCATCTCACCTATCTAAGGAGTTGTTAGCAGGGGTGAAATCTAAAATTTGTTACTACTGGTTCTGTGGGCATGGCTTGGTGGGAAGGGGGGTAATGTGACTGGGTGGACGTGACCAACTTTTTTTTTAAACTTTTAAAAGCATTTTTTCTACAACCTTTTCAGCCGAAGAGGTTGCAGAAAAAAATGCTTTTAGAAGCCTCTGGCGATCCCAGCTGAGTTGCCTGATTGCCAGAGGCTTTTAAAAGCATTTTTTTTTCTACAACCTCTTCGGCTGAAGTGGTTGTAGAAAAAATGCTTTTAAAAGCCTCTGATGATCCCAGCTGAGCCGCACGATCATCAGAGGCTTTTTTTTAAACGTTTAAAAACATTTTTTCGGCCAAAGAGGTTGTAGAAAAAATGCTTTTAAAAGTAAAAAAAAAAACAGCCTCTGATGATTGCACGGCTCAGCTTGGCATGGGGGGGTGCAGGGATTTTTGCTACCGGTTCTCCGAACCACCCACCGCCATCGCTACCAGATCGGGCGATCCGGTTCGAACCGGGAGCATTTCACCCTTGGTTGTTAGGGTATTAAACCAGAACAGGGAAGAATCAGATACTAGTCTACCCTCAGTTGCAGAGGTTTAGTGGTACCAGTCATTCTCTGTAAGCACAGTTGAACTTATAAAGGGAGTGTGTATGAGAGAGAACACTATGAATGCCTTGAGTGCTGTATAAAAGGTAGAACATAAATGTAACACATCACTATTTATCAGTAGGGACAAACTTCACTCAGCAGTTGATCAGAAACAACCTTCTATTTGCTATTCTTAGATTACTATTAATCTCAGACTGCTATCGCAATGGGGATGAATAAGAGATATATAGCAGGGGAGAAATTCAGCAGGTTCTGACAAGTTCTGGAGAACCGGTAGAGGAAATTTTGAGTAGTTCAGAGAACCGACAAATACCATCTCTAGCTGGCCCCAGAGTGGGGTAGGAATGGAGATTTTGCAATATCCTTCCCCCAGGAGTGGGGAGTGAATGGGGATTTTGCAGTATCCTTCCCCTGGAGTGGGGTGGGAATGGAGATTTTGCAGTATCCTTCCCCTGGAGTGGGGTGAAAATGGAGATTTTGCAGTATACTTCTCCTGCCGCACCCACCAAGCCACACTTACAGAAATGGTAGTAAAAAAATTTGAATTTCATTACTGGTATATAGGTATGCCATACTGAATATATTTGTCACATATCTTGAGTGTACAGTCAATAATCAAGACACTGTTCTATTTGGATCAGTAATTTATCAAAGATGTTCTATAGTCAAGTTAAGCTCGTGACTTTATGCCCTCTTAATTAGAATTTAATTTTCAGATTTCATTTTTCTACTGGGACTGAGATTATCTCTTGCATCATACATTCCTAGATTTATAATAAGTCATTTCTAAAAGTTATTCATGAGTCACCCATGGATTGAGCAGTAATCACTTAAAGATGTTGAACCATTTCCAAACATCTGTTTTCTACCTTTTTGTTGCTATTCAGATCCCAGCAAATAATTAGATGTGGATGAGAACATATTCATATATGTGTCTCAAAAATGTTTTATGTTTTTACACCTGTTTTTTAAGGAATTAAAACAAATGAAATATTGAACAATGCATTTTATCACTGGCAATGAATCAAGCACAGATTTTATGGAAAAATAGACCCAAGTTTCAGGATGCTTCAAAAGGGCAATCATATCTTCTTAAGCTCAAATGATCTTGGCCTTCAAGAACAATGACACTATTTCACAAATTCTACATATTTGTATCATTTAAAATAAAACAATGTTTTCCATAATGCACAAATAGACATAGGAAACTCTCTTGCAAGATAAAAACATTGAGTCTTCTTGGAATTTTTTTAATGACAAAATCCTCTCAAATCCATTTGGAGGAATCATCAAATGACAATGAAAGTGCTGCTACCTTCCCTTTAAACTGTATTATAAATCAAAGTCTGTCTATATTGTATGGGAAAAGTCAACTTGGCATATATTTTGATATTTTACACTATAAGAAACATGTTTTGGCAACTGTTTTCTTTATATGTTCATTGTACCACTGTTGACCAGTTAGTGGGAGAGCAAACAGTGATATTGTTAAAAGCCATTTATGTCTTTATAAACCTTTCCTTTTGCCCATCAGATTCTAATTAACATCCAATAAAATGCTCCTTACCATACATCCAACAAACATAGGATCAAAACTGAATTGTGAATGTCATTAAGCTTTAATAATAACTTCATTTAAACCCCAATGCCATCAAACCTTGTTTTTTTTTTTTTTTGTCTACCCAGAGCAGAATAAGGAAAAACTGTTCTCATTTGTCTTGGAAGGGCATACCAAGATTGGATGCTGCTATCGTAAGGTTCTTTCTTAATGCTTGTAAGCAAAGAAGTTGTAAGAAAGAAGTTCATAAGGATTAAAAGGAAACACATTTTTTCCTTTTAATCCTTATGAACTTCTTTCAGATTATATATTTATTTATTATTTACATTTAGGTAGGTTGAGTAGCTGATACCCCAGTTAGCCAGTGAGATTTCTTTTGAAAATATAGAACTTTGTGAGCCATTAGTACTACAGCCATTTTAAGTCTGTTTCACTGTACGTTTCTCAGGATTTCTCCCCTGAATGGGAATTCACGTTATATTTTAAATAAATAAGTTAGGCTGGCCCTTGACGGAGAATTGCCCTCAGCCAATTCCATCTCAGCCACTTGTTTTTCCACTGGTTCTTAGATGCTGGCGCTCCATTATGCTATCCTTTTCTGTTGCTAGGCTTTAATCCCGAGACATTTCATTAGGCATGTGTAGTTACTAACCTGCTTTGAAAATAACTTGTAACACTGGCACTGTTTCATCACTGTTATTTACTTCGGTTCAGGCTGTTAGTGATTCTCAGAATGCTTTAGATCAAGTCACCTACAATAACTTCTCTGCAACTCACACCATCGATTGTGACTGACTGTGGAGTGGAAATACTGTTCATAAAAAGCAACTGGAAATTACTATGGAGATATTATCATACAAAATTGGAGAGGGCTTTAGGTAATTCCTGGCTGGCTGATTATACATGTGGAGTTATGCTTTTCTTTTTCTCTTTGGTCATAATGTAAGGAGAAGCATTTTTTTACCTTAAAAGTTATTCAAAAGAACATTTGTTTTATCTTTTATTGTCTTGATTTCTTTTTGCAAGATGGCTTAGCAAAAGTTCCAGCCCTCCCCAATTAATTTACTTTCTTGTCATATAGTGTTATATGGTGTTATTGCTGTATAACTTACTTTTTCCTGTAAAATGTGTCCTGTATACTGAATATTTACCTTCGGAACAGCAAAGGAGGGGGTTTTACAAAGACACCTGCATGAAGCCCTGTAATATTGATCCTACAAGGGGTTCTAAGTTAAACATTGATGCTAAAATTGTTACAGTGATTTTGCACTCAAGATATCAGTCTGTAATATTACCTTCAATAGTTTATGTTATGCAGTCTTAAGAAATGGATTGGATAATGTGAGATGATTAATGAACATAGTCGGTGTCCAATCAGATAAATTAGATTTCATGATGGCTATTTCATTGGATGCTGAGAAGGCCATTGACATAGTTCAGCTTAAATTTTTAGGGCAGATGTTGCTAAATATTGTTCTCTTTAAGAAAAATATTCTAACCCATTACTAGATTTGTCACAAATGGCATTATTTCTTTGCTGAACAGGACGTTGTATGGAACTTGTAAAACAATGCCTACTTTCTCTTTTTATATTTAATTTGACTTTGGAATCATTGTCCTGTTTCATTAAACAATACAAAGATATTCTGGTTACTAAAATGGCCAGAGTGGAACACAAATCGTTGTATTATGCTGATGATATTTCACGGCTTATTGACAATTACATTTTTTAACCAAATGTACAGTATAACTGTAACACAAGATCTTGGTCTATTATCTGATTACCATTTATATAATTGGAATGTTTAATGTTCTTACTATGGGGTCTGTTTGTTAAAAAATAAGGCATTATATATTGTTTGAATTCTTTGAATTTTTCATTTTGTAAAGGTATACCTTTCAAATGGTTTACCTTGCATCAATAGTGATATAAATTGATGGTTAACAAGCCTAATATGGAAAAGAATAAATGTTGATAAATTGAATGTAACTCCAATATTGATAATAAACATTCAGAGGAATTCTATTTGTTACATATTTTAAACAGAATGATAAAATACTGAGTAAACTCTTATTAAATGGATACACTAGATCCGTGATGGAGAACCTATGGCACGGGTGCCACAGGTGGCACACGGAGCCATATCTGTGGGCACGCAAGCGCATGTGCGCGCTGGCCAGCTGATTTTCAGGCCTTCTGGGCCCACCGGAAGTCGGGAAACGGGCTGTTTCTGGCCCTACGGAGGGCCTCCGGGGGGCTGGGGAAGGCCATTTTCGCCCTTCCCAGGCTCCTAGAAAGCCTCTGGAGCCTGGGGAGGGCAAAAAATAAGCCTATTGGGCCCACTGTGTCATCACGTGCCAAAAGCGGGGGGAGAGCGGGGGGGTCACATGCATGCGTGGGGGGACAAGGCGCATTGAATTATGGGTGTGGGCATACGCACGCGCAATCCCCCCACTCCGCCCGCTTTTGGCACGCGACGGCAAAAAGGTTAGCCATCACTGCACTAGATTGTCTTAGTATGAATTAAAACTGCCATATGAAGATAAAACTTCCATTTTTTTTCCATTTCCAACTCTGTTACTGGACTTACATTTTGATTTCTATTTTTTTTGTTGAATATGAATGATTTCAAAACCATTATGGATACAATTATAAAGTTGTTGTTTGACCTCTTTTATTTCCTGACAATTCTTAGGATTTTTCCATTTATATGCACTGCAACATCTAAGAACATTTATCACCTATTATAATATCATTTTATCCGTGTACATCCAAACTGCATAGATGTTCTTAGTGGTCTGAGTTCTCTATTTCCAAAGCTCTGCCAAAATGAATGAAAGGATTGGAATGGGCAAAATTATGTATGATAATACGTACAAAATCCTAGAACCAAGGGTTACCGAATGAAATTGAATCTTGAAAGAATCAGGACAAACAAAAACATTTTTTTTTCATACAATGGGTAATTAAACTTGGAATTCACTAGTTAGAGATCTGGTGCTGACAATCAGCATAGCTGGATTCAAAATAGGGTCGGACCAATTCATGGATCAATGGTTATTAGCCTTGTTGGTAATATGAGTGCCTGGGACATCTATCCATTGGGAGACTTTCTTCTGCCATTGGATGGACACTCTGAAAACAAACTACTGGACTAGATGGGGCAGGTGTCTAATCCAGCAATAACACCATTTTATATTCTGATATTTTAGAACTAGAAAAAGATCTAGAATTACTTTGAAGACAAAATGAGTAAAATATGCACTTTCAGGCAACTTTTCATTAAAACCCATTGCAACAAAGCAGCATGTATTTTTTTTTTTTTTACATGGCTTAGATTTAATGAGAAACCATGGCTTTCTGCTACATTTGATTTCTTCTGGATGGATTAGGCTGGATTAGGCTGGATCATCCTTAGGACACCATTAGCTATTTCTGGTTGGTTTGGAATCCTACAAATTTAATAAATAAAATATAGTGTTGTATTTTATAGTTGGATCTATCAATAAGACTAATAGCAGTTCTCCGGAGTTTCAGGCTGGAATTTGTCCAGTCCAATCTAGATATTATGAATTGAACATCCAGCATGTAAAGTAGATATTCTACTACCAAATTATAGTCTGTTGCTTACACTACATAAAACTGCTTTCAATAGGATGAAGATTAAGTTAATCTTCGTTCTGCTGTGTCGTTTCTGATGGATGCAGAGAGTGTACTTTTCTGTTTGTGTACCTTCAAGACATTCATGATTCTGAGCCAATCAAGGCCTGTACAAGTCCATGCAGTTTTCTTGGCAAGAACTTGCCATTGACTTTTACCCAGGGGGGAGGGAAGGGTAAAATAGAATGCTGAGAATGTGTGTGTGGACCGTGAGAGCCTGGCAACCATCAAGGTCATCACTGTAGGTGCTTGAGAAAGAAGACTTCTCATAATTGGACAATGTAATCACCCAGGGGGAGAAAGGGAAGCTATAGTTTAACTAAACAAGCATTTGCAAAGGAAAACCAGAGCTGGTTTTGATTATTCAGTACCAAAATGGTGTATCCAATAAAGTTTTACTTTTGGAAATTCAAAGCTCCTGAGAGTGTTTTCTTGTTTTGGGTGCACTAGTTGGAGAGTTGACATAGCAGTTGATTCTCATAGCAATGTATAGGGATGACTTTGAATAACAAGAGGGGGTAGCATATAATTTTGATATAAATGTCTATGTATGCATTGTATGTATGTTCCAAACACACATGGCTTTGTCTAGTGAGTGAATTGAATGTTTTAGAGTTCTCCAAAATGTCCAATCCAAAAGATGGTTTTTTTAACATTCCTAATATACACTGATTTGCAAGCTGATTTATGCACTAGACAAGCAAGACTATAAATGCCTTAGATAAATCATGCTTGTTCAGCCTTTGTGGCTCCCTATTAATTTTCATTGCCTGTTCAGGCCATTGCTGATTATTATTTATTAGAATCATTTACAGTTATTACTTCTAGAGCTCTAAAAAGCTTTGATCCATCAAATCAGAAGCCTAATCTTCCTAATTTTATGAAGGATAGGTAAGTGACTATTGGTAAATGTGTGTTCCCAAGGTTTTGGTTGCCGAAAGAATGGGGGATGGTTGTAAGAGGTATTTACAAAAAAGAATCAGAAGACATTGGAAAATAATGGCTTATTCTTATGAGGCTGCCAGGATGAATGCAGTTGGGTGTCAAATTTGTCACCCATTCATAATATGTGGAAAATGTAACCTGTGTCCTGAGATAATTATTATCTGTATTATTTTTTTCTTATGCTGCAATCTATGCGAGGGAACAAAACTGATTATATCAGTACTTGGGATACACTTATTGAGGTCAGGATTGTGGTTTATGACAACAGTTCTATTTTTCTCCTAATTATAAAGTCTCAAATTTTAAATTGAGGTACTTTTAATATCATTTTTTTGGTGAAGGTATAACACTTCCATTGTTTATTCTTAATACCAGTACATACACGCAAGTCAAACAGCATAGAGGTAGTCTTTGACTTACGACTGTAGTGGAGCTTGGAATTATGGTTGTAAGTCATTGCAGTCATATACTAGGGCGTTACATGACCGCCTTCGATGTTACAACTGTTTTAACTAGGGTCATTAAGTGAATATGTCTCCAAAAGTCATTTTTTGCTGAAAACTGGAAGTAAAAACTGGAAACTAGCAAAAAAAAAAGTAAATCAAGGTCATCTAACTGCAGGATGTTGTCAATGGCCGTAAAGGTGAGCTGGCTATCAAATGCGATCATGCAACCAAGGGCTTGTATGCATGTGTTATAATTCTGAAAATGAGTTGTAAGTAGCTGTGGGTTAGTTAAATGACTGGTCATTAGTAGAGGACTACCTTTATAGATGACCAGACCAGACCAGACCAGACTAGAATAACAGAGTTGGAAGGAACCTTGGAAGTCTTCAAATCCAGCCTCCTGCTGAAGCAGAAGACCCTATACCATTTCAGACATATGGCTGTCCAATCTCTTCTTAAAATCCTCTAGTGATGGAGTACCCACAACTTCTGAAGGCAAGCTGCTCCAGTGATTGATTGCTGTGTCAGGCAATTTCTCCTTATTTCTAGGTTGGATCTCCTCTTGATTAGTTTCCATCCATTGCTTCTTGTCCTGCCTTCAGATATTTTGGAGAATAGGTTGACCCTATCTTCTTTGGGGCAGCCCCTTGGAAGACTACTATCATGTCACCCCTAGTCCTTCTTTTCGTTAGACTACAAATACCCAGTTTCTGCAACATTTTGATGTCCCCTAATCTTCTTTGTTGCTCTTCTCTGCACTCTTTCCAGAATCTCAACAAATTTTTATATTGTGGTGACCAAACTGGATGCAATATCCCAAATGTGGTCTTACCAAGGTATTGTAAAACAATACTAACACTTCATGTGATCTTGATTCCTTCCCTCTGTTAGTCTTCTCTTAATTTTCTCCTCAAAATAATAATTCTGTGGCATAGAATAGAATAGAATAGAATAGAATAGAATAGAATAGAATAGAATTTTTTATTGGCCAAGTGTGATTGGACACACAAGGAATTTGTCTTGGTGCATATGTTCTCAGTGTACATAAAAGAAAAGATATGTTCATCAAGAATCATAAGGTACAAAACTTAATAATAGTCATAGGGTACAAATAAGCAATCAGGAAACAATATCAATATAAATCGTAAGGATACAAGCAACAAAGTTACAGTCATACAGTCATAAGTGGAAGCTGATGGGTGATGGGAACGATGAGAAGATTAATAGTAGTGCAGATTTAGTAAATAGTTTGACAGGGTTGAGGGAATTGCTTAGCAGAGTGATGGTATTTGGGAAAAAACTGTTCTTGTGTCTAGTTGTTCTGGTGTGCAGTGCTCTATAGCGTCATTTTGAGGGTAGGAGGTGAAACAGTTTATGTCCAGGATGCGAGGGGTCTGTAAATATTTTCACAGTCCTCTTAATAATAATAATAATTAAATAACAACAACAACAACAACAACAACAACAACAATAATCTTGCTGATCACCATTGGCCAGCTGCAGAAAGCCACCTTACTGGGATCTGCTCGCATAATCTGCCGATATATCACGCACTCCTAAACACTTGGGAAGTGTTTGACTAGTGATTTAGGATACGAAATCCAGCATAGTTATCTTGTTAGCTGCGTATATTGTCATTTTTGTGTACAATAATTATTATACATAATAATTTTTATGTATAATATATATTATTATATATTATAAAGAATAAATAATAATACTGTGACACAGTTTAAGTAAATGACCACCCAATCAGCTCCATGATTAAGAATAGATGTCAGCATGGGTCTTCAAACCTGCTGATCTCCAAATATATTGGGAAAACAATTCCAGGAATCCCTAACCAACTTGGTCTTCTAGAATTCTGGTAGTTGCTGATTCAAGGCATCTGGAAGGAGCTGAATCATTTGGAGAAAAATTAGATCTTGTCATAGATACCAGTTATTATCTGGTTTTCATTCTAGCCCCATTATTTCAGCATCAGTCTAGGAATACATACATGGAAATACACTATGTTCCTTTTTTCCTATTCATGCATCTACTTGAATTAGAATAATTTGATCTAAAGATTGCTAGCCTAGTATTCCTTATACAATTTTAAATTACAAATAAACAGTTTTCTGATCACTAGCTGTTTACATTAAAAACACTTTTAAAAAGCATATCTTTATTCCTTGCTTCTGTTTTTAAAGAAGTTTTGTTTCTGCATTTAGTCTGTATTGATTCTCTGACTAGTCTCCTTTTAAGAGCAATGCTTCTGTATTGTATGCCACTTTGGCTATTTCTGCAAAAATTCAGTTAGCTCATTTTAAAATAATGAGTTGTACTGAATACATCACAAACTATCGGGAAAGTATTAGCTGTTGGATTCACTCTAAAGTAGTTTTTCTCAATCTTGGCAACTCTAAGGTGTGTGGACTTCAACTCCCAAATTCCCTAGCCAACATGAGTAGTAGCTGGGGAGTTCTGGGAGTTGAAGTCAAAGCATCCTAAAGTTGCCAAGGTTGAGAAAAACTACTGTAAAGACAAATGGAAAACTCTTTTGCAGTGCAGCTTTGTGTTGCGAAGTATTAAGGGTTAAGGCTTGGGAAACAGTTGGTAAGAAAGATACAGGCTTGTATATTGTATTTGAATGATAGATATCTACACAGATGAACTACAAACAACTGCATGACAAAGTAGCATTTGGTGCATTGAAAGATCTGCAAGAAATACTATTTGTCTACAAGCAAGAATTGGTGGGACCATAAAATAGACACCATAATTAAAAGAAGAGGTAGGTAAAGTGCACTGGAATCTTAGAAGTCTGGTTAATGGATGTTGTAGTATACAGAGATAGCAGAATAGAAGAGAAAGAACTGGAGACAATCACAACATACGAAGGCCTACAAACAGAAGTAAAACGACTGTGTCAAAAGAAAGCAAATATAGTACCAATAGTGATTGGTGCCTTAGATACAACCTCAAAACATTTAGAACACCAGTTGAACACCATCGGCATTGACAAAATCACCAGTCAGTTGCAAAAAGGAGCTTTATTTGGAACAGTTTCCATCTTGCAACAACACTTTTATACCATCAAATAACATCTGCTTATCCCAGATCCTTGAGAAGGATGCAGCAGGAGGATAAAATGCCAAATCCAGTGTAAAGATTTGGCTGACTGTGCGACAAACAATAGTAATAGTAATACATTGTTGGCAAGAAAGAAAGAAAAGGTATGAATAATGAATGTGGTGGTACCTAGAGTCAGCAGGGTAGAAGAGAAAGAACTGGAGAGAATAGGAAAAATAGTAAGACCTGCAAATACCGGTAGTAGAATGACTGTGGCAAAAGGAAACAAAGACAATAGTAATAGGTGCCTCGGGTGCAATCCCAAAACATCATGAGCATCACTTGAACACCATTGGCATTGACAAAATCACTGTCAGTCAATTGCAAAAGGCAGTTTTACTTAGAACAAGTTACATCGTGCAACAATACCTCTAACACCATCAAAACCCAGTGTCTGCTTCTTCCAAGTCCTTGGGAAGGGCTTGATAAGTAGGATAAAAATGCCAGATGCAGTCTAAACTTTCAGTTGACTGTATGGCCAACCATAATAAAAATACCCAGAAAAGAAGTTTCTTGAATGAATCTAATAATGAAATAAAATAAAGTGAATTCACCAATAAAGTGAATTCAAGATAGCATTAAAAACACACCACAGTACTTAGGAGATCTTTAAACTTGTTTACAGTTATAGAAAAACAAGATTCCTAAAATATATTTTTGCAAGTCAGTCTTTAGCAATTTTCTCAGAAAAAAATAGCAATTTTTCTGAGAAAATTAGTGAACAAAACACTAAGATGTAAATCTCTTTGGTATCCCCTTCTCACATAAAATACTGATTTTAATATCTATTTGTCCATTATATATTCAAAATCCAACAGACTAAATTAACATTATTGTAAGTCATTTTTTGTAACACTGTGAAAGAAAACTTTTAAATCACTGCAATACTTTTTAAAGCCATTAGGTGGTACTATAAACATGCAAAAGAAGACTGCCAACAACTTAGTTTATCTACCTTTTTATTTATTGGAGCACAATTGTCCAGACCACAGCTATTTAAGCTAAAATAGGACCTGAATTAAACGCGACCTAAGTTTATTATTTTGGACATTTATCAAAATGAAACGTATATTATGTACTCTTTGGTCTATGGCAGTCTAACTAAGAAATAAAAAATAAATACGAAGAAATAAATTATTCTCTATATTCAGTAGGCCAGTTATTTAAACGTTTTTAACTCCAAGGATTCTGTTGAGACAGTGCAAACATAAAATCTGAGCCAACATCCCTGGATTCCAGGCTGGAAATTCAAAATACATTGAATTGGAACTATTGCTAGTTCTTTTCCTTCCCCTCCCCGCCGTTCTACAATGCCTATAAAAACCCTCTGAGCAGCAATTAAATATGATTGCACTTGACACTGTGCAATGAAGAGCTTAAAATGACAAACTCCTAAGGAAGCCTTAGCTCAGCTTTTCCCTTATGCCCAGCCCAATTGTGTGGAGATCATGAGGATAACAGTCATAGCTCATCAAGAGTGCTTGTGAAGGGGGGGGGGGAAACTGTTTTTGTTAATCCTGATTATTCCTGTAAAGGAGCCATGATGAAACTATTAACCAGCAGCTTCATTTAATCCTTGCAACTTTATCACCTATAATGCATGTATCAGTGATGTTATCCTGGAACAACGCATCATATGAAATGCTGCAGATTATTGTTATTGCTGGATTTTCTCCATCTGTTAAGTTGCCTTGATTGATTATAAGCCATTAAGTCCCCAACCTTGTCCTCTGTCTTTTGTCTTTCATCTTTCCCAGCGTTAGAGTCTTCTCCAGAGAGCTGGGTTTTTTGCATAATGTGTCTGAAGTCGGATAATTTGAGCCTGGTTATTTGTGCCTCGAGTAAAAAGTCTGGGTTGAGTAGTAGCACTAATTAACTGTTTTTATATTACTCAGTCCTCAATGCTCTTTTTTCCTGGGAGTAAGCCTCTCTGAACTCAACCAGATTTATTGTAGTCCTGGGTAAAATTGTGCTGTGTATAAGTTTCTTTGCAGTAAACATGAATGGGGTATTTTACTGCAAAGGCATAATTTGGTTCCCTTTTTTGACTTCACAATAAAATGACTCTTTTTTTTTACTTTTTTTTTAACCTTTTTTCCCCATTCTACATTGCTTTGACAGATCACAGGGTTGATTCCATCTGTAAAAGGCTAGCATTCCCTCTCCCTGCTCCCTCTGTGTGTGTGTGTGTGTGTGTGTGTGTGTGTGTCTACAAAACAAAACTCGTCTTCACCTTAGCTCAGTTTATTCTGCATTGCTCTTAAGGACAATAACAAACTTGTTAGATAGGCAGCATTTAGCAAGTTATTCAAACAAAGTCTGGGTTTAGGACAAGGACCTAAAGTTAAATGAATGGCCACAGCCAGCGACTGCTGCTGCCAGAGACAAGATGCGGAGTTTGGAGCTTTTTCATCCAGCAGATCGAGCAGTGTAAGCTTTCCTGGGGAATCGCTGTTAGTTGAGGGAGAGCTGTCTGAGGCAGTCTCGTGCTGCTGTGCTTCTCCTTCTGCAGCCAGTTTAAAAAAAACGAAGAACCGAACGAATGAGTCCCACCCACTCCAGGTTTGCTTTCTCAAAGCCATATTCCTTTAAGATGATGTAATAGCAATTTCCCTGGATGGTTTCTTCCCTGCACCGCTGAAACAACAGCATCTGAACTGCACTGGGAACTGTGGAACCACCCAGCTCAGCAACCAGAGCTGCAGCTTAGGTAGTGAAAGCACCAGGAGCAGCTTCCCTGGGCAGCCTTTCAAACCTGCTGCAGGTTTGCACTCTCAGCCTAGCTGAGGACATGAGAGGCTCTCTGTGGAGAGTGATGGAGAAAGGGACCGCTCTGGGATGGTACCCCTGAAAGATGCCTGGGGTGTTCTCAGCATCTGGGCTTTCTGCAAGTCATCAAAACCAAATTCTCTGCCCTCCTAAAGGATCCTGACTTTGGGATTTATGTTGTTTTGCCTGTTCTGCCTCGTCTCTTGCTACACGGCTCTATTTCTCTTCAGTGCCTATTCCTGGTTAACTTTTGCATGTGTGGGTTTAAGTCTTAACTTCTGCCTGGATCTTGCCAAATGGACTCAGCTTATCTTCCCTGAGCCTTTTCCCGTTTGGATTTGCTGCTTCTCTAGTTCCAACCTACCACAACCACGATGTTGCTTCTGGAGCTGCTTAGAAAATGTTGTTGCTTCCTCTCAGAAGAACTGCATGCAGCAGCGTAACCAAGGTAAGGAGATTCTCATCTCCTTTAAATGAGAATCGTGGGCAACATGAAATGTGCAGGGATCAGTTAATGCCTTTTCTGACAGGCAAAGAAATCCAAAGGAACAAAAAAAGAGAAAAAGGATACAATAAGCAAATGTTCCCTTTAAAAGGGTGACTTGTGGAGCTTTCGTAACTCAAATGCTTTTTGTTCTTTCAATCTTTTTCTCCATGCATAGGGGGATAATGATTTTCTATTTTTCTTCTTATTCAACAGGCTTGTGAATAACAGGGATCGTAGGTTGATCATACTGTTTTGGGCTTTAGTGGAAGATTATTTGATTGCATCTTGTGACCTGAGCTTTCTTCATCCACCAGTTTTTATGACCACCCTTTCTAGAAAAACTGAAAACAAAAACCAATTCCACATCTTCCTTTCCATTTTTCCCTCCCTACCATCCCACAGTTACCAGGCTCCTTAAATGTTAGGAGATCCTTGGGGGAACGGATCTCGGCACCTTGTTGAAACCTTGGGTGTCAGTGGGAGCTCTGCCATAACTTTTGGTTGGTTGGTTTGAAAGTACCATGGCCTTGAGTGGAAACTGCAGAACTTACCTCCCTCCTAGAGAACAAGCAACTGCTGCACATCCCTTCCCAGAGGTGATAGAACTGAATGTGGGGGGCCAGGTTTACTTCACTCGCCTCTCCACGTTAACAGGCCTTCCTCACTCCCTGCTTTGGAAAATGTTCACCTCCAAAAAAGAGACAGCCAATGACCTGGCCAAAGATTCCAAAGGAAGGATTTTCATTGACCGAGATGGCTTCCTATTCCGTTACATTCTGGACTATCTCAGGGACAAGCAGGTGGTCCTGCCCGACCATTTTCCAGAGCGAGGAAGGCTCAAGAGGGAAGCCGAGTACTTTCAGCTTCCAGATTTGGTCAAACTCCTGACGCCAGATGAGATCAAGCAAAGCCCTGATGATTATTGCCATAGTGACTATGAGGAGGTTTCCCAAAGCAGTGACACAAGAATATGCGCCCCTTCATCTCTCATGACCTCGGATAGGAAGTGGGGCTTCATTACCATTGGCTACAGAGGTTCATGCCCCATGGGCAGAGAGACCCAAGCAGATGCCAAATTCAGAAGAGTCCCGAGGATTTTGGTTTGTGGCAGGATTGCTCTAGTCAAAGAAGTTTTTGGAGAAAGTTTGAATGAAAGCAGAGACCCAGACCGAGCTCCTGATAGATACACTTCTAGGTTCTACCTGAAGTTCAGGCACCTGGAACGGGCTTTTGATATGTTGTCAGAATGTGGATTCCACATGGTAGCCTGCAATTCCTCTGTGACGGCTTCTTTTGTCAATCAGTACACTGATGATAAAGTGTGGTCCAGCTACACAGAATATGTCTTTTATCGTAAGTACAATTGATGTCTGATATTGGTTCAGTTTGCTTGAAGTCTGTTTCTTTTGAGGGCCCCCTTTCTAGTTCATACGAAACTCACCGTCTATGCTTTTAATTTGAGTTTTTATTCTAGGAAAACAGGGTCCAAGGGGGATAAGTTTAGAACAAGTCTTTTCGGCACAGATTGACTGTAAATTCAGGGGTACGATCTTGGCTAGGTGGCAGCACAGACTGCCAGAATTTCTGGATCCTCCTTATGTCCAACCCACATTCAAAGACAAATACAGAGACGCTACTATCTCTTTTATGTTAACTATTAATTGGATTGTCTGATGTGTTATCTGAGAATTCACTTAGTAGAATCAGGGCTCACAAAAAGGGACTGCTGATTTAATTACAGCAAATTTTCAAATGTGATTTAATGTGGGTGTTTGGAATAATCACGCCCAGTCAGCAAAAGCATCTGTCAACAATTTAACTTGCTTTCATGCAGAGGAAGGAAGTAAAAATCTACTCATTCCATCCCTTTTCCAACAGGATCCTTTTTCTTAAAAATAAATATTTTAAAATAGTAACTGGTTGCTGAAGAATGACATTCCAATAATAATTCTGACATAAGGATCATTGCTATTTTGCTGACTTTTTAAGGTGTCTCATTAGTTATAGTATCTGATGTAATGTTTTGCTATTTCTGAACATTCTGCTATTTTTTTTCTGACAACAATATAGTTGTATTCGACTACCGTACAAGTTCTTGCGTAGATTTGATCCTCATCAAAATAAGATTTTTAGTTTATGTGAACACCAATATGAAATTGAATTGCTTTTCCCTGTTACTCTACATTTAAATGAGAGCTTATAGTAGTTTTGAAAAGTAATACAGACATTGCAATGTTGCTCTTATTGTGGTTCAGTAATAAATGCTAATACTTGAATTAGTGACTTAATTGGAAATGTAATTTATAGGGATGCTTATGTTAGGAAACTTTATGGCATGTTTTATATTAGAATACTTGATGTGCTGTAATGTTAATTTATTTAAAACACTTTTTTTTTGCTAAAATCCTCTGATCCACCCTATTTTAAAAAATAATGGACAAAAACAATGTTAACTATATATGATTGTACAAGGACAAAAACAGAATGTTAGCTATATATGATTGTACATGGTTGATTATTTTTGCGTGTTTTAGAAGAGCTGGATTTCTTCTTTGTACTTATATTAGGAAAATGAGAAAACATTCGAGATTGCCAATTTGTAGTTAAAATCAATGATATTCATGCTGTTAATTAGCTTCTCGTTTTCCTTTTGGATTGCTGTTTAAATTTTAGTATTTTCTTTTTCTGGTTTTTTTTAATATTGAGGTTTTTTTTAATCTATATGAAACATTGGTCATCAGGGGCCTCAAAGTATGGTGATGACTAAATCTTATCATCAGATTCAGAAGATGAAGTATTGGTGTCGGAACAATGTCTCAATGCCAATTAACAAAGGCTGAAATCCTATTAAATGGAAATAGATTGCACTGCTGGCTGGCTCATAGGTCCATGATTTGCATAGGTCTATGATTCTGGATGATGTATACTCCTGTCCCTCAAAAACAACAACAACAAAAGTCCCCTAGCTTTGATGTACCATTGGATTCATCTCTGTCATTCAGAATAGCAGCAGTGGCCCAAAGTCCATTTGGTCAGCTCTGGCAGATTTAACAGTTCTGATCTCCCTGAATCCTGAACAGGAGTGTCTCCAATGATCCATATTTTGGTAATTTTCCATTTAGATTATTCACAATACATCAAGGGATCTGCATGCAATGGGTTCCAGAAAATGATTGCAAAGTTGCAGTTGATACCTTACTTGGAACACTTTTTGACTAGAACATTTTGAGGCTAAACTGGTAGAGCAACATTAAAACTCAATAACATTATTTTTAAAAAGATTTCAAGATTTTAATGATGTACAGGGGTTTCAACAGTTTAGGAACTCATACCAAGGGTAATCCTCTTATAGTATGGTATGTACATTGGGAGGTAGTGATGGTGGTATTAGCAGCAGGATTGTTAAGTATGTATATTGTATTATACATGGGCGCAAGAGATGACTATTTCTGTTATGGCATCTATAGCTATAGTACATTGGTTGCACGAGAGTTTCAGATATTAACACCAAATCTTAAAATGGCTCAGAACCCAAATATCTGAAAGATCACTTCTTCCAATACCAGTACATCAACAAAGAGACAGCTGCTTGTGATCCAAAAGTCTAGTGGCTGGGAGTAGATACCATAGTAGCACTTCGTTTATGGAACTCTCTTAAAGGAAATATTTCATTCACAGCATATCACCCAGGCATATTTCTATAGATGATTTTATTTATGTTTTTGTTTTTGAGCTTGTTTGTTTTATACAAAAAACAAAAGCTTCTCTGAGATAAAGAACGATGCTTATATAAGTAAGATTTACTTATTAATAAATTTCATAATGCCCTTTCTGTTTAAATGTTAAAAGTGGTCATTCTCTTGCCCCATCCTTTGAAATTCGTGACTTGTAAAACAAATAATTGTTTTGATAAGTTTTTGCACTGCTCTCACGCACAAACCAGCATGGTATAGGCTTGCACTTTTGGATGTTTGGTACTATAGTTCACATCATCATTGATGATTGATGGTGCTAGTGTTGCAACTTGTCACTTGGTGTCATGAAATAAATGGGCTTTCTCTGACTGATCTATCTCCCTCCAAGTCATCAATGCAAGGATGTAGTCATACTTGGATTTAATACATAAATCCACATAATTTTCTTCATTTTTATTTTTCCTTACTCTTACGTATATCCCTCTTTTCCTCTACGGCTCTTAAGGTAGCATATCTGTGTTGACCTCACAATTTATCTGTACAATGATAATATGTAATAATGGTTGAGATATAGGGACTAAGTTTTAGTAGTTCAGAGGGTTCCATCTGAGAACCCTAATCCCAGCCTAAATCTCTAAACCATGGGTCTCTAAACTTGGCAACTTTAAGACTTGTGGACTTCAACTCCCAGAATTCCTCACCCAGCTTTGTTGGCTGATCAAATCTGGGAGTTGACGTCCACAAGTCTTAAAGTTGCTAAGTTTGAAGACCCCTGCTCTAAGCACTCAATCATTAAATCTGGGTCTCCCTAATCCCAGCCTAATTCTCTAAGCACTCAATCATTCATTGGACAAGGAACATTTTATAACATTTTATAACAATCATAATTGTTGGGAAACTTTTCAGTTAAGTCTCAGACTGGGAGTCATAGTACAGAACCCGTATTGATCATGTTTATTGATGACTTGTATGAGAACTGGGATATAGTGGTGGTACATTTGTTCTGGTTCTCCTTTATCTTTCAGCAACTTTTGATACTATTGACCGTGGTATCTTTCTGGACATAATGTGGAGATCAGGAGTGGGAGGCACAGTATTGGGTTTCTTCTTTTTTTCACAGCTGGTTTTAGTTGATGTTGGTGTTGACTGGCAGGAGTGGTTGCAACTGAGGCCCCTTATGTGTGGGTGCCATAAGACTTGATGTTTGTATCATCAATATGCTATCAATATCCTGTTCCTTGGGATGATTAAGTGCTATTTGTTTGGATTTGGATGAGAAGAAGCAGACTTAAACTCCACCCTGGAAAGACCAAGTCACTTTATGTTTTGTATTATCAAGCCTTGACTATTTTTAATTCTGAATAGGATGATGCCCCTTCAGATACAACTAGTATGGAATTTGGGGATGTCCTAGATTCAAAGCCCCTACTTAAAGAGCAGGTGACTGCTGTTGCTGGGGTGGGGTGAGGTCTGCTGAAATACATTTGGTGTGACAGTCACATCCTTTCTTGGACTGGGAGTACAATCCAATGGTCAATCACATCTTCGTCAACTTTTATGTGGACTATTGCAATGTGCAAGGTTGGGATGTCATTTGGAAGCTGCAGCTGATCCAGAACAGTGGTGTGGACAGAGCTGTTATCCATGTGGGCAATCGCTTCCTAGTCAGCTGCCAAGTCCAATTAAAGGTGCTGGTTGTGATCTATAAAACCCTTCTTGGCATATTTATCTGAGGGACCACCAGTCTTCTATTCATTCTGCCTATCCAATAAGATCTGACGAAGTGGATATGCTCCAGGTCCCATCTTTAAATCAGTGTCATCTGATAGAACTTAGGTGGTGTACCTTTATTCTATCTGATTTCCCTTCTGGAATACGATCCTTGCAAAGGTTTGAGTAGTGCCAAACCTGCTGTTTTGGAAGACTTAGCTGTTCGCCCAGGTGCTAGGCAACGTGAGCTGCTGTGACAATTTTATTAATGTGTTACGCCTAGTTATCCATTTCCCTTATTTCTATTGTTTTGGATTCTTTTTATATCTCATATGCCACCCAGAGTTGCTCTGAGTTGAGCGGCCCATACATCACATTTATCAATCAGTCAATAAATTAATAATCAGAATGGGATTTGAGGGTCATAAAAAATGCTGTAGGCTGCTCATCCTTGTAGATTAGAGAAGTATATGAAAGGCTGCTGCTTGTTTATTTGTTGAGAAGAATTATAAAATTCTAAGCCTCAATATCAGTTTCTGGGCACCAATAATTCTGTTGTAGTTTAAAGGTTTGCTGACTCAGCATTCCAATTCCAAATGAACTCGATGTTTGTCAGGACTGAAGAGTTAAACGCTTTTATCATGCTCTATTTATTGACAAATTGTGGATGGACACTATACACTCATTTATATATTGCCTTGAGATGAGGCCATTCCAATTTTCAGGGTGGGTTGAACATTGACATTCTGGTTTAAGTGTTATCTTAGTACTTCATACTTCTTAAACAGAAGACAGATTCATGTTGGCCATTTTATATGTTAATGACTGTATCCCTTTCTGGCTCCATGGACTGACAGTGGTGGCGACAGCTGGTGGCAGTGGCAGCGGGAGCTGGCGGAGGGGATGGTTTCCAGCATGTAATCTAATCAGTCTTAATGTACCTTTTCACTCAACTGATAATATTTGCTACATTAAAAAAAAAAAAAAAATCTATACTATTCTTGTAGTCTTATTTTGAACCGAACAGTACCTAGAAGATATACTGTATGACATGGTATCTCACAAGGCAACATCTAAGGCAGGGGTGTCAAACTTGATTTCATTGAGGACCGCATCAGAGTTGTGTTTGACCTCGGAGGCCTGGGCGTGTGTGGACAGGGTGGGCATGGCTAGGATGGGATGACCAGCTCGACGTTACTTGTGTCGGAACGCCTGTGGTAGCCCGAGTGCTCTGCCAGTGAAAACGGGCTCCCGAGCTCCATTTTCGGCTGTGATGGCCTCTTGCAACCCTCTGCCAGTGAAAATGGAGCTCGGGAAGGCCACATGTGGCCCTCCTGAGCTCTGTTTTCGCTGCCAAAGGCACTGTGGGCCAGTTCTTCATGGTTTTCAGGGTAGCCCCATGGGCCAGATCTAAGCAACCCATGGGCCAGATCCGGCCCGTGGGCCTTGAGAATGACACCCCTGATCTAAGGGATCAATCTGGTCTATTAGACCAGACTAGAACTGCCTACTGTACTTAGGAAGGAGCAGGATCATTGTAGAACAGTGCCTTTAACCCCAAACTCTTGCAGACAATCCAGAAGGATGCTATGAACAATGGCATCACAGGCTGCACTTCCTCTATCCAGCTTCCACAAAAGGTCCAGAGGATCAATTTAGTTCATATTTAAAGAAATTTAACATGCTAGAGACAGCTAGGTTTTACTCTGATCAGTGGATCCAAATTTTATTTTATTTATTTTATTTTATTTTGAATTTGTATACCGCCCTTCTCCCTGAGGACTCAGGGCGGTGAACAGCCAAGTAAAAACATCAAGTACAAATATTAAATTGATTTATTCTTGTTTATATAATATGTGGACCCTCAGAAATTTGGCTCCTATGAAATCAGTGGGTGTCACAAGAACCCACTCTTTGGACAGGACTTTGATGCAAAGCAGGAAAAGCTAGCTGGATCAGGAGATCTGAAGACATAACAAAGTCCATATCCAGGCTCCAACCCAAAGTTAAGTCAAGAGTCCCTTGAATCAAAACTTCCCAATTTGAGAATTCATGAAACAGGCACCTCTTGAACCCCATTCTCCTGAGAAAGGCCCCTTGTTAAGTTTCCTGAGAGTCTCCCAAATTGCATACCAATTTTGTCCAGGGGAATGTTTTATCCTGCCCTGAGTCAGATGTTAAGACTCCTGAACCAGGGAGAGTGTGTGTGAAATCCATTAACCTGGATGAATTTTTGTGACAGAATGATGCTGGTGAAGTGCTGATGAAGTGCCTGTGGTAGAATTAAGAGGTCACTGCACAGAGATCTTGCTGTTAAAAGTAGTATCTTTTCCTAGGGGAAAATGTTGTTTTCATTATTTTTTATTTATTAAATATGAACGCCGCCCAAGTCTCAATGCCTCTTGTTCCATATGAGATTCTCTCTTACCCCTTCCATGGGTTCATGAATGCACATAACCAATGGCAACTTAGGATAAAATATCACTTCCCATCTCGCCAATGTATGCAAAGCAACACCAGGGAGTGGTACATTTGCTCAAGCAATTATACCTGGATACATCATACACGCTGCTGCATAATATTTGATTTTTGCTGAGATGCATCTTTGATAGGAATATTTTTGAATCCCCTCTTGGACATCCTAGAATTTTATTTTGAAAATGTAGAGAATGGTAAAAGCCCCTTAACATCAAATTTCAAAAACTCTGAGGACCAATAAAACTGACAGCTGGTTTTCTAATGGGACATTCCAGCTTCTTTACAGCTGCATATCCATAATTATTTAATTAGAGCTGCCAACTGTGCCTCTATAAGCATTAATTCATCAAGCTGTTGAGTTTAGGTTAATGGCCCGAAACAGTGGGAGGTATTTCTAAAGCAACTAGTTAGCAAAGACATTCTTTCCGATCAATTTAGGAACCTCCTATCCAGATGCACAGAGAAGATAAACATCTGATTGAAAGATTTCTTACTTTTCAAAGGAGAAGAGAGAAACCATTTTTATTATGTAAAATCCTTCTTTTGTGAATTTTTGAAGGCGGAAATACTGCATCCCTCATTCCCAATATTCAGATGGATTAAGAAAAGCTATCGATTAAGTGACTGTGCAGATGTCTGGGGAGCAGCACAAAAGGGAGAGAGAGATCCTGTTTCTCTTCATGAAGGAGACAGGAAAATGCCCCCAATTCCTGTGGGGGACTTGTGTTTGCTTGTACTTGCAGATGCCACTAAAGGCAGCCAGCACAGCAAAGCTATTTCTGCTTTGCTGGGTGAATGGTGATAAAGTAGATGCTGGGAAGCAAAAGCAAATCCATTCTGCATGTTCAGGGCAACTGGGCTGTGCTCCAGTTTTAAACTAGGCTGGTTAAAGATTGTGGCTCTGTGTGTGTGTGTGTGTGTGTGTGTGTGTGTGTTGAACAGACCTGTGGATTACAGTCTCTTTGTACAATAAAGGTTGAAACAGAGGATTTTGTGCTTCCTGTTAAATGAATCACTGGTCCAGCTTTCTCTGGATTGAGTAGATTTCCTATTAATTCTTTATGTGCCTCCCCCTTCTGTTTTGCTCTTCATTTTATCTCCTTTTTCATGAGAAGAAGTGCATTTTGCCTCTTTCCCCCTTTTCAGTGTTCAATATGCCACTTTGTTTTTGTTAGTTTCAAAGTCATGTCGAACCCATCATGACCCCATGGACAATGTTCCTCCAGGCCTTCCTGTCCTCTACCATCCTCTGGAGTCCATTTAAGCTCACACCGACTGCTTCAGTGACTCCATCCAGCCACCTCGTTCTCTGCCATCCCCTTCTTCTTTTGCCCTCAATCGTTCCCAGCATTAGGCTCTCTTCCAGTGAATCCCTCCTTCTCATTAGGTGGCCAAAGTATTTGAGGTTCATCTTCAGGATCTGGCCTTCTAAAGAGCAGTCAGGGTTGATCTCCTCCAGGACTGACCAGTTTGATTGCCTTGCAGTCCAAGGGACTCGCAAAAGTCTTTTCCAGCACCATAGTTCAAAGGCCTCAATTCTTTGGCACTCAGCCTTTCTTATGGTCCAACTTTCACAGCCATACATTGCAACTGGAAAAACCATAGCTTTGACCATACGGACTTTGTTCGCAGGGTGATGTCTCTGCTTTTTAGTATGCTGTCTTGGTTCTCTACAATTTCTCTAAAATCTGCTCTCGATATACAAAATTGTGGCATAGTGAAGATGCAGGTTAGTTGTTGATGTGAGTGAGGATATCGCCAGTTCCAAATGTGAATGCATTCTGGAAAATTTCTGTATGGGGGGGTCTCTCCCTATCAATTGCTTTTACCATCTCTATTCTTCCTGGTGCAGGTAGAAGGCTGCACCAACAGCCTTAGTAGTGTTGCTCTGAGCAGCACAGACTAACTTTGATTTTGATTTCCAACAATGCCTTGGCATGATGCCAAGCTAATACTATTGTGGAATAGTCAAGTGATGCCATATAATCTGGCAACCCAGATTAAAGTTCTGGGCTGGAAAAAGTGGAGTCCAAAAAGTTTTTCAGCAAGAGCTTTACAAGGAGCTGTGGAACATCCCCACAGTATTAAAAAATGCAGATTAATATGGGAAATGGGTGAAGCAGACTCATAAATCAAGACATGTGCTCCAGACCAAAAATGAGTTCCCTTTCTTTATCTTAGTTTACATTTTCCATCACTTAGGAAAGGGAAAATGAAACAGTCCAAAGAGAGGCTAAAAACCAGTGGTGAAATCCAATCCTTTTTACTACTGGTTCTGTGGGTGTGGCTTCGTGTGCGTGGCAGGGGAAGGATACTGCAAAATCTCCATTCCCATACCACTCCAGGGGAAGGATGCTGCAAAATCTCCATTCCCTCCCCACTCCTGGGGGAAGGATATTGCAAAATCTCCATTCCCACTCTACTCTGGGGCCAGCCAGAGATGGTATTTGCTGGTTCTCCGAACTGCTCAAAATTTCCATTACCAGTTCTCCAGAACCTGCCAGAAGCTGCTGGATTTCACCCCTGGCTAAAACAATGTAATACTTTAAAGGGGGGATTGTGATGGTTCAATGGTTAAAGACACTGAGCTTTTCAGTTGAAAAGCTGACAGCCTAGGTTCGATACCCGAGCACTGCACAATGGGGTGAACTCCTGTTCCTGTTTTAGCTCCTGCCCACCTAGGAGTTTGAAAGCACGCAAATGCGAGTTGGTTAATAGGTACCACTTTGGTGGAAAGATAACAGAGTTCTGTGCGCCTTTAGTGCATAGCCATGTTGGCCACATGACCATTTCCTTGGCCAAGAAATGGAGATGAGCACCACACCCTAGAATTAGACACAACTGGATAGGGAAATCTTTATCTTTTACTTTAAAAGAGATTTGATGAGGCTCAACCAAATGATCACTGTGGAATCCATCTTCCAAAAGCCTTATTATGCCCCCCCCCAATATGCTCTTTTAAAAGGGAATAAGGCAAAGGGAAAAATAAGGCTGCCAATGATTAGAGGTGGCAAAGGTATCCTAGTTCCAAGATGAACGAACCTCCCCTATGAATGCTAGTTTCAAAGACAGGTCCAAAAATGCATAAAGTAATTTAGGATGCACATGGTTAGCTATTGTGAGAAAGGGAATGCAGGAATAAATGGATTTGTTTTTTCTGTTCTTCACATTCATACTCTGCCACTCACCTAATGAGTCCAGACACACCTGTACATAAATTTATCCATAATACCTGGAGACACTTTTTGAAGTATATAGAAGCTCCTTTTAAAAAAAAAAGTGATGGATATTATTTCAGGCTTGTCTTAGCTTCATGACCACATCTATAAAAATTCTGTGTAACTGGTTTTAAAAACAACAACAAAAAAACTTCAGGACATCCATGGCTGTGGGGTGTAAATTAATTAACAGGCTTTCCAAGCCTTTAAAATGACTAGCTACTTTGATTCGTTATTCAACCCCTAAGGAGATGGCCCCATTTTTCACCTTACTTTTCAACAAAATGCATTTGGCTTGTTCATTCCACTGCTCAAATCTTCTGTGAATACGAAGAAATAGTTACGGTATACTCATCAAAAGTGCAGAGGTTCCAGGGAAAATACATTCTCTGCTTAAGGAGAATCATAACGTGACAAACGCATGAGCCACCATCCCAAATGCTTGTGGGGACAGATTCGCCTTTGAGTCCTCCCTCAGCATGGCTGGAATGTCAGCATAATATCATAGCAATAGCACTTAGACTTATATACTGCTTCACAGTGCTTTTACAGCCCTCGCTAAGCAGTTTACAGAGTCAGCCTATTGCCTCCAATAATCTGGGTCCTCATTTTTACTGCCCTCGGAAGGATGGAAGGCTGAGTCAACCTTAAACCGGTGAGATTTGAACTGCAGAACTACAGCTAGCAGTCAGCTGAAGTAGCCTGCAGTGCTGCACTCTAACCACTGCGCCATCTTAGCTCTTTAGGTCATGATAATATCATGATCTTTAAAAAAAAATGACATAGTCACCTGGCCCTGTACTTTGATTGTGGCATTTGATTGTGGTTTGTTTTGGTAGACTGCAAGTCAGTTCATCACCTTATCAAACACCTTGGAAAGTACAGTGTGTGGGTATACGTGCCTAGACAAACTTATTCCATGCACACATAGGAATAAACTTACAAGGTATGGCTAAACAGTAGTGAAAACGCACGAGATAATATAGAGCTTTGAATCCATTAAGCACATTTTATTCCTGCTGATATATTCAGATGCAGATGCAGGGTTCGGATATCTAGGAGGTCAAGTTTTACAACTTTCGCGGAAAAAAAAATGTTACGAATAATGGCAGAAAAGCATTTTCACATATACTTTACCAAGGTCTGTATGCCACCTAGTTAAAGGAATGGAGTTCCATTAATTCAAACTTTGTTGTGAAATAAAGGTTTAGAAGGAATATGAAATCCTATCTACAGTACATTGTTCCAGAAACCTTTTGGTATTTTCTTTAATTTGCATAGGCATCCTTCAGTCTCAAGAGACTATGGTATTGTGCTCTGGAAAGAGGTCCTAAAACAGCATTTAGTGTAACTAAAAAGGCCAATTCGAGAGTGGCAATCCCTTCCACACTGAGGGCAGATACATTCTGTCCCCTGCCCAGCCCCCAGATTTCACTGGTTCCAGGACTGCCTCTTGGCCTCAGCCTGCCGAACAAGTGTCTCTTTGAACTGAAGAAGGCCATGCTGCGTCTTTAGCCTCCAAGCTGAACAATTGGAGGTCAAGGTTTCCCAGTTGTTAATGTCCATTCCCAGGGCCTTTAGGTCTCTCTTGCAGATATTCTTATATCGCAGCTGTGGTCTCCCTCTGAGGCGCTTTCCCTGCGCTTTCCATACAGAAGATCTTTCAGAATCCAACCATCAGCCATTCTCACGACATGCCCCAGCCAGCATAGACATCGCTGTTTCAATAGTGTATACATGCACAAATTCTAGCACATTCCAAGACTGCACTATTTGCAACTTTGTCCTGACAGGTGATGCCAAGAATACATTGGAGACAGTGCATATGAAAAGTATATGAAAAAACCTCTCTCCTGCCATGCGTAGAGGGTCCAAGACTCACTGCAGTACAAGAGTGTGCTCAGGACGCAGGCTCTATAGACCTGGATCTTTGTATGTTCCATCAGCTTCTTATTCAGCCTTACTCTCTTTGTAAGTCTGGAAAATGTAGTGGCTGCTTTACCAATATGTTTATTCAGCTCAGTATCTAAAGAGAGAGTGTCAGAGATAGTTGACCCGAGGTATACAAAGTCATGGACAACCTCCAGTTCTTGTGCAGAGATTGTAATACAGGGAGGTGAATCCACGTCCTGACCCATGACTTGTGTTTTTTTTTTATATTTCTTTAATAACTTCATAATAATAGCGACCTATGTTCCTTTCCATAGGCATGCTTACCTAGTGCAGTTCTGTTGAAAAGGTGAAAAACAGAAAAAGAAGATATTATGTTCTTCGGAAAAGAACATAATCTACTTGTCAAACATTCTCAAACCTGCATATTCATAGAGGATTGCAATGTAATTCAGCCCCTGTGATCTTCGTAATATGCAGTTTTATGTGAGATATGGGTGAATGATTTATTACCTATGTGCATTCTCGGCTTGGCAGAATTTGAAATTGCCTATATTGACCATTGGGATTTATGCACTCCATCATTTATTTATCTCATGACGATTCAAAAATGTAAAACAAAGTTTAGAGTTAGTCATCTTATTTTCTAAGTGAACTACCGTGCAGAGTTTCTTTCTTTTCTTTAATATATCACTGATTGCAGAATTACTTACTTAACCCTATATAAACAATATACAGACATGGGTATTATTTTCTAGATACGCTATGAGCAGTTGGCAGCCTTGACAGTGCTGCACAATGAAGACTGAAACGTGCCATAGGGAAGTGGAGCATTGTGTGACTGTGGGAAGATGCTCCTGAAATAGTTTGTGCCTGGAATAGTGTTCTGCTTGCTTTAGACAAGAGGTGGGCATCTAGCAGGCCTTATCTACTTTTATGTTGCTTTAAGTATCCACCTCCGAAAACTGAAGTGACTGTTTCCCATCATAGTACAGTCCCTAAAATAAAATAAAAATAAAGCAAATAAACCCCTCCCCAAACTCCTAAAAACCCAGCCTCAAATTCATGGTTGACTCCACCTATCTATCCTCCAAATTAAAAGATAAAAACACTGATGCTAATTATTATAACATATGATAGTAATTAATTAGGATATGGTCGCCAAAGTAGGAGAGAGTTGGGAAGATTTTTGATTGTTTCTTAAGTGGACTTCTTTAATATGGAGGTGGCAGCTACATTTTTAGTTAGAAGCATCTTGAGATCTCCAACTGCCTTTTTAATAGGTCCAGTTATTATCTAAAAGCAAAGCACATTTTGAAGTTATTGCGCTGTGCAGTAGATGACACAAACTGCTGATTGTTCTAAAATGTAATGATTTCTCATGAGAGCCAGAGTTCCAAAGCACTCAGAATGTACAAGAGGAAGTGTGGGAGGAAGGAAGTTCAAATGCTGTTGGATTTATGCAGTGCCAGAGTGCAAGACAGATTGCGCTCAGGATGAGAATTGAGGGAACCAAAACACATCCCTTGAGACACAGTAGAATTTCCCTAAATGGAAGATGAAATGATCCTAATTCATAGAAAGAAATATTCAATAAGAACATTTATGTTACTTCCTTGGAGTTTTGCAGCGTAGGTTCCCCGAGTCAATTGAAATTAAAGCATTGGTAGTTTTCTGCACTGGAATTGTTTGATTGTGAAAAAATTATCCTAAATTATCATATATTTACTGGAAAAGATTTTCCACATAGTTGTTGTTGAGAATGGATACTCACTATATGTCTAATATATTGCATGTCCTGGATTGAAGGGAATGGGAGAAAGAAGGATTAACATGCAATTCAATCCTCCTATTATTTATTTATTATTTATTTATTTATTTTTCATATTTGTATACCGCCCTACTCCCGAAGGACTCAGGGCGGTGAACAGCCATAATAAATACAAATACATATAGAAGTTAAAAACTATTAAGAAACAGATTAAGTAATTTAGGCTCAAAGATTAAAAAACCTCCAAATTTATCTAAAGAGGTTTAAAACCCAATTTAAAAGCCAGTTTAAAAGCCAATTAAAAAGGGAGAGTTAGGCCAGACCAGCTTGTTGGAATAGAAATGTTTTCAGGGCACGGCGGAATATGCGTAAGTCTTGGATGTTTCGTAACTCCGGGGGAAGCCCGTTCCAGATGGTAGGTGCCCCCACAGAAAAGGCTCTCCCCCTGGGGGCCGTCAGTCGACATTGTTTGGCCGACGGCACCCTAAGGAGTCCCTCTCTATGGGAGCGAACTGGTCGGTGAGAGGCTATTGGTGGCAGGAGGCGGTCTCGTAAGTACCCTGGTCCTGAGCCATGGAGTGCTCTAAAGATAGTAACCAAAACCTTGAAGCGCACCCGGAAGACCACTGGGAGCTAGTGCAGCTCGTGCAGGAGGGGGGTTACATGAGAGCACCACATTGCTCCCATTACCACCCGCGCGGCCGCATTCTGGACCAGTTGGAGCCCTCGGGTGCTTCTCAAGGGGAGCCCCATGTAGAGAGCATTACAATAATCCAGGCGTGAGGTGACAAGGGCGTGAGTAGATTATGTGGTAGTATTATGAGTACTATTATGTGGTAGACATGGGGTATATGGAAATTCATAGTCTGCCACAAGGATCTAAAGGATCTGTTCCAGAAAAAGAAGTAAATGGGATGACAGACAGAAGACAGAAGAGCTTGTGGTTGAATAAAAAAGCTTTCCCCAAATGTTTGATTCATCTCTATCCATATAACTGGATCACATGGCATATCTATAGGAATAGATTCTATAGCTTTTTGATTTCATGACTCTAAGCAGAAAGTTATGATGGTGTGATGGATAATCTGTTGAATATTAACCAAGTTTCAATTTCTCCTGAAGCTTATTGTCTTTCTCTGAAAAGGCTCCGATGAATTAAAATGAGATATATGATTATAATTGGGGAGGGCAATAAATAATACTGAACACCATATGTTCCCTTCAACTGCAAGTTCTTCAACTGTAGAACTTGATCCACTAAAATCCTGAAGATTAAGGGTCACAAGCAGATTTTCTTGGCAAGTCTGGCATTTGTATGTTTAGCCTTATTGTCACATGATGTATCTTTATAAGCCTGTCACCTCCCCTAAAACAAGAACTCCTCCCCCCACTTTTGCTAAATTAAACATTGTGAAGTGATGACTTATGAAAGAAAAAGTTGATCAGGAAGAAAAAAGCATTTAGGAAAGTTTCTGACTATACAAGCTTCAGCCAGATGCCTCTGTCATTTTTACTGTGCTTTCATTTAAAAACAAAGTGATTTCACACATGGCTTAGCAGCATATTTTACACTATACTTTTTAATTGTTTTTGCACTGATTTGAAGCCTGGAATTTTTTTTGACAATTACAGTAGGTTGAGCTTAACTTGAAATAATGCCATAATTGACATTACAATTCTACAAATAATGTTTGAAAACTATTAGTTATGTATGTATACTGTATATGGGTGTGTGTAGATAGATTATATATCTCCATCTCCATCTCCATCTCCATCTCCATCTCCATCTCCATCTCCATCCATCCATCCATCCATCCATCCATCCATCTATCTATCTATCAATCAATCTATCTATCTATCTATCGATTCATTTCACAACAGGCATGTCATGAAGCATTTTCATTGTAGGAATAAGATTACTTGATTGGCAGCCAAGAAGAAAAGTAGTCACATGTCTATCAAATTGAACAGACTGTGATTCTAGCAGGAGACAATAACACTGGATTCTGTGATGCCACATTTCAGTGAGTCATTTTAATGGGTTTTTTTTTTTCAAATCAAGAAAGCTGCAAATGAACAAATACTTGTCAAGTTCTTTTATATCAACCAGCAACACAGGAGGTCCTATGTATTTCTTGCTCTCTGTAAAGAAAATAAGAGAGACGACTAACCTGTCATTTTGCATATTTCCCTAAGGACAAAAAAAAAAAAAGCCCTGTTCACAGTGATCTGTTCTTCAGACATGCACTATAGCAGCTAAAAATTGTGTTACTCTGCAATTCCAGATTCTTGGAGAGTGACACATCCCTTGTCTTTATTTAAAGTGGTGGGCAGCCAAAAGCCATGCTCTATGGCATGAGTCTTTGGCTATGATGTTAACCAGAGGGGTTTCTTCCTCATGATAGACATCATCTTGATTGGCAGCAGAACCAGCAGAGGTCGACCCAAGGCGCGTAGTCTGTGGGGTGCCACAGGGGTCGGTCCTTTTGCCCGTCCTGTTCAACATTTATGTGAAGCCGCTGGGCGAGATCATCCGTGGCTTCGGGGTGGATTTCCATCAGTACGCTGATGACACTCAGCTGTACATTTCCACCCCGGGCCACCCAATGATGCCCTTGAAGTGATGTCCCGGTGCCTGGAAGCTGTACGGATCTGGATGGGGAGGAACAAGCTCAGACTTAACCCTTCCAAGACCAAGTGGCTGTGGTTTCCGGGGTCCCATCATAGTCAGTTGACTCCATCACTGACTATTGGGGGTGAAATCTTGACCCCCTCAGAGAGGCCTCGCAACTTGGGTGTCCTCCTGGACTCGCAGCTGTCCCTGGAAGATCATCTGATGGCTGTGGCCAGGGGGGCTTTTTATCAGGTTTGCCTGATTTACCAGTTGCGTCCCTTTCTGGATCAGGACTCCTTACGCAAAGTCACTCATGCCCTTGTCACTTCCAATCTGGACTATTGTAACGCTCTCTACATGGGACTCCCCTTGAAGAGCACCTGGAGGCTCCAACTGGTCCAGAATGCGGCCGCGCGGGTAATTATGGGAGCGACCCGACACTCCCATGTAACACCGCTCCTGCACGAGCTGCACTGGCTCCAGGTGGTCTTCCGGGTGCGATTCAAGTTGTTGGTTGCCACCTTTAAAGCACTCCATGGCATGGGCCCTGGGTATCTACGAGACTGCCTTCTGCCACCGATAGCCTCCCATCGACCGGTACGCTCCCACAGAGAGGGGCTCCTCCAGGTGCCGTCAGCTAGACAATGCCGGCTGCTGAGGGGGAGAGCATTCTCTGTGGAGGCCCCTACCCTCTGGAATGAGCTGCCCCCGGAGATTTGTAGGATTACCGACCTGCATTCCTTTCGCCATGCCCTAAAAACATTACTATTCCAACAAGCAGGGCTGGTCTAAATAATAATAATAATATTTTTACTATTTTAATGGATTGTTTTATTAGAATTTTCGGCCAATTGATTTAATTGTTTTAACTTGTTTTTAATTTTTCTATTGTCATGGTTTTATTTCTGGCTGTACACTGCCCTGAGTCCTTCGGGAGAAGGGTGGTATAGAAATTTAATAAAATAAAATAATAAAATAATAATAGTGCAGGAATTGACTATTGCAGCGTCCTCAACTCAGGGTTATTCAATCCAGTTCACACATCCAGTGAAGAACAGCATTGCCTCCCACTCTCTGAACAGCTCTTAGCATTAGGAATTTTCCCTGATAGCCTATTGAAATTTACTTCCTTATATTTTAAGCCAGGGATGAAATCCAGCAGGTTCTGGAGAACCGGTAGTGGAAATTTTGAGTAGTTCAGAGAATTGGCAATAACCACCTCTGGCTGGTTCCAGAGTGGGGTGGAAATGGAGATTTTGCAGTATCCTTCCCCTGCCATGCCCACCACACCACGCCCACCAAGCCACACCCACAGAACCGGTAGTAAAAAAAATTGAATTTCACCACTGTTTTAAGCCCATTGTTTCTTGCCTATCTCCTGGAACAACTGTGAACAATTCTCTCCATTTTCTACACAGTAGCCTAAATAACTGGGAGGCACTTGTTGGGTCTCTGTAATTTTCTTTTCTCCACAATGAACTTCCAAAACACTTCCAATTATTCCTCATAAGATTTTTCCCCCCCTTCCAGGTCCCTTATCATCTTAGTTGCTTTCCACTGGACAGACGCCAGTTTATCAATGTCCTTCCTCTCATGCAATGCCTGGAACTCAAGGCAATATTTTAGGTGCTGTTTGAGTATTGCAGAATAGATAGGGAGGATGGCTTCTCTCCTGAACTGTTGACATGTATCATGGGAAGGGAATCAGTCATCCTGCGGGGGCGAGAGGGGTATCCACAGCCATATTCAAGAGAACTCATTGGAGTCTGGTGTCAGCTCAGGGAGAATACCAATAAAGGGAAAAGGAAGAAAGCTCTTAGGGAAAAAGACTAACATGTATGCTGATAATTTATTTTGCATTGGGATTACTTTGAATGCAAACTGCATTAAATATTTATTTTAATGAAGAAAGAACTAAATAACAACCTGGAATGAAGGCAAGTTAGATTTGATTTAATATGTCCATGCAACCCAATTATTTATATTTCTTTGACTTATGTGTGAACTACTTTATAATCATCGGTTTTAACATTCTCCAAATGCTGTGCTGCTGTTCCCCAATTAAAAACAAAAGATACAACACAATACACATTCACTCAGACAACAATATACATAAATGTATGGAAAATTTTATGAAGACTTAAAAAAAAATGCTTTCAGATATATGATCTGTAAATATTATAGCAAGGAAAAATGATAGATTTCATCCATGCCCAAATGGATCCCCAACCTTTGGTATTTGCATATCAATGTCGGTGCAAGTATCTAACTTTCACCTTTCCCATTTCTGTTGAATTTGCTAACCTGCAAAACAATAGCATTTCAGATGCTTATTGATTAACTCTGGCAGCTGCTTGTGGTTTTTTTAAATCATATAAAAGTAAAAGTGGGTACCGTACACAGTAGTTTTTTTAAAAAAACCCAACTTGTATAGCTTGTTTAAAGTTGCTGGTAGGAGGCATCAGTTTTGTAGGCTTGCTGGCTAGATACCCTCTCTACGGATGTCATGACTGTACTTTAGTTCCCTCCAGGCACCTGAAAGGTTTTTGTAACAGTCTGAAGCTGTGAGCTTCAGGTGGTGAGGGTGTAGTTGAATTTTCTCTACTCCTGAAGAGAAAGCACTTAACACTACACGATACTTCTTTGACTTTAAAAGCAATAATTGTAAGAAAGGGACAACAAATAACTTGGTGGGATCCAGCAGACAGACACAGGGAATGCTCACTTACAAATTAATTTTTGGACTTTACAGTATTTAAAGGGGATTTCAGTTTAGAATTGCCACTAAGCAAATACAAAATATTATATATGATATATTCTACAGTATGGCCTAAACAGAGCAGTGCGGTGGCCTAGAGCTGGAGCTCTCTCTTCACAATCAGGAGGCTGAGTTTGTTCTAGGTAGCGGTAGATATTTCTTTCTCTGGGCGCAATGAGTTATTGTCTGCTGTGAATTCCACATAGGCATCAGGAAGGGCATCCAGCCAGTAAATGTTCGAGCTCTGTTTAGTCACGCCCCAACTCCACCCCGATGCAAGGGATTACCAGGTCATTAAAACAGGGAAAAAATGTATATCCTATACATATATATTCTCTCTCTCATTCACTTGTTCTTTCTCTCCCACGCACACAAACACACACACATTTTTCCCAGTCTCACTTATTTGTTTCTCTGGATACTTCAGTCCCCCCTTAAATTAAACATTTGCTAATTGATTAACCCCCCAGGCCCCAGGGCTGGATCCACTTATACTCTCCTGAGCCACAAAATAAAACTTCCTTAGTTTAGGAAGCTGCATGATGCGATGAATGCTATCAAGTTGTAAGTGCCTATGAAAAAGCCTTTTTCCTTTATGATGTTCAGTCATTAAAAGGTAAATAATGAATATAGGAAAACTATATCTTAAGTGATAAATGTATCATTAAGTGATGTATATAGGGTTACTAGATATGTGAATAGGCAAAGGATGATACGGACTGTTGGAAAGGAAGACAATATGACAAAAAGAAAGACATACTAACTTTGTAATGTTCTTGGCATCTGTGACAAAAATTATAGCAGAAAGTGTACCCAAGCCTACAAGTACATTAAATTACTTTTTCCAGCATCAAAAAGACTGTTTTTTCTATTGCAATATTTTTCCAACAAATCTTTATTTTCAAGAACATATGCCAGTGATAATATAGAATCAATGATGATGTGCTTTTCCAATTTCACCATAGAAACATATGAAGGGGCATATGAACTACAGACTATATTGAGCATAAATTGGAAGGAACTGGATTGAAGCTAATTGCTGAAATTAACATAAATCTAGGCTGTTGAGTCTGCTGATGGACAAAAGAAAGAAAGAAGACAATTTAGAAGGCCACAAGACACAAACATTTGAAAGGCAATTGTGAAATCAGTCAATTATTTTTTAAAGAGACACTCAGAAAGCTGGACAATATTTCATTATAAGGCTATGTTATCTGGATGGGGGCATGAGGACAAAATAGAATAACAGAGTTGGAAGGGACCTTGGAGGTCTTCTAGTCCAACCCCCTGCTTAAGCAGGATATCCTACACCACTTCAGACAAATGGTTAGCCAATCTCTTCTTAAAAACTTCCAATGTTGGAGCATTCACAACTTCTGCAGACAAATTGTTCCATTGATTAATTGTTCTAACTGTTAGGAAATTTATCCTTAGTTCTAAGTTGCTTCTCTCCTTGATTAATTTCCACCCATTGCTTCTTGTCCTGCCCTCAGGTGCTTTAGAGAAAGTTTGACTTCCTCTTCTTTGCGGCAGCCCCTGAAATATTGGAACACTGCTATCATGTCATCCCTAGTGCTTCTTTTCATTAAACTAGCATTTCATTAAACTAGCAAATATCAGCATTAAATGTTCAAAGTTATATCCTTTTCTCATATAAAGGTCCTCAATTAACTTTATGAAACTAGTTCTGGATCAGTGGTGGGTTTCTACCAGTTCGCCCCAGTTCGGGCGAACTGGTAGTGGTGGTGGCAGGAGGCTCCACCCGGACATCATCACGGGTGCTCTGCACATGTGCAGAAGTGCCCTGTGTGCATGCTCACAGTCCCAAAATGGTAGCAAAGGTAAGTGAAAACCACTACTGTTCTTGATCTTAAGACAAGGAGGCCAAAAATGAAAGACCCCCAACTGAGAAATCAGACCAGTTCCAGCAACCATTCTTTATATGTTTTAGTCTCCAGTCCCCTAATCATCTTTGTTGCTCTTCTCTGCACTCTTTCTAGAGTCTCAACATCTTTTTACATTGTGGCGACCAAAAGTGAATGCAGTATTCCAAGTGTGGCCTTACCAAGGTATTATAAAGTGGTATTAATATTTCACATGATCTTGATTCTATCCCTCTGTTTATGCAGCCTAGAACTGTGTTGGCTTTTTTGGCAGCTGCTGTACACTGCTGGCTCATATTTAAGTGATTGTCCAAGATCCGTCTCACAGCTACTACTATTGAGCAAGGTACCACATATACTATACCTGTGCGTTTTGTTGGAGGACATCTCCTTTGGCTGGAGGTCTGGTAACCATTAATGCTTTCAGGACTAGGGTGGCTTTCCAAGTCTGTGGAATTACAATGTACAGAATATTCAATGGGCATGGAAACACTGGAAGGTCCTGGATTGGGGAAGCTTATATTAATGCTTTGTGGGACATTTTGACAGTCATTCCTTGTGTGGTAGGTCTCAACTTCAGGGACTTTAATCTGACTTCAGATAATTTTCTGTCCCTGATTGGCTATGTCAGATGGGGAGTTATGGCAGCAAATGCCTGACATATCTGAGTAGGGCCCAGTGGAGGAAAGCTGAGTAATCCTATTTGATTGGATTTATCACAGATATTTCCCACTGGAAAGCCAAATTGTAAGGTATGCACCTTTACTTGGAAATTAGTCCCACTGAACAGGATAGGAATTATTTCTGAGTCGATCTGAAGAGCATCTCATTACATAGCTACAAATAAGAAGTGTGTCTCTTCTTCCCCTCTCGACTTGCTGCTCAAGTGAAAATGAAAGTCAGAAAACAAATTAATTAGTAGAATCTATAAATTTCTTCTACGCTATAAAATGGAAGAAGAGACAGTCAAAGAAACGATGATTAAATGGGCTCAAAACATCAAACATACAATACCTTTGGAAAAATGGGGAAAGTTTTGGCAGGTAAACATAAAATTAATGAAAGCAGCGTCGTACAAGGAAAACCAACTGAAAATGTTTTATAGGTGGCATATGTCTCCAACCAGACTGGCAAATATACAGTCTAAAAATAGCCCGATTTGCTGGAAGTGTAAAAAGACACAAGGGACCTGTCAAATGTAAATGCCTTATTCTCTAATGTGTAAATAATGTATATATGGGACATCAGGGGTTAACTTATTCTTTGGATCCTAATGCATTCATAATTCACCACTCCCATTCCTGGCTCCACCCCTTGTATATATAAGGAGCTACCCTCACCATTTTCTTTGCTTCTATCTTGAATATTCAGTGAATATAGAATGCCTGTTATGATTAAAGAGAAATATATTTAAACCTCTAACTCCTATTATCTTTATTGAGTCTGATCCTGAAAATATTGCAACAAGCTGGTAGCAGAGGATGGTTAATTGACTCAATAAATAATTAAAAATGTCTAAGAAAGATAGGCCCAACACCAGGGCCTACAGCAAAGAAATAGAAACTGAACAAGAGATGATCAACGAATCCACTAACGCGATTTCGAGAGAATCCGAAGAATACACCACTGAAGAAGAAGAACTGATAAATGAAAATAATGACCAGGAAGAAATCGAAATAGAAAATAACGAACTCAGGTCAGAGATATTGAAGATATTAAAAAGCCAGAAGAACGATGAAAGCCTCATCGCGAACCTCCAAGAAATGCTGAAGAACAGCGGAGCAGCGAGAGAGAAAAAAATCGTCAAAGAAAAACCCAAAGATCAAAAAACTGTGAGTGATATGACTACCGAGAAAGTCGTTATGAAAAAGAAAAGATGTGATCCCGCGCGAAATTTTGAATGGCAGCCATCTTGGTTTCAACGAGCTTCAAAAGAGAGTGAAGCAGAGCCAATCAAAACGCCCAGTTCAAAATTTCTGGCGCGAAAAACGTTATCAAACGACGAAAGTGAAAAAGAAGACTCAAACTCTTCAGAAGAACCAGAATCAGAAAGTGAAGAAGATTTAACGAAATCCCAAGTAAAGACAGCAATGAAAACGCTTTTTGCTGCCTTTGGGCCAAGATTGAAAATTTCCAAGGCACCAACGAAGAAGCAAGAGATCAAACCGACAACTCGAGACCTGCACGCTCCCATCCTGACTTCGAAAGCGACGACACCCGAACCCAAGAGCCATGCCGATTCCGTCCTACACCGCAGACCGGATCAAGTATCAACGCACACAAAAGAAGGAGAAGAGCCGTCACCGCCATCAGAACCCCAAAAACCGAGCCAGAGACCGACTCATCTGAAGAGGAGCGGAACGAGAGAGCTGAAATGGAGAGAACCTTCCACGACGACGCCAAAGAAGAAATGAGCAACGCGCATGTGCAAAACTTCGTAGACGGCCCCGAAAGACTTGAACTGGCCAAAGAACCGCGCAGACTCGTTGCGAGCATCCCCATGCCGTTCTGTAATTTCCTGCACTTGCGAGACCACGGACTGCCTCAGGTTGTAAGTAATGGACAAAATAATGTGGGGAACTTACCCAGTGACTTCCCAAAACTTAGAATTGATGGCATTAATTTGCAAGAGTGGTATCAACAGCTTCAGGTTGTCTTTATGAAAGAAAATTTACTATTCTTTATAACTAGTCCTCCAAGAAGACCTTGGACTTTAAAAATAGATTGTTTACATCATAGAGCATTTTTCATAATAATATCTAGCGTGTCTCCTGCAATGTATCATAGCATCAAACCAAACCTAACTGTATCAGAAATAATTCAATGCATGTTTAATCTGTTTCACAGCGATAGCGTAGCTACCACTACAAGAATGTCTAAGGATTTCTTTTCTTCTAGAGTGAAACCAGGGGTTTCTATAAGTGAGCATTTGATATCTCTAAACAAAATAAGAGCTGAGCTGCAATTGAGAGGGGAAGTAATTTCAGATCAAACAATGAAAAGTGTTATTATCAATTCACTTGATTCATCATGGGATAGTTTTATGTCACACTTAGATACCATTAATTTAGGATATTTATCCATAGAAAGTCTATCTAACAAATTGATAACAGAAGACAATTCAAGAAAAAATCGTTCCAGTAATCAAACAGAACACAAATCTTTTAGGAAAGTAGCTTTCCAAGAAAAATATAATGAAGTCTTTAGATGCCACAATTGTGGGTCCAGGGAACACAGTAGAAGAGACTGTCCCAAAATCTCAAGGGAGAGACATAGGCCAGAATATAGGAGCAAATACAATTACAGACAGTCTTCCACAGATAGACACAAATATAGAAGTCCACCAAATTACAGAGAAAGTAGAGGGGGTAGAGAAAATTCAAAAGAGAGAAAATCTGGGTCACTAAATGGACTAAATAAACAAGACAGCACCAAAACACAACAAAATGAGAACAATAATTGGCTTATTGATTCTGGTGCAACCAATCACACCACTAACAACAAAAGTATATTGTCTTCATTTACAGAAGATAAGTTTGTGATAAAGGTAGCTAATCAAGAAAAGGTTCAAGTATTAGGCAGAGGAAATGTGACCTTACCTGGTCTAGGAAAAATAGAGGGGGTATTATTAATCCCAGAAATACCTCATAACATACTAAGTGCCATAAAACTAAGCAGAGATTCTGACATCAATATAGTTTTCTCAAAGGGGAAAGCAACTTTAGAGAAGGACAAAACAAATGTAGGCACTGTGATAATTAAAGGAGGTCTACCCTATCTGATAACAAAAGAAAGATGGTTACATAACATTGATTCAAATATGGAAGATTGTATTGAAGCAAATGATGAAAATGTTAGTAACAGTGACAATGATGAATGTAAAATATCTCATGATCACAAAAATACACACAATGAGAAGAAACCAAAAATAGGTAAACCAATTCATGATGAGTGTGCCCACATCTTACATAGGAAGTTAGGACATGCAAGCTTTCCTGTAGTACAAAAAATGACTGAACACGCAGAAGGTGTCAAAATAAAAAATTGTGAAAATTATTTAGAATGCTCAGTATGTAAATCCACCAAACTAAAAACCAGTCCCAGACCAAAAAAATCTAACAGATCAACTAACAATATTTTTGACTTAGTACATATGGACTTAGTTGGTCCATTAACTCCATCAATTACATATAGGAAACGTTACTTTCTAACAATAGTAGACGATTACAGTCGCTATGGTTTTGTTTACACATTAAAGCACAAGGATGAAACCTTTCAGAAATTTAAGGAATTCTACAAACGCATAGAGACTCAACACAATATCAGAATAAAACAAATTATGACAGATAGGGGATGTGAATTCATGTCTAAAGAATTCTCCCAATGGTTAAAGGATAGAGGGATGCTACATTTCACATCTAATCCATTTTCTGCGTTCCAAAACGGGATTGCAGAGAGAAAGAATTCCACACTACAAACCATGATTAGATGCACATTAGAGGATGCTGGTTTAGGCAAACAATTTTGGTCAGAAGCCTTACATTATTCAAATTACACTCAAAATAGAACCTGGTCCAGTATTGTGAATAAGACACCGTATGAGGTGATGTATAATAGGAAACCTAAATTAGCACACATGCACATATTTGGAGTCACTGCAGACGTACACATACCTAAGCAGTTGAGGAGAAAGGGAGAAAACGTATCCAGAAGATTAAGATTTATGGGATATGAAACTGGAACCAAAGGGTACAGATTCATAGATAATAATAACAAATTTATAGTCTCCAGAACAGCTGTGTTCCATGAGCAGGCCAATTGGTCTAAATTGCACCTTAATGAAATATTTCCAAATAAATGCAAAGATACAATATCTTGCGAGGAAGGGACAATTGAAAATCAAAATATCAACAAAAATAAGAACAAAACCAAAACTTGGACAAATAGTCAGCATAAAATAAAGACAGACACATTAACAAAAAAGGAAGCTAGATATTTGCATGACAACCATAGCAAACCTGAAAGAGCTATTAGAAACAATAGAAATCAAATACCAAATAAATACAAAGATTACATAATGCATATGGATGGTGAACAAATAACACCTAATACATATGAGGAAGTATTAAAACTCCCGCGTGAAGAAAGAGAAAAATGGGAACTAGCTATGAAAAAAGAGATGGAAAGTTTGCAAGGATTAAATGTATTCACACCTGCAATCGCACCTAAGGATAAAACAATTATAGGTACCAGGTGGATTTATAAAATTAAGAACCTAGAAGGAGGCAATACTCTATACAAGGCTAGACTAGTTGCACAAGGTTATGCACAAAAATATCCAGAAGACTATACTGACACATACTCCCCTACGGTGAGGACAGAGAGTGTTAAAACAGCTCTAGTAGTAGCATCTGCACTCAATCTTGACGTATTTCAATATGACATACAGACTGCGTATTTACACGCAAAACTAGATAAGGAAATATATGTAAGAGCACCACACAGTCAATACACTAATAAAAATGAAATTTGGTTATTAAACAAGAGTCTATACGGATTAAAGCAATCTGGCAAAAGATGGTACGATTGCTTGGTAAAAGTACTTAAGACCATGGATTTCAACGCTACCACTGCTGATAACTGTTTCTTTGTAAAAAAAAGTGATGATCATATTGAATTTGTATTAATTTATGTGGATGATATTTTATATATAGGAAAGCATAAAGAGAGCAGAGAAACCTTTGTAAATAAGTTAAACGAACATTTCTCGTTGAAATCTTTAGGTAAAGTGAATAAATATCTTGGTGTACAAATTAACAAAACCAGAAGGGGTTTCAAACTTACTCAGAAAGATAAGATCATTGAACTTCTAAACAAATGTAATTTAAACAATGCCAAACCCTGTGACACTCCCATGCAAACTGATTTTCTTAGAAACACTGATGAATCTTCCCCTGAATTTAAAGATAATACATTTTACAGATCAGTTATAGGTTCACTCCTTTATATATCTAATTGGACCAGACCAGATATTGCATTACCTCTCAATTTATTGTCAAGATATGTTAGCAAATCAACCATGTATCATTGGGAAGCTGTCAAAAGAATTCTAAGATATCTGAAAAGTACATTAGACTTTTGTTTAGTATTAGAACCTAATAATGACAAAGAACCAAAAATTACCTGTTACGCAGATGCAGATTGGGCTGGTGATACGTTATGCAGAAAGAGTACTTCTGGTTATATTTTTCTATTGAATGATTGTCCAATTTACTGGTACACTGGTAAACAAGAACTGGTAGCCACTTCAACCACAGAAGCGGAATATGTTTGTTTGTCCAAAGCTGCTAATAACCTTGTATGGTTCAATGATTTGATCTCAGATGTTTGGAAAAAACCTGCATTACCTTTTGTTATGCATGAAGATAATAAAGCAGCCATTGAAATATCCAGATCCGATGCCATTGGACAAAGGTCCAGGCATATTGATATAAAATTTAAGCACGTGAGACAATTATCTCAAGATGGATTCATCAAAGCAATACATTGTGATACCTCTGAACAATTAGCTGACATATTAACGAAGCCTTTACCTTCTAAACAGCACAAATATTTAACTTCTAAATTATATGTATTATATTGTCCTGAATCTGAATGTAATTGGTGTTGTATAGCGAACCGGCATTTAGAGGGGGATTTGTCAAATGTAAATGCCTTATTCTCTAATGTGTAAATAATGTATATATGGGACATCAGGGGTTAACTTATTCTTTGGATCCTAATGCATTCATAATTCACCACTCCCATTCCTGGCTCCACCCCTTGTATATATAAGGAGCTACCCTCACCATTTTCTTTGCTTCTATCTTGAATATTCAGTGAATATAGAATGCCTGTTATGATTAAAGAGAAATATATTTAAACCTCTAACTCCTATTATCTTTATTGAGTCTGATCCTGAAAATATTGCAACAGGACCTTCTATCATTTATGGTGGACATGCCCGGCAGCAAAGAAATTTTGGTCTAACATTAAAAACTGGTTGGAACAAATAACAGAAACACAGATAGAAAAAGAACCAGAAACATTTTTATTAGGAATTTTTAATAAATCATATCCTAAAGATATCAAATATCTCACAATTCACATACTAACAGCTGCAAGAATAACTTACGCAAAAAATTGGAAGCAAGAAAGAACACCAAATGAAACAGAAGTAATAGAAAAAATCTTAGAATGTGCTGAAATTGATAGGTTAACCAAAGAAATACAGGAAAGAGAAGAATCAGATTATTACAAAATATGGAATAATTGGTATAATTGGTTAAAAATGAGAAATAAACAAAAAATATAGGGGGAAATATTACCGGTTTTAAAAAAAATGTTATTAGATTAAGGAGAGGTGAAGAAATATATTATAAGTAGAATTGTAGAATGTCACTTTGAAAAAATGTTTAAGAAGAAAACAAAATCTTTTTGTGTATATGTTGTATAAATGTTTGTTGTGTATATGTTATGTTTTTTTAATATTTATACTCAAATAAAAATTTATTTTAAAGAAAAAAAATGAAAATCAAAATGGATGCTTGATTGTATTATTGCTTTATGTAATGAGTGTTTTCTTATTGCAAATAAATAAGGAATATAAAATAACTTATACTAAAGTAACAGTGCTATGTACTACTGAAAGTACTACTGTATTTTCCAATGGAGAGCTCCTAGTGCCAACAATTAAAAGGTAAATGGTGCTTTGGTTTTTGACCAAAAGGGTAGAGAAGGAAAAAGAAGGAGCAGTAGGATTTGAAGAGTTATAGATGAAAGGGAAAATTGCATCTATGTCTGGGGAAGGCAATTCACAGAAATGTCCCCACACCTGAATCAATCCCAAATCCCGCCCCCTTTTTTAAATTCCAAAAAGTGTAATTTTCAGAATTCTTTTAGAAGATAAAACAATTCTCTTTTTCTTCTGGGGAAATATTGTTAGTAATATCTGAGAGAAAATAATTTAGATTTTTTTTTCCTGCCTGTATTTTTTAAAATAACCCAGGTAGTCAACATATCTAATACTCCTTTTTCCTCTTTTTACCCCCACATAGCCCTGTGGAGTGAGTTGGGCTGAGAGAAAGAGACTGGCTCAAAGATATCCAGCCAGCTTTCACGCCTATGGCAGTGTTAGAATTTATATTTTCCTGGTTTCTAATCTGTTGCCTTAATCACTAGATAAAACTGGTTTAAAAGCTAAAAAAAAAAGTGTGTATTCCTATTTAATCATTTAGAATGTCAAATGTACATTAAATACAGTGTTAAGTACTAGAAATGTTATTACATTATAGCTAATGTAATCAGTGGCACATTTAATGTGTTGGAAAAATTGAATATGAAGTGAATAGAAACTTTTAGCATTTTAACACTAATGAAGTCAATGCAGTTATTATTTTGGGGATGGGTATTTCAAAAAGTAGCACTATAATAAGAAGGCCTTGTTTTCTGGTTGATGCCAGATGAATCATGTGGAATTCTGCTTACTTATATACAAAACACTAGTTGAATTAAAGCCTCAGCTCAGAGCTTCACTGATTTGTTTGATAATACTTTAGGGTGGGTCTTGGAAGATTGGAAACTATCAATTACCATTTTGGGAAGGAGGTTGAGAAGATAGTTTTCTGGTTTTTCCAGAGAACCTTGGAGGAAGGAGATTATCTGGTCTTCCTCGAGTTAGGATTGTGAATGTTTTCTTTGACCTGGTTGCTATTTACATATGCATTGAGGTGAAATTGTTATTTTATTGAAATACACAAATAAACAAAATATATGAACTGGTCCCAGAAACACCACTGTTTGCAATACTGTGGAAATCAAGGATGAAATCTACTTATTTTCCTTACCAGTTCGGAAGTGCATGCACCGTGCGTGTGCGTGAGCGAAGCGAGCATGTGTGTCACATGCATGCGCAGACCCTCTGTGCATGCGCAAAACCTTCTGCACATGCGCAGAGGATTAAAACCAGGAAGTAATGACACCCGGGCGGGTGGGCGGAGCCTTGCGCTGCCATCGCTACCGGTTCTCCGAATCACCTCCCACAATTGCTACTAGATCACCTGATCCAGTCCGAAATGGGAGCATTTCACCCCTGGTGAAAATAGGGCAGTTACAAGAAGGCTCCACATCCATTTGCACTACTCAGTCATCCCTGGGGACACAGATAGACCTTCAGGTGGCCTCAACGACTTTCTGAAAGAATGAAAATGATCAACTGTCTGCAAGGAATATAAATCCTTCCATTCCCCACTATCCAGTGGGGAGCTGAAGAAGCTTCTTGGATGAGAAGTGAAAAGTCTTCAAAGAAAAACAAGAAAGTCCAATTGCCTCTTGAAAAAAAGCACCTTTGGGATAACCATGACCTGGACGACTGAGAATCTCCATAGGCACCGTGGAAGAGAGAAGTTTCAGCACTTCTCTCAATGATGATAGTCACTGAAAAATAGTAATAATTAGGGAGATCATAAATGGGCTTAACCAAATAGTGATGATCACATAAATTGCTTTACATGATTGACAAAGGGATTGTGACAGGGAGTTCAAATAAATAGGCTTTTGTGCAATAATACTAGTCTGGCAGGTGACTCTATTGTACCAATAGGTACTTTATGCTATACATTAAATGTAATTAAAAATATTTGGAGCAAAAATAATAGGAGTGGGGGAGAGGGGGGGAGGGAGAGGGAGAGAGAGAGAAGGTAGAAATCTGGTATCCTACCTGTATCCTCTTCCCACCTTTCTACCTTCTCTCCACTGACTTCTTAATAGTGTCAGTTGACTTCTTTGCTCTTTCCTCTTGTACTGCCTGTTTGACAGGTTTTGACCTTCCTTCCTTTTTTGAGGGAGCAGAGGTCTTGTAGCTTGTGATCTGTCTGACACAGTGCACAGATGGAACTTTGTAGTTGCCAATCAAACTCACTTCTGGTATTGTTTCTTGTCGCTGGGATGTATGAGAAGGTCTGTCTCCAACACATTTTCCTGACTGAGGTCGACAATTTTTTCCCCTTCTCCTTGCCCATGTTAAGGAGCACTGTGACTAAAGTTATCTTTCTCCAATGAAGCAGAAAATCTCACAAGCACCTCTTTCTGTCTCAGGTAGTAAAAATAAAATAGTATCTAATGAAATAACACATGGTTTGTTGCATTTTCCTTATACCTCGTATCTTCTCTTTGTGGTGCTGCTTAATAAGTGGGCCTCTCCTCCATTCCAATGTTGTTTAAAGAAGCAAGACACTATTCTCCTTTCAAAGAAAAAAGGATTCCTTGCTCACCTTCCACCAGTTATGTGCACATTTGGCATGAACATAATGATCATAACTTCAATGAAAGAGTCCTTTATTTTGCTAGATCGTTTTCATATCTTGCTTAACCCAGCTGACTGTTTTTCATGTTCCCAGTGAAGGTGACAAATACTTTTAGGTTCCATTAGAACTCTGTGCCATGTTTATTCCGCCTCTGTATAGGCCATAAGCTCACCAAGCTGTTGTGCTCCAAGTTAGCCACCCTTGACTCCTCATTTCATTCAAACAGTGTAGCAAGTTATTTTGCAAATGAGGAGGCTGCCATCCTTAGTAACATAATTGTGATTTGACATATTGGGTACTGCATGGAAATCTCAGCTGAACAGATGGTGTTAGGATTTAACTAAACACTTAGGAGATGTAGTTAACCCAGGCACTGAACCTATGTTCTTGTTATTTTTACTTCAAGCAGGTTAGGTATAAATTAGCTGATGGTTACAATAATTACTGTGGTCCTTGCCAATCTATGACATTCGTAATTTATTCCTTTTCTTTGAAACCTAGTGTCAAAAGACTGCCAGTATATGATTTTCTGATTTTTGTCTATATAAAAAATTATATGGGACAAGAAAAAGTGGGGAGGGGGTTGTTTTATCCCTCAGCCAAAGTACTGGGACAGGGAATCATCCAAAGCAATTGATTGGAGGAAGATTTACCACCGATAAAAGGACAATACATAATTCCAGTGTGTCTGGAGGTTGTGAGAGTTTAGAACAGGAAGAACAAACTCAGGTTTAGTTCCAGTAAGTCAACATGAGTTCAGAAAGCAGCTGTGATCTGTAGTAGGCAGAAGGAATAACTCCTAGGAACAGAAGGAAGAGTTGCAACCAAGTCAACAGTCACGTAAAAGAAATCTGAGTCCAGAGCAAAAATGTAATGGGATAAAGCATATCAGATATGACTTTTAAAGTTCTCATGAAAATAAATGGAGGGAATGGGAAGCACCTTCAGGCTTGCAAGACTGATACCAGCCCTCCAAGGTAGATCAAACCTGGAAATAAAAGACAGATAAACTAATACTGGTTTTTTTTTGTAAAGTTATAGTGACAGAATATTACATTACATATTTTTCAGGAGGTGCCTTCAAAGTCATTCTTTGACTTTGGTTTGCCACTGCTTCCTTCTTAGGCTATGGATGACTAGCCTAAAGTCATCTATCTGTCTTCATGCCTAAAGTAACCATTGCACCAAACTAGCTTTCTCTGTAGTCTTGGACATCCAGACAGATATACAGTAATCAAAGAACTCTTTGAGCCCCATATCTGTTAGCAGAGTCTATAGGGCTGGGTATCTTCTGTTACTGACTCTCTCCTTTGAGAAGAAAAGTATTCTTCTCAAAAATTAGATCAGCATCCGCCCACTGACCATCTGATAATAAACAAGATTCTTCGATGTGCTGAGATGGACAGGCTAACGTATATCTTAAAAGACAAGAAAGATTCAGTATATAATAGAAGTTGGGACAGATGCTTTGTTTGGCTCAAAAGAAGGTTAAATTTAGGAGAAGGGTGACAAGATCGTCTAATTAGATTAACTAGATATTTACTAGGCTTTATAACTCTTTATAATTTTGATAAAAACAAACCAATTGTTTTGTAGTTAGTAAAAAGAACTTGATTGCATTGAAATGTTTGGCTAGGATGATATTAGTTAATATTAATTGGAGAGTGAGTTTAACTCTCGGTTAGTCATGTTGGTTGTTTCGTTTTAGTCCTGTGTTTATGTGTTTCTATATTTCGCTTCCTATATTGCTTTTCAACCATTATTGTGTGTTAATTTTATTGTAAATATTTAATAAAGATTACTTTATTAAAAAAAATTAGATCAGTATCATCCATGTTAGTGTTTTAAACAGCTGCTAAGATGTAGCTTACATTTATTATTTATTTAATGTTCCCTGTTTTGTTGCTTGTATTTGTCAGATTATTGTTGATTTTGTTTATTAGATCATTTTAGTCTAGGCTGTTGGTTTCGTTTAATATTTTTAACTGTTTTAGTATTTTTTCTAGATTTGTCCTTTCCACTAATGTGGAGTGGTCAATAAATGTAAACAAATAATAAATAAATATTTCATAAAGTTTCGTGAGATATTATTGTTAGGTTTCTTCATTGTGTTATATAATTGTTATGCTATAGAGAGTGATATTTGGTGTGATTTTTGGTGTGATGAAGCAGAAGATTATCACTATTATTGCTTTTGTACTGTATTAGCATTTGTTGTTTTAATCTTTGTGCTGCATCAGAGTTTATAATGTTTAGTGTACTTTGCCATTAAAGTGGCCTATAAAACTAACTAAATAAATCACCAATTAATGGAATTTATTATCATTAGGCAAGGTGATGGTCAATATTTTGGAGGATTTTAAGTTGGGTAATTTTGATAGTGAGTATCAAGAATTGTTAGTCATTAAATCTCTGTGTTACCCCTTGATAGTAAGGCTCTATGCTTCCAAACACCAATTGCAAGAGAGAAACAAAATTTTGGACCAAGATGGGACTTTGTTCAATCCAGCAGATCTAGTCTTATGGCTCCTCTCTCTCTCTCTCTCTCTCTCTCTCTCTCTCTCTCTCTAATTTACACACACACACACACACACACACACACACACACACACACACACACTTTTTTCAGCTCTTCCCCCGATCTTAACCTCCCTCAATTTATTGTTCAATAGAAAACTTTCCATTTCAGTCCATTTGTGTCACTGGATGGTTTGAACCCCCTGCAGTGGTAACTGCAGAGGAGAACCTGCCTGTGACATTTGAAGTGGCATAATTCTCAAGGTGTAATTTATTTCAATCTTCTGAAAAAAAAAAAACCCATACTTTATTGTCAAGAAAAACAAATTTCCTGGCAGACCTTCTGAAATACTTTCAGGGTGCTGCAACTGAAGAAAAAAGCTGAATGCTGGAAAGACAGATGTAAACAAGGCTTTTTCTGATACGTTTCTTTTATGGGATAAAAATGAAATGAACTCATCCTTTGTAGGGAGGTGGTCTTCAGCTGGAGAGTAGAGCAAACATAAAATGAGAATTGCGGTGCACAAATTTCAAATTGTTTTGAAATCAAATGTCTCGTTTCAAGGATTTCTCTGTGCCTGGATTAACCCATTTCTACCAGTTGAACTTGAAGCCACTGTTTTGAATTTGAAATCTTTTGCATAGCTCTAGTGCATGGCATCCTCTTTTCTCAAGAGCATGCCCATTTCACAACTCTAAAATCAGATATAAAAAGGAGTTTTGGGGAATTCAGGTCAGCATCAGTAAGTTAGTAACAGTAAGCTACTTCACTGTGTAAGGTCTTGAGCAAAGTGCTTTGTTTCTGTATTGGCCATACAGCTATTTCAGTTCACGCTTTCCCTCCACAACTGCAAGAAAGAATACTTGCTATCCTATATTCTTTTACAACACCAAGGGAGAACGAAGGATTTGGCTTTTCAAAAGGATATTCTCTTGTACTACTTTCAGCAGAAGGACAGTAATGGACACCTTTATGCTCCTGAATCATTTGTGCTCAAATATCCAAGTAAAACTGTAGAAAGTAACAGGAATAACTTCCAGCACTGGTAGAATAATGAGCTGCAGTTGATTTAGTTTGAACTATGGTGGCAGGGAGATAAAAGTTCTAGCGGTGTTCTGTTATTATGTGAATACAGAAACTATACAGCTCTGTTCTTTATGTTTTTTTAAAAAAATTGATAAATTAAATTTCAAGTGATACTGCCAAGTGCTATCTTATAGTATAAACATTCAGTGCACATATAACGAGAAAGCTTAGAACCTTAGAGTCAGCTTTATTTATTTAAGCTTAATTAAACTGGAGTCCTGTAATCCCCAGCATAGAGAATACATACCATTCCCCATTAAACGTTTCCACTTGGTATAGCTCTTAATTGTAGCTACTGCACATTTTAAAGGGACTGACATACAGAACTCATACACCAAAGCAAGAAATTGATTCACTTAATTCCTAGCAACATTTGTGCTTATTTGTGTATGTATTTGAGTAGGAAAATCTTCAGCAGAATAACAAAGTTGGAGGAGACCTTGGAGGCAGTGGTGGGTTCCAACTCGTGTTACCACCGGTTCTCTTCGCGCATGCGCTTTGCATGCAATCACCGCGTGCATGCTCGGTTCGCTCGCATGTGCACCAAACTTGCGCTCTGCGCAAGCGCGTTAAGTTTCTGCCCACCTGAGGTGTGGCAATCCACTCTGCCACGTCTATCACCTGGGCTAAAACCCAAGAAATAAAAGTAAGAATAAAGCAGGGGTGGGCGGCAGGGCCCATCTCCCAGTCACAGAGAACCAGTTCGGTGATGTCACATCATCACCACTACCAGCTTGGCTGAACCGGGCTGAACCGGGAGCAACCCACCACTGCTTGGAGATCTTCTAATCTAATGCCCTGCTCAAGCAGGAGATCCTATACCATTTTAGACAAGTGGCTGTCCAGTCTCTTCTTAAAAACTTCCAGTGATGAAAAACCCACAACTTCTAAAGGCAATCGGTTTCACTGGTTAATTGTTCTCATTGTTAGAAAATTCCTCCTTAGTTCTGGGTTGCTTCTCTCTTTGCTTAGTTTCCATACATTGTTTTCTGGTGCTTTGGAAAATAGGTTGACACCCGCCCTTCTTTGCGACAGCCCTTCAAATATTGAAACTATTATGTCACTCCTAGTCCTTCTTTTCACCAGATTAGACATACCCAATTCCTGCAGCCATTCTTCATATATTTTAGCCTCCAGCTCCCTAATCATTTTTGTTGTCCTTTTCTGTTTAAATGTTGCCACAGTGGATACCAAATGAACTTGTCCAAGATAAGACATAACCATTGAAAGGCCTTCTTCTCCTGTCAACAATTTGTCAGACCTAACTTTTATGCAGCAGAATAACAGAATTAAATAGTAAATCAGGGTGTATGGTCTGAAGATACAAATGTTTGATTATTTGCCAGCAAGTTGGTGTTGACTCTTAGTGACTGCGTAGAGAGATTTTCTCCTTGATGATGATCAGTCCCTAACTTGGTTTTTCAGGTCTTCATATAGTGTTTCCATTACCACTGAGTCAATCCATTCAGATGTAGTAGGTAGTATCATTTGTTTCATGAGAGATCTGGGGTGTATAGGAAACCCAGATTCCCATGTGGAGGTAATATCCTGACACTTTAAAAAAGAGGGCTCTCCCCCACCCAAGCCTAGCAATCTTAAGGTATCAGAAATTGTTAGCATATCAATTTAATATGAGCTTCTCTTCACTCATTTTTTAAAATCTTGTATTAATATCTGATTTCTTCCTTGGGTCATACAACTTCAAGCAGTCGATTGGTTCTACAGTATTCATTGGGTTAAAAACCAAGTTCTTTAAATTTCCTTTGATAAGAATCTGCACAGCTAATGGGCTAAGGCCAATTGAATAATTAATATTTCTAAATGCCGTTTTGAAGATTCTCTTTAAATGCTAATCAGAATTTGCTACTTTCTCAGATTTTAAAACCTTCAGCTTTGTAAGAAATGCATTTGACACAATTGGTAATTAGTGTTTCTGACTGTTCCAGCAGTTTCTGAGTCGCAGCTGCTGAATACTTATTCACACTGTAATCGTTGTCAGAAGATGATTTTTAACAGAGCCATAACACTGTAATTGATGAAAATAATGGCAATCCAGAATCATTGTATGGAATCAACACAGGAAATGTATGCATAGACAGGTTATGTAATGCTTTGGATTTGATTCCCAAAAGATTCTTCTAAACACATAGGGTGTGAATTTGATTATGTTGTATGCTATATAATGGGACGCTGTGGCTCAGTGGCTAAGACACTGAGCTTGTCAATCAGAATAGTCTGGTTTCTAGCCTGGTGCCTTAACTATTAGAACTTTTATCCTGGCTCTTTTGCTGGATCCAATAGGCAATTCTTTTATTTCTATCATATTTCCAACACTGGAGGTTTTTAAGAAGACATTGCACAACCATTTGTCTGGAATGGTATAGGGCCGTGATGGCGAACCTATGGCACGTGTGCCACAGGTGGCATGTGTAGCCATATTGGTGGGCACACGAGCTCATGCGCATGCCAGCCAGCTGATTTTTGGGCCTTCTGGGCCCACCAGAAGTAGGGAAACAGGCTGTTTCCTGCCTCCGGAGGGCCTCGGGGGGTGGTGGGGAAGTCCTGTTTTTCTCTCTCCTCAGGCTCCAGAGCCTTTCTAGGAGTCTGGGGAGAGCAAAAATCAGGCCTTCCGGTCCCAGTAGAGATTGGCAAATGGGCCATTTTTGGCCTCCAGAGGGCCTTTGGGGAGGGTGGGGAAGGGCGTTTTCGCCCTCCCCAGATTCCTAGAAAGGCTCTAGAGCCTGGAGAGAGCAAAAAATGGGCTTTCCGGTCCCACCGGGCCATTGTGTGCTGGGGCGGGGCGCAAAGAATTATGGGTGTGGGCCACGGACCCCCCCACTTCCCCCGCTTCTGGCACGCAATGGCAAAACGGTTAGCCATCACTGGTATAAGGTTTCCTGCTTGAGCAGGGGGTTAGACTAGAAGACCTTCAAGTTCCCTTCCAGCTCTGTTATTCTGTTATTTGGAAACAAACCAGTTGTTATTCTGTATTTAATGTGATGAACTGATTAACATTTGTTCTTTGGATGAATTAGTCGGATGGATATCTTTTTATCCAAAAGAATACAATTTAACACCTGTATACATTTGTATTGTACTATTGATGTTTTCAGATCCTAATAAGAAAAATGGAGCATAATAAACATTGGTTGTGTGTATGAAAATGCACACACATATAAATCTTTCTCTCACTCCCTCTGTAAACTCTTTCTAGTTGTTACCTTACTTGGAGGGAATAACATATTATATACTGAATTCAGTGTGCCACAAATTTGCACTTGATGTTTGAAATTCTAAAATCCTGTTTCTGAACCACTGTATTAAATAGTTATGAAATATTAATTTGAAATGTTTTCTTTTAGTATAGGAAGAATATTAACAAGTTTCTGTTCTGTTCATAGTTCTGTGAAATAGGAAAAATATCCTTTCAAATGGTTGGTTTCACATTAAAAAAGAAAGAAAGTAAGTCTATAATGTGGATCTCTCTAAATCCCAGAGGCACAGCAGAATCAACTATTTATTTAAGCCAAATAAATAAACACCCCCAAATTAGTAGAATGTGGCTTTTCCTAACAAATCTTGAGATGTATTTAATATACTTTGCAATATTGCTGAGAATTTTGTAGTACAGCTCAGTAGCTATTAAGAGAACTGTAATTCCCTAGGCAGTGATTTAATTTAGCCTTTAGAAAAAAGGAGACAAATTCAGAGAGGATAAGGTTTAATGTTATGTAAGCAAGTTGGGACATATCATCTTGTACTTCTGCCTGTTCTAGGCTTTTTGAAACAGAATGCTGAAAAAGATATAGGATTCCAGCACAACTTATACAATCATAGAGTTGAAAGTGTCCATTTAGGCTGGTGAATCCAATCTCAGTGCAGGAATTCAAATTAAAATATCTCCAAAATGTGATGGTCTAGCACAGTGATGGTGAACCTTTTCAGAACCGAGTACTGAAAAGGGAGCATGCGCGCATGCACGCGCCAGGACTGCAATCTGGAAGAGGAGCTGCCCAGGACACATGCGCGCCCCCAAAAATGAACTTCCAGTTTCTGATGCATGCATGTGCTCTGGCCAGCTAGTCTTCCGGGTTTCTGGCCATGCATGCGTGACGACCAGCTGGCCAGTGCACATGCTCACGCAGGAAAATAGAAGACCAGCTCTTCCAGTTTCTGGCACTGCAGCACACAAAAAGGCCATCTGATTGTCACACGTGCATGTGTGTCAGAAACCTGGTAGAGGAACGGGTGATGCCGTGTGTGCCAGGTGACATGGCTCCGCATGCCACTTTGGGCACGCGTACCATAGGTTTGCCATCCCGGGTCTAGCGTCTTTCTTCCAGTGAAAGGGCATTTACCACCCACTTCTTGAAAACTGGCTCTCCTGTTAAACTTCTCTTAGGAAAGACTCTACATTCTTGTAGTTTAATTCCATTATGCATTCCATGTCCTGCACTCTGGAAAGACAGAAAACAGGTTTTCCATGTCACGTCCTTTTAGTTACAGTATTTTAAGAGTAGTATTATTCCCCCCTCCTGCTCCATCTTTCTTTCTCAAGTCTAAGTTTTCTTTTAGTCTTTCTCAAGACTAAATATTCCCAATTCCTTGAAATATATTTTATAATCTGATAAATGTATGAAGTTGATAATAAACAGGGAAGTTATGTCTTTATTTCCTGTGGTTTTCATAATTCTAATCAATGAGTTTCATGTGAATGAAATATTTAGGATGGCAGTAATAGGAAGGCATTTTTCTAGATGCCCTTTCTGATTGCTTATAATAGGAAATATCTAGGATGTCAATGATATGTTAATTCCAATGGATCTCTGCTGGAGACTCTGAAAATACCATCTTTCCAGATCTGATAGACCTAGATTAGAGACTGGAGACATCGGAAGGCATTTAGAAATAGAGCATAGTGCCAATCCATTGCTGACTTCTGCTGAATGTTGCACTAATAAGGAACAATTCCATCCATTGTCAAATTTGCTTGTTAAAACCAAGTTTTTCCTTTGATTATTTAAAAGAATCAATTTAGATATGGGAGGTGCTTAGGTGCTATAAATATAACACAATCAATGAAACTCATTGTTTTGACTTTGGAGTGAGCAGAGTTTAATTTTACTAAGCAATACTACATGGAATCAAGTATGTGCTTATCATTGACAAGGAACAGATAATTTCATTTTCTGTTAGAAGAAAGCAAAAGTATGAGCTGCTGAGTTTCAAATAGTTGAACTCAGAATATTCTGGTGACATTTATCCCTGGGTATTTTTTTTTTCTTTTCCATGTATTAGCTAGACCACCTTCATTCAAAAAGAATCTTATTGATATCAATAACATAACTAAGAATAGGAATGAAATCTGACCTTATGCAGATGGATTTTTGCCCATCCTATCAATATTTTCTTGTCTCTTCCCTTCTATTCCAAAGAGCTTAGGAGACCTTCCAGAGTACATTTGGGGGCATTATAAAATATGATGAGTAGACTAGCTTTATTATTAGAAAGAGGCCGCTAGATTTCATTTTTGCTTCACCCTTTGAGTTTCGTATCACCATCATGCATGCATTTATATGTGACAGCAAAGAAAGAACCTACAGGAATGTTTATGCTTAATTTTAATTATTGCTTAGTTAGCTCTAAAGAGTTTTGAGAAACCTGGCTTAGATTGCAGATGACTAGGAATCTTAAAACCTAGCAGTGTTCCTATTAGGAATACTTTGTACATTTTGTTTTTTATTTACATATGGTTTATGTGCTAGCTAAAGAAAATGTTCCAGCCAAAAGATATATGTAGAAGCAAATGGTTTGCTGACTGCTGTACAACCTGGTTGATTATTTCACCCTAAAGTGGATTTATAATGGGCCAGAACACCTCGTCAATACTTGCTCATTTTTCATAGATAGAGTTTTCTATCAATCGTTTCCATCCGGCTGCAGGAAGTGAAAGGTTCATTCATCTCTTCTTTCTATTTGATGCCCTCAGTGCTTCCAACTAATGAGATATGAGATTGAAAAGAACCATGACTGGAAATAAAATTCCCCTTTACAGTGACAGGCAGTGTAAAACAAAGCAGGAGGGGTCCCTGGGACCAGGTGAGCAAAAATGGGGTGACACAAAGCTGTATAACATGAAATCAAGAGAAAGACAGAATAGAAGCAGCTACAGCAACATTTAGGGAGAAGAAGGGAAAGGCTTAGAAAGCACATGTCCCAGGGGACCATTTCCATTGTTTTGAAATGCTTCAAAAAGTAACCAAGTGGTACATTTACCTTCTACTTTCCTTTTTTGCTCTAAATAACATAGAACCATCTATAACATTTGCAAAGAATCATTTGAGAATACTTTGCCTTTCAAACTGCTGGGCCATCAAGGCCTTTTTAAATTTATATGCCTGCCTTCAACATTTTGGGCAACCCAATATACAGATGTGTCAACATGTTTCTTATGATTTCAGCAGCAGACAATTCCATGTGTAAAATCACAGCCTAAAAATTATTATTTTAAGATATGAATTTATTAAAAGTCCATTCAGCCAGAAAGGCTTCAATTGCATCTAAAATATGAGTAATGAAAGCAATAGACCTGGCACAAAAGAAAAATGGGATGAGAAAGGAAAGGGAAAACTAGCATTCTCTGGCAGCTATTTGAAAAAGTCCATGCTAATTAGTGTAGAATAGGGTGAAAATGGGCTGTCTCAACAGCTCAGCTCTTCAAGGTCAGCAAAACAAAAATGATCTTTGAACCGTGGTGGTGTAGTGTTAGAATGCAGTATTGCAGGATAACTCACTGCTCACTGTTAAGAGTTTTATTCTGACCAGCTCAAGGTTGACTCAGCCTTCCATCCTTCTGAGGTTGGTAAAATGAGGATCCAGATTACTGGGGGCAATATGCTGACTCTGTAAACCACTTAGAGAGTGCGGTAAAGCACTATGTGCTATTGCTATCTGTGGTGCTACCTCTTTGCTTCAAGATCTGAATATTTTGAAGATAGATTGTAAGGAGGGCAAGTTAGAACCCACTAAGACCCATGGAATCTTCTCACTTCCCCATGTCAGATCCACACTAGTCTGACTTCAGCCTCATTGAATTCTCCCTATTGCTTTCAGAGGGGAAGATTTAAAAATCATGTTGGATGAAAATCTCCACAAAACAGCTCTCTTTTCTCTTCCTCCATCCTGACTGATGTAACCTGGTGGGACTTTAGATGAAGGAAAAGCTCTTCTTTCTTGATCTTTCCAAATCTGATATAAGTGTCCCCCATTTCTAATTCTGAAAATGACAGCCGGAATCGAGATAACAACATCAATGTGATTGACTCTTTTCCTCTGCTGTTGCCTGATGAAATAGAAAGAGGCCGGTCTTGATCTATGGCTGGGTGAGGTTCTGGATTAATTCTCATTAGTCCTGCATCATAGATTAAAAACTCCCAAACAATGTGATGTTAATAATGCAACCCCTCCCTTCTCATCATCAATAACTTGTTTTCTCAAATAAAAGTCCTGGTCCTTATTATGTGAGACAATCATTATGTGAGATAATAATCATCCTTATTGTGTGAGACAACACACCATATTATGTGAGAAATAAAAGGAGGACTCCTAAAAGAAGACAATGGTAAAATGCCCCTATATAGCTACAATCAGGAGAGTCAGCCTTATTTGAGACAACCAGTACCACAAGTCTGTGAGTTTGTATAAACTGATAAGAGAAACTAATTGCATTCTGTACCACATACTGTGTTATCTTTACAGGTTAATTGCTCTGCTGGTTGCTACTTTTAAAGCTGCTGTTCTCTAGATTTCCTTTGCCACCTTTTACAAAATAAACTGTTTTAAGATTCTGCATTCTTCTGGAAAATCACAGGGCTCCCCCTTGTTAACTTATCAAAGTTGTCAGGAAACCATTTTATTTTCATTATAGTATAATAATAAATTTCACCTTCTGAGCCAATTTTATTGTCTCTTAGGAACATGACAATGCTGTGTAGCTTTGTGAGGTGCAAAAATGTATAATCTTCTGTGTTTGGCAGTAGATTGAATTGAGGACATCTGCAAAATGAAACCAGCAATTCTTTTATGAAAATACCATCGGGATTTAAAAGGAATTTTAAGTCAAGGAATTTGTTTTGGTGCATATGTTCTCAGTGTACATAAAAGAAAAGATATGTTCATCAAGAATCATAAGGTACAACACTTAATGATAGTCATAGGGTACAAATAAGCAATCAGGAAACAATATCAATATAAATCGTAAGGATACAAGTAACAAAGTTACAGTCATAAGTGGAAGGAGATTGGTGGTGGGAATGATGAGAAGATTAATAGTAGTGCAGACTTAGTAAATAATTTGACAGTGTTGAGGGAATTATTAAGAGTAAGTTGTCCATCTGACATATATCAGAGGTAGAACAGTGATGTGCCTTTCCTTCACTACAAGATGATAAGGTTCATCTTGACTTTAGCTGATTTTTAAAAAAACTAAACAGCATCAGATATGGTTCATGCTTGAGTGAGAGATCCTTGGGAAATATCAGGAGAATAGAAAGGACCAAGAAGTAAAAGGAAAAGACTCCTAAGGGAAGACAATGACAAAATATCCCTTATAACTATAAACAGGGGAGTCAAACTGTCAGTCCTGAGGAAGCTAATAGATACTACCTACCAAGTTTTGCTGAAGAGAAGAGCAAAAATGGTACCCGTTTATTAACTAGGAGAGATAACACAGTTTTAGTTAAAACCATCTTCTGCAATATTCTAAACTGATAAACCAGATTTTTTTCCCCCCTGTTGGTTTTTCTTTTAGTTCTTTTACATATGAAAACTTCTGTGAAATTATTCTGGCTTTTTGTGTAAGGAAAACCTTGTATTTTAATTGCCTGTTCCTTTGGAAGACAAGGAATCAATAGGCAGTGATGAAAACCCTTCTATAAGTACTAAACTATGTATGTCCAGTAATAATCCAATGGTAAAATGTTAACATAAAGGGCTTCTAGCACCAGAGTGATTTATTTCTCAGTTCTGTGGGAGATGCAATCAGTTGGAACCTACAGTTGGAAGTGATGGCTGCAGCTTCATCTATGCATCGTTTCAAAACTCACATCCTGTTCAAACTTTAATATGTCATATATCGATTAGAGTTTGATTGTTAGCCTGTCTTAAGTCTTGGACCCGGGGGGGGGGCAGGGGTGTGTGATTTACTGCCATTTTAAAAGATGCCTGAAGTAGATTGAAATAGATTATACTGCTGCTAAAAAACCCCTCTGCTTATTCCCTGTTAAAAAATTCCTCTCTGAAATAAAAATAGTTTATTTTGGGCCCTGGATTTCAGCAGCACTGATATTAGTACACTGGCAGGTTCTATTTTCTTCACGTAGTTTCTACACTGTTGGCTGGAGAGTTTCAGTTACCCATACAAGGCTTAATGCAGTATTTCTCAACCTAAGTGACATTAAGATGTGTGGGCTTCAACTTTTTTTTAAAGAAAGGAGGGAAAAAACCCAGAAGGTATGTGTGAATCAAATTGGCATTTCTGTATGATACAAAAGGGGTTGGGGGAATCACTGATTTGGTTTTTCTCTGCTTGGCAAATGCCATCTGCGCAAATCTTTTCTATTGTGACCCAATTAAAGGTGCAGGAATGTATGTCATAGCTGGGATGCTACAGATTTCACCTCTGCAATAACCCACTTAATTGTAAAAGAAGTCATTGTACAGACATCCCTGAAGGTCTATGTGTATCTATCTGTGTGTATAGGTACATGTGCAGGCATATATGCGTTTTGAGGTGGTGAATTTCATGTACAATGAAAGAGGAACCCAGCAACTAAAAATTGAAAGTCACTTTTCTATTTTGTTATCTAAAACTAAAAGATTATTCAGAATTCAGGGTTAGAGATCTATGATAGACTTCTCATTACACTTATAGTTTCCAAGGTTCACTAGAAGAAACTATGATTAGTTAAATTATTAAAAAGCCAATATAAACATAGTTTAAATTTCCCATGTTCACCCCTTATTGATGCTCAGCATAAGGAAGCATTTCCTACTTACCAGAGAAACTGTAATGGAAAAGGAATGAGCAGTCAGTTGTAGACTCATAACATGGGTACTTTCCTCGCCCCAAAAAATCCCCTCAATAAACTTTATATGAGAGCAATTCATTTTTAATAAGTCTGTAATTGATCCTGTCTCAAATATCACTTCAGATGTGACATTAATGTTCCATTACATTTTTAGCATTCTTTAGTTGAAGAGACTGTCAGGTCAATGAAAGTGGCTGCTGTTTCCCCAAAATGGGGAAGGAAGAGAAAGACATAAACTCCAGCCCTTGTTCTAAACACTCTTATACCAATCAGTTTGAAAGACAATAATTCCACAAAAGGAACTACTACTCTAATGAAGTGGCTTTGTTTCTCAGATGAGCTCTTATATGGTGTTCTCATCTCAGCTCCCATTCCTCACTGCAGAAAAGTGACACTTAAAAGTTGGCAGCTGAGGGAAATATTGCTGAGAAGATTGAGAAAATAACACCCGAATAAAATAGCAGGTGTTTGGGGTTGCTCTTATGGTAGCAACTGAACTTCCAGCAATGTGCAGTAAATGTGTTTTATAGTCAGCGTTATTCACTAAATATGCATAGACATGGATGAAGCATAGATCAATGTAATGGTTCCACAAGTTTCACAGGCCTCGATTAGTTGAATGAGAGCTCCATAGAGCAGGGTTTTTGCTCATATGCCACCTCAATTTATTTTAACGGGGGTTATGTTTGGCAGATTTCCCAGCAGATTATAGGTCAGATCTCCATTGCTTTTGATAACTGTCCTGCTCTGGCCATGAACTGTGTTCATGTGGGCTGTACTGGCACCAATATAAGTAATATAATACATTTTGTGGCTTAGCTCATCATGGACATGGCACCCAGTTTGAAAGCTTGTGCTACAAATGGTGCTGCTTTGCTTTTTCAATATCAACATTTTTTAAAAAAAATATTTTTTAAATTTTGTTTTCCACCTGAGATCTTCTATAAAATAAATCACGTGGCCAGTAATAGAATCAGAAGCTTGTGGAAGTTCTCTGGAGACTTCTCTGAACAGCTGACAAATCTGAATTCCTGAGGGAAAGTATTCCTGCATTTCTCCTGCCTGGACAGCTGTTACCTTTCCCAGCGGGTCAGTGTCGAAAACATCTCAATGTGACTTTTAAATTTCCTCATTATTCAGTTGTTAAATTAGAGTTCATCTGACTTGAGGCATTTCATATTACCTTGCCTTTTTTAATCACTTCCTTCCATCAATTCAGCAGAAAACCTATAAAATGTGAAGTTTTTTTTTAAAAAAAATCACGGCCTTAATTAGTCATTGGAGAATTTCTTTCAACTAAATGTGCAACTGTAGTAAGTGTTAAAAAGTTATACAAAAGTTGGAGAGAAATAAAATGGGAAATGGTCCTGATATTGATTTTAATATAACTCACTATTTTCATACATGAGTATTTCTTTTGATCTTCTTACCAAGATTTTTCACTCCCAAACTTTCAGTGGCAATCCTAATTATGCGTATATATCTTTCTTGTCCTTGCTGAGCAGATAATACTTCATTATTGGTAAAAACAATAATTTGGTTCACTCGTAACATCAAGTTATGATTTGTTTTGACAAATGGCTTATTGGAAAATTTACAATATTTTATTCTCATATACTGCTAAATCATAATGACATTTACTAACAAGCCCATTCATATTGGTTAGCTCATCTCAGCACATGTACCGTGTTTCCTCGAAAATAAGACCCTGTCTTATATTTTTTTGAACTATAAGAATCTTGTAGTAAATAGTTTGTTTATCTTAAGTATTTTATGTAAAAAAAATTATTGTTAAATTTTATAGTCTGTCTTTATTTTATAGAACTCGAAGGGGTATATATAATGACACTGTCTCCTATTTTTCCCATGAAACAACCTTGTGAGGTGGGCTGAGAGAGAGTGTTATGCCCAAAGGCAGCTGTCTGTCTGTCTATTGATCTATTGATCATCTATCTATCTACCAAATCTAGAGATCACCCATCTCCCTTACATAGTGACTGACAGTCTGTTCATACCTAAAGGAGAACTAGAACTCACAGTTTCCCAGTTTTTATACCAGCACCTTGATCACTATGCCAAACTGGCTCTCTTAGTCAGCCAAAATAACTTAAATTGAAAACAGTCGTTATTTACTTCATTATTTAACTGAAACAAAATACTAAATATTGGTTATTTGATTCTCTGGTTACATTATCTGAACAGAGGAGATTAATATTGCTGATTGGCACTGATCAAGCATGCAGGTACATGGTGATAAATTAGTCCTATTGATTGCATTAGCAAACAGTATTATTACTGTTTATTTAGCACATGCCATACAATGTCAGGGAAATCTACAAATGCTAGACTCAATGCAGTCCTGACAGTCTAAATTGCTAGTTCATTCTGTTCAGCACTTTATGCTTATCCTTGGTGCACCACAGTGGGTGAACTACAGTGGTGAGTTCCGCCCGGTTCGGTCCAGTTCGGCCGAGCCGGTAGCGGTGACGATATGATGTCACCGAACCGGTTCTCCCACCCCCCCACGTTATTCTTACCTTTTATTTGGTCCCACCCCCAATCTATTGCTGCCTCCTGAGTCCCAGCTGATGACTAGAGGGAAAAAACTGTTTAAACTCTTGCCGCGGGGCTTCAAAGGGCCGTTCTACAGCTGATCAGTGTTAAAAGCAAACAAATGAGTCAGGTCATAAGTGCGAGGACTGGTCGTAAGTGCGAGGACCTTCCAGAAATGACTCTGACCAGCTAGCCACGCCCACCTAGTCACATGACCTCCAAGCCACACCCACAAAATAAGCCACGCCCACAGAACCGGTAGTAAAAAAATTTAGAACCCACCGCTGGTGAACTAGCTTATGCCAGCTGACTAGTGGTGTTCAGGTTGTTGGGTTTTCCAAGCTCCTCTGATGGTCTCACCTCACCTTGTGTTGCATTGCCTTATGTCTAGCCAAGTCCAGCACTGGGTTCTGCTCTCCTCATACATGAATGCAGCTAGGTTTTCCCACCAAAGTGATAACCATTTATTTACTTATAACATTGGTTGCTTTCAAACTGCTGAGGGGGAGAGGGCAGGAGCCAGGGAGTGAGCAACGGGAGCTCACCCCATCTCATGGAGCCGGGTTTGAACCACTGGAATGCAAACCATTTCTGGATGATAGTTCCAGTATCATTAAGCCACTGTGCCACCACATCCCTTAACAGTAATTAGAAAACTACCAACCATAGAAAGCCTCATAATTGCCTCTGAATTTGAACTTTGGCTCCATAATGTTTCAGGATCCCAAAACCAACTGTAAGTATTGGCTTAAAAACTCTGATATGTTAAAAAAGTGATTTTGCACTATTGCTTCCTTTATTGCCTATCTCCTACCTATTGGCATTTGTTTGATCTCCTCTCTGTCTCAGATTTTTTTTCTTTCAAAATTTGCCATATATCCATTTTGGTCTCTTATCCATGGGACTTCTCCCCAAATTCTTTCTAGCTCAATTTTTTCCTTGAAAAGTGATATCCAGAATAAATCTCCACCATACAAGATTTAAGAACTCTCCAAGCCTGAAAAACAGTACTTTTTTTTCATTCAATTTAAAATGAAACTAGTCAATGGAAAGAGGGCATTGGGATGTCATGATTGCTTTGTTGATTTACAGTAGAATTATTTCTAAGGTATTATTCAACAAACAATAAAAAGGAAAATTTCTTCAGAGGACTAATCATATTTTATTTCTATAGCTAAGAGATATACAATGATATCGAAGATTAGAAACTTATTTTTCAAATGTGATTTAAAATTAGATTTTAAATAGTAGAATAACTCTGGGGCAGATGCAAGACATATTTTAAAACTAATTTGCAGTGGGATTATATAGTACTTCATTCTTCTGAAAGATTCTGTTTGTTAGAATCAAGTTTTTCCCAAACATAAAACAAACGTATTGTGCATTGAGCTAAGAAACTGCAAATCTTCTTCAACATAATTTCTATAAAATATTACCAGTTAACTAAGAGTTTGGCATCCTGTTGCTGAGATCACACAAGAAGCAGCATGTCTTTGAGTTCAGGGGAAGATCAATTTCTGACATTTGAATGCAAGTCACTTTGATTTAAGCCCCAGGATTGATTTTGGAAATGTGCTGAAAATGAAAACATTACCCAGGTAGACATTTTCATACAACTTGAATTTTATACTCCTACTGGTAGTTTGCATGAGTTTATTTCATTCTAGCATTGGAACAGTGGATAGCTTAAGCATAATTTTGAACATTTTTTTGTCACATCTAATTCCATACAGACAACATACAGGCTACCATAGCTACATAAATGTAGATATTCAACTGAAGAAGCTTCTTGGATGAGAAGTGAAACGTCTTCAAAGAAAAACAAGAAAGTCCAGTTGCTTCTTGAAAAAGCATCTTTGGAATGTCTTACAGAGTATCTTAAAGAATTGAAATTATTATTTCAGACAACAATACCATATAAATACAGTCAAAGAAGCTAAAGTAAATAAAACATAACCATCTAAAGAAATGTGATTGTCTCAATCTTGAGAGGACAATGAGAAGGAGAGCTAACAGAGACTTTTATGACCTGGTCTCTATATTGGGTCTAAACGGACCTGCTCCTTTTCTTGATCAGATGTGCTTCAGGATAAAAAAGAGAAGGTGAATAAAAGTGATGTGTTTTCCATGGGTAGTATTTATGTTTATCCATTTTGAGTAGATTTTAGTTTGAAATAATACAGTGCAAGCATGTGTCGGATATATGATGCAGGCTTTTTCACAAAGAAAGGCAAAATTGCAAAGCTCTAATTTTTTAACAGAAAGTTTGGAGACAATACCAGCTAGAGAAATAACTCTTATATTTAATAATTTAGTTCATTTAGGCAAAATAATAAGTAATAATACTCCAAATATATTGCTTTAGCTACCTTTCAGAACAAGCAAGCCGAGACCTAAAGGCTGCTTGAAATAATCTGCTGGAGACCTTATAATGCCAAGGGGGACCTTATAATGTAATATATTCAATGTTATATATCAAAGATCTATGACTGAAAATTCCAGAGAAATGTGGTTTGCCGAAAGTAATTTTGTATCTGGGTTATTTAATTGCTTATATATTCATTGTGTGCAAATCATGCCTAAAACCTCTAGCTGAAATTTGTACTCCTATCACCAGGTTTCTAGGGCAAAAAAAGAAAAATCCAGCTAATTACCTGAAAATATATAAACCTAGCTGATCAATTTCTGATGAAGGATTTTATAAATACAAAGGTTTATGTTTGTGTCTTGATATCCATGTTTCTCTTCATTTCAATTACCCATTTTGGCCAGATGCATCGGAATCTATTGAATGTACAATTCAAATTGTCCCCAGTCAACCCACTTGAGAATATGGGAGTCAATGTTTGACATACCTCAAAGTTGGAGGAGATTATTCTAGAATTATATAGTCTACAGAAGAATTAGCTGTAAATTAAATACACCAATCAGCTGATAGAAATGATATAATCTGAAAGAAAAGGAACATTGTTGAGGAAGGACTTGTTTACTAAAAATAAGCACCTTGGTTTCCTCTCATCATTTATTTTTGATAAATGCTTCAGCTTTGTCTCACATTTGTCTGGTAAACATTCATCCTGTGCCATATACCCCAGTGGCATTGTCTTTCAAGTAACTTCTTAAAGTCTCCAAGAATTGATCTCATGCCAATGACAGCCGTGCTTTTGATAGTCTCTCTCTCTCTTTCCCTTTTTTCATTTCCATTTTATAGAACTATATTTTTATCTGCCTTTCACAGCCTACATAACATAAGACATTTCATTTCAAGGAAAACAAATCCTGTATTTTACAAGAATAATTAGACAAATGATTGCTTCTAATGATCAAACTGTATTTAGACAGTATCTTGCAAGATGATCAAAAAAGAAAAAGGGGAAAAAAGAATTCTAAAACACACCACAAACCAAGACAGAAGGGAACATCAATTTGCCTGAAATTTATGTATGCTAATTTATATAGCTAATTTATATGTAAAATGAAAAATTGGGAGCCACTGCTGGAACTGAAATGGGTTGTAGATATCCCTCCCTCTTTCTATTGCGATCAGCCTGTAAAAAGGGACCTTTGAGTTTTATGTAATTCCTTTTTCTACTTGCTTAACTTAAAACTTCCTCAATTCAAAGGAGGGCTATTGTCAATAATGCAGGCTATATAAACACCCTATCAGTTACAAAAAGAACCACAGACATGTCACTCACTCTTATGCTTCTAAAGTATTATGAGATATACTTCTGTCTCTTAGTTTAAAAAGCTGCAGTCAAAATCTGATGGCTGGGATGGAGAGGAAGATAAATTTCATTTCTGTTTTACTTCTTAGCAAGACTTAGAGAAAAAAAACTTTATGAGATTTGATGTTGCTGCATGATTTGTGAGAGGTACAGCAGTCAACCAAACATAATACACAATTTTGGCTTCTTTCCAGGCTTTCTGGTGCTCAGGGACAAGCATATTGTGGAGGGAAAATAAAGATTAACTCCATGGATTCATTAATGGACTGAATAATCTGCTGACAGAAAGAAGGGAACAGCTGCATTTCAACCCAATTATTATCCAAATCCTTTCACAATTTTTAATTGTAGATTAATATGTTTACATAACTTCCCAACCTCCATTTCTTACAATCCTGACCTAGCACAACTCTTTTTGTTGGGCACAATGGTCTGATACAGTTGGAGAATGCCAGCTGAGGAAGAGTTTAAGTTCCAATAAAAGAGAATATTTGTAGCTCAGGGTTGAGTCCTTGGTACCCTCTGAGTTTTGTTGTTTGCTTGTAGACGTTTCATTACCTGACTAGGTAACATCATCAGTGTTAGTGTGATGTTTGTTCCCTATGTAAAGCTACTGTATATAAACAGAGAGCAAGCCCTACACTCATTAGCACTGATGATGTTACCCAGCTGAATAATGAAATGTCAGCAAGTGAACAACTAAGCTCAGAGAGCATCAAGGACTCTGAAGAGTTTTATGTAAGCTCGCACTCTACGTGAACAAAGTGGTATGTTCAAACACTCTTATTTTAATCTCTGTAATTCATCTCCAGCCTAGACTTAAATTTCAATGCATCTGGAATAGCCCAGGTTTGGGAAAACTGTTCTAAAATGTTTCAATAGAAATCTGGATTTAAATTGAACAAAACAAAGACTAAATTGTTAACCAAAAATATGGCTGAGGATCAAAAGAAAGCACTTGAAGAATCGCTAGGGCTCCAAATAGTTAAGAAAGTAAAATATTTGGGAGTGTGGATATCGGCAAGGTGCTCGGCCCTAAAGGAAGATAATTATATGCCCCTGATTAAAAACATCAAACGGGATCTAGAAAAATGGGGGAAATTTCAGATATCATTTCTAGGTAGGATCGCAGCAATAAAGATGAGTGTTTTGCCCAAGCTGCTGTATCTGTTCCATACCATCCCAGTCAAACTAGACAAAAAATTTTTCCTAGAATTTAATGCTATTATCAGGAAATTTATTTGGGGTGGGAAGAGACCTAGGATAGCGATTAGAACCTTGCAAGATAAAAAGAATAGGGGTGGGTTTGGGCTCCCAATATGGGAAACCTACTATAAAGCAGCAAATTTGGTATGGTTGAAAGAATGGGCAACCTTGGAAAATAAAAGACTCCTGGCTTTGGAAGGGTATGATCTCCAGAAGGGCTGGCACGCCTATCTCTGGGATACAGGAAATAGAACAAGAACTTACTTCCATAGGCACAAAATAAGGGACACACTAAAGCAGACATGGGGAGAAATAAGACGAAAACAATACGAAAGTCCCAAGATGGCTCTCCACAATGGAGGCCATGATTTACCCTAATATGCAGGAAATGGGGAAAATGGTTAAATATAAAGAAATATTAGATGGGGGAGGGAACCTCAAAACAATTGAAGAATTGAGAGAACAGAGCATTCTTATTGATCGGTGGCCCTACGCACAAATAAAATCCAGATATAAAAAGGACAAGGAGGAGCTTGGCATAGAAATAGGCATTAACGGATTTGATAAGATTTGGATGGGAACCAACAATAAATTAATAGCCAAATTATACAATTATCTGCTGGAATATGATATGCCAGAGGAGGTGGCCAAAAATTCAATGACAGCATGGGCTAAAAACATTGGGCATAGCATAAACCTAAATGAATGGGATACAATTTGGAACAGCAATCTTAAAATGACCAGGGCGGTAGCTTATAAGGAAAATCAATATAAGATGCTACATAGGTGGCATCTAGCCCCCGCCAGGATTGGAGAACAATTTGGAAATGGATCTCGGAAACGATAGAAGAAAACATACATTTTGAACCAGAAATTTTTCTCCTGGGAATCCTGAAAAAAGAATATGAGAAGAAAAAGAGGTATCTAATCGTACACATAACAACAGCGGCAAGATACGCTCAGTACTGGAAAGAAGAAAAAATATCATTGGAGGAACATGTAATTAGTAAGATATTAGAATGCACCAAAATGAATAAACTAACACTTGAGATTAACGAAAGAGAGAATACGGAATATTACACTGTGTGGGAAATGTGGTATAAGTGGATGGAGAAAAGAAACAAAATGCATAGCATGAGGGGCACAAGGAATAATCAATAATGACTAAATAGAATTGAGCATTACCATTTGTACTATCTTTTAAACTATAATCAATGCAAAGATGCAATATTATGTAAATAATGTATATATATGTGTTAACACCTCAGAACCGAAAAACGTTGAATTGTACTATTATATATTACAATAAAAAACCAATTAAAAAAAAAGAAATCCCACTTCGCAATAAAAGAGACTTTTATTGAAGAAGGAAGTCATTCTATGTGAATCCAGCATTCTTGTGACAACTGATGTTCTTTAGAGGTTAAGTGGAGAAATAGGTTAACTAGGAAAAAGAAATTATTATGCACTATTCTACTGTAATGGACATGGTAAATTATATTTGGCAGATAAGTTTTGTTACCAAACCCTTTGCACAAAAGATTCAAAGATCCGAAGCAGCTGTCATGGAGGGCACCCAAATCTTTTCATATTACTTTCCCGCTCCAACTTTAATCCTCATGGAATAAAATTTTAGATGAGTTGTAACCACAACTTTTGTATTTCCTTGCAAAACCAGTTGCAGACGGAGAAGTCTAGCTGATAACAAAGAGAAATTATGTTTTACTTTATTTAAGGAGAGTGTGGAATTGTCATTAGTGGGTAATAAGAGTGGGATACTAAAGTTTTGGGCTGCCTCAAAAGGAAGAGAATGTGGATAGTGAGTTTTAGCCATCTACTGTATGCACTAATAAATTTACATCTACTGGGCAGCTGCATTGCTCTTTCAGAATAGCTGAAGCCTTTCTCTTTCCTTATTTCTTATTCAGAGAATGTATTCTTTAATTAATTGACCAAAGGGTACATTATGCAAAAAAAAAAAAAAATGTGTTATCAGATCTTATTTATTCAGAAAAAAATAATAAAAGGAAAACCAGCTGGAAGAAAATCTGAATGTAGTGCAAGCAGTAGTTTGAAGAACGGATGACATTTAATCACTTCTCTTCAAGCTTTCTTTTACCAAATTTAAATGCCATGCTGAATCTACCGCCAGCGTTTTTCACAAGGCAGTGAAGGTTTGATTTTTTTCCATCAAGTCTAGGGTCTAGTAATGTGGGCAAGCTTGCTTTGATTGTGGATGTTTGCTACGTGTCATCACTTGGCTGTTATTTTATATTATATATGGTTTTGTTTATTGTTTTTAATTATTAGCTGCCCTGAGCATGCATTTGAGAGGGGTAATCATAGCAATAGCACTTAGACTTATGTACTGCTTTACAGTGCTTTACAGTCCTCTCTAAGTGGTTTACAGAATTAGCATATTGCCCCCAACAATTTGGGTCCTCATTTTACCTACCTTGGAAGATACCACCTTCCCCACCTCAAGGCTGAGTCAACCTTGAGCCTGGTGAAATTTGAACTGCCAAATTGCAGGCAGCTGGCAGTCAGCAGAAGTAGCCTGCATTACTGCACTCTAACCACTGCAGCACTGTGGCTCATATATATTTAATGATTAAATAAACATATAACATTCTTAAGGAAAAAATAATAATTAGCTGGACAATTATTTGGAGAGAGAAGTGACAAATATCAATATTTGAATCGTGGAAACTGAGAATGAGGAAAAGTTTTAAGCAGTTTATTTTCTGATGTCCCTGCTGAGACAAAATGCTGCCCCTCGTTTCATTAGAAGTTTTAAAGGTTCTACCAAAATATCAAGAGGTCTTATGAGTGCTATCCAAAATACAATTTAGCCTTACATATGCATGTAATATAGAATCATTTACGAGCACATCACTGTCATGAAGGGAATTTTCAAAAGGGGGGCAGGTGGAGGAGGTGATAGAACATTGTGCCTTTGAGCATCTATATAACCGTAGACATTTCACTTGGCACTTTCCAGGCTTTTTGACCCAAAGATAAAATGGGAAGCTGGCAAGTTGCAAAGCAAAGAACATTTGTCTTCTTTATTTCCAAGAATGCCTCTGAGCTGCACATAACACATTCCCGAGAAATAAAAATGATGGATGGCCACAGTCTAGTGCTTTGGTTGAAAGAATGCCTAAAAAAAAGATAAAAATAAGCTAGAATGGTATGGAGCATCCTGTGTGTCCATACAGAGGGCCAAGGAACCATCTTACCTGATTGCTTTTGGTAGGTGACTGCTTTGTGATTGACTACAGCTCTATGGTAATTTATTGCAAATATAAAATTTTCTCTGATGGAATTCATTTTCTAAAAAACAGCTTTTGGGGTGCTTATTGGCCCTGAAAAATTGGCTTCCTCTTCCTCTGAATTAGACTGTAGATTGGTCCTTTAGCCATTGATTCCATGATCAAACATTTTGCAGCATCAAGGTTAACTGCAGTTCTCTTTGAAACTTTTGACTTGGGTCCTACACTATGGCCCAAAAGGAAAAAAAACAAAAACAAAACTTCACTGTCATTCTAATAGACCTTTGAAGAAAGCAATGACATTGTCCCTTTTTCAGGCCAATATAATTCAACTGGTTTACAAATTCTCCCCCTTTTTGTCATCCTTCTCAATTATAGTCAACAGAAATGAAGTGGAAACTATCATTATTTGGAACCTATTTTCAGGCAGTGAAAGTTGGCAGTGCAGTCCAGTGGTATATAAATTTGAATGTTAAATGTTTAGCATTTTTGAGATGATCAAGCAACTTCAAAAAGATGGTTCTGACTTTATGCTGCTTCAGGTGCCCAACTTTTTCTTTTACCATCAGAGAAATAATATAATAAAGTTATTTATTTGCACAACATTGAGATAAACTAGGAAGATAATCCTGATCCTATATAACCTTGGGTGTAATTTTTATTAGAAGAGTGTATAAAGATATATCCTTGATAACTAATTTACAATTAAGATATTTGTGTTCCAGAGACAGGCCGTTTTTGGAAAAGTTAAAGATCATATTTTGAATTTGGAATTAACCCAATTTGAAGTTAGGGATAAGGCAGGAGAAGTATTTTATTGATTTATTCATCAAAGCTATATAAAGTAGGTGCCCGCTTCATCAAACAGCAACAAACAATATTTGGATAAAAACAACTAACATAAAAGCAACAGATATAAAAATATAGAAATCTACTTTAAGAAATAAATAGTATAAGAAAACAAATATGTAAATCCCTAGGCAAAAAGAGGATAAAAAGGGCCACCTCAACAACAGCATCATCTAGGCAAATCTCTGGTTCCTTGAGAGCCTCATGCCTGATAACATAACCAGATTTTGCTGGCCTTGTGAAATGACAAAAGGGAAAGAGCTCATCTAATTTCAGGGAGAAAGGAAGCCCCATAAGGTGTGCACTACAGCAGAGAAGGCATTTTTCTTGGGACCCATGAAATGTAGATTCCTAGTTTATGGTATCCGCAGAATGCCTTTCTCCTCATATTTTCTTCACAACAACCATCTTGTGAGGTGAGTTGGGCTGAGAGAGAGAGTGACTGGCCCAAGTTTACTCAGATCATGTCTTTCATGGCTAATTCAGGATTAGAATTCACTGTTTCTTGCTTTCTAGTCTGGTGCTTTAACCACTAGACCAAACATATTTTTAATTTTAAGATACAAATTACTTCTATTTTATTGGATTTTTCTGCAAAGTATTGCTATCATTCTGAATCCTTGGGATGAGTGCCATGAAAACTTTAATAAATATATGATGTATTTTTCTCCTCAGTATTTGAATTTTTCAACACAATCCAATAAAGCTCTGGTATCTGAGAAAACTTAATTTTGTTTGCCACGTTCTCCTCCAGGATCAACAATTCTAATTTTTTTTCAGAATGTGAACATTCCTCTGATGATACTTTGGTATTTCCATTAAAACATGTTCTCAAGAAATTGTTAAAATGTACATTAAAATGCAAATTGGTGGTTTTATTAAAGATTTCTTTAAGTTCCCTGACAATTTATTTATATGCAAATTGCTGAAATGTAGACTTGGTATTAAAAATCAAGCCACATATTAAAATTAAAATAGAGAAGCATTCTACTTTCCAGAAAATCAGGAAACAACTTGAAAGAAAGTGTGAGAAACGAGTTAGCAAGTGTCTTGCATGTGTTCCCTGGTCACTCAATAGGAAGTGAACGGATAATGAAAATGTATTCTTAAATGCCAACAGATCTGTATTGTTAAAAATGGAAGTTGGCAAATGGTTTGCTACTGGGCACAACCTAAGATGTTCCACAGTCTGTTGTTTCCTGTCAAATATTATTATTATTAGTGATGAAGCGCCCAGAACTTCTGAGGACTTGCCCTCAGAAGTTGTGGATGCTTCATCACTGGAGGCTTTCAAGAAGAGACTGGACAGCCACTTGTCAGAAATGGTATAGGATCTCCTGCTTGAGCAGGGAGTTTGACTAGATGATCTACAAGATCCCTTCCAACTCTGTTATTCTGTTAGGTGAACTGATAATGAAAATATACTCTTATATGCCAAATGTCTGTATTGGTAAAAATGGAAGTTGGCACATGGTTTGCTGTTGGGCAAAACCTGAGATGCTCCACAGCCCATTATTTCCTGGCAAATATTATTATCCCTTTCATTTTCTCTGGTTGTTTCACATCAAAGATGAAAGCCCTTTTCTCCCATCTTGGTCATCCTAGGATGGGGAGAGCAGTTTTGAGATGGTAGCAGAAACACTGGATTTCTTATAAAGATCAGTTGGTCTTGGTGACTATTTGACAACAAAGGAAATTGGTGAATATGAAGGATCCAGATAATCATTAACCACAAACTGAATGTTTCATGTATACCAGGGGTGTCAAACTCGCATCGTTATGGCATCGTCACTTGGCATATCGTAACTTTTTCCCCCTTCGCTAAATTGGGCATGGGCATGGCCAGCACATGATGCATCTGGCCTGCATCCCTGATGTAGACTACCTAATGCAGCTTGTTGCTAGACAAAGCCAATCTAAGGCAGCAAAGTTGATGTTCTGCTGACTGGTCTCTCTCATTATTGCTACTTGATTTATATCCTGGTAATATGAATTCCCAGACAAAACCCACCAATATATGGCATTTATACCATAAAGTTTACCATTGTATTATCCTATGCTGGAGCTAATGGTCATGCTTGTAACTGAAAGGATTAGCAATATCTGCAAAGCTGAAATGTCAGAATATACAGTATAAAATAGAAAATTCAGAATATTAAACTTCTATAATATAGAGTTTGGAAAACTTGTTTGAATTCCAACTTGTTGTCTGACTGTTAGAAATAGAACTTAAATAGTGAGAGCCACTGCCCTTGAATTATCTGGCCGGAAGACTATGAATCTTTCAGTTAATTAAAAAGATGCTCTTCTTAAGGAGAGCTGATAACACAGTTTCCCCTCAGAAATCAGAGCCTCTTTGCAACAGAGTTTTATACAGAGGGATTTGAGCTGAATATTGGAATTTTTTAACTAATAGTGAGAAAGAGAATATTAGGATACAAGAAGGATAATTTGACAGACACTTTAAAAGTGAAAAATGCAATCATTTGCAAGCTATTCCCAGGTTCTCTGAGTTATTATTCAGTCATTGATTAAACTGGCTACAGAATAGTGAGAGATCTCCATTCCCCAAATCATCGAGCTGAGATTATAATGCTTAATTTGAGTTTCTTGGCAGTTTAAGAACTAGCTTCCCATTATATAAGAACTTTTATTCCCCACAGACCTCAGCTGTGATGGTTTCCCCATAAGAGCTAGAAAAACCTGTACTTTCAATCTCATCATTATTTTCAAACATTATTTTTTCACCTTCCCTTGGATGCCCTAAATATTTTGGGCAGCAGAGAACCAAGGAAGCCCCTGCAGTTTTCTTTTTCCTTTTCCAAATAATTTTATTAGAAATTATAACAAAAAAAAAATCTATACAAGAATATAAAATAGTGTTAAAAAGAAGTAACTTTTCCCTGCCTTCCCACCAAATACACACAATTTAGGTAAATTTATTGCCATCTCTTAAATTGCAACCTCTTCATCTCAGATTTCATGTCTTAACTAAAAACAAAATCTAAGTCCTCATCATGCATTCCTTATCAGCAAAAGCTGAATAAGGCATAAGTAATTATCTTAACCTGCACCAAATAATCCATTCTTGTATTCCATCCCTATCTTTTTAACAATCTTAATTCTTGACCCCGCTCAAATAAAACCCCACAGCTTGATTTCTTGTCATCTTTTTGTCCTTCCACAAAAGATCTTTTAGCCCTTTAGCAAGTCTGTTTTGTAAATCCAATGAAAGAAATTTTTCCCTTTTTTTTTGGTGACTTCTCAGAAAGTCCTTCAATACTTTAACAGAGCTCTTTTGTGCATGCTGTAAAAAAAATAATCTCTTTTCTGGTTTCAAGTTGTATTGAAGCATCATCCGGTTTCATCTGAAAGTCCAATACATTCTTTTTCTGTAACTTTTGCCTTCCTTGCCATATTTATATCCGTATTCAGATTACTTTCAAACTTCTCCAAGGTATCTTGTTCTTTTTCCATTGCATCCTTAACTGTCCATTTATCAATCATTTCTGAGTTTCATTTGAAAAAAATATTTATAATTTTTTTTTCATGGTATTACATCAAAAAGTTCACTCTTAGATTTCCTTCCATTTTTTTTAAATTTCTAGCTTCCTCTTGGGTCCAACTCTAGTGTCCAATTTTTAAAGTCCCATTATCCCATCTTGTTTTGGTTAGTGAAAGGGTTAACAATGTCTCTCTCTTTATATATGTGTGTGTGTGTATGTGTGTACACACACACACAATGCATATACATATATACATGTTTTTGTAGATTTTCACGGGTAGAGGTATGCAAGTTTTGGTGTATTCGGGTCTTTTCCTGTGTAAGATTGAGAGTATCTTGGTGACGTTTCAACGAGGTCCCACTCATCATCTTCAGGCTGGTGTCTTCGGCTTCGTGCTTGTGTGAGGAAAGTATGATCGGAGCTGCCGTCTCTCTATAAATACTGGTGGGGAGGTGTGGGGTGCTGGCTTTGTTGCTGTGAGTGGTTTGGTTGCCTGTGTCGTTACATCTTTTTTTTTTTTGTAAATGTTTTTTTTATTTTTTCCCAAACATAAGCATAAAATATAACTTTCAAGAACAGAGTTTCAATCCGGTCATAGATGGTTAACATGCTTACATTCTTTTGACACGCTCTATTCCCCTTTTCCATAACATCTTTTAAAAATTTAAAAACAATTTAAAATTTAAAACAGAGAAAGGAAGAAAAAAAAAGAAAGAAAAAAAGAGAAAAAAGAAAAACCAATCTACACATAAAATTCTAACACATTCATCTAAACAAATCTAATATATCACTACAATTTTAACTTCAAATTAAATTTTAACTCCTTATCCCTGTATCTATATCTCATCAGTATCCAAATAATTATTAACAATATTCTGGTCTCTTGTTCTAAATATATATCTTACAATTTTATCACCAAAATTATCAAGTTCAATTTCAATATATCTCCATTTTGTTAAGATTTATAAAGCACAATTTTATCAACATCTTAGTTATTTGACCCTTTTTATCAAATCAAAATGTCTTAAACTTTCCAATCTAATATCCCACATATTACACAGTTTTATCACAAAAACATATTACTTATTCCTTCTCCAAATTATCAACTCTTTTAAGATACCTAGTTTCTAGCATAATCTTCTCCCATACTCCCTCCAATGTTTGGCTGACTTCAGCATATTTTATTTGGCTAATTTCTAGCATAATCTCCTCCAGAACTCCTTCCATTGTTTAGCTGATTTCCAGCATATTTTTCTCTGACTCTCCTCCTATTGTTTGGCTGACTTCCAGCATATTTTATTTGGCTAATTTCTTAGCATAATCTCCTCCAGAACTCCTTCCATTGTTTGGCTGATTTCCAGCATATTTTTCTCCAACTCTCCTCCTGTTGTTTGGCTGATTTCCAGCATTTTATGTTGTCTGATTTCCAGCATTTTAATTATTTTCCCACTTATTTCCTCCGAGTCTCTAACTCTTATCTAGTTAGTATCCTTCACCTCATTATTTTGTTTTCCCCTCGCATCATAATTATCTATTTAATCTTGTCTCAGCATATTCATCAAAATTAATTCTCATTATGTTTCATAATAATCATTTCCCATATTTGTTAAATTAAATCACAATTTGTCTCTATCATCTGTGTATTTCATAGTTTCATTCAATAATATATTAATCAATCATAGTCAACATTTTAGCTTTGTTTGCAAAATATAGTTAAGGCATGTTACAACAAATGATAAATTTTCTTAAAGTTATCTCACATTAGTATACACTTCTCATTGTAATTTTTAACCATTTAGTGCATAAGTCCCTATTTCAATTGCCATTTATTATTTTTCCCTTTATTGTTAATCCAAAAAAAGAAAAAAAGAGAACCCTTTAAGCTTTTAAACATTATATATAATTTAGTTACATTTAATTTAAATCTATTTTATTTCTACTTTTTCCTGTCTGTCCATATGTTCCACTTCAAAGTTCATCTATTCAAATTAAAAGTTCTGTGTATCACTTTAGTGCTCTTATAAATGTCTGCTTCGAGCATGATGTCTTCACTTCCTGTCTTTGTTCATGTACCACACCTTCTTTTTGCTAGGTCTGTAAGTTTCCATTATAGAAAAAATCCTGGTTCTTTCTTCTTAAAATCACCCAAAACAGGATAGAAATTTCCAAAATCCATTAGTCTAAAATTCCAAAGTAGTCATAATAATCCAAAATAGAAAGCCAATTAGGATATTCCTTTTCAAGCAGAAAATAAAGTCTCTCCAATCCACTTTCCTGTTTAGTCACCGCAGACTTCATGGCAATTTTGTAACCACCCGTCTGTCAATCTTCATTAACTTCGTTAACTTTCACTGGTTTAAATTCCCAAGAAATTATTTCTTCAATCCACTCCAAAAAATAGCAATAAAAAGTCCAATTTTCCAAATTATTAAAAATAAGTTTTTCTAAGCCAATTTAATTAATGCAAAGTTTGTCTCGGGTCTCCATTTTTTTTCTCCTTTCTTTTAAAACTTCAAGCCCCACGGATCTATAGCCGCTGTTTAAGGTTGGGGTCTTATTTTTTTAAAAAATATTCCAAGTAATCTTTATTGCCTGGGTTGGTGTCACTCACCTGGCTTTGAAACTCTCACTCTTTCTTCTTCCTCCTGCCCGATCTTGTGTCCTGGTCTGCCGCAGCTTCGTGGCAGCCGCCATGGCTGCCTACCCCCGCCGCCGACTTTGAGGATTCCCTCTGGCCTCCGAGGAGCTTTCCTGCTCCTCTTGGCCCACCGAGGCACTTCTCTTCACCCCCCCCTACAGGATGGGGGTCGGTCTGAAGACCGATCGGACAGCAGTTCGTCAGTCAGGGTTTCCGCAGGCTCGTTAGAGCCCGCTAATTCCCCGACTCTGGCGCCGTGGCTCCAGACCGGAAGTCCCTGTGTTGTTACATCTTGATGAGTTGATGTTTGCAGATTAGTCAGCTGTTTCATAACATCCTTTGTGGGTGAGGTCCTTGATGTGTGCCCATTAGTCTTTTGTGTTTTAACAACCTGGGTAATGGGCTGTGTGTTAACATCCTGAATGCTAGTGTTGTGATATCCTGAGTTTTTTGATGTAATGTCCTGTGATGGCAGTGATGCCACATCCCGGGCTTTGGTTTGGCTCCGAGTTTGAGGTCTTGCCATGTGTTCATGGCGTGTGTCAGTTTGTTTTGTTTGGGGATTGGAGGGGGCGTGCAGCAGCTGGTGATGCTGCCGTGGTCTGGCTTCTGGATGGTGGTTGTATTTCGTCTATGGGATGGGTTTGGGTTTGAATCTGGTGAGGATGATTGGTGGTGGTGTCATGTGTTATCTTGGGTCTGGTGTTACTCTTCGTGGCTGGGACTCTTCTGTTGACTAGGGCTAGTTTCCAGATATCTGGTAGGTGGGAGGTATCGTCGTGTTTATTCATGTTATGGGAGTGTTTCTCTATTTCGATGGCTTCCATGATTATTCTCTTGTTTAAGTGTTCAGTTTTGGAAATTAATTTGGTTCCTTCAAAGTCAATTTCATGTCCTGTTGTTGTGCCTCCTCCCATACATAAAAGGCACCACAGACAGAATCAGCAAGATCCTCCACAAACACAACATCAAGACAGCATTCTACACAAACCAAAAAATACCCACCATCCTAAGAAACTCCAAAGACAAAATTGAGTTAGAAAATCAAGGAGTACATGAAATTCCATGCACCGCCTGCCCCACCACATACATTGGACAAACCAACAGAAGAATAAGTGCACGCATTGAGGAACACAAGAACTCAGTCAGAAAAGAGGAACCAACTTCTTCCCTGGTCCAACACCTTAAAGCCACAGGACATGAATTGACTTTAAAAAGACCAGAACTATCACCAAAACTGAACACTTCAACAAGAGAATAATCATGGAAGCCATCGAGATAGAAAAACGCCCACACAGCATGAATAAACGAGATGATACCTCCCGTCTACAAGCCATTTGGAAACCTGCCCTTATTGACAAATGAGTTCCTAACACAAAGAATGACACCAGACCCATACTCACGAAAACCACACAGGATGTCACCATCACACATCCACGCAAAAAGCAAACCTAAACTCACACCGATGAGGCACGACCACAAACCAGAAGCCAGACCACAGCTGCATCATTAGCCACTTTAAACCCCTCCAATCCATACATGAAGCAAACTGACACCCATCATGAAGATGTGGCATGACCACGAACGCGAAGCCAAATAACAGCAACGTAGCTCACCAGCTCAAATCCCCCTGCAACTCAGACTAACCCGAGCACAACCAAGCCCCCACCCAAACAGAACACCCCTCCATCCAATCAGAGCACAGCCAGCCCCCATCCAATCAGAGCACAGCCAAGCCCCCAATCAATCAGAACACACCTCCACCCAATCAAAACACAGCCAAGCTCCCACCCAATCAGTTCACACCCCCACTGGCAGTTAAAAGGAAGAAACAGCTGCGATCACACATTACTCCTAGAAGCACGAAGCCTAGACACCAGCCTGAAGATGACGAATGAGACTTCGTCGGAACGTCGCCAAGACACTTCCAATTTTACGTGGGAGAAAACCCGAATTACCAAAGATATAGATAGATAGATAGATAGATAGATAGATAGATAGATAGATATAGATATATATAGATATATAGATATATAGATATATAGATATATAGATATATAGATATGTGTGTGTGTGCATGTGTGCATGTATATACATACATACATACATACATACATACATACATACATACATATATGCCTTTAATCTATTGCCGAACATATTTCTAAGCATGCCTTTTGCTGTTTAATCCCCAAAATATTATTTGTCAAAAGATTTTTAAATTGTATTTAAAAATTATTTCTCTATGGAGAAGAAAAACTCACCTAGTGAACACAGTGATTTGTGTTCACAGTTGTTGTTTCAAATAGTTTTAATCTTTTTAAAACAGAAAAAACTCAAAAATCCAAAGTGATTCCTAACTGAGATTTGCGTTCCTTAATGACCTTAAAAAAATATGTTAATGATTGTGAGCAAAGATGGTTCCTTCCCTGACTCCCAGCTGCTCAATCCACAAGCAAACCACAAAATGGTGGTTGCTGTGGTTTACTCATGAGAAGCCATTGTAAGGAGTCACAGGGACTATATCTCAAAGATCTCTCCTTAATCCAGAGAGAATTTCGGCAGCCAGAATCCTTCATCCCACACCAATCTCCATCGTAATGCCATCCTCTGCAAAGAGGATGCTTAACTTGCTATGACTTTTGGAGGCAAAAGTCTCCAAAACCTTTGGAGGACTTTGGAAGTCCTGGAGCCCCTGCACTTTTCCATTGTTGGAAGAAAGCAAATACTTCTAAAAGAGGAGCAAATGCTTCCTATCTTTGTGGGAAGGCAATTAAAGATGTGTGGAGCCATGTCAGTTGCCTTGATCTGCCTGATATTACAATGTAGCAGAATGTAGCAGTGTCATATCAATGATACTAATGTTTATGTTAGATTTTGATGGTAATATACTGCCGTATCTGCTCCACCAGTAACACCAGGGAGGGGTGCCAGTCACTGTGGGTGACAAGTGAAGAGGAGAGATAGGTCAAAACAGTGTTGCCATTGGCAGCATTCCTGATGTCTTTGGCTTAAAAGAACAATTATTAGAGCACATAACTCTAGAGTTAGCTGGAGCTGGAGCTTCAAGGTCTATTTCACAGTTATTGTCACATTGATATCTCATCTTCCTTTAAGAGTCTCAGGACGGTAATTCATGTAAGCAATCTAATGTGATTCTCAAAACAGACTTGTGCAGTCAGTTGAACTGAGACTAGGTGACTCAGCCAATCCTTCACAGTTCTGTTGGAAGCTAAATTATTGTGTGTCAGTTAACTTTCTATTTGCATATCTATGTACAGAGTACAGATATTTGCAACTCTATATACAGAGACTTTCTTGCAAACTGGAACTATGATCATGCAGAGCTCCAGCACCCCTGGAAGCTGCTCGCACAAAAGCTTCCTCTTTGGAGACCACTCATATCAAACAGCTGGCAACAGAAAGACTAGCTTGTCAATGCATTATGGAAAATGTCTGGATATGGATTTTGGGTACTCATGTTGCTCTGCTATCTATATTGCTAGTACCGTGTTTTCCCGAGAATAAGACCCTGTCTTATATTTTTTTGAACCCTGAAATAAGCGCTTGGCCTTATTGCCATGTGCTCAAAGGCCCAATTGGGCTTATTATCAGTGGATGTCTTATTTTGGGGGAAATAGGGTAGGATTGCTTTGAAACCAGAGTGAAATTTACGTGAGCCATGGGTTTGATAGTTTGCTCTTGAATATTGGCTGATTCTACAGTTATGGTGTGATCTGCTGTGATTGTCTAGCCCAGAGATGTTAAACTTGTGACCTGTGGGCCGGATGCATCACATGCTGGCCACACCTGGTTTAGCGAAGGGGGAAAAAGTTATGATACATCATGTGACGACATGAGTTTGACACCCCTGGCCTAGTCTCTTGCTCCCTTGTATGCTTTAATACTTGAGCATAATCTTCTGGTTAGGCAAGATGGCTGCTTAATTAGAAAGTAGTTTGTACTGATCCTTGTTATGAAAAAAAGGATTCTTTGTACTTGCTTTACAGCAGTTATTTGGCACAAAAGGAACAGAAAGAGAATCTTACCTTGAGGCCTCCTTAACCTTTGTACCTAAATAAATAGCCAAAGCCCTGGTGTCTCTGTGTGTACAATAGTGCAAGGAGAGCTATTTTCCACATCATTTGGATGAATGGGCTGGGTCAGAAATTATAGCTGCCAGAAAGGACCACCTGTTTGAAATACAGAAAATCTCCTTTTGCTTTGAGTTGAGGTATTGGTTTAGCAGGATAATAACTTTACCTCATTGCTTACTCTTCTTAGTAATGTGGGGTGCAACTGCACATTTTATTTTAACAAAACCAGCTAAAATCTCATCTGTCCTGGCTATAAGCACAATCTGTTGTTTTAGCTCACCGAACAACAAAAGTTCTAAAAGAAATGTTATTCTTGACTGGCACTGTTTAGCTAGTTTTAAAAAGCAGATTTTTAATATGCAAAAAAATAGCCAAAATTAGGAAAAATGTGTCTAATAATCCAAGGCTGGCTACATCATCCCAAATCATGATTGGAACAACTTCATAAAGAGCTCTGAACTCTTTTGAATCATGTTCTACAACATAGACAGTACTTGCACACCAATCTTTGGCTAGTTGTACTAATTAAATTATTTTTATTTCTCATTCTTGTGTCATTATTACCATCATTTCTTATAATGGCCCATAAACCTCATGAAAATCAATTTATCTTCAATATACCCTTTGATCGTTTTAATGTAGGTCTATATTACTTACCATACAATTTCTTTAGGAATACTTCTTGTAGAATATGATGGTTTTTGGTAAAGTTGGTTGAAGTTCTTAAATTCCTCGGTATACATGGCTAAGTAAATGCAGTTGAGGATAAATTATATGCAACATGATGATCACAATCATGCCTGATATTAGGATTATTGATCTGCAAGGATAAAATAGGACAGGGGTTTCCCTGTCAGACCTGGTACTTATATAAATTGACAACAAGCTCTCACCTTTAAGCTACTAATTACTACACCAAATATCTGTTAATTCCCAAGGCTAGGAGTAGAAACCATGACTTTAAATACCCAAGTGTATAAAAGCCCTTTACATGCTCTACACTGGAAGTTATGAATCACACTATCTTTGACTTGCAGCTTCTTGTATGGCTAATTATCTTCCATAGTGACTCCCTCAGGTCCCAACTGCATAGTGCAAGGCTGTCTGAAGGCTGAATGACACAGAGCAAATTCATTCTATTTAATCTGTTTTAAAATCTATTTTATCTGCTATGAGCAGATTCATAAAACATAGAATCATAGGGCTGGAAGGGATCTCAGAGGTCTTGTAGTCCAACCCCTTACTCAAGGCAGGAGATCTTATACCATCACAGTCAAATGGTTATTCAGTCTATTTTTGAAAAGTTCCAGTGATAGAGCATCTACCACTCCAGGATGCAAGCTATTCCTGATTAATTGTTCTTACTATCAGAAAAATTCTCCTTACTGCTAAGTTGGATGTCTCTTTAACAAGCTTTGGCCCATGAATTTCCATTTATGGGCAGGTAGCCAGGGTTGAAACCTGGAATGAAAGCAAACAGGGAATTATACGACTACTACAAATGCTTGTGGGATTTATGTATTGTAATCTGGATGCATGGAACTGTGTGGTTAAAAGTTAATTTTTACATTAGATCTCACTGTTCCTTATTATTAACCAAAGATACTGAGATCTGAAAAGAAGTGCCTTTTATGTGCCCTTGAACGTAATTCTTAATATAGGATCTGTAACTTAAAGAGGTAAAAGATAGGAAATTGAAAACAAGCACAGATCTTTCCATTTCTGACAATATTTATATGAGATTATTTTTTTTAAAAAAAACTTTTTTATGCTATTGATCTTCCTGGTGTCAGAAAAAGTCAGACACAAGGGAGATATTTATGACAATATTCTCCCTATCCCTGTATCATATTTAGTATATCAAAGTATCTATACTCTTTTTTCCCCAAATATGTGGAGATGTCCTTATTTTTAGATATTATGTTTTTTATCTGCATAGAATAAATTTTCCATCCTTATTTCCTAACAGCAGGAAGAGTCCTTGAATTTCAGTAAATAAATATATCTTTGAGGATTTACCTTCAAAACAAGCCTGTAATTCTATAATCTATGTGGTCTTATCCAGTTAAAAATTCATGGCCAGAAAAATAGCATTTGGAATTAGTCACTGAACTAAATGGAGCTTCTTTCTAAATGGGTATGTTTAGTCTTACTTTGTTTGGTTCTAGTTCAGTGCATTCAAGTAAGCCTAACCGAACATATTGGATACTGAAAGCCAAAAAGATTTTCAGTAAAGAAATTGCAAGCCAATGAGGATCACTTCTAACAATTCCAGAAAAGCTAATTTTAATGATCTAAGAGATGAAAAAATACCATACATTAATGAGAACAATTATCCCTTAACTTCTTTGCAGGAATAAAAGAATCAATATGGTTAATTTATTTGCCCTATTCATGAAACTGAATATGTCTCTTATGACAAGAATGGAATCTGTCTACAAATTTCTTTGATTCATTTCACTTTGAAAACTTCTGTCTATGGTAGTCAGGTCCTTTAAGCAGTTTCTTGCCATACATTTTCTCAGGTATTAAAACACTCACTAGCTGATTATTTTTTCTTGACATGCAATCTGTTTCTGTGGAGGATGAACTTGAAGAATGTGGAAGTGCCTACTTTTCTTTGAATCATTTCGTTTATAGAAAGTTTTAGAATTGTTAGCGAAGTTTTGATTGACATTCTCAAACTTATTTTTTAAAAAATGGTCGGAATTTCTGCTACAAAATATTGTCTTTTTGGAATGAGTTGAACTTTTCAGTCTATTTGGCAGATTAATTATTTCTTCCCATCCAAGACTGGAACAAGAAAGAAGGATGGGGTAGAGATGTTTCTACTAGATTAACTGAACTATATCAAGAATATAATCAGGCACCCTCTGTACTTAATCTCATCTAATCTATTCTTAGTCAAGAAATAATTACTTTTACCATAATTACTTATGGTAAAAGTAAAATAGGATAACAAAGAAGCAAAGAAGCAAAACAAAGAGTGTCATTTCTCTTTTTTTAAAGCCATTGAGAAATCTAACAGAACTAAGACAGGTACGCTACCCGTCCCAGGTCCTGACAAAGATCATCCATTAATGTGACCAAAAGTTGATTGTATCTGTTATTCTTTGACAGATGCAATCAACTTTGGTCACACTAATGGATGATCTTTGACAAGATCTGGATGCGGGTACTATACCTGTCTTGGTTCTGTTAGGTTTTTCAGTGGCTTTTAATAAAATTGACCATAGAATACTTCTGATCTGACTTCAAGAACTGTTTTACAATGATTTTATTCCTCTACTCTTGTGGATCAGTTGCAGTGGTTGATGATAGGAGAGGTTAAACTTAGCCACTGCTCTCTTGTGGGAGCTGCAGTGGTTAATCCTGTTGCCCCTACTGCTTAGTATTTACATGAAATCCCTGGGTGAGATTATCCATCAGTTCAAAATGCAGTACCATTAGTGTCATAATGATAGCCAGTTTTATATCATCTGTTCTGGGTTTGGCTGGTAATGTCCTGGTGTTTGGTGGTTATAAAGGTCTGGATTTGTGAGAGCAAGCTAAAATTGAATTATGTCTAGCAAGACATAATTATTGTTTGTTCACTGAGATTCTGCCTGCTCCAGTGCCTGAAGGAACAGGTCCATTACTTGGGGGTCTTTCTGAACTGGTATGCTGGTGTCCTAATCCCTTGATAGTACAAGCCATCTTTAGGACTGTGCTTACTAGCTTGAATTGGAAAAAGCAGCTGGTGAATCCTTACTTTTAGGAAGTGTGGGAAGCTGAGGCACACAAGTGCTGCTTTTCAGTAACAGTGCTAGTTCTTTGAAGTGGTTTATCTGCGTTCAGTAGGTAGTATTGTCAGACAAACATGGTCCAGAATTCATTTGAATCGTGTATGTTTCAATTCATAGCTTAAACTTAACTTTATAAACTATTTGGAATCTTAAACGATTATCTGGGTGGGGAGTGCACTGGGAGTTTTAATCCTTGCAACCTATAGGTTGAATGAAGAGGTGTGGCTATCCAAGTTACCCTCTTTGATGTGGCCCCTGGTCCATTTCCAAACTTCTGAAAGATGAAAAATAATTGGAAATGGATTTTGTCTAAATAATATCAATAGAATTTGGAAACTTCTGTTTGAATTAAGCATCTGAGAACGTCTAAGGCAGGGTTGTCAAACTTACATCGTCACATGGTCACGTGACATATCACGACTTTTCCCCCCTTCACTAAAATGAGGTGGGCATGGCCAACACATGACACTTCTGGCCTGTGGGCTGCGAGTTTTGACACCCCTGGTCTAAGGGATACTAGTAATAATGGTTGTTCTATTTCTTTTTTCTAGCTACAATAAGGTAATATGTAGTTAAGATGTCCTGTGTTGAGGTTGCATCTCAACAGCATCATAAACTTCAGGTTTTCCTCCTTACAGTAAGTTTAGAACTGAAGAATTGGCATCCCAATAGAATGTGTATCTGCACACTATGATTTAGAACAGGCAACCAGGTGTGTAAATTGCTTCTTTCAAAGCAGAAATTATATACACACAGTGACCTTGAAGGTATGAAGCCACTTTATGTGTATTATTCAGAGAAAAACCACCATTTCTACCCATGGATAACCTTTATGAATAATGCCATAATTTCTGGTTTTATACTTCAGAATCATTTGCTGGGTAAAAATATAGTTCAAGAAGGGAAATGTGGCAAATGGAACTGCAATACATGTTTACAATCAGTTTGTAAAACTGCTTTGGGAATGTTCATGGAACCCAATGAAAAATATGTTCATGTTCCTAAGATCCATCTCAACATTTTTATATAATCTAAAATTTTAAATGTACATAAGATGTTCATATCCTGGAATAGGCTATATATCACCATACACCAATAGCAATAGCATTTAGACTTATATACCTACCCGTGGTACTTTACATCACCCTCTGGGTGGTTTACAATATTTGCATTATTTGCATATTGTCCCCAACAATCTTGGTCCTCATTTTACCAACCTTGGAAGGATGGAAGGCTGAATCAACCTTGAGCTCATCAGGATGAAACTCCAGGCTATGGGAAGAGTTTGCCTGCAATACTGCACAACCACTCTGCCACCAAAGTTCCTTATATATGCCAAGTGAAACTGTAGCTCCACATGGGAAAAGAGAAGATGCTTTTCTCTGGATTTCTCTTGGATGTGTGAGAAGCAATGGAAGAAAGAGAGAGAGAGAGAGAGAGAGAAAGAGAGAGAGAGAGAGAGAGAGAGAGAGAGAGAGAGAGAGAGAGTGAGAGAGAGAGAGAGAGAGAGAGAATAATGGTGTTGTGGAAGAACTGAAGTGGGCAGGGCCTTTTCATGGGCATTAAAGACTTTAAAAATCCTGTACCTGTGGCCTCTTTATTCTGACAGCACCATTAGAACATACAAGTAACAAATTTACTAATGATCTTTTGTTTTATGGCATATATTTCATGCCATGAAGCTTTCAAGGTAGCAAACAAACATGGTCTAATGGGTGAATTAATTTAGACTTACTCAACTTGGTTTCTTAAGTTGTGCTAAGATACTTGGCTCAGAATTCCCACCCAGCATGTCATGTCATGGGGGAATTCTGGGTATATCAAGACAATGGACTTGCAGGCTCTTCAAAATCTGTTGAAGTCTAGACTCTGAATATTTTGATGTCAGGCCTTATCAATATCTTATCACTCTTCCTATGAATGGTATTTGTCTGCTAAAATATTCAAGTCTCCCCAGCAAATAATATGCACTATCTTGACTACTTTAGGAATAATAGAGGAAGTTGAGACTATGGTTTTGTTCAAAGTCATGGAACTCTTTATTATGCCAGAACTAGCAAAAGAATCCATGGCACTGTACAACACACCTAACTTTACTAAATACACTAAAATCAAAATATCCAGAATCATGGACCTCATCAACTTCTGTCTCACTACCTACTTTAAATTTGATGGACAAATATGCCAACAAATTAAAAAAAACAAACAACCATGGGATCACCACTTTCAGGACTCAGCAGAGACTCTAATGTAATGTCTAGAAAATATAGCACTCCTACACATACAACCAAAAGTATGGATCTGGTATGTAGATATTAATAAAAAAGAAGACATGTGAAACTAAGGGATATAATTCACAACAGTTGGAGAAAACAGTAACATTCTAGTCTTTCTTGGATATCCTCATCAGCAGAAGAAATAGGGACAAATTACAAACACAAGTCTATCGAAAACCACCCACATTCACCAAGTGCTCCACTACCAAAGTAACAACCCAACCTCCCACAAAAGGATGTGTACAAGGACATTATTCAGATGAGCACAAACACAGTGCAGCAAGCCAGAAATCAGAAAGAGGAAACAGACTGCCTATATAACATTTTCCAACAAAATAGATACACACAGAACTTTATCAAAAAGCGTCTAACCACACAACCACTACAGCATAACCAACATGAGTTATGAAAAGATAATACTGCCTTATATCCAAAAACATCTCATACATCACCAATGGTCTATTTCAACACAAGATATCTCCACAGAACACAAACCAACCAAAGACCTCCAAAATATCTTAAGTAAACCAAAAGATCCAGTAGCCCAAGAAGAAAAAGCATGAGTCATTTACAACATACAGTATAAGGATTGTAACAGCCACTATGAAAGACAGTTGGAAAATTAAACCAAGCTATATTTAAAAATGGTAGGGAATTCCTGGAAGCTTGGCAATGAGACAAATCAGCCATTAATAGGCACATAGAGATAAGCAATATTTACATACATTTCAAAACAGTACAATAAAAATGCTAAAAAGGAAACCAAAAGACCGGAACACTTCCTGTCAAGGAATCAACACACTGACAAGCAGAGATTAATACCAGGATTAAGACCAGAGAAGCAATCAAACAATAAACAATAGCCCAGTCAAGGAACTACCTAGGAAAAAACACCATCTCTGCTAACACTGAGAGGAGCTACTGTATATAATGGAGAGCAAACTACACTCCTTTCCAACACTAATGAAACACCGTTACAAAAACAACCATGTTCAGAGAGCACCAAGGAATTTATAGTTCAATCATGAACTTGTACTACATATATTCTCTTCTACAGCACCTTAGTTCTAGCTCTCGTTTAGGGCAAATTTGGGTGCAATTATCGGATTTCTTTCTGGTTTACTCATTAGTAATTCAAAACTCCTTATTCAACACACACATTTCTACCAACTAGAACATATTAATAATTTCTAGATGGCTGTTTTTTTGTTTTTGTTTTTTTTTTAAATGTGGCTACTACCTTATTCCTTTTGAGGAATATCCATATTGATTCATTAAAAACAATTCAGTTTACAAAAAACAACCTGCTTAATGATTGTGACCTATATAATAATAATGGACAAATGTGTTTTGTAGCATATTTTAAGAACATCATTCAGTACTTAGCAACAGCCACTAATTTGACTTTCTAAACTCTAGAGAGAATGATTACAAAGCAAGCTTGAGGAAAAGTGTCAGAAATTGTTCAATTAAAGTAGATTAGGGGATAAAAGCATCTGCCTAAAATTTTGGGAAAGTGGTATGAAAAGAAGCCACAGTGTATTTGGTTGAATGCATTCAACCATGTTTGCAGTTATTCAACAATGCAATTTATATAACATTTGCATTCCAGGTTGGAATAAGTGGGAATGCTCTCAAGATAACAGCTGAAAAGCCAGGGATTAGCTTGGTTGGAGATGTAGTGAAGGTAGCAGACATGACAAATTATATTGTAACTTCTCATTTGGAATGTTCATATAATTCACAAACAAACAAGCAAGCAAATAAAAAGATTCCTCACCTACTGAAAGCCAATGTTATTGCCACATTTTGCTGTAGTAATAATGATATTACAACTACAGCAGCTTGGAATAAATTCTTATTAAAGTTCTATAGGATCCACCAAGAATCTTGACATTTTAGGGCAGCAATGCTAGATATGCAAAAAAACATTTCTTTGCCATGAGATGGGCAGCAAATCAAAGGAAGGAAGGAATGATTTTCTATATGATAATGGCATGATGAGGCCGTAAGGTCGAATGCAAAAATTAGATGTGTTGGCTTCCAATTGACATTTGGTTGATCTTCTCTGTCTCTTGCTCTATCTTCAATCCAAACATTTTAACAGGCTATTTCAAATCAAGTAGTATGCAAGGTTGAATCCCATATGGCAAATTACAGCTGGAAAAATAAACTGCTGTGTTGTTGCAGCTCATTAAATATAGGAATAATTTTAGCAGATTTATATTTTGCAGAAGCAAAAGATTACATTTCAGATGATAGAAAATCACATATGCATAATTAAAACTGAACTGGCTTTCAACCATGCTACCTTGAGCAGTTGATACATTATTAGAGGATTATTGTATTTTCTCGAAAATGACTAATAGTTAAATAAATTGCTGTTATTAACATTTTTCTTATAGTAGATGATAGGAATAAATTACATTTTGTTTCATTTATAAAGTCTGATATTAAAAAAAGAAGCAATAATAAAGACAGTCACAAGTTTTTAAACATCTATGTATTTCCAATGTCTCTTTCTCCTTTTTCTTTTTCTTGTTAAAAATTTTAAAAATGATGTTGGGGAACAGGTGGCCAAAATATTACTCTTCAATTAAATATTCATTTATCTATTGGCTTAATTTGACAAAAATCAGAAAGTGCAAACTTTGAGTCATATCTCTCCTTGTTGGATCTGTCTCAAAAAAGGGGGCTACTTCCCATCAGATGGCATTGCCTTTTGTCCTGTCCCAATGGGCATGAGTGGCTTCCCCCCCCCCCCCTAACATGCCTCAAAACACAGGTCTGTTAAATGAAGGTATTGCATCCCTGAATTGGAAATCTGAAATATCAAAGAGAAAACCTTTACGGAAAGATTCAGGGTCAGTTCCCCCCAATCTCACAGAAGTCAGCATGGGTTACCAGTGCCTTGCTTTGCCCTTGATGTAGGTCCAAACCATCCTTACCTCCCTGTAATGCCAATTCTGAACTATGAAAAGATCAGTTTATAGTATGTTGCTGAGGTTAATGAGAGCCAGTTATTTACACAAGGCTCAATGAGTCATAGCACATTTGAGAGCTTTTTTCTATCTAGTGCCTGTCATCTGGCATCAACTGCCAACATTTAAAAAGGTGCTAAAACATTTCTACTTTATGGGTTTTTGTGAAGCTGGTTTAAGCATTAATGCTTTATACAAAATGCATGTTTATTCAGACAGATGTTCTCATTCTTGCTCTAAAACATATAATTCATTCAAATTGCTGAAGTGCTATTTTTTAGCTGTGATTCAAAATTAAAGTGGTGTTGTATTAATCTCTTGATGTGATATTTTATTTCATACTGACCAAAGTTATATGTGTTAAACTATTGTTACTTCTACTAATACAACCCCCCACTACTGCCATTACTACTGCCTTGCTGGTGAGAGTTGTCTAGTCAATTATTTCTCTGATTCAATGTCTATATCCCAGCTCTCCTGCCCAAGAATAGCCATGCTTTTACAGAAACAAGCATCCACCACAAAGATAGGGTGGGTGTCAGTCGTTTGCATAGGCCTGGTATGATACACACCATATAAACTGGCTAAAGTTGTTGCATCTTGGCTATCAGCAACCAATTATGTCATTTATGGGATGAAGAATGAGTCATTTTACCAGGCGGTAGAACAAGCAAGAGCAGAAGCAGAGATTTTTGGACTTGCTACACTATCTTCGGCCACAATCTGGTACCATTCTGAGCTGTGAAAAGGCAGGATGAAGGAATTTACCTGTTGGTTCCAGTTGCTTTATTAGCTGAACTAATACAACAATTCAACATGTAGGTTGAAGGTTATAAATAAAGCAAATACTTACATTCAGTGAGAGATTTTGCTAGTTCTTGTCTAAAATCTGGAGCAAAGAATAAAATAATCCATAGAAATAGATGAAGGAGATAAAGCCATTGGCTGATAATTGCAACATTCAGAGCCAGAGAAACTTAAGGAACTGAATCCCAGGGTCCAAAATTGGTTATCAATCCACAGGGAAAGGAGTCAGAAAGAACTAGAAGCTTGAAGTCAACAGAAAGCAAGTTGAAAGGAAGACAACTATTTCCAACAAGGAAGAAGTTCTCAGGAATGTCTTTCTATAGCAAGATTCTCTGGCCTTGTGCGCTTCAAGGTATTGGTTCTCATCTTCAAAGCGCTCCGTGGCTTAGGGCCCAGTTATTTACGAGACCACCTTCTGCCACCGATAACCTCCCACCGGCCAATACGCTTCCACAGAGAGGGCCTCCTCAGGGTGCCGTCGGTCAGGCAATGTCGGCTGGCGACCCCCCAGGGAAGAGCCTTCTCTGTGGGGGCACCCACCCTCTGGAATGAGCTACCCCCAGAGATACGACTGATCCCGGACCTCTGGACCTTCTGCCGGGCTCTGAAGACTTTTTTATTTCAGCAAGCTGGGCTGGGTTAAAAATCTTTTAATTGCTGAATTTTATGGGTAAGGGGTTTTAAATTGGGGGAAGCTAATATAAATTTAATTTTGTTTTTTATAGTATTTTAATGTTTATATTGTATGTTTTTTTAATTTTGGCTGTTCACCGCCCCGAGTCCTTCAGGAGAGGGGGCGGTATAAAAAAATTTAATAAATAAATAAATAAATAAATAAATAAATAAATAAATAAATAAATAAATAAATAAATAATGGAGTTGACACAATTGTCTTCAAGGATTTGGATCGTATGGCTCATTTTAACCACCATCTTGTTTCAGGGCTGGGCACTTGGCCAAAGTTTAAATCCCTCCCTCCCCCACCTTTGCTGAATCAAAATCATTAGTTATAGAAACTGCCTCAAGTGGCAGAGTGTCCATTGGCTTCCTTGTTACAGGCTGGCAATATCCAATTTCAAACTCTGAGAAGTTCATGATCAGTCCCAATCAGTAATTTGTGAAGACTTTTCTGTCTCCCTTTGATTATAGTTAATGTTAAGTGAATAGTCATAAAACTACAACTATCCATTATTTGATCATGAATCTACTTGTTATCAGTGAGACTTGTTAGATTACCATTGGCTCATCTTATTTGAAAGAGATAGTTGGTGCTCCAATGAAACAGAGCACTTTACATTGCAGATTGGTTTCTAAATCAGGTACAAAATTCTTTGAAGTTCAAGGTGTCCTACCAGAACAATACAATATTATGTCATTTATCACTTGAATATTTCTATACTCAACATATCATTCATGTCAAACTTCAAAATGTATTTGGGCTGCTTTCACTTTTACTGCTTCTCAGCTTGTCAACAAACTATGGGGGGAAGGAATGGAGAATTGGAATGTGGATTTTAAACATCAAGCAGTCAAGCCATGGGAACCAAGGTCACGTCAGCAGGTGTTTGCCAGACTTTCAAGATATTTTCTCAGAACAATATTGTGACACTCAATTGGACAATGTGACCTGCACTAATAGGAGAGAGGGAGGATTCTATACTTTAATTATATTGTATTGCACGGGAATTAGCCAGAGCTGGTTTTTGATTTCATTCTGTGCAAAAATGATGTACCCATTAAAGTTTTGCATAAAGAGATTGGATCTTCTCAAGAGTGCTTGCTTGATTGGGTTCATCAGTCGGAACCGTGACAGTTATCTCTTAACTAAACAAAATTTTATTAGACCTACTTCTGAAGTCCCCAGGATTGTTGGTCCTGGATACTTTTACTAAGAATACTATTGACAATTATAATCTGTAATATGCATTTTTGGGAGACTATATTTTCTTTACAGTTCTTACAGAATATATAAAAATATTTGTATCTGAGGTGATTTAGATGTGGTTTGTCAACAAATTTCTTAGTGGGTGAGTGCAGACTGATCCTTTTGTCAAAGACCAATCATTATCTACTGCAATGCCTGATTTAAGAAAAACTTCCTCCATTAGCTTTACCCAAGAAGCAAGTCGGATGTGGCAATTTTCACCTTACTCAATGAGCCTTCAAGAGTACCAGCCTTTTGGCCAGTATTCTACTTATCACATCATAGCTGACTGGTTCCCAAGTAGTTTCTTACTCAGGGATATTCTCATAATTCACCCATCTAGTTGGATGACCTCTGAAAAATGAAATAGAAGCAATAAAGACTGAAGTGTTCTGGAGATTTATTTTCTCCTATGCTTATTGTGCATGCCTTATTGCATTTTGCTTGCAATATGTTAGGGCTCTTGTGATGGTAAAGAAGCTTTTCTTATAAACATGACAAAGAATCATTTAGAAGGCTTCTTTAGAGTTCTGCATAGTCTACTAAATTCAATCTGTTAAATAACCCAAACAGAACTATCCATTCAGTGCTTGGAGAATTTTCCCCTTCGTTTTCTGTTAAGGTCAGATTAGAACTTGCTTTCTTCTAGTTCTCATTACAGATTTATATCTGAAAAACAGCAGAATTGGACTTTCTCTGGGCCGTTTCAGGAAGACTGATTAATAGAACTAGATGGAATTCTGAAGTATCTCAGGTTGATCTTGGCTGCTTCAGTCTACCTGACAGATGATTGATCTATTCACGAGGATAGAGATTAATGCCTCCTTTAAGGATGGATAGTCTCTCTCTCTCTCTCTCTCTCTCTGGTTTGAAATTGCAAATCTAAAGTTGCTGAGCAAGCACATATTGGTTCTTCTGTATGCTCAAGTTCATCAACAAATGTTTGCCCCGCCTCTACCCCATTTTTAGGGAAGTTAAATGTAAATATGGTACTTGAGATGCTCAGATCTATCTGAATTGGATTTTTCAATCAAAATCAGTCTGGGATTAGAACTCTTTTGTGACTTCCTTTTGTCAGTGGGCAAAGGCCATCTGTCAGATCCACTGACGGCATTCAATACTATTGACCATGGGTTGGCCAAATTTTTGCCCAATTCCTCTCATGTTGGCAGAGTAGATCTGGTTAATAAAGATGAACACTTCCCTTGCCTTGTCTCTGCAAAATTCTATGGAGTTCATTACTTTCATATTTAATAGTAAGAGCAACCACTGGGAAATCTTGTTAAATTTCAGGGGTTCTGGTAATTGGTGATATCCAGATTTATATTCCATTGGTTTGAATTTGGATAGCATTGTGTCCATGCTGTTTCAGTGCAGAGTTGATGCTTGCACCTGAATGATGGTGAGCTCCTTGAAGCTCAATATTGAGACAACTGATTTCCAAGTGATAGGTAGGGGAGCAACTAGGAAAACAGATACAGGAGATTTATGGTATGTCATTCTTGGGAATCAATCTAAAAATTGTGCCTGAGGGTCAAGACCTGGATGTCATCTGATACTATGCCATCTCAGATGGGTGATATGATTTTAAGTTGCTTCTGTCAGTTGCGGCAATTATAGGAGATAGGTCCTTGATGGCAAACCTATGGCACACATGCCACAGGTGGCATGCAGAGCCCTTCCTGCGGGCATGCCAGCTGTCACCTCAGCCCAGTTCTACCGCGCATGTGTGTGTGCCTCCCACTGATTTTTGGGTCTCTGCCATGCATGCGTGGGGGACAGGGCACACGCAGAGGACATGCATTGGCATGTATGGGGGTGGGGGCAGGATGTATGCACGGGGGTGCTCGCATTGCATTTTGGGGGTTCACACATGCGCACCTCCCATACCTCGTATTGGGCCTGGAAAGCTTCCTGCATGAACCTGGAAGCCAAAGCGGGGCATGGGGACGTGCATGCATGCATGGGGGTGGGGCACATGCATGGGTGTATGTGCTTGCATTGCATTTTAAGTGTTTGGGGATGTGCACGTGCATTTTTCCACGTGCGCGCTTTGGACACTCAGCACTAAAAAGGTAAACCATCACTGAGATAGGTGGACATAGTAATTCCTTAAATAAATATATATGGACTCACAATAAGGAAACTTCTGCTAGAGGAACTCTGCTAGAGAAAAGTTCCCTAAGAATGAGCTCCAGCACAAGTCCAAAAGCTCGGAAGACTAAACCTCTAGTCCCTGGGACTGACCCAGATTGGATCCTGCAGCATTATCCTGGGACAGGTATATTCGCCTTCATTCGTAAGGGAATCTTCTGCTTCTCATTTGTAACTTTCATAATTTCTTTTTTTTTTTTTTAAGACTAAAGAATGGTACAAATTGCAGTCAAGCACTTACCTTACTACAGGGGTGAAATGCTCCCGGTTCGGACTGGATTGCCCAATCCGGTAGTGATGGAGGGTGGTTTGGAGAACCGGTAGCAAAAATCCCTGCCCCCCCCCCCATGCCCAGCTGAACTGCACGATCATCAGAGGCTTTTTTTATTTTTAAAAGCATTTTTTCTACAATCTCTTTGGCTGAAAAAATGCTTTTAAAAGTAAAAAAAAAGCCTCTGATGATTGCGCAGCTCAGCTGGGATCGTCAAAGGCTTTTAAAAGCATTTTTTCTACAACCTCTTCAGCCGAAGAGTTTTTAGAAAAAATGCTTTTAAAAGCCTCTGACGATCCCAGCTGAGTTGCCTGATCGGCAGAGGCTTTTTTCTCTTTTAAAAGCCTCTGCTGATCAGGCAACTCAGCTGGGATCATTAGAGGCTTTTAAAAGCATTTTTTTTTACAACCTCTTCAGTCGAAGACGTTATAAAAAAATGCTTTTAAAAGGCTCTGACGATCCCAGTTGACTTGCCTAATCGTCAGAAGCTTTTAAAAGCATTTTTTACAACCTCTTCGGCCAAAGAGGTTGTAGAAAAAATGGTTTTAAAAGTTTTTTTAAAAAATGTTGGCATCGCCCACCAGTCATATTAACCCCCCCACCAAGCCACGCCCACAGAACCGGTAGTAACAAATTTTAGATTTCACCATTGCTTTACTACCCTTCTCACCTCCAAATTGCTTCCCTGAAAATGATCTGAAATAGAAGTCACAGATTTTTTTGTACTATTTCCATTGCCAGGAAATATAGTCATATTTAATGCATACTGATCAACAATGTAACATACAATATATTTTTCTTTTAAACCAGCTTGTTTGTGTTCCCACACAAAGCCCCCAAGCTATACAATTTATTTTCAAAGTAACAGGCAGAAAAAAAAACATGTAATATTTACATCATGTATTCCTCAAGGAAGAACCATCAATACTGCAGAAGTCTTATGTAGTTAATTATTTTGGCGTCTTTTTATTTTGAATAGATAGAATGCTTTCAGAGGGAAGGAATGATTTAGAAGAGACTTGGTAATTTAGACAGAATTTATGGCAGTTGATCTCAACCAACCAGTGTCCTAATATATAAAATGTCAATCCTTCTCAGAGATGTTTTAAAAAAAAATCAAATATGCAGCTGAAATGCATGATATAGTTTTATAGCTAGAAAAAAAGCAGTGGAAGATTATTTCAATATATGATAACTGTGGTGATATTACTATATGCACTGAGATGGAAAGATTCGACACTACTCACTATGAAGGAATGGCTGGTGAAGTTGACAGATTTTGCTGAAATGGATAAATTGACTTCTTTGATTAGAGAAAATACATAATCTACATTTATTGGTGACTGCAAGTCTCTTATGGACTTATTGTGTAAAAATAAATAATTTGTGATTTGTGACTTAGATAGGATAGATTATAGAAAGAAGAGTAATACGATGTAACTGTAGAGAAATTAAAATATATTTGTACTTAAAATGCTGTGAAAAAAGAAGCCATTTCTTGATATCTTTTTCTCTTCCTTTCTTTTCTTCAACTTTTTTTCTTTTTTCCTTTTCTTTGAGTTCTTTTTCTTTTTTCTTCCTTAGCTTGTGTTAGATTTATTTTCTTGTTTAAAAGTTTTAAATAAAAATTATATACCAAAAAACAAAGTGTGTGATACAGTTTTATGTCAGAATTCTAAACAGATAAATGAAACACACCCTTTCTCACATCATTTACTGTCTCGCCTAAAAGTTTCCATCTCTTGCAGAAGCTTTCCGTATTAGTAATTACATATGCTGCTAATTAGCATGGAGATGATTTCTTCTTAAGGAGCATCCCAATTTCCTGAACCAGCATCTGTTTGGTAAATCTTAATAAATGGCAAATGCCACCACAGAGAGAAATTTCCTGGTACAAACACTGAAAAGAATTCCTGAATCTTGCTTTTGTTAAGGTTTTAATCCTGTTAAGTCTAGCATGATAATCAGAATTTGCATGGCAATATTACAGCACTAATTTTATATACGATGATAGCTTTTCTTAATCTCTTTGCTTTTGAAATGAAATTATATTTATGTGCCAGTAGTAAAATTCTCCTTATGTTTCATATGGTAAACACTGTTGGAGGAGAGCCCTGTTCGTCTTCGATAGCCAACAAGCAGAAGAGTCTGCTAGGTACCTTTTAAAATTTATCAAATTTATAATATGGGATAAGTGTTTATGAATTCAGTTAATTTCATCTGATAATTTATCAATGCACATGGCAATTTTTGTGCCATTGACTACCACCTTCTATAATCAGGAAGTTCTTGTGCTGTGGGGTAATAGAGAACAATAGATAATAATAGACCCATTTGTTGTAGTGGTTAAGGCATTAGCTTAGAAACCAGATGATAGTGAGTTCTAGTCCTGCCTTAGGCATGAAAGCCAGCTGCATCAGTGGTGGGTTTCTACTGGTTTGTCCTGGTTCGGGCAAATGGGTAGCGGCGGCAACGGGAGGCTCTGCCCACCCACCTGGATGTCATTACGGACACTCTGCGCATGCGCAGAAGGTTCTGCACATACGCAGAAGCACCACACACGCGCTCACAGTTGCAAACCAATAGAGAAGGTAAGTGAAACCCACTACTGAGCTGGATGACTTTGGGTCAGTCACTCTCTCTCAGGCCAACACACCTCATAGTGTTCTTGTTATGGGGAAGAAGTATTAGGAAGTACTTCTTCCTAATGCTTCTTAGGAAGAAGTATTAAGTATGTTTGATGCCTTGAGTTACTTATAAAGTAATAAAGGCAGGATAAAAATCTAATCTAAATCTAATCTAATGATAACTCTACTATATACTGAGCCAGGGTGGCACAGTTGATTAGAGTGCAGAACTGCAGGCTACTTCTGCCGCCTGCCAACTCAAGGTTGACCCAGCCTTCCATCCTTCCAAGGTCAGTAAAATGAGGACCCAGATTGTTGGGGGGCAATAGGCTAGCTCTATAAACTGCTTAGAGAGGGCTGTAAAGCACTGTAAAGTGGTATATAAGTCTAAATGCTATTGCTATTATATGCTATTTTATCTCTCCCTGTAGTGATTTCTTTGTTTGCCAAACAACCCAGATCCTTTTATCATTGGCACAGAGCTTGGTTTCCATAACCTTCACCTCTGAACTCGTTCCTATTTGTCTCTGCCTTTTTTGAATTATAAAGTTCAGAGCCAGTGCTTCTGTAAGGATTGGCTCGGGTAGACTTAGAAGGTAACAACTTCCAGCAATCTAGCTTCAATGCTCATGTTACTGCAACTCAAAATAGATTAGGGTATTTATTTATGGTGTTAATTGTCATATGTATGAGGTCATATATAATACTGGACCTATATATAACAATAGCAACCACTTGCTTTTTTTTTAATCTGAATTCAGAATTAGTTCTGCTTCTTCCATCACAAGGTGTTAATAAAAATGCATAGGGAAAAAAAGTGTGTGTATATATATGCATATACTAGAGCTGTAGAAACTGTTGGAGCACAGAAGATTGCAACTGTGTGATCCCAGTTGCTGTGAGGAGTTACAGACAGATGCTTCATGCATACTTTGCATGCTTTGAAGCATCTTTTTGCCTCCAGCCTTGAGGCACTACCCAACCTTATTAAAAAAAAAAAAAGGTACACAATTAGTATTCCAGGGGAAAAAAAAACAATAATCCAGATCTAAGCCTACAAGTAATAATAAGCATTGCTATGGCTTGAGAAGTTTGGCAGGCCAAGTAACATCTTATTTGTGGAAGATTCAGTAAATTAGTGTACTTCAGAATTTGTATTTCAGAGATATAAAATACTGGTATACATATATTACCAGAGCAATCTTCATTCATTTTATGAAGAAAGGAAAATGTACACTTAATATAATGGAAAGTTACATCCTCTTTTAGAAGGGTAATTACCTTATTTTCCTTATTCCTAGTCTCGTTAACTCTTTTTTTTTTTCCTTTTTTTTTTGGCTCTGCTTGCCTAATGCCCATTAAAGTTATTTCTTAAAAGTCATATTTTAATAATAACAACTTTATAACTTTATTGTCATTGTATGTATATACACAATATACCCATACAACGAAATTCACCTAACACCCAAAGACCAGGTCCAACACACATAACAATCCCCAAACACACCCCCACCCACCACAAATTCCCCACCCCCGAATCACCCAAACATCCACACAACAGACCAAGTAATGCTGTCCAACAGCTCACTGATGGTGGCCTTTTAGTTCATGGTTGAGTGCAATTATAGCTCTGGGATAAAAACTATTCAAAAAACGTGTGGTCTGAGTTTTAATTGTTCTGTATCTTCTGCCAGAAGACAACAGTCCAAAAGATTGTAAGGAGGACGGGAAGAGTGTCTGAGAATGTTATGCAACTTCCTCAAACAGTGAGATTTGAAGATGTCATCCAGGGCTGGTAGCTGGAGTCCGATGATATTTTGGGCAGTTTTAATGATTCTCTGTAGAGCTTTTTTGTCTGCTACAGAGCTGCTCCCATACCATGCAAGAACGCCGAATGTCAGGACACTCTCAATGGTGCTGCGATAGTAGGACAGAAATAGATGCTTAGATAGATTTATCTTCCTGAGCATTCTCAGGAACTACAGCCTCTTCTGTGCCTTCTTCACAAGCATGTTAACATTCATAGCCCATAAGAGGTCCTTCGAGATATAATTTATCTAGGTAAGTTATTTACATCCTGCATACCTTGAACATTGTACTACTGCTTTTGATGGCATTTCAGTAATTGATTATCCTGTTAGTGGTCACTCATGGTTAATATTATTTTTCATATTATCTTACTTTATTATTATTTGTACCAGGATATTTGGTTTTGTTTTTTAAGCATGATACCTTTTTTTCACTTTAGAGCAGTCTGTCTTGAACTTACACCCATCCAGTGGTGGGATTCTGCTGGTTCTAGGGGGTTCGGCCGAACCCTTTGTTAAATTGCTGGCTTGCCCTGCCCCTTGCCCCGCCCCTCCGCACCACTATTTATTGCCAATAAATAGTGGTGGGTGAGGGGCGGGCGAGCCAGCAATTTAACAAAGGGTTCAGTGTTTTTTTGTAATTTTATTGGCCCGTGGAGCTTCAGCATAGGCTAATTAGCCCTTGCTTAGATCGGCTCCCGACTCTCAGCTGATTTGCTCTCAGCTGTTTTGCTCAGGGCTCTGCTGCTTGCTTGCAAAGAGTGCTGATTTTTTTCCCCTAGCTATGCTGAAAAATGAAACAGAAAGTAAAGCAGGCTGTTGGCTTTGCTGTTGTTGCAATGTTGGAAAATTAGGCAGGCAGATTTCTTTTCTTTTTCCTCACCAAAAAAGGTAGGTGCAAACAATGGGAAATTTAGGGGAAAAGAGGAGAGTTCAAGATTTTAAAACACAAAAGAAAAAAAGCTCTATTTAACTAGGGAATTGTAATAATTGAGATACTATTAATTGTATATTGTGTTGAAAACAGAAATGGTTAAGTTGTGGTTTGGAGGAATATATGGGGGAAATTATTTGGTTTATTATTATTGGTAAATATAATTAATTGATTTGTAAGAAATTGGATTGCATGGAAATAATTGGAATATTCATGTTCATATTGATTAATATACAAAAAAGGTAGTTATATAACTAATTGATTTATATTAAAATGTTGAATTTATATTAAACAACTGTAATATTACATAATTAACCAATGTGAGGATGGATATAAAAATAGATGACAATGGGAAGGGGTATAATATAGAATAGAAGGGAAAAATTGAATTTGATTAAGATTAGAGATGAAGATGAAAGGTAATATTGGTTTTTTACAAAAATAGATGAGGAATAAATATGGCAAAAAGGAAATATAGAAATTGTAAATTTAATTGAAATGACTAAACACTGTTTAAATTTGTGGACCGGCCAAATACTCTGTTCAAAGAAAATACATTGTATGTTTGTATGTGTGTTTCTAATTATTGTTATTTATTCAGATTTGTTCTCTTTTATTCTTTAAAGTTTAACAATTCATTCTTTATCTTAATATCTTTATATTTGTTTGGGGTTGGCTTTCTTCCCTTTCATCTTTTTTATTGTACAGCAATCTTTCTCCTCAAACCTACCACCTCTCTCTTTTCTTTCCTTCTTACTTTCTCTTCCTCCCCTTCTTCTTCTCCTCCCTACTTCCTCTTCCTTTCTCCTTCTCCTCCTCTCTTCCTCCCTCTCTTACCCTCACTCCTACTCTAATTTCCCTTCCCTTCCTTCATCCCTCTCTATTGCTGTATCCTTTTATGCATATGGACTACTCAGAGGGCTGAAAAAATTATTTCTGACTGGTCCTCGCACTTTTGACCAGTCCTCGAACTTACGACTATCCTCACATTTTACGTTTTTTCCCTATCTGGTCACCATGGTGAAAAGAAGCAGTTGTGAAATGAGTGACACGGTTGTTAAGAATGCTACAATGGACATAAATGATGACCAGTCATAAGTGCAAAGACCGGTCAAAAGTGCGAGGACCAGTCAGAAATCACTTTTTTCAGCCCTCTGGGTAGTCCTTTTGTGCATATGGACTACTCAGAGAGCTGAAAAAGTTATTTTTGACTGGTCCTCACCCTTTTGACCAGTCCTCGAACTTACCACTGTCCTCACATTTTACGTTTTTGCCCTATCTTGTCACCATGATGAAGAGAAGCAGTTGTGAAATGAGTGACACGGTTGTTAAGAATGCCGCAATGGGCATAAATGTGAGGATGGTCATAAGTGCGAGGACCGGTCAAAAGTGCGAGGACCCAGTCAGAAATGACTTTTTTCAGCCCTCTGTAGTCCCTATGCAGATAGCCACGCCCACCAGTCACATGACCAGCTAGCCACGCCCACCCGGTTACATGACCACCAAGCCACACCCCCAACTAAGCCACGCCCACAGAACCGGTTGTTAAAAAAATTGAATCCCACCACTGCGCCCAGCCATACTTATATTTCCATGGACAGATATGTGCTCCTATGCATGAGTGTCCTTATAGCTGTTCTTTCTCAATTACATCACAAATGAATTGGAAGATGCAGAATTGTTCTTATTGATTGAAATCACTTCCTGTCTCAATCTGAGAAGAATACAGTTTAGAGCAAGTTGCAGTCTTGATTGCTGCTTTGTTCCTTACAGCTTATCTATACACAGCTTTTGGTGGGATATCAGGACCTTGTTTTTAAGGAATAAGATATGTCTTGTTAGCTAGCTGACTTGCACTTTGAAGAAATTCAGGGAAACACCAGCTTGCCCTGCACTCCACAGAAGATCCCTTCAAAACACATCAGCAATTAGTATACTATGGATTGTAGGACTCTGGTGGTGTGTGTGTGTGTGTGTGTGTGTGTTTATAATTACAGAAAGCTGCTGTGAAAAGCCAGTTCAAGTTTTCACTCACATCTCTGCAACAAAGATACCCATCTCCCTTTGTTGTTTACATCTGATGATTTAAGGTGAATTTGGAAGCCTTCATTTAACAAGTTGCAGTAAAGCATCTGATGTGAGCAAAACAATTGTAGCTTTTCCTTGAAAAAAAATGCATGAATAGTACTTGACCTATATGTGCAACCACACTGAGACTAAGGGGGCGGGGGTTTGACCCCCAGGACTGAAAGAGGGGGCTATGTTATTGCCTGTATGTTAAGGGAGGTGGCTCGAGAACCATGAACATTGCACTCAGTCTCCCATTAGTCACTGCAAGGCATTTAGATGATACTGAGATCTGGCTGTAATTCTGGCAGGCAGGTCGCTCTTCCTTTGCTTAATTCTTTCTGCACATGAAGCAGTTCAAATGCTGATTACATTGTAAGCAATTAATTGATTAAATTTCACCAGCTGTTCTTCCCCCTCTGCTTAATCTCTGATAGCTCAGAGATGTTATGGGATATAATTAAGAGCCTTGGTAGTATAGTGGTCTAAAGCACCCTGTTATTAAGACCAGCTGCCTGCAATTACTGCAGGTTCGAATCTTGCCAGGCTCAAGGTTGACTCAGCCTTCCATCCTTTCTAAGGTAGGTAAATTGAGGACCCAGTTGTGGGGGCAATAAGCTGACTTTGTATAAATACACAAAAGGATGAAGGCTATTGCTTAGCGCATTGTAAGCCGCCCTGAGTCTCCGGAGAAGGGCGGCATATAAATCAAATTAAAAAAATAATAATAATAGTAGAGTGTTCAGACAAGTTTTTTAAAAACTCATTATTACTGATATTCTTCCTGATGGCATCTAGGAAGAAAGGGGCTACGGGAATAGGAGGCTATAATATTTGCCTTTATCAGCTATTGATGTGTGTATGTATGTGAAGCAAATATACCTTCTTTTGTACATATGATTCCAGCACTTTGATTGTTTTCCTGAATTATTTTCAGTCCTTTTGGGCTTTCTAGTGTAATTACAGAATAACTTACTCTAAAACATTTTTTTTTTTAAATTTGATTTATATGTCGCCCTTCTCCGGAGACTCAGGGCGGCTTACAATGCGCTAAGCAATAGCCTTCATACTTTTGTATATTTATACAAAGTCAGCTTATTGCCCCCACAAACTAGGCCCTCAATTTACCTACCTTAGAAAGGATGGAAGGCTGAGTCAACCTTGAGCCTGGGGAGATTCGAACTTGCAGTAATTGCAGGCAGCTGAATGTTAATAACAGGCTATTAGTCTGCTGTGCCACCAGGCTCTTAATGTCTTAAAACATTGCAGCATTTCCTTAAGCCATACACAGCATACATACATACATACCCTGTTTCCCCAAAAATAAGACCTCCCCAAAAATATTTAAACGCATGCACAGCCGGTCGTTGCCATTTCCTCTGGTTAGGGTTAGGGAGACAGAGCTGGCAAGAGGAGCCCCATCTTGTTCCACACGCTCCAAAATAATAAGACCTCCTCAAAAATAAGGCCAAGCATTTATTTCGGGGTTCAAAAAAAATATAAGACAGGTCTTATTTTCGGGGAAACACAGGTAGCATTATTCAAATGCATGTTTCAGATTCCATCCTATCCTACCTATGTCAATTTGTGATATACTTTTATTACAACTTTTAAAAAATGTTGTTTAAAAATTCTATTTTTTTCTTCTTCTTGGCTGTATTTTAAATTCCATCAACTGCATCTATCTCGCTCTATCTGCCGATTTAATTTCAGGCTGGTAATAGCCTAATTAGACTACGATTTTATTCAGCACCCTGTCTACTTTGAGTTTTTCTACCCACTGCCCACGTAAAGTAATTCTTAATTCTTCCATTTTCTTTTGAAAAATTTTGTGCATAGCATGTGCAGCTGCACCTTTCAAGTATATAGCTGGCATAATGAGCTTTGTCAGTCTCAGCTGTCTGTTTCGCTCTGCCCTCCTTACAGTTTGGAGGAGGCTCAACGCATATCTTTTCCTTTAAATTTTTAAAATGTTGCTCATTTCGTTTTTGCATTTTGCCAGTCTTGCTTATCCAAAAAGAAATGGGATGTGGATGTATAAGTGTGCATGATTTCTTCAGCAATGAACATTCGAAAATATAATCAGAAAAGCCCTGTCCAGATTGAGTGATGGCAATACTCTTCTGACTTCAAGAAAGTTTGTCCATCTTTGTGAAAGTTTGTCTATCTTTGTGGTAGATTAAAAAAAAAAAAAACTGCAGCAGTCTGTTCCTTAAAAAGGTTGTCTGCTTAGAAAAATCTGTGCTTTATGGTGCAGAAAGGAGTGGAAAAATAATACATTCAGATAACATAATACTAAGAGCAACCCCTGGGTTTAGAAAAAAACAGAAGCCTTTTAATAATTGCTTGAATAGGAGTTAATTAATATTATGAATTTATTTTAAAAGGCATTCAATTTTTTTATCTAGAGTACATGCATTGTCTTTGCATTTCATTTATATGGAAAATTATGCCTCCTTGCATCTGTATACACTCCTTCTGGGTGTTTATTAACCCAAAATGATTTCATTAGCTGATTATAATTAAATCTTTGTGCAATGCTGTACATAAGCTGCTTAAACAAAATATGAAAAATGAAAATTATTAAAGTTTTCTATAATACTGGGAAGTGGGTTAATGTGCCATTTTCTATTCAGTTTGGTGCTGTTTCCTTTTGGGGTGAGGAACATAAACCTTGGCTGAATTCCATGCTTAGTTGAGCAACAGAAATACAGTGTTTCCAGGGGTGAAATCCAGCAGGGTCTGACAGGTTCTGGAGAACTGAATTTTGAGAAATTTTGAGCAGTTCGGAAAACTGGCAAATACCACCTCTGGCTGATCCCAGAATGGGGTGGGAATGGAGATTTTGCAATATCCTTCCCCCAGGAATGGGGAGGGAATGGAGATTTTGCAATATTCTTTCCCCAGGAGTGGGGAGGGAATGGGGATTTTGCAGTATCCTTCCCCTGGAGTGAGGAGGGAATGGAGATTTTGCAGTATTCTTTCCCCAGGAGTGGGGAGGGAATGGGGATTTTGCAGTATCCTTCCCCTGGAGTGGGGAGGGAATGGAGATTTTGCAGTATCCATACCCCAAGAGTGGGGAGGGAATGGGGATTTTGCAATATCCTTCCCCCAGGAGTGGGGTGGGAATGGAGATTTTACAGTATCCTTCCCCTGCCATGCCCACCAAGCCACGCCCACAGAACCGGTAGTAAAAAAATATTGGATTTCACCACTGAGTGTTTCTATAGAATTATTAATATTTTAGTTTAACCAACTACTAGTTTTGGGAGTTATTTATCTGAATCCTTCATTCAGAACAAGTTAAGAGAGATTGTGCTCCTTACCATTTCTCTCTTAAGTTTCTTCATCTAATATGAAGTGATTTTGTAGCCCTCATGTGAAGATGCTGAAGAACAACTTAATCATCCTGTTGGATGGAAAGTGATATAAAAATTCAAAAAGTCAATAAATTCAAACCTTTAATGATGTTTCCCATGACTTCTACACACTCTTTTCTAGTAGGCCATTATAGTAATGCATATTGAAAGATAAATTATTTATTCACAATTTCATATTACAATTAGCCGCAAATTAGGTTCTAGGTATTGACTTTCATCAATTACCAAGTGATCATAATTCTTTGAATCAAAATGAATTCTGTTGTAGCGCGGGAATAACGAGAGGCACAAGCAAGCTAGTGACAACAGCTCAGGATGAGACTTCAGTGAAGAAACACAGGCAACAGTCCGCTTTATATACTTTTCAGAGGCAACCATGAGCCAATCAGAATTCACTGAACATTTGAATTTCCCGCACAAAATAGATACATACATAACAAATTCAGTTTCCTTTGAGATGAATTAATTTTCAATCACTGAGAAATTCAATTCAGTTTGATGAAGATAAGCCTCCAAAGTCCAGAGGTGATTTTAATTCTAGAAATTAAGGGCCTTTTATATAATAGTGGGAAGAGATTTTCTTTAGTGGTTTTAGAAGAAGTAGCATCTTATTTGGTGCTTTTACTTTAGAAGTGCAAACAAAGCCTTCTACCAGCAGCTCTTCAAGTACTTTTCTCTCTTGCTCAGTTTAAAAATAGACTGCTGAACATCAAATCAGAGTTGTGGGCAGTCAAATATCAACACTGATCTTGGTTTCATATCCTGGGGAACTGTTGGAACAGAAAGATGCCCTTAGAGTTAGAGCTGAGAGTGTGATAAAGTTTGAATTCTGTTGACAAGACAGAGAAGTAACTGTTGACAGCCTTCAAAGATAACATTTTGTTAATTTTGCTCTCAAACGTGTTGGATGCTGATAAACCTTTGCTTTGAAAAAATGGAGGACTATATCCCATTAATAAGCCATCACCTTTCCATGGGAATCCTCTTCAGTTCCTGGTATCTTCAAATGGATGGAAAAATCTTCATCCTGAAACTTTGGGAAGCTGCTAACTATGACTGCTAGAGTTGACTGGGCTGATAGGCTGACTGGCCTCCAAAATCCAGTGCTAAAATTTACTAATTTTCCCTTGCTCCACCTATGCTAAGGTCACAAAAAGTGCTTGATCCTTACTGGGTAAATAGATGAAAGCACTCACTATAAGGCATGAAGATAATTTGTAACCTTTGCAGCATTCTAAAAAGAATTATTTGCAAGAAATTTTCTCTTTTCTCTGTATTTATAAATCAAGATTGGGAATAGCATAATAGATAACAAGCCTTAAAAAAATATGTTGTTAAGAAAAGGAAGATATTCTTCACAGCAATGCCATTCTTTCTAGAACTTCCTAGTAGGGAGAAAAAATTAATCATGACTTTCTCCTAGCAGCTATATTTTTTTCTATTTTTTCTATTTATTACATCCCACTGGATGCTTCAGAAAGTTATGTTAGTGATTAATGACAGACATTTCCCTAAAAAAATGTGGATTTTATACATTGTTGCTGCCGTTGTCTGAAAATCATAGTTATTTTGCATTTTCATCTCAGAAAGTCTCATGAGTGCCAATAAAATTTATGATTGATTAAAACATCACTGCCATAGAAAATTGCTAAACATTTTTTTTTAGCAATATGTTGTGCCATTGATTTACTTATTTGTATTTCTTAGATCCATATTGTTAATAATACGCTAATCCAGGGAAGTAAAATGGTGGGCTATAGTTTTTTTCATGTCTTTCATGTGTCTTGTTTTGCTGCTGTGACAGTAAATTCTGGATAACCAAGCCGCAGATGCAGGTTTAAGTGGCCAGGGCAAGGATGAGCTCCGTGAGGTAAATTAAAGTAGAAAATAAAGGCTATGAAAGATACTAGTGGCTTGAACTCCGAGATGCTATTGAATCAATGAAGAAGGAAAAAGACTTTTCCATCATGGTTGCTGTGAGTCCCACATAGGGGCTATCCATCTACATTGAGCCCAGTACCAAACTGTCTATAGCTCAGCAAGCACAGATCCCAAAAAACCTCTTGGTTTTTTTTTTTTTTTATGTTAGCATATTTGTCCTTGAGCTGTTTGTCCTCTTTTACTGCCTTTCTGCCTTTTTTCCTCATTAAAATTTATTTAAATTCTCTTACCCCTTCTTCAAAAATCCATAGAGTTATTTTCTCCTGTTGTAGACATCCAGCTTTTAGACTTACAGCTGTTAGGACCCCCACGGATAGACATAACCTGCTCTTCTTTGCCTCAGTGATAGTCATACAGTAGACTTGTGAGTGTTGCTAAACATTTTGTAAGTGGGAATACTTGAGAATATCATATGGGAACAGCAGCTTAATCCCTTTTCTCCTTTTATTTGAAAAAGCTAAACCTGCCTCTCTCTTTAGGATGTGTGCCAAATGGGCTTCTGTTTTATTCTCTTATGGGATCATAATTTTCTTTTTTCTAACTTGTTAATAAGGCATTTCATGCCTTATTTTAACATATTTTTATGTTAAAAAATTTTAACATATTTTTTACTATTGCCTGGCACCTGCCATTTATTTCCTCTTCTCTTCTCTTCTCTTCTCTTCTCTTCTCTTCTCTTCTCTTCTCTTCTCTTCTCTTCTCTTCTCTTCTCTTCTCTTCTCTTCTCTTCTCTTCTCCCCTCCCCTCCCCTCCCCTCCCCTCCCCTCTCCTCTCTCCTTTTCAAATACTAATCTTTGATCTTCACAAAGAAGATCAGGATGAGACTTCTTCATCTATGGCACACAATTATCTCGAAATTCTTGACCTATATAGGAAAAATCTAGACAACAAATCAAAAGCAGCAAGTATAAGAACAGCTCTGTGGTGTACGAATATACATTAAACCCTTTTTAAAAAAAAACACCACAAAAAAACCATGACATCAGTAGCAGACCACACTTATTTTGTGGAGAGCAGGAGAGACTCTTAAAGTGTTGTAGCTGCCACAAAAGACATTGACAGAGGGTCAGATGAAGCAGTATTTAATAAACCACATATTATAGTTGATAGCTTAGCACTCATCCAACTTAGCACTCATCAATAGCTTAATAATGTCATATGAGAACTCAGTCACAGTTTTTAATCAATAATTTGTCATTTCTATAAGACCCAATTTAAATGATGAAATAACTACAGGTAGTCTTTGACTTATAACAATTCATTTAGTGATTGTTAAAAGTTACAATGGTACAGAAAATAGTGACTTATGGTCATTTTTCACACTTACAATTGTGATCACATGATCACATGATCAAGATCCCCGTGCCCACATGATCAAAATTCAGACTCTTGGCAACTGACTCATATTTATGATTGCTGCAGTGTCCCGGGATCATGTGATCACCTTTTGCAACTTTCTGACAAGCAAAGTCAATGGGGGAGCCAGAGTCACTTAACAACCATGTGACTAACTAAACAACTGCAGTGATTCACTTAACAAATGTGGTTGTAAAATGGGGCAGAATTCACTTTACATATGTCTCACTTAGCAACAGAAACTTTGGGTTCAATTGTGGTCGTAAGTCAAGGACTTACTGTACAAAGTTTCTCTCTCTCTCTGTACATTTTGATGTTGTGTTTGGGAATATAGTGTGTAAAGAAGGAAGGCACGTCTTTCATTCCAAGGAAAACCCACCCACTTGACTTATGTTCATTGATTTCAATGAGACTTTTAAAAAATATGGAAACCTAAAGAGAGATGGTCAAAATTACAACAATGGTAGACATAAGTTCATTTAGAAGTAGTGCCTTATTTTTTTTAACATTTTTGGAAACTACATGAGAGCAGAATTCACTATTGGATCTAGATAATTTCATGTATGAGGAAATCAATGATTAATCATAGCCACATATATTTTCTATTTGAGAAATACAGCAGATTTCTTCAAACTAAGAATTATTATGAAATTAATTTTCAAGGGAAGAACTTTAATATGCACACCTCAGCAATTGCTTATATAGCGCAAAGTTTTCAGTGTTGACTTTTCTTTTGATATGGGGCCTAAATAATTGAAGAACTCAGGGAAATCGCCCAGGAAAAAGTATTGTATTCAGCATGAGCATTTCTACTTATGGGACCATTTCCTTTGTCCTAAAAGATATCTGTGCAACATATTTAAAAGACATGCCAGGCAATTAAAACTGACAATCTGTTTGATGCATAAAAAGAAACTGGATTACTTCAAAGATACAAAGCCTACCAGTTATTGCTCATCTTGAATCTCAGTTGAAGTGTTGGAAGGCTCAGTCCTAGAAACCAGACTATTTAATATTTTTATGAGGCATTTTGAGTGTTGGCAAAGAGTGGATATTTGCGCAATGTACAAATGACATAAATATGGAAAGGGTAGCTAACATCATGAAAGATGGAATCAAAATTCAAAATGACTTTGTTGGTCTGGAATATAGAACCAAACAATTTCTTGGCTGACAGGATCTGACGGGATCCAAAGTAGGCCCTTTTCATTGGAATAGAGTAAGTGAAGTGGGTTAGTCCTATCAGGGTAAGGCAGTTCCTCAGATATCCTGGACTATGCCATCAAGGCCTTTAAAGGTAATGACCAATATCTTTAGATTAGCTAGATTAGGTTAGAGTAGCTCCCATCCTGTTGGACTTTTGTAAAAGTTTGAAGATGAGCCTGTGTCCCTGGGCATGGCACAACCCCTGAAATGTTAGGTTGATGGTTGCTTGGAACTTTATCTCAGCCGCTGATTATGAATTTGTTGATTGTTGATGGTTTTTATGCTGTGTTTTTAATTGTTGTTAGCCACTCGGAGTCATATCACCCCTGCTCTAACTGGGAATTCAACTCATGGATCTTTGCACTTATATAGTAGTTAGGTAACTACTGTAGTTAGGTAACTACTATATATACAATGCCATGGTTTTAGGAGTTATCCAGGTCTTGAAACTCAGCACTGTGGAAATGCATAGAAGAAAATGTGAAAGTTATGGAAAAAACATATGTGAGAGTATGACCTAATGTAACATCTATATATTTCTGCTGTGAGAGCCTAAAGGAAAATGGACTACATGTACCATTCTAATAGATTTTAAGAAGACATTGATGATAGAATGAGTCAAAAAGATGATCAGGGTGGAAAGAAAAAATAATATTTCATTCAATATTGTAAGGAGATATGAGAACTGCCAGGTATACCATATAGAGGTTCATTCTTAATAAGCATCAGAAATCAAAATTAGAATCATTCCAATTTCAGGGAAGCAATTTTTGATTAAATATTTAGGAGATACTTCTTAGAGGTAGGAGTTATTAAACAATAGACAGGCTACTTCTGGAAACAATGGCTTCTCATTCCTGGTAGCTCAATCCTACATTTAACACGATTGACTGCAATGATTTCCAAGGTCTTTTCTGATTCCATAATTGTTCATATATCATGAAATGATAAGGCTGCCTCTCTGCTGAGTGACCAATTTAGCAAAAAAAAAAAAAAAAACCACCTCTGTGAAGCTAATCATATAAAACTTCTCTTTTCTGCATAATGGTTCTGAGTTTAGTGTAAAAGCTTTCATAAATTTATACTTTCCAAGTTTCTCTGGGACTAAGACGGAAACCGTTTAACCTTCACCTTCAGAATACTTCCAAGATTGCTTAGTTGAATTGTCTTGTGTCCACTAGCACCAGCACCAGCAGACAGATGTTTCAATCAGCTTCTTAGCACTCTTTTGAGAGAATTTAATTTACATGAAATGCAGGGAAAGTGAAGGAGCTGTCTCTGGTGTTTCAGATTGTTCTCCAAAAGAATCTCAGTTTTGAGATAGAAATTATTGCATACACGCATGGGAATGAGATTGTGAGGACAAAAAGATGATGTATGGCAAATTATCTTTTTTTCAGAGAACAAGGGACACCCTCTAGCAAAAACATAGCATCATTACATTAATTTTAAAACCAAATAATCTAGGAATTGTAACTGTCAGAATTAATAAGCATAAAGTCAGGAACAGTGGGTTTATCTAGAATTTTGAATCTAGAATTTTAACTTATAAAATAGCTTTTGCTAGGAGGGGGTGCATTCCTGTCCACAAAGTAGTATATTTAGTTTTAAATTTACCTATTTACCAGAAAGGTACCTTCCTCTCTTTTTAGTGACCCGGGTTTTTTCTCTATCGCCCAAAATTTTTGCATTTATTCTCTCTTTTATTTTCATTATTCATAAGTAAATGAGCTTTTTCCAACAAAGCCTCTAAATTATATATAAATTATATGTTTAAGGGGTCTAGGTGAGTGAGATGGTAGAGGGTGATTCTTTGCTTTGCAGTATTTCCATTTGATTGTTTTTACATTTAATTGGTATAATCTAAAACAAAATTAACAGCCTGGTGGGGCAGGGATCTTGGTAGATGCCAGGTGAGATGTCTATATGCAGTATATTACCTGTTTTTAGCCAAAGTGTAAATGGAACATTGGATTTTGACATGTTATGCATGGCTTATGCTCATGTTTATAATTATAGAGAAAGTAGCAATCATCCCAAATCTACACAAGAAGCGCTGGAATCTTTGCCAGCTATCCAGTTCCAAGATTTGAATAAAAGCTGTGAGTTGTTTGGCTAGGCAATGCCAACTTACAAAGCACAGAAGCTCCCACTACTCTTACTAGATCCAACTATAAATTCATACACAGGTAAAATGCAATTTCAGTTCTGTAATGAATAGATTACAGACCACACAGATTTTGACTTGACTAACATAGCTTGCCAGAAAACTTTGCAGTAATTTGAGTAGAGTTCACAATGTTGACTAAGGGAACACTGAGAAGAAAAAGATTTGTCTTGTCTTGTGTCATGTGGTAAATTTTATAGGCCAGTGATTATAACTGACATTGTGTGTCAACAGTAACTCTTTGATTTAAGTACCATATAACTTGGACAAACCACTATAGACATCATGAAGTTTTTGTTTTAAAGTAAAGTCATACTCATGTGTAACTAAATGTGTCCAAATTTATAAAAGCAATACTTCCAGTTCCAAGAGGTATCAAGAATGCTGCTTTATGGTTACAAACAGGTTTGGTTTTTGTGTGTGCTACAGCCTGGAGCCTATCTATTGCTTTAATTTCTGATTTAATTGTTTTTTCTTCTTCTGTGGGTTTGGATCCAGCCTGGTCACCAGATACCATTTGAAATTGTTTAACAAAAACTAATAGCAGATTCCAGTATTTTGGACTTTCTTTGGAAGGTCTCTATCCATTAGGGCTTGAAAATGCCAGACATCATCTTAAACAATGTATCTGGGATGTTGATTTTCAAACCAGTTGAAGCCTAGTATCCAACTCTACTGTTTATGGATTCTTCTCAAATGGCATGCCCTCATATTACCTCTCTTCCATTCCCACTCTGAAATTTTGTCATGCTTCCACCTTGGCCGGGTTGGATGCACTAACTTTTTCAGTTCTCTGGGCATGAAATAATAATAATAATAAATTCCTTTTCAGCCGTGCTTATGCCTATGTGGAGATGGCTCTGTAGAATCCCTAAGCCATATGTTCCTTTGTGTTTCTCTCTATATAGAATCATGGAAGAGATATATTTATCTTATTTTAAAGAACTATCCTGGCAGAGTGCACATGTGTATCTGTCTCTGCTTCTGTCTGACTAAAAGCCCCGACATATCTTTCCAGGTTGCCAGATTCTGTATTGTCAATTGTCATACGGTCCTACCTACAGTTGACATTTAGATATTTAGGTTGACATTTTCAGAATTTTGGTGATTGCCAATGCTATTTGTAGTACAGTTACTATAATAATGTATTTTATGACATTTTATTGCTTTTTAAAGTTTTATCAATAATTCCAGTTCTACGTACTTATTTTATTGTTGTGCCTTTTGGCCCCAAAGCCATAATAAAGGCTTGATTTGATAACTCATGTGTAACTAACTTTTAGCAATGCTATGGAGTTTCCCACTTTCTGGGGAAATGGAAAATAAAAGCTGAAAGGAAGACTGGGAGCACTGTTTTTCTTTTGACAGAAATTGTGTTGAATCTCAGCCTTTTCCAACAGAACACAGAGTACACAAAATTGGTGGCAGGCCAAGGGTAGCATCTGCACTCACATTCTGTGAATTAGCAAACAATCTGTTGCTAGATGAAATAGATGCAGATTCCACATCAAGCTTTCTGAACACCTTGTAGTAGTTTCAAAGCCATTTCATTCCCATTTCCAGTAATCACGCTTTATTTATTTGGCCAAGAAATATATATTCTGTCTTTCTGTTTGCTTAGCCAAGATGGCTAATCAAATCAAAGTTGCATAAAGAACATTTCCCTCTCGCTACATGGGACGTTGTCTCATAGCAGGTGAGGCAATTTGTCTGCCTTGACCAATTTTATCTCTTCTAACTGGCAGCCGCATCAGGCGAACAGGATTTTTGCTCCTATCACCTGCTCCTGTTTTCTTTGGATCTGAGATTCTGTATGGTGAGGCTGAGACAGACCTTGTATACTCTACTACACGGGTGTCAAACTCTCTGCGTCACATTGCCATCAGGTGATGTATTGCGATATTTTTCCCTTCACGGAGCTGGGGTAGGCATGGCCTGTGCGTGATGCATCTGGCCCATGGGCTGACCTGTGATGTTTGCTGACCTGTGATGTTTGACACCCCTGCTCTACTACTATCTTTAATGAAGATAGCCCTACTATTAGGCTATTAAGTGAAATTACTACTTAAGAGAGTATTTAAGATGTTTCTTTTGTGGTCTATGTTTGTGTGTTGTACACAGACACAGACACAGACACAGACACAGACACAGACACAGACACAGACACACACACACACACACACACACACACACACACACACACACACACACACACACACACACACACAGTGGGCTTTCAGCCCAGAAGTCAAACATCACAAGTCAGCAAAAAAATCAGTACATAACAATTAAGATAAGCTGTGGCTGCTGTACTGAAAATAATATAAAATAAAAAAACAGTATGATATGCCACTTCTAAAAAGGTGTATAATATCATGAGACACATACAAAAGGCATGAGCATGACACACAACTCTGTTTTTGTCAGGCATCATACATGTGGATCAGGGGTAGATTCTAAATTTTTTTACTACCAGTTCTGTGGGCGTGGCTTATTTTGTGCATGTGGCTTGGAGGTCATGTGACTAGGTGGGCATGGCTAGCTGGTCAGAGTCATTTCTGGAAGGTCCTCGCACTTACGACCAGTCCTCGCACTTACGACCTGACTCATTTGTTTGCTTTTAACACTGATCAGCTGTAGGACAGCCCTTTGAAGCCCCGGGGCAAGAGTTTAAACAGTTTTTTCCCCTCTAGTCATCAACTGGGACTCAGGAGGCAGCAATAGATTGGGGGTGGGACCAAATAAAAGATAAGAATAACGTGGGGGGTGGGAGAGCGTGGGGGGGAACCGGTTCGGTGACGTCATATCGTCACCGCTACTGGCTCGACCGAACCGGGAGGAACCCACCACTGATGTGGATGCTGCTGATTTAAATTCAAGTAAAAAAGAATCAAATTAGACATGTAAACACATCTCCAGCTATTTAAAAATCATAGCCAAACATCACGACAACAGCACACCCAAATCAATTAAAAAATCATTTAAAAGGGCATTGGCAATTAAAATATGGCAGGAAGCTAAATGTGGCCACTACCCCGGAAAAACATGAGAGTAAAAATATGTCATTTTTCTCCCCCTTGAAGTGTGAGAAGGATGTTTTGAGGAGGGAATTGGTGAGGGTTGGCACGGCCATAAAAAAAAAAAAAAACTCTTGCTGTTTGATCCTTTCCTAGATGGCAAACTTGAAAAGTCTTTGTTTTCAGTGTGGAGGTCCCAGGAAACTATATTTGGAAGAAGCTATTCTTTCCAGTAGGAGGTGTTTAAGCTATACATGTAATACTCAGCACTACATTAACTTGTAATTAATTGATGTTTATGTAAGTTAATATTAACTTTGAATTAATAGTTAACATTCATGTTATAATGCAGTTAGTTAACATTGGGAGCCAAGCAACTTAGCTTGCGTGATTTGCCAAGGGGTATCACAGATGCCCAGCTGTGACATTCTGTGTTGGCTGCCATTCCCTGATCTCCTTCACCCAGGGGCCACTGCGATAGTTTAAATAAGAGACAAGCATTGCTGAGAGAATGGTAGCCAGTCCTGCCCTTATCATGAAGTTGACAAATCATTTGTAGATGGAAATAGGCAAATCCTAAGCACCACACTGACATGGCAAACATTCATATCTGATCCTTCAGAGGGAGAATATTCCCTCTTGGCATGGGAAAAGTCCTTTCAGAATAGTTAGGAAGTCCCTCAACCCCTATAACTCAAAGCTTAATTTTAATTTTAATTTTAATTTTAATTTTAATTTTAATTTTAATTTTAATTTTAATTTTAATTTTAATTTTAATTATTTTAATTTTAATTATTTTAATTTTAATTTAAATTTTAAAAATTTATTAGCCGCTCATATCACCATAAGATAACATAAAGTAATTTTATCCAGTTTGCTCTCCAATCCAAATAAGAACCAAAGTGTTCAGAATACCTGATGACTTAAACCCAGGTTTTCTGAATTCACTGATTTTGGATTCTTCCCCTGACTTATCTTTCTCTGAAGATAAGACTTTTATAGGGAGCGTGGGAATTGTCAGATTTATTTCACAATGTGTCATTAAGTATTCAGAGCAACCCGTAAAGAAGATGATTGGGTGACCAATGGGTATTGTGATTTCTCAGTGTGACAGAACGATGCTGCCTGAAATACTATATGGCCTCTTGTCTTGTGATCTCCCAGATACACAAACTATACCTGGAAGGTGATAAATTCAGCCTGGGAAAATAACAACGAGTTGATAAAGGATTCACACTGAGTGAAAGTGAGAAAGGAAGTACAATGAGTGGGCAGGTAAAATCATTGGAGTTGGGATTTGGGAAAGAAAAAGGGAGATGGCCCAAGCCAGATTTAGGCAGCTTTGCTTGTTGAAGGTATGCAAGTTCCAATGTGGTTTAGGAAAAGTACTAAATGTGCACTTAGGGATCAAATTTGAGGGTTCATGTTGATTTGACTGGAGGGAAAAAAGATCTAAAGAAGATCCAAGAAGAAAATCAATGAGTGGCTAGACAAATGATAGTGTCAGCTAAATGTAATCAATGCCCTTGATTAATTTAGTAGAACTATGGAAAGAGTTGCTTTATACAGGTAGTCCTCAGATTATGACAGTTCATTTAGTGACCATTCAAAGTTATGATGGTGCTAAACTAAGGGGTCTTATGACCCATCTTCAAAACTGTGGTCAATGCAGATCATATGATAATGATTCAGGCACTTGAAAGCCAGATTGCTGTTACAAAGGTTGCAGGATCCCTGATTGCCATTTGTGATCTTTCCTACTGGATTCCACAAAATCAATGAGGATGTCAGCAGGAAGTGACAAGTTGCTCCTATATCTGCCCCTTTTTTTGTCTACTTACCCACTTGAACTTTGTAATGCTTGCCTGTGGCACTTACCCACTAGTCTGCACTTTGTAGTGCCTGCCCATGACACCTACCCATTCGCCCAGAGCTCTCAAGTGGAGGCTTCACCTGTCAGCTTGCTAGCCTGGGACTCTTGCCTTTTCCCATATTGAGATCCTCACTTTACAATCCATGCAGTCCTGGGATTAGGATGGCAACCAGGACTGTCAAGATTGCCGCCACTAAATGACGTGGTCATGTGACATCACGTTTTATGATCACATCACTTAGTGATGGAAATTCCAATGCCAATTGCCATTGTAAAGCCAAGACTACCTGTAGAATAAACACACTGTCTTTAAATAAGTATTGCTTTACAGGCAGGGAGATGAGTTAATTTCTGAAGGATAGGAGCAATTAGCATCATAAAGTACTTTACTGCTTCTAAGTTTGATTTTGAAGTCATATGCACAATAAAAAAGAAGGATTTTCCTAGCCTTTGTAATGAGCCGTGCTCTGTAATGGGCTGTGAGAACAACCTTGAATAAAAGCTGCAGCCAAGACAATAGTTAGATAAGAGAAATTTGAGTCTGAAGCAGGAACGTAATTTGAGAAAATATCTCAGATTTGACCTTCCCAATCCTTTGGATATAGGCAGGGAGTGGAGAGGCACATTCAGATTTGCAAGTTTTTCTTACTGTAACTCTTTAATAAAAGTAGTTTTAATAGCAATAATTTTGGTATCCAAGTCTGACTTATCTCAGAGGAGCTGGCATCAAATCCCACAAGTTTGAATGTGACTGAATGAATCTCACGAACAAGTTGTGACACTAAGGACAGATGCACAGGAGAAAATGAACCGGTTCTTCTACTTCAGGCAATGGATCCATCATGGATACTCTTCATCTTAAAACTTTCAGGATTCAGGATGCAGTAAACAGATTCGGGATGTAGCAAAAAATACATTCTCAATAGCAAAAAAAAAAAAATTACATTGTTTTGCCTCCATTGTTGGTCTCACTCGGTAGCAGGAATGGAAAGTGCTACTGGAGGTGGATGTTATCTTTGCCAGCAACTACAAAGATAAATGGGATGTTTTTGGCCATATCTTTGTTGTTATAGTGTTCCCTGAGTCAGCAAAGTACTGAACAGTATATTTCTGTGGAAAATGCTTTTTTTTTTTTTAAAGGACAGAGCTTTTTTTTTAAGCAATAACAACATCTCACAGTTAAGGCAAGAATTCAAAACTATCTTTGGATGGAACTCAGGGATAAATTTTTTTACTACCGGTTCTGTGGGCGTGGCTTATTTTGTGAGCGTGGTTTGATGGTCATGTGACAATTCTTTAGGATTTAGCAGAGGTACTGGTCTATCAGGCTTTTAACTGCTTGCAGAGCTGTATTGGTCTACCCATTTGTTCTTGGAGCGTTCTGATCTACCCATTTGTTTTTGGAGGCACCAGTCTACCCATTTGTTTTTCGAGTGCACTGGTCTACCACCACACTGTCTTTTAACACTGATCAGCTGTAGGGTGGCCCTTTGAAAACCCGCGGCAAGAGTTTAAACAGTTTTTTTCCTTCTAGCCGATCACCTGGGACTCGGGAGGCAGCGAATAGATTGGGGGCAGGGCCAAATAAAAGGTAAGAATAATGCAGGGGCGGGCAGTTCCTGAACAAAGAGAACCGGTTCGGTGACGTCATATCATCACCGCTACCAGCTCGGCCGAACCGGGAGGAACCCACCACTGATGGAACTTGATCTCTTTCAAACTGGTTTGGTTATATCTTGGACTATGTAGTATAAAAATCTGGGACCATGAAGTGGGTGGTGGTGGTGGATATCACCTGGCTGTTGTAGACAAATCAAATCATATTTCAGAATACATTTTTGTGCAGCTTGAATTTCTTTCTTTTTTCCCCGAATCAAAAGAGTGACCCAGGAGACGTTTGATGATCCAAATGGAATAAAGCATGGAACTAGGGTAGATGATTAGGATGGATATTGTTCTAGGCTATGGGTGATTTCATTCTGATTCTTTTATACATATATTTTGTTGGAGCAATTGCTTCAAGAATGTTGGACTTCTACTTCTCTCAATAGGTTCCATACATTTAATTCCAAAAAGAAGGCTTCCTTAATTCCCGTGGCTTGTTAGCACATACAATCATTCCTGTTGAAATCAAGATGCATTTTTTCCAAATATGTAAGAAACAACTTGACGACTCTGTATGGCTCTGCTACAGTACCCGTATTGTTCCTGGCCATTACTTATGCTACCTGAGACTACTTGCTCTTGAAGTTCTTTGGACAATAGAAGATTGCTTGACTCTCATATAATATCCAGATTAGGAATTTCCTTTTTATTTCTTCTCTTTTTGAATTGGACAAAGTTAGTGATTTAGAAAAACAATTGGAGTCTTCCTGTTAATTTTTGTAGGAAAAGAAACATTCATCAGATCTAATATTGACCCAAAGATAGATGCTCTAATCTGATTTTTATTGATTTGCAGGTCACATGTAAGTGTGAAGTATATCTTATGTATACAGTGGCCACAGAGTATGAGACTACCCTGTTTTCCCGAAAGTAAGACATCCCCTGATAATAAGCCCAATCAGGCTTTTGAGTGCATGCGCTAAAATTAGCCTTCCCCTGAAAATAAGCCCTCCCCCAAAATATTTAAATGCAGAGTTGCAAATCAGGTAAGATGGCAAGAGGAGCCCCATCTTGCTCCACACGTCCCAAAATAATAAGATCTTCCCAAAAATAAGGCCAAGCGCTTATTTCAGGGTTCAAGAAAATATAAGACTAGGTCTTGTTTTTGGGAAAACATGTTATTGACTGGGATCAGCAGAATCCTATTGAAAAAGGCATGCTCACTGAAGGACCATTAGCTCAGCCCAGTGATGAAATCCAAATTTTTTTACTACTGGTTCTGTGGGCATGGCTTGGTGGGCGTGGCTTGGTGGGCGTGGCTTGGTGGGTGTGGCAGGGGAAGGATACTGCAAAATCCCCATTCCCTCCCCACTCCTGGGGGAAGGATATTGCAAAATCTCCATTCCCACCCCACACTGGGGTCAGCCAGAGAAGGTATTTGTCGGTTCTCTGAACTGTTCAAAATTTCTGCTACCAGTTCTCCAGAACCTGCTGGATTTCAGAACCCTGGCTCAGCCTACTTCACAGAGATCTTGTAGGGTTCTCTGGAGGAGAGAAGGACTTAATCATAGATCAACTTCACTTCCTGGAAGGCAGATACAAAAAAAAACCCCCAACATTAAATAAACATAACATCGTTGATATTTATATTGCTTTAAAAACTGCGCTGCAGACAATTTAAAACAGTTTTAAATACAAAAGCTATAAACAAATAAGGAACCACGCTGGTTTTCATCTTGATAACTGGCAGCTGAATATTTATACATAAATTAACTGGTAAAAAAAATCTTCCACCAAAAATGTAATTCTTGTACATATTTAGACCATTACTGATTTTTTTGTTTTTTAAAAAATGATCATTGTAATAAAACTCCTCATAATTAGGATCTATTGAAAGCATTCTTATGGCTCAGTTATGCCACCTACGGTATATGGAATTTTAATTATATGCTTGAATGCACGTTGTTGTCTTTTCATCCAGGTCTATAGTGAAAATGTATTTGTTTGTTTGTTTGTTTATACAAGACTCTGAGTAGTTTAAAAGCAGAACAGCACTGACAACAAAGCTAAAAATCATGGCTGCCTGGGAGAAGACAAATGATTAACAAATAAAATGCTCTACAGGAACTTGGCACCCACCTTTTCCTAAGGACCAGGAGAATAATTGTATTTCCAAGGATTTTTTGAACATGATCAGGGTGGCAGCTGTAGAATTTCTGGTGGGAAGTTGTTTCAGAAGGCACAACAGAGAAACTTATTTTTCCCCATAACAACAGACCAGTGAGGTTGAGTTGAGCTAAGAGAGAGTGACTGGCCCAAAGTCACCCAAACAGCTTTCATTCCTAAGGCAGGACTAGAACTCACAGTCTCCTAGTTTCTAGCCTGGTGCTTTAACCACTAGACCAAACTAGCTCTTAGTTGTTTACATTTCCAGTATAAAACAATGTAAAAACTAGTTAGTTTCATAGCAATAATGTAATAATGGTGAGTAACCTCAATCAGAACTCCACATATTTTCATTTTGCCATCATTTGAAGATGAACAATGTGAAGGGCTGTTCTTGACTATAATAAATTGTCTAGTTGTTAGACTGTGACTAGACTGTGCTTTATGAATTGCCAGACAGAAGTTCGATACAAAATGGCTCCCTCTATACATTTTAAAATGCATTTTTACTCATTTCATATTTCCCAAACATAATGTGTCAGGGTTAGATATTTCCTTTAAATGTGAAAAAAAATGCCATCAAAATCATGCTAGTATGCTTTTTGTGTCAGAGTGATAATATTGCTGTAAAGTGAATTCAAAGTAGAGGATTAGAAGGATATGTCCCTCAGAGGCTTCCTGCTGCAATCTCCCATTTAATTTTTCCCAAACACCTCAGAAAACTCTCACCACCAATTGTCAATCAATTTGGCTGTGTCTTTTTGAGGTGAGGGACTGTGCAATGGCCTACTGTAAATTGTTCTGTACAATTTACAAATAATTTACAAATAAATACAAATGTTTATGGGAGAAAGATCTATATAACTATATACATACATTGGAGAACCTGTGCACAAAAGCCATGAAAGTGTGAAGAGAAGTACACACAAAAAGGTATATGAATTTTTTTTAATGGTTAAAGAAAAAAGAGAGAAAGAAATCCTCAAATTGATTTATTGAGGCAGAAAAGGAACGGCATACACTTCATGTTTGAAAAATGAAACATGAGAAAATGAATAAAATCAAACTGGACAGATTCACCCATTCCTGCCTGGGAGGCATTGTCTAAGAGTCCTGATTTAGATGTATACCGTGGTGGTTAGGAAATAAGGTAGAATGGAGGGAAGCAGAACCAGCTATACGTCAAAGGCTGAACAAAAGTGAACACAACAAAAAGGATGGTTTCTAATCTCCTGATTTGGAGAGACAAAATGACTAAATCTACTGCAATGCAATACATGAACTAGGCTCAACTAGTCCTATGGGGTGCACCAAGAATTTATGAGCAAAACTGAGATCCGCCAATTTACTAAGGCAAGTTATTGTGGATTGTTTATCCAGTGAAGGATAAACTTACATGACCTTTCCCCACCCTAACACCTTTATTGGCTAATTTCAATGTGCTTTGTACAAAGGGCAGGGGTATCAAACTCATGCCATCACAGCGGCATCACATGACATATTGGGACTTCCCCCCCTTTGCTAAACCAGCCATGAGCGTGGCCATCATGTGATGCATCCGGCCAGAAGTTTGACAGCCGTGCATTAGGGCTAGGGCATATCAAAAGGGTTTGGCATCTTGAGGATGATCCTTATCGCTGTATGTTGTGGATACCCATTAGTTTATATTTGCATCCCCTAAGAACTCTTATCCAGAAATGATTTGATTCTTTGTAGAATCAAAATGTTTGGAACTTCCTTACAATAGTATGGAGACTGAGTTATTCAGAATCGCTTTTGCTGATTTCAATAGGATTTAGTATTCATTGGGCAATCCGAACCAAACTGATGCAACCTGGAATATCTGACCTGTACCTTTAAGTCACTATTAATGTTGCCCCTTTCCTCCAAAATTGTTCCTAGTGTCTTTCTTTTGCTAAGAAAGAGGTTGACTCAGCACTTTTTTAACACTTTACAGGGAAATTCTACTTGAATGTGCATCAGAAATTAATAATCCATTTTGATTGCTTCTTTTGGAAGCCAGTCAATTAATTTTTTATAGAGAAATAGGATGGAAATTGCATAAGAGAGAAATTTGACCTACTCTGAGTGCACCTGCAAGGCTTGAATGAAAGACCCAGCTGCTGGATTTGTGGAAATGAAAAATAGATGCCATGCAGAAAAGCTGCAAAGCAATTTTTATCCACAGAATATAGAACATTTATTTTCTTATAGCCCAATCAGAGCTTCTTTGAGGATCCTGGACACTGTTGCATTTCCCAAAGACTATTCTTCCACAATCTCATGATATTCAAATACGATGGATTTCAACTCCAAGAATTCCTAGGCAGGATGACTTTTCTTGCCAAAAAAAGTCAATGAAGGAGAAGGAGAAGGAGAAGGAGAAGGAGAAGGAGAAGGAGAAGGAGAAGGAGAAGGAGAAGGAGAAGGAGAAGAGCTTTCTCTTTGGCACATACGGTAAGTATGCTCTCACAAGGTTGAAAACTTTGGTGGTTCCCCTCCTCCTTTCTTCTTAATGGCAAGTATTATTGCCTTTATTAATATGTAATTAAACTTGCAGTGCATATTTCTGCTTGTCTGATTACATAATTGGGGCAATAGCAGCTCTATAATTTATCGCTTGTTGGAACAGTTTGGAATGCTCAAAAAACCATGCCTTATAATTAGACTATAATTGGCACGCCTTCAGTAAAAACCCAGTAAAATGAAAACCAGCAAGAAATTGCTTTATAGTTATTTGCAGGGAAGACTTCTTTCTGCAAAAGTAACTAGATATAAGCACAGGAATTGTGTTATCTAGATGGAGTCCTTCATCAATGCTGATCGGTGCTACTTGCATCAATCCATTATATTGGGGCTTCTATCTCTGGATCATTAGGATTAACGATCATGGCTCCCAAAGAGAACACATTTAGTGGTTTCATATTTTAGAAGGTTATCCATGATATATCTCAAGGTAATGCAAACAACTTTCTCTGAGCCCCAGGACACTTTCACTATCATCGAATGAGTGCCTTAAATCCATACTGCATCTTAGATGTCCATTTTCCAGGTTAGAGTTTCCTTTTGTGGAAGCTTCAATAACAGATGCTATGATCACGAGTGTTCACAGCAGGCTATGTCTGATAAAAATGATAAAACTCACAATGTGTCACCACGATGCAAGTTGCGCCCATTACATACTTGTCTGCAATGTTGTGACGCAAATACAAAAGTATGCATATCAAGTTAATGATGAACATTTCATCATTTGTATCCCCTTCTGGATCCTTGCAGTTATAATGGGCTCCAGCTTCCAGTAACATTATTATCCATCTGTCTACTGATTTCCCCATTTCAAATTTACCAAACCAGTATATGAATATCCTACTGATGATATCAGTAACATTCTAGTATTTGTTAGAAGTCAGAAATCTCAGAAAACTTTCAAACCATGCTAGAGAAAAAGAAAATGTTGTTCATTATACAATACTTTTCCTGAAAGTGAAAATGACTGTAATCTCAGCCAAATGACATGTAGCAAATGACATGATGCTATGTAGCATCAACAGGTGGCAGCACTTAACTAATCTTGGTTGATTTAAAAAGATAAGCAGAGTCAAGTTGGAATAGTATTTAAGAGAGGAGTACTTGGGAGTTGCAAAACTGTAAGTTAGACTGGGAAGTGTGTATGCTTTGTCTATACGTATATGCATTTCTCAGAAAAAAGGTAGTGGCAAACCACGTACTTCCATAATATTGACAAGCAAACTTGATGGATGCTATCATCAGCTCAGTTTGAAAGTGTCTTGATTTATACTACTTCCATTGAAAGTTACAGAAGAAAAAAATGGAAAATAATGGATTATCTCTCTCTCTCCCTCTAGCCAAAACAATATTAAACTGTGCATCAAAACCTGGAAGATGAATAATATTAAACAGAATATCTTAAGGTACAGGACTTACATTACAAATAAAAGCCAAAGGAAATGTGACTTCTTTATCTCTTAAAGAGGCCTTGGTTCACCCCCTTCTCAAGAAGCCATTACTGGACCCCATCATATTGAATAATTTTCATCTAGTATCTTAACCTCCAATTTTTGAGGAAGATGATTGAGAAGGAAATGACACAACAGCTTCAGTGGACCTTGGATGAAGTCGATTATCTGGATCCCTTTCAGTCAGGATTCAGACTCGGGTATAGGATGGAAACAGCATTGGTTTCGCTTTTGGATGATTTGTCATGTGGGCAGGATAGAGGTTGTTCATCTATTCTTGTTGTATTTGACTTCTTGATGTCTTTCAATACCATTGACCATAGTATCATTCTAGATTGGTTCAGAGGATTGGAGGTGGACTGCACAGTGCTGTGCTGCTTTGCTTCCTTTTTTCAAGGTCAATTTCAGTTGGTGGTGATTAGGGAGGAAAGGTCCCATCTTTGGCCCCACCTATTTGGGGTGCTGCAGGGTTTGGTGCTCTGTCCTCTCCTGTTTAACATCTACATGAGGCTATTGGTAAGCTCCTCTGTCATGGGGCGGGACATCATCAGTATGCTGATGATATCCAACTATATCATCCAAATACCCTTCTCTACCCTTGGTGAATTAAGCAATACCATGAATGTCTTATTCTGGGTGAGGGGACAACAAACTTAAACTGAACCTTGGCAGGATTGGAGTGGCTTTGGGTTTTGGTCCTACTCGTTCTAGAACAATAAAACCGTGTTCAGTGTTGAATGGATTGGCACTGCCCCAGACAGAACTGATGCACAATCTGGGGCCTCCTAGTTCACAACTCCTGTTTGAAGAGCAGGTAATACTCATAGCTAGAAGAGCCTTTGCACAGCTCATATTGTGCAACAATTGTGCCCTTTGCTGAACTGAAAAGCTCTGATCACTCCTCTCCTAGACACTTTCATATTAGACTACTGTAATGGGGCTGCCCTTGAAGAGTATCTGGAAGCTTCAGCTGGTGCAGACTGCAGTGCCATGGGTAATTATTTGTGCTCCAAGAGAGCACATATTTTATCTCTTATCCACAAACTTCATTGGCTTACTGCTACTAGGTCCAATTCAAGGATGCTGGTTTCAATCATCATAACATGGAATATCTCTCCCTGATTACATCAGCCCATTCTATTAGATCAGGCAGAGAAGGCATCTTGCAGGTACCGTCTGCCAGGGACCTATATTTGATGGCTCCCAGGAGGCAGGCCTTATTTGCTCTGGTACCTACTCTATGGAACGTTCTCCCCCTCCCTGAAGTCACATTAGCTCTATTCCTATTATCACTTCAGAAATTCCTCATGATCTGGTTACATTCAGGGAACCAGATAAATTCTTTGATTGCTTTATTGTGGGTTGATCTTTTTAGACTCTTTATTATGGTTTGTATATTTTAATTTTTTTATAGTGTTTTCCTTTGTAACCACTTTTTGCATGTTTACAGTGATGGCTTTTTACATTGTTGTTTTACTGAGTGTTGTGTGCTGCCCATTATTGCATCATGTGAGATGGGCAGCCATACAAAGGTGATAAATAAAGGAACAATAATTTCTAATAACTTAGAGATCAGCCTGTGAATTTACCTGATCTCTTGGCTAATTGATGCAAACCTAGCAATGGTCATGAAACTACATCTTGCTGTATCAAAATGAATGCAGAATTTTGTACTTAGCTAATAGGCTCACAGCCAGCTAAGTGAGGAGCTATGATCTCTGAATCCTAGGTATACCAATATGCCCAGAAATGTTTTAAGCTATCAACTTCTTATCCAGGAAAAGGAGAAAACTGAAGCTGAAAACTGATATTGAATGAGGCAGAAACGAAAGACGGAAGGTTGGATCTGTATATCAATATATTGTGTAGAGAATTATATAGGCATATAATTTGTATATCAACGAGATATATGAGCTCTAAATGTGCAGAAAGTCTCCACTTAACCCTGTGGAACAATATTTGTTCCTTTTGGGTGGTAGTCCTGGTTTTCTAGATAGGATATAGAGAATGCATCCTGAACGTAGAAGGATACGTGCTGACCTTTAGCTGAACCAAAAAGAAAAAAAGGTCTCCAATTGCAAGAAATGGAATTGCTTATGCATATATTTATTAGCTGTAGCCTTGTAGGCTCTCTTCAGACTTTTTGCCAAAAACATACAGAACAGGAGAACAGGAACATAGATTTCCCACCCATTTGTATTATTGCATATTGAACAAGATTCAGATAAACATGTTTCTGGGATCCAATATAGGACTTTGGGAAGTTAAGTTCCCATGTTTGTAGCTTTGGATTTCTTTGGATTAGGAAATGCTCTGAATCTTTCCCATTATTGTTTCATTCATACCAGGGGTCTGCAAACTTAAACTCAAAGAGCCATTCGGACTCATTTCCCACAGAAAAGTAAACACCAGGACCCACAAACATTGGGTGGGCGTGACAAATTGACATCAGTCATATGACCCACTAGCCACGCTTACCCAGCCAGTCATTAGGGTAGAGAACCAGTTGTTAAAAAACACCAGGAACCACAAAACCCTTTTGACATCTCTCTCTGCCCCCTTCTCTCTCCCTCCCTTTCCCCCTCTCTATGTCTCCCTGTCTCTCTCTCTCCCCCTCTCCCCCTCTCCCCCTCTCCCCCTCTCTGTCTCTCTCTCTCCTCCTTTCTCTGTATCTCTCTCTCCCCCCCTCCCCTCCCCCCCTCTATCTATCTATCTATCTATCTATCTATCTATCTATCATCTATCTATCTATCTATCTATCTATCTATCTATCTATCTATCTATCTATCTATCTTCCTCCCCTCTCTCCTCCCTCTCTGTCTCTCTGTGTTTCTCTCTCCCCTCTCTCTCTGTCTCTCTCTGTCTCTGTCTCTGTCTCTCTCTCTCTCCCCCTCTCCCCCTCTCTCCCTCTCTCCCTCTCTGTCTCCCTCTCTCTCCCCCTTTCTCTGTATCTCTCTCTCTCTTCCTCTCTTTCTGTGTCTATGTGTGTGTGTGTGTGTGTGTGTGTGTCTGTATGTCTCTCTCTCTGTGTGTCTCTTTCTGTATCTGTGTGTGGGTCTGTATATCTGTGTGTGTGTGTGTGTCTGTCTGTCTGTCTGTCTGTCTGTCTGTATCTCTCTCTGTGTGTCTCTCTCCCTCCCTCTCTTGCCCTCTGGGTGTGTGTCTGAATCTCTCTCTCTCTCTCTCTCTCTCTCTCTGGGTGTGTGGGTGTGTCTGTATCTCTCTCTCTCTCTGTGTGTGTGTGTGTGTGTGTGTGTGTGTGTGTGTCTGTACCTCTGTGTGTGTGTCCCTCTCTCTCTCCCTCCTTCTCTTCCTCCCTCTTTCTTTCTCTCTCTTCCTCTCTCTCTGTGTCTCTTCTCTCTCTCTGAGAAAGCTGAGGCTGGGTCAACCCGGCAAGCTCTCCTTGGGGCTCTTCGCATGAGTGGGGAGACCCTTCTCAAGCGAGCGAGATTGGGGAGGAACTTGGGCCAGTGCTGGAGTCTGGGTAAGGCTCTGATGGATGCTCTGTGTTGGACACAGAGATAGAGCCAGGGCTGCCCAACATTTCTCAGCCACCTGAGAAGCAGATGCCTTTAGAGGCTGATATTAATGAGGAAGAAGAACAGCTGGGGCTGTTCCAGATGCATGTATGCGCAGAGCAGTTAGAAGAGGTAAGCAATGGAGACAAGGAGTCAACTCGGGAATTAAAGCACACATGGACGCTGAATGGCCCCTCCCTGGCTGGGGAATAAATAGAAGGAAAGGGGAGTGGTTATCAGTTATCAGAATGGTAAATAAACAGGAGTTTTTCATGACAAGGAGTCTGTTTCTTGCTTCTGCTAAGGCTGGGTCAGAACAGCAATATGCTGACTCTGGAAACCCCCTAGAGAGGGCTGTAAAAACACTGTGAAGCGGTTTATAAGTCTAAGTGCTATTGCTGTTGCTACTAATTGTAATCAAAGGGAAAAGTAGTAGAGGCTTGAGCATTTCTTCTCTGTTTAATCAGAACAGATTTATCACAAGGGAGTCCTTCCATTTGCACCGGCAGCACTCAGCAACAAACTTTCAGTGGTGATATATCTTCGATATAAGCATTGAAAAGGGTTCCTTCTGGGATGATTGCCCAAATAGTGATCTATTGCATTACCATAATCAGAGAACACCGTTTGCTGTCCCAATAACCTTCAGTGTCAAATATTTTACTATTAGCATGAACTCTTTACTATTAGCATTGCTTCGATTCTGTTTTAGAGTTTCCATGTTGCATTTTCATCAAATAAATAATAAATCATGTCACGGGTTTTCCCAAGTAGATAAATACTTACTTTCTCACTCTCCTTTTTTAAATGCACTTTTCAAAGCCTTAATGAAAATGAGTGGAGAGAGCTAAGGGAGCTTTCTCAGCCCCATAGAAAATGTCTTTGTGTTATTTGCTAAAACTAATTAGCAGTTCATTGCATCTGCTCTGTTGAATTACCGCCTAAGCTCTTTTGGTAGAAGGAGAAGGTGACATAAGACGCCAATATATAGCCTCGAGTGGTTAATCCGTTCTTGCCTGATAAAAGAAACCCAAATGAAACCCAAATATATGGCAAAGGATACTTTATCTATAATATTGATTAGTTGAGGGAGATGAAATGGAAAAGGACAAATAGTAGATTAGGAATAATGACTTGGTTGCAATAACTGTAGCCCTAGATAATCTCTATCTTCCTGTACTGAAGATCAGTTTTCCGGATACAGGATACAGGATAGGATACAGACTATCCCTCTATGACTAATGTTTATGGGATTATATTAATCTTTATTTAAGGTTTAATCTATGAGTTTGTAGCCAAAGAAAATGCCTATAGTGAGGTACTAGGAAGGGCTCACAGGTTCAAAGATTATTTACTTTTTATATGGTATCAATTCCATACAGTCTTACAATTTTAAAGATCAACAGTGCAATATTACAATATCCACAGAAAAAGCAAACAATAGCAGTGTCCTAACATAATGACATAATTTAATTTAGCAATCAATATCATGTTGCCCATCGCACATAAAAGCAGAAAAGAAAATTGCACAATTAGAAACCAGCCAACACAAATAAGATGATAGCAACCACTGAAGACCCTCCAGGATATTCAGCTTTTAATATTTTCCAGAATGTCTATCACAATATATTATTGAGTCAAAAGTTGACTCAGTAGTACAAAGGGTCCATCTTCACATGGGGTCAACATATGGTCCTTTTTAAAAAAATTTGTGGGAAAGTATGCAGTGACACATATGAGTAAAAATCATCACATGAAATATAAAAATGATTTTATTAGAGTCTGAGGGAATGAAGTTTGGATTGCTGCCTGTGCTTTGGATACTTTGCAATCAGGCAGAAAAGCTGCCTGCCCCCCACTGCCCTTGTGCATTCATACATTCACTCAGAATTTTACTCACAAGCTGGTGTTGTAGCTTCAGTGGCAACTGAATAATCTTGTTATTCTGTTATTCAGGACCTTGGAGGTTTTCTAGTCCAACCATTTGCTCAGGCAGGAAACTCTATAGCATTTCAGACTAATGGTTGCCCAATCTCTTCTCAAAATCCTCCAGTGTTGGAGCACCCGCAAAATCGTGGCAACCAAAACTGGATGCAGTATTCTAAGTGTGGTCTTACCAAAGGCATTATAAACTGGTGCTAATACTTCAGGTGTTAGATCTAGATCTGGATTCTGAGCCACTCAGCCACATCCTGGTGTTTTCAAGGATGTATTAATGTTTAGAGGCAGCCCTCATCCTATCTAGACTCTTAGTGTAGAAAAGCAAATGTAGCACACACCATTCCTAGTAATAGGCTATAGCCTTAGATCACCTCCATCTTCCTGTACTAGGTTTTGCAAGTTGATGCTTCTATGTAAATACAGGCAGTCCAGAGATGGTATTCAGCAGGTTCTGGAGAACTGGTAGCAGAAATTTTGAGTAGTTTGGAGAACCGGTAAATATCACCTCTGACTGGGCCCGCCCTATCTATTCTCTGCCTCCTGAGTCCCAGCTGATTGGGAGGAAATGGGGATTTTGCAGTAACCTTCCCCTGGAGTGGGGAGGAAATTGAGATTTTACAGTATCCTTCCCTTGCCATGCCCACCAAGCCACGCCCACCAAGCTACGCCCACAGAACCGGTAGTAAAAATTTTTGAATCCCACCACTGAGGTAGTCCTCAATTTATGACCACAATTGAGCCCAAAATTTGTGTTGTTAAGTGAGACATTTGTCAAGTGAGTTTTGCCCCATTTTAGGACCTTTCTTGCCACAGTTGTTAAGTGAATCACTGCAGTTGATAAGTTAGTAACTGTTAGTAAGTGAATCTGGCTTCCCCATCTGGCTTCCCCATTTGCTTGGGAGAAGGTTGCAGAAGGGGATCACATGATCTTGGGACACAGCAATGGTCGTAAGTGTGAACCCATTAGCAAGCATCTGAATTTTGATCACATGACCATGGGGATACTGCTAACTTTGAACTTTGAACGGTCACTAAACAAACTGTTGTAAGTCAAGGACCACCTATCTGCCTTTAATTACTTAACCTTTTAATACTCAGTTCAAACAAAAATCTCAAAGCCTAAAAAGTACCATAAAAGTGTTGCCTTTTTCCAGACTTCTTAACACTAGTTGGAATGAGGTGCTGTTTCGGCCTTTGTACCTCAGCACAAAACAGGAAGTCAGATCAACCAATCATATTACAATTGTAATATTGAACATAGTAAACCTATTCATTTTTCCCTCTTAACATATCTCCTAATAAGAATCTAATAATAATATTGAGCATAATAATCCTAATAATCATAATAATAACAATCATCGTATTGTTTACATCTCTGTCTTATGATATTTTCTACTCTTCTTTGATCTCCTTCTGGGCAAACTGGTTGTTAAATTATCCACCCCCCCTATCAAAGTGGATCCTGGGCGCTGCGCTGCAATGGAGAATTGGGAAACAAAGCGGCTGGCAGAAGGGAAGGAGGAGGGGCAGGGAGAAGAAAGAGGGAAAGCGGCCTTCTCCTTCTCTTGCACTGGCCACTTCGAGGCCCGTTTCTCCATTGCAGCACAGCACAGCGCCCAGGATCCACTTTGATGGGGGGGAGGGGCTAATTTAACAACTGGTTCACTTGAACCGGTGTGAACTGGCTGAATCCCACCACTGGGTGTGCACCTTCACACAATGCACAGCTGGGATTTGGCCCATCTGCAGCCCTCTGCAACCTCTGCTTACTCACCAACCTCTTCACAGCAGAGGTATGTGGTGATGGCTATGGGCAGTTGCGGACAACTCTAAATCAGCATTGATAGTTGTCTGGCCTGCCTGTAACAGCTGTCAATTTCCAGACATCCCCTCCTACTTCTTTACTTGTTTTGCTGTCCACATGCCATTATGTATGCCATTCGCTATCTTCTTTTCTCCTACACTGCCCCAAACACTCTGCCTTAGCATTTGCTTTTGTAAGCTAAGAGGTTGGGTGGGATGCAGCTGCCTCTGGACAACAACACATCATGAAAATGCCAGTTTGGCTCAATTAGCTAGATGGTTAGAATGCCTAGAATGGATACTTGGGAGTAAATGAATGCATGCATGAAACTTTCTCTTGGGTTTCTGGGACTGTAAACTTTTACAACCCTTTGAAAAACAACATAAGCTGTGCTGAGCCTTGGGGATGTGGGATGAGAAGCATTTCTGCTTGACTACCGTTGCTTTTCCCAATCCCTCACATAGAGATACGCCAGGTATAAAAATGGTGCTTCAGCAATCACAAAATGAGCTACAAACATAATAAAATATCTTAGTTCCAGAAGCCCAAAAATTTGAAGACGAATGGTAAAAACATTAATTCAGAAAAACTTGAGTTACCTTAATAATAATATTTAGAGGAAATATAAATGTTTGGTAATATGAACCATACAAGTGTCAAATCTAAGTCATCATTTTACAGTGGGACCATCAAATCAGGAATACACATATGTGAAAGAGTCATGAAGACACAGAAAAAGGACTTGTTCTTTCAAAATGATCATCATTGATAGATCATCTGCTGATGCTTGCGCTAATTCTAAAGGTCACTAATTAGACCTACTTCAACTCTGACATTGCTGGCACAGGTAATCCTTGATTTATGAACATTGGTTTAACTATGGTTTAAAGTTATTTAGTGAAAAAAGTGAATTTATTACCATTGCACTGTGATCATGTGATCTTGTGATCATGATAATTGACCTTCCCAGACAGCTTCTGAAAACAAAAACAACGGGGAAGCCGTATTCGCTTAACAATCATGTGATTCACTTAAGGACCACACTATTCACTTAATAACCACAGTGATACGGTTAACAAACATGATAAAAATTGTCATAAAATTGGGTCCAGTCAGATGATGACTTGCGTAGCAACCAAAATTCTGGTCCCAATTTTGCTCATAAATCGAAGATTACCTATAATCCACATGTACAGATGGATTTTGCTATAGCAGCACAATCTTTTTTCATCTCAGATTTTATGGGTGGTGATGGCAGAACTCTCTTAATTCAAGCAGAATGAAGAATGGGCATTCCTGTTGGCCACCCATGAAATGTGTGAAGTACGTACAGAGCTTTAACAGGCAGAGACAGTTAATGCTGTGGTCCACTAACCTATCTTCCATAAATGGGATCTGCTTCTCAATTTTACATGCAGGAAACTATTGGTTGAATTTATGCTGATTGACTAAATGTCTTAGAATTGATCTGGAATAATGAACTGATCATTATTACATATCGTCATGGATTTTTGAATAATTATTCATTTGGAAGAGTATTTATTTAGAAAAAAATATATAGGTACTGAAGGTGCATAATCGCCACTCCAGACAGCATTCATCAAATAAAAATCAAACAACAAAAAATGATTACACACACAGTCAGATGAAACAAACTCCATAGCCCACACATAAAATTGTATTTCAAATTTTCAGCATTTATATAGCAGTATAGAACTGTTCAAAATGTTTTGACAGATTAATTTAACAATTTCAGCAACCTTACGGATTAGAAATAAATAATTGCATGCATTTTAGCTCTACGGTTTCTGAGCTAAGGTCACAGCAACTATTTTAAACAGTGGTATTCAAACGAATTTCAAGTATATATGAACCCCTCCTCCCCAAATATATTACCTACAGTGTATAGGAAAGATGAGACCAAGACATGGACCTCAGTCTACACTATGTTAATTGAAAGTAGATCCTATCAAATCAAGGGGAAGGACTGCCAAGAAGTTCTTAACTCAATGCCAGTAATTTAAATGGGAATCAAATGCAGCTTTTTTAAAATCTTAGATTCAGGCATATTAGAAATCTGTTTTTCTTTCTTTTTTTAATAGAGGAAGATAGAAGCGTTCCTTTGTGAAGCATTCCTCGGCCAACTTTCAGTAAATAGGAGTCTTTTGCTTCAATATTTGAAATAGAATGCAAATTTTAAAAAAAAGCACAGTGAAGAGTTTACGTTTTGAGTCACAATATTTCAGTGATGACATTTCAGTGAGGACAGTTAGAACAATTAATCAGGGGAACTACTTGCCTCCAGAAATTGTGGGCGTTCCAACATTGGAGGGGTTCTTAAGGAGATATTGGACAACCAGTTCTCTGAAATGGTATAGGGTCTCCTGCTTGAGCAGTAGGTTGGACTAGAAAACCTTCAAGATCTCTTCCAACTCTGTTTTTCTGTTTTATTGGATCAAATCCAAACTTTTCTGGCTTTTGAGATAAAGAATGGATCCTGTGGTCATAAATTATTTGGGTTGGGCGGGTAAAAGGCAATGCATCAAATGTTACGAGTCTGTGCAGAAATCATTCTTAGCTACTCAGTATGCTTGACTGCGATGGAGACAAATGATTGCTTTGTCTTAGGCAATATTGGATAATGTATTGGTCATCAGTTTAACACTTATCATAGCAGCAATGCAAGCATCCATGAAATGGAATTTCACTTGATTAATTAAATATTTGGTGTAAAGAAACCTATCTCCTGTTGGCTACTATATTTTCTTCCAGAAATGTGAAGACCTGACATAAAATATTGGTTCTTTGATGGGTATTATCTAAGAGGTCCAGTTTATGCACTTTGACCTTCCTGTAAAATTGATGCCTCTTGAGTCTTCTAGAACTGGAAAAAATTCTTCAAGGCTGGTGGTATTGGGATAAGGCATGCATCTTTAGCATTGGCAAAGCCCACACTTGGTATAGGGGCTTTGCTGCAGTGAAGAAACCATCAGAAAAGACAATAACTTGTGCATCTCTCTGTTCTGATCTAGGCTCCCTTAAAAAGCAGGAAGCAGAGTCTTGGTCCCGGCAAAACCTCTTTTATTTACACAACTGTGAATTACTTTCATTCACAGTCAGCAAGGCTTGTCCAAACAGTTTTTCAAAGGAATATTTCTCAACACATCTTATCTCGCTTGGCAAGCTGTCACATAACTTGTTTCCAAATGCAGTGTAAGGCAAAACTTGGCACAGAGTCTCTTAGAGTCATGAACATAATTTCCCACTCTTGAAACGACTGACCAAATGAATTGTTTCCTGCAAAAGCCCACTGCCTATTAGTTCCTCTTTTGTTTTCTATAGGAAGGGCCAATCACCTCCAAGGTGTGGCTTTACTCCCAAGTCGACCCTGCTTTCTTAGTTGTTCTTGTCTTCTGGCAGCTCTGCGCATGCTAGGAACAGGCTCCAGTTGTTCCTCTGCCTCACTGCTGTCTACCTCCCTTTCTGTCTCTGACGCAGAGCCCTCATCCGAGTTTTCCCAGCCCCCAGGACTGGCTCAAGTTCTTCCCCAACCTCCTCACTCTCCAACTCTGCTGCCAGCTCTGCTGGCCACTGGCGGGCCACAACACTCTCATGAACATGGTTCCTATTAGGGTTATGTAGATTCAAAGAGGAAGGGAGGTTGTAGTTTGGTTTAAGCAAGTGCTGATTGGTGTGATGTGCATGGATGTGCACCTTCCAATTTGCCTGTTCCCCTTTGAATCCAAGTAATTGCATAATTCAAGTATTTCTTGGGATGATTTTGGGCCAGTCACTTTCTGTCTCAGAACATCTTCCCTCAAAGGATTATTGATGTTTGTGGAGAAAATAGGGTGTAACAATCAGTATGGGCACTATATTGAGTTGGGATAGAAATCTGATAATACTATAAGCAATAGAAGAAATAGGAGAATATATTCACGAACTGATTGATGTCTGCCGTCAAGTCTTTTTCAACTCATGTATAGATTTTTATTCAAGCATAGGTTAAGAGATAGTCTTAAAAAATCTTGCTCAAGAATCAGCCAAATAGCTCTGGATTGATACTTTAGTTTTAGCACTAGAGAAGACTCAACCATTCTGTTCATATTTGAACCTGCACTATACAGGCAGTCCATGGCTTACAACAGTTCGCTTAGTGACTGTTTGAAGTTACAACACATTGAAAAAGTTTGTTGTTGTTGTTGTTAGTTGCAAAGTTGTTTCTGACCCATTGCGACCTCATGGACTACGTTCCTCCAGGCACTCCTGTCTTCTACCATCCCCTGGTTGAAAAAGTTACTTATGAGCATTTTTCACACTTATGACAGTTGCAGAATCCCCATGGTCACATGATTTGCATTTGAATGCTTCATATTTATGACAATTGCTGTGTCCCGGGGTCATGTGATCAACTTTTGCAACCTTTCTGATAAGAAAAGTCAATGGGGAAGCCAGATTCACTTCACAACCGTGTTACTAACTTAACAACTGCAAGTGATTCACTTAACAAGTGTGGCAAGAAAAGTCGTAAAATGGGGCGAGTCTCAACAAATTTCTCATGGAACAACATAAATTTGGGGCTCAATTGTGATCATATGTTGAGGACTACAGTACTTGTAATATTTTCTTCACAATATCTCCTTGAGGATTTAACTGAATATAGAAAAGGCTGCAGGGAGGCTGAAAACCACCAGAAGGGACAGTAAATGATGTGTATTAATGGACATGTAGGTTGGGCATGGAAGCAACAGATCTTTCATACCCTTCAGTCTGAAGTCATGCAAAGCTTTAAAAATGAACAGAAGCATTTTAGTTATGCTTGAATTTCCTATAACATGTCTGGTTGTTCAAAATTCCATTTTTTTCCTTTAACAAACTCAAATGAATAATGTTAGAACATGCTTTCTTGTGAAAGACCATATTGTCTCAGATATCTTTGGGGAAATTTCCCCTCCCCCCCCCACCTAATCTATTGCTTCATGATTACTTGGTATTAAATGGGAGGAGAAAAAGTTTACTAGTAGACTAATGCACACAAGTTGAGGACATGCAACATTTATGCAACACTTCCATTCCTTTCTTTGCCACAAAATTATTGGTCTCATGGCACTGTGAAATCATGGTGATTCTCTACAAATCCTAATAATTATACTTGGCTGAATTGTTGGCAATGTTGCTGACAGGTTGCTATTTTTGAAGTCAGCTTCATACAGCTGCAAAAGCAAACCTTTTTATCTTCAGGTGCACGATCGGCCCTTGATTCTAGTCTTGCCTGTGCTACAGATTGATCAACATTTCTCAGAATGCAATCCTACCCAGGTTCTTTCATCCGTCGGAAGAACAGGATAATGCAGTTTTGGCTTGGGTGTTGTTAATATTCATTACTTGATGTCCGTATAAGTGCTTTGGAAATGGAAATAATCTTAAATTCAGAGCTGTAATTGACCTTCATCCAACTCATCTAAGGATATTTGCTTTTGTGCTATTTTGAAGTATTAGGAGGATCCACATCTGAATGGCCCAGATTAATTTGAAATCCCATCTTGTGCTTGTCTGCAATTACCCAGTAGAGCTGGTGACAGCTGTTATGTTCTTAATGACAGCCAGTCATTATTTCCTCCAGGAATATTTTCTGTGATCACTTTTTCCCACTGTAACTCCATCATTGTGACATTGTGTTATCACATGATAACAGCCTGTTTAACTCCTGTCATCTCTAAAGTTAACATTTATAGAAGGCTGCTTGTGATTAGAAGAATCACTTTGGGATTCACTTTGTGGTGAATTAACACACGTACATTTGATTTATTCTACAGTAAATGATGATACCCAGTTCCAGTTGCAATCATATTATCAACATATAACATTTTCAATCTCTTTACATATCATCTACTTTTGCTGAAAGCTACATCCAAAGAAGACAGAAATGTGTGCTGTCTCTGTTTTATCCACTCCAACACAGTTTCATGAGGATTTGTGAACACATTTGGCCGAAAGCAGTAATAGATTTCATAGTAAACAAGTGGTTGTATTGTGTGATATTCTTAATTATCATAGGCTCAAGAAATCACAATTAGAAAGATACCATCGGTTGTTGGGGTTTGTTTTATATATATATTTTTATATTACAGTATATTGATGTGTAAAGTATAAATTGCTGGAATATTTTAATACTATTTAAACAGACTTTATATGATTGATTAAACTTTATTTTATTTACGAATTTTAGCTTTAGCAAAGATATACAGAATTGAACTTTTCCATCTCCGTATAACTGCTATTAATGAGAATATAAGACCTGTCAAATCTCTGCCAACCCACAAATATAAACATATAATATAGTACAATCAAATTAGTGAGCTTCTTAAAAGTTATTTTTAGATTTATTTATTTTTTTAAATAAATGGAGAAAGTAAGCATTGCTTCCTGGCAAATAGGTATTCCCAGGTTCGCTAATACCTAGCAACCTAATGAAGTTCCACGTCCAGTGGGGGGAAAAGAGTCATCTAAGGACTGTCTTAATTGCTAAGGAAGAAATTTTCAAAATTGCTTGCTATGGCTGCATATCCTCCCTTGAGAAGAGAGTTTTGCTTTCTTTTCTCCACTCAAGTAGCAACCTTCCATTCATTTAGCCGTAGAGCTCTTGCATCTGCCTTTTCTTCTTCCCAACCAGAACTTTGTAAGTGCATCCAGAAATGTTTAAGTCTCACTCAGGGGTGAAATCCAGCAGGTTCTGACAGGTTCTGAAGAACTGGTGTAGAAATTTTGAGTAGTTCAGAGAACTGGCAAGTGGGGTGGGAATTGAGATTTTGCAATATCCTTCTCCCAGGAGTGGGAAGGGAATGGGGATTTTGCAGTATCCTTCCCCTGCCATGTCCACCAAGCCACGCCCACCAAGCCACACCACACCACACCCACCAAACCATGCCCACAAAACCTAGTAAAAAAAATTGTATTTCACCACTGGTCTCACTCATTTAGCACTGAGAAAGGAGATATCTATATTTCTAAAGCCAGCCTTGCCCTATTAAATGGAAACATCTATTAATGAATCCTTTTCAGTCCTTTTTTCCCCCTGCTTTTTTAAAATGACTTTGAGGCTAACCTATCAGAGAAAAGGTCTTGGAAGCTCTGAACAAAATTTGTTATTTGGGGTGTACAGTTCCAAGTTAGTATTTTGAGAACATTGACTTAAAAAAATTACAAGCCAGTTTACGATTTTCAAAATTTTCAATTCAGCCAAAGTTCATCTTTTTTTCCCCTTGACCTTTTTCATTATTGTTTGTGGTTAGCTATTCCATGTCTTCTTCAGAAACTGTCCTCTTAAGGACAGTTTTATAAAACTTCCTTTCCAAAGATCCTAATTAGGGGTCAGCAGCCAGTATTGGGACTTCCTGAACAATATATTCTACCACATCTAATATGTTCATGGTGGAGTGGTGTGATGGCCTAGAGGTGGAGCTCTTACCTCACAATCAAGAGGCTGAGGCTAGGTAGAGGCAGATATTTCTCTCTCTGGGCACACTGAGAATATATCTGCTGATCAAAACTCAGCATTGGCGACAGGAAGGGCATCCGGCCAGTAAAACATTCTGCTAGCTGCATTCAGTTGTCCAGACTCCACCCCACAAGGGATTATGGGGTTGTTAAAAGATGATGATGATGATGATGATGATGATGATGATGATGATGATGATGGTATGTTCATGGTATGTAGATAAGGTTTTGTGAAAAACAAAATGATTAAGAACAGTAAAGTGAACCAAAAAGTTTACAAAAATAAGACTGACTTTAATAAAAGGTCTGAATAGCTTTCTAATTGGCTATATATTGGGAGAGTTAGGGTGGGACAATCAGGATCAAAATCATGCTCATTTATGCACACAGGTGAAAGGGGTGGGGCTCTGTTGTACAATCCCAGCCACTATCTTGACTTTTTTTTTTTTTTTTTTTTGAACACTCTCCCAAGGGCATCTGTGCTGATTGCAGCTTTCTTTCACAATGGTCGTAGAGTTACAGTTACTTGAATACACGCTGTATAAAGTTGTTGTATCCAGCATTCCTTAGAGAATTGCATCATTAACCCAATCAGTGAGTATGGCAATACTGATAAGTCAGACAGTTTTCCTCTGGAGCAAGGGAACAGATCAATAAAGAATGTGTCACCTATATTGTCTTTGAAGGAAAACCTTATTAAAACCACATTCTTGGTTTTTTTTAAACATGAAAAGTTTTCAAATGGCTCTGCTTTCTGTGCTGCTTCCATAAAGGGTGTACCTACTAAATGGACTCAGTATATTTTGTGTACATTTAACTTAACTTTGTTAAGTTTCTGTGTTTTGGAGTATATGGCTTTTCATCAGAGATGGGTTTCAGCAGGTTCTGACCAGTTCTGGAGAACTGGTAGTGGACATTTTGAGTAGTTTGGAGAACTGGTAAATACCATTTCTTTCTTTCTTTTTTTTTTTATTGAAAAAGTTTTACAATTACATTTTCTCAGTTTGTGTTTAGAGTTCATATGAATGAGTACCCCTCTCATATACGCTTTACTCGCATCCCACACGATTTCAATAGGGGTACCCTTATTCAAATTCATTTCAAAAAATTCTTTCATCTGCTTTTTAAGTTCTATTATATTTTTTTTCATATCTAAACAGATTTTCATTTAGTCTCCATGATCTTCTCTCACTCTTTCCCATCTCAATTTCTATCCATACCGGGCTATGGTCAGTTAAAGTCCTTGGAAAAATCTTTGTTCTTTTTGTCTTAACAAGTAGATCATCTGACAACAAAATAAAGTCAATCCTAGAGAAGGATCTATGTCTATCGGAAAAAAAAGTATAGTCCAATTCTTTTGGGTTGTGTATTCTCCAAATATCTTTTAATTCCAAATCTTCTTTCATATCAAAAAAAGTCTGTGGTAGTCTAATCCTAGATTGCGCCAAACTCTTTTTATCTAATTTAGAATCAATTACACCATTCCAATCTCCCATGATTAAGATAGATCTATAATCCCATTGCAATATTTTTGAATGCAAAGTTTTGTAAAAATTATCCTGTTGTTGATTAGGAGCATAAATTCCAATCACTAGAATTAGGCCACTTGCTGTGTGCAGTTCAATTGCTATAAACCTACCACCTTCATCTGCTTCTATAATTTTAGCTGACAGTCTTTTATTTATATAAATAACCACACCATTCTTTTTTTCTGAATTTGAAGCTATAAAATGTGTTCCTAATCTTGAATTTATCAGATATTTTTGATCTTGTGTTCTAACATGAGTAAACAAATTATATCATTGTTAAATTGTCTCAAGTATGTAAATAATTTCTTCCTTTTCTGTGGTGAATTTAATCCATTCACGTTCCAAGATAAAAACTTAATCGTCATGTACACTTTTTTGAAGCGACAAGCACATTTGCCGAAGATTTTCCGAGTTGGTAGTCTTCGGCTTTGCTCCCCCCATGGCTTCACATTCTTGTATATTGCTCTTGACTCCTTTCTTGTATTGCTGTGGCTTGGGCCTTTCCTGTTGTTGTTTTTCTTTGAGTTGCTTAGAAATTGCTCGAGTTATACGCTGATCTTTAGCTTCACACATCCGGGCTAGGTCCAAAGCCACTTCTCTTGTAGTCTTAGGTGGTTCAATCACAATTTTTGAAGGAAGATCTAGCAGGGGCTCATCCAGAAAACCTCCTGTAGCTCCCTGCATTTCCATTGCCTCTAGTTCCAGCTGCTTAGGCTGCTCTTCCACCTCTTGCTGGAATTGCTTCTCCTTATCACTCTCCTTTATCTCCAACACAGAAGATGTGGGAATGGGAATGTGGGAATGGTGAACTCTCTTTAAAAACATTAGAATAAAATTCTTCCGCCTTCTCAACGGTATTTAATCGGTATCTTTCTCCCTTATACCTCAAGATTATACCAGTTGGAGCATCCCACCGAAATGGAATTTGTTGTTTTTTTAATTCATTCACTAGAAATCCAAAATCCTTTCTATCTTTTAACATCTTAGGTGGTAGCTCTTTATAAACTCCAATCTCCTTTCCCTCTACTTGCACAGCAGAGAGAAAAGACTTTTGCAAAATATCATTTCTCATTCTTCTGTCTGTAAAATATATCACCACATCTCTAGGCAATTGTCTTTGTCTGGCCACCCACAAATTCACTCTGTAGATTTTATCCATTTTGCAAAGAATCTCTTCAGGACTATTCTTCAACTACACAGCTAGAGCATCAGCACAAGTCTGTCTCAGGTCTTGTCTATCATTCTCTTTTATACCTCTCAGCCTTATGGCAAATTCCATAGACCTGAACTGCATCATTGTAATTTCATTTTCAAGTCTCTGCATTTTATTATCAGCATCAAAGATTTTATAGTCAGTCTCCTTCATTTTGACATCCATTTCTGATCTAAATTCTTCCACCTTAGAATCAGTTTTAATAATTGCTTCTGACAATCCAGTCACCACTGTCATTAATTTTTTAGTCACCTTGTCATATTTTTCTTGCACCACCTCTTTAATTTCTTTAATCTCCTGCTTAATTTCCTGTTGTGACTTTTTAAACTTCTCATCCAAATTTTCATCTTGCCTCATCAAAGCCTGAGTAATGAAATCCTTTAAACTTTCAAGATCAATCTCTTTTTTCTGGCTCTGCTGGCTGGGAGGCTGCTGTTCAGGTTTATGTGTGGGGGATCCCCCCCCCCCGCCGCCTTCCCTTCCTGTTTAGTCTGCTTAGAAGCCATCCTGCCACGTAGGTTAGCTTTTCCAAAAAAAGAAATCCTTTTTCCCTTTCCTCCACCACAAAATCCTCTAAAAAATTCCCCCAGGTTTAGTCAAATTAAGGGTGAAATTGAAGCAAAATCAGGCTTGTTTTTAAAAGAGATTTTCTTTTCCTCCACTTGTTACAAACAGTGCAACTTTGTAGCTAGTTGAAATAACTTTGCTAATCCACTCTCACTTTCAGCTCGTTAACGCTGAAGCCGGGCACCATTTTCAAGAGACTTTCACTCATTCACTCTTCTGTTTTAGAGTTAATCACAGGGCTAGTAATACTTGCAGTTTCGAGGTTGTTATTCCACCCTGGTTGTTTGAATTTGCTTTGTTTTCAATGGAAAGGTTGCTCCTGCCGCCTTGTTCTACACTGGGTAGACTCGTCCCACACTGTCCGGAGTCTTGGCGAGCTGAAAGGGAGCCGCGCCTGTTTCCTCCCCAGAAGCAAACGATAGCTATCTGGGGGCTCACAGGGGCTCAACCTGCTTCTCACCCACTCTCTTCCACTAATCCTTCTGGATTCGGGAACTTCCGAGCTGCTTCTCTTGATCGAAGCGGCTCTAACAGGCAGCGGGGCTGGCGGTCCAAAAACGGGACCGTCTTTCGGCGACAGGAAGCAAACCAGAAGTCGCAGTAAATACCATTTCTGACTGGCCCCACCCCACTTATTCTCTGTCTCCCGAGTCCCAGTTGATTGGGAGGAAATGGGGATTTTGCAATAACCTTCCCCTGGAGTGGGTTGGGAATGGAGATTTTACATTATCCTTCCCCTGCCATGCCCACCAAGCCACACCCACCAAGACATGCCATACCCACCAAGCCACACCCACAGAACTGGTAGTAAAAATTTTTGAAACTCACCACTGCTTTTCATGTAGAAGAACTTAGAGTTAAGACTGACATTTCCAAGTAGGCTGGATAATCTTCTGCCTAAAATTTATGTACATGATTTAATGGGCCAATAGGTTGCCTTAATCATAATATACCTTTCTATACTCCTATAACCATCTCCATCTTATGGTGACCACACATCTTATCAGAGTTTCTTGCAAAAATCAAATCCAGAAGCATACACAGATAACTGATTCAGCTGAATTCATTAACTTCTTTATATACATAATAACAGATGAAGTATTTACAATACCAATATAGATTCTTCTTCAATGTAGTAGCAGTTACAACACAAGGCAGGAGATAACAGTTAGTTTCATTTCAGCAGAGCAGACAACATGCACAGACAAGTTCACACTCTGGTTTCAGTTTAGATTCTCTGCACAGACTCAGAAGCTGCAGACTAAGACACGATCTGGCTCCAGTCTGTCTCAGCTCCCAATTGGCTGATTTAGTTGCTATGCCTATTCATTGGCTGACCTTGTTACCATGTCTCTGCCAGTTCATGACTAATCTGACACATCTTACTTTGCTAACCACTGATTCAGATTGTCTTTGAAGAAAAGATGAAAACTTGTAGCAGGATCCTATGTGTTGAATCAGAAAGAAGTTACACTGTGTGCAGCAGATGTAGGCTCAGATCAAAGCATCCTTACAATGTCTGAATAAAACATCACTGAGTCAAATTCTATCTTATACATATTTCCCCAATTTCACATTCCCTCCTTTTCTTTCTTGATGCAGTCCTTCAATACAACTTCCTAACTTCCTAATCTATTCTCAAAAAAAAAAAAAAAAAAAACCCACCCCCCCTCAAATTGTCTGGAGCAGATTTGTTGTATATGGAAACTTCAGGAAGAGAGGGAAGCTTCCTTACTTTGTTTTGTTTTTAAATAAAAAAGTTGATATATGCTCCAAGAGAACCAGTTTGGTATTGTGATTAGGGCATCAGTTTAGAAACTAGAGGATTGTGAGTTCTAGTTCCATTTTAGGCATGGAGGCAGCTAGGTAACCTTGGGCCAGTCATTCTCTGTAACTCATAGGAAGAAGGAACTGGCAAGGCATTTCCAAAATCTTGCCAAGAAAACAGCAGGGACTAGTGCAGGCAGTTGCCAGGAGTCAACACTGACTTGACGGCCAAAAACCAGTAACCAAAAAAAAAAAAAAAAAAAAAAAAAAAGCCCTGTCCAAAGGAAATTGCCAGCAACCAATGCCATTGGCCTATTCTTACAAAATAAAAATAAAGAGTGGCTGCAGCAATATGCTCTGTTCGGAAATGGGCCCATATTTCTTTTTTCTGAAAAAAAAAAAAAGAAAGAAAAGGCACAGATAAATATCTACTCTGGAAGACTACAAAAATGGCATGAAATGTTCTCCCCAGTATGTCTTTTAAGCTATATACCCACCATGGACTGGCTGTAACATTAAGATGAAACGGGAGAGCATCTATTAACTGTTAGAAGCCTAAAGAACTTCAGAAAGCCTCAAGCAAATCCTCAGTTGTCTTTAAAAATAACATGATTATTCCGTAAAGTTCAAGGATATAGATGTAGTTATAGATTTAACGCATGGCTGCACAAACATTATGATTGATTGAAATATAAACACCAAGACTTTAACAGACTAAAAAGTATAGTTATTAGCACTTGTTTGATCCTGTTAAAAATGTGATCTAGGTTCATTGCACATCAAATTGCTAGCAACAGCTTCTTCCCAGGTGTTGTTTTTCCTTGTCCTGCTCTCTAAGTTAACTGCACTTATGCCATAAAAGAAACATAGACTAGATTAATGAGAAATTTGGGAAGTGTTTCTAGATATTGGTATCAGTTTAAATTATTTCACAATGCAAAACCCAAAGTGAGAACATACATACGGATTTTGTGAATGCTAACCAAATGTATTTCTGAAGCTCCTTAGAGAAAGCAGTCTCTAGGAAAATGATGTAGGTAGATTTGCCTAGATACTTATTATTAAAAATATTATACATCGGGAGTGAAATGACAGCGGTAAGTTAGTAAAAGCAAACAAACCTTTATTTGATTTAATCACAGTTGTTTTATGAAAAGGGTAAAGTTTAGCAACCCATATTCAACTGACCCATTTTGTTAAACCAGTTTGATGTAGAAATTCTGTAGGAAGCAATAGATTGGTGAACATTGGTGGCATCTAGTGGTGCAAAGTATATAGGTTCTTTCAGAACAACAAAGGTACTTAGGGCAATACAAAGAAAGAATCTGAACAGCAGAACGGAGATGATCATAAACTGAAAAAACCTCCCTGGATAAAGAAATGACTTCTCATCAAATGTCCTTTATAACAGATGAGGCAATTGATACATGCTTGAATGTGCATCATTGCACTTGTTGCAATTCTGTCATTTGAAAGGTGATAGCTTATAACTGAAGGGCTTGCAGAAACTTCGTATCTCAAAGAAATATTCTTATTCTGAAAGAATAAGAGCGTTTAGCTGTGATATTTGATCATCCAGACATGCAGATCACCTGAAGAAAAAGCATTCATGGGTTGGCAGAACCAGTGTGAAATTAATTTGAAGAATCCACTGTGGCAAAGGATATTGATGGCTGAGCTAGTTTTCGTCAGTTTATGGTATCTTCTTGCGATTCATTTATTACACATATTTATATATGTAAATATGTGCTCATTACATATATTTAGTTTAGTTTAGTTTAGTTTAGTTTATTTGATTTGTATACCGCCCTACTCCCGAAGGACTCAGGGCGGTGAACAGCCAACAATAAAATACATAGATACAAAAAATTTAAAACCAGAATAAAATCAAATTAAATCATTTTGGCCCAGACAGATTAAAACACCCCAATAATTTAAAAACAGATTAAAATTTACATATTTAAAAAGGGAGAGATTAGGCCAAGCCCGCCTGATGGCCTAAAAAGGTCTTCACAGCACGGCGGAAGGAGCGCAGATCCGGGATCCTCCGTATCTCCGGGGGGAGCTCATTCCAGATGGTAGGTGCCCCCACAGAGAAGGGTCTCCCCCTGGGGGCCACCAGTCGACACTGTTTGGCTGACGGCACCCGGAGGAGTCCCTCTCTATGAGAGCGCACTGGCCGGTGGGAGGCTATTGGTGGTAGTAGGCGGTCCCGTAGATAACCAGGTCCTAAGCCATGGAGCGCTTTAAAGGTGGTGTAAATAAAGGGATTTGAACCAGTTTCAACTTTTCCAACAAAATGGAGATCCAAGGAAAGTAATATTTTATCATTTATTGTTTTACAAATAATTATATGTGCTTTAAAAGACTCAGTAAATGTAGTCAGTCTGAATAATCCTTTTAGTCTCTGACGTGACTAGTAAGTTGAAAGAACATTTCTGCCATAGAAATCCTATGAAACCCAACACTAAACTATATGCCTCTGTGATCTTTTTGGTATCTCTGTAATTGGACTGCTTCTCTCCCCCACCCCCCACCCCAATAGTTATCTTTGGTATGAAAATTAAAATGACTTGCTTTGTCATGCTGATGAAAAGAGAGTTCATAGTTCTGAGGGATTCAGATTTGATAGTTTGCATGCTCAGCTTGTCGCATGATCCACTGTTTCTTTGACTTAGCTCCCTCAAAACATGTCCCAAGGGAGACTCGCTACATGAATACCTTCTTCAGTCTGAGCTCTCTTCTGTATGATTCCCTCTCTAATATAGTGCTTTCACTCTCTAAAGGCTTTCTAATTTAAACTGAAGTGCAGCGGGAGACCTCTGGGAAAAAGTAAGACAGAAGAGAAAGAAAAATGAACTAAATGTAACAAAGTAAAGCAAGGCAAAATAGGATTATCTATATTTAAATCTTCCAGCCAGTCCTATCTATGTTTATTAAGAAATAGGTCAAAGCTTAAAAGTAAGTATGCAACCTCATTTTGAATAGAATATTATTCCAAAATCTGATACCGATGTGCTGGCCTAAAGCTCCTAGAAATCCCATCCAGTAACATTATTCTCCAAGACTGTCAGGAATTCTGTGAGTTATAATCCAGTATATCCAAAGAATCCAGATTGGGGGATATTGCAGTACAGCATGGACATATCAGGAAAGATATAAAGTCTCCTAGGAATTGAGCACAACTCCTGATGACTTCCATACAGTTTTCTTTGCAGATTATATAATATTTTGCCATTGCCTTTTTTCCAAATATGTTTTTTTGTATTTTGTAATCTAGCGGACAGCCCTGTAAACTTCAGGTGGACCATCACTGAAGTTCAGTGTTCAGGGGTGACTCTACTTAGCTTTCAAAAGCAATCAAGGTTGTGTTAGGTACTACTACTACCTAACTAAGGCGTCAGATGATTGTGGAAGATGGGAAAGAATTGAGACTTAGTACAGGAGTTGAACCTGCCTTGAGCCTAAAAAGAGCTCTTCTCAAGAAGAACAGTAAAACATGATGTGGCAAAAATGACCGCTTTTAATTTTCTTTTAAGCAAAAAGCACAATAAATTAATACATTTAACATTACAGTCATACCTACCCAGTGGTGAAATCCAATTTTTTTTTTACTACCAATTCTGTGGGCATGGCTTGGTGGGCGTGGTTGGTTTGGTGGGTGTGGCTTAGCTTGGTGGGCATGGCAGGGGAAGGATATTGCAAAATCTCCATTCCCACCCCACTCCAAGGGAAAGGATACTGCAAAATCCCCATTCTCACCCTACTCCAAGGGAAGGGACTGCAAAATCCCTCTGGGGCCAGTATTTGCTGATTCTCCAAACTACTCAAAATTTCCACTACTGGTTCTCCAGAACTGTCAGAACCTGCTGGATTTCACCCCTCTACCTATCTATTTACTATATATATTTATTTTCCACCGTTATTATTTTTACAAATACCTCGGAGTGGCAAACATATCTAACACGCCTTCCTCCTTCTATTTTTCCCACAACAACAAACCCATGAGGTGGGTTGGGATGAGTGAGAATGACTGGCTCAGGGTCAACCAACTGGCTTTCATGGGTAACATGGCTCTTGATGTCATGGTTTCTTGCTTTCTAACCTGGTGCCACTGGGCTAGAAAGCAAACTGGTTCATTCTTAACCTCTGCATGCCAAACTTAGATGTTTGGGTATAAATTACAATGCTTCTCATGTTAAATGGAAGCATGTAATTACAATCAAGCTTCTTGCTTGAATAGATTAAGGATTGGTTCAAATTCCCACACAGGCAAGATTTTAATGGCTCTAGCCCAGAGGTCTTCAAACTTGGCAGCTTTAAGACTTGTGGACTTCAACTTGTGGAGCTGAAGTCCACAAGTCTTAAAGCTGCCAAGTTTGAAGACCTTTGCTCTAGCCATATACAATCTCTTAATTCTTTTTCTGTAAAATGTGGATGAGAGTAATGTGATTCCTTTTCCATTATGAAACAAGAAAATGATCATCAAGCCATGACTGTACGGAATAAAATGTGTAAAAGGATTATTGATAATGGGTTAGATGCAACTCTTGCTAAGCCTCTATTCCATGTAAGCATTCCGGGAATTCAGGAATTGCTTCCAAATACAATTCAAAGTAATGGTTAGCACTCCCTACATGGTACAGAACCAGGTCGTCTGAGGGACTATCACTGTCTATTCCTGATTGTGTCTGCTCATCCCATTAGATTTTATACAATGTGCATTCCTTGAGTTTCCTCTATGAAGCAGTGTCATCTAATAGGGTGCAGGAGATATGATTTTTTTTGTTGTGGCATGTGCCCTTTGGAACAGCATTGTCCACAAGACCCAAATGGCACAATCCTGTTAGTTTTTAGGAAGACCTTAAAAAAAAAAAAGCTCTACAGAGAATCATCAAAACTGTCCTGAATATCATTGGGCTCCAGCTACCAGCCCTGGATAACATCTTTACATCTCGCTGTTTGAGGAAGTTGCACAATATTCTCAGAGACTCTTCCCATCCTGCTTACAATCTTTTTGGACTGCTGCCTTCTGGCAGAAGATACAGAAAAATTGGAATTCAGACCACACATTTTCTGAATAGTTTTTATCCCAGAGCTATAATTGCACTCAACAATGAACTATCATTGGCCACCATCAGTGAGCTGTTGGACAGAATTACTTGGTCTGTTGTGTGGATATTTGGGTGGTTCAGGGGTGGGGAATTTATGGTGGGTGGAGGTGTGTTTGGGGATTGTTATGTGTGTTGGGTCTGGTCTTTGGATGTTACGTGAATTTCGTTGTATGGGTATACTGTGTATATATGTACAATGACAATAAAGTTATACTTATACTTACTTATACTTAAAAACCTGGCTCCTTCCTCAGGTATTGATGTTAGATGAGCCTGACCAGTGTAGTTTGAATGAAAAAAATATATATGTTATTTTTAGTGGGCTCTTGTGCATTGCACATTATTGTTCTGCTAGTTTATTTGTCTGTTGTTAGCCACTCAGAACAGTGAGAATGATCTGGGTAGCCATCTCATAAATGGTTTAAACAAACATACAGCGCTAGGATGGAGGAAGAGTGAGTGCACATCTTTATTTTGCTGGAGTTTGCTGCATTTCATTTCATATTAATATTCTAAAGAGCCTGTGCCAATTTGCAACAGCTTGCTTCCCATCCTCACATTTGTTTAAAGCTGCATAACAGGCTGATTCATTTGGATGTTGATTTAAAAAAAAACCTTACAAAAACATGACTTTGCATGTGCATTGGAAATTTGGGCAAGCCTCCCTCCAGAAGGAATGATTGGCAGATGCCCTTTTCTTGCAGATGTGGAACAAGGGAAACTTATTTTTGGTCTGACCTGCATCTTTCTGTCCTTTCATTGTGCCACTGATTACAGCCATTCTTGGCCAGATGGAACTTTTAACTACTTACAGAGTGTGTCTCTTTTCTGTCACTCATGTATCATGATAATGACAGGCATGCTACTATTGAATCCTCTATTTCTTTTTTAGTGTTGCTTGACCTGCTAATGTTATGCAAATTATCTGCATCCACAAGGAATGGAGGGTTCCAAATGGGAACATTCACAAACTGTATATTGTTTAGGATGCTATCTGACATGACGGCAGGTTGGTATGCATACAGGATGAGTCACTTTGCCCTCAACAGCTTTGAAATCTGAAGACTTGTCGAGAGCATTGTAAGATTTTTTTCAAGCAATGATAAACTGCTAGAGTAAGTAAAAAAAAAAAGAAGCCTGAGTGCCAAATTGCTATGATCAGAAGAGAAGCAGAGATTAAGCTTTTTCTGCACTGGTAGGATGCTTGCTGCCAAGATTTGGTGACAGAAGAGTTTCACTTGGAACATCTGCAGAACCGAATTTTCAAGAATCTCACAGACCTTTGCCACATGTACATGACTCATCCAAACCTCAATTGCAAGGATTGATTCAACGCAACAAGCCCTGATTCAATCAGATGAGCCAAATCAGTTCAGTATAGTTTGCCAGTTCAGACTGATTGGGCTCAGCTTGTTGATTTAATTTGATAAATTGTGTATATGCAACAATCTATTGAGATCCAAAGGTATTTCACTTAAAGCATCAGTTTGAATCAAAGCTTTGCAGAGCTCCAGTTTTTTCCAGTTCTCTGATGCTTTCCAAAAGTGTTTTGGAACGTTTGACAGAATTAGCTTGACATCATTAGTGTCAGGGGCACTTGTGGTGACCCTAGTGCTCTACCAGCAAAAATGGGCTCCTGAGCTTTGTTTTCCCTGGCAGAGGCACGACAGCACCCTGCTGTTTCCAGGGTGGCCCTGCAGGCCAGATCTAAGCACCACATGGGCCGGATCTGGCCCGCGGGCCTTGAGTTTGACACCCCTGATCTAAGTAGTTGGCCATCAATAGCTCTTATGGAAGCCACACCCATGACTTAATTATGTGTTATGTGCTATAGCTATCCCCTTTTGGCTGCTCTGAGTCTCTCATCTTCTGCATGCTCCATATTATATAGAATTGTATATTCTATATTCTATAGAATTGTATATTCTGCCTTCTCTCTTCCTTGCTTTGATATCTCTACTTAACAGATTCAAATGTTTCTATTAATTTAAACTGCAATTTCTGCAACAACCAGTTGGGGCATACAAGTACTCCTTGATTTATAACAATTTCTGTTGCAAAGCAAGGTGATTGTTAAGTGAATCGTGCTTGATTTTATGACCTTTTGCCATGGTGGTTAAGTGAATCCCACAGCCATTAAGTGACTCCAGCTTCCCCCCATTGATTTTCTTTATTGGAAGTTGGCTGGAAGGTTACAAATGGCGATCACCTGAGTCTGGGATGCTCCAATTCTTGCAAATCCATGCGGGGTGCCAAGCACCCAAATTTTGATCACTTGATGATGGGGATGCTGTAAGTACAAAGACTGGTCGAAAGTGACTCTTTTTCTGTGGGGTTGAAACTTCAAATTGCTACTAAATGAACGGCTGTAAGTTGAGGACTATGTGTGTTGTTCTCCTACAAGCCTTTTAGCACTGATATTGTTTGAATATATTCCACCATGCCTTGGCACAATCGTTCAAAGGCCATAGCAAGAGTTGAATGTTGTCTTTCCCACTCCTCTCCTTTTATGCCATCAGGAGGAGGTATTTGGCAAAAATTGCATTCCTTCCTTTTATATCTCTGCCTGTCACTCACCTGAACCAGAGCTGTGGTTTATTTGTACAGGTAGTCCTCAATTTATGACTGCAATCGAGCCCAAAATTTCTGCTGCTAAGTGAAACACTTGTTAAGTGAGCTTTGTCCCATTTTACGACCTTTCTTGCTGCAGTCGCTGTGCCCTTAAGACTCTTTTGTTTCAACAGGCCGGGCTGGCTTAGAAAATGAATTTTAATTGGGTGTTTGTAGTTTTTAACATAAGGGCCAAATTTTATATATTTTAAATTGTTTTTAAATTTTATGGGTATATGTTTGTTTTGATATGGCTGTACACCTCCCTGAGTCCTTCAGGAGAAGGGCGGTATAAAAATTTAAATAATAATAATAATAATAATAATAATAATAATAATAATAATAATAATAAGTTGTTAAGTTACTAACACGGTTGTTAAGTGAATCTGGTTCCCCATTATACTTTGCTTGCCAGAAGGTTGCAAAACGTGATCACATGACCCTGGGACACCGCAATCATCATAAATATGAGTCAGTTGCCAAAGGTGTGAATTTTGATCACCTGACCATGGGGATGCTGAAATGGCCATAAATGTGAAAAATGGTCATAAGTCACTTTTGTCAGTGCCATTGTAACTTCAAAAGGTTCACTAAATGAACTGTGATAAGTTGAGTATTACTTATCTGCATTTAGTTTTTTTGAAAGGTATATTAGGATATCAGTAGTGGTGCTGTCTTAATTGAAATGAGGTTAAACAAGATTATATGGTAAGATTCAGGGAGTCTCAAAATATGTTGTACTAAAGCACCCACATGATTATTGTGTTTTAAAGATATCTCTCTCTCCTCCCTCCCTCCCTCTCTCGCTCCCTCCCTCTCTCTGTCCATCTCTCTGTCTCTCTCTCTGTCCCTCTCTCTCTCTCTCTCTCTCTCTCTCTCTCTGTTCTCTGACTCTCTGTCTCTGTCTCTCTCTGTCCCTCTCTCTGCCTTTCTCTCTCTGTCTCTCTGTCCCTCTCTCTTCCCTCTCTTTGTCTTTCTGTTCCTCTCTGTTTCTGTCTCTGTCTCTCTCTCTCTCTGTCTCACTGTCTCTCTCTCTGTTTCTCTCTGTCCCTCTCTCTGTCTCTCTGTCCCTCTCTCTGTCTCTCTGTCTCTCTCTGTCTCTCTGTCCCTCTCTGTCTCACTGTCTCACTGTCTCTCTCTCTCTCAGTCTCTCTCTCTCTCTGTCTTCCTCTCTGTCTCTATGTCCCTCTCTCCGTCTCTGTCTCTCTCTGTCTCTCTCTATGTCTCTCTGTATCTCTGTGTGTGTGTCTCTCTCTCTCCGTCTCTCTGTCCCTCTCTCTGTCTCTGTCTCTATCTCTCTCTCTGTCTCTGTCTCTCTCTCTCTCTGTCTGTCTGTCTCTCTCTCTGTGTATGCATGTCTTTGAATCTGTATTTCCCTTTAACCTGTTTGTTATGCTTTGTGTTAAATAAAACCTGTTGCTTTTTTTTTTTTTTACAGTAGATCACCTAAGAGGCTCTCTGGAATGAGTTAGTAGAATACCCAGATATCTCCATACACATACACACTTATGCACACATATACACTGATCCAGGAAGCAAGTGATAAACAAACAGGTGGAAAGAGAGGCAGGTATATATTCTCCCCTAGGACATTTGTTGTAGCTCTGGTTATATTTTTCAGCACGAGAGACTGAATAGGTGTGTACGGGAGTCACCATCTGGATGTTTCATTTATGGAGGCTGGTGTGAACTGAATTCACAAAAAGGCAAAATCATGGTGTTATAATTTTCTGTGTTATTCTGGAGTAAGAACACTCCTGTTGACACATTTGGAAATGAGGCGGGTTGCTGACTCACTGTGATTTTGGATGATTGTTCTAATGTTTTTATTTGCTGTTTTCTCAAGATAGCATTGTTTGGGTGTACATCATTTTGCAGGTGATTAAATAGCAAAAGTCAGAGTACAAATATGTTAAAAACAACATTTTTTTCTTTGCATCCAGCCCAATATATTTTAGAAATCAGTTAACTTGTATAAGAAACCCTGTGGATGTTATCCTATCTAAATAGAATTTTAAAATCTTTGGATTTTTCAAATATTTTATCAGCACACAAGTAAGTAGAAGTGTCCATAGCCCTTGTGTATTAATTTCTCAATTTTTTGTGATTAATAATCATACAGATTGGGATGAATCTGTTGAAGGATAATTAGGAAAGTTGTTATCTTATATTAGATTTTCAGAATAATTATGATAATCCCTATTAAACCTGGCTGCGTCTGGCTTGGTTTTATTTATTTTTAATTTAATTTAATTTAATTTAATTTAATTTAATTTAATTTAATTTAATTTAATTTAATTTAATTTAATTTAATTTAATTATTTAATTTAATTTAATTTAATTTAATTTAATTTAATTTAATTTAATTTAATTTAATTTAATTTAATTTAATTTAATTATCGCATTTCTATGCCGCCCAACTCCTGAGGGACTTGGTTTTTGGCTGCTTATTTATTTATTTCAAAATATTTTTTAAAAAAGACCAGGAAAATGGAAAAAAGAAAAACAAAACAAAATGAAATTATAAGAAGGGTTTACAAATTACATATATGACATATCCATAAACTATTAAATAATACTTGTTTCTAAATAAATGGTAGTACTTGTAGTTGTAAAATACCTTTAAATTTGGTGATTTTTATATCACCAACAACAAAGAATATCTGATTCCATCCATTCAAGTGCATTCTTGGGAATGTTTAGTAGGCTCAAATTGTAATATTTTGATGAATCAATTTTCATCTTAAATCCAATGAAGACAATAGGACATTTTTTTAAAGATCTGCAACTGTCCCAATCTTCCAATTCTTTAGTCCATAAACTATGGAAGTTATTAATATCAACACACTGGTGTACCTAAGGTTTGTGTGTGTGTGTGTGTGTGTGTGTGTGTGTGTGTGTGTGTGTGTGTGTGTTGCAAGCAATAATGGGATACTGCTAAGTTGGTGGTAGGTCTGGAAATGGGATGCTGCTGCCCATATGCAGGTCAACTATTTGGTCAACTATTTGGCACAGCAGTGAGAGGAGGAAAACTGAGTATTCAGGTCAACACTGACTTCTTGCAACTGCCCACTGCAGTTTTTTTGGCAGCCTTTTTTGGAAGTGGTTTGCCTTTGCCATCTTTCTAGGGCTGGGAGAGAATGGGACTGGGTGAAGATCACCTAGTTGGCTAAGGCAGAACTAGAACTCACAGTTCCATGGCTTATATTGTGGTGCACACAATATAGCACTATCCTGAATCTGTTCTCTGTGTGCATGGGAAGACTCTATTAAATATATACAGTATATATATCAGCCACCCACCCATGAATAGCCCAGCTAATAAGACAAGGTTAAGCTGCATTTTAGTATTAAATGAAATGTGGTGGTGCTGCAGTTAGAATGCAGTATTGTTGGCTAATTCTGCTGACTGCCAGCAGTTCGATTCTCACCGGCTCAAGGTTGATTCAGCCTTCCATCTTTTTGACATCGGTAAAATGAGGACCCAGGTTGAGGGGGGGGGGGCAATATGCTGACTCTGTAAACTGCTCAGAGAAAGGGCTGTAAAGCACTGTGAAGTGGCATATAAGTCTAAGTCAGTGATGGTGAACCTTTTTGGCACTGAGTGCCCAAAGTGGAACATGTCTGCATGTGTGTGCATGTGTGCGCGCTGAAGTGCCGGAAACCCAAAGACCAGCTGGCCGGTGTGCACATGCCTGTTTTTTGGCCATTTTTGGCCATTTTGGGGGCTGTTTTCAGGCCATTTTCTGGTGCTTGGGCACCCATGAGGACCAGCTGTATATGCCGCAAACCAGATGAGAAGCTGGTGATGGCGCGTGTGCCCACAGAGAGGGCTCTGCATGCCACTTCTGGCACGCATGCCATAGGTTCGCCATCACTGGTCTAAGAACTACAGCTATTGCTACTATTGGGTCTCCCTCTGCCATATCTTTTAAACTTGTTTATTCAATTTCAAAAATATTGTTATGACTACAGAATGGGGGTCAATTTTTATTATTATTTTTTTATTATATTTATCCTTCTCCCAAAGGACTCAGGGCAGTGAACAGCCATGGTAAAAACAATATATTGTTGTATACAACAATATACAACAAAAATTTAAAAACTTAATTAAAATAATTCAATCATTGGCCGAATTTAAAACACCCAACTAAAATCATTTTAAAACCCCTATCAAAACCCAATTTAAAAACCTTTATCCCGTCAGTCTGAGCCTGTTCCTCCCCATCCAGATCCGCACGGCCTCCAGGCAGCGGGACATCACATCAAGGGCATCATTGGGGTGGCCTGGGGTTGAAATGTACAACTGCGTGTCATCGGCATACAGTTGACACTTCACCCCAAAGCCACAGATAATCTCACCCAGCAGCTTCACATAAATGTTAAACAGAAGGGGTGAGAGGACTGACCCATGCGGTACCCCACAAGTGAGGAACCTCGAGGTCGACCTCTGCCCCCTCGTCAACACAGACTGCATACGGTCAGAGAGGAAGGAGGTGAACCACCGTAGCACGGTGCCCCCCCCATTCCCACCCCCTCCAGCGGACTCAGCATGATACCATGATGTTGTGGCTCCATTACCTGAGCCTGTGTCATCGGCAGGAGAGGATTCCGAGAGTGAAGGAGAGGAGTTGGCAAGGCCTCCCTCTCCAGGACCCTCCTCTCTGGTAATGCCTTCGGTGTCTGCTGAAGGGCAAGAGATAGGGCCGGGGCCAAGCACGTCCAAGCAGCCACAGGTGGACAGTGATGAGGGTAATGAGTCTTGGCTGGATCCTTGGCAGCATCGCAGAGATAAGCGCACGCAACAAAAGAAAAGGCATGCCAGAGATTAGGCTGAGTCACTGGACCACACCCCACAGGATATAAAAAGGGGTGAGGTGGCCATTCAGACTCTGTGACGGACAAAACTAACTACTATCAAGTCACATTCCATCTTTGGAAACAACATTATCGGCCTTGGATTTATTTTACGAAACGGACAATTCTTGACTGTGGGTATTTTGTTTATTGAGTAAAAGTTCTTGGCAAGCAGCTACTGGGTTGCTGCCAAGCGTCTTATCGGAAGAATTGGTTGTCTGCCAGTTTATTTAACCCTTGGCTGTCTATTTGTGTGTGTGTGTGAGAGAGAGAGAGACGGGGACAGAACACATGATCGATGGTATCAAAAGCCGCTGAGAGATCTAGGAGAACCAGGACAGAAGAGCAACCCGTGTCCTGGGCCCTCTAGAGATCATCATCTAATGCGATCAATGCCATTTCCATGCTGTAACCCACCCTGAAGCCCGACTGGCACGGATCTAGATACACAGCTTCATCCAGGAATCGAGGAAATTGTCCCACCACCACACTCTCAACAACCTTCGCCGTGAACCGAAGGTTGGAGACAGGATGATAGTTAGCTAACACAGCCGGGTCCAGGGAAGGCTTCCTGAGGAGGGGTCTCACCACCGCCTCTTTCAAGGCAGCTGGGAAGACACCCTCACTCAATGAGGCATTGGTAATCTCCTGAAACCAGCCTTGTGTAACCTCCCGGGAGGCCAGCACCAACCAGGAGGGACACGGATCCAGTAAACATGTGGTAGTGTTAAGCCTCCCCAAAATCCTGTCCATGTCCTCAGGAGTTACATGGTCAAACTCTTCCCAGGTAACATTCTCAAGACTCACCTCCGTCATCCCGTCCAAGGCTATCCAATCAGAGTCCAGGCCGGCCCGAATCTGAGTGATTTTATCATGCAGGAATTGTCCAAAATCCTCAGCTCTACCCTGCAAGGGATCCTCCCTCACTCCCTCACCTGTAGAAGAGAGCGGGTCACCCTAAACAGGGTGGCTGGGCGGTTCTCTGCAGATGTAATAAGAGTGGAAAAATAGTTGGATTTCGCCACTCTTATTGCCACTAGGTAGATCTTGATATAAGACCTCACCAGTGTCCGGTCAGATTCGGTACGGCTGGACCTTCAATCGCTCTCTAGGCATCTTTTCTGGCGCTTCATCTCTCTCAGCTCCTTGGAAAACCAAGGAGCCAATTGAGAACAGCACCGAGTCAGAGTCCGCAAAGGCACGACGCACGACGCAGTCCAAGGTTCCAGCGGCCACCCTATCCCAGGCGGCCGCCAGTTCCTCAGCTGAGCCATGAGTCAGAGCCTCAGGGAACGGCCCAAGCTCCATCAGGAACCTCTCGGGGTCCATCAGGCGACTGGGACGGAACCACCTGGTCGGTTCCATCTCCCTGCAGCGAGGGGAAGCGGTCCAAAAGTCCAGCTGAAGGAGCAAATGATCTGTCCATGACAAGGGCTTAATGACTAGGTCCCTATTGTGAGATCATTCAACCACTGACCAGAGACAAAAATCAAGTCCAGCGTGTGTCCCCCAGTGTGGGTGGGGTCATGAATTAACCGGGTCAGGTCCATGGCCATCATGGAGGCCATGAACTCCTGAGCCGCTTCCGACGTTTCACTGATGGATGGCAGGTTGAAATTCCCCCATGACCATAAGCCTGGGGGTATCCACCGCCACCCCGGCTATTACGTTGAGCAGCTCAGGCAGGGCAGCTGCCACGTGGCAGGGAGCCAGGTATGTAATCTGCACCCTATGACCCCACTTCACAAAGAGGGACTCACAGCCGGCTATCTGAGGAACAGTGGCCTCCCTCGGACTAAGACTTTCTTTAATAATCACTGCTACCCCTCCACCCCTCCCCCAGGCCCTCAGCTGATTCACTAACAATGGCACTTTAAGGTCTACAGAAAAAAAATCTGAATAAAGTTATAATAAATAAATATTTATTTAGTATTTATTTATTCTTCACATTTTTTTTAACCTCCCATCTCCTTCAGCGATGGCACTTTTTCCCTCCTTTCAGAGGTTCTCTGGATTTTTCTGCCTCCAGGTTGTTGTAACCAGTGTGGTTACAATGATTAAGGTGTTGGGTGGAGAGATCCAAATATGAAGTCCACTGTCAGCCATGGGTGACAGTGGACTTACAGGGTGACCTTGAACAATTACTGACAAAGTGAGGCCAATCTGAGTTGCTACTGGGAAGAAAATTCACACACAAAGTGTTATGTATGCCTTTTGCTTCTAGAGGGAAGTGGGTATAAATCTAACACATTTATAAAATGAATAAATGAATGATACCTTAAAGCATTTTTCGACATTGTGTTTAATTGCTATCTCATAGGACTAATTATCCAAACCTCACTGATAAAAAAAAAAAATCCTAGCATCTTCAGATTTGCTGATTTGGGTTGTGATAAAGGAAAAATGCCAATATATTTATTATTTTACTCTAAGATTTAACTTACTCGCGACGTCTCAAAGCATCCCTTTTCCCCATGCTTGAAAAATGAACATTTGGTTCACATTTACAGCTGCCTTCTTAGAAATAAATCCTTCTAAATTCCTGTAGGTTTAACTCTTAGGCAAAAATGTTCAAGAATACATCCTAAAAATGCACATTGCTTTATTGGAAGGGGCCTTGGAGGTTATCTAGTCAGTCCAACCCCTGCTCTCTTAAGATGTGGAAGTAGTGACTGCTTTGTTTTAAAGGAAAATGAATAGGAGTTCTGTCTTTTAAAGAATTATCTTCAGTGGGAAAGGCATTCTTCTCTTCCTTTATGGAATGAAAACAATATTAAGCCAGGCAAAAAGGAAGATGCCTGGCTGGTGTCCCATTTAACCCATTTCCCACCTGATATTCTCCATCATTGTTGCATTATAGACTTCATCACACAGCATGATCTATAAACCATGTTGTTTGGAGATGATAGGCCCATGATGGCAAACCTATGGCACGCGTGCCAGAGGTGGCATGCAGCACCCTCTCTGATGGCACATGAGTCATCGCCCCAGTTCAGCTCCGCTGCGCTTGTGCGCGCACCTCCCTCCAGCCAGCTGGTCTTCAGGTCTCTGCTGTGCATACTGGGGGTGGGGCACATGCGGGTGGGGACACACCCATGCACGGGGTAGGCGTATGCAGTGGGCCACATGTGGATGTGTCGGGATGAGGTGCATGCATGGGGGCCACGCATGCATTGTATTTTGGGGGTTTGGGCATTGGGCACTTGATCCGGAAAAGGTTAGTCATCACTGTGATAGGCAATGACCTGAAGGCATAAAGATTGGGAAGACTCATTCAGTTATTCTGGAAAGTAGTGCTACATTTTTTCTTTTACTGTTTTGTTCCCCATTCACCCACCAAAATAAAACATGAAATGAGTTGGAAGCTCCTCACATGACTTCTAGGTAACCCACTGCTGAAGCCTTCAGAAAAAAAAACCAAGTCTATTTATTTTATTTATTTGCCCCCCCCCCCCCAAGGAATGGTAAGTTTATGTTTGTTCCTTTGCTGCAGCACTGTCTATGGGGAAAAAACAAGACCTCTCAGAAAGTAAACTTTTGCTATGTTATTTTAACCTTTTAAAAACCATTCCAGTGGTTTAGTGAAATCTCCTTCCTTTGGAGTTTTCATTCCTGTTTATTAATTATTTTTTTTACAGTGCTCAACTTGGTACTCAACTGCTTTGAAACTTATTGAATTTGGTACTCAACTCATTTTGATGCAGATGTTTTGTCCTGGTACTCATTGTTTGTTTGGTACTCAGTGCATAAGCTGAGAACTTGTCAACTTGCTGACTTTTGACTCAGTACATTATTTCTTATGAGGAAAAAATTGTTTGGTACTCATCATTTTTGGTAGTCCTCCCATAATCAATTAACAGTGAGTACCAAGGTACCACTATACTATAATAGGAAAAAGTATACAAAAATACAAAAGGAATGAATTGACACTAAAAGATTTGCAACTAGCAAAATAGGTTCATATTTCTCTTTGATTTGCACATAAATCTATCTATCTATCTATCTATCTATCTATCTATCTATCTATCTATCTATCTATCTATCTATCTATCTATCCTGCCTTTATTGTTTTTATAAATAACTTAAAGCAGTGAACATACTAGTGGAGGTTTGTGATCTGAAGTATTTTGATGTCTTCTGTTCTCACAGTGTCTTTTTCCATGCCTGACCTTGAAGTAAAAAGTGGCTTTCCTAGTGTTTTAATTGAAGAATAGGGATGCTTCTTTTGCATTGTAAGCAAAGTTCACAGTAATTGGAAACATTTGAAATACTTGAAAATATCACATAAAGCTGTTTCGCTAATAATTACTTGATAAGAATATGTAATCAGCACATACATCTTGGGTATGATACATGAAGATGAAACAACATATTAATAATTTACACTGAGAAACAACATTATATATAATTATATATAAATTATAAAGTGTAAAGTATAGGCTAAAAAAGTGGTGGCCATAAAGTGTATAGGCTAAAGCAGTGGTGGGATTCAAGTAATTTAACAACTGGTTCTCTGCCCTAATGATTTCTTCCAACAACAGTATGCCAAACTGCTCAGAAAGCTAACAACCGGTTCTCCTGAAGTGGTGCGAACTGGCTGAATCCCACCACTGGGCTAAAGGTAAGGCAAACTTTTGTAAAAGTAGTATTTTAATATAATTGTAATTTTCATTTCTTGATCTAATATTCATAGTGGGATACAGTTTTCACACACTGCTTTCTCTCTCTCTCTCTCTCTCTCTTTCTCGCTCTCTCTCTCTCTCACACACACACACACACTCACACTCACACACACAAATACCTAGTGTATCTATCTATTTAAAAAAAGTTTGAGGCAATTTAAAGGCAGTCCAACTCCAGATAACTATAAGTGGCTTACATAAAAAAGAGATTAATAATAGGTGTTCAGAAGATGTCTATTTATCTTCTCTCAACAAAATATCCTACAGGGACTCAAGGGCTCAGTCAAGAGTCTAGTTCAAGGCCTGGGAGAATATTGTAATGTAGCTCAGTAAGAAACTGTATGCCAATTTGGCAAAATATATTGCACTCATAATTAATTAATTATGCAAATTAAGAGGGAAAGTGGAATAAAGACATACATTCTGGGACATATGTTTGCAAACAGTGGTGCATATAAAAATAAAAGGTGAAGAAGATGCATATACATATTTCCTTTTCTTTTATATTCAGATGGATTTGGAAAAGGGAGCCCATGGAGATGTTATAGGAAGTGAGGCAGATAAAGCTGAATGGGAAAAAACATTAAGACAGTGAAATTCAATGAAGAGGATATGCACTGATGTATGCAAAACATTCTTATTTTGAAAAATAACTATCATAGCTTAAAAGGAAACAACCCTACTAACCAGGAGTACTTATATTGTACTTTTGTCAATATCAATGCAAACTGTCATTTCTATATATATAAAAAAAAATGTAAACATGTTTCTAAAAGTTCATCAGATAAAATGGCAGTTCCAGCAATTGTAAACATTCCTGGAGTGGGAAGCATTGGTAGCAGTCACCCCTGTGCTGGTTACCTCGTAGATGGACTACAACACTAAGCTATATGTGGGACTGCCCTTGAAGATCACCCAGAACTGCAGCTGGTGCAAAATCTAGCTGGCCAACTACTAACTAGCAGTACCAAGTATATAACTTCAATACTGTATTGTGGGAAATGCTTTGGTTGCCAATTTGTTGCCAGGGGCAATTCAAGCATTGGTTATCACCTATATTTTTCATACCTTGTGTCCTGTAGTATTTGCAAGACCACTTACTTTAACTAGAATCTGTCCTCATTAGGCTTTCCTGTACAAGGTGTATCCTAACAGTTGTTACTTGCAGGAGGGGCATTATCTATAGGGATTTCTCTCCTATGAAAGTCTCTAGCTCCAGATACAAGGCAGGCATCCTCTGGCCTGATATTTTGATTATGTGCATTCAGGTCAGTTTGACTCTTAGTGACCACATAGGATTTCTCCAGCAAGATCTGTTGTTTTACCTTAGTTTTCAGTCTATACACCCATTATCATTGTAATTAAATCTATCCATCTTGCTACTCATCATTGTTTTCCTTTTTTCCTTTCTTAGCATTAGAGCCTTTGTCTGAGAGGTAGATTTTCACATAAATGAATCTGATCATTTGTGCCTTGAGTGAGAATTCTGAGTTGATTTGTTTGTTTATTTTCTTCGCTATCCATCACAGTCTTAGGAGTTTTTCCCACCATCCACAGAGTGGTATTGTCAACATCCAGCTTTAATCTCCAAACTCCAGGACCATTTCATTTCTGAAAAGCTTACTGTTTATTGAATACATGCAGTGGTGAAATCCAAATTTTTTACTACAGATTCTGTGGGTGTGGCTTGGTGGGCATGGTGTGGCTTTGTGGGCGTGGCAGGGGAAGGATACTGCAAAATCTCCATTCCCACCCCACTCCAGGGGAAGGATACTACAAAATCCCCATTCCCACCAGCCAGAGGTGGTATTTGCTGGTTCTCTGAACTACTCAAAATTTCTACTACCGGTTCTCCGAACTGCTCAAAATTTCCGCTATTAGTTCTCCAGAACTTGTCAGAACCTGCTGGATTTCACCCCTGAATACATGGCATAGTAATGTCAAAGTAAAACTCACTCTGGGATCCTCAAGCTCCAGTTCATAGCATTAAGTAATGATTTTCCCAGCTAAACCCCGAGGCTTCCATGTAGACCAAGTAAACAAGTTCCTTTTGTTATGGGAACCATCTGCCTCAACCACACACCTCCTAAGACATCCTTGAAAAGTTTCTAGACTCTCACAAGCTTCCGTGGAGCTGTAGAAGTTTTGTCTCTCTAGTTAACTCATTTATAACCAACATCTCCAACACTCCCTTCCTCTAATGGCAAGTAGAAATGGTGAAGCACATAGCTGTCAAAGTTTCACTCTTGACAGATATTTTGTTCCCATAAAGTATCATAGGAAGAACCATTGCCTGCACAATTCTGATCTTTGTGGGTATAGACACATTCCAACATCTGAATATCTCTCCAAAGACTTCATGGGTGCTCTATGAAGTGCTGCTCTGTGGCACAGTTCTTTACTGTTGATTCCTTTACTGTTGATAGTTGATTCTAAAAGGCAGAAACTATCTGCCACTTAAATATCCTTGTGGTTAGTTCTAAGGCTAGTTGCTGTATCTGTTATCTTTAATTTGTTTTTTTTTTAAATATTTAATCTTAGTATAAATTTTTCATTGTGCTCTTTGACTTTCATTGCTAGCCTGCAGTCCCTTTGCATTTTCAGCTATCGGAGTAGTGTTATCAGCACAGGAAAGGTTATTGATGTTTTTTCTTCTAATATTAAAACCATCTTCTTTCAATCTAGCTTCCCTTAATACATATTCCACATCTGTTTCTCCATGTTTTGTCCATTTGTGATTTCTTGACCTGTATATAGGTTTTACCCTGAGGACAGTGGTATGTTCTGGAATTCTCATTTCTCTAAAGACATTCCATAAGCTTGACATGATCAACATAACTGAGGGCCTTTCTATAATCAATGAAACATATGCTGATTTCTTTTTGGTATACTTTGGTTTTCTCAATTATTCAGCATGCTTCAGCAATAATGTTTCATATTTCTCAGTCTTTTCTAAAGGCAGCTTGAACATCTGGCATTTCACTTTCCATGGAGGACTCTAATCTGTATTGGATGACTGTCAGCATTTAATTTTCTGGCATGTGAAATTTAGGTTATTATATTATAGCACGCACATTCTCTTAAGGCTCATATTTTCATATTTGTATGTAGATCCAACTCTTCTCTTGGTCATTGTGCGGTTCTCCAGATTTGCTGGTATAACTAGGTTACAACCTTTTCTTATTTTTATTCTGCTGCTTGCCATAATTCTATAGATAGTCCATGAATTCCTGTAGCTTTCTGGTTTTTTAATGCTACTAGTTAGAACTAAAGGTTGTTACAAGTAGGGAATAGCTTCCAAACTATCTTAGATGTTGACATCTCTATTGTATAGAATTGTTAAATCAATTTATTGGCATACAATTTCAAGTTTAGAATCTCCTGCTGATTTCAGAGATCTTTTAGAAGACTTCCCTTGTTTTTCTTCAATGTTTTTATAGGTTATTAGTGTAATTACATTGTTCTAGCATTTCTCTGAAATTCTTTGTTGAACTTCTTTCCTTGATATTTGTCTTTTTTTTTTTTTTTGCCATTGCCTTTTCTTTTTAGCAATGACTTGTTCTGACATCCAGTATGCTTTCTTCTCTTTCTTGATCTTTGGCAGTCTCTTATCACTTTTATCATTAACAACCTCTTTGATTTTATTCTCTAATGCTTCTAGTTCCTGATCAAGAGGTTAGGAACTTGATATTTGGCAACTTAGTAAGCCCCTGGCTCTTTCAAGAAGAATTTGAGATTGGAAAATGAGAGACACAAATGGCCCAAATGAACTGTGGTTCAGGCAAGATGTTACAAGAGTTTATATAATTGATACTATTTATGAGGCTGTCATGTTTATTATTGCAGGTTTTTAGTGTGATTTTTCTCATATTGCATGCAGCATGGCAAAGGCAATGAAATAAACAGTTACATAGTCTGATGCTAGTACTGCCTTTACAATTTATAGTATTTATCAGTTTAAAAATACAGTTAGTCCTTGACTTACAACAGTTCATTTAGTGACTTGTTTGAAGTACAGTGGCACTGAAAAAAGTGGTTTATGACCATTTTTTCACACTTACAGCATCTCGTGGCCATGTGATAAAAATTCAGATGCTTGACAACTGACTCATATTTATGATAGTTGCAGTGTCCTGGGTCATGTCAGGGGTGAAATGTTCCTGGTTCGGACCGGATCGCCTGATCCGGTAGCGATGGAGGTGGGTGGTTCGGAGAACTGGTAGAAAAAATCCCTGCCCCCCCCCCCATACCCAGCTGAGCCGCACAATCATCAGAGGCTCTTTTTTTTTTTTTTTTTTACTTTTAAAAGCATTTTTTCTACAACCTCTTCGGCAGAAAAAGATGCTTTTAAAAGTAAAAAAAAAAGCCTCTGATGATCGTGCGGCTCAGCTGGAATTGTCAAAGGCATTTAAAAGAAAAAAACCCTATTTTTCTTTTAAATGCTTCTGACGATCCAAGCTGAGTTGCCTGATCAGCAGAGGCTTTTTAAAAAACTCAGCTTGGATCGTTAGAGGCATTTAAAAGAAAAAAAACCTTATTTTTCTTTTAAATGCCTCTGACGATCCCAGCTGAGTTTTTTAAAAAGCCTCTGCCGATCAGGCAACTCAGCTGGGATCGTCAGAGCCTTTTGAAAGCATTTTTTTACAACTCTTCGCCGAAGAGGTTGTAGAAAAAATGCTTTTAAAAGTAAAAAAAAAAAATTGGCCACACCCACCCAGTCACATTACCCCCCCCCCCCGCACACCAAGCCACACCCACAGAACCAGTAGTAACAAATTTTAGATTTCACCACTGGGTCATGTGATCCTTTTTCGCCATGACCCTGGGATATTGCAACCATCATAAAACCTTATGAATTTGTATCATTAAGCAAATTAAACACCCAGACAACACGATGTTTATTGAGCACTAAGAAATGTATTTAATAGAAAATCAATTAAAAAAAAAAAACCTTCTGACAAGCAAAGTCAATGGGGAGGCCAGATTTACTCAATAACCAAATTACTAATTGAACAGCTGCAATGATTCACTGAACAACTGTGGCAAGGAACATTGTAAAATGGGGGGCAAAGCTCACTTAACAAATGCCTCACTTAGCAACAGAAATTTTGAGCTCAATTGTGGTCATAAGCCAAGAACTACCCATATACATCTTTTTCTAAACTAGAGTATCAAGCCGTATTTCCTTATATTATAAAAATATAGTTGTAAGTGTAGAATGGCTGGGGTGTGTGTGTTGGAATTGGAAAGTTCTTTGCTCTACAACAGACAAAATACCCAACTGAAACAATAAACTCATCTTCCCATCTGTACACCAGCACTTCAGAGTTAGGAACTAACTTTCTTTTTGCCTTGCAGTTTAAGCCGCTTTCTTCCTTGCCTTGCCAATGGTTTAAACAGTTTTTAAACCATTGTCAGAAATTCCAATTTAAAATGTAGTGGATTTTAGGGCAACTGTTGAGTCTAATTTACTGCTATCTCCAGAATTGATCAGTCTTTCCCCCATTTCTAAATAGTTTTTAACTTCTATATGTATTTGTATTTATTATGGCTGTTCACCGCCCTGAGTCCTTCGGGAGTAGGGTGGTATACAAATATGAAAAATAAAATAAATAAAAATAAATAAATAAATTTCTTAACCTTCCTATCAGTGGTGGGATTCAATTTTTTTTACTACCAGTTCTGTGGGCATGGCTTGGTGGGCATGGCATGGCATGGCATGGTGGGTGTGGCTTGGTGGGAATGGCAGGGGAAGGATACTGTAAAATCTCCATTCCCACCCCACTTCAGGGAAAGGATGCTGCAAAATCCCCATTTCCTCCCGATCAGTTGGGACTTGAGAGGCAGAGAATAGATGGAGGTGGGGCCAATCAGATGTGGTATTTACCAGTTCTCCAAACTACTCAACATTTCCACTACTGGTTCTCCAGAACTGGTCAGAACCTGCTGAATATCACCTCTGCTTCCTATCCATGAAAAGAAGGCAAGACTCTCTCTTTGGCTTCTGTGTTGACTAGTTTAGCAAAAGTTGCATTTTCCTTCTAGGGTCTTTGTCATTCCTCACTAATCTTCCATATCTTTCCTTTGCTTTCCCAGATGTTTGCACTGCACACATGGATGCCTTCACACGTCCTTCCCATGTTATCCCCTGATACTAATGCAGACCTTTTCTATTTTATTCTTTCCCCTTCCTGGAACTCTGATGCCACAATAATCAAAATAACAGAAAAACAGGTCGTTGTTCGGTTCCTACCTTCCTGTACAGTCCCATGGGAATCTTGCATAGCAAAGAAACAGTGTCCTTAACTTATGACTGAAAGATGTTTTAAATATAAAGGAAAAGGAAGGGAACCTTTGCAGCGCTATGGAAAAAGGGGAAAAACAAAAAGAAGCTTGCTTTACCCCGCCAAATTAGACCTTGAAAGAATATCCAGTGGAAGATGTGAGATGTTGAATAGATAATGAGCATTTAGGGTTGAGGAGAGTTCATTGACTTCATGGGTCCTTGCTGGATTAACTAAAAACTATTTAAAACTATAGAGAACAGACATGGCCTAGGATAAAATGTTTGTACCAGAGGACATATCAATCAATCAATCAATCAGAATAGAGCTGGAAGGGACCTTGGAGGTCTTTCAGTCCAACTCCCTGCTATAGGAGACCCTATAACGTTTCTGTGATGGAGGGGGCCTCGATGGACCATAACCTTATCTCTTTTACAAACTACTAGAACAAATGAGCCGCACAAGCAGTTTACACTAAAATAAAACAAGGTCTATTCAAAAAAGAATATTAGATGTCATTCTCTTTCTTAAGTGTCCTGTCAGCTCTCTGGTGCAATCGCTCTATGCGATTGGAGTTCGGGCTTTTCTTCCTCAGAAGGAAGAGGCTTTAGTGACTTCTGCTCTGCCTCTGATCCCGAAGAGAAATTCTGCTGGCAAGCATCTCCTTTTATACTGCCACAGTGGCAGTTAGGGGAGGGCATAGAAAAGCCCGGGAGATTCAAAGCCAGGAGCTGCTCTCTGATTGGCTTATTTAATTGTCTAAGCCAAAGGCCATTAATAGGCACAGCAACTGTGAGGGAATTTTCTCTCACAATTTCAGATAGGTAGCTGTCTAGTCTTTTCTTAAAAATCTCCAGTAATGAAGCACCCACAACTTCTGAAAGCAAATTGTTCCACTGATTAATTGTCCTCACTGTTAGGACATTTCTCCTTCATTCCAGGTTGCTTCTCTCCTTGATTAGTTTTCATCCATTGTTTCTTGTCCCGCCTTCTGGTGCTTTGTAAAATAAGTAAACCCGTCTTCTTTGTGGCAGCCTCTCTGCCTTGAGTCTTCGGAGAAAAGCGGCATACAAGTTGAACAAACAAACAAACAAACAAACAAACAAACAAACAAATAAATAAACAAACACTGAAATACTGATATCATGTCACCCCTAGTCCTTTTTTTTCTCTAGACTGGCCATACCCAATTCCTGCAACCCTTCTTCATATGTTCTTGTCTTCAGGCCCTTCATCAGACACTAAAACCAACAAAAGCTTAGAATGGAATGAAACACCGGAGACAATCTGATCTGAGGGGCATGAAACAGTTTAGGTGAAATAGAAGCAGTTTTAAATTGAAAACACAGGTGTGGACTTCATTTTTAATGGGTTGGAAGAGGGAAAAGGAAATGGAGGATGCCATCCATTCTTCCACCTAGGAAATTCCTGATGATGGGCCAAGGATCTTCACTTGGTTGCATTGTATGTACTGTATGACCTATGTTCTCACATTATTATGAAAAGTTCTAAAACAGCCTATACATTTACCACTGGTTTATATGAAGTTAGGGAAATATTTATATTTTATACCAGTCTTCTGGAAAAACAAATCATGATTTTTATTCTTCTATTTATTTTTAGAAGACTTTTATTACCACATTCTGTTTTATTTAGAGTTTCTCTACTGAAACTATAGCATGCTCCAGATGTGCAAGGGATAATTCATCTCCTTTGGTAACAGCAACATACATCATATTACTGTGGAAGATCAAGGACACACCTGTCTTCTCAGGTCTGCCAAGTGCAGCTAATTTCTCCTCCAGCAGCCAAGAGATATTTGCTACAACTGGCTAATTCAAATACTGGTAGGTAAATATTAGTGGGAGAGAGAAATGTATATGAAATAAATTTAAATTGATTATTATTTTCAGTAGACTCAGAATAATAGAATGTAAGAATGTTAGAAAGAGAGGTCATTTATTTATTTATTTTCTGACTTTCACTGCAAATTTCTGCATTTTACTCGATCACAATTCAGAGATGCTTGGTGGCTTATAAGGTTAAAACTTATAGATCTTTTAGATTAAGCTCAGCACCTTAAATTATACCCCCAAACCTATTAGTGACTACGACAGGAAGTAGTAGTAGTAGTAGTAGTAGTAGTAGTAGTAGTAGTAGTAGTAGTAGTACAGGACTACTGCTTTAGTCCTGTATCTGACAGATGGCCATCCAATCACTGTTTAAACAACTTCAGTGGAGAATTTACCATCTCCTAAAGCCATTTTTTAATATGTCCTTAGAAATTTTTTTCCTGATGTTCATCAAAATTTATTTCTATGTCATTACTGCTAGTTTGCACTTGTAATTTAGACTTGAGTTTGCACTTGAAAAGGAGACCACCAATAAATCCAAGAGTTGTGGGCTAGATTGGGAAGTGGGAAATTGGATAAAAATTTTTTTCCAAAAGACATGGGAAAACTGTTTCCATACTGTTGTCAGGAAAAAGATGTTGAGTTCAAAATGAAGCTGCCTTTAATTTTACTGCAGCACATGCTATATAAATGAAAAGTGAGTGTTTAAACATGTAGCAGCTTTGAACCATGAGATATTTTATAGACTAAGAGATTTATTGAAGTATAAAGTAATGTCATCCTCATAAGATATATGAAACATAATTGTTTATTGGAAAACAGATTGATTTTACTGTTTGATTTTTAAAAGCCATGAAGTTCCAGTGGGGCAGACCCTAAATGTCCAGATAAGCACAGAATCCTCTCTTTATTTCCAAGAACAGCAGTTGTAGTAAGTACTGTATGCTCTATAGCAGGGGTGTCAAACTCGCGGCCCACAGGATGCATGTGTCATGCACTGGCCATGCCCACCCCTGATTTAGAGAAGGGGAAAAAAAAGTTGCGATACATCACATGACGACATGTCATTGTGAGTTTGACACCCCGGCTCTATAAGTAAAGTCGAAGAACTGACATGCTGCTTTAGTGTTAAACAAATGCTGCTCTAACAGAAAATGATTGCACTATAAATGCAATTTCAGGAATAAAATCCCAGTTCTTCCTTTCCAAATTGCATTATTGCAATTTACAATAATGGTGTCTGGAATTGTAAATATGAATAATGATGATGCCTGAAATGGTATACTCTATTGAACTCTTTTCATCTTCTCATTAACCGGAACTAGATACTTTCAAAATTGATGAATACAGTAAAGGTGTGGATTTAATCTCATGTCACCTCATACCTGTATATGTTCATGTTTGTGGGCACATGTGCACAATGCATCCATATGTAATCAAAACGCACACATGTGCATAGTACATACTTTTACTTTTCAAGATAGTGCATAATTTAACCTGTGTCTTTTGACATTTATATTCTGCATACCCAAATGACTTTGATGTTATGGACCTTATAGAAAAAACTGAAATCTTTTCCTCAGGCTAGAGAATGCCTTAGTTTGTGCAAAGTTCAAACTGCCTCTAACATTTCCCTGCTAAAAGAAGTTAATAGAAAGATGAGAGGAAAATAAAGAGAAGTTTGTAGTAATGGAAAGGAACAGCTGGATTACGATATATCCCACAACATTTATTTCTCTCAAGAATTGGTGAACATTGATGGAGAGAAAAAGGGTGGGGCAAAGAAATCATAGGCTGGAGTGCTAATCAGAGAGAATCAGTGGCAGAAAGAAAGTGGCAGATTGAGGAGTCTCCAAGGATATCTGATGGCATTTTGAGTGACAGACTTCTATGGAAATGAGACTTTGCAGGCAACCCCTAAGAAAATCAATAAGATGAGATGGAGGGAAAGAAAAGGTAATTTTAAGGAGAGAGTTGAAAAATGAAAACAGAATTTTTTGGGAAGGAAGAAAAAGGATTGAATTTCATTTGGGAAACATAATGTCAAATACGTAGAAGAAAAATGGAAGTCACACATTAAAGTTGTCTTTTCCAATTGGCTCAGCTGCCCAGGGAGGACAGTATCATGGGAATACAATAAAGCTAGGCATATATGGAGGATCCCACAAGTCTGTACTTAGTAACCAGAGTTAAAGATGCAAAATCATGCATCAGCAAGACCTAAGGAAATTACACTGTTTTCAAATATTGATTTTTTTCATATGTATAAAGAGTATTGAAAAAATCAATCTGCATAAAGATGGGGACATATCCCTTTCTGTTAATTTCCTTCTTTGGTTTCAAGTCTCAGCAACCATAGCTAAGTCTGGGAAAGTAGGATGGTGATAATTCCATGAAGTATCTTGGGTGAGACTAGGGGACTGTTCCATGAGGGACAGGATGTAAGTGTCTGTACTTGAAAAATATGCTGAAGATCTTGCTTTGTCCTTCCTGGATTTCATTGTGAGGCCAATGATGGAATCCCACCAACTCCTGGAGTTGGGGATTTTAATCTCTATAACCCAGAGTGAGATGGGATAAAGAAGCCCATGAACTCATGACCTCCATAGCCTTGTTCCAGATAATGTCTGAGTAGATCCATATAGGAAATTTTACATTATATTTTTTCCTCCTAGAGGTTAGCTTGTGATCAAAAGATAAAGGACATTGTTATTAATCTTTTGTTGTGATTGCATCATTTCCTGATACAGATGGCTCATCTTGTATAGAGATATAACGGGGTAGGGCCAATTAAGATGATCTGCCCTTGATCTTACGGATCTGCATGGATTCTAGCAAATACCTAGGGATTTGCCCAGGAAACTTGTCAGATTATTACTCTGACAGCCTGGTCAAACTTTGGAATATGAAGCAACTGGAGCACTGGACTTTAATTTTCCCTGACTGACCTTTATCCTGAGGATGTCTGGAAAATGAAATGATAGAAATGATGTGATTCATTGAATGTGAATCTGACGGAGCACAGGCAAGAACTCATATTCAAGCCTATGCTGATAAGTAGAAAACATAAATATTTTTCACCCTTACTTCATTGATAGAACATTACCCAATGCTCTATTTAAAATGGTCTAAACTTTCCTGGGAAAGACCAGGCAAGACCTATAATCTATCATTAATAGTTTGCACAATACTTCACCAATGATATCATTCTTATTTATTTAGCTCTGGATTCAGCATGGGTAGCAGAGTGGTATTCATCAGGTTCTGACCAGTTCTGGAGAACTGGTAGCGGGAATTTTGAGTAGTTCGGACAACCGGTAAATACCACCTCTGACTGGCCCCGCCCCCATCTATTCTCTGCCTCCTGAGTCCCATCTGATCAGGAGGAAATGGGGATTTTGCAGTAACCCTCCCCTGGAGTGGGGTGGGAATGGAGATTTTACAGTATTCTTCCCCTGCCACGCCCACCAAGCCACACCCATCAAGCCATGCCATGCCCACCAAGCCACGCCCACAGAACCAGTAGTAAAAAATTTTGAATCCCACCACTGATGGATAGGATCTGAAGAAGTGCTCTGGGCAACTCCTTTTGCTTTTTGCTTGTAGATCTAAGAAAGTGGATAGAGTACACTGACATGATTTCTACCACATGTAGTTTGGACACACACCTCAACTGGTTCCTTTTGACTGCTACGAGTAAGTGCAATCAAGGCAGTTGGTAATATATATATATATATATATATATATATATATATATATATATATATATATATATATATATATATATATATATATTGGGGGAAGAAGATAATGGCCTCCTCAAAGGAAAGGTGAGGAGCCCCCTCCTGAAGGACTTTTCCTGGATCAAAAATATTGGCCAACTACTACCTCATTTTTAACCTGCTGTTTCTAAGTAAGATTTTGGAGAATATGGTAGGACATTAGTTGTGGACTGCACTAGATAAAGAAGATTGGTATAGCCTTTCAAGACTGTGCATGGAATAGAAACTACATTGGTGAAATAAGAATAGTAAATTACATCTTAGCCCTGGGAAAGGAAGGAATATGACAAAGAGACTCAAAAGAACCCCACCTTAATTTTGTAGGTATAAGAGAGGGAAAAGAAAAATTCTGACAATAAGATTCCCTTATTATCCCCTGCAACAATACAGTAGAATTCCAGTAGTCCTTGTTTCCTGGTCTGATATATTTTGGAGATTCCTGGATGCTATTTAGATCCTTTTAGACATCTCTGTACTATTCAGTACCAGTAAAGGTAGGGATTTGACAGCACCATTTTGCAGTGGTTCAGTTTACTAATTGGTACTGATAGAGGAGAATATATGTAGCTCAGGGTGGAAATGGGGGATTCTTGGTGTTCTTTGGACTCCAAGCTCAGAGAGCATCAAGCATTCTCCATTAGTACCAAAACACCAGAAGGCAAGACAAAAAACAATGGATGGAAACTAATCAAGGAGAGAAGCAACCTAGAACTAAGAAGAAATTTCCTAATGGTGAGAGCACTAAACCAATGGATTAGCTTGCCTTCAGAAGTTGTGGGTGCTCCATTACTGGAGCTTTCAAAAAGAGACTGGACAACCATTTGTCTGAAATGGTATAGAGTCTCCTGCTTGAGCAGGGGGTTGGATTAGAAGACCTCTGAAGTCCTTTCCAACTCTATTAGTTTATGTACTGATAAGTGGTTCCAGTCAGTGATTTGAGAAAGTTGTAAAGTGGGATCATTCCAATAGCCCTCTCCTCTCCTTTTCCACATCTACATGAAACTACTAACAGTTTGTCCTTTGGTTTGGAATGAGGAAAAAGGAGTTAGATAAGGCTGTACAGACTTGGAAGATGAACTGCAATAAAAGTTCTGAAATGTACAAGAATTCAATTGTAGCATCAGCTTTTAAGAATTGAAAACAGTCTGTCCTTTCTCTCTTGGCTTCATTTGTCTTCTAGATTTTACTCAGGTTTCCTGTACTGGGAAGCAAATAAATCTACACTCTGCCCATTTACTGCTAGTGCTGATACCATAGCCAATTACTTCCTTGGCATTTGTCATTGTGCCTGTGCTTTACCTTAATAATTTTTCTTAGACAGGGGCATTTTCTGCTGATAAATCTGGCTATATTATCAAGTTAGAGTATATTTATTAAACCACCAATTAGTTCTCCTTCCATCATCAATCATATGCTGTTTAATTCATGTGTGGATATAAGAGGCTGTTGAAGCATTGTGTATGCATGAGTGAGTGATCTAAATCAAATTGCCACCAAACTGGCATTACCTTACTTTCAGGCCTAATGGCAATCCATTTTTTATTTACTACATGAATCCCTCATCCTATTAAATGTCTTACTCTTTCAGCTTTCAAACCCGAAAGAAGGTGACTAATTTTAGCAATCCCCCTCCTCTACTAAAGTAGATTTTTTGTTTGTTTGTTTGTTTGTCTTGTTTACTGCCCATCTTGCCAAGAGGTAATTCTGGACAGCTAACAAACATTAAAAGCCAATAAAACATTGAAGCAATAAATAATCATAATAGCAATAATATACACATAAAAGCCATGTGGCGTGGTAGTTAGAATGCAATATTGCAGGCTAATTCTGTCCATAACCAGGAGTTCGATCCTCACCGGCTGAAGGTTGACTCAGCCTTCCATCCTTCCGAGGTTGGTAAAATGGGGATCCAGATTGTTGTGGACAATATGCTGTAAACCGCTTAGAGAGGGCTGTAAAGCACTATGAAGCAGTATATAAGTGCTGAAAGCAGTATATAAGTGCTAAAAGATGGGGAGGAAGGGAGTAGAATGCACATAGGAGGGGAGGTAGGGTCTTGTCTTAATCTGTAAGCCCCTTCCAATGTGCTTCGCCCCCATGTGATCCCAGGCCAACTGGCAGAACTAGGTCTTCAGGTCCTTATGGAAGATCAGAAGAGTGGGTGTGGATCTCACCTTGGGGACGTAATGTTCTAAAGAGCAGGAGTCATGGCAGAAAAGACTTGCCTGCTGGGCTCCACCAGCCGAAATTCCTTGACTAATGGGATCTGTAGCATGTATACAGTTATGAGCTGCGCTGGCACAGTGGTTAGAGTGCAGTACTGCAGGCTACTTCTGTTGCATGTCGGCTGCCTGCAATTTGGCAGTTCAAATCTCACCAAGGTTGACTCAGCCTTCCATCCTTTCGGGGTGAATAAAATGAGGACCTAAATTGTTGGGGACAATATGCTGACTCTGTAAACCGCTTAGAGAGGGATGTAAAGCACTGTGAAGTGGTATATAAGTCTTAATGCTATTGTTATGGGGATCTAAGAGAAAGGCACAGTAGCATATGCATGTATATCAGACATGTTCTGTTATTAGATTCAAGTGAGAATATATAAATATCTAAGCTATGCGGCCTAAGACTCCATCCACTGCTGTGAGAGAGCAGTGGAGAGAGCAGTGGAGTTTACTGACTTGGAATTGATTGAATATCCCTTTCCAGACTTTGGACTATCTTGATTACCCCCAGGCCGTTGATTTTCCCCCGATTGATTGATTAATTAATTGATTGATTAGATGTATTCGCCAACAGAACTTCTTATTCTGCGAGACTCCCCCCTCTCGCAGGTGTGGCCCTCCACTTTATCAAGGGCCTACCTTTATGACGGGCTTTGGCACCCCGAGAGGTGGCATGCTGCAAAAAGGGGATTAAGGGGTTTTTTAGGGAAACTTTTTGATAGATTTTTAAGGGATTTTAAGGGGCGGGAGGGTTGTGTGGGTTTGGGGGTTAACCCACGGGGGGAGGGGTCCGGCCCAGCTGTTAGTGGGGCCACGGAGGGTGCAGATTCCGGGGGTAAGAGGGACATCAGAGTCCATTCTGTCGAGGGCTTTTCTATCAATGTGTTGAGTGGGAGGGGCAGATATGGTGGGAGCAGGGGGCCGCATCATGTAGTGGGGGCGCGCACTCGCTATCTTCGAGCGGTGGCACGCCCCGGTCCCCATAGCCCTTCTCGTATCCCAGGCTGTTCAGACTCTCAGGGCCCGAGCCTTCGGCTGCTGTCGTGCAATGCCAGGTCCGTGGTAAATAAAGCCCCCCTCATTTGCGATCTTATTCAGGAGGGGGGAGCGGACCTGGCAGGTATTACGGAGACCTGGTTGGGCCATGAGGGGGGGGTTCCCCTCGTGGATATGTGCCCACCAGGTTTCCGAGCATTCCATCAGCCGAGAGCTCAGGGCAGGGGCGGGGGGGTGGCGGTTATTATAAAGGAAAGTCTTGATCCGAGGGAGACCACTGTTCCACAGATAGCCGGATGTGAGTCCCTTTTTGTGAAGTGGGGTCGTGGAGTACAGATGGGCTTGTTGATCACGTACATGGCTCCCTGCCGCGTGGCAACGGCCCTGCTCGAGCTGCTCAACGTCATAGCTGAGGTGGCGGTTGGTACCCCCAGACTTCTAGTCATGGGGGATTTCAACCTGCCATCTATCGGCGAAACGTCTGAGGTGGCTCGAGAGTTCATGGCTTCCATGACGGCCATGGACCTTACTCAGTTAATTCATGACCCCACTCACATGGGTGGACACACTCTGGACTTAGTTTTTGTCTCTGGTCAGTGGTTGAGTGGCCTTGATACAGGGGATATAGTCATCGAACCCTTGTCATGGTCTGACCACTCGCTCCTTCGACTGGACTTTCTAACCGCTGCACCCCGCCGCAGGGAGGCGGGACCGACCAGGTGGTTCCGCCCCAGGCGCCTGATGGACCCTGATAGGTTCCAGATGGAGCTTGGGCCATTTCCTGAGACTCTGGCTCATGACTCGACTGAGGACCTGGTGGCCGCCTGGGATAGTGCGGCTGCCGGGGCCTTGGACCGTGTCGTGCCTTTGCGGCCTCTGACCCGGCACCGAACTCACCTAGCTCCTTGGTTCTCCGAGGAGCTCAGGGAGATGAAGCGCCGGAAAAGACGCCTGGAGAGTAGTTGGAGGACCAGTCGCTCCGAATCCGACCGAACACTGGTGAGGTCTCATATTAAGACCTACCTAGTGGCGATAAAAGCGGCGAAATCTAGTTATTTTGCCGCTCTTATCGCGTCATCAGATAATCGCCCGGCCGCCCTGTTCAGGGTGACCCGCTCCCTCCTCCATCTGGAAGCGCGGGATGACCCCTTGCAGGGTCGAGCCGAGGATTTTGTGCAGTATCTGTATGACAAAATCGCTCAGATTCGGGAAGGACTGGCCTCTGACTGGGTATGTCCGGATGGGATGACTGAGGCAGGTCTTGAGAGTGTTATCTGGGGGGAGTTCGATCCTGTGGCTCCCGAGGACATGGACAGGGTCCTGGGACGGCTGAACGCGACCACATGTTTATTGGACCCGTGTCCCTCCTGGTTGGTTCTGGCTTCCCGGGAGGTGACACGAGGCTGGCTCCAGAAGATCGTTAACGCTTCTTTGAGTGAGGGGGTCCTGCCGGCCGCTTTGAAAGAAGCGGTTGTGAGGCCCCTCCTCAAGAAGCCCTCTCTGGATCCGGCTGTTTTGGCTAACTATCGTCCAGTCTCCAACCTTCGCTTTGTTGCGAAGGTTGTTGAGAGTGTGGTGGCGCAACAGCTTCCCCGGTACCTGGATGAAGCTGTCTATCTAGACCCGCTCCAGTCCGGCTTCCGGCCTGGGCACAGCACGGAAACGGCATTGGTCGCGTTGGTGGATGATCTCTGGAGGGCTCGGGATAGGGGTTGCTCCTCTATCCTGGTCCTGTTAGACCTCTCAGCGGCTTTTGATACCATCGACCATGGTATCATGTTGCACCGGTTGGCGGGGTTGGGGGTGGGGGGCACCGTTCTGCGGTGGTTCTCCTCCTACCTCTCTGACCGGTCGCAATCTGTGTTGACGGGGGGGCAGCGGTCGACCCCGAGGCACCTTGCTTGTGGGGTGCCACAAGGGTCGGTCCTCTCGCCCCTTCTGTTCAACATTTATGTAAAGCCGCTGGGTGAGATCATCCGTGGCTTTGGGGTGGAGTTCCATCAGTACGCTGATGACACCCAGCTGTACATCTCCACCCCAGGCCACCCCAACGATGCCCTTGAAGTGATGTCCCAGTGCCTGGAGGCCGTGCGGGCCTGGATGGGGAGAAACAGGCTCCGACTCAACCCCTCCAAGACCGAGTGGCTGTGGCTTCCAGCGTCCCGATATAGCCAGCTGACGCCATCGCTGGCTATTGGGGGCGAATCACTCGCCCCCACGGAGAGGGCTCGCAACTTGGGCGTCCTCCTGGACGCACGGCTGTCTTTAGAAGATCATTTGACGGCCGTGGCCAGGGGGGCTTTTTATCAGGTTCGCCTGATACGCCAGCTGCGCCCCTTTCTAGATCGGGACTCTCTACGCACAGTCACTCAGGCACTAGTCATTTCCCGCCTGGACTACTGCAACGCTCTCTACATGGGGCTCCCCCTGGGGTGCACCCGGAGGCTCCAGCTGGTCCAGAACGCAGCCGCGCGGGGGATTATGGGGGCGACGAGGCGCTCCCATGTGACACCTCTCCTGCGCGAGCTGCACTGGCTCCCAGTGGTCTTCCGGGTGCGCTTCAAGGTGTTGGTGACCACCTTTAAAGCGCTCCATGGCTTAGGGCCGGGGTATTTACGAGACCACCTTCTGCCACCAATAGCCTCCCACCGGCCAGTACGCTCGCACAGAGTGGGCCTCCTCAGGGTGCCGTCCGCCAGACAATGTCGGCTGGCGACCCCCAGGGGGAGAGCCTTCTCTGTGGCGGCGCCCACCCTCTGGAACAACCTTCCCCCAGAGTTACGTATAATAACAGACCTCCGGATTTTTCGTCGGGCCCTGAAAACCTATTTATTTCAACAAGCTGGGCTGGCCTGAGTTAAATTTTAAATTGATTTTAAATTGGGTTATCTTAATTTCGGCCAAAACATTTAATTATTTTAATATTGTTCTTAAATTTTGTATGCTTTGTTTTTATCTTGGCTGTGCACCGCCCTGAGTCCTATTGGAGAAGGGCGGTATAGAAATTTAATAAATAAATAAATAAATAAATAAATATTAAGTTAAAAAGTTAATGACAGGTGCTACCAGTACTTGGTTGCTGGCATTCCAAGACACTGTTTTCTCATCCCATCTGGAGATCTGAAGATACATAGCAGATTCCTATAAAAATATAACATTGGCAGAAAATCCAGCAAATGCAAATTTGAAGGTACTTGCAATGCTTATTTAGATTAATTTTTTTTATCTTTGGCTTTCTGACTGCATAATATTTCAATGATATGAAGTGAACATTTAGCCACTTTATTTCTGATTTATTGTACTTCACTATTGAATAAATTTTAGCTCATTGCTCTGATTATGGATATGGAACAGGAAAGGCAACCCATGATCCTAAGCTGTGTTGGGTCTACTATTTTTAATATTTTGAAACTAATGGATATTTTTCGTTTGTAAAAATAATAGAAATGAAGTGGAGTGCTTTTAGGAAGCTAACATTTTAATCTCCCCGCCCCGCCCAAAAATATATTCCCATGGTTCCAAATAATACTGATGAAATTTGACCATTTTGTCCCTGTGATACTTGGCAGCATATGTGTTTGTGTGCTTTGTTAAGTGAAGTCCTCACAGAGGACAAGTACCCCTATTGCTATCCTTAATCCTCCTCAACATTTAAAAAAAATTTTTTTGGGGTGGGGGGAAATTGGCCCTGAGGCTTCCTGTAATGCCAGCATGGCTTCCGTCTGGATGGAGACTTGATACTGCTTAATCCTGATAAAGATTTTGGTAAGAATATCATCATTTTATCTTACTTTCTGAAAATGCCTTTCCTAGATAGGGAAAGAGGGTTACCATTTGCAGAGGACAGTCCTTTATTCACTGTTGTGTTCTATTAAAATCCAGATGTAAAAAAAAAACATAATAGATGCCCATCTATATTTCACATACACACATAACAAGAGAATGTAACTTGATCGTAGTTCCACTCTTCCCTTTGAAAAAAAAAACAAATAATTATTTATAGACATCTGTAGCTATAAATATGAATCAGTTTGTCCTTTTGTCCTCTTTTGGTGATGTGCCTTGCTCTTTTTTTGGCAGAGCTTTACATCTTCCTCATACAGGAGAAAAACAACTCTTACATTTTGCAAATTCTCCTATTTCTTTTTCATTATGTCTTCAGAAACTCTGGGACCTATCAATGGCTAAACAATATAATATGTCATGCCAAAACAGAATAGACTTGAAAATGAAAATGCATTTAACATTTTCCCAAATGTTACATTATATATAATGTTTTACATATAAAGACATCAAAGTACCGAACAGAAAATAAAATCTTGCTGTCATAAGATGTTTGATATGTTTATATTTAGAATATTGTGCACAATTTATTTTGCTCTGCCTCCCTAAAGATTGGTAGGTTTATTATAGAAAGCTTCCTGGGGGGAGGGGGAAAACACAAAGCTTCTTAAAACAAAATTGTAAAAGTTTTCTTTTTTTAGATTATTTTATCTCACCTTGATTGTTTTTTTTTAAATAAATAACTCAAGGTGGCAAGCATGCCTAATGTTCCTTCCTCCTGCTATTTTCTTCACACGACTTCTGTCAGGTAGATTGGGCTGATCGAGAGTGACTGGCCCAAATGACCCAGCCAGCTTTCATGTCTAGGACAAAACTAGAACTACAACATCTCCTGGTTTCCAGTCTGGTGCCTTAGCCACTTTAGTACCTTTTTAAAGTTTAATATAAATAAAAACATAAAGGAAGATGATGACCGAAATACATTGCCTTCAACCTTGTACTTCCAGATGATCCAGAAGGATTCCATGCTCAAGAGATCCAATAGGATACCTTCCCACATCCATTTTTGTCACTGACTATTCTTACTGTATAGAGTTTCATATTCTAGTTTAAAGTTTATCAACTTCATTAGCTTCAAGATGGATGGAGTTCAACTCCAAGCACTCTACCAGCCAGCATATTGAAGCCTACCCATTGTAAAGTTGCTGAGGTTGAGAAACGTTGCTCTAGTTGACTCCAACTGAAATATACCCACTTAGCTGTATTGCTCAAATATACAATATTTAGAATTCTGAATCATGCTGATCCGAAACCCAGTATGATTTTGTAATTTCCCATATCTACTGGTTCAATGGAAGGCTTCTTCTCTGGTAGATACCTTCTTATTGCCTCCTTTGAGGGATAACTATTTGTAGAGAAGCTCCTTCAAATGGGCATTTTGTTGCACCAAGGAAAGAATGGTTTTTCAATAACAACCAATTGTGGAAGTTATCACTGAATATGCAAGTACCATTTCCAGAATTATTTTAATGAGGAAAGAAAATAACCATATGCATGATGAATTCTTCATGGTATGAAGTTATTACAGATACATTCCTAGAAAGGAATCATGACAACTTCGATTTGAGCTACTTGAGTTGGTCCAAAACCCTATCTGTTATTTTAACAGACCAACCCTACATTTTATAGCCGGAAAAAACAAGGGGCTAATATAAATTCCCGATTCTCCAAGTTTTGAACTCTACCATCAGTTAGTTACTAAAAGGTACAAATTGGCAATGTAATAAAAAAATTCAGCATTAAAAATGTAACAGGAGAGATCTTAAAGAAAAATATAGCAGTACTATATTTGCAAGCACAATCATAACACTGACTCAGATGCAAAATCTTATTCTCATTCATCTGGGTGGGAAGATTTAAGTAATTTATTTTAATTCCTTTTAAGATGGAAGAGATATGAAGGTTTTTTGGTGTTCTTGTTCAGGGTTGGGCGATGATATTAAATCCTTGTTCTTAGTATTTCTAAGCCAGCAGAAATGAATATGAGGATGGATCATCTTTTGAACATTCTTAAGGAATTGGTGAGACAGAAATGCTCTTAGAAGCTACCAATATAGCCCTGTACCTACCCTTGTATGATCCCAGACAGCCAACCAATCAAATTTCAGTAGACTGCTTCTGGCAAGAGAAAAGAGAAAGTGAGAGGCTGAAAATTACTGCATTTCTATTTTTGGTCTCTATGAAAATGCCAAAGGCCTTTTCTTCAAGTGAAGGAGCTTGGATGGGAGGAGCATCTCTATGTTTTAAAATAATATAAGAAATATGAGGTTAATTGATGCTTTTGATGACAATATGCCAAAGCCATGTTAGTTGAATATCATTTACAAATACAGTGAAGTGAAGAGTAGTTTTAAAGTATTTGCTTCTCATGCATATTGTCTATGAATGGGGTCCCACATCTTGTTAAACCATGGCTGTTTATCCATGTTTTGCTGCTTAAGCCACAATTGGCTGAGTCCGTACAACAAGCTACCGGTAAGTTTAAACCATGAAAACCACATGTTAGTACAATGTATGAATCCTATACAGTAGCCATTATAGAAGTCCAGAAAAAAAAAAGGTGGCTTGCTCTGACAAAGGAAAAAATGGATTATGGCTGGAAGATTTTATTCTCACTAGTAGAGAGAGTACGGAAAAAGCTCTTGAATTGGTTTAATTCTCCATTCTTCTTCAAGAGGTTTTTTTTACAGCTGAATTCATAGTATTCATTAAGATGCTAGCACTTCTTCTTTGAGTTTGTACTTATCCTGGAAAATAAATTGCTGACTAAAGATATTTTGTTAAGTTTAAATGGCCAAACCTATACCAAAAGAATATGTTCGTTAAATTCCATATAGCCAGCTTGATCTAGGACTAGTTCAAAGATTTTGTCTGTTCTGAGTTATGTGTTTTAAGGTGGGCTATCTGAAAACCAGCTGCTTAGCACCCCACCATAAAATAAACAGTAGAGTGGAGGAACACTTAAATTTCCATGCAGAATTTCCCAGATGGCATCATCTGGAGGGTTGTAAAATTGTTGCCAGTCTGACTTAGTAAAACTAGACTGATTCTGATTCTTTTAAAGGCTTCTTCCAACATCTCTAAGCATACAAATGAACAGAAAAAGTTCTGTGACATTAATGTGTGTACAAAGCTGTCAGATTGAATTCTTATACTACTCAATTGACACTGTCTAAGAAATAACATTCTAACGCCCCCTCCCCCCCCACAGCAACCTAATTGACAAATCAGTCAGGCATGAATAGGAAATACAGAATGTGTACTTCTATTTCTATATGGAAATACTTTTTCTGTTTTTGCAATCAAGAGCATCAGGTGATCTTTGAGGGTTTTTAATGTGTATACTGCAACTGAAATGATTTTCTACTCTGTCAAGGTTTGGGGTTAATATATACATATTTCTTCTCAGCATACATCTGTGATTGTCTCGCAAGAGAGGGAATAACAGCAATAACGTGCAATGAGCTTTTTATTTATATGGATGGAAATTTAATGCTTCATAAATATTTATTTGGTTCTTAATGCTTATGGAAATGCAATACAGAACATAGAGGAAATATGTATCTCAGAAATCCAAAAAGAATTGAGCTAACAAGCTTTAAAAAAAAACAGCTACAATGACAGTATCAGTACCCATGAGGCTGTATGGTTCAATGAGAAAAGTTTGTTTTGTTTTGTTTTATTTCTGGCAAAGGGTAGCTGGCTCATAGATGCATGAATTTCACAATATGAGATTTTACATCTACAAAAAAAACAAAAACAAAAAACCCACTGATGTGTTCTTATCAAAGAACAATTTAAAGATCAAATTAAGCCTGTAATCTTATTAATTAGCAGGGCAACTTTCATGAAATCTACAAATAATTTCTCCTTAATAGTCACAGATGCTCTGGTCAAGAGGAGAGTCATAGATGAAACAGCTTCAGAAAATTGGCCTCTGTTGCAAAAACCTGTCAAATTTGTTTTCATAGGTAGAATCTACATCCAGAAAGTTACCTGCTTGTTTAACAGACCTCTGAAGGCCGACTTAGTGACATTTGAATCTATATTTGACAAAACCCATGGATTGTAAATCCATATCTAAAGTAGATAACATTCTCCCCTTGTTTCATTGCACAACTTTTAATACTTGTTATACAATCTTTTAACAAGGTCTTTATCATGGTTTAGTTCCATGAGTTATAGAGAAGTTGGTCCAGAATTAATGAAGTCTGCCATCTAAGTGTAGCTTCTGTTTGAAATGTTTTCTGCCCCCAATGCAACTACTACACTGTTTCATGCAATGGTTGGCCCTGAATTTTAAGGACTGGGACAAATGTTTATACCTTGATTTACGGTTTGCTTTGCTAACATCATCAGTGGGCAATCTAGCTCTGCTAATGTGTGAAATTGTTTTCTACATTCTACATTCCAGCACAGTGAAAGTTAATCGCTTTCAACCACAAAAATGAAACTAATTGGGCTCTGGTCTCAGGGAGAGCATTCATCTGTAGCCAATACTCTCCGTGATGAGACTGCTCTCCATCCTAGTTTCTTACTGGCTCTTCACATATCCCTGCATTCATGCGGTTGCACAAAGAAGCTTTCTGAGCTCTGTGTTGCTTCTAAAGACCTGGGAAAAGAGATTTTCATCATTAGGATCTCACTAAAAGGAGATGGGAGAGGCAGGGAGAAATGAAGGAGACTTAAACACCCCAAATGACATTGTTAACAACAGAAGGAATTCTCAAAGAAGCAGCTTAGTAATGGAAGTGTTAGCAGAGAGCTGAAGGGACTACTATAATAGAATGAGTAGAGTGCTGTAACAGCTGTTAAGCATGACCAACTGATCCAGAGAAAGACGACTCCTGGTACTCCTAAAGTGTGCAGTTTCTCTACTGCTAAAAGCCTATGGCAGGAGTTCTCAGAACCTGGGCCGCAGAATAGTACCGGTCCGTGGCCTGTTAAGAACTGGGCTTTGTAAGCAGCAGGCGAGTGAGTGAAGCTGCATCTACACATGCACAGGATCTAGGTTGCATGTCACACACACACACACACACACACACACACACAGATCAGCGGAAAATTGTTTTCCATGAAACCCTGTTGCCCAGAAAGGTTGGAAACTGATGGCCTATGGCTTCCTGAGAGAAAGGAAGTCTGTAAAATGTTTGAGAATGAGGTATGGGAGAAGATTCATCAAAGAGGAAACGCACTGGAGGACAAATTGTAACCAATGCATTCAGCAGAATGTAGATATGGCAGAAGATAGATGGAAGAAGGGGTTTAGCTTTCAGAGGGACAAAGAGAAACCTAAACCAGCTGTTAATGTATCTGACTGAAAAAGATAGGCAGCTCGCCACTAAATTCTGTAAACCCTTTTCTTAAATCTAGAGTGAGGTAGCTCTGGTATTTAGTATCACAATGAATGAGGAAGGTTCATTGTGAAAGAGTCACAAAGATAGGAATCTTTGTGACTTTGTGGGAATCTTTGTGAATCTTTCAGTCAGGTCCCTTGAATCAGTGTAAAAAGTGCTCTGCTGTATTTTTCTTCCTAAATTTCTACACCAGTGGTTCACAACCTTTTCTTCACCATGGACCCCTTTTAAATACCATTTGTGGCCACGGTCCATGAACACCAAGACTTAACTCAAGATTTAAATCATAACATTTCTTCAGGCCTCCGCGGACCCCCTGTGATGACATTGCACAAACCACACACACACACACACACACACACACACACACACACACACACACACACACATACACACACACACCCTGGAGATACACAGACCACAGGTTGAGAACCACCATTCTACAACACAACAAAGCAAAAAGGTTAAATATATTTACTACATTTATTTATTTGTTCAACTTGTATGCCGCCTTTCTCCCAAGACTCAAGGCGGCTTACAATGCATTTAAAAACCATATATAAAAACCTTAAAAATTAAAACATTAAAAACAATTAAAACCCATTCACACCATTCATGGCCGGATCTCGCCAGATCACAACAGTGAGATCAAGGGCCCCAGGCCTGCTGGAAAAGCCAGGTCTTCACTGCTTTTCAGAAGGCCAATAGGGTGGGGATGGCCCGGATCTCAGGAGGTAACTGGTTCCAGAGAGCTGGGTCAGCCACAGAGAAGGCCCTCCCCCAAGGTTCCACCAGCTGGCATTGTTTAGCTGACGGGACCTGGAGGAGACCAACTCTGTGGGATCTTACCGGTTGCTGGGAGCTATGCGATAGAAGGCGTTCTCGAAGATAACCTGGCCCTGAGCCTAACATTTGTTAAGCACTCCAGTTTTATGACTCTGAGTGTAACCACTCAAATCTATGACATCTGGGGGTGTACAACAAAGTGAAACCTAAAATACTGTAATACATGAAGAAAATAAGAGACAAAAATTTCAGAAAATTATACATTCATAACAGCACACCTCTGTGCCAATCAGCTAGAGTCAAAGCTTTTTGAAATGAGAAGCTTTTTGTGCTCTTTCTCAATACAAGAAGGAAAATGCCATCTAGGGTAACATATTTCATTATTTGAAGCCACCACACAGAAGGCCCCATTGCCTCATCCCAATCCCATACACTTCCTTAGGCAGAGAAGGAACTCTAAGCAAGCCTTTATTTTTACCTTTGAAAATGGCCCCTTTTTATAGATTTCAAAGAGGTCTCTCTCTCTTTTTTCCTCTTTCAAAGAAGCCAGAAAGGTATCGTATTTTATATCAACAGAGAATTCATAAATAAAGTACATTTTCTTTGCTTCTTTGCAACATTGCCATGCTTGTGATGACTTTTTTTTTTTTTTTACTTTCCAGGGCTGAACTGCTATAGGTCCACTAAAAAAAAAAAAGAGGAATTCATAAAAGTGTTCCTCATTTGAGTTTTTCACTAAGTTCTATGATATTTGTACCAAATCTCTATTAATATGATTTTGAGAATATTCATATTTTTCTTTAAACGTTTAAATTGTTCACCGACCTTAATTAATAAAATCTGTCTCTAAAAATCATAGACTATCATGATAAATATAAGCAAAATTCATGTAAATGATTGTAAAGGATCATTACTTCTCCCAAGAAAACACCTTTCAAAAGTTTAGAGAGGGTGTAAAAGCTTTCTATGATGCAGTCATTCTAGTATATATCTTTTTCATCTTCTTCAACATGCTTCTTTTTTATTTTATTTAGACAATTAATTCACTTTTTAATTATGTCTCCCCTGACATTCATGGGCCATAGAACAAACCCTCAGAGTCTGACAGAATTTCTGATTCTCTTTGTAGAGTTTGCACAGAGAACAGGTTGCTATTTATTTTTTATGTTAAAGTATAGTGCATTCTACTCTCTTCTAGAAGTGAGTTCTCTGTGCTTCTTCTCATATGGTTAAAACTTCATAATGTGGAAAACAAAAGCTGCAGTTTCTATGGAGTATTAAACATGTAGCATGCTGTTTTCTGCCTGAAAATAAGCTGAGCCTCTTGAGACTGAAATATGGTTTAGTACTGGAAGTCCTTCGTTCTGAAAATTGGATTCACCCAAGCATCAACATGATAATAATGCAGCAAAGATCATGTGAACTGCCACTCTGACAGTACAATACCAGGTTTTGAGGCTGAACAAGGCATTCGGCTTTTGCACTTGAAGATTAGCATTCTTATGTAGTATTTTTTTATTTACCTCACACAGTTTTGGGAGAAGGAGTAGAATGTGGGAAATGTGGGAAAGATAGAGGAGGAGAGAATGAGGCACCTTCTGGCAGAACAGCAGAAAACAGTACATTGGAGGAGGTTATAATCATGGATATTCCACCTTGCCTATTGTTAGTCCTACAATATGTTAAATTTGAAAGCCAGTTCTTTCTCAGCCTGTGGTGCAGGGGTGAAATGCTCCCGGTTCAGACCGTATCACTCGATCCGGTAGCGATGGTGGCGGGTGGTTCAGAGAACCGGTAGCAAAAATCCCTGTGCCTCTCCCATGCCCAGCTGAGCCGCGCGATCATCAGAGGCTGTTTTTTTTACTTTTAAAAGCATTTTTTCTACAACCTCTTCGGCGGAAAAAATGCTTTTACAAGTTAAAAAAAAAGCCTCTGATGATCGCGCGGTTCAGCTGGAATCATCAGAGGCTTTTAAAAGCATTTTTTTTACATCTTCTTCGGCCGAAAAGGTTATAGAAAAAATGCTTTTAAAAGTAAAAAAAAAAAAAGTTGGCTACACCCACCCAGTCAATTACCTCACCACCACCAAGCCACGCCCACAGAACAGGTAGTAGCAAATTTTACATTTCACCACTGCTGTGGTGGTTTCCATCAGTGACTGGTGTTTTAGCACCAAGCCAGAAAAAGAGACAAAGCTGGTTGTAATGGCCATAATGGGAATTATAATTCCATGCTCTCATCAGGGAAAAATATGCTGAAGAAGTTAATTTCTAATGTCCTTCCTCCCCTATCTCAAAGAAAAGTTTCCTTCCTATTTTTTTTAAAAATCTTCACAACCAGAAAGTATGGAAATAACCAAATGTTTTTCAAGAAATTGTTAAAAAGCTCAGGGGAAAATTACCCTAGAGCAGGGCTGTTAAACTCGTGGTCTGCAGGCTGGATGCATCATGCGCTGGCCATGCCCATGCCCAGTTTAGCAAAGGGAAAAAAGTTGTGCTATGTCACGTGATGATACAAGTTTGACACCTCTGCCCTAGAGTGTATCCTTACCATTGAAATATTGCACTAACTCTAATAATATGGTAAAGTACAGAACATCTCTGCTTCTTAACTAAAGGAGCAAAGTGTTGCTTAACTGTTGCTGAGAAGAACTTAATTATGGCCTGTGTATTACAATGCAAATTTGAAGAACTGTTTTGGACATACCATAGACTAGAACCTAATTTACGACTAGTCTAATATGTCCTTTGAACATTTTCTCATTATAAACTAAGGCATTGATAGGGGTTCTCTCTCTCTTTGAGTCAAATTTTAATGCTGGGACGTTCCCAAGCAGAGACATACTATTATCTGCTTATTTGAAAGCATGCTAATATTTATCATTTATTCTTTGAGACTTAATAGTAAAATGAAAAATAATGGCATACTTTCATACTTTGGATTCATTAATCCATACTGGTTACTCTGATTTATTATGTATAGCAAAGAAAAGCAATTTCTTTCTATATGTATATATTTGGGGTGTATATCTTTTTTCCCCTAGGCCTTTTACAGAGACAGGCATATAGCAGTGATATAGTGAGATTGTAAGATGGGCCGGAGGCAAAATTTTCAATTCTTTCTCTGTATTTTAGAGACTGGAATTTTTAAAACTCAAAACCAGATGAAAATATCACCAAATCTTAAATTCCATATTAAGTATTCTGATTTGGGTTAAAATCAATATGTGTTCTGTGAGCCTTAATTTATACTATGCTTGTTTTTACTCAAATGCAATATGGGTGTTTTTCTTTATTCAGTCCCTTTGTTTCTTTCACTTTCTCTTTCATTGAAAAGAATCAACACTGCAGGGAACTTAAAGTGTTGATCATTCTGAAAAATATTCACTCTTAAAAGAGCAATTGAATGCTTTGAAAGTGGTGCAATGTATTTAGAATAAACTAGTTTTTGCTGCACTACAACTTTTGTGGGAAAATCTTGACAGTCAAATAATATCTCAAAGCTGTGGGGGCAGAAGTTCCTGCATAATTTAAAATAACAATGGCTCTTTAATCAGATGAAAACAAAGAGAATAAAAGCTGTACAGGCCTTTTGAGGGCAGTATTGAAGAACTTTAATTTTGTTCCTTATTTTCTTATAAATTGTCTATGAGATCTAATAATTTACCTTGGACAAAATGGGGATAATTAGTGCTTTGGCTATTTCAGAACATTATTTTAGTTAGATTAGTACTAAGGGCCTTTATGGTATATTTTATTTTCTACTGGAAGAGGAGTTAGTTGAATTAGGTAACCGAACTGCATTTTTTGGTTTAATACAACTATTTCACAATTGCAACTGTTTCCATTTAATGATGGGATATAAATAAAATCATGCAGAGAATTTTCAAGAATGCACACACACACACATATCACAGTATTTCTTTTTAGGGTAAACAATATCATATAAAGCTCAGGAAAAAAAACAAAGGAATAATAAGCAAAAGAAATTAAAGTAGGAGATGGGGGGGGGAGAAGAAATTAACTAAATCCAGTTTGCTTCAACATCACTGTAAGGGTAAAGGTCAGGGAGTGGATTTTACTCTGCTTGTCATAGCCAACTATAGGGAGCAGTGCTCATCTCCCTATCAAGGCCATTGAGCCAGCTCTGTCTGAAGGCATTTCTGTGGTCATGTGGCCAGCATGACATCACAGAATGCTGTTACCTTCCCCACTTCACCTTGAAGTGGTACATATTTATCTACTTGCATTTGCATGCTTTCGAACTGCTAGATTGGCAGGAGCTGGGGCAAGGATGGGAGCTCACCCCGTCATGTGGTGCTCAGGTCTCGAACCCGAACTGTCAACTTTCCAGCTAACAAGCCAAGCATCTTAACCACTGAGCCACCGCATTGCCCCTCAACATCACTGTATTTTCCATAATTGTTTATCATCGCAAATCATTTTTGCTTCTACCAGATCCATTCTGAGTTCTTTTGCTCTTGTTTTAAGGAACCCATCAACTCCATCTAACAATGATTTCTGCTTCCTGTAATCCATTCACTCTTCTTTTATATATTTCCTTTTCTGGTCAGTCTTCATTTATTCTCCATTTTCATTAGCAAATCACTTTAACATATTTCTATCCTAGGGATCACTCACTTTTATATTTAAAGCAAAATGGGAAGAAGCATTTAGCTTATTTAGGCAAAAATTCATTCCCCATAACAAATCACATGCTACCATATCCATTATTTTTCTACAATATTTGCAAGACTTTAAATTTGCTGCCTTCCATTTTCCCATTTAAAATAAATATTCTATTAACATACAAAACGTCGCCTACTTGCCCTAATTTGTCATCATTTATTTATGACCTGCATTCATATACTGTATTTTCTCTGCCCATTACCATTATATTGCCTTTAATATATTAATTTTCAGATTCATATTCCAACAACTTATATACAGGACAAGATTCTGTATTTTGAGTGTAGATGATTTTCCAATTTGCCATTATCCTACATCCATTTATAAGTGGCCAAAAGGTATACATGTAGATAGGAGTACTGAATACTGATCTGAGTATTGAATACAATTCAGGTTGTTGTTTTGAAAAAACAACCCACTTCAATTTGAACTGGAACTGCTGTGATTCAGAGGTTTCTCTGAAGTGAATAATGTGCCTCCTATTGACTAATATGAGAGAAATATTAATGGCTGTTTTCTTTTTCTTTTTCCACACTAGACAATTATGAGGGGATTAAGAGTGCCTAATTAGAAATTCACTGAAGCATCAGAAGCATGAAAATAGCAAAATAAAAATATGTAGGTTTCCTATCAGTAATATACAATCAGTAAACATTTGTATGTACATATTGTTCTAAATTTACAGCTTATTCTCTAGACACTCACAGGTTCTCTCTCTCTTTCTTTTTAAAATCTCAGTCCAATTATAGATCCAGCAAATCCTAAATTCCTCCACTTTATCTGGATTAAATTTTGTTTATTCAAAGCACCCCCTTTTTTGGGGGGGTGGGGTAGACAGAATAAACTTTTTAAACCTACTATTTTCCATTTATGTCTACCCATTGTTCTACCTTTAGAAATACAGATATAGGCTGGTTCTGACATAGTCATTCCTGCATGCCATCCAACTAGAGATTCTAGTATTTAAGTAATTATACAGCCTTGGCAGCCCTAATACATTTCCAAGGCATTGTTGAAGACTCTGAAACACATGTTCAGCAGCCAAGATACCCTTAGGCAGGATGGTCTCCATATATCAGTTGGCAATTGCCTTATTTTCTCTGCCATTATGCTAGTAAGATGAAATGGCTGACCTGAATTTTGTGCTGTATATCACAAATCTAGTAATAGACCTGTGAGGAATGGCAGGTATCAAGAGATTTGAAAAGTGAGGAAGAATTTCCTTACGACAATACCTACACCTTTGTCTTATGAGCTGATTTACAAAATGTTGACTTTCTATGGCTTTTAACAAATGGCTATTCCGGATGGCACTTTTTATCTCAAACCCTCGAGCTCTGACTGAGTGATAAACAGTTGTAACTCACTCCAGTGGCAACAACAAATGTTAGTGCCATATACTTAGCGAACCACAGAATGGTCTTATTCTCCTCATGAGAGGAAAAAGAAGTCTGCATTTTCTAACAGAATAGAGTTCATTTGAGGACATCTGCAATTTTTTTTTCTTTCAGAGAACTTGTGTGTCTTTCCACTCCACCAGTACAGCAATTCTGAACTGCAAAGTGGAACATTAAAAGGGAAAGGAAAATACAACGTTGCACAAAAAATAAGAAGGGTATATTTACTTCTCAGGATGGGCAGCACTTAAAGATGAAAGTGAGATGAAAAAACAAGGTCACCCTGAGACTAATAGATGACTTGTATACAACCTTACTGAAATCTATAAATGTAAATGTAATAACTTAAGAAATGAATATTTTTACAGTTGCTGAAATAATTGGGGCCTTGATTTATATAGGGGGAAAACCCTGCTTATTAGCATTTGTAGATTTTTTTCACCCAGGTGTGTTGTTCTCCTTCCTTCCTTCCTTCCTTCCTTCCTTCCTTCCTTCCTTCCTTCCTTCCTTCCTTCCTTCCCTCCCTCCCTCCGTCCCTCCCTCCCTCCCTTCCTTCCTTCCCTCTTTCCTTCCTCCCTCCCTCCCTCCCTTCTGCCTTTTTTATTTATATAGACACCCATCTCACTTTAGAGAGGTGCCTTCCAGAGGAAAAAATCATGAACACTTGTGATTTGTTTGCCATTGTTCTGAGTTGATATTTTTTTCTACTGGCAACTTGGTCAATCTATAAAGCCAGAATAAATACAGCACTCATACTACAGTGATTATTGCGGTAGAAAAATGTGTTGGTGAGCTATTTCAGCGGCTATTAAGATTTTACTGCTCATGTTTTACAGCAGGGTGTGGAGGGTATAACTTTTCCCAAGTGACTGAGGTACAATTTCCAGTAACTCATTACTGGTCTTGCTAGCCGAGACTTCTGAAAATTGTGCTACCATCACTTTCAAGTGTAGGATGGATGGATGGATGGTTATATATTTGTAAAAGCTAAACAGAAAAATGGATGGGAAATCTCAGAGGGAAAATGTCAGCTCCACTGGATGGACCAAACCAAGAAACCAATTCAGCAGGAAGGCTAAAAGTACTTGTTTTTAAAATGGCTATAATAACAGAATGCTGCAGAATGCTGAATCTTTCTTATAATCTAGTAAATTAGGGAGGTGCCTGCCTAAACTGCTTCCTTGGGTTACCTCATTGCTCTGAATTTAAAAATATGTTTTAATTTATTTTGCTTATCTCCATCAAGGAAATCCTCTTCCTTAATCTTTACAGAAAAACATCTAAATTGCTTTGCTATCCATCACTGGGCTATTATCACTGGGTTGTTGTCTCTTTCAGTGGGCTTGATCGACTTGACCATCCGCAGGTGACATTAAGTAGCAACTAAAATCATTTCAGTAAACAGCAACAAGAATCCTTAGTTGTTTGATACCTATGAACTTAAGTCAGATGTGTCTAGCCTGAAACTCAACTTTTAATGTAACAAAAGGCCAAAATCACAAAGGGCACAGAGAATAATCATATCAAATTGCATTAAATTAAATATAAATTACATTTAAATTAACTAAATTTAATCCTAGTTTTTCCCATACATTACTTGATCCTGGCTGCATATATTTTTTGGAGTATGGATCCTGGCACACCACTTAAAGGCCAGATGAAGCCCATACTTATTTCTGCTACCACCAACAAAAGGACCACCCGGATTTAAATCTACCAACATGAAAAAAGAGTAGTACAGTACAGCAGTGGTGAAATCTGAACCGGTTTACTACTGGTTCACTGGCTGCGCATGCGCAGTGTGCACCATGCACCAAATGCGTGGTGCACACGTGCAGTGCACACCAAAAGGAGGCATGCAGTAAGTAAAACAGTGTGTGTGTGTGGGGGGGGGTGATCACCTGTGGTATTTTTTTTTATTTTTAATAGCATTGCTTTTAAAAGTAAAAAAAAAAAAAAGCCTCTGACGATCACGCTGATCAGCTGTGATCGTCAGAGGCTTTTTTTTAACCTTTTAAAAGCATTTTTTCTACAACCTCTTCGAGAAGTTGTAAAAAAAAATGCTTTTAAAAGGCTCTGATGATCCCAGCTGAGTTGCCTGATCATCAGAGGCTTTTTTTTTTTTACTTTTAAAAGTATTTTTTCTATAACCTCTCTGATGATTGCACGACTCAGCTGGGCATGGGCAGGGGGTGGGCAGAGATTTTTGCTACCAGTTCTCCAAACCACCCGCTGCCATCGCTCAGGCGATCCGGTCTGAACAGGGAGCATTTTACCCCTGCAGTACAGGTAGTCCTTGACATACAACAGTTCATTTACTGACTGTTCAAAGTTATAACGGTACTGCAAAAATGACTTGTGACTGTTTTTCACACTTATGACCATTGTAGCATCTCCATGGTCATGTGATCGAAATTCAGATGCTTGGCAACTGACTTGTAGTTATGACAGTTGTGGTCACCTTTTGCAATCTTCTGACAAGCAAAGTCAATGGGGAAGCCAGATTCACTTTACAACCGTGTTATTAACTTAACAACTACAGTGATTCATTTAAGAACTCTGGCCAGTAAGGTCATAAAATGAGGCAAAACTCACTTAACAACTGTCTCATTTAGAACAGAAATTTTGGGCTCAATTGTTGTTGTAAGTCAAGGACTATCTGTAGTTACCAAAACTTTGAGCTAGGGAATCAGATCATGAATTTGTATGAAGCTGCTAAAATCATATTTAATATTTCCAAAGTTTGGGCTAGCATCTTCATTCTCTCCCATTGTAACATTCTTCCTGATGTGATGGAAGATGAGATGATATGAAAAGAAAGATCAGCTTTGCTAGTCTGCTCTATTTCTAAAGGCACCGGCTTTGCTCTGTGCCATCAAAAATAGACATTTTCTCTGTGTTCACAGAGAATTAGGGCAATTCCATGCCACAATTTAAGTGACTTGCCTCCTTTGCTATTCCTATGTGTTTCTTAACTCAACTTCTAGTTCATTTTAGGAGGGTGAAATGGAACTGGCCTGGTGCTCAGACTACAACTACTGCAAGACCTTATTGATTGGTCTTCTGCTTCTTGACCTTCCCACCCATGCCCTTTTCTCTTTAAGGGTTTCTTCTTTCTCACTAGTATCCATGCCTTGCCCTTGCTTTTTCAGATGTTTGCATACATGGATGCCTTCACCCCCTTCCCACATTATCTCTCTTGACACCAAGAAAGATTCATTCTTTTTTTTTCCTCGTGGAAGTATCACAGTTCCAATGCTACAATAATCAAAGCTCAATAATCAAATCAAATCAAAGGGAACAGATTGCACTGATGATGTTGCCTAGTTTGGTAATGAAATGTGTGCAAGAAGACAATCAAACTCAGAGAGCACCAAGGACCGCACAGATTGTTCTTTTGTTTCAATGTTGCTTTGGAGGAGCTTTTAAATGAGGAAGAACTTTTCAGTTTTGTAGAAATAAAATAATAATGTGTCTGCATTACAACTTAAAAGTGTTTACTAAAATGAAGGCAACCTTTGTAGTATTGTGAGCAGGTAACTGAAAAGTAAAAGGAATGTACTTTATTCAATCTGTGGAAAAATGGGTGATGTAAGAATTGAGTGATTAAGGACAGGCCATAGCCTTAAGGATTTTTTTTGCTGGGTCAACCATAACATTATTTAAAAAAATATAGAGGCGAGAGCAGCCTAGTGTGAAATGGTTGTGCTAGAGGGGAGAACATGTACCAGACAGTGCAGCCATTGTAGATGGGATTGCTGCTGGAATATAATGAAATGTTGGAGACCAACAACTCTGAAGGTCTTAAAATGGATTGGGCCAAAACAAAGCAGTATGAATTGGAGCTAGAAAACACAAGAATGTAATGCATTTCCAATGTGCTAGGAATGGAAGGAGGACAGTGTCATTAACTCCTGCCCTCAGAAGTTAGTGAGTGGCCTGTCCTGGCGATGGGCCATGCTGAAAGTGCAGGTCTGCCCTAAGAGAGCATAGCTTTCCATGCTCATGAAGGGCAGAATGCATTTGCTAATTGATGTTCACTGCCCAGTGAAACTGACTGCTCCTTTTGCAGTACAGAATGTTATGAAGCGAGGAAGTTATTTATTCACGAAGGAGAAGGATTGCTCTGTGCAGTCTCTTATGATGGTTGCATGGGGTAGGGTGCAATAATGTGTGGGAAAATATTTTCTTAGCCGTTTGCAGGTCTGAAGGAACACACTTGCAAAATTTCTCCATGTCTTGTTTCAAAGGCTCTGCATTCTCAGGTGGAGTACAACTTTGAAGTCCAGTGTTAGTTGTTGTTACTCATGAGTCAGTTCCCCGCCTCTTTGTCTTCAAGGGATTTTTCCACAACTCTGTCCCCAAATATTAGAAATCAGCCATTGATAGGCTTATTGCCAAACCTGAGGCAGCTTTTCAGTCTAGTGATCAGCACTTCAGAGATGGAGAGGATGAGATAACTATCCTGAGGCAACGATGAGTAGTCGTTCTTTTACTGTACAGTGACCTAGTAGCAATGTGTCAAGTAAATATAATTAATACCCGTGTTTCCCCGAAAATAAGACCAGGCTTATTTTTGGGGTGTGTGTGGAAAACAAGCACTAGGGCTTATTTTTGGGAGTGTCTTACTTTTTTTCCCCCATGTATGGCAAGCCCACTTCTTCTGCTTGCTTGCGGCAGGGCAGGAGGGTGCATGGCATGCCAATGCCGCTGCCATGAGGTTGGGGGTGGAGCTGCCCCACGCGACCCACCCTGGCTTACCTCAGGGTCCCTGCAGCCAGACAATCCATGTCCCAACACCTGCCTCACCTCGTGGCCATGGCACCAACACGCTGCTTGGCCTCCTGCTCTGTTGTGGCCTCAAGCAAGCAGAAGAAGTGGGCCAGCAACCACGAAGGCTCCTGCTACACATGGGTGCAGGTGCTGATTAATTTTTCTTAATTTTTTTTCTCTAACAATTTGTATTATTCATTGTTTATTTGTATTGTTTTATCTTGGTAAAATTTTCTTAATAACATGATCGCAATTCATTTATGATTAAAGCTATTTTTTTCACTGCTTTTGTTGCTGCTGCTATTGTTTGGCCACTCATTCTGTAAATGACAAAAGCTACCATAAATACAAATGTCAAGATCACCTAAACATTTTAACTTGGTTAACTTAATCCTGCATGATCTGAAGATCAGATTATCAAGGGAACAAAGGCAAGGGGTGATACTTATTTCCTTCATAATGGAGAAACCTAAAAGAGGACACAAAAACTTGAGAATGGTATCTTGAAACTGGTATCTGAATGAGAAACAAGAAAACAAGAAACAACTACAATAGCAGAATAACTTCATATATATGCTAATTGGGTTTGTCTGAGAGTGACTGCCCAGACAAGAAAACATACACTTGTAGTGGATAATGAAATGAAAACAACTATTCAGTGTGCCATGGCAATGAAGACGGAAATGCCCATTTTATGGTTTATGAGAAAAAGTAGTGAGAGCTTCCAGTGTCATAATGTGTTTACACAAATCACAGTGAATACAATCACATTGAGTACATTATAGTTCACTCAGCCCATCTCTTCATAGCAACTGGTCAAAGTACAGAGCAAATAAACTAAGAAAAAGTTAAACTGTTTGGGTTCTCTTTAGCTTAGAATAATAATTGTAACTCTATATTGGCTTATTTCAAGAAGTGAGTCCTATTGAATTCAGATTTTTCCCCCCCAAAATAAGTTTCCACATGCTTTTAGTGTGGTCAAGATAAGATGCTCTTTTCTAAACATGAATTGTGTGGAAAAATAGATTCACTTATTGTCCATTTACAAAAGACTAAAAGCCCAGGGTCACTGGGTGTCAAATGTCAATACAACATGTTAATCTAAATATCAGACTGACTGATTATTTGAGGTATGGATATGGATGAAACTGTCTTTCAACCTCATTGATTCGGGTCTTGAGGGGAACATGAAATCAACCTAAACTTTGTATATGGCTTTATCCAAAGTATCATTTAATATTTTGAACTGTTCGGATAAATTGATACTTTTCACAGAAGGCAGTATATGAAACTTAGTAAAATGAGATAGTAAAATCTATTAAAATATAGCCCCAAGAGTTATTTCATTTTTTTTTGTTTTACCACTCTTTTTTACTGGATCATTAACTTTAAAGGACAATGGGATTCCTGTTGTTTGAGCATCAAATCTAATCAGCATAAGGCTCATAAAGTTATTGCCTTCTCCTAGCTTGACTGGTAGTAACAATTGAATATGGAAAGATTATCTCTTCATCTTGAAAGTATTGTTCAGGGATTAGCAGTATTAAACTGCTTCTGCAGCTGTTATTTTTAGCTACCCATAGTAAACCCAAAGGTGCTTTTTTCAAGAGGCAACTGGACTTTCTGTTTTTTTCTTTAAAGATGTTTCACTTCTCATCCAAAAATCTCCTTTGGGACAACCATGACCTGGATGACTGAGAATCTCCAAAGACATTTACCCATAGTAATTTTTCCCATTTTAGGAATTCTAATTTATTTGACTCTAATATGCAGTAAATAGTATTGCATGTCCAATGGCAGGTTTTGTGTAGAACATAGAGGGAATGACCTTCAAGGATAGGAGGAAGCATCACTATCAAGTCAGATAAGCAGGGCTTCAGCCTCATCCAAGAAACTAGTTTGAGAAAACCTCTCAGACAAGCTCTCCCTAGTTCATAGGGAGGGAGAGGGAAAGCACTAAGACTTACTATAATAAAAGCTGTTATAATAAAAGCAGGCCCAGCCTCTATATGACATGATTTCTGAGTCTGGCCTAAGTTATAGGTTGCCACTTTGTTTGTTCCTATTAACCTATAACCTGCTCTTCCCAATGAAAAATAGGATATAAGTGCTTTAAATAAATAATAAGCCAATTAAGACCTTGTAAACAGGATCTGGTTTTCACGTTGTTGCACGTAGTAATGAAAAGAAGCCTATAGTGGAATTATTTCCCTTCAGGTTGTTGTTCAGCTTTTTCAAAGAATATAGTTGCTTTCATTTTTTTTAGTATGGTAATAAGGTCTTTGGCAAAACAAGGGTAGGGAGCATGAATACTATTTAAAAATAGGCCTGACAGCATGTTACTAACATGGAAGCATTTTATCATGGAAATTTTTGATAAATGGGGAGAGTCCTACTCATTTAACTACTGTTTGCACTTCCAATGTCTATGATTTGCAGTTAAATTGACCCTTTTCATACATTATCCTTCATTATTTCTTTTGCTTTATTCCCTTCCTTGAAGTTTACTTAATATGCGATCCTAGTTAACTCACTTGTTATCTTATAATGAGGTTGTCATGGCATAAGTGAAGAATTTCTCATAGCAACAGTAGTAAGAAAGGGAAAAAATATCAGTCACATGAAATTCAAGTCATCTAGAAACAAGGGGCTAAAATATACAAATTTATCTCAAAGTATTCTTTGAGTTTGTTGGGTTTCCCCTCCTATCCTCTCAAATAAGTGTGTGGAGAGTTGCAGCTTATGCAAGATCATCACAGATTTTCTGAATTTTACATCCATTAAAAAAAATCCCAAACAGCTTGCATTGTCATTGTTCTGAAAAACATTCTTTGTAATCTTTACTGTTATTATTTTACTCTCATGAGCTATATGTGGCTGTCTTGTTCTGCCTATGGAGGCTTTTTGCTTAGAATGGTTTTCAATGTGACTTTAAAGTTGTGATGAGGACTATGCATGCAGATGGAGGTGGTTCCACTTAACTTTGGCAGTATATGTATTGAGCAAACATTTAGAGCAGGGGTCCCCAACTCTGGTCCATGGACTGGCACTAGTTTGCAGCAGGCCAGAAACTGGGCCACGCAAAGAAGCAAAGCCCCATCCATGGGATGCAGACAGCCCACAAAACTGCACCTACTCCAGTCTGCAGAAAACCCTCTCTCCACAGAACTGGTCCCTGGTGCCCAAAAGGTTGGAGGCTGCTGATTTAGAGTATCTCTAGTTGATCAGGAATTAAAATGCTCACTCTCCAAATCTATTCCCAACCTTTCTGCACCTTCTACATTGTGTACTTGAAGGCTCAATCCACTTTGTAAGAATCAAATGTACGCAGTCCATACAGGGCCTTCAGTTTGGATTAAAACTTCTTGGCCTTTTCAAACTCCAATAGTTTTAGTTGGTTTTGCTGGGGAAAAAGCCTCCATTAACTTTCATTTGGATATCTTTTTTTTTTTTTAATTGATAGAACTGTGGCGGCATTACAAAAGACAAACACCTATACTGAGAAATATTAAACTTTCCTGTGTTCAGTGATCCCGATGTGGATCAAAGCCTGTTTGTTTAGTTTGGTAATATGTTTTATATCCTGCCTTTCTTTGAAAGATTCAAGGAGTTCATGTAGCATTATTTTCCTGAGACTGGACAGTCACTTGTCTGGAATGGTATTAGGGTCTCCTGCTTGTGCAGGGGGTTGGATTAGAAGACCTCTAAGGTCCCTTTCAACTCTGCTATTCCTCCATTTTTCCCCCCAGCACTTATCCTACAAAGTAAGTTAAACTGAAGGTGACTGGTCCAAACTCCTTCAGGGAATTTTCAATGCTGAAGGATCCAAGTCTTAGTTCTCTGCCTGGAACACGGCTTTCAAAGACCTATGTTGTAATGTTTTGGTAATAGCCTATATTTTTATGCTTTTGATATTGTGAGCCACTTAGAGGTTGAGATGTGTATCTATATAAACCCCCAAAATTCCATGATCAATTAAAACAGAAAATTATAGAATGCCCATTTACCCGAGAGTAAATCTGTTAAACTCAGTGGAAGATTTTAGTGCAAAATAAGCGAGACACACTGGTAAAAGCCAGCCCCTTCTGATGAAGTTGATTGGCTTGTATTTGTGTGATATTTTAGTTTTCCTGCATCTGAACTTTTGGTTTAGAACATTTCTAGAAATGACCCTATATCAAGGGCAGGTTCCGGTTTTGTAAGGGTTTGTGGTTCGTTATGCAGAAGAAAAATGGTGGAATAAATTACACAAAGCCACAAAGAAATAAGCTGGCATAGAAAAAGTAAACATTCAGGTCAGTGCTGATGAGCATTAGTTTGGCACCCATTCATTGATTGTCAAGAGACCGAAAACTGCTTGATTGTGCAGAAACCTTGAGCCCATGTTCAGAGTTGAGTTGCACTGTTGAGTTCTATTTGCAAGACCAGCTCAGAAGTGCAAGATTCCATTAGCACAAAAGACATCAAAGTTAGAGTTTTATAGCTGGCCGTATTAAAGAATTTGACAGCTGGGAAAATAAATGAAGCCCAACATAGTGTTAGCCTTGCCACCCCGACATTGCCCTGATAGCCAGTTTAATGAGGTGCTAAAATGCATTGGCTGGCTACTCATGTCTGTGTCAGAGAACCCGGCCACACCTTCAGTCCCTTCAGTGATTCACCAGCATCCTGTAATGTTAGTGACAAATCCAGAAGCAGCTGGAGTACCATCAAATCTGCAAAGCTCTGATTCAACTTGCTATTCCCCACTTTCAGTTCATGAATCAATGGGGTGATTTGATCAAAGCTTAGTCAAATCAAAGGCTCCTTTTCAAGTGTTTATAGTTCTGTTGTGTAGTCTACAGAGTTTTGCTGTAGGAAATCATTTCCCTCCCTCCCTCCCACTTTTGGGTGATGTGGGAGCTTATGCTCTGATTATACATAGATCACTTACTTGGCCTACATAAGCAGTGATGTGTGTAGCTCCCTCTTTATATTATTTATGAAATCTGAAAGTTTCATAGATCTACAGCAACAGTGACCCAAACAAAAAAGAATCTTAGTCAAATTGTTTTGTTTATCTTTGACCTAAAAGAATTTAGTCACTGAATAGAAAAAGCTGTTACTGTACATGTGACTGTCATTGTCTAGTTTGACAATGCTTGGTAAAGAGAACTAAATAAAAATATGTAATTTAGCATGTGGAAATCTAATAAGATAAAGGAAGCGATACAAGAACATACATGGAAATCATATGCTGCATGGTTGAATCTATGATATGCAGCTAAAATATTTTATAGTGAAAGAAAGAGGAAAACACTGTTTCACCATTATGTTTATCTCACCAAAAAGAAACAGAACAAAACTGAACCATGAAACAAATGCCAGAAATGCCAGAATAAACTACTTGCACAATGAAGTTTTGTGAGACTTTGGCTCCCTGTGTATTCATTCAATTCATTCAGTATTCAATTCATTCAGACCTTTGTTCCATTGGCTGTCTTTATTAACAGCACTCCCTGTTGCAAGATTTACATGACTCCCTTTCTCAAAACATTGGAAGAGTGTGACACACTGTCAGCCTTGCTTCTGCTGGGCATCTTCACATTGGGGAGCAGCCTCCTATTGAGGAAGTCCATTTTCATCTCACATCCCCGAGAGCTAATTGGAGGCTTTGGGGAATTCGTGCTGCCTCACTGAGAAAAGTCTCTTTCTCCAGAAAGATAGTGCTCTCTGGCATCCTCCCAATCGGCTGGAGAACGCCTCCTTTTCTTCTGCTGAAAGTAACTTCCAAGTGCACTAATGCTTTCCCAGAACTGCCAATCAGCAGTTAGTGAAGTGCTGGCGAGGGAGGACGGTTATCTGCACCACAGCTACAATCATTGGGGACAAAATCAGACCCTGCATTCAGCAGAATCAGAAGGTAATCATTTGATACTAGGTGAAATAAAATCAGACTGAAAGACCAATAATGAAGCTAAAGAGGCATGACAAGACAGCGATGCTTACGAAAAAACTGTACGCCATTAAAAAAAAAAAGCTTGCAAAATGCAATGTAGCAAGATATTATCCCAGATGACATAAGCATTACACAATTACACAAAGAAACAGGTAATAACAGATAATTCTGTTATCAGATTAGCATTATTTTGTTACTCTGTTAAAAGATTATCTATCTATTATTTATTAATTAAATTTTTCATCCTCTGTGAGTTAGATGGGCAGCTTCAAAATTTGATAAACAAACAAATAAATGCTGTCCATCTCACTTTGAAAAGCAACTCTGGGTGGCTTCCAATTAAAATCATATTTTTTTTTACATTAAAATCGTAAATGTAAAAAATATTTAAAAGCATGAAAAAGCTGTGGTGATGCAGTGGTTAGAATGCAACAGGCTAATTCTGCTGACTGCCAATTTCCAGCAGTTCGGCAGTTCAATCATTTCTCAAGGTTGATTCAGCCTTCCATCCTTCTGAGGTCAATAAAATGAGAACCCAGATTGTTGGAGGCAATAGGCTGACTCTGTGAACCACTCAGAGAGGGCTGTAGATCACTGTGAAGTGGTATCTAAGTCTAAGTGCTATTGGTATTGCTTTGAAATACAAAAGCAAGATAAAAGGCAAGATCACTAAAGGGGTAGCCCCTTTTCAGTTAATCCACCAACCACCTCCACTACTGAGCTAACCCATGCTAATTGGCAGAGTCAGGTTTTAATGCCCAGTGGTATTTTAAGGCAGATCAGTGGTGAAATGTAAAATTTGTTACTATCGGTTCTGTGGACGTGGCTTGGTGGTGATGGGGTAATGTGACTGGGTGGGCGTGGCCAACTTTTTTTTTTTTACTTTTAAAAACATTTTTTCTGCAAAAATGCTTTAAAAAGCCTCTGATGATCCCAGTTGAGCCTCGCGATCATCAGAGACTTTTTTTTTAACTTTTAAAAGCATTTTTTTTTGGCTGAAGAGGCTGTAGAAAAAATGCTTTTAAAAGTTAAAAAAAAAAAGCCTCTGATGATCTTGTGGCTCAGCTGGGCATTGGGAGGGGGCAGGGATTTTTGCTACTGGTTCTCCGAACTACCTGCCGCCATTGCTACTGGATCGGGCGATCCAGTCGGAACCGGGAGCATTTCACCCCTGTGGCAGACCTTACCATAGGCATGGCAGTATTTCATATGGGCCATGGAAGAGTAGCCTTTCCTTCTACACCTGCTGACTGAAATTCTTTGACAGATGAGATCTGCAGCATGCCCCTTCTGCCAGTCTGATGAGATGGGCTGACCACATTGGAGCGAGATGATTCCTCAGATAATCTGGCTTCATGCTATGAAGAGTTTAGGACATAATCTAGTTAAAATTATGTCCATTGTGCCCCAAAAAGTTGGAAGAGACTGAGTGATGGAACAACAAACTATTTCAAGCTACAGGATGAAAGCAGTTTGAATGTTTGGCTCTTTTTTTTTTTCTTTAACTAGAGAACTCATTTGCAAAGCTTACTTCAGTTCAGGTCATCCCATTGTACACACTGATTTGCAAAACTGTACTAGTAACAAACAGTCACACCCAAGGCTGGCAGATGCCTGGTTTGTGCAAATGCACACAAGTTCCAGACAGGTTTACAAAGCAGTAAGCCTTGTGGAAGAGCTGGTCAGTTAGAGTTTAGTCCAAAACAGAGCACAGGATCACAGATATAAATCAGTGGTGGGTTGCTACCCGTTCGCCCCGGATCACGCAAACCGGTAGCTTCTGTGCATGCATGCATGCATGCAAGCATGAGCGAACTGGTAGCAAACTAAATTGAAACCCACTACTGGTATAAACGTATCCACAACAAAAATCCAGTAGCCAAGAAAGATGACAGTAGTCAACAAGTCCAAGAACCAAGGTTAGGTTACAAGCTGGCATCAAGGACATAGGAACAAGAACCCCATGGTGGGCCTCTTCCACAAAAGAGGGAAGCTATTGGTGGCTGCTGTAACATAGTTTAGCAACAGGTGTAGCTCAGTTAAGGGACTTCACAACATTGCTTCCCAAAGAGACAAACAGAGGAATTCTACTTAGCCTTCTGAAATTCCTGATGCCTCCTTGAGGTGAGTGGTCAGCCAGGTTCTGGACACTCATCAGTTCTTTTTTATTTTTAGCTGAGTCAGCCTCAGATGCTTCATTCTTTATCAACTCCTGAGGCTGTGTGATGGTATGTGAGAATTATTTTGAGAGATGAGGGGAAGGCTACCTAGGGAACAGTCAGATTGGGGGCGGGGGGGAAAGGAGAGCCCAGAACTGCACAATGGGCAGAGAAAGAAATGTATAAAGGACACACCTTAACTTCTGAGACAGTGGGAGATTTGTACTTTCAGACAGATTCTGATTAATGTGGCCTTGCAATAAAACTGAATTAATTCATCTGGTCTGTTTCCTGTCTGGTCTATCTGGGAAGGCTGATTCTAGAAACTGCTCCACAAAGAAATTATTTTTGTAAAGCTTTCTAGGCTTGTAATTTGAATTTGGAAGCAGGTAGATTAAAAAATAAGCCCAAGAAAATTCATTCTATCCTGTTATGGATTTTGGGTTGTGAGATTGCAGAGAAACAGAAAAGAGATTTTTAGTTCTGTTTTTTTTATCTGTCCAAAAACCTGTTCACATCCAGCTCTTATGTTATTTTCTCCTGAAATAATAATGTCTTTCTTATTGGTTGCTTTCTGGAACAAATCTTACCTGATGTTCTAAATCAGTTCCTTTTTTTGCAAGTAAAAACTAGATAGTGGCAGGTTTCTCCTGCTGGAACTAAGTAAAAATGTCATCTTTGAACTAAGGATCTGTGAATCAATAAGGCTGATAAATATGTTTTTCAAAAATTTCTATGGTTTACTTTTAACCAAGCTTCCCTATGTAATATCTCTTCCAGTGGTGGAAGATTTATTTTTTAAAAAAATTAAAAATCCAATTTAACTATTATTGACTTTTCTCCTAGACCATATAGAGAAGGAGTTTCAAAGTAAGTCTATCAATTAAATTAGCAATGCAATTCACAGACTGTCAGTTTCCTTCATTGTAAATAAGAAAAAATGAGTAGCAAGAGAAGTTGTTTTCCAACTGTTTTGTAAATGATGGATATTTTGTTAACAGGTGTCACAGGCACAGAGAACCAGAAAAAGTGTTTGTAGGAAGAGAATGATTGTTTGTTTTCATGTTTAATATATACATGAACAGAAAATTGAAAACTCAGCTTTTTCTCCTGTAAGGTTGGCTTTTTAAGAGACCAGATGGGATAGGCATAATCAAGAGGCAAAGAATAATGACAAACCTGACTTGTTTTTTATAATGTGTATTAAGTATATAATATACTTAATACCTGCAAATAGCTTCTACTGTAAAATCTCTCCAAAATATGAAAAGTGATATGGATACTTGAAATAATTCATTCATTCTGCAGAACAAGATATTTAGAATTGACTGTATGCCAAGGCTTTGCATATGCTTTTAAATAATTCAAAATAATTATTGTAAATCCTCTTCAGATTTACAATATATGCATGTGAAAAAATGGTAACAGGACCACACTGTTGGCCCATTGAAGCACAGTGATTTAAAATAGGACATTTGGATTAAAGTGTCCTATATCTACTGGAAATTCCATGCAACCACCCACATAAAACTTTGGGTCAATAGGTGCCTCACTTTATAGCTAAGCAAAAGGCAAAGAGTGGAACCAGTAGGAAGATAGCATGGCATCCAGAGCATAGACAGTGATGCAGTTATTCTTCCTTTTTTAATTTCTCCATCTATTGTATACAAACAGAGACAACAAGGGAAAAATTTTATATCGCTGAACATATCCACAACCCTGCCCCACAAAAAATTCTTGCTATAGGAGAACATTCCTATATTACTTCCCTTACTGTGGAATAAAATTCAGTGAATGAAAGGCATTTACTCTAGAAAAGATAGAGATAAGCTCTTAAGTGTTGACAAGTTTTTAACACTCTTAATTTAAGAAGCCAAAGTTGAATTTGATACCACAAAAGTGAAATTCGAAAATTTGCATCATCAAAACTTTCTTCTTCTACAAGCTCTCAATATACTCTTACCATCTGCTGTGAAGTCTTGGGGGACCTTTTGGAGCGTACACTGTGGGTGTATAGAAGCTGTTTTTGTGGCTCTATAATACAACCATGGTGATGGATTTCACCCTTCCTTATATATACAAATGAAGCTTACATTTTGTGTTGCTGTGACTTGATAAATTAGTTATTCAGGTTAAGCAGAATGATCAGGTCTTTTGACTTACACAACTAATGAGATGTGTTTTTAATTGATTATGTTTTACTTTTTAACTCTCAACTGTTTAAAAATATCCAGTGGATAGAAAGGTTGGATAAAATTATATACATGTGTATGTATGTATGTATGTATGTATGTATGTATGTATGTATGTATGTACATATTGCTTTTTGATAATAACTTTTTATGGCCTCTAGGAGCTGACACAAAGCTTTTAGTGACGACATGCAACAAAGGATACAACTCTAACACCAAAAATTAAGAAGTGTATTTGTTCCTTTATCAAATAAAGCCAGAGTATATTTCTCCTCCATGCAAAAAATATTACATATAAAAAAATAAAAATTAATATTAAGAGGTAGATTTTTTTTGCTTTTTAGTACTTAAAGGTGCCCTTTTCCCACAATATCTGATTCTGGTTTGTTTGTTTGTGTAAATCACACTGAATGTTACAGAATGATTGAAATGGCCTTTGTATGCAAAGTATCTCACCTTCCTCGATTTTCATTTATCAAATCTGTGCCTTAATTATCCTCAATATTCAACAACTGGAATCAATTTTGGCTTAATCTGTGTGAAGTTTATGACCCTTACATGTTGGAAATGAAAATTTTGTTGTTTACAAGAAGTGATATTTAAATCCATTATTAATTTAGTGTTTCATCCAGGTTCTTGTAAAACACTAAGAACTTCCCTTGCAGCATTGCAGTCTTTATCTTAAATCTGACACACCACCAAAGGTATTAAGAAATATTACTAGTGAAAGTATTAGTATGAAGTGAAATGTTATCAATGGATGATAACAGTGGGGAAAAAAAGTTCTTTGGTTGATTATTGTCCAAAGTTTCTGACTTCCTGTACTAATCTGATCCTAACATTTGTAAAACTTGAAAGCCATCTGCTGTATTTCAGAATAAGATGGATGAGCCAATTTCTCTAGCCCTCCAGATAATTCTTTATTCCCGTTTCCATCCCTTCTGAACTTTCATTGCCCACTATTTCTTTCACCCCTTATATTTATCTTGCTTCCAAAATCCTAGGTGAACTCAATGCTTTATAATCCAAATGTGTTAATAGGTTAAAAAAAAAGAAGAAAAGGTGCATTTCATGGCTGCTTTTTGGCAAGTCTAAGTTCCCTTTGTTTGTTCTCCCAGGTGAACCATCACGATGGTCATCATCACACTGTGACTGCTGTTGCAAAAATGGCAAAGGTGATAAAGAAGGTGAAAGTGGCACATCCTGCAATGAACTCTCCACCTCTAGCTGTGACAGCCAATCAGAAGCCAGCTCCCCTCAAGAGACTGTCATCTGTGGCCCAGTCACCCGCCAATCCAATATACAGACTCTGGATCGACCAATCAAGAAAGGTCCTGTGCAGCTCCTTCAGCAGTCTGAAATCCGGAGGAAAAGTGACCTGCTTCGAACTCTAACTTCTGGCTCTAGAGAATCCAACTCTAGCAAAAAAAAAGCAGCAAAAGAAAAGCTCTCAATTGAGGAAGAATTAGAAAAATGCATCCAGGATTTTCTCAAAATCAAAATTCCAGACAGGTTTCCAGAACGAAAACATCCCTGGCAATCTGAACTTTTACGAAAATATCATCTATAGGAATGGGGTTTCGCCAAGGAAAATCACCTGTGCATCTTTAGAAATAGGATGAGGAGAAAGAATAATAATAACTTAAATCACACATAAAGAACCCATTGCTATGTCCTGCCTAATTTGCCTATTTCACCAAAGCAATTCTAGTTCCATGTAAACAATGAGATAGGAGGAATAACAATGCATTTATTTGTTAGGCTGTTAACATACATCAAATGCTTGCAGTGCCACCTGCACATTGAAATCAAATGCTAAAGATCATTTACACTATGATTTATGGCAGCACCAATCTATTAGAGAGGTAAAATAAGGCAGAATCCTGGTAGGTGGTGATTTTTTTAAGCTGCATGCATTCCTGAAATCTTTTTAAAACATTATTTATCCATGGCCAGGATAGGCAGAGGCCAAGAATTCTGAAATTAAGAAATTGTCGTTCCAGTTTACAATAGGAGAGGCTATGTATACTTGTCTGTCTCTCTACCACTGTTTTTACCTTTTAACTGTGCTTTCTCTGAAAAATATTGACTACAATCCTTTGGCGACCAATTTATCTTGGTCTCTTCTTCTTCTTGATGGCTGAATTGTTCTTTTGGATATTTTAATTTTTGTATGTATGAGAGCAGTCTGTTGTTGCTACCTGGGGATACATCTGATTTTGCTTTGTCTGCATACCATGAACATCTCTGGGCACAGGCGTCTGTCAGCTTAGAAACATCTGAAAATCCACAGGTCCAATCCAGCTGCAGGCAGGTGATCACAATTATGTTTCCTTGTTGAAGGTCATACTCAGCCTTTGGTCTTTTGGAATAGCAACGGGGAGAACCAGACCAAATTAGATTTCTTTATATTTAAGTAAAATCATGTTTAGTTAATATGATGTCCCCTTCCTCAAGTATTTACTAATTTCCCTTTTTCTCACATTCAAAACTATCATTAAAGTTTAAAGGGACCACCTATGGCCTTCTGCTGGATGCCTCTGCACTCAGTAGAAACCTGCATGCAGAAATGGGATATTTCTGTGCAACCATAATGAGTTTTTCTTGTTTTGCCTTTAGCTGTTTTTCTACAAGCTCAGATCAAAATTGAAAAATTCAGAGAAGTTTAAAAGTCAGTCGGGATTCATTGGAGCGCAATGGCTGAAAAGAAATTGGTGGGAATTCTAGAATATATACAGATGAGATCTATGTGTTTTCTGAATTGCCAACTGTTTTTTGTAGCCCTGATCCAATTTATAATAGAAACTGAATATGCATACAGAAATTAAGCAAGAGATCTTTTATCTCCTACTCATCTGCATATCAGGTAAAGATAAAAGAATGGTGCCCCTTGTGCCCAATAATTGTACTTTATTGGTTTGTTTCAGTGGCTAGCATTTCTATAAACTGTAGGCTCTTTTGGCTAGCTATGTTTCCTTTCAACATAGGCTTCTCATATATTCTATATATAAACGTGATTTTTAAAAAAAATGAAAAAGAAGGCAGACTACTGAATAGGAGGACATGGATTATTTCCTTCTCTTTCAGGAGCAAGAATCAAATAGCTAAATTTTGATTTATATAAATTTGTCAGGCCTTGCAGTAAAAAAAAAAAAAGCCATAAACTGGGAAATGCAGGCTCTCAGTTCCCTTCAAAACAGATGCCATTAGAAGAAATCACATGCCTAACATTACAAGATACATTTTGCATTATGGTTTGCAGGAAATTGATTGTCCCAGTGACAGGCAACATAGCACTCTGGCTGCCTGCATCTGAAGATGAAATTAAAAATTGAAAAGCGTCCACATGCACTCAGCTAATGGAAACAGCCTGCTTGGCACTCTAGAAATTCCCTTGAAGGAGACGAAGTTCATTAATGAGTATCTTCTGCAGCCAGAGCATTTAATGAAGAAGACAGAGATACTAATCATGTTTCTTTTGTGGAAGAGGGTGTGATTTTAGGAAGGAACTCCCCTGTGAGAACAGAGTTGAAAGCTCAAATATTACATAGCTGACTGTCATCTAAGTACCAGACAAAGTAGTAATTTCTTCAAGGAAATTTAAAGAGTATCATATGGATGCAGATAACTTATTTTATCTGCTTATCAATAATTTTATGACATAAATACAGTTTAGAGTAATAATACTGATAGTATTAGATACATATGTAGTCATTCTTTGCTTACACCAATGAAATTAATCAAATTGTCCAATGGATTTGAATAGATCTATTTTTAAGATTCAGTTTGTTCTGGTAATTGTTGTTATTAGCTATTTTATCCCACATTTGTTCAAAAAAGCTGACACTGTGCGGTAAAAATATGATAATCCCTTATCTCTGAGATAAACCAATGAGTTTCATGGCTAATGGGAATCTGAATTTACTTTCCACATTATGGAATGTAGAAAACCCCATCTTGAGCTCTGTCACAAATTAAGTCAGTCTCTCTCTCTCTCTCCTCCCTCCCTCTCTGTAATTTTGTGGAAGCACTCATATTAAGCAATATTTAACATTAGCAACTTTTTAAACTTTTTAACAATATGTTAAAGAAGCTATTCATACCAGAGACATTGGATTTATATTGATTTAATTAACTGAGGGATACCTGGATTAAATTAAATCCAGGCATTCTGGAAACCTCTCTCTCTCTCTCTCTCTCTCTCTCTCTCTCTCTCTCTCTCTCTCTCTCTCCCTCCCTCCCTCCCTCCCTCCCTCCCTCCCTCCCTCCCTCCCTCTTTCTTTTTGCAAATCTGCCTGGAAGCTGTAAGGTATATTATCATCTATACTTTGGACAATAACTTCCATCATATAAAAAATATTTTCTATAGAATGTCTACAATGCTAATTTAAACTATATAGGTTTATAAATTATTTTGAGCAGGGCTTAAGCCATGTCTCCTCGCTTTATAAGTACAATTTTTCTTCCACAGTTTGGCAAGTAAATTATTGATGAAAAATTGTGAGAGTCTGAAAGGATAATTAGCCAGGTCAAATCTGCCTTTCACTCAAATATAGTAGCTTTTCTGCATATAGAACACAGTTATATTCCTATAATTGATTCACTAACTGTGGCAGACCTACTGGAAACTAAATCCCATTGAGTTCACTGGTATGTTTGTCCAGGTAAAATTCTAAAAGACAGAACTTTTAAAAGCAGCTAAATTGAACAGCTTTTTCCTGTGAGCCATCTCAACATTTCTTGCACAACCTGCAGGTGCACTCATGAATGCATACACAGACCTACAAAGGTTTCAAAGTGAAAAAATCTTGCCACAATTCAATACCACCAAGTTACACCTAAATATTATAATAAAGACTATATTTCCCATCATTTGTAACATCCATGGTTCTTCCATCTCCTTATATCCTTTGGTAAGTTAGGAGATGAGGATTGGCCATGCAAAGGGAGATTTGAATCTGGGTCTCATAATCTAACACTGTTATCCAAAAATGGCCACATTGCTGATCTTGGATGTAAAAGGCCTGCCAGGAAATTTTGTCATGATATCAATATGATAGGGAAAAATAATGCATCACAACATACCTGGCCTCATTTTTTAAGAATGCAGTTCATATATTATTATATCAGAGAAGAAAAAATGCAGCCAGTGTATAACAATGCAGGGGGAAAAAATCAGATGTGCAGCATGTGCACACTCACATACATTTCCTTGTGTACTCATCAGTTTATCAAACTAAAACACAAAACAAACTTTAAAATATAAAGTTATTAAAATTTAAACTGGAAATGTGAGCAATCAGAAAACTCAAACCATCAATATTGGTATTGGTATTCACCATTTGGGATGGGGACGTAAGTGAAATAGATAAATGAAATGCTATGTTTTCAAAACTTATATTCTACATCCCCTTCCCCCCAGTGTGGATTCAAAGCAGCTCACAAAATCAATAACAACATAAACAGCAAGCAAGAATAAGAACTAAATTGCTTAAAAATAAGCATATGGAAGTCCTGATAGCTATAAAAAGAAATCAATAAAGGTTAGTTTGCAAATGGAAAGAGGGCAGTTGAATTGTCCCAAAACAGTAGCCAGGAACAAGAGCCCGAAACCTTTAGTAACAAACTGAGATTTGACATCTACATATTCACAGTCCATATTTGCCTCATTAATATTTGAGCTTAAGAAGTCATTAAGAAGTTTGGACTGGGGAGGGGCAGTATTGGATTTCCCCCTTTAATTAATCTTGGCTGCTGGGATATGCGGTCAAAGTAGCAAACTGTGCCCTTGTCTTAATGATCAATGCTCAAACCCATAGGAGGCTTCTAATGAAGTCTATAAACAAAATCTTATAATGGAAATAAATCTAATTGACTGCTATGGGGTTTGGCCCGATCCACAGGCATTTAGGCAAACTTAGACTTGCCTGGTCTAAAGTATTTTTCACTTCTATAAGAGCAGTCTCTGTGAAGCACAAATCTGTTCTGCTCCTACTGCCACTGTTCCTAAATCTAGGTATACAAACAACAACAACAACAACAACAACAACAACAACAACAACAACAACAACAACAATAATAATAATAGGTCATTAGAGAGATTAAGACCTTAAAGCCCAAACTCAGTGAAAGAAATATCATTGAGGCAATTAACACCTGGGCAATTCTAACCATTAGATATACAGCTGGAATAGTGGACTGGAATCAAGCAGAAGTAAAAGTCCTGAATATGAAGACCAGAAAAATAATGACAGTGAATCATGCCCTTCAGCCATGCAGCAATGTTGACAGCTTAGTTTCCAATGGATAGAAATTAATCAATGAGAGAACCAACCTAAAGAAAAAATTCCTAACAGTAAGAACAATCAACCAGTGGAACAACTTGCCATCAGAAGTTGTGGGTGCTCCATCACTGGAGGTTTTTAAGAAGAGATTGGACAACCATAGGTTCTCCTGGTTGAGTAGGGAAATAGATTAGAGGACCTCCAATGTCCCTTCCAACTCTGTTTTTCTGATTCTACTTGCTAAGGAAAATAGGTGGGAAGGGAATGTTGTAAATGCAGCAGACAGTTGAATAAAAAGAAGAGTATTGGAAAATATTTGAAGGAAAGTGAAGAAGGTGTACCAAAGTTAGTACATATGAAGGCTTACTGAGTACCAGAGAGACTAAATTGCCTTAAAAGAAAGACTAAATGAAGAATGGAAAAGAGACATGGCAAGGAAAAGTATTACATGGCCAGTATATTAAAAAACTAGCAGGCCAAGTAGATAACAATAATAGCTAAGAGCAGGAAAATTGCTCTTAGAGGAACTAATTCTGGCAGCACTAGACCAGTCCTTAAGAACAAATGCTTACAAGACAACAACACAGAGCAAATACCACTTTTCTAAGAAGCTGAAGGAACAGTGAACAACCTAGTTAGTTGTTGCAAAACATCACATTAATGGACTACAAACAATAGCAAGACAAAGTGGCAACAATGATGCATTGGAAGATCTGCAAGAAATATAATTTGTCTGCAAACAACTGGTGGTACCAACTGCTTTTTTAGAATTCAAGCATACAAATACTTGACACATAACATCCAGACTTAACAACTTTCGATAAGAAAAAGAAAAAAGTCTGAATAGTGAACATGGCAGTGCCTAGAGAGAGCAGAATAGAAAAGAAGGAACTGAATAAAATTACAAAATACAAAGAACCACAAATAGAAGTAGAATGACTGTGGCAAAAGAAAACAAAGATATACCAATAGTGATAGGTGCCTTGGGTGTAATCCTAAAACAAAATTTCCATCAGTCAATTGCAAGAAGGCAAGTGTATTGGCAAAGTTTACATACTGTGATGATATCTCTAATACCATTTGCCTACTCCAGGTCCTTGGAAAGGACTCGATAGGTAGACAATAATGCCAGATCCAGTCTCAACATCTGGCTGACTGCACCGAACTATAATTTCCCACATCTTTGATGAACATCTTATTCCACTTTGAATTTTTGTCCATATGGTTAATTTACTGCCTTTACTGGATTGTGCTGACTTCTAATAAAATTCTCAGTCAGTTTCCATTTCAGATGAGGCTGAACACACTTTTTTTTTGTTGCCCTCCTTCCTTCCAATTTTTGGCAAATCATTATATCAAACAGATCTGAACCAGATTCTAAACTGGAATCAGAAATATATATAAAGTGATTTTTGGTGAATCCTCATGACCATAAAAGCAAGGCTATCTTTAATCCTTCCATTTTGAAGAAACTGTGGTTCTCCTCTTCCAAACCAGGCAGCAGAAGAACAACAGAAACTAAGAAATTAGCCTAATATATTATTAAAAGTTCTTGACAAGAATCAGTCATTTTTAGGATTATCTGGTCCCAATTCTTTCCACTGCAAGCCTCAGAGAAAACATTTAGCATCAATTTATCTTAATAACAAATTATAGAGAAAAACGAATGTGTGGTTATTTCACTCAGCAACACTTCAGAAGGGATTTATTTTGCACTTCATATATTGGATTGTTAATGAGGCACAGACTATTTCTCTTTTTCTGAACCTTGTTATGGCTGAAACTCTGAAATCTCACCTAGAGCAAGATTCTTCTTATAGTTAAAAAAAAAACAAAAAACAGACAAGCTTATAGGATATTGTGGTATGATATATTATCCAGCAAGAATTGAGTCTTTTTTCCCTGAAGTTGAATAGAACTGGGTTTCATTTACACAAGATAGTAAAGTTATTAATATCCACAGGAAAAAAAAAAGAAGCTTCATGAAAAAGATTGTGACTGACTTGATTTATGGGGTCTTTTCACCCAACTTTAGATGAAATAGTTATTGTCCTGTACCAAGGCCATTTCACAAATGATCTTAAAGTTTAATGTATAAATTCAAAAGTGTGTGTTAAGAATGGGTGAGTGTCTCCATTTCAGAGTTTCATAGATTCTCACTTTTGCAAAAACTTGAAGCCCTATTTATCAAATTTGAAAATATTAATTTTGTTTTAAAAAACCCTTTAATAGATTTAAATATTTTTGTGCATTTCTCCAAATATGCATTTTGTTTGCAGTGTGCTTAAAATGCACAGATTATGCAAACAATTATCCCTGATAAAATGGAGGTATGAACATTGTTTTATACTCATATAAATGAATATATTCATTAGATAATATATTCATTTTATCTAATGTAATATTTAATAGATGAAGTGAACTGTAACATTTGGAAATGTGCACTTTCCAAATGGTAATTTTATTTGTGGTTCATATGACTGATTTGTAATTGTGAAATTGGTTTAAATTTTCAGTCAGCTATAAACTAAGCAAATAGTTTTCTCATCTTAACATGGCACTTATGTATACAATATGTATGCTGTGTGTTTGCATATTCAGCCTTACCCAATCTATATAGGGAAAATATAGCTCATGCAAACAGAACTTCATGCATACTTTGAGTGCTACATGAATGTCTTCAGATAAGGCTCATGAATGTAATATCTATTCATTGTACCAAAAAGACAGGTAAACCATTACAGGCAAAAAAAAAAACTGTATGGGAAGAAATAATTGGGTTGAAATGAAAACACTGTATAGTCAAAGAAGACTTGATAAAATATGTATAAAACCCATGCTTATTAAACATCTTCAATCAAATGATTGGCTATAATATGTATATATTTATATATATATAACATAATATGCAATATATATAATGTAATAATCAGATCCTTTCCTATTTTGTATCTTGGCTTTCCTGACCCTGATGCTCCCCAGATATGTGGAGCTTAAATTCCCATAAATATAAGACAGTATGAATTATTAGACTGTTGGAGAGGGAAAATAGTTCAGTTTAAGAAGGTCACTGTAGCTTTATTATAAAGAGATTATGATGAAGCAGACAGGATGTAATCGATGGCCAAAATTTTGTTTTGGAACTGCTTCTCTGCAACCTTTCCTTAGTTCTCAAGCTGTGGGAAAACCAAGCAATAACAGCACTTTAAAATAATAATTCTTATAAAGCAACCACACATTTAGTGTTACCCATCTTATTCTCCCTATAGCTCTCAAATCAGTTCCAGATTTGTGAGTTCTTACTCACATTATGAAATGCCAGTCTTACAGAGGAAAAGTGATAATGAAACCACAAGAGAGAAAAAAACAAGCGAAAGCCCTTTTCTGTGAGTGGAAAGATGCTCATGTGTTTTTCAGTATAATCTATAATTTAACATATCTGATAACCATATCTGAAGAAATGTCTAGTTTTTGTAGGTTGCTAGGAACTTTAGACATAGTTGAAAATACCAATGCTTGCCTTATATCAACCTTCTCTAACCTAGTGCTTTTCGTATGCATTGAAAATACAATTCCCAGAATTGTCAGCCATGCATACCAAAGGCCATGAGTGATCCAGCTTGGGAGAGGCTGCCTTATATCATCAGGCCATGAATGGTGCTCTTTTAGCTGATCCCCAATCTCCCAATTTAATGTTAGGAAAACGTATTAAAAGATTGATCTATTTTTCATCCTGTAATGTTAAGTAATTCTGCCTAAGCATCAGCTACATTTTGGGTGAAGTAAATAAAGATCCCATCTTAGTAAAACTTAAGTCTGAGTGATACAGTAGTTAGAAAGGGGTGCAATTTTTTTTTATTTTTTTTTGGTATGACAGAAAGAAATCAGTTTTCTTCTTTTTCTTTTTTTTTTTTAAGGCTGTGCTGTTGTTAATTTTCCTTATACTGTTCACTTGATCTGGAGGGGTAAAAATAATAATTTTAAAAAATGTATTTCAGTTTCTAAATGGATCTTTTTTGTTTAGTTTTCAAAAAGCAAATGAGTTTTTGTAAATCATGACTAAAAAGAATATTATTATGAATCTCTACACTGGAAAAATTTACCGCTGCGCTTTGATAGTAATAAGGAAATCTGTTAGGTTTGCTTTCTACTGCACTTGCTTTCATTTGTCTGCTTCTAGACTGACAAATAAATGAAATAGGTATCTATCTGTACAGATTCCACAGGCAAGGCTGTACTTAGCTATCAACCTGCCTATTGTATTACAGTATTAAAGTTGAAGGACTTTAATACAAGGATACAAAGACCTCTGCCAGGTTGATCAGTTATACATTCCTAAATGTTTTTATTCCATTCGTAAATATTCAACTTGTGAACATTTTGTTTTGTACACAGAACAAAATTCTTGCCAATTTCTGTATCACATTTTGATTGATTTATTTTCTATTACTTCTATGCCAACTGACTCTTGATGTACGTGTGTGTGTTCAGGCAGCCAATTATGTTGGTTTAAAAGAGTCATCTTCTGGAGATGCTTTCCATGACAGGCATTATCAATTTGTTTTGACAAACAAAATAACAAGAATGCATTGCACAAGAAAATGCAAATCTGCCAACAAGAGCATAATTCAGTTCTTTATTCTGTGATAAAAAAAATGTAACTGGCTCCTTTGGACATTGCCAATATTGGAGGAAGGCTACCTAGAGAGGAAGGCTGAGCTAAGGAGAAATTCTAGGAAAACCATTTTATGTATAAACTTGTGGTCTGGAAAAGTGTAGGCTCAGATTAATGCTACTGCAATTCAACTACCAGCAGAACATTCTGATACATCTTTTTCAAACATCTAATTCAGGAAAGAAAGCAGAAGCTGGATCTACTGCTGTCAATCTTCTCTGGTAAACTGTAATCTAGCAGGCTTCTCAGCATTCATCAAGATTTTATTCAACATTGCTAGAGAAGGCTGGTAAGCAGCATATAATTTTTTTTTACATCCAGCTGTTATGCATTCACTCTTCTGAATCAGATACATTATTTAAGAGTTTATTATATTTCCTTTTTATGAAGAAAATCAGTAAAGCCAGGCTAAATTGCTGCATGCTTTTTTCACTGAATTAAATACCTTGGTTAAGAAAGCAAGAGAAATAAAAGGAAATATAATAAACAAGTCCAGTGTGATAGTGATCTCTACTCTTTCCAATGTCTCTCTTTTTCTTTCTCTCTTTCAAATGTCTCTTTTTTTTCTTTCTCTTTCAGACTCTTTCTCAATAGTTACCATTGTCAGTCATGAATATGCAGCTCTACTTTGTGAAGCTACCACTAGAATATTTATTTGTAGGGTTTTTATGAAGGTCTACTTAAAAGGAAGTTTTGTGGCAGATTCAGACCAATTCAAAGAATCCCCACTGAACAACTACAAATGCTGATTACAATGAAGGATTAGATCAGTGAAGGCTTAGACCAGGTTAGAACACTGACCATTTTCCATGCTGGCTGAGGAATTCTGGGAGTTGAAGTCCATATGTCTTAAAGTTGCCAAGCTTGAGCAACACTGGATTAGGCTATTCAGAAGTCATAGATTACTTGTACAAATTGTCATATGATCTACAAATAACTCTCATTTCTTGTCATCCTAACAAGAAACTTTATGCTGTAGGAAAGATTGATAAATGTGAGACTAGAACTGCCACTTGAGTTCAAAGCAATTATAATTCACAATAAAATGGGTGCTACTGCTCAGGAAAATAATATGAAGAATTTCGAGGGAAGTCAAACTGATAACTGAGAAATACTAAATGAAATTTGTTAAAAGTAAAGTTTCATTTTATGTGGAAATGAATCCTTCTAAATTTAGCATGATTTACGCCCATGCTTTCAAAATCAATACTGAAGTTTTAATTTTTGTGCATGGCATTTTCTACCTGATCAGAAGATAAACTCTATAAGTATGCTGATCGTTTATGATCATAATGTAGATCTTGACAACTATTGGTTGAAATTATGAAATGCAGATGTGTCCTTCATAGTCCAATCATAAGAATTTCTAATTAGGATTAACTCCTACTATATTCACTTGGATTTAAACCAGAGATATTTCATGGTATCAGACTGATAGCATAAGCAATTTCTCACAGCTTAACATTCCAGTAACAAAGTTTTCTGGATGTTTTCAATCATATATACAATCACGTTTGGGGTAAACACTTCTCAATTTATTTCAGATTCTCATAAAATCAGATGAGGGATGGTAGATACTACCATAATTTAAAAAGAAAAGCAAGCAAGCAAGCAAACAAAAAGAGCAAGTATCACCAGGTTGTGCTAACAATGGGCCACTGAAAGAATGGAAGTTTTGATTGTCTGTATAAGATCTGTGTAAACATTTAGAATGAATTGTAAAGAGCAGATTAAGTGTTAATTTACATTATAAGAAGGACTGGATATTTAGAATTGTTATCTTCAATGTTCAATTTTCCTCATACCTCCAATTTCTAGTGCTACAGCTCATTGGAAGTGGTAGACTTTGGGATAAGTTATGAAAGCCTTTCACATGGAGAAGAAAGAAAGAATCTGAATCTTTTCTTTTTTTAAAAAAAAAAACAACAACAATTCAGAATGCTCTCTAATCATATATTGGTGACTGATATTTCCTACATAGGTATTTATACACAAATACAAAAATGCATAATACAGTGCAATATTTTCACAGTGGACACAGGAATTGATGTTTATTTTGTGACTTCTGTGATATTGTGATCTATACGGGGCCTTGCTCATGTTATGAATTTTTTTCCCCTCTCCCCAACCTCCTGTGAGCACTTCAATTCATGGATTTGATGGGCTGAGTAGATCTGTTGCACTTTGCTCTGTATCAAGTGATACCCACTGAATTACCTCTTTGACTTTTTTTCTTACGTGGTTCACTTTGTATATAAGTGTCATGTCAAAACTGTTTACAGGTTATTTTTTGTGTACTTGTGGATTTAAAGAAAAAAGTTGAATGAACTCAAAACACCAACGTTGGGGGGGGGGGAAGAAGAAAAAAGTTTTAAAATGGATCAATTATATTGGAAGGTGTTTAAAAATGAATGTTTTAATGCAGTATAGACTTCATTCAATATGGTCTCACATGAATGCATGTACTTACATGTTGTCAGTCTCCCCGGTGAGGTTACTTGGCAATATTCTGCAGTGTGTGAATAGAAAATATACATAAAAAACTGCTGTGACTCTGACAAATATAACAGTCATTGTTTTTATTTTAAATTGTATTAAGTAAAAAAAAAAAGAATGTGGGTTTTGACTTTTGTATTTCCCTGTCACTGACAAAAACTTGAACGAAAAAAGTTCCACAAGGGAAGTAGAATATATAATGTACTAGACCATTAACTTGATATATTTCCTAGTTATAACCACATACTGATGTAAAATGTTGTTCCACCAGTGAGGGAGAAATGCTATTTTCTCTTTTGAATCACTCAATATGGGAAAAAAAGCCACCAGTGAGTTATTAAAAAGTGACACTATTGCTGCTATGGTACTTTAATGACAGCAACAATATTATGAAACTAAAGAACTACAAGTTGCAATTTGCCATATATTTCAATACTGGAACAAAGATCATCTTATGTATCTTCTGAAAGGACATCTCAGTGATGTATTTCATCAGATCTCTGCTCTCAGAGAAGGATCTGATGGACATGTTCACATAGTAACTACCACTGAATGGTTTTGAATGCAGCTGAACAACCAACCATTTCTTTTAGTTGAAAGACTATGCTCTGATTGTAGCCACACTTGCATAGATATAAGTTCTGCAAATGGAATTTACTTTTAAATGAACATAATTCCATTTATATCTCATATCCAACTGTTACTATGTCTCTTTGTTTACTTACATATACCATTACATATGTAAATCCCTAAAGTCAATGTTGGGGATACACATGTGCATTGGTATATGTGAGTAAAGGAGGAGACATAGTAATAATTGAGAATCTCTGATAAAGAGCTATGGTGCTCAATGGAAGGTTTAGAGCAATTAAACACACTATTTATTACTAAAATAGATTATTCAGATTACTTAGATAACAAGTAAATTAGACCAGGATATATTTTGTCTTAAAGTAAAAGAGGTGGAAAGATCAGCCTCATAGGAACATGTTGATGAAAAAGGAGATGTAAGAGTGATATTTAATGGACACTTTGAAAGTTGGACTATATTAGAGAGCAAATGAAATGTTATCAAACTCATATTTAGTTCAGAAAGAAAAGAGAATGAAAGAGAATAGGAATAGGGTAAGGAAGGTAATAGAAGGGGATCCTTCAGATGTCTGCTATAAATCAAGATGTTCTTTATGATTTCTTGGATAAATCTCCTATGTTTTCATTATTGCTGTTTTTTCAACATTAAAGTTGGACTTGTTATCCAAGATTACTAGGAAAAAGGTTATGATAAGGAAACTAAAATGAGATTGATCTCTTGGTGGTTTCCTTGGCCTCTGTAGGCCAATGAAACAAGACTATGACTCTCTGCAAAGAAAATCAAAGGACTGTATGAAAGAAAGCAAATCTAATTGCATCAAGCGATTGCTAAGGAAATATTCAAACATGACAGCAATGTTTATTTATTTGATGAAAACAGGGTAGAGTTGGAAGGGCTTCCAGGGGTCAAATCCAAACTAAATCCTCTTGCTAAATCTAATGATTTTTTTTTTTAAAACCAAGTTGGTAGTGATAAACTTCACTTTGGCATGCCAGAAGAGATCGATCATACTGTCAATCTATCCAAATTGACTCCTTCATTTCATTTGTACTGTGCCACCTATGCACACTTGTTAGAGAATGCTTCAACTCCAAACACTTTCATTTTCACAGGACATCATCATTTCAATTTGGTGCTTAGCTTTTCTGAAACAAATATTGCTACACTAGACTGGAATTCACAACTCCTGCAGGCAGGTTTGCAAAGCTGAAATGGGAAGCTCAGTGAATGTTGTAAGGCAGGAAGTCCTTTGCATTGCATTGTTTCTGCAGGCTGTAGTTTGAATACTGAACACTGTTATTTATTACCACAAAAATGTTATTGCCAAAAATCATATAAAAGAGATGAACTACCTTCCCCTTTGTTATTTCCAAGGGGAAGAGTGTTGTTGCCAAAAGAATGTAAATCAAGGCTACAAAAGAAAAAGCATTCTGAGAAATGTGATCATAATTTTAAATCCAACTTGACACAAAATTCAGACTATTAGGTGGATTTAGAATTGAATGCCACGAGGAACAACAAGGGACCAGTACTGTAATATGAAATGAAAATATATGGAGTAAGTTACTTGCTGTTGTTTATTTTCCTTCAATATCTGATACAATTCACTAGGACTCATTTAAACCTTTTCAGTAGACATCTATCTTTCAAATGATTGCTGTGCTTATTTTATTCAATTAAAATGTTCATGTTACCAAAAGCTCAATACAGCCTTTCAATATCTTAAAACTATGAAATTAAAACACATTTTTTCTTGAAAGAGAGAGAAATGATGACTTCATAAAGAAAGGTTACCTGTATTGTTAGGCAAAGAAACCTGTTTTCATTTTTTTAAAAATCAATATGTGAACATAAAATGGGAAATAAAAGTCACACACTACAAACAAACAATCAATATTCTTACAATCAATATTCTTCTAACAGCCAGATTTAGGTTAGCTGGAAATAAGAAGAGGACCATCCATAAATACCACTTAATTAGGGCAGGCCTGTTAGGCAATAAAACCAGATTCAAATCTATATTACTACAATATATTTATTAAATCAGTTTCAGGATATAAAACAGTGTTTGAAATTTGTCATATGAAAATATGAGTTTGTTTGACCTTCATTGCCTATGGCTTTCAGTTTAAGATTTAATAATGGATCCACCAGCAGTTATACATTTTTTTAATCTTTAGTTGTGATTTCATAGATAGGAAAAACTGAAATATTGAGTTACATTTACTGGATATCTCTATTGTTTTTAGTTCCTGGGCCTATAAAGAAATTGAAGTACAACTATATATTCACAGTTTTCCAAATTTGATGACTCATTTCACCAATTTAGAAACAATTTGCATATTGGGGGGAAAATCCAGTAGAGGAACAGTGCAAAAATTGTGTTATGTTAGGGAAATGTATTTGGATCATTGCATACATTAGGTAAATGCATATGAAAATGAATGTTCTAAAAGAAATGAAGATGCCAATAATTCATTCATTCATCCATCCATTCATTCAATTTATATGGCTGCCCACTCACGAATGTATCTGTGAATTTTCATAGTGATATCTAAAAGATAAACTGATATGACACCAGACCTAAAAAAACTTACGCTTTGGCCACAAATGAGCAATCTTAAATTGGTCGTTCAGTCATTGGGCAGTAAAATTTATCCAAGGAAGATAAAATAAAATCAGCCGTTGGCAATTTTTTGAGGTTGGCAATTTTTTGCAAGGCTTTAGGATTCCTTCCTTGGACTATTGTAGCTGAATTTATCAACCCCTATTATTTTGATTCTCAGTCCTCTCAAATGTGAAGAGAATTCCTGGCCACTAACAAATCATCTACCTGTAGTGCCAAGAATTATTTGGCCATTTGGCTGTTCTTCATCCCTTTGCTGATTGGATATGTGTTTCTCATGATCTTTTATAATCCTGTGGCTCAAAGTATTAACTGCAGTAGTTCCTATCTTCCTAGTGCCTGTAGAACTATTAGCTTCTATCAAACCAAACAAAGTAATCATATTGATTAAAAGCCAGCCAACCAATACCTGCCTTCCCCCTCCCCCCCAGACTAACATCCCAGACAGTGAGTGTCATCAATATGATGTCTAAGTGCATCATATTGAGCCCTCAGAACTGACAAGTGAATTTTATTCTGTTTAAAGGAGAGGTTGGGCCATGTTGAGGAAGTAGAGGGCTGAGAGACTTTCAAAAGAAATGAAATGCTAAAGACATCTTACAATGCTATATAAAATATCTTGTATCTCTACTTCATGAAGGGAGAAAGATACAATGATGTCCTAAGGCTAAATGCCAAGGGAATGGATTTTCTCCCCATTCATCAAACTTTCTGTTTGAAGCAGATGTGTCCAGGAAGCAACAGGTATAAATTTTAAATATGCCATTGGAGCAGCAGCATGTGAACTTGGAAATGACAGCTTCAGGATAAATGGAGGGCACAGAAGAGAACCACTGAAGTGATGGACAATGGCAAAGTGCTGGACCTTGACCAAATAATGGATGGCAATAATAGCAAGTCAGTTTAAAATGTCACTAACCAATAAAGTTCTAGTCATAATCAGGCAAACAGTAGCGGGAGCGGAGAATCAAATTTATCCAGGAATCACAATCTATGGCTCTAAGCCTAGTAAACCTGGCTTTTTTTCCCACTGCAACAGAAGCCAAATCAGTTGGAGGTATGTATCTGCAGCTTCCAAACAACTAATAGGGGCACCTTAATTTTCCATAAAACAAAACAAAAACAAAAAGCAAAGCAAAATGTAATGTCTGTACAAGCTATTGAAACAGCCAAGGAGTTATTTGGACACGAAAATGTGGATTTCATGTGAAAAGAAGGCAAATATTTGAATAGCATCCATTGTGCTCATAATTTGTCATTATTTGACTTATCTGTTTTTCTCTAAAGATCCTAAAAATTGAAATCATATAGTGAGCTGGTTAGATGAACATTTTAGGTATAGCACTATTAAGTTATAAAACACTAAATTAAGTTCATATAAGAACTCAACATTTCTCTGAAACTAGCAGGCTTCTGCAGATGGTTTATTTCACAGGGTACTTGATATGGGACAGATTTACCTTGATTGGCTGCATTAATTCAATAACATAATTGCACATATACAGAAATCAATTCGTTTACTGGTGAGTAGTAAGAAGTCACATATAAGACACACAGAGTCAGTATGTGTGAAGGCATGCAAGAGCTACAAAATGTACACAGGAAACCAAGATCTTGTCCGAGAACTGCATGACTAGGGAGTTCAATCCAAAATGAAGATGGGTACAGAGACATAGGCATAATCTGTACAGTAACAGCCCAGAAATCCAACTGCCAAGGAAATTATTTAGTCAGTCCAGACTGAAGAGCCAGTCCAGATGAACAAATCTGAGGTCAGTAGTTCTTCCTAACAAGATATTTTGGCTATATGCAGTGGCTATATAGTCCAAAAAAGGCATTTGCACCCTTGCTTCTCAAGAAGCCAAGTAGATCTCTTCTGTTCAGTCCACTGGGGTTCCCAACATTTCTTCAAGACCAGGATGTTTGCTAGCTAACTCCTTCTGCCCCCAAATCTTTCTTGTTGATTGCTAGCTGAGTTAGCCTCAGAAATCTGCTTGTTCCCTGAATTCTAGATCAGGACCCTCAGCCTCTAACTCCTCTGAATCAAATAAGTTTATCATATCACCTTGTGCTGAGAGCCAGTCTGCTCCATAGAAGAGGCTTGTCCACGAAGAAACGTTGATTACTGCAATTGGACATTGCAATACATGGGGCATCCTTCCCCCTTAGGGCCATTAGGCTGCCTGTTTTTATATGTATTGTGCAGGCAGATTCTAGTTGGAACAAGTGCTCCATAATTATCCAGATGCCAACTCATAGAGACTTTATAAATATTATAGATGTTGCAGATGTCTTGAGAACCTTGCAGCTCCATGCCTTCTCTAGCTATAGCTTAACAGCTATGGTGACACAGTGGTTAATATGCAGTCTTACAGGCTAATACTGGCCACTACCAGCAAGATTGACTCAGCCTTCTATCCTTCTGAGGTTGGTAAAATGAGGCCAAAATTTTTGGGGGCAATATACTGATTCTGTAAACCACTTAGAGAGGGCGGTAAAGCACTGTGAAGTGGTATATAAGTTTTAGCCTATTGCTATTGTTAACAGATATTGTTCTGATGTGCTGCCTTATGGTAAAATTTAGCAAAATCAAAGGTTGCATTTCCTCTTCCAGTATGTCATCTGCATTAGTTACATGGAAGCTGACACATGCTATTTTCCAACACAAGATCAGACCTGTAAATCTCCATACAGCAGAAGCAAGTCTCAGCCTTCTTCTGCTCTCTACACCATTTCCACCCTCTGTTCTATAGCAAAACAGAAACATTCATAATGATAATCTGCACAGAACCAGCAATTTGACAACATGTAATATTTTCAAAGTCCATAGATCAGTGGTGGATTGCTACCGGTTCTCCCCGGTTTGTGAAGACCGCTAGCGGTAATTTGGGCTGGTTTGGAGAACCTGGCCATGCCCCCGAACTGGTACGCTCACTCGCCCCAGCCGCCCAACGCTTGCTCGCCCCGCCCTCCTCCACCCAGTAACTCCTCACTTATACTATGTGGGTCCTTGCTTGCAGCTTGCCTGCCTGAAGCACTACGCCTGAAGCACTGTGCCTGCCAGGTAAGCCTGTGAGTCGCGGCCTACCTAGCTGCCCCTGTCCCCCCCACCATCCCAGCCTGCCTCCCCTACTTCCTTCCCCGCAGCCCATAGCCCTGCCATGCTTCCCTGCCTTCCACACTGCCTTCCCGGTGTCCCCATAGCCAGCTTGCCATCCACCCCCACCCCGCTTCCCTTTTACCTTTCTTTAATGTGCCCCACTTCTCTCCCCAAACCTTGGGAGGTGGTGTCCTCCGCGCCACAAAGCCCTCGAAACAGCTGCAGGAGGGGGAAAAGAAAAAAGAAACCTTGGCCTCTGAAGCCTCTCGAAGGCTTCGAAGGTGTGTGTGTGTTTGGCAGTGCTGAAGTGAGCCACACGAAGGGAGCCCACTGGGTAACCACACCGGCTGCGATCAGCCCCTTGCCTTCCGCTGCCGCTGCCACCTCTGCCTCTTCCTTCTCTCTGCCAACAGAAGTCGGAGAGGAAAAGGCAGTTGCTTCGCCGAGCATTTCTCTACATTTCATCCCAAGTCAGGCGCCCTCGCTAGAAACACGGAGAAATGGTCAACAAAGCAATTGCCTTTTCCTCTCTGACATCTGTTGGCAGAGACAAGGAAGAGGCAGAGGTGGTGGCGGTGGCGGAAGGCAAGGGGAGATCGCATGGCTCACTTCAGCACCACCAAACACACACCCACACCTTCGAAGCCTTCGAGAGGCTTCAGAGGCCAAGGCTTTTTTTTTTTCTTTTCCCCCTCCTGCAGCCACCTCGAGGGCTTTGTGGCGTGGAGGACGCCAACTCCCAAGGTTTGGGGAGGGAAGCAGGACATGTTAAAGAAAGGTAAAAGGGAAGTGGGGTGGGGTGGGATTTGTTTCCCCTCTCACAATCCTCTTCCAAGTGCAGATGGTTCCTCCTTTAATACCTGGTCCTGCATTTGACCTGGCCGGACAGCGCCCCCCCCCCCCAGCGGCCTCCCACCTGTCTTTCCTTCTCCTGACAGCAGCCTCCAGCCTGTCCTTCCTTCTCCTGACAGGCTGCGGAGACCAAAGGTCCGGGTGGGGGGCTTTGTTGCTCAGGCCAAGAAGCGACATGAGAGAGAGAGCCAGCTTTGCTGGCTGAGGAACTCTGGGAGTTAAAGTCCGCAAGACTAAAAGTTGCCAAGGTTGGTGACCCCTGCCTAGACCACTTTAGGAGCAAAGTGGCAAAGTGGCAAAGTTTTGCTGGCATTTCAGGAGGAAGGGGAGGGAGGGAGGGTGAGAGAGAGAGAAATAGAAAAAGAGACAAAGAAAGAGACAAAGAAAGAAAGAGAAAGAAGGAAAGAGGGAGAGAGAAAGAAAAGAGAGAGACAAAGAGACAAAGAGAGAGAAAAAGAAAGAAAGAAAGAAAGAAAGAAAGAAAGAAAGAAAGAAAGAAAGGGAGAGAGAGAGAGAAAAGAGAGAGAAAGAAAAGAAAGACAAAGAAAGAGAAAGGGTGAGAGAGAAAGAGAGAAAGAAAGAAGAAAGAGAAAGAAAGAGGAAGGAAGGACCACAAACCCTGGCACTAGACGTGGCTTCAGAAGACACTTTGAAACAGGACAGCAATCTAGGGCTGGAAGGGACCTTAGAGGCCATCTAGTCCAACCTCCTGCTCCAGCAGGAAACCTTATATCATCTAGATTATTTTGGTGCCTCTAACAGAGAGGAAAATTGCCAGAAAGGAGAAGGCGTTTACTAGAACAAGGCTGCCATGCAGAGGAAGGCAGAGATAGTCCTTGACCTATGACCAGTCACAAGGCCACCAAGCCACGCCCACCCAGTCACATGACCACCAAGCCACGCCCACCAAACAAGCCATGTCCACAGAACCAGTAGTAAAAAAAATTAGAACCCACCATAGATATATTGCTAGGTCACTCTTAATGGTCACTTGCATATTCTGTCAGTCTTGTCAAAGAAATGACAGGCCGATACTAAATCAGAGCATGTTTCTGAAATGGTGTTTCAGCGTCCAGTTCTAGGTTGCCTTACAGAAATATATGGAATATCCAGTTTACCTCTGCCCAGATGTAAAGAAATGCTCCACATTAAACTTGATTTCTTTTAAGTATTCTTTTGAGAATTCATATTTTCTTCTAAGTAAGTCTTCTTCATATACACATGAATTGCATTCTATCAATAAACATGCCAATGACTTGTTTAAGTCATTGTGACAACAATAGAACTATGTTATAAGATATCATAGTTGCCTGAACAGCTATTATATGGAGATGGAAGCTTCTCCATATAAGAATATAAACTCACTTGCTCCTTTCTTTGCTCTCTGTTGTTAGTGAAGGACATGGGCTATGGCTTACAGATAAGAGAGAGGCACTGGGAGAAGTAATAAAATGCTACCAAACAAATACAGTGCCCAAAGTTTTCACATTTTAAATGTAACTTCTATATTTATCCAATTGAAAATTATGGAAAACAGCGGGATATGGTGTCCATTAAATATAACAAGATATATATTTGCTTAAAACAACCATAATCCAAGAAGTCACATTATGTATTGTAGTAATACATGTTCTTCTTTAAAATCAAGTACAGAAAAGTTAATAGTGAAATCCTACATACTTTTCTTTTACACAGAAGTAAGTTCTGCCTCACTGAAATGAGCTGATTTCCTTTAGAAACAACTTCAGAATTTGTTTTGAATGTTCCACCTCTTTTTATTATTTGCACCAAAGCCCATGAAGAGTGTTGTGTCTTTTCCAACTACTACTTGTCCACAGCAAATTCAAAGAAGAGTTTTTGATACTTTTATCAGGCACAGCTAGCTAGATGCATATCTAACTGGCTGATCATTAAAATATATAGATGTGAAATCTCAAGCTATACTAGGCAAAAAGGTGACAATTTACAACATATTTAAATTTAGCGCAAGTGTTTCCATTGCTTTCTGGTTTGCTGGCAAATTGAAAACAAGTTTCTTCACTGTAAATGTCATATGTTTCATAATAGAATTACTGAACCATCGAAGAAATGGCAATGACTAAAGCAAAAAATGTATGTGGGTGAAAAATGCGTAATAAAATTGTTCTCCACATTTCCATTTTAAATTTTTTTTGGATAATGAGACATTGTTCTGCTTGATTTAGCACAACTCAGTTTAGCAAGTAAGTGTAAATATAACCATAGTCCAAAAAGGATCCAAGATTACAGAGATGTCATGTGAGTAACTTTTGCACACAGTTAATTCTAGGATTTCATTGATGTCTTGATTTATGGTTGTCACTAAAGAATGGTGGATGTGTAAGACTGGATATTTTTTCCACCTGGAAATAATTTCATGTGTAACTTTTATTCGGGGTGAAATCCACTTACCTTCGCTACTGGTTTGCAAATGGGAGTGCGCGCGCGCAGGCTTGTTTTTCTTGCTCACGACACTGCGCATTTGCAGGACCTTCTGCGCATGCTCAGAGCATCAAAAATGGGACATGATGACGTCCAGGTGGGTGGGCAGAGCCTCCCACCGCCGGCGCTACCAGTTTGCCCGAGCCGGATATAACAGGCTGCATTTCACTACTGCTCTTATTACACTTCCCAAAGTTTATTTGTAGATATGTATGTATATTCATTCCAAAATTGAGTATGCATTTGGCAAAATTATTTACAAAACAACATACACTTAGAAATATGTCTATATGTAAAAGATGAGCAAAAAGGAGTATATTTGGAAATATTGTATGGCATTAGGCACAGTTGCATACAATTATTCTTAGTCTTTCAGATATTCCCATTGCTAGTTCCATAGCTACATTACAGTATATATATAAAAAATAAGGGTCTCTTTAAAAAAAAATCCTTCTGTTTGCATTGAAAGTAAAGAAGAACCTATCAATTTTTTTGCTAGAGATAGAAACACGAAGGATATAACTTTTCCAGTTTTCTCTTCTGTTTCCCCACCGTCTAAATTGGAGCATTATATAAAAGTGGTGAGTGGCCATAAGCAAAACTAGCAAAAAGAAAAGATGACATTGAAAAGAAGGACAAAGCGTTTACAATACTTAAAAATGGAATTGCCTCAGCTCATCATAGATAAGATAGAAATTCATGTTCCAACAACAATTTATGAAATTTGTTGTCAATGGTCAAACTAAGAGAATAAAGAGAATAAAATCTCCACCTTTCCAGAGATATTTATGATACAGAAACACAAGTAGTACAATTCTATGTAATTTCCATGTTCAGATGTGTTTCTTCTTAGCTCAACTTCCTCCCAATACAGCATATTCCTGATGCTTTTCTATAGTTGCAATCTTCACACTTCTAGAGATAAAAAGATTGGAAAAATTGGTTTGGCATATAAAAATGGAAATTCTAAAGCTAGTTACAATCAGTCAAAAGTTTCCATTAGTTGCCTAAATGGTGAAGGATCCAACACATTGTATTTGAAGTAATGTGCCAAACCATATAAGTATATAAACTGCAAGTATTAATGGAGCTACAGATAACATCTTTAAAATTCATTGGCTCAAATAAAATACAATTTAATTTAACTTCATCGATATGACAGCTAGACTTCAAGATAAGTTTGTAAAAAATGGCATTATCAAAGAATCATAACAATAATTGAAAATATTAATTCTCTAAACATTCATCTGGGTTACACATCTTAGATGGCAAATGAATATATTATAAAAAAGAATGTAAAACGATAGGCTTTGATAATTAGCAGCCTAACCCTAACCGGCAAGAAACCAAGAAGTTTCTTGCCTTTGATGAACAGATCTTACATTTCTTTGGTTCCTCCAGCAAAAGTGACTCTAAGAGGACCAGAAAGGAGTGAATCAAGGAAAAATAAAATCCATGCAATCAAGGTAGAAAATTACTGTAAATGTCCAGCAGAGATTGTGATTTATTTTCTAGGCTTTCTCTGGGAACATAAAGAAATTGAAATGGGCTTTTCTGGGCCCTAGTTTTCAAGGGAAAACTAGGGCTTTTCTTGGTCAGCTTTTCTGACCAAGTTTTCCCTTGATCCAACATCCTGTTTTTCTCAATTGGCAGAAAAGTGATAAAAAGAGAAATTTCAGCTGCTACAATAAGGAGATCTCAAATGATAGACCACTTTCTCTATTCATGAATCTCCCTTTCCACCTCAGAGACACGTTTTCAATATTCTGTAGCCCCTGGGAAGGCCTGCTAACAACAAAGGACTACATATAAAATATAGCTTTTAGAAACTTAAATATTAAACAGTTCTGAGTGCACTAGATAGTGAAGATACATTTCACTTTTAAAACAATTCCTGTTCTTCTCATGGGAATTTTCTGGTGCAGTTCAATTCAGAATGATTTGTGATGGATATTGCAAAACCAGCATGGCAAAAAGAATGAGTGTTGGTTTCAAATTAGAGTAGAAACTGGGAGCTCCCATGCTAGATTAACATAAACAGCATCTTGAATTTGCTTGTCGATTATGTTTTTACCGTATCATTGCATTTCTTATTGCAATATCACTTGTATTATGGCATCTTCAGTTAAGTATCCATTTCAGAATGAATACATCACAATGACTTTGGTTCAATAGCAGAGAACTTCCTTGCGGACAGGCAGGTGGGCGGGCAGGCAGGCAGGCAGGCAGGAAGGAAGGAAAGAAGGAAGAAGGGAGGGAGGGAGGGAGGGAGGGAGGGAGGGAGGGAAGGAAGGGAGGAAGGAAGGAAGGAAAAGGGAGAGAGGGAGGGAGAGGAGATAGGGCTGAACTAAATAAACAAATTGTATGCCTAAATGACACCTCCTATCTTCCAGAGGGAAGTATTTAACTCCCTGCATAGTAATTCAGCAAAAATTGTTCATAATATCTAGAATCTTTCTTTATGCAAAGAGTACAAAAATGCAGAACATGAAAATACAGCCATGGCGTTCATAACAATGCTAATAGGAGCCCATATTTAGATCTGGGTTTTTTTTAATACAATCCAAATCAGGCAAGTGGCTGGCAGTATCCACTGGAATGTTTTCTTGTATATGAACTTTCACTTTCTCCCATAAACTCAAGGCTATTCACCAGCAGCTGTTGCTTTCTTACTCCGTGACCAGGAATCTATATATAGCTCAACAGATGGATGATCAATGTGGGACACTGGACCTTTTATGCTGCTGCTGAGACTTCTTTATTTTTTTACTGGTCAATCAGCTTAATCATTGAGAAAAATAACAGAAGGTAATTGTCCCCATCAACAAAACCCAAAAACAGAAAGATAAATGAAGCTGCCATGCTTTTAGATTCTGTTTAAGAGAGGTGCATTGGAAAGAGAGGTGATTGGAAAAAGAAATGAAAATACCAATGTTAATTGTTAGATTTCTCCCCTTTTTTCATTTGTTCTTTTATTTTACAAATGGGGAACAAAGAAAGGTAAGCTGAAATTATAAAAGAAACACATAGCCCATTCCATTGCAGTGTATCTCCCCTGTTGCTGGGCCATCTTTTCCCAGGTACCCAACCCACCAAAATGGGGACAGAGGATATGTCCTTCTGTTAAGCAGGTCCATCCAGTGGCTCCAACAAGAAGGGCCTTCTCAGAGGTGGCTCCCTCCCTGTAGAACATCATCCTTCTGTAACTAAGATTGGTCCTCACCTTGAGACTTTTTTTAAAGGCCCAGAAGATATGTTTTGCCACTGAGCCTGGGGACCCCAGGATGATACAGAGCCCACAAAGAGTTGGTTTGATGGTTGTTGCCAGGAGGGTGGGGGTTATTGGGTTTTGATTTCTGGAAGCCACCCAGAGTTACTGTATGTCAGTTGGGCGACCATATTTTTAAAAAATAAATAAATGTTCTTTGTGTATTATTTGGGCTTATCGATTTAACCATGATAGTTGTTCCTCTGGTAGACAGCAGCCTCTGGATGGAAGGGCTGTACACATTCTTGAAAGAAGGGCTTTGAACATGGGGAGAACATCCAAAGCACCTCCTTGTAATAAAGGAATGCAGGTAAGAAAATGTAAATGGATTAATCAATGCAGCATTTTTTTCAAACTTGCAACTTTAAGATATGTGGAGTTTAACTCTCAAAATTGAAGCATGCTGGCTGGGAAATCCTGGGAGTAGAATTCCACGCATCTTGAACTTGCCAAATGTGATAAACACTGAGTTAATGTAAAAGCTATTATGCATAATGTATCATATTTGTAATCAAAATAATTCTTAGAATTTTAAAAGTAACCAACACACAAACAAAATAAATTCATCAAAGCATGTCTTCTTTTCAAGTTGTAAAAAAGCCATCTCCCCACCACCACCCCAGAATTGTTATGACTACTTTAAAAACTGGTGCCAACTATCTCCACATATGTGTGCATCCACTGCCATTTGGCACTGTTGTAAAATAAACCAAACTTTCAAAGGAATAAATGATCTGCTGCTTTCTTAGGTTTGTTTGTTTTGAACAAATCATAAATCAGATTCCTTGATTTGGGATTGATTTCCGAAATGAGATTTTGTGTGATTAAAGCTGTGCCTTCATATTTTCTCTCAGGCCAAAAGGTATATGTATTTGCAAAAAATTTAATATTGTTTTAGACTACTTTGCAATGTTGCCTTTAGGCCACTCAATTTTTTATTAAAATGTTCTGAAGCTTTACTAACAAGATTTCTACTAACATTTTACCGTGTCAATAATGGATTTGCTTGATTTTAGCAATGTGAAAGCAGACACATTACCATGGAGTCTTAATGTGTGACCTATGAAGTAGTTGGCCTCAATTGCACTTTTCATGCTTTGCTCAAAAGATAGAACAAAACATTATCACAAAGATCATTTCCTTTATTTCAGACCAAGACAAAAACAAAACAAAACACTATCAAACGTTTGAGTGAACTTAGAAGGAATAGATACAGGTACGTTCCAATTTTGGGGAATGGGGGAATTTCCAAGTCAACTTTTTTTTTTCTCCAATATTTTTTCAGTTTGTTTAGTAACTTTGCTCAGCAATTTAAGAAGCTTATTTTCTTTGTTTCTTTGCATCTTTTATGTTGTTAGTTGTGAAGTCGTGTCCAACCCATCGTGATCCCATGGACAATGTTCCTCCAGGCCTTTCTGTCCTCTACCATCCCCCAGAGTCCATTTAAGCTCACGCCAACTGCATCTTTTATATTTGTCTTTATTGCATTTTTGAAAATGTTCGGTGACAAATAGAATTTGAAATAGTAGCAGGCAGAGGTGGGTTTCAGCAGTTCTGGAGAACCGGTAGCGGAAATTTTGAATAGTTCAGAGAACCAGTAGTAAAAATTCTGACTGGCCCCGCCCCATCTATTCTCTGCCTCCCAAGTCCCAGCTGATCAGGAGGAAATGGGGATTTTGCAGTAACCTTTCCCTGGATTGGGGAGGAAATGGGGATTTTGCAGTAACTTTTCCCTGGAGTGGGGGATGGGAATGGAAATTTTACAGTATCCTTCCCCTGCCACGCCCACCAAGCCATGCCCACCAAGCCACACCCACAGAACCAGTAGTAAAAAAAATTGAAACCCACCACTGGTAGCAGGAAAGAAAAACCCAAATGCCCTTACAATTTGGAAGGTTCCTAAAGCCCACCTGGAGAGGGGTGCATTAATTCTGTGCAAGGCCTGGTTTATTTGCAACCAAGTACATTCCCAGGACCAGGAATCTCAGGTTTACAGTGAACCAGTACTAGTTGTTCCTGGGAGATGACTGCCTGGATATCAGAGGGGCAGCAATACTAGAGCTACTTAGGTAAGTGGGCAGTGTAGAAATTAAATACATAAATGAACTGCTTTTTTATTTAATGGTTGCCTCTTTTCAGCATTTCAGGGCTTATGGGAGCATTATGAGGTCCCGGTTTGTGGGGGCAATAAGCTGACTTTGTATAAAATAGAACACCGCTTAGAGGGGGCCAAAAGCCCTACTAAGCAGGTATATACAAAAGTATGAAGGCTATTGCTTAACGCATTGTAAACCGCCCTGAGTCTCCAGAGAAGGGAGGCATATAAATCAAACTAATAATAAATAATAAATAAATCAGACCAGTGTGGAAAGAAGCATATTGTGCAGCAGCAGTGAAGAAAATGAGTAACAAACATCCTTTTTCCCGTACTAGACTGCTTTATCAAAAATTACCCCAGTGGTGGCAATGATTCAAAATTAACAAATCTGTAGTTTCGTGAAAAGGAAAAGCAGGACTGAGAGTCACCTAGGAAGATACCCATTACAAACTGTAGTGATGAAAGAAAAGACAAAATGTGGATCTGACATGATACAGATCTGATCTCCCTATTTGCACCTGAATATTGGACAGCATTATAATGCACGAACTCCTCTCTGCACTCTTCATAGAACCAGGTTGGTGTAGCAGTTGAAGCATCAGGCTAGAATCTGGGAGAACGTGAGTTCTAAATCTGCATTAGATATCCGAAAGTCATCTGGATGAGTTTGGCCACTCATTCTTTCTCAACACTAGGAAGGAGGCAATAGCAAAGAACTTCTGAAACTCTTGCCAAGAAAATTGCAGGGACTAGTCTTGGCAGTCTCCAGAGGTCAACACTGACTTGAAGACATATACACACACACTGCACCCCTCACCCCAGCAGATGCCTATGTCACCCCTTACTCTCAAAAAACTTCTTGTATTAGTTTCATGTAGATACAGCAGTGGCCAAAATTGTGGTAACCTTTTGGGAAAAGTGTATTTTTGAGGTTTGATGGCTAATAACACCACTTTTTTTTTTGGAGTTTCAAGATAATCATATTCCACTGCTGGAATGGCCTGGGAATAGCCCAGACCTTAACCCAATTGAAAATCTATGGAGCTGACTAAAGAAACTTGTTAGTCAGAAGCGACCCAGCAATAAAACCCAGTTAATAGAAGCAATCATTCAATCTTTGTTTCACATTGTAACAGCTGCAGAACTAAAAGACTTGGTTCACTCCATGGGAAGACATTGTAAAGCCGTAATTCATGCTAAAAGTTACCCAACTAAGTATTAACTGACATGGTGATAATGTTTGTATATCTCGTTTTTTCTATGGTGATAATTTTTGTATATCTCATTTTTTTCTACGTGTTTCACTTTTCTTCTTTAAACTGTAACAGCTATTCTAATAGCAAATTCTTCATAAAATTTATTCTTGATTACATTCTTGATTAAATAATCTTTCCATTGATATATAATTTTATGGTACTACTCCAAAAAACAAAAGTGGTGTTATTAACTAGTTTTAGAAAATACACTTTTCCCAAAAGGTTTCCACAATTTTGGCCACTACTGTAGTCAAAAGTATAAGGGCTAAATTAGAGCTTTGAGGAGCTCCACAATACAAGTGCCTTGGGGCAAATCAATAATTCCCCAGCACTATCTTCTGAAACCGACCATTTAGAAAGAGCAGAATCACTATAATATTATACCTCCAACTTCCCAGCCCACAGAGTTTATCTAGAATATAATTTATGGTATCAAAACTGAAAGTTTAAAAAAAATAAATAAATAAAGAGGGTTGTACTCCCATGTTTCTTTCTGTTTTAGGAAATGCCATCCCACAGTAACACCAAGGCATTTCTGTAGAAAAAGCAGATGTGAAGCGGGGTTAAAATGGACTAAGAAAATGATTTTCATTCAGACTTCCAGTGAGGCAAGGCAAGCTATTGCTCACATTTTCTCCACTCTGCATGGATTTCAGTGACATTTCAGTCAACAAGGCACCTGCATGTCAGATCCAGATTGTTGAAATTCTCTCTGGAAGAAAGGGAGTTCTGGAAAAGCTCCATATGTACTTCAGACAGCTGATTTTTGTATGCAAGCAGCAGACACTGTCATTTTTGCAGCTGCTTTCGATCAGCTAGGAGTCATGGATTCATTGTGGTCTGAGCTATAAATGCAGCCTTCATGGACTCAAGACTAAACCAAACCTGTATTTTTAGCAACTTTTCTGCCTCTTTAAGATTGAAAAACCTTCAGAATTATAAGTCTGCAAATTACTGGGTGAGCTTCCCTTCAATCTATTTAAAAGAAATGAAACTACATCTTTTCAGCTTTGCAAGATCTTTATTTTAATTTTATTTTATTTGTAACTTTTTACAATATACAGCAAAAGAGTGATTTTAGACTTTAGAGTAGTTTCTGAGCTAAGGCTTTGTGAAACTGATTTAAAGAAAAACATTGAAACTACGGTAATTAGCAAGATCCTATCATCCGGGAAAATCTGTTTTGTTTACGTTTCAGTGCAAAACAAGAAGTTTGTTTATATATTTATTTATATATCAAATTTAGAAACTGCCCATCTCCCTTCCAGAGCAACTCTGAGTGGTTAAAATACTAAAATACATGATGGCTACCTTAAAGGAAATTTTTGATCTGTGGGAGTAATGAAGTGCTTGAGCTCTTTAACTCTTTACTCGAAATAAACATTACTGAAGATGAGCAACTTTTCTGAAGATAAACAAAATGGACTCTAGGATGGAATTTAAAAAGACAGAGATGGAAATATTGAATCAACAAGTGGAATTGGATGATCATTTTAAAACCTAATAAAGTATATGAATATTGTACCCAAAGAGCATTGTGGGCTACCCTTTAAAATTAAAATATTTTGAATTTATTGGAGCTATTTCATGGAAAGAACAAATGGACTTGGAAAAAGATGATAAGAACGTCAAGAGAAGAGGCAAAGAGATTAAAAGAAAATGGAGTTTAGATTTTTATCTATTGGATTTATGGATGGCTAGGAGGGAGAAGGAAAATTGGTTTATTTGACTGTGATTAAATAATGAGGTGAGGAGATCGACCCTGACTGCTCTTTAGAAAGCCAGATCCTGAAGATGAACCTCAAATACTTTGGCCACCTAATGAGAAGGAAGGACTCACTGGAGAAGAGCCTAATGCTGGGAAAGATTGAGGGTAAAAGAAGAAGGGGACGACAGAGAATGAGGTGGATGGATGAAGTCACTGAAGCAGTAGGCATGAGCTTAAATGGACTCCAGAGGATGGTAGAGGACAGGAAGGCCTGGAGGAACATTGTCTATGGGGTCGCGATGAGTTGGACACGACTTCGCAACTAACAACAACAAAAATAATGAGGTATTATATTTAGTGATGTTTAATGATTGCCTAGATTGGATAATTTCTGTTTTAGAAATGTTCAATAGATTGTAATATTTGTTGTAATATTTATAGTATCATTTTGGGATATTAAATTAAGGGTTTTTTATTTATGATAAAATTTAATAATTTTCAATGTTACAATTACTATTATAGATGGTTGCACAGTCAGACAGATATTTAGGCTGGGTTTAGCATTTTTATCCACCCATTGGGTCCATTTGATAAGCAGATTGTGTTGTTTGATGGTATTAAAGGTACTGTCTCCGGATGTCAGCAGTTCCGGATGTCAGCACTGCCTTTTGCAGTTGATTGATGGTGATTTTGTCAATATTATTTTGTAATGTTTAATTGCTAAGAGAGGGATGACAGGGATTTAAACTAAATGTAAACGGAGATTATATACTTATGTTGTTAGATATTTTTGTTACTTTTTACTGGACTTTTGTTTATCAATAAAAGAATGGAAGGTTTACAAATGTGTTTATAGAAAATGGATGAGATATAGAATGAAGACATATCTGTCTACAATTTAAAAGGAACATATAAATTATTAATATTGAAAACCCCAATATTAATATTGCTTGATAATAATAGATTTTATTTTTATTTTTTTATTTTATTTTATTTCTGTACCGCCCTTCTCCTACGGGACTCAGGGCGGTGTACAGCCAAGATAAAACATTGCATATAAAATTTAAAAACAATTTAAAAACAGTTAAATAATTTCGGCCCAAGATATTAAAAACCACCCAATTAAAACCGAATTCAATTAAAACTGAGAGAATGGGATCAAGCCAGCCCAGCTAGATGGAATAGGTGTGTTTTCAGGGCCCGACGAAAAGTCCGGAGGTCTGATATCGTGAGTATTCAGGGGGTAGGTCATTCCAGAGGGCGGGTGCTGCAATAGAGAAGGCTCTCCCCCTGGGGGTCGCCTAAGCCATGGAGCACTTTAAAGGTGGTTACCAAGACCTTGAAGCGCACCCGGAAGACCACAGGAAGCCAGTGCAGCTCGCTGATCTGTCCCCGTCCACACACACACACAAACACAGCCAGCTGAGGGTTAAGGAAGCACTTGGAACACACCCAGGTCTTTATCTCCAACTTGGCAGCGATATACACACCATCTGCCAAGTGCTTTTATTTCCACAGAAAACAGAAAGATAATATACTCAGCGTCCAAAAGTCCAACAACAATAAATATCCCTCTCAGCAGTTCCGGACGAGGCTTTAGTGACTATCCAAGGTTTATTTTTGTTCGTCACAAGGATCACTGGCCACCACCCTCTATTATATAGTCTCTGGGGTGTGGTCCAGTGACTCAGTTCTAATCCCTAGCAGGCCTCCTGAGCTGCTGCAATCGTTTATCACACCTTCGGAGGCGTGCATCCAGGAATGATGTCTCTCCCTCACTCTCATCCGAGAGTGTCTCCCTCGGCCGGCACTTGAGACAGAGCCAGAGGGGAGGGACCTGGAGAGGGAGGCCTGGCTGACTCCTCTTCCTCATGCTCGGAGCTTTCTTCCTCCGATGGGACAGGCTCAGAGGGCGGGGCCACAACACTCGCGCAGGAGAGGTGTCATATGTGAGTGCCCCATCGCTCCCATAATCCCCCGCACGGCCACATTCTGGACTAACTGTAGCCTCCGGGTGCACCCCAAGGGGAGCCCCATGTAGAGAGCATTGCAGTAGTCCAGGTGGGAAGTGACGAGTGCTTGAGTGACCGTGCGTAGGGAGTCCCGATCCAGAAAGGGGCGCAACTGGCGTATCAGGCGAACCTGATAAAAAGCCCCCCTGGCCACGGCCATCATGTGCTCTTCTAAAGACAGCCGTGCATCCAGGAGGATGCCTAAGTTGCGAGCCCTCTCCGTGGGGGCCAGTGATTCGCCCCCAATAGCCAGCGATGGCACCAGCTGGCTATATCGGGACACCGGAAGCCACAGCCACTCGGTCTTGGAAGGGTTGAGTCGGAGCCTGTTTCTCCCCATCCAGGCCCGCATGGCCTCCAGGCACTGGGACATCACTTCAAGGGCATCATTGGGGTGGCCTGGGGTGGAGATGTACAGCTGAGTATCGTCAGCGTACTGATGGAACTCCACCCCAAAGCCATGGATGATCTCACCCAGTGGCTTTACATAAATGTTGAACAGAAGGGGCGAGAGGACTGACCCTTGTGGCACCCCACACGCAAGGTGCCTCGGGGTCGACCACTGCCCCCCTGTCAACACAGATTGCGACCGGTCAGAGTGGTAGGAGAACCACTGCAGGACGGGGGCCCCCACCCCCAGCCCCTTCAACCGGCGCAACATGATACCATGGTCGATGGTATCAAAAGCCGCTGAGAGATCTAACAGGACCAGGATAGAGGAGCAACCCCTATCCCGAGCCCTCCAGAGATCATCCACCAACGCGACCAATGCCGTTTCCGTGCTGTGCCCAGGTCAGAAGACGGACTGGAGCGGGTCTAGATAGACAGCTTCATCCAGGTACCGGGGAAGCTGCCGCGCCACCACACTCTCAACAACCTTCGCAACAAAGCGAAGGTTGGAGACTGGACAATAGTTAGCCAATACAGCCGGATCCAGAGAGGGCTTCTTGAGGAGGGGCCTCACCACCGCTTCTTTCAAAGCGGCCGGCAGGACCCCCTCACTCAAAGAAGCATTAACAATCCTCTGGAGCCAGCCTCGTGTAACCTCCCGGGAAGCCAGTACCAACCAGGAGGGACACGGGTCCAATAAACATGTGGTCGCGTTCAGCCGTCCCAGGATCCTGTCCACGTCCTCGAGAGCCACAGGATCGAACTCCTCCCAGATAACACTCTCAAGACCTGCCTCAGTCATCCCATCTGGACTTACCCAGTCAGAGGCCAGGCCTTCCCGAATCTGAGCAATCTTGTCATACAGATACTGCACAAAATCCTCAGCTCGACCATGCAAGGGATCATCCCGCGCTTCCAGATGGAGGAGGGAGCGGGTCACCCTAAACAGGGCGGCTGGGTGATTATCTGATGATGCGATAAGAGCGGCAAAATAGCTAGATTTCGCCGCTTTTATCGCCACTAGGTAGGTCTTAATATGAGACCTCACCAGTGTTCGGTCGGATTTGGAACGGCTGGTCCTCCAACTACTCTCCAGGCGTCTTTTCCGGCGCTTCAACTCCCTCAGCTCCTCGGAGAACCAAGGAGCTAGGTGAGTTCGGTGCCGGGTCAGAGGCCGCAAAGGCACGACGCGGTCCAAAGCCCCGGCGGCCGCACTATCCCAGGCAGCCACCAGGTCTTCAGCCGAGTCATGAGCCAGAGTCTCAGGAAATGGCCCAAGCTCCATCTGGAACCTATCAGGATCCATCAGGCGCCTGGGGCGGAACCACCTGGTCGGCTCCGCCTCCCTGCAGTGGGGTGTAGCAGTTAGAAAGTCCAGTCGAAGGAGTGAGTGGTCAGACCATGACAAGGGTTCGATGACTATATCCCCTGTATCAAGATCAAACCTGAAACTTGAACTTTCCAGTCCTTCCAGATTTGGATTCTTGGTCTACATTTTAACATTATGTTACTTATGTCATACACCTCCCTGAAATAATTGCTACTGAGAAGATAATAAATAACATTAACTACTAAGCCTATTTGTTATCACAGTCAAAACAATAAACATATTGAATAATACTATTAATCCTTTGGCCAAATGAGACTAACAAAAAGCATTTATAAATGCCCTGTGATAGAAGTGTTATTGCATTTTCAAAGTGTGTTTTAAAACATATAGGCCATCATATATTCCCCTTAGACTTTTGGTAGAATTTTATTTCCAGCATCACAGATAAGCAAGTACTGTATGTAATACAAGGTTGTAATTTCAATTATGGTTCCCAGTTGCCATGGGTATTATAACAGCTCAGCTTATCCCACTGATTTGACATTAGCTTCTTAAAAGGAACTTTTATCACAGTACATTTTTCACATTTTTATTCACAAATGTGATTTTTTTTCTGTTACATTTACAGAAACAATTTGAAACTATTACACTTAGAATAACTTTATTGTCACTTTCAATGTACACGAATTGGCATACATTAAAAAGAAATTTTGTTGCATACAGCTCTCAGAGGGTCACCACTTTAAATATACACACTACATAAACATGACAAAATAAATAAATACAAAATTATGCATATCCCCACATATATTATATGACACAGAGAAACAGCACAGTCTACTTTGGATGTATACTGTACATGTACATGGTGAGAAAAATGAAACTTGCGAATTTACCAGATAGATAGCATAGGGAACAAATGCTATCTGTTACAGAATCTGGTAGTCCTGCTAGAAATATTTCAAAACCTCCTCCCAGAGGGGAGGAACAGAAACAGACTGTGAAGTGGGTGTGTGGGGTCTCTTAACAATACTTTGAGCTCTAAGCACATACCGCTTATAAGGAGTATCCTGAATAACAGGAAGCGAGTTTCCTATAATCTTCTCGGCGGTCCTTACCACTCTCCGTATGGACTTTCTATCTGAAGCACTGCTGCCACCAAACCACACAGTGATGCAGTTTGTTAAAATGCTCTCAATTATGCCTCGGTAAAAAGTGGCCAGGGCAGAAGGAGAAAGATGTGCTCTTCATCCAGGCTCTCAATTTGAGGAATTCTGTCCTAAAAATCATTTGGGATAGATTTTATTATCATTTATAAACTGCTGTGCTCTTTTTTTTTTTCTGATTTCATAACTCAATTTTCATTTTTGTCTTTATTCTCTAACTACAGAAGAGGAAGAATATACAACATGGAGATATATTTGTGAAGATTGGATGGCCAAGAATATGCATACTACAAATAGGACTCACTTTGCATAACTGAGTGTCTCTGTATCCTAGAAACTGCCTCCCTCCATATAATCAAAGTTGACAGTCATGATTTCAGGAAGAGCAGCTTTATCATCTGAGGTTTTTTTTTTTAGTCTTAGTTGCTGGCTACATTTTTTTTTTTCATTCCTGGTTTTTAGCTGTGAAATTCATGGTTTTTTGCAAATTCGGCTCCAATTAAATCAGAAGGATGACTTTTTTTTTTTACTTTAATCTCTATAATGATTTTATACATGCAATTGAATTGCTAGTGAGGCTGATGGTTTTGAATTTCTTCTGATTAGATATTGGATAGCACCTCTATTGTGCTATTTCAACAAAATATTTATGTTTTTTACTCATGAAGCTATCCCGTACAGTTGGTTCAAAATGTGTAAATTAGCTCAGTGAGAATCAAAGTCAATTGGCTGCAATGAAGCAGTTCAGATTGTGAGATTGATGCGGTGTGCTTTTCCAAAATGAAGAGGCCACTCAAATCATCTGAATGAAACAGTTTAAATTGCATCAACCTACACCAGGTCAGGGCTCCTTCCAGACTTCTCTCCTGTATTGGCCAAGGGGCATCCAGATTGGGCATCTTTAGGGTTGCCCAAAAAATCCATCCATCTTGGAAAATCTGTAGCATGCAAAATTTGGCCAGAGATGCATGATTCCTTCCACTACCCTAGGACAGATGCTCCAATTGCCTAGTAAAAACATGGCCTAAAAAGATGAGGAGAGCAGATTAAAATCCTAACATTAAAACAAGGGAAGTGGCAGGGGTGAAATTCAGCCAGTTCTGACAGGTTCTGGAGAACCGATAGCGGAAATTTTGAATAGTTCGGAGAACTGGCAAATACCACCTCTGGCTGGCCAGAGGTGAGGTGGGAATGGAGATTTTGCAATATCCTTCCCTCAGGAGTGGGGTGGAATGGAGATTTTGCAGTATCCTTCCCCTGCCACACCCACCAAGCCACACCACACCCACCAAGCCATGCCCACAGAACCAGTAGTAAAAAAAAAATGGATTTCACCACTGGGAAGTGGGTAAAGCTAAGGGACTTGGGCACATTTTGAATCAACTGTTTCCAAACAATCTCTATGTAATAAGTAAAAAATAAATCTCAAATCTCAATTTGAATGTAGGTGGAATCCTACCATCATGAAGTGTAAATAGTAATATTTTGGTTAAAGAAAAACTGTCACAGAGCCGAAAGAGTTGCATGTGTTAATGATTTTTACAAGGAGGCCAAGAGGTCTTCAATGTTCTTTTTTTTTTTTTACACATATTTAAAATGATGCACTCTTTTACAAAAGCCTTATTTTTCACAAATACTTCCTGGAATGCCAAGGTGATTTTAGAATATTGCATGTTGTATGAATATTTCAGGAAGTGGTGCAGCAGAAGAGGCTTTCTCTTATGAAAGTCTCGAATGCTGGGAATCAGAAATGGGTGTTCTTTCCATTGTATCTATGACTGTAGGCTTTTATGGGTGGAAAATTAGGAGAAATATAAACTTAGAGGAAATATAAAATATAAAAATATGGGTGGAAAATTAGAGGAAAATTAGGAGAAATATAAAATTATCAACACAATTAGTATCAAAGACCAAAACACCATAGGATTTAATGCATAGAATTGCATAGGATTTTATATTTTGTATAGGTTTTTATGCCCTGGTTTTAAACCTAGTTTTCAATGTTGGAGGCATTGGAGATACGAAAAGGGAGCTATGCAAGGAGAGATATAGACATTACAGGTCATTTTTCTTCCTCCACCACCTCCTCCTCCTCCTCCTCCTCCTCCTCCTCCTCCTCCTCCTCCTCCTCCTCCTCCTCCTCCTCCTCCTCCTCTTCCTCCTCCTCCTCTCCTCTCTCTATATTGCACTTTTGCACTTTTCTAAAGCCCATTTAATGATCTTGCCAGGCAGGGCAGTTGAATGGTACACAATTGACCTTTAATCTGATTGACAGCCAGACTTTCTAGTACAATGGCATGTTTTGTGCCATTGTTTGTATTACAAGGCAAATATGGCTTAAAGTTAATTTCTTTCAGAAGATGTTGTACTAAGTCATTATTAGCAGAAACATATTGGTAAGTAGGATCTCAAGAAGTTTGTATACAAAATGTGTATTATGGGAAATATGAATGTGGATTTTTTTTGGGTGCCAATTTAATTAACTAAAATTATCTACTAGTTACCTATTATCTAGATAGTACAGAATGAATTATTCAGTTTTGAAGTTTGATGCTCTAGGGGTGATGGTAACTACCGGTACTAAGGCCATTTGTTTTCGAAAATTAGATAGCAATACACTAGGTATGCAGTGTATTGGAGATCTCTGTCAAGAACCAGTATTAACACTGACTGGATTGTTGCAACTCCTCAAAGCAGCACACTATCCAGTAGCACACATGTTAAACAGTAAGAAAATAACAGGTGGATGGCATTGTTTGCAACATTCTCATCTGCCTTGGTATCACTTGGTATAGAAATGGTGGCATGGCCATTTTATTATGCGCTGACTGCTGTCAACCTAGTTTAGCAAATCTTCTCTGTAGCTGTCACTGCCAGAGTATTTAGGACATTCAGTTGTTTTGCTACTCCTATTCTATAACAAGACTTCCTGATCATTTAGCAAAGCACGGCTGAGCATCTGAGATAAGAACACTCATCAGATTTTGCTTGAGAATGTCACAATTACTATGGCAACCATGAGGCTCTCCCACATGTGCAATATCCCAACATACAAACTGCGAATCATCTTAAAGTTCTTGATTTGCAAAAGGCTGGTTAGTGGCCTTGACGTAGCTAATCTTGCTTCGTATTATCATCCCTATTTAAGGAGAAAGCTGTAATTCGAGTGGAGAGCTTTATTAATTTCTTCCAGATCTGTCTGGTGATGAAGTGGAAAGCTCTGTCTAAACCGTGTATTTTATTAATTCAATCTGGTTGAGGTAAAGGGTTAGATTACTTTTTAGCATATGGAGGGAGTCAATAAATGAATGAATAAAAGCTGTAATCCTAGATCCATTCAATGAAGTGCCATTTATTTAGACACATGTAGGATTGCCCTGTAAATTCAAGCTATACCATGATATCCTTCATAGGAATTTAACTTCAAAAACAGGGAGATGAAGGGTGTATTTTCTTGAACTCTTAAACCTTAAGTCTGCAGAAGCTGTCACTTTGACTGTTGAATGCTGTTCAGAAGACCAGAATAGTTGCAAAGGAGGAAGAAAAATTCCAAAGTACCTGAATTTATCTTATACAGTAGCATTTGTAGAAGTGCCCCCTACGTAAAAGTCTTAGGGAGAGGAAGCAGTTGTTTTAGCAAAGAAAGGCTGTGCTTACTCCTTATTCAAGTCTGATGGCAAAGCTTGTTCGTTCAGTTCAGTTCTCCATAGCAATATCAGTGTATATATGGAGAACATTTCTGGGAAATCCAGTTTCTTAGGGAATTTATTTAAGGTAGAGTCATCTTCATTTTACTACTTTGTTAAATAATAGCCAACACCCATGAGAAATGAATGTGCAGTCATTAATCCATCCAGTATCTTGATTAAATAAATAGAATTAGGGATGCATTTTAGATTTATATGGTTCATCAGTGGGAAACAAGACAAGACAACCAATCACCCTCTTGCACTGTATGGCACTGAATGCTGGGCAGCAACAACAGGGACCGAAAGCTTCTCTATGCCATGGAAATGCAAATGCTCTGTTGGATATCAGGCATCTCCCTTCTTGACCACATCACAAATGACACCGTTTGACACCATTTTGGTGTGGCACCAACTATAGAGAAGATGAGAGAAGGCTGGCTCCGCTGGTATGGACATGTCCTGAGAGCAGCACCTTCCACTATTGCCAAGACTGCCTACCAACTACAAGTCAATGGCCGGCAACCTCGCAGGTGTCCAAAAAAGAGATGGCAAGACACCGTCAACAAAGATATGCAAGCTGTGGGCCTGCACCCAGGAGATGCAGCTGACTGTGCAAAGTGGTGTTCAATGATTTGAAAAGCAGACCCTGCACTCACAGGAATATACTAAGAAGAAGAAAAAGAAGAATCAGTGGGGAAACCCCCCATATTTTATATGCTACTTTTGAATATATTTCACATTGATGACATGATAAATGCAATTTATTCTGTTTCATCAGTTGTCCTTTGATTTCTCTGAGATTTTGCAGCACAGTTTTCTTTAATGTAGTTTAGCTCAGATTATTGGTTAATATTCCACGCTGTGCTATCAGAAATCACAGGTTAGCACAGTCACTTGTGAATTTTTGATTGTACTTAAAACTGTGTGCCTTTATCTTCTATGTATTTAAGATCTTCCTACTTTTCATCTCAAATCTCATCAAAACAGATAACAAACCACTTCATGAACAGATGTGCCACTTATTCATCTAGTTCTGTGACGATAATCAAGAAAATTTAAAGCTGGAAGTCTGAGAAAGATGATTTAAAAGACAGATTGATATGAATAATAAATATATGGTATACTGAAAACAAAAATGACATGAAAAGGCTATCATTATGTACATTGCAATACTCCCTTTGATACCATGCACTAATATATAAAAATAAGCAATTCTTGGAAGCAATGTGGCATACTTAGATTATACTGTTTTTATACTTTCTCAATTACTTTTCCTTAAAAAGAACAACAATATTCTCTTCCAACTGGAAGCATTATCTCATATCGCAAAATTATTTAAACATGCTACAAAAATTCCATAATTTTAGCAGGTCTTTGTCCAAGTTAAATAAGCAATACATGTCACTGAATCTTTCTCCGGAGGGGTGCATTACTGTTGAAGACAAGAACAATAATACTGAACTTTGGAAAATCATGGAGATAATCTGGCTAACTTTTGATATGTTGAGGATCACTCTGGAAGATCTGAACATGCATCTTCCCAGGTTCATATCATTCAAGGTCATGTCTGGCTTGAAAATTCTAGAATTGATACTATTAATAGAGTGGGAGGAAAACATTGGCAAAGGTTTTTGTACATATTCAAAATTAACCATTTTGTATATTTTGTCAGTAAATTGTTTTTTTTTAAATGCTTCCTCACCCTCATATTTGTTATCTTCCAGATTTTATATCCATTTTCTGCAATTCCAGCAACGTTTCTGTGGAATTTTTGTTAACTATCCCAATATGTATTTTCTTCCGGGTAACTCCCTTTATATATACTTCACTTAAATGAAAATTAGTGACCTATTAAAAGAGCTGTACAACTATTCTAATTTGAATTGCTTTGAAAAAGATTTCTTCACTTCATGTCTTTGAATTGGCTAGACAAAGTCAATAAAGTTATCCAATGAATTGAACCAATGTGGCTGAAGGTGTGCTTAGACGTGTGTGTATCTAATTGAGTTGGTTCTTTAGTCTAATTTCAATAGTAAAATCTAACAGTTATTCTGTCCCTCTTCCTTGCCCTCAATGTGATCAGAACAGATTCAGGCCCATAATTAAGCCTAATTCAGATTAGAATGAGATGGCATGGTTTGTTTTCTTGGGATTTCCATTATCTGTATATTTCCAGACAATCTTCATTACCAAAAGGTACTAAGAGAATCAGGAGATTCAGTGCAGTTCTTTGGTGTGATCCATAATAAGACATCCATAGTGATCGACTGAGCATGGAAAATTCTAGATAATGAAGAATGCCCAGCTGGGCAGGGAGGATGAGTCAACCTGTAAATTAATCTTGAATCATTGCACGAGAGCCAAGAGATCTGGGACTGACACCCCTCCTCCAAGCTCCATAGAACCTTATCTATCTCTTCTTAAGGGAAGGCAAGCAATTTTGGGAGATCCCTGTATTATAAGCAGTATACAATAAAATAGCTTGAACTCAACATATGTGGATCTGGTTGCTTGCACCTGACATGAAGTATGGCATGAAAACATCCTACTCTTGTTTCATCACAACTTATATTTAGATATATTTTGCTTATAATTCTGGCATATTATAGATATAGCAAGTAGCCACCAGGATCCTTATTCTTGATGAGTCTATCCAATGTTCCTTTCAAGAATTCTAATCTTGTTTAGTCTATCATGCTCTTAACTTGAAATTACATGATAGACAATTCTAAAGGTCTAAAGGTCCATGTAGACATTCTTTAAAAAGTTTTTTTTTAATGTGAAGCCATCATATTTCTTACATTAATGCAAGTTTTCAAATTAATCTTTGCAGTCAATTCTGACTCAAGTAATAGTTCTACAACAAAAGCAACACCTTTTGTTTGTTTCTTTGTTTTTTCATTCACATGAAGCTAATTTTATCTTGCTGAGAAATTGCTCCCCAGGAAGCTATGATGAGCTGTCTGAATGTAAGTCATTTCAAGGTCATTCTGATTGATAGATTGCCGAAAGCGATTTGATTTATTTTTTTGCTTCCAAAAAGATATGGTAGAATTACTGTGGATCTATTGTGCAGACTGTAATTTTGAATAAAATCTAACAAATGGCACCAGGCTGCAAGCCTGGTTTGGGCATTTTTTCAGATCCATCCCCTCCAAAAAGTAAGCAAGTCAAGCTCAACTACTAGTGACTTACACTGAAACATTTATGCAATTTGGAAATAGTTTCCATGCCTCCTTCTGAGAGGCTTTTCATATTTCTAGTCTAAGCCTACTAACTATTAAATTCTTGGCAGAGCTGACAAATTGGTACATTTAGTTAGAAATCTTGAATTGCCTTGATCTCTAACTCATGGACATCTACTCTTTCCTTGGAGACCTATTTCCTGTTTAATGTCCCTAAAGCATGTTTCTGTGTGATCTATGCTACCGATGTGCCAAATAATTTCCCATCACAAAAGAACCAGAAGGGAAATCAGCGGGCAATAATAGTAAATCTCTTTTTAAAGAATTTGTCAACAACTAATGCTGTAGTGGATACTAAAACTGTTGGCAACAACTATTATAGGAGCTACAAATTATCACCAGAAAAAGAGGCTCCTTAAACTAGTGAGCAGATATAAATGATTATAGGTAAAAAGTCTTGTTGATCTATGGAGACAAAAATCAGGAAGTCTGGTGGCTCCTTTACTGACTAATAAATGTTATTGAAAGTTTTTTTTGATCTACAGTTCATGTTATCAGATGTATAGAGTAACTAGACTGCGCTAGACTGATATATAAGGGCAGCAAATTTAACACAATCAATGAAAAGTTGTACTTTCTACCATCAGAGATAGAGCAATTGTAAAATAATGCCTACAATTTTCTTAACAGTCTCACAGCAATGGAATCTTATCCACTCTATAAATCAGATGGTATTGATATAAATTAATCCATGATACACTTCACAGAAAATGTCACAATCCACTTGGGTATATTACTTAAAGATGTGACTAGCAAGAGTACTTCACACATACAAAAAGTTTCCCATTTAATCATCAGCCTTGTACATCAAAACTTGACAGGGGATAGAAAGAAAACATTTAGGGCTAAGTTGAATAGCTTGAAATGAATCACACTCTGTATCACCTGTAAGGCATAACTTAAACCATATTCCAGGGGTGTCAAATTGGCGGCCCATGGGCTGGATGTGTCACAGGCAGGCAGTGGTGAAATCCAATTCTTTTTACTACCAGTTCTGTGGGAGTGGCTTGGTGGGCATGGCTTGGTGGGCATGGCAGGGGAAGGATACTGCAAAATCTCCATTCCCATCCCACTCCAGGGGAAGGATTTGCAAAATCTCCATTTCCACCCCATTCCAGGGGAAGGATATTGCAAATTCTCCATTCCCATCCCACTCTGGGGCCAGCGAGAGGTGGTACTCAAAATTTCTGCTACTGGTTCTCCAGAACCTATCAGAACCTGCTGGATTTCACCCCTGCGCGTAGGCCAATGCTACCCCAGCTCCATGAAGGAAAAAAATGTCACAAAACATCATGTGACAGACACATGACAATGTGAGTTTGACACCCATGTCCTATTCTTTAACTTTGGAAACTCACATGTATTCAATTATGAGTTTCTATCATGCTGATGAGTAAAAGCAGATTTAGGCAGAATTACAGAATGAAGCAGAAAGATACCTCCTATGAATCATCCAGAGTGAAGAAGTTACTTTTTTTTCTGCGTCCAGACTTTACTCTTCCCACATCTATAAGATATACAGTAATAACTAATCAGCCAGTCTTGGACCAAATCAATATTTGCTGCTCTTTTCTTGAGAAAAAGTAAAGATCAGGAAGCAGATTTGCAAATGGATGATAGACTTGATGCATAATTGTGTTTGGCAAGTTTGAGGAAAGTCTGAGAGCAATTGACACGCTGGATGGGCAATCAAAGAAATAACTGGACTGTCTTTGGAAGGGTTATGAACTAGAGATATAACAAGAGATTGGACATTGTTCAGAAAGTTACCAGGGGTTAAACCAAATACAATGGCATCTAACTAACTAACTAACTAACTAACTAACTAACTAACTAACTAATAAAAGGGATCTTTCAAATGCAAAGAACCAGCCACATACCAGCCACATACTAGCCAGCATGGGCATAGCATAAAACAAGGAAGCAGATGGTATTTCTTCACTCATCTATTATTTCTGGGATAGTGAGGTAGAGTTACCAAATGAGATAAACTTGCTTTATTGTTCATAGACGCAAGAAAGTTTGTTCACTTGTATGAATAACCCCAGTAATCTTTTCATAGCTTTCCACAATGTTGTGTGTCACAAACTGAGACCTAAATATGTTGTTACTGTCTTCGAAAGGTGTTTATCTCCAGTCCTATCTCCAATCTGATCTACATCAGAGTAGAACAGGGCTTTCAAACTCCTGGGCCCCGGGCCGAATGCATCATGTGCTGGCCACACCCATGCCCGGTTTAGCAAAGGGGAAAAAAGTCCTGATATGTCATGTGATGCCGCCATGACGAAGTGAGTTTGACACCCCTGGATTAGATTGTCTTTGGAAATTGATCAATATATTGGAATGCACATTTCTTTCACAATATTTACACTTTTGTAACCAATTTGCCTAAGGAGTCATTTGTTGTCAATTTTCCCAGATACCCTTCATTACCTGCATCATTTTTCCCTGTGCATTTCTTTGAACAGTTTTTCTTAATATTCTCATTTGTCTTGTGAATCATGCCCAATACTTTTTCAATAATTTGAATACACAAATTCATTCCAGCATATAAAGCACAAATTGGGTAAATTCAAAAATATGTCATAGCAAATGAATTTTTCCTTCAACCTTGAATCCACTAAGAAGACTATTCTATCTTTCAAGGCAGATCGAACTGCACTGGAACCAGCAGACCTTTCATTGAAAAATTAGTGTGGCTTACAGAAAGTGATTGTTTGTATCTATGTTCACTTCTCAGGGCTAAACACCAAGTCAAACAATTCTTAATTTTCAGTAGGACTTATTTCTACACATATGGATTTAAGCAGGGGTGGGTTTTACTTACCTTTACTACTGATTCGCATTGTGCCTGTGCACACACGCTTGCTTTGCTCACACGTGCGCTTTTCTGCACATGTGCAGATCACTTCTGATGATGTCCAGGTCAGTGGGAGGAACCTCCTGCTGGTTTTACTACCGGTTCTTGTGAACCAGTCTGAACCGGGGACAATCCACCACTGAATTTAAGGTATAATTCCAGGCCAGTCTAAAACACCATGGCATAGGGGAAGGAACTGTAGTTACAAGTTCCAAAAATTATTTGAACATATCAAACTATACAATTTGAAAAGCTAAATCCCTCAGAATCTTTGGATGGCTTGGAGCATTTAGCAGACTTCATTCTTGCAGAAATTCCTGTGCAGAATTTCTTACGGGGTATTGATTAAATATAAAAATAATAGAAGTATCTAACTCTGCATTTCCACACCTGCAAAATAGGAAACCATTTGTTGTACTGAATGCAAATGCAGGTATTATAATGGAATACAAAGTGGCATATATAATAAATAGCATAGGAATATATAGCTGGGGAAATTTGTTCATTGAGGAAAGTGACTAGCTTGTTAACAAATAATTTGCTTGCTGTAATAGTAACATTAATATATATAGCAACTGAGTTTAAATATAAAATGAAAAGTGGAAATTCTCTTTGATTTTGGCTATGATGCCTTTAATCCTCTTCAACAGATTATCTGTTAATGTCATCGCTTGGACTGGCTATATCAAAAATTGGGTGCCTTGCTTGACTTTTGTTATCATGATTGCCCAGCTTGTAAAACAACTCTATCAGAGCAAAAATTTGAACTACTACATCAGTGCAATCAGCCTGGTGTGCATTCTAATAGCCAGTATTGTTATTCTGGTCACTTTTTGATGCTGCAATAAAAGACACCCGCAATGACAAGAGTCAATTGAATTCTATATTGAGTAAAACCTAAACACAATGCATGCTTGCAGGATGCTACATGCTTCCATATGTACTGGAAGCCAGAATTTGTCACAATAATTAGTTTTAGCTGTGACTTAGAAATGTTTGCCTGTAACAATGGCTGTAACTGAAGCTTGCTTTAAATGGGCCCCAAAATGTTACTTTGAAGAGCTTTGTGATCTGAATTAAAAAGTGTTTTAAGAATCTATACTGGCCTTTTTCTCTTTATTTCAGTTATAAAATGCACAGCTGGGAGAATAAAAGTTGACGTGTGAATAAGTTTTATAGAAAAATGATTCATACATTGTGGGAATATTCTATTCTACTTGAGGGTTGTCATCAGTAAAATAAGCAATCAAAATAAAGTTTTGAATTTTTTATAGCAACCCCCATCCACATAAATGATCATATAGAAATATATTGAATCTTAACAAGTAACATATAGAAATAATGTAAATATAATGTATATTCTATAGAGCTATAATTGCACTCAACAATGAACTAAAGGGCCACCATCAGTGAGCTGTTGGACAGTATTACTTGGTCTGTTGTGTGGATGTTTGGATGGTTAGGGATGGGGAATTGTGGTGGGTGGGAATGTATTTGGGAATTGTTATATGTGTTGGACCTGGTTTTTGGGTGTTAAGTGAATTTCGTTGTATGGGTATACAATGACAATAAAGTTATTATTATTCTCTTTTATTCATTAAAAATGAAACTCAGTCAACTGGACATTTAAAAATGTGTCACAAATACCATTGACTGGTGCTAATGGTTGATAGGGGTTGCTGCCAGCATCCTAGGTATCAACCAAGTACCTTCTTAAAATATATGATGTTCCGAGTAGCACAGTTTTTTGTGGTTCCGCTAGTGTTATTGCGGGAAGCTGCAATTTCTTGAAGTGTTTTGTGAAATTCTTGGACATGGTACCAAGTGCCCCGATGACAATGTGTATCACTGTGACATGTTTCATCCATAGCTGTGTAGTTTCTATGGCCAGGTCGCAATATTTCATGGTTTTTTCCAGTTCTTTTTCTTCGACTCTGGCGTCTCCTGGTACCGCGATGTCAATAAATTGTACGTTTCGGGTTTTGACAACTGTGATATCTGGCGTGTTCCAAATGACGATCCGTCTGTATTCAAAGCTAAATTAATCCACTGGTCATTATGTAAAAAATACAATTTTCCTGTATCCAAAAAGTCATGGGAACATAAAGTGGAAAAAGTTACAGAAAATGAGAAGGTGAAGATCTTGTGGGACTGCCAATGCTTGGTACCATGTCCAAGAATTTCACAAAACAGTTCAAGAAATTGCAGCTTCCTGCAATAACACCAGAGGAACTGCAACAAATTGCGCTACTCGGAACATCATATATTTTAAGAAGGTACTTGGTTGATACTAGGACGCTGGCAGCAACCCGTATCAACCATTAGCACGAGTCAATGGCATTTGTGACACATTTTTAAATGTCTAGTTGACTGAGTTTTTATTATTATTATTATTATTATTATTATTATTATTATTATTATTATTATTATTATTTTCCTGCTACTTCTATACACTTAATTTTATATAATTGTTGGGATGTTATTATTTTTCTCACATAGTCTGTTATGGTGCAGTACTCTGTTGAATCAAGTATACAGTGATACACAGAAACATGTGATATTTCATAAATTTGATTTCCAAACACATTAAATATAGAGACATAACAACCATTTGATTAAGCCTCAGCAAATGGAAGTTAACATTAGTTTTGAATAGCTATTAGCTGATGCTCCACATTAATAATATCTAGTTATATATCAGTTGACAGAAATCTATTTTGCTTGATTGGCATACAGTTATGCTAGGGACTTTATTTTATTTTTAATATTCAGTTTTAGAGAGTTTCTGAGGTTCCATTTGAAAGATGGAACTTGATCTACACCAGGAGTGTCAAAATTGCATTATCACAGTGTTGTCCTGTGATGTATCATGACTTTTCCCCCCTTTGCTAAACTTAGCGTGGGTATGGCCAGCGTGTGACGCATCTGGCCTGTGGGGCGCGAATATGACACCCCTAATCTATACTATCCAATAAAGGAATTTGGTTCCAAAAGCCAAAATTTATTTTATTGGTTATCCCTTCCCTAGATTAACAGCTAATTTTAGCTAATTTATGCCTCAAGATTTGATGTTCTTAACTTGATTTTAGTTGGTTATGTATTTCTTCTGTTTTGCATAGTTTTACAGGGTTTACACATAGTGCTTAGGCCTCTAATGCACTTTGCACTATTTTTTTTTTAAATTTGATTTATATGCCGCCCTTCTCCGGAGACTCAGGACGGCTTACAGTGCGTTAAGCAATAGCCTTCATACTTTTGTATATTTATACAAAGTCAGCTTATTGCCCCCACAAACTGGGTCCTCATTTTACCTACCTTAGAAAGGATGGAAGGCTGAGTCAACCTTGAGCCTGGTAAGATTCGAACCTGCAGTAATTGCAGACAGCTGGTGTTAATCACGATGCTTTCGGTCTGCTGAGCCACCAGGCCCAGACTATTCTTACTCTGTTGCAGCTTAGTTTTATTTTTATATGTAGTACCAGTCTTTGACCACAACAATAAAGTTTTGGTGTAATTTTTAAATTGATCTTTCTTTTTATGCAATCTCCATTAGCTCCCTGGAGCAACCCACGATAAAAACCTGGTGTTTCAATATTCCTAAGAACAAGTTCAGAGTCATCTTAAGTAAATTTCTGCTTGTATGACCTGGCCCCAGTCCATTAACATCACATATGGAGCAAGAGTAGCATTAAACAACCCCTTTGGACCTTAGCATTCCTTTCTTGCTTGGAGTTTGCCAAAAACATATCAAAATAGATTAGTACAATGGTTCATCTAACACAGTAACACTGCTTCCTGGAATTTGGTACTGGATTTTCTAAGGAACAAGAGTAGAAAGGAAGAAAAGAGGCTGCTTTTCCAGGACAATTAAATTGTCTTTCCTTACAAAAATTGGCAACAAACCAATTTTTCAATATTTTTGGTACTGAGAATTGAGTTGCATCAACTCCATGTTATGAAACATTGTTATGAAATATCATTGTCCCCCAAATGAGCATATGCTCCCACAATTTTAGGTAGACTTATGCTTCTTAGGAGAACAGCTGGTGGTAACAATTTGTATTTTTTTTTAAGCGTATGGCACGTGTTAGTCAGGGATCACCAAGGTGGTTGGCTGCCTCTATGAAAGGATTTTTTTTGGGCAATGTTATGTTACCCGTGGGACACCTGAATGGCAGTAGGCAATTGGAAGAGGCTCTTTTCCTGTCCCTACGCAGTTTATTCGCTCACAGGAATTGAGTACTTGACCTGGGAACCAATAGTCACTAAAAGCAATGCTTGACAGTAGATGATCCAATATATCTTAGCAGACTAAGTGTAAGAGGCAATGATTACACATATTTGCACAGAATCATCAAGGCTCTTGCAATAATACCCTCTTCCGCTGAACTGTATGATACATATGCAACTGAAGCAGTGGTGGGATTCAAATTTTTTAACAACCAGTTCTGTGGATGTGGCTTATTTGGGGGCGTGGCTTGGTGGTTATGTGACTGGGTGGGCATGGCTCCTGATCTTCGCTCCTTCCGTCGGGACCTGAAGACTTGGCTGTTCAAGCAAATAGGCTGACTCTGATTCTGGGTTTTATTATTTATTATTTATTATTTATTAGTTAATTTGGATTAAAATGGGATTTTGTTGTACATGTTTTTAACTTGTGTTCGCTGCCCTGAGTCCTTCTGGAGAAGGGCGGCATATAAATACATGAAATAAATAAATAAATAAATAAATAAATAAATAAATAAATAAATATGATCAGGTGGCCATGGCTATGTGCATAGGGACTACTCAGAGGGATGAAAAAAGTAATTTCTGATGGTCCTCGCACTTTTGACCGGATCTCACACTTATGACCATCCTCACATTAATGCCCATTGCAGCATTCTTAACAACCATCTCACTCATTTCACAACTGCTTCTCTTCACCATGGCAACAAGATAGGGTGCAAAACATAAAATGTGAGGACAGTCGTAAGTGCAAGGACCGGTCAAAAGTGTGAGGACCGATCAAAAGTGCGAGGACCGGTCAAAAATAACTTTTTTCAGCCCAGAGACCAGTCCTCGCACTTTTGACTGGTCCTCGCACTTATGACTGGTCATCATTTATGCCCATTGCAGCATTCTTAACAACCATGTCACTCATTTCACAACTGCGGTGGTGTGGCCAGGTGATCATGTGACATCGCTTCTTTGCCCTAATGACAGTTTGCTGCAATGGTCATAAGTGTGAAAAACGGTCATAAGTCACTTTTTTCAGTGCCATTGTAACTGTTGTAAGTCAAGGATTACCTGTACAAAAATACAAAAAGCTTCTTTGCTAGCAAAAAGCTGCCCTAAATACCAATCATTAGATTAGAAATACCTGCAAACTGGAGTTACAAATCAGGCAGGGTAGCAGAGCACCTTGAGGAATTAAAATAGTTAAAATGCAATGATAACTATCAGCAGCTAACTCTTGCTCATAAAGTGAAACCGTTTAGCAGAGAGGTCATTTAAGCTCTCCAGAATGAAGCAAAGGAGCAAACAGAGTAGCTGTTGCTTGTTAGACCAATTACCAGAACAAATAGACACAGGAACTAGTCAGATTTCCAAAGCTGCTTCTTTTCAGGAACAGAGATTAACATTTTTCCTTCCAAACAAAGCTGAATAGGGAAAACTATCTCACTAAAAACAGGATTAAACATCACCAAGCACAGAATTAAACTTCACCAAAAAACAGTTTTAGACCAAAAGTCAGAAAGGGTATGTAAACTCACATTTGAATGTCAATCTTTCTAGCTAGCCAAGAAGCCTTGCTGAATGTCACTCATCTTGGTTCCTTGTCATTAAAAGTTTCTGCTTCTTATTCAATTATTTCTTCAAAGTGCTGATCATTGCATCCTGGCTGGAAGAACTCCAACGGGGAGTATTTCCTCCCAACAGCAGTGTAAAAAGCTTAAAACAACCCTTCCCCTTTAAGAAAGTCAAGCAAAAAAAAAAAAAAAAAAACCCTCTGAGAAGCTCAGAGAACCAGTAGCAAAAATCCCTGCACCTCCCCCACCATGCCCAGCTGAGCCGCACGATCATCAGAGGCTTTTTTAAAAAACACTTTTAAAAGCATTTTTTTCTACAACCACTTGCGATGAAAAAATGCTTTTAAAAGTAAAAAAAAAAGCCTCTGATGATCACGCAGCTCAGCTGGGATCATCAGAGGCTTTTCAAAGCATTTTTTTTCTGCAACCTCTTGGCTGAAGAGGTGGTAAAAAAAAGATACTTTGAAAAGTCTCTGACGATCCCAGCTGAGTTCCTGATTGGCAGAGAGGCTTTTCAAAGCATTAGAAAAAATGCTTTGAAAAGTTTTTTTTTTTAAAGTTGGCCTACTCAGTCACATTTCCCCCCCCCCCCAAGCCATGCCCACAGAACCGGTAGTAACAGATTTTACATTTCACCCCTAATTTTGCTCCATTTTAAGACCTTTCTTGCCACAGTTGTTAAGTGAATCACTGCAATTGTTACGTTCGTAACAGGGCTGTTACAGTGGCTTCCCCATTGACTTTGCTTGTCGGGAGGTCTCAAAAGGTGGTCCCATGACCCTGGGACACTGCAACCCATCATAAATATGGGTCAGTTGCCAAGCATCCGAATACTGTTCACACGACCATGGGGATGCTGTATCGGTCGTAAGTGTGAAAAGTGGTCATGTCACTTTTTCTATTGTAATTTTGAATGGCCACTAAAAAAAACTGTTGTAAGTCAAGGATTACCTGCAGTGGCTTTCAAAGCACAGTGTTGGATTGTCACTTGAAACAACATCCTAAACCTCTAGTGTGTGATGTTGAACTGTGCATGCTATTTCTGTTTTAGAACATTCACAGTAATCACTTTGTATTTTCCCTCACCTTTGATGGATCCCAACAGACCCGTGGTGGGTTTCAAATTATTTTACTACTGTTTCTGTGGGTGTGGCTTGGTGGGCGTGGCTTGGTGGGCGTGGCAGGGGAAGGTTACTGCAAAATCCCCATTTCCTCCCGATCAGCTGGGACTCAGGAAGCAGAGAATAGATGAGGGCAGGGCCATTCAGAATTTTTACTACCAATTCTCCAAACTATTCAAAATTTCCGCTACTGGTTCTCCAGAACTGGTCAGAACCTGCTGAAACCCACCTGTGCAACAGAGCCTTGGTAGTACAGTGGTCTAAGGCACCCTGTTATTAAGCTGGTTATTAAGACCAGCTGCTTGCAATTACTGCAGGTTCGAATCTCGCCAAGGCTCAAGGTTGACTCAGCCTTCCATCCTTTCTAAGGTAGGTAAATTGAGGACCCAGTTGTGGGGGCAATAAGCTGACTTTGTATAAATATACAAAAGAATGAAGGCTATTGCTTAGCGCATTGTAAGCCGCCCTGAGTCTCCGGAGAAGGGCGGCATATAAATCAAATAATAAAAAAAAAGATATTAGAAATGTTTTCAAAAAGGTCTGTCACTATGCCCTCTCTAGTCCTTTACTGTACAGTAAAGCCCTTCTAATTTTTCTTGGATATAGCTCTTTTTCCGATTCAGGGAAGTGCAAGATGATTTATGGAACTACTATCTGTTGTGTTAGTTTTTTCATATTAATCTGACAAATGTAGGATTTATGCTGCTGTTTGCTTTTCTCCCTTGATAACAGTTTGCGGGACCCTCAGAGTGCAAATCTTTTCAATGCCAGTTTCTGAAATGTTTATCAGAACACGGTTTTTATTAAGCAGGGCTTCCAAAAATGTCAGTCCTGAATGGGACATGCACAATTTTTGTGGAAGGTAATGAAAGGAAATTATCCCTGGGTTTATTGCCAAGGATTCTTGTGAAATTTGCTGCAGTGGTCCAAATGGTATGTGACTGTATTTTTATTGAGCTGAGTCTACTTAAGTGGATGAGAAAAATTGAACTAAGCAAACTTGTTACCGTGGTGTTTTCAATTTATTGACTTTGTTCGCAGCACATACAATAAAACAGATCATTGATTATATAGCTTTGTGCTCATTTAAGCTAAAAGGGATTTTATTTATTTATTTTATGTTCTTGTTTATTGGTCCTGATTCTTAAGAGATGAATAAGCTATATATCAGACAGGGCCAGCAATTGCCATTTTACTCACTGAAAAGAAATTCCACTATTTGTCCTAATCCTCATATGGAAATTTACCAAACCGTCAGCTGAATCTGAACCAATAGACCAGGTGTGTCAAACTTGCATCATCACGGCATTGTCACATGATGTATCATGACTTTCCCCCCCTTCACTAAACCAGGCGTAGACTTGGCTAAGGGCATGCTGCATCTGGCCCTCAAGCTATGAGTTTGACAACCCTCCAATAGACTAACCTGATCGTTCCTAGTTGTTATTATTATTATGGTTCATTGCACAGTCATCCAGATATTCATACTGGATTTGGCATTTTTGCCTACCTATCAAGTCCTTCCCAAGGACCTGGGATAGGCAGATGTTAGTATTTGGTGGTGTTAGAGGTATTGTTGCAGGATGTAAGCTGTTCTGAGTAAAGCTGCCTTTTGCAATTGACTAATGGTGAATCTGTCAATGCTGATGGTGTTCAGGTGGTGCTTTGGTTGTTTTGGAATTGCACCCAAGGCAATTCCATTACTATTACTATTTGTATTACATCTGTTTTCTTTTGCTATAGTTGTTCTATTTCTATGCAGGTCTTTGTATTTTGTAATTTTATCCAGTTCTTTCTCTTGTATTTCAGTTTTTCAAAATCAGCCACAGTCATGTGTTGCTACCTAGCTAGGACCTGAAATTAGGATTTACATTGGCAAGTTAGGGCAAAGCGAGGCACGTAAGCTATCTATTTATATTATTCCATGAAGGAGAATTCTGGATATATTTCAAAATTGTACATAGGTCATATCTATAAGGCTGTAGTAATACCCCACAAATACTTAATAATATTAGGCAGAGAAGTTTACAATGATGCATTTCTACACTTAGCATCGGCTCTTCATAATTTCCTTTTACCACGAGTCTTTCTTTCTGGAAGGATGATAAGAACAATGAGTCTGCTTACAGAAAGGAAGTACAAGGGGTGACATTGTGGTGTAAAGAAAATAATCTTACACTTAACACCAAAAAAACTAAAGAACTTATAATTGACCACAGGAGGAAGAGAGATGTACATTTACCATTGTACATAAATGGTGAGGAGGTGGAGAGGGTTGGTAGTTTTAAATTTCTGGGCATTTATATCTCGAAGGACCTCTCATGGACTATGAATGTTAATATGCTTGTGAAGAAAGCACAGAAGAGGCTGTATTTCCTGAGAATGCTCAGGAAGATACATTTATCTCAGCATCTACTTCTGTCCTACTATCGCAGCACCATTGAGAGTGTCCTGACATACGGCATTCTTGCATGGTATGGGAGCAGCTCTGTAGCGGACAAAAATGCTCTACAGAGAATCATTAAAACTGTCCAGAATATCATCGGACTCCAGCTACCAGCCCTGGATGACATCTTCGAATCTTGCTTTTTGAGGAAGTTGCATAACATTCTCAGAGACTCTTCCCATCCTACTTACAATCTTTTTGGACTGTTGCCTTCTGGCAGAACATATAGAACAATTAAAACTCAGACCACACGTTTTCTGAATAGTTTTTATCCGAGAGCTATAATTGCACTCATGAACTAAAGGGCCACCATCAGTGAGCTGTTGGACAGAATTACTTGGTCTGTTGTGTGGATGTTTGGGTGGTTTAGGGGTGGAGAATTGTGGTGGGTGGGAGTGTGTTTGGGGATTATTATGTGTGTTGGACCTGGTCTGTGGGGGTTAAGTGAATTTTGTTGTATGGGTATACTGTGTATACATACAATGACAATAAAGTTGTTGTTGTTATTGTTGTTGTTATTATTGTTTTTCTTCTTGTTGTTGTTGTTGTTGTAAATACTGAGAAGTTTTCCTTCTATCTATTGTATGCAGATATTTGGGACAAGAGTGGAATATGTCCACTTTGCTCCATCTAAAATGCAGACTGGAATACAACATCTTAAAATGGATATTGTGATTTCTTCTGGTTATTGACAGAAATAGTTAATAGGTCTCCTTTTACATTGGAGCTGCCGTATCTGGGCTGCAAAAATTCTGGCAATTGTTAGATGGTGGTAAACAATGGTTTTTATGCCCTCTCGTGGTCATCCAGAGTTTTGCAGTAGTCCTACTATAAACACACTAGTATACAAATTGGAATAATCTCTATTAATCTGTTCAACCATGCCTCACCCTACATATTTTTTCCATCTTCTGTCAATCCTCCGAAAAGAGGCACTTGGTATATTTGCATCATGTGAGGGGATAATGAAGCTACACACTTCATGATATCATCCTGCAAATGATGAAAATAATGTCATTTACATCATGACCTTATAGATGCACATTGCATATATTGCACTGTAATATCACCATAGCTTCTAGCAGATGTTTATGATCCATGGTGGTGCAGTGGTTAGAATGCAGTATTGCAGGCTAATTCTGTTGACTGCCAGCAGTTTGATTCTCACTGGCTCAAAGTTGAGTCAGCATTCCATCCTTCCGAGGTCAGTAAAATAAAGACCCAGATTGTTGGGGGCAATATGCTGACTCGGTAAACTGGTTAGAGAGGCTGTAAAGCACCATGAAGCAGTAAATAAGACTAAGAGCTATTGCTATTGCTATTGCTATTGCTATTGCTATTGCTATTGCTATCACTCCTCACTCCTTGTACTTATGATCTTACTCCAGTCTTAATTCTCTTTAAAGCCCGCTGATCAGTTCCTTGGCAAACCAGCCAATCCACCTTTCACCTTTCCCTTGGAAACTTCTTCCAGGCAAGAAGTATTTCAATAGGACAAACTTGTTTGGAAGCAACTGACAGAGATATCATTTATTCATCATTTATTGAAATAATTTGTTTCCTTGCAAGAATTTATGCCTCTCTATTAAATCAGAGTACTGGTAAATTATTATTATTATTATTATTATTATTATTATTATTATTATTATTATTATTATTATTATTATTATTTCAATTTATATATCGCCCTTCTCCTATTGGACTCAGGGCGATGCACAGCCAAGGATAAAAACATACCAATACAAAATTTAAAATCAATTAAAAGAATTATACAGCTTTGGCCCACAATTTAAAACAATCCAATTAAAACCCAATTTACACTTAAAAAGCTAAAAAGCTAAAAAGAGCTAAGAAAGCATACATAAATAAATGTATGCTGCCAGTTATGAGAACAGAGGATATGATTAACTAGGAATCATCCTGGCTCCTGTTTCTGTGCTACACATGAGTCTTGGAATAGATTTGCACATATGGAAAAGGCAGCAACATGGAAACCTACCAGCATGGAGAGAGCAACAATTTTTCAACTTTGGTTTTCTTCAACATGCACAGTTATTGTACCTGGAACTGAAATGTAACCAATATTAATCTATCTAAATGCATATGCATATATAAATACTTACATCAATGTATACACAGCATCTTTACTCCTGAATTTATGATGATTCCTCCTACAAAAGAGAAGAAGATTAGGCAGGGGGGAGGGGGAATCACTCTCACCCTTACTACACTTCTGCAGCTGTAAGTCAATCTTCCTATTTTGAAGATGAATTATTGAGTGAAACATGGTATTTCTTTCAGGTACATTCAGCATGTTATCTCTCTTGCATATACATATTGAATAATATATAAACAATGCTAGCATATGCATTGACTTTAGCACAGGGAGAAAGTTTTATAAATCAAACAGTTAAGTGTTTGGATTTTTAAAAATTGGATTTGATAAATCACCGGCAATGAACTGTTATGCTATATTTTATATATAAAATAAGATATAAAATTTCTATATTAATTTAATCTGTAATGGCATTGTGAGTAAGCTACCAAACAGGGGAAAATGACCCACAAGAGTTTAGAACCTGGTAACTTTCAGATGTGTCTACAACTCCTAGAATTCTTAGCATGCAGTACCTTGGGAAATAATGATTTAGGTCATGGAAGATAAGACATTCAGCACTTACCCTACTCGGGGAACAAAGAATAGAAAAAACTTATCTTCTTTTCTTTGGCAGTGGTTTTTCTTGTTAGGGAGTGAAAACTAACAAGGATCAGCAAACAATGGAACTGAATGATTTCCTTAAGAATGTCCTTCCTTCCCTGATTTTCCTAGCACTAGCCAGTATTGTTGAAAATTGTGCTTTAATTTCACCTTTTCTCCTGTACAAGACATGTGCCTTACCTTCAGGCAGTTAGACCATCTACTGGGTAGGGAGAGCCAGATGTGAAGGTGGCCCTTCTAGCAAAATGCCTATTGTCTAGGGATGTCATTTATTAAGCCAGATGGTATTGCACAAAGCTTGGGGGGGAGGGGAAGAAAACCTAATGTATTACATCTTTCTTTCATAGCAGAGTATTTTGAAATGCTGTTAATCTGCTTTCAGTTTAGACTTTGTGGAATAAGATTCCACTTAGCAAGTGAGTCCAAGCATAACTACAAGAAGTCTTCCATTTATGAGCACAATTTGGGACCAGAACTTCCACGGCTAAACAAGACATGGTTAAGTGAGTCACCCTCAATTTTACAATCTTTTTTCCATGGTTGTTAAGCAAATCACTGCAGTTGTAAAAATGAATCATGCAGTCGTTAAGCAAATCTGGTTTCCCCTATTGACTTTCTTTGTCAGGGGCCAACTGGATAGGTTGCAGATGGTGATCACAAGAATCCAGGATGTTGAAATTATCATATATACATGCCGGTTGCCAAGTGCCCAAATTTTGATTCATGTGACCAAGAGGATGCTTAGATGATCGTAAGTGGTAGTACCAGGTGTGTGTCACTGTTTTCAAACAGTCACTAAATAAATGGCTGTTCATGAGGACTACTTGTAAAAGGAACCATAGTCAGGAACAATTAAAATGAAAGAAGCTTGTTTTATTCATGGCTGATAAATCTGATCGGTTTCAAACTAATTGCAGCTAATTTTTAGATCAAGTTCCTCATTTCTTAAGAGTGTGGTATCATAATTCATTAAGGAGGTCTGATTCTGGTTCTTGTTTTGAGCCATAATGCTTGGCTTCATAAGTGTTTCATGTCTTCTTGTTTTCTGGGGAAATATACTAAACTTGTATCACATTCAATATATTATAAAAATACATGCATTTTTTTTTTAAATGTGGAGGTTAGAAAAACTAAACAACCACCACCACCACAACAACAACAAAAAAAAAAACAGCTTAGATTTCTATGAACTGGGAAACTGACAGATTTTCCCCAAAGGCATTGTCAAATCATGTTTATATATTGCCAAGAAAATTAAATGGATGTTTTCATAATATCAGGAACAGAATTTGATAAGAAGGAAAGGTTGCAACTTAAGTTTTGATAACCAACCTAGATTCCAGTTTCCTTTTTAAAAATAGTATATCCTTCCCTATGTCTTAGTACTGGTACCGGTACTAGTTGTAGTTGTAAGAAAATCAGTGAGCTTTTGCTTTCTGATGTGATGCCATTTACCCACAGAAAATTTCCAGTACTGTTATTTGCTTTCAATTGTGCCACTTGATATTATCTTGAGATGTATCGCTTAATGCAGCTGTGTGGCGCTCCTAATCTGAAAGCAAAAAGGGGTCCAGTTGTCCCCTGGAGCAGGGGACAACTATGGCCAGAAGAGTTTTGCGCACCAGTTTCACCCCTTGCTGGACTGTGAGCACTACTTACAGTCATCGTGCTTTAGTCACTTCCTAAATGGATTTCTGCAACCTGGTCTACATGGGCCTGTCCTTGATGACCATCTGGAAGCTGCAGCTGGCCCAGAATACAGCAGCACTGTTAGTTATGAGCTTACCTTAATACACCCATGTTTACATCTCTGTTCTGAGAGCTGCAATGAGAGGTTCTGGTGTACTTCCAGATGGAATTCCAGGATTTGGTTGTCATCTATAAAGCCCTCCATGGCATGGGGCTAGGCTATTTGTTGGATCATCTCTCCCTGGTTGTTTCTACCCATCCCACTAGATCCAACAGGAAGTGCTCACTCTGGATCACTTCAATAAAAAGAACCTGATAATCTGGGAGTTTAGAAGTTGCCTGTCATAAAGGATTAAAGACCGGAATATGCTTTAGATCCTGGAGGCTAGGAGATTAGATAGTCATTGAGAGGTCTTAACAACTTTTGTCGGGGCTTATCTTCAGGAACCACTCTAGATTTTACCCATCGTTAGTAATTGTTTTTAATTGCTTTAGCTTCTTAGCTACTCAGAATAAAAAACAAGACACTTATTAAAGAAGAACCAAAGAAAAACTCCCTGATTTCTTCCTCCCACAAATCATTAAGAAATCAACAGTTGCTTTTAGCCAGTGGTGGGATCCTGCTAGTTTAACAACCAGTTCGGTGATCACGCACTTTGCGTGCGCAGTTTTATGAAAACTTACCTTACATGTTACTGCTGGGGAGTAACACAGCTGAACCGCAGCAATCCACTCTGCCACACGAATCAGCTGAGAAGATATAGGTCAGTAAAGCACAGGGGCAGGCGGGCAGGCCCACCTGATCGTTGGAGTGAACTGGTTCACTCCCAGCTGATCGTCGGAGCTACTGATTCACCCGAACCGCTCCAAACTGATAGAATTCCACCCCTGCTTTTAGCCCCTGTGAGTGTTTTCTGTTGTTTCTCCCTCTCTGTAGCCTTGGGCATTCTACAGGATGATGAAATCCAAGCCAAAACCTGATCATAGAAGACTTCAAGAGAGGCTACATTCATTGTTTGCACAAACAATAACCTTGGATCCTACAGTCTGTTCCACTGGGCTGCACAAGAGACATCATTCCAGCAAACTGGTAATTTGCAGGGAATTAAGATGTAAAGAAAGAACGAAGGAGTGACTTCTCACTAATGAGAGACAGTTGGAAGCCATTTAGGTAATTAACTGAATATACAGCATGTTATGAGTATTAGGAAAGTTAGCACACACATAAAAAAAAAAGACACATCCATCTTCCAAAGTGGTATCATTGTTCACTGCCTCTTTCCCTCATATATCTTAATGACACAAAATGAACCCATTAAACATTGTTCTTTCCAACAAATCATAAGAACAAACTGGATAGCTATATCTAGGTCAAGGAAAGAATAGGAAATAAAACCATAGGAAACATAAATGCCAAATTATTTAGTAGAGCTGTCTTCGGACGTTTTCAGAAGGGTGCCTCTTTCATGTAGAGACCTGACCTAAGGCCTCTCCTGAAGTATTTTCCAACATTCTCCTGCCCTCTTATTTCTAAGACTGAAGCACAACAGCTCTTGAGCTACCTTGAGGCCGAGGGCTCTCTTTGGCAGTTTTGATAGCCAAAAGAGATTTGTGTGCAGACCCAAGGATGGGGCCAACAAAGGACACGTTGCTGAAGGCCTCTTTAAATCCTGAATCAGTTCTGCATGACAGATCCCATCTGGGGACTAGTTATGGAATAATGATGCTGATGTGTCACATTGACTTCATCACACAATAATATTATGGTTAAAGATGGTTCTTAGAGGCAAACGGGGGAAGCGTTTAGAACAATTATTTCAAGCTTTATGCACTTCGGCAACCAGGAAAAATCTAACAAAGACTCGTCCCCAGGCATCAACACTTAGCTCTGATGAAATAAAGCTTTTCTTTCACTATTTAAATTCACATTGGAAGGATGCCATAGAGGCCAGAGTTTGTCATCGTCTCCAAGGCAGAAGGATACCAACATGAGAAAAGACTTCATATCCCAGCCTGTCCATAATGGCATGAGCAAACACAAAGCGGCCATGCTACAATAGTCAGAAGTTAATTTAGTCCTGAATAATCCACTATTACTGCTCCATCTCTCTCATACTTAATTTTTTAGGGTAGTACGGTAATGCTCAGGTGGGAAAATATTCTCACGAATATAACTGGGGCATATTTGGGCACATCATTTTTAAAAGGTAAATATGCTTTATGAAGCTGTTGCCATGCAATGATAGTTTTAAGACGATGGCCAGCTGCCCAGGGATGGGCTTTTCAGAAGGCTGGGCCATTACTGTAATGAGGACTGTAGAGACCTTAGGGCAGTCTTAGCCTAAGATTCAGCCAGCTATGAAAACCGAGTTCTATTCCTCTGAGAGTTCAGACCAGCAGTCCTTGCCCTGTTTACAGACGCAGTTTAAATGAATTTCAAGAAAACAAACTTTCCCCTGCCTGCAGCTAAACAGTCACTGCTTGGCTTGATTCATGGGGCTGAGGGTAGATTTCATCAACTAAAGCATTTGGTCCTTACACTCAAGGGGGAAGAGTATGGTTTACCATACCAGTATCACTTCCTGTAGTTAGTTTAATCCCAGTTGCAGCAAAACTTGCCCTGCAGGTTTTTAGAAGTTTTCTTTTCCTGTGTTAAGAAGCTTCAGATTGTCTGTATTATTATTATAGAATCAAGATCACAAGAAGTGTCAATATCACTTTAGAATGCCTTGGTAAGGCCACACTTGGAATTCTGCAACCAGTTTTGGTTGCCACAATATAAAAAAGATGTTGACTCTCTACAAAGAGTGCAGAGAAGAGCAACAAAGATGATTAGGGGACTGGAGGCTAAAACATATAAAGAACGGTTGCTGGAATTGGGTATGTCTAGTTTAACGAAAAGAAGGACTAGGGGTGACATGATAGCAGTGTTCCAATATATAAGGGGTTGCCACAAAGAAGAGGGAGTCAGACTATTCTCCAAAACACCTGAGGGCAGGGCAAGAAGCAATGGATGGAAACTTACCAAGGAGAGAACAACCTAGAACTAAGGAGAAATTTCCTGGCAGTTAGAACAACTTGCCTACAGAAGTTGTGGATGCTCCAACACTGGAAGTTTTTATGAAGAGATTGGATAATCAGTTGTCTGAAATAGTATAGGGTTTCCTGCCTGAGCAGGGGTTAAACTAAAAGACCTTCAAGGTCCCTTCCAATGCTGTTGTTCTATTCTATTCTATTCTATTCTATTCTATTCTATTCTATTCTATTCTATTCTATTCTATTCTATTCTATTCTATTCTATTCTATTCTATTCTATTCTATTCTATTCTATTCTTTTAAATATTTCTCTGATGTTCTTTCAATGGTGTTTTGAGGTTTATTAAGTCATTAGACATAGTGATGGTCTGGTACAGCTGCGATGTTGGGCTCTAACTTACTGAATTGAGGGCTCCCTTATTTCCTTACCTGAAGATGTCCAGTGTGTGGTGTTCCCCGACAAAGACAATTCTTGGGACTGAATAGAAGTGCAGGAGATGTGGAGAAAGTGGAGAAAGGCTTGTACAAGGAAAAATAACCCATTGACACATACACCCTAGACTAGAATAACTGAAGGCTGGAAATCGACAGGAATGGCATCCTTTATCCATGAGAAATTCATCACATTTCTTTTCTTTTTGGAAAAAAAAAAACCTACTTCTCTTTCGTCATACTGAATAAAAATTAATTGGAGAAATGTAGGAGAAATATCTAGCACTTTATGAGTTTTCAATTCTTTCTCCTAAAGAGAGTAACAATATGCTCTGAGGCGTTTAATATATTGAAGGAGGCATTTCCAAAGATATAAACTCTTGAAGATTAGAGTTTTAAATCGTGAAAAGAGTTTTCATGGGTAGATTGCTGATAGCCAATCCTCAGCTTACAACCATTCGTTTAGTGACCATTTGAAGTTACAACACTGAAAAAAGTGACATGATTGTTTTCAGCATCCCTGTGGTCACATGATCAAAATTCAGATGCTTGGCAACAGTCATATTTATGATGGTTGCAAGTCCAGTCCCTGGGCCATGTGATAATCTTTTGCAAAATCAATGGAAAGTCAGAGTCACTTTACCACCCTGTTCCTAACTCAACAACAGCTGTGATTCACTTAAAAAATGTGCCAAGAACGATTGTAAAATGCGGCAAAACTCACTTAACAAATGTCTCACTTAGCAACATAGATTTTGGGCTCAATTATGGTCATAAGCCGAGGACTACCTGTATGTATAGGTGGGGTGCAGTGGCAATAAGGAGACAAAAGTGACATGCTTGTTGTGATTGTCCTCCATGCTTCGTATTTGTTATATTAGAACAAAGATGGATCCCTGATGATTGACCTCTTATTGACTAAAATCTCTAGGCCAGGGTTCTCCAACCTTAGCCAGTTTAAGACTTGTGGACTTCAACTTCCAGAATTCCTCAGCCAGCTGGCTGAGCTCAGCTGGCTAAGGAATTCTGGGAGTTGAAGTCCACAAGTCTTAAAGTGGCCAAGGTTGGAGACCCCTGTTCTAGGCAGGGGTGGGTTCTACTTACCTTTACTACTGGTTCACAACAAAAGCACATGCCTTCCATGCATGCGCAGAAGCTTCTTCACATGCACAGATCACCCATGATGATAGCGTGGCAGGTGGGCGGAGCCTCCTGGCGGTTTTACTACCGGTTCTATAGAACCAGACAGAACCGGGAGCAACCCATCACTGGCTCTAGGGTATGGTGCTCTGATCTCTGAGAGAACATCTCAAATGTCCTAGGAAAGACACAGGATTCTTCAGAAACTTACTAGCTAGTTCTCTTGTGTCCCAGCAAGGGTCTGTTTTCAAATCATCAGTTCAGAAAAACTCTGAAGGGGAAAATGGAGATTGGGCAAAAGGGGTTTTAAATCCCCTCCAATCTTCATGCACATCTTTAATCCAGACTACTAAACATTTATTCCTAAAATATATAAATATTTGTAACTCTATAATTTAGACTTTTTAAAATCAACTTCCTGAACTCTTGTTTGTTTTCTTCACCTGCTGTGAACCCTTGAAAGCGGATTGTTTGGGGAAACGGAATTCAGAATGCCCAGAGGCAGCCCAAGCCTCTGAAATGCACACGATTATACTGAAGGAGGAAAAATATATTTGAAATAATGCAAACTTGTTTTATTTTTTTTAAAGAAAAATGAGAAATGTATTATGGGTATTAAATCAGAATATATTCATAAATATTTGAATAGCAAAGATGCAGATGTCCATAGCAAATTAATGCATCTTTAATAGGTCAGGATTAGATGGTCAGAGGGTACATTGCTCTTCAGAAAATCTGCATTGTTTCTAAGTAAAAAGCCATAAACACCTCTTTTTCTGCTGGATGCTAAAAATGACTCTTGTGAGAAGCCCTCCATGCTTGCTATACAGTTCCCATACATCTCCATGTAGCAAGGGATGACATCTAACTGAAGTACCTCAATTCCAGACACAGTATTTCAGGGTAAGCTCAGCAGTGCTTATAACAGGGGTGTCAAACTCAAGACCCATGGGCTGGATCTAGTGCCTCTACCAGCCAAAATGGGCCACTGGAACGGGGGACATTTTCAGCCTCCCTGGCCTCCTGTCAGTCAAAAACGGGTCACACGGAGGCCTTGCGAAGCCCCCGTATGGCCCATTTTCGGCCTCCTTGGCCTTTTGCAGCACTCTGCCAGCCAAACATGGGCTGTGTGGAGGCCCCGCCCCCATGCCCCATTTTGGATGGCAAAGTGCTACAGGAAATGTCCATCCTGGCTCCCCCCCCACTGCCCCCTCCGGCCCTCAAAGAAATCCAGTTTGACACCCCTGTCTTATAATATTTATAATATACACTTACACCTGAACAGAAATGTCTCAGATCTTTACATATGACATTCAGGAATTGGATTTGTTTCTTTTCTGCTTTAATTATTACAATTTATCATTATGGTTCAAGATAGGTTTTTTTAAAGCTGTTGGAATCACGAATATTGTATGGAATATAGTTTCACAAATTAATGCATAAATAAATAGAAATAATATTTTAGATTATTAGCTTAACATATAATGAAGATCAAGTTGCTTTGAGCTATAAAATATGTAATAAGAGCCTGAAAAAAGAGTCAACTATAAAATACCTTAGTAGATGGATAGCATACTGTGGATATCATTACACTTCTTTATCAAAGAGGTAACACCCTTGCCCCAACTTCCAGTGAAAAAATGGTGAACTAAAGGTGAGCCTGTTAAAAGTGGGACCAACAACTGTAGCAGAATAAAGAGCTAACTAACAATCTGGCTCAGTGGTGAAATCCACTTACCTTCGCTACCGGTTTGGGAACGGGAGCACATGGGAGCACGCACGCCTTTTCTGCGCATGCACAGATGGTAAAAAATTGGGACGTAATGATGTCCCAGCAGGTGAACGGAGCCTCCCGCCGCCGGCATTACCGGTTCGCTGAACCGGATAGAATGGGGGGATTTCACCACTGGTCTGGCTCTTCATAATTCTTCTCTATGCAAAGAGGAGATTTGAGATTATCCACAAGAACTCCAGACCATTGCTCTACTTGAGGAAATGACAAGAGAGGAATCTTCCACAAGATTAGAAGGAAATGAAGAGCCATCTTGCTCAAACCACATTTGGCACCTTTAAGAGAACGCAAGTTTTATGTTCTTTCTTTTCTAATCACTTTCAGAAATTGCTTGTTAACTGTTTTTCAGCTATTAGGATCCTTTGGACTGACACATTTGACAGTTTTGTATACTTCTTTTTTTTTTTTAATTTGATTTATATGCCGCCCTTCTCCGAAGACTCAGGGCGGCTTACAATGTGCTCAGCAATAGCCTTCATCCTTTTGTATATTTATACAAAGTCAGCTTATTGCCCCCACAAACTGGGTCCTCATTTCACCTACCTTAGAAAGGATGGAAGGCTGAGTCAACCTTGAGCCTTGGCGAGATTCGAACCCTGCAGTAATTGCAGGCAGCTGGTTTTAAGCAGCTTAATAACAGGGTGCCTTAAACCCTTGTACTACCAAGGCTCTTCCTTCTTTAACTTTAGGAAATGGTTTGTTGATGACTTTTTGGATGTTTAAAACCTTCAGAAAGGCAAGTTTCATTACATTGGATGAGTTTTCTTCTATCCTTGATGAAAGAAGTTTCATGCAAGTTTAAGGACTTTTTTTATTTTTGTTTTAATAAACAGCAAAAGGGTGAGTAGAAAATTGATTTTGGAAAGTTATAAATGGATTAGAGGCCAGATGGATTTGAAATAAGATTTTGAGATTAATTACAAGAACACTTCCTCCAGGTTATTTATATATGAAGATTTTAAAACTAACTAACATTCCATGGGAAAATATTGTTGATTAGAAAAAACAAATAAAGGTGAACATTAAAGGTTACCTAGAGAGAACCAGAAAGAACTAAAGATTACGAGTAAAGGGAAAAAGAGCTATTGCTATAGAATGAACAATATTACCTGCCTGTGGAAGAATTTAAGGATATTTGGGAACAACACACTCAGAAATTATTCCTAAGAATGTCTGCTATTATAAAAATAGGAACAGTTCTTACTAGATAAAAGAGACCGTGGCTGATTTGAATGTGGATCTGAAAATGGATTTCAAAAAGTCAGACTATAAGAATGATATGGAAAATTGTGTTAGACTGGATTTACAAATGATGTTTTAATAATTAAAGGGTACATACAAATAACAACATATATAAAATATATATGTTGTTATTTCTGGTAACTCTTAATGGACTTTTACAACATTCATTAGGACTGAATGTCGAGGCTTTATAACTTGTTTATAGCTAAGTGATGGAATATGGGAAGAAGGGATCATTTGCTACATTAAAAAAAAGGTGATAAGTTACTAAAACTTTATACTTGTGTTTATTTCTTTATAAATTTCTTTTCTTTTTCTTTATTATATTATATTTTCCTTCTTGTCTCTTTTATGCACTTGTTTTTCTTATTTTAGCTCGTATTCATTTCTATTTTTGCCATTGTAATTTTTAATGAAATTACTACAAAAAAGGTAGCATAGTCTTGCAGTTTGAAGACATTTTAAAACAACTGTTTCTTGTGGCCCGCCACAAGTGGCCTGCGTGGATTGTGGCCGATCCCAACGACGAGGAGGCTGGTGTGGTGTCGTGCCAGCAGCCTGTGCAGCCGGCACTTGAGTCGGACAGCGAGGAGGCTGAAGAGGATGTGGTGCCAGAAGCAGAGACTCAGCCAGGGCCTTCAGAACCTCCAGAGGCTCCTTCAAGTGAAGAGAGTGAAGTGGAGGAGCCTCTTCTCAATGCTCAAGCATGCAGGGCTGCCAAAACGCAGGAGTGGCTACTCAGGAGGTCTCCTTGAGAATAAGGCTTGGGGTTAATTGGCCACTCCCTTAGCCTATTTAAGTTCGCACACAGATAGCAAATGTTGCTGGAAACAATGGTTGGTCCTACGCAGAGCATTTTGAGAGTGAGTTTTTTGTTACTACTTGGTTTCTGGGCTGATTGCCAACCCTTGTCAGACTTTGTTTAATCTCTGTAATTCATAGCAGGCTGATAAGGACAGTTAAAGCCTGCATTTTGAAAGGAGACTGTTTGTATTAAATGGAGTTTTTGGAGCTGTGTGTGTGTGCTACACTTCTTGGGACCCGTAGCTGGGGCAGAACACTGTTACAGCTGGTTACAGCAGAACCAAAGGAAGTAAAAAACAACAATAGTGGTCTTAGGAACCGAAGATCTACATCTTAAATGGTCTGATGTTTCAGTACAATGATTAAATGTTACTCATGTTTAAAATGTTAGGAAAAGAATTTCAAATGGATGGAAATCAGGTTGCATGAAATCTTGCTGCCAAGAAACAGATGTCTTAATATCCTCAGTATGTAGGAAACTCTGGCCTCTTTTCCTTTGGGTAAGAGAAGGGCTGTAAATTGTGGCCATGTTCAACAATTCATTCACGTCTATAACCTTCACAAATAAGACTCCTGACTGTTTGCTTATATTAAATACGTGATTTACTGAAATGGAAAATCCAGGACTTAAATAGTTCATTAAAATGCCTTTTGGATTTAAAGACCAGAATCGTCTTCAACAATGAAGATTCTCTAGTTTTTCCTTTGAGCAATTGGAAATCCATTTAGGATTTTAATTTTTTTTTTACGATGGAAGTGGGTGAGTAATAAATGACTTGCTGGATTTCCTGATAATACTAAGAGAGACCTTCAGAACTGGAAACATGTTAATATTCTAAATGAAGGAAGTAGAGAGTTTCATAGATAGTTAAGAACGGATGTCAGCAACCTACGGCTCCAGAGACACATGTGCTCTTTGGGCCCTCTGCTGTGGCTCTCTGTTAGGTAATCCCACCACTGGCTGGCCTCGCCCTCCCCTCCCAGTCACTCCTTCCCTGACCTGAGAAGGTAAGGGTAACGGGGGATGGAGAAGTGGCCAGGGTAGAGACAGAAAGATACAGAGAGAGGAGGAGGGAGGGAGGGGGAAGAGAGAGATGTCAAAAGGGTTTTGTGGTTCCCAGTGTTTCTTAACAACCGGTTCTCTGCCCTAATGACCAGATGGGTAGGCGTGGCTAGGGGATCATGTTACTGGTGGAAGTGAATGACATTGAGTTGGCCATGCCCATCCAGGTTTTGTGGCTCCTGATGTTTTCTTTTCTGTGGAAAATGGGTCCAAATGTCTCTGAGTGTTTAAGTTTGCAGACCCTGGTTTAGAAAGCCCTTAAAACACACAATATCATCATCATCATCATCATCATCATCATCATCATCATCATCATCATCACAATTTTAGCCATTGTCTATCCACTGAGGGATGAAGGCCTCTTCTGCATGTTTCCAACCAATACAGTCCTGAGATTTCTTTTGCCAATCGGGTTTGCAATACTTGCTGATGTCGTCGATCCATCTTGTTTTAGGTCTCTTTCGTGGATGTTTTTCATCAAGTGGAAGCCATTCTATGAGTGCCTTGGTGCACTGGCCATCAGTTCTTTTTGCTATGTGACCAGCCCATTTCCATTTCATTTCTTTCACTCTCTTGATGATATCGTATACGTTTGTTTGTTTGTTCTTTAATCCATGTGCAGGTCTTTCTATCCTGTCTTGTAATACCGAGCATGTATCTTTCCATGACTCTTTGTGCCACTCATAACTTTTGTTATCAATTGTGAGGTTAGTTTTTGTATCGATTGTGAGCTTTTGTGAGCGTTTGTATCAATTGTGAGGTTAGTTTCCATTTTCATTGGGATATGTTAGAGCAGGTAGCACACACTGATCAAAAACATTTCTCTTCAGGCATAGGGGGAAGTTGTTCTTGAAAACCACCTGTCTCTTTTTCAGCTTTATTTTTAAGCCACTTGGTTCTCCTGCTTTGTGCAGCTCTTGTATGTGTCTGTGTAGCTCTTCTGAGAAGAGAACAACATCATCTGCGAATCTTAAGTGACTTAAATAGGTGTCTTGACTCTTATTCCATCTTTTGCCCTTTAGTTTGTGAAATACTTCTTCAAGGCAAGCTGAGAAAAGGATTGGTGATATTGTATCGCTTTGTTACATACCTTGTTCTATGTTGATTTCCACTTTAAGATCATTAAGGCAAATTGTCGCCATTGTTTTTTCATATAGTGATTGTAGTAAATTTATGTAAGCAGTGTCTACACCTTGGTTGAGCAATGTCTTAATTATTGCTTGCTGGAATACTGAGTCAAAGGCCTTTTTGTAGTCAATGAAAGCCATGCACAGAGGCATGGTGCATGACTCATTGTGCCTTTCAATCATTTGCTGAACAACCTGAATATGATCCATATATACATTATATGTAACCATATTTACTTCTTAAATCATACCCATAATTTTTTTTGTTTGTTTCTGAATTTATAATTTTCAGGATGTGATTCCCATGTTGATAGTGTGCACTCCATTTTTCATTGTAAAGCATTGAGCAAATTCTCTCAAACCAAAATAATGCATGTTCCTAGTTTTTCTAACTTGCTTTGATGATGATTTATAGATTAATTTTATCTGTAAAGAAAGATCTGTCCAATAGATAATCTAATTGTTCTGAGCAGAAGTGAAATTTGTTTCCACAACTGCCCTATTTTTACAGGAGAAATTTTAAGGGAGAGATTAGTCATGTTTTGATAATGATGACCAATATTTATGTTTGAAAGAACATTAGGATTAATATGGAGTGATTATTGCTACTTATATTAAAGAAATTCATCTTACAACTGCCTAAATGGTACACATCTACAACTGATCCAGAACCAATCAATATTGTATGATTTTTAATAGAATTCCCAAATGAAATTCCCACTTCTCACCATCTGTTTGCCATGCTGTATTGCCATAAGTGTATTCTCTCCCTGAAAATACAAGTGTTCCATTGAGAATTGTTTAGTTATTGAACATCATGGCAATATTGTGAAAATATAGCTATGAACTAATTCTGAAATAGATTAATGTTTCACTCAGGAAGCCACAGCACTGTAATAATAATAATAATAATAATAATAATAATAATAATAATAATAATAATAATAATAATAATAATAATAATAATAATACGTTGAATGTATCTCTTATTGAATTCATATATGACTTCACTAACTGTTCCAATAAAGAGTAGGAGAAATTTCCCCTAACTCTGTAATATAGCAAGATGGATTACATATAAATTTAATAAATAATTAAATTAAACAAATAAATAAACTAGGATTAGTGGCTAATAGCAAATGATAATGTCTTTTGCAGGAATAGCTTAAATAAGATCAGAATGGAAGTTGTCCTTGCCCTGATTCACACCACTGACCCATTAAGCTCATTGTTGTCTATGATGAAGGGTAGCAGCTTCTAGAATTTCCAACCAAAGCCTTCCCCAATCCTACCTTCAGTGGTAGCTGATGGCCCAAAGCACTATGGGAAGTTAGTTTGAGAGATACATGATGCTGTAGGGTCCCAAAGCTACACATCCGATCATAGAGGATGGTTATTATTTATTTATAAATAAACATGTACCCAATCTAAATTTTGAACAGGCTAATATCAGATAAAACCTTCTGAAGCTATGCAGAAGAGAACTAAACTTGATGGTCTGCCAAGATTTTATCAGTTATATAGATGAATGAAAGTATGCCATTTCCTTAAGGCTACAGAAACCCATCTGTAGTCTTACAGTTGGATAATACAGACTAGTCTTTGTTCCTAAAGTTATTTTAGAAGTCTTAGCATTACATATTATAGCACCAATAATAGCTCCTGGGTGGAAATACTATTGAGATAATTCTTTGATGGGAGGAAGTTCTATTAGATTAATAAAAGAGAATATTTGTAGCTCTGAGTAGAAATGAGGAGTCCTTAGTGTGCTCTGAGATTGGTTGTTTTCTTGCAGATATCACTGATGTCTGTAACATCATCCATGCTAGTCAAGTACAGATGAAAACAACCATCTCAGAGAGCACCAAGGATTCCTCCTATTAGAATACTTGTCTCCTTCAGTCTAAGAATAGTCTACCTTGTAGTTACCTCATTTAGCTGATATCATAAAGCAAAAGTAATTGTAAGACTCTTTGGAAGAACTGCTTCTCCTACAGTTCATTGGGTTTTTGTTTCTGGTATGAAGCTGGTGGTGTGAAGATTAATAGAGAGAAAATCTGGGGAAGAAGATTCTGGAAGTCAGGAGAATTTTTCCAGACTCCTCAGATAGTCTTAAAGATACAATCTACGTTTACCTGTTGTGTATGTTGTGTATTGTCATAATTGTATTTGTTTGTTTTTCTTTTTAATTAAAATAAAAAAAAAATGGAAAAAAAAGATACAATCTTTCAGTTGTGTTTCAAAGTTCTGACATCATTTTCCAAATAGTCCAAATTAAGTGTTGAGCTGCTCATCAATTTATATAAGTTCTGTTCCTTGAAATAAGAATAATTCTCCTTTAGCCTGCTCTAGCTGGATTCCACCCCTTCTAATAGAAAAACCTATGCTGTCAATTGCCTGTGGAAAGGATCCCCAGAGAGAAAGGAACAGAGGAACAGAGATGATGCTGCCCAGAGGTGGCATTCTATTTAGACACGTTTTTGAGACCTGGTGCACGTGTGAAAGGTGCGCGCACGAGCAAAGTGCATGTGTGGAAGAGGCGCACCCATGCGGCAAATCAGTGGTAAGCATTTCTGAAACCCATTGCTGATGCCACCCAAAAAACATCCTGCAGCTGGATTTCATCTTCTAAGACCCTACCCAAAATCATCATCACCATTTGCCCAATAAAAAAGTTGTTACTTATGATTAATATTCATGAGGAGATGTGTATCTGGAAAGGCAGGATAATGATAAGAAATAAAAGATAGTAAATAAAAATACAATCTTAAATAAGAGTGTGATGTTCTGCAATTACATCATTACATGGTTGAAACATTTGCATCAATTTATTGCAATGGCTATATTGTCATAAGCTACACTAGATATAATAGAAATCTTATCCAGAAGCCTATAACTAGGTTTCCCCTTCAGCAACATTTTAATGAGATAGATGGACATGCTCCAAAATTAATTAAAGAGTAAAGAAGTTTTTCTTTTTCTTTAGTGGGCTACTTTTTATTATTATGTAAACTTTTGACAGTTCTAGGGCAATTCTCTTTTAGACATCTCATATCTCAAGATGTGGCAATTGTTTAAAAAAATGTATGTAAAAATTAGTTATGTATCATTTCAGCAGTTTGGCATCATTGTAGGATGGGATATTCTGCAATATTCTAGATTATTTTCCTAATGCTGTGATAGCATGAGTGTAATACTGAAAAAAATGGAAACACGGTTCCAGTTATGTTTACTCAACATAGTACTGACTATGTCTTTGCTTTTGGCTTTTCCCTCCTAATTTTTTAATCTTAAATCCCTTCTAACCTATTCATGGAAAATGCCCTTTGATTAAAAATGAAGAGGGAAAAATTTGTACTGGATAAATTAAATAAGTACAACTATTCCATTCTTGGGACCATCATGATTTCCCAGATGATACAGGAAAGTCCTTGTCTTCACATCATGCCAGTTAAATTTTAAAAAATGGTGTCACACAGGACTACAACTGGAAACATCAAGTGCCAAATAGAGACTATGGTTGTATAAATCATGTAAATTCAATTTGGGTCAATTCAATTTAAATTTTCTTCCAATTCAATTTGAATCACTAATTAGATTGAGACATCCAAATCTAATTTTTGGATAAAATCAAGTCAGATTCTATTTTGAATAAAACCATTTTTGTGTAAGTACTGAAGTTTCCAAATCATCTAAATCAATGTGGAGGCTTCTAATTTAATTATTTGAACCAATAAATCGAAGATTGGCACAAGTTACCACTGTATTTCTTCTTTTCTGAAAAATTAAATATTATAACTGCAATAATAAAAAACTAAAACAAACAGAAATAAAGAATAGAAAGGGTAAAATGTGCAAAGGAAAAAAACACGAAAGAAAGAAAAAGAAAGAGAGAGAGAAAGAGAGAAAGAAAGAAAGAATATTAAAGAAAAGAAATAGATTAACAAATGATTTCTAATCTTCATTGCAACAAGTATAAACAATTTTGGTAACTGTTCACCTCCTCTGAATTTACAACCAATGATTGCTTCATCACATTTTACATCTTTTATCTATTAAAAAATTCATAAAGCATTATCATTTCAGTCCTGGTGTCAGCAAAAGTCCCTTAACAGTTGTTAGAATAACAACTCCTCTATTTTAACTTTGATCAAATAAACCAACTTTATATTCCATCTTTTTATTTCTAACAATCTTATTCATTGGTCCATTCATGTAATGTCATATAACTTGGTTTTATTTTTTTACCTCTTCACACAATGTTCATCCAAGCTTTAACAAAATTCTTTTGTAAATTCAATATAAAAGAATTATCCAGATCCCATACTTGGCTTATTATTTATAATTCCCTTTGGATTTTTAAAACATTAACCAATTTCTTTTCTATGCCCAGTGAAACATCTTTTTCCATTTTATTCTTTTAGCTTATCATTTATAGATCCATTTTCATTGCCCACTCAGTCACTGTTTGTCAGATAAAACCTGCTGCTTTTCTGCCATTTATTCCCAGACATTTTTAAACACAAGCTATCCATAAAAGCAAATATTGCTAATGACATCATTGATTTTAACTTCTGATTCCACTTTTTAAATATATCATTCCAGATTATAGTTTGCATCATTCTGCAGCTGTTAATCAGGTTTATATATTTTTCTCCTTTAATTATAATTGTTAATTCCTTTGAGAGTCTAATTTTTGAACAATGTTTTGTTTATTTCTTTTGTTGTAGAATAATTTCGAAACAAAGCAAATTTTCCATATTTTTACAGTTAACTCCAAAATCTCACTTCAAATATATCTGCATCCATAATCCATTTATAACTTATATACATTTATAACTAAAATTAAATCCAATTTTAACTAGCTTTTTGCTATTTTGCTGTTCTTAATCTTGTAGTTAAAACTTTATTTTATTAAGGATCAAAGGCAGACTCATCCAGTGTTTTCAAAATTTGTCTATTGAAAGGTTTCTATGAGCTGAAAAGTAGTTAATAAGCAATTTCTGAATGTGATTAGAAAAAGAAGTATGCAAACCTAGTGTCTTTTTAAAGGTTCCAACTGTGGTTTAAGCAAGATGGTTATTCCCTTTCCCAGTATAAAAATTCCACCAGAAATTCTATTTTAAAGTCTCCTCACAGGAAACAACTGTCTGAAGTACATGTGGCTGATTTTAGATTGTAATTTTCAGTGAAGAATTATTCATTCTACAATTCACAGATCCAAACTGATTATTTGCTTAAATATTAATGGTTTGTTATTTTGGAATATTTTTCTAGTTAGGATCCAGATATATTTCTTTCTATGCATGCTTTGAATAATTAATTTCTAAATATTGTATTTTGTGTAAGCTTGTGTATTATTTTTTGTATTTTTCACGAGGAATGCCAAAACTTGTAATAAATAACTATGCAAATGTTTCCTCCACTAAATAGAAGTCCTCAAGAAAAGGAAACTAACACAGTAAAACACAGTGAACACATTAATTCAGCACCATGAAATTTTGCTGAATGTACAGAGCTTCAACCCTAAACTTTGAAAAGAGAAGCTTTCCAAGCCTTGTACCTGTCACTAATACTTTCTATTCTTTTTTAGGTCATAAGTTTTAACAATTGTTAAGTTTTAATCATGGTAAGTAAAAGCAGACTACTTACTGGAATAATAATAAAGAAGTTAAAAATATTTTGGACGCATAATGAAAAGCCAAGTCTTAACGAAATCAAGATAATAACTTTTATAGGCTCTTACTTAAAACATGTGAGGTGTTCTTAGATATTGAAAATCGAGTAATGAAAGGCACAAAGAATGTACAATTCAATAAAATAATGAAAATAGAAGCCCTCGCATGCCTTTTAACAAAATATGATAATTGAAAAAGTGCTTCCAGAATCCTTCTGATTCTTTTATCACAATGGAGAGGGTTTTTTGTTTAAGCTTCTCTGCTTAACTGAGGGATAAGTACCTTTCATATATCAGAAGTTAGCAATCCATGACCCAAACCTGAATTTGCATCTTTCAATTTGGCAGGAAATGAACTGATTTTTCGCAGCATGATTTTAAGTTATTTTGGCCTATAAATTAAAGGTCAAAACAGATGTGTTAAGCTTCTGTGAAGCTTAAGGCATCCATGTCCATCTTCAAAATGCAGCAATTTATCCCGAAATAAGCTTCCCAGCTGGTTTCAACTTTAAAGGTAGAATAGAAAATGCAAAAACAATGCATCACACTTGCATTTGCACACACACTTTATGCGAGATATATTGTGATTGACATGATTACTTCATTAGGTTTAGTCACTTCTGTTGATTATATTCTGTTCAGTTACATTTACATAGTCATCTATTTTTTTATTATTTTCTGGGTTCACTTGGCATGAACCTCATTAATTGTGCATGAGCCTATCTTATTTTTAATGGCTTTCTGCGAGGATGTCAGGAATTAGGTCCATACAAATTGAAAATGACCATGTAAAGTCATGTGCTCAAAATATGAATGATATGGATCCGATTTAAGGTTTGAGTGGCATACCTATATATGATACGATAAAGGTTAATAGAGATTTTCAAAATCATTTTGTAAGGCATGCCATATTGACAGTTTGGAATAGATATAAACTAAGATTGACTTCCAAAACTCCTCTATAGTTATCAGCCTAAAAAGCTGATAAATAAATTTATGCAAATTTATTGACTTTTTATGAAGGAGACTTTAAATTAAAAACAAGGGAAGAATTGTCAGAGGGGAGTTTTACATGTCAATATTGTTGGGAAGATTTAAATTCGATAAGAAGAATTTTGGGTTTACAAATGAGAAAACTGAATTGAACTGGATTTGTGAACTGATGATGAGCATGTCATTGACATGATATATAGATTTGTTTTATTGAAAACAAATATGCAAAATGAATGTATTAAAGACTGTATGATTAAGTGGGCAAAATATTAGATATAATGTAATGATAGTTCAATGTGAGAGCAGGAGGAGTAAGAGATTGAAATTCACTTTTAGCTTCATAGGAAAAGACAATTTCTACATGAAGTGATATCATTGGTATTTAACACCTGATAAATTGTCAAAGATGTGTAATGGTTTGCCAAACATATATTGGAAATGTAATCACTCCAAATGTATTTTTTATCATCTTTGGACATGTAAGAAGGCTAAGAGGTATCGGGATCAAATGTGTTTAAGAATTCAGAGAATTCTTAAAACAAGCGTACAGTTGAAGCCAGATTTTTTTCTCTTAGACAAATAGTTGAAGAAAGAATATGGGATTTTTTAAAAAAATATAACTGCAGTGAGAGTTTTATATGCGGAATTGGAAAGACTTAATAGATTTCCATAGTGGAAGAAGGGATGGTAAAGTTGATGAAAATAGTGGACATGATGGAATTAACCATCTTGATTAAAGAAGAGACTTTGTCTAACTTTATTTCTATGATAGTAAAAGTAAACCACTTTTGGAATTTTTGCTAGAAATTGAAAGAAAAGCTGGATTAATTTTGAGATTTGAAGATTTGAAATGTTTATGACTGTAGAAATACTGGTTATTATTGCATTTAAGATCAAAAGGTTAATATCTATCTGTAGCTGTATCAAAGAAACTTGGAAGCTTTTTTTTCCTTTTTGTTTATCTTTATTCCTTTGTAGCTTCCTTTCACCTAATTTATTATTTTTTTAATTTTTTATATTTTATCCTTTGTAGACATTTATTAAAGTATATTTAATATACTTTATTAATTAAAATGTTAATGACATGAGTTAATACAACTTGGAATTACCATCTGAAAACAAATTTATGTTTTTAGAATTTAAGGTGGTTTCATCTAGAAAGCTTAATTTAGCAAACTTCCCATGCCAAACGGAAATTAATGGGCAGGCCCATTAAAAAAATTTTTTTCACCAACACAGTACTGTACATAGAAATGTCTCTGTGTCTACCTACCTACTTAATTGTTCTAATGGAAACATTTGGCAATTCCTAAAGGAATTACAAGATTTTCATATTTTAATCTACTCAATTATTGAAGAAATTTATCTTAAAGCCTCTTGTACAGATATCCTATTCCCTGAGGAACAGCATATAGTTTTCTGTCAACATCTAGCATGTATGATCAGGAGTAAGAACACACAAATATAATCATTTTACTACGTTCTTGTAGGAAATACTATAAAGCATTTAATAAATAAAAGTAAATTTACTATAGATACTGTAGCTGCTGCTCTGGTTGCTATCAAGAAGCTTCTTAAATCAAGGTATGCTACTCGGAGATCACAAGATAGCATTTTCACCAGCTTCACCAAAAGCCTATGATTTATGAGAAATAGTAAGAAGGGACCGATAAACCTGGAATTATCTGTTCACATATATTTCATTATTCTGCTGATATGTGAACATAGAAAAAGCAACCTAAAATCATAATTTTTTACATAGCATTAAAAATAATAATAGTAACTTATAGAGGCTGAACGTGCTGTTTAATTTAAAAAAAAATTACCATCTGTTCAATATCAGAGTATTTTCACAGATAGGATTATGAACATAGCAACAAGTCAGTTTGTTGATAAGATTAGCTATACTATTTTATTTATATCAAAAGAAAAATATTATAAAAATCCCTTTGTTAGGTGTGAATTAAAGAAGAATTTATTTTATTTTTATTTTATTTATTTTATTTTTATTTTATTTATTTTATTTTTATTTTATTTATTTGTCAAGCATATATAAGATAACAGGTAAACATTATTTGAATACATGAAAAGAGTAAGAGTAAAAAGGAATATTAGGACAGGGATGGAAGGCACTCTGGTGCACTTATGCACGCCCCTTACAGACCTCTTAGGAATGGGGTGAGGTCAACAGTAGAAAGTTTAAGGTTAAGGTTTTGGGGGTTTGGGGAAGAAACCAAAGAGTCAGGTAGTGCATTCCAGGCATTGACCACTCTGTTACTGAAGTCATATTTTCTGCAATTGAGTTTGGAACAGTTTACCTTGAGTTTGTATCTATTATTTGCTCATATATTGTTGTGGTTGAAGCTGAAGTAGTCATTGACAGGTAGGACATTGTGGCAAATAATTTTATATACTACACTTAGGTCAGACTGAAGTCAGCGTAGTTCTAAGTTGTCTAAGCCCAAAATTTGAAGTGTGGTGGCATAAGGTATTTTATTGCAGATAGAGGAATGGAGGATTCTTCTCGTAAAATATCTCTAGACTCTCTTAATTGTATTTATGTAAATTGTATTTACTTTTGGAGGGGAAGACTGTCTTTAGGGAGAACAACTCAAGATGCTATGGATTAAATGATGGGCATTTTCATGATACCGAACAGTTTTTACATTATGAAATGCCAGGTTTAATTAGGAACTTTCTTTCACATTCATACATTACTTTTCTTCCATTTTACATGAGTGGAATGACTTGCCTCCATAAATTGTGGGTGTTCCAAAACTGGAGGTTTTTAAGAAGAGATTGGACAGCCAATTATCTGAAATGGTATAAAGTTTCCTGCCTGGGCATGGGGTTGGACTAGAAGACCTCCAAGGTCCCTTCCAACTCTGTTATTCTGAGATTTCCAAGAAATCACTGACTGATTCTGAGCTTCTTAGTATCAGCTTTATATATGCATCAGATAAGTTTGTGCAGTATGTGCAGTGTATCACCAGAGGTAAGAACACTTTAGACCATATGTATTCAAATTTAAGAAAGGCATATAGAGCAATCCCCCTCCCCCATCTGGGTATGTCTGACCATCTCTTTCTGCTATTGTGCCCAAAGTATATCCCCCTTAGGAAAAGGATACTGCCAGTCAGGAAAACTGTCAAAATCTGGCTGGAGGGAGCACTCTGCCAGTTGCAGGACTGCTTCGAGACTACTGAGTGGAGTATATTTGAACATTTAGAGCTGCAAGAATTCACTGACACTGTACTCATACATTAAAACATGGTTATATTTAATTCAATGCTATGAACTATGTATGGAAAACAGCTTTCTTGTAGAATCCAAGCTTTGATTTTGACAGGGTATGAACAGTACTCTGAGGGTCAATTCTGAAGAAATTCCTGGTAGGAAGAGAGATCACATGTGGTGGCAGCAAGGCTGCTACAGGGAAAGAAAATTGGGTTGTGGGAAAACTTCCCTTCCTTCCAGGTTATGGGTGAACCAAGGAAGCTTAGATGAAAGTATGATATGAATCAGTGGTGGGTTGCCCCCGGTTCGGACTGGTTCTATAGAACTGGTAGTAAAACCGGAGGGAGGCTCTGCCCACTGACCCTGATGTCCTCAGAACACTTCTGCGTATGTGCAGAAGAGTGCGTGTGCGCACAAGCAAAGCAAGCGCGAGCGTGGCCCCATTGTGAACCGGTAGTAAAGGTAAGTAGAACCCACCCCTGATATGAATCCAATATGAAATTGCTAAATCAGTTGTTGGCCATGTGTCTGACATCCAGGGTATGCTTCTGGATAAAAGTCCTGAACTGGCATGCATCATAAAAAACTGGTTGAAATTGGAAGTAGCTCTCATACCCACTGCTTATTTGCCAGATTGTGGTCATTCTGCTCCTCTATTTGAGTAAAGAAATATCTGTGAAATGATGATCTAATGGTGCATGAGTTTTCTAGTACTAGATAAATTCCTGAATCTGGATGTTTTTGTGAAGGTACTTGGACAATTTTGGCACCCTGGATGATCTGTGGAATATTGAGATAAGGGTAACTCCTAAGCAACCTTTTCCCCTTAATAGAGCTAAAAGCCTCTTTTGGCTATTAGGTTTGGAGCCATGGTGATGCAGTGGTTAGAGTGCAGTATTGCAGGCTAATTCTGCCGACTGCTAGGAGTTTGATCCTCACTGGCTCAAGGTTGACTCAGCCTTCCACCCTTCCCAGGTCAGTAAAATGAGGACCCAGATTGTTGGGGAAAATGCTGACCCTGTAAACCATTTAGAGAGGAGTGTATAAGTCTACTGCTATTGCTAGTAAGTAGGGAACTGCTCATTGAATAGCCTTGAGTGGGTCCCTTTGTCAGAGTAAAGTTCACAGTGTTACTTATTTAACACTAACAATTCAGATTTATTTTTAAAGTAAATGGGGAGAAGTAAGCAGTGTTCAATGATTGACTAACTTTCAAGGAATACTTTGGATAATTACTAAATAAAGATACACCCTTTTATGTTCTTATTTTTTCTTCCTTGGATAACATGACTGTTCTTAAAAAAACAAACTCTCTATAGTTGTTCAGTGGTTTGTGCTGATTTGCATGCTTATAGGGAACATATCTAAGGACAAGGTCTTGATCTGTCGCATTCCAGGAAGTATGGAACCATTTTCAATCCTCTAAAGAACAAAAACCTTGGTTCAGAAGTCACCAGTTATATTGGTATGATATATCGATATTGATATGTTCTTTGCTACTAAAAGCTAGTCAAGGAGCCCAGCTACTGGAAAGGCATGTTTACATGAGTAAACATGGTAAATACATAATAAACTGACTTAATAATACAAAAACAAATTCTTTTGTTCCTTGCAGGGACATATTTTAATATGTCATATTTGGTTAAATGGGTGGCATAAAAATGAATGAATGAATAAATAACATTATTTTGTTTGAGCACATTTCATTTAAAAAGTATATGAATGTAATATTTTAAGGCAAACTCTGTCTGATAACCGCACTCTGGTTAATTCCAAATTCCCCACCTGTCTAAAACCAAATAATTTGTCTGGTGGCTTGTTGCAGGAAGCCTACTTTTCCACTAGGAGCACAGGGCTGTGTGTCTCAAAGACGTTTTTATCGAAAGCCAACTGGACTTTCTTTGTTTTTCCTTGAAGAAAAACTGGATGGTAGAGGGGATGGAAGAATTAGTTCTGCTGTTAGAGGAGAAATGGAAGGAACTAATCCTTCTATCTACCCCACCATCCAGTCAGACCTGATGAAACTTCTTGGATGAAAATCAAAATGTCTTCAAGGAAAAACAAAGAAAGCCCAGTTACCTTTTTTTTTGGGGGGGGGGGAACCCACCACCTTTGGGACAAACATGACTTGGATGACTAATAATCTCCATAGGCTCTGTTCATTGTAGGGCTTCCAGATTAACAGGTACAATGTGAATCAGAGCATGTATGGATTGACATGCATGAAGCACCTTTGGGAATATTAGAAACCAAACATGTTCTTTTCTCGAGAAAATGCATCTACCGAGGAGAACAGCTTTACCACCTCAGGAAAAGACACAGCTATTTTAAAGAGTTGCAGGCAGGGTTGAAGGTATATCCTCAGCTGTCTGGATCACTTTGCCCTTTGAATCTGATTTTCTATACTGAGTTCTTCCCTATTATATTGTATAAGTAATATTTATACCCCTCTTTTATCTATGTAGGAATTTCACTTTTTCCCCTCCAACACCAAACTGGTGAAATAGGTTGGCCTAGGATAAACTGACTGCCCCAAATGAGTCACCCAAAGACTTGTCATTCCTAATAGTGGCCCTAAAGCAGTTTTAAGAGAGAACCTGGAGAATTCACAAAGAGAGATAGGTTAGGCTTCAGGGTAGGCTCAAAACCAACAGTGTCATTGTTATGTAGTGTCTGGGTCAAATGTCGTTCAACACTATAATCATAATCACAATCACAATCACAATCACAATCACAATCACAATCACAATCACAACTTTATTGTCATTGTACGTGTATACACAGTATATCCATATACCAAAATTCACTTAACACCCACAGACCAGGTCCAACACACATAACAATTCCCAAACACACACACACACACACCACAATTCCCCACTCCTAAACCATCCAAACCTCCACACAACAGACCAAGTAATTCTGTCCAACAGTTCACTGATGGTGGCCCTTTAGTTCATGGTTGAGTGCAATTATAACTCTGAGATAAAAACTATTCAGAAAACGTGTGGTCCGAGTTTTAATTGTTCTGTATCTTCTGCCAGAAGGCAACAGTCCAAAAAGATTGTAAGCAGGATAGCAAGAGTCTCTGAGAATGTTATGCAACTTCCTCAAACAGTGAGATTCAAAGATGTCGTCCAGGGCTGGTAGCTGGAGTCCGATGATATTCTGGGCAGTTTTAATGATTCTCTGTAGAGCTTTTTTGTCTGCTACAGAGTGGACATACTTATTATGTCATTATTATGTCAATATTATTATAATTAGACATTATGTCATACTTATCATTGGTTCCTTTCACATTAAGTACATAGGGCAGCAAAGCTTCCTCCAATGAGTTCTTTTCGCAGCAGCATCTTTGGCATCTTTCTATTTATTTATTTATTTATTTATTTTATTTTATTTCTATACCGCCCTTCTCCTGCGGGACTCAGGGCGGTGTACAGCCAAGATAAAAACATAGCATATAAAATTTAAAAACATTTTAAAAACAATTAAAAATTTTGGCCCAAGTTTAAAACAACCCAATTAAAACCAAATTAAAATTAAAAACTGAGAGGATGGGATCAAGCCAGCCCAGATAGATGGAATAAGTGTGTTTTCAGGGCCCAACGAAAAGTCCGGAGGTCTGATATTGTGCGTATCTCAGGGGGCAGGTCATTCCAGAGGGCAGGTGCTGCCACAGAGAAGGCTCTCCCCCTGGGGGTCGCCAGCCGGCACTGTCTGGCCGACGGCACCCTAAGGAGGCCCTCCCTGTGCGAGCGAACCGGTCGGTGGGAGGCTATTAGCGGCAGAAGGCGGTCTCGCAAATACCCTGGCCCTAAGCCATGGAGCGCTTTAAAGCTATTTGATGTCCACTGTCCATAAGTCATCTCTTAATGTCTGATACCAAGTTTTGTGTGGTTTATCCCACCTCTACTTTCCCTCTGGTGAAGCCAGTTAGCCCTACTACGTATAGTGAAAAAGCCTCCTTTAGACTAAAATTTTTATCCACTTGTATCTAGGGGGAGGCACAGGGGCTCAGCAGTTAAGACCCTGGGATTGTCATCTGAAAAGGCGGCAGACTAGGTTCAAGATCTGGGCACCATGTGACGAGGTGAGTTCCTGCCCTAGTTCCTTACCTAGTTCTTGCCAACCTAGCAGTTTGAAAGCATGCAAATGCAAGTAGATAAATAGCTACCACTTTGATGGGAAGGTAACAGCGCTCTGTGACATCATGCTGACCACATGACTATGGAAATGTCTTTGGACATCTCTGGATCAATGGCCTTGAAAAGAGATGAAGACCACCCCTTATAGTCAGCAACTAGCAGAGTAAAATCCACAAGGACTCTTTTACCTTTACCATATATCTAGGACTGCACCCCATTATATTCATTGGAACATGCATAGAGCCCAGTAAAAGAGAATATTTGTAGCTCTGGGTAGAAATGAGGGGTCCTTAGTGTGCTCTGAGATTGGTTGTTTTCTTGCAGATATCACTGATGTCTGTAACATCATCCATGCTAGTCAAGTACAGATGAAAACAACCATCTCAGAGAGCACCAAGGATTCCTCCTATTAGAATACTTGTCTCCTTCAGTCTAAGAATAGTCTACCTTGTAGTTACCTCATTTAGCTGATATCATAAAGCAAAAGTAATTGTAAGACTCTTTGGAAGAACTGCTTCTCCTACAGTTCATTGGGTTTTTGTTTCTGGTATGAAGCTGGTGGTGTGAAGATTAATAGAGAGAAAATCTGGGGAAGAAGATTCTGGAAGTCAGGAGAATTTTTCCAGACTCCTCAGATAGTCTTAAAGATACAATCTACGTTTACCTGTTGTGTATGTTGTGTATTGTCATAATTGTATTTGTTTGTTTTTCTTTTTAATTAAAATAAAAAAAATTTGGAAAAAAAAGATACAATCTTTCAGTTGTGTTTCAAAGTTCTGACATCATTTTCCAAATAGTCCAAATTAAGTGTTGAGCTGCTCATCAATTTATATAAGTTCTGTTCCTTGAAATAAGAATAATTCTCCTTTAGCCTGCTCTAGCTGGATTCTACCCCTTCTAATAGAAAAACCCATGCTGTCAATTGCCTGTGGAAAGGATCCCCAGAGAGAAAGGAAGAGGAATAGAGATGATGCTGCCCAGAGGTGGTATTCTATTTAGCCACATTTTTGAGACCTGGTGCACATGTGAAAGGTGCACGCACGAGCAAAGTGCATGTGTGGAAGAGGCGCACCCATGCAGCAAACCAGTGGTAAGCATTTCTGAAACCCATTGCTGATGCCACCCAAAAAACATCCTGCAGCTGGATTTCATCTTCTAAGACCCTACCCAAGATCGTCATCACCATTTGCCCAATAAAAAAGTTGTTACTTATGATTAATATTCATGAGGAGATGTGTATCTGGAAAGGCAGGATAAGGATAAGAAATAAAATATAGTAAATAAAAATACAATCTTAAATAAGAGTGTGATATTCTGCAATTACATCATTACATGGTTGAAACATTTGCATCAATTTATTGCAATGGCTATATTGTCATAAGCTACACTAGATATAATAGAAATCTTATCCAGAAGCTTATAACTAGGTTTCCCCTTCAGCAACATTTTAATGAGATAGATGGATATGCTCCAAAATTAATTAAAGATAAAGAAGTTTTTCTTTTTCTTTCATGGGCTACTTTTTATTATTATGTAAACTTTTGACAGTTCTAGGGCAATTCTCTTTTAGACATCTCATATCTCAAGATGTGGCAATTGTTTAAAAAAAGTATGTAAAAATTAGTTATGTATCATTTCAGCAGTTTGGCATCATTGTAGGATGGGGTATTCTGCAATATTCTAGATTATTTTCCTAATGCTGTGATAGCATGAGTGTAATACTAAAAAAAATGGAAACACGGTTCCAGTTATGTTTACTCAACATAGTACTGACTATGTCTTTGCTTTTGGCTTTTCCCTCCTAATTTTTTAATCTTAAATCCCTTCTAGCCTATTCATGGAAAATGCCCTTTGATTAAAAATGAAGAGGGAAAAATTTGTACTGGATAAATTAAATAAGTACAACTATTCCGTTCTTGGGACCATCATGATTTCCCAGATGATACAGGAAAGTCTTAGTCTTGAATAGAAAGGGTAAAATGTGGAAAGGAAAAAAACATGAAAGAAAGAAAAAGAAAGAGAGAGAGAAAGAGAGAAAGAAAGAAAGAATATTAAAGAAAAGAAATAGATTAACAAATGATTTCTAATCTTCATCGCAACAAGTATAAACAATTTTGGTAACTGTTCACCTCCTCTGAATTTACAACCAATGATTGCTTCATCACATTTCACATCTTTTATCTATTAAAAAATTTATAAAGCATTTTCATTTCAGTCCTGGTGTCAGCAAAAGTCCCTTAACAGTTGTTAGAATAACAACTCCTCTATTTTAACTTTGATCAAATAAACCAACTTTATATTCCATCTTTTTATTTCTAACAATCTTATTCATTGGTCCATTCATGTAATATCATATAACTTGGTTTTATTTTTTTACCTCTTCACACAAGGTTCATCCAAGCTTTAACAAAATTCTTTTGTAAATTCAATATAAAAGAATTATCCAGATCACATACTTGGCTTATTATTTATAATTCCCTTTGGATTTTTAAAACATTAACCAATTTCTTTTCTATGCCCAGTGAAACATCTTTTTCCATTTTATTCTTTCAGCTTATCATTTATAGATCCATTTTCATTGCCCACTCAGTCACTGTTTGTCAGATAAAACCTGCTGCTTTTCTGCCATTTATTCCCAGACATTTTTAAACACAAGCTATCCATAAAAGCAAATATTGCTAATGACATCATTGATTTTAACTTCTGATTCCACCTTTTAAATATATCATTCCAGATTATAGTTTGCATCATTCTGCAGCTGTTAATCAGGTTTATATATTTTTCTCCTTTAATTATAATTGTTAATTCCTTTGAGAGTCTAATTTTTGAACAATGTTTTGTTTATTTCGTTTGTTGTAGAATAATTTCGAAACAAAGCAAATTTTCCATTTACATTTTTACAATTAACTCCAAAATCTTACTTCAAATATATCTGCATCCATAATCCATTTATAACTTATATACATTTATAACTAAAATTAAATCCAATTTTAACTAGCTTTTTGCTATTTTGCTGTTCTTAATCTTGTAGTTAAAACTTTATTTTATTAAGGATCAAAGGCAGACTCATCCAGTGTTTTCAAAATTTGTCTATTGAAAGGTTTCTATGAGCTGAAAAGTAGTTAATAAGCAATTTCTGAATGTGATTAGAAAAAGAAATATGCAAACCTAGTGTCTTTTTAAAGGTTCCAACTGTGGTTTAAGCAAAATGGTTATTCCCTTGTTTCCCAGTATAAAAATTCCACCAGAAATTCTATTTTAAAGTCTCCTCACAGGAAACAACTGTCTGAAGTACATGTGGCTGATTTTAGATTGTAATTTTCAGTGAAGAATTATTCATTCTACAATTTACAGATCCAAACTGATTATTTGCTTAAATATTAATGGTTTGTTATTTTGGAATATTTTTCTAGTTAGGATCCAGATATATTTCTTTCTATGCATGCTTTGAATAATTAATTTCTAAATATTGTATTTTGTGTAAGCTTGTGTATTATTTTTTGTATTTTTCACGAGGAATGCCAAAACATGTAATAAATAACTATGCAAATGTTTCCTCCACTAAATAGAAGTCCTCAAGAAAAGGAAGCTAACACAGTAAAACACAGTGAACACATTAATTCGGCACCATGAAATTTTGCTGAATGTACAGAGCTTCAACCCCAAACTTTGAAAAGAGAAGCTTTCCAAGCCTTGTACCTGTCACTAATACTTTCTATTCTTTTTTAGGTCATAAGTTTTAACAATTGTTAAGTTTTAATCATGGTAAGTAAAAGCAGACTACTTACTGGAATAATAATAAAGAAGTTAAAAATATTTTGGACGCATAATGAAAAGCCAAGTCTTAATGAAATCAAGATAATAACTTTTATAGGCTCTTACTTAAAACATGTGAGGTGTTCTTAGATACCAAACTTGGATTATATACCAGAGAGAGGTAAAGCCGGGAAAAAGAGGAGGAAACTTCTGCCAAAAATTTATAAACAGATTAGAGAGGTAACAGGGTTGAGAGATATATGGAGGGATAGAAATCCGGGAAAGAAACAGGGTACTTATTTCTCCCCCAGACATCATTCCTGGTCCAGATTAGATATGGCCTGGATGACTGTAGGATTATGTGACCAGGTGTTAGATGTGGCAATTGAGGTTAATGACTGGGCAGACCATAACCCGTTGAAAATAGTATGGAGAGGAGCCCGCAGAATAAAGAGATGGAAGTTGGATGTAGGAGTATTAAAAGACAAGGATTTACTCCAAAAGCTAAAAGAGGAGATGGTTTTTTTTCTTTAGGGTCAATAGGAAAGAGGATACTAGTCCACAGATTATCTGGGATACGGCGAAGGCGGTGATCAGGGGAGTAGTATCATCTCATATAATTGGAAAGAGGAAGACCCAAAGACTGAAACGGAGTAAATTGAGGTGTGAATTGGAGAAAGTGGAAGCGAGGTTGCAGACAGACCCAGGGAATTTAAAACTAGTTGAGAAGAAGAAAATAACCCGACACCAGTTAAACCTATTAGATCAGGAAGAATTGGCTACTAAAATTAGATGGGCAAAACAAAGGCATTTTGAGCATGCAAATAAAGCAGGAAAATGGCTTACTTATAGACTGAAGAAGCAACAGGAGAGAAATAGGATAGTTTGTTTGAAGGACCAAAGGGGAAGATGTGTTTCGGATAAGGAAGGGAAAGGAAAAATAATACAAGAATATTTTACTGCTTTGTATTCAGCTGGAGATGAACAGGACCAGGAGATTAGAGAGTATTTGGCTAGAGCAGATCCCCGGAAGGTCCCACCCCCAATGAGAGAAATATTGAATGCAGAGATTACCTTGAAGGAAGTAGAGTTAGTATTAAGGGAACAAAAGGGGGGAAAGACCCCAGGTATGGATGGTCTGCCAGTAGAAATTTATAAGGCCCTCCTTGAGACTTTGGGGGAATTTTTGACTCAAGTATTTAATGAGGTTCTGGTCTTTGGTCAAATGCCACCCTCCTGGTCTGAAGCATATATCACACTAATTCCGAAGGAAGGCACTGATCCGCTTCTGATTAAAAACTACAGACCGATTTCCCTGCTTAATTCCGATTATAAATTATTCTCTGCGATTTTAGCGAAGAGACTAAAAATTTTCCTGAATGAGTACATCCACGGAGACCAGAATGGCTTCCTACCTCATAGACAATTGAAAGATAACGTGAGAACTATAATGAATATATTAGAATATTATGAGTGTAATTCTGATAAACAGGTGGCCCTGGTCTCCGTGGATGCACAAAAAGCCTTTGACAGAGTGAGCTGGAAATTTCTCTTTGCACAGTTGAGTGAAATGGAATTCGGGGAAAGATTTACCAGGGCAATCCGGACAGTATACGCAAAACAGACAGCGAAAATACTTATTAATGGGGAGGAGTCTGAAAAAATTGATATAAGTAAAGGTACTAGACAGGGATGTCCATTATCTCCACTTTTATTTATTTTAACCCTAGAGTTATTATTGAATGAGGTCAGAAGAAATCAAGGAATTAGAGGACTAAGAAACAGAGGGGAAGAGTTTAAACTCCAAGCCTTTGCGGACGACTTGATATTTGTCTTGGAAGAACCTTTGGAATCGGGACCAATTCTGCTACAGGAATTGGAGGCTTACGGGAAAGTAGCGGGATTTAAATTAAATAAAGATAAAACCAAGATCCTAATTAAAAATATGATGAAGAATCAAAAAGCGCAGTTAGAGGAAGAACTAGGGATCCAGATAGTCAAAAAACTAAAATACTTAGGAATTTGGCTTTCATCTAAATGCTCGACCATTAAAGAAGACAACTACCAAAAACTACTTAGTCAAACTAAAGAAATGTTGGAAGGATGGAAAAGTTTACAGCTATCATTATTAGGTAGAATTGCAGTAGTTAAGATGTATATCCTGCCTAAATGGATTTTTCTCTTTCAGACAGCCCCAGTTTTAGTAGATAAAAATTTTTTCATTCTTTAGATCAGTGCATACATAGATTTGTATGGCAGAATAAAAAACCAAGGATTAAATTGAAAATGCTTCAAGAATCCCCTTCCAGGGGAGGATTTGGCCTACCTAAATGGGAGCTTTATCATCAGGCAGCTGTCTTAACTTGGATCAGAGACTGGATTACCTTGAGGAGGAGGAGAATCCTTAGCTTGGAAGGCCACAATTTGCAACAGGGGTGGCACTATTATCTGAGTCAGGAAAGGCCCAAAAAACATAAATATTTTATGGACCACTTTATTCGAAAGGTTTTGATGACCATATGGGATCGAATAAGAAATAAATTTTACCTGATGACTCCGATTTGGCTTTCCCCTTTAGAGGCAATGACACACCCGACTCTTTACAACAGAAATAAACCACTAATCTACCAAGCTCTGTTGGATCCTTCAGGCAAAGTAAAATCTCGAAATATGCTGGGGGAATTAGGCTATGAGCTAGATTGGTGGTCATACAATCAGATCCAATCTAGGACAGCTCAGGATAAAAATAAAGGAGGAATTTATAATTCTCTACAGGAACTTGATAAGATCTTGTTGGGGAAGGATGAGAAGGTATTATCCAAACTCTATCAATTCCTCTTAATGGACTGGATTGGAGAGGAGGTCATCAAAGACTCAATGATTGCCTGGGGGAGAAATTTGGGATACTCGATTGAACTTGAAAAATGGGAAGAAATCTGGGGGACAACCTTAAAATTAACAATGTCAGTTTCCTATAAGGAAAATATATACAAAATGCTATATAGATGGCACCTGCCCCCGGCTAGATTATCGAAGATGTTCCCGGGGACCTCTCCGGTTTGCTGGAAATGTAACGCCGCTATGGGAACTTACTTTCATAGTTGGTGGACCTGTCCCCGAGCAAAAGAATATTGGGTTAGAATTCAAAAATGGATTTTAGAAATCATAGGATGTAGAATAGATTTGAACCCGGAAACGTTTTTACTAGGCATGAAACCAGAGAATTTAAACAAATCTAATTGGTATCTCACTCTCCACATCATCATTGCAGCCAGGATCTCGTTCGCGCAAGAATGGAAATCTAAAAATATCCCATCGGAGGCTACGTTAATTGCAAAGATCATGGACTGTGCAGAAGCAGACAAGCTTACTGGACTTTTGCGAGATAGACAAGAATCGGGGTTATATAGGAGCTGGGACAGATGGTATGCTTGGCTGCAAAAAAAGAAATCTTAAGAAGAACGAAAATATTAACCTTAATGTGAACGTGGGTAAATACTTCCAGGAGTACTGCATGACGATTGAGAATTTTTTTTCTGGTTAAACCTTCCTTTCTTTTGATGAGTTAGTTTAATGGAAGTTTGTACTTTCTCCAGGCGAAAATTGATACTTTAAAACTCTATATGTATTATATTACTCTCTGCAATTCTATCCATATTATTATATTTTTTTCTGTTTTTTTTAATAATTTTCAATAAAAAATTCAATTAAAAAAAATATTTTGGACGCATAATGAAAAGCCAAGTCTTAATGAAATCAAGATAATAACTTTTATAGACTCTTACTTAAAACATGTGAGGTGTTCTTAGATATTGAAAATCGAGTAATGAAAGGCACAAAGAATGTACAATTCAATAAAATAATGAAAATAGAAGCCCTCGCATGCCTTTTAACAAAATGTGATAATTGAAAAAGTGCTTCCAGAATCCTTCTGATTCTTTTATCACAATGGAGAGGGTTTTTTGTTTAAGCTTCTCTGCTTAACTGAGGGATAAGTACCTTTCATATATCAGAAGTTAGCAATCCATGACCCAAACCTGAATTTGCATCTTTCAATTTGGCAGGAAATGAACTGATTTTTCGCAGCATGATTTTAAGTTATTTTGGCCTATAAATTAAAGGTCAAAACAGATGTGTTAAGCTTCTGTGAAGCTTAAGGCATCCATGTCCATCTTCAAAATGCAGCAATTTATCCCGAAATAAGCTTCCCAGCTGGTTTCAACTTTAAAGGTAGAATAGAAAATGCAAAAACAATGCATCACACTTGCATTTGCACACACACTTTATGCGAGATATATTGTGATTGACATGATTACTTCATTAGGTTTAGTCACTTCTGTTGATTATATTCTGTTCAGTTACATTTACATAGTCATCTATTTTTTTATTATTTTCTGGGTTCACTTGGCATGAACCTCATTAATTGTGCATGAGCCTATCTTATTTTTAATGGCTTTCTGCGAGGATGTCAGGAATTAGGTCCATACAAATTGAAAATGACCATGTAAAGTCATGTGCTCAAAATATGAATGATATGGATCCGATTTAAGGTTTGAGTGGCATACCTATATATGATACGATAAAGGTTAATAGAGATTTTCAAAATCATTTTGTAAGGCATGCCATATTGACAGTTTGGGATATAAACTAAGATTGACTTCCAAAACTCCTCTATAGTTATCAGCCTAAAAAGCTGATAAATAAATTTATGCAAATTTATTGACTTTTTATGAAGGAGACTTTAAATTAAAAACAAGGGAAGAATTGTCAGAGGGGAGTTTTACATGTCAATATTGTTGGGAAGATTTAAATTCGATAAGAAGAATTTTGGGTTTACAAATGAGAAAACTGAATTGAACTGGATTTGTGAACTGATGATGAGCATGTCATTGACATGATATATAGATTTGTTTTATTGAAAACAAATATGCAAAATGAATGTATTAAAGACTGTATGATTAAGTGGGCAAAATATTAGATAAAATGTAATGATAGTTCAATGTGAGAGCAGGAGGAGTAAGAGATTGAAATTCACTTTTAGCTTCATAGGAAAAGACAATTTCTACATGAAGTGATATCATTGGTATTTAACACCTGATAAATTGTCAAAGATGTGTAATGGTTTGCCAAACATATATTGGAAATGTAATCACTCCAAATGTATTTTTTATCATCTTTGGACATGTAAGAAGGCTAAGAGGTATCGGGATCAAATGTGTTTAAGAATTCGGAGAATTCTTAAAACAAGCGTACAGTTGAAGCCAGATTTTTTTCTCTTAGGTTTGATGGACTAATAGTTGAAGAAAGAATATGGGATTTTTTAAAAAAATATAACTGCAGTGAGAGTTTTATATGCGGAATTGGAAAGACTTAATAGATTTCCATAGTGGAAGAAGGGATGGTAAAGTTGATGAAAATTGTTGACATGATGGAATTAACCATCTTGATTAAAGAAAAGACTTTGTCTAACTTTATTTCTATGATAGTAAAAGTAAACCACTTTTGGAATTTTTGCTAGAAATTGAAAGAAAAGCTGGATTAATTTTGAGATTTGAAGATTTGAAATGTTTATGACTGTAGAAATACTGGTTATTATTGCATTTAAGATCAAAAGGTTAATATCTATCTGTAGCTGTATCAAAGAAACTTGGAAGCTATTTTTTTTCTTTTTGTTTATCTTTATTCCTTTGTAGCTTCCTTTCACTTAACTTATTATTTTTTTAAATTTTTTATATTTTATCCTTTGTAGACATTTATTAAAGTATATTTAATATACTTTATTAATTAAAATGTTAATGACATGAGTTAATACAACTTGGAATTACCATCTGAAAACAAATTTATGTTTTTAGAATTTAAGGTGGTTTCATCTAGAAAGCTTAATTTAGCAAACTTCCCATGCCAAACGGAAATTAATGGGCAGGCCCATTAAAAATTTTTTTTTGCACCAACACAGTACTGTACATAGAAATGTCTCTGTGTCTACCTACCTACTTAATTGTTCTAATGGAAACATTTGGCAATTCCTAAAGGAATTACAAGATTTTCATATTTTAATCTACTCAATTATTGAAGAAATTTATCTTAAAGCCTCTTGTACAGATATCCTATTCCCTGAGGAACAGCATATAGTTTTCTGTCAACATCTAGCATGTATGATCAGGAGTAAGAACACACAAATATAATCATTTTACTACGTTCTTGTAGGAAATACTATAAAGCATTTAATAAATAAAAGTAAATTTACTATAGATACTGTAGCTGCTGCTCTGGTTGCTATCAAGAAGCTTCTTAAATCAAGGTATGCTACTCGGAGATCACAAGATAGCATTTTCACCAGCTTCACCAAAAGCCTATGATTTATGAGAAATAGTAAGAAGAGACCGATAAACCTGGAATTATCTGTTCACATATATTTCATTATTCTGCTGATATGTGAACATAGAAAAAGCAACCTAAAATCATAATTTTTTACATAGCATTAAAAATAATAATACTAACTTATAGAGGCTGAACGTGCTATTTAATTTAAAAAAAATTACCATCTGTTCAATATCAGAGTATTTTCACAAATAGGATTATGAACATAGCAACAAGTCAGTTTGTTGATAAGATTAGCTATACTATTTTATTTATATCAAAAGAAAAATATTATAAAAATCCCTTTGTTAGGTGTGAATTAAAGAAGAATTTATTTTATTTTTATTTTATTTATTTTATTTTTATTTTATTTATTTTATTTTTATTTTATTTATTTGTCAAGCATATATAAGATAACAGGTAAACATTATTTGAATACATGAAAAGAGTAAGAGTAAAAAGGAATATTAGGACAGGGATGGAAGGCACTCTGGTGCACTTATGCACGCCCCTTACAGACCTCTTAGGAATGGGGTGAGGTCAACAGTAGAAAGTTTAAGGTTAAGGTTTTGGGGGTTTGGGGAAGAAACCAAAGAGTCAGGTAGTGCATTCCAGGCATTGACCACTCTGTTACTGAAGTCATATTTTCTGCAATTGAGTTTGGAACAGTTTACCTTGAGTTTGTATCTATTATTTGCTCATATATTGTTGTGGTTGAAGCTGAAGTAGTCATTGACAGGTAGGACATTGTGGCAAATAATTTTATATACTACACTTAGGTCAGACTGAAGTCAGCGTAGTTCTAAGTTGTCTAAGCCCAAAATTTGAAGTGTGGTGGCATAAGGTATTTTATTGCAGATAGAGGAATGGAGGATTCTTCTCGTAAAATATCTCTAGACTCTCTTAATTGTATTTATGTAAATTGTATTTACTTTTGGAGGGGAAGACTGTCTTTAGGGAGAACAACTCAAGATGCTATGGATTAAATGATGGGCATTTTCATGATACCGAACAGTTTTTACATTATGAAATGCCAGGTTTAATTAGGAACTTTCTTTCACATTCATACATTACTTTTCTTCCATTTTACATGAGTGGAATGACTTGCCTCCATAAATTGTGGGTGTTCCAAAACTGGAGGTTTTTAAGAAGAGATTGGACAGCCAATTATCTGAAATGGTATAAAGTTTCCTGCCTGGGCATGGGGTTGGACTAGAAGACCTCCAAGGTCCCTTCCAACTCTGTTATTCTGAGATTTCCAAGAAATCACTGACTGATTCTGAGCTTCTTAGTATCAGCTTTATATATGCATCAGATAAGTTTGTGCAGTATGTGCAGTGTATCACCAGAGGTAAGAACACTTTAGACCATATGTATTCAAATTTAAGAAAGGCATATAGAGCAATCCCCCTCCCCCATCTGGGTATGTCTGACCATCTCTCTCTGCTATTGTGCCCAAAGTATATCCCCCTTAGGAAAAGGATACTGCCAGTCAGGAAAACTGTCAAAATCTGGCTGGAGGGAGCACTCTGCCAGTTGCAGGACTGCTTCGAGACTACTGAGTGGAGTATATTTGAACATTTAGAGCTGCAAGAATTCACTGACACTGTACTCATACATTAAAACATGGTTATATTTAATTCAATGCTATGAACTATGTATGGAAAACAGCTTTCTTGTAGAATCCAAGCTTTGATTTTGACAGGGTATGAACAGTACTCTGAGGGTCAATTCTGAAGAAATTCCTGGTAGGAAGAGAGATCACATGTGGTGGCAGCAAGGCTGCTACAGGGAAAGAAAATTGGGTTGTGGGAAAACTTCCCTTCCTTCCAGGTTATGGGTGAACCAAGGAAGCTTAGATGAAAGTATGATATGAATCAGTGGTGGGTTGCCCCCGGTTCGGACTGGTTCTATAGAACTGGTAGTAAAACCGGAGGGAGGCTCTGCCCACTGACCCTGATGTCCTCAGAACACTTCTGCGTATGTGCAGAAGAGTGCGTGTGCGCACAAGCAAAGCAAGCGCGAGCGTGGCCCCATTGTGAACCGGTAGTAAAGGTAAGTAGAACCCACCCCTGATATGAATCCAATATGAAATTGCTAAATCAGTTGTTGGCCATGTGTCTGACATCCAGGGTATGCTTCTGGATAAAAGTCCTGAACTGGCATGCATCATAAAAAACTGGTTGAAATTGGAAGTAGCTCTCATACCCACTGCTTATTTGCCAGATTGTGGTCATTCTGCTCCTCTATTTGAGTAAAGAAATATCTGTGAAATGATGATCTAATGGTGCATGAGTTTTCTAGTACTAGATAAATTCCTGAATCTGGATGTTTTTGTGAAGGTACTTGGACAATTTTGGCACCCTGGATGATCTGTGGAATATTGAGATAAGGGTAACTCCTAAGCAACCTTTTCCCCTTAATAGAGCTAAAAGCCTCTTTTGGCTATTAGGTTTGGAGCCATGGTGATGCAGTGGTTAGAGTGCAGTATTGCAGGCTAATTCTGCCGACTGCTAGGAGTTTGATCCTCACTGGCTCAAGGTTGACTCAGCCTTCCACCCTTCCCAGGTCAGTAAAATGAGGACCCAGATTGTTGGGGAAAATGCTGACCCTGTAAACCATTTAGAGAGGAGTGTATAAGTCTACTGCTATTGCTAGTAAGTAGGGAACTGCTCATTGAATAGCCTTGAGTGGGTCCCTTTGTCAGAGTAAAGTTCACAGTGTTACTTATTTAACACTAACAATTCAGATTTATTTTTAAAGTAAATGGGGAGAAGTAAGCAGTGATCAATGACTGACTAACTTTCAAGGAATACTTTGGATAATTACAAAATAAAGATACACCCTTTTATGTTCTTATTTTTTCTTCCTTGGATAACATGACTGCTCTTAAAAAAACAAACTCTCTATAGTTGTTCAGTGGTCTGTGCTGATTTGCATGCTTATAGGGAACATATCTAAGGACAAGGTCTTGATCTGTCGCATTCCAGGAAGTATGGAACCATTTTCAATCCTCTAAAGAACAAAAACCTTGGTTCAGAAGTCACCAGTTATATTGGTATGATATATCGATATTGATATGTTCTTTTCTACTAAAAGCTAGTCAAGGAACCCAGCTACTGGAAAGGCATGTTTACATGAGTAAACATGGTAAATACATAATAAACTGACTTAATAATACAAAAACAAATTCTTTTGTTCCTTGCAGGGACATATTTTAATATGTCATATTTGGTTAAATGGGTGGCATAAAAATGAATGAATAAATAACATTATTTTGTTTGAGCACATTTCATTTAAAATGTATATGAATGTAATATTTTAAGGCAAACTCTGTCTGATAATCGCACTCTGGTTAATTCCAAATTCCCCACCTGTCTAAAACCAAATAATTTGTGTGGTGGCTTGTTGCAGGAAGCCTACTTTTCCACTAGGAGCACAGGGCTATGTGTCTCAAAGATGTTTTTATCGAAAGCCAACTGGACTTTCTTTGTTTTTCCTTGAAAAAAAACTGGATGGTAGAGGGGATGGAAGAATTAGTTCTGCTGTTAGAGGAGAAATGGAAGGAACTAATCCTTCTATCTACCCCACCATCCAGTCAGACCTGATGAAACTTCTTGGATGAAAATCAAAATGTCTTCAAGGAAAAACAAAGAAAGCCCAGTTACCTTTTTTTTGGGGGGGAAACCCACCACCTTTGGGACAAACATGACTTGGATGACTAATAATCTCCATAGGCTCTGTTCATTGTAGGGCTTCCAGATTAACAGGTACAATGTGAATCAGAGCATGTATGGATTGACATGCATGAAGCACCTTTGGGAATATTAGAAACCAAACATGTTCTTTTCTCGAGAAAATGCATCTACCGAGGAGAACAGCTTTACCACCTCAGGAAAAGACACAGCTATTTTAAAGAGTTGCAGAGAGGGTTGTATGTATATCCTCAGCTGTCTGGATCACTTTGCCCTTTGAATCTGATTTTCTATACTGAGTTCTTCCCTATTATATTGTATAAGTAATATTTATACCCCTCTTTTATCTATGTAGGAATTTCACTTTTTCCCCTCCAACACCAAACTGGTGAAATAGGTTGGCCTAGGATAAACTGACTGCCCCAAATGAGTCACCCAAAGACTTGTCATTCCTAATAGTGGCCCTAAAGCAGTTTTAAGAGAGAACCTGGAGAATTCACAAAGAGAGATAGGTTAGGCTTCAGGGTAGGCTCAAAACCAACAGTGTCATTGTTATGTAGTGTCTGGGTCAAATGTCGTTCAACACTATAATCATAATCACAATCACAATCACAATCACAATCACAATCACAATCACAATCACAACTTTATTGTCATTGTACGTGTATACACAGTATATCCATATACCAAAATTCACTTAACACCCACAGACCAGGTCCAACACACATAACAATTCCCAAACACACACACACACACCACAATTCCCCACTCCTAAACCATCCAAACCTCCACACAACAGACCAAGTAATTCTGTCCAACAGTTCACTGATGATGGCCCTTTAGTTCATGGTTGAGTGCAATTATAACTCTGAGATAAAAACTATTCAGAAAACGTGTGGTCCGAGTTTTAATTGTTCTGTATCTTCTGCCAGAAGGCAACAGTCCAAAAAGATTGTAAGCAGGATAGCAAGAGTCTCTGAGAATGTTATGCAACTTCCTCAAACAGTGAGATTCAAAGATGTCGTCCAGGGCTGGTAGCTGGAGTCCGATGATATTCTGGGCAGTTTTAATGATTCTCTGTAGAGCTTTTTTGTCTGCTACAGAGTGGACATACTTATTATGTCATTATTATGTCAATATTATTATAATTAGACATTATGTCATACTTATCATTGGTTCCTTTCACATTAAGTACATAGGGCAGCAAAGCTTCCTCCAATGAGTTCTTTTCGCGGCAGCATCTTTGGCATCTTTCTATTTATTTATTTATTTATTTATTTTATTTTATTTCTATACCGCCCTTCTCCTGCGGGACTCAGGGCGGTGTACAGCCAAGATAAAAACATAGCATATAAAATTTAAAAACATTTTAAAAACAATTAAAAATTTTGGCCCAAGTTTAAAACAACCCAATTAAAACCAAATTAAAATTAAAAACTGAGAGGATGGGATGAAGCCAGCCCAGATAGATGGAATAAGTGTGTTTTCAGGGCCCAACGAAAAGTCCGGAGGTCTGATATTGTGCGTATCTCAGGGGGCAGGTCATTCCAGAGGGCAGGTGCTGCCACAGAGAAGGCTCTCCCCCTGGGGGTCGCCAGCCGGCACTGTCTGGCCGACGGCACCCTAAGGAGGCCCTCCCTGTGTGAGCGAACCGGTCGGTGGGAGGCTATTAGCGGCAGAAGGCGGTCTCGCAAATACCCTGGCCCTAAGCCATAGAGCGCTTTAAAGCTATTTGATGTCCACTGTCCATAAGTTATCTCTTAATGTCTGATACCAAGTTTTGTGTGGTTTATCCCACCTCTACTTTCCCTCTGGTGAAGCCAGTTAGCCCTACTACGTATAGTGAAAAAGCCTCCTTTAGACTAAAATTTTTATCCACTTGTATCTAGGGGGAGGCACAGGGGCTCAGCAGTTAAGACCCTGGGATTGTCATCTGAAAAGGCGGCAGACTAGGTTCAAGATCTGGGCACCATGTGACGAGGTGAGTTCCTGCCCTAGTTCCTTACCTAGTTCTTGCCAACCTAGCAGTTTGAAAGCATGCAAATGCAAGTAGATAAATAGCTACCACTTTGATGGGAAGGTAACAGCGCTCTGTGACATCATGCTGACCACATGACTATGGAAATGTCTTTGGACATCTCTGGATCAATGGCCTTGAAAAGAGATGAGGACCACCCCTTATAGTCAGCAACTAGCAGAGTAAAATCCACAAGGACTCTTTTACCTTTACCATATATCTAGGACTGCACCCCATTATATTCATTGGAACATGCATACATATAATGATACTATATAATTAGAGCCCAGTAATTATCCTATGGGGAAAGAAACCTCTAAAGCACAAAAGATATTTTATTAGTCCCACCAATGCCCAGAAGGGATAAGGTTGTTTTCACTGAATGATGACATAACATTCCAGCTATGGAATGCAAAAGTATCTGTCACTTGCTGACAATTAACCACACATATAATGCCTGCCATATGGAATCTAGAATTAATATAAGTGTTTGCAAGATAATCCAAAGCGATGAAACAATGATACATTTGTCTGCACAAATAGAAAGCGTGCCTAGTTGAGGTAAAAATAGAGTGGCATCCCACAGAGATCATCACACGCTAGCTGGCTGCTCCAGAGGACTTGCCAGTATGTTGATTACAGCTGAAAGAAAAGGAAATTGCAAATTGGTTTCAATTTAATCTACAACAAACATGTTTAGAAAAAAATAAATGCTAAGTGGTTATCAGTTTAGACTGGAAGGGTTTTTTTTCCTAAAAAATTCAACACTCTCATTCAATATATTTAAGCTTAATAAATTAAATGAATAGTGAAATTCAGCGTTGATTGAAGGGACAAAAATTAGGTTAGAAGGGAAAGCTTTAAGAACTTACAATTTATTTATTGACTAAGTTGGGTTTGACACATAAGGAAATTCAGTAATTATATTTTTAAAAACCTAGATACTTTTTTTTTGTTCTATTTCAACCTATTTAAAAAGACAGCATGCAAAATCAATGCTCTTACTTGCATTGTGTTCAAATTAAACTCCCCCCCCCCCGACGTTTAGCAATATAGAAAGAATCCTGGTGAAACAAGGGGAAAAGTCCCCCTTAACCTTCTGGATCCAAGAAGGCCATCCAGATGCCTGAGGCAAACACATAAAGGGAACATGAAAAACAGCATTTCCTATCGAGAAATAAATTCTGTATATTCCAAGTTAAACTTTTGAGTATATAAATTGGGTTCACAAACAAAGTGTCGAGTCCTGCCGGAGCTCGAGACAAAGGCTTTTTTGGAAAAAGAAGACACTGTCCCCATCTTTATACAGTATTAGTGTCTTCAGATATTCTCACTGTTTATTCTTTTCAAATCCTTCATCTAATATACCTCCGAGGCTCATTATTTAAGCTTTTCTGCTTCAACCTAAAAATAAATCTGGATAGCTAACCTCATGTCTGGATGGCCTTTTTTTTTTTTTCTGAAGCAGAAATTATTTTATTGTTGCATACAAACGGAAAAGACATCTCAAATTATTAAAGAATGCAAAACACTGGAAAACTGAGTCACCCCCACCTTGGCACATGATTTTCCCCAACCCCATCCCATACATACTGCACTGCACATTTAATTATTGTATTCAAATAGGTTATTTGATGCCTTGGAACAAAAATAAAAGAACCATAACAGCCACACACTGTCAAAAGTCCTAACATTCAGATCTGTTTTGTTCTTCTAACCCCGTTGTTCTTCTAACCCCGTTACGCAGCACTAGGGATTCGAACCGCTGAACTGCCAACCTTTCAATTAACAAGCTCAGCCACTGTGCCACCGCATCCTTTAAATATTCTACTAGTACATCTCTATTTGATGATGTTCATTGATTGATTATTTAAATAGTTATACTTCTAGTAAACAGATTAAAGATTCCTTCTTACTAAGCTTGACTTTTTGACATCTCCATGTAATTTTTTAAGCAGATGTAATACCAGCAAATTACTGCAATGTATGATATAAATCAAGGGGATATAAAGGGGAAAGCAGACAATTGGCTCTACTCCTTCAAATATCATTTTTCATGTTCAGGGTTTTAGATCGTTCTTCAAGTCTAATATCTTCCTAAATTCCAGTTCTTTGAATATTTGAAAATTCTTCTCTTCTTCGGGCTAGGCATTTCACATTCCTTTAAACTTTCCCCAAGGGATTGTTTTTCATATTCCACTGTCCTCCTCTGAATGCATTCCTGGTTAGCAATGTCACTCTTAGCATCTAGAACTTAGTACTCCAGATCAAATCTGATTAATGTGACATACACATACTAGCTAAGGATAGAAGGATTCTGATTTAACATAGTGAAATCTGATTGGAGATGTCTAGCTAAGTGAGTCTTTAAACTGTACGAGAGCAGGGGAAGACTGAGTTAGTGCATGCCTTGCAGCAAAATCACTTCACGGCGTGTATTATTTAGCAGGGGACAAGATGGCTTTCCCTTTAATCTGGAATCCTGGATTTATAGGGATGGAGCAAGAGCATTCAGAAGAAAGACCATAAAACCCAAAAAGCCATATTTCTTCTTCAGAAAGTAACTTTTTTTAACAGCTCTGTTAGATGCTCATTTGCAGTCCCATAGTAAATTTTTGTCTGCGCTGTTTATGAGCCTTTCCACTGTCTTCCTGTGGCAGAGGAGCCAGGTGAGTGGCTTTTCAGGGCTTTGGGGGTGGGGGGGCGGATGGCCCCGAAGCCGCAGGGTGTGATTTGCTACACGGTTCTTTTGAAATATAATCTTTGGTCTGCTAATGTGCCCATTAGCCTTGATTGCCTCAGCTGAGGGTGGTAAAGATTCTTGTAGTGAAACATTTTGGAGAATGCTCCTGGCTCTTTCCTTTGATATTCCCCCCCACTGCAACAGCAATTTGCTTTCCTTTCTTCTCCTATTGTTGGAGCCATTTTATGTTGCCATAAGCAGCACAGTCTATCACTTGGGTGTGACGCTAGCAGCCTTTTCAGTTTCTGGTTGCACACACATTAGTAACAGCACTCTGTCCTTTCATTTATTCCACATAATGGCTTTGTTTCCTTCCAGGCACCATTTTTATATTTAGCAAAGCAATATGGCCAAGCACCATAAGTAATAAAGATACATTTTCTGCAAATTGCATGGCCCACTTAAGAAAACACTATGCAGGAGAACTGGAAAGGACAGAGAAGAATCAATAAACATTGAGATGGCTAGATATGCCAGATCTGACAATATGAATTGAACAAACTAGGCCATCATAACAAGGATATTTGTAAAGAAGGCCAAACGGGTTGAAGTAAAGATACAATTTTCCTGGACTTGTTCATAAGTGGTAAGAAAGTTTGATTTATTATTAATATCTTACTTTTTAAAATGAATGCTACAAACTTGGCATGCCTATTCACCAAACTATGGTTTTAGCTTCTTAATGTTAACTCATAAAACATATGGAAAATAGTTGTTACCATGAAGACCCATTGGGTTACAGAAGAAATTCCACCTGAGATATTGTTCTCTCTAAATTTTTTCTTCCTATTTATGTCCCTTCTCTGGGACCTGATTGCAACTTATATAATAGCCAATTTAATTATTAAAATCATCTATTTTACAATAGGCATTGGGATATTTTCATGAGGATTGAACTGAGGGATTCAATATTTCTCTGATTTATTAGAGGTTGTTCTAGAGACACTTGCAATTGATATTATGACAACCATAAAAATTAGAACAAAGCAATTAAAACTCAGCCATAATGATCTGAGGAAGTGTCCTTTCGGGCAAAAAGATAGGTGTGAGGTGGAAAAGTAATCTGTCCTGCAAATAATATGTTATTTAATGTTAAATATGTGGTCTTCCACATATTTTGAGCTTCCTCCTTAATTTTTAAATAGCAATGAAAAGAGGACCTCAAAAAACCCATCAGAATCGAGTTGCATTTTGGTGGCAGAATCATTTACATCACAATCTGATGGAAGAGAATATTTGTAACCCAGGGTTAAACTGTAGGATCTGTGATACTCTTTGAGCTTGGTTGTTTTCATTACCATAACATCATTAGTGGCAGTAGGGAGTTGGGGTTTACTCTTTTTATTATACTAGTGGCTTGCCCTGTTAAATGATTGGTGATTCCTTGATTAGGCTGTTATTTACTGCTATCTTTGTTGCCTAACTTAGTAGTTCTGTGATTGAGGTATTGTTTACTTTTTGATTGTTGGTCTTCTTGATTATGTTAATCTCTTCTCATCTGGATGTTGATTCCTAGTAAGGAGGTGTTTTGGTCTTTTTGTTTCCTTTTTGTTTTTTTGATTATCTCTTTTGAATGGTATGTATATGTTGTTTATCACTATGTGCCTGTTGATGGCTGATTTGTCTCAATGCCAAGCTCCAGGAATTCCCTAGTGCCATGATGGTGAACCAATGGCACCTGTGGCATAAGTGGCATGCAGAGCCATCTCTCTGGGCACACAACATGTCACCCATTGCTCTTCCAGGTTCCGGTGCGCCAGCCAGCTGGTCTTCATGTGTGCAACAGCGCCAGAAACTGGAAGAGAAGCTGCCTGGCCACCAGGTCTTTCAGTTTCTGACATGCATGTGCTTCAGGGGTGGGTTCTAAATTTTTTTACTACCGGTTCTGTGGGCGGGCTTATTTTGTGGGTGTGGCTTGATGGTCATGTGACAATTCTTTAGGATTTAGCAGAGGTACTGGTCTACCAGGCTTTTAACTGCTTGCAGAGTTGTACCAGTCTACTCATTTGTTTTTGGAGGCACTGGTCTACCCATTTATTTTTGCAGGCACCGATCTACTCATTTATTTTTGCAGACACTGGTCTACCCACTTATTTTTGCAGGCACTGGTCTACTCATTTGTTTTCTTTTAACACTGATCAGCTGTAGGGCGGCCCTTTGAAGCCCTGTAGTAAGAGTTTAAACAGTTTTTTTTCCCTCTAGCCGATCAGCTGGGACTCAGGAGGCAGCAACAGATTGGGGGTGGGGCCAAATAAAAGGTAAAAATAATGCAGGGGGCTGGGGGGCAAAACCGGTTTGGTGATGTCATATCGTCACCACTATTGGCTCGGCAGAACTGGGCTGAACTGGGAGGAACCCACCACTGATGTGCTTGTGAAGACCTGAAACCTGCGTGCACCTGAAACCAGAAGATCATCTTCCCGGTGCGCACATGCATGAAAACAAGCTGGCCAGTGTTGGAAGCCAGAAGAGAAAGGGGAATAGAGCTGCTAGCCAGGATGGGCAAGCCGGGCTTCCCTCCATCCCCGCCCAAGTGGGCTTCCTGCATGGCCCCAGCTCTCCAGCCCATGGCACCAATGTGCGTCTGTGGTTTGAAGCGCCTGGCTGGCTCGGGAGCAGCAGGGCAGCATTTGCTGGCTGGCCTCCCAGCTGCCCCACCCACTGCTGCTGCCACCACTGGAGGTTGAGGGGTGAGGGGGTGGTGGTGGTTTTCATGCTTCCTCTTCCGGTTGGGATGCTGGAGCAGTCAGGAGGAGGAGGAAGAGGAGCCACCATCGGAGAGATGAGCTCGTCATGCATGGAGATGCTACTGAGGGACTGGCTCGTCTGCAGGGGAGAAGCTACAGGGGCTGGCCAGTCGCTCCTGCCCCCGCCCTGTGTCTGCCACTGCTGCTACACCTGCAAGCTATCAGCAAGTCAAGTTGTACATTCAGGAGAAGGTGGATTTCTGCTCTGCTCCATTTCCGGATTGAAGGAAAGGCATTCAATAAAGAAAACTTAATAATGTGGGGGGCAACCTAAGGTGCATTTTTCTTCCTTTATTTAACCAACAGCATTGCCTCCAGCATTTCCTATCCTCTGATTTTTTTTTAAAAAAAGCCTTCATTATAGTTTTGAACCATGAAAGCCAGGACCGTAAAGCCACCTTAGGATAACCACACATTATTAAGTTTCTTTTACTGAATGCCTTTCCTTCTATCTGGAAATGGAGCAGAGCAGAAATCCTCCTTCTCCTGAATATGCAACTTGGCTTGCTGATAGCTTGTTTCCTTCCCATAAAAGCAGTTTCTTTGGGTGAATATGATTGGTGGAGATTGTGATGCACACTGCAGCATCCCTGAACAGAAAAAAAAAAGGGGGGGGGGAAGCAGATTCATTTATACAACCTTTCTAGTATTGATAGCCATACAACCAGGTGCAAAGGCACCTTTGGCATTTATATACTTTGCATATGAAATGACGTTTGTTATGGCAGGGATCTACATAAAGTATGTGATAATTCTTCTAACAAATCCTTCCTTTGTTAAACAAATTATGAATTAAAGAGTGATAGGACATGTAATACGTAGGAGGATCCTCACTTTTTAGGGTAAAGACAGAGGAAATATATATTGATGGAGGGGGTTTTGCCGTCAAAATTGGAATTTACTAATCACTGGTTTAAATGAATTGTGTGAATCAAAATTACCTTCAGATGACCTGGGTATTATTTAATGAAGACTCCCAAGAATTTTTTGTTTTTTTGAGAAAGACATTGAATTACCTTCCTGAGATGGAAATTGATGAGCAAACGTTCATGAGATTATGACACAGAATCATCCTATTCCCTAGCAGAGGCTTTCTGAATGCACTTTTTTCAGATGTAGAGATTTCCCTTCCTTTGCTGTAAATCTAACCAATTTCCAATTCTGAAAGATGCAAGTCTTACTAGTTTAGTCAATAACCCAGTAAAGTGCCCAAGTTTTAAAATTAATGTCATAAAGCCCTTCTTACATTACAAAGACTCCAATGTAGATGATCGGCAGTAGAATTTTTACTAAAACCCTGGGAACTCAGTTAAAAATCTGAAATTAAAGAAAACCCATTATTAGAACATTAGCTTGCTTTGAAGACTTTGCTAAACCAAGTTTTCTGTTTCTCCCTTATTTGTTCATTGTGTTTGTTTTTCATGACCAGATGAAGCAGGATAATCAATGTATTGGGTTTGTTTGTGTTCTTGACAGAGAAAGCAATATATTTATTGGTTCGATTTATATGCTGCCCATTTCCGGAGACTCAGGGCGGCTTACAATGTGTTAAGTAATAGCCTTCATACTTTTGTATATACCTACTTAGTAGGGCTTTCGCCCCCCCCAAGCGGTGTTCTTTTTTATACAAGGTCAGTTTATTGCCCCCCCAAACCGGGTCCTCATTTTACCTACCTCAAAAGGATGGAAGGCTGAGTCAACCTTGAGCCTGGTGAGATTTGAACTTGTGGTAATTGCAGGCAGCTGGTGTTACTTAACAGTGCCTTAGTCTGCTGCGCCACCAAGGCTCTTTTTAATATATACATGCATAACTAGGGGACAAGTGTGACTTGAAGGAATCTTGACTTTAAATTTTACCTCAGGGTTGCCATTTCATTGATAATATTTTTCCAGAACTGATAAATGCCTACATTTCTATCATCTCTTAAAGCAGGCTGTATCAATATTTGTCTTTCACATGTTTAATTTCAAGTCTCAGTTTGTCAGCTGTGGGAATGTTGCAAGTCTAACATCGCTAGAACATCAGATTAAGGAAAGCTGCCTAACAGTGTAGGGTTGTTGTTTTTTAACCAAGGCCTTTCTGTACTGGAATGGCAATAGAGTAGTAAGTCATAAACCCTGTGGCCACTATAGGCATAGTATATAAGAAGTTACCAACTAAAATTTGATTCCCCCCCCTTCACATTCTATAGAGACATTTAAGCAACTTGTCCTATTATCCATTTACTATAATTGCCATTTTTCAAATTGGATTTTTTTAAAAAGTCTATTTGAAAAAAGCTACTATTACTATTGTCATACAGCAATATATATTATTGTTATACACCAACAAAATATAGCCATTTTGAATAAATTATATCAAAAAAACTCAGATGGACAAGAGCAGCATACCTCTTAATGGAAATCAGCTTCTTTCTCAGATGTGACTTGCTTATACTGAGTATTTCTGGATCAGTAGTTTGACTGCAAATATGGCATCATGACTGATGTTGTAGGTATTAAGGAAACTTAATGTGAGGCACCAGCAACCAGAACCACTCATAAATCTCAAGCAGAAGCTTTAGCATTAGTCACCTATGATATACACCTATGATATACTGACTGTATTCCTTTGGGAAATGTTAGGTAACGCTTCAGGGGTTCCGGTGAGGTCAAGCCTGGATGCTTTCTGTAGCACAGGCACTCTAAGCTCAGTCTCCTCTTAACACATCCCTCAAATCTAGCTGGAGATTTCACCCCATCAACAGAACCACACCAGATTTTTTTGCTATCCTTTTCTTGAGAAATCTCTGCAAGTTTTTAAAAATTGGATTCAAAGGACATTTTACAGCACAGAAAGCATTGGAGTACATAAACTGTTCATATATTGTATTTACTTTTTTGGGGTGACTCGAGTTCCCATTTGTGCCAAGTCATAATTGGTTTTAACAATAAAACTAGCTAGCAAGCTACAGCTTACAAATGACAGTGAGAGAACTCACACATTGCACTACACCCAAATCAAGTGCTAACTTCTATAGTGAATGCTTATGATAGAACTGCAATGACTATCTGCCATATCTACTTGTAGGAAGTTAGCACTCACCCCTCTCCTAGAAGAATGAAATATTTTAGGAAATATTAAAAAGGCAGAATATTATATTTGCCTGGATAAGAAATGGAGAAACATGTTTTAAAGACAAAGCAGTTCCCTGCAGCTTCTGGCTTCCCCCGACCTTTGTCAATGGGCCAGAGGCAGAAACTCATCCCCCACCACCTTTGTCAATGGGCCATTAAGGCCTCAGCCAAGCTCACTCATTTCCCCCCACCTTTGTCAATGGACCATCATCTGCAACACAAAGGACCCACCCAGCAACAGAAACTCCCCACATGGCACCTGGGAAGATTACATCAGCCAGCAAGGCTAGCTAAGACCCCCACCTCCTGGGAGTCTCACAACCAGTCAGGATACATTTCTTATACAGGAACAAGAAACTCTGAGGTGGGCCACAACAGAGGGCATAAGACCAAGGCACTCCCAGCATTTCGCCCCTTCTTTTTCCTACTCAGGAACTCAAGGCATGTGATTCCTGTCCACCATTAAACCATCTTTCCAAGCAGTCTCCATGTTTCCAGTGTCTTTTTCCCCACTTGGAACTGAACCCAGAAGGACATTTCTTCCAACATTCTGATATGCAGACACTTGGAAGATTAACCTCATTTTTTTTTTCACATTGATCTGAACAACTGGAGAGATTGGTCAGTGGAATGAATCAAGTTAGGAGGATTCCATAGTAGGCTTTTTACTTAGAATTGTTGTTGCTCATTTCTGCCTTTTTATGGGGGCTGATGGAGTAATTAAACAGCTAACTTCCTGGATTTCCCCAAGCTACTCCTATCTTTTCTGAAAAGTAGAATTCTGCCTAACCCTTTAAAATACTTGCAGTATAAAGTGCAAATCTCTCTTAACTTACTCTATGTTTCTAAGGAGGCTGGTTTAAAATAAAAGAACCTCTCTTCATTTAGTCTCCTTTCAAGATAAGCTTGGTAGAACAGATTATTTCAACACACAATTTGTTTTATCATTGATCTTTTAATTAGGAAAATATGTGTTAGTTAGAGGGATTTTGTTTGTTTTTTTACAATGGTATAACAAAGTGATTAAATGGAACAATAGAATACTACTTGCTAAATAAATTATTATTTATTTATATCTGTCTCTCCAGGATAAGAACGCATAATGAGCATGCATACTGTGCTACAAATGTTTAAATATAATTTATTGACTGAGCTATAGCCAGTTGAGTTTGTATAATATGTTAAACCCTAAATCCTAGTTATGAAGTATAAGAGTTGGCTTCAATAAAAATGTTAAGAATCAGGGATAAATGTAAACCAAATGAAGTTTATTCTGTGTAAATTAGATTTTTGCAAAAACAATATAATAAACTCTCTATTTTGTATGGAGTTAAATGAATGGAGCGAGAGAAAGAGAAAGAGAAAGAAAGAGATGCTGCATAAGTAACTGTGCTTTGCAGCGAAAGATTGTATTTATGTTTCATATAAGAAACCCAAGGCCAAGATTTTTTTTTTTTTAAATAATCTTTATGCCATTTCTCAGTTAATTTCTGCCCTGGTCAATAGACTTGGAAATAGACTTCCCATTTGATGATGCTGGCATTTCTTATATCAGCCCAACAACATTGATTGAGTCGGCAGCAACACAAAATGTTTAAAAGTCAATAGAAGTAGAAAATGGAATCCTTAGACATATTTTGTACATTAAAATAGAAAATAGACTTCCTGTAATATGAATGTGAAGAAGCAAGCAGGGTTCAACTACTGCACATAATTTATTTCAAAAGTTTGTGGAAAGTATGAACCACTTGCTCCAAGATAATATAAAGTTTAAAGCATATACCATATTTTTCGGAGTATAAGATGCATTAGTTTTTGGGGAGGAAAATAAGAAAAATACCCCCAATCAGTTGTTCCCAGAGATGAATTTTAGCAATAGGTTCCTTGGTTGTGAGCTCTGTACCTTGCTTTTTTTTTTTTTTTTGCTTTTTTTCGGCCTCTGAAACTTCTGAAACTCCATTTCAGAAAAAACTTTTTTTTCCTGCCTCTGAAAGTCTCCAAAACAGAGCTTCAGAAAAAAAGCCTCTGGAGCTCTGTTTGGGGGCTTCTTTTCTGAAGCTCTGTTTGGGGGCTTCTTTTCTGAAGCTTCTTTTCTTTATGCTTCTTTCAGCCTCTGAAACCTCTGTTTGAGAAACTGGGCGGGCCTACATTCGGAGTATAAGACGCACCCAAATTTTCACCCTCTTTTTTGGGGGAAAAAGGTGTTATACTCCGAAAAATATGGTACATGTCCTGGATATCTTGTCATATCTAGTCACCATAACACTGTTTCAAGTTGTTTTAAAGCATCGTCACCATCAAAGTTGCGGTGTCATGTTGCCATCACATGATGTTTCGCGATGTTTTTCCCTTTGCGGAGCTGGGGTGAGGCATGTGGGGTGTCAAACTGGTGGCCCGCAGGCCTGCATGTGACACATCTGGGCTGCGGGCCACCAGTTTGACACCCCTATTTTAAAGGCTTGGAAGTGATGCCACATATGTCTCTTGGGCTCTCTTTGGCCTGGAATAACTCCTATCATATGTGCTCTTTAGTGTAGACATGCTAACTGAATTTCTGAGGTGATAATATCTTTGTTACCAAGAAGGAATACATTTATTATGAGCCAAAGAGTCTACCTATCTGGTAGCATGAGAATAGAGCTAAGCTGGTGAAAAACCAACCAGGAAGTCTTAGGCCAAGTTGAAATAAACATTTTCCTTTTTAAGGTTTTAAGCAATTAGGCAGAACCAGGTAGCTATTTAACAGGTGTTAGCAAATTTCTCTGGGGCATTTACAATATGCTCAAGTTTAAAGAGAAACAACTTATTAGGTAGGAAGAAAAGGGAGTGGACAATTATTTGTTGTTGTTGTTGTTGTTATAGTAACAGAAAATAAATACACATAACTCTTAGATGTGTGAAACGTGATTTTAATGAGGGCTAGAATATTAAGCAGAAATTTTCTTCAGGCATTAATGAAACGAAAAACTGTCCCAAGATATCATATAAATTTAGTAGATCTTTGTCACTGACACTTGTCATTACACTGTGACTATCTTCAAAAAATGAATTTTATGTATAGAACATAAGTAAGCATTTCAAAGTTTAGATGAACATGGAATAGACTTTGCAAGCTGCCTCTCAGATGAATAACCCATTGCAGTATACCAGTGATGGCTAACCTTTTTGTCCTTGTATGCCAAAAGTGCATGCATGCACACGACAGTGTGCACGCGCTTGCCCACACCTATAATACAATGTGTAGACGACACCCCCCCACATGTGTGCCATCCCCCATGTGCATTCCCCCCCTGCATGTGCACACGACCTCCACACACCACGTTTTGGGCCTAGCAGGCCTCCCTGAAGCCTCCTGGGACCAAAAACGGGGTGTGGGGCAGTGTGCTGCATCCCTCCCGCGCTCCCCCTGCCCCCCTGCATGTCTACACTGTTACAGGTGTTATGTCTTGTATGCAGCTTTATTCCTCTCTAGCATTCATCTCCATTGTTCAGTGATGCATTTCCTGCCTCTCTAGGATTTACAGTACCTCTATCTGCTCCTGTGAGGCACTTCCTGTTCCTGTTGAATGTATATAGTTATATTCTTGATGGCTTGTATAGTGTTTTAACTGCATTTTGATTGAACAGTGCTGCAGAGATCTGAAAATCAGGTGGCCAGCAGGAGGAGGCACATGCACAGAGCTCAGCTGGGGTGAGGGCTCGCGTGCCAGCAGAGAGGCCTACGCATGCCACCTGTGGCACCTGTGGCACACATGCCATAGGTTTGCCATCACGGCAGTATACTGTATTATGATATCAATGAGAAGAAGTGTAATTCAAACTATGGGCCAAATTTAATTATTTTAAATCTATTTTTAATCGTACTTTATGTATAAATGTTTTATTTTGGCTGTTCACCGCCCTGAGTCCGAAAGGAGAAGGGCGGTATAGAAATTTGAATAATAAATAAATAAATAAATAAATAAATAAATAAATAAATAAATAAATAAATAAAGCCAGCCTTCCTAATTCAGATTAAATATGGTTTGTGATTAAATGTGGTTTGTGACTTTGATCATTACTTTCTCAATGAAAAGTTTTAACATTTTCAGTAAACATATTTTGGACTTCAGGTTTTAATTGATTAAAAAATTAATTATGTGATTAATTAAAAATGACTTACCGAGAAATACAATGCTTTCATTACAGCGTTATTTCATTGAAACTGAACATGTTTAATAAAAAAATTGTGTCTGATGAACTACAAATCCAGAACTAAAGCAATAATTTGGATAGATATTTAAATGTCTCAGAAGAAGTAAAAGTCCACAAAATGACTATACTGCATATAAGACCATGAAAGTACTCTCCCATGGCTTTGTTTATATTTATTTTAAGGTTCTGTTTAAAAGCTTTTGTTTTCATAATATACCGTCCACAAAATACATGGAAAGACTGTGGCAAAAGAAAGTAAAGATAGTACCAATAGTACTAGGCATTTTGGATATGATACAATCCCAAAGCAACTGGAGCACCAGTTTAATATTGTTGGCATTGACAAAATCATCAACTGCAGAATATCCTGAGGAAATACCTTTAACATCCTCAAAGAACACATCTGCCTATCCCAGGACCTTGGAAAGGACTTGATAAGTGGATAAAATTGCCAAGTTTGAACACCAGGCTGACCTTGTGATCAACAATAATAACAACAACAACAATATGACAAAGTAGCAGCAATGGTGCATTGGAAGATCTGCAAGAAATATCATTTACCTGTAAGCAAGAACTGGTGGGACCATAAAATAGAAAAAGTCATAGAAAATGAAGAAGTTAAATTGTTCTAGGACTTCAGAATCCAGTTAGACAGGCACCTGCCACATAATACCCCCAACTTAACAGTTGTCGATAAGAAAGACAAAAAAGTCTGGATAGTGGAGGTGGCAGTGCCTGGAGGCAGCAGAATACAAGACAAAGACCTGAAGAAGATAACAAAATACAAAGACATGGAAATAGAACGACTATGGCAAAGGCAAACAAGGGTAGTACCAATCGTAATAGGTGCCTTGGGTGCAGTCCCAAAACAACTGGAGCACCACTTGAACACCATAGGCATTAAAAAATCTGCCATCAGTCAATTGCAAAAGGCGACTTTACTTGGAACTGTTTCCATCCTGCGACAATATCTGTAACACCGTCAAACATCCAGATTTGCCTATCCCAGTCCTTGGTAAGGACTCAAAAGGTAGGCTAAAATGCCAAACCCAGTTTGAACATCAGGCTGACTGTGCAATGATTAATAATAATAATAATAAACAGCTATGACTATGAATTGGCTAAAAAGAGTTGAAAATTTCCCATTTGCTTTACATAAATTATTTTAAACTGTTTGGAAGAACAAAAGCTGAATTGAGCCCACTACTGAAAAGCACTGAGGAGTTTAATAGAGACAATAAAATGCAATTTTGCATTGACAAATGTTCAACAATTGCTGTTAAGGCTACAAAAATTGTTGAAGATGATGGATTCAACTTGAAAATGAAGAGTTGATAAAAACAGTAACACCAGAAGAAGGGTACAAGTACTTAGGAGTTTTGGTAGCCTCTGACCTGTTGCACAATCAAGTCCAGGAAGCTACTTTAACAAAATGCATAAAGCGAAAGTCTTGAGATCAAAGCTAAGTGGAGGAAATATCATAAAGGCAATTAATACCTGGGCAGTGCCTGCAATATGATACTCAGCTGGAATAATTGATTGGACTCAGCTTGATAATTTGGACTGAAAGAAAAGAAAACTAATGACAATGTACCATCTCTGTACCCAGAAAGTAATATTGATTGATTGTACTTGCCTAGATCTTATGGCAGAGGACTCTTACAGGTGAAACAGACTGTGAAAAAGGAAAAACACAGCTTAAATGACTACATAAAAAAAGCAAAAGAGCCTCTGCTGAAGGACATGAACAAGGGAAACCTCTTGAGCATTGAGTTTGTAACTGGAAAAAGAAGCCTATGCACATTCAATACCTGAAGGACACGGAAGGAAAGGTAGATACAAAACTAACATGGAAATGGTTGATATCAGGGATGCTGAAGGAAGAAACTGAAGGCTTCATTTTGGCTGCCCAAGAACAATTCCATGAAAGTAAAAAATTCAACATATCAGTAACAACAGCAAATGTCGCTTATGCAATGAGAAAGTTGAAACAGTGGATCACCTTATCAGTGGCTGAAGCAAAATCTCACAAACTGATTATCTACAATATCATGATCAAGTTGCCAAAAATGGAAGCTTTGTCAGAAGTGTAGGTTTGAATGCAGCAAAAATTACTGGGAACACCAAATTGAAAATGAACAAGTTAATATGTTATGGGACTTTCAAATCCAAACAGACAGACATTTATCCCACAAAATGCCTGACATCACTATTGTGGAAAAGAAAAAAATCTGGTTCCTTGAAATTACAATATCAGATGAGGCAGGAATTGAAGAGAAACAGCTAGAAATAATGAAATACCATGATCTGCAAATTGAAGTTCAGTGATTGTGGAGGGAAAAAAAATGGTTGTACCAATAGTAATAGGAGACCTTGGAGTAATACCCAAAGGTTTGCCTAGATACGTGGAAATTTAGAACTTATGAGACCTGAATATTCTGAGTTTGAAAAAAAGCCTCACCTTACTTGGAACTGCCTATATACTCAGACATTACTTTAACAGCTCTTAGGTCCTTGGTTAGGATTTGAACTGTTACGTTTTTACCAGTCCCAGACTGTGAATTGGATTGAAGATTAAAACAACAACAACAACAACAACAACAACAACAACAACAACAACAACAACAACTTTAGGGGGGAAGTTTATATTGGGTGCCTATCAGTTTTTATTTTAATATAAATATCTGCCGACATTACTATTGCAAAAATCAGATTAAGTCTGGTGACAAAGAATGTAGCACAGAAGAATACAAGAACATTTCTTATGCAAATGAGAGAGCTCTTTAATTTATGTTCTCAGCAAAATGTAATGCAAGCTGCAATGGAAGATAATTCTTCTGCCAACTCAGGAGAGAGATAGTGCATGTTAACATGTTTTTAGTTGTGTAAGAACAATGATGATGCAGGTGGAAAATAAACCTTCATTATTGATTTTAGCTGTCCAAGAAAACTGCTTAGAAACATGTTTCTAAACCAGCATTTTCCAACTTTGGAAACTTGAAGATGAGTGGACTTCAACTCCCAGAATCCCCAGCCATCCAGAATTCTGGGGGTTGAAGTCCACACATTTTAAAGATTGAGAAATATGGCTGTAATCATTCAATATCATTATTCCCTATCTATCACAGCCCAGAATAATGCTGGGGAAAAATAAATACATTTTAAAAAGGTTTATTATGTAACAAGAATATTTTAGTCTGTATGTGGAAGCATATAGTAAGTTTGATAGTACCCCGCCTTCTTGGCATATCCTGTTTTTGAATCTCAATCTCAATCTGCTCGATTTGCTATTTCAAAACAGAATGCTTACCCCACTTCGCCAACAAATCGTTTTTTTAAAAATATATGCTTCTGTGACAATATCCTACATTTGGTACAGCAAGAGAGTGCTTCCAAAAGCATTGGATAAATTGACTTGTTGAGAAAATTATTCTTTTGTTTTTCATAGTTCTTCGTCCTTTCTTTTGATTCTTTTACTACTGTTTACTACCATTTATCATTGGCATATTTGCAAATGATGATTATATGATGTAGCTGCTAAGCAAGAACCACCTGTACCTTTTACTGAAGAATACTTGGACGAAGGTACCTACTAAGTAACTTTTTAAGTTAGCTTTCCTTTGTAACTTCCATGTTCTTGGCAATGGGTGATCACTTACCATGGCTTCTCTCTAGATAACAGATTAATAGAGTTGGAAGGGAGATTGTAGGTCATATAGTCCAACCCCCTGCCCAAGCAGGAGACCCTACTGTCAGGTCTCCAATTAATGTACCCATGGTAAACAGAACTCCGAGGCAATCCGTTTCCTCAAAGAACAGGTTTATTTAGATACATCATCTTGGCACAAACTGGTGGAAAGCCAGTACTGAAGGTTCCTGCATCTTTCCACCCCATTAAAAGTAAAAGTTTCTTGTTTTCTCAAAACAATAAATCACGTTGTCCAATCGGAATACCAGCCGGTTGCTTGGTGATTTCTCTCCTCCTCCTCTAGCCAGCTGACCATTGGAATTCTCTGACGCATGAGATAGCTAAGTTTTTGTTGTTGTTGTTGCAATGCTCCACCTATCTCTACTCTCTCCCTTCAACTCCAAACTGTGTCAGCCTGGAGACAGGTGAGGATAACCCATGATAGAAACCAAAGCTACCACAAAAAGGGACCGGTCCCAGCCAGGTCAGCTTTAGATCTGACATCTACACAATTTCTGACAGATGGCAGTCCAGTCTCTTCTTGAAAGCCTCCAGTGATGAAGGTCCCATAACTTCTGGAAGCAAGCTGTTCCATTGGTTGATTATTCTCACTGTCAGAATATTTCTCCTTATTTCTAGGTTGAATCTCTCCTTGATCAGTTTCCATCCACTATTCCTTATCTGGTCTTCAGGTGCTTTGGAAAACAGGTTGATCCCCTCCTGTCTGTGACAGTCCTTCAAATATTGGAACACTGCTATCATGTCTCCCCTGGTCCTTTGCTTCACTAGACTAACCATAGCCAGTTCCTGATAATCCTGTAGGGTTATCAGTAGTATTATTATATGAGTAGGATTATTAAGCTTACTTAATAGATTACTCATTTAAATTTAAAGATTTCCTTTCTTGCGAGCCAATTCAAATGCCCTGATTTGATAGTTGCCATGTTCTTCAATTTCCTTAAAAGAACTGCTATGAAGTTATTCCATTCCTTAAAGATGAATGAGTTGGGTACAGACCATTCACTTCGCTTTATTTCTCTTAGCATTGCCCCATTGAATGTGATTTCTAAGGAGTTTTTCCAGATGACAAAGTGTATAAACTATGGGCCTACGTAAGGTAATTTGGATTTGCCTTTCAAAGAGCTTTGTGCTTTTTGTGATAATTCTGCTTTTTAAGATTAGACCTGATAAGACATTTTGTGCCACCTTGCAAAATCAACCTGTGGCCACAGAAAGCTTGGAAGAGAAGCCAAACAATGTGGTTGCTTTGCTTTTAGAATTTATGAAAATAAAGCAGTTTCAAGCCTACTTTGAAATGAAGTACTGCAATGAAGATTATCATGGCTAGAATTAATTAGCCACATAAATTCCCCACACGATCATGCACACCCACACCCACACACACAAAATCAACCTAGTTGAATTAATATGATAGATTCCTGGTCACGCTATATGCTTGGTATTAATTCACCTCTATGTTACTTTATTCTGATTAGCCACAAGCCATAACAAAATGATGTAAAGTAGTTAATTACTTTACATTCAGAAAATGGAGAGAGAATCTATTTTTTTTTACAAGCTTTTAAGAAAAGAGCCTTGGTGGTGCAACAGACTAAAATGTTATTAAGTAGCACCAGCTGCCTGCAATTACTGCAAGTTCAAATCTCACCAGGCTCAACATTGACTCAGCTTTCCATCCTTTCGAGGTAGATAAAATGAGGACCTGGATTGTGGGGGCAATAAGGTGACTTTGTATAAAAAAGAACACCGCTTAGGGGGAGCCCGAAAGCCCTACTAATCAGGTATATACAAAAGTATGAAGGCTATTGCTTAACGCATTGTAAGCCACCCTGAGTCTCCGGAGAAGGGTGGAATATAAATCGAACCAATAAATAAATAAATAAATAAATAAATAAATAAATAAATAAATAAATAAATAAATAAATAAATAAATAAATAAATAAATAAATAAATAAATAAATAAATAAATAAATAAATAAATCAATCAATCAATCAATCAATCAATCAATCAATCAATCAACCAACAGGATTTTGTTCAGGCAACAGGATTCTCCTCTCCTGTTCACCTCAGTCTTCTGAGAATCTGTGGAGACTCCGAAAAGGAGGTGGTATGATATGGATGCCTTTGTTAATTTTAATGTTAATTCTAATGTTAATATTTATCTTAATATTATGTTTTATTTTGTCTTTACCTTGCTGTTAAGTAAGTCACCTAGAGTCACTTGTTGGCAAGGTGGGCAGCATGTAAATTTAATAAATAAATAAATGTTAGGATCACAGGCAGATTGACAGAAACCACAGGAAGAGACTGGCATGAGCAGAAATATTTTCTGCAAGAAGACTTTTGGATCCACGCCAAACTTTTCTTCAGCAAATGTTGTCAGTCACTGATGAATGTAAATTGTACTTAATGGAGAAACTATCAACATTCATGGGGAGTGCTGGCAATCTCTCTCTCTCTCTCTCTTTTACATTCATTAGAATAGGCTTTCTAGTTCTATAGTTATAAGCTGTAAACTGCCAAACATCATCATGTATTTACTTAATTCTGTTTAATCAGTATTTTAAAAAATATTGTGGCGTCTTAAGACTAAATCTTAGCCTTGGCATAGGGCCAGTCTGCTTTCTCCTATCTACAGATCATAGGGTTGCCAGGTCTGCTTCCAAAAAATAGCGGACAAGCGGGGGAGGGGGGGCTAAGTAGTAAAAAAATTAAAAAAAATTACAATTAAATTATATATTTTCTTACAAACATTTTAACAAGTATTAAAATAATCACTTCAAAACTTTACTTAAAATTCAAAACATCAAATATATTATAATAATATGTAAAATATTAAATTACATTTTACTTTGCTGTTGTGTGTATTTTTTATCTGACTGCGCAGCTTTGATCAATTCTTTGTGTTTAAGGAATAATTCTTTAATTTCAGTACAACATTGAGAAATATTAAAAAATATACAAAGTTCACTTTGAACTGATGGTACAAGCAGTTGGTTACGTTCGTCAGTCCACAAATTTCCCATGATGCTGAAAATTCGTTCAACGTTTGCATTTGATACCGGAATTGATGCATAATACTGGAACAGTTTCAGTAAACTCGGAGCTGGCTCTTTCTTGAAAAAGTACGTCCACTTATCAAGGGATGAATCGCCCTGCAGATGAACATAAATTTCTTCTAAGGCAGAAATTTCATCGAAGAGAGTGTTGGGTGGAAGTTCTTCTCGCCATGGTGATAATAACCAGATGTTCGTCATTTCTTCTAAAGTTGGAGGATTATTGCAATCAATTAGATTGAAACAATTTAGCATCTCATATACTGAATCGGTGAAATTATACCACTTTTCTAGGTACGCAATGGCTCTTTGATACACGTTGATGGCTTCTTTCTTGAACTTTTGCACGGCATTCTCAGGCAAATGTTTTTTACGTAAGGCAAATAAAACTTTCATTCCAAAAAACTGCTCATCGTATTTTTTTTTGCAAAGAATCACGCAGCTTACACATGATAATGTGAAGATCACATGCAAGAATTTTCTTGCTTTCCAGCTTCAGTAGGGTGTCTTGCATTATTGACATGAAGAAGTGCATGAAATATAAATACAATTCTGAAATTGTTGGTTCATCGTCCTTTGCGAGTTCATTTTCCTGATCCAAAATAAGGTTCCAGATAACCTTATGGCACTCATCAGATCCAAGAGAAATAAAATACGATTTTAGAGATATCCAGTTTAAAAGAAGTCTTTCGACCACTTTAAACAAACTTAAGCAACGTGTTGGAACATGGCACAAAACTTCATGGAATTCTGACTCACAAAACTCAAAAAATGATTTCAACTCTTCTCATTTCTTCGCAGAATTCGAAAATTCGGCAAAAACCTTCAGCACTACGTTTTCAATATCAAAAGATAACTGCTTTAATGCATTTTTTGCACTGTTGTGTAAAATGTGATTATTGCAATGAGCATTTGATCTTTGTCTCATTCTAACTTATGAAAAAAAAGACAAAACACGATTCTCCTATCCTTATTCTCTTAGACTGTACAGCTTTAGATTATGTACCATTTCATCATAAAGCTTTTGAATAAAAAAAATGTCCACTATTTTGTGAAAAAAAATAGTGAACATGTGAAAAAGTGGACTGTCCGCTCAAATAGTGGACACCTGGCAACCCTAACAGATCAAGAACAGAGGTACTGACACATGGTTGAAGCTGACCTTGAACCTGAGAAGTATGGTCCTATTCTAACAACTTCAACCACTATACCTTACATATTACATGGGCATGTAAGAAATAGGAAACTGTATTACATGGGCATGTAAGAAATAGGAAACTGTAGCAGTATAGGAATACCTGCTGGAAGTTTTTCTTTGGGTTGTCATGAGGATACTAAGAATCCTAAAATGAAGCTTCTTGTGTTTTAACTTTTTTTGTGGTAATGAGGTCGATAGTGCACTAAACCACAACGTAAAATTACATTACATTTTTCTGAGGCTTAATCCAATAGAAGTTTTGTAGGGACCTTTGGAGAATATTGAATTGCTTTCCAACTATGTAAAGTTATTACATTACAGATGGTCCAGATACTTTGAAAAGAAAATCAGAATTAATCCATCTCTTACTTTCCACAGTAACATGTTGAATTCAGGATATAATTTGGCTTAATTAAGGCCACAATAAGGCACTTTTCTCAGTAGAGATTTTCACATTGATTTCTCATGTTTAAAGATAGGGTTCTAGCAAATCATTTAAATGCCCAATATTTCATTTCTAATTCCTTAATTCCTATGCCTGACCAAATATGAGGAAAGGTTTCTGTTTGCTTGACCTTTTGTTGGAATTCTCAAATGAAAATAATAATTGCAGGACCAACTTGGTGCTTTAGATCAGCTTTAGCTTCATTGGCAAAACCAATACTCTCCTGGCTTTTCAAGACAGGTTCAATACCTGGCAGAAAGGACAATCAATTATACCCTATTGTTAACTTTCATGATTCCTTATATTTATTGGGAGGAAAGTCCCAAAGCAGTTTTCAAAGAGAAAGACCTTTGACATATCAAGATCGATGCATATGTTGTTTCATGACAAACTGTGGCCTATAAAAGAACAATTTTCAACATAATTCTCATGTTTGCTTTCTGTAAACTTTTTTCCACTGCAATTGATGGGCAAGTGTAAGAGTTGTGCCTGAGTGTGCCTCAAAATTCTACACTCTGCCTGTAGGCCTAATCATTGAAAGAGGAAAGGCAAACACTTTAATTTGTCCAGGATAAATGCTTCAAGAATGTTCTTATGCATGTATTCTGCTTCCTTTTTTTTTAAAAAAAAATATTAATATATTTGTCAAACACATGTAAGATAACAGATATGAGTATAAACATGATTATGAATACAGGATACGAATAAATGGGGACAGTAGGACAGGGATGGTAGGCACGTTGATGTGCTTATGCATGCCCCTTACAGACCTCTTAGGAATGGGGTGAGGCCAACAGTAGACAGTGTAAGGTTAAAGTTATGGGGGTTTGGGGAAGTAACCACAGAGTCAGGTGGTGTATTCCAGGCACTCTGTTGCTGAAGTCGTATTTTCTGCAGTTGAGTTTGGAGCGGTTTACCTTAAGTTTGTATCTATTGTGTGCTCGTGTATTATTGCGGTTGAAGCTGAAGTAGTCATTGACAGGTAGGACATTGTAGCAAATAATTTTGTCAGACCAAAGGCGGTCGCTTAGGTCAGACCAAAGGCGGTATAGCTCTAAATCCCAAAATTTCAAGCTTGGTGGCATGAGATGTTCTGTTGTGAGCAGAGGAGTGGAGGACTCTTCTCGTGAAATACCTCTGGACTCGCTTTTTATTCTAAGTATGCTTGTTTATTTACTTTTCAGATGCCAGTGCATGCAGCTACAGCAACTATAATAGCCACTGTTTGTCATCCTTCACAATGTCATCCCAGAATGTGATGGAAAAGGTTTTCAGAATAACATTCAAAGTGACCTTTTTCGAAGTGATTTAGACATAGGGAAAATGCAAACATCAAAAATACATCTTCTGAGAAATGTTCCTTTGCTTCTGCTTCTGCTTTGCCCCTGTTTCCACCCAGTGCTGCCTGTAATCCCCAGGAGTTAGAAAAACTAGCAAGGAGATACAAAAAAAAATAGTTTTTCTCAGCAACTAACTAACCAGCTACAGTATACTGGCCAAATCAGGTGTATAACTTTATAATTTTGAAAGCTCAGATGTTTCTGCAATTTCCTGGAGCACATTTAAAATCAGCCTGGAGAGTTTTTGTGTAGCCATCTCTTAGCTGCAATTATTGGATGAAAACCAAAGAAGTATTTTCTATGCTTAGGCGATCAAGGAGAAATTCTCAGACACAGCACAAAGGGCTTTTGACGCAACCATTAAATGTATGAACATTTGCGTCATTTTTTAAAAAAATCACCTCACAGCTTTCGAGCAGGCTTAGTTTGTCTCCTACCAGAAGGAAATGGCAAATCCATCTATTTAGATATCAGGTTGTCAGAGTTTATAGGAAAAGCATTTATCATATCCACTCAGTTCCTTCAAAGGGTGAAAGACAGAACACTTTGCAAGGCTGTTTCTATAAAGTTGAATGGCCCATCTTTTGGAGTATAGAATGTCATATCCATTACACATAGGCGACAATGCTGACATTGATGCCAGTGGAAATAATTCAGTTAAGGTGGTTCACTTCAAGATGCCACTTCTAATAGCCCTTCAAGATAATAGGCCCATGTTCTCACCTTGAGTGCTCTTTTTTCCCAGTCTAACAAAAATGTAAAACTCTTGAGTTATATTTGGTAACCTTGGAGGCAACAGGTAATACCTTAAATTTTTATATATTTTATGCAGACAAGGCAGATTGTAATACAAAAGCATTTCAGGAAGGGTCCATATTGTGTCATATCTTAGGGAAAAAAGTGGCATTGATCACAGAGGAAGACAGATAAGGTATTATTTATTTATTTCCAACCCTTCCTCTCTGGGCTTTTTTTTAAAAAAAAAATTCAGTCCCAAAAATGCCAAATATGTGAAATCTGCTGATGGTTTATCTTGTTTTGCCTTCCTTTTCTAATTCAGCTCCTAGAGGAGAAACAGTGAAACATCTGAATTATTGATCAGCTGTCAGAGGTGAGTTTTCTATTCAGCTCTTTGGATGATTCAGCCTCTGTTGGACTGAAAACAAAATCTATATTTGAAATAATGGCAATGATACTATCCTGGCCATTTGAAGTATCAAATGATGAATGTAGCAAAATCAAAATTGCTACGAGAATTATCATTATTTTATGAGAAGGAGTGGTGGTGCAGATCTATAAATGTTACCTTCTTTTTTTCTCCTTCCTTCCTTCTCATCTCCTTAACTCTCAAGGAAATTGGTTAAGTTTTCATGTTTCATTGGGATGGGAGTGGTGTTAGTGAAAGAAATTGCTTTGCTTCTCATTTTAATCTGAGCAGACTGTAATTCCTGAAGTGCTCTTTAGATGTTCTGGAGATAATGTAAGATCTGAATGGGAACTGGACATATAATATAATTTACTCATTTTCAAATACATCAAATTGGAAGCTTCATTGTTCACTCTATAGATGGGATGGACAAACTCTGCCCATAAAACTGCATGCTTCAATGCCCAATTGCCATTCTCCCCCCTCCCCTTTTTAATTAACTACTGTAAATAGAAACAAAACAAAGAAAAAAAATACATGCAACTGTAATAGAAAAAAAAAAGAAAACTAGAAAAAAAACCTCATAGGGCATATATTCGAACATACAGGAGTGGCCAAAATTGTGGAAACCTTTTGGGAAAAGTGTATTTGCTAAAACTAGCTAATAACACCACTTTTTTGGGAGTAGTATCATAAAATTATATATCAATGGAAAGATAATTTAATCAAGAATGTAATGCAATAACTTTTATGAGGGATCTGCTATTAGAATAACAGTTATAGTATAAAGAAGAAAAGTGAAACACGTAGAAAAAATGAGATATACAAAAAAAATACCATGTCAGTTAATACTTCGTTGGGTAACCTTTAGCATGAATTATGGCCTTACAACATCTTCACATGGAGTGAACCAAGTCTTTTAGTTCTGCAGCTGTTATAATGTGAAACTAAGATTGAATGATTGCTTATATTAGCTGTGTTTTATTGCTGGGTCGCTTCTGACTAACAAATTTCTTTAGTCGGCTCCATAGATTTTCAATTGGGTTAAGGCCTGGGCTATTCCCAGGCCATTCCAGCAATGTAATATGATTATCTTGAAACTCCCCCAAAAAAGTGGTGTTATTAGCCATCAAACCTCAAAAATACACTTTTCCCAAAAGGTTTCCACAATTTTGGCCACTACTGTACATGCATGCATAAAATTGTACAAACATTTCAATAAATGAAAGATATAATTCATTACACTCATCCATAGGTAATCTATATTAATTCTGCAGCGCACTGAACAGCTGGAGCTACATGCTTGCCTTTCCAATGCTGAACGATAAGTCCTTTCACTATTCGCTATAAATAAGAACAGAAAATCCACTTTTTATTTAGTTCCTATGCGACTGAGATAAACTTCAGAAGAATATAAACATCTGAAAATATTAGATCTCAAAGATGAGTTAATGCATGTAATAACTTTCTTTCCAATTGCTGGACACTGTGGAAACCTACATTTAAATAAAGCATTATTTTCACTGCATCTCCCACAACATAACATTCACTCAAGCCCTTTTCTATATAAATGCAATGAGGTATTAAATAGTAGCCTCTCATCTCCCCAAAATTTAAACAGGGAGGATATTAGGTTAGCATTAGGTTGGCATTCAGAGCCATGTACTATCTTTCACGGAAGCTACATGGGAATTGCACTCTGCATAGAGAAAAAACAGGATTGCACTCAGAATATTGTCTCAATGAGCCAATGATGTATAGCCGTACCATATTATTACTTCATCTCTGTACATTGCCATATCTATCATGAGATGACCCCTGATTACACAGCATTAATTAATAGTTTCATAGTCTTAGAGGACCTGCTGTTGTTGCAAGAAAACATGCTATATCATGTAGGGTAATTTATCTCTCCAGTAATGTGCATTATAGGGAAACAGCCACTCTTATTTAATTTCATTTTATTACAGTCACAAAACCAGCGCTATCAAAAGTGTACTCATTAAATCTTTAAAAGAAAGGAAATAAAGTAAAATAGAAGTAATATAAGTAAAGAACTGTGACAACCCAGTGACTGTATTATAAGCACTGAGCTATCAGTAATCTTTGAAAGTAATGAACTATAGCATAAAACTTAGCAACCATAAATGTGTAATGGATGTTTCTCTCTGCTAACAGATAAAATGCTTAAAAGATGTAAATGTAGCTCAGACATTCAGGGGACAAAAAGAGCAGTCCTATTGTTAGTACAACGAGAACAATACAGAAAGAAATAGGCTAAATACTCATAAAAGCAAAATCAGTCTTTTACTGGTATTTTCTAGAAATACTCTTCCATTATGTCTATTGGAAGCACATAAGTACATGCCAATTATCCTAATTTCTTAAACTCTAGAGTGTAAATGTGAGATGATAGAGCTCCATACCACTCTGTCAGTCCACAACGAGAATCCATTTTTTGGATTATTCATTTTCAGTTTCGCTAAATCCTACAGATACTAAAAGCAGAAGAGATCAATTTATAACAAAAAGTTACAAATTGAATTAAATCAAATCATATCTTTATTACATTAAAAGAAAATCATCACTCTTGGTTAATGGGGAAGGCAAAGGGGAAAAAAGGTATGTTGATATCAAATAGATATCAAATGATAGTTGAGTAGAGCCACTCACATTCTAGCTTCTACTTTCCTGAAGTTCGTCTCTAGCTGTGTTATTATTTATTTATTTATTTATTTATTTATTTATTTATTTATTTATTTATTTCTCAACAGGTACAAGGAAATAAGTAACAGTATAGACATAGACATGAACACATGAAAAAAATTGGCACAAATAAAAGGATATAGGCAAAACATAGCCATAAAGACATAGAATGATTACATATAAATGAGGACAGTAGGACAGGGACGGAAGGCACGCTGGTGCGCTTATGCATGCCCCCTTAGGGACCTCTTAAGAAACATGAAAGGTCCACAGTAGACAGTTTAAGGTAAAAGGTATGGGGATTAGTGAGACTAACAACAGGATCAGGTAAAGTGTTCCAGACATTTACTACTCTATTGCAGAAGTCATATTTCCTACAATCAAGATTAGAGCGAAATACATTGAGTTTGAATCTATTGATAGCCCTTGTGTTATTACGGTTGAAATTAAAGTACTCATTTACAAGTAGGACTTTTTGGTAAATAATCTTATGAACTAAGCATAGGTCAGAACATAGACGGCGTAGTTCAAGGCTATCCAGACTTAAAATTTCAAGTCTGGTGGTATAGGGAATTTTATTTTGAGCAGAAGATTTGAGTACTCTTCTAGTAAAATATCTCTGGACCCTCTCTAATGTATTGATGTCTGCATTAGAGACATAATTTCTTAAATAAATGAATTAAATAATCAGGAACTTGAATAGTTGTTCATAAAAATGTGGAGCGTACAAGTTCTGGTGGTGCAATATTGGAAAAGTGACCCATCTGGGTACATGAAGAAGTTGTATTATGGGCCTGGTTTAAAATAATTTGAGAGCTGCATGTATGTAATGGCCACCTCTTGTCTTAAAGGAAAAGTTCCCTGGATGGAGGCAAAATGTTCATCAAAGGATAGATACTGGGGTTCATTTGTACACAAGAAGAAATGTTGATCCTCAATGAATAACAACAATTGGGATTGAAATATCTATTGTAAATCAGTGCAGTCATAAAGCAAATCATCACATGAATGGAGCCAATTTTACGACTATTTTTACTGTGGTCATTGACCGAATCACTGGAATTGTTAAAGTGAAACACATTTCATTAAGTGAATCCAGATTCCCTAATTGACTTTGCTCGGCAGGGACTGCTGGTAAGGTTGCAAATCGCAATCGCAATGACCACAGAACATTGCAACCAATCATAAATGTGGGCTGGATGCCAAGGTCTGATTTGCAATCATGTGACTGTATGGATGGTACGACAATTGTGTTAATTGTAAGTCACTTTTTCTGAGGCCATTGTAGCTTTGAACAATCATTATATGAATGGTTGTGAGTCAAGGACCACCTGTATATAGCACTAACAGGTTAATGCCTATTTTAATTTCTCTTTTAAGTGAACTGGTTGCTTAACCATCTGCTTTATACACAGTGCCTGCTTTGTTGCCATCCAGAAAATATTTGAACCTATGACATGAATAAATAATTTAACATTCAGGTTATCAATATATGTACACCTGCAAATCAGACACTTTTTGTTTTGTTCTGGACAGAATTTGTGAGAATTTAAACATATTAAGAAATTAGCATGATTATGTGCTGTACTAACCATGATTACCCAAAATATTGGAGAAAAGCTACAAATCATAATGAACATAAAATTTTGATGCACATAATTAACAGTTTTATCATGTGCCTGTCTATGGATATCCATTACTTTGAAATTTGATAAAACAGACAATTTCTGTTTTCTATCTAAACATTTTATTTTTTTAAAAAAAGAATGGATCTAAGAATACTATAATAATTAACTTTTAATATTTAGGTACCTGGTTAGGCTTATTGGTTTCAGTGAACTACTCTACCATAAATATTTTAAGATAATTTTATTAAAACTACTTTTGCATGTTTTCCCCTGATTCTCCAATTATTACTTGCTCTCCCAGGTAAGCCAGAAAGAAAATGAGATGAGACTCTCCTGATTCTAAGGCTACATCTTGTGGGTCTGAAAGTCCAAACTTTCCACTGCAACTTTTCACTGCTTGATCTATTAGGGTGGGTCCTTCCTAAATTTCTTTCTCTAACTGTTAAACCTCAGGGGACTCCTGCCTCTTTTTTCTGATTGTTTCCTAGGCAGCATCTCTTCTCCTCATTCCCCAGAATCATCCACACATTCCATTACAACCATTAAATTGTTTTCAACTTCTAGCAACTACATAAATAGATTTTTTCCCCATGATGATCAATTACTAATTTTAAAACAGTGCACTCATTGCCTTTGAACTGAATCCATTTACTTTGCTGCTGATCATCCTCTTCTTTTCTTTCCTCCACTTTTCCTGCATTAGAGTCTTTTTCAGAAAGCTGGGTCTTTGCATTATTTGGCCAAAGTCCGATAATTTGAGCTTGGTCATTTGTGCCATGAGTGAGAGTTCTGGGTTGATTTGTTCAATGAGCCATCAATTTGTTTTCTTGGATGTCCATAGTATTCTCTGAAGCCTTCTCCAACACCGATGTTCAAAAGCATCAATGTTTTTCATATTCTGCTTCTTCAATGTCCAACTTTTCTTGCACAATTCTGATCTTTTGCCTAGATAAATGTGCGTATTTAGGAACAGTCATGTTACAAAATACATACTGCAGGCATCCACCTTTTCATTCCTTTTCAACCTGGGTTTCTTTCATTAACCACTCCAGATTTTTCAGTCACAGAACTTTTCCGCTAAGGGAATAACTCACTAATCTTTCTATTCTTATCTTTTTTTGGTCAACAATTTTTCACTGTCTATTAATGTACCTGTTTTATCTGCTATAATGGTTCTCTCTTTTTTTGCCTCCAATTGTTGTCATCCATTCTGAGTAATATGTTTAATGGAAAAGTAAAATATATCCTTCATAAATAAAATCATGACTTGAACTAGTTTTGCACTGCATTCTTTCACATTTAAGCTTCCTTGCTTGATAGGGAACTTTTTCAAAGGCAGAAGAAGAATTTTAAATTAGGAAACTATGGCTTCAGTTCCTCCATTGTTTTATTGCCCTGTTAGAAATGCTGCCAAAGAAATAAAACAAGAAACAAATTCAGTCTGAGACTAGCAGATTCTCCTAGATGAACGAAAAATACATTCCCTCCCCCCAAGAACTAGGTTTCATTCAAAATGACAACCCTTTTATAGCTCTCTCACCCATGCTTGTAGTTGTTTTTAATGAAGAGTTACCATAAAATTGACACATTTCTTTTCTGCTGAATTTCAACCTTTGTGTCTTTGCTTCTTTTCCAACTTCTGTATTACATACACTTCTCAGGAGACAAAACCTACTTGAGGGAATCAAGGAAAATAATCTCAGATTTGTGGATTTTTTGAAAACACGGATTTTTTTTTTAGAAACCAAGAGTGAAGTACTGTTCTAGGTAATCTGTGCCTGTCTCCTGCAGTCTTCACACTTGAACTGACCTTTTCTTCATTTGAAATAATTGCAGACTATGTTCAACAATGCATGTTGGTGAAAACAATTTCACATCATGGTGAGACTATAATGAAGGGAAAACTCTGCCAGCCAATGGCCTGCTTGTGTTTCAAAAGGCATAGCAGTAGGGTTTTTCTCATATCGACAGGCTGTGAATAAACAAAATATGTCATGATCAACTCTGAAGAAAACAAGCTAGAGATCAAAATAAACATTAGAGGTGCCATCGGGCAGTACATAAGTCTTTAGCTCATGGTCCCCCCCCTTTTTTGTTGTTGTTGTTGTTTCTCTTCTTTTTTTCTTCTTTTTTAAAATGTAGGACCAAAATAAGAAATTAACTGAAAGAAAAATGATCACACTAGGATTTGCTTGCATATACCCGAAGCTTTCAAACTGCCCTCCTGTTTCTTCCTGCGGTCAACAAAAACCATGATGTTCAAATTAAACTGTGGCTTTAGCATTTGCTAAGGTGGAGGAGAACAAGGGAGTCTGAGCAAAAATCAACATATACAGTTAAAAGTGAATAAATCAATAATTTAATAATTTACTATTTTGATTCTGGGCATTTTCTGTTTTGACCAGTTTCCTAATTGATCCATTTTCCAGTTAAGGGTTTCCAAGACATAACATTTTCAATCATAAATGTCTGTGTACACAGGTTCTAAAATATATAAAACACAAATTTTAATATCAAGAAACTGAAAGACCTGGAAGAGAAATGTACACTGTGGCAAACCACCCATTCATATTAGAGCTTTCATACCAGTTTTTGTCATAAAAGTTCATTTTTAAGCCATAACTATTTTGCTATGGATTGAGGGGGACAACAAGTTTACCAAAGAAGCCACAATTATATTTATGCATGGGTGTGAATCCAGCTACAGAGAAAGTCCCTCTACCAAAAGGCAGTTTTCCCCTTATGGTTATGCTGAATCATCTCTTTCTCTGTAGCTGGATTCACACCCATGCATACATATAATTATGGTTTCCCATCCCAGGCTAGGAGTTACCATAAATGCTGTCCCTACACAAGACATCATCAACAGCCCAAAGTAGCTGCCTTCAAGGGCACGGAAGAAACTATTCTGAATCTTCCTCATCTTCTGCTGCTCATCTTTAGGGATGTATGTTGTTTCCTATTTCTTTCTTGACTTGCATTGAGCTTTGTTTTGGGAATTCAAATCAAGGGAAGTAAAGGAGTTATTTATTTATTTGGTGTATGGCAAAAAAGTTAAAAAGCACATCACAATGACATTCTCAATGAGCAAATATGAAATTATTTATTTACAAAGCCAAATACAAATTAACTATATAGACTGTCTATATAGTCAATATATGGTGGAGTTGCATATAGAAAGTTTCTGGGGTTTCCCTTATGTGCACTCAGAGGCCACTGTCCCACAATATGTCACACTATCTGCTTTAGAGCACCACAGCTACATTTCAGAGTGTCAGTTTTGGAAGACAGTTCCTAATTGCCACATATTTTAGCCTGGGAAATTGGGAGAGGGGTTTTGTTGGCGCAGTAGAAAATTAGTCATAACTTTCCGTATTCAAGGACACTTTTGTCTGCATCTGCTGGGGACTGCCTGGAGATTGTATCCAATTGAATGTGAAGAGTTTATTGGGTTATGTGATGAACTTGTGGGTGTGGGACAGGGCTGTGAACTGTTAGCTGGATGGAGAAAATCTGGAAACTCAGGCCTTGGAGTTTTATTGCGTTGGGGGTGTTCTTTGGAACTCTGACACAGAGAGCTTTCCCCATTTATGGAGGAGACTAGCACATCTACTATGTTGAGTTTGAATCCTACTGAGGATTGACCAGGTCTTACTGGGTAAGGAAGGAATCCTACCCTCGGGCGTCCTTGGGGCAATGACATAGAGTTGGCTAATTCTTCCACAAATGCAACCAGACCATCCTTTTGATCTCCTGGCTTAAAACACATCCCTATGAGTAAAGGAGTGCCAAAAATTAAACAGTTTTTCTTTCAGATTCTACATGGCTTTGCGTGGTGACTTTTCTGCACTGGCTCACTGCCTTCCAGTAGGTCACCTTGTCTACCTTATCTCCTCCAATGTAGCTGTTGTCACGCTGGCTATTGTCACAACTCCAGCCACCAGTGAATGAAGCCAGACTTCGCTGGCAATGGCGCCATGCTAGGAAATGAGCAACTTCTAAGTCGTGCCTTTTTGAGAGCAATGTCCACCATTAATGAACTATTGCTTCTTGCTAAACAGTACAGCTGCAAAAAAAGCATTCTGCCATCACTCCCTCTCCTCTTCTTAAATCTCTATTAAGAGAACAAGAAAACAAACAGGATTTCTTATGGTGAGTTTTTTTAAATGATTTCTTCCCCTCCCAACAGTTTATCAGCTATCTGGAACAGTTTACAGATACTGCAGGCTAAATGAAAAGGAAAACATGGAGGTTTTTCTGCTTGTAAATGGTAAATTATCTCCTTCTGGTGACTTTTGACCAAGTTCAGAGACCCTAGAAGAAAGTATGTTTTGTCCTTTAAACTTGCTCTGTCCCTTTTCACCTTTTGCTTCAAATGGTTCTGGCCTAGGTGTCTTGAAACAGATTGCCAGCGATTCAGCTTATTACTCAATTTTGCTGAAGGATAACAGTGCCAGAAAGAGGTTAAACAGAAAAAGGCCCATTCTGTTATGAAGCCTTAAAAGCAATATCTAGAAGTTTGTGGGAATTCTATAGAAAGTACAGTGCAACTCTTTCACTAAGTACATGCTGTACACTATTGTTTTATACATTTCGGTTTAGCCAAATGCATATTTGAACTTGATAGAAATATATATTTGATGTGGCTGAAGCAGTAAAGGTATCTTTGATACAAAATTCAGTGCCCTTATTTTGTTTTGCACGTGCACACACACATACACAAAGAAGTTCTTTTTTTCCTCTCTGTAAAATGTTTGTGTACGTACATGAACACACTTATTCTAAGGAGTATTTAGAATACATATTTAGGAATAAATCCCATTAAAGATAGGGAAAAACGAATAGAAGCTGTGCATCAGTATCTAATAAAATAGAAAAAGTAGTTTCTAGAAGAAAGAAAAAAGAAATCTTGTGTAGCCCAAGGCAAGGAAAGAATGAGAAAATGAAAGCACCACCAGAAAAAGCACTGATATCAAGTTTTAAGGATGATAGTCAATCATTAATTAGTTTTAGGAAAGGCTTATCTGTTCAAGAGTCTCCAAAGCAATGAGCTCTTTCAGGGAAGGAACAGATTACTATCTGTGACCAGTGGCCTTGCAATCATATACCAAATATTCTGTAGTAAAAATAAGACTAAATGCACAAGGAATAGAAAAAATTAGGGGAGGGACGCATAAAGGCACTGAGAGTATAACTTGCGCCCAAGTGAAGCAGATAATTTCCTTTCAGTCCAACCTGTAGTGGACGGGAAAGTTGAGCACTGAACCTCTTTTCCTTTCAATGTTCTAGAAAGCTTAATTATTGTTTAATAATTAAACAACTTGTTTAATTTTTTTTTATCATGTTGAATACAAAACAAATTGTTGGGGTTCTGTGTGTGTATGTGTGTGTGTGTGTGTGTGTGTGTGTGTGTTGTTGTATTTGAGTGGGTGATAATTATTCTTATGATAAAGTTCTCCACCATTGATCTTAAAGACTAGAACCATTAAATTAAACTGCAATCTACCGTGTGAAGATGTAAGAGAAAAGTTTCAGATAATTGGAGTCATGGTGGTTAGAATAAACATACTAACACCATCTAAAAAATTGTCCATTCCTCAACATTACTAGGTTTTCATTGATAGAGACAGTCTCTCAAAGCAAAGTACATCAAGGCAAGCCCATAATAATATCCCTCTGGTGCCATCAGTTGTCTGAATAAATCTCATATGTCTGTGGAAAAAGCAACATGGGGCTTTGCCTTTTTTAAAAAAAAAAAAAAATCTCAGAATTTCTTGTGTTAGAGAAAGCAACAGCAAAGGAACTTTTCTTCTCTGCAAACATTTATTCATCTAGATAGGATCACCACAGGATAGATACATTGTTTTTGAAAGCAAATTATTTCTGTCATTATCGTGTTCTTAAACAAAATAGCTGCACACCCAGATACAGAACACAGCTGCTGATCCCAGCAACAGGACTCTGAAAATGTCAGTGCTATAAACAAGCACTGAAGGTTGGTAGGAATCATCTTCAACTTGGATAATATGTTAAAGGAAAAAAAGGAAGAAGAAATTGAAAAAAAAGAGAAGAAGGCTGGTGAACCCACTGTAGCAAAGTGGCAATCTGGATTAGCAATAGCAATAGCACTTGGATTTATATGGGTGCAGCGGAGGGGAGGAGGTTGGTAATGTGACTGGTAAACCAGGGGGCAAAAGAAAGGGCAGTTTAATTGAAACTATGAGTGGGAGGGGCAGGTATGGCGGGTGCAGGGGGCCACATCAGGTTCCGGGGGTACGCATGCGCTGTCTGCGAGCGATTGCGCACTCCGGCTCTCAATGCGCGACTCATGTCCTGGGTTGCACAGGATCTCAGGCCCTGGGTCCTCAGCTGATGTTATGTAATGCCAGGTCAGTAGTTAATAAAGCCCCTCTCATTTGTGATCTTATTATGGAGGGGGAATTACGGAGAACTGGTTGGGCCAGGAAGGGGGGGGTTCCCCTCGTTGAAATGTGTCCACCAGGTTTCCAAGCATTTCATCAGCCGAGGGCTCAGGGAAGGGGCGGGGGAGTGGCGGCGATTATCAGGGAAAGTCTTTGTCCGAGGGAGGCCACTGTTCCTCAGATAGCCAGATGTGAGTCCCTTTTTGTGAAGTGGAGTCATGGGGTACAGATGGGTTTGCTAACCACGTACCTGGCTCCCTGCCATGTGGTGGCAACCCTGCCCAAGCTACTCGATGTTATCACCGGGGTGGCGGTGGATACCCCCAGACATATTGTTATGGGGGATTTCAACTTGCCTTCCATCGGTCAGGTGTCAGAGGTGGCTCAGGAATTCATGGCTTCCATGATGGTCATGGACCTGACCCAATTAGTTCAAGGCCCCACTCACACCGGGGGACACACTCTGGACTTGATTTTCATCTCTGGTCAGTGGTTGAATGATCTTGGCAGAGGGGATTTAGTCATCAAACTCTTGTCATGGACAGATCATTCTCTCCTTCACTTAGACTTTCAAGCCACTTCCCCCTGCTGCAGGGAGACGGAACCGACCAGATGGTTCCATCCCAGGTGCCTGATGGCCCCGAAAGGTTCCTGACAGAGCTTGGGCCGTTTCCTAAGACCCTGGCACATGACTCGACTGAAGACCTGGTGGTTGCCTGGGAGAGTGCGGCCACCAGAGCTTTGGACCGCGTCGTGCCTATGCGGCCTCTGACCCGATGCCAATCTCAATTGGCTCCTTGGTTCTCCGAGGAGTTGAGAGAGATGAAGCGGCGGAAAAGACACCTAGAGAGCATTTGGAGGACTAGTCAATCTGATTCTGACCGGACACTGGTGAGGTCTTATATCAAGATCTACCTAGTGGTGATAAAAGCGGCAAAATCTAACCATTTTTCCGCTGTTATCGCATCTGCAGAGAACCACTCAGCCACTCTATTTAGGGTGACCCACTCCCTTCTTCGGGGGGGGGGGGAGTGCAGGAAGATCCCTTGCAGGGTGGAGCTGAGGATTTTGTGCAATTCCTGCATGATAAAGTCGCTCGGATTCAGGAAGGCTTGGACTCCGAGTGGGTGACTCCAGGGGGGGAAACAGGGGTAGGTCTTGAGAATATTACCTGGGAAGAGTTTGACACTGTGGCTCCTGAGGACGTGGACAGGATTCTGGCTAGGCTTAGTGCTGCCACATGTTTATTGGACCCGTGTCCCTCCTGGTTGGTACTGGCCTCCCGGGAGGTTACATGAGGCTGGCTCCAGGGGATTATAAATGCTTCTTTGAGTGAGGGTGCCTTTCCCACCGCCTTGAAAGAGGCGGTGGTGAGGCCCCTCCTCAAGAAGCCTCCCTGGACTCGGCTGTACTAGCAAACTACCGTCCAGTCTCCAACCTTCGTTTTGTGGCGAAGGTTGTTGAGAGTGTGGTGGCACAACAGCTTCCCCAGCACCTGGATGAAGCTGTCTATCTAGACCCGTACCAGTTGGGCTTCGGGCAGGGGTACAGCACAGAAACGGCATTGGTCGCATTGGTGGATGATCTCTGGAGGGCTCAGGACAGGGGTTGCTCCTCTGTCCTAGTCCTATTAGATCTCTCAGCGGCTTTTGATACCATCGACCATGGTATCATGCTGCAGCGGTTAAGGGGGTTAGGAATAGGAGGCACTGTGCTATGGTGGTTCTCCTCCTTCCTCTCCGACTGCTCTCAGTTTGTGTTGGCAGGAGGGCAAAGGTCAACCTTGAGGTGCCTTGCTTGGGGAGTGCCACAAGGATCAGTTCTCTCACCCCTTCTGTTCAACATTTATGTAAAGCCACTGGGTGAGATCATCCGTGGTTTTGGATTGAGAGTCCATTATGCTGATGACACCCAGCTGTACATATCCACCCCAGACCACCCCAATGATGCCTTTGATGTGATGTCCTGCTGCCTGGAGGCCGTGCGGGTCTGGATGGGGAGAAATAGGCTCAGGCTCAACCCTTCCAAGACCGAGTGGTTGTGGCTCCCGGCGTCCCGGTATAGTCAGCTGGTGCCATCGCTGACTATTGGGGGTGAATCTTTGCCCCCCACAGAGAGGGCTCACAATCTGGGTGTCCTCCTGGATGCACAGCTGTCTTTAGAAGAGCATATGACGGCCGTGGCCAGGGGGGCTTTTTATCAGGTTCGCCTGGTATGCCAGTTGCGGCCCTTTCTGGATTGGGACGCCCTGCGCATAGTCACTCATGCCCTTGTCACGTCCCGTCTGGACTACTGCAACGCTCTCTACATGGGGCTCCCTTTGAAGAGCACTCGGAGGCTCCAACTGGTCCAGAATGCGGCCGCGCGGGTGGTTATGGGCGTGACTCGTTGCGCCCATGTGACACCTCTCCTGTGTGAGCTCCACTGGCTCCCAGTGGTCTTCCGGGTGCAATTCAAGGTGTTGGTTACCACCTTTAAAGCGCTCCATGGCTTAGGACCCGGGTACTTGCAAGACCGATTTCTGCCACCAATAGCCTCCCACCGGCCAGTCCGCTCACACAGAGGGACTCCTTAGGGTGCCACCGGCCAAGCAATGTCGACTGGTGACACCCAGGGGGAGAGCCTTCTCTGTGGGAGCTCCTGCCCTTTGGAATGAACTGCCCCTGGAAGTACACAAGATCTCCGACCTCCGTGTGTTTCGCTGTGCCCTTAAGACCCTACTGTTTCGCCAGGCAGGGCTAACTATGTAATTATTTTAAATTAGGAGTTTTAAATTTTGGGGTTTTAATCCGGGGCGAAATTGTGTAATATTTTTAATAATTTTAAATTTTGATATTTGTATATTTTTTGTTTTAAAATGGCTGTACACCGCCCCGAGTCCTTCGGGAGAGGGGCGGTATAGAAATAAAATAATAATAATAATAATAATAATAATAATAATAATAATAATAATAATTATATACCACTTCATAGTGCTTTACAGCACTATTAACTTTACTTTAAAGTGTTCTGAGCACTTTACAGAGTCAGCATACTGCTCCCAACATATTGGGTCCTCATTTTATCAATCTTGGAAGGATGGAAGGCTGAGTCAACTTTGAGTCAGTCAGGAAGCAACCCAGAACTAAGGAGAAACTTCCTAACAGTGAGAACAATTAACCAGTGGAATGGCTTGCCTTCAGAAGTTGTGGGTGCTTCATCACTGAAGGCTTTTAAAAAGAGACCAGAGAGTCACTTTTTTGGAATGGTATAGGATCTCCTGATTGAGAAGAAGGTTGGATAGAAGCTCTCCAAGGTCTCCTCCAACTTTATTATTCTGTGTTCTGTAAGATCAAACTCCTGGCAATGGGCAGAGTTTAGCCTGCAAAACTGCATTCTAACCACTGCACCTCCTATTAGGATACAAATGTAGGAAATACAATTTATATACATATAATTCATTACAGGGGTGAAATGCTCCCAGTTCGGCAATCCGGTAATGATAGCAGCGGGTGGTTCATTATCGTGTTCTTAAACAAAATAGCTGCACACCCAGATACAGAACACAGCTGCTGATCCCAGGGACAGGACTCTGAAAATGTCAGAGAACCATTAGCAAAAATCCCTGCCCCCCCACCCCATGCCCAGCTGAGCCGCGTGATCATCAGAGGCCTTTTTTTTTACTTTTAAAAGCATTTTTTCTTCGGCCAAAAAAATGCTTTTAAAAGGAAAAAAAAAAGCCTCTGATGATCGTGCGGCTCAGCTGGGATCATCAGAGGCTTTTAAAAGCATTTTTTCTACAACTTCTTCAGCTGAAGAGGTTATAAAAAAAATGCTTTTAAAAGTAAAAAAAAAAAAAAGTTGGCCATGCCCACCCAGTCACATTATCCCCCCCCGCCCAAGCCAGGCACACAGAACTGGTAGTAACAAATTTTACATTTCACCACTGATTCATATATAACATTTTTTTCATGACTAAGGAGATTTTGCAGTTACATGCAGAGTAGAATGGTTTTATTTCTCTAAGAGATAAGTCAAGTTATGCATTTATACTGGGTCCCCCAATGGGTGCTTGAGTACTGTTTACAGAAAAAGATTGAATATTCACTGAAAACACAGCTTTTTTCTGGAAGTGTAGGTAACTGATGTATTAAGGCTGACAGAACATTTTTTCTCTGTCTGATAAATCTTCATGGTTGATAGTGCTGGGTAATTGGCTGAATCGGTCAAATAGATATGTATTGCTTTCAGTTGTTTCTCTTTAAAAAACATATATATTTTCTGTTCATACATTCCAAATCTCTTCATTATGTTTCTGGTTACTCCAAATATATTTTGCATGCTATTTCATATATATAAAATAATAAATCAAACTCTCATCGCGCCACTTCCTTCTAGACTATTCCAGACAGGCATTGATCTTGTCCAATGGATTTCAGAACTTATGGGAGAAAAGGAGATCTTGGAAAACAACTTTTGTCCTTCTTTATTTGCTTGACAGGAACATCCTGTAAGCAGAATTTGACAAATTTGGGGATTTGACCCGTCTCTATTGTGGTAGTTGATATGAATTGGGTTGTTGTTTTCTTTTAAGGATTACAGGAACACACAATTAAAAGCTGCCAGGAAAAAGACAAATCTCCTGCCTTGTCACCTCCCAGCACTCCAGAATAAAAGGTTTTGTTAGGATTGACATTTTATTTATTCTACTCCCTGCCATGTGTGTTCCTGCTGATGGTTCACAAGAAGATGCTTACTTACAATTGAATCGAAGGCATGTCTCATTTCAAATTGTTTGGATGGCTTTTGGGATCAAAATTCGGAGATGCTTGAGAAAGGGTGTGGATCATAAGGTTGAGCCTTACAGCTAATGGAAATTATTTGAAATAATAGCAATAGCACTTAGACACATACCGCTTCATAGTGCTTTACAGCCCTCTCTAAGTGGTTTACAGAGTCAGCACATTGCCCCCAACAATCTGGGTCCTCATTTTACCCACCTCAGAAGGATGGAAGGTTGAGTCAATATATTCTTAAGAATTTCTATGACAATAGCCCTAATCTGATATAAATAGTTAGTAAATGAGAACCTCAGAATTATGGAAAGAATTGTGGCAGACATAAAATGTTCACAAGGTTACTATGAATGAGCACATAATTCATTTTGAGAGCTCACCTAGGACTTCAGAAATGGATTGCTTCACTTTAGACTGAACCTCACATTGATGTGGTTCCTGAACTGTTCAAGCAGAACTTCATTCATTCCATTGCCTAACTTGGAAGAAACACAAATGGTGTCATTTACTTTGGAGTGTTTTTTTGGCTGAAGAGGGCAAAATTATCAGTCAAACCAAACCTTTCCAGGCTTTACAAATCCCATCAAAACTGATGAATAGACTTACAAATTACTTTTGAAAAAAAAATCTTTGATTTGAACAATTGCTTCTAGTTTTGTTTCCTTGGGACCAGAATACAATGAAATCCAGGATGACAATGTGGTAAATAACTAATACAAATTTTAGACAAATAAATTATACATAAAAGAGGGAATGATTTATAAGGGATAATAATAGCTTTTCCAAGAGTACAACTAATTGTCTGGGGGTCAGCAACACAATCAGACCATTTTTTAAAAGCAATTATTAGATACACTTATCCATGTCACATACAGAAAGGAAGAGCAAAGTTAGAATTGTCCAGGAAAGTTATATGATGTGAAACTCAGTATGAAGTGCTAGGTATACCAGGCTAGATACAGATTTTTCTTTTATGAATGCTACTTATTGAAGTATTCAAAAACATTTAATAATCACCCTGAGAAAAGGAGGACTGCGCCACTGCGGCTCTTCCTTATGTTATATGAGATCTATGTAGAGCAAGTAAAAATAAGAGGAATACAGTTCTGATTTTGAGTAGTTCTGCTCACTTGATCACTAGGTATATCCTGAAGAATGCTTGTCACTAAAAACCAATACCTTCACCCAGTGGTGGATTTCAATTTTCGTTTCTACCGGTTCTGTGGATGTGGCTTGGTGAGCATGGCAGGGGAAGGGTACTGTAAAATCTCCATTTCCTCCCGATCAGCTGGGAGGCAGGGAATAGATGGGGGTGGGGCCAGTCAGAATTTTTACTACTGAACTACTCAAAATTTCCGCTACCAGTTCTCCAGAACTGGTCAGAACCTGCTGAAACGCACCTATGCCAATGAGGCACCATTGTTCAGCCTCATTTTCTCTTTCTTCATCTGAAAAAGCAGCACCCCAAATCTCCAAAGATACAGATTAAGGCTGTATTGAGATTTTCTTCCTCTGCTGTATCTCTGCCTTCTGAGTCTGTCTCATTCCAGCACACATTTCTACAAGATAGACACAAAATTATTAGACCTGTTTGTCAACGTTCCAACTGACAAACCCAACCAAAGCAAGTACGTTCGAGGCCTTCCAATGTCTGAATGCAAAACTTTATTCAGTGCATCATTTCAAAATCGATGAAGGCAAAACCAGTTCTACCCAATTCCTATGCAAACCCACATAATTACAGTATAAATTTTTCCCTCCCCCTATTAGTGCAAGTCACATTGTCCAATTGAAAGTCATTGTATTGTTATGAGAAAAAGTCTCAGGTCTTGGCCAACACCTGCCAAAGTATCCTTGGCTCTCACAGCTCTGCCTCTTGAAGTCTGGAGACTGCATTCCATCTCACCCTTCGGTACTCTTCTTTGGCAAGTTGAAAAGCAATAATGGTTGCAGCAACATAAGCGTGTTTTGAGCTTGATACTGTTTGCTCAATAGAGGATTCTTATGTTACTTATGTTATATTCTTAAAAGTCATGAGAGATCAACACATCTGCCCATCTTATAATGCAGGAGATTACTATGAGATGAAGTGGCACTTTAGCTTCCTCATAACAGACACTCCATAGAAGCAAAAATTGGACTTTGAAAAAGCAGGATAGAAAAATGATTGAGGCTTTTGCACTTTGGTGTTGGAGAAGACTTCTGAGAATACAGCCAAGAATGCAAACTGATGGATCAACAAACAAATCAACCAGAGTTCTCACATGAGGCACAAATGACCAGGTTCAAATTATCCCACTTCAGACACATTATGCAAAGTCTTAACTCTCTGGAGAAGATTCAAATGCTGGGAAAGGTGAATTGAAGAAAAGGAAAAGATAGCCAACAGCAAGGTGGAGGGACTCATAGTGGTGATGAATGCACCATTCAAAGACCTGAGAGACCAGGTTAGACACAAATAGCCATTAGAAAAAAAATCTAGGTCATAACTAAAAGTTGAAAACTTAACCTACCTAATCTCTCCATCAACCAATAGTAGAATTTCATGGGTATATAAAAAAATAATAATTTAAAAACAGTTCTGGCATCTATCTTAGTGATATAAAAATATTTTCAATGATCACATTTAGATAATACTGGAAAACACTAAAGAATCAGGCAGGGAAAAAAATCACAAAAATAAAAAAAAATGAACTTTAGTTTTTAATGCATGAGTCAGCATTGAGTGTGAAAGTCTAATGTATGAATTTGATATGAAGCTTGTTTGCCTCTAATAACAAAGAAACTGGAGGCTGCATCTCCCTTTCTTCCTGTCTTTTGAATGTGACCAGGATTAGTTCAGCTCCTCTATTTGCTGAATTCTGAGACCTAAGTTAACCCTCCTTGCCTCTGGACAGGCCCATTGCAGTCTAAATAATAAAAAAAAGATATCACTTAACTGCTCACAAATACAACCCAAAGGCAGCCCTATGTAAGGGAATTGTAACATAAAGACATTCCAAAATCCAATCCTCATTTAGGAATTCTCCATTCCATATCCTAAACAGTAACTCTTCTGCCACTCCTGAAAGGCTGTTTTGCCTAAGAATAGAAATAACTCAGGTACACTGACAAGAGTCTATCTATCTTTCCCCAACTTTGCCAGCGAATCCCTAGGATTTCCTACCATGTAATCTTCAATTTCTGTAATCCTCAAAGCAAATATCTTTGCTTTTCCATTGTTCAGGATTTATCTTTTCTGTCAGGTAGGAACACAGCAACTCTTGTTGTTCTGTTGTTGTTGTCTTTTTCAGTGTTATGTTCTGTCATGATAAATGCCTAACTACTATATCTCCCTGATCACCCGGACCTTCAAGGGTTAACTAACCACATATCCCATAATCCCTGTAACCACTCCTTACCTCTTAGCCCCTCCTCCTGGGTACAAAAGGTCCGACCACATGGTCCACAGATGATTCCAGATGTATACCTGAAAGAGAAAGGTACAAGGTCTGTGACCTCCAGTACCAACAGATCAATAATAAAGCTACAGAAAAGAATTGGAGTCTGTCTTTAAGTTATTGGGCTAGATCCAGCTTTTAACAAAATGGTAGCAGAGGTCGGTTGCCCATAACTCCAGACAATGACTGAACCCAACACCTACTCTGAAGAAGCAAACAGAGCACAGACCAGAGCTCTTACCAAGAAGATGGCTGAGAAGCTTGCAACCAAAGCCACAGCCATGGAGGAGACAGAAGCTGGAAGCGAGCAGGACTCCAGCCTGGACTCACAATCAGATGAAGAGGGGCCATCCAAGGAAATCACCGCCCCGGAAGAAGAAACAGCACAGAAAATGAATAAATTCAAACTCTCCATCCTGAAACTGATGGAGGGAAGCAGCGACAAAGAAAACCTCATCGCGGACCTTCAAAGCCTCTTCGAGCAACAAGAAGCAGCGATTGAGGCCCCAAAGACCACCGAGAAAGAAAAGCCAGCAAAAAAGGGTAAGCCACCCCAACCCGATGATCCTGAGCCGGCAGAATCCATTTCCGCGCCCCCTTCCCGGCGGCCATCTTGGGACGAGCACCAGCCAATGGGAAGCCAGGATTTGAATCCCTTGGCGCGAAAATGCCCGAACCCCGAAACAGACGAGGGGGACTCAGAAAGCGACTACGAAGAGCCCGACTCTGAAAGCGACCACGAAGAGATCACAATAACAAAAAGAAAAACGCCTACCGATCTCGAATTGCAAAAGGCAATCGAGACCATCACCGCTGCCCTAGGCTCTGCTTTCGAGCCTCCTGCGGCACTCAATAAATCAAAGAAAAATCCTGGAAAGCACAAGAAGGCCAGGACAACCAACAAAGACCAGGCAACCGAGTCACAGCCAACTAAAAACACCGCACACATCAACAACCGGCACAAAAGACCGCCCACCTGCAGGAAGAATCAACCGCAGAACTCGAACTCACCACCCGCTACACCGACAACGCGAGGCCCGAGGGAGAAGAGAAGAACCGGCTACTCACCAACGCCACGACATCCATCAGGCCAGTCCACGCGACCAGGGACCAGCGACCACGAGGGAGGATCTGCCGCCGCCGCCGCCATTACCGCCGAGCCGCTGGGTGCAGGGAATCCTCAACCTACGACCTCCGCTGCTGCCGCACCGCCGACCCGCGAAAGTCCTCGACTTGCGACCGTGTCGCCCCCTCACCTTCTGCCCTTCTTCGCCGGGGATCCGGCCATCCAGCAGTGGTGTCCACCTTCAGGAGGAATCTTCGGACCCACCGGGGGCGGGTCCAGCCTCCCACCGACAGGCCTAGGCCTAGGCCTGGGAGCTCCAGCAACAGGAACCTCACCCGATGGACTCCAGCGTGGAATGAGTTTCGCGCATGCCCAGTACCTGCCTGTAACAAGAGAAGCAAGTTACATAGATCCAAGCAAGTACAGAATGGCCACAGACATCCCAAAGCCTTATTGTGAGTTTAATCACATTTTGGACCATGGACAGCTCCCCCCAGTAAGTAACCTTACTAATATTTCTGGGGCAAATCATGCCAATTTGCCAAAATTGCAGTTAGATGGGGGTAATATTATAGAATGGAGCCAACAATTAAGAGTTGCTCTCATGAGAGAGAATGCACTGTTCCTAGCTAACAGACCTCCCCAAAAGCCCTGGTCACTGGAAATTGACTGCATTCATCACAGGGCATTTTGCATCATGTTAACCTCCATTCCATCTGCTATGTATCCATCTATTGAGGACAATCTAACTGTTTATGATATTATGCAAAAACTATGTAACCTGTTTTATAGCCAAAGCAGAGCCACCACCACTAGACTATCTAGGGAGTTCCACTCCACCAAGCATAAGGCAGGGGTCCCCATGAGTGAGCACATCTTAAAGATGAATGCTGCAAGGGCAGAGCTCATGCAGAGGGGGGAAATCATCACTGAAGAGAGCATGATAAGCATAATCATAAACTCTCTTGATAGCAGCTGGGACAGCTTCATGACCCAACTAAATAGCCTCAGCTTGCAATACCTCACACTAGGCGCACTGACCAGTCAGCTCGTTGCAGAGGACACTCTGAGGAGGGAACGCCAACTAGCCAAAGGGGACCCTAGACCCACAAAGAGGGTGGATTTCCACGATAGGGCCAGGGATACCTCAGAATGTTATTCTTGTGGATCAAGGAACCACTTAAAGAAGGATTGCCCCAGGAACCATAGGGATAGGGGACAGCACGACAGTAGAGGGGGAAGGTCACCTGAACGCAAAGGAAAGAGGGCGAGGGTGGTCACCCAACCCCAGGAAACACCACGAGCGCAGAGACCACTCCAGGGACAGTAACTCTGGCTCCATGTACGGGATCAGGCACGATGACCCAAATGACAAACATAAGATAGAGAGAAACTCATGGCTTCTAGATTCAGGGGCCACAAGTCACACTACCTGTAACCCAGAGCTGCTAGACTCACTCACAGAAATAGACTCAGAAATAAAGGTGGCAAACCAAAGCAAGGTCAAAGTAGTGGGGAAAGGAAACGTACACATCACACAGGTAGGGGACTTAAAAGGAGTACTGTACGTACCAGAGATTCCTCACAACGTGCTAGCCATCACAAAGCTGACACGAGACACAAATATAGAAATAAAATTTAAAGATGGAAAGGCACACTTGATCAAGCAAGGGAAAGAGATAGGAAAGGTAACCATACACGAGGGACTTCCCTACTTCACACCCAACGCAAGGGAGGAAGAAGGCATTGATACCAGCACAAACCACAAGGTAGATAAGTATCCAGAAACAGAGGGGGTGCAGCAGGAGGCAGGATGTAGCCATGAGAAGACAAACAAGTCTGTATCTATCGGCAAGCCATTGCATGATAACTGCGCCCACCTCCTCCACAGGAGACTGGGACACATAAGCTTCCCCATTGTAAAGAAAATGACGGAACGTACCGAGGGTCTCAAAGTAAAGAACTGCGAAAACTACTTGGAGTGTTCAGTTTGTAAGCATTCTAAGATCAAGGTTAAGGCCATCCCCAGGGGATCCAAACGAACCACGGAATACCCCTTCCAATTGGTGCATATGGACTTGGTAGGGCCAATGAAACCCTCTGTAGGACATAGGAAGCGATTCTTCCTCACGATTGTGGATGACTACACCAGATACGGGTATGTCTACTCCCTCAGACACAAAAACGAAGTGTTCCAAAGGTTTAAGGAATTCCACAGAAGAGTAGATATGCAACACAACATGAGAATAAGGCAGATAATGACTGATAGGGGCTCAGAGTTCATGGCCAAAGAATTCACAAGGTGGCTGAGGGAGCAGGGCATAGCGCATTACAGCTCTTCACCTTTCTCCCCCTTTCAAAATGGAGTCTCAGAGAGAAAAAACGGGATGTTGCAAACCATGATGAGATGCGCCCTGGAGGATGCTGGGATGGGGCAGCATTTCTGGTCAGAGGCATTACACTACGCTAATTACACCCTGAATAGACTGTGGTCAAGCTCTATCAATAAGACACCATACGAGATGCTATACAACAGAAAGCCCAACATTGCACACTTACACATATTCGGCGCCCCAGCTGATGTCCACATTCCCAGACAGCTAAGAAGAAAAGGGGAGAAATTATCAAAAAGGTTGAGGTTCGTGGGTTATGAACCGGGCACAAAGGGCTACAGATTTGTCGACAACAATAACCGTTTTGTGGTTTCCAGATCAGCCAGTTTCCACGAAAACGCAAACTGGTCGAGGGTACACTCCAATGACATCCCAACCAATAGGGTCACGTTCGAGCATGACCAAGGGGAAAGGGAGGTCAGAGAGGTCACAGGGCACAAAGCCAACCATCGCAAGGCAAGCGTCAAAGGTTGGAAAGAAGGGCACCCTTCACTGAAGATAGATGACCTGACGGACAAAGAGGCAGACAACATGCAGGAAACCGAGCCAACCCCCAGCAGGCCAATCAGAGAAACCAGAAACAAGCTACCAAAGAAGTTAGAGGACTACGTTATGACCATCCACAACACCCATTTCACGCCCAGCTCATATGAAGACATCCTCGGGCTCCCCCAGGAAGAGAAAGAAAAATGGATGTCTGCCATGGAGAAGGAGATGGAAAGCCTAAGGAACCTCCAGGTATACTCACCTGCCCAAGTTCCAGAGGACAAAAAACCAATAGGAACCAAATGGGTGTTCAGGGTTAAGACATTAGAGGACAACAAGGTCCTATACAAGGCAAGACTAGTCGCGCAGGGTTTCGCCCAAAGATACCCCGAAGACTATACAGACACCTACTCGCCAACCGTCAGGGCGGAGAGCGTCAAAAGCGCCCTGGTGGTGGCCACCATCCTGGGCTTGGAGGTCTTCCAATTCGACGTACAAACAGCGTACTTGCACGCCGAGCTGGATAAAGAAATATACGTCAAAGCGCCGCCTGGGTACAACAAAGGCGAGAACCAAACCTGGCTGCTGAACAAAAGCCTGTACGGGCTCAAGCAGTCAGGCAAAAGGTGGTATGACTGCCTAGCCAAGGCCCTCAGATCCATGGGCTTCGAGGCCACCTCAGCCGACAAATGCTTCTTTACGAGGAGAGAAAACAACACATTCGAAGGTGTGCTCGTTTACGTGGACGACATCTTCTACAACAGCAAACACAAGGACAGATGTGACAAGTTCGCCACTGACCTGGGTAGCCACTTCTCCCTAAAGTCATTTGGAAAGATTGACAGATACCTAGGGGTCCAAGTGATAAAAACCAACAAGGGTTTCCGCCTCTCCCAGAGAGAAAAGATCATCGAGCTGCTGTCCAAATGCAACATGTCCGAAGCAAAACCCAGCGAGACCCCCATGCAACCTGAGTTCCTGAAGACCATGTATGAGGAATCTGAACCTTTCACAGACAACAAATTGTATAGATCAACGATAGGGTCACTGCTGTACATATCCAACTGGACCAGGCCTGACATCGCCTTAGCCGTCAATCTGCTGTCCAGGCATGTAAGCAAACCCACGATAACACACTGGAACGCCATCAAAAGACTACTTAGATACTTAAAATTCAGTGCGGATGCCCTACTCTGCCTAGAACCAGAAACATCCGAGAAACCAAAGCTAACCTGCTATGCTGACGCTGACTGGGCTGGGGACATAGAGTGCAGAAAAAGCACCTCAGGCTACGTGCTACTACTCAACAATTGCCCCATCCATTGGTACACTGGAAAGCAAAAACTGGTGGCCACATCAACTACGGAAGCAGAATTTGTTTGCCTATCCAAGGCCGCAAACAATTTAGTATGGTTCGATGACCTGCTCTGCGACATCTGGGCTGAACCCTCATATCCAATAGTTATCCACGAAGACAACAAGGCAGCAATAGAGATCTCTAGGGCCGATGCCATAGGTCAGCGTTCTAGGCACATTGACATTAAATACAAACACGTCAGGCAGTTTTCAGAGATAGGTTTCATTAGGGCAGTACACTGTGACACAGAGGAGCAAACAGCAGATATTCTCACTAAACCCCTACCACATAAACAACATGCTTACCTCATGTCAAAAATGCGTGTTTGCTTGTAATTCATGCCTGTACCTGTGTATTCTCTGTATGTATGCAAACACCGCCCCAGGTACCCAGTTAGGCATTTAGAGGGGGTTTTGTCATGATAAATGCCTAACTACTATATCTCCCTGATCACCCGGACCTTCAAGGGTTAACTAACCACATATCCCATAATCCCTGTAACCACTCCTTACCTCTTAGCCCCTCCTCCTTGGTACAAAAGGTCCGACCACATGGTCCACAGATGATTCCAGATGTATACCTGAAAGAGAAAGGTACAAGGTCTGTGACCTCCAGTACCAACAGATCAATAATAAAGCTACAGAAAAGAATTGCAGTCTGTCTTTAAGTTATTGGGCTAGATCCAGCTTTTAACATGTTCTGTATTTCTGAACTTCCCATGACACATTTATTATTATTATTATTTAAAAAATATTGATATTATTAGGAAGAATGTTGCAGAATATTGACAAAGCTAGGATTATTAAAATTTTTGCCTTCCGTGTTCTGACTATTCAAATGCTAATTTACTACTCAATTAACTAAGAACAATTATGTGGATCTGACTCATATATTCTTAGCAGAATAGACTACTGTATTTACTGTGCTGAAATTATTCTTCCATTTCCCCATATTTTATTTCTCTTAAAACAAGAATATTTTTTGCGGGTTCATTTCTTCTTTTCTCTCAGTATAGTTTTAAATTTCTTTCACATTTTCCTGTTTCTTTAACTTTATTTTGTTGTTATGTTATGTTTGTTATGTTATGTTATGTTATGTTATGTTATGTTATGCTATGCTATGCTATGCTATGCTATGCTATGCTATGCTATGCTATGCTTATTATATTATATTATATTATATTATATTATATTATATTATATTATATTATATTATATTATATTATATTATATTATATTATATTATATTATCTGTTTCATTCTACAGCCTTCCTGTTTGTCTTTTCTTCCTGATCTGAAAAATCTACATCAGAAGAATTCCCTCCTGATATCTTCTCCTGGGTTTCAATTAAAATACAAAAATGCAGGAAATCATTTTCTGCTGGAAATTGCTAGAGAGAGGATTGGTATGAGTCTCCTGCCATCCATTGTACAATCAGCAGCCTCTTCACTAAGGTAAAAAAAATCTTCCTCTGAACTCCATCCTGATAATGTCATTGTAAATATTCCCCCTTTAGGAAAACAAAACAAAACAAAACAAAGTAACTTGATCAAAACTGAATTAAATGGAATAAGAAAGATTAAGAGCAGAATTTCATTTGGACGTTCTAGAACCTTTTTGTTGAATTTTATATGGGAATCATTGTCTTTAACTTGTTGTGTTACTATATTAATAGAGTTTTTTTTTTAAAAAAAAAAAACACAATTAAGCCATACTCCATACAGTGTGATTTTCTATCATATAAATTTGAGCTAGCAACCTTGGGTTAAACGTAGCTAAAGTCAGGCAGTCTTAGAATAGAAATAGAATAACAGTGTTGGAAGGGACCTAGTCCAACCCCCTGCCCAGGCAGGAAACCCTACATCACTTCAGACAAATGGTTATCCAACATCTTCTTAAAAATTTCCAGTGTTGGGGCATTCACAACTTCTGTAGGCAAGTTGTTCCACTTATTAATTGTTCTAACTGTCAGGAAATTTCTCCTTAGTTCTAAATTGCTTCTCTCCTTTCTTAGTTTCCACCCATTGCTTCTTGTTTTACCCTCAGGTGCTTTGATAAATAAATTCTCTTAATAAACTGTTAATAAAGTCTCTTAATAAACATAGCTATATGTCTCTTAATAAACGTAGCTATACATTAGTTAGATAAGTAAACTTATTTATATTAAAGCCATTGCAACATTTCTGGAGCCAACAAAACGATCTCCAGAGAATTTTGTTTAAGAAATTCTAGTTTTGCCCAATTTTCAGGGAGAAGAACATTTCTGATTAATGCCATTCCATCCTCCTTGGAGATTACACCAGATGAAATACTTTGGAGATCCCACAAGGGAGATGTTTAATATAAAAATGGGGTGAAGGTGACAATAGAAGTTATGCTTGCCTTGCTTCTTCTTCCCTTTCCATCACCCTACTTGGTCACAGGAATGAAATGACATGATGCGAATTGGCAAAAGAGGAAATTGCATCACTCATGCCTCATTGTGCTGCTTTGTGCATGAAAGGCTGATTGATAAGGATTCAGATTCTACAGGCTTTACAGTCTCCAAATTCATTTGTGAGAATGTCTCTATTTCCCAAGAGGTCAAAACAATTGGTTACTCCTGGTTACTCAGGCAAGAGAGCAACTGTGACTTAATTGAAACCTGTTGTCACGAAGCAATGGGAAATTCACTATCTATTCCTGTTTTGGAGATGCAACCACCATGTCAGTGGCACAGCAGTGGTCAGTAGGGAATACATTTTTAACTGGCAACCATTTCTTCTCTTTTGTGTTGCTTGCAGAGGAAGAGCTGTAGGGAAGATTTATATTAGAAATGGAAGAGTAATGATACATCTTCCAGCCAGATGAACAGTCCACTGAATTCACTGCAATTTACTTTTCGGTGAATGTATTTAGGACTCCACAGATAAGTCAATTCCATGAAGTGCAAGGGCCTGATTGTAGCATTCATTACGATCATGTGCTATTAAGTTGGTGTTGATTCTTAGATAGTTTCTCCATGAGATTGTAGCCTTACTATCTCATTAAACTTTCAAAATACCTCTTCTTAATGTCCTTAATTTCTATCTATAATGTCTTTACAAATAATCTGAAAAGAAGATCATAGATGATTTAAACATAATAAAAAAGCAACACAAAACAAAAAGTGTTGAAATATAACCAAAAGACATAAACTTGATTCTGCACATTATTGATGAAATTGCAAGCATCCTTGTATTGTAAAATAATATTCTGATACTGCAATACAACAGATATCATAAAGCACAAATTATGATTATGGAAAAAATAAATGGAACTTGGACTTTGAAAAAAAAAGTAATATTTAGATAACTTAAAGTTAAGGCACAATTAAGTGACATCTTTGCTGTCCCAGATCAAGGATCCAAGAAACATTTTTTCCATTGTATCCAGTAATATCCATTTTGAATCTGTGTGTATGAGAGAGAGAGAGAGAGAGAGAGAGAGAGAGAGAGAGAGAGAGGGAGGGAGAGGGAGAGAGGGAGGGAGGGAGGGAGGGAAAGAAAGAGAAGCTTGAAGCTTGTTTACTGTTTGTTCAGTGACTGAAGTTACAACAGGACCTTGTTCCCATCATAGTGTATCCATATTACATTATCATGATTTTGGCACGTGGCAATTGATAATTAGCACACACTTAAACTAATAATAGCTTCCTATGATCACATATTTACCATTTGTCTTATCTTGTTCATCAATTGCTTTCCATGTCCAATTTTAGATGTTCACTTACATGTCTTAATTCGAGTTAGCTCCAGGAAGGCCTATCTCTTACTCTCCTGTTCTCACATCTTCAGTGAAATATCTTTTTCAGGTCCTGCTATGGAGATGACTAATCATTTTTTTTTTCATGATTGGGATTTTTTGAGGATCAAAAAAATTACCACTGTAACTGAGTCAATTTCCTTCCTTAAATGCAATTTTAAGTTTTTTTATTCATTTTGGAGCATTTTTTGTTTGCCACTGTTTTTAGTTTGTTTGCTTGTTAGATTCCATCCTATCTTTTGTTTAAAAACTGAAAGTGATATCAATCACATTTCTTCCCCTCCTTTTTCTGCCACAAAAGCCACCTTGTGAAATAGGCTGCATTGACATTGACTGGTTCCAAATTACCCACCTTATTAATATATAAAATACATTTTAATGGAGAGGAGAGGAGAGGAGAGAGAGGAGAGGAGGGAAGGCCTTTTTATAATTAATTCAAGCTACATTGAAGGTGATCTTCCCATGCAGTTTTCCAAAATCATCTTGTCGACTAGCCACCGTTCTTTTCTTCCCCTGCTGTTTGGGTGGTTGCTTTTCTGTTCAGGTGGAAATCAAATCAGAACAAACCTAGTTTGTTTTCAGTTGTTGAATGCTGTTGGGCTGCATCAGCTACAAGACCAATTAGCAATTTGAAAGTTGTTGATCGGCTGGTAAATTTGCCTGCTATTACCTCTTTTGCAGTATCTTTATAAGATCTTCAATTTCATCTCCTTGTAATATGTTAAACTGCTTGGCAATGAGTGAGTGTAGACCAGTCAGTTGTTTCAACCAAAAACCTCACTGTTCATCTCTACCTTTCTTTATTTGCCCTTTTCTCTACCTCTTCTGCTGTATTATAAGGTGTTTTTTTTTTCATTTCAGCTTTTTTATTTTATCCATCTTGTTTATCAAAACTGCATTTTTGTTTGTATTTCTTTGGGTTGTCCCATAGCTGCAACCAGAGCTGCATTGTTTTGTTTTTTCCTTTGTCTGGATTCACTACAGTTTCTCCATCAATAGGTGAAAATGTTTCTGCTTTGGCTGAAATTGCAGATTCTGCTTATAGTGAGCTTTGTATCTGCTGATCTTGGCTATAGCTGTTTTTTGCTGCTTGATTATCTCTAGTGCTTCTTACCATCTTAAAGCCCATTTGTCTTTGAAACAGTGAAAGCTGAAGAATGCCTTTAATTCATTCAGGGAACAGTAGCTTGGGGTACCAGAAAGCTTAAAGCAAATCAAAAGTTGTGAATGAAATAAGTGGCAGTAGGTTTATGAAATGGACCTTGATCAGAGAGCTGATCATCAGATGGATTTTCCCTCAGCTCTTATTATATTACATATATACATAAACTAGTAGAAAAGTATAGAAATGTTCAAAAGACAACAGTGAATCAAAGAGGTAGGCAATATTCACTCTGATGACTGCCCCCAAAACACTTGAAGGATTGAATTTAGCTGAACATCCAAGTTTAAATTTAAAAGAATAACACTGTAATTACTATTTAAATTCAATCTAAACCAGTTGGGATCAAGGAGAAAATTCAATGCTTCAACTAGCTTGCATCATAAATATGACCACTTCCCTACTTGACTGCACATCCCCATTTCAACCATGAAAGAGATGTAAAAAGGGGCTGTATTGCTTTATGCATCATCTGTTCCTGTGAGGTTATGGAAGCTGTCAAATACATTGATATGTAAATGCAAATATAGGTGATTTAAAGGTGTAATTGAGTGTGAGAAATCCTCAAGAGTCCTATGATTTTATTCAAGCTCCAGCTGGGGTTGATTAGAACAACTGCATATAAGAGGAAGAGAAATTGGCACCAGAAACAGACGATTGATGTTGAAACCAGTCTTATTTAGTCCTGAAATTAATAACATTTAAGTATCCAAGTCCAAATAAAAGAAAATGGATTGACTTCTCAGAATGTAAAAGTGTCTTTACTTTTTAATATACCGCAATGATTTGTTAAAGCTTAACTGATCTCCAGGGCATGCAGTTGTGGACACATGTACCATAAAATTCGACATCAACATGTTCAAAAAGGGGTTGTTAAGAAGACTAATGAGAGGATTTTTCATTAGGACAGGAAAATTTGGCATAAAGTACAGTCCTCTAATGGTGGAAAATACCAAGCACTTTGCAGAACTTCCAGCTCTGTTGACTTTTCTAGCATTTGAATGGCTTATTCCTTTAAAGCAGGGATGTCAAACTGATGGCCCATGGGCCGGATGTGTCATGTGCAGGCCACGCCCACCCTAGCTCCGCCAAGGGAAAAAAGGTCGTGATACATCATGCGATGGCAACATGACGCCATGAGTTTGTCACCCGTGCTTTAAAGTATTTTATGTCAAATTAGCTTTAACAAAAATATTGGTTTCGGACTGGGACAAAAGATTGTTTTTTAATGATAGCAACTTATTTAATATTTTAAGTATGATCGGACCAAGATCAGTAGGAAACTGTGATCCTGTTTTGATACTGCCTACATTTTTGTAATGATGCTTATCTCTGCTGACATTAATTCCATATTCAGGTAATTTTTAACATGAGTATAGACTCTTATATACATTTTTTAAAAATAGGCCTACTGATTTGCTGCAAGTGGATATTTCAATTTCACACTCGGCAAATCATTTGCTGATATTAACCTTCATTGTATTACTGAGTTTTGTGCTTAATTGAATTGTTGATTTTACTTAAAATACAGCATCTATTATCCAAGTATTTTAGGTGCCTCTGAAGTTGCTAAAGTATCCGGATCTTATTCTTGCAACTATATACATATTAATTATATATACGGCTAAGGAAATGATTTGAGTAAATTACAGTATATTCAAAATGTAACCTCTCAAAATCTTTAAAATACTGGTACACAAAAGTGGTTAAGAGCATCTTGGAATTCTATCTTGAGTTTGATGAACCCCTGGCAGTATTTCAAATGGAAGTAGGGCATCTATTAAGACAAGGAAGGGAACTTCGTCTCTATTTTTCCTTTTAAATGTATATCTCTATGCATGCATAGAAACAGAGGAGCCAAGCATAACAAATAAGGAAACAGTTGCTTCAATCTATTCTTAGCTACAGGTTATCTACACTTTCACAAAGACATTCCTCCATAAGTAGAGCTTTGAAGGTATACATTAAATCACGATGGAATATAAATTAAATAACAAGGAAAGAACTAATATTAAACAATGATTTGTGCTGATTGCAAGAAATCTCAAATCAGTTCACGTTGTTGTGCAATACAACTGAAGGGACACATTTTTAAGACTACGGGGCAGTTGGGCTGCTGCAGCATGTTTTCTTTGCCGCTTCCTTCTTTAGAAGGCTTTCTACTCTGTAGGCATCAAAGAACCTAGGCAGAGTCTGTTTTGTATGAACAAATGACTCCTTGGATGTTTTGAGCTGCCCGTCTGGTGAGAAGTACTAACCATTTTAAATGAAAATATACATAATATCCAGTAAGAAGGCTGGCTTCGCAAAAGGATTTCTGTAGGATTTGTTGCCCATAAGTGGTCATAAACACTAAGGGAAGGACACCAAAGGTTTCCTAAATGGGCCCCATCAGAGTGAGAGTATTTTATTTCTTTTCTTGGCAATAAAATTCCATGAAAGTGGCCAAATATTCTAATTTTTGTATCATTAAAACAATCCATTCTTGGAAATGTGAATAAATCCCTCTGACTTTACATCCCTTGTTGCATACAAACAAGATAATTTTCTCCTTTTATTTCTTTTTCTCTAAGTAGAAATAATTAAAGTTATAGGCTAGAAAATTTAAACTGAGACAGAAAAAGAGATGGGAAATGGGCTAGGGGTGAATAACTCAGTAGGGAAGATAATATTGCCTGGTTCTTTTCTGCAGTAGCACATTCTGTACTCTGTACTGCAAGATCTTTATTCCTTTTAAGGTGTTTCCTGTCAAAGTTATAATGCTTGTCTTTATTGCTCTGCTGCAAAAGGCATTTGGAGTTTTCTTCCACCCCTCCTTCCATAAATATTCAGACTTAAGCACCAGTTATTATGGATTGACCACTATTGTCAATAAAACACTATTGACAACACCACCTCAAGAAGACTGTTTTAAGTCCTTCAGGATAAATTAGATGGACACTTAAAAATAACTTGAAAATAAACTATACAAAAATAACTGTATTCCCATTTTCTTCCTTCCTTTAAAATGATGTTGTAATTGGAAACTTTGTTGAAAATCTTTTCCATTTTGACAAATAAGAAAAGCTCTTTTTTCCTTATCTGAACCATATGTAATGTGCATGCCATTGCTTTTTTTTTTTCCAATCTAAACTTCTGAATAAATGGTTGTTATTTTCAATCCAAAACAATTGCTTACAGAAATGAAGAACAAATTCTTAGCAATTTCTTCCTGGGTATTTCTGTCTAAATGTGGGCATGGATTTAGTGTTGTTTTTTGTTGGGCAGCTGCCAAGTTGTTCTTGACAGAATCCCCCTTCCTCCAGTGAATTATCTCCAGGTTTTGAAATCCTTATGGGGCTGGAAAATGTCATTTGTGACATAAAACACACACACTATGTGTGATCCAGGAGTTATGGTCATTATCCATACATGCAGTGATTTGTACTTGATGCAAATCCTTAAAAAAAAGTCCTTGTGTTACACTTGATGGGAGGGTCATGACACATACAAATAAATCCATGTCATTTTTAATGGGTCAATGAGAAATCCTGTCATCTATTGGCGCTTGACAAATTTCCAAATTCTTAATTTACAACTGCATTCACAGATAAGTCTTAAAAATAAAGATAAGTCTTAAAAATGGTTTTTCAAAAGGCATCTGAACTTTGTTTTTTCTTTGAGGAAGATGTTTCACTTCTCATCCAAGAAGCTCGTTCAGTTCTGACTGAACTGAAGAAGCTTCTTGGATGAGAAGCAAAACATCTATGATTCAATGAGGACTTCCACAAAGTCCAGTTGCCCTTTGAAAAAGCACCTATGAGACAACCATGACCTGGATGACTGAGAATATCCATAGATATCTACAGATAAGGTTTCTACAAATTTACATATCTAACATCCCTTTATTTAAAGGGTTTTTTATACTTTCATAGCTGTATTTATCTGACAAGGCTAATGTGATATTTAGATACAACAATCAGCCATTAGCCTGTCAGTGACCTCATAAGTGTTTTTAAAAAGGAAAAAAAAACTTTGAATGGATTACTTTTTGCTATTCTTCAGGCTGCCGGATGGCATGAGAGTGGGCTTTTCAGAATGAAATTTCTATCAGCCTTCTCTGATTAAAAAGGTATAAAAACTTCTTGAGGACTATGTGACAAAGATTAATTGCTCTTTCAAGTCATACTAGTTATCATTATGCTATTAATTACTTTAATGTTGTATTCATTTAGATTGGAAATATGATACAGTAAGGTTTAATTAAAAAAATCAATAACTCATTAACAAGTTATTGCTTTACCTTACATGGTTTTTCAAATTAATTCCCTTTTGTTTTTAAAAGGAACAGCTTTGATTCCAAAGGCAAGATGGAAGCTATAGAATTATTCTTATTATTACTAAAATGATCGCTTGTTTGAAGTTTCAGGGGTGTAGAATTAATTGAGTGACTAAATTGCAGCTTACAAGACTGCTGGGAATGCTGGCTTCAGCAGTTCTATAATTACCAAGTGTCAACTCGCAAAACTCATCCCACAGAGACCATGGAAGGACCCTCAGATTTCCATTTGGGTCCAGTGTGATATATGGTTGTATAAAATGTGTACAGTAGAGAAATTTAATTTGCTTGGCACTATTTTAAAAAAAGAAAACACATAAATGGATGAAAGTCTGTAGAGATTCTCAGTTATCCAGGTCATGGTTGTCCCTTCTTTCCATTCCCCACTATCCTGTCAGAGCTGAAGAAGCTTCTTGGATGAGAAGTGAAACGTCTTCAAAAGAAAGAACAAGAAAGTCCAGTTGCCTCCTGAAAAAGCATCTTTGGGACATAAATGGATATGGGCCAAATGAAATATGCTTCTCTTGTTTTTCAATTATGAACACATTCGGGAGTTTATGGCATCATGACAAACAGAATATTTTCAGACACTTGATTATATGAAAGGAAGCCCAACTTCCATGAAATAAGTGCAGGGGTTTTGCAGTTAGACTTTTTTAAATTACAATTCTAATCTATTTGGGGGAAAGTCTTGTATTTTTTTTTTCAAAATTATTTTGGAAATTATTAGATTATGTTTGCTGGAATAGTTGCTTTTTCTTCGGGAATAAATTCTATCGAATTCCAGACTGCTTTACTTGGAGATACATTTTCCATCTTGCAGTGCACACAGAGGTTCAATGGGAAGGGAAGGAGACTCATGAAGCCATGAAACCCAGTGATTATGTTATTGGCACAGTGCCATCATCTGCTTTATGGATCTTCAGGAAGGTGCTAGTATCGCCATTGCTGCAAACATTGCAGAGGAACCTGATGGTATAAAAGCTGGGAATCAATCACTAAAGGGAAGCTTTACTATATTATTGTGCCACTCCTCTCTCTTTCCTATACTTTCTCGAGTATTTTATGGGGATGTCTTTTCTGCAAACATAGTCTTCTCTTTTTACAGGACTCCACAACACTGAATCTTGCAGAAAGCTATCCAGTTTATTTGGGTTCCTTTATTGAATCATTGCTTGGAATCTGACTGAACCTACTGTGTATCTCTACTTTATACAGTAGTTATGAAAAAAATAGAACGGTTGCTATAAACTATAATTCACAAAATGTATCCCAAGTCCTGATATGATCAATTTTGTTCCCCAGTATAAATTGCTGTATGTGAAAGAAATAATACATAGAATAATTATCTCAGGACAGAGGTTACATTGTCCACATATTATGAAAGGGGCGACAGATTTGACACCCAACTGCATTTATCCTGGCAATCTCATATTTCTCATGATATCTAGTTGTGTCCTCAAAAGAGACAAATCAATGATCAGTAATTCTCTAAAAACTCAGGATGAATCACTAAGGCTGACAAGTTTCCTATAGAAGCAAGCACAGTTGTAGTCTAGGGAAGACCTTGCAAACTAGATTCTAGCTTAATTGAGAATACAATTCATTCTGCATTTTCTTGTCCAGCAAAGTATTTTCAGTGCAGGAAAGGTCATTGTGATTACATTGACAAATACTCCTAATCATACTAATATGAAAACTGAACACTACATAAAATGGGACACTCTTTTTACCTCCTGTCCTTTTCTGTATGAAGAGCAATACCTATTTGCCACATTCCAGATGAAGTGACTGTCTATTCATATTTCATTCGCAATGAGATGACTTGTGGGTGACAGATCTCATTACATTATGTATCAAAACCCATCAGAAATTAATGTAAGTTTGGATTAAAACCTATTATGCCACACTCAGGGATACTTCAGAAAAGTAAATTTCACTCGTTTATGTCTCCTCTTATCTTATAAACTGAATCTAATGCATATATATATCAATACAAGTCAAATCAAATCATATTTGCCATAATTGTCAAAACCATCAACTGGAAACCATATCCTTGGAATTCATTTTTTAAAAAATGAGTTGGCACTCTTAGGAAAAAGAATTTCAAAATGCCTATTATAGGAGAAGAAAATCTCTTCTTTATTATCCCTCCCTCCACACTGTTATTTCACCTTCCTCACTGATTTACCTGCTATTACTAAATAATAGATTATTTTTTACCATCATGGGTTGAAAAAGTACATTTTCAGGCTAACATGTAATGGAAGCCATAAAGCAATACAACTTACTATGATATGTAAAATCAGCTCCCTACTTTATTTTATGAAAGTTAATTTGTTATTCTCTACTATTCTTTCTGAGTGCTTCATGGTACTACTGGTTGGAATGGAGGCATAGAGGAATTGTGTGGAGTAATTTTGAAAGTATGGAATAATATCTAGAGATTGGATTGGATTTGACTAAAATCTGATAATAAAACAGAGTAGAATAAATAAAGATAATAAATCAGAGTAGAAACAGAGTAGAACGGAACAGACAGATAATCGAAACTATTGTATACCACTTCCAGGTCCCCTCAAATTCTGATTCTGATCTGTTTCTGAAGTTTCATTATTTTCTGAGGGTAATGTCATCAAAGAAGAAGAAATGGGGATAGGGTAGGAGGTGTTTAGTTGAGTAGTTAAGATGGGAAGGCTCCCTTAAAAAGCAGGAAGCAGGAATTGGTCCCAGCAAAACCTCTTTTATTTACACGACTGTGAATTACTTTCATTCACAATCAGCAAGGTTTGTCCGAACAGTTTTTCAAAGGAATATTTCTCAACACAACTTACCTCATTTGGAAAGCTGCCACATAACTTGTTTCCAAACACAAAGTAAGGCAAAACTTGGCACAGAGTCTCTTACAGTCACGAACAGAAGTTTCCACTCTTGAAACTACCGAACATACGAATTGTTTCCTGCAAAAGCCCCCTCCCCAGTCACTCCTCTTTTGTTTTCTATGGGAGGGGCCAATCATCTCCAAGGTGTGGCTTTACTCCCAAGTTGACCCTGCTTTCTGAGTTGTTCTTGTCTTCTGGCAGCTCTGAGCATGCACACACTGGGAATGGGCTCTAGTTTTTTCTCTGCATCGCTGCTGTCTATCTCCCTCTCTGCCTCCGACACAGAGCCCTCGTCCAAGATTTGTTTAGCCCCCAGGACGGGTCCATGTTCCTCCCCAACTTCCTCACTGTCTGACTCTGCTGCCAGCTCCACTGGCCACCGGCAGGCCACAACAGAAGGCAAGTATTGGGTCCATTGATAACTAATCTGATATCAAACCTAACTGATCAAACTACTATTAATCACTACAGCCACAGGTGTCTTCAGGAGAAAATAACTTGAGAGGGAGTCTGTTGTATTATTTGCTATCTTTTTGTCACCTGGTATTGTTCAGAACTGGTTATGTGACAATATATCTCTAAATTCTTTGTCCATGAAGGTCTCTGCAGAATGATGTGCAATTCAGTGATTTTATGGAAAAGCCCAGAGAACTAATTCTTTACACTGACTCCATAACCACAGCCATCAACTCCAGTGCACTCAGAAGGAATATCATTATGCCTTGTGAAATCTTTTTTCCCTTGCACATAAATTCTTGATCTAACTTCCTGAATTTCAGTAAAGTCATTTTTCACTATTATCATTGCAACTTTCATCACTATGAACTCTCATCTAAAAAGATCAAGTTTTAAAAGAATCTTTTACTTTCTGTAATACAAGGAAGATTTTAATCACTAGTGACAGCATTCTTTCCATACTAGATTATGGGAGAGTTTTGCTCTGTTTTTATTATTTTATTCCCTGATTCTGGAGGCAATTTGGATTGGATTAACAAAACCAGACTCAATTATTTCTGGAGTTGCAGATCATATCCCTGAATCACACTGCCTGATCCCTGCATATTCCTAATAATTTCTTCTGAAAAGAAATTGTCTAGAGAGTTGCAGGAGACAGAAATATGTAAGTAGTATATTTCTTCTTCTCTATTTTATAGCAAAAAAAAAAAAAGCTGTATTTTTTGTGAACATTTCAGAAACAAAATTAATGAAAGTAGTATTTTCAGGTGGAATCTGGCTGGTTAAACCCACTGATGTGTATCTACTCTAACACTCAATATTTATCCTTTCAATTTGGATAAATTGTTTTGAACGGACAGAAAAAAAAACTTTTCATTCATCTTTGATAAAATTTGACTGACATGGCTGTTTTCATAGGGTAAGTCCACCTCATAAAATAATTCATTTGTCTAGTCATAAATTACTCATGTCTCTTATGCATAAAATTATAATTCCCAGAGTATTAGGCAGCAAGTAGCATATATATATATATATATATATATATATATATATATATATATATATATATATATATATATATATATATATATATATATATACCTTTATATATATAGGTACATATATATATATGTACCTATATATGTGTGTACATATATATATATAAAGGTACATATATATATGTACACATATATTATATACATACATACATACATATATATATATATATATATATATATATATATATATATATATATATACACACACACACACACACACACACACATACATATGTACCTTTACAGGGAGGATACATGAGATGAGAGTGTGGCTAAGTGATGAGGCCTTATAAGGCCGAAATAGATCTATCTTAGTCTCCCAATGGGCAGAAAAGGTCTGCTGGCTGCCAGAAGAAAAAAAGCCCAGAAACTAGTGAATTGTGATTTCACTGAACTAGGGCTGCATAATATCTTGGTTTACGTAGGTAGAACCTGGCTAAAGAGAAATACACATAAAACCTACGAAAAAGAAAGAAAAACATCTCATTCGTCATCTTCAGGCTGGTGTTCCTAGAAGCACGAAGCCGAAAACACCAGCCTGAAGATGATGAATGAGACTTCATCGAAACGTTGCCAAGACACTGCCAATTTTACATGGGAGAAAACCCGAATAACCAAAGACCTACATACAAATACCTGCGAAAACCTCAGAAAACAAATATCGTACCTCTATGGGGAGGATATCCACCATCTGACCAGGACCTATGGAAAACTTGAAGTCCAAAGAGCCTCCATTTTATGTGACCTCGCATTCCTACGCAACTACCGTGATCAAAATTTAATCCCCACATGCTTCCAATTGAAATACCACTCCAACTCTGCAGCCACCAAATGCATCCTGAAAAGAACAGAATTGGCCTTAATCAGAAATGAACTTCACACAGAAAGATTCCTCCTAGACCGAATCAACAAAGATCTCCTCACACTTCACCTCAAACTCAGCAACAAGATCCACCCGGCACTTTGGTACAAATCCAAAGAACTTGCCATCTGGCGAGCCGAAACACAGACCACCCTCAAGACAGACACACACACCAACAAATTCCGAAGACTTCAAGAACACCAAAAACAAACCCCTCCCCCCTCACAGCCACACATGAAACAAACAGTGCATAACATCTCAGATAGGATCCTCATCAAAGCCGAAACCAATTCCTTTCCAAAGGATTCAACTTTGCAGTCGCTCCCAAACACATCCCAATGAAACCATTATATGCAGAGTTGAAACCAGTCTGGCCAAAATTAACCCCGATGACGCTAACAGAATCAGACTTGAAATCACCAACATCCTCCGCACCAGCAAGCCACCCAAAAGCAATTTACCCAAAAAGGAACAGACAGCACTACTTAACCTGAAAGAAGACACCAGAATAATAATCCTACCAGCAGACAAGGGAAATGCCACCGTGGTTATGAACACATCTGATCTGTCCCCGTCCCCACACACACACAACACAGCCAGCCGAGGGTTAAGGAAACACTTTGGAACGCACCCAGTTCTTATCTCCCTCTTGGCAGCGATAGACACACCGTCTGCCAAGGGACTTTATTTTCACAAACAGACAGATAAGGTACGAACGTTCAAGAAAGTCCAAACAGAAATAATATTCCTCCCAGCAGTTCTGGACGAGGCTTTAGTGACTGTCCAAGGTTTACTTTGTTCGTCACAAGGATCCTTTGACCACTACCCTCTATTATATAGTCTCTGGGGTGTGGTCCAGTGACTCAGTTCTAATCCCTAGCACGCCTCCTAAGCTGCTGCAAATGTTTATCACGCCTTCGGAGGCGTGCGTCCAGGAATGATGTTTCATTATCACTTTGATTCGAATCAGCTGTCTCCTCTCCCTCGACCGGCACTTGAGACAATGCCAGAGGGGAGGGGCCTGGAGAGGGAGGCCTGGCTGACTCCTCTTCCTCATGCTCGGAGCTTTCTTCCTCCGATGGGACAGGCTCAGAGGGCGGGGCCACAACACTATCCCCCACCGCAGGGCCCTTCCCCCGGGTCTGACGGTCGGGATGGGGTCGGGACGGGAACTGTTCGTGGAAAGCCCGCACCAGGTCAGGGGCCTGAACGGCAGACGCGTCCACCCAGGTGAAATCCTCGGGCCCGTACCCCTTCCAGGCAATGAGGTATTGGAAGCGCCCCTTCAGCCAACGGGAGTCCCGGATACTGTCCACCTCGCACGTCGAGGCGTCGTCCTCATCGGCTGCGGCTGGGGGGGCAGGCGTCGGCGGGCGGCGGAGATGGCTCGCGGGGGCCTCAGGGACCAGGAGGGACCGATGAAAAACAGGGTGGAGCCGCATGGAGCGGGGTAGAGTCAACCGGTAGGCCACCGGATTGATGACCGCCTCGATAGGGAAGGGGCCGATAAAGCGTTGGGCCAGTTTCCTCACCGGCCGGTCCGTGGGGAGGTGTTTCGTGGACAACCACACCCGATCTCCTACTTCCAGCGGTGGCGTCGCCTGGCGGGCGCGATCGGCGAACCGTTTATAATCCTCTTTCGCCCGGATCAGCTGCCGCCGCACCAGTTGCTGCACCGCCTGCAGCTCCGAGAGGAAGTCCCGGGTCTCGGGAACAGGGGAGTCCATGATGGTCAACGGGAAAAGCCGTGGATGGTATCCGACGTTGGCATGGAACGGGGTCATCTGGGTGGACGTGTGTTGGGAGTTATTAAAGGCGAACTCCGCCAGGGGAAGGTACTCGGCCCAGTTGTCCTGCTGCTGGTTGACAAAACAGCGGAGGTATTGCTCCAGTATGCTGATGACCTTCTCCGTGCCCCCGTCAGTCTCCGGATGGTGCGACGACGACAGGCACACCTGCACCTCCAGCGCGGCCATCAGGCTTTTCCAGAAGCGGGCCGTGAACTGGGCCCCGCGGTCCGAAACCACCCGGTCCGGCAGGCCGTGGAGGCGGAAAATATGTTGCAGGAACAGGCGAGCCGTGGTGCGGGCCGAGGGCAGGCCGCGGCACGGGATGAAATGTGCCATCTTCGTGAGCGCATCCACCACCACGAGGACGGTCGTGTACGTAGCGGACAGGGGCAGGTCTGTCAGGAAGTCCATGGAGATGGCTCCCCACGGTCTCTCCGGTGTCAGCAGCGGCTGGAGGAGTCCGGGAGGGGGGGCCGGATGCGGCTTTGGCCTATCGGCACGTCACACAGGACGTCACGTAGGCGTGCACGTCGTGCCGTACCCGAGGCCACCAAAAAGTCCGTGTCACCAGGTTCAAAGTCTTAAAGAAGCCGAAGTGCCCCGCCGCGGGGTTGTCATGACACTGGTTCATGACGAGGGCTCGGAGCGGACTTGTGGGCACGTACAGCCGACCCCGATGTCTGAGCAAGCCCTCCTCCGCGGTCCATGGGGACGCGGGGCCGACGTCCGCTCTCCGCTGCTGCGACCAGTCGTCCCGTCGCTTCGCTTCCAGCACCTGAGCCCACAGGTCCACCGGTTCCTGGACCGCGGCCAAGGAGTCCGCTGGCAGCACCGTCCGGGGGGGGAAGGGAGTCCTTGGGGCAAAAGTATTCCAGCTTACGGGATAGCGCGTCCGCCCTCTGGTTGAGGTTGCTCGGAATGTAGGTGACGTGGAAGTTGAACCGGGCGAAAAACAACGACCACCGGATCTGCCGCTGGTTCAACTTCCGTGCCGTGGTGAGGTGCTCCAGGTTCCGATGGACCGTCCGCACCTCCACCTGGTGTAGGGCCCCCTCGAGGTGATGTCGCCAAGCCTCGAACGCGGCCTTGATGGCCAGCAACTCCTTTTCCCAGATGGTGTAGTTGCGCTCAGAAGGGTTGAGTTTCCGGGAGTAGTATGCGCAGGGAAAAAGAGTGCCGCCATCCACCGGAGCCTGTAGCAGCACCGCCCCAATCGCCACGTTGGACGCGTCCGTCTCCACCACGAACGGATGGTGTGGATTGGGGTGCCTCAGGACTGGCTCCGTGAGGAAGGCCTGCTTGAGGACCTCGAAGGCCTGCTGCTGCGGGGCCCCCCACTGGAACGGGACCTTCTTCCGAAGGAGCTGGGTCAACGGCAAGGTCAGGGTGGCGAAGCCCGGGATGAAGGTCCGATAGTAGTTGGCAAATCCCAACAGACGCTGGACGTCCTTCACCCGACGTGGGGGTTCCCAACTGCGCAAGGCCTCCACCTTGTGCGGGTCCATCGCGATGCCCTCGGGGGTGATGATGTGCCCGAGGAACTCTATGGAAGTCTGGAAGAAGTAGCATTTCTCCAACTTCGCATAGAGCTGGTGCTCCCGCAGGCACTGGAGGACCTGGCGGACATGCTGGAGGTGACTTTCCGGGGTCCGGGAATAGATCAAAATGTCATCCAAGTAGATCACCACGAACCGATCCAGCATGTCCCGGAACACATCGTTCATCAAGTGCTGGAAGACCGCGGGGGCGTTGGTCAACCCGAACAGCATGACGGTATACTCGAAGTGTCCGTACCGCGTGCCGAACGCCATCTTCCACTCGTCCCCCTCTCTCACGCGCACCAGGTTGTAAGCCCCTCGGAGATTGAGCTTAGTGAAGATCGAGGCCTCCCGCAACCTCTCCATCAGCTCCGGGATCAGCGGCAGGGGGTAGCGATTTCGCACTGTGATGGCATTCAAGCGCCGGTAGTCGCAACACAGGCGCAAGTCCCCCGTCTTCTTTTTAACGAAGAGGACCGGGGCCGAGAGCGGGGAGGTCGAAGGCCGGATGAACCCACGGGCCAGGTTCTTTTCCAGAAAGTCCCGTAAGGCAGCCAGCTCGGGCTCCGACATGGAGTACAGGCGTCCCGATGGCAGGGGCGCGTTGGGCATTAGGTCCACCGCACAGTCGTAGGGTCGGTGCGGGGGCAAGCGATCCGCCTCCTTCTCGCTGAACACGTCGGCGAAGGGTGTCAGCTCCGGAGGCAAGGAGACGTTTGGGGCAGAGACGTCCTGGCCGGCGCAGGTGTGGCGAAGGTGGTCGACACACTGCAGGCTCGGGAACGAGATGGCGTTTCTCGACCACGCCACCTGAGGGTCGTGCGCCCGAAGCCAGGCCATCCCCAGGACCAAGGGAAAGTGCAGATCCGCCGTTACATAAAACTGGATCGCCTCCTCGTGGTTCCCAATGGTGAGGCGCAAGGGCTGGGTAGCGGTTTTGATGGGCCCCGCCACGAGTTCCCACCCATCTATAGTTTCAACCCTCAACGGAGGGTCCACTGGAACCAAGGGGACTTTGTAATGGGCCACAAAGGCCTGGTCCATAAAGTTCGTGGTGGCCCCCGAGTCCACCAGCGCGTGCGCTTGGAGCCCCTCCGACCGGTTAGCCAACAACACCCGGGTGTTCAAAATCAGGTGCCGAGGGGGCTCACAGTCCACAGCCGCCAACTCCGGCGGGGCATGGTCACGTGCCTGACCCAGAGTTTCCCCTAGGCCAGGCCTGGCCCGTTTCCCGGCTGGTCACGCCGAGACTCCGGAACAGGCATGAGCGGTCCACTCCGCTTCCGGGGACACAAAATGTCCCGCCTCGCCGCAATAGAGGCACAACCCCCCTTGACGTCTCCGCATCCGCTCCTGGGCCGTCAGTTGAGGTCTGGCTGCTCCGAGCTCCATGGGCTCCTCAGCCGTCGCCACAAAACGCTGTGCGGTCCGGAGCGCTGTCGGTGCGAAACGCAGGGGTGCCGACGCTGTCGATGGTTCCGGAAGAGCCCGACGGGGCCGTCGCCGTTGCAGGCGGGCGTCGATGCGCAGGCATTGGGTCACCAGCGCGTCGAGAGTTGGTGGCGCCTCCACACGAACCAGCTCGTCCTGCATCTCATTGGAAAGGCCGTCCTGGAAGGCGTCCATCAGCGCCACCTCATTCCAAGCCGAATCCTGGCCTAGCAGTCGGAACTCTGCAATATAGTCCTGCAGGGGGCGCTTGCCTTGGCGGAGGTCCTTGATGCGCCTCGCTGCCGTCTGCACCTGGAGGGGATCCTCAAACATGGTGCGCAGGTGTTGTAAAAAGCCCTGAAAGTCCAGGAGCAAGGGGCTATCTTGCAACAACAGGGGCGTGGCCCATCGGGCGGCAGTGCCAGAGAGGGAGCTGATAACAAATGCCACCCGAGCCCGGTCATCCGGAAAATCCTCCGGCCTCATTGCCATAAACAGTTGGCATTGTCCCAAGAAGGCCGGAAACATCTCCTGCTGCCCAGAAAACCTATCTGGCACGTTCACTGGGCATCTCGGACGGGGAGGGGGAGGAGGTGGAGCTGCAGGAGCATTTCCCAAAGCAAGTTGGGCAGTTAGCTGTGCTACTTGCTGTTGCAGAAGCTGATTGGCCTGCAGTATCTGCTGTAACTGCTGCTGCAGCTGTTGGTCCATCGTGGGTTAACGATGGAGTATGGGGTGACGAACAAGATGATCTGTCCCCGTCCCCACACACACACAACACAGCCAGCCGAGGGTTAAGGAAACACTTTGGAACGCACCCAGTTCTTATCTCCCTCTTGGCAGCGATAGACACACCGTCTGCCAAGGGACTTTATTTTCACAAACAGACAGATAAGGTACGAACGTTCAAGAAAGTCCAAACAGAAATAATATTCCTCCCAGCAGTTCCGGACGAGGCTTTAGTGACTGTCCAAGGTTTACTTTGTTCGTCACAAAGATCCTTTGACCACTACCCTCTATTATATAGTCTCTGGGGTGTGGTCCAGTGACTCAGTTCTAATCCCTAGCACGCCTCCTAAGCTGCTGCAAACGTTTATCATGCCTTCGGAGGCGTGCGTCCAGGAATGATGTTTCATTATCACTTTGATTCGAATCAGCTGTCTCCTCTCCCTCGACCGGCACTTGAGACAATGCCAGAGGGGAGGGGCCTAGAGAGGGAGGCCTGGCTGACTCCTCTTCCTCATGCTCGGAGCTTTCTTCCTCCGATGGGACAGGCTCAGAGGGCGGGGCCACAACAACATCTGACTACCAAACCAAATTAACCTGGAGCCTGGACAGCTCAACAGACTAAAAGCCTGTTATTAACATTCAGCTGTCTGCAATTATTGCATGTTCAAATCTCCCCAGGCTCAAGGTTGACTCAGCCTTCCATCCTTTCTAAGATAGGTAAATTGAGGACCCAGTTGTGGGGGCAATAAGCTGACTTTGTATAAAATATACAAAAGTATGAAGGCTAGTGCTTAACGCATTGTAAGCCGCCCTGAGTCTCCGGAGAAGGGCGGCATATAAATCTAATTAAAAAAAAAAAAAACCTACTCCAAGACTCCACATACAAACCCCTAAACACAGATCCCACCACCTATCTGGAAAAAACCACTAGATCCAAAATAAAAGCCTCCCCCATCAGCGAAGAGATCCAGCAAAGTATCATTCCCAAAGAGAAATCATCCAGATGCCCAAAACTCTATGTTCTCCCCAAGATACACAAAGAAGGAACCCCACTTAGACCCGTAGTCAGCTCCATAGGCTCACCTCTACAAAACCTAGCCAAATTTCTCGCCAAACAACTACAGCCCTATGCAGAATCAATCACCTCACACGTAAAAAACTCATTCCAGTTCATAGAGATCATAAAGAAACAAAACTGACAGCCCAGCGACCTACTTGTGAGCTTCAATGTCATATCCCTCTTCACCCAAGTGCCAATCAAAGAAGCCTTGACAGCTATCCAGCATTCTGCACAAACCAAAAAATATCCACCATCCTAAGAAACCCCAAAGACAAAATTGAGTTAGAAAATCAAGGGGTATATGAAATCCCATGCACCGCCTGCCCCACCACATACATCAGACAAACCAACAGAAGAATAAGTGCACGCATTGAAGAACACAAGAACTCAGTCAGAAAAGAGGAACCAACTTCTTCCCTGGTCCAACACCTTAAAGCCACATGATATGATATTGACTTTAAAAAGACCAGAACTATCGCCAAAACTGAACATTTTAACAACAGAATAATCAGAGAAGCCATCGAGATAGAAAAATGCCCACAGAGCATGAATAAATGAGATGATACCTCCTGCCTACCAGCCATTTGGAAACCCGCCCTCATTGACAAATGAGTCCCTAACACAAAGAATGAAACCAGACCCAAACTCACAAAAACCACACAGGATGTCACCACCACACATCCATGCAAAAAGCAAACCCACACCGATGAAGGACGACCACAAACCAGAAGCCAGACCACAGCTGCATCATTAGCCACTTTAAACCCCTCCAATCCATACATGAAGCAAACTGACACCCACCATGAAGATGTGGCACGACCACGAACATGAAGCCAAACAACAGCAATACAGCTCACCAGCTCAAATCCCCCTGCAACTCAGACTAACACGAGCACAACCAAGCCCCCACCTAAACAGAACACACCCCCATCCAATCAGAACACAGCCAACCCCCCATCCAATCAGAGCACAGCCAAACCCCCAACCAATCAGAACACACCTCTACCCAATCAGAACACAGCCAAGCTCCCACCCAATCAGTTCACACCCCCACTAGCAGTTAAAAGGACTGTCTACCAAAAATGAGACGAGACAGTGGTATCTTTGAGTGCATAAAATAAGCTTGAGATCTACTATTAAGAATAAACAATGGAAATGTTATACCTTCACCAAAAAAATAACATTAAAATGCCTCAATTTAAAATTTGAGACTTTATAATTGTCCTAAACCACAATCCTGACCTCAATAATTGTATCCCAAGTACTGATATAATCAGTTTTGTTCCCATGCATAGATTGCAGCATGAGAAAAAAGTAATCCACAGAATAATTATCTCAGGACACAGGTTACATTTTCCACATATTATGAATGGGTGACAGATTTGACACTCAACTGCATTCATCCTGGCAGCCTCATATTTCTCATTATATCTAGCTGTGTTCTCAAAAGAGACAAATCAATGATCAGTAATATTCTAAAAACTCTGGATGAATCACTAAGGCTGACAAGTTTCCTATAGAAGCAAGCACAGTTGTAGTCTACATAAGGCCTTGCAAACAAAATTCCAGCTTAGTTGAGAATACAATTCATTCTGCATTTTCTTGAATAAGTGTATAAAAGTGAAGTGCTTTTATACAACAGACTGCTCTGTGTGTCAAAAAGAAGTAGAATTCTCTTCTTCATGTGCAGAAAATTAGCTTGAGAGCTGCTATTGAGAATAAGTAATACAAATCTTATTACTTCACAAAGATTTACCATAAAATGCTTCTTATTGTAAAATGTGGGGACAGTCTTATGGTTTATCCCTTTGATGTGTGCTTCTCAGAAGAAGAACTGCATATAACTGAGAAGAATGGTGCCCTAACATAAGACTTTTTTTTTTTTAATTTGATTTATATGCCGCCCTTCTCCGGAGACTCAGGGCGGCTTACAATGCGTTAAGCAATAGCCTTCATACTTTTGTATATTTATACAAAGTCAGTTTATTGCCCCCACAAACTGGATCCTCATTTCACCTACCTTAGAAAGGATGGAAGGCTGAGTCAACCTTGAGCCTTGGAGAGATTCGAACCAGCAGTAAATTGCAGGCAGTTGTGTTAATAATAGGGTGCTTAGACCACTGTACCAATAAGACTTGATTGGCACGATAATTTTATGAATAGGAGAACATGCCACTTCACTTTAGAAGAACCTCCATTCAGATTTGTAATCCATCCAAATCTTCTCTTGACCATTACTATCAGGGCTTGTTGTTTAAACTGTTTGGCATAACTGGAAAATGTTTTCAAGAATAACAGTACGGCATTAAGGAAAAAAGTCTGCCAATTTTTGGGCAAGGAGATATAAGAGTTTGAACTAGATATCGTGAACAACAACTTCTCTTTCTCCTTCAGCTGTCAGTCAATACCTTTTGTATTCCTTGATGGATTCTAATGAAAGTCTTGCCAAGTTTCATATAAAACAGATTTAGAAAAGTTTCTACAACATCAGCACTTGCATGTTATAACAATGGCAGGCTTCATAAAGAGGAGCATAACCAAGAGTAGCAATTATTGTGTTTTTTTCTCTTCTTTTGTGGGTATATTTAGTCATTTTTATGAACATTTTATACATGCTGTAAAAAATGCATTTTCAGGAACAATATAGAGCACAATCCTATGTGTAAATAAAGCAATCACAGTAGAAATTTTCTGTAGCATTTTATTTGGATTTATTTGTCAGTTGATACATAATGTAATAGTATGATATTGCAGAAGAGGAGCTATTCAAAAATTCTTCAAAACATCTTATTACCACACTTAACATATAAATGTCAATGAAATAGACAATGTCCAAAGCGCATATTGTATCAATAACATCTTTTGCTTTTGAAAGCCAACCAGGGTATTCAAAGAAAATAGTGTAAATAATCTTACACTACATATATAACATCATAGATATGTGTAGGAATCCTAGGCAGGAAGATATTATTCAGAAGAATGTGGAATTCATGCAACTTCTCTTACAGAATATACTTGAAGCTCTGCTATGCGATATCACTTGAGTTTCCTTTAAAGTTTAAAGTTTGCAACTCTAAGCTTTGAGATATAAGTGAGAAAACTATGCATCTGAAAATTGAAATTGTTGGATGAACAGATCAGCTTTCCCCAAGTCAATTCAAGTCAAAAATAAGTCCATTGCTTTCTGAATCCTGGGAGATCTTTAGTGTTCAATGAAAAGTTAATAGTGGCAATTTTCACCAGTTTCCAGATAACACTGCCTTTCTGCAGCATGTATAACATATTATACTTTCCTCTATCCCTGTTTTCTCTGAAGACAATCCATTTGAGTGAAAATGATCTGAAACCAATAACCATTTGCTAAGGGTGTGGATATGCTATAGTGCTTAATTCTAGCAGATATTGATAGTGGTGGCTTCTATGCTGCTTGTATCAGAAGAGCTTGTTCATTTCTTGTGCTTAGTGTAGCTCTTCCCAAGGTCTAAGACAGAGCCTTGGGCACCCCACTGCATACTTCCCTACATGGAGGGAAGTATACAATGGGGTACCTCAAGGCTCTGTCTTAGGTCCAGTACTCTTTAATATCTTCATCAATGATTTAAATGAGGTGGTAGAAGGAGAACTTATTAAATTTGCAGACAACTCTAAGCTGGAAGCAATAGCCAATACTCCAGAAGATAGGTTTAAGATACAGAAGGATCTTGACAGACCTGAACACACATTCAGTGGTGTGAAAAGTAAAGTTCTACATTTAGGCAAAAAAAAAAAAAAACCCCAAACCCAAATGCATAGGTATAGAATAGGAGGTACCTGGCTCAATAGTAGTAATTGTGAGAGGGATCTTTGAGTCCTAGTGGACAATCACTTAAGTATGAGCCAGCTGTGTGCTGCAACTGCTAAAAAAGCCAACACAGTCCTAGACTGCATTGACAGATATAATCAAGATCATATGAAGTATTAATTCCTTTTTTTATATATATAAAGGCTGGGTAAGACCACACTTGAAATATTGCATCCAGTTTTGGTTGCCATGATATAAAAAAGATTTTGAGACCCTAGAAAGAGTGCAGTCAAGAATAACAAAGATGATTAGGGGACTGGAGGCTAAAGCATATGAAGAACGGTTGCAGGAATTGGGTATCTCTAGTTTAATGAAAAGAAGGACTAGATTTGGCATGATAGCAATGTTCTGCCTCAAAGAAGAGTCAAGCTATTCTCCAAAGCACCTGAAGACAAGACAAAAAGCAATGGATGGAAATAAATAAAGGAGAGAACCAACCAGAACTAAGGAAATAATTTCATAACTCTTAGAACAATTAATCAGTGGAACAACTTGCCTCCAGAAATTGTGGGTGCTGCAACACTTGAGGTTTTTAAGAAGAGATTGGATAACCATTTGTTTGAAATGGTATAGGGTTTCCTGCTTGAGCAGGGATTTGGACTAGAAGATCCCTTTCAACTCTGTCATTCTATTATATACAGTATAAAACACTTTCTTCTGCACTGGATTAAAATGAATTAAATTATATATATGGATCCATTGTATACATGCTATTAACATGTATCAGAAAGAGGGTAAGAGGATCAGTCAAAAATTAAGAAAACATCTACCCTGTTCCCTTCCCAAATTAAGCCCTATCCCCCAAATAAACCCTATTTACGTTCCTGCATCGCCACCTGCCCGCCCATTCTGTCTGGTTGTTCGCAGTGTTGCTGACATGAGGTGAAGTGAGGGGGTAGTGGAACGGCCCCATGCACCCCACACCGGCTTACCTCAGGGGCCCCACAGCCAGGTCCAACAACTGCCTCATGGCTGTGGCACTGGCATGTTGCTTGGCCTCTTGCTCTGTTGTGACTGTGAGCAAATAGAAGTGGGCCAACAGCCATGCAGTGTTCTGTTGGACAAGGCTGCCAGAGCCACTGCTGTGAGGTGAGACAAGTGTCAGGGCATGCAGGGCTGTAGGGGCCCTGAGGTAAGCCAGTATGGGGCCTATGGGGCAGCTCTACCCCTTGCCGTGTGGCAGCAGAACTGGCACACCACACAGCCTCCTGCCCTCTCCGAGCAAGCAGAAGTGGGCCTCCTGTACATGGGGAAAAAAATAAGACATCCCTGAAAATAAGCCCTATTGCTTATTTCATAGCCAAAAAGAAAATAAGACTGGGTCTTATTTTCAAGGAAACACAGTAGTTGTGATCTGTCTAAGATTTGTATGGCGATATAATATTTTTTTCAGTAGTAAAATATAGATCAATGCAGTAAGAAAAATGTGAGCACTGCATATAGTTCAGTAAAAATAGGAAAGAATAGATGCTAAATGAAAAACATTTGTATCCTGACACAGCCAGCTCTCTCATAAAGATTTTTTTTTTTTAGAAATTAACTCATTTCTTGATCCAGACTTCAAAGTCTTAGGAAAATGAAGTGCCAACAATATTGAAATTTACTCTATTCTTCCACTTCCTTCTGCATCATTTGAAATATCGAGAAATATGCCAAGATAAAAAAAAAGAAGAATAAAGAAAGAGAGAGCACTCTCATACCTAATGTATATATTCTTACTGAGGAAATCTGCAATCGCAAAATGCCTGATTTAAAAGGAAATGAAAAGGAAAGGGAGATGACAAAGAAGCTAAAATCCCACCTATCCTGAAGTTATTTGATGACTAAGAAACTCTTACAACATCCCTATTATAGAATAGTTCAGACCATCACCGGGGAAGGAGAGGCTGAATACTCTCAGTACTCAGGGCTCTACATACTCAGTACTGAGTATGTAGAGCCCACAGAATCTGTATCCGTCCTTATAAATTTAAATACACAGACAGCATGCTGTTTCTCTTGTGCTTCAATTTGCATACATTTGCCTATTTATTTGTTTATATATAGGGTTTTTAAAAAATATATATATCACAAGAACAAAACCACAAATGCAACATTCAATTATTTGTTAAATTATAGCATCATCAAACTGGTAATAAATGCTGAGAAAATCAGCATTTATTACCAGCACTCTCAAGTTTTCAGCCCCATATTTTTTTCCCCATATAGACAGCAAGATGCAACAACAGCAAAGCCCAGAAAAGATACTCAGATGAGAAGCAGAAAAAATTATCAATCAAATCAAGATAACAATCCTGATTATTCACTGCATGTTAGAAGACAGGTCAACAACCAGAGGCCTACGGCCTGCATGTAAGCCCCCCCCCCCATTTCTTCCCCCAAAGCTCTGATAAAGGACAGGGCTAAGGTATTTCAGGTGTAAAATAGATACCTTTAAGGACTAGGGCAAACAAGGACAGACCACTAATCATTTCTGGAGGATGTAACCATATGCCACCACCAGTAGTTTATCATCTGCTCTTAGCTGAAGCAGCCCAAGGATGTGGAAGTTAGTATACATTCAAGTACTGTTGGGGCAATGTAGGATGCATTAATATGCATGGTATTCTTGGTTAATAAATTTCTGGCCCCAATTGATTTTGCCAGTATCCCATGGGACATGTCCCTACTGATGGGCTGTCTGCTAAAATAAAGCCAGGTCATGGCACACACTTTAAAGTAAATCAGGAAGCCTATAATTGCAGAATGTGTCTGGCAAGAACAAAGAATGCTTATCTGCAGGAAATATCCATGTGTAAATCTTGTAACAATTCTAGATAGTTAGAAAGCTGATAAAAGTAACACGAGTTAGACAACTTGCAGGCCTCATCTAAAAATTAGGAATAGTGCTGGCCTGCAGCCAATAAAATGTGTATTAGATAACTCCTGGGGCATTCATTAGCTAAGGCTTAGGAATAGGGGCATCTAGAGACCAATAGAACAAATTGTAGAATTATTACTAAAATGTTTATTGGATGATATTTCTCGCCTTGTCCCACCTTCTCTTTTAGTGAAAATGTATAAAGCTTACTTAATCCTTTGTTCTTGGTTCTTGGCATTTTGGCCAGGCGGCCTTTTCCTTGGAGTACTCCAATAAAAAGCAATCAGAAAACCTGCACCTTGTGTCTGTCGTCCATCATTGGCTTCGGCACCAGGCTCACACCCGAATTGGGGACAACACTACCATCTGATCTCTGACTTGTTCCCCCATTCAGCCCACTCTCAGCTGTGAAGGAAACCTGAACCAACCTTCAGCAACTACTTTTCTTCTTTAGACAGATTGGTTGACAGTCAACTGGTTTAAGGAATGCCATTGGAGCTGTGTGCTGATCATTTTTTGCCCATCTCTTTGCCTCTAGCGCTCTATGCATGAATGGTAGGTTTTAGATGGCTATGGAAGTGTCCCCAGTTGAGTTTAGGGAGGCTCCACAAGTGTTTTGTGTGTGTGTGTGTGTGTGTGTGAGAGAGAGAGAGAGAGAGAGAAAAGAGATAGATTTTAATGACTGTATAATTGTGAAGGACCTAGATGCATATGTAAATGTAATTTGGCACAATTTAAATATCTAAATACATATAAATAAATATTGACAATGCCTCATAATATTTTCTTTTTGCAGCTGCTCTGATTTGGAAAGAATTTGGAACTTGAAACAGAAGAGCAAGACAAGTAATGGGGAGGTAAATCAAGATAAATATAACACAAAATCATTCCATTCCTTCTTTAAAAAAGGAATTATTTCTGTAAATTCCTATTCTGAAAAAAAAAACATTTTAGGAGCATTTAAAATATATACAATTATAATAAAATTTGGCCATTTGTATCCTCCCTTGCCAGTATCAAGTCTATTTTATTAAAGGAATTTGTTCAAAAGAACAGAGTGCCAGGAAAAATTTGTTTTAGAAAAGAATTGAAATATCAGGTAGCAGAAATGTTGAAAAGAAAATTGGGGATTTGTAAAATACAAATCTCTCTGAAACATGTACATTAGTTTACCTTCTGCTTTATCTCTTCTTTACAGACATAATCATCAAATTTTGTTTCCTAGTGCTGGAAAACAAGAAAACAGTCTCTCAGGGCAATTTTGTGCTGCCATCGAAGTGGCTTTCCCTCCTCTGCTGCTCCCAGCTGTTTCTTAAGCCATTTTCAGAAAATCCAGTCTAGATTGCAGGGGGCTGGCAACGGGGCTGGGCTGGTGCTCAGCTCAGACTATGGCTATCATATTCTGCTTTTTGATCTTCCTATCCGCAAAGAGAAGACAAGCCTCCAGGTCTGGCTCCCATGTGAGCCAGTTTACTGCAGCCTTTTCCTTTTAAGGAATTGTTCTTTCCTCATTTAATCTCCATATCTTTCTTTTAGCTTTTCCAGATGTTTACTCAGTTATTTCCCATGTTATCTCCTGTGATACCAATGCAGACTTCTTTCTCTTTACTGGAGATGTGATGTCCTCAACAGGTCCATGGAAACCTTGTATCGAAGTAACAATTTATTTTTTTATTTATTTTATATCAAATTTATATACTGCCCTTCTCCCTGAGGACTCAGGGCGGTGTACAGCCAAAGTAAAAACATAAACTACAAACATTAAAATACAATTAAAAGATATAAATATATTAAAATACAATTAAAAGATATAAATATAATTAAAAGCAATAACAAAACAATTAAAAACATTTTAAAAAGTGTTAGGCCAGCCCACTTGCTGAAAAAAGAAAGTTTTAAGGGCACGGCAGAAGGCACCGAGGTCTTGGATTCTCCTTATCTCTGGGGGCAGCTGGTTCCAGAGGGTAGGTGCCCCCACAGAGAAGGCCCTCCCCCTGGGGGTCACCAGCCTACATTGTTTGGCTGATGGCACCCCGAGGAGGCCCTCTCTGTGGGAGCGCATAGGTCGATGGGAGGCCGTCGATAGCAGCAGGCGGTCTCGAAGATATCTAGGTCCTATGCCATGGAGCGCTTTAAAGGTGATAACCAACACCTTGAAGCACACCCGGAAGACCACTGGGAGCCAGTGCAGCTCACACAGGAGAGGTGTGGTATGGGAGCGCCATGCAGCTCCTGTAACTACCCGCGCGGCCGGGTAGTTACGGGTAATGTTCCTACATTACAACTGAAATAAGTTTAAGAACATCAAGTCGAAGGAAGAGGGGTTTTGTATGCTGTGGGCAAGGGTGGAAAAACAAAGGAAGGATGCTTCATTTAGTTTGAGCAGAAACAGAAGGGATGTCCACTGAGATATATAAGTGGAGTATGAGCTCCTGGAGTAAAGATGTTCTTGACTTAACAGACTATCATTGACTCTGCCACAAGATGCTGTCAAAACTACTGCAGAGAATAAAACAACCAAGGATGAAAGGGGTGCATATAAAGTGGGGTGCTCCTAAAATGGAATAAAGAATTGGGGAAGGGTTTTAGACAGTTTTGAATCAATTTAGTGATTGGCCAGGCAGAAAGCATGGAGCCACTTATATTTTCCCCCTAGATTGGAATATCAGAACAAATATAGGTAATTTAAGGATTCTGTTCTAAGATCATAGAGCAAATTGTGATGTCCCCTAGGCCTCGTGATTTTACTTTACCTTTTGAGAATGAAATATATTCCTAATTCTTAACTCAAAAGCTTCCCTAACTAATCAAGGAGAGAAGCAACTTGGAATTGAGGAGAAACTTCCTAACAGTGAGGATAATTAACCAGTGGGACAGCTTGCCTTCAGATGCTGTGAGTGCTTGATCACTGGAGGCTTTTAATAAGAGACTGGACAGTCATTCATCTGAAACGGTATAAGGTCTCCTGCTTGACCAGGGGGCTGGACTAGAGAACCTCCAAGGTCCCTTCTAGCTCTATTCTTGATTCTGATTCGCTCTGTTCATCATGGATGAGAGAGAGACAGAGACAGAGACAGAGAGAGAGAGAGAGAGACAGAGACAGAGGGAGAGAGACAGAGACTCACAGAAAGACAACAGTCAAACAAACAGCTGCTGATTCTATTTTACAACTGATTTGTTCTGAAACCATATCAGTTTTGTGATCTGTGGTTTACATAATCCATCAAATAATCGAGTAAATCTCAGGAGTATGGGGTCAAACAGATTGAAGCTTCTATTTTTCCCTTTCTATATACACTAGGTATTTGTGACGTTATTTAATCAAAGCTCCCAGTTACTGTTATACAATCAACCAATTTTATTTTGAGGGAAGAAGGACTTCTGGAATTTCATAGTTCTGTAATTCCATTTCCCCCCCCCTTCATGTGGGGGTGTGGTATGGAAAAATAACGGTAAAGATAACACATTTGCAGAACCTTTGCTGGGAACCCCAGAGCAATTATTCTTCATGAACAGCTTTGAAACATGTGGTGGAGGGATGAAATTGGGAATGGTGCTTGTAACGATGACAACACTATAACAGTAAAGCAAGCCAGTAAATCACTTTGTCAGTTATATAAAATCAAGAGAGAAGTAGTGGGATATAATTGGAAAGGTCCATGAAACCAGCTGCAAAGTAAACAGAAAATAGGAATCCAAGTTTTACAAGGCAATCCAATGGGATTCTGAAACCAGGTAGGAATGTTATCACTTTAACAAAACAAATAAAAAAAAAGTTAGCTTACCAATGCCATCATTACAACACTCCTAGAAGAGTTTCTTTTATCATGCATCCTTTTCAGTATAATATGTTCTAAATTACTTGTTCAAGTATTTGAAAATGCTTGTTGCTCAGACTGTTCATTTTGCACAAATTATATCCAAACAGAATATTCAGAAAATAGAAATATAAAATGAATCTATAATGAATTTCAGCGGGTGCAAAATAGTTTGACCTTGTACAATGTATTCCATTATGATACAGACAGTAAGTGATTAATGGAGTTTTCTAGCATCCAGCAGTCTCTACACAAAGAATTGTGCATTTGGGGAAGTTGTGTAGAAACAAGAGTGTATGAAATTTGCAAATATATTTTACAGGCAGTTGTGTTTTAAAAAGTGTACATTGGGTAAGTTGCAAATGAACCTCTGTACAGTGGTACCTTGGTACTCATTAATTGGTTTCAGGAGGCACAATGAGTACTAAAAACAATGAACACCAAATAAACCATATGACTAATGCATGACCCTTTGTTTCAGCTGGAAAGACATCTGTGTTTAAATATGATGATCAGTATCATTTTTCAGTTGCATGTGTCTATTTTATTCCAAACTTCATATTTGTGAGGGTGATGGCTGGTTTCTCAATTATCAATAAATAAACAAACAACTAATATTTAAACAATTTGAGGATATCCTGATTTAGCAATAGAAACAATGCCCCAAATCTAAAGTACTCAATATAATTTTTGGTTCCCAAAGGTGCCTTTGTTTGTTTTTGTTTTTTTTTTTATTTTTTATTTTTTGTTAATTCTTCTTGCTGTTTTACGTTAATGAATACAACCAGGTAGGAATAATGCTAATGAGATATATAATGTCACTACTTTGTCCCATTATGTTAGCCAAGATTCTGTCCTAGATATGCTGGCAAGTGATGGAGTTAAATTAAGAGACCAAAACCATATACTGTGCTCCCAGTTTTTTTGTTATTAAAAACTTTATTAAAAGCTTTAAAGAAATTTCAAAGATTAACTTTAAGAGTCTCATGCATTCTTAGGTCCCTGAAGCTTGGTGACTGGGAATGTAGCCAGCAGGACATTGTAGAGTATTTTCAACCAAAATCTGAGCTAATTTTGTCTCTGGTTCATTTTTACAATGTCACTGGGCATTGGAAAACTAACTTATTTTCATGCAGTTGTTCCCATGGACACTTATGGCATATTGGTTAACTGTTTTACATAAGAAATAAGAGCATCCTCAGTATGGAAAAGAGGTAGGATAAAAAGTCTCAAGTAAAGAAGAGTTTGTGTATGTCTATTCATTGCTATGTTGAAAAATCCTAATGCTCCTAAAATGATGGTACATGGGGATATCACATTGTTCATGGATGAATTGCTTGGGTAACAGAGACAGTAATATTATGGAATTCTTGATCTAGTTAACTCTTGGTCTACATAATATTGTTATCTCTGTTATTCAAATATTTGCTTTCCATTCAATCTTTGAAGAAGATTTCACCCTATCTAGACCACCCCTCCCCTTCCAAAAAAGCCTCATGGCATCGTTCTTAAACCTCTGAATAGATAAACCACATTTCAGTATAAAAATAATTTATAACAGCATCTACCATAAGCATTAAGAGTTTAAAAAGTATATGTGGAGTCAGCCCAAATGAATCAATATCATAATGGAAAAAGTTAAGGAGGAGAAGCATGAGTGAAGTAAATATTCCTCACTGGAATCAGGAATCTGGAAACCTATAAATGTAAGCAAGCTATGTGATTTCATATTGAGGTGCCATACTAATTATTAAGTCACAATTTGCTAGGTTAAATAGTATGAAAATGTTTTTTTTTTCCCCTGGGGTCATCTCATGTATTGAGCCTAGAAGGTGATTAGAAAAAAAGGGGACAAAGGAAGACTAAATAATGATTAAATTAGGTGGAGAAATATAGAAATAAATGGGAAGAAATACAAATTTGGAAAGAAAATTAGGTACATGTTTATGTCAAATGTAAATAAAATAATTAGAATAATAGAATACATTATAATGATATATATATATAATATTAGAAATATATGTATAAAAGATATATTAAGATAAGAAAGAGAAAATGTATAAATATGGATTACTGATGCAAAGATGTTGAAAAGAAGATGTAAATATCTGTTTTTGTTTGTTTTAACAAAAACCTATTTAATAAAAATTATTTTAAAAAACAAATAGAAAACCAGTCAACCAATCAATTGCACATATCCAAATCTGAATCTCCTTTTAGTCTTCCGTTTGAATATTACTTGGAAAGGTAAACACTTAAAAAGAACTAGCAGACTGCATATTCTTATGCTATCTACTTTTTGGATCTTGTTATCTGGCTATAAAGGGTAAATTGGGTAAGTATTATAGTTTTTCAGGCATTGTTTGTTCTGACCTGTCAGGTATTATTGCTCATTCAAGTACAAACCTTGTACCTTGTTTCCCCCAAAATAAGACATCCCCTGATAATAAGCCCAATGGGGCTTTTGAGTGCATGGCAATAAGACCAAGCACTTATTTCAGGGTTAAAAAAAAAATAAGTCAGGGTCTTATTTTCAGGGAAACAAGGTTATTTACCTATAACCTTGGTTTATAACCTGTACATCAGCTATGTTTACACCCATATTTCCCAGCCATCACCCTTTACTTTCCAGTGTTCAAAGTTGTAGGAGATTGTCAACTGATCTGTCAGCAACATTTCCAGAAGACCATATTCCTCATTCCTCCTTTTTAAGGCTGGGAATCGGTGGTTCTAGTAATCCCAGCTAGCAATCACAGCTAATAGTGAGGAATTGGGAAATTATATTTCAGCTATATTGCAGAGTTATTGTTCATGAAGTCTAGAGAATTGAGATCTGTTTAAATGGGCGTATTCAGCCCCAACCATCACCTTATTAAATGGTTTACCAACATTTCTCAGTTACTGCCATCAGTACTCTGGATGTCATGAAAAAGTAGGAATCCAATCAAGATGAACAAACTACCACTTCCTGTGAATGGATGTTTGCATAAAATGAAAATAGACTGTTATTGTGTAACAGTTATCTGAAGCCTACGGTCCTTAGACAAAACTCATTTTCATGGTACATTCAAGGAAGAATGTGGGGTAGAGGAAATAAAAGTCAAGATGGCACCCCCAGCCATGTGATTGAAGACTCATCCCTCTTTAAATGCTTTCCATATGTGACTTTCATAAAAATGGATGAGGCTTCAATCTGTTCTCTTGATGTTTTTTGACCTCCTAGAACAACAAAAAACAAAAAACAAAAAACCCTGAGGTTATGAGGAATCAACAAGCAATTGTTTTCAAATTATTCATTTCCTTTTTTTATTGTTTACTTTTAATTAAAAGCTCTTTAGAAGTTCACCCGGATTTTCAGACCTAAATTAGACAAATTGATCAAGCTCATGCTCCCTTGATTTAATTTCACTGTATCCTATTTCTGACATTCATTTTGTTTGTGCATTTAAAATAAATCTGAATAGAACAACCTGCTTGTATTTGTGTACACTTTGCTTAATATATGGATTTTATACACAGTTTTCCTAATAGATAATGCAAACATGTTATAGAAATGCATTGTTATTTTCAGCAACATGTACTTTTGCATGTGTTATGGTTTGCAAAACTGCATCAAGTAAATGTTTGCAAAAATGTGCTGATCATAGCGTAATTATGTTTGTTTCATGGGCAATGTTTCTTCAGTTGAAAATTATATTCTCTTGTAAGTAATCAGTAAAGTACTGCAAATTAATGACCAGGACTTGAACAGACTGGGTAGGTCTGAGCTAAGTGCAGGCAATCTTTTGGGTTTGCTGAGAGTCTTCTTTCTCTGGAGCTCTACAGTTTCTTTCCCCCCTCTCTGCAAGTACTAAGTTTTAAGTAATTGTACTTGTCAGTAGTTTGAATTAATTAGATTGCACTGACCAGTGGTCTGAACTGATCTGTTTGAAATTCAGGGGCTGCAGGTTGCCCATAATAGTAGAGCCGATTGTATAGCACAAGGACACAGGAAATGCAAACCAAACAATTTCTTCTTCATCCTAATTGGTCACTAGGATCTGACTTATAACCCAAATCAATTCTGGTTAACATCCCTGCCATTTTTCCAATTCAACATAGCAACAGACTTGTATTGCCCCTCCCCACTTTTTTCTAACAAAGCAGGGTTTTTTTAAAAAAATCCATCTCATTACCCACCTTTGAGATTGTAAGTCACAAATAGCATTTGTTCATGCATTATTGCTCCACCATATTTAAAGAGATATTTAATTTATAATACATCTACCAACAATGCAATAAAACATCCATGGTATATTAAATAAAAATAAAAACCCACAGTTTAAAACAACACAATGAAACATCCATGAAACCCAGATAAAATAAAACGAAGATAAGTAGTCAACAGTTAACATTTAAAAATACAGAACCAATGAGAATTTGTGGCACTACTTGATGCCCAAAAGTCTGGAATAATTCTGCTTTTAGTGATTTGTGGGATGCCAACCATGTGGATGCTGACAGATCAAGGGGGAGACTGTGCTAGAGCACAATGCAGTGAAAAGAAAAGCAATGCCTACATACCTCCCAATGCAGCATAGGACTATCATGTTCTTCTCAAACGTATTAGTTGATTGGGTTGAAAGTGGATTAAAAGATGGTCCTACAAGGAGCTTTGTGCTTATTGATGTAATACTTTTAAAGCTTAAAACCAGCAAAGGCTTATAGTTAAATTAGGGCTGTAATCAGTGCATCAATCAGAGTTGTTTAAAGGCTCACCTGGTCATGGTGTCCAACTGTCTATCAGTAAGTAGCTACATGTTTACAACCTGCTGTCATGGATCTTCTGTTTCAGATCAAGAGGCAACACTGGTGAAGTCCAAGAACCATTCTGTTTTCTTTGTGTTTAACTTTTAGCCTGTTTCATTCCAAGCCATTACCTATCTTCCTACCAATATCTCCTGCAAGCTTGGATAGAGATATACAGTTAGGGATCATCAGCCTACCTAAACCAGAGGATGACCTGCCCATCCATTAACAGATCATGACTGAATGATGCATTACTTGACATCCATTGTCTATAGAGGTGCTCGGTCATCTAAGTCATGGTTGTCCCAAAATGGCTTTTTCAAAAGGCAACTGGACTTTGTGTTTTCTTTAAAGAATTTCGCTTCTCATCCAAGAAGCTTCTTGGATGAGAAGTGAAATGTCTTCAAAGAAAAACAAAGTCCAGTTGCCTTTTGAAAAAGTATCTTTGGGATTGACATCCATTAATATAGCTGGGTCATCCTACTTCCTTATTGTAAGACTTCCTAGTTCTGACTGTAGCTAATAGAAAACTGACAGACCCATATGATGAAATTTCTGGATAGAATATTATCTCTGCAAGTACATTTGGTGATGACTAACAGGCCATTCCTTTTTGGGTCCAACATACTATATGAAATTTGAAACCCAGGGCTAAACTTTAACACAGCCACAATCTGCAGCTGCATCTTTTTTTTTTTTAACTTGAATCCCTTCAGGAGACCGATTCTGATTGAGACCAGTGTCTACTGACAGGGGATCAAAAATAATTCTCTTTTTAGCTATTTGATTTGAAATTATCTCCCTTACCTACCCTAACTCGAGGTGACAAGGGAAAGAAGTGATGAAAGAATTAAAAAAGGTGAAGCATAGTGCTAGCTTGTAAAACCTGCACGTGAAGGGGGGAGATAGAGGAAAAATTGTAATAAAATCTTTTCAATGAAGAATCTTCTACACTGAAGATTTGGCATTGGCCTCTCCTTAGCAGAAAAAAAAATATGAGTGACATTTCTGTCTTGGCACTTACATCAAATATAAGTGACATTCTGTTTTAGCTTACACGATAAGATCTGATGAGTTCTGATATGCCCTTGCCTTCTGATCTAACTGTAAATCCTGACAGCTATTTGGACTCTTCATTCTAAACATAATGGGGACTATAATGCTTCTTCATTTAATTCAAGAGTGTCAAACCAACAGCCCATGGGATGGATGTGTCACATGCAGGCCATGCCCACCCCAGCTACATAAATGGGGAAAACATCGTGAAACATCATGTGACGGCAATGTGATGCCACAAGTTTGACACTCATGATTTAGTTGATGAAAAGCACTGTAGTATGGTCCCTATAACCGACAATACATTATTTTATTCTCATTTATACATCAGAAAGCTGTGAGACACCAACAATGCATTTTCTTGCTGTCGTATTATACATTGGCCAGGACAAGTCTTTTGGCTGGTAAAAGCTAAAATAATATTAGAAAAAGCTGAATACTGAGAATCATGCTTACCTATAAGTATGCTGGAGGTAAGATTAGGCAAATGATGACACATGTATAATGATATCATCAACCAAATACTGGGACATAGGCGCTTGCACTGGATATCTGGACAAGTAGGTAATGGTGGCATTTGTAAGATGATGTCATTGCTCATTTTGGCATCATTGGGATTGATGTGGTTGCTGTTGATCATGCCCAAGAATAAATTTCTCAATTCATAGCCAAAGGCCAGCAGTTTTCTGAACTGCAGGCCTATTATTCTAGCAGCATATTTCTGTACAGAGAAACCAATAATTGCTTGAATGCTTTCATTTTAATTTATTTTTAGTTTTTGCTGCTTTGCTATTAATTGCTTTTCCAAAGCAGGAAAAATACTGCTTGAAAAGAAGTTAGCAGAATAATAATTCAGTATCACGGTGTTAAAACAAACATTAGGCATTTTTCAAGCTCCGTTTCACTGAAATCCTTTTTAGGATCATGGGATGATCATATTTCCCATGAAATACCTGGCCGGTACCTGGCCGGTACGCTCTCATAGAGAGGGGCTCCTCCGGGTGCCGTCGGCCAAACAATGTCGACTGGCGGTCCCTAGGGGGAGAGCCTTCTCTGTGGGGGCTCCTACTATCTGGAACGAGCTCCCCCCGAAGATACGGAGGATCCTGGATCTGCGCACTTTCCACCGCGCTTTAAAGACCTTTTTATTCCACCAGGCGGGCCTGGCCTAACTTTCTCCCTCTTTTTAATTATGCAAATTTTAATCGGTTTTTAAATGATTGAGGTGTTTTAATCTGTCTGGGCCAAATTGTTTAATTCGATTTTACTTTGTTTTTAAATTTTGTATCTATGTATTTTTACTGTTTGGCTGTTCACTGCCCTGAGCCCTTCGTAGGGCGGTATATAAATCAAATAAAGTAAGTAAGTAAGTAAGTAAGTAAGAATTCTTTTGAAGTTTTGAGAGATACGGTTTCTCTGAGATTCGGTTGCATATAGTAGCTGAAATAATCATGCTGTCAGTGATTATTCCTCCCCACTTACCTTAAACATAAGCTCACCAGCTCATACATTACGGTGTACCACAAATAAATAATGATGGTGTTTTACCCTTTCAGTCAGAAAGCAGGATTTGCAAAACCATAATGACTGAATTCACAAACCATGATAAGTCAAATCCAAACAAATCACAGTATGACTTAATAAAGTTCACGAACCACCAATTGTAAGCTGTGAACATTCAGAGGGAAAAATGGTGTCATAGCATGCACCTATGCTATCTACTGGAGAATTATGAAAAATAATTAAATACATGCTGTTTTCTTCTTTCTTTCTAATTCTACCTTTGCCATGGTTCCTCTACCTGACTATAGTCAAAATGGAAGACCTGTCCTTTTGCTATGGATTACTGAGTAATATATTTGTGCTTTGATGCAGCTGCTTAAGTTTCTGTCACTTGAGAGCAATGCATCATTTCATTCCCTTCAGGCACAACAATTTTCCCAAAGCTAAGGCTAATTATACAAGATTTATCTGTATGAACACATGAGGATTAAACTGGAAGGGAAAAACTGAATTAAATGTTAGTTGCTTTGCTTGGTAAAAGGGACATAATGAAAAAGAGGTTGTAGAGATAATAAGAAAAACAAAAGAGAAAAGGGGAAAATAATTAGTACCCCCATTTATTTCTTTTTATCCAGCCCTTGACAGAGCTTCCATTATAAAGAAGATGGGAAAAATTATGATGAAAGAACAACTCTTTCATTGCCAACTGCAGCTAGTTCCATGTGGCAAACAATGACTTGATAATTGCATGTTCTTTACTGAGTGTGTAGCAGCACAAATTGATTCTTGCTGTTTTTAAAACTAAACAGGATCATCCAGGTTAGTGCTTGGATGGGTGATCAGCATGAAAACCCAGAGCAGCACGGTAGACTGGAAAGTTGAAAAAGATCCCAGAAGGATTGTCACTTTTCCCAAGTAGACCAGACAGGAAATATGGCCAGATGAGCTAATTCTTTATTGGAAAGCTAAATTAAGAGAGTCTTGTAAGTTTCAAAGTACAAAATCTCTCACCATCTCCTTTATAGTCTGGGAATTTTGGGGAGGGGGGAATCCCTTCTGAGCATCTTTCTTTACCACTTATGCAGCTTAATAAGTGAAAGAACAAAACAACCAGCAGCAAAACATTAAGAACTTTTGCTGCAATCTATTTGGTTCCCGGGAAAGCCAGCTCTAGCCATCTTACGTATTTATTTGTTCAATTTAAATGGCCACTCACTTGCATGTTGACTCTGATAACCTTGTAAGCTGGTGAGTGTCACCCAGAAGACAAAAGTAGAGGTGATGGACACATTCCATTGACTTAGTTGTGATTTTAAGAATCTCCAAACCACCTGAGTATGGGGGTGTAGATGAAATGATATTCAGTTTTCCTCCCCGAGAAAACAAGTTGTTGGTCTCTATCGCAATATTATCCAAGAGCAGGGATGTCAAACTCATGTTGTCATGGTAGTGTCACGTGATGTATCAGGACTTCTCCCCCCCCTTCGTTAAACCAAGCGTGGGCGTGGCCAGCATATGACGCATCTGGCCCTTGGGCCGGGAGTTTGGCAGCCCTGTCCTAGAGTGTTAAATACTCCAAATCTTTTCTGTGGCCCTCTAAATATAATGCAAAACATAACACGTGTGGAATTGATTGTGCTACGTATCAGATGATAGCTTGAGTAAAAAGAGAAACTCCCTTGCTAAGCTAGTCATGTAAAACCATCGTATCAGGCAGCAAAGGGAATTGTATGATTCTTTCCTCTAGATTTTTTTTCATTTGGAAAAATAAACAGGCATTGGGGAAGTGATGAAAGCTGAGCAACATTTGTATCTAAAAGCAATAAGGAATTTAGTGTGCAGTGTAGCAACTACCTGCAATATGATAAAATAAATGCATCAAATCCCCAAATCAAAGTTTCATTTCTCTCAGTTTCTTGCAAAAAGTCCAAGAGTGGTTTGCAAGTAAAGTTAAAATTGGTCAAAGTCTTAAACCTGTCAATTTCCCCATCTTTGCTAATTCCATCATTTTAACCATCCATTTTGTCCAATGTAGTTATTTGTAAATACTTTCATCATATAAAAGTTTTGCCACTGTTTTTGTATATAGAAGCATAAAATCTTTCAGTCTGCCTGTCTAAGCTCCTTCCCCAAAAAACTTCTGCTTTCAATTGCAGATTTACCTTTAAAAAAATCTTCTGAATCAAAATACATAATTGATGTCAATATTTTCTAGCTTTCTAACATGTCTTCTTACAAGATGAAAAAATGTACCTGTGTTACAGTTTCAACAATTATTTAAAATTATTTAAAACTCCATTATACATTTTTGACACCAGTATATCTAGTGTCAAATACCAGTAATACATTATTTTATAAACGTTCTTTTTAGGATTATTGTTCAGTGTAAATTTTGACCCTTTTTTCCACATATTATCCCACTGATCCAACAAAAAATTTGCCCATCTTATCATACAGTGTTCATCCTGTTTCCGTTTTCAATAAGAATTTATAGATCTTAGCAATAATACGATCATCATTTGTACACTATTTCATTTCAAATTCCATCTTACCAGTTTCAAAATTATAGTTAGGCAATTGCTATCTTTGTGGCCTCTCACTATGAAACTTCTTGTTACCTTTGAATTTGAACTGCTGCATTGTCCTGTTCACTATACTGTACTTATCAAAATGGTTGAAAGCTATGCTGGGCACAATTTTCAGTAAGGAAAAGCTCATTATGCTTTCCTATTAGCTGTGGTTGGCAGCAATAGTTATAGTTAGACCGAGTGGCTTTAAATGCATGGAATTTTGGATCTGGGACTTTGACATATTTAGTTCTGGATGGGACTTCACTGCCCCAGATAGACTAGTTGTGCAATTTGGGCAGGTTCTCCTGGACTTTCAATTACTGCTCAAAGAGCAGGTGGCAGCTGTGCGTACTGCAGAATTTTGTGTTGTGCACCAGTTGCACTTTTCCCCAGATTGTGCTCAGTCACTCAACACTGGTCATCTCACAGCTGAGCTACTACAATGAGTTCTACATGGGGCTGCCCTTGAAGAATATTTGGGAAGTAAAGCTGGTGCAGAATGTCTCAAGGAGTATATTTGGATGGCTGGTATCTCTCTGGAGAGTCTGCAGGGCCACCTCCTCTTTGTCTTCCTCACTTGGCAGCCTAGCAGCAATGCAAAAAGCTAAGTTTATGCTGTTTTTCCAAGACAAAATGCAAGGGAAAACTGTATTTGAATATTCCTAGAAATGAAGCTTTCCCACTTACTCAATTGTTCAATTTATGTTTGCATTTATTTTAGTCTAAAAGTGTGGAAAAAACCCAATCCCCAATCCCTCTGCACATACTTGAAACTTTTGCTGAGCATAGATTGAGTTATTTCTGACTAAATATACATAGAAGTTTGCTGTTGGCAGGCTTTGTTTAATCTGCTTTTGACAATGTGTATGTGTGTTAGAAGCTGTATATTAGATTATTGAAAGTGGTGATAAGGCTGTCCCCAGTCATTAACTGTTGTTGTTTGCAGTGGTTATCATCATTCTACTCTTGAATTGAATTTTGTGGCATTTTTCCTGATTTTTTTTTTGAAGACACAAAAATGATGGTAGAAAAATCATGAGGCGTATGAGCTTTTATATTCTGTCTTTTTAGGCACCCTTGTAAAACGCCATTTTGAAGCTTGCTTTCTCTTTCCCTCTGACCGACCTTTAAAATAAACCTATTTTCTGCTTTAATGGAACAATAGAAACTCATCCAAATCAGTTTCAGGGATAACTTAGACTGTTGCTATTTTTAGAGGATAATGGAGAGTATTGGACTTCTATATTTTTTATATTTATTTATTTATGTATTTATTCAATTTCTATAGCCACCCAACTCAACCAAGTGACTCTAGGTGGCTCATAATTCTAAAACTACAAAACAATTAAAATCATTTGAAAACAGTAAAAGCATCCACAAAATAAATAAATACAATTTATTTACATGCCAACATTACAGTAGAAAGTAAAACCGGTTGCATAGTTTTCCAAATGTTCATCTTCCATATCTCCTTCTATCACCAGAGAAAAAAATTTGATCTTTCCACTGTCAGGTATTCTCCATGGCTCATAGGATTGCAATTTTAGTGTAGAAGTCAGATAAAACATCAAACAGCAAAACTAGATTCTCCTTATCAACTGTACTAGGATTCACCTTTATTTTTCTAAGAATTCACAGTGTAGCTCAACTATTTTGGCTTTTTTTTATGTTGCTGTATGATTCTGTCAATATTTAGCCATTTGGTCTCTGGAAAATAATGTTGAACACCTGATGATATGGTATCATGTTTATCTTGTCTTCCTTATTTCCTTGAGGTAATGTTGATGTCCCAGATAATTTGTTTGACAAGTTCTTAGAGAATCTTATACTGGATATGGTGGGGGGGAGGATTAAGCAGCTTCAATCTGTGCCCTCCCACAGGTCAGGCATCTTATGTCAAGATATTTTCTGGTGCTTTTATGGAACATGCAGCGATAAGACATACAGCAGTCACTGATTGTGGCAAAACTGCTCTGCCTCTCTTGCATTCCAAGTGTCCAGATCCACACTTCTTGGATTTACAACTCATAACACACTGAAGAAGGTTGGCCGTACTTAGTATGGAGCACGTTTGATATGAAGTATCTCAAATATTTATACTTTTTTATTAAAAAAAATGAGATGGTCATGCATTGGAAATTATTTAAAAAAATTGAAAGAATAAACAGAACCCTTTTACTTGAAGCATGACCTGACATTTTGAGCAAACAGCTAAATTCTGCAACAGAATAATGTATATTAATGCAGTCATTCTTTGTTGTTATGCATTCTCACCCTGAAAAACCCTGTTGAATAACACACACATAAGCTCAAAGAATGCAGACAGTTAAGATTGTTTTTTGAGAAATTCAACAGTCACTGAGAAATAGAAGGGTTTTTTTTAAGCACAATATGTTTAAAATTGAAAGGAATCTGAAAAAGTCCAAAAGCAAAGCAAGGTGAAGTTTAGCTAAGCCAGTGGTCTATCAGGAACTGTGGTTACTCAGAAGCAAAAACCTTTCTTACCTTCAGCAAAATCTGTGCTGGAACTGATGTAAAATGATCCTTTCATGCTGCTTCAGTGACAAGGAATATATTTTGCAGTGGATAGAAGCTCCTCAGGGCATGAACTAGGTCTGTTCTCCTTTACACCCTGTCTGGTCATAGAAGCTGAGGAAAACCTCAGGTCTGAGAATGTTATCTGGGACGAGTTTGATCCTGTGACCCTAGATGACGTGGACAGAATTCTGGGTAGACTGAACGCGACCACATGTTTGTTGGACCCGTGTCCCTCCTGGTTAGTACTGGCTTCCTGGGAGGTGACGCGAGGCTGGCTCCAGCGGATTATAAATGCTTCATTGGGTGAGGGTACCTTCCCTGCCACCTTGAAGGAGGCGGTGGTGAGGCCTCTCCTCAAGAAGCCTTCCCTAGACCCGGCAGTATTGGCTAATTATCGTCCAGTCTCCAACCTTCGCTTCGTTGCGAAGGTTGTTGAGAGTGTGGTTGCGCGACAGCTTCCCCAGTACCTGGATGAAACGTCGTATCTAGATCCGTTCCAGTTGGGTTTCAGGCCTGGGTACAGCACGGAAACGGCATTGGTCGCGTTGGTTGATGATCTCTGGAGGGCTCGGGACAGGGGTTGCTCCTCTGTCCTGGTCCTGTTAGATCTCTCAGTGGCTTTTGATACCATCGACCATGGTATCATGCTGCACCGGTTGGAAGAGTTGGGGGTGGGAGGCACCGTATTACGGTGGTTCTCCTCCTTTCTCTCCGACCAGTCGCAGTCTGTGTTGACAGGGGGGCAGAGGTCTACCCCGAGGCCCCTCATATGTGGGGTGCCGCAAGGATCGGTCCTCTCGCCCCTTTTGTTCAACATTTATGTAAAGCCGCTGGGCGAGATCATCCGTGGTTTCGGGGTGAAGTACCATCAGTATGCTGACGACACCCAGCTGTACATCTCCACCCCGGACCACCCCAACGATGCCCTTGAAGTGATGTCCCAGTGCCTGGAGGCCGTACGGATCTGGATGGGGAGGAACAGGCTCAGGCTCAACCCATCCAAGACAGAGTGGCTGTGGTTTCCGACGTCCCGATATAGTCAGCTGGTGCCATCGCTGACTATTGGGGGTGAATCATTGGCCCCCACGGAAAGGGCTCGCAACTTGGGCGTCCTCCTGGATTCACGGCTGTCTTTAGAAGATCACTTGACGGCCGTGACCGGGAGGATTTTTCATCAGGTTCGCCTGATCCGCCAGTTGCGTCCCTTTCTAGTTTGGGACTCCCTACACACGGTCACTCATGCCCTCGTCACCTCTCGTCTGGACTATTGTAACGCTCTCTACATGGGGCTCCCCTTGAGGTGCACTCGGAGGCTCCAACTGGCGCAGAGTGCGGCCACGCGGGTGGTTATGGGAGCAACATGGAGCTCCCATGTAACACCTCTCCTGCGTGAGCTGCACTGGCTCCCGGTGGTCTTCCGAGTGCGCTTCAAGGTTTTGGTTACTACCTTTAAAGCGCTCCATGGCTTAGGACTTGGTTATCTACGGGACCACCTGCTACCACCAATAGCCTCCCACCGGCCAGTACGCTCCCATAGAGAGGGGCTCCTCTGGGTGCTGTCGGCCAAACAATGTCAGCTGGCGGCCCCCAGGGGGAGAGCCTTCTCTGTGGGGGCACCTACGATCTGGAACAAGCTCCCCCCGGAGATACGGAGGATCCCGGATCTTCGCACCTTCCGTCACGCGCTTAAAACGTTTTTATTTCATCAAGCTGGCCTGGCCTAAATCATCTCTTTTAAATTTAAATTTTAAACGTAAATTTTTAATCTGTTTAATTATGGGATATTTTAAAATTCAGCCTAAATTATTTAATTTGTTTTAATTTATTTTAGATTTTGTATTTCCTGTGTTTTATCTTCTGGCTGTTCACCGCCCTGAGTCCTTCGGGAGAAGGGCGGTATAGAAATTTAATAAAATAAATAAATAAATAAATAAAACCTGATTACTACTGAATTTTCAGACTTGTTGGGACACTCTGCATTTGAAAATGTTGGTATCTAAAGAAGGTATCTTAAGAACTCTCTGTATTGTTTGTGTTTTTGTGTTCCATGGATGCCTTCTCACAGCCTGATTTTGGAAAGATGTTCCCAACCAGATAGAAAAGGAAGAACATCAGATGTCACTTCCATTCCAAGTAAGAGAGAACGAAAAGAGAGAAAGCATCTTCATTGCTTCCCCCCACCAAATCCCCTGCCAGTTAATCTTCAAAGTTAATCTTCAAAGAGCATTTTAACCCATCCCAGCCCCTACAGCAAAGGAGGTCAGGACTACATGACAGCCTTATTTGCAGCTCCCAGAGCTCTCCCCCATGTTGCTAACAAGCTGCAGTGTTTAATATGTCTGAAGAAAATTGCTGAATATGTGGAAGATAAACAATTTAATTATACCGGAGCAAAAATTAAAGTTAATTAATTCATTAAAATTAAACCGAACCAAATGCAACATTTGGCCTTATTCCACCTGCCTTGTGAGGTAACCTGAACCTTTGGTTTGAAAAAAGTGCTGGAGCTCTCACCCAGAGTAACAGAAAGGTCCAGCCTGACCATTCTGGCTTAGCACTTTGAAGCTTTCTGCTAGATCTGGCACCGGGCTCTCTCTAGAACTGCATTGTTTGTATGCCAAGTTCTTCTTTGGTTAGGGAGACACAGGTGAAAAAGCCAAGTTGGACTGAAGTCACCACCTTATGTAAGCATTGGAAAGGAAGAAGCAGATCAATTTGGAGGTGAATCCAAATCAGTGCAGTTAGACACCCATTTCATATTATTGCATATAACTCCAGTAGAAGGGATGGAGAGAGAGAGGAAGGAATAAAAGGGCAATACAATATTATGTCTGTCTGTCTGTCTGTCTGTCTGTCTGTCTGTCTGTCATCTATCTATCTATCTATCTATCTATCTATCTATCTATCTATCTATCTATCTATCTATCTATCATCTATGCCATCATCATGCCAATTCATAAGAAAGGTTCCCCCTCCAATCCAGACAATTTTCGAAATATCAGTTTATTATCAGTATTGGGGAAACTCTATGCCCGGTTCCTCCTGTCCAGGCTGGAGTGCTGGGCTGAGGAGGCTGGTCTGCTCGGTCATGAGCAGGCGGGGTTCAGAGCAGATCATTCTACTATTGACCATGCTCTGATCCTATACCATCTAGCCTTAAAATACTCTACCTCTAGGAAAGGCTGTCTCTGCATTGCCTTTATAGACTTAAAGGCTGCTTTTGACAGTATTCCCAGATATAAACTGTGGGGCAAACTCCTTTCCTGGGGCATCGATAAAAGACTTCTCTGGCTCATCTCCCAACTGCATGAGGGAACGGAGGCAAAAGTGCGCCTTACCCCCCAAGGGGACCTTTCCAACGCCATCCCTGTAAATAAGGGGGTCAGACAGGGATGTATATTGGCACCCCTTCTTTTTAACTTATATATTAGCGATCGGAGAAGGGCATTAATGGTCCAAGTGGATTATATCCATGCCCCCAGATTAGCTGACTACAGGTGCCCGCTCCTGCTTTATGCAGACGATGCCGCGATTCTTTCATTCTCTCGGGTGGGTTTGCTTAGAGCCCTTAAAATCCTTTCTTGTTGCGCCAACCAACTGTCTATCAACCATTCTAAGTCTAAGATTATGATTTTCTCAAGAAGCAGGAAAAACTATCAATGGAAGCTCGATGGCATACCAGTGGAACAGGTCCATAGAGTCCAATATTTAGGCATCTATCATCTATCTATCAAATTTATGCAGCCACTCATCTTACCAAAGGAACTCTGGGTGGTGCACAACAATAAATGATACAGCCAATATAAAACAGATAAAAATCTAACATACCACAGTAATAACATAAAAATAAAAATACTAACCATGAGTGAAGGGACGATTTTTAAAAAGGCCTTCTCAGCAGTAGAACCATTAACACAAATCTTCAGTTCCCTAGGAGTCCCAGACCTGGCAACATTACCAGGTCTTGAGGACTTTTCAAAAAATCAAAAGGGATGGGGCCAATCTAATTTTAGAGGAAGGATATTCCCATGTTAGAGCAAAGAAGGCAGGTCTACTTGAGCCCACTAGATGTAGATCCCTAGTTATCTGTAAAATGCCTTTTCTGCGAGATCTAATGGGGTGGGCTGTGGATAGCTGCCTCAGATCACCTGGTACCATGCCATGAAACATTCAAACCAGCACTTTGAATTAGACCAGGAAGCAATGCATCTCGAAGAGTAGAGGTGTGACATGCACTGCCTTTGGAGTGCATGTAACTGCCCAGACCACTGCATTCTGTATCAATTGAATCTTCAGAATATTCTCCAAGGGCAGCTCTGTATAGAGCACATTGCAGTAATCCAATCTGGGAGGTGACTAGAACATGAGTGATTCTAAGCAAGACCTACCAATCCAGGAATAGGTGCAACTGGCACACAAGACAAAGCTGTGCAAGAGCCCTCCTAGCCACAATTGCTATCTGCTATCGAGCAGGTGTCATGAATCTAGGAGGACCCTGGAATGGGCTTTAGATTGTGCAGTTCTATGCAGAACTGGGATGTAACAGGCGAAGCATATCTTCAAAGCTGCTTTGTAAAGCAATTTGTCCTCCCCCACTTCTAAATCTCAAATACAGATTAACAGAGTTGGAAGGGACTTTGCAGATCATCTAGCCCAACCCCCCACCCAAGCAGGAGACCCTACACCATTTCTGACAAATGGCAGTCCAATTTCTTCTTGAAAGTCTCATCTGGAAAGAAGTACCCTTGTTTCTTTACTTTGCCTCACTTCTTAGGCTTTCTCCCATTCTAATAGCTGGAGCCGTTCTTGCCTTTTTTTGGCTATTGCAATTAACTGTTGAAGATCCAAATGAAATGAACCTCATAACTGAGACAAACAGCTTTGCCTTCTTGCCTCAGTGTGTGAGGGGGGGAGGGGACAAAATTTCATCACTGGGCACTAAACATCCCATCATGTAATTCCAAGTCACTTCATATGAACCTACTAAATAAGCAAAGATCTTTACCAGCAGTCTGGCCCTCTACCACCCCTCTCCTTTATCCTTCCAAACAAATGCCCACCTAGGCTCATACTGCACCTAAGAATATATCTATATAATTGCCACTGATAGAGAACATCATGCTTGCATTATCAGAAGAAAAAAAAAACAGGCTTCTGAAACCATTAGCTATTTCTCGAGGTTATAAAATCCATTTATGCTGCTATGTTAAATTCCTTTCCTTCTCCATCAATATAAAGATATTTTCTGTACAATTGACTTGGATAAATATGAACAAAAACTTGGCTCACGTTCATACCACTTCTGCTTTTTCAGACAATACAATAAACACAGTACCTTTTTCAGCAGGTGCTGATCTATTACTATAATATGGGCACAATTCCAGTCTCGGATACAGCAGGTATATTTTCTTCTGCACCTTGGGAAATCACAGAGTACAAATATAATGCATCCAATTTTGTTGCTTTTTATGGTAATACCAGAGTAAGACCATAACAGTGGCCAGCTTTCCCTCCCTTCACAGAGCTTATATTATTCTAATTCAAACAATTAACATGATGAAGGATTTAGCTACCTCAGAAACCCTATTCAGTAGCTGAGTACAAACATGCTGGGTAATGCCTCTTCCTAGTCTCTCTACTTTAAAAAAAAAAAAGATAATCTACATATGAAAGGCTTGCTTATAATGTGAGATCCCAATATGCAGTTCCAGGTTAACTGGAATAACAAACATAGAAAATAGCAGAAATGAGGAGCCCTTGATGCTCTCTGAGTTTGCTTGTTTTCTTGCAGAAGATTCATTACCCAAACCAGGTAACATCATCAGTGCTAGTCAATAACAAAAATAGCAATAGCAATAGCACTTAGACTTATATACCACTTCACAGTGCTTTACAGCCTTCTCTAAGCAGTTTACAGAGTCAGCATATTGCCCCCAACAATCTGGGTCCTCATTTTACCCACCTCGGAAGGATGGAAGGCTGAGTCAACCTTGAGCCTGGTGAGATTTGAACTGCCGAACTGCAGCTAGCAGTCAGCTGAAGTAGCTTGCAGTACTGCACTCTAACCACTGCGCCACCTCGGCTCTTATGTTCACCAACCTGAGTTATTTGTAAAAATAATAAAGGCAGTATACAAATAAATATCATACAACACATCTTATATTTTTTACTATTAAAAAAGTTATTCTGTAACAAGTCAGGGAACAGGCTGAGATCTCGGTTCATACTTAGGACATAACTTTCAAGAACAGCCTCCTTTTCCATCAAGACAATAAAAAAGAAAAATAGGGGAGCTACATGGAAACTACCAAAGTCAAAAACAAAGACAGTTGGCAGCCAGTAGTCAGCGGAAACAGCCTGCAGTACTGCATTCTAACCACTGTGCCACCATGCCAAACCAACATATTCCTTTGCTTCTATGTTAGCTAAATAGTCTATCCTATATCTTCCCCACATTCCATCTATGTTCCACCCTTCCTAACCAATTCAAAAGGAAAAGACCCCCACAACAAGATGGTATAAAACTGGCAAGTTACCACCACTAGATCCAAGCTCCCATCTAACACATTAGTGCAATGTGTGAATACATGTGGCCAGGAGAATGTTATATGGAATGCTGGCAACAGTATGATCTATTCTGTGTCTTTTATATAAACACAAAAAATCTAGGATACAGTTAATGATTACATAGGACCTGAATTTGTACGGATAGTCTGGAAAAGGATCATGAAGTCACAGCAGACACTTCAATGAGTATGTCAACTAGTGTACGGTTGCCATAAGAGAAAGGTAAATGCCATGCTTGGAACCATTAGGAAGATAATTGAAATAGAATTACTGATTAGATCATGTCCTTAAAGAAAGCTATAAGGAGATCATGCATGAAACGCTATATAAACTTCTGAGCATTGCATTTTAAGAAATGTATTATGGTGCTTGAAAAAAGGATAAAATCACTAGGCAGCTGAAGCTGTTCCTTTATAAGGAAAGACTACCATAATTGGAACTCTTTAGCTTTGACTGAAAAAGGATAAGGAAGATAATGAAAGATATATAAAAACACAGATGTGTGTGGGGGGAGAGAGAGAGAGAAGGAGAGAGAGAGATTTTCTCCCTCTCTTACAAAGTAAGAATTAAAGGGCATCTATTGAAATTAATTCAGAGTCCAACAGAATCAAATCCTTTTACCAATAGTATGGGCTGGCCGCCTTTGGGACAACAGTAATTCATTTGCATGGTTTGAAAGAGAACTGGAAAAGTTCAGACTACTAATTCTGTCTTCTGAATCAAGGCAGCATGCTTTAGATAAAGCAAGTAAAAGATTGAGGGTGGTGAGGTTTTGTTTAGGGACAGGAATAGTTCCTTTTGGTCTGAACGGACTACGTAAAGTAGAGAACTGAGCCCAGTCTCAATCATGTTTGTAAGGCTAGAAGTAAACTCTCTCTCATTTCATCCATAACACACACAATACTGGCCTAGATGAGTCCATGATTTGATTTGGCAAGGGCTCTTAAGTTCTTATAGAGACCATTTGTGACCCTACAGATACAGTTAAACTATAGCTCCCAGCACCTTTCATCATTGCTTACATTGGCTAGGGCTAATAGAAATATTAAGCAATATCCACAGATTATACATCTTTGGAGAAATTTAGAGCCAGTTTGAAAGGAGCTCTCTATGTTCCCATCATGGGTTGGACAGCAGAGGTGATTTTCTGGCTCAGCTAAGATGTAGCTGCAAAAGCTAGGGATTGGGAAAGGAAGTGCCATTGTGTTTCTTATTGGAAGGAATTGTACTAACCTTCCCCCAGATCCTGAGTTTCAGATTCTATAAGGAAAAAGCTAGCTGAAAGTTGTACAGCAAGGTTGAAACAGATAAGGGATTTATTGAATTTCCAATTATAAGGTTACTATCTCCCTCACCTTCCTTTTTATAGAGTAAGAATGAGGGTACTTTTGTTGCTGCTGTTCATACAAGACAAATCTCTTTAGTCTTTGGTCTCAGCATATCAAATCAGAGAGAAAGGAAGAAAATCTTGGATGCTTTCAACCTGCTTTGGAAACATTCAGCCTCTCTTGGCATCTCCTGGGGAAAGGAGCCTTCTGAGCTTTGGCAACACCATAAACAAATTGCCTGAGTCTGGCATTACCATACAGCAGATCCATGGATCTTATGATTTTATTTTTGTTTTTATTAACTCAGGCATTATCATGAGAAATCATGAGAAAAAAAAGAGAGGGGGGATAAAACAGTCACGTCTTACGGCAGATTATATTTGAAAATTGCAGTGCTATTGAATAATCAATGAGATGATGCCTTTCATAAGCCACGATTAAGTAATTTCTACCCACAGATCATCTGTTGCTGTCAAGCAAATACTGATGGAAAATTGATCTTTGCAACTAAAATCTCTGTGTATTTTATCTGTTTTAAACCAGGAACGGAATCTGTTTCCATTCAGAGGAAGAACAATCCTGTTTATTCAGAACCATTCGCAGGGCTCTTTATCAGCCAAATGGTCCAGGTGATGGTGAGGTTCTCCCCTTTAAAATCTTGGTAGCCCTGAATTCAATTTATCCAGCAAACTCTGGGATGAATTACACACTCGAAAGCATTCTTCATTATCTAGGTAGTTGGACACTGCAGTTTTAAAAGAATCAAGCCATCACTTTCCTGCAATCAGCTGCAAGTGGAATTTGAACGGTGGCTTCAGCTGATAGTTAATAAGTTCCCCATTCAATTTGCTCCCTGTTCAAATGCCATCAGCAAAGGAAAAGCTGGCAGCACATTATTCACATGGTTTGCATCCTGATTTTATTAATTAGCTTCCTTATTAATAAATAACATTTATTTATTTTATTTGTAAGGCTGCACAACTCTATACTGACTCTGGGTGGCATACAATAACGTTGTTAGTAAAAAAAATATAAATTAATCCCCCCACCCACCGATCTAGAAAAAAGAACATTATTTCTATAACAAAAGAATACATTGGACCTGTCTCTTAGCTTTTCAGTACTCTTTCAAACACTGGGGTGCACGGGTGGTGGCAGATCTCAAGGGAAATGTTGCTCCAGAGATCAGGTTGCTGTGGAAGAGCAGGCTGACTAGCTAAATCCCATCAGATGACACTACTTGATAGATAAGTGATAGATAAGTGCTGGACCATTCCAACTCAGCCTGTTTGGAAAGGATGGGTAGAAACTATGGAATACAATTTAGATAACCAGGCCCTATAATGTGAAAGGCTACTTATGTCATAACCAGAACTTTGAATTGCACCCAAAAATATACAGGTATTCAAGTGCAGCTTGTGGAGCAAAGGGCTACCCTAACATCACTCAGCATGCCAATATTCAGTTGTGCTGCTGCCACAGTGTGCTGGACACACTGCTGCTTTATTTTAAAGAGAAGACCTATGTAAAATGCATTGTAATAGTTCCAAAGTCAAGGGTCCAAAATATGACTTCCTGCCTGAAAGGCCTCTTGGTCCTGGTAAGAGCATAACTGGCTTGCTGCAAAAGCATTCTTAGCCACAGTTGTTCTCCATGCCTTGAGCAGCAGCCATGAGTCTAAGCACAACAGTTCTGAGGGGGGAAGCCCAATATCACTGAAAACTAAAGATGAACATCATCAGTCCCTGGGTAGACCCAAAGACACACAAAACCTATTCAGTCCTATCAGGGTTGAGTTTAAACCTTTTAGAGAACCTCCTAAAAATGCTTACTTCAAAATATTTCCTTTGTAATGCAGTGGATCTTACCCAGGTAAAGATTTCCTCAGGAATTTAAGAAACAATTCCAGTGTTATTTAGTATTCTTCTACCCAAATGATTCAATTTGTCATTACATATTTATATTGTTATTAGTTATTAATAGGGCTGGGCAGAGACCATACAGCTACTGCTGAGACAGATCCAGAGCTTTGGAAATAACCAGCCTCCGGTTTGAGAACACTCTGTTCCTCTTGTTCTGGAGTGGGATTTATATAAATTAAGTTCCATTCTCACTGGGAACATTCTCCCTAGAATATATCCCAGGGTTATTTTCTGGTGTTTCTCAGTTAATACCTGAGCCTCACTGATTGCAATCTGTCTCTGATATACCTTATGGAATGGATCACGGCATAGCAGCCTTCTTCATAAAAAGTGCTTTTGAAAGAGTTCAAATGTCTTGTAACCTGTCCGCAGCTATGGACAGCTGTGGGGAAAAAATAATAAAATCCAAATGTCCTCCTCCTCCTCTGTGAGATTCTATTCAAGTGTAAAAAATATAATTTTATTTTTGGGACAAGATGACTAATATACCACTTCTGTATGCAATGTGTTGGAGTTCCAAAATACTAAACTGGGGCAGGAGCTTTGCAGAGTTTTTAAAATCAGGACACAGCACATTTTTGAGCTATCAACTCTGCACATGTACATTATCCATTCTGTCCTGAATACTCTTGCTTCAGCCAGAAATTAGGGCTTTGTCCAAGTCAAATGTACAGCTAGTTTTGATTTTTTAAAAAATAATGCAGCTGTTTGCTTTATTTGGTTTCTCAAATACTGCATGTTTTTAACAGATGTTATGAAGTGAAGTTGTCAGATGATGTAGAAATAGATTAGGCATCTCTCTCTGTAGTTTAAAGTTGTTTTTCTTAGCCACAGGCATTACTGAAATTCACCTCTTAATTATTCATTGAGAAAATGAATAATAGCTATGTTCTTCATAGCTATTGGTATGATTGAAATTGTTTTTCTAAAATTATGTTTTTCTTATATTGATTGCACCATGGCCATCTCAATATTTTATTCCAAGGTTGTTTAAATCTCTCTCTCTCCTCCCTCTCTCTCTCCCTCCCTCCCTCTCTCTCTCTCCCTCTGTCTCTTTCTGCATTAGCTGCTTTTATTAGTGCAAAGGATGGCTATTAAGGGCAGAGCTGTTTTGCAGAAGAAGTAGGAGTAACACAATTAAGAAATGATGGCAGCAGCCAGAAAGTTAACTGTTCAGAAACTACTTCTATTATGCATGTTAAATGCTTTGGCAGATGACACTGAGCAAGCTGGAACTAAAGAAAATCATTACAAAGCTGGTCTTAATATTGGAAAAAGGATAGATGGCAAACAGCATTGGTTTTACATTTCCCCACCCCGCCACCCTCTGGATCAGTGTATAATGTCCAAAGGCAATTCTTGGCAGCTGCATCAAGGGTGGACAGCCTTGGTTGATTTCCATGTCAGATGACGTTAATACTTGGTTGGGAGACTACCAGAAATCTCAGGGGGTGACTAGGGGTGACTAGGGGGGGGGTGTTTTAAAAAATAACAAAAGAAAACAGTGTCAAACCACTTCCATATAGTTGTCTACAAAAATTATATGTGAAAAAGTTGCTGAAGTTGCCATCAGTCAGGCCTGATTTAAGGGAGATTTTAGCTTTTATTATTATTATTATTATTCTTGGGGAAGACAGAGAGAGAAATACTCTCATACTTTGCCTCCCTCTCCCCTTCTCTCCCCCTCCTCTATATTTCCTCACAAATATCCTCCCTCCAAAAGAAAGGTTTGTTTTATTTTCATATCCCATCTTGCTGAGTAGCTTTTACAAACCACATCAGCTGTGCTATTTTTATCAAGTGTTGCAGAATGCCAGCATAGTGCTAAAAATTTTAACATGCCAACTGTGCTGCTGTAGTTGTTGGAATCCTTCTTGCATCAGTGAACTTCTACAGGCAAGAGTTTCTATTATTTACACCAAATGTGGCTGTTGTAGGCCCAGGGAACTGGCGCAACTCTGTTTGGCGTGGGGCCTGTAAAGGTGATTCAGCTTTCCAAAAGCTACCATCTTCAGCAAATTTGGTTTTGGTAGTAGAAAATAATATATTTAGCAAAATGTTTCTTTGTTTAAACTATATTTTTCATTTCTCTTTAGTATCATAAAATGGGTAAAAGGCACAAAACTCTAGTAATTTAGATGTTATGAATGATAAAGCCTCCTTTCTGTCTCTGACTACGAGGTAAAGTCATCTTTGCTTGAAAAGCAAAATCAGTTTTGTTTTGCAAAATTGAATAATAAATGAACTCTGCAGGAATATCCATTTTAATTATTGCCAGAACATGGAGCCATGTATGTAAAATGTTCTATAATAGCAGCCATTTTATTGCATTTAGTCTATTTGCACCATTGGATAGGACTGAGTAGCAATCATCAGTGAACTAACCCTAATCTAACTCTAACACCCCCCTTTTTTTCCATTTAGTGATTTAGAACCTGGAAATTGCTCTACAGCAACATCTTTTTCTTAATAGAAAAAGATACGGGATAATTTTAGGCATGTGTTTTCTATGTCAAATGAAATATTTTAAACTTTTACAAACTTGATTTAAGTTGCTCATTCCTTTGTGGTATTTTTTTCCCTCTGCATATAGGTAGCATTTATGTTTGCTGTTTTCCCTGCTCCAAGGGTAAATGAATAAACAGAAAGTGACAAAAAAAAAAAAAGACAAATATAGAAAATAAATTACTATAAATGAAATACAAGCTTAATCCTAATAGATACATGGAAATCAACAAGTTTTAATTTAACAATTACTCAGTGAAATATGTGGAATCTTTGGTGCTGCCTGAGTTTGGTTGTTTGTTTACAGATGTTGCATTACCCTACTAGGTAACATCAACACTGCTAATGACTGTGGAGTTTGCTCCCTATTTATATATGATAGCTTGCTCTGCCAGTGTTGATGGGGATGTGTTTTCTCCTTGATAGTTCCTTGGTTTATTGTTTTATTATTATCAGCTGCCTGCAATTACTGCAAGTTCGAATCTCCCCAGGCTCAAGGTTGACTCAGCCTTCCATCCTTTCTAAGGTAGGTAAATTGAGGACCCAGTGTGAGGGGGCAATAAACTGACTTTGTATAAATATACAAAAGTATGAAGGCTATTGCTTAGCGCATTGTAAGCCACCCTGAGTCTCCGGAGAAGGGCGGCATATAAATCAAATTAAAAAAAAATATATTGATTGATTGGTTTCTGATGACTGGTAGCTCCAATAAAATGGTGATAGTATATCAGGAAATAGAAAATAAATAGCTCTTCTTTAGATGAACTCACCTAATTTGTTTACTCAGGTTTCATTGAGAAACATATATACAATTAAAAAGTTCACTCAGGTCTTTTGTATATTTATTAAACTTTTTTTTAAAATAGCCCAAAAGCAAAAAAGAAAAAAAGAAAAAAAGGATATAGTAGAAAGATGGGGAGGAAAATCAATGTCCTACATTGTTATGGTTTCTGTTGACTGCAAGTGCTATATCTTCTCTTTTTCTCCTTTATTTTATTGTAGTCCTGAGTCACATTTATAAGGAATTTATTTTTTTAAGAGATTTCTTTATTGGGTTTTTTTAAAATGTAAGTACATAATTTTTTTCAGCTTTTAAAATTAATTTTATCCTAGTTTTGGGACTGATTATAATAGAGAAAATATCATAAATAAAATACCTATCATCTATCTATCTATCTATCTATCTATCTATCTATCTATCTATCTATCTATCTATCTATATTTATCTATCATAAGTAAATAAATAAAAGTCAGCCTTCATATTTGATGATTCGCAACTAAGGGATGTTGTGCAGCCTCAAACTTTTCCTGAATTCTTGGAATCAAAAAGATTCTGAAACCAGTTTTCCAGACTAATGAATTATATACAAATATATAAGCTTTTGTGAGCTGCAGCTGACTTGATTAGATGGATGAAGTAACTAAACTGATGTACATCCAAAAAAAAAAAAAATCAGGTTATTTTTGGAAGGTCTCAACAAACACAATGTGATTTAACTCTTTGCAGTTGTGACTTGATCAAGTGCTTGTGATCTGTTTCTCAAGTAACCTCGTTCTACATAATTACCCTCTCTCTCCACTCTCATCCTAATCAGAATTCTATATCAATTTAGCCACTCCATATATCTGATAAAGTAAGTTGTGGTTCACAAAAGCTTATTTCTTTGAATAAAATCTGTATATCTGAAAAGTGCTGCCAGATTCCTTTTGATTTTGGTTAACATACTCTAACATGACTACCCTCATACAATATTTACTTGGAAGTAATCCCCATGAGTTTATATGAAGTACAATAGAGAAAGAGAAACAGAAGGGGAAAACACCAATTTTTTACTGATGTTGTTAATTCTCTGTAATATTAGCACAAAGATTTCTGTGTCATCATATATTTAATTGATGAGAAATTCCCAACTCAAAATGTAGAGACATGGAAAAAGATGGCTTGTTTTATTCTTGCTAAATTGGAGTCTTTTGGCTGCATTTCAATATTACTAAGTGAGAGATAATTCCGAATATCCCATCTGAAAGTAATATCTCCTGAGTACATCACTAAGCTGTCAAGGCCACAAATCAATTTTATTTTCAACAAAAGATGTCTAAATATCATACATAGCTTATATTAATAAAAAAACACTATAGGCTACTCTCCACCAAGATTTTATGGCAATATATATTACTCTCTGCCATCTCTCTAGAGGATATCTTAGAAGGAATGATTTACAACTCAACAACAATCATAGAGAGCAATGATAAATAGTGAATTATCATAAACTACTACCGCAATAAAATGAAACTATTATATAGACATTAATAATGACAATAGCCTTTGGCAATGATTATTTCATCTTCCACTTATCTATATTTCATTTTCTAGATGTCCTGCTTTTGTCATTGGTCACGACTTTTTCCTTACCAGTTTGGTATGAAATTATATTCGCCTTCAGGAACTGGAAATCAGAATTAAGACCTGAAAACAGCATCCATTCAGATGTATGGAGGGCCTAGATGCTGCATACAGATCAAAAGATTATGTACCCTGTAATTTTGGAGACTCCAATTCTTCAGACAAGTAATCAAAGAAGATTTGTGGAATCATTTGTGCGTTCCTATCTCCTGATTCAGCAGTATGAATTAATCCTTAGAATTGAATACTGGTTAACCAATGTGTGTTCAAACCCGGATTTAGAATATAGAATAACAGAGTTGGAAGGGACCTTGGAGGTATTCTAGGCCAACCCCCTGCTTAGGAAGGAAACCCTATAATATTTCAGACAAATGGTCTGAATCTCTTCTTTGGATTGGAATGGTCCAATCTCTTCTTAAAAACTTCCAATGTTGGAGCATTGGAAGTTCTGGAGGCAAGTTGTTCCACCGGCTAGTTATTCTAACTGTCAGGACATTTCCCCTTAGTTCTAGGTTGCAAGGATTTAAAGAATAGCATCAGATCTTAAACCAAGAACCAGATTAGTCCAACTATAGCACAATTTACTCAAAAAGGTCACTGCAAATACAGGTAATTTCACCTTCAGAATAATTGTGTAACCTTAATGAATGGTTCAACCCAATCTTCCTCAATCTAGTTTAGTCCAGCATACCAAGTACAATCCAGTGTACTTGGCATATAGTTCTCAGAATTTAGACTCAACATGTAGAGTTAAAATTACCTTGACAGAGATATGAAAGCTGAATTTCCTAGGCAAAAGAGAGTAAAATATTTAAGTCTAGAATATCCATATAACTTTAGGTAGCAACTCAGATACCTCCCAATCTCCATATAAATAGGAGGAGCTCAATCAGACTTACAAGACTCTGTTATCATGGCCAATATCAGTAAAAGTAGTTTTAGCCATCTTCTGGAGTTAATTTGATAATCTAATGTAGCTAGTGAGGCTAACACAACTTTGCTACTGTTGGAGATCCAAATTCAATGACACTAACTGTCTAGCATCTCATGAACTACTAACCTCAAAAGATAGAGATAGACTTAAGGGTTTTCTCTGCACCTGTTCCACAACTGAGTTTGCTAATCTGCTTTCCTTTCCAGACTGATTCTATCTTCTCCTATCATTGGCTCTTTAAGGGGATAGGATAGATATGACACTCTCTTGATTGGAAGCATTTCACAATATGAGAATTCTCTGGATGCCTCCTGCTTGAAGAGCAGGTGACAGCTTTTGCAAGAGGGCCCTTCTTGGCACATCTTTATTTACCAATTGTGCATGTTTCTCCTTTCTCCTATGGCATTTGCCTGCCGCTTATGCTCCAATAGGATGGACATATTTTGGGTCCTTTCTTTGAAGCAATGTCATCTGAAAGGGCTTAAAAAGTGCCCTTTCCATTGCAGAATCTGCCTTGAAGAACAATATTCTGCTCCCCAGATTAGAAAAGCAATAGAAACTTGTCCTTAGATGTTGGAGTCAGGATGATTGAAGAAAAACAATTACTGGCAGATAATGCATGTATTGGTTGAAAATTTATATAGATTGGCAAGTGTATAACATGCTTGTTTTAGACAGTAACATCAAAAGAATAAAGCATTGATAGTGATCAGTGTCCAGTAGGAGACAACATTAGATCACTCTACTGAATAGGAGCACTACCCTTGTTCCAACCTATAGTATGGTTGCATCCAATGTATATCTAACTAGCAGTAAAATCTAGTTGTTTGTAAGAATCACACTACATAGAAATTGAGTTAAATTCAGCAGAGGTTATTCACATTTCACATTATGAAAGCTAAATTCCATGTACTCAAAGCAGTTACATAACTGTTAATTCCTTTACAACTTAAGAATATTATTTAAAAGAATAATGGGGACAAAATGTTCCCTTTCACAGCAAATTGCATTTAAAAGAATGGGATGTTGAAGAACAATAAAATTGAAGATATGCAGCCCAATTCTATTCATGTCTACTTAGAAATAGATCTCATTGAATTCACTAGGGTTTACTCTCAGATTCATGGACATGAATTTAAAACTGTGGAACTCATAGGTTCTCAAGATCATTGTAGAAATGACCTCTAAGTGTTTGAATTTCAACTTTCCTATCAAAATTCTTACAAAGAAACCCACAAAAAATGAACACACTTTTGGCTGCAGAAAATTAAGACTTTGTTATTGTTTATTTTACAAGTTTTGCGAGGCTGTTTATTGTATGCTATGATTTTCTTTCAAAACATGTCTGGACTTGTCTTGAAGTTTATAAGTCTGACTTATAAGGAACTTATAAGTAAAGGTAGAGGAAGTAAAAAGGTAGAGGAAGAGAAAAAGAAGAAACAGTGGTAACAACAGTTTAGATACTGTCTACTGGCAGACAGCTTTTTGATAGAGCTGACAGTGAAAGCTTTCTAAACCAAGTCAGTTGAGAAGCCTTATATCCTTTTTAGCCAGCTGCAGCTTAATGGAATGACTTCTCTGGAACTTGAAGAGTGTGAAGAAGGAGGTGACTCAATGTGGATCAACAGGCAAGTTCAGAATTTGCATCTGGGGCCACAAGATATTTTGGCAAACAAAGTTCAATCATGTTGTGAAAAAAGAATGCTCCATTTTCCTAGATCATGTGGGATATTTTCCTATTAAAGAGGATCATTGTAGAACCCATACCAAGGATCTCAGAGCCTTTGGCATCTGTGGCAGAGGTGGTATTCAGCAGTTCTGACCAGTTCTGGAGAACCAGTAGCAGAAATTTTTAGTAGTTCAGAGAACCAGTAAATACCACCTCTGACTGGCACTGCCCCCATCTATTCTCTGCCTCTTGAGTCCCAGCTGATCGGGAGGAAATGGGGATTTTGCAGTAACCTTCCCCTGGAGTGCGGTGGGAATGGAGATTTACAGTATCCTTCCCCTGCCACGCCCACCATGCCACGCCCACCAAGCCATGCTGTGCCGTGCCATGCCCACCAAGCCACGCCCACAGAACCAGTAGTAAAAAATTTTGAATCCGACCACTGATCTGTGGTGGTATTGTATGGATAGCTTTTGCTAAGAAGAACCTTATCTGGAAATGAGTTGGACTGCAGCAACACTTGTTAGCCGTTTCAACCTTGGACAAACACATTCCACAGCTATTGTCATGTGAGGTGATTCAATTAGCCTTCTTCGTGTACAGCTGATATTTCTGTGTTGCTAATTTTCTAGCCTGGTGCAGCAGCTGCTTCCCTATCAAAATTTCCAGTACAGAGTTCTGACACCTGGAGATAAATAGAAAAACACTAGACAGGCAACTAATTCTCATCTCGTCCCACTTGGAATTTCCATTACAGTTGTCTTTTAAAGATGTTTATCCACTGCATAAACAAGAAGATATGTCAAGCCAGAAGTAATAGTAACAGAAAGGCAATACCCACACTGTGCATGTCAAACAAGGCCACCGATAAGCTGGGAAGAATTCTCCACCCAGGGAAATCTCATTAACCTCCCTTATATCAGAAAACACCCATTGAAAGCACTGACAGTAGAAAGAACTTCATATACCTGGCTGTAGAATTAATGGACCAGATAGTTGCTTGAATCCCAGGCACCAGATTTCCATACACCGTAACAATTAGCCTTATTGGTCAGACATAAAATCCATTAATTTTGAATCCCTGAAAGGATTACCACTAAGTTTCCCCATTGTTCCTTTGAACCAAGGATGTAAGTCATGCTTGGGGATTTTTTCCCCCCTTAGCAATTGTTGCTAACCGAATGACTGTCTTGTCTTATATTTGTCAAAACCTTTTAAAAAGAAATCAGCCCAGGTTCACCCAGGCATTTCATTAGTTTTAATTTTGTGTAATTAGCCATAAGTTGAAACAATGGATTTTAGCAAGGGTCTATTGCTTTACAATTATTTCTTTTCCATATTCCTGGCATTAAAAATGGATGAAGGATAATGTGAGCTTGTCTGATACTCACCTACCTATCAACCCACCATCCCATGATAATAAAGACCATAATGAGTTGCTTGGAATATTGTGGGGTGGGGGGAAGAGGCCAGCCTCTTGCTAATCATGAGCTGATTGCTTCTAGTTCTATTGGATGAGGCAGAGAAGCAACTAAAGCTGGATTTTAGTGCCAAAAACAAGTTCTTGGAATTCAGAAGTTACCCAATAACCATCCTGGTTATCCAATTAATCCATTTTCTGGGTTACATAATGCACCAATTCAAAATTAGTTAATCTAGTGGAGTCCGCATAACACACCAACTTTTTTTAAAAAAACTAACAAAAGTCACAACTAATCAGACTTAGTCTGTTTTTAACTACTCTGTTTAAATGTGTTCTCTGAAGCAGGCCTTAGAGCACCAGCAATTCTCATGTTTTCAAATGAATTAAAATGTGTGAAAGTCATAGTAATTTAGCAATTCTAGGTTTGGGACAAAATGCATCCCTACCATCATTTTTCAAAAAGGATGGTAGACTTTTTAAAGTTTACCCCTACCCCTACCTTTACCTCTACTCCTTTGGGGTCTTTGATGGTCTCTGGGCTTGGTTGTTTTCTTGCAAATGTTTCATTACCAAACTAGGTAACATCATCAGTGCTAGAAAGGAGTGGGGTTTGCTCTCTGTTTAAATACTAGTGGCTTGCCCTGTCAATGTTGGTGGGAGTGGCCTTTATAGTTCCTTGATAGTTGTTTGGTTTTTTTTTTTAAATTGTTTGCATAGTTCCTGATTGGGGTATTGTTTACTGTTTGATTGTTGGATGGTAAAATTTTGAAGTAATGGGAAAAAGTGTGTCCAGGGCATGATCAAAAAAGTCAAAATGATGGTAGTGACAGTGCAAATGAAGCTCTACACACAAAATACAGGCGGAGTTTTGATCATACTCTTGCAGCTGCCATTTTTATTATATCTTATGGAAATCCTTGGCAATGGGGTTAAGAATGGAGATATATGGGGGGAGGGGAATATTAATTATGTTTCACTAATCTGTTGACCTAACAGGGAAGCTTCCATAAAATGTTGTGTAGGTTCTAAAATTAGCTTGCTGCAGGATTTGTTGGAGAGTGAGTGTGTGTGTGTGTGAGAGAGAGAGAGGGAGGGAGGGAGGGAGGGAGAGAGAAAGAGAGAGAGAGAGAGAGAGAGAGAGAGAGAGAGAGAGAGAGAGAATGAGAGACAGAGAGAGAAATCCTGTATTCACCTTCTGCATTTTATTCACCACAGATAGTCCTCGACTTACATCCACAATTGAGCCCAAAATTTCTGTTGTTAAGCGAGATATTTGTTTAATGTGTTTTACAACTTTCTTGCCACAGTTGTTAAGCAAATCACTGCAGTTCAGTGGTGGGTTCTAACTGGCTTTACTACTGGTTCTCTTCGTGCACACGCTTTGCATAGGAATAACGGGGCAGGCGGGAGAGCCCAGCTCCCAGACAAAGAGAACCGGTTCGGTGACATCATATCGTCATCGCTACCGGCTTGGCCGAACCGGAAGGAAACCACCACTGCTGCAGTTGTTAAATTAGTAACATGGTCGTTAAGTGAATCTGGCATCCCCACTGACTTTGTTTGTCAGAAGATAACAATCGGTGATCACATAACATCAGGACATTGCAAGCATCATAAATAAGAGTCAGTTCCAAGCTGACATCTGAATTTTGATCATGTAAACCATGGGGATGCTGCAACAGCCCTATAATGGTCATGAGCTACTTTTTTCAGTGCCATTGTAACTTCGAACAGTCACTAATGAACTATTGTAAATTGAGGACTATCTGTACTTAAGAACCATTTGTATGTTACCAAAATGAATATATTTATTGTTATATTTTATATGTTATATTTTTATATTGTTATATTTAAAAGATCCAAGTCTATAGAGCCTGCGTCCTGAGCACACTCTTGTACTGCAGTGAGTCTTGGACCTTCTATGCACGGCAGGAGAGAAAGTTGAACACCTTTCATATGCGCTGTCTCTGATGAATTCTTGGCATCACCTGGCAGGACAAAGTTCCAAATAGCGCAGTCTTGGAATGTGCTGGAATTTCTAGCATGTATACACTATTGAAACAGCGATGTCTATACTGGCTGGGGCATGTCGTGAGAATGGCTGATGGTCAGATTCCGAAAGATCTCCCGTATGGAGAACTAGTGCAGGGAAAGCACCTTAGAGAGAGACCACAACTACAATATAAGGATATCTGTAAGAGGGACCTAAAGGCCCTGGGAATGGACATTAACAACTGGGAAACCTTGACCTCTGATCATTCAGCTTGGAGGCTAAAGAAGCAGCATGGAGACACTTGTTCGGCAGGCTGAGTCAAAGAGGCAGTCCCGGAACCAGTGAAATCTGGGGGCTGGGCAGGGGACAGAATGTATCTGCCCTCAGTGTGGAAGTGATTGCCACTCTCGAATTGGCCTTTTTAGTCACACTAGATGCTGTTTTAGGACTTCTTTCCAGAGCACAATACCATAGTCTCTTGAGGCTGAAGGATGCCAATGATGATATTTATTGTAACTAATCTGTGGTTCTGTCTCACCCTATTCTAATAAGATTTGTTGTTAAAGTCACCTGGTGTAAGTTATGTCAATGAAAATGTTGACATAGTGAAATTTCATATTCCTAGCCTATCAGACATAATTTTCTATCCACACAGTACACGACTAACTAATGCCATGATTAAGCGCAAAGAAAAAAAAATAAAGCAATCAGCCCATTAATTCACCCAATTAGGAAGAAACAAATTTATCAGTTGTATTTTGTTCAGTTTCTTTTTTCTCCTAACTTTAAATCCTCTGAATTGTCTGCATTAATTAGGAGAAACACACACACACACACACACACACACACACACACAGAGAGAGAGAGAGACAGAGAGAGAGAGTGTATGGGTTATCTACTGACTTTTTTAAAAGTACAAATTGTTATGGAAACAGGAGGAAACAAATGTAAAGTTGGAAGAATAAATTCATAGTTTCAACCAACCTCCTTCACATCTCTCTCACCATGTTCACTCTCCATGGGTGCTTCTCATGCAACTTAATTATAATAGATTCCTAAAGCCCCCCTCACAAAAAACTGTACATTAAAAACCTCTGAATTCAGCAGTGAAAGACAGGATATCAAAGATCCCTGCCGTGCACAGCTGTCCCCAGAAAGAAAATAACCAGCAACACACATACATCTGTCCCGTTTGCAGGAGACAAGCATCATTAGCAATCCAGAAGCACTGGCATGAGGAATGGGAAATCCATTCAAGTAGCAATCCTCTCTGATGGGCTTCTGTTGATTAGTTGTATTAATGTTTGTTCCATAGATGCAGAAAGGGATTAAGTGCCCTTTTAAAGATAAGTGCAGTATCCTTGCTGATGGAAGCTTATAATGACCTCAGAGCTCTTGGTGAGTACAGCAGCTGATGCAGAGTAATATTGGGGCAATAAATTATTATTGATTGAAGTATGCATCACAATACAATCGTTAAGCGCAAGGGGATATTTTTGCATGTATCAGGCCATACTTTAAGCAGCCAGAATAAGGAAATAGGAACCTGTAGCAAACTAAACACTCCTAGACATAACAGTGCCTTATCACAATGATTCAAGTTGCAGTAATATAGGCTGATAGGCTATGACAATTTTACTCCAGCACCATTGATTCAAAAACCCAAGACATTCCCTTCTGTGCAGCCAAATCTATATAATGCAAAAATTAAATTTATCATACAGTATATGTCATCATTCCCATTTGAGAATATTTGAAGCTTCTGCTTTTTAGGCAAACGTTGCTACATTAAAATTAATCTACAAAAATGTAAGCCACGTTTACCAGGAACACTGTTGAATGATCAAAAAAGAGTACATATATGATCACAAAGTTTAATTCATACTTGACTTTTTCCCATGATACTCTTAATACAAAAATAAAGGCAAAATCATAGCTGCATTTATGTAATATAAATGTATGTTTGGCTTCTTGGTATTTTAGCCATAACTTATGGAAGAAAGGAAGAAAAAAATAAATCCATGTAGATGAAATTAATTTGACAGGATAATCAGAAAGGTATAGTAAAAAGTTGTTGCAAATCAGAACATCAGGCAAATAAGATTATTGTTTTCATTGACTTAAATTAACATGCTTTCGTTCATCAAATCTAATTATCATCAAAAGTATTTTCAGACTCCAAGGTTTGGTTAACTAAGCTTCAAAAAATAGCAATTTTCAATTGGTAGATAACATTCAAGTATTTCTTTTGACATGCACTTAGTTGCTGATTTCCCACCCTCCAAGATTTTTTAAAAATTATGCTTAAATATATTTGACAATTTCAACCTTATTTAACTTGCTTTGATAGTACTGTGTAAAATTGAAACAGACATTCCTCTCTTCCCGCCTTCCCACCCTGATTCCACATCTAAAAATGACAAAGACTTTGCTGGCCATAGATAACCTTTTATTTCCATGACTTCTCATGGAAAATTGCAGTTTTCTGTATTATGAAGTGATAAATGTCTTTGCAAAGATGACATAGAAAAGGGAATGTTGGCAATAATCAGTCTAAGATGCTGAGCTTGTCGATCGAGAGGTCAGCAGTTCAGCGGTTCAAATCCCTAGTGCCGTGTTACGGAGTGAGCTCCCATTACTTGTCCCAACTTCTGCCAACCTAGCAGTTCGAAAGGACGTAAAAAATGCAAGTAGGAAAATAGGGACCACCTTTGGTGGGAAGGTAACAGCGTTCCATGTGCCTTTGGCATTGAGCCATGCCAGCCACATGACCACAGAGATGTCTTCGGACAGTGCTGGCTCTTCGGCTTTGAAACAGAGATGAACTAGATCCATGTGATATAGTTATTTTCTGGAAACTATTGGGCATTACATTTATTATAAATATAGATAACTTTTTGGGTTCTTGTATTAAAGGAAAGTTATAATGGGGCACAAAAGAGCCTTGGTGGCGCAGCAGACTAAAGCACTATTAAGTAACACCAGCTGCCTGCAATTACTGCAAGTTCAAATCTCACCAGGCTCAAGGTTGACTCAGCCTTCCATCCTTTCGAGGTAGGTAAAATGAGGACCTGGTTGTGGGAAGAAAGAAAATTTCTTTAAAATAAAATGGCTTCTACGAAAGGAGATCTTGAAAGTGCTGGATGCTATTTGGAGGTGTCAGAAACGAAACAGTTGTCTGATTTACAGAGTTGTAAGGATTTTGATGCAGAACTTACAGAATTTATAAAAGAAGCCATGAATAATCATACTGCAGCTATAAGTAACCAAATAGCGATTCTTAAAGGGATAACAACAGAAATGACTGAGGAAATCAAAACAACTACGGAGCATGATGACAACTCAGGAGATATTGCAGCAGAGAGGGTGGAAGAATTTTCTCAAGAATTTTCGAGCTTACTCTCTGCTCTTTTCGGAAAAATTGATAGAATCCTTCAAAATTATGACTTGGTTTGGGGAAAAAAGTAGTAAATGACCAGACTTTTGAAGTTTCAGAAGATGAAGGAGACTTGTCAGTGGCATCTATACATTTAATAGAAAAGAAACAATTGAACTTTTCTTCACAAACTCTTGACAAACTTTGGTTTTACAGACGAAGGACTGAACTGATTTATATAAGCATGAAGAGGCGATTTGGGGGCTCTAAATCAGAGGAAACTTTTTTAAAAAGGGGACAATTTTTGCAGTTATATCAACCTCAAATTAAAATGAAAAACCTCCTCAAAATAGAAGTAGGAGGGATGCAGAAAGATTGGAAAAAATATAAAAAGAAAGCAAGAATGGAAGATTAACCTTTTCTTTTGGCTTTGTAGTTGTTCTACTCATGGTTAAAAATGATTATGTTGTAGGTATTATAACTACTGAGGGGGGAAAAAGTATAAAGTTAAATATTGATTTTTAAATATGATGTACTAATGGTTGATTAATCCTTTTTGGTTTTTTAGTTTATGTATTAATGGTTAATTATGTTGTTGATTATCTTTTAAATTTTAAAAATTGGAGGGAGGAATAATGAAGGGGGGAAATTTAGAAACTTAAAAAATGTAGAAATTTAATTAGTGAATATCTAAGGTTTATTTTTTGTTATGAGATTCCAAAATAAGAAACCAAGAATGGAAGATTAATTTTTTTTTTTTTTGGCTTTGCAGTTGTTCTATTCATGGTTTAAATTGATTATGTTTTAGGTGTTATAACTACTGAGGGGGAAAAAGTATAAAGTTGAATATTGATTTTTAAATATGATGTATTAATGGTTGATTAATTTTTTTTTGGTTTTCTAGTTAATGTACTAATGGTTAATTATAAAAATGTAGAAATTTAATTAGTGAATATCTAAGGTTTATTTTTTGTTATGAGATTTCAAAATATCTGAACTTTGAGAAAAGTAGGAGGGGGAAAAATGTTTTTAGGTTTGAATGTTTAAGATTTGTTAATGGTTTTAAAACTCTTAGAGTTATTGGATTACATGTTACTTTGTGTTTATATAAAGGGAGGTTGATGAAATTGTAAAAGGGGAGTTAAGGGGTCTTGGGAGTTATTAAATCTTGCAGTTAGCTAGTTTATTTTAGCGAATGTTTGGTGAAATCTATGCCCTGTTTTTGTTCTGGGAAGTCGGGGGTGGGGGGTGGTGAGGAGGGGTTGAAGATTGAGTTTACCAAATTGATTTTTTTTTCTTTTTTTCTGATGATAGTATGAATGATTGTTTATATTGTATACTTGTTTGATCAGAAAATAAAAACTTTTTTATTAAAAAAAAAAAAAAAAAGAACACCGCTTGGGGGGGGGGCAAAGCCCTACTAAGCAGGTATATACAAAAGTATGAAGGCTATTGCTTAACGCATTGTACACCGCCCTGAGTCTCCAGAAAAGGGCGGCATATAAATTGAACCAATAAATAAATAAATAATAAATTTAAAACAAAATGAAGATAAAAAATACTTTCATCATCTTTATTTTGTTCAGAAGTCTATGAGCAATGGAGTCATTGGAGCACCTGCACTTGGCCAATGAAAGAATCAATAACAGAATACCTGTCTCATGTCAGAATGTCAGTTCCTCTAGGAACTCCATCCTCATATCTTGCTATTTTCTATTGAAGCACAAAGAAAACCTGAAAAAAGTCCCACAGTAAACTACCAGGAGTAAGTTGATATGGGGTTTCCACAGCAAGCTCTCTTCATTCAGCCCTTACCATCACCAAAGAGGTTCACTTTGCCAAGAGAGAGAGAGTCATAGCCTCAGGAAAGGGGGCCCTATAAATCCTTTTGAGTAAAAAGGCATGGAGAAATTGAACAAATAAGAGCATGCAATGCCTGATCTCATCAAACAGCCATTCAAATGCCACCTTCTTTGCTTTTTCTTACCAGTGCCCTAATGAGATCACTGGAGAGAATAGGTTAAAATGTATGCCCCTCACAAAAATTGCCATTTCTCTACGGCTGACATATAGTATCTTCCAGCATCATTCCGTGTAATGCTTTGGGGGATGTAAAATCTAGCCTCAATCTAGTTATTGAGGTGCAATGAAGCTTGGACGACTCATTGGAAGACATAACGAGTCATTGGTGTATGTCCCCATGATACTATCAATATCTCTGTCTCATTAAGAGTCCTCCAAACTCTTGTAAATTCTGAGGTAGAGGGTAACAAGTAGGCCCATGCAAAGCTTTAAATAAATGCTTTGCTTCAATTAAAGTTCCTACAAGGTGCTCCACTGAAGTTGCTTTGTGAAACAATGTGGCCTCCCCACCTCTGAAAATAAAATGGTGGCGTTGCTTTGCTTTTTTTACCTTCTGAGATTTCCTGTAATATTTGTAGTAGCTGGAAAAGGCTTCTTTTTATATGTAGTATATGAGTAGAAGCAGTGTGGTATTCAAATTTTTTACTGCCGGTTCTGTGGGCATGGCTTGGTGGGCGTGGTGTGGCTTGGTGGGCGTGGTTTGGTGAGTGTGGCAGGGGAAGGATACTGTTAAATCCCCATTCCTTCCCCACCCCACTAACCTGCTTTCCAGTTCCGTTCTCCTGTACAGGGCAACAAAAGAAGACCCAGCCGATCATCTGGGACTTGGGAGGCAGAGAATAGATGTGGGCGGGGCCAACCAGAGGTGGTATTTACCAGTTCTCCGAACTACTCAAAATTTCCGCTACCGGTTCTCCAGAACCTGTCGGAACTGGCTGAATACCTCTGGGTAGAAGTCTTTTGCAGTGATTCCAGTCAGCTACTGGAAGTATTGGAACATCTTTAGGATGATAATAACACTAGGACTAGGAAATCTTGTCTAAAAAAAAGTATTAACTCTATTTCTGTATCATTTTTGCTGCCAGGCAGAGCTTTGAAAACCAGTTCTGGTAACACTATCCACATATCCCAGAGACAAATCTACCTCACACCCTCCTGTCAATAAGAATCTAAGTACTGTAGAATGATTGTTTTATGCAGAAACAGCAGCTCTGCTATAGCCTGTTACTGGTCTGTCTCTGTTAAGATTAGGTTGCTTCATTGAAAATGGGCTCTTCTTTTGCTTGTGTAGATCTGGTTCATTTTTAATGTATTTATCAAAACATTATTCTTTTGCCCACACATATTCAAATGGCGTTATGTACTCTCCATAAATTAATTGTATTTTTGTTTAGTAACATTTGGAAGAGTATCGTTTTAAATCTGTCCTGTTTAAATCTATCCAGTTTAAATCTATCCTGGCTCAGTGGTGAAGCCAATTAGACCATTTCTATTTCATGTATACAACAGTTTGTAAAGCAAATACAATTTTTTTTCTCTAATTGCTATGATTCATAAATAACTTTAGCTTTGAGGCGATCACAACCTGTTTTTATCTCTTGGTGTTCTGAATTGATTGTATGTACACAGTTTTGGGATTACATCCTTTACTACATAGAATAAACATTTTGGCATTATTAGGCGGTTAAATCTGGAAGAACTCCCACTTGGGGAGTTATATGATTTACTGGTGTTGATAAAGTGCTGGCCTAGAAATAATAATAATAATAATAATAATAATAATAATAATAATAATAATAATAATAATAATAATAATAATAATAATAATAATTTTATTTCTATACCGCCCTTCTCCCGAAGGACTCAGGGCGGTGTACAGCCTGTTTAAAAACACAAACAAAACAACAATATAAAATTTAAAATAATTAAATAAAGTGGCTCAGATTTAAAACCCCAATAAATTTAAATATCCCAATTTAAAAGCTATTGTGTTGTTAGTCCGGCCTGGTGGAATAATAGGGTCTTCAGTGAGCAGCGAAACGCCCGGAGGTCGGAGATCTTACGAATTTCCGGGGGCAGTTCGTTCCACAGGGATGGGGCTCCCACAGAGAAGGCCCTCCCCCTGGGCGCCGCCAGTCGACATAACTTGGTTGACGGCACCCTGAGGAGACCCTCCCTGTGGGAACGGACTGGTCGGTGGGAGGCTATTGGTGGCAGGAGACGGTCTCAGAGGTACCCGGGTCCTATGCCATGGAGTGCTTTAAAGGTGGTAACTAACACCTTGAATCGCACCCGGAAGACCACTGGGAGCCAGTGCAGCTCGCGCAGGAGGGGTGTCACATGGGCACAACGAGTTGTGCCCATAACCACCCGCGCGGCAGCATTCTGGACCAGTTGGAGCCTCCGAGTGCTCTTCAAGGGGAGCCCCATGTAGAGAGCATACTGTGAGTTCTAGTCTCACCTTAGGTGCAAAATCCACTGGGTGACCTTAGGCCAATCACACTCTCTCTGCCTCAAGAAGAAGGCAATGGCAAACCACTTCTGAAAACCTTGCCAAGATACTAGTTCAGGCAGTCTCTGAGAAGCAAGAATCCATTCCAAAGAAAAAGGAGGAGGAGGAGGAAATAACAACAACAACAACAGCATCTGTGTGGGTATTGCAATTGTGGATTAAGCCACAACTTCCTTGGGAAAATTGACTTCATTCAGGCTTTTCATATTTGAAGATAGGAATGAATTATAAAATGGTTCTATGAGTGATGCTGCCCTGGGACCCACTGTGATGTCATCTCAGAGCCAGGAAAAACAAGTTTGTATTTTCTATGGCTATTTAGAAATCAATCATTAATTACTAGTCTTTTTTCTATTTTTGTAGCCATATTGCTTAAATGAGGATTGAACATTTTAGCCTATATGAACATGCTTCTCTGACAGGGAAAAGAAGAAAACAAATAAATACTCATTTACTGGTACCCATATAAGCTTTTCATTACAAGATCATAATGTGTTTTTTTTTTTCCCAAATAACATCTTACCTCAGAATATAGCCTTCAGTTTTCTCTACCCATAAATATTTGACTGTGGTAGAGAAATGGATGAGTTGCTGAGCTACATTAATAATTATTTGCTCATTTGTAATGTGGGCTGTTGTCAAGGAGACCAATTTTAAGTTGCTGGCCCATCACTGCCTTTTGAATGCTTTGCATAAGCTCTTCTTTCATGGCTGGATATTAAAAAGATGCTACAAAACTGGCAGAAATTACATGCACTGCGAACTGGCTACAATTTTCTTTTTCTCTATGAAAGTTGCTCCTCTCCCACCATATTTTGGAGCTAAAGTATTTCGAAGATCAACTCTGGCTTTCTTTACTTCCAGTACAGTAATCAGGGAAGCACACAGGACAACCAGACCTTTTCCTCCATTAACATAGCTCCTTAGTTTCTCTTTTAGTTGAGAGTTATCAAAATGGCTGTGTTCTAATAACAGAATCAGAAACCCTCAGTAAAAAAAATGAAAGGGCTACGCTGGCATAGTGAAAAGTTTCTCCGTAATATTGTTACCTACTTCAGGTAATACCCTATGCCCGTGATGGCGAACCTATGGCACGCGTGCCCGAAGTGGCACATGGAGCCATGTTGCCTGGCACGCACCGTTCCTCTTCCAGGTTTCTGGCACATATGCGCACATGATGATCAGCTGGCCTTTGTGCATGTGGCAGTGCTGAAAAACGGTGTGATCATGTGCACCGGCCAGCTGATCGGGGTGTGCGCAAGTGCAGCAGTAAACAGAAGATTTGATGGCTGGTGCGCATGCACACGCCAGAACCCAAAAATTCCTTATCTGGCGCGTGCATGCCCCCTGGGCAGCTCCTTTTCCTGATCGCGGCCCTGACAAGCGTGCATGAAGTGCTCCCTTTTTGGCACTTGGTGCCGAAAAGGTTCACCATCACTGCCCCATGCTTAGATTTTATTTTATTTTATTTTATTTTATTTTATTTTATTTTATTTTATTTTATTTTATTTTATTTTATTTTATTTTATTATTTTATTTTATTTTATTTTATTTTATTTTAATTTAATTTAATTTAATTTAATTTAATTTAATTTAATTATTTTATTCTAAATGTAGGGTATTACCTGAAGTGGGTAACAATATTACAGAGCAACATTTAACTAGTTTAATTACTTTACTTTAGTTTAATTTAGTTTGGCTTAATTTAGCTTAGTTTAACATAGCTTGGTTTAGTTTAGTTTAGCTTAGTTTAGCTTTCAAGTCAATGCTCACTCCTGGTAATTGCCTGAACAAGTCCCTGAAGTTTTCTTGGATTTTTTTTTGAAAAAAATGGCTAGCCATTGCTTCTTTCCTAAAGCTAGGAGAGAGGGACTGGTCCAAAGTTGCCAGTTGGATCCATGCCTAGACAAGACTAGAACTCACAGTCGCCTGGCTTCTAGCCTGATGCCTTAACCACTACATTAAACTGACTCTTGTGATTAGATTATGCACACACATCTATATCTCATATAACTCCCAGAAACTGATAACATCAATGCTAAAAAAAAGTTACCTGGGAGTGTTCCTTTTGGTAGATTGGCAGCTCTATACATTTATTTTTATGAATACATATATGATATTTATATTTATTCTTTGGATTTTAATTGTTTTTAATTGTTTTAACTTTTTTTATAGTTTTAGAACTGCAAAGCACCCAGAGTCACTTGACTGGGAGGGGCAGCTATAGAAATTGAATAAATAAATAAATGATATGTGATAGTCCTATGTTATTTGGAAGAGGATGCCTGAATAAACCTCAGTACAATAGATCATTTTTGCAACTTTGCTCTGCTTTCTCTCCCTGCCATCCTTCTGAATGAGTTAATATCCTGCTTTTCATCTACAAGAGTTGAAAATCTGTGTGTCATTCCCAATTGAAAACATAATGCAATTTAGGAACTGTCAATGCTTATTCTGAACCTTTGTCTCTCTTGCGCCTCGTCAGAATTTTACTCTGAAGACATTTTGTGCAGTTTCCTGCGCAATTATGGAAGCTTCAGATTATAGAGAGTGATTTGGCTAGTAGCTTCCAATGACAGCCCTGCATATGACATACTATACTGTTACTTGCGTGGCATCTGTTTATTAGATGGAGCAATTAATCATTAGTCAAATGATTAACATCGGAAAGACCTTCTCCACCAGTGAAAAAACAAGCATTGCCCCTGTCTTCTGGAAATAAATCTGCTCCTTTGTGCATCTTTCATATTTGAGCACTAATATGTTTTTACAAGAGGTACCGTGAATAACAAGAATGAAAAGGAGGGCAGCCCAAGGCAGTCCATTTCTTCTGGCATCAGACTTTTTTGTTTTACGGATTTTGCAGGCTCTATAAAGCACCTTGACATACTTTTCCAGACCTCTGGCTTCCTATCTCCCCCATTTTTTTTCCCCCTGACTAAGTGAGATGCCATTTTAGAAGCTGCCGATGCATTGCTGTTAAATTACACCCAAAGTATGTGCAGACAGCCATGTAGTGAATTTACCCCTTCTTATCAGTCCAGGGTTTAATTCATCTCAGTTTTAGAACAGCCCTAGTAGTAACAGAGATACATTCTGAGAAATGAAATAAATAATTTAGACAAACGGATGCAGGGAGAGGTTGCTCCTCTATTTCCTCATTCTTTATCCCCTCAGTATTGTCTCCCATCTTATTGCTGAGACACTGTTTATTTTATTTATAGATTAGAATTAGTCTGCTTGTTGAGGAAGACGTTTGCATAAATGCATGAGGATGTTCCTGAGTTTTTCTAAAGCTTTGCTCATTGAACTGTATCATAGTATCTTTCACTATTTACAACAGGGGTGTCAAACTCACAACATCACGTGACGTATCGAGACTTTTTCTCCTTTCGCTAAACCAGGCATGGGCATGGCCAGCATGTGACGCATCCAGCCTGCGGGCTGGGAGTTTGACAGCCCTGATTTACAAGAACAATCTTTACATCAAGACAAATGAGTACAAATCAGAGAAAAGGATGACGCTAACCCATGCACCTGCTTCCTTCACTGTTACTATCAGGATACACTTGATTGCTGCTTTGTCTGGTCTTTTTCCTCAGTGTGGAACTGCCTTCCCTCCTTAGAGTTCTTATGCTGAAACATAAATTATCTGATGAGCCTTTTCCATTGAAAGGTTAGAGAGCAAAATGAAGGCTAGAATGAAATGCCTTCCTGACATGGCAGTAAGCAGCTGTCCAGTGAGACAGAGAAGCAATCTTAAAGAGAAAGGCTGACATTTTCAATACGTTTTTAGGTGGTTTGGCACATCAACGAGATGTTAAAAGGCAGAAATGAGAAAGTTTCAAATTTCAGGTGCTTTGCCCCCTCCTGTCTACCTTATTTCTTCATTTTAAAGGGCATTGTTGAAATTGGTTGCCAAATATTATGGTGTGATCTCAAATAAGGTGCTAGCGATTGTCTGCTGGCCATGGAATATTTTCTCCTGAGCTACAGATATCTTGGTCTCCTTTCAGCATATCTTCTTGTTATTATAAACTCTTTCCCTAACATTCTTTTTCAGCATGCCATGGGGAGGGGAGTACAGGTAGTCTTCGACTTACGACCACAACGGAGCCCAAAATTTCTGTTGCTAAGTGAGACATTTGTTCAGTGAGTTTTGTCCCATTTTACGATCTTTCTTGTCACAGTTGCTAAGTGAACCACTGCAGCTTTTAAATTAGTAACATGGTTGTTAAGTGAATCTGGCTTAATCCCCATTGACTTTGCTTATCTAAAAGGTGATGACATGACCCTGGGACACTGCAACCATCATAAATATGAGTCGGATGCCAAGCTTCTGAATTTTGATCATACGACCACCGGGATGTTGTAATGGTCATAAGTGTGAAAAATAGTTCTAAGTCACTTTTTTTCAGTGCCGCTGTAACTTTGAACAATCACTAAATAAACTGTTGTAAATCAAGGACTAATCTGTATTTAACAAATCAAAATGGCAGCCACAACCATGCCATCAAAGACTGTCTTAAATGTTTGTGGTGACACATGGGAAAAAGGGAAGCAATGCTTTGACTGCCTGGCTGTGGCTGTTGTCTAGAATTATTCCCCCACTCTCTAGCTCCTATTACCACCCTGTTGAAAATACAATATTCCATTGCTAAGTTCAGAGCAGAAGACACATGTTCTTTCCATGTCATTATTTTTAATAATATATCATTCATAACGCTAATTTTAATCCCTGGCAACTCCGGGAAGGACTGGCAAACTGGAAGACCTGAATTCAAACTATACACCAAAGAATAGTGTAGACATCACATTTTAGCTAGTTGTATTATCACTCAGTATATGACAAAAAGCCAAGAATGGGGTTGAGAAAATCTTGCTTAAGCCAACAGCAGCTGAATACATTGCACACACAAAGCCAATTGTGAAAATGTGAGTTTAGCTAGATTGGTCAAGAGTCATTATGGATAGCTATCTCTGTTCTTTGTTAAACCACAAAGGTATGCCATAGTTAATTTCCAGATCAGCAAAAGAAAAAGTCATTAACAACAATAAGAAAAACATTAGCTGACAGGCATTTTTGCTAAATATTTTTTTATCTACATCTGTGGGAATGAGGAATAAATCCAATTGATTGATACAAACATTTTCTGCTATTTGATTTTTGTTGCAGTATGTTTTTTTAAAAAAAGACAATTGTGTAGAGAGTACCCTCACACATAAACATGCTCTCAAATATAACTTTTTACTCTATAGAGCCTTGAAAGGTCAAATGTTACTTCAGGAAAATCAAGCTACATTTTCCCTCTTCCAGCAGCCTTATCATTCTCTGCAAATTAATGAGAAGAACGTTTCTTTTCCTGAATTATGACTGCTACCGATTCGCTATTCTGCAAGATGCAGTGGGAAATACATGGCCTCTCTTTTCCAGACAACTGAAAAAGAAAGGAAATTGCTTTCCTAGCCAATTTTGCCCAAAGCTAGTATCATCATTGCTAAATGTGTTGTTCGTTCTTTATTCAAGGTCTCTTTTTTATCTGGGAAATAATGAACTTAAAATGTTGAAAAGTATTATGGTGAATAGTTTGTCCTTTAGCACAAGTGACTTTTTCAAAAATTACAGAGAGAGAGTGGGGGGGAGGGAGAGAGAGAGAGAATTAAAGAGGGAGAGAATGAGAAAGTGTAATAGCACTGGAGAGAGAAAACAATGTGTAACTCTGTTGGACTTTGCCACCTAGTGGGAGGCAGAGAAAACTGCTGGAAGTTGAAGACAGTAGATCACTTGTGCCTGAATTGTATGCAGTACAACCGTAGGAACACTTGTTCTAGAAATATTTGAAATGATTTTAGTCTTCAGAAACCTGGAGTCTTCTGATCACAAAACTGCCCCGTTATCCCCTATCATGTAGCAGGCAGCTATAGCAGGAAAAAAGAGGTGTGATTGTTGGCTTCATATGGAAGCAACTTCCACATTAGCATTTTGGTACACCTAGCATACATCCTCATGGGGACTTAACTGATTTATTAGCCGCCCGATTCTCTCCATAGTCACAAATTCCATTGCTCAAGAGATGATTCAGTACACATGATGCCAATCACCATTACTAAGCACATTTTATTTTGCCAGAGTCAAGTTGTCCAGGATTAATACCTTCTAGAAAAGTTTCCAATACTTAAAGGAAGAAGGAGAAAACCACCAGACAGGAATTAATCAACCAATCCAGTCATAAAGTTCATTGTGGACTCGAGGGTTGCCAGGTCTGCTTGCAAAAAATAGCGGACAAGCAGGGAGGGGGGGGGGTTAAGTAGTAAAAAAAAATAAAAAAAATTACAATTAAATTATATATTTTCTTACAAACATTTTAACACGTATTAAAATAATCACTTCAAATTCTTAAATTTACTTAAAATTTACTTAAAATTCAAAACATCAAATATATTATAATAATATGTAAAATATTAAATTACATTTTACTTTGCTGGCATGTATATTTTTTATTTGACTGCGCAGCTTTGATCAATTCTTTGTGTTTAAGGAATAATTCTTTAATTTCAGTACAACATTGAGAAATATTAAAAAATATACAAAGTTCACTTCGAACTGATGGTACAAGCAGTCGGTTACGTTCGTCAGTCCACAAATTTCCCATGACACTGAAAATTTGTTCAACGTTTGCATTTGATACCGGAATTGATGCACAATACTGGAACAGTTTCAGTAAAGTCGGAGCTGGCTCTTTCTTGAAAAAGTACATCCACTTATCAAGGGATGAATCGCCCTGCAGATGAACATAAACTTCTTCTAAGGCAGAAATTTCATCGAAGAGAGTGTTGGGTGGAAGTTCTTCTCGCCATGGTGATAATAACCAGATGTTTGTCATTTCTTCTAAAGTTGGAGGATTATTGCGATCAATTAGATTGAAACAATTTAGCATCTCATATACTGAATCTGAATCGGTGAAATTATACCACTTTTCTAGGTATGCAATGGCTCTTTGATACACGTTGATGGCTTCTTTCTTGAACTTTTGCACGGCATTCTCAGGAAATGTTTTTTACATAAGGCAAATAAAACTTTCATTCCAAAAAACTGCTCATCGTATTTTTTTTTTGCAAAGAATCACACAGCTTACACATGATAATGTGAAGATCACATGCAAGAATTTTCTTGCTTTCCAGCTTCAGTAGGGTGTCTTGCATTATTGACATGAAGAAGTGCGTGAAATATAAATACAATTCTGAAATTGTTGGTTCATCGTCCTTTGCAAGTTCATTTTCCTGATCCGAAATAAGGTTCCAGATAACCTTATGGCACTCATCAGATCCAAGAGAAATAAAATACGATTTTAGAGATATCCAGTTTAAAAGAAGTCTTTCGACCGCTTTAAACAAACTTAACCAACATGTTGGAACATGGCACAAAACTTCATGGAATTCTGACTCACAAAACTTACGTACCATTTCATCATAAAGCTTTTGAATAAAAAAATGTCCACTATTTTGTGAAAAAAAATAGTGAACATAATGTGAAAAAAGTGGACTGTCCACTCAAATAGTGGACTCAATACTCTTGAAAGGTGCTATTACATTTTACAACTAGTCCCATTCTGCCATTATTGGAATGTAAAGTTTTCAGTCTAACTTCCAATGCAGAATTCTGCTGCTGCTGGAGGAGATGGTCCTATAGTACATCCTGCAGAGCTTTTGTGGAGTTTGTGGTGCTCTCTGAGCTTCATTGTTTTCTTGCAAACATTTCATTATCCAAATAGGTAACACCTTCAAGTTTAACCATGGACTCCACAGTTCACTCTTGAGCTACAAATAATCAAATATCTTCTGGATGGAGCTTTGCCATTTAGGTATTCCAGAGGATATGAGAAACAGATAATAATGTTCAGAAATAAACTGGGAATCAAATGTTAGAACTTTCTAACCAAGATGAAGTTAAACATTCAAGCAGCCTATAAAAATAAAGCAGTAACAACATGCAGTCTCCTTCCTTATTTCTCACCCACTGTAATGTGGATTAACCTTGGGAAAACTTTAAAGTTTTCATTCCGCTGTGAGTATATAATTCCATAAAGATGCAGGATTGTAAATTAATTTTTACGGAAGGTGGGGGAAGAAGTTGAATGATGAAAAGACAGGGCCAAAGCAATGAGAGTAAGCTTTTTAAAGGAATGTCTCAGCTGATTATATCATTATTGGGATAGAGAAGAACATGTGCAATAGTTAATATAGGTATCATTGAGATAATTTTTTTCAGTAAGGACACCCTGCCAAAAGGGGAAAAAAATGAAGCTACTATATATCTTCTTCTACTAGCCAGCTCATTGATTCAGAAATTGTCCCACAGGAGAGAATATAACACAGATAATGCAGATACTTGCTATAATCTGATGTCCCCATTGGCTATAGTCTGACAGATCTCCCTCTCCCTCTCCCTGTCTGAATAATCTATTTAATTCGGGAAAAGAGTCTGATGGTATAACCAAAAGAAAGTCTGACTTTCACACTCCATTTCAATTTCAGTACTGTTGAGTAGCCACTTATATCTGCTTCATACCGAAAAGATTAATATCAAGGGATTTCTTAGAAAACGTATAACACTAACCTTTTCTTCCTTGTCATATATGTGTTAGTAAGACTACTGGTTGCAAATCAAATGAATCAAGATAGCTTAGAGAAAGGGAATATTTAAAATGGTTATTCTCCAGAAAATTAAAATTATGTGCAATATTGCCAGCTAAAATGCATGCATCATTACGAATAAAACTTAAAATTAAATTTCCAATTAATTTAACGCATCAAACTAAATCCCCATAGTTTAAGTCACTATTTTTTTTTTATTTCATCGAGATAGGCTGTGATGCAGATATAGAATGCAGCTTATCAACTGAGGAAATATATTGTGTGTCACGGAACACACAATACCTTGTGTACCTTAAGGCCAGTTCAAAAAGGATTGATAATGTAAGCAAATCACTGTGAAAAATCAGTGGCTTAAATAGAGTCTGTTGAAACTGTTGAATCTATTGAAAAATCGTTTGTGCACTTTTTGGCCGCAAATTGAATCGGTATTCTCTTTTTTTAAGTATGCCACCATATTAAACAGTGAGAGTGGACTGTGTATGCTGAAAAAGCAAAAAATAATAGTCAGGGCAACCCATATGTTCTAAATGGGATATATTATCAGACTGATGTTTAACCATGCCATGAGTGAACAGTTCTTTGCTGAAATAACTGTGTGTGAAGTATCATAGGAATTGATCTAACCTCCTCCTATTGGCATTTTTGTTTGTGTGTATTTGTTTTTTGTTTTTCTAACCCCTTGGCAAGTAACTAAAAATGCCTAATACCCACATATCTTTGATGAGGATCTGTGTAACCATGTGCTTTAAACATGGATCCAGCCAATTTAATGGAGAGTTGTTGAACATCAGGATGCAAGAAAGGCCTCTACAATGTTGATGCATGTAGACAATGGGTTTTCCAGATGTTGCACTTAACCTCTGGTTCTGTGGGAAGGATTTTTAAAATTCCCCAACAGAAGAGTATTCCAGAATTTGAGCTTGAGATCTGAAGCTCAGAATTAGTAAAATACTGATTCAAAGTTAGCATCTCGTTTCCTCTTCCAGAAACAACATCTCATGGCTCAGCAACACCAATGTGCTTTCTTCCCTCCCCCATCCCTTCAGATTGGAGGAAAATATATTGGTATATAAAGAGCTTCCTCCTCCCCACCGACCATTACTGCATCTTGGCAAAGAAACCAGCCAGAATTGCTGCTTGCACACCTGCGGTACTTTCCACATTCCAGTCTGCTCATCTGCATTTAAATCTCAATTGCTTTGCTTTCTGCTGACCAGAATATTTCTGGCATAACTGCCAAGCGTTAAAAAAGAAAGCGGCACATTTATCGAACCAGCTATATCTGAATATAGGGTGAGTTTAGGTGCCTAATGCACAATTACCTTTAATGCTCTTATCGATGAGTAGCTCCCAAGTGTCTGGGAGGACACTTAAGCCATTCAGTCTGCATGGGAGAGGGCTTGTTCTGACCTAGGCTTCCCAAAAGCATGAAGCAGACTCCTTGTCCTGACAAAAAACCCTTTTTATTAAGTTATTGTGAATTCTTCTCATTCACATCCAACAAAGTCTTTCAAAGGAGAATTTACAGTCACAGACCTTATCTGGCTTGGAGAGCTGTCAGGCTGATATCTTCAAAACTTGGCAAGGAGGCACAAACCAATTAAGCGAACGAATTGTCTCCTGCAAACTCCACTCCTTTTTCACTCCTCTTTTATTCCCTCTGGTAGGGGCCATTCATCATCCACCTGTGGCCTTACTCCCAAGTCGACCTTGTTCTTTAGCTGTTCCCTTTGTCTGGCAACTCTGCGCACGCACACACTGGGAACAGGCTCCAGCTGTTTGTCTGCCTCACTGACGTCTGACTCCGAAGACAGCTGATAACTGGCATATGGCCCTGGCCCCCTCTCTGTGTTGTGGCCCCGCCCTCTGAGCCTGTCCCATCGGAGGAAGAAAGCTCCGAGCATGAGGAAGAGGAGTCAGCCAGGCCTCCCTCTCCAGGCCCCTCCCCTCTGGCATTGTCTCAAGTGCCGGCCGAGGGAGAAGAGACAGCTGATTCAAATCAGAGTGATGAGGAAACATCATTCCTGGACGCACGCCTCCGAAGGCGTGATAAACGTTTGCAGCAGTTTAGGAGGCGTGCTAGGGATTAGAACTGAGTCACTGGACCACACCCCAGAGACTATATAATAGAGGGTAGTGGTCAAAGGATCCTTGTGACGAACAAAGCAAAACCTTGGATAGTCACTAAAGCCTCGTCCGGAGCTGCTGAGAGAAAGATTTAAAGTGTCGGACATTTGGAGTCTGGAGTATTTGTCTTTCTGTTTTACTTTGAAAATAAAGTCACTTGGCAGACGGTGTGTCTATCGCTGCCAAGTGGGAGATAAGAACTGGGTGCGTTCCAAAGTGTTTCCTTAACCCTCGACTGGCTGTGTGTGTGTGTGTGGGTACGGGGACAGATCACTCTGCCTCTGATGCAGACCCCTCATCAGAACCTTCCCCAGACTCCAGGACTGGCCCATGTTCCTCCACAACCTCCTCAGTGTCTGAATCTACTGCCAGTTCTGCTGGCTGCTGGCGGGCCACAAGAGGACTGTTCACAGGAGGCTTCCCTATAAAATCAGCATTCTCCTTATAAAAAGGTACAAAGTCCAAGACAGAACCTATAGAAGGTGATTAGGTTTAATGCCATTTTGATGCTACCCAATTCATATATTGCTCACTGCTCACTATATATTTCCACATGTGTTGGTTTAGATTGAGATTTCCCAGCTGTGAGGTTTACCTTCCTTACAGAAAGTGGCAGACAGAATCCAGAAGAGGTGTGAAAAACCTTGTGGTAGTCACAATCAATCCACATTTTCCAAAATACCAGTTTCAAGTGTTCATTTTGATATTTGGATTTTTAGAGGAGGTGTGTGCACATTAAGATTACACTAAAGGGAGTTATGGTGGCTAAAAAGTTTAGGAACCCCTGATTTAGTCAACAGCAAAGGGGAACAAGGATCCAGATTAAAGTAGAATATGCCAATTGGAATTGCACTTCACAATCTGCAGGGACTTTAATCCACTGGACTTTAATGCACCAGAGAGAACTAAAAGGGAAAAGACTGTACTACATCTAAATCACAAAACAGTCCCTTTGTTTTTGAATCTGTCAAATTATTTAAGATGCCTTTGTTTTTAAAATTATTTTTCTGAATCATTGTTTTTTTAGCTTGATCAACCTATTGACATTCAGATTTCAGGATGTGAGAGAAAGGGAAGTATGCATTCTTCATCACCGTTTATTCAACACATGAAAAGTTCTGTGTGCATCCCAGCATATCTTTTACTGCATCTCATCTAAGAGCTCCCTGCCTGCCAGCTAATAGGCTTTTGATGAGACCAATTCAGATTGGGATGAAGATGTATTATAAATGTTAATTTGCTCTATTTATTTAATGAAACTTGTTGAGACTAATCCTCATTTTCAAGCAAGTGTAAAAAAAAAAGAGTTCTATTTAATTAAAATAAATGACCTTCATGCCTACAGAAGATTGCCAAGCTTGGAGCAGAAGATTTAACACTTTGTTTGAGAGGGAAGTACGAAATCCTAAACTCAATTAAATGGAAAGAAATCACAGAAAAAGATCTTCACTTCTGCGATAAATTAGAATTTCCACTTTGAGGCAAATTCCTTTTGATTTTTGACTTCTGGAGACATCCCAATAAGAGGAAAAGTGGGAGGGAAATCAGACTGCTAAATTTATTCTAAATTGTTTACTTCAAACATAATTTCACAGCCTTTATTCCTATTTTAGGAATGAATACTGCAAACATCACAGAAGAAATAAAATTTTAAAATAAAGCCAACATTTAATTAGAAAAATAGTGGAAAACCCCTCTACCTTATTGCAGAATTCTGTAGATTATTTGCATCAAATAGTATTTAAAAAATAGTCAACTTTTCTACAAATTGCATAGTAAAGTAAAAAAAGTTCCTTGAAAATTTCCTTCCTTCCTTCCTTCCTTCCTTCCTTCCTTCCTTCCTTCCTTCCTTCCTTCCTTCCTTCCTTCCTTCCTTCTTCCAACTCTCTGGAAGTTTCAATCCCAATTGGGTTGTAAATTGAGGACTAGCCTCCATTTTTATCAAAAATAGTTGATTTTTGTCATGAAGATGTCTATTAATGTAAAAATACCTTTATAAAAATGTTATAAATGAAAAAAAAAATTGAGAACACTACTTCACATTGAACTGCATATCCTACTCTTGCACACATATGATCCAGTCCTGCTAAAATTTCTACCATTATATCCTGGATTCTCCTTTTGAGATTGGCATCTTGTTCCTGAACAATGATTCCTGTAACATGGACACAATGCCGTCAGTATCTTCTGATCCCTTAGATGTTTCCTTTTGTGTCTGTGTTTGTATGTGTGAATGATATTCTTTTATATGAATTGTATGAAATGGTCATGCAAGCAGCAATGGTCAAACTGAATGCTGCTTTGAAAGTTTAGCACACAACATAGGGTGAATTTTATTCAACCATTTGCTTTTTTTCTGTGGTCTAGGATTAAATTAATAAAAAGGTGAAAGAAAAATGCTTTCTCCAAAAATTGGAGAAATCCAGCAGGTTCTGACAGGTTTTGGAGAACCGGTAGCGGAAATTTTGAGTAGTTCTGAGAACCGGCAAATACCACCTCTGGCTGGCCCCAGAGTGCAGTGGGAATGGAGATTTTGCAGTATCCTTCCCCCAGGAGTGGGGAGGGAATGGAGATTTTGCAGTATCCTTCCCCTGCAATGCCCACCAAGCCACGCCCAGCAAGCTACACCACGCCTAGCAAGCCACGCCCATAGAACTGGTAGTAAAAAAAAATGGATTTCACCACTATTCCATTGTATATAGCGAAATCCTATAATATAGCTGTACTTGTTTAGATCCTGCCAATAGGGACACACAAAAAGAATTTAATTCAGGTGCTTTTATATTACAATAAACACAAAATTAAAATACAAACAGATTAACAGGGGCACAAGGGCTCATATGGGTTTATAATCTATTATAAAACAGGCCCAGAAGAGAAAACAATAGAATGTTACTTGGTATGGTATGTAAAGTTTCCAACAAAAGCAACTCAGTGCTACAAGCTGCCCTCAAAAATAATAATAATAATAATAATAATCCTTCCATTGTTTACAGACATCTACCTTACCTAAAAAAAATTGCTAATTCACACTTGTAGGACATACTGCAATAACAAAGTGTTTGACCAAACCCTGTAACCATACATGAACTCTGGTATATAACTTTTGCATCTGCCACAGCTCCAAGAGAACATATTTGGGAATGCCCTACTGTATGTTTACATTGGAAAAACAGGACCAATTGTATGTAGAAAACTAAACTGACATAGATCTGGCGTTAGAAATAGAAATATCCAAAAATCTGTGAAGAAATAATTTTATCTTCTGTTATATATTCTACTTATGAAGTCAAGATGAAGCTACAAAGTCCAGTTAGATCAGGAAACATTTACACCACTGACAGAAGAGAAAATTTGCACTCAAGGCTGAACAGTGGCATCCCCGGTGCCTCTAAGCTTGATTGTTTTCTTGCATATGTTTCATTACCAAACTAGGTAACATTACCAGTGCTAGTAGAGAGTGGGTTTTATTCTCATTTTATATACTAGTGCTTGCCCTATCAGTGTTGGTGGGAGTGGTATTGGAGGTTCCTTGATTCGGCTGTTGTTTACTGTTAGCTTGTTTGTCTGCGTTGGTAGTTCCTTAATTGAGGTATTGTTTGCTTCTTGATAGTGGGTTTAAATGTTAATCTTGGGGTTACTCTGCTCATTTGGGTGTCGATTGCTGGTGAGGAGTTCTGGTCTTCTTGTGTTCCTTTCTGATTTTCTCTTTTGAATAGTATGTAGATGTTGTTTATCTCTATGTGCCTGTTGATCGGCAAGTGTCAGATTTCCAGAAACTCTCAACAGTTTTGGACTTGGCTTGGTCTAGGATGCTCACAGTTTCCCACTTGAAACTATAGTTAAGTCTGTCCATAAATTGTGAAATTAAGGAGTTTTCATCAGGTCTTTTGACTGCTAGTTGATGTATATGAATGTACTCTGCTAGTCTTCTGCCTATTTGTCCTATGTAGTGGCTGTTACAGTCCTAACACTATATGTTGTAGATGACTCCTGTTTTTTTCTTCTGGGGCTGATGGGTCTTTTGGTTTACCTAGGATGCTTGGAGGGCTTTAGTTTGTTTGTGTGCTCTGGTGATACATGTAGTTATGATAGTGTGGTGGATTCTGAGATGTTCTGAAGTATGGCAGTATTATTCTTTTCACAGATTGTGTTAGTTGTGCCATCTTGGGTTGAGGGGTCAAGCACTTTTTGATGAAGTTGAGAGGATATCCATTTTGTTGGAAGATGTTATATAAATCAACTCTTCCCTTTTTTCTGATGTTCAGGGTTGCTGCAGTGTGTTTGTACTCATCTAAATAGTGTTTTTACAACTTGTCTTGTGGGAGGTTGGTTGTTACTTAGGTAATGGAGCACTTGTTTAGTAGGAGTAATTTTATAGTAGACACATTGTTGTTATTGTTAGAAAATTTTTAAAAATACAAAAGCAATAAGTCTAAACAAAATCTGAATATGAAGAAAAGGTTATTTAAAGACCATTCCACTCATAATCTGTTTTTTTATAACTGTCTTTGAATTTTAGCTATTCATCTCCCAACATTAAGAAGCTTCAAATTAAATATGAACCTTTGTCGATGATCTGCCAGTATCCTTCAGTATTGATGTCCTTTTCAAAGATTGGCAAAGAAAAGCATTTATTTTTACATTCACTGTGTTCTCAAATCCCTGTTTTGTTTGGCATTCAAATATACTAATTTTAATGTTTAATTACTTGGGTCCCTTTTTTCATAGCTTAACTGATAATTTTTCCTGGCTGACTGAGTTCTGCCAGCTTATGAATGGCTAATTTATTTCATATTTATTTAAAAGTATAATTTAAAAAATGCCAGAATTGTCTTATAAAGTTTTTACTATTCAGGTTCCATTGATGTCATCTAAAACTGGAAATACATAAACAGATTTTCTGCAAAAGACTACATTGCTTAGAAGGAGAAGAATTTAGAAAAAAATATTTTTCTTAAAATACTCCACTAATTGTTGGTAGGATCATTACTGGCATATTCTGTACTTAATAGTCTTAAATCCAGGTGGGCAATCAGCAGCCCTCCAGACGTTGATGAGATATACTCCCCAAGATTCTCCATCATTGACCATGTTTGATGGGACTGCTCAGCAAAAGTTTTCCGTCTCTGACCCAGACCTTTTTCATTGCTACACATTGATTCAGTTTATATTAAGGGTTTCATTGTCTTCTCCAACTAATCTTGTTCAGAACCCTGGGAGCCTACAAAGAGTGGAGATCTTCTAGGGATTCTGTCTCTTAGATGGACACATCTAGACTCAATCCCGTATCATGAGATTGCTACTATTTACCTTCTTTTTTCATTATTATTATTATTATTATTATTATTATTATTATTATTATTATTATTATTATTATTATTATTATTATTATTATTTTGCAGTCAAACAATAGCTCAGCAGCTTGATAATAGGTTGAAGTTCCTTAAGTATAGTTTTCAGCTTAAAACACTAGGATTACAAATAATTAGGGGCCACATGCTTGATTCCTTTACCTAGCAGTAGTTTTTTAATGGAAGAACTCTCTAACAGTTATTTGAAATTTCAAGAATTCAGCCAAGTCTGGCAGGTTCAGGTTTTTTTTTTTTAAAAAAAAAAATTTTGGATGCTGGAAGGAAAATGACCCTTTTTCTGAAAGTAATCATTTTGGGTAGATGTCCCAATGAATTGTCAGTTATTTTAATCAACCCTATGGAGAGAGAGGGAGGGAGGGATGGAGGGAGGGATGGAGGGAGGGAGACAGAGAGCGAGAGAGAGAGAGCAGTATGCTTCCTATGATAATGGTTCTTTCCATAACAGTCTTCCATATGTACTTCCTAGAATGTGTTGGAATGACATCAAATTTGGTTATATTATATCACATTGCATCCAGATTGATGTGAGTCTCCTGGTGAGGCCTCCTTGTATGTTGTGAACAAGGCAACATAAAAATCTGATTTGAGAAGATCCTTTTCCTTCTTTGCAGGCTTAGCTTTTTTGTGGCTTCCTGTGCAATTGGCTGTTTTATTGGGAATGTTCAGTTTGTCAGAGCCATTTTGCTTCTAAATGCCATGTGTTAAGGAAAGTCATAGTCCACTTTTGGAATGATCTTAGTGAGCATTCCACCACTGCCTTGCTGTAATGGCTGCAAACTCTGATCTTAAAACTGTTATTTGCTGCCATTGCAGTCAAATTACAGTGATGACATGGGCATACTGCTAGCTATTTTTCTCATAATGTCTTCTCCTTCTGAGGAACATCAAAACATAGGCTGGAGCTTCTGAAAGCACCTCCAGGAGTCCTATTCCTAATCACTTTCTTGGAAAGACAAATACCTACACAAATTGTAGGTATGCATCATTCACCAACTTTTTTTATTTGTCATCTAACCCATGTTGCTCTAGATGCTGGGCTCCACATAAAACCTGTTGTTAAAGTTGAATGTCTGTCTGTGTGCATCCATGCAACATATCAGATTAATGCAGCTTTGCCTTTCCCTGGGGTTACACAGCTGCTGCACTGGAAAAAAAATGATGCAATTGGAATCTGAAATTGTGTGTGTGTGTGTGTGTGTGTGTGTGTGTTTATGTGTTGTTGTTAGTTGTGAAGTCGTGTCCGACCCATCGTGACCCCATGGACAATGTTCCTCCAGGCCCTCCTGTCCTCTACCATCCTCTGGAGTCCATTTAAGCTTACACCAACTGCTTCAGTGACTCCATCCAGCCACCTCATTCTGTGTATTTATGTATGAATGCTAAAAAAAACATGAAACAAAATAGAGTATCCTTGCATGCCTGAAAAAGTTAATTACAGCCCTTAAGTAACAGGGATATTTCTTTCTTCACCTGGAAATTATTAGAAAACCAAACATCTGTTCCACAAATAAGCAGGATAAATTTAAAACAGGAAGGCTGACATTTAAATATTTATTTTGAGAAAGGCACAAGCATGCTAGATTACATTTTGGGTTTTTATTCTAGAGTAACACCAGACAAAATCAGATGCCTTGTCTCTCTCACTTTTTAATCCTTATTATGGGTGAATGATAAACAGAATTGTGACCAGTGTATGCAGAAAAGGGAATAGTTCATTTCTTATTTTATTTGTATGTGGTATAATCTTGGTGAAATTCATCCTGCTGCATAAGATTAGATTGTCCAAGTGTGAGCTCTGATGGTTCCGACTTTAATTGTCCAGTTTGGTTTCTTAAAAACAGTGGCTTTTAAACTAAATTTGATAAATAAGGAATGCTATGCAGTCTGTTCCATAGCTGAGTATGTTTCAGTTCGGGTTTATCTGGTTCCATGACACTTCGTGTACCAAACTACAAATATTAAAAGAGAAAGAGTGCCTTGAATGGATCAACTTCTGATGCTCTTTAGTCCAGCTTTTTTTTTTAAAGAGAGAAAAAGTATAATTTTGGATTTTATGTTATTGTAGTAGAATAATTATTGCTGATTGAGTTCAGCATTTTTAAAGCATTATCCTGATTCATAATTCAATTTCACTATGATTCCAATAATAGTATTTTTGTTTATTTTGTTTGGAATGCTATATTATTTTACTGATTGCATTGTAAGTAATTTTAGGCTGCGAGAAATCAATCTAATGAATAAAACTAACATAATTATTTTAATATTCATCACGTTATTTACAGTATACGCATATTGGGATGAATGGTCAAGCAGTTTGTTAATTGAAAAATGGAAAAAGAAAGGAAAGAAGGAAAGAGAAACTCAACAACCCTCATTTTTCACGATGGCTACAACCATACAAAGCCAACCATCCCTTGAGAACACCCCTGTTTGTGTCTGGCTAATCTCTGAATTTTCACAACCAAGAACATATATATATGTCAGTGAAAATTGCTGATTTATGTATGACTTATAGACTGGCAAACTTGTGCTTGACACACATTTGAAGGTTAATAACCAGTGGTGGGATTCAAACAATTTAACAACCGGTTCTCTGCCCTAATGATCGGCTGGGTGGGCGTGCCATGGTGGGTGTGGCTAAGAAGTTTGACAGGCAGCACTCGGCCTCCTGCACCCTTGGGAGCAAAAATGGGCCGTGGGGCGTGCACCCTGTTTTGGGCCTAGGACGTGTCCCTGCAGCCTCCTGGGAATGAAAACGGGCCACAGGGGAGGAACCCCTCACACACCCCATTTTGGGCCTAGTAGACCTCCCTGCACTAACCTGGGAGCCAAAATGGGGCTCCTGGAAGGGGAGGGGAGGGGAGGGGCCACCCAGCAATTTAACTACCGGTTCGCCCGAACCAGCCCCAACTGGCTGAATCCCACCACTGGTTATAACAATTGTAATAACTGCCATTGGTGTCTTGAATGAACAGTCCTGATGACCTCTTTTTAACCTGAGATGGAAGGAAAAACAAGATAATCAATGCAAAACTTCTTTCTGGGAGCAGTTGTGCAATCATGCTCGGAAAGTTGGCCTGAAACACTAAACATTTATTTTGTACAATACAATATATTTTGAACTGGACAACAATAATTGAGTCCTGAAAATAAAAAATTTCTACCTGTCTCCACTTCTCTTCTTTGTACAATGGTTACTGGAAATCATTCTACATAATGGCAATATTATATTCTGCATTTTTTGCCTTCCATTCTTATTCGCTTTCCCATTCAACTCATAGGAACTTACTGCATGACAAGTCACCATCAAGTCTTCATTTTCAATCCTTTAGATTTATATCTTGTTTCCTTTTAACTTCCTTTTTTTCCTCCCACTGATTTTTTTTTTAATTGCATGCAGCATCAGTTCCTTGGCAATAGCTGACTCCATAGCTCCTCATCTGCAATGCTAAGATAACCAACACACGCAGAAAATGATAATAGCAAACCCTGCATCAGTCCTCATAAAATATGCACACGGAAGGGTGGCCCAATCATTCCTGTGAATTGCTTGATGTATTTATGGTAGAGATTCTCAATAGGGTTGGAAGATGGAACAGTAGCTTAGCCAATCAAGCTCTTGGCTTGTCATCACAGCTTGGCTCTTCAGTCCCAACTTCAAAGGGCTTACAAAATGGAAGAAAAAAATTACATTGTTCTCTTGGTGGATGGAGACACCCTGGCCTTTTCCAAAGGAGAAGGCAAAGGGGACAGAGAACTTATTTATGGACAAAGAAGCAAATGCGTCCCACTGAGTCATTAGCTTTTGTAGTCATAGGAGTGAACAAAAGCAGTGAAACGATGGCTGTCAGGGATGTGTTTGCAAAGAAAACTTAATAAAATATATTTTATTAAGAAATAGCTTATCACTCTTATTTCCTAGGCAGGTGAAATTCCCGAAGGTCTTTTTTGTAGCCGATGTATTGTATTTCCAGACAACTGGATATGTTTCACCCGTGGAGAAGGTTGCAGATCCAGCTGTTGAAAACACCTGTCTACTTGACAACTCGAAAGAATAATGAGTAAATTAAAGTCTGATTAAGATTGGGCAACTATCCAAAGATGATGCACAGTCCTTCAGAAGCAGAGATCTCTCCCAACAGCACATGAATTCTCTCGCTTACAAGAGCTAACCGAAAACCTGCTTCTTTTCTTTTTTGCAAAATAAAAGGATAAAAACTAAAAATACAATAAACAAACAAACATAAAAAAGAAAAATAAAAAATAAAAACAATAGGTAGCACATTATGCACATCAACGTATAATAGAGCTGTGCAAAGAACCAGCAGTATGTAAAAGTTGTCTTCAAAGCTGCTTCACAAATCAAGTATTCCCCTACTTCTAAAAATAACATTTGGGGGGTTTGAGTTGTACATTTTGCAGCCCTCTTTTCCACAGAAGAGATTTCTGCACATATACGACATGTGCACAGATGCCTTTCCTACGCAGAAGATGTTAAACTGGTTTAAAGTTTATATTAAGGAGAATCATGTCATCCCTTTATTTGACAAAAGGAATCTTGATGCCTCCTCCATGGTGTGAAATGGCCTGTTGCAATTGGGTGACACAACCACCTTCTGTAGGCTTAATTATTTCCGACACTATCTTAAAAACTATAGAAACATTTAAAATATCCATATTTGGTATTTCTGTTTAGAATGACATTTGTACAGGCAAATGGAAAAATACTATTAATAGAGCTAATAAATATATCTCAGTGAAGAACAATCAAGTCCATTCAACTCTGCCTGGAAAAAGCCACACCATGTTTCTCAATTTTTTCCCCCATCATCACCTATCCGCTTTCACTGAGACTTCTGCCAAATAACCCAAACTCACCTAACAAAGTACACACACATAATTTCTACATTCGCACATGTAGAAACAGGAACAGTAATGGCATTTTTTCAATCAGCAGACACAGGTGCCATTTTCACACACATATTAAGCAAGGCATCAAGCATTTCTACAAGCAATCCCTATCTGTATTTTAACTTGTGCTCAGTTATATCATCTTCACCTGTAACCTTATCCCCTCACTTCATTGTCATTTTCCATTTTGTGTGTGTGTGTGTTTTATATATTTCATTATAATTTCTTGGTTTGATTGGAGCGAGCTGCCCAGAGGAGATAATGTTTTAAGACAATCTTTATCTTCATTTATTAATGTGGTGAGATTGGAATTTAATCATTAGGACTGCTGGATAGAGGAATAGAAGTCACGTTTTATAAATGCTTTTTGTTGGTTATTCGGTTGCTTGATTGGCTAAAGGGACTTGATATTTGTTGATTATCCTGTCAGAGGAATTCCAATGTGTTTTTTCTAACCAGAAGATAAATATGAACAAGAGCAATTTTTGAATTTGTAATGTCCATGTTTTATCTAAATTAATTTCCTGTTTATGGCTTCATCATGTTTTATATTTTATATTTAAAACAGCTAAATGTGTTTCAGTCAAATTATAATTGACACCTTTAAAAAGGACACTAGGTCAGTGAATTTCCTTTTACAATAACGTTTGGAAATTGCTTGTTTACTGTTTTTCATCTATTAGAAATCTTTGGATCCATAAATCTGATCAGGTGAGTTTCCTTCAATCCCTAGCAAAAGAAGTACAAGTTTGAGGATTGATTGATTGATTGATTGATTGATTGATTGATTGATGAACAAACAACAAAAGGGTAATTAGAACTTTGAAAAGTTACCAGCAGACTAAGAATGGATTTGATGGATTTGAAATAAGATTTTGGAATTAATTATAAGAATCCTTCCCATCAGAAAATACTTTTGTTTTGAATTTATTTATTTTTTAAAAAGTAAACATGATAGGATAGTATTTTGAAGGTTTGACCCTAGAGAGAACTAGAAGGAATTAAATATTACAATTTAAAGAGAAATGTCTATGGAGATTCTCAGTCATCCAGGTCGTGGCTGTCACAAAGGTGCTTTTTCAAAAGGCAACTGGATTTCTTTGTTTTTTTCTTGAAGACATTTTGCTTCTTGGATGAGAAGTGAAATGTCTTCAAGGAAAAAAAAACAAAGAAAGTCCAGCTGCCTTTTGAAAAAGCACTTTTGTGACAATTGAAAATGAAGGACTCTGAAATTTGGCCTACTAATACAGAGTGGAACAAAACTGTTTAACTTTGGAATATTGAAGGATATTTTTGAAAAATGGATGAAGTTGTTAATTTTAAGAATGACTGCCCCTATACATAGACTAAAAGATGTTATGAAAGTGGAACAAGTTTTACCTGAGAGGATTGAGACTGATCTGAAAGTGGATTGAAAAATGGCAAGCTACAAGAATGATATGGAAAGACTGGACACACAAAAGACATTGGATAATGTCTTAATAATTAAAAGGGATATGCAAACCATGAGACTGGCCTGGATAATTTTCCTGTACTGGATTTACAAAAGAGACTTGCTAAATTTTGGGGAAAAAAATGTAAGAAGGGACAAATAAAAAATAAAAACATAATTTGAAAAGACTAAAGATTTTAAAAATAAAAGGAAGGAATATAATTTTGGTTTAGTTTATCAAGATCAAAATAGATATGTTGTTATCTCTGGTAACCTTTAATGATTAGGACTGAAATGGAGAGATTTTAAGGATTTGTTTATAGATAAGAAATGGTATATGGGAATAAGTTCATTTGCTGTATTTTAAGGGAAAGTGATGTTATTAAAATTATTTATTTATATATTTTCTTTTCTTTTATTATATTCATATTTTTTTTCTATTTCTTTTTTCTTCTATTTTCTCTTTTACTCAGTTATTTTTTATTTTATTATTTATTATTTACTGTTGCAAGCTTTAATATAAATTTAATAGAATTGCTATTAAAAATAAAGGGGCTAAATTTGGATCATTTTTAGGAGTTTTTTTTATGTGTGTTTAATCTCTACATTTTTTATCTTCTACTTTTTACAATCCCACTTCTATTGTTTTAATATAACTTCCCATACTTATCAAACCTCTTCTAATAATAATTTGCATAGTCTCCTTTCAGGGTCTGCTTGATAATTATCATAGAAGACTCAATCTCATTTTAAAAGTGTGAATATGAAGAGATAAAAGAAAATGAACTATAGACAAGAAGCATGAGCAGAAATTACTATTGTGCTTATTGCACATATATTAATACATCAATCCAGGTGACATATTTTTTTAAAAAAATTCCATGGCTGAGTTCATTATTAGGCAAGTTTAAATAATAATTAGCTATTAGTGTGTGATTTCTAACTGACATGCTGGAATGAAAGCATCAGAAAGCAGCATGGAGTTTGCATTCACCACATTATTAAGGATAGCGTGGAACAAAGTCCAAGTGCCCATGGAAATTCTCAGTCATCCAGGACATGGTTGTCCCAATGGTTGAAATGTATTTGAATATAAGTAGCTTGGATTGGTAGTTGGGCTGTTGGGCTGAGCTCCGAGCTTGGCACTTTGGCTGCAAACGTTTCATCACCATTCGAGGAGACGTTGTCAGTGAGCTTTGAATTGTGCCCGTTTGTCAGAGCAATGACAGACAAGCACAATTCAAAGTGCACTGACAATGTCTCCTTGAATGGTGACGAAATGTATGCAACCAAATTGCCAAGCTCGGAGCTCAGACCAACAGCCCATGTCCCCAAGGTGCTTTTTCAAAAGTCAACTGGACTTTTTTGTTTTTTCCCTGAAGATGTTTAACTTCAGTCAGAACTAAAGAAGCTTCTTGGATGAGAAGCAAAACATCTTCAAGGGAAAAAATAAGAAAGTCCAGTTGACTTTTGAGAAAACACCTTTGGGAAATGAAGTCCAAGGAGTCTATTTTCTTGTCTCCTCCCAACTTTTCAGAAATGAGTTTGAAAATAATGTTACACCTATATTTTAAAATGTGTCTGTGTGTTTCTTCCTTTCCTTTTGTTGCTAGTGTGTTGATTACTGATAAGCTCTCTGTGATCAGAAAAAGTCTTCAGCCAAGGTGATAAACAAGCTGCTATGTCTTATCTTTACAGAAGTTAAGTGAGCTCTCTTTTTTTTCAAGGAACTGCAACCATTCATATTATTGCCATGTTTGTATAAGTCTAAAATCTGAAAGCCCTGATATTGATCTCAAGCTGTGCTTAATGATGGCAGCAATGATGCGTATAGTTATAAACATAATCACAATTTTGATTTCAAATGCAACCAAAGTGTGTTTTGCTACTACAGATATTCCAGAATTATATCCTAAGGCTTAGATGCTTCCTGGTACATAAAGCTTTAGCCAATAAAAAGAAACACAAATGAATTAACAAGTCCTACTGCTTCTGTGCACCTGAGCAGGAGCAGGGCTAGAGAGTGAAACACTGAACATAGCATTAGAGAGAAAAACTACGTTTCTTGATATCCACTGATGAGATTTAGACGTAAGAAGTTGATCCTGTCAGAATAGTCATTTCCAGATGTCAGATCTGTCAGTTTGCTAAGTTTTGAATTGCATATTTCATACAGGTATTTCTAAATGCAGATTTATTTTTCTCACACATACTTAAAACAGGCTGTAGTCTCAACTATTTGAAAGAAATAAAAATAATGATGTAACAAAAATGAGTTTTAATAAGCAACAAATTTGTCTTGCAGACAAATGGAAGGTGTCATTGATGCCTCTTTCATCTATGCTGTAATTAGATCATGTACATCACAATTTCATCCTTCCTTCCTTCCTTCCTTCCTTCCTTCCTTCCTTCCTTCCTTCCTTCCTTCCTTTTTCTTTCTTTCTCCTATGGCATATCATACCATACCATGGTGATGCAGGGGTTAGCATGCAGTACTGTAGCTGACTCTGTCCACAGCCAGGAGTTGGATCTTGACTCGCTCAAGGTTGACTCAACCTTCTATCCTGAGATTGGTAAAATGAAGACCCAGATTGTTGGGAGCAATAAGCTGACTCTGTAAACCATTTATAGAGGGCTTAAAGAACTATGAAATGGTACATAAGTCTAAGTGCTATTGTTATTATTATTATTATATATGGACTAGCAATATAAATTAACATTTCAACTAGATTAGCAGAACCCAATAAATTATAAATGTCAAAAAAATCTATGTTCAAATAACAATGTCTAAGCCCGTGATGGCGAACCTATGGCACACATTCCCGAAGTGGCACATGGAGCCATGTTGCCTGGCATGTGCGGTGTTGCCTGTTCCTCTTCCGGGTTTCTGGCACGCATGCTCGTGTGACGATCAGCTGGCCATTTTGCAAGCGGTAGTACCAGAAATTAGAACAGCTGGTCTTCCGTTTTCCTGTGTGAACATGCGTGCCGGCCAGCTGATTGTCGCATATACATTTGCGCCAGAAACCCGGAAGAGTAACTGGCTGAAACCGGAAGTTCATTTTCAGGTATGTGCATGTGTCCTGGGCAGCTCCTCTTCCGGTTGCGGTGTCAAAAAGGTTCGCCATTACTGGTCTAGGCCATCTAACCATTGAAGAGTAGCATTATTTATATCAAAAAAAAAATAATAATAATCAGATACTCGACTGGTATATGCCCTCAGCTTACAGCTGGTCATGATATGATCTACAGTTTGACATGGGGCTCTGTAGTCACACTGCAGGGAGGATACGATCATCTTCATTTTCATTGTTTAACTGAAAACGTACCATTCATAATAGCCAGACCTGTCTTTTTTTAATTTATTTACCTACCAACTTTTTAAAACCAGCCACACTATCACATCATAACATTAAAATAATAGCTGAAAAGAGAAATACCTTTCTAAAGGCATAGTGGAGCATGTTTCTTTTGGAGTTATGGAATGGCCTGTAATTTCTGCAACTTCCCTACAGGGGGTCTCCACTGTTTATTTGCACGGATTTTCTTTAGAAGTCCTAAATCAGAAGGACATGTAAACGTCTGACAATGAAATTTTGGTAGTTGGGAGGGGGGGGGAAAAAAGGGGGGGAGAGGCTTGAACATTGTGAACTGGAGCTTGAAAGGCTCATCAACTCCATGAAGTACATAATCAGAATCTTCTTCTTCTTCTTCTTAATGTAATTTATGCTAATTATAGTGAGCTGAATCCCTGCAAAACAAAGTTGAGATGCCTCAGATGAAAACTCAGAACTTCCAAAAAAAAAAAAAAAAAAAACAGGAAAGAAAGACAGCATATTATTCAGTGTTATAAAGCTTTTCATAACACCTCCAATTGATTTTTGTGTGGGATTAAGAGTACCTATAAGTTTGTACTAAACTAGAATCTAAGCAGTTCATATTTTGCTTTTATGAAAACAGCAAAACTGAACGCTCCTTTAAAAGGCGAATAAAGCTGTAGGAAAAATGAATAATTCTAAAGGAAAGAATGAGTGAATATGAAGGAAGAACATAGAATTGCCGTATAAAAGGACTTTTTTCTTTTAACCAAAAGTCTTTATTGCATGTTCTCTCTTGTTAAGACGTAAAGCCATTTAATTCATGCCTGATAACTACTACCTTGCATTTCCTTCGATATCAGGCTGGCAATATAGGACAGGGACCTATGTAGGACAGAAAAGCAAAGACACGTTGTGATGTTACCATAGCAAAAGCAATCATGATGTCCATATGGAGAGATTTGATATCTCTTTGTTTGTCTCTCAAGCAGCGTTTTCTTTTAAAATCTCTCTCTTTTTTTTACCATTCTAAAAATCTCTCCTATTTCAAAACCTAGGAGTGAAATGAATTAGTCTATTTACTGGCTGATCTAATTTTTCCCCAACCTTCCTGGAAAGGTGTGTCTCTGTTGACTATATAGCGATTCCATCTTGCTTTTTCTCAAAGTTAATTGTCCTATTCTCTATATTAAACATTTGACCTTCTGATGTCTACATAGGTCAGTGATTCTCTTTTTGACTAGTATAGCATATATCTGATTGGTTCTACTGCACTGGGATATTGGCTTCAAGGCTGGTGCATTGCTGCATCAATGATCTTACATGGAAGAAAATACAGCATAGGGATGCCACCTTTTATGTTAATTCAATGCTAGCCATGTATTTTTATCCACTATATTCAAGAACATTTAATTATTTAGACACTGACTATTTTTACATTAATGATTCTTAGAATTTAGAATAACAAAATTGGAAGGGACCTTGGAGGTTTTCTAGTCCAACCCCTGCTTAGGCAGAAAACCCTACACCACTTCAGACAAATGATTATCCAACATCTTCTTAAAGACTTCCAGTGTTGGAGCATTCACAACTTCTGGAGGCAAGTTGTTCCACTGATTAATTGTTCTGTCAGGAAATTTCTCCTTAGATCTAAGTTGCTTCTCTCCTTGATTAGTTTCCCATTGCTTCTTGTCCTACCCTCAGGTGCTTTGGAGAATAGCTTGATTCCCTCTTCTTTGTGCAGTCCCTGAGATATTGGAACACTGCTATCATGTCTCCCCTAGTCCTTCTTTTCATTAAACTAGACATACCCAGTTCCTGAAACCGTTCTTCATATGTTTTAGCCTCCAGTCCCCTAATCATCTTTGTTGCTATTTTCTGCACTCTTTCTAGAGTCTCAACATCTTTTTTACATCATGGCATCCAAAACTGAATACAGTATTACCAAGGCATTATAAAGTGATATTAACACTTCACATGATCTTGATTCTATCCCTCTGTTTATGCAGAGGGATAGAACTGTGTTGGCTTTTTTGGCAGCTGCTGCACACTGCTGGCTCATATTTAAATGGTTGTCCACTAGGACTCCAAGATCCCTCTCACAGTTACTACTATTGAGCAAGGTACCACATATACTGTACCTGTGCGTTTTGCTTTTCTTGTCTAAATGTAGAACCTTACTTTTTTCACTGTTGAATTTCATTTTGTTAGATAGTGCCCAATGTTCAAGTCTGTCAAGATCCTTCTGTATCTTAAGCCTATCTTTTGGAGTGTTGGCTATCCCTGCCAGCTTGGTGTCTGCAAATTTGATGAGTTACCCATTTATCCCCTTGTCCAAGTCATCGATGAAGATGTTGAAGAGTACTGGGCCTAAAACAGAGCCTTGCATACTTCCCTCCATGTAGATGCAGTTCCATTGAGGACTACACATTGAGTGTGATTGGTCAGCCAGTTACAAATCCATCTGGTGGTGATGCTGTCTAATCTATATTTTTCTATTTTATCTAGTAGTAGATTATGGTCTACTTTATCAAATGCCTTACTGAAGTCCAAGTAAATTATATTGACAGTATTCCTCTGGTCCACTAATTTTGTCACTTTGTCAAAGAATGCAATAAGATTAGTCTGGCATGATCTGTTTTTGACAAACCCATGTTGGCTTTTGGTTACTGAATCATCTTATCTTCACTATGAAAAATACATAGAGTCATCCCATCAATTCCATTCTTTATTTTTCTGCAGAATAGTGGCAAAGCCAAAAAAACCACTGCTAATGGCTGGGGAAGCATTAAAGTAGAAGATATTCATGAAGACTTTGATCAGTGTGGAATAGACTCATTAAGAATCAATTAATCATGGACAAATTGACAATTGAACTGAAAGGACAAATAGATTTGGAATACTATGCAATATGGGAGAAGTGGTACGACTGGAATGAGAACAAAAAAATGGAAAAGAAATAGACAAAATAGAAGTAGAATTAAAATGTATAGTAAAAATGTATAGAGTGTATTTGAATTGGAATGTTATGGTATGTAAATGGTCACAGTTATGCATAAGATGTGAGTAAGATTTATTTAATTGTAAAAATACAAAAAAAAATAAAAAAATAAAAATCAGTTAAGAGATAATCCAAGTAATTGTTACATTATTCTCTCTTTCTCATTAAATTTCTGTATTAGGAAACAAAACATATACAAGAACAGATGTACCTTGTTGGCGCTATTTAAATATTATTTAACTAGAAATTGTGGTGGAAAGGTTCTTTTGATCCCACCAGAAATGATCTTCTCTCTAGCCCTTTGAGGGGATAAAAAAACAGGAAGGAATTAATACAACAATGTCTTCTCTCCTTACAAGGTACCACAGTTAAAATTAAGCAGTTGGCATCTGAGCCTTAAAGCTTTAATTACTATGAGCTGTCTGGAGGTCAGGCCATCAGGTTCAATGGAAATAATAGAAAAATTAATTGTAATAACTCAAGGTATAAAATAAGGTTATAGGAGGGCAATCAAAACATCAGCTTTGTGCTCTCCAGGGATGTCTCGAAATCTTGAAAGTTGCAGTTTCATTGGGGTTACACAAAAATCCTCATAACTGGTAAAGGAAAACTTCTGAAAACAACAAAGTCTTTTCACCATGTATATTGCACTCAAGACCAATACTTTTTGACAATAAACAAACACACATTACAGCTTAAGAAAGAATAGCAGTACCTGGGTCTGTAAGCACTAGCAACAGCAATGGCACTTAAGACTTATATACCATTCCATGGAGTTTTATAGCACTCTCTGAGTGGTTTACAAATGTCAGCATTCCCAACAATCTGAGTCTTCATTTTACTGAAGGCTAAGTCAACCTGAGCAGGTCAGAATCGAACTCCTGGCAGTGGGACTGCAGAGTTACCCTGAAATACTGCATTCTAAACACTGCACCACCCCAGCTCAGTTCAATAGGAGAAATAGTATAACATGAAAATAGTAATACTACTGAATATTTGTAACTTAAGGTTGACAAGTTGCAGTGTGGGAGTTTTCCCAGCATGGTTTTTGGGCTGCACACAAACACAGATAAGACTGCATCACTAGCATCAAATATTGTAAATAATTTACAAGATGATGATGATGATGATGATGATGATGATGATGATGATGCCATGAACAAAGCATCAATTGTTTTCATAACAACTTCCATTCTTAGGTCTATCCCATCCAAACACATTCAAAGCTAGCAAGACAGGTATATAACCCCTGGCAATCAATGAACTCCACTTCTTCCAAACTTCTGCGCTGGTGATGTTACCTAAAAGGGTAATTACCAGCAATAATTTTCAGCGAATTCCAACACTGCAAAATGAGACATGCAAGAAAGTATTAAAGTACCAGGTAAGATATGAAGCAGTGAACAAGAAAAACAAATAAACATTTATTACAATTGATTATGTGCCATCAAGTGGTGCTCTCTGACCTTTCTAGGTCTAAATATATCAGGGCATCCCAATATCTTTTCCAAGCTGTTCATGGCAGCTTTACCAAGTGCTACTCTGCGACCTGTTTCTTGACTGCTTGTTCCTTTACTGTTGATGATAGCAAATAAACATGACAGACATTGTTTACTTAGCAGGATAAATATTTCCATAAAACATGCGGTGCAGTTGCATCAGATGAAATGCAATGGGAGCAAGCTTTCTGCCAAATGTCAGCAGGTACAAAAATCCAATCAATTTCTCATTAAATAAGACAGCCTCTCTTTAGCATTCTGTCAAATAAGTATCAGACATTATTTTAAACAATGGGGTTGCTGATATGCTGTACACTTTGTCTAAAATTAGAGTACAATTGTGGCTGACATCAGGAATAACCTAAAATTTGAATGTATGCATATGTATCCTGTGGGCTGGCCAATGGCAAGAAGAAATATCTATCTCACGCATTTGTCTATTACTCCTTCACTATTCTATAAAGTACACAGATACTTCAGTATCCCTGAGGATCAAATTCTACTCACACTAACAGTTCTTACAGAAAGAACTTTAAAGCAATTATCTTCCATAGCATGAATTATTCACCTTGTAGATCTGGTTCAGATATAACAGTAGAACAGGCTTTTCTGTAACACGAATGAGTCAGGGCAAAATTTAACTACCAAAAATATCACCTTCTTTCCACTTTTGTTCTTTTGACAAGATTTTTGTCAAAACTTTTTGACAAAACTTTGTCAAAACAAAACTTTTGTTGCTAATATCGAGCAAACCTACTGTTCCCAAGGAAATCAAAAAAATAAGATAAAACAAGTTTTATTTAAGCTACAGATGGATAATCTCTTTTTTTAAAACCAAGAGTTCTATTAGCATGTTGAACTGTACATCTCCAATAATAGACCAAGACCAGGATGAAAAAACGACTGCAGCCACATATTTGAAGACATATTTAAATATAAATAAAATCACATCAAATTAATGAAACACTCTTGAACCCAGGGATGGGGAGTTTCCAGCAAACACCATCTGCTGCGGTACCTTTTTAGAAGAAGATGTTCCCTTGTGCTCTTCCCCAACGTCTGGCTGAGATTCCATTATCTTCCTATAGTCTAAGTCCCCAGGATCTAAGACTGAGAAAGACTGAAAACTACCCACTTTCTTAACCCAACTTCTCCTTTATCTAAACATCTTAGTAACTTGGAGGAAAGGTTTCCCAGATGCTACTGAATTAAAAGTCTTAATAAATTGGCTGTATTGATTGACACTGCTGGAGTTTAAATAGAAATTATACATGGGGAACCAGACAGAAACAATTCACAAGCAAACAGGTAAAAATACAAAATCTTCAGCTTCCTCACTATATCTTTTGTATCTCAGTTGCATAATTCTGAATGGCCACTAGATGGCAGCAAAACATGGATTTTTCCATAATCTTTTTGATGCCATCTAGTGATCATCCAAATTTTTGCTGTCCAGATTTGGTGTGAGATTTTTGCTGTTGAGATTCATCTCAACTAAATAAAGATAGTTTGTAGTTATCATCTAGTACAGGGGTGTCAAACTCATGGCCTGAGGGTCAGATGCGTCATGTGCTGGCCATGCCCACCCCCCCGGTTTAGCCAAGGGAAAAGAAGTCCCAATATGTCGCGTGACGATGTGTGATGATGTGAGTTTGACACCCTGATCTAATATTTCCCAGAAACATTTTTAAAGAACTGTTTTAAAGCTTCTCTTGGCAAAACCCAGATGAATCAGAACAGAATATTTTAAAAGAACAGAATCTATATTATTTAAGATTTTTAATAGAAAATGAAGGACAGCATCTGAAGGACAGATGCTACTTCTAGTTTGCTTTTATCTACCTTGCTGAAAGCCAATGGAAGAAAAATTCAGCAAATAGAAGAACTGGCATTAAAGATTTATTAATGTAATGACACTTTGCATTAATAGGGTGATTTTCTTCTTAGGGAAATGCCAAAACTAAGTTTCATCAGCTGCTGATCAACTTTTTAAATATACTTTTAAAGGCCATTCTGCAGGTGTATGTAGCCAGAGGGATTACAGTGCATCTGCAGTTATTGACTGATTCATTGATCAATTGAGCAAATGTATATATCTCCCATCTCACCAGCTAAGCAACACTGTGGGATGGATGAATATTAAAATAATGTAATTTTTTTTTAAGACATGGGTGGCTGAAATCCAGACAAACATAAAAAATACTAGGTTATATAAAATTGTTTGCTACAGAATTAAATGTAGATGAATGCAGCCTCCTAACTTGGAAATATTCCAGACATCTGTATTAATTCACAGTAGAATGTGCCAACATCTTCCCATTTGGATAATACAACATCTATTCCATCTGTACAATCAGGGATACAAAAATTCTCATCAATTATTGATGTCAAAAAAGAAAACCAAAAAGTAATTCTTTGCTTTTATCTACGGGTTGTCTAGTTGCTGAAGTCCAGATCTGATAGCTTTATTGGAATAATTTGTACATTTCTTCCTACTATTATATTGAATAATGTGGAAATATGATTTTACTTTAAATTTTGTTCTGTCACTGAGACTATAAAGAAGTTCGTAGCCTCTTTTGTGCACCATATGGGGTGATCTATTTCCCATGGAAGAAAATTCTCACTGTGCAGATCCTAAACTCAATTTAAATGTTTCATTATCTACTAGGCAAATATAGCAACTGTGACAAACATACATATTGTTTGCTATTTATCTGCCTTCACATTACACCATGTTTGAACAATATGCAGCCAGGAATTTAGAAATATATCCAGAAATATATTAAATTGCATTATGTGTTTGTAATATTATTTCTGTGTCCACTCAGACATTTTTAATCAAAATTTTCACAAGGTTTGGTCTGAACACTGATGTGATACAAATAGGGAGAGGAAGAGAGAGAAGAGAAGAGAAGAGAAGAGAAGAGAAGAGAAGAGAAGAGAAGAGAAGAGAAGAGAAGAGAAGAGAAGAGAAGAGAAGTCACTCATTCTTCCTGCAAAATACTAGGCAAATGTATGTAAATATTAGGTCTCTGTGAAAAATCAATTAACAGACAATTCAATAGAATCTTTTCACTGAATCATAATTCCAAAGAGAATCTTCAGAGCAATGCGAAGTGTTATATTGCATCAATTATGTGCCTTAAAATCACCTGGAGAAATTTGACTTAATTATTTCAATTATTTCATGAACTTTTTCTGGTGCTTCTCTCTTTAGCAGAGTCTGCAGAATAGGTTTTTTTTTTTTTTTCCAATCTATGAACAAAATTGAAGGCTGAATGACTGAATGAACAGGAGCCAAACGAAATACTGGAGGGAGGGATCTACTGTTACTATAGCTGGCGTTATTTTTTCTTACTTTTCACATGAAGTATGAATGGGCACATTTCATTTGAAAAAAGAGAAATTATCCTGCCTTTCTCTTGTGTGCGAAACCACACCTTTCACACAACATGATATCTTCTTAACCTAATTTTCAAACTATTTATTTTTCTCAGAAAAAACCAGCTATATACACAGATAGTACTCGACTTACAACCACAATTGAATCCCTTTTTTCAGTGCCATCGTAATTTTAAACAATCCCTAAACAAATAATTATAAATTGAGAATATCTATACTGAGCACATTCAACAAATTAATGGAAATCAGATAGAGGTTTACAGGTAGTCCTTGACTTAAAACAGTTTGTTTAATGATCATTCAAAGTTACAACGCCCCTGAAAAACATGACTTAGGACCGTTTTTCAGTTACGACAGGGGTGGGTTCTACTTATCTTTACTACCGGTTTGCAACGGGATTGCGCTTCTGCGCATGCCTGATGACATCAGGGTCAATGGGCGGAGCCTCCCGCCAGTTTTACTACCGGTTCTATAGAACCGGTCTGAACCTGGGGCAACCCACCACTGAGTTACGACCTTTGCAGCATCCCCATGATCATGTGATCAAAATTCAGATGCTTGGCAATTGATTCATATTTATGACTGTTGTTGTGCTTGAAGGTCCTATGATCCCCTTTTGCGACCTTCTCACAAGCAAAGTCAATGGAAAAGCCAGGTTCATTTAACAATCAGGTTGCTAACTTATCAACTGTGGTGATTGACTTAACAACTGTGGCAAGAAAAGTTGTAAAATGGGGCAAAACTCACTTAACACCAGAGATTTTGGGTGAGCTCAGTTGTGGTCATAAGTCAAAGAGTCGCTGTATTCAGATACTCTTCTCCACGCTTCAATCTTCTGGATAGTACAATTAAGTGTGTTAGCACAGAGTATTCAGTGGTTGTCTTGGAGTTCCCTCAGCCAGGGAAGGCAGCCACATTCCAAATGCACCTTCACATTTGAAGTTCAGGTTGATTTCAATTGATGCCTGCCATGGTCAGGGGTGGGTCAGTACTCAGTGTGCCTCATCTGGTTAGGCCTTTGTGTGTTTCCTGCTTCTGCCAAAGACTGGCTTTTGATTCAACACTGAAAGTATGCATCAAAGAAAGTCAAAGAAGACATTACAATATTTACATTATGAAAACTTTTATCTAAAATGTATGCAAATGTCAGGTTTCCCAGAAGTAAAAAAACATAGTTCAAAAACGATAGGAAAGATTGATAACTGAAAAACTGTACTACTAACATTGATATGCCTTTTGCATGGGAATTTAGTGAATTCGGTCACACTCAGCTGGAAAAAAAAACGGTTCAAATGGCTTCTCAGTAGGGATGTGAATGCATTTGTAAAAAGAAATGAAAAATTATGTGAGTTTACCCATTTCCTACTAATTTATTTTTTTCTGTCTGAAGCAATGAAAATACAGAAGCATAAATGCATGAATTTCTTTTGGTTTCACAAATGTTTTTAGTGGGAGTGCTTCCTAGGTCTGGCAGAACATAGAATATTATTAATGCTAACAAAGACCATTTTACATTCAGAAGAATGTCCTATTGGGGTTGAATGCTCAGAAAATGAGAATCCTTAAAGCCTACCCAATCTGAATATAAAGCTGCAAGAAATTTAAGAAATGTCTACAACCCCTTTGGAAAGCATGTCTAAAACCAGAATTGTTTTGCCATTAGGTCTGAAACTTGGCTAATAATCTCAGAGCATTGAGAATGTCTCTGAAAGGGGCTTTCATAGTCACAACAGTGGACAACAGAAAGGGAATTCAAAATGAAAACAATAGAAGGCGTTATGGAACACTTTCTTTATTTGCTAAAAATGGGGTTCTTTATCTAATCTCCCTGAATTTTAAATAACTGATCTCTTAGGCAAAAATATACCTTCAAAGATATAGCCCATCAAACCATAGATTGTTCCAGGTAAGAGAAACAGAAACTGACTCGAACGTTATCTAGTTGGGTAATGAAACATGTACAAGCAAACAACCAAGCCCAGAGAGCACCAAGAACTCCACAGAATCTGTATATCCAAACTATCCTGTGGACATATTTATATTTCTTCTCTTTATCTAAGATCACCTAAGGCAGAGGTGTTCAAACTTGGCAGCTTTAAGACTTGTGGACTTCAACTCCCAGAATTCTCCAGCCAGCTATGTGGAGTTGAAGTCCACAAGTCTTAAAGCTGCCAAGTTTGAACACCTCTGATCTAAGGTACCTAAAATCAGGAAAGAGAGAAAAGATTAGGGATGTGAAAGACATGCAATGTAGTTTCTTCCAATTCTCGCCACATTCCCACCTGGGAAAACTTAAGAAGCCTTCAGTTGGCCCAAAAATATTTCTCAGGAGGATTTTACAAGTCAAAATATATCTCCACATTTACTTTCTCCCCAGTCTGTTCTGTAGGAGTCTCTACACTCTAAACGTCTCTGCCCTCGCTCAGCTTTATAATAACCACATGGGAACAGTTTCCCAAGGGTAACCATCAGACTCAAATAATGTATATTACTAATGCCCAAAGAGCACAAAATCGGGTCTTGCTGGGAGGATCCTGTGGTTAGTTTCTAAAATACTGTATACTGTATTGGCCTAACATTGAAATGAGAAAATGGTGACTACAGCAAGACAATCTAAAAAATCAGTAAAAAGTATCCAAGTTGATTTCTTTTACTCTTCAGTTTGGAAAAATATTTTACAAAAAGAGCAATTTTTTGCTGCACTGTTTTACTCTCAATAACAGAGCACACATCAGTTTGCTTTCAAAGCATAAGGAGCTCTGATTATAAATGCCATTTCTTAGCTATTGAAATTCCTGCTCCATTGGACTATCACATCCCTAAACACCTTGGCATTGTTCTTGACAATTTTAATTCAGTTATATTGACTAATCCTACATGATAATTATTTAAAAATATTTTAGAAGTTATGCTTGTCATATTTAAAGGTCTGTTTCACTAAATAAAATAAAGGGGTTTCATTTGGCTGCTGGCCAAAGCTTAATAAAAAGAAATCTATCTTATTTTTATGAAATTGAATGTTTTGATTCTTCTCAACTTAAGCCATCTGGTTTAGGGAAACCTAGAAATAAACAAGCATATAAATAGAAAAAAAAATGAATAAATTATTAATGCGTTTTGTTTGCATCAGTTTGTGGATAGAGTTGGGTTTTATTAATTTTTTGCTTCTGTTTCTTGTCTTGAATTAGAAGGATTCATGTTAGAGTTGAGGTGATGTCTTTCAAATCTGCTGCCAGATCTGCTGGCTGCTGGCAGGCCATAACACATAAGAGCAAATGTAACCCAGAGATGGTAGTAAAGTTTTCTAATAATTAAAACTGGCAGGAGGTTACCAGCAGATATTAAGAATCTGGGAGTTAAGGATCCAGTTGTCACTAGAAGAAATAAAAGAAAATGGAGGAAATAGGGCCTTCAGAGATAATAAGGGAAACAGAGTAGAAATTAAGGGAAACAATACTTAATACTTGTTAGACAGCTTGGTATCAATAAGGAAGTCAAAATTAGAGAATGTTAGAAAAGAAGGTGTTTTCCAACAGAGTATAGAAGCAAGAAATGCAACTTAGACAAATCAGGAAAGATAGAAAAATTTGGATCGGTGAGTGCCAAGCCCAAACAGATATTGGGGGAAAAGGGAAAGAACAGAAGTTTAGTTTGGGTATATGGATAGGTTAAAGAATACGGGGAGAAATTAATCATTAAAATTAAACATTAGTTTAGAAAGAGATAAAATAATAAAGGGGGAAAGAGGCAAAGCTTTAAAGCAAGGTTCTTAATGTGATATCAACAGATCCTTTGGGGATTCTTGGATGGGGGGTTGGGGGAAGAACGTGCCCCTGCAATTCAGAGATTTAGTAGCAGGTATGAAATTTCAAAAGATCCAAAGAAGTTTCTACAGGAGACATTTTTGGGTAGGACAAGATCTCTACAAATACTGCATTTCTCAAGAGACCTTCTGCATTCCTTAAAGAAGAGCCAACATCTTGCCTTGGCTCACTGACAGGTCTCATATTTCCAAGATGTCTTTTTTCCATCCTAAAAGAAGGGATCTGCAGCATCCTGGTCCATCACTCGTGTTCCTCTATCAGCAGAGATATCTGAAACTTTGAGAGACAGATTCCATAGATGGCACCTGCCCACAGTGTGCAGTTGAGAAACATCTTGTTCAGAGCGAGAGAGCATAAGACAATGCAGAGCTCAAACAGGAGAGCAAATCATTTGTCAGATGCTTTTATCTGCGTAAAACCACTTCAGTGAAGTGTTGTGGGAAGATGGTATAAATAAGCATCAATTTTTTTAAAAAACGCCTATGTTTCTACCTACCAGAATCCTTGTCTTTATAGGAAATTGTTTGCTGACAGTGACAAGGGCAAAATGGATGCCACAACATAGTTTTGTGATGCTTCCACATCCATTTTTTTTTTGTAACCTTCCATCTTCTGGGTCATCATCAAGAGAGACAAAGCATCATTGGATTTCACTGGTTATTCATTTTGTGTTTGTTTAGTTCATGTTCTATGAAAGGCAGCCTAGGTCTCAAAGCAGATAAACACATTTTAAAATAAAATAAATGCACAAAAAGATTAAAGGTCTAGATTTGAACTTGTGTAGTTCTTGATCTGCAGGGGAGAAGAGGACAGACCACTTCTCCCAAGGCCATTTGTTCCCTAGTCATTGATATAGGAGGTTTTCTGACAAGTGGCTGATGCGTAAGCTTCTGAAAGCTGAGATAGCTTCAAAAGGCCTCTCTTGAAGATTTTTGTGTCCAGGCAAATTCATTGTGACAGTATCAGAGTAGAAAGGAAAACAATAACTGCCCATATTTGCAAAAAAAATAAAAAAAACCTAAGTTCAACAGGCATATATATTGGGGTTCCTAACTTTTGCTCCTGAAAGTATCACATTTCCAAAAGACTAATGTAAGAATACTATATTTTCATCTACATTGCAAATGATAATTGATAGTATTTTTAAATAACTCAGTGGAACAAAGAATAATGAACATGACTGATGGTCTGAGCTTCAGAGTTGTTTTAAGCTTTTTGGAAGCTGGCGGTGTAGTTCTCCAAATGTTATTTATGGACTCAAAAGAACTTGCTTACCTAAATCATCATTTATGCAAGCAGAATCTTTTTTTATTAGAACCCTTATGGCAGTTTTATAATGATAAAACTACACAATTGGCTTTAGCTAATTAATTTGTAAATCATCCTGGAAGTGAAATAAATTGGATGCCTTGCTGTAACAGAAGACCCTCACTACAATTTTTTTAGCATTGAAATTATTTTCAGAATTCCTAATATTTTGAAATAAATTGCCCCTCACTTATTCTTCTTATAAATATATGCACAGTTATATCCACTAAATATATGTTCAAATTCCTAACACAGGAGGACAAAGATTATGTCATAGGCATTGCTGAAACTTGCAGGATGACATCTGCCTGGAGCATAGACCTGGAAGGCTATTGCTTATTTTAAATACTATTAGGGAACAAACTAAAGAAAAAACTGCAGACAAACAAAGCATATACCTGCAAAGAAATATACAAACTGGAAATTCCATTGAAAGTATTTTTGCAAAGAGAAAAGAAGCAAAAATGACATCACAGTGGAAATTTATTATACAGAATACAGAATAACAGACTTGGAAGGGACCTTGGAGGTCTTCTAGTCCAACCCCTGCTTAGGCAGGAAACCCTACACCACTTCAGACAAATGGTTATCCAATAGCTTCTTAAAGACTTCCAGTGTTGGAGCATTCACAACTTCTGGAGGCAAGTTGTTCCACTGATTAATTGTTCTAACTGTCAGGAAATTTTGCCTTAGTTCTAAGGCAAAGTTCCTTGATTAGTTTCCACCCATTGCTTCTTGTCCTACTCTCAGGTGCTTTGGAGAATAGCTTGACTCCCTCTTCTTTGTGGCAGCCCCTGAGATATTGGAACACTGCTATCCTTTCTTCCCTAGTCCTTCTTTTCATTAAGCTAGACATATCCAGTTCCTGCAACCGTTCTTCATATGTTTTAGCCTCCAGTCCCCTAATCATCTTTGTTGCTCTTCTCTGCACTCTTTCTAGAGTCTCAACATCTTTTTTACATCGTGGCAACCAAAACTGGATGCAGTATTCCAAGTGTGGCCTTATCAAGGCATTATAAAGTGGTATTAACACTTCACGTGTTAATAGCTTATCTTGAGAGGCGGAAAATTTGGGTGAAGCCTTTCTGTTTAAGGTGACCAAACTTTCAGAGAGCCACACTGCAGTAATAATGGGAAATTATAACTTCCCTGACATTTGCTGGAAATCTAACCCTGCCCAGAGTCAAAGTGCCAGAAAATTCCTGATCCATCTTGCTGAGAACTTCATTTGTCAGAAAGTGGAAAGAACAAGGTGGTATGCTTCATCCTTACCAATAGGGAGAAATTGATTGAAGAAGTGAGGGTGATGGAAACTTTGGGGGGAAAGTGACCATGGTATTCTTCAGTTCATGATATCAAGGAGAAGAGGAACAGAAAAAAACCCCAGAACTGTATATTGGATTTCAAGTGAACTCAGATAGAAGGTAGTTTAAAACCAACGGCTTGAAATTCTGACAGAGAAAAATGCAGGAAAGATGGAAAATCCTGTGAAGCAAGATACTGAAAACGCAATTGAAAACAATTTTACTGGGAGGAAAAATGAAAGATATCTAAAGAGATCCCCAGTGTGGATACATGGGGAGCTTTCTAAAATGCTGAAACGAAAAAAAAAAAAACCATGTATAAGAAATGGCAAGAGTGGCATATGTGCAAAGAAATAGACAAAGCAGTGACTGTAGGAAGTGAATCAAAAAAGCTCAAGTGCAGAATAAACTGAGGTTAGCAAGAAATGCCACAAACAAGCAAAAAGAGTCTGGAGTGTATGCCACAAACAAAAACAAACAAACAAGCAAGCAAACAAGACTGTTTTTGTTACAGAGGCTGTAATTCTGTTGTCAGGAAAAAGGAAAGGGGTGAATGGGCAGTGGGTGATTGCAGAAAGACGTGCTTTAGGTCTTATCCCAGATGGAAAACAAGGTGCTAGATGGCTTTTGTTTGGCCAATAGTGTGTACAGCTGGCTTAGCATAGACAAGGATAGGTGCAAAAGACATTTAGCTAGTTCTCAGCTTGTGTGCCACTTAAATTGAGACACTGTACAATTCCTTTAATTCAAAGTAAAATTAACAGAGCCAGCTGTCCACTCTGCAATTAATATATAATTTGTTGCTTTGTCTTCCATGCGATTGTGTATCACTTTATTTTCAGCACCTGCCAAATGTCCAAACATCATTTTCCTCCCCTTCCCCCTCCTTCTCCACCCTCCTCTTCTTCCCTCCTCCTCCTAACACTGTGGGTGCCAGGGATATCAAAGACTGAAGTGTTTTTTTTTTAAATTGCTAGGCCTTCTTTTCTAAGGATTCATCTATTAATATTAATAAGTATCACTATAATGACCATTCCTTTTCTCCTTCCCATTTGGTAGTTTCAGGGATGTACACATGTAAATAAGGGGAGGGGCTTTGATCACATGATTGTGCCTGCCTTCTCCTTTTCCCCTCACACCGTCTCCCAAATGGAATAGTTCCTTTCAGGGGGAGCGTGAAACTAACCAAGAGCAAACAGCCAAAGCCTTGGCAGGACCAGTCATCCCATTAGAAAGGATCAAGCAACTGCCCTTGGAAGCAGGCCAATTGGTTGTGAATCAGAGTCAAGATTATCACTTGCTGCTCCCTGAAATTGCTCCCCAGAGCAACTGTTGCATTAGGTTGAAGGCCAGGGTCATCACTCAGTCAATTCCTCTGAGGTCTCATGCAGCATGTAGGTTAACTGATGTCAAACTGCCCCTGTTCACATCCTGCAGAGCTGGCAAAACCAAAGGAGCAAGAGCAATACAGATTTCAGGAAAGTAGCTTTCATGCTTATTGGTGGTAAATAAACTTTGCAAGCTGAAATAGAAGTTTCCAGTCTCAGTTATAGTGAGTTAATTAAGGTAGAGTCTCTTTGAAGCCCTTTTCCCAGAATTTTCATCATCCAGAATGAATTGCTTCTAATCATGAATGTCCCTAACTATTAATTCTATTTACAGCAGAAGAGGCTGGGCTTGTAAAATGGCATCCAGAAGCCCCACACCACTGGGTGGAGCTGGTCAGCTGATCCTTGGAAGCTCACCCCTAGGTTCTGAAAGAGGCAGGCCCAACAAAATGAATTCATAGATCACAGGTGTCAAACTTGCGGGCTCACGTTGCCATCATGTGACGTTTTGTGATGTTTTTCCCATTCATGGAGCTGGGGAGGGTGTGGCCTGCGGGTGACGCATCCAGCCCATGGGCCACCAGGCTGACATCCTTGTCATAGATCACAATTCAACCCAGATTAATTGATTTTCTTTTTTTCCCCATTGTTTTTTGCTACTCCAAGAAACATTAATTGTTGTCTTGATGTAATTGAGGCTACTGCTTAAAATAATAATCCAACTATTCAACTATTCTGCAACAGATTTTGCCCTCTGGCTGTTAAGATGTCTCAAGAGACCTTCTGACAATTTTTACTGAAGAAGATTTTTCTGTATTAATAAAGCATAATTTTGTTTTCAGGCATTTTCTACTTCTGGTATGCCAGTTTCCAGTTAGCCACGAAGCCACTGTCAGTCTGTACTCAAAAAGGACCTTCATATTGCCAGAGCTACTATTGCTTCTTTTAAAAAAACATGTCACCAATTCCACAGAGAACAATGGTACCCAGTACAGCTCTTAGTTCTCTGCAATCTCCTATTGTACTGCCTTGTCAAAGGACTAGATATAATGCATCTTCAGCAAGCCCAGGAGGATAGCAAGCTTTGTCTCATTCAGTGGTAAGTATGCTTATGTGCTGATGGAAACAATTGAATCTCCCACATAGAATTAATGTGGTAGAATATCACGAGAGGGTAGATCCCCAGTAGGGAGACGGTGCACTCCAGAGAAGTAAGAGGCAACTCAGCCCACATATCATGTGTGAGAGAAAGAAGGTAAAGATAATCTCTTTCTTATAGTAGAATTCTCTGTCTGACAAGATTTTGTCTATAAGTCTGAAACAATAGAGAACTAAGCCTGAAAGAAGTTACATATGACATGCTTGGTTTTAGGCCTGACAGATAATGATGAATGTTCCCTGCTTTCCATGAGAGATCAGTTGTGGAAGTAGGAGTGAGAACTTCTACAATGTACCTTTCAGACAGCTGTACTAGCAGAGCTATGGTGTAAACTGATCCAACTACAACAGGCGGAAGATCCAAATGCCAGATGTGTCCTTCCAGAAATTGTACTTGGCTGAAGGGACGAACAGGTGCTGCAGCAACTGTTCTCTGTGATCCTCAATGAAGACCGTGGGATGAAGGATGACAGCATAAATGTCATTGTCATTTGCAATGTCATTTCGATATACACAAACCACTGGATGCTCCTGTATAGGACTCTGCATCTCCAAGGACAAAACAGCATTGCTGCTGCTCGTTTTTTCTTTATCACGACCAAACCAGTGACTTGGTTCCTCCTCTGGGTCATCCTTGCATCTATCCCATTTTGCAGAAAACACTCTAGAAAAGTTCACACAACACCCTAGAACCATCACATTGAAATGAAAATCATCTAATATTAAAGTACAAGCAAAATAATCACACGTTACACAGAGATGTACACAGAACCATAACAAAGAAACGTCTCACTTGGTATTGGAAGAAGCGATCATATTCTTGCACATGCTTGTCACGGGGTGAAAGAGGGTTTGGCATAAGAGGCATTATTGTTTCCAGAAATGTTTACTGTCAGGCATTGCATATAACATGCTTTGTTAGCTTCTTTCCTTAAGAGAGGTCTGCTACAAGCCAAAGGAAGCTAATCTAAGGAATCTCCAGGAACAAAGGAAGCCCCAGTGTAATCCTGACCTACAGGTATTATTTACTATCAAATCTTTTGCACTGAATGAATAGGCAAACTAAAATTCTTTTATGTGATTTGCTTGTACCTGCATACATAGAAGGACCTGAGCTCAGGAAAGAGTCAAATAGGGTGCACATCAGGGGTGGGTTCTAAATTTTTTTACTACTGGTTCTGTGGGCGTGGCTTATTTTGTGGGCGTGGCTTGATGATCATGTGACAATTATTTAGGATTTAGCAAAGGTACTGGTCTACCAGGCTTTTAACTGCTTGCAGAGCTGTACCGATCTACCCATTTATTTTTGCAGGCACTGGTCTACCCATTTATTTTTGCAGGCACTGATCTACTCATGTATTTTTGCAGGCATTTTGCAGGCACTGATCTACTCATGTATTTTTGCAGACACTGATCTACTCATGTATTTTTGCAGGCACCGGTCTATTCATTTGTTTTCTTTTAACACTGATCAGCTGTAGGGCAGCCCTTTGAAGCCCCGCGGCAAGAGTTTAAACAGTTTTTTTCCCTCTAGCCATCAGCTGGGACTCAGGAGGAGCAATAGATTGGGGGTGGGGCCAAATAAAAGGTATGAATTGTTGCAATATTTTTCAGGATCAGACTCAATAAATTTAGTAAGAGTTAAAGGTTTAAATATATCTCCTTTTATTTACAATAGGCATTCTATATTCACTGAATATTCATAGGTAGAAGCAAGTAAGTGGGGACAAACAGCTCCTTATATATACAATGGGTGGAGCTAGATGTGGGAGTGGTGAATCATGAATACATTAAGCAGTGAAGAATAAGTTAACCCCTGATACCCCGTTCATATATTATTTACACATTACAGAATAAGGCATTTACATCTGACAAATCCCCCTCTAAATGCCGATTCGTTATACAACACCAATTACATTCAGATTCAGGACAGTACAAAACATATAATTTAGAAGTTAAGTATTTATGCTGCTTGGCAGGTAAAGGTTTTGTCAATATGTCAGCTAATTGTTCTGAAGTCTCACAATGCACAGCTTTAATAAATCCATCCTGAGATAATTGTCTCACATGTTTAAATTTTATGTCTATGTGTCTGGACCTTTGTCCAATGGCGTCAGATCTGGATATTTCAATAGCTGCTTTATTATCTTCATGCATAACAAAAGGTAAAGTAGGTTTTTTCCAAACATCTGAAATCAAATCATTAAACCATACAAGATTATTTGCAGCTTTAGATAAACAAACATATTCTGCTTCTGTCGTTGAAGTGGCCACTAATTCTTGTTTACCAGTGTACCAGTAAACTGGACAGTCATTTAAGAGGAATATATAACCAGATGTACTTTTTCTACATGATGTGTCTCCAGCCCAGTCTGCATCTGCATAACATGTAAGATTTGGTTCTTTATTATCGTTAGGTTCCAACATTAAACAAAAGTCTAGTGTACTTTTCAGATATCTTAATATTCTTTTAACAGCTTCCCAGTGATACATTGTTGGCTTGCTGACATGTCTGGATAATAAATTGAGGGGTAAAGCGATATCTGGTCTTGTCCAATTAGATATATAAAGAAGTGAACCTATGACTGATCTATAAAATGTGTTGTCTTTGAATTCAGGGGATGATTCATCAGTATTTCTTAGAAAGTCAGTTTGCATAGGAGTATCGCAAGGTTTGGCATTACTTAGATTGCATTTGTTTAAGAGCTCTACGATCTTATCTCTCTGAGTAAGTTTGAACCCTCTTTTTGTTTTATTAATTTGAACACCAAGATATTTGTTTACTTTGCCTAAAGATTTCAATGAGAAATGTTCATTTAGTTTAGTTACAAAAGTTTCTCTTCTCTCTTTATGTTTTCCTATGTATAAAATGTCATCCACATAAATCAATACAAATTCCATGTAATCATCACCCTTTTTAACGAAAAAACAGTTATCAGCAGTGGTGGCATTGAAGTCCATGGTTTTAAGTACTTTTACTAAGCAATCATACCATCGTTTACCAGATTGTTTTAACCCGTATAAACTCTTGTTTAACAACCAAGTCTCATTTCTGTTAGTGTATTGACTGTGAGGTGCTCTTACATATATTTCCTTATCTAGTTTTGCGTGTAGGTACGCAGTCTGTATGTCATATTGGAATACATCGAGATTAAGTGCTGATGCTACCACTAGAGCTGTTTTGACACTCTCGGTTCTTACAGTGGGGGAATACGTGTCAGTGTAATCCTCCGGATATTTCTGTGCATAACCTTGTGCAACTAGTCTAGCTTTGTATAGGGTATTACCTCCCTCTAAGTTCTTAATTTTATATATCCACCTGGTACCAATAATTGTTTTATCCTTTGGTGCGATTGCAGGTGTAAATACATTTAGTCCTTGTAAACTTTCCATTTCTTTTTTCATTGCTAATTCCCATTTTTCTTTTTCTTCACGAGGGAGTTTTAACACTTCCTCATATGTATTAGGTGTCTTTGACTCATCATCCATATGCATTATATAGTCCTTATATCTATTTGGCATCTGATTTCTGGTGTTTCTAATTGTTTTTTCAGGTTTACTATTGTTATCATGCAAATATCTTGCTTCCTTTTTTGTTAGTGTGTCTGTCTTTATTTTGTGTTGGCTATTTGTCCATGTTTTGGTTTTGTTTTTATATTTGTTGATGTTTTGTTTTTCTATGGTCTCTTTCTCTTGAGATTTTGTATCTTTGTTGTCACTTGGAAATATTTCATTAAGATGTATTTTAGACCAGTTGGCCTGTTCATGGAACACAGCCGTTCTGGAGACTATAAATTTGTTATTGCTATCAATGAATCTGTATCCTTTAGTACCTGTCTCATATCCCATAAATCTGAGTCTTCTGGATACGTTTTCTCCCTTTCTTCTCAGTTGCTTAGGTATGTGTACGTCTGCAGTGACCCCAAATATGTGCATGTGCGCCAATTTTGGTTTTCTATTATACATTACTTCATATGGTGTTTTATTTACAATGCTGGACCAGGTTCTATTCTGTGTATAATTGGAATAATGTAAGGCTTCTGACCAGAATTGTTTGCTTAAGCCAGCATCTTCCAATGTGCATCTAATCATGGTTTGTAATGTTGAGTTCTTCCTCTCTGCAATCCCGTTCTGGAATGCAGAAAATGGACTAGACGTGTAATGTAACATTCCTTTGTCCTTTAACCATTGGGAGAATTCTTTAGACATGAATTCACATCCCCTATCTGTCATAATTTGTTTTATTCTGATATTGTGTTGTGTTTCTATGCGTTTATAAAATTCTTTAAATTTTTGGAAGGTTTCATCCTTGTGTTTTAATGTATAGACAAATCCATAACGGCTATAATCGTCTACTATGGTTAAGAAGTAACGTTTTCTATAAGTGATTGATGGAGTTAGTGGACCAACTAAGTCCATGTGTACTAAATCAAAAATTTGGTTGGTTGATCTGGTGGATTTTCTTGGCCTGGGGCTAGTCTTTAGTTTTGTAGATTTACATACTGAGCATTCCAAATAGTTTTCACAATTTTTTATTTTGACACCTTCTGCGTGTTCAGTCATTTTTTGTACTACAGGAAAACTGGCATGTCCTAACTTCCTATGTAAGATGTGAGCACACTCATCATGAATTGGCTTACCTATTTTTGGTTTTTTTTTATTGTGTACATCTTTGTGATCATGAGATATTTTACATTCATCATTGTCACTGTTGCTAATGTTTCCATCATCTACTTCAATACAATCTTCTATATTTGAATCAATGTTGTGTAACCATTTTTCCTTTGTTATTAGATAAGGTAGGCCTCCTTTAATTATTACAGTGCCTATATCTATTTCATTTTTCTTTAAAGTCGCCTTTCCTTTAGAAAAAACTATGTTAATATCAGAATCTCTACTTAGTTTTATGGCACTTAGTATGTTATGAGGTATTTCAGGTATTAGCAATACCCCCTCTATTTTCCCTAGACCTGGCAGTATTACATTCCCTTTGCCTAACACTTGAACCTTTTCTTGGTTAGCTACCTTTATTACAAATTTATCTTCTACAAATGAAGATAATATATCTTTGTTATTAGTGGTGTGATTAGTTGCTCCAGAATCAATAAGCCAATTACTATTTTCATTCTGCTGTGTGTTAGTGTTGTCTTGTTTATTTAATCCATTCAATGAACCAGATTTTCTATCCTTTGAATTATCTCTGCCCCCTCTATTCTCTTTGTAATTTGGTGGGCTTCTGTACCTATGTCTATCCATGGAAGACTGTCTATAATTGTATTTGTTTCTATATTCTGACCTATGTCTTTCTTTTGAAATTTTGGGGCAATCTCTTCTATTGTGTTCCCTGGATCCACAGTTGTGACATTTAAATGTTTCACTGTATTTTTCTTGGAAAGCTACTTTCCTATATGGTTTGTGTTCTATGTGGTTGTTAGAACGATTCCTTCTTGAATTGTCTTCTGCTATTAATTTATTGGATAGACTTTCTATGGATAAGTATCCTAGATTGATCGTGTCTAAATGTGACATATAATTGTCCCATGATGGATCAAGTGAGTTGATAATAACACTTTTCATTGTTTGATCTGAAATCACCTCCCCCCTTAAATGCAGCTCAGCTCTTATTTTGTTTAAAGATACTAAATGCTCACTTATGGAAACCCCTGGTTTTATCCTAGATGAAAAGAAATCTTTAGACATCCTTGTGGTGGTAGCTACACTGTCACTGTAAAACAAATTGAACATGCATTGAATAATTTCTGATACAGTCATATTTTGCTTAATGCTATGATACATTGCAGGAGACACGCTAGATATTAATAAGAAAAATGCTCTATGGTGTAAGCAGTCTATTTTTAGAGTCCAAGGTCTTTTTGGGGGACTAGTGATAAAAAACAGTAAGTTTTCCTTCATAAAGACAACCTGGAGCTGCTGATACCATTCTTGCAAATTAATGCCATCTATCCTTAGCTTTGGGAAGTCACTGGGTAAATTTCCGACATTATTATGTCCATTACTTACAACCTGAGGTAGTCCGTGGTCTCGCAAATGCAGAAAGTTACAAAACGGCGTGGGGATGCTCGCGACGAGTCTGCACGGTCTCCTCGCCAGTTCATGTCTTCCCGGACCGTCTGCGTAGTCTTGCGCATGCGCGTTGTTCATTTCTTCCATGGAGTCGTCGTGAGAGGTTCTCCTCGTTGCGGCTCGCTCGTTCTGCTCCTCCTCAGACGAATTGGTCTCTGGCTCAATTTTGGGAGTCTTGACGATGGCGGCTGCTCTTCTTCTTCCTTTGACGGCGTTGGTGCTTGCTTCGGTCTGTGGCGTGGGGCGGTATCGGCAGGGCTCTCTGGGTTCGGGCGTCGTCGCTCTCGTAGTCAGAATGGGAGCGGGCAGGTCTTGAGGCGTTGGCTTGCTCGCTCGCTTCTTCGTTAGCTTTTTTGTAATTCTTAGTTTTGGTCCAAAAGCAGCAAAAAGCGTTTTCATTGCTGATTTTATTTGATTGTTTGTTGAATCTCCTTCACTTTCCAATTCTGATTCTTCAGAGGTGTTAGAGTCTTCTTTTTCATTTTCGTTGTCTGATGTTTTTCGCGCCAGAAATTTTGAATTGAGCTTTCTGATTGGCTCTGCTTCGCTCACCCTGGAGGTCTGTTGAAACCAAGATGGCTGCCATTCAAAATTTCGCGCGGGATCACCGGTTTTCTTCTTCACAGCAATATTTTCTGTAGTCATATCACTCACTATTTTGGTGTCTTTTGATTTTTCATTAGTGATGTGCTTCTCTCTCGCTGCTCTGCTGTTCTTCAGCATATCTTGGAGGTTCGCGATGAGGCTTTCATCGTTCTTCTGGCTCTTCAATAGTTTTAATATTTCTGACCTGAGTTCGTTATTCTCTATTTCGATTTCCTCCTCATCATCATTTTCATCTATTATTTCTTCGTCTTCAGTGGTGTATTCTTCAGATTCTCTCGAAATCGCATTTGTGGATTCGTTGATTATTTCTTGTTCTGTTTCTATTTCTTTGCTGTATGCCCTGGTGTTGGGCCTATCTTTTTTAGACATTTTTAATTTTTTTATTGAGTCAATTAACCATCCTCTGCTACCAGCTTGTTGCAATATTTTTCAGGATCAGACTCAATAAATTTAGTAAGAGTTAAAGGTTTAAATATATCTCCTTTTATTTACAATAGGCATTCTATATTCACTGAATATTCATAGGTAGAAGCAAGTAAGTGGGGACAAACAGCTCCTTATATATACAATGGGTGGAGCTAGATGTGGGAGTGGTGAATCATGAATACATTAAGCAGTGAAGAATAAGTTAACCCCTGATGCCCCGTTCATATATTATTTACACATTACAGAATAAGGCATTTACATCTGACATGAATAATGCAGGGGCTGGGCCGAACCGGTAGTGGTGACTTCAGGGGGGAAGGGGGGAGGGAGAGCTGCACCCGTTGAATGCCTGCCTGGCTCTTGGAAACCCTGGTGGGGAACAGAGGAAGGAGTGAGGGAATCCACCAGTATCTCTGTGTGAGCTGATATTGTACGTTTATTAAACCGCTGAATAGCTGAAGGATTCTGGGTGGTTTAGTGATTTGGGCTGCCTTAGAAACCACAAAACGAATGACGAAAATAAAATTACCTCACCCAAAGGAAAATGGGTGTGTATGTCAAGAGCCAATTCTTTGAGGCAGCTTTCAGTAGGCAAGGACCCCAACCAGCTGCCTACAAGCCCCGGCGGAGGAGTGGATGAAAACTTGTAAAAAAAATTGGTTTATTTATTTATACAGGTAGTCCTCAATTTACAACAGTTCATTTAGTGACTGTTCAAAGTTACAACGGCCTTGACCATTTTTCACAGTTACAACCTTCGCAGCATCCCCATGGTCACGTCATTAAAATTCAGTTTTTAAGAAGAGATTAGCAGTCACTTATCTGAAATGGTATAGGCTCTCCATTTCCTAGTCGTGCAACTCAGCATATAATTATGCAAGCTACATGACCACAGAAATGTCTTCTGACAACACTTTAATGCATATATGGATCAACAACTAAGAAGAAAGATGTTGGGAGTCAATCTCTCCACTAATTCAGCCCCACCTTTTCTATAGTCTTTCACATCCTCACATGGGAGAGGGGTGCACAAGAGAAAGTGCGTGGAAGGAAGTGAGAAAGTCCTCACTTTCCTTACAAATCTTTTTATAGTGCCAGTTTCTGCTTCACTTTCTTCCTTTTTCAGGCAGTAGATGCTCTTGGACTTGCACTGGCCACTTCTTCCTCCTCCTAACTTACCCCTACAACAGGGGTAAATCCAGCAGGTTTTGACAGGTTCTGGAGAACCAGTAGCAGAAATTTTGAGCAGTTCGGAGAACTGGTAGTGGAAATTTTTAGTGGTTCGGAGAACTGGCAAATACCACCTCTGGCTGGCCCCAGAGTGGGGTGGGAATGGAGATTTTGCAATATACTTCCCCCAGGAGTAGGGAGGGAATGGGGATTTTGCAGTATCCTTCCCCTGTAATGGGGAGGGAATGGAGATTTCCCAGTATCCTTCCCCTGCCACGCCCACCAAGCCACACCACACCCACTAAGCCATGCTCACAGAATCGACAGTAAAAAAAATTGGATTTCACAACTGCTCTATAAGCTTGTTATCTCTCTTTGTTGGGCAATGTTTTGGTAACCCAGTATTCTCTTCTCCCTATACAACTAAGATTGTGCTAAAAGGGTGGGGCAGTATTAGATTTATCATCACCAGATTAGCATCAGCAGGGCTGCAAGATAAATTTATACTTTTGTGATCCTGTTGTTTTCTATTAAATTCACCGTCTCCACTGTGCAGAAATTCATAGTTGTAAAAATCCTTGCCAGCTTCTCCAACATTAAACTCTACGGAGCCTTTGATTTGATTTCCTCAAGCTATTATTCAGATTGCCCACTCCTATTATTTCGTTGGCTTTAGGGATTTTGCTAGCCTGCTTGTTGACAGATTGCTCCAACACAGCAACATCTAAATGCTGTATGATAACATTGACCGCCTAAGGAGCCAGGGTGTCTCTTTCAAGTCAAAGTGTTCAATATTCTGGGAGGAAAATTTGACATTAGCATATTTCTTGCACAATTGACCTCAGCATGGAAGGAGGCTATAGCAACTGATATTGCACACCTTCTGACAGAAGTGAGGGCGCTGGACTAACTGCAATATTTAAAACATTGCCTCATTAACAAGGGGGAAGGGGGGTTAACATGAAGAAGCCGCTTCTATGGCAATCTGGTGGTAGACGTTATCCATTCATCCTGGACATGTTAATTTAATCTGGGCAGTTGCCTGTGATCTAGAAAGTATGGTGAATTCTAATAGGTTACAACCCTGAATATCATTGACTGTGTACATGAAAGAATTGTGAACATTTTCTAGGCATAAAGCCATGCAGGATGCTGGCTAGCGAATGCAACAACACTTTTGTCCTTTAGGTTATGGAACCTATAAAACATTTTTAAAATGACACATGTGTCATATCTCAAAGGAACTCCTATTTACTCCATTCTTTCTCCTTTGTTGCTTCTGCTCCAGCTGTTTCTGTGTCTTTTGATCAGCTGCAAGAAGTCACAGGTGAGTCACATTTCATCTTTTTATAACTGCCATCTTGTTTGCTTTATATATTTATATATAATAAGATGCTCTCCTGAAGTAGAAAAGAAGAAGAAAAAAGAGAGGCAAGGATCAGAACCAATCCCCTGGCAGTGGCCTGGCACTGCAGGTTGCCAGCAAAATCCACTTTAATGGAAACAGACATTGATTGAGCATGCAATCAATTGTGCTCCATGAATTCAAGCAATATTGGTGCCAAGGTTTCTGATAGGTTGCTGTTTTAATGATGATCTCACCGTACTCATTTCCAGAAAGCAGCATGGATAAAAGTTGTACCTCTAATACAACTTTTGGTCAATCAAGCAGAAATTCTGCTCAATCAAGTAGGAAACAACTCTCTAATCAAGGAACTACCAAGGGAAAAAAACCACATCTCCATCAACACTGGCAAGTCAAGCTACTGCTTATAAATGGGGAGCAAATGCCAAACTCCCTAGCACTGATGATGTTACCTAATTGGGTAATGAAACATCTGCAAGCAAGCAAGCAAGCTCAGACAGCACCAAGGACTCTACTATTGTATCTCTCAATGCACACCTTTCATTGTACTGCACAATATTCCTTATGATTGAATATGATTCACACTAGTTTTGGAGAAAAGCAAATAAAGATAAATGGTTTCGTAGTCCAACGTAGATGCCCTTATTTTCACTTACCAAATTCTATGCTCTTCAGTGTTCTGTACCAAAATGAACTGCTTCAGTGAAACTTGATCTCTTCAGGGCGCTGATGACTGAGATATTTCTTCTTGCTTTCAATATTAGAAAAGTCATTTAAAACTCATTAGCCTAAACAATGTCAAGAGATTTTTTTTTTAAAAAAAAAAAGTTTCAGAAAATGTACTAACAGTAATTAATTCTAAGTCTTAAATAATGGCAGTAAAATTTGTACCTAATGATACTCATTTGTATTAAAATGCTTTTGCAGCTACATAGTTGCAACAAAAGTCACTGTCTTATCTAAGGTGTTCTATTTTCAAATCAATCTAGATTCATGAGAAATGATGAAGTATTCTACTTTTTGCACCCAGATTTTTGAAGTGTTGGAACTTCCTATACTGTTGAAGATCACTTTAGAAAATTACATATCTATTGTGAAAATTAATCGTGTGCATTACATAGCAAATGTTGAGTCTCCATCCACGAAATACAACTGCAACTTGTCCAAAACAGAATTTTGAATTTGCAATGTATTCTGAATGGGAATGATCACATAATTGATTTGAAGTAGAGTCAGGGGAGTGAAATATTAATAATTCTTATAGTCAATCCCCAATATGCCTGAAATCTCCACTGCAAATAAAACATCTGCAAACAAACAAACAAGTTCAGGGAGCACCATGAACTCCACAGTTCAATTGTTCGTGTAAACAACAGTTCCACAGTTGTTTACATGAAAAGAATGAAACCTAAAATTTAAGATATCTACCCCAATAAGAATATATTTGAAGAAAAGAAAAAAAAAAGAAACACACACAACAAAGTACAGTGGAATTTCCCCACTTTTTCAAATTGCAGAAGAGCACTCCAATTAAAATTGATTCAATAGATTTCTCCAGTCACCCATAAAAGTATATATGTAGCGCATATTGGAAAAATTACTATGTGCAATTTCCAGTTTGTTTTGCCTGCAGTACATTCCCAGTCAATGCTTACATCTAGATCAGAACAAGCACATAAAATAGTTAACTGGAAAACTGGAGCAAAAGGCAGGCAAAAGAAATGAACAATGGGCAACAGTTGATTTGATCTACACAGGTACTCCCTGGGTTAAGAACATCTGCACTTCCAAAATCTTTAATCCTAATAATTATTAAGAATTCAGAGTCCCTTTCAAGTGAGGTAAAGCATCATTCCATTTGGATGGATATTTGGATATTTAACATTACTCTTAACATTTAACATTTGTGTCTGTAAACATACTTTTGATGGGACAAATTCAGATATGGACACTCCTGTTCAGCTGAGGCATCAGAACTAATTGTAATATTTGCATAAATTTAGGGAATTGTTTTTTCACTGCTTTCTGTCTCCACAAAACTGATCTCATATGTGGTCCCAAAAATCCAAAGAATGTCCTTATAAAAGAAGAAGAAAAAAAAAACCAAGAATAAGATCATTTTAAACGTTTGCCACGTTTCTCATATTTATCAGTTTTCTGAAAACTATTCATCCGGAGTAATTAATATACTCACTTTAGAATGCAACAGAAATAGAAATAACCAGACAAACAATGAAGATGCTTTGAATGTATGAACAAATGACAATAAAATTTCAAAAGTTTATTATTGTGAAGTCCTATGACTTAGCCATAAGTTTATTTTGTTCTATCAAAATTTAATAGCTCGATTTAACTTTGTATTAGTCTCCAATAATTTTTGAGCTACATTCATATCCTTTTTTTTTTATCAAACAGAATTGGAGTCCACAGCCTCCACTAATGTGAAGTGATTAAACCTATAATGAGTGATTGCTTTCATATAAACCTCCATGACACTCATTAATTTAAGATTCCCTGAAGTATAGATAATGCTGTAAAATTTCTGTCCTTTCTTAGAAGGAGCTGAGTCAGTTCTGAGCTTAACTTTATTATGCTGTTAGATTTATACAGAGGACACCACCAAAAAACAATGAATTTTCTAGAAATTTTATCATTTACCCAAGAACAGTAACAACTTATAATTTATTCTCTGTAAACTGTTTAACTTTTGGTTTTCCCACATTTACAACAACAGTGACCATGATAGGAGGAATCGAAGACAGGCGTTATACAGACAGTAAAAATTGAAAGAATTGAATCTAATTCCTTATGTTTTTGTTGTAGCGATCCCAATTAAAAATACTGAGGTCTAAAACCAAAGTTCTAACTTCTTAAATCCCACTAATTTACTTGTATCAAACCTGTGAATTACACTGCGAATTCAGCAGGGTCATGCCAAGTTTGTTGATTAGCAAGTATTGTTATTTATCTGCAGTGAGAATCTGTCATTAGCTTTTTATTCCATTAAAGAGTTGATCTATTTTTTTTTCTAAACATGTCAGTTACTGGGATTTACTTGAATCCCTGACACCAGCTTAATTTGCAAAATCACTGTTTATTAAGAAGAGGGTTTTCAAGACAGCTTGGGAGACCCAGAGGGAACTTCAAAACCCTCGTTATTAAAACCGATGCATCTCTTTATTAGAATAACTATTTATACTTGAGCAAAATGCTTTTATGGATGTGCTGCCAAATTTAATGGGTCAAGGTGTAAGAAGAGCAAGGTCAACAGAGTTAACATAATTTTGTTATATTTCCTAAGAGTAGTTAATAAATCCTGCTTATTTTGCCCCATGCAACTGGTGTTTTTGACTTTTCTCAGGCAAACACTTAAGGGGACGAGTAGCTTGGCTTGATATGGAAGAGCAACCAGATAATGACCACCATATCAATTGAGATTGATTATGAAAGTTTGGCCATCTGAATTATTCAATTCTATTTCGTTAAGCCTCTAAGTCAGAGGTGTCAAAATGGCAGCCCACGGGCCGGATGCATCACGCACCGGCCCCGCCCAACCGAGCTCTGTGAAGGGAAAAATGTTGTGATATATCATGTGATGGCAACGTGACACCACAAGTTTGACACCCGTGCTCTAAGTCCTTTGTTAAAACCCAATCCTGCATAACATTTTTTTCAAACTATGAGTTGTATTTAATCTTTTGAGCTTCATATGTGAAGACTGAACTTCAGAAAAAATGTATTACTTAAACTTAGATAAATAATAGCATTTCTCCATTTATCTGTTTTTCCTCTCATAATAGATCAATTTGATGAGAGTTTGAAAAGCTTTTACATAACCAGGTAAGCAGATAGAAAGCCTTACGTTCCTTTAAAAGGAACAAATTGCATAGCTTTCATTATTTTTCATATTCTTGTTTGCTCCTGTTTTGCCATATTTTCTAGCAAACCTTTCTCAGAAAATACTTTGTGTTCTATGAGTATCTGACTCATTTTCTTGAACATATCCATTTGAAATGCCTTCTTTCATCTGGAATGGCTGTTCACATATCCTTACTACTGTACAAGGGTATTCACAGCATGTTCAGATTGGTTGTCACATTCATCCAATCAGATGTTGGGTCTTTGCAGTGGTGGGATTCAGCCAGTTCGCACCACTTCGGGAGAACTGGTTGTTAACTTTCTGAACAGTTTGGTGAACTGGTTGTTGGAAGAAATCATTAGGGCAGAGAACCGGTTGTTAAATTATTTGAATCCTACCACTGGTCTTTTGTATGTGTAACCTCCCACCTTACTGGCTCTATTATTCCAGTTTCATGATTGAGCCCATTTGAAGCAACCATCAAGTACTGTACCTACAGTAGGTGTGATGAAATGACTGAAGACCCTGGGAAAGTGGAGGACGGAACTCCACAGTAGGAGGAGAAAGCAGAGCTATTACAGAAAAGATTCTTGAAATCAGGGAAGGGAGGTGCTGCATCCAGGCTCCACTCCAGTTTACAGACGCAGCCATGCTCTGATTGGCTGTTTCAATTCAGGTATGAGCATATAAGGAGCTGTAAAAGTGCTGACAGCTGCTGCTCCTGTTAGCCGAGCAGCCTAGCTGGCCGCAATGCTAGCAAACCTGTTAAAAACCTGTTAGCAAAATAAACCTGTTAGCTTTTACCTCAACCTGTCTTGCCTCAGTCTGTTCGTCCCTTACAGGGTCATAACAGGAGGAAATTTGTAAAAAGGGACTCAAATAATTTAATTACACTAGGCATAAGTTCCTTGGGAAGCCTTCAAGATTCTACTACATTCTAGTACAGGTATTTCTTTATTTATGACCACAATTGAGCCCAACATTTCTGTTGTTAAGTGAAACATCTGTTAAGTGAGGTTTGCCCCATTCTACAACTTTTCTTGCCATAATTGTTAAGTGAATCACTGCACTTCTCAAATTAGTAACACAGCTGTCAAGTGAATCTGGCTTCTCCATTGAGTTTGCTTGTCAAAAGGTCGCAAAAGATGATCACATGACCCTGGGACACTGCAATAGTCATAAACATGAGTCACTTGCCAAGCATCTGAATTTTGATCACGTGACCATGCAGATGCTGCAATGGTTGTAAGTGTGAAAAATGGTCACTTTTTTCCGTGCCTTTGTAACTCTGAAAGGTCACTAAAGAGGACTACCTGTAATAAAAAAATATTTTCAGAAATCCAAGCAATTGTTTCCTGAGTTTGGCTTCTGTGAAGAGCCTGATATCAGGATAATGGAACAACCATTGTAGATGGACAGTTTCTAAGGAAGTTCAATGGCAACAACTTTCAGATCTCCCTTCAGTCCTGATCAAATAGCATTCTCAATATCACCATTATAGTTCAACAGATGATAGAGCCTGAAAATTCTCTGAGGTCTATCTATTGTTAGGTGCTTTAGGTCCTTGGTGAAGTTTGTCATCTACTAACGTTTCCAGTCTCCACAAGTCTCCAGTTCCAAGTATCCCCTCTGCTCTTACAGTGGCAACTGCCACAGGACACTAGTATTGATTCTCCATTGAACTGTACCAATTGTATAGTTGAACCAACAACCTTACTCATTGCCAGCTCTATGCCAAGCACTTTGGATCATAGCACTTGAATCTGAAAGTCAGATGTCCATGTTATTCAATTAATCTGCCATAATTTTTAATCACTGACAAAAGGAGAGGGGGGCATAAAAAGGCATTCTAGCATGGAGTCACTCTATGGAAGGAAATGACAAAGACCAGACTCTCGAGGCCTTTATCTGCAGTTTCCCAAGGGATTTCAGTCAGGCAGGTGAGATTCTTGTAAATAGATGTTTACCAATAAAGAAACAGCTTTGGACTATTCATGGAGTTGTTCTGGTTCTGGTTTTGGTTGTGCCTGACAACCCCAGAGGTAAATGTAGACAGGAAATCACAGTCCCACCAGGAAGATTAAAAAGGATCCTTAGCCACCTAGCCTGACTAGGTGGCTCAGTGGCTAAGACACTGAGTTTGTCGATCAGAAAGGTCGGCAGTTTGGTAGTTCGAATCCCTAGTACAGGTCTCCTGTGTGAGCAGGGGGTTGGATTAGATGACCTCCAAGGTCCCTTCCAACTATTACTGTAACTGATTTTTAAACAATTTAAATGACCATGTTCTCTGTATGTACAGTATGTGTTCTCTATTCATGGTTCCCTCATTCTAATTGAAGTTATTTACTTCAGAAAAAATCCTTTTGACCACTATGGCACTTCCCAAGGAAAATGTATTATATTATGGTCCAATAATAATGTATAAAGTACTTCATTAATTACCCTTATGGCTTTTTTTCCTCTGAGGAATTCAGGATGGAATATATAGCCCTCCCAAAATTATCTTTAAAGTTATCCTTAAAATAGATTAAAACAAAACAATAATGACTGGCCCATAGTCATGCAGTGTTCTTCCTGATTGCTGAATCTGGATTCCCTGCTCACAATTCAATAATCCAGCCACTATTCCAGACAAGTTAATGTAGAGCTCTGCCGATTTTAGAAGAATTAATTAAGGGAGAGATATAGTATGGATTCAAATGAACAGAAATTGTTGCAAACAAAATACCGAAAGGCAAAAATAAATGTAATGGAAGTTAGGAACAAACAGGGGACTGTTATTCAGCTGTGCTACAGGGAATAACAGGAAAAACACACTGAAGTCTGTCAGTAGGGGAACATTTTCAGTTGATTTTTTTTTTCTTTTTGTTACTTTTAAGTTGCAGGGCCCTTTCTAAAATGGAAAAAGCCAGGTGTTACAAAGTCAAAGGAAAATAATGGTGGTGTGACTAGCTGTGAATCGAGATGAGAATATGACATTCACATTAGGGCAGTTAAAAGCTGCGAAAGGCTTGAAATGCCACCAAATATTCACCAGCACTGTGGATTTTTCAGCATTTTAAGAGCATTATAATTGCTTTACTTCTAAAGTATGTTTAGCTGAAGTATTTTAGTATATGTGGATGACCGTCCCAGGTAAATTGGTAAAAGGGGCCCATCACATTTTAACTCACTCCTTTCCTAAACTAATGATACATTCCTGAATATTGTGTTTAAACTATGAATTTAATTTTTCCATAGGACATTGGCAATCTGTTCTTCAACAAACACATTGAATTTTGAACAGGTTAATTCATTTTGTTAGCCATTTCACTCTTTTTTAAGCAAGCCACAGTTTAATCAAGGATGTCCCCACCATAAGCAGAAGGATTCTCCTTTCATTCGTGGAAAGAAAGGAGATTCTATCAATCAGACCTTTTCTGGAAAATGCTGGGGGGGGGGGTATAATTTTTATTGGTTCCTTTCCTCCTCTTTCTTCATCTCCTGGGTCACCTCCCTTATTGTTCTGTAGACTCCTTCAGTTCTCTGAATTATCTTAATAGGGACAAGGAATGCTGGGGAACAAAGAAGTTAGTGAATTTTTCTCATGTCCTCTTGTCTGCAATGAAAATATTCTGGAACTGAGTTTCCCACTGAAGAGACTTCTAGAAACATGCTGCTGGTGTCTGAAGCTTTGATCTTCAATGTACTTCAGCAGTGAGGTATAGCAGTAGCCTTTGCTAGTAAGGGCAGCGGTCAAAACCTTGTTAGAGCAAAAGCACATTGTAGTCTAAGACCTTTCTCCTCATATAAGAAGATCCAGGAGGGGCATTTGACATTAACATTCTGCATAAACACAGCCTCTTTCATTCTCAAAGGGATTTTAACTAGTCAGGAAGGTGCTTATTAATGTCTTTTCTCTTTTGAGACTTCTTAGGAGCAGGAGTGGATGGCAGGAAGAAAAGCAGCGTCAATTTTGTGGTGTAGAATGAAATATTTCCAGCATTCAGAGAAGAGCCAGTCTCAAAATCAATTAAGCTTTGTCCAATTCATTTCACTGTGGTTTTCTTTTATGTTTTCATTTTAGATGTGCCAGTCTGTAGTTGCTTTAGTTGTACAGGTAACTAAATAATACTGACACTTGGAATCAAGTCCTTTTTCTTTAAGACAAACTCCCATCAAACTTTGCTACTGTGTATTTTCTAAAGAAATAACAATTATTTTAAAGAGACATTTGGAGGTGGGGATCAAGTGTTATCAGCTCCCAAGACAATGTGCCTCGTATAGTGGGGATAAGCAATTTGTTTCTGCAAACTGACAATGAGTAGCTGGACTTAAACTGCCCCTGTGCCTTACTTGTAGAAAAAGAAGGGAAGTACTTCTTTAGCCTTGCTCTGATCTCCCCCATTTTGGAAGGAGTGGCAGAAAATAGCGGTAGGAATTCACCATAAAAGCAAAGTGCTGCATTCACCTTGAGCTCTTCTGCCTGGGTGGGGCAGGCCTAGTTGTGGGTACATGAGAAACCTCTTACAAACTATAAATGGATAAGACACCTGCATGCCAGTACTGTTTGCCAGTTTACTTTTATCCCCCCCCCCCCACATTTTCAATGAGATAACAAGAGCCTAAGGAACTACTATCAAATCAGACATCAACCTTGTGAAAGGTTTGTCAGCGTCGAGCAGTCACAATACCAGTGTTGTTTCCATGGTTCTCTTGATGTTGACTTAGGAATTTTCGTCTTCATCAGAACATTGTGTTAGAAATATGAATAAAACATCAGTATTCATAACTTTGTATAACAGTTAGTGAATCAACCTAAATTTGTTATTCTGCAGTTAAATTAAAATGCTAAGTGGCTCTAGTATACTAGTTAGCGAATCATCCTAAATTTATTATTCTGCAATTAAATGCTAAGTGGCTCTAGCATAATATTTAGTGAATCAACCTAAATTAATTATTTTGCAATTAAATTAAAATGCTAAGTGGCTCTAGCACAATGGCTAGTGAATCAACTTAAATGTATTATTCTATGGGTAAATTAAAGTGCTAAGTGGCTCTAGCATTTTAACCATGCTGGAGTCATTTAACTAGCTAATATCCTGCTTTTTAATGATTCACTTTTCCCTGATTTTTTAAAAATGAACCTAAATAGATCCCAATGTCTTTTTACCAAAGGTTTATGCAAGCAGGCACTCTTTTTCAAATATTCTTGCCGTTATGTCTGTTTCCACTACCACTACATGTTGAACATGAGTTTAAAGAGAACAAGCAAAAGGGCTTGGGTATTTTAATCCTCCCCCAGGGCAGTTCAGATGTAGACCAAAGCTTGGATTTTAAAACACTGTTACACATAAAGCCTTGTTTTACAACTGTTTGCGAGTTCAAAGACGATACTTTCAGCAAACACGCATACTATAAGTGTGTTTTTATATTGTTTTTATATGTGTTTCCTGTTTTATTTTTTATATAGTTTTAATTGCTGTGAACTGTCCAGAGTCAAGTATTTGAAATGGACCACTGTATAAATTGAATGAATGAGGGAAAGGAGGAAGGAAGGAAGGAAGGAAGGAAGGAAGGAAGGAAGGAAGGAAGGAAGGAAGGAAGGAAGGAAGGAAGGAAAGAAAGAAAGAAAGAAAGAAAGAAAGAAAGAAAGAAAGAAAGAAAGAAAGAAAGAAAGAAAGAAAAATGTACATCGTAAATTGGAACATTCCCTTGTCTATATAGGATACCAAATTGGGGAAAGTTGAAAATAGGGTGATCCCATGATAGGGAGGGAAAGCGTAATTGATATGGAAAGGTAGTCCAAAGGATGAATGAAATGTAGTGATGATATTAGTCTACCTGCCTTTGGTTCTTGTCCTACCCATATAGTATTTGAAGAGCACTCGGAGGCTCCAGCTGGTCCAGAATGCGGCCGCGCGGGTGGTTATGGGCGCAACCCGTTATGCCCATGTGACACCCCTCCTGCGCGAGCTGCACTGGCTCCCGGTGGTCTTCCGGGTGCGATTCAAGGTGTTGGTTACCACCTTTAAAGCGCTCCATGGCATAGGACCCGGGTACCTCCGAGACCGTCTTCTGCCACCAATAGCCTCCCACCGACCAGTTCGTTCCCACAGAGAGGGTCTCCTCAGGGTGCCGTCAGCCAAGTTATGTCGGCTGGCGGCGCCCAGGGGGAGGGCCTTCTCTGTGGGAGCCCCAGCCCTGTGGAATGAACTGCCCCCGGAAATTCGTAAGATATCTGACCTCCGGGTGTTTCGCTGCGCATTGAAGACCCTGTTGTTCCGCCAGGCCGGACTATCAATACAATAGTTTTAAATTGGGGTATTTAAATTTATTGGGGTTTTAAATTTGAGCCATTTATTTAATTATTTTAAATTTTATATCATTGTTTTGTTTGTGTTTTTAAATAGGCTGTACACCGCCCTGAGTCCTTCGGGAGAAGGGCGGTATAGAAATAAAATTATTATTATTATTATTATTATTATTATTATTATTATTATTTGGTTTGGAACATCCCACTGCTGTCAAGTGGCTCTTCTTGACATATTTTTGTAGTAGAGGAGAGAAGGTTTCCCTATCCCCTGTGCATAGTATTATCCCTGTTAGGCCTGGAAGCCATCTTTTGCATTGGGCATTCAAGCCTGCCATATTTACTACTGTGGGAAACTGGGAGGAAGGATTGTATGGAGCAGGGGTGATATGTAGTCATAATAACATTCCTTTCTCAGAGAGTCAAGGACATCTTGCCCTGCACCTGGAGGAGTGTGGCTGGGAGGCATCTCCAGTTGGGATGGTGCTTTGATTGGACTACATGATGGACATGTGGGTGCTGGGCAGGGACTTGGACTTTCCTTTGGGTGGGGAAGATCTGGAAGCTTTCAGATTCAGGTTCTTTCTCCCAGATGTGCCAATATGACATCTCTGATAAAATGGAACTTTGAGGAACTTCAAGCCTTGGAGTCTTCTTTCATTGGGGGTGTTACTTGGAACCCTGACAAATTGAAGAGGAAGGGAAGTCCAAAGGATGAATGAAATGCAGTGCAGTGATGATGTCAGTCTACCTGCCTTTGGCTCTTGTCCTATCCATATAGTATTTGGTTTGGAACATCCCACTGCTAGCAAGTGGCTCTTCTTGACGTATTTTTCTGGTAGAGGAGATAAAGTTTCCCCATCCCCTGTGCATAGTATTATCTCCTTAATAAAATGCAAAATGATGGGTGACACACTTTCATTTTCTCCTCTACCAGGAAATAGCAAGAGGCAGGATATGTGCTTAAGTCATAGGCCTGTCAAACTGACGGGCCACGGGCCAGATATGTCACATGCAGGCCACACCCACCCCAGCTCCGCAAAGGCAAAAAATGCTGCAATATGTCATGATCCGGCCCGTGACACGATCAAGTTTGACACCCTTTGCTTAAGACATTTACATTGTTCTGTAATACCCTAAAAAGAAAAAAAAAAAAACATCGATTCAGGTTGTTGATGAGGGGAAAATAGGAATTTGAAGGGATTTTCAGTTTTAAGTTTCTACAACGTTCCCTTCTGGACTTTTTGCATGAAACAGAAAAATAAACTATGCTCTATGGATTTGATTATTAGAAATAATAATAGATAATAAAAATGAACAAGAGCTTATTGTAAACTCTTTTCTTCCTTCCTTTACTTTAAATGTATTCTTTTATCTGTTGTAAAAGATATTCAGAAGTCATTTTTTTTTGGTGTTTCTATTTTTTCTCTTGTCTATCGTCTATCTTAATTATTAGTTCTTGTTAATTTTTAATCTATTTTAAAACTGAATAAAGTTATTTGAAAGAGGTTTCTGCAAGGGTTCAAATATCCATTTTGCTCCTGGAATTACTCTATTCTATTAAGTGAATTTTGGTTGTTGTTGCCTACTCAGGAGGTACAGGAATCTATCAATGGGATGCTGGGAGTCACTTATAGCCGAAGGGTTGTTCACCTGATTATAGACTCATCAAAGGCAAAATAAGAAGCAGCTTTCTTTATTGTATGACTTTTTTGGAAAAGAGGCTTATTCAACTCTCATGTAATTTTAATTTGCTGAAAGGACATAGAGAACATTCACTGCAGGGTGGTCTCATTTTGAGAGAGCTCTGTCCAAGTCATTACCAGCAGAATCAAAAGAGGCTGATGCAGAGCCCAGCATAACCTCCATCACCTATTACCCTTTGCCTCTTTTCCACAGACAAAACAAACACACCTTCATTAGTAGAAGATAAGATGAGAAGCAATAGATAACGGGCTTTAATAAGGAAAGGCCCAGAAAACTGATGGGAACACAATTCTTTATCCAAGGAGAGATATAACTATCCTCCTTATTGCCAAAGGAAGTGATGGAAATTATAAGCCCTTTCATCACAGTTTGTAAAAAAAGATTATTGTGGGTTCAATCTTCATCTAATCAGCCTCTCCTTTTATCACTGGGGACCTCCTTGGCCTATTTCCAGCTCCCCTTCCCTAAGCTGAAATCATTCCTTTATCCTTGATGGATGTGTAGTGAAAGGAAGAAAGACAATTTTCAAGTCTTTAAGCATCAAGTGAAGCAATAAGAGAATATCCCTTGAGAGCATCTGTATATTCAACCATGCTCAAATAATGCCATCAGTTTTAAGGGTGAACACACAGTGGCCTGCATCCTTTCTTTGGGTGCTTCAGAGTGAGTTATAGAAGTGACCTAAATGTCACTCCACTAATCCTAAGGGTTGGTACCCCCCACCATTGCAAAAAGTAAAAGCAGATTTCGGAACATTTTCTTGTATCACTTCAATCCAGAGCCTGGGTCCTTATGATCAATATTATCAAGGTAATACCATTCCTAGAGAAGTTGTAGAGAAACCCTACTGAGCTACATAGAAGCCTAGTCTTCCTTCATCTTTCTCTTGTGGGAACACTGAAACTAATTATTATATTAATGAGCTAAGCTATTTTCTAATGAACAATTGTCATCCTGATAAAATTAACTAAATTAATGCAAAATGTCTCCACAGATGGTGAAAAAAAATATTAATTCCTTGCAAGAGAAGTGACACTGTATTATGTCCTCTGGGAAATAATTGCATCTGTGTTGGATTATAAAGACATAAGGATTGTATCCCTGAATTTACTTCCCATTGCATGCCCTTCCGTGCCATGAACAATTTACTCTGATTTGCTAAATCACACCTTAGATTATAGTAAGCAAACTCATTGAAATGTTAAAGCTATGTTTTATTACTAACCAGGTATGTTGGTTTCCCTTCAATGAAACCAGGTATTGTATTTCTCATAATGTAAATTAATTGGATTTTAGCCCCCTAATTTTTAAGATTCAGCATTGCCTTAAGAAACTTTAAATATAAATCCACGTCTGTTTGTTCTCTGGTTCGAATTTGATATTTTTGCAGCGTTGATTGCACTTTTATATTCAAAGGGGAAAAACTCATTACAGTAAAATAGCAAGAGAAAGGCTCATTCTGAGGTTGATTAATTGAATTTCATTTTAGGTGGATTTGTAGTGAATTACTATGTGTTGCAAAATAACCAGACAAATAGTTCTGAATGTGTTTATTCATTATTACAGATATGCACGGAGAACAATAGTTATAAGACCTGGGGTGGAAATCAGCAATCAATGCTAGCAATCCAATACTTCAGTATCTCTTTTTCTCAGTGGCCTTTATTTGTTCATTTTACATTCCATTAGAACAGACCCTTCCAAAATTAAACAAACAAGACAGTCAGTCTGGATCTCGTGGCACTGCACTAACAGTTCATAGATCCATGGTGAATGACTAAGTACTGCAAGCGAGCATTGTTGGCTTTTTTTAAGCAAATAGAGTACATTATAGCATACTCTTTGTTCTTTCACAGCTGCAATTTGATTTAATTATTGATGACTGTTCCCTAATATGTGAGCAAATATACTGCAGTATGTTTTGCAAAAATGATGAGGCTTCAGTAACTATAGACTGTGGGCAAGGTTTCATTCTGTTAAAGTCTCCAAGGCATTTACTACAGTATTGACTTTGGTACTGTGTTTCCCCGAAAATAAGACATGTCCTGAAAATAAGGCCAAGCCTGATTTTTGGGGTGGGCATAAATATACGCCCTCCCCTGAAAATAAGCCCTAGTAAAGGGTGGGCACGGCCAGCACCGGAGGCAGCTCTTTCCTTCCCCAGTCAGCTAATGGCAGCTGGGCCCCTTAATTACAACCAGCGGATCAGCTGAGCTGATCAGGAGCTGCCTCTTGTTCTCTCTCTCCCCAGCGTTCTTGGCGCTCGCCTGCCTTCTATCCATTCATCCACCCATCATCCCGCTCACCTGCAAAATCCTGCCCCACTCACAAGAGAGCAACCACCCAGCACTTCTTGCCACATGGTGCCCACCCATCATTGAGGATGGCTTCCTCTGTGGCTTCCAAACCCCAACTGGAAGCTGCTGGAAGTAGAGAAGATGCTGCTCGGTCCAGCCGCTTGCTGCCGGGGCAGAAAGTCTTCCGACAGCCGGGGCAGAGAGGGCGGCGAAGGGCAAAGTGAGCTGCAGTCCCACATGGGGAGACTGCGCCACTGCCGCTGCCATCCGAGCACTGAAGATGGCTTCCTCTGCAGCTTCCAAACCCCGGCTGGAAGCTGCTGGAAGAAGAGAAGAAGCCGGTCGGGCCAGCTGCCTGCTGTTGAGTCTTCTGGGAGCCAGGGCAGCTGCATGGAGTTGGAACCATAAAGCAGGAAGCAGACTCCCAAAGTGGCTGCTGCCAACGCAGACTCTTTCAGCAGTAGTTTCCATGTAGCTCCTCTCTTTTTTTTCTTTTTTAGTGTCTTGATGGAAAAAGAGCCTGTTCTTGAACTAGAAAATTATGTCCTGCCTAAGTATGAACCTAGATCTAAGCCTGTTCCCTGACTTGTTACAGAATAACTTTTTTTATAGTAAAAAATATAAGATGTGTTTTATGTTATTTATTTGTATCCTGCTTTTATTATTTTTACAAGTAACTTAGGTTGGTGAACATAAGAGCCGAGGTGGTGCAGTGGTTAGAGTGCAGTACTGCAGGCTACTTCAGCTGACTGCTAGCTGCAGTTCAGCAGTTCAAATCTCACCGGCTCAAGGTTGACTCAGCCTTCCATCCTTCCGAGGTAGGTAAAATGAGGATCCAGACTGTTGAGGGCAATATGCTAGCTCTGTAAACCACTTAGAGAGGGCTGTAAAAGCACTATGAAGTGGTATATAAGTCTAAGTGTTATTGCTATATCCAATACATCTTCCTTAGCCTATGAGGTGGGTTGGGCTGAGAGAGATTAACTGGCCCAAAATTACCCAGGTGCCTTTCATGGCTTGAAGTCATAGTCTCCAGCTTTCTTGTCTGATGCTTTAACCACTAGACCAAACTGTCTCTCTGGTAGCGCAGCAGACTAAAGCACTGTTATTAACATCAGCTGCCTGCAATTACTGCAAGTTCAAATCTCACCAGGCTCAAGGTTGACTCGGCCTTCCATCCTTTCTAAGGTAGGTAAAATGAGGACCCAGATTGTGGGGGCAATAAGCTGACTTTGTATAAATATACAAAAGTATGAAAGCTATTGCTTAACGCATTGTAAGCCACCCTGAGTCTTCGGAGAAGGGCAGCATATAAATTAAATAAAAAAAATGAAGATTTTGAAACATAATCACATGGTAGTATCAGTCAAATCTTAATTTCTGTCAGGAATACTTGTGTTTTCTTCTGATATCCCTGGATATCCCTTTGTTAATAACAAAGAAAAGGTAAAGATAGCAATAGACTTCATATGCGAGTCTTTTATCTCCAGGAGATCCCTCTCCATCCAATCAAGTCCAGTTTAGTCAGCAATAGTCTGATGTACCTCTTGAGGCCATAGTTTCTGAGTCAAATTACCTCGCCTAATCTCCAAATCTGGTGTATATAAGATGCCTAGGATAGAATACTTGCCAGCTTCTTAAGAGAGAATTTTTAAGAGTATCAGTGCTCTATCTATCAGTTGTGTTTGGCAAATTTGCTGAAACCAAATAAGAATACATGAAAACTTTATTAATGCAGAATATTAACAGCCTGTAATAAATAGCTCACACATAGATCTAGATGAATCATAAAATCAGGATGATAAGGTCAATTTACATTCCCAGAGTCGCTTGGCAATCATTCCTCCTGAGCTACGCGCATCCCTCATCCTAAGCAAACAGCAACACCAACAAGATAAAGCTTAAACAAGTTGGGGTAAATGCAAAAGTTATTTCACCGTGATACAATATCAGGCCCAACAACAGTTTTAACCAATTATTCCTGCATTTATGTTCCAAAATAAAGCATATTAATAATCAATGGACCCGATTGAGTCAAATATCTATTCAAATATCTCCTCGGTACACAAATGTCTTCTGTGGAACATTTATTAAGCATCTTCCTCATTTACTTACAACTTTCGATCTTAATATATTGAAAGGCTACGGAAAATGGAATAATCAGGGCTTTTCTTTCCTGAGCTTGTTTTCTTGAGGTTCCCCTTGTATTATAGGTTTATTTCATTTTACACACCCTGTCCTCAGTCAAAAATAGTGCTTACTGTACAACAAGTACTTCTGTACCCTCTCCTCTGCCAGTAAAAGAAATTTTGTTGAACACAATTTGAAACATGCTGTCAAGAAATGACCTTCACAGAAGCACAAATACCTATGTTCAGAAATGGTCCGCAAGTAACAGGGAAGAAAGGGAATTGTGAGGAGCATCAGGAGAGTGACCTCTCATTTACTCCATGCTGCCATCTTGACAGATGCTAACCTCACTGTTTATGTTGTGGCCCATCAGACTCAGACAGTGAGGAGGTTGGGGAGGAACATGGGCCAGTCCTGGAATCTGGGGAAGGCTCTGATGAGTGCTCTGCATTGGAGGCAGAGATGGGGCCAGGGCCATCTGACAGTTGTTGCTGCCTTTGGAATCAGTGGGGCAGAAGAACAGCTGGAGCCTGTTTACAATGTGCGCATGTGCAGAGCTGCCAGGGGAAGGGAACAGCTAAGGAACAAGAATCAACTTGGGAATAAAGCCACAGGTGGATGGTGAATGGCCCCTCCCATAGGGAATAAAGAGGAGCAAAAGGGGAGTGGAGTTTCAGGAGACAATTAGTTTGCTTAATTGGTTCATGACTCTCAGAGACTTCTTGCCAAGTTTTGAAGATATCGGCTTGGCAGCTCTCCAAGCCAGATAAGGTCTGGGACTGTAAATTCTCCCTTGAAAGACTTTGTTGGATGTGAATGAGAGGAATTCACAATTACTTAATAAAAAGGGGGTTTTGTTGGGACAAGGAGTCTGCTTCATGGTATTGGGAAGCCTAGGTCAGAACACTTTATAAGCATCTGTCTGAACTCATTCCAGCCTACACTATAGACCAGGGCTGTCAAACTCCCGGCCTATAGGCCGGATGTGTCACATGCTGGCCACGGCCATGCCTGGTTTAGTGAAGGGGGAAGAGTTCCGATACATCACATGACACTGCCTTGATGACATGAGTTTGACACCCCTGCTATAGACTGGTAGCTACTTTCACACTGGAAGGTGTTGAGTGGGGAAACAAAGTCAAAGGAATCCACCAATTAATATTATGACAATTCATCATGTCATTCAAATGAAAGTTGTAAAAACTGAGTACATTTCTTAGCACTAAAGAAATGTTTGGACATATGATCAATACTGAAATGAAACAATTCTCCAGGGACTTCTGTTTTACTCCATTATGGCATAGTTTCCATTTAAAAGTCTTGACTTTGTACAAAAATTTATATATGTACAGTATATATTAGGCATTACATCACATACATTTATTTCATAGTAACTTAAATTAAATAATGATTAGATATATGTATCTTAGAATAAACTTTGTGAATGTCTTTCATGTCAAACTAATATATTTTATTATTTTATTATTATTAGTTTATTTAGTATTTTTGTATCATAATGATACAAAAGCCATTTTGAGACTCTAGAAAGAGTGCAGACTGGAGGCTAAACTATATGATGAAAGGTTGTGGAAACTGGGTATGTCTAGCCTAATAAAGAGAAGAATTAGGGGTGACATGATAGCAGTCTTCCAATATTTGAGAGGCTGTCTCAGAGAAGAGGGGGTTGACCTGTTCTTCAAAACTCCAGAGGGCAGGTTAAGATGTAATGGATGGAAAATTATCAGAGAAATCCAACCTGGAATTAAGGAGAAATTTCTTAACAGTGAGAATAATTAATCATTGGAAAATTTGTCTCCATTTATTGTGAAGACTCCATCACTGGAGGTTTTCAAGAAAAGAATGGACAAATGGTATAGAATCTCCTACTGAAGCAGCAGATTGGACTAGAAGGTCCCTTCAAACTCTGTTATTCCAAGTTTTAAATATTTAGCCCTAAAGAAGTCTTGTATCATTTTTCAGACAATTTTTATTAGTTCTAGTTTGATTGCATTTTCCCCAGAAATGATATTTTAAAACTGCTCATTCTAAACACTTTTAATTCAGATGCATTCTGGCCTGTTGGACTTCAGATTTATTGCAGTTCGCTAAAGATTTTCCTGACAGCTTCCCCTTCTCCTCCTTATCTTTATGTATAATACTCAGATTTTCAGTTTAGACTCTAATTTGTAACTGGTAATTTCTTCAGAGTATGAATCATTAAATTTTCTCTCATATGGTTGTTGTTCCAGTGCTGCTGGGCTCCACATTGACATTACTTCAAATGTCAAGTTAAGTTGCTGAGGGTTCACTACTAATATACACTTGCTTTAGTAACTCATAGAATACAAGGCAATTATTTTTCTCATCTTGAGATGTATCATTATTATCACTGCTTGGCAAGTATAAGACATTTAATACCAAGCAAAGCAACCAAGAAGGTCAGATCCTAGATCCACCATCATCTTAAAATACATCTGTAGTTCTTCCCCATCCCTTGCATAACAGCTTTTAAGTTTAGATGAAGCATAGTAAATCAATATCCTGAAGAAAAAGATTTAATGCCCTGGAAACCTCAACTATAAAGGCAGTGGCATTTTTCCATTTGCACTTCGGAAATTACTCTCTTCAAATAACTATTCCTTATTTTGTCCTAAATAAACATGTGTACCTCTTAATGTTTTCTACATGTCTTCCCTGGAGAATATTTTGTAAAATGAAATGATGATTTCTCTCTCACAAAGAATAACAACTCTGAAGAGCGTGACAAACTTTCTTTGAAAAAAAAAACCTGAATAAAACAACATTTCTCCATTAATTCTAGTATTCTAAAGTGTCATGTGTCACCCTCTATCCAGGGCTGGGGAACTATGGCCCATTAGGACTTGTGGCCTTCAATTCCCAGATTTCCTGAGCTGAGCCATGCTGAGCAGTACTCCAGTATTTGAGGAACTGCCACAAAGAGGGGGTTAACTTATTTTCCAAAGTACCAGAGGGCAGGACAAGAACAATGGATGAAAATGAAATGAGAACTAATCAAGGAGAGTTGCAACCTGGAATTAAAGGGAAATTTCCCAACAGTGAGTCCAATTAACCAGTGGAACAGCTTGCCTTCAGAAGTTGTAGGGGCTTCATCACTGGAGGTTTTTATGAAGGGAGAGGATAGACACTTGTCTGAAATGGTACAGGGTCTCCAGCTTGAGCAGGGGGCTGGACTAGAAAACCTCCAAGGTCCCTTCCAGCTGTATTCTATTCTACTATTCTATTTAATAAAGTGTTGTACTATTTAAGTGTTGTAATGATAACAAATTTTAATCACAACATTTTGATACAGGAGCAACACCCAAGCAAGGGAAAAAATGGAATTCTTGCCATGGTTTATCATTTTTATTATTGATTTCCAGCATAGCTGCTACACTACCTTAAAAAACCTGCATGGCACAAGACTAAATGGCTTGGAAGACCACCTGTCTCCTGTAGTTTTAGCCCTTTCTACAAGAAACAGCAGTTTAAGCATACCCCAGATCCTCTCTCTGAAATAGTGCGATCTTGTGGGATCCAGTAGCTGTCCCTTCTTTGTTACAGCACCTGTCTCTTCATCCTGAGATCTGGATGGCCTTGATCTTATTATCCTTCCAGAAGTTTTAACAGATTAACAGAGTTGGAAGGGATCTTGTAGGTCATCTAGTCCAACCCCCTTGCCCAAGCAAGAGACCCTACTATACCATTTTTGACAGATGGCAGGCAGTCCATTCTCTTTTTGAAAGCTTCCAGTGATGAAGCTCCCACAACTTCTGAAGGCAACTTCTGTTCCATTGGTTGATTGTTCCCATTGTCAGAACATTTCTCCTTATTTCTAGGTTGAATCCCTCCTGGATCAGTTTCTTTCCTCACATTAGAACCAGGATATTAGTGGAGCCTGGTATGCCTTTTAATATATGAGTTACTTTGAAACACCTTGATGATTATTCTTACTATTCTTTATTTATTCTGTTTTGTTTTTAATTGGCTTTTTAGTTAAACAGCTTTTATATATTATTTGTATCTACCCAGAATTATTTGCTTAAAATGGCTGGCTGTATATATTTTATTTTATTTATTTTTAAAAAGACCCTGCAGTGGGTGTATGGATTAATGTTCTCTTTCTCTCTATGATTTATGAGTATATATTTATGGTATCTATATATGTTGCACACTGACATCTTGAAATGGCTTTCACACAACTTACTTGGCACTCACAGCTGGAAGATAGCAGAGGCTGCTTAAAATAACACCAGCCGCCATAAGTCATTCAAGCAATATCTACTTCCACTTTGCAGGTGCAGACAGAATAAGCACTAAAAATTCAATGCATCTCACTCTTCCCATGACGTCTCCAAAATGTAGCCTTAGACTTCTATAGTTCCACTCCTTGAACCAGAAATAAATTTATAGCAGTTGAATACTTTATGCACTTGCCTCATATCATACCAGTTTTGTTATCACAGTAGCTCTTATTTTGTCCATTCCAGAGCTATGATCAAATCCTGACAAAACTACATGCACACATATACATAATGGTTTTTGCATTTGCAACAGCAGCTGTTAAGACACAACACATGCTTATAACTTATCTAACTAATATTTTTGTCAGGATGTTTGTCCTTCATGTTGGTATGCTTGCATTGATTTTAGGCTTGAGTCATGTACAAAAGCCACATTAATTCAGGAAAATTTAATGGAGAAATGGTTATCGATTTAGAAATTATCATGACATATCATCTACAGTTGTTTAACAATCAAACTATTGCATCTTCCTGGAGAATACCCAAGCTTCATTTGATCAATATTATTGTATTCCTTTCAGTCATCTTCTTGATATTATTTTAGTATTCATCCTTTTGTGCATCCTTAATCTTTTCAAAGATTATAGCCAGATGTTGGCATATTTTATCTCATTAAATGTTGTTGATGAGATAAAATTGTTGATCTCCTTGTTGATTTTGCCAGATCAGATTAGCTTTTAGTGGCTCTAGCACATATTAATAAATGTTAATAACTTCACTGAGTCTACTCTAAATTCCTTTAAGGACTGATGCTATCTTAACTGATTATTTACAATATTGTTTTATGAAATGAAATTGTTTTATGAAGTAAGAACAATTAACCAGTGGAACAGCTTGCCTTCAGAAATTATGGGTGCTCCATCACTGGTGGCTTTTAAGAAGACTCTGGATAGCCACTTGTCTGGAATGGTGTAGGGGATTGAACTAGAAGACCTCCAAGATCCCTTATTCTGCTTCTGTTCTGTTAAATTATATTTTTAATTCAATAAACCAAGTTGAAGGGAGGACCCTAGAGTTTTCAATAAATTGAAAAGCACATTGAATAGCACATTGTGCTATTGGTTTGCATTTTTCCTAAGAGCAGACCATTTAAGAATAATCTACTCAGCATTTCAAATATTCAGTATTCATACACTGGATTCCTGTATATTTATTCACAGTCAAAGCAAAGTGAAATAAATGCTTCTTTTCAATAGTGACAGAGATTCTGGTAGGAAACCTAGTGGACAGTCCAACTCATTAAATGCCACAATTCAGGTTGATTTGATGAAGTAGCATTAAGATTGCAAAGTCCAATAGTTTTTCTTCAACTCAATTGTAGGGTTTAAAAGAATGAAAAGTTCCCACTTTAGAAGTTCACCCACACTATAATAAGAATGAATTATTCTTATTATAGAATATTCTTATTCTAAGAATGTGGGTATGATATGTTTGTGTCCACCCACACTCTCTTTACATGTATTATTCAAGATTTAGAAATCTTGAAAGAGCTAATAATCAATTATTGCAAGGTTTTGGAAGGAGGGCAAATGTGGAAAAAGTTTGGTTCCCACTTTTGAGAAGCCCTGATATTGTCATCTTTATAGTCAGGTTGTTCTTTCTACTCATTCTCTGCTTATTTCCTTGCCCCCCCCCCCCACACACATACCACACCCAGACAAAATGCATTGGTAATTCTGGGACAATGAAAGAAAAATCAAGGAATATGTTCTCATTGCTTGCATGTTTAGAGCAGAGAGGACTGGTAGTTACCATAAGGAACAGAAATGTCAGTTCTAGGAAGACACTGGATTAAACAGTGGTCTCCCTTCTTCTGGGTGATGCCCAATGATAGCAGCATTCATTGTGAATATTCTTGATAAACTGAATACTTAATGGGATATTTGGTATATTGATGATGCAATGGTGCAATTGTTTTGCCTGTTTTATGTTTTCTGATATGAAACCTGTTGTGGTCCGCCAGTAGCCTGCTGAGCTGGCAGCAGAGTCAGACAGTGAGGAGGCTGAGGGGGGACATGGGCCCGTCCTGGGGGAGGCATGGACGAGGGCTCTGTGTTGGAGGCAGAGATGGGGCCAGGGCCATCTGGGAGTGATGTGCGGACTCTGGAGCCCCCAGAATTGGAAAGCAGAGAGGCAGAGGAACAGGAGGAGCCTGTACCTAGTGCACACATGCTCAGAACTGCCAGAAGGCAAGAGCAACTAAAGCAAAAGGGATGACTCAGGAGTAAGGCCAGGAGATGATTGGCCCTCCCATAAGGCTTAAAAGAGAAACAAAGGCACTTGGGCCTTTTGCAGGAAAGCAACGTTGCTAACTCTGTTTCCAGTCGGCATCTCTTGTTTGTTTCTGAACTTCATGGGGCTTTGCCAAGTAAGGCCTTTGGCAGGGTGTCAAAGAAGATAAAGGTTGGTGATTATTCTGAAGGACTTCTTCTGAAGGACTTGTTTTGCAACTAATTGGGACTCAGCTGGGAATGAACATACTGTAATTCTCAGCTGTTACAATAAAATACGTTTTTTGGGACTAATTGTGTATTGTAATAACTCAGTAAGCCTAGGTCACAACAAAACCATTCTGCTACTGTACTGTTTTGAGAAGTGGCATAGGTAAGGTAGGGGCCAGTCCAATAGCTAGCCTGCTTACTATGTGATATGGTCACCCCTAAATATGGTAATGTGTTTCTTAAAAGGAGCAAGAATAGAAGCACCTAGAACAGATTGCTATTATTTTCACCTATTAGCTTTGGAAGTTAGACCAAAGCAAATTAGGTATATTGCCTTAAAGTGTCTATTTCCCTTAAATAAGTTTGTAAAAAGCCAGTGCAGATGAGTAATTGGAAAGGAGACCATCTGAGTTATGCAAGGGGCAGAGAACATTAAGTGGATTGTAGAAAATCAGACTACATATGGTTGAGGTGAACATTTTTATGAAAGAAAGATTCTCAGATTTGTTATAAAACCTGTCCAATATCTATTGGAAATTTCTTTTGCTTGCACTTCTGCCTCTTTAATGTTTCTCTTGATATAATTGACCCAAGCCTACAATAATCCATAACAATAAAGACTGAAATGCAACTATGAAGGAGAAAGGATAGAAAGTGAATGAGAAATAAAATTACATTGGGGGATGAAGTTACATGATCTATTACATCACACATATTTATCCATGGCAGATGATCAACTTAATGGCTATTAATTGTTACTTATTGCACACAGTGGCAAAGTTATTGCAGAAAATCCCATGATAAAATACTATTTACATCTCAGTGAAACAGGCTTTATGCTTGATGATTTCTCAATTATGAAAATGAAAGTGTGAAATATTATGAAAGTTAAAGCTTTGAACCCATGCTGATGAAAATAATATCTCATCTACTTGGGCAGGAGGCATGTGCTTATGAAGCTCTTCCATTTTCTTCCATGATGCAAGAAACACAGCTATTGGCATAATATGCTTCCATACCCTAAAACTTTATTCAAAGTATTTTTCTTCAGCTACTTCTGCTGGAAATTGGGAAGGTGAGATGCTTTGATTTCTGTCCCACGCACCAGAATTTATGTATTTGTTCAGGTACCACCCAACCACCAAATAACTCTAAGTGGTTCATCCTATACAGCACAGTAAGAAGTAGAGCTTTTTAAATTGATTAATCTGATTTCAGTAAGAGGTGGGGAAAATCCCCAAACAAAGAACACATCTATGGAACAGCTACTATTACAATCAAATAGGCTTATGCTGTGAAGACTCAAGAGTCCTTCTGGAGTTTTGATGACAACTACATGCCAACCGAGTAGTATTGATGAGAACTTTCATCTTAAAAGAGAAGGCATGTGGGTATTCAGAGCCTAGAAAGTATGCACTTGAAAACTCTGGGAGAAACATTAACAGCAAACTTGCTTGGCTCTTGGGACAGAGCAAAAATTGTCAACACGTTGTTATTAACTGCAGAGATGATATAATTCTTAAACTCCACAATTGCCCTAAATTTTATTAGAAAAAAACATAAACAAAGGCTTCCTATATAACCGTGATGGCGAACCTATGGCACGCATGCCAGAGGTGGCACACAGAGTCCTCTCTGATGGCATGTGAGCCGTTGCCCCAGTTGAGCTCCGCTGCGCATGTGCACGTGCCTCCCCCCAGTCAGCTGGACTTAGGGGCTCTGCTGTGGATGTGCGGAGGATGAGGCATGTGCAGGGCTGTGTGCACGCATGCATGGGAGGCAGGGCGCATGCAGGGGCTGCGTGCACATGCACAGGTGGTGGGGCACATGCACTGGGGCCATGCACACATTGCATTTTGGGGGTTTGGGCACACGTGTGTTTTGGTCCAGAAAAGGTTAGCCATCACTGCTATATAAGTTTCTCACTCAACAGGAATGCTGATTTACAACCAGCTTATCAAGTATGTAAGAGGTGAGGGCTTGGCAGCACAAGGAAACAATAGCCAATGACTTAATAGCCAACATCAACACCTAATCAACATCTAAAAAGCCACCAACAACAGGCACCATATAAACCACATACCCTGTTAGAGAGAAGTTCCCTGAGGATGGGCTCCAGCAGAAGTCCAAAAGCTTGGAAGACTAAACCTTTGGTCCCAATGACTGACCCGGATTGGATCCTACAACATTATCTTTGTCTTTATTCAGTTTCTACATAGTTTGCAACTGGAAAAAATATTTCTGTTTCACTCAGTATCTCAAACAATTGCCTTATAGTAGAGAACAAGAAGCCATCAGGAGAACTGAGTGGCTAAGCATAGCTTGGCTTCTTTTCAGACCCAGGCTTCTCACAAGGTGGCTTTCCTCACTGAAGAGAAAGGCAATATGGGTTGCCACAAGGAGGCAGTTCATATTGCTTGAATGGCAGTTCCAAATATTGCACAAGCTGAGAGGCTCTTCTGGTTCCTTAAACTGCAGAAAGAAATCTCAGAAGTAAGAAAAGTAAGACATTTCTAGCTGCTTTGCTGCATTTTAAGAAACAAGGGAGCTCTATTCCTTCATTGAAGACCTCCAAAGATGCTTCAAGGATAAAATGTGCTTATCAAAGCATTTTGAAGCAATGGACTCCTATGAAGATTTGCATAGGTCTAGAAAATGGCAGAAATAGGGACCAAGATTGAACTTCTAAGGATATGCTTAGGTATATGTATTAGTTCAAATGAAGTTGATATAGACTGCAAATTGATTTCCAAGGTTCATGAAGATTAAAAAATCCCCATCAGCTCTTACCAGGTTGATCTGCCTCGTACTGATCTAACCAAAGGGTACACATTGGGATTCAACCCAAGCCAGAATCATAAAGTAATGAGGTAACACTTCTCATTTATTGGTCATTTTCTTACCCTGTTTCCAGGTTTCCACAAAGCTCCATTTCCAGTTCATTTCTCCAGACCTACGTAAGGTGTGCTATGAAAGGTGGCGTTGGAGCATCCAAGCTAAGAAATAATTAATATTTAATTAAAAAGCAATGTTGGATAAAAAAAAGTATTATGCTCAGATCAGAATGACTTTTGTGATTAGGTCACCACTGACTGCCTCTGTCACAGCATCCTGCTGGGTTCCTTAGTTCTACAGCATAACTGAATTAATCATATTTAATCTGTTAACCTAGCTATCTGAAATTAGACAATAACACAGCTATTATTGCTGTAAATTTTAGCACATTCTAGCTGCAAAGCATTATGTATATATTTTTTTAAAAAGTCAAGATTTCAACAAAGCACAGTTGTATCATGATTTTTCTAAAATTAAGCATACTTATTCTCTCATTCTCACAAATCCGGGGTTCCTGTAAATTTCTATTATAGTGAAGAGCAGATGTGCTTTTTCCTATATTATATATAGGAGTAGGAAATATCTGTATCTCTGCTAAAATGACCTTATTTTTGTTTTAGATTCATATCTCATTTTTATGTCTGTACAACGCTCTGAGCAGAAAATCTTTAAGAATTGTAAAAGCTATTAATAATTTTAAGAATTTTTTTAACATGGCTCTTACTGTCAGAGAGCTAGCTATACATCAGCCAGAAGAAAATTTCATAATTGTACAGCTACCACTGAAAAGGGCCTCTTTTTCATATAATAATATGAGTTGGAGGGGACCTTGGAGGTCTTGTATTTCAATCCCCTGCTAAAGGGAGACCCTATACCATTTCAGACAAATGGTTGTCCAATCTCTTCTTAAAAATTTCCAGTGTTGGAGCATCCACAACTTCTGGAGATAAGCTGTTCCACTGATCAATTGCGCTAACTTCAGGAAATTTCTCCTTAATTCTAGGTTGTTCTCTCCTTGATTAGTTTCCATCCATTATTTCTTGTCCCACTTTCAGAGACATTTGTAGAATAGCCTGACTCCCTCTTCTTTGTGGCAACCCCTGAGATATTGGAACACTGCTATCATGTCACCCCTAGTCCTTCTTTTCATTAAACTAGACATACCCAATTCCAGCCTCCCATCCCCTAATCATCTTTCTTGCTCCTCTCTATACGTGCCAATGTAACTGATTTTACTACTATACATAACCACCAACTCTGAAATGGGTCTCGAGATACAGACCAGACACTGGTTGATAATTAGTGGTGTGCACTAATACAATTGATACAATATCTTTTGTATCAATGTTTAAACAAAAGAGCCCCACTCAAAATGTTTTATCAGAATGCTTCCAGTTGAGATGTTCTGAATCTGTTATACTGGAATGCTATGAAGTAGTCTCTATTTCACCAGGAAAAAAAGCAGTAAACGTTTCAAGTATCCTACCCAAAGGAAATAAGGGCAACTTGGTATAAATCTGCTTATTACCTTTTTTTTTTCAATCTATGCCACAAAATTGGATGGATATTGTAGGATGTCATAAGCTTATAAATTATGATAGGATGACGGATCCTGCTGACTGCTACTAGCCAGCTTACATGAAAACCTGTCAAAGGGATTACTTTAAAAATATTAAATTATTTTTTTTCATAAAATTATGAAAGAAATATCTCCTTAAACATCATGGAAACAAATTGTTTTTATAAGGTAGTGAGGCATTCTTATGAACTGAATGAAATATGAGGAGACTGGGCTCTCTGTTCTTTTTACAGAGCACCAATTACATTTCTTTCAATTTTCTTTAGGACATGTTTCTTGAATGAGTAACAGTCAGGACAATATAAATAAAGTTTATTTTGTTTTGTTTTGTGTTTGTTTTTAAAAAAAACATGCAATTCCCCCATTTAAACATAAGTTACCTTGCAAATGATAATTAGATATTTCAGTTCTCTGAAGATTCAACAGCAGATTTAACATGATTTTTATGAGGTTGTGACGATGGTTGTGAAAAACTGGAGGGGGAGAAGAACAAGGCTGAAGACAGCTGTGGTGTACTTAAATGATTGAACAACAGAATGACAATAGGGGTTATTACAGATTTACAGACTCTACAACCAGGGGTGTCAAACTCACGTATCACAACTTTTTCCCCCTACGCTAAAATGGAGATGGGAGTGGCCAGCATGTGATGCATCCGGGCCACAGGCCATGAGTTTGACACCCCTGCTCTACAAGATCTCCCTGCATTTCTTTTCTAAACATTCAATTTATAAGAAAAAAAGAGTTATCATAAATCATGCACGTGCTTGTTTCCACTCGTTGCCACTCCCATCCCCATTTTATTGTTGAAGCATTCCTATGCAGCATGTCAAATCAAAAGCCAGGTTAAGCATGTCTCGGCAGCAAAAGGCATCATGGAATGCACCCATAAAGCACAAAAGCCCTAAAAAGAGTGTATTAAGAACCAAGGCAATATTCCCATTATATCATACAAAATAGTGCAAGATACAGTATATTCAACCTGTGCCACTTGAAATAGTTGTATTTTGTTGTATATGCAAAACCTGATGGTGCTTCGAGGTGCAAAACATTGTAAGTGGCTGTTTTGAAATTGAAATGGCTCATCATCAAACTGTCTTCCACCCTGCTGGTAACAATAAAATTTCTTATGACAAGAAGAATCAAATATTGAAAGCACCAGTCTTTCTAGTGATAATATATGTGTATGAAAACTGAACACTGAGAAAGAAAAAGAAAGAAGATAAAGATCTTTGAACATTGATTCTGTGATTGGAGATGGTTCCTGAAAGGGCTACAAAGTGGAAGAAGACCCAATTTGTTAGTCGTAGATTAAATAAATGCTGACTGCTCTTTTAAGATTATGATCAAAAAATGTCAGGCCGGCTATTCCTAGAGTATGGAATAAATATAAGATTCTGCCTGAAAACACCTTTGTGGGTTTTGGTACAAAAAGTATTTTATAGATGAGAAGTGATAACTAAACACAAAGGCTTAGCTTATTATGATGTTTTAGAATTCTCTCAAAGGGATTATAAAATGAAATCAGGAGAAGATTTGATAAGAAAGGATATTCTTGTCAATTGTTTTCTTATATACAATTAAGAAGAAAACTATAAAGAGGATAAAAGATGTTATGGTTTCCAATAAAGTTAAGACTGAGCTTGAAATAGAATTATGCACTAATGATGAACATGATATTGCTAAAATGTATAAATCTTTGCTGAAATATGAGGCAGAGGTAGGACAAGTTAAAAAATGTAAGATAAAATGGGCTAGAAGTTTTGACTACTATATACAAATGGACAAATGGGAAAATGTATGGTTGAAAGGAGCAAAATTTATATTACATTCTAGTCTTAAACAGATTTTTTACACAATGATGTATTGTTGGTATTTGTCACTAGAGAAATTGTATAGAATGTGTAAAAGCACCTGAAATCTTTGCTGAAATTGTGAACAACATGAAGGGACATTTCATCATGCTTGGTGGACATGAAAAGGGTCAAAAAAACCTTCAATATGTTACACACATTAATCCAGAAGATTTTAAAGGCAAAAGTACAATTGAAACCAGAGCATTTTCTTTTGGGACTAATGGACAAGCAACTAGAAAAAAAGTCATGGAATTTTGCTTTTATATATGACAGCTGCAGCGAGATTTATATGCTCAAAAGTGTAAAGGTTTAACACTACCCACAATGGAGGAATGGTTAGGAAAGATGATGGAACTTGTGGAAATAACTACATTGAGTTCTTTTCTCTATTAAAGAAAAATAGTATCTACTTTTATGCTTGACTGGAAACCTTTTATAGATTTTGTACATAAAATGAAAAAAATGCACTTATAAATTGTGGTTTTGATGATTAGAAAAATACTGAATAATAGAAAAGAGTAAACATTCTTTTGTAATCATAGAGTAAGAGATAATTTTGTAATTGTATTGATATTTGTTGCAAATCAAAACAGAAGCTCTTTTTATTTGTTTTTATTCTTTCGTTCTATACTTTTGCTTTTTAATTTTTCTTCCTTTTTTACTGCTTTCACTCTTTACTAGTTTATGCTGGTTTTTATATTCTTTGTAAAATTTTCAACAAACATTATTTTAAAAAGGATTATGATCCAAAAAAAAAAGCACACTATACTATGGGCATGTGATACAAGGAGAAGAGCAACTAAAAATCACTTGGCTTTGTAAAATCAAAAGAAACATAATAAATGACATAAGATATGGTGGCTTGATTGGGAGATAGCAGAAAAAGTTCCAACTTGTTACTGAATTATTCTCGAGATGCAGGGCATTTTTCTATATAATTGCCAAGAGTTAAGTCAAAACTTCATGGCAACTGGTGTTCCTGTGCAGGAATTCTGTCACTTTCGGAATTTGACCGACAATTGGGATTAGCATGTCTTCTGAATAGACATAGGATGGATAGGATGTCTTCTGAAAGGGTCAGAAGTGTGTCTCATTTAGATATTTTTTATTTTATCTTAAGATGCTTGTAGGAATTCCTGGTTCCAGGTTATAAACAGGCATGCTGAGATACATTATTTTTCTCTTAAAAAAAAAAAAGACATCTCAGCTCTAGCTGATGCAACCAAAGTAATTTATGAGTTGTTCTTTTAGTGTGCTTCATATCTGGCTCAATTAAGAAAGCCTGATTAATGGTCTTTTTCTAATACATATCCTAACAGTATTCACTCTCAAAAGGTATACATGATTGATAGCATGGAAGATTATACTTGCAAATATGACTGTTTCCCTGGTTGTGTAGCATTATGCAGAGATTACTGTTACGAGGTTAGGTAAATAGGAAGTATTGCTATTCAGAGCATTAATATCATTCATCTCAATTTGTTCTTCTTTAATTGTTCATCCAATTACTTTTCTTGGACTTTTTGGTGCACCATTTAATCTAGTTGGTTGTTAAAATAAAGTTAGAAAACTTGTTGGATTAGAAGAAGAGTCTATCTAGTCTAGTAGCCTGTTTTCCTCAGTGGTTGACCAGATGTCCAGTGGGAATTCCCCAAGCAGAACATGATTTTATTTTATTTTTTGCTGATATCGAAAAGATAACAACACGGCTCAGAACTGGCATAAAAAAAGCAAGCACAGCAGAGAAACAAAGGAAAATGTCCATTGAGAAATGCAGAATCCAGCAAAAATATTTTCATAGGGGAAAGAGAAGTTTACATTTAAACCAAAATCTGCCATACATTTTACTCACAGAAAGAAAAAGAGAGAAAAAAAAATTAAGCCTCTCCATGCCAGCAACAATGTCTTCCTTGCCTTCCAAAATCAAGAAATTCTTCAAATCATTTTACACTAAACAAAAGAACCTGCCATTAGACAGGAAAATGATCAGCCTCACCTAGCAAATAAGGAAACATTTTATTCATGTCCATCGAGCCCTGAATTATGACCATAATTTATTGGCAGAAGAAATTTGACACCAGGGTATGATTTAGCATCTCTCCGTGTTCATCCCTGCAAATTCTAGCTTCACATTCTCTCTGCTGAAACTCCCGTTGCATAGGATGGCCTGTTACTGGAAAACCTATTCAAATAGCTGAGAATGTTAGGCTATGTCTCCATTTCTTTTCCGCTGATATGATACAGGAAGAAATAAGTAATTCTTCAGCAAAGCAAATTTCTTGTACCTTCTACAAAGAAAACCGAAGCCAAGGCAATCAGAAGGCTTTACCCTGTTGTTTAACTTGGGCTTTGTTAGGTTTACACTTTTTTTTTTTTAATATGTTCATGAATTTCTGTTGCATTTGATTACACTGCTCTTTTCAGCTTAGAGAAACAGCACCTCATAAGTGTATACAAAATTATCAAACTATTCATGGTATTTAGCTGTGATGGCGAACCTGTGGCACGCGTGCCCAAAGTGGCATGTGGAGCCATGTCACCTGGCATGCGCAGTGGCACCCGTTCCTTATCCAGGTTCCTTGTGTACATGCCCGTGCAACGATCAGCTGGCCTTTGTGCTTGCATCAGTGCTGGAAACCGGAAGAACTGGTCTTCCATTTTCTGGTATGAGCACGCGCGCTGGCCAGCTGATCGGCATGTGTGCATGCATGGCAGTAAGCTGAAGACTTGCCAGCTGGTGCGCATGCACATGCTGGAAACCAGAAGTACATTTTCCTATGTGCGTATGCCCCCTGGGCAACTCCTATTCCTGGTCTCGGCCTAGACAAGCGTGCACGAAGTGCTCCCTTTTTGGCACCTGGTGCTGCGTGCACGCGCTCCCTTTTTGGCATTCGGTGCCGAAAAGGTTCACCATCACTAGTTTATAGAAACATAAAAGAAGCACTTTTCCCCAGGCACATAAAAGTAAATGCTCATGGAAAATATAAAATAAATGAAAGAAAATACTTTTTCACATATTGCATAATCAAGCTATATAATTTGTTAATGGTTATATATTATCTCCCTATCAAATGGAAAGTGCTTCTGAACACCAGCTGCTGAAGAGACAAGTGGGGTGATATTATGAATGATGTTCCAAAATATCTGATTAGTGATTATGGAACACTAGGGCAGACAAAATACAGGTAATCCTCGATTTATGACCACAATTGAGCCCAAAATTTCCATTGCTGAACAAGGCAGTTGTTAAGTAAGTTGTACCCCATTTCTACAACCTTTTGAGACAGTTGTTAAGTGAATCATTGCAGTTATTAATTGAGTCATAAGGTCATGAAGCAAATCTGGTTTCCCCATTAATTTTGCTTATTGGAACTGGCTGGGAAGATTACAATGGTGATCACATGACAACAGGACAGTTAGTGCAGCTATCATAAATATATGCCAGTCGCCAAGCACCTGAATTTTGATCATGTGACCTGCATGCTGCTATGATCATAAGTGTGAAAATCAGATATAAGTTGCCATTTTCAGTACTGTTGAAATTTCAAATACTCACTAAATGAATGGTTGTAAGCCGAGGACTACTTGGAACTCCAGTATTTGGCTTAGATTCAGTCCAAAGTCAATCAGTGTGATCTAATAAACTGAGGGTCAAATTAAAATGAGAAAGTATTGCACCCAACCATCAAACTTGGCAATTGAGGTAAAGTCATCCATTCAGTCCCATCTGACTCATAGAGTTGATATTGTGGGTGACGACAAATGATAAAATTATCTGTAACTGCTGTTAAGAAGTTCAGAAGTTGCTTCTTTATCTTTTCATCACTTTTCTTTATTCTTTTCTCTTTTTCTTGAGCTGGTATAGTCCTTAATATTGATTAAAATTCTTCATTAAAAATTAATAACAAAAAGACTTCATTTGTGGGAATAAAGTTGGAGGAAGGAATACTATATGCAACTTTAAATTCTTGAAAGAAAAGTGAGATGTATATCTAACAATAAAATAACAAAGAGGTCTGATCGCTTTATCCCACTTCTGAAGACAATAGAAAATCACAAGGGCAATTCTAACAATTGACCAAGCAATTAGCATCTGTGAAAATGCATAAGTAAAAGGAAAAAGAAATAAGAAAGCAAGTTGGAAAAAAGTTACATACCCACTTTGCCAGTAAAATGATCAACTTTTCTAAGTTTAATAGTAGAAATGAAATTCAGAAACCAGCCTGGACGTATGCTTAAAAATGGGTAGTTATTTGATTACAGATTAATATCTAGATTAATGGGAAAGGAATCTAAGATGCTGGAACAAGGATTGCTGATGCAATCAATACTGGAGTATTATAATTTCATCAGTTTGTAAAAATGTCATGATCTTGTAGGGTAGACACATAGAACAGAACACATGTAAACAAACCTAACTTGACAGAAACAGAAACTTCTGAGAAAAGACATTTTGAGAATTATTGTAAAATAATTCATAAAGTTTTCATTCCAAAGTGCCGTTACAGCAAAAAAAAAAAAGTATAAATATTATCATTACACAAAATACTGCATCAATCAAAGTAGGAATGTTTTTTCTTAAATATAAGACACTATTCAAACTATAGCTTGTCTATTCAACTATTCAAGCTATAGTTGTCATATAGCTTATGTGAGTTCCTAAGGATGTGAATACCCAATATACCTCTCAAATAACATAGCTCTGCATAAATGAAATAAAGCTGATATCATTGTTCACAGAAACTAAAGTTCATTCTTCTGCAAAAAGAAAACATCAGGGAGAAAATCAAAGATATAATAAACATCATGATATTTGAATGATATGCAAACATTCCCAGGCAATACCACCATAAGACCATCTATCAACATTTTTTATTGAATTATAAAGTATTATAAAATACAAAATACAAAGTAAATAGAAAAGCAGTGGGAGGAGGAAAAGAGAAATGAGGAAAGGTAAGGAAAAAAAAGAAAAAAGCATTGACTTCCGACTCTCTCTGTTACAGTAAAATAAGGTGTTGACATCAAATCATAACTTTTTGCTTTTCCATAACAGTATAAACCCTGCAAGTCCCTTGGACTGCAAGGCGATCAAACAAGCCAATCCTAGAAGAGATCAACCCTGACTGCTCCTTAGAAGGTCAGAACCTGAAGATGAAACTCAAAATACTTTGACCACTTAATGAGAGGAAAGGACTCACTGGAGAAGCGCCTAATTCTAGGAAAGATTGAGGGCAAAAGAAGAAGGGGATGACAGGTGTCTGGATGGAGTCACTGAAGCAGTTGGCATGAGCTTAAATGGTCTCCGGGGGATAGTAGAAGATAGGAAGGCCTGGAGGAAAGTTGTCCATGGGGTCGTGATGGGTTGGACATGACTTCGCAACTAACAACAACAATAGTATAAACAAGCCATTTCTACAAAGATCTATCAGTTTAATCGGTAAAATTCATTCTTTTCCACATCAAGCACAAAGTTCAGGAGCCGTCTCCATGTGGAAACAAAAGTACTTATGTTCTTTTCTCCTCCATAAGGCCATCTAGAAGTTCACCAGATCTTTGCTCCAGGTTCCCCAGAATGGAGATAATTTAAGAATATCAGGGGAATATTATATTTTGCAGTGGCACACTCTAGACTATGGACCAAATACACTGTATTTGTTTTAGCTACAGTATGTCACACATTAAAGACATAGTATAAGCAAACCAGACAGTTCTTCTGTAGAGAGTGAATAAGAGGCAAGTGGCCCCATTATTCTTGATAAAATTAATCCTTCCTTTAACTAAAGCAAGGAAGGATTAATTTTATCAATTAATCTACTTCTGCTTCTCATATTTTAAAAAAAATTATGTGAGCATTACAAAAATTTAAAGATTTTTTGTAATTCTCACATATTTTTTTTTATAGATCACTGGTTTTACTGGGCCACCTAATGAGAAGGAAGGACTCACTGGAGAAGAGCCTAATGCTGGGAACGACTGAGAGCAAAAGAAGAAACGGACAGCAGAGAACGAGGTGGCTGGATGGAGTCACTGAAGTAGTCAGCGTGAGCTTAAATGGACTCCAGAGGATGGTAGAGGACAGGAAGGCCTGGAGGAATGTTGTCCATGGGGTTGCGATGGGTCGGACATGAGTTTGCGACTAACAACAACAAAATGCTGCTGTAATCATTCCAGATTCTAAGTGACCTATATATTTGTTCTGTAATTAAGAATTAAACATTCTTAATGTATGATGTTCAGATGACAATACCATTACTGTGCCAAAGCAGTATCATATGTTTAAACTTTGTTCTAGCATGGGATGCATAGGAAAGATCTTTTTAGCTGTTTTGTGAACATGGGTCAAAATCGCTGACCAAACCCCAATCAGGACAGATTCTGGTTGAAATTGAATGTCTTCTTTTAAACTATGTATTTTGACTGAGTAAACTACTAAATGGATTTTGATTCTCAATGCATAGATTGCAATCAGCAAGCACAGTCCAGATTATCACTGTGCTTCTTTTATTTCTCAGCCATTTTTAATGATTCATTTCCTACAAATTCATACATGTGACTTGAATATGCAACTGAAATTTGAGTCATGTATTATAACCCAGGATATAAATTGCCAGCAGAAATGTGAAAAAAAAAAATCATTACATTCCTCCAGAGTGTAATATCTAGTTAAAGCTAGGCCAATAAGAGTCTCAGCAAATGAGTTTGCCTTTCTGATGCCTTTTTTTAAATTGAGAAGTCTGGGTTGTTAGTTGAGCAGCTGAGGACTCACTACAGTAGGAGCAGGCTATTTTCCTTCCTAACAGAATTACACAATTTTGTATGTGTTAGTCATTTCTAACCCTGAAAGGAAAACCTAGTGTTTTAGTGCCTTGGTTCAGGCTGAAATGATGAGGCAGAGAATCTTTACCAAGAAGGAGCAAATTGATTTAAAACTTCACTGTTTTACCATCAGCATTCATAGTTCAGTCTTTTTTTCCTGTATTGTTTTCCATTTTTTACCATTTACTTTTGTAATATCTCTCTGCATAAAAATATGTTTCATGAATCTTCTCTTATTTTGTGCCTTCATTAAAAATTGCTTCAGAACCTTTTATGCAAATTGGTCCTTTTCATTCTCTGAATATCACAGTTGAAGGCTTTTAAAATGGAAATTTCCAAATTGTAGGTTTTCTTTTTCATCATTAGCTGTTATTATTTGCACGCTATTTTTAGTATTTAGTATTGTATCTTTTTTCCTGGTGTGTGTGTGTGTGTGTGTGTGTGTCTGTGTGTCTGTCTGTCTGTCTGTCTGTCTGTCTATCATCTATCTATCAAATATCTATCATCTATCTATCATCTCTCTTTTCTTTCTTTTCTTTTTTCTTTTCTTTTCTTTTATTGGATTTATATACCGCCCTACTCCCAAAGGACTCAGGGCGGTGAACAGCCACAGAATAAAACACATAAATACAAAAATTTAAAATAGAATAAAAACGAATTAAATAATTTGGCTGAGACAAATTTAAAATACCCAATAATTTAAAAACAAATTAAAATTTACATTTAAAAGGGGGAAAGATTTAGGCCAGGCCACCTTGATGAAATAAGTAAGTCTTGAGCACGCGACGGAAGGTGCGCAGATCCAGGATCCTCCGTATCTCCGGGGGGAGCTTGTTCCAGATTGTAGGTGCCCCCACAGAGAAGGCTTTCCCCCTAGGGGCTGCCAGTTTACATTGTTTGGCCGACGGCACCTGGAGGAGCCCCTCTCTATGGGAGCGTACTGGCCGGTGGGAGGCTATTGGTGGTAGCAGGCAGTCCCGTAGATAACCAGGTCCTAAACCATGGAGCGCTCTAAAGGTGATAACCAAAACCTTGAAGCGCACCCAGAAGACCACCGGGAGCCAGTGCAGCTCGCGCAGAAGAGGTGTTACATGGGAACGCCACGTCACTTCCATAACCACCCGCGTGGCCGCACTCTCTATATCTCTCTATATCTATCCAATTTATATGGTTTCTCATCTCAACAAGTGACTCTGGGCAGCAAACAATTAAACTAGGATGAAAACAATAACAAAGTGGGCACTATGGCAAAAAACAACTGGCATTGTTTGGCTGACAGGACCAAAGCATATCCATCCTGCACACCTGGGCTGGACAGATAGAAACAATTGGGGAGAGATAGTCTCCTGAATAACCCAGTCCTAAGCCATGAAGGGCTTTAAAGGTGCACCTGGTACCTTGAGCTGCACTTGGAAGCACACTAGCAACCAATGCAGCTCAAAGAGGAGTGGTATTACATGTGCCCAATATTGTTTCACTGTGAAGTTCAGTAGACTGAATTGGTGGCAGCACTAGTTTACTTCTCTAATCCTTAGCAGATATGAAAGATAGAGACTTGGTGGCGCAGCAGACTAAAGCACTGTTAAGTAACACCAGCTGCCTGCAATTACTGCAAGTTCAAATCTCACCAGGCTCAAGGTTGACTCAGCCTTCCATCCTTTCAAGGTAGGTAAAATGAGGACCCGGTTTGTGGGGGCAATAAGCTGACTTTGTTTTAAAAAAAAAGAACACCGCTTGGCGGGGGGGGAGGCGAAAGCCCTACTAAGAAGGTATATACAAAAGTATGAAGGCTATTGCTTAATGCATTGTAAGCCACCCTGAGTCTCCGGAAAAGGGCGGCATATAAATTGAACCAATAAATAAATAAATAAATAAATAAATAAATAAATAAATAAATAAAGCAATGATTTGGAATCCTAAGCAAACTGCTTTTAACCAATGATTTTGTGATATCATGAATTGTAGACAGTGTCTGTCTGGCTTGTCCATTCTTATCTTCTATATTTCAAGCGAAGTCCTTCCTTCCTTCCTTCCTTCCTTCCTTCCTTCCTTCCTTCCTTCCTTCCTTCCTTCCTTGTGGTTCGGGCTCATGAAATGGAAATTCTGTTTCTGATCTGTCTCACAATATATGTCAGGCTTCCATTCACACCAGAGTTAATCTCAGATCTCCAAATGCTTACTCCATTATTCAGTTATAGCCATACATGGTAGAAGATGCCCAGAGTAGGCTCTTTATATGAAATCATTTACTTATTCATCATTTGCCACTGCAAAGAAATTAAAGCCTTAGATTGCTCAGTGCTGATAAAGTAAATATTGTTTTTCATTCATTCAGTCACTTTAAATTATTTATGCCCTGATGGATGTTAGTCAGCTAAGGTTCTGTCTCATTAACTGCTTATTTGAGTTATTGTAAGCTCCTGTCATCAAATATAGTATTCAGACCTTCTTCTTCTTCTTCTTCTTCTTCTTCTTCTTCCTCCTCTTCTTCCTCTTCTTCCTCTTCTTCCTCTTCTTCCTCTTCTTCCTCTTCTTCCTCTTCTTCCTCTTCTTCTTCTTCTTCTTCTCCTTCTTCTCCTTCTTCTTCTCCTTCTTCTTCTCCTTCTTCTTCTCCTCCTCCTCCTCCTCCTCCTCCTCTTCTATTCCTCCTCCTCCTCCCTCTACTTTCCTTCAGCTAGCACTGAATAATATTTTTACTTACACCCCAAGATATTCTCTCTCATAAAGCCTAAATCTATGTGATTTCTGTCCATTTGTGACGAAATGGGGTTGAGGGGTACCCCGGACCGTGAACCAGCTCATGAGTAAACACACTGAGACTGAAATGATTCTGACAGAGGCGTCTTGTGTAAAAATATAATTTACTTTAAAACATTTAAAAAGCACTATGTCTTTAAGAAAACACATTAAAAACAAAGTCTTATCTGGGTATGTGAAGCAAGGCTATCTCCCTAGATCCCTCTCCACAATACCGAAACAGTTCACAAAAGAATAAAGCTAGCATGAAGGTAAGCAGCTTCGGCGTCAATACATCATCAAGGCCATCATGGTGGGAGCAGTACGAGCTTCACAGCTGAAAGTCACCTGAAATAAAATCAGTTCAAACAGCAAACATTGCTTGAAGCTTGTGGGAGGAAGAAGATCCAGCAACAGCAGTCCCGATGATAGCTTGCGTGCTATAAAACAGCAAAAGGCAAGCATCCGTGGGAGTCTCTCTGTAACATCTGGAGTCCTTATCTGCATTCTTCTCCCATCTGCAGCATGGCACCAAGCTTCCTGCAGGAGCTGTGCTTTTAGGCCTAGAAGACTAGGCCCAAGTAGCAAGCAAAAGGTCCTTGCTTATATAGGGAGTTAACCTGCAATTAACTAGGGCGGGGAAGGCTTGCAGGTAATTGCCAACAGCAGATGGCTTGATTAAAACCATACTGTTTGTGAGTAGGCAGATAGCCACAGCAATCCTGGAAACACTCGTGACACCATTTCATATTGTGACCTTTATGTTGCCTCTTTGAAGACATGAAATTAGAGTACTTTGCATCAAGGCAATCCTAACTCATTCTGGAAACGATGTTTTCATCATTATGCCTTTTCATAAGGATGAGATATCCAAGCCTCATATTACTCCATGTCTGTGATTAGAATTTGACAGTCTGTGACAAGACAAACAAGCCAAAGCAATTTATTTATTTGAATGTATTAGTCGGCTAACTCCAATGGACTTTTGGCAGCATATCAAATGAGTCAGACTAAAATAAACATAAAGACAGCAAAATCATATAAAACAAAACAGGGATCTTAGATAAATAGGATCATTAATTCCCAAAGGTAGGACCAAAGCTAGGTTTTGTTTATTTTATTTTATTTATTTATTAATCAAATTTGTATAGCCACCTATCTCACCAAAAGAGACTCTGGGAAGCACATAGCAATCTGATTAAAAAACTACAAATCTAAGAGTGATACATAAAAAATTAAAAATCTACATTAGAAAATAAACAGTATAAAAAGGCAAGTATATAAATCCCTAAGCAAAGAGAAAATAAAAATGGCCACCTCAACAATGGAGCCACATTTCCAGTTCCCTGGGAGCACCAGGTCTGATGACATAGCCAGGTCTTGAGGGCCTTCCAGAATGACAAAAGGGATGGGCCTAGTCATAGGGGTGGGAAGTTGAGGGAGAACGTTCCATACAGCAGGTGCCATAGCAGAAAAGACATATCTCCTGGGACTCACCAAATGTAAATCCCTAGCTGGTGGTACTCGCAGCATGCCTTCTCTGCCCAATCCAATGGGCAGGCTGAAATAACCAGGGAGAGACAGTCCCTCAGATAGCCAGTTCCCATTTCAAAGGTTTCTGGAAGTCTAAGAGAGAGGATGTCATCCTTATCATCAGAGGGATTTACTCCAGAAGGTGGGAGCTGCAATAGAGAAGGCACACTTCCTCAGTGCTGCAAAATGGCAGTGTTTAATGGAGGGTACCTTGAATACACTGGGTGGGCAAAAATGATTGGAGACAAACAACCCCTCGGATATATAGCAATGGTGGGTTTCAAATTTTTTTACTACCAGTTCTGTGGGTGTGGCTTGGTGGGTGTGGCAGGGGAAGGATACTGTAAAATCTCAATTCCCACCCCACTCCAGGGAAAGGTTACTGAAAAATCCCCATTTCCTCCTGATCAGATGGGACTCGGGAGGCAGAGAATAGATGGGGACGGGGCCAGTCAGAATTTTTGCTACCGGTTCTCCGAACTACTCAAAATTTCCACTACCAGTTCTCCAGAACTGCTCAGAACCTGCTGAAATCCATCTCTGATATATAGGTCCTCTGCCATAGTACAGGGTTTTATAGGTCATAATCAGAACCTTGAATTGCAGTGAAGCCACTTGGGTAAGGGAGTCATTTCTGAAGGCGAGAAAGAGAAGAAATAAAACTAAAGGGGGGAAAAAAAATCAAAGCACAAAACAAAATGACTTCTATTACCCCCATATTCTATCTAGATACTTTATTTCAGAGACATAAAGATGTAAAGGAGAAAACAAGAATTCTGAAACCCACAGATTCCTTAGAGATCTATCAGACTTAATAGGGTTCTGCTTTAATTTTGGAGAATACAAAAAGACAGTAAGAAAATGAAACTCATGCCAAACGGTGTGAAATATTTTAAGACTAAAAGCTGCCAGTCTGGTGAGAACTCTAAAGGCATCCAGAGGAAAAGAGGGTGTGTGAGAGTGTAACTGAATGCACACACTGGGAAAGAGAAGTTGCATCCTCCTTAGGACAAGAAAAGAATTCACCATGTTGACATGTAAGAAAGTTGATTGTGATATAAAACTTTGAACAATTGTTGTTGTTGTTGTTAGTTGCAAAGTCATGTCTGACCCATCGCAACCCCATGGACAACATTCCTCCAGGCCTTCCTGTCCTCTACTATCCTCTGGAGTCCATTTAAGCTCACGCTGACTACTTCAGTGATTCCATCCAGCCATCTTGTTCTCTGCCGTCCCCTTCTTCTTTTGCCCTCAGTCATTCCCAGCATTAGGCTCTTTTCCAGTGAGTCCTTCCTTCTCATTAGGTGGCCAAAATATTTGAGTTTCATCTTCAGGACCTGTTCTTTTAAAGAGCATTCAGGGTTGATCCAGGGGTGAAATGTAAAATCTGTTACTACCGGTTCTGTGGGCGTGGCTTGGTGGTGGGGGGGTAATGTGACTGGGTGGGCGTGGCCAACTTTTTTTTAAAAAAAACTTTTTCAAAGCATTTTTTTTTATTGCAAAAGTTTTACAATTACATTTTCACCCCTTTCCCCCCCCTCCACCCCCCCAAACTTCCCAACCTCCCTAACCCTCCCTAACCCTCCCCTCCCCCCAGACTTCCCTATAATATACTCATAACTCGTAAAAAAAAAACACACAAGAAAAAACCCCTTAATATGACACTTATGTGTAAACTTGAACCCCTCCTTCCCCTGTATAATTTTTCTTTTTACCTCATTACATTAAAATATTTCTAAAACATTATTTTCAAATAAAAGCTATTTGATACTTTCTAGTTTGATATTTGTTCTGAACATATTCTATCCATCTTTTCCATTCCCATTCATAAGTCTCTTGTGAACAATCTTTTAAATATGCTGAAATCTTCGCCATCTCTGCAAAACTGGCCATCTTCAAAGTCCATTCCTCAATAGTGGGCAAAGCTTCATTTTTCCAATATTTACCTATCAACAATCTTGCTGCTGTTATCATATACAATATCAGTTTTGTTTCACCCGATGTAAAACCCTTAACTATACCCAATAAAAACAATTGTGGAGAGAATTGAATTTTTTTCTTCAAAACATTCTGCATGACCCACCAGATTTTTATCCAAATAGCCTTAACTTTCCTACAGGTCCACCAAACATGATAATACGTAGCATCCAAACATTCACATCTCCAACATTTTGGCTGAACATTAGGGTACATACATGACAACTTTTTGGGATCTAAATGCCATCTATAAAACATTTTATAGAAATTTTCCCTCAGGTTCTGCGACTGTGTAAATTTAACATTCTGAACCCAAATATTTTCCCATGTTTCCAACATCACTGGTTCTTCAAAATTTTGTGCCCACTTAATCATACAATCTTTAACTAATTCGGTTTCTGAATCCCTTTCTAGCAAAACATTATAAAGCCTTTTGATATGCATTGGACCCTTCTCTTTTATATGTCTAACCAATTCTTCTTCGTGCAACATAATACCAGTTTTTTGATCCTCTTTCCATCTCAATTGTAATTGATTATATTGTAACCATGTTAGATTAATCCCTTCGTCCAACAGTGTCTGCAATGTCTTCAGCTGCCATCTGCCCGCATCTGTAAAAAGAACCTCTTTGTATAAAAACCCCCCGAGTGACATTATATTTGTATTCCACAAAGTATGACCAAGATCCAGCCATAGCGGTATTTTATAATCCCATTTGAGTCGGTGCTTCTTCCAAACTCTCATCAAAGAGTCTCTAAGTATATGACTTTTAAATACTTTATCAACTTTGTCATCATAAAATAAGTAAGCATGCCATCCAAATTCGAGATCAACACTTTCTGCATTCAATATTCCAGTCTTTTTCCTTCCAAACCAATCACTTGTTAAAGTTAAAGCTGCTGCATCATAATATAACTGTAGGTTTGGAAGTTTAAGACCTCCTCTTTCTGGAACATCTTGCATAATTTTCAATTTCACTCTCGGCTTTTTCTCGTTCCAGACAAACTTATTGAGTCCAGTTTGCCAAACTTTCAATTGTTTATCACTTTTAAGCACCGGAATCATTTGAAACAAAAAAAGAAATCTTGGCAAAATGTTCATCTTAACTGCTGCTATTCTTCCAAGTAGAGACGGCTGCAGTTTTTTCCAAGTCTCCATGTCTTTCTGCACCTCTCGCCACAACACCTCATAGTTGTTTTGAAACAATTTCATGTTTGAATCTGCAACCTGAACTCCTAGATATTTTACCTTAGGTACAATCTCAAAACCTGCCCTCCTTTCAAGCTCATGTTTGCGATCTTGTGTCATGTTTTTAGCTATCATTTTAGTCTTTTTTGGATTCAGTCTAAAACCTGAAACTTTACCATAGTCTTGTATAATGTCCTTCATCAGGATTATTGATTCCGTTGGTTGTGATAGGGTAACAACCAGATCATCTGCAAATGCCTTTATTCTATAATCCTCTTGCCTAATCATTATACCTTTCAAGATATTAGAGTCCCGTATTGTATTTAGCAAGACTTCTAGTGTTAGAATAAATAAAAGTGGAGACAACGGACATCCCTGTCTTGTTCCTTTTTCAATTTTAAACTCTGTTGTCAAACTTCCATTAATAATGATCTGTGCCTTTTGCTCTTGGTAAATTGCTGAAATCGCCTGTATAAATTGATCCCCAAAATCCATCTTTTTTAAAGTCTTTAGTAGAAAATTCCAATCCACTCTATCAAAGGCCTTCTCTGCATCCAAAAAGACCAGCACTGCAGGAATCTGTTTATTCTTCTCAAGATATTCCAATAAATCTATTACTTGCCTTACATTATCCTTCATGTGTCTGCCCTCGATAAATCCCACTTGATCATCATGAATCACCTTTTGGATTACTGGCATCAACCTGTTGGCTAATACTTTCGCATAGATTTTATAATCTGTATTCAAAAGAGATATTGGTCTATAGTTCTCTGGTTTTTTAGGACCAACTTGTTCTTTTGGTATCAAAGATATGTAAGCTGTTGTCCATGATGGGGGTATTTTACCCCCTTGTTGAATATTGCAAAATAAGTCTCTGAGTTGTTCCACCATTTCAGCTTGCAAAGTTTTATAATACACTGCGGTCAAACCATCCGTGCCAGGAGCTTTGGCTGTTTTTAGCTGTTTAATTGCTACTATTATCTCCTCCTCTGTTATAGGATAATTCATTCTTTCCTTTTGTTGATCAGTAATTTTTGTAACTCTTTTATCGTTTAAATATTTTTCTATAAGTCCATTCTGCACCTCCTCTTTGGCATATAGTTTAGTATAATAGTCCACAAAAGCTTCTTTAATTAATTTTTGTTGAAAAACTTCTTTCCCTCCAATATCAATACTATCAATAGTCCGTATACTTTGTTTTTTCCTCAATGTATAAGCCAACCATCTGCCCGGTTTATTAGCGTTACAAAATGTATTATGCTTCGCATATTGTAAGTTTGTTGCAACTTGTTCCGCCATAAGCATTTGAAATTGGTCTTTCAAAAGTTTTATAGCACCACTTATTCTTTCATCTGTTGGATTTTTAATAAGTAACTGTTCTTTATTCTTTATTTCTATTTCCAATTCAGATCTTTTCTTTTGTCGAAACAGTCTATGTTTAGAGTTCATGTAAATAAGTACCCCTCTCATATAAGCTTTACTTGCGTCCCACACAATTTCAATTGGGGTACCTTTATTCAAATTTATTTCAAAAAATTCTTTCAAATGCTTTTTAAGTTCTATTGTATTTTTTTCATATCTAAACAAATTCTCATTTAATCTCCAAGAACGTCTCTCAACCTTATCCATCTCAATTTCTATCCATACTGGGCTATGGTCAGTCAAAATTCTTGGAAAAATCTTTGTTCTTTTTGTCTTAACAAGTAAATCATCTGACAACAAAATGAAGTCAATCCTAGAGAAGGATCTGTGTCTGTCAGAAAAAAAAGTGTAGTCCAATTCTTTTGGATTATGTATTCTCCAAACATCTTTTAGTTCCATATCTTCTTTCATGTCGAAAAAGGTCTGCGGTAATCTGATCCTAGACTTTGCCAAACTCTTTTCATCTAATTTAGAATCAATTACTCCATTCCAGTCTCCCATAATTAAAATAGATCTGTAGTCCCATTGCAGTATTTTAGTATGTAACATCTTGTAAAAATGGTCCTGTTGTTGATTGGGAGCATAAATTCCAATCAAAAGAATTTGGCCATTTGCTGTAAGCAATTCAATTGCTACAAACCTACCATCTTCATCTGCTTCTATAACTTTAGCTGTTAACTTTTTATTTACATAAATAACCACACCATTCTTTTTTTGCGAAGTTGAAGATATAAAATGTGTTCCTAGTTTGGAGTTTATCAAATATTTTTGATCTTGAGTTGTGATATGCGTTTCTTGTAGACAAATTATATCATTATTAAATTGTTTCAAATATGTAAATAATTTCTTCCTTTTCTGTGCTGAATTCAACCCATTCACATTCCAAGATAAACACTTAAACGTCATCTTCATCTTTCTGGAGCAAAGAGCAGAATAATCGAAGGTCGTCCGAAAGCTTCGATCTTGCTCCCCCCATGGCTCCAGTCTCTTGTGCAGTACTCTTAGCTGCCTTCTTGTCTTGTCTTTCCTGTTGTTGTTGTTGCTTTTGTTTAAGTAACTTAGATTGAGCTCGAGTTATACGTTGATCCTGAACTGCGATCATCCGAACTGGGTCCAAGATTGGAGAAGATTCCAGCAAAGGCTCATCCAGAAAACCTCCTTCTGCGCCTTGCATTTCCTCTAGTTCCTGCTTAGACTGTTCTTGCTGTTCTCGTTGAGGTTGCTTCTCATCACTCTCCTTAATCTCCAAAACTGTAGATGTACGTGGGGATGGTGTTCTTTCCTTAAGAATAGTAGTATAAAAGTGCTCTGCCTTCTCCACGGTATTCAAACGATATCTTTCTCCCTTGTATCTGAAAATTATACCAACTGGGGCGTCCCACCGAAATGGTATCTGTAGATTTTGCAATTCCTTAACAAGAAAGCCAAATTCTTTTCTAGTTTTCAGCATTTTAGGAGGTAATTCTTTATAAATTCCAATTCGTGAGCCCCCCACTTGCACAGAAGTGTAAAAGGATTTTTGCAGGATGTCATTTCTTATTTCTCTATCTGTAAAATATATGACCACATCTCTGGGCAATTGTCTTTGTCTGGCCACCCAAGAATTGACTCTGTAAATTTTATCTATTTTGTGAAAAACAACATCAGGATTAACTTGTAGAATCTTGGCCAGGGCCTCAGAACAAACCTGTCTCAAATCCTGTCTTTCCTCTTCTCGAATTCCTCGAAGCCGTATGGCAAACTCCATTGCCCTGAATTGTAGCATCACAATCTCATTTTCAACTCTTTGCATTTTATTGTCAACATCAGCAATTTTATAATCATTGTCTTTCATCTTAACATTAACTTCTGATTTAAGTTCTTCAACTTTAGAATCAACTTTCATAATAAATTCTGCCAGGCCAGACGCCACTTCTGATATTTTTTTGGTCACCTTGTTTTGATTCTGTTTCACCATATCTTTAACTTCATTAATTTCCTGCATAAATTCCTGATGTGATTTTTGAAGTTTATCATCTATCTCCTGTTGAGATTTTTGAAATTTATCATCCAAAGTTTTAGAAATAAATTCTTTTAAATCTCCCACATCAAAATCTTTTTTCTGAGTCTGTATCTGTTGTGCTGGGGGAGGCTGTGCTTTATGTGTGGGAGATCCACCTCCTGTTGCCTTCCCTTCCTGCTTCTTTGAAGCCATCCTGCCACGTAGGCTAGTTTTTCTGAAGAAGGAAGTTCCTTTTCCTTTCCCTCCTCCACAGAGACTTCTAAAAAAGTCCCCCAGATTTAGTCAAATGAAACTGAAGTAAAGCAAAGTCAAATTTTAGAAAAAGGAATTTTTTCTTTAAATAGAGCAACTTTGTGGCAGCTTTGTAACTTTATAGCAAAGCAGGATGACTTCACAAATCCACTTTCACTAGCTCGTTAACTCAAATGCTGGGCGCCATATTTTTTACAAATCACTTTCACTCACTCGTTTTCTCTTTTGAATTAAAAAGTCAACAAAGTACTAATACTTGCAATTTTCAAATTTCTGGATTCAAGTTAGTATTTCCGCTGCTTATTAAAGTTGATTCCTTTCACTTTAAAAGTTTGCTGCTGCCGGCTTGTTCTGCTGAAGGCAGAATCGTCCCACGCCGCCCGGAGTCTCCGCAGGTTGGGAGGGAGCCGCGCCTGTTTTCTCCCCAGAAACAATTCCCTGGGGGGTTACAGGGGCTCAACCTGTACCCTGCTGTCTCTTCTCCTACAATCTTCAAGATTTCGGAGTTTTCGAGACGCTCCTCGTTCGCGGGGCGGCTCTACAGGCGGCGGGGCTGGCGGTCTTTAAAAAACACCGCCGTCGCCGAAGCTTGCAAACCGGAAGCATTTTCTAATGCTTTGAAAAGCCTCTCTGCCGATCAGGAACTCAGCTGGGATTGTCAGAGAGGCTTTTTAAAAAATGCCTCTCTGCCGAGAGAGGCTCTTTAAATAATGCCTCTCTGCCAATCAGGGAACTCAGCTGGGATCGTCAGAGACTTCGTGGGCCAAGAGGTTGCAGAAAAAAATGCTTTGAAAAGCCTCTGATGATCCCAGCTGAGCTGCGCCATCATCAGAGGTTTTTTTTTTTTTTTTTACTTTTAAAAGCATTTTTTGACCGGTTTGATTGCTTTGCAGTCCAAGGGACTCTCAGGAGTCTTCTCCAGCACCATAGTTCAAAGGCCTCAATTCTTTGGCACTCAGCCTTTCTTATGGTCCAACTTTCACAGGTATACATTGCAACTGGGAAAATCATACTTTGAACAATTAAAAGATAGCAAATCTATTTAGAAGCCCCAGATTGGCTTCTTTTAATGAGTTTGAGTTTCCTAGGGAGGAGCTGGAAACTGATTTCCTGAGAGCCCCAACCAGAGTGGAGACATCATATGAGTGCTGGCTTTATCAATCATAAGAAGTGTAGAGGAGCTGGGAAAAGTTACTGGCATTTTTGGATACCCAATTCTTCTGTTCTGGAGCCTCTGGATTAATAAGGGACTATATTTATTTCAAAGAACCTGTAGCAGGATTACCAAGTACAACTATGTTGCTATCAGACCAGTCAATTATACAGTATTTGATGGATCTAAAGAAGAAAGACAAAACCAGGAGCCATCTCAGATAACAAATACCGGTAACAGATTAACAGAGTTGGAAGGGACCTTGCAGGTCATCTAGCCTCATCAAGTTGTAAACAGTTCCCCATCCAAAACTGATACAACTGCTACCTGCCCTTGCAAAATTTCTGTATCTTCCTTAAAGCTACCTTCAAGGAAATATTGCAAAGATGGAGTGTAGAATTTTGTTTGATTCTAGTTCATTCCATTCACACTGCCAGGTGGATTAAAGAAGGATAACTGGATCTGGATTTCAAAAGAAACGCAAGATGGCCTAACTAGTGAATGTACACACAGGGAGGGGGATATAAAAATGCCTGTACATTTGACCTTCAATTGATATATTTCAGATTATCTTCATCAAACCAAAGCAATCCTACTACTGTTTGGGACATAAAACTCAATACTACAAGTTTATCGGGGGATGATTTCAGCTTTTATTTCTTGCTAAAGGGCATAATGTACAGAAAATTGTGTGGAAGAAACATTCCTTCTTATCATAGGAAGGAAGTTTCCTGCTGCATAGGATTGTTAGTTTCTTTCCCTTTCTTTGCTTAAATAGTGAAACCTAACATTGTTTCCATTTATTTTACTGTAGAACTTTCCATCTAGCACTTGATGCCCAACAATTTCCTTTTTCCAACCTCACCACTCTGTAAAAGACATGTTTTTCATCCACTAGAAGAGCAACGTGAATCATGATTTGGTGAAAGAGTCACAGATTTTTATTAGGTATCACCAATTTATTTTATTAAAATTGTAAAGACACTATAATGAACAATCATAAATGGAAAGAGCTTCTCATGCAATTTGGGGAGCTGATAGCCACCAGCATCTCTTGAGGGCAATTTTGCTCTGGTTCTAGGAACTGAGCTGAATGTATCCTAGATTGTTTCATATCATTGCATTCCTATCTTGAAGAAAGGAAGGAAGGAAGGAAGGAAGGAAGGAAGGAAGGAAGGAAGGAAGGAAGGAAGAAAGAAAGAAAGAAAGAAAGAAAGAAAGAAAGAAAGAAAGAAAGAAAGAAAGAAAGAGGGAAGGGAAGGGAAGGGAAGGGAAGAGAAGAGAAGAGAAGAGAAGAGAAGAGAAGAGAAGAGAAGAGAAGAGAAGAGAAGAGAAGAGAAGAGAAGAGAAGAGAAGAGAAGAGACCCTGGTCCAGGGTATTGCCAAAGTCCAGTGGTGGCTTCTGCTCCCTCTCCACAAATCTGTTGTCAGTGAAATGTCAACATGCATAATGATTCTCACCTTCAAGCATCCCAGGGTCCTTAGCAAATAAATAACTAATCTGCCCAGGTTGCCCACCATAGTGTTGTGAAATCAGTCTAGATGTGATTACTCTCATCTCAGAATCCAAGGTTCAGTTCAAAGATCAATGCAGTTTCCTAAGATATAAAACATTGTGGCTAAATATTTGAAGCAGATAGTAGTTCAGATACAGCTACAAACAATTGCACAAAATAAAATAGTTGTGTAACAGTTATAATGATCTATCCTTTTCGCATGAACTCTAGGCATTCAGGCACAAACATACATCCAGGTTAGCTCATATCAATTGTAATTCAAAATGCTCTAAACTGTGATCGGTAAAAATAATAATAACAATAATCAAACCCAATCCTGCCTCTGAATGCCCATTGACTCCATGCTACTTGATAAGCAACTCACTGATATCCCATGGCAAGGAATTGTCCAAGATAAAGACTTAAATGGAGATAACCAGAGATTTAAATGAAAAAATACAGTAATAATGATTGAATAGACAATGAAGTAAAAGAAGAAATCTGATGATAGGAAGGAAGGAAGGAAGGAAGGAAGGAAGGAAGGAAGGAGGGAGGGAGGGAGGGAGGGAGGGAGGGAGGGAAGGAGGGAAGGAAGGGGGAGGGAGGAGGGAAGGAAGGAAGGAAGGAAGGAAGGAAGGAAGGAAGGAAGGAAGGGGGAGGGAGGGAAGGAAGGAGGGAGGGAGGGAAGGAGGGAAGGGAGAGGGAGAGAGGGAGGGAGGGAAGGAAGGAAGGAAGGAAGGAAGGAAGGAAGGAAGGAAGGAGAGAAGGAAGGAAGGAAGGAAGGAAGGAAGGAAGGAAGGAAGGAAGGGAGGGAGGGGGAGGGAGGGAAGGAAGGAGGGAGGGAGGGAGGGAGGGAAGGAGGGAAGGGGGAGGGAGGGAAGGAAGGAGGGAGGGAGGGAGGGAAGGAGGGAAGGGGGAGGGAGGGAGGGAAGGAAGGAAGGAAGGAAGGAAGGAAGGAAGGAAGGAAGGAAGGAAGGAAGGAAGGAAGGAAAGACTTCGCTTTACATATAGAAGATAAGAATGGACCAGCCAGATTGACACTGTCTACAATTCATGATATCACAAAATCATTCCCCTTCCTCACATACAAAGTTTAATTGCCACAAATAGTCATTAAACTTTAAAAAAAATCTACACAATGGTATTATTGGCTACTTTAGACAAGAAGTTTTCCTTCAAGGCAGCTGGAACAATTTTCTTGAAAGCACTTTTTCCTTGAATTTTCCTTCTGATATTTTAAAAAGTGTTCCTTTTAGAAAGTTAAAGCACTGGTGCGAAATATTGTTTCCCTAGATGTGTGGGGTTAGTGAGTTGAAAGCTCTTCGCAACTGAAATAACAAGGATTTTTTTTTACTAGTACCTAGAGTCAATATCAGAAAATGTGATGCATTTCAAGGAGTGACAAAACAGGAACCAGGTGTCAGACCCACTGATGAGGTCGGTGTCAGAGTCAAGGGAGTCACTGCAGCCTGAGCTTGGCCTACCTAGAACAGAAAGCTTTCTTGATCTTATTATGCAGAAGAAGAATATGGGTAGACTGCCTGGTGGGAAAACCAGGAAAGGTTTTCAAGGTGCACAGGTGATAGCAAAGAGAAGTAACACGGCAAGCTTGTTTTCAACTGTTTGATCATCTTGCCTTAACAATCTGCTCTCTCAAAGTTGAGTTGTCTTTAGTTCAGTGTTTCCCAAACTTGGGAACTTCAAGATGTATGGACTTCAACTCCCAAAATCCCACAGCCAGCCATGCTGGATGGGGAATTCTGGGAGTTGAAGTCCACACTTCTTAAAGTTCCCAAGTTTGGGAAACACTGCTTTAGTTAAAAAAAAAAAAATCACAGCCCTTCTTATCTGTACTGTGCAATCTCACTAGAACTTCTACAAAGGCTGGCTATTCAGAAACTGAGTATGACTAAGAGTTTCTGTTTTCTGCTAAAGACCCTACTTCATCACAACCATTGAAGATAGTATCAGCCTAATAGTCTCATTATACAGGTCAAAAGTTTATTGGCTTCTAAACTCTTCAGTAAGTTAATGTCCCTTCCTGCCCTTTAACATACATTGCTTTTCTGCTAGCTACCTCTATTCTACCCTTTATGGGGGGAATGATATTTTGGAAGAGTTACTCATATTCATTTATTTTAAAAAAAAATAATTATCATTTAGCTAGCTGTTTTTAGTCAAAACATTATTAAATTGCATTCATATAATGAGTGAACAGGAGCGAATTTCAGAGATCTACAAAATGGGAGCTTAAGAACCAACTAGTTCTATAATACAACATCATTATCATAAGAAATGGAGTGCCTTTGGAGAAGGATAATCACATGGAACACTTCTTGGCCTGCTTTTTTAGGATTCTGTGCCAATCTCTTATACAAATGTTTGGCAAAACATTTATTTAGAAACCACTGGCAATGACATTTATTTTTACTTCTCATTGGAGCCTTACTCTATTCCAACTGGTATAATTTCTATGTACCTTAAGTAATGCCATACTTGGCAATTTCACCTTCTACTAGGCCTCTGATCAATGTAAAGTGTATTGAACATTTGGGAGGAAATGATGTAGAACTATATCATACTAAAGTATTTTATGGAGGTAGTTAGATCAGGTTCTAGCTAAATGGTTTTTTTCCATCAAATAATGGTTTGTAAGGCATTCTAAAGACGTGTGCAAAGCAGAAATAAACATTAACTGTACAGTACTTGTAGTTTTTTTTTTTTACTAAGTTGAAGTTTTATGAACAGTTGTGATCCAGTGTTTTTATTTCATGAAGTGATGAATATGGATTTGTATCTGTCTGCAGGGTCAAACCCAAATTCATTCAAGCATTTTGTGTTCCATCAAAGGCTTTCATCATAAAAAAAAGGAAAACCCATAAAAAGCATATTTCTTTCCCTAACGTATGCATCATATGTTCATTTTGTATTCAGGCCTCCAAGTATACCCACTGGTGTTTGCAGCATCTTCAAATATTTATTTAAAGAGGATGAGCCAAGGAATACTTTAATACAGATTTTTTTGTTGAATGTCTGGATTACAGAGATATTTGCTTCACAGTGCATTCTTTTTGTGAGTGCCATCTCACAAAAGTGAGTGTGAGTGCCATCTCATTTCATTTGACAGGTTTCATCATCATGCTTTATCAGTACCATTATTTTTATTTTCCAGATTTGCTGGGAGTATTGAGGCAAAGGGTGCCCACCAATAGAACAGATGAAAGTATTAACAATCTGTTTGATTGGTAATATCTCTAGAACCTTTTGTATACATAATTCTCCAAAGGATCCTGTAAATTTTTCTCATTTTTATTTGTAGATACATTTACAGGCACATCTTAAATCCTCTCAGGTATTGTGGTCCACCAGCAATCTGCAGAGCTGGTAGCAGAGTTGGACAGTGAGGAAGCTGGGGAGGAACATGGGCCAGTCCTGGAGTCTGGGGAAGGCTTGGACGAGGGCTCTGCGTTGGAGGCAGAGATGGGGCCAAGGCCATCTGGGAGTTATGTGCATACTCCAGAGCCTCCAGAGTCGGACATCACAGAGGCAGAGGAACAGGGGGAGCCTGTTCCTAGTGTGCGCATGTGCAGAACTGCAGAAGGCAAGAACAATTAAACTGTTAACTGTTCCCTTTGTTTAAACAGTTAAACAAAACAGACAACTCGGGAGTAAGGCTTGGAGATGATTCCATAAAGGAAGAGCAAAGGCACATGGGCCTTTGCAGGAATCAACATTGTGGATGGTGTCGGTTTGTACTTTGAAGCTCTGTTTTTGACTCTGTGTTTCCATGTGACCTTGCCAAGATAATTGCCAATTAGGTCTTTGGCAGCGTGTCAAAGATGATAAAGGTAGGTGTTTACCAGCCTTATCCGAAGGACTGTGGCAGACATATGTTGGACTATTTATAAACTGGTGATTCAGCATGTGCTGTGAATGAATGGAATTCACAGCCATTAAAATAAAAAAAAAAGGTTTTTGGGACTAATTGTGTGCTTTTTACTATATGAGGAAGCCTAGGTCAGAACATCAGGCACATGGAAAAAATCTGGAATACCCTTTGGAATCTCCGAACTGTGTTACTTTCTACAGCAGCTTGCAAATGATGGGACTACTGCTGCACATTTTCTTAGGTAATAAGCAGTCGATACACAAGATTTTTTTTTTAGAAAGAAAAAACATTGGGGAAGCAGAAATTCTGAATTCTCCTCTGTGACCCCCTAGGCTCTAAGACACGGGTGTCAAACTCGCAGCCCATGGGCCAGATGCATCATGCACTGGCCATGCCCACCCCTGGTTTAGCAAAGGGGAAAAAAGTCATGATACGTCACATGACGACAACGTGACGCTGTGAGTTTGACACCCTTGCTCTATGACATTACTCTCTTTTTTTTCTTTTATAATTATTTGTGGTGCAAAGAACAAACTATTTATTAAAACCTAGGAAAATATTAGGACTTAGGGAGTCCTTGATGTCTTGGTCCTGTTCAAAATATTAGAATTTAACTGAAAAGGTTATAATTCACTGGTAACTTGGGACACATGGGCTTCTAGATGGCATATCACAGCAAAGCATCAGCATTCAGAGGGCATTGGCTGATAATGAGTATCCATCTGGACGGAGAAGCTACATCCAGGTGATTATTAATTGCTATAAAATACCTTTAATCTTTCCGTCATTATTGCTTAATCAACACACACAAGATTTATGGCAGAAAGCCAGCCTCGTTGCATAAAAATAACGGGCAATGGGAGGATTCACCATGGGAGGATTAGTATAATACAGAGCTTTTGACAGGTGGTATAATTTACCATGGGTATTTCCAGTGATTGCTATAGAAAGCTATGATTCTTGGTAGAGAAGTCGGCCTTTGGCAGGAGACAGAGATCTAAGGCACATCAAAGCAAAACCACATTTCCCCCAGTGGCCCATGCCGTACATTTATAATTTAGAAAATGGATCATTCATTGAGTACTTCTGACGTGGCACTGATTCTACTTCATTAGCTTTCCATATGAAGAGTGGCAGACTATTTCCTAATTGTCATTTCCATCATGTTTAGTTAACATTTTTCCACTGTCCTCTGAATGAACAAAAGGATTCTCAGCCAAGCAAGTCTTTTTGTTGTGTTTTAGCCACGCTACCATCCCACAGAGTGGCTTGGTGCTTTCACTTGATTGCAGATCAGATAATTATTGCCGGCTAGCGGGCCTGTGGGGGAGGGTCTTCTCTGTGGCTGCCCCAGGTCTCTGGAACCAGTTACCTTCTGAGGTCCGGACCATCCCCACCCTATTGGCGTTCCGAAAAGCGGTGAAGACCTGGCTTTTCCGGCAGGCCTGGGGCTGTTGATCTCCCTCTTGTGATCTGGCGAGATCCAGCCATGAATGGTGTGAATGAGTTTTTAATGTTTTTAATGTTCTTTAATTTTTAAATGTTTTTTATAATGATTTTTTAAAATGTATTGTGAGCCGCCCTCAGTATTCGGAGAGGGGCGGCATATAAATTGAATTAATTAAATTAAATTAAATTAAATTATTAAGCTCTCTGGAGCAATGCAACCATGGCATGAAAATAAGCACCACTGATTCTGTGGTAAGGAAGGCTTCAGATTAGTAGCAAATGGCAGGCAAAGTCATTGTTTCCTTGCTTTTCTTATCTAGCCCTTGTCTCACACGCTGAAAAAGTATTTGATTAACTATTTAGTGGTGTCTCCTTAAATGTTAAAGATACATTCATGTTGCTTAATATGCTAATGGTAGTTCTCTGCACATTGCTTTGAGCTTGCTCAGAAGAATAGCACCTACAATTAATATATCAAAGCAAAGATTTAAGGACACATGATTAATTCTGAATGTTAAAATATTCTGCAGCAAGCTGAAAAAAAAGGGACCTCCAGTCATACAAGGTGTTTTCTACCACATCCCATTTTCAGAAGCTGGGCATGAAAGGCTGCTTTGAAAATGTCCTGAGAGGACAGTACATAAATGGCTTATGTCAATTAAGACCTATAATTCTCCATCCTGTGCATATGATCTATTTTTCCAGGTATTAAGCAAAGAGCTACTTTGACTGAGTGCAGAAGTAAGAAACCAAAGTTCCTTTACAATGTCAGATGCAATCCTTAATTTTCTTTTTTTGTACATGTTGACATGTCCTGTCCTCTTTTACACTGCCAAATTTCATTAACAGATTACCAAACTTTTGATATTTTTCCCATTATTCGTTGATGAGCAGCAAAAAAACATAAAATACTTTAAGATTTGAGACACACTTAGCATGGGTACACTTGCAAAACCAACCCAATTAAAATAACCTCTAAATGTTCAACCTTCATTCTAACTATGAACATATAGTTGACTTAGCCTTCCATCCTTTCGAGGTAGGTAAAATGAGGACCCGGTTTGTGGGGGCAATAAGATGACTTTGTATAAAATAGAACACCACTTAGGGGGGCCCAAAAAGCCCTACTAAGCAGGTATATACAAAAGTATGAAGGCTATTGCTTAATGCATTGTAAGCCACCCTGAGTCTCTGGAGAAGGGCGGCATATAAATCGAACCAATAAATAAATATTAGGATTTGAAAGGATTTTGAAACCCATCTAAGACGATTCTTGGCTATATGATCTGCACTGCAACAAGAAAATGTAGCATAACATTTTGGGATTATAAATGTGCATTCGAATGCTGAAGTAGACAGGCTATCATCATCATCTTCTTTAACATCATCATTATCATCGTCATCATTCTGGCCATTGTCTATCCACTGCAGGATGAAATCCTCTTCTGCAAGTTTCCAACCTATAAGGACTTGAGCTTCCTTTTGCCAATTGGTCCCGCAATACTTGCTGATGTCTTCATTCCATCTTGTTTTAGGTCTCTTTTGTGGATGCTTTTTATCAAGTGGAATCCATTCTATGACTGCCTTAGTCCACCTGCCATCAGTTCTTCTTGCTATGTGACCAGCCTATTTCCATTTCAATTCTTTTTCTCTCTTGATGATATTGTATATTTTTGTTTGTCCTCTAATCCATGTGCAGATCTTTCTATCTTACATTTGCAGATATAGGCTATACGTTTTCTATAAACAAACACATAAATGTATTCCTGACTTATAATAAAAGTAAAGGCTCCCTCAAACTGAGCTTTGGGGAAATGTCCATGAAAGCTTTAGCGTTGCTTGTTTATTTTTTGTTTTTTTAAAATGAGATGGATATAGTTTTAACTTTGCTGGGTTTTCTAAGTGGCCTCCCATTCTGTAACATACCAGATTCAGCTCTGATTAACTTTTTCGGATCAGGCAAAGTTGAGCAGGTGTTGTCACCTGCTGAGATTAGCTAAAAGACTTCCAGAAAACTGAAGAGCCACCACCTCTAGACTCTGTCCACATCACCTTGTTGTTAAGAAGCTATCCCCTCCTGGAAATAAGCAAAGAAACTAATAGTAATTCTAATCTGGAAAAAAGAACAACAACCTTTTTAGGTGGTTCTGTATGCCTCTCTATGTAGGTCAATATTCAGTATAATAGGCCAGGGGATCTAAAAGGGTAAGGGTAAGGAATTAAGGACAAAAATGCTTGTTTGTTCCAAGGAAACAACGTTGCATTTGTAACATATGGGCAGGGCTGCCCTCTGTTAAGAGTTATTTTCATTGAATTATTTTCTTTGAGCACCTCTCCACCCCTATCCCATTATCCTCTCCAAGCTACACAGGAGCATGCCAACTGGCTGCTAAATTGTGCAGGTATGTCAAGAGTGAGCAGAAAATGAGAAAAATAACATTTCCTGGGTTTTTGCACACCATGAGAAACCTCTAAATCAAAAGGCTGCGTACAAAGCAGGGTGGGTTTTAATCACCCTGGCCCTGCTGTGATTTCTAGATTTTCTTCCCTCTCTAAATCAAAAGTAGCTGATGGAAGTATTAATGCCACCGGCAATTGTTAAACTTTCTGTACCCTTGCATACAGTCCTGGCATAAATCCAGTTCTTCTCCCCGGAAGGGGAAAAGAAGAGTGCCAAAATGCCACTACCTTTCAGAAACAGAAAATGATATGCCAAAAGTAGAGGAAAGCTAAGCAATGGTGGGGAAGCTTCAAGTATTAACCGGATCAAGTTTTTGCACTGAATATACTCTCTCTATCACTCCAGAAGAAAACCTTCATCCAGTAGATAGCAAATACTGTATTCTGGCAACAAAGACCTTACACTGCCTGAGCATGTTAGCATCAGTAAGAGATTCAGGGTGACATTATCAATAATGCAGGGGTGAAATCCTCCTGGTTCAGACTGAATTGGGTGATCTGGTAGCGATTGTGGCAGGTGATTCAGATAACCGATAGCAATGGCGACGTGAGGCTTCCCCCTCCTGCCCGGTTGTTGTTACTTCCTGGTTTTAACCAGGAAATAATGTGTTTTTTTCCCTCTGCGCATGCACAGAAGGTTTTGCACATGCGCAGAGGGTCTGCACTCGCATTTGAGACACACATGCTTGCACTTCCGAACCGGTAAGGAAGGTAAGTAGATTTCACCCCTGCAATAATGCCCACTAATAAAAATAAATATTGTTACAAAACAATATTTATTTTAAATTCTTCTTCTTCTGTATGTAGATCAAATTTTAAACTGCCAGAATGAAGCCACCTTCTTGGCTTTGTCGTTGGTGAAAAGTTAGCCACTATCGGTAAATGTTTCTGGTACTAGCTGACATACCAGCTGATTTTTCAGGCTCTGCTTCTATCCACATTCACACAATATGTTGTTACCTGCTAAGAGCCTCCACTTGAGCACATTGGTTTTACACTTGGGCACCCCAGCATCAGTATTTCATAAATACTATACTTCATAACATATTACATGAATATCCAATTCTAGTATATCATTGTCTACCAAAAATAGTGTTAAGAATATAAACAAGATTATAATTAAAGGCTCAAAGTGCATGCAATAGAAATACAATTAAATGTCCACTCATTTAAAAAAAAGGGAGTGAGAGATGGCAAATATTAGTTAAAATGTCCTTTATTTATTTATTTATTTTATTTATTTATTTATTTTATAAAATTTGTATGCCGCCCTATCTCCAAGGTCTCAGGGCGACTCACAATGACAATCGACCAAGTGACTGTTAAAAGCAACAAATATACACAAAAAAATAAAAAAGTTTTTTTAAAAAATTTAAAATATACTAGCCCATCAGTCCAGGCCAGGGGACATAAATAGCCAGGTTTTCAATTCACGGCGGAAGGTGCAAAGGTCAGGGGCCAACTGGAGCCCCAAGGGAAGTTGATTCCAAAGGGTGGGGGTGCTCACAGAGAAGGCTCTACCCCTGGGGGTCGCCAGCCAACATTGTCTAGCCGACGGCACCCTGAGTAGGCCCTCTCTGTGAGAGCGCACCGGGAGATGGGAAGTTGACTCTGGTTGCAGGTGGTCCGACAAATAGCCTGGGCCTAAACCATGAAGGGTGACCTTAATGACCTCTTTTAGCAAAGAGGTCATTAAAATCATATTTCTTAAAGATGATTTGAATAAAAATGATTTTGCCTGCTAGTTAAAATGGTCCTAGGATAACTTATTGTGGCAAAGTATTCCACTCAGCAGTCAACCTTTGCATTTCCACCAAACATTCCTCCAGTGCTGGTGGTCCAAAGAAGATTCTCTCCCAAAGATGGTCAGGAATTGATTTGGGATGAGTCAACAAAATTCTGATAATACCGTGCTATACATTATCAGCCCAGTCCAGTCTTAGAATGCTATGGAAGTGCCTGGAGGATGTGGGGAATTGGATGGGAAGAAATATGCCGAAACTGAATCGCAACAATATGTAGGGATTATTTGTCCATCAACTATCTAACTCCTACTTGCCTCTAGTTGATATTCTGGACAATGTTGCATTCCTCCTGAAGGAAGCAGGTCTGTAAGTTGTAGGTTACCACCAATTCACAGGCTATGACTGGATGGACTTTGCCCAGCTAAGCTGGAGCACTAGTTGCCACACCAGCAAGATTAGGAGCAAACAAACAATGCTCTATGCCCTAATCACTTCTAGGATGGACTACAGCCTACACGTGACTGCCTTTGGAGGTCGCTTAGAAGCTGAAATTGATTCAGAATGCAGAGATTCATTTCCTGGTAAGTAGAACTGCTAGGTCAGTGATGGCTAACCCTTTTGCTGTCACATGCCAAAAGCAGAGGAGCGCAGGGGGGTTGTACGCGTGTGTGCCCACACCCATAATGCAGTCCCCCCCCACATACCATGCCCCCGCGCATGCGTGCATGATCCCCCATGCTTTCCCATGCATGCATGTGTGAACCCCCTGCGCTCCCCCACCCCCGCACATGTGCATGCTCCCCCTGCGCTCCCCCCTCCTACTGCACATGTGTACACAACCTCCCCCACAACCCATTTTGGGCCTGGCAAGCCTCCCTGAAGCCTCCTAGGACCAAAAATGGGCTGTGGGGGTGGGGCACCGCACCCCCCATTCTCCCCCACACCCCGCACAAGCATATATGACCCTCCCATGCTCCCCCCGTTCCCCTGCGCATGCATGCGCGCCCTCCCCGCTGCCCATTTTCGGCCTGGCAAGCCTCCCTGAAGCCTCCTGGGGCCAAAAACGGGACGCAGGTGGTACGGTGCACCGCCCCTCCATTGCCCGCTTTGGCATGGGGGGTGCACCGCTCCCTCCAAACCCTGTACATGCAAGCAAGACCCCCTCCCACCCCTGCACATGCACATGCACAAGATCCCTCACACATGTGCACATGTTGCCCACGTGCGCCCACCCCACACCAGAGATCCAAAAATCAGCTGGCAGCACATGTGCATGCGCAATGGAGCAGAGAGGGCTCCATGTGCCACCTGTAGCACGCATGCAATAGGTTTGCCATCATGGTGCTAGGCTATTATAACAAAGGTGTTTCAAGCACTGTGTTGGTTGCCAGAACTCCAACATTATATATTACATTACATTATACATTTATTTCCTACAGAGGTAGGTTTCACATAATTTTACCACCGGTTCGCCGCACACCGAAAATGTGAGCATGCGCAGCTTCTGCACATGCACTTTGCTGGCACGCAGAGCTTGCACAAATGCACACAGCTTAGAAAACGTGGCTTAATAGGACAGCATAGTGCCAAGCCACAGGTCGCCACTACCATACCACCACTGATTTCCTCCCATTTTTCTGCTTCTTCTACTTCTTCAACTAAGTCTTCCTGAATAAATAGCTTGACTATACATTATATGATATGTTACGCATGCAGCACATTATTTTCCTCAACATACATATTTGTTGTTCGTAAAATTTCACAAGATTCAGGAAAGTGTGAATCTTATGCTTCAGTCTGGGCACTCTGAATAAGGAACTGCCTTAAAGTATAATCTGTAGAAATTTCTTCCTCATTTTTAAAGATACTACAAATATGCTGAGGACTGCAGCTATAACAAATTTTCTTGATTATAAGACCTCTAAATAAATAACCATCATTATTTATTAATTTTCAGCTAGGACTGAAGGGTGGGAAAAGAGGAAGTACCTACAGACCCTGGATAGTACAGATCTCCTTTGGATCGTCTATCATTATATACATTGCCTACAATCACATTTGCACTTAGCTTCTCTCTTTAGCTATTTAGTTCCAAGCTAATATTATACCATTTTAATGGCATCTTTGGGTTGCATCAGTCCCCATTTACACCAAATCTCCCATTTTCTGGAGGTTGTTTCTTTGTCTACTTTTGCCTTTCTTGAATTGGGAAGATGCTCCTATTTATCATTTAGTTAGTTGTAACTGAACATAGCGACAAGCAATTTCTTTTTGCCAAGGCAACATGAAGATTCCCAGCACCAGCCGTTTTAAAGTTAAGTGTTGATAATAATAATGAAGATAACAATAGTAATAATTGTGACAGTCATCTGGTAATGATGAAGAAGATAATAATAGTACAGATGAAAGAAGCATGAGTTATATGAATGATAATGATCCGATGATGGTGATAATGAGGATAATAACAATGATAAGTGGACCTGTGCATTTTTTTTATTCAAGCTACATCCATTTGGAATGTAGCCTTTGGCACAATTATGAACACTGAATGCGGTCCCCACCCGGAAAATGATTTCTCTCCCAGACAAATTGGTCTGTCTATCTAAGATTGGGCATGCTTATAGATATGAGGAGATCATTATATTTCACATTATGTGTTTTAAGTATTAGCTGTGGTCTTACCCAATTTGCTTTGATATGAACAGCCTGTGTGTTTGTGTGGGTTTGTGTGTATGTGTATGTGTGTGTGTGTGTGTGTATCCGGAACAGAGAGACACAGTTATTTTTTATGGTTTCTGCCTAAAAGCTTTTTCTGTCACTTGCCCTCACACTTTTACCTCTGAAACCTAGAATATTAATTTGCAATACGATTTTAAGTACATTAACTCAGTATCCACTGGACAGAGACACAAATGTTAAAATAACACAAAAGCTTTTGGAAATAAAGAAAATAAGTCCCTGTTTCAGACATGGGTGAAGGATTTGTACCTTGGAGACTCCAAATGGATCTCACTCCAGAGACTTTTGCAGAATCAAGACTGCTGTAGACTAAGACTTACAAAAGGGCACAGTTCTGTTTAGTGGGCAGCCCTAACTCTGCTGGGAAAGATTCTGACCGGCTGAAGGTTGACTGACCCTTCCCTCCTTCCAAGGTCAGTAAAATGAGGACCCAGATTGTTGGGGGCAATATGCTGACACTATAAACTGCTTAGAGAGGGCTGTAAAGCACTATGAAGTGGTATATAAGTCTAAGTGCTAGAGCTAGTGCTAGGGATGATGGCAGATATGATTTTGGAGTGTGGAGTTCAACCATTGTTGGTATTTAGCCCATCACTTCACTCTCTTACTGGCACAGAGTTCATCTCTTGATTCCAGAATAAGACCTGGGGCCTGTAATATTCTCTATTAATAGTTATGATTGCAACCAATGATTATGATTGCAACCAAAGCTATTTTGGACAGAACTAGACTGTTGAAATATGTGCTATGATTCCTGCAGTTTCCTTGTTGTTCCATGTTTATTGGCTGCTGTGGGAGGAAGAAGAAATATTGTACTGCTGTCATGTAATACATGTTTGCAGTGGCATATTATGGAAGGAATATTTAGCTTGTGTTTATCTTTCTCATCTTTGTCGCCATGTCTATTTTTTTGTCAATATGAACTCTTAAAGAGACAATGCTTCCTTTCTGCAAAAGCTCTAATTTGCTATGACCTCATTAGACAGTGACCTAAAAACCAGAGAACTATATCAATATCGCCTCAGTCTTGTATCGTTCAATTCTAAAATAAGTCTCTCAAAGTTCAGCTGCACCAGCTTCTTGGTAAATTGCAGGATATATTTTTTATAACTTAGCTAACTGTAAATATTTGAGAGGCAGAGCAAACAAATTATTTTCTCAATATATATTTATGAATATATTAGACATGGAACACCTTGTTGCCCAGAGCTTCTTAATTCCCAACATCATATGGACCCATAATAAATAAATAAACCTGACATGTCTCCTGTAACAAAAGTAATAAAAGGAACAAGCAGGGCTGAGACCAAAGAGCACATGAAATGTGTGATACATAATTTAGTAGAAGAGTAGTACAGTACACAATTCTATCACTTGTCTGCCTGTAAATATCTGCAGCTGGAAGTCATTAAACATGACTCATGATATACCTCCAAATACATTTCAGAATTACAGGAATTTATCATACAGTCTGAAAGGTATTATCTTTCTCTTAGGCAATAATTTTATCCGTCCCCTTCAATTGTTTCCATGATCCAAATAAGGAGGAGTGAATTGAGTAAATATTACTTTCTGTGAGCAACTATGTTCAGAGGATGGAGAAAGTCATATTTTGGAAATGCTTCAATTTTTCATCTATTGGTAACCAAGCATAGCACTACTGAAAGCCCTTACTGCTCACAAACCTATTTCCAGTGGTTTTCTGTTTGGGCAACTTTCTATTGATGAGAAATGAATAGAGACCTTCTTTGCCAAAAAATTCAGGTCTGTAAATTCAGCCTCTGCAGCTCTAATACCCATAGATAAATGACATTCACCATTTGAATTTCCATTTCCTTTTTCCTTTCTGATGCCTGGGTTGCTCTTTCTCTCTGATTTTGCTAATCGCACTTCTTGAGGTTTTATAGCCAACATTATTCATTTTATTTTCTTTTTCTTCTCCCCCCCCCCCTTATTTTAATTTTCCATTGTCTTTTGTTTGTTTGAACTCCATTATGTAAACTGACTAGAGTTTACAGTGGTTGAAGTAGCATAAATGTTGACTGGTAACTCCATAAATAAACATGAATGATGAGCATGGAAGTCTACATATTATAAGAGACATGCAGAAAAATAGAAATTAGTTGGAGTACATGAGACTAAACCAAAAAAAACTTTTCAGAGGTACCAAGAGTAAACGATTACTTCACAAATACAAGACTGACTATTAAATTAGCTTTATTATTGTTGCTTTTGGTAGAGTTCTCAACAAGGCAATTAACAATTAATTGTTTAAGACTACCAGAATTGGTTTGCAAAATAATTATGTTTTTTTTCCTTCATCTCTTTGGTGCCATCTAATGGTTGTTTTGTTTTTTGGCAGCCGCAATATGTTAGCCTTACATTATTATCTTTGCTATAAATCAACAATTATAACTCCACTTGTTACTTGAAAAAGCACTTTTGGTATTGGACTAAAATCCACACATGGCTGGAAAAAATGACAAAAAACACATTGACTTTAAACCAGAGATAGTTTTATTAGAGATCTTACCAGAAATATACAATAAAGAATTGAGATATTTAATTATGAATGTTTTAACGGCAGCTAGAATTGTATTTGCTAAAAACTGGAAAGGAGAGAAGATACCTACGGATGACAATGTTATTAAGAAAATTTTGGAGTTTGCTGAAATGAGTAAATTGACATTTGAAATTAGGGAACAAGAAGATAAACAATATTATTTGATATGGGATTTATTTTATCAATGATTAGATAAGAAAGCATGGAAATGAAATATGAAACATGAAATGGATAAAATAATAAAATGTATAAAGAGGGGTTTATTTCCCTTACGGAGGATAAGCTATTGTCAAATAATTGGTAAATGAGAATAATAATGTAATAAACTGTTAAATAAGATAATGTTGGATAGAGAATTAAGTACAAAAGATTTGTAACCGATCAATACACTTTCTGTAATTGTAATGGATGATAATTGTTTTATGTTTTAAGTTTTATTTAAAAATAAAAAAAAATTCAAAAAAAATATGTTAGCCTTACATTATTATCTTTGCTATAAATCAATAATTATAACTCCATCTGTTACTTGAAAAAGCACTTTTGGAACCTGTTATTAAAATAGTTAAATCTAAAGCTGGGTATAAAAACCAAGAACATGATGGCCATCCAAAAGTAGAAATTATATTCCACCACTTCAGCTTTGACAGTAATATTGGTTTATGGCATTTATGTCAGATTATTCATGAACTGGCAGAGACATGGTAACAAGGTCAGCCAATGAATAGGCATAGCAACTAAGTTAGCCAATTGGGAGTTGAGGCAGACTGGAGCCAGGGCGTGTCTTAGTCTGCAGCTTCTGAGTCTGTGCAGAGAATTGAAACTGAAACTAAGCGGTCTGTGCATGCTGTCTGCTCTGCTGAAATGAAACTAACTGTGCTCTCCTGCCTTGTGTTGTAACTGCTACTACATTGAAGAAGAATCAACTATTGGTACTGTAAATACTTCATCTGTTATTATGTATATAAAGAAATTAATGAATCTAGCTGAATCAGTTATCTCTGTGTGCTTCTGGATTTGATTTTTGCAAGAAACTCTGACAATTTATATAAGCAATTGTAGTCTTTCCAGTGAAGAAATAATCCAAAAAACCTGCAAAACTATGATGAACAATGGCTTGAAAAAAACAGATGTCTTCAAATATTACATATTAGAATATGAAAAAGGGAAAAATAGAAAATATCATTTATCTATATAATATTTTAGTAGGCTTTTTTCTCTTTTTTTCTTTCTTACTATTTGTGTGTATTTTTCAACAAATAGTAGCAATTTTGGCACTTAGCTGAGTTTAAAGAGCATTGAACATTAACTATACAATCCTAGTAATTCCTTTGTCTACTTACAGTTATTATATTTCTGTAACAATTATTTTTCCCCTTTTTTCTTGTTTCTTTGCTCTTTGTTTTTATTTTTAAAATGATTAATAATTGTTTTAAAAAGATCTTTTGAAAAGAAAAGTCTCCCCACAAATAAACTAGGTGTGTAAGGCACCATCTGCAAAAATGTTCATGAAATTTGCTTTATAAACAAATTGTGAACAATGATACTGTCAATCATTCTGCCTGTATTTCTCTAACTATCAACTGATAAATTCCTCTATTACATTCATGAACTGACACCGGAAGGGTAAATTACCAAGTAATTTGTGTACCTTTAACAGAATAATGTTTGTGAGAAATCAAAATCTTATCTGGAATTAGTAAATTTGGCAACTTATGTGATGCTACTTGGAAGAATTGATCAGGATTTGGCAAAACAAAAGATAGAAGTATGGAAAACTGGTACAAGCTCCTCACTGAGTTTGAGATTGATTGGTGAGTGTGGGTTTCCTGTATCTAGCTATGGATCACAAACAAATGGAAATTACCTTGGAATTTTGAAACTGTTCCCAGTGTGTGACCTATTTCTTATTTTTCACATCAGACTCAATCTATATGAAGGACATGGTCACACAAATTATCTGTCAATCACAATTTGTCAAAGGCTAATGTAGATCATGTAGAACACAGCTTGAAGCAGATAATGCCAAGAATTAAGGAATCAAAGTGTTTACTCAATTTTCTTTCATTCAATCTATGATGAATGATTAGTTGAAATTGGTTATACAGTATATTAAAGAGATTGCCCATCTCCAAAGGAATGTTTTCTGACATTCATGCCTTATTGTGATCATTGCTGTTAACCCTAGTACCTTATTCAAGTTTTTGGTGTGTCACACCATTGATCTTAATTATTGTCAGGAGTACTTATGTGACAATGTTGGAAATATGAGTTCCAAGGTCAAGGAGTACAGGTTCCTACAAGAAAGCAAACTACATTGTCTGTATTTGTGCTGTGTTGTGCATATTCTCTTAATTTAGTTGGAAAAATGGTAGCCATTACATGTTTTATAGATTTTTGTGCAACTCTATGTGTTTCTCACAACCTCTTCAACATGTTCAGTGGCTATCAACCAAAAAGGGTCCTAGGTGGTTGCATGACTGTTTTTAATATTCAATTCACTGGGCTTGCCAGAGTGATGACAATGTAAGCACTATATCAGTGGTGAGTTTCAAAAATTTTTACTACCGGTTCTGTGGGCGTGGCTTGGTGGGTGTGGCATGGCTTGGTGGGCATGGCTTGATGGGCATGGCAGGGGAAGGATGCTGAAAAATCTCCATTCCCACTCCACTCCAGGGGAAGGTTACTGCAAAATCCCCATTTCTTCCTGATCAGCTGGGACTTGAGAGGCAGAGAATAGATGGAGGCGGGGCCAGTCAGAATTTTAATTACTAGTTCTCTGAACTACTCAAAATTTCTGCTACCAGTTCTCCAGAACTGGTCAGAACTTCTGAAACCCATCTCTGCACTATATGTACTGTAAATACTCAAAGATAAGCAAGCACTAGATGAAATCCTAAGTGACCAAGAACAAAATACTTTAATTCAGAATTTGAATCTCTATGGGAAGATAGAGAAATTAGGATATGCAGTTCTCAAATATTATTTTGGAAAAAATGTTGTGCATCAAATACTGCACTTTGCTGAATTTTATAACAGTTCTCGATTCCTCAGTCGTGTCACTCATATCTCTTTTTTAAAAAAAAATCAGAAAGAGTTCAGTTTCATGGATATGAAGTGGCAGGAACAAGACTATCTGAAACTGTAGAAGCAAAATTTGCCCAGATGACAACCAAGGAAAAGTTTTGCACTGAAAGCTTCCTTTTGTAACGTTGTGATTATGTAGAGAGTATATTTCATACTCTTAAGATGAATATAATAAAAACAGACTAATAAGAATAATGAATCAAAGTCATTTCTGATGGTTTGAAGTAATGAACTTGAAGGTGATATATTGCATGAACAGAAATTCAAAATGTAGAACCATAACTGTAGAATTTGCTGTCAAAAAGTCCAGGCAGTTAATTCCCAGAAACAGGTTCATTCTGTCTCTCACATTGTGCATGATTCCGTAGGGTTCTCACTTAGGCAGTGCTCGAGAGGAGTGCCTAGTTGAATAGCAAGTGAAAGAGGCAAGAGCAGTAACAGTAACAGAGATGGAAGGGACCTTGGAGGTCATCTAGTCCAACCCCCTGCTAACATAGGAGACCTGTACTAGGGATTTGAACCGCCGAACTGCCGACTTTTCTGATCAACAAGCTCAGTATCTTAGCCACTAAGTCACCTAGTCAGCAAACAGATCCAACACTAGTGCAATCCCCATTCTCTTTTCTTCTCTCTCTCTCTCTCTCCCTCCCTCCCTCCCTCTCCCCACATCAAGAAAAATAACATGTTTGTGGGGGAGAGGCTAACATCTATCTGTACTGCAGAGCAAAGACAACTGTTTAGGTTCTGAGAAGTGTATTTTCCTTTCTGTTGATCTGTCCAAACAACTGAGTCCAGAAAATTCTCATTCTCACCTTTATAATTTCATAGAATTCAAAAAGGAAATAAATAGGCTTCTCTAACTGGTCCCCTTTCCACGGCTTTCAGCCTTTCCTGCTGACTAACCTTGTCTTTTCATGGCTTAACATTTAGCAGCAGACACATCTGAAAGCAACAAGTGCCCCATCATCATTTCATAGCATTTTTGATGATCAGATGAAAGTTCAAAAGCTGCTAGTATCCGAGAGAATGATAGGATTTGAAGTCTTTAATGCTTTAGATTTAGGGCCAATCAATGTATTATCTTTAATACATCATGAAATTTTCATCAGTGCTTTTTTCTGAGTCCAATCCAGTCTAATCACAGGAAAGCCAATACTAATTATGACTCTGAAAGAGATATTTTAAACCTTTGTTTCCTACCAGGATCCCTATCTGTAGTGGAGGAGTTATATTAGCTGGAAGACTAGATGGCTCAGTAGCTAAAACACTGAGCTTGTCGATCAGAAAGGTCGGTTGTTTGAATTCCTTACCTGTCTGAGCAGGGGGTTGGACTAGATGACCTCCAAGGTCCCTTCCAACTCTATTACTGTTACTTATTCAATTTGTATGGGGGAGATGGACAAACATTTTAAAGGGAACATTATAAAATTTCCACTGTATGCAAAGTGGTACTTTATTTGGACTAAAAGAGTGCGGGTTTTATTCCACTATGTATCTCTATCTCTATCTCTATCTCTATCTCTATCTCTATCTCTATCTCTATCTCTATCTCTATCTCTATCTCTATCTCTATCTCTATCGCTATCTCTGTCATCTCTATCTCTATCTCTATCTCTATCTCTATCTCTATCTCTATCTCTATCTCTATCTCTATCTCTATCTCTATCTCTATCTCTCTCTATCTCTATCTCTATCTCTATCTCTGCCTGCCTGCCTGCCTATCTCTATCTATCTATCTATCTATCTATCTATCTATCTATCTATCTATCTATCTATCTACTGTATATTATATTACTTTAATATAATAATATATACTCACTGGCATCCTTCAGTCTCAAGAGACTATGGTATCGTCCTCTGGAAAGAGGTCCTAAAACAGCATCTAGTGTGACTAAAAAGGCCAATTCGAGAGTGGCAATCCCTTCCACACTGAGGGCAGATACATTCTGTCCCCCGCCCAGCCCCCAGATTTCACTGGTTCTGGGACTGCCTCTTTGACTCAGTCTGCCGAACAAGTGTCTCTTCGAATTGGAGAAGGCCATGCTGCGTCTTTAGCCTCCAAGCTGAACGATTGGAGGTCAAGGTTTCCCAGTTGTTAATGTCCATTCCCAGGGCCTTTAGGTCCCTCTTGCAGATATCCTTATATCGCAGCTGTGGTCTCTCTCTAAGGTGCTTTTCCTGCACTAATTCTCCATACAGGAGATCTTTCGAAATCCGACCATCAGCCATTCTCATGACATGCCCCAACCAGCGTAGACGTCACTGTTTCAATAGTGTATACATGCCAGAAATTCCAGCACGTTCCAAGATTGCGCTATTTGGAACTTTGTCCTGCCAGGTAATGCCAAGAATTCGTCCAAGACAGCGCATATGAAAGGTGTTCAACTTTCTCTCCTGTCATGCGTAAAGGGTCCAAGATTCACTGCAGTACAAGAGTGTGCTCAGGACGCAGGGTCTATAGACCTGGATCTTTGTATGTTCCGTCAGCTTTTTATTAAGCCACACTCTCTTTGTAAGTCTGGAAAATGTGGTGGCCACTTTACCAATACGTTTATTCAGTTCAGTATCTAAAGAGAGAGTGTCAGAGATAGTTGAGCCGAGGTACCCAAAGTCATGGACGACCTGCAGTTCTTGTGCAGAGATTGTAATACAGGGAGGTGAATCCACATCCTGACCCATGACTCGTGTTTTTTTCAGGCTGATTTTTAGTCCAAAGTCTTGGCAGGCCTTGCTACAATTTTCCATAAGTTGTTGAAAGTCTTCAGCAGAGTGAGCAGTGACGGCAGCAGCAGCAGCGAAGAGGAAATCCTGTAAACATTTCAGCTGGACTTTTTTTATAATATATATTATATTATCCTTAAACCTAACTTTCCCCATTTACATAATAGCAACAACAACAGCAACAGTAACAGCAAAAGCAACAGTAATATTTATGTGGTTGCATGCTATATTAAAGAAAATGTACAGACTGGTTTTCCATCTATACTGCCCAAAGGATTTTAGAACTGCACATCTCAAATTCTCAGTGCTCATGCAGCTCTCACAGTATTTTTGAAAATCGCCGTATTGTTACTGGAAAGCTAAAAAAAAAAAAAGTTTTGTTGCTGTCCCAGACTCCTCCACTTTTAGTTATCTTCCTCCCTCTTTAATATTGTATTGACAATGTCTTAGGGGCATACCAAATATTTACTGATTTTGTTCATACTTCTTGTGAATGTAAATTTCATGCCCAACCGTAAGCTACAGTCTCAGACAGACAAGCCACATTCCCACAAGTAGTTCTCAGTCATGTATAGAATCCCATTATCCCAGTCTCTATTGGAAGAAGGAAAAAAATGAACCTGTTAAAACCGAGACAGAACTTTAGAAGCTATGAACAGAGAACGAATATAATTCCTCCCAGTCATTCATTAAAGTTTAGAATTTTTAAGAAGCTGGGAAGCTCAGGTGATTGAAGCAGAGGGAACAAGTGTTTCAAGAAGATTTCAATTTTTAAGGAGTACATAACAAGTCTAACAACTAGTTATTAAAATTTGGGTTTTGATTTTTATGTGTGGTGCTAATGTTTATTTTTATACCTCTCTCTCCAAATTATAGAATTGGGCATACTTCAGAATTGATTACTTTTGATCAATCGTATTCATTTGAAATATTTCCTTTCAGAATAAAACCGATCAACAGCATCTTGTGTTCTGTTTGGAGCCTTCTACATATAATTGTCTTTTTAACTCATTTGTAAGGGTCTGGCTGTGATTTAGTAGTTTGCCTTCATTTCAGGAATACTGAGATTTTGTGAAGAAACATATTGCTGTCTTCGCAAAAGCTTCAGATCCACAGACTGAAACGTGCATGAAATAGCATTGGGTAGAAAGCAGGGGTGGGTTCTACTTACCTTTATTACCAGTTTGCATCGATCCACATGCGCAATCACCTATGATGACGTCTGGGTCAGTGGGTGGAGCCTCCCACCAGTTTTACTACCGGTTCTTGCAAACTGGTCCGAACCAGGGGCAACCCACCACTGATAAAAAGGCATGTTCATATTCTAACAGAACATCAAAGAAAAGCGGCCGTTTAGGATGGCATGGGAATCACACCTGTGCTTTTGTTCCCTGTGCCATATGAATGGCTAGAAGAATATCATGTATTTTGTCAATTTATTTTTAAACTTATAAACAGAGTTATAAATCTGAATTATAGATTCTGAAAGTTGATACATGTCTATTATGCCATGGGGGGGAGGCAATAAAGATGGAGACATAAAAAAGTTGCATTTAGCAATGTGCAACCATGAAAATAAAATTGGTTGTGTTTATTGTGTGTTCTGTAGAACATTCTTCCCTGAATGAGTAGAAATGGCTAAAACATATTTTTAATTTTGAAAAACCACCAAGGAAAGAAAAAAGAACCTCATAAATCCAGTTCTTCAGAAGACCAAATGTCGGTTTATATAGTAGTATTATTGTAGTATTATAGTAGTAATATTGTAACAAACCCATTTTAGAAAGATGATCTTTAGGATTCTTCGTGCAATGATTGTGGCGTCCTAAGAATGGCATTTTTTTTTTCAATCCAAAAGTAGATTGAGTAATTGTCTACTATGAAAAGAGGAGGTGTAGAAGAGCGAGGGACAAACTTCAAAGGCTCACTGGATAAATGTTGTAGTCAAGAAATTGCCAAGAAAATAATGAAGCATTACGGGTCATTTTGCTTTTGCACCATTTAATCAAAGAATCAGTAGACTATGCTAGGACCTAAGGCATCATGTAGCTGGAATTTAACTAATTCTCTTCTGCAACAAATAAGGGAGAAAAATAGTAGTGTATATTTAGCTCAAAGCCTTGGTCAAAAGACATGAACAATTTATTTAAAACAAATAGAGTTATTAGTAGAGATCAGTAACTTAAGGAGTGATTCATCACCAATTCTAGCTTCTAATTTAGAAAGAATTAATATTACTTTGTGTTCTGCTTTCTGGTTCACTGGCTGGTAGCTAGAATTACTTTGACAATTTCTTGCAAGATGTCACAAAGCAATTTCATTTCTGCCACTATATTTGAAGCTACAACAGTGCCACAACCCCAATTCAGTCATTTAACCCAGCGCTTACCCCATTCCATTAAATATGCCATCTATAAGGTCTGCTGTCTTATCTAATTTTGAACTTCATATCAACAACATAATCTATATCCATGCAAATATATAACACACACGCACGCACGCACATATACACACACACGTAATTTAAATTTAAAGACAAGGATTAATCTATTCACAGCAGTGGAACTCCAGAAGTTGGTCCCAAAGAGAAAATACATGCAGCTAGCTAGATATTGATAGATAAATGATAAGTGATTGATAAATGATAGTGGATGGATGGATGGATAGATGATTAGATAGATGATAGATAGATAGATAGATAGATAGATAGATAGATAGATAGATAGATAGATAGACAGACAGACAGACAGATAGATAGATAATATTCACACATACACATATATACAGTATGTATAAATATGAGTTAAGAAGTTAGCCATTGCTATAAAAGTGTTGCAGACTTATCCTTTGTCCATTACAGCTGGAGAAGAGAACCTGTAACCCTTTATCTTTAACACTTTAAGTCCCTTAGGAGATGGATGGTTCAAAACTGTGAAAAATAAATAAAAATAAATTTAGCGGAACATAAAATAATAGGAGGACCACATGACATTTATGCTACATTATGAACAAAATAGAAGAGTTTTAATAGCAGTTGCTATTTAATGTTCTGACCTCTAAGCCAATTTACTAGCATTCTCACTCAGCTGGGCATTTAAAGCATACATAGAAACTATATGCTATGATTAAGAAAAGTGGAGGTGAGTTGGGATGATGGTGTAGCAGCTGATTTAAGTGAAGTAATCTAATTCTCAGAGACCCAGCCTGGTGCAATGGGTTAAGCCAGTGTTGACAAACCGTTTTGTCACTGAGTGCCAAAATGGGAGCGTGCATACAGGGGAGCACCGGAAACTGGAAGAGCAGTTTGCCGGCACGCATGTGCATGTCGGGAAGCTGAGCTTCTGGTTTCTGGCGTGCACATGCATGCCAGTCATCTGGTCTTCTGGATGTTTGGGTGGTTTAGGAGTGGGAAATTGTGGTGGGCAGGAGTGTGTTTGGGGATTGTTATGTGTGTTGGACCTGGTCTTTGGGTGTGAATTTTGTTGTATGGGTATACTGTGTATACCCGTACAATGACAATAAAGTTATTATTATTATTATTATTCTGGTGTTCTTGTGCATGTGAAGACCACTGGCCGGTGCGCATGTGTGCACTGGAACCTGGAAGAGCAACAGGCAATGGCTGGCGTGCCCGCAGAGATGGCTTTGCGTGCCACTTTCGGCACCCGTGCCATAGGTTCGCCATCACGGGGTTAAGCTATCAGACTAGAAATTGAGAGATTAGTCCTGCCTTGGGCACAAAGCCAGCTGAGTGACCTTAGGCAAATCCTTCTCTTTCAGCCCTAGGAAAGAGGAAATGACAAACCAGTTCTGAAATCCTGCAAAGAAAACTGTGTGGGATTAGTCCTATCAGTAACCAGGAGTCAACATTGATTTGAAAACATCTAATTCAACAAACTAATTCAAAGTTACTAAACATGTGTCTTGCTCTTTTCATTGCAATAGAATATTCTGTAGGGTAAAGCAAAATGATTATTGGAGAGCAATATCATCACCAAAAACATATTTTGAGGAAAACATGAATTTTGAGAAAGTTGTTTTAATTGCAATTTATGTGGAAACAAATTAGGACAAAACTATCTACTGTTTCCATCCCATAATTCAAGAAGTAAACATTGGGTTAACATTTTCATGGATTCTTCAAACTATATCACGGGGTCACTGGGCAGAGACATCTACATCTACATGAATCCACTAGGAGAGGTTATCCATCAGTCTGAATTAATTTGAAATCAGAATGTCAGGCAATTTCTGTCCCTCCTGTATGATCAGTTTAACTGTCATGTTCCTAATCAATCAAATATACAGTGTTACTTGATGGGACTCAGGAAATGGGCATTCTGTGTCACACTGCTTGCCCTCTGGAACATCTCCTCAAAATATCTCTATGGTGCCACCCAACTCTCTTTAAGAAATTAAAAATATGGCTTTTCCCGCTGGCTTTGGGATTGAGTAGGTGGGAAATCCCTTATTGGATTATGGATGTGAGGCTGGATTTCCCCTCCCCCCCTTTGTTTTGTTGTTGTTGTTGTTTCTCTCTTCTTGGTGTGCGTTGTTCTTTCCTCTTAGGTATGGCTTATGAGCTACTGTGTTGTTTTTATAGTTGGAGATCACCCAGAATAAATCACAGAGTTCAGAGGACTTGTAAATAAATATTAAATCCCTTGGTGGCCACAATTCTTTGATCACTACTTGGTTTGATTACTGTAGTATACTCTACATGGGACAGTTTTTGGATATGACTTGGAACTAAACTTAGTCTAAAACACAGCAATTGTTCACTGACATGACAATCCCATCATAAGCAGAGGAATGTTGGCTGCTGTAGTGGTTATCAATAGGCTTACAATTTAAAATGCTGATAGCAACGTGCAAAGTCCCATATACTGTGGCACTTAGTTACACCATTTACTGCTTTGCCAAGTAAAATCAACTCCATTCTACCAATATTTTTATTTAGGACTGAATATTTCTAGTGGCTGTCTGAGGGATTTCTATTAATTGAATATCTTTTGTTCAGTTTTATTCCTTTCTTTTACTTTGTTGTACAAGACCAGAGTTTGCAGATTGGAGTGAGTTACAAAAAATGTGAAACAAATAAATACAAGTAGGAGTCGACTTCCAACAGTTCACTTAGTGACCATTCAAAGTTACAATGGCACTGAAAAAAGTGACTTATGACCGTTTTACTTATGACCATTACAGCATCCCCATGATCATGTGATCAAAAGTCAGAGGCTTGGCAACTGACTCATATTTATGACGGGCGTAGTGTCCCCGGGGTTATGTGATCCCCTTTTGCAACCTTCTGACAAGCTAAGTCAATGGAGAGCCAGATTCATTTAACAACCCTGTTACTAATTTAACTACTGAATGTTAAGTGATTCACTTAACAACTGGGACAAGAAAGTTCGGTAAATGGAGCAAAATTCACTTAACAAATGTCTTGTTAAGTGGGCTCAGAATTGGTAGAAGGAAAATGTACCAACAGAAGAAGAGCTAATAAAAAAAATCTTGGAATGTGCCAAGATGGATAAACTGACAAAAGAACTTAAAGAAAAAGTGAACACAGAATACTATAGGACTTGGCACAAATGGTATAAGTGGTTGGAGGGGAGGAAAAACAAAGAAAAAAAATAGGGGGGAAAGATAGAAATGTTAAAAAGTAAAGAAAGGATATGTTAAAGTATAAAAAAATAGGAAATTGATATGAAATACATTGTATATATTGCAATTAAAATGTTGGGGACAAATAGTAAATCGGAATAACATAAAGAGAAAGAAGGGGAAATTGTGAATAACAAAGAAGACCACCATGCAATAGCTGTAAAGAGAGCTTGTTTATAAATGTCATATGTGTTGTATTGTTATATTGTGTTATAAAAATAATATTTTTTAAAAAAATGTCTTGGGCTCAATTGCGGTCATAAGTCTAGGACTACCTGTAAATAAATGTGTAAATGCAGTTGGCCTAAGAGTTTGGGCCTTCACTAATATGTACTGTAATACATAAGTGCCAACTTTTAAATCTTGTTTTCTTTTTATTTTATCGTGCTGTATGGTGCTCTACTTTCAGAAAGATTGTTCAATTTTAAAATGCTTTAATTATTTCCATCCTGTGTTTAGACTTTTTCTTTTTTTGCATCAGGCAAGCTTAATTTAAATATTGTATTGAAGAAAAGTTCTGAATTGATATAAAGGCATTTGACATTTTCATTAAGCAACTTCAAGAGTCCCCGCTTTAAGAAAAGGGACAGTGCCTGGCTAGAGTGTGCATGCAAAATTTCAACAATTAGCTGTTTGCCGTCTGAAAGAACAAATGGAAAGATTTGGGCGGCTCATATCTTTCAGCCTCTAGGTTGGTTTCCAATTAGTTATTTTATATTTATCAGAGTCTTAGCTGTTGATTTGGCTGAGTGTGAGTGAATGTATATTAAAAAGCCGCTTTTCTACGCTCAACTGAGTTAAATAGAAAAATAATAATAAAATAAAATAAAAATAATAAAATAAAATAAAAATAAAATAATGAAATGAAATGAAATAATAATAAAATAAAATAAATTTCAGCCTTGTCAAAGACTATCAGATACGCACTGAGGCAAAGCAGAATTAATCTATGAATAGAATGCACAAGGGGAGATCAATTTCTATAATATTTTGTAGGAGATCTTCACATAATAGAGATCACAATTTGGAGGAAGTGAATTGACTGATCCAAAAATTATCACCAACAGATGCAGGTTTTTACGCTCACCAGTCATTTGTTCCACTTCCTTAGTTATTCATTTACTTTCTATTTCAGAACTAGTCTCCAAATCTCCTCCCGTCCCCCCCACCCGCCATCCAGATATAAAATCTACATATCTCAAATCCAAAACTTACAGAATATTGATGTATTGACCACCCAGGGAGACTGCCATTCCATTCACTTCATTTAATATATGGCCCTCCTACTCATTTCCTCTATTTTCTTCTCTCCATAAATCTTATTACTACCTACTTTAGATAGCCCTCATCCCATGGCCTTGCAGCTGGGCCAAATGTTCAGTTATCTCACACTGTCTATGATCTTTCCTTCCCTTCCCTTCCCTTCCCTTCCCTTCCCTTCCCTTCCCTTCCCTTCCCTTCCCTTCCCTTCCCTTCCCCTCCCCTCCCCTCTGCTCTCCTCCCTCCTGTTCCCTTGATCTTCAGGTCACCCTGAAGCCCTTTCTCTTGAAACTATCCATTTTAAAAAAAGCATTTTATTTGCTATATTGAATCAGGTGATTCTGCAAATAAAACAAACCAAGGAAAAGCAAAGAAAACTGGAACAAAACTCTGGAATAAGCTTGTTGACTAACATATCTGTCATAACACTGGGCTAGAAAATCAAGCCTCTGTCTATCAGTCCCAGATTAGATATTTGAAGGAGCTGATCCATCATCAGAACAGGAGGCTAAAGACAATCTGCCTTATTACACAACTGAAATCAAATGCCTATGCGTCTTTTCTTATCTATCACTTCAGTATATTTCATTATGCTTTTGCATCAACTGACATACTGGATTATTGGACCCATTTCAAATGTATGCTGTATTTTCGGTCAAACAAACAAACTTCACGGAGAGGAAATTTTTTTTAAGATATGTATTATCAAAGAAAATTCTGACTTCTCCATCTAGAACTTCCTGGCAATATCTTCTTAGAACCCAAGAAGAAGAAGAGATGATGACAATGATGATGATGATGATGATGATGATGATGATGATGATGATGATGATGATGATTTTATATATTGCTGTTCTTTTCAAGGAAGTAGACCAAATTCAGATACTTTAAACTTATTAGGTGGCTATGGTTGAGGCTGACTAAATGTAGTTCTAACTAAACTTTACAAGAAAAACTATGAGCACTATTATTTAATGTAACCCAAATTTTATTTATTTACTCTGAAAAATGGAGAGGTATGTGAAGAACTCCAAGCTTTTTGCTGCCTTTTCAGAAAGAAATCCATTTACTTCATTAATTATTTTGGCGGGCTATTCCATCTTATTTCTGCAATGCCATTTTTGTGTGAACCACTCTGAAAAATGCTCTCAGGGAGTGGACATACCATTCACTTACAAAATGACAATACGTTATTTATGACACTCTTTTTCTTTCTGACTTTTTTTACAAGTGACATTTTTGTTGGCTTTGACTTCCACCTAGGAAAGGAATTTATTGCAACTACAGTAGTGTTACTGGTCAAGGCTACAGAGTTTGGTTAATCTGGAGCCCAGCACTTTCTGTGAACATTTAAAATTATTATTTTTAGAGAAGTTTCCCTTTACATTTATCAACTGAATTTAATCTGCCATGAAGTTTCCCTTCCCTTCTTTCAGACTTCTAACATTCCATAGTTTTGACTAACTGTTTCAACTCCTCCCCTCAGGATGCTGCTATAGGGCATTGCATGCCAAAACAACTAGACACAAAGCCAATTTTCCCCCATGCCATCACTCTGCTAAACAACGAACTGTTTAATGCCTAAGTATATTTACCCATGTAGTAGGGCTGTATTACTATTATCCTTCTCACCTTTTTTATTACCTATTCCTACTGGGTATTTTATGACTATCATTTTGTTGGTTGTATCTTATGATTTATGATTGTATCTTATGATTTATGATGTTATTGCTTGTATGTATACTGAGACCTTATACACTGGAGACAAATTCCTTGTGTGTCCAATCACACATGGTCAATAAAGAATAATTATTCTATATTCTATTGTATATTCTATATTCTATTCACAGTGGCTAGATAAATTCCAAGTATGTCATTTATATATTTACCTTGACTAATGCCTGCCATTACAGTTAAAATACAGTTAAACATTAATCCTGGTATTTTCAGGAGTATATCCCCACTGAACTAATATATGGTACATGCAGATCTGCCAAGCACTTTATTCTCTACTTACCAATATCTGCTTAGTTTCAGCACTATTTTTGCAAAATTTGCCTTCAGGCCATATCCTGTACGCATTAATTTAACTACGTAATATATACAACACCCTGCATCCTTATGCATATAATGCATAAGTAGAATGGATGAACACAAGAACAATATTGCTACTATATTCCTGATTAATTTCAGTTCAGCTGTTTTACAGTAACAAATAATGACTTTCCTCCTCTTTATCACTGCTGTCTTTATTAGTGTTATGGGCGTGAAGGCAGCTGTACTGCATGCATATAAGTACTATTTCGGAAGAAGGAGATGTAATATCACAGTGCTATTAATGAAGCCATAGCTACTATTGAGAAAAGACAAGAAGCCAATTTACCAAAGGATCAAGGATAAATATTGCAAGGGAGCAAACGCCACATACACTAGACCAGGGGTGTCAAACTCAAGGCCTGCTGGCCGGATCTGGCCCATGGGATGCTTAGATCTGGCCTGCGTGGCTGCCCTGGAAACAGCGAAGGACCAGCCTGCAGTGCCTCTGCCAGCAAAAAGCTCCCAAACTCTATTTTTGCTAGCAGAGGCTTGCAGTAGGCCATTGCAGCAAAAAACAGAGCTCATGAGGGAAGTGCATGGCCGTCCCAAGCTCCATTTTCACTGGCAGAAGGTTGCAGGAGACCATCGCAACTGAAAGCGGAGATCAGGAGCCCTTTTTCACTGGCAGAGGCCTTGGGCCACCACAGGCGCTCTCAACATGAGTGACATCAAGCTGGCCATACCCACTCTGGCCACCAGTCAAACACAACCCTGATGCGGCCCTCAGTAAAGCCATGTTTGACACACCCCTACATTAGACTGATGTTGTTACCTAGTTGGGTAATGAAATGTCTGCAGTTCAATAAGTAAACTCAGAGAGCAACAAGAACTCCAAAAATCTTGGAAGGGCAGAAATAAACTTTTGCTTTCCCCAGACTTTTCCATTCTCTTTGGCAAAGTTTCCACTGGAGAAAAGGTGAGCACCATCAAACCAAACCTGGGACAAAAAGTGGTTCATATTCTATCCTTCATCTACCCTTTCTGAGAGTACCCTTTTTGTTCTCCAAAACCAAAGCAAAATGCAAACCTCAAACCTTTCTTTCCCTTGTCTTAAGGAAATATTTCACTTCCTGCAAAATATCATGGGGCCTCATGCCCTGTGGAAGGGGCTCCAAAACAGACAGGTATCATTTTCAATGAGAGAAGACAATGACCTACCATGCTTTAGGATTCCAGATTAGTCTTTCTCTCCTTATTTATATTTCAGCACTCTTGCTATATGTACTCTGAAAAAAGGCAGAATTAGAACAATGAAATGTATTTTGAGCAGTGATGAACACTGTCAAATGCCACCAAAATCTACATATGGTGTAGTGCTGGAGACTCTAATCCATTAATAAATATGTTTATTCGCTTATAATCTGATTGGTTTTTATTTCTAGACCACTCGCTCCAGACTGATTGGCATAGTATCCCTTCCTCCTCCTCTTTCATTTACAAAAACAAACGTTGAAAAACAATTCAGCATTGTGATCAAATGCTATTCTTAAAAGCACAATGAGCACAAATATATTATTTATTGCTTCACCCAGGAGCCAAAATTAGATCACCGTTATTTAAATTATTTATTCCAGAGAAATAATTTCATCTTCCAAAATGGGCATTCATATACAGGAAGAAGGGTTGTTCTAAATCCCATTTGGCACTCACAATCTGCCGGTGGCAGAGGTTAAGATCACAGGCAGAATAATAACCTTCAAGAATCTCCCCCATCCTTGCCTCCAGCAAGATCAAGACAGCAGCAGATCCTGGCAAAACCCTTTGCTATTTTCATCAGTTGTCTTTTCTTTTGTTCTTTTTCCCGTTTTCAGGGGGCATTGACATTCTAATTTGCAATGAACAGGAGACTGATTCGCAGAAGAGAGACTGCTGGTGGCTTTGCATGAAGTGGTAATGATTCCAGAATCCAAAAAAGAGAGAGAAAATAACTCAGCGGCTGAACTCTGCATACTAAGTGTTATTGCTAACAAATGCACCTTATTTCCCTGTGTCACCTCATTTCCATGTACTCTGGCACGATACTAACACTGCAGCTAGAATTTTCATGCAAAGAGGACCACATTTATTTCACAGTAGAGGTGAAAGTTCTCGGCCTATATTTTCAGGCCTGGAACAGAGCAGTCACACAAGGAAGAAGGACAATTCCGTTACATGGTTATAAAGGGTCAGTGACATTTGTAGTCTATAGACGAATGTCTTGAAGCAGGAGTTGCTCTAATTCTGTGGAACATCATATGCTATGCCTGTGGAAGAGTCAGTCTCTAGCATTTCCAGTCATTTTTGCTTTATTTACTAAAAACTTTTTCAATCTGCCTTACACTCTCAGGTGGCCTATAAGAGGCATGGAAATAAATAATACCAGAGTATGATTGGGTAAAACTGTAACAGAGTCACCATGCCCTTTCCCATACATAAAACTGTATAGAAAACTAAGCAAGCATTAAAAAGCCCAAATAAATTAGTATGCTTTAATATGGAGTTGCAGTGATAGTAATAGCATTCTTCAAAATGTAAAAGATCTTCTGCAGTCACGACATAAGCCTAAGACTGAAAATGAGGCTTGTCAGATGTTACATCTTTTCTATCCTGTTCTACAGAGTAGAGAATTGGTCTCTAACAGAAAGCTACTCGAAGAAACTAGAAGCATTTGAAATATAGATTTACAGGCAGCTGATACGTATAAGCTGGGTTGACAAAATCAGAAATGAGGAGGTGATAAGCTGCCTGGGAAAGCTAAGGGAAATCATCAAAACCATTAAAATCATCCGTGGTTTCGGGGTGAAGTGTCATCTGTACGCTGACGATACTCAGCTGTACATCTCCACCCCAGACCACCCCAACGATGCCCTTGATGTGATGTCCCGCTGCCTGGAGGCCGTGCGGGCCTGGATGGGGAGGAACAGGCTCAGACTCAACCCCTCCAAGACCGAGTGGCTGTGGCTTCCGGCGCCCCGATATAGTCAGCAGGTGCCATCGCTGACTATTGGGGGTGAATCTTTGCCCCCCACAGAGAGGGCTCGCAATCTGGGTGTCCTCCTGGACGCACGGCTGTCTTTAGAAGAGCACATGACGGCCGTGGCCAGGGGGGCCTTTTATCAGGTTCGCCTGATTCGCCAGTTGCAGCCCTTTCTGGATCGGGACGCCTTGCGCACGGTCACTCACGCCCTTGTCACCTCCCGGTTGGACTATTGTAATGCTCTCTACATGGGGCTCCCCTTGAAGAGCACTCGGAGGCTCCAGCTGGTCCAGAATGCGGCCGCGCGGGTGGTTATGGGTGCAACTCGTTGCGCCCACGTGACACCCCTCCTGCGCGAGCTGCACTGGCTCCCAGTGGTCTTCCGGGTGCGATTCAAGGTGTTGGTTACCACCTTTAAAGCGCTCCATGGCATAGGACCCGGGTACCTTCGAGACCGACTTCTGCCACCAATAGCCTCCCACCGACCAGTCCGCTCCCACAGAGAGGGTCTCCTCCGAGTGCCATCAGCCAAGTTATGTCGGCTGGCGACACCCAGGGGGAGGGCCTTCTCTGTGGGAGCCCCAGCCCTGTGAAATGAACTGCCCCCCGAAATACGAAAGATTTCCGACCTCCGGGTGTTTCGCTGCACTCTGAAGACCCTGTTGTTCCGCCAGGCAGGGCTATTAACATAACGTTTTAAATTGGGGTATTTTAAATTTCTGGGATTTTAATTGGAGCCTAATTATTTAATGATTTTAAATTTTAAATTGTTGTTGTGTTTTTGTGTTTTTAAATAGGCTGTACACCGCCCTGAGTCCTTCGGGAGAAGGGCGGTATAGAAATAAAATTATTATTATTATTATTATTATTATTATTATTAAAAAGTGAAAGTTAGAATATTTCGGACATGTGATACAACACCCAGAAAAATGTGGCATACTTCATTTAATCCTCCAAGGAAAGATTGAAGTCAACCAGGTCCAGGCAGAAGAATAACATCATGGCTTCAAAATCTAAGGGCCTGGTTTGGACAAGACTCAGCAGCACTTTTTCGTGCGGCTGCTGATAAAAATAGGATCGCCAACATGATCACCGACATCCGATGACAAATATGGCACAAGAAGAAGTGATAGTAATGGTAGTATCAATCAATCAACTATTCTCAAATAGAGGTATCATTAGAGAAAGATTTTTGTACTTTATTGCAGCACATTGAGTTCCTCTGATAAAGGAACCAAGAGAGAAGAACCATCTGTAGAAGATCTGAAACATTAAAAGAAAACAGGCCCCAGTTGTGGACAAGGTCTCCTCCAGAATAGAAAATCAAACTGATATTGATGCTATCATAGCAGACAATACTAATAACAGATATTCAAATATTGACCTCAGCAGCTCTCAGAAAGAGTTCTAATGACCAGATGACTGCAAAGAAATATGATCCTTTCATTTTTCCTCATCCTGTCAGAACTAATTCTTCCATTCCCCCCGCCCCACCATCCTGCCAGAACCAATGAAGCTTCTTGAATGAGAAGCAAAATATTTTCAAGAAAAAACAAACTCCAGTTTCCTTTTGAAAAAGCAACTTTGGGATTGGCATTTGTTGTTTTTGTTCTTTCTTTTACCTTGGAGAATTAATGAGAGTTTTGCCAAGCTTCCATTTCTAGTCCAAGTAAAGAAGAACTGTAAAATTGTTGTCCATCCTGCCTCCCAGTTTAAAAAAAATATGGCCACAGAAAGGAAAGTGGTTAAGGAAGATGGATGGTTAAGAAATATAATGGCTACATTGGTGCAGAAAAGTCTTGGAAACAGAGTTAAATAAATGACAGATGATTTGCTCTCATATTCTTTTTTCATCAACATAATCTGCAAACTGTGAACCTCACCTTAAGGGGCAAGCTTTGCCCCACTTTTGGCCATCAGTATCTTGACAGCCCAGAAAGAATGAGCTGAAATGCTGCAAACCAATATGTGGTTTGATAGCCAAAAGATCTGTTTCCAAGAATTTAACTTTAATGGTTCATTTAAACAGCGCTTTGAGAATTTGTCCTCTGGTAAATTAATTAATTTGTAGGAGAAACATTCAGATACATATAAATTGTTTCAGTTGGCTAGATACCCATTTTTGAACTAAAACTGGAGTCCAGTTGATGAACTCAATATATACCTATCTTAATTTTACTATAAAGTCTGCTTCATTGACACAACGATCTTGGTAGCTACTTTCCTGCACCAGGAGCACATAATCAGGGATGAATTGGTTAGTCAGGAAGAAACCATTTTCAACATCTTCTTAGCCAATACAAAATGTCACTCTTTACCACTCCTTTGCACACATGTACCCTCCTCCCCGCCCCCATAAACAAACATAACATTAAAAATCTATGGCGGTCTATGAATTGGTGGGAGATGTAGTCCTTACCTTCTTCTATCTGCTCCATTCAGCCTTTCCTCCCTGTGTGACACAGTAATCCTATCCCTTCTGATCCATAAAATGAATGTATGGTCCTCTGAAAGTCTAGCAAAGGAGAGTCCACTGCAGGTGTCAAACAATTCTCTGAAATTTCCATCCATTTGTTCAAGTTATACCTTCAACTTCATTTTCTCTTCTATTGAATTCTCTTTTCTTAGTCTAGTCTAGCCTAGCCTAGTCTAACTCATAACTATTTTAATCTGGTGGCTAAGACTCTTTATATCTTTTTGCCCCTTGGAGTTTATCAATGGCTTTAAAATAAATAACAAGAGTTATAGATGACCCAAGTGATGTAGAATAAAATGGGAGTGTTATCTGTTATGATTTGGATGTTATACATCTCTTTAGAGAACTTGAAATAATATAAAGCTATTGTTGCTGTTTTAACAGCTTCATCACAAAGTTGGCATATATTTAGTTTATAACAAGCTAAAACTGTTTGATTGTTTTATATGCACTGCTGCCAAGCAAGTTCTCTCTAGTATGTTTTTTGATTCTTCACTGACTTTCATCTGATTGGTTTCAATTCAGGATTCCAAACTTCCAAAATTTTATTCCATTTTTCTAGCTTTATATCTTCTTTTAAGTTTTGTATCTTCTGTTCAGTTATTTAAAAACTGAATTAGCATAGGTTTAGGACAAAGTTTTGTGCCACTTTGCTGACGACATCTCTCCAGGTTGATACAGGTCCATTAATAAATGTTCACCATTTATTCTGCTGTACCATTCAGTACAGCAGAAGTGTCATTAAGTCTATATTTTATTATCTTGTCAATAAGGCTGCAAATGGAAAAGTTAATGACATGGATTGCTAAAGTCAAGCTATATTATGCCAATGGCATTCCCCTGATCTTCCAAACTAATGCCATAAAAAAAAGGTACAAGCTAAATTATGTGTTCACAACTTGTTTTAATAGTCTCTAATAGAATTTAGCCTTGGATTAATATGTGGCTGACTGCTTTCTCATTTCCCAGGTCAGCCTTTTCCACATAATTGAAAAAAGGAATAAGATGTGCCTAACTATGGACTTCCAACACATTAGCTCTTCTCCAAAATTATCAAATATTACAGACAGAAAATCAGAAGTAATAGGAAATCACTAGTCTAAGAAGTAATTTGTCTGGCCCTGGATACTTGATCTCATATAATGCTCCTTAATCACTTCTTACCTGCCCTGGTAGTAATTTCCTTAAATTGTTTGTATTAGTTTTCTTGGATTTATCCTTTGGGGATAAGAACAAGATAAAATAAAAGCAGAGTAGTTCTTTCTCTTCTTTGGACAGCAAAGGTGACTGAAGCGCATAACATCAGACCTGTCATTGGAAGGCAAAATCACAAAACTGTGTCTCACTTACTTTGGCCATGTCATGCAGGGGAATTCACTGGAGAAAGCAATTATGTTTGGAAGGGTTAGCAGTAAAAGGAAACCAGGCCATCAAAGAACATGGTGGCTGGATACTGTAAAAGCTGATATAGTAAAGCCAAAGCATAGAAAAACCTCAAAGAAGCAGTACAAGATTGGAAGATGTGGAGAGACCTGACCCATAGAATCGCCATGAGGTGGACATGACTGAATGGATAATATCATTATCATCATTCTTTCTCTGCCCTGTTCACTTATTGCTACTTTTATCATGTAAGCAGTCTTCTCTTTCCCTTCCTTGTTGTTAAATGCTAGAGTATTTCATGAATAAAAATGAAATTTGGAACAATTTTGTAATTGTTGGGAAATAAGTCCTTAAATTATGGATTCAGTCTTCCTGAAAATAATGAGAATCTATCTATGGTGACATGATGTATCAGATTAATCCTGTAGTTGTAAAGGACCATTGTTATCTTTATTGATTATTCTTAACATTTGTTTTGCTTCAGGAAGCACAACTAGGCACATTTTTTCTCTGAATAAATATTTTAATTTTACATGCATTTGGATTTGTAATTACATTGGAAGGTAAGATTTTCATTTTGCTAGATTCTTGTTTTGACTTTCTGGGTCTTTTCTCCCATATGAATTAAATTAAGATAGAATCTAGAACATAGATTTCAGCTTGGTTGTTGTCAGTGCATCAGGTACTATTGGTCATGTTTCTCATTTCAGTAGCTTTCTGCTTTGACATTTTGGTCCCTTTCAGCACGAATTATATTAAAGTAGGATCTATAGGATGGGACTTCAGCTGGTTAGGCCAATTGATTAAAGATGCAAATCAATTAAACTAATCAGTACAAATTAAGATGGATCTAAATGCTTTCAAACAAATCATTATTGTTTGAATCAAAGTTTATTGATTAAGATCTAACTATTCATTAAGAAAAAGGGTACCCAAATTCAACTGACAGACTAACAAACTGCTAATAATTTTAGATAAAGATTTTTACATTTCTATATTGTTTATTTTTAAATAGTTCTCCTAACAGCATTGGTTACAGCAGAACCATAACATTTGAAGCAGTTCAAATAGCAGTGTACAGTATAAATAGGCCAATAAGAACATATTTAGATAGTTATTAGATTTACATTTCTCCTTTCATTCAGGAGCTATTTACCTACTATTGTACAAGAGCCTCGGTGGTACAGTGGTTAGAGTGCAGTACCACCAGATTCAAGGTTGACTCAGCCTTCCATCCTTCCAAGGTGGGTAAAATGAGGACCCAAATTGTTGGGAGTAATATGCTGATTCTGTAATCTGCTTAGAGAGGGCTGTACAGCACTGTAAAGCAGTATATAAGTCTAAGTGCTATTGCTATTGTAATTGTTGTTGTTGTTGTTAGTTGCAAAGTCGTGGCGCGACCCCATGGACAACGTTCCTCCAGGCCTTCCTGTCCTCTACCATCCTCTGGAGTCCATTTAATGCGGACTCCACACCTAATGCTTCAGTGATTCCATCCAGCCACCACATTGTCTGTCGTCCCCTTTTTTTGCCCTCAATTGTTCCCAGCATTAGGTCCTTCTCCAGTGAGTCCTTCCTTCTCATTAGGTGGCCAAAGTATTTGAGTTTCATCTTCAGGATCTGGCCATCTAAAGAGCAGTCAGTGTTGATCTCCTTTTGGACTGACCGGTTTGATTGCCTTGCAGTCCAAGGGACTCGCAGGAGTCTTCTCCAGCACCATAGTTCAAAGGCCTCAATTCTTTGGCGCTCAGCCTTTCTTATGGTCCAACTTTCACAGCCATACATTGCAACTGGGAACACCATAGCCTTGACTATATGCACTTTTGTTGGCAGGGTGATGTCTCTGCTTTTTAGTATGCTGTCTAGATTTGCCATAGCTTTCCTCCCCAAGAGCAAGCGTCTTTTAATTTCTTGGCTATAGTCCCCATCTGTGGTGATCTTGAAATAATAAAATCTATCACTACCTCCATTTCTTCCCCATCTATTTGCCAGGAATTGAAAGGGATGGATGCCATGATCTTAGTTTTCTTAATGTTGAGTTTCAAGCCAACTTTTGCAGTCTCCTTCTTCACCTGCATCAAGAGGCTCTTTAGTTCCTCTTCACTTTCTGCCATTAGAGTGATATCATCTGCATATCTGAGGTTGTTGATATTTCTCTTTTGTATTTTTGTGTTGTATTTTTGTATTTTGTATATGCTATTGTAATACAGAATCATTATTTGTGATTGCAAGGAACTGATGTACATCCGATAAAAATAACTTTTTTTGTTTTTGGGGATTGCCTTTGAGTCAGTCTTGACTCATGGTGACTATCTGCACTAATCTCTGCAGTTTTCTTGGCAACGGGTATTCAGAAAGCACTTTGAAGGAACCAGTTTGAATATCTGAGTAATCAGCATGGATGTTCAATGATCCCTTTTTTTCTTGGGCTAATCATTTCAACAATATTCCATATTTGCATAATTATTTTGTGTTTGTTTCAAATATTCCATGTCCTTGGTATGTTCTTTAGGATTTCCATCCATGCCTTCTGTGTAAGAGTGATTTCTGATAATAGCAGCTGCATTGGGTAGCTCTCATCAGAGTTGATTTCAGGCAGAATATACATAGTCATTTCTTTGCATACTCTCTGCCAATTTTTCCCCCCAGAATGTCTCTGTTTCCCTAATTTGAATGCCACTTGTGTATTTCAGAAATGAGATGTTTGCAAGATAAATTTCTGCACTGTTCTATCTCTAAAACCCTCCAATCTAAACTGGTGATTATGCATTGTCTTTCAAATTGTGTTCACAAATGTGTAATTTCATTCTTCTCAAGTGTGGCTGAAGTTTGATTACACTTCCAAAAACACACCAAGGCTGTTTACTGATCAATCAGCTGGCTCACTGCAGAGTAAAAGACTTCTATTTTTACACAAACTGAGACATTAGTTTCATAAAGAAAATACCCTGTTTCCCCCAAAATAAGACATCCCCTAATAATAAGCCCAATCGGGCTTTTGAGTGCATGGCAATAAGGCCAAGCGCTTATTTCAGTTCAAAAAAATATAAGACAGGGTCTTATTTTCAGGGAAACACGGTAAATAAATTGATTTCTGCTTTAATGTGCATTCAATTCAGAATTCCCTAAATAAATTTCCCTGTTGAATCTGACATATACAATCATTATAATATCTATGAAAAGAATCCTGAATGTCTCTAGCCAATGTACTTGCCAAAACAGTGGTGGGATTCAGCCAGTTCTGTCCAGTTCAGGTGAACCAATAGCGCTGACTGCGATAGGCCCTGCCCACCCACCTGGATGTAATACCATCCTATTTAGCCATGTTTTGGAGGCCATGTGCATGTGCAGGAGGCACGTATGTGAGCAAAGAGCATGTGCAGAAGGCCGAGCATGCTGGAAGGTGGCACGCTCACATTTGTAAATCGATAGGGAAGGTAAGTAAATCCCACCTCTGTTGCCAAAGTATATATTTCCTAAAATCATAGCTCTTTTGGTATTAAGATTTTGCATTGGAGTAAAGTAATAATGGATAGGGAGGATTTACCAGATTTCCATGTTAGTTAATAAAGGAAGGGAAACTGGACACCTCTAAATGAAATACTAGGCATCCTTGGAAATCTCACAGTAGTTTTGCCTGGCTCTTGTTGTTAAGGATCTGGTTTGAGAATCTTCCTTTCATTCCACCTCCTTTTAGAAGGAAGCTTCCAGTACTTCCATTTATTGGAAATGGCATCAGAAAAGAATGTGACACAGTATTCAGACATGGGAGAAACATGTTTACTGCCATTGGCTCAGGAAGAAAAAGAAGGAAGAAGAAGAAAGGGACAAGGAGGAGGAGGAGGAGGAGGAGGAGGAGGAGGAGGAGGAGGAGGAGGAGGAGGAGAAGAAGAAGAAGAAGAAGAAGAAGAAGAAGAAGAAGAAGAAGAAGAAGAAGAAGAAGAAGAAGAAGAAGAACAACAACAACAACAACAACAACAACAACAACAACAACAACAACAAACTTTATTGCCATGATCATTGGATACCTGCTTTACAAATAAAGATTTCCTGAACAAAGCAAGAGAAAAATTTTTTGTTGACGGCTCCAAAAGTGGGAAATCCTAGTTATCTGATTTGCTGCCAGCTTTGCAGGAAGCTATGAAAGTCCCTTATTGCTATTGCTAGGCAATAAAATTGACATTTTAGGATGGCAGCAGAGCTGGGGAAATCCCATGTGAAGGAGATGGAATGTTGAGGCCATCAGCTGATGGAAGGTTGGGACTTTTTTAAGTTGCAAATTCCCTTTGAGGGGTGACCTTGGGCTGCACCATAAACTGGTGAAGAGGCTTCTATTCTTTGGCTTATATGAGATTGCAGGAAGGGGGGCTTTGTGTGAAGGCAAGGAGGGTTAATTTGTATCTGACAGGATCGGATAAAAGATGAGGCAAAGAGAGGAATGGTTAGCCCTGACCACATCTAAAAGACAGGCTGGTCAAGAATGAATGTCCATTTTGTTTGTTAGATTTATTTTCTCCCAAATCAGCCAAACTGCTTTAAAGGAAAAATAACGACAATGCTCCTTTTCCAACACTGGTATGCATAGTCGTAAAAACATAATTTAAGAATGTAAGAATAATCTGGTAGGTTTAACTAAGCTCTCTGCATCCCAGAAGGAGACACATTCTTGATGCTCAACAAAAAGTTGAATGTTTGATTGATCAAAGTGAGAGGCCAGTATGAAGAAAATACAGAGAATTTTCATTTCACATACAGAAATAAATGAGAATAAATTCACATACAGAATAAATTCAATCCATAAATGAGGATTGAATTACAAAACAAATATACAGTATGCTGGAAGATTGAGAGGAAAGGGTACATCCGGATCAGTGGTGAAATCCAAATTTTTTTACTACTGGTTCTGTGGGCATGGCTTGGTGGGCATGGTGTGGTTGGTGGGTATGGCTTGGTGGGCATGGCAGGGGAAAGATACTGCAAAATATCCATTCCCATCCCATTCTGGGGCCAGCCAGAGGTGGTATTTGCCGGTTCTCTGAACTACTCAAAATTTCCACTACCGATTCTCCAGAACCTGTAAGAACCTGCTGGATTTCACCCCTGATCCAGATTTAAATTTCTGAAAAAAAGATGAGATTTTAAAGAACAAAATACAATATATGAAGCAACATATGAAGCAACAAAGCAACACAGTTGTCTTTTCTTTATCATATCTTTTACTTTTAACATCTTTTGCTTAACATTTCTTTGCTATGTTCTACATATTATTAGGTACCCTGAAAGGGGATTGCAGAATAGACATATAAGTAATGGTTATTTATGCCTAAATGAATTTAATCTCAAAATACAGAGCAAATAACATTAATAAACATCCTCCATGAAAACACAGATATATGTATTACATATTAATTTGTAGCCTGTGAGGTTTTTGCCATTAAAGAAACACCCCAACTAGAAGTTAATCAGCTTAATAGAAAAAACTAACAAACACTCCACAGTTCATTTAATTCATTCTGAATTTTCCTAAGAAAATATACTATAATTATAATTAAGTCATTATGTTCATAAACTTACAGCGACATAACAAAACTGGGTACATAAAAGAAAACATGAAGTACAACATAAAATGACACTTAACTAGACAGGAGAAGAAAAAATAGGAATAAAATGGATCAGGGATAATAAAAAAGCACCATTTCTAAGAAGTAAACATTGTATTCCATAAACAAGATGGAACAAGGTGGACCTACTGAACTAGGTCCACCTAGTTCAGTAGGTAGTTATATAGTAGTTATATTGATATTGTTTCCTGATTGCTTATTTGTACCCTATGACTACCATTAAGTGTTGTACCTTATGATTCTTGATAAACGTATCTTTTCTTTTATGTACACTGAGAGCATATGCACCAAGACAAATTCCTTGTGTGTCCAATCACACTTGGCCAATAAAAAATTCTATTCTATTCTATTCTATTCTATTCTATTCTATTCTATTCGATTCGATTCGATTCGATTCGATTCGATTCGATTCGATTCTAGTGTCATTATTAAAAAATAGCAGAAGCGACTTCCTGTTGGCTCTGCGAGCTTTGAAGACACTCTTTTATGAGCACCTGATCCCCAGTTCCGTAAAAGCCCCAGAACAGCCAAAAAAACAGCTGTCTGGAGCTTGGAACCCTCTCCCCGGGCAAAGGGGAGAGAGAAGAGTTGACAGGCAGAGGTAGAGCCCCCCCAAGTGCCCTAGGAGAAATCCTGGGGCGCGAAGGGTGTGGGCTCCCTATTGAAGCCTGTCAAGCTGCTCCGGACCAGGGACGACTCCGCAAAAGCGGAGCTAGAAGCCGCGACCAAAATCTGCTGGGGAAAAAAATGAGGGGACTTTTAACATCTTTACCTTGATTGCAGACAGAGCAAACCAGGAGAAAAAAGAAAAAAAAATGCAAGTAACACTTTAACTCCGTTTTAAAATGCAGAAAATGGCGTCTGAGGGCGGGAGGAGGAAAGTACAAGGGAAAGTGCTTGTTACGCTTGTTAACGTTTGCAACATTGATACAGCTACTGGATTACACCTTAAGAGAAAGTTTTAAAGTGGAAGCGCCTAGGAAAAGAATTTGGTACTGAGGAAAAGAATTTGGTATTGATTTTAACTAAAATTTTGCTCTTAAACTGTGTGGAAAATAGTTGGAATTGTCGACCTAATAGCTGGATAAATACAAAGTGGCTGAAATATGGCTGACAGCAGGGCTGGTGAATCAGCAAATTCTCAAACTGTAACTGTTAAAGCTTTTCAAAAACTTCTAGATTCCTTTAATTCTGCGCTTTTGGATATAATTGAAAGAGCTTTTTCAAAAAACAGCTTGGAAAATTATAAGGAGTCGTTAGATGGGCAGCAGGAAATTTTTCAGAAGAGTCTGCCCTTGGAAGATCGAGAGGCTGTTAGAACTGAAAGGCAGGCTGGCACAGCTGAAACAAAGAACTGGGTAGCTTCCATTCCACTGATAGAAAAGCAACAAATAGACTCTTTATTGCAAGCTGACAAACTTTATGGCAACAAATTTTGGCTATATGAACAAAGGAATGGATTGAAGGACTATACAAGCAAGAAGAGTCGAAATGGAGATCTCAAACTAGAAAAAGTGATTTCAAGAAGAGAGCGAGTATTTCAGAAACATCAACCTCAAATCAACATTTTAAAATTTTCAAAAATAAAATTGGGGGGAATGTTGAAAGAATTAATAAAAAAAAGGACTGGAAAAATATAGAAAGAAGAGAAGAATAGAAGATTAAGTATTTGCTTTTTTTTTCTCTTTGGGGAAGGAAGATTCTAGTAATAAACTGAGAAGTTTAATTACATTGGTATTAAAGGCTATTTTAGGAATTGAAAATTTGAAAGATATCTTCCTGTAGATTTTGAAATCTGCATTTGGCAAATATGTGTTTCAATGGTATTAAGAGATTTTTAAAATGTTTAACATAAGATTATATTATTTTAAAAGATATATGAGATAAATTGTGTAAGCTTTCAGGATGCCCAACTTTTTGAAGCAAAGAGGATTAATGTTAAATTCAGAATTCTATTACAAAACGATAATTAGTTTTGGATAGTAAAAGGGCTATTTTCTAAAAAGTTAGAGGTATTAACATTGGTTAATTGAAAACTTGAAAGATATCCTCTGGTAGATTTTGAAATTTATATTTGGTAAATAAGTGTTTTAAAGGTATTAAGAGATTTTTAAAATGTTTAACATAAGATTATATTATTTTAACAGGTATATGAGATAAAATGTGTAAGATCTCAAGATACCCAATTTTTTGAATGAAGAGGATTAATGTTAAATTCAGAATTTTATTAGGGAGTAATGTTCAAAAAGAATGATGTTCGAGGGTATGGAAATGAAATTTACTTATGATTTTTACTGTTTGTAATATTGCTAAAGTATTGGATTATACATCAAGAAAATTTTTTTTTTATAATTGGGATGAACAAATTTAATGTAATTGGTCTTGAGGATTTATAAAAGGGAGGTTGATGAATTGGAGCAAGGGGAGTTAAAGAACGTGTGGGAGTTTTGAAATTTATAATTAGTTAGTTTATTTTAGCATATGTTTATTAGATGCTATACCCTGTTTTTGCTCTGGGAAGTCAGGGGGGGTGGGGGGTGGGATAAGGGTGGGATGGGGAAAAAAAGTGTTGAATAGAGAAATGTTTTAACAGAAGAAAGTATCTACGATTAGAATACAGGAGTTGCTCAGATACTAAAGGAGGAGAATATTTCACAGCAAAGAAGTTAGAAAGGAGAGAGGAGGAGAGGGTAGGAAGAGGAGAGGGAGGGAGAGGAATGGAAGAAGAAGAGGAGGAAGGGAAGGGGACAGGAGTAGGAGTGAAGGCGAGAAGGGGGAAAAGAAGAGAGAAGTGGGGGAAAGGAAAAGGAAGTAGGATGAGGTAGGAGAGGAGGAAAGAGAAAGTAGGAGAGAAGAGAAGGGAGGGAAGGGAAAGAAAGGAGGTGGAGAAGAAAGTTTGTTGTGGAATGAGGGAAGAAAGAGAAGAAGAGCAACTCCGAATGCAATTAAAATATCCTACTTTAATGCTTTCTTTAAGGGAAACATGCATTTATTATGTATAAGAAAATGTACACTTTCTATTATGTGGGGAGGGAGAAAGGGTGGGGGGGAGAAAATTGTTTGTATTTCTTATAAAACTTTTCAATTAAAAAAAAAATAGCAGAAGCTTTCCAATATTTCAGACAAAACACTTTCTGAACTCTGTTAGGGATGAATGTGCTCCATAGTGACCCTAGTTCTTCTCCTAATGTTTTGATTATGAATTCAGCATCTTTGGTGGTGAATGATCCCTTCATAAATTACAGAAAAGGCATCATTCTTAATATGAGAGAAGGGAGCTGGACTAAACTGGACTTAATCCTAAAGTAATACAGGTAGTTCTGTAGCTGGTACTATGGAGTATGAAAACCCTGGGATCTTCTATTCTGTAGTGATACCCTGGGGTGGGGGGGAAGCAATGACAATAACTTCTGTGACATTCCCAGCTTGCATCCCCACTGATTTTGCTTTACCGTGGCTGGCTGCAACATCATAATCAGTAGCCAGGCATTGAGAACCCAATAGCAATCATGTGACTGCAGGCACACTGCATAGCCACAATTTCACAGATGGATCATACATGCCCCTTCATTCAGCACTGTTGTAATTTGGTCACTGAACAAGTGGCCATAACATAAGGCAACCTATAATGGTCATAAGCAAGCTGTCATTCCTTGAGGTTTCCTTAGCAGTAAAAAATATCTAGAGGCCACTATATTTTGTGACACTATGTCATTTGCATTGCACTCATACTGGAAGCAGAAAGGCATTTCTGGGATGAAAGGATTAGACAGTGACATCACCATTGCCCAGGGAGGAGCTCCTTTCATGTCCCCATCAAAGAACTGGAACAAAGGACAGGAGTTTCCCTCACCCACCCCACGGCAGCACTCAGGTCTCAAACTATGTTGTTTAGAAAGTAGGAGCTTTCTGTAGGCTTGGGATGAAAAAATCATGTCATTTTTGCCTGTGTTGAAACCTCTTTGTCAAATCAAACCGAACTGGAGTCAAAACAGACTTATAACATAATTGACATATTTAAAAAAAAATATGAAAAACAAGTCATTTCCAGTCAAGAATTTTCTTTCCAACCTTGAGCAAGGCTCCCTTTGTTAACTTTGATTTCTAGAAAAACGATATAAAGAAAAGGGGTTGGCTTTGAAGAACAATTGGAATTTCCATACTGAGATGGCCTGGAGGTCCACATTTGGCTCATGGGTTGGACGTTTCCAATGTTCTCTAGTCTGTAATAGTTTTACACAATACTGAAATTGAATGCAAGACATTCTACTCTAAAATGTTTATATCAACATTTTGCTTTGAAGTTCCCTAATAAATGTTAAGTACCAGAGTGGTATCTTTGTATCTCTTTCAACTGATAAAAGATGTTTCATTGAAGTCTAGCATGATAGGAAGATTAAGCGAACATTTTCCTTTCAGCCAAGTGTTTCTTCAGCACACTGGGGATTCTCTATAACTAGACACTAATATGTTCTGTAATTAAGAAATAATGGGCTTTCTAGGGTGATTTATTTCCATAGATTTAGTGTCAGCTCTGAAATGCTACAAATTAAATTGTTGCAGATCTCTTAACATAACACCTTGAGAATCTGGGTTAGAAATCTATTTTAACTAACTTCTATTTTTCTGCAAAAACAAAATAGATAGAGGCTTTTTTTTTTACTACATTCCCTTTGAAACTAGAAAAAAGTAGATGCAAGCCTGTGAATAATGGAATTAAAATTTAGACTGGTGACAAGAAAATAATTCACAAAGGGAAGCACTCCTTCTTAGATAGCAATTTTTTAGGCAACTGCTTTAGGGGATTATATTTTAATCTTCACTTGGTATATTTTGCTCCATAGATGACTGAGTGGCTTAATTCATTCCCGCCTGAGTTTTGAATGATCTTCTTTGGGGATAAAAGATTGTCAAGAGATGCTTCTTGTTAACCAAACTAAAGATTAATCTTTTTTTTTTTTTTTGTAGTGGAATGTGCTAATCAATTCACTGCCAGTCATCTTGATGACTTTGAAAGAAAAGCTTTTGTTGCATTTTGGAACTAAGGAAAGACTAATGTGATATAGAGTGAGCCAGTTTGGTGTAGTGGTTAAGGCACTCGTGCAGAAATCAGGAGATTGGGAGTTCTAGTCCCACTTTAGGCATAAAGCCAGCTGGAACTAGACATATAGGTTGTCCTCAACTTACGACCACAGTTGAGCTCAAAATTTCTGTTCCTAAGCGAGACATTTGTGAAGTGAATTTTGCCCCATTTTACAACCTTTCTTGCCACATTTGTGAAGTGAATCACTGCAGTTGTTAAGTTAGTACATGACTGTTCAGTGAACCAGGCTTCTTCATTGACTTTGCTTGTCAGAAGGTCACAAAAAGTGATTGCATGATCCCGGGACACTGCAACCATCATAAATATGAGTCAGTTGCCAAGCTTCTGAATTTTGATCACATGATCATAGGGATGCTGCAAAAGTCGTAAATGTGAAAGAAGTCACTTTTTTCAGGGCCATTGTAACTTTGAACAATCACTAAATGAACTGTTGTATGTCAAGAACTACCTTTACATCAGAGGTGGGTTTCAGCAGGTTCTGACCAGTTCTGGAGAACCGGTAGCAGAAATTTGAGTAGTTCAGAGAACTGGTAGTAAATATTCTGACTGGCCCTGCCCCCATCTATTCTCTGCCTCCCAAGTCCCAGCTGATTGGGAGGAAATGGGGATTTTGCAGTAACCTTCCCCTGGATTGGAGGGGGAATGGAGATTTTGCAGTATCTTTCCCCTGAAGTGGGGTGGGAATGGAGATTTTACAGTATCCTTCCCCTGCCACGCCCCCAAACCATGCCCGCAAGCCATGCCACACCCACCAAGCCACGCCCACAGAACCGGTAGTAAAAAATTTTGAAACCCACCACTGCTCTACATATATCTATGCCTGTGTCTGTGTTTGCATCTGGGCATGGGCCTGTGTCTGTGTTGGAAAGCTATACCAAAAATGTTCACTTTGAATAAAGTCAATTGAGCTATTCAAACAAATAGGGGATAAGGGAATAGGAAATTAATGTATTCATAAATTCCATCAAGGAATTTGATGCCAAAGAGCTTGCTTTGGACAGGCCAAACAAATTGAGATTCAGTAAACAATCAAGCACTTGAGGTTGATTTCACTGGTTTCAGAGCAGCTAAGCAGGCTGTCAAATGACATATATATCCAAATCTTGGGAAACCACCCAGTGTCCAAACATATTGTGCAGAAAAATAGTGCTTGGTAGACCTCCATACCCAGCAAGAGTAGCATCATTGCTAATTGATTCCTACCAAGTGTTTGCCTTATATCAAGGTGGCCATCAGACAATACATCTCTGTTGGACTGACCATTCCAACTTGGACCCTGCACATTTCTGCTTTGGAACCAGTGTATCTAGAAACTCTGCTGTTCTGCCATTCTGACCTCATTTCTCTGATGATCATTCAATGAATTTATTGAAACTTGGATCAAGGCTTGATACTATTGCCTGCTTTTTTTGGATTTTGACTTATTGCAGTCAAGCTTGGGTGCTTGAGATTAGCTAATTCTGCTTGTGTTTGTCCACATGGCTATACAGTACTTCCTGAAAATCTCTGCTTTCTGAGAGAAAATTGCTGCAATTTAAACCCAGGGTTTGTGTGTAGCCTGAGCAGATTAGTTTAGCAAACTAGGACAGGTTTCATTTGCATTGGATTTGCAGGCCTCTGGCTCCAGCTGCCAATAGTTATTTCCCTGTTGTTGTTATTAATCTGTTGCCTGGATCTGAGCTATTTATTGACAAACTGATTGAGTTTTAGGCTGGCTGATCCTAAACTGAAAACAAGATCTATGTATCCCTTGTGGAAAAATAAAAGGATTTTTTTAACTGTTTGGCTAATTTATTCTAGCCATATTTAACCTTATGCTTACCAAGTTGTTACAGGATGTAGGTTTAATTAAAAACTAATTTGAAAGCCCAGTCACTTGGTTAATTGCAGTGTATACCTGCTAGCACAAATGTTTTTGTCAGTCTCAAAGCCAAGAAAATGTCTTGGCATAAAGGCATACATTTCATTTTTATTCTCATTGATTTTGGCAAATGTCAACACTGGCCAGAAGAGACTCAGGAAGTTCCATAAGTTGTGAGTGATAAATATGGATCATTATCCATAAAAGAGCCAAATGGCTCATTAGACCATGATATTAACATCAAATGTTGCATATTCACTCTTTCTTCTCCAGACGCCTTTTGAGCATTCTATCATTATCTCACTATATCTGATTTTATAAGCATTCATAAACATTTATAAGCATTTATAAACATTCAAATCTTGGTCAGAATTTATCAGTACCCAGGAATGATTTACCTGTGAAATATACCTTCCGTAAATCAGGAATATCTTTCTTCTATATCCGTCAAAGGTATCTTCAGTCCTAAATGAGGAAAATGGCATTGAAAAGGTACATCCAATTTTTCAACAATTAGTTTTTCAGAATTTTTGCATAAACTTTCTGCAAGCTACTTGCTGTTCTTTATAAACACTGGTGTGAGAAGATGTTTGAAACATTGAAATAAGTTTGTGATATTTCCCCCTGGCATCCTAAAATGTTAGAAATTGGCAATAAATGTCAATGTTCAGTTAGATTCTGGAATTTAACATAACAGAAGATGGGCAAATAAACATGGCAAATCATTTTTAAATAGATAATAAAAATTGCAATTGTGAAGTAGTTTGCTTTTCTTTGCCTGCTGTTTCTTTCCTATAAAATGCTTCTTGCACTGAGTCCAATAAATGTACTTTCATGCATAGCTTGGGATTATATCTAGTTCGTATTCATAATATAGCACTTTGAATATAATGATTTTTGAAGTGTTAATCAGTCTTAATTGGAAGTCTTTGAACTTTAACTTTGTCATACCATAGAAATCCGTATGGATTCTTCCAAATCCCAGGCCATTAGTTACGTAGGTCTTATACAGAATGTTGATCAAGAATAGTCTGATCATGTCTGTACTGTAGGTTAATAGGAGACCCCAAAAGAAAGAATTCTTCTGCAACTGATCATAAAAGAAGATAATACCTAAAAAAGACAGAGGTATGAATAATTACATACACTTTCCTTGAAAGGCAACATAATAACATTAGATATAAGAGTTACACCAAGGCTGTTCTGTTCTGTCCTGTCCTGTCCTGTCCTGTCCTGTCCTGTCCTGCCCTACCTTACCCTATCCTAATTTGTGTGACTGTCTGCATGTGTGTGTGTGTGTGATTATAATATTACATTAGCATTTTAAAAAGCATACAACTGCATAATTATTTTAATTTGTGCTCAAATTCCAAATTGCCACACTTGTACAGTAAAAAAGAAAGCACAGCAAACTGAAATACAAGTGCATACTTATTTGTATATTTCAATTTATTTCTGCCTTCTGCCATTGGTTTCAGGAAAGAGTGCAACTCATTTTAAGAAAACCCTGCTTTTAAAAATTAATAAATTTAAATCAAGAAGCTAAAATTCATAGAATCATCTCCTTCTAAAAACTTTTCATTTGGTTTATAAACAGCAATGGACATGTTTCACCAATAGCACTGGAAACATTTTTCATGGATCTGTACCAGCTGGCTTGAACCCAGAGTAAAGATGGCCTTGTCTTTTATATTGCCTTATATTCTATTGTCAGAATATAAGAAGGTATGTAAACAACCATACAAAGGACAAAAAGAAGGGGCAAAAAAAAATACAGATAAAGAAGGGATTTAAAATTATCATAAATGTTATAGTTTTCAAGTCCCATTGTCACTTGAAGCGAATGATGGATGGTACTTTTTCTCACTAAATGGTGATGGTGTGAAGGAGGAATGAAGCCAGTGGAACCTATCAATTGCTGATCAGAGTAAAAGTATGAGAGAACCCTCTGATATTATCACACCCAGGTTAGATTTTGGTCATCAAGGCAACACAAATTATGCTAGCATATACTTCCCCAAACTCAAGAGCTGCGGGAATATGCATTAAGAAATCTACGAGGAAGCACCTTAAGTGAAACGGAAGCACTAGAACTCACTTTACTAAAGTCAATTGCACTTTAGGTCAAGATTCATCAGCAACACTCCTGTGAGGTCATAAATTCAAGCGTGAGCTGCACTAGATCTGTGGCTTTGATTTTCATCCCGAAGAGAAAAAGAGGAGGGGGAAACCATAATAGGTTTATGTTGTTTATAAAGCAGTACAGATGACATGATGCATTATTTTAAAAAAGTCTTAAACCATATCCTTTGTAGCATGCTTCAAAATGCATGCCTTGTACTTCTAATTACATTAGTTATAGCTGATTGCTGATTGATTTTTGCCTGCGTACTATTTCCATGTTTTAATTAATTATTTATCTAGAGCCTGAAGCTTGCTGGGTAAAATAAAGTAAGTCTCTGGCCTGAACATTTTGTATATTTCTGGGACCAAATCTCTTCTTTAAAGTTGTTAAAATGCACCACAGTTAATTAAATATTTTGAGGGGAAGTGACTGGCCCCAAGCTCAGTTTATTGCCTAATAAATAATTTAAATTCATGAGAACATGCAGATGGGTTATTAATAAAGGCTATCAGAACTGTGAGAAATTATTTAAAACTTCATAGATAAATGTGTGAGGAGGGTGGTAGCAATCATTTGGATCAAACAAGAGATGGGAGATTGTAGACCTATAACCACTTTGGATCAAGGTACTAACTGAATGCTGATTTTTCTACTTACCTATTGATCAGTTCAAGGCAGCCTTTCCCTGTATTTGAAAGCCAGTAGCAATAAAAAGCAAGTGCAGATCAGTTTTAAACCACTTTGGAAAGATTAGGGAATGGGAAGTGCCCCAATTTGTGCTGAACTATATAGAGAGACTTTTTTTGACTACCAGCACAACTTTTTTTTTTTTTTGTCAATCATAAAGGTCAGAATTGCTAAATTGTTTCTTTGAGAAACACAACTTATTCTGAGCTTTTAACTTTCGTAATATACTCTACCTTCAAAATATATAGATGCATGCATATATGGATGCATGCATGCATATATGAATGGATGGATGGATGGATTGATGGATGGATGGGATAGATAGATAGATAGATAGATAGATAGATAGATAGATAGATAGATAGATAGATAGAGATAGATAGATAGATAGATTCATTCAGCTTGTATACTACTAACTCCTGCATGCATATACATACAACTTCTTGCAAACATGTACTTCCACGATACAAATCAAATTATTCATAAAATACCATGGTAAATGAACAATAAAACTTCCATAATAAAAAAATATAATCAAATTTAATAATTAAATAATACTTAAGTTTTAAGAGGAAACATCTCTTATGTACTTAAACCTAAATGGTATCTGATTAATCAAGGAATGATCTACGGGACAGATCAGCTGGGTCATCTTCCAAAATGAAATTAAAGTTGGCGCAGGTCTGATTTTAACTGGGAGATTTTTTTCCAAAATACAGGCACTGCTGTGTAAAAGTAGCTACTCCAGGCTTAACGCCCCCCTTCCCTTACTTCACATACTGGTGCGTACTAATAGGCTGTTTCCAGGACAACTAAATGGGTTGGGTTGATTGTGTTCAGAGCATATGAACAGTGTCCTCAATTCAACCATACAAATTTTCTTCCAGGAAGATTTATGTACAATGAATAAGCCTAGTTAGTTTTCCTGAATAGCATGTGTTAGTACAATATAAAGCAGACTCAATCAAATCAGCCCTTCACATTGAATCTCTGTTTTTTTAATAAGTTTAAGGCAAACAATTGAATGAGATACCCCTAAATTGCTTCGGAGAGATTTGAAAGTAATCCCAATTTAATGTTTGAGTCATAGAATGTACACTTGCTTAGAGTCATGTCTCATTACAGGGAATACCACCCACAGCCATAAAAGAAATTCAATGTACTATTTGGTTCTGCAAAGTCTCAAATGGTGCTACAACTTTCATTCCATACACTGATGAAGCAGGGTGTGTTTTTTTAATGTATAGTTTTTGTGGGATGTACAAATATAATAAATAATAATTTTAAAGTCTAGTTTGTGCTTTTGCAGCATTTGCTAACTGAATAAGATTTAGAAATATTTAACTCCAGGTTGTACAAGCAGTCCAATCCAAGTGAGGAACAGAAGTGAAGTTCTCTAAAGAGAATAGAAGTGAGTCACAGCAATAATGTTGTCTCAGAGTATTTTGGTGGAAGGGGTGAGAAGATGCAACGGGGGGATTTGGACTAACAGTCTCTCAAAAAGCTCATTGAATGTAAAATAACACAAATCACTTTTTATTATTATTCTTTAAATCTTACATTGCTTTTTTCATTGAATGCAAAGCTGAGTAGTCGTTTACTTATTTAGAGGGAAAAAACCAGAATATTAAAGCATGAATGGGATTATTTTGAATTGTTTTTAGATGTTAAATCAGGAAATGCAATATTTCAAAAAGTGGAGAAAAGAATGAAATATTGGTTGAAAGAGAAAGGTTTGTTTATTTGTATTTTTAAAAACTGCACAACTTCACATCCTCCCTTCCTCTTTTTTAATGAGCAAGTTGAGCAGTATAGAACAACATCTGACCAGCCTAAAGCCCATTAGGTGCTATTGCATTATTTATGTTTTAAATTGATTTAACCTGAAATTAATTATACATGTGAAAAGGGGAAGGCAAAAAAATCTGGCATGCAGTATTCTTATGCATATAGACTAGGGCAGGATGTCCTGTAAAGCTAATATATTTAAACATACCCATTGACTTAGGATGACTTTGGCAAATAGTATTGGTCTGACATTACTGCACTATGGAAAAGAGTGGGTTATGAATGCCAGATGTAGAGATGCTGAGATATATGCCTTTGTCATTAATGAATAGTATGACTTGTTTGAGATGGATGACTATAGAAATTGAATAAATCATTTTGTATTTTTGATTCCCTATGAATCTTTGATTTTTTTTTCACTTTTCTGGATATTGTCATTTACTTATTTTCATCAAAATATGTCCCAATTAAACCTGAACTTCCTATTGCTCTATTTCTTTCATGTATAAAATGAACAATCATATCATAATAAAGTATTTTCTTTTGAAAGCTGTAATCACTAAGTAGGCTGAAAAATTCATGCTTGGTGTACTATTTCCAGATACATTGACATATTAGCTTTGATTAGAGCTAATATTATTGTTTTTCCTTTTCTATCATTCTTAGAAGTGAACAGTATAAAATGTCAGATATTGGGTTGGATTGATTTAGATTGGGTTTGATGATTTAATGCTAGGAAACATTTGTAGAAACTATATAGATTTATATGGTGGAAAGAAACCATCAATATGTCAAGGGCTTACTACTTTTTCCATTCTTCTTATTCTGCTGCTGATAAAGTTTTCCTTTTTGATACTCAAAATAAGGATATTTCCTATAAACCAAGTACGAATACTGTAACTTCCAAAGTGATTTTTTTTTCTCATTCTGAACTTTAGAAGTAAACTTCCTATGGGCTTCCTATGTCTGTAAAATAACTTTCTTAGAAAATTTCCCAGCTCTGAGCCTGAGGCTTTAAGAGAATACTATATCAATGTTCACAGTCTTCTTTTCTAGGTTTCAAGTTTTGTTGACTGGAAACACTCAGTATTTTTGCTAGGTGCCTGCCTGGCCTGCTGCCATCCAAACTTAACTGAATGTACTCTTTAGAGGAAGAAGAGGATTGAAATTACACCTGGTAGCCATGATTCTGACTTCATCATTATCATGAACTGTGGAGCCATATTTCTTTGTTCATAAGTTCTGATCACATGCTCAGATCAGTAGTTGTAAACTATGCCTAGCAATTGGGGTTATGAGCATGATCTTTTCTTCTTTCATGAATAATTTTCTGCATCTTTAAATAATCTGTATAGGTCTCCTAATCCTCCTCCTTCCTATACCTCCATATTCCTTTGGATATTTTACATTTTAAGATATTGACACTGAAAGACAATCTTGTGCCTCTTTCAACACAAAACACCTTTGATTAGCTTTGTAGTCATTGTATCTTGTATTCATACCTTTGAGTTCTCACTGTACATACAGGTCAGAATGATAATCATCATCACTGGATTTTGCAAGCGGTAGTGATGGATGATGTATTATCAGGAGGAGAATCATGCATAAAATATTCCTTAGTTACAAGCTTCATCCCATCTCTAGTATGGCTACATAGTGAACTACACAGTGAGCTGCTGATAAAGTTCTACAGAGGAATTATTGAATCTGTCATCTGTACTTCTATAACTGTCTGGTTTGATTCAGCAACCAACAGGATAGGTACAGAGTTCAATGGATAGTTAGGACCGTAGAAAAAACAACTGCAACCAGCCTGCCTTCCATCGCGGATCTGTATACTGCACGAGCCAGAAAGAGGGTTGAGAAAATATTTACAGATCATAAACTGTTTCAACTCCTCCCCTCGGGATGTCATTATAAGGCAAAACAACTAGACACAAGGACAGTTTTTCCCCTTGTGCCATCATTTTGCTGAATGATTCCCACAGCACTGTCTTATCTCTAAAGATGTAGCATGTAGTATGGCTGTATCATTACCCTTTTACATCTTTCCTTTTACCTTCCACTATTGGTATCTTATTATATTACTTTGTTGTTTGTATGCACAGTGAGAACTTATGCACCGTAGACAAATTTCTTGTGTGTCCAATCACACTTGGGCAATAAAGAATATTCTATTTTATTAGGCTGTAAAAATTAGCATGTCACCATAAAAACCATATAACTATTTCTCAACTAGAATGCATGGTTGTAGAAATCAATGCCTATTTAAGTCCCATTAAAATAAAAGGGAAAAGAAGTAAGCAGTTAATATAACAGGCAACAAAATTAGAAACCTAAAATATGCAATATTTGGATTTTTGAATCATATGTGAATATGAAAATACAAATTTTACAGCATGCAAAATGAAACTTCCATGTAAATTATGGTTCAATATTTTGCAGATAATAATGCTAGAATGCAGCATTATTATCTGGAAAATAATATGAAACTTAATCACCTGTGATAATAATGCATGTCCTGGGCAGCTAATTTCAGTTTGGCATTTTGCAGTTTTATTCTCTGATGGCAGTAAACAATGTTTTCTTCATTATTATCTTTCTTGAAGAAATGGATGCTGGATGTGATTTTTTGCCTAGACTGTTAAATTATTAGTGGCAGTTTCACAAAACCACATTAAATATACAGTATAGTATACAATTCTTTCCGCATGATAGAGTTTTGTTTCTTTTTATTGCAATGTCTGATCTGGTCAAATTGGTGCATTTTTCTGATTCCAAAGAGAGCATAAGAGAGAAAAAAAACCCATGAAGCAAAACCCTTTTCCTAACCATTTGAAAGATTTTCAAATATGCAATTCAAAATGGACAATAAGAAGGAAGAAGTTGTGCTGTAAAACATCTGATTTCTATTTGGTGTCACAAAGTCCATGGAACTAACAATGTATGAAGTGGCAGAAAAAGAATATGAAAAAAAATATTATTTCCTATACTGGTAAAAGATGCAAGTACAGTTGTTACATTCATGCACCTATACTCCAAGGCACATTTTTTAAAAGATTGAAGTAATGCACACCCTTAGGCGACCATCATTCTCCACTTGATATATAGGAGAAGAAAGGGTAGCCATCAGCAGATAGTTACGAGATATGAAAAAAAAATCTTCTTTTTTTCTAATTAATTCATTTGCTACAGTTACATGTATGGTGCCAACTTATAACACTTATTAAAATTTATATATTGGGTATAAGTTAAAATAACTTTAATGCACAAGGTTTTAAATGGTTGACCATGATGTTGAAGATTTTTAAAAGTTAGCTTTGTAAATTTGTTCTGCTACAAAATTGCAAAAAAAAAAGAAAAAAAAAAGACCAAGGAACAATCTAAGGGGCACTTATAAAAATGAAACAATTATTTTATCTAAAGCAGACAAAATCCAAACATAGTACAAAACTTATGCATCACTTAATGCACCCATCAAAGAAATCAATATTTTATTTATAATAATAACAACACATATGCATATAAGTGTGCTAAGTGGTCCATGCCCATCAATATCACTCAGACTAGCTCAATGTCTTTATAAACCCTTCTTCCATTTTCCTGTACATTTCTTACCTCAAGAAAGAGATATTGTTTATTTGTTTTACACTTTTTGCCTCATTCTCAATGTTTTTCAAGACCCCTTTAAACTTTAACTCTAGTTGTTGTTGTTGTTGTTGTTTGTTGTTGTTGTTGTTAGTTGGCTTCAAGTCTTTTTCTTCCTCTTTTATTTTTCTCTTCCTTATTTACAAATCTCTTTAGCTCTCTGCAGACTCCCTTAGGCTGTCTTCTCTCTGGGTTTATTAAGAGCATGAGAAACCTTAGAATCGCTAGACTATGAAAAGGATAGTTGTACAGTAACAATAGTTTGGCTTTCTTGTAGGTGAGGTATCTTGCACCTTCTCATGATAATAAGAATGTCATTGAAATATTTTTTTTTCATTTTCCCTCAAAATTAATATCATTTTTATTAAACTGAATGTGAATGGTGGAAAGAGAAGGTGGAAGAAATATGAGACACAACCCTCACCTCATCTAATTAAAGAGACTTACAAGAATAAGTGGGGAAAACTATTGTAGAGTCATCTCTCAATTTCTTGAAGAATGAGGAATAAGCCTGTAATCTACATCTGTCTATATCTATCATATCTATCTATCATTATCTATCCATCCGTCCATCTATCCATCCATCCACCCATCTATCTATATCTATCAATATATATTTATCATCTACAGTCTCAAAGGTGCTTTCTTACTTTCAAACGTCAACTGGATTTTCTTGTTTTACTTGAAGACATTTCACTTTCATCCAAGCAGCTTCTTCAGTTCAGAGTGAATGGTGGAGAATTGAAGGATGTATAGTCCTTGCAATCGTGAGGTTGTTAGACCTCTTTCTGAGAGTCACTGAGGATACTTTGAGGTTTATCTGTGCCCTCAGGATCACCTGAATCCTTAAGTCTGGCTAATACATTTCACACTACCATTATTTAAAAGAAGCAAAATCTTAATGCATATTTTTACAGAATATACATATTTGGGGGGGGGGGTGTATAACACACACACACACACACACACACACAGAAACACACACATGCATACATATATTCCTAGTTTAATTAAGCTACCAATCAAGGTTTCTAATTTCATTATATTAATTACATTATTGATTAATTTTTTTCAATGACAAGGATGATCAAATTATAATTAACCTTTGTGCGCAAGAGCACATGGAATAATGAAACTAGAAATTAAACATATGCAGTCTTTCACCATAATTTCTCTTTCAGGTTTTTAGAAGAAATCTCTGGGGTAAAAATGAAGAAAGATATGAATTTATCAGGATTTCACTGCAAGCATGTTTGTGTCTATTTTAGAACAAATAATTCCTTACTGAACTAAGTATGTGTCTTAATAATAGATGAGATGGATATGCAATAGGCTTCATAGTTTCTATGAGGACTTTTTTTAAAACCAATCATCTGATTAAAGAAGAAGAAAGAGTAATTTTAGGGACTATTGAGCATAAATATTAAGACTGTGCAGTGCTTCAGATTCAAAGGGAGAAATGTGATTTGTAACATGCATGTGCCCATATGAAGTACCTGCCAAACACACTAAAACAAATTTACTTTTTTCTCTAGAGTCTAGACTTTGCAGCAGCTGCAGAGGTCAACTGTATAAGGTGGGAGGAAAAAATACCATTGATTGATCATTCAAAACACTGCCCAGTTCTATAAATTACTATCTGCAGATTAGCTTTACAGCACTAGATGCTGTACCAGTTCTGAGTCTTATGAGGTAATTAGTGATTTCTGAGCTTAATTGATATTACAAATGTTTAATGACCTAGCTAGATAACAACATCAATACATGCTGGGTAATGAAAAGCTTGCAAGAAAACAACCAAGTACAAAGAGTGTGTACCAAATACCCAACTGTTCAACCCTAAACTGCATATATTCTCTACTGTACCTATTATCTACAATAAGTATATTGTACTAATATCATCCTTCTACATACAAACACCAGGGGTCCATGCTGGGTCCCACTGACCTAGAATTGTATTTTCAATGTTTTTAAGAAGAAACTCCTTGTAACTTATTCAGACAATTGATATTTGATATATTTGCTATAATGTTATCTATAATACTGGCTGTCAGATATACCTTGTAGTTTAAGGTAGTGTGATATGTAGCCATTGTTCACTATTCGATCGTTGGCATTTTCTTCCAAGCCTCTAGGTAACTCCTTCTCTTCTGCTACTTTAACAGTGACATCAAGTTTGACTTTCACAGGAATTATTCAGTGTCTTCAGCTAGTTCTGATATAGCCTGGCAGGAACCATGGCAAAATACATTAGAGAGACAAAGCTCTTGCTCTGAAGAATTCAAGAACTATAACAAACAAAAGCCAAAGTACATACTGTGAGGATTTTTTAAAAAAAAAAAAATATTGCCCTTGCTGTAGCTTTTGTTCAAGGCATACAAGGTGGCTGAATTTGAGAATTGGCTCTAGAAGTCTCACATAGAACATAAACAGTCATAAAAACATGCAGCCAGGGTACATACGCTCTCTTGATGCCCTTCTCCATTGCTAACGTTTCTCCATTGCAATGATATCATCTTGCCTATTCTCTAAAATCAAGTCAGGGCTGACATAAAGGCATGGTTGATTGGCAAAACAAACTCCAGTGCTCTGGTTCTGGAGAATTGTAATGCATGCCCTTTTTCTTCCTCATTTGCTGAGAAACCTTCAGAAATGTAGCATTTAAATTATCCACAGGAGAACAAATTAGCTGTGCACATTTCCTTTCCACTGATCTTTTCTCTGAGGAATAGCAATGAAAAAGTGCAATCAAATATTTAAGAAGGGAATCCCTTCATATGCTAATGTGTGATTTGCTTTCTGTAAAACCCTTTAACTTTGGAATCTTATAATGGATTACAACTGGCAAACAAAGCTCTTGGTTTAACTGGAGGATCTCTGTATAAAAATGGAAAGTAGATGGGCAAGGCAATACCTGAGACAATTATTATGCTATCTGCCATCCTTAGAAAAGTAATTCTCTAGAAAATTAAATCTAAATTCATAAATTTGGTCCAATATTTACAACTGTGTAAATTTTCTCAAACCTTTGCTTGACAGTGAAATAATCGAGCCAAAGTAGACACTGCTTTTTTTAACTCAATGATGGAGGAATATGAATATGGAAAAAAAAGTTTAGCTTCTGTCTCCATTTGAATAACTGTTTTGAAGGCCAAATGCATTTCACATAATCCTAAATGGATTGTTAGCAGTTGTCTGAATAGGCCAGCTATACTGTCTGAAATTGGAAATATTTGCTAAATGTGTTGAGAAACCATTGCAGGCGTCTGAAAGTAAAGTTCCTATGATCATAGTAGCAGCTGGGCATAGGAGATATTGGGTCTTGCATTCATGCCATTTCCCAATGTTGTCTTCTTGGTATTGCAGGAACAGGACTCTCTGGGACTGTTGCTTAGTTAGTTCAGCTGAGAAAAAGAGCAGAACCTTTCTCACCACATAGGTAGGTTAATCTGTGGCTTAAGGTTAGGGATTGGCCTCAAAGGGATTGAGACTATACCTGATAATCTTATATTCATGAGTTCACAATCTTCACTGGTTCAAAAAGCCAATAGATTCCCTGAATATCAAGAAGCCTATCTTTGGGATATTATTCTAATGTTCTGTGTCCACAGGTGTCTTAATATGCTTCCTAGTTATTCTTGCCATGGTATGTTTGGCGACTGATTATTGTAAGATGCTTCCACTCTGCTGTTTTTGTTCAGGCTCATTTGTTGTCTTGTTTTTCTTTTAAATTGCTCAGCTTAGTTTGCTAAAATTGCCTTGATTACCTTATTGTATGATGAATTTGGATTCAAGGCACAAACAGCAGTTTCTACTAATACAAGGGCAAGCCAATATTTGGGTAGGCTGTGTAGTTATATTTGCCAGATGCCACAAGTTGACTGTCTTAACTTGGATTAATCAAAGTTAGGCACTAATGACATCTGGCAAATCTTTCTGGTCTTTAGGAGTAGCAGGATATTATTTGTTTGCTTTTCTGTGGGCCAAGTGATCATCCGTGCCCACTAACATTAATAATAATTAAAAAACAACAACAACAAATGGGTCAGAGAGAAAGTATGCAATTGATCATCCATGGATCAGAGGTCATTTTGCAGAGGAACAGCTGCGAAAGTGCCATTCAGCAATGCACCATCTGCTATTTGTTTTCTTGATGGTTGCAAGAAATGAAAATCACATTTTCAAAATGCAGAACAAATATGGATAAGCGTAGAGCAGGCTAGGAATCCAAGGATGGATTTTTCACAGCAATAATTGAGGTTGATGGGAGAATAATTCAAAATTCTTAGATGCACCAGGTTAGGAAAGGATACTTAATTGCTGGTTTCACATTAAAACCTTACTAATTGGATAGGCCAGGGAAACCTTTGGAATGATGAGATCCCATGGTAGATGTCATCTCTCTTGGTAGATGCTATCAGGGAGATTTGCCTGTTGACAAAATGGCTGTCCTGATGAACATGGAAAATGATAAAACACCTAGATTTTAAAATATCCCCTGCAATCTCCTGTTCTATCCCAGAATGCTGAAAGATATTTCCTGAAAATAAATAGGCATCTACTTTGCTTTGCAGTAAGCCAGTCTTCCTTTTAATTTAAGAGAAAATGGCAGATGGGGCACGAAGCATCCCGGGTATTAAACAAGGTAACTGAAAGAAATTGGTGCTTTGGGGCATTGCACTGCTTACACCTTTGGGGTAATGGCTTGGGACCCAGTAATTTGAAAAATAACTTTGTCTTTTATACTCCTTATGTTAAACTTAAAATTCCTGTCAGAGGCTTTATCATAGCTGTATATTACTTATAAAACAATATTCCCAGTCAACCTTGCCTGCTGCTTTGTTTGTTTTGTTTTTTCCAGTGCCACATACATTGTTTTTATTCAGATGAAACTTTTAAATTATCTGTGATCTTTGACCAGTCACTGAAAGACCATGTTGTACTTTTGAATTTATCTTCTCCTCTCTTGGGGAAAATTGGACTAAGATTTATTTTTACCATCCGGTTATTTTTTGATGGGTGCACTTTATAATCATCAAATACTACACACTGGAGAACCAGATTGGACTAGGCTAATATACTTCAATAGTTTATTGGCCTCCTAGTTCCAATAACCTCCTATTTCTAAGTCACCCACTCTTTCATCCACATTAAATAACAAGCTACAAAATTCTGTCTCAAATCTAGTAATCCTAACCTTCTTCTTTCTTTAGCATCCTAGAGCAATTTATATTTAATTCTTAGTTTCTTGCCCTGCCAAATAGATTTGGCAGCTCTTCCAGCAAGCAAAAGATCTCCTCCCTAACATAAATTGTAGCAAGATGGAACTCAACTCAAATGAAGAACAGTTCTGATGTACATCTGCTCTATGGAACACAGGTGGGCAACCTACACTTTCAGTTTCTACTTGAATACCATCCTAGATCCCTCAAGTGAAAAGAGAAGCCAGTTTCTCATCATACCTTGAGGGAGTCTTAGAATTAAATGCTTGCCAAGCCATCATAGTTAATTGAGAAACAGAAATGCTGCTCTCCATTTCTTGATGAGTGTATCTTTGGGACTGTCTTTCTCAACTCACTTCTCACATCCTTGTTCTTACATTTTACCAAGCTAATTTATTAAACAACTGTTTTACAAAGCACAAACTGAACTGACTAGGTAACAACTTTGAGTTTACCATATCTGGGCTGTAGAACCCCATATTCTTTTCTGGAATTGTTCTGTAGCATTTGTTGTCTGGTCAAATGTTGACAAACATCTTTTCCATTGCTACTCAGGACTCAGGATATAGTACTATATGTATCATGGCCATTGTAAGATGTTGAGAGAAGAGAGAGAAGCAGAACAAACCAGAAAGCATGACAAAATGTTCTTTACACATACCATCCAGGGAACGTCCTTAACAAGCATAACAAATGCAATCAGTTAACTATGAGAATATATCTCTCATTTTATTTCTGAAAAAAGCAGATGTATATAATTTTCAAATCATGAACAAGCCTTTAAGAGCATAATTTGGGGTCCTATTTCTCTTTGACTGACAACCACTTTGACTGAAATGAAGTTAGCTCCTTGAATTGCTACATAGAAGAAATGTTGAAGCATAAGAAATAGTGAAATTCAGGTGTCCATCTTTTTTCTATTTAGGAGATGTGCTTAAATATTCTTGACTGTCAGAAATATCATCTCCTGTTGTTCTTGCCACAGGATAATCTTTCTACTTTGTAAGATTAGCAGCTGTCAGCGAGAAGAATGATGAGATTATCACAATCTGTTTCTTGCAGGTTGTCTGAATATAGCTACAGGCCACTAGGGAATGAGTCTTTTTAGGAGTCTTTTCTGCAAAGGTAAATAATATATATAGGCATTCTTCATTACTTTGCACTTGTTGTTCATTTTCCCATTCATTCCAAAGAAAATATTTTTAGATCAAGGTGGATAAGACAGGATTTAGTGGAATCAAGTGCATTTCATTTTAGATTGCTTCAGTTTTCACAGATTTGATTGCATAATGTATGACATATAGTGGACACTAATGAAAGTAGAATGACAACAGAGACTGAAAGCTAGTGATCTTTGCATTATTATAGTCAAACTGAAGAACTGGTAACTAAAAATGTAAACATATTCATTTGCCTTCATTTCTCTATCTTTTTTTCCCCAGCATTGAACCTATCTTTAGTGTCAAGACTGCAAGCCCCTCAGAGCAGGACTTGGTTTTGTTGTACCGTGTAGAGGCAGCTTACGTGCTGAAAGAAATACTCAATTACAATATCAAGGAAGCATAGAATTGGATCCTTGTGTCCTTGAGCCCACTTCTACCTCCCACTTCCATCCTCAGTTTTTTTGAAATCAGATTCTGCCAAAATGATGTACTTCTCAATGACCTCTCTGTGCCAATAGATTGTATATGGATATGCATGTGCATGTATATATGTATAGCCTACAGGATATATACATGAATGGTGGGTTTCAAAAATTTTTACTACTGGTTCTGTGGGCATGGCTTGGTGGGTGTGGCAGGGGAAGGATACTGTAAAATCTCCATTCCCACTCCACTCCAGGGGAAGGTTACTGCAAAATCCCCATTTCCTCTCGATCAGCTGGGACTTGGAAGGCAGAGAATAGATGGGGGCGGGGCCAGTCAGAATTTTTACTACCGGTTCTCTGAACTCAAAATTTCCACTACTGGTTCTCCAGAACTGGTCAGAACCTGCTGAAACCTATCTCTGATATACATACATACATACATACATACATACATACATACATACATACATACATATTTACTGACAAAGAATAGAATAGAATAACAGAATTGGAAGGGACCTTGGAGGTCTTCTAGTCCAACCCCCTGCCCAGGCAGCAAACCCTACACCACTTCAGACAAATGGCTATCCAACATCTTCTTAAAAATTTCCACTGTTGGGGCATTCACAACTTCTGCAGGCAAGTTGTTCCACTGATTAATTGTTCTAACTGTCAGGAAATTTCTCCTTAGTTCTAAATTGCTTCTCTCCTTGATTAGTTTCCACCCATTGCTTCTTGTTCTACCCTCAGGTGCTTTGAAGAATAGTTTTACTCCTTCTTTGTGGCAACCCCTGAGATATTGGAACACTGCTATTTTGTCATCCCTAGTCCTTCTTTTCATTAAACTAGACATACCCAGTTCCTGCAACCGTTCTTCATATGTTTTAGCCTCCAGTCTCCTAATCAACTTTGTTGCTGTTCTCTGCACTCTTTCTAGAATCTCAACATATAAATAAATAAAACATCTAGAAATAAAGGGAGACTAGTATAGATCTATTTCAAGCTATTTAGCTCTCATAAGCTAGCCATACCCTTTTGGGATTCAAACCTGGGCTTGCTTGCATATTAGGCAGCTAATAAGCCACAGGTTCTCCTCGCTTTGTCAGCTTGTACCAGGGAAGATTAAATGGGTTTTCTATCGAAGCAACCTGGTCCACCCAAATATGGGAAGGAGCATACTGCTTCCTTTCGCCTTTTAGCCCAAATTCAGGAGTCCTCAGGCAGTCACTTTCATGACAAACAATTTTGTATTAAATTTATATTTACTGTCAAAGAAATAAAGGGAGATTATTTCAAGCTATTTAGCTCTCATCAGCTAGCCATCCCAGAAGGGTATTATTATTATTATTATTATTATTATTATTATTATTATTATTATTATTATTATTATTATTATTATTATTAAGATGCACCGTGCAAATACGTTATTCTTTGAAAAATTGAAATACATTTTAATATACATTTTCAAACCATTTAAAAACATTCCCCAAAGAAAACAAGCAAGCACTCTTGCACTCCTAATCTTGAAGTTTTGTCACAATGAGGTATGGATAAGATGCAGTGGATAAGTTGCTACCGATTCGCCCTGGTTCAGGTGAACCAGTAGCAGTGGTAGGATGCTCCACCCACCTGCCCGGACATCATCAAATACGATCTGCGCATGTGCAGAAACTTCTGCCTATGTGCAGAAGTGGTACGCAGGTGAGCATAGTGAGCCCGCAAGCGCAAGCAAACCAGTAGCAAAGGTAAGTGAAATCCACCCCGATAAAATGACACATTAGCTAACACACCTGTCACTAGATTGGACCGTATGAAAAGTGCAAAGGAGCAGGCGATAAAACTCTACCTTCTTTTCAGAAAGAGTCATATTTGGTAAGTTCTCAAAAATATACATGAAATAGTGTTTAAAGATAACAAATATTACAAATAACTGTAAGATAGAAACATATGTAGGTTGGACAAGATGAACAAAGATGCATTTGAAACACTGTGCAAACATATCTATCAAAGTAAACAGTCACTTAATCCACTGAGATAATAAATAGTATATTTTGATTTCCAAGTTATTATAGATTCTAGACCAAAAGGTCAGACCAAATCTAATCAGGGTAACTCACAGTTGGCAAACACAGTAACCAGAAAGTCTCCCTTATCTACTGAAAAGATTTTGTGGGGACTAATTCATGTCAAATTCCAAGTTTCTTTTTAAAAATGCTAGAGATCCTCTAGAAGGAACACTAAAAGCATTAAACTCCTGTCAAATGAGACATCGTGTTTTTTTTGTGGATGGGTCAGGCCCTTGTAGATCATGAAATGTTCTTCTATGAAAAGCTACAATTATTTATTGCAGCTTTATTTATTACAAGACAGAACTGACAGGGCTCATGGCCCATTTCTTCTAATAATGACAACTGTTCTAGATAACAGCTTCAATCTCTGAATGAAAATGTTTCTTCATCATTACAGTCTTCCCTTGGCAGCATCTATAGACGGAGAATCATTTGACTGGTTTTTGGCAAACAAAACACTAAATAAATTGTTTTAATCTGGGTGATCTTCAAGGAGGAAAAAAAACAAGCTGACAGTGTAACATTTTTCTTATAGCAGCTGGATATAGCCTGGAAAATACTGTTTTCTTTTTACCCTAGAGAACAACTCCTTCAGTCTCACAAATGCATAGACATTACCTTGTTGAGCAAGCATATACTGGAAGGTGCAGTGGCACAGAAGAGGGAGTTTTAAACTTTATTTTCTCCTCCTTTACTTGCTAGAGTTTTTAGATCCTTGGAGGAAGAGAGAGCAGGAGAGGTGGGGAGAGAGACACAGAGAGAGAGAGAGGGAGAGGGAGGGAGGGAGGGGGGAGAGAGAGAGGGAGAGGGAGAGAGAGAGATGGATGTTTTCCATTTGTTCATTGCAACTGTCATTCTGATTCCCCTCCCAATGCAAATGTAGGTTTCCAGGTTAAAAGTGTTGGAAAAAGAATATTATATGAATAATCTTTTTGCTATTGTTGTTGCTATAGGTAAACAGGAACGTGCAGAATGTATGAACTGTGAGTATTTCCCTCTAGCTGTAGGAAGAGTATTGGGTATTACTTGCTAAGAGATGGCAATGCTTGCTGAAATGGCCTGATAGCACTTCAAAAGCATCATTCATCTTTCCATCATTTGCATTTAAAAAACATTTTTGTTAGGCACTGCCAAGGCCCAAACTGTTCACCTTTGGTCCGAGGTATATTTTCCCTGACCAGATCGCAGTTTTAACTAATCTTTCTGGCACTAAAGAAGTTGCAGGTTTGTAGTAACAGACTGTCTCACTTCAACGTTATTTATTTATTTTTTTTTGCTTTAATTTATATGCCGCCCTTCTCCGGAGACTCAGGGCAGCTTACAATGCATTAAGCAATAGCCTTCATACTTTTGTATATTTATACAAAGTCAGCTTATTGCCCCCACAATCTGGGTCCTCATTTTACCTACCTTTGAAAGGATGGAAGGCTGAGTCAACCTTGAGCCTGGTGAGATTTGAACTTGCAGTAATTGCAAGCAGCAGATGTTAATAACAGTGCTTTAGTCCACTATATTATCAGGCTCTTCTACTATCATTTTCCAGTGCTATTGGCTGGATATAAACAAATTACTATGTTCAAAAGGCATCTTTGAAAAATACATTAAGGCAATTTGCGAATAATTGCTGAATACTGAGCTATGATGACTTTGACTTATGAAGTATAACATCTTCCTGAAATAATTATGATAATTATGTTTTAAAAAAATAGTTGCCATCCTTTAATCTTTTAAAACAAAATGGAAAGCTATGGGGACTTGGTACCCTGTCACTCTAATTGAACATTTGACAGAGAAATAATTATAGTGGAAAGAAGATAGGTCACCTGTTTTACCATGCAAGAGACATCTCTCTTTTTTTGAAATCCTTCATATGGCCACCTACTTCATCTGTGCACAGATTTCTCATTTAAATAATTTCATTGCCAATAAAGAAGCTGTCAGACTATGTCCAGAATGGTATTTTGGTATTCAATAGAAATATGTTTTGAAGAAGGAAGGAAGGAAGGAAGGAAGGAAGGAAGGAAGGAAGGAAGGAAGGAAGGAAGGAAGGAAGGAAGGAAGGTTCTTTTTGCCAAAGTCCCATATTTTTGGTGCTTCGTGGGGTGGGCCTCTGTCAAGCTGTGGAGGCACTGCTGGTGACAGTGCAGATGGGACAGCAGCAGTAGCGGGATGCTCAGTCCAGGATCGGGCCCTCTTGAAGGTGCTGGGGAGACTACATTCGCAGGCAGTGGCATATTCTCTCTCTCTCTCTCTCTCTCTCTCTCTCTCTCTCTCTCTCTCTCTCTCTCTCTCTCTCTCTCTCTCTCTCTCTCTCTCTCTCTCTCTCTCATACATACACACATACCACTTATTCTGCTGCAGGATCAGGCAGGCGATCCTTAAACAGGGCTTCCTTGGCAGAAACCCCACAGAGGCCTGATTGACTGTTTGGAGGCACGGCTGCTGGTCCCTTGGTGCAAATGGCTGGAATATAATGCTCTCTCTGCAAAACACCCATGACAAAGGAGACAGAGGTGGAGGGCTGGCAGTCCATTGGCGCCAGCAGAGGTTCAGCAGAGTCTGAACGCTCACTGTCAATTGGCTGTGGCTGGAGAGTAGGGGTGAAGGGGGTGCGAGACAGTGGTGGGATTCAAAAATTTTTACTACTGGTTCTGTGGGTGTGGCTTGGTGGGCATGGCTTGGTGGGCGTGGCAGGAGAAGGATACTGTAAAATCTCCATTCCCTCCCCAATCCAGGGGAAGGTTACTGCAAAATCCCCATTTTCTCCCAAATACCTGGGACTCAGGAGGCAGAGAATAGATGAGGGTGGGGTCAGTCAGAGGTGGTATTTAGCAGTTCTCCAAACTACTCAAAATTTCCACTACCGGTTCTCCAGAACTGGTCAGAACCTGCTGAATACCACCTCTGGTGCGAGCATGTAACAGAAATGAAAAGTCCCATTCTGATTTTGCATATGCATTAAAAAGATGTCCCAAAAGTGCTTTTTCAAGGGGCCACTGGACTTTCAAAAATCATCTTTGGGACAGCTATAACTATGGATGACTGAGAATCTCCATAGACATTAAAAAGATGAACGTTATTGAATATAAGAACTTTGGGGGCAATTTTTCCAACATCATGGGAAAATGGATAAAGATTTGGTGGTAAGTGAATGCCAATAACCTGCAATATGTTATCAACATAACTGCTGCTGTTACAGTACATCTTTGACAGGGGCAATTATTTAATACCTTTAAATTTGACCTTTTCTACCAAGTGTATTTCAGCACCATTTTCTATAATTTTATAACATTTTGTTATGTGTTTCCTCAATTCCATGAGTTATGGAAAGATCAAAAATATTATTAACAAAGGAAAGGACTTGGTAACTTTGTTTGGATTATTATGGTTGTCTGCATTCCCATTAACCTTTCTGTGACCATTTCCCAATCTTAGAACAACATGTAATAACAGGTGTTCCCCAACACATTGCAAGTGCATGCAAATTTACTGTAATAAATTGAAGAATGAACTTGGAGAACTTTGCATCTATCCTAGTAGTGTAAATGGGGCATGAGATTCCTTTTTGTCTGGTTTTAAGGATGCAGTTTCAGTTTTGTGGCTTGAATATATGAAAGGATGTTTCTAGTACTTTACCCCACCATCTATTTTCTTAAATCTACCAACGATTTCATTGATCTGGGATTCATTCTCAACTGTCTGCTTGTTTTCTTTAGTGCTACTCTATCCTATCTGAGGATAGTATCCTTGTCCTGAGACAAGAATACTTTGTCTCAGAGTATTTTCATTCTGATTCTTTGCAATTACTCTTCTCCTTCTTTCCAGCTGGGGAGGCATGATGACTCCATGGCTTAAAAGATACCAGAGAAGATCTATACTCGAGCAATTTGAGCTCTACCATTGCATGACAGAACTCCTGTCACTTGTCTCTTCTGCCAACCTGGCAGTTCGAAAGCATGTAATTGTGAGTAGATAAATAAGTAGCTCTTCAGTGGGGAAATAACAGAGTTCCATGCTTCATCATGTACAGCACACTGCAGCTTGATGTCATGCTTGCCACATGACCATGGAAACATCTTCAACAGCACTGGCTCAAAGGCCTAAAGAAACAGAGATGAGCACCACTCCCTAAAGTTAGCTACAACTAGCAGAATAAAACCTGTAGGGACTTCTTTACCTTTTACCTTCTGTCCAGCATCCTTTAAGCTCCAGGCTGGTAAGAGAGTGATTGAGTAATATGAAAGGATGGAGGAGTCCCTAGTCAAGGAAACTGGGAGGCCGCAGTTGGGAGAGGACAAACTCTCTGGGGAGATTAGGGTGGATCAGTTGGTGACAAGCATGGGATATCTTGGCAGGAGAGGTTGATTGTTTCCAAAGAAGACACGCCCAGTGTTTACTAGTGCTGTTGTGTTCTGATCCTCAATGCTAAGGTCCAAGCTCTGGTCAGCAGACCTGAAGAAGCCCTTGTTTTTTTCTGCTGCTACTTGATGCCAGGGTAACAAATAATAAAGCCCCTCCCCCTTTATTTGTGATCTTATTAGGGAGGTGCAGGCCTACCTTGTGAGACTTGGCTCGGCCTGGAAGAGAGGGTTTTCCTTTCTGAGATGTCTTTGGTAGGTTTTCAGGTATGGCACTAGCCAACACCACAGGGCAGGGGAGGGGGATAGCTATCATTATTCAGGAATTTTTGTTGCCCTTCAGGGAATCTGCTATACAAGTTGCCAGTTTTGAGAGCCTGTTTCTGAAGATAGGCTTATGGGAGCAGTTGAGATTGTTGCTATCGTACCTTGCTGTATGGTGGATAAAATTGCTCAGATCCATTCTGAGTTGGAGCTCAAGCATGATGCAGTCCTTTGATGCCTGAGGAACAGACCTACCCAGTTATCTGGGAACAATTTAATACTGTTGGAACAAGGAAATGGACAGGGTCCTTAGAACTGTAAGCACAGCCACAACTGTATGAATTAAATCCATGCTCATCTTGGTTGGTAAAGGCCACTTGGAAGGTGACATGTGGGTGATGGTGCCATTCCTGGTGCCATTCAAACATGGGCTTGTAGGCCTTCTCAAGAGCCAGCACTGAAAGCCACTGATAATTTTCATTCAATCTCCTACCTGCTCTTTTAGAGAATCCAGAATGAGACAAATTATCTAGACGCCTTCCAGTCAGGATACAAACCTAGATATGGGACTGAAATAACATTGGTTGTATTTCTGAAGAATGTCTGGTGGGAGCAAAGTGGAAGTAATGTGTCTTGCCACCTGATTAACTATTTAACTTTTATTTTTTTTAGATTTACAAATTTTAACTTTGTTTTTAACTTTAGTCTGCTTTAATCTTGTATTATATTATTTATAACATTAATGCTCAGAGCCACTAAGATGAGATGGGCAGTGTAGAAATTTGAAACAAATAAATAAATAAAAGCTATGACATTTGCTGGAAAATTCCACTAGTTGATTAAATATATGTCAGCTTTTATTTCTGTATTATTAAAAGGCAAAAATAACCCAGGTGTATGTATGTAGGTGTGTCTGTGTGTTTTTCAACTCAAATGCCGTATATCCTGATACTCCTTCCCCCAGCAGTGATTTGATTCATATCTGTATGCATTACAAATTGACATAGGACTAGGAAACATCAAGTCAAAGAGATTAATTTGACCCAGTCCCAGTGAGAACATAGCCTATTTTCTCCTGGAAAAGAAGCTGACATTTCATCTGATCTGCTTTTATGGTGGAATGCTCCCAGGAAAATGAATTTCCACCCTTTTCAAGCCCTATTGGCCAAGTGTGGTAATCAGCCCGGCAACCTTTTTAAAATGTTGGCATTCAAAAGAGTGACAGCCCAAACAATTTGCTGAAAGTATTAAGAAGAAATAAGGGTGGAAAGATGAATAGGCAGGAAGTGCCCTGACAAGAAGTTAATTATCCAGCGTATCACTTGGGGACTGTCACCTTGTCATATTTTTTTTTAAGGTTGGCCAAGATAAATTCAAAATCTCTATTTAAATTACAACACCAGGCCTATTATGTTCAATCTGTGATTCAAGTGACATGTTTATGCTTTAATTTATGGGCTTCAGCCATGGAACGTTGTCAATTCATGAAGCTGAAACCACCCACAAAATTGATGGTATCTTGAAAATTAGCTCTGGAACTCCTCAGTAGCTGTATAGTAATGAGTGGTTTTTTTTTAAAAAAAATTTAAATTTAATAAACATAATTTATAGTGCTCATAATTATTTACTTTCAAGACTTATTTACCAACTATCTTTAAAAACCCTCATGGTAACTATAGCCTTACTCTGTTGTTCCCTATCACCTCGTCTGGTTGACTATTTCTTTAGAGAGATTGTAGGTATCAAGATGTTCAGCCATGAAAGAAGCTAATCTTCCTAATATTTTTAAACAAGGCACACACTAATTTGTTTCTAAAGTTCTTTCTTTACCTATGAAAATACAAGCAGCCTCAACTGTACCAGTCTGAAAAGTACATTCAGACCAGGGTGGATTTGATTTAAATCGAGTTGATTTAAATCACAATTTAAATCATGATTTAAATCACTAGTAAAAAGGCTTGATTTAAATCAACTCGATTTAAATCATAATTTTTAAAGAGCAGCTGTCATCTCTGCTACTCCTTTGACCCACTGTTGACTCACCGATAGTCCCAGTGTTGCAGAATATACAGCCTCATGCTACATAACTAAGCTCCATTTCATGCTGAATAAACTAAATTATTTGTGTCTTAAATAGAAAACTATCTTACGATAGATTTTTACCCCAAAAGTTTTTTATTAAAATAAATTCAATAAAAATAAAAAAAATCCAATTTAAATCAAAAAATCCAATTTAAATAAAAAAAATCTGATTTTTTTGATTTTTTTAAAAAAAATCATTGATTTTTATCCATCCTGATTCAGACTAATAATATTTCAGAGAACACAAAGAGTTTTGCATTTGATCTTCTCAATCACTATAACAATTCCATAAATTTGGCCTGCATTTTTCTTCTTCTTATAAACTTTTGATAAAGGAAACTTGAGAAGGAGTCCTGCCTAAAGCCATTCCATCAGAGCCGGTGGAGCATATAAAATTTGTACCATGATCATAGCTTTCGCTTTCTAAATCTGAAGTATAAATAGAAACTTGGGGCCAACCCAGTAGTCTTTTCCAAACAAACATCTAGGGGTTGAAGGTATTGATTTGTCTGTCTGTCTGTTTGTTTGTTTATTAAATTTTTATGCTGTCCATCTCTTCTACAAGATGTCTCTTTGCTCTCTGTCCCTCCTATCATATTATACGTAGGCTTATGTTATTTAATGCTTTAGTGAAGGAGTGGCATGTGGGCTTAATGGTGAAGATAGTTGCCTCCCACTGGACTATGGAGAGTTCAGTCCTAGTTATCAACAGATGTTTCTCTCTTAGGGCACAAAGAAAAAAAATACCTTCTGTAAACTCCATATAGGTGTCAGGAAGACCATCTGGCCAGTAAATGCTGAGGTTCACCAAGTTGCCCCGACTCCACCCCAAATTAAGGGACTACAGAAGCAGAAAAAGAAAACAAAATGTTCTAGTGAAGAACACTTGCATGCTTATCGAATTAGAAATGACCCAAATTTGTATCTGGCAATAATAACAAATGAATTCCTTGCACCACATTAAATACAAATGATTTATTGGTGTGTCTAAATCTATCCATTGATTTCTCAGAAATTTGTTTCTCTCAGAGAAGAACTGTCTGCTTTTGTATCTCATTCACAGGAAAGTTATATTTTTTTCCTTTATAATTTTTATAGTGTAGCTGAGGTTGCTTCATAGTTGTGGGGGAAATAGCTGCTGATACTGGCTTCTTGTTGTTTCCTTTTTGCAGAATTCTCCATTTCTTAATCATCTCAACAGCTACTAATCTGCAAAAGCATTAATATTTCAGAGGCTGTTAGTGAACCTAAGAGAAAAGTAATGTAAGTAAGACAATTAAAACTGACTCTATTTTACTTTTGCCATTCCACTTGCATGAATGTGGCCCTGGTATATCATTCAAAGGCCAAGTATGGGCCTCAGTCTCCCTAGGCAAGTTACTTTTAAATAGTGGTGAAATCCAAATTTTTTTACTACCAGTTCTGTAGGTGTGACTTGGTGGGCGTGGTGTGGCATTGCAGGGGAAGGATACTGCAAAATCTCCATTCCCACCCCACTCTGGGGCCAGCCAGAGGTGATGTTTTCCAGTTCTCCGAACTGCTCAAAATTTCCGTTACCGGTTCTCCAGAACCTGTCAGAACCTGCTGGATTTCACTCCTGCTTTTAAATGAGGTGGCTCTCCAGATTTTCAACCCAGACTTTTTGGCAGTCCCAGCTCAAGTTACCAGAAGGGGAACAAGGCATCTTCCCAAAACAAGCAAGATGGCCATCATGCTATGAAATCAAAGGCTGACCACTTTTGTACATGTTTGTATGTTTCTCACACCTACAAAGGGGTGGGGCTTTCATTGCCCTGCTTCTACCATCGTTTTCATCCTAGAAACACAGCTCTTCACAATTTGGAAACCAAGCATGATTTGCAACATATGCATCAATATTTCCAGATTTTTGTTGCTGTTGTTTTAAAAAGTCCTATATGGATGGATATTGTAGCATCTGCAACTGTTTTTCTGTACAGCATTCATCACTACATAATACCTCATCGTTTACAGTATGTGCAAAGTGTTCATTTAACTTCGCCTAAATAAATGCAACCCTGAAGCTCATGCTAAGTTTATAATGGTTTTTTTGTGCTGAACAAGTTCCTCATCAGTGAGTAAAAAGAAGATCAAACAGTGTTAATTACCATACAATTTTGTAACCCAAAGGAGAGTATATTAAAGCCAACAAGGAAGAGGGGAAGAAAACTATTCAGAAGGTCGCAGAACAGCTGTCAAGCTTTAATGATTTTGGTTAATATCAACTGACCTGGTTCACGATTGACCTAAAATTAAAAGGATCTCTAGTCCATCTTTAATTCTTAACACCTTTAATCCTCTGACTAATGCCAAACTACTGTTCCTTAAAATGTGTTGGTTTATTCTACTCTTGACAAAAAGTCTTAATGATAAACTGACCGAAAGAGTCATTGATTACTTAACAGACCCATTGAGAGTCTTTGGAAACAGCCAACTATTAAAAGATAATCACAAAACGTTCATCTTTCAAATGATCACCACTACTGTTTATGAATAGTAGAGAATTATTATTGGGGCTTAGTGGCTTATTCTGATGTCATGGGGCATTTGGAATTAAAACCTGAGAAAAGCTTATGATGACTTGTTTACCAAATATAATAAATATAGGTGAAAAGGGAGTTTTGCTTTTGTGTAAAAAAAAAAAAAAAAAAGGCCAGATTTTAAATGTGTTTTCTCTGGCAGTGTTGTCTTTTTAATTACAAACTGAAGAGGGGGTGTTTTAGAAGAAAACAATAACTAATTTTAGAAAAAAAATAAATCTGATCACTTTATAGTTTTATAGTTACCTATAACCTATGAAAAGCAGGTTGTTTGGAGACTGGCCTGCTAGAATTTAGATTATCTTTGCTGGCGGATAGATTAATTTCTTAAATGGAGAAACTGAATCAGCTCTCGGTAGGCAGATTATCCAGAAGAGGCCAGAATAACACAACTCTATCCAAAATGAAACTGAAGCTGCTTCTTTGTTAAAACTTTCTACTACTGCTGCAGCCCTGATTTTCTTAAATCAGCTGGAAGAAGAAATAAAGTAGTGAAATACTACCTCAAGACTTTTCCATATCTACCTAGGGCTGGGTAGGAGACTCTCTAAAGCAGGGGTGTCAAACTCGAATTCATTGAGTTTGACACCCAGTATCAGGGTTGTGTTTGACCTTGGGAAGCTGGGGATGGTGGCCAGGGCATGTGCCCAGGGGGCATGGCCACTTCGATTTCACTCGTTGAGGCTCCATTTTCAGCCATAACGGCCTCCTGCAGCCATATGCCAGCAAAAATGGAGCCAAGTGGGCAGCCCACAGCCCGCCCGGGCTCCACTTTTTGCTGGCAGAGGGCTGCAGGAGGCCATCATGGCTGAAAACGGAGCCCAGGCAGGCCACGCACGGTCCTCCCCAGCTCTGTTTTCACTGGCAGAGGCACCACGGGCCAGTCCTTTGCTGTTTCCAGGGTGGCCCTGCAGGCCAGATCTAAGCATCCCGCAGGCCGGATCTAGCCCATGGGCCTTGAGTTTGACACCACTGCTCTAAAGGATTTCTTTAGTCAGTGCAAATAATTTGAACCTTATTTTTTACTTTTTTACACTAACAATCACCATTCATCATTCTCAGGCTATTTTAGTTGTCATTTAACTTCTTTTAATATTTGGACTTATGCTTTTCTGTAACCTTTAGATCTAGAACCGGTTTGGTCTAGTGGTTAAATGACCAGGCCAGAAACAGGGAGACCATGAGTTCTAGTCCTGCCTTAGCCATGAAAACCAGCTGGGTGAACTTGGGCTAGTCATTCTCTCTCAGCCCAACCCACCTCACAGTGTTGTTGTTCTGGGGACATTAATAGGAGGAAGGTGAGTTGAATATGTTCACCGCCTTGAGTTATTTATAAAAATAAAGGTGGAATATAAGCAAATAAATAAACAAGCCTCAAAGCAGAAGAAAACAAAACGAAACAGAAACAGAAACGTACAGGAAAACTTATCACATCTATGTATGACTCTTGCTCAGGTTGCAAGCATAGCTCTTCTACATTCAGTGTTAGGAGGTGAATCATTTGTAATCACAAAAGGTTGTATTTTGATTTTTGAGGCAAAATACAACTGTTTGTGGTATTGAGCAACTTAACTGAACTGTATCTGAAAGATAAGAATGTGATCGGTCACTCCCATAGAAAAATGTTCTACAGAAACACAATGATATATATAGTATAGAAATATCTCACAGAACATAAGCTCCAGTATGGCATAATGATAAAGGTGTTACATTGGAACAGATTATAAACCACATCAACCATGGAAGCTCAGGGAGTGACTTTAGGTTGATCTGTCTCTGTCGGCCAAATACCTCACACAGTTGTGCTTATGAGGAAAAAATGAAGAAGGGTTGTATATATGCTTCCTTAAGCTCCTGGGAAGGCAGGTGAGATTTACTTTTGGTAAATAAATCATTATTCTGCTGACAATTATACAGACACATGTACACAGACATACAGACACTACAAAATCTAGAGGTTATTTAAGGAGAAGTTTGTATTAACTTGGAGTTAATTGCTCATGAGTGGATACAACAGATACAAATGAAATACTAAATAATCTTCATAGTTGGGGGGGGGAAGCATTTATTTTATTAAGAGTTTAAATATCTGCTAGTGTTGCAAGAAATCTTCTCACTTAAAATAGAAACCAAAGGGATTGGAGAGAGATACAAAAAGTAAAAATAATGCATGCATTCTTTTCAGGAATCCCAGCAGCAGTGAGAAACCCCACCTCCTTCCACAACTATCCTTCTCGCTCTTCAATCTTCTTGTTGGATTCTTTAAATTTCCTTAATCTATTGCTGTGGTCAAGATTACCAGCCACTCAAAACTGGCGGGTGCAGTAACTGAATATGTCACTGTCTCTGGTCCTGAAGGTTTAAAAGGCTTTACAGTAGATGCATTCTTTCAGCATTTGACACCTTTTAGATTGGCAAGAAATCTAGGCCTAATGGATTGCCTGTATGCTTCTTTTATACAAGAATAGCATGAAACTCACTTTGACACTACCTTATCAATAACAATAAAACTGACATAGGAGAATACTCTGTATCCTAATCCCCAAAGAAGAGTGACACCTGTCTCATTTTCACTATTATTCTGAGAATATCTTGGAGGAAATTTCTAGAAAGTGATTGCCAGGTATAACTGCCAAAATAATTCTGGACTCACTGCAATATTTTTTTTTTAACTTTCTGGAGGACCAATTATTAACGATAATCCATGGAGGTGAGCCAGAAGTTCTTCCAAAGATTCAAGAATGATCATTTGGCAAGTGTATACCAAAAATGTAGAAATAAATTAGGCTTTGTAACATTGGATCTCAACAATTAGTGAAAGCATCTTTTTTTTCCTAATAATTGTGTTCCTTTTAAGGAAAACACATCCTTGCCATAATATTCTCAAATAATATATTTAACTTTGCAAAATGTAAACTTCTTTAGATTCAATTTTCATTTGCCTTCTATTTTATAGATTAAATTTAATGTCTTCTATAAAAAATAAAAACGGCATTTTTAACATAGGCAAAAGTGAAACAATTTATCATAAACATTTATTAAATTCTTCATTATTTTTCTAAGTTTCTTCAGAAATTGTTGCTATACATCATGACTTCAGTTATTTAGGGAAAAAATGCCCAATTTTAACTTGTGTAGTTCTAACTTATCCAATAGCAGAAAAATCAGTAGGCAAATATTTGGGAATCAAATACTTGATTGCTTTCCATCTATCTAACTTGATGTTAGATGTCTGTCTGTCTGTCTGTCTGTCTGTCTGTCTATCTATTTCATTTATCATCAATCTATATCTAGCATCTTATTCTGGTTTTTAGGTTTTTTCATTAGAATTCTAGCAGTTCCAGGGCCTTATTTTCTTCCTGTGTGCATGGTATGACCAATCTGAGATGCTTACAAATAAAACTGCAACTGAACATACATAGAGATGGAATCCCTGCCTTTAACTAGTGAACAGCTAACATCATGGATCATGGTGATGGATAGTCTTTGTAATACTTATTCCAACTAGCCCAGTTTCAGAAGCTATTATAAGAATATAGAAATTGTTATATTAGAAACAGAAACAATTCAATGCCACATTCATCATACAGTAAACTTGACTTGATGGATAAATGGACCAACAATAATTCACTGCACATAGGTGTGCACCCAACAATATAGCTTATATCTATTTCCATTCTCACATGCAATTTAATTGTGTCAGTTATCAATTGCTTACATTTTTTTAAAAAAAAACTGTGAGACTGGATGTACAACTCTCTTTCAATAGGAAGGAAACAAACTAAAAGGGAGGAAATAAATGGTCCAAATTTTGCTTATAAAAATATAAGAGCTTTTGAAAATCTGAGAACTCTTTTTCTGACAAGTAGAGAAAAACTGCTATTTAAGCAGCAGTAGTCAGTCTGGGCTAAATAACTCCAAGCTTGATACAATTTGCCATTTTGGCAAAATCTGAAATTACAAAGAGTGTGCCCTGATCCTTATTCATGCATATCATCTTCCTTGAGCTATTTCTTTCTCAATAATAATTCAAACCACTAGTATTTAATTTAGATTGCTTAAAAGTAGTGAACCAGTCTAGAGCATGTGCAGAAATCTTGATTACAAAGCTAGCAGCTTCAGTATTCTGCCCTCTGCTACATCACTGTAATGAATAAAGAACTAGTTGTGGATAGAATAGAATAGAATAGAATAGAATGGAATGGAATGGAATGGAATGGAATGGAATGGAATGGAATGGAGTGGAGTGGAGTGGAGTGGAATGGAATGGAATGGAATGGAATGGAATGGAATGGAATGGAATAGAATAGAATAGAATAGAATAGAATAGAATAGAATAGAATAGAATAGAATAGAATAGAATAGAATTCTTTATTGACCAAGTATGATTGGACACACAAGGAATTTGTCTTCAGTGCATAAGCTCTCAGTGTCATAAAATCTCTAAGTGATAAATCATGATCATAGTCATCATTCATCATAAATCATAAGATACACAGTGATAGTCAAAGGATATTAAATAAACAATCAACATAAATCATACTAGCAAAGTAAATAAAACAATATAAACCTAAAGATACAAGCAACAAAGTTATAGTCATAAGTAGAAAAGGAGATACAGTAGGTAATAGGAAAGATGAGAAGAAGAATAGTAATACAACCTTACTAAATAGTTTGACAGTGTTGTGGGAATTAGTTGTTTAGCAGAGTGATGGCATGGGGGGAAAACTATCCTTGTGTCTAGTTGTTCTGGTGTGCAATGCCCTATAGCATCCTTTTGAGGGTAGAAGTTGAAACAATTTATGTCCAGGCTGTGCATGTCTAGGAAGATATTACTTTGGATCACATCAACATTTAAAAATGTTGGTCAAACTTTGCAAAAGGAAGCATATTTTTCAGACACTTTTATCTGCTTTGTTTACATTGTAAAAGTGAAAAGCAGAAAAGCAATTAAGTTGTTTATATAAATAAGTTCTTGGCAGCTCAAATGTTGATGATATCTTGGTTAGGACAGCTACTTTAGGGAAAATCTTTCTCCACCGAATAAGTAACACTGAAAGCCTTAATATTTTAAAATTAATAGGCAAAATACCTCAGACCATTTAAAAGGAAGAATTATAAATTGAAGCACAGATATATTAAGGCTTCCAATTAATCAGATAATTACAAGTCTAAAAATGTTGATCACAATACAAGCCACAAAATATCTGTTGATCTAATCTCATTAGCTCATGTTGTGAATAGTTGAGTTGGAAGAACAACTTCAGAAAATATGTAGAATTATTTTGAATAACATTGTTGGAATTCATGCAAGTTTAGCATTAGCCTTCCCCCTCAAAGTCAAGCTGTTTGAATGAGTAGCAAAAAGATATTATGACATTCTGAAGGATGTCTTCCAAATCATTTTCAAGGTTGTGCAGAGTATGCTCAAAGTACAGCCATCATTATTGCTTATACTTCTTTATATCGCCTTTCTTTGCTTCGTTTTGTATTTGTTGGAAAAAAAATTATCACTGCTAAAATGATCAACACAACATCTTCAATTTTCCAGAATAGTTTTCATTTTAAGTTATTTTAGAAAATTCCTAAGAAGAGAAATGGAAGTCTTGGAATATCTATGATATTTGATAAAAACAAAGATAAAATGTATGATAAAATCACTCAGATTTGGGAACACCTGGACTCCGATGGGGTAGATCCAGGGGGGAGGATGGAGGCAGGTCTTGAGAATATTATCTGGGAAGAGTTTGATTCTGTGACTCCCGAAGACGTAGACAGGATACTGAGTAGACTGAATGCTACCACATGTTTATTGGACCCATGTCCCTCCTGGTTGGTGCTGGCCTCTTGGAAGGTTACATGAGGCTGGCTTCAGGGGATTATAAATGCTTCCTTGAGTGAGGGTGTCTTTCCCGCCGCCTTGAAAGAGGCAGTGGTGAGACCTCTCCTCAAGAAGCCTTCCTTGGACCAGGCAGTGTTGGCTAATTACCGTCCAGTCTCCAAACTTCACTTTGTTGTGAAGGTTGTTGAGAGTGTGGTAGCACGACAGCTCCCTCAGTACCTGGATGAATTGGCTTATCTGGATCTGTTCCAGTCTAGCTTCAGGCCTGGGTACAGCACAGAAACGGCATTGGTCGCATTGGTTGATGATCTCTGGAGGGCTCGGGACAGGGGTTGTTCCTCTGTCCTGGTCCTATCAGACCTCTCAGCAGCTTTTGATACCATCGACCATGGTATCATGATGCACCGGCTGGAAGAGTTAGGGTTGGGGGGCACTGTGTTGCGGTGGTTCTCCTCCTTTCTCTCTGACCGGTCGCAGTCAGTGTTGGCAGGGGGCAGAGGTCAACCCCGAGGCCCCTTGTATGTGGGGTGCCACAAGGGACGGTCCTCTCACCCCTTCTGTTCAACATTTATGTGAAGCCGCTGCGTGAGATCATCCGTGGTTTTGGGGTGAAGTACCACCAGTATGCTGATGACACCCAGCTGTACATCTCCACCCCAGACCACCCCAATGATGCCCTTGAAGTGATGTCCCGGTGCCTGGAGGCTCTATGGATCTGGATGGGGAGAAACAGATTCAGGCTCAACCCATCCAAGACCGAGTGGCTGTGGTTTCCGGCGTCCCGATATAGTCAGCTGGTCCTGTTGCTGATATTGGGGGCGAGTCATTGGCCCCCACGGAGAGGGCCCACAACTTGGGTATCCTCCTGGACTCACAGCTGTCTTTAGAAGGGCATCTGATGGCTGTGGCCGGGAGGGCATTTTATCAGGTTCGCCTGATTTGCTAGTTGCATCCCTTTCTGGATCAGGATTTGTTAAATACGGTCACTCATGCTCTCGTCACTTCCCGCCTGGACTCTCTACATGGGGCTCCCTTTGAGGAGCACCTGGAGGCTCCAGCTGGTCCAAAATGCGGCTGCGTGGGTGGTTATGGGAGCGACGTGGCACTCCCATGTGACTGCCCTCCTGCACGAGCTGCACTGGCTCCCAGTGGTCTTCTGGGTGCGCTTCAAGGTTTTGGTTACCACCTTTAGAGCGCTCCATGGCCTAGGACCGGGGTATCTACGAGACCGCCTTCTGCCACCAGTAGCCTCTCACTGACCAGTATGCTCCCATAGAGAGGGGCTTCTTAGGGTGCCGTCGGCCAAACAGTGTCGACTGGCAGCCCCTAGGGGGAGAGCCTTCTCTGTGGGAGCACCTGCCATCTGGAATGAGCTCCCCCCGGAGATACGGAAGATCACTGATCTGCGTACTTTCCGCCGTGCTCTCAAAACATTCCTATTTCAGCAGGCCGGCCTGGCCTAACCTCTTTTTTAAACTGTTTTTTAAATTTTTTAAATTTTAAATTTGTCATATAAAATTGGGGTTTTTAAATTTTGTTTTCTGGGCCAAATTATTTAATTGTATTTTAATGTTTTTTTAACATTTGTATTACATGTATTTTATCTTTTGGCTGTTCAACACCCTGAGTCCTTCAGGAGTAGGGTGGTATATAAATTCAATAAATGTAATCTACTGTAATCTAATCTACTCTATATAGGGTGTAAAAATCAGGAGAATTGCGAGATGACAAAAAAGAGGATTTTTTAAAATCTAGAATTTTTGCAGTTTGGATATAGCAAGGCTGGTCTGCAAACTGAAGATTAGATGATGTACATTTTTCCGAAGACCTCTTTAAAATGGTTCAAATAGCCCTTCCTTCCTTCCTTCCTTCCTTCCTTTCCCCTTCAAAATATTTTATATCATATGAAGAAACAAAAACTGAGAAAACTAGATTTCAATCTGTTTCTAAACCATGAAAAGCCTTCATGTTGTCATGGGAATTATAACAGTTGTCAGCTCAAGCATTGGAAGTCATAAGCCTTGCAGGCAGTAAACAATTTTTGAAACCTAATTCTTTTGAACATTAATTAGCACTGTCAATTTTTTTTTTTTTAAATCAGGTTTCTTTTCCTTTTTTTTTTTTTTTTGGAACCACAGGCCCATGCGGCTTTTCACAGATCTAGAAAAACTATATTTAATTCAAAAGTACATAGTCCAGCAGTTCTTGCCAGGGAGGGAACATTATTAAATAGAGAAAGGGAAATTATTAAATAGTTGTCTTAATCATATTAAGTATATTTAATTGTAATGAAATCACAGTGTAATAAAATTAAGTCACATTTGGTTTTTGTCCTCATCTCACTCCCTACTTTGTGGAGTACAGTCCTCAGTACATTATTCAGTCAAAATTTAACCTTTGAGCAAAATCGAGTTAGCAGACCTGCTTTTATTTTGAAATCTGTATCCCCTTCCCCTTCCCCTTCCCTATTGTAACATTCAAGGACTTATGAGGTATGTGTAGCTACATATAGGAATGTGATTTCTTTACTGATTAAGGCATCAGAGATGGACTTGAAAAATGTATCTCCAAATCCTCATTTACCCATCTGACTTATGGAATTACCTTGGATCCATTCCCCTTTCAGTTCAATTTATTCCACAGGATTGCTGTGAGAATTATATGGAATAGCCAGAATATAGAATGTAATGCAATGCATAAATCCAAAAAATCTCTTAAGGTTTTTCCTGTGTTCTCAGTTCCAATAAAACTTATTTCATTTGAAACAGCTGCATGTTGATCTGTGGTTACAATGGAAGGAGAAATTGGTTTCACATTTTTATATGGCTCTCCCTAATCTATACCTTCCCAAATGGAATATAAAGAAGGTGCATTTACTGTATATGCTGACAAATGCATTTTGCCTAATTTGTTATTTTAGAAAAAAAAAAACACATCAACGCACACAAACCAAGCTGAGTATTATTTAAGGGAGACATCCCCTGATAATAAGCCCAATCGGGCTTTTGAGTGCATGGCAATAACGCCAAGCACTTATTTCAGGGTTCATAAAAATATAAGACAGGGTCTTCTTTTCGGGGAAACATGGTAGTGAAAAAATAAAAGGGACTCGATCCATCCAAAGCCCCAGAGACTGCAAATCAAAGACTCATAGCACTGGCTATCAGGCTAAGGAGATATACTAGAGAAGCAGAGGTCAAGAAGATAAATTCATAGGAACAGCAGTTAAAAATAAAAATAATAGCAGTGCATAAATGCCTACCTGTTGTGGCCTGCCAGCCGCCAGCGGAGCTGGCAGCAGATTCAGACAGTGAGGAGGTTGGGGAGGAATATGGGCCAGTCCTGGAGTCTGGGGAAGGCTCTGACAAGTGCTTTGTGTCGAAGGCAGAGATTGGGCCAGGGCCATATGACAGGTATCAGCTGCCTTCGGAGTCAGACATCAGTGAGGCAGATGAACAGCTGGAGCCTGTTCCCAGTGTGTGCATGTGCAGAGTTGCCAGATGAAGGGAACAGCTAAGGAACAAGTGTCGACTTGGGACAGGTGGATGATGAAGGGCCACTCCCATAGGGAATAAAAGAGGACCAAAAGGGGAGGGGTGTTTGCAGGAGACAATTAGTTCATTCCTGCATTCTTGCCAAGTATTGTGGCGTCTGAAAGATATCGGCCTGGCCACTCTCCAAGCCTGTTAAAGATCGGTAATTGTGAACTATCTTGAAAGACTGTGGAAGAGGAAAGACTTTGCTGGAGAGAAATTCACTGTAAATTAAATAAAAGGGGTTTATCGAGACGAGGACTCGGCTTCGTGCTGCTGGGGAAGCCTAGGTCAGAACATTACCAGTAAAGATGAACCAGCTGCTGCTAGCAGTAGGTTCACACTCAGACTGGCTTAACACAATGAAGGACAGTGATGATCATGAAAGATACCCCCATGGGAATAGTACCATCCAATCATTGACCAATAATCTGACTCACTACAACATGGAAAACCTCATCAGGAAACACAGCTGCCAACCTACAGGACCATCTCAGCTAGCACATGAGCACAGCTCAGAAGGGCATTGGGAAGATCAGCAATTGCTTCTAGCTAGAAGAGTTGCCCATGACTCACTATCTAGACAGACTGGATTTACTAGAGAAAAGTTCCTGGTTCAATGCCATATGCATGGTTCTGTGAATCCGTGGTGCTATACAAAGGGAACAACATGTGATCATCAAGTTGAGCACACACACTAATATGATGCACTGTTTTTCTGCATAGGCTTGACCTAATTACAAGGACTGGATATAGATACAAGTTCAAGAGTAAAACTACCATCAGCCACCTCCTCTACATGGATGAAATCAAGCTGTATGCTAAGAGTGAATGAGACATCAACTTGCTGATCCACATGAAATGACTCTACATCTCACTACATTGGGATGTCATTCAGACTTGAAATGTGTGGCCAAATGGGAACATAAAGAGAGGGAACATAGTTAAGATTGATGGGGCTAAACTAACAGTGAGCCACATAGCAGACATACAGACCTGAAGGACATGAAAGCTGCCAATATGAAGACTCAGGAGGTCCTCACAATGTACAGAGCAGGGGTGAAATCCAGCAGGTTCTGACAGGTTCTGAAGAAACAGTAGTAGAAATTTTGAGCAGTTTGGAGAACCGGTAGCAGAAATTTTGAGTAGTTCGGAGAACCAGCAAATACCACCTCTGGCTGGCCCCAGAGTGAGGTGGGAATGGAGGTTTTGCAATATCTTTCCCCCAGGAGTGGGGAGGGAATGGGGATTTTGCAGTATCCTTCCCTTGCCATGCCCACCAAGCCACACCACACCCACCAAGCACACCCACAGAACTGGTAGTAAAAAAAAATTGGATTTCACCACTAGTACAGAGGTTTCCATCCCAGATCTATAGAAGTAGAAATCTACCACACTAGACAGAGCTTGTGCAGAGAACCTCAGAAATAATTCAACATGTAAGGGGCAGGCAAGAACAACACACATTGAGCAGCAAAATCATGTAAGTGGCATTGTGTACAGAAGCATCTGCACAGTGTATCGACTAGAGCTTCTAAAGTTCAAAGAAGAGATTCCATACAAGCTTGTGGAGAATAGCAAGGCTAAGATCCTAGGGGACTTCCAGATCTACATGCACAGAACAACCAACCAAATGTTTTGGTAGTAGACAAGGACCAGAATACAGCAGTAGGCTTGATAGATATAGTGGTACCAAGCAGGGGTGAAATCTTCCCGGTTTGGACCAGCTCGGGCGAATAGGTAGTGGAGATTGAGGCTAGTTCGCCGAACCGGGAGCAATGGCTGGCTGGCCACGCCCCCAAACAGGTCCACGGCCCGCAGTCCTGCCATGCTTGCCTGCCTTCCATGCTGCCTTCCCGGTGTCCTGGTGTACAGCTTGCGAAGGCAGGCAAGTGGAAGCCCACGTGGAAGGCAGGCAAGCAAGGTAGGGCTGCGGGGGAAAAGCTAGCAGCTTACTCGCTCCCCCACCCCACTCAAACAGTGGCTTCCCTGCTCAGCCCTATCAAGCTATGCATCCATAGCAATGGGGTGGTTTTGTTCACCACGGTGGTGCTTCGGGAGGGCAGGTGGACATATTCATTATAGTTGTCAGCTGCAGATTGCCTGCCCTCCCGAAGTATCACCGCGGTGAACAAAACAACCCCATTGCACCACGCCTCCTCCTGCACCCAAATGCGCCCAATCATCCGTGCCCTTTCCTCAAATGGGCTGTGCATGGGGCACTTGAAGAGAGAGTGAGCAAGAGAGCTCTCCAATGCTTGTTGGTTTCATTAAATGTCCCTGCAGTCAATGTTCCATTCACAGTTCCCTCATGATGTCTTCCTTTTTGATTTAACTGTTTATCATGTAAGAACATGAATGATTGATTGTGTCATCCATCAGCTCTTTGCAACAAGACAAATAGTTCTTTCCAGGACAATCTGTCCCATACCTGGTCCTTGTGGTCTTCTGGCATTGCACCCATCTCTGCTGTAATTGGGTTTGTTTATCTAATCATCTTCTATTTCCTTTTAAAGAACACCATATTGTACCCATAATTATGTCTGTGAAATTTGAAGGAAAACTGCATTTCATTAACATATTTGAGTAGAAAAAGTGAAGGCAATTTTTGTGCTTGATGCTGTTCAAAAATAGTTTAAATGTACTTAAAAGTACCCTTTTATTAAAAAAAAAAAATCTGACAGATATAAAGCAAAAAATTGTAGATTCGTGCTGCTCCATAGAAGCAAAGACTATAATTTTAGATATTTACTGAGGATTGTTTAATCCTCTTTGAGCACAGGGATAGAGGAAACCACTGTGAAATTTGTCTTCATATCATATTTCCCACAGAGAATTTGTAGCCAAAGCGGTTCATACAACAGACAATTTAAATACAATAACTCTATACAAATACACATACACAGAGACACAGAGATATACATATACTGTATACACACAAACACTTTTCTAAATATTGCTAACTGTTGTTTAAAGGCTATCAAGAAAGCCTTTCAAGTTAATTTTACTCCTTTTGTTTACATTTTGTTTTTATTCTATTGTTTTTATTATTTTGATTGCATTATCAAACTTTTAAAATGAAATATTGTTCTTTTGATTTTGAGCATAGCTCTGAAATCGGAGTGATTTCTATAGATAACAATAATGCTACATGGATGGACAAAAATGCCCAAATTACACCAGGACAATTCCAGTTATTATTAGATACACAACTGGAATAGTGGACTGAACTAAAGCAGAACTAGAAGCCCTGAATAGAAAAATAATGACAATGAATCATGGCTTTTACCCATGCAGTGACATTGACGTATTCTATTTATCAAGGAGGATAGATGGACATGGAATATTGCAAGTAAAGCAGACAAGAGCATTGGAAGAATATCTGAAGGACAGTGAAGAAGATGCACTGAAGATAATATACCATGAAGTTACTGAGTACTGGCGAGACTGATCTGGTCTACCAGAAAAACCAAATGTAGAATAGAAAAAAAAAGATATGATAAGCCAAAGTATTATATAATCAGTACACAAAAATAACTAGCAAGCAAAGCAGCTAACAACCAGACCTGGCAATGGTTAAAACCAAGAAAGTTGAAGAAAGATACCACAGGCTAATCCTGGCTGCAAAGACCAAGTCTTAAGACCAAAAGCATTCAAAGCCAGAATTGAGAGGACAGAAAGAGACAGCAAACATCACCTCTGCAAAGAAGATGAAGAAACAATGGACCACCTAGTTGGGCTGCAAGAAGAACTCACAGACTCACTACAAGCAACAGCATGACAAAGTAGCAACAATGGTGCATTGGAAGATCTGCAAGAAATAGCATTTGCCTGCAAGGAAGAACTGATTGGACCAAAAGTAAGTTTAGTAGTAGAAATACTAAAATAAACACTTTGGCTGGAACTAATCAATTAATTTATAACATAGTAGCAATGAGTTGGGATACAGTGCTAAAAAAATAAAAAGAATAAAATAGATCACCCAAATGAAAAACAGTAATTGGAAAGATCAATAACTTACAAGCTGATAACAATCTGAGGAATCTGAAGAAAAGAAAATTGAAAAATAATAAGATCAAGGTCAATTTGCAGAAGAGATATAAAGTTGATTATGAAGATTATGAAAGAAGTCTCAGAAGAATTAAAATACATCATAGCTATTTCAAAGAAAAATGAATTCTATGATGATAGAATAAATCTATTTCAATAAAATCAGAAGTTTCAAACAAATCAATATTTGTTTTATAAAGCATAGATGCATGCCCAAATAAAGTTGAAACATTAAAAGTTTTAAATAACGCTTAGGATGACCCGCAAGAATATAATAAAGATGTAAAACAGAGAAAAGTGATTAAGAAGGAACAACGGTCTCGTCAAAAAGGATGATATAATCAAAGAATCAAAATGATTAAAAAGTAAGCAAAGAAGATTAAGAACTGGAGTGCATGAGAAAATATATGCGGATTTTGATTTAAGTATTTGATGATTGTCCATAAAAGAGTGGTTACTCATTTGGTAAAATATTAATAATCACAAAAGTTGAAGACTGGACACTTTTAAATAATAAAAGACACTTTTAATAATAAAAGACAGAGACAAGAGTGTAGTTGCATGCAACTACAGACCAATTATTTGTCTGACATTGTTCAAGCTGCCAACAGATATATTGGCAAGTGCGATTTTGAGGTACCTATTTAAAAGCTCATTAACCAAAAAGTAATTTTCAAACTTCACAAGGAACAAAAGATCAATTTTTGATTGATAAAATGATGCAAAAAAAAAAAAAAGCAGAAAGAAAACAAAGAACGAGGCACAACCATTTCCAAGCAAACCAACTTACAAAAGGGTTGGATTCATTACAAAAAGATCTTTGATTATCTTCCAGATAGTTGGATACAGAAATGTTTAGATGTATTTGGCATTAGGGCAACTATCCAGAATTTTGTAAATAAAATTCTAAAAAAAATAGAAAACAATTCTGATAGTAAATAAAGAAACTGAAAATATAAAGAGAAGTACAGGATATTTTCAAAGGGATTCATTATCTTCATTGCTTTCTCAGTCCTATCACTCATTCATATCCTGCAGAAAAAAAGTTTTTAAAAATCCCAACTATTGTACGTGGATTATTTGAAATCATGATACGTTTTTGTAATCCTGCCAATGTCACCATATACACTTTCTAAATAAAATAAATAAATAAAATATTAAATTAGAAATTGGATTTGACAAATGTACAAAGCTCAGAATAAAGGAACAAAAAGAGAATGTACATTCAAAAATAAGAATCTCATAAAAGCTTTGCCAGTAGAGGAAAGCTACAAGTATCTAGAAATATTCAAATTGCATAGCACTTTGCATGTTAAAAAGAAAACTTTGAATCTTTAAAATGAGAGTAAAGGATTCTACACTCAAAATTAAATGGTTGAAACACAACCAAAACCATAAACATACATCACACCAGTAATCATATATGCTGCTGATATAATAAAATGGACACAGCTTAAAATGAACAATTTAGATTGAAAAATCTGAAATCTGATGACTATGCATTATTTACTGCATTCACTATGTGGTGTTGATCAACTTTACTGTACAAAATTGGAGGCCATGGTTTAAAACAGTTAAACAGTTGGAGAAGAAAAAATATGAATATGATTACATCAAAGCAAACCGAGAAAAATAATCATCACACATCCTGGAAATAGCAGAAGCAAAACATTGCTATAAAAGTGAATTGTTGGAAAATTGTTTAGAAAATTGGAGAAGTAAACTATTATATAAACACAAAAGAACTGAAAGTAAAGCAGACAAGATCATGAATTGGCAATCATTACAAGCTGGTACCATCAAGACGGAAACAGAAGGATGAATTTTACAAGTCATAAACAAGCATTGCTAACAAACTTTTTGAAATAAGGAATTCACTAATATATCTACCATCAAAAATTCATATTTTGAAAAAAATATATGAAACTGCAGACCACACGAATGCAACAAAATGGCTCCCACTGATTAAACAATGACATAACAGAATAGTGACTATGAACTGTTGAAAAATTATAATTTTAGAGTTTCTGAAATTTTGTATAATCACAACATGGGAAAAGTTGTGGAAAATGATGCAAACACTCATGGAAACCATCTAGAATACAATATACCAAATATAACAATAACCCAAAACAAAAAAACAATAAATGATAGAGGTGGCAATACCACATATATAATTATTGAGAATTGAGGAAAAAAGCATTGGAAACATTACAAAATATAAATAAAGATCTAATTAGCAAAATGGATAGCTTATAGAAAAGTTTTGCAAAGATATACGTATAATTTTTGGTGCATTGGACAGCATAAAAACAGATTAAACCATTTTCACGAAGACTATTTTGTCTGTAAATTTGCAAAAAAAAATAATAATTGTGCTGGATATGTGTTCTTTCTTATATCAATTCAAATTTCCAAAGAAATTTTTAAAATGAATAAAATCATCCTCATAATGTATTAAAACAAGTGAAGGTAAGGAATTGAAGTAAGGAAGTAATATTGAAGGTAAGGAATTGAAAAAGATTGCAAAATACTAAGATGTGTAAATGGAGGTTACAAAAATCCAGAAGAGGTTAACAATGGCACCAACTATTATTGAAGCTTTAAGCACAATATAAGGATTTTGAAACAATTTGGCTCACCCAAATTTGGCAAAGTCATAACAGCTCTATAAAGAACAGCAGTGTTGTGTTTCAGATAGTCAATTACATAATTGACTACAATTGTGATTCACAGTTAGTAGAACTGCAATAGTAGCAATGATAGGAACAACCAAATATCAAATGTTCCAGGGTAAAAGGAACATGATATTTCTATAAGAACACAAAAATTCTCTCCTCCTCTCCTTTTCTCTCCTCTCCTCTCCCATTCCTTTTATTGTTTAGCATCTGGTCAACTGCCTCCTTTCTAGGGCTGAGAGAGAATGACTGGCCCAAGAGCACCCAGCTGGCTTTGTGCCTAAGGAAGGATTAGAACTCAAGGTTTATGAAACTCCATAGGACAGTGATGGCGAACCTTTTCAGCACCGAGTGCCGAAAAGGGAGTGCTGAAAAGGGAGCACTGGTTTCCAGCATGTGCATGCGCACAGGCAAGCAAGTCTTCCGGTTACTGCCGTGCATATGCACGTGCCGATCAGCTGGCTAGCGCGCATGCTCACGCCTGAAAACGGAAAACCAGCTCTTCCGGTTTCTGGCACTGCTACACACACAAAGGCCACCTGATCATCATATGCACATGTGTGCCAGAAACCCGGAAGAGGAATGGGTGACACCACGTGTGCCAGGCGACACAGCTCCGTGTGCCAGTTCGGGCACGTGTGCCATAGGTTCGCTATCACAGCCATAGGAACTCTTTTGGTTATGCTTGTATAGCAAATGTACACTTTCAACTGCATTTTCTTTGCATCATTTTGTTAATTGGAGGAAATTAATCTGGACTGGTGCCAGATGTGTTTCTTTGTAAAAATTCATTGTACTTTTTTTTTATAAGAACTGCATTTGCTTCACATTGTTTACAAACTAATTTTCTTTATACTTGTTCTTTAGAATTCTCTCAGAGATCATAATAAGAACTCTATAATTAAAGATAATGTGATTTGTTTTCCTTCCAATTGCAGAAATATACACAATTTATGCTTTTTCCTGTTTCCTAGCAGTACAATCACTTTCCATTATTTCCATAAATTATAAGTAGTACTTCCGAGCTTTATATTTTTCCTCCATACGTCTCTTCTTTTCTTCTTCCCTTATAACTACTTTTTGTTTCCTGATTATTAAAGAAATATAATTGCAAAGTAACTGCAAAACCATGCCAGAATTTTCTTTGTTACTGTTTTCCCTGTATCTATATTTCTCACCTAGCTGTAATTATTTCTACCTATCATCTATTTTACAAGATTGAGAGGTTATTCCTCTCCAGAATGACTCTGTGTGTTATGTTCAAAATAGAAAAAAAAATAAAAATAAAATTCCATGCATTTGGATTACACGCTTTAGAACAAAAAGAATAACAAACAGGGCTTTGCAAGCATCCTACTTCAAAATCTGGGAAAACAGCCAAGTTTTAAAAATTTCCAAACATCATCAGGGTGGAATCCAAATATAATTCCAGGGGGCAGTTGCCATGACAAATAAGGCAGACTTCCTACATATGGATAAATGGTATTCCTTAATTAATGGAATCTGCAGCATACCAATTATGCCAAATCTTACCATGAAGGATGGGTAAATTCCTCAGGGTCTCCATTTAGGAGCTAACATTTAACTGTTCCTTCCAAGAAATAAATATATCTTCTCTAACCTTCGAGGACGCCTTCGTTCCTTTATTATTCTGATTAGTTGGGGATGATAAACTTCCTCATTAAATCCTCCAACTGAGTTCATGCTCTCTTCAGAATACTGTAAAGGTTTATCTGTGTTTCTTTGTCTTGTTAATAATGTAATACAAGAATGGCTGGAAGATAAGGGTACCTGCCACAGTATATGACTAGCATTTGATATGACATTAAATATAATAGTGTTGCCCAAGAAATATGGGAAACATTAGCAACTAGATTAATTGAAACGGCGTATTTTTGCTTATATCTTTATTTTCTATCCCCTTTGGGAGCAAACATCTAACTCCACAAAAATGCTTTCAATAAATGTTCCACAGGTATTTTCAGGATTTTGAACCACTTTAATAGTTTAAAACTATTGTTAATAAGTTATAGGATTTTATATGTATAAAATTAATAAGTAGTCTACTGCAAAGCAAAATGGCAGTGTGTAACAGTGAACTTCTTCCCATTTTGTTATATGGAAGTGACAGTTTGGATAATATTACATTGACTTCTGTCATTTTCCTGGCAATTGTTGTTACCTTTTTCCATATCCAGCCCTAAGACTTTCTAGTAGTGTTCTATTCATGGAGAAACCAGTTTCATTTTTCTAATATCACTAAGATCATGTTATTCTTGTTATTAACACTAATTTGTACTTTGTTTCCTAACATGCTCAGAAGCCTTTAATATCCCTTCCCTTCATATCAACTTCTAACTTTTCAATACAGCTATCTATTAACCTATTGCTGAGCACTTATTGCTGAGCACTTTGTAAGCCGCCCTGAGTCTTCGGAGAAGGGCGGCATATAAATCAAATTAAAAAAAAAAAAAAAAAACCTCAGGAAACATCCCTGAGATCTTTGAACTTGAGCAAAGCAAGTTTGAAGCAGGAAAAAAATCTGCCCCAAATTATTTCAACTCATTTCACATTCAGGCATCATCCTGAACTAGAATGCAAACTTATTATTCATTAAATAGCTGATGCTGAATGATGAGGCAAGGATCCATGATGTAAAATTGGCAAGGTGCATAAACATCTTTATTCAATGGTATAGAATTTCCTGCTTGAGCAGGGGGCTGATCTTAGAAGATTCCTTTCCAACCAAGATCCCTTCCACCTCTGTTATTCTGTTATTCACCTTGCTTATATGTGGGTATATAAAAGGAATGGTGCTTGGATTGTGATAATGTACCCAGCATCCTGCAGATTTTCACACCATTCCTGCTAGTTGAACTCACTGCTGTACTCAGTATGCCTACATGCAAACATATTTGCCTAGGCACTAGCCAAAATAAATTCAATAAATACATAAGCACAAATTAAAACAAACATCAAATTAAATGAATAAATCCATATTCAATTCAGTCTGAGCAGCAGGTGAAAATAAGAGTAACAAATCTTTGCCTTTCTGCTTGTGTGTGTGACTGTAAACAAACTTTCCAAAAGCCCATGTTGTTCTAGCTTTTGTGTTGGTTTATATTTGGTTTGTCTGCCATGCAAAGTTGGAGAGACCCTTTGAGTTATCTTTCTTAATTACTAGCAAGAAGCCCCTTCACTAATTTACCATATGGAAAAGTGTTGCTTAAAAATCTAGTGTCCCACTACCAGTAATCTCAAAGATACAATAAAGATGTTCTAGGCATATTTGAAGTGAAGGAAGAACATCAGGAGTTCATTCTCTGTCTGCAAGGTCTTAATCTAATTTGATTTAAAACTGAATGAGGTTAGCATGGGGTGAAAACAAACAGCTTCTCCAGTTAAAAGATCCATTTGCTAATTGTAATATAAGATAACATTTGCTCTTATTAGGAATCCCCCAGGAGCAATTGATATAATTTATATTTCACACACAGTTAAGCACTACAGCCAGTTCTGTTTCTCCCCCAACTTCTTCTTCTTCTTCTTCTTCTTCTTCTTCTTCTTCTTCTTCTTCTTCTTCTTCTTCTTCTTCTTCTTCTTCTTCTTCTTCTTCTTCTTCTTCTTCTTCTTTTTTTGTCATAAATCTTTAATCTAGTTTTGGTAACAATACTAAAGTAATATAAAAATGTATTGTGGAATGTCCTGCCGTTACCAGAGTAGCCATTCACTGGGATGGCTTGGAATGGTAATTCTACAATTACAACATTTATGTGTTTCTGTCCTTCAGGAAAGCAGATGCTCATAAACATTTTTAAAACACTTTGACTAACACATGTGCTAAAGCATCACCAGGGAGAAACAAAAAAACAACAACAATCCAATGGTTAAACACAACATACAATTACAAAGAAATGGTTCACAATGGAATGAAGGTAAATAAGATAAGAGGAACCAGGAAACAGAAGGGAAAACAGCTTCAACATGAAGGGTGCTATGAACCAATAGAAAGAAGAATCCATTGCTTCAATGAAAAAAATTGAAGTATCATTTAGGAAACATCTTGGTAAGAAAGTGGTGACAGCTACAAGAGGGAGAGGGCCAAGAAAAAGTCCAGCTCTTAATTTATTTATTTTTTAACGTTCCACTTTATGGTGGCCCTGGATAACTGCATACCAGCTTTGGCAGGGATTGTTGTAAGTGATGAGGAGCATTGCACAAGGAGGAATATCATAGTTTGCCTTCTCGCTAAATGGGTCTCAATGGTAGTGTCAACTTCGAAACAGATCAGGCCACCTGCCTCAGCCATCTTTCTGTTTCTCAGATTGCCAGACAGTGTGGGAGGGGGGAAGTCTGGAATGTCAGGCCCAGACAACAACTACTAATCATCTTGTGGGAACCAAGGCCATCTCAACAGGTGCTGGCCAGAGACTGAGGGGAGTTGCCAAGGAGATGCCAGAACATCTAATTGGACAAGGTGACCTATGACCATGAGGGAGGGAATTATTTTTTTACTTTAATTATACTGAAACTGCAGGAAATATTTAGAAAATATTTTCATTCATGCTGAAATGACATGTAGTCAATAAAACATTCCTTTGAGAAAGCTGAAAGTCTCCGAGTGCTGAATGGCTTTGGGTTTGTTACTCGGAACCTTGACAGGTAGCTCAAAAGGAATGAAGCCTGTGAAAGCCTATGATGCCTCTCTATGTGCAACATATATACAAATATAAGGAAGCCACACATATCAGATAGATACAGATTAATAGAGTTGGAAGGGACCTAGTCAATCATCTAGTCCAGGGGTGTCAAACTCACATTGTCATCACGTGATGTATTCTTTTCCCCTTTGCTAAACTTGGCGTGGGTGTGGCCAGCGTGTGACGCATCCAGGCCATGAGTTTGACACCCCTGATCTATCCAAACCACCACCAGCCCAAGCAGACCCTACACTATTTCTGGCAGATGGCAGTCCAGTCTCTTTTTGAAAGCTTCCAGTGATGAAGCTCCACAACTTCTGAAGGCAAGCTGCTCCACTATTGCGCTCACTGTCAGAAAATTTTTTCCTTATTTCCATGTTGAATCTCTACTTGTTCAGTTTCCATCCATTATTCCTAGTCTCGCCTTCAGATGCTTTGTAAAATAGCTTGACCCGCTCCTCTCTGTGGCAGCCCCTCAAATATTAGAACACTGCTATCATGTCTCCCCTGGTCCTTCTCTTCACTAGACTAGCCATGCCCAGTTCCTGCAACATTCATCGTAAGTTTTAGTCTTCAGTCCCCTAATCATCTTGGTTGCTCTTCTCTGCACTCTTTCTACAGTCTCAACATCTTTTTTATAGTGTGGTGACCAAAACTGGATGCAGTATTCTAGGTGTGGTCTTACTAAGGCTTTATAGAGTAGTATTAGTACCTCACTTGATCTTGATCGTATCCCTCTGTTAATACAATTTAGGATTGCATTGGCTTTTTTGGCAGCCGCAGCACACTGCTGGCTCATATTTAATTGGTTGTCCACTAAGACTCCAAGACCCTCTCACAGTTACTGTTATTAAGCCTCGTATCACCCAGTCTATATGTGTACTTTTGGTTTTCTTGCCTAAGTGTAAGACTTTTCTCTACAATGAATATCAGTTCTTTGGATCACCTGAGGCATTCATTTTAAAGATTATTTTGAGTTTAGTTCTCCATCAATTTGACCTGTTTTAGAATGTGAAAAGATGTTTGGACTCCCACTATCCCAAATCAGCAGCACAGATTAAAAATCTATGGCTTAATATGTGAGAATTTCATCAGGTGTGTCATCTTTTCTTAACAGCTTCAGCCACTCGTGGTCAATACCTATTGCAATAACTATATGTGAAGGCATTTTCTCAGCATATTTGGTTGCATAATCACTAATTGCCAGGATTTGCTTTAGCTGGCTTTGGAAGAGCCAGCCACCAGCAGAAATGTGGCATAAGAAATACATTCTTTCCAGGGGTATTTTGTACTATTTCTTGGGTTTCATACACCGACACTTGATGTGGGATTGACAATGAGTTTCCAGATCCTCAGTCATTCCTGGCTGAAAGAAATTCTCTAAGTCTCATTAGGGATTTTTTTCTTGTTCCATAAGATTGCAAAACAGCTTTCATCAGTGAGCTTCAGTAAATCTGTGCTAAGGTTCTACTGAACCTCAGCTTTTTCCATTATTTAACTTTAACTTTGCATAAATTCCCCTGATATTTCAAAAGAAAAAAGACACTGTACTTATTTAACATTACTATCAGGCACTTGATGTGCTACAACTTACTACAGAATTTTTTTCCCCTGCAGAGTCATGAATTATGGTTCATCTCCCACATATTCTGTGGCACCAGGTTTTTTCCTTAAAAGTCAAAAACTGACCTCTTGCCCTCCTTCAGTTTTGGCTGAGTGATTTCTGACTGAGAAATTATCAGCAGTTCTGACAATTGATTTATAAAGGAACAAGTTTAGGTCTCCCCGGCTCCTCTAAAAAGGGAGTAACAGCCAGAGAATGCAATGCTAATGAGGGATTAATCCAGTGATGAAATCTAAAAATTTTTGCCACTGGTTCTGTTGGCATGGCTTGGTGGGCATGGCCTGGAGGTCATGTGACTGGGTGGATGTGGTCAACATGACGCCACTCACCTCTCTCTCTCTCTCTCACACACACACACACACACACACACACACACACACACACACACACACCTGATCTGAGTAGCAGCTGCTGCGGGAGAAAGAAGAAAGTGCTCTGCGAGGGAGGGCAGCCCAGCTCAGCGGGACCCAAGGCAGAGAGGAAGGCAAGAGAACGGCAGTCACCCAAAGGCCCAGTGGAAGCCGAGCATTCCAGGCCCAAAAGGTGAGCAAGCCTCGCCATGTTTCCGAGGCGGCTCTTCGGCGGAGTGCAGCAGGTCTCCCTTCCCCATTGCCAGCATCAGCCTTACATCTGCCCACCCTCTTGGGACTGCCCATGCACAACCCAGCAGAGCAGCAGTCTCAGCTCCAGCAGCAGCGGTGGGAGAAGGAAGAAAGTGAGCGCCCCTCTCAGCGCTGGCACAATGGTTGCATCTCCTCCAAGGGCCACCGAACCAGCAGGAAGCAACTCTTTCCCATGCAAAGGTTGAATTCCCTCTGCAAGCGATAAGAAAATCTAATCAATCCCTGGGTGGGTTGGGAAGGGTTTCTCTTCCTTCCTCGTGAATTAAAACCCATGTTAGAGCTGCGGAGGAGAGGAGGAAGGGGGGGGCTTGCTGCACAAAAGCTCCAAAGGCCGTGAAAAGTTGCAAACCTTGGGCAAACTTGCAAAATGAACTCAATGAACCGAGGAGGAGGAGAAAGTCGCAGTCGCCTTGCCTTCCCTCTTGCCATTCTGAGCCCTGCCCAGACTCAAAGTTGGCAGAGAAGAGGAGGAGGAGGAGGACTGCTTGGTGTGATGCCTGAATTCTCCCCCCCCCCCCCTTTGCATGGGCAGCATCTCAGCCTTGCAGCTGCCGTGTTCTGCCCGCGCAAGTCATGGGTGTTGCATTGGGGCACTGGAGGTGAGCGGAGCCACAGAGCAGTTTTGCAGAGGAAGTAGAATAGTGCGGTGGCAGCTGTCCTGTTTTTTGCCAGCCAGATAGGAGAAAGGGGAAGGAGGGAGGGAGGGGCGGCTGGGTCTTCCTGGCCTTTGCTAGGCACACTCTCCCCCTCCTGCTCCTCCAATCACTTCCGAAAGATGCGAGAGCCATTTCAGGCAAAGTTTGCAGCTGCTGTGTCTCCCCCGGGGCATGGGAGTTAGGGTTAGCTGGACACCGACCTCAGAAGGCAAGCGGGCATGGGGGACCACCAGGAAGGCACCGTGGAAGGCAGGCAAGCATGGCCAGGCTGCTGGGAAGGGAGCTAGCAGCCTACTCCCTTCCCCACAGCCCTGCCATGGTTGCCTGCCTTCCACTTGGCCTTCCACTTGCTTTCGTAAGCTGGCCACAGGGATGCCAGGAAGGCAGCATGGAAGGCAGGCAAGCATGGCAGGGCTATGGGGAAGGGAGTAGGCTGCTAGCTCCTTTCCCTGCAGCCCTGCCATGCTTGCCTGCCTTCCATGTGGCCTTCTGCTTGTCTGCCTTCGCAAGCTGGCCACAGGGATGCTGGGAAGGCCGTGTGGAAGGCAGGGAAGCATGGCAGGACTGCGGGCCATGGACTGGCATGGCTAGCCAGCGGTTGCTACTGGTTCGACGAACCAGCCCCAATCTCCACTACTGGTTTGCCCAAACTGGTCCAAACTGGTAGCATTTCACCCCTGGATTAATCAGTTCTGTAAACTGTCTATTCTAGGGCTTACAATGCCTTCATTTTTCAGTCATATTGATCAAACAGGACTCAAAAAAAAAGAAAGAAAGAAAGAAAGAAAAAAAAAGAAAAAAAAAGAAAAAAGAAATAGAAGACTCAAGGACATTGAATGGCTCCTAGGTTGCAAGCAGCCCAACCCATTTTATAGCATTACTGTAATGTTTATTATCAGGATTGTGTCGTTTCATCTAAGTTGAAAGCTGCACTTGGCCTTGAATTGTCATTTTTTGGGTACACATATCCCAAAGTGGTAAAGAGCAAAGGTAAAAATCTGCTTGAATCAATTCTATTTCCAATTAAACTTAATTAGAATGAAATATAGTTTGCATTATGCCTACATCATATATTTAAGCTTAGTGTGAAAAAGAAGACATTAACAGGTTAAGAAAAATTTGGGATGTTCTGGAGGCTACAGTTAAGGTCTTTGGAATGCAGCTCCAAGGCTTCAATATCTAACAGAATTAGTGATCTTCTGCCAAAATCAACATTAAATAAATGCACCTACAACAAATGCAGTAGAAGATAATGAAATATTCTATAGCAGATTGCAAAGATACTAAGTACAGCATCAGAAAGATGTGATCATGTAGTTATAATGGAAGACTTGGATGTGAAGTTGGAGAAATGACTTAGAATTAGGGTTTACCCTAATCCAGTTTATTGTCTCTCTTCCATAATCATTAACCTGGCACAAAATTCTAACCATAATATGATTAGATATTATGGTTATGGACAGGTAGTTCTCATCTTACAACAGCTCATTTAGTGATAATTCAAAGTTACAATGGCACTGAAAAAATGTAATTCATGACCGTCTTTCATAGTTACAACTTTTGTAGCATCCCCATGGTCACGTGATCAAAATTCAGATGCTTGGCAACTGGTTCATATTTATGGTCATTGCTGTGTCCCAAGGTCATGTGATCACCTTTTGTGGCCTTCTTACTGTCATGGCCCGTCAGTGGCCTGTGCAGCTAGTAGCTGATTCCGACAGCAGGGAGGCTGGTGTGGTGCTGCGCCAGCAGCCTGTGCAGCTGGCACTCGAGTCTGACAATGAGGAGGCTGGAGAAGATGTGGTGCCAGAGGCGGGAATTCAGCCAGGGCCTTCAGAACCTCCAGAAGCTCCCATAAGTGAAGAGGACGAAGAGGAGGAGCACGGGTGCGCAGAGCTGCCAAAAGGCAGGTGTGGCTCCTCAGGAGGAGGTCTCCTTGAGAGTAAGGCTTGGGGCTAATTGGCCACTCCCTTATCCTATTTAAGGAGGAATGCCGACTGAAGCAATTTGCAGAGAATAACTTCATTCACATACCTTCGTGTCTTGCCTTGCTTATCTTATCAGCTTTCTGCAAATTGCTTCTGGGCATTCTGCCAACCACAGTAAGCTTTCAGTATTATTCTTTGAATTCTTAGCGGCTGTTAATGCAGTTAATTAACAGCCATTGTTGTAAAAAACTGGTTTATTTAGTTAACTAAGGTTTGAACGGACTTTGTGTGTGCTGTGTTCTTTGGGGTCCGTAGCTGGGGCAGAACACTTACAAGCAAAGTCATTGGGGAAGCCAGATTCACTTAACAACTGAATTACTAACTTATCAGCTGCAGTGATTCACTTAACAACTGAAGCAAGAAAGATCGTAAAATGGGGCAAAACTCACTGAACAAATGTCTCACTTAACAACAGAAATTTTGCACTCAATTGTAATTGTAAGTCAAGGACTACCTGTATTATGGATAGATAATCCATACCTCTTCACTCCAATTCTAATAATTAAGTTAACTTTTAGTACAAACATCAAGGTAGCTTTACATTAATCCTACCTCTCAGTTCAGCCTATAGCCAATCAAAATATTTTTCTAATCATTAATAGAAATAAATTTTATACCTGTAAAATGAACAAACATTTACCACTTAATGTAAATACAAGATGAGATGACCAATATCCATGAAAATTCACCTAAATTCTAACCATTCTTCTAGCGTTTCACACATACCGTCATCTTAAAAATATTTTCGTTAGTCATTAAAACAGCATGAAATTTAATTTTAATATGAACATAACACTACCATCCAATAAATATTCAATATTTCACTCTGTTGGAGCAAAGACACAAAGTAGCTTAACCGAAACCCTAAACTTAATCTATTGCCAATGAATATATTATTCCCAATTGTTAGGGTTGATCTATATGGATGTCTATGTTAAATTAAGCAGGGAAGGTATAATCAGCATGGATTTTTATAGGGGATTCATATTATGAATAGAATTTTATGCTTAGATGGCAATTACATATAATATTTTCAGGAAAAATGGGCTAAAATCAATGAAGTCTCTGCTAAAAATAAGCAGACAATTAAAATCAAGAGGAAATGTCATAGATCTTAATTTTAAACATTAATTCTGCCATCTAGAATCATATTATTGAGTGGTGTTACTTTATAAATAAGTACATTATATGGGTAACATTTGTATTTTTATTTTAAGGAAAATTGATTTCACGTACCAAAGGTTGAGGTTAAGGTTAGGGTTAATCTGCTTTGATGTCTGTATTAAAAACTGGCAGCATGGTTAGAATCAGGGTAGATTTTATTAATATTTATTTCTAAATATTTTATTGGCAATATGGTAACGATATATATGTAGTCTTCAATCTGAGTCATGACCATCCATAAAAGGATTGTAATAAAGCTGGCTTTGGTATATATCCAGAGATGTTTAAATTGTTTCGTTTAAGAGGCTATAAAACATACACTACAATTTATAAAAAGTTGTTTATAGAAACTCATATATCCTTTTATTTTGTTATCCAATCACTTCCTGCTAAGAATTTTGTTCAATTTGATGATAGTGAATGTAGAGAATCGTATCAGCCAAATCATATTGAACAAATACTTTCCATTTTACAGAGAACACCAATATTTCCGTGGCGCCAATTTACAATTCTCCTTGCTTTGAGTTATGTTCACTCTGCCACTGTTTCTAACAGCTTTACCTATAAGGTGTTAATTATTAACAAGAGTTAGCGTAATTAAATACATTTCCCCTCATCCTTTTCTGCTTGCAATTTTCCTGCAAAGTGTAGGAGTCAATCCAATTAGAAGGAATAATTATGAGTTTCGTTATTTAAATTTCCTGTGCAAACTGGCCATTGGAGGAGATTAACAGACAGTAGCTTTTATCAGCTTCCTCATCTCTAAAGCATTCAGACAGATTTCATATTTATGATATTGCTATCTTTAGCATTTTCTAAATTTGTCCAGAAAAGCTTGAAGGGAAGAACTATTTTTTTCAGCATTGCCTGTTTCCATCATATCCCAAATATCATAGGTTTTGAAGTTAGAAAGACAGGACATCGCTTTTACTCAGCTTCAATCCATTACAAATTTAGGCACCAGTTGTATTTTGCTACCGTGGTTTGAAATCTTTTCCCTGAATGCTTTGGGAGAGGGCATTTGACTACCTTGCAGCCAGTGGTGGTATTCAGCCAGTTCGATCCGGTTCGGGAGAACTGGTAGTGGCCAAGGGTGGGTTCTACTTACCTTTACTACCGGTTCGCAGCAGGGCCACATGCATGCGCATGCTTCATGTGCACATGCGCGCTCTTCTGTGCGTGTGCAGAAGCATTTTGATGACGTCAGGGTCGGTGGGTGGAGCCTCCCACCGGTTTTACTACCGGTTCTATAGAATCGGTGCAAACCGGGGGCAACCCACAACTGGTAGTAGCAGCTGCGGGAGGCTCCACCCACCCGGATGTCATCACATCCCGTTTTTGACGCTCTGCGTATGTGCGGAAGGCCCTGCGCCAGTGGTGAAATGTAAAATTTGTTACTACCGGTTCTGTGAGCATGGCTTGGTGGGATGGGGGGGTAATATGACTGAGTGGGCATGGCCAACTTTTTTTTTTTTTACTTTTAAAACCATTTTTTCTACAACCTCTTCGGCTGAGTTGCCTGATCAGCAGAGGCTTTCTTTTTTCTTTAAAGCCTCTGACGATCCCAGCTGACTTGCCTGATCAGCAGAGGCTTTTTTTCCTTTTAAAAACATTTTTTCTATAACCTCTTTGGCCGAAGAGGTTGTAGAAAAAATGCCTTTAAAAGCCTCTGATGATCCCAGCTGAGCCGCGCGATCATCAGAGGCTTTTTTTTTTTTTTACTTTTAAAAGCATTTTTTTGGCCAAAGAGGTTGTAGAAAAAATGCTTTTAGAAATTTAAAAAAAAGCCTCTGATGATTGTGCGGCTCAGCTGGGCATGGGGGGAGGGCAGGGATTTTTGCCACCGGTTCTCCGAACCACCATCTCCATCGCTACCGGATTGGGCGATCCAGTCTGAACCGGGAGCATTTCACCCCTGCCCTGCACATGTGCGGAGGTGGCTCATGTGAGCGATGTGAGCGCGCATGCACGCTCACATTTGTGAACCAATAGCAAAGGTAAGTGAATACCACCCCTGCTTGCAGCTTATTCCAGCAGTTTAGTGGTTACTTTGCAGAGAATGTACTTCCCTCAACTGAGGCAACCCTAATGTAAAAGAATGCTTTTGCTGCTAATATTAGAATAACGCTGAAGTTAAGAAATTTGCCAAGGTATGTATGAAGCTGCTAGTTAGAAACCCAGGAAAAGATGTTTCTTTTGTAATTACCTTTCGTTTTCCTTTGGTTAGCTGGAAAAAAAAAGTACTGGGTTTCCCTGTTTTATCATTCTACAATCTCTTACTTTATTTATTCATTAAATCTATATGCTGGCCATCTCACTGTTGAGTGATTCCAGGTGGCTTACAACATCAACATCATTAAAGGAATAACAAGAGCACTTAGATTTATATACTGCTTCATAGTGCTTTGGAGCACTCTCTGGGTGGGTTTACAATGTCAGCCTATTGCCCCCAACAATCTGGGTTCTCATTTTACCGATCTCAGAAGGATGGAAGGCTGAGTCAACCTTGAGCCAGTCAGAATCGAACTGCTGGCAGTCAGCAGAATTAGCCTGCAATACTGCACTCTAACTACAACACTACCATGTCCCTTATATATGTCAACTTATAATCAAGTAATTATAACATCATTACTTGAACTAAAAAGGCTGGAGAAAGCAACAAAATGGAAGAATCCTGCATTTATTTTCCTTTCAAGAGCCCTTAGATGATCATAAATGATCATGATTATTTTTAAAAAAATCTCAAATGCAAACAAGAAAATCTTTATATGCGAGATAAAGTACTTAGACACTGTGTTAAGTGATGGTAAAGGAAAGACATTCAAATTATGGAAATGCAAAATGGCTTGTGTGAAAAGACTTTTTATTTTTAAAGACCATTGTTCTGCTGCATATAGTTGGTATTTAGATGTTATATATATATATATATATATATATATATATATATATATATATATATATATATATATATATATATATATATATTTGTTTTCTCAGGTTTTCGCGGGTGTTTGTATGTAGGTCTTTGGTTATTCGGGTCTTCTCCCACGTAAAATTGGAAGTGTCTTGGCGACATTTCGACGAAGTCTCATTCGTCATCTTCAGGCTGGTGTTCTCGGCTTCGTGCTTCCAGGAGCAATGTGAGATCGCAGCTGTCTCTTCCTTTTAACTGCTAGACAAATCCAAACAACTTGCCGTCTGGAGAGCCGAAACACAGACCACCCTCAAGACAGACACACACACCAACAAACTCCGAAGACTACAAGAACGCCAGAAACAATCCCCTCCACCCTCACAGCAACACATGAAACAAACAGTGCATAACATCTCAGATAGGATCCTCACCAAAGCCGAAGCCAATGTCCTTTCCAAAGGATTCAACTTTGCAGTCGCTCCCAAAAGCATCCCCACTGAAACCATTATATGCGGAGTTGAAACCAGCCTGACCAAAATCAACCCCGACGACGCAAACAGAATCAGACTCGAAATCACCAACATCCTCTGCACCAGCAAGCCACCCAAAAGTAACTTACCCAAAGAGGAACAGACAGCACTACTTAACCTGAAAGAAGACACCAGCATAATAATCCTACCAGCAGACAAGGGCAATGCCACGGTGGTTATGAACACATCTGACTACCAAACCAAATTAACCAACCTACTCCAAGACTCCACATACAAACCCCTAAACACAGATCCCACCACCTACCTGGAAAAACCACCAGATCCAAAATAAAAGCCTCCCCCATCAGCGAAGAGATTCAGCAAAGAATCATTCCCAGAGAGAAATCATCCAGATGCCCTAAGCTTTATGGTCTCCCCAAGATACACAAAGAAGGAACCCCACTTAGACCCATAGTCAGCTCCATAGGCTCACCTCTACAAAACCTAGCCAAATTTCTTGCCAAACAACTACAGCCCTATGCAGAATCCATCACCTCATACGTAAAAAAACTCATTCCAGTTCATAGACATCATAAAGCAACAAAACTTACAGCCCAGTGACCTACTCGTGAGCTTCGATGTCATATCCCTCTTCACCCAAGTACCAATCAAAGAAGCCTTGACAGTTATCCAAAACAAATATAACCCCCCAAAGCACATCTTAGATCTGACCAACCACTGCCTATCCAACACATACTTCATCTATAATGGACAGAAATACAAACAAACAGAAGGAGCACCCATGGGATCACCCCTCTCACCTGTCATTGCCAACCTCTATATGGAATACTTTGAAACCCAAGCTCTAGAAAAATCTGATCACAAACCTAAACTCTGGCTCAGATATGTGGATGACACCTTCATAATCTGGCCACATGGGAAAGAAAAACTGGACAACTTCCTCACACACCTCAACAGCCTACACCCCAAAATACAGTTCACCATGGAAACAGAAGTGAACAACCAACTTCCCTTCCTGGATGTCTTAGTCTACAGAAAATCCAATGGCTCCCTAGGACACACTATCTACCAGAAGAAAACACACACAAACCGCTATCTGCACGCACTCTCACACCACCACCCTGCCCAGATCAACTCTGTAGCCAAGACACTCATTTCCAGAACAAAACGCTTAGCTGATGAACAACACCTAAAAACCGAACTACACACTCTCACTAACGTACTAACATCCAATGGATTTCAAAGAAATAAGATCACCAACCTAATCCAAAAAGAAACCCCCACTAAAATCCAAGACAGAGAACAAGAAAACGGCAAAGCCCTCCTCCCATACATAAAAGGCACCACAGACAGAATAAGCAAAATCCTCCACAAACATAACATCAAGACAGCATTCTGCACAAACCGAAAAATATCCACCATCCTAAGGAATCCCAAAGACAAAATTGAGTTAGAAAATCAAGGAGTATATGAAATCCCATGCACCGCCTGCCCCACCACATACATCGGACAAACCAACAGACGAATAAGTGCACGCATAGAAGAACACAAGAACTCAGTCAGAAAAGAGGAACCAACTTCTTCCCTGGTCCAACACCTTAAAGCCACAGGACATGATATTGACTTTAAAAAGACCAGAACTATCGCCAAAACTGAACACTTTAACAACAGAATAATCAGAGAAGCCATCGAGATAGAAAAACGCCCACACAGCATGAACAAACGAGACGATACCTCCCGCCTACCAGCCATTTGGAAACCCGCCCTTATTGACAAACGAGTCCCTAACACGACGAATGACACCAGACCCACACTCACGAGAGCCACACAGGATGTCACCACCACACATCCACGCAGAAAGCAGACTCAAACCCACACTGATAATGAGCCACGACCAAGGACCAGAAGCCAGACCGCAGCTGCATCATTAGCCACTTTAAACCCCTCCAATCCATATATGAAGCAGACTGACACCCACCATGAAGAGCTCGCACGGCCACAAACACGAAGCCAAACAACAACAACGCAGCTCACCAGCTCAAATCCCCCTACAACTCAGACTAAGCTGAGCACAACCAAGCCCCCACCCAAACAGAACACACACCCAGCCAATCAGAGCACAACCAACCCCCCATCCAATCAGAGCACAGCCAAGCCTCTAACCAATCAGAACACACCTCCACCCAATCAGAACACAGCCAAGTTCCCACCCAATCAGCTCACACCCCCACTAGCAGTTAAAAGGAAGAGACAGCTGTGATCTCACATTGCTCCTGGAAGCACGAAGCCGAGAACACCAGCCTGAAGATGATGAATGAGACTTCGTCGAAACGTCACCAAGACACTTCCAATTTTACGTGGGAGAAGACCCAAATAACCAAAGACCTACACACACACACACACACACACACACACACACACACACACACATATATGTTTTCTGAGGTTTTTGCGGGTATTTGTATGTAGGTCTTTGGTTATTCGGGTTTTCTCCCACGTAAAATTGGAAGTGTCTTGGCAACATTTCGATGAAGTCTCATTCGTCATCTTCAGGCTGGTGTTTTCGGCTTCATGCTTCTAGGAGCAATGTTTCTTCCTTTTAACTGCTAGTGGGGATGTGAACTGATTGGGTGGGAGCTTGGCTGTGTTCTGATTGGGTGGAGGTGTGTTCTGATTGGTTGGGGGTTTGGCTGTGCTCTGATTGGATGGGGGGTTGGCTGTGCTCTGATTGGATGGGGGTGTGTTCTGTTTAGGTGGGGGCTTGGTTGTGCTCGTGTTAGTCTGAGTTGCAGGGGGATTTGAGCTGGTGAGCTGCATTGCTGTTGTTTGGCTTTGTGGTCGTGCCACATCTTCATGGTGGGTGTCAGTTTGCTTCATGTATAGATTGGAGGGATTTAAAGTGGCTAATGATGCAGCTGTGGTCTGGCTTCTGGTTTGTGGCCCTGCTTCATTGATGTGGGTTTGCTTTTTGCATGGATGTGTGGTGGTGACATCCTGTGTGGTTTTCGTGAGTGTGGGTCTGGTGTAATTCTTTGTGTTAGGGACTCGTTTGTCAATGAGGGCGGGTTTCCAAATGGCTGGTAGGCAGGAGGTATCATCTCGTTTATTCATGCTATGTGGGCGTTTTTCTATCTCGATGGCTTCTCTGATTATTCTGTTGTTAAAGTGTTCAGTTTTGGCGATAGTTCTGGTCTACAACAGCAATGCAGCTCACCAGCTCAAATCCCCCTGCAACTCAGACTAACATGAGCACAACCAAGCCCCCACCTAAACAGAACACACCCCCAGCCAATCAGAGCACAGCCAACCCCCCCCATCCAATCAGAGCACAGCCAAACCCCCAACCAATCATAACACACCTCCACCCAATCAGAACACAGCCAAGCTCCCACCCAATCAGTTCACACCCCCATTAGCAGTTAAAAGGAAGAAACAGCTGTGATCTCACATTGCTCCTAGAAGCACGAAGCCAAAAACACCAGGCTGAAGATGACGAATGAGACTTTGTCGAAACGTCGCCAAGACACTTCCAATTTTACGCAGGAGAAAACCCAAATAACCAAAGATATATATAGATATATATATATATTTAACTTACTTTAAAAAAAGTGGGAGGGCACAGCAGCAAGAGGACTGTTCAATAAGAGCACATGGTGATCTGTGATGCAGATTGATGAGATGGGGTCCTTGGTGCTCTCTGAGCTTGGTTATTTTCTAATGAAAGTGAATATTTGTGGTGCAGGGTTGAAATGAGGGGGTCCTTGGTGCTCTTTGAGCTTGCTTGTTTTCTTGGAGATGTTTTATTACCAAACTAGGTAACAGGATCAGTGCACTGAAGTGTCTGCAAGAAACAACCAAGCTCAGGGAGCACCAAGGACCCCACAGAGCTATTCCTTTTATACGGAGATTAGGAAAAAAACATATTCTGCCAATAATTGCTAGATATTCTGGCTGTTCCGACCCTACCTATCTTCAGTGGCTGCTTAAGGATGAACAGTCCATAACTACAGCACAGATGGCTAGAGTCTGCGCAGCAGCACTGGGGATTAGTTGCAAACACGTGTCTTCTCCACCATAGCGATGTTATATAGCAATTGTGGCAAACCCTTTGCACTGCTTAGTCATTTCCCTTTTAGCATTGAATCTACAATGGACCACACAGTTTAGGGATTGCAACTATCGTATAGTCAGACCATGTATAATTGACACTGGATTTTATGATAGAGTTTAGTTGTTATTTATTATTTTATACTAGAATTTTTAAGTGTATATATACTGAGTGTTTTTATTTGTTCTGGTCTCAGGTCTAAGACTGTAATAATAAATTGTTGTTGTTGAACCCTGAGCTACAAATATTCTCTTCTATTGGTAGATTGAGACACTTTGGCAAAAGGTTGCAAGATATTCAATTGGAATACATTGTATTTAGCTGTCATAACCACAGGGCAGAGTTGGGATGGATTTATTCATACAGCTTTGTTGTTCTATACCTAGAATTCAATGGCAGAGGCAGATGATATAACCCTTTCCATTACAAATTCAACCTGTGGTGACTTAGAAATAGTCATTTTCTGTTATGTCATCATGAGTCCTGGGGTGCTTTACTTCTTCATAGATAACTTTTAAGTAATAAGTAAGGAACTAAGAAATTCATTTACAAACTGATCTAATGTTTGCCGTAGTTTCCCTGACTGTTGCAATAGCTGAATCAATATAACTGTTGCCTTGTTAAGTCAAAGGTTGCCATTTGAAAACGAATGGAAACATTTCCCCTCTTTTCCAAACTTTATTTTTCTCCCAGTGGCTTGTTTATTTTTTGAGATAAGTTGCATCATTTTGCGATTTCCCCCGCCCCTTTTTTTTTTTCCAGTCACCTGATGTCCTGCTGAGGAATATATTCTTTGGAGCAATATTTATGCTGGCTGTTTAGCAATAATAATTTAGCAAGACTTTATCTAGGTCAGACATTCAGCTAACCTCACAATTTTAAGTAATATATGGTTTATTCTGGGTCCTAAATTACATGGAGAGAGGGGGGAGGGAGGGAGAGAGAGAGAATCCAGCATAAGTAGATATTACAAAATTTAAGGAGAAGCAACATTAGTTATAGAAGTACTCTAGCTTGAATACTGAATAAAGAAGATAGATGTTTATAAGCTGGTTTGAATAGAGCATTAAATTTGTAATAGGAAATAATCCCAATGTCTGAATTCTCTTGAAGTTATGTTGTATAATTCATACATTACATCATATTGGCTAAGCAAATAAAAGAGAGAGGACATTAGGGATTGGATTGGAGGCAGGGAAGATGTTCCAACTACAGCTTCCTCCATGTAATGAGGACAGCAACTGATAAATTTTGAAAAACTAATAAACACCTCCCAGATATACAGTGACAGGTATGCCTCACATCATGTCTCATATTATGTTCAATCAGGTTGTATAACAGTATTCAATTGGATTATTTTGATGCTCTTTAACACCTTTAATCAAATTCTAATCAATTTGGAAAGAAGATTCTGTTCATTAGCTGCCCTCACTCCATCCAGTTAGGATTGATTTCAAACTGCTTCCCAGTCTTGAAACCAAACCTAGTTGAATCCATTGCAGCACCAGATACAGTCTTATCCTGCTTCCCCAAATTCTCTTGATGAAGTTTATTTGGCATCTTCTGATAGGCTCCCCAATGTTAGTGGGGACGAGAGCAAGGATAGAAGTATCACAAGTCCTATTTCTAATAGACATTGGTGTAACTTCCTACATACATTTCTGAACTAACTCATTTTCTAGCTTTTCTTGTTTTGCATACAAGAGGATACCATATGGCAGATCTCTCTTGAAAGGAGTAGTCAAATTAAAACTGATGGCAGACAGCCAATACTTGAGGTATGCTTTATCTTACTGAACTGACTGGAGCTCCCAATTCATCATTCATTCTCTTAAGTCTTTTTCATATGCTCCAGCTGTGATGAAGATGCCAGTCTTTCTCAGCTAGTCTGCTGTATGTGCTGAAATACCATTATCGTGAAACAAAATGAAGATGTTAATTGTAGAAGATGCTGCCAGGGTTACTGTTGATGCATTGCACAAATTAGAAAAGGGTTATTCACATGATGAATGATTTACCATATGCTTGGAGCAGTGGTGGGTTTCAAATTTTTTTACTACTGGTTCTGTGGGCATGGCTTGGTGGGCATGGCAGGGGAAGGATACTGTAAAATTTCCATTCTCTCCCCAATCCAGAGGAAGGTTACTGCAAAATTCCCACTTCCTCCCGATCAGCTGGGACTTGGGAGGCAGAGAATAGATGGGGCAGGGCCGGTCAGAATTTTTACTACTGGTTCTCTGAACTACTCAAAATTTCCACTACCGGTTCTCCAAAACTGGTCAGAACCTGCTGAAACCCACCTCTGACTTGGAGTTTCTTTCTGCTCTCACCATCTTCAGTCTGTCCATAGCCCTTAATACATTAAAGCTTAATACCATTAGAGCCCTGGTGGCACAATGGTTAGAGTGCAGCATTGCCGGCAAACTCTGCCCATTGCCTGGAGTTCGATCCTGATGGGCTCAAGGTTGACTCAGCCTTCCATCCTTCTGAAGTAAGTAAAATGAGGGCCCAGATTGTTGGGGGCGATATGCTGACATTGTAAACCCACCCAGAGAGTTCTGTAAAACACTTTCGGGCAGTATATAAGTGTTAAGTGCTATTGCTATTCGCATGCCATCAACTTATGGTCTGGCTATCTCAACCCATTCACTGGTTACAAAATAATATGTATCTTCTAAATATGCTTTTACTTGTGGAATGTGCTCTACAGGATCAAGGGAGAATTTTTTTTTACTGCATTCTGCCATTTGGGTAATAAATGAGAAAGATGCAAGATCTGCACAGTGGCTCAGGTTAGCCGTTCCTACTTGTACTGTATTGCAGCATAAATAATAATAATATTTTCCAAATTGTGTTCATTAAAAGTAATGTTGGCATTCCACTCACATAACATACTCCAACATATTCCCCCCTCTTAACCAGTTTTATGCTTAATAGTAAAAATTAAATGTGTGGCTAATACTTTGGAAAATGCATTTTTGATAGATAATTTGTGTGTTATTCTCATGGAAGGTTACAACCATCACAGGCAGTGAATTGTATGCCATTAATTTTCAAACTTGGGAGACAGCCATCGCCTCTGTACATTTGTCACCAGAGTGGCATGCCAAACAGTTGCACATTTTGAATGTTGTATTTGGAGAAAAATTAAAATGAGAACGTTAACTTGACACTGCAAATATGTTATCGTTGTGACGAATAAGTTAACGAGCAACCCTCCTCAGAAAGTCTTTTCAGATGTTAAGACTATTTGGAGATTTTTGCAATAAAAATAAATAAAAGAGAATTGAAAAACTGAGGCCCCAGGTTGGGAAAAGGGGCCCCAGGGGCATCTGCAATAATGGTCACTGGCATTAACATAATGTTCATGGCCAGGCAATGAAAGCCTCACCCTTTTTATGGGTAACCAATGTGGGTATGATACAAGTTAAGAAGCACAGATTGCCCATTCAGTTGCACTCACCATTTTGAAGCTGTTGACCATCATTGTGCATACTCTTGGGCTGCTCTACAGATTTAGAAGTTCAATTAATAGCTCATGTTTTCTTAGTGTTCCTTCAATTGCCACATTTTTTGAACTTGTCCCATCCTTAAAGTTTTTCAATACCTGGTGGCTTAAATCATTACAGAGTACTTATACCCTGCCATAATTGTATTCACAGCTTTCTACAATTCTGATCCTAAAACTGATTTATTCTCTCTCCAAGTTAGTAGTTCTCAGCCAATTTTCACTGATGGTATCCTAAATATATGCCCCTTCCCATAGTTGTCATCATTTCAAGAACATATTTGCAATCATAAAATTGAATTACTCAACTTGTGCAAGGGGTGGGTTGGCACGTGTGCACATACATGTGCAGGTCAACTAGCACAAGTCAAACGGTACTCACATGTACATGGCACTGGCCTGCCACTCACACAAGTTAAGCTGCGCATGTCTATGTGCCATCCCACCACTTATGCACCCGGTTCCCCTCTTTGCCCCCTCAGCCGGGCCACCAAGCTACAAAGGTAGGGGACCACTAATGTAAACCTAAGGTTAAGCCTAAGGAAAATGTTTATTTTTGGAAGATACCGTGTTGCAATTACAAATCCTATAAAAGACATTGCAAATAAATCAACAGCTTTCAAAATTGTCATAAATACTTGCACGTCCCATATAGTTCCAATTTTAAATTACAATGAAACAACTAGGCAAACATAAACCTACTGGGGTTTTACTTCTCTTTTGTCATTTAGTCAGATTCTTGGGCTTGATGAGATTTACACAGCTTTTTGATATTTGACTGAGTAATAGGCAAACATTGTCTCATGTCTTCCTTGGCCATTTATTATTTTGTAGTATTTGTATTAGTGAAGGTGGAAAATCCTGACTTGCACTGGGAGATGTTGATGTTTGTGTAAATATTACCAGAGGTTTTTGCAATCTGAAGTCTCTAATCTTTATCTCTATCCGGAATTCATCAAGAATACTTGCATGCTTTAAATTGTGACCATTGCATGTATTATACCCTAATTCCTCTGATTGGTGGGTGAGACGAAGCTGGGCTTCATATGCTGTTGCTTCAATAAAGGGATTTCAACTGATATCATAGTTTCCATTCAATATGTTTGGAAAAGAGCACTGAACTTTCCTTTCCAGGATTTCACATTTCTAAGCAATTAGTGTTTTGGCCTTATCACTGTTTGCTTCAGGAACATTTGGGAATGTGTCCCTAATGACAACCTTCATTTTCACAGATTCATTTTTTAGACTTCACTCTTCAGAGTACTAATTTTGTCTAAAGAAAATAGCTTAGCCTGTCTGTGGAATTTTAAAGATATTCATTAAGATAAGTTCCAACTGGTTCTGCCTGACTGATAAGATCAAGTAGAAGAGGCATCCTCAGGTTCCCTTCTCACAATGAATGTCATGTTCAGGGATCTTATAGGTGAACCTTTCCAGTTGTCTGTCCTGGGGAAAATATTCTCCAAGATTAATATGTTCCAACTTAGTTTTAGAAAGGCTATTAAAAGCTGCCTTTTCCTACAATCTTTGGGGATAGATACATGACAAAGAAAGTTCCTCTTAAACCTTGGGAAATTATTTAAATGGAGTCTTCTACTGTGGCTTGGAGACATGTAAAATATCATTGTTAGGCACACTACAATTGCTATCCACATTATAGAATAGAATATATAAACCTGAAGGATTGGAGCAGCATGTAATGACAGCAAATCTATATTAAGGTGACCAGATTTTAACATTGGTAAAGAGGGACATTGTGGGCGTGGCTTATTTTGTGGGCGTGGCTAGCTGGTCATGTGACTGGGTGGGCGTGGCTAGCTGGTCATGTGACCGGGTGGCCATGGCTATGTCTATAGGGTAAGGTGAACAGATTTTAACATTGGTAAGGACACCATTGTGGGCGTGGCTTATTGTGTGGGCATGGCTTGGAGGCCATGTGACTGGGTGGGCGTGGCTACCTGGTCATGTGACCGGGTGGCCATGGCTATGTGTATAGGGACTACTCAGAGGGCTGAAAAGTCATTTCTGACAGGTCCTCACACTTTTGACTGGTCCTCACACTTATGACCATCCTCACATTTATGCCCGTGCAGCATTCTTAACAACCATGTCACTCATTTCACAACTGCTTCTCTTCAACAAGGTGACAAGATAGGGCAAAAATGTAAAATGTGAGGACAGTCGTAAGTTCGAGGACTGGTCAAAAGTATGAGGACCAGTCAAAAATAACTTTTTCAGCCCTCTGAGTAGTCCATATGCACAAAAGGACTAACCAGAGGGCTGAAAAAAGTCATTTCTGACAGGTCCTCGCACTTTTGACTGGTCCTCACACTTATGACCATCCTCACATTTATGCCCGTGCAGCATTCTTAACAACCATGTCACTCATTTCACAACTGCTTCTCTTCAACATGGTGACAAGATAGGGCAAAAATGTAAAATGTGAGGACAGTCGTAAGTTCGAGGACTGATCAAAAGTGTGAGGACCAGTCAAAAATAACTTTTTCAGCCCTCTGAGTAGTCCATATGCACAAAAGGACTAACCAGAGGGCTGAAAAAAGTCATTTCTGACAGGTCCTCGCACTTTTGACTGGTCCTCACACTTATGACCATCCTCACATTTATGCCCGTGCAGCATTCTTAACAACCATGTCACTCATTTCACAACTGCTTCTCTTCAACAAGGTGACAAGATAGGGCAAAAATGTAAAATGTGAGGACAGTCGTAAGTTCGAGGACTGGTCAAAAGTGTGAGGACCAGTCAAAAATAACTTTTTCAGCCCTCTGAGTAGTCCATATGCATTAAAGGATTACAGCAATAGAGAGGGATGAAGGAATGGAAATTAGAGTAGGAGTGAGGGTAAGAGAGGGAGAAAGAGAGGAGGAGAAGGAGAAAGAAAGAGGAAGTAGGGAGGAGAAAAAGAGGGTGGGGGGAAGAGAAAGTAAGAAGGAAAGAAAAGAGAGAGGTGGTAGGTTTGAGGAGAAAGATTGCTGTACAATAAAAAAGATGAAAGGGAAGAAAGCCAACCCCAAGCAAATATAAAGATATTAAGATAAAGAATGAATTGTTAAACTTTAAAGAATAAAAGAGAACAAATATGAATAAATAGCAATAATTAGAAACACACATACAAACATACAATGTATTTTCTTTGAACAGAATATTTGGCTGGTTCACAAATTTAAACAGCGTTTAGTCATTTCAATTAAATTTACAATTTCTATATTTCCTTTTTGCCATATTTATTCCTCATCTATTTTTTAAAAAAACCAATATTACCCTTCATCCTCATCTCTAATCTTAATCAAATTCAATTTTTCCCTTCTATTCTATATTATACCCCTTCCCATTGTCATCTATTTTTATATCCATCCTCACATTGTTTAATTATGTAATTATGTAATACAGTTGTTTAATACAAATTCAACATTTTAATATAAATCAATTAGTTATAAAACTATCTTTTTTGTATATTAATCAATATGAACATGAATATTCCAATTATTTCCATGCAATCCAATTTCTTACAAATCAATTAATTATATTTACCAATAATAATAAACCAAATAATTTCTCCCATATATTCCTCCGAACCACAACTTAACCATTTCTGCTTTCAACACAATATACAATTAATAGTATCTCAATTATTACAATTCCCTAGTTAAATAGAGCTTTTTTTCCTTTGTGTTTTAAAATCTTGAACTCTCCTCCTAAATTTCCCATTGTTTGCAGTTTTTCACCTACCTTTTTTGGGGAGGAAAAATAAAAATAAAAATAAATCTCTCTCTGCCTCATTTTGTCACGCTGCACCAAAGACCCTAGTTTCGGTTTCGTTTCTGAAGCTTAGCTAGGGGAAAAAAAAAACTGCTTTACACTGATTGCCTGTAGGGCGGCCCTTTGAAGCCCCAGGCAAGAGTTTAAACAGTTTTTTTTTCTTCTAGCCATCAGCTGGGGCTCAAGAAAAATCGGGACTTTTTTGAAACGCCGCGGGACGCGGGACAAATTGCTCAAAAGCGGGACTGTCCCGCCAAAAGTGGGACGTCTGGTCACCTTAATCTATATATATAAAAGTGAAAACCACTCACGCATTAATCTCCAGAACCATAAAGCCTACAAACTTGAAATTTGCCACGTATGTTCCTCTTGGTTTCTAGGTGCTCATGAAGAAAGGATTTTTCGAAATGACCATCAAAGCATTAGTATTTCCTATATTATTATTAACATGCTCTGATGCTAAGGAGTTCTACTCCCCCTCCCCACCTGAAAAGAAATCTCTTCCACACTCTGATGCTAAGGAGTTCTACTCCCCCTCCCCACTTCAAAAGAAATCTGTTCCAAATGCAAAACACAAGCAGAGGAGAGGACTTTCAGTTTCAGTTTTACTTTCACAGCAGCAAGTAGTAAAGCTTTACTACAGAACAGTTGATCTAAGCCACATCCAGCCTCCTTCCTGTCTCCTTCTTGCTCACACAGAAAATACTGTTTGCGTTTCCAAACATCCCTCAACTCTCTCACACACTGATAAGATGCTAGCCAGATGAATACCGATGGATACTGCGGGCTGGGACATTCTACTCCCCCTCCCCCTCTGTTCCAACTTCCAGTTGCATTATATTAACACACTCTACAGAGTTACACATTCTACATTAAGTTTCAGGCTGTAAGTATCAATTTATCAATTTATAGCCCAAGCACATAATTTCATAGTGAAGCACGGGCATCCAGCTAGTAAATAAATAAACAAATAAATCACTTTTAGACCAAGCATTATCAAACAAAAATTCTTTCTGTGTGGAGAGCACAAGGCTTCACATGATTTCTTCAATTTTTTTCAAAAATTTAAATAAACAGCTATGACCAAAGTGGCCTTCTTTTAAGTCCATTTTCAGAATTTCAGGTCTAGCACAGTTTTCAACTCAAGACAAACTTTTTTTTCCTCCAAAACTTTAGCATCCCGAAAGCAATGCACTGTTAAAATCTTACTCTTTACTTTTTTATTAATGACATAAAATCATTTACTGATCCCATCATGGATCAATAAAATCAATTCATGCCAATTCCTACAGATAATTTCCAGTAAATGCCAACAAATTCTGAAGAGTTAGACAAGGCAGTGTAAAGATTTTAGCTTTTGCTATTGCTTCAAGTTCTTTTAGGTTCAAAAGTATTTTGCAGACATCAATACTGCAACTGAATGCTAGTAATTGAGTTTTCCCACCAATATCTGCTGAACCTTATTTATTGACCTGCTATTTGGCTTGCATCCATGTTATATATTCTTTTTCTTTTTTACTGAAGTAAAAACACTTTCTTCATTGTCAGCTCACATATCATGAATGAGTCTACTAATTGTACTGCAAAGAGCAGTTTTAACATTTCCTCTCTGCTTCATTCTGAAATACTATCTTTACTACATTAAGCAGGAAGTATTGCAAGCAGGAAGAGTTAGTGTCTCTGCAGCATTGCATGATATATGCCATTGTTTTATCTATCAATTCTGCTATTAAATGACACTTTTCTTGAGCTTTTTCATTCCTTTTAGCAAATTTAGTAGATAGGATATATGCCTTGTTGGAGATGACTATGATTGAAACAACGTACTACAAGACTAAGTAATTTTCTAAAATTTAAAATTCTCCCAAGTTGAGTTTGACAACAAAATGGCTGTTTTATTATCACAGATAATACATTCTGGAATAAGATGAAAGATGTCACCAGTCCAACTAAACCCCAAGGCTAAGTAAAAGTGTGGTTATTTTTTTAAAAAAAATTACAAATAAAACCTAACCCCGACCCTAACCAAGTTACTACAAAATTAAGAAACATTCATTAGGTGTGAAATTAGGGACTTGTTTATTGTGGGACTACATTCTTTTATGTCTCATATTTCCATTGTTTTGTTTTGTTTTGTTTTCACTACTTCCAAATTCATATTTCTCTCTTCTGACTGACAAACGTACCTATTATGATAAGTAAGCTGACAAAATAAGCCTTCGTGAAAAATGTCACCCTATCTGAAAGCTGTATTCTATATGATTTTGGTTTTGTTTTTTTTGCTAAATAACTTCAAGCAGGGACAGTTATCACATCAGTATCTGAATGTAGTTTGATTGGTAAAACAGAAGTGTCAATCCCTTCCATTAGTCATCAGAGAAGACATCTAAAAGGGCACCAACTCTAACACACTTTCACTTTTTGCAGGACAATAGGAATGCAAAGCCAAGGCTGCCTGGAGCTGATGTTGAGAGCTACTGCCAAAACCCAACATGAAGAAGCCTAGGAAGAACCATCCATGAACAGGGAGAAGATAAGACTAAGGATTAGTCCTTCACACAGATCAGGTCACCCCATGTGGTCCTAAACTGTGGTTCGGGATTGTTACAGGAAGTGTTGCTGCAAAAAGAAAGAAAGAAGCCCTGAATCCCACATTGAGCTGATCCAGCACTAATAAAGAGTCTTGATTTTTTTAAAAAAGTTTTAATTTCCCCCCCTCCCTGTCTTTCAGTCAGAAATACATGAAGTACAAATTTATAGAGATATGTACAATTAGTTTGATTAACATTATTCTTGGACACCAAATGTTCCCTTTGAAAACAATCAAATTATTATGACAGGAACATTTATTCTTATACATGTCACTGTTAGCTACACACAAAATCTGGTGTGTGTGCCCCCCCCCACCTCCCTCAGTTTGTTATTGGAATATATTTTGAATGAAATGTTGAACATTCATCTTTATTTAATAAATTATTATACCCTAATGTTCTCTGTAATGTTGAACTGATTTTGATAGCATCTTTCAACTTAAATAATCACTGAGAAGTTGCAAGTGAGTCCTATGTTTCTATTACATACTTTATATACTGTATTTCTATCTCCTTAAATCTTCTCTGATTCCTCTAGTTTCCTAATATGAAAAAATAGCAGGAAAATTCTCTCAAGAAATCCTGTTTTTCTATTTGACTTAACTTCAGGGAAACTGTGGGTTGTGAAAACCAAGACATCCTTATAACTCAAATAAATGGAATAATTTTGCGTTGGTTAACCAAAAAAATGGTGGGAAACCACAGTTTCACTTTCCAGAAATCACTTAGAGCTCTGGGGCTACAAAAAGAGGAATCAGGGGTCATATAAACAACAGAGACAAGTGTAATCCATTCATATGGCGGTACACTTGATAAAATCTCTTATTTCAAATGATTCATTCAGATGTGATATGGAAATCTGTTTGCACATCAGCTGCAGATAAGAAGCAAAATGATCAATTGTGCCCAACCCAAACATAAAAGCACAGAAAAGATCTAGCTAAAGTTCAGCGTGGATGGTTAAGCTGTGGCCAGATTTCACTATAATTTGCACCATGCAAGCATTGGCTTGAAGGATGTCAAGTGGGCAGAATAATGAGCCTACTACACACAATGGCACCACCCATCCTTTTAGTTTCAGGCCTCTCTCCTTACCGATTGCAAGGTTCTGCTCTTGCCATCACAGAAGTGGTGGGTTTCAAAATTTTTTACTACCGGTTCTGTAGGTGTGGCTTGATGGGTGTGGCATTGATTTGGTGGGCGTGGCTTGGGCGTGGCAGAGGAAGGATCCTGTAAAATCTCCATTTCCACCCCATTCCAGGGGAAAGTTACTGCAAAATCCCCATTTCCTCCTGATCAGCTGGGACTTGGGAGGCAGAGAATAGATGGGGGTGGGGCCAGTCAGAATTTTTACTACCGGTTCTCCAAACTACTCAAAATTTCTGCTATTGGTTCTCCAGAACTGGTCAGAACCTGCTGAAACCCACCTCTGCATCACAGGCTTTGTTAAAGTCAAGCTTGCATTCCTTTAGAAATGAAATGAATACTAGCACTGATGATGTTACCTAGTTTGGGTAATGAAACGTCTGCAAGAAAACAAGTCAGCTCATAGAGCACCAAGGACCCCTGAAATGAATATGTTATCTTTGAAATTTTAGAACAAAGGGGTAGTGCATATGCTCAATGAGGATCAAAGGTATGAAGCCTGCATGTGCAATGTCGTTATCCTTTATCCTACTTATCCTAAGACTTTAATGAATAGGGGGCTTTTAGAAACATTTAAGATTTTTACAGACCCAGAATTACTCTTTTAGGGCCTGGATACGAATGAAGCATTACCTGTAGCTAGAGCTCTTCAGCATTGTAGCTTCACTAACCCATTAGCATTAGAGGAAGGTAACTTAGGGGGTGGGGAATTAGTTTGGATGACATTGATTATGATGGCAGGGGAAGATTTTGTTGTGTATTTGTGTCTTAGGTGAAAAAGAAAAAGTAAAGTTCTAAAAAGATTTTATAGAATCACATAGATAAAAGTAAAGGTTCCCCTCACGCTTACGTACTAGTTGTTCCCGATTCTAGGGGGAGGTGCTCATCTCCATTTCTAAGGCGAGGAGCCAGCGCTGTCTGAAGACATCTCTGTGGTCATGTGGCCAGCATGACTAAACGGCAAAGGCGCAGGGAACGCTGTTACCTTCCCACCTAAATGGTCCCTATTTTTCTACTTGCATTTTTGCATGCTTTCGAACTGCTAGGTTGGCAGAAGCTGGGACAAGTAATGGGAGCTCACTCCATTACGCGGCACTAGGGATTCGAACCACCGAACTGTCGACTTTTAGATCGACAAGCTCAGCGTCTTAGCCACTGAGCCACTGCATCCCCATGGAGAATAGAATGACATAGTTAATACCAAAAGGCTTCCTTTTTCTTCCAGGGTTGTCATTTTTTAAAAAAATGCATCTAATTGCATGCTTTAAATTCTTTAGAGATGAGGGATGTAGTTCATTGTCCTTTCCTCTGTCATTAGAGTGACAGAGTTTCTGTCTACGTCCATAGAATGCTAAACATGCTATTACTGAATGCCTATCAAATTCTTACTTAAGTTCTAGTCTTCTCATATCACCCACCTCTAGTCTTGGTGATGGTAAAGATGGAAATGTAATGCTCATGCTATGGCAACAATTCTCTTGGGTCTTCACCATCGGAAGGCTTTAGACACTGCATTTTTGCCACCAGTATCTTTGGAGCAGTTGATTACATTATTATGAATTTCTGAAAAGGCTGTGCACAACTTATTTGTTTCTGTAACGATTTTGGAGAATTACATAAGAGATTCTGGGGAAATAGCTCCCTTAATAATCCAGGGAAGAACTACAGATGCTTAAAGGTGGTGTTTTTTTTTTTTTTAATGCCTTGAGAAATACTCTTTTGACTGTTAATTAAGTTCTCTAAAGATTCCACAGACTTAGAAAGGTTAAAAAGGGAAAGAAAGAAAATAGTTAGCAGACAGCTTTCCCATGTAAGCTTCCACAATGCAGTAGCTGAATTCATGAAACTATTTTGCACAAAGCTGCATTGACCTAGTTAAAGCCATTTTATATGTACCTCCTGGACAATTTCATGAATGTTTATAAACAGAATTCTTTTGGCTCTCTCTGTTAAATAAATTGAATTATTTCTAGCAATAGGAGAATCTTCCTTGCTCTGAAAAAGATATCTTTTGTAAGATATTTTTTCCCCCAGAAATATGCACAGTTTATATTTTATACAGAGGACAGGGTTGAAATTTGGAGTCATTTAATTATCCTTAAATGACCCACCAATATATTTGAATATAAAAATCTATCTGTTCTGAATTCATCCAGCATCAGCACTGCTTTTGTCTTTATGGATAATGCAATTTCTTGACTGTATATAGCAAAAGTAATTGATATCAGTGGCACAGAGGGACGGAGGGAGGAGAGAAGGATTCAAATATTTTGTTCAGAAATACAAAAATAAATACCTGAAGAGTTTTAATTGTATATTACATTGTACATTACTTATATCTCACCTTTGAAAATAGAAATCTGGCTTGTAAATAGTATTATTAAAACCATTAACTAGATTCCTTCCTTCCTTTTTACTCTGGGATCCTTTATGGGTGGTGACAGTTCTCAATGTGAGAGACCATTCAGTCAAAGTGAGTTTCTCAGGTAAACTTTGTGTTATTTTCTCCATTTGTTTTGGGACCACTTTCTCGGAAAAGAGTAACATTATTAATCATATACTTCTTATCATCTCTGCACTGAATTTTTTAAAAAAAATTAGAATTACAACGATCATCTCAGAAGTAAAAATAGACGCCATAGAATCAATACCTCTAAAATTACTATTAAAAAATACCCTAAAAAGTAATGACCAAACAAACAGTCAGAACTTTTCTTTCTATAGTAGTCTCAGTTCTATGAATCCCTTGGATTAACTGGCAGTCCCTTCCCCACTTTAGGAGAGGATACATTAGAGAAAAGATAGAATGGAGGAAAAAGTTGCCCTTCAGATAAGCTTCCTCATCATCAAGGTGCCCCCTCCCACTCTCACGGCCTCCAATCAGATTCCTTTTCCTTGAAGAAGAGCTATGCATAATGTTTGTTAGAAGTAAATAGAGTTGGAGTACTACAGGTAGTCCTTGTTTTATGACCATAATTGAGCCCAAGACTTCTGTTGCTAAGCAAGAGAGTTGTTAAATGAGTTTTGCTCCATTTTACAATCTTTCTTGCCACAGTTGTTAAGTGAATCATGGCAGTTCCTAAATTAACAATGATTGTTAAGTGAATTTGACTTCCCCGTTGACTTTGCTTGTCAAAAGGTGTTCACGTGATCCTGGGACACTGCAACAGTCAGTTGGCAAGCATCTGAATTTTAATTCCATGACCATGGGGACACGGCAATGGTCATAAATGTAAAAAACAGTCCTAAGTGTTATGGGGTTGTGTTGCTTTTAATCTTTATCTCTATGTGCCTCTATGAGGTGTTTTCGGTTCCTGGGTGTTCCCTTTGAAGATGCTTTATAAGCGTTGCTTGTTAGTTTAACTTTGTTAATAAAAGCTTATCCAAAACATCAGGCCTAGCTATCTTCGAGACCACCTGCTGCTACCGACGACCTCCCATCGTCCCGTGCGCTCCCACAGAGAGGGCCTCCTCAGGGTGCCATCAGCCAATCAATGTATGCTGGTGACCCCCAGGGGGAGGGCCTTCTCTGTGTGGGCACCTACCCTCTAGAATCAGTTGCCCCCAGAGATAAGGAGTATCCAAGACCTTAGTGCCTTCCGCCGTGCCCTTAAAACCCACTTTTTCCAGCAAGCCGGGCTGGCTTAAGAAGAAATTTTAAATGTTTTAATGGGTTTGTATTTTTAATTTTGGGCCAAATTTATATATATTTTAATTGTTTTTTTAATATTTGTATTTTATGTTTTTTAATTCTGGCTGTACACCGCCCTGAGTCCTCAGGGAGAAGGGCGGTATATAAATTTAAAATAAAATAAAATAAAAATAAAAAATGGTGTCAGAAGTGGTTCGGCTTTGAAAGTTGAGTGTTTGAAGTAAGAAATATAGCACCATGGCAGATAATATACCACTGCCGCAACCCATGCGAGTAAGTGAGGACTCTAGCACTAATTGGGAAAACTTTAGGGCAGAGTTTGAAGATTACTCTTTGGCGACAGGTTTAAATGATAAGCCGGCAGCAGTACAAGCTGCCACATTAAGAAGATTGATGGGTGCAGAATGTCTTCATGTTTATAAGCATAATTTAACTCTTACAGAAGAGCAGAGGACTGATACTAAGGCTATTTTGGATGCTTTGGAAGCTTTCTTCAGACCGCATAAGAATGTTATATATGAAAGATATCTTTTTGGCAGCTGCACGCAGGAAGAAGGGGAGACGATAGACGCCTTTGTAACACGCTTAAAGGAACGAGCGGCAAGCTGTAATTATGGTTCCCTCAGAGACGAACTCATCTGAGACAAAATAGTTTTGGGTGTTGTCAAGGAAAGTACATGCCGCCGTTTATTAAGGGAACATGGTTTAACTTTGCAATTAGCCATAGAAATATGTCGGACTACTGAACGTACAGATAAATGACTGATGGCGTTGGAGTGAGATAAACAGACCAACTGTGTTAATGTAGCTTCCAGGCACCAGCCAAATGTGAGGAATCGTCAGCAACAGCAGCAGTTTAAACAGAAGCCTCGCAATTTGTCAGCAGACAACCACACATCGTGTAAATACTGTGACAATGTGCATGCACGTGGGAAAGATCAGTGTCCAGCGTATGGTAAAATCTGTAGGGTGTGTGGGAGGCTGAAGCACTTTGCTGGGGTGTGTCTGGCAGCAAGGAAGTTGCATATGGTTGAGCAAACGCTGGACTTAGAGGATGTATCGCTGTTTACCACAGATGCGATCTATACGAAAGAATGCATTGGTGCAGTACATTCAAAAGGCAAAAAGTGGTTTGTTAATCTTCAATTTAATGATATAACTCAATCTTGTCAGTTGGACTCGGGGGCAACATGCGATGTGATGAGCCTAAAGGATAAAAGGAAATTGGCACCTGAGACACCCCTCCAGCCTAGTAGTGCCACGTTAAAGTTATATTCGGGGGAACTGATGAAGTCGCTAGGCTTATTTTATACAGAGTGTAACATACGTGGGGTTACTCACAAATTGGAATTTGAAATTGTGGATGTAGATCAAAAGCCATTACTGTCAGGCTCAACGTGTGAGCGTTTGGGGCTGATGCGATTTACCATTCCGAGGGAGTTGCATAATGTTGAAACCTATTCCTCCAAAGCCTTGGGGAGACCCAGACAAGATCAGAGCTATTGTGAACATGCCACCGCCTACTGATGCTAAAGCAGTGCAGAGATTCATTGGCTTTGTTACATATCTAGCAAAATTTTTGCCACATTTATCTGAGGTGTGCCAGCCATTGAGACGTCTGTTGGATAAAGACACAGTTTGGCACTGGCTTCCTAAACATGACCAGGCAGTGCAAGAGATAAAACGCTTGGTTACTTCTGCTCCAGTATTAAAATACTATGATATTACAAAGATGGTTACTATTCAAAGCGACTCAAGTAAGAACGGTCTGTGATGCTGTCTGTTACAAGAAGGTCAGCCAGTTGCATACGCATCCAGAGCGCTTTCATCAGCAGAGTTAAACTATGCTCAGATCGAGAAAGAATGTTTAAGTATCGTATTTGCTTGCCAGTGTTTCCATTATTACCTTTATGGTAGAGATATAATTACACTTGAAACTGATCACAAACCGTTAATAACTATATTCAAAAAGCCTCTTCTGTGTGCCCCGAAGCGTTTGCAAAGCATGATGCTCAGTTTACAGCATTATAATTTTGATGTGGTTTTTAAGCCAGGACGTGAAATGTATATCAGCGATACCCTGAGTAGAGCCACAGTAGATCAGACAGCTGAGGTGTCTTAAGGACTTTGCTTTCATTTCATTTAGAATAAGATGAGAATGAGTTAATCTCAGGTGTTTTAATAAAATCAGTTTGTTTTTTGGAACTGTTTGTATTTAATATCAACTACAGTATTTTCCCCTGGTTATTTGTTTCCTCCTCTGCTGGAATAAAGTAGAATTCATCACCTTTCTTGACAATTTGCTGATCACAAATAATGATCACCTTTGCTCAACCAAGATGCCCTGAACAAGCTGCTATAGTTTTGCAAGTTTATCTTCATTGCCAAACTTCAGGTCTCTTGATAGTTTGGGTTAAATTACTACTAAAGGAATTTCAGTTAAATTGCATCATAACTGTATGGAAGCATGACAACCTGAACACATACACACATACTATGTTGCTGCAATTATTTGTAACATACCATAAGATCAAAAATTATACTGGAGGCAAGAGTCATCTCAGTCTAAAGAATTATATTACAGTCAAATTCTTCATATTTTAGAAATATATGCATATTGATTGCCAATTGCATATTATATATTTACTCAAAAATATTCCTATTGCAGTCAGTTGAATTTTCTTTCTACCAAATCTGCAGCTTTATATCCCTTAACTTAGGAAAATTCCCAATGAATTCCAAAGGTTTTACTTTTGAATAGTCATAAGATTATAATGTAAATATATTTAACTGACTTTAAATATTTTTGAGAGGAATAAGAATTAGAGATATAAACAGAATGATAACTGGTTGTTTACCTGCCTTGGAACTAATTAAATTTATATCAGTGTATAATGTGAGAACATCAAAAGTTGACTGTTGCATATTTTGTCTGAAAAGCAACTATGTATCAGTTTTCTCCATCTTAAAATGCCACCATTTCATTTATTCCCTGCTGTTACAGTTCCTTGACAGCTAAAGAAGTGAAGGGTATATAAATATTTAGTTTTAACAATCATTGTAGCAAGTCTCCTCAGTATCTGTTATGTTACTTCCCAATTACTTTTTCCATCATATGGAAAGGCTGAGATAATAATACAGCTGCTCAGCATGCTATTGAGGTTCCTCACAATAATTTTCATGCACTGGAAATTTGGAGTGGGGCTATGGAGAGATCCCACATGAAAATGTACCCTTTCCAGAGTGCTTTTACAAGTGTGACTGGCAGGCAGATTGTGAAAGATTTTCCCTATGTCTTCTCCCTACTTATCACAAATTCCTCTCCACTCTCCTCTCCTCTCCTCTCCCCTCCTCTTTCCTCTCCTCTCCTCTCCTCTCCTCTCCTCTCGGTCACTCTTTTCCATTGTTCCCTTGAACAACTCATTCTATATTTTCTTCAGGCATTTTCAATTATGCTTTGGCCATTATCTATCACCTCTTCTCCAACATTTCAATTACCTGATGCTGGATAACAAGATCTTCATAAATGAATATCTATGCTTGGAGAAGAGAAAGTACTATTACTTATCCAATGGCTGACTCAGGATCTTGGTGAGTTCCGCCCAGCTCTAGCTTGAAAAATGTCATTGTTTTCTATTCCAAAATTGTCTTACTTATGATTGCTTTGAAGGTAAAGAGCACACTGCCCATTTGGCTATTAAAAAGGAAACTATATGAAATCCTTAATTTGTAATCAGTTTTTATATTTCCTGAGATATACTTGGATAAATCCCATAGAGCTACCCTCTTATTACAGGCATATATAACAGAGCAGGAATTGGGTTTGTATCTCTTGAAGAACTTACTATAACAAATGTTGCTTTTTGCAGCTATTAACTGATCCGACAGAAATGGGAAAATATTGAACAGTGGAAATTGCCACTTGGATTGTAATCCATTAACCTTGCTGCTATCCTACCTTCTCTACCTTAAAAATGGATTGAATGTAAATCAGTATTGAGGAATGAAATGGAAAAAAACAAACAAGACAAGTGATTAGGTTGTTTCAGTTAAATCCAGTTTTCCTTACAGCAATCTCCACCGATCTTTCTCTGAAATAGGTAGTTATAGAATTCCGAGGCCCATATATTTATTGCTGGGTTATTTCTGAGAAATTAAAAAAAGAACTCTAACCATCCTGTGTACTGATGGCAGCAGCCATTATATATAATAAAGTAAGATTTTAAAGTAAATTAATATCTACATATTAATTTAAAGGATGGGGTGTGAGGAAGAAAGAGTTTGACAATATGCCTTAGTATCATACTGCTGAAGTAAAAAGGAACAAGTTTATAGTGAGATTGACATAGCTTGAATTCCCCAGAACGTCCATGCAAATGCCAAAGTCACAGATTCTTGAAAAGATGGAAGAGTAGAAGCCTACTGTACATATTTGTGTGTGTGTATGTGTGTGTGAGAGAGAAAAATTTTATGTAAAAAGAGCAAACAAACTGATGGTTAGAGAAAACTTTATTTTTAAATTATTTGAAATATTCCTTCCAAAATATATCTGGCTATATTTTTTTAAACATGGAAAGCCCTAGATAATCTTGCAAATTCTTCTGAAAAAAAATAACTGAGTGACAATATTGTATTATTATTGGTAATTTTATGCTTTAAAAGATTGCCATTCAAAATCACCAGTCCTTACAATATCTACCAAATATTTGACTAGGCTAGATATTTACAATATTTTAATTTGGATCATGAAATTGATGAAGTTCCAGAATTGAATTTGCAAGGTTTTTTTTTTCAAAAGCTAGCTGGGGTAGGAAATAGCTGCTTCTAAATTCTCTATGGAGATTATGTTTATTATTATTATTTACTTTATTCATTAAACTTTAAACTCAGTCAACTCAACATTCAAAAATGCATCACAAATACCATTGACTGGTGCTAATGGTTGATACGAGTTGCTGCCAGCATCCTAGGTATCAACCAAGTACAACATCATCATCATCATCATCATCATCATTATTATTATTATTATTATTATTATTATTATTATTATTATTATTATTTACTTTATTCATTAAACATGAAACTCAGTCAACTGAACATTCAAAAATGCATCACAAATACCATTGACTGGTGCTAATGGTTGATACAGGTTGCTGCCAGCATCCTAGGTATCAATCAAGTATCTTCTTAAGATGTATGATGTTCCAAGTAGCACAGTTTTTTGCAGTTCCGCTGGTGTTATTGCAGGAAGCTGCAATTTGCTGATGTATGTTATAAAATTCTTGGACATGGTACCAAGTGCTCTGATGACAATGGTATCATTGTTACAAGTTTCATCCATAGCCGTGTAGTTTTGATGGCCAGGTTGCAATATTTCATGATTTTTTTTGAGTTCTTTTTCTTCGACTCTGGCATCTCCTGATACCGTGATGTCAATAAATTGTACATTTCAGTTTTCGACAACTGTGATATCTGGCAGTGTTCCAAGTGACAATCCGTCTGTATTCGAAAGTCCCACAAGATCTTCACCTTCTCATTTTCTATAACTTTTTCCACTTTATGTTCCCATGACTTTTTGGATACAGGAAAGTCATATTTTTTACATAATGACCAGTGGACTAATTTAGCAACTTGGTCATGTCTAGCTTTGTAATCAGTTTGTGCGATTTTGCTGCATTCACATATTAAATGTGAAACAGTTTCAACTTTGTTGTTGCAAAGTCGACAGTTTGGATTGTCGGTGGATTTTTGTATCTTTGCTTTCATGGCATTAGTTTGTAGTGCTTGTTCTTGAGCAGTGAGTATTAAACCTTCCATTTCTTTCTTGATGGTTCCCATCTTAAACCATGCCCATGTAAAGTTTTCATCACATTTTCCTTCAATGTTTTTCAGGTGCTGTCCATGCAAAGCTTTGGTTTTCCATTTATTTAATCTGTTATCCAGCTGTTTTTCCTTTGTTTCTGTTGTTTTTATAATGTTCTCCGTTTTCATAGCCTGCAGCAATTTTTCTGTACTTTGGTTCACATAATCATTCAAACTTCATTTTTCTTCTTCTACAGTTTGATGGATTTGCAATAGTCCTCTGCCCCCTATTTTTCTTGGCAGGTACAACCTGTCGATGTCACTTCGTGAATATAAAGCGTGGTATATATTCAAAAGTTTGTGTGTTTTCCGGTTCAAGTTTTCCAGTTCAGCCAAAGTCCAGTTGATAATTCCAGCTGAGTAGGGTATCACTGGAACTGCCCACTTATTAATGGGTTTTTCTTGTTGTTGTTGTTGTTTTGATTTATATGCTGCCCTTCTCTGGAGACTCAGGGTGGCTTACAATGCGTTAAGCAATAGCCTTCATACTTTTGTATATTTATACAAAGTCAGCTTATTGCTTATTCCAGCATTCAGCTTTGATTTTAATATTTTGCGGACCCTCCTGATGTATTCCTTTTGCATTGACTCTTTGACTTTTCCATTCAAGATGTTATCTGTTTCCAATATGCCTAGGTATTTGTAACCATCATCCTTTGCTAATGCTTTTACTATGTTTCCATTTCCCAGTTCTATTCCTTCTATTTTTTCCATCTTTCCTTGCTTCATGGATAATATAGCACATTTTTCAAGTCCAAAGTTCATTTTGATGTTACTGCTGAACAGTTGAACTGTGTTGAGTATTGATTTAAGTTCAGTGGGCCTTTTTGCATACATTTTTAAGTCATCCATGTATAGTAACATCTTGCCATGTTGGCTTGAGATTTGATATCCCAGTTTTGTGTTTTGTAGGATTATTGTCAGTGGAATTAATGTGATGTTGAACAGTAGTGGTGAAAGTGAGTCCCCCTGGAAGATTCCTCATCTGATGTTGACTTCACCAATGTTTTCCCCATTTGTTGTTGGAACTGTTTTCCATTTTTGCATATTTGCTTTCAAAAATGTACAAATATTTTTGCTGATTCCAAAGTTTTCCAGACAGGTGTTAATCCAGCTGTGGGGTAATGAGTCAAATGCCTTCTTGTAATCAATCCATGCCATATTTAAATTCATTTTTCTTCATTTTGCATTTTTATTTTTTTATATTATTGTTGTTGTTGTTGTTGTTGTTGTTGTTGTTGTTGTTGTTATTATTATTATTATTATTATTATTATTATTATTATTATTATTATTATTATTATCCAGGTTCTTAAACAATAAGTATAATAGGATGAGATTTCCAAAACAATTTGAGACTGCAAAGTGCTTAATGTTTTGAAGTGCTGAGGATGAAAATCCATCTAAGGGACTATTTTTGGCTACTCATGTTAAATAGGTCCTGGGTGCAGACAACTGAGCTCAGAGCACAAATCTCCTTCTAAAAGTGCTATTTTGTTGAAGCCAATTATCATTCAAGGTACTGGATTTTTATGTGGAGGGAATCCAAATGAACTGCAATTAGTTTCTTTTGCAATATTTCAAGTACTTATTGGTTGAGATAGTACAGAAAATGGTAGCATCAGCTCTTTCATGTTATATTTTAATTGATATTGATAGAAATTGCCAAGACACTATATTCCCCTGAAACTAAGATCTTTATTAGTGAATGTGTTCACTAGAAAACTGTATTTGTTTTCAAACACAGATGGTTAAATGTATATTTTATTTTATCTTGGGCTTGTCTTTAGATTTTTGACAGGTCCTAAGGAAAAACTCTCTATGTCAGAAAATTACTGTGAGAGGGTGTTGAAGCTTTTGATGTTATTAGTTTAGAGGGGTTTTAGAGAAAAAAATAGGTTTCAGGCATTCTGATCCATTAGGAGACAATGTTTGCAGGAGAAGACTGTGATCTTCAATTATTTTGGCTTTACATTTGTCCTCAAGTATCACACTGATACCCACTGCAAGTTACAATCCCAATCCTACCTTGTGTGTGTGTGTGTGTGTGTGTGTGTGTGCGTGCGCGCTGAGTTATTGGCACCTTGATGCACTGAGAAGATTCAATAGCTCTTGACTCAAGAGTAATACTGGTAAAAATATCACCTGTGTCCCCTTTTAGTAAAGTAGAAAGAGGAGGGAATGCCAGGAATGATAACAAATGAATAGTGCAGACATGAGGGACTCCATCCCACTTAGGAGGAGGAACTCCAAAATCAAACTCAGAAGACAGTGGTAAATCATTTCTATATTGTACCCTAGTAAACAAGATGTACCTGTAAAAGCAACTTTGGGTACCAGATAATGAAGCTCTCAAATTTAAAGGCATGTCTCTAATTACTGGAGAAGACTGTCAACATTCCATGAGTAGATCCTGCAGATAACATGGCCAGGAAAAAAAAGCCTTAAAGAATTTGATCATGCCAATATCAATTGGCATTGATAATGCCTATATTGAAAGAGGAGTGCCTCACTTTCAAGGAGATGCACAAGAGGACATGAAATGTTAAGAACATTTGGAACTGTTAAACCAATCGTGAAATATAGCAAATTGGAATTATCATAAAGAAGTAAGCTCACATTGATCAGAGTATGCTACTTTACCTCAGATGATTGCAATCTATACTTCAGGACATAATTCCATGCAAAAGATTGGAGTAATAATGATCACTGAAGAAGAACATGGTGAAGAATGTATTTTTCTATAACCAAATAAATGACAGGGTTATCTCTGTTAGAATTTGCAGGCAACCAGGAAATCACTATTTGTAATGAAATGTGAGAATGACCTTGGAAGCAATAGGCAAGGGAATGGCCAGATAAAAAGCTACTTAGCCCAGAGTAAGAATGTGATAGAGCAAGCAGCTCAGAAGGGACCATCCCTAGTTTATTGAGGTCTAAAGGGATGGGGGAAGAAATGTTCTTGACTTGCAATATTGATGTCAGACTTGTGAGGTAAACCAAGCAGGAAGAACAGCTAGACCAGCTAATTTTATTTATCATAAAGTTACATTAAAAGAATCTTGCAACTCTGAAAGTACATTTTCCCCTGGTATGCAAGTAATACAATATTGGGTGATGTACTAGGTATTAGATGGGATAATATGAAGTTTATATAAGATATCAGAGAAGAAATGGTTCATATCACTACACCTCCTCACCAATATTACGCATCAACACTATCATCAAACAACCATAAGCAAAGTATGTGAGTTTCTGTTTGCTGATCACTTTTTATAGGAGCAGTCAGTTTGCATTTGGTCCTATGCTGACTGATTGGTCTTATTGCAATCCTTGATTGACTTAGTAAGATAGATAGATAGAATTCTTTATTGGCCAAGTGTGATTGGACACACAAGGAATTTGTCTTGGTGCATACACTCTCAGTGTACATAAAAGAAAAGATACATTCGTCAAAAATCATAAGGTACAACACTTAATGATAGTCATCGGGAAACAGTCAATATAAATCGTAAGGATATAAGTAACAAGGTTACAGTCATACAGTCATAAGGAGGAGATGGGTGATAGGAACAATGAGAAGATTAATAGTAATGCAGACCTAATAACTAGTTTGACAGTGTTGAGGAAATTATTTGTTTAGCAGAGTGAGGGCGTTCGGAAAAAAACTGTTCTTGTGTCTTGTTGTTCTGGTGTGCAGTGCTCACTTTTGAGGGTAGGAGTTGAAACAGTTTATGTCTAGGATGTGAGGGGTCTGTAAATATTTTCATAGCCCTCTTAACTGTCTCCAAAACCATAATTTGAAGACATTTCTTGCAATTTACCATAAAAATTGCCTTTGGACTCTGTATTTCTTCTGCCTACTGTCTGATAATCTTGTGCTGACCTGTACCTGCTGTCCTAGACTTAAATTATTTATCACAGCCTTATTTCTGTAATGAACAGATGTATAGTTCTTCACAGGAAGAATAAGTTGATTACTGCCAAGTCATCTCTCTTGGGATGTTTTGGACAGGCAACTCCAGGTGTCAAATTAAATCACACCAGCAGTGAAATGCAGTTACCTTCGCTACTGGTTCAGAAATGTGAACGCATGGTCCTCTTCTGTGCATGTGCAGAGGGTCAAAAATGGGATGTAATGATGTTCTGGTGGGTGGGCAGAAAAAAAAATTAAGCCAAGAGAAATAAGGGTAGTCTAGAAACTTCAGCCTAATCTTAACAGGGAAGCTGTTGTGGTCTAACTAGCACAAGAAAGGGGACCATCCGTAATCTTTTCAGAGTTCCTGTCTGCAGAGTTCCTGCCTGCAATTTATATCATTTCAATAAGTTTTGGCCTGTTTGCTGGCCAAACCCAAAATAAGTGGGTTTTATTGTCATGAAGCAGAAAAGAGCCTACTGGAACCTATTAGGCGGTAGGGCAGAGGTCCAACTAGATAACAGACTAAACAAAAACTGATTATATTGAATAAAGTTGAGAAAAACAAGAAAAGGGGTACCAGGGAGATAAATGGACGGATAGGATCAAAAGGATCACTGGAATTTTCTTTGAAGATTTCTAAATTATTTCTAAAGACCTGGTTTAATGGTATTCGGGTAACCAATTGATTATTAAACCAGTACTAAAATTCCTCATATTAAACTTTCTGCTTTATCCAATACAATTCATTCATGTGGAAAGTTTATAAAACTGACAATATTGGCTCTTGCCATCTTTTTTGAATATGAAATCTTTCTTTGCCCAAATACCAGATGGGCACTGGCACCTGAGCCTTCAATATATAGAATGTATAGAGACAATATGCATTTGGCGTTCATATCTAGGTCTCTTCAAACATATGCAGGTGTTCAAACTAATTTGCCTTTCTATAAATTCTTTTTTTTCTATCCCCAATGAATGCCGGATATAGACATGGCTGAGGAAATGATAATCTAATATGTGAAACTGGCTCAAAATTCCCCTATAATTTTCGATATCTGTTAATCTGAGGGCATTGATTATCACCACATAAGATCCATTACCAAAGCTAAAAAGAGGGAAGCATTATGGTACTTCAAATCCAGACAATGTGGAAAGTCTCAGGTGGACACCCCCTACCTCATGAATATAAAAGAAGGAAGAGGGGAAACACAATAAGATTTGCAAGTCTTTAGTACTAAACTCAATATAAATAAAAATAGTGTTTAGGCTTCTCTTGGGGTCTATTTCTTGGTCTAGTTTGCCTCTTTAGGCTGACAGTTCTACTTTAAATCCAATTCCTGGGAAATCCTTTATCTTTCCTAACTTAATAATAAGACGTAGCAAGTGAAATAAACTTTTCTACATTATTATACCCTATGAAGCAAAGTACACAACTTTGATATGATCCAGTTGGACAGAAGACCTCTGTCCAATCTTTCTTATTTCATGCAGCCTTATATTGCATTCCATAATACGGCTGGTTCACAGAATGTATGTCTTTGGCTCTTTATTCTTAATCGGGTATTATTACTAACTTCCATAAATTTACCTTGCAATAAAAATCAGTGAAATAAAAATGGCTTTACACCTGGCTGCTAGTCTACAAAATAGCTAAATCAGCAAGTAGACATGATTTAGTACGACAGGATTTACTATAGAAGAATGAGAAAGATGCGAGAAAGATATAAGTATTCTTTGCCAGTGGATTTTCTTCAGATGCCCAATCAGTTTAGAAATAGAGAGACCTGCATAGAGAATGGTTAAAATGAATTTCAGATAATCCCAAAATGTGATCTCTTATGAGAATATATAGCCTGACAATTTTCAGACAAATATGCTATTATTGCAGCCAGGGAAGTGAAGAGCAATGAATTTTCAAGAGACTAAGATTCCATGTTTCACATGTGGCTGGATGTAGATGTGGATGCTACTGGTATATTTCCTATCCTACTGCCTGGTGAGATACCTACCTAAACTTACTTGTCAGTTTAATATTGCGGATGGCCCTTGTGTTCTTGAGACTGGTGGTTCTAGAGGATTTCAGTCACCACATTCTTCCATGCAACAGACTGTCACCCAGGAATTTGAAACACACCCTATAAAGTGCAATGACACACAAAAACTTCTTGGGATTTGGTGCAAAGCAGTCTGGGAGTAAAAGCTGCTTACTGATACATCAAGGTCACTGTAGCAGAATAATGCCTATACCTATGAGCTTAATTAGCTGCCAAAAAGTTTCTGAACACATTTTAAATTGCTGGTTATTATCTATGAAGCCCTAGATGATTTAGGGACACAGTAGCTCAGTGGCTAAGACTCTGAGGTGGTCGATCAAAAGGTCAGCAGTTCAGCGGTTCGAATCTCTAGTGCTACGTAACAGGGTGAGCTCCTGTTACTTGTCCCAGCTTTTGAACTGCCAACCTAGCAGTTCAAAAGCATGTAAAAAATGCAAGTAGAAAAATAGAGACCACCTTTGGTGGGAAGGTAACAGTGTTCCATGCGCCTTTGGTGTTGAGTCATGCCAGCCACATGACCATGGAGATGTCTTCAGACAGCTCTGACTCTTTGGCTTTGAAACGGAGATGAGCACCGCCCCCTAGAGTCAGGAACGACTAGCACATATCTGCAAGAGGAACCTCTACCTTTACCTTATATGATTTAGTTCTTGGATATTTGCAGAAATGTCTAGACAAAATTTGCATGCTCTGTTCATTCTAAGCAAGAAGAAATATAGAGAAGCACTATGAAAACAGGTTTATTTTTTTTAGTTGTCCTCCTCTTATGTACCACTTTCCCTTCCCCAAGATTTGGATGACTCCCTTCTTATTATCCTTCAGAAAAAAAGTGAAGGCCATACTCTTCCTCTAAACCTTTGGAGCATAAGTAATTTGTTGTAATGACAGCTATAGATAGTGCTAAGCGAACATGTTTCATTCCATGATTGAATTTTAAATCAAGAGCAAGTAGTAAACAAAGTTTTAAAGTAACATGAAGGCAAAATCCAATTAAATCTTAGGGGGGGAAATTTGTTAATGACAAATTCAAGTGACCAGAAATGGCTACGAGGAAGTACTGGGTTTCCTTGGAAGACAGGAAGAAGAGCCACAGACTAGACAACAGTCTGATAAGCAAAGCTTAAGAAGGATGATGAAAGCATCTCCAATGGGACCCTCCCTAGTTTATGGGACAGAAAAGTGAGGGACAGGAGGGGGACTTTCAGACTTACAAGATTCTGTTAGCATAACCTTATAAAGACAGAGTATATGTACTCTAGTCTAGATTACCTTCCAAGGTTCAAATCTCCTTCCCTAGAGATGGTTGAGCAGAGGCTGGATAAACATTAACTGGATATGCTTTAATTTGAATTATAGCACTGATTCAATGGCCTACATATTTTGATATACTCTCTTAGCCTTTGTGCTAAGATGAAATGTAACATCCTCTTCACTTCTGCAAGTCTTCATTGTTGGTTATTTAAGATGGAGATTCCCACCAAGTATCAGCTCTCTCTGAAGAAGGTAATAACAGCATTGGGCATTGTAAAGCAGCCATTAAACAGTAAGTATTTCTGGAAGTCAAAATGGCTACTCCTAGTTCTTCTTGGAGTGCTGGTATCACTATCACTACCACTAAACCCCAGGACATTTGCAAATTCGGCCTTGGTCCAAAGGCTGACAGAACTAAACTCAGATTTGCATCCAGTACATTAGTATTTATTTATTTATTTATTTATTTTATTTTTATTAGATTTCTCCCACTGGACTCAGGGCGGTGAACAGCCAAGAATAAAAACATCACATACAAAATTTTAAATTTTTTTAAAAAAAGAATTAAACAAATTTTGGCCCCATAAATTTAAAACACCCCAACTAAAATCAATTAACAATTAAAAATATCTAAGGGGGGGGGGGGGTTAAGCCAGCCCGGCTTGATGAAATAAAAAAGTTTTAAGGGCATGGCGAAAAGCACAGAGATCTGGGATCCTATGTATCTCCGGGGGGCAGGTCGTTCCAGAGGACAGGTGCTGCCACAGAGAAGGCCCCCCTTTGGGGGTCGCCAGCCGACATTGTCTGGCTGACAGCAGCCTGAGGAGTCCCTCTCTGTGGGAGCGTACTGGCCAGTGGAAGGCTATCGGTGGCAGAAGGCGGTCCCATAAGTACCCAGGCCCTAAGCCATGGAGCGCTTTAAAGATAGTAACCAACACCTTGAAGCACACCCGGAAGACCACTGGGAGCCAGTGCAGCTCACGCAGGAGGGGTGTCACATGGGAGCGCCCCATCGCTCCCATAATCCCCCTCGCAGCCGCATTCTGTACCAGTTGGAGCCTCTGGGTGCTCCTCAAGGGGAGCCCCATGTAGAGAGCATTACAGTAGTCCAGGCAGGAGGTGATGAGTGCCTGAGTGACTGTGTGTAAGGAGTCCTGATCCAGAAAGGGACGCAACTGGCAAATCAGGCGGACCTGATAAAAAGCCCCTCTGGCCACGGCCGTCATATGCTCTTCTAAAGACAGCCGTGTGTCCAGGAGGACGCCCAAGTTGCAAGCCCTCTCCATGGGGGCCAATAACTCACCTACAATAGCCAGCGATGGCACCAGCTGGCTATATCGGGACGCTGGAAGCCACAGCCACTCGGTCTTGGAAGTGTTGAGTCGGAGCCTGTTTCTCCCCATCCAGACCTGCATGGCCTCTAGGCACCGGGACATCACTTCAAGGGCATCATTGGGATGGCCTGGGGTGGAGATGTACAGCTGAGTATCATCAGCGTACTGATGGAACTCCACCCCAAAACCACAGATGATCTCACCCAGAGGCTTCACATAAATGTTGAACGGGGGGGTGAGAGGACCAACCCCTGCGGCACCCCACAAACAAGGTGCCTCGGGGTTGACCTCTGTCCCTCTGCCAACACCGACTGCGACTGGTCAGAGAGATAGGAGGAGAACCACCGTAAAACGGTGCCCCCCACCCCCAACCCCCCCAACCGGTGCAGCATGATATCATGGTCGATGGTATCAAAAGCTGCTGAGAGGTCTAACAGGACTAGGATAGGGGAACAACCTATCCCGAGCCCTCCAGAGATCATCCACCAATGCGACCAATGCCATTTCCGTGCTGTGCCCAGGCCTGAAGCCCGACTGAAGCAGATCTAGATAGACATCTTCATCCAGGTACTGCGGAAGCTGTTGTGCCCCACACTCTCAACAACCTTCGCCACAAAGCGAAGGTTGGAGACTGGACGGTAGTTAGCCAAAACAGCCGGATCCAGAGAGGGCTTCTTGAGGAGGGGCATCACCACCGCCTCTTTCAAGGCAGAAGGCAAGACACCCTCACTCAAAGAAGTGTTAATAATCCCCTGGAGCCAGCCTTGCGTAACCTCCCAGGAGGCCAGCACCAACCAGGAGGGACACGGGTCCAATAAACATGTGGTCGCATTCAGCCGTCCCAGAATCCTGTCCATGTCCTCGGGAGCCACAGGGTCAAACTCCTCCCAAATAGCATTCTCAAGACCTGCCTCCATCATCCCGCCTAAGCCTACCCAGTCAGAGACCAAGCCTTCCCGAATTTGAGCGATTTTATCGTGCAGATACTGCACAAAATCTTCAGCCTGACCCTGCAAGGGATCCTCCCGCGCTCCCAGATGGAAAAGGGAGCGGGTCATCCTAAACAGGGCGGCTGGGTAATTATCTGCAGATGCGATAAGGGTGGAAAAATAATTACATTTTGCCGCCTTTATCGCCACTAGGTAGGTCTTAATGTGAGACCTCACCAGTAGTAGTAAACTCTTGTAAAATTTTCCTTTTATATAAATCTTTACAACATTAGAAGTCTAGATCTGGCATTTCTAACATTATTTTACATAATATGGATAACTTTTTTTAATACAATTACTCTACTAAGAGCATTTAGGTTACTTTTATTTATTACATATGCCTATTAGTTGTGAATGGTTAGCTATGACTTTGAAAGGTTAGTGGCTGCTCATACTCATTAAGGTATTGGCTGAACTTTTTCCATTCCTTCCTGTCCAATAATTCAAATCATGGGCCATATATCTATTGTCAGAACCCAATGATTTAAGTCAATAGTTGCCATTAAGTACATTCTTTTTCCCTAAGCAACTGGAAAAGATTTTGTTTAGAACTGCAAAAAGCCTACTTTCAGTGAAGGGAAAGGGAGGGAGCTCTCTTCTGCATTTTCTCATCAAAATTTTAAAATGTGCATGCAGTGTGGTCCCAAAACCTTTAGCCTCCAGCTTCCTCAAGTAATCATTTTACTCACTACCACAATATAAACAGATAACTCCATATAAATTCTGTCATTTTGTGGAGTCTCTGGGATTGCCAGACATTTAATATTACTAGGCTGAGCAATTTAGTTCCAGGTTGGCTGATCTATTAGCGTCCACAGAAGCACTGTATTTTATTTTAGTTTTGCCCAACTATCTGATGTAGAAAAGCAGCAGAAAAGGAAAATGGCTTTCTTGAGAAAGTGGGGATGTTTCAAATCAAAATCAAAAGCAATACTGGGAAAGTGTAAATAAATATTTTCTTGCAAAAAAAAAAAAATCTCAGCAAAATTCTTTCCTCTCCAAAACGATTGAGCGCTCTGAAGAGGAAAGATTGATAATCTGTATTGGAATTAAAGATGGGAAAGATCTTCCAGATATTCTGGATGGCACATTTTCTAAGTCTCAATGACATAAGAGATGTTTTTGGATTCTGGTGGCTGTCAGGCATTAAGATTCAGGACTATCCATTAGGCTGCAAAATATTTAGTCAAGTTTGTAAAAGAATCTAGTTAGCTAAAGTTCAATGTTAAATTGGTGCCTGATAAGGGTCAATAGAATTCTGGAGGAGTTGAACTTGGACCATTAGTGGGAATGCAACAACACTAAATTGATGACACACTTAATCCTGCCCCTTAGCTCTGCCTGTTCTCCTACAATGACTGTCATCTAGATTACAGTACCAGATTACCCAACTCTAAAAGAGAGGTTCCAAATTTCAGTGAGTGTTCAACTCTTCACTGAAATGTGTTCCCCCACTTTGTGGAATGACAACACTCTAGTTATTATTGTCAAGAGCTTTCAATATTTCTAGTTTTAGAATCCTACAGAAACGGCACAGAAAGACAAGAGAATGCTAATGCCTGGAGTGAGGGAGTCCAGACCCTAGCAACAACTCATGATACTGAAGGATTGTGTTATAATCAGAAAGTATTTTTACAGTAAAATGCAAATGCTCCATTCTCTTAAAAAAGAAATAGACCTGCATTCAGAATCGAATCAGTAACAAGAAGAACAGAAGCAAATGTTTACAACTGCTAGCTATTTTTGCTTGTCATACCTGTGAAGTTCTTTCCATTTTCCATCTCTTTATTAATTGCTACAATATTTTCTAGTTTTCATTTAATGTAAAGATAAAGGAGATTCTATTATGACAAGCATGGTAGATTGGAAATGTATATTAGATGTATTTTGTGTAGCTATGCCATATGGTTCAAAGAGAAACCCAGGGCTCTAGACAATAAGATTTATTCTGTTGGAATAATTGAAATGACATGGTTATTTCAGAGTATAGTTAATACATTTTTTTCTTTCAAATTCAAATTTTCCAATTAAAATTTATGCTTTGCTTTCTTTTACATGGGTTTTAACCTACTGCCAATCTTCAAATTGATAATCTATCAATTCGAGAGCTCTTTTTCTGTTTCCTCTTACTTCTTTCCATACTTAAAAATCAGTGGCTAACCTTCATACATTGCTTTTAATTATGTTTGTGCTCCAACTGATGTCAGTTATGCTCACAAGAAAGAGGGGGGAGTAATTAACAGTAATCAACGTTTATGTTATAGTTTCTAGACTGAGTTATGGATTTAAGATATATGAATCACCTCACCCCTAATCCAATTTGAAAAGTTAAATGGGTTTGCAATACCAAACCAGTTTAAATTCAAAATAGTATTCCCACATGAAACATTAAAATGATTCAATTTGGGATGTTGATTTTATTTGGAAAATGGTACCCAAATTCCATCTCTTAAATTTGAATCATACTGACAAGTCGATTAGATGTAACTATGTGATGCAGAGACTCAATGCAATAGACTTCAAAGTGTGCCCCTGATTTGAAAATTGTGGATGGAATATGTAGTGGCAAACTTTACAATTAATCATAATTGCATCAATATTCATCCATACAGCTTAAGAGGTACTAGTCACAGTCCTGAAAGTCAGATTTCCAAAGAAAATTGAAAATGTTGCAAGTTCAGAGAAACAAAATAAATTTTGGAAGCCTGTGAACATGTGAAACTTTTTTTTTCAGAATTTAATCTTGGCCATCATGTTGTTTATTGTAATGCTATACCAGAGATGATCTGATGTAAATCATGACACTTCATTCATTCACTGGAGGTATATGAACACATCAGATGTCAGTTTATTCATGAGAGGGCAAGATGAATATGAATTGCATTTTTCATACTGTATATTGGGTACAAGATGGCAGGTCAGTTGCAGTACGAAGTAGTCTTTTATCTATTTAAAGTAGAATTCATTAGTGTGAATTCTAAAGTAGACCAGTTTATTGTTGGTTGTAGACTTTATATAAAATCTTAGTTATATTTACAATGAAAGACTCACTTTATTGCTAATGACATCTTATCATGCCTTACAGTAATGAGGTCAAAACAAAGCAGATTTGTTTTATTATAATCTTATAGATACCTAAGACTAAGCCCCACTAAATACAATTATAGGTATGTTTAGGATGGACATACATATAGATAAAAATATGCCATTTTATGTACTGTTATGTAAATCACAGAGAAAGAGTAAAAATCCATGAATTTTAAGGAAATTATTTAAGAGAAATTAAATTAATTTTAAGGAATTATATATCCCTTATAAAATTAAATTAAAGGAATGAGACAAAGCAAAAAAAGAAATATATGTAGTGTAGTTGCCATACACTATATATTTTTATATCTTTCAGTCCTTTGTAAACCATACTTGCTTCCAATAGTCTATTTACTTCATATATTGCCTCTTGTCTTTGAAACTTCTCAAATACTTTTGAGATTTCATGAATGAACAATTATGAATCTCTCAATTTTCCCCTTTTTATCTTCTGTCCACCCATCCTTTATATATTTGTTCTGCAGCTCAATCCACATTCATTCTCTCTGCAGAACAAAACTGTATCAACTAGATCTCTTTTATATTAGTCACTTATTTTTATGTTCAGTCATCTTAGTATCCAGTCCATATACAATCCTTGTTTTATCACACACATTTAAGTACCCTATTGCCTACTTGGTATTATGTTTCTCCATCTTCTATAAACATTCTACAGAGTTATTTAAATTCATCTACTTGCTTTCCTTGTTCTCCATTTATGTTTGGCATCAAATCATTCACTCCATTTGCCTGTCAATCACAAACCACTTGGTCTTTGTTATTTGAATATTCAGATCCATACTCTGTTACATCACATAATCAAACATTCAGTTGCTGGAATTCAGTCTTATCTGCAGACACATGGATATGTATATTCATGCCCCAACGATTTAATGTGACCAAGCATTACACACACACACACACACACACACACACATGTCAAAACATTGAATAATTCAAATCTATTTATTTTATCATGCTGTTTTGCAATAAATATTCCTTCTCACTGTTCATACATTTCTCAGTGACCTGCTGAAGAGCAAAAACCTGGTCTACAAACTCCATACCAAACATAAAGCACTTGCTATATTTTACTCACTGTCACTTCATGAGTGAAGTCTTAACAACCCAAATCCCTTGTAGTTGTTGCATTCACTCTTGCTACCATTCCCTTTATATAGAGCAGGTGTGTAAAACTCAATTTCATTGAGGGCCACATCAGGGTTGTGTTTGACCTTGGGGGGCCAGAGGGGGCCTGGCCAGGGTGGGTATGGCCAGCTCCAAATAACTCGGGTCGTGGGCACCTGTGGTGGCCCAAGCGGTCTGCCAGCAAAAACGGGCACCCAAGCTCCATTTTCGGCTGCCTGCAACCATCTGCCAGCGAAAACGGAGCTTGGGAGCATTGGCCATGGCCCTTGCGAGTTCAGTTTTTGGTTGCAATGGCCTTCTGCAACCCTCTGCCAGCGAAAACGGAGCTTTGGAGGACCGCATGCAGTTTTTGTTTCCAGGGCAGCCCTGTGGACCAGATCTTAACTCCCCACAGGCCAGACCTGGCCCCCGGGCCTTGAGTTTGACACCCCTGATATACCGGAACAATAACAGATGCATACTTTGCATTTACATTAAAGAATTTGTACAAATGCTCCATCAGTCAATTGTATTTCAACATTTCTCTAGTTATGCCATCTACACCTACAAAGGGGACTGTTAGAATGCCCTCTAGTGAGGGCTTCTCTATTAACACGCTGAGTGGGAGGGGCAGGTATGGCGGGAGCATGGGGCCATATCATGTGGTGGGGGCACATGCTCGCTATCTCCGAGCGATTGCGTGCCCCAGTCCCCTTAGCTCTTCCTGTTCCCCAGGCTGCTTAGAGTCTCAGCGCCCGAGTCTCCGGCTGATGTTATGTAATGCCAGGTCCGTAGTAAATAAAGCCCCCCTCATTTGTGATCTTATTCAGGAGGGGGGAGCAGACCTGGCAGGTATCACGGAGACCTGGTTGGGCCATGAGGGGGGAGTTCCCCTCGTGGAGATGTGCCCATCAGGCTTCCGTGCATTTCATCAGCCGAGAGCTCAGGGCAGGGGCGGGGGGGGTGGCGGTCATTCTAAAAGAAGGTCTTGATCCGAGGGAGACCACTGTACCTCAGATAGCCGGATGTGAGTCCCTTTTTGTGAAGTGGGGTCGTGGGGCGCAGATGGGTCTGTTGATCACGTACCTGGCTCCCTGCCACGTGGCAACGACCCTGCCCGAACTCCTCAATGTTATAGCCGAGGTGGCGGCTGATACCCCCAGACTTGTGGTCATGGGGGATTTCAACCTGCCATCCATCGGTGAAACATCTGAGGTAGCTCGGGAGTTCATGGCTTCCATGACGGCCATGGACCTGACCCAAGTAATTCACGGCCATACTCATATGGGGGGACACACTCTGGACTTAGTTTTTATCTCTGGTCAGTGGTTGAGTGGCCTTGATATAGGGGATGTAGATATTGAACCCTTGTCATGGTCTGACCACTCGCTCCTTCGACTTGACTTTCTGACCGCCGTACCCCGTCGCAGGGAGGTGGAACCGACCAGGTGGTTCCGCCCCAGGCGCCTGATGGACCCTGATAGGTTCCAGAGGGAGCTTGGGCCATTTCCTGAGACTCTAGCTCATGACTCGGCTGATGACCTGGTGGCCGCCTGGGATAGGGCGGCTGCCGGGGCTTTGGACCGGGTCGTGCCTTTGCGGCCTCTGACCCGGCACCGAACTCACTTAGCTCCTTGGTTCTCCGAGGAGCTGAGGGAGATGAAGCGCCGAAAAAGACGCCTAGAGAGCGGTTGGAGGGCCAGTCGTTCCGAGTCTGACTTGACACTGGTAAGATCTCACATCAAGACCTACCTAGTGGCGATAAAAGCGGCGAAATCTAGCTATTTTGCCACTCTTATCGCGTCATCAGATAACCGCCCAGCCACCCTGTTTAGGGTGACCCGCTCCCTCCTCCATCTGGGAGCGCAGGAGGACCCCTTGCAGGGCCGAGCTGAGGATTTTGTACAATATCTGGATGATAAAATAACTCAGATTCGGGAAGACTTGGCCGCCGACTGGGTTAGTTCAGACGAGATGACTGAGGCAGGCCTTGAGAGTGTTATCTGGGAGGAGTTCGATCCTGTGGCTCCCGAGGACGTGGACAGGATCTTGGGACGGCTGAACGCAACCACATGTTTATTGGACCCGTGTCCCTCCTGGTTGGTGCTGGCTTCCCGGGAGGTTACACGAGGCTGGCTCCAGGGGATTATTAACGCTTCTTTGAGCGAGGGTGTCCTGCCGGCCACCTTGAAAGAGGCGGTGATGAGGCCTCTCCTCAAGAAGCCATCCCTGGATCCGGCTGTTTTGGCTAACTATTGTCCAGTCTCCAACCTTCGCTTTATTGTGAAGGTTGTTGAGAGTGTGGTGGCACGACAGCTTCCCCAGTACCTGGATGAAGCTGTCTATCTGGATCCGCTCCAGTCCGGCTTCAGACCTGGGTACAGCACGGAAACGGCATTGGTCACGTTGGTGGATGATCTCTGGAGGGCCCGGGATAGGGGTTATTCCTCTATCCTGGTCCTATTAGACCTCTCAGCGGCTTTTGATACCATCGACCATGGTATCATGTTGCGCCGGCTGGAGGGACTGGGAGTGGGGGGCACCGTTTTGCGGTGGTTCTCCTCCTATCTCTCCGACCGGTCGCAATCCGTGCTGACAGGGGGGCAGCGGTCGACCCCAAGGCGCCTTGTTTGTGGGGTGCTGCAAGGGTCGGTCCTCTCGCCCCTCCTGTTCAACATTTATGTGAAGCCGCTGGGTGAGATCATCCGTGGTTTTGGGGTGGAGTTCCATCAGTACGTTGATGATACTCAGCTGTACATTTCCACCCCAGACCATCCCAATGATGCCTTGGAAGTGATGTCCCAGTGCCTGGAGGCCGTGCGGGTCTGGATGGGGAGAAACAGGCTTCGACTCAACCCTTCCAAGACCGAGTGGCTGTGGCTGCCAGAGTCCCGGTATAGCCAGCTGACGCCATCGCTGGTTATTGGGGGCGAATCATTGGCCCCCACGGAGAGGGCCCGCAACTTGGGTGTCCTCCTGGATACGCGGCTGTCTTTAGAAGGGCATATGACAGCCGTGGCCAGGGGGGCTTTTTGTCAGGTTCGCCTGATACGCCATTTGCGCCCCTTTCTGGACCGGGACTCCCTACGCACGGTCACTCAAGCACTCGTCACTTCTCGTCTGGACTATTGTAACGCTCTCTACATGAGGGTCCCCTTGGGGTACACCCGGAGGCTCCAACTGGTGCAGAATGCGGCTGCGCGGGGGATTATGGGAGCGATGGGGCGCTCCCATGTGACTCCTCTCCTGCGCGAGCTGCATTGGCTTCCGGTGGACTTCCGGGTGCACTTCAAGGTGTTGGTGATCACCTTTAAAGCGCTCCATGGCTTAGGGCCAGGGTACTTACGGGACCGCCTTCTGCCACCAATAGCCTCCCACCGGCCGGTTCGCTCCCACAGAGAGGGCCTCCTCAGGGTGCCATTGGCCAGACAATGCCGGCTGACGACCCCCAGGAGGAGAGCCTTCTCTGTGGTGGCACCTACCCTATGGAACAATCTACCCCCAGAGATACGAGTGATCTCCAACCTCTGGATTTTTCGTCAGGCCCTAAAATCTTATTTTTTTCAGTTAGCTGGTCTGTCTTGATTTTAGGGTTAGTTTTAAAATTTTAATATTGATTTTAATTGACAAGTTTTAAATTATGGGCCAAATTTATAAATTATTTTAACTTTATTTTTAACTGTGATGTTTGTATAGATGTTTTTATCTTGGCTGTTCACCGCCCTGAGTCCGAAAGGAGAAGGGCGGTATAGAAATTTGAATAATAAATAATAAATAAATAAATAAATAAATCTCACTCTTTTTCAACACAGGATCAATTACTTCCTTTTTCAAGAAAGTCAGCAAAGCCAGCCTTCAAGCATTTCTGAAAGGCCAGGAGGGTGGGCACCCATCTCACTTCTGAGATGAGAATGTTCCACAGGGCAGGGAGTTAGTTAATCAGTTCTTCCACTGAATTTGCAGACTTAATTTTCAAAAAGATAATAGATGTTACTAGTTAGCTAAATAATTAACTCAGAGGTATTTTATGTAAAATGAGTAATGTTTTTCATGTGCTATTATGGTATGATAGTATAAATGGTATAAATCTGGTATAAATCAAGGCTACCCAACTCTTAACCTCAATTCAGACAATTATTTTATTTCCCACAACATTTGGGTGTTTCCACAACATTTTTGACACTTCCTTTTACTGTTGCGGTGTCTCAGAAGTATTAGAAAATCTTCTAGATTTCAAAATCAATTTTTATGTGGCAGTAGATTGTGGATATTATTTGACAAATTGGATTTTGGCAACCATATCTGCATCACACCTAGAATCCCCCCTTCAACACTCCTGCAGTTTCAAAGCTGTATAGCAGAAGCATTTGAAACACTTCCTCTTAATTCAAATATGAAAATGATATTAGATATAATTACAAAGTTGTTATGAAGTCTACTGAGTTTTATGATGTAGATAATACGAATAATTAAAAAGAAATAAACAAAAGTGGTATTTACTTTGAAAATGTATCTGGCCATGTTCTTTGTAACATAAGATATCAAATAATTTGCTCTGTATCTCTAATGAACTTAGAGTCCACTTCCTTAGAGTCTTGCGAAAAATCAAAGTGGAACAACACCTGATTACCACCTTTTATCGGTTCACAATAGAAAGCACTTAGTGCATTACTGTGTGGTATGCTGGCTTGACAGCTGTGGATGTAAAGATATTACAGAGGGTGGTGAGTCCAGCACAAAACATCATGGGCTGTCCTCTGATATCACTAGATGACATCGCTAGGGCTCGCTGCCTTAGAAGAGTGAGGAAAATCCTCAGGTATGACTCTCACCCTGGTTAGGGCTTCTTTATTCTCCTGCCATCGGGAAGGAGATATAGAAGCATAGGCAGCCACACAAAAAGGCTGAAAAACAGTTTTTATCCATGGGCTGTCAGGCTTCTGAATGAAAAATAACTTTGCAACAACATAGTATGATTGACTTGTGGGGCTGGCGCAATGTATAATAAGTTCACATGGTGCAGTAGGATTGTGTGTTAGTAGGATTGACTGGGTTAGGGATTTTTCTTTTCTTTTACTATCTTTCACTGTGAGTTGTATTGGGTTGGGGGAGAGTGCACGAAGGGAGGCTCAGCCAATTTCATTGTACCCATGTTGTACTCTGACAATAAAGGTTTTGAATTGAATTTTTGAATTTGAATGAAGGAAAAGAGAGCAACTATTAAAAAAGGAGATTTGTAGCTCAGGGTTGGCTGGCGGTAGTAGAAATACTATACGGCAGGTATATCACAGCAAGAAGGGTAGGGTCAAAAGTCTGGCACTGCCAGAGGCTTTGTGGGAGGAAGAGGTGAAACCCCCTCCTACTTTACATCAGTGTGAGTGCCTCAAGACAAGCCATCCCCTTCTCTCCTTCCCTCTGTTTCTACAACCTCCTTCAAAAGCAGCACCTCTTCTTAGTCATTTTCAGTGTTGTGTTGATACTTGCCCACGGTCCAGACCACTTCCTCTGAATCATTTTTACCCCGTGGACTGCTCTCCAGAATAATAAATAAACTGCATGCAGTAAGTTTTGATGTCTCAGAACTTAAAACGAGAAAAGGGGGAATAGCCCTTAGTCTTTTGTTAGTCACAATCCATAACGTCCATTCCCCCAAAGCATTCAGTTACTCCTAAAATTGATGAAAAGTCATGGCTTCTATCCTTTAAATGATTACTCTTCCCTTCTGTATGATACGGAATTAATCTTTTTATCTTGCATTAATGTTATCTGCATCTATGTTTTCCCAAGTGAGAAGAGATTCTAACTGGAAACTGATAGTGCTAACCCCTTTTTCCAAGTTTAAAATAAGCATAGCTTTTTTCAAGAATTCTATTTTCTTTCTATTATTTTCCCATTATCCTTAATACCTAAAAACTAATTACATTAATGTTCTTTAAACAAAAACTTATAAAAGATAAAGTTATATGTGCATGGATTGGAAGCGATCTTAGACGTAATCTTTTCCAGCCCTGTGCCCTTGCAGGAATCCATTTTGACTATTACATTTAATACAAATACAATTCACACATACAAAATAGGGGACTCATGGCTTGGAAGTACTGCTGTATAGTACCAGTAGGACTGGGTCATGGGCAGCTAAATATGAGCCAGCAGTGTGAGATAGGGCTGCATTCAAAAAAGCACTATGTCAAGATGTGAAATCCTCATTTCCATGTCTTCTGAACTAGGGTACTATGTACAATTATGTGCCACCACATTTCCAGAAGGATATTGACAGTTTACAATAGGTTCGGTGGAAATATAGCATAGGGAGTCACTGTCTTATGTCTAAGCATATTTACCCATGTAGTAGGGTTGCATTACTTTTACTATTATTCTCATCTTCACTACTACCTTCTCCTATTGGTATTTTATGATTATATCCGTCGGCCAAACAGTGTCGACTGGCGGCCCCCAGGGGGAGAGCCTTCTCTGTGGGGGCACCTGCCATCTGGAATGAGCTCCCCCCAGAGATACAGAGGATTTCACATCTTGACATAGTGCTTTTTTGAATGCAGCTCTATCTCACACTGCTGGCTCATATTTAGTGACGCACTTTCCGCCACGCCCTCAAAACATTTTTATTCCAGCAGGCTGGTCTGGCTTGACTCTCCCTTTTAATTTGCTTTTAAGTTTTATATAAATTGGGTGTTTTTCAATTCGTTTTTGGGGCCAAAATTATTTAATGTACTTTAATGTATGGCTAGCTGATGAGAGCTAAATAGTTTGAAATAGATATATACTAGTCTCCCTTTATTTCTTTATCAGCAAATATAAATTTGGTATAAAATGGTTTGTTGTGAATGCGACTGCTTGAGGACTCCTGGATTGGAGTTGAAAGGCGAAAGGGAAGCAGTATGCTCCCTCCTATATTGGGGTAGGCCAGGTGCTTCGATAGAAAAACACTTTCTCTCTCTCTCTCTCTCTCTCTCTCTCTCTCTCTCTCTCTCTCTCTCTCTCTCTCTCTCTCTCTCTCCTTAAAATATATTATCGATTTAGTTTTCGTTAGCCTCTGCTAACATAGTGAGAGTGTAAAAACTACCATTGAAGAGATATTCGCCTTTATGTAGCATTGATCAATCAAGATAGATAGATAGATAGATAGATAGATAGATAGATAGATAGATAGATAGATAGATAGAGGTGGGTGGGTGGGTGGGTAGATAGGTAGGCAGGCAGGTCAGGCAGACAGATAGAGATAGAGATAGAGATAGAGATAGAGATAGAGATAGAGATAGAGATAGAGATAGAGATAGAGATAGAGATAGATAAAGATATATAGATATATTATATAGAGATAGATGAGAGAGAGAGAGAGAGAGAGAGAGAGAGAGAGAGAGAGAGAGAGAGAGATGTGTGTATGTGTACACACACACACATACATATACACACACCATTTTCTATGGCTACTAAACCTAGGATCATAAATAATGGATATAAACTGCAGTTTCAATTAAATATAAGGAAGGATTTCCTAATGGTAAGATGTATGCAAAAAAAATATTTTTTTTTCTAATACTTTGTGGGCTGAATGATCCTAAACCCTAGCTTTACCTATGAATGTGGGTGGGTTCTTTATTACAGGAGGTTTTTGAGAAAAGGGTGAACAGAGACTTCTTGTGGATGGTGTAATTGGATTTCCTGCACATTGCAGATGGTTGGACTATATGGTTCTTTCAACCATTCTATATTGGTGTGTTTTATTTTATAATTAAAAAAAAACACCTGGGATTCTGAAAGTTATGTTTCAAGATTAAAACTCACTTCAAGATGGATTGGGAGAAAAAGTTTGCCTGTAAAGTTTATGGTGTATTTTCAGTAGTAAGTATAAATAAATCACTTAGGTTGACTATTTAAATAAAAAACCTGACTGCACAGTTGCCATGAATGCTCAACAGAATCCTAACCCTGTTTATTCAGAAGATTCATTTTGAAATCCATGAGGTTTTCTCATAGCAACTTACTGTTATGCATGCTTTCTTAAACATTGCTCTCGCTATAAGACATCCTTCTAAATAAGAAACATATGTATGAATCAACCCTTAGGCTCTGAAATGTTATAAAATTTTACATCTGTTATTAAATCTGTGATTGGAAAACTTCCCTGAACTACAAGCAATAAGAAATAGGATAACAATAAGAATCAGTAGAATAAGACTGATGCAGCAGCTCCTTATCTTACAGGAAATTACAGGAATATAGCAGGGTTGCTTTGCCTGGTCTCAAGAACTCACTGCAAAAATCATTTTGCCTTTATTTTATTTTATTTTATTTTATTTTATTTTATTTTATTTTATTTTATTTTATTTTATTTATTTTATTTTATTTTTTTATTTTTTATTTTATTATTTTATTATTTTATTTTATTTATTTTATTTATTTTATTTATTTTATTTATTTTATTATTTTATTTTATTTTATTTTATTTTATTTTATTTTATTTTGTCAAGCATATATAAGATAACAGGTAAAAGTATAAACATAATTTGAATACATGAAAAGAGTAAGAGTAAAAAGGAATATTAGGACAGGGAAGGTAGGCACGCTGGTGCACTTATGCACACCCCTTACAGACCTCTTAGGAATGGGGTGAGGTCAACAGTAGACAGTTTAAGGTTAAAGTTTTGGGGGTTTGGGGAAGAAACCACAGAGTCAGGTAGTGCATTCCAGGCATTGACCACTCTGTTACTGAAGTCGTATTTTCTGCAATTGAGTTTGGAGCGGTTTACCTTGAGTTGTATCTATTATTTGCTCGTGTATTGTTGTGGTTGAAGCTGAAGTAGTCATTGACAGGTAGGACATTGTGGCAGATAATTTTGTGTACTATGCTTAGGTCAGACCAGCGAAGTTCTAAGTTGTCTAAGCCCAAAATTTCAAGTCTGGTGAGATAAGGTATTTTGTTGCGAGCAGAGGAGTGGAAGACACTTCTCATGAAATATCTCTGGACTCATTCAATTGTATTAATGTCCGATATGCAGTGCAGGTTCCAGACAGATGAGCTGTATTCGAGAATTGGTCTAGCAAATGTTTTATATGCTCTAATTAGTAGTACAATATTACCAAAGAAGAAGCTATGCAAGATTAGGTTAACAACTCTTAATGCCTTTTTGGCAATGTTGTTAATAATAAATGGGAAGGCTTCACTTCCCATTTATGGGCCCATCACAGCAAAGAAAGCATTGAACAATTGTTATGGGGCCATTTCAAAACAGAACTTTGACGTGAGAAAACATTTAAGCATTACACTCCTACTGATCAGCTCTCTCAAGCAAAAGTCATATACTTAAAATTTCAACATGAGTTTGGGAAAGCATAAACTTTAATCCCATTTTTTTAATCATATCTAGTTTTAGTTTTAGAAATATTCAAAAGGGCATACTGGATTCATCTAGAGCTGTAATGGGGATTACATGGCCATTCAGATTTTGCATTGGTCTACCCAGCATCCTTTACAATTGCTTATGCCAAGAAGAACTGCTGAGATTTGTAGCTTAGCCATACTGGATTGATGTGATTCCCCATTCTATATAGAGATTTAGAGAGACTAAATATGCCTATGTGTCACATGCATGCATATACCTATTAAAGTTAGTCTCAGTTAGTCTTTCAGAGAAGTTGAGACTTTAACTCTCAGCATTTCCCAGCAGACTATATAAAAAATACTTTCTCACAGAGGGTTCTGGAATCCAACTTCGGCACATTATAAGGGCACCAAGGAAGGCTGATCTAATAAATCATGATCAGAGAATGCAGGTCTTCTACATTCTACTCTTACTTGTTGAAATCTACCAACTGTTCATAATAGCCCTCAGGCAGGAGAATGTCTTAAGTTCTTTTTTTTGTTGTTGTTGATTCCAAGACTCCTTATATTTTTATTTGTTTATAGAATAGAATAGAATAGAATAGAATAGAATAGAATAGAATAGAATAGAATAGAATAGAATAGAATAGAATAGAATAGAATTTTTATTGGCCAAGTGTGATTGGACACACAAGGAATTTGTCTTGGTGCATATGCTCTCCGTGTACATAAAAAAAAAATACGTTCATCAAGAATCATACGATACAACATTTAATGATAGTCATAGGTTACAAATAAGCAATCAGAAAACAATATCAATATAAATAGTAAGGATACCAGCAACAAGGTTACAGTCATACAGTCATAAGTGGGAGGAGATGGGTGAGAACAATGAGAAGATGAGAAGATTAATAGTAGTGCAGACTTAGTAAATACTTTGACAGTGTTGAGGGAATTATTTGTTTAGCAGAGTGATGGCGTTCAGGAAAAAACTGTTCTTGTGTCTAGTTGTTTTGGTGTGCAGTGCTCTATAGCGTCGTTTTGAGGGTAGGAGTTGAAACAGTTTATGTCCAGTATGTGAGGGGTCTGTAAATATTTTCATAGCCCTCTTTTTGACTCGTGCAGTATACAGGTCCTCAATGGAAGGCAGGTTGGTAGCAATTGTTTTTTCTGCAGTTCTAATTATCCTCTGAAGTCTGTGTCTGTCTTGTTGGGTTGCAGAACCAAACCAGAGAGTTATAGAGGTGCAGATAACAGACTCAATAATTCCTCTGTATTTAGTCCATTTATTTAGTCCATTTATAGAGAATGGCATGGTGGCCTAGAGATGAAGATGCTCACCTCCCACTCGGAAGGTTGAGACATCAATCCTAAGCAGTGATAGATGTTTCTCTATATCAGGGTGCAAAGAGAAACTATCTGCTGCAAATTTCGCATAGGCATCAGGAAGGGCATCCGGTCAGTAAATGCTCAGTTCCAATCAGTTGCCCTGACTCCAGCCTGATAAAAGGGATTACAGGGTCATAAAAAGGAAAAAAAATAGTCCATTTACAGGTAGTCCTTGGCTTACAACAGTTCATTTAGTGACCATTCAAAGTTACAATGGCACTGAAAAAAAGTGATTTATGACCATTTTTCACACTTACAACCATTGCCGCATCCCCTTGGTCACTTGATCAAAATTCAAACTCTTGGCAATTGACTCTCTATGATTGTTACAGTGTCCTGGAGTCATGTGATCACTTTTTGCAACCGTCTGACAAGCAAAGTCATTGGGAAAGCCAGATTCACTTAACAAGTGTGTTACTAATTTAACACTTGCAGTGATTCACTTAACAATTGTGGCCAGAAAAAGTCATAACATGGGGCTAAACTCACTTAACAACTGTCTCACTTAACAACAGAAATGTTGGGCTCAATTGTGGTCATAGGACCAGGGGTGAAATGCTTCCAGTTCGGACCGGATCGCCTGATCCAGTAGCGATGGCAGCGGGTGGTTCAGAGAACCGGTAGCAAAAATCCCTGCCCATGCCCCCCCCATGCCCAGCTGAGCCGCGCGATCATCAGAGGTTTTTTTTTTTTTACTTTTAAAAGCATTTTTTCTACAACCTCTTCGGCCGAAGAGGTTGTAAAACAAATGTTTTTAAAAGGTAAACAAAAGCTGAGCAGCACGATCGTCAGAGGCTTTTTTTTTTACTTTTAAAAGCAATACTTTTAAAAGTAAAAAAAAAGATTGCATGCCACAGCTGATCAGCCCCCCTCGCTGGCGTGCACTGCGCACACGCACCTTGCATTTGGTGGTGGTGCGCACTGCACATGCTCAGCCAGCAAACCGGTAGTAAACTGGTTCAGATTTCACCACTGCATAGGACTATCTGTATAGGCTGATTGCAATCACAGTAGCAATACTGTGTGGTTAACAAAGCAGGAATAATTAGAACTAAAACACAACAAGGCAAGAAAAAAACTGACAAGCAGTAAGATTGCTAAAACCTCTACTGGGGAAATAATAAATCCAGTTATTCACCGTACAACATAAATCAAATGACTTACTTTATCTGGAATCTTTATAACTTCATGTCGCAAAGCCAAACTACCTGTTTAATTTACATCTCCGATGTTGACAAAGCCTTCCCTGTCCCATTTTGAAGTGACTGTTGCAGAGAGCATTAAGCTGAACATTTCAAATGCTCAGAAATGGATAGAAAATTGGCACCTTGAGAATAACCACTAAAACATGTTTATATATAATTATTCAACCCAGGTATTTAATTTCTCAGTTGTACTAAATTAGATAGGGATCTTGAAACTGAAGGGGATTTTTTTTAAAAAAAAAAATGAGAGCAAAGCCTCTGCAGGCATTAACTGTGAAAATTGAAGTAGATACCACTCTTTTTAGAGCCTTCAGAAAATTCCCCGTGGTTAAATGTATTCAGGAACAAACGTAGATAATGCTTTACCTAAAAAGGGACACAAATTATTTGCAAATGCTACAAGTCATTAGTCACCCATTGTAATTTTTACATAGAGGTTTGCTGTTATCCAGGAATTTCAATTAATTGCATCCTGCATTTGCATACTACATAGGACTCTTTTTTTTCACCGTAGGAAATTTCTGAGAGTTGGACTGAGAATAGCTATGACCAACAGAACCATCAATGGCTTACAATGATACAAGAACAATGTAAAAGAACAGCAGGAATCTCTCTAAGGGAAAAGAGTTAGCCAATCTTGCTCCTAGTCAAAAGAAAAGATGTTATTGGCTTGAAAAGTAGGATACAAAATAATGCATAAAAGATAAATTGAGAGATGTGTCTGCTAGCTATCCTTTGAAAATATGAAATATGCTCTTAGATGTGTGATCGTATCAAAATATAAAAGATAAAATATCAGAAGGAGGCAAAAACAGTGCAAATGTTAGTTTCCTCTAACCAAACTATCTTACACAAACGCTAGTAGATATTCTATCCATACTCACTTAAAACAGCCTGTTTACATTCAAATGCTAAAAATAAAGCTGTATCAAAAGCTACCTTTTTAATAAATGTATTATTTATTTATTGTCTTAATAGTACAACCCCTCTCCAACCAAAAAATTATAAAGTTTCAAAAGGAGAAAGAAGGAAGTATCAATTAAATAAAATGCAACAGTTGTAAACATTTAAAGAATAATATAGCTCAACTTTTAAACAACACAATTAAACCTTGACTACATAGAATCATACTGTCCAGTCTTTCCATTACATTGACAAAAAGCTAGTTCAAAGACTGAGACTTCATCAAGCCAATGTTTAGTTTTTGATGGATGTATTTTTCCAAGAACTTAATAACTGTTTTTGTCACAATCCAATCATGAAAGATCCAAAGTTCTTAATAAATAGATGGATTCCAAATGTTAGAAGTATCACATATTAATTTGGTTGGATTTTAATTCTCTAGTCAATAGATGATTAACAATAGTATAAGTATATTCAATAAATTTGGAACAACCAGATGATATGTTCAAATGATATGTATTGATGTACCATCATATTTATTGAAAATCTGACATAAAAAGGTGTAACAGATAAACAATCCTTTTAAAATGTGATTAGTCTTGACTTAAAATTGGAAGAAACATATTTAACCATTATTTACAGTTTGATATCACTGATTTATTAGAAATTGAGTTATTTATTATTATATGTATCCATCAATATTTGAATTGTCAGATTGAATCAATTGACTCAATGATTGAATCAATCTGTATTATTGTCTTGGTCTCTAAAGAAATAACATATACTAAAATTATAAGAGTTTTTGAGACTGCCAATGCAGCAGCTCCAAACTGAGAACATCATCAAAAATTAAATTCAATATATTGCCATTAAGCAGTTTCTAGCAGGTTATCATCTTCCTGCAACCTTTAAAAGTCTTGAAAGCAGAGGTGGGTTTCAGCAGGTTCTGACCAGTTCTGGAGAACCGGTAGCAGAAATTTTGAGTAGTTCGGAGAACCGGTAGTAAAAATTCTGACTGGCCCCGCCCCCATCTATTCTCTGCCTCCCAAGTCCCAGCTGTTCGGGAGGAAATGGGGATTTTGCAGTAACCTTCCCCTGGATTGGGGAGGAAATGGGGATTTTGCAGTAACCTTCCCCTGGATTGGAGAGGGAATGGAGATTTTACAGTATCCTTCCCCTGGATTGGGGCAGGAATGGAGATTTTACAGTATCTTTCCCCTGCCACGCCCACCAAGCCACACCCACAGAACCGGTAGTAAAAAAATTTGAAACCCACCACGGCTTGAAAGCATTAGTTTCTCAAGCATTTGGGCCAGGCAGTTCTGTTGAGGATGTGGCTTTTTGCTTTAGGGTTTATATTGCTAGATGGCATTGAACACAAAATGAATTCAAGCTTTACTGACATGTGTCCTATTTCTGATCCAATTACCTACAGAGTTTGTGATTGCAGTTGTGTTCAGGTAGCGGTTAGAGAACTGTCATCCTAGAACACGTTAATTTGGATAGCAATAGCAATAGCGCTTAGACTTATATACCGCTTCACAGTGCTTTTACAGCCCTTTCTAAGCAGTTTACAGAGTCAGCATATTGCCCCCAACAATCTGGGTCCTCATTTTACCCACCTCAGAAGGATGGAAGGATCTCTGAACTGAATGGGGGAATTGGGTTAGATAATCCAAAGGATCCTTCCAACTTTATGATTCTATTATTCTATGATCCCCATATCTGAATATATTAGATCTCAGCACACTCACTATATCTGCCAATAGTATCTTCAAGAACTGTCTTTTTTCCACTTCACTCCACAATAGCTGTGGAGTCCCCCAAAATATCCTTTTAATCTGGACGTAATGCCAATACTTCTTCAGTTGCCTTTTCTCACTAGACTCTCCTGAAATGGAATCTTGCATGTAATTTCTCTGCTGCTTTGTCTTGTTTTGAAATACAAGGTATCTTCCTCAGCTTTCATTTCCATTAATACCAAGAATTCCAGGGCAATGCATGGTTTTTGTCCAGATGTCCTTTGCTTCCATTTTGTTCAATAGATCAGTTATATTGGTTAGGATCATTTTAGGGATAATCACCTTATAAGTTCCTTCACTCTCTAATGAAAGAAATCTATCTATCTATCTATCTATCTATCTATCTATCTATCTATCTATCTATTTATTTATTTATATGTCACCCATCTCACTATACAAAGCAACTCAAGGTGGCATGTATATTTAATAGATAAATAAAGTCCTACACTTTACAGAATGCTCATACTTGGCAAAACTCATCTCCTATCAGATCTCATTTCTAGTGAAAGAGTCAAGGCACACATTTTCAGGAGATGTATGATTGGTCTTTTCACTTTAAAATATATCCACAGAAGTCTTCCAATTTGACTAGTGCAGAAACGGACACATTTTTTATTTTTCCCAGCACTCATGCCGAAATCACAGTGAAAAAATTGCCCTTAAACTGCTAGCACATGTATTTTCTTGTAAAACAAATAGTATGGTAGTTTGGGGAAATTATTTTCACTTGAAAAGTGATATAAGGATAAAGAATAAAATACCATTTCATCCCCTCAAACGGACGCTATCATCCTACCTTAATGTTACATTTCCAGATTGTTGTTTTTTAAATCAATCATTTGGCAGATCAATCATGGATATCTTGCATTACGTGATTTCATCTCATCATCAAGCTACTGCAAATATTTCATCACAGAATAGTTTGTGTTTATGATGTAGTTTCTAAAGTAGTATTTAAACCATTAACTGTTCCTGCACATTTTCAGATGTACACATTTTTGTCTTTTTAGCATAGTGCCCCAGATAAAGATATGTTTAATAGGTATAAGAATTAGAACAATTACTGTCAATTAATTCCAATAAAATAGGTATTGCAATGGTTTTGTGAGTTAGCCATTATTTTATATTTTTGATTTCTGTAAGTTATGTTAAAAATATTGATGACCATGATTTGGTCCTTATTATATATGTGGATCTGATGGTAATGTTTTGTCTTTTGGCAAAAAGGTCAACTGTAATTTGCCTCAAGTTTGAATGGTTTATTTCTAATCTCCTTTTACAGATGGAGGAAGACAAGGGGAATGTAACTTTGAAATGGAACACTGCACATGAACTGTCTGAATTGGAATTGCATTCTGCTCTACCAATTTTGAGGTTGTACTACACTGGTTCTCTTACACACAGTTGGTGCAGTGTCTTAGCAGGATAATTATCCTTGCTGTACTAGTGCTGTGACTAATCTTTGATGACAATCTTTGTTGTGTTATTTTTGTTTGGAAACATTTACATGAAATATACATCTTATAGGACAGTGGTCATCAACTGGTGGTCCATGGACCACTGGTGGTCTGTGAGAATATTTTGGTGGTCCCGCAGAAAAATTATTTGCATTTTTAATATTGCATTAAATCAGGGGTCCTCAAACTATGGCCCCTGGGACAGATACGTGCAATGAACGTTTGTGTTGCTACAGAGAGTATCCCCCTTCGGGGTCTTTTTGTGAGGGTCAGAGGGGGGCAGAAATTCCGACTTGGGGTCTGCTTCAGCCTCCTGGTGTGGGGCTTTGGGTGAAGGCTGGAGGGAAGCGCCACTGGTGGCGAAGAACAGGAGGGCCTTGTTCCAGTGGGACTGCATCATGGCCTGGAACTGGCTGACCATCTCAGCCCACTGAGCCTCCAGGTGCCAGTAACTGGCCTTGCATTCCCTCAGATCTTCCCTCTGCTTGGAAAGCCTATGCTCATAGTCCTCATTGAGGTACTTCTGTTGAGCCTCCTTCTCGGTCAGATTCAATTTGAACTGAGTCAGCTGTTTTGCCAACTCTTTCTCATGGTGGCTGCTTAGCTCCAACAACTGCTTCCTATTAGGGCCCTAAGGAGCCCAGGCGGGCAGGCCAGAAGTGGCTGGGAGGGGAGGGGTGAGTAGAGATTGGTGAGGCGCCCCTTGACGTGAGTGACATCAAGCTGGCCATGCCCACCCAGCTGGTCATTAAGCAGATCATATTAGTGAATTATGAATTTAGTGGTCTCTGAGGTCCGAAAGGTTGGTGACCCCTGATATAGGAGACATAAGATGCATCCATTGTTCTATGAATCTGCATTTCACCATTGAAAGAATCTTCTTATAAAAAGCCAGGAATCATAATTTTGAGAACCATTTTATTTTCTAGGCATTTCGCTATAAAACAATAGCATACAATACCCTTCAACCTTCTAATCCCCTCACAGGCAATGGATATAAAATTAAAGAATAGTTAGAAATTTAGCATTACAAATGAGGAAAAAATGTGATATTAAAAAGTGAGATTCTTTCCTGTCTCTAATTCACTCTATGTTTTGTATTGATCAGCTAGTAGAAAAATATTACTTAATAAACAGTAGAATTTTAACAAATCTTTATAGGTCACATTGATTCAGGAACAAAGTTTTATCCGTAGTCCATAGGAGATTCTCTGGGGGAAAATGCAATTTAGCAAACAAATGTGGGGTGAATTTTATCCTTCCGCATAAGATTAGTGACTACCACATTTAGTGGCCATTCACAATTACAATAATGATAAGAAGGTAATTTTATGGCCAATTCTTGCATTTATGGCCATCAAAAATCCATAAAGCAAAGGAAAGCTAATGTAAGATTGTAAGTACAATCACAGTTTTATTTAGTGACTACTTTGCTTAATGACCAAGTTGCCAGTCCCAATGGTGGTCACTAAATGAGGACTCTCTGTATTCCTTCAATTCAGTTTCATTCAAGATGCCTCAATAAAAGTCTCAATAAAAACTTTCTAATTTATCATCCATCTTAAGTATATTTCAAATGCTGAATATCTGGACCAGATGCTAATTCAACTATTTCTAAAAGTGTATGAAACATTAGGGAGAAATGATAGTCAATGAGGCATACTGTGAATTGTTAGGAAGCATTATTTCAGGTCCAACATGTATTAGCAGAAAGATGAATGAAGTTTCCTAAGTCCTCTCTGCTTTAATAAACATCTAATAAATTACACTTAAGCAAACCTAAGCACATTGTTTACACTTAATCAGATAACAAGAGACTATTACATTTCAGTGGGACTTTTGTGTTTGTGTGGAGTCTTCAAATTAGTATTCAGTCCTAGAATCCCAATAGAGAAGTCCCTGCATTTTTCTTGGCAAGATTTTGGAAGTGGTCACCATTGTCTGCTTCCAAGGACTGAAAGAGAATGATTGGACCAAGGTCACCCAGCTGGCTTTGTACCTAAAGCAAAACTAGGACTCACTGCTTTTTGCTTTCTTGCCCAGTGACTATACTAAACTGGCTCTCCTACCATGCTTCTTCTGTGTTAATATATTTCATATTTTTTTGGATTCTATACTTCACTTTGTCATTCTGTGTATTAATTCTTTTACAAATCCCACTAGCTTTTGCCATTCTAATTTCAGGCTAGAGTTTTATTGTTCAAAATTATGTAATAGAATTAATAAGATTATGTTACTAAGTTATTAAGTTATTAAGATTATGGCATTCCACTTGAATTGTTATATTGAGCCCTGAATCCTGCACTAGCTTACTTGTGTTGAGAAGTTGGAGTTTTGTTTTGTTTTTTTCAATTTTATCGGTAGAAAATGAAAACTAGCAAAATCACATGTAAAGGTCATACACATTAGGAAGAAAATAGGGAAATTTAAACAAAAGAAAGCATTTAAAGTAAGTGTGGCGAACTCATGGCCTTTCAGATGTTGCTGGTGTTGGAAAATTACTGAGTAATTTCCAATTTAGTTTGCATCCAGCACATTCTCAAGGAATCTTGTATCCATGCCAGAGCAAGCACACACATATTTCAGCTTAGCTACCAAAATATACTTTATTTATCAAACATTAGAAAGCATCAGAAACAGTTAACTGGGAAAAATGGGATAAAACAGAAGTAAAAGCAGGGACAGAGAAATACATGAACAATAGATAACAATTAACATTCTCTCCCTCTCCCTCATTTTCACTATTCCTGGTAACAGGGCAGGCCATGCTAACCAATATGACAATGTGATTCAGCACAACATCTAGAAAGTCAGGCATATCCCACCAACACACACACATGATGGATGGGTGGATGGGATGATAGATAGATGATAGATGACAGACAGACAGACAGACAGACAGACAGACAGACAGACAGACAGACAGACAGATAGATAGATAGATAGATAGAATAGATGATAGATAGAAGATACTCTTTTGCCATTAGATCAGTTCCATCCAAATGGAATAAACCCAATTACTCTATCAAATTTAAAATATAATTCTTCTGCTTTGTTTGACTGCTTTAAATTCAGCAACCTCTAGACTGCTATTTTAAGAACATTACTGCAAATGATTTGGGACTGTTCCAGAACATAAAACCAATTTACATTTTTTCCCCCATGAGTTCCACCCATCCATTTCTCCCTCACCCTTTATAGTTTTCCCCAGCATTATCAATCATAAATAAGTTGACAAAAGATTTGCCCATTACCAACATATTCTGAACCCTTTCAAATATGCCCTTGATCTTCTTCTTTGCTAATATCTTGCTGCAAATGTCCTACTTATTAGAAATGTTTGATAGAAATTGATGGATGTAACCTACTTTAATTAGTGGACTTGTTTTGGAAAATAGTCAAACTAATTATGCTCCTGATCTTTTCCCATTTGATATCTACAGTATCAATTGCGATAATTTCCCTGTTCTCCAACTATTAATGCTGTACGTGCATTCAGTAGCCAGAACATACAACTCCATGGTGGGTTTTTGGCAACTACTTCAGTGACCTATGGAAATGAATAAGTAAATTAATGTTAGATTTGGTACAGATGTGCATGTGAGCTGCGAATAGGATTTCAAGCATCCAGATTACTCAGTCTTTATTGTGTGTCTTACCTTCTTATAGTCAGCATGGCTAAATATGGAAATGAACACATCAGCACATGTTATTACATAAAATAAATAAACATGTTTTGCTAAATACATTAAGTAGAAGCATGCCAGTATATTTTTAATTTAATAGATGGTGCTGACACCAATAAGTCACCATAATGTTGTGATTAAATTACTAGAGAAGGAAAGAGGAAACAGGACAAACACGTGCACATACACACACACATTGAGAGACGGGGGGGGGAAGAGTGGCAGATATTCTGATTTTACTTGAAATTCATCACCACACTAAAGGAACAGAAATGTTAGAGACAAAAATGCCTCAGAGATCAGTGGAAGATGATCAGACACTTCAGAGGCTGGTGATGGGACCTGTCAACGGCCTTAGGTTCTCTGGTGAAAATTTGTTTTGATAGAAGCAAAATGTCAGATATCAGCAGTGTCATTGCCCTTTTAGCTACTGTTTACATGACTGCCACTGTAAAGTGCATTACAGAGTCACCCCAGGACACTAGCCTAGGAAATGAACGAAAACATCTCACCCAACTTGCAAATTAAAATATGTTAATATTGCTTTCATTGGCTTCCAAAAGTAAGCCCCGCTACATCAGCTATGCATTTAGCTTTGCCTGTTTTATCCATTTTAAATAGCACACAGAATGGCATTTCAATAATATTTTAGCCTAAAATAGCTTCTTTAGCTGATAAACTGTTGCTCATGTTCACTGAATAGTAAACATCCCTTGTTCTTGGGTTTAATTGTACCATTCAGCCATGCTAGTGTGTGCAAGAGCTTGTGTGTATATGAACGTGTGCGTGAGTGTATAAGTGTGTGTATATGTGCTACCTCAAAACAAAAATACAATAGCCATGAATTTTATTACTGGAGCTTCATGGTAGCTAGCCTAACACTGCTGCTCAAAGTTTATAGCTGCTGAATGTATTCCCCTAAGGGTGAGCAGGACCAAGAAATATTTTCAAAATAAAAAAAGCAAGAAGATGCCTTGAGAGTAGGGAAGAATTAAGTGAGAAAAGAAAACTCAGAGAAGCAAAACAAGGCTTGATTTTGCCTTAGCTGGAACATCACCGCTGGCTTTTAAGAGCGTGTCCATTTAAGTCTTGCAAAGGAAATGTAAATTACAAGAACGAGATGCAGAAAGGAGAGAGCAGGTTGTATATCACTTCCAAATGTCTGGGGAAAAGGGAGCTGCCAAAAAGCTTAAGAGAATAAAATTGGACAGACTCTATATTTTGTCTTTTACAGACCAGAATGCCCTCGGGAATTTGAGGGATGAGTGTGTTCTCTTATCTTATTAGTGGTTGGTTACTTAGTTAGTTGTTAGCATCTCATATTTTGCTGGTTCAGGTTAAAGTCCAGTCCTGATTGATTTTCATGTAACTATCTATCCTGGAACACTGATGAACAAGAATGCTGACAAATGGATTTAAACTAATTTTTACCAATTGCAATTTACTGTATCTACACTTACTGTCTTCACAGTCAGAAACTTAGTTTGGCTTAGGTGAGGTCCTAAACCAGGGATGGACATATTTGGAGAGGCCAAAGGCCCTGCAGTTATTTATATACTCATCTATATTGGTCAGGATGAGGGCCACAGTGAAGGGATAATAAACAAGGTTGTATCAAGTAACCTTCTTTGGAAGAAACTAAGTTGTTATTTTTTTTTAAAAAAAAAGAACCCTATGCTTTTGTCTCTGTTAAAGTGTACACTTTAGATTCTTTGTGCCTCAAAAGGGAGGGTGGAGGGGGGCCTCGAAGACTACATATGACCTTTCACCAGTATCTGAAATTTTTAATAAAGATAAAGATATCTTCATGACAAGCAGTTTGGTGCAGTACTTAAAGGCACCAAGCTAAAAACCAGAAGCTGCTGAATTCTAGTCCTGCCTGAGGCAAAAAGGAGGCTGGGCTCAATCCTTCTCTCAGCCCTAGGAAACAGGCAATGACAAACCCCTTCTGAAACCTCACCAGGAAAAATGCAGTGACCAATCCAGGCCATCATCAGGAGTCAAAACTGACATTACCACCATGTATGTGTGTGTGTGTGTGTGTGTGTGTGTGTATTTGTGTGTGTACACACATATGTAGAGGAACAGGAGGGAGGGAGGGAGGGAGGGAAAGGGAAGAGAGGAACAGGAGGGAAGGAAAGAGAGGGAGGGAATAGAGAGATATCTTCATATACATACATATCTTCAGGTCCAGTTCAACTCCTAGTGACTACATGAACATGCCATGCCATTTGCTCACCATCAATATGTAATTGACTTCCTTTGTTTTTTTCTATAATGTTTCTGGCCATATCTATCCTACAACCCTGGAATTCTATGGCAGAATCCTTTGCAAGAATTAACCAATCCTGGTCTGCTATGTTTTTTGAACCCAGGTAAGACTGGCCAAGCTAGTACTAGTGAGGGCAGCACAGCAAGTTTCCCTTTGTAGGGAGGATCAATTGCAGCCTTCCAGTCATTAGGCACAGATGCAGCCTTAATGCAAGTATGGAACGAATCATATAGCCTCTCCAGAAGAAAACCATTGTGATGTTGTAACCTCCCTCCAATTACTGTATTCCAGGGATGTCAAACTCGCAGCCCGTGGGCCGGATGCATCACATGCTGGCCACACCCAATTTAGCAAAATGGGAAAAAGATGCAATATGTCACGTGATGCCGCCATGACAATGCGAGTTTGACACCCGTGCTGTATTCCACCTATACTTATAGTCTTGCCATTTTTCAATACTCTCCTTACATCTATTATGACTTCCCATCCAATCTGCTCCATATTATAACTGTTCCTTTTACCTTGTTGAATATCTTTATAGCTGTCTTTTTCAGGCTATAGATCAGTGATGGCTAACCTTTTTTTCTTGGGTGCCAAAAGCACACACGCACATACGCTATTGCATGTGTGCGTGCCCACACCTATAATACAATGCTCCCACACACACCACATACCCCCACACATGTGCACACAACCCCCCACGGTGCCCTGCCCCACTGCATAGGTGCATGCGACCCCCTGCGCTCCCCCACACCCACCCATGCATGTGCATGCGACCTCCCCGCGCCCCATTTTGCACCTAGCAGGCCTCTCTGAAGCCTCCGGAGGTCAGAAACAGCCTGTTTCTGAACTTCCGGTAAGCCCGTTTTTCGCCCTCCCAGGGCCTCTGCACAAGTCCTGTACTTACCTATCATCCAAAATGGCCCGCTTGGACACTCCTGGGAGGGACAGGGTGGCATCGGCATGTGTGCACGTCTCCCATATGCATGTCAGAGACCTGAAAATCAGCTGGCCAGCAGGAGGCGCATGTGCGTGCACGGTTGAGTTGACTTAGGGCAACGGTTTGCATGCAGAAATGGCTCCGTGTGCCACCTGTGGCATGGCTGCCACCTGTGGCACGTGTGCCATAGGTTCGCCATCACGGCTATAGATCTTATACAGCATCCTTCATCCTTTCATCCATTCTCTTACATAGATTTTTCTCATCGTCATTCCATCAAGCATCCTTGTTTAGCCTTCTCATTATTTATGTGTTTGCTTATTTAATTAATCACATTTCTCCCCTCCCACAATCATTAAAAAGACTTTCAGTGGCTCATGAAAAAATTGCACACATAGTGGTGGCATTCTACAACATAGTTCCCTCCACTCTCTTCCAACCTGTTTCTAAACCTCCTGCCCAGGCAGGAAACCCTATATCACCATTTGTCTGAAGTGGTGTAGGTTTTCTGCCTGGACAGGGGGTTGGACTAGAAGACCTCCAAGGTTCCTTCCAATTCTGTTATTCTATTCTATTCTAAATGTTAAATATTTTTTCCTTGAATCCGCTTCACATTCATTCTTTTGAAAATTAATCTACTTTAAGTTGTTCTTTTTTACTTTTTCCCTACTTCTTTCCTATCCAATTCTTTTTTTTATCAAGAACCATTCTTCACTCATTAATGTCCTGTCTCAAATTCAGAACCTCTCAACATTCTTCACTAATTACCTCAATCTTTCATCATAAACAATCAAATCAAGCACATTTTTAGATTTATGTTAATTCCTTTGCCATGTGAACTTATATGCAGATGTGAGCTTAAACCACAGATTTGAAACAGATATTGTTCTAAGTAGTTATTCATCAAAGTGTCATCATTCTTAAAGGTCCAAATCACACAATCAATTTTGCTGTTCTCGCTTCTCTTGTTCCCATCCATCCATCCATATCATCCAGCGAAGTAATTTTTTCTGATATTTATCATTGGTTTTTTCATTATCATCTTTTAACTGGAATATATATTTTGCAACTACTATTGATCTATGGATTCCTATGTTATACATACCCACAACCTAAATTACACCAGTTCATGTTTTTAAAATACACATTAACCCTTTTGCTCACATTAAGCTAATAGGCATAACTGATATGATCTAACACATTAAGCACTGTGCTGTAGGAGGTGACCAGGCTGAGCTTGAGAGAGGGGTCAAACACATCATCAGTCATGATTCCCCGAGTGCCTCCAGAGATCCAAGTCCAGCCCACCTTGAATGACTTCTTATCTCCTGCTAATTTCTCTTGACTGTTAGTAGCTCAGATTCTTGTATAAAGCTTAAGGTTGCAAAAATCTTTATACCCATTTCAGCTGCCTGATTCTCCTGATTTCCCCAATTCTTGACATGTACTGTGTGGTGCCCTTGATACATCTTATTTTGTTAAATCCTCAGTCTATAGGGATGTTACAATCAGTATGTTGTACAATCTTGGGGTTGCCATTGCTCTTATTTTGTGGCTATACCATTTTATTTTCTACTTTGGGAGAATGAAATCATCCATCTTCCATATAGTCAGCAGTTGCACAGTTATATCTTGGAATAGACTTTTTTTTCCCCCAGTGGGACTTTTGTTGTTCCACAGATATTAGTGTAAAGAGGGGGGAGAGGAACAAAAAACAGGACAGGGAAGAGAAGAAAAAACCTAGCTCCTATTCTTTTTAGAAAGACTACTATATTTATTCTCCAGCTTTTTAATTATAAAATCAATGAAATGTTAATGATTTAAACATTACTTTTGCTCAGTGGGAATTCCAAAAACAAAAATGATTTTGTCTGTGTGTGACATAAATTTATAAATTGCTCAATTTGTCAAGACAATATCCATTAGTAATTATGAATATTTAATGGAAAGGAAAAGTGGCAGGAACAACTCACTTAAGCTCCTAATGACTTACTGGAAATAGGAAGGAGAGGTTCATATAAGTCCCTTGATTAACTGTTTCTGTAACATAGAAGCCTATGAGCAGATAATTGTGCACCCATTAGTTTGCTATGTACATCTTTATTCCCACAATTATGTCTCCTTTAAATAATCCAACTAGGTTACAGTCATCAAATATAGGTGTTACCATGTTTTTCTTTTTTAAAAAATCCTATATTGATCTGAGGTTTTAGGTATGTCATGGCCTAAAGCTATATTTTTATGTAGAATATTCTCATTTCCTTGTTACATACAAAATTCAGGAACCTCTACCCTTCAACATTTCCAATCTGGATTGAAAGGTATAGCAATGAAGACAAATCGAAAAATATTCATCTGGATGCAGAAAAGAAAATTGAAAAGTCCAAACAGCATTCATAACTTTTGCTAGGAAGCTTGGAAAATTGGATGTAGGATGAGGAACAATTAAATTAAAGAAGGTGAAAAAATAAACTTGAAGTTGGTAAAGAAAAGGATAAAAAGTAAAGGCTTTTAGAATTTGCTTCCAGCCTGGTAGCTGAGATTAGTCTTCAGTGCAAAGATTTATTTTGCTTTTTTTAGAATTCCTTCTGATGCAACTTTCCTCGACAGAGCAGGCATCTAAAGGAAAATTGAAGTGTGAAGGAATAAATGGTAATGAACATCAGAGAGAGAGAGAGAGAGAGAGATTTTCTTGTTTTGAAAATTATTATTGTATAGCTTTTATATTCTGCTTCAATTCATTTGATTAAATTGGGCTGAAAATAAAAGAAGGGAGAAAGAGGGAGGGAGGGAGGGAGGGAGGAAGGGAGGAAAGAAGGAAGGAAGGAAGGAAGGAAGGAAGGAAGGAAGGAAGGAAGGAAGGAACTTGTCCTTATTTTCACAAGAGAGATGGAGCTAAAATCTAGAAAAATCCACAGCACTGGGCACTGCCATATCTCCAGTGTTTCCACTTCGATCTCTCTTGTAAAACTATTTGCATGTGATCTGCAGAGTCTTTTCTTACCTCTGAATGAAAGTAAATTATTATATGAGAAGATCAGTTATTAAAAAAATGTAAATTAAAGTATTGGAATTCTTCCAAGATTTCCTGGCTGCCAAGTCATCATTCCTTTGTTACATTTAAAAACAGTAAGGAATGGTAGCATGCTAGCAACTTTGCCAATGCCTCATTTATTGAAAAAAAAAATAGAGTTCAATTAGTTATACCAAAAATTCTTCATTATGGGAAGCAGGTGGTCATGTTCTCCCTTTAGTCTCTTCCTCCTTTCCCAACAAACATATACTGTATGTTATCTGCAACTTCATGCATGATCACCTCATAAAACATGCAATGAACAAATGCCATTAATGCTAAACTTCTCAGTAAGGTCAATTCAATTGAGACACCAAGAATGCTATTCTAACTCCTGGGACCTCTGTGCTTCTAGGTCCCTTAAAATTTTGCTCAGTGGCTTTTAATTACATTCTACGAATTCCTTTGAAGGCTTCATTTAGGCACCAACAGCAACACAGGCATCAGTTCATGTAATCAAGCTAATGAGGTACAGAGACAAATGGCAAAGAGAACTGTCACAAACAACACCAATCAAAGCATTTCCCCAAAGGAGTTGAGCATAAATTTAACAGAAGGAAAGAGGGTAGCAGCATCTAATGAGGAACTAAATGGGTGGTTGCTCTCTGTAAAAATAAAAAAAAATTACAAAGGAAGAAAGAAACAAGATTTCTTCATTTTGGAGAACTCTAATAAGGCTACTCAATAGCACTTACAGTATAAACAAACTTCTATATATGATCTCTTAAGCTTGAATGCTAGCTCTCTCCAGACTTGAATTGTCAGACAATCTCATGCTCTCTTTATTTCTACTGTTTTCCAGAAGGGAACAGTGTCAGAAAATAAATGCCAATTACCTGTATTTCCCTTTTTAAAATGTGCAGATACTTGTCTGCCCTGGGGTAGAAGTCAGTTATTGGCTGATGGAGAATTTACCTTTCTGTGTTACCACATTGACATGTGATTGTTAGCAGTAAGAATGGAAATTTACAGGCCAGGAAAATATGAGATTACCTGAAAAGTCTATATGCACTAAAACCTTTTAAAAAAAAAAAAGTGGTATACACCATCATTACACATCAAAGCTCCTGACTTCTCAGCTTCCATATTCTCTGCTCCATTTGGCCAACAAGCTGTTGAGAATAAAAGTTACTTCCAGTGTCATGAAACCTCTACTAAACCTCTTGTTCAACCGAATGCAAAATGATTTGTTTCCAAGTTTTCTTTCAGCGGTGGGATTTTGAAGAAATTCTCATAGATGGATTATGGTGTTCTTGTACTTACTAGTTAAAACAAAACAGTTGATATAACAGCCTACTCTAGCATTGTGCAAACATCACTGCAATCATTTGCAGCTTCTCTCAGGTTTCCAAGCAAAAAGCAACTTAAGGCAACTATTTTATCAGAGTAAAAATTTGGGACAGCCAGAGATGTATTTTTTTAAAAAAAGAACAAAAGCAACATCCTCTGCTACTTTTCTTTTTTCCCTTCAGTAAGCGCTAGGCAGATTTGGGCCTTTGAATTTAAAGATTAGAATTTAAAGATTGACATTACCAATTTCATCACAGTGAGGAAAGGAAATGATCTCTTCTTTTGTATTGCTATTTTTACCTTCTCCTGCTGCAGCTTTTGGAAAAGAAACCATACTGGATGGTGCCCTCTCCTCCTGTCTCTCAAATGTAATTAGAGATTTACATGTACATTTAATAAATCAAACCAATGGCATTTGAAAAAAATTGAGCAACAAATGTTGAATCTCAATTTTGCTGTGCCACATCGTGTTTTATAAGGTAACCTTTATCCTGTTTAGAATATGTGTTCGTAATTGATAAAATTATTAAATGAAAGAAAAACTTTATTTGGCTTTAGGTTAACAGAAAAGAAAGAGGAAAACAAAAGAAAAGAAAAATAAAACAATAGCAACAACACATTATATGCAGGTTGCATGTAATGGATGATCACCTATATATGAGCCAGCAGTGTGCAGCAGCAGTCACAAAAGCTAATGCAATGCTTGGTTGTTAAACAGAAGCATAGAATCAAAATCATGTGAAGTATTAGTACTGCTTTTTAAAGCCTTAATCAGGCCACACCTGGAATACCACATCCATCTTTGGTCACCACATTACAAAAAGATGTTGAGACTTTGGAAAAAGTGCAAAGAAGAGCAACTAAGATGATTAAAGACCTGGAGACTAAAACATATGAAGAACGGTTACAGGATTTGGGTTTCGCTAGTCTAGAGCAAAGAAGGACTAGGGGGGGACATAACAGCAGTATTCCAGGATATGAGAGGCTGCTTTAAAGAGGAGAAAGTCAACACTTTCCAAAGTACCTGAGGACAGTAGAAGAAACAATGGATGGAAACTAATGAAGTAGAGAAGCAACCTGGAATTAAGGAGAAACTTCCTAACAGTGAGGACAATTAACCAGTGGAACAGCTTGCTGTCAGAAATTCTGGGTGCTTCATCACTGGAGATTTTTAAGAAGAGACTGGACGGTCACTTGTCTGAAACAGTGTAGTGCTTGAGCAGGAGGTTGAACTAGGATCTCTAAGGACCCTTCCAGCTCTATCCTGATAGAAAGAAAGAAAGAAAGAAAGAAAGAAAGAAAGAAAGAAAGAAAGAAAGAAAGAAAGAAAAAGAAAGAAAGAAAGAAAGAAAGAAAGATCAGCTCCGTAAGTCAATTACAATGTTTTATTTTTATTTATTTATTTTGAGAAAGAGAAAATGTTATTTTCTCAAAGATGGTCAAAGGTAATGTGCTCAATGAGGAAGGAAGTACTTGGTACAGTGGCACCAAAGGCACCAGGCTAAAAACCAGAAAACAATAAATTCTAGCCCTGCCTAAGGCACAAAGCCTTAGGAGGAGACAAAGGCAACTGATTTGAATACTGAATATAATTTACAGTGTATAATACATTGTCTATGGGACTTGACTTTTGGTACACCTTGTATATGAGTGTTTCTTGGACACACTTCCATATGTATATAAAATTTTACACAACAGATTCAAGAAAGGATAACCATATTTCATAATAATTGCATATATAAGATCTGAGTCTATAAGCAACTCATTCATATGTTGCAAGGAAGATCAGGTCTTCAATTCACACAGCATCAAGAAGGTCAGAGAAAATCCATATCCATTGTCTATCCATCATTTCCCTGTAGTAAGTATGAAGCTCATAACAATATGGATGCCTGAAATTATTAAACCTTTACCAAATTATTAGGTTGACCAGAAAACAATTTTAGGACATCACAAAAGCATCTTCATAAAGTACTATTGTAGGTATAACTCCAAAAACGTAATGATTAACTCATTCCATTTTTGTACACAAACCCAGAAGGGTCCAATAGGTCCAAAATATTATTTTTAAGTTGGACAGCTACAAAAATTGAATAAATAAAAATAAGTTTTGTTCCATAAACTGTAATCAAAAATCTTCTGAAATTTTTGATACAGACATAAAGATAGTTTCCAATTATTAAGACAAAATTCTTTCTCCCAGTCTTTAAAATTTGCATATCAGATTTTAGAGTCAACAAATATTTGTAGACTAATTGTGAACTTTCGAGGAGAAATGGCAAACTAAGATGATTTCACTTTCAGCAGAGCTAAAAATCACAGTGGAAAGTGAAACTGATGAAGGAACCAGCTCCCTGAACTGCTCTCCAGAAAAGGAGAAGACTTGAGATCACCCAGAGGTCTCCTTTCAGATGCTCCCCATAAAGGGATCATAAAATAGTGGTTTCCAATGCATGTTAGAGTTGTTTAAAGAGAAACAGTTTTGCCTAAGTCTTGGTTGGAGTTTATCATAAGAACACTATGTTTATCCATCTCCCCTCTTAATCACTTTGATTGGAAATGGTTTATAAATTGCTTTTTGGACATTAAAAACCTCAAATCTTTGTTCATCCGTTGTAATGTCTACAGTATTCCACATCTGCAATATCAATTTAAAGTGAATCAAAATGCAACTTTCTAGAAATATTACATCACAATTTATTTATATATTTAGTGTATGGCATACAAGGCTACAATGTTATGCACAGGTTAGAAATCCTGGCAGCTAACAATTGCTAGTCCATTTGTTGCACCTGTGCACCACAAGATGGTGATTTAGCTTTACATCAGCTGGCCTGCAGTGTTCTCAGAGGAATTCAGCTCATCCAGGGTATTCCACCACCAATCATATCTGGGCAAATCCAATTCCAGTTACCAAGACAAAACACAGCCAGCTTTTTTCCACCACTGAAATAGTGATACCTATCTACTTACAAACAATGCTTTCAAACCGCTAAGTGGGCAAGAGCTAGGGACGAGAGATGGGAGCTCACCCTGTTCCGCAGAGCTGGACTCGAACAACCGGAGTGCTGGCAATTGCTCAGCACATCCAACTGTGCCACCATGTTCCCTACAATATATAAATCAATGTAATAGTAATAGGACATAAGAAAGTTTAAATAGTTGTCACTGATGATGGATTTGATACAGGCTTTATTAGAAATTTAAAGTTGGTACTTTAAAAACTTCAGTTCAAGATCTTGGAAAAATAAAGACATGATTATCGTTCTCATTAATATATAGCCACAATGTCCTCCAGTTATCTATGTTACAAAATCAAACTATACTATTTTATCAGGGTGTTATTAAAAAGGGGAAAGAAGGGATGGTTGTAGAGACAAACATAGCAACTTTCTCTTTTAATAATGTGTGCTTTAGCATACTTTCCAAGTATTATGTCCCTCTCACTAGACAAGAAAGAATAAGGCAACATCAAATTGTTGATGTTGCCTTACAGAACAAAAAAAAAATCTTAACAGATAATCTTTTCCATTGAAGCAGTTTTTGCAAAGCATTTCACAGCATCAAACACTTCCTAACCAACTCAATTTGATATGGATTTGATATGGATTTACTCCCCACAGCATTTGTTTGAAGTTTGTAAGATTCACCTCTCTACCCTTCACCCCCAAGCATCTCTGTTATATATTTCAAGGTAAATTAAGCTTTATTTCAATTCAAAGTCAAAACAGTTCTATAATTTTTTTAAAAGAATCGGTGTCCCAATTTGTCACAGACTATGCTTTATTTTAAGCACTCTGCCTCTTTCCTATATTCTAAATTTCCTGGGCACATACATACTCAGGATGCACTTCCACAATGAATTATCTGATGGTGACACACAGTTTTCTCTCTGGCCCAAGTATGTATCCTAAGATAGAGGATTTTTACCAGTTTCCACCAGCTTCTGGTATTAACACTGGTATGGTCAAGAATAAGAAATTATTGAGAGGAGACATCATAAAAGGCCATTAATACACCCAATCCTGTGCCCCATTTTCTCTCAAAGTCCCAAATGAGCGCCAGAAAAATTACACACAATGGATTTATCTCTCACTAGTATCAGTAAAAAAAAAAAAAAAGATTCATTCACAAAAAGAGACAAACAACTCAATTCATATATTCAAGTTTGACTTGACAAAAGTAAAGAGTTATAGAACTAGCAGTTTTACTGATATAAATTTATGAATTGATTAAATTTATATGTGTCTATCTCCCGTGTATCCTTAAAATCATGATAGTTTCAAGAAATAGCCTATTATATTATCTTACAGTAGTAGGAATTAACAAAAATCTTCTGGTGTCTCATAAATTAATGAAACTATCACTGTATTAGTTTTCATGGATTATTGCTATTATTCTTGATGTTAGGTGTTAGATATTAGATGTTTGGTGGACTATTGCCTTCAGATGGGTTTATGTAGACTAGCCATTTCCAAGGGAGGGATGAAAAAATTATAAAAGGAGACGTCAGAACAATAAAACAAAAATAGTGAGAACTACTTATCAATTGTGGTCATTCACACAGAAATTATTCAGTCTAGCATGGATATCTGTGCACGAATGAGCTGATTAGCACATAGAATACAATAAGAAACTAAATTGGACTTTAATCCTTGAGAAACTATATTAATTCACAAAGAATTATTAGGATTATTCAGTGATTCATGAAAGCTGATAATACACTTGTTGGAATTTAAGGTGCCATAGGATTCTTTATTGTTGAAAACGTGAACAGATTTTCCAACAATCTTCTCCCTACTCTCAGAACATGAGTTCAAACAACAGCCTGCTAAGCAACATCTGATGTCCTTGTTGACCACAAGTTAAACATAAGCCAGCAATATGAAACGGCTGCTTAAAAGGTAAATGCTGTCATTTGGAAGTGGTTTGCCACTGCTTTCTTCCTAAGGCAAGACTGACCCAAAGTCACTCAGCTGGCTTCATGCCTAAGGCAGGACCAGAAGCGACAATCTTCTAGTTTCTAGCTTTGGTGTCTTAACTATTACATCAGACTGGCTCTTCCACTGTACTGTATTCACTTGGATTAGTTCTATGTACCATACCAAGAGCAAAAATGACACTGACAAATTGTAGCAACTTCAGAGGAAATTTTTTACTCCTCTTTTTTGACATTTCGTAGATGCACCTCCTTTTTCTTCACCCCCAAGAATCTCTGTTATGTCCTTAAAGGTAAATTAAGCTTCATTTCAGTTCAAAGTCAAAACGGTTCTATGGTTTTAAAAAAGCACGTGTTCCAATAATATACTTTATTTTAAGCACAACATGTCTCTTCTAGGTTCTAATTTCCCCTTGCACATACATGTGAAGATTCTTCAATCTAGCAGAAGCTTCCTCCAATTAAAAAACCGTTTTCCTGAATTTGGACACTTTACTAATACTTCGTTTTAAACTTCACTGTTTCCCAATTAGAATTGACTACCAAAGGCCTTCCAACCTGGTAATTCAAATTTGTGCATAGAAAGAAGGGATGGATGAATTCTTTGCATTTCTCCAGGAGAAGAAAAGACCCAAGAACACAAATTAAAGTCCAGTGTTTACAGATTAAGTGTTGGAAGGGACCTTGTAGGTCATCTAGTCCAACCCCCCACCCAAGCAGGAGATCCAATACCATTTCTGACAAATGGCAGTCCAATCTCTTCTTGAGATTGAAAGTCTCAAGTGATGAAGCTCCCACAACTTCCGAAGGCAAGCTGTTCCATTGGTTTATTGTTCTCACTGTCAGAAAATTTCTCCTTATTTCTAGGTTGAATCTCTCCTTGTTCAGTTTCCATCTATTATTCCTTGTCTGGCCTTCAGGTGCCTTGGAAAATGGAAAGAACTCCCTTGTAAAGTCTTCAGTGCTACACACCAATAAAACAATCATCGCAGGACATTCAACCCCAAACTCTGGCTGCTTTAAGAGCCACATCTCCCACCTCTGAAAGTATGTCTAAAGCTTTTTTTTTCTTTTTGCTTTCATCAAACTAAATCAAAACTGAAGGAGAAAAATGGAGAGTATTTTCTCTGCTCAGCACATTTCCCAACCTTTAAAAAAAGATTATTCAATTCTAAATAAAGGGAGCAGTGACAAGAATGCCCCAGCCTTTTCCCCTTTTTTTAAACAGTGAGAGATCTCATAAGTTAAATTCCACCCACAGGATCTCAATCAAGTTTTTTCCCCCTCTGGGTTAAAAGCATTTGTTCCATTCTCATGAGATAGGCAAGCTCTGTCGGAAGTCTCAGTAACTGAGCTCTTTTGCAAATAGTATGGGCGAGCCACACCATTTATTTTCCCTTTAGCTTGCCTAGAGTTGTTTACTAGCATATATTTCTGCATTACTGGATCCAACTGCAATTTGAAAGACATAAGGAAGAAGAATGGTGTTTTTTCCCCTTCACCTTCCTGGCTATTCTCAGTAAGAGCCACACAGCACTTTTGCACTTATCTAATTTTCTAATCCTTATGCTTTCTTACAGCCCAACCACTGGGGGAATTAATAGCCACATTCTTCAGGCTAATAGGATCATTTTAAGCTTTTCCCCCTCTCAAAACTTAAACGTGACAGAGATAAAAATGCATATGGATTCTGATCTGTAAATGCCTGTAAGATAATGTGTGTCCTGACTGCCAATGCAAGGGGAAAGACCTGAGAAGTACTTCCTTATCCTGTTAATATTGGGAAATGCTGCATTTTTCATTGACGCTGAGTACTATTGATTCATGCAGAACAGCCTTTGGAACTTCACTTGCAAGTCATTGATTCATGGAACAACTTCTAACTTCAGCTGACCTCTGTATTTCACAGGATGCAGCTAAATAAGCCTTTTGCTACCTCTGCCCGATCCCTGAAAGCCAGGGGATCATTTATATTTGGAGGAGAGGGTTCCAAGTTTGCCGATTGGATCAAACTGTTCCTTTTTTTTTCAGATTGAATGGCTGAATTACAACACCCACCCAATCAGCTCAGGGGTGGGTTCTAAATTTTTTTACTACCGGTTCTGTGGGCATGGCTTATTTTGTGGGTGTGGTTTGATGGTCATGTGACAATTCTTTAGGATTTAGCAGAGGTACTGGTCTACCAGGCTTTTAAATGCTTGCAGAGCTGTACCGGTCTACCCATTTGTTCTTAGAGCATTCCGGTCTACTCATTTGTTTTTGGAGGCACCAGTCTACCCATTTGTTTTTGAAGGCACCGGTCTACTCATTTGTTTTTGGAGGCACCAGTCTACTCATCTGTTTTTGGAGGCACCGGTCTACTCATTTGTTTTTGGAGGCACCAGTCTACCCATTTGTTTTTCCAGCACTCTGGTCTACCACCACACTGCTTTTTAACACTGATCAGCTGTAGGGAGGCCCTTTGAAGCCCCATGGTTTAAACAGTTTTTTTCCTTCTAGCCGATCAGCTGGGACTCGGGAGGCAGCAATAGATTGGAAGTAGGGCCAAATAAAGGGTAAGAATAACGTAGGGGGCGGGGAGGACCCAGCTCCCGAACAAAGAGAACCAGTTCGGTGATGTCATATTATCACCACTACTGGCTCGGCCGAACTGGGCCGAACCGGGAGGAACCCACCACTGAATCAGCTCAGTTGCATTCATACAAATGCAACAAAGATGATTAGGGGGCTGGAGGCTAAAACATATAAAGAATATTTGCTGGAACTGGGTAAGTCTAGTCTGATGAAAAGAAGGACTAGGGGAGACATGATAGCAGTGTTCTGATATCTCAGGGGCTGCCACAAAGAAGAGGGAGTCAGGCCATTCTCCAAATCACCTGAAGGCAGGACAAGAAGCAATGAGTGGAAACTAATCAAGGAGAGAAGCAACCTAGAACTAAGGAGAACTTTCCTGACAGAACAATTAATCAGTGGAACAACTTGCCTCCAGAAGTTGTAAATGCTCCAACACTGGAAGTTTTTAAGAAGAGATTGGGTAACCATTTGTCTGAAGTGGTGTAGGGTTTCCTGACTAAGCAGGGGGTTGGACTAGAAGACCTCCAAGATCCCTTCCAACTCTGTTGTTATGTTCTACTCTACTCTACTCTACTCTACTCTACTCTACTCTACTCTACTCTACTCTACTCTACTCTACTCTACTCTACTCTACATACTGTTTGGCTAATTTACCTTGTATTTGTTTTATTGTTTGGGGTGTGTGGATTTTCTGCATGTGATTTACTGTGGGAGGAAAAATCTCAGGTGGATAAATTGTGAATTCCTTGGGTGGATGACTTGAAAGGTGGAGAAAAGCAACCTAGAACTAAGGCAAAATTTCCTGACAGTGAGAACAATAAACCAGAGGAACATCTTGCCTTCAGAAGTTGTGGATGCTCCATCACTGGAGGTTTTTAAGAAGAGATTGGACAGCCATTTGTCTGAAATGGTATTGGGTCTCCTGCTTGAGCAGGGGGTTGGACTAAAAGGCCTCCAATGTACCTTCCAACTATGTTATTCTGTTACTCTGAATTTAGTAAATACCTTAATTGTGTTTTCTGAACATAAAAAGCACAGCAGTCCCTATGACTTGAGATTCAGTTAAAGCGATCTCCTATATGTGATTTTGGCATCGATCCAAGATGAACACCAGGCCAACATGCTTTCCCAGTAGGGAACCCTTCAGTAGTTGAACCCATTAACTTCCAGTCAAGTTGTAGTATAAAAATAAATGCAGTAAAGAAGCTTTTCAGTATTAACACTGGAACTAAAGGAATACATTTTCCAATTGATAACATCTCTTCCTCAACTTCCTGCCTTGCTGAAATCAAAGTATAATAAATTGATAAAGATGATTCACAATTTCCCATGATATCCAAATTCATCCAAATTCACTGAGAAACTAAACACAGGGAGGCAACCATGAGGATGAGGTGTGAGGCAGTGTCTGGGTGTCAATTTTGTGCCTTCTTTCCCATTGAGCAAACTCAGGGAATAACAATAATAATTATATTATTATTATTATTATTATAATTTATTTTGTATACCGCCCTTCTCCCGAAGGACTCAGGGCAGTGAACAGCCAGCAGATAAAATACAGAAAATACAAAAATTAAAACAATATTAAAAAACCAATTAAATTAATTTGGCCCACAGTTAAAATACCCCCATATTACAAACCCATAATTTAGCAATTTAAAATTAAAGCAACTTAAAAACTATGGTCAGGTCAGCCCTGCTTGATGAAACAAAAATGTCTTTAAGGCATGGCGGAAAGTGTGCAGATCCGGGATCCACCGTATCTCCGGGGGCAACTCGTTCCAGAGGGTCGGTGCCCCCACAGAGAAGGCTCTCCCCCTGGGGGCTGCCAACTGACATTGTTTGGCCGATGGAACCCTGAGGAGTCCCTCTCTGTGGGAGCGTACTGGTCGGTGGGAGGCTACTGGCGGCAGAAGGCGGTCTCGTAAATACCCAGGCCCTAAGCCATGGAGCGCTCTAAAGGTGGTAACCAATACCTTGAAGTGCACCCGGAAGACCACTGGGAGTCAGTGCAGCTCGTGCAGGAGAGGAGTTACATGGGAGCGCCGAGTCGCCCCCATCACCACCCGCGCAGCCGCATTCTGGACCAGTTGGAGCCTCCGGGTGTTCCTCAAGGGAAGCCCCATGTAGAGAGCATTACAGTAGTCCAAGCGGGACATTACGAGGGCATAAGTGACCGTGCATAAGGCATCCCAATCCAGAAAAGGACGCAACTGGTGGATCAGGCGAACCTGATAAAAAGCCCCCCCTGGCCACAGCTGTCATATGTTCTTCCAAAGACAGCCATGTATCCAGGAGGACACCCAACTTGCGAGCCCTCTCTGTGGGGGCCAACGACTTGCACGCAAAAGTCAGCGATGGTACCAACTGACTATATCGGAAGCCACAGCCACTCGGTCTTGGACGGGTTGATCCTGAGCCTGTTTCTCCCCATCCAGATCTGCACGGCCTCCAGGCACCAGGACATCACATCAAGGGCATCGTTGGGGTGGTCCGGGGTGGAGATGTACAGCTGAGTATCATCAGCATACAGATGAAACTTCACCCTGAAACCACGGATGATCTCATCCAGCGGCTTCACATAAATGTTGAACAGAAGGGGCAAGAGAACCGACCCTTGTGGCACCCCACACACAAGGTGCCTCGAGGTCGATCTCTGCCCCCCTGTCAACACGAACTGCGACCGGTCCGAGAGGAAGGAGGAGAACCACCGCAACGCAGTGCCCCCTATCCCCAACCCCTCCAGTCAGCCCAGCATGATACCATGGTCAATGGTATCAAAAGCCGCTGAGAGATCTAATAGGACTAGGACAGAGGAACAACTCCTGTCCCGAGCCCTCCAGAGATCATTCACCAATGTGATCAATGCCGTTTCCATGCTGTGCCCAGGCCTGAAACCCGACTGGAATGGATCTAGATAAACCGTTTCCTCCAGGAACCGGGGAAACTGTCGCGCCACCACACTCTCAACAACCTTCGCCACAAAGCGAAGGTTGGAGACAGGACAATAATTTGCTAATACAGCCGGGTCCAGGGAAGGCTTCTTAAGGAGGGGCCTCACCACCACCTCCTTCAAGGTGGCAGGGAAGTTACCCTCACTCAAAGAAGCATTGATAATCCCCTGAAGCCAGCCTCGTATAACCTCCCGGGAGGCCAGTACCAACCAGGAGGGACACGGGTCCAGTAAACATGTGGCCGCGCTAAGCCTGCCCAGAATCCTGTCCACGTCCTCAGGAGCCACAGGGTCAAACTCCTCCCAAATGACATTCTCAAGGCCTGCCTCCGTCACCCTGCCTGAAACTATCCAGTCAGAGTCCAATCCTTCCCAAATCTGAGCGATTTTGTCATACAGATATTGCACAAAGTCCTCAGCTCTTCCGTGTAAGGGATCATCCCTCGCTCCCTTATGGAGTAGGGAGCGGGTCACCCTAAACAGGGTGGCCGGGCGATTATCTGATGACGCGATAAGAGTGGAGAAATATTCAGATTTCGCCGTTTTTATCGCCACTAGGTAGGTCTTAATATGAGACCTCATCAGTGTCTAGTCAGATTCGGATCGGCTGGCCCTCCAACTGCTCTCTAGGCGTCTTTTCCGGCGCTTCATTTCCCTGAGCTCCTCGGAGAACCAGGGAGCCACACGGGATCGGCACCGGGTCAGAGGCTGCAAAGGCATGACGCGATCCAAGGCTCTGGTGGCCGCCCTATCCCAGGCGGCCACCAGGTCCTCAGTCGAATCGTGAGCCAGAACCTCAGGAAATGGCCCAAGCTCCCTCTGGAATCCATCCGGATCCATCAGGTGCCTGGGGCGGAACCACCTAACCAGTTCTGCCTCCCTGCGGCGGGGGGCAGCAGTACAGAAATCCAGTCGGAGGAGCAAATGATCAGACCATGACAAGGGTTCGATGACTACATCCCCTATATCTAGATCATTCAGCCACTGACCTGAGACAAAAATCAGGTCCAGAGTGTGTCCTCCTGTGTGCGTCGGGCCATGAACTACCTGGGTCAGATCCATAGCCGTCATGGAAGCCATGAACTCCTGAGCCGCTTCCGACGTCACGCCAACAGACGGCAGGTTAAAATCCCCCATGACCATAAGTCTGGGGGTATCCAATAATAATATTTGGCTTGGGGAAAAAACTGAATGTTATAAGGTACAACACAGAATATTTCTAAGCCTGCATTTTTTTTCCCTGACAGTAAAGGGATGAAAACAGTAACTGCATAGCTAGGCCTGTTTATATGCATATACACCAGGGGTGGGTTTCTACCAGTTCGCCCCGGTTCAGGAGAACTGGTAGCAGTGTCAGCAGGAGGCTCCACTCACCCACCCAGACATCATCAAAAATGCTCTGCGCATGCGCAGAAGCTCCATGCACTTGCAAAGCATGCGGGTGCACCTGCACGTACCCATAGTGAACCAGTAGCGCCGGGATTTGAATCCCATCTCTGATATACACAGTGGTGGGCTGTTGCCAGTTTGGACTGGTTCTAGCAAACCAGTAGTTTCGACCATCAGCTGGCCCTGCCCATCCACCCCGCCCTATCCTATCCTATATTTCCTTCTTTCTGGCTCAGCTGATTCACGTGGCACAGCTGATTTCCATGCCTCTGCTGTTCTACTAAACGGGGCTATCTTAGAAGGTAAGCAGCTAAGCTTCAAATTACTATATTTTGAATGCTGCGTGCAAATACGTTAGGCGCATGCATGCACCAAGTGTGCACTCACATAATCGGTTGTTAAACCGGTTGCAGCCCACCACTGCATATATATCTACCATATTATTCCCTTTCAGGGTAAGCAGTGTTTCGCAAAACCCCTCCACACACAAAAGTAAAAAGTAATAAGCAAAAGAACCTGGATGCCAAAGTGAGAGATTGAAGGAGCTGAGAAGACGGGTTGAAGAGAACAGGTGGTGTTTTCTTCTGTCCTTCCTACTGAAGGACATAACCCAAAAACAGGGAGACAAATACTGAAAGTGAACAACTGACTATGCAGATGGTTCCAATGAGAACATTTTGGATTCTTTAATAATGGAACGCATATCTTGAATGAGGAACTCCTGACAAAAGACAGGCTAATCTCATAAAAACTGAGAAGAACATGTTTGAAAGGCACCTTTGGAAAATGTTGTGACCGAGGCCCAAATAGTGACTACCAAACACAATTCAGTCCTGAACAAACTTATTTTATTAAAACAGCTGAGAATTAATTCATTCTCAGCTTAGTCCAAAACAAATTCTTCATAACCAGTCTCTCGGCCTTATTACCAATCTTTGATGTCTTTGGCAACCTGACAAAGGCTTTTCTTGGCAAAAGCCCCACAAAGTTCAAGAGACGCTGACAAGAAGCACTGGAATCAAGATTGTTTTTCTACAAAGAACCCAACGGCTCATTGCTGCTCTTTTAAGCCTTATGGGAGTGGCCAATCATCTTCTGGCCTTACTCCCGAGTTATCCTTTTTTGCTTCAGCTGCTCTTGCCTTCTAGCAGCTCTTCGCATGTATGCACTAGGAACAGGCTCTTCCTGTTCCTTTGCCTCTCTGCTGTCCGCCTCTGGAGGCTCCAGAGTCCGTGCATCGCTCCCAGATGGCCCTGGCCCCATTTCTGTCCCTTGTCCAGGCCTTCCCCTGACTCCAGGACTGGCCCATTGTACTCCCCAGCCTCCTCACTGTCTGACTCCGCTGCCAGGTCCACAGGCTGCTGGCGGACCACAACAGAAAAAACAGATCCAGAGGTGATTTAAACTGATTCTTGTTAGGGAGAAAAAAGACTGATGAAAATAATGTGTTATCAAATTCTATTTGGAGATGGAACTGGGAGGGCCATGCAAGATGTGGAAGCAACCAAAAGGGAAGATGTAAATAAAGGAAGGAAGAACTAATAGAATATAGAACATAGAAATATCAGAGTTGGAAGGACCTTGGAGGTCTTCTAATTCAACCCTCTATTCAAGCAAAAGATTCTATACCATTTCAGACAGATGGCTCTCCAGTCTCTTCTTAAAAGCCCCGAGTGATGGAGCACCCACAATTTCTGAAGTCAAATTGGCCCAAAGATTCCGTAACTGAAGAACTCTCATGAAAGTGATGGAGAAAAAGTGTTCACAATCGTTTCAGAAGTCCAGAGAAGAAACAAAAGAGTTTCAGGGAGAAGCAAGAGGGTTTCAGTTGCTGTTCATCTAACTGTGATTGCTGTTCAGGAATGGAACACCTCTGTCAAGAAGTAGTAGACTGACCTTCACTGAAGGAGTTTAAAGAGGGGCTGGATGTCCAATCTGTTCAATCTGGCACTGGATGATGGGTTGAACTAGAAGATCTCTAAGGGAACTTTCAAGCCTATTATATAATTCTGGGATTTGAGCATTCATTTCAGTTCCACGCCTCAACATAATATCATTTCTATAATTATATATCGAAAATAGCTCTTCCAACATTCCTTCACTTCAATTTGATTCCAAATAATTTTATTTTTAATTCTATTCCCTTGAGTGGCTTAGTAGTGAAGACACTAACTTCCCACTGAAAAGGTTGAGAGTTCAATCCTAGGTAGTGGCAGATGTTTCTTAGGGCGCAAAGAAAAAATGTCTGCTGTGAACTCCTTGTAGGCATCAGGAAGGGCATCTGGCCAGTAAACACTCAGTTCCATCTACTCACCGCAACTTTACCCCAAATTAAGGGTCATAAAAAGGGGGGGGTTCAATTCCCTCTGCTGGAGTTTCCTTGTTTAGCCCTCTTTGCTAACTTCCCAAACAATGTTTTTCTTCAATCCAAATCACTCCGTATTTTCTGTTTCATTTAATCTTAGTTGTTCTACTTGCAACTCTTTCTATACACATTATTAAAATCTCATCATTTTTGCAGTCATCTTTCTCTTATATGCATTTTCTCCCCTCAGGCTGCATGACAAGCGCTAAAATAGAAACTCAGAGCACCTTTTTCCAAAAAGCAAGTGAAAACTTGGGCTATGAGGAGACTGTCACCTGGGAGATTTGGGACATTATGGGAAAAAAGTGAGTTAAGGAGGCCTGTGTCCACCTTTTTCCAGTCAGTTTAATTCCGTCCATACTGACTGCCAGATGCATTTTGCTGTTCCAAACCAGCCATGTGACCAACAAAGCCATATGGCTTCAGTGTAGTGTGAGAATGGGTAACATTTCTCTCTCATGTTACTATCAGGGACAACACCTGTTTTCCTTTGTTTCAAACAGCTGCCTTACACAGAAATCCGGCACGAGGAAGCTGAAATGGGAAAGCACTGGGCCTATTGAAATTCTGCCTCGTGCTTTGCAAAAGGGACAAAGGTTCTATTAGCAGACATGGAGGGCAATCCTTTCCAGATAAGACTTTCTTTTGCTGGCAAATCTATTTAGAATGGCATCTAGGTTTGTCCAACAGAATAGCAGGAGAAGCAGGAGCTGAGGCAGGGTGCAATTGATACAATAAAAAGAATAGAAACGTGCAGTGCCGACTCTGTTCTGATTCTAAATCCCACCAAAATGGAATGGTATTGAATTAGAATCAGAATTACTGGGATGATTCAGCAGCATACTTTAAAATAGTACATCTATTCCCAAACTCATCATGTACTTTTTTTTGGGGGGGGGAGGAATAGATTTTAATCATCAAGACATTTTAACTGTAGCTCATGGAAATATTGCAGTGTTATTTGACAAGACTTCTAACGAAATGCATCCCTTCTAAAAGGGTCCATCTGTTCAGTATTTGAAAAAAATCAGGAACTGCAATGATCTTGGACTTAGAAATAAGCCAAATTATTCATTTATTGAAAATAACACAGCAAAGAGGATTTGGTTTCCTTTGCTCTTGGAAAAAATATTAACATATCTACTGTTTATTCCAATGAATGTTTACTGAAATGTTCTTCCCACAGGGACTTATTCCCAGGGAGATTTACACAATTAGGAGAGATCTGGGTTGTCACTCAATATATCTGGAAGACACCCAACTGGGAAACACTGATATAGATAGACACAGCTTATGAAAGAGAGAAGTAAATCAGCACCATGTTTTAATTCTGAGCCCAAAACTAGATTTTGTTCCTCCCAGAACAATCAATCTCTGGACATTCAGGAATTGCTAAATATATCTGGTCCCACTTTGCTTGGAATTTATCAGATGCTCTGCCCCACCTCACATTCCACATGTATATGAATGCATAAATGTGCATATATGTATCTGTGTGTATCTACATCTTTAGTTATACAGTACATCATACCCACAAAATAGGATATTAGCATAAATCCCACAAAGTGCCATGCCAGCTTTCAATCTCAATATTGTTTCCAAGAATGCTTATGGTCCTCAAATAACTTACTGGAAAATAAAAATAAAAATAGTAGCTGTCTGTAACCTACCGCTTCCTTTGAAAGCGTGACCACTGACCAGGAAAAAAGACAAACATAAGCACAGATCGCACCCTATGGCAAGTGGAACTAAAGGAAGTAGCAGATGGTATTCTAGCATTGTAATGATTTTTAACTGGCTATGCTCCTTAGGGTGGCCATATGGTCATGGGCAAACCTCCGACCAAGCAGCCATTTTGAAAAAATGTCCACAGGACGTTGTCCGTGTTGCAAATGTTTGAAGATCCCTATTATTCCATGGGAGGACTGGAGCAGTTGGAACATACTTCATAGTGAAAGAAAGAAGACAGAGAGCTATGCTCAGCATGAAAAAAGTGCTATAATTATATCCATTGAGGGGGTAAAGATATGCGGGGGGGAGGGAGAGATCAGCTCTAATTTAGCCCAATTCACAATTAAGCACCAGAATGGAAGAACTTAACTGTTTTACTTTGTTAGTCATCTGCCTTCTAAGTTTTCTCCATCCCATTTATTAAGAAATTTACACATGTAAATGTGTAACAATGGAAGCTTCACTCTTCAAGAGCTAGATAAATAAATAAATAAATAAAACATAATTTTCTTTTAATTTGGTATTTTCCAAAGACTATTAAACTTTTTCACGTATATGCTTAGATAGCATGTAATTAATTGTGGGATCTCAAAGTAACTGTACAAATATTATACAGTCCTCGTGAACCCTGTGTTCAATTTTATTTAGAACATAATTTCTTCTCTCTTTAAGATGGTGTGTCAAAAGCCACACTTTCTGAAAACATTAATTGAAGGAAAGGTTGCAACATTTTTTAACGCGAGCATAAATTCAAGCCTGCAAAAATATTTGGAAAATATTTTCAAAATATTGGAAAAGCTACAGAGACGGGTTTCCTTTTGCAATAGCAGAGGGCTGCTGAACTGATTAACGGTTGGGTTTGAAGCCTGCAGTCAAATCGTCACCCCCAGCTTTGTTGAATTGCTCTAGACTAGGGAGCAGATGCGGGTGGGAAATGTAGAAAAAGCAGGCAGATCAGGGAATGAGACTCATGGGATGAAATGCTGGAGAGAAATAATAATAACACCAGGAAGCAGATGCTGCCCATTTTAATATTATTCCAGCATGGCCAGATTTAAATCTGTATCAATAGAATGAGCATCCTCAGAGCTGACAATGCAGCCAAACTCACTCTGATCATGCATCACCATTTTGTCACTGACTAACTTTCACTTGTGGAGTTTAGAACTTAGCAGCCTTCGTTAATTACTTGTTGTGCTTTCTATTAGTTACCTGCCTGCAGACAACAGAAGTCATGCTCATGTGCCTCTGAGAGATCTCAGAAGTTAGATGAGCATCCATTTAAAAGACTTCCTCAGGATACAGGAGAATCAAGACGTGACTTTGACCATTCTCACAAACTCTGCATGAAAAATTCTTCTCACGTCTCACAAATACTATGACGGAATCCTTTACATGAATACAGGAGAGGAGCTGAATTTTTTTCATATAAGATTCATGATCTAATACAAAGAGAAGGGCATCCTTCCCATATTTTTTTATTTTAGAGCAGAGGTCTTCAATAGGGAATCATTCAAAAGCATAACTTCCACTGATAAATTCCTCGTCATTAATGCTTTTTAGTTATGCCATGCCTTCAAATTAGAGTCCCGAAGGTGCTTTTTCAGAAGGCAACTGGATTTCCTTGTTTTTTGTTTTGAAGACATTTCACTTCTCATCCAAGAAACTTCCTTAGCTCTGATAGGATAGTGGGGAATGGAAGGATATGAAAGAGCTGGAGAAGAGCCTGTCAGAGCTGAAAGAGCCTGTCAGAGCTGAAGAAACTTCTTGGTGAGAAGTGAAACATCTTCAAAAGAAAAAACAAGAAAGTCCAGTTGCCTCCTGAAAAAGCACCTTTGGGACAACCATGACCTGGATGACTGAGAATCTCTACAGACTTTCAAATTAGAGTGTTAGCCATTTTGAGTATGAAAAAAGCAGGTTATATTTGTATCAATATAAATTCATTTCATACTAGCCATAGGTCAGATTTACATCTGCTGATAATATTTTAATTCTGATTCTTCAGAGGTTTCAATATTTCCTAAGCATTGCCTTAACAAGAAATATGTGTAGGAATTCAGCTTTTCTTCTTGCAAAACCCTCTTTTAGTTTTTCCACATTTTCATGGCATTAGCTAAGATTTTTTTTTTTTTTTGGCAGAGGAAATCAAATAGCAGTAGCACTTAGACTTATATATTATTTTGTAGTGCTTTATAGCACTCTCTAAGTGGTTATAGAGTCAACATACAGTATTGCCCCCAACAATCTGGGTCCCCATTTTACTGACCTCGGAAGGAAGGCTGAGTCAACCTTGAGCCAGTCAGGATTGAACTCCTGTCTGTGGGCAAAGTTAGCCTGAAATACTGCATTCTAACCATTGCACCACCACAGCACATACAAATATTCATACAAATATAAAGTTACAAAGTCAGGGACACCCAGCTTTGCAATAAACCTTGTGATACAGATCGTGGAGTAATCATTAAATTGAATACCAACAAGTGGTGGGATATGGCTGCAAAAAAGACAAAAGTAATTTTGGATTGCTTCAGCAGAACTACAGGACAGTAGTTTCCAAATCTAAAAAATAATAGATTTACTGTATTCTGCTTTAATACATAACAACATCCTCAATATTGAATCAAAGGCATTTGCAAAGCTTCTCCCAATTCTTCTGATCAATTGTTGGAATCAACCAAAATTAATGACACCAAGCAGTCCTTGTTTAGCAACTGACTTGTTTAGTAACTGTTCACAGTTATGAAAGTCTTGGAAAAGTAACTTAAATCAAAATCTAGCAGTTTTGATCCTTGCAGGTCTGTAAAGAAAGGAAAGCTGAAATAAGATGATAAGCACAGTTGCAGATTCACTAGATGATCGCTTTGCTTAATAACTAAGTTGCCAGCCTTAAATGTGATCACTAAAGGAAGACTACTTCTAAAAAGTTACATAGTGTGATAAATTGTAGTAAACTGTGGAACACCTGATGGGAAAATCACAAAAGAGTTGCCCTTTTCTGAAAATGTGGATGCTTTGGACAGGGATTTATTTATGTAAAGACTTTTGTCTAATGGGGCAAATTTTTATCCTCCTGCATCTCAACAGGAATAGATCCAAGGAAAGAAGGAAGGCAGTTTTTGTAGATCATGGGAAGGAATTGTTTCACCCTACCCTGCCCTGGCCAGATCCTGTTTGGAGTTCTTTATCAAGCCTCCCAATTCAGAAGAGGGCTATTATTTGTTTGTTTGTTTGTTTGTCAAGCATATATAAGATTACAGGTAAAAGTATAAACATAATTTGAATACATGAAAAGCGTAAGTAAAAAGGAATATTAGGACAGGGATGGTAGGCATGCTGGTGCACTTATGCATGCCCCTTACAGACCTCTTAGGAATGGGGTGAGGTCAACAGTAGACAGTACAAAGTTAAAGTGTTGGGGGCTTGGGAAAGAAACTACAGAGTCAGGTAGTGCATTCCAGGCATTGACCACTCTGTTATTGAAGTCATATTTTCTGCAATCAAGTTTGGAGTGGTTTACCTTGAGTTTGTATCTATTATTTGCTCATGTATTGTGTGGTTGAAGCTGAAGTAGTCATTGACAGGAAGAACATTGTGGCAGATAATTTTATGTACTATGCTTAGGTCAGACTGAAGCCGGCATAGTTCTAAGTTGTCTAAGTCCAAAATTTGGAGTCTGGTGGCATAAGGTATTTTATTGCTGTTAGAGGAATGGAGGACTCTTCTCGTAAAATATCTCTGGACTCTCTCGATTGTATTTATGTCCGATATGCAGTGCAGATTCCAGACAGATGAGCTGTATTCAAGAATTGGTCTAGCAAATGTTTTGTATGCTCTAGTTAGTAGTATATAATCATATTAGTGAAGAGTTAGGATAAAGGACCTGGGTATCCTTAGTCTGTTGAAAAGATGACAGGAAGGGGCTATGACAGCAGTCTTCAATTATGTGAATGGCTGTCACACAGAAGATTGAGTGGACTTATTCTTTTTTGTCCAGAGAGTAGGACCAGCACTATTTGGTTAAACCTACAAAAGATTCAGGAGTAACTTCTTTATTGTATGAGCTCTCATCCAATAAATTGACTGCCACATGAAGTGGTGAGTTCTTCTTCACAGAAATCTTATAGATAGAGGCTAGACCATCATGAAATGGTCTAATGCAGTGTGGATTGCATGAGAACTTGATGATGTTGTGTGAGACATTAACAGCAAAAAGAAAAGAAAAGAAAAGAAAAGAAAAGAAAAGAAAAGAAAAGAAAAGAAAAGAAAAGAAAAGAAAAGAAAAGAAAAGAAAGAAAAACATTCAAATACAGTCATTTTTTTTCCCTTATCATTAGAGCTTTGCCTCTTGATCAGGAGTTCCAAGATTTATTTTTATGTTTAACTGAAAAAGGTTGAAAATCCCTGCTCTAATGGATTCTGCTGTGAGCAGAGGTTGACTCAAATGACCTGTAAGGTACTGTCCAACTCTATAATTCTATTATTCTAAGGCATTGGTAACTGGGTCAGTGGTATACATTTTTCTCAAAAGCTGCATATCTCTAACCATATACTGCCTAAATCTAAAATAACAACTGAGTAATGAGTAATAGCTGGAGCTAAATGAAGCTGAAACAGTATTTCAAAATAAAACACATCTTTTGCAGACTTGTACTGCAATATAATCTCTTATATTACCTTTTTTTAAATGCTTGGTTAATCCTACCAATAATAAAGTGTTTGTTTCCAAGATTCAGCCAAGTTTGTTTTGGTTTCAGCACTGACCATTTTTAGGTTACTTCCTGATCAAGGAATATCCTCTTCCCTAAGACAGACATGCCATCTATTGAGTTGAAAAAACAGTGGTATTTAAATATAGGAAATTCACAAATGCTCTTTGCTGTAATAATAATGTCCTCTGATTTTTCCCAATCAATTCATTTTCTAATGAGCTTTCTCTCAATTTACTTTCTTGTGCTTTTCCAACCGAATGTAAAATTGCAAATCAATAGCACATTTACTTGCCAGGGAGATATGCATAACAGTTCTACATTTGAAGCACTTATCATTCCATCTTCTTGACCATTTAAAAAAATAACATGGGAATATCAATATTAATTCTACAGTCAGTTTATACTTTCATATCAGCATCTTTGATGGGGTGGATAGTAAAATAAAATATCCCAATAATAAGAGAGAGTTAATTGAAGCCCATGTGATCTTATTTCATGTATATAAGTCTCTACCATTTCTAAATATGCAGTTTAATAAGAAGAAAGGTCTTGCCATTTTGAAATCAGCTTTTGTCTGTTTATAAAATAGTATTTGAATAAAATGAAAAAATCTGGAACTCATAGAGCAGCATTGGTTAAATGATGGTCTTCTCTCTCTTTTTTTCTTTCTTAGATACACAAAATGGCAGACAGCTTCAGGGAAGCATCATTACTATTCATCTTGACTCCTAGGCCCTCCACCTGCCATTTTATATCCGCCTGTGATGCTAACAGCAGCACTCCATCCCACATATTTCAATATATTTTTGCTTGCCAGGGGAATGGAGTGTGAGTGTACTAATATTTTTTTAGGGATGTTGGTCCTTTTTAGAATAAATAATGTACTTTTTTAAAAAGTACATTATTTTTAAAAAAATTAAAAATTAAAAATTTTATTCCAAAGTATTGAAGAAAATTCAAAGAGTAAACAAAGCCCCACATTTTACAAATATACATACTGTAAAATCCTGTAAGTATATTGTGCCTATTTCAAGCTAATTGAATAATCTGTTTATCAAACTATGGGATAACATCCACAAACATAGGCAAAGCATCTTGATAATTGCCCATAAAACCCAGAACATTATCTCAATATAATAATAATTTACATTCAACTGAGTAGTGTATGTAGTCCAAATATTTATTGCCTTGCCTAACAACACAGGACAAGTCGGCTATAATCAGGCACAATATCTAAATACCATTCAAAAGAGACAATCAAAAAGCCAAAAAGAAAACAAAAGGACCAAAACTCACCACCCAAAAGAGCAGAGATTAAAACCAAGATTAACATTAGACCAACAATCAAGAAACAAACAACACCTGAAATAGCCCTGGGGATATGCTGCAATAGGCAGCAAAGGTACAGTTTTCCTTGCAGTCTGTAGTTCCCTTTGTTACCCCTGTTGCAATATTTTCAGGATCAGACTCAATAATATTAGTGAGAGTTAAAGGTTTAAATATACTTCCTTTTATTTACAATAGGCATTCTATATTCACTGAATATTCACAGATAGAAGCAAGGAAAAGGGTGTAGGTGGCTCCTTATATATACAATGGGTGGAGCTATAAGTGGGAGTGGTGAATTATGAATACATTAAGAAGTGAAGAATAAGTTAACCCCTGATACCCCATTCATATACTATTTACACATTAGAGAATAAGGCATTTACATCTGACAAATCCCCCTCTAAATGCCGATTCGTTATACAACACCAATTACATTCAGATTCAGGACAATACAAGACATACAATTTAGATGTTAAATATTTGTGTTGCTTAGAAGGTAAAGGCTTTGTCAATATGTCAGCTAATTGTTCTGAAGTATCACAATGCACTGCTTTAATAAATCCATCCTGAGATAATTGCCTCACATGTTTAAATTTTATATCTATATGCCTGGACCTTTGTCCAATGGCATCAGATCTAGATATTTCAATGGCCGCTTTATTGTCTTCATGCATGACAAAAGGCAAAGCAGGTTTTTTCCAAACATCTGAAATTAAATCATTAAACCATACAAGGTTATTTGCAGCTTTGGATAAACAAACATATTCCGCTTCTGTCGTTGAAGTGGCTACTAGTTCTTGTTTTCCAGTATACCAGTAAACTGGACAGTCATTTAAGAGAAAAATATAACCAGATGTACTTTTTCTGCATGATGTGTCTCCAGCCCAGTCCGCATCTGCATAACATGCAAGCTTTGGTTCTTTATTATCACTAGGTTCTAATACTAAGCAAAAATCTAGTGTACTTTTCAGATATCTTAAAATTCTTTTAACAGCTTCCCAGTGATACATTGTTGGTTTGCTGACGTGTCTGGATAATAAATTGAGTGGTAAGGCGATATCTGGTCTAGTCCAATTAGATATATAAAGAAGTGAACCTATGATTGATCTATAAAACGTGTTATCCTTGAATTCAGGGGAAGATTCATCAGTATTTCTAAGAAAATCAGTTTGCATAGGAGTATCACAGGGTTTGGCATTGTTTAAATTGCATTTATTTAAAAGTTCTATAATCTTATCTCTCTGAGTAAGTTTGAATCCCCTTCTAGTCTTATTAATTTGAACACCAAGATATTTGTTCACTTTACCTAGAGATTTCAACGAGAAATGTTCATTTAACTTATTTACAAAAGTTTCTCTTCTCTCTTTGTGTTTTCCTATATACAAAATGTCATCTACATAAATCAACACAAATTCAATGTAATCATCACCCTTTTTGACAAAGAAACAGTTATCAGCAGTGGTAGCGTTGAAATCCATGGTCTTAAGTACTTTTACGAAACAATCATACCATCTTTTACCAGATTGTTTTAATCCGTATAAACTCTTGTTCAACAGCCAAATTTCATTTTTGTTGGTGTATTGACTGTGAGGTGCTCTTACGTATATTTCCTTATCTAGTTTTGCGTGTAGATACGCAGTCTGTATGTCATATTGAAATACATCAAGATTGAGTGCTGATGCTACCACTAGAGCTGTTTTGACACTCTCTGTTCTTACAGTGGGGGAATACGTGTCAGTATAGTCCTCCGGATATTTCTGTGCATAACCTTGTGCAACTAATCTAGCTTTATATAGAGTATTGCCTCCTTCTAAGTTCTTAATTTTATATATCCACCTGGTACCAATAATTGTTTTATCTTTAGGTGCAATTGCAGGTGTAAATACATTTAATCCTTGTAAACTTTCCATCTCTTTTTTCATAGCTAATTCCCATTTTTCTTTTTCTTCACGAGGGAGTTTTAACAGTTCCTCATAAGTATTAGGTGTTATTGGCTCACCATCCATATGCATTATGTAATCTCTGTATTTATTTGGCATTTGATTTCTGTTGTTTCTAATGACTCTTTCAGGTTTGCTATTGTTATCATGCAAATATCTTGCTTCTTTTTTTGTTAGTGTGTCTGTCTTTATTTTGTGTTGGCTATTTGTCCAAGTTTTGGTTTTGCTTTTATGTTTGTTGATATTCTGTTTTTCTATGGTCCCTTTCTCATGAGATTTTGTATCTTTACATTTATTTGGAAATATTTCATTAAGATGTAATTTAGACCAGTTGGCCTGTTCATGGAACACAGCTGTTCTGGAAACTATAAATTTGTTATTATTATCAATGAATCTGTACCCTTTGGTGCCAGTTTCATATCCCATAAATCTGAGTCTTCTGGATACGTTTTCTCCCTTTCTTCTCAACTGCTTAGGTATGTGTACGTCTGCAGTGACTCCAAATATGTGCATGTGTGCTAATTTTGGTTTCCTATTATACATTACTTCATATGGTGTCTTATTTACAATACTGGACCAGGTTCTATTTTGTGTGTAATTTGAATAATGTAAGGCTTCTGACCAAAATTGTTTGCTTAAGCCAGCATCCTCCAATGTGCATCTAATCATGGTTTGTAATGTGGAATTCTTTCTCTCTGCAATCCCGTTCTGAAACGCAGAAAATGGACTAGACGTGTAATGTAGCATTCCTCTATCCTTTAACCATTGGGAGAATTCTTTAGACATGAATTCACATCCCCTATCTGTCATAATTTGTTTTATTTTGATATTGTGTTGTGTTTCTATGCGTTTGTAAAATTCCTTAAATTTTTGAAAGGTTTCATCTTTGTGTTTTAATGTATAAACAAACCCATAACGGCTATAATCGTCTACTATTGTCAGGAAGTAACGTTTTCTATAGGTGATTGATGGAGTTAATGGGCCAACTAAGTCCATGTGTACTAAGTCAAAAATTTTGTTAGTTGATCTAGTAGATTTTCTTGGCCTGGGACTAGTTTTTAGTTTTGTAGATTTACATACTGAGCATTCCAAATAGTTTTCACAATTTTTTATTTTGACACCTTCTGCGTGTTCAGTCATTTTTTGTACTACAGGAAAACTGGCATGTCCTAACTTCCTATGTAAGATGTGAGCACACTCATCATGAATTGGTTTACCTATTTTTGGTTTTTTTTCATTGTGTGCATCTGCGTGATCATGAGATATTTTACATTCATCATTGTCACTGTTGCTAATATTTTCATCATCTGCTTCAATACAATCTTCCATATTTGAATCAATGTTATGCAACCATTTTTCCTTTGTTATCAGATAAGGTAGGCCTCCTTTAATCATCACAGTGCCTATATTTATTTTATTCTTCTCCAAAGTTGCTTTTCCCTTTGAGAAAACTATATTAATGTCAGAATCTCTACTTAGTTTTATGGCACTTAGTATGTTATGAGGTATTTCAGGTATTAACAATACCCCCTCTATTTTTCCTAGACCAGGCAAGGTTACATTTCCTCTGCCTAATACTTGAACCTTTTCTTGGTTAGCTACCTTTATTACAAATTTATCTTCTGTAAATGAAGACAATATATTTTTGTTATTAGTGGTGTGATTAGTTGCTTCAGAATCAATAAGCCAATTATTGTTCTCATTTTGCTGTATTTTAGTGTTGTCTTGTTTATTTAATCCATTCAGTGAACCAGATTTTCTATCCTTTGAATTATCTCTGCCCCCTCTATTCTCTTTGTAATTTGGTGGGCTTCTATATCTATGTCTATCTATGGAAGACTGTCTATAATTGTATTTGTTCCTATATTCTGACCTATGTCTTTCCTTTGAAATTTTGGGACAATCTCTTCTATTGTGTTCCCTGGATCCACAATTGTGACATTTAAATGTTTCATTATATTTTTCTTGGAAAGCTACTTTCCTATAAGGTTTGTGTTCTGTGTGATTGCTAGAACGATTTCTTCTTGAATTGTCTTCTGCTATCAATTTATTGGATAGACTTTCTATGGATAAATATCCTAGATTGATAGTGTCTAAATGTGACATAAAACTGTCCCATGATGAATCAAGTGAGTTGATAATAACACTTTTCATTGTTTGGTCTGAAATCACCTCCCCCCTCAAATGCAGCTCAGCTCTTATTTTGTTTAAAGATATTAAATGCTCACTTATGGAAACCCCTGGTTTCACTCTAGATGAAAAGAAATCCTTAGACATTCTTGTGGTGGTAGCCACACTATCGCTGTGAAACAAATTAAACATGCATTGAATAATTTCTGAAACAGTCAGATTAGGTTTGATGCTATGATACATTGCAGGAGACACACTAGATATTATTAAGAAAAATGCTCTATGGTGTAAACAATCTATTTTTAAAGTCCAAGGTCTTTTTGGGGGACTAGTGATAAAAAATAGTAAATTTTCCTTCATAAAGACAACCTGGAGCTGTTGATACCATTCTTGCAAATTAATGCCATCAACCCTTAGTTTTGGGAAGTCACTGGGTAAATTTCCGACATTATTTTGTCCATTACTTACGACCTGAGGTAGTCCGTGGTCTCGCAAGTGTAGAAAATTGCAAAACGGCATGAGGATGCTCGCAACGAGTCTGCGTGGTTCTCTCGCCAGTTCATGTCTTCCCGGACCGTCTGCGTAGTTTCGCGCATGCGCGTTGTCCATTTCTTCTTTGGAGTCGTCGTGGAAGGTTCTCTCCATTGCGGCTCGCTCGCTCTGCTCTGCTTCAGACGAGTCGGTCTCTGGTTCGACCTTGGGAGTTCTGACGACGGCGGCTGCTCTTCTTTTTCTTTTGGGGGCGTTGGCACTTGCTTCAGTCTGTGGTGTAGGGAGGAATCGACAAGGCTCTCTGGGTTCGGGCGTCGTCGCTTTCGAAGTCAGGATGGGAGCGGGCAGGTCTTGAGGTATCGGCTTGCTCGCTCGCTTCTTCGGTGGCTCTTTGGTAATTTTTAGTTTTGGCCCAAATGCAGCAAAAAGTGTTTTCATTGCTGATTTTATTTGGGATTTTGTTGAGTCATCTTCACTTTCTGATTCTGATTCTTCTGAGGAGTTCGAATCTTCTTTTTCATTTTCGTTGTCTGGTAACGTTTTTCGCGCCAGAAATTTTGAATTGAGCATTTTGATTGGCTCTGCTTCGCTCACCTTGGAGGCCTGTTGAAACCAAGATGGCTGCCATTCAAAATTTCGCGCGGGATCACTGTTTTTCCTCTTCGTAATGACTTTCTCTGCAGTCATATCACTCACTATTTTTGGGTCTTTAGACTTCTCATTAGTGATGTTTTTCTCTCTCGCTGCTCCGCTGTTCTTCAGCATTTCTTGGAGGTTCGCAATGAGGCTTTCATCATTCTTCTGGCTTTTTAATAGTTTTAATATCTCTGACCTGAGTTCGTTATTCTCTATTTCGATTTCCTCCTGGTCATCATTTTCGTCTATTATTTCTTCGTCTTCAGTGGTGTATTCTTCGGATTCTCTCGAAATTGCGTTTGTGGATTCGTTGATTATTTTTTGTTCTGTTTCCATTTCTTTGCTGTATGCCCTGGTGTTGGGCCTATCTTTCTTAGACATTTTTAAGTTTTTATTGAGTCAATTAACCATCCTCTGCTACCAGCTTGTTGCAATATTTTCAGGATCAGACTCAATAATATTAGTGAGAGTTAAAGGTTTAAATATACTTCCTTTTATTTACAATAGGCATTCTATATTCACTGAATATTCACAGATAGAAGCAAGGAAAAGGGTGTAGGTGGCTCCTTATATATACAATGGGTGGAGCTATAAGTGGGAGTGGTGAATTATGAATACATTAAGAAGTGAAGAATAAGTTAACCCCTGATACCCCATTCATATACTATTTACACATTAGAGAATAAGGCATTTACATCTGACAACCCCTCCCCACAATAAAATGGCAGGCAATTCTATGGGGAGGAGGGGGAGGGGGAGGGGGAGGGGGAGAGGGAGGTTGCAAGCCTATATTATATGTGGAAAGAAGAATTACCCAATAGGTTCCGGGTTATCTAATTGTATATAAATTGCTTTTATCAACTTATTGCTGATATGAACTATGAGCCATGGTGGCACAGTGGTTAGAGTGCAGTACTGCAGGCTACTTTTGCTGACTGCCGGCTGCCTGCAATTTGGCAGTTCAAATCTCAGCAGGCTCAAGGTTGACTCAGCCTTCCATCCTTCCAAGGTGGGTAAAATGAGGACCCAGATTGTTGGGGGAAATATGCTGACTCTGTAAACCGCTTAGAGAGGGCTGTAGAGCACTGTGAAGTAGTATATAAGTCTAATTGCTATTGCTATTGCAACGTGTGTGTTTTGGTTTGTTGAGGATTTTGTAGGTACACTTTTGTTTTTAAGTTGCTTCATATCATGGAGGCTTTTTTTCTTTTCCTGATTTTTTAAAAAATATTATTACCCCAAAATTATATGCTTTGAAAAGTGCTGACATCAGCTGTAAAAAGGTTGTCCATCTCTGAGCTTGATGAACACCTGAGCTTCATGAAAATAAATGTGAGGGCTACGCAAATACTTTGAAACAGGTGGTTTGCAATGTGTGGAAACGTTTGCAGATCTGTTTTGAAACTGTAAATCTGCTGCATCGTTTTTCCAGGCTCACATGATCATTTCAGTAACTGTTCCGAGCTGTCTCTGCATACATCACGAATCATCCATATGTGCCTGAGAAAAAAGGCACATCTGCTTTATTGACTCAAGAGAGTGTTTTGTATGTCTTCCCGCAAAGCTATAAGAGTTAATTTTCAAAACTGTTAATTTGTAAAAACTGTATTTTGCTTTTCTGATGAGCTTTCCGTATGAAGTCAATCTTTCATTAATGATCTTACAACCTTAGACATGCAGTGCCGAAGTAAACTGATCTAGAGAGCTTTTAGCTATTATGTATCAGACAAATAAAGACAATTTCACAGAACAAGATTTGCCTGAATTTATTTCAAAAGAAACAGTGAAGCTGAACCACTTCTTGATTCCTAGACTCTGATCCAATTAAGTTGAAAGGAAGAGCTCATTAACATTAATTGGATGTGCTGAACCATTGCAGAATAGATTTATTTCCTATGTTAGATATTGAAAAGAAGCTCCTGTGCCTTTTGGAATTACAGTACAACTGAAGTTTCACAGAAATACAATAAAACGTTTATATCAGTCATAAAGATTATATGCTGCAGTGGTGCTGGAATAAGTGAGTGCTACATCCCCTGTCAGCTCTCACCAATTTTTAGCTGTGCCAGCAAAGGAAATAGTGAACTATAGGACAAGTAGTGCCAGAGGAGGTAAGCATCAAATGCTCCAACCAGTGCTGCCAGAGAAGCTGTGGTGGTAAGAAGCTGCAAAGAACACAGCATCAGTGCTTCACTTTGCTGTTAGATGCAAGAGCACCCTATTGCATTAGAAGTGGGTTTGAGATTGTACTTCACTTGAAACTTCATTGAAGTGAAGCATCCCTTCAGAGATATCTACTGTTACGTACTAGATGAACTAGATTAGATAGCTTTATTGATTAGCCTATAGGCCATATCAAAGCACAAAGTTCAAACACATATCACCAATCCTATACAAATAATTTAAAATAAGAGTAGGGTAAAGTACAATAGTTATAAGATAAGATACAATATAATTTAATACATAAATATGTAAAATAGAATAAAATGCCATAAAATTATATTTCAGTGTCACTCTTACAATCTATCCCAATCAGTCCCATGTATGCAGATCTCAATCGAACCATTTCGCTCAAGTACTGTGCTGTCTTAAATATTATTTTCAGGTTCTGGCCACACATAAAGTAAGTTGTTTTGATATGGGGATCCCAATGGGTCATTTGTTTGGTATAAAGACCAAAGTACCTGTCTCTCACCCCCTTATACAAGCAATGATCAAATAGGATATGAGCCAGGTCTTCTACCTTTGCTGTTCCGCAAATGCAGAGACACTCATTGTAGGGTATAGAATGGCTACTGTTATGATAATTTGCAATCCTCAAATTGCAATATAGTATGGCTACCTTAGGAGCACAGAAAGTTGCCCATTTATATAACACTAACTGTGTTATATAATCAACTGTGTTATATAAATGGGCAACTAGTCAACAAGTATGGTAATGTTTTCTAGAAGCACTGAAAAGAGGTGAGTTGATCCAGACAACTGGGGTCAAAGCGATCAGAATTAGCCACCAAAAGATTCATGACTGCCCAGTGATTTCACTCAGTCACTCATATTATAAAGCAACAAAACTCGGTGAACTGTCTGATTTAGCTTACCTAGACCTGTCTAACTAAACAGACAATATAATTAGGGAAAAGCAATCTTTCCCATTACCAAATTCACTACAGAGACTTGGCTACCACCACCAGCCCAGCAATACTTACTAAACTACAGCAGTCAAGCCATACAGACTGATAAAGGATTAGTGATGTCATTACATCCTACCAGTTTGTTCCTGATGTAAAGACTAATGAGAAACCAAATGCTAGATGAAGAAAATGATCTAGCATTCCCACCAAATGGTGACCTTTAGTGTGATGCAGGATCAACAAAAACTAGAGATCTCACTAGATTAATGGCTGATGGGATTATTCTATGAACGGGGCATTAAATCAGAACATACATTTTCCTAGCCCAATATTATTCTAAATACTATCCTGAATTAGTATTCCAAAAGGATTTGTTACCCCTTGATATGGCAAATATTAAACTTCAGCTTCTGTGCATAGCTCTGCCATTCAGCTATGCTCAATATTTGGTGATAATTATTTATGCCAGATAAATCAAGTTGAAAACATTTGAGATATACTTTTGTTCTTTTAACATCAGAGGAAACACCTACATTTCATATTTCTTGGGTAGGTGGCTGTGAAAGAGAGAATGTGATATAAGATGTTTAAAGGTGTGGATGTTTATGTGAACATTATGTGTCATGCATTTGTTTATTGAAGGCATTATTAATTCAATAAAAATGTTCTTCCATTTATTTGCCCGGAGTATGAACAAATTCCATTAGCATGGAAGCTAATTCCATTTGTAGGCAGGTGACGAAGTTCAAGAAGTGAAACCACAGAGGCTGTTTCAAGATTTCTAAATGGAACTTCATTCCATGTGGGTATGAAGCAGAAGTATTTTTTAAGAATATATATATATAACTACAGCAAAATGGTTTAGAGTCTTTTAGTTAGTAATAAATATTTAAAGACTAACTGAAACTAAATAGCATTATAGTCACTTGAGAGAAGTCAGAGAACAATCTAGCCTTTTGAAACTGCTTAGTAAAGGAACATTGTGATGGTGCGTAGAAAGGCAAATCATATAACATCAAATAAGAGAGTTGGAAGGGAGGTCTTCTAGTCCAACATCCTGCTCGAGCAGGAGACCCTATACCATTTCAGACATCTAGTCCAGTCCAGTCCAGTCTCTTCTTAAAAGCCTCCAGTGATTGGAGCATTTACAACTTCTAAAGGCAAGCCATTCCACTGGTCAATTGTTCTCACCGTTAGGAAATTTCTCCTTAATGCTAGGTTGCTTCTCTCCTTGATTAGTTTCCATCCATTGTTTCTTGTCTTGCCTTCTGGTGCTTTGGAAAAGAGGTTGACACCCTCATCTTTGTAGGAGTCCCTCAAATATTGGAACACTGCTATAATGTCTCCCCTAGTCCTTCTTTTTACTAAACTAGACATAGGCTAAAGGCTCTAAGCAGAATGCTGTCATTAATAAATATCTGACATTTTCACAGAGGGAGAATATGTACATTACAACTTTTAATTGTATCTCAGTATTCGTTAGAAGCATTTTCTTTACTTGATGTTTAATTTATTTTTAACAAAAAAAAAAAGTCTGATTGACTGGTAGCTAAAAATCCTTAAAACAGTGAGCATGGATCCAGAAAAGGCGAATACCCCACAGCTGTTCTGAAGAATTATGTCAGAAGGTTATGGCTTCCTCAAGTCTAGAACTATTTCCATAAGACAAATTCAGATAAGAAATGAGGGGGACATTTTAGTGACTACTTACTCACTCTTATCGTCCACTGTTACATCTGAGATAAACTAGAATTGAGAGAGCAAGAAATCTAGTACATTTAGGTGGGAGAGAACTGAGCATTTGATGAGATATGTAATCCTTTTTTGATGAACACCCATTTTTATTAGGGTCAGTCTTACCATGATTCAGCCAAAATGTTCACCTCTTTTTCACTGGAAGAATGACACTATTATTGATTGTGTTTTCTGTTTCCCAGTACTCTGTTCTGCAAATCAGTGCACTGTGATTTTACACCTGTCCAAAAGAGCAACTGTGTAGCTCTCCTAATCTTCTAGAACTAAATCAAGTGGCAGTGTTCTTCACAGCCCTGATAAACCATAGGAAAAAACAGATGGCAAGTTAGTTCGCAAGGATTAGTTCATTTTGTGCAGTATAGCGAGAAAACATTCTGCTGACCAGAGTATCAGTTGAATTGTAACTTCACAATATATGAAGATAGTTACAACAAGGAACACCTTGGCTCAGCCGCAATATGATCTTGCAGATGCAATGTAATTAGGCAAAGACCTGTTATTTAAATCTTCACTGAATTATTTTGAATCTGGTCCTACGAGGAGTTCAGCAGACTTCACTTCTCTTCTAAGAGTCTTTTGCTCACCTTTCTTTTAACACAATAAACAATTTGACTACCCAAAAGCTGATCTGTTTACATTTGAATGTAAAATTTCAAATGTAGCTTTTGCTAGAAATTCACTAAAACATTTTCATTTAAGTTGATAACAGCTGCTAATGCTAAAATGTTTCTGGAAAACTGCAATACAATGATAAGTGAACTGAGTCTCTCTTTTTAAGGACTAAAACTGATGTGCATGTGATTTTCATAATTCCATCAGTTTTAGTCCTTAAAAAGAGAGATTTGGCTCACTTATCATTGTATTGCAGTTTCCAGTTTTTCTGTGAACTGCATTAAGACATAATGTGATCCATTCTGCTGTGGTTCAGTATATTATTTGAAACCAGACATTGTACTTTGTTGAATGAGCAAAGTGCAAGAATCCTTGCAACCTACTATTGCCTTTTCTCTGAAATAGTGCTGATTAATCTCTAATTGAATCTGTGAAATTCAATGCCAATAATTTCAGTGTTTTGAAATTCTGTCAATGGTAAGCATTTCTTGATTTTCTTAGAAATATACAAAGGAAATCTGAAGGTTTACATTCAACCGGTGTAATTATGTGCTTTGTGATAATCTATGAAGAATCCAGGGTAGGAAATGGCCTCACCGTAACAAAACCTATGTAAAAAACCTGACCTAATTTAAAAGAAACCCAATATACCCTCAAAGTGCTATATAAAGTGGAACATTCCTTACCCCATTTTATGGTGGTGCTAATAGCAACCAATACATTTCTTCCCTCCTCGTTCATATTTTATGGTTATTTAATAGTCTGTGGGAATGATCTTGGGATGTAGGAGGAAGAACTACAGTCTAGGTCAGTGGTCACCAACTGGTGGCCCGTGGAGAAAATTTTGGTGGTCCACAGAAAAACTATTTGCATTTTTTATATTGCACTAAATCAGTGGTCCGCAAACTATGGCTCCTGGGCCGGATATGTGAAATGAATGTTTGTCTTGCTGCAGAGAGTCTCCCCCTTCAGGTCTTTTTGTGTAGGGCAGAGGGGGGCAGAAATTTTGACTCAGGATCTGCTTCAGCTTCCTGGTGTGGGGCTTTGGGCAAAGGCTGGAGGGAAGTGCCACTGGTGGCAAAGAGCCAGAGGGCCTTGTTCCAGTGGAACTGCCTCATGGCCTGGAACTGGCTAACCATCTCAGCCCACTGAGCCTCCAGGTGCCGGTACCTGGCCTTGCACTCCCGCAGATCTTCCCTCTGCTTGGAAAGCCTACCCTCGTAGTCCTCAGTGAGGTGCTTCTGCTGAGCCTCCTCAACCTGATCCAATTTGAACTGAGCCAGCTGTTTTGCCAACTCTTTCTCATGGTGGAGCCCAGGGTGGCAGGCAAGGAATGGCTGGGAGGGGAGGGGCAAGTAGAGGCTGGTGAGGCACCCCTTGTCCTGAGTGACATTGAGTTGGCTATGCCCACCCAGTCACATGACCACCTAGCCATGCCCACCCAGCCGGTCACTAGGCAGATATTAGTGGTCCGTGGGATTTAAAATTATGAATTTAGTGGTCCTTGAGGTCCAAAAGGTTGGTGACCCCTAGTCTAGGCAACCATCATGCAAGGAGTATTTCGGCCCACTGAAGAAAAAGGAACATGAAAATGTCTTAGAAAGGATTCTCCCTAGTTTTCTGGAAAATAAAAGTAAAGGAGGGAGAATTAGTTTTAGAGTCACAAGATTCTGTACTTGTAACCTTGCAATAAGGGTTCTACCAAGGGTGTTACTACTTGCAGGTTTGAATTTCTTGTCCAAAATACCTCAAAGGGCTGACAGACCATCCGTAATGGCTGAACTACATATGCCGGCAATTCATTCTTACAGGCTAGGCCAATCAACATCAAGAAGAGGTTGATTTTTATTCAAAATTAGCAACACCACTACACATTAATTGAACCACTGCCTGTATTACTTCCCCACAATGTTCTGATGCTTCTTATAACATGTTACAAAATGCTTCTGTTGACATTGTGTTCTACGTTCAAAAATGAATGTAGACTTCTGAAGGAAGAAGGTGGTTCTTGGTAGAAGAGAAAGCCATAACTAGCGTAACAAGCTAAGACCATGATGAAGGTACATGATCCAATAGTACTCTGTACGAAGAGTACAAAACACAATAAGTATTAATTGTACCCTAATAACTCTGCTTGAGATTCAGCTTGAGATTGAGATTGACTATACAGTAGAACTCAATTTACAAACATTCATTTGGTGACCATTTGAAGTTATAACAGCACTGAAAAAAAGTGACTTACAACCAGTCCTTGCACTTACAACCATTGCAGCATCTTTAGGGTCACATGATCAAAATTTGGATGCTTCACAACCGGCATGTATTTACAATGGTTATAGCATTGACTGCCATTTGTGACAAGCAAAGTCAATGGGGAAAGCAGGACTCGTTTAATGACACATGATTCAACTGCAGTGATTCACTTAATAACTGTGGCAAAAAAGGTTGTAAAATCAGACATGATTCACATAACAGCCACCTTGCTTAGTAATGGAAATTCTGGTCCCAATTGTAGTCATAAGTTGGGGACTATCTATAATAACAGAATCTTAGAAATCTGATTCTGATCCTCCTCCTCCTCATAGTCTATTGAATTAGAGAGACATCTGCCTGATGCACTTCCAAATGTTACCTCTGGACTTAAAAATGTTTCAGCTCTTTTATCCACATAACCGTTCCTGTATATTTCCATCAATGTGGTCTTCCTTACTGTTTACACAACTCCACTTGGATGTCCGAGTTCAGCACTTTAACACAATTGCAATATGTGGTGGGGAAGGCACCAAGTAGAGGGAGTAGTGGGACATAGGCCCTACTGGCATATACCAATCCTGAGCCCCAAACACATAAGCACATCTATGAAGGCAACTCCTTGTATAGTCAGCCACAAAAGGACAGAATAATAATAATAGTCTGAAGTTTAAAAATCAAGAATTCATCTTCTTCGTGCCATGACAGCTTCATGGAATTTGAGATACTTAGATAAACATATTTAGGCTCGCCCATCAATCTTTCTAACCATTATCTTAAGTTCCAGATCCAGAGGGAATATGAGTGGCGAAAGTAATAGCAATAGCACTTAGACTTATATACCGCTTCACAGTGCTTTACAGCCCTCTCTAAACAATTTACAGAGTCAGCATATTGTCCCCAACAATCTGGATCCTCATTTTACCAACCTTGGAAGGATGGAAGGCTGAGTCAATGGTGAGAATCGAATTGCTGGCAGTCAGCAGAATTAGCCTGCAATACTTCATTCTAACCACTGCACCACCACAGCTCTTCCAAAGTCACTAATGGAGGCACAGCTGGCAAATCTGGCTCCACATCCACTCCAGTCATTGTTTGACTCCATGGTAACCCTTACTGAAAGGGAACAGATTTTCTTTTCCTATTTCTTTTAAAGCCTTTTCTATATGTAGTATAAGAAATATCTAATACAAAATTTAACAAAAGAACTGAGTAACAAAAAGAAGTGAGTTGCCTATAAAGAGATAATAATGGTGTAGGCAGGCAGACTGAGGAGAGGGATGAAACTTGGGAGAAGTGAGGTTAAGTTGTGTGGGAAAAAGGGCAAATGCAGAGAGAGAAGCAAGGAACGTATTCCAAACTGATTTTTCTTCAAAGAAGGAGAAAAATGTATGTAGCAGGAACATGTGGGGGTAAAAAAATATATACCTCATTTTCAAGAATCGAAGCAATTGGAGACATCTGAAATGGGTTCCTTTATTAAGCTAGCAAAGAAATACAGCAACTCAAGTGTCTTGCTTTTGGGTCCATCCAGATTTTATGTAGGTTGCATCACCTTCTAAGACATTACTCCAAGGAGTAATTCACTTACCTTCGCTACTGGTTCGCAAATGGGAGCACATGCGCCACCTCCATGCATGCACAGGACCTTCTGTGCATGCGGAGAGCATCAAAAACGGGATATGATGACGTTGAGGCGGGTGGGTGGACCACCACTGCATTACGCCGTGTTCCAGGAAATCTTATGAGAGTAGAAGATAATTAAATAATTGCTCTGCCGTCATCTAGAAAAGAATGCAAAGAGTGTCCTCAGTGGAAACAGGACACCTACTTGTTCAGAGAAGATAAATCACAACACCTGGGCCATAGCTTATCAAAGGTATAGAATCAAATAGATTAGCCTTTCATGTTACTATAACAGTGAGACTCTTCTGATTTTCTAAACATAGAAAAACTTGAATGAATTTAGAATGTTTGTCCTTGATAAAGAGTAATTCAGCATAACCAGCGGACACTCAACATGAATTTCAAAGCTTTCTTTTAGATACGGGGAGGGTGTAATATAGAATGTATGAATTACATACAAAGAATGTGGGTCTTGCTAGTGCCATGAAGATCACAGTTTGGCCTTGCTGACCTATGAGGTGAGAAGAATGCTGCACTTCAAAGCAAGCAATTTTTATCACAGCCTTCTCACATCAATGCTATACCCTCTAATTATACTACTACCACTAGCCATTTTTGTAGGATGTTTTTATTCTGCTCTTTCTTCAAATTCCTTCATATTTGTCTTGGTACATGTTTTTGCAAAAAATATTAAAGGTATAGAATTTTGGTATTTCAGGGCAGGCAACAAAGTATCAACAAATCTCACTGTTGTGATATATCTACAGTAGATATTGTAGGTATATAAGAGCCATGGTGGCGCAGTGGTTAGAATGTACTATTACAGGCTAATTCTGCTGACTGCCAGCAGTTCAATTCTCACCGGCTCAAGGTTGAATCAGCCTCACATCCTTCTGAGGTCGGTAAAATGAGGACCCAGATTGTTGGGGGCAATATGTTGATCCTGTAAACCGCTTAGAGAGAGCACTATGAAGCAGTATATAAGACTAATTGCTATTGCTATATTGTTAATGTATTTGCAGCTTGATTGTATTTATTCTGACATTACCTTCTTTTACCTACATTTATAAGATCACAATATTGGGAAATTCAACTGTTAACACTTGGTAAATATTTCAAGGGATTTTGATTCTATAAAAAACCACTTTCTATTTGAAAGGGTGAGAATTTAAAACAAAATTTTAAAAAATCTTGGTTTTGTTTATCAATGAACTGTGCAATGAACTTCGTCTGTTTCTAGTATCATCTGATCCGCCACCCTGGACTATCATTATTGAAGTACTTCTGGCCTCACCCATTACTCTGTAAAGACAGGTAGTGCTGGTGACAGACTTAGCAAAATAAAAAATAAAAAGTGAGGTCCTTTATCATTGTAATTTTTACAAAGTGTATAATAGTTATGTTTGAGTACCATTCTGAAAATACTACAATATCATCTACACAATTAAAGCAAATTTGTGTAGTTTCCTAGTAAAAACTACATGCTCAATTGTGCCTGTGAAGAATACTCACTATGAGGTAGTATCATTTATAAACTCAACATCTACAATTCTATTTTGCTTCTTTGTTCCTATTCAAATGTACTTATAGAAAGAAAATACACACATACACACACACCCCTAAGGGTGTTTTTGTGTTCCAGATATGACAATTATGAAGAAATTTAAAATCAGATTTATATTTTCCTCAAATTTAGGAGATTAGGGGAAGAAAAACAAGGAAGGAAGGAAGGAAGGAAGGAAGGAAGGAAGGAAGGAAGGAAGGAAGGAAGGAAGGAAGGAAAGATGTGCATAGCTTTAATTCTATTTAAAGCATCTTCAACCAGCATGTTTTCTTGTGATCAACATAAAATTTATACTCACAATCTTGCATTGTCCAGATGCAACTTCAGACACCGATTAATTAATTTCATCCTAAATAGCAAGAGTTTTATAACGCAGCCCTAGTTTTAACTCTACAATGATTTTGTAAAAATATGTAGCAAGCAGAAAAAGGAACAGGTGGCAATAGAGGCGTTTAAGAAAATAAAAGCAGATACCAAACTCGTCAAAACGTTTTCAGTATTCAGTAAAAAATAAAGATGAAAATTGTGCTATTAAGCAATTACTTTGTTCAGATACTGCTATCAGGTTTTCGGGCATTCAAAACTTTCTTCATTCAGACAGTTTTGTAGACTTGAGAATTATATGCAACTTTGAGCCAGTCACCCTCCATAAACCTTAAAAAAAAAAATGAAGGAAGCTCCCAGGCAATCTGATTTGAGCTCATGGAGGATAGGCAAGGTAGAATTCTAAGACCAAACTTGCCCAGGGATGATGAAGGCAATTCTCAGGGATTTTCCAGCTTCCAGGATGTGCCAAGCCAGGTGCCTCTATTGTTTGTGAAATTTCTGATTATAATAAAGACCAGGAATGTATTTGCTTTTCAATAAATAAATAAGTAGCTCAGAATAAAAGTAACTGAGCAATCTTTAAGACCAGATTTTTCTAAGAAATAAAACATCAGGAAATTGACATGCATTACAAATTTCCACATAAGCAGCCTTTATTTTAAGCTTATGGCTCCTCCCCCCCTGCTTCTCCAAGCTAGTTTTATTCATTGCTTGGTTTCTTTTCTCAACAAAACCTCGATCCTGTCCACTCTCAAAAATCCCTCTCTGTAGCCATCTGCAGCATTTACCTACTAAATTGCATTTAAAGGAACAGCACCCATTATCTAATGTTGCCAGAATCTTTTCGATCCTGCCAAGATTTTAATAATGGAGTAAAAAGGGGAGCATCACCACACAGAAAAGGGGAGTAGGTGAGGTGGGTAAGACCGGGATGCAGCTGTCCTGTTCCTTGAGACTGATAGGCATGTTTTAACAGTTTTATGTATTTAAATTCATTATTCCCTGTCTACTGTGATAGCAGCAATGATTAGGACCAAGCAATAAATGCCTAAATAAAATGGAGTTATTTTATGGAGACCATAAAATGGAGAGCTGGAGATAAGGCAAAAGAGGAAGTTGTCTTAGATCTTGTGTGCTTCACTGTTTCTTACACATGAATTGGGCTGGTACCTAAACAAGCAAATATTTCTGTTGTTGTGGCTGATTTGAGCATCAGCTATTAAAAAAATGGCCCAAGAGATTTTTTTTTTTTTAACTGAAGAAGGTTTGGTACATGATTTGTTATTTTATATAATTTAAGGACACCGTTAACCTTCTAATTAACAGAATGTGTCCTTGGAGAACCTTAAAAATTGTCAGTTATGACTACGATATACAAGATTAGTAAGCACAGGAAATGTAATTTGTAAATAGCCCTCTGCTCTACAATATATAATACCAAAAACGCATGTCATCGATTTACGACAATGAATAGAGATAATCTAGGAAGATCACACTTGCCTACTTTGTCTACTGGGTAAAATCAGAATTGAAGTTCCTGCAGAGAATGAATGTTGCTGCTTAGGAAAAAAACACACTTCTATGATGCATTTATATTCTGAATATAACCAGATTTCCCAAGCCACTAATAAAAATAGTGCTTAGCCACATGTTTGAAAAGCTTCAGAGGTGCACTTTTAAAACAAAGAATAACAATGCCCAAGCCCATGAGGCTTGAAGATTTTTTCCAGCTCCTGAACTGCACTGAGTAAGAGAAGACTTTTCTGTTTCAAAGCTGTATGAAACTCTTCACTAAAAAAGCAGAAATATTTCATTGAGAGAAGTGTACTACTTTTTCCTCATTGTTTGCTTGACTAAAACCTACAAAGCTGCTTTATATTATTTGCTGCTCAACAACTGTCTTCTTTGACTAGCAACAATTCTCCAGAGTGTTAAGCACAGCTCCTTTGATGCAGTACTATGTGAAATTCTTTTTTTTTTTTAAGTGGAACTCTGGACTGAATCTCATATATTCGCTATGAAAAAAATATTGGGTTCTATCACAGATCTCTTAGCCATTTAAGATAACATGAACTTCATAAGATGCTTTTGCTCTGAACATTATAATTCAGTTGTGATGATCACATGCTTTTCTCTTATATTTTTAGCCCTACTTTGTTGTTTTGCGGGTTCAGGAAATGTTAAGATCAGGAAACTACTGAGGATATCAAGGGGAAAAGTCTTCAATAGTTAGCTGAGGCTGCCACTGAAATAAAAAAAAGGCCAAAACTTTGTTGAATATTAAAAGCTGTCTATAAAAATTAAAGAGTACCCCTCTATTCCCCCCCCTTTTTTTTAACCAAGAGATGGAAGGAAGTTCCAGTGGTTAATTCTTTCTACTCCTGATTTTTTTTCTCCATCTTAATTTTAATTTGGAACATTTCATATTAATGGTTTGTGATTTTACACAAACTAATTTGTACAGATATATCAATTTTACATGTGGTAGAGCATATGCAAGTAGCAGCTATATGGACAGCTATCTTAAATGGTTTAATTTCAAAGCCAACTCTTGTTTCTACAATCTTGTTTCCAGATGTTTACATTTTGCCAATCCATTAGAAACCTTTGCCTCTAAGAAATTTTGTCTGTCATTTATTTTTAAAATTAAGCATTTTGCTTTTATTTATCTGTTTTATAATTGTAGCTTCTTTGCTGTATCAATCACATGCATCTGTGCACATAAATATCTCTGACATACATATTTCTGTGTTTTTCCTGATTAAACAGGCTGTGCCACAATACTCAGCAGAGTCTACATTCCGCTGTTATCTTGTGTTTTGAGCCAGCTGTGCAGAGTTCTGTATTCTGCTTTAAAATTGATTCTAAAGAAATTTTCTCCAAGCCCTGTTTTTCTCCATTCTGGAAAATTGATGGCAAAACAAGTGTAATGTTTAAGCTCTGGAGGTTTTCTTGTTGTTGTTGTTGTTTTATTAATCCTATGATTAAATCCCTACTGAATGACTTTGCCTCTACCTCACAAACAAAACCGGAACAATTCAAGAAAGTAGTCTCACTTCCCAGTCTGCCATGACTGAATTCCCAGTCAGCATGTAGGCTCCACATACTAAGAAAACATCAGACTAGGGAAGAATTCAGGGGTGTCAAACTGTTGGCCTGTGGGCCAGATGCATCACGTGGACTGGATACGTCACACACAGGTAGGATTGCCAGGTGTCCACTATTTGAGCGGACAGTCCACTTTTTTCACATTATGTTCACTATTTTTTTTCACAAAATAGTGGACATTTTTTTAATTGAAAAGTTTTATGATGAAATGGTATGTAATCTAAAGCTGTACAGTCTAAGAGAATAAGGATAAGAGAATTGCATTTTGTCTTTTTTTTCATAAGTTAGAATGAGACAAAGATCAAATGCTCATTGCAATAATCACATTTTACACAACAGCGCAAAAAATGCATTAAAGCAGTTATCTTTTGATATTGAAAATGTAGTGCTGAAGGTTTTTGCCGAATTTTCAAATTCTGCGAAGAAACGAGAAGAGTTGAAATCATTTTTTGAGTTTTGCGAGTCAGAATTCCATGAAGTTTTGCGCCATGTTCCAATACGTTGGTTAAGTTTGTTTAAAGCGGTCAAAAGACTTCTTTTAAACTGGGTACCTCTAAAATCGTATTTTATTTCTCTTGGATCTAATGAGTGCCATAAGGTTATCTGGAACCTTGTTTCAGATCAGGAAAATGAACTCGCAAAGGACGATGAACCAACAATTTCAGAATTGTATTTATATTTCATGCACTTCTTCATGTCAATAATGCAAGACACCCTACTGAAGCTGGAAAGCAAGAAAATTCTTGCATGTGATCTTCACATTATCATGTGTAAGCTGCATGATTCTTTGCAAAAAAAATACGATGAGCAGTTTTTTGGAATGAAAGTTTTATTTACCTTACGTAAAAAACATTTGCCTGAGAATGCCGTGCAAAAGCTCAAGAAAGAAGCCATCAACGTGTATCAAAGAGCCATTGCGTACCTAGAAAAGTGGTATAATTTCACCGATTCAGTATATGAGACGCTAAGTTGTTTCAATCTAATTGATCGCAATAATCCTCCAACTTTAGAAGAAATGATGAACATCTGGTTATTATCACCATGGCGAGAAGAACTTCCACCCAACACTCTCTTCGATGAAATTTCTGCCTTAGAAGAAGTTTATGTTCATCTGCAGGGCGATTCATCCCTTGATAAGCGGACGTACTTTTTCAAGAAAGAGCCAGCTCCGAGTTTACTAAAACTGTTCCAGTATTGTGCATCAATTCCGGTATCAAACGTTGAACGAATTTTCAGTGTCATGGGAAATTTGTGGACTGACGAACGTAACCGACTGCTTGTACCATCAGTTCGAAGTGAACTTTGTAATATTTCTCAACGTTGTACTGAAATTAAAGAATTATTCCTTAAACACAAAGAATTGATCAAAGCTGCACAGTCAAATAAAAAATACACACGACAGCAAAGTAAAATGTAATTTAATATTTTACATATTATTATAATATATTTGATGTTTTGAATTTTAAGTAAAATTTTGAAGTGATTAATATGTGTTAAAATGTTTGTAAGAAAATATATAATTTAATTGTAATTTTTTTTTAATTTTTTTACTACTTAAACACCCACCCACCCCTGCTTCCCTGCTATTTTTTGGAAGCAGACCTGGCAACCCTACACACAGGCCACACCCATCCCAGCTCCACGAATGGGAAAAACATTGTGAAATGTCATGTGACGGCAACATGACATTGCAAGTTTTGACACCCATGCTATAGATCAATCTAATGTGGAATACTGCTATAATACTGTTTCTTAAAAATGGACTTGGAGGACCAAGTGATGCTACAAAGCCACAGAATCAGATTCCTGAACAGTAATCAATTGAGCAAAAAAAGACAAACAAGATTTTCTTCCAACTAATTACATTTTCCTCTGATTTAACTTGCAATCACTTTTAATAGGGCAAAGAAACACCTCTTCTCTGGAAATGGTGCCTGATAAAGAGATGAAGCATTTGTCTTCTTATTCAGTCCTTCCTCAATTTCACAGTACTGAGCTGCTTATTTGGAAAACATAAAAAAATTTTTTTAAAAAAGCTGGACCAGTGCCTCCAGATGACTTACTGAACTTTCTGTGGGGTACAGAGTGATTGAAATTCTAGGAAGCTTCTGTTTAGGTTATTGAAAACCAAAAGCTGTCAGCTTCAACATTATGGATGAAGCCCACAAATGAGAGTTCAGCTCTTTCGCTATTACTGTTGTGCCAATTTACTTTTGAGTTTGTAATCCATAAATAAGCTGGATATTTACAGCTGAAAAAGTTCCATACAAGCCATTAGTGTTTACATATGTAAATATTTTAACGCATTGGTTTAAAAACTTTAATTGAGAGAAACAAGCTAAGGTTTGCTCATTTGTATATATTCATTCATTTCACCTGTGCTAATTGAAAGCTACTCATTATTTTGACAATGAAGGCAAACATTAAAATAGCAAATACATACTCCAGGAGGAAAATCAAATGAGATTAAAAAATCTATTTTGGTGTCTTTGTATGCAGAACTGCATGATGTTTTCTTTAGATTTGGTTTACTGCATTGTGACTTGTTCAATAAATCATGATGAAGCAATTTTAAATTTAACATGATGCAAAGAAGCAGGAGAATGAAAGCTTTGTTGTAATCAGAAATTAGGCTTATATAAGAAAATCTTATTCAGGTCAGACTACAAAAATCACTTCACAGTTGTATTACATAACACACTAGTGCTCCATCCCTATCAATTCTCTTGGTTGATAGACTAGTCCAATGTTTCTCAATCTGAGCAATCTGAAGATGTGTAGACTTGCTGCCTGGGGAATTCTGCCAGTTGAAGTTCAGGGTGTTCAGATTAAAAAACACTGGACTAGAGCAGGAGATGCTCTGGGATGATGTTACTCCAGTGTTCCACTAGTTAATAAAGCTAATGACTATTATGCTCCAAGAAGAGGCAAAATCAAGCCTATTTGTTAAAAAGTAGGTGTTGCCTGTAGCCTACAAAACCAATTGACCATGGCCAACTTTGAACCAGGCATAATCTCTCATCTCATTGCCTTTTGGAAAACATGATTATTACTAAGAAATCAAGCTGTATCCAATAAGATTTCTTATAGTTGTCCATTCGCTCATTTGCCATATTCATTATCATCATTCTAGCCCAAGGGTGTCAAACTCAATTTCATTGAGGACCACATCAGGGTTGTGTTTGACCACCGGGGACTGGGGTGGGTGTGGTCAGGATGGATGTGGCCAGCTCAACATCACTCATGTTGGAGGCACCTGTGGTGGCCCGAGTGCTCTGCTTGGGGCTCCCAAGCTCCGTTTTTGGCTGCCACGGCCTTCTGCAACCCTCTGTCAGCAAAAATGGGAGCTCGGGAGGGCCCTGTGTGGCCCTCTCAAGCTCCATTTTCACTGGTAGAAGCACTGCAGGCCAGTCCTTCGCTGCTTCCAGGGTGACCGCACAGACCAAATCTAAGTACCCCGTGGGCCGGATCCAGCCTCCAGGCCTTGAGTTTGACACCCCTATTCTAGCCATTGTCTCTCCACTACAGGATGAAGGCCACTTTCACCTGTTTCCAACCAATTTAGCATATTATCTTCAGAGAAAGCTATGAAACCAGAGAGTGTTGCTAGCATCTTGATTTAAAGCATGGGTGTCAAACTCACAGCGTCACTTTGCCATCACGTGACATTTCACGGATTTTTTTTCCCCTTCGTGGAGCTGGAGTGGTTTTGACCTGCATCTGACACATCCAGCCCACAGGCCACCAGTTTGACACTGTTATTTCAAGGAGTAGTGGAATTTTGTGGAGAGGATTTGAACCTGGTGATGGGCACATTTGGAATGAAAAATAATGGATTGGCTCCTACTCAGTACTGAATAGAAGCTACTGACTAGCTCACAATGAGGAATGACTGGCTAAAGATGCTTCACAGTCACAAGCATGCAGGCAATGTCACTTTGGGTACTTTTTCCTCCTGGAGGTGGAGAGGGGGAAATGCAATTTTGATTTAAAGATTTTCAGAAAAACGTATGGTGATGTATAATAAGATATATAGGTATAGAGATAGAGATAGAGATAGATAGAGCTAGAGATAGAGATAGAGATAGAGATAGAGATAGATAGATAGATAGATAGATAGATAGATAGATAGATAGATAGATAGATAGATATAGATATAGATATAGATATAGATATAGATATAGATATAGATGATATAGATATAGATATAGATATAGATATAGATATAGATATAGATATAAAAAGGCTGTATGTGTGTATGTTCTAGCATAACTCTGGAACGCCTTGAGCAATTTCAACCAAACTTGGTACACAGAAGACTTACCTTCTGGAAACAAATACTGGGGTGGTAAGACACCCCTGGTGTGTGTGTTTGTGTGTGTGTGTGTGTTCCAGCATCACTCTGGAACTCCTGGGCTGGTTAGGAGAGCGAGTGTGGCATCCTAGAGTGGCAATTGTTTGTGATGTCACTTCGTTCGCAGCTTCCTCTGGAAAAGGAGAGTGAGTGCAGCATCCTAAAGTGGCAGTTGTTTGTGATATCAGTTCCTTTGCAGCTTCCTCTGGAAAGCCAGCTGTGACGTTCACCCAGGGAAGCGCCTGATGTTCCCTTTTCTTGGCAGAAGGCCCCCCCTGGCCACTTTTCGCCACGCCCTCAAGACCCTTCTGTTTCAGCAAGCCGGACTGGCCTAGTACAAATTTTAAAATGGGTGTAGGTATGTTTTAATTCGCGGGCCAAATTTTTATATTCAATTTTAATTGGTTTTAAATTATATAAATCTATGTGTTTTAATATGGCTGTACACCGCCCTGAGACCTTTGGGAGAAGGGCGGTATAGAAATCTAATAAACTTGAAACTTGAAACTAATGGATTTGGGGCAAATTGCCAGGATCGTACATATGGCAGGAAAGAGGAGTGTGTCGGAGGGGAGGGATGATGGACATGGGAGTAGGGGGAAGAAAGGCCCCTCTCAATGGCTCCCAGTGAATTATAAATTCTAATTCAAATCAATCATTAACATCCTGAATTACTTTAAAAAGTAACAGTTTTCGGATACACAGCCTTAGAAATATAAAAACAACCCTGTGCAAGTATGTGAGTATCTGGATTTTACAACATAAATTAAAATAATTCTGTGAGTTCTCACACTTCCAAAGACAAAAATAATATGATTGCAGATCTAACCATCGTGGAGACAAAAGATAGGAGATAGAAAAGTGTTTGAATATTGAGACTCTATAAATAGAGCTTACTCTTAAATATTGCCAACACTGGAATGCTTTATTTATTTGATTTGATTTTTATAGCTGCCCATTTTGACAGGTAACTCTGGGTGGTGTACATCGTTATTATGGTTTACTCTACTAATGCCTTCAATATAAACTACGTATCAGCTTGCCTAATTAGCTCCAGTCCTGCTTACCTGCTGAAGACTTATGCAATCAAATGTAGAAGGGAACTGAATATTAGTTCACCAACCTATAGCACCACTCTTTTCACTTTTGCAAATTCTAGGCCAGCCTGGTAGATACTTACTTCTGGAAAAAATTTCTCAGCTCTAAGCTAGCAAAGTTAAATGTCCCATCACTGAAAAACAGTGATTATAGCAAATACAAAACCAGCTCCCCATCACTGCCAAAAAATGCTCCATTCCAGAACCTACTTCTTAAAGCTATTTTGTTTTAAGAGATTTTATATTTATCCTGGTTTTTTTTTTTTTTTTTAAACAAATTAAGTCCTTTAGGGGAAAGGAAGATTGCATCCTATTTTTTCCTGTTTACAGAAAACTTTGATTCTGCAAGAACATCCATGAATAAAAGGTGGCATTGAATTTCACTCATTTCTTCTTCCTTCGCAGCCCCCACTGAATCCTACATCTGGAGCACCACTTGAAGACCATCAGGATTGACAAAAACATTATCAGTCTTTGCAAATGGCAGCTTCACTTGCAACAGCTTACAATCTGCAAAAATACCATTAACAGCAACTTCTGCCTACCCCAGGTCCTTGGGATGGATTTGATAGTGGATAAAAATGCCAAATCAAGCCTAAACATCTGGCTGACTATGCAATCAACTATAATAATAGTAATTTATTCAACTTGTATGCTGCCTGGCTCCAATGACTCTGAGCAGCAGATGTATGCATATTTTAACACCTGTATTTTGCTTTAACAACAAATGACGTGGGGGGAAGCAAAAACTCAGTAAGTAACATCTTTTAAAATGTCTGAGAATGAAAGCAATACAGAGTGGGGGGGAACTACCATCTCAATCAGCTACAAATAGTAAATGAATGCATTGCATGAATAACTTCTGGGCATAATTAAAATTTAAGGGACAGAAGGAGAAAATTCATGGATATCATTAACTACCAGAACTTCCAGTATAGCACGTATATTATTAAGCCCCAAACTGAATCCTAAAAGCCATCTCCCCAGCTTTTTGATTGTGGAGCTTTATTTTGGTTTATTCAATGAGACCAACCCCCTTGTAAATGTGTGGAGAACCACTATCTGAGTTCCCAGCACCATCCCAGCTTGGCCTACAGCAACTTTGCTTTAAGGATGAAGAAGGAAAAAAGGCTCTTTATCCAAGCAGCAGCTTAGAAGACAGGTTGCCCTGGGCTTAGGTGAAAGCTACCAAGTGGTATCTAAAACTGTGGCTGAAAAATTAGTTCAAATAAAAACGAAAACAGCTGATAAAAAAAAGAACGGTGTTAGAGCTTTGTGGGCAAATGCATGGAAAATAAAGAGGTGATAAAATAAGATAGAATACATGTTGGAATCTGTTCAATATTTTTCATGATCTAGAAACAAAACCTAGGAAGAATGCCCAGGAAATATTTAAAAGAAAGAAGACAGTGTTCCAAACAAATAGCATGCAACATAAAAAGACCATTTGGGAAGCAAAAGGTCTGGCAAAAACAGTCTTTTGCTAGAAAAACAAAAGTGGCCCTATGAGGGAAAAATGAAGTGAACAAGTGAGCTTCCAACTGATAGAATATTTTTGATCCCTCCATGCCTTTATATTCTTTTATCTTTACCTGTTTCTTTCTCCCCGTTTTTTTTCACAAAAATCCTGTAGCAGTGAATGAGTGGTAAGGGAAAAGCAGAAGCCTATAAAAATGCTTTCCATTGTTCTGTTCGTATCTGATGGAAAGAAAAGCACCCAGAGGTGGTATACATTGGGAGAAGTGGAAAGAGAGAGAGAGAGAAAGAGACTACATCTTCCTTGCAAATGAAAGCCTGAGCGATTGCTGCAAACAAAACAATTTAATCTGAATTGCTGCCTTTCCCTGAGTTTCTTGAATAAGAAATGTAGAAATGATCATTTAAATGCACAGATGGGTGATACACCATTTTGAAAATTGGTGATTATAAGTAAGCCCATTAAATTTGGTATATGCATCAATCTATCTGAACTAAATCGATATGCAATGCCTTTTTTGAGCACTTAAGGAGCAGTGCTGCAAAAACGTTAGGTGCTATCAGAATAAAAATCACTTCTTGTACTGTATAATCAATTACCTGTAAATAAATAATATCCTTCTGCTACTATTCAAATAACTTGTAAGCGCAGAAAATAAACCATCGCTACCATTGTCGAGATGAGTAGGAAGTCATCTTATTTGCTCGATAGAATAACAAATCAGAGCAGAAATCAAATAAAGAAATAAGTAGCTTATGTATTGGGTTTGATGCATTCTTATCTGTTGTGAATAAACTCTGCTTTGGAACATGCTGATAAAAGCATGTGGGATTGCATTTTTAGAATGGAAGCCTAGATATGTTTGCTTAGACATTCATCGTAGTATTATCGCTGGGACTTATTCCCTAGTAAGCATGTTTAGGATTACATCTTTGCAGAATAACATGAAGCCCTACTTAGCAGTAAATCCAGCTGAATTCAATTGGTTTTGCTTTGAGGTGGGTGAGTCCTCAGGTTTCAGGGGTCCATGGGTGTTATTTTTCATATGACACTAAAAATGTGAAAAGTAATATGTTAGTAACTTACTAAAAAGCAGAGACATCACCCTGCCAACAAAAGTGTGTATAGTCAAGGCTATGGTTTTCCCAGTTGCAATGTATGGCTGTGAAAGTTAGACCATAAAGAAGGCGGAGTGACAAAGAATTGAGGCCTTTGAACTATGGTGCTGGAGAAGACTCCTGCGAGTCCCTTGGACTGCAAGGTGATCAAACCATCCAGTCCTAGAGGAAATCAACCCTGACTGCTCTTTAGAAGGCCAGATCCTGAAGATGAAACTCAAATACTTTGGCCACCTAATGAGAAGGAAAGACTCACTGGAGAAGAGCCTAATGCTGGGAAAGATTTAGGGCAAAAGAAGAAAGGGACGACAGAGAATGAGGTGGCTGGATGGAGTCACTGAAACAGTAGGCGTGAGATTAAATGGACTCCAGAGGATGGTAGAGGACAGGAAGGCCTGGAGGAAAGTTGTCCATGGGGTCGCGATGGGTCGGACATGACGTCGCAACTAACAACAACAATATGTTAGTTATCAGTGTAGTTTATATTGAAAGATGCCATAGGAAGAAAATTAATAAACTGCTAATAATTTATTCTTTACGTTAGATATTCAATTCGTATCGGATCACAGATCTAACTGTTCCTGGCCGCTAGCATATTGCCTGGAGTTTATGAACCTAGCAACCCAAACATCTGGAGTGTGATAGGTTGCTTATTGCTGGGCCACCAGCAGTTGCAATGTTTGGATAGTGTTTTGCTGCTTGTGCATTATATTGCAATCTATCTTTAAGTAGCTTTTACAGATTCCTTGTTGGGTCTGCTGGCTAATGATTTTAGTTGTGGTTTATCAGCTATCATCTATGTTATATGTGGTTTGATTACTCTTTAATATCCTCCTTTTATTTGAGAACAATATTTTTGTATATTGGTCTATAACAATAATGTCTGTTAGTAAATTTACATCTCACCTTCATTTTGGATAACCTAAGGTGGAGTATTTAATGCCTCCTTTTTCTCCACAACAGTAATCCTGTGAGATGGGTTGAGTTGAGAATGATTAATCCAAAGTTATCCAAGCAGCTTTCATTTCTGAGAGGACTACAACTTAACAGTGTCCTATTCCAGCACCTAATTTCTCTTCTATTTGAATATTTCATTTTTTTTTACATTAAACTGTATAACCATCAACAGCATAGAAATTCATGTATCTTCACATCATCTGCCTGAATTCTAGGAACCACTTCAATACATTCTTCCCTGTATTATTACTAAGTACACATACTACACACACATCTGAAAATGTTGAAAATAGAAATAGGGAAATAGTCCATGCAGCAAGTAAACTTTTGCCTGGTAAAAGCTCTTTCACGACATTCCAAAAAAAGGATAGCTGGATTTGTTCATGGTCAAATTACTACAGTTTATTGAGCTGCTAATTCTCTCCTTTGCCATTCTCTATTTTTTTAATTTCTTTAAACTATGGCTAGTTTTTAGTATCCTCAATACAAATTTTGAAGGCATGTTTGAGTTCCCCAAATCTGCATCACAATATTCACAGTAATGCAAAATCCAGTAAATAACTATGGGGAAAAAATGTACAGGTAGTCCTCAACTTAGGACCACAATTGAGCCCAAAATTTATGTTGCTAAGCAAGACAGTTGTTAAGTGAATTCTGCCCTATTTTTCAACCTTTCCTGCCACAGTTGTTAAGTGAATCAATGGAGTTGTTAAGTTAGTGACAAGGTTGTTAAGTGAATCTGGCTTCCCCATTGATTTTGCTTGTCAGAAGATTGCATGTAAAAAGTGATCCTATAACCCCAGGACACTGCAAACGTCATAAATATGAGCCAGTTGCCAACCATCCGAGTTTTGATCAAATGTGTCAGGGTTCCAAGTAACACCCCCAATGAAAGAAGACTCCAAGGCTATAAATTCCTCAAAGTTCCATTTTATTAGAGATGTCATATTGGCACATCTGGGAAAACTCGAATCTGAAAGCTTCCAGGTTTTCCCTACCCAAAAGAAAGTCCAAGTCCCTGCCCCAGCACCCACATGTCCAACACATGGTCCAATCAATGCACCGTGCCCACTGGAAATGCCTACAAGGCACAACGCTCCAGGTGCAGGGCAGGATGTCCTTGACTCTCAGAGAAAAGAATGTTATTATGGCTATATATCTCTCTAACTCCATACAATCTCCCCTCCCAGTTTCCCACAGCACTAAATGTGGCAACCCTGAAGGCTTCCAGGACTGACAATATGATCATGGGCAAGCTGCAATGGTCATAAGTGTGAATACAGGTCATAAATCTTTTTTTTAGTACTGTTGTACCTTTGAACGGTCACTGAATGAATGGTTGTTAAGTCAAAAACCACCTGTACTGCCTTAGTAGAACTAAGTAGGTAGTCTTGCTTGACAGTTTCTAATTCATCTGAGAAGTCTGGATCAAGAATTTCAACTCTAGTTTAGAGAGCTTCTCATTCTTCAACACCACTATTTTCAAACTGCAAATATAGTAGAATACTGGCTTTGCTAGAATGACAAATTCTGTCATTCTAGCAATGACAGAAAATGCTGAAAAAAGTTACACTGAAAAGGAGAAGTGAAATATTTCAAGACTAACAAAGAATGTATAACTAAAGAAATTTAGTCCGTGGCTATTATTGTTAGCATTATTACTGAGAGAGAAGTTGTAATATTTGACGTGGAACTATTGAATGTTTTAAATCCTTGTCTGAACTTGATATCTGTAGGCAAAATAGTAATTGATTACATAAATTAAACATTAAAGAAATAGCCACACAGCCAGGCACAAGAGAGCGAGATAAGGAGAGAGAATGGGATGTCAATCACAGACAATATTCTTACACCAGGGAGGGGGGAAAAAACCCATGCCTACTGCAAAATCAGCATTTAAAGCATAAGCTACTATGCTATGCAACCTAATAAAGCTCGTGCTATTTTTAGACTCATGCTGCAGTGTCACTCAACATTTGGTTCAAATATAGGCTCATTTATACTACAATATAAACTTTTACATCATTGGCCTTCGAATGCCTTGTTTCAATTGTTGGCCCAAAATATCACAGAAACTTTATCGTCATTTACGAAAGCAAATTATACATGGTCTATTCATCCTTTATCACCATGGCAAAGCACAAATAAAAGGATTGGGAGATTTGGCACAGGCAGATTGGAAGAATGTATATTTTTATGGCGAACTACAAAGGTAAATAAAATTAAAGCCTTGAGGGTTAGACTTGTGTTGTATTTTGGGAACATTTGAGTGGCTATTCTGATCCATCACTAGATATACAGTTTTAGAAATAACAATTGGTGCAGTAGATTTATGAATCGGCTTTTGGCCAATCATTGATTGGCATGGGGAAGGACATCATTTATAGAGAGGTATCATGGTCATTGAAGGCTAGATATACAACTCCCCATGGCTAATATTTTATCTTTATTGCCAGAAAGCAACATTTCCCACCGGTTTCCTTTCCCTATGTAACTTTGGGGGATAAGCAGGTGTTTCTTCTTTCTCCATGCTCCCCCAAGCATAGCATGAACACTGGTAGATGCTTGTTTGTTTGCTCACTAAAAAAAGGTGAATTACTTCACAATGTGGAAAGTGCACCTGCCAATTACATTTCATGCAGCAACTCACAGCAGGAATGCTGTTGTGGGTAGTTGAGAAAACCCATATCACACAGCAACAGACTAAAGGCAAGTTCCCCTTTACAAGAAATGCACCTGCTCTTTTTTCCCCCCAAGGGTGGTGTTTCTTCTGACAAAAAAGATTGACAATGAGGAAATTCTCTTTAAAAAGACTGCTCATGTCCTAGGAATAGAAATTAGCAGAATATTCCTAAAATTAAAAATAATAAGAATTCCTATTGCCCAGTACATGACTAACTGCATTTATAATCCTTCAAGTAGGGTGTTTAAAGTATGTTCAGTAGACCTCTTGGGTGAGGCCTCTCAGGAGTCTGCAAAATCAAATTTATTTGCCAGATATTGAAGATATTTACAAAAAATAATAAAACAATGTCATTCTTATTATTTTTTTTATTTGCTAAAATGGGTTTTTGCATGAAAAGTATTTGCTTATTTGTAATGAGTTTAATATTCTATTTTTACATGATTCGATAAATAAATATTCTACACATCGGGCAAATTTAATTTTTAATACAGTCAATATGACTTAGACAAACAAACGTTCTTTTGGAGTCCTCCACAATTTTTATAAGTGAAAAAGGGCCCTGAAATGAAAGAGAAAAAGCTTAGGAAACACTGCTGTAATTTGCCAAGTGCTAGGTAATCTATTTTATTTTGTAGACTCAAAGAAGTTCTACTTTGTTAAAGCCCTTTGTGGGCTGCCATCATAGATAATTAGCGACTGTATTTGGCTCTTTTCTCATGAAGGTTTGGTATGTGAATATTTTATCAGCTGATCAGCTTATTTAGCTATTTGTTGTATGTACATGCTAGTTGTTGCAGAGATATTGAAGACAAGAAAGGTTAAAATTCGCATTCCACATCATCCCCCCTATTCTTCATTGCTGCATTTGTCTGTAGCATGGCCTAATTATCTATCTATCTATCTATCTATCTATCTATCTATCTATCTATCTATCTATCATCTATCTATCTATCTATCTATCTATCTATCTATCTATCTATCTATCATCTTTTTATCCATCCATCCATCCATCCATCTATCTATCTATCTATCTATCTATCTATCTATATATCTATCTATCTATTTACTTGTATTCCAGTTTTATTGTTTTTACAAATAATTCAAGGCAGTGAATATGACTATTTTCCCCACAACAACAACTCTGGGAGATGAGTTGGGCTGAGTGAGAGGGCCTGGCCCAAAGTCACCCAACCAGCCTAAAGCAGTTCTAGAACTCACAGTTATAGCAATAGCACTTAGACTTATATACCACTTCATAGCACTTTGCAGCACTCTCTAAGGGATTTTCAGTCAGCATATTGCCCTCAACAATTTGGATCCTGGTGAGACTCAAACTGCCAAACTGCAGGCACCAGCAGCCAGCAGAAGTAGCCTGCAGTATTGCACTCTAACCACTGCACCACCGTGTATGAGTTCCTACTAATGGACAGCCAGTTGTTTCATGACAAAAATAATTGCAGCGTCTTTCCTTGGAAAAGTAGCTATTCCAGGAAATTTTCAGAGTAAATCAGTTCCTTTTGCAAAGATCTATAGATGCCCCTTGGATTACGGGTGCACAGATGTAGTGCCAATCCCAGATTGCCCTTAGAAAGAAGTTTTACATATGCCCAGATTTTATCCACAGGTTCAATCTTACTCTGCCATATTCCTCTATGGTATTACAATGAACCCAAAGATCTTTGGTTTGAGGATTGTTTAAACTCCTGGTTTTATACCAGTCCTTGTAACCATTATAGTCAGGACAAGACAAAGGGGAGAAATTTGACATTTAACTGCAACAATGAAGTTAAGAAAAGAAGGAGTTGACTGTACAAGCATAAGGCAGCTATGAGCTCAATCAAACGTAGAACAATGCCTTTTCTTATAATGCCAAGCTTGGAAGACTTTCATAAGAAGTAAATACTTTAATCAGGATTGGAATGCATGTACTGTAGCATCACAAACTACAAAGTGACAAAAGCACAGCTGAGTTAGGAACTGTGAGTTGAATTAGGAAACTTAATAGAGTAATGTGCATGCCTTTGATCAAGCAATATTGCAATTATAATTGATTTTGTTTTTATCACTTTCTGCAGCCAGAATGGTTCTCTGAAATAATGCACTGCCAGCTAAAGAATGTACACTAAAAAAAAAGGGTTTGGTATTTTGTATAATATGCAGACATCTACAACTGCTGCTGTGTGACAGGAAAGAGTTCCTTCCCAAACAGTTGTCCTTTCACAACTGTTTGGATTATAATGAATATTGTAGGAATTTAGATCTTTCTTCAATTGTACATGTTCAGATTTTTATATGCTAAATTTAAACTGAAGGGTCTTTTTCAGGCATAACATATATAATGATAGCTTTGTACATGAAAAATAATAATAATAAAAAATAAAGGTTTCCCCTGTACAGTCATGTCTGATTCTAGGGGGCGGTGCTCATGTCCGTTTCCTAACTGAGGAAACCAGCATTGACTGAAGATGTCATGTGGCCAGTGTGACTATAGCCCAGGGAGCACAGAACACTGTTACCTTGCCACTGAAGTGGTACCTATTTATCTACTTGCATTTGCATGTTTTCAAACTGCTAGATTGGCAGAAGCAGGGGCAAGAATGGGACCTCACATGGTACTTTGGTCTTGAATTGCCAACCTTCTGGTCAATAACCTCAGTGTCTTAACCACTAGGCTTCTGCACCCAGTCCCATGAAAAATACTTATCCTTCTATGCTATTTATTTATTTATTTAGTTAATACATTTAAATGGCCATGTTGTTAATCTTTAATCCAATAAAAAATGGAGTTAAATTTCAGTTAGAGATTAGTAAAAATAAAATTATAATTTGTTTCTCATTCCATCCATGAATCTCTTGGGGACCCCAAGTTAAAACCCGTTGAACTACAGCAAGTTGAACCCCTCCCATTCCATTTCTTGGAAGGAGGACTTTGAATCAGTCTGCCTGGATTGCTCTGTCAGAGATTTTCAGCAAGACTTCCAGAGTGACAGGGCTAAAGTCACCCAGCGGCTTTGTGTTCAAGGCAGAACTAGAATTCACAGTCTCCTGATTTCTAGCCAGAAGTTGAAACTATTGTTTCTCTCTTTTTTTAGCCTATTGTCTTAACGTTCACTGGGAATATGAAAGATATTTAATCCTATACTGATGCTAAAATTCTGTAGGTAATTGCTCGCCTCCCCATTATACGTACCTTTTTAGTCATGCAGAAATAAATCAGTGGAATAATGCCTGGTGGCGCATCTTTTGTTAATGTGCTAAATTTCTACCTCTTGCCAAGACCTCCCAGATAAGTCTAAACAGGCTTCAAGGGGATCCATTTAATTCTGAAGCTGCAGAATCTAAAATCGATTAAAATTATTGTTCCCCTTGCTTCAGCGCCCTATTACATTTCCTTTGTATGCATGTGGAAATTCCCAACAAAATAGCAAATATCCAGGTACAAAAACACCTGTATGATAGAGTGGAAGGTATGAATTATTCACATCCCTAATTGATCCACTTTATTTTTTTAAAAAAAGCTCTTTTTTTACCTCTAATCTCTCTTCCTCCAAGGAAATTTGTAGGGTTTTTCTATGCAGGTTTTTTTTTTTTTTTAATCATAGCTTAGTATGGAGAAATGTAAACACAATTAGCACTCCGTGCCTTAATTATATAATTATATAACAAATCTCAAAGCTTACTGCTAGAAATTAGCCATTAATATTCTCTGGCACCCTACTGACACTGTTACAGGTTATTGCTCAAGGTTTCAGACACACTGGTGAAAGTCCCCACAATTCTGATGGAAAATACAGCTGCCAAACTAGATAATAGCAGGCACATTATTTCTACTGTGTACAATTCTACCATTTCCAATGTGGCTTAAATAATTGTTTTATAATTGTGCTGCTACAATGGATGCTGTCTTGGGTTTATTTTTGTTTCCTCTTAAACAGCCAGGGAATAACATGCCAATAAGTTGGAAGGGGGGACAACATGGTAGACAGAGAAGTGGGTGATAAATGGGGATGCCAAATAGTACAATAAAAGGCACTTACTATAGAAGTAATATTTGATTAAGTGCATTTATCCTTGCTAAATTCAACATGAACTTTAGCCATTCCATAAGATCCAGTAAAAATGAAATCTATAGATTGTACCAAGCTTCCATCCTAAAAGCAGGCAACAATGTTTATGTATCTGTTGTTCTAGATAAGAGCACAAATGGGAGTGGTCGGTCTGTCTGTCTGTCTGTCTGTCTGTCTATCTGTCTGTCTGTCAGTACAGTGAATAGCAAAACAAACAAACAAAAATATAAGTCTGAAGAGGCTTTAGAATGAATCTTTTTTGATGTCTGTTCAGAACACTTTCCAGGTAGACTAAGATTGCTCTTTGGGATCTAGAAAAATATGAAAAGCAAATAAAGAAATGTTATCTAATAAATTAAACTAATTACAATATCTGTAAAGGATTATTTATAGATTTATAATATCCTAATATCTTAAAATACAAAACCGGGCAAGAAAACTGTTCATATTCTTTGTCAGTTCAGCATGTTGGGTAGATTCATTTAGTTGGCCTATGACAGAGGTCTTCAAACTTGGCAGCTTTAAGACTTGTGGACTTCAACATAGCTGGCTGGAGAATTCTGGGAGTTGAAGTCCACAAGTCTTAAAGCTGCCAAGTTTGAAGACTTCTGGCCTATGATGACAGCAACTGACATGTGGAAAATCTTTGGAAGAGATGTGAATACCTAATATGCTTTAATCCTTTTCTTAACATAAAATCACCATCTTCAGAAGGTGTAATCAAAATTCTGAGAGCTAATTACATACAATAGTCCATGAAGGAAAGAACAGCCTTTCAATGAAGTTCTGCCCTCTCATCTGATTGAGAGTTGGTAATAAATTGTGAAGGAGAGGAAATGTTGTTTGAAAATATCCCAAACAAACCTTCACACAAGGGATGTCAGATAAGTTTTGAATGTTTTCTCAGTGGCCTTCAATTTTTAGCCCCTCATGAAAATGAAAAATACACTTAATACAACTGAAATCAGAATTAAATAGTGACTATTGAAATGTAATCTTACAAGTAACTATGAGCCCCACATTGCCAGTTGATACATTCAATATTCTCAACAATGTAAATAAAATCATATGAAATGAGAATACGAAAATGAGTATCAAGGCCCTTAGGAACTGTATTTCATTTGGATATTTTATGCACACTTCTCTTTTGTAAGAGCATTTACACTTGTATAATCTTTCTACAGTATTTTAATTGTTTTATGTTTAGGTTGTTAAGGAGATAATATGAATTCTTTCTCTATAGTTTGCGTATCTTTTCTTTTTCTTTCTTTTTTACTCCTGGATATTCTGAATTGAAGATGCAGGAGAATGAATCTAATATTGTTCTGTATGCAAAGTACATGCTAGATTAGGGCTGTAAAATGCAGATGACCTTTAGAAGAAGGTGCAGAAAACTTTCTGCTGCTATCCGGTGATCATTTCAATGTTGAAGTCCAGATGTGGTCCTCTTATATATGATCAAATAGTGTTGATTGAATGTTCCTATTTTTCAGCTGTGACAGAACTGGATAGATCCCATATGCACTGGGATCCTGGCTGGGGATTTCTTTGGAATGTTTCTAAGGGCAGAAGATATTTGTGTTTACGCGTCTTCATATATTTCTCTTATTGCAATAGCAGAGAAAGCTGTACTAGTTCTTTACTATTTCTTCCTTTAACTTGACACTATGAACACATATGAGATCATAATATGCACCACTCAATGTTGGCAGGGGAACTATAGGATCTGTAGTCCATTGCCTTTGTAGGCCACCAAAGATTGGATTTTTATAGACCATTGCTAATGTGATCTTGATTTTATATAAATTTAAAAAAACTATTGGGAGGTAATTATAGCCAAGATAGCATTTTATTCCAGCAACTGGGTTATAGGTATCTACAAAGGCAGGAAATAAAAACTCTCCAATAAAGATGAACTATCTAAGCATGAGAAAACACAAGAAAAAACACTGGTGAGTACAGATGAATAGTTAAAAGATAATTGTGTTGGGCAGGAGAGATTCATCATTCCTAACATATTTTCCTAATCTAGGGAAAATAATTAGGGACCTTCAGATGTTGATGATCTGCAACTCCCAGCATCCCTTGCCACTGGCCATGCCAGTGGAGGCTCTTGAATATTATGGTTCAGCAGCATCTCATTTGCCACCTGCATTCTACTTTCATATGGCGCTTTTTTTTTTTTTAATTTCCACACACTGGAAAGTCAGCACCTGTGTGCAACCTGATTCTGACTGCCTTAATGATCAATTGCAATAGCAATAGCAGTAGCAATTTTTCACATATAGTAAATTACCTAGGTTGTACAACCAGCTTGTAAGAAAATGAAAGTCATATAATTTTCATAAGAGTAGTTTCACATACCCTTTCTCAGTCCCACAATAGACATAAAATTACCTATGTATTTCATTTCAAGTGTGGCCTCTCCTATGTGGAGGATTACAAAGAATGAACTAGAAAAGAAATCACATTCCATCTCAGGAGCTCTGGTGGTGTGTGGTTAGAATGAGGTATTACAGGCAAACTCTGCCCACAGCCTGGAGTTCAGTCCTGACTGACTCAGTCTTCCATCCTTTTGAGGTCAGTAAAATGAGGACCTAGATTGTTGGGAACAATATGCTGACTTAGTAAAATGGTTTAGAGAGTGCTGTAAAGCACTATGAAGCAGTAATAAATTTTTAAGTGCTATTGCTATTGCTATCTCTTGACTTTGGTCTTAACATGATCCATGAAATCTCACCAGAAAATGATACTCATATTCTCCGGTTTTCTCTGAAGGTGTTTGTGTGGAGTACAGAAAAAGAAAGAGAGAGGGGGGAGGAGGGAGGGAGGGAGGGAGGGAGAGAGAGAGAGAAAGAGAGAGAGAGAGAAAGGAAGGAAGGAAGGAAGGAAGGAAGGAAGGAAGGAAGGAAGGAGAAAGGGAGAGAGGGAGGGAGGGAAAAGAGAAAGAGAGAGAGGGGAGGGAGAGAGAGAGAGGGAGGGTGATGCTTTCCCTGTTTTGTTTGTTTCTTTGTGGGCATATTTTGTTCCTTATGAGTCGTTAATGAAATAGTATGCTTAATAGTGTGTTAAATTACCCCAAACAAGCAAATTCTTGATCATCCTAGGCTGCCTTGGTCAAGCTTAGAGAAATAAAATATTTCATGAGTATGTGTAATCGGAACCCATATATTAGATATAACACTGCCCTTTATCAAATTGTACAATTGAGAACTGCATATGTAGTTCTGATTGGAGTAAATTGTAGGGATGACACAGATATATAATTTCCATTCCATTTATTTCAGTCTTTTACTTTATTTTATAACACATGGCGTTAGCATTGTTTTGTGTTTGTATTGTATTTCAGTATTGTCTAATGGCTAATCAATAAAGTATCCATATTATAAGTGTGCTGGCTTCATTAAGCCATTGTTTTGTGAAACTTTACACATGGCATCTCTTTTTTTTCTCCACTAAACATTATAGTAAGGTACAAGCTTTAAGATTTTGTAATAATGGCACATTTGATATTAATATCGAGATGCCTATAAAAAGAAAAACTTCAGAAAGCCCACAAAAAGTAAAGCTGGATTTAGCCCCTTGCCAATCTTGTTTTCGTTCATCTTTGGTTTATCTACATTTTCCAGCCCATTGGAAATCCCTGGCAAGAAACAGAAATGATGTTTCAGGGCCACTGAGAAAGAGGTATTTCAAATCTTCTTCCAGAAATCCCTCTGGCTGACAAAGGTGCTTAACAACATGTAGTCACAAAGCTATCTTGCAGGGAGATCAGAAAATATATAGTCTCCGCTCTCCTGATTTTCCCAATATAACGCAACACATTGAAAACAACAGATCAGCTGTAAATCATAGGAATGGGTGCATTTGGTTCTCTCTCCGCTTAGCTGTAGTCTCAGGGATGGGGGATTGTTATAAAAATAATATGAGCCATTGAATTCATATAATATCCTTCGCCATTGACAATGCAACCAGGCCTTTCCCCAGGAACTGAAATAAGTATGAGGATTAAAAATACATCATATTTGTATTTCTTCGTTTCAAAAGCACACCTGTGAGACTGAGAGAAAAAGGCAGCCTGACCTAGAAATGACATGTATTATGTATTAAATGTTATGTATGAAAAATACATTTTTTTTTTTGCAGGTCACATAGATGAAATTTTAAAAACTAGAACTTTATTTTTCACTGTTTACTTTCACTATCGGGCTTCTTTTATTATCAAATCTTTAGGTACAGCCTTCTTATAGAAACTCTGTTAGACAAAAGTATTCCTAATTTCTATGCTCTAAACATAGCAAAATAAATAAATTTCTAAAAGAAACTGCTTAGCAATTTTATTTTTTTTAATTTTATTTTGAATTTGTATACCGCCCTTCTCCCTGAGGACTCAGGGCGGTGAACAGCCAAGTAAAAACATCAAGTACAAATATTAAAATACAGTTAAAATATACATATATAAATTTGGCCCCATTAATTAAAAACAATAAACAAAACACTTAAAAACACTTAAAAAATTAGGCCAGCCCGGCTTGCTGGAAAAGGAAGGTTTTAAGGGCACGGCGGAAGGCACCGAGGTCGTGGATTCTCCTTATCTCTGGAGGCAATTGATTCCAGAGGGTAGGTGCCCCCACAGAGAAGGCCCTCCCCCTGGGGGTCACCAGCCTGCACTGTTTGGCTGATGGCACCCCGAGGAGGCCCTCTCTGTGGGAGCGCATGGGTCGATGGGAGATCGTCGGTGGCAGCAGGCGGTCTCGAAGATAGCTAGGCCCTATGCCATGGAGCGCTTTAAAGGTGATAACCAACACCTTGAAGCGCACCCGGAAGACCACTGGGAGCCAGTGCAGCTCGCGCAGGAGCGGTGTTACATGGGAGCGCCAGGCTGCTCCCGTCACTACCCGCGCTGCTGCATTCTGGACCAGTTGGAGCCTCCGGGTGCTCCTCAAGGGGAGCCCCATGTAGAGAGCGTTGCAGTAGTCAAGGCGAGAGGTGACGAGGGCATGAGTGACTGTGCACAGGGAATCCCGATCAAGGAAGGGCCACAACTGGCGGATCAGGCGAACCTGACAAAAGGTCCCCCTGGTTACAGCCGTCAGATGTTCCTCCAAGGACAGCTGCCTATCCAGGAGTACTCCCAGATTGCGAGCCCTCTCTGTGGGGGCCAACGACTCGCCCCCAATAGTCAGTGATGGAGTCAACTGACTATATCGGGATGCCGGGAGCCACAGCCACTCAGTCTTGGAAGGGTTGAGCCTGAGCCTGTTCCTCCCCATCCAGATCCACACAGCCTCCAGGCACTGGGACATCACTTCAAGGGCATCGTTGGGGTGGCCTGGGGTGGAGATGTACAGCTGGGTGTCATCAGCGTACTGGTGGTATCTCACCCCAAAGCCACGGATGATCTCGCCCAGCGGCTTCACATAAATGTTGAACAGGAGGGGCGAGAGGACCGAGCCCTGAGGCACTCCACATATAAGAGGCCTTGAGGTCGACCTCTGCCCCCCTGCCAACACGAACTGCGACCGGTCGGAGAGAAAGGAGGAGAACCACTGTAATACGGTGCCCCCCATCCCCAACTCTTCCAACCGGTGCAGCATGATACCATGGTCGATGGTATCAAAAGCCGCTGAGAGGTCTAACAGGACCAGAACAGAGGAACAACCCCTGTCCCGAGCCCTCCAGAGATCATCAACCAACGCGACCAATGCCGTTTCCGTGCTGTGTCCAGGCCTGAAACCCGACTGGAACGGATCTAGATAGGATGTTTCCTCCAAGAATTGTGGAAACTGTCGCGCGACCACACTCTCAACAACCTTCGCCAGGAAGCGAAGGTTGGAGACAGGACGATAGTTGGCCAATGGAAATTCTGCTCCCAAGTACCACCGTTAACCAAGGACTAATTGTAAGATCGATTTGTAATCAATCTATTGTATTCTATTTCACTTGTAACCTGCATCTGGACCTTGTTTGAACCTTTCCCCTCACCTCATCCCAATTTAAATTCTGCAAGTAAAGTGAGTTTACATCATTTTACTCCATCCTTCCGACAAAGTGTGCTGTATTTCACAAAAAAAAAATAATTTTTAAAATGTATGAATTTGAAAGAGTGATATTCCTATTTTTTTTTTGGCTACCAAAGACTAGCACAGCTCTCCTCCTGTAACATCCAGAATGTTATTAGACTTCAAACATTTTAGAAAGTCTGTTTTGGAGATATAGAAGCAATCTTCCATGGCTTTCTTTGGAATGAAATGAAGCAATCCAAAAAAATGATTTCTGCCTCAGCACTCATGAGTGAATTGAGACCACTTATATTTGATTCAATACTTGTGCAATTATAAACATCTAATAAAGATACATACCCCACCCAAGAAAGTTCAGGAAAGTTAAGTACAAAATTCTGCAGGGAGAAGTCAAAAGCCCTAACCATTGTGGTTTTTATAGATATTTAAGAATGCCCACCAGCAAACTTGGTACATTGTAAATGCAAAAGCCTGTTACACTGGTATGACCTATTCATGACCTAGTCAGCCATCCCTCCTTTTTATTTTATTTTTTAATCTTCCCATGTGGGTGCCACATAGAAAGAAAACAGTAAAACAAACTGTAACATCTATTTTACCATATTCAACAATATCTCCTTTTTAAATTTATTTATTTTATTATATTTCTATACTGCCCTTCTCCTGCGGGACTCAGGGCCGTGTACAGCCAAGATAAAACATATCATATAAAATTTAAAAACATTTTAAAAAACAATTAAATAATATTGGCCCGAATTTAAAACAACCCAATTAAAACCGAAATTCGATTAGGATGGGATCAAGCCAGCCCAGCTAGATGGAACAAGTGTGTCTTCAGGGCCCGACGAAAAGTCCGGAGGTCTGATATCGTGCGTATCTCAGGGGGCAGGTCATTCCAGAGGGCAGGCGCTGCCACAGAGAAGGCTCTCCCCCTGGGGGTTGCCAGCCGGCACTGCCTGGCCGACGGCACCCTGAGGAGGCCCTCTCTGTGTGAACGAACTGGTCGGTGGGAGGCTATCCAATCAAGACTGGAATCACAGCATGTGTGAGATAGATAATAATCCTTTTTCTCTGCTTCATACTCTCAATGAAAATTGTTGTCTATAATTGCAATGTTATGTGTTACTTTATGTTCCTAAGGCTGCTTTTGTATTTATCCTCCCCCCACCCCCTTCTGTTCAATCTTGTCTGATTCTCAGAGACTGTATGAATAAGTCCCTGTAGTTTTCTTGGTAAGAGTTTTTCAGAAGTGGTTTGCTGTTGCCTCTTTCCTCAGGCTGAGAGAAAATGACTGTAGTGTTGTAAGGTCACCCAGCTGGCTTTGTGTCTAAGGCAGGACTAGAACTCCGTGTCTCCTGGTTTCTGAGCTGTGGTGACATAGTGGTTAGAATGCAGTATTGCAGGCTAAGTCTGCCCACATCCAGGAGTTTAATTCTGGTTGGTTCATAGTTGACTCAGCCTTCCATCCTTCCAATGAAGTCCTAGATTGTTGGGGGAAATATGCTGACTCCGTAAACCATTTAGAAAGGGCTGTAAAGCATTGTGTAGTGGTTTATAAGTCTAAATGCTGTTGTATTTCTAGCCTGATGTCCAAGCACAACACTAAACTAGTTTTTGTTTATCCTATAGCATTTTATAAAAGGATTTGCATTACCAATATATTGTCATTTTTTTTATCTTTCAATTGTATCACAACTTCCCTCAGAAAAAAAACGGATGTGAAACGTGGCTTTTCCAATTTTGGAAGGCAATAAAAATAAATATGTGTATTTTTATTATCAGGTCATATTGTCTGGCCTTTCTTTCTAGTCATGGATTATTGCAAGGCTACATATAAGGTACATTTCCATTCTACTATATTTTAGAAGAAGGAGAAATGAAAAACAACTTCAAGCTTTCTTGGCATTCGCTCGGGGTTTTTTTCCCAAGCAGCAACCAGGTGCAGGCAATCCCGACCAGCTGCTCTTTATGCTAGGCACATAAGAGAATCAAGAAGCCGATCTCAACATTTTTCAAGTAATCAAGCACAACAAGATATGTGTGCCTTCTTGAAAAGATGACACCAGAGTGATTTTTTAACAACAACAACACAAAAACTCCAGAACATATCATATCAGCAGAGGGAAAGGAGAAAGAAAGGGCTACTTATGAGAAAATGTACATGTGTGCCAAATGAATTTCTTTGGATAAAAGAAGGGTATTTCAATGCAGTTTTGCAGATTCTCCAAACACACTCTCTCTCTCTCTCTCTCTCTCTCTCTCCCTCCCTCCCTCTCTCTCTCTCTCTCTCTCTCTCTCTCCCTCCCTCCCTCTCTCTCTCTCTCTCTCTCTCTCTCTCTCTCTCTCTTTATTTTATTTATTTTAATTTTTTTTGCAGATAAACTTTGGCCTTTGTTCACATGAATGTATTGCAGGTAGAAGGTGTCTTCTTCACTGCAATTTAAACCAGTGATTGTCATTTTGAAAACCTTGACTGCTCTGGCATCAGTGTGGGTTGATTACTCAGGTTTCTGTCCAAGTCCTTTCCAAGGTCTTATTACGCAGAGAGGAGAATGTATCTTGCCAATGAAGGGGCTTCTAGCTAAACTATGAAGGGAAAGCAAAGAACAATGCATGATATTTGCCACCTGCCGGCTTCTGGTAAAACTGTCCTCGTGATGGTTTAATCTAAAGTGACCAATCATCCTCCTTTAGGGAGGACAGTCCTTCTTTTGTAAGTTCTGTACTCTCTCAAAAAGTGTCCTCCTACATGTCCTCCTTTTCGATATTTGAAGACTAATCTGTAAATCGCCGTATTTGATCGATGCCGATCCGATCCGTTGTGTGTGATGTGACGTATTTGTATTTGACATGATGATTCGTCAAGGCTCGGTACAGTGCAGCAAGACACGATTATGAGATGCATGCGCTCCGCACAGGAGAATTGTTTTGAGAGAGTGTGCCACGAGTAAGAATGTGCCGCACGCAAGTGGCTTTGTTTGCTTCTTACCAAAACATGACACTGCACACACACATGCATTAGACTCATTGTTGCGATGAATAAAATGTTTCTTTTATTTATGATATGTTTTTCTTCAATTTATTTGTGTCCTCCTTCTCATTGTAAAAAAGTTGGTCACCTTATTTAATGTCCCATTGGCCTGTAGAGCACCTTAGCTACATAACAACTTAAATTCCACAATAGCTGCTTTTCCTCCTTTCTCCTGAAACCAAGTGATACTGAAGCATGTGGTAACCTTTCCACCGCTCTCTGAGTGTTTGTTACAATCCAATGTTTCCCCTATTACAAACCTGTCAAATTCCTCTTCCTTCTCTGCAGATTGCATGTCCCTCGAGTTTTCCAAGACATTCAGCTTTTGACAAAATAATAAATAGGACCAGGACTGATGTAAAAGCAAAAACAATTCTGTAATATGATGCCAGCTTAAAAATGGGGAGGTTTTCTCAGCCCCAAAGCAATACTCTTCCTATTTGGATTATCACTCAGACTGTTGCAGAAGTAAAGCAGATATTTGAATATTGTTTTAATATATTTGTCAAGGCTGAGGTCTATAAAGTCGTCATCCATCAAGGATTGCATAAATGAGAGGATCCAGCTTGTCAGCTATCGAGAGCAAGAAAACAGATCTTTGCAGGTATTCTCTACTTTGCAAGAGAAAAAGGGAAGCCAAAAAGTTAAAGATGTGGTATCGTGAATACAGAAGTTACGCAGAAGGGTGGACACAGTCTTGTGATTCTTTGTTACCTGCAGAGTGTGGCCTTTATCATGAACCTCTTGACTTTAACCTAGTGGTGGGCTTCTGCCGGTTCAGACTTGTTCGGCGAAACCGTAGTTCCGGCGATCAGCTGGCTCCACCCACCCGCCCCTGCTCTATCATGTCCTATATTTCCTTCTTTCTGGCTCAGCTGATTTGTGTGGCACAGCTGATTTCCACGCCTCTACTGTTCTACTTACTGGGACTGCCTTAGAAAGTAAGCAAGTGAGCTTCAAATTGCTGTATTTTGAACACTGCGCGCAAGTGTGTTAAGCACATGTGCACTCACAGAACCGGTTGTTAAACCAGTTGAAGCCCACCACTGCTTTAACCCCCTTACAGAAATCCCAGGGCAGAATTTCTTTGAGGCATCATCTTTTCTTGAGAGGTATTCCTAAAAGACATTTCCTTTTCCTTTGTGTAATTAGAATTATAGGACGACTATTACTGATCATGTGGCTGTTCTTTCTCCCACTTGTTTATTTCCTTGTCCTTATTTCCTTATTTCCTTATATGCTGTCTGTCAGCATGGTTTGGTGTTCCAAATAACACAGAAGTCACTAAAGCTGCGGCGCATATTCAGGAGTAAATAAAATCTACTCTACCCACCATGAGTCCTTACATACTGTGTGATTGCAGAAAATCAGGGTAAACACCTCAGTGAGGTTGATGGTGATAATACGTTGTGTTACTTTTCAACCCTTCATTGCTTTGGAGATTTAGAATGATTGAATGGATCTGAAAACTAGCAATACAAGGAAGCATCAAGCCAATCATCTGTCGCCCTTTTTTAGCACTCTGTCCTTCTGTTCCCTAAGGAGAATGGGGAGTACGTGAAGAACTGTGATGAATTCCCACCCATTCAACTCTGCCTCCCATTGTATTGCCACTTCTAAAGAAACAGCATGGTGCATTAAAAAAAAAACCAATAAGGTAGAGTTTTTTATTTTTCTGAGTTGGGAAAGGTACATAAGATGTGTCAATCGACAGTGGATGCTCAGTTTTCACGCTGCTAATTATTGTTCTTCTCCTGCATCAGTTCTGAGCCATGATAAAAGAAGAGATACAAATAGGATGTTGGTATACTGTACATCTGCGCACTCTGGTGCTTTCGTTATGGGAAGTATTCTCGGTGTCTTTGCTGCCATGCTCTTCTAGTCGACATCATTCACCCTTCCTGTCTCCAGATCTGGGTTCTGAAGAAAGTCAGGAAGCAAGTTTTCCCTTCATTTAAGCTAATGGCATCATTCACTTCTCAGGATAGTCATACACAAATACAGACTGTGCTTTTTGTCCCCAGACCAATGTAGTTGTGTTACCTGAATCCATATCTGCAAAAAAATGAATAATATATGTAGAGTGAAGTTATCATCAACCGGAGCTACCAATCTCCCCCCATGTAAATATATTATCGGTCTTTTTTTTTCCTTCCAGATGGTGCAATTCCAAAAAAAAAAAATGTTTTTAAATTATGCCTTACAGAGATGCTGAGAAGTGGTGCTAATAACAGGCATATTTCAAGTGAATACTGACCCCTTTTTCTTCCCCATCAAACTAATGGATCCAAAGTGCTGCCAGTATTTTGTATAAATTACCTTGCTCAGTAAGAACTTAAACTGGAGCCTCTACTTAATTAGAGCCATTTAAGTACATCTCTTTCCAACAGCTTATTTAGGTTTTGAATTGGCTGCAAAAAATATACATAGTTGAATTGCAGAGAGATAGATAGACAGACAGAATACCAATCTTAGTCAAAATTAAAGTGTGTTGTTTTTTAACAGCAAACCAAATTAATGGCACTTCTATGCAGAGTGTCAACTCGCAAAGCATCCCTGGCCTGCTGTCGAGTTGCCATAGGCAAATGGGATGGGAAACCGACAAAGCAGTATGGCAGCCAAATACAAAAGCACATTCCAGACATATCTCTCTGAAGGATGTCTCCCTGGGTTACCCACAGTGGCCAGAGGGAAGTGATCTCTACAACCCGTGAAATTGCTCCATTGGTGGATATGATTGATGACACACCCTGGGGGGAGTAGGAAACAGTGTCATGATTGTGGCGCAAATCACGTGGGGTCAGAGTTGGCTTCACTGGGAACGTGCCTACATGAAGCTCCTAATAAATAACTGGATTTCTTTTGAAGCTTGGCTCGAGGCTCATAATTTAGATAGGGCATCAGTCAGAACCCTGACACAGAGCAGTTCTGACTCTACTTCTATGCTCTGACCTCTCCCAAACCAAGTTGCATCAGACTTTCAATCTTCTCCATTTCAGCCAGCTTCAAAACCCTGAGAGCAAGCAAGAAATATTATGAAGCAATAAGTTTTCTTACGAACTGATCAATAGAAGAGGAAGGAGAAACAAACGGGGAGAAGCAATCTTGCTGTGAATGAACCATTACTTCTATTAGAACCTTATATTAGCTATGATGCTTAAAGGGTAACATGGCAATGATTTTACTAGTTCCACTTCACAAGATTATAGGCTACACACTGGCACATGTGTGTCTTTGTGTTTATAAGTGTATGGAGGGAACAGAGGAATATCTCATTTCAACCTAGAAGCAAGGAAGCGAGGGAGGAAATAACAAAACTGCTTGTGTAAGAAGGGAAAATCAAATTAGACATCTTTTACAGGAATTGTGAAATAGACTAGAAATTGTCTTACAGGAGTAAAAGAGCATCCACAAAGTATAGTGCCATTATTCCCCCACTCCACCTCCCCTCCAGTTAAGTTTCTCAAACTGAGGAAGAATTTGTTTGCAGTCAAAGATTAGGAATACCGAGAACAAAGTTACAGAAAATAAATTCCAATAAATGTAAAAAAAAAGTTAAAGTAGATTATTCTCAAACCCCAGAATTGTAGACAAAAAGTTCAGCTTTGCTCTAATTTCAGAGAAATCAACATGGAGACAGAAAACTGCCAATTCACTAGAGCTGGATTTAAGCATGGGTTGGAGGGGAATTCTCAAAATTTCAGATTTTTAAAATGTTGGTATATTTATTATCGTTTCATATATGAAAGTAGGGCTCGCATACCTTTCATTCATGATGACATGTTTTCTTTCTGCATATATCTATACCTTCATTCAAGAAGGCCCTTTCCCAAAAACATGGTTTTGTTGTGCATTATGGTGGGCATTCTTGACAAGTTCAATTGTTGCACATGCTTATTATCTGCCAGCACTTCCTAAATCTAATCTCTACAGCTCCTCATAATTTAGGGACTAGCCCTGTCTAAATGCAGCCTTACAACTCATCAATGTCCTACATGGGACAAGCCCAGAACCACTCCAGAAGCTCTCCAAAGAGTCTGAGGAAGCCCTTAGTAGTATATTTTATTTCAGTGGAAAAGTGAAAAATTAATGTCATAGATAGGCTTAACAACATCCTTTCTTTGACATGGTTCTCCATGCCATTTTCCCCAATCACCTCCAGTGGGCTCTTTCTATGAAAATTTGTTATTAGTCACAAAGTCATGTCCGACCCATTGTGACCCCATGGACAACGTTTGTCCAGACCTTCCTATCCTCTACCATCCCCCGGAATCCATTTAAGCTCACACCGACTGCTTCAGTGACTCCATCCAGCCACCTCATTCTCTGTCGTCCCCTTCTTCTTTTGCCCTCAATCTTTCCCAGCATTAGGCTCTTCTCCAGTGAGCCCTTCCTTCTCAATAGGTGGCCAAAGTATTTGAGTTTCATCTTCAGGATCTGGCCTTCTAAGCAGCAGTCAGGGTTGATCTCCTGAAAATAGATGCTAGCAAAAACTACCATTCTTACTGTGCACCAAGAACTAAATACTGACAAACCAAGCATTCTATCATGTTATGGTAGAAGAATACTTTCAATAGATAGCACCAGGGGCAGAGAAGGCAATTTTAACAGTGTTCTTCCTGTGTTGATGAAGTATATAAAATGGAGCCTGTCCACAGGACACAAAATATAGCTGCCTCAAAGGCAAGTTAAGAACATTAACATCAGGGTATCATTCCAAACACATTTTCCCCTTGGCTTTATCCCTCCCACTCAGCTTGTTTTGCAATTGTCGATAATTGGAACACATCCAGATTCATCGGTGTCAAACATCCACAGTCCATTTCACAAAGAAACTAACTTTGGGGGAAAGGGGTAAAATGGTCGGCCTTTTCAAGACAAGTGACCAGTTTCAGTGATTCTCACATTAGAAATCCATTCCAACTGAAAAGGAAGGAACTGAAACATTAAGCTACGCCAAATATCCCTAATAGATTTTTGTTCTTCTTTTCTTTTGACTTGCCATTGTTTCAGTGCTGCTGTTAAGAGCAGAAAGGCATCAAAAGGCCAGCTATTGATTTGGCAACACAAAAATGCATTGGTCACTAGGGCCAGCAGCTCCAGGAACACCATTATACTAGAGAATTGATTATGCCACCCATGGGAGAGGAGAGGAGAGGAGAGGAGAGGAGAGGAGAGGAGAGGAGAGGAGAGGAGAGGAGAGGAGAGGAGAGGAGAGGAGAGGATAATGGGACTAATAATAAGAATGGAGAACAGAAAAATAGATCAGTAATTAGAACATTTAATAGTTAGTAAAAAAAATAAAAAAGCTTCAACTTTTACTGTAGCATAGATTCCATTATGTGGTACTATCTGGAAGACCTCCAGGTATCTAATTGACCCAATCAGAATTTAGAAAACTGAGGGTTATTTCTCTGAGCCATATATCTGCCAACAACTTGATAGATGGATGCCGAGACAGAGAAGTAATGGACAATTAATCCTTAACCATTTCTTTGATCGTTAGCAGGTGCTCTTACTCTAGTGCCAACAATAAAACTAAAAAGGCTACATTTCTTAGAATTCTGTGCTTTCTGTACAGCAAAGATGCTGAGCTGAAGTTTGCACATTTTGTTTTTGGGAAAACTCTTGCGAGCCTAGCAATAATATGCTAAAATTTACCCAAGCCAGATATGAACCAGGGCTGCATTTCTCTACAAATATTCTGAGCAGACATGATGTCTAAATAATTTCCAAGATGAAGGTGGCGGGGGGGGGGGGAATAAATGCAATTCTCCCATGATTTAGCATAAGGAAATACATAAGGAAATTTTTTTTTTACTTCATAATAGTGGAAAATAAGGACTTTATAAGGATAGGAAATATGTCAAATTTCAAAAAAGGGAATTGTTGCAGAGAGTTTTAAGCAACATTCCTTCAAAATTGTATTCTTTGGGTGACTAGAGTATTGTTGTTTTAGGAGAGAAAATGATGGGATTCAAAGCAAATATAGCCCCATGGCAAATTTCAGACACATAAGTTTAGGAGGTTTATGAAAAAGGAAAGGGTATTCATTAGGAATTGTGATTTTCTCTTGCTGAGTATGACAGAACTGACTCGTAGAAGGAATGAACTCAATGGCTATTTCCATAAAATAAATGCAACACTAAGTGAAGAGAGATAATTATTTTAGCTGAGAAAAGATCATTAAATAATTGTTAAGGAAGAGAAAGTGGTGGCAAGATGCAGAGTCACAGGATTGAATAGCAAAGTACAGAATTTCTTTCCACCCCTATCTTTCCCTCTCTCAAACATATGCTTGAGTTCACCAATGCTGGCCTAAATCAAAGAATCATTTTAACATGAAGGGATAGTCTCTGATCTCAGGTCACCTTGCTCTTCACTAGGCGTTTTGCAAAGGTGACTAAAGAGATTGTATTGGCAGGTGTGGTGTGGTCACAACTCTTTCCAAAGTTCTCAAGAAACAGTGAGATAATTTGGAATTCGGTTTTTTCTCTAAAGCTTTATTTCAAAACACCTCTTCCACCAGAAAAAAACAGAATTCCAAATTATCTCACTTGAATTCATGAGTGGGACTAGATCAAATACAAATAATATATAACATAATAGTGTATTTCATTCTGTATCATGTATACAATTATAGGCTTCATGCTTAGAAATTCATGCATAGACAGCGGGATGTCTACAGACAGGAACCATGCAAATCTCTGCTAATGTCAATTCTCTGCCAGCAATTTTAATTCATTCAGTGCATCTAAAGGTCTGTACTTGCCTGAATTATTTGATATCGCTTAAATATTGGATGCCCTTGTCTTGACAGATGTTTAGCAGGGCCTATTGATCTCCACTCTAGTCCTGTTGTAAAACATTTTTCGTGTTTAAAGGCACCTTTTATGTATAATGGTAAATCAGCAAAATTTTGACCATTCTTTTTCTGACCTAGTCTATATTGAATGCCAAGCATAATTGGTACATCACACTAAGCCAAAATCAAACATTTCACATGATGGCTTAGTGTTACATCTAAGGAAAGCCAGTAGGATACTAATCTTTTATCACTGAGAAAATGAAGGATGTGACACTTGGAGAAGTATCAAAGTCCATGGTTAAGAGTTCATTAAGATACTCATGCCTATCTGGCAAACAATTCTGGTTGTTGTATTTTTACTAACTTTTGGGAAATATTTGATGACTGGATACATGATGATCACAATTTACCCACTTGTGAATAAGGATGATCTACCAAAAAGGTGTTTTTCAGACATAGTAATCTGTGTAGTAGGACTCTACATCTACTTAAAATGACAACCAAATATTATATTGGGGTTTTCTAGAGGAAATTCTATGTTAGAAACAAGCTGGGCCTTTATTGGAAAGTCCAAGGTAAACAGGATAGAAAGTTCACACACTTGACTTCCGGTTGGCGATCCACGGCGAAATGGTGCTGAGTGAGTGATCGCCACTCCTCAACGCCGCTAGTCACCGTGTTTTGGGGAACCTTTCGGGGATGCGGAGCCTGGAGAGCCTCAAGGATGATAGAGAGAGCCGGGTGAGCGAGAAAGCGAAGCTCAAATGCTTATCGCAAGACCGGGCAGCTCTGTCAAACCAACACGCGTGAGTCAGCCAATTAATGGCTGACCCGAAGATGTGTTAACCAGCAACCAGACGGGAAGCAAGGAAGATCGGAGGTTGCAGTGCTGAAATCGGATCAACACACCTTTCCCTACCTATGTGAAATTCGACATCAGAAAAGGGGTCGGTGGAGTTGGGTGTGAAGGGCTCAGAGAGGAAAAGAGCAGCAACTGTAAGCAGAGAGCAGATCGAAAAGCTACAGAGCCCGACAAGCCGGTGAGGAGAATAAAAGACTGACGAGATGAGACCACCTGCGCAAAAAGAGGATCGGCGGGCACAGCAAGTAAAAGAAATAAGAATCCAGGAAAACTTTCTCCTTTTGTTGCCTATAGCAGTAGAACTATCGGAGGGTGAAGCTAGACAGACTGTACCTGACTGTACCAGGGAGCAGGAAGTGCAGCCATTACAGAGACTGACAGAGCTACAATTGAAACGGCTGACCCACAGACAGTCCAGCAGCGAGAAATACCATAGAGTGCTGACTTTAATTAATGAACTTGGAAAAAAGAGAGGCTTGGAGAAGATCGGAGGCTGAGTAATAAAGAATAGCATATATTCTAAAAGCAGGGGGAGAAGGAAAAAAAGGGGGAAAAAGTAACTCTAATATCTTTTGATAACCTTTTCTTTAATATCTTGATTGGTTATTTATAATCATCAATAAGAATTGTTAACTCCTATATCAATTAATCTTTGATTTTGCATTTATAGTATATATATATAGTATATATCTCTACATTATATATAGTTTTTAGATTTACTTATAATTGTATTTACTCATATTTTTACTCATATTTACTCATATTTATAACATTTATTCATATTAATTTATTTATAGATAGCTAGGAATTAAGTTGGATATAGAAAACTAAGCTATAGATTATAATTGTGTATCATTTTGGTAGTAGTGTTGTTATTTAAGTTATTAAGAGAGGTTAGATAATCATTGTATGTTAGTAGGACTTGAATTAATTATTTGCAAATAAAATCAAATTCTTATCAATTAACTAATTATCAATTGTTAAACTTACCAATTACAAATTAATTATAAATCATGAATCAATTTCTATTATTAATATCATAAACTAAGTGACATTTGTTCAAGACATTGACTGGAAGTGACATAGACTGTCAAATCGATATCGATTGATAAATAGAATCCACCTTTACCTGAAAAATTAGAAAAGGCATTAACAATACAAAATAACAGATAAGACTAGACAAGAAGAGGCAGTAGCCAGTGAATGAGAATGTGGAGAAATATTGAGAAAATAATTAGAGAACAAAAAATAATTTTGAAAGAAATGACAAGCATGTCATCAACGATTGTGAAAGCAGGAAAAAAGATCCCCTCCAATCCCACTATAATGATGACCTCTCCGGCTACTCAGAAATCAACGGAAGGATTGGCAAAAACAGAAAAATCCATAGCAACTCCAACAATGCAAACTATGCAATCAACATTGACCCTAATCCAAGAAACCATGATGACTATGCAGGAAAAAATGTCAAACAATCATGCTGAATTAAAAACAGATATCCATGCACTGGACCAGAACGAGATTTAAGTCTTAATATTTAATAATATTAAATATTGACTACTTGACTACTGCAACACTCTCTACATGGGGCTCCCCTTGAAGAGCACCCGGAGGCTCCAACTGGTCCAGAACGCAGCAGCGCGGGTAGTGATGGGAGCAGCATGGCGCTCCCATATAACACCGCTCCTGCGTGAGCTGCACTGGCTCCCAGTGGTCTTCCGGGTGCGCTTCAAGGTGTTGGTTATCACCTTTAAAGCACTCCATGGCATAGGACCTAGCTATCTTCAAGACCGCCTGCTGCCACCGATGACCTCCCATCAACCCGTGAGCTCCCACAGAGAGGGCCTCCTCGGGGTGCCATCAGCCAAACAGTGCAGGCTGGTGACCTCCAGGGGGAGGGCCTTCTCTGTGGGGCACCTACCCTCTGGAATCAGTTGCCCCCAGAGATAAGGAGAATCCATGACCTCAGTGCCTTCCGCCGTGCCCTTAAAACTTTCTTTTTCCAGCAAGCCGCGCTGGCCTAATTTTTTAAGTGTTTTTAATTGTTTTGTTTATCGTTTTTAATTAATGGGGCCAAATTTATATATATCTTTTAACTGTATTTTAATATTTGTATTTGATGTTTTTATTTGGCTGTTCACTGCCCTGAGTCCTCAGGGAGAAGGGCGGTATACAAATTCAAAGTAAAATAAAAAAATAAATAAATAAAATAATGAACAAAGGATTCAGAAGGCAGAATCAAGAATAGAACAAAATGAGAAGAAATTAGATACCATGGACCAGACATTGATAATGCAAAATAGGGAGCTAGAGGATTCGATAATCCAATTGGAGATGGACCAGGCGTCCTTTTATTTGGGCTTCCAAAATATTGTAGAAGACAAAGAGGAGGACCTGGGAGAGAAGATGGCAGAACTAATTGCAGATGTACTCCAACAAGACAAGCAAGAGATAATCAGAGAACTGGATGACATCTACAGAGTACAGACAAACTACGCAAGGAGGAACAGGCTTCCTAGGGAAGTGCATGTTAGGTTCGCGAGAAAAAAAGTGAAAGACATTCTGTACAATATGGCGAGAGAAGAACCAATAACATACAGAGGAAAAGAAGTGATAATCCTAAAACAGGTGCCAAGAAGAGTGAGGGAGGTGAGAAAGGACTATAGGTTCCTAGCTGTGCAGCTAAACAAAAGGAATATACTATTTAGATGGCTCCTGCCAGAAGGGATGCTAATCACCTGGCAAGGGAGGAAAATAAAAATAGATAGTCTGAGTATAGCGGAAGACTTTCTCGATCAGCTGAGAGGTACGGAGGAAGAACAGAGTAGTAAAGAGGAAATAGAGACAATAGCAGTAGAAGAGGAAACCTCACACCAGCGAAACACTAAGGAAGGAACCGCGGAGGAGAAGAAGACAGAAGAAGAAGCCAAAGGGGAAAAAGCAAGACTAGTAAGAGCCGTACGAACAAACAGAAACTAAAAACCGGACAAGAAAAACAGGAATGAATGATCTGAAACTAATATCAGTAAATGTCAATGGATTAAATGATTATAAAAAGAGGAAATTAACACTAACAAAACTAGCTAAACAAAATGCAGATATAATTTGCTTACAGGAGGTGCACATAAAAAAGGAAGAGGGCAAATGTTTAGAATACAATATGGGAAAACATTTACTTCACTAGCAGGAAAAAAAAGAGGGGGTGGTAATTTATGTTAAAAAAGGAATTGAAACAGAGCTAAAGTATAATGACAAAAAGGGAAGAACCCTTATGATTGAGGTTATGAGAGGGAAGTCCAAAATATTATTAGTGGGCATATACGTCCCAAATAAAAAACAGGGAGAATATTTCAAAAAACTTCACGAGCAACTAGGAAAAATGGAATATAATGAAATTTGAATAATAGGTGATTTATTGGAATTGTAGATTTGGATAAAGATTTTAAAAGCAATAAAATTAATAAAAATAAAAGGGCAAATTTACCGAGAGCTTTCTTCGATTTAGCGGACGAATTGAATTTAATTGATATATGGTGAACTTTACACCCAAATGACAGACAGTATACGTTTTACTCTAACCCACAAAAGTCATGGTCCAGAATAGACATGGCGTGGGTCAGCAGGAAGCTTGGATTAGAAATAGGAATGGCAGAAATCAACCCGAACACCTGGGCAGACCATAACCCCTTAGAAATAAAGTGGAAGAGTGCAAAGAGAAAGAAGCAACAGAGATGGAGGTTCAATGCCAAACTATTGAGTGATAAAGAGTGTGAAAAAAAACTTAAAGAAGAAGTAAAGTCCTTTTTCAAAGAAAACAAAAATCAAGGAATACCCCGTGCAATAGTATGGGACGCAATGAAGGCTTACCTAAGAGGGGTTGTGATATCATACAGTGCATACAAAAGCAAAGAAAAAAGAAAATCCCTGGAAGCCTATTTAAACCACCTAGGAGAAGCAGAAAGAAAACTCCAAGAAGACCCAGGAGATAAAGCAGCAAAAGAAAGTTGGCTGATGTGGAGGCACAAATTGAACATCATAGATCAAGAGGATTTAGCACAAAAAATAAAAAGAACAAAACAATACTATTTTGAAAATGCCAACAAGTCAGGCAGCTGGCTGGCATATAAACTAAAAAAGGAAAATGAAAAAGGGTCAATTCATATATTAGAAGACTCCAAAGGTAACCTGTTAAATAAAGAAGAGGATAAACTAGAAAGAGCTAGGGAGTATTATGAAACCCTATACAAAGAAGAGGAGCTCCCAGAAGAAAAAATAGAGCAATATTTGGTAAACGCAGAGCTTCCACGAATAACAGAGGAAGAGAGAGAAATGCTCAATGGAAAGATAACAGCTGAAGAACTAAAAACAGCTCTTTCTAAACTTAAAACCAACAAATCACCAGGCCCGGACGGATTCCCAGGGGAAATATATAAAAAATTAGAAGAAATATTACAACCAAAATTAGTGGAAATTTTCAATGATGCATTGATGGGTTCTAAAATTCCAGAATCATGGAGAGAAGCACATGTTACACTACTGCCGAAAGAAGGTGCCGACCTAAAACAAATTCAGAATTACAGACCAATCTCCCTTTTAAACACCGACTATAAACTATTCATGAGTATAATGGCGGAAAGAACCAAAAAAATATTAAATACTTGGATACATAAAAATCAAAATGGATTCCTCCTGGGGAGGCAAATTAGGGACAATTTGAGAATTGTGTTGGATGTCCTAGAATATTATGAAGAACACCCGGAAAAACAGCTGGCCTTAGTTTTTTTAGATGCCCAAAAGGCATTTGACAATTTAAATTGGAACTTTATGATTAAACAAATTAAGATAATGGGATTCGGAACAAATTTTGAAAAGATGATAAAAACTATTTATGATAACCAAAGGGCGACCATTTTAGTAAATGGAGAGAGGACAAAAACATTCCAGATCAGGAAGGGGGTAAGACAAGGATGCCCCCTGTCACCATTATTATTCATTTTGGCTCTAGAAGTCCTGCTATGAAAATCAGAAATAATGAGGAAATTAAAGGCTTAAAGATTAGGAAAGAGGTTTACAAAATGCAAGCATTTGCAGATGATGTAGCCCTAATCCTAGAGGACTCAATAGAATCTGGACAAAAAGTGCTAGAGGAATTGGGCAAATACAGAGAGATGGCAGTCTTTAAATTGAATAAAACCAAAACCAAAATATTAACCAAGAATGTAACCAAGGTACGGAAGAAGGAGATAGAAGAAATGCTGGGACTACAGGTTATTTAAAAAATAAAATATCTAGGAATTTGGATAACTACAAGGTGTTCATCCTTAAAAGATGATAATTATACCCCTTTAATTAAGAAAATGAAACAAGACCTGGATAGATGGAAGAAAATACACTTGTCCCTTTTGGGAAAGATAGCTGCGATTAAGATGAACATCCTCCCCAAATTACTATTCTTATACCAAAATATACTGATGAATCTAGATAAAAAAATTTTTTAGAATTAAACAAAATCATTAGGGAATTTGTATGGGAGGGGAAAAGGTGGAGGTTCTCTCTTAAAATTCTACAGGCAAAATGGAATATAGGAGGATTTGGACTTCCTGATTGGGAAACATACTACAGGGCAGCTAAGCTAGTTTGGATAAGGGACTGGGCTATCCTGGAAAATAAGAGGATCCTAACTCTGGAAGGCCACGATTTACAGAAAGGGTGGCATGCACACCTATGGGACACAGAGAAGAAAAAGAAAACATATTTTCATAGGCAAAAAATTAGGGACTCATTAATACAAACATGGACTAATACAAACATGGACTGGAATCAGGCAGCGATATTACACAAAAGTCCCAAAATGGCTCTCCACGATGGAGGCCCTGATCTATCCCAATAGGTGGGGAATAAAGGTATAATAGGTATAAAGACATTTTAGTTGAAGGAGGAAATCTTAAATCTAACGACGCCCTGAGAGAGCAAGGAATAAATCTAGACTGGTGGACCTATTTACAAATAAAATCCAGGTACCAGAAAGACAAAGAATAATGCGGCATAGAACTAGGATATAACGGGCTGGATAAAGTTCTGATGGGAACAGGTAAAAAGTTTTTGGCTAAATTATACAACTATTTATTGGATGAGGACAGAGCGGAGGATATAACTAAAAACCAAATGAGTGTATGGGAGAAAAATATTGGACATAGCATAAATTTTAATGAATGGGAAGAGGCATGGAATAAAAATTATAAATTGACCAGAGCTGCGACGTATAAGGAAAATCATTACAAAATGCTCCACAGGTGGTATTTAGCCCCTGCTAGGCTAGCAAAGATGTATCCCAACATACATCTAACAAGTGGCAACTTCAAATCTCAACCAACAAATGCTCTGTCTTGCACATTGGGGGGGGGAATCAAAACATAAAATACAAATTAGATGGACATGACCTTGACCTTCACTCTGTCAAGGACCTTGGAGTACTCATTTCTAAAGATCTAAGTGCCAAACCCCACTGTAACAACATTGCCAGACAGGCATTAAGAGTTGTTAACCTAATCTTGTGTAGCTACTTCTCTGGTAATATTGTACTACTAACTACAGCATACAAAACATTTGCTAGACCAATTCTCGAATACAGCTGTCTGGAACCCGCACTGCATATCGGACATTAATACAATTGAGAGAGTCCAGAGATATTTTATAAGAAGAGTCCTCCATTCCCCTACCCACAATAAAATACCTTATGCCACCAGACTTCAAATTTTGGGCTTAGACAACTTAGAACTACGTCGACTTCGGTCTGACCTAAACGTAGTACATAAAATTATCTGCCACAATGTCCTACCTGTCAATGACTACTTCAGCTTCAACCACAACAATACACGAGCAAATAATAGATACAAACTCAAGGTAAACCACTCCAAACTCGATTGCACAAAATATGACTTCAGTAACAGAGTGGTCAATGCCTGGAATGCACTACCTGACTCTGTAGTTTCTTTCCCAAGCCCCCAACACTTTAACCTTGTACTGTCTACTGTTGACCTCACCCCATTCCTAAGAGGTCTGTAAGGGGCATGCATAAGTGCACCAGCGTGCCTACCGTCTCTGTCCTAATATTCCTTTTTACTCTTAATTAATTAATTAATTAAGTGTCTTTGCAGGGTGATTTTTTAACATTCCCTCCCCCCCCCCAGCTAATGGATTAATTACATAAGCTTTTCCAGATTTATGCTCAAGAGTACAGAACAAAATTGTTCTGTAATTGATAAGTATATCTACTAAATATCCCTTTCCCCAGAATTTGGAGTTCATCACTGAAATGTTTGGGGAGGGATAATGGAGGAACATATCAAGAGTTCTTTTAATATCTTCAGCACTCATTTCTGAGTGTTGAAAGAAAGTGAAAGTGAAAGTGGTTATTTGGCTTTGCAGTGATGACCTTATTCGAATCCCAGTTTATTGTTTCTGATTTCTTGCTCTCCAATTCTTGTTTGCTGTTACTATTTGTCTCTGGTTTGAGGGTGAGTTTTCTTCTCATCCACCCACTATTGTGGCTTTCTGGGTGTTTAAATTAGGATTTAATATTTGTAGATTTATATGTCTCAGACCACACTCTACGGATACCTCTGAACTCAAATAGTTTATTTTGCCCTTAGAAGCAGACCAGAAGGAACAGTGTTTCCACCTGAACCTTCACTGCAACAAATTTCTGCAAAGATCATATAAAGACGTGTCCTTTATCTACAGTCCTCCCAAAATAACACTTTGAATTCATTTCTATATTATAGTTTAAATTTTAGTACAGTTTCTTACTTTCTATTGCTCTCCATTTTATTTTATTTTGGTAAGAATCAGAGAAGTTGCATAGAGATATTTTTGTTACATGTTACACTATGAGATCAATCTATGGTTGCACATCTGTTGAATATCATTTGGCCACAAAGAAATAGCATGTGAAACTTTTGAGCTTATCACAGGGTGAGAAGAATGATTCTTGAGAAGAAGATCATGTTCCTGAGCCTTATATCTTCTCTAATAACATTCAGAAGAAAATCCTCTTAAGAAGCAGGAAAAGGAAAGCAGGGCCTCCATCAGTCCTTCTCAGCAGCCTTCCCTGGCTGCTTCTGCCAGAGTTCTTGGTTTGGGTTTACTGTAAGATACAACTCCACCTGTTGCAGTGGTGAAATTCAATTTTTTTTACTACCGGTTCTGTGGGTGTGGCTTGGGTGGGCGTGGTGTGGCTTGGTGGGCATAGCAGGGGAAGGATACTGCAAAATCTCCATTCCCACCAGGGGTGGGTTCTACTTACCTTTACTACCGGTTCGCAACAATTATGATGTCTGGGCGGGTGGGCGGAGCCTCCCGCAGCTTTTACTACCGGTTCTAAAGAACCGGACAGAACCGGGAATAATCCACCACTGATTCCCACCCCTCTCCAAGGGAAAGTTACTGCAAGATCCCCATTCCCACCCCACTCTGGGGCCAGCCAGAAGTGGTATTTGCCAGTTCTCCAAACTACTCAAAATTTCCGCTACCGGTTCTCCAGAACCTGTCAGAACCTGCTGAATAGCACCCCTGACCTGTTGTGATATATAAACTGTTTCTTGGCATAGTTTTCTGAGCCAAGCCAGGATAGCTTGTTCAAGAGATTATGATGAAAATAAATCACATCTTAGTGAAATATGTGATCACAATAGAAGTGGACACAGGAGGAACTGGGGGGCAGGAGGAAATGAGCAACGTAAGAAGAAATATTTAAAAAACCAGTTACGGAGCCTGAGTGGAAAAACTATTTAGGGAAGGGGGGAAACTATGCAGACATGAATTTGATAGTCACACTTAATTAGACCTAGTAGTAGAATCAGTAAGCTGATTTTATAGCTGAAACAAAAGAATGATGATTTAGCTCCAATTTCTGGCACTAAATTAGAATAAGTTAGCCTTCCTTTGGGCTAGGAATTTTCTTCTGAGTTTTCTTCTGTTAGCAAATGTAGACTTTATCCTACTTAGTGTCGGCATAAACTCCTCATAAGATTCCCATTGCCGTCAATCAGAATTCCCCTGAGCCTTGAAGACGGATGTGTTAATCAGCAACACATAAAAATTGTAACAGTCTTGAACTCATTTCAGCTCACATGAGGTTCCTTAAATCACTCAAGCCAGAAGGCTGACTCCCCATACCTCCAAACTGACCTTTGGGAAATTCAAGATCAACAGTGTAATATGTGGGATCAAAATAAAATACAGCAGTGACACAGAAAGTATTTCATCACAAAGTTGCTTTCTTTCTGATATGAAATTCATGAATAAGATTTGCAACCCAGCCCCATCTTATAAGTTCTATTTTGCTCTGGATTTCATTTCAAGCAGAAAAAGAGCACCCAGGTCTTCTACATTCGTGCAAAAGCTGAAAGCTTGGTGGTGCAGCAGACTAAAGCACTGTTAAGTAACATCAGCTGCCTGCAATTACTGCAAGTTCAAATCTGACCAGGCTCAAGGTTGACTCAGCCTTCCATCCTTTCGAGGTAGGTAAAATGATGACCTGGTATGTGGGGGCAATGAGATGACTTTGTATAAAAAAGAACACCGCTTGGGGGGGCGAAAGACCTACTAAGCAGGTATATACAAAAGTATGAAGGCTATTGCTTAACGCATTGTAAGTCGCCCTGAGTCTCTGGAGAAGGGCGGCATATAAATCGAACCAATAAAATAAACAAGGATCAGCTAGCCTATATAATCATTCTTTGCACTGTCTGTGGCAGGTGTGCAATGCAGAGATAGAACAGAATTGAAAGGTAACACACCTTCTTTCTTGAGAAAAAGATCTGCTACAATACAATGTGGTTGTGCCCATTGTGATAGGTATGGGGGAACATCCTTTTCCTAAATAAAGGCAGAATCTCTGGAGCAAAAATCTAATATTACGATCTGTCACTCAGCTCAGGCATTTTAGTACATTTGCCTGGCACACATCTACAGGTAATAATGAAAATATTCAGACACTTTCATGGAAGAAATGGTAGCTTGAAGACAGCTCTGTGAAAGCATAGCATAGCATAGCATACTTTATTGCGGTCATAGACCAAAAACCAAAACATCCAAGACACATAGCTGGCACACGACCAGACTGAAGTGCAAAACAGCGACAAAATCAGTGGTGAAAACTGCTCCGTCAAACTCACAGTTTGTGTATTTTAAATTTTTTGCTCCAATCTATGTGGACTATAGTTGGGAAGGCTTGGACTCTGACTGGGTAGGTACAGGCGGGTTGTCCGAGGTGTGTCTTGAGACTGTTATCTGGGATGAGTTTGACCCTATGACTCCCGAGGACGTGGACAGGATGCTGGGGAGGTTGAACGCAACCACATGTTTATTGGACCCGTGTCCCTCCTGGTTGGTGCTGGCTACCCGGGAGGTTACACGAGGCTGGGTCCAGAGGATTATAAATGCTTCTTTGAGTGAGGGGTTCTTGCCTCCTGCCTTGAAAGAGGCGGTGGTGAGGCCCCTCCTCAAGAAGCCCTCTCTGGACCCAGCTGTTTTGGCAAACTATCGTCCTGTTTCCAACCTTCGCTTCTTGGCGAAGGTTGTTGAGAGTGTGGTTGCGCGACAGCTCCTGCAGTACCTGGATGAAACCATCTATCTAGATCCATTCCAGTCCGGCTTCAGGCCCGGGTACAGCACGGAAATGGTATTGGTCGCATTGGTTGATGATCTCTGGAGGGCTCGGGACAGAGGTTGCTCCTCTGTTCTGGTCCTATTAGACCTCTCAGCGGCTTTTGATACCATCGACCATGGTATCATGCTGCGCCGGTTGGAAGGGTTGGGAGTGGGAGGCACTGCCTTACCGTGGTTCTCCTCCTATCTCTCTGACCGGTCGCAGTCTGTGTTGGCTGGAGGGCAGAGGTCGACCTCAAGGCACTTGGTTTGTGGGGTGCCACAAGGGTCGGTCCTCTCGCCTCTCCTGTTCAACATTTATGTGAAGCCGCTGGGCGAGATCATCTGTGGTTTTGGGGTGCAGTGCCATCTGTATGCTGATGACCCCCAGCTGTACATCTCCACCCCAGACCACCCCAACGATGCCCTTGAAGTGATGTCCTGGTGCCTGGAGGCCGTGCGGGTCTGGATGGGGAGGAACAGGCTCTGACTCAATTCCTCCAAGACTGAGTGGCTGTGGCTGCCGGCGTCCCGATATAGTCAGCTGGTGCCATCGCTGACTATTGGGGGCGAGACATTGGCCCCCACGGAGAGGGTGCGTAATTTGGGTGTCCTCCTGGATGCACGGCTGTCTTTAGAAGAGCATATGACGGCCATGGCCAGGGGGGCTTTCTATCAGGTTCGCCTGATATGCCAGTTGCACCCCTTTCTGGATCGTGACTCCCTATGCACGGTCACTCATGCCCTTGTCACTTCCCGCCTTGACTACTGCAACGCTCTCTACATGGGGCTCCCCTTGAGGAGCACTCGGAGGCTCCAACTGGTGCAGAATGCGGCCGCACGGGTACTTATGGGGGCGACATGGCGCTCCCACGTGACACCTCTCCTGCGCGAGCTGCATTGGCTTCCAGTGGTCTTCCGAGTGCGCTTCAAGGTGTTGGTTCTTATCTTCAAAGCGCTCCATGGCTTAGGACCCGGTTACTTACGAGACCACCTTCTGCCTCCAATAACCTCCCACCGGCCAACACGCTCCCACAGAGAGGGCCTCCTCAGGGTGTCGTCTGTCAGGCAATGTCGGCTGGCGACCCCCTGGGGAAGAGCCTTCTCTGTGGGGGCACCCACCCTCTGGAATGAGCTATCCCCAGGGATACGACTAATCCCGGATCTCCGGACCTTCTGCCGGGCCCTGAAGACTTTTTTATTTCAACAAGCCGGGCTGGGTTAAAAATCTTTTAAATTGGGGAATTTTATGGGCAAGGGGTTTTAAATTGGAGAAGCCAAAGATAATTTAATTTCGTTTTAATGTATTTTAATATTTGTATTGTGTGTTTTTAATTTTGGCTGTTCACTGCCCCGAGTCCTTCGGGAGAGGGGGCGGTATAAAAATTTAATAAATAAATAAATAAAATAAATAAAAAATTGTACATAGGTAGAAAATACTATAGTGCAATTTACATAAAATCCACACATCGGCATGTTATACAACCACCAGCTAACTCAACCACTGACGATCAGTAAAGCTGACCTCAGTCAATAGGTCCAGCCCATCCCCTCCCCTGGTTCTTACATCCCAAGACTGCAGCAAAAAATTTTGCTACCTTTAGTGTAATCTTAGAATCAGTATCTTGGAGTAAGAAGAGAAGACTAATATTTTCAGATAATCCAGGAAATCTTTGGCAAATGGGAGAGATAAATTCTGACCTTACCTCCCGATAATGGGGGCATGTGAAGACAATGTTAGCCAACGATTCCGGAGATCAGCCATCACATGAACAGTGAGTGGATTTCACACGCCCCGAGCACCTGCTATCTAGGACATTCAAGGGGATCACATTAAAACATACCTTTAGAAAAGCCAACCTGTATTTAACAAAGGATAGCGTAGAGAGGTATTTGGGGGGGTGCATTTGGGGAGTAATATCGAGAGAAAACTGAGAACATACTCCCGCACCAAGTGCCAGATTCTGTTGTCTTTCGAGATCATCCAAGCGCTGGAATATCAGCGATCTGGCTGCATCTGGGCCAAGCATAAGGGCTTCAATCGGGGGAATACCTATCTTCATAAGTTTGGTGTGAATATTGCGGGCCCAAGGACTGTGGAAGTCATCCCGCCATAAGCACTGGCCTAAATAGTAGTCTGGAAGTCTGACCCACAGGGTCAGCCAGTAGCCAATAGCACACTTCCACAGAACAGTAACTCTGTGAAAGCTAAACCAATGATGACAGCAAAAAAAAAAAAATGCTGGTAAGTAGACCAGCTGTTCAATAATTCATCTCCAGGCAAGGAGGGGACTTGATATTGCCCACAAGGGCTCCAGATCAGGGGTCCCAAACCCCCAGGCCACTAGTGGGCTGCAGCCCATTTGGAAACGGGCTGATGAATGGTGGGCAAGCGCACGTTTGCACACACAACTCCACTTGCATGAGCAGTGTGCATGTACCTGCCACTCACACTGAACCATCCCCTCTAAACCCCCACCCCACCCCCCGGGGCTGCCAAGTTGGAAATATTGGGGGCTGCTGCTCCAGTGTATACTGCACGTGTCAAAAAGAGGGCTGTGAAAATACTTACAGACCCCTCGCATCCTGGACATAAACTGTTTCAACTCCTACCCTCAAAATGACGCTATACAGCACTGCACACCAGAACAACTAGACACAAGAACAGTTTTTTCCTGAACGCCATCACTACTAAACAAATAATACCCTCAACACTGTCAAACTAGTTATTAAGTCTGCATTACTATTAATCTTCTCATCGTTCCTATCACCCATCTTCTCCCACTTATGACTGTATGACTGTACCCTTGTTGATGGTATCCTTATGATTTATATTGACTCTTTCCCTATGACTATCATTAAGTGTTGTACCTTATGATTCTTTTTTTATTGAAAAGTTTTACAGAAAAAAAGATTTCCCCCCCACCCTTTCCCTCCCCTCATCCCACCCTCCCCCCCAGACTTCCCAGAGCAAAATACAAAGTATTTCAATTAACAATCATAAGCTAAATTAACCTATCTATCCTTAAGCTACTAAATCCCCCCCTGAAACCTTAACTCCACTATAGATAACATAATACTTCTAATACTTAACATTCATCCATAAGCTATTTGATATTTTCTTGTCTGATACTTATTTTGAATATAATCAATCCATCTTCTCCATTCCGATACATATCTTTCTTGTGTATAGTCCTTCAAATATGCTGAAATTTTCGCCATCTCTGCTAAATTCATTACTACTACTCTTCAATAGTAGGCAAAGAATCCTTCTTCCAGTATTGCGCTACCAACAGCCTGGCTGCTGTTATTGAGTTCAAAATCAATTTAGTCTTTAATACTGTACAATCCGTCGTTATACCCAGTAGAAACAATTGAGGAGTAAATTTCAACCTTTTTTTCAGAATGTTCTGCATCACCCACCAAATTTTTATCCAAAATGCCTTGATTTTCTTACAAGTCCACCATATATGATAATAAGTTGCATCATCACATTCACATCTCCAATATTTAGCTTGCAAATTCGGCTACATACATGATAATTTTTTAGGATCTAAATGCCATCTATAAAACATTTTATAAAAATTCTCTCTCAAATTTTGTGCTTGCGTAAATTTAACATTTCTAACCCAAATCTTTTCCCATGTATCCATCATCACTGGTTCCTGAAAGTTTTGTGCCCATTTTATCATACAATGCTTAACCAGTTCCATTTCTGAGTCTATTTCCAATAATGCATTATACAACCTTTTATCCACCCTCTCTGTTTTAGTCATAATATCTCCCACTTTGCTTTCCAAATTCAAATTGGCTTCATTGATTTCTTCCACTCTCTCTTCTATCTGAATAACAAGTTTTGACAATCCTGATATTGCAAAAACAATATCATCTCTTATTTCATCATGCTTTATTGCAACAACTTCTTTAATTGACTTTATATCCTCCTCAACTTTCTTTAATTTCCCCTCCACAATTACTGTTAAGTTATTCATTGATGCAGCTTGGTTATTCATGGCTTCTTTCATAAATTCTTTGAGATCATTAAAAGCAGCCTCCTGACTCTGTGAATCAACCGGAAGTTGTGCTTTCTGTGTCACCACTGACACAACTGGAGAACCTCCTCCTCCTTTAACAACTCCTGGCTTAACTTGTTTAGAAGCCATCTTTTTTTTTTTAAGGATCTTTTTTCCTTTCAAAGCCACAGAGTCCCTTGAACAATTTTCAAAAGTAAATTATAGTCTCTAATTTATCAAGCAAAATAGTCTTTTCTCCACAAGCTCTCAATTCCCAGCAGCTTTAAACCACTCTCACAGAAAGTTCTCAATAACCACTTTCGTTTCTGACTTTCACTTTCACACCCATAACAAAGGTGCCATCTTCAGCCTCCAGCTCAAAGAAATTCAATTTGAAACATTGTAAGTCCGGAGTTAAGCACTGTTACTTTAAAGCTTGTTCTCCTGTTTCCACTCTGCCTGCACTTGTAATCAATCAAACTCACTTTTGACAGCAGGATTGGTCGCGGTGTCTAGCTCTGTTTAAACAGAGTTGTCCCGGATTCAGAGCTTCTTGGTGGGCTGACTGGGGAGCTCTCACCCTCCAAGCCTCTGGAGTTGTTCCAGAGGACTTTCGGGGAGCTCTACTCACCCCCACCGGCTCTCCTCTCCTTCTTCTCCTGATGGAGAGGTTTTTAAGCTGCCAGACAGCCGATTAGCGCTGTCAAAGCGGCTTTTACAAAATCACGGGGCTGGCGGTCTAAGGAGACCATCCACGAAGCCTGTGGTGCCAACAGGAAGTCCCATACCTTATGATTCTTGACAAATGTATCTTTTCTTTTATGTACTCCGAGAGCGTATGCACTAAGACAAATTCCTTGTGTGTCCAATCACACTTGGCCAATAAAGAATTCTATTCTATTCTATTCTATTCTATTCTATTCTATTCTATTCTATTCTATTCTATTCAGACAGTTACTTTTCATAAGGAGACTGCAAAACAGATTTAGACAAAACAAGGAAATAACCATTTTGCTCAAACTGTGATCAGCACCTTTGAAAGGCCACTGGTTTCACAATCTTCCTTTTCTAATCATTTTCTAAAATTGCTTATTAACTGCTATTCAGATATTAGGAACTTTTGGATGAATGAGTTTTATAGCACCAGGTGAGCTTCCTCCAATCATTGGGGGGGGGAGTTTAAAATACAAGTTTAAGGACTTAAAAATATTCTCTTGGAATAAACAGCAAAAAAAATGATTAAAACTTTGATTTTAGAAAATTAGAAATGGATTAAAGATCCAGATAAATTTGAAAATTTGGAAGATTATAAAGAATCCTTCCCATGGAAAATGCTTTAGTTCTGATTTTTTTAAAAAGAAGACATAGTAAGATAAAACTTTAAAAATTGGCCATTAGAGGAAACTCAAGAAATTAAAGATTACAATTAAAGGAGAAGAACACTGAAATTTGATTTACCAAACAGAGTGAAGCAAAGTATTTTAACATATTGAAGGATATTTTTGTCCAATGGACTCATATGTTAATTTTAAGTGTCCATTTCTATAGATTGGTTTTGAAAGATATTATGAAAAAGGAATACATTTTACCTGATGAGATTGAGATTGATCTGAAAGTGGATTTAAAAATGACAGACTACAAAAATAATATGGAAAAAAATGCTACACTGGTCATACAAAAAAAAAAATCCAGATATCTGAATAATTAAAAAGGAATATACAAGCAACAAACCAAAAGTAATCAGGATAATATTCCTATATTGGAGTTTTAAAAAAGACATTTGTTAAAGCTTTGAAGAATGTAAAGGAGGGATAAACAACAACAACAAAGTTTTCAGACATTATTTGAAGATACTAAACATTAAGATTGTTAGGAGTAAAATGAAGGAATATAACATTGGTTTAATTGATCAAGGTTGAAATAGAAAAGCACTGGACCTTAGAGAATTAGACTTCTATATCTCCCGGTAATGGTTGAGATGTTTTATTTTTCAAAAATACAAAAGTGAAACATACAAACACATATGTGCAAGTTCTTTTTAAGTCTATCGTCTTATACTCTATTATTTATACTATACAATGTTCTCTATATTATATTCTACTATATTCTATCCTATTACTTGTACATCTACGCTATATTATAATACCAGTACTACTATAGATTATACTATTACTATGGCTATATTCCAGTGATGGTGAACCTTTTTGGCACCAAGTGCCCAAAGTGGAATGTGTGTGTGTGCGCGCACATGCATGCGCCAGGCCACCAGAAATCACCTGGTGTTTTGGCTTCCAGTGCATGCATGCGTGCCGGCCAGCTGATCTTCGTGTGCACTGGAGCCCCAGAAACCCGAAAACCAGCATGCTGGTCTTCGGGTTCCCGACGTGCGCATGCATGCCATCCAGCCGGTCTTTGTGCATGCCAGAACGCCAGAAACCTGAAGACCAGATGGTCAACACGCGCATGTGCACCAGCCAGCTGGTCTTCGGGTTTCTGGGGCTCCAGCATGCGTGAAGATCAGCTGCGTGCCAGAAATCAAAACCCCAGCTGGTAATGGTGCACATGCCCACAAAGAGAGCTCTGTGTGCCATCTCTGGCACACATGCCATAGGTTCGCCATCACAGCTATATACTAATAGCAATACTAGCCTACAAGAGCATTTTAACTCTTATAGACCCTGGTCTATTGTTAAATCCTCCCCCCTCCTCTCTCTCTCTTTGATATTCTTCTATTGCTATTTTCTTCTTTGTTGATGGGCAGCAGTGGGTACAGCACTGACGTTTTTCCAACACCACGCTTGGCTTGGCTATGTTGCGCCATTCATTCTCTGCAAAGAAAATGCCTTCTTTTATTTGGCTGCTGCAGCTGCTAAGTTTCCAAAACACACACATCTCCTCCCCCAGCGTTTTCAAGCTGATAACTTCTATAAGCAATTCCACCATGCTGATGCTGGGGCAAGGTTCAAATAGGGGCGGGGCAGGGGTGGGTTCTAATTTTTTTTACTACCGGTTCTGTGGGTGTGGCTTATTTTGTGGGTGTGGCTTGGAGGTCGTGTGACTAGGTGGGCATGGCTAGCTGGTCAGTCATTTCTGGAAGGTCCTCGCACTTACGACCAGTCCTCGCACTTACGACCCGACTCATTTGTTTGCTTTTAACACTGATCAGCTGTAGGACGGCCCTTTGAAGCCCGGCAGCAAGAGTTTAAACAGTTTTTTTCCCTCTAGTCATCAGCTGGGACTCAGGAGGCAGCAATAGATTGGGGGTGGGACCAAATAAAAGGTAAGAATAACGTGGGGGTGGGGGGGGGTGGGAGGGCGGGGGGGGAGAATCGGTTTGGTGACGTCATATCGTCACTGCTACCGGCTCAGCCGAACCGAACCGAACCGGGAGGAACCCACACTGGGGCGGGGGTGGGGGTGTGTGTGAAAGGCAACGCAGGTGCCTGCAATTTTCTCAGCAGCCTGCTCTTCCATCAGCTGAAATAATAAGCTTTTAAGGCTTTGTTTATAGATAAGAGATGGAATATGGGAAGAGGAGATCATTTTATATTTTAAGAGAAGGTGATAAATTAATAAATGGTTTATACTTGCAATGAAGTGGAAAGTCATTTCTTTATATATTTCCTCTCTTTTTCTTTACTATATTCTTATTTTTCCTTTCTTTTCTATTTTTTTTTATTTTCTGCACCTTCTATTTTTCTTTTCTTTTTTATTGTTGTAATAAAGTTACTATTTTAAAAAAAACTTCCACACAAAATATATTGAATCCTTCCCAAAATAATGAAAAAAACACTCATATCCAAAGAACGAAAAGATGTACAAATTTTCTGTTTTAAAGTTCCAAACATGTAGGAAATTTATATCTTGTTATGTTTACTGTATATCTTTACTTTTGAGCAGCTTCCAGCCAATTAATCCCCAGTGATTGGCAGCTGACACTGAATAGGAATAAAGCAGGGTAGCAGATAGCAGAGTTCCTTGGAGGGAGCTTAGAACAGGCAGGATGCAATCTAAATCTCATCCTTTTGTAAATGGGTTAATGTTACATGCTATATATAAGGGTAAGGAATCATCATCTAGATTTCAACCTAGAAAACAATAATTTATTGACTGATACAAAGTGGACTCTTGAGGTTGACAGAATATGGAACGTATTATTCAATTGAAAACTCAAAGTTGGACATTTTTGGTGGTAAAGATTTTTTGAAAGCTATTGAATGGCTTTATGCTGATACAGAATGCTGATTTGGTTTTTTAAAAAATGGAATTTGCATGTCAGAATATTATGGAAATTTCAGGACTTCTTAACTTAGAACTGTATACATTTGAGTGGATAATGCATTAGTTGAGCCCCAACCTATGGTGAATGGAATACCCCAATGAAATACATTTAGTACTACCATTTTATTCAGATGATAAATAATTTGCTTTCCACAAGTTTTATTGGATTAGAAGTTGAAAAGTGAACACAACTGTGACAAATTAAAATAATTTTAATTAATTTAGAAGAATATGGAGATTTGTGGTATTTCTGATTTCCTTTGATTAAGACAGTGAACAATATATCTATAAAGATATGCGCTCAGAGAAGTTAACATTGAATCTTTATAATGAGCAGATTAAAATGGTATCTATTTTTAGGAGTACATTTTGATTAAACATTGGGAAGCATTTAATAGGAGTAAACCTGATTAAAACCTTTATGAAGTATTCCAAGTAAAGTTTCATAGCTGATTTTTAAAAATTGTCAAAGTTCTCTGCATCGGTATCAGTTTCAAAATAAATTGTGGAGTAGACTGGCTGTTCTACAGACAAAGGCTTTGAGATTAATTTGATTTGTAGAGCCCTTGTTATCTCTCATGCAATAGTCCACCAGGGGAAGAGGAAATAGCCTTTGTCTTTGAGATAGAAATCATCAATCTCTAAAACATACATTTATGGAAGATTGAGAACAAACCAAAGAAAGCACTTCTTGACAGAGAGCATAATTAACCTGTGGATTCATTATCTTAAGATGTGATGGCCACTAACCATACTTTCAACAGTTCCAAGAAGGCTTCATACCTATTTGCACTACTCAGGTGACCCTGACAACACAGATAAACCTCCAGGTGGCCTCAACAACTCGCTATAAGAATGCAAATGTCCAGCTGCCTGCAAGAAGCACAAATCTTTCCATTCCCCACCATCCAGTCAGAGCTGAAGAAGTTTCTTGAATGAGAAGTGAAATGTCTTCAAAGAAAAACCAGAAGGTCCAGTTGCCTCTTGAAAAAGCAGTTTTGGGACAACCATGACCTAGATGACTGAGAATCTCCATAGACACCAACCATACCATTTTAAATGGCAACTGGGTAAATTCAAGGAGGTCAACTATAGGTAGTCCTTGATTTATAACAGTTCATTTAATGACTGTTTGAAGTTACAACGGCACTGAAAAGGTAGCTTAAGACCATTTTTCACACTTATGACCAATGCAACTTCCCCATGGTCACATGATCAAAATTCAGACATTTGGCAAGTGACTCATTTTTATGACGGTTGCAGTGTCCTGGGATCATGATCTTCTGACAAGCAAAATCAATTTGGAAATCCAAATTCACTTAGCAACCACATTACTAACTTAACAAGTGCAGTGACTCACTTAACAACTGTGGCAAGAAAGATCATCAAATGGAGCAAAACTCACTTAACAAATGTTTCACTTAACAACATAAATTTTGGGGCTCAGTTGTGGCTAAGTTGAGGACTACCTGTATACCAAAAGCAGGAAGCCTTTCTTCTGGGATTGCCTTTATGTACCACCTTCACAAATTTGGAATTGTGCCAGGTTGGGAGGTACCTCATGCTTTTGAGTATCCCATCATCATAAGATGGCTCCTGCTAGAAACCAAATACTGAGCTAAGATTGACCTGATCCAGCATTGTTAAGCTCATGTTCTAGCATGATTTTATTTGCCACTTTTTGCTCTTGAATGTGCAGGTTATATTTTTTTCCCTAGCATGGAGTTCTGTTCAAATCAGGTCTCCCATGCCTGTAATTTTTAATAGTCAAAACTAAAATAAAAATCTCCTTGAATGGATAAACAGATGTTTAGCTAGACGTGGAAGACTAACTTCTTGTAATTCTCTTAAAAGGGAATTATTGTTATTACTTTGCATTAAAATTGGAGGAAATGGGGACATAGCTATTTAAACCAGTATTTGGGAATGAAGGAATCATTCAATGGCCAATATTTTACTATCGCTCAGAACTATCACAAAAAATATGTCATTTTTGTATCAGTTCAGATGATGACACACAAACAGTGCCACTTTGTATGTTGTTATCTAACAATGCCTCTACTCCAAAATAATTTATCTGTCTCAAGGACCCACAGTTTTAAGTTATTTTTTTTCATGGATGTTTTAGATTTGTTCTCTACTTTTCTCTTTAGAAATAATGTTCCATAAGTCTAACAACATCATGAAATCTGAAAATAAATTAAAAGTACATACCAAGTTAAAATAAGTACATTTAACAATGTTAAAATTATGGGAGCATTTCAAAAAGCCATAAAAAGTTTTGAAATATTCTCTACACAAGTAGACAATACAACTGCTGGTACCTTTAAAATGTGTGACAGATTAAAGGGTTTTCTTTATGAAAAGCACACATTATAATAATTTAACCATATTATTGCTACTTTTCAAAATATATTTGCTCAATGTATTTTCAGTCTTTTAATAGTTCAATTTCCATGCATAAATTCAAATTTTAAATAATGTGAAAATCAGGAACTTAAAAATGAAAGTTCAAGTCTATATACCGAAGGATTATATTGCATTGTTGTAAAAATGTTCAGTGAATGAATCTGCCAGTCAATAGTATATGGTATAAATTATCATTATTCTACCAGTGGAGAAAAAAAAACTACTTTCAGCTCCAATAAATACTGCTTAATGTTTTCAGTGATATTCTCATTTCCTTTATCTTATTCAGGATATTAACTCTCAGCTTGTAATACATTTGCAGCAGCTGAAGACATTTTTTTTTCATTTGATGAGACTTGATCATTTGAATAACTTGTTCTAATTATCTCTAATTGGTTTCTCTCTATGAAAAGAATACATTGGGTAGATCACAGTTAATATCCTCTAGAAATAAAAGAAATGGTAAGTGGTTTGGATAATGACATATGGTGAAATGTATCTCTGTGCCACCAAATAATTCAGTTAATAGGAAGAGCTAATTAATAGTATCACCATCACCAATATTGCTATAGGGAATCGTGTTGTGGTTATTCAGTTACTAAGTCATATCTACTTCTTTGCGACCCCATGGAGATAGCATGCCAGGTCTCCCTGTCCTCCACTGTCTTCCAGAGTTTACCCAAATTCATGTTCATTGCATCAATGACACTATCTAACTATCAAATTCTCTGCCCATCTCCTTTTGACTTCAGTCTTTCCCAGTAGGATCTTTTCCAATGAGTCCACTCTTCTCATTCAGTAACCAAAGCATTTGAGCTTCAGCTTCAGTATTTGTCCTTCCAAAGAACTTCAAGGTTGACTGATTTTATTTCCTTGCAGTCCAAGGGACTCTCAAGAGTCTTCTCCAGCACCACAATTTGAAAGCATCAATTATTTGGTGCTCAGCCTTCCTTATGGTCCAACTCTCACAGCCATATATTATCATTGGGAAAATCATAGCTTTGACTACAATGGATCTTTGTCGGCAAGGTGATGTCTCTGCTTTTTAATTTGCTATCTAGGTTTGCCATAACTTTCCTTCCAAGAAAAAAATAAATAAAATAATAATAATAATAATAATAATAATAATAATAATAATAATAATAATAATAATAATAATAATTTTATTTCTATACCGCCCTTCTCCCGAAGGACTCAGGGTGGTGTACAGCCTATTTAAAAACACAAGACAAAACAACAATTAAAATTTAAAATGATTAAATAAATTTGGCTCAATTAAAACCCCAGAAATTTAGAATACCCCAATTTAAAACTATTATGTCGATAGCCCGGCCTGGCGGAACAACAGGGTCTTCAGTGCGCAGCAAAACACCCGGAGGTCGGAGATCTTATGTATTTCCGGGGGCAGTTCATTCCACAGGGCTGGGGCTCCCACAGAGAAGGCCCTCCCCCTGGGTGTCACCAGCCGACATAACTTGGCCGATGGCACCCTGAGGAGACCCTCTCTGTGGGAGCGGACTGGTCAGTGGGAGGCTATTGGTGGCAGAAGACGGTCTCGAAGGTACCTGGGTCCTATGCCATGGAGCGCTTTAAAGGTGGTAACCAACACCTTGAATAGCACCCGGAAGACCACTGGGAGCCAGTGCAGGAGGGGTGTCACGTGGGCACAACGAGTTGCGCCCATAACCACCCGATAATAAGCAGCTTTTAATTTCATGTCTGCAATCACCGTCTGCAGTGATCCTGGAGCCCAAGAAAATAAAATCTCACTGCTTCAATTTCTTCCGCTTCTATTTGCCAGGAAGTGATGGAATCGGATGCCATGATCTGTTTTTTTAATATTGAGTTTCAAGTCAACATTTGCACTCTTCTCTTTCACTCTCATCAAGAGGGTCTTTAGTTCCTCTTCGCTTTCTGCCTTCAGGTTCTTTGGAGAATAGGTTGACACATACACACCATTGGTATTTTCTGCATATCTGTGGTTGTTACTATTTCTCCCGGCAATCATAATTCCAGCTTGTGATTCACTAAGACACATCACTGGTTATTAAATAATGAGACTACAGGATGGATGGATGGATGGATGGATGGATGGATGGATGGATGGATGGATTTCGTACTTCTTTCAGATTTATGAAAAGTTCATCTATATATCCTGTATTGTGTCCTTCCATTTTATTAAAAAATGGAGAACTACTACCACCTTCCAGGTAGAATAAAACCCCATTACATCATTTGCGAAGCTCTGAACTTCTTCTTCCTCCACCTTTAACCTTGGATAAGTATCAGTTTCCCATTCAAGAATGTTGTACAGTTTTTGGAAGGGGGTTGTCCTCCTGGACTCACAGCTCAGGATCAATGAGCAGATGGAAGCTATGTCCAAGAAGGGCTTTGCACAGCTTCAGCTAATGTGTCAGTTGCACCCTTCTCTAGATCAGAACTGACCTGGTCACCCTGCAGCACAATGCACTCTACCTGGAATTGCCCTTGAAAACCATCTAGAAGTTCAACTGGTTCAGAATGCAGTGGAGTTGATAGTGACGCACATTCCCCAGTATGCCTATGTAAAACCTCTGCTTCATAAGCTAAACTGATAGCCAGATTTCTACTAGGTGTGATTCAAGATGCTGGTTATTACCCATAAAGTTCTATATGACATAGGGCAGTGATGGCTAACTTTTTTGACGTCACGTGCCAGGGGAGGGGGGGGCGGGGGGAGGGTTGCGCATGCACGTGTCCATGTGCATGCGCATGCAACCCCACCCACCCCTGCTCCTGGCACAGGATGGCCTGGTAGGCCCATTTTTCTTTCTTACCTGATTCCAGATCCTTTCTATGCATCTGGGAAGGTCGAAAACAGCCTTTCCCACTCCCTTGGAGGCCTTACGGAGGCTGAAAGGGCCCATTTCCCAACTCTCGGTGGGACAGGAAGTGATGTTTTTTGCTGTCCCCAGCCTCCAGAACCTCTCTAGGAGTCTGTAGGAGCCTCTTTAGGAGTCTGTAGGAGCCTCTCTAGGAGTCTCTGGAGGCTGGGGACAGGAAATGGGCCCTTTCAGCCTCCGTAGGGCCTCCGAGGGAGTGGGAAAGGTTGTTTTCGCCTTTCCCAGATCCATAGAAAGGATCTGGAGCCAGTTAAGAAAGAAAAACGGGCCTTCCCCACCCCCCACCAGGCCCTCCAGAGGCAGGAAACATTCTGTTTCCCTACTTCTGGTGGGCCCAAAAGGCCCGAAAATCAGCTGTCCAGCACGTGCATGCGCCCCAGAGCTGAGCTGGCATGCCCACTAATATGGCTCCGCGTGCTACCTGTGACACGCGTGCCATAGGTTTGCCATCATGGACATAGGGTCTGGTTACTTAAGGAACTGCCTGTGTCCACTTGTATCTGCCTGGACAATTCATTCTGGCAGGGCTGCCATATTTGAGACTTTGTCAATTAAATAATGTCATTTGAGGCTTTGTCAATTAAACAAGAGCTATGGTGGCACAGCAGTTATAATGCAGAATTGCAGGTTAACTCTGCCAGCGGTCAGTAGTTTGATCCTGACTGGCTCAAGGTTTCCCCACCCTTCCATCCTTCCAAGGTTGGTAAAATGAGGGCCCAGATTGTGGGAGGCAATATGCTGACCCTGTAAGCTGCTTAGAGAGGACTGTAAAGTACTATAAAGCTATTGCTATCTATCAGAACCCAGGATAGGTGCCTTCTCAGTAGCAGTACCTGCACTCTGGAATGAAGTTCCCCTGAAGATCCAAGTGGCTCCTGTGCTGTTGGCATTTGCAAGGGATCCTCATATAACTCTTCATCCAGGTCTTTGGTGCGGATGAATGAAGCCTCCTTCTAAGTAGTATGGGTCTGCTTCTTGTTGTTGTCCAATGTTTGCCATCTTTTGTTCCTTTTTTAACTGTTGTATTTTTGTTTCAGGGGTGGGTTCTAAAATTTTTTACTACTGGTTCTGTGGACATGGCTTATTTTGTGGGTGTGGCTTGGGGGGGGAGGGTAACGTGACTGGGTGAGTGTGGCCAACTTTTTTTTTAAACTTTTAAAAGCATTTTTTCTACAACCTTAAGAAATTGCAGAAAAAAAATGCTTTTAAAAGCCTCTGATGATCAGGCAACTCAGCTGGGATCGCCAGAGGCTTTTAAAGGCATTTTTTTTCCTACAACCTCTTCTACTGAAGACTTTGTAGAAAAAATGCTTTTAAAAGTCTCTGACAATCCCAGCTGAACCGCGCGATCATCAGAGGCTTTTTTTTTTTACTTTTAAAAGCATTAAAAGAGGTTGTAGAAAAAATGCTTTTAAAAGTAAAAAAAAAAAAGCCTCTGATGAGGTGGGCAGGGTAAGCGAGCGGCGACCTGGCTAGGGACCGATTCGGGGATGTGGCCAGCCAATGTTATTACCAGTTCTCCGAACTACTATAAATTTTTACTACTGGTTCTTGTGAATCGGTGCAAACCGGGAGCAACCCACCACTGTTTTGTTTCCTCTGTGTATGTGTGCGTGTGTGCGTGTAAGTTGTGAACCTCCCAAAGTCACAACTTAATAACAATAATTCCTTTAATCAAAAATAATTGAAACTGTATTTTTAGTCAGGTAAGCAGGAGAGCCTTTCTGGACATTTTGGACAATTATCCAGCCAGATTTTAGCTGAACACCTTTTTCTACAAAACATTTTAGAAATATCCTTATTCCTATTTTAGGGCAGAAATAACAGGCACCAAGGCCTATAAAATCAATGCAGAACGTCTCCTATTCCAAATTAAAAATGAAAGCTATAGATTTTTTTTTTCTTTAAAAACTAATCTCACATTCTATTTATTTTTTCTGGATTGCCTGACTTGGAATGGCATGAAAGAATTGCCACTGGTTGCCTTTGTGGGGTGCTGTACTTTGATGTTCCGATCATTGGGATTTCTGGTGTGCCAAGATAATTGTCACAGTTGATTTGTTAGCTTGTCCCTCCTAGAAGTCATTGTCTTGCCAATGCCAGGACTTGGTAATGTCATGCTTATGGCTTGCTAGGAATACTCTGTGCTAATTTCATAGTTAGTTACTAAAGGCAGTGGAAACATTTGGCACCATGAGATACAATCCTACATAAATAGTTGGGCCATAAACAAAGAGAAGGTGCCCAGTCACTCACTTTCAGGAGATTTAAACCAGATCCATTTGTGCAAAGTTTAAGAATAAATTTTAAATGTAAGATATGTGGGCCTTGAGCCCACATGGGCAATGCTGATTGATGAGTTGAACTTTCGGCTATATTGACAGGACCATCCAGAAGCTGTATATTCCATTAGGACAGGGGAAGAAAAATTAGAGTTTGTGGCTGGCCACGTTTAAGGAAGTTAAGAACTGCAAAAGCAAGTAAAGCACAAAGATTATTTGAAATAATAGAACAAATGTCAGCCTTGCTGTGCCCCTAACCTTAAATATTTGATATGGAAAGGATTTAAAGAGTCATTGCATTATTTGGCAAACTATGCATGTCAGTTTTAGACAACTCATTACAACACTTAACCCTTGCTTAGTGTTCTCCGTATAAACTACTGAATTTGCAACATGAAGTTTGAGTGCCGGAGCAATGAATATGCAGTACAGGTAGTCCAATTTACAACCACAACTGAGCCCAACATTTATGTTGCTAACTGAAACATTTGTTATGTGAATTTTGCCCCATTTTATGACCTTTCTTGACACATTTGTTAAGTGAATCACTACAGTTGTTACGTTAATAGCACAGTTGTTAAGCGAATCTGCCTTCCCCGTTGACTTTGCTTGTCAGAAGGTCACAAAAGGGGATCACATGACCCGAGGACACTGCAACCGTCATAAATATGAGCCAGTTGCCAAGCATCCGAGTTTTGATCATATGATCATGGGCATGCTGCAATGGCCATAAGTGTGAAAAATGGTCATAAGTCACTTTTTTCAGTGTCATCGTAACTTTGAACAGTCACTAAATGAACTGTTGTAAGTCAAGGACTACCTGTACTTCTGGTGGGATATGACCAACAATATATTGGCTTGGATTAGATTAAAGATTAGAATTTCATGAGCAAGCATCAGGTAAAACCAAACTGTGGTTATAGTTGTGGCATGACTAATTTGTGTGACTACTGAACAGCCCTGATACTATTAGCAGGGAATGCAACAAGCAATCAAGATTAGCAACCTGGTCTACACTCTTTCTATCTTACCAAAGTGTATTTTGTGAAAACCTTCATTGGCAAAGTCTTGATGACAGTATCTATGAGCCCACCTAGCAAGAGGCATGGCAAAGGTGCAGCATAAGAGCTGTAAATGGTAAACAATATGAATTAAATTAAAGGTATATGGTGTGCTGATAGAGTTAATTTAAAAGTCAAGGATGCAGTAGAGCTGCATGAAGGTGGTCTGTGCTTGTAGAGTACAGCTGATGATTACGTTTGAGAAAGTAGATACATTTTAGTTATGAATGAGAGGGCTAACTATATAAATTGCTGTCATAGAGATCATTGTAAATACATACTGTATGAAATAGGAATCCATGCAGTGGTAACAGATGTATGTTGTGGCCCAATAAACGATGACACAGTGTGGTGTCTTTGACACCACACCAGACTGGGTCTCACTTTTAGCACCTATTACTTAAAACTACATTTTCAGTATTTAAACTGAGGCTTTTCGACTTGCTTTTTGAAGTGCACAGACTAGGACAGACATCTATTTTAAAAAAAGAACAAGAATACCACTTTATTTTCAAGTTGTAACAGGCTTCTGATGTCATGCCAACTATCATATTTACCATCCTGAATTTTTTCACATTCACACCTTAATATTCCCTCACTTTTTCCCCGTCTCCTCCTTGATTGCTCTTTGAGTGATTAGCGTTAACCCTCCCAAATCATATACATTCTGTAGTTTTATTTCAGAACTCTTTGCAAGGTCCTCCTGGAGCATCTTTGTATTTGGGTCATAAAATTGGGGATGGTCATATGATCCATCGATTAAGGAGTACACTATTTAATAATGAATTTTTTAATACTAATTGTGATTGTAAATTGAGGACTACCTAGTATTTGGGACAGAATTAACACAGGGATAGATTCAAGATCATGTGAAGGGTTAGTATGCTTTATAATGTCTTCGTAAGACCGCATTTGAAATATTGCATCCAGTTTTCATCATCCCAATATAAAAAGATGTTAAGACACTAGAAAGAGTGCAAAGAAGAGCAACAAAGATTATTAGGGGACTAGAGGCTAAAACATATGAAGAACGGTTGCAGGAATTGCGTCTGGCCAGTCTAGAGAAAAGAAGAACTGGGTTGACATGATAGCAGTGTTCCAATATCTAAGGGTCTGCCACAAAAAAAGAAGGGGCCAACCTATTTTCCAGAGCACCAGAAGACAGGACAAAAAGCAATGAATGGAAACCAATCAAGGAGAGAAGCAACCTAGAACTAAAGAGAAATTTCCTGACAGTTAGAACAATTAATCAGTGGAACAACTTGCCTCCAGAAGTTGTGGGTGCTCCAAACCTGGAGGCTTTTAAGAAGAGATTGACCAACCATTTGTCTGAAATGGTATAGGGATGGAGCAGAAGACTTCCAAGATCCCTTCCAGTTCGGTTATTCTATTAATGGGTAGTTATACCTGCAGAATTTGGTGTTTTTTCTTCCTATCCCAACTCAGAAACAAACTTATTTGAAGATACACAGTAGACTCTGACAACAGAGGAATTTGAAGAACTTTGATCTCAATATGACAAAAATCCAACATAGACATTTTTCTATAACATGAAGTTATATGTCTGTTTGAAACTCTGCCTCCCCATCTTTACTGCTGATATCTTTATGTACAAGGATGTCAAAAGCAGCCAGGCATATGGAGATTTATGGGGTGAACACAAGATATGTGTACATGCAATCCCCATTTTAGCCCTCTTAGATTGCAGGATAATGGCTGCATGGGACTAGGAGGGCTCAGTATGCAATAACCAGCACAAAAGAAGTGCCTTATCCAAGGCAGTTATGAGAGACTTTTATTAAAGAGGTTTGTAGGTTGAATAAAGCATTAACAAAATCATTAAGGTTTCACCGCAAAATATTACCAGACTATAAACTGCGGTTTGAGTTGTCACTTTTGTGGGCCAGCGCTCAAGTTTTAAATAACTGCAAAAATAAAATAGGTGGATCTTTTTCTGTCTTAGAAAATTTTGAACCGAGCGTATTCCCCCTTCAAGATAGGGAGGCAAGAGCTGATAGATCAATGAATGGAGATGGGATGATTAAATTGGCAGTAAAAGAAATACTGTTGGATCTAATGCTTAATACACAGCTGTCCCCAACAGACCACCAGCCAGATGTGCAATAACAAGACCTTGTTGTCTAGGAATTCCAGGAGATGTATTTGCAAAACATCTGAAGAGCACCATATTGTGGATGGTTAAGTTAAATCATCTATTTGCATTATTGGTATTTAATAGTGGCAGAAGAAAGGAGGGAGAATTCCAAGAGATTAGTAGTTCCCCAAAAACTTTGCCATATGCATAGGGCAATTCTAGTAAAAACAATTTCTGCCATAATTTAATGGAGCATTAAACCAAGTTATGTGAAGCTACCATTCTAACTTGCTAGACAGGGACTAACAATGCCAAGATTTATTTTCAAGATGGATTTAATCTTCCACTAGTGGGGAATTTAGAAGATGGCCTCATAAAAGTTCTTCTGCATCTCTGCATTATCCTGTTTCAAGACTAAGCCATAAAATTACGTTCCAGACAGATTTATATGTTTGCTTCCCCGGATCTCTAAGTGCAGCCAGGAACTTGCAGCACCATAACAAAGCTTTGTGTTATTCATTCCTCTTGTTTTCTTTCATAAGCAAAACTGGAGAAGGGGTGCAGGAAGGGAACAAGTGAGCACACTAAGTAGTCTTAAAACCAACGGCTACAACTCAATTCATAGCTGCAATTGCTTTTGCTGCTGCTGACCTCAAAATGCTAAGAGCCATCCATTTCCTACTGCAGGTTCATTTTAAGTGTAATTCTCCAATGAAATGAGCAGTTACTGTGAAAGAGTTAGACACCCCACCATGGAACTCACCTTCAGCTGCCCTAAGAGGATCTGTTGAAATAATGGTGCCTCGCCATAATGCCATGGAGGCTGAACAATTAGAGAGAAATGGAGAATCTAGCTTGAGCCCAGGAGCTACAAGTCAGGAGGAGGGGAGTTATTCCCAGTGGACAAATGACATGCCTGTCCTACAGGCAGGAAGTTCTGTCCTTTGCAGAACTTCAGCATTGCAAATGGAGATCATTTCGAGAACTTTTAGATAAATTCAGCTGAGCAAAAACTAAATGACAACCCCAGCCAAAGGTTGATCAGACAGGTGCAAAGTTGCTTCTGGATACTGGAGCCAATACTGGAACTGTTCTATATTATCTTGCTGTATACTGCAAATGAAAGCATTTTGTTCTACCAAGAAGCACATCTTTAGGTCTGATCTGTTAAGGGCTATAAGGTAAATGCAACTGAAGTAAGCCAGAGGTAAGACCAAAGGTTTAATTGTTGGAAAACATCTTTGTTCTCCATTCCAACATTTTCTTTTCATCCCAATCAATAACATTGCATAGTTCCTTGGGGATCAGAGCTGATCTCTTTTAAAAGAGTTATGAAATTAAACTGAGGCTATATCAAATTAGCCCAAGCATTGCAAGTGGCCATAGGGCCAAGGGAAACCCACCTTGGCTAGATCAGTGATGAATTGGTGCTATCACTGTATTATATGATTTAATGCCAATGACCATTTTAGGTCATTGTAGTTTTAGGAGGCATTACCCAGAAAACAGTTATATTGTTTAAACTCATCTACAGACTTCTCTCCTCCCCACCATAATATGTATATGATTATATGCATGTGTGTGTATATAAATATACACACCCACTCTGCAATTTAGATATTGCAGAGATAGATAGATATAGCTTGGGATTCAACCTCTTGGCTTATTTACTTTCTGGTGTTTGGGTGGAATTGAATGGCTCCATTCTTTTGGAATGGTTTGCTGATGCTGGTCAGTCACCTTATTTTGAAGCAATCTCACAGAGAGTCAATGGGATTTTTTTCGTAGGATAATTGATTTGGAAACTGTAGCCTTTGTCATTCTGGCCAGCAAACTGATATAAAACACATTTCTGAGTGGAAGATAGGCACTTTGATACAGTCATTCAATTTCTGTCTACTGTTTGGAAGCTGAACACATTTCATTTTCTCTCCTGCATGGTTCTTCCCAGTTGTTGTTGTTTTTATTGCTCCTGCTAAAATAAAACTTTCCCAAACTGCAGTGATGGTGCCTACATTACTAGCAATTCTCTTTCTAGGGAGATATTGCTGAATAAGGTATAAGATTTATAAACTCAGATATTTAAAATCAATGGTGAGTATCCAACAACACATTTATGTGGTTAAAAACCTCTTACAGCTTGTAAAGCAAGCATAAAGGGTTATTTCCCTTCTTTGTCAATCTATCTAATATAATGTATTAATCTTAAGCAACCACCTTATATCCTGCTGTGCTGCCTCATTGTGGAAGGAGCATGTGTGTTAATTCTTGGGAATGACAAAAGAAAAATGCCAGCTGTGTACAGCAATGAGTATATACTTCCAGCAGGATGCCTCAAGGTGCGAAGGTCACCCCAGCTACCCAGCTAAAGCTAGCAGGGATCTATATTGGGCAGTGATCTATGAAGTTGCTGGAAGTAGGTGACCACTGTAGTGAAAATGGCAGATATCGCCTTTCATACTGTATGGGGAAAGGTAATGGTAAACCGCTTCTGTATTTTACTCAAAAAACCACATGGATAGACAAAATAAAGAGATTGATGATACTGTGCCCAGTTATGAATCCCTCAGGTTAGATGGCACTCAGAATGCAAGTGAGGAAGAGCTGAGGATCTTTTGAAATACTAATGGCATTTATGATACAACCAGGTTTTGTAACTATTTTGTATTTTTTGGGATGTCTGGTGACTGATGTTGCCATGCATGAAAAAAATAATTCCTAAATAGCAAAGATAAAATTGTGGGCACATGGAATGTAGGGAGCATGAACATGGGGAAGGTCAACAGAGTGAAGGATGAAATGAATCAATCTGCACTGACATCTGAGCATCAGGAATTGAGATGGACTAGATCTGGACACTTTCATCAGAAAATTACATTTTTTTAATTCAATACTTGAAAAAGAAAGAAAGAATGCTGGTGCTTTCATAGTGGTGTTGGAAAAGTCTTTTTAATTTAATCACAGGTTAGGTAGGACTAGAACATCTTATGGTTTCTAATGTTCCTTAACCATCAGACTGGCTCTAATAATACATTCTTGATATTTAAAAACTTTTTCCAGACTTCTGAGAATGGAAACAAAGAAAAGTATGGGTTTCTACTCTATATGTACAAATTTAGGATATGAACAAAGAATCTGTGCCATGTTCACCTGGCTCATAAATATGTACTGGAGTTTTTAAAAGAAGTTAAAGTTTAAATGAGAACCAAATCCACTTTTTCAATTATCCTATTCCTCCCTTTGGGGATCAAGTTTTGGAATAGCTAGTCTGTAGACATCAGTGGAACAGTTTGGCAGTGTAATTGATTACCCTTGGACCCAGAATCCCATCTGATCTTCAAACAGCATTTTTGGCAACTGTGGCACAAAGGGAGTTGTCTTGGAAACTGTGATGGAGAATTCACTGCTGCTTTTCCCCTCCAATTTTATTCATTTTTGGAAAATGAAAATAGTAGTAGCCATGGTGGTACTAGTAGCAGGGGCTGGACTAGAAGACCTCCAAGGTACCTTCCAGCTCATTCATTCTATTTCTAATAGGTTGAAATAGGAACTTAACACAAAAGTCCATCTGTTAAAAATAAGAATACCGAGAATAGGATCGTATTTTATTTTGGGGGGAAATACATACACTTTAAAATCCATATTCAATACAGGTAGTTATATGCAAAGTGACATATATACAAAAGTAAACTATTGACAAATTATTAAGAAAGCATATATTTTCTCCAAAATAAAAGCAATTCATTCAAATATGCTTTTTAAGGATCAGGATAAGATAGCATGTACTATGAATCTTAGGAGTTAAAATGACCAATTTTTATTGGTCATTGTCACAAATTCTGCTCTGTCTAATGAATGGAGGCTGAAAAATCACTGTGCAAAATACTTCATAACAAACTGTTAACTAAACTGTTTATGGTCTTACCTTGAAGACTGATTTGCACAGAGTAAGATCTAGCAAGGATATATAAGCTGTATTTCTGATGCTATTTCTTTTCAGATAAACAGGTATGTCTCTCTTTATAATAAATTGGAATGTCTCTATAATAAATTGGAATGATAACCATATTTATTTTAATGATTGCCTAGTCTGAATTTTGTAATAAGCTCTTATTTTGACCAAATGTTTTATACTGTAGCCTTTGCTAGTTCTTCCCTAGGGCTGGCTTTAGATTAAGGCTGAGTAGGTACTGGCCTAAAGTGCCAAAGTTTAGGGAATGCTAATCCTGCACCTTTATCACTACCATCTTCTGAATTATTCTAAGAATGCAAATTACATTAGTGGAAGGTAGCACCATCAGCCAACGGGGCCTAAGAGCACCATATACCCTTGAGCTGGCACTGCCCTTCAATTTGACAATCACTCTTAATGCAAATCCACAGTTGGATAATAGCTTTATCATGATCAAGTGGAATGACATAAAAGGGTTATCTTCTAATGTCAGTGAAAACATGTAAGGGCAAGTGTTTATATATAGAATTCTTAAATTTGAAAAATTGCATGATTGCATATTGCCAATTGCAATTTATATAAAAATGAAGTAAAGGGTCACTTTGCCCATGGCAGCAACAGTAATTTCTGCAGCAATCTTTTTTTTTTATTGGATGGCCTCAAAACAGTTTGTTCATTATTTCCTTTATCTCATAGGATTTTATTTCTTACAAAATTAGCATATATCTATACTTGATTTCTTTCCTTTTTTTGCTAAGGTATTCCTCAATATAAAGAAAATTCAATTGCAAATATATTCTGTAGCTTTCATCTCTGTATACATGTCCTTTAAGGCAACAATTGATTCATTCCTTCTAAGGTCCAATTGCAGCAATAATTTGAAATGTGCCTTACTTTGTTACAAATATTTGTTTTCCAGTTTGAAATATTGTTGCAAATATCCATAGAAGGTAGGACTATTAGAAGATCAAGAAATGTTTTGTGAATCAACACTCATATGATTTACCATTAAAGCAATTATTATGAATCTAATTCCAATTGATTGTTTGCCACAAGAGGTCTATGAATTGATATTCAATCTATCAATTGATGCATTTTAGTTGACACAAAGATAGGGATGTTTCATAATATCAGTATAACATTTACTTTCCTTTTTATTGGATAGTATTCCAGCCCATCAGACTTTCTTTACAGATGTTTTTAAAATAAACTAAAATCACATTTGTCATGGCTTCCAAATTTCTGCAATATGCACAGTTTTGAATACAGCTTGCCTTACTGTTCAATTTTTTTTGTCAAATGTTTCCCAACAATTGAAGTTATATAGATAGAAGCATTCCTTAAATTCCTTGAAAACAGGTTCTCCTTTGATATGTGCATTTTCACATACAACTTTTAAAACATTTTTTAACCAGACCCAGTAGTCTGAGAAAAGATTTATAACCAGAAAAACACTATTGCTAGCAAATTCCATTTAGTGATCCTTTCTATATCATGATGAAATGTTATTTTGGCAAAGCAAATTTAATCTTTTCCCATGATAATTCATGAATCCAAACCAAGGTTTACATAATAATGATAAAACATTAAACTCAAATTCTCATAAGAAGCTTCAAATAGAAACTATGTGTCTGGATAAAGGAGATAATGAAGAAGAAATCTCACCTCCACTTGACAGAAATTGTTTTTTGTAACTATTGTTATTCACACTATTGCAAGAACTACAAATGTTGGGAGTAGATTGAGCAGAATGACTAAATTGTGACACTTAGAGAGGTCAGCTGTGCACCGAACCAAGACCCTATTTTTGGAGTATGGAAAACTATTCTGAAACTTCATCCAGAAATAAGAAAGTTAACTGCCATGCAGCAAATCACAATTGACCCAGCAATTTAACAAGTCCACAAAAGGACAGATGAGGCCATACATGATAGAATGCTGATGGAAAGCTGCTGGTAAAGGATAAAAAGAAGACTAGACAGGGGATTGGTCAAAACAACCTGCATGTTGTCATCTACAGAGTATCTATCTTCCCTAATCCCTATGAATCACTTAGGCACATGCGGGGGAGCAAATGCTGAGTAGTGCTGAGAATAAGAAGTGATTGTGACAATAATCACAGCATTCTTTGCTCTGCTCCCCTCCCCTGCACTGACACATGTACACACACACACACACACACACACACACAAACTCTGTGAGATAGATTGGGCTGAGAGGGACTGAACAATTTCATCTTGGAGCTTCCATACCTGAGGTTTCATTTGAATGCAAGTGACTTCCCCACAACTTGCGCTTCAAGGTGCTGGTTCTCACCTATAAGGCCCTACATGACTTAGGTCCGGGATATTTGCAGGACCTTCTCCTGCCTGCCTCTCACCGTCCTGTTCGCTCACATAGGGCTGCTCTCCTCAGGGTTCCGATGGCGAGCCAATGTCGTCTGGCGGCACCCAGGGGTAGGGCGTTCTCTGTGGATGCTCCCACCCTCTGGAATGAGTTGCCTACTGAGCTCCGGACGGCTCCTGATCTCCGCTCCTTCCGTCGGGACCTGAAGACTTGGCTGTCCAAGCAAATAGGCTGACTCTGATTCTGGGTTTTATTATTTATTATTTATTAGTTAATTTGGTTTAAAATGGGATTTTGTTATACATGTTTTTAACTTGTGTTCGCCGCCCTGAGTCCTTCTGGAGAAGGGCGGCATATAAATACATGAAATAAATAAATAAAATAAAATAGGTCAAGACTTGAACCATTATCCTACATTGGTTCTGAAAATAATAACACTATGCAGATATGTCAGATTTTTGAAGGACCCAGCATTGCTTATAACGATGTTTGTGAGAAGACCCATAATGACTGTTCCAAACCAGCCACATCCATGTTGGTGTTTGCCAAATTTGCTCCAAAGAAAAGGCATTAACTTTTTGTACTCAACTGAGTATGCGGGGGTAAGCACCATCTGTCTTAGACTGACCTCCTCATGCTTGGTTGTTTTGAGCCATCTTTTCCCCAGGCCAGCTTTCCAGTTCTGCAGAAACCAAACTGGGAACTATAAAAAGTCTCGCACACACTGTGGAACAAAAGTTGATCAATAAAAATGTTCTCTTTATGTATTTTGTTCACTTATCAGGTTAGCTATTATTAGAATTGTTTCCACACAGCAGTGTTCTAAAACTCTTAATCGACCCACACACATACACACACCTAAGAATATAATTCCTAACAGGATTTGAAAAGAAGCAAGAAATAACCTAAGAAATAAAAAAAAAAACTGTTTTAAAGGATAATGAAAGCTTTCCCAAGATCCAGTTGCTTTGATCTTTTAATCAAACCATGGCTATATTAACTATCTCTATTAGTTCTTCAAAATCAATTTTAGTTGGTTTTGTGAGATTGGCATAAAGTCTTCTACGATATATCTGGCTGTAATCCTTAATATACTTACCTGGATGAAAAACCCATTCTATATGATACCATTGAGTTGAAAATGAACCTGTCTTGTATTAACAATGATAAACCTCATTTCTTTTGATGTATTTTAAAGTTACGGTCGGCCATCCTCAAAAACAACTACAAAAATAGAGATGGGATAAATAAGATAGATCAGGATGCTGTGGATATATACTGTGTTGCAAATCTTTCACTGTATACAGAGACAGACAGAAGACTATGAACATCATTTTATTATCTCTTAAATGTGTATTTAAGGACATATTTTGGAAATAGCTTATCTTTCATGATGATGCAAAAAAATGCTCCTCTATCCAGTATCCATACATAGATACAATATCCACATCCTTTTTTTTTTGCCCTGAAATGCAATCTTCCATCTTTACTGGTAGAATGAGGTTTTCCTTCATTTGGACCATTAATTGCTAAGAATAATAACACAAGTAGTCTTCTGAATATCAATTGATCGCCTGTGAGGCCAGTTATATGAAGAGACTAATGTCTGAAATGCAAATTTGCAGGAATGCTGCTAAGTTAGACAAGATAAACTCAAGTGGGCAGTAAGGAATGAAAAAAGAGGAGACAGGTTCTAACAATCATTTTGTAAGGACTGAACAGTAAAGATATAGACACTGATTTATAAACATTGGACAGGTCACTGCTGGAATCCATAGCTGAGTTGGATGTGTCCGATTCAGAAGAAACAAATTTGAGATAATGGTTCTTACTCTGTTGCCTTAATAAATAAAATAATAACAATAAATGAAAGGCACTAGCTCATATTATGCCACTATAATAAAATATGCTACAACAGAAGGCCATTCTTATAGGAAAAAGTCTTTTGTGTATCCATTGAGTACGGCCTATAAGTGTCCAAATCAAAGATTCCTGACATGTAAAACCATGCCAAGTTTGAGAAGTCTCATAAAGTATTTAAAGTGTTTTTCAGCTTTAAAGGGAAACAAAAAAAACCCAACACCTTTTGTTCAATGTCTTCTAGTTTTTACAAAAATACATCATAATAGAACAAAGACATCTGTATGGTATTAATGGATTTGGCTAATTTTCCTAATATTTTTTCACCATCTGTTCTGACAATTTAGAAAACAATGTCATTTCAGACGCTAAGCTCAAAAAAGAAACAATGGCAGGTGTTTTCAAAAAGTAATGAAGTTAACTCCGGCTGCAGTGTCTGGTCTTTGGAAAAGGGTATTAAGAGCCATAGATGAATTTTCCAATCAGATCAGAGAGTGTCTCTGATTTTGAAGAGAAGATTCTTCTCTTCTCTCCTGATTCATTACCAGTTTCTAAATTTGACTTTCACACAGAGAAACTGCTTCTTTTATATGCATGAGGTGCAAGGGACAAATTTTAAAAAGTGGAAAGAGGCACAAATTCCCTAGTTGTGCCTGCCGTTTTGAAACAAGTGGCCATTACTGTAGATGCCTCTATGGAAAAGTATCTTATGATCATTGCTGTTTGGGGAAAGAGCAGAGAAGAATTCAGAGGCACATTCCAAGAATTGTCATGGTTGAATGTGGGAGCAGATTCAGGTGTCCAAAATCCATTAGCTGAGCCCATTCCACATCAAGCCAAAACTGAATTTAGCAAGCAGTAATTGAGAGAGAAATACATTACTGTACATGCAGCTGAATTTGGAAAGCCACATTTTGAAAAATAATATCAATGTTTTTCTCCCATGAAATATTAAATGGAGAAAGAGAGATAGATACATCAGAAAAGTGTCAGAAATCAAGTGTATTTTTAAAGAGGAAGATTTATTGAATACTTTTAATGCAAAAGGTTAGTAACTCAATTGGGGAAGATTTTAAAGGTATAATAGTTCAGAAATGTAGTTTTAAATTAGATTGTTGCTAAATATGATTTGTACTGTCAATTGCTCTAAATAATGCCAGAATAGAAAATAAATGTGTTGTTTTCAACTGTGAAAATGGTGACTATTGCCCAGACAAGAAATGTTTATTCTCTTTAGTAGAACACAGATGAGTTCAGTTAAAGATATTTTTTTTAAAAGAAAAAAACCTGATATGTTCAAGAAGTGAATTTACTTCTTCTTGAATAAGAAGTGATACGTCTTCAAAGAAAAACCAGAAAGTCCAGTTGCCTCTTCAAAAAGCACCTTTGGGACAACCATGATCTGGATGACTGAGAATCTCCATAGACATTTAGCGATGTTCACAATAAGTATCACAAAATTCCTCCTTACTAATCTGGGGATCTGATTTTAGATGGTAAACAGGAGTAGATTTTACAAACAAATAATAATCCCAGAAATTGGATGTCACAATGAGGCTTGCTGTCAAAAGAATTTGGTACAGTAAAAATGTGAGAGATGGGGGCGGGGCAAAGGACCCTTTCAAATTACAAAGTACAAAAAGGTCACTAAAAACAATTCTAATATTCTTCCCTTGAAGTTTAACATATGTCACATAAGCTGGTCCAAAGTGTCTTACTGAGTTGTACAATGATTTTTTCTAGGATGGAATACAATTGTTGGACAATCAGTTTGGTGTAGTGGTTAAGCGCCAGGCTAGAAACCAGCAGACTGTGAGTTTTAATCCTGCCTTATGCATCAAAGCCATCTGGGTGCCAATCTCTTTCTCAGCCCATGATGTCAGTCTGGTCAGTCAATTTATGTCACAACCAATGGAACAACACCCAGCTGATCTGAAAAAAGTGGATCCTGAACTTGTAGGGGAAAAACTGGGAAGAAAAAAAATGCAATATGGTTATCATAGATGAAATCTCCCTTTCCCGCTTATTCCACCCATATCATCTGAAAAAAATGATTTCAAAAATCATTAAGAAATTATTTGGACCTCATATAAGTGTGAGTGCAACACATTCCTGAAGTGGTTTTTTCCTGCTTTAATGAATAAGCAGTTTGTAGTTCTTCAGTCATCTGTGTGAGTCTGGAAAAAAACCCCACCTATTTCATTAAATTAGATTAAGAGATTGGTTAAGAGGTAGATTACTAAACAAGACTATGTCTCTTTTCCCCAAACTCGTGTAATAGTCATTAGCAAGATTTCAAAAACTTCTTCCTAATCATTTCCCAAGTGACCACTGCAGTATTAAATAAGAAACATAAGTAGTAGATTTGTTCATTTAGAATAGGGCTGTCAAAAACACGACCGCGCCCATGCCTGGTTTAGCAAAGAGGGAAGGGAGTACTGATATGTCACATGATGCCGCCGTGATGCCACATGTTTGACACCCCTGATTTAGAATAAACAAAATATAACATTTGCTTGAGAACAAGTATCTCTCTTCTCTCAAACTCAATTTCACCAACTTGATAGTCCTGACAAAATAGATATTGGATTGTGTTGTAAGACACTAACAAAATGTTAGTTTTCAAACAACAAACATATCTTAAGAAACCAATCATTGCTTATTTTTTTAAGGAGAAAGATGAAAGGATTTTGTTTTTTTAAGGGTGACCATTGCCTGGAGTGGTTGCAATGAAACCATATTGGCCAATTTAATTCTAATGGACACAATGTAGCCCTTGACCACAAATAACAATTAAACATGGTATGTATAGATAAATATTCTTGATTTGATTGGTATTTCTTTCTGTCAGAAAGCTTTGCAACTAAGAGACTTTGAAAAGAGACTTTTTAGGGAAAATTTGTTTTTTCTGAGTATGCTTGACAATTTAATATTTATTTGCTGGCTCGTTTACTCATCGGAACAGCTCTCCTCTGTAGCCTCCTGGTGTGTTCGGTGTCCCCTCTGGTCGCTGGCTTGCTTACCCACCCAGATCGGCCCACCTCTGCAGCCTCCTGGTGTGTCTAGTGCCCCTTCTGGTTGCTGGCTTGCTCACTTGTCCAGATCTTCTCTATAATCTCCTGGGGTGTCTGGCGCCCCCTGTGGTCGCCTGGCTCAGCTCTCCTCTTACATTGTTGGATTACAACTCTGATCATCTCCAAGCATTGGCAATGGGGGTTGGGATGAGGAGGGTTGGAATCCCAAGATTATATGGAGGGCTATAAGTTCCACCCTTTATTTGCAGAAAATGCACACAGTCATGTCTTATTTGTTCTATACAGTAGCTGCTATCCTGAGTGCAATTTGCCATAAGCTGAGCTCTTTGCTCATTAAATCAATCAATCAATCAATCAATCAATCAGTCAGTCAATGGAAAACTAAAACAACCTATTGTTCCTTGAGACAGCTTTTCATGTGTTGCCATTAGATTTTTTGATCACTGAATAGAAACAGAGATAGAGAGGGCAGCAGCAGGAGTCTTCCAAATATGGCATTTGTCCTGTTTGAATGCCACCACACAAATGCAAATGGACAAAGATCACCGATGGTCTCCAAAGGTTAAAAGCTTTTTCCTTTCCAAGTTTCTGCTGAATCTAATTTTGTAAAGATAAGACAGCACCAAAAACAAACAAACCCCGAAGCCTTTTATTTTAATTCAAGGATGCTGCTAAGAACGAAGCAATGTGACTCTATGATTGTTTCAAGGCAACCCCTCCAGGAAGCCTAGGAACAAAGCACAAAGAGTTGAGCCCCAGCAGCTCCTTGTGTGTTGTTGCATCTGTTTGAGGAAGAGACAGTTGAAGGATACAGTCAAACTGGTGACAGCAAAGTTTTGAAAAAGCTAAGCGCAATGTAAGCTAACCAAGGCCTTAGATCTCTGATCAGACACAAATGAGACAGCTGTTTGCACTTTAGGATTGTGAGTTCAGCTACCTTCTCTTTAGATCCATGCTCTCCTGGCTTGTTAAGGTGACCTGGGGGTATCATATGAATGAGTTCTAGTGGGTGTAAATTCTTCTTTGAGTTAGGGAGTTTGTTTCATTACCTCTTAAAGAGATCTTGGTACACCTCCTCCTCAAGAAGTTATCAGTGACCCCACTATACCAGGCAATTTTCATCTAGTATCTAACCTCCCTTTTGTAAGAATGTGACTGAAATAGTAGATAGAAAATAATTTCAGTGGCCCCTGGATAAAGTGGATTATCTGGAGCCTTTTCAGTAAATATTTAGACCCAGGTATGGGGAAGAAATGGCATTGGTCAGACTTTTGCCTATGGAGATTCTCAGTCATCCAGGTTATGGTTGTCCCAAAGGTGCTTTTTCAGAAGAAGTTTCTTGGATGAGAAGTGAAGTGTCTTTAAAGAAAAAAACAGAAAGTCCAGTTGGCTCTTGAAAAAGCACCTTTGGGTCAGACTTTTGGATGACATCTGACATGGGTGGGATAGGGGTTCTATACCCATTCTTGATCTATTGTGAAAATCTAACGATCAGCTCTCTTGAGTCACACTACTGGATATACAAGATACAGAATTCTGGAAACCTGGCCTGGGGCAGTGTGAGGGAGAATATGGTGTCTGACTACAAGTACTAGTAGCTATAAGTACTGGCTTATTTAGCTCCAGCATCACACTTCTTGGACACACACATGTGGTTGTGTCAGATTGACTAGTATTTGTAGTCAGTCACTACATAAATGTGACCAAGTTTGATGCTGGAGCTAAATATGTCAGTGACAATTTGGGTTCCAATAAAAAAGCATTGCTTCTAGATCATAGAAAATATTTTTGTTGCATTCTGTGTTGGCAGCAATTCACTTGAAATTCTGTATCCAAGTTTAAACAATTTTATTTTCAGAGCCATGGAGAAGTGGAAGTTGGATCAAACAGAGCTACTACAATAGAGGGCCTAAAAGAATGAAAGGAGCTGACCATGATAGTACATCATCAGTATCATGTTTACCCTACAAAACAGAAGGTTAAGGAGACATATGGTAGCAGCCTACAAATTTCTAAAAAAAACTATTTTATAAAACATGGGCCTGTTTTTCTCTAAAACAGAACAAAAGAGGGGCTGGCAATTGGTGACTAAAAGAAAAAAAAATGAGGCTGAATATTACAAGAAACCAGATATGAAGAGCTACTAAACAATGAAACAGTCTGTCTAAATCTATAATAAATGTCTCACTGCAGATGAACATCAGTAGGAGATGGTTTAGTGGATATTAGCTATGAACAGAAGGCTCAACAAGAAAAATTGTGAGAATCCTTCAACTTATAGATTCTATTATTCTAATATATTCTAGTCTATAACCTTCAGGAATTTAAGTTGTGGCCAGTTTATTATTCCTCCAAATATTTGCTAAGGAGTCATTTTTTTATGCTGTTTGCCTATAATTTCTAAACAACTCATTTTAGAACTCAGTTTGACATGTCAGTTTTATGGGTGTTATACATTTTAGAAAAGACGTTTATAGAATATCAATAGATTACTTGAAGGGCAAATATTATGAATATTATGAAGAATTTTAAAATCAAACTGCACATCTTTTATTAGAGAAATAGATGTAAAAATATTTATTATTCCATTAGTCACTCTTTAATAATTGATTTTCAGCAAACATAAACTGGAAAGCAAGCTCTACGATTAATGAAAGAATGTTACTAATGTAACTATATTGAAAATGATTTGAATTGAGAATTAAGTTTATGAACTATTATTTCAGTTTAATATCTGTGCTATTAGGGGAAAAAAGCTACTTTTAGTTTCTAGAACAGAGCAAATATCATGTGTGCATGACCACATTAATGAATACAATTCCATTCAGATATCCCAGGTGCTAAAATAATGTTATTTTGAATTTAAAATAATTGAATGTTATATTCTACAAAGATACCCAAGCATTATAAGTTTAAGACCAGGATTAAACTGCAAACAAGCATATAATTGACAATCCTCTTCAACTGTTAATCAATACTGAGTTTGATAGTGTGTTGGCACTTCTGTGATTTCCAGGCTCAGACTATTATGGGTACACGTAACATGTTCAACTCACCTCATGGGACTATATACCATTCAACTGAGGCTCACCACAATAGTAATACCTACTATGAGGAAGATCTCAATCCCTTTCAACTTTGTCCTCTGGCAAACTATTTTGATAGCCATCCCTCTCAAGAGGCAGAATGCATGGAAGCCACTACACAGAGGACATTTTGAGAGGATTGTGAGGGCAGGTGGGCCTTAGAAAAGCTATTTGTTGAGCTGTAGACATATTGGTATTATCCTTCAGACAGCAAAAGGTCATTCTTTTCAAACATGAAGTATCCACTTGGAGAAAGGATTGAAAAAAGGGATGTGTTGGGAATTATTTATGAAAGGCAGCCTGGAGTTCTTTGAAGTCTAAAACATCAATAGCATAATGGTATCAACTAACTAAGCAATATATTTCTTTTATAGAGGAGAATATCTTTACAAACCCAAACAAGTCAAATAGTAAACTCTATCTCTAGAGTCCGAAAGATTCCAGCTTAATATGATTCATCTTACTCACTGTTTATATATCCTCTAATAGTCTCTTTGAGACAAAGGAAACAATAAAATAAAAACTATTAAGAAAACAATTTCAATAAGTACAGGAAAGGTTCAGGGAGATAAAAAATGCCATATAAGAATGTTTCACAAAAGTGCAATTATTGTGGAACAAAAATGAATCTGTTATCAATTAAAAAAACAAACAGACAGAAATCAAATCTGTATTATCTCCAACAAGATTCCAGTACTGTAATCAGTTATCCTATTCAGTCTCTTCTGGACTGTAAATAATACAGGAAACCATGTAAATTGCTTAATTTTTCTGTAAGTTTTTTACAAAATACATTAGTGCATAATAAACTTATCAGATCTAGCACAGGAAATTTTGGGAACTGTCAAAATCCTCCCAGCTGGTTCTTTTAAGTACAGTATCTGTTTTGATGCTTCCCTGTCAGAAATTATTCATGATTTCACTGTTGTCATTAATTTCAGGCCTGGTCACTTAAATGGAAGTGGACTGTCTCTTCTGCGTCTTCCTATTTTATAGAACATTATTCTATGTTCTTTTTTCATGTTGAGCAGGAAGGTTATCTATAGGTGAGGAATATTATATTGAGCCATGATTATAGGCAGATCCTCACTTGCTCAAATTTAGACCCACTGTCACCTATCCAGGAAGTCAATATTCCTCCTGATAACCCTCTACCAAAACAAACAATTGTTAGTGCCTCAGCAATCTACAGATTCGAAAAGAGTAAGTTGCTATTGACTATCCTATGATTAAACAAAGGTGAAAGACCACATTTCAGGTTATTCTAATGGGCTAGCAAAAGAGCATCTCAAACAACACAGTAAAACAATCTATTTCAAATACTGAACGGTCTATTATAAGATGAAACTCTAGACCTAAGACTTTTATTGCAACCAATCTGTAAGATTTAACAGATACAATTATCCTATATCAATATTAAGTAAGATGCTGCAGTTAGAGCACTACTAGTAGATAGTGGAGCTTTAGTCAGCTTAGTTGGCCCAGGAGTTGGGATTTTGTCTATAGTGTGAAAGCACTCTGTTTAAGAACATAAGTTAGTTCTTTGGCAAGAATTATACCAGAGACCGTTAGATAGAATTTTGAAGAACGACTTTTTACATAGAAAACCAGAATTCTGGAGTCACTTTCTCTCAGCCCTAAGAAGGAATTGTAAACCACTTCTAAAAAAACCTTGCCAACAAAACTGCAGGGACAATCAGCACAACTGAATGGAAGAAAAAAGAAGAAGAAATCTGGTCAGTTGAGCTTGTTTATTTGATTTATATAATCACCCATCTCACAAACACGATTCTAGGCAGTATACAATAAAAAGTTAAAACATCTATGGAGAAACCAGTTTCTATTTCCCATCCAGACCCCAGATTTATACTCATCATTTGCATGTAGTTATTTATTGTTCGTTGGTTATTATTTCTGGACCTTGTTTCCATGGCAATTAAAATAGTTCCTGACCATCTTCTCTATGGCACACTTTTACGAACTTGAATCCTAAGATATCTTCTTTCAGTTTTTTTCTCCAATCTGATCATCCCAAGTTCTTTTAGCCTTTCAACTTTCTTGCCCTCCTCTGAACTTATTCTAACTTGTCAATCTTTCTGGAAATGCAATACCCAGAATCATTCACTATGTTCCAGGTGTGATAGATTAGAGGGGAATAAGAACTTCAAACATTTTTGATACAATGCTTCTTTTAATATAGCCCATTAGCCCTTCTAGCACTGGCTGATGCACATCTTGCTATTCATGAAGCACCTGCTAACTGGTAAGTTACCATAATTGTAAAACAATAACATAAAAAACTTTTGATTCAGTAATGATGCATTTTTACATCCATCTAACAAAATAATTCTTAACAACTTCCTCGGGGGCTCAACACTACTTCTATTATGTTCTAGATAATATTATATTGATGTATGTGTGTATTTTTAGGTGGGAGTTCTGTTGGTCTTCAGCATTTCAACAAACTGTAAGAGAACCTTCATATATCAATCCTGCCTTTGTAACAATTACAATGCATATTCATTGTCATCTTTTTGCTTTTTCCCTATGTGAATGTTTCGTTCACATACGGAAAAATGAGGGCAAATTTTAAACACAGCAGGAAAGAAGGATTGTCTCCACTGTTGCTTAATATTGATATTGCTGGAAACATCCATCCTGCTTTCAACATGTTTAATAAAAGAGAGGAAAAAGTGTAGGGAAACAGCAGGCAGTTGGCACACTTTTTGGGTCCATTAGCCAGCTGTCCAACAGCTGTTCAAATGGTTAGACCATCTCATTGCTGAAAGAAATTAAAAATGACCCAATGGAACTGCTGTGCTTGGTAAATGTAAATTCACTCCAGCTCACTCCAGCAATCTTCATCATCAAACTGCAGGTTGGAAAGCTGTATATTGAAACAATATCTCTATTTCTCCAGAACATAATTTTATTTAATCAAAACTTAAGTAATTTGAAACTCAAATATTTATCTGAGCATCACCCAGATCTCTATTTGATGTTGATAACGTTTGTTTAATGCAATTAGTTTGCTGGTTCTGGGTGGATATATTAACTAACTCTTGGCACTTCAGCTACTTGATGTACCAATAGTGAAAAAATATGTAGATATGTAGAACATATGTAGATATGTCAATGCTTATTATAAGCCTAATATCCTTACTAGTCTACAAGGAATTTAAGACCCATTAGAATCTTATGACCTTGACCTCTATGTATTTTTATCAAATACATTTCGCACTTCAAACAGACTGTTTAGTTATAATAATAGGATTCCTCAAGTTAATCTTCTATTTCATCCAACTGTACTTCAAATGAACTAATTAAATACTATCACTGAAAAAGTTTTACAGTACAAAAATGGTTTGCTATTCTGTATTCAGATAGATGCTATTAAAAAACCCTAAGCATTTACAAATTTAGGTACCCTGTAATGTTTTGCAATGGTTCACATTTTAAGGCCTATATTGGCAATCCAAAATATATTAATACTGTAGCATTTGTGTATGTTTACAATTTTGTACTATAGCAGAATAATTAATATTTTTTAAAGTACATTCTTATCCTTAAATAGTCTTTATATGATCATATAATATAAATTCACATCATCTCTTAATTCTCTCAGTTTCCATGAAATATATTCTGTCAAGAAAAAGTATGCATATTAAAATACAGGAAAAGCTTATTCCTTTTGGCTAGTAAACTTTTCCTTAGAAGTAAAGATCTGCGAGTTATTTTTCAAATGGGTGGTTTCTTATAAATATTTACATCTTTGAAATCAGAGAACAACTACACAGTGATGATTTTTTCAAAATAATATTTCTTTCTCCCTGGTCGTTCTGGAGCACATACTGTTCAAATTATGTCATTCCATGTATGCTACTTAGGGAAGACTGCAAATCTTTCTCTTCTCTTCAACAATCTTTTCTTCTTCATTAAAACAACCCACAGGGTTAACTTCAGTAAAATGTAAGGTTGGAAATAAGGATATAGTACTATGTATCAACTTAGATATACGGAGACTTTAGTTCCTGGAAAAAAAAACAGCAATAATATATTATAAAAATATTAACTACAAAGCAATCAAGAATCATTTGCTCTCTTTTCTAGAGCCCGTGGAGTAATTGATTGATTGATTGATTGATTGAATTTCTATTTTGCATCAATCAACTTCAGAACAACTCATTTAAATATGGCTGGGAGAGAGTTACATACATATACATATACATATACATATACATATACATATACATATACATATACATATACATGTATGTATGTATGTATGTATGTATGTATGTATGTATGTATTGTTTAGAAAACAATGCTATAACAACAAACATAAAAGACTATTTATGTGGCAAAATCTGCTATTAGAATTTAGCCAAATGTTTCAAGTACTAGTCCAGGTACAAGCAAAACCTAGTATGGCTCTAGTGAGACCTTGGAACGAGAAGCTTCACCATGCATGGGAACACAAAGGAAGCACCACTCTTACTTTTTGTGGCTGCTTCAGGCTAATTCTATAATACGAGTCATAAAGAACTTGTGAAAATTCTTGTACAAGCAGAATTCAAGTATTAGATTATTCAAATAGGCTCCAAATCAAATGGGTTATAAAATCTTTTAACTTTCTTGGTTAATTATTGCATTGAATAAAACAGTTCATCTGCACACTCACATTTTTCATTATAAAACAGGCCCTCCAAACTGGTCTTGCAGAAGCCTCTCCATGATTGAAATACTCTGTAAAAAATATCACAGACTAGATCACTTTGAAATCTAAATATTTTACAAATAACCATATGCATACTCCAGTGTCATCCCAAATCTCTTGCTAACACAATTAGATTCACCCCATGGAGTCCTACTGCACGGAACCTCTTACAAGTTTCACCGATAAACTGCTAACTTTTGGGATAAAATCACGAGAGTCCTGAGGGATATAGATAAACAACAGGGCATTCTATAAATTCTATCCATACCATACCATTTTGGGAAAGCTGCTCTCAAGTAAAAATCTACATAGAAAACTAGGCAATAAGACAAGTTGCAAGTTCCTAAAGAGGTTTCTCTTTTAGATTCTTAACATTTAGTGAATAAACTGCTTGGGCTTTTGGCTAGTAATTTTGAATGTCTTTCTGGTCACAACTTGCAAACATTTCAGAAAGTGGGGTGACAGTGTGTGTGTATACTTCAGACATTTTCTTTTTTTAATTCTGTGAAAATAAATATATATTGTTTGCACTGATTTATCAGCTCTCTTATAACTGGAAACTAGAGCTCTAGCTTGTTGCAATTTTGACCAGTGTACTAATTGGAATTTGGTAATTTGATTCTAGTATTTACTGTATTCTGTTTGTTTTCAGATATGGATGTCGGTGGCTGTAGTTCAAGGCCCCACACTAATTGGGATCTTTTTGTTCTCTGGTAAAGGAGAAACATCTGTATATGTAACAAAGACCTGGCAGTTCAAACAGCGCAGTACACATCAAATCTTCTTTTCATAATAGAATGTGGCAATTATGTTTACCATGCCAACTCTGGATCAGTTACAAACCAATAACCCAAATGATCCACATTTTAAAAATTCAGAATGGCTTGCAAAATGCTTCTTTATAAACTTTAAATATTGGAACGTACAGCTCCTTTTTCTGTTTTCATCATCTCCACAGGAAGTGAGAACTGACTAATACAGCTCATCCATCTAAATTAAGTTTGCCACCATTTACTAAATACAGCACAAACTGACAAATGTGAGAACTCTTGAGTTTTGCACTAGGAATCTTAACATGTTATTTATTGAATCAATTATGTTCACAGTGTGAAAGCTGCTTTCCCTTTCTTCCTCATAGCATTGCTGCTTCTAATATAAGGGTTATGAAAGAAGAGGAAGAAAAGGAATATATAAATGACTAATGATCAATTTGCAAGTAATATATAACTGAAAGAATGGTTCTGCCCAATAAATATATTCTTTACAATTGAGGCTCTAATACTTGTCATTTTAATTTTATCAGCTATGCTGATCTTTTTGTTGTAACAAACCTTGTTTGTTATATGCAAATGTAGACAACTGAATTTAACTGATCTCTGTAGTGAAAATTTTTCTTCTATAGGTAAGTATGGGCTTCCTTTACCTTGCTGGATCTCACATAAAGTGAATTAATATACAATGAGAGAAAGCTGTATTTCATTAGTTTCAATGTGTTATAATATCTGCTGCATCATGTGACTTTGCTCTGACTCTTTTTAAGATTGCACGAGGTGTCATCTAATGCATCCAGGTACTTCTGACTGCAAATACCTTTGACCTCTTATTTGTCTTGTTTTGCCTATATCAATATTATTACAGAAAGGGATGAAAATGGAAACATCTGAAAGAAAAAGGTGAACCATCTGCAAGTAAGATTAATCTCAAGTAACCACTGAAATAAAGTTTTAGTACATCTGGCAGCATCCCAGAATAAGCCTGACTAGATGAGTTTTTTTGAAAAAGTTATCAAAAGGAATAAAAAGAAACATAAAAAGATCTCAGAAGCATCACTTCATCTCATTATGTTCTATCTACCCAATCTTTTTCCAGTTCTGACAATTATCCCAAGAACCCCAAAATGGTCAGGATCAATTCTTTACATTATTCAAAAGTGCCAGGGCTTCTCAATTTTTCTTCTAATCAATTTTATAATGTACCCGATCATATATTTGCTTGACCAATGTGTCTGTTTGTGAATGAATATACATACTCAATCTTATAATTAGATTCTGGGAAGATACCATGACAAAACAACCATCAGCATCCTATAGCCACATTTGCTGTTAGCTAAATATCTCAGGGATAATTTATTAGTTGGGTTAGTTGAAAATTAGGCACTTATATGAATAACTCTGCTTCAAAAACTCACCCAAGCTCTGCCTGAATAAAAACTTCAAATAAATAAAATGTAGGCAGCTGGTGACTTATTGTATTATCTAAACAAATACATATATGGGAATGTCTTCTATACCAATACTTGTTTTGACACATTTTAATATAAAGCAACTAGAATATTGTACATTACAGAAAAAAGAGCATTAGATGTCAAGAATCCGAGAATTAAATTTAAAAAATAAAGCACTTACCCTTCTGACTCCTTGATTTAAAAAGGATTGTGCAAAAATTTCCAGTAAGCAATTCAGCAAGCCAGTCCCTTTTACTGTTATATTTCCTTTCTGAACAAATTCTGTCCTATGAAATAAAAACATAACTGAATTGGACCATTGTCAACAATGCCTAGAATGCCTGGAGTAAGGTCATCCAATTGCTTTCATGCATCAGATAAGATTAGAAAAAGAATCCACTCACCCATACTTGCTAATGACAAAAAAAATGAATCAAATATGCAAACAGAAAAGGGCTTCATATATTTTGGTTGTCGTAGTCATTATGAATTCCAAAACAATATGTTAAACTGTAATAAAATAATAATAATAATAATAATAATAATAATAATAATAATAATAATAATAAATGTCAAAGCTTAGAAAATATTCAAAATTATCTCTTCAAGGTTACATATCACATATTATAAAAGTTTGGGTTTTTTGGCTGTGGTTTTATTTCTAGTTCATTAAAGTTTTACATCTTCCGTATGTCAACAAAATATGCCTGCATGATGCAAATATAATATGTAACATACAATATAAGTGCTATAGTGTTTTAGAATAAAAATGTAAATATTCTACTTTAAAATTCATTAAAGTGATTATTAATGAAAATGAAAAGATCATTTGCTCTAATTCAGCCCTACAAACAGGGGTGCATATAATATGGGTTACAAATATTTTTCCTGTAGTAATATGACAGAACTGTGTTTTTTAATGGCATTTAATAATCATGTCTTAAATATATGTGTGAGCCAAAGAAACTGCAGATAGCCATTTCCCTCTTCCCTAACCCTCATCGGTAATTATCATTTTCAAAGCTGGAAGAACTAAAATATCCATATGAAAGAAAGAGAACTATCAAATTTTGCCATTCCTAATTGAAAAGCAACAAGGCTGCAAACCACAGATCCGGTCCAAAGACCCCTCTGCAGCGTTTCGTCAGCCCGAGATTTCGCAGGGCTCATTAGAGCCTGCTAATCCCCAACTGTCTCGCCGCTACACTTCCGGTCAAATCCAGATAATGTCTATTGATATATCATCAGTTTGTTTGATCAAGGAGTTGAACCTAACTTGACAGCACCGAACTATCTGTGCTACTTATTAAATTTTAAACTAGACTGTTAAGATTAAGAGGAAAAAGAAAGTGAGGAGTAGCTTTACTTTGTCAGATTGCTAAACAACAATACCTGACACAGACTGCTTTAGGTATTTGATAAAGTGATATAATCATAACTATGAACAAGTATCAGAAAGCAAAGCATGTCTATAGTAAACATTCAGTTATTTTGAGCCATGATTCTATAAAATACACCAGAAATATGCATACATGCATGGAAAAGGTGGAGCTATGCAAATTATTGTGGTTTCCCCCACCCCCACCCCAGTAATTGCTTTATTGCATTATAACATGTGAAAATCACATTATTAAATATAGACAGTTGCTGGGCACAGTGATTTTTATGCAACATAAGCTAGAAATTGTTAGCATCCTGATGGTTTAGATCAGCGGTTCTCAACCTGGGGGTCGCGACCCCTTTGGGGTCAAACGGCCATTTCACAGGGGTCGCCAAAGCCCTCTCTCGCCCCCCCCCACGCCTTCACTCACCCTCACCCTCTGCCTCTGTTGGATCGCCCGGTCGCCGTTCGCTTACCCCGCCCACTCCCAATCTATTGCTGCCTCCGGAGTCCCAGCTGATGGCTAGAGGGAAAAAAAACTTTAAATTCTTGCCGCGGGGCTTCAAAGAGCTAGTTGCAAAGAGATAAATTCCTGGAGCAAATTTTTTTCCCCCTAGCTATGCTGAAAAGCGAAATTGAAAGTAAGGAAGCAGGGTCTTTGCTGCAACGTGACAAAATGAGGCAGAGAGATTTCAAAACTGCAAACAATGGGAAATTTAGGGCAAGAGGAGGTTCAAGATTTTAAAACACAAAAGAAAAAAAACTATTTAACTAGGGAATTGTAATAATTGAGATACTATTAATTGTATATTGTGTTGAAAGCAGAAATAGTTAAGTTGTGGTTTGGAGGAATATATGGGGGAAATTATTTGGTTTATTATTATTATTATTATTATTATTATTATTATTATTATTATTATTATTATTATTATTATTATTATTATTATTAAAAAAGTTTTACAAATACATTTTCACCCCAATTTCCCCCCCCAAACCCTCCCCTTCCCCCATGACTTCCTCAAGATGAAATCCAAATCAAAATCACATTTTATAATACTATAATCCCTAACTATTCCACCCCCTGTGTACTATTCATTTCTTCGTAAATAACATTCAGTTATTCTATCCCTGTATAATACATTCAGCTAAAAGCTATCTGATATTTCCTAGTTTGATATTTATTCTGTACATAATCTATCCATTTCTTCCACTCCCATACATAAGTCTCTTGAGTCCGATCTTTTAGATATGCTGATATCTTCACCATTTCTGCAAAACTGGCCATCTTCAAAGTCCATTCTTGAATTGTAGGCATAACATCCCTTTTCCAATATTGACCGATCAGTAACCTAGCTGCTGTCACCATGTACAATATCAATTTTGTTTCACCCACTGAAAAGCCCTTAACTATACCCAGTAAAAACAATTGAGGAGAAAATTGAATTTTTTTCTTCAAAACATTTTGCATAACCCACCAAATTTTTATCCAAAAAACCTTCACTTTCTTGCAAGTCCACCAAATATGATAATATGTAGCATCTAAACAATCACATCTCCAGTATTTTGGTTGGACATTAGGATACATGCATGACAGTTTCTTAGGATCTAAATGCCACCTATAAAACATTTTATAAAAATTTTCCCTCATATTCTGCGACTGTGTAAATTTGACATTCTGGACCCATATTTGGTTTATTATTATTGGTAAATATAATTAATTGATTTGTAAGAAATTGGATTGCATGGAAATAATTGGAATATTCATGTTCATATTGATTAATATACAAAAAAGATAGTTATATAACTAATTGATTTATATTAAAATGTTGAATTTGTATTAAACAACTGTATTACATAATTAACCAATGTGAGGATGGATATAAAAATAGATGACAATGAGAAGGGGTATAATATAGAAGGGAAAAATTGAATTTGATTAAGATTAGAGATGAGGATGAAGGGTAATATTGGTTTTTTTAAAAAATAGATGAGGAATAAATATGGTTAAAAAGGAAATATAGAAATTGTAAATTTAATTGAAATGACTAAATACTGTGTTGGAAGAAATATCCTTCTGGGTTCTGCTCCAAGTGGGGAAAAAGACACTGGAAACATGGAGACTGCTTGGAAAGATGGTTTAATGGTGGACAGGATCACATGGCTTGATGGGGCCCATTGTGTTAGTTTCTGTTGCTATTGTGTTGCAAATGTCCTTTGACAAAGGATTGACTTTCTGCTTCTGGCCCATTAACAAAGGGTGGGGGGGCAGGAAGATGGGAGCTGCTTTGTCTGTAAAATATGCTTCTCCATTTCTCATCCAGAAAAATATAATATTCTGCCTTTTTAATATTTCCCAAAATATTTCATTCTTCTAGGAAAGGGGTGGGTGCTAACCTCCTACAACTGTTTAAATTTGTGAACCGGCCAAATACTCTGTTCAAAGAAAATACGTTGTATGTTTGTATGTGTGTTTCTAATTATTGCTATTTATTCCTATTTGTTCTCTTTTATTCTTTAAAGTTTAACAATTCATTCTTTATCTTAATATCTTAATATTTGTTTGGGGTTGACTTTCTTCCCTTTCATCTTTTTTATTGTACAGCAATCTTTTTCCTCAAACCTACCACCTCTGTCTTTTCTTTCTTTCTTACTTTCTCTCCCCCCCCCCTTCTTCTTCTCCCTACTTCCTCTTTCTTTCTCCTTCTCCTCCTCTCTTCCTCCCTCTCTTACCTTCACTCCTACTCTAATTTCCCTTCCCTTCCTTCATCCCTCTCTATTGCTGTATCCTTTTATGCATATGGACTACTCAGAGGACTGAAAAAGTTATTTTTGACTGGTCCTCGCACTTTTGACCAGTCCTCGAACTTACGACTGTCCTCACAATTTACGTTTTTGCCCTATCTTGTCACCATGGTGAAGAGAAGCAGTTATGAAATGAGTGACATGGTTGTTAAGAATGCTGCACAGGCATAAATGTGAGGATGGTCATAAGTGTGAGGACCAGTCAAAAGTGCGAGGACCTGTCAGAAATGACTTTTTTCAGCCCTCTGAGTAGTCCCTATACACATAGCCATGGCCACCTGGTCACATAACCAGCTAGCCACGCCCACCCAGTCACATGACCTCCAAGCCACACCCACAAAATAAGCCACGCCCACAGAACCGGTAGTAAAAAAATTTAGAACCCACCCCTGGTTGGGGGTCACCACAACATGAGGAACTGTATTAAAGGGTCGCGACATTAGGAAGGTTGAGAACCACTGGTTTAGATAAAGCAAACATTTAAAGAGAAAACAGTTTATGTCAACGTTCAATATAATTTCTAAAATGTAAATAAACAAAGTTGCTTGAATTGTACAATTAAAACTATGGCATCGATATGGCATTGATAGACAATTCCATGCATTTATTTTATAATATCAAAAAGTTTCTATCTATGAGCTTAATGCTTAATAATAATTTCTCCAGTTATTTACCATTTTTTATATTTTAAAAAAAAAATAAAGATAAAACAGAAGCTGATATTTGATTTCCAGCTTCCTCCTTCTTTATACTCTGTCCAATCTGCAGTATTTATAAATATTTAGATCCCCTCAGAAAGTATAAAGTTATTGTTTCTCAGCCCCACATCCCCAGCAACAGAATTAATTCACAATCTCATTGCACTACATGGCTATGCCTTTGAAATCAGAGCCATGTGTAATATACTACAGAAAATTGCAGGAGGTACTACTGTAGACACAAATGTTTACATCTAAATAGCACTCTAAATGACAATGCAAAAATTTCTGGAGTGCACTTCTCATTCTTGACATTGTTTCCCTGAAGCTCCCAAAATTGGCAGCTACTTTGGTTATTGGCACAGCTGGTGTAATTCAGAGCCGTAGATTGAACAAGGTCTGGAATATGCAACTAAATGGCTGGCCTGTTGTATTAACAAAGCATTTATTGCAGGAACAGGCAGTTTTTGTGCTGGTTACCACTTATACACGATCGTTGCACATCCCTTTAATTTAATAGTGAAATTTAGAAATCTACAGCACCAATAAGGGGAAAAAAGTATTCTACGAAATAAAGAAAACTTAGATATATTATAATATATAAAGCTAAACTGACCAAAAAAAGAGAAACCAATAAATGCATAGGGGAGGGGGGGAAAGATATGTAGAATTAATTCTTAAGCTTATCATCAATTCTAGACCATACAGAAACATTTTGTTTTATCTTTTCATCTTCTTTTTTAGAACAGAGGCTTTTCCAAACGCCATAATTATTTATTTACACAAGTTTACATGGCTGCCCAACTTACACACAGGTGACTCCAGACAGCTTACATTTAAAAAAAAATCCACAACATAAAAATTAATTTAAAAAAAAGCCCATCTCCTCCATGTCAGGAGCAACACAATCAGATCAACACTTGATTGGCTTCATCTTCATTCATGGTCCCCAGATCCACTGACAAAAACACTTTTTCAGGGCCTTTGAGTGCTCTAGTAAATATGAAATAATATCTTCTGGAGAAATATTTTCTGATGAATTTTTTTATTTTTAAACCATAAGACATATATATGTTTCTTAATACCTGGACCCAATGATATTCCAAAACTAGTCCTTCAAATTCTTCATTCTACAATTCAGATACTATAACTAATGCTAACTTTCATTTTAACTTTCTAATTCCTTATAACATCGAATTGTTAGTTCATGTTCAACTATCAGAACTCTTACAGATCCTTAAGAGGCTGTTACAGCACCCAAGATGTACTATTATTTAATACATGTTTCAGTTACATATATTGATGTGCAATTATAGGCAAGTCATTTTCAATACATAATATCAAGATATCTTTAAGACAACTGCTAGAAATCAAGAGATTTAAATTGCTGAATCCAATCACTCCAATAAAACACCATCCCTGTTATTTTCAAATTTATTTATTTATTTATTTATAATTAAATTTATATACCGCCCTACTCCCGAAGGACTCAGGGCAGTGAACAGCCAAAAAAGTAAAATATACAAAATACAAATGTTAAAAATAGTTTAAAATACATTAAATACTTTGGCCAAATTTAAAACACCCCAATTATAAAACCAATTTAAAAGCATTTAAAAAGGGAGGTTAGGCCAGACCAGCCTGCTGGAATAGGAGTATTTTGAGGGTGCAGCGGAAAGTGCGCAGATCCGGGATCCTCCGTATCTCCGGGGGGAGCTCGTTCCAGATGGCGGATGCCCCCACAGAGAAGGCAGAATATGAAAATATTCTGGCAGAAAATGAAGATATTCCTCAACATTAATTTCTCATGTGATTTGGAATGAAAAAGTAACCTCTTGCCCATTAATAATTAAACATGCCTGCACCTGAGAAGCTCAAAGATCTGTGTACACCATTTGACAGCATGAAAATAAAATAGAACTGCATTTTAGAATCAGTACTGCTCAATATATAGGCTCCACTGTTCACCAAATTTTGAAATATTTACCAATACAAATGAAATCAATTAACATTTTTGGCATTCAGAGCTATAACAATAGAAAACCAAATTATATTCCTTAGCCCCTTTTTGTTCTACTAGCAAGCAGAAATTAGATGAGCTTAGAAAGCTTAGAGCTGCAATATTCAGTTTGACTTTTTAAAACCAAATGCTCCTCCTGAGGATTAGAATAGGATGTCCAGAAATCCTTTTTCCCCAGATCAAGGATCAAGGACTAATTTTCCACATATTTCTACATGACAAGCTCTGGGAAGTAGACAGCAAACTAACTTTGCCATTTTACCTTCTCGTTTTCTATGATTATTCGGGAGGAAAACATATTTTGCAATGCACACTATGACAAAGAATGTCAGCAAGCTGTACATTAAAAAGGAAGAAATGATTCTGTTGTAATTTCAAACTGTATCCTTCAGGTATTATCAAAAGCAATTCTAGCATACTTTAAAAGCTAGGTAAGTGAGAAAAATTCATAGTGCTACAACTTTTTCAAGGTGTAATAGTCTTCAGTAATTCATTTACCAAATGAACTTTATTCATTTGGTAAAAATTGATTCTGGATATTTTCACACCATTTTTTCCTAAAATATCCAGCCCCCTTGCTTTCTGCTATCTTATATTATTCAGCTCACTCAATATTCAGCCTATCTTTTCTAATGAATTACATTTTTGTAAACATATCTCTTAAATTACTTTTTCAACAATACTGCCATGCAAAGATTTCATGTTTTTTTTATTTACTGCCAAAGGCTTCTGCCATTACTGGAATTTAAATATAGGAGCAGAAATGACTTAAGATGGGTAGAAAGACTTCAAAATAAGCTAACTAGCCATAGCAAAGAACATTCACTATCCATGGAGTTCTCTCTCCCACTAAATCTTATTTAGACAACCCATGTCCTGTTGGGTCATCACTGCAGAGATATTCCTTACATAAACACAGCAATGCTCATTGTTGAACAAAAAATCAGTGGGAGTGGAAAAATTTCCAACTTCCTGCCAGCTCTTTATTGAATCCTCTTGAGAAAGATAGCAGGAGCATCAGAAGCCTTCCTTCCTTCCTTCCTTCCTTCCTTCCTTCCTTCCTTCCTTCCTTCCTTCCTTCCTTTCTTCCTTCCTTCCTCTGTTCCTGCCACAGTTGATTTTAAACTCCCTGCTAGCTTCTCCATTGACTGTGAAAAGTTGTCAGGAAGCATTGGAAATGCCGATCATATGACAACAGCTGACCATTATAATGCAACTATGCTCAAGAAGCAGAGTTTGCCAAATTTCAAGATGGGATTTTGGATGCATTCTGTAAATTAGTTCACATGAAATACCTTGGTTGAAAAACTGTTGCCCTATGAGGCACAGTTTTGCCAAATTGAAGGTTACAAACAAATATGAATGATTGAGTGGTATATACAATAGTTTCATTGTAGAAAATAATAGAAAAGTACTTTTCAAAAAATCTTCTTAAATTTTTTTTTAAAAAAAATCAGAATGGCACCGTGTAGACTAATATGGTCTGTTGTTCAGGATTAGTTGGAAAAGAAAAAAATGAAATCCATAAAGAAAATATATATACATAAAGGCAGAAATTCAGATTTGTGAGCCTACTGAAAGCACCTGCTTGGCTACTGCGTTGAACAAAAAAAAAAAAAAAGGTAAAACAAATAAGATTTTTATCTGATCCAGAGAAGCTTTTTCTTTGTTTTATTGTCAATATAAATGAGAGAGATGAGCCTACATTTGGCTATAAGTGTTATCTAAGGTTAACAGATGAGAAGACAAGGTTAACACTCAAACTGCAAATTGCAAGGTAAACTTGATGGATCATTCACTGTCTTTTCTGAATCAACAGCATTAGTAGCTTATTCATTTACTTCCTCATTCACAGTGTATCAATTGTGCATTAGCCTATGTGATTTTCTCATCAGGAAAAAAGATGATTACTTAGTGTTTGGGAAGCTCCAAAGAAATTAATGCACCAGACTATAAAGAGCAAGTCCATGATATGAAATAGCAAACCATATGTCAGTTTACTGTTTCATACAAGGGAATTTTTCCTGAGTTCTATCAGCAGTCATGTTGCATGAGCTAGCTTTTGTTGACCATTCTGCTGAAACCTTTGATAATACTTTATATTCCCCCTTTCCAAATTAAATCCTGGGACTACATCAGAGTTTACACAGAATCCTTAGAAATCCCTTTATTTTGAGGAAACATGAGTTCTGTTTATACAATCTACAAAAACTTTTATCCTTGACTCATCCTGCTAGGCCAACTGGCACTTGAAAAGATTCTCCCGGCTATTGAAATGAAATTTCAGAATCGTTGCCATTATCATTTGAAGCCCTGATTAATGTTAAGAGTCCAACAGAAATTAGAATATAGGTTTTAAAGGGAAAACAATTAAAAGATAAACCCTTCACTGTTTCAATTATGTTAACCCAGGATGAAAATCATATCCTTCTCCTGGGAACCTAAATGTCCCTCTCACTTCAAAATAAGAAGCTGACCAATATACTTTTGTAATGGACCTGTTGTTTCCAAGACTTCATGTAACATTCCCAACTGATTTGCTCTTTTTTTCATCCTCTACAACTCCAGTCTTTAAAAGTGAGCCACAAAAAATTAATTCAGACAAAGTTATGAGGACTGCTGTCTTTTCATACTGAAATCAAGACTGAAATCAAAAGCATGTCCTTCTCGGCCAACACTTTTTAAACCCAATTAATTCTAACCAACTGACTAAAAATATCCCTGCAGCTTTCCATAGATTCAAACCACAGGAAAATGGGTCCCAATCCACATGAACAAAATGGCACCTCTTTTAAAAATCTGAGTCTCTTTTACCCTTGATCAGTTTTGTAAGATTTTTATAGTAGTTGGAACATGTGGTATGATTGGATCCAGAAACGATGGGAGAGAGATAAAGGATAAGGTTGGATTATAATTATAGATGATGGTATAATTATGATAATCAATAAGTATTGGAAATGTAAATTTGTATATAAGAATATGTAAATAATTTCTATTTTTACTTTCTGATTATTGGTGTATATATACATGGATATTTTGGTGATGTTACACCATGATAGAAAAATATTATACATTTTTGTTTTTGTTTTTTTGAACTATAATAAAAATTTATTTAAAAAAATAAAAAAAATGGCACCTCTTTTGTGTGTGTCTGTTGTGGTCCTCCAGCAGCTTGCAGAGCTGGCAGCGGAGTCCGACAATGAGGAGGCTGGGGAGGAACATGGGCCAGTCCTGGAGCCTGGGGAAGGCTCGGACGAGGGCTCTGTGTCGGAGGCAGAGATGGGGCCAAGGCCATCTGGGAGTTATGCACGGACTCCGGAGCCTCCAGAGTTAGACATCAGAGAGCCAGAGAAACAGGAGGAGCCTGTTTCTAGTGTGTGCATGCGCAGAGCTGCCAGAAGGCAAGAACAGTTAAAACTAAAGGGACGATTCGAGAGTAAGGCCTGGAGATGATTGGCCCCTCCCATATGGCTTAAAAGAGGAGCAAAGGCACATGGGCCCTTTGCAAGAAAGCAACGTTGTTAATTCTGTTCCCAGTCAGCATCTCTGTTTGATTCTGGACTCCATGTGGCTTTGCCAAGTAGGTCTTTGGCAGTGTGTCAAGGGAGATAAAGGTTGGTGATTATCCCGAAGGACTTCTCCCAAAGGACTTTTTGCAACTAATTGGGACTCAGCTGTGAATGGTAATTCATAGCTGTTGCAATAAAAGAGGTTTTTGCAACTACTCGTGTGTTTTAATGACTCAGGAAGCCTAGATCACAATAGTGTCCATGTAATACAACTAAGTGACTATTATTTGCTGTACATTCTAATTATCTACTAAATGCATTTCTTGCAGAAAACGGAGCTCATATAAAAATACCTAAAAAAAAATATCCACATATCTTTTACTTCAACCAACATTAAAAAAATTTTAATATTACTTTAATTTTGGGCCAGTTACTATTACATTTTTATTTCATGGGCCTTTCTTACAAAATTTTCTTAAAATTTTTATTAAAAAAGTGAGCCAGTTGTTTATAACATGCAAGACAATTTTTAAGCTCCGCACAGTCTTCTTTTATACTACAATTGTCTGAATGCTACTCCTGTTTTTATCATTGATTCACTACTTTTGCTTATTTTTCCAGAACAACTGCAAAACAGCTCAAAAGTAAAACCAAGTTTGCCTTCATTTGAAGAAATCTTTACTATTAAAGTGTAATCAGATTTTAGAAAATACACCTTACAGAGTTGTTATTTGTGAACAATGGGAAATAATTCTATTAAATCAGCTGCAGGGTTAGTATAAGTTTTCTCTCTGGGTGAAGTAATATGAAGGATTGGATCTTTCAGATTCTACATTATCTTCCCCACTTTTCCCTCTCCTAATGTTGCAAGTTCTGATGGTTTGCAAATGTTGAAAAATGTTATTGCATTTCTCCCTTCAAGGTGGGATGCCCGTCACTGAACTTAGGCTGATTAATCCCTCCTCTATAGCAGTCCTGGAATGCCAAAGGCCATAAAGTTAAAATTTACATCAGAGTCTTTTTATAAAAATAGAAAGGAGAGAAATAAATAAATAAATTTTCAAAACCACATTGTTGCTTTCGTGATTTTAATGGGATGTTACTGTTAATTTTATGTTTGTCTGCCGATATTGTTTCTTTTTCATTTGTAACAGTTTTCCAAAAATGATTATTAATAAAATGTTTATGGACAACTTCTTAGTATGAAAAGTGGCACAAAATATTGCAACCAATAAATAATGACAGCAGTATAAAGAATATAAAAGTAAGGCTTCAGAATCAACCAGGTACCAGAAGGATTATTTTTATACTGTCTTTTATTACTTTTATAGAACGGCATGACATCCTATCTATCAATTGTAAGCTGTTTGACAAACTAAAAGAACATGTTAAAGTCTTAGAAGAACCCCAAATCAGTGTTTTCAATACATCTCAATATACATGCAGCAAGCAGCCCTTGGTTTAGTGGTTCATAAATTGCACAGACTTACTATATCACTAAGAAGCATCATGGATGCCCAAGGTAAAACCTTTAATTCTTCCTATTGAAGGTGATACAAGAAATGAAAATACAAATACCACTTTCTAATGAACCTACTACAACTTACCAATTTCGATTTTCAGAGCTTTCTCTGAAGACCGATTCTTCATTTAGGGTGGCATACTCTGTCCACGTAAGACAGTGAGTCTTCATAGACATAATTCTATCTTGCATATTAAGCCACGACTCCTCTTCTAAGTAGACTTCTGATACTTTCAGGATACTAATCTGTCAAATGTAACATTTATAATGGTCAATAAATGGAGTGAGGAAAAAAAGATCAGATTATGTACATTAGTAAATAATTTCTTTCTTTTAAAATCATTAATAGTTATATTAAGGCTAACATCTACAGTATCAGTAACATGTAACCACTGACACAACATTGACATTTGATAAACATGCAACTTTTATTAGTTATTTCCACTGCTTACTAACTTGTTAAATGTTGCCAATTGCAACATTTTAAAGCAAAGCATCAACTTAATGTGTGCCATTTTATTTCTTTTTTAAGTCCACTTTAACGTAACAGTTCCAAAAGAAAGCATCAACTGTTTGCTCACAAGACAATACTCAAAACATTTGGGTTCATTTTTCATTCTCTTTGGTACCTGTAAATTTTATGCTTTCCCATCTAGATGAGGCATGGAAAGAGTAAAGAGAAATGTGGTAAAATTGAATTATTATATTTTCAATATGTAAAATTTAAAAAGCACTTTAAAAAATGGTATCGTACATAGCAGAACATACAGTATATCACAAATATTGTAATTTAATTTGAAAGTTGATGGTATTAGAAGCTTAAAACAAGAATCACTTTTCTATTTTGATTCTAGAGCTAAATTAACTATATTGTAAAAAATGTTACTTTGATTGTTTTACAAATCCTTGTTTTGAGATAAGGACTTTGAACACTAGCTATCTCCTCTCTAAGACACAGTGTCAGATTTTAAATGCTGTCATCTGTAATTCCAAAAAGTTAAACTAATGAATTTTGAACAAAAGCATAGTTTGCCTCTATCATCTTTATAATGAATTTTAATGGATTGAACTTAGTTACCTTTCTTAAAATGTGTGGAATTACATTTTGGCATGTTGCAATCCTTCTCCGATATATGACTCCTGTAGACAAGTCTGATAATAAAAGAATAAGTTTTCAGAGTAACAAACAAAATCAAACAATAGCAGCAGGAAGGCTTGGGAGCCATAAAGGGATTTAGTTAATGTTTTCTGCTTTAGTACTCAAAGAATATTGCAGTGCCAACAGCCTGTGGGAAGTTAGCCCCCACCCCTCTCCTAGGAAAATGAGATATTTTAGAAAATATTAAAGGGGCAGAATATTTCTCCTAAAACGGAGGCAGAAACTCAGGCCCCCCATTTGTCAATGGGCCATTAAGGCCTTGGCCAGTCTATTATACATAACAAAGATCTACCTCCTTCAGGCAGAGCATAGTACGACCTGCCCAAAGCCCTTAAGTTACATCATCACCCAGCAAGGCTCAACCAAGCCTGGGACATAGGCAACCTACAGAGTTACCCCTGCATGGCCCCATGGCAATCTGACAACCAATCAAAATACAAGCTCAAATTCAATGCCCAACAGAGGGTAATAATCTATATCTCTCTCTCACCCATGTGCCTTTTTTGCCGAGGACCTCAAAACCATGTGATCCTGTTCACCATTAAACCATCTTTTCAAGCAGTCTCCATGTTTCCAGTGTCTTTCTCCCCACTTGGAACTGAACCCAGATGGACATTTCTTCCAACAATTCCTACCTAGTAATCTTGGAAAACTGATTTAAATCTACTGTGATGGTGATAACAAAGCATAAAATACAATGCTAAATTCAAATTTTTTAGAACTTCCTGGAACTGCCTTGAAATCACAATATATTTTGGCAAATAGCAGTCAGGGAGTTAATTTCAGAGGCACTTGTGTTGCTAGTTACATGCTTCAAGTATCTTCCTGGGTCAGCACTTCAGAGCAAATACAGCTCGTTCTTCTCACTCTGCATTCTAAAGTACATCCTAAGAGCATAAACCACCTCTCTCCCATCTAGCAATGCCAATGTTTGAAATCTAAAGCGATTTTCTTGGACAACAAACATTTATTTTTGCTCTGAACTGAACCAGTGACAAGAATAAAGCTCCTTTCTGAAAATTAAAGCACAGCCTCTTTCTCCGATTTTAAGTATTGACCTACAATGCAAACGTGACTGGCTTCTAAAATCAATTTGCATTTTAATATTTAATGATTCCAGATTAAGTCCATAAACTTCAGGAAGATGTTAATTGATAACCTGGGTGGGCAAATAGCCTGGAGCAAGGCCATTACTTGCTCTTGAGAAAAGGCAACTCTGTCTGAAATCTTATCTGAATATTTCTTCCCCTGGAAACAGCATTCTGCAGTACATTTTAAATAGATGTAGTGGCACTGTATATGGATTTCCCACTTGACATACTTATAGGGAGTCATATGCTGATTATTTCCCAAAGGAAAAAAAAAGGAATTAAAATTGCATGCCATGGAGAATACAAATTTTGAATATTTTGAAAAATAACTTGGTATCCCTTCCAACAGATTATTTCCTTAAAAAACAAAACAAAACATGTAAGGCAATAGTTGGAAACTGAGTTGGTGAAATGACCAATCTTGGTTCCAATCCCTCCCAGAAGTAGTAATTATTTACTTATTTCCTGACTATATTTGTATTATAGATGCAGATCCTTTTAGTGTATTTTGTACTAGTAACTATATTGTAATGAGATCCTATTTTCCTGTGTAGGAAGTTAGCACCCACCCCTTTCCTAGAGGAATGAAATATTTTGGGAAATATTAAAAAGACAGATTATGTTTCCCTGTATGAGAAATGGAGAAGCATGTTTTAAAGACAAAGCAGCTCCCACCTTCCTGCCCCCACCTTTATCAATGGGCCAGAGGCAGAAACGCAATCTTTCAATCTTTGAAACTCATCTGCAACACAGTAGGACCCATCTAGGACAGAAACTCACCACATGGCACCTGGGAAGATTACATCAGCCAGCAAGGCTAGCTAAGACCCCCATCCCCTGGGAATCTGACAACCAATCAGGATACTCTTTCTGGGCCCCAGGAAGTTAAAAGCCCAGAGGGGGCATAAAACCCATGGACCCTCAGCATCTCTTCCCTTTTCTGCTCAGGAACTCAAACCATGTGATCCTGTTCACCATTAAGCCATCTTTCCAAGCAGTCTCCAAGTTTCCAGTGTCTTTTTCCCCACTTGGAGCTGAACCCAGAAGGATATTTCTTCCTACACCTGACAACAGGACATTTCTACCTCTGTGACCCCAATCTGACAGCCACAATGGATAAGAAGGCAGGGGTTTTTTTGGTGGGGGGAGGGGATTGGGACAGTCATTTAGGAACAAGGAACAATAGTTGAATAAATCTGTGGTTTTATAAAAAAAAAAACCTAAGAGCTTTTTTAAAAAAAGATGCTTGCAGAGTTTGAGTAATAGAAAAAGAAGACATACTTGATACAATCCACAGATTATTATTATTATTATTGCTAAATTATTCTGAACCACAGAAATGAATCGCAGAACTAAGGAATGAATTATCCCTTTTGACAGCAACCACGGATTGTCGTGAGATTCACCTTTTACCTTAGAAAAATGGCTCACAGGAATTTTCTCACAATCCTGAATTTGCTTATATTTCTGTTCCAGCATAATCATTTTCAGCAGGTATGCAATAGTCATAGAAATATATGAAACTGAATGGGATGCTTATGCAAAGCTGAACAAAATTATATAGCTCCATTTTACTCACTGCTGCAAAATATCAAACATTCCATTATAACTGTCAGGGACTAGCAATTAAATACTTCCTACCAACCGAAGAAAAGACTTTTATTGTATGTATGTATGTACGTATGTATATGTTTTCCTTCTTATCAAGATGGGTTGGCAACACCTAGCAATCTCTCTCAAATCTGACCAGAGTGTAGTCTCAAGGAAAGAGGAGAGGTATTACAGGGCAGAAAAATAAATAGAAAACTGATGGTCCAGGCAGGCAGGCAGTGAAGATTAAGAAGCTATGGATTAACTAGTTTTTATCTCTAAAGCTTCCGAGAAAATGTCAGCTCAGTACAGTGGAGGATAGCAATTGACAGAGAACTCGATTTTCTTCTCACTCAACTGCACCTCAAGTCAGTATTTACCCAAATGGTAGCAAACAAAAACCACAGAGCCAAAAACAAAAGATTATGTTTATTCAGTTTTATTCCTCAGCCCTCTAAATGGGCAGGAAGAACAAGTGAGGAATCTGAGCCAGCAGAGTTATTGGTGAGAGATGCCAAAGTCTGCATTGCAGCACCATCTGAAAATCTACTGATGCTTCATATCTGTTCCAAGACATTTCACCTGTAAACCACATGTTTCAGGTGAAACAATTTTTGTCTTGTGCTGCATTTTGAGACCAGGATCCACAAAAGGCCAAGGCACTAAATATATCCACTCAGTAGTTATCTGGCATTTGAATGGCTATAAAATGACAATTTTCATGATATAGAAATCATGTCACTTCTACCCAAATATTTGGGCCTCCCTTTCACATTATTTTCCCCTTTAAAAATAGCCAGTTTTTCTTTGATATCCATACCATTTATCAGCATTGCTATAACGCTTAGAACTTCAGCCACTCTTCTGATGCTCATGTGAGCATTTTTGAGCTCAAGACTTTTCCTAAATTGCTGAGATAGATTATTTCAAATAAAACAATTTAAACTCAAAGTACCGTATTTTTCGGAGTATAAGACGCACCTGAGTATAAGAGGCACCTTAGATTTTTGGGAGGAAAATAAGAAAAAAGCTGATTGGCAGGTGGATCAGCCTCCCAAAATACCCCCAATCAGCTGTTCCCAGAGGTGAATTTTAGCAACAGGTTCCTTGGTTGTGAGCTCTGTGTCTTGCTTCTTTTGGGTTTTTTTTCTGCCTCTGAAACTTCTGAAACTCTGTTTCAGAAAAAACTTTTTTTCCTGCTTCTGAAAGCCTCTGAAACAGAGCTTCAGAAAAAAAAGCCTCTGAAGCTCTGTTTGGGGGCTTTTTTTCTGAAGCTCTGTTTGGGGGCTTCTTTTCTGAAACTTCGTTTCTGATGCCTCCGTTTGAGAAGCTGAGTGGGGCTACATTTGGAGTATAAGATGCACCCAGATTTTCACCCTCTTTTGGGGGGGGAAGGTGTGTCTTATACTCCGAGAAATATGGTAATGTATATAGTTCTTGTTTAGTGACTACAATTGGGAATTTGCAAATTAAGCAAAGCGGTCACTAAATGAAACTACAACTGTGCTTAAGATCTTTACCTTTCCTTTGCTTTACAGACCTGTGAAGATCATAATTTCACATAGTCATTAAATGAGGCAGTTGCTAATTGAGGATCATCTACACATCTAACACTACAAGAAATACATTAATTAGTGAATTTTAGTAATTAGCTGGCAGTGCAATCCTATCCATGTTCACTCTAAAGAACCACAGAACTCAATGCAGCTTCCTTTAGTTAAGTGAATATATCAGCCTTCTCAAGCAATGTTACTTCAAATGATGTGAGATGTGTTATTTTTCTCCCATATCAATGATTTCTCATCATGCTGCCTGTCATCTCCTGGCCCAAATTCAGCTTATTTCATTTCTAATTGAACCCAAGGTAGACCAATTTTCAATCACTTTCTCCCTTCCTTGCCCACAGAGGCTTAAAATCTTGTTACCCTGCCATTATGTATGCATTTTTATAGCGTGTCCTCCTTCCATTCCTCTACCAAGCAGAATGGTGTTTGTTTACAGCGTTAACACTATGTTGTCACAGTTGCAGCTATGCAGGGAGTTTGGAATGTCAGTTTACTTCTCTTCCACCAAAGAGCTAAAACAAAGCATTCACATTGTTTAGGTTGTCTGCCCTCGTCAACTAAGCCACTCAAAAAGATTTATTTTTCTCGCTGAGTACTAAATACAAGTGAATAAATACTGTAAAACAAACTGTGATTGGTTGACTTTGCCCCGCCTGCCCCACTCCAACAGAAGAGTGATCAAAATATATTATTTTACCAGGAATTTTACTTTGGAATGTTTAATGTTTATATATTTTTGAGTCACCTTAGAAGTACCTTGCATGTATATTTGTAAAATAATCAAGAATAGATAAACACATGGATGATGAGGGATGCTTATACTATGCTTTTTCATTTGTGAAAGGAAATGAAAATATGTCTGTTAGATGCGTGCAAAGGAGGTGGGCCTTCTAGATGGACACAAAGGACAAACAGCTATTAGCTAGCTAGGAAGCAGGAAGGACAAACACTGATTAACTTTGTCTAAAAACTCTAGACTACCCAAAATATAGGCTCACCATAATAAGGATCTGTACAAGGTAAAAACAAGCAATATATTCTGGTTAAAAATAAAATTCCAAAGATTTGGGTGCTCTGGAAATCCTGAAAGTATTTTTCAATTGCTAGAAAGGAAATTAGGAAAGCAAAGGCTCAGAATGAACTAAGACTAGCAACAAATATCAATAATAAAACATTTATTTCAACATACAAAAAAGTCAAAGAAAGAATCAGTCCACTAACGTGAGAAAATGACACAAAAGTGATGGAAAGCAGGAGAAAGCAGAGCTGCTTAATTTTTTATTTATTTATTTATTTATTTTTGCATCTGTCTTCATTCAAAAAGAAAAAATACCCCAACCTACCAAAAACAGAACCATAAAAGACAGACTAGGCATTCAAATTAAAATGGTAAGAAAACACCAGTCTACTCTAGGCAAGTTCAAATCACCTGGGGCTGATGGATTACATCTCAGAGTTCTGAAGGAGCTGGCAGAAGTGATCTCGGAACCGTTGAATTATAACCTTCAAAGATCGTGGAGTACTGGGGAATTATCAGAGAACTGGAAAAATGCTGATTTGTTTCCTATCTTCAAAAAAGGAGAAAAAACAGATCCAGGAAACTACAGACCAATCAGCCTGATATCAATATTTGGGAAGATCCTGGAAAAGTTAATCAAGCAACAGATCTGCAATCACCCAGTAGCAAGAAAAGTTATAATCAGAAGCCAACATGAATTTGTCAGAAACAGATCTTGCCAAACAAGATCCAGGGGGGCTTTTTATCAGGTCCGCCTGATACCCCAGTTGCGTATCAGTCACTCAGGCACTCGTCACTTCCCGCCTGGACTACTGCAATGCTCTCTACATGGGGCTCCCCTTGGGGTGCACCCAGAGGCTCCAGTTGGTCCAGAATGCGGCCGCGCGGGGGATTATGGGAGCGATGGGGCGCTCCCATGTGACACCTCTCCTGCACGAGTTGCACTGGCTTCTGATGGTCTTCCGGGTGTGCTTCAAGGTGTTGGTGACCACCTTTAAAGCACTCCATGGCTTAGGGCCGGGGTATCTACGAGACCGCCTTCTCCACCAATAGCCTCCCACCGGCCAGTTCGCTCGCACAGAGAGGGCCTCATCAGGGTGCCATCAGCCAGACAATGTCAGCTGGCGACCCCCAGGGGGAGAGCCTTCTCTGTGGCGGCACCTGCCCTCTGGAACGACCTACCCCCAGAGATACGCACGATACCAGGCCTCTGGACTTTTCGTCGGGCCCAGAAAATTCTATTTCATCTAGCCGGGCTGGCTTGATCCCATCCTTTCGGTTTTAATTTGAAATTGGTTTTAACTGGGTTGTTTTAAATTGAGGGCCAAAATTATTTAATGTCTTTTAAACTGTTTTTTAAATTTTATATGTTATGTTTTTATCTCGGCTGTTCACCGCCCTGAGTCCTGTTGGAGAAGGGCTGTATAAAAATCAAATCAAATAAATAAATAAATAAATAAAATAAACCTAGAATTAAGAAAAAATTTCCTGACCATGAGAACAATAAACCAGTGGAACGGCTTGCCTTCAGAAGTTGTGGATGCTCGACTTCCGGTTGACATCGCAGCGGGAACAGATTGGAAAATAGCGGGCTCCAATGAGCCGTGTGAAATCCGGCCGGATGAACCGTTGCTGGGAGGCTTTCGAACCATAGCTATCTTGTAGGGATGGTGAAGAAAGGAGAGGTGTTTCGTGGACCACGAGGAATTGGCAATTTCCCCGCTGGAACAGAAACAGCTTTCCTGAAGTGGCAGCGGGGGCGGCAGCCATCTTATGGTGGCCGCTTCGAAGCTGGGACAACCGGACCGAAGAATTGAGCAGGAGTGGCACTTGGACGGAGTGCTAGAACTGGGTGAGATAACTGCCAATTTTTACTAAGAAAAAGGGAAATTGAAGTCTTAAAAGAATTCCTGAACTTGGACTAGCGGCTATCTGGCATTTTGGGGGGAAAACATGTGCATGGAAAAAAAGAGAAAGTGTGGACTGTAATACAAAGAATCTAAGAGAAAGTCTTGGATTTGGAAACTTGGGAAAAGCAAAATATTTCAAAAAGGGAATAAATGATTTTTGGAAGACAACAATTTACAAGAGGTTTTAAAAAATTACTGAATATTTTGATAAAAAATTGGATTTAATAAGACTATTTTGTAATGTGTAGAAACGGAGAGTGCCATCTGCTGGAGAAAAGAAAAAGTACTGTGATACTCTATTCAAATAGACAAAACAGAAAGCAGCTGGAAATTTCAACCTTGGCCATGTAGAAGAAGATAAATGGACACTGTGTAAACATTTAAGGAGTGATTGTGTTTTTCATTAGGATATTGGTTTTATTTCCCTTCTCTTCTGGAAGATAGCTTCACAATTGGATTTGACTATTGTTGAATTTGGACAATAATTAATAATCGAGGAGAATATTTTAATTTTGAAGAACAAAGGAATATTTCAAGAAGAAAAGAAGAGGAGATAAGAAAATTATATAGACTTTAAGTTTTGGCTAATTGTACAGATATATAATTGGGCAGATATTAATAACTTTTTAAATTGTCACAAAATATAGTTGCAGATGTATGAAGAGTTATTTTTGATGCTTAAAAGTATGTGTGAATCTTTAATAGGCAAAAAAAGAAACACAAAATTCATTTAAATTTTCAGAAAAAGAAAATGAGGAGCTGGAAAAGGGAATTTTAGATGAGAAACAAGAAATTAACAACATTCAAGAGAAAGTATTAAAAAATAGAAATCAGATAGAGAATATTGTAGAAATCTTTGAGAATGTAAAAAGAGCAGAGGGAAAATTTCCCCTAAAAAAGAAGCAGATAATAGGTAAAAAGGGAAATATCTGGAAGAGACAAGGGTGAGGGAAGTTCAAACAGCACAACAAAAAAAGATAAAAGGAAGCCAGAAGATGAAATGTAATATATGAGAGAGAGAGAGAGAGAGAGAGAGAGAGAGAGAGAGAGAGAGAGAGAGAATTGAGAAGTTAGAGCGAGATAAAGGGTTGGGCAAAAAACTACTAGAAAAGGGGATGCTAAAAAGATTGAGAGATGATGTTTAAAGATGAAGGTTGATGAGACAAATGTTAGTAAATATATATAAGATAGATTAATGGGAATGGAAAGTAGACAATATAATAACAATAGATTTTTTGATAGTTTTTTAAACTAGAATGGAATTTTAAATATTGAATTGGTAAAAGAGAAGAATTATAGGATATACTGTGATCTTAGATGAAAGTATTGAATGAAATGTGGGGGGGAGAATATGTGAGAATAATATGGTAGAAGTTGAAAAAAATAAGGTAGAAATATGGTAGAAGTTGAAAAAAATAAAATGATTATAAGTGATTATATGATAAAGATGAATGAATAGAACTTGTCTACACTAAATTTTAACAGATAATAAGTTGACAATATTATTAACTTTGTTAACAATGTAAATTAAAATGAACATTTAAAATGCTAACTGTAAAGAGAATAACAACGTTGAAATCATGAAAGCAATTATTTCTGTAAAGAAGAAGGAATAGAATATGTCTGTGATAAACTACAGCAGATGAAAATAAGTAATTTTATAATATTAATTTTGATAACAATGTAAATTAGGATGAATATTTTAATGCTAATGATTGGGAAGAAGGAATTAGAGAGACACTTCTGGAAATGAAGAAAGATGGTAAATAATTGGAGAAATTGTAATTGAGAAGAAATATAAGGCGTAAAGTGATGTTATTGCAATATAAAATTGAAAATGATAAAAAAAAAAATAATGTGGCAGAAGTTGAAACAATAAGGAATGGAGAAAAGTGATTAATTTGTGATAAAGGATTAAGATATATTATGATGATTTTGATTATGTATAAGATGTGATCCTGTCAGTACTCTGTTCATAAAATATGTATGATGAAAGGGAAAATTTTTAATAAAAATTATTTTAAAAAAAGAAGAAGTTGTGGATGCTCCATCACTGGAGGCTTTTAAAAAGAGATTGAATAACCATTTGCCTGAAAAGGTATAGTGTCGCCTGCTTGAGCAGAGGTTTGGATTAGAAGATATCCAAGGTCCTTTCCAACTCTGTTGATCTGTTAATTACATCACTGAAAAAAATAGAAGTGCAAAAGACTATATGACTGATGATTACTCATGCTACTAAAAGATCTAGGACCATGATGGTGAACCTATGGCACGCGTGCCACAGATGGCACACAGAGCCCATTCTGCAGGCATGCCAGCCATTGGCCCAACCAGATCCACCGCACATGCGTGCGTGCCTCCCGCTGGCAGCTGATATCCGGGTGTCTGCTGCGCATGCACGAGGGTGGGGTACATGAGACACACACGTGCATGCACGGGGGGGTGCATGTGCATGCAAGGGGGTGCAGGTTGGTGCAGGAAGCTTTCCAGGCCCAAAATGGGGTGGGGGGCCTCACGCGGCATCCCCCACCATGCCCCATTTTAGCTTCCAGGTTGGTGCAGGATGCTTTCCAGGCTCAAAATGGGGTGCGGGGGAGTGGGGCGCGTGCACAGGGGGCACATGCACGGGGGAAAACTCAAATTGCATTTTGGGGGTTCTGGCACGTGTGTGTGCATTTGGTGCCCGCTTTGGGCACTCGATACCAAAAAGGTTAACCATCACTGATCTAGAACAATTTACAGCAGCCTACTCATTCTCCAACCCAGTCTATTAACACAGACCATCCACCGAGAAAGCTACAGAAATTTCATTTTCAAAATTTGGCCAGAAACTTAACTGAAACAGATGTAAATGACTATCATTTCTAAGTATTTTGTACATTTCTATGTAAAAATACCATGTCACTATTACAGTATGCATCGTTTCATAAATATTCTTAAACTAATTAAAGGCAATAAACTCAACAACAAAAGATTCATTTTCTATAGAGTTCTATTATATTTTTATTAGTGAATGAAAATTAAATAGGCATTCTAGAATACACTTGAATATGTTCTCAGTTACATGAAGTTAACTCAACATTTTCTTGATCATTTTAAACAAAGAAGAAAGTAAATCTGTTTTACTTAAACTTTTTTATGTGGCTTTTCAAAGCTGAGTTTTGCAGGGCGGCTGGATTAAAATTGCAATGTAAAAATTGTAATTAAACTGAATTAAAATATACAATAAAAATTAAAACAGCCACCCTGGGAAAATAACAATTAATGAAAATATTTCCATGCAACATGTAAATTTTAAATTAACACGAATATATTAAAAGGTTGAGAGCATTAATACATATTTGCCTGGTGCCAAAAAGTTAATAAAATTAGCACCAGAATCATGCAGCTGCTATGGAAAACGCTTCCACATGGTGACTAATTGCTGCATCTAAGCAATAGGATCTCTTGTGATGGCTAGCTTAGACTCAGAAGAGTCTGAAATGAGGAAGTTGCTAAAGATGCTCAAGACAAATATAAGCCTTAAAAGAAGCTTAGCAACTAGGCACCTGAGGCTGACATGATTGAGAAACATTCAAGTCAGCTGGAAGCAGAGGTAGGCTGGATCCAAGATCTCCCCCCACTCCTCGCCCCCACTAGACCATGCTGAACTGTGTGCAGAGGAGAACAGAACAGATCAGTGTCACCCTTTCTATGGCAAGGGCATTTCTGCCCTTGATGCCTAGCACAGGATCCATTTAAGATCCAGCACTGTCCGGTAATTCTGTTGGGAGTAACTGCTCTGCTTGCTGGAATACTATGCATTTGCATTCTGAGCCTGTTGCCTGAGACAACTCTACTTCTTGGAACCAGGCTCTGCAGACACACATTTGGATTTTTGAATTGTAACCTGTTTCTGCTCTCCATTTTGCATTCTGGCTATTTGGAGCTCATTGTAGGCAAATAGCCTGGGAATCTGAGGCTTTGCTGATTTTGTGCATTCAACAATATTTTGGTGTGGCACCAATTATAGAGAAGATGAGAGAAGGCAACTCCACAGGTATGGACATGTCCTAAGAGCAGCACCTTCCAGCGTTGCCAAGACTGCCTACCAACTAGAAGTCAATGGCCGGCGACCTCACGGGCACCTAAAATAGAGATGGCAAGGCAACACCAACAAAGATATGCAAGCCACGGGCCTGCGCCTTGGAGACACAGCTGACCCTGCAAACTGGCGTTCAATGATCCGAAAAGCGGACCTTGCACTTGTGGGAATACGCTAGGAAGAAGATTTGCACAAAAGCTGTGCCTGTCATTGCCAATATTTACTAAGTTCTAAGTAAAGCTTTTACTTCTCAAGATTGTGTGTGTATGTGTGTTCATGGGGATATGTGCATATGTCTGGCCAGGGACAGACATTTCCGAAAACAACCTTCAGGCACAGGTAGAAACATCCAGGAAGAGACCATTGGAGTTGGGTAGCTTATAACTTTAAATAAATAAATAAAAATCCTTCCCATAACATGGTCTCATGCCCTAAAGGGCTTTATAGATTATTATTAGCACTTGAATGTGGATTGCAATGAACTGAGAGCCAGAGAAGAATACGGAAAGGTGACTTAATATTTTCACAATACCCAGTTCTAATCAGTATTCCTGCTGCTGTATTTTGGACTGCTTGAAGTTTTCAGATCATCCTCAAGGGCAGTTCCATATAGAACATATTGCAATAATCTAAACCATAATTTACTAGCGCACAGATTACTGAATCAAGGCTAGGTAGGGCAGAGCTGAACATTTTTAAAACGCTTACCTGTTTTCTCTTCTACTGTTTTTACAGCAATAACATTTTTCTCCATGGGACTGGGATACTAGAGAAAAATACAAAGTGTAAATATCAGAAATTATTATTCAGTAGAAGAAAATCTCCCCAAATTATTTACCTATAAACTTTTAATTTAACAATTAATCAGTTGAATGGCTTGCCTCCAGACGTTGTAGGTGCTCTAACACTGGAGACTTTAGGAAGAGATTGGACAACCATTTGTCTGAAGTAGTATAGTGTCTCCTGCTTCAGCAAAGGGGTGGACTAGAAGACCTTCAAGGGGCCTTCCAACTCTGTTATTGTTAAACATTTTTTCTTTATTTTTCAACATGGAGAAGGGATGTTAATTTATGCCAATATATTTGCTGTGACTGTTGATTAATTATGAAATATTTTCGGGAGCCAGAATCAAGAAAAATACCAAAATGTTCTGACTCAGTTACAGTGAGGATAGGTGCACCATTAGGAGACTTGAAAGAACAGATTGGGGTTAGATTGTCATGGAGAAAATTTATCTATGTCAGGGGTGTCAAACTCGCACCATCACGGCGTCATCACGTGACATATCACGGCTTTTTTTCCCCTTCACTAAACCGGGTATGGGCGTGGCTAGTGTATGACACATCTGGGCCGCGTGCCAGGAGTTTGACACCCCTAATCTATATGGTCACTAAGAATTGAAAAGAATTTGATGGCACATATCAATCAATCAATCTGTTCTGAATTTCAACTGTTTGAAATTCAAAGCATTCCATTTTGAGTATGATATTGCCATTTGGGTTTATTTAGTGAGCTCAAGGCTTCTAAAGTTGCCAAAATAAATCATTTCACAATTTAAACTCAAAGTATTACACAACATGCTGCAATAATTTTATTACTGAATTTTAGTAATTCGTTGCATGACAGTGCAATCCAATATTCATCCAATATAGGAGATGATTTTAGCAAATTTCTGTTGCTAATTGAGACATTTGTTAAGTGTATTTTGGCCCATTTTACAACCTTTCTTGCTACAGTTGTTAAATGAATCACTACAGTTGTTAAGTTAATGACACAGTTGTTAAGCGAATCTGGCTTCCCCATTGACTTTGCTGGTTCGAAGGTTGCAAAAGGGGATCACATGACCTGAGGACATTGCAACCATCATAAATATGAGTCAGTTGCCAGGTGTCTGAATTTTGATCACGTGACCACGGGCATGCTGCAAAATAGCCTTAAGTCACTTTTTTCAGTGCCATTGTAACTTCGAACGGTTACTAATTGAAATATTGTAAATTGAGGACTACCTCAGAAGAATCACATAAGCCAATGCAGCTTACTTATTTAAAGTGAATACAAAACAGTGGAGGATTGCTACCGGTTTGCCTCAGATAGAGCGAACCAGTAGCGGTGATGGCGGGAGGCTCCGCCCACCCACCCGGACATTTCTATGCATGCGCAGAAGGGTCGCGCAAGTGAGCGCATGAGCGAACCAGTAGCAAACTAAATTGAAATCCACTACTGATACAAAAGCCTTCCCCAGCAATGTTGGGTAGGGTGAGGTGAGGTAATGCATTATATTAAGATGACATGAGAAGGCTTGGTATGGATGCAGCAGAAACCTCTTCAACAATACCACACACAAGAGACCTTACAAATGGAGAAAGGGTGGAGAGAGTGCATTATCGTTGCCCCTACTTTGTACATCTACCATAAATTCAGCTGTACAAATCTTTCCAAAGCATATTACACTTCGAGTTTCAAATCAAACAGGCAGCTGTACTTGAACTCCAGCAAACAAAAGCACAATTCTTTAGCACTCTGTCTGAATATATAGAGGTTAGAGAAAACAGGAAGATGGATTCCCAAGTCCCTTGTTTTGCTCGTTTTTAAATCCTTGTGAGGTTAGGCAAATGGTTTAAAACTGGAATATTTTGATCTTTATTTTATTCTGATCTATTTTCTGGAAATTCTGATCTGGGTTCCATCTTCGAAATTCTGCCCTATCAATGCTAACACTTCAAATTATCATTATTATATCAGATACCTAAGCCACATTTTAAATTTCACACAGAACATTTTAAAATCACTTCTTCTTTATGATGTCAATAAAACAATTGTGTTAAATATATATGCCAAAACTTTCATGGGAAACTTTTGAAGTGTAGGCTGAATTTTAATTTCAAAGAAGGTCAGCCTCTGTTTTAATTTTCACAGTCAAACCACTTTTTTTTCCAATCAATTGGAATTTCCTTAGTGCACTTTGAGGGATCAATTCTCCCTTTTGTGGGCTACTATGAGATCAGAACCATTTTTTGAAACTAACCATTCTGACTTGGAGCAACAAAAAACTTCTGGAGGAAAACAATTTGAGCCACAACGTTGGAAGTATGAAAGAGGAAAGAGAAGAAAATCAAGGTGGAAAAGAGAAAGATGGCAATCATAAAGGAAGAAAATAGGAAAGTGGATAGCAAGTCCAAACAGATTGAAAGCCTATAGACCAGGGGTGAAATCTAAAAATTTTTGCTACTGGTTCTGTGGATGTAGCTTAATTAGTGGGTGTGGCTTGGTGGTAAGGTGACTGGGTGGGCGTGGCCAAGTCAATGTCACTTCTTTGCCCTTTTTTTAACCTACAAAACACAACACAACACAACTGGCTCACCCACAATGTAAAAGCAGCTGTGCTAGACCCAAAATGGCCCCGCAATAAGCAGGAACCTCACACAGCCACAAAAAGCCCAAAAAAACAACTTTCACACTTTACACACACAAAATTCCACATACAGCTTTGTGAGATTTTGTGTGTTTGTGTAGTTAGTGAAACACTACACAAACACACTAAATCTCAGAAAGCTGTACAAATATTATTTTATTTTATTTTTATTTTTATATAAAAGCAGCTAAATTTAAAACTTCCTAAACTTTAAATGGTTAAAAAAAGAACAACTAAAAAAAACCCCAATTAACTATATTTTTAAAGCTCCCAAAGGGGGAAAAAACTTACCCAATAGAACAGAGGTCTCCAACCTTGGCAACTTTAAGACTTGTGGACTTCAACTCCCAGAATTCCTCAGCCAGCTTTGCTGGGAGTTGAAGTCCACAAGTCTTAAAGTTGCAGATAGAGCTGCTCATCAATGAGCTTGATTGCAGGCAGGGAGATTCAGTTGCTTGCTGATGCAATGGATTGCAGGGATTACAGCAAGTGAAGCAAGGCAGGCGTTGCGACCAGCAGCTAAGGTAAGCAAGGGGCGGGGGGGGGAGAAAAAAAGAAATTTTTTTTCTTTTACAATGCTCTGGCGATCCAAGCTGAGTTGCCTGATTAGCAGGTAACTCAGCTGGGATCATTAGAGCTTGGATCGTCAGAGCCATTTAAAAGGAAAAAAAGGCTCTGATGATCATGCGGCTCAGCTGGGCATGGGGGGCGGGGGAAGGGATTTTTGCTACTGGTTCTCTGAACTGCCACTGCCATCGCTACCTACTCACCCGAGCCGGTCCGAACCGGGAGCATTTCACCCCTGCTATTTTTTTTTTATTTATTTTTACGACCCTGTAATCCATTGTGTCAGGGTAGAGTCAGGGCAACTGAATAGAGCTGAACATTTCCTGCCTGGATACCCTTTCTGATGCCTACACAGTTCGCAACAGATGTTTTCTCTTTGCACCCTAAGAGAAACAGCTGCCGCTGCCTAGGATTGAAGTCTCAGCCTCATAATGTGAGGCGAGCATCTTAACATCTAGGCCACCGCACCACTCCTATAGACTGTATTATTAGAAGTAGTGGAAAAAGAAAAGATGAGATCATGCAAAGAAAAAATAGAAAATGGGTATATACCGTGGGGGAATATGTTAGTGGTTTAACATCTTTTCCCCATATTTCCTTTGGTCCTTCCTTTGGTCTAACTATTTTATGCATTTTATCCCTTCCTTTGGTCTTAACTGCTGGGCAAGATGAGAGTGGGAATGCAAACTGACTGGCAGAAAACAAATCTTTGAAAAACTGTTGTTGCATAGTGTATGCAACAACATATTCTCCACATCTTACACATGCCCATGAGTTCAAAATGGTTTCATACCCTCAACTTCACTGAAATGATAATTTAGAGTTAGAAATGTGCTTTCCTGTAAACAGATTAACACTTGGGAAAGGATGTTAAAAGATTTGATTATGGACAGCTTCAACCTACAGAGCAGAGCTGGTAAAAATGTGCAAAGAAGTGATTATTTAATTATGAGTGAAAGTGTTAAAATATATGTCAAAAGTATTAATTGATGTCAGTTTTGTTCTGGCTTTGTATGAAAGTATGAATCCATATGTTGCCGACAGCTCATTACAGTGAATAATGCTAATGAATTTGGGAGAAAATCATACATCATCCTGAATGAAAGCAATCCAGGAGAAAAATATTTTTGGAGGACATGAATGGATGGATGGAAATAAGATGAGAATATAGTAAAAGTGATTGTGCCATTCAAAATAGAATGATGATTGGTGAGTTTCAGAGAAAAAAAATGTATTTTGTATACATGGTTTAAATTTTAAGTATATGTAAGTCATATATACACATGGTACAGAATTGAATATATGTCTTAAAAAATCAGATTCGTTCTTGAGAAAATTGAAGAGAATTAGTGAAGGATATAAAATGAAGCAAGATCCTGATTGTGGGGCAGATCATTATTCTTTAGTGTTAAGAGTGGAAAAGGAGGAAGTGAAAGAAAAAAGAATGGAAGTACAGCAAATGAAACTGCCGACAGGGAAAGTATGAGTTCCGTATGAAAAAGTGTTATAAGATATATTAGAATGAACAGAAAGTAGATCTAAGAAAGAGAATGTGGAAAACTGGAACAAAGTGAAAAAAAATATGTTACAGAGTGCCATTCAAGTTTTTCAGACTAAACTAAGTGTGAAAAAGCATGGCTGCTGGACTGATGAAGTGAAATTGTGGGGTGGGGGGGGAAACACATATAAGATTGCTGCAAAATAAGGATGAGAGAAAGGTATTGTGTACTGCAAGGTGCACAGAAAGAAACAATAGTTGCAAAGTATGTTGTCAAAAAGAGCTAAAATTAAAAGAGAGAAAATGCAAACAATTCGTTATTTTGATGAAATAATAATTGTTTGGGAAGTGAGCAAAGAAGGCTAGAGTCCTGCAGTGACTGGAAATAAAAATAGAAGTAATAAAACCAGGGAGAATGCTGGAAAGAGCCTTTTAAAAATTCGTATGGGGATGATAGCTATATAGTGTTACAAAGAGCAGAAGTAAAATAATTGCTGTAAAATTAACGTCCAAGGAAAAAAATGATGAAAAGGGTGTCATAAATGCTATGACAATGTTAAAAATAGTAATCCTGCAGCTGTAGGTAGTATAACTGTGCCTGAAATAGTGTTACTGCAGTTAGTCTGTATTATGTATTGAACTGTCTCTTTATAGCATAATTATTAGTTTATAAAGGGATAACAAATACTTCCTAGATTTTTTTAAAAAAGACATACAATAGAAGTGCTTGTGGGAGGGGGGTATCAGATCAGGATGAGGAGGAAAAGTCTCAAACATGATCCCTGAAGACAAAGTGGCCTTGGGTTTATAAATCAATTCATTTTACCAAAGCACTACCTTTGGCTTCTTAAGAAGGCTGTCGTTCTCCACTCAGATGTGTTTTACAATTTTGTGGGCCTCCTGGGCTCCTCTGGAGGAACCTCGCTCCTGTGACCAAGAAGTCTTCTGCAATTACATCCTGTGTATCACTTGCAACCATTCCTGCTCAGTCCTTTATGTCCTAATCATCTCCCATTTGGATAACCATCAATGCATTCTACATGCATTTTGGAAAGCATTCAGAAGCTGTCACAAAAACTGGTGGCCTGGACAGCAACAAGTTTCTGGATACCCTCAATGACCCTACAGCATCAAAAATTGGCTGCCACTTGGCTTCCAGGTGCAATGCAAGGTCCTGGGTTTCTGGATGAAATTAAGGGCTGTCTTCTCCCACATTCATCTGCCCATCCAAGCAGATTAAACAGAGTCAACTCCCTCCAGGCAAATATCTGACAGGATCTTGGAAATTGGCTTTTTTTTTTTTATTATTCCTGCCTTCATCTTGAGAAAAGTCCTCCTTATGGGGGTGCAGTCTACCTTTTTTCCTCTTTCATATTTGGTCAAGGGGAAGACAAGCTCTGAACATTGGGATGCAGAAGCAGACATATTATGTCTTCTTTTGATACTGTTGAGATTATTTTTTTTTGTGTAAGTTTATTTTTACTGAGGGCTCTTTTTTTGTGTTTCTGACTGTTAATTGCTTAGAGTCTTGAAAAGAGAAAAACAGAGACAGAGAAAGAGAGAGAGAGGGAAAGAGAAAGAGAGAGAAAGACAGAAAGAGAAGGGGTGAATATTTCAGCACCATTTTTAAATAGGTTCTTTGCTTGACATTTTAGAAGCTTGTTTCCTCATCTCTGCTATCTCTGTATAAAGTGGGGATATTCTTTAGGGGAATATTCCAAAAATAGGCTATGATCAAATTCTTGCAGCTACCCAGTTGAAAATTTTCAGGATGATTGTCCTCTAAAGAATATACCATCCTTGCTATTTTCATCATTCTGCCAAAAAAAATACTTGAAAGTTGCACACAATGATACTTTCCCCTATTATAGCTCATTGTCCATTTTTTTCCTAAATGTAATCTCCAATCAGTTAAAATTATGTGGTAGAACACATTCAAGTAAATATACCGGGGGGGGGGGGGGGGGCACAAGAAACCAAAATGGAACAATGAATGGTAAAACTATACTTAAGGCTGTGGCAATAAATGGAATATACCATAATTGTAAAATTCAAATATATGTCTATATGTCTATATTATAATATGTGTGTGTGTGTGTGTGTGTGTGTGTGTGTGTGTGTGTGTGTGTGTGTGTGTATTCTTTTCTTTTCGTAGGCTTTATGAGTATTTCTCTTTAGCCAGGTTCTTCCTACGTAAAGCAAGATTTTTATGCAGCCCTAGTTCAGTGAAATCACAATCCACTAGTTTCTAGGCTTTTTTTCAGGCAGCCTGCAAAGAATTCCTGAGCCTTTAAATGGTCTCTCAGACTGGTTCAGTGGGAATCACAATCATGGGAAAGACTGCTGACCTGACAGTTGTGCAGAAAACCATCATTGACACCCTCTATAAGGAGGGAAAGCCTCAAAAGGTAATTGCAAAAGAAGTTGGATGTTCCCAAAGTGTTGTATCAAAGCACATTAATAGAAAGTTATGTGGAAGGGAAAAGTGTGGAAGAAAAAGGTGCACAAGCAGCAGGGATGACCACAGCCTGGAGAGGATTGTCAGGAAAAGGCCATTCAAAAGTGTTGGGGACTTTCACAAGGAGTGGACTGAGGCTGGAGTCAGTACATCAAGAGCCACCACACACAGACGGATCCTGGACATGGGCTTCAAATGTCGTATTCCTCTTGTCAAGCCACTCCTGAACAACAAACGTCAGAAGCGTCGTACCTGGGCTAAAGAAAAAAAGAACTGGTCTGTTGCTCAATGGTCCAAAGTCCTCTTTTCTGATGAGAGCAACTTTTGCATCTCATTTGGAAACCAAGGACCCAGAGTCTGGAGGAAGAATGGAGAGGCACACACTTCAAGCAAGATGCTTGAAGTCCAGTGTGAAGTTTCCACAGTCTGTGTTGTTTTGGGGAGCCATGTCATCTACTGGTGTTGGTCTACTGTGCTTCATTAAGTCCAGGGTCAACGCAGCTGTCTATCAGGAGATTTTGGAGCACTTCATGCTTCCTTCCACAGACGAGCTTTATGGGGATGCTGACTTCATTTTCCAGCAGGACTTGGCACCTGCCCACACTGCCAAAAGTACCAAAATCTGGTTCAATGACCATGTGATTACTGAGCTTGATTGGCCAGCAAACTCGCCTGACCTGAACCCCATAGAGAATCTATGGGGCATTGCCAAGAGAAAGATGAGAGAAATGAGACCGAACAATGCAGAAGAGATGAAAGCCGCTATTGAAGCATCCTGGTCTTCCATAACACCTCAGCAGTGCCACAGGCTGATAGCATCCATGCGATGCCGCATTGAGGCAGTAATTGATGCAAAAGGGCCCCAAACCAAGTACTGAGTACATATGCATGCTTATACTTTTCAGAGGTCCGATATTGTTCTATGTACAATCCTTGTTTTATTGATTTCATGTAAAATTCTAATTTTCTGAGATTGTGAATTTGGGGTTTTCATGAGCTGTAAGCCATAATCATCAAAATTATGACAAATCAAGGCTTGAACTATCTCGCTTTGCATATAATGAGTCTATCTCATATATTAGTGTCACCTTTTACGTTGCATTACTGAAATAAATGAACTTTTGCCCAATATTCTAATTTTTTGAGTTTCACCTGTATGTATATATATATATTTCATTTCATTTCATTTCATTTATTGGATTTATATACCGCCCTACTCCCGAAGGACTCAGGGTGGTGAACAGCCACAGAATAAAACACATAAATACAAAATTTCAAAACAGAATAAAACCGAATTAAACAATTTGGCCGAGATAAATTTAAAACACCCAATAATTTTAAAAACAAATTAAAATTTACATTTTAAAGGGGAAAGATTTAGGCCAGGCCGGCTTGATGGAATAAAAAGGTCTTTAAAGCGCGGTGGAAGGTGCGCAGATCCGGGATCCTCCGTATCTCCGGGGGGAGCTCATTCCAGATAGTAGGTGCCCCCACAGAGAAGGCTCTCCCCCTGGGGGCCGCCAGTCGATATTGTTTGGCCGACGGCACCCGGAGAAGCCCCTCTCTATGAGAGCATACCGGCTGGTGGGAGGCTATTGGTGGTAGCAGACAGTCCCATAAATAACCAGGTCCTAAGCCATGGAGCCCTCTAAAGGTGATAACCAAAACCTTGAAGCACACCCGGAAGACCACCGGGAGCCAGTGCAGCTCGCGCAGGAGAGGTGTTACATGGGAACGCCACGTCGCTCCCATAACCACCCACGCAGCCGCACTCTGCACCAGTTGGAGCCTCCGAGTGCTCCTCAAGGGGAGCCCCATGTAGAGAGCATTGCAATAGTCCAGGCGGGAGGTGACGAGGGCATGAGTGACTGTATGTAAGGAGACATATATATATGTCTATATTATAAATGCTATAAAAAGTAAACTTTGAGAATAAAATAGTAACTGTAAAATACATTGCTATTTGTATTGCAGTAAAATTTCAACTGAAGGAGAGGGTATTAAACATTCCTTTATGGCAATTAAATCAGACATTTCTATTCTGCTTATTTCTTTCAAATAGCAGGTTACAGTGTAATTACATAATCAATGAAATTTACAATCTATAAGATCCATTCATGCGAAACAAAAAAATCATTTGCATAAATCTTCCACTAAATAGCCGATTCCATTACCAACACATATTAAAACATAAGTAACTTGTGTATGCTATTGCTGAGTGATGAATTAAGATAATTTAACTAGTAGTTGCAATATATTGCAACTTTGACATAAACCAGATCTATGTCATGAAAAACCCAACTGCTTTCTATTACAGCTAATTACCTCAAATAATAGGTAAGAAAATGAACACAATTACATACAAGTCAAATTTCACAAGAAATGTACAGAGAAAATTTCTTCCAAAATCAGGCAAATTTTTGCTTTGCGTTGCACATCATTAATGTCTCTCTCTTCTAAGATCTATGTCTTCATGCTGAGATAAACTGAGCAGGAAAACTGAACAAGACTGTATATTGACGGTCAAAAGGAGAAATTCTCTATAAATTAATTGCAGAGGGTACTTTCATATTCTCAGCTTGACTCCTCAGTGAAAAAAAGCATCAAACAGTAAACAGAATCACAAGACAGATTTACTCAAAAACTTCAATGGACCAGAAAGTGGGATGCAACCTCTATAAAATGCCCTAGGAATTCGTAAAAAAATATTGACAGAAATTTATATGGCATTTATTAAGCTTCTCTGAACACAGAGAACTTAAAATAATTAATATAAGTATGGCTTTTTCTCAGAACACGCTTAAACCCAGTCCTAAACTGAGAGAAAGGGAAGCAAACCAGACTAGAATTAAGTGATTCTCTTTGCCAGTCCATAAATCTCACTTCACACTCATTCTTATCTTCTCATAGCAGAAGACCAAAGAATACAAGCTCAGCTTGGAGAACCAAAGTTGTGGGCAGGAGAAGGATTTTCCTGCATATACTGTACACATGGTGATTTTTATTTGATTTTTTAAAAAAATTAATTTGCAACTTATTCTATTAAAACTACCCTGGTTTACACAATATCTTCAAGATTTTCTGGAAAACATATATGACTGCTATGTGCTCTTTAAAAAGCAGTGAAAAGGGGGAGATACCGTATTTTTCGGAGTATAAGACGCACCGGAGTGTAAGACATACCGTAGTTTTTGGGGAGGAAAATAAGAAAAAAGCTAATTGGCAGGTGGATCGACCTCCTGGAATATCCCCAATCAGCTGTTCCCAGAGGTGAATTTTAGCAACAGGTTCCTTGGTTGTGAGCTCTGTGCCTTGGGTTTTTTTTTTTTTTCTGCTTCTGAAACTCCATTTCAGAAAAAAAAAACACTTTATTTTCTGCCTCTGAAAGCCTCCAAAACAGAGCTTCAGAAAAAAAAAAAGCCTCTGAAGTTCTGTTTGGGGCCTTCTTTTCTGAAGCTTTGTTTCTGATGTTTTTTTCAGCCTCTGAAACCTCCGTTTGAGAATCTGGGTGGGGCTACATTCAGAGTATAAAACGCACCCAGATTTTCACCCTCTTTTGGGGTGGGGGGGAAGGTGTGTTTTATACTCCAAAAAATACAGTAATTGTTTTTTGGCTCATGCCTTGCAGTTTTCATTGCCTCCCAGCTGCTCCAGGCAGTTGGATGTCTCTCTGAGATGGTGGAATTGCAAATGATAGCACATCGTGGAATCAAAAGCTGTTATGACAAAAGGAGCCCTTTCACTTGTGGAAGTCTCCTTTGATATCCACAGAAGACTACTTGCTGTAAAAGAGCATCTACGTCACTTGGTTACCTTTAAGGGGATGGTCTCATCCTGTTTGCCAGTCACCTAAACCTATCACCTCAACTATTTGAATCAGAAGTAAACATTTCAAGTCTGGGTTAGTTGTAGATTTCTATAAAATGCAACACCACATTTAAAGAGGAAAAACAAAATGAAAACAAGAAAGACCTTACATTTCCATTCGTCAAGTGTCACATACCATTAATGGTTTGACAATGTCATAACTAAATAAAGAAATATACACATTCATTATATAAATATAAAACAGGTTTAAAGTGGAAAAGAAAAGAGAAGAGCCATGTAGAATGATGGAATATTTCACTTTTGAAGAGATATTTGTTTTGAATAGATGAAAATGTAGATCAGCAGCCCTAATGGAAATCTTTATCAGTGCACAAGGTTAATATTTTCTAAAAACACGAACTTCTTTAAGTAGATCAGTACCTTCAAAACAATTTAATGCCATCTTGTGGTCAATTTCATAAATGAATTCAATAAATAAGAACCAGATCAGATCAGTTTATATGGAGATAGTCGGAATATTTGGCAGATCTGGGACAAATATCATAAACAAATAAAGCAGAGAAGAGTATTATATTATTTCCTGGCTTATCTCAAGACTATTTAGATCTCCAGAAAGATATTTTAGATGAAGGGAAGCACTCCTTCAAAATAAGCTGTTGAGTGCCACAGTATCCCTTATAAACAACCATCAGTCACAATGCTTCACTTCAGTTGGCAAAAGTGGCTTTTGTCAAAACCAAGTAACAATCATGCAGACTGGCTCCAGTTCAATGCTTTGTGCAGATAGATTATGCTTTCATGAGATAGATTAATTAGATTGGATTATATTGGATTTGATTTGATTTAGATATAGATTAATTAGATAGATAGATAGATAGATAGATAGATAGATAGATAGATAGATAGATAGATAGATAGACAGACAGTTATAGATACATAGATATAGACAGACAGACAGACAGACAGACAGACAGAAGAACTCCTTGACTTACAACCATTTTAATGACTGTTCAAAGTTATGATAGCCCTGAAAAAGTTACTTATGACCATTCCTCACACTTACAACCAACACAGCATCCCAGAGGTAATGTGACCAAAATTTAGGTGTTTGGCAACCATCATGTAATTTATAAGAGTTCCAGCATTCTGGAGTCACATGATTGCCATTTACCACCTTCCTAAGGAGCTTCCAACAAACAAAGCCAACCATCATTTCCTTAAAGATAGCATGATCTGCTTAACAACCATACCAATTTAAAAAATATATAAAATTGGCCGTAATTCATTTAATGACAACCTTTAGTGACAGAGGCTCTGGTCTCAATTGTGGTTGTAAGTCAAGAACTGACTGTAGATAGGTGGCATATATAAATATACCTCATAAATATTTCATAAATATATTAATATCTTGAATTATGACATATGAGTTATGATTACAATAAACTCCTTTTGCTATCTATTGAAAGACAGGAGAATATTGAGATTCAATATTGATATATTACTATTGATTTATATTGCTACCCACTGATTTATACAGCTTACCTTTTTTATACTATTTCTGAAGCTGCATTTATCTTTCTATGATCAAATGAAAATTAAAGTAAGTGTCATCATTACACCAGCAGGAACTTACTTTGTAAATGTGATTTCTACTAAGGGTTAGTAAAATATAATTTTAGACATACTGTGAAAACTTAAAAGTTGGTAATGGGGACACTATGTAAGATCTGCCAAAATAAGGTGAAAATAAAGCCTTCTCCAAGCCATATTCCTGGGCATTTCACTGACAAGTAACCATCATGGAAGCAGTTTGCCACTGCCTTCTTTGAGGCTAGATGTCAGCCTTCCAATCTAGCTGTACTTAGTAATCTTCCATCCAAGTCCTAACCAGGAGCAATCCTGCATAGTTTCTCAGCCCAGCAAGATCAATGAGGTGTGGGTACAAGTAATCCTTGGATTACTATGGCAATTGGGACCAGAATTGCCATGTCATGTGACTATGTCACTTAGTGATGACAGTCCCTATTGTCACCATTAAGCAAGGACCATGCAGGTTATTGAGTGAGGAAGTCGTGTGATTGTGACTTCCTAGTAGCTTCCCTACTGACTTTCCTTATGGGAAGCTGGCAGGGAACATTGGAACAGGGAACAGAGCCTTGGTAGTACAGTGGTCTAAAGCACCCTGTTATTAAGACCAGCTGCCTGCAACTACTGCAGGTTCGAATCTCGCCAGGCTCAAGGTTGACTCAGCCTTCCATCCTTTCTAAGGTAGGTAAATTGAGGACCCAGTTGTGGGGGCAATAAGCTGACTTTGTATAAATATACAAAAGGATGAAGGCTATTGCTTAGCGCATTGTAAGCCGCCCTGAGTCTCCGGAGAAGGGCGGCATATAAATCATTTTAAAAAAAAAAAAATAATAACCCATGATCATGTGACTCAGTAGTGGGTTTCAATTTCGTTCACTACCGGTTGGCTCATGGGCGAGCACACACAGGTGTGACACTTCTGCGCATGTGCAGAGAAGTCCGGGCAAGTGGGTGGAGCCTCCCGCCACCGCTGCTACCAGTTTGCCCCACTTATGTGACTGCAGCTCACTGGAATGTCATAAATCGCAAGCCGGGTACTAAGCTCCTGGATCACAATCATGTGCCTCTGGGATGCTGCGATGGCCTGAACTTTGAGGGCCTATCCTAAGTCCCCTCTCGTTCAGCACTATCACAAGTTTGAACAGTTATTGAGCAAGTAGTTGTGACTCGGGAGTTACCTGTATCTACTGAGGCAAATTTTAGCAAAACAAAAATGAAAACACATCAAGGAATATTTAATATGAGTATCTGTAGAGAGAATTCTGTACTGGAGTCAAATTCTTTGTGTGTCACACTCAAGGCCCATGGGCCAGATCCGGCCCATGGGGTGCTTAGATCTCGTCCGCGGGGCTGCCCTGGAAACAGTGAAGGACCGGCCCACAGTGCCTCTGCCAGCAAAAATATAGCTCAGTGGAGCCTTTTCACTGGCAGAGGGCTGCAGGAGGCTGTTGCAGCCAAAAACGGTGATATTGAGCTAGTCACACCAACCCTGACCACGCCCCCCCAGCCCCCCCGAGATAAAACACAATCCAGCCGTCAATGAAATTGAGTTTGACACCCCTGCCATAGAGAATTCAGAATTGATGAATATCACATACAATTACAGTATGTGTAAAAAACCAATACTGAAATCAGCTAAAGAGAAAAGAGAAATTACAACATCATTTTAGGTGCATGTTATGTCTTTCTTTGGTACCTTTTTCTCAAACAATTATATTTAAGGGTGAATCCTTAAAAGCTACATAGTAAAGATAATAGATTCTAAATAAAAGCCTTTCGCCTAAAAGCAAGAATTTCTTTTCCTTAGTTGAAAGAATCAGTAATTACAGATAAGAGAATCTGAATTTCTTTAATCTTATTTAAGCTTTAGCATAAGAATAATTAAAACAGGAAACGATGTGAATCTAGTCAATATAAAGACATCTTATATATTATTTTTATTTTTATTGCTGCAGTTAGGTCAGAAAACTCCTTTTACAATCAAACATCAACCGTTTTATAGTATAAAGTGCTGGCCTAGAAACCAGAAGACTGTGAGTTCTAGTCCCATTTTATGCATGAAAAACTGGTTGGGTAAATTTGTGTCAGTCACTTTCTCTCAACTCACCTGACCTCAGTGTTGTTATAGGGCAGTATTGGCGAACCTTTTTGGCACTGAGTGCCGAAATGGGAGCGCGTGCATGCCAGAATCCGGAAAGCAGCCGTACATGCATGTACCGGGAAGATTATCTTCCCGTTTCCGGTGTGCGCATGCGCACCAGCCACCTGGTCTTCCAGTTTTTGGCGTGAATGCACACACGAAGACCAGCTGGCTGGTGCGCATGTACGCGCTAGAAACCAGAAGATCATCTTCCCGGCACACACATGTGCACCAGGCAGCTGCTCTTCCAGTTTCCAGCATTTCACGCATGTGAAGACCAGCTGGCTGGTGCACCAGAACCTGAGCAACAGGTGACGGCTCTGCATGCCACTTCCAGCACACGTACCATAGGTTCACCATCATGGTTATAGGAAAAACAGGAGGAAGGAGTATTGGTATGTTTGCAATCTTGACTTGTATAATGAAAAGGCAAGCTAAAAATCTAGAAAAATTCACAGAAAATAATTGTCTAATATTTTGCATTGGTAAGAGTTCATGCTGTTACATTCTAGGTATTAAATTATAAAAAGAATAAAATACACCCAGAGGACAAGAATAAGGGCCATGGGTCTGGAAACTAATCCCTATGAAATCAAGGAAACTTGGTATCCTTAGCTTTAAAGGAGAAGACTATAAGATAGGAAAAATCTCTTGAGATACCTGAAAGATTGCCACACAAAAGGCCAAGATCTGTTGTCCCAAAATGCTTAAAACAGCATAATAGTTTCCAGTTATCAAAAGGCTAATTTCAACTGAACATAAAAGCAAAGACAGCTTTTTTTGTAGTAACGAGTAGCTGAAAAGTAGAACCAATGATCCAGAGAAGTGATTGGAGGCAGTCAGACACAGGCTGGACAATCATCAATCTGAGATGTTTCAATCTCCATTAGATCAGGCAGAGGAGGCATACTGCAGTTAAGGATCTACATTTGATGGGTTCCAGGAGAAATGCCTTCTCTACCCTGAAGCACACTTTACGGAACATTCTTCTCCCAGAAATTAGATCAGCTCCTTCTCCATTTGATACAGGTAGTCTTCAATTTATGACTGATTGCAGTTAGGATTGGATTTTTGATCATAAATAATTGTAGTTGTAATTCGAGGCACCCACATTTCTGGACCAAACTTTGTGACATTCTTTGTAATAGTCATTAAGTAATTCACCATCGTGGTTAAGCGAATCAAGAGTCATTAAGCAAACGTAGGTAAGTGCAAACTCATTCTTCCAAATCAATGCTTTTTGCCAGAAACCAGCAAAAAATGCCAGAAACTACAAATCGTTGTCATGTGACCACAGGATGCTGCAACCAGTCAGAGAGGCCAGTTGCCAAATGCCCAAATATAGACACATGACCACGGGGAGGTGGGGGGCATGACATTTTATGGCAGTCAGAAGAGCTTTACAAGAAATACAGCACTTGTTCTGGGCCCGTGGTAATTTCAAAAGATCCTTAAATGTGGTCATAAGACAAGGACTACCTGTACTCCAAAAAACTCAACATCTGGCTATGTTATCAGATGTTCCCAGGCAAAAGGAGACCAAGTGGCTCTATTAATGAGGTGGCCATTTTTATTCCTCCCTTTGCTTATGATTTGGCTTTTATATGGCTTTTTATGTTTTATTACTGCTGTTTTTAATCTAATTGTTGTGGACCACCCAGAATTGTTTTTGGTGAGATGGGCAGCTATATAAATTTGACTATTCAATAAATAAAGAGCTGGATTACCCTGTTAAGCAAATTTGGAATCAGTGACCTAAATGGTTTCTTCTAATAACAGACCTAAGGCACAGCTCATCAGCACTGCGAAATTTTCTGAAGCAAGTCAGTCCTAACTTCAATCTAGGGGAAAAGATTGTACATCTGCTCAAAACAGATGTGTATTTTTCCAGAGTTTGATCACAACTAACACGATCTATGAACCTCATGCACCATCAGATTTTGTGAAGAGACATACTTAGTTTGAAAATAGGCAATGTTACAATTGGATCACCAAACAAATTTCATTTGAATAGGAAAAAAGGGGGTGGGAGCTTTTTTTCTAAGGCAACACACTTTATAAGTATTAGAGTTTCCAGGTAGCTACAAAACAATGTGATCCAGTGGGTCATTTTTACAGAGACATTTCCTTCAGATTTGTCAATGTCTTCGACAATGGCAGAGCTTCTAATATACTGGAAAATTTGTTAAAAATTTGGGGAAATATTCAGAGATACTTCTGCCTTGAAAACTGTCCATGTTGAACTATATAGCACAGTCAAATATCAGGAGCTGACTACAGGACATGTTTTATGACTGTCTTGTGCGTGCTATGATAATTTTATGTCATAAAGTGTTTTTAAACATTTGCCATATTTCAATTCCATGAGACTCATGGGACTCGGATTTTCAATTCTGTAAATTCACCATTTGAGGTACCCAGTGGTGGGATTCAAATAATTTAACTAGTTCTCTGCCCTAACGACTGTTTTAAGCAGGGGCATCAAACTAAATTTCATTGAGGGCCGGATCAGCATTATGGTCACCCTCAAAGGGCTAGGTGGGCGTGGCTGGGTGGTCACGTGACTGGGTGGGTGTGGCCAATTTGACATTGCTTATGTCAAGGGGCACCTGTGAGGGGCCAGACAAGGCTGGGAGGAGTGATCCAGGGTGAATGCCAAAGGCTGGGTGGACCAAACGGTGCTGGGGGTGGCAGCCAAACTGCCTTTTCAGTTTTAGGCTGGAATCCAGGCACAGAGGCAGCAGAGAGGTCAAAATGAGAACCCCTTCTTTGGGGAATATATCCATTTTGTTCTGAACATCATTCTGCTTGAAATTCATAATTTCAATATTCATAATTCAGACACATTAGGTCTGTACACTTATGGTAAACAAAGGAATTGCAATTCGTTCTCTCTGTCTTATTAAACCAAAGTAGCTGGACTACAGAGTATGACAGTAAACATTGTCTCCACGGTACTAAGATAAGAAAGGCAGATGCTTACACACAGTGGTGGGATTCAAATAATTTAACAACTGGTTCTCTGCCCTGGTGGACATGGCTGGATGGGCATGGCCAGGGGGGCATGACAACACTCAGCCTCCTGCAGCACTCTGCCAGCCAAAACGGGGCACGGGGTTTAATTACAAAATGTGGGCTTTGATTTGTGACATCCAGACCCAGCGAGCAAGAGGTGTGAACTCCACAGAAAATACACTTTTGTTTGGTTATGAAGAAATATCCCCAAAGTCAGATATATACTAAAGACTTTTAACTACATACGTCCCCAGAAAACAGCAAATTTTGAAGCTCCAGGTAAAGAAGATTCATTTTAGGATGAGTAACCACAGTTTGCATGTTGGAGGTTCCTAAAGGAATGCTGGGAAACTATATTTTAAAGAACATTTGAGGGATGGGTGCAGTATAGCCCTTTTCTGCCTGAGGCTGTGGAGACTCGGAACCAATCAAAACACTTTTTGTGAAGCAACTGATGAACACTGACAGGGTAAGCCACTAATATATGAAAATAAGAGCAAACTCCAGTCCCTTCTAGTACTGATGATGTTACTTAGTTTGGTAATGTAACATCTGCAAGAAAACCATCAAGCCTAGCACTCTGGCGCGGGGGGCCTGCACAATGGCCCCCCGTGTCCTGTTTTGGGCCTAGACGGCCTCTTGCACCAACCTAGAAGCCAAAATGGGGCACATGGAGGGACTCCTGGGAAGGGAGGATTGGGGCGGGGCCAGCCAGATTTGGGATCAGCCGGTTCTCTGACCTAGGCAAAAAGTTAACAACTGGTTCGCCTGAAGTGGTGCAAACCAGATGAATCCCACCTCTGGAGGTACCTTGATTTAAAAGTTTGCCTCTTATGCCCAGTTAAAGGTTATAGACATACAGCTTTAGTAGTATACTAGAGAACCAGGTCATGGTTTCAGAGATATTTGCTTACCAGATTCCTCAATGCCTTCAACAATGGCAGAGCTTCTAAAGTACTGTGAAGTTCTTAAAATTTTAGGGAGATACTCAGAAATGTATCTGCCTTTAACACAGCCCATGTTGAACTGTATAGTACAATCAAACATCAGCAGCTGACCACAGGAAATGCTTTATGACATTTTGTATTAGCAGTACATAGATAGATATCATTTCATATACTTATTCCTTAAGAGGGTGGTCCTTTTTAGTGGTAAAATCATTTATTGATGTCAAAATTAAAAAATACCACTAAATTCTAGAGGTATTTATTATCAATGATTGATGACATCATAACTGAATATTTACAAGAAAAGCAGGGAAAGGGGGAGGGACACAAAGAAAAGATTTAGCTAGAAGACTAAAATGAGATCCTGGAGAGCAGATGATGGCCTTTCAAAAAATGAACAATATGACCCAAACTAACAACAATGAATTGAACAATGCCTAACCGGAAGATACGGAAGAATTAATAAGACAGACATGGCAAAATTACACAAAGTCACTGGATGTGATTCTATTTTGAGTGTTAGGGCAAGAGTTCCCCAATCTTTCTGGATCAGCGGGAGGGAAAAGAAAGGATGATTTTGTGGGAGGGGCAAGTGTGTGTGTGTGTGAGCGCACGCAACATTCCCGGCGACCCTCGCACAAGTGGGGCCATGAGCCCTGTGCTGATGCTCACGCAAGTGGGGTTTTGTGTGCAAGCGGAAGTGCACACACTGGCCAGCCACTCATGCGGCCCAGTAGTGGGCTGTGGCCCACAGATTGGAGACCCCTGCGTTAGGATATGAAACAATAAGAAGGTTGTATTTTAAAATGAATGCAAATCAAAATAAAGTGTGCAGTGAGATTACACTGTTAGAAACACCTGTAGAAATTCTAATTCTCTTACAACAAAAATCAAATAATAGAAACTAGAGAGTTTACATGTACAAGGCTACCTGTGAAGTTGAATTAAATTACAGAGCTCCATAAAATTGAAGGTGCCTGTTTGCTTAACAATTACCAATCCTTTTATTCAACTTGAATAGAATAGAAATAGTTTCGAACTAGGTCATTTGATCTTAGTATGGTTAGCAAAAAACAGGCAGGGAAGTAGTAATTATTTCTTTTACTACAGTTTCATTTCCAAAAATTCACAGCTAGAGGGCAATAAAGTCAGCATATTTAAATCTATAATTAAACAACTTGTACACCCCTATTCATATAAAGACAAAAGGAAAGCAAGAATATCTAATATCAGAAATTCACACATTAGGAAGAAATGAATGTCACTCTTTAAAAATGTCTCTTTTAAAAGTGTAATCAGAAGCACAATGAATGCTAAAAGAAGTGTGTTTTTCTAAAGATGATTTTAAGTTTAAAAAATGTTAGAACTTAGATACATCTATATACAATATCTGGTTATGTTGAATCTATTGGAATTCCAGACACAATGTTTTCAAAAGTCTTGTCAAACAGAATTATGTTCAGATGACTATGACTACAACTTTTCACCAAAATATGAATCTTGGTTATCCTCTTGGTTATTCTCCAAGAGAAAGAAAAAATACCTGGATTCCATGTAGAGAAGAATTTCTCTATCTGAATCTCCCTCAATCTGATTTAACAGTTTTTAAATCACCTGTGTTATTTTCTTTCTGTTTCTCCCATAATGTTCCAAAGTTCCAAAAGAGTGAAAACAGTACACAGCTAAGCCATACCTAGCCACTGTAGCATGTGGACAAATCAGGACAAACTCTAAAAAAAAATCGCAATATGCAGGATTAGCATTTGTCCTCTTTTGTGAGCTAACATTGTCTAGACTTGTTACTTGCGGTTTATGTAATAACCAAAGCCACAAATGGATTTTAACATTCCCTAATTGGGGCCAATTTAGGTTTTTCTATCTTGCAAGTTTTACTATTATTAATCAGTGTTTATTGGGCCTCTCCCTTAAATACGATTTGGGAAAGTAAATCCCTGCAAAATATACCAGCAAACTAGTATAATGCTAATTTTACTTGAGTTAAAAACTGGTATCATCTGGCTTGTCTTATTTCAAATTTTTGATTTCGACTTTTAAAATTAATGATTCCTAGTCCAAATGCATTTTTGAGGGATAGTTTTCTCTAAATTAGTTCACCTATGTTGGAGTCTATGGCTTGGATGAGAGAATACAGTAACAATGGAAACTATTCTATGCACCTCATTTTAATATGGTTGTAGCTAATAGAGTCTGACATGCGTGAGCTATACAGCATCTATGCACCACTTTTGATTGAAACAGTTCGAATGCGATATTGGAATTATCCAAGGCAGGGAAAAAAATGTATAAAGAACGAAGCTCAGAGCCGTATAAAACAATGAGCATCCCTCCACCAGGAATCGCTGAGGAAGGAAAAAAACACTGCAAACTCACACGAAAGTTCGCGAGCACTTTCTTCCCACCCACCGACCCCAACCCTCGAAGGCGAAGGAGGAACGAGGCTGGCCGCATTTTATGCGACAGCTGACAGGGAAGCAGAGAGCCGCGGCCGAAACAGGTAAACAGAAAAAAAGGCAGAGGATAAGACTCGACGAGGATGTTTGCAGCTCCGGCTTCGCGCCGCCGCCATTTTTTTCCCCCGAGCCCCGATCTGTATGCACTTTTTTCGGGCGGGCGACGGCTCCGAGCGGCTTTTGTTTCGAGTGCAACTCAAACAGCATTCCTCCCCCTCCCGTCAGCGTTTCGGGAGCGGAGGTGCTGCTGCCAAGCGTTGGGCCTTGAAAGAGGAGACTCGGCCGCGCTCGCGCCAAGCTGTACAGAACCGGGACTTGTGGAGGAGGGGGGGGCGGGGGAGAGGAGTAGCGCGCGCTCGCGCTCCCCGCTTTACCTTGCGGAGATAGCTGGCCACCACTTGCTCGAAGGGATATTTATAAACTCTCTGGGCCTCCACCGTCACCCCCATGCTGGGCACGGAGCCGACGCCGACGCGGCCCCTTCCTGCAAACTCAGGCGGCGTTTTTGGCAGACCAGCCAGCCGGCCGCCCTGGTTAGGCCCCTTCCCTCCACCAGGCGCCAGCCCTCGCCCATTGAGCTACGTAAAACTTTTATGACGGGCGGCGGCATCGCTTGCAGAACAACCCCGTCCTATAAGGTCACAATGTAAACCCAGGGCCAAACCGTGGAGGGGAAAGGGGAAAGTAGTAGGTCTCTCGCCCAGGGAAGGCGGGGACGCCCTTTTCCAAAAAGCGGCGCCGCCTTATCGGACGTCCCGAATGGTGCTCGGCATTTGCCGTCCGCGACCTCAAAAAAAAAACAAAAAAAAAACAAACAAACAAACCAAAAAGGGCAGCGCGGATTATAATTCGGTGTTAAAACGCGCTCTCGACTCCCGTGTGTTTTGGTTAAACGTAGAAATGCCACCTTTAGAGAAAAAGGATTGACGTAGGCTCTAAGTAGGAAAAACCCGCTCGGAATCCAACTAGGCTTTTCCCACGTGCCTTTCGCCACACCTCCTCCCCTCTCCCCGCACGCGGGTCAAAGTTTGCGCGTCTACTTCAGAGTTCTCAAATGAAAAAACCCTCCGGGTTAGCCCCCCTCCGGTTACTAAGTGCTGTAAAAAAGGAAACGGGTCGTTGCATTATACAGCCCTAGCGTCGTCAAGGGCAGCAAATTCCCTTAACACACCGTCATGAATTCGGAGCGACTCGGGATCGACCCGCGTTCGCAAGCGATTCGGAATTTTAAGAAGGCGCTCGAGCTACGCCTGCCGGCAGCCCCATAATATAGAAGCATTTCGTCGACTCGTCTGGGTCCTCCTGCTGCTCGGTTCCCAAAGCGGGGATTTTTATGGTGGTGCCGGCAGATGCTACGTGGGTGGCGACGGCACAGGCTCCGAATAATATTTTCTGCGTCGAATCCGGATGAAATAATTTCAGATGATCGGCTCAACCTTACGAGGAGATTTATTTTTAGCTGCCAATAAGTATTTTGTGGTAGAAAATTACCGCGCTGTATTATTTTTTGTTGTTGTTGTTAAAGAATGATCTTAGGCAACAGGAGAGCCTGGCAGATAGGAGTGTCTGTTTTTTTTTTAAAAAAAAAATCCTGGTGTCAAATTAGCCCAATAATTGATGTTAGATCATTTTCTTCTTGCCCCTACCGCCCCCCCCCCCATTTCCTGGGTGGTTATTTGCTTCCACTCAAATGTTGAGGTTCAGTTTGCCTTACCAGCGGGGAAGCCCTTGTTTGAAATGAAATATATATGAAATAAAAATGCTTAGTTATAGATTATAAAACAAGTGGCACAGCATGCAGCCTTCTGCTAGTTGTACTACTGAATGTTGGAAGCAAACCACCGAGGAAAAAAATGCAATTTCGCTTTTCTGATGGGAATTGTGCATAAACTGAGCCAATGCAGGTACACCCCAAATCCCATTAATACCATTCTAACTCATTTTGGTACAGGCACTGCCCTTCCTGCTCTGGTAGCCCTTGACTACCGCAAAATAATAGCAAAAAAGATCTACAAATCTTAGTAGACCAGAAGTAACTTCACATAAATACAACACTGAAATACTTAACACTGCTATTTTGAAGTAAATAGGATTGAGGGTGCAAAGTTTTACTGTCAGAGAAGTGGACAGAAAATTGATGTGTGTGTGTGTGTGTGTGTGTGTGTGTGGTGAAGAACAGTTGCTTACAATAAGAGATCCCAGTAGTAATATTAGGACAATTACCACAAGGATCCATAACCTCAGGACAACTGCCGAGAAGGTCCCTTTCCACATCTCTGCCCATCTTGTAAACAGGGAGTCACTGGATATTGACTTATAACTACAGTAGATTGTTATAGGTGAAGTGAGGTGACACTTTCAAACATCAACCCATTTGACAGTTTATTCTGGAAAAATAGGAGCCTGGATAGCTCAGCAGACTAATGGACATCCAGCTGTCTGCAATTACTGTAAGTTCGAATCTCACCAGCCTTCTATCCTTTCTAAGGTAGGTAAATTGAGGACCCAGTTTGTGGGGGCAATAAGCTGACTTTGTATAAATATACAAAAGTATGAAGGCTATTGCTTAACGCATTGTAAGCCGCCCTGAGACTCTGCTGAAGGGCGGCATATAAATCAAATTAAAAAAAAAAATTAGAGCAATGAGTATGTAAACAACCTCTTAGAAAAACAAGTATCTTAGCTACAAGATTGTACTGCAAAAGTCTGAACAACCACTAGGTGGCACAAAAGAGTTATTTTTCCCTGTATGTTTGCTGCCACCTAGTGGTTTTCCATCCCACATGTGGAAGTCCTAAACCAGGATTAGAATGCTAGGCACTAAAAAGTCAACATATGTGCTGTGTGTCTGTTGCTAACTCAGAGTAGCAGCTGAGGCACTGAACTCAGCTGTGGAATTAATAAAGTTAGTAGAGGAGAAAATAATTTTGCAGTGCCCAAAACCTTTCTGGCAGTTCTGGCAATCCATATCTAACTGCATGGATAAATATGTATTGACTTCAAAGCACCACAGCCATTACTAATCACTCCTATTTTATTTATAATACTTTTGTAGTGGCCTTTTTATTTAGCAAAAGCTATCCCTGGGCAATTTGTAAGCTAAAGTTTTGTTGCTCAAAACTTTAAAAAAACACTAATAGGAAATATTAATAGCAATGAAAATTAATTTAGTTAAAGTAAAATTGGAGACCGCAGTCAGTTACATACATTAAAAAAGAGTCAAAGAAAGAAAGAGTCATGCTTTCATCCATGGCAAGTCATTGTTCAAGGAACAAATCATCTCAGAAAAATCTGGTGTCACTTGTGCTCATCAACATCATTGATCTTATTGGAAGGCATGTAAGCAGAGCTGATTTTAGAGACTAGACAGCTATCAAAAGCTTCCATTAACCATGTTCAAAAATAAATATTGTTGCTTTTGTAGTCCAATTGCACACAAGGGGAAGATCTTAGTAGGCTCAGGGGAGTCATAAGATCTTCAGGGAAATTACAGAGAAAACAACGATTTAAGGAGGCAATTCCTCCCTCACCAGGAAACCAACCTGGTGAAGATTCATCATGTTCAGTGGGTTTAGAATGATGAATGTCTACTACATGTGTGGAGGGAGAAAACTCAGGAACGGAGAGAATGGGAAAGACGTTCCCTCCCAAAGAGGGATACCAAGTTATTACCCTCAAAAGTTGCATACCATATTCAAACTTGTATTCAATTACAGGCTACTTGAAGTCTTTGAGAATTTAGCTCAGTCCCCATTGAAGCAGCGTTATCCTTGTTCAGCCTTCACTGTTCATTTCTAACACCTTGGTTAATAGAGGTTATGTATTTTCAGTGTAATTATAGCACTTGGGCTGTCACTATATCTGATTCCCCTATCCAGTTGTGACCAATTCCATGTGGTGGTGCTCATCTCCGTTTAGCCAAGGGAGCCAACGTTGTGCAAAGACATTTTTGTGGTCATGTCGGCAGTATGACTATATGCTGAGGTGCACAGAACACGTTTTCCCACTGAAGTGATACCTGTTTATCTACTCGCATTTGCATGCTTTCAAATTGCTAGGTTGGTGGAACAAGAGCTCACCCCATCACACAATGCTTGAGTCTCAAATCCCGGGCTGTTAGGTTTCCAACTAACAAGTTCAGCATCTTTAACATTTGAGCTATCACACACACACACCCATATGTGATATAGAGGCCTTCAATTTAAGTGTGTTTAAATTTTAAAAAGATAATTGCAGTCTTGACTGAACAATTGGAAAACTAAATAAGAGTATTGGTCCAAATTAGCATCAGGGTGCTACAAGTGACGGGCTGCAGATCCCATTGATGCTCTAACCCAGGGGTGTCAAATTGGTGGTCCGCAGGCCAGATGCGTCATGCGCAAGCCATGCCCACCCCAGCTCCACGAAGGAGGGGGAAATCTGATATGTCACGTGACAGTAATGTGACATGGTGAGTTTGACACCCATGCTCTAGCCAATCCTGGAGGCAACTAATACTACCCAAGAGAAAAGGGATAGAGGGAGGCAGAAGTAGCCACTGAGTGTCGAGCTCCTCTCGACACCGCAAGCTGTAGCGGCGACAGTGATCCCTACCGACCAAGAAATCCTGGCAGTCAGCCGACAGCAGCGTGAAGATCGCGGGGGGGGGTTCGGGTATAAAGTCCACAGGGTGGTGGGGGGTGCTTATTAAAACTAGGCAGGTGATCCCCCAGCAGCCGGAGTAGGCTATCCAGATTTCTGACGCCCTGTGCACCCGTCGCGAAGCAAGAGGAGACGTTCCGTGCCTGCGCTGCAGAGGCCACACCCGGGGCTGTTCGGGTGGATTAAACGATTGAAGCAACTCGAAGCTGTTGGTAGCGTTTTATTTTCCCATCCGGGGCAGACCCGCAGCGGAGGTTTGACAGAAAGTTGGCGTTGCTGGACTCCTGGTACCACTGAACTGCTTCGTGACAGCCATGGCGGAAGGCACGGCAGCCGGTGCTCCGGGAACGGAGGAGGTGGTAGCAGGGGACGCGGTGGCAGAGGCCGTCCAAGCTCCGGAGGAGACGGTGCTGCCGGTAGTACGCCCCAAGGAGAGGCTACCACAGCTGCAGGAGAGCGTTGTTATGGAGGTGGAGGGAACTAGCTCCTCTGGAGGAAAGCCCACGCTGGGTGAATGGTAGCAGAGTTCTGCTCGCCAGAGCCAAGCAGCAGCTGACGCCTCAGTTAAGTGAACCATCATTCCAGGGTTGGAGAAAGAGGCGCTGGGTGGACAAAGAGGATTGTGAGTGGAGCTATTCCACGGGGGTAGGCACCTCCACATTGGATGTGTTGCGCGAAAAGTTTGGAGAGGCCAGCTTCAGGGACGCCGCCTCCTGGCAGCCGTGGGCACCGGGACAAAACACCTGGCACGGGCAGGGGGACACCCGGAGTAGTATGGAGACCCGGTTCCATTTAGCCAGTCCGAAGCTCCGCCTTGAGAAAGGGGTCTATAAGCCTGGCAGAAGGGATCCCCCCCTCGGGGTCAGTGTCATCATCGTTGGGGGGAGCCTCGCGAGGGGAGGACCGGACTGCTCTGCGCCGGCGGGGTCTTCCGCCCCCGGGACCGCGAGACCTGTTGGGTCAGCAACCAGGGGGGGTTGGCCCAGCTCAAGGCGTTCATCTGGCAGGGCCGCCTCCCCTGTGGGTGCCTGGTCTGGGGCAACCACAACAACAACTATGGGGCCCGCCCCCTATACAGGCCACTTTTGATGGCAGTGCTGATAGAGTGTCCCTGTTCCTAAGCCAAATACTGAGTTATAGGGACCTATATGGTCACCTTTACCCATTGCAGTGGGCCATAGTAGTCGCCATCACGACTGTGCTACAGGGTGAGGCAGCAGACTGGGTGGCAGACCTCCACAGCGACCATGCAAAAGAGCTGGCGAATGTAGGACTGTTTTTGGAGGCCTTATGTACCCGGTTCGAAGACCAGTCAAGAACACAACTATTGGAAGGAGAATTAGTGACCCTAAAACAGGGGGGCCGTCCTGCCAGACAGTACGTCAAGGACTTCCGTAGTGTAGCTGGCCGCTTACGGGCCTGGCCCGAACGACTCTTAGTGCACCAGTTCCGGATGGGGTTGGATAGAGAGTTAAGGCAGGCCTGTGTTTACCGGGGGCTACCTCCCAAGTTGGCAGACTGGTTTAATGCCGCAGTGGATTTAGATGTCGGCTTGCGAGAATTCCGTCCGCGGGGAGTGGCCAGTTATCCACCCCCTCCCTGACGAAGTACGGAGAAAACGGTGAATCAACGAGGCGTGAGTTCCTCACCGCCTCGTTCCCTGGTTCCGGTTGGGAGGGGAACGATACATTACTTTCGGTGTAACCAGCTGGGTCACCGAGCGGCTGAATGTCCGGTGTTGCCTGGGCCATCTGCTACATCTCGACCTCCACCATCGACTGGCAGAGGACGCGAAAGAGCCCGGTCCTCGTCCGAGTGGTCCAAAGCAACAACCCCAATGGCGTCTCGTGGTTATCGAGAAGAAAAGGAAACGCCTCCGTGTCACGAGGAGGTCCAGGTCGCTTCGGAAAGCAGTGAAGACAACACTCCTAACGACCCTATGGTGAGTGACCCAATTCGCCCGTTCGTCATTCCCATCTTGTTAAGACATCCCCAAACCTCAAAAATAAGCCACCAGAAAGCCTTAATAGACACGGGTTGTACCCGGTGTCTTATCCGGGAGGCAGTGGCTAAAGAACTAGGTCTTCGTATGCTGTGGCTACAGACCTCCATCAAATTCGAACAGATGGACGGCTCTCTCTTGGGTGGTAAGCCAGCGACACGGGTGACTGAGTTAGTTCGTTTAGAGATAGGAGAGCATTGGGAAAGTATCCGCTTTATAGTAGTGGATGCTATGGTGGAGCCCATAATATTGGGTTTAACGTGGTTAGATAAATGGAGGCCCACTATATGGTGGGAGGGGGGCTTCCGAAGGCTTCGACTAAGTGTTGGGCCAGATCCAGAACCAGAGAATCGGGCAGGCCAGGTAGGCACACAGGCGGGGGGGACTCTTTCCAACGGACCCCCCCATCCAGGATATCCCAATGTATACAGGGACTTAGCGGCTGTGTTTAATGAGGAGGAATGTGAAGTCCTACCCCCTCATAGAGCCACCGATTGCACTATAGAGTTAAAACCAGGTGTAAAGCTACCCAAGCCACGTATGTATTCCATGACTAGGGCAGAGTTAGAGGAGCTCAGGCATTACATAGATAAAAACCTGGCTCGGGGTTTTATCCAACCTAGCCAATCTCATATGGCCGCTCCCGTTTTGTTCCGGGAGAAGAAAGATGGCGGGCTACGATTATGTGTAGACTTTTGTGGATTAAATACTGTGTGCGTTGAACACCTGTACCCCTTACCGTTGATGAAAGACTTGCTAGCCACCTTGTCGACTGGGAGGGTATTTACAAAGTTGGATCTTCGAGAAGTCTATTACAGAGTGCGAATAAAGCCTGGTGATGAGTGGAAAACCACCTTCAACTGTCCATTAGTTTCGGGTGATGCCGTTTGGCCTACAGGGTGCCCCGGCTGTTTTTATGCAGGTGATAAACGAGGTGCTCCACGAGCACCTGTATCGCCGGGTGCTCGTTTACCTGGATGATATCCTAATCTATACCAAAACGATGGAGGAACATATAGCTTTAGTGCGACAGGTACTTTCCAAATTGCTTCGTGCAAAGCTCTTCGTAAAGTTGTCGAAGTGCGAATTCCATCGCACCCAGTTGGACTATTTATGGTATCGCATCTCGGGAACCGGGATAGAAATGGACCCGAAGAAAGTGAATACAGTATTGGAATGGCAAGCACCTACGACACGGAGACAACTACAGAGCTTCCTTGGTTTCGCGAACTTTTATCGGCAGTTTATCCCCGCGTTCGCCCACATCGCCCTCCCGTTAACCGAACTGTTACGCACAAAGCAGACGGGTATGAAGGCGAAACCAGGACAGGTATTAACCTGGACGCCAGATTGTCAAAAGGCATTTGACGGACTAAAAGCCATGTTCTCGCAGGCCCCTGTCTTACGACATCATGATCCAGCGATACCATTTATTGTGCAAGCAGATGCTAGCGACGTCGCTGTGGGTGCAGTGTTACTGCAACGGACCCCTGAAGGAGCATTGTATCCCTGGGCTTACACCTCTCGCAAGTTTTCCGTTACCGAAAGACACTGGGCTATTTGGGAAAAAGAGGCTTTTGTGGTGAGGTGGGCACTGCTTACGTGGCGACACTTGTTAGAAGGCAGCGGTATTAAATTTGAGGTCTGGACGGACCACAAAAATCTAGAGGCACTCTAGAACCCAAGACGGTTATCACCCAAACAAGTAAGGTGGGCATAATATTTCCAGCGTTTCAACTTTGAGTTGAAGTATGTTCCGGGGGGAAAGAACTTTTTGGCGGATGCACTCTCACGGTTACTGCAGTTTGCTAGTAAACAGGAAGACGTTATACAGGCGATGATGCCAAAATGTCAACAGGTAGCCCGAACATCTCATAGCGAATCGTCATCCGCATGGAAAGACGATCTGCAACGGGAATTAGCTACCGATCCATGGGTGTTAGAACATGGAACAATGATAACACACCGGGACGGTTTTGCTTGGGTGAACAATAAATTGTATATCCCCGAGTCGCTACGGCAGTCAGTGCTACGCCAATGTCACGATACCAAAACGGCCGGTCACTTTGGCTTCTTGAAAACGTTACACTTAGTACGACGCCAATTCTGGTGGCCACGTATGAGAAAGGAGGTTGAACAATATGTAAAAAGCTGTAAAACCTGTGCCATGGCGAAACCTCGGCCAGGAAAGCCTTTCGGCCTTCTGCAAACCGTAGCAGAACCCACCCGGCCTTGGGATGACATCGGCATGGACTTCATCGTAGACCTACCGGACAGTAACGGCAATACGGTGATATGGACTGTGATTGACCTCTTTTCCAAGCAGGCCCATTTCATTCCGTGCCACGGGTTACCATCAGCTAAAAGACTGGCAAGGATGTTCGTTTGGCATATATACTGGATACATGGAGCACCTCGGCGTATCATTTCAGATAGGGGTGTCCAATTTACCGCAAAATTCTGGCGTGATTTTGTAAGGATGATAGGGCCGTCACAGGGCCTCAGTTCGGGCTTTCATCCAAGCACCAACGGGGCCGCCGAGAGGGCTAATGCCATGATAGAACGGTACCTACGTTGTTATGTAGCGTACCAACAGTCCAACTGGTCGGAATTCCTCCCATTTGCCAAAATAGCCTACAATAACGCTGTTCATAGCAGCACAGGTGCCACCCCCTTTCGGGTTGTGTCAGGTAAAGAATTCTCTGCCATCCCTGACCTAGACGTACAAAGTCAAGAACAGGTTTCTCCCAATATGTGGGCCACCTGTATTAGAAACCAATGGCCACAAATAAAAGAAGCTTTAGAAAAAGCAATGGAGTCCTATAAGTCGTGCCGAGGATTTTGTCCACTATCTGCACGATAAAATCACTCAGATTCGGGAAGGCTTGGTTTCTGACTGGGTAGGTACAGACGGGATGATGGGTGTCGGTCTTGAGACTGCCATTTGGGAGGAGTTCGACCCTGTTGCTCCCGAGGACATGGATAGGATACTGGGGCGGCTGAACGCGACCACATGTTTATTGGACCCGTGTCCCTCCTGGTTGGTGCTGGCCTCCCGGGAGGTTACGCGAGGCTGGCTCCAGGGTATTATCAACGCTTCTTTGGGTGAGGGTGTCTAGCCATCCGCCTTGAAAGAGGCGGTGGTGAGGCCCCTCCTCAAGAAGCCCTCTCTGGATCTGGCTGTTTTGGCTAACTATCGTCCGGTCTCCAACCTTACCTTCTTGGCAAAGGTTGTTGAGAGTGTGGTGGCGCAACAGCTTCCTGGGTACCTGGATGAAGCTGTCTATCTGGATCCGCTCCAGTCCGGCTTCAGGCCTGGGCACAGCACGGAAACGGCATTGGTTGCGTTGATGGATGATCTCTGGAGGGCTCGGGATAGGGTTTGTTCCTCTGTCCTGGTCCTGTTAGATCTCTCAGCGGCTTTTGATACCATCGACCATGGTATCCTGCTGCGCCGGTTGGAGGGGTTGGGAGTGGGGGGCACTGTTTTACGGTGGTTCTCCTCCTATCTCTCGAACCGGTCGCAGTCGGTGTTGGCAGGGGGGCAGAGGTCGACCCCGGGGTGCTTCAGGGGTCGGTCCTCTCGCCCCTTCTGTTCAACATTTATGTGAAGCCGCTGGGTGAGATCATCCGTGGCTTTGGGGTGGAGTTCCATCAGTACGCTGATGATACGCAGCTGTACATCTCCACCCCAGGCCATCCCAACGATGCCCTTGAAGTGATGTCCCAGTGCCTGGAGGCCATGCGGATCTGGATGGGGAGTAACAGGCTCCGACTCAACCCTTCCAAGACCGAGTGGCTGTGGCTTCCAGCGTCCCGATATAGCCAGCTGGTGCCATCGCTGGCTATTGGGGGCGAGTTATTGGCCCCCACGGATAGGGCTCGCAACTTGGGCGTCCTCCTGGATGCACGGCTGTCTTTAGAAGAGCATATGACGGCCGTGGCCAGGAGGGCTTTTTATCAGGTCCGCCTGATTCGCCAGTTGGTTTCCTTTCTGGATCGGGATTCCTTACACACAGTCACTCAGGCACTCGTCACTTCCCGCCTGGACTACTGCAATGCTCTCTACATGGGGCTCCCCTTGAGGAGTACCCGGAGGCTCCAACTGGTGCAGAATGCGGCCGCGCGGGGGATTATGGGAGCGAGGGGTCGCTCCCATGTGACACCTCTCCTGCGTGAGCTGCATTGGCTTCCAGTGGTCTTCCGGGTGCGGTTCAAGGTGTTGGTTACCACCTTTAAAGCGCTCCATGGCATAGGACCTGGGTATTTGCGGGACCGCCTTCTGCCGCCGATAGCCTCCCACCGACCAGTACGCTCCCACAGAGAGGGACTCCTCAGGGTGCCGTCAGCCAGGCAATGTCGGCTGGCGACCCCCAGGGGGAGGGCCTTCTCTGTGGCAGCTCCCGCCCTCTGGAGCGATTTGCCCCCGGAGATAAGAAGGATATTGGATCTCCGGGCCTTTCGCCATGCCCTGAAAACTCTTCTTTTCCAGCAAGCAGGGCTGGCGTGAACCCCGCCCCCATTTTTAGTTTTTAATGGTTATTAATTGTTTAGTTTTAATTTGTTAATGGGTTTTAATTCGCATTGTTTTAATTCGGGCCAAAGTATATAATTCTTTTAATTAATTTTAAATTTTGTATTGTTATGTATTTTAGTTTTGGCTGTGCACCGCCCTGAGTCCACTAGGAGAAGGGCAGTATATAAATTGAATAAATAATAATAATAAATAATAAGTACCAAGCGGATAAGAAAAGGACTGAGGATAAACCGTTTGAGATAGGAGACCAAGTCTACCTCTCAACAAAATACCTGAAATTACGAACTCCTAGCCGTAAACTAGGCCCTAAGTACCTCGGACCATTCCCTATTGTTAAGATTATCAATCCAGTAACTGTAGAATTACAACTACCCCCCCTACTGGGTAGGGTTCACCCTGTGTTCCATAGCAGCTTACTGAAACCGGTAGAAAAGGTTAGAGAACACCTGACAAGGCCTGGTCCAGTAGAAGGGGATCACTACGAGATAGAGGAGATATTGGATTCTCGAGTTCATAGGGGGAAAGTACAATACCTAATCAAGTGGAAAGGGTATCCATTCGAGGAGGTGTCCTGGGTTGGTGCTGTTCATGTGAGAGCCAACCGACTGCTTAAGCTGTTTCATAAACGCTATCCACAAAAACCCAGACCATAAGATATGTGGTTAACACCTTGACCCAATGCTAACATGTCTGTTTATGTTTTCCAGGAGCGTCCTTGGTAGGGGGAGCCGCCTGTCGAGCTCCTCTCGACACCGCAAGCTGTAGCGGTGACAGTGATCCCTACCGACCAAGAAATCCTGGCAGTCAGCCGATAGCAGCGTGAAGATCGCGGGGGGGGGTGTGGTTCAGTTATAAAGTCCACAGGGTGGTGGGGGGTGCTTATTAAAACTAGGCGGGCGGTCACCCAGCGGCCGGAGTAGGCTATCCAGATTTCTGACGCCCTGTGCACCCGTCGCGAAGCAAGAGGAGACGTTCCGCGCCTGCGCTGTGGAGGCCGCACCCAGAAGGGCGTTGGTAAAGCTGGCACGAGGATTTAAAAGGCGTTGGGAGACAGACACTCCCAACGCCGATTTTGCGTGTTTTAACGCTCAAGTTCACTTGCCGATGACAGGCTGTTCGGGTGGATTAAACGATTGAAGCAACTCGAAGCTGTTGGTAGCGTTTTATTTTCCCATCCGGGGCAGACCCGCAGCGGACACTGAGAATAGCTAAAACTATATGATTGGAATCCCACTCTTTTTACATACTGTACTGTATATCACATTGCACATGTACAAAAGGGATGGTTCCTTTGACTAACTACAACTGTCATCACAACCCTGTAGAAGACCCTAAAAGGGGGTCCTTACTTCCTTATATTATTCTGACATTTTTGGCAAATAAGAAGATCCCTTGGAGAAACTACAGCCATTCAGTACTTCTCTGCCTTTTGTTTACATTGTTGGAATAGCTGGAACTGAAAGATAAGAATAGCACTATAATAGATACTTATCATTCCAATCAAGCATTCCCTTTATGTTGAATTGCTTATGTAATTACAGTGTACAAAGATAGCTTGAAACAATTTATACATGTTTTATATATACAAATAATAAAGGCACATGTGCATTTATTTCCCTGTCTTGATGTACATTTTGATTAACATAATTTCTTTTGTAATTCTGCAACTATTTGAAATAAGAGATAATAAGATAATAAAAGGGAAGTTATAAATCATTTATAACTTATATAAGTTATAAAGTATTTATTTGTTATTGAAGCAGTGTCTTTCTTTACTTTACCTTTCAACAAATTGTTAGTTTATACGATCAAAGAAAATGCTGAAAACTGGCTATGGCTATTACATAAGGTAGACAAATAGTAAATACAGAAAATCCAAATAATTTTTAGTCATATTCACACAGCTTGTAATTTAATTATTTTTATATAATAAATGACATTCAGAATGTCAAATTACCACACCACTTATCTGACATGAAATTCGGATGAGTACATTCAACAAGGAAATTTTTAAATAATACATGAGTAATATATGGAATAATACAATTATGAAAAGAATCTAATTGATAGCAAATGATATCTCTGAATGAGAAGTTAGTTAGGAACACCCAAACGTAATGTATAAACAGGAATCCAAATGAACATACACCAAATGAAAAATTGTGTTGTTCTGAGTATGTATGATGAACAATCCCATGTAAAAATATGGAGGCTGTGTGAATGCCTTTGTGCTTCGGTCAGCTTTTAGAATCACAGCCAAACAACCTGATAACAATTCTGATAATTTTGAAATTTCCTTGCTGTTACATCTAAATAATTCTATTATACCATTATTGATTAATGGTATAATAATTAATGGGCTTCATTAACCATTTGAATGGTTAGAATACAGTATGATCAATGCAAATATACTACTTTTTTCTAAGACTCAAGAGTAGAAGTAACAGTAATAACAGTAATAAATCTGTGTCTTCAAAAGCAAAATCTCCCTTCAGAATCAGGCTGCTTGGGAGTTCATGGCCATCATGATAACATGGACCTGATCCAATTTATAAAGGGTTCAGTTCACAGCAAATATGTTTTTATATCAGGATAGTGGCGTCAGGATCTTGAATTGGAGGATGTTAATATCAATCCTTTCCCAATGGACAGATCACTCTGGAGTTCTCTGCACCCCACCACACACGCTGCAGTGAAGTCAATCCCATGATCCCATTTGATCAGCCCACTCCAACCAACTAGTAGGCTTTCAGAAGGAACTTGAGATCCCCCACACACACACACACCTTTCAGTCATGGCTTGGAATAATACTACAAGTACTCTAAATCAGATAGATCATGCCTGTGCAAAACACTGCATTTGTGGATCCCATAGGATCTCCAGGTGTACCAATGAATTTTGGGAAATGAAGTGACACAAGAGATGCCTAGAGTTCCATTGGAGAAAGAACAGACTAACCAGACACAGTAAGAGCCTTTATTAGCATCTACAAAAGAGATCCCTATCAGCTAATGGTTCATAGATAATATCTCAATCATTTATTTTTCATTCTTTTTTACACAGATTTTCAATACAATATAGTTTTTCTCTGTAAATTTTCCAAAGGTAGTCTTTACACTCCCCACCCCCCAAATTACCCCTTTTACATAGGCAATTTTAATAAATAAAGAATCATAGATAAAGATGTCCAGTTTTTGACTAGAGGAAAGGTTATGTTAGCAGATTCCACACAAGTGCTTCTAAAGTACTTTTTTTTATTTTATTTTACAATGAAGTCCATTTAAAATCTTTTTTTCCCCATGGATTCCCACAGAAATTCTTGGAGGATTGTTTTTATATCTTTAGTAGTAAGGGGAAGCTGATATACTTAAACAATTCAAAAGCAAAATATGCCTAACTTTTTTAAGTAAAATCCTTCCTTTGACATACATTCATTATGTGTTCATTAAAATTCAAAGCAGTTGCTTATTTTGGTTATATATTTAAAGGTCAGTTGAGTTTATCTGAATGAGATGCATACTGGCATATCCAAGCTGATAAGTCACCACTTACATTTAGTTGAACAATAGCATTAAAGCGAATAATTCAGCAATTTATTTATTTTTTAAATCATGTAATGTATATATCTCAATTCTAAATTACCTGCTTTTCCAAATTCAGGAGATGAAATCTATAAGGAATCTTTTAGTCCCATCAAGCCCTTAGATCCTGTATTCAAACAAAGCCAGCATAGAAAATAAAGTGAAACTTAGGGCAAGCCCCCACCAGTGGTGGGTTGTCCCCGGTTCAGACCGGTTCGCAAGAACCGATAGTAAAACTGGCGGGAAGCTCCGCCCACCGACCCAGACGTTGTTAGGAAGTTTCTGCGCATGCGCAGAAGAGCAAGGAAAGCAAGCACGCACACGCTGTCCCGTTGCAAACCAGTAGTAAAGGTAAGTAGAAACCAGTTGCACCCCTATTTGGACCTAGATGCCCTATGCACGGTTACTCACGCACTTGTCACCTCCCGTATTGACTACTGCAATGCCCTCTACATGGGGCCGCCCTTGAAGACCACTTAGAGAGTTCAGCTGGTGCAGAATGCGGCCGCACGGGTTGTGATGGGAATATCCCGACACTCCCATGTTACACCTCTCCTACGCGACTTGCATTGGTTGCCAGTTGCCCTCTGAGTGAGATTCAAGGTGCTGGTGATTACCTATAAGGCCCTACATGGCTTAGGCCCGGGATATTTGTGGGACCATCTGCAGCCAGCAACAGCTTCCCATCACCCAGTGCGTTCCCACAGAGAGGGCCTCCTCAGGGTGCCGTCGGCTAGACAGTGTCGGCTGGCGACCCCCAGGGGGAAGACTTTCTCTGTGGGCGCACCTACCCTTTGGAATCAACTGCCCCTGGAGCTCCAGGTAGTCCCCGACCTCCGCTCTTTCCACCACGACCTGAAAATGTGGCTGTTTCGTTTGGCCGGCCTGGACTGATGGGGTTTTAATTCTAATATAATTTTAACTTGTTAGTCCTAATTGTACTTTTAACTGTTAAATTATGAGATTTGGATTTAATTTTTTAACTTTTTATTAGATGTTTCTTAACTGTTGTGAGCCGCCCTGAGTCCGGCTGGAGATAGGGCGGCATATAAATCTCATAAATAAATAAATAAATAAATAAATAAATAAATAAATAAATAAATAAATAAATAAATAAATAAATAAATACCACCCCGGCTCCCCCCCAATCCGCCCCCCAAAACCACAACCCAAATTTGCTTTCTTATGGGCTGAGCTGTACAGCAATTTGGATTTGAAGAGGAGAGGGTAATTTGGAGAGCAAGTAAACACTCATACCCCTTGTCTCCAACTTTGTAAAGAAGCTTATGTTACAGCAGTGGGATTCAAGGAGATACCAAGAGGTGCCATATGTACATCTCTGCTCCGAATTACCTTTTCCCTTTCAAATTCAAATCACTGTACAGTCCTGCTTATTAGCAATAGTTCTGGTGTTCCCCACAGTACATGTTAAATATTTAACACTGCTTCTTCATCTGAACTAATCAGAACTCATGTTTTAGAAATTACAAGGGGGAATTCTTTTTAAAGAACAGAAGTACAATTTGTTAACTGCAAATCCTGGGAGAGGCGAAGCTTCCCATTAACATCAGTTATAATTCCCCTCTGAAGAAAGGGACAAATATATTTTTTTCCAAATGTTCTAGTACATTGATTACTATTGTTTTCTTCCTTTTTTCAGATAGTTATGTATAGAAATATGGGGCTGCCTAAATCAAGTAACAGAAGTAAAAAGATTCTCTACATAAAGCACATTAAAAAGTATTCCATTTGAAATGATCCAGGTTTGAAAAAAAACGGATGAACCAATGGAGGAATGAATGTACAACTAATTGCAAAACATGTTGCAAAATGAAATTGTTCATTAAAGTTAAATACAGCATGACATTTAGTCAGCCAGCTAAAAGTGTAAATAAATAGTATCTGACAAGTTATTTTATATGCTAAGAATCTTTTGATAGAAGCCATACCTAAACATGGATTTAAATAGAGCTTCTGCATCTGCAATGCAAAGTTTTGTACAATCACTGGAAGTCAAGAAATACAATTTTTAAAATCCCTTTGTTACCTTATAGTGCTAGTCTTGATTTTTTTTCAAAATAATTTTAACAATTGATGCATTTTTTTTCCCCATCTAATCACATCTAATCACATCTTCCATATAACCACATCTAGACTAGCTGGACAAGTCCCTGCAGTTTTCTGGCAAAGTTTTTTTTTTTTTTTTCCAGAAGTGGTTTGGCATTGCCTCCTTACTAAGGCTTAGAAGAAGTGACTGGCCCAAGATCACCCAGCTGATTTGTGCCAAAGGCAGGGCTAAAATTCAGTCTCCTGGTTTCTGTCTTGATGTCTTAATCACTAGACCAAATTGAGTCTCATTTCTATTTTAGCAAGTCCCAAAACAATAACTTTTGTTCTGCCAAGGATGCAAGAAAGTATAAATACTTAAGGAGCCCTGGAAACTGTAACTTGCAAATAGTTTGGATAACCTCAAGAATTTTCAGATGGATAATTTCCTGAAAGGTAGGCATACAGCTAGCTAGCTAGTTAGCTGTTTGTTTGTTTGTTTGTTTGTTTGTTTGTTTGTTTGTTTGTTTGTTTTAGATTTAGTAAGGTTGCCTGACTCCAAAATACTTTTTAATCCAAAGATTATTAAAACAGTCCCGTTATCTCTGACACTTTTTTTCTTCTCATGTTTTGGAACTCCTGGTTGTACCAGAACAAGAGTTCCATTTTGTTTCTTCTGTCTGAGCTGGGTCTGTTCTTTTAAAAAAATAAGACCAAAGGAACCTAGAACACAAGCTAGGCAAAGTTAAGTCTTTTTATATGACATTTATATTACTCTATAAGTGCAGCTTTACTTTCACTCAGCTGAAAACAGAAAAAAAGTTGTCTTGAAACATGTGGCAGCTCTTTTAATTCAGTGGAAAGCCTAGCAATCGATAGACTCTTTAACAACCAAGCATAAAAAGATAGCTTCCTAGCTAAAGAAGATGGATTGGCATAGACTATTTGATGGGGTCGGTTCTATTCGAAAGAAAGTAAGTCAAGAAAAATTAAAGAATAGATAGAGTCACTAAACACAAATCTGGCAAGGCTGCTGCCCGTTTTCATTACAAGCAGGGCATCGCAGAGCTCTGTATGACTCTTTAAATCGATTAGCCAACATTGAAAACTTGCTTCCGTGACACACAGCACAGGGGGCAGAGCCTGATCCTTTACACTGTGAGCAGCTGTTCTCCTCGTCGCCTTCCTGAAATACAAAGGCTTGATTAAACAATTTTCCTTCATATCGGTTCATACAAACCTTTATCCAGAAGAAAAACAAGTAACAGGAAAAGTTCTCCAAAGTAATTTTTTTCTTGGCAAAATAAGCAAATTATAGGATTTGCATTGTTTTCATCCAGAATTTTAAATATTATTCAAACATGGTTTGGCTTTTGCTGCTGGGGGTAGGGAAGGGACACATCCTGCAGCCTTTTGTTGTGCCCAGTTGCTTCAATTTTTCAGTGTTTAAAAAAATAAAACAACTGACGAATAAAGAGCAATTAATCAATGGAAAAACTTGCCTTCAGAAGTTGTGGGTGCTCCATCACTGGAGGCTTTCAAAAAGAAACTGGACACTCATTTATCTGAAATAGTATAGAGTCTCCTGCTTAAGCAGAGGGTTGGACTAGAAGACCTTCAAGGTCCCTTCCAATTCTATTATTCTATGTTCTAAGTTCAGTCCTGGAATCTCTGCTGCATCTATTTCTGCCTTGAAGGATGACAGAAGGATTGTCTCACAGAAGATGGAGTGGATTTATTCTCCATTGCCCTAGAGGAAAAGTCCAGAACCAATGGATTAAAAGTGCAAAAAAAAAGGTTCACACTGTAGATCAGGCAGAACTTCCTTGATGTTTGTGAAACATAATGGTCTTATTAGTTTTCCTTCCCTGGGAAGTCTCCAAAAAAGGATAAATCAACAGATCTAGATGACCTCTAAGGTCCTTTCCAAAGCCATAATACATTTATTTGTTTCTTTGTTTGTTTGTTTATGTCATTTATTTTCTATCTCAATCCTCATGGACTTTCATGGTTTAGAAATAATAGGTGTCTGTATCTGATACCAATCATTTCACCAGTAGGTATACTAAGCAATTGTTCACTTTGGCAGTGGACATGTACAGTATGTACAGCTTTATGATATAAATTAAACAAGAGTAACACACATCATGCTGTATTAAAAAGCAAGGAAAAAGAAAATAATTGTATTTTGATCTATGGCTGAAAATTAGGGCTACTATATCTGGATTGCAAAAGTCAGATTAGATTAGATGATAGTCAAGAATTAGTTTTCTTTATCTTTTTGTCACCAGCAGGAGCCTGTCTAGATTTTATCCTTTTAGCCTTCCTGCACATGGTGGAAATCTTATTCTTAAGGCTTATCGCTCTAATAATGATAGAAGGGCTTATTTATTACAAGCCCGCCCCCCTCAGTTACCTATACAGAACGTTTTCTAATACTTTTTGTGTGTTTGTTTGCTTGCTTATTGATCATTTACTCAAACCTACAAAATGTAGATTTTGTCAGCGTCTCCATTTTGGACCATGTTTAATTTTTAATTAATTATCCCTGTTGGGGTTCCTCATGTTCCATCTAAAGGAATCAGAAATGCCTTGTTGTCAACCCCTAGGATGGATAACCTGACCTCACTCCGGTGAATGCATAGAGTCAAAAGAAAACAAGAAATCATTTCATGCAAGAGAACTATTCCTTTCTTCCTGACAATTGGAGAAGAAAGACTGAAAAAGAGACAAACAGGAGGGTACATAATATATGCAATAAATTGGATCTCTTATATACTTGTCCCAAAAGTTACTGGTATTTGTGTTGTTTGTGCATGTTAAACACAGACAGATGTGTGTGTTTGTGTTTGTGTGTGTATGACTTTAGACACAGGTCTATTGAGACTTTGCTCTGCGAAACAGGGAGAAATACTGAATGATTTGACAAGGACATGTCTTGCCATCTGGATGAGTAGAAATGACCTACTGACGAGCGCTTCAGCAATACCATACTTGGAAAAGTTATAGCTCTGGATTCTCTGTTCTCAGCATTGACTAAGTTCAGATATTTCAAAATGTTTTGGTTGTAGTTACAAAACAGGTGACATTGATGATAAACATGACAAACTAGTTTATACATCATATGAGGTGTTATCTTCATGTTTATTAATTCTGGAGAATTAACTTGGAGATAATTATGGAGTGATAATGGGGTGAGTTCCTTTGACCTAGAATTTCTTATCTCTGCTAGCAAAACTGTCATCAACATTCTATATGCCCAAAAAGCTCGCAGCTCTTCTTTAAGGATATAGATTTTCTTTTACTGCAATTTATGTGTATGGAGACCCCCCTTCCCCCCCAAGTTCTCTTTTGTCTAGATATCAAACTTTTAAACAAGTAATGTTGATGGAATCAATGGATTCCATCAACATTATTTGTTGATTACCTGATTACCTGTTGATTACCTGAGATTCTGGCCATAACCAGGAGAATCCTGAACCAAAGAAAAAGAAATCATTTATCTTACCCAAACATGTTGGTTGTGGCCTGATTCAGTTTCATCACTGTTTATGTTTCCATTGCTTTGAACAGTGCTACTTCCTCCTCTTCCTTCAGAGTTCATGAAGGAGCAATCATCAACACCTTCATTCTGCATGATTCTTTGCATTAGCTCTTTCTTGCTCAGTGGTGTCCGGATTATTTTTAGATTACTGGTATAGATTATAATCCTCCCAAAATCTAAAATGCGGGGTTGCTGAAATAGAATGGCATAAGTAGATGTTTAATTTTTTTTTAAAGACGGATGGTCTTTTTAATGAGCTCCAATCCATACTTAGTACTGAGAAGTTTTCTTTCTTTCATTGCCCAGTAAAGTCAAGAGAGAATTCTTCCCACTGATTTGCAAAGCTTGTATATTTGCAATGAATGGGAGTCGTTTTCTATTTAGTGCCTATCAGATATGCCTTTATGAAACAAGAACTAAATTAGCAAGTGCAAAGAAAGCTCCAACATGTCCAGCCTACCAGACTTCTCCCCAAGTTGAATAAAAAGCCTGACCTCCTCAAATGGTAGATGGAAACTGGCTTAGTCAGAAGGTCCTGTGCCAAGGTGCTGGAAGGCCTTGATAATGTAATTCATAAAGTTCATTCTTTCTCATTACAAAAAGAAAGATACCTGTATCATTTACAGATTACATTTCCAAATCAGCTGAATAATGGCAGGTTAGAGGAAGGAAGGAAGGAAGGAAGGAAGGAAGGAAGGAAGGAAGGAAGGAAGGAAGGAAGGAAGGAAGGAAGGAAGGAGAGGGAGGAAGGGTACGAGAAAGACACGTAGAAACAAAATGTGACCCAATATAGGGCAAGCATTGACTTTTCACATTGTGTCTATGGAGATTCTCAGTCATCCAGTTCATGGTTGTCCCAAAGGTGCTTTTTTTCAAGAGGCAACTGGAGTTTCTGGTTTTTCTTTGAAGATGTTTCACTTCTCATTCAAGAAGCTAAAGAAGCTGCTTTTTATCCAAGAAGCAGAGCTGAAGATTCTCACACTGTGGGTTCACCCACACCTACTTTGTATTCTAGCATCTAGCCAACTCCTAACCCTTGCTGATTACTGATATGCAACCCCAACAAGTTCACAGTGAGGAAATGTCAACTTCAGGGTGAAAAATAGTTCTCCACTCCTGTCTATGTCCTGCCTGGATGTCAGTTTTCCTAATAAGTAATATGATTCAATAAAATGCTTTGTAAATCATTGTATTCTCATTACTATTCCTTCAGAGCTTATTGTGGGCTTCTATACTTTTATTATTTCAGCAGGCATACTTGACAAGTGAATTTTAATGTAGCTGTTTCTGTTTCTTGCAATAGAAAGTGCTTGCAAATGGCATCCAGAACTGGATTTAATTTTTAAGGCACTATATACTGATTCTAATTGTCCTATTTCTAATTTTAAATGAATTGCTACCACCACTACTAAGCAGTTACCAAGCTTCCATAATTTCAGAACTAGAATGAAGAATCCCATTCAACAGCGATTATGTTCATTTTGTTTTCGTATTCTCAGAATAAAAAGAAGGTTTTAGACCTCCACATATAGCCAGTAGATGCATTTTGATCAGAAGCATTACAGGTTTCAAAACTGAATAGACACTGAAATACTATACTGAAATATACAAACATTTGATTTGACAGAATGATCAGAATCAAACTCTAGGAACCTGTTTGGGTGCTAATTACCCTACTAAATTCCAAACTTTATAATTGTAAATCATCCACACATCTTCAAAGAATTGCCAGTTCAGCAATACCAATATGAGAAGCTACTTTACAGGAGGTTAGCCTATTTATCCATTTGTAACCCTATTATCTCCTCCAGAGATACAGAGAAAATAGATCTGGCTTTACTGGTAGGGTCTCTGGAGGGTTGCAATGGAGTGACAAAGATTTCTTTCAGCTAATCATTTACCTATAGGAGCAATAAAATCCTTGCCAGCCTACCTCTTTCATCTAAACTACTCTACTGAAATGAAAAAAGGAGGAGTGAAGAGAAACCAGAAGTTGATTTATGTGATGTAGGACTTTGAACACTATACAGCACTAGCATTCAAAAACTAATTATTTTTATATTCATATCTATATTTCCACCAAGCCCTGATAAGATCTTATGTTTCTTATTTAAAAAAGTACAGCAGGATAGTAGAACAGATCCTACAAGTTTGAAATAAGACCATACATGGTGTACTTTGATAGTCAACAGCTCTCCAGAACCCAAGCAAAAGTCTTCAATTTACATTGTTTGTACTTTAATCCTTTAAACTAGCAATGTAAAAATGTAGTATGTGATCCTTGACATGTAAAGCATAAATTCCCTCACTGCAATATGGAACTTCCTCATTACATAATCTACTATTTTCTGCTTAGACTTCTGAATTTATGCTGGTTTGAAACATTCTGTAAATTTAGCTAGAATATATAGCTACTAGTACATTTGTGTCAGGAGCAGCAAAATGCTTCCGGGTTGAAAGGATTGAATGGCGACAACACTGTTGCCCAAGGGATGCCCATATGGGGGCTCCTTTCATGTCCCCATTGAGTTGCCTGCTGAAGTGGTACTTGTGGTTGCCCATTTTTAAATGTGGGGTCAGCAGGAGCTGGAGCGTGTGACAGGAGCTCACCCCGTCCCGCAGCAGCAACTGGGTCTCAAATGCAAGCTTGACAATTGTCAGTCCAGCATCCTAACCACTTCTAGTCACCACACTTCTATGTATATTAAAAGAATATATAATAGAAGCAAATAATTAATATTTCATTAAAATAATGTCTTGGTAAACATGACTAAACATTATTTACAATCTTTACCAAATGAATGTTTTATTACATTTTACTAAATTTTATTACAACATTACTTACCATACGATCATCAGCCTTGTCATCATTTAAAAGGGAAGAGTTACTTGTGAGAGTGTATTTGTTCCCTTCTCTGAATACACTGATCCTCTGGGCATTCAGTTTAGCTGATGGATAAAAGCTGTGATCTGGGTTTTCTCTAATCCCCAATAAATTGTCTCGGGGTTCAAAATTCCAGGACTGACAATTATGAGAGTAGCCTTCTGCTGGGATTTCAAGCTCTTGCCCATCTTCATACATTTGTTTTAAGACTCGACCACTGTAAGCTGAGGAAATTTTGAATCTTACTTTTCGCGATCTTGCATCATGCTTTTGGTTGGATTTCTTCTGGAACTCATCCATAGAGGTTGGTTTTTCACAGAAATTCCCAGGAATTTGTCCAGCAACGATAGTTTCCAAGGCATCTAAATGAACAAATGCAGAGAGAAAGATAAATAAATAAAAAGAGCTAGGCAATATATAATTCAAAAGCTCTATGGGCCCTCTCACATTACGGCTTAAAAGGACACCTCAAGATTAAACATTGATAGAGCGTCACACAAAGAAATCATTGCTGCAAAGAAACAGAAAGAGGAATTTACTCAGGAGACTGGGGCCTAGGCTTATATATATGCTGTAATTTTGTATTGTATTGTAAAGGATAACATATAAAGGGGATTTATAGCTAAAGGAAAAGGAAATATGCATGTAGGTGGACACACATTTTATTCTACCATACTTTTAGTTTTTATTTAGTGGCTTAGTTGTGCACCGGTTCTGAAATAAATTAAAATAGCAGATAGCAATGTGTTAAAAGAAGAAGAATCAACACTAAACAATTCATTGCTACACATAATCCTCTTCAGCTTTATCAATGAATAATTAAGTGCCCTTAGATGTAACAGGATCAAATCCTAAGTGACTATGGACTGCATTATAGCTATGTATAAGGGGAGCAATAGTAATTTGATTTATAATTTACCTCAATTTTTTCCCATCAATTTCTAAGTGGCAGCTGCCAGGAGGGAAAAAAGATAGCTTTTCCTGAGAGCCAGGATTTAAAGATGGGAGTGCTACCAAAACTGGTTCTCTGACCTGGCTTTACTCCTCTTTCTCAATAGAGAAAAGCACAGAGTAGGTGGAGCTTCATGAAGCTAACATCCAGAGGTTCTTCCACAGGGAGAACTTTGAATGCCTGCTTCCTAATAATGGCAAGCAGTGGTAAACCAGAGCCATACTTGAAGACAGCAGCTCTTTGAGCTGAATTCATCAACTCAGCTCCCTCCAGAGTAGGGCTGACCTAGGATAAGTTTTCTCTCTGAAGGACAAGTTGGCACATTCTTCTCTTCCATGTACAAAAAGTGGATGGCCTAGAAGGCAAATACTGGTGACTGAGCAACATTCTGAGGGAAATAGCCTAGCTTTTTGACATGATGTACCACCAATACTTTTCAGCTGAGACAACTTCTACCTTCTGCCTACCAGCAGAGCCATTGCTCAAATGGACATAGTTCTGTGGGCCTATTTCCCTAACCTTTAGGATAGTCGAGTTTTTCCCTTCTTGTCTGTAAAAGATTGGATTTTCACATGTATAAAACAAGTGATCTGCTGTTTTTAATTATTTGCACTGAACAAACAGCAGTTCCATAAGTATAACAACCCACCCTCAAATCTTATGTGTCTATTTTGGGACATTTTTATATAACTTATTTCACTCACTGGCAAATGCTCTAGTTTCCTGCCATTTTAATGCAACACCTACACATAGATGAATAAGAATCCCATGTTTCCATTTCAAGCCATAATCTTGAAGAGAATAACATTCCTCACCCTTATCTTCTTAGAAATATCCCAGGGGGTGTTGGAAATAATAAGTAGGTAAAGACGCCTCCTAAAATATATTATTTCTGCCTCGACTTTCAATCAAGAACACCTAAACTAGTTTCCAACATTTTGGAAATTGTTCATAAGGATCAGTATGATTTAATCCTTTTCTTTTTAAGATGAATTGTAAATTTGGAACATGCAAGTAATATCCTTTGTTTCCTGCCAACTTTCCATGAGAACAAAAACTGAATATGCACATGGAATACTTATTTACTGGTAGGAGAATAAGCAATTATTTTTAGATCTGTATTTTGTAATACCTTGTAACTAGCATCCTCCATAAACTGTTACTGGAGATCTAATTAAAAAAAAAAAAAGACTGATCAGATTTCCTGAAAGATAAGATTTTGCCAATTTATTATATAACTATATTTTAAATTTGGGGGTTTTTTAATTGAGCCAATTATTTAATAATTTTAATTATTTTTAAATATTGTTTGTCTTTGTGCTTTTAATTAGGCTGTACACTGCCCTGAGTCCTTCGGGAGAAGGGCGGTATAGAAATAAAATTATTATTATTATTATTATTATTATTATTATTATTATTATTATTATTATTATTATTATTATTATTATTATTATTATTATTTATAATTTCCCAGTAGAAATGCTAGATATGCTTTCTTTTTTCTGTCTTCTATTACATGAGTGTCATATTACTTTACACTGAATTCAAATACTTCTTCCCTGTGCCACATCTAAAGTCATATGAAAAGATCTATATTTCTCTTACCTCCAGGATTTCAGGAACATGTCAGTGCTGCCATCTAAATGTATCTACACAATTTATTACCACATTTTTTTTTTTAACAAATGGCATTATAAACCTGCCTGGGAAGGTCACAAATGAAAGTTACAAGACCTGGGATGCTGTAAATGTCATATATACTTGCTGGTTGTCAAGCACCCAAATTTTGATCATATAAGCATGGGGATGTTGTGATGGGTGTGGCAATAGCAAAAGCACTTATTTACCATTCAATAGTGCTTTACAGCACTCTCTGAATTGTGTACAATGTATTTCCCCCAACAATTTATTTGTACAATGTATTTCTCCCAACAATCTGGATCCCCATTTTACTGACCTGAAAAGGATGGCAGGCTGAGTCAACCTTGAGCCAGTCAGGATCGAATTCCTGGTGTGTGGGCAGAGTTAGCCTGCAAAAGGCACTTTTTCAGAGCCATTGTAACTTTGAACAGTTACTAAATGAAAGCTTGTAAATTGAGAATTACTTGAGCTTATTAGCATCTTCCACATTTCTAATCAGCATATTCACACATTCATCTCTGTATGGACCCAATACTTTCAATTATGTTCTATGTAGATCTCATAGGCAAAGAATCCCTTGCTTCTCAGATTACAGATTAAGTGATATTGGACATTAAATTTAACACACACAAAAATAACAAAATGATTTTCCTTTTAATGGAAGGCATTAGGAATATTTTTTAAAAATATATAACTAAATATATATTCCAACAATTAAGTTGCTGAGTGCATAAAAATGCATGTAGAATATTTTGTGTTTCTCTAGCATTTCCTTATGCAATATAGCCAGTGATGAGTTCCTCCCGGTTCTGCCCGGTTCCGCCGAGCCGGTAGTGGTGACGATATGACATCACCAAACCGGTTCTGCCCCCCCCCCGCCCCCCCAACCCCACCTGCGTTATTCTTATCTTTTATTTGGCCCCACACCCAATCTATTGCTGCTTCCTGAGTCCCAGCTGATCGGCTAGAAGGAAAAAAACTTTAAACTCTTGCCGGGGGGCTTCAAAGGGCCGCCCTACAGCTGATCAGTGTTAAAAGGCAGTGTGGTGGTAGACCAGTGCCTCCAAAAACAAATGAGTAAACCGGTGCCTGCAAAAATAAATGGGTAGACCAGTGCCTCCAAAAACAAATGAGTAGACTGGTGCCTGCAAAATAAATGGGTTGACCGGTGCCTCCAAAAACAAATGAATAGACCAGTACAGCTCTGCAAGCAGTTAGAAGCCTGGTAGACCAGTATCTCTGCTAAATCCTAAAGAGTTGTCACATGACCATGCCCACAAAATAAGCCACGCCCACAGAACCGGTAGTTAAAAATTTTAGAACCCACCCCTGAATATAGCTTTTGAGAAGTCTCTGGCCATGCACACGATATTAAAAAAAACTGCCTCATTCATTTTGTAATTCAAATCCGTCCACAAATTGTTTGACTTAATGTTATCTGAGTTTAGAGAACTAGTATTTCCCCCAACCAAAAATAGTATTTTCTAAAACCCTGGCCCATGAACCATGAAGTTGTGAATGTTTCAACACAGGAAGTTTTTTAAGAAGATGTTGGATAACCATTTGTCTGAAGTGGTGTAGGGTTTCCTGCCTAAGCAGGGGGTTGGACTACAAGACCTCCAAGGTCCCTTCCAACTCTGTTATTATATTATATTATAACCCTGAATTTGATTTTGCACAGCAGCAGGGAAGCTTTTCACAGGTCAGATCTGCACTTTCTCTGTTTCTTAAATGTTCTGATTATATTATAAGGATGAAACAGTTATTTTATTTTTCTTTTTGCATCAGAAATCACTGTAGTCACTTTGATGGAAAACCCCTCAAGTTTCAGTACTGCAACCAAAACTGACAAGATGTAGCCTTCACTTCTCTATCCTACCTTAGCAGAACTATGGATTGGTGCTATTAAAAATTCACAAGTGACTAGTGCCCTAGAAAATCTGGACTACTCAGATCATGGATGTGAAAAACACTCCACAGTGGAATTTATTAGCAACATAACCTATGTATTTAATTTTATAAGTAGCTTTCCACCACCTTGTGCTAGGTGTTTAAATATCCAGTCAATGAGGCAGTGAAGTTTGTTGGAAGGGCACTCTAGAAAAGAAAGACAGAGGGAGAGACAGAAATCTGCACATTTTATCTAAAGAGGCACTTTTTGAATGCACAAACTGAACCATATTTTTATCTGGCTGTTGCAATCAGTTGTGTTGTCCTGTGATTCCCAAAGGCCTCTTTAAATGGGAGTGAAATATCCTCTTCCCACAGCACACCAGAATTGCAGGATAATTCAGCACTATAGCGATTTCCGACAGAAGCAAAGTGTTCCTGGCACTGAATCCACTTACATTGGGTTTCCTTGCACGTCTCTCAACATATTCAAAACTTAAGAGTTGTGATTCACTTCAAGAAAACTGGGCTGCTGACTTGCCCACAATTACTGCCTACTGTAGTGTATTTTGAAAATGTCCTCTCTGTACTATTATCCTTTTTTCATGATTTATCATAGGGACATGTTGTTCAAAGTCTCGGAACACATCTGAAAAGAACAAAATGAGCATTACTGTAACATTGGGAGAACATTCATTTAACACTTTTAATTAAAACTTTGTCTTCATATGCACTGGTGGGTTTCAAACATTTTTACTACTGGTTCTGTGGGTGTGGCTTGGTGGGCGTGGCAAGGGAAGCATACTGTAAAATCTCCATTCCCACCCCATTCTGGGGGAAGGATACTACAAAATCTCCATTCCCTCCCCAATCCAGGGGAAGGTTACTGCAAAATCCCCATTTCCTCCCGATCAGCTGGGACTTGGAAGGCAGAGAATAGATGGGGGTGGGGCCAGCCAGAATTTTTACTACCGGTTCTCTGAACTACTCAAAATTTCCACTATCGGTTCTCCAGAACTGGTCAGAACCTGCTGAAACCCACCTCTGCTCATATGTTGATAATAAAAACATGTTTTTTCCTGGTGCAGATGTGACAAGTTCATATAAAGTAGGAGGTATTTCTTCTTCTCCACCTTTTTTTTTAAAAAAAAATCTGAGGTGTCAATTTGGCATTTTAAGAGTTTTGTCACTGCCAATCCTGTGTGCATATTATGCAGAGATAAATATAAGCTTTCTATTGAACAAATACAAGACAGAAGCACAACCACTTATGATATTGTGATAAGTAGGCCATCCATCCTTCCACCTATCACGTTTATATCCTGCTTATCAACCTGAAATACTAATATAATCCAATGCATACTAAGTTATATAAATTCTAATTAAAAATATTTTAATTAGGAGCCACTCCAGTCTATATTTTCCTGAATATAGAGGGGACCTAGATATTAAACCCTTGTCATGGACAGATCATTCGCTCCTCCAACTAGACTTTCCTACCGCCGCCCCCCGCCGCAGGGAGACGGAGCCAACTAGATGGTTCCGTCCCAGGCGCCTGATGGAACCCGAAAGGTTCCTGACGGAGCTTGGGCCGTGTCCTGAGACCCTAGCACACGACTCGACTGAAGAGCTGGTGGCCGCCTGGGAAAGGGCGGCCGCTGGAGCTTTGGACCGCGTCGTGCCTTTGCGGCCTCTGACCCGATGCCGATCTCAACTGGCTCCTTGGTTTTCTGAGGAGCTGAGAGAGATGAAGCGTCGGAAAAGACGCCTAGAGAGCATTTGGAGGACTAGCCAATCCGATTCCGACCGGACACAGGTGAGGTCTTATATCAAGACCTACCTAGTGGCGATAAAAGCGGCAAAGTCTAACCACTTTTCTGCTCTTATCGCATCTGCAGAGAACCGCCCAGCCGCCTTGTTTAGGGTGACCCACTCCCTCCTCCGGGGGGGAGTGCGGGAAGATCCCTTGCAGGGTCGCGCTGAGGATTTTGTGCAATTCCTGCACGATAAAGTCGCTCGGATTCGGGATGGCTTGGACTCCGACTGGATGAGTCCACGGGAGGAGACGAGGGCAGGTCTTGAGAATGTTATCTGGGAGGAGTTTGATCCTGTGACTCCCGAGGATGTGGACAGGGTTCTGGGTAAGATTAGTGCCGCCACGTGTTTATTGGACCCGTGTCCCTCCTGGTTGGTGCTGGCCTCCCGGGAGGTTACACGAGGCTGGCTCCAGGGGATTATAAGTGCTTCTCTGAGTGAGGGTGCCTTTCCTGCCGCCTTGAAAGAGGCGGTAGTGAGGCCCCTCCTCAAGAAGCCTTCCCTGGACCCGGCTGAATTAGCCAACTATCGTCCAGTCTCCAACCTTCGTTTTGTGGCGAAGGTTGTTGAGAGCGTGGTGGCACGACAACTTCCCCGGCACCTGGATGAAGCTATCTATCTAGACCCGTACCAGTCGGGCTTCAGGCAGGGGTACAGCACTGAAACGGCATTGGTCGCGTTGGTGGATGATCTCTGGAGGGCTCGGGACAGGGGCTGCTCCTCTGTCCTAGTCCTATTAGACCTCTCGGCGGCTTTTGATACCATCGACCATGGTATCATGCTGCAGCGGTTGAGGGGGTTAGGAATAGGGGGCACCGTTTTGCGGTGGTTCTCCTCCTTCCTCTCCGACCGCTCGCAGTTTGTGTTGGCAGGGGGACAGAGGTCGACCTCGAGGCATCTCGCATGGGGAGTGCCACAAGGGTCGGTCCTCTCGCCTCTCCTGTTCAACATTTATGTGAAGCCGCTGGGTGAGATCATCCGTGGTTTCGGGGTGAAGTGTCATCTGTACGCTGACGATACTCAGCTGTACATCTCCACCCCAGACCACCCCAACGATGCCCTTGATGTGATGTCCCGCTGCCTGGAGGCCGTGCGGGCCTGGATGGGGAGGAACAGGCTCAGACTCAACCCCTCCAAGACCGAGTGGCTGTGGCTTCCGGCGCCCCGATATGGTCAGCAGGTGCCATCGCTGACTATTGGGGGTGAATCTTTGCCCCCCACAGAGAGGGCTCGCAATCTGGGTGTCCTCCTGGATGCACGGCTGTCTTTAGAAGAGCATATGACGGCCGTGGCCAGGGGGGCCTTTTATCAGGTTCGCCTGATTCGCCAGTTGCAGCCCTTTCTGGATCGGGACGCCTTGCGCACGGTCACTCACGCCCTTGTCACCTCCCGGTTGGACTATTGTAATGCTCTCTACATGGGGCTCCCCTTGAAGAGCACTCGGAGGCTCCAACTGGTCCAGAATGCGGCCGCGCGGGTGGTTATGGGTGCAACCCGTTGTGCCCATGTGACACCCCTCCTGCGCGAGCTGCACTGGCTCCCAGTGGTCTTCCGGGTGCGATTCAAGGTGTTGGTTACCACCTTTAAAGCGCTCCATGGCATAGGACCCGGGTACCTTCGAGACCGACTTCTGCCACCAATAGCCTCCCACCGACCAGTTCGCTCCCACAGAGAGGGTCTCCTCCGGGTGCCATCAGCCAAGTTATGTCGGCTGGCGACACCCAGGGGGAGGGCCTTCTCTGTGGGAGCTCCAGCCCTGTGGAATGAATTGCCCCCCGAAATACGAAAGATTTCCGACCTCCGGGTGTTTCGCTGCGCTCTGAAGACCCTGTTGTTCCGCCAGGCAGGGCTATTAACATAATGTTTTAAATTGGGGTATTTTAAATTTCTGGGATTTTAATTGGAGCCTAATTATTTAATGATTTTAAATTTAAATTGTTGTCGTGTTTTTTGTGTTTTTAAATAGGCTGTACACCGCCCTGAGTCCTTCGGGAGAAGGGCGGTATAGAAATAAAATTATTATTATTATTATTATTAATATCCAGGGTTCATACCATACCATAATTCAGACTTGTATATCTGGTCATGCAGATACAGATTCATCAATATACAAGCTAGATCTGTTCAAGCAGTTGCTAAAGTTTCAAACAAAGCTTTATTCAAGCTTTATTTTTATTTGGCAAATTTAGAGGGACTAACAATAAATAAAAAGAGGATTTTCTTCCATTTCAATTGCATGTTGCTAAACTAATTAGTCTTTCCTGAGGGAAACTTTGTTTAAAAATGTGTGATTTGATATTGGACTTTTCTTTACAAAGGTTAAAAAAGACAACCCTTTTCGAATCCATGAATTAAGAAATCCTCAGATTTATAGTTCTTTGATAAAAGATAAAACTTTACTGATAACTGTGGTGGAAAGCTATGATGAACCCATTATAGGCCACAATAGAATATAGACAATACTAAAGACAATATTTCTTAAATACTTGAAATGTGATGATCTGGGTCTCCAAAACATTCAAATGTAATTCTATAAAAGAGAGAAAACAGAAGCCATTCCAGGGCAGGAGGTGGAATGTAATCTGGAGTCACAGAAGGGAGGGGCTCTTTCCCAGAGAGCAAAGAGACAGTGAAGCATGGAATTTTTGGTATGCAGGAAGAGGGTGAAGGTGGACCCTCCCTAGCAATTCACAATTATGGTGATAGTTGCAGATAGTTGCTTTAGTCTGACAAGATTTCTGTCTATAGGAAACAACAATAAAGAAACTACTCAAAAGTAAATCCGAGTATCATTCTTGGTTCTTTGGACCTGACAGGGTACAACGTAATGAATATTTTGACTTTATGGAATCCGATCCTGTTTCTTAAACTATGTACGGACATCAACACTCTTTATCTGCAATCACTTCAGATCTACACCTCATGTGGTATTCTACCATAAAGGTCCCCACCTCTGGGCCGTGGCCCACTACTGGTCCAGAGTCCATTCAAAATTGGGCTTGACAAGTGGCAGACAAGCACACATGCACAGCTCTATTTGTGCAAACGGCAAGCACTTACCTGCTTACATGAAGCTCCATTTGAAGCTCCACAGAACCATTTCCTCTCTCACACACACGCACACCAGTCCACAAAGCTGGAAAGGTTGGGGACCACTGCTCTACCATGTGGGGGAGGGAAGAAACTGAATAGTCTTACACATTTAGGATTTTGTTCTGCCCATTAGCAGAATATGCTCTCCAACAGGTTTCTCTTGAAGAAATGCACTCAGAACAAGAAACTCAACATTTTCAAAAATAGTATTTTTTCCAACAATGGCAGAGAATGCTAAAGAGGTTCAAAAGACTCAAATTCAGTTATCAGTCTATATGATTTACCAAAAAAATGTAATTAGTTTGTGAATTTAATTGGAGTTCTCAATTTTCCACGAGAAAATGACAGAAATATATACTAAAAGGATTATTAAAAATGTATAAACATAAAATGTCTACAATAATACAATAATTAACAAATTTAAAAATAATTAGAACAGTATAAATATATATGTATATATAAATATATATTCACTCAATAAAATAAATATAGAAAGCCATGGTGGCACAGTGTTTAGAATGCAGTACTGCAGGCTACTTCAGCTGCCTGCCGGCTGCCTGCAATTTAACAGTTCGAATCTCACCAGGCTCAAGATTGATTCAGACTTCCATCCTTCCGAGGTGGGTAAAATGAGGACCCAAATTGTTGGGGGCAATATGCTGACTCTGTAAACCACTTAGAGAGGGCTGTAAAGCACTGTGAAACAGTATATAAGTCTAAGTGTTATTGCTATAGAAAGTCTTCTCAAAGAACTCCATTGTTAACTTGTTTCCAAAAGGGAACAATTATTGTGTGCTAATCTATCTTTTTAGGGAGGCTGCTCAATCCTCTAGGAGCATACTGAGAAGCTTTCTTCCTGACTTCCCAAGAGAATTAGTAAGGACATTACATTATCTTGGTGTTGGCAAGTATATGTTTAACAATAATTTTTACTAGACTCTGACCACGGAAATGTCTTCAGACAGCGCTGGCTCTTTGGCTTTGAAACCAAGATGTGCACCACCCCCTAGAGTCGGGAACAACTAGCACATATGTGCGAGGGAAGCCTTTACCTTTTAATAGTATATGAGACTGATCTAGAGAGACAGGAGGAAGAGCCACATCCTAGACAACCATCACACAAAAGGTATCCCAGCCTACAGAAGGAAAAGGGGCAAGGGAAGCATTTCATATGGGACCCTCTTTAGTTTTCTAGGACATAAAAGGAAAGGAGGGAGAAGTGCTTTCAGACCTGCAAGATTCTGTTACTGCCCTTTTACAATAAAGATAGTGTTAGAAAAGTAAGGTGAGAAGATTAAACAACAGCCTCCCCACAAGGCTCTGTAATGGCACATACACGATTCAATTTATACATATCAGATATGCCAGCAACTAGGCTAGGGGAATCAAATTTGGATACGTGATGATTTGGCCGTAGCAATACAAGAAAAACACATGGATGTGGCAGACAGTCTCCTGTTAAACTCTTTGAAAAATTCTTCACTGCCTGGAGGCTCAAGCCTAGCACCAGCAAAATAGTAACTACGTGCTTCCACCTTAACAACAAACTAGCATATGAAGCACCAAAGATCTATTTAAATAATTTATTCCCCTATTGATCCCATCCAAAGTACCTTGGAGTAACATTGGACCAGACTCTGTCCTTCAAGATACACCAAAAGAATACAGCAGCAAAAATCAATACTAGGAACAACATACTTCTGAAATTATGTGGAACTGAATGGGGAGCTTCAGCTGCCACCCTCAGGTTATCAGCACTAGGGTTGGTCTACTCCATAGCAGAACACTGCGTGCCTGTATAGCCATTAACAGCTGCCATACTAGTAAGTTAGACGCCAGACTTAACGACACCATGAGGATTATAAGCAGTTGTATTAAAACCACTCTAACTTGCTGGTTTCCTCTTTTGAGCTGTATAGCACCACCAGCTTTAAAAGGCAACATGCACTGGTGAGAGAATACAGAAAAATTATAGACAACTCACTGCTAACAATAAATGCCAACCTTTCTCATTTATCAACCAGAAGACTCAAATCCAGGAAACCCCACTGGCACTTGCACAATATCTGCCCAATAACTTTAACATCCATTTCCAATAGAAAGCCAAATCGGTTGTTGAACACCCAGACATAGGAAGACACATAAATGACCCCACAAAATGTGTCAGGTTTTGAACTACCACGTCAGCAATGGACAATCTTGAATAGGATTTGCAACTCACATGGGATCTGCCGAGACTCCCTATATAAATGGGCATAGAGTCCTCCCTTCAATGTGACTCCAGGATCCCACTTCAAATTGTAGATTACATCATAACTGTAAACTGACGGCATAAACAGGTCCAATATCTGCTTTTTAAAAAAATATCAATCAATCAGAATAGAGCTGGAAGGGACATTGGAGATCTTCTAGTCCAATTCCCTGCTCCAGCAGGAGATCCTATACCATTTCAGATAGGTGGCTGTCCAGTCTCTTCTTAAAAACCTCCAGTGATGAAGCACCTACAACTTCTGACAGCAAGCTGTTCCACTGGTTAATTGTCCTCACTATTAGGAAGTTTCTCCTTAATTCCAGGTTGCTTCTTTCCTTGGTTAGTTTTCGACGATTGTTTCTTATCTTGCCCTCTGGTGCTTTGGAAAATAAGTTAACCCGCTCTTCTTTGTGGCAGCCCCTCAAATACTGGAATACTGCTATGTCACCCCTAGTCCTTCTTTTTTCTAGACTGGCCATACCCAATTCCTGCAACCATTCTTCATATATTTTTCTCTCCATGGCTTTAATCATCTTAGTTCTCTTCTGTGCACTTGTTCCAAAGTCTCAACATCTTTTTTGTAATGTGGTGACCAAAACTGGCTATAGTATTCCAGGTGTGGCCTTACTAAGGCTTTATAAAGCGGTACTAATGCTTCACATGACTTTGATTCTATGCTTCTGTTTATATAACCAAGGATTGTATTAGCTTTTTTTGGTGGCTGCTGCACACTGCTGGCTCATGTTTAAGTGATCATCCATTAGGACTCCAAGGTCCCTCTCACAGTTACTGTTTTTGAACCAGGTTTCACTTAGTCTGTACTTGTACTTTTGATTTTTCCTGCCTAGGTATAAAACCTTGCTTTTCTCCATTTTAAATTTCATGTTGTTGGATAGGACCCATTGTTCAAGTCCATCAATGATGCTGCACTTCAATGTTAGATAGCCTAAATATTGGCATTTGAACACAGAACATTTTAACATTTATGTTTTATTGTGTTTTATTAATCTAGATGAAATGTTTTATATGTTTTATGCAGTCGTGGGTTCTACTTATCTTTACTACCAGCTAGTGTGCATGCACGCTCTTATGCACATGTGCAGAAGCATTTTGATGATGTCGGGGTCGGTGGGCGGAGCCTCCTGCCGGTTTTACTACTGGTTCTATAGAACCAATGCGAACCGGGGGCAACCCACCACTGGTTTTATGGGACAAATGTTTTATATGTTTTATAGGAGATGTCAAAAATATCAAGATGGCTATCTGAACAGGGCAGTCAAAGGCCTACCTGCTCGGCAGGTATACAATGCACATTATGCTGCCACAGCCAATATCTTGACTTGTTTTTTTTTTTTAAACTGCAGATATTACTGTCCATAGCCTGAGAGCTCACACTTTTCAATGTCCGTCTAAAAAGTTAATCAAACCCTGGATTAATTTTTAGCAAATTTAAAAGGAGACTGGTTAAAAAAAGCCAAATCCAACAGGAAACATTATTTTTTAAATGGGGTATGTAATTTAAAGAAAACTACTTAAAATCTTGGTTAAGAGTTGATTAACCACCATGGATGAACTGTCTTTTGTCACACAGACAAAACAATCAACAAAAAATAAAACATCTGCTAACTTGTGGTGATTCCAATTTATTGCATCCATACCCAGACTTTAGATGCCACTGAGTAGATTTAGGCCACTTTCAAAGTATTTTGTTTTGGTTTTCTGTAATCTACATTTTTTTTCACTGTTGCATCCATCTAAATAGTTCTTCTTTTCATTTTTTTTTCTCAACATAAGCAAGTATTAAGTGAAATCTCCTCAGTTCTCCTGATGGGTGTGAGGAGGGACTGACCAAACAGGAAAGGAATTTGAGATAGTGATGCTTAAGGAAAATGTTGACACCATGTATGTTTCAATTTCCATCCTTGATATCATAAAGAACAGTAGGCAACAATCATTAACGTAATGCTTTAATACAACTCTATATACAGCATGAAGGCAATATTGGAATGTGTGTGTGTCTGTGTCTGTGTGTGTAGTCTTTGTCTTAAACCATAATGGTGCCTGCCCATCAAATGTCATGGCGGTTGTAAAACAGGTTGTTCACATAACTGACTCAATTTCTGACCTTTTTGTGGCGACTGTTAAGTAAATGCCATGGTCATAAAGTGAATCAATGGATCTCTAGAATCCAGTTTTGCTGAAAAGTGTAGAAATGCAGATTTTCAGCAAAACACTCATAAAATGCAGTCACATGACTTCAGGACTCTGCAAACAGCTATAAACGTGGCCATGTTGCTAAACACCTGAAGTTCAGTCATTTGACTATGTGGGGGTGACCATCAGAACTTCAAATCCAGGTCATTAGTAACCCCAAGGTGACTCTCCCATAACTTCAAACAGTTGCTAAGCGACCTAGCATAAATTGAAGACTACAGTACCTGTACAGTGCTGATTACTAAACTTCAACAAGGATACTGAGGAGCTAAAAAGGTGCCAACAGAAGCAATTAAAAAAAACTGAAGGGGTGTGGAGGATTATTGTTCTATGGAAAGTGACGGCATTATGAGTTGTCTTAGTCAGGGTCTCACGGGGTGGAGGCTGCTTCTTTGACTCATGCCAAGGACTTTCTTCAAGTTCCCCTTGATGCAGTTTCTTTTATTTAAGAGAACACTTCTAAACATAATTCTGGCTCAGGTGAATATCAGCAGAGGAAATATGGATTTTAATTCAAGTTGCAACCAAGCTGTTTTCTTTCAGCAGAGCTACACTCTGCTCTCAAATGAAGACTTTGCTTTAGATCTTGTCTCTCTCCTTTTGGGCAAAGTCAGTGGCAAAGAATGAACTCTTTAGAAGAAAGTTGCTGGATTTGAAACAAAAACACTCACTTCCCCAGCAGATGCCTCTTGAGATTGAAGTTTCATTTCTCTAAATATGCAATCCCACCTACGTCTATTCCATAGTGATCTCACTAAGGTGAGTGAGATATACTTCTAGGCAAGTGGGTGTTTGGGTCTAATTTTTATTGGCATCCCAAAAACGCATTCTTCATTTTCTCTGGCAGCTCTTTGCTTTTATAGACAGGCTTGTTGTGGGGTTGTTTTTTTTTAAAAAAATCCCGATTTTACACTCCCCCTCTGCTTCTAAAACAAGATCAGCTCCTCAAGGGGGAAAAAAAAACTATACCAAATTATTGATCCAATGTACTGTAATCAAGGCCAAAATAATTCAAATGCGTATGTGTGGTTTCAAGCAAACAGCTCCTTCCTGGTGCCTAATCAGACTGCACTCTTTTCCCTGATCTAAAATCTGTGTAGGAGTAGCAGCCTGGCAACATATGAGTTAACAAGGCAGCACGTGTTAAGTTTAGCTGAGTAATGCACCTAGTTAAAGTTTTCAATGCAGCTGCAATTCAGAGTGAGAAGAAAGAGAAAAGCAAGCTCTGGAGCTGGTATTTCATGAGATGGACTCATTTTTAAAGGGGGTCATGAATGCAAGGTCAGTAGCACGCACTAAAATTAGGAGCCTGTTCTAATTTATCTCTTTCTTCTCCCCCCTCCCCCCCCCCCAACTTCTTCCTTCAGCACTCAGTGAGAAAGCTCAGCCCCTGAAGCTTATAACTCTTCCTCGGCAGTCTGAGTCACAAAGAGAACAAGGTTGGATTGTTCAAGTTTAGGAAAGGAAGTGTCTCAGGAATTGCGACACTTGAAATATTTGATCGGACTCGATATACTAGATTCAGTCTTCATTAACAGACAGTGTTTTGATGTGGGATGGCATGGGGCTCGTTTTTGCAGGCCAGGACTTGAAATTAGGATTAAATATTGGTACTGCTTTGGCTTGGTATACCGTTGGGAAAGGTGCTGAACAGGTTGGGTAACTTTTCTGCTGTGGGCGGAATAATATTTAACCCCCTTTTTGGGGGTTGGTATTGGATTGTCAACTATTAAAGACAAAGCAAGCTGCATTGCCAGTCTCTTGAAATCAAGCACAGGTTGTTTTATTTCCAGGTATGCCAACCACAGTGTCTTTTATTAAAGGTGATTTTCCTAGGACAAAATTGGGAAAATGCAGAAATGTGATAAAGTGGGTAGTTTCAAAAGAAGGGAGGGGAGAATGTGTTCAGCCCTGTCTCAGCAGAATTCCTTCTGTTTGTACTGTCTGTGGTGTGATTGTTTGGTCACATTCACAACATAATTCTTTTTTTATGTAGCATTATTTGAAGATGGATGGATCACCCAATAATACATCCAAGAAGTGTATTGTCTTACTGTGATCAACTCAATTGGGATGGAAGGAACAAGGTCTCTCTTATTCAATGGCTAACTGCAACAAATTGGGTCTTTGGGTCTTGGGTCTTTCTTGATCCCAGTTGGCCATTGGGTATAATTATGTTTATCTAATACTTATTCAGACATGAATAATGTCACACCTACATGAGGAGCAGGGGAGAGAATATACCATGCAAACTGCTTAATGAAGGATTTCTTGAAATGTTGGCGGCATGCATTTCATAATACTGTAATATTTAGGTTCTATAATTTCTCTTTTCTGTCATTTTCTTTACAGAATACAGTAGTTCTTAGAATTTAAAATTACCAGTATGCTGCATGGGGCATTCCTGAACAAACCAACTCCGTTCAACCAAATAGTAAGCATGTGGAGTTTTCTAGATCTACCTGAGGCTGGAGTTTTTCACTGAGTAGAAGATCAACATCATGGACAATTTATCTTTATTCGACATGCTAGAGTGTCCAGTGTGCTTGGAAAAGCTGGATGCCTCCGCCAAGGTGCTTCCGTGCCAGCACACCTTCTGTAAGCCTTGTCTCCAGAGTATTTTGAAATCACACAAGGAGCTGAGATGCCCTGAATGTCGAACCCTTGTACTCAGCAATATTGAAGAACTGCCTTCCAACCTGTTTTTGATACGTTTATTGGATGGAATCCGGTTTGGAACAAACATGATGAAGTATGGCTCACTCCAACGATCCTCAGCCTTCTCCTCTCCTGCCTCCATCAGGAAAATGGGGGGAGGGCCAAAAAATCTAGAGCTGGATCAATATCGGATGACTTCCAGTCCCAGGATTCCTTTGGAAGAGGTAAGCAAGGTCATTTCTTTCATTGCTACCTGTATTAGGAAGATTTTTTTTCACCACTTTTCATTTTTAAGGAGTTGGATTAATTCAGCTAATTATAAAACAGTCTGACTTCTCTCTGAGGTCCCTATCAGTCTTAACTGGATTTGTATAACAACTCCTACTTTCATTTTAAATGTATTCCATCTGGAACTATTTCTAGCCCAGAGTTTGAGTCTTGATTTCTCAGAGGTTTGCCATCTCCAGCTGAGCCCGAAATTGAACTGAGACTTTTCAGGGTAATGTTATAGTACAACTCTTTCCAGCTCTAGATTCAATCAAGAAATGAAGAATTTATATATATGAAAAAGCAGAACTATTTTCACACCTGCCAAGGACTGAGAAAGGTTAGACTTTCGCAGAACCTTTTTTAAAAAAATATTTTGTCTTGTGCTGTTACAAAAGTAGCTTTTTTAAAAAATAAGAAACAGTGTTTTTTGATCTTTTGAAAGTGTGACAGGACCAGAATATGGATAAAAAATATGTCAGTTGTGTCCTAGATTCATTACTTTTCTAGTTATTCCAGTTCTCCTTAAATTGAAGGGTATGTATATGTGAACACATGCACACAGAACTTGCTGAAAAGTTCACACAGACTCACACAAAATGATTGACTTGACACACACACACACACATGAGGGTACCAACTGTATGGATCTGGGTGGCAGGCAGAGACAGCTTTCGGTTCATGTAATTAAGAACTTTTTTTCCCTTAATTATAAGTCTGTATGCTTTTAGAACAATTTTTCAAGAGTATGAATTTGCAGGCAGGTCCCTGCAATTTACCCTTGGTTAGGTGAGTGCTTTTCTATTTGGTATTAAAACCTGGAGCACCCTTTGACAATGGCCATTTTATTTAAAACTACAAAAATGTATTGAAAAGAATTGCGTTTTTAGGAATTCTCAAAACAAATTTATTAAGAAAGAAGGCAAGCTACTCTAGTTGTATTTATTCATCCTCTCTGTGGACTGCCTGGGATTCCCATAACGTGTGGAGATTGGTATGTAGGAGAAGGCAAGATTAGGATGCTAAGCCAGGTAAATAACAAGAGCAAATGATAGTGGGTGAAGTCAACAGGATGCCTTCACCCAGACTTGCCCAGCTTGAAGTTATCTGTAACCTAGATACTTTCCTAATTATACATCAGTGCAGCTTCATTCTCCTTATCTCATTCATGGTGCAAATAAATCTGCATAATCTGTTGTTGCAATTCTTATTCTCAAAAAGTAGCTTTGATAACCGGATACTCCCGTACAACTTTGCTTGAATAAACACAAATGATATGTGACTTTTTAATTCAAATCAACAAAGCTAATTCACATTGAACTAAGGTATAGGATCTGCTTAAAGACCAGATTTCTCCTGAAGCCCTGAAGTGGGTCAGATGATGTAATAGTTCTATGAAAGCTTTGCCTCCTCTAAAACCATATCCACCCCCAGATGTCACATAGTTTTTAGAGTAGCAGGTTGAAGAACGTAGGAATGTTTTGAAGTGATTCCTTCCTGATGCATGTACTTGAAAATGTTCCCAGCTTGAGGTGCCTTCAGAGGCCACATTGCTGAAAGCTGGCTTTTCCTGCCCATTTCTACAGCTAAGTAACAGGCAAAATCCAGGGGAAGTACTATTTCAAGGCGTCACCATTGCCTTGAAGGAAACTGCTACTCCCCAGTGAAAAAATGGGAGGTAGAGTTTCAGTGAAATGACAAATGCTTCCCACAGCCCAGATGGATTGGATGCCAGAGATTCCACAGTTCTGTAGTCCATCCTGCTTTTCTTTAATATTGTTAGTAGCCTAATAATGATAGTATCTTACGGACAGAAAATGTAGTTTTCTTCTTCAACTCAGTTTTGAGGTCAATCATTTTTTTTTCAATTTGAGAGGATTTGGGATTTCTGAGATTATATTATCCTGGCAGTAGCATCTAGCCTAGAAAGGAAAAGAATAGATCAAGTTAAAATGGAGATGGACATTTTGTAGCCACAACAACAATAAATTTCCATGGACTAGAGGGGTGATAGCATCATTACATTACTGGATTGAATTGAGTCAATGTTTTGGGAAGATCCTGCCCATCTAACAGTTCAGAAGCATGAAAATGCTAGTGGGTAAATAGGTACCACTTCAGTAGGAAGATAACAGTGTTCAATGTATAGTCAGGCTGGTCACACGACCACAGAAGCATCTGATAACTTTGGCTCCCACAGCTAGGAAATGGAAGTCAACACTGACCCCTAGAGTCAGATACAACTGGACAGGGAAAACCTTTACCTTTTCTTTTTTGATATAAATGAAGTAGATTCCTTAAAGCTCTGCACACTTTTGTCTTCTTCTCTGGGAGAGAAATATTAGAGATTGCAGGACCAAGGTAGCATCTTAAATTTCTGCAAGGCTTAACAAATCACTTCACCAGTGGTGAAATCCTCCACAGTTTGCCAGCGGTTCGCTTCCCATGCATGCACAGTGTGTGCCAAATGCACACTGCACGCACATGTGCAGTTCGCACCAAATGCTCGCTTCACACAGAAAAAGGAGGCTTAAGAAGGTAACTAGAACAGCGAGGTGGGGGAATCAGCTGTGCCGCGCAATTTAGATTCTCTAGAAAGCAGAATTTGCTGCTTTCTAGCAAATATAAATCGCACGGCACAGCTGATCGTTGGAAATACCGGTTCAGACAAACCGTTAGCATTTTTTTACTACTGGTTCGCCCAAATCGGTGCGAACTGGTAGCATTTCACCCCTGCACTTCACCCTTAAATTATCAAATCAACTCACCCTATCCTCCCATTGACTGAAAATATCAATCTTGCCCACTGGGGCTGCTCTTGGTGTTGTGTTCAGACTGTGGGTGGCTCACCCTAACTAAAATTAGTGATCATGGATTAATTTTGAATCCCTGAAGAGCAAAGTAGACTCAATAATCTAAATGGGAAAGATCTCATAAGACTGCTCATTTGAAATTCTATCTTCTTACTCTGTAGCGTTAAGATAGAAATTTTATGCATGCTTGCTCAGCAATAAATCCCACTGTGTTCAGTGGCAAATACTCCTGGGGGGAAGAGATTGCACTGAAGCCCTATTATATGGTTTTGTTTGTTTAGTCTATTTTTAATATCTGTACAGAATTTGTTAATAGTGTGCAATTATAACTACATAAAATAATGTATTGTCAGCTACCAAAATTAATGACTTTTTAAACTGAAAGAGAAGACTAGGAAGCAGGATTATAAAGTCCAATGTCTGTTTCTTTCCTAGTGAGCGTGAATACTATTTTTGAGGGAAATGGCAGGGGAACTTACCAGAGATTCTGCAGAAGAAATAAAAATAAAATGCAGACGTATCTTGCAAATGCTTTTTTAAAATATTGTTTTGAGATACAGAAGAATGGTGAATGAACTCTTTAATTTAATGCAAGACAGCAGTGAGGTATACAAATTGTCTACAGATTATGAATTTGAGCCATGAACTGCTGGTAATAATGTAATGCATTATTGATTGGTCTCCATTACTCATCTTGCTGTAGTTGGCATGCTGAGCCAATTGAAGCTGGATATAAGTCCAAAGAACGCTTGGTGATTTCAATTATTTAATTTGTTCTACTTATATATGTATAATGTGAGATGGAGAGAATACCTCCTCTTCCTCTGGTGTCAACATACTTTACTTAGTTTTGTTACGTAAAGGTAAACCATTTGCTGTTCTGCATTAAGCAGTCAGGTGTCCTAAATTGAATTTAATCTACCACGTTTCCCCAAAAATAAGACCTCCCCCAAAAATAAGACCTCCCCCAAAAATAAGACCTCCCCTCGAAGTGACCAAACTCAGATCAGGAAAAGAAGCAAATTGTCCTGAGCATAAAATCTGCCCACCAGACCACCTCATCTGAAGGATAAAACCTCACATGAGACATCACTTCCTTCCCACAGGTTCAACCCTTTCATCTCTAAAGATAACTTTAACTGTTCTCTGTCCATGAGTTTGCATTACAAACAGATACATTTGTAAAAACTTACAGCTAACCACTTCCCAATATTTTTATCTTGCCACTAGTATACTGCCATCTTGCTGTGATACACAGGGGTTATAGAACAATTAGTACATCTCTGGATAGATGAAGACCCACATCAAGAAAAGAAGCCATTAGAAGATGTAGGTGGAAGAACAAGTAGTATCAGAAAAGTTAGGAGGGAAACCTGGTTTCATTGCCTGGAAATCAACCTGTGCTCAAATGCAACCTCACCCTATGATACTATCTCAGGATCAAGACCTATCAGGCACATTGTCATAGGGTTGCGCTAATGCAAAAATGTTAGTTACTAATCCACAACTGTCCTCCTCTGTGATGACTCTGAGTGACTTCAAAGTGTTTGGATTATCTCATAATAACTATGCATCATAATAACAGCGTCTCAAACATGAGAGATTTCAAAATCCCATTCAAAGTTGTTGGGCTTCTTCACTTGGCAATTAAACCACATCAAACACCATTTGAGCCATAAGCATTCCTATCTGGGCCAGGATAAAATAATAATAATAAGAGCCTGTAGTAGAGTGGACTAAAGCACTGTTATTAACATCTGCTGCTTGCAATTACTGCAAGTTCAAATCTCACCAGGCTCAAGGTTGACTCAGCCTTCCATCCTATCAAAGGAAATGAGGACCCAGGTTGTGGGGGCAATAAGCTGACTTTGTATAAATATACAAAAGTATGAAGGCTATTGCTTAACGCATTGTAAGCCACCTTGAGTCTCCAGAGAAGGGCAGTATATAAATTAAAGCAAAAAAAAAAAAATGTTGCAAAACTGAATGATTTGCAATTTGTGCTCATCGGGACCTTTGCAGTAATTCCCCTACTGGGTATTCTCCTATTGTTCTGGCAAGGCCTTTGCCTTGAAGTGATGTGATTACAAAATAAGGATTAATATTTAAAGATTGCAAAAGCTTAAAAACAAACCACATAAAAATACCCTACGCAAGTGAGAAAGGTAATGATTTAAAACATTGACTTTTGTAGTGTCAACATTCTGTCTGTTTCAATGAACTAATCCACCACCCCCTCCAAAAAAAAATCTTACAATAACCCCCAAAAATTGCTATTCTATGGCAGTCTGTTGCTTTTCTTCTGTTGGCTTAAAAAAAATCTCAACTTGGGCAAATTTACATAAATGGCTTCTCTTGTCATTTACTAACCATGTATTTAAGAGCTCTTAAAAATGTCTTTGCTCAGCTCTGCCCTCTTATTTTCTTGCCTTGCCAGCCTTCAAACCTGCAAAGAAGCAACTCCACCCCCATCTAACTCAGCTTCTCTATTGCCAATTCCAAGTTACATTTTATACAGCAGTCTTTTGGCCTCATGTAGACAGTATACTTTTTCCTGTTTGCATCCAACAGTTCTTTTCCAGAGCTCAGCAGGCAACTTGCTTGCAAGCTAGATCTACAAGAACAGTTTTTTTTAAAGAGACATCAAGGAATTTGACCTCTTTCCAGGTATGGCATTAGGGTGAACATGAGCACCACATGATTGCTATCAAATTCAGTCCAAACATTCATGTTAGATCAAGAAGCAGCGATTTGGAAAGAGCAAAGCTCACTCTTGTTTGAATGAATCCCTCAGGACAAAAGCAAAGTCTGGAGAAATCACAGACACTGTAAATGGGTCTGATTCTTAGGTGCAGATATTCTTGTTCCTACAGCCCACTGCCCTGTTAAGTCCAGCCGAAGTTACTGAAATGAACTCATCAGAGTTAATGCTTAAGACTACAAATAAACACATGATTGAGTGTTTTCTTCCAACAAAGATTAGAGGAGGCACTTTTCATTTTGACTTCTAAAGTTTACTGAAAACTGTCATTTAGATGAGGGGTTTGCCTAAGAAATAAGGAGTGACAATAAAGGCTGCTTTATTTACTAACTAACGTTTATTTCTGGATCAAAAATAGCAACAAGTGTAATGGTTGGGAGTTTATTTTCCTTCTAGCTACTGCAAATGTCCACAACCCATTCCCTCACAAATTTGGTATTGCTGCCTCACTATTTTTTTATTTAGCATCTATTTCTTTCTCTCTCTCTCTTTTTTTGCTCAAATTAGTCACATGTAGGAGCCCAGCTTATATCAGTAGGCATACTGTAAAGAAGATGATGTCATATCTTATGGTTACATCCAGTGGTGGGATTCAAATAATTTAATAACTGGTTCTCTGCCCTAATGACCGGCTGGGTGGGCGTGGCCATGGTGGGCATGGCCAGGGGGTGTGACAGGCAGCACTCTGCCTCCCTGCATCCTCCTGGGAGCAAAAATGGGTTGCAGGGGGGGCACACCCCCTGCATTCCGTTTTGGGCCTAGGAAGCCTCCATGCAGCCTTCTGGGACCAAAAACAGGCCATGGGGGGGAGGGGGCGGGCTGCACCCCACCCACCCCATGCCCCTTTTTGGGTCTAGGAGGCCTCCCTGCACATACCTGGGAGCCAAAATGTGGCATGTGGGGACTCCTGGAAGGGGTGGGTGGGGAGGGGAGGGGTAAGCCAGTACATTTGCCTGAACTGGTAGTAAAGGTAAGTAGAACCCACCCCTACTCTAGACCCACTTTTATGAGCCTCAGAGCACTTAGAATCTGCAGCACCATAACAGTATGTGATAATAACATTAGATAAGAATGTGAAATTGGCAGCACCAAGAAGTTAAAAAAAGGGTAGCAAGTGTAAATACCTAGGTCAACATTTTTTTAAAAAAAGTCTATAAAACTACTAAACGGGAAATTGAAATTTCAGCCGTGGAGAAAATGTTTGTTTAAAGGCCTTTGAATGGAGGTGATTTATTCCTAAAAAGGATGAGCATGGTATAGGTACTTAATATAAGGTGACCAGACACCTCACTTTTGGCGGGACAGTCCCGCTTTTGAACAATTTGTCCTGCATCCCGCGGCGTTTTAAAAAAGTCCCGATTTTTGGAAAGAATGCAGGGCGCAGTGATGGGTTGCTCCCGGCTGCCTCCTGAGTCCCAGCTGATGGCTAGAGGGAAAAAAACTGTTTAAACTCTTGTCGCGGGGCTTCAAAGGGCTGCCCTACAGCTGATCAGTGTTAAAAGAAAACAAATGAGTAGACCAATGCCTGCAAAAATAGAAAAAACAGCCCCTTTAACCTTCAGCATAGGTTAATTAGCACAAGTTGATTAGATCGGCTTCCCGACTCTCAGCTGATTTGCTCTCAGCTGTTTTGCTCAGGGCTCTGTAGTTGCTAGCTGCAGAGTGCTGGAGATTTTTTTCCCCTAACTATGCTTTAAAAGGGCAAGAGGAGGTTCAAGATTTTAAAACACAAAAGAAAAAAAGCTCTATTTAACTAGGGAATTGTAATAATTGAGATACTATTAATTGTATATTGTGTTGAAAGCAGAAATGGTTAAGTTGTGGTTTGGAGGAATATATGGGGGAAATTATTTGGTTTATTATTATTGGTAAATATAATTAATTGATTTGTAAGAAATTGGATTGCATGGAAATAATTGGAATATTCATGTTCATATTGATTAATATACAAAAAAGATAGTTATATAACTAATTGATTTATATTAAAATGTTGAATTTGTATTAAACAACTGTATTACATAATTACATAATTAACCAATGTGAGGATGGATATAAAAATCGATGACAATGGGAAGGGGTATAATATAGAATAGAAGGGAAAAATTGAATTTGAGATGAGGATGAAGGGTAATATTGGTTTTTTTAAAAAAATAGATGAGGAATAAATATGGCAAAAAGGAAATATAGAAATTGTAAATTTAATTGAAATGACTAAACACTGTTTAAATTTGTGAACCAGCCAAATATTCTGTTCAAAGAAAATACATTGTATGTTTGTATGTGTGTTTCTAATTATTGCTATTTATTCATATTTGTTCTCTTTTATTCTTTAAAGTTTAACAATTCATTCTTTATCTTAATATCTTTATATTTGTTTGGGGTTGGCTTTCTTCCCTTTCATCTTTTTTTTTGTACAGCAATCTTTCTCCTCAAACCTACCACCTCTCTTTTCTTTCCTTCTTACTTTCTCTTCCCCCCCTCTTCTTCTCCTCCCGACTTCCTCTTCCTATCTCCTTCTCCTCCTCTCTTCCTCCCTCTCTTACCCTCACTCCTACTCTAATTTCCCTTCCCTTCCTTCATCCCTCTCTATTGCTGTATCCTTTTATGCATATGGACTACTCAGAGGGCTGAAAAAGTTATTTTTGACAAGTCTGGTCCTCACACTTTTGACCAGTCCTCGAATTTACGACTGTCCTCACATTTTACATTTTTGCCCTATCTTGTCATCATGGTGAAGAGAAGCAGTTGTGAAATGAATGACATGGTTGTTAAGAATGCTGCATGGGCATAAATGTGAGGATGGTCATAAGTATGAGAACCAGTCAAAAGTGCGAGGACCTGTCAGAAATGACTTTTTTCAGCCCTCTGGTTAGTCCTTTTGTGCATATGGACTACTCAGAGAGCTGAAAAAGTTATTTTTGACTGGTCCTCGAACTTTTGACCAGTCCTCGAACTTACGACTGTCCTCACATTTTACATTTTTGCCCTATCTTATCACCATGGTGAAGAGAAGCAGTTGTGAAATGAGTGACATGGTTGTTAAGAATGCTGCACGGCATAAATGTGAGGATGGTCATAAGTGTGAGGACCAGTCAAAAGTGCAAGGACCTGTCAGAAATGACTTTTTTCTATACACATAGCCATGGCCACCCGGTCACATGACCAGCCAGCCATGCCCACCCAGTCACATGACCTCCAAGCCACACCCACAAAATGGTGGGTGTTCCGCTTTACCAATGTTAAAATCTGGTCACCTTAACTTAATAGGACTTCATTTGAATTTATTAAAAGACAGATTGAATAGAATGGGTAGTTATCTGAAAGATAACAATAACATTCAAAACCATTTTGACAGATTTATTTTTTATTCATCGTTTACTTGCTTATACATCCTGCCCGACTTCCAAATGGACTCATGGTGATATACGGCACAACAAAACAAAGGCAACAGTAATATAGAAATAATAAACCTTTCAAACTATAAAACTTTATCATAATTTACAGTATTATAACAAAAAGAACAGGTTTTGATGACAGGCCTTAAATAAATGCCCTTCTTGAACAGCTCAGTTTTTAAAGCATATCTTATTTTATTTGATTTTATTGTGAGATAAAATACAAATGGAAACAAAAGTTAGGAAACTTAAAAGGGAAACAAGAAGAGTGCAGAGAAAATGATAAAAAACTTCTGACTTTTACCAGCACAGTAAATGCAAAAAAGTTGCAACCTCAACCTTTTGCTTTATTTCTAAATATTTCAAGCCATTGTTAAAAGGGCAAAGTCATTCTAGTTATCAAAACCTAAAATGAAATCTGGTTGGTTTGTTTTTTAGTTTTGAGCACAAAGTCCAGAAGTTATTTCCAAGTAGAAACAAAACTAGTTAGAGTTAATTAATCTTTAATTAAAACAGTCAGTTTTGCCATCTCTGCCAGCTCCATCACTTTTACCATTCATTCTTCCATAGTTTTTAAGGGATTTCTAAAAGTCTTTAGGAATTGAACCATGAGGAAGGAGGCAGTTCCATCAGGCAGGTGCCATTGCTGAAAAATAGGAGTTTGCCTTTATTCTATGCTGGTCAGAATCCACCTTGAGGATGGTATCCAGTACTGTATACCAACTTCAGGAAAAAGGTGAGCCTCAGAGAGATTCACAATCTAACTATCTAAACACTTCTCCTTTGTCAATTAAGGGAATGGTGTCCTTACCACATGGAAGCAAGTTAAAAAGTCTCCACCTTATGAACTAGGAGATAAATTGAAATCTAAAGTGAAAACAATCCAGTTGCTGAGATTTCTATAATCTTATCCTGTTCTCTTTCAATTAATCTTGTGAAGGGAGAATCCATCTGTTTTCAGGAAATGGGACAACAAATCCAAGGCCATGATGATGACCAGGGACCAGAAATTAAATCTAAGAGAGGTTGAATGCATGAGAAGAAAAGACCAAGGGCAAGGCACTTGTCAAATACTTGAGAGGATGTCACATCGTAGAAAATCAAGAACTGTTGTCTTCTACTCCTGGATACAGGTGCAAAATACTGGCTTAAATAACAGGACCGACACTATCAGTCTTATGTTGAAAAAAACATTCTAACAGTACAAGCAGTTCAGCAGAGGAATTTAGAGAGAGGATGAGTGAGGCCTCTCCTTCAAGAGATTAGTCAAACAGAGGCTGGACAATGACCTGTTGGGAGGTGCTTTCATCTGTATTCCTGCCCTGAGCAGAAGTTGAAATTCATGACAAGGGATATGGTTCCAGTTCTATGGATTCATTTATTAAGGTTCTTTAATGTTCCTTCCATTCCTCTTATTGCAATTGGAGACATCATAATTTTGGAAATATTTAGAATCAAAATTCTTGAACTTTGACAACATGTTCTGGAACCTTCTGGATCTTTCTCAGTGCTCTTCTCAGATACAGTCTGAAATCAAATTTCCCCACCCCTCAAGTTTTCTCTGTGTTATGTTGTGCTGTCTTCTAGCATTGGAACATTGATTCTTCTGACTTTTCTCTTCTCAATTTTCATTCTTTCATCAGGAAAGAGAAAATAATGTTAGATACAGATATGATGAATATACCGATTTCAATACAGTAGTACCGGTAGCTAATACTGTTCAGAGAGAGTATTAATCCAAAGAAAACGGTGATAGGTCTGCAACAGCAAGGAAGCCTGATAAATAGCTCATTGATTCTCTGATAAACCATCTGTTATTCACAGACTAGGTACAATAACACAAACCTGTCTGCAAAATCTCACCACCATCAACTTCGCTTTTCGTGTCGCTTCATGCATATGTGATTTACTGTGTTATTAATCATACACATGAAACGACAGAAAAGGCGAAGTTGATGGTAATGAGAGATGAGAGAGAAAAAGTGATGGGATTCTCCTATCATAGAAACGCATCTTGCAATCCTGTTCAAACGTTTTCAGAAAGGTTCCTGGGATATTTAATGCTCTGATCATTATCCCATATCATAGGTCTGCAACCTCTTCTAAATAGTGATTCTTTAATAAATGGGCAGTGTTGCACTGTTCAATTGTAAGACCAAGAAGAAATTAGGCACCTACAAAAACCAGAGCCGTCATCAGTCCCCCCACCCCTTTGTAAAAAGATAAGCTTCATAAAGATTTCCTTTTTCATTCAAGTAACTCATAGACAACACCATTTATCTAGCCAAAATGAATAAAGGGCTTAGAAAGAACGAAACACAGTTCATAATTTTAAAAAGTATGCTTTCAATCACCCACGTGAACTCACAGATGGAGAAACATCTCTTCCCAACTATGATTGAGTAATTATTTTTAAATTTTCTTCTGTACACAGAGATTAGCATTGCTTTTATAGAAACCTATATTCTTTTTTAAGTGTCGAAGATTTGTCAATTCTGGGGTGGAAACTTTAGGGGGGAAGCTAAACCCTGAAAAATTACAACGGTAGAAAATCTAGACATAAATTAATTGAATAATGATGCTGTAAAGTTGGAACATGTTGGCATCTGAATAAGTATCACCATCCTGAACACTAGCTAGTTTTTCTCTTAATGCCGAAGGCTTTGAATTCTGCTTGTAACCAAGGTAAGGTTAGCAGTACAGTACAGGTAGTCCTCGATTTACAACGGTCCATTTAGTGACCATTCAAAGTTACAACAGTTCTGAAAAAAGTGACTTAGGACCGTTTTTCACACCTATGACCGTTGCAGCATCCCCATGGTCAGGTGATCAAAATTCAGACGCCTGGCAACTGACTCATATTTATAACGGTTGCAGTTTCCTGGCATCATGTGATCATTTTTTATGACCTTCTGACAAGAAAAGTCAATGGGGAAGCTAGATTTGCTTAATAACCATGTTACTAATTTAACAACTGCAGTTATTCATTTAACAACTGTGGCAAGAAAGGTAGTAAAATGGGACAAAATTCAGTGAACAATCTTGCTTAACCATAGAAATTTTGGGCTCATTTGTGGTCGTAAGTCGAGGACTATCTGTATTAATTTGTTCTAGTTCCGTAGTCAGGATGAAGGGTGAATGCTGCAGAATTTTGTGGGAAGCCCAGACATGCCTGAGCAGAGAATTACAAAATACAATTTGGGCATCAGAGATTATTCCATCAGTAGAAAAAGTATATATGAAGGTGCTTTTCCAGGAAGTTTCAGAGATCCACCCCATCTCTCATCAAAGTAATGTTCCAGAAATCCTAACTTCCTCCTAAGCAATATTGCATAGACATGAGTCATCTAAGGATCTAGTTATGCTACTCCTGTAAGCAGGCTAGCTATCATTGAAGTAAGAACCCATAGACAACCATCCATATCCTAATTCTGCGTTTGTGAAATTTGCTGGGGATCTCTGCCTCACTCTCCAATTTTTTTCCAGAGAATATCACTGCTTATATGTTCTCATCCTTCACTGCAATCACTTGAAAGCTGCCATCAGTTGGACATTTCTGTACCAAAATCCTTTAGTATTCTCAGTAAGCCAAGGATAACATAGAATTGTCTAAGAGAAACTACTAGCATGGCTATCTATTGCTTTCGTTGTGTCATAAGAAGGTGCAAGAAAGCAGCTGGAAAAAGAGTAAAAGAAATATATTCTCTCTAGTTTAAGCATCCACTGAATAATGTTGCCTTCTAAATTATTCTCTTTTGCCCTTTTCTGTTTGATTGTAGGACCCAGTAATGGTTTTCTGCAATCAGTCTGACATGTATAAGAGTAGGATATGAAGCAATATTATTCTTATTCTGTGAAGCAATGTTCTCCTTTCTTCCCTTTTCATGTTAGGCACAATATCTGATAAAACCTTCAAAGGAAAATTGGGAGTTGCTTTGAGCCAAGTCTACAATTGGATTATCTAGTATCAGTCTCCTGGCAAAAATTCACTAGGGTTTCAGATGGACAAGGTCATCTTGAGAGACTTGGGATTCTCTCTATACAAATAAATGTCTTTTCATTGAACAATAGTCCTACTCCATAGGATTATTTTTTGAAAGTCAGTTTTTATCATAAGAAAAAATGCTACTCAAATACAGCCTGGACTTAATGTTGGCTTACGAATCTTCAGAAATCAGTAGAAGGGCCAAACCTATATGATCCTCTTCTGAAAACCACTTCATGCAGTGATATCTACATTTTGAACAGGGTTATAATAACAAGAAATCCAGGGAGGGTGTCCCCTTTATCTTTGGCTTAATTTTGATTTTATTAAGCAGAACCTCTGGACAAAACCATTTTCACCATTATTAACTTCTTTGTTTTCATTCTTCTGTATTGCAGAACAATGAAAGGACATACCAAATGACCATTTCTACTATTGCAGAATTTATCTGCATGACAAGAATGGCCCATTTAATTCAACAAATATTTGCCTTGGGTTCAGTACTAGCTTGAGCGATTTGCACAGAGTGGCTATGCAAGTTATTCTCGCTGCTATCTGCTTAGTGGGTTGTCAGTGCTTACTGCGATTAGGAAGGAATTTAGTGCAATGGGGAAATTTGGCGAATGTGAAAACCCTTGACTAAGATAACATAGCAAATGGCACTATATATCATTTAGCTATCATATTTATTGTACAGCCCAAGGCAGAAGCTGGAGTGGTGTTGGGTGATTCCTCTTATGCCAAGATGTTGTAGAAACCATAATACAACTGTAAATAACACAAGCACAAGTGCCAGCCTTATTCTAAATTGGCAAGCGCCTGAATTCTCAAATTCATGTTGTTATACAAGAGGTCTCTCCTGCTTTGAAATCCCTTTAAAAAAAAAAAAGAGTCATCTGATTTAAATTTAATTGCTGTGCGCTCATATTGTTCAAAAGTCAAACTCTAAGAGTCTGCTGGTTGCTATGGAACTAAACATGGTGCTTTTCTGGGAGAAAACCCTACATACATGGTTGAGAATATGCACCAGATTCTCAACCAACCAGCACATGTACTCCAATCATCCTATCAATAAAGAAAAAACTGGGTTATTTCCAAGTCCCCTCATCCTTCCTGGTTCATTCTACCCTGGCTGTTTGAGACCACCGTCATACCCACCTCCCTTTTTTTTTTTTGTACATGGACTCTTTCTTTAACTGGCAATTCTTCACATGTGTAGAATTCTCCAAGCACCATGACCATTGCTGAGAATTGTGGGGGTTGACCCAGTCATCTGCAGAACAAAATCCTCTCACAAGCAGCTTTTCCTAATGGGCAAAATAAAGTGTTGACTTGCAAAACATGAAAATGTTTAACTGGTTACCAAGGTAATGAGTCAGGCAAAATAATAATCATAAATGGAAGAGGAGTAGCATATGAATTTATTGAGTTAATCACATCGCTTAGTAATGACTGTCAAGAAAGTAATCATCTTCTACCTAATACCTGAATTTGTTTCTGGGGGGATTTTTAATAGAACAGAATAGAATTCTTTATTGGCCAAGTGTGATTGGTGCATAAGCTCTCACTGTACATACAAGCAACAAGTGATAAATCATGATCATAATCATAAAATACATTCATCATAAATCATAAGATACAACACTCAGTGATAGTCATAGGTTACTAAATAAGCAATCAACATAAATCATACTAGGATACTAAATAAATCATAAGATAGCAATAGCAATAGCACTTAGACCTGTACTACTTCACAGTGCTTTCCAGCCCTCTCTAAGCAATTTACAGAGTCAGCCTATTGCCCCCAACAATCTGGGTCCTCATTTTACCCACTCAGAAGGATGGAAGGCTGAGTCAACCTTGAGTCTGGTGAGATTCAAACTGCCAAATTGCAGGCAGCTAGCAGTCAGCAGAAGTAGCCTGCAGTACTGCATTCTAACCACTATGCCGCCGTGGCTCATACAAGATACAAGCAACAAAGTTATAGTCAAAAGTGGATAAGGAAATAAGTAATAGGAAAGATGAGAAGGATAATAGTAATACAGCCTACTAGGTAGTTTGACAGTGTTGTGGGAATTAGTTGTTTAGTAGAGTGATGGCATGGGGGAAAGAATTGTCCTTGTGTTTAGTTTCGGTGTGCAATGTCCTATAGCATCATCTTGAAGGAAGAAGTTGAAACAGTTTATGTCCAGGATATGAGGGACATGAAGATATTTTCACAGCCCTCTTTCTGACTCGTGCAGTATACAGGTCCTCAATGGAAGGCAGGCTGATAGCAATTGTTTGGGTTTTTTTTCCTGCAGTTCCAACTATTCATTGAAATCTGTATCTTTCTTGTTTGGTTGCAGTGCCAAATCAAACAGTTCATAGAGGTGCAAATGACAGACTCAATAATTGGCATTCAAGAAGTTGCATTTAAGAAAATAGGGAGGGCTAAAGTAGGATCAAGAAGGGGGTGGGGACAGAAAATATATGTTTTTCATTTCCATTGGTAGTTAATTTGATTCCTCCCTTATGTAGCTGACACTTTTCTGCCTTCTAGCACATAGTGATATTTCTTGTTTGCAAATTGACATTCTGTTTTAATTACACTCATGCTATACAGATACAGCAGGTCTCCAATGTTAAAGTATATTACTATTTAGTAAGAGCCTCCAAAGGGGCTTTAGAGAGCACTGTATAGCTCTGAGGCTACAGGCTATAGACATTTATTCAATACTGAACCTCCTACATCTGATGTAGTAGCTATATCATAGAAGCGTTAATTTGAAGATTGCCTCAGAAATCATCTAGTCTTCTCACTACTCAGGGCAGAACCTGCTAAAGCAGGTTCTGGGCATTTTACAGCCCCTATGTCATATCCAGTCATTTGACTATCCCTGTCATGCAACTTCATTACAAATGGGAAAAGTTACACATGGTGTCCCTGTACATCCTCTTTATATCTTTTTGGATTTTTTCTGGTTTTTCGATCGAATACATCAGGGATGGGTTTCAAAACTCATCGCTAATGGTTCGCTCATGGGTGCTCGCACACTTGCGCATTGCTTCTGCGCATGCGCAGAAGCGTCTGGGCAGATGGGTAGAGCCACCACTACCGGTTCACTCAATCCAGGGAAAACCGGTAGGAGCCCACCACTGGAATACATGTAGAAAGGAAAAGCATTTGTAAGACACACAGTGACAATGAGATTTAAGAAAAGATCAATGTTAGCCGATGTAGCGCTGATAATGGGAGTGGGATTAAGCATAAACCCTTAATTAAGTGAACCTTCCATAATTAACTACCTGACCCACTGACACATTTTTGTGTAGTTACTCTGGCAGAGGCATTTGTATGCAAATAATCAGCACTGACTTTTAGAGAATAACAAGGAAAAGTGAGCTTCTACCAGAAAGACCGCAGTTCAGCGCTTCCATGTTTAACTCCCCAGGAATGGACCAGGGGTGAGTTGTACTTACCTTTACTACCAGTTCACAACGGGGCTGCGCGCATCTCTTCTGCAAGAGGAAATGACCCCGTCATCACTTTGATGATGTTGGGGTCAGTGGGTGGAGCCTCCCGCTGGTTTTATTACCAGTTCTATAGAACCAGTGCCAACCGGGGGCAACTTGCCACTGGAATGTACCAAGCTGAGGAAGGGGTAATGATGTCACACCTGGTCTATCATGACACAACTGATAAAATTACAATGTTTGCATCGTTAGTGTGATGTCATATCATGTGTGACCTCATTGTGGCTTTTACAACTTGCCTATGTTCAGTCTCTTTGCTTTACATTTACTTTCCCAAATGGCTCTTTCCAGCAAGGGCCCATCATTAACATTATTTTGTATTTGGTTTCATGGCGGGGGAGGGGTTGGTTTTAAGTATGCATCCCATGGGAACTCAGAAAATATCATTGGGTGTTGGATTTGTCATCCGTGCCTTTTTATGTTTCCTTTTTAAAAAAATTCTGCTTCATTCATATAAAATCCTAGTAAGACCACACCTGGAATACTGCAACCAATTCTGGTCACCATACCACAAAAAAGATGTTGAGACTTTGGAAAAAGTCCAAAGAGGAGCAACTAAGATGATCAAAGGCCTGGAGACTAAACCATATGAAGAATGGCTGCAGGTTTTGGGTCTGGCTAGTCTAAAGAAAAAAAGAATTAGGGGTGACATGATAGCAGTATTCCAGTATTTGAGGGGCTGCCACTAAAAAGAGGGGGTCAAATTATTCTCCAAAGCACCAGAGGGGCAGGACAAGAAATAATGGTTGGAAATTGATCAAAGAGAGAAGCAACCAGGAATTAAGGAGAACGTTCCTAACAGTAAGGACAATTAACCAGTGGAAGAGCTTGCCTTCAGAAATCGTGGGCGCTCCATCACTGGAGGTTTTTAAGAAGAGACTAGACAGTCACTTGTCTGAAATGGTATAGGTTCAGGGGTGGGTTCTACCTACCTTTACTACCGGTTTGCAGCAGAGCCGCGCATGCACAGAAGCGTTTCGATGACATCGGGGTCAGTGGATGGAGCCTCCCACCAGTTTTACTACCAGTTCTATAGAACCGGTGCGAACTGGGTGCAACCCATCACTGTATAGGTTCTCCTGCTTGAGCAGGGGGCTGGACTAGAAGATCTCCAAGGTCCCTTCCAGCTCTATTCTATTCATTCCTCACAAACTGCCCTAATGCAATAGCCTGATACTGTTGCATGTAATTCCCCAGAGGCAAAGGAGCTCCACATCCTTTGAGAGCTACATTTATTTAAATGTCAACAACAGGACATACTTATGTTCTAAATCAGCTGATTGCAAACATATTCATGCCAATGCATTTATGAATTAACACATTGTGCGTAAAAGTGTGAATATATGTCCTATCAGCAAGAAACTGGATATGAAGGAATCCTTCAGAGCCATCACCTCATCAAACCATGATGTTGTGAAGGATATCGGTCATTTAATATTAAATTGCTGAGATGTGGGACCTGAGAAGGATGTACCATATTGAATCATCTTTGCCTCCCTCCCCTACTTCTCTGGATACATTTTAATCATTATAAGTGATTTATACATGAGGGCTTTATGGACAGGAAATCAACCTAAATATTCAGGGAAAGGAAATTAAATAAATAAAGGCCCAGAGTAAAACCTAATCCTGAGGAGTTAGTGGGTTATCTCATTTTGATTACACAAGAACTTCTCTCTGTTAACACTAATAAGCTGTTATTAGTGGAAAGTTTTTGTTATGTTGTTTTTCTATGGTTTTTTTTCTTCTTTGTTGTACTTTTGTACTGTATTTTAACTGTTGAAACTTCAACAAATACTATTTTTTTTAAAAAAAGAACTTCTCTAAGAACCACTTAAACAAACTGAAAATATAATTGATAGCATTAAAAATAATGTAATTGATAGCAGTTAAATTTTTGATAACAACAATGGATTATTGCCCTTTCCCTAAATACTGGGACAATGGGGCAATTCCCCAGGAGAGGAGAGGACTTGATAATCTGAGAGATACATAGGAGAAGGCCCTCTCCTATGTACCAAACATCTGAGTTTCTGGCAATGGAGGGCCCTTCATAAGAGTCTCTTCTGCTACTTCAACAGAGGAAGACAGTCCTCTAGATCAGGGGTCTCCAATCTTGGCAACTTTAAGACTTGTGGAGTTCAACTCCCAGAATTCCTCAGCCAGCTTTGCTCTGGGAGTTGAAGTCCACAAGTCTTAAAGTTGCCAAGGTTGGAGACCCCCACTCTAGATAGTCAAGCCTTACACCAGCAGTTAGGGCTTTAAAAGTCCATACCAAGAATGTGAATCAGTGCATTTCCAAACTATGGAGCTGATATTTGTGGGAGAGTTCAATCCCACCCCAGTCTTCAAATCCAGCATTTTTCCATCCCAATATTGTAGCACTATGATTTGTCTGGATTTCAGGTCATTTTTCCCTTATTCAGCTCATTGTCAAGATTAGGCAACCCTAAACTATTATGATTTAGGGTATTGGCCAGGGGTAGGTTCTACTTACCTTTACTACCAGTTCGCTACGGGGTTGCATGCGCAGATCGCTGATGATGAGATCCAGGGCTGTGGGCGGGGCCTCCTGCCGGTTTTAGTACCAGTTCTTGCGAACCGGTCCAAACCGGGGGCAACCCACCACTGGTATTGGCCCACAGAATTACCCTGTGGTAAGATGGGAAGCCAATAAATTTTACAAACAAATAAATAAAATTCACACAATATACTAAACTTGTGATTGGATTCCCATTAACATTAAGACCAGCTGCCTGCAATTACTGCAGGTTCGAATCTCGCCAGGTTCAAAGTTGACTCAGCCTTCCATCCTTTCTAAGATAGGTAAATTGAGGACCCAGTTGTGGGGGCAATAAGCTGACTTTGTATAAATATACAAAAGAATGAAGGCTATTGCTTAAAGCATTGTAAGCCGCCCTGAGTCTCCGGAGAAGGGCGGCATATAAATCAAATTAAAAATAAAAATAAAATAAAAAAACATACTGAACCTTAAAAATCTAATCCATTTTAGCCTAGTCTAGTATTTTGTACAAATGCATCCAAGTTTGTAAACCATGCACCACTTTAAACATCATGTGTTCAGCAATCTATAGTGATCTTCAAACATTACAGTAAGACAAAATTCACATTTATAAATCACAAATGGCCGGGGTCACATGTTGTACTGTCAGAGTAGGTGATTCTGTGAGTTACTGTTTTGTGTGGACTAAACCTAATGTTACAGAATTTGCATTAACATAATCCTGCCAGCCTTGTTCTACAAACATGTGCAATATTTCCTCTAGGCAAATATATTCAGCATGGCATTCTAAAGGCATACTGAATTTAAACACTGTTGACCTCTTCCAGAAGAGATGGTTAGTGTGAAGTAAGTCTGTTTAACACAGAAGTCATCAGAGCTGTGGTGGCGCAGTGGTTAGAATGCAGTATTGCAGGCTAATACTGCTGCCAGCAGTTTAATTCTCATTGGCTCAAGCTTGACTCAGCCTTCCATCCTTCCAAGGTCGGTAAAAATGAGGACCAAGATTGTTGAGGGTAAGATGCTGACTCTGTAAATCATTTAGAGAGGGCTGTAAAGCACTATGAAGTGGTATATAAGTCTAAGTGTTATTGCTAAAACTATCAGTCTTGGAATACTTGTCCTACCTCTCAAACATGAAAATAATGATCAAGTCTCTCTGAAAGGAATGCATAGAACGTCTATTAGTAGAATGGATAAGTGTACCATTTTCAATGCATACTGAAGGTGATAAAAATATTAAAAATAGCTGGGACACCATGTGGAGATACATATGCAGGAAGTAGATTTTATTTTCAGCTGTTCCCTGGGGACGAGTCTGAAGTTTTCCTTAAGGCTTAAGGGGGAAAAAAAGCAGTGTTAAAGATACTATGACTGACTTGAATTCTCGGAATATAATGATAGGAAAAAAATGGAACGTTTTTGACAGTATTGTTCTGTGTGACAAGACTGAAGTTGACTCAACTGTTAAAAAGCAAAGAAACAATTCAAATTATAATGAAGTTGCATAAAGCGACACAATTCTTCTGCATTAGAGAATGGAGGCGTTTTGGGAATTTAATCACACAAAGTGTGTAAATAGCAAACTCTGCTGTCTTTGTGAAAGTATAGTCCATGTAGAAGGTCCCAGAAATGGCCTGAGAAGAAACAGCACTCATGGACAGATTAGATGATAAAGAAATCCTCTAGCCTAGCATAAAGCATCTTCCAGCCTTCTCTGTATTTTGATATATTGAAGCAATCTTTGAGATTATTTTTCTCCACAGTGTGCCATACAGTCACATCACAGCTGTCCTCTCTAATTTCTTCTTTACGGGACTCTGCTAAATGAGTTCCCAAAACACTCAAGGCAGAGGCTTCAGACAGCACAGTGGAGCAAAGTTGGCTTTTAAAAGAGGGTTGAAAGCATTCAACCATACATATTTCAGACCTCATGCAATTATTTCAGGACGCCTGAAATGATCTCTAATGGTGAGATTCAATCTGATTTTGTTTTTTTAGAAAAGTTTTTATCAGAACCTTGTTTCTTGTCTTAGCAGAGAGTGAAGGAATCCTTATATATATAAAATTTATATTTAAAAAAGCCAATGCTTAATGCATTGTAAGCCGCCCTGAGTCTCCGGAGAAGGGCGGCATATAAATTAAATTAAAAAAAAAAAAGAGCATATTTTGTATTTTAACTTTTGCAGCAAAGTACTTGACAATATGGCAGGATGGGGAAAATGGTTCGTGTGAAGGATATGAAGATGTAAAAGAAGGATAAGTGACATCATATTGATCACAGAATCATCATGCAATGATGCAACCATCATACAATGATACAAATTTGCATGATTAATGTCATGCTGTCACCTTTGCTTCTATTGGTTACCCATGACCAATATTATGACATCACCTACTTTCCATAAATAGTAATGTTCCTGATAGCACATTGCACAGGATGCCGCCATCTATTCTCTTCTATGATATCAAATAAGTGTTTACCTGATCCTATTTAATAGAATCACAGCTTATTGTATATGATTCTGCTTTCAGGGAATTCAATAGGCATAATCTTTAAGAAATGAACTGTTTGTGTAATCTCTTGTAACCAGGATCAGAACTTTTCCATTTCAATTGACAATCTGTATCAGTGGATGGAATTGGTGTAAATCATAAAATGGATACATGAAGATATGAAGATAGTTCTCTCTTTACATGACTACATATTCTACTGGGGTTCTCTGTCTGACATACTGACTTTCTAGATCAGGGATCCTCAAGCAGGAATGGGGAGAGATACAAGTAGCAATCAGACTATCTATTCAGTTAATTCTCTCAGGCATATGTCCCGTTATTTTTCTTGTTTAATTCAATGACACCCCCCCCCCACTGCCTCTATCTATAATCTAATAATATGAGCCAAGACTCTTACACTATATCTAATGTCAACAAAATAGGAACTTATGTCTGGTTCATTACACATAATTATAGTGCATGCTTCTTCCAACAATAAAATCAAGCTGTGAGCAACTTTTTTCATATAATTTGTCTCCCCCCACTTTTTATTTTTTATCCTATATTTTATATTATGAGAAATTCAAATATATTGTATCATTCAGTTAAGACTCAGTTGAGCTCAGAAATATTTTATTGGCTTTTTCCAAGGCCTCAAACTAATAGCAAATTCACCATGAAAATAGTTGAATGGAATTTGGCCCCAGAGGTTTTGCAATTCTTTTGGAAATTTTAAAATATAATTCAAATATTCAACCCATTTTCTTTAATTTTATTAAAATATTTATTAAATTTCAGTTCATATTTCATATACAATGAGACAGCTTTCATATTTCATTGTGAAATCATTTTTGACATTAGGAAGTTAATGCCTAATAAGTGCATAAGTTTTTATTTCAGAAACATGGTGTAATTATTATTTTAATATTCAAGAGTCTTTCAACAGTTGCGTGCAAATGATGTTTGAATCTGATAGTATTAGATTGTTAACATGAAACAGAATATTACATCATAGTATTTTGGATGTCATATATTTTGGTTATGCATCAGGCAGGTGACAACTTGTAACATGCACAGATCAACATAATCTTGGTTTACTATCATTTAACAGTGTAATCATGTTTCTTGTTAGAATTTTGGTTCTAGTCAGTCAAGTTGAACTGACTCTACGTAAGTAACTTAAGTAAGGCTTAATGTCTATGGAGATTTGCAATCATCCAGGTCATAGTTATCCCAAGATGCTTTTTCAAGAGGCGCCTTTGGACAAACGGGACAACCATGGGTTAAGTAAAGCTTAAGGTTGAAATTTTTGGCAAATTTTAAATGTGTAAGAAATTGCATTCAGCTGTAATTCCAAATCAGAACATTGCTTGGTATAATCCCATGATGGCGAACCTATGGCACGCATGCCAGAGGTGGCACACAGAGCCCTCTCTGTGGGCATGCACACCGTCACCAGCTGTCACATCACATGCAGGAACCTGGAAGAGAGCAGCTGCCCGTTGCACATGTGCACCAGACCAGCTGTCCGTTGTGCATGCACGTGATGGAACCCAGAAGATCAGCTGGCCGCCACATGCATGTGCACCAGCTAGCTGCTCTCTTCTGGGTTCCAGTGTTCTGGGGCATGTGTGCGCATTCGCACACCCCAGTTTTGGCACTCAGTGCCGAAAAAGTTAACCATCACTGGTATAATCTGTTTGAAAAAAAAATGCCAGTCATTGCTAAAAAGCTTCCAAACATGGTCTATGGAGATTGTCAGTCATCCAGGTCATGGTTGTCCCAATGGTGCTTTTTTTCAAGAGGCAACTGGACTACCTGAGGACACAGACAAACCTCCAAGTGGCCTCAATGACTCTCTAAAAGAATGCCATTGAGCAGCTGTCTTCAAGGAATATAAATCCTTCTATTCCTCACCATCCAGTAAGAGCTGAAGAAGCTTCTTGGATGAGAAGCAAAACTCTTCAAAGAAAAACCAGAAAGTCCAGTTGCCTCTTAAAAAAAGCATCTTTGGGACTTCCAAACATGGGAAATACGATGTGAAAATCTATTGTCAATAATGGGATATGGGGGGGATCCTGTGTGTAAAAATATGCTAATAAGGATCTGCATGCTTCAAACATTATTTGGAACAGGTGCTCCAGAACACATGGGAATGGAAGCAGGACCATGTCACCTTTTTAAAACCATGTATTTCAGCCTTCCTTGGGAGCTTGAAAATGGATCCTGGTGTTTTAAAGAGTCATCTCCTTAAAGCAGATGTGTTTGTTTTCAGGGTCCCTTGCAAGGAAGCCTGAAAAAGTCAAGTCCTCAAAGAAGTGATGTCCTTTCCTTCCCATGCATTCTAAAACACTCCGTTCAAATCATTTTCAAAACATGCATCATCCAGTGTAATATGGCAGATCTCTTTACCACCACCCCAGCAATGAAAATCTACAGGCTTTTTAATATGTTTAAATGAAGACCTCTTATGTAAGAACAATCTCTATTGATATTGCATTCCCCAGCCTTCCCCAACTTGACAATCTGTACTTACATGTTGTGACTGCAATTTCCAGGATTTCTATCAATATTGCCAATGTCTTGGAATGGTGGATGTTACAATCTCAGCATATCTGGAGGATGCCAAGTTCGAAAAAATCTAGTGTAGTCTGAGTCTTAGTATGCAAGGAAGTCGTTGTGGATTGTGTTATTGCTGAATTTCCCAGATTGCTCCATGCTATCTAAGGTTGAAAAGTAGGCAGTTGAACAAACTTTCTCTGTGTGTAAAGTGTGTTTGTGTTGTTTGATACTTGGAACAATCAAAAATGTAATTTCTCCAACAAAAGCAAACAAATGAAATGTTCTGTAAATAATTGATGTAGCCCTTCCCTTTTCTTAGGAAAGTGGTGAGTTTACCAGCTAAATCTAAAGTAGGTCAGTCTTTTCTATCAGCTTTTGTTTGAAAAGAGATCCATATAATTAATTTAGGAGACACCCTCAGCATGGCCTAAACAAGCATTAAAATGTTTGCTTCTTCTCACTGATTGCTGAACTCTCCCTGGCTCAATTTGGAATTGGGTCAGTGGTTATGACTACCACTGGAGAAATTAGAGAAAAGATCAACTATGTTTGAGGGTTCTCTACTGGCTTGCAGTCGCTTCTACACTGCGTGTGCCTAAGCAAAGCAATCAAAAGGATTGAATAATAATGATCTATCAACTTCTGTAAACTTTTGGTAACAGAACTTAAACTCAAGTGCACTGGCCAGTGAGTGATGAAATATTCACCAAAGCAGTTGCTTGTTCCAGAGGTCAATACTTCTACCACCTGGACTTGCGGAAAAGACAATCTCGTCTGGATCCAAGATCACATATACCTGTATTAACTTGATCAATATTATTACGTGATGACGCTTTTCATTTTTCCAGGAGTTTGATGCTCTTGAGGCTACATGTACGCCTGTTTTCAGTGAACAAAAATGAGGACAAATGGTTAAATATAAATTACGCTTAGGCTTCTCAAAAAGTGGGAAGAATCAATTTAAGTCACCAACCAGACTTTTGAAGTTGCTGTTTGCAGCACATATTGCAGAGTTGGCATAAATAGATTCAAAGTAAAATCAATTTACATTTTGAACAACATGAATAATCTCATAACAAAGGATTTCTCCACAAAATAGACATAATGAACAAAATAGTACATTTTATTCTGAATCCATTCATTGTGACTCTAGTAGCATACTGAAATCATAAAGGTAACTCTTTATTTACCTTCCACAAGGAGTTTTTATTCATAGTTTCTCTCAGTAGAGTTCCTCCATTTTGCATGTTCACTCAAGAATCTTTTAGGTTTTGTCTGAATGCTACCATCACAAAAGCAAGATTTAAGCAAAAGTACTGTATGGGAGAATGTTCTATTGTCCTTTCCAAATAAGCAAATCTTTTCATTGGAATGGAATATGCATGGAGTGTAAAGAAGTGTGAAATACAATGTACTATTGATACAACCCATGTTTCTTAAGCAGCTTTTGATACCATTGTTCCTAATGGCATTTACCTCCAAGCAAATTTAGGATTGCAGCCTAGTCAGATATTATTTACATACTATTAATTTTCATTACGGCATGAAAATTTATACTTGCTGAACAAGTCCTTTTAATCTAGTCTTCACTATCACAGGTGTGTTCTTCAAGAAAAGTTTCTGCCTCAAAGACTTCTTAGAGCAGGGGTGTCAAACTTGCGACAACACGTTGTTGTCGCCTGATATATCTTAACTTTTCCCCCCTTTGCTAAAATGGGGGTGGGCGTGGCCAGCATGTGACATCCAGCCCACGGGCCACAAGTTTGACAAATAAGATACAAGGATCGTAGGTTTTATATCCTGAGTTCACATGAATTACCAGATCAAAAAGCTTCACTTCTTCCTGTTTAGCATGCATTTAAAAGATCTAAATCAGAACCCAAGCTTCTTCTACGCAGTATATACAAGTGACCAGTTAATGACTAATCCAGTTATCAATATTTAGGAGATGTTCAAATATGAAACAGTTGAAGAATATGTCAGGGTTCCAAGTAACACTCCCAACGAAAGAAAACTCCGAGGCTTGAGTTTCCTCAAAGTTCCATTTTATTAGAGATGTCATATTGGCACATCTGGGAAAACCTGAATCTGAAAGCTTCCAGGTTTTCCCCACCCAAAGGAAAGTCCAAGTCCCTGCCCAACACCCACATGTCCATCAGATGGTCCAATCAATGCACCGTCCCAACTGGAGATGCCTCCCAGTTCAAGACGTCCAGGTGCAGTGCAAGATGTCCTTGACTCTCTGAGAAAGGAATGTTATTATGACTATATATCACCCCTGCTCCATACAATTCCCTCTCCCAATTTCCCACAGTGGTAAATGTGGCAGGCCTGACAGAATAAGTATTATGATGAAGTGGGGGGAAAAGGAGAAGTAGTACATGAAGAAAATTACCCCCCCCCCAAAAAAAGAAGAAGGTTAAATTACAATAAAGACTACCAAATAAAGCAGGGAAAAGAGTTGCATTATGCTATATAATGAATATGATGCCTGAAAAATGGCACTCAAAAGCCAATCAATGTAATTAATACTTACCTATAGGTACTTTGCATATTGAAGAGAAAAGATTTCCTAAATTACAGTGATTCACGGGTAGGAACATCAGGGATAAGGTCAAGGAAAGGTAGAGAGCTTGTAGCATATTATATTTAATAAGTAACACTTAGATAAGGTCAGCCAGGGGCACATTAATAGTTTAAAACTGAATAGAACTGAAATGGAAAAAGCGGAGGAGGAACTAGGCATAACAGAATAAAAAAATAGTCACTTTAATCTTAATTCTCACAGGAAACTATCACATAGAGATAGTTATATTTTTGTTTCTCTGAATGCACATGTGTTAACAGGAACCATATATCTCCCTTTACTTTTCATCTTCAAGAACCTGTTGCTAACTTTGCTGTCTTTACACACTTCAGATGCTATTACAGGTATCCTCGACTTACCACAGTTCATTTAGTGGCCGTTCAAAGATACAATGAAAAAAGCGACTTATGACAATTTTTCACACTTATGACCATTACAGCATCCCCATGGTCATGTGATTTACATTCGGATACTTCATATTTATGACAGTTGCTGTGTCCTAAGGTCATATGATCACCTTTTGCAATCTTCTGACAAGAAAAGTCAAGAGGGCCTGGTGGCTCAGCAGACTGCTAGCATTGTGATTAACACCAGCTGTCTGCAATTACTGTAAGTTCGAATCTCCCCAGGCTCAAGGTTGACTCAGCCTTCCATCCTTTCTAAGGTAGGTAAATTGAGGACCCAGTTTGTGTGGGCAATAAGTTGACTTTGTATAAATATACAAAAGTATGAAGGCTATTGTTTAACGCATTGTAAGCCGCCTTGAGTCTCTGGAGAAGGGCGGCATATAAATCAATTTTTTTTTAAAAAAAAAAAGTGGGAAGCCAGATTCACTTAACAACCGTGTTACTAATTTAACAACTGCAGTGATTCGCTTAACAAATGTAGTAACGAAAGTTGTAAAATGGGACAAAATTCACTTAACAAATTTCTCACTTAGCAACATAAATTCTGGGCTGAATTGTAAGGCGAGGACTACCTGTATTTTTCATCTAATTGGTTGGCTTAATAACTAAAAACAATCTCGTGTGTGTGTGTGTGTGTGCGCGCGCGCGCAATCCCCTTCCTGGAAAAAGGATAGATCATTTTTCCCAGAGCTGTGATCCAAGCTTTGCCTGATAACTGTTGCAGCAAACCATAATGATGACAAAATGATGACAAAGTCAGGATGACATAATCATAGAAAGGCTACAGACATGTATCAGACTATCTGATTCGAAAGTAACTAGTGGAATTTCATGATGATATCATCATGCTTATGTTGTCGTTTCATCTTGCCCTTCCATGGAACTCCATATCTCTGATCCTTGAAGTGTGCTTCTGAAATTAGCAATAGCAACAGCACTTAGATTTATGTACCACTTCACAGTGGTTTACAGCCCTCTCTAAGCGGTTTACAGAGTCAGCATATGGCCCCCAACAATCTGGGTCCTCATTTTACCCACCTCGGAAGGATGTAAGGCTGAGTCAACCTTGAGCCAGTCAGGATCAAACTGCTGGCAGTCAGCAGTGTTAGCCTACAATGCTGCATTCTAACCACTGGTTCTCTGTAACAGTGCTGCCGAATTACGTGGCAGTGTCCCGATGACAATACTTTTAAAGGATAAGTAGAACTAAGCCTGACTATTAGCTGGATAGGAAATCATCAGGAAATACCAAACTACTATTACTGTAAGTTCTTGGTACTTAGTATCTAGGAAATAAGAACCAGAAGTTATGGTGTTGGGCTAGGGTCAAGAAGACTCAGGTTTGAGTTCACCTTCAGCAATGGAAGTTCATTGGTAACTTTGTGCCAGTCATTCTGATACCACAGAAAAGTGGCAAAATGGGGGGAAAAAATGAATGTCCTTTTTACTTTGCTGCCAGGTTTCTATTCTACACCTAACTTTACTGTTTACTCTGTCCCATCTAATCTTTACTTTTTCTGAGAGACGTCTGCTGTTCAGTCAGAGTTACTCTGTATCGTCCTCCTGCCTCAATTCTGTGCCCAGAAAACAGTCTTGCGGACCTTTGGCAGCCTCCTGGAGCCAGAAGGGAAACCCTTCATTAACTGATTGAAACTGTAGACTACAAGGGAAGGAGCCATATGTGGGCTCTACATTTCTCCTTCGTTGAGGGACAAAGTAGCTCAGCTACCAGCTGCATAGAATTTGAATGATCAGTCTTCTCTTCTGAAACTTTAATGGCCTCATGCTAGAGTACGTATCGAGCCAATCCTTTTTTTTCACACACAACCCACAAGTCCTCAGCAGTTGTTTTTTTTTTCAATCCCCTAACCTTGTCTAGAGACCTTCTGATAAGTTTCCTTAGATTTATAACATGTCAACAGGCCTGGACATCATTCTGGTGTTAGCTAAACTCTCTGTTAAGATCATCAATTTAATTCCTATCATGGCTCTCTCTCTATACTTAAAACCTGTTCATTCAGCAAATTTTCTAAACCAGAACCTGCTGAGCTATTTCCTTTCAATAGAAAGAAGCCCACATTTCTTGGCACATTTTTATTTCAACAACAACAAATCTCCATCTGCCCTCACCACATCAGTGGTGGGTTGCTACTGGATCTCCCCAGTTCTCTTCGCGTGCGAGCGAAGCGAGCATGCGCACGGCGATCGCGCGCAAAGCACATGCGCAATGTGAACCAGTGGTAAAACTGATTAGAACCCACCACTGCACCCCATCATCTACCATTGCATGTGATGAAAGAAGTGATCCATGCCACCACAAATCATAGTCTGTGGGTTATTGTCTTATGAGCATGGTTTATTGTCTTAATTTTTATCTAAGACTGAATTCCTTCACTCCAGTGTTACCATTTCAGGCTACCCACCCATTGCTTCCCAGCCTTCTTCTATTTCAGATACCTTTGGGTCAGATTAGGAAGGAAGCTGGACATCAGCTAGACTTGAGAAATACTAATATAATATACTAATATTCAAATACATTTTAGACTTAAGAAAGTCAACAGATCCCCAGGTGATAGAAGATAAAAATATTTATTGATTTGGAAAGTCAGGGAGAAAGGGCTGGATTTAAAGGAAAGAACATACAAAGAATTTGACTGCTGGCTAATGCAGTAGGCAAGGCTTTGTTTTAGTTGGCTTCATTTTTTTATTTTAATAAAGGATCTACTCTGAGTCATTTTTGTGAGTCTGTCACCAGGTAAACCAGGAATGGGATGGAAAATCTGGACAGCCTAGATTTACAGTAATGCTCAGAAAAAGCATGACAAAACAGAATCACTGTTCCGCTACGGGCATTTCCATAAACCTTCTGTTGTCATTCCCAAAACACTCTTCGAATTTTCAAAATTATATTCATAAGGGACTGCAGTTGTCCTCAGTGCAACTTCTGAAAACTCCAGACAAGTTGACTATAGGAGATTTGGAGAAATGTAAAATAAAAAATCAGCATCCATTCCCACAACACAATATATTTGCTTTCACAGTGGGGAAAAAAATCCCAATATAAGCACCATTCATGGGGTGTAAATCTGGTCCTTTGCTCTGCTGAAGCCTTGGCATGAGGATATTGTGGCATTGTGATTTAGGGACATTGTAGGAGAAAGCCAAGGAACTGAGATGCAGAGATTGGTGGGAACTCTTGCCAGTGGGAAAGTGATCCTCTCCAAGCTCAGCCTTCAAAGAAGTTGCAGAATGGAAGTTTGACAAGAAGCTGTGTTCAGCTGTTTGTGAACCAGAAGTTACCTGAGTCAGCTGCCCAGTGTTATTACTGGAGGAATTCAAGGGTATAGCAGCCATCTTTGAATGATACCAGGGGCATCTTTGGAAGGGCCCTAAAAAATCACAGAAAAAAAAATTCCTAATTTAAAGGAAACTACAGAGTAAGATTTGAGAAGAAATCCTGATTTAAAATTTCTACACATTTCAAATTGGAGATAAAAAACTGTTTAGCTGGCAGTTTGTTTTTCTTAGCATGTTAACATGGGGGAAAAAAACAGACTTAAACCAAAATAGAGACAGTATTAGCATTCCTGGTATGGATTTTGCATCTTGTTATTCTAGTAATCCTTAATGAATTACTAGAAATAAAACAATGTTTACATTAAAACTTCCAAAGCAAAAATAAGCTAGGAAATATGCACCTTAGCTCTACAATCATATAGCAGTGTGAAAGCTTTATTTGCATAGCACAATGAATCTAAGTCTAAAAGCTAATTTTGCTTCAGATCTGCACTTCCAAACGCTTTGGTTGCTGCGGATTTAAGCTCTTTCATGATTTTAGCGCTTTTAATAATACTGAGCTTTGTGTGCACAATTTTACATGATAAGTTATTTAACTTCCAGATGTCGATGCCTCAAAGCTAAAATATCAGGTTCCTCAGCTTCTTTCTTTCTTTCTTTCTTTCTTTTCTGAAGTTATGGCCAGCTCCACCCACATGCCTTTTATTTTATTTCTATCCAAATGTAAATTGCTGCCCAACTCCTTAGCAACCTGGGTGGCTTACAAATAAAAAAAGAAAAAAGAAAAGAAAAGAAAAGAAGGCATTGGTAAGTTTGAGAGAACTCCTAGATTACAAACATGCAAAACTTCAAGAAAGAGTAAGCATGGTTTCTTCTGTCCTTCTCAGCAGAGGAATTCTAAAACGAAGTCAGCCAAAGGAACAGAGAAGGTATCTGACTTTCTTTTCCAGAGACAGGGTGTACACGTAAGATTACTCGACATTCAACAACAGGAGGACATGTCTTTATATTTATCCTCATGTCCTTCATCTACTAGGCGCAGCCTTAAATTAACTTATTGTCTGGCTTTTAATTGTGTATGGTTTTTCTAAAATTTTAGATTATTTCCGCAACCACCCTCATCCAAAAATCTGTGTATTGTATATCATATAAATTGTCTGTTTCTTTCTTTACCTTTGTCCATCAGCAGACTTGTCAGCCTGGATTTAGGTTATTTCATTTACTCCCTGATTCCATCAATCGCCTTCAAGCCAGCCCTTTCCAATCTACATTGTGGTCCTTAGGTCATCTGATTCTTCATACATTTCTGCAGTGAAATTTGAAAAGCGTGTCAACCATCAATTCTATATTATCACTAGCATATAGTCTTGAAAATAAAGATTTTCCAGATAAAGATAAAAGCCGTGGTGGTGCAGTGGTTAGAACGCAGTACTACAAACTACTTCTGCTGACTGCCAGCTGCCTGCAGTTCGGCAGTTTGAATCTCACCAGGCTCAAGGTTGACTCAGCCTTCCATCCTTCTGAGGTTGGGTAAAATAAGGACCCAAATTGTTGGGAGCAATATGCTGACTCTGTAAACTGCTTAGAGAGGGCTGTAAAGCATTGTAAAGCAGTATATAAGTCTAAGTGCTATGGCCATTGTTGGAAAAATACTGCAGTTGAAAGATCATCTTTCTGATGATGGAAAACATAAAGTCATATACATAAAGGCCTAAGTACCTTTTTTTTTTTTTGCAGTTTTTCATTGTAATTTAAGTCATGTATGCCAAGAAAATTATTCAGTTAGTGTGTCCTCCTCCCCCTCCCATTTGTTTTTCTTCTCAATTGTCTGTGGGTTCCTCTGCCTGTTGAGTTACCTGGTAATCTTACATACATTGGCTGATGTCATTGATTATGTAAGCGTAGGGAAAGAGAGACCATTTGTGTATGTCTCTAGGTATACATTCTTGTAAATAACAGCCAAGTATGTGTGTGGACAAGCAAACTCTGAAGTACTCACTGCAGATCACGCAGCCAGCTTTCATGGCTAAGGCAGGAATGGAACTCATGATCTCCTGCTTTCTCACCTGGTACCTTAATCACTAGACCAAATTGGCTCTCAGAGAATATTTAAGGGAAGAACTGTATGAATGTTTTAAAAAACACATTTGATTCATCTTCAGTTTCAATGCCCATCAAACTGTACTCTCTGAATGCCATAGGACAGCTGCTGAGTAAGAATTTCTCAAAATATCCATGTTCAATAATCCCAATAAGATATTGCCAAATGAAACCAAAGTATGTGTATACTACATCCAAACAAAAGATATTTGCTCTTGGGAAATGGAGTGTTCCTGCATTCATCATCGTATGTGGAAATGATGCAACAATGAGAATTAGAATAAATATTTTGTTTCTCCTTATGGGCATCCCTTTTCTCCAAAATGTGTCTCTTTGTTTCCAAATGTCATTTTGCTTGTGTTAGAAGTGTGATTTTTAACCATGCTGATGACTGGCAGTGGAGAGAATAAACCACATTTTAAAACTGGTTCAAATATGTTGGGGCTATATATATATTTTTAAAAGCCTTACCAGCTAGTATGGGCTAAACACAGGTTTTCTTCTTTCAATTTCCCAATTTTAAGAAAGGTTCAGGTTAAACTGAGGTCCTTCTAAATATAAGTTTTTTAAGCTATAAAAAGCACAAAACATTCACATCTGCTGTCTTTGGCATGAATAACAATCTGGTCTCTGAAACATGGGAGTTGAGAAGTTTGGCATGTGTAGTAGAGCTGACTATATATTCAGTCTAGGCTGCTCCTGGGCACAAAATGCCTTTTAAAGGTTTAGCATGTGCCTAGAATATTAATATGGAGATGAAATCTATGGGAGGAGAAAGGTGGCAAACCTATTTGGACCACAGGATAAATTAGCATTGTGATTGTCTGCTGGTTCTGCAATTTATTTGACTCATAAAGAAAAGAGTTGTTTTAACCTGCTGCAAAGTACTGTTGTAAGATATGTGTATACTAAGAAACCATGGTTTGTACTAAGAGGCATTCTGTTGGGGCAGGATGTCAGAGTTCGGCCTGGCACAGCTCTCAACAACTGAGTGTTCTGTCACTATGATAACAACAGCTGCCAAAATTTTCAGCCAGAATTTCACCTTTGGCTATATTGTGTTTCTAGGAGTTGAAGTTTCAACCAATCTGACATGTGCAACTTCTTTTAGAGACTGGGTTTTTTTCTGTGTTAGCCCTTTCCTCTGGTTGTGTCCAGGCAGACACTTCTTACAACCACCAATCAAAAGATACTGTGTTGTTTTCCACTTCGTTTGCCCTTAAGGGGTTTTCTGAATTGTATATTTTCAACTTGCTTCTGCAGGCCATCCCATTGTAAGGCTTATGAGGTGCAGCTGATATTAACCACCCTGCCCATGTCATTATTTTTTGACCAGCTTCTAGTAAAAAGAAGGTAGACCTGACAAGACTGAAGCGCTGTCCCTCTGGTACTTAGTGGCCAGCATTCTCTTTCTGCAAATGCTCATAGAGAACTTCTAGAAAACAAGTTAGCCAGAATGCCCATGGCTTTTTCAGCTGATGCTCAGAATTAAACAGCCTTGGGAAGGTCTTCTTGTATCAGCAGATGCATCTGAGAAGAATGAAATTTCAGTAACCCAACTGAACAAACTTAGCCCTTTTAAAGCTGGGAATAGGCATTAGCAACTACATCTCACACTTCACCCCATGTCTGAAGTCTAGGCAGCAGATTTTAGTTACTGTATTCTTACAGAATTTCTTGGAAACAGCATCCGCAAATGAAGACAAGTGAGTTTCAGGAGGAAAGGACAGCCAAGCTTGTATGCTGATTGCAGGCACTCTCCTTCTCCAGAGAGGTTTACTTTAGAAGTTGTTGTATTGTAGCTAGCAGGTGTTTCCAAAAAAAGAAAGTCTGATTTGTTTTGATCTGTCTTATCTGGCAGACTTTGTTACTGCCAAATCTCCTTTTAGTGCTGCTATAAGAAATTGAATTCTTGATTTGAATTGAAACAATTAGCTTTGGTGCTCTACCCTAAGCATCCTTTGCAATCAAGAAGCCTTCAGTTCAGTAGGATATGCCCTCCCTTCACAAAAATTTCACTTCCATGGAAGGAAGCTCTGTGTGCACTAGAAAGCATCAGAAAGAATACTCAAGTTCTACATAATAAACAGGAAAGCTGGTGGCTTTTATTTGGCCCTTGGTGTGTGCAAAGTAGTATGCAAAGGCTGTGAATCAACAAGAACAGTCATAGCCTTCAACTAAAAGTGCAGAGCTTGCAGCACCAAGATTAAAATTTCCCGTCCTTCCCAGTAATTCCTACCCACTAGAAAATGTTTTAGTATTGTACTGACCTCTATGCCTTTTCTCCCTCCCGTTCCTCTTTACTTTGTTATTATTTAAATTCTTGGAGACGGAGAAATAAAATATTGAACCCAGAAAAATGTTATGGCATAATTCAGTTTAGACATTTTAACTTCCAACGATCACAGTGGCGAGAAAGAGAAACGGGTATTAAACTTTTCTACTGAGTGAAATTAAAGCTTCAGTCCTGTTTGGAAATACGTTACCCTGTTACCATTAGAGGACTTTCTTATAAACTGACTCATTTCTCATTTTCTTTTGTATGAAGGTTCCCCGAGCTAAAGCCTTATACAGCTACAGAGGACAAAATCCTGGAGAACTGAGATTCAACAAAGGAGACATCATTACATTGTACCGTCAGCTGGATGAAAACTGGTACCTAGGAGAAATCAATAGGGTCAGCGGAGTTTTTCCTACAAACGCTGTGCAAATTATCAAACAGTTGCCGCAGCCGCCACCACTGTGTCGAGCACTATATAATTTTAATCTGAAGTCCAAGAATAAAAATGAAAAACCAGATTGCCTGTCTTTTCATAAAGTAAGTCCAGCACCCAGCCAGCAAAACTGAAAAACTAATTTAAGAATGTCCAGTTACACTTAAGACATGTATTTGATGATATGGAAAAAAATTGAAATGAATCAGTATAGGGGACATGCCTACTTCCTCAATCCTTTCTTAGATTTTAAGGTGTACAGCAGAGGTGTCAAACTCAAGGCCCACAGGCCAGATCTGATCCACGGATGCTTAGATCTGGCCCACAAGGCCACTCTGGAAACAGTGAAGGACTGGCCCGCAGTACCTCTGCCAGTGAAAACGGGCTCCCAATCTCCGTTTTCGGCTGGGACAGCCTCCTGCAAGCCTCTGCCAGTGAAAATGGAGCTCGGGAGGCCGTCCCAGCCAAAAATGGAGATTGGGAGCCCATTTTCACTGGCAGAGCACTCGCCCATGACACAAGTGATGTCGAGCTGACCACACCCACCCCAGCCCCCCGAAGTCAAACACAACTCTGGTGTGGCCCTCAATGAAATCGAGTTGACACCCCTGGTGTACAGTAATGGTGAGCTACATTTTTGGTAACTGTGTCTCTAAGTATTTATTTATTTTGAAGCAAAGTCCACTTTTCATTTCAAGTAAACCCAAAGTAGGAGACAATAAAATAAAACAGTTCTGTCAGTTGAGTATTTTCCTCCACAGGGGTGAACCATCAAACAAATCTCTTCAATAGACCTACCACTTTTATGTGTCACAGCTCTATCCATTCCTGCTACCTGGGATCTTTCTTCTTTGATCAGGCATCAGTAGGCAGTAGGAACAGGGTGCTATTTCCATGTTTCTGTAGGGACACAAGATATATGAGGAATATATAGCATATTTTGCTATTGTTTTCTCTCATTAAATGTGCTAAGAAGGGACCCAAGTGAATTTCCTTCCTGAAAGCTCTCAAATCTTAAGATTTCTTCTCCTCGCATAACTATCATCATCATCATCATGTCCCCAATGTGTTATATTCATCTCTTCATTCTTGTAATAGTTTTCTTAAGCTATTCTTTGTTAATTCCCACTCTAGTTTTTTCCTTCTATATTTCTTACAGAGATTGGTAAACAGATTCTACTACATTTGGCAAACCAGTTTGCAGAGACAGGAACTTTTCACACTGATGATTTATTGTGCCACCCAAACTATTGCTGTAGTGAGATGAAACCTGTCTGCAGCTGTGATATATTGCCACAGCAATGGTTGGATGACACTATAAATTGCTGGTGCAGAAATGCTGATTGTCATCCTGCAGCAGCCCACTGGCCAACTCTGTGATGCAAATGAATGACATGACTGCCTCTCTGTATATCAAATGCCATTCACTTCCAATCTAAATAATTAAATATAACCATAACTGTAGCCAACTGCTCCTTGCCAGCAATTTATATTTACCACATTAGATTTAGCTTGATCTTTAGCTTTGTAATATCATAGCCTGGGTAGATTTCATGTTGATAATATACAGTAATGGTATAGGTTTCAGCATAGTGAACATAAGAGCCTTGCAAGCAATGTATCGAATGAAACTTTGAAGGAAAATGGTTTACAGTGTACATCAGAAAACAGATGCTAGTGATTTCTAGCATCTTGTAGTACCATCCAACTATCTCTGTGCTGATAGAACAGTAACGGAGGCAGGCTTTTTATTGCCAAAGTCATGGTTGGGTTATGCTAGAAGATGCTATAAATTGCCAGTGAAAAAAACAGAATACCTAGGCATCATAGAATCCTCAATTCCATCCCCCTAAAGCACACTATATTTATCCTGTGAATATCTCTGTTGTTCCATTGCTCATAATAAGCATGAAATAATATGGCCACCTAAGCATGACTCCCTTATAGCATCAGGGAGCCGACAAAAGATGCACATTGCAAGGTAGAATAACAATGTGCCCAAAAAGAAAGGAGGAGCAAGATTTCTATTTCAGATGGGGAGGTGGGCAAAGTGAATAATGAGACCAGGCTACATTTAAGCATGTTCCTGTATTACTACATTGAGAATACAGTGGAGCTGGCTTGTGAGAGAACTACAGGAACATGGTTCTAAACAGCCAGTTGTGATCATTGCCTGAGACCTGAAAGAGCCAGCTGTGAGTACCAGCTTTCACTGCTGCTCGTTTCCTCAATATGAACACTTTTAAAAAAAGAGTCTTTCTACATCACTGCATGCACAATGAGGAATCACAGAGAGAGGCAATTTATTTTGCTCACTGCAAACATTGTCTGGATTGCATGCCATCTGGTTCAAGGTCTTTTCCTTTTTTAAAAACGTTGCTGGAGACAAAGCTCATCTGCTTTTCTACACCTCTATTAGAATGCTGGGATTTGGGGTTTTCATGTAAAGCTCTTGTCATTTGAACAAAAGAAGGAAATGTATTACCACCTCTTCAGGCTGAGGACAGATTGGTAGGCAAAGAAAAGTGGTTTGCCCTGCCACTGCCAAGGTTTATTAGTAAAAAATGTTGCCATACTATCAATTTTCAGAAGATAACAGTCTTCACATGCACATTTAACAAATCACACATCTATTCCACAAGCATAATATCTGTATTTTAGCATATTCCAGTTACACTATTTCTACCTGCAGCCTTACAATTTTTTTCACCTCTCACAATACAGGTAGTCCTTGACTTACAACAGTTCATTTAGTGACCGTACGAAGTTACAACGCCACTGAAAAAAATGGCACTAAATTATGATTTATGTCCGTTTTTCACATTTACGACTGTTGCAGCCTTCCCATGTTCATGTCATCAAAATTCAGACGCTCAGCAACTGACTCATATTTAGGACAGTTGCACTGTCACCAGGTCTTATGGTCACCTATGCAACCTTCTGACAAGCAAAGTCAATGGGGAAGCCAGATTCATTTAACAACCCATGTTACTAACTTAACAATTGCAGTGATTCGCTTAACAACTGTGGCAAGAAAGGTTGTAAAATGAGGCAAATCTTACTTAACAAATGTCTTGCTTAGCTACACAAATTTTGGGCTCAATTGTGGTCATATGTGGAAGACTACCTGTATGACATCCTTTCCAACATTTTTGTCTGAAATATTAATATGGATTTCATTTATTTCAGTTCTACCCTTTCAACGTATAAATTGATCTCATACAAATCTCTACAATAGTCCTTTCAGTACTATTCAACTCACTTCAGCTTCATCACAAATCATTTTATCACTTTTTCCTTACCTTCTGATAAACATCTTGGTTTAGACTTCCTCACGCATTTCAAAAATATTTGTTTTAATTTTCCTCATAATCATTGTGCATTTTCTCTGTATCTTTGAATCTTAACTATTCCTTTTTTTCTCTGATTAAAATCTCTCTCTGTGTCTGTCTTTGAGTATGTGTGCATGTGATATCTTTCCTTCATTCTCATTTTTTGTTAATCATATTAATCATTTTCTTTTACTTCATATCACCATGCAACCTTTGTCCCGTTTCCCATAGAATAACTCCACATACTTCTACAGCACTCTATCCCACAAACTTTTTACTCACATCCAAGTAGCTTCTGCATCACCATCTTTCCTTGTATTCATTTTCCATTCATTCAGCTGACAGCTAAATCTATCTATAAACCCTTCAAAATCCAAATCAGCTGCATAGCCAACCAGAGACAGCACAAGATCCATCCCAAGTCTCCCACTGATGACTCACACCTAACCCATTACAAGACCCTCACTTGACATCAGGGTGGATAAAAATCAATGATTTTTTTTAAAAAAATCAAAAAAATCAGATTTTTTTTTGTTTAAATCGGATTTTTTTGATTTAAATCAGATTTTGTTGATTTTTATTGAATTTATTTTAATAAAAAACTGGGGGTAAAATCTATCGTAAGATAGTTTTCTATTTAAGATACATAAATAATTTAGTTTATTCAGCATGAAATGGAGTTTAGTTATGTAGCACAAGGCTATATATTCTGCAACACTGGGACTATCTGTGAGTCAACAATGGGTCAAAGGAGTAGCAGAGATGACAGTTGCTCTTTAAAAATTATGATTTAAATCAAGTTGATTTAAATCAAGTCTTTTTACTAGTGATTTAAATCATGATTTAAATCATGATTTAAATCGACTCGATTTAAATCAAATCCACCCTGCTTGACATACCCACACCTGAAGCCCTTATAAACAGAAGAACACTGACAGTGACATCCCCTAAACTCTACTGAAGATGTTACCTAACCAGATAACAAAATGTTTGGAAATCAACCCACAATGAACCTTCACCTCCCCACCCCCAAATCTGTCTTGTTAATGTAAAATATTGAGGCATAAGATGTGCTGAAATGCTCAAATATTCTTTCACTTTATGCATATATGTTAGAATGCTATCAAGCATAAACAACTACCCTGGTTAGTGTCTATGATTATTATCTTTCAGGGTGATGTAATCACTATGATCAGTCGAATGGATGAGAATTGGGCAGAAGGAAAGTTGGGTGACAGAACAGGAATTTTTCCCATCTTGTTTGTGGAGGTAAGAACAATTTATTGAACGTTCTATGAATATACACCCACACTGCACCATGTTCCTGGTCAGTACATTTGATCATGGCTTGCACTTTCAGTCTTGAGAAGAGAAAAAGCTCTCCTTGGAATCCATCAGATGCTTGTTTAAAGCAAGCTAACATACCCATCAATTGTCAGACAACAGAAAATTAAGAGCAATCGGAAGCCTCTCTAGTCAGGAATTGGAAGTAGTGAGTGGGACAAAATAATCTTGCCTTTAAAAGTTTAGGGCATGAATGTCAAACTTGCAGAGTCACATTGCGATCACCTGACATCGCAACATTTTTCCCCTTTGTGAAGCTGGGGTGGGTGTGGCCCAGGGGTGGGTTTCACTTACCTTTCCTACCGGTTCGCATGCGTACGTGCTCTCGCTTCGCTCAGGTGCACCACTTCTGCACATGCACAGATGTGCCTCCCACCACCGCCACCGCTGCACGTGCATTTCCCACCACCGCTACTACCGGTTCGCCTGAACTAGTAACCCACACTGGTGTGGCCTGCATGTGACGTATCCGGCCTGTGGGCCACCAGTTTGACACCCCTGGTTTAGAGTATGGCAAAAGCAATAGCACTTAGACTTATATACTGCTTCATTGTGCTTTTACAGCCCTCTCTAAGTGGTTTTACAGAGTCAGCGTATTGCCCCCAACAGTCTGGGTCCCCATTTTACTCACCTCGGAAGGATGGAAGGCTGAGTCAACCTTGAGCCAGTGAGATTTGAACTGCTGAACTGCAGCTATCAGTCATCTGAAGTAGCCTGCAGTACTGCACTCTAACCACTGCACCACCTCAGCTCTTATTCTGTGTATAGCCAAGGTTACTAAAGGAGCTAAGGCTGGTAATAGTGGACTCAACAGGGAATATGTATGTGTCTGTAAGTGTGTGTTTGTAGACAGACTGAAGCTCACCACTAATAAAATTGAATGGCTGTGGATTTTAGGATTACACAGAACTTTGCTATCTTTAATTCCGAAAGGGCTTCCACTTCTCTATTCAAAGTTAATGCACCATTTGGGAGTTTTCCTGAATTTACAGCTGCTGCTGAAGCATAGGTAATAGTAGCCAGGAAGGCCTTCATACTGATTTATCTTTTCCACAATTGCCTGTTTCTGGACTGGGAAGCCTTCCATACAGTGTCGGGCTATCTTTGAAAGCCATTCAGAAGCTGCAGGTGGTCCACCATAAGCACGTGATGGTACATCCATGTGCACATTTCTGTTGTATGACTACAGTGGTCACCTGTAAGCTTACAGGTACATTTCAAGGTGCTGGGTGTCACCTTCAGGTCATAAGAACTCATTATCAAGAAACCATCTGTCTGTCTCCTACATTTTTGCCCGTCCTGTTCATTTCAACAGAATTGATATGTTTCAGGTCCCATAGATTAAACTCTGCCACCTGATGGACCTTAGAATGTGATCTTTCTCTGTTCTCCTGTTCAATGAAACAGCAACAGACACACCCCAGATTTGTATGTCTCCCCCCCCCCGCCCCTTGGCCTCATTCAAACTAGCCCTCAAACACTCTGAGTTAAATTGTATGGTGGCACTTTCTGAGAATGCTATTCATTAAGAGGGTGTTAGTTTTATTCTTCCTGAGTGTTTCACTATCCTCCTTTTATTATTACTGTTAATTCAGTTTTTTAAACTATTGTATGCCACTCAGCGTCACTAGAGAGTTGAATGGCTTTGCAAATTTGGTAAAACATCAATAAGATTGTTAAATAAGCATTGACTTGGCGCCATTTGTAGACCCAGTCAGTAATGCAATTCCACACACAAGTTAGCATGTTGCCAGAGATATCTATTCAAGCCGTTCCTGGAGTTTCACTTCTGCAACTTAAAATCTTGCTATCAACAAAGTCACATCTCTTTTCTCCCTCCTGTTTCTTTTCCAGCCAAATACAACAGCACAGCAACTTCTTCAGAGGAGCAAAAGTTACCAGTCTTCTCCCCTGAAATGTCCTTCTCCTTTACAAAGGTTCTTACCTAGATCAAAAGGTGTAGAGTCGCCCACTTTCTGCAAAGGATCTGAATCTAGAAGGAAGACTATGAGACAGTTCTCTATTACAACTGCCCTCAACACCCTCAACAGGATGGTCCATTCACCTACAGGAAGGCAGACTTTGGATATCAGCTCTCCTGTGCTCATCAGTTCTAGCAACCCTTGCGTGACTGCAAAGCACCAAGAGAAATTAGAAGCCCCATATAACATACCAGACCAGGTAAATGCATTGGGGTTTTTTTTTCCTTTTCTTTCATGATTTTGTTCTTTCTTTCCCACCCCCCACCCCCCATTATCTCTATTGCATGTTGCTCCCAGGGCAGTAACTATATTGAATTCTACTGTATAGTAGTGCAATACTAATGCAATATCAGGTTTCAATTCAATTGTATAGAATGTGAAGTATGTGTGTTTGTGTTTTATTTTTATAGTTATAATGTACACTGAAGATGGCATTTAATTTCATTGTACGAGATGCAATGACAATAAAGTAAACTTAGTTTAAGAGTAGGCACTCTAAGGATGTGGTTTTGCTTACCAGGCAGCAAATTGAAAAGCAAACTTTATCTGCCATGGAAGGAGGGATTAATTCTGGTTTCTTAAAAAATTATTTCTCATGCTCTGCTGTGCAACAGATGAAAGAAGCTGGGGCCAACTCATCAGATTATCTCAAATGAGGCCCTGGACATAGTTCATTGTTGTAGTTTAATTTAGTCTTCACCAAAGTTTATGCATCAAGTTTATTTTTCATCCGTAAAACTTGTGAGCATTTTTTCCAATTTAAAGTGTGTGACATTGTAAACAAAAAGGCAATGAAATTGATTGAAATGAAGTCACATAGTTTAATAAAGCCAAAAAGCAAAACCAAAGATTTTTTTTTCAATGAATGGAAAATTGAAAATGAAAATGAAATGCCAATACAGATCATCATCTATTGGTGGACTAAACAGTCAGGACAGTACTTTCTAGAGCAGAAGAGGGCCCTCTACATCTAATCTACAACCCTCTGTCCTTTTTTGGTGGTTTGGGCCCTTATGCCCCTAGCAGTAGCACAAAAATTTATCTGCAAACTGATAAATAATGAGTGCATAATTTTATGATTTTCTGCAGGGAAAAAATCCAAGTATTGTAAATGTCAGAAATCTGCAACAAAATGAACAGGTTTATTAGTGTCTGATATGCCCTATAGGACAGTGATTGCAAATATATACTTTGATGTCCTATCACTGCTGTGCGGTCATGGCGATTGGCTGCAAGAGGTTTAATCTTCTCTATTCTAGAGAATAGATACTACTACTAAGAAGGTTTTGGTGTGTGTTATCTTTAGCTCACCTAAGTAAATCTTGTATTGCAAGGAATGGTTTTTATTCATTTGAAAACTTGAAAAGTTATTGTATATGGTGCTATATTTTTCATAACTATATGTGCTATTTTTCAACTTAATCAAGAAATTTTGTACAAGCTATATAAAATCAGATAATTTACAAGGCAATCTCCTGAGTTTATAAAATTAATTTCTTGTGTCCTAATAAAAAGTACTGGTCAATATAACCTATCAGCATATCATGTGCTTATTTCTTTGGATAAATGTACTAAATCATTATATTACCCATCTGCTTAGTTCTTAGGTCACTGAATCAGCACATTATATACTAAAATTACCTAATTCATTTTAGGAATTGCATAAGAATAGGATTGGTGGTCTTGAAAAGCTGCAGTGATGAGATGGGACCATGTGGGTCATTCCCATGCCTTTGCTTGGGTTCATGGATTATAGTCTAAAGAATGATAGGCATGGCTAGTTTTGAAAGCATTAATCATCTATTTGGAAAGAGGATCCCAGATTCAGTTTCCCAAATAAACAATTACTTAACCCAGAGCAGGCTAATAGAAAAAAATCTTATGTGATATATGTGTGGCTTACACAAATGCCAACAATGTGCACCTGTAAAAAAGGGAGGGGACACATGACAAAACATGCATTATAGTGTTACAATGATGTAGGTTTTTGCATGCAATAAATGAATGTCTGGAGTTTGCATTGTGATGTCACAGAATATATATCATTATTTTTTCATGATGGTTTATAGCTAATGCCTATAATCTCCAGGCTCCCTCCCTATGTTCAGGGACAATGATCAGCTAAAGCATTAGTATCTTCTGGCTGAAAGAGCCATTTGTCAATGGTACCAACTATTATGTTTCTAATTTGGAATTTTATTTAAAAAGGCCAATATTACAAACGACTAAGATTGTTCTGAATTCTGAATTTTTACTACTTGTTTATCCTTCCAACTCTACAAAACTTTAACAGGCCACAGAATACCACTGAAAATAGCAAAATAGTATTTTATACATACTATTTTGCACGTACATATTCTCTAAGTCTTGCAGAACCAGCTCACTTTTTTGGAGCTACATATAAAGTTTACTTGACTATGTACAGTGACATTAACAAACCCAAGGGTTACTCATTCTTCTGCATCAGCACTGAGATTTAATTCTTAAAACCAGCAAGCAATGTTAATGAAGATTAAAGAGTGTTGAGATCTATATCAAACCAAGCAGTAAAATGTGGAGAAGTAAATCACTAGCATTAAGCCTGTCTTTAAGACACAAAGTCTCTTCCAAAATAAGGTAGTTTCTTTGCTCCTCTGTCTCATGAGTCTTTAAAACCACTACCGAGTCAGGGAGGAACAAAAATTAAGGACTATTTCCTTTTTTCCTGCATATTTGTTACTCAGCAAGATATATACTCTTTCTCTCAGCAGAAAGAGACAGAAAAGATCTTTGAAACAAGCCAATCCAGTATGGCCTGAAATATTTGTCAGATCTGTTAGCTGCACTTAACCAGACTTGACTAATGTGATCTATGTTCAGATTTGTTCAGATAGGGTTGCCAGGTGTCCACTATTTGAGCGGACAGTCCACTTTTTTCACATTATGTTCACTATTTTTTTTCACAAAATAGTGGACATTTTTTTTATTCAAAAGCTTTATGATGAAATGGTACGTAATCTAAAGCTGTACAGTCTAAGAGAATAAGGATAGGAGAATCGCGTTTTGTCTTTTTTTTCATAAGTTAGAATGAGACAAAGATCGAATGCTCATTGCAATAATCACATTTTACACAACAGTGCAAAAAATGCATTAAAGCAGTTATCTTTTGATATCGAAAATGTAGTGCTGAAGATTTTTGCCGAATTTTCGAATTCTGCGAAGAAATGAGAAGAGTTGAAATCATTTTTTGAGTTTTGCGAGTCAGAATTCCATGAAGTTTTGCGCCATGTTCCAACACGTTGGTTAAGTTTGTTTAAAGCCGTCGAAAGACTTCTTTTAAACTGGATACCTCTAAAATCGTATTTTATTTCTCTTGGATCTGATGAGTGCCATAAGGTTATCTGGAACCTTATTTCGGATCAGGAAAATGAACTTGCAAAGGACGATGAACCAACAATTTCAGAATTGTATCTATATTTCACGCACTTCATGTCAATAATGCAAGACACCCTATTGAAGCTGGAAAGCAAGAAAATTCTTGCATGTGATCTTCACATTATCATGTGTAAGCTGTGTGATTCTTTGCAAAAAAAATCCAATGAGCAGTTTTTTGGAATGAAAGTTTTATTTGCCTTACGTAAAAAAACATTTGCCTGAGAATGCCGTGCAAAAGTTCAAGAAAGAAGCCATCAACGTGTATCAAAGAGCCATTGCATACCTAGAAAAGTGGTATAATTTCACCGATTCAGTATATGAGATGCTAAATTGTTTCAATCTAATTGATCGCAATAATCCTCCAACTTTAGAAGAAATGACAAACATCTGGTTATTATCACCATGGCGAGAAGAACTTCCACCCAACACTCTCTTCGATGAAATTTCTGCCTTAGAAGAAGTTTATGTTCATCTACAGGGCGATTCATCCCTTGATAAGTGGACGTACTTTTTCAAGAAAGAGCCAGCTCCAAGTTTACTGAAACTGTTCCAGTATTGTGCATCAATTCCGGTATCAAATGCAAACGTTGAACGAATTTTCAGCGTCATGGGAAATTTGTGGACTGATGAACGTAACCAACTGCTTGTATCAGTTTGAAATGAACTTTGTATATTTTTTAATATTTCTCAATGTTGTACTGAAATTAAAGAATTATTCCTTAAACACAAAGAATTGATCAAAGCTGCTCAGTCAAATAAAAAATACACATGACAGCAAAGTAAAATGTAATTTAATATTTTACATATTATTATAATATATTTGATGTTTTGAATTTTAAGTAAAGTTTTGAAGTGATTATTTTAATACGTGTTAAAATGTTTGTAAGAAAATATATAATTTAATTGTAATTTTTTTTTATTCTTTTACTACTTAAACCCCCCCCCCCCCACCTTGTCCGCTATTTTTTGGAAGCAGACCTGGCAACCCTAGTTCAGAAATTAGCAGAAAACCCCAAAGAGTCAATTAAAGTGAGAAGCTGGAGAAAAATAAACCCTGTAAGGGAACAGTGGCAAACCACTTCATATTGTTAGCAAGGGTCAAACTCAATTGACCTCAGACTTTCATTGCTTTATTGGTCTATTTGATCTTTTCTATTTTCCAAAACGTAAGTTCCAGGACAACTCCGGAGCATTCTTTTGCTTAAAAAGTGGAACCTGTGGAGATTGAAGGGATTATTTCCAGGAGTTGAGGAAGAAGGATTGGAGGGTACAAGTAGCAAGTAGATTGCCCATTAAGGATGGAAGGAAGATAGATACGGTAGTTACCACTGAGTGGAACTCCACATTGAGTGGTGATTGCCTGGTTAAATGTTGCTACACAAATGTTGCTTCTGTATGTTGCCACAGAAGGCAGATCTGGATACACTAGTAGAATTTGAGTCATCTGCAATAGGTTAGCCAGATGTTCTGTCCCTCAGTTGTTTCAGAACAGTTCCCTCAACCATTGCCTAAAAATAACATTTGTCCTTTAAAGTGGAAATGAATCCTTTTAATTAGCCATCACTCCCAATCCATAAATGAGTATTGCTTAGGGTAAATAGTAAATAGACTTATACTTAATATAAGATATATTAACAAATCAAGTAATAGAGAATGAAAGTTAGCTCATTACTGAAAACAAATAATATTCTAAGGCTCCTTGTAGAGTCGGCATAAAGGCACAACATTTTCTTACAGCTAGAGGCTGTTGAGAATGTAAGAAATGACATCAGAACATCATCGGAATTTGCAAGCTCCAAGTCCTTGTTTTGTTTTGTTTTGTTTTGTTTTGTTTTTTGAGATGGAGGGATTAAGAGGCAATATATAATTATCCCAATTGGGAAGATTGTAGGGTTTAAGGGGTGAACTGTATACATTAGATTGCACCTTAACTTCCCCCGAACCTTTAAAATAATTCTTCCTCCTATATTCCAAGCAATTAAAATAAGATAGGGATACATGCCATCTGTAGAACACAGGACTTTTCACTTGCATATATAGTGTATATATCCTTGCTTATGCTCGCATTGTTTGCCTGTTTTTATATCCTTCATATATTAACCGGTTATCTCTCTGATAATTTTCAACTATTTCCCTGTTGTTTTTCAACTGCAGCTTGTAGTTTTATGCTGTGCTAATCTTGATGCAAACTATTTAAATGCAAACAGTAACTTACATCATTTCCAAGATTAATCATGCCAAATGATTCAATATAAAGATCCTAATAGAACTCTGTAGCTCAGAGTTGAACTGTGAAGTTCTTGGTCCTCTCAAAGATTTGTTGTTTGCTTGCCAGTGCTTTATTACCCAACTAGGTAACATTATCAGTGTGAGTGAATGTGGGGTTTGCTCCTTGTTTACAGTGGCTTGCCCTGCCAATGTTGGTGGGGGGTGTGGTTTTCTCCTTAGTAGTTCCTTAATTAGGGTAATATTCTCTGCTTGATTGTTTGTCTGGTGTTAATCCCTGCTTCTCTGGGTGTGGGCTGGTGGAGAGGATGTGTGCTGGTCATTTTGTTTCCTTTTTAGCTTGATTATATAGACGTTGCCTTTAGTTTCAAGGCATATATTTTTGTTTGTGTATATTTTGGCTATTAGAGTTATGAAAATATCTAATACATCTATTTATATTTATGGAAATAATGTCAGAACCCCAAAACCAAGAAAGACGTAAAGTTACTTCAGAGCAGTTTCCTTTGTTGTTCTTGAACTATCTTGCAAAACTACAGCAATTGCTTGCAGCATTCAAGATATACTCTGAGAATCTCTGGGGAGGAAGGCTCTTAATTCTCTTTCTCACAATCAAGAGATCAGTCTTGGTCCTCTGGAATTCAGCCCCTCCCTTCTTGGAATCGACACCATATTCCACTACAATAGCTATTTCTATTTCCCTATATCTTGTCATTATAATATAAATAATTCCTTCTGGTATACTGAAATTGGAGACTCTGGCTCTTTATTGCCATTTATCAACTTTAAGAGATAATGTCCTCTAAATAATACAATAGTCATTCTCTCTGATAAAAAGGCATTTGAAAGCAAGATGACACCAGCCTTGGGATGCCTGACAAGAATAATAATAATAAATAAATACAAACATTGATAAGCTGTTGATGGTAAGAGATACTGATATCTGAGCTTTGCCAAACACAACAGGATAATGAAGATAAGCTAATCACATATTTGAGAAGAGAGCAGGGATAACCAAATGAACAGGCAAACTTGTGGTACAGAAGGTCTATTTATGAGACATTTGCAGACCTCAGACAGAATGTGATTCCTGAAGGTAAGTTATAGAAAAGATAAACATTATCTGCAGCATTCCAAGATCCAAAACTATGAAGGAATTAAGGGATTCCTGAGACTGGCTAACTCTTCAGTTAAATGTTGCAAATGTCTCTGGAATCTGAGATTGCTGGCTTTTTGAATCCTCTGGGAATAGATAGAGTAACAACAAGATGCTTTGTAGAAGGTAATGAAGAAAATTGCTACACCGAATCATTGGCCCTCCTCCTCTCCTCCCTCAGAATTATTTGGGGAAGTCGTAAGGTTGCCAGGTGTCCACTATTTGAGCGGACAGTCCACTTTTTTCACATTACGTTCACTATTCTTTTTCACAAAATAGTGGACATTTTTTTTATTCAAAAGCTTTATGATTGTATATTTTTTAATATTTCTCAACGTTGTACTGAAATTAAAGAATTATTCCTTAAACACAAAGAATTGATCAAAGCTGCGCAGTCAAATAAAAAATACACACAACAGCAAAGTAAAATGTAATTTAATATTTTACATATTATTATAATATATTTGATATTTTGAATTTTAAGTAAAGTTTTGAAGCGATTATTTTAATAAGTGTTAAAATGTTTGTAAGAAAATATATAATTTAATTGTAAAAAAATTGTTTATTTTTTTTACTACTTAACCACCACCACCACCACCCCCCACTTGTCTGCTATTTTTTGGAAGCAGACCTGGCAACCCTAGGAAGTTGCTACTATCTTATGGGGTAAATAAATGGATAAAATCAACTGTCTTCCAAAGAGATACAAGGCAACAGTCCAGAATCTAGTTTTCAATAAACTGTATTTATTGTTTATATGACCATAAGCAAAAATTATGGACAGGGAAGGAAAATTTAGGAAATACTCATAATACCTATTATTTATTATGATTAATCCCCTCAAAATACCTTGCACTTACAAAAAGGGTCACAAGATCGTAATGTGTTCTTGTGCTTGGGTGTGCATATGTATGCACACTAAAAGCTTTTTCTCTGCATTCCAAGCACAGCCTACAATACAGACCATCCTCACTTCTTAACCACTTAACTCTCTACACAGAGCTTCAGCAGATGAAGTTCTACCTATTGCAAAGCTGTGATTCTAAGCACAGGGCTTTTGCCGAAACAAAGCAGCATTTTTAGAGAAAGAAATTGTGAAACTCATCCAGGTAGCTCTGAATGCCAGTTCCAAATGCCAGCTCCCTCTGAGGTTAATAAGGGAGCTTACCTCCTGGAGGCATTCAAGTGATGTTTGACCTTTCATGCATTCCTCCGGTTTGGGCGTGGACTGGGCAAATTGTTTTTTCTTCTCAAATGAGCAATGAGCCTTTCAGTTTTCCCAACTGCACAGCTGGAGACTGAAGGCACCGATTCCAACTAGAATGCATGGGCTTCTTTGAGTCTCAAGAGGTTTGTTTTGACTTAATTTTTGTTTGGGTCGGGGACGGTTGCTTTAATAACTGATAAGTTTACAGAAAACATTTTACTTCTTTCCTTTATAGCAGCTCTGGGTGTCTGATTAGCACTACTAAGCACTTCTAAACAGGGATTTTAAAAAAGAAGGTCTTGTAAAAGTACTGTGATAGGTGCAGTTGAAATGAGGAAATGTTTTTGGGAGCTTTGAGTTGAAAGGAGCTTGCACTGCTTTGCTTTGCCTCTGAAAAGGAAGGCTGATCCACATTTATTCTTGTCACTGAGTTCATTTTGTTCTAGAGAAAAAAGTGTTCCTGGCAACTATTTAGAAGAGATAGCATCTTATAAACACTTAGCGTGGAGTAAATTCAGTGGGATTAATTCTGAACAATCCTAATCTGGATTGTGCAATATGGGACTTTGAAAAAGCAGGTGCTGGTTCTGCGCAGTGGACTCACCTCCAAATTACACTTTTCACCTCCTTTCTAATATTAAGCTGCCACTTCTCACATGTTATATTTTGAGTAGATTCTTCTTTTTCATGTTGAGGGTGGAAACACTTAATCTAAACTAATTCTTTATTTCATGTAAGACAAGATGTGATTTTTGGATATGTTCCAGCATGTCAGTGTCTTGTATGGTTTACATGTCTTCCCAACCAAAGTGGGGGCCCCCATAAGACATCTGTTCAACAGGAAACTGGTGGCATGGTTAACTTTTTTATCGATCTACATTGGTTGGTACATTCTCTAAAGCTTCTATTCTTGAGATGAAGGGAGTAGCCACTGTATACAAGGAACCTCTATACAGATTTCCTAACACAGATGAAGTTGTGCATCTGAATATCCATCTTTATGAAGACTCTACTCCCAGGGATGAGTCAAGGATTCATTCCATGAAAAGAATGTATTGGATGCAGAAAAGGTGAAAAAAGAGAAAACAAATTACTGGCCAGGAAATGTATCAATGTTACACATCATCTTGTTTGCATCCTAACCTGTTTATGTAGTTACCAGTCAAACTGCCTAAGGATGGAAGAGTCAGTCTGATTTACTCACCGTATGATTAGCATTTGTTCAAGTCCCATCTGATTTCCTCAGCACTTTGAACAACTTAAAAATCCATAGGCATTTTTCTAGCTATAAAATGATGTAAACATGTTTCCATGACACATGCATTTTTGCAAGCAACGTTCCCAGTATGTACCATTTTCTCCCCCTAATTTATAGAAAAACAGCATTGTATATAATAAAGGTCAAAAGAAAATTTCATGCAAACTTGAACATTATTTTCAGAAATACAAATTACACCCTGGTGTGTTTTAAAAATATCCTGGAATAAAATATGCACGGAGAGGGATTGATGAATTGTCATCATCTCAGTACCCATTTTGCATGGTTATTGTATTAAAAATGTACAATATTGCTTTATTTTAGATTTTGTTGAAAAGGAAATGTTTTAACTTCCTGTAGATTTTGGCTGTGGAGAGATGCCTGAAAATGAAACACCAATGCCCAGAAGTCTATCAATTTCATTACTGTAATCTGAAGATCATTCTTTCAAGAGATGGGGGTTATCTCATCAATTCTTAATCTTTGGCCTTGGCAGTCCTTTTGTTTAATTAACACTAGCAGTGACCAGAGGTGGGTGTCACATGCAGTAACAACCGGTTCGCCCAGAACTGAAAATGTGAGTGTGCACACGCATGCGCGCAGCATCGAAAAAATGGCAATTATGTAGGATGGGATAGCGCCAGGGCGGGCCCAGCGGCTGGTTGGAACTACTGGTTTGCCTGAACCTGTCGGAACTGGAGCAGCCCATCTCTGAGTGACTCCCTTATCTCTCCTCTAGACTCAGAAATCCCAAGAGTAACCTCTTAAAAAGTGTCATTTGTTTTCCGATTAGAGCATTCTCCTACTTTGATCAGCTGTCACATCTCTTCCCCCAGTTGTAAGTCAAAGGAGACAGATTAATATGAAGTGAAATTGTTACTTGACAGCCAGTAGAAAACCTCAGACTGTCTTAGAGAGTCATCCAAATTTCCTACCACTGCATTGGCAATTACATCAGTTGTTAAACTCTCCCTTGAATCAAGTTCAATTAGAGCTTTGGTTTTCTTGGCAATGAGATACAAATTATTTGCAACTGTCTTCTTTTCAAGTTTTTTTTTTTTTTTTACTTCCCAGATTAGCCTATAGTCCTAAAATTTCCTAATGGTATCCCATCTATTTACCCAATCTGATCCTCCATTGCTATTTAACTAACAGCCCAACTTTGGCTGATCTCAAAAAGCTAAACAGGCCCAGGTTGGGTAAATACTTAGATGAGACACCAAGTTAATTTCAAAGCCAAGAAATCTATATTTACTTTAATTTACCACATGTCGCTTTTGTTTTAGAAAGCCCCAATAACACTTCTGTTTATCATAGCTAGTGAGATCCTGCCTATTGTATGCAATGCTACCTAAAATGCAGATGCTCATTTTAATAGGATTAACTAGTAGTAATCTTGCATTGAATTTCAGCCTCGTGGAAATTTTTTTTTCAAAAGGAATGGGCTCAAGTCTATGCATGTATATTCCCAGCAAAATTATATTAACCAAAATAGTTTAATCCTAGGGTAATGGGCAACACAATGCTGTATTTAATTCTTTGAATACTTTTTCATCTCGGCTTTATTCTCTCTTCTGTAGTGACTATACATTGGTATAAATAACATGGGAGAGGCAGAAAGCTAAGTTAATCCTCCTGTGCTGACAAGAGACAACCTCATCCTGCGTACCAGTTCCTTATCTGCAAAAGTCTGAGTAGGATTAAATTGGGGTACAGTGCTAATCCCAATTCTTGTGGAGTAAGCACTAATGAATTCATGGGACATAGACTTAAGAAATGACGTGTTAATGTTGCACTGTAGGATTTCAGATGCTATCAGCTCTGGGTAAAGAGAATTTCAGGTGAATCCAACCACAAGGTCTTGTTCCATCTTTTCCTGGTTAATTAAACAACAGAAGAAGAGATGTTTAAATACAGGAGAGCTAGAAATGAAGCTCCACATTGTCTCGAACCTTCTTAACCTCACAAATTCTGTGGATGAGGAATTGCTATGGCTTGTATAGTTTAGAAATGCAGCGTTCCTTCTTAACTACCACCGTTTAAGGATTACTTATGAGACTAACCAAGATAACATGCATTGCATACATGCACATTATGATGAGATGGAATGTATGAATTATACCTCTTTTAAAAGAGAACCCCTTCCCCAATCATGGACCTCATCATTCAGGGGAGGGCAGCCATTTTCATTCTCAAAGTCACATTTTTTCCCTTGGTATCTCAAGTTCTAAATTGTGAAGGAGGTTTATTTATTTATTTATTTATTTATTTATTTATTTATTTATTTATTTATTTATTTATTTATTTAATTTATATGCCGCCCTTCTCCCAAAGGACTCCGGGCGGCTTACAGAGAAAACATTCAACGGAACGAAAATTAATGGCAAACAGCAACAAAGAGACTGACCATTGAATTTCTGAATCCAATCCTAAATACTCTGAAGCCACAAAACAGAGCCTGGGGGTTGTATGAATGTAAAAGATGTCTATTCCTGTTTTAGGAAGTGAGTCAGTGGATATATCATTGGGGAAGGCAGCAGAGGGATATAATCAGGGCAGAGAGAGGAGGAAGCTGTTACAAGAACAAAATAAAAAAAGAAGCAATGCTACTTTGCTACCCTCTTTGCATTTTTAGATTATTCCCCAGACAGTGGAATCCTTGATGCTCTCTGAACTTGGTTATTTTCTTGCCGATGTTTCATTACTCCGCTAGGTAACATCTTCAATGTTAGAAACAGGTAGTATTTCCTCTATGTTTATACACAGTAGCTTGTCCTGTCACTGGGGTGGGGGTGTTGTTTCTCCTTGGTAGTTCCTTGATTAAGGCTGTTTTTAATACTTGATTGTTTGTCTGAGTTGGTAGTTCCTTTAGGGTATTTGCTTACTACTTGATTGCTTGTCTGTGTTGCTCCTGATATTAACCCTTGCTTACCTGGATGTTGATTGCAGGCTAGGAGATGTTCAGATCTTTTTGTTCCTTTTGAGCTGCTTTATTCTTTTGAACAATGTGTAAATGTGGTTCATCTCTATGTGCCTGTAAATGACCAATTTGTCTGAGTGCTGTGCTTCCAGGAATTAGTGTTTTTGGATTTAGCCTGGTCTACGATGCTCACAGTTCCCAGTTGAAACTATGTTTAAGTCTGTCCATGTGTTGCGAAATTAAGGAGTTTTCGTAATGTCTTCCTAATGCCAGTTGGTGTTTATGGATGTGCTCTGCTACTATTCTGCTGCTTTGTACTCCATAATGGAGCTCCAATGGGGGAATATCACACTGGAGGTGGTTGATGAACCAATAGAAGATCCCCCGTCACCCTGCCGTGCATTCTGCTCCCCCCTCCCATCTTTTAATCATAATTTTTATTATATCTCTATCTCTATTTCTATCTATCTACCTCTACCTCTATCTCTACTTCTACCTCTACTACTTACCTACCTACCTACCTACCTACCTACCTACCTACCTACATACATATACATACCACACCTTTTTATTGCTTTTAAAGTTGTAAGCTGTCCAGAGCCTCCTCACAATGAGATGGGCAGCAAACAAATTTAACAAATAAATTAAATAAATCAATAAAGGATGTTACAGTCCTTACATTGTATGTTTAGATGGATCATGTTTTTACTTCTTAGGCTACTAGTCATTTTTTATTTTGGAGGGCTTTTGTTGGTTTGTGTGCTGTGGTGATGCCATGTTGATGTAATAGTCAATGTATATTTGATATATGGTAATGTTTCCCTTTTCATAGGTTGCATTGGTTGTTCTCTAGTGGGTTGAGTAGTTGGGCACTTTTATTGGAAGATAGGCAGTCTATTTCCATTTTCTAGTATTCTGGGTTGCTTACAGTGCATTTGTGATCATTGTTCTTACACAGCTATGCTTATGGGAAGCTGGGATGTTACTTTGGTAATGAAGCATTTGGCTAGTATGGGTGGTTTGTCATAAACTTGTGTTTCTATTTGCCACCATTTCCTCTGCTACTGAGGATATCCAGAAAGGGTAATCCATTGTTGTTTCCTTCTTTCCTTAGGAATTTTATTCCTCTGAAGATGTTGATTATTTCATGTGTCTTCTCTAGTTGCTCCTTTTTTTTATTATAACAAAGATGTTATCTATATGTCAGTCTATACTTTTGGTTGTATGTTTGGGAGTTGTATTTTTCTAGATGCTGCATTACAGTCTCTGCTATGAGTCTTGAGAATAGTGATGCCCTGATTGGTTGGTATATTTGTCCATCAAACTGAAAATAGATAGTAAGGCAGAGGTTGATCTATTTTGATCTTAGTGTATTTGATTAGATCAAATGTGTTGTGTAGTTAGGTCAGGTGTATTATGTAACACAACTGCTATGGGTTCTTTGCTAGTTCTGAGTCTGTAAAGACTGCTATAACATCAGATGAAACCATAATCTCTTCTTTTATTATTAAGTCTTCGGTTTTCTGGAGCACTCTAGTGCAGGGGTGTCAAACTGGATTTCTTTGAGGGCCAGATCAGCACTGTAGTTGTCATTCGCAGGCCGGCCAGGGAGAGGGGGAGATAGGATGGATGCCTCCTGCAGCACCCTGCCGGCCAAAACCATTTGGCCGGCAGGGTGCTGTCGGAGGCCGTCCAGGCCGCACCCCATTTTTGCTAGCAGAGGCACTGCAGCCCGGTCCTTTGCTATTTCCAGGCTGGGCCTGTGGGTCATATCTAAGCCAAATCCAGCCCACGGGCCTTGAGTTTGACACCCCTGCTCTAGTGGAAAGTTAATAGAATATTTACTCCCCAATAAGAAATGTCAAAGCTTTTTTATAAATTCTTTAGCTATGTTGTATTTTGGGAATCCTGGTACTAATATAGTTGGATGAAGCGGTATGTTGAACTTGTATATTTTGGGGCATCCAAAGAAGCATGGGAGGATGGGTCCATTGGTCATCTGCCACTGTTCTTCTTTTCTGATTTAACCTTTCGTGGTTAGGTCATTAAGAGTTCTTTTGATCAGGTTGCCAAACATCTGTATTGGGTTGGTGTTTACTGGGATGTAGATTTTTTTTTTTGTCTTCCACTACTTCTTTGCCTTTTGTATATATTGTGATTTGTCCATAATAACTGTAGTTAAATTTGTGTCTTCTAGTAAGATGATCATGGTTTCGTCTTTCTATAGGTTTTTGAGAGTTGCTCTTTCCTCTGCTTTGAGTTGGTCCCTATTCTGTGTTCTTCTTGTCTGTGGTATAATTGTCTAACTTATATTTTCTTGGCAAGTCCTGTTGTTTTTGTTTTTGTTTTTCTTAGTCTCCTTTCTTCTTTATGTTCTAGATAATTTCTAAAATGCTAGGGTAAGAAGCACAAGTTAAGAAAGAGCAAGACCTAAAGACTTTGTGAACATGTATTAATAACCTGGGTATGAGGTATTCCCAAAACAGCCTATTTCCGCTGGACAGGAAGTGAGGAAAAGGATCTATATTCAAAATAATTGAGGGTGTCATTTAAAACCCTGGAAGACATTTGCTCACTGCCTTAGGGCTTCTCACACCTCAAAGATGAAGCATTGCTTCTATGAATGATAGAAACTTCCTAACTACCTAAGCCAGCAACGCCCACAACTATTTTGCTCCTTTAGCAGCTCATACCTCGGTTGAAAGCAGAGTCTGGTCTGAAAAACATTCCAGTGGTTTTCCTTTCCTTTCCCTTCTTTGAGGCAGAAGCATTTTATTAATCTGCATGAAGAACAGAAAGCTATTTAATTTGAGTTGCAGAAGAAAACAAAAGTTCTTGTTCATTCGCTAAATTGTGTCTGGCTCTTCACAACCCCACGGACTACAGCAAGCCAGGCTCCCCTGTCCTCCACTGTGACCTGGAGTTTGCCCAAACAAAAGTTGGACTGAGATAATTGGGATAAAAAACTGAGTATTAATCAGGAGAAGGAGGAGAAATCTTCAAACTAAAATTGAATCAGTAGAAGAAATTATTACTGCTATTATTTATGGACAAGCAGAGAATACAATTAATGGTTCACCCAAAGTTTACCAAAAACATACTCAGTAGTCAAATATAGTATGAAATTAGGGGTTCTCTCTTATCTATATCTGAGTGAGTGAAATGAGATATGGAATTTGAGAACCCAACAGCATTGACTTGGGCTAAATAGTGGGATACTGAAATCCAATATCAACAGCATCATAAAGAAAAAAAATCAGATCCTGCTTCAAAATTATACTTCCTTAAACTATCTCTATTAATTTGTCTATAGATATTCTCAGTCATCCAGGTCATGGTTGTCTCAGAGGTGCTTTTTCAAAAGGCAACTGGACTTTGTTTTTCCTTGAAGATATTTCACTTCTCACCGAAGAAGCTTCTTCAGTGAAGAAGCAGTGAAGAAACTTCTTGGATGAAAAGCAAAACATCTTCAAATAAAAAACAAAGTGCAGTTGCCTTTTGAAAAAGCACCTTTGGGACATTAATTAATTAATTAATTTGTGAAATCATTCTTGCTGTCTCAGTTTAAAAATGGAATGGAAAATAAAGTTTGTTCAGTTGTGGAAAGTATCTACTGTGAAATGAGATGGTCAATGGGTGTTTTATCTTTCATTTTATTTAAAATTAAGTCACTACCAAGGCAGTTACAAAGTTACTATTGATGACTCATTGTTCTTCCCAGTTGTGAAAATTGTTCCCTCAAATTCCTCCAGGAAATGAAGTCATTTTCATTTCATTTCTAGAGAACTGAACAGAAGAATCGGTTACTCTTATGTGGGTTTGCCTTTAGCATAATTAATTAAAAGTAAAACAAAGGAAGAGAGTGCAGTTGCCATCCATTTTGTCTCATCCAGTTTGTTACAAATAGACACAATATCACAACTTTGAAATGTTGGTCTGTTCAGTATGTAAGAAGAACTGTGAACATCTATTCTAATTTTTGCTCTATCGCATTGTTAAGAAACAAATTATATTTATTGAAGAATAGCTAGGCGTCTTTATTCAGGCAGGTATTTCTCTTATCATTTTTTAATTCTGAAACAGTATTCTGCCATTAGCAAAAAAGAACATCTAAGGTTATGGAGCATATCCAAGGAAATTGGTTATCACCTTTAAAGCGCTCCATGGCATAGGGCCTAGCTATCTGCGAGACCGCCTGCTGCTACTGATGACCTCCCATCGACCCGTACGCTCCCACAGAGAGGGCCTCCTCAGGGTGCCATCAGCCAAACAATGTAGGCTGGTGACCCCCAGGGGGAGGGCCTTCTCGGTGGGGGCTCCTACCCTCTGGAATCAGTTGCCCCCAGAGATAAGGAGAATCCATGACCTCAATGCTTTCCGTCATTCCCTTAAAACCCATCTTTTCCAGCAAGCCGGGTTGGCTTAAGAAGAAATTTTTAAATTCTTTTAATCAGTCTGTGATTTCTTAACTTTCGGGCCAAAATTTATATATATTTTTAAATGTTTTTAATATTTGTATTCTATGTTTTTTATCTTGGCTGTACACTGCCCTGAGTCCTCAGGGAGAAGGGCGGTATATAAATTGGAAATTAAATTAAATTAAATTAAATTAAAATAAAACAGTGACTGTGCTAGATTGATTCTTCTGGGACCCTTAAGCTTAAGTGACTTAAATTCATAGTTTTCTGCCAATGTTCAGTGGGAAAGCAGATTTTTAAAAAGGTGCATGAAACCTCTGATAGTTTAATGAACATTAACATGTTACAGATTCCTCTAAATTACTCCAAAATTGGGAAAGATACAGTGAAATTTCATCCCCATTTGTTCCAGTGGCAGGCCTCCTATGTCCTATGGCTATTGGCTACTGAAAAAAAGTGTACTGCATAAACCAGAGGATTGGCTATAGTACACTAGATCAGGGGTGGGCAATTGTGGCTCTTTTACAACCTGTGGACTTCAACTTCCAGAATTCCTGAGACAGCTTGGCTATCTCAGGAATTCTGGGAGTTGAAGTCCATAGGCTGTAAAAGAGCCACAATTGCCCACCCCTGCACTAGATTCAATCCAAGCATATAAATCTTTCCATTGCTGCTCCTGTTATTTTTGCCCATTGTAAATATGGGTTTATTTCATTCTTATCAAGATAATATAATAATAAGGATAATTAATTAAACCCTGAAATGCTTCCCGAAAAATAAAAAGAAGTAGAAATGTGATATTTCCCCCTACTCTTAACGCCAACTTCCTTTGAATGTATGGAAGAAGACCTAAATTCTATAGACTGGGAGACTAAAACATTCTGAACAATTTAAATATTCCTAGAAGTACAGTAGCCCTTGACTTACAAGAGTTTGTTCAGTGACTGTTCAAAGTTACAGCGGCACTGCAAAAAGTGACTTATGACCATTTTTCACACTTACAACTGTTGCAGCATCCCTGTGGTCACATGATCAAAATTCAAACGCTTGGCAACTAGCTCATATTTATGATGGTTGCAGTCAGGGGTGAAATCTAAAATTTGTTACTATCGGTTCTGTGGGCGTGGCTTGGTTGTGGTGGGGGGGTTAATGTGACTGGGTGGGCGTGGCCAACTTTTTTTTTTTTTTACTTTTAAAATCATTTTTTCTACAACCTTAAGAGGTTGCAGAAAAAAATGCTTTTAGAAGACTCTGACTATCAGGCAACTCAGCTGGGATCGCCAAAGGCTTTTAAAGGCTTTTTTTTTTCCTACAACCTCTTCAGTGATCATCAGAGGCTTTTTTTTTTACTTTTAAAAGCATTTTTTCGGCTAAAGAGGTTGTAGAAAAAATGCTTTTAAAAGTTAAAAAAACAGCCTCTGATGATCGCGCAGCTCAGCTGGACATGGGGGGGGGGGTTTGCAGGGATTTTTGCTACCGATTCTCCAAACCACCCACTGCCATTGCTACTGGATCGGGTGATCCGGTCCGAACCGGGAGCATTTCACCCCTGGTTGCAGTGTCACAGGGTTATGTGATCATCTTTGTGACTTTCTGATCAGCAAAGGCAATGGGGAAGCCAGTTCACTTAACAACCATGTTACTAATTTAACAACTCACTGATTCACTTAACAACTGTGGCAAGAAAGGTCCTAAAATGGGGCAAAACTCACTTAATGAATGATTCACTTAGCAAGAGAAATTTTTGGGCTCAATTGCAATTTGCGTCAATTGCATCAAGGACTACCTGTATTGTATTCTTTGCAAAGTGGTTCCATAATTTCGTTTTACTGTTCTTTAATGCAAAATGCAGAGCAGGCTGCCTTATCTTGCCCTGCTGTGAATTCAAATTCAGTACAAAATGAGATTCATGATGACACATTTTTTTTACTCCATCCAAGCAGTATTAGAGTAGCATGGAATTTGGGATTGACTAATAAATACATCAACAAAAGAATTAAGGTGCTTTGCATTTCTTCCTTGAGGAAATGAGTCAAAGCATTGAAAATGGAAAGAAGTAAGAAAGAATATATGTTAGACAATAACCTTGGCCTCCAAACTAATTTCCACTATAATTATTTCCCATTACCACGGGCAGCATCAATTTTACCCCCTTTGCTAATCAGAAATTCCTAAGTAAACTTTTATATACACATGCATATATTTCTGAAAATAATTCTGCTAGTGTCACATTGACCCCATGTTTTCTTTCCAGCAATAGGAAGTGTTAAATTAATATATCTACAAGTACCTCTAGTATTAACTACAGAACCTCATGTATAATTCTGTCTCGGAGCATCGCAATTGCCATTCTGGCACTGAGTTATTTGAGCATTGAAAACATTCATATTGTAATCCTTAGTTTGCTGCTAGCTACAATTATGCATAGGTGGTAATAAAATCTCACTAGAATGAACGGAAACAGGTGAGTTCAATGAGTCATGTATTATTTTGGGTACCTCTTTAAAGCAAAGGACTGCTCCTTTGTTTTTCTCTTTCATGAAGTTCTGATGTGAGTTTTATTGTGGATTCCATTATGGGGGTGGGTGTTTTAGTTTTGAAAAATTGGTGGCTGCAGAAGAGCATATTCACAGATTATGCCCAAGTATATCTTGTGGCAGTGGGAATAGTTTATTCACATGAGCAATGAAAGATGGGACCTCATAAACCTAGACTTCTCCTGGTCAAATGGTTCATCTCTTAGGGGAATACGCCATTTCCACAAAATCAAATGGTTCTTCTAATAATCTGCCTACAGTCATTATCTGCCTATAATCAAACATCTGTGTGTGCTTCTCCACTGTCTTTTCCTAACTCAGAAGGTTTGGTTTTCCTGAGAAATCCATCCCATTCCCAACATCATTCAAGCATTCAGATATTTGGACATTACAGAATGGTTTAGAGTATACAGTAGGTGTCCAACCTTTTGGCTTGCTTGGGCTGCATTGAGTGAAAAGAAATTGTCTTGGACTGCATAAATAATATAATTATTTATTTATTTATTTATTTTATTTGTCAAGAACGTATTTGGTAATAAGTATAAGCATAGATTGGATACATAAATTAGGTACAAATAGAAGAAACATTAGGACAGGGACAGTAGGCACTCTGGTGCTCTTATGCACGCCCCTTACAGACCTCTTAGGAATGGGCTGAGGTCAACAATAGAAAGTCTTAGGTTAAAATTTTTGGGGTTTTGGGATGAAACCACAGAGTCAGGTAGTATATTCCAGGCATTGATCACTCTATCGCTGAAGTCATATTTTCTGCAATCGAGTTGGGTGCAGTTTACCTTAAGTTTGTATCTATTCTGTGATTTCTCCCCTCTCCCACTGCTTCCACTAGGAGTACTTCCTTGTTATTTTTTTTCAGGTCTTTCCATACTGTCACTATATTGTTTTTGCATTGCATAAAACTAGGACAGGGAACTTTATGATTCATGTGTTTACGTAGTCAAACATTCCTTCAGAACACCAGGCTTCAGAACACCTGGCTAACTTCAAACAGCTTGTGTTATGCTTAAGTAAAAAAAAAAAAATCTTCTCTGCCGAGATGACAGTTTGAATGCCTTGCAAAGGGACTGCTGGAAAGAGGAAAAAACCAACATATAATTAGCAAATTCTCTCTTGTGTTAACTGTGGACAGAAGGTTAAAGGAGTGGGTTTGCAGTTACTAACATGTGCAAAAATGCAATGAGGGAGGGCTCGGGCTGGACAGCCCAGATCATTGCTGACCGATCAATTTGGGGGACCTTGAGCTCAATCATTTGAATGAGGATAAGTTCCTCAGTTTTTGACACACGTATATTGTGGTCATTTATATCATGTATATTTCCTACCTTGTGCAGGATGTATGAAACAATGGTATGCATGTCAGGATACGAAAAATGGTACAGCTGTCACAAAACTAATCTAATCTAATTACATTTTCTCTGTATCGGTAAGATTTTTGTACCATTGCAAAATTCTTATCTGAAAAAGATTTTTCTCACACTAACTGTTGTAATAATTTAAGTAGGTTTTACAGATTGCACAAGGCAGTAAGATATAAATAGTGACTAATCAGCCATCTCTTATAATTCATGCACCTAAAGAAGGGCACCTCCCAGAACAGTAAAACAACTGTTTACTTTTCTCCGTGTAACTCAATGTGTCCATTCAGAACTAATCTACCCATATGAATACAAGGTTTTCTCTAGGGTCTTCCTAGGATTTGGCTTGCAATCACAATAAATAATTTGGCTTGGGAGTTCCACACTTCAGTCACATCAGAAAGGAATCAGATTGGAGGAGATTGATCTAGGCTGTGTCCAGATGCCTGCAGTCATTGCAAATACAAAGTAAAGCAAATTTTGCTCTTGTACATATAAAAGAATTTGTGGATATACTTTATATGCAGTATTGGTCCCAGTGGTAGGTTTCAAAATTTTTTACTACCTGTTCTGTGGGTGTGACTTGGTGGGCGTGGCATGGCTTGGTGGGCATTGCTTGGTGGGCGTGGCAGGGGAAGGTTACTGCAAAATTCCCATTTCCTCCCAATCAGCTGGGACTTGGGAGGCAAAGAATAAAAGGGGCAGGTCCAATCAGAGGTGGTATTTACCAGTTCTCCAAACTACTCAAAATTTCCGCTACTGGTTCTCCAGAACTGGTCAGAACCTGCTGAAACACACCTCTGATCGGACCTATCTAACCAGTTTTGCCTACTTTGTGTATGGATTGATATCAGTTCCAATAAGGTTTACACACTTGGAAGAGCAGCAAGGAACGAGAGATATGACATTTTGTGTATGGTAAATGGATACAAAATGAATGACAGCCACCTGGACATTGCCTCCTGTAATAATCAGACTTTTAATTTTCCACAAAGATTACTTTTGTACCGTATTATCAGGGTTCAAAGAGAAAGTTTCTTTGATAATTATCTTAACATGGAAAAATGTCTGCCTCTTTGCCATCAATATCTAAGCTCCTTCTAGTTAGTTCATGTATATCCAAATTTCTATTGCATAACGGATAAACTTTATAAAGAAGCAGTCAAGGAATGTGTGGCAAAGGAGGATTGTCTCTTCCTTTTAGCAGCTGTACAGCTGAAAGCATACGAGACAGTCAAGAATTTAAGATAATAGATGTGTGGGAATTTACTTGCCTTAACCCCTGTCAATTATAAAATGCATTACAAAGGAAACAAGTGTGGACTGCTAGAGCAGTGTGGGCTTGCTTGCCAAACCATACAGCCTTTCGTAAGGCGTAAGGATTCCGTTCTTGACACAAAGGTGGTGAGGGAGGTGAAAATCTGTTAGAGATGGAGAAAGGGAGGACAGCTGGAGTTGTTTTTCTATCATCTTGGTCACAGTAACTATCACTGTCTGGGACCTCCTATGAAAGTGCTCATTAATTTAAAGCTAGGAGGGGAAAGACAAAACAAGAAAAACAGGGCCTTCCGTTTTTGATGAAAAGGATGTGTTGGCAAAGAATGTATATCCTCAACAAGACACAGTCATCTAGGAGATTCCAGCTGGATTCCTTCCTTCCTTCCTTCCTTCCTTCCTTCCTTCCTTCCTTCCTTCCTTCCTTAATTCCTAGCCAAAAACATTGAGCTGGATTTTACTGATTAAAACTCCTAAATCTCTTTCCTAAAATTGACCCTGGCCCTATCCATTTTAGAGTTCAGCTTTTGGCGTGCTACACGAAGCTTGATGAAGCTAGTGAACCAATGTAAATTGTATATTCTTGAACTAAAAACCACCACCCTTGATTTAAATACTTAGCTTTCCTTCTTCCTCATAACTCCAACTTAGAATTTATTTATTTGTTTGTTTATTTGTTTATTGGCCACCCATCTTACTTTAGGGCTGTGATGGCGAACCTATGGCACGGGTGCCACAGGGGGCACGCGGAGCCATATCTGAGGGCACACGAGCGTTGCCCTAGCTCAGCTCCAGCACACGTGCTCGTCGGCCAGCTGATTTTCGGGCCTTTCGGGCCCACCGGAAGTTGGGAAATGGGCTGTTTCCGGCCTTTGGAGGCCCTCAGGGGGTGTTGAGGAAGGCTGTTTTTGCCCTCCCCAGGCTCCTAGAAAGCCTCTGGAGCCTGGGGAGAGTGAAAAATGTTCCCACTGTGCCATCGCATGCCAAAAGTGGGGGCAACACGCGCACGTGTGCAGGAGGGCAGGGCACGGGTGGGCATTGAATTATGAGTGTGGGCACACACGTGCACGATTCCCCCGCTCTCACCCCGCTTTTGGCACCTGATGGCAAAAAGGTTAGCCATCACTGCTATAGGGTAACTCTGGGCAGTTTACACTTACATATACAGTTAAAATGTTAAAAGTTAAAATCAGTCATTAAAACCAAGGAGACATGGGGAGGGCAGGGTCGGGGGGGCGGGAGGTGGGATCTGTTATTATGAATCAACCTCCTCCATTGTGCTGTTCCCCCGCTGGGCCCACATGCCAGCTTGGCACAGACACATCTTTAGGCCTAACATGGGTTGGGCCAACCTCACATCGGATTATTGATTTTTTAAAATGATTGAATAGGCCTATATTGTAGTCAGAAATAGAACTATTTATAAATGATATAAATAATGAAAATTTAGTATTTATATATCTATTTTTCTATCTGTTTGTTTGTTTGTCTGTCTGCCCGACCATCTTTCATCCAACTGTGGGTAGCTCCCAATCAATGGTTTTGCAATATCGGATAAATAACTTCAGGACCTTTGTTCATGGTAGCTACTAAACACTCAGCAAGACAAAAGGATTGTGTCTGATTGCACATATATTTTCATTTTCCTATTTAACAAGTAGTAGTCACTTTCTGAATTCTGAATTTTTCCAACCAAGAATAACTTTCCAGTTTTTATTTGAAAGAATCAAATTGTACAATCCAAACCTTTTCCTTTCCCTTTCCTATAATATTTTGCACAGAAGAAAAGGCAGGAGTTAATGGAATTTAGATTATAAACTCCTTGGTCTCTCTGCTTTGTGAATGTATTCGTAGAAACGGATGGTGCCGATATAAGTAACTGTATCTCCATATCAAAATGAAAATTTATTTCAGGGAAAGTAGAAGCAGCAGAGATTTGTTGAAATGTCAGACATCTATCCAGAAAAGTCTTCGCCTATATTTGTATTAAAATACACAGCATTCAAAATTTTGTCCTTGTTTTAGTTATATTAGGATACAGCAGTTGAGAACATAGGGAAATATATACATATACATATACATATACATATACATATACATATACATATACATATACATATACATATACATATACATATACATATACGTACGTACGTGTGTGTGTGTGTGTTTTCTGAGGTTTTCGCAGGTGTTTGTATGTAGGTCTTTGGTTATTCGGGTTTTCTCCTGCGTAAGTGTCTTGGTGAGGTTTTGACGAAGTCTCATTTGTCATCTTCAGGCTGGTGTTTTCAGCTTCGTGCTTCTAGGAGCAATGTGTGATCGCAGCTGTTTCTTCCTTTTAACTGCCAGTGGGGGTGTGAACTGATTGGGTGGGAGCTTAGCTGTGTTCTGATTGGGTGGAGGTGTGTTCTCACTAAAATCCAAGGCAGAGAACAAGAAAACGGCAAAGCCCTCCTCCCATACATAAACGGCACCACAGACAGAATCAGCAAGATCCTCCACAAACACAACATCAAGACAGTATTCTGCACAAACCGAAAAATATCCACCATCCTAAGAAACCCCAAAGACAAAATTGAGTTAGAAAATCAAGGAGTATATGAAATCCCATGCACCGCCTGCCCCACCACATACATCGGACAAACCAACAGAAGAATAAGTGCACGCATTGAAGAACACAAGAACTCAGTCAGAAAAGAGGAACCAACTTCTTCCCTGGTCCAACACCTTAAAGCCACAGGACATGAAATTGACTTTAAAAGACCAGAACTATCGCCAAAACTGAACACTTTAACAACAGAATAAACAGAGAAGCCATCGAGATAGAAAAACGCCCACACAGCATGAATAAACGAGATGATACCTCCCGCCAACCAGCCATTTGGAAACCTGCCCTCATTGACAAACGAGTCCCTAATACAAAGAATGACACCAGATCCACACTCACGAAAACCACACAGGATGTCACCACCATACATCCATGCAAAAAGCAAACCCACACCGATGAGGCATGACCACAAACCAGAAGCCAGACCACAGCTGCATCATTAGCCACTTTAAACCCCTCCAATCCATACATGAAGCAAACTGACACCCACCATGAAGATGTGGCACGACCACAAACACGAAGCCAAACAAAAGCAATGCAGCTCACCAGCTCAAATCCCCCCGCAACTCAGACTAACGCGAACACAACCAAGCCCCCACCTAAACAGAACACACCCCCATCCAATCAGCGTACAGCCAACCCCCCATCCAATCAGAACACAGCCAAACCCCCAACCAATCAGAACACACCTCCACCCAATCAGAACACAGCCAAGCTCCCACCCAATCAGTTCACACCCCCACTAGCAGTTAAAAGGAAGAAACAGCTGCGATCACACATTGCTCCTAGAAGCACGAAGCTGAAAACACCAGCCTGAAGATGACGAATGAGACTTCGTTGAAACATCGCCAAAACACTTCCAATTTTACGCGGGAGAAAACCCGAATAACCAAAGACCTACATATATATATATATGTACGTATGAATGTATGTATGTATGTATGTATGTATGTATGTATGTATGTATGTATGTATTTTTCTTTAGCCAGGTTCTTCCTACGTAAACCAAGATTTTTATGCAGCCCTAGTTCAGTGAAATCATAATAAATATATGTATGTATGTATGTATGTATGTATGTATGTATATATATATATATATATATATATATATATATATATATATATATGTTTTTCTTTTAGCCAGGTTTTTCCTACGTAACCAAGGTTTTTCTGCAGCCCTAGCTCAGTGGAGTCACATCCACTCGGTTCTGGGCTTTTTTCTTTCTGGCAGCCAGCAGGCCCTTGCTGCCTGGTGAGAGACTTATATAGATCTATTTCTGGCTTGTTAGCCATCATCAGTAAGCCACACCCACATCTCATGTATCCTCGCTGTAAAGGTACAATATCTATTTTCTTACTTTTCGTAAGATTTATGTGTGTTTTTCTTTTAGCCAGGTTTTTCCTGTGTAACCAAGGTTTTTCTGCAGCCCTAGCTCAGTGGAGTCACATCCACTCAGTTCTGGGCTTTTTTCTTTCTGGCAGCCAGCAGGCCCTTCCTGCCTGGTGAGAGACGAACCTGGGCCCAGGTTCAAATCCCAGAAGGGTATGGCTAGCTGATGAGAGCTAAATAGCTCTCTGACCCAGTGCTGATCTCAACTGGCTCCCTGGTTTTCCGAGGAGCTGAGAGAGATGAAGCACCGGAAAAGACTCCTGGAGAGAGATTGGAGGGCCAGTCGCTCCGAATCTGACCAAACACTGGTGAGGTCTCATATTAAGATCTACCTAGTGGTGATAAAAGCAGCAAAATTTAATTAATTTTCTGCTCTTATCAGGTCTGCAGAGAACCGCCCAACAGCCCTGTTTAGGGTGACCCGCTCCCTCCTTCATTTGGGAGTGAGGGAAGACCCCTTGCAGGGCCGGGCTGAGGATTTTGTGCAATTCCTGCATGACAAAGTCACTCAGATTCAGGAAGGCTTGGACTTTGTTTGGGTAGATTCGGATGGGGTGACAGAGGTGGGTCTTGAGAATGTTATCTGGGAGGGGTTGTGACTCCCGAGGACGTGGACAGGATTCTGGGTAGGCTTAGTGCTGCCACATGTTTATTGGATCCGTGTCCCTCCTGGTTGGTGTTGGCCTCCCGGGCAGTTACATGAGGCTGGCTCCAGGGGATTATTAATGCTTCTTTGAGTGAGGGTCTCTTCCCCCCCTCTTTGAAAGAGGCGGTGGTGAGGCCTCTCCTCAAGAAGCCTTCCCTGGACCTGGCTGTATTAGCAAATTATCATCCAGTCTCCAACCTTCGCTTTGTGGCGAAGGTTGTTGAGAGTGTGGTGACGTGACAACTTCCGCAATACCTGGATGAAGTCGATTATCTAGATCCGTTCCAGTCAGGCTTCAGGCCAGGGTACAGCACGGAAACAGCATTGGTCGCATTGGTTGATGATCTCTGGAGGGTTCGGGACAGGGGTTGTTCCTCTGTCCTGGTCCTATTAGACTTCTCAACGGCTTTTGATACCATCGACCATGGTATCATGCTGCGACAATTGGAGGGGTTGGGAGTGGGCGGCACCATGCTGCGGTGGTTCTCCTCCTTCCTCTCCAACCATACGCAGTTTGTATTGGCAGGGGGACAGAGGTCACCCTCAAGGCGCCTTGTTTGTGGGGTGCCGCAAGAGTCAGTCCTCTTGCCCCTTCTGTTCAACATTTATGTGAAGCCGCTGGGCGAGATCATCCGTGGTTTCAGGGTGAAGTTCCACCAGTACACTGACAATACCCAGCTGTACATCTCCACCCCGGACCACCCCAGTGATGCCCTTGATGTGATGTCCCGGTGCCTGGAGGCCGTGAGGATCTGGATGGGGAAGAACAAGCTCAGACTCAACCCTTCCAAGACCGAGTGGCTGTGGTTTCCGGCATCCCGGTATAGTCAGCTGGTCCCATCGCTATTGGGGGCAAGATCTTGGCCCCCTCAGAGAGGGTTCGCAACTTGGGTGTTCTCCTGGATGCACAGCTGTCTTTGGAAGATCATATGATGGCCGTGGCCAGGGGAGCTTTTTATCAGGTTCGCCTGATACACCAGTTGCGTACCTTTCTGGACCGGGATGCCCTGCGCACGGTCACCCATGCCCTTGTCACGTCATGTCTGGACTACTGTAACGCTCTCTACATGGGACTCCCCTTGAAGAGCGTTCGGAGGCTCCAACTGGTCCAGAATGCGGCCGTGCGGGTGGTTATGGGGGCGACTCGGCGCACCCACATAATATCCCTCCTGCGCAAGCTGCATTGGCTCCCGGTGGTCTTCCGGGTGCGATTCAAGGTGTTGGTCACCACCTTTAAAGCGCTCCATGGCTTAGGACCAGGGTATATACGAGACAGCCTTCTGCCAGCAACAGCCTCCCACCGGCCAATACGCTGCCACAGAGAGGGGCTCCTCAGGATGCCGTCGGCCAAACAATGCCGACTGGTGACACCCAGGGGGAGAGCCTTCTCTGTGGGGGCACCAGCCCTCTGGAATGAGCTGCACCTAGAGATTTGTCTCATCCCTGACCTGCGTATCTTTCACCATGCCCTGAAGACCCTTTTGTTCCAACAAGCCGGGCTGGCCTAATACGAATTTTATAATGGGTGTATGTTTGTTTTAATCTGTGGGCCAAATTTTTATATATTCGATTTTAAATTGTTTTAAATTTTGTAAATTTATATGTGTTTTAATATGGCTGTACACCTCCCTGAGCCCTCCAGGAAAAGGGCGATATAGAAGTCCAATAAACATAAACATGAACATAAACTTAAATAGCTTGAAATAGATCTATACTAGTCTCCCTTTATTTCTTTGTCAGTAAATATAAATTTAACACAAAATAGTTTGTTATGAAAGCGACTGCCTGAGGGCTCCTGGATTGGGGCTGAAAGGCAAAAAGGAAGCAGTATTCTCCTTCCCATATTTGGGTAGACCAGGTTGCCTCGATAGAAAACCCATATATATACATATATATATCTTTTGGGGGACGGACTAACGCTATGGAGAATTGGCTTGCAGACTTTCAGAAAAATCTTAATTTTGAAATTAGAGATTATTATCAAAGAACCCTTTAATAGCAAGAGACGTCACATTTCATTTCCAATGAATGAATGAATGAATGAATGAATGAATGAATGAATGAATGAATGAATGAATGAGCAATTTCATTCATGTTAAACTACTACAAACAACAGTTGGGGCATTTAATTCAGATTGATACCATTTCATTGGAAGAGAAGGTTGAAGTACACCTATCCTGGGAAACAGAAAAAAAGATTTTTCCAGTTGAATGGCCCCAAGCTGTTATTAGTCCTATGCATATAGCAACACTATGTTGAGTGCAAAATGAACCATAGAACTACCTTAAGTATAGGGAAATTAGTGATAGGTTTACTATGCACAGTACCCAGAATAAAGAAATTCAAAAATCCATAATCAGAAAGCCCACTTAGTTGGCTTGAAATTTAAAGGGATTAACTAAATTCATGGAGAAGAGGCCTCTCAACAGCTAACAATTCAGAGTTCTTGCATTTAACATTAGCTATTAGACCCATGTAGACATTTTTATGAGATTATGCAGCTGTTTTTAGAAGTGCTGCCAAAACCCTCTCCATCTCATGCTGCACTCTTTGTTCACATGGCTAGTATTTCATGGTGCCAGTATATAATGTGCCAGAATTTTCCCATCTGTTCATATGCATATATAGATGCTGGATTCGGTACAATGGCCAACAGCAAAATGTGCTTTCCAGAAGTAGCCAGGATAGCAAAGGCTATTTGGTAGTTGCCAGTAGAAGCAACTGCCAGTTTACAGAAAGGGAAACCAAACAGCTGCATCAGGAAGGGAGCTGTGGTTTTTTTTTCTCAGGCAGGTGATTAGGTTGTCTAGGAAAAACAAAATAAAAATGATTTACTTGTATTTTTAGTGACTAATAACAAGAAAGGTGCAGGTGGGTTTTTTTCTGACATTGGAGGCAAAAATATTTGATTCAGCCTTTGAATTCAGCGATCGTTCAATTCACTTGTTTACTTTAAACCAGGGGTGTCAAACTCAATTTCATTGAGGGCTGCACCAGAGTTTTGTTTGACCTTGAGGGGGAGTGGGGGGATCATGGCCAGGGTGGGTGTGGCCAGCTCGATATTACTCATGTCGGGGGTGCCTGTGGCGACCTGAGCGCTCCTACAGTGAAAATGGGCTCCCGAGCTCTGTTTTCGCCTGAGACCGCCTCCTGCAACTCTCTGCCAGTGAAAACAGAGCTCGGGAGGGCCACCCATGGCCCTCCCAAGCTCCTTTTTCTCTGGCAGAGGCACCATGGGCTGATCCTTTGCTATTTCCAGGGTGGCCCACGGGCCAGATCTTTTTTTTTTTATATAAAAGGTTTTTTTTATTTTTTACACAAACAAACAATGCATTTTTTCTGAACAGAGTATTGGCCGAGTCACAAATTTGTACAGCTTTTAGTTATCTCCAACACAATTTATATATTTTAGTTTTTGCCATAATATTCTTTCTCTCTAGTTTTTATTTTATTTTCCTTGTTTCTTCTGATATATAACCAATATTACCATTCGCCCTAATCTTAATCAATTTTCCCCCCTTACTTTCTCCAAATTAAAACCCTTTAATTTGAAATCCATCATTTTTCTAATAGTTAACCTTAACTCTAAGTCATCCTATTCAAATATTTCCCCATTGCTCCCTTTTCACAACATAATATAATTACAAGTGTTTTCCCTAAATCCCATTATTCCAATCACAAATATTTTTCTTTGTCAACTTATCCAAATACTACAATCAAATATCTTACTACAATTCACTTAAATATATAACATTACAATAATTTGTTTCTTTTTCTCAGTTCCCATTGTTTTTTCACATAAACCCACAGGCCAGATCTAAGCACCCCACAGGCCGGATCTGGCCTGCAGGCCTTGAGTTTAACACCCCTACTTTAGACAATGCCCGGCAGATAATTAGGCATCTGTGACACAAGATCAAATTTTCCTCTATACAAGAGAAAGAGAATGTCTATGACAACCCCAAAAGTACAATGAATATACATTCACCTTCAAAGTCAGACAAACTATCCAGTGATAGAAACACACAAAAAGGTCCATCCTGACAAGTATTTGTAGAAATCCTGTTTAACAAATTAATTTCTTTATAACTTTTCTGCCCTGTCCACAACTGATAAATAATCCCATATTTACCAGGATGAATAAGTAGCCATAAATAACTCCTGTCACATTTGATTAATGGATTAACTGAAAATAACTATGTAAATTTCCTTCTAGAATTCTAGAATTTCACTACAATATTGAAAATCATCCCAGAGTCATGAAATCATCTTTTTAACTGGTCTTATAACAGGAATATGCTGGGCAGCCCACTTTCATAGTGTCACTAACAACTGAAGGCCAAAACAGGGAGAAGTTTGCCTGTTTTTATGGAACTTATTGAATCACACACAAACACACACACACACACACAAATAAACCACTACTACCACCGCCACCACAGAGATAACAATCAAGTCAAGCCAAGATTTACCCAGCCAGCTTTCATGTCTAAGACAGGACTAGAGTTCATGGTCTCCCGATTTCTAGTGTGGTGTCTTACAACTGAGCGTAAAACTGGCTCTCAAACTAAGATTACTGTCAATCAATATGGTTGCCTGTTATGGCATATAAGAGCAGAGCTCTCTGCTCTTATGAGCTTGCAAATTATAATACAGTTGTTTGACCTGGTTTGCAAGCTGCAGCGATTCAATTATTCATCACAATTATCTAACCATGGTTTATTGAATATACCACAACTGATTAAAGTCCACACAACTTACTTAGCAGAACAGAACCAAGCAGAACAGCACAGTTGCATTTGTACAGCGTGCTCAATTCTTAATGAGGGTTTGCAAATCACAGTTGTTGTACTTCTCTAAAGTAAAAATCACAGAAACAGAGAGGTGAGCTAATGAGCAATACATATTTATATGTAACTGCTTTTATTTTTGTTAGGGCAAAAGTTTGAAAAATTGCATGGTATTTTGTTTTTAAAAATGATAATGGCAGCAAGACTTCTATATCAGATGAAATCTACAGTAGGAGAGTGAAGCTGACGGAGCTGGCTGGGATGGTGAAACTGATGGCTCTGAAAGACATTGGCTAAATTTAATACAGTTGGAAAGCCCTTTTGGACTGTTTGCATGAAGCAGAAAAAAACAAAATCATGAATATGGATTTGTGTATTAGTAATACTTATAGATTATTTTTTAAAATGGAGGTTACATGGTCATTGTAGAGCAAGAGCTGAACTCAGGTTTTATTTATATCTGTTTTAAAAGAAGTCAGAAGTCATTTTTATGTTTGTATTTTTGTTTTTATATTTTTTATTTTATTATATATCTCTCTGCCACTTCTATCCATTTTCTGTCTTCCTTTATTGATTTCCTATGAGTTTTTTATTTTGTATTTTTTAAAAAACTTTAATAAATTTATATAATACAATCAAAGCAGTTTTGGTGTGCCATTAAACGAAGGATATTTTTTTTAAGGCCTGCCAAAGTAAGCAAAGTTAAATTAAATGACTAGCCCAGTGTTTCTCCACCTTTGTCACTTAAAGATATCTTAAAACTAGGGTGAAATTCACTTACCTTCACTAGTGGTTCGCAAATGTGAGCATGCGCGCCTCCTCTACACATGCGCAGAGCCTTCTGTGCATGCGCAGAGGGTCAAAAATGGGACGTGATGACATCTGGGTGGGTGGGCGGAGCCTCCCGACACCAATACTACAGGTTCGCCCAAGCCGGATAGAACTGGCTGAATTTTGCCACTGTTTAAAACATCTTAGGATGTCACTTTTGACCCTTTTTAAAAAGAAACTTTAAAAATGGAGGGAAGAGGTTAAGAAGTATGACCAAGAAAGTTCCAGAAGTCCTTGGAGGTTCTGAGGTATGGCCTTGGGGACCATTGCACATGATCCAAGAGTTGCTCATGTATTTTAAATTAATATCTATAAAAGAATAGAACTAAAACACAAAGCCCGGTGAAATTCAGATAATTTCTAAACTGTAAGCAAATACAGTTTATTCAGTACACAGAGGTTTATTCAATATATCGGAGTCATTGAAACTTATGCTTAATAACCACATAATATCTACTAACTTTTTGTACACTGAGCAGAGTAATTGAAAGATGGGAATCTGGAAGGATACCACATCTGAAGTCTTGCCAGGGAGATACATCTCTGGTGTAGCCTGCTTATTCTTCTTCAGTTCCAATCTGCAGAGGTGATAAAATGTTTGAAGTTCCCTGGAGACATCTGACTATAATTTCTACCAGGGTGAATCAATTCTGCCAGCCACTTGAAGGACATTCCGTTTTACCTTCATGATATCCTGTGGAAGGAAACTAGAAGGGCTTTCATTTGAATATTTTTTTTTTTACAGGTCAGCCCTTTCTGTTACGTGGAACCTGAATCCATGGGGCATTCTACAGCCATTGTCAGTCTTCCCCACTTACAGCAAAATCTATCTTTGAATATGTACGTACATATAATCCTTATTAATTTCTTAAGGATAACATTTTTGTGGGGCCAGAAGATGCTATTGCCTAGCAACTACAGTACATGGTCTGGAATGAAGGTTGGGCCAAAATGCCCAAAAGTGACAATACCAGAAGGCATTTTAAAAAAATAAACTCATGAGTTCCCTTTTCATAAATATGCTATACTAGCATTTTGTTAAAACTGAGGTAAACATCATTCTAGAATTACTCTACTTTTATGCCATAAATTAGCTTCCAAGCACCTGACATGAAATATAAAGCTCGCTGTCAGAAGAGACAGATCTGTTTAATTTAAATGAAGAATCATTAGGAATAGCATGTGAATATTATGCCTTTTAATATACAGGATCCACAAAACCCTAACACTGTTTGCTGGAGCAGCTAATTACTGCAATGTCATGTGTCAAAGAAATACTTGGATTTGGATGACAGATCTAAAACCCAAAAGAGCTGATGCTGAATCTTAATATGAAATTTCCTGATGCTAATAAACAGTGCAATTATTCTGCGTTCAAAGGAAGATGGTCTTTTTGTGTGCAAGTGTATGGGTGTTTAACTCCTTTTGTTCCAGACCGTGTTTTTCTTTCTCCAATCTGGGATCCTAGCCTAAAGCTTAATCTTGGACTGAATACATCATGCCGATTATGCCAACCCACTTAGAAATGCCCTACATATTGCTAGGTAGGGATCCATTTGGCATTCTTGACAAGTTGTCTGTTCTTAAATCTGATACAATATTCACCAGAGCATTCCCGATTGTGTAACAGAAGTGTTACATAAAGAAGCTTCAGAGGCATTGCTCTGGTTTAGCACAAGGCACAAGAGCAGCTTCTGGTGTGGCCTGAAAGCAGAGTGTTGTGTCATACCCTCATTATGTTGCATAAATGAAACTATTTTTTTTTTAAACCAGTACCTGGTGCTTTACTTTCTCATTCTTTATGTTTCAATAGGTCCGTCGCTTTGCACTCCTATACAGCTCACAGTCCGGATGAACTCAACCTGCAAAAAGGAGAAGGTGTTCGTGTTTTGGGGAAATACCGTGAAGGTTGGCTAAAAGGAATGTCACTGATCACAGGAAAAGTCGGAGTCTTCCCCAGCAATTACGTTGCTCCGTTTTTCAGGTTTGACCTATATTTTGTATAGATTGAGAGATGTAGTTGAAAATTGGAGAAATATCTGGAGAGGGACTCTTCCACAGCAGGGGGGGGAAATGCCACTGTGGCGCTTGAATTAGTTTAAGATGAGTGAATAAGATTGGGTGGTAGTGCTGCCTACATACATTTATCTCCTGATGACATGTAACCTTAATGCATCTGCCTGGAACTAATTTGGCCAAAAAGAAACAAAACATCAGTTTTGGCTGCTAAGTTTCTTTCCCCCCACCCTTTCTGGATCTGGAAAATAGTTATATATTGTATCTTCTAATCATTATATGTGTTTTCCCTTTTCCGTAGCATAAAAGTTGAACTATACAGTAGTACCTAAAAATAATATTTTGTAGCTACATGGGAGTGAACAAATCAGTAAGGACTAGTATTTAGATAGTACAAACATGCTGAGTGTATGAAGGCCAGATGCATAAATTTCTGTAAAGAATCTGTATAAAAACAGTCACAGGTCAGTTGCTCATATGATACTGAAATACCAACCCAAAGCTTGGTCTTCTTGCTATCCAGGATTCTCTTTTATTTTATTTTTAATGAATAGCTTATCATTGGTACTATACATATAATTACTCGTTCAAAGGGATAATTAAATCAAAGCTATGCATTTACTAATTGAAACAATGCATTTGCTACAAAATGTTGCTGTAGATCAGCACAAGGCCACAGAAGGACTAATTTGTTTTTGTTTGTGTGCAAGCAAATAAACAAGAATTGAGGTCTCTGGATACCCCAGTGAGAAGCTGATCCAGGGGAAGGCATCCACAGTCAATGAAGCTTTTTTTTTTTTTTTTTTTTTTGCAGCGTTTGCTATGCAGGGTGTTTTTGTGGGTAATTAAATAACCATTAGGAAACCTTTTTAACGAAAACCTTTATAAACTACTCGTTTGTGGCGTAGAAAGAAATGTGCTAATTTTAAAGATAACACATTTCTTTCTACACCACAAACGAGTAGTTTATAACGCATTTCCTTAAATGCATGAAGGACTGCCATGGTTGAGCAATGCTCAGGACAGATCTCAAGGTGAACTTAGGGATAGAAATGGCATTACAACAATTTCAGTCCGGAAGATGAAATAGTAAATTACTATTACCTTCTGCAAGGTTGCAAGTTTTCATAAGATGTGTAGAAACTCCTACAAAGGCTTGGTTAACCTCCCCATTATTTACTCTTTTGAACCATGAAAAATGAATATGCTTCATTTTTAAAATGAAGCATATTTATTCTTTAACCCATTCAAGGACATCTAAGCTAAATAACCAAAAAACACAGTAAGAACTATTGTATTTATAGAAATGAACACACCACTTTTCCCCATGAAAACTGCACCTTGACTATCATCTCTCACTGTCCTACGATTTTTCAAAATCTTGTCACCTAGAATCCCCAGTAGAAAGGAATGGGGATAAGGAATATTTTAAAAGGTAAGAAAAATGGAAAAAAGAATTTTAAAAAACAGGAAGGGGGAGAGGAGAAGCAGCTTGTTTATGTCCAAGCCTTGTTTATGATGTCCAAATTATTAAGAGTTATTTACAAAGACTGGTATATCAAGTCCTGTTAGCTACTTTGCTTACATAAGAGCCTTCATGTTCAGAGATAACTTATTTTGGTATTCTGTATTGTAAGCTACCTTGAATGTTGAAATAAGCAAAACATCAAGTTATAAATTAAATAATAAATAAATAAAATATATCAGATCAAGATGGACAAACCATATGGGAATTATGTTGCCTTCATGCTATAGCCTTCTGAGAGGTATAGTATCTGGCTATAAAAATGGTTGCTCAATTAAATTGAGTCTTAGTCCCATCTCGCACAGCACAAAATATGCCTCTAAACTATTTATTTCCTTGCTTACTCAGTTATTTACTTACAGTATTTTATATCCTATATTGCTTGCTCTCTAAGGACTCCCAATTGCTTACAAAATTGAACATAAAATCGCTAAATAATTAAGTTCAAACATAACTACATAAGCGTGCTAATGTCCATATGATGCAGTCATGCTTAGTTCCAGAAATCATAAATACTTAACAATAATTAAAAGCTTTGCAGGAAAGCTTGCATTTCAGAGTTTCATCAGGGACAGGGCTATTAAGAACTCTGGAAGCAAGTTATTCCACAAGGGTGGAGCATAAACTGAAGCACACCGATTTTGTCTGCCTCCCCCCTCTAGTTTTACAGGGAGTGGGAATCAATATCTCAACTTACAACAAAAACACCAAATCCGTTCACCCTGAATTAGCTGAAACAAAAATCAAAGGAAATTTAATGAACACAGAGGCTCTTATCTTTTAGGTTACTCTGACTTAACGGACTCTAGTGGTGAGGCTAACTAGGAATAATAAAACATCTACAAAACTGCATGTTCCCCATCCTTTAGTCAGACTATTGAGACAATAAAAACGTATTTTCTACACAGTTTTATTTCACCAGAGGAAACCATTCTTACAATAGTTTTTATAATTTAGAGATTTTTCTCATCTTTGGCGGTTCTGAAAAATTAACTCTTGAGTAGTTTTAGTTTCTTGTTCCATATATTAAAGTTAGATGACAATATGCCTGAGGTCCTGTATAAAGCTGAAGCTACAGTTGAAAGCATGTGGAGATAAATTCCCTAATGCCCTAAATATGTTCTGTTTTAATATGAAATCAGCTCAAAGAAGCCTCTCTCCCCTCGAAATAGAAAACGGCTAATAGGGGTATGCTTAGCTGGCCTGACTATTCAGTAAAAAATGAGTTACTGAAGCAAACAAGAGTCACTTGGTTGAGATAGGTGGCCATACAAATTGAATCAATCAATAAAAATAAAATAATTCAAGGTAGTACAGAAATATTTAGAAGACACCTTGATGCAGGAACCTTGATCCAACGGTTAGAGAGGTTTATTTTAATGGAGAAAATAGTTATAAAACAGTGTTAGAAGGAAATTCCTTGCGTTTTCCAGTTATTATACTACTATGACTTCTCAGTTTACTCATTCAGCGATTTGCTTTCCAGTCTCAGCCTGTTCTTGAAAAGTGTCCTCTCAATCATCATTAACTGAAAAATAAGATAATCTGCCAGTAACCACCGTTAACTGAAAAGTAAAATATAATGTACTATTTAAGGATGAGTAAAACTGAGCTCATCTTTCCATAAATGCTTCAGCAAAGTTTTTGATGTTTTTTCCTACATTTAGTGGAAAAAGCAAAATAGCTGAGCAGAATGTTAAAATATTCCAGATCTGAATTTGGGAATATTTTTTTTTCTGTCATTCTTTTAGAAATCAAAGCAATAATTTGTAAAAGAATATGTGGTCTTCCCAGCAATTTTGATAAACTGTGTGTTCAGTTTATGGATAAAAGCCAGTTCTGAGAAGTATCAAGTTCTCACAATTTAGAGGTTCTTAATTTTAATTTCAAGCAGGTCTGGATTTCAACTCATAGATCCAAAATTGACTGTTTTAGGTTTTATCTAAAACAACTTCCAGACTTTCCCTTCCCATCTTCTTTTGTAAATTTTTCCTTAAAGATAAGATATTACTTGTCTATTTCTCTCCAAGATGAGATTTATAAACACAAATGCAAATGAACCAGTTGTAAAAAATAAAATAAAATTAGAAATAGGTACAGGTTGAGAGCACCTTCTAAAATGAAAGCAAAATCTAACCTTAAATAAAATGTGGCTTCCTTTAGTGCCTAGTCTCCTTAATCAGAGTATAATAGTAGAAGAGAAAGGACATATTTGCTCACAGTGCATCTCAACCATATTAGCTAGGCAACAAATGAGTGAATGGATCTCTCAAACTCTTATATTAATTTTGAGAGGACAATTTGTCATTCTTCAAAATGGTGTTTCTTGAGATGATTATGTTATGTTTGGATAACTGAATATTGTAATCCCTGAACATATGAACTTCAGGTAAACAGTGGAAAAAAATGACAGGTTTTAGATTGTGGTTTGAGATGTGGAATGCTCAAACAGCTACCTAACTAACCATGTTATTACTTTATGCATTTCTTCCCATGTGTTTAAATGTTAAATGTTAAATTGCTCAATTTAAACTGGAAACACCAAGGCCGCTTTGGGTCCAGAATTATGCATGCTGATATACACTAAATTTCTTCCCAATAAGGAGAGTCAGTTATTCTTCATTTTTCAGGCACATTTTATTATGAGGTAGCCTCCAATCACACTCTGGCCAATAAAATCAACAATCCAACACAGATCCCAGGAGACTGGAAGCAGTTTTACAAAGTACCTTACTTATGAACACTAATATTGTACATCATCCTTTTGAAACAAGTTCATAATAAACTGACAACTTCAATATTGTGACAAATCATTGTCCCATGATTAAATCATTTTTTTCCAGAGCAAAAGCTAAGCTCTGTTATCAGAATGGACTACAAGGCGATGTTTGTTCTCTTCTCCCTTAAAAAGAAGCACAAATACTGCTGTTTTAAATTCACAGCAAATCAGGACCACCTAGGTTATTAAAACAACTCTGCTCATGCAGAAATTGCTGGCAGTCTCAACAATTTAACAAATTTAAGAGTTCTGTGACCTTGTTGGCCACGTCAGGGAAAAAACATGAGCAAAGAAACAATCAGATTGGACTGCAACAATTTTGGAAGGAAGAAGGGGTGGACCAGGGGTGAAATCCAGCAGGTTCTGACAGGTTCCGGAGAACCGGTAGCGGAAATTTTGAGTAGTTTGGAGAACCGGCAAATGCCACCTCTGGCTGGTCCCAGAGTGGGGTATGAATGGATATTTTACAATATCCTTCCCCCAGGAGTGGGGAGGGAATGGGGATTTTGTAGTATCTTTCCCCTGCCATGCCCACCAAGCCACGCCCACCAAGCCACACCACGCCCACCAAGCCACGCCCACAGAACCAGTAGTAAAAAAAATTGAATTTCACTACTGGCATGGATCCATAGTTGGAAAATAGAATTATAAGTAGGAAACAGAATAATTGATTGATTTTTGTCTTTCAAGACCATTGCTTCCTCAGTGCTTCATCAACAAGCTTTTTTAAGTATAAGCAGTAGACTCTGTTTGTTTTTTGCCAATTGGGCAACAGAGGTACAGTAATGCTGGCTGTTGATGAGGGGGGCATTTCACCTTAAAATTTTAATAATAAAGAATGATCCTTTCAGAATCAAGCCTAAATTGTTCATTCCTAATGCTTTCCCCCCTTAAAATCAAAGCTTAATTAACATAGCTTGAAAGTTACTTTGTCAAAGCTCCCAATTGGGGTTACAGTAAAGAATAAAATACCAAATGGCATTAGACTGGCCACAGCCTTTATAATATACAACTGAAGATCAACCTTGCTTATAGAAGATCAACTGAAGCTTTCCATATTCACGTAAGTGTTTGTCCCTTCCAAAGCTGTGTTCAAGCATAATTAAACTGCCTCAGGCCTTGGGTAAAGGTTCTGATATAAGTAGGTATTTCCTGTAATTGTTTAAAAATAGCTAACTGAGCTGCTCTTCAGTTCTGCCCACTGCCTGAATATAAATACATTTTCCTCCAGAGGGGTCTCCTTTTCAGTTATTAGCATATGTTCTGCTTGTGGGCCTCTAGAAATGTTTATTGTCCCTAGTACTATTAGAAAAGTCAGTCTGTTTGGGTCAGTGATGGTCCGTTCCCATAACTAGGCAAGATTCTGACTAATATCCTGTTTGTGCCTCTTTGTCTCTTGTTTCTTGCATGTTTGAAACATCCCTGTCCTTATAAGTTTTGCCTTAGGGACAATGTCCTCATGAAAATTGTGAGTTAGGCTGAAGAACAGTTCTAGACATAGTGATTTCACAGGCTCATTCTCCCTGACCATTGTTGTTGTTATTTTTGTTAGTCGTAAAGTCATGTCCGACCCATCGCAACCCCATGGCCAATGTTCCTCCAGGCCTTCCTGTCCTCTATCATCCTCTGGAGTCCATTTAAGCTCACACCTACTGCTTCAGTGACTCCATCCAGCCACCTCAGTTTCTGTGGTCCCGTTCTTCTTTTGCCCTCAATCTTTCCCAGCATTAGGCTCTTCTCCAGTGAGTCCTTACTTCTCATTAGGTGGCCAAAGTATTTGAGTTTCATCTTCAGGATCTGGCCTTCTAAAGTGCGGTCAGGGTTGATCTCCTCTAGGACTGACCAGTTTGATTGCCTTGCAGTCCAAGGGACTCACAGGAGTCTTCTCCAGCACCATAGTTCAAAGGCCTCAATTCTTTGGTGCTCAGCCTTCTTATGGTCCAACTTTCACAGCCATTAGCTGACCATTAACCTCTCCAAAGCTTACCACTCCGAGTCACCAAATGGGTCCTTCTTTTTTATAGGAAACTGCTGCATTTGAAAGTTCCATCTCACACACGTTTGAAACCTGTTTTTGTCTACTGAAAAAAAATTAATTTATAAACTTTCCTCGTTATATTATTTTCTGGGAGACTGAATAAATTTTGCATCTGTTCCCATACACATCCCTCCATATAAACTACAAAACATTAAATTAACTCTCTATAATTATTATAGTTATTATCTTCGCAATCTTTTCCCTCCACTGATTTTTTTTATTTCTGAGTGATTTACTTGGGTAATGGATTATTTTGGTAATTCTGAATCATTACATAAATTGTCCATCCACAATCACTACCCATCTCCCATCCCACATTTTATTTAACATTGCTTGTTCTCAAGTAAATACCTTCAGCCTTATAAAGCAGAACTACAGATACCAGTCCCATTACCCATTTCCACCCAGTCCAGTGGACAACTTTCTTTTAATTGTATAAGTGCATAGTGGGAAAAAATAAATTCTACAAGTAATTGCAGATCTTTGATGAGGAGAATTGCAGCTAGCTTACAGGCTAAACAGAGGAAGAAACATTTGTATGAGGCAGAGTAGAACAATAGTAGACTAAAGCCAAAAGCTAAAAATAAAAACACTTTAAAATATGATTAATTCAAATTAGCAGACTCGTCAGTCACAGAAGCATGCAAGCATTCCCATACAATGAACGTGTTTAACCTGCTAAAGGATTTATGTTGTTAATATTTATCAAAGTAATAACTGCCTGTGGGGATACACCTGAATGGAACTGCATATTTTTGAATTCGATTTTTTAAAAATGTTTTGAATTTCAAAATTTCTTCAGTTTGAAACAGGCTGCTTTGATCTCTTAAGAAGTGATCCAATCTTATGTTGATGAAGATTCTCAGTCATCCAGATAGAGTGGTCTGGAAGTTGAGTCATGGCAACTGAACTTCTTGTTGGTTCAAAATATTTTGCTACTTCTCCAAGTCCCTTCTTCAGATTGAGCAAGTTGGTTAGAGGGACCCCATAGATGGGCTTGTTAGGTGAGTAGGCAGAGTAATGTTGGGATATAAAGTTCCAATTCCAAAATCCTTTATCTTAGGTGGGTCATTAAGCCTATCCAGATTAGGTGAGAAATGAAACCTCTCTGGAGGACATATAGTTGCCATGATTATAACTTCCAGGCAATCCAACCTTATCTTACTAGACTCTTCAGAAAATAATCAAAACATGAATTGTAAGGTCCGAACAAAATGTCTCACTTTCTGTGAGAATCAGATGTTTCACATGCGATAGCACTTCAAATATTTATGGCTGGGTAGAAGAAGTAATAATAGACATGATCTATATATCATTAAAAGATGAGTCATCATGTTTTATTTTGCTTTATGGAAATGTAAAACCTGCAACATTACAATTCTCAATGTCTGGAAGAATGATGGGTGAGAAAATCTGGTGTTTATTTAAATTAAAAAAAGATATGTAAGATTAAAATAATCTGCAAAAGTATTTTGGTTCAGAATGTACAAATGTTTGCTGTTGTGAAGTGATCTGCCTTTTCTAATAAAAAGTAAATAAAATTCCTGAATTTGAATTGTAACATATGTTTCCTATGTAAATGACCTGATAGGTATCTGCTTGCTAATGAATCACCTTTCTCCCTCTTCTTTTGCTCTCCCGAACAAACAGAAAATCCTCCAGCTTCCCTGATTCAAAGATGCCCTCCCTTTATGCAACTTGGACATTATCTACACTTTCATCCCAGGAAAGCATCTCAGGGAACCATCCAGGGCAAAGCAGACCTTTAAAATCTCTGGCTTCACCTGTGAGGAATCTCACTTTGCCCAGCGCTTCAGGGCACACAGCATCACTGAGAAGAGGACGGAGTAGCAATAAGAAGAGTAAGTCCTAACATGAGAAACAAACAAGTGGGCCTGCTCCCCAAAGGCAGAGATATGACGAGAAATCTTTAATTATACATTAAAATGCAGGGTGAATGTAGTAAACATAATAAGCTGGATCAGAAGTCTGCCCTCCCAAAGACAAGAATGTATTTATACAGTGCCTTGAAGATCTGAAAAGTGTAGGAGGATCAAATGTTTAGACACTCTGTGACAGATAAATTTTTATGAGGGGAGAAATCAAGTTAAAATTCTATGCCTCCCTGCTATGTTCCATGTCTTTGTTTAGAGACTGAAGGGATAAAATAAGAAATGTTGGCAGCAACTTTAAAAATCTGATGCTATATGGTTCTTGGAAACTGAACAAGGCCAGTGTTCACTCCTGGAACAATATTTATGTAGAATTACTGTAGAGTTATATTGGCAGAAAATAATCTGCTAGGCACAAAAAATGATCTTGGAGGAAAATAGTAACTATTATTAGGCATCATAATTGAACATGGTATTTTACAGTCCATTATATGCACTTGTTTTAGAACAAATGAAATGCTTAGCAGAATCCATTTGGTTCAGTCTTCAAATTAAATGCACAAAGGCTATGAATGAGACTCTTACTAAGAACTCCTTTCTATACGCTTGTTTCTATTTGGGAATTGGTGAGTTATTCTGGAGCCTTTGTATCAGCATCTGAACAGTAAATACTCTCTTCTGCCTTCTTTATTACTAATACTTTGGGCGTTTGTTATTCATTTGGGCATTCTAAGGAAAAATTGGGAGAGTCACCAAGAAACATCAAAGTTGGACCTTTTGAATAGGTCACAATTTTTCTACATTCTGCCACAGAGCAGCATGTATAGGTGACACTTAGTTGCTCCCAATAGCTATTTTATTTAATCAATCTGCTGCAGCCAGTGCAAAGCAAGACAAATGACAATACAAAAAAAAATGGGGGGGAAGGCAAATAAAAACTACGAGTGATGAAACCAATGTGGTTTCTACAAATAAAAGAAATGAAATGAGTAATCAAGTGAAGCAAATTCCATGGTCCCATTTATAAAGTACATAGTTAGAAAAACATGTCTGTGCTTCAGTCATTAAAAAAAAAATCCTTAGAGAGAGAAGAAAAACAAATACAACTTTAATTGGATGAATATATGCAAGCTCCAAGGCACATGCTGAGTATTTATTTCAGTTCAAACCTTAAACAAAATTCCTGCTGAAGCTTGAGTTTGAGTAGATATTTAAAAAGAGGAGAGTAATATATGGGCATGTCTTCCTCTCTGTCAGACTATTGTTCATCTTAGTCCAGTGCTGTCTCCTCTGACTTGCTAGGGTTCCCAGTAAATATTTTTCATGTAAAGTCTAGACCAGTTGTCTCCAACCTTTCCAGTTCTGTGGACTGGCAGCAGTGGCATCAGTGAGGGGGGAGAGGGGGTGGTTTTGCATGTACTGCTTGCACAAATGTAGCTTCATGCATTTGTGCTCGCCCGCCCCTTGCACATTCCTGTTCCCAATGGGCTGTGGATCGGTACCAAGCCACGAACCGGGGATTGGGGACTCCTGGTCTAGACTATTGAACTTGTGCTTCTAGGATAAAACACTAAGCACTAAGGCAAAAGGGAAAATGAGTTGAACCAGTGAGACATATCATTTTCCTAGTAGCCAATGGAACGAGAGGAGCACAGATTAAGCTGCCTCCTGGGGTTCATTAGTTCTGGAGAGAATGAGCTTCAAACATGCTACATGCAAACCATGTGCTCTACTACAGTGTTAACTCACCCTTGTAACTTCCTAACAGCTCTTCGCGTTCTAGTAGCATGCCACATAGTGCTGATCAGCCCAAAGTCTGGAATTCAGTTAAATCCTGCAATTCAATGAATTTCTCTCACCCTTTTTTAATATGAATCCTCATATTATGAATTCTCAACAATGTGGTTTAGAAGAGCTTATTGTTATCTTAACCCTCCTCTCTTTAATTATTTGTCCTCCCAGGTGGATCTTTACAGAAACCTTTGCAACCAGGAGCCCTTATTCCTTTAACCAACTCTCTTCAGAGACATCCTCCAACTCCAGCACGATCTCAGCAAACTCCAATATATCAATCTATTTCCTCTTTGCCCCGAGGAGTTGGCATGGGTGATACAGGAATCAAACTGAGCATCTGTAATAATTCTTCCTTAGCGCTATTGCCCCGAAACGGAAATAGCAGAGCTCCTTCTGTGTGTAGCTCAGTCATTTTGGATACCAGTGAAGTCCCAAAGAATGAACTAGCTGTGAAACCACCTGTATCTGCTCCACCTTCCATTCTGGTGAAACCAGACACTTTGAAAAACACCACTGAGAAGGTAATAATAGAGTCTATCCCTGCAATAACAGAGTTATAGTTCTCAAATGTTAAGTTAATACCAACTATTGGCAATTTCTTTTGTAATAATTTAGTGGTATGTGTTAAACTTTTGGGACTAAGACCCACATTTGGCCTATTAGCAATAGCACTTAGCAATAGCACTTAGACTTATATACTGCTTCATAGTGCTTTACAGCACTCTCTAAGTGGTTTACAGAGTGAGCATATTGCTGGGTCCTCATTTTATCAACCTCAGAAGGACAGAAGGCTGAGTCAACCTTGAGCTGGTTAGGATCAAACTCCTTGCAGTGAGCAGAATTAGCCTGAAATACTGCATTCTAACCACTGCGCCACCAGGGCTCTTCATTGGAAAAAGTCTAAATTTAAATTAAACATAGTTAATATGTTTCCCTCATATCTAATGATTTCTCCTCTTCTAATCACATTAAGAATTATGAGTGAGAAATCACTCATGATTTCTCAGGAAGCAGTTCTCAACCAGGTAGACAAATCTACCTTATTTTTTCAATAAAAACACCAAGTGTACAATATACAGACTGTTTTCCTAACACATATGAAATTGTCCTTATTCCTGCATATTATATTTTGGAGTTAAATATGTTCAAGACTGAAGTTAACTGGAGTTAATAAACATTTTTTTATTACTAACCTAGTACTATAATGCTGATAATATACATTGTATTATTTAAAATTTAGTTAATTTCACAAATACTATTTCAGTGTTCTTCAGAAGAACATTGTAGGGTACACTGATTTTACTTCCATATTAAATCAAAAGAATGATTTTACATAAATCTACTTAAGAGTTAGTAATCTGTACTTCCTAGTCCACAGCACAGTTTCTATTCCATGCAAAGGGTTTCTCTCAGCTACTGATCTCTCTTATTATAATCCAGCTATAAATGGCTCAGTAATTGTGTAGAAGACTCACATGATGTACCTCTCAGAAATGTTTGCTTCTTTACAAAAACATTCTAAGACAAAGCTAGTTCTGTAGCAGAGGTGGGTTTCAGCAGGTTCTGACCAGTTCTGAAGAACCAGTAGCGGAAATTTTGAGTAGTTCGGAGAACCGGAATATATCACCTCTGACTGGCCCCGTCCCCATCTATTTTCTGCCTCCCAAGTCCCAGCTGATCGGGAGGAAATGGCGATTTTGCAGTATCCACCAAGCCACACCCACCGAGCCATGCCACACCCACCAAGCCACACTCACAGAACCGGTAGTAAAAAATTTTGAAACCCACCACTGTTCTGTAGATACAACTATTAACTTGCCTTTCAAATTTCTGCCTAATATGCTCAAGTATTACAGATAATATTTTATGAGAGAGATAGTAACTTGTCTTTTCACATTTTTCTAGGGAAATTGTAGAACAGAATTTACTTTGCTTGTTTGGGAACATGTTTCTACAGTGGCATAGCAATGTTTCTGGAAGCCTTCTGGGAATAAATTAACTCCAGATTTCTTCATTCTATTTTCAGCAAGTGAAAACAGTGCGATTTCAGAACTACAGCCCACCACCGTCCAAGAGACATAATTCTATATCGTCACTGAACGTCTCCAATGGCAAGCCTGAACAAAGAATGATTACAGAAGCAATACAACCAGAATCAAACATCAAGAGCCCTGAAATATCAGCTTTGTATTCCCATCACATTATCTCTAGTTCAGTTCATCAGAAGAGAATGTCACATCACAAGACCTTGCCACTGGACCTGTCTAGCCAAACTGGTCACCCAACCTTTCCTACAAAAAAGAATTATAATAGCATCTCTGAAAATTAAGAAATTTAACCTTATTTAATTGGCTTTGTTTTGGACCTCCATTACTACTCATTGTTTGTAAGGATCAGCAACCAGATGGGAGATAGGTTCTAGGTCCGATCTGCTACTTTTTAAAATGTTTAAATTTTACTAACGGGCTCAGCCTCTTTAGAAGATTAGAATCTCACCAATGATTACAAGAGTTCACCAACAATATGGGAAGTTCTTGTTTTGTGTGGCTCAGAAGTAAACCTCATGCTGCATGAGCCTGCAATGTTCTTCAGATGCAAAAACTATCCCAATTGTAGTGTCAATTCTATTATCACTGTTAGTTCTAAAAATAATAATAATAAAGGACTAGGAGCATGGAGCCGATTCAAAATCCATATTGCTCTAAGTTCAAAACCTCTACAATTCATTTGTAAACAGGAACAAATAGAGTTTTGCTTCACTTTGCTTCGTTTTGTTTCGTATTCTAACGAGCTTTAAGCATGGTTTAGCCACCATCCTTTCCTTACTACTTATGAAACTGAGCTATCACATCTTTCTTATACCTTAATGTTTCCATTTGCACTTTCCATTTATGTTAGAATTCAGAATGCTTATTTTTTTAAAAAATTAAAAATCACTCGGCTTCAAAAACATTATCTCCAAGGGAGGTAATGGAAAAGACTCACTGAGCAATTCTCACTTAATAGAAGGACCTATGAGTCTTTCCTTTTCCCTGCATGCAGGCTCTCACCTACACAATGATTGATGGAGGCCAACCTCTCAGATTCTCCCTGATTACCCAGCCTCAGCAATAAAAAGAATCACAATTCTATCACATAAACTAGCTGTGACTGATGTTTAGAGTAGCGCTATATACGCAGTTTGATTTTGTTCCCTTTATTAGTTCAAAGGTTGTGCATTCTAGCCTGAAGTAAACGAGCAAGTTTTGTCATTGCTCCTGCAGTGTCATTTCAATAAATGTTGGAGCTAACAGTCTTGGATGATTGCATAGAACCAATGAAACTAATGCAACACTGGATGTCTGTAACTGGCGTACAGCATAAGGAAAGTTTTCAAGAACAATGCGTGTTCATCTCAATATCTTGCCAGGCACAAAATAATGTATTCTTCTAGAACCTACACTAACTGCCTCTAAATGTTTGGAAAGTAAGAAAATTAATATTTAATTAATATTTTATTAATTAATATTAATATTTTATTAATATTTTATTCCAGACCAATTCATGTCTGGAAAAAAACACTTTAGTTTGCATTCTAAAGGAGCAAAAAAAAAAAAAAAAGCTGCACCCCAGGTTACAAGATAGAAAAAAAGAGGACATATTATCAGCATATTTTGGGAGTAGGGAGTGATTTTGCTGCCTGAAGACCTCTAATGTGGCTTGAGGCAAGCTCTTCTCCCTGTTGAATGGCAGGTTTGATGCTTTATTTTACCCTTTTTGTCTTGACACACATGCTGATATACAGAAGAGCTACTTCCCAGATGTAAGATAGGTTAACCTATAAAAGTGGTTGGACCCTGGAGTTCCAGTGAGGTGAGCTTTAAGCACAATTCTCTGATTCATTAGGACTCATAGTGCTAATAATCTCCCCTGTTTCCAGTTCATTCTGGGACTGCCAGAATACACTAACACATCAAAACAGAGGCAGAAATGCTCCATCTTCTGACTTTACCCATGGTATCTGTCTACAAATGCTATTTTTAAACATGGACATCTCTAGAAGACAAGGGGACACTGCATAAAGTTCTATGAGTCTTGGCTTCTGGGCAGCTACAAGCTCTGCTTACTAGGTTCCTCAGTTCAGAAATGTGTTGGCCCACTCCTACAGAACAGCTCACAGGAGAAGAAGGAGTCACACAAACTCCAGTTCTTCCTTGTATTATATAAAGGTTGGGTAATGCCTGCAAAGAGCTGCGCTGAGTGAGTGCTCTGTTTCTTGTGAATAATTTGTAGGAAGGACTTACAGTAGTTCATTTAGTGACTGTTCAAAGTTACAACGACACTGAAAAAGTGACTTATGACCATTTCTCACAGTTACAATCTTTGTAGCATTCCCACGGTCACATGATCAAATTCAACCAGTTGCTTGGCAATTGGTTCATACTTACAGGTATGACCATTGCTCTGTCCCAAGGTCAAGTGATCACCTCTTGTGATCTTCTGACAAGCAAAGTCAATGGGGAAACCAGACTCACTTAACAACTATGTGACTAACGTATCAACTGGAATGATTCACTTAACAACTGTGGCAAGAAAGGTTGTGAAATGGGGCAAAACTCACTTATTATTATTATTTTATTTTATTTATTAAATTTTTATACCGCCCCCTCTCCCGAAGGACTCGGGGCGGTGAACAGCCAAAATTAAAAACACACAATACAAATATTAAAATACATTAAAACAAAATTAAATTATCTTAGGCTTCTCCAATTTAAAACCCTGTTACCCATAAAATTCACCAATTAAAAAAAAATTTTTTTAACCCAGCCCGGCTTGCTGAAATAAAAAAGTCTTCAGGGCCCGGCGGAAGGTCCGGAGGTCCGGGATTAGTCGTATCCCTGGGGGCAGCTCATTCCAGAGGGCGGGTGCCCCCACAGAGAAGGCTCTTCCCCGGGGGGTCGCCAGCCGACATTGCCTGACAGACGGCACCCTGAGGAGACCCTCTCTGTGGGAGCGTGTTGGCCGGTGGGAGGTTATCGGAGGCAGAAGGTGGTCTCGTAAATAACTGGGTCCTAAGCCATGGAGCGCTTTGAAGATGAGAACCAACACCTTGAAGCGCACTCGGAAGACCACTGGAAGCCAATGCAGCTCGCGCAGGAGAGGTGTCACGTGGGAGCGCCATGCCGCCCCCATAAGTACCCGTGCGGCCGCATTCTGCACCAGTTGGAGCCTCCGAGTGCTCCTCAAGGGGAGCCCCATGTAGAGAGCATTACAGTAGTCAAGGCGGGAAGTAATGAGGGCATGAGTGACCGTGCATAGGGAGTCCCGATCCAGAAAGGGGCGCAACTGGCGTATCAGGCGAACCTGATAGAAAGCCCCCCTGGCCACGGCCGTCAAATGCTCTTCTAAGGACAGCCGTGCATCCAGGAGGACACCCAAGTTACGCGCCCTCTCCGTGGGGGCCAATGTCTCGCCCCCAATAGTCAGCGATGGCACCAGCTGACTATATCGGGACGCCGGCAGCCACAGCCACTCAGTCTTGGAGGGATTGAGTCGGAGCCTGTTCCTCCCCACTAGTGTACTTAACAAATGTCTCATTTAACAACAGAAATTTTGGGCTCAATTGTCATACATCAAGGACTACATAAATACACACACAGTGTATATGTATTTATACACACTCTCTCTCTCTCTCTCTCTCTGTGTGTGTGTGTGTGTGTATGTGTGTGTGTGTGTAGCTACTAATGCAAGTCTGATTAGCATTGCAGTGTGTGTATTTATGCCATTTCGTGTTCTTGGTTATCTCATCAGGGTTGTTAGATATGCATGCAACTCTGAGCCCCATTTCAGTTTGCCTTCATCCAGCCCGTTTCATAAAGCTTGCCTTCTTTTAGAAACAAGACATGCTACATGAGCAAGACTCCATTGGAAAAGCCCTTCGACAGACCAGGCTTAGATTTTGAAATCATCAACTTAATGCACTGCTGACCTCCAGGGGAAGAAATGGCGACATGAAGCAGAGCCAAAACCGCATGGAATAAAGTCACTTACTCTCAGTCCAATTCAACTCACAGGGTGGTTATTGTAGGGAAAATAGGCGGGGGAAAGAATATTAGGGATGCTCACCACCTTGAGTTCTATATGAAAAAATTTTAAAAAGCTAAAGGAGAAGAAGAAGAAATTACTTAAAGGAGAAGGACACTTACATTTGATTTACTAATATGGAATGAAGGAAAATATTTTAACATTGGACATATTCAAGGATATTTTTGAACAATGGGCCCAAAAGCTAATTCTAAGAGCATTTGTATTTATAGATAGACTGTGTTTAAAATATATTATGGAAATGGAACAAGTTTTACCAGAGAAGGCTGTGATTGATCTGAAAATGGATTTTCAAATGACAGGCTTCAAGAATGATGTGGAAAAAGAGGCTACACTGGACATACAAAAGAAACAGCTAGGGTCTTTAAATTAAAAACGATAATCAAATAACAATATACAAATAATTAAAAAGGATATATAAATAACAAACCAAAAGAGTCACCTGAATAACTTTCTTATGTTGGATTTACAAAAGGCATTTGTTAAAGCTTTGAAGAATTGTGTGAGAAGAAACAATGAAAAGAAAAAAATAAATCAGTTCTAAGACATTATTTGAAGGGATTAAAGATCAAGATTGTTAAAAGGAAGAAGTATAAAGTTGGCTTAGTTGATCAAGGTTGAAATAGGTAGCTTGTTATCTCTAATAACCCTTAAGGGACTTTTGCTGATCAGGACTGAACAATGAGGCTGTAAGCATTTGTTACTTAATAAGAGATGGATATGGGAAGAAGAGCTCATTTGTTGTATTTTAAAAGTAGGGGATAAGCTATTAAAATAATTTATATTTGTGATGAAGGGGGAAATCATTTCTTTACATAGTCCTTTTCTTTTCCTTTTCTATTGTCTTAATTTTTTTTCTCCTTTCCTGGTTATTCTTTTCTTTTCTTTTTTAGTTTGCATTAGTTTTTACCTTTTTATTTTATTTATTTATTTATTTCAATTTCTATACCACCCTTCTCCAAATAGGACTCAGGGCAGTGAACAGCCAAAGTAAAAACAGAACATACAAAATTTAAAAACAGTTTAAAATAATTAAATATTTTGGCCGTAAATTAAAACAATCCAATTTAAAATCAATTTAAAATTTAACTCAAGCCAGCCCAGCTAGTTGAAATAAATAGGTTTTCAGGGCCCGACAAAAAATCCGGAGGTCAGTTATTGTACGTATCTCTGGGGGGAGGTTGTTCCAGAGGGTGGGTGCCGCCACAGAGAAGGCTCTCCCCCTGGGGGTTGCCAGCCGACATTGTCTGGCGGACGGCACCCTGAGGAGGCCCACTCTGTGCGAGCGTACTGGCCGGTGGGAGGCTATTGGTGGCAGAAGGCGGTCTCGTAAATATCCCGGCCCTAAGCCATGGAGTGCTTTAAAGGTGGTCACCAACACCTTGAAGTGCACCCGGAAGACCACCAGGAGCCATTGCAGCTCGCGCAGGAGAGGTGTCACATGGGAGCACCTCGTCGCCCCCATAATCCCCCGCGCGGCCGCATTCTGGACCAGCTGGAGCCTCCGGGTGCACCCCAGGGGGAGCCCCATGTAGAGAGCGTTGCAGTAGTCCAGGTGGGAAGTGACAAGTGCCTGAGTGTCTGTGCGTAGGGAGTCCCGATCTAGAAAGGGGCGCAACTGGCGTATCAGGCGAATCTGATAAAAAGCCCCCCTGGCCACGGCCGTCAAATGATCTTCTAAAGACAGCCGTGCATCCAGGAGGACGCCCAAGTTACGAGCCCTCTCCGTGGGGGCAAGTGATTCACCCCCAATAGCCAGCGATGGCATCAGCTGGCTATATCGGGACACCGGAAGCCACAGCCACTCGGTCTTGGAGGGGTTGAGTCGGAGCCTGTTTCTCTCCATCCAAAATCACAATGGATTGTGAATAAGCAATCAACATAATGCATGGGAGGCAGCTTCATATGTTCCAGAATGTCCTTCTGGTGCAGATAGGAAATGTGCAGCAGAGAGAAGCATTTTATATTGTGGGTACCAGAGAGAGGCCAAAAGTTGCAATTCATTTCCTCCCTTTTAACGTCCGAATCCATATCAGGTAATGCCTGGTGTTTATTCTGTAAGGGGAAAAAAATCACTACTGGTATGAAAAGTACCACTTCTTTTTTTTTTTTTTAATAATCTTTATTTACATTTTCGGTTAAAAAGAAAAGACAACACAACGTAAAATGACACACAAAGAACAATAAAACAATGAACAAGCATACTTCTATGTAGTACCTTAATAAACAAATAATCGGTACTATAACTCTATATTATAATCCGGAGAAGACAGAACAGTTTATATACCTTAATACATCAATTAGGTCTATCCGACCTCATTTATCTTATACAGTATAAGTTTCTCAATAGATACCATTCCTTATCTAATGTGGGTTATAGTTTCCTCTTTTCTAACCATTTATAAAAAATTTTCCCAAGCTAAACCTACTTGTGTTTGCTCTCTATCCTTTAATTTTTTAGTTAGCATATCTGCTTCCGCACATTCCAAATTTTTTTTTATAATAGCCTCCTCTGTTGAGATATTTTGATTTTTCCAAAGTAGTGCCAAATACCATAAGTCCCTTTTTATATTTTCCGGCTGAAAAGTATCAAGAATCTGATTCAACGACTAATAAAGATTCTGAAAGAGGAATATATTAACCTCTTTTAAAACACCCTGATCGCAAAGACATTCCTGAACAGGCAAGGATAATCATGCCTCCCACAATAGCATCTAATCGCCTAACTGAACTCTTTTCTAAAACTGAATCCTTCTGAGAAGGCATCATTAGTTCGGGGGTGGGTGGGAGGTGTCTATTTATGCCTTCCTCATGTGAATGCAAATACACATTCATGAGACACACTTGTGCCAAAAATAGCCATCGCTTGAGAATGTGCAGATAGAGTTGCTGGCAAATGCTGTACATGCTGAAAACAGTAGTGGGAAGATGCCAGCTGTAAAAGCGAACCAGAAAAATGAAAAAAAAAAAAAACGGGGCTCGCATATCAGAGCCTAGGGGAGGCAATAGGGAACAGAGAAAGTGGAGGGGGGACCAGTTTTCATCCATTTACATTAATGTGCCTGTTTTGAAAAACCAGAGGTGGCTGATTTGATAATAAAGGGGTTTGCAGAGCCAGAGGGACAGTTTGGCTGCATCCAGTGAGACTCCTGGCCCAAAGATCTGACAGCTTTGATGCAAAACCATGACCGGCTTATGATTACTTGCCTTTAAGCAGCAGGAGCCTTGGCATAGAGAAAGCTTTAGCTCATTATTTGCTGCTGTAATTATTTTCCAGAGGAATTGTTTGAAAACAAAGGAAAACCTTTCCAATCCAACAGAAGCAGCTATTCGGAGCTAGTGCTATGGCTCATATAAAGGCTAAACCTACTGCCTACCTCAACTGTGCAGTGACTCAGCTGCCAAACACATGAAGTTAGAGGGTACAGGAGCTATCTGCCATGGTTTGATTGCCATTGTTTGCCATTTGTGTGAAACTTGTCATCAGCACAATGTGCTATTCATGTTGCTTTACCTTCGTAATTGATGACCTAGGCCTTACTGAACAGAACCTGGAACCGAAGGTGAGCTTTTAAAAACGTGGAGATGGACATAGTCCTGCCTGCTTTAAAGGTAGGTGATGTGGCTTTAAAGGGGCAGCAACTGGCAGCTTTATTAGCAGCAATACAGGATGAATGGAAAGTAGTTTCATATCTAAGCAGTATGGGATGAAGGGGAAATAGCCAGTGGTGGGATTCAGCCAGTTCTCACCACTTTGGGAGAACCGGTTGTTAACTTTCTGAGCAGTTTGGTGAACTGGTTGTTGGAAGAAATCATTAGGGCAGAGAACCGGTTGTTAAATTATTTGAATCTCACCACTGGAAATAGCCATATAAATCGATACACACAAGCTGAAACCAACACTTGATTTCAAATCAAGGAAGACTGAGAACATCCAGCGAACTGAACAGGATTCAGAAATGTTAGGCAAAAACACTCAGAATTGAATAGTGTGCACTTCAACGCAGCCTTTTGCAACTGGTGAGCATCAAAGAGGGTGAGAGGGGGCTAAAAAGAGGGTCCCACAACCGAAAGATTCTAGGCCACTTCCCAATAATGGTTTGGGATTGAGATTTACCAGGCCACAGATTGAGGGCAACCTGCTTTAGAATGGCAGTTTAGAAAAAGAGCAAAGGGTTTTTGTTTTGTTTTTTGCAAAAAGTTTTTTTTTTAATTTTTATTTTTTCCAACACACAAATTACATCTTTTCGGAACAGAGCCTTGATCCGGTCATCAATTTATACAGGGTTTTTTTTCCCCCATCTTTAACAAAAGTTTGTATATTCTATTTTGCCATAACACTTATTTCTTAATCTTAACTCACCTATCTCAACTAATACCATCTTTAAAAAAAAATTAAGTCAAATTTACTTAATCAAAACAATTACCCTTCTATTAACCCCCCTTAAATCTTAATTCAGTTAATACTTCATAGTACATTTCACAATTCTTACCCTAAATCCTCACTATTAACAATACTTAATCTTAAATCACCTATCTCCCCTATTACCATCTTGTAAAAAGTTTACTCTTATTTACTTAATCAAAACAATTACCCTTCTATTAACCCCCCCTTAAATCTCAATTCAATTAATACCTCATAATACATTTCACAATTCTTAGCCTAAATCCTCACTATTAAGAATACAGGTCAAACATGTTTATGTTTCAAAATCTTATTTCCCTTTCTAAAACTTCCCCACATTTTTATTTCGTATAATGCTCAATAAATCTTTATTTCCCTATTACTTCATCAAATTTAGATCCTATCTCTAATCCCAAAAATATAGCAATTTAACATTGAAACATAGTTCTTAATTCAAATAAGACTATAATACAATTTTCCAATTATTTCCCACAATTCTATCTCTTTAACCATAAAACCACTTTGAGTAATTCTTATTTGTAATTCATAGTCCTATATTATTTCAGTCTTCTTTTCTTTTTTGCTTAGATAGGTGAAACTCGAAAAATTAGAATATCGTGCAAAAATTCATTTATTTCAGTAATGCAACTTAAAAGGTGAAACTAATATATGAGATAGACTCATTACATGCAAAGCAAGATAGTTCAAGCCTTGATTCATCATAATTTTGATGATTATGGCTTACAGCTCATGAAAACCCCAAATTCACAATCTCAGAAAATTAGAATATTACATGAAATCAATAAAACAAGGATTGTACATAGAACAATATCGGACCTCTGAAAAGTATAAGCATGCATATTTATGGAAGACTAGGATGCTTCAATAGCGGCCTTCATCTCTTCTGCATTGTTCGGTCTCATTTCTCTCATCTTTCTCTTAGCAATGCCCCATAGATTCTCTATGGGGTTCAGGTCAGGCGAGTGTGCTGGTCAATCAAGCACAGTAATCCCATGGTCATTGAACCAGGTTTTGGTACTTTTGGCAGTGTGGGCAGGTGCCAAGTCCTGCTGGAAAATGAAGTCAGCATCCCCATAAAGCTCGTCTGTGGAAGGAAGCATGAAGTGCTCCAAAATCTCCTGGTAGACAGCTGCATTGACCCTGGACTTAATGAAGCACAGTGGACCAACACCACCAAAACCAACACAGACTGTGGAAGCTTCACACTGGACTTCAAGCATCTTGCAGTGTGTGCCTCTCCATTCTTCCTCCAGACTCTGGGTCCTTGGTTTCCAAATGAGATGCAAAAATTGTTCTCATCAAAAAACAGGACTTTGGACCACTGAGCAACTGACCAGTTCTTTTTTTCTTTAGCCCAGGTAAGACGCTTCTGACGTTTGTTGTTCAGGAGCGGCTTGACAAGAGGAATACAACATTTGAAGCCCATGTCCAGGATCTATCTGTGTGTGGTGGTTCTTGATGCACTGACTCCAGCCTCGGTCCACTCTTTGTTAAAGTCCCCAACACTTTTGAATGGCCTTTTCCTGACAATCCTCTCCAGGCTGTGGTCATCCCTGCTGCTTGTACACCTTTTTCTTCCACTCTTTTCCCTTCCACATAACTTTCTATTAATGTGCTTTGATACAGCACTTTGGGAACATCCAATTTCTTTTGCAATTACCTTTTGAGGCTTTCCCTCCTTATGGAGGGTGTCAATGATGTTTTTCTGCACAACTGTCAGGTCAACAGTCTTTCCCATGATTGTGATTCCTTCTGAACCAGACTGAGAGACCATTTAAAGGCTCAGGAACCCTTTGTAGGTGTTATGGCTTACTTAGCTGATTAGAGTGGGACACTTTGAGCCTAGAATATTGAACCTTTTCACAATATTCTAATTTTCTGAGATTGTGAATTTGGGCTTTTCATGAGCTGTAAGCCATAATCATCAAAATTATGACAAATCAAGGCTTGAACTATCTCGCTTTGCATGTAATGAGTCTATCTCATATATTAGTTTCACCTTTTAAGTTGCATTACTGAAATAAATGAACTTTTGCACGATATTCTAATTTTTCGAGTTTCACCTGTATTATCAAAAATATTGAAAATATTAAAATATTAAAGTTACTGAAAATATTCAAATTATTGCAATTGTTATAGGTATTTAAACAATATCCCAGTTTTTATAGTCATCAATTATTCTCAAGTAATACCATGTAATATCTTAATAAAAATTGACTCATTATGTCCATTGATATATTTTCTTTTAAAATAGTCTATTTCTCATATATTATAGCTTCCATCCATATTTCAATTTTAAGTATCTGTAACATATTCTTCTCATATTTCTGTTAACCATTATTAATCTCAATATAGTTATTTTATAGATCAAAGTCCTGGACTTTTCTATCTTACCCCATATTCCCTAATTCTTTCACTGTTAATCCCAGTGTAATCATCTTTATAACTATTGTTTTTCACAATATAGTCTCTAAAAACCTCCTTTTTATTATTACTATCCAACTATATATTACTTATTCATATTTAACCACATTGTCTTTGTCTTCTTTATTTCCAGCCCATTATGTCTGGTTCCTTCATTTTCTTGTCTGCTTGCGTATACTTCATTTCAGCTTCAATGTCCTCAAATGTTGTCCTCCATGTGGCATTTTAATTATTTTTCTTATTTCCATTCCAAGTCAAATACATCAATTTGTCTAATTCCTGTGCCATTTTATTCTTTTTAAGTTGATGTTATCCCAATTATAAGAGTTCTGTTGTGGTTCCTCTTTTCTTTTTTTTTTTTCTCCCAAAGTCAAGCCACCTGCAGACAAAGAAATCATCCTCCACAAATTCTCACGGTTGTTATCTGTAAAGTTCACAATTTTCCAAAACAAAAACCAAGTTGCAATGTTCCTTTTTACTCCAGAAGGTGTCTCTCTGCAATCCACAATTTCCAATTGTTTAACAAGTATCCATCTTGTTTCAGTTACATAACAACCTTATTTGGCTTCTATTTTTCTGTTTAGTTTTAAAAGTATCAAATATTTTTATTAAAGTCCAGTCCAAATTTAAACTCTTCCAATCCTTTGACCATGTCTCAATGTTTAACATTTCCAATTAGTTTTATTCAAAAGTCAATTTTCTATCAGGTTTTTTGTCTCTTTGAAGTTACATTTCAAAATCTTCTTTGCCCCCGTGTTCCTTAGCCGCTAATTTATCACTAGGGATCTTGTAGTTAAAAGATGTTTCCCTTGATGTTGTTACAAGCCTGGGTTGGCTGTCACTCACCCGGCTTCGAAAAACTCTGTTCTGTTCCACTTTCCTCCTGCTCAATACTTGATCCGGTTGTCCCAGCTTTGTGGCAGCCACCCCCTGCCGAGTCACAGAGAGTTCCCTCCGACCTCTAAGGAACTTGCCTGTTCCTCTTGGTCATCCGAGGTGCCTCTCTTTCTTCCCCGTCCCTGCAGGACGGTTCTGGTCCGAAGACCCATCGGCTGCAGTTCGTCAGTCGGGGTTTTTGTGGAGCTCGTCAGAGCCCGCTAATTCCCCGACTGTCTCGCCACCACGCCAAACCAGAAGTTTCAGAGCAAAGGGTATTTTGTTAAACCAGGAAAGGGTTGCTTGAATAGAACAGCAATGCTTTCAAGTATTGACCTTTGGAATAGGGAGGTCCCAGTCTTAGGTTGTGAAGAAATGTGAAAATGGCCTTTGGAGACAGAAGGAAGAGCCACAGCTTAGGCAACAGTCTGATAAGAGGCAGCTTAGTCAGCAGCTGGGGAGGGGGGGGAAGGGAGGGGAAGTATTTCAGAAGTAAATCCTCCCCACCTCTCTTTTTAGCTTCCAGAAAACTAGAGATGGTCCCTTCTGAAATGCTTCTATGCTTTTCTCTCACCTGAGGACCTTCATCCTGTCTCCCTAAGTCATTCCTATATGCCATCACATAAGTATTGCTCTAGGCCAGGGTTGTCAAACTCGCGGTGTCATGGTGGCATCACGTGATATATCATGATTTTTTCCCCTTCGCTAAACTGGGCATGGGCCAGTGGTGAGTTGCCCCTGGTTTGGACTGGTTCTATAGAACCGGTAGTAAAACTGGAGGGAGGCTCCGCCCACCGACCCTGACGTCATCAGAACACTTCTGCGCATGCGCAGAAGAGCATGTGTGCGTGCGAGCAAAGTGAGTATGCGCATGCAGCCCCATTGCAAACCAGTAGTAAAGGTGAGTAGAACCTACCCCTGACATGGGCGTGGCCAGCGCATAACGCATCCGGCCCATGGGCCATGAGTTTGACAGCCCTGCTCTAGGCAGAATAATAGCTTCAACCAGTAGTGGTTTTGATTCAGGCAGCATTTAACTGAATCCTAAAAACTCTACAGAAAATGGATTACTGTCATTTTAGCAGCTGTTTGGTCAATGTAAGGGACCATTTGTCATACAAGTTAGGTGACTGACCATGATACAGGTATTCTAGCCCTCACTGAGTTCTTCTTTCCAACAGTGGGATAGGAATCATCCATAATAGTTCACACTCAACAACCGCCCTGCAAGTATTTGAAGTTACAACAACATTGAAAAAATAAACTTAACAATCATTCTTCACAGGACTGCATCCCCGTTATCAAGAGATTAAGATTTAGCAATAGCAATAGCACTTTACCACACTCTCTGGGTAGTCTACAATGTCAGTATATTGCCCCCAACAATCTGGATCCTCATTTTATCAACCTTGGAAGGATGGAAGGCTGAGTCAATCTCGAACCCATCAGGATCGAACGGCAGGTTGTGGGCAGAGTTTGCCTGCAATACTTCATTACGAGAACTGCACCCCAGGGGCTCAGTATTTGGCTGCTCTGCAGCTGGGAGGTATTTATTTATTTATCAGATTTATATGCTGCTCATTTATAACAGATGCAGCATCCTGCAGTCACAAGAGTCCTGCAGTCATAAGGCCACCATCTGCCTTATGCTTCGTGGCTACTTTCCAACTATCAGAGTCAATGGAGATGCTGGCAGTAAAATTGTAAGTTGCAGTCACAAATGTCTCAATTAACAATCATGGGTTATTTGCTTCATGACCACAGTGGAAATGAGATGGTAAACCAGTTATGGTCAGGCAATGTCCCGTTTGGCAGACTTGCAGGTCAAAACTTGTGGTCATTAAACAAAGACTACATGTATTGCCTTGACAGCAGGACTTGTATCCCTTAGATCGCTGAGAATGTATTTTTGTAATCCTCCAGTTCCATCCCCAAAATTTAGTACGTGACAAGGTTTTCACCCAAAAATGATTTTTCTTTTCTGCAGAAATATTCCACTCCTAAAATGAAAGAACACAGAATATCCCAGACCCATCCATTTATATCATATGGTCTTCCAAATTTCCCCAAAAGGCATCCTTAATGCTTAAACAAGAGAAAGATGGTTCAGCTCCAAATAGAAAGAGGGAAACTAATGAGACAGGCAGCATTTTAAGTCCTTCAAGAAATCCATCCAAGAAACCATAAAGTAAGTCCATAAAGTAACAATTTGTCAAAATTAGCCTCTAGTTGTAGTACAAGGCAGAAAAGTATCATTAGAACCACTCTTACAGTAAGATGAAGGGTTAAAATAAAACAATGAAAAAGAACCATGCTGAATTTGACCATGGCTTATCCAGGCTTGTTAAGAGATTTCAAAGAATCCCCTGAGGACTTAGTTTTCAGAATGTTAAGAAACTACTGTAAGCTCCCTCAAATGGCAGGTACTTTGGGAACTCGTAAAGCAAAGATCAAAACATAAACACCAAGCATGGCTACCCAAAAAAAATCACTACAAATCCCATGCTAGCTGCCTTGGCTGTTAGATAAATATATCAAATACTAAATAATATAATTCAAGATCTTTAATTTTTAGGCCAATGTTTTCTAGAATATCAAGGAACAAACATGGAGAAATAATCAACTGAATTTAAATAATTTAATATATCCAGTTTGGATAAACAAATTACATATGTTTTAACTCTTGCCTACTGTTCACCTAATCACCTAAGTTTTTGGAGGGGAACAATATGGCCCACAAGAAACTTGATCACATTTTCTTTTCCTGTGACTGCATTGATGCAACATCTATCTTTAGCATGAAAACAAGCTATAGGGTCTTTCCCCACAAGTGAGTTGAAGCGCTCTCCACCTCTTCAACTGGCAGAAAATGAGGCCAGCATGAAATTGGGTGTCCTCCTTTCCGTTTCCTATCCTGCCTCTATTGCCTCTGATTCAAGTGTTAGTAGTCTCCTGATTAGCCTCCAAATAATGGGTGTCAAACCCTAACACATCTGTGACTGCCCTTGGACAGCAACAGAACTATAATCCTAGTTTAGCTAAAAACAACTTTAATCTGTCTAATTCATGATCTAATGACAAGATGAAGTCAACATTGTGGGAACACACAACCAAAATAGTTTTTGTCAGGACATATTTGTCAAGGATATGCAGATCAGCGTGTATCTGTAGAGTTGGGAAATGAATAAATCTCAGACAGATTGCAGAGGGTTGCCATGAGAAGCTAGAAAATTAACTGGGTGCTAATAATTGGGTGCAGGGTGATGAAACTAAAAGGAGTCAGAAGAAGAAATGGGATCCGCAGATGTTAAGATAAATAGGAATACAGTTGAAGAGTTAAGGAGCCTATAGGCAAATAGCGTAGAATCTGTGAGAAAATCAGAATTGGGGACCTCCAAAGAAGAGGAGGAAATTGTCTCCAAAGAGTTGAGAATAAAAAAACTTCAGGTTTAGGAAAAAATATAAAAGCTGTGAAGTTGTGAGTTACAAGATACTTCCATTATGAGGACAAGACCAGAAACTTAGAACTAAGGAGAAATTTCCTGAGAGTTAGAACAATTAATCAGTGGAACAACTTGCCTCCAGAAGTTGTGAATGCTCCAAAACTGGAAGTTTTTAAGAAGATGTTGAATAACCATTTTTCTGAAGTGGTGTAGGGTTTCCTGCCTAAGCAGGGGGTTGGACTAGAAGACCTCCAAGGTCCCTTCCAACTCTTCTATTCTATTCTATTCTATTCTATTCTATTCTATTCTATTCTATTCTATTCTATTCTATTCTATTCTATTCTACTCTACTCTATTCTATTCTATTCTTCTATTCTATTCTATTCTAAATTAACCTGGAAGTAATGAAGAAAGAAAAGGATGAACCAAAATTTTCAAGTGAAGGGAGAGACAGAAAGTTTACGCCTAAAAAACATCTTAAGAAAATAAAGAGAGATAAGAGGAAAAGCTTTCAAACAAGGAAGGAATGACCACTTGTGAATAGGAGGTAAAGAAAAGAAGGCACAAGATTTTGATAGCTTGGCAAATGGGCACCATGAGGAGCTGCATTTTTCACTCAGGAGGATTATCCAGTATATGTCGGTTGCAAAGAAGAGAACCGCCTGGCATGTATTGCCTGGGAGTGGATTGTGGTTGACCAAGCTAAAGAAGTCTCAGGACCGAGCAATTCATTACCATTAAGTTCAACAGTTATCCTTTAATTATTATTTTTGTACCAATATGATACCGTCTGAATAGCTAGGTGACTATTGGTTCTGAATACAACTAGTGAAGCTATTCTCATCTTCTACTAAATTAGAAGTTTATATTTTACTTATTAGATCCATGGATGCAGATCCATGGATGCAGGGAATGGGAGAAACTCCTTAAAGACTTTGCTAGTGGAAGGATTTGCAGCAGGCTTGGCTGAAATACATTCAGTTAGAGTTGAAAGCGATTCTATGGGAAATTTCTGAGAGAATCAGCTCTCAACCTCATCACTAAACACGGTCAGTTAACAGCACTAGCACGTTTGGCCTCATTTCTAATGAATGCAGGTAAAGGACACCAATAATCAGTCAGCCGGCTGATTTAAACATTTCCGATTCTGATATATATGGGTAATAGCCACAGGAAACAAATAATAATGTTGTGGCCATGAAACCGGCACCTAAGAACATGTCGATTTTGTAGCTGTCAACCTGCTTCTGACAGGTGTGCTGCGTGGCTCCTCCCATGGACTTGGCTATTGTCCTGCTCATCTATGAAGTCATGGGATCTCCATGCTACACTGCATTGGAATGCTGGCGTTCAATTTTGTATGCACCAACTTTCTGCACCTATAAATCCATCCACCGCAATGAGCAATAGATGTTGTTAGAGAAGTAGATGACTCTGCACTTTTATCACTTTTCCTTGTCTGAAATGTTTACTTTGCCTGTCTCTACATAGCATGCTTCAGACCAGTTAGGCTGGTATTTTCAGAGTTGTCAGCACTTTCTTCCCTGATTCTGATATGTGCCGTTCAGATTCTCAGTTGATTCAGTCTCCTTCCATAATGGATAGCGCAATCCAGTGTATTTCCAGCTCTCAGCTGCAGATAGATCCAACTAATTCAGCCTTTCCTATTGCTGAATATTTCTTTTCCATTCATTTAAGCACCAGATTTCAGAATACTTTCTTCCTCCCCCCCCCCCCAAAAAAGAGTAATGCTCCTGATGTTTCATGCATTCTTTCCACTAAGCAAGGTACCTGCTAACCAACATATTGGTGGAACAGTCAAACAGTTATGGAACAGGTAGAGTTAAGTGGAACAGGAGAATTGAATATACACTAGATGTTCACTGGTTTTTTAACAAAAATATGTTCTTAAATATGTATCTTAACATATTTAAATGCCAATTTCTATAGTCAGAATAACCAACAGGATGATGAGGCTAGGTTAAGAGCCGAGGTGGGCGGTGCAGTGGTTAGAATGCAGTATTGCAGGCTAATTCTGCCAACTGCCAGAAGTTTGTTTCTCATTGGCTCAAGGTTGACTCAGCCTTCCATCCTTCCGAGGTGGGTAAAATGAGGAACCAGGTTGTTGGGGCCCATATGCTGACTCTGTAAACTGCTTAGAGTGGGCTGTAAAGCACTGTGAAGCAGTATACAAGTCTAAGTGCTGTTGCTATTAATGCCATTCATTTTTCTTTAGTTTCATAAAACACTTTTAGAATATGTTCCTTGCTGTGTGATAACAAAAGAAGCACCTGGATAAGGCTGAAAGGAAAATGGGGGTTGGGATACACAGATGCACACAAATTTAAGAGCAGGAAGACAAGATAGAAAAACCAGGATGAAGTTAGTGGGGATTTTGTTGTTGTTGTTGTTGTTGAACAACACAGAACTCTTTTGAATTAGGGCAGAAGATGTCTAAAGCAGGTTGGCTGTGGAGGAGGTTTCAGTGCTTTGATGCCATGGTAATAGGTTTCTTAGGAAGACCAAAATAGAGCAAGATGGATGAGAGGAGTACAAAATGGGGGTGGACATGTTTTGCAGTGATGGATCCTTTTTTTAAAGCTTGTAAAATACACCCACTTTCTTACTTAATAACCACTTTGTCTTCAGGATGGTGCAGGGAGGAGGGGGGGAAAAGAAAGGTAATAAGGCATGGACTTGGTAAGAAAGAGTAGTAAGATGGTGACTGTGCTACCCTTTCCATTTTGATCTCAATGTTTTCCATTCTATTATTTTAACTAAACTTCATATTCATTTAATAGGAACATGGAATGATCTAACTTAGTCCAGTGCCCCCCAACATGCATGGAACACTCTTCAATGTTTGTGTTCTTCGTTAAATTTTTCTTCCACAAGGTCTCTTAAGGGTGACTGGTCCTGTAATTCGACACATTTTAAATATTTTCCACACATCAATGTATCTTCTCTCTGCAATGAAATTTAAATTGTTTTTCTCCGATGTTCTGGATATAAGGGTATCTACATCACTGCAGTTTGCATGATTTGGCATCTGTCCCACATTAATAACAAGAGCTAATCTTTATGCCCCGTTTTACCAATTTCACTGCTTTTCACGCCAAACTATATTGCAATAGGTCAGTCATCCTCAGCTAGCTTCTTAACAATTCTCATCATCCTCAGGCAATACACTCAACAAGGCTAGTATTATGTACGGTATAATTTAATGCCTCCAGAAAGCATCAAATTGTGGAAATGTCATATAGAGTGAAATGAAAGAGAAGAATGATAAGAACGTGTCTTATACAGATGCAATTTTTGTCAGATAAAGGGTATGAAAGTTTTTGAGGGACACAGATATCTTCATCAGTCAGAAAAACAGGAGCACCTAATTGGGAGAAATGCTGATCACAAGAGGCTGTACTTCCTGTGATTCTTTGGTCAGAAGTTTTCTATCACAGTGTCATCATAAAATGTTAACAACATTAACAATAAAAACACAGGGCAAAAAAAATTCTACCTTATTTCAATCAGCTTCAACGAAATTATAAGGCTGACCCACTAAACATTTATTTTACCTTCGTTTTTCACTTCATGAAAAGGATAACAGGATAACAGATTAACAGAGTTGGAAGGGACTTTGTAGATCATCTAGTCCAACCCCCCACCCAAGCAGGAGACCCTACACCATTTTTGACAAATGATAGTCCAATATCTTCTTGAAGGCCTCCAGTGATGAAGCTCCCACGACTTCTGAAGGCAAGCTGTTCCATTGATTGATTGTTCTCACTGTCAGACAATTTCTCCTTTTTTCTAGGTTGAATCGCTCCTTGATCAATTTCCATCCATTATTCCAAGGTGCTTTGGAAAACAGGTCAACTCCCCTCCTCTCTGTAACAGCCCTTCAAATATTGGAAGACTGCTATCATTTCTCCCTTGGTCCTTCTCTTCACTAGACTAGCCATGCCCAGTTCCTGCAACTGTTCGTCGTATGTTTTAGTCTCCGGTCCCCTAATCATCTTGGTGGCTCTTGTCTGCATTTTTTCTAAAGTCTCAACATCTTTTTATAGTGTGGTGACCAAAACTGGATGCAGTATTCTAGGTGTGGTCTCACTAAGGCTTTATAGAGTGGTATTAGTACCTCACTTGATCTTGATCGTATCCCTCTGTTAATGCAGTTTAGGATTACATTGGCTTTTTTGGCTGCCACCACATACTGCTAGCTCATATTTAACTGGTTGTCCACTAAGACTCCAAGATTCAGAAGATCAACAGGAGTGTGATCATGCTGTGTGTGTCAGTCATATGCATGAAATGAAATAGACAAGTACCTGCCACATAACACCCCAGATTTATTGATCCAGAATTGTTGATAAGAAATACAAAAAAATGTCTGGGTAGTGGACATGGCAGCAGAAAAGAAGAGAAAGAACTGGGGGGCGGGGGGGAATCACAAAATACAAAACTTACTGATAGAAATAAAATTACCAATAGTAATAGGTGCCTTGGGTGCAATCCTAAAACAACCAAAGCACCACCTGAATATCATTGGCATTGACAAATTCACCATCAGTCAATTGCAAAAGGTAGCTTTACTCAGAACAGCTTACATCCTGCGATGATACCACTAACACCATCCAATATCAATATCTACCTATCCCAGGTCCTGGGGAAGGACTCGATTTGTGGATAAAAATGCCAAATCCAGTCTGAACGTCTGGCTAACTGTGTGACAAACCATAATAATGCAGTAGGATTGTTCAATGAAGCAAATTTGGCATAGTGGTTAAAGATACCAGTCTATAAACCAGGAGACCAAGAGTTCCAGTCCCAGCTTCGACACAAAGCCAGTTGGGTGACCTTGGGCCAGTCTCCTCTCTCTCAGCCCTAGAAAGCAAGCAATAGCAAACCACTTCTTAACTCTTACCAAGAAAATTACAGGGCAGGCAGTCCAGGCAGTCACCAGGAGCCAACACTGACTTGAGAGCACCCAAAAAGAAAAATGAAAAATGAATTGTTCACACTAATAGGAACTTTCTTCTAGTCTAAAATACCTCTGGGAGGAGTAAAGTTCATTAAGATCACGGTACCGGAAGAAAGAGCTAAAGCAGCTATCTGTACATCCCATGAACTTGATCAGAAGGCCTGTGAGATTTGCTCCACCAAATCATGAAGCAACTATTCCAAAGCTTGGCATAGCTGTGGCTCTCTTGAGATCCTCAAGGCAAGCTCAGAAGATGTTTGTACCAGGGTATGCAGTGAAGCAAAGCACTTGTTGCTTTGCTTTGCAGCTGCCCCCTATGGATCTGAGTCCAATTATTTCCACAGAAATGTTCAGAGTGTTCAACAGTTGCTATCTACTGTGAAAAAAATGCAAAGGCAAACCACATGCTTAATGTCATTCCTAATTAGACTCCTGGAAACTTGCAAAAAATAATGTTGATCTAACAAAAGAGACTACATGCTGAATTTAACTAAACCTTGCAAAATGTCATTCTATGTTTGTTTTTAACACAGATGAAGAAGTGTCAAATTTGTCATACGGGAGATTTATGTTACACAGAGAAGAAAGCTTACTTCATGTAATTTTCATGTCCTAGATGGAAAGAACCTCTAACAGCCTTAGTTCATGCCTTACACTAAGTCATAAAAAATCAGGATACTTATTCAAAATTATTTTTGGTAGATTGAGCATAGCGCATGGATTTGGGGGAGGGGGCAGGTAGGCATCACAATCAAATCTGAGGCAGGTTGTAAATGTCAATTTAAAATTAAAAATTATTTAAATATAAAACCCAATGCAGTCCTAGGTTGCACCAACAGAGGGATAGTATCAAGATCATGTGAAATGTTAGTACCACTTTATACTGCACTGGTAAGATCAAATTTGGAAAACTGTGTCTAGTTTTGGTCAACACAATACATAAAAGATTTTGAGATTCTAGAAACAGGGCAGAGAAGACAACATTCACAGAGGGGGTTGACCTATTCTCCAGAGCACCTGAAGGCAGGACAAGTAGCAATGGATGGAAATGTATCAAAGAGAGATCCAATCTGAAACAAAGGAGAAATTTCCCGACAGTGAGAACAATTAATCAGTGGAATGGCTGGAAGTTGTGGGTGCTCCATCACTGGATGTTTTTAAGAAGAGACTGGACAACCATTTGTCAGGAATAGTATAGGGCCTCCTGTTTGAGCAGGGGGTTGGACTAGAAGACCTTCAAGGTCCCTTCCAATGCTGTTATTCTGTATTCTATTCTATGTATGGGTAGGCAAAAAGGTTGAAGGGTGGGCAGTCAGCAACTGTAGAATTCTGACTCCCATGGAAATCAGGAGGGAAGGAGACAGTGTTGCACCTAGTGGATGGGTAAATAATGCAAGGCCAGCAACGTCGGGACCATGAATCTCCCTACAACATGAACCAACCCTGAGTGAAGCTCCCTGCTTCGCGTGATGCCCCTTCCCATCATCTTTCCAAGAAGCTGCTGCCATCCAAGGTGGAGCAGATGACTTCAAACTCTATCCAGCAGGAGGAAAGCTTGGCTGCCACTGCCTACTTCTCAGAACTGTTTGCACATAGCAGAATAAGGGTAGCTGGCCTCCTCAGAAGAGGGGTTTCAGGAAGTGTCTTGCCCTAGTCAACTTGCTTCCACGTTATGGTTAGAGAAAGTTGAAGCTGCAGCTATTGATCACCATATAAATAGTATTCATGCTAGTAGAATTCCTTGGAGGAGGGGTAAAGGTCATTCCAATTCATTTATTGTTTTATGCGGTGATGGCTACCTCCGGATTAATGTGTTGGGTGTCTGTTACAGAACTTCCTCTCTTTTTCCCCCCTTCCAGAACCACCACCAGGAAATGATGGAATTTATATCCCAAGGATGCTTTTTCAAAAAGCAACTGGGCTTTCTTGTTTTTCTTTGAAGACATTTCATTGCTCATCCAAGTAGCTCTGACTGGATGGTGGGGAATGGAAGAATTTATATTGCTTGCAGACAGCTGGTCGTTTGAATTCTTTTAGAGTTGTTGTGGCCACCTGGAGGTTTATATGTATCCTCAGGGTCACCTTAGTGCAAATGGGTGTGGAGCCTCTTAGAACTGCTGTGTTGTAGACTGGAGATAGAGGATGTCATATCTCTCCCCTTCTATTGAGAGAAGGCTGATCAGTTTTGACACAGATGGCCTCTTTGACCCCCTCTTTCAAACCAGTGGGCCTCTCTGTTCAAAATGTAGATGGACTTTATAATGGCATCATCCCCCAAGCTGTGAGGTATCTATCATCATGTCGGAATAACCAAAAATCTAATTGCTATGAAACCAAAATAGTATTAATGGATTGATTGATTGATTGATTTACTTATTGCTTATTTTCAGTAAAATTACTTACTGGACAAAAGATTGATTGGAATGATGCTAATGTTGATAGCAAAAGTCTTCCCTTTTAAAAAGAAAAAAAAACCTTTAGCTGCTGGCAAAATGAGGACCTTCCAAATGAAATCAGAATGGCCTTCTTGTCCTATACAGTATAGCAGAAAATAACTTACAATCCATAATCCATCCTTAAGGGCATATCAACGTCCCATTCCTACTCCTTAGTACTAAAAGCCACATATAGCTTTGTAGCCTGTTTCAATGTGGCAACTGCCTCTGATATTCAGAAAAGAATTTCAAACAGGGCTACCCAATTTGCCATGTCATTGATATGCAATCTTCCCTAAACTTGTGTTTCCCAAAATAATTCCAGCCTCACCACCCATCACCCAACACCCTCAGTGATCATGCAGATACTTCCTTTGATACTGTCCAAGCTTCCAGTGTCATTTATTTATTTATTTATTTATTTATTTATTTATTTATTTATTTATTTATTTATTTATTATATTTCTATACCGCCTTTCTCCCGTAGGACTCAAGGAGGTGTACAGTCAAGAAAAAAATATAGATACACAAACATCATAAAATTGCTAATTAAAAGTATTATTATAACGTAGTTTGGCCCAATTAAATAGAACCTAAAATTAGATAACATTTTAAAATCATTCACATGTTCATATGTTTAGCCCCGCCTGTTGGAACATCAGGGTCTTGAGGGCATGGCGGAAAGCACAGAGATCAGGGATATTTCGTATCTCAGGGGGCAGTTAATTCCAAAGGGTTGGAGCCCTCACAGACTCCCCTGGGAGTCGCCAGTCGGCATAATTTGACTGACGGTACTCTGAGTAGTTCCTCCCAGTGAGAACGAACTGGTCGGTGGAGGCTATTGGTGGCAAAAAACAGTCTCGTAGGTACCCAGGTCCTAAGCCATGGAGCGCTTTAAAGGTGATGACTAACACCTTGAATCGCACCTGGAAGACCACCGGGAGCCAGTGTACTCGCGTAGGAGAGATGTTACATGGGTGCAACAAGCTGCGCCCATAATCACCCATGCGGCTACATTCTGGACCAGTTGAAGCCTCCGGTTGCTTTTCAAGGGGAGCCTCATGTAGAGAGCATTACAGTAGTCCATACGGGAGGTGACTAGGGCATGAGTGACTGTGCGCAAGGCGTCCCGATCCAGAAAGGGACGCAACTGGCGGATCAGGCGAACCTGATAAAAGGCACCCCTGGCCACATCCGTCAAATGATCTTCTAAAGATAGCCGTGAATCCAGGAGGACACCCAAGTTGCGGGCCCTCTCTGTGGGGAGCAAGGTCTCATCCCCAATTGTCAGTGATGGTACCAGCTGATTATATCGGGATGCCAGAAGCCACATTTGTTTTGTTTCATTAACAAAAAAAGGAATAAAAACTGGAATAGCTCAAATAAAATGTACTGTTAACTGCTGGACACACTTATGTCTCTTGGCCCCCACCCCACCCCCCATGAACCTCATAGTCGATTTTAGAAAACAAAAGAGATGATTGGATGCATTCTAGGGTTGTCTTTAGAAGTATCCCCCTTTCCACAGAAAAGGACCAAAGGAAAATGCTGATAAATAGATGCTTTTAATAGGTGAAGTCATGGCACTCACTGAATCCAATCTGTGAATAAGATGATGCCCTGCAGCCATTTTTGGAAGAGAGCCCACATTTCTAATATGCTAATTGCACCCCAAGATTGTGGCCTCCTGCCCTAAAGATTTGCACATTGCTGGAATCTCTGGTTATTTTGGGAAAGTGTATCCTAGGAAGGGAGTTATGACTATGTCCACATCTGATTCTTGGAAGCAGAACAAAAGGTTGGATGAAATGAAACGTGTGCCACATTTCAGAAACAAACAACCTGATTCATGAACAGTAGCCCCAGTTCATGATGAGCACCATTTAAACTTATCTGCTAATGATTAATTTAAAAATTGTCAGAGCTGAAGAGTTTCTTCTGATCATCTGTCAAGCATAAGTGCCTGCAGGGATATGCAAGGATTGAAGAAGAAGAACCTAAGCGAAATTAACTGCTTGTGCTTGAAAACTGAGCCATGCTTACTTGGGAAAGGGGAAAATGTCAAAATACTTTGGGCATCCTGACAATGCAGATGGTTAAAGCCATAAGGATAAATACTATGCAAAGCAAACAGAACTGACTGCATATATTGTGGTGCCAAACTCCAGAGGCCCTGATGGCACTATGAACTACTGCGGCCGGAGCGAAGAGAACACGGAACATCTTTTTGCCTTTAAAGGGGCCTCTGGAGATGAGGGGGAGAGCATTTTTAAACACGTACATCTTTGGCCAGAAGAGGAGGAGGGGACCGGTGCATTTTGTAGACCTGGAACAGAGGTCTTATCCTCATTTCTCGAGCCATTTGACAGATTGCACAAGGCCAGCAGCAGTGAACTGCCATCCAATCTTCGCAGAGAGTTCCCTGGGGAAGAACAGAAAAGAATCTCTCCATATTAGATAGACTGAGAAACCATTTTTCCATGCCACTAAACGCTGATCTAATTAGAATTTCTCCACAGAAGAAATTCTAATTCTAGTTCTTTCCCCAGACTCTAACCTTGTGTGTGTGTGTGTGTGTGTGTGTGTGTGTGTGTGTGTGTGTGTGTGTTATATAAAAAAAGAGGGAGGGAAATAGAAATTACAGTTCGCTTCCACACCAATGAGCTTTCCCTGAAAGGAGGTAATAGTTTGATTTCTTTAGATACAGAAATAATCCAAATGACAGTGTCACCAACCCATTGCATTCCACATTTTCCTCAGTCCGAGAAACGGAAATCTCTAAATAACATGGCAGAGCCATTTCTCCCTTGTGGAGAAGCAGAAGGGCACTCCACAGCTCCTGACTCTAATTTTATAGTGTCAGTATCTGCTTTTGAGTTGCTGACATTTGAATATGCTGCATCCTCTACTGCCCCAAAATCAGTGGCATACCTGAATCCACCCTTAATTAGTTTAAAAAAAAAAAAAAAAATTAGTCAGTTCCTGTTCCCTCTTTGCATAGGCCTTTAATTACGGGGTTTGTCTTTGCCATCAAACAACTGCTGCTCACCTTGTCTCCTTCTTGTGATCACTGCATATTGCCCAGGCAACAAAGCCTTTGCCATTTTGTGAGCTTTTTCCCCATTTCCATCTCAGAATCTAAATTGAAAGGGGCCACAGAGTCACCCGACTCAATGCAAGATCCACTGCATCATCTCTGACAGATTACAGATAGTCCTTGACATACAACAGTTCATTTAGCAACCATTCAAAGGTACAATGGCACTGAAAAAAGTGACTTATGACTGTTTTTCACACTTACGACCATTGCAGTATCCCTGTAGTCATGTGATCAAAATTCAGATGCTTGGCAACTGGTTCGTATTTATGACCGTTGCAGCATCCCAAGGTCATGCAATCACCATTTTGTCACCTTCTGACCAGCAAAGTCAATGGGGAAGCCAGATTCGCTTAGCAAACATGTTATTAAGTTAACAACTGCAGTGATTCACTGAACAACTGTGGCAAAAAAAGGTTGTAAAATAGGGCAAAACTCACTTAACAAATGTCTCACTTAGCAACATAAATTTGGGGCTCAATTGTGGTCATAGGTCAAGGACTATCTGTACTTTCCAGCCACCTCTATCACTTTTTCTACCTCTGAAGGAAACAGGAATCCCTGGTTTTCCCCAACTCCACTTTAAAAACAATCTTTGTACTTCCCAATCCTCTCACAGCAGCTGTATTCCTCTCTTGCGACCATCCTTTCTATCTATGTTTATTCAAAAGTAAGGCTCTCCCTGTGTTGAACTGCATCCCAATTGGACAAAATAGCCAAACGGACAAAATATTTCTCCTCCCCAGCCATTCTGCAGCTGAACTGAATTCCAGAATCTCCCTGAAGACATCTTATAAATGTGTGAATTCAGCTAGCCTTCCCAACTTGAATAACTTCCAGTGTTATAAAATTTGATTATAAGAATTCTGGGAATTGAAGTCCACAAGTCATAAAAGGGCCATAGCTCCCCACCTCTGCATTAGACCATCAACTAAGTATGAATCTTTAAGTAAATAAAATGGCAAGATCGTGGCTAGTTACCAAAATCTTCGGAGGTCATTCACAATCTCCTGAGACCTTGCAAGATTCGGATAAGAGTCTTAGAATTTATATGATTTCAAGTGAGAATGAAACTCTTGAAAGATTTGGCAATATCCTGAAATTTTACCCATTTTAAAATAAGACTACAATACCTGGGTTGCAAAGCACCACTAACCACTAGTTGGAAGGAGAAAGACACACCTCTGTTGAACTGTTTTTCTGGTGAGACCAGTTTATCAGGGCAACCCGGTCTACCCAAATATGGGACTGAGCATACGGCTTCCGCTTTCACCTTTCAGCCCCAATCCAGGAGCCTTCGCAGGCAATCACTTCCATGACAAATTATTTCATGTTAAATTTATTTCTTTGTCAGTAACACTCTGCTGAACTAGTGGTCAACTGGATTTGCTTTTTTAAGGTTTTTTTTTAACCTGCCTTTATTACCTCAGAAGTAACTCGAGATGGCGAACATATCTAATATTCTCTCCTCCTCCTATTTTCCCCACAACAACAACAACCCTGTGATGTGGGTTGGACTGAGAGAGAGTGACTGGCCCAAGCCTAAGGCAGGATTAAAACCTCCTGGCTTCTAAGCCAGCACTTTCATTACTACATCAGCCTAATTCTTCTTTTTTTTTCAGCTCAGATATATTAAACTGGTTTTAATTTAAAATAATTAGTTTAATTTAATAACTTAATGTACATTAAATTAAATTAATAATGTAATTTAATTTAATAACTAAATACTTATTTAGTCTATCCCACGGACAAACTATAATTGCAAACCATTCCTGTATTCTCTGAATTGCTAAGGAGCTAGACAAAAGATGCAGGATCAATCATCCTCTTGTAATTATTTATGAAATACTTCCTATTCCTTTCCTATTGCCACTATTTATTGCACATAGTTGTATAATTTGAAAATGGGCCACCTTTGCTATTTTTTTTTTCCTCCTGAAAATATTTACATCTCTACTACTCAAAGCATGATGCAATGCTATAAGTGCAAGGACTTATATTAAGCTGTAACCAGTTTATGCAACTTCAATTTCATATAGTTTGTGTTACACCACAACATTTCTCATGCGCCCTGAACAAAATCAGTGCTGGCACTCCATCTTTTCTTCTAAACTAAGTTGCGGTAGCCCTAAAGAACGTTTGCATCATGTCGTGCTTCCTTGGCAGGAGAACTTCTAATGTTTTCATTTTACAGGAAAGGCAAGATGAGTATTAGGGCAATGGAAATCTTTGTCACATTGATGCAGCTTGACTATTTGCTTCAAATTATTCTTAAAAGGCTGTGCCACTTTGAATCAAATTGGATTTCCTAAGGAAGTCAAGGTTTATTTTATATTCAAACTGACAATTTGAATTGGACCAATTCAGACGCTCAGGAATGGATACTTATTTGCATTAGATTGATCCAATTCAACAAAAAATTGGATCCAAAAAATTAAAAAGGATTTGGTAAACATTCAGGATAATAGTTCAGAAGACAAACTTAAAATGGAGGCTGATCAAAAGTCTGTTAATGAAGAAAATGTACAATGTACAAATGTACAACAGAGGATTGAAAGAGAAGTTTTAATGATCCAATACAATTTTACAGAATATGCAATTAGACTGAGAGGTTTGCAGGAAGATGACAGAGATGATTTAAGGAAGATATCCTCTGAAATTCTGGCTGGGATTTTAAAGGTTCAACCTGATGAAGTGTTTTGCAGGATTGACAGAATTTATAGAATAAACTCCTGGTTGGCAAAACAAAGGCAATTGCCTAGAGATGTGGTGATTTATTTTACAGACAAAGAAATTAGAAATAATATTGTCCAGAATTCTTATGATTCTGCTTTGCAATTTCGTGGAAGAAAGATTTGGATTTTTAAGGAACTCCCGCCCAAGATGTTAATGGAGAGGAAGAAATTTGGTTTTCTAGTGAATGAGTTAAAAAAAGGAATATTCTATTTAGGTGGGACGTCCCAGTTGGTTTAATATTGAGATACCAAGGAGTAAGATACCAACTGAATACTGTCGAAAAAGCGGAAGAATTTTATCAAAAAATTTTAAAAATAAATTTAACATCTTTAGGCATAATACAGGACAAGCAAAAGGAGTTGGAAATAAAGGGAAAACATCAAATTACAGAGGCTGTGGTAGATAAACTGTCTTTGGACTCTTTGGATACCCCAGCTGGACTGTCTATAAATTTGAGAGCAGTGTCATCTGATTCTAATGTGATGAACTATCAACTTACAGACAAGTGCGCAAATCAATTAGTTGATATACAAGTGATGGAAAAGACATATGAGATAATAAAACAAAACCAACAAGATCAATCTACAAAGCAGAATGACAACCGAACAGCTGATACACAACTTGTAGGAAGGAAATCTGGATGGAAATGCAACCCGCAAAAGAAAAAGAAAAGAAACAGATCTCGTAGAAATAGTAGTTTCTAAACCAAGCAACAGTGAAGCCAGGGATTTTAAAAAAAATAAATGAATATGTGAAAAGATATTGGAGGCGAATTATTGTTTAACACTATCTTGAGGAAAGTGGCAGATCTCTGCAATGCCGTGATTTTGGGATGTGGAAAGAGCCTTACACTGTTGGATTTGAACTATCTATTTTGGATTTCTTTTACCGATAAATATATTATATCTATTTTGAGTTACAAGGCAAGAGAGTCATGCTGAGGCATGCAGAAGATCTGGCTGTTACCCACTAAGATGATGGGGATTTATAATCCTGATGAAAACCACAATTACAACTATATGGAATATAATTATAATGTCACTCGGGTGGTTGTTTTTACTTTTATATATACATGAGGATATTCATTATTGATGGGGGCAGAAGATGACTGAAGATTTTGAATAAACTGTTGCACCAGGATGCTATGTTACCCTATTATGGATGACGGATTTAATAATCTAGTGGAAAGACATCAAAGAAGATACTAAATGAATTATAAATTTAAAGTTATTGTCTTTTCTTTTTTTTATAAAATGGAATGTATATATAGACATATGTATATTTTAGCAGAGTGGGCAGTGGATTATATTTAGAATTGTAGTGCATGGTAATCTTGCAGGAAACTGGGTTGAAATAGGTTAGTTTAGTGATTGATTAGTTTAAGAAAAAGGATTTTTAAGTTATATATTTCGGGGAGTGGAAGAATTGGATAGAACTGAATAAATGTTAAATTTGGAGAAGGCTGCTTTGAAATGTTAAATTAATATATATAAAAGTAAAGGTTATGTTGTTGTAATAATAATAATATTTTATAAGTTTGGGGGAGGAGAAAAAGGGTAGATTGTGAAAAGCGGAGAAAAGCGGAGTTATAAGAATACTATGCTAAGGGTCAGTATTTTGAGGAGTGAGTAAGGGTATGGTAAAATATTATGTAATTAATTATGAATTAGTTTATTGTTGTGAAGAAGAAGTCACAGGGGGGGATGGGTGGTGAGGGGGGGTTAGGGAAGAAGGGAGGAAAAGGGGGAAAAACTTGTATTCGAAAAACTTTTTCAATAAAAAAAAAAAAACAATTGCAATCCGATCCAGTTTGCACAAACCTAAAAAGCATTTATTTGATCTGCATGCATATTCAAAAACACCCTAGAACAGTGATGGCTAACCTTTTTGCCATCATGTGCCAAAAGCGGGGGGAGTGCAGGGAGGAGGTCGTGCGTGTGCACGTGCCCACACCCATAATTCTGTGTGTCCTGCCCCCGTGCATGTGTGCACGATCCCCCCCCCTGTGCAATTGGCCTGATGGGCCCAGTAGACCCGTTTTTTGTTCTCCCCAGGCTCCAGAGCCTTTCTAGGAGCCTGGGGAGGGCAAAAACAGTCTTACCATCCCCTGGAGCCCCTCTGGGGACTGGAAACAGCCCATTTGCTGACTTCTGGTGGTCCCAGAAGGCCCAAAAATCAGCTGGCGGAGCTGAGCTCGCGTGCCCAGCGATATGGCTCTGTGTGCCACCTCATCACGGCCCTAGAACATGTGTCCACTTCTCCTCACTATACATTCCTGCAGGTGGATGATAGATATTATTCTTGTGTAGTGCCATTTGGCAAACATGGATTGCAATTATCTTAAAAACCAAACAGCTTGTATTCCTTTAATTTTTATTGAAAAGTTAAAATGACTCTATAACTCCAATTGGCATGCATTAAAGTACTGTATATATTGGCACAGAAATTATAGTTTATGATTGACCTTGGTCCTCAGTTTTTCTGCTTACATAGAAAAAGTGTGTTTCCTCTTCGGGGACAATGCAATTTTACAGCTGTGGCAAAGACAAACAGTTGCTTTTATTCAATGTTTTTTTTAAAAAAAAAAAAAGATAGGAATTTGTTTGGCTGAAACATGCCATTTGAAAATACTTTGTCTTTTATCTCAGGCTAAAGGAGCAACTGTTTTAGCAGTTTAATGTATTAACTGTGCATTAAGGAGCCAAGCACTCTCAGGGAAAGAGATCTTTGACCCTAGCGGTCAAGAGATGTGGGATTTGGGGAAAGAGAACAGAGTGGTAAGATTGTGTCCTATGAAGCTCTGAGATTTATTTTATTTTTTTTAATGTTCTGCCTGCTCTGAACTTTTCACCCGTGTAAAGATTTTCAACTTAATCATTACTACCCATTAAGTTATTCAAGTGGATTTCTTCCAGACCAAGATATCCCCCACTGGAACTGAACTGGAGGAGAGGAAGACGAGCTGATGCTTATGGCCAAGGACATTATGGGTAGGGGGATGCTGCACAACATAGACTTACATGCAGGGGTGAAATCCAGCAGGTTCTGACAGGTTCTGAAGAACCGGTAGCGGAAATTTTGAGTAGTTCGGAGAACCGGAAAATACCACCTTTGACTGGCCCCAGAGTGGGGAGGGAATGTGGATTTTGCAGTATCCTTCCCCAGGAGTGGGGAAGGAATGGGGATTATGCAATATCCTTCCCCCAGGAGTGGGGAGGGAATGGGGATTTTGCAGTATCCTTCCCCTGGAGTATGGTGGGAATGGAGATTTTGCAGTATTCTTCTCCTGCCATGTCCACCAAGCCACACCACGCCCACCAAGCCACTCCAACAGAACCGGTAGAAAAAAAAATTGGATTTTACCACTGCTTACATGTATGCTGTGTCTCTCTCTGATGCCAGCTCTTAGGGCTAAGGTTGAACCCAGTAGCAATGGGAAGCAAAAGCACTCACCATACTTGCTCGCAAGTCTACATTCCAGACAAGGGCTGCACAACAAGCCACACATACCTATATCGTGAAGTACAAACAGAAAGATCAGAATAAGATGAGAGAGGCACAATGGCTTTGGTCAGCTCAGGGATCACATTGCTGGGCTTGGCTCAAAAAATTAGGAAGAGTTAGGAACCTAGAGATGGGGAGGGGTGAAACATGTACCTTAAGCATCCCTACGCCTCCCAATTCTGAGGGATTCTGGGATCTGTAAAAGGAGGGCTAGCAGTTTGTGCTCGCATTCCTTTTACAGATCCCAGAATCCCTCAGAAATGGCCTTTTGGCATTCCCACCAAAATATGTATATATGGGTAGTCCTTGACTTACAACCATTCATTTTGTGACTGCACTGAAAAAAAGTGACTTAGGACCATTTTCCACACTTGCCACCCTGTCAGTATCCCTATGGTCACGTGATCAGAATTCAGATGCTTGGCAGCTGATTCACATTTATGATGGTTACAGTGTCCTGGGATCAGAAGATTCCTCTTTTGTGGCTTTCTGACAAGCAAAATCACATTCACTCAACAGTCGAGTTACTAATGTAATTCTATTAAGTTACATTAACATAATAAGTTATAATTAACACAAATTAACATCATTAAGTTAACTAATTTAACAACTGCAGTGATTGACAACTGTGGCGAGAAGGTCATAAAATGGGGCAAAACTGACTTAACAATGGTCTCATTTAACAACAGAAGTTCTGGGCTTCATTGTGGTCATAAGTCGAGGACTACCTCTATATTGAACAGTTATGGAAGCATTAATTTCGGACCCTGTATAATCATCATATCCAGCTTTTAACTATAAAGTAAGATCTTCTCTAATGGGAAAAAAGTTGTAGTTTTCTACATACCTCCCCCAAATCAGCAAGACATTAAAGTTCTTTTAAGAAAAATAATCTGCACAAAAACCTGTTGTTTTATATATATATAGCTAGTCCTCAACTTCTGACTTGTCACTTAGTGACTATTTGAAGTTATGATGGACCTTCCCAAGGATATTCATGACCAGTTCCAAAGTTCCAAAGATCATTCCCACCCTTTGTGGTCATATGACCGTATTTTGGGTGCTTAGCAACCAGCCAACATTTATGACTGCTTGCAGCAGTCCATATTTTAAGACACTTTTGCTAAAAACTGGCATACACTTCCAGTTTTCAGCAAAACCATAGCAAACAATTGGTTTGCTTAAGAACGGTGGTGTTTGGTTAAGAACCACCACCCAAAAGGGTCATAAGATCAGGTTAGTCATCTGATAGGTTCTGTTGCGGTCATAAGTCGAGGACTACCTGTACAAAAAGATGAAGCATCTAAAATTGATGACACTACTGCAGTCAATAGAAACAAGGAAACATGGAGAATTGTGATGGAAACAGTTCTGTGTAGAATCTCTGTAAGATTTTTAACATTTCTCAGCCAACAGGAAAAAACTTAAATATTTCCTGTGGGCTTTTCAGGTGCAGTTGTGGTTTTGGTAATAAAATGTCCTAGTAACTTAATGTATATAGGTAGTCCTTGACTTAAAACAACTCATTTAGTGACGGTTCAAAGTTACAATGGCATTGAAAAAAGTGACTTATTTTTTTCATACTTACAATCATTGTAACATCCCTGAGCCATACGATCAAAATTCAGACATTTGGCAACTGGTTCATATTCATAACAGTTGCAGTGTCCTGGGGTCATGAACTCACTTTCCCAATAAGGAAGTCAGATTCACTTAACAACTGTGTCACTAACTTAACAATTGTAGGGATTCGCTTAACAATTGGGACAAGACAGGCTGTAAAATGGGGCAAAATTCACTTAACAAATGTCTCACTTAACAAGAGAAATTTTGGGCTCAATTGTGGTCGCAAATTGAGAACTAAATGAATAGACATGACTGTCCAGAAACTAAGAAACAGATCTAGAGAAAGCTACAATGTAAGAAGACAATATGAAATCTGATAATTAGATATTATCTATGGCGTGAATATGGACTCAGTTACAGCAGCAATGGGTCCACTACTGGAAAACTTGAAGGACCATTTTAGCGACCGAACGTTATGGATAAATCAATCAATCAATCAATCAATCAGAATAGAACTAGAAGAGACCTTGGAGGTCTTCTAGTCCAACCCCCTGCTCAAGCAGGAGACCCTATACCATTTCAGACAATTGGTTGTCCGGTCTCTTCTTAAACATCTCCAGTGATGAAGCCCCTACAACTTCTGAAGGTAAGATGTTCTATTGGTTAATTGTTCTCACTGTTAGGAAATTTCTCCTTAATTCCTAAAATCTATCTATATAGTCAATAAAAGTCAACAGTGCTTTGATGGCACATAATCAATCAATAATATAAACACAAACCGGGGGATATGAAAATTTACCATTATATAGGGAAGCTGCAAGATCAATCATTAGATTGGTCACAGAAATCCTGGCAGGAATGAATGACAATAATGACATACTGCCTGTTAATTAAGAAATATTCTGGTATTTGAAGTATTTAATTATTGTTTTAAAGAAAGTTTGAAAGACTTTTTAGCAGTTCTTTAGCAGTTTCCATCTTCTTCTTTTTTTAAAAAAAAGAAACTAAATAGCACTTGGAAGATTCTTATCCTCTATTTATTTATTATTTATTAGCAATAGCAATAGCACTTAGACTTATATACCGTTTCATAGTGCTTCACAACCCTCTCTAAGCGGTTTACAGAGTTAGCATATTGCCTCCAACAATCTGGGTCCTCATAAAAGATAATTAGATCTAATTATCTATTAGATCTAAAGATAATTAGATCCAATAATAAAACTATCAGTAGGAAACAGCTTTTAACTTTAACCAAAGCTCACATAGTTTCATTGAAGAAAACAATAATTTAGTTATGTTGCAAAAGTAGATATCTAATACTTCAATAATCCAGATTTTTTTCACATGGTCAATAGTGACCTAATTAAGTGATATTGTTATCTAGTGCTGCCAAAACTTTACAGGCCAGATCTGGGAGCTCTGGCGTTTTCCATTATTCCAGTGAAAGCAGGTTGAAAATTTTAAAATGATAGGCGAGGCTGACAGGTGACTACAAAGATGACCATTTTTCATTAAACTCTGTTATGTCTGATGGTCTAAAGTCAAAATCTACTGGTCTTCAGCTGAAATTCCACAACCACATTATTTGGCTCCACAATGATACTGCCAAAATGAATTCAGAAAAAAACCCAGTGGAGCTTCAGGTATTATATTTTCCGATCACATAACAACAGCGCAAGGTACTTGTCAAACAATCTGATCAAATCCCATCTTCCTTTAGTTGCAGTAAATCTGTAAATGTAAGAGTCAAGCTGTGTCCTTTGGAAGGGTTGAATTTCAATGAATTCATACAAGCTAAAACTTTGTAGAGTTAGTCCAATATATTTGAAAAGCACCAAGTTATGATGAAATAGGCACAAAAGTTAGTTCTCTTGATAATTTCTACAGGTATAAAATCAACCTTTTATTAACCAAGATCTACAGTTAAAAAGTGGGTGAAACTCCAGTGTCATTAATGAAACAGCTAAGATTGGGATGAGCCGAGGTGGCGCAGTGGTTAGAGTGCAGTACTGCAGCTACTTCAGCTGACTGCTAGTTCAGCGGATCAGCGGATCAAATCTCACCGGCCCAAGGTTGACTCAGCCTTCCATCCTTCCGAGGTGGGTAAAATGAGGACTCAGATTGTTGGGGGCAATATGCTATTTAGTATACTGTCTTTGATGTAAGCCGCCCAGAGCCCTCGGAGAGTGGGCGGCATAGAAATATGACTAATAATAATAATAAAAATAAAATAAATATTTCTAGAGGTTTATTTGGAAAGACAAGAGGGAGGTCATGTTAAATGGGTTTACACAGTTCTTTCCTTCCTTTCTTCCTTCCTTCCTTCCTTCTTTCCATCCATCAGAAAGCAACAGGAAATTCTATCAGCGCTTCTCAGTGATTTGGTGCCAAATGCACCAGCATGATTCCAGGAACATTGAAGGGGATGGAATAATATGCACATGTCACATCTCCCTAGTGTATCATGTTGGAGAGAATTCAGAATGTGAATCTGAAGTAGTAGAGGCTATACCATGACCACGATGGTCCTGTTAGTTCAGCTATTCCTCAAAACTCCTGCTCGTTGTTTTCCAATGAAGTGAAGGTACAGTGCATGTACAAAAAGGTAAACAGAAGTGAAAATAACTACTGACGGATCCGGTGAAACTTGGAATTGCCATGACTGCTTTAGTAATTCAAAAGTACACTAGTATGCATTTTGTACAGCCTTCCTTAATTGCACTGGGGGCTGGGAGGGAGGGAGGGCAAAGGGCTTCAATCAGCAACCTATTATGAAAACTTCCTTTTCCCCATGCAAGTCTGGGTGGCAGCTTTGAAAATTAATTCAACACATCATGCAGTTCTCTTACAAATTGTCTTGTCACTGCAGATATCAAATAGACCAGTGGACCAGTTGCCTCCATTGTGTAAGAGGGTTGTCATGTTGGAAGTAACAAGGGTTCCAGTGGCACAGGGCTGGATTGTTACAGGTTCAGCTGAATTTTTGCTCCTGGTGAAGGAAAAATAAATGAATGAATGAATGAATGAATGAATGAATGAATGAATGAATGAATGAATGGTGTTAAGAGAATCTGAGAGAAAGAAAGAAAGAAAGAAAGAAAGAAAGAAAGAAAGAAAGAAAGAAAGAAAGAAAGAAAGAAAGAAAGTACACAGTGTTAAAAGAAATTGAGATTTATAAACAAAGCAGTTTGTAGAGCAAGCAATCTCTGATCTGCAAATGGAAGGAGAAAAAGTATTCATTATATTAATATCAATCTGTTTTGTCGTAATACCAGCCCTCCCTTTCTTCAAATTCATTTCCTCTTGTTGATGCTAATCTCCCCCATTGGCAATAGGAAAAAAAATTTAAAATATACCTGGCACTGCAGTGCACATTCATTTCCAATAAAGAAAAAAACAGCTATTTAAAAATACTTCCAGCATTAATTTGCAGCATCCATATAGATTTCTATATGCACCTGCCCAATATTAATTTTCCAGCCCTATACAGTATGAAAAGACAGACATTTCTTCAGAGTAGCACTTTTCATCACCACAATGAATGCTCTTTTAAACTAAACTAAAAAGTATTCATATTTCTGAAAGGAGGAAAAAGATTCCAGAGTTCTTACACGGGCTTTTCTTTTAAAGACCTTTAACAGCAGGTGTCTTCCAAGGCATGTATATTAGCCAGACATGAAGAAGCATAGGAGCAAAACCACCAAATTCCTCCCCCCACCCACCCCCCAAAAAAGCTGATCAGCCCAGCCCTTGCATCAGAAAGAATTTTTAAGAGCGTAAAATGTCGTATGCCTTTCCTGGATCAGGATTACCTGTGCTCAGTTGTTCAGTCCCTGGTCATCTCACAGATAGACTATTGTAATACGCTCTACATGGGGCTACCCTTGAAGAGCATTTGGAAGCCGACAGCTGGTGCATAGCATGACAGTGTGGACAGTTTTTGGGGCCCCAAGAGTAGCCCCTGTAACCACTGCCCCGTGAGCTGCATTGGTTACCAGTCTGCTTCCAGGTGCAATTCAAGGTGTTGGTGATCACCTTTAAAGCCCATCATGGCAGGGGTCCAGGTTACTTGTGGGACCATCTCACCCCACTGGGATTGGCCTGTACCAATCATGCCGGCAGAGGAGGCATGCTGCAGGTCCCATCAGCCCAATTATTCTGACTGGCGGGATCCAGAAGGAAGTCCTTCTCTGCTATTGCTCCTGCCCTCTAGAACATCTTGTCCACCCCCCAATGAGAGGTTGGCCCCTAACTATCCTATCTTTTCGTAAGGACCTAAAGATGTGATTTTGCCAGTCGGCTTGGGTCCCCAGTGTGGGAACAGCACAATGGAAGTAGTTAATTGAGTAATAACAGATCCCACCTCTCCCCACTCTGCCCCACCCTCCCCATTTGCCAGAGATGGTATTCAGCAGGTTCTGACCAGTTCTGTAGAACTGTTAGATGAAATTTTGAGTAGTTCGGAGAACAGGTAAATACCACCTCTGACTGGCCCTGCCCCCAACAATTCTCTGCTTCCCGAGTCCAACCAAATAGAGATTTTACAGTATCCTTCCCTTGGAGTTGGTTGGGAATGGAAATTTTACAATATCCTTCCCCTGGAGTGCGGTGGGAATGGAGATTTTATAGTATACATCCCCTGCCACACCCGCAAAGCCACGCCCACCAAGTCATGCCACACCCACAAAGCCACACCCACAGTACTGGTAGTAAAAAAATTGAATCCCACCACTGCCATTTGCCCTTAGGTTTTAATGTCTGATTTTAATTATTTATGTTTTAATTGTATATGTATAGATATATTTTTATGACTGTAAGCCGCCCAGTTACCCTGTGGTAAGGTGGCCAGCTAATAAATTTTATAAATAACTAAATATCACAGTTAATATTTTGAACTTCATTCATCCTGATAATTCATTTTAAAGATAGTTTGAAGTACCCAAACTGTAATAACCTATACTAGTAAAATTAAGAGATTGTCTATGAGAGGATTTGAAGGAACAGGATGACAGGTACCCCAATGTTTCTTCAGGAAATGCTGATCCCAGAAAGCTAAGAAAGGATTAATAAGTGAGGAAAACTTTACTCATTTTTGTTCTCCCCACTCAAGCAAGGACAAAGGGATAAGATACCGATGGGGGAAAAACCCATAAATATTCTCCCAGGTTGTAGGTGGGTGGAAACATTTAAAATATGGACCTTGAGTTTATTTGGAGGTTCTAGCAGAGGAGTGCAGCTATCGTAAAAATTTTTGAAATGTAAAAGGTTCCTAAGAGAAAAACGTTTAAGAAACATTGTTTTACACTACTTAGTAGACTAATTTGGATCCCATTTTATTTACCCTCACGATAAACACTAATTTCAGTAGCTGATCTACTCTATTCTATTCATGTTTAAGATTGATCCCAATCCAAAGGAGCTTCAAGAAAACTGGAGTAATTTCTTGGTTTCCAGGATATAATGGAAAAGTCCCAAAATCAGTGGTGGGATTCAAATAATTTAACAACTGGTTCTCTGCCCTAATGATTTCTTCCAACAACCAGTTCACCAAACTGCTCAGAAAGTTAACAACCGGTTCCCCAGAAGTGGTGCGAACTGGCTGAATCCCACCACTGCCCAAAATACATATGCCAAAGGGTAAGTCAAGAGTACTAGAAAGTTCATGTATAATGTATAAATGTATACATCATGTATAAATCCATAGAGGAAACTTGTAACTATGGAACTCCAAAAACTATTGTTAACTTAATTTCCAAAGATGACAATAAGTATTTCATAATACTTATTCAGAATACATGAAATACTTCCATAAGTATTTCAGAAATCATGTAGATACTATTGTTTATGGAGTTCCATAGCTAGTTTCCCAATGTTGTTAAAAATTTATATGCCACCCAACTCCCTCTGCTTGGTTCCTTTTCTTTCCTTCCAGGCAGTGGTGGGATTCAAATAATTTAACAACTGGTTCTCTGCCCTAATGATTTGTTTCAACAACCAGTTTGCCAAACTGCTCAGAAAGTTAACAACCAATTCTCTTGAAGTGGTGCGAACTGGCTGAATCCCACCACTGCTTCCAGGTCATCACTATTCATAACTGCAAACAAAATTACCTAGACTTCCCGCACACATTCCTTGAATTAAGACACAATGAAGTTTAATCTAAATAATCTAAATAATAGAGCCTTGGTGGCGCAGCAGACTAAAGTGCTGCTAAGGAGCACCAGCTGCCTGCAATTACTGCAAGTTCAAATCTCACCAGGCTCAAGGTTGACTCAGCCTTCCATCCTTTCGAGGTAGGTAAAATGAGGACCCGGTTTGTGGGGGCAATAACCTGACTTTGTATTAAAAAAAACACCGCTGGAGGGGGGGGCAAAAGCCCTACTAAGCAGGTATATACAAAAGTATGAAGGCTATTGCTTAACGCATTGTAAGCCGCCCTGAGTCTCTGGAGAAGGGCGACATATAAATTGAACCAATCAATCAATCAATCAATCAATCATCAATCAATCCATAGCTGCCCAGCTGTCAGATTGTCAGGTTTAAATAAAAGACTTTTTTCCCCAGAAATTTAAATACTTTTGTTAAGTGGGCAAATAGAATCTTTAAGTATGTTCACAAATATTGGTTTGAATTCTTCTAACGAATAATTTCTCCTTCTTTCTCTCTAGGATGCAATCATTAACAGATTAACAGAGTTGGAAGGGACCTTGTAGCAGGGGTGAAATGTAAAATCTGTTACTACCGGTTCTGTGGGCGTGGCTTGGTGGTGGTAGTGGGGGGTAATGTGGGTGGGCGTGGCCAACTTTTTTTTTTTTAACTTTTCAAAGCATTTTTTCTAATGCTTTGAAAAGCCTCTCTGCCAATCAGGAACTCAGCTGGGATCGTCAGAGAGGCTTTTTAAAAAATGCCTCTCTGCCGATCAGGGAACTCAGCTGGGATCGTCGGAGAATTTTCAAAGCATTTTTTTTACCATCTCTTCGGTCAAGAGGTTGCAGAAAAAAATGCTTTGAAAAGCCTCTGATGATCCCAGCTGAGCCGCGCGATCAACAGCATTTTTTCATCGGAAGAGGTTGTAGAAAAAATGCTTTTAAAAGTAAAAAAAAAAAAGCCTCTGATGATTGTGCAGCTCAGCTGGGCATGGTGGGGGGGGCAGGGATTTTTGCTACCGGTTCTCCGAACCACCCGCCACCATCACTACCGGATCAGGCGATCCGGTCCGAACCGGGAGCATTTCACCCCTGCCTTGTAGGTCATCTAGTCCAACCCCCCTCCCAAGCAGGAGACCCTACACCATTTCTGACAGATGGCAGTCCAGTCTGTTCTTGAAAGCTACCAGTGATGAAGCTCCCACAACTTCTGAAGGCAAGCTTTTCCATTGGTTGATTGCTCTCACTGTCAGAAAATATCTCTTTATTTCCAGGTTGAATCTCTCCTTGTTCAGTTTCCATCCATCCATTCCATCCATCCATCATCTCAAAACCTCATCAAATCAGGCAAGTAGCTGCAGTGCATATACCATAAACCAATAGGTCCTGCTGTGAAACTCTAAGGAAAGTCCTGTACATAGACTTTGGAAATTTTGAACATCGAACTCTATGCAAAGCACATCTGAGCCTGATAATTATTTAGAGGATGTGGATATGAAATTAAATGGCCAGAGTGTCAAACTAGAACCCCAACTCAAATGTCTGCATTCTTATGAAATTGCAATCTCATGTCTTAGCTTTTGCCACAGCATTGTTTTGAGGATAAAATGCATTGCCATCTGCATCGCGTAAAATTTATCTGAATGTTGTTCTCAAATACAATATCATTACAATTTGGGACACAATGCAACTTTGTTGTTGTTGTTAAGAACTTTGGGGATTTTGTGATGCTAGCTTTCATGTATGCCCCTCCCCAGCAGTAAACCATCATGTTACTGAGAAACAAGTAGTGTCACCATGTACTGGTATCTACAATCCACAGTGGACTGCTGGGAAGTCGATTTGATCCACAGGAAGCCCACAATTACTAGGAAATATACTGAGAAAGCCATCACACACAAAAATGTGAGAATTCTGATTCTGTGCCTGACATTCGGACTGACTGGAAAAAAGAGTTACTTTCCTGGATCCCATTTGAGTCCACTATTACACTCCAGTCAATAAATGACTCTGACTTTGTGTTCCCTCCCTTTCAAATGTCAGGCAAAAAGGAGGTGACAGATTTTCAGCCAAGGAAGATCCATCTAAATTCCCCATCTGATTGAATAATCTGATTGAATAATATACAGTCCTCAGTTCTACAGAGGAATTATTGAGTCTGTCATCTGCACCTCTATAACTGTCTGGTTTGGTTCTGCAACCCAACAAGACAGACACAGACTTCAGAGGATAATTAGAACTGCATAAAAAACAATTGCTACCAACCTGCCTTTCATTGACAACCTGTATACTACACGAGTCAAAAAGAGGGCTGTGAAAATATTTACAGACCCCTCGCTCCTGGATATAAACGGTTTCAACTCCTACCCTCAAAACGACACTATAGAGCATTGCACACCAGAACAACTAGACACAAGAACAGTTTTTTCCTGAATGCCACCACTCTGCTAAACAAATAATTCCCTCAACACTGTCAAACTAGTTACTAAGTCTGCACTACTATTAATCTTCTCATCATTCCCACCACCATCTCCTTCTACTTATGACTGTATGACTGTAACTTTGTTGCTTATATTCTTACGATTTATATTGATATTGTTCCTGATTGCTTATTTGTACCCTATGACTATCATTAAGTGTTGTACCTTATGATTATTGATGAGCATATCTTTTCTTTTATGTACACTGAGAGCATACACACCAAGAAAAATTCCTTGTGTGTTCAATCACACTTGGCCAATAAAAAATTCTATTCTATTCTATTCTATTCTATTCTATTCTATTCTATTCTATTCTATTCTATTCTATTCTATTCTATTCTACAGATGGCCCCAGAACATAATTCTAACACAGTGTAATTATCTTGTAGATTATGATATTTGGAATGCTTTAGCTTTCTAAGATAGTTTTTGTAAGATGTTTTAAGAATCATTCTAGAGACTAAAATTATAGTATACAAATAGACATATAACCTCTCCTGCATTTTGCAACATCCCAGGCAGAGACAAAATAAATAGATATAACTGCATTTTTTTTTCTTACCCCAACATAGATAGGTAGTTGTTCCAGTCTCCAGATACTGGCAGAGAAAGGATCAATAGAGATTGTGTTGTGTCAGACAATGACTTTTTCTCACTTGTAGTAAAACAGCAGCTTATAAACTTGTCCATTGGGAAGAAGCAGCTAGGCAGTAGATTAAAGAATGGAATAAAGATTGCTAAAGTTTGCTGTTAAAGAATGCTGACATCACAACATTCTCCATTGTAGCGTCACAAGAAAGTGGAAAACCAACTTTTTCCAAGACAGTTGATGCACCCAAGGGCCAGTCATTCTACTGCATGTGTTTTCTTCAATATGAATGTAACAAAACTAACTTCAAACATTTTAAAACAAGAGAGGGCAACCTATGGCCTATGACCAATCCTCTCCTTTGTCTGCAGCATGAGTGGGTCTTCTAAAATGCACTGCTTGAAATTGGATGGTGTGGCTTTATTAGCCATGAAGTAGTAATTTCCAAACCACTCAAATAAAAACCCACTTCAATCAAAAATACGTGATTCATAGTTCCTATTGAATGGTAATCACCTTGAGTCTCTCAAATTTAGCAATTAGATAAGGCTAGCATCATCATCATCATTATCATGCATTTTATCCACTTCATCTCTCCTTCTGCAGCCTTTGTACTTCCAGAAAAAAACAACCATTTCTTTGTGGCGTTGTCTGGCTAAAGTTGCTCATTCTGGTTTAGAAAAAAAGCAACAATACTTCTCTGCACTTATTGCATCAACAGATAGCCACCTGGCATCCTTGTTTAAGGTGACATGAGCCCTCTTGAGGAAGGAGGACTCAGAGATTTACTTAAAAACTGGGCGGAGAAATTAGCAGAGCATCTGTCAGACAAAATTGCTTGAATTCATTCCAAATTGAACATCAGCTTTGATAAAGGTTCAGTGAGATGATGGAGGCACAGACTTGCTTTGTTATCTGATAATGGTTTGTTCCTGTTGGGCCTGAGAAAATGGACATGGTCCTAATGACTGTGAGTTCAGCCACCTGCTCCTTAGATTTATGTCCCTCCTGGCCTGTTAAGGCTCCTCAGGGAGTGTTGTGTGGTTGGGTCCTAGTTGTGGTTAATTCTTTGAGAGAGGGGTTTATTCCACTCCCTCTTAAGGAGGCATTGGTTCACCCCCTTTTCAAGAAGCAGCGCTGGATTCCATTTTACTGGACAACTTTCATCTGGTGTCTCAACTCCATTTTTTAGGGAAGGTTATGGAGAAAATAGTTGCACAGCAGCTTCAGCAGGCCCTGGATGAAGCCTATTATTTTAATTTTAATTATTCAATATTATAATTTTTTAATCTTTTTTTTCTTTTTATGTGAGATGGGCAACAAATACATTTAATAAATGAATAAATTTAGTGCTGTAATTTAACCTTAACAAAAATGAATCTGGAATTAGACTCTAAAATACAAGACTTATACACTTCATATGGTAGCTCAGTAATAGAATTATTTTTTCCCAGCTAGCAAATACAGCTTTATATTTATTGAAATTCTGGAAGCAAATTAGACCTGTTTTATTCCATCATGCCTTCAGTCAAGCTGTTTGATCACAGCTGCCTCCTTAAGTTTTAGATTTGACTGAAGCTTTTATCATTTGGGGTTTTTTTTTACTCTTTGTTTTGATGTTCTAGGATCTAGGCTATGAGAGTCCTTCAGGAAAGGGGTGGTTCATAAGCACTGATAAATAAACAAATGGTCAGCCAACCATTGGCAGAACTCATAGGCAAGATGGATGGTAAAATGAGTAAAGAGAGCCTTTAAAACTCTGAGAGATCTGTTTATTTGCACACTTTCTTTATCCAACTCTCTTTTTCTTCTTGCTGTGTCAATGTCTCCATTTTTTTCCTTTTGCCCACTGACGTGAATCAGCATATCTTTATCTACATATATCGATATGCATGTATACATTTAATCATTTCAGTGCTAATTTGTACTTCAAGTGGGATCCTGTTCTTATATATGGTTATTTTGTCCTAGTTTTCTAATTGTAGAAGGAGATAGAAGTTAACTATAGAACATCTGGGTGTAGGATATGGAGTTTATTTAGCAATCACAATTCCCTCTGGCAAATGGGAAAGGAATAAACTGTCCTGAGCATGTTATTCTGTATTTTGTGCACCCTCTATCTTTTTTTAAAAAAATTCAGTGCCTTAAAAATTTAATCCGATCATTTTGAACATTCAGAGGGTTAAATTAGTGGCTCAGGGAACATCTCCAATTCTTCCACCGGTAAGGTACAAAAACTGATTTTCAGCTTAAATCTGTCCTAGCAAAACTGCAGGAAATTTTACAAAGATCTTTCAAACCCACATCTGGAGGATTATTACCTACAAAAATTAAGAGAAGGTGGAGCAAGGGTTGCCCATAAAAATTATATTTCTCACTCTTCCACATGGCTTATCTCAACACACACATTTAAAGGCAGAGCTGCGGGACTTGATGCCTAGTTAACATAAGCGGCTGGATCTGATGTTACATTTTACAGTCTGTTCCAGTCCTTTCACAAATCTGAACTTCAGCTCGTCAGCCCTACTTAGGAAATCATTAAATCCATGAAGGAACACTAGATTTTTGTGCTTGCTAACAAAGAAAAAAAATCTGGAAAGCAAAGAAATTAACAATGTGTGTTAAGCAGAAATGGCATCTGCTCTCCACAGATGCCTTCAGGAATAACCTTAAAGATCATTATTCAACTTTGAATTTGATGTGGAGGTTCTGTTAATGCAAGATCAGGTCAAACCTCATAAAGCTCTTGCTTCTCTAGTGAAAAATACAAGAATTTAATGTATTCAAAATAATGTTTGATAGTATTCGAAATAATTGATTGTAGAAAGTAAATGACTGTGATGTAATTATATCTAGAAATGTACAGTGAACTCCAGTCTTGAATGTCTTCTCACCTCTTCTGCTTAATTTTTCTCTGTTCTTAAAAGGAAGAAGAAGAACCCTCAACATTTTATATACCACAGATTTCGCTCTCACTTCAACATCTGTATGACATATCTGGATGAATGCTGGGGGATCTTCATATAAATAAACGTTTCAGATGAATGAAGGATCCTGCTGTATTTAAATGTTCCACAACAGGGAAGGGACACTGAATGCTAAAACCTGATGGAAATATGATATGTCATGATGGGAATTGTCTTCTATGTATGTACCTTTCATAAAATAATCAGAGATTCCCTCAAGTGAAGCTGGATGACTCCTGATGACTTAATGGACACATCCAGATCATTTGCTTGAAGGGGATTGCTGTTGCTTTCTTCCTGGACTCTTGTGGGACATCCTGCTGGTCTCCCATCCAAATGTTAACCAGGTTTGAAAGGATAAATGTGTGAAATAAACCAAAAGTTTGAAGATCTTTCTAAGGGACTAATATCATAGGATATATTTATTTATTCTGCTGTGATTTTCTCTGGGCTAGCTTCCAGGGTATGTAAATAGGTATGCAGGATGGGACTTGTTTCATTTCCTGCCAGTGTTTTAATGTTCTTTTTATTTGCTGTATTTTTTTTTATCAAGTTGTCTTACCTATTAATGTAAGTCCTTGTTTCTGTGTTAATTTACTATGTTCAGATATTTTAAAATGTTGTAAAGATATTGTTCATTGAATCTAAGAGATGGTTTTTAAAAAAGCAAATGATAATGAAATAATATTATATAATAATACTACACAGATATATTCTTTTAAAGACAAATTATTAATAATATTTAAAAAGCAGTATGCAGCTGGATTTCGTTCCAATCACTATAAGCTACCTACCAATGCTCAAGCATTTATTATCTGCTGGCAAAGTTGGAGAGGCTTTGGATATGTTTTTTCTATGTAGACATACAGACAGACAGGAAACATAAAACATGCAATCCCTTAAAGAAATTAGTTGCAGCTTCTGATGCAAAGCAGCAAAATAGAACTAAGCCTCAACTAACAGATGCCCTATTCATTTCAACAGGATTTGTTGTAGGACCCTGTATCTCTGTCTTAAAGACCAGATTGTTAATCTTGTGCAGGCATTATTGTTTATTTTGAGCTTCCTCTTCTAGGAGATTTCAATATTCACAAAGATTATTCAGCCAGGAATAGTTTAGGATTTTGTGTTCCCATTACAGGAAAACAATAGTTTGATTTTTAAAGAATAGCATTTACAAAAACAAATGTGAAAGACCCACAAGATGTTTCAATTTTGCTATGAAAAATCAGTCTACCAGAATCTATACAAAGAATCCTGAGAAGCTTTCAGAATTATTGTTATAGACCAAAACAGATTCTACATAAACATTAATATCTTCATGATCAGCCTGGAAAAGCCAAGACATACACAGATTCCTATAGGATCGTGATGGCGAACCTATGGCATGCGTGCCGGAAGTGGCACACAGAGCCATCTCTCCGGACATACGAGCCATTCGCCTGTTGCTCTTCCAGGTTCCAGCACACCAGCCAGCTGGTGTTCACAGGCGTCTGAGCGCCGGAAACCAGAAGAGCAGTCACCCAGTGCGCATGCGCGTGCTGGGTGGCTGCTCTTCCTGTTTCCAGCGTGCGCATGCGCACCAGCCAGCTGATCTTCCAGTTTCTGGCACACATGTGCACACAAAGACCAGCTGGCTGGCATGCATGCATGTGCCAGAAACCAGAACACCAGCCACCCAACACACACATGTGCACCGGGCAGCTGCTCTTCCGGTTTCCAGCACGTGCGTGCACATGCTCCCATTTCGGCATTCAATGCCAACACTGCTATAGGAAATGGAGACCTTAATGGGGGGAAAAAAGGAACAAAAGATTTTTAAAACACATGCACAAACACAACACAACAAAAGAGAAATTAAACCTAAATCAGTTGTCAGTTTAGACTTTTCCTATTCTTAAAGGAGTAGCAATTTTTGAAACAGAAACTTATCTATGCTTCAGTATCACCTAGATTTCTCCTCAAATTTCTGCAGATTCCAACCATTTATCAGAGACTACTTAGGGGAGCTAATTCAGATTCACTCTAGCCACTTCTTCTTTTGTTTTTAAAAGGACCAATTCTTTTCTTCTTCCAGCAAAAGGAAGAACCTTTTGCGTATGTGACCTAAAGCATCTCCTCATGAGGATGTGGATTGAACATGTCTACGTTGCAGTCTGCACTGTCTCAATGAACACTTAGACACTGAGGGTTTCAAATTGTTCTCTGCGCTGTTCAGCAGTTATAACAGGAACATGGTAGTTCTATTGTATTAAATTTAAGGAAGCTGCTCAGAATCTTATGAAGTGGATAGACTATATTTTTAGGAATAAATACTTGAAGGCAGTAATTGGTACCCCTAAACAGTGCCTGGATGAGGAAGAACAAGTTAAAATTAATTCGAGACAACATGGAGATGCTGTCTGAAAACAGGAAACTCAACTCAAGTAAATGGTTCCTCTTAGTTGGTGTACATTCAGGCTGTCCCCTGAAGCAGCAGATCCATGAACTGGAAATGTTCCTTGAGGCTCAGTTGTCATTGGATTTGCATATGACAGCTGTGTCTATTATGCCGTTTGTGATTCTTCCTGTAACATTTGTGATGGTAATCAATGCCTTGGTTACCGTATATCTTCTCTTCAGTATTGCTGTGGGACTACATAGAAGTACTCTTGAAAAACATCAGAAGTTGGAAAAAAACAGCAGCTAGGCTTTTCACTGGTGCAAAGTACAATGATCTCTCTATTGAAATGTTTGCATCCTTTGTCAGCTGCTTAGAGGGCACAATTTAAAGGGTTGGTAGCATCAGCACTTAGCTGGCTTCCACTGACAATAGATAGATAGATAGATAGATAGATAGATAGATAGATAGATAGATAGATAGATAGATAGATAGATAGATAGATAGATAGATAGATAGATAGATCGATAGATAGATAAATAGATAGATAGATAGATGATAGATAGTTAGGCAGGCAGGCAGGCAGGCAGGCAGGCAGGCAGACAGACAGACAGACAGACAGACAAGCAAGCCTAGTTATTCGCTGGCAGGGGAACTATCTAGAAAGTTAAGTCAAGAAAACATTCCCGAAGGTGGTGATGGCTTCTCTACTATACCATGCTTTTAAAAAACCTGTAGATATGTGTCCATGCCAATAGAGTTGACTTGGGGCCAAGTTCAATTTTTGTTTTAACTCTAAAGCCTTAAATGGTCAGAGCCTGATTATTTGAGGGACTGTCTCTCCCATTGTGAACAAGATCTGCAGGTGAGACAGTTTTCTCTCACGGCCAAATTCTTGGTATTCTATTTTTTTAATCGCTCCTTTATTATTTTATAAGTAACTCAAGGCAGTGAACATACTGAATTTTCTGTCCTCTTCCTATTTCCCCACAACAACAACCCTGTGAGGTGGGTTGAGCTGAGAAAGAGTGAATGGCCCAAAGCCATTCATGCCTAATGCAGGAGAGAGAGAGAGAGTGTGTTGGTTAATACCACTTTATAATGCCTTGGTAAGGCCACACTTGGAATATTGCATTCAGTTTTTGTCGCCATGATGTAAAAAAGATGTTGAGACTCTAGAAAGAGTGCAGAGAAGAGCAACAAAGATGATTAGGGGACTGGAGGCTAAAACATATGAAGAACGGTTGCAGGAACTGGGTATGTCTAGTTTAATGAAAAGAAGGACTAGGGGAGACATGATAGCAGAGGGAGTCAAGCTATTCTCCAAAGCACCTGAAGATAGGACAAGAAGCAATGGGTGGAAACTAATCAAGGAGAGAAGCAACTTAGAACTAAGGAGAAATTTCCTGAGAGTTAGAACAATTAATCAATGGAACAACTTGCTTCCAGAAGTTGTGAATGCTCCAACACTGGAAGTTTTTAAGAAGCTGTTGGATAACCATTTGTCTGAAGTGGTGTAGGGTTTCCTGCCTAAGCAGGGTGTTGGACTAGAAGACTTCCAAGGTCCCTTCCAACTCTGTTATTCTATTCTATTCTAATAGGCATAAGAAAGGATGTGTTTACAGTTGTCTGCCCCTTTCTTTGCGGTTGCTTTTGAATGTTTATTGATGGGTTTGTTGCCTTGTGTCTGTTAATGCTGCTTTGTCCGAGAGACGTATTTCCCAGTGACAAAAGCTCATGGGGAATACACTCCCCTTTAGACTTTCCCATTCAGCCTAGAAAGGCTGAGGACAAAGCTGGAATGCCAGGGATAGAAAGTGTGGAGTAACCAATACAATCCTTATACCCCTCCACTAATGCACTTTAATGATGACAAAAGGGAGGTTTTATATCCCTAATCAATCTCTTTCTTATCTGTAGACCGTATCACTTTCAACAACTAAGAGGCTGCATAATAGTGCCATCTCCTGGAAATAAATAATAGATGTTGTAGAACATGCCCTACTTCCTAAGTACTTAAAAGCAACGTTCCTCCCTCCCTTCCTCTCACACTCACTCACACACACACACACAATAGCTGAATTGCCCACAGAACGCAAAGCAAGTGCATTTTGACTGTTTTGTTTTTTATTGAAAAGAAGAAAAACAGTCCTTGGAACTATCTAGAAAAGCTATTAATATTATTTGCTGCTCTAACCTCAGTATAAATTCTTCCTTTTATTTCTGAGTGTTAATATGTAAATCCCAAACTGTTAAATGACCAAGACAAGATAGCTATATCAGCTGCTAGATAAAATCCTGTTTGCCCTGCTTGTCATCTTTGCTGCCTTAAGATTTTATTTAACCTTTTTTTTTAATGGCAATCAAAGTTTGATGCTAAACAAAAGACAGTGCTCCTTAAAAAGTTTTCTATCTGCCTCTATCTGTACATGCTGAATTTAGATCATGTTCACAGTATGAACTAGAATCAGTGCAAATAACACTGTGCTTGTTATACTGTAGAAATGTCCATCAGGAAATGATGCTCCACACCAGCTTTGCCCAACCTGCCGCCTTCCAGAGAGAACCATGCTGGTTAGGTGCTACAAAAGTCTCTTCCCAGCAGGTGCTCAGATAAACCATTTGCAGGAGGACTTCATTTCTCTAATCACATAAAATCTGTTTTTCCTCCTAATAAACAGGCTCATGATATGCTTAAACCAAACACTGGTTTCATAAAAAAAAAAAAGATACCAGTGTTGACTTCAGGTTCTGGAACACCACAATCAGCAGAATCATTGTTAAAAATTATGAGAACTGAAATTCAAATACTTGGACACCATCAGTTGACAAAGCTGCCTTAAAAGATCTTGGGACCTTGATTCTTAAATGACTTGATGCACCAATCCGTCTTCGCACCTTCTGTCTCCAGGGAAGGCCCTGTTGCATATTTAACCAACGTCTGAAGTGCAATCGATAGACATGAGCACAGAACTTTCTTTGCAATGGACTTCAGGGCCTCATCTGTACATTCTGTCGATAGTGTATGAATTCTGCTCTCGTATTCAGGCAATTTTGCATGCTGGGTTATTTTTACCTCACCAGTTCAGCTTGCTATGTTTCAGCGCTAACATGGTGCTATTTTTTTTGCTCTATTTTTTATCCCTTTTTTAAAAAAAAAAAATTAAGAAAAACATTCTTTAGCTGTGTTAGTTGACCCACTGAAGAGTCAAAAAGAGGTTAAGCACACATGGATGTATGAATAATTCAGACCCAGTGAGAGGCAGCCGTTGGTGTTGTTCTAGAGGCACCATAGGGGTAGTGTCCATGATAAATAAAGTGTGTGTTGGCCATTCCTACTAGCAACCAAGCACGGTGCCTGAGAGACTGAAATGCGGATTGTTCTATGGCCTTTTAATTGCTACATGGCAGCTCTTGACATGATCTGGCCCCAAGGAGTTGGAAGCAAGAGTATCACGAATAACACACGTTGACAAGGAACACTAATGCCAGCGGAAAGAGAGTGACACATTTTTCACTAAGCCAAACCTCAAAGAATAAAAAGTAGATGGAAGCAGGAGCAGCGAGACAGCTGGACGCTTTCTAATTAGCAATGGCATTTGAACTGAGATGTTACAGGCCAGATTTTATATAGTTCCTTTTAGAACCTGCTGGATTTGGGGGCTGGTTGGAGAAGAGTGAATACTTGCAGCAAAGCATGTGTTAAAGCTATTTCAGAGGGAAAGCCCTTCCTGCACCTCCAATGGTTGCAGGAAGAAGCTTGAGCATCAGCAACATCATCTTGTTCTTCCAGACCCTTGGAGAAAGGAGAAAGCAGGAGGGATCTCTTCCTTTTCCTAGAGATCCCTAAGCAAACTTACTTCCCCAATGCCATGAGAAGCAGGAACACAGCAATTGGACAACTGTAGCCAGCCCACCGAACCAATCAACTTTTTTTGCTATTAACAGGAATGGGGTCCCAAGTTGCCCATCCTACATTCCTCCTCTCACAGTTGGAGTCTTTATGAATCCAACAGAGCCATCCAGCAGGTTTCAGGAAATCCAAAGGTAGAAACAAAACACCATCCAATGGTGAACAACCCAAAATAACCCACAGATGGCATTGCTTGCTCATTGGCCCCAGACAGCAAGACTCTGCAGAAGCGAGACTGGGGGGAGGGGAGAGAGAAAGGGTTAGAATGGCATGGCTTTCTTCTAAAAAGTAGTGATGCCTGTATTTTATTTCAGCTTTCATTTTGGAGGCCTATAGAGGAAGTGAGAAAATTAGGGGGTGTAGGTCTCTTTATGTATTAAGAATTAAATCTAAATAAATAAATAAATAGAAGAGCGATAGGGACAGATGGAGAAGAAACTGAATTTAGCACAATAACATTAGACACTGTACACAGATAACCAGGGGACACTTGGTAGTACACACCGCCAAGTAGTTTCTTCTTAGGGAGAAGAGGATATACAGCAGTTTTTACTGCCATTCTGTTGGTTAGTTTTCACATTTGCACCGTGTGCCTTCTGGACCAACAGGAAAAACCCAAGCTCATTTCTGCCATCTCACAAGCCACAAGACAGTTACCCCTCAGTCCTAGCTGCTTAATATTTTATTTATCTTTTTAAAAAGTCTGTATGACTACCCATCCTAAAGTAAAACTCTGTGTGGCTCTCAACAAATTGGTCCTTTCCCCTCCATGTAAATGTTGGGTCTTCTGAAGGAAAACAAGGCAAGAGACAATGCAATTGCAAAGCTAGAGCAGTTCATTTCCTTATTGGCACATGATTAGTAAGGGAGATGTTAGGCGGCTGCTTGACTGCCCACAAAGGCTGGTTGAAGGGCAGAGAAGCAGGGGAAAAAGCAAAGCAGAAAATGCCCATCTACTCTCATCTTTCAGGTTCAAAGATGCCACCTGCCTACATTTTTAGGATAGACCAGTGGCAAGGAAACAGGTTTGACTTCCTAAACACCCATTAGATATTATATGAAGGATTCCTTGTAATGCTTCACCACTCCTTACTGTTCTCAATTCCCAACTACTTAACACTTAGTATGTTTTGTTCTGTCCTTTACCTTTTTTGTGGGAAATACTTTCTTCTTCTTCTTCTTCTTCTTCTAATAGTAATTTTATTAAAGATTATAATTACAATAGCACAAATGAATATAAACTGAAAAAAGAGGTGCAGAAAATAGAAAGAAGTGTGTGATTTCCTGCCCTCAACTATTCCAGTAACTTACAACTTTCTCTTAAAATACAACGAATGATCTCTTCTTCCCATATCCTCTTATCTATAAACAAATCCATAAAGCTTTGTCCTGAAGTCAGCAAGTCTATTGTTATCAGACATAAGAACATAGATACATGTTTTAATCCTTGTCAAATAAATCAACTTTATATTCCTCCTTTTGCTTTTAACAATTTTAATCTTTTGTCCCTCCAAATAATGTTCTAGAACATTTTTTTTTTTGTCCCTTCTCATTAAATTCTTCAATGCTTTAAACAAGCCTCTATTGTAAATCCAGTATAGGAAATTTATCTAGGTTCCTGTCTTGGTTTGTTGTTTGCATGTCTCTTTTAATTATTAAGGCATCTGCCAGTTACTTTTATATTTCCAGTGTAACATCTTTTTCTATATCGATCTCAATCTGTTTAGGTAGAACCTTTTCCTCTTCCGTAACAGCATTTAGAAGTCTACTGGAATCTACAGAAGCAGACACTATTAGAATTAACTTCTAAGTTCTCATCATCCAATGGCAACTTTGCTCTCCCTTGTGTATTTGTTTTGTGATTCAGTCTTCATTCTGATTATATGACTAAATCACCCCATATACGCATACCCATTCATGACTTACCCAATTTTCACTTCCATATAACAAACAGATCAGAAACAAACTCATGTATCACGATCTTTTGCTTCTTTCAATATTAATTTCTAATAACCTACCATAAATCTTTGTTACAATTTTATACAACTTAAGATGTCTCCATCCATCTTTAAAAAAAATTCTATCAAGATTTACACATTCATTCACTTGCTCAAGTTTGTGTGTGACTTGCAAGTCACTCACTCAATTTTGCAGTGGCCTTTCAAAATCATTAAATACATCAGAAATAGAAAACCAACTAAACACACTGGACCATTTAATGACTGTGGGGTCCTTGGTGTTCTCTGAGCTTGGTTTAGCTCAAGAGGTCAAGTTCAACCCTGAGCTACAAATATTCTCTTTTATTGTTCAATGACTTTAAATTATTATTAGAGCAGGATGAGAAATTCAGTTTATCCATGGTGTAAAAACTATAGGGAAAATAGCATTCAAACCATGTTTAGCAGTGAAGCAAATAATGACGACAAGAGGGGAACAATGAAGCTTAACTGAAAGCAAATTAAGTCATTAGGTCCAGGTGACCCTCAGCCAAATGTTTTTTAAAAATAAACTGCTCATCTTCTAATAAAAATACACTGCACATTCCAAAGATCAGCCTCCATACTAGAGTGACACATAGCCAATGCGCTTAGAATTATTGAGAGCAGGGCAAAATGATACTTTTAATGAGACATCAAGGACAGGCTTAGACCTTTCCTCATTAATACTGTAATGAGTATTTGAAAGATTGTTTTTGTATGAACCTGCCCAGACATTAAAGGTCACGAAATCCCTCTTTGAGGCCGTGTTTATAAATGCTTGTTAGATCCATTAGAGAAAGATGTTTTCTGAATCACTCCTAAGCTACAGAATACAGTCCCGAGAGTTTTATAGCCCTTTGCTCATTCTGTTTTCAGGACAACAGTCAAGAACATTGTGGGCAGAAGAATAAAGATATTGAAAATATTATGTATGTAGACCTGTAGGAAAGTGGATGGAGATAGGTTAGTTTATTGATTGTTTAGTTTAGGAAAAGGGATGTTATGTTATGTTATATCAATATACGTAAAAGATTTGAATTAAGAGATATATGTATGGGGGAGGAGGAAATGGTTAGATTATGAGTTGAAATTGCTAAATTAGGATTTATTATATAATTTTACAGTTGAATGTTGCTTTGAAATGCATAGTATAAGGGGGATATAATAATATTGTTAGAAGGGTGGAGATAGGTTAGCTTACTGATTGTTTAGTTTAGGAAAAGGGATGTTATGCTATATTAATATACATAAAAGATTTGAATTAAGAGATATATGCATGGGGGAGGAGGAAATGGATAGATTATGAGCTGAATAGATGAAATTGCTAAATTAGGATTTATTATATAATTTTACAGTTGAATGTTGCTTTGAAATGTATAGTATAAGGGGGATATAATAATATTGTTAGAAAGAAAGGGTCAGTATATGGGGGGTGGAGTAAAAGGATGGTAAAGTATTATATAATCTGTTATTAACTTGGGTTTTATTTTGGAGAAGCCACAGGGGGAGGGGAGAGGGAGGGGGGTTAGGGAGGGGGGTTAGGGAGGAGGGTGGGGAAGGGGGGGAAAAATTTTTATTTGAAAAACTTTTTCAATAAAAAAAAACATTCCTTTTCATTTGGCCTTTTGAGTTAGACTCATAACTTAATTGATTTTGTTTAACTTATTTATATTTTATTGTAGATCAGTCTATTATTTTTACTCATTTTAAGTACCCTGCAAGTAGAAAGGGAGGATATAAAACTAAATCATCATCATCATCCCTTTATTTCTCAACTTGTAAATGTGCCTTCCCTAGCGCCCTCCAGGCTTAAGTCAAATTTTAAAAGTTTCTTGTAATATGCTCATGTAATGGGGCAGGAACATGTTCATTGTCTTCTTTATCATTTCTCTTCAGCATGAGAACTTTCTTCTTTCTAAAGCCTACAACTGGCTAAATGTAGGATTCTGACAGCAGTAACTCAGATTGAAGGCAATCAACAAGAGAACTAGATGAAATACATCATTTGACTGGCACAGGATTTCATGATTCTGAAGACTTCTCAGACAAACATCAGTATTTTCTCCAGATAGCCCTGGCCATTTCACCGTCCTGTGCCATGATGGCCTAGTGATTAGAATGTAGCATTGCAGGCTAATTCAGCTCATTGCCAGGAGTTCAATCCTGATAGATGGGGCTCAAGGTTGACTCATCTTTACATCATTCTAAGTTTGGTAAAATGAGGACCCAGATCGTTGGGGGCATTATGCTGACTCTGTAAACCACTTAGAGAGGGCTGTAAAACGCTATTAAGCAATATATAAATCTAAATGCTATTCCTATATTCATTAATATCAATGGAAGGTATCCCAAAACATAAGAGAGATTGTCAAACTGGAGACGGCTGGTATAAAGCGAAACAAAGGGCCTATTTGAAGTGAAGTCTGACTCTATAGAGCTCCAATTTTCTTCCTTCCCCTCACGGTATGCTGACTGTATGAAACACTTGATCCATGCACTGTCAAAATGGAAAAATCAAATGGAAGCAAAGCTCCGGGGAAATTTTTAAATAGAATCATGTTGCTTTTTCTGCTCTCAAGGGTGTCACACACCAAATTGCTGGGATCGCCTTCTCTCAAAAAGACGGCCAACTCTAAATAAAGGCCAGGGTGACTTCATTTCTGACACATCAATATTTCCACTATATATAAATAGTCCAGTTTTGCTATTGTAAGTGCCAATATTGCACATGTGTGTCAAATTACATAAACATTATTTTTTTAAAAAAAACTGCATCTTGGCTTGAAGTAGGAAGGACATTCTCAAGAAAAGCCACAGGCAAGGAAAATAGATTTATTGTATCCACATTTTAAAAATTGCAAGAGATTGATCTCCATGCAAATGTACATGTTTTTCCCCTCTTAAAGTTAAGTTTTCCTGAATTTAGCAAGAGTCTGAAAAGCAGCCATGTTGATTAAAGATTCAACACTGATTAACCCAACACTTGCAAAATCTAATTAACTAAATAGACCAATGTATCTCCAATATCGGTTGTCTGTCCATTCTCAGTGAGTCGGACCTGCTTTTGAGCTAGGTCTATATGAAAGACAGCTTGGTCTAAAATAGGAGACTTCTCTGCATCTTCCTTTCCAAGCACAGGAACACGTCGGGGTCCCCGGAGAGGATCATCAAATCGCATTAATTTTACTTTGGAAAGATCTGAAAAAGAATTTAAAGACATAATTGTAAAGAGAGATAACATCAGTATACAAATCACAAGAAGGCTGATGCAAAAGACGTAACAAAAATGGATGACTTTAACAATATAAACTGCTGTCGTTGCCTACCCAGCTTCCTGAAAGAGTGCCTTGACAGAGGCTTTACATTTTGCTCCTTGGGCCCATTGCTTTAAAAGATGGGGAAATGCTTCAGAACTAAGGCTTAATTAAAAGACAAGGGAGGAGTGGAGTATACATGACGTTTGTTTAAAGATGTGACTCATTGAGCTGAATCACCTAGAGAAGTATCCCCATTTTCCCATCCAGACAGAGATGTATGAAGGCTTTGATTCCCTGAATGTTCTATTAGATTTGCAAATCATGTTTATACAAGGAGGCAGAGTTTTACCCACAATTCCACCCCTCTTAAGATACACTGCAGCTCTGTCAAGCTAAACTTCCAGGAGCAATTACTAAATAGCAATGACTCCATGAGGGATTTGGGGAATTCCCAAAGATGTTTATCGTATTTTTCAGACTATAAAACACTCTGGATTATAAAACGCACCCAGCTTTTTTTTTTTTTTGGGGGGGGGGGGGGGGGGGAAGAAAAAATCTGCCTCTGCCTCGCAGCAATTTGCCTCTTTGCAGCAAACAGAAAACAGCCTGGTCAGCTTCAGCACAGCCTGATTTAGCACGAGCAGCTGATTAGCAGTTGGATCTGCCTCCCAGAATACCACCAATCAGCTGTTCCAGACTCCTGCCCATCGGCACCATCAGCACCCTCGCTGCTGCCACCTATCGCCACCTCCGCGCCCTTTTTGGCCTCTGCGCATCCTGTTTTTGGCCCGTTCCAGGCAGTGGGGATTGCCGCCGCCTATTCCTGCCACCTGGAACGGGCTGAAAATGGGATGTGCGGAGGCCAAAAACAGGGCGCGCAGAGGCCAAAAATGAGATGCGCAGAGGTGGCAGCGGTGATGGGCAGTGGCAATCTCCGCAGCCTGGAACAGCTGATCGGTGATATTCCGGGAGGCAGATCCAACTGCCAATCAGCTACTCGTGCTAAATCGGGCTGTGCTAAAGTTGACCAGGCTGTTTGCTGCAAGGAGGGAAATTGCTGGGAGGCAGAGGCCGAAGGGTGGGGGCCAGCGGGTGAGTGAGGCTTTGGCAACATTCGCTCTATAAGATGCACAGACATTTCCACCCACTTTGACACTTTGGGGGGGAGGGAAGTGCGTCTTATAGTCTGAAAAATATGGTAATTGTTTTAATGATGTTTAGTAGGATGTAGATTTTAATGATATTTCAGTAAGTTGTTGAATGAATTAACTGAATACGGTCTGTATGTTAACAGAACATTTTTACAGAGCGAAGTTTTCTTTGTTGCTATTCTTTATGCAATGTATTAGAAATATGAACTGCTTTCTTAAATTGTGCTCCTCATTTATCAGCTGTTATTTTAAATGGGCTCTTCACAAAGAAGTCTCATCTGCTCACTCAGGCTGCTGATAATGACTAGCCCTTGAAAAGTGTCACCTCCAGTTCATTGCCAAGTCATTCTCCTAATACCTTTGTCTGCTTTTATTCATGACTTAGATGAAAAAATAGAGGCACCACTTTATATATTTCCAGGTAACACTAAATTGGATGGAAAAGCTAAAAGACAAAAATAGATTTCAAAACGCTCTTTAAAGATTAGAGGAATTAACTGAAAATTACAGAATGAAATGCAAGGTTCTTCACTTAAAAATCGAATACACATTAACTCGGCAACAGTACTTATGAAAAAGATCTTGCCTGCAAAACTGAATACAAATCAGCAATATGATGTTGCTGGGACAAAAAAAATCAATATTAGGCTGAATCAGTGTAGTTTCCAAATTATAGGGGAAATAGTTCCACTTCTTTTACATGGGTCTGATTCAATCATAGTACTGTATTTAAGTTCTGGGTGCCACACATTAAAAAGGATTCAGGGTAATTGGAATAGATTCAGAGAATGAGGATGATCAAAGGACAAGAAACCAAGTCCCATGAAGAGAGATTGAAGGAGTTTAGAATATTTAACCTTGGGTGTGGAGAGAGATTATAGCGGTTTTCAAAAAGCTGAATGGATGTCACACAAAAGAAAGTCAGGACTTGTTCTATATTGTTTGCAAAAAAACTTCCTAATAATAAATGCAGTTTGATAATAGAAGCAATTATTCAGATAGGTGATGGATTGCCCTTCACTGGATATATACAAGTTGAATGTAGACAAACACAGAGGATGCATTAATTTAAATTCCTGACCTACATAGGAGATTGGATTCAAAGGCCTGAATAACCCCTTTTAATTTTATGATTCTCAATGGAATCACTTAACTCCTAGTGGGAAATAAGTTGAAAACTGTACATAAACACCTCTAATCTACATGCGAGGAAAATCTAATCTAAAGAACTACACATTTCCTCTCTACTCCTTAGTCTTTGTCCCATTTGAATCTGTCTCTCGTTCTTGATGGTCACATTATATTTCCCGGCAATGCCTATATTGACTCTCACCAGGCTAATTTTCTATTTCAGCATATACATTTCACAAGATATTTTCATGCAGAGGCTGAACATTAGATAAATCTAATTATTTAGACTATTAATTAATTAGACAATTTATTATTAGTTCATATTTTATTAATTAGATAAATTAGATAAACCTTTATCTCCATTAGATAAAGGGTTGTGAACTGAGTATTGGCTTAAATGTCTCTTTCCAACATTGTGATGTTAATTAAGTTTCTCCAAAAAAAAAAAAACCATGTGAAACACGTCCAAATCCTCTTACAACAACTGACTTTAAAAGTCACCTTGTATGATATTCTTTTTTCTGATATATTACAAGCAGGAAAAAAAATCTATATGCATATACTTTAAGCTGCACTGAATGTGCAGGGTTGACAATAACAACAGCAACAAATAAGCAAACCCCTCCACCCAACCCCCCCCTTCTCTTCATTGTTATAATTTTAGATCATAATCCATCCCAAATGGCTTTAGTTTAAGGGATTCTTAATGGCAAGTATCTCTTAGTGAAATACTGTTAAATAGTTCAATATTTTCCTTGTGAAAAAAGTAGCAAGATGTCACCTTAAAATTATCCCATTTAAAAATAGTAGTGTGCTAGAGGCAAAGAACTTCAGACTGTTTTAAGAAAATCTAACAGCAACTATCACAAAATGTAAGGAGTTCCTTCTCTGGAAGCTAAGACTCTCATTTATAAAAGTCTCTACCTGTCATATCTAAGTCTCTTCCCTCCCCTTTTTTTAGTATTTTATTTCTTCATTTCTAGTAAATATGTTACAGAGGGGAAGCTGAGACGAAAATCAAGTAATGATTTTACTGGTGATATCATTTTATATGCTATTGTGAAGGGGAAAGGGAGGAGCAATTATAGGCTGTTTGATACTATTCTTTCCATAAAACTAGAAAGTGTTCCAATAAAAGCAGGTAAGTTATCTGTCTTGTCATGAGTACAATAGCCTTTTTTTCTTTTTGAAGAAAGAAACCTTTTCAAAAGCTACAAGCCACATTTCAAGGAATTGCTAAACAGAACTTTCCTAATGAGCCAGCTATTTTACTCTTCCTAAATTCACAGCTCCCTTTCATCAGACAATCTTTTTAAGTGCCTGCCTAACCATGACATCTTCTGAAACAACAATTCAGAAGAATTACTGATTTAGTCTGAATGGCTTTTCATTCACTTCAAAACAGTCTGGTTGTGGATCTCTCATAATTGCCTGCCCAAGTTTGAGATGTGTTGTACTGTTTTCGTCTGGCAAGACAATTTATGTATTTTTCCCCCCTCAACAGTTTTTCAAGAAAACAGATTCACATCGAAATATGAAAATTGTCTCTTTCCCTAAAATCAAAACACACAAAGCAGCTGAAATGATGTGAAAATAAATTATCTTTCTGATATCTTTCTGAAAGTTTGGACCTAGATATAATTCCCTATTTGGATATAACTGCTGGGATCAACAAAGACACAGAGCAAACAGGACAGTATCTCCTTGTTAAAAGGAGCTCTGTCAACTGTCTTCAGCACAGCAACTGTGGTTCGGGCTCAAAGTCTTGGTGAGTTTAACTAAAAGATTACAATTCTTACAAAGAAAGGCCTTTACTGATTAATGGTAAGAATTCAAACTTTCAATTTATGAAGGAGTGTGCGGAATTAACTTAAAAATATAACACTTAAAAATATAAAGTTTAACAATCTGCGTTCTTAGAAAAGAATCTTTGCAGGAATAAAGTGTAAAGAGAAGAAGGCATACATAGACAGCGTCATGAACTTTCCTTTTCCCCTCCTGGGACTAGAAATTTGGAAGAGGAAGCATTAATCACTCAATGATGAACATCAGTCATAAGCTGATCTATGATATGGTACGATCGATCATATATCAATCTATGATAGATCATAGCTATCATATAGCTATCAGCTTCAGCAAAACATGATTATGCTCCCCGCAAACATTTATCTGATTGTTTATTTGCTGGATTTCTATTTTTCCTTTTTGTTCAGTTGCTCAAGGAATCAAACACTTCCCTCTCTCTCCCCTATCTTTCACCAAAACAATAAGGCTGTAAGGTAGGATGAGCTGATTGACTCACCCCAAATCACTCTCTGAGCTTCTGTAGCTAAGGGTGGACTAGAACCTGGATCTCTGCATGCTAAGCTGGCATCATAACCACTATACTACATTGCCTCACCATTCACCACATAAATTCATTGTCAGTCAGAACCATCCATTTGCCACTACACCTCTTTCGCCACAGAAGTTTCCTAAACCAAAGCATCTTTATAAAAACCCTTCTTAATCTTTTTACTGGGATTAGCAGCATTTGATAAGCATGCTTATCAAATGCATGCTGTTAACATGCATTTTAGTTTCAGTCTATATTTAGATACATGTATCCAAATGTAAGTTGTAGAATGAGGAAAATAATGTAATAGTAATGAAGCAATCTCTATATTCAGAAGTTCAAGAAGTTCTATATTCAGTGTTACAACACTGATTTGGAAGCATTTTCTATTTGAAAAATACAACATTGTTTTAGTGTAATCTAAAATTACAAATGTGATTTCATCTTCACTAATAAAAATATATTAAATTTAACATATTTGGCTTCTACTAACTTAATTTCCTCTTGGCAAGCTAGAAAGAGCTACTTTTTCACCACAGCACTGAGTATCATTTCTGGCTATTGAGTAAGAAAGTCCATTTGCTTCAGTTCCTTAACATTGCAGGACATTATGGCCTACTGCTTTGAGATAGAGAGAATACTTGCCACCTCTAGCATTATACCTCCAGAAAGGTAAGACTCAAAGGTTCAGTCATTACAAAATATGAAATGAGCAGGAAAGAGTGACTCAAGACACATGCAACTAAATGAATGCATCACTCACACTGAAATTATAAATCTGGGGAAAGCCAGTAATTATCACCGGTAGTAGCAATTGTAATCTGGAATTTTGAAACCAGCTCCTCCAAGTTTCAGAACCTCAACACAAACTCCTTCAAGTCCAGATTGTAACGTATTGAGCTTCAGTTCTGGTCTTAGACAAAAGATCTAGATACAGTCAGTGCTGTAGGCTTGTGGTGACCAGAGTAGTATTCTATTTCTTCTAAAAAATTCAAAAATCTGTCTGAAATAAAAACTTGAATTTGAGTCCACATCTTACCTTTGATTCCTCTGTTCATCTTCATTAACCGTCTTATTATTGCATCTCGGCCATCTCCTTGCCTAACTTCAATCTTTGTAGAAAAGTGTCCATTTGCTGGTTGAGGGTTTATTAGACAGATAGACACACCAGGCTGTAAAGAATTTAAAAAAAAAAATCTCAAAGTCAATTGGGGACACAGAATACACAGGCTTATACCTAGCATTTCATCTTATCAATAAGGCTGGTTTCCAATTGTGCTACACATACATTACCACACAAGAAGAATAATTTCTTCTATGTTGTTGTTAATTATCTGCATTCATTTCTGACACAGTTGTCAGATTTTCCATAATCTGCATTATACTCAGGTATGCTATTGTCGTGGTGATTTTTTTTTTTAATTTGATTTATATGCCGCCCTTCTCCGGAGACTCAGGGCGGCTTACAATGCGTTAAGCAATAGCCTTCATACTTTTGTATATTTATACAAAGTCAGCTTATTGCCCCCACAAACTGGGTCCTCATTTCACCTACCTTAGAAAGGATGGAAGGCTGAGTCAACCTTGAGCCTTGGAGAGATTCGAACCAGCAGTAAATTGCAGGCAGCTGTGTTAATAACAGGGTGCGTAGACCACTGTACTATCAAGGCTCTTTTATTCTTACAGAACTGATAGATAAACAGTTGGAAAGAAGTCATGGAAACTTTTGATAAGGCAACAAGAATATTGTACAGACAGAGATGGAAATAACTGGCAATACCTAAAAGAACAGAGGAATGGTTGGTAAAGATGATAGAACTTGCTGAGATGGCCAAAATGACCTGCTTGATTAGAGAAAAGCCAGTATCTACATTTAACTGTTGACTGGAACCCCTTATGGACTTCTTGCATGAAACAGGGAAAAAATTAACTTATGATGTATGGTTTTGACAATTAGATATATAATATTATAGAAAGGAGAGTCATCATATAACTTTAGAATAGGTATGTCCAACCCACGGCCCACAGCTAGTAATGCAGATCATAAACAAGATCATAAACTTTTAATGTTATGTTATTTTACATTATAAAACTGTATTATGTATTTTGTATGCGGCTGAAAACAATTCCTCTTCACTCAGTGTGGCTCAGGCGAACCAAAGTGTGGATGCCCACACGCTTTAGAGAAAGAGATAAATTTACAACTGTATGTATAATTGCTGTAAAGAAAATCAAAGGCACTCCTTTATATATTTTTCTTTCTTTTCTATTTTTCTTCTGCCATTTTTTTTCTTTTTGTACTTCAGCTTTTTCCTTTATTCATTGTTGTTTTCCTTCTTCCTCTATTTTAGTTTGTATTAATTTCTGCTTTAGTTTTAATTGAAATTAGAACTTTTAATAAAATTATACCTAAAAAGACGATGAAACGGGTGAATAGTGCAAAGGAAGAGACTTGACAGGTATCCCAGGGGAACAGGATAGTTAGAAGTGATGGGCTGGGTCCCAAGAGGGGAAGACATTTAGAGAGACAAGACTGGGGTAGAAGAAAAAAAGGGTGGTTGCCCTTTCCCTCCTTCAGCATGTGACCAGAAGCCAAAGCAGCAAAGAGCAGCACCAGATAAGGGACAAAGCAGGGAGGCACCCTAATGTGGATGCTAACACCAAAATCAGTGAGTCATGTCTATGACAGGACACACAGCTGTGATAAATTATGAGAAGAAGAGAGCAAGATGATAGTCAAATCAAGGGAGACTGGTGGAAGGGATCTTAATAGGGATAATATAACAGATAGATGGATAAAAAAACAAGTAACGCTACAGAGAAAATAGGATAATACAGACAACAGAATGAATTGGTAGGCAAAGGAAGTAGGTTAAAGCTGGTACACAAAAGAGATTATCAACCATTGAATTAAGTTGCTGCCAAATGAGAAGAGGAAAAAAAAGAATCTAAAATCAACTATAAAAATACAAAAGAAAAGAAAAGAGAAAACTGCAGTGATTAAGACTTGTTGGGAATCCGTTGGAGTCAACTAGGGCATTTGGGCAAAGAAGGAAACCAGAATATCAGGGAGAGAACTCAAAGTTATAATAATAGAGCAGAATGAAAACACAATAGGAAAATCACAAGAATGTGAAAACAGTACACTGATGACGCAGAAATATGCTGTAGGAAATACAATGAATGAGTTATTGTATATAATAGTACATATAACTTGTCCAGTAAATAAAAAGCTTCACTATTCATTTCTCTAACAAGATTTTATTTCCCATACTGCAAACTGTGATTCAACATCATTTTTTTTTCCAAAGAGAGCTGTCAAATTTCCTGCCAGGGCTTCTATCATTCCCAAGCTTTTGACATGCATCAGATTGCAGTTCCGGGTTCCTAAACTGCTCTCTACTCAACAGTTCAATTTGCCCCTTTGATTGAAGCACAGTCTTCTTATTAAGAGAAACTGCCACCGAATCCAATTCAAAAATAAGGCATGTGTAAGAAATTCAGCAGCCTTGACTAAAGCTGTCACAAAAAGATAATTAATACAGCCAAATGCTCAGCCTTTCTACCTGCACAATAAGTAATACACCATGTCCTGAAACAGGAGTTAGAGTTTGTGCTGTTCAGTAATATTCCAGCATTTTCATTCAATATATTTTCCAAATTATGAGGTGAAGTATTTAATTATATATGCTAATTGATCTAAAACCTAGCCAGTAATTCCATATTCCGGAACAAAGCAAAACTAAATATTGTGATAGAAGGCGGATGGGCAACCAGTTACTGTTGGGCAGGGATATAATACAGTATATCACAGAAGTGAGTACACCCCCTCACATTCTGTAAATATTTAAATATATCTTTTCATGTGACAACACTGAAGTAATGACATTTGGCTACAATGTAAAGTAGTGAGTATTCAGCTTGTATAACAGTGTAATGTGCTCTCCCCTCAAAATAACGCAACACACAGCCATTAATGTCTAAACTGCTGGCAACAAAAGTGAGTACACCCCTAAGCGATAATGTCCATTTCTTCAGTGTTGTCACATGAAAAGATATACTTGAATAGTTACAAAATGTGAGGGGGCGTACTCACTTCTGTGATATACTGTATATAAACACAGAAAGCATCTGAAGCTCCTCATTATGCTTAGAGTTGTCACTTGTATTCTTTTTATTCTGGGGATGTTATTATCCAGACAACAGTCACAATTAAAATTAAACATTAATTAAAGTAATAATATTATAGCAAGAGAGGAAAAAGCCCCAATGCACTATTACCATTAATAATTGAGCAAGAAAAATACACAGATAAGCTGTCTCATCTTCCAGTCTTTATCCGCTATAGAGGTGTTCTCCGTAGTCACTTCGCATATCATTTGTCAAGCCCTACACAAAGCAATCTCAGTAGATAATGACACAATTGTAGCTTGGAGAACAGAAACATTTAGTTCAAGGGAGGCTCAGTTCTCAGAGACTTCTAGTAAATTCTATGGATGTAAGTAGGAAGCAGCAACTTTCTATAATAACCAAAAACAGATACTTAAGTAAACCTTAGGAGCAACTTTAGCCTAACTACTATGTTCCTAAACATGCTCTGTTCTGTAAATTCAACTGATGACTTCCAGAGTGTGATCCTACAATGCCCACTAGGATTTTATTTTAGTATTTATCACATTTCTATATCCTTTAGAGTCATGGGAGATAAAAGGGTATAAAAAAGTCACAGAGTCAAAATATATTTTTTAAAAAAACATTTAAAGACAATCAATTTACATAAAAGAGATAAAAAAAATAAATAAAAACAGAATAGCTGCAACACTTAGAAAGAATGCAGGCTAGCAGGCTCTACTCATAGGATTCCTAAACTACTTGACAGAATTATTTTTTAGAGCTTCCTGAAAGACCAATTAGGTTTGAGGCCAGGTTCACTCAAGAGGAATGATATTCCACAGGGTGGGGGACACAGCACAAAAGGCTTTAGTCCTAGGTGCCATCCGATGAAACTCCCTAGCTGACAGGACCCACAACATGCTTCTGGATCTTGAATTGTAAGCAAACTGGCAAACAGTACAGCTTATGCAACAGAGGTGTAACCTCTGCAGTTTTTGGAGTGCACATAACTGCCCATGCCACTGCATTTAGCACTAGCTGTAGCATCCAGATACTCTTCAAGAGCAACCCCATATAGACACCATTACAATAGTCCATTCAGAAGGACTATTCAGACACTCATGACTAGAACATGAGCGTCTGACAATAGAGCCTCTCAATCCAAGAAGGGGCACAACTGGAGCAGAACATGAAGCTGTGCAAAGAGCATTCCTGGCCACAACTGCCATATGCTCTTTGAGCAGGAACCATGAATCCAGAAGAACCCACAGAATGTGTACTGAGTCTGTTTATGCAACCCCACCCAGTAGCAAAGATGATGAATTCCCAGATACAGAAGACCCTAAACCCAAAGCCACTCAGGCTGGCCAGGGTTTAGCTGGGTATGTATAGGAATGATGGAAGAAGGTTTGTAATGTAAGTGAAAAGTTCTCACTGATTTGTTCAGTGAGAAAACAACAAACCATTATGGATAACATTCCTACAGGGACAAAAGAAGAAACCAAAAAAACCAAACTTACTTCTACTCTGAATATGCAGAAAGGCTTTCCAGGGCAGCAGTCTTCTTTAATTTTCTCATCTCCTTCAGAGGCAAATTTTAATTCTATATGTTCCAGCTTTAGAAGAAAATGGGGAAATCGTTTTTAAAAAATTAGTTCAAATAGATTAATAAGAAAGTTCAATTCTATCAAACAGTTTCACTGTTAAATAAAATCATTTTTGTGATTAACTAATGAGTTCTTATTTTTAAAAATTTCACAGCTTTGATTATTTTTCTCTATGGATTTAAATGTCTCTCAAGTCCAGAGGTCCGAGCCAGGAAATGTTCCACTTTAGGCAAGTTTGGCAGTTTCAAAGTTATAGGATGTTTTATTGCTTTAGTGACTATTGCACATGACAGATTCCAACATCCCATTATTTTTCCCACACATCAAAGCCTTTACTTTCTTCAAAGTAACTGTTCAAATCTCATTAAAAAGACTAGGTTTTTTTTTTTTCTCACGACAAGTAATTATAGCCAGACTTTAGTTATTGAGATAAATATACTAACTGTAATCATAGTCATTTGCATCGGAATTTTTCTAAATTAAAATTCAAATAAATAAATCCCCAATTAAATCAGTTAGAAGCGGCAATTCCTATTTATAGTAAGAATCATTAAATTTAGAGAAGGAATAAACACTGTCCAAAAAAGGCTGAGAATTTCCAATAATTTTCTCAACTTGGGGGAATACAGCAATCTCAATAGGGTAAAACATACATCTGTTCAGGTGATAAATAGGAAAGGAATATGTTACTGTTATACTCTGGTTTCACTTACAGAAGATCATTAATATTGACTTCAGGGCTCTAATTCTGGATGAATTCTTCCACTAAATATTTCTTACTTGCCAGCATTATTTAGGATTTGATTGGATTAGGCAGCTATTCAGATCAGAACTGAAAAGGTGCTTCAGAGGAGACAGCAGCACACTCGGCGAACATTCAGATGGCTCTTTAAAGAAGCCACATCTTTTCCTGAGTTTGATACCAGGTAGCTATGCTATGAAAAATATACCTTTGCATTAAGCAGTCATTGGCAGGATACAACAAGATGATTGCAACTGCTGTTCCACCTTAATTCAAAGGTGTATTTTCCTGGGATGGGTAGCTACTGTACAAGTCTGGGAAAAGATGTGGCTTCTTTAAAGAGGGACCCATAGATTCAAGGGTGGCCACCTCTTAAAGCCACTTTTTCACTTCCATGCTGAATAGTTGCATATCCCCACAGCTGGACTGTGGTTGTGACTCAAAATGAAAAATAAATATGCAGAGTTTTCTTTTATAGACCCATGTGTACAGTATAGTACAGTACACAATACAGTACAGTACAGTACAGATTTTGTATCACTAGCTAGGGATTGAAGATAAACAGGCAAAGGATATTGAGCAGTGATTCTCCACCTTTGCAGCTTTTAAGATGTGTGGACTTCAACTCCCAGAATTCCACAGCCAGCATGCTGGTTGGGGAATCCTGGGAGTTGTCCATCCATCTTAGTTACGAAGATTAAAAGATAGTGATATAGAAATTTTCCAGCAACACTGAATCTTACCAAGAGCTGAATATCATTAAGGCTTCATAGCAAATGCTCACCTCTAAGGAATTCGTCAAATAGACTATATTCTCCCGCAGGACAGCCTGTTCATCGAACTCCAGCTCCAGATCAAGTACATGGGATCCCTTCTTCTCCAAATTTTCCTACCAACAGTAAAAAGCACAAGTTTTAGAGTGGATCAATGCTGAGCAAACCCTTGTTAGAACTTTTCTAGTAGGTTTCCCAGCTGGTCTATGAGTCCCAACAGAGCCATTACAGTTTACAGAAGATTGCCAATTCCAGCCACGATTTGGAAAGCTCTTAAAAGTAACTTGTTTTTGTCTCAAATCTACTTTTTAATATTTAAAAAAGCACATTTAGAAAAATGTTTTAAAACAGAAAACTATTCCCTATAATTATTATTCTTTAATTAACTAAATGTATATGCCACCTGACTCCCAGCAACTCTGGCAAGCACATAAAACGAGACATCTCTGAGGGGCAGATTTTGAAAGTAAATAGAACTTGCAGATCAGAAATCATATGAGGAGATTCATATACTTTAATAGATCTTTTGCTTCCCTCCAACATCTTGCTGAATTTTAATTGTTAGGGACTGCTTTGCAAAAAAAAAAAGTTTTTTTTTTTTTTGCCAACTCATAATGCACATGCAGTGACTATCTAATAAGCCTTTTGGTGTCAGCAAGAGAATTGGCAAGTAATACAACATTCCAAGGTAAATGAGGTATGAGTCTACATACCTACTCAATTCAGACTAAAATTAATACCAATGAATCAATCAAAATACAACTGGAAGGGACCTTGGAGGTCTTCTAGTCCAACCCCCTGCTCAAGCAGGAAACTCTATACCAGGAATGTCAACTCACATCGTCACGGCGGCATCATGTGACGTATCGGGACTTTTTTCCCCTTTGCTAAACTGGGCATGGCCAGGCGTGGCCAGCAAGTTGGGAGTTTGACAGTCCTGCCCTATACCATTTCAAATAGATGACTGTCCAATCTTTTCTTAAAAACCTCCAGTGATGAAACACCTAAAACTTCTGAAGGCAAGCTGTTCCACTAGCTAATTGTCCTCACTGTTAGGAAGTTTCTCCTTAATTCCAGGTTGCTTCTCTCCTTGATTAGTTTCCATCCATTGCTTCTTGTCCTGCCTTCTGATGCTTTGGAAAATAGGCTGACTCCCTCTTCTTTGTGGCAGCCCCTCAAATACTGGCATACTGCTATGTCACCCCAGTCCTTCTTTTCTCTAGACTGGCCATACCCGATTCCTCCAACTGTTCTTTATACCTCCTTTAGAAGTGTCCAATAAAGACACAGGTTAGAAAATAATGAAGCTGAATACTGCATAATCAATGGTGCAGTATGGCTACTATCAAGATGTTTGGCAAGGGGAAAGCAGATAGTTACAGTGGTAAAGCAACAGCAATTCAGATTTCTAATCCAAAATAACTACTACTGATTGTGTGTGTGTATGTGTGTGTGTAGGGCGGGGGGGGGGGGGGGTCACATCTTATCCTTATCTTCTATCCTGAAAACTTTTGTGTTTTATCCGGAATTGAATTAATGCTGAACTGAGGAAAACAAAGACTGGATGTCTAGTATTTATGTGCTCTGATGGGATTTACATGCTACCCCAAGGGAAACAAACCAACCTCTACACAAATAAGGGAAATGTTCCTTCTTACATTCCCCCCAAAAATAAAAACCTATCCTTTTTTCTTTTTTGAAGTGTGCAGGACATAATACTCATTAAAATTAATATCTGCTGTGAAATATATTGTCATAGCCTTACTTTATTCCCTCTGTTCATCATCAAGTGACACACAACTTTATTGCAGAATATTTTCAACATATGCACTAAAAATCTATTAAGATTTCTAACGTACTTCAGGTAGTTCATATTGAAGGAAGAAAATGTAAATGTGGCCTAAATAAAACATTTTTATTGTTTTTCCCCATTATTAAAACATCACAGCGATCTTTCTCTTTGAGAAGACAGGCTACTATGCAGTGTTGCAACCAGAAGCTGCAGAGTAGAATGGAAATCCTTGCTGCAGCCCCAGACAGAAAAAGGCATTTTCCAATAACAACACAGTTGCTTTGCCAATTCAAGAAACACACTAAGTAAAATGCAACCATTAATATCATTTAGTTTTTTAGTTCAAATTTTTAAAGTTTGCTGAAATTAAAACAAATTATTAAAATAAATGAATGAATGAATGAATGAATGATACTGCTTTTCCTACTTGGGCTGAATTCTTATTTGAATTCAAGTACATTCCCTGTTGGAAGTAAATTAAACATTTAGATAATCATGATTATGCAAAGAGGGAGACGATGTTATTGCCACAAACAAGGTTTTATGTTCTTAAATGTTTAATTGATTGATAAGAGATCTATCTCTAATGCTTCAAAACACAATCTTCTCAAGGAATCTATCAGGGCAAGATATTTATCAGGGGAGAGCCACCTGTACTATCACTTACATCCCTGGGCCTGTTCTTCTACCCCACCCCTGAAACATGCAGTCAAAATTCAGCAAGTGGTCCTTCATCATTTAAGTAAGCTATCAGCTGAAAATTGCAGCGGTGGGCAATTTCACACACAAAGTCCTACCAAGTAACCCCGTGGAAAAATTCAGCCCTGGCCACTTTAAGTCATCAACCTGCTCACCCTTTACGTGTTTGCTATACCCGCAAAAGTTGTATTCAACAACACATACCAGTGTGTCCTTATTACATATAAGCAATGTTCAATAAAATTAACTTAAATAAAATGCCATTTCAAAGTACTGTACATGTTTAGCTATAAACATCAATAATACCTTCATAACTCCTGAAGGAAGTTTGACCTCAAAGGCAAGCCTATATAAAATATATTACAGTCTAGCCTCAATGTAACTAAACCATAACCAATAGCCAGGTAATATTTCTCTAGTTAGGATTGAAGTGGGAGATGATGGATGGATGGATGGATGGATGGATGATGGATGGATGGATAGATAATTTCTCTATCTATTTATAGATAGACTATTTATATCAGGACATCTCATACAAAACGCATAGTAATCTGAAATGGAAATTTTCTGTTCTGATGGGACACAATTTGTATGATCCTGCTCATTTTTTCTCTCTCTGAATTTTCCAAAAAAAAAGTTGTGTTTCCACATCACTATTCTATTCTGCATCATACTTACATTTTCTTCCACATCTCTGCATAATTTCCAGGAGTCTGATAAAATGCAAGAAGCAAGCCTATAAGCAGAATTGTAGCGATAAATAGCAAAAGGCTGACCTTAATCATTGCTACAAAAGGCATAACCCTTTTCATATATTTTTTCAGTTCCGGCAAGGAGCTGAGTTCACTGGCAATTATTTTGTTGTCCGGAAGCTGTCCTCCATTGCTCTACAACAAAAAACATACAAGATCCAATTATTCTCCTGTTGACAGTTCTATAGGAAAAGAAAGCACACATACCCCTCAATTGGATTTATTTATTTATTTGACCTTCACCAGTCTTAGTACTGTACCCAATTCTGAAGCTCAGTGAAATGGTGCAGATAATCTACTTCACAGTTGTCAAACTCGCAGCGTCACGTTGCCATCACGTGACATATCACGACGTTTTCCCCCTTTGCGGAGCTGGGGGGACGGGGACTGCGCATGACGCATCCAGCTCACAGACCACCAGTTTGACATCCCTGATCTACTTCCTCCAGGACTTTCTGAAGCTTTCATCTAGCTATCTTCTCCATAATCTTCCCCCAAAAGAGAAGGCTGGGAGAACAGACAAAATGATGAACTAATTTGTTTCTACAATTATCTGCTAACATTTCTATTTGTTTAAACATCACTGTAGATCCCTTTTTCCCCCCCTGAAGAACTGCTTCAATTTTAAATGCTGCTGTTTAAAAGTTATTCTTTAATGAGTTCAGAAGACCACTGGGAACCCCTCCATCCTGCTAAGCCATGTTTCTATATGTGGCCATGCTCTAAATATCACACCTTGCTCAAAAATCATTTAGGACAGCTATTCCCTCGGGCTGTCACAATTTGTGGTCCACCGAGCAGAACACAGCTGAGTAATCACACCCAGCCTGCTGAGCTGTCCACAAAGATATCAAGAGAGCTCCTGATTCTTGCTGGCTACCTGAACTACAAAAACAAAGGAAAGGGGAACAATTGGCTGTCAAAAGATATGATAGCCTACGATGCACTGTTGACAGCCTGAGTTGGGCTTGCAGGATCTTAAACTGTGAAAGAAAGAAATTTCTGTTCCAGGCATCACTTTTGAATACTACATCTATAACTCACTTTTCTCTGCCAGATAGAGATGCAGCAAAAAAAAAAACAAAAAAAAAACAAAGAAGGTTATTTCAAGCTAACAAAGCAAGCTGTCTGGAAAGATCCAATCCTATTCAGCCCCTATGAATTCTCCAAGACTGTGCTGCCAAAATGTGGGGGGACGGAAGTAAATTTCCTTCTTTTTTTTCCCTTTAAAACAAAGTATAGTGTACCTCCACTAGTCTAAGGATGCTTCTATTACAGTTGCAAGAAAAAGTATGTGAACCTCTTGTGATTACGTGGAGTTTTGCATGAATTGGTGATAAAATGTGCTCTGAATTTCATCTAAGTCACAACAATAGAAAAACACAGTCTGCTTAAAATAATACTACACAAACATTAGATGTTGCCAATTGAACATAACATGTAAACATTCACAGTGCAGGGAGGAAAAAGTATGTGAGCCCCTAGCCTAATAACCTCTCCAAGAGCTAATTGGAGCCAAGAGTGAGCCAACCTTGACTCCAATCAGTGTGATGATATTGGATGTGTTGCTGACAACTGTCCTGCCCTTTAAAAACACACACCTGTTTTGGGTTTACTGGTGTCAAGAAGCACTGTCTGATGTGAACCATGCCTCGTAGAAAAGAGCTCTCAGAAGACCTACGATCAAGAATTGTTGACTTGCACAAAGCTGGAAAGGGTTACAAAAATATCTCCAAAAGCCTTGATGTTCATGTGTCCATGGTTAAGACAGACTGTCTACAAATGGAGAAAGTTTAGCACTGTTGCTACTCTCCCTAGGCGTGGTCGTCCTGTAAAAATGACTGCAAGAGCACAGTGCAGAATGCTTCATGAGGTAAAGAAGAATCCTAGAGTGTCAGCTAAAGACCTACAGAAATCTCTGGCACATGCTAACATTTTTGTTGACACATCTACAATAAGGAAAACATTAAACAAGAATGGAGTACATGGGAGGACACCACGGAGGAAGCCATTGCTGTCCAAAAACAATATTGCAGCACGTTTGAAGTTTGCAAAAGAGCACGTGGATATTCCACAGCACTACTGGCAAAATATACTGTGGACAGATGAAACCAAAATTGACTTGTTTGGGAAGAACACATAACACTATGTGTGAAGAAAAAAAAGCACAGCACACCAACATCAAAACCTCATCCCCACTGTAAAACATGGCAGAGGGAGCATCATGGTTTGGGGCTGCTTTGCTGCCTCAGGGCCTGGACGGATTGTTGTCATTGATGGGAAAATGAATTCCAGAGTTTATCAAGACATTTTGCAGGAAAACATACAACCATCTGTCCGCTCCGCAGAGGGTGTTGTAACAGGACAATGACCCAAAGCATACAAGTAATTCAACAAAAAAATGGCTTCAAACGCACAGAATACGCCTTCTGGAGTGGCCCAGTCAGAGTCCTGATCTCAACCCGATTGAAATGCTGTGGCATGACCTTAAGAGAGCAATTCACACCAGACATCCCAAGAATATTGCTACACTGAAACAGTTTTGTGAAGAGAAGTGGTCCACAATTACTCCAGATCGTTGTGCAGGTCTGATCTGCAACTACAGTTTGGTTGAGGTTATTGCTGCCAAAGGAGGGTCAACCAGGTATTAAGTCCAAAGGTTCACATACTTTTTCCTCCCTGCACTGTGAATGTTTACATGTTATGTTCAATTAAACCATGGCAACATCTAATGTTTGTGTAGTATTATTTTAAGCAGACTGTGTTTTTCTATTGTTGTGACTTAGATGAAGTTCAGAGCACATTTTATGACCAATTCATGCAAAACTCCACGGAATCCCAAGGGGTTCACATACTTTTTCTTGCAACTGTATATTGCCACTTCATAAATCCTAAATATTGTTTCTGCAATGGTTTGCAACTGTCCTCACTGCAGTAGCCAGAAACTCCAGGTAAGGCAACCCACATGATCTCTAACCATTCTAGGCGGAAATGCAAAAGCTCTCCCACCATCTAGCTAGTGGCCTCTCCTTTGTTCCATTTAGTCTTGTGGCAAAAATAAAATGTGGCTAATAAGTTAATAAAATGGAGCAGAGGATAGCTAATGGTCTTGCTTTTTTCTACAGGTGTTTACGTATTGAATTTCTTTCCCCACACATTCAAATAACTTTCAGTTCTTAATTATCATTTAATAATTAATAACTATTAATTACTACTTTAATTATTCATTTCTTTCAGTTTATGTAAACACCCAAGAAGGCTTGCAATAAAGCAAAACACAAAGCCTGACGGGACAAGAAATGTAATGAAAGGTTAAATTCTTACTACTAAAATCAGTGAAAAGTTAAAAGCCTGGCAAATAAGAAATGTGGTTTTTTTTTCTATTTTCCTAAAGATTTATTTAGACTGATTCTGGATGTGTATCATCATGCTGGTTTTTAACCCTTGTTTTATTTATGGTCCCCATTTGCATAAACAGGAGGTTAGAAATATTTGAAGCCACGAGAGAAATTTAGGCAGGATAATCACCTGATAATGTTTTTGTAGAATCGACAGTGTGATGTGCTGCCACGGAGGGTAGTTCTTGGCCACATAAATGGTACAGTGGGATGGCTTCTGTGGTACTTCTTTGTTGCCCTTCTAGAAAACAGCAAGGGAAGTCTTGCTTAGCAAAATGCGTGAAACTTGCAAACAATAACTGCAGGAAAAAGGACATGGATGCTTACTTTTCCTTTTCCTGGTGCCATGTAATTTTTTAGACGCAGACGGAGATCATGGGCTACTTCTGTCAGATACTGGGAAGACTGGACCAGGACTTCATCTACTACCCCAGGCACAGGCCAGGAAGCCTTCATGATGGATTCAGCCTTTATAGTTAACACACATGGATTGGGGGTGAAGAATCTGATGCAATATTCCCATCATTCTGCAACATACATCCCTCCCTCGTTCGCCAGTGAATGAAAAGTAGTACCTTGCCCAACAAGCTCCAAATATATTCACACACATGAGGGCAGATTGGAGCTAGCAGGAGAGTCTGTGATTCAATAAACTGGAACACCAATTCTCGGTGCATTCCTTCTACGGCAAGTTCCCGGTACTTGTCTTTCGCTGCCTGAAGGAGAGCCAGCAAAAACACTGTTAAAATTATTCCAACTATGATGGAAAAACAGGGCATAAAAGACCATTTCCTTGCTTGTAAACCACTTATACGCCCAAAATAGATTATTAAAAGGGACTGGTTTAATTTTATAGACCTAAGCACTAGCTGGAATTAGAACCAAATAAAATCCTGCCAAATTGGATATTACATAGCTTTATATTATGAAGGTTTTTGAAAGAGAAGTGCATAGGCATAGACATAAAAGTCAAGGATAACTGCAGTGGTATACTATGTACTGTCATTTTGAATCGTCCAATATCAGAAAATACTATAAAGAAGTGTGGAAAACAGAAGCAATAAATATGATCTATTATTATGCCTGGAGAGTTCAGAGAGCTGAACCATATCCTTGGAATGTGGTTGTGCAAAGGAGTCAGGGCACATTATTACCAACTATTGTGTATATATTGGGGAACTGCTGACACCTAATGGACAATTATGAAAAACATTCTCCTTCTTACGAGCAATTGTTTTTTATCCATTTGTCTTTTGATATTTTTTATAAATAATCATTTTCTTTCATTATTTTTTTTTCTCTTTCAATTCTAATTGCCAACCTGATAATTAACTCCTGAGGAAATAGCCCAAATCATCAACTGCAGCAATTCTAATTTATTTAGATTTAATTAAATCTAATTTATTTATACTGTCCCATTTAGCGCAATGCTAAATCTCTGCTCCTTAACATAGAGGATATATCAATCTCGAAAAGGCTATAATTCAGCAGTCAGTTATGTTTAGAGTCCAAAGTCAATCTTTGCATTTCCCATTCAATCAGGGTTCCGCTGCCTTTTTCAGATAATGAGTTTAGTAATCTTCTAAAATACATACACTTTTATTTTACAGCACTTTGGGGTGCTCTCAGAGCATGAAAATGAGGGCGGAGGGCTACACAAAGCCCATGGAGAACAACATGGGAGAGAAACTGGGAAGGTAACGATTGCCCTGCTAGAGCTCTTTGTAGGATGTGGCCCACTAAAGTTCTGCTAAACTGAAGCTGTCCCCATAAATTCCACTATTTGATTGCTGGATACAAAGGAAATCCTGTCCAGGGTTGCTGTTGGCAGATTGATTCCAAAAAGGGATCCTTCTTTGGGATGGCCAACTGTTTTATCTTCACACACAAGTATAGAGAAATAGGAAAGGAGTTGCTGCTGCAGTCTTCTAGTTTTATTAATTGTGACAATATTATAGAATAGCATTGGGAGAGAGAGGGAGAAGGAACATGGCCTTAGAATAAATACCAATGTAACAACTGACAGGAAGAAACATGGTAACGGACTGCAATCCAGCCATGTAGGAAGAGACAGTCTGGTTAGCTGTTGATTGGCCTTTTTTTTCTTTTCAGATTTCAGTCTACACAATAAAGTCAAGGTGATAGAGAAGATGAACTTTCCAACATAACATTTCATCTTAGTTACTGGTAAAACAAGTCCTCTGGTTCTTCATTCTGCCTCTACCTCCCGCTCTATACAGTAGTGTCTAGATAGCTCTCACTGCCCACATTTATCTTTTAGGGGTTACCTCACCTGGCATCCATCCTCTAATTTACCATACCAAAGAAACAGAGCCCCCACAACCTGTGTTGCTTTTCTGGCCAACTGAAAGCAGAGAGCGGATGAAAAATATTCTATAGCACCACCGCCTGGCCCTGTAGTACACCGAGGCAACTTTCTTCCCCCCAGCCTTCGTGAGATAGATCATCACACAATATTTTAAAACATCAAAAAAAAAAAAAAATAAAAAAAAAAAGAAAAGACAGAATGTGAAAATCTGTAATGTCTGTAATTTGTAGCTTTTAGTAATCAAAGGAAAAAAATTCAAATGCATAAACATTACTATTGGAGGTATTCTTTCTTTTATATGCTATTTTATACCCGTTTGTTTTAGCATACTAGTAATACATGGTTTACATTTGTTGCAATTTACTTTGATAACATTTGTGCTAGAAAACAGAATCGAATGTTTAATAATCTATATTCTGAAGAACAAGTAACCCTACCTGAAATTCAAAGAATCCAGTTTTAAGAGCTTCCTTAAACATCATCTTCTCATAGTTTTGTTCTGTTTTTATTATGCCTGCATTCATTTCACTATGGGAGAAGAAAGCTAGAATTAGAATAAAATTGGAATTAAATCCAAGGTTTCGTAAAACTGCCATAAATGAAGTTAGATCATGCAATACTACCATAGGATCATGCAAGATTGCCATAAAACATTAATTTTTTTTTAAAAAGAAAATGTAGTTTCCCTTAAGCAAATATGTTGACCCTTCCTCAAGGATACCTGGCAAAGACCCTGTCATTGAAGGTTCTGGCAGGCCCACTTCTTAAACTGTCCCAGTTAGCAAGCATTTCTTTCACCCACTCCACCCATGTATAGAGGCGTAGAATGCCAGCGTCTGCCATGGATTCCACAAAGTTTGCATCTTCAACAGTATCACCTGCGTCAGCCAACGCCAGCCGCATGCCTGAAAGGGAAAGAGGTTTCACTTTCTAAAGCAAGAGCAAAAGACATGCAGTCCAACAGCTGGGAGACACCACTCTTGTTGTGAAAGAAGGCTGCGCAAAGCATTCAAAAAAGGCATTTTTTCAAATCAAGTTACATAAGTAGAGCATCCCTACTTAATGCCACCAAAATGGCTTTATTCACGGAAGGTTTAGTGCTGTTCCCTGGCTTTCTCTGTGTTTGCATGAACACACAAGCAACCATTTCCTTAGGATTACCAATGAAACAAACTGGTTTGTACATCCTAAAGCACACACATGGACAACTGGGAAAAGTAGCCACCTCAGAGCAGGGCTGTCAAATTCCCTGCCCACGGGCCGGATGAGTCACACATTGGCCACGCCCGGTTTAGCAAAAGGGGAAAAAAGTCCTGATATATCACGACAACGCTGTGACGACGTTGAGTTTGACACTCCTGTTCTAGAGGATGTGGCACTGTCACTTTGCAATACAGCGTAAATATTTTCATTGGGAAGGGACACCAGAACTTAAAGCAATTATAAAAATGTGATTTTTGATTTGTTAAATTTTCAATAGGTTATGCATTTAAGTTTTTCATATGCTGATCAACAAGATTTTCTCTTTTAAAAACAGGGAGGGCCATTTGATTAGATAAACTGCTATAAAATGGGTAATATAAACTCTATTATAAGATAGACATTGTATTATTGATATATTATTTAGCCAAGCAGAGTTTTCAAAATTCAAACATAATGCAATGTGTCTTCTTACCATCAGCTGAAAACTTATCTATAGCTTGACTCAAAGTAAGAAAATTGCCTGTAGATTTAGACATCTGTTAACAAAATCAGAAGGAGAGAAAGATATAAATAATCATATTTAAAAGATGGTCTGTATATGAGAATCAGAGCCCAAACTTAAGTCTAATGGGGGCAAAGAAAGAAAAGTATATTTTTATCTGTTAGCTATTAAAAAGAGCACTGCTAAATCTGCTATCAACCCAGACAAAATACATATAGACAAACTTGCATGTATCTCCTAGCTCAACAAATCTTGAAAAACCCTGACTGATACTTGGGTGAGGGGAACTATCCGGAAATCTCAGTGCTATAAATCAAATCAAGAAGGCTGTAGACTGTGAAAAAGACACCAAAATATTGTAGAAGAAAATGGCAACCTATTTTGGCTGTGATGTCTACAAACATGGGTGTGTCCATGTAGTCACTAGGAGTCACACTCAACATTAGAAAGTTTTCCATCCCAGCTGTTTGCACCAGTTCTACAGTTCAAATTCAATACTGTCAATAGAAACCTCAATCTACTTTGTGCAAGATTCTGAAAACAACTTTCTTATGAAATTATATTTGTCAAAAGTTATTCTCTTTTAAGAGCATAGTTAGAGAAACCAAGGTTTCAATAAGTTTCAAGAACAAGAATATATATTTGACACACACTAATGCCTGTTTGGATTAATAAAAAAACAAATGTGTATCTATTGTTTATATGCTAGAAAAACAATGTGGACAGGAAAGACTAACAATTAAACATTCCATAAACTTTCTGCTTGTATTTCCATATTTGGAAAAAGAAGTTTAAGTCATGTAAGTTCAGCTTTTCTGAGCAATATCACAAATTAATATATTACTTGCTGCTCCTTAAATTGAGAAAGGATTTAATTCATAGCCATAGTAATCAGAAATGTTCAGTATAGATTCAAAAAGACATCATACCTTCTCTGAATTAAGGAGAAGATGCCCATTTGCTCTGACAGATACAGGCCATTTTTCTCTGCATTGGAAGACAAGAGTTCCATTTTTCCACATGATTTGTCATATTCAAAACAATCTTCTAATTTTTAGATAAGAATACTGTTTTAAAAACACTCCTGACTGTGCACTATTCTTTATTTTAGGATTTTTTTTCCCTTATTGGCTATGCCAATAATGTAATAATTCTTTGTATTCCTCTGTGTATTGTTTTCCATCAAATACAGGTAATCCTCAATTTACAACTTACCTTGAAACAGAGACACCAAAATACTTCACTAAAGGGATAATGTAGAGTAATTTATTCTCTACAGGTAGTCCTTGATTCACGACCCCAACTGAGCCCAACATTTCTGTTGTTAAGCAAGAAAGTTGTTAAGCTTGCCCCATTTTACAACCTTTCTTCCACAGTTGTTCAATGAATCACTGCAATTATAAAGTTAGTAACATGGTTGTTAAGTGAATCTGGCTTCCCCATTGACTTTGCTTGACAGGTCACAAAAGAGGAGCACATGACCTCGGGACACTGCAACTGTCATGAGTCAGTTGCCAAGCATCTGATTTTTTTATCACATGACCATAGGGATGCTACAAAGATCATAAGGGTGAAAAATGGTCATAAGTCACTTTTTTCAGTGCCATTGTAACTTTGAACGGTGACTAAATGAACTGCTGTAAGTTGAGAACTACCTGTAGTTGGAGGCAAATTTATTCCAGGCTCCAAATAGTCTTAACAATTTTTTAACTGTTTAATATAAATTTATTAAAAAAATTCTCATTAAGTACATAAAACATCAAGTGCATCAAGTCTTTATCCTAAATCAAAGTTCACTACTGCATGTTCAAAAAGTATGTGAAACTTTAAATGTAGCAACTGCTGGCATCTTCTGTACAATGGTAACAATTACTTCAACCCATTTTTCTGCTTCATAGATTTAGTTGTACAATTAAGATCATTGCCATGCTACATGACCCAAACTTACTTAAACTTTACAGATGACTATCTAGACACTCTCCAATATAATTAACTTAGGGCCATCCAGCCACTAAGGATGCATAGCAGCCAAAAATCATGATACTCCCACCAAAATGCTTCATACTGGGATAAGGTTCCTTTGTTGGAATAGTCTTTTATTTTCTCCAAACAGAGCTTTTTTCATCAAGCCCCAAAAATCCCACTTTCATTATCTATCCACAGAACATTGTTTCAACAGCCTGCTGGATCAAACTTGTGTTGTGAAAAGGAAACTCTAATGCTAGCAACCAATATGCACATTTTTAAAGGGGGAGGGCCCCTGGTTGTCTCAATACAATTCGCCACTTTAAGATTGCTGGGCTTCACATACTTTTCCAATGGAAATGGTGAACACTGGCTCTGTAAATTCAATAAAAAATATAACACAGTAAGTATCCTGTTTGAACGGTGTTTGCTTTAACCAGAATCTCTTTATCAACTAATATGACTTTCATGAATCTTAAATCACCTTGTAGGTCACAGCATTGAAGAATTATGGATAGTTCTAATAGCTCCCAAAGATTCTTTCACTCCCTTAATTGCCAGAACAGCTATTCAGAGCCTGGAGCAAATTAGCCTCTAACAAGTTGAAGCAATAAAATATGACTCAGAGGAATGCATGGAATTATTATGTAACTGGCAGAGACAACAAGGAAGAAAAATACCTATAGTAAAAAAAACTTTCCATCCCTTCTAATGCACTGTGTGGCAAGCATGGGATCCTGATTTCACCCCATTTGCTTCAGTAGTGCAAAGTAAGCCAGATGTCCTTCAGACAGAGAAGAACTAACGATTATCCTTGCGGGAGTCCTTTTCTCAACTACTGGTATTGTAGCACTTTCATCTGCAAAAATAATGTAGCTTGACGGAGAAGGAAAAAAAGGTAACTAACAAGAATTCTAGGCATCATAAGATAAACAGTCTTTCAAAGCTCATTAGCTGGGTCGCACATGAGTGGGTCACACATCAGCCAAGAATTCCTTATGGAAATTGGGACAATCTCAGTGAATCTGCAAGATTTACTCGTACTTGAGCCAAAAACTACGATAGGAACTTTCCAATGTATTTTTAAAGTTCAATACAGTGGAAAGTATACTAAGGGTACAAGGTACCGTTCTTGGACATCGCACCTGTACAAATTCAAATTGGGCAAGCAGTAAAAGACATGAGCTTCCAGAGCCTACCTCTAAGGTCAGTTAATTCACATTGGGAGACTAGATAGTCAATAAGAAGTGATTCAGCAATGTATCAATTACACACGTTACAAACTGGATCCATACTTTAATTCCATCCTCAAGTCTTGTAAAAGAGCAATTCATTTTAATATAGTTTTGCCTGCTCAGACTTATTTTCCTTTTCAAAGTTTGCACAGATTGTGATTACTTGAATTAATATAGCTGGAGATGCACCTTTTCGCAGACTAACCTCTGATCTGGCCACATGGCTACATGGTTGTAAAGGTAGTAAGTCAAGTGATTTGGAACAAGATCCTTGCCAGAAGCACGTAAATCCACTGGATACCAGTACTCAAACTCTTGCTTCAGTTTATCCAAAACCACCTTAGGGATTTTTGTTGCAGGGAATGGAGCCGTCTTAAAGAAGATGTAGTCCCATACCTCCTCTGTCATTTGGCTTGCTCTGTGTATAATAGGCAAAAGTTAAAAAAAGGAAGGAAGGCTGCAGGTTTCTCTGCTAACTAAGCACCTATTTGGCATGATTACTACATACACCATCACTAAATATGGTTTCATTCTTTAAACTCAGCTACTTTTAATTTTGAAAAATGACTTAATTTTAAGATCTGAAAAAGAGTTCAAATGTTTTAAACAAAAAAAAAAAATCAGTTGGTATCTTACTAAATACTCCCAATGAATCAAATGCTGTTTTATTGATTTATTAGCATTTTTAAAGTATCAAAACAAACCTAAAGGTTACCCAAAATTAGACATTACCAAAACTGTAATTCTAACAGATTATTCTTCAATATATCAAAATTAGATATAGCTGATGAAAACAGTACTAATTTTCACTGTTAATGAAATTGTTAAATGATTGACAACAATCTATATGTAAATTACCCATTCATCCCTGAAAATCCTAATCTGAAACTAGTGTGTTATTCCACTAGTCCTAAAATTAGAATCTACCATCAAAGTTAAGGTCACACTTATAGATTTCTCTTGTGCATTAACCACATGTGTCATTAGTGGCTCAAAATAACCTACTTTGTATTTTTTTTAATTTTCCTTTGGAAATGCAATCAATACATTTGAATTAAGACATCAAATACAACGAACAGTTCCCTTAATGACCTGGTTGATAGTTTTTAAAAAGTCATGACTCTAGAGAGTACAGAACACTATTCCTGTCATGCTAATTTCTCTGTAGAATTTCAGTCTACACTTTAAACATGAATGAGATTAACCAACTCTACCAAGAGCTCAGAAGACATGACAGGAAAATTAATTTTAACCTGACACTTGATGTTAATTTTCTTCCAGTTTTATAAAGCTAAGGAGATTTTGGGACATTGTTAAACATCCCATTTCTGAAGATCCTCTCTGGTTTCATTTATTTCAATACTAAACTTCATGGTAAAATATCACAAAGAGGCAGATAGTATAAATGTACTATAAGGAAGGATCCACATGTATTCATTACAAACAGAACTTGTAAGTAGAACAAGTGAAATTTATCAATCTATCAATTTAGCCCACCTTGGTGATCCTGGAACTGATGGTTGAGGTGATGAGAATTTGAAGGCATCTGTTTAGACAGACTGAATACAGAATATCACCCTTTACTTCTCAATTACAGATGACCTGTTTTAACTAAGAAAAGATAAAGTCTCCCCTATTCTGGGATGTTTTTTCAAGCATTCAGGCTAATCTACAGTCCTTGGCTTATTGATAAGTCTCCTCTCCCAATACTAAGCAAATTCCACCCTACTTAGATTTTTTGAGATAAGCGAAGTTTGTTTGTACCAAGGACAATAAATGTATTGAAGGTTCAAAGTTGGGTGACTATTAACGCAAACAGTAATTTGAAGATATTACATAAATAGTCAGGATCATCAGTTCTAATATTTATGGCAGCTAATCAAACAAAATAGCCATTTAGAGCAACATTTGTGACTGAGGAATGGAATGGAACAAGATCTTTATGTTACTATATATCCATGGGCCATAACAGAGATACACTCAAAGACACAGGAGAGACTACCTTCTCACCCCTCCCTTCTCACCTAATGCCCAGTGGAGATTCTCCTTGTCCACTCAAATTATCAGGCTGTAGGAAATGAGCAACCGTATAGTAGGCCATGTAGATAGTAGAATCAGAGAGAGATTCTATTAGCCACTGCTCATCCCAAGGCATACGAGTTCCTGGAAGATGACAAAATATTGTGTTAATCGTTAATCACTGACAATTAATATTCTACCCTCTTGCATTTATGGAAGAGATGAGGAGAGGGGATTGTCAAAGCTATACTTAGTCAATCTCTTACCATATGACACTTTGCATTATATTACTGCAAAGGCAAACATACTGCTTTCAGGAGAAATCTGACTTAAACATGTTTAGGCACTACAGGAATTTGTATTGATGACCAAACTCAATTCTCAATCAATATGCTGTAGAAGACAGAAGTCCATGAAAAATATTCTGTGTTGAAAATTGAGCTGCTCATACACCATATGAGTCTTTTCATAGGTTTTCCAGTTATATAACAATTGGTCAATCATATATGGAAAATGAATAAAACAAAATAATAAAAGTGTCAATTAATAAAACACTGTTACTGGCTGATCGATAGAGAAGCTTTCCTACCTAGGCCATAAGTCCTCGAGCAGGCATGCTCCTGGAGCCAATTCAGAGTGGCTTCAAAATTTTTTCTAGTCTCATCACAAAATCTGGGGAAACCAAAGCATTAATTACCTATATGTCACACCTGTACGTTAATCCTCCTCCCTGACACAATCCCCACACCTACGTCTCAAGATTTTTCAGACATTCATGGGTCTGCTGCTTCCAGGTTTCTTCACCATAGTCCAAGTACCTTGGAAAAAAAGAGCCAGATATCGTAGAGAGTAAGAAAGATGATCTTGACAGAGATAGGCCGGATGCTTTACTAAAGCAATGAATGGAAAAGCATGGCTTTAAGTCCAAAACAAGCAGAAGGAACTTGAAAGAGTTGCAAAAAGCAGAAAGGTGGCAATCAATGCAACTGTGACTTTGACTTTATTTTCAACTTACCACTGGTCACAGAGAGCCACCACACACTCATCTGCAGATCTAGATATAACTTGTTTCTCGGGTTCCATATAAATCATGGCTTCACCCTGAAATAAGGAAACAGGGAGGAAATGGGGGTTATAATGCTGAGACGACAAAGTGGAAAATATGAAATCAGATTATGATTATTTTAGCATTTTAATGCTTAATATCAGCGATTCGGATCGGGGAGGGATGTGATTCTAAGAATCTCTAAGAAGGGACTGCAAGACTGTGTGATAATCCTTTCTTTTGTGGAATTCAGTATCTATTGTATGGACAATAGTTATTACAAAATGCATTGTGACTTGTGTTTAATTTTCCTACGTAAAACTTCAGCCATGCAAGTTCTTTTTGAATTCTATTTTGGTATCAGTTCTCTTAGACTGTGCATCTTACTGCATCTAGGAGAACACAAGACAATCACAAACGATTTTCCTGTCCAAGGCAGTGAAAAAAAATCTGTCCTTAAATGATAGATCGGATCCACAAGGTGCCCAGTGGAAGCTTCTCTAATGCCTAAATTGCAAAATCTCAAACCACAGAAAGTGTTATCGGAACAAACTACTTGCATGCTTTAATTCAGTTCTCCCCCATACGCAGGCGAAGAGGCATACTCTGCCCTATATTTCGTTGAGAATGGATGAACATACCACATACGGAAGTTACAAATCTCTACTGCACTGTCCTCTTGTGACTGAAATGCGAAAATACACTCTTGTGCAAAAGAAAACCCTCCAATGCAAATACCCCAGCTGCACAAGTTTTTAAGGAAATAGCAGCGGGAAGCAGTATTTAAGAAAAGAGTCTTCCTTAAAAATCTGAGAGTTTATCAAGCCTGGCAGTTTCAGAGATGCAACATATTTCTCCTTCTCTTGTGCACATTAAAGTGCACATTAAATTTTCAAATCGAAAAGCTGCTTTAAGCAAGCAGAGAAAAGATTTGTATGCAGAAAACAAAACAGCACACTCTGCCGTATAAAAATATTTTTTAAAACTCAATTATTTCTATTTGATCGAATAGGCTAAATTTAATTTATTTTTCCATTAAAAGAAATACGTTTGATTTCAGGCTATTGGTGGAGTTCTCTGAGCTTGGTAGTTTTCTAGCAAGTCATTTCACTATCCGTCTAAGTCAGGGAACCCCAATCCTCTGGGCCACAGACCAGTACACAGCCTGTTGGGAACTGGGCCACTCAAGTGGTGGGTGAGCATGTGAAGCTCCATTTATGCATGTGCAAGATTAGGTTGTAAGCGCAAAACCATCCCCTCCACCCCCACCACCGCTGCTGGTCCACTGAGCCAGAAAGTTTGGGGACTGCTGATCTAGGTAACATCTTCAGTGATAGATGCTTTTTGGCAACATCCCCCCCCCCCGGGCTATTTCTCATGCAATTCTATTCCAATAAATCTAGCATTGTTTTGTAAAAAACAGCAAAACTGTGTTAAAACCTCATAATAAATCAAATGGATTATGTGTAAGAAAAAAAAACCCAAAATAATAAAAACACCTCAAGTAGAGCTTGATTTCTGCTAACTATGCAGACATGCTGGCGCAGCTTTCATGGCAGCAATTAGAAAATCATAGGCCACTGCCTCTTTCTGGAATACTTTAGCCTCCAGCCCTGAGTTTTCCTTGAGGTTTACGTACTAATCAGATCAAACCTGCTTGGCTGGTAAACCCAGAGAAGATTGGCCAGGTGCTGCTATCTGCTAAGGCAATCAATATATGCACACACAAACCGTTACGTACGTTGTCTACCATCTTCTTCTGAATAAGCTTCTTGACATCCTGAACTCTCTGGCCTTTGAATCCATCCACAAGCATTACCTGAAAAGAGTAATCATTGCAGAGATTAGAATCAGCACTGGCTCATTTAGAATCTGGATAAGCTAAAATGGTCTCTCACCCTCTTCATTCTAAGAGATGTCCTACTGGGAACGGCGAGTTAAAACTGAATGGGAAGGAGTGCTCTGAGGCAGCCATTCACCTGATCAAAGCAGAGCAGAAGGGGGGGGGAGCCCATTTTTGCTTCTTGCAAACCAGACAGAGACATATATGGATGGTGCATGGGCTAAAGGCAAGCATCCCAGCTAGATTTTGTCTACAGGCAAACAAGTAGATAAGTACAGGCCAACAGCAGGAACAGCTTCTCATATTTGGAGCTGCATCCCTCTCTTCTGCTAGTGCATAACTGCGGGAAATAGGGACTTTGGACAGATTTCATATTCCTCAGAAAACTCCACACCTTCCAAGGGGGTAGGGGGAAAACCACCCTAACTTGTGAAAGGGACATATGTAAGGCAGGCAAGCAGAAAGGAAAGTGTTTTAACAATTCAGTTTAACTTACTCCTTCATAAAATCCTTTCAGGTATACTCTCTCTTTGGCTTCTGCAAGTTTCTCTCTGTCATTCTGACTCTGGATCTTCAGCTCATCACAGACCAGTGGAGCAGAAAGGTGGCCGTACCCAGGGATCTCAATGATAGGTATCTGGGAATATAATGTCAGCACTATGAATCAGTAGTTTTCAATCATGCAAGCAATCAAGAATCTTATAGGAAATTCAAGCCTGACTCCTTCAGCCTTCAAAAACGGAACTGCGTTTTATGGTTGATCAACTAAACAAATCTTGTTTTCAGTCTAGTGGGCTAGAAGCAGAAAACATAAAGGAAAAGGAATGAAGCCTGTCCTGTTAATTGTACTCATGTGTAAGAAACTTTAACTTATAGGTAGTATGTTGATATTTGTTCCACCAAATGTGATTGTTTTGGTTGTTTCTGAAACAAGATCAAAGTATTAATGGAACTTACCAGTGTTATCAATATTCTATGTAGCAGCCATTAACCCAGTTTCAAAAATAGTATTTTGTGACCACTTTACACAGCGCTTGGTAGCTTAAATATCTCATGCTCTACTAACTTGCATGCTATAATGGATCCAAGGCAATGACGGCAACAGCAGCCTCTGCCTGTCCCCTTCTAATGGGTAGTTTCAATTTGTGCAACTTGAGGATATGAAGGTGAGAAGAGTCTAGGGTCCTATCTGTTGTCGGTCTGCCATCAAACAAAGATGTTTTTATCGGAGCAGACATTTGACCATTGAGTTGGTTTGCCTGCCGAATTAGATGTTAACTGAATAGCTACTGTTACTTTACTTTTACCGATATTTCAATGTGTGCCTGATTAACTCCTTAGGTAAAGGTTCCCTCGCACGTGTGCTTGTCGTTCCCGACTCTAGGGGGCGGTGCTCATCTCCGTTTCTAAGCTGAAGAGTCAGCGCTGTCCGAAGACATCTCCATGGTCATGTGGCCGGCATGACTAAACGCCAAAGCGCACGGAACACTGTTACCTTCCCACCAAAGGTGGTCCCTATTTTTCTACTTACATTTTTTACGTGCTTTCGAACTGCTAGGTTGGCAGAAGCTGGGACAAGTAGCAGGAGCTCACCCCGTTACACGGCGCTAGGGATTCGAGCCGGTGAACTGCCAACCTTCTGATCGACATGCTCAGGGTCTTAGCCACTGCATCCTCTGATTAGCTCCTTAGCTATGTTCTTAACCGATATATTACTTATAATTTCAGTTGCATTTTTATACTAGTTAGTATAAAAATACTAGTTAAAAAGCTAGTTATCCTGAGCTTTTTGGCAACCAAAAAGAGAGAGAAAGGTGCATGTTTAATTAGCAAATGAATTTATTTTCATTTCTTTCCATTTTCTATCTTGCACTGAATGTATACCAATTCTGCTTGTGCCTACAAAACTGGGTTCCCAGAGGGAGCTAACTATAGTTAAGCAAATGATGGGTAAGTACAGATTTCTAAATTAGCTCAATTTCCTCTACTCACAACACTGATTAAATTACAATCCGACTAAAGTATCTGGGATATTGTGCACACCCAGCCTCAAAACTGAATGAAAAGAAAGAGAGGGTTCCTAAGATGTTGTGCAATGGAACATTTCTCTTTAAAATAATGAATGGGGCTGTCTTACTCCTTTGCCTTTGGGCAAGATCAGGCTGTCAGGATCTACAACAATTCTCAAATCTCTTTTGCCTTTGCTCATTTAATTGGAAAAGCAGCCCAGCATTTCAATAGGGCAAACGCCCTCATGAACAACTAAGCTCCTTGCAGTTATTCTTGTGTCACTACAAAGCTATACTCATGGGAATTTTCTACCCAATAATCAGTGTGTTCAATGCTTACAATAATCTGATGCATTAAGTAAAGCACATGCCAAGTTAACAAGAAGCATTTCCAAAATATATAAAAGCATCAGGGTTAAATTCAAGCCAATCAGTTTCTCAGGAATCTTGTTTCTCAGACCTCTGGAATTGTTTTCAAGAGTGTACAAAAGCAAGCACTGTTTGTCAATCCTGATTTAACTGAATACAAGCTGGGGAATAAATGGCATTTCCTCCTATCTCTTCTAGATATAAAAATCTTTCTTCTGTTTTGATAATGAGCGCCTCCAAAAATACCCACTTAATGCAAGATTTAGCAGCTGAAATGTGTTAAGAAAACAGCAAATAGATGTCACATCAGTCTATTGCATTAATTGGAAGAAACTATCTGCATTATTTCACCAATACTTAGCAGATATATAAATCTGATTGAAATAATTAGAAATATTTAGCAAAAACACCTTTAGCAATCATTTCCTTCTGCACTTACAGGTTCAAAAGGCAGGACCATTTCATCTTTAATACCATACTTTCCTCGAAAAGCCTATGAAGAAAATCAGAAACAAAATACCACAGATCAGATCTGCAAAACCTAAACTGAAGAGATGTTTGTTCCTTCTGCACAAGCTGATTGGTTAACACCCCAACCACGTGTACCAAAAACCTTTTACCAATTTATAAAATGCTCAGATCAATTGGGAAACGTATCTTTAACACAAGCATTTGTACAAAGGGCAAGAACCATATTAAATGGGCACTTCCCAGCTCTTCCAGAAAGTGATTTTTCTAAACAAGAATGAAGAAACTTCCAATTCTTTTTAATATTATTAATAGATCTCTATTCCACCTTTTTATATATTGTGGTCAACTCCAATTTGTTTACAAATATCAGCATGTTGCCCCCAACATGAGCCTGGTGGCGCAGTGGACTAAGTGCTGTTAAAGTAGCACTTAAGTTGCCAGCTGCTTGCAATTATTGCAAGTTCAAATCTCACCAGGCTTAAGGTTGACTCAGCCTTCCACCCTTTCGAGGTAGGTAAAATGAGGACCCAGATTGTGGGGGCAATAAGATGACTTTGTATAAAAAAGAACACCTCTTAGGTGGGGCTGAAAGCCCTACTAAGAAGGTATATACAAAAGTATGAAGGCTATTGCTTAATGCATTGTAAGCCGTCCTGAGTCTCTGGAGAAGGGCGGCATATAAATCTAACAAATAAATAAATAAACAGCCTGGGTCCTCATTTTATCGATCTCGGAAGGATGAAAGGATGAGTCAACCTTGAGCCGCATCAGGCTGTGGGCAGAATTTGCCTGCAATACTGCATTCTAACCACTGTACCATCACAGCTCTTAATACATTGTTTTGTCTCCTCAGCACAAAGAATTTTATATAGATCCACACATACCTATTAAAAATATACTATGTAAAAAGATAAATGAATGCCGACATGATTCTTAAAATTCTTACCGGTTTCTTCTTTAAGTCTTTCAGGGCTGTGATGTCATCTGGAGCATCAGATGGTACACTTGTAACCACTCCAGTACCTTACAAGGAACCGTCAAGAAGCACAGATCAACACATTGTTAGGACAGAATTTGCACTAAATCTGAACTCAGGAAGGGGTGGAATTGTACATTTTAGCTTTGCCTTGAGGTTACGCAGATTCTCCTTAATCCTCATAGTGAGGATAAATCTGTCAATGTAAAGGAACATTTTTATCCATAAATTTAGAGCCTTGAAATAATGATGGTTTTAAATTGTACGGACTTCCCAGTGTATGTTTTATCCATCATTACAGCAATCAAGAATATCCACGATTGTATTAATAGGACTGCATGTGGAATCCTATAGACCCCTTTATGCACACTTTTTTCCATAAGTAATAGCTATATAAAGCCAATATATTTTAGCAGTAACCAAAATACATGTTCAAATAATGAATCAAATGTAGTTACTACCAATTGTAGGCACCGGATTATAAATAAAGGACTAATTCTTCATTACTGGCACAAGAAAGATCATATTGTAAAAGAGAACATGTGGATAAACTTAAATCAAAGTAAAAGGACAAGAAAATAGGAGTCAGTTTGATACACTACCTTCATATGTTTGTAAAGAATCCCAAGATTTTAAAGCAGACAAAACACAGTAATTTATTTTATCTTCTTGTTTTGATGAATATACATAAGAGCTACTATTCCTCTTATGGAATCCATACAAAAGATTATTTTGCTTGAAAGAGCAGAAACAAGACACTGCAGAAAAGTTCACTTTGTGCAGATATTGGTTTCTGAGCCAATATCTCTAGTAATCAATAGAAAGATAAAAACCTTTCTCCTGTAAAAAAAAATGAGTGCTAAAATGCCATAGTTTTTACCTTTATCTTCCTTAATAGTCAACATTGGAAGAGCATAGATGACTTTATAGGATGTCAGAGGAGCAGAAAGCGCAGCACCAAGTATCTCCTACAGAGAAAGAGAATTATGTTAAAAGGGAAGCATGTGTCTCCATTTGACATATGCAAAATATTTCACAACTGAAGAACTTTCAAAATTGGGAATGCTACTTTAAATTTTGAAATCGTGGTTCTGTGTTCAAACTCCCTTGCAAAAAACAAGGGCCAAAACTCATAGGGCCTTTTCCTAGAGTGAAAATAATCAACTCTGTTACAGTACAACGTAAACTCCCCCGCTTGTTAGGGAAAGTGCTTACAGTCTTTCACAGCATCTTGTTAAAGCCGGCGGTAGGCTCCCAGTTCAGGCCGGTAGATTGGGCAGCCCCAAAACCAATAGTGGTGCAAGGGGAAACACATTACGAGATAAAGAAAATCCTGGATTCTAAATTGCATAGGGGCCGGTTGCACTACCTAGTTCAATGGAAGGGGCACCCACTATCCGAAGCTTTTTGGGTGAAGAGCTGGGATGTGAAGGCAGATAGGTTGGTCAAACAGTTTCATGATACGTACTCTCAGAAACCTAAGGGAACCCCAGGAGGAGGAAGAGGTGATTAGACTGAACCTTAAGTAACCTCTTTGCGATTTCTTTTCTTTCCAGCAACTCCTTTTCAATTAAGGGGGGGGCCACCTGTCAACCCTGAAGCTGGCCTGACCGAGGCCCATTTGAGGAGAGGAGGTTAGACTGAATTTTTTTTTGCAAGAGAGTGTTCAACTTGTTCTGATCACTTGAGTGTTGTGGTCCGCCAGCAGTCTGTGGAGCTGGCAGTGGAGTCGGAAAGAGAGGAGGCTGGGGAAGAACATGAGCCAATTCTGGAGGCTGGGGAAGGCCTGGATGAGGGCTCTGCATCCGAGGCAGAGATGGGGCCAAGGCCATCTGGGAGTGATGTGCGGACTCCAGAGCCTTCAGAGGCTGACAGTAGAGAGGCAGAGGAACAGGAGGAGCCTGTTCCTAGTGCACGCATGAGAAGAGCTGCCAGAAAGCAAGAGCAGCTAAAGCAAAAAGGATGACTCTGGAGTAAGGCCAAGAGATGATTGGCCCCTATAAGGCTTAAAAGACCAGCAATGGCTCTTGGGCTCTTTGTCGGAAAACAACGTCAATAGATTTGTTTCTTGTCTTGCTGCATTTATTTCTTGTCGGCGTCTTCTGCTTCTGAACTTTTGCCAAGAAAAGCCTTTGGCAGGTTGCCTAATTAGACCAAGGTGGGTGATAAGGCTGAAGAATTGTGTTATGAAGAATTGGTTTTGAATTAGTTTGGACTATGCTGAGAATGAGTTAATTCTCAGATGTTCTAATAAAGTCTGTTTGTTTTCGAACTGATTGAGTCTGATAATACCTACTTGGGCCTGGGTCGCAACATTGAGCTTATTTCAAGCTCAGAGTTCTGGAATAACTGTAGACGCACTATAGTTGAAAGGCATAGAATTAGAACTGAAGAAGCTTTTTGGACGAAAAGCAAATATTTTCAAGGAAAAAAGCCAAGAAAGTTCTGTTGCCTTTTGGAAAAGCACCTTTGGGACAACCATGACCTGGATGTTTGAGAATCTCCATAGACATTAGAATCTATGCAGCTAGTCCTGGACTTACAATCATTTCTTTAGTGGCCATTACAATGGTACTGAAAAAAGTGACTTATGACTGTTTTTCACACTTATGACCGTTGCAGCATCCCCATGGTCATGTGATCAAAGTTTGGACACTTGGCAACTGACTTGATATTTATGACAGCTGCAGTCTTCAGGGGTCATGTGATCACCTTTTTCAACCTTCTGACTAGCAATGTCAATGGGGAAGCCAGATTCTCTTAACAACTGTGTTACTAACTTAACAACTGTTGTGAATCACTTAACAACTGCTCAGTGAACCAAACTTTTGGGCTCAATTGTGGCCATAAGTCAAGGACTACCTGTATTGTATATTAAAGCAAATCTAAAGTCCTCAGAATCTGCTTCGTTTTTTTGTTAGAAGACCCTTATTAGAAGTAATGTTCACAAGATACTCACTTCTCCCATCAACTCTTTCACAACAGGTACCACCCCATTGGTTTTTGTGAAGCCTTGGTAGGACATATTCCTGGCTGCCCTCTGTGTGCAAATAAAAATATCCCCATTCTGAGTCTCAAACCCAATGTACTTCATATCAGGCCGAACCCAACAATTGGTCTGCCCAAACATGGTTTCTGGTCTCAAAGTAGCAGCTACCAAGAAGATATTCTTTCCTCTAAGGCCACTGTAAAAGAAAGAAAGGGCAGTTTAGAAAAATATATTTAAACAAAAGTACACGTAAAAGATAAAAACAAATAGCTAAATAGTGTTTTCTACAATCTATGGCAGTGATGGCTAATCTTTTTGCCATCGCGTGCCAAAAGTGGGGTGAGAGCGGGGGAATCGTGCATATGCGTGCCCACACTCATAATTCAATGCCCACCCGTGCCCTGCCCTCCCGCGCACGTGCACGTGTTGCCCCGCTTTTGGCATGCGATGGCACAGTGGGGACATTTTTCACTCTCCCCAGGCTCCAGAGGCTTTCTAGGAGCCTGGGGAGGGCAAAAACAGCCTTTCTCAACACCCCCTGTAGGGCCTCCAAAGGCCGGAAACAGCCCATTTCCCAACTTCAGGTGGGCCCAGAAGGCCCGAAAATCAGCTGGCCGGCGGGCACATATGTGCTGGAGCTGAGCTAGGGCAACGCTCGTGTGCCCTCAGATATGGCTCCGTGTGCCACCTGTGGCACCCGTGCCATAGGTCCACCATCACAAATCTATGGCAACATACTTTGAAACATTTTCTTCCCAAAGTGCATCACTAAATGTCTATGGAGTTATCCAGGTCATGGTTGTCCCAAAGGTGCTTTTTCAAGAGGCAACTGGACTTTCTGGGTTTTCTTTGAAAACATTTCGCTTCTCATCAGAGAAGCTTCTTCAGGTCTGAAGCTGAAGAAGCTTCTTGGATGAGAAAAGAAACATCTTCAAAGAAAAACTAGAAAGTCCAGTTGCCTCTTGAAACAGCATATTTGGGACATACGTCTTATCAGTAAACTGTCCCTTCTAAGTTGACAATGAAGCCTATTCACTATGGGGATTCCCCTCTTCTTTTTCCAATCTTTGCACAAGGATAGTTTTTTAAAAAGACAGCATATCTTTGACTTATAAAAATGACTGTTTATTGTGTTCATTTTGTAGAGGAATAAACACAGGGAAGTCACTATATCAACAAATTCAAAATCCAAAGAAAAAAGTGATAAAAATGTTCTTCCAAATCCATCTGAAAAGAATAACCAAGCATTTATCTTGATCTATCTCCATATTGTCAATACAACCTGATGCATTTCTTAAGGCTATTCAGTTCAATGGAACTAATTTCCAAATGCCTTTAATTGCAGATCAATAGATCTTTTCAACTTTTCCAATGTTGAATGCCCCAAATAAGGCAAAACCTATTCCTCTCTCAATAACTGATATCCAGTGGTATCCTGTCCTCTATGTGAAAATTTCTACTTAACTGATCAATCTACATGACATAAATTAGTCTAATCTTAATTTACTTCATCAACAACCAAAAAGCCACACATATCTGAACACACTTTAAAAACCTTTAATATGTGTTTCCAATAAACTTTTAGCTTTCTTCTTTTTTTCCACTAACATCAGTATCAGTAATTATGCCGAGGCCTACCTTAATTTCAGAGGGTAAGGCTCTATCACCTTCATTTTGATTAGTGTGTATTCTTGAGGTCCCACACCCTAAGAGACAATATATACCGGTAAACAATTGTGTCACTTTCATTTGTAATCTCTTAGAACTACTCAGTCAAACCAGTCTTTATACATTAGACCAGGGCTGCCAAACTCCCAGCCCACGGGCCGGATGTGTCATGTATTGGCCACACCTACACCTAGTTTAGCGAAGGGGAAAAAAGTCCTGATACGTCACGTGACGCCGCTGTGACGATGTGAGTTTGACACCCCTGCATTAGACTAAAACAAAGTCACTAGAGCAGGGGTTTCAAACTCACGTCATCACGGACTCGTCACGTGCTGTATCGCGACTTTTTCCCTCTTCACTAAAGTGGACATGGGCATGGGCGGACGTGGGCTTCACACCCCTGCACTAGAGTGATTTGTTTATTAATCAGATCTTTGTTTTTTATTGATTATTGTGAGCTGGCTAGGATCATTATATGATATAGGTGGCCTTTATAATGTCTGTAAATAAATAAATATATTACTTTGGATTGGAAAAGAAAAGTGTGTTTCAGAGTCGGGGTGGGAGCTGGGAGAGGAAGTAACTCGGGTAATATCTGTTGGCAACTCCTTAAAGCATCTGCATCTTTTCCCGGAATCACATAACCAGTTTAAACAATTGCAGAGAGATACTGTATACATTTCAAGGCATCTTATTTTTCTTTAACGTGGAACATTACATAATCCTGATACCAATAACAAGGAATGAATTATGTCGCACTCTCCCACCTAGAAAATAATGCAAGAAATTGGTGATTCTATGGAAATCTAGTATAAACAAGCTGCTGGTGACATAAAACCAGAGGCTAGCATCCAAGCAGCTTTTCCAGAAGCTTGAGTGCCTAGGTGACTTTCCAATTTTTATTCTCTCTGAAAGTTGACTCACAGTTCCAATTTACAAATAACTTTTAAAATTATCCTTCCTACTTCTGCTATTTGCATCCCAAAACTATAAAAAGGGTTACTGAATCAAGCTCAACTCTCCTTACAATTATACATTTATCTTCTTGGCAATGATATACAAGAAACTGCCATTGGTTTCATCTGGAGTACTTTTTCAATTCGGGACTCCTGGTACTTGAGATTCTAGCAAGTACTTAACCAAGTTGGACACATCTTGGCTTTTTTTTTTTAGATACTAAGATTGGGTAGTCTACTACTAGTAGTAGTATTGATAATGATTTCAAAGTTCTGTCTAATTTCATTTAGTTTTCTGTTTAGGTGTTTCAGTCAATTAGATGACTGAATAAAATTCCTGTATAAAATTGGGTCCAAACTTAACCCTTTAAGAAAGAAAAGGCTTCCCAGAAAGAATCAGGAAACAGTAGTGAAAGAGGGCAGGGTGGCCATTTTTCCTGATCCTCCTCTTCCCTCCTGCCCTCTGGCTTTAATCTCCAAAGTCTCAACTAATTAAAACTTAGTCCTATTTTTTAAAATCCTTCATTACCTCTCCTGTTTGTCTGTCATGATCCATGCAAGGTTGACCATCTTTTGGTGAATAAATAGTATACCTACAAGGCAAATTAAGTCATTGTTAAAATGTGGGTACATACTAGATATTGAACAGCGAGTATTTTGCATTTGGTTAATGCAATTGAACACCCATGCCAGATAGTCTCCTACTATGCAGACTAATTCCAAGGAAAAATGGTGCCGGCGCATCATTTTTTGCTTTTCATTTCACTTTCCCCAGAGAAGCCATAAGGGGAGCCACTATAAGTAATAGTGCTGTACTGAATTGGGCACTTATACCAAGTATCTTTAGCAGCCATACATAAAATGGAACTGCTACATTCAGAACAATTTTAATATTCTTTGAAATAAAGAATTAATCAGAACTATAAGAAATCAGGAAAGAAAGTTGGAAAGTTATTGGCTCACTGAATGAAAGGAAAAAAACCCAACATTTTATACCTGGAGTTCAGGCTGACAAAGATTATTTATATAGGGAGACAAAATCTATTGATCTACCGTACTCCGCTGTGTCCATTGAAGCTAGCTGTGACTCAACCGCAAATCATTAATTGGATCGAAATATTGAAGTGGGAGATTTTAAAAAGCTGCCATAACCAATGATATCATTTACAAGAAATTCCAAGGACAACTTAAGACATGAAATTAGGAAACACTGCGAACCTGGTACAATTCCATCTGAATAGTACACAACCACAGAATATTTACCGGCAAGTGTAATCTTAGACATTTGCAATAAATCATTTAAATTACATTCTGTCCATCATTTAGGAGGACTATATTCAATTATATTAATATAGAAAGCTGATATTTATGTAAAAAAAGGTTTTATCTTTATGTATTCTTTTTTAAAAAGTACATAAGCTTAACTAAAGAAATCAAACAATAAAGATAAAAAGGGAATGTCAAAATAAAGTATAATAAAAACAATGCAAAAAGGATCTTTCAATAACACATTCTTCCCATTCTATTCATTTTCACCAACCAATAACTGCTCTTATATAATTATTACTTATTTACCAAGAGAGACATAAGTATTTTCAACTTAATTGTATTATTTTGACCACTATGCTTGTTTTTTTCCCTTTAATTTAATTAAAATTTAGGGAACATCAGTGTTAATGTTCTGCAATATACCAAACAAAATCATAAATATGGGATGGATGGTTCAGAGAACCCATAAGCAAATCATCTTCAGTACTGTATTTTTGACCTAGTTCAAGCAACTAAGCAACAAGAATCTGTGTTTAATGTTTTATAAATGGACACACCAAGAAAGCATTCTTACCGTTTTCCAAATTTGATTTTCTTTCTTTCTCTGAGAGCTAGAAATTGCCACCGTACAAAAGCATCATAATAGGGGTTGACATCGGTGGTAATAAAGGAACGTCTCCAATCTATCTGGAAAGTCATGAAATAAAGGTCATTCACAGGGTGGAATCCAAAGACATTAATGCCATGGAGAAAGGAGAACAGCAATCACTATTCCCATGGCAAACTGCTTTTAAAATTTCTAAATATTGAAATCAGAATGTAATATGATGTGGTTATCTATCCTTAGCAAAAGCAATCTTTATATACTGTTTCAGTTCTTCAGATTGTTTGTTGTCAATAAGAATATCAAATCTCAAGCCTAACATTTACAAAAAAATGTGAACACATTTGGACAGTTTTCTAATAGATACTTCTCATAACCTGTGTGGGACCCAAGGCCTACTTATAAATAAAAAGTTAGAAAAGCAAAAAAAAAAAAAATGAAATACTTTTGATCAACCACATAAGAAATATGTAATACCTTTAGTCCCATGCGTTTTAAATCTTGAAGAGCCAGAGGTGGGAAGTAGCCAAGCCAATGTTCAGCCTCTGAAAATTTTATTATTTCTTCATCAGAGAGGCCTAAAGATTTCATGATGCTCCACTGGTATTTTGAAGAGCCAGCCTTAGCAGCAGCTTTACTCTTTAAACAACAGGGGGAAATTTATATACCTCATAGTTAAGTGCAATATTTTCATTATGTGCATTAAAAAGATCATTTAAGTTACAGGAGGACAGAAAAGTTCATTTAATATTTCACATTAGATGAGAATTCCTACAAATTTACTGTTGTATTGCAAGATGTAAATAATCTTCTAAAAGAACCATAAATTATTTATACTGCAAATCAAAGCTGGTTACCAGTAGCTTTATGAATAATTTCAAAAGCTCCCTGCAAGCAAGCAGCTCAGGCTTTTATCACTGGGAAGGGAGGAAGGAAGAGTGAATGATGTAGAATTGGATGGCAGGAATAGAGAAAAGGAGAGAAAGAAGAAGATACAGAAAAAACAAAATGGTAAGTGGTGGTATGCCCAGTTAGTTACAGCCCTTGAATATAAAGGAAGGAGGGAAAACTACTATAGCCTTGCTTTTGAATACCTTTTTGCCTTTAGCTTTATCTTTAATGACCACTTCTTGCTTTGACTCCTCTTCCTCCTCCTCCTCTTCTTCATCTGGAAATTCTGGTGGACAACCATACAGCTCCATTTCTCGTTTCAGCTTATCAGCACATGCCTAAGTGAAAATGCACTAGAGATCTATAAACTGTTAGGACACATGCATCTAAGATCTGGATGGGTAACACATACATTTATATATTCTTATTTGGTTGGTCACAAAATCAGCTAGGTGTTTCGACTGGTTACTATTATTTCTACAACTAGCTCTTCTATGGCAACAGCTAAAATTGACAATGCTGTACATCTTTTACTCTGGTCCACGCAAAGGATGATTGATTAGTTCTCTGACCTGGCAAATTCTTTAAAATGTTATGCATTACTTTTACAAAGAGAGTAAATGGATGCTTCCACTCCATCTGTGCAAACAGAAAAGCTGTTTTGAAAAATCAAGTGGATTCTTCTGTGGGAAAAGCAGATAGTTTCTTTAATCCTATCTTTTTTCTTGGCCTGTAACTCCGGCAACTTTCTGGAAGCTTGTTCATTGCTACCCATGTTTTACCAACAGTTTTTATAACAGAGAAGCCTTTCAAAAGCAAAATTCAATCTTAGAAACAGGTTGTTCCCATAGTTGCACTGACTGTACTAAATCCACTGAATATACTTAAAAGTACCAATAAAAGAGAACTGTGAACTGTGGAGTTCTTGATGCTCTCTGAACTTGGATTTTTCATTACCTAACTACGTAACATCATCATTGCCACCCCACTCCCTTCTAAAACAGATGACATTACTTAGTTGGGTAATAAAATGTCTGCAAAAAAACGTACAAGCTCAGAGAGCACCAAGGACTCCACACTTGTGTAATTTGAATCCGGGCTGGTCATTTTAAGCATATAACTTTTAATACCAAAGAAAGCAAATTTTACCATAGATGTGAGCAACTTGAAGATCGGCCACATGATCAAGGATTATTAGGATCTTAAAAAACTTTAGATTTAATCCTAAAAAGGGTATGGCAGTTTCGACTATAGGTGTGTGATCCTGGAAACTGAAGTGACTGTTTTAACAAATCTTAGCTCCATAACACCTTTTGTGAATTGAATCTAATGTATTACAATGCCCCAGAATCACCTGTATCCTAAGATGGGCAATTCTAGTATATTAAACAAATGTGTACATGACATACCTGCTACATTTAAGTAAAATAGATTAAAAATAATGTATTTCTTTTGATTCAGAAACGGAATACATTTTTGTCCATACAATAAAGTGATTTTACCTTAATGGGCATGCCAGTACAATGAAGTCCAAAAGGAAATAAGCATTTCTTTCCTTTCAGTTTCTGGTATCCAACTGCAAACTATAAGACACATGAAAACAAGACCAAGCATTAATGTCTGAGAATAGGAAAAAGAGGGGAGGATAAAACACAAATAGTTAAACTAGAAATTATTTATTAAAATGCCTCAGCAATTTTTTTCCCTTAGGGAAAATTCAAGCAAGATACAGAATTTGAAAGAAAGAAAGAAAGCCATTTATTTCAATGTCTTTTAAAGATAGAAATTAGAAGCAGTTGAAATCCCATGGCTATTTATGGTACAACAGCCAAATCAACATAATTTTTACTGCATTCAATGGGACAGTTTTAGGCAAACCTATGTGTGATTCTAAGATTATAATTTCTGTTCTCCTCAGAGGTTGTAGGCATGGATAATACATACTTAAAGTCAGTACGAAAGTTATTGTTAGGGTTGTAGTACTATTAAAGTAGTATTTATTAATATAACAAAGATAATATTACATATAATAAATGCTTTGGCAATATGAAATTCCATGGTCAATGAGCTGAAGAGTTTGGGAACCCCTGCTCTAAATGAAAACTTTCTGAATTAAAACAAAGAGAATAAGATCTATTATTTCAAGACCATTTAGTTATTTTTATATGTCTGAATTTTTCTTTTAACCTATTTCTCTTTGAAGTTTTTTTACCTGTGATGAGCCACTCAGAGCCACTCCTGACTGCACAAATAAATAAATATTAAATGTGTCATTAGAAAAACAGCAGGTTTTATAAATTTCTATTTTCTATTTCTATTTTCTTTGGAAGGGCTTCACAAAAGCACTAATAAAAATTCTTACCTCACATTTCGATAAAGAAAATGTGTGTCCTAGGTGAAGCCGGCCATTCATGTATGGATAAGGAAAAGTAGCAAAATATTTCCCATTGCTGAATGAAGATTTAAAACATAATTTTAAAAAAATCAATTAATTTTCAGAAATTCAGCTTAAACACAGCTAAGGTTATGGTCCTATAAATATTTCATGACTTGTCACTGCAATATAATATACAATATAATATTCAATAACAGGAACTTTGAGTGCCACATTTGAAACAAATGAAGTGACCTTGTATAAAAATTAAAACGTTATAAAAATATTAATTGAATGATACCCAATTAAAAAAAACTTTCGCTACTAAACCTGGGTTTTAACTGATTAAGTTTGTATATCATTAAATACAGTGGAAGATATTCCATAGTGTCTGAACAACAAATTCACACAATAGAATATTTCCTTGCTCATAATTACACATACCTCTGAAAAGCCTCACAAAAAGTTAGGAGAGATTGCTGAGAATTTTGGTCTGAATGAAGGAGAAATAACTGAAAAAGAAAATTCTGCATAAGGAACCTAAGTTTCTCAATTCAAACACAAACCTCCATAATAACAGAGAATTCCAATCATGTATGTATACACACATGCACACACACACAGAAATAGAATTAGAATTCTATCATTGTTGAGTTGCCTCAGCTAAGTTTGTATGTATGTATGTATGTGTGTGTGTGTGTATGTATGTATGTATGTATGTATGTATGTATGTATGTAGTGTCAGCTGGCAGTCCAGGTTCAAGACCCAAACATGGGGTGAATTCCCGTTATTTGCCCCAGCTCCTGCTAACCTAGCAGTTCAAAAACTTGCAAATAAGAGTAGATAAATAGGTACCACTTCAGTGGGAAGGTAACAGCATTACACCTCAGCATATAGTCATGCTGGCCACAGAAGCATCCTCCAGCAACTGTGGCTCCCTTGTCTAAGAAACAGAGATGAGCACTGCTCTCTATAGTCAGACATAACTGGACTTTACCTTTACTATATATGTATGTGTGTGTGTAAAGGTATTTGTATACATACATACATACATACATACATACATACATATATATATGTTTATGTAAGTTTTCACGGGTATATATGTGTGTACAGTTAATATCTCGGGTTTCTTCCCGTGTAATTGTAAACATATCCTTAAAAGGGTAGTAACGACGTTTCGACGAAATCGCATTCGTCATCTTCTGGATGAAGTTCTCGGTTTGGTGCTTATGGGCAAACTGTGTGATCGTAACTGATGTTTTTCTATGAAAAGAGGCAAAGGTGTATTCTAATTGGTCAACAGTGTTGTTGTATTCTGATTGGTTGATGACGTAGCTGTATTTTGATTGGGTGGAAGCGCTGTTGCTTGGTTGTGGGTTAATGGATAAGTTATGCTGGAAATGGTGGCAACACAGGCATTATGATGAATCTTTGATCTATGGTTTATATTTTGTGTTAAGATTTGTCTGTCTATGAGAGCAGGTTTCCAAATAGTAGGCAGACGGGAAGTGTCATCACGTTTATTCATACAATATGGTCTTTTCTCTATTTCAATGGCCTCTCTAATTATTCTGCCATTGAGATGTTCTATTTTTGCCACTGTTTTTGTGTTATTAAAATTAATATTATGTCCTGTGGCATTTATGTGTTGTACTAATGATGATGTGTGTTCTTTCTTTTGTACTGAATTTTTATGTTCCTCGGTGCGCACACTCATTCTTCTGTTGGTCTGTCCAATATATGTTGAGGGGCAGGAAGCACACGGGATTTCGTATATGCCTTGATCTTCTAATTCTATTTTGTCTTTAGGGTTTCTCAGAATAGACGATATCTTTCTATCTGTGCAAAATATGGTTTTGATGTTGTGTCTATGTAGTATTTTGCTAATTTTATCCATTGTTCCTTTTATATAGGGCAAGATGGCTTTCCCATTGTTTTGTTCCTCTTGTTGATTTCTCTTCTGTCTGGGTGTTACATGCTGGATCATACTGATGATTTTATTTCTACAGAACCCATTTGATGTCAGTATGTTAGTTAATGTATATAATTCTGTTTGTAAATGTGCTTCATCAGCCAGACGTTTAGAGAACTTCAGCCAGATGACGACGAATGTGATTTCGTCGAAACGTCGCTATTACCCTTTTAAGGATATGTTTACAATTACACGGGAAGAAACCCGAGATATTAACTGTACACACACACACATATATATATATACACACACATACATATACATATACATACATGTATGTATGTATGTACTGTTTGTATGTATGTATGTATCCTACAACTCTCCAAATTTGAGACACATATAGTTGCATGCAAAAGGAACTTCATTCTGCTAGAAGAACATCCTGATCAGATATAAATTCCTTTTTCCCCTCATTCATTTTTGCTACAACCAAATAGAAACAAACTAATAATTAAATGGTACCCACAAGCAAATTATAAAACTATGTAGCAGAATGTCATGCTTAATTTTAATTTTCACTCAGAATTTCTCAATCCAAGTCCTTTTAAATGCACTCAGCTAGATGGCAGCACTTACCTAGCCTTGTTCAACTGGACTGAAAATTACTAGAAATCCCAGAACAGTAGGTCAAACCAGAAATTAATTGAGGAGGCGGCAGTAGCAAACCACTTCCATACCATTATCAAGAAAACTACATGGATATGGCCATGTTGTCAGCTACATTTGGACCTGATTCACAAGAAGTCTCTTAGGTGTCACTGCTTTTAACTTTTTATAGGCAGCATAATGAAAACAAAGATTAAGATAATTATATCCTCTGTCCTAATATACACTTGTGTATGTGTATTTCTGATTCAGCTATTCAGAATAAAAATCTACAGATGTGTATCTCTGTTGATTTACCAACCTTACTACCGTTCTAGCAAGTTGTTATGCATTTGTCACCTATTTCTTTAAATTCTTCTTCTTAAAGAAAAGAGGCCAGGAATAATAAATCAAGTTGGAAATTTCAGAAATGTAGATGCACATTTGAAACCTGTACGCCAGAATATCAATTCTTAGTACAAGTAATCCTCAACTTACGACCACAATTGTGCCCAAAATTTCTATTCCTAAGCGAGACAGTTAAGTGAGTTTTGACCCATTTTATGATTTTTCTTGCTATAGTTGTTAAATGAATCTGTAAATGTAAATTAGTAACAGGGTTATAAAGTGAATCTGGCTTGCCCATTGACTTTACTTGTCAGAAAGTCACAAAAAGTGATCACATGATCCTAGGACATGTAAGTATGATCTAATTTCCAGGCATCCAAATTTTGATGACTTAACCATGGGGACACTGTGATGATAGTAAGTGTGAACAATGGTTATAAATCACTTTTTTCAGTGCTGTTGGAACCTCAGACAGTCACTAAACGAATGATTCTAATTTCACGACTACCTTTTCAGGTATTTCAGTTTTTATTAAGCAAAATGACCAAAATTAGCCAACTCTGAATTTGATGTTTCCAATTATACACATATTTTAGTTGTATGTGGAATGTTATTTTCAGATTTCCTAGCTCCTAATCTGGTCCTACATTTCACATGGACTTCAGCTCTCTGAAGGAACACTTTTAAGGAAAGTGTTATATTGCATTCACTCTTTTGGCAGGAAAACCTCTATAGTAGTTCCCATATTGTATCTGGAAAACATCTTATTAGAGACAGATTCTGTGTGACTCATTATACTATACATAAGCTTGCTACTACTAAAAAAATTAAAATGTTGTTTAATACTAATTTTCTATTATTAAATTAAAGCTAATACATAACTAATATTTTTTTAAAAAAACCAATTAGATTTAAAATTTACACACTCAAATATTGAAATTCTCAGTCACATGTGAAATTCTCACCTTTTGTGACTTGCCGCATCTTCTGCATTAACTTCAAATGCTCTTTCATTGTGCCATTTCTGTTGGATTTCCTCTTCTATTTTTTTCAAGAAGTCGACTTTAGCTGTCCCTTTCCGTTCCTTAAAAGATCAAATAATCCCTAATTAGTGTGATTATCTTAAATAATATAATTTATGTTAGTATAAATAGTATAATGTTGTACCATTATTGTGCCAAAACTTTGAATTTTCACACAAACATCATTTCCTGAATATTAACTCTACAATATTATCCAGATATTATCTCTTATAAAAATTTCAAAAATATTATGAACTTACAAATATTATCAATAAAATAAAATTACTGCCCTCCTTTTCATTTGAGTTTAGATAGTCCTTATTTTCTTAAGAAATTTAATCCTGCAAAAGATCAAGTTGTGCCAGTTCAGTAATTCATTTTAGTTCTTGTCGCATTTTAAAAATAATCTACTATATATTAGTTGGGGATTTATTCCTTCATATTGATTGGATAATGAAAGTCCCAATTATCTAAAGAAGTGAAAATATGAAAATTGATCATATTTTCACATTTATTCAATTGTAAGTTGTGCTATTATTTTTCTATTTGGCAGACGTTTGATAGCATTTACAGTGTTAAAGAGTATGCAGTTAGCCCTCACTTACCAATCACAATTGGAAATGGCTTGTTAAGCGATAAGACATAATAATGTCTTGTTAAGACATAAAAGTTAAACAGCATGTGACAATTATGATGTCAGTTATGACATCAGTTCCTGCTGCAGTCATTAAGTGAATCACCCAAGATCATTAAACACAATGCCATATAACTGTGACTTGGGACTTCCTGCCAGCTTTCCCATTGACATTGACTCTGCTTGTTGGAAATTAGCTGTGAAGGTTGCAAAGGTGATCAAATGACAGCAGGATGCTTCAAATGTCATAAATGTGCACTAGTTTCCAAGCACCCAAATTGTAATCACATGACTGCAGGGATGCTGTAATGGCCACAACATTGAGGACCAACTGTAAGGGTTTTTTTAACACCATTGTAACTTTTAATGGTTGCTGTATGATGGCTCACTAAAGACAATTTGTATTAGCCTAAAAGGAAAGTCTTTTTAAACATGGAAATTGTGTTTCACAATTTGAGACAAATTGCTTGATTTTATTTGATACCCTGTTCCCTTCTGTATGACAATTGGAGATGTGCAACCATCGTTAGTAAATATAAATAATAGCCTGGGATATTATGCAAGCTGAATATGAATCTGGCAGTTGTTCTTAATTATTGAAGCAGAAAAGCCCAAGTTCCACTTGTCATATTGCTATGTACTGAACCAAAAGGCAAAGTAAAAAAAGTATTATGTTACAATCAGCATATCAGTTGGAAATTTACATGACAACTCCAATGACACCTAAAATGCACTGTGAACTTATCAAATCATATTTACTTCTCCCTTTTGGTTAAACAGCAGCTTACAGTCAAAGCAAAACAGCTAACCAACCCACGTAGCAGGCAAACAAAATGAACTCAAGCAAGAGCAAAAACAATCAAATCAGGTATCTCAAAAACTATTATTTTCATTAATCAGACAATCACACTTAGGATAAAGCGATCAATGTCTCACTCTGAAATATGGGTGAAATTTACTATAATACTTTTATTATATATAAAACCAACACATCTTACTAGTTTGTACTAACAGCAGCATAATCCATACTCTTAAGAGTCACCAGAATTTTTATTTTTGAAAACAGAAATCTAATATCTGTAACAGTTTCACAAAAAGACAGATGTCAAAAAAATTGAACTCTTGTCCTCACTTTGACTGTACCATTGCAAATTGGGCAAGGTTTCCTAGAGACTTGTGCAAAAGACCTTTCTTTTGTTAAAGTTTGCACATGAGATACTAACCAGAAAGTCATCCAGTTAATCCAAATAAACCCAAGCAAAATAATAACAGGGCAAACAGGAAATATTTGAAACGAGACTTCCATGTATTCTTTTATCCTTGTTTTCAAGCCTCCAGCACAGGATAATCTAGACGTCATAAAGGCATTCAGTCAATTCCCTTAATCCCCCGTCAGCATGTTCGCTGAGGAATATGGGAACTGAAATACAAGGGAGGGAACGAGAACGCTTCATTAGGTCAACCTTCCCCAACCAGATGTCTTGCAAAGATTGCGGGGATTTCGGGCAATTCTCAGGAAGAACCATTTTATGCTACCCGTTGTAAATATCCCTGCAATTTTGCTTATTTAGTATTAGGTTATAAACCACGTGGAATTTAACCCGGAATATTCTAACCAGTCCCTTTCTAAGTGAAGGGTATATCTCGATAAATGACAGCATAACAAGGAAGGGGGGGCGGCCCATTCGCCCCTTTTTTGCTTTTTCCGTTGACAGATCATCCTCCGATCCATACTCCTGGCCCAATTGCTAGCTAGCCCCCTAAAATCAATCCAGGCAAACGCCGTCACCCGATATTCACCGTCATCGCTCCTCGAGAGTCTGAAAGACTTCCACCTGCAGTTAACACCCCCAGCTCCACGCCGCCGGTTCTCCCACAATGCATTTAAAATAAAGATGGATCCGGTTCCTTCGCGAAGACTTTTGGGATGTTGAGTTTGCGCAGAGCTAACACAGTGCACAGTACCCGCCAGCTGAACTACAATTCGCTACAAGCCAAGCGTTACTTTACAAGAGCTTGTCGCGTGGGATTTTTCTTTTTTTCACAAACCGCGAGGTCTTGGAATTGAATACGTTTCCCATAATGCATCGAGAGGATGAAACTTATCGATGCTGACCAATAGGAGTATCCAAATCTTAAGTTTCAGTCTCTTGATATTGTGTTTATTGTATATTTGATGTCATAAGCGAAGCGGGAGGAATAGAGGTGAAATAACTTGTATAACTTTTCAGAAGCTGTTGCAAAATGGCAAATGTAATCAGTGTTGATTCTGTTTGCATTCTTGTTTTTAAATACTTTTCTTCCTACTGAAAAAAAAAAAAAGCCTTCCAGCCGTAAAGTAAATATAATTATAATTTGGATATTCACGTTGGTTGGATTATATGAGCACTATCATTTAGGACTTGATTCTAAAATGCATGCTAAAGGAATGCATTTTGCAGGAGCAAAAACAAGTTGCATGCACTGTAGTCCTATGTGAGGCTCACTGACAAAACTATCCTATATTTGTTTCTGAAAGTTTGCTAAGTATGCAAGAGTTGTGATATATCCAAGAAGCTTTTCGGTGCCACTTGATGTTCAATTTGATATCATCATATTGCAATGTTTCTCAAAGTGAAAAAGCATTCCAAGAGATAAAGGATTTTATTAAACCCTCTCTTGTTAAAAGTATATACAAGCTTTCAAAATTGTCTCTGAGGCACAGCATATTTTTACTAAGTAACATATCCTTGTTCATATGAAAAAAAAACATGCGGTATTGATGAGAAAAAATTAACATGAGGATAAAAATAGGTATTTCTAGAAAAATGGAGTATTATACAACATTGATGTTTCTTCACAGTTCTTTTATTTAAAATAATTTTCTTATAAACCTTGCACACACACTAAAGAAATAGAAGATGGCTTTTTGCATTTATACTTATATGCAGTTAAAAATTCAAAATTATTAGGAAATAAAGCCCACTGAAATCAGTATTACTGATTATTAATAAGCAATATTATTTTTGCTATACTATACTGCACATACATAACAATATGCACAGGGAATCAAAGCACTAACAAAATTAGACTTATCTTGTGCAGTAATAGATAGAATTTTTTATTGGCCAAGTGTGATTGGACAAGGAATTTGGTGCATATGTTCTCAGTGTACATAAAAAGAAAAGATACATTTGTCAAGAATCATGAGGTACAACACTTAATGATAGTCATAGGGTACAAATGATGCAGTAATAGCATTCAAAATATGACAGGAAGTGCCTTTTTAGTTTCTAAACCCAAACCACCTCTCATTTAGGCATTTGGGAAACTAAAATAGTTCAGATTCATTTGTCTTAGCACTGTATCAGCAAGTATCAGCACTGAAAATCCCTTCAGTGAAAAATTACTTCCAAAGATGCTTTAGGTCTGTGATAGGTCTTTTAGTTTACTGTTTACTGTAATTACATTCTTTGGCTACATTTGGCTTATTTAAACTTTTATCAATAAATATTAGGAATAGCATAAATGGGAAGGGTCAAATGTGTGTCTTTGTATACAATTTCCAGTTGCTGATGTTAATTTCATTATAGCCAAGAATTCAAAGTATTTAAGATACTGTATTTTTCTTAATTTTATTCCTAGAACACAATAAAGTAAATTGTGCTAAGAGTGACTGGCCTAATTCATTGGGTATTCATTGGGTGGCCTAATTCATTGGGTATCCATGGCTGAAAGAGGATTTAAAGTTGTTCCAAAAATTTAAACTATTATACCACTATCGCTTTTCTGTGCATGTGTAGGTAAATACTGTACATGATGAGTGTACAAATCATATATATTTTGGTAAATACATGTTTTTGGTATTTTGGTAAAATACACCTTTACTACCTGATTATTAATAGTACATGTTGTTTCTTGGGGGATTTAGACGATCTAAAATTATGGCATATCAGCTTTCATCTTAGTTTTTAACCTTATCACATGCCTGAAGTTATATCCTATGTTAGCAAGTATGAGAATTTTGGGAGGCGCGCTTGTAGCCATGTGCAATTTAATGTGGCTCTAGAGTATACACCTATACATAAAGAGAATCGTTCGCGAACTCAATACAAATTCTTCCCTAATGCGAATGTCAATCGCAATTTCACGCATTTGCTAAAAATAGAGTGAAAAAAAATTCACACCCTTGGGGAATTAACGCGACGCCGCGCACAGAACGCAGTTCATTTCCGACTCGCTCTATGCCCGATTAACGTGCGTTGTACGTAGGAATGTATTCGATAAAGGCTCGGAAACACACTTTTTACGCTGCGTGGTTTCACGTATCCCAACCACCCGCGCTTCGGCAGCAGCTCTCCTGAATTAGGAGCTCTCTTTACAAAGATTTCAACGCGTGTTGGCTCGACCTAACCTGCTGAGGCCTCCCACCGGTGTTCCCCCCCCACCTCCCTTGCTACTGTACTCCCAGCAGCTTTCGGATTGGTTCCTTCGCTCGGGGGCGCTGTCGCGCGATTGGCTGCCTTTCCTCGAGGCTCCGTCGTCCGATTGGCTCCGCTGCGAAACCGGGTGCCCGCCCCTTCTCCGATACCCAGCAGGTTACGTTGCGCCCTCTCGGTTTAGCTAGTTCCTGGTCTGACTTAGGCCCAGGCTCGGCGAAACGGGGGAGGGGCGAGAGTTAGAGTGCTGCTGCTGCTGCTGTTGCTGTTGGCGAGGGACTACTTGGCGGGAGAGGGAAGAAGGGACCGGAGTCAACGCGGGGGGAGGGAGGAGGGAGGAGGGATGTTGCCCGAAGTGTAACTGCAGCGCCGCCGCCGCCGCGACCCTCCTCGCCATGATCATAGAGAACGTGGACGCGCTCAAGTCCTGGCTGGCCAAGTTATTGGAGCCGATGTGAGTGCGGGCTGGTGCGGGAGAGGCGCCAGAGGGCGGGCGGGCGGGGTGGGGGTGGGGGTGCAGCCAGGGTGAGGGGACTTTTCGGACCTTAAGGCGGAGATTATGGGGCTTGACCTGGGGAAGAAGGGTGGGCTGGCTTGGGAAGGGGCCCGCAAGGGATGCGTGGAGCTGGGGCTAATAGAAGCCGAAGGACCCCAAGGAGGGAGCAGAGGGCGCGGGGTCCTGCCGGTGGCGTGGAGCGTCCCTCCGCCTGGATTCCGAGCAAGGCATTGTAGTAACAGCTACAGAATAAACTGGGAATCGGGAGGTTGGGAGAGAGAGAGAGAGAGAGAGACGTGAGGATGAAGGGGGCGATGAAGCGCCTGAGTTTCCACGGGGACAAAAAGCGGGGTTTTTGCTCGCCTACTTGCTTCCCAAAACGTCCCGATCGTGGTTTGAGAGTATTGAGGTGAATGAAGGTTTGACAGAGAGGGAGGCGCTGCGTGGAAGTAAAAAAAAAACAACGTTTATTTAGGGCAGTGGATCATATACTATAGCAACTGGGAGAAGAAATGAAACCATTGCCCATCCGTCGCTCTGACCCCTTCTCTAAATTTGGGTTTGAGTTGAGTACTTTGAAAAAAAAAAAAGAGGAAAAAAAACTTTTAGAAGAAAGAGCAACTGGCTAGGATAATGAAATATTATTTTTTTGACAAGTTCGATGGTAAACTGACATAATACCAAGAGGTTTTCTGAATTATTATTTTTTTATGCAAGTACCTTGTCTATAACTTTGAGAGATTCTGACCCATTTAAGCTTTGAATCCTGAAACCTTTTGTTTTACTTCATCCAACAGTTGACCAAAACGAAATTTGTACCTTATAGCAGTTATTATATCTTTCAGGACATTCATGAGAAGTTTTTGGAATACAACTTTGTATCTTCTGTTTATTATGTCAGTTGTTTTGACAGAGGGACAGCTATTTTATTGAATAGCTGTGTTATACTATAATTGCATATATATAAGTACAAATTGTTGCTTATACCACAAACCACTTAGTTTTTTCAAAATGACACTTAAAAAATTGAAGTATACATGTTACATTAAAGAGTACTATGCTGCATCACATTTAAAATGATGAGTAGAAGTTCCAGAGATACTTAAATTATCTCAATTCCTAATTTTTTGTAATTATTAACTTTTCCCTTTGGCCTTGAATACTTAACTATGTTATCCCAAACTTTACAGCCTATTTTAAGTAGTTCTGATGTCTCGTGAATTAAGTTCTTAAACTGGAATGCTGATTTGGTTTCCTAAGATAAAAATAAAATAAGGTAGAATAACATTGAATTATTCTGTTGCATAAGCAGTTGGCATTTCTAACTAACCTGTGGAGTCTCCGTTTGAATTTTTATACCCTATAAAACCGTAGGATTATGAATGTGTCCAAATTTCTAAGCAATTTGAAAGGCTATTTTAGTGTTCATAATTTAGTATTGTTTTTTACAGCTGAATGCAAAAGTTTGGATACCCATTTTTACATTTCAATGAATCCTTAAGTGAAGAGAATGCAACCTGCATATGGTTAACAGTTAAGCATAGCACCTTGCTGTAAATCTCAGGGCATGTTTGCTATTTGTAAGCAGTTTTTATGGATAAAAAAAATATGTGGAAAGTAGAAAAGTCTAGACACACTTTTAGTCAATATTTTGTAATATTTATTTCAGCAGAAATATCAACTTCCAAATAAATATTTCCTCTGACCACCCAGTTTTTCTGTTGCTGCTTTTGGACTTTTTTCCCTGACTATTCATTGCAGAGATCTTCTAGGTTAGAAATCCTTGGGACTGTTAGCATGAATGGCATGCTGCAGCTTTTTCTCCACAGGTTTTTGGTAATTTTCAACTCTGGGAACTTTACAGACTGTTTCAAATCCTTTATTTTTCTCTCTGTAAGAGCTTCATAATTGATTTGGAAGTATCTTTCAGATTGTTGTCCTGTTGAACTATCCAACTTCTTTTCAGCTTCATTTTCTTCACTGGCTGTGGGACATTAGCATGAAGATCAAGACAAATCTTTGCCAAAATTGCCTGGAACTGGACATATCTACAAAACACAATTCACAGATTGCTGCAAACTACCTGCTGAAAGTTTAACTAACACTGGAGAAGTTGTCCACAGTACAACATTCATTATACAAGAATGTACTGCAAGGGATAGTTACCAAATAGAAACTTTTTCTCCAACCTCATCACAAAAGTCATCATCTAAGGTACGCAAAAAAAAAAAAAAAAAAAAAAAAAAAAACCTTGAACCAAGTAAAACATTTTGGAACAAAGGGGTTTGGACTGATGAAATAAAAATTAACAACTTGGTCACAACCTTATACACAACATACATTTGGAGAAAAAGAGTAAAGCATTTGAAGAAAAGAATACCTTAGCTGCCATTGACACAAGATGGCTCTATTATGTTTTGGGATTATGTGGCAGTCAGTGACAAAGAAAATACTTATACAAGTAAAAGGAGGAATGAATTCAACTTAATATCAAAATATCATAGAAGCTGATGTCCCACAGTCAGTGAAGAAATTGAAGCCAAAACAGGGGTTGGCTATTTCAACAAGACAATGATTTGGAACATACAAAAATAATGCTCTAGAATAGCCTGAATAATTCACAGACTTAAATATTAAAATCTGGGGAGATCTCAAACATGCAAGAAACCCTAAGTATATTGCCTATAAGAGTTCAATAGAGAAGAGTTGGTGAAAAAATATTTAAAAGCAATAATAGAGTCTTAGTTGAGTATAAGAAATATTTGGAAGTTGCTATTTCTGTCAAAGGAAGTATTTACAGAATACTAAATAAAAGGGTGTTCAAACTTCTCATCTATCATATATATTTTCTACTTAGGAATTCATTGAAAGATGCACTTCAGTTAAAATTGCCTAAAAATGTGTGTTCAATTGTGCACTTAATATACATTACCAAGCATCTGAAGTCTGTCCTATTTTTTATTATTCAACAATAAACATCTAGATGAAGATTTTCACACTCAGATTTATGGATCAATTGATTTTATTTGCTTAGTTGTCACTACAAAAGTTTCTTCTTTAACGTTTAATCTTGTAGTAAATTAAATAAATCCCAGTTGGTTGAGTTCATGTAACATATCCAAAGAATTATAGAGCCATAACAACATATAGCAAGGGGAAAATATCTACCAAGAGATATACATCATGAAAAATCTTGGCAAGCCATAGTGGTTCTTCACTGTCTTGCTTCATTCCCTCATGCAATAAACAAACATAGTTTATGATCCACAATATCTGAGTTCATATGTGAACCATAAACTAACCATATCACAGTTTAGTACAGTGTGTAAATATGGCCAATATATAATGCAATATGTGCATTACTTTCAAGACAAGGTATTTTTGATAATCAACTTGATGTACTATTAAGTTAATGTTGAGAAGAATTGAGTTTACATTATTTCATTCATTAGTTTCAGCAGCACTAAAAGCATAAACAAAACACTGATCATTGTGTATGTAAACAAGGATCTAGCAACACACAACGTACATATTTTAAATCTTCATTTCAAAACTAGCATACATGAATATACCAACAATCTTTGTATAAAAGATGTGTGTATTTCTTATCTTGTAAATTTACATTGTAAATTGTTTTAAGCCAAAATATTACTGTACTTAGGGATTTTCAAGTCTGCAATGAATCTTACTTCCAGAAAACTTGCAGATACCTAGAGCTGACCCTAAGATCTTTTGCATGCAACTTATAGACTACATTTGCTTCTGATACTTTGCTTATGACTAAACTTGCTTCTTACATGCCATTGAAGTGGTATTCAGCATTCTTTTGCAGCCAAATATGCAAAATAGAGCTTTTATGTCAAATATTTTATTCTAAGTGTATTTGTCTGCAAAAGATCTTGTCTTTTTCTCCTTATCACTTTCTTTAGTTTTTCCCACTATAATTTATAACACTGTTGTAACTAATATATGATTAACACTTTCAATGTCAATTATAACTTACATGTTAGTATTTTAAAAATCAGCTCACTTAACTTAAACATCACTGGATTGTTGGATATACTCCCAACCTATATTTGGGTTATAATAAAAATATATTCCCAAAATAGATTGTTCTTGGGAGCATATTTTTATTATAACCTAAAGATTTCTATATTAATAAAGTTGTGCTTATGGTTTACTTTAAAAGAATTTCAGGACATGAAATACTTTCAATTGCCTGATGGAAACTAAGAGAAATATTAAATCTGGGCAAATGATTCAGGTCATTTTACTGTTTATAGGCAGTTTATATCTGTTTCCTCCTGAGTCCTGGATATAATATCTATAATAATATTGAAAGTTAATGGTGGTGCATGGCTTCAACACCATAATAGTTCAGTTAATGCCCAATTACTCTTGAAACCAACTTGTACTGCACTCGGGAAGGAAAGCTATTAGTTTGGATGGGATGACAACTTTGCACAGAACAATCTGACATGACAAGCAGAAAAACTATGTAAGGGAGAGGAAAGAAAATGACAGGAAGTCGCCAGATGACTGACTAAAGTGGGGAGGAGCAGAAACAGGAAAAGAAACTGAACAAAAACTTGAGGAAAGAAGAAAATGCACCTCTGAAAAAAAGATAGAGAGTATCTGAGAGAAAACTAATGAGGCTAACCAAGGATCAGGCAGGCAAAAAAGTAAAAGCATTTTTCCCCAGCAAAATAGTGTCTTCTAAAACAGGAACCATGAGGAAATAACAGTAAAATAATATGCATGAAAATACTAAGGCTGTAGAATAGAGGAAACTTCGTATGGAGCCTATAATATGGAAAAAGTACAGACTTGTTCATTTAACATTTTTAAAGGCGTTTTTATGGACATAAACATTCAGTCATCATGTTGTGGCTTTTGCTGTGATCTGGTAACACTACAGAATTCTATAGTGTGAAGAAGTATGGTAAATAAGCTGAATCTTACATTCTAGTCTGAATTAAATGCTAGTTTACTTTTTATACTAATATTTTATTCTTAATCACATTGAATTTATCATTAGTACAGGGAACATTGCTTCCTATGTGAAATGTTTTGCTTAGCTCTTCTAAGTTTGTACGTTAAATTTTCTATTTGTATACCAGTCACCCATGTAGAAGTTGTATCAGACTTCTCTATATGAATAAAATACTGCATCTTCAGAGAAGTTTATTACAAATATATCTTCTTGTGTTAGACTTCTGACACTAAAAGTTATATGCTAATAAAAGTATTTTTCCTCAGATGTGATGCTGATCCATCAGCCTTGGCTAACTATGTTGTTGCACTGGTCAAAAAAGACAAGCCAGAAAAAGAACTAAAGGCTTTCTGTGCTGATCAGCTAGATGTATTTCTGCAAAAAGGTACATTTATGTATATTTATTAATAATGTATTATGAATATAAATATAAATATTGCTTATTACTACATTGTTGCTTTTCTTTTAAAAATATAATTTTAAAGCATATAATTTACTGAAAGATCTTTATTTGTTGGGCAGATTAAAACATACAAAGGGCAAATATATAAATTCCTGCCCCAGAACATCCCATCCTCATGGGAAACCTATTTACAGATTGGGAAGCTACAGACTGATTCTATGAGTGAGACAAAGCTGTATATTCTTTCCTTATTTATTCAGATAAATAATGGATATACTTAAGAGAGTAGGATTGGAAGATTACTGTGCTTTGAAATTGGAGGAAAAAACATCAGTAACCTGCACTGTGCTGATGATGCTACTCTGATATCTAAAAATGCAAAGGATCTGCAAGCTCTAGTAATAAAATTTAAGGAGTACAGTGAAAAATGGGACTAAAATTAATTATAAAGAAGACCAGATTAATGACGACAGATGCAACAACCAGCCTTAAAATTGATAGTGAAGATATCAAGGTAGTAGATACATTCTGTTTTTTAGGATCGACCATCATATGTAAAGAAGCAAATAAAGGAAAGTGTCATATTAACACTTTCAAACTTTGTTTTTGGAAAACAAACAAATGGAACATCAAACAAATTAACACAGAGTTCTCATTCAAGGCAGAAATGACCCATAACAAATTATCCTATTTAGGAATACATTAGGCAAAACATAGCTCTCTAGAGAAGTTCTAAATCTGAGAAAGATGAAAAGTACGAGGAGAAGAGGACAAGCAATAGCAAGATGGATGGATTCAGTCACAGTGCGATGGGCCTTTGGTTGGAAGACCTGAAGGACAAAATTAAAAACATCATGGAGAAAATTTGTGTGATTGCTAACAGTCAGCACCACCCAATGACAGATAATTAATATAAATGTCTGATTCACTACTAAGTGTTGGTGCTAAACATAGGGAAATTTGCCCCAGCTGAACGGTAGCACGTACTCAGGCTTTGCTTGTCTTAAAAGGCTAATCAGAGTTATTGTTACTTAGAAGGGAGACTACTGGGAACCCAGTGCTGTAGACTAGACCAAAAAAATTAAAAAATAACTCAAAAGGTGGCAATGGCAAAAACATTTAAATGTCATTTTGGCAGATTAAAACATTAAACGAAGTGCTGTAATTTCACTCGCAAAATATTGGCTATGTTCAGATGCAGCAATCCCTTTGCTTCTTATAAGAAAAGTTCCTCATCAGGCCAAGGCCTATCTTATTCCAGCATGCAGTAGGCCTAGTTGTCTAAGTTTGGAGAACCTGCCAGGACATAATATGTCAGTGTGCATCTACTTCCTATCTGCAGCTCTAACATGGATGAGCAAGGTAGAAAGAAGCAAGCCACTGCATCTCCACTTCCCAACTTTGGTCCAAACTGAAAACCTACCTTACCCATGCTATACAGGAAGGCCAGTGTGGTTGTTAAGACTTGTTATTTCCTCCAGAAAGGTAATCATCCAGCATAATTTGGGAATTTATAATGAAACTATATGATGTTACATATGCTTTTACTTAAAAGTAAAATTGGTGGCATTTGATGCAGGCAAATATTTGTCAGCATACTAAATGCCACAGCTCAAGTCAATAGGGAAAAACCCTAAAATTTCACTATGGCAGCCATGATTTTTTTTTTTTCTCAATAGGCTATAAAATTAGTACCTTGAAGAAATTATACTGGTTTTAAAACAAAATTTATACCATCGTTTTCAGCAGACAGAATGATCTCCCAGTGGATTCTTAATATAGTTTTAAGAATATGACCCTGAAATCTGAACAACAATTTTAGGCATAATCAAGGGCAGGGCAAGCATGCAGTATTTAATGTTTCAAATTCAAATGTCAGGTCTCAATCACATCACAATTTATGTTTGAAACACTGTGATACAGTAGTGATGTTTCTGTTACTGGAAAACCAAGTTTTAGGTTATTTCATTTATTGGAGTTGAATTGATCTGGAGTAAAAAAAAAGGCAACTTTAATGCAAAACTAGAAAGGTTCATTAGAAACGTGATTAATTTTCTTGTTTGTCTCCCACAGAAACATCGGGTTTTGTTGACAAATTATTTGAAAGCCTATATACTAAGGATTACCTAGTTCCTAATGAACCAGTAAAACCAGATCTGAAGACTAATCAAGGAAAAGAAGAAATCAAAGAAGAAGCAATGGTAAGTTTTTTAATATAATTTCCTTGATACATAGAGGAATCCTGTGCAAATCCATTCAGAATTAACCCCAGTAATGTTCATTGAACATACCCTAAGATGGTTGTGCATAAGCCAAAGCACATCACCGAGAAAGAAGACCTAGTGAAATGTAATGGGATTCAATCCCAGGTAAGTAAATATAACAGTATTGCCTTATTCTAGTTTTACTTGATAACCCTATTTCCCCGAAAATAAGATCTAACCAGAAAATAAGTCCTAATGCGTCTTTTGGAACAAAAATTAATATAAGACCCGGTCTTATTTTCGGGAAAACACAACATATAGTTTTCCCTTTATTTTTAAAGGAAACCTGATTTACATCAGGGGTCCCAAACCCCAGGCCACAACCCACCTTCAGGCCTTGAGCCGTTGGGAACTAGGCTATAGAAGTGGCGGGTATGGATGCATAATCCCTAGTATGCTACCATCTGCCTATGGCTTAATTGTAAGAATGTTAATTGGAAGACCTATGCTTCTATTCATACATACCAAGTTTTAAGTTATATAATTTACAATAAACAGGGATTTTGTTACTTCTAATGCTAATATTATTATTACTTATAAATATAATTCTAGGTGAATGAAACTAATATAATGCTGAAAAGAAATGCATGTGAAACAAGTTTCAGAAATTTCTGCTGGAAGCTGCCCAATTGTATTCCGCACTATATTGCCCTTTCTGATGTTAGAACATGGTTAGGTAGCCTTCTGCACAAATTATGTAAGGGAGACAGACAATAAACTTATGGAACACCAATCTGAATTGGAAAGACTTGTTGTTTTTTTATAATATGGGTTGCTAGAATTGTGATACTTATTCTATACTTAGCTAGGCATGTACTATGTTTCCTAATAGCAGTAGCACTTAGATTTACATACCACTTCGTAGGCTAAGTCAACCGGTCAGGATTGAACTCCTAAGAAAGTTTGTGGCCATGTTATTATTTTTTGCTGAACTGTTTTCTAATTCCTTTGGGGAAAAATTCAGGAAGTCTCAGTAGTAAAAGGGAATGTCCATGTTTGAGGAATTCTATAAGGAGCCACTGTGATGATGTGTTGAGGCACTTAATATCTTATTTATAACGTTTTTGTTCTCTGAAGATATTCAACCATTTGCCTTCATTTTAATTTGGCTCTTTCATAAAAGGTTTCTTGCAAGGACTATCCTATGCATGAAACAGACTGGTCCATATTGGCTGGTCCATAATGGATCAAAATGTGTGCTTTGTCTGAGCATGGATGGAGCTTAAATAAGTATGTTCCAATGTGGGGGGAAAAAAACAGTAGTACTGATGCTTCCAGCACTAGGAAAAAGGGGATAGAAAGACGGGGAATGCATTGACTAGTCAAGGAAAACCATTTGAGAGCCGCGGGTCAGTTGAATAAGAGAACAGTTATGATGAAGGAAGAAGCTACGAAAGTCAAAGAAACATTGTGACTATATAGACCAGTTAGGTATGCCATGCTTGAAGTTAAATTTGACGATAGGGAATGTAAAGCAGGCAGGCTGGCACACAGCGTAGAGAAAGAAAGTGAAACATGAGATACAACCCATCTTCTCACATCTTTAGATTTTTCTTGGATAAAACTTAGAACATGGCAATGATATGACTGAATCAAGACCCTATCTAGGACAATCTACTCAACCTCTGAGCTACTGTGTGCTTGTTTTCATGCAACAAATACAACAGATTTTGCAGTTCATGCAGTTCCTTACGTTGTCTAAAGTCAAAGATAAAATCTGGATGGTTCCATTTAAGAATTGTAGCTAAAAGATAATTAGATCTTTGGGGAAAAAACACTCATTCATAAGGACAAAAACTAATGTGATATCAAGTAGTTTTCAGTGCTGCATTAAATGTACTTTTATATTTGTATTTTTCATACAGTATTTCATATTTTATTATAGATGCTAAATACTGTGTTAAAGAAGGTTATTCCCATTTCAGAGGTTCGTATGGAATAATGCAAAAATTTATTCTTATCCTGCTTGAATTGCTTTATAGCTTGTATTTTGTTTATTTAATTACAAGGTCAGAGCTGCCATTTTAAATATTGTACTTTCATAGCACAATGGATAATTAATTTAGGAGTAAATGTAATTGGGGAAATAACATGTGTTGTGTTAAGATTAATGTTTTATTAACTCAGACTGTGTTACATTTGAAATCTCTGCTATATTTAGATAAGGTCAAGTGAGAGATGATATCTTTGTATCACATAGTCCTCCTCATATACATGCAGTGATTTTTCTGTCTCCTCCTAAATTCTGCTCTTTGCTATCAAATTATTCATCAGGACAACTTCACTTGAATTTAAGAAAAATTCTGATCTCCTGGGGATAATTTAGAAACAAATTGTCATGGAGAATATCTATGTAGTTGCTAAAAGTTGTCACCAATTTGATGGCACGTAATCAAATGTGTTGCTTTTTTCCACAAAAATACTTAGAAAATATTATACAGTAGCTAAAATCTTGTCTGCTACATGTTTTGTGCAGACCATCTCAGAAAGTGCAGTTCTATTTATGAAGATTTACACTCCAAAATCAATTTCCATTGAAAATTTGAAGCACACTATTTATGATAAAGTCATAGAAGGGACCTGATAAATAAATAAATTACCAGTAACTGTTTTCACAGTGAGTAATTGCTAATTTAAAAACTCTATTGTAGGGGTTGAAATTTTCTAAAGTTCACTACACTATGAACAGAAGCAGTGGTACAAAAGCATATGGGAATATCTTAAGGTATTTACTTACTTCACACACTTTGGCTTGTGCCAAAAACATTTGAAAGGAACACAGTAGTGAAAGACTGAATGAAATACAAGTATCTGTTAAAGTTGTCACTTTGGATATCGACATTACCTAAATGAACATGATGACAAAGTGATGAAAAGCATTTGAAAGGGTGTTTTACATAGCTCTAAGCTTGTCTTTTGGTTCAAAAATAAAGCACAAAGATGCATGCAAAAGTTTAGTCAAATGGCATGCCTTAATAAATCCCTGAATGAACCAGTCTTGATACAATGTCTACATAGTGCAAAGTTAAACATGACATTCTGCAAATTTCAGTACATACTTAATAATAACCATAACAACAGAGTTGGAAGGGACCTTGGAGGCCTTCTAGTCCAACCCCCTGCTCAGACAGGAAACCTTATTTCAGACAAATAGTTGTCCAATCTCTTCTTAAAAACTTCCAGTGTTGGAGCGCCTACAACTTCTGGAGGCAAGTTGTGCCACTGATTAATTGTTCTGTCAGGAAATTTCTACTTTCTATCTGCTTGCAAATTTTAAGGCTCAAAATAAGAAAATAATGAATGTGACAGGGTGCAAAGGTTTCAAAATCCTTTTAATCAACGTTTTGCACCAGTTCTTTTGGCAGAAATAGCAGCTTCCAAATACTTCCTTTAGCCAGCTAGACGTCCCCCCCTGTCCTCCTCCCCCCCCCCCCCCCCGGTAGTCTGGCTTCCTGCTACTCTTTACAGTTGTTATAGCTTAGAAATACTATTGGGTCTCCTAGCATGCACAGCATCTTTGAGATCTCTTCACAGATTTCACTTTTTAAAGTCTGGGCAAGACTTTCTAAAATCTTTTTTCTTTCCTGTAAGTATTTCAGACTGATTTGGAAATTTATTTCAGATCATTGTTTTTATTTAGTTTTTATAAATTTCATTATAAATTTTAATACAGAATAAAAAACTAACAAGAACTTAATTCTTAGAATAAGAAAAGAGGAAAAATGAAAGAAAAGAGCAAAAACAAAGGTGCAAGAAAATAAAGAATTGTAAAAAAATGTGCTTCCAAATTTTCTTTTAAAGCAGATGATCTCCAGCCTTTATTTCAGCTACATTTTTTCATTGACTGTGGGATATTCTGTGATACATTGATATTTGGTTGAATCTCTTCCTCCTTCCATTTGTGCAATATTTCCTATGCCACTGACTGCCGCACAAGCTGAAAGTGTAATAAATAGATCCACCACTGTGCTTAATGGTTGACAAGGTGTTTTTGTTTATTTATTCTTTTATACATTTGAATCAGTTTTGAGTATGCAGAGACAAGCCTGTGCTGGTTTTTGGCAACATTTTTCAGATATGATTTGAATCAATGGTCTTCTGCCGTTGATTGAAAAAAGTGGCTAGGTGCCTAAGGTAGACCTAGGATTCACGGTTTCCTGGTACCTAGCCCAATGCCTTGAGCCATTGCATCAAACACTTTTCTTTTTCTTTTGCATTTCTGTCACAAAAGTGCTTTTTCAAAAGGCAACTGGACTTTTTTGTCCAGTTGCCTCTTGAAAGAGCACCTTTGGGACAACCATGACCTGGATGACTGACAATTTCCATAGACATTTTGCATTTCTACTTTACTTAGTTTTAAATTTTCTTCAAATGCTTCATTCTTCCAACCCCCATCCCAATTGTAGATTACCAAACTGTTCAGTTTTTATTTCAACAAGCAGTTTGCAGTGTTTTGGGGTTCTGATTTTCAGATTGTACCAATTTGATAGCAGGTCCAGGAGAGATTTTTCTTGATCTTCCAGATCTCACATAACTTTCATTTTTTAACGAAGTCTCATTACAGGTAGTCCTTGACTTACCTCAGTTCATTTAGTGATCGTTCAAAGTTACAACAGCACTTAGGGCTATTTTTCACACTTACAACCTTTGTAGTATCCCCATGATCATGTGATCAAAATTCAGATGCTTGGCAACTGGTTCATACTTATGACTGTTGCTGTGTCCCAAGGTCATGTGATCACCTTTTGACAAGCAAAATCAATGGGGAAGCCAGACTCACTTAACAGCTGTGTTACTGACTTACCAACTGCAGTAATTCACTTAACGACTGTGGCAAGAAAGGTCATAAAATGGGACAAAACTCACTTAATCAAAGTTTGAGGCTCAATTGTAGTCATAAATCGAGGACCACCTGTATTAAAATCAACAGCTCTTCTACTTCATAAGAGTGAACTGTATTTTAATTTGCTTGGAAGAACCCATAGTTGTTGAAAGTAGGCAAGAAAACCATCACAGCCCAAAAGGCTAGAAGGGTCAAAATATTTGCTAACCAGGCTACCATAGATACTTTTTTTAATGCTGTTAAGTGGATCTGATCTGTTTATCAGAATAAAATAGTGTTGTCTTAATTACCAGATTCAAAATAAGTAAAAAATGAAAATACAAACTTTAAAATGTCCATCCATTTTGATTTGTAAATTTATATTTCAAGATTTTCAAGGCTGATGCACTTGTTCCATAAACTAGCTTATTCCCATAAAAACAATAGGTATAATGCAGGGGTGAAATGCTTCTGGTTTGGACCGGATCGCCTGATCCGGTAGCGATGGAGGCGGGTGGTTCGGAGAACGGTAGCAAAAATCCCTGCCCCCCCCGCCCCCCATGCCCAGCTGAGCCACACAATCATCAGAGGCTTTTTTTTTTTTTTTTTTTACTTTTAAAAGCATTTTTTCTACAACCTCTTCAGCGGAAAAAATGCTTTTAAAAGTAAAAAAAAAAAAAGCCTCTGATGATCGTGCGGCTCAGCTGGGATCGTCAAAGGCTTTTAAAAGAAAAAAACACTTTTTTTCTTTTAAATGCTTCTGACGATCCAAGCTGAGTTTTTTTAAAAAGCGTCTGCTGATCAGGCAACTCAGCTGGGATCGTCAGAGCCTTTTGAAAGCATTTTTTTATAACCTCTTTGCCGAAGAGGTTGTAGAAAAAATGGTTTTAAAAGTTTTTTTTAAAATTGGCCACGCCTACCCAGTCACATTACCTTCCCAAGCCACGCCCACAGAACCGATAGTAACAAATTTTAGATTTCACCACTGGTATAATGTAACATTTTTTGAAATTCCTGATCAAAAATTCAGCAAATTAGGGCTTGCCATTATTTTCATAGAGAACTCTAGTGTCATGAATCCTTAGTTCCCACTCTTTGCCCTTCTAGTTTTCAAACTTGAAGCAGTAACCCAAGAAAGAAATAAAAAATGGCTTTTTTCTGCCGGGAAAGCATTGTGAGTCAGAATTTCATTGGACCTGTTCCAGGTAGTTGCATCCTTGCTTATTCCATATTTCAGGCAAGACAGATTCCAGACACTTTTGCAGGATGGGACACATTTCTCTTCCTCTGAGCTTGCTTGCTCATTCTAGTAATTCCAGCCCCAGTCCTGTCCTGAAGCTTTCTTTCATTTCTGCTGCCACTATACCTGAATTCAACCACAGCACCACTGAACAAAAAGTACCCATGCCCGTCCCTTTCCCAAGTGTCCTAGCATACTCCTCCTCTTTGCTGCTGCTGTCATCACACCTGGATTTCAGGTACACTGGGATACCTACTACTTCTTTCTCTCCCCCCCCTCCTCCCCAATCTTCCTTTTCTCCCCTCCATGCCACTGGTTTGATTTTTGCCATTGTTTCCTATTTCACAAACTTTGTGTGCAGAACATGGGGGGGAGGGTTTGTCTGTACCCACACTAAAATTGCATGTTCCAGATTTGGGTCTAAACAGACCACATGCTGTTTTGTGCATAGAATGGTTCACACACAGAATATGTTATATATTCTTTAGTAACCCATTCTGATTTCATACAAGGAATACTGCAAAAAAAAAAGTGCTATACATTTATGTATGTTTATAATGATTTCAATGAATGAAATCCATATATAAATCACTTTTTTTAATGCTAGCATCTAGCATTGTTGTTTTTTGTCAATCTGCATTATCATTGCTTTGTGTCTCCCATAGCATTGGGTTTTATTTAATAATAATGTTCGTATTTGTTGTTAGACATTTCAGGAATCTTTTGAAGAAGACCGAGAGAACAAAAAGAAGAAATACACTAGCCCGCAGAAAAATCGTTCAGATTCTAACGAGCAAAGGTTTGTGTTTATTCATAAGTGGTGTAGGGTTTCCTGTCTAAGCAGAGGTTGGGTTGGACTAGAAGACTTCCAAGATCCCTTCCAACTTTGTTAAATTATTATTATAATTGTAAGAATATATCTTCTTCTTTATGCTCAGATGGTCTTGCTGTACACTCTGATTAAGATAAATATAATTCATTAGCTGTATTTGATCTGCTCTGATTCAAATGGTTGTTGTGTAACAAGAATATGTTTTCATCTGTGCTGATACATCTGATTGAGTACTACAATTTTATCAGCACAAGAAACTTTCAGAGAGCATTTGTGTTTAGAACAGTCCATCTACCAGGCATACTGACCCATGGTCCTCCCCAGCCTCCTCACTGTCCGACTCTGCTGCCAGCTCCGCAGGCTGCTGGCGCACCACAACACTTTCTAGTCATTCTAACTAATAGTGAAAATTGATTATATTTGCTATCTCTATTTTATTCATGATATTTCTCGAAGCTTAAGAGTTCCACACATTATTTTTTGTGTAAAAAAAATTATTGCTGTATCTTCTTATTACATTTTAATGCTATGAACATTTTAGGTTGTTTGAAAATCCTCTTCTTCATTTTTTTGCTTTTGAATTTTAAATAGAACCAGAGAAAGAAAAAGAGATGATGGCAAATGGAGAGACTACGATAGATACTATGATAGGAATGACTTATACAGAGACAAATATGACTGGCGAAGGGGAAGAAGTAAGAGTCGTAGTAAAAGCAGAGGGTTAAGCCGAAGTCGGAGCCGCAGTAGAGGCAAAAGCAAAGACCAAGATGCAAACAAAGACAGGGATCCTGGCAGAAATATTGGTGAGTTGCTATTACATCCAAGTAAGACGTCATGTGAAAATAGATTGAAAAACATGCTTTTAATGAATATGTGTGTGTATATATATCACCTAATTCTGATAAATAATTAGAATTGATTTAAAAAATAGCTGGTGTCAGGCCCAGACAATAGATCAACACAGTAAGAGTTCAAGGTGTGACTACGTTATTGCAATTCTATCTATACTGCAGGAATCTCCCCAGACTGCTTTCCTTCCCTTGGGAACAGATAAGGTTCCGTGGAGCCTGTGGGAGGAGTCAGTCCTCGACCTCATTAAGTGTTGTACCTTATGATTCTTTTTTTTTTTTTTTAATTTGATTTATATGCCGCCCTTCTCCGAAGACTCAGGGCGGCTTACAATGTGCTCAGCAATAGCCTTCATCCTTTTGTATATTTATACAAAGTCAGCTTATTGCCCCCACAAACTGGGTCCTCATTTCACCTACCTTAGAAAGGATGGAAGGCTGAGTCAACCTTGAGCCTTGGCAAGATTCGAACCCTGCAGTAATTGCAGGCAGCTGGTTTTAAGCAGCTTAATAACAGGGTGCCTTAAACCCTTGTACTACCAAGGCTCTTCTTGATGAACGTATCTTTTCTTTTATGTTACACTGAGAGTATATGCACCAAGACAAATTCCTTGTGTGTCCAATCACACTCGGCCAATAAAAAATTCTATTCTATTCTATTCTATTCTATTCTATTCTATTCTATTCTATTCTATTCTATTCTATTCTATTCTATTCTTGCAACTGCAGTTATTCAAGGCTAATTCCCAGCTTGAGTTGTCCTCCTTCCTGGCTGGGCATTTTCCAACAGCAGACTATGTACTGCTCTGTAGAGTGCCTTAATGCAGGGAATTATTAATTTGTTCTAAGGTACATTCTAATAGATCGGTGCCTTCTGTTATTCTTTGCCTACTGCTAGATGTTACTGTTCTGAATTACGCCTCTGCTGAAAGAAGTGGATGCATGTTACTTATTTCTATAAAATAAGTAACTTATTACTCTTATAAATTGCATTTATGTTATATGATAAAATAGTATTTTAGAAAAAATATCTAATAATTGAAATCATTTTTGTAAGGTCATAGTTTTTTTTCTGAAAGAAATGTCAATGAACTCTATGCAGTGATCCTAACTATATCCTTTTTTTACTGTCAGAAATGTAATTTTAGCAGTATTTGAAGATTTTACTTGAACAATAATAAATTATTATACTGTAATGCTAATTTTTATGCAGAGTCATGATGTCTCAAAAGAACTGTGGAAGAAAGTGTAAATTTACCTAAATTTATTTCAAATTTTCAAACAGATCACAGAGACCGAGCCAAATTCAAGTGTGAAAGAAGTGACATGGACAGTTCATACAACCCTGTGTCTTTGTCTTCCATAAACTCAGCTGAACAGTATTCTACCGGAGCCCAGTGTATTCCTACTGCTGTCACTGTGATTGCGCCAGCTCACCATCCTGAAAACACAACAGAAAGCTGGTCAAATTACTACGGCAATCATTCCGCACCTAATTCATTTGGCAGGAATGTTCCACCAAAAAGGCGGTGTCGAGATTATGATGGTAACTGAAGCTTCTGCTTGTTCTACTTTCAGTTTTTTATGGCATTTTCAAAACATGATATCAATGAAACTATTATCATATAGATCAGGGTTCCCCAACCTCTGGGCCATGGCCAATTCGGAACCGGGCTCCATGAGCGGTGAGCCAGTGTACATGTACATGTGTGCAACTCGATTTGTGTAAGCAGCAGGCCAGTGCACGTGCACAGCTCAACTTGTGCAAGTTGAATTGCGCACACATGCATGTGTCCGCTGGCCCTCCACTCACATGGCCTGGTTCCTCTACCCACCACCAAGCCACAAAGGTTAAGAACCACTGATATAGATCATATGTACATCTCTGATTAATTTCATTCTACTTCGGTGATAGTTTGTGTACTTAATTGAGTAAGAAATCTGCCTACCAGGTATTCATCTGGCTAGGATCCTGTTGTGGCCCGCCAGCGGCCTATGCAGCTGATAGCCGATTCCGACAGTGAGGAGGCTGGTGTGCTACTGCGCCAGCAACCTGTGCAGCTGGCGCTCGAGTCAGACAATGAGGCTGGAGAAGATGTGGTGCCAGAGGCGGGGATTCAGCCAGGGCCTTCAGAACCTCCAGAAGCGCCCATAAGTGAAGAGGAGGAGCCTCTTCTTGATGCACGAGCACGCAGAGCTGTTAAAAGGCAGGAGTGGCTCCTCAGGAGGAGGTCTCCTTGAGAGTAAGGCTTGGGGCTAATTGGCCATTCCCCTAGCCTATTTAAGGAAGGACAACGACTGATGCAATTTTCAGGAAACAACTTCGTTCATATTCCTTCGTGTCTTGATTCCAGAAACGTTTGATTTGGCTCTTGTTTATCTCTTGTCAGTTTTCCTGCAAATTGCTTCTGGGCATTCTGCCAACCACAGTAAGATTACGGTTATCTGAAATACTGTGCCTCAGAATTGAGTTATTCTTTGAATTCTTGTCGGCTGTTAATGAAGTTAAATTAACAGCCTTTGTTCAGAAAAGACTGATATAAACTTTACTTAGAAAGCTCATTAGTAGTCCTTAATTAGTAAACTAAGGTTTGTACGGACTTTGTGTGTGCTGCGTTCTTTGGGATCCGTAGCTGGGGCAGAACAGATCCTTAGTCTGGTCAGCTTCAGCACATTAGTTTACTGGTTTTTTATCTCCTGCTTGAGGATTAAAAAACAGCTTCTAAGGCACAGCTGAGAGGAAGCAGCAATGAGAAAAGCAGGCAAAGCATGGGGAGATCGCTTCAATCAGCGCCTAGTTAGGGCTGGAAAAAAGTTTCTAAAGAACAGCTAAGAGTCAGAGCAAAGCATGGAGATCGCGTCACTCGCTAGCGCCTTGTTAAAGCACAGTGGCAAAGGTGGGAAGATCGCTCGCTAGTGCCTTGTTAGGGCTGAAAAAAAACTTCGAAAAAGCTACATTTGGAGTATAAGATGCACCCAAATTTTCAGTCTCTGGGGGGGGGGAAGGTGCATCTTATACTCCGAAAAATACGGTATGCTCTATGTTTTGATATTCACGTCAAATAACGTGATTAGTTAAATTAATGTCTTAATTTAAATATTATGGAGAAAGACATAGAGTAGGCTAAAACTCTTTTTTTCAGAAGATTATCGTTTGATGTTGTCTCCCTTCTTCTTTATTCTAGAAGAATGGTTCCTTTATAGAGAAAAATATTCAAAAAGATTGCAGTTTTAGCAAGGTGATTTAAGACCGATGCTTATTTTCATGTGAAATGGACCATGCAATGTCATTGCCCATTGCATTACATAACAAATGCTTTTATTAGTATAAAAAGTCTTTAACAAAACCTCTTTTTTTGTGTATAATGAATTAGTTATCAGTAATGATTCTATCTGGCTTTTTTCCCACCCTTTCTTAATAGAACGAGGATTTTGCGTACTTGGTGATCTTTGTCAGTTCGATCATGGAAATGATCCACTAGTTGTAGATGAAGTATCTCTGCCAAGCATGATTCCTTTCCCACCTCCGCCTCCGGGACTTCCTCCACCTGGAATGCTAATGCCCCCAACCCAAGGTCCAACCCACAACATGAGAATGCCAGGCCCACATTTACATCCTCGACCGCCACCACTTGTTAGAATCCCCATACCAAGTAAGATTATTTTGTTGTTGTTGTTGCAAAACAGTTGATTATTTCTTACAGTAATAATATCGAATGGGAAGAATTCTATGGTTAAGCAAAGTGGTTTTTAAGTCGTGGCCAATTTTATAACCTTTTTTTTGCCACAGTTGTAAAGTGAGTCATGCAGTTAATTGTATTATTAATAAAAAACTTTTTTTTTAAAAAAAAAAAGTGAATCACATGGTTGTTAAAACAAATCTGGCTTCCCCTATTGGCTTTGCTTGTCAGAAGCTAGGTGGGAAGGTTGCAAATGACAATCACATGAGCATGGGATGCTGTAACACTTGTAAATATATGTCAATTACCAAGCATCTGAATGTTGATCGCGTGAATATGACAATGCTGCAATTGTTATGATTACTGGTTGTAAAAAACTTTTCACTGCCCTTGTAACTTCAAATGGTCACAAAACAAATCATTATAAATTGAGAACTACCTGTACATTAAAACCCTCAAAAGACTGACTGACACTGTCTCCCTCTCTCGTTTGTGTTTGTGTGTGTGTGTGTTCATATTTGTTGGCTACTCATGAGCACGTGTATACAGGTTGTCCTCGATTTACGACCACAATTGAGCCCCAAATTTATGTTGCTAAGCAAAACTTTAGTTAAGTGGGTTTGCCCCATTTTATGATTTTTCTTGCCACTGTTGTTAAGTCAATCATTGCATTTGTTAAGTTAGTAACATGATCGTTAAATGAATCCGGATTCCTCATTGGCTTTGCTTGTCAGAAGGTTACAAAAGCTGATCACATGACCTCAGGACACTCCAACTGTCATAAATACGAACCATTTGCTAAACATCTGAATTTTGATCAGGTGACCATGGGGATGCTGCCACAGTCATAAATGTGAAAACCAGTCATAAGTAATTTTTTTCAGTGCTGTTGTAACTTTGAACACTCACTAAATGAACTGTTGTAAGTCGAGGACTCCCTGTACTGATTTTCTTTGAGTTGTGTTAGGTAGCTAGTTTGGTCCAACATTTGATTCGTTTTACGGAAAAAATGAGTTAATTCCTATACTCCTACTACAAATGCCTTACTATATTCATGAAGAGACATAATGTATAAAAATTGTTTTATTCCAGGACCTCCTTCATCTCAATCCAGTTTAATTAATAGCCGTGACCCGCCAGGAACAACTACAGTGCCCAGCCTTGCACCAATGGGGGCAAGGCTACCTCCACCACTACCCCAAAGCCTACTGTATTCAGTATCAGAACGTAAGCAAATATTATTTTCTGCATCTCACAGTATATATCCATGTTTATTAGCTGCAAATGGGAAATTGTTTCCCATTTCTCTAATGAGGGTCATGTTTTGCATGACAAAATATAATTTACGTCTGATGAAATGAACTGTAATCCTTAACAAGGCATAGGTTACTTGAAGGACTGCTGTAGGAATCTGCAATCTGCATATGTGCAGGGATTTTCCTATCTTGGATGGTAAACCTCAGATAAGGAAGGTTACTTGCACGTAAGCACCAGGAAATTACATTAGAAGCTAAGATCCTAACTCTGTAAATAAGAGGAACAGCAGGAGAGGAAATGGGATATATGTATATTAGACTTTAATTAAAGTCTAACATTATAAGTGCTTAAGCAAAGCAGTAATGGTTAACCAAAGACTCTAGTTACCTGGAAGATTCTGTAGCCAATGAGATGCTGCCAAGTATACTGTAACTTGAAAGTAACAAACTTTATAATGTCACTATGTAAGACAATAAAATCACCACATACATCCTCAACCTTTGTGTGTGTGTGGTCTCTACAGACTGCCTGTCTCTTCATCTGCCTAATTGATTCAGTCCTCCAAGATTGATCCATACCAGTTCCTTCGCTCAAAGAATGTCATGTCTTAAGACCCTGGAAGCAAGAAAAATTGGAAGGTGCAGGAAAGGGGGGGGGGGGAAGCACCTTTTTCTTGAAGCATCTCAATGTTTTCTAGCAATGTCAGGAACACCCATTTCCATCTATTCTAGATCAGCAGCTCCCAACCTTTTAAGCACCAGGGACCAGTTCCATGGAGAGAGTTCTGTGGACTGGAGAGGGCATGGTTTTGGGTGCTGCCTGCATCCCATAGATGCAGGCTTCACTTGTGTGTGCGGACCAGTTGTTGGCGTGTCGCGGACTGGTGCTGGTCCATGGACTAGGGGTTGGGGACCCCTGTTCTAAATGGATGCCCTCTTGTAGGCATCTTACAGAGATCTCAATCTGTGATGTTGATGCAAAGAAATTAAGGGAATAAGTTGCATTACAACTCAAAACATATCTTGCCAGGTTTTTGAGCTTTAAACATTTTGCTGAAGTAGTTTTTAACTGATGAATGGGTTTGTTTTTATTGATGTGCTTTCATATTTTGATAGGAAAAAAAAGTGTCATCTTATAATTGATTGATAATTGATCTGAGAATGACATTATATGGAAGGCGGGATGTAATTTTATAAATTAAAATTCTTTGTTTTTAAATAAGGAAATTTCCTCTTCCCCCGTCTTCCTCCCTCTCTCTTTCTCCCTCCCTCCCCCTTCTCTCTCCCTCCTTCTCTCCCTCCCTCTCTCTCTTTCACTCTCCCCCTCCCCTCTCTCTCTCTCTCTCTCTCTCTCTCTCTCTCTCTCTCTCTCTCTCTCTCTCTAGATACATATGAACCAGATGGCTATAATCCAGAAGCTCCTAGTATTACTAGTACTGGTAGATCTCAGTATCGACAGTTCTTTTCAAGGACTCCAATGCAGCGTCCAAATCTTATTGGCCTAACATCTGGTGAAATGGACACAAATCCAAGAGGTGTGATCTCTTATATGAAAACATTGAGGGTTTGGAATATCATGACAGATTGTAAAGAGGCTGAGAAAGTAACAGGAGGAGAATTGCTCACAAATGACTAATACATAGGAGAAGATTTCATTAGTAATTCAGCTTATAAATGGTAGCTCAATCCAGACTCTGAAATGTCTGGGAAGGAGGGATTAAAATATTCAGTCTGTGTAAACTAAATAAATAAGGATTAGAGATTCCGATCAGTTCCCAAGTTTTTTTATTTTATTTTATTTTATCCCTAATTCTTGCACTGAAACATTTTATTGAAATTTGTGGTTCTTGTTTCCTGCATTATGCCAAACATTTTCTCTAAGAAAACATAAACTTGTAGTTATTTCAGAAATAATTTGGTACCAATGAATGGAATGAATAAGTGGTATGCAGTACAGTGTTTTTTCTCTTTAAACTTGTCTGTAATGCTGCTTGTGCATTCTACAAGAATATCACATATATTTGTCCAAGTCATATATTTACCGTATTTTTCGGAGTATAAGACGCAGCAGAGTATAAGACGCAGCTTAGTTTTTGGGGAGGAAAATGGGGGGGGGGAATCTGCCTACCAGGTATTCATCTGGCTAGCGTCCTTAGTCTGGTCAGCTTCAGCACATTAGTTTGCTGGTTTTTTATCCCCTGCTTGGGGGTAAAAAACAGCTTCTAAGGCACAGCTAAGAGGAAGCAGCAATGAGAAAAGCAGGCAAAGCACGGGGGAGATCACTTCACTCAGCTAGCACCTTGTTAGGGCTGAAAAAAAGCTTCAAAAAAGCTACATTCGAAGTATAAGACGCACCCAAATTTTCAGCCTCTTTTAGGGGGGAAAAAGATGCGTCTTATACTCTGAAAAACACAGTATATAGATTTATTCAATTTGTAGCTCCTAAACATATAAACTAGAATGCGCTTGTTCGCTCTCTCTAAAATTTGGTGGAGCAATTCCAACAAAAACAACAATGTGAAATAAATTATTGAAAAGCACCCAAAGACAAATGAAGGAAGAATAGGGACTGACTGACTCGCTGATATTTAGAGGCCACCTGATTCCCAGACTCTGAGCAGCTCATATCTCTAAAAGTAGAAGACGATAAAATGAAAAAAAAAAAAAAACGTGTCATAGAAAAAGACATACAAGCTACGTCTCTTGTGGTCATAAATGTTTATGTAGACTTTTTGCCAAATGCATAAGCTGATCAGGAAACAGATTGCTGGTAAGATCAGTAAAATAAACTCAAAAAGAAAAAAAAGAAATTGACCAATTTGTCAAACTTTGTTTTAGTAATTAAATGAACAAGCAATATTTATTTTCAGAGGCATTCTGTGCAAATTTTACTATTGCTACTTATATGTAGTGCCTCTTATAATTGGAATTGTGAGCAATTTTCCATTGTTGAATTTTCACTTAAATTATATTTCAGAAAGGGAGAATGGTGTCTCCAGCAAAAAGATTTCCAATTTTGCCCATTTTATTTTCTGTTGTGGAGGATCTGAACAATATAGAAGTTTCGATACTATATTAGCATTATTTCTGTTATTCCTACAAGAGAAATGTATGGTAGCAATGATGTGCTTCAAGTATATTGATCTTTTCTTTTAGCTGCTAATATTATCATACAAACCGAACCTCCAATTGGAATTGCAAGTAACAGCAGTAATGTATCCAGAGTGGTGCTTGAGCCAGACAACAGGAAGAGAATTTTGAACACTATAGAAGGACCATCTCCAAAGAAACCATGGATTGGAAAGTAAGGACATGGGTTGCTAATTAATTACATCATTGAATCAAAATCAGAAATATTACATGAAAGAACTGTGGGACCTGAAAATCAGGAATGGTTATGAACATTTTAGCTTAATTAAATTAAAATAATGTTTAAACCAGGGTATATTGGTTCTATTCTCAGTCATCCAGGTCATGGTTGTCCCAAAGGTGCCTTTTCAGGAGGCAACTGGACTTTCTGGTTTTTCTTTGAAGACATTTCACTTCTCATCCAAGAAGCTTCTTCCGCTCTAACTGGATGGTGGGGAATGGAAGGATTTATATTCCTTGCAGACAGCTGTAATTTGCATTCTTTTAGAGAGTAGTTGAGCCCACTTGGAGATTTGTCTGTGTCCTCAGGATCACCTGAGAAGTGTGAATGGGTATGGAGCCTTCTTGGCTGCAGGATGTTTTCTACCCTGTGAAGACAGGAGCAGGCTGTTGAGGACGAGTCTGTGTTGTCTGCACCTCAAACTGAAGTACAAATGGTTCCTGTAGTCTGCACTTTTTCTGGAAATCATTCATACTCCCATACTCCACCAATCCCCACCATCCAGTCAGAGCTTAAAAAGTTTCTTGGATGAGAAGCAAAACAATTACCACCACCACCACCCTGTGAGGGCTCTTGGGAGCAGCCAGTCAGCTTTCATGCTTAAGGCATGACTAGAATTCAGTCTCTCGATTTCCAAACCAGCACTTTCACCATTACACTACACTGGCTCTTATTTTAAGTTTTAAATATAGCATAACAAACTGCTATGTGATGGGCAGCTCTATAAATCATTTAAATAAATAAAAACATTTTAAAATAATGTGGTTTTTCAGTAAGAGTGCCAAGTAGAGGTGAAAAGCCTGGTGGAATATGGTAAATTCCCTGCCTGCAGTTTAATCTCGAACCTATTAGAATTGTTCCATGAATACGCTTGACATTATTTTAATTCTTATATTAAAAGGCTTTAAAAATAAAAGATTGCTGTTTGGCATAAATTAATTTTTTAAAAGAACATGTGAAGCCTCATTTCCTTTCTTTTTCTTCAGACAAACTAATAACCAAAATAAGCCAGGGTTCCTGAAGAAGAGCCAGTATACGAATACTAAATTGGAAGTTCGTAAAATACCACCAGAACTGAACAATATTACTCAGTTGAATGAACATTTCAGCAAATTTGGAACAATTTCCAACATTCAGGTAAAATTAAACACTTCCTTATGTACATTTGTATAAAACAAGAGCTGATGGGTTTAAAATAGCATGGACATTAGTCTGGGGAAAGTATTTGGAGAAATTTTGCAGCAATACAAGCTATTGGCTAAGGAAACAAGGTGCCTTAGGAAGTGGTATTCATCCATTTCTCAAACAGCAGGGGACAGACTTTGATCAGTGACACTGTAGTTATACTTCTCATTCTGTTTTATATAGTGAAATGGGCAATCTTGTGTTAAGAATGGTTGAGTACCTTTTTTCTGTAACATGTTCGATGGTGGCACAATTAAATTTATTTCCAAGTTAGATATGAAAAATTACTTCTTCAATGTTTAGGGAAAAAACACTAAAGCAGTGATGGTGTTCTGTTGTAAAAATGTCAGTTCTTCACTCAACATTGCTTGAGTGCTTGTTTTTAGCACTTTCTTAACGTGCCACCTTATGGCATTATATACAAATGGCATCAATTTAGAATTCCTGTACTTCAGTGTTGATGAAAATGCGGGCAGCAAATGCTTAAATACTATTGCAAAGAATTTCATAAAAGTATCTTACCAGAAATAATAGCTCCGAAATAAATTACAACTAGTAATTATGGCTTAGACATTTTGTTGCTATGTGATTAGACTTTGCAGATAAAAATGTTGGATTTTTGTTCCTTAGGTTGCCTTTAAGAATGATCCTGAAGCTGCTCTAATTCAGTATTTAACGAACGATGAAGCCAGAAAAGCTATTTCTAGCACAGAGGCAGTGTTGAACAATCGGTTTATACGAGTATTGTGGCACCGGGAAAGCAACGAGCAGCAGCCCTTGCAACAGCAGCAACTGTCACAGCCGCAGCCACCACAGCTGCAGCAGCAACAGCAGCTGCTGCCAACACAATCTCTTCATCAACTGCATGTGCAGCCACAAGTTTTGGCACAGCCTCCACCTGTAACAATACACAGCAGTATGCCAAAGGTGTAGTATTCTACTGTAACTTCCGTTCTTTGATCTTCCCAAATTCTGATCTTTGGGATCTATGGTGATGGTTCAAAAAGATGAATGCATAGTAACATTTTTCTGTTTAATGTGCATTCATGCAGGTGGTTAAACCATTAACTCCAGGTGCCTATGTCTTTAACAAGGTTCCAGTTAAACATCGACTTGGAACAACCAGTGGAAATCATCCAGATTCTCATCATGTATTACTTAACCAGTCCAATGCTACTACAGAGGATGTTCAGGTAAGAGAAGTGGATATAAAAGACATTCTGATCTCAGGACAAAATACTACAAACGTAATCATGCAATATATTAATTACAAGCAATGATATTTTTAAAAAGACTGAGTAATTCTATTGGTTGAAAAATTGACTTAATGAAAAGAGATTTAAGAAGTCTTTTAATTGAAGATTTTATTTTTAATGTTTACTTCCTAATATATTGCTTCTACCTATACAATTTTAATGGAAAATAAAATATAGGTGTTTTAAGATTTTGTGCTTTTAAAATAATGAATATATTTATATGTTTTCAAAACTATGTGAAAGTTTTTTGTATTGCTTTGTTTGCTTTTCCATACTTTCTGTGTTGTGTTGGTTATCACATTTTCTGTTTCCAGAGGTTTTTGATTACTGTATGTTGAGTCTTGGTTTCAAGAGTTTTGTTCCAAGCTTGAAACACAGTACTGTTTTGAACAGTATTGTTTCTAGTGTTCCAAACGTGCTAAATCCTATAGTTTCATGGTTTTTTTGGTTAATGGTTTGTTTTTAGTTAAAATTAACTTGTATATTGATATTGTACAGTTGCAAGAAAAAGTATGTGAACCCCTTGGGATTACGTAGAGTTTTGCATGAATTGGTCATAAAATGTGCTCTGAACTTCATCTAAGTCACAACAATAGAAAAACACAGTCTGCTTAAAGTAATACTACACAAACATTAGATGTTGCCATGGTTTAATTGAACATAACATGTAAACATTCACAGTGCAGGGAGGAAAAAATATGTGAGCCCCTAGCCTAATGGCTTCTCCAAGAGCTAACTGGAGCCAGGAGTGAGCCAACTTTGACTCCAGTCAGTGTGATGATATTGGATGTGTTGCTGACAGCTGTCCTGCCCTTTAAAAACACACACCTGTTTTGGGTTTACTGGTGTCAAGAAGCACTGTCTGATGTGAACCATGCCTCGCAGAAAAGAGCTCTCAGAAGACCTACGATCAAGAATTGTTGACTTGCATAAGCTGGAAAGGGTTACAAAAGTATCTCCAAAAGCCTTGATGTTCATGTGTCCACGGTAAGACAGACTGTCTACAAATGGAGAAAGTTTAGCACTGTTGCTACTCTCCCTAGGCGTGGTCGTCCTGTAAAAATGACTGCAAGAGCACAGCGCAGAATGCTTCATGAGGTAAAGAAGAATCCTAGAGTGTCAGCTAAAGACCTACAGAAATCTCTGGCACATGCTAACATTTTTGTTGACACATCTACAATAAGGAAAACATTAAACAAGAATGGAGTACATGGGAGGACACCATGGAGGAAGCCATTGCTGTCCAAAGAAAATATTGCAGCACGTTTGAAGTTTGCAAAAGAGCACCTGGATGTTCCACAGCACTACTGGCAAAATATACTGTGGACAGATGAAACCAAAATTGAGTTGTTTGGGAAGAACACACAACACTATGTGTGGAGAAAAAAAGGCACAGCACACCAACATCAAAACCTCATCCCCACTGTAAAACATGGCGGAGGGAGCATCATGGTTTGGGGCTGCTTTGCTGCCTCAGGGCCTGGACGGATTGTTGTCATTGATGGGAAAATGAATTCCAGAGTTTATCAAGACATTTTGCAGGAAAACGTACGACCATCTGTCCGCCAACTGAAGCTCCGCAGAGGATGGGTGATGCAACAGGACAATGACCCAAAGCATACAAGTAATTCAACAAAAAAATGGCTTCAACAGCTCAGAATATGCCTTCTGGAGTGGCCCAGTCAGAGTCCTGACCTCAATCTGATTGAAATGCTGTGGCATGACCTTAAAGAGAGCGATTCACACCAGACATCCCAAGAATATTGCTACACTGAAACTGTTTTGTGAAGAGGAGTGGTCCACAATTACTCCAGATCGTTGTGCAGGTCTGATCTGCAACTTCAGGAAACGTTTGGTTGAGTTATTGCTGCCAAAGGAGGATCAACCAGTTATTAAGTCCAAAAGTTCACATACTTTTTCCTCCCTGCACTGTGAATGTTTACATGTTATATTCAATTAAACCATGGCAACATCTAATGTTTGTGTAGTATTATTTTAAGCAGACTGTGTTTTTCTATTGTTGTGACTTAGATGAAGTTCAGAGCACATTTTATGACCAATTCATGCAAAACTACGTAATCCCAAGGGGTTCACATACTTTTTCTTGGAACTGTATATTGAGCTTTGGCAGTATAAACATTGACTAATACAAAAGGGCATTAAAACTTCCTTTTGGAGGTAGTTTGCAAAATACAATACATTGCCATGTTGTGCTTGGGTGGTTTTTTGAGAGCAGTTGGCTAGAGGAAGAAGCTTCTCTAAAGCTTGTAATAAAAGAGTGTGTCTAAGATAGTTTTTTTTTAATTATTTGGTGTCATCAGTCGCTGAGCTCTGGTGAAGTAAATGCAATTGGTTGTTGATTCCTCCTAAGCAGTATGGTTGTTGTACTGAAATGCAGTACAACATGCATCCAAGCAGGGTGGATTTGATTTAAATCGAGTTGATTTAAATCACAATTTAAATCATGATTTAAATCACTAGTAAAAAGGCTTGATTTAAATCAACTCGATTTAAATCATAATTTTTAAAGAGCAACTGTCATCTCTACTACTCCTTTGACCCACTGTTGACTCACCGATAGTCCCAGTGTTGCAGAATATACAGCCTCATGCTACATAACTTAAGCTCCATTTCATGCTGAATAAACTAAATTATTTATGTATCTTAAATAGAAAACTATCTTAAAATAGATTTTTACCCCAAAAGTTTTTTATTAAAATAAATTCAATAAAAATCAAAAAAATCTGATTTTTTTGATTTTTTAAAAAAAATCATTGATTTTTATCCACCCTGCATCCAAGGATGATAGATGATCCTTCTTCCTAGTTTTATTAATCTCAGACACAAATAGAGAACATGGACTTGTTTCAAATTCCTTTTGTTCTCTATAATTGAAATATTTGCTTTTTTAAAAAAAAATCTTAATTTGTTGAAACAGAATACTCAAAGCATTTTTTGAATGTGTTCCATTGGACTGCTTTTTCCCCAAATTAAAAACAAAGCATTTTTCCATTTAGAGGACATTTGTACTAAAAGAATTGACATGTTAATTTCTATAATTACTTACAATGCATGTAAGCTTTGTGAATTATAAATATATTTGTACAAAGTATAATTGTACAAATTGTATAATCATATAATGCAATAATAGTGCTCCAGATTTTGTCCTTGTGCAACAATATGACTTCCCCAATATCATGGACATAAAAAATATTTTATCAGATTGCCTCACCCCGCAACATAAGATGCTTATTGCCAAAAAGAAGATCAGCAAGCATTCAAAGCATGACAGCAGCAGGGCAAGTCCAGAGAAAAACAAGTGGTAGAAGCTACAAGACTACAAGTTGATCATTATTAATCACATCACATTTCTTCCAATCACCACATGCTGAACTGATGCCACATGGACTGCTCTCCTCAAGCCCCTTACCATTTTTGCAAGAATAACACTTGGCACTATGAGATTAAGTTGCTATCGAATCAACAAGCAGATGCAGCAGAAAGTGTGGAAAAGGTGGCTTACAGAACTGGTATGTGCAGAAGGCCAATGAAAACTGGCAAAAGTCTATCACTGCAAAGAGAACAGCAAAGGAAATTCATAGAAGTCATACCCAATCCCTATTGGGACTAATATGAACAGTTGGACACAAAGGAAAGCAAAAAAAAATCCCATCTATTGACTAGCAAAAATGCATGCCAGCGCATGCAATATGAACATTGAGCACTACCTATGGTTTGAAGACAAAATTAGGTGACAACATTAAGATAAACTCAAAATCTGGGAACACTGGCAGCAGTACTTTGATGAAATCTCTAGTGTCAAATTTCCATACCCACCAATTTCTGATGGCTCGTTTAATGCTAGCCCTGCAAGATACATCTTAAGAGGTTGCCAAAGCTATCAGCCACATGAAGAATTTGAAAGACCCTGGCCCAGACAGTCTTGTCATCATCAGACATCTGGAATTTAGAACTTTGCAGCACAGCAACTGACTGACTGACTGACAAACCTCTTTGGTACCATGTTGGCTATATGCTTGGTGACTGGGCCACATAGTTACCCTCTTCAAGAACAAAGATTAGCTAGCAGACTGCTCCAACTGCCCACCAATCCACTTCCTGTTGCATACAATGAAAATTTTTGAGCAGATCCTCAACCAGCCCCTCCATGACATCATTGAAATCAATATCAACCAAGGCTATTTTTTACAGTTTGCATTCTTCAGCATGGAGAAAAGAAGAAACTGGCTTTTTTTGAACTAGAAAAGCTTTTGACCATGTTTTGCATCAGCTTTATGTTAATACCAGCAGCCAGGTATTATGCACTGCCGGCCTTTCTGACAGCTTTCCTGTGACCATTGATGTGCACCAGTGCTCAGCATTATTGCCATTGATGTTCATCCTCCTCATGGATATATTCATGCAAAACGTCTATGGAGATTCTCAATCATCCAGGTCATGGTTATTCCAAAAGTGCTTTTTCAAAAGGCAACTGGACTTTCTGTTTTTTCTTTGAAGATGTTTCACTTCTCATCCAAGAAGCTTCTTCAGCTCTGGAAGCTTCTGAAGAAGCTTCTTGGATGAGAAGCGAAACGTCTTCGAAGAAAAAAACAGAAAGTCCAGTTGCCTCTTGAAAAAGCGCCTTTGGGATATTCATGCAAAACCTACAGCACAATGGCCGTGGGCCTTGCCATATATCAGCAATATCCTGCTCATATCTACCACCAGGGAAGAACTGCAGCACTGTATCTAGACATGGAATGATCATCTTAACCAATTAGGTTTGCATCTCAGTATGAGGATGACCAAATATGAGACCAACCAAAGCACCTCCACTATCCAGGTTGGCAGCAAAGATCTACTAAGACAAACTCCAAGTTACTTAGGATCTTATTTGCAAAGTGATGGTGGCATTAATGAGGTAGTGTGTGTGTGAAGGTGAATGCAACATGGCTGTGGAGGAGTAAGATCACTGCAGTGCTCTGCAATAGGCATAGGCCAATTCACCTAAAACTGAAATAATATAAATTGATGGTCCGCCAGTAACGTCGTATAGTGTTGAGTGCCTTTTACATGCCATGGAGATGTGCATACTCAGTTGGTCATTCAGCATTTCCCTTTTTGACCACATCAACAATGTGGTCCGGCAGCAGATGGATATTGCACCAATAATAGAAAATGTGAGGCTTGTGCCACATACTACAAGCAATACCCAGATTGTCACCTGCACTGTTCACCACTTTAACATTGTTGGCAAATGTCTGCATAGAAAACCAAAGCAAAGATGGCAGAATACAATGCGGATATGAAAGTCATCCACTTGCACTTGCTTGCTGGATTTGATCACATGAAATGGCATTGGTTAATCTGATAAATGGACTCTGCACCTGCAGGAAAACGCTAGGTTGAAAAAGATTTGTACAGTATATTTGTTCACAATTATTACATTTTAGGGTGTTCTGGTAATTCCTATCATCTCTAAATGGAGGGATAGCTTACCTAAATTAGAATAAATAGTTTTACTATAGCCACCAAATTATCTTCTGTTTCTTAATATAGTGACTTTAACTTTTTTTAAAAAACTACTATTACTTTTGGTTAAATTTGGATATGCAATATAAATTGCAATTGTCAGCTCTGGTAATGTAGTGGCACCAATAGACAATCTAAATTCCACCCTTGCATAATTGGCAAAATACCATCTGAGAATGTTTGATTTGATCTTTTTAAAATAATTACCATAAATAGTTGCAAAAAGTTTAATGGCACCATTAATGTGTTGTCATAATTGCTGCTTTCAGTTGTTTCCTTCTTCAACAACACATTCAAAGATGGTTTACAGTTCTTCCAATATGAAGACAGGAAATAAGTCTGGTACAGGAAATAAATCTCATGATGTCCAAGAAGTTCTTAAAAAGAAACAGGTAAACACATATCACTGCAGTGTATTTAATAGCTGTAACCTTTGAATGAAATAGAATTTGCATCAACCTGAATAATTATTTCTTGAAAAATTCAAATAGTCCTTTCAGGTTTACTCTTTGGTTGGAAGAGGTTTTATAGTCTTATTCAAACACTGTAAAGTCTGCCACTGTTCCTTGGCATTTGAAGTCCATAGAAGGATCATCTTCTCATAAGAAAGAAGAAGCTTGTGTTTCAAACTCAGTCAGTCAAAAAAAAAATACCACATTGATTCAACATAGAAGGATTATAGTTGTAGGAATGTGAGAGACAACTAGAGCATTGTTTGCCACATTGAGCTTTTTACAGGGTAATTTGAATTTAAACCCAAAGCTATTTATAGATATTCTTTGTTGACATGTATGATGAAAGTCAGTAGTAGCAGCTTTCCACAAGACATGAATCCCAATCTGGATTTGAATTATCTGAAACCAAAGCCACAGACTATATCAGTGGTGAAAAATAATTACTGTCTTCCAGGGAATTATAATGCTGCAGAAGAAAATAGCATAATCCAAATGACAATGTTTTGGATCATCTAAAGATACGATTTACATTTCTTTATTGTATATAGTAAGGTCAACCATTTTTACTTCAATGTTTGTTTGTTTTCTTGGTAGGAGGCAATGAAATTGCAACAAGACATGAGAAAGAAACAGCAGGAAATGTTGGAGAAACAAATAGAATGTCAAAAGGTATGACTGATTTGTTTAACATTAACTTCCAAGTTTTAATTTTGTACATAACTTGTAAGCATATTTAATGGATTGTGTGTAAAATCTTTTCAGAATAGCATGGTATTTTTATTTTGACTTTCATAGATGCTAATATCAAAATTGGAAAAGAATAAAACCACGAAACCAGAGGAAAGAGCAGAGATTATGAAGACTCTGAAAGAGCTAACAGGAAAAATTTCTCAGTTGAAAGATGAATTAAAAACTTCCTCTGTTGTTTCTACACCATCAAAGCTAAAGTCTAAAACTGAAGTAAGTTATACAATTGTTTTAACATGTTTCTATTTTAAAATCTGCAGTTGATTCAATGCCTGTGGGCTAAGAAATAGCCTTTGCTTACAAACTATTACATAAATTTAGGTATTTATAAAAGTTTGCTACTTCTTTCAATATTTTAATTTTGTTATACATCTTTCATATTTCTTTCAATTGTTCGGTCAAAGCTGAAATCTTCAGATTTTTATTTAACACCACTGATTACCCAAGACATTTCATGTGGTCTGAATCAGCACTGTATTATATCCATTCTTTTGGTTTTATCTCTTAACATAGAATTATTTATTTAGTTTTTGCTGTTCCACATTTTGGATTCCTGCCCTCCCCCCCCCCAAAAAAAACCCCCGCAAGATACAACTTATCACCATGTTTTCCCTAGAATATTGGGAAATTGAAACCTAAGTGATAATGTATAAAATTTTAGAAGAAAAGAAATGAATTCTTTGCTACCACTTCTCTCCTTTCAAAGGCACAAAAAGAACTCTTAGATGCAGAATTGGACTTACATAAAAGATTGTCTTCTGGGGAAGATACAACTGAACTGAGAAAAAAACTTAGCCAATTACAGGTGGAGGTAAGTTTGTAGAGTAGAGTGCCATCTTGATTCTGGTGTTAGGTATACACAGTATCCACAAACAATTGACGTATATTCCTTTTGCCCAGGCGGCTCGTTTAGGAATCTTACCTGTTGGTCGGGGAAAAGCAATGTCCGCTCAAACTAGAGGAAGAGGACGAGGTCGTGGAGGGAGAGGAAGGGGTATTGTGAATCACATGGTAGTGGACCACCGCCCCAAAGCACTAACAATTGGAGGCTTTGTGGAAGAAGAGAAAGACGAAGTACTGCAACATTTTTCAGTAAGTTAGCAATTTGTAACTAAAACCAAATATACTTCAATTTCTGTGCAGTATTCTAGAATAAGTAAACTAACTTCGTTTTTATAGCTGCAGTAATTGTTTTAGTACTTAATCTGTACTTACTCATTTGACCACGTATTGTCCAGTATATTGTTTAATATCCTTTAGTGGAACTGTAACTGGACAATCTTGTCAATGTTTGTTAGTTATGGAATTAATCTAACTTTCACTGCCTTTACACTCCAGTGAATGTGCCTAACAATCAACATCAATATGCTTTAAGGCTGAAGGTTAATACCAACTAATTGTCACTGATTTGATCCTTTCTTTACAGATAATTAAGTGATTTTTACGAGCTACAAACAAATAGCAATTTGATAAACAGTTTTCTGTCTGTCTGAACCATCACTTTCTCTTTCACTGTTAATATACTTAAAGTTTATCAAAAGCAAGAACATAGTTGAAAAGCATTCCTAAATGTAAAATAAGTATGTCAATTATATAAATAAATATTGATTTGTTAATTTGAGTTTCAAAGATACTACAGTATCTGGCTAAAACCTTGTGCCTGATGAAGAGTGTGCTCCATTAAACACCACAGAAATTCTTTTAAAATAAGAGACACATAGGATCAGATTTGCAACCAAAATTATGATGTTTTTGAAAAACCCAGATTTCTCATGCTGTCATCTGGCATTAGTTTAGGAGCAAGTATGTATACTTTTCCTATATATTTGGGGACTAATATGGTTCCTAAAATGCTAAGAAAAAAGATTGTTGTCCAAGGACATGAATTTTATCGAGAAAGATCAGAGGCCTTTCTAGAATTCTTGTAGCAAAGCCAAGTGTTGTCTAAATGGCTTGGTCTACATCTCCCATTGACCATGTTGTGTTGAACCAGTGATTAGAAATTAAGGTCCAAACATTTGGAAGGCACCAGGTTGCCTATGTATACTTTAATCATTAATAATATATTGGTCATCAATTTTATTTTAGCAGTGAAAGAAGATAAATCTCAATCTTTTGTGTTTTCAGCAATTTGGAGACATTGAAGGCCTTCAAGAGGAGGAATCTCCTTTAAGTGTTGTTTTGACATTTAAATCCCGCTCTGAAGCTGAAAACGTATGTAACATGGTTTAAGTTTTTAAAGAATATTCTACTACTCTCTCTATCCAGTTTTTTAAGGCAAACATATTCCGTAATTGAAAGTACCAGCAAATATATACAGGTTTCAAATGAACTATTTTGAGGCATTAAATGTTTAAATCCTGTTGCTGTGCTTAAATTGATAATAGATTATAATTCATCCAGTTACTAATGTTTAACTTAAATTATCAGAAAAGAACTTAGATTCGTTGATATGGAAAGTGATGATTATGCAGTACAAGGAGTACTGATCAATCACTGTAGAGTTAATTGAGATCTCAATTGAGACATGCTGTATAGCCAGTGCTTTATCCTAGAATATAATACACTTTATTTTCTTACTTAAATATTCCACTTTAGGCTGCCAATCAAGGTTTAAAGTTTAAAGACCGACGACTTCAGATATCATGGCATAAACCTAAATTACCCTCTGTGTCTACAGAAACTGAGGAGGAAGAGCCCAAGGAAGAGGTATTAGAATAATATTTGAATAGCTTGTCCTTTAAAATTTCTTAAAAACTAGCATTGACCATCTGGTTTTGTGCTACACAGCAGCAATATGAACTGATGGTCCAACTGCTCTGGTCAATAGGAATTCCATTTTGCTCATCAGAAAACTCTGAATGATCACACTATGAAGACTTTACTTGATGCTGGAACAACAAATCAGTGGGCCTATTCTGCTGCCCAACCATTTCTCTGGTCAAACTTGCTGAATTTTTTTTTTTCAGATGTGCTGTTGATCCCAGAACAATGATCCTATGATAGTTATAAATCTACCTTGAGCTGTCATCAGACTCAGTAATAGAGAGATGCATACCTTTGATTTAGTTTTACCTCAAGTCTTGAAGGTTTTACTTTGGAAGGGAAATTACAGTGCTCATGGCCAATGTCTGGTAAAGTTCACCATTGCTTTTATATCATCTATTGATCACTTAAGATTGTCTCCCATGGAGATCTAGGGAATTTGATGGGTTTGTACAAATTTGAGAAATTTTTCAGAAAACAAATCCAATATTTCTTTCTATACCTTATTGACATTAGGAATGGGAAATATCAGTGTATCGTTTGTACAGTCACCCTCAAATGTTTCCCTAATATTGTGGAATCTGAGCAGCTTGGATTTGTGGGGGCCTGTCAATAATGAATTAGACTGGAAGGTGGCAAGAATGCAAATAGTGTAAATTTGCTGTGGAGGCAATTAACCATGAATTAATGCATATAATCATATCTGCTTTGTGTTTTTTGTTATATTCTCAAATGTCCATATAGCGGAGCTCTTTAGAATAGTCTAAGGTTTATGGTCAAGTTGGTTCTAACTGTCGGGTTTTCACATATTGTCTGGATTTTTAGTTCCCTATGCTTATATAGGTTAACTGAAAAGAGTTGATAGAGCAAATCATGGATATTGTCATGGATTCTTCCATGTTGGAATTATACTGCCAACCTTAAGAAAGCAAACTCATCTCCATGGATTCAGAAGGTCTTGTCAACATTATTAATTATTACTGTGTTTTTTCCATCTGAGTTCAGGCCTGGTTTGAGAACACAGAATAAGCAATAATTTTCACTATTTTATAACACGACAAAGGGAATACAGGTCTGTTGATCCTGCTTGAACTTCTGTGGTTTGACATGCAAAAGGAGAGTACTAGGGTTAATTAGCATATGCTAGTCTAGCCACAAGCCATTGTTTTGTTCTCCATGGGATTTAACATCAATATGAAACTGCTGGAATGATCAACAGGAATTTCTAGCAGCAAGGTTAAAGAGCAAAGACTGTGCATGTGTTAGAACCCTATTGACATAACTGCCAGTTGCCTCTTGAAAAAGCACTTTGGGACTTCTTTGTGGTGCCTGTGGGTAAAATTAGGAGGAACATTATGTACATCACCCTGAACAAAAAGCAGAATATAAAGCAAATCAGTAGATACATTCATGAGGCACCTAACGGTACTTCTACATATTTCAGCCACATGTTGAAGATTGTCTCTTCATCACACCTTCCCTCTACAAATACTGCTTGCATAGTTCTCTTCTACTTTTATTCTCTTTCTACCATCAACCATTGTAATGAATGCTATTTTATGGTTTTAATTTATTTATGTTTCTGCATTTTCATTATTCTGTTGTAAATTGTGCTGAATTTTAAACTAACGCAATGTGATGTATACACGTACTAACAATAACTTTTAATGATATTTTGAAAGCCATCTATGTTTAAATATGTTTTTTAAAAATTAGCAGATTGTGTTTTATTATGAAATATTTCTGATCTATATTTTGCTAATATTATAAGTAAAGCTACTTGAAATGATGTGTCAGTCCTTTGAGATAGTCCAAAGTGGAAACCAAAACCATGAATATAAACACTACCTTTATTTGTAAGGTCTGTAGCAGAATCTTGCAAGTCTGAAATAACTTCTCCCGTCCCTTGCCTCTGCTTTCCAGAGACTAGGGAGGATCCCTTCTGACATGCTATCTCTCCCTCATTCCTTTTTTGGCCTGAGATATCTCCTGTCTGGCCATTCTCTAAGCTGCCGTTCTTCCTTCTTTGTCCTTTCTGCCAAGGTTATTCTCACAGGCCATTACAGATGGATCAAGCATTAGACAAGTGTTAATTCTAAAAATATTTTTACTTGTATTCTTTCCAGAATGAGATGGCGATCTCTAAATTTGATAAATTAATTAATTAATTGATTTCATAGTACTCAGTATTGCTGCCATTCCATCGCTAGAATTTTTGTTAGCATTTCTTTGCATGGTTGATTCCAAAATAGCTAGATTTCTTCGGAGATCATCCCAAGAAAAAATGTAGTTTTATGAAGGACTTTAAAATCACTATAATTTTATAACCACAATAAATTTTATCTTTCTTTAGGAGACAGAAACATCAGATTTATTTCTACCTGAAGATGATGATGATGAAGATGAAGATGAAGATGAATCCCGTTCTTGGAGAAGATGAAACTTCAAGAGGAAGCATATAATTTTAGAATTGTTCGAACTCAAATTTTTAAAAAATATTTAAAGGAAATCCATGAGCCAAAAATCTGTTTTTGTTTTTTGTTTTTTATAAATATATACATTAAGATAACAAATGTGTTTGATATGTAAACTTAGCAAGTAAGTAGCTATGATCAGCCAAAGGCCCAGAGCTTCTACAAAGCTGTAAAAATGGTTGTGATCTTATAAAAGTGAAATATATTTAGTCTTTCAAGCCCAACTTTTGTTCATTCTGATTTCAAAGTAACAATTTGTTTTATTAAATATCAATGACTTCGTAGTTTTTGTTAGCAATGTGGAATCTGAGATGAGAACAATAAGTCAAATTCATCAACATTGTCTAGAATTTGTTAATTCAGAATTCCTTTCATTGGGTGGCAGGCAGCTTAAGTAAATTTTGACTGAAAAACAATCAGGAATTGCACATATGTTTGTGAACGAGCTGTTTTCATATATTCCACTATCCGAAATATGGTTATCAGTTCTTGCCAGCATTGGTGATGGTGATTCCTTTTCTTTTGTTTTTTCCCCATCTTTACACATTCTTTTAATTGCCATTAGGAATGGAACTGACCAACCACTTCTGCTGTGATTTCACATTTTAGTTCAGTGGAACGTATCAGCCTTAAAAAACTATTAAAAATTACAACAGCAGGAATATTTTTTTAACAGTATTGGTAATGTGAAATTACTTGTTTTGAAAATGCCCTATCTCTAGAACTCGCTTCAGGATAATTAATGGCTGGATTTTATTTTTTAAGGAAAAGCCAATGCACTGTTCCAAGTAATGTATTTCTTGCAACCCACAGAATTGCAAATCAAAAACAATCTTGTTTTAAAATGATAGATACTAAGCCAGCACTTAAAATAATACTGTGGGTTCAAGTTATAACACATTAAAAATTAATGTTGAGTTGAGGAAAAAAGTAAAACACTGATTTAAGCATTTTTTATCCGCATGCTGATAAAAATATGTCTAGTCTTCCCCCTTTAAAAAAAAAAACACCAAATACCGGTAGTTCATGGTGCAGATTTGGTAGATTTTATGTTACTTTTTTTTTTTTTTTTACTGCAAGGGCAATAGATCTTTATATCCCATGTCTCTTGCTGCTATTAATTCTAAATATGTCCTCCTGTGGATCATCTCTTAGTGCTTTTGTATACTATTTCTCATAGTCAGTGGTGAGGAAGTGTAGCTGTCTGATAAAGCTCCCCAGATAGCCTACTATAGGAATTCTGACTGTGACTTTAAGGACAGTACTTAGAAACACTTGAAGGGCCATTGTTATCCCCATCCTAGCCATAGATAAGAGCAGCAGGTTATGCAAGGAGCATATGATGTCACTGCATTTAAGTTAAGATTGATGAAGCAAGGCAAACGTTACTGTATCAATTCCCATGGCACCTCTGCATTCATTAATTCAAAAATGTAATTATATCTTCAGGTTTCTTACATTCAGATTAGCATAGTGGTATTTAATTGAATCTAAGTGTCCAAACACCTAAATTAGGTTTCAGATCTTGCTACCAGAACTTTTTTTTTCCTTCCTCACATTTTGGGAACTATGTACATTGTTATAAAAGCACATCCCATTTGAATTCCATCCGTAAGTGAATAAGAGTATATGCTACCAGCTCTTATTTGCTCTTTATGTAAAGGCCTTTGTGTTCTAGATTATTGCTACATTCCTACTAATGTTGAATCTCAGTGAATTAAGTTATGACAATAAAGCACGAATATTGCACACACTTTAACAGGCAAAGCCTTGCTTTTCTCCCGTTGCCTGTGATATCTTTAGAATGCTTATGGCTCAGTATGTGGCCATCACATATATTGACTCAGCAAGAAAATGCTTGAATCTGGACAGTTAGTTAATAATAGAGGGAACAAAGGGTTTATGTATACGTATATAGAGATACACACACACACACACACACACACACACACATATATATATATATATAGAAAGAGAAAGATATATATATATATACACACACACACACATATATATATATATATATACTGTACAGGGTTTTTTCTTAGAACTGTATAATTTTGTAAATATTTTTGCTTTTTTTGTGTACTAAAAACTACCAGCATCTAGATTTCCATAAGAATTCTTGTATTTTTGTATTTGGAAGATTACAGTTGACTGAACGAAGCTGTAAGAGAAATTTCCTTAGCTTTTGGAACAGTTAGACTGGATGGGATTCCTTTTCATATGGTTTTAGATAACTTTTGTTAGCATGCTGTTCAGGAGAGAATGAATATCTTTACTCAAAAGTGTTAGCTTTTTTCATGGAGAAGAGACAGGGGCCAACAGAGATTTATTAAACTTTTTCCCATCTTTGCTTTCTTTCCTGTGTTTTTCAGTATAAGTTGACACGCATAAATCCTTTAGTGACAACTTAAATGTAATTTCTCAGCCTAGAAGCACAAAACTGAGTTGTGCCCCTAAATTTATGTATTGAAAGCATACTATTGTGTTACTGAGAATGTAAGTAATGGGCAGCATAGTGGTAACTCACTTAAAAAGAAAATAGGAAACTAGTTCAAAGTGACCTTCATTTTGATGTAGCTATGAAACTCCCTGTGTTGTGTATTAGAACTTGGTTAAAAAAAAAACTATTGTGTTACTGGTAACTTCTGGTACCACCTGCTGTGAAATTGTCCTTTTCATAGTCATAAGCCATAACAAAAAGCATAATATAAATACACCCGCAAAGTACCTTGAAAGCTAGGTATTCTAATAAAACTTTACTATATATATATATAATATTCCTTTCTAACCACTTAGCAATGTATCACTCTGTTGGCATTAAAAAGAATGTCATAATGTAAATGCTCAATGAATCATCCCCTTAAAGCTTTACAAATATTAATGCTACTACTATATAAACTGTTGGTTTAACTGTGGTGTATTTTTTAATCTTTACATATAAAAATGCACAGCATCTGAAACTTTTCAAAAAACAAACAAACCATAATTGCCCACATACAGTGGAGATGCTTCAACATTTTTAATGAAATCATGTGAAAAGGAATATTAAATTCCTCTCAATGTACATTAACTTGTATTATAGTTTTTACAAGATTGTGAACTTGTGTAATAGTATATTAGGAGATATTGTTGGATTTCTAACTGTTTATACATTTAAATTCATACATGTAATGTTTGTTTTATTGATTACACTTTGAATTTCTAAGATGCATGTTGACTTTTTGCAATAAAGAAATAACATGGAATGGTTTAAAATTAAAAAAAAAAAAGTTTGAATTGAAATTTGGAAAAGTAACCATTCCAGAGAAAAAAATACTCAGAAAAGAGCTGTATTGCTTGCTTTCTTTAAAGATGTGTACATCTGTGAATGCGCGCATATGGTGTGTATGTGTGTATATGTATATGAATATGAATATGTGTTTATAAGGTTTATCATTACCAACCTTAAAACGCATATAATTTGCTGCTCCAAAGCTTGGAGTAACTCATAATAAAACAATCCAAGATCCATCCAAGAGACAAAATAGTTTCGTGACCATGGCCAAAATCAATATTGAGTTTTTCATCCTAAATTAAATTTTTTGAATTTAATGTATCAAAAAATAACTGATGGTATCTTAAATAAGCTACCGGTACGTATATAACGATACAAAATGTTGAATATTAACAATAGTGACCAGCTGAAGAATACATAAACCTTTAAAACAATATAGCAGGGAAAAGCTGAGATTGCATTTTTAGTTTAGAATTAGGAAAGGGGCTGACTCAGAAAATTTTTCTCTTTAAAAAGCCGCTTTCTCATAAGTGTCAATACATGTCTCCAAGACATTTCTTTAGAAGTTCCTAAATTATGAATTTGGCATGTTGGGAGTTCCTTGAGATACGATTGTAGATTGAGATACTTTAAAGACTTCTGTAAATCCTAAATTTACATGCAAAGAAATGGAGTTATCCACTTACAAAAACAGTTCTGACCCACTGACCTAAATGGGTTTTATCTGATGTTCATTATTCTTTATCATATAAAAGAAACATTTATCACTCAGGTAAATCTTACCTGCCCTGTAATGTGTAATTGTCATCTAGGAAGTGAAGAAATTCCACGCTGAGAATTTGTTACTCCACTGAATCAATGCTAAATCGATGCAAGATAATACATTCTTTGAAGAATGAATTTCTCACCCAGGCTTTGTATGGTTATGTCAGTTCGTAACCATACAATGGAAAGAATTGAGAATGTGGTCTTCATTAACATCTCTTACCCACATGATTGAAGTCTGAACGAAAGCCATCTAGAATAGTGATCCACAGATAAAAATGGCTCAATAAAGGAGAATATTTGTAGCTCGGGTGACATGAGAGGTCTTTGATGCTCTCTGAGCTTAGTTATTTTCTTGTACATGTTTTTAGTTGGCCACTACATGGAGGAAATGACATGATGGGGAATCTCTGGAGCAGAGGAGAAGTAAAAATAAGAAATGGGTGCCAGTTGAATTTTATTGATTAACTCCAATGGGAATTTAACTGCACATCTGTCTACATTTCATAATGTACAGAAGCTGTAGTGTAGTAGGCTGAGAGCTGAACTTAGAATGGTAGGGAAATTAGACAACACAGCAATAAGTTGCATACCAATCTTTTCTGGGAAGGGAAGGGCAGAGGGAAAGATGGGTTTATCTGCTTTAACTAAATGCCACTGTTTTTATATGCTGTGTTACACTGGCCAATTGTGTCAATCATGACACAATCGGAGCTCCAGAATTCTCTTATTCTCAGTATTTTCACCTGCACTTTGAAAATAAGAGACTTCCAGTTTTCAACAAAACTGTGATTAGATATTTGGTTCTCTACCTACACCCAACAGACTTGTAGCATCTCTAAACAATCTGATCAAAATTCAGACTCTTGGCAACTGATTCATATTTGTGACAGCTGCAGTGTCCCAGGATCATGTGATCACCTTTTGCGACCATCTGACAAAGGGGGGGAAGCCAGATTCACTTAATAACCATGTTACTAACCTGTTTTATTTGGCATTTTCAATTACAAGGGCCATTTTTAATAATTGGGATACTAAATCAGTTCCGCAATGGTGATAGTAAACGTACTAGGAAAAATAATGCTGTTGCCTTTAAAATTCAGGCACCCAAGTGATGTAGAACAGGAAAGAACCCAGTCCCTAAATTTGAGAAATACTGTATACTTCTGCAAAATGGGTTTTTCATGCGCACACACCCTGACAAAGTACTTCAGACAAAGCAAAAAAACCCCAACATTTTATTAAGGTGGGGTCAGGTCTTTATATAGGGTTCAGAAACCAATGATACATTCAATATATGCGATGGATCAGAAAGCAATGAATCAAATAATAAAAGACATTGGGTTAGATGTGAGAAAAAAACATCCTTAATTTATGTTTGTTTATTTATTTATTTATTTATTTATTTATTGCGATTTATATGCCTAGGGACTCAAGGCGGCTTACAAAATGACAACTTCAATACAAATCACAATACAATACAAAATTAAAATCAATAACCCAGTTAAAAAACGATTTAAAATTATACCAGTGTACCCCCAAACGGATCAGTTTAATTGGCGGAATGTTGTATCTCCTCCTTTCCCATCTCAGCTTGTTTCTTTAAAAGTTGGCAACACTCACAGACTTTGGAATACAGGCCTCCTGTTTAGTTTCTGAATAGGCCCGTTCTTCCACATCACTGGAAATTGCTTTGACTAAATGAAAAACATGGTTTTCTAAACTTCAAAAGGAAACATGGGTGCCATGCTAAAAGGCTAATGTTACTTTTATTAAAATGATAATAAAGCCTAAAATTCCAGGTAACAATGCTTCTTGAATCTTATATGTAGGATTCTGCCATGATGTGAACCAAAGCAGATGACTTTGAGTCCTAGAAAGTGACAAAAAATAGCTCATTTATGATTACTATGGAAGAACGAGAAATAGCTATTTAATTTTCTGCCTTTGGTAGCCAGCAGAACTTGGTTTGTAATAGTTGCCGAGAATCCTTCAGAGGAGAGGGGGATATTGATCACTGATTAGCCAGAGGCAACAAAATGGCTCCCCTACAATCATTTAATCAATGTTTCTCAACCTCAGCAACTTTAAGATGTGTGGGTTATGCTCTTTTGGGCAATTTTAGCACCTGACCTCCTGAAGTAGAAGACAGATTTAGATGTTGAGGAGTTTCACTTTTATTTTCAAAGCACAGCTGAATATTTTTAAAATACAGTATCCCGGGAGACAGGAGGAAAACCGGAGTCCTTTCTTCTTCTCTGTGGAGAAAAAGTGAACATATCCCTCAGTTTCAGGCCAGTGCAACATGACCTATCTATTTGACTTGGCTTCTGTTAAGGAAGCAGCAACAACACTGGAGATAATCTGATACACAAAGGTCAAAGTGAGCAGACACTGAACCAGAGAGGAGCAGGCTTCAACAATATCTCTTCCACTAAATGTAGCCTTTTCAACTGATCAAGAATGGAGAAAAGTTTAGGAGAAAGGACACATCCCCTTATCATTGCAACTGAGCTTGCTTGTGCCTAAACCACTCCTTTTTCATCAATTAAAGGCTTACTATGTAAAATTAGTAATAATCTTTATTTTTGTTTTATTGATCTTAATCTTCTTTGTGAAGATTAAGTTGTCAAAATATTAACAATGAACCTTTTAGTGGCCTCTATCTTCTACCAGTATTATGTGTACATTCCTTAGCTTCTCAATAGAAAAAAAATTATAATGAATCTGCTTCAGCTCAGCCTTTTTTTCTGAGCTGAATTGCAGGACTTCAATTCTTAGTATGTTCAATGAGAAAATCTCAAGCATTTGAGATGTCTTTGTAAAAACATATGAGGTGGCTACATTCATCTCCCACTCATCTGCCTAAATATTTGGTAACTTTAGATATATACCCTAATTTCATACTCCGATCCTGCAGCCATTCCATATGTGTCATTTTGATATAAATAGAGACTTTGCTAGTTATATCTGTTGAAGCTTGCAGTTACTGCAAGGAGGCTTTTAATTTTTCTTGGACATTTCAGGGTGAAATTTCTAAAATGTTTCTTTCCAATTACCAGGTCTCTCCTGAGGAGGGCACAATTCTCCATTCTATGCCAAAGGGAGCAGTCAATGTGCCAAAAGTCCTTTTTGCTTCTTTGCTTCTGATATTAAAATCAGTTCAGCATGGTGGGGAGGGAACTTTCACTTTCAATGTGGTATTTGAAAAAGAATAAAGCCCTCCAATGGCATATGTGATTTGTGTAATAGGTGTATAGAATGTATTGGTTTTTCATCCACATTCTCAGATAAAGTGTTCTCCATTCTTAATCAATTTTTGCTTGCCTCTCATTATGAAACCCAGGCCTCACGTCATCAGTCACATGAATTAGTTATTTTCTTTTACAGACATTTTAATGTCCTTACACTACAGAGAATCTCCTTCATTCATTCCCCTATCTGGCAGCAGTCACTTACCTGCCTGCTACCCTGGAACACGCAACCTCCTACAGGCTTCCCCATTGACTTTAGTGATGGGGAGCCGGAAGGAAGTTGCCTCACCAAATGACCATGGGATTCAATTAACAACAGCAAACAGCATTGTAGGAGATCTGAATAAAAGTGAATGGGATATATTCAAGAAAATGAAGATTTTATTATGGTGGAAGGCTAAAATTTATGTCAAAAAGTAATTAATGTCCTGTAGGTTGTTGCAGGTGGGTTTGAAAGCAAGAATTTATACGTAGTAGTAGTTGCAGAGTTATGAGCCAGAGAATGGTCAAAATGGAACATGAGAGAGAAATCTGGAGGGGAAAATGTGCAATATTTTAAATGAATATGATTTGGGGAAAGTTTGTTGTAACACGTGAAAGAATTGGTGAGTATTTGCTTATAAAAAGATCTGTTTCAAAAATGTGGTGTAAGAAGTCTATATGTACAAAGGAATGAAATACAGTGGTATGTCAGTACTCAACATTAATTGGTTCCCAGAGGCACGATGAGTACCAAAAATGATGCGTACCAAACAAATTTTTCCCATAAGGAATAATTTAGAAAGTCACAAAGCAGCCAACACTGGCCAGTTCTAACTTGTGTGTTGAGTACCAAGCAAATGATGAATACTGGGACAAAATTTTCATGTTAAAATGTGTTGAGTACCAAATTTGATGAGTTTCAAAGCAGTTGACTACCAAGGTACCACTGTTTAAATATAAATGCAAAGGAATGAATATAAATAAAGACATGATTGGGTTGTTTTGATGGTTTATGATGGAAATCTGAAATAACTGATAAAAATCTACATAGGGGTTAAGCGGTTCAGAATATGGACCATTTTTGGGTAGTGTTAAGGGTAGAGCTTGGGAAAAATAGACATAGAAGAAATGGAAAGATGAGAAAGAAACAGGAGTGAAAACAGAACTGGAGCAGAAAGCATAAGTCCCATATGAGGGAGTGAAATAGAGACAAATAAAAGATCTCCTAACAGAATGAATGAAAAGTGGATTTAGGGAAAGAGAATGTGGACACTGCTTGGAATAAAATGAAAAAAAAAAGATCTCACAGAAATGTTTGGAAAGTATGAAACAGAATGCTTGAGAGAATGATTAAATGAGGAAAAAGGCATACAAGAGGATTACTGCAACAAAAATAAGGATGAAAAAGAGATATTATGCAATGCAGTCTAATTAAGATTTTTTTTTTTTAAGAGGAACTGCAAAGTGATTGATGGAAATTGAAAAATAGCCTGGGAAGTAGGTGAAGATGGCTAAGTAAGGAGTAAGTCTTCAACAGAGTAAAGGGAATAAAAAAATAAAATAAAAAGCGATTAAATGAATGGGGATAAAACTCAGTGAGGGAAGCCTGGAAGAAGGACTGCAGAAATTTTTATCAGAATAATATTGACATGTTGAAGAGTAGTCTGAAAATGAATGTTGTGTTAATGTCAGGAAATGCTAAAAGCCACAAATACTGTAAGAATGTTAAAAATATCAAGGCTGCAACTGTATATACTTAGGCAAATGTTAAAATATGGATCAGGTTTGCTTGCGGAATGGCTAGCTGAGGGCAATATTTCAGCCTGACAATTGGAAGTATGCTGGTACTGTTGACTTATTACACAAAGAAGGTAGCAAGAATGAATGCATAAAGAACTCAGAAATTAGTTTGCTTAGTTTGACTTCTGGAATTCTGAATGAAAGGTTATAAGAGACAACAATGAGCAAAATTTGGGGAGTGTTATGTGATTTCATGCTAGGTGGTGCAAAGCTCAGATTTTTGCAGGTGATTGAGAAATGTATAAAAGTAAAAATTAAAAAAAATTGTAATACCGGTAGTATGAGGGAAGGGTTTTGGGGGGGACAACACTACATGTTGGACAGCACGCATGTAAAAGATGTCCCAGCCCACAAAATGGGGAAAGGCATAGGAAACATATGGATCCTCCCTAAAAGGTAAAGGTAAAAGTAGAGGAGGAGAAAAATAGTTTCAGTCTTAGAAGAGTCTATTAATGTAACCTTAAATAAAGATAGATATAATATGTATGCCTGTCTTGTCTGGACCTAACCTTTATTGTCAATTTGTTGATTTAGAGAAAGTATACAATATAGTAAATAGAACTGAATTATGAAACATTTTGCACAAGGAAGCAGTTGAAAGTTGGCTGCTCAATGTAGTAAAAGCTGGATATAATGAAAACCAAGCATGCAGGAGAGTAAATGGGATTCTTAGTAAATGGTTCAACACTGAGTAGGGAGCGAAACAAGAATGAAGATATCTCCTTGATCTTTAACATATTTATAGATAAGTATATATACATTAAACATTTGTGATTATGTGTGTTTAGCAAAGGGAATGTGTATGTAGTTTTATATGCAGATCACGTCACATTGCTGGGAATTCAAATGAATTGCAGTGAATTTTAGGTAGATTATATGGTGTTAAGAATGGATTTGAAAGCTGATATATCAAAAATAAGGGTAATTATGTTTGGCAAGGAAAATGGAGTATTTATGATGCACTGTACATAAATCACAAAAAAGCAAGATTAAGTAGGTGAATGTACTCATCTTAGTGGAAATTGAGGGGAAAATGTTTAGACATAAAAATTCTAACAGAAAGATAAGACCTCTTGTGATTTGCTCTGAGGAATGAAAGTTGGTCAAAAGAAACAACGGGGATAATATATTAAAAATATGCTTTTGCCCACTTGGTTTATAGAAGGGGACCTGGGTATATCAGGAGAAATATGAAAAGAAAATGAACACAGTACGAATTGGATACTTAAAAATATGTATTGTAAAAGAAGAAGAGATGAGATAAGAAATGAATGAGTAAGTATGTGAATTGAATATGAAAGTAAGTGACCAATATGACCAAAAAAAAAAAAAAGAGTTGGTTTGGTCCTATGGAGTGAATGTGTCTTAAATTACAAAGACGTATATGAAGGATGAGTAATGGTATTGTAAGGAAAGGGAAAACTGGGAAATCTGTGGATGGATATAGTTGATGAGATGGTAAAAAAAGAGGTTGGAAAATTGCAGATCAAAGACAATATATTAAGAAGTGTGCAAGTGACAGAAGTAAAATTTACAAAAATAAACAGGTATGGAGACAGCAACAGTGAATGGAGTTAATGTAAACTAAATATACAAAATAGAGTTGGAAGAGACCTTGGAGGTCTTCTAGTCTCCCTGCTCAAGCAAGAAATCCCACTCCATGGGTGTCAAATTCACCGCGTCACATTGCTGTCATGTGATGTTTCACGACATTTTTACCCTTCGCAGAGTTGGGGTGGGCATGGCCTGTATGTGATGTATCCGGCCTGCAGGCTGCCAGTTTGTCACCCCTGCCCTATACCATTTCAAACAAGGGGCTGTCCAGTCTCTTCTTAAAAACCTCCAGGGATGAAGCATCCACAACTTCTGAACTTCTAACTGTCCTCACTAGATTGTTAATTGTTCTCACTAGGTTGCAAACTAGATTTATAACATTTCCTTTCCCTATCTAATTTTTAATTCTTTTGAGTATTACTTATTTCTCAACTTACTATTACCCGCCTTTCTCCATTTCACATGGTGCTGTTTAAGCTGAAAGGGAATTGCAGGATGGATTTCATGGTATTGTTGAACAGTTAGAAAAACCACTGAAGAGCTATGCCTCAGCATGCTAGAGAGTTACTTCTAGCAGGCCACTTCATCTCTGTCTGTCAGGCTTATCTTCATCCATCTTCATCTGCAAGTGGAATCTGAACTCCAGTCCCCTGAGAGGAAGGGGGAACGCAAAGCAAATCCCTTTTATTGGAAACCAGACAGAATGGTTTTTATGTTAATCTGCAGATAAACATATTTAAAAGCAATATCTGTTCTGACCCTAGCAATGCTCACTCATGAAATGTGATACTTTTCATAATATTTTGGCAGTTTTATTTTATTTCCAATATAAACTTTAATGTGCTTTTCCAGCCACCACGCAGATTATGATGATCTTTCATTTTTTCCCCCTTTTTTTGAGGTTGCCTATACTTGTTTAAATTATTTCTTCAGCCACTCTTTTCTTTTAACCATACTGGAAAATGAAAACGTGTTGTATTTATTGAAGCTATTGTGGATTTCAATTTGTGCGGTTGTAGCATTACTGAATGGATAGAAAAGGCTGATCTAGCAGATTGAGCTGGACCGCTTTGACACAGCATGCATAACACAGGACCATTTCCATACTCTCAGTATCAGTAGACAACTGCTTCAATAATGCCCTTGTATTTTATCTTCTTTTGAGCCTTCTGTTCATGACACCTTGAGCAGCTCTGCCTATGTAGAGGTGTTATTTATAGGTCAGATAGCAAGGACATTAGGTATTTGTGGGTTTAATTGTATAGCAATTAATAAGGGGTTATTGTGGCCTACTACATTCTCTGCCAAAATGGGATTTTTATATCATCTTATGTGATCTTCATCAACAGAAATTGTAGCTGAAAAGCATATTGATATCAGGCGTAAGAAACCAGGAGCTGGGGTACAGTTCCAAAGTGCTATGAGTTTATTTCATGCTATACAGAAGACTCTGATCTACTAACAGTCAAGGCAAATTGGTGCTAAATAAGAGTCAATGGAATTCCTATGGGAGTATAATGACTCCAAACTGATGACACATTTGATCCCACCCTCAAACTCTGCCTGGTCACCACCTGTAACAGAATTGAGTTTCACTCATTCTACATGAGTTCATCACTGCCAAATATTGATCGCCAAAACATGGTAAGAGGGTGCATATACTAATTTAATAAATCCAATACTGGGGAAATCTGTAACAAGATTGGTGTCTACTTAAATCGGCAAACAAATAGGTGTCTAAATAAAACCAATTTTAAGTTGGCACTAATTCTTCTAATTTTTAAAAATTGTATTAAAACCATGTAGCCATTCAGGAAGAAAATTACTTCAAAGTGAAGATTGTTTGAGTGGGGTACTAGGCTGGGAAAGACTGCTCTTTTTGTAGAAGAATTGCTCCAGTTCTGCAGTCATTACAAATTACTTTTTAACTATTTCTCCTAATAGTTAGTGGTGCTAACTAATGAAAATGTCACCACCCAGGACAGGGATGCATGTGTCTTTCCAGAAGTAAATTGACCAGGAAGAAACACAGATTCAGAAATAACAGAATCAGCTTCATACACCTTTCTAAATTTCAAGCCTGCACTTTTATATAATAGCAGAGAACTCTCTGGCTGGATATGTAGTAAATGGGACTTTTTTAAGGAGTTTGAAGGAGCGTGAGGAATGGACTTACTACATTTAATTGGGAAATAATCTCATCTGGTCTTTTTTGGGAAGATAGATTGACTTTGGAGATTGGATTTATTGTACGTGTTTAATCAATCACCAATTTATAAGAGATGGCATTAAAAAACAAATATGGATATTTGATCCGGAATCAATTAGGGTTAATTTGGGGGATGATTTGGGACTGAAGCTGTGGTAAATTTTCTATGAGTTGATTGCAATAACAGTTTGTTAACAGAGGGGTTTTTGAATTTCAATCTTACCTTTATTTTATTATCATTAATAATTTTATTACTTCAATTATTTTATATAATAATTTTATTATTGTTTTTCTATTGTTAACTATTCTGTTATTAATATAGTATGTAGTTGATGGTAACAATTTGTAAACAGATTTAGTAGTTTAATAGTTTAAAATTCTTTTGACTTGTTTTGCAAGGGGTGGGAAACTAACATTGTTGCATTATATGATATTAATCAACATTCAACTAGGGATGATATAGGGTAGTGGTTCTCAGCCTCTGATCTATGGATGTCATCACAAGGGGTCCAAAAAGGTTTGAAAAAATGTTATGATTTAAATATTAAGTCTTAGGGGTCCATGGCCGTGGTTTGTGGCCACGAAAGATATTTAATAAAGAGGGTGAAGAAAAGGTTGAGAACCACTGGTGTAGAGTATATATGAGTTAGTCTTTTTTTTTAAAGACTTTTAAAGAGAATTTTCCTGTTCATTGTATTTGTCTTGTTTGTTGTATTTTTTCTTCTTTTGTCCTTTTTAAAAAAATAATATTTAAGTGTTTTTATTTTAACTCTGTGAACAAACTAAACATTGTACATTAAAAAGAAGAGATATTAACCTGGTCTATATGACTAACAAATTTCATCCAATTTCTCAGCAAAAAATGCATGGAAAATCCATGGATAGGTTGGTGGATGGATGGATATTTTTTGTGCTATTTAGATTTGCAAACAATCACAATTGTTTATTTGTTTTTTGTGAAAATTTAGCAGAGATAATTTTAAATTAATTTAAAAATTAACCATTAAAGTAATTTTAAATTAATTTAAAAATTAAATATCTGAAGTCTACTGATTTTGTATGCAGTTTTTCAAGCATCTTGCATGCAGTTCCCTTGCAAGAAAACTGGATACCAGGTCAATCTATTTAGTTGTGGATTAAGTTCCTTTTGAAGGATTCCTTACTAGAAAATTGCGGGATGTGTCAAAATCCCAGGTCCATATCAGGTTGAAAGACCGATTGCAAAACAATCAAGCCCAAAGACAGAACATATATGAAAAACAGGTCTTCTCTGGAATCGGGGTTGTCTGCTTAATGACAGGCAGTTGGAAACTTGGCGGACTCGAAGGATTTCCTCTGCCTCCCTTGCAATACCTTTTCCTGGCCAGCCAAGGCAGCCAGGACAATTAGGAGAAACTCACAAGGTTCTGTCTCACAACAGCTGAGTAACATCAAACCACTCTAGTGAGGAAAGATTCTCTTAACTGTCAAGTGAATATAGCTGATACCTGATGCCTGAACATTGGAGATGAATTGCTCAGAGTGAGCAACCAAGGAAGTTGGGTGGGTCAAAAGAGAGGAGAAATTAAGGCATTCTTTAGAGGGCACGAAAAACATTTTTAAAATAAAGATAGAGAGCTTTCTGTTATTTCTTTTGTACGTGAGCAGCCTTGCACTTGTGCTTTAAAATTTAAACATTTTAAAAATCCTGCCTTACTTGATTTGTAATGGCTGCAATCTCCATTTGTTTCTTCTGCAAGACTTCCCAATGGCTTTTAATAGAAATGTTACTGAAACAATGTTTAAAAAGCCTTAAAAAGAAGGCAAGTTTTCACATAAAATGTATATGATCAAATTACATTGTATTTACCAATAGTTATAATAAATGTTGCTTTGTGGAAAGTTTATAAAACTTTCATACACATGGTGATATGCAATGTATAATATAAATGTGTTTATTATCTAGGTATTTCAGAAATTCTTCATATCCCATTTTCACTTTTCACTAGCTAGTAGCTAACCTTTGATGCCGAGTACTGACTAGAAATCTGACTACATATGTAAAAAGTCAAGAATGCCACAAAGGGAGGGGGAGAAAGATATGAGGTTAAATAGAAGTGGGTTGTGCCATTCAAGTGGAGGATGGGAGGGAGGGAGGGAGGGAGAGAGAGAGAGAGACAGATATATATATATATATATATATATATATATATATATATATATATATATATATATATATATATATATATATATATATATATATATATATATTTGTTTTCTCAGGTTTTCGCGGGTGTTTGTATGTAGGTCTTTGGTTATTCGGGTCTTCTCCCACGTAAAATTGGAAGTGTCTTGGCGACGTTTCGACGAAGTCTCATTCGTCATCTTCAGGCTGGTGTTCTCGGCTTCGTGCTTCCAGGAGCAATGTGAGATCGCAGCTGTCTCTTCCTTTTAACTGCTAGTGGAGGTGTGAGCTGATTGGGTGGGAACTTGGCTGTGTTCTGATTGGGTGGAGGTGTGTTCTGATTGGTTAGGGGCTTGGCTGTGCTCTGATTGGCTGGGGTTGTGTTCTGTTTGGGTGGGGGCTTGGTTGTGCTCAGCTTAGTCTGAGTTGCAGGGGGATTTGAGCTGGTGAGCTGCATTGTTGTTGTTTGGCTTCGTGTTTGTGGCCGTGCGAGCTCTTCATGGTGGGTGTCAGTCTGCTTCATGTATGGATTGGAGGGGTTTAAAGTGGCTAATGATGCAGCTGCGGTCTGGCTTCTGGTCCTTGGTCGTGGCTCATTATCAGTGTGGGTTTGAGTCTGCTTTCTGCGTGGATGTGTGGTGGTGACATCAGGTGTGGCACTCGTGAGTGTGGGTCTGGTGTCATTCGTCGTGTTAGGGACTCGTTTGTCAATAAGGGCGGATTTCCAAATGGCTGGTAGGCGGGAGGTATCGTCTCGTTTGTTCATGCTGTGTGGGCGTTTTTCTATCTCAATGGCTTCTCTGATTATTCTGTTGTTAAAGTGTTCAGTTTTGGCGATAGTTCTGGTCTTTTTAAAGTCAATATCATGTCCTGTGGCTTTAAGGTGTTGGACCAGGGAAGAAGTTGGTTCCTCTTTTCTGACTGAGTTCTTGTGTTCTTCTATGCGTGCACTTATTCGTCTGTTGGTTTGTCCGATGTATGTGGTGGGGCAGGCGGTGCATGGGATTTCATATACTCCTTGATTTTCTAACTCAATTTTGTCTTTGGGGTTCCTTAGGATGGTGGATATTTTTCGGTTTGTGCAGAATGCTGTCTTGATGTTATGTTTGTGGAGGATTTTGCTTATTCTGTCTGTGGTGCCTTTTATGTATGGGAGGAGGGCCTTGCCGTTTTCTTGTTCTCTGTCTTGGATTTTAGTGGGGGTTTCTTTTTGGATTAGGTTGGTGATCTTATTTCTTTGGAATCCATTGGATGTGAGTATGTTAGTGAGGGTGTGTAGTTCGGTTTTTAGGTGTTGTTCGTCAGCTAAGCGTTTTGTTCTGGAAATGAGTGTCTTGGCTACAGAGTTGATCTGGGCAGGGTGGTGGTGTGAGAGTGCGTGCAGATAGCGGTTTGTGTGTGTTTTCTTCTGGTATATAGTGTGTCCTAGGGAGCCATTGGATTTTCTGTAGACTAAGACATCCAGGAAGGGAAGTTGGTTGTTCACTTCTGTTTCCATGGTGAACTGTATTTTGGGGTGTAGGCTGTTGAGATGTGTGAGGAAGTTGTCCAGTTTTTCTTTCCCATGTGGCCAGATTATGAAGGTGTCGTCCACATATCTGAGCCAGAGTTTGGGTTTGTGATCGGATTTTTCTAGAGCTTGGGTTTCAAAGTATTCCATATAGAGGTTGGCAATGACAGGTGAGAGGGGTGATCCCATGGGTGCTCCTTCTGTTTGTTTGTATTTCTGTCCATTATAGATGAAGTATGTGTTGGATAGGCAGTGGTTGGTCAGATCTAAGATGTGCTTGGGGGGGTTATATTTGTTTTGGATAACTGTCAAGGCTTCTTTGATTGGTACTTGGGTGAAGAGGGATATGACATCAAAGCTCACGAGTAGGTCACTGGGCTGTAAGTTTTGTTGCTTTATGATGTCTATGAACTGGAATGAGTTTTTTACGTATGAGGTGATGGATTCTGCATAGGGCTGCAGTTGTTTGGCAAGAAATTTGGCTAGGTTTTGTAGAGGTGAGCCTATGGAGCTGACTATGGGTCTAAGTGGGGTTCCTTCTTTGTGTATCTTGGGGAGACCATAAAGCTTAGGGCATCTGGATGATTTCTCTCTGGGTATGATTCTTTGCTGAATCTCTTCGCTGATGGGGGAGGCTTTTATTTTGGATCTGGTGGTTTTTTCCAGGTAGGTGGTGGGGTCTGTGTTTAGGGGTTTGTATATGGAGTCTTGGAGTAGGTTGGTTAATTTGGTTTGGTAGTCAGATGTGTTCATAACCACCGTGGCATTGCCCTTGTCTGCTGGTAGGATTATTATGCTGGTGTCTTCTTTCAGGTTAAGTAGTGCTGTCTGTTCCTCTTTGGGTAAGTTACTTTTGGGTGGCTTGCTGGTGCAGAGGATATTGGTGATTTCGAGTCTGATTCTGTTTGCATCGTCGGGGTTGATTTTGGTCAGGCTGGTTTCAACTCCGCATATAATGGTTTCAGTGGGGATGCTTTTGGGAGCGACTGCAAAGTTGAATCCTTTGGAAAGGACATTGGTTTCGGCTTTGGTGAGGATCCTATCTGAGATGTTATGCACTGTTTGTTTCATGTGTGGCTGTGAGGGTGGAGGGGATTGTTTCTGGCGTTCTTGTAGTCTTCGGAGTTTGTTGGTGTGTGTGTCTGTCTTGAGGGTGGTCTGTGTTTCGGCTCTCCAGACGGCAAGTTGTTTGGATTTGTCCCAAAGTGCGGGGTGGATCTTGTTGCTGAGTTTGAGGTGAAGTGTGAGGAGATCTTTGTTGATTCGGTCTAGGAGGAATCTTTTTCTGTGGAGTTCATTTCTGATTAGGGCTAGTTCTGTTCTTTTCAGAATGCGTTTGGTGGCTGCAGAGTTGAAGTGGAATTTCAGTTGGAAGCCTGTGGGGATTAAATTTTGATCTCGGCAGTTGCGTAGGAATGCAAGGTCACATAAAATGGAAGCTCTTTGGACTTCGAGTTTTTCATAGGTCCTGGTCAGATGGTGGATTTCCTCCCCGTAGAGGTGGGATATTTGTTTTCTCAGGTTTTCGCGGGTGTTTGTATGTAGGTCTTTGGTTATTCGGGTCTTCTCCCACGTAAAATTGGAAGTGTCTTGGCGACGTTTCGACGAAGTCTCATTCGTCATCTTCAGGCTGGTGTTCTCGGCTTCGTGCTTCCAGGAGCAATGTGAGATCGCAGCTGTCTCTTCCTTTTAACTGCTAGTGGAGGTGTGAGCTGATTGGGTGGGAACTTGGCTGTGTTCTGATTGGGTGGAGGTGTGTTCTGATTGGTTAGGGGCTTGGCTGTGCTCTGATTGGCTGGGGTTGTGTTCTGTTTGGGTGGGGGCTTGGTTGTGCTCAGCTTAGTCTGAGTTGCAGGGGGATTTGAGCTGGTGAGCTGCATTGTTGTTGTTTGGCTTCGTGTTTGTGGCCGTGCGAGCTCTTCATGGTGGGTGTCAGTCTGCTTCATGTATGGATTGGAGGGGTTTAAAGTGGCTAATGATGCAGCTGCGGTCTGGCTTCTGGTCCTTGGTCGTGGCTCATTATCAGTGTGGGTTTGAGTCTGCTTTCTGCGTGGATGTGTGGTGGTGACATCACATGTGTGATGTCACCACCACACATCCACGCAGAAAGCAGACTCAAACCCACACTGATAATGAGCCACGACCAAGGACCAGAAGCCAGACCGCAGCTGCATCATTAGCCACTTTAAACCCCTCCAATCCATACATGAAGCAGACTGACACCCACCATGAAGAGCTCGCACGGCCACAAACACGAAGCCAAACAACAACAATGCAGCTCACCAGCTCAAATCCCCCTGCAACTCAGACTAAGCTGAGCACAACCAAGCCCCCACCCAAACAGAACACAACCCCAGCCAATCAGAGCACAGCCAAGCCCCTAACCAATCAGAACACACCTCCACCCAATCAGAACACAGCCAAGTTCCCACCCAATCAGCTCACACCTCCACTAGCAGTTAAAAGGAAGAGACAGCTGCGATCTCACATTGCTCCTGGAAGCACGAAGCCGAGAACACCAGCCTGAAGATGACGAATGAGACTTCGTCGAAACGTCGCCAAGACACTTCCAATTTTACGTGGGAGAAGACCCGAATAACCAAAGACCTACATATATATATATATATATATATGATTTTTTATGGCCAAGTCCCACTGGCTTTTTTTTTTTTTCTAGAGAAAGCAGGCCTAAGATTTTCAGCCTAAGACTTTCAGTAGGATTGTTTGTTCTGTTGTTATTGTTGAATTAAAATACTATAAGCATGATAAGCCTCACTAAATCTTAGCACACTTTTCTGGCTCTGAATTGAAGCAGAAAAAGAGGGATTTTCTGTCTCCCTGCTTGTGTTTTATTTTGCCATCACATTTCATAAGATCCCTTCATTGATTTTGTTATCAAGGAGAACTAGAGTATGGTGATATCTGGAAGGCCTTTTATTCCTATCTCCCTTTTGGATTTTTGAATTTGCCTGAAAAGCGAAAACCTGGAAGCCTACTAAAATAATAATTCAATGTATAGATAAATAGTGGTTATTTATTTTTTTTACAGAATGTGACCACCTTCAATTCATTGATTTCAATTAACTCCTGATTGATCTTATTATATGAATGGCAGTGCTTTATACTGGCATAAAAGACTCAGGGCATCCCAATCGGAAAACTAGAAGAGAATGTCATCGTTTGTCCCTAACAAAAATAAGAACAAACATTTATAATTAATGTAGTGTAATGTAGTGTTACTATCTACAGCTCTGTCGATAAACCTAGTGATAGCCAGTTACAGAACTATATAAAACAGTATCCATATCAGTGGTGGGTTTCTACTGGTTCGCCCTGGTTCAGGTAAACCGGTAGTGGCGGAAACAGGAGGCTCCACCCATCCATCCAGACATCATCACGGCACTCTGCGCATGCGCAGAAGGTGCTGTGCATGAGTGAAGTGGAACTCACTACTGATCCACATATTTTCAGTGATGCACTTGAAGGTTTAAGAGCCCTGGTGGCACAGTGGTTAGAATGCAGTATTGCAGGCTAACTCTGCTCACTGCCAGGAGTTCAATCCTGACTGGCTCAAGGTTGACTCAGCCTTCCATCCTTCCGAGGTCAGAAAAATGAGGATCCAGATTGTTGAGGGCAATATGCTGATTCTGTAAACCACTTAGAGAGGACTGAAAAGCACTATGAAGTTATAAATAAGTCTAAGTGCTATTGCTGTTGTTATTTATTTATTTTATTTATTTATTTATTTTTCATATTTGTATACCGCCCTACTCCCGAAGGACTCAGGGCGGTGAACAGCCATAATAAATACAAATACATATAGAAGTTAAAAACTATTAAGAAACAGATTAAGTAATTTAGGCTCAAAGATTAAAAAACATCCAAATTTATCTAAAGAGGTTTAAAATCCAATTTAAAAGACAGTTTAAAAGCCAATTAAAAAGGGAGAGTTAGGCCAGACCAGCTTGTTGGAATAGAAATGTTTTCAGGGCTCGGCGGAAAATGCGTAAGTCTTGGATGTTTCGTAACTCCGGGGGAAGCCCGTTCCAGATGGTAGGTGCCCCCACAGAAAAGGCTCTCCCCCTGGGGGCCGTCAGTCGACATTGTTTGGCCGACGGCACCCTGAGGAGTCCCTCTCTATGGGAGCGAACTGGTCGGTGAGAGGCTATTGGTGGCAGGAGGCGGTCTCGTAAGTACCCTGGTCCTGAGCCATGGAGCGCTCTAAAGATAGTAACCAAAACCTTGAAGCGCACCCGGAAGACCACTGGGAGCCAGTGCAGCTCGCACAGGAGGGGGGTTACATGAGAGCGCCACATTGCTCCCATTACCACCCGCGCGGCCGCATTCTGGACCAGTTGGAACCTTCGGGTGCTTCTCAAGGGGAGCCCCATGTAGAGAGCATTACAATAATCCAGGCGTGAGGTGACAAGGGTGTGAGTGACCGTGCGTAATGAGTCCCGATCCAGAAAGGGATGCAACTGGCGAATCAGGCGAACCTGATAAAAAGTCCTCCTGGCTACGGCCGTCATATGCTCTTCAAAAGACAGCCGTGAGTCCAGGAGGATGCCCAAGTTGCGAACCCCATCTGTGGGGGCCAACGACTCACCCCCAATAGTCAGAGATGGCGCCAACTGACTATATCAGGACGACGGAAACCACAGCCACTCGGTCTTGGATGGGTTGAGTCTGAGTTTGTTCCTCCCCATCCAGATCCGTACGGCCTCCAGGCACCGGGACATCACCTCGAGGGCATCATTGGGGTGGTCTGGGGTGGAGATGTACAGCTGGGTGTCATCAGCGTACTGATGGTACTTCACCCCAAAACCACGGATGATCTCACCCAGCGGCTTCACATAAATATTCAGAAGAAAAGCAATTATTAGTATATAAGTAGAATTTTTGCTAATCAAATTGCTAGTAAATAGAGGACTGAGATTAAATACTTTCATATCTCCAAGTAAAGACTTTAGAAATATACAATTGGTTTGACTGATAAAATAAAAATTAGCTGGTTGTTAATAATGCCATAGCAGTTAGCAGCATCTAACTAACTGGCTGATCTTTAAAGCTAACTGAATAAAACCTGATTAGTTTTAGATAGGAGACCACCAGGAAATCCTGGTTATTAATAAGACTGCGAAGTAGAAAAATTATCCCAAAAAAACCCCAATGTCAATCCATTTCCATAGAGTTGCCAAGGAAACTACAAATAGTAATTGATTCCAAGACACAATGGTTTCTCCTCAATACTTCTCTTTAAAAAGAGCTTTAGTACATTGCATTTAATGTATACTTATACTGTTTAGGTAACTGATAATGTTTGGAACAAATAGAACAACAAATACCTCACAACCATGTATTCATTTATTATGATGTTATTCATTATAATTATGCATTTGGAATATTTTTAATCAAAATTATGGCTTATCTATACAATGTAGTAGGAAAGTATTAAAATGGCTTATGAAAGTCATATACTGTATATTATAAATATTAGAAAGTGGGCACTTGATGGGTTTCCAGAAGTTGCTGCACTACTTCTTTGCATTATTCCTAACTATTGGCTACGCTGGCTGAGTTTGATAAGGACTTGAGTACAAAATATTGGGGAAAACCAAAACAGATTACTACTCAGTAAAAATAGACTAAACATTTTATGTGGGCATCAGCCTGACTGCAAAGAAGGGCTAATACTAAAACGCCCTTTGTGTCATTGCAACACAAATTCTGCTCATTGTTTGTATTTGTATCATGATATTACACACAAGTACTAATATCCCATCACATATACACTTGAATATGGCATTTGATAAGAATTAACTATGGCATCAGAAGTAAGATTTAATCATTCCAAGTTTGATTAACTATTCATACACAGAATTAAGCAGTTATGAAGATACTATAGCTTTCTGGAAAATCTCTTTGATTCTCCCAAATTGGTATTTAAGAAGAGTCACTTTGGCCACTGAGTTTCTAACTACACTATTGGACAATTTCATTTTATAGACCATCTGCTAAGTCAGATGAAGGTGGGTTTGAAAAAGCACCTGGAAAGTTGTTATATAATTCATGGATATCCATTATTTGGCATCACTTTTATGTTCTAAACAATGGTTCAGTATATCTAATAGTTGCATTCTTTTTCCTGATTTGTCCTGCCCATTTTCCCAAGAAGAGTACTCCAGTTGGATGATAAGCGGTATTAGCTGACTGTAGATTGTCATAAATGTTCTCAGAACTCAGATGTGGACGTTTTCCATACATTTCTCTCTCAACCAGACTAGGAAGTTTCATCACGTGCAGGGAGCTCAGCCAGGTAGTCCCTGTAACTTAGCAACTTTCCTTTTGCTTTGTTAAATTAAGCTGTTCAATTTCCTTAATGAATAAGAGAATCAAGCCAGGTAATTGATGCTTGGCTATTTAGCTGATGAATAATTGACAGTGTGGGTAACGTTAGACATTTCCTCAATCAGATAATACAATGGAATAGCAATGTCATCTCTTGAACAGTTTCTCTCCATTTTTTAATATCAGGAAAATCTGCTTTTCAAATCAAAGGTTTGAAACTTGTGTTTAGACTACAATCCAAAATTTATTCACATTTTTAGGAGTGTGTTCTCAAAAGTATAGGAATCACTTTTGTGCAAACAAAAAGAAGATTTAACTTTACAAGGCAATATATTTACCCAAAATTAATGATATAGTACTGTTTCATTTCATGGATGGATGGATGGATGGATGGATGGAAGGAAGGAAGGAAGGAAGGAAGGAAGGAAGGAAGGAAGGAAGGAAGGAAGGAAGGAAGGAAGGAATTCACCTGCAATGGTATGGAATATTTAAGTAAGCTACGTAATTAAATTCTTCTGATTGGATCGAATGCTACTGTCAGTGTATCAACAGTATTAATGTTTCTGCAACAGTACAGTTTGGTTGGAGAATCGGTGGGTATGTAATAAGAAACACAACAAATTAGTTATCAATCAGCTAAGGATGATATTGATAACCTATTATCAGTAGACTATTGATAAATCAGAAGCTTTATCAGGCTTCTGGAAAGATTGTTTTATTACAGATCATCCATCCATCTATCCCAAACTGTGAAAACCTTGGATCCCATTACAAACGTTATTATAATGATAAGGGGAACCTTCCATTACATACCACCAATTTTTCTCTCTGAATGTGAATTGAGCTAGAGAATAAAAGCATCCCAAATAGGCAATCAAAGCACCTTTTAAGTCTATTATGTTCATAACAAACAAGCCATCACTGTAGTCTCATTAATGTAGTGTTTCCTCCTCTTCTTCCCACCATCTCTGAAATAACTATTAATTTATGGAAATGGGATGATCTCTCAAATCTGTTGCAGTGTCCCCTTTATTCAGGTAAATATAATTTCTTGGTGGCAAAATATCTGAGCTCCTAACTTGTCCCTGTTTATACTTAGAAGTCCCCTGCTTGTCAGGTGTAGACAAAAGAGACAGGTTCAGATACATTAATATTTTACATGTGTAATGAAAAGACTGCTCAACTGTTAACTGTTAAGCCAAAACAAAGGGGGGGGGAAGCATATGGCTACATTTTACTGTTGGAAAATATCAGACGCCTGACAGGAGAAACATTCCAGTTGGCTATTGCATTGGCTGCTAGTGTTGCAGTACTGTGTTTTTAAAACCATGCCTTGCTTTGAAGTTCCCTCGAAAGAAACTTCTTTTTTATCTTAAGCCCAACCTAATTTGTAAAGGGGTGATTTGTTTGTTAGAGTTATAGCTCACCTTTTATACAGGAGTTCAGGGTGCTGTACATTAGTGTCTCTTCTCCCCCCCCCCCACTCCTCTTTCCCCCTGCCACAATAACCCTGTGAGGTAGGTTGGACTGAGAAAGAGTGATGAGCTCAAAATTACCTTGGTGGAGAAAATAGATCAGGCCTGCAGTTTCCCACTGGCAGCCCATCACCTTTAGTGCTATAACAAGTGTGTTCATATGTCCAAAACTCTGAAGGTTAAGTCTCTGTCTCATTGGTTAAGAGTGGCCTGATGAACATGAAAAATGACCACACAAGGCTCTTGGCATGCAATTTTATTTATTTATTTCTAAACAATATACTTTTTTTTTCCAAAGGAAGAAAGCAAATGAGAACTAGAATTGAAATTTATCCATCTATTAATTACCTCTGGTGTGATGAGGTTGCCTGTAAATACTGTGCCACTTTAGATAAAACTTTCATGCAGCTATTTAGGCCCTTTGAAATATAGATGATTTCTTTTAAATTTTTTATCATAAATCAAGGCATGAAGCAATGCAGTAACACACCAGTTCCCCCCAATGAGAGATTGTCTCTCCGCCTTTTGCCTTTTAAAGCCAAGTTCGTTCCACCTGACCAGTTCTTGGGCTTGATGGGATAGGAGGTGATGGCAAAGAAAGCAGAAATTTTTACCATCAAGTCCTCTGCTCTCTTCCCCTTGGCTGCCTTCCCCTCCTGCCAGCAGATTTAAAGGGGAAGAAACTCTTTTGCTCTCTTAGGGCAAAGAAAGGAAAAAAGCCATTGTTGGTCACAGCAGACTTCTCTCTGGCCCTTGGCCCTTTCCTTTGGTCCCTGGATTAAAAGAAAATGCTTGCTGGGGTGGCATCCAAATCAATTTAGAAGGCTTTTTTTTATACCAAGCTTTCCAAAAAACCTCTCTGGGTCTGTTCATCCCTGTTCATTTTTCCCATTGAAAGTTCTCTTCATTATTATACCATCCTATAGCTGGAAAACATAGCATGGGAAGACTGCATGATCACCTGGCTCCTTTTCTTAGTCCTTTAGTTGGTCATGGTTATGTTTATATGATATATTTGGAGGCTCACTTTGGTGAAGTGTAGTGGTTAAAGATACCAAGCTGCAAACTGGAAGACTTTGAATTCCAATCCTGCCTTAGCCATGGAAGCCAGCTGGGAGAATTTGGGCCAGTCACTCTCTCAGCTCTAGGAAGAAATGAGCAGTGGTAAACTACTTCTAAAATTGTTTTCAAGAAAATTTCAGGGATTTGTCCATGTCATTGCCAAAATCGAGACTGACTGAAAAATACATAGAAAAATTGATATTCTTAACCAGAGATATTCTAAAGCCCTCTTTATAATATCTTTCTATATATTGACAATCTGACTATAAGACTAGATTAGCCCAAAGCATTAGGCTAAAATGCATTGACTAATTTCTGGTTCAGAAAATCTTGTAAATGCAACTCCACATCTAATTCTGTCTGGGTGCCTTTCCATATATGCCTTTCTTTTCTTTTAATTGAATGCGGAGAGGTGGCCATATGAGAGGATGAGAAGGCAGATCAGCTCAGAAAAACCCAGGCAGAGTTTAAAGTCAGATTTTCTTCTTCTTCCTGCTGCAGTGTCCTAATTGGTGGCTCCTTTCCCTGCTGGAGTGTCAAGAGGAAGTAAACTCAGAGGAGAAAAACAATGTTGCTAGTAAAAGTAGCACACTCATCTTTCAGCAGTGACTCAAAACATATGCAAAAGGGGCCCCGATAGGGATTTCATGCCAACACAGTCTTATGCCAATTCAAAGATGGGTGGAGTGCACTTTAACTCAGCGGTGAAGAAAAATTTAATGGGGTGTTTGTCTGGACAGACTGAATCATAAACAATAAAGCTGGGATTGCACAGATGTGGCTGACTACTTTATGGGGCTCAGTGTGTTGCTTGAACACACTGATTTAGAATAACTACAACATCTGGTTTGGGGAGGTGATATAATTGCTTTCTAGAGCAGGAATTATACGAAGTAAATCCCTCTTCCAATAATAATGGAAAGAAATGAGAGTTGAAAACATGACAGTAAAGGAAAACTGGATTTGCTTAATATTTTGAGGACCAAGACTCAACTAAAAATACTTGAAGCCATTATAAACGAGAACTTCTATGCACGTACTATGACATTTTCCCACCAAATGAAATGTCCCATTCTTCCACAACTTCCTGTGCTCTTCTGAAGAGGAAGCTTCCAAAAAAGATCTGTCATTTGCGTAAAATAAAGCACTGGATAAAAACTGTCTAGAAGTTAGAGTAGACCTACAAGAGCTTGCAGTTCTGGTACAAATCCCCTCCCTCAATTGTGGGTCTGTTACTTTCCTCAATCATAGAGAGCCATGCTTCATGGTTGCTGTTGCTTCTGCTGAGGGTCCTCGTGGAAAATTTCAGAAGTGAGAACCAGTTTGATGTTGTGGTTAAGGTGTTGGCCTACAAACCAGTAGACGGTCCTATGTTAGGCATGAAAACTGGCTGAGTGATTTTGTCTCTCCCTCCCTCCCCCCTCTCTCTTTCTCTCTCTCTCTCTCTCTCTCTCTCCCTCCCTCCCTCTCTCCCTCCGTCCCTCTCTCTCTAACTCACCGCACAGGGTTCTTTTGAGAAAATAGAAGGAAGAAGGATCATTGGTATGTTTGCACTTTGTGTTGTATATGAAAAAAAAGTAGCATAAAAATCTAAAAAGAAAAATCGCTAAGCAGAACTTGCTAGGACAGAACATACATCCCATTGAGACAGAATTTTATCCCCAAGGTTTAAAGTCAAGAGAATCTCAAGTTAATGTATTTTCTGCCCAAGAGGACTGGAAATTAGTCAGAATTATAAACAAGCCACACTGAACAAACTTCGCACATTCATACAATCCCTCAAACCTAGTTGGGTAAAGCCAGCAATGGTTCTGATCTTCTCAAAAGTTTTGAAAAGACCTTAAGCAGGAAAGATACAGATATGGATACTGAATTCACACAGACAAAATTTAGTGTACTTAGACCAGGGGTGTCAAACTCATGGCATCACATTGTTGTCATGTGACATATCATGACTTTTTTCCCCTTTGCTAAACCGGGGGTGGGCATGGCCAGCGCGTGATGCATCTGGCCAGCAACCCCATGAGTTTGACACCCCTGACTTTGACAATCACATCAAGGCCACAAAAGCAATATTTTATCCTACCTCTATGAAAAGGTCTTGCTCTGCTATTGTCTCACTCCTGATTACCCTTGTCACCTCACGGTTAGATTATTGCAACACGCTCTACATGGGGCTACCCTTGAAAAGTGTTTGGAGACAACAGTTGGTCCAGAACACAGCCGCGTGAGCTGTCGTGGGTGCACCTAGGTACACCCACATTACACCAATTCTCCGTGAGCTGCACTGGCTTCCTATTGGTCTCCAGTCACAATTCAAGGTGTTGGTTATTACCTTTAAAGCCCTACATGGCTTAGGGCCAGGTTATCTTCAAGACCGCCTTCTGCCGCATAGCTCCCAGAGACCGGTAAGATCCCACAGAGTTGGTCTCCTCTGGGTCCCGTCAGCTAAACAATGCCAGCTGGCGGGCCCGTGGGCGAGGGCTTTCTCTGTGGCTGCCCCAGCTCTCTGGAACCAGTTACCTCCTGAGGTCCGGACCATCCCCACCCTATTGGCCTTCCAAAAAGCGGTGAAGACCTGGCTTTTCTGGCAGGCCTGGGGCCGTTGATCTCGGTCTTGTGATCTGGCAAGATCCGGCCATGAATGGCGTGAATGAGTTTTTAATGTTTTTAATGTTTTTAATTTTTAAATGCTTTTTATAATGATTTTTTAAAATGTATTATGAGCCGCCCTGAGTCTTCGGAGAGGGGCGGCATATAAATTGAATTAATTAAATTAATTAATACTAGGAGATTCCATAGCCCCAGATGCTGAAAGGAAAGTTTCCATTTCTGCTCCATAAGTTTTCTCAATCTTTTTTAAAAACCTATTAAAGGAATTACTAAAATGAGGCAACAAATAACATTTAAAAGCGTTTTATAGAGTTTCTATACCCCTCCCTAAGGAAATCAACCCTGACTGTTCTTTGGAATGACAGACACTGAAGCTGAAGCTCAAATACTTTGGTCACCAAATGAGAAGAGGACTCATTGGAAAAGACCCTGATGTTGGGAAAGATTGAAGGCAAAAGGGGAAGGGGATGGCAGAGGATGAGATGGTTAGATAGTGTCATCAGCACAATGAACATGAATTTGGGCGAACTCTGGGAGACAGTGGAGGACAGGTTGGCCTGGTGTGCTATGGTCCACAGGGTTGCAAAGAGACTTAGCAACTCAACAACAACCCTTCCCTATAATTCAAAATCCATCCTCCATGAAAGTGTGACAGCACTGTAGTGAAAAACAGAAGAATAAACAACATGAATCATTGTTTTACTCCTTATTTGTAGCTGTAAAAATTGCCTACATTTTCCCTCTCCCAGAAGAAGGGGAGACAGAAGTAGCTGTACACTGTAATCTCTGAAAATGTCCCAATAAAAAGACAGAAAAATAACCTTTTATCTAATATTCAATTAATATGCCTCTGAATTTCAGAGTTTGCCATTCTTAGATCACTGTTACTTGCCCCAATAGAAGTGTTTATGTATTACCTATCATGTATTGTCCCAAACCAGTATTTGTCACAATCTGACAAAGCCCGGTGGGAATTGCAACAACATTTATTAGTGGTTGACTTACAAGTAGACATTTCCATCCTGTTTACACAGCACAGGATTTCCAGTTTACACAGCACAGGATCCTTAGGGCAGCATAAAATTACACAATTTTGTATAACTTGAGAGTTACTATTTAAGTGCAAGCTGAAATATTTAAACCTTTTGTCTGTCAAAGACATGTAGAATTCCCATTTCAGTAACAAGCATGTAAAATGTTCAACGATGAATAAATACATGCCAGTTGCCAAACGCCTGAACACGGATCATGTGACCATGGAGATGCTGCAATGGTTGTAAGCGTGAAGAACAGTCCTAAATTATTTTTTCCAGTGCTGTTGTAATTTTGAATGATCATCAATGATTATAAATCATGGACTACCTGGGTCACTGTCACTTTACTTCTTTGCTTTCTTCCTGGTTATCTGCCATAACCAGTTTGGACTTTGAGATCTTTAAGTGCTGAATTTAAGTCCTTCGATGGAAAGTTGAACCATCAGGCATTATCTCATCAATATCACAGACCAATTTCATCTCAGACAGGGAGAGTCTGCTCTCCTATTCCCATACTAAAATTGGCGTTTGCAGTTCCTCTGGTCTGAGAGCTCTGGGACCAGCTGATGTGACTGGCAGCTTTGTCTGGCTGATATCTCCATTAAGAAGAGGGCCTCTCTGGTTGCTTTTGCTGGCTTCTAAAAGAGAAAGATGAAGCACAAAAGTATATGGGCGCACTTTAATTGGTTGGGGGGAAAGGAAAATCAGAGAACTCCCTTTATCCAACAGATCAACTTTAGGAAATAAAGAGAAAATCTTAAAGGCATACAATCTGGAAAAATAATAGTTGCAGTCAGTTCAGGCAGTTATGGATTTTAATGGCCACATCTTTCCTTCAGTCTATCAGTGGGATAGCCCTGGCTCATTTGGGCTTCAAGGTGCAAGCTTTCCTTGATTTGCAGTCATTTGCAGAATTACCTCACTTTTGACTTGTCCTGTTCACAATATGGGAAAATCTTATGAAGACTTGTCTGTCTGCAGAGGGTGTCCCCAATAAATGGAACATATCTTTCGGGACCGTCCATTCCCTTCCCTAATGGACACGGATGGAATTTGCTCCTCACAGCCTCACTCCCATCAGGCTGGACTTGAGGATGTACCTGCATTTCTGCTGTGCAAGTCTATTATGCAGTGAAGAACATATAGATTTTGAACAGCCAAAATGCTATGCTGGACCGGAGGATCTCCTGCACTGCACTTTTCTCTCGTGAAAGACTGCAAAGTCTCCAGATATTTATACAATATAGAAGAATATAATAGAATTCTTTATTGGCCAAGTGTGATTTGGACACACAAGGAATTTGTCTTTGGTGCATCTGCTCTAAAAAGACAAGATACCTTCGTCAAGTATCATAAGGCACAACCCTTAATGATAGACATTAAGTATACAAATAGGCAATTATATATACCTCATCAGACACTATTAACCTTCAACGCTCGTTTAATATATGGAGAAGAAGAACGGAAATCAAAGCCCCGAGAGTTTCAGACTAGAATAGAATCAATGGTGGGATTCAGCCAGTTTGCAGCACTTCGGGAGAACCGGTTGTTAACTTTCTGAGCAGTTTGGCAAACTGGTTGTTGGAAGAAATCATTAGGGCAGAGAACCGGTTGTTAAATTACTTGAATCCCACCACTGAATAGAACTATATTATATTTGCCCCCCCCCCCCCGCGATCTCACAGGAGCGCCAGGGCCGTGGGCAACGAAGGACTGGGTGAACTGAGAGGTGGGGGAAGCCAAAGGGGAAGAGTTTTGATCACTTGGTCAAAATGCAGCCCCAAGAGTAGATAGATATTAAGAAGGTGTGGACGTCGGTTGTCAACAAACTCCAGGGCTGAGAGAGCAGCCCCCCACACTCCTAAACTCCTTGGGCTCTAGAGCGCAGCCGCACCAGAAAGCGCGCGCGGCTGCAGCTCTCACTTCGGGCCCGGGTCTTAGATTTCCACCCCCACCATCTGCGCCTGGAGAGGCGAGCCTTCTTTCTCAAGTCCGCCGGACCAAAAACCAAGAAGGAAGAGCTCGTCGGGTCGTGGTGGGGGGGGGGGGGGGTTGGCTTTTCGTTGAATTACGCCAAGCGCGGGGCTGACGGGAAGAGGGCGCGGAAGGTTTGGAATCGGAAGCGGGAGTTAATTGAGTCCAGCACCGGCTTAATTCCTTCGAGGCGAAACTTTTTCCGTCAGGGACATTAGCGTGTGGTTTTGTTTTTGTTTTCCCTCCGGGAGTTTGGCTGAGGCAGAGAAAGCGGGAGGCCGGTCTCCCGCCTGGGTGACACCTTCGGGGCTCCCTTCGCCTTCTTCCCTCGTGCCAGCCCGAGCACGCCTGCGCACAGGGGGTGCCGGTCCCATCACGAGCAGGCGGCTTGTGTAAGATGAGTGAAGAAGCCGGGATGGAAGCGGGCGGGCGGGAGAGGGAGAGGGAGAGGGAGAGGCGCGGGGAAGGGGGGGGAGAAGAAGAGAGAAGCTGTGTCATTGAAAATAGCTCACTTTGACAGTCGCCAGCCAGAGAGCCAACCCTGACTCGATGTCAGGGGCTGTCTACCTGCAAGGTGCGCCAAGATGATGGGCATGAACGCCAAGCAGCCGTTCGGCATGCACCCGGCCCTGCAGGAAGCCAAGTACTCTAGCTCGGAGGCGATGCGCCGTGTGTGCCTCCCAGCCCCGCAGGTATGTAGATGAAGCATAATTACTGCTTTAAGGCACATTTTTGACAGGCCCCGGCTTAATGTTTTTTTCATGTCACCAGAACAATCGCGTCTCCCTCTCTCTCTCTCTCTCCCTCTACCCACCCACCCCCGTCGCCCCCCAGATCCACATGTCTATTCAAGCAAAGCATCTTCTGCCTTCATATTAATTTTTATGACCTGAGCTTTGAGGAGGAATCTCTCTGCTTTTGAGAGAGAGGGAGTGGGGAGAGGGGCGAGAGAGATGTTTTTGAACCCAGACTTGACAGTATTCCCCATTGACTTCGCTCTGCGCGTTCTTGCTTGCAGCTCCAGGGCAATATATTTGGAAGCTTTGATGAGAGTCTGCTGGCCCGGGCTGAAGCCTTGGCGGCTGTGGATCTGGTCTCCCACGGCAAGAGCCACCCTTTCAAGCCAGACACCACCTACCATACCATGAGCAGCGTCCCCTGCACCTCTACTTCGTCGCCCACCGTGCCCATCTCGGCCCCAGTTCACCATCATCACCACCACCATCACCATGCTGTGGCGCACCAAGGCCTGGACGGGGACCTCCTGGATCACCTCTCGCCCGCGCTGCTTGGAGGGCCCGAGCACGGCGCGGTTATGGCCGCGCCAATCCACGCTCATGCCCATGCCCATGCCCACCCCCACTTGGGGGCGGCCATGGGCCACCTGCATCAAGCCATGGCTAGCATGAGCCACCCGCCGCCGCCTCCTCCTCCTCCTCCTCCTTCCGCAGCCTCGCAGGTCTCGGTATCTCACAGCGGGCTGGCCTGCATCAGCGACGTTGAGTCGGATCCCCGGGAGCTGGAGGCGTTCGCCGAGCGCTTCAAACAGAGGCGGATCAAGCTCGGCGTCACCCAGGCCGACGTGGGCGCGGCGCTGGCCAACCTCAAGATCCCGGGCGTGGGCTCGCTGAGCCAGAGCACCATCTGCAGGTTCGAGTCGCTCACTCTGTCGCACAACAACATGATTGCCCTCAAGCCGGTCCTGCAAGCGTGGCTGGAAGAGGCGGAAGCCGCCCACCGCGAGAAGAACGCCAAGCCCGAGCTCTTTAACTGCGCCGAGCGAAAGCGCAAGAGGACCTCTATCGCGGCGCCGGAGAAGCGCTCGCTGGAAGCCTATTTCGCCATCCAGCCGCGACCCTCGTCCGAGAAGATCGCCGCCATCGCCGAGAAGCTGGACCTGAAAAAAAACGTGGTGAGAGTCTGGTTCTGCAACCAGAGACAGAAACAAAAGCGCATGAAGTACTCCGCGGTGCATTGAGGCACCTGCCCGGCCGGCTGCCCACTCTGTCGGACAACGAGACCTATACCTAGCACACACTACACATGCACACACACAGTAGACAAACATTGCTCTACCCAAAAGATCAAAACAAAACCCGATAAACTATTAGCAGAGAACTCTGCGGGGATCGCCAGACCAAGTAACCGAGCCACTGAGATGAAATACCTCTCCCCCTTTCCTTCGGCTGGCCATCCGCCGCTGGATCAAGTTTTGCCCAGCCTTCTGTTACGCTTCTCTGCAAAACCAACTGGCCCAAACAAGGGAAAGAGAAGAAAACGTCCATTCCCTATACCCTTTCCTTTGTCAACCCATTTGTTCTTCTGGGTTGACATTCTCCTGACTTGTGTTTTTGTGCACTGGAGTGTCTTGACGTTTGTCGCTTTTGCAGGAAGAGTTGACATTGGAGAGGTACTATTTTTTTTAAGGCAAAAAAGAGATATAACAGTAGATACCGTTTGGAGATGAACTTAATTACATTTATACTGTGGGGAGGGAAGGTGCCCATAAAATAATGAAGATTTATTTATTGAGATTATATGGGGGGGGCAGAAGACTATTTTACAAAAATTGTAAACTGAATTCAAGCTTAGATTAATTTGCATTGATTCATCACCTTTTACTTGTTTAGTCAACTGCATGCTGTGTGAGATCAACAGAAATGCTCAAACGCTTTCTTAAAAGGAAAAAAAAAGAGCTTTCTTTTTGGTGCAACTAATAACCGGACCGTGTGTCTGATCATTCTTATTAACACAGAGGGGAAGAGTTCCAGTTAAACTTACTTGTTTTCTTGAAAGGAAGGTGAAGGGAACAAAGGATATTCGAAATAAACCTGCCCTGAATCAAAACATTTTGTTAGAATAACCAAAAGGATGACACGCGTACTCTAAGCACTTTCACAAGTTAACAGTTTATTTTCATGTCAGTGTTTTTTAAAATACCCCTCAGATCATAAGCAGGCTTGTTGCCATTGACTTCTCTGAGGTAAATGCGATCTTTATTCTTATTTATTAAATTCAGTCCAGTTGAAAGGAAGCACCCCTATGGCTTTTTTATTTATTTTTTTTAAAAAAGTCAGGGCTGCATGTGCACAGGACAATCTACACAACTAAGGAGATTGCGGAAGTGTGACTTTAGTAAACCTTCTCTTCTTAAAACCTTGCCTCTTTCCATGGACTTTGCAGATTAGCTTCTGTTTTTTAACCAAAACATCACCAAACATTCCAACAGGACTATGGAATTGCATGGTTGCACTCGTGTTTGCCTGGAGAGGATTCTTTTAAAATAAATACCTATTGTCCTTCTTCCACCCCTAAAAAAAAAAAAAAAAGAAATTAAAAGCTTTTTTCTGCACTAAGGGCTTCTTTTTTCGTCAAATGTCTCCTGAAATTTTATACTCCATGACTGTAATTTGGGCATTTTGTGCACTTCTTTATCGACTTCATTCACCCTTCCCTCTTTTCCCAGAAATAATGCTGAAACTTCTGAAATAAAATGCTTTATTTTTTGACCAGAATTGATTTTATTTTCTTCATTCCCACCCCAGGTTTTTCATAACAATTTCTCTGTTTTTGTTGGAGGTGTTTTTGAGACTGAAAATTAAGCAATCAGTATTGAATTAATAAGTCTGCTCAGTTTAGCAGTGAAATCATTCATTTAAACGGTTTACACTTTCTCAGAATATTGTGTGTGTTGTGATTAGTTTCGAGCCAGATTTAACCTGTGTATGTTTTATCTATTTTCAGGCCAGCAAATCAGTTTTTTCAACCGTTATGGAAATAATACTAAGATCCACAACTAGAAATGTAGTTTTTAAAAATGTTGGATTTTAAAATAAGGAGTTAAAAGGGATATTTAGCCCCTTATGGTTAAAATATACTATTTCAGAAAAATAGCCATGCAAATTGTGTTGCTCTTGATTGTTCTGCAGTAATTCTCATCTTTATAACAATGGAACTTTGTTTTGTAATAGTTCATTGAAGGAAGAAAAAATAAAGCATTCAAAGGCTCATTTGGAATTCTGTTTAAAAGCAAAAAGGAGCTTTTGCTTATGAATCCCAGAAGCACCTTAAACAATTAAAAATTAATGATCAGGGCCCAGTGATCTAATACCTCGCCTTTGCATTTAGCAAAAAGCAGGCAATAAAATTCCAACTCAATTCTATCTAGCTTTTTTTAAAACTGGCTTTATCAAGTAATTATATTTTGTTCATGAAGTTCTTAAGCCCTAATCTTCCTCAAATGTTCTTGTTTCATTTTATTTTCTCAAAGAGCCCCATTGATTCTCCCCAATCAAATACCCTTTAATAATAAATGCCCCTGTGTCATTACATTATATTGTGGGTTCTGAAATTTTAAAATAAGGTTGATGCAATATTAATTGGGTAACATGGTATAAAAAGGACACAAAGCAATTCTGCCAGCATCCTGCCTCTACTCTGCACTAGGATTTGAAGAAAAGCTCTTTGGAGTGGGGGGTGGATAATTGTTCCAGATCTTTAACAATAAATCCAGGTAAGATTTTTTTTTTTATGATTTTCTCTGTCATAATCCCAGTTAATGAAATCTGTTATGTTTTATTATGGATATTTGGTTTTTTTTCCCCTTTATATATACAATTTCTATAAAGTGTAACAGTATTTCTGCTATTCCCCACTATCAATTAAATTAGATCTATAGTATAGATAATTTATTTTCTTTCAGTTTGCAGTTAGTAAGGAAAACTTACTAATTTTCTTAGGAGATATTTCTCAAAGCCTGAAAAAAAAAATAGAATAATCTTTTGTTTTAAGAGAACTTTGAAAAATCATCCTCTCCTTTTGTTTTCTTCTTTATCTCTCTTGTTCTTGCGATGTTCTTGTGATCCTGGATCGGGATATTTTCACACACTCTTACATAAGCATACATTTGATTTTTTTTTTCTTTTCCCCTTCGACTTTCCAACATAAGCTTTCCGACTTTCAGAACCTGGACAGCTCCCAACAGTTTACTGTAACAATCCAGGGAAATCCCCTAATATTCTTAATAAAATGTGACTGCCTTACATTTACTTAATTTTCAAATTTTATTCCAGAATCTGTCATTTCAAAAGGGGTTTATGTAGACGTATATCTTTAAAGAAAACTTTTGAAATGAGAAAAATCTCATCTTTTACTTATAATTAGCTGTTGTACATTATTAACTCATTCCATGTTTTGTTGGACGTTTAGTAACTCATTCCACTTTCATTCCATTATTTTCCATTCATGCTGAGAAATGTATTGTAAGCAACTTATTAGCTAGAAGAAGAGGAAGCAAAACCTTTGCAGATATAGTTTATCTGCACCTAAGTAGGTTAAACAGGAATGTTACTTTTCTGATTGCCTGTCCTTTTGAAAACTGAACTTTCAGAACCAAAGAAAAATATGTAACATTAACGATGGTAACTGAGAAAAGAAAAAGAAGAAAATTAAGTGAAAATATAATCTGTTTCTATTACCTTACTTAATTTTTAATGTATGTAGACCACACTGCCCGTTTTGCTCAGGTAGAGTTTACTGAAGAGAGAAGTAATTTGTCCTCCCCAGTTTTTTTAAAAAAAGTTTCATATGACATTCTTCCATTTGATGTCTGATTATGTTAGCTGTTGAAGTCAACACAAGACTGGCAAATTTGGACTAAACTCTTCAGAATTCTTCCTTCCTTCCTTCTTTCTTCATTATTTGGAATGTGTGGGAGCACAGTAGATTATCACTATTTAAAATTTGTAGTTTAATATTAATTTTAAAATATGTTCTTTTGATGGGCTGTAGAAGTGGAAGGCGGGCAGGGAAGGTGTCATTTTGATGTTGGTCAGAGGGAGAAGACTTTGGTAGTCTTGTGAAGATACTAAGAAACCCCATGTTTCTTCCTTGAGGATAGGCTATTTCCAGACCCATCTGTGGTCCTATCCACCCACTGACCTCTGGGAACAGTTTGGATAGATAGCAAAAGCACTTAGACTTATGTACTGCTTCACAGTACTTTACAGCCCTCTCTAAGCGGTTTACAGAGTCAGCCTATTGCCCCCAGCAATCTGGGTCCTCATTTTACCGACCTCGGGAGGATGGAAGGCCGAGTCAACCTTGAGCCGGTGAGACTCGAACTGCCAAATCCCACTTTTCCTTGAAACAGAAATGCCATTTCAGGTGAAGTGAAAGGGAGGAAGAAAATGGCAACAGCGCGGAGACTGTAGTCCTGGGAGAAAGCTTAATCCTGAGCCAAGGTGGGCATTTGGGAAGCCTTTGGAAGCCTCTTGAAAGTGATCAGAAATTGACCGCGGTTTCTCTTGTGCGGCTCGACTCTGCAGTTTTTCTTTCTCCAGGGCGGAGAGGAAGCCATTCCGGGCAGGAGATAGTTTTTGTATTTCGCTCAAGATCGGATTGGTTCCCTGCGTTTCAGAAGTTTTGGGAAGGGGAAGTCATGTTCATTCTCTGAAAGCGCCTGCTCCATCTCGAGCGTAACCACGAATGCATGCACACGTGTCTTCTAGGAGTCAGTTTTTCTGCTTTTCCCCCCTTTTAAAACGTACCCGCTGCTTCTTAGTGGCCACTTGACCTCGGTCCGCTCCCTGCGCTTCCCAGCCTTGTCCTTCTGCCTCTGCCAGACGCCGGCATGATCTGGTCTGCTGTCGAGAGAATGAACGGATCGTGCGATCCGTTCGGGATGTTCGCCGGTTCTTGTGCAGAAGTATTCGAGACCGAGTGGATAGCGCATGGCAGCGGAAAAAGGGGTCTGTCTGCGAAGAACGAGAAACTTGGAGAAAGTTTAGCTGGCAGAAAAAAAACAGACGTGGAAGGATAATGAGATTGGACCCGCGGGGATTGACTGTTCTCACTGAGTAAATAGGCAAGGGATCGGGCGGAACGCCCAGGGTGGCAGACGGCTGGATGGAAAGGTTAAGTACGGATGTTTGTAAAAGCCCAAATCGCGCCGTTTCCTAAGTAAATGGCCGCTGTGAAGGCGCGCGTTTCTTCTTGCCGGGGCCTTTTCCGCTCCTCCTGAACCAGTTGCTCTAGGCAGCCGTGGGAAAAGGCAAAGAGCAGCCTCTCTCAAAGGCTACACCCTCCCACGGGACTATAGACAAAATATATTTCTGCACATTTCAAAATCGCCTCCAGCGTCAAGATATTCAAAATGAGCATCTTGGGCGAATATGAAAAGTCTTACCTATTTCTATTCCTCCCCCCAGTTCTTGCAAATTAATCTCTGCGCTGTATTTTAATTGATTTGGGAGGGTTAAAGAAGGGGGTTGTTGCTGAGAAATAATTCATCGTGACATTTAAAGGAGCAAAATGGAATGGGTGAGGAAACTGTCGTAGTCAGCGATTAATCTACACAATAATCAAGGCTAACTAGCAGTGTTCTACTAACAGGAAAGTCTGGAACATTATAAAACTTCGTGTATCAGTTAGTTGAACCAATGTAACTGAAACTCTTGTTTGTAAATGGGAAGGAAGGAAGGAAGGAAGGAAGGAAGGAAGGAAGGAAGGAAGGAAGGAAGGAAGGAAGGAAGGAAGGAAGGAAGGAAGAGATGTAACTCAAAGTCAGGTTTTTCTACTCATTACACATACCTTCCTAGCATTGGAACTGCTCTTCTAGAACTTTAGAAGGTTTAACAGGAGAAATATTCTCTCACATCTTTGGAATCATTGGCATGACAAAGTTTTCCTCTTGTTGCTACTTCTTGGTTGTCTTTAATTGCTGATAATGAAAGTGTAACAAAGGACTCTGTGACAATCCAATGTAACCTTAGCTCTTTTATTTATTGCAAATTTTCACCAGTTTGTAACCAACAATAAACTCTTAGGCTACAGAAAAGGCTACAGAATTCCATATTTTTGCTCTCAACTTGTAAGATAAATGCCTATCTCCATTGATCTTTGCATAGGTACACAATACTCTTGGCTCATTCACATTGGTCCTGGGCCTGATGAATGAACCATGTAGCTTTTTTTGTTTGTTTGTTAAAGTTGTTGTTTCTTCAGCAGGATATTTTATTAATGTTGATAGCTCTGTTCTGAAATCAGATAGATTATGGATGCTCACATTAAATATTATATTCCATAGACTCGATCATGCAGTAGAAGAAGATAACCCTTTTTTCCTACTTGTCACAGAGACCAAGCAAGAATTATACTAAGATGGCATATTAGTGAATTTTTCAAGACTTGCAAACTCAGATGAGAACGTTAAAGCTGCCTAGCTAGAGCGTGATGATATAATTAGAAACAACCTGGAAGTGGAGGCTCTCTTCCCAGTCTTAAGGACAACTGCAGTGAGGCAGATGAGCTGTCTCGAAAAGGAACAGTGCAGAGTAGTGCCATTAAATTAAAGTATGAAATGGAGGCTCCTTAAGCACTAAAAGATTTCCTCCCTCCCCCCCCCTTTGCCAGGATTCCTTCCTATAAGCTTATATATTTTTTAATCATTTCAGTTATATTCTTTAAATAAACAAAAGGTTTGGTGCAAAATGAAGCACTACTTCTAACATCATCATTGTCACTATACCTGACAAAAACACTTGTTTGCCTCATATAGGATCCAGATGCATTCTAGGATGGCTGGTTGCAATTGAGGAAAGAAAGAAAGAAAGAAAGAAAGAAAGAAAGAAAGAAAGAAAGAAAGAAAGAAAGAAAGAAAGAAAGAAAGAAAGAAAGAGAGAGAGAGAGAGAGAGAGAAAGAAAGAAAGAAAGAAAGAAAGAAAGAAAGAAAGAAAGAAAGAAAGAAAGAAGGAAGGAAGGAAGGAAGGAAGGAAGGAAGGAAGGAAGGAAGGAAGGAAGGAAGGAAGGAGGTAGGGAGGTAGGGAGTTGGGAGGTAGAGAGGGAATAGAGAATATTCTGGATAATTATGGATGATTTTTTAGCAGGAAGTCATTTGATCAATTTAACTTCTGCTATGTCACTGTATTGTGAGTGTAATGCCTAGCACAATCAAATTGTACTATTTAATTTTGTTGTGTAGTCAAATAGAGGAAATGAAGTAACAAACATGTTGTAAATTTGCCTCTTAAATTGGAGAAAGGCATTCTAGTCACCTGAGCTATTACTTCTCAAGAAGAACCTCAATGTTAGGGAAGATCCAGGACTGATTGACAAAACAATAATCTCATGTAATGTATTCCCCTCCTCTTCTGCTACATTTGACTCTACATCTCCTTTCCTTGATGGCAGTATATGGTGATTTCCCCCACTCTCATATGCTTGAAAAATACATAATATGCTGAAGTTAGGATTATGAGTAAATTCTATACAACTTTGTGAAAAGGAAAGCAGAGTTGAATGAATGTCCTCTATAGAAATGTTTGGGGGTAAGGCCTGTCAAATATTTTCAATGATTGGTTGGTTTTAAAAATACTGCTCAATGATTCTCCTAATAGTTGACATCAGTGTCAACTGATGCATCAATTTGTATCAATAACAGACATCAATTTGCTGGCCTGTTATATTTTATTTGAATGAAGAATTCAGTCACTTACACGATAAAAGGTAATTTGGCAATGCTGATGGCTGATACCCTATGCCAGGGGTGTCGATTTCATTGAGGGCCGCATCAGGGTTGTGTTTGGCTTTGCGGGGTGGGGGGGATGGCCAGGGTGGGCATGGGCATGGCCCAAGTGCTCTGCTAGTGAAAATGGGCTCCCAAGCTCTGTTTTCAGCTGCGATAGCCTCCTGCAACCCTCTGCCAGTGAAAAAGCAGCCAGTGAAAAAGGAGCTTCATTTTGCTGGCACAGGCACCAAGGGGCGGTCCTTTGCTGTTTCCAGGGCAGCCCCACGGGACAGATCTAAGCACCCTGTGGGCAGGATCTGGCCCCTGGGCCTTGAGTTTGACACCCCTGCTCTATGCTATATTAACTGAGAGAAATTAATATTAAAAATACTTCAGTCAGTTGGGCAGACAACCTATGTTCAGAAATGAAACAGAGTAACTCTGTTGGTTCTTCTAAAAGCATCAGTCTTATCTGACTATATTGTCCATAGTAGTCTTCTGGGCTATGTTGCCTGATTATTGATGAGGCATTCTATGCTATAATAGCTGAGGTCTTGCAAACAATTGATCACAGAAAAGGGCCTGGGAGACAGTGGCTCACTTGGCCAATGATATTTGGCAATAGCTAAGAGTCGTTGTCTCCCATGCTTTCTTAATATCTACATTAATTGAATAGTTCAGATCATCAAGAAATTGGATGAACATGTTATTGCAACTATATTAATGGCATCCTGCTCCTTGCAGTGTTGTTTACTTCCATCCAAGGGAATCTGTGGAGATGATGAAATGTGTGTGGCATCAGAGTGGGAATGCGTGGAAGACCCATTCTCAATTTTTTTCCTTGTAAAAAGGTTAGGAAACTGGATTTTTTTTTTCTTAGAATACCTTGCTAATGTGCCAAATCCCTTCCATTGTAGTCCCAACCTATCTGGTGACAAAAGAGTGGGTTTCCTGCTACCAGCTCTGAACCAAACTGTATTCCTGCTGAAATCCACTCTATAATTACTGTATTTTTTCTTGTTTTCCTACTCTAAACCTAATGTGTGTCTTATAGTTTGGAGTGTCTTATAGTCTGAAAAATACGGTAAATGGCTTACAGAGCAGTTACTGTATACCTATTTTAACTCAAACGTATGGCTCATAGAGTATCCAACAGATTTCTTTCTTGGGGGCTGCTCCTTTTTAGATTTCTAGTAAACTTCAGTCTATTTTTCATCTACAGCCATGTTTACTGTCATTGTCTGTTGTTCCGTGGGATTGCTCAACATTCTCATAGCTTTTTTATGAAACATGATGTTTATGAGACATTTGATGATCGATCAGTTTTACCTCAATACTCCAAAGAACCTTTTTACATTCTAAGCCTTGACACAATCTTTATAACTCGTGTAAGTTCCAAAGGCTTCTGTTCATTCGATGTTAAATAACTTAACAGGGTTGGGAATCACTTTGGAACTGAACATAAAAAGGGCAAGTATAACATATCTGTTTAGAACTTATTAAATCCAACCCTTTTTTTCCAAGATTGCACCATACTTGTACAAAACAGCAGTATGAGCCCAGGAAAAAATGTAGCTGCTTTAAAGAGTTATAGACAAGTACTTTGTGAGCATCCTCATATGTTCTGAATCACCTTTTTTATCTTTGAATTCAAAGCACTTTGTAGCCCTACCGTTTAATATTGCCAAGAAGTTATACAGGAAAGCCCCAAATCAGTACTTTTTCACAATATTTTTGCCAATAAAATTTTCATCAACCATGATCAAATTTTAATTTGCAAATATTCAAATTTGTGGTACAAATTCTAAGACTGTATTTGTAAGTGTGAAAAAGCCCACAGTCCTAAATTTATCTGGGAACAAACCCAGATTACAAAAAGTAATTTAAAGTGACTTTTCTGAGTGAACTTGTGTAGGATTGCATGGTAAATGAAATCAATAGGACTTATTCCTCCATAAGGACTTATTTCTCCATAAATTCTTCGTTTAGTCTGAGTTGCAAACAAATGCATTCTAGCATTTCTAAATTTAATGTCCTTACTATGTATGACAACAGTATGTATTTGGACAAATGATGCAAGAACTGGAAAACCCAATTATCTAGTGTGAACATATATAAGTGTTCCAGGAAAGGATCTCTCATATGAAAATAAACTTCGACCTAGCTGTGAGAATTGGAAAATAAAAGAAGTCCATGGAACACATCTGAGCAAAAGAGGGTGCTTTGCAGAAGACACTAACAACTGATTTTTTCCCCCTGCTCTGTTCTGTGTTGTTTCCTAATATCTTGACCTATGTCTCCCGAGGACAACACACTGGAGATGAAAGCAAAGAAAATCAAACCTGCCATCGGCAGCATTCACTCAATTGATTTTTACATGAAATTTGCCTTCATGCTCCAAGGATGGAAAAATGATCCCATTAATAATGAATCAGGAACACAAATGTGGGGAGAAAATCAATAGATGCACCTTTGGTGTCTTAAGGAGATGAGAAGTGATAGAAGAAGAAATCTCACTCCAAATATTTGTCTGGTATCGCAGAGGTGTATGAGATAACCACATGGGTCTTTTTCAAGCATGAAGGGACTTTCTGTTAGATGTATTGCAAGGATATTTCTGGGAGGAAAAATTACAGCGGTAGAAGTAGAAAGTGGGGAGTTGATATATATTTTTCTCCATAGTCTAACATTTATGCAGCCTGCCTGACAGTTCTATTGCTGGAAATACCATATTTAATTAATGCTCTGGACTATAAGATGCACCTACCTTTTTTGGAGAGGAAAACAAGAAAAAAAAATCTGCCTCTGCCTCCCAGCAATTTGCCTTGTTGCAGCAAACAGCAACATAGCCAGCTTTAGTTTCAGTTTCAGTTTCAGCACAGTCTGATTAGCACAAGGAAAAAAATAATCTGCCTCCCAGCAATTTGCCTCCTTGCAGCAAACAGCGGAGGCCTGTGCAGCAATAGGCAATGGCAATCCCTGCAGCCTGAAACAGCTGAGGGTCGGAAGGCCGATCCAACCAACAATCAACTGCTTGTGCTAATCCGGCTGTGCTGAAGCTGAAACAGGCTGTTTGCTGTTTTCTACAAGGAGGTAAATTGCTGGGAGACAGAGGCCAAAGGATGGGGGCTGGTGGGTGGGGGTAGCTACATTCAGTGAATAAGACGCACCAAAATTTTCACCCTCTTTTGGGGAGGGAAGCGCGTTTTATACTCTGAAAAATACGGTAGATTGAATGGTGACAAGTCCACATCAAGCCTCTGGGCTCTGGAAAAGAAGGATGGGCTTTGCCACATTCTGCTTCCATTGCTTCACATCTAGCGAAGCTACCAAGGAACTTTCTTTCCATCCTTAAAGCAGTTTTATTCAGGTAGTCCTCAACGTACAACAGTCGGCTTGGTGACCACTCGAAGTTAGAACAGCACTGAAAAAAGTGACTTATGACCATTTTTCACACATATGACCATTGCATCATCCCTATGGTCATGGGATTTACATTTGGATGCTTGACCACTGACTCACATTTATGACGATTGCAGTGTCCTAGGGTCATGTGATCCCCTTTTGCGAATTTCTGACAAGCAAAGTCAATGGGGAAGCCAGATTCACCTAACAACTATGTTACTAACTTAACAATTGCAATGATTCATTTAATAACTATGGCAAGAAAAATCGGAAAATGGGGGCAAAACTCACTTAACAAATTTCTCACTTAGCAACATACATTTTGGGCTCAATTGGGGTCATATGTTGAGGACTACCTGTATCTGAAATATTTCTGTGGTAGTATAAAAAAAAAAAAGTAAGATCAAATGAATAACAAATGTGACCCAAAGTGAGGGTAGCATCACATGGATAATGTGTGGGTTCCAGGCAGTGGTGAAATGTAAAATTTGTTACTACCAGATCTGTGGGCGTGGCTTGGTGGTGGTGGGGATAATGTGACTGGGTGGACATGGCCAACTTTTTTTTTAACTTTTAAAAGCATTTTTTTTTACAATCTCTTCGGCTGAAGAGGTTGTAGAAAAAATGCTTTTAAAAGTTAAAAAAAAAAAGCCTCTGATGATCGTGCGGCTCAGTTGGGCATGGGGGGTGGGGGAGAGGGATTTTTGCTACTTCTCAGAACCACTTATTGACTCTCATATGACAGAAACTTATTGAGATGCTTGTGGTGAAATAGCTACAAAGGATCCCAGGTCAGAATTCAGATCTAGCCTTGGGAAAGCATAAATCTAACCAGATTAGGAGAATCCCATTTAGACTGAGATACTCTGGCAACAAAAGTATTTAGTCCTGAAATCAGGCTGCCATGCCCTTTCATTGGCCAATTCTACTGCTGCTCTGCTTTTTTCCCTTTCTCTTCCAGGAAAGTGATCACCAGTTTAATAGCTAGCATGCTTAATTATCCAAGAACACAATTTGGCTTGCAAGGGTATGGGATATGATTATGGTATTGATCTTTCTCATATCCAGGAAAAGTCTTCCTTCTGAGAAATCCAGAGAAGAAATCAAATGATTACAAACCAGTGGTGGGTTGCTCCCGGTTTGCACCGGTTCGCAAGAACTGGTAGTAAAAATTTTTAGTAGTTCGGAGAACTGGTAATAACATTGGCTGGCCATGCCCCCGAACCAGTCCCCGGCCTGGTTGCCACTCGCTTACCCCACCCACCTCATTAGAGGCTTTTTTTTTTTTACTTTTAAAAGCATTTTTTCTACAACCTCTTCGGCTGAAAAAATGCTTTTAAAAGTTAAAAAAAAAGCCTCTGATGATCGCGTGGCTCAGCTGGGATCTCAGGGGCTTTTAAAAGCATTTTTTCTACAACCTCTTTGGCCAAAGAGGTTGTAGGGAATAAAATGCCTTTAAAAGCCTCTGGCAATCCCAGCTGACTTGCCTGATCATCAGAAGTTTCTAAAAGCATTTTTTTCTGCAACCTCTTCAGCTGAAGAGGTTGTAGGAAAAAAAATGCCTTTAAAAGCCTCTGGCGATCCCAGCTGACTTGTCTGATCGTCAGAAGCTTCTAAAAGCATTTTTTCTGCAATCTTTTAAGGTTGTAGAAAAAATGTTTTTAAAAGTAAAGTTAAAAAAAAAAAGTTGTCCACGCCCACCCAGTCACATCACCCCCACAAGCCATGCCCACAAAATAAGCCATGCCCACAGAACCGGTAGTAAAAAAATTTAGAACCCACCCCTGCTATAAGTCCATCTGCAAATGCATCCCTTCTAAGAACTTTAATAACCAAATCATTTGTGCCTCTCTTTAATCTGAGTACTAATGAATCCCTTGAAAGCCTTCCCTTCCCTGACTTTCTTTTTGCTTTGAGATCTAGAGCAAACTCTTTGGTTTGGATCCTAGTTTTTTGCCCTGCGAATGAGATGACAACAGTCACTGTTGTTTTGTATCTTCATCTACTCTTCTCTCCTTTCCCAAGAAATGGATTTCTGTTGCACTTCAACTTTTTTTCCACCATAAAGAGTACATGGGCTTGAAATGCATTGTTTTTAAGTTAGTTTCTAGCAGCCTGATTGAACAAAGTATTCATCTTTCATGGCCAAAATGCTTCTCACAATTTACATTATTTGGAACTGAGCATTAAAACATTCTACCTTTTGCTTAATAATTCTTAAATCACAAGAGTGAGGAAAAAATCACTCTGTCTGATTGATTTAAGGAAGGACTTTATAGAAATCATATTATGATAAAATTTCACATTTGTTAAAAAGAGACTAATATTATTCTAGATTTATAGCTGAAAATATGTATTCCTTCTAATTCAGATGGTAAAACTTTTAACAAAATCTCCTGTCTATATCAAATGAAATTAGAAATAGCTGTCTATTTAAAAGTAAGTGTTGATGAAGAATTTTTAATATGTGCTGTATTAAGAAATAAATGTCATGTATCAAATATAGCCCAACGGCAATATTTATAATTACAACATTTCTTAGCAACATTAATAGTATATGCAGCATCTGCAGCTTCTGAAACACCTGAAATACTAGAACAACTTGTTAAATTCTTTAAAACTAAAAGCATATACTATTAATTTTATAGCTACTGTTATCAAAAAGTCAACTTGATATGTAGATGCTAAGAAATGACTGGAATAAAATTTAGAGATTCCTATGTTGCCTAAACAATGAGATAGTGTCTTAACTTCTATAGAAAGAGTATCAATGGATCTCAAATTATGACATACAACAAAAATAATATTTAGAATTTACTGGACTTCATTATGTTTGTATAGAAAAGGATTATCAGAAGAAGCTTATTGTTGGAGATGTAATAAGGATAATTCTTGTCTAAAACATAGGTTTTATGATGTACTAAACTTGTTAAGTTTTAGAAGAAGTATTGGATTTTATTAATCTACTGTATTTTTCGGACTTTAAGACGCACTTCCCCCCCAAAAAAAAATTGGGTGGAAATGTCTGTGAGTCTTATAGAGCAAATGTTGCCAAAGCCCAGCTGCCAGCCCCCACCCTTCGGCCTCTGCCTCCCAGCAATTTGCCTCCTTGCAGCAAACAACAAACAGCCTGGTTAGCTTCAGCAGAGCCTGATTTAGCACAAGCAGCTGAATGGCAGTTGGATCGGCTCCTTGGAATACTGACAATCAGCTGTTCCAGACTGCAGGGATTGCCACCACTGTTGCTGCCACCTATCGCTGCCTCCGCGTGCCCCATTTTCGGCTTCCACGTGCCCCATTTTTGGACTCTGTGTACCCCATTTTAGGCCTCCGTGTGCCCCATTTTAGGCCTCCACACATCACATTTTTGACCCGTTCCAGGCGCCGGGGATTGTCGCTGATTGCTGCTGCCATTTGGCAGCAATAGGCAGCAGCAGTGGTAATCCCTGCTGCCTGGAACGGGCTGAAAACGAGATGTGCAGAGGCCAAAAATGAGGTGCACGCAGGCCGAAAATGGGGCATTTGGAGGCAGTGATAGGCGGCAGTGGCGATGGGCGGTGATGACAGCAATCCCCGCAGCCTGGAACAGTTGATCATTCGTATTCCGGGAGGCCAATCCAACTACCAATCAGCTGCTCATGCTAAATCAGGCTGTGCTGAAGCTGACCAGGCTGTTTGTTGTTTGCCGCAAGGAGGCAAATTGCTGGGAGGCAGAGGCAGATTTTTTTTTTCTTGTTTTCCTCCCCAAAAGCTAGGTGCGTTTTATAGTCCAGAGCATCTTATAGTCCGAAAAATACAGTAATTGTGTGACAAAAGCTAAAGTTTTCATAGGGTAGTATTCTCTTGAAATATATACCTAGTACTTGGAATTTGACAACCAAACAATGTTAATGGATTCCCCATGTCCTTATTTTGGCCAAAAAAGTAATATTGCAGCATTGGGAACATGTACAGTCTCTTTCACTCAGTGGATTGAAGGCTTGATTGCACCCTAACTATAACCCTAACCCTAATCCCAAACCCCCACTATAGATGTAGACTTTGTATGGACAAATAAGTATCTGAAGTGTAACTTTAGCAAACAAGAGAACTTAGGGCATGTAAGAGTCATGTTGTGTCAAGATGGGTGGCAAACAAATTTAATAAATAATAATGTATACATTTGATTAATAAACAAGTAAATATAATTAAGAAATCCCTTAAGATGAGCTTTATATTTCTTACATTTAAACAACTCTCCAGACTTCTGTTTGTTCCTATCATTTTTTTCCATCTAGCTGGTTTTAACATTCTAAACACATGTTGCCGTCAGCATAACTGAACTTCTAAAACAAACAGTGCAAAGAGAAGGAAAAAGATCAGACTGGTGAAGAACAATTCTTATACTGAGAATGAAGTTTAATAGATCTTGTAGAGAATAAGCAGTGAATACATTACAGTAGTAGGTCTTGGTCAAGCTGTTATTCAACATCATCCTTATTATTTCCAGAAATTTCATTCATACGTACCATGTTTCCCCGAAAATAAGGCCCTGTCTTATATTTTTTTGAACCCTGAAATAAGCGCTTGGCCCTATTGCCATGTGCTTAAAAGCCCAATTGGGCTTATTATCAGGGGAAGTCTTATTTTGGGGGAAACAGGGTACATACATACATACATACATACATACATACATACATACATACATACATACATCTGTACCTATATCTATATTTATCCCTACCTCCTTATCTATCTATCTATCTATCTATCTATCTATCTATCTATCTATCTATCTATCATCTATCTATCTATCTATCTATTTTCTAATTTGCCCACTCAGCAACATAAGATTAGACATGCATTTTAAACTCACGTCAGGGAGAAAAATATTTAAAAGATGTTTTCAGAATTAGTGATTTTTTTCCTTTTCATCTCGGCCACTCAATGATTGCTCTTCAGCCCATCAAGACTGTTAAGATTATCTGTGTGATTATTTATACATTATTTAAGAGCACTACAGTAGTTATTTCACTTTTTCTTCTGCTTCTGTTACTTTCCAACTGTTACATCTGACAATCTAGATATAAGGGTTGGGAAAGAAACCTAGTCATCCCCTACAGAATAGTGCAGCATTTGGACAGTGTGAAATTAATGAATTATTTAGTAACAGTGTACAGTAGGCTTTACTTTTTCTTTATAGCTTTTTTTCTCTTTTTACAGGGGTAATTTCTTTGCGTACCTTGTTTCAGAAGTATATTTACATGTTTCATTCCTGACCCTTCATCGACAGTTAATAAAGGTTTAGAAGTTTGGTTTGGGAGGTTTTTGAGCTGAAATTTGATATTTAATGCTCTCAAGTGACAGTATGATCAGGTAGCACTGAATTAGCAGTTCAGCATATACTAAATCTAATTCCTTAGTAATATTGCTTATAAACCAAGGAGCTAACCTGATTTATAAAAACAAGAAAGTCCAGTTGCCTCCTGAAAAAACACCTTTGGGACAACCATGACCTGGATGATTGAGCATCTCTACAGACCAAGGGGCTAACTGCATATTATAAGCAAACAGATAAAATGAGCAAGTCTTGATGGATTGACTAAGTGCTATCAGGTCAATGTCAACTCTGAGTAACCACACAGATGGTAATCTCCATGATGTTCTACCCCTAACATAGTTTTGCAATAATGCACTCATTGCCACTGTGAGCCCATCCATGTTGCTGCTGGTGGTCATCTTCTCTTTCCTTCCACCTTTCTCAGCATTAGCAACTCAAGGAAGATTTTTTTTTAAATTCCAAAAACGGTATATTAAAAAAATTAACTAATAATTGTCTGACATTGAAAAGATACCAATGTTTCTGAAAAGAATATTTCATGTGCTGGTTGCCACTACTGAAAAGGCTCCCAACTGTCCATTACACTGAAGGATGATCCAAGAAAAATATAACAAACATGGAAGATGGAATTACTGTGGATATTACTGACTCTTTGTGCTTTTATTGTTCTTAGCTATGAATATTATTTAATTAGATCTTGTTTACCCTCCTCCAAATAGGGAGACTCAAAGAAATTCACAAATTAAATATCTTAAAAATGTCAACCATGAGCATGATCTCGCTCTCTCTCTCCCTCTCTCCCTCTCCCTCTCCCTCTCCCTCTCCCTCTCCCTCTCTCTCTCTCCCTCCTTCTCTCTCTCCCTCTCTCTCTCCCCCCCTCTCTCCCTCTCTCATTGTTGGTCTCAATTACTTGCTGATTCTTACCCTGAGCAAGAAAGGCACAGTTTCCAAAACATCTGCCTGTAATTTGTTAAATGTTTAAGCATTTTGTCTAACTACAGCATGTGCAGAAATGCAGCCAGTGGTTTCCAGTAGGTTTTTTGTTCCTGCTACACTTTGCTATGAAGGAAGAAGAAGGAAATACCCCAGTTAGAGATGTGCACATTTCAAAAAGGCTTTATTTGTGACTACGATGTCTAGCAACAAATTGTATATGCTCTGGGATTGAATGAAGTGATTAATTACTAAAAAAATCATGGATTTGGAAACTGTAATGGTGCCAAAAAATACCCAGCAAGTACAGGCCCGAACACTAGCAAGATCTATGTGCCATTAAGTCATTTCATTCTCAAACAAGTGGGTAAGCATGCTTTGTAGGTTTACTCCATTTGCTTATATCTTATATATTTTTAAAAATGAAAAGTTCTAAAATAATTATATTAAAAAGTGTAACAATAAGCATAATAAATATAAGAGAACTAACAGTATTAAATATACATAATATATTAATGACGTAAGAAAGTCAAAGATCCCATCTTGTGTGAAAAGTGGAGACTAGCCAGTAGAATGCTGAATTCGACAGGAACCTGGTTTATTTCCTTTTATGTAATCGACAATTACTTCTCATAATTAATTTTGAAAAACAGATCAAATTTTGCTCTGAAGTGAAATGGGAAAATAAGGTTTACAATATGTATACTCTACATTCAACATTCAATAAACATTTTACTCCCTGGAATTCTCCCACATCTTGAAGATGCAAAGAAATGTAAAAAAAAAAAAAAAAAAGGTAATACATATTGATCAGACATTATTATTTGGGGTCTTCCCCTGTACCACCTGAGTTAAAAAAGAAAACAAGAAAGAAGACGGCAGGCATTTCTTTCGTATGCAGAAAGAGCAGAGCCAAAGTAGAGACTGCAATATTTATGGGAGACAGGCTAACATCTCTTTCATCTTTGATGTTTGAAATTTCTTTCAGAGTTACCTGTGGGAAAATAATGCACAGAGCTTGCCTGAATGCGCTGAATGATTTACACAGCCCAGACTACATTTTTTAAAATCGTGCTAGATCAGAAAACTCTATTAGAAGAAGAGAAGATGTGGCTTAGAAAGGAAAGTGGTAGCTCATGTTCTCCGCCTGGTATTTTCAGCACTCACATCCAGGTGCCTGACAAATGTCTCCATTTGTTCCCCCAGGCCTACTTTTTCCTCCTTTATTTTCCAGGCAGCTGTGAGTCCCTCAAAGTGAAGGCTTGGCTTTCAGCCATCCACCATCTTGGCTTTCTAAGAAGGCCCAGAAGCATTTGAGAGAGAAAAGCTGGCCACATGCATTACATTTGAAATGCTCTTAGCTGTCCAAGGTTTTTTTTTTTTTTTTTTTTTTACTAAGTTCAGTAACATTCTTAATGATCAGATGTATAGGGCATTTGATAGATTCAAAAGTAGAAGGCCTACCCAAGGCCTTTCCTCAGACTTCACTTGCGTCATTTTAAATTATTAATATTATTTACTCCAGTCCATTCTGATCTCCAAGCTGTCAGCCAGGAGGAAATAATACATCAAGAAGAAAAGTATCTAAATAGACTGGTTTCTCAAGTTTGTACTTACTAAAGGTAAATTGCACCCATAAGTCCACCTAATTGAGTTACGGATCTACCCTGACTTTTGGCAGTGTATATTGATGGAACATTAACCTGTACAGGGCTTGACGGAAGTAATGTAGTGAGGGGCTCTTGATACTCTCTGAGCTTGCTTGTTTTCTTGCAGATATTTCATTACCTACATCATCAGTGCTACTAAGGAGTGCTGTTTGCTGTCAGTTTATATTCTAGTGTCTTGCCTGTCTGTGTGGGTGGGGTGGAATCTCTAAGACCATCCTCACCCACATAGACAGGCAAGACACCAGAATATAAATTGACAGCAAACAGCACTCCTTACTAGACTGATGAAGTTACCTGGTTAGGGTAATGAAACGTCAGCAAGAAACTCGGAGAGTACCAAGAAACCCTGATTTCAACCCTGAGCTACAAATATTTCCCTTTATAAGTAATGTAGTCTTTAACAGGGAAAAGAAAGTTTCCTAACTGGGGTTGTTATGAGTGCCCTCCATCTCCCCTTCTCCCATCCTCTCCTTTTTTCTTCCTTTCCCTTTCTCCTCATCCTCCTAGTGTTGCATTTGCAAAATATTCATATATTGGGGGTGTCTGCAATTGAGCATTGAACAGGATGGAGATTGTTATATATTTCATGCTTGCTTTTCTCTAACAATATAACCAAAATAGGGGATTATCACCAAAAATAAATCCATCAGAAACGATTATAAAACACATTGCAATTAGCATTAAATAATATCACCTTCCAAAGAACAGTGCCTCTTCTTTGATTTGGAGACCAAAGCTCAAACCATGCAACTCTCCCAATGTTGAGTAAGGAATGAAGAGGAAAAAAAATGGGATAACAAGAGAGTGGAATTGCAATGTTTAAATTGGCAGTGAAAGACAGCAATACATGAATGTCTTCTAAAACTGCTATTAGCCCGCCAGAATGCTTGAGGCAATTCTGCACAATGCCAAACTTCTCAAATATTTTTGGATTCCTGCCTGGATTGTATCCTATTGCCAATATCATTCTAACTATCACATTTCACAAGAGGATGTCACTTTGGCTAAAACCCTTGAAATAGAGGCACCAAAATACTTCACTAAAGGGATAACCTAGAGGAATTTGTTGTTTACAGGTAGTCTTCGATTTACGACCTCCTAAGTCCAAAATTTGTGTTGTTAAGCAAGACAGTTGTTAAGTGAGTTTTGCCCCATTTTACGACTTTTCTTGCGACGCATGTTAAATGAATCACTGCAGTTGTTAAGTGAATCTGGCTTCTCCATTGATTTTACTCGTCAGAAGGTCACAAAAGTGATCACATGACCCCGGGACACTGCAACAGTTATAAATATGAACCAGTTGCCAAGAGTCCAAATTTTGATCACATAGCCATGGGGGTGCTGCAATGGTTGTGTGAAAAATGGCTATGGGTCACTTTCTTCAATGTTGTAGTAACTTCAAACAGTCACTAAATGACAGGTTGTAAGTCGAGGATCTGGGGTCTTGCTTTATACCCCAGATCTTGAGACTTATCTATTTTGTTCTGATATACATATAAGCACACATAATCCTTAGAGGTCTGTACTATATTAACTTGACAGTTCTTAGTCTAGGATCACCTGACTCCAATAATTTTCTTTCATTTCACCCGTTTAGAAGAAACACTTCTATTCATGTATAAAAGTGGGGAAAATCCTGATTGAATTTAAGAGGTCACATTTTGCATTATTTTCAGTTATTAGTTAAATTTAACATTTAATGAATTCAGTTAAAAATGAATAAGGTGAGTACAGATAGTCCTGGTTTAGCAACTGCCTCATTTAGCGGCTATTCACAGTTATGATGGTGATGAAAATAATAACATTATGACCAATCTTCACAACGTACAATTTTACTGAGATTTTTTTTCAAACAATAGAAAACAAATCTAAAAGAAGAAAGAACCGAAAAGAAAAAGTGTGAGGAATAAGAAAGAAAAAGGGGAGAAGAAATGGAAAAGAAACACCTCACCCCCGCTGATTTCTTGAGTTCTTTCTAAAGCTACATAGACACAAACATTCAGAGAGATGGTTGCAAACTTTTACAGAGGATTTTTTTTTTTGAAGCAATTAAACAAGCAGCAAAGGAAATATCAGCCCTCCCAGGTAAAACAGACAGGAAAAATGACAAGATGAACTAATTCTACTTTATTGTAAGACTGTGTTAACAGAATCTTTGCAAGTCTGAAGGCACAGACTTCCTGCCTCCACTTTTTACTGTTTGATCTATTATGGTGGGTCGTTTCTGAGTTTCTTTCTTTGTCTGTTTCTTTCTCTGTCATTGGAAGCTCCTGTTTCTCTTTCCTAACCAGAATCTCTCTCCCCACCCGCCCCTTTCCCCAAAGTCATTCATGCATTACAGGAAATATGAGTACAACTGCCCATGTACACACAGTAGAAAAAACAAGTCCCCAGATGTTTATTAAGCTTGTCCAGGCACAAGAGTGATCAAGCAAAATCCAAGGGTCCAAACATTGTAGAAACATTGTAGGTCAGCCGGTCCAGTTATGGGGTCAAAGTCATCAGGTTTCAAGTCGGAAGTCAAAGCACACAGGGTCTCTGGGTAAATGAACTGTTGCTGAGAAGGGACAGTTGCATGAGCTTGCTGATCTTCTTAAATAGAAGCAGCCCCATTGTTGCTGGTTTGGAAGGGCGAGTTCCTTTCTGGCAAGGAGCCTTGGAGAACACTTTTGCCCTGCTCTGCTCTGCACAGTGAGCTTTTGCACTGAGAGAGGGTGACAGCTCAGACTCCATCTTTTCAGAGGCTGGTGACAACCTCCTTTCCCTGAAGCTGCTCAGGCAACAATTCTTTCAGCAATTCTAGAACTGGCTGCTCATTTGATTCCTAGTCGGAGTCTGAGATGGCCGTGACATCCGGCATTTTCTTTGTAACAGAAATTGACACATTCATTAAGCAACCTCCCTCTTTAATATTACAAAAATCCCTTCAAATCCATATTTAATTCTTTTTTTCCCCAATCATCAAATCCGTAAATTGTCACTTCACTTTTCTCTGTTTTCAGCAAACAATCCATAAAGAATTTCCTGACTTTTAACAAAGTACTCCCAATTTTGTCCCTGACCAAGCAAGTCAGTTTTGCCATTTCTGACATCTTCCCAAAGCAGTCCTCCATTGTGGGAATGTCAATATTTCTCCATCGTTGTGAATATAACAATCTTGCTGCAATTACCATATGCAAAATCAATCTTCCATGAATTGTCTCTAATTGACTATCCATAAATCCCAATTAAAAACAATTCTGTATTTTTCTGACCCTTAGTTTCTACATTTTTTAAAAATCATCGTATTTTTATCATATTCTTTTTTAGCTTTTTCACAAGTCCACTATGTATCTTAAAATTTATCTATTTATCTTGCATGTATGACCTTCACAGGTCTGTAAAACAAAGGAAAGCTGAAATAAGAGGATAAGCACAGTCACAATTTCATTTACTAACTACTTCACTTAAGAACTGTGTTGCCAATTCTTAGACTACATGTAATTGATTATGGGCCATCAAGTCAGTATTGACTCCTAGCAATCGCTATAGATATATTTTGTTCATAACAATCTGTTCCTAAACTGGTCTTTTAGCTCTTCCAAGGGTATGCTTATTGCCATAATTATAATAGTGTACCCATAACTATTTAAGCTGCTTCATTCATACCATTCTCTTCTTCTTTTTTATTCAGAGAAATTATTTTAGTTGAACTTTATGCAAGAACTATTGTTTTGAAAATGTCTGGAGTCTCCTAAATAATGAGGTTTTGGATATCATCCTAATTTGTTTGCCAATAGAACCAGGCAAATGTTCTCTGCTTCAACATTAATAATATGTTTTCTTCAGTGGTTCAAATAATATTTTTACCTAGCCAACAACAAGATTATTAATATTTTAATTTAGTACCTGGCATGGTGAAATGTAAACTCCAGAACTCCAGATAAGTTAAATAATCAATATTCTATTTTGGGTGCTTTTATTCTCTTTATCCTTTCTCCACAGATGATTGAATAATGAAGTTCTTAATTCCAGTTACCGGTTCATATGGCATAAAAACTGACTTCCATTGTCCATCAAGCCTTTAAAATAGTAGCCACTAGGTTCAGTGAAGGCTGCATTTTTAAATTCATAGTTCTACAAAAGACACTTCAGAGAGAAGTTATTTCCACCGATCCCAATGGAAATTATTTTGGAATCTTTCTACACATTATTTTAAGATCTTCCATTTCTGAGCATCCTCAAAGGAATCCTAGTAAAAAAAGTCTTGATTAGTAGAGAGTAATGGAACACTTTGATTCTTTGTTTCCCTATTCTAATAGTTTTTGTGTGTTAAATATTTGAAAAAGAACTAGTTTGGTATCCTGATTAAGGTGCTGAACTAGAAACCACGAGTTCTAGTCTCCCTTGGCCATGAAAACCGGCTCAGTGACTTTGGACTAATCACTCTCTCCCAGCTAATCCATCTCATAGGGATGGTGTTATGGAGAAAACACAAGATGGGAGTAGTTCAAATCTCACCAGGCTCAAGGTTGACTCAGCCTTCCATCCTTCCGAGGTGGGTAAAACGTTGGGGGAAATCTGCCCCCAAATTGTTGGGGGCAATATGTTGACTCTGTAAAACAGCTTAGAGGGCTGTAAAGCACTGTAAAGGGGTGTGTATATATATATATAAAATACATTCCTGTCATCAACTTTACTGTACCTATCTATGCCTAAACTAACTAAGAAAAGCAAATATTTACATTTCATTTATGTTTTCTCCATGTGCCAAATAAATGTGATATTTTGGAATTATTTTATTTGGAATTATTTTATTTATTGCTTTATATTCCACTTTTATTTTTGCATAAGTCCAGGTGATATTCATAATAGTAATAGCACTTAGACATACATACATACATATATATATATATGTATATATATATATATATGTATATATATATATATATATATATGTAGGTCTTTGGTTATTCGGGTCTTCTCCCACGTAAAATTGGAAGTGTCTTGGCGACGTTTCGACGAAGTCTCATTCGTCATCTTCAGGCTGGTGTTCTCGGCTTCGTGCTTCCAGGAGCAATGTGAGATCGCAGCTGTCTCTTCCTTTTAACTGCTAGTGGAGGTGTGAGCTGATTGGGTGGGAACTTGGCTGTGTTCTGATTGGGTGGAGGTGTGTTCTGATTGGTTAGGGGCTTGGCTGTGCTCTGATTGGCTGGGGTTGTGTTCTTTTTGGGTGGGGGCTTGGTTGTGCTCAGCTTAGTCTGAGTTGCAGGGGGATTTGAGCTGGTGAGCTGCGTTGTTGTTGTTTGGCTTCGTGTTTGTGGCCGTGCGAGCTCTTCATGGTGGGTGTCAGTCTGCTTCATGTATGGATTGGAGGGGTTTAAAGTGGCTAATGATGCAGCTGCGGTCTGGCTTCTGGTCCTTGGTCGTGGCTCATTATCAGTGTGGGTTTGAGTCTGCTTTCTGCGTGGATGTGTGGTGGTGACATCAGGTGTGGCACTTGTGAGTGTGGGTCTGGTGTCATTCGTCGTGTTAGGGACTCGTTTGTCAATAAGGGCGGGTTTCCAAATGGCTGGTAGGCGGGAGGTATCGTCTCGTTTGTTCATGCTGTGTGGGCGTTTTTCTATCTCAATGGCTTCTCTGATTATTCTGTTGTTAAAGTGTTCAGTTTTGGCGATAGTTCTGGTCTTTTTAAAGTCAATATCATGTCCTGTGGCTTTAAGGTGTTGGACCAGGGAAGAAGTTGGTTCCTCTTTTCTGACTGAGTTCTTGTGTTCTTCTATGCGTGCACTTATTCGTCTGTTGGTTTGTCCGATGTATGTGGTGGGGCAGGCGGTGCATGGGATTTCATATACTCCTTGATTTTCTAACTCAATTTTGTCTTTGGGGTTCCTTAGGATGGTGGATATTTTTCGGTTTGTGCAGAATGCTGTCTTGATGTTATGTTTGTGGAGGATTTTGCTTATTCTGTCTGTGGTGCCTTTTATGTATGGGAGGAGGGCCTTGCCGTTTTCTTGTTCTCTGTCTTGGATTTTAGTGGGGGTTTCTTTTTGGATTAGGTTGGTGATCTTATTTCTTTGGAATCCATTGGATGTGAGTACGTTAGTGAGGGTGTGTAGTTCGGTTTTTAGGTGTTGTTCGTCAGCTAAGCGTTTTGTTCTGGAAATGAGTGTCTTGGCTACAGAGTTGATCTGGGCAGGGTGGTGGTGTGAGAGTGCGTGCAGATAGCGGTTTGTGTGTGTTTTCTTCTGGTATATAGTGTGTCCTAGGGAGCCATTGGATTTTCTGTAGACTAAGACATCCAGGAAGGGAAGTTGGTTGTCCACTTCTGTTTCCATGGTGAACTGTATTTTGGGGTGTAGGCTGTTGAGGTGTGTGAGGAAGTTGTCCAGTTTTTCTTTCCCATGTGGCCAGATTATGAAGGTGTCGTCCACATATCTGAGCCAGAGTTTGGGTTTGTGATCGGATTTTTCTAGAGCTTGGGTTTCAAAGTATTCCATATAGAGGTTGGCAATGACAGGTGAGAGAGGTGATCCCATGGGTGCTCCTTCTGTTTGTTTGTATTTCTGTCCATTATAGATGAAGTATGTGTTGGATAGGCAGTGGTTGGTCAGATCTAAGATGTGCTTGGGGGGGTTATATTTGTTTTGGACAACTTGCCATCTGGAGAGCCGAAACACAGACCACCCTCAAGACAGACACACACACCAACAAACTCCGAAGACTACAAGAACGCCAGAAACAATCCCCTCCACCCTCACAGCCACACATGAAACAAACAGTGCATAACATCTCAGATAGGATCCTCACCAAAGCCGAAACCAATGTCCTTTCCAAAGGATTCAACTTTGCAGTCGCTCCCAAAAGCATCCCCACTGAAACCATTATATGCGGAGTTGAAACCAGCCTGACCAAAATCAACCCCGACGATGCAAACAGAATCAGACTCGAAATCACCAATATCCTCTGTACCAGCAAGCCACCCAAAAGTAACTTACCCAAAGAGGAACAGACAGCACTACTTAACCTGAAAGAAGACACCAGCATAATAATCCTACCAGCAGACAAGGGCAATGCCACGGTGGTTATGAACACATCTGACTACCAAACCAAATTAACCAACCTACTCCAAGACTCCATATACAAACCCCTAAACACAGACCCCACCACCTACCTGGAAAAAACCACCAGATCCAAAATAAAAGCCTCCCCCATCAGCGAAGAGATTCAGCAAAGAATCATACCCAGAGAGAAATCATCCAGATGCCCCAAGCTTTATGGTCTCCCCAAGATACACAAAGAAGGAACCCCACTTAGACCCATAGTCAGCTCCATAGGCTCACCTCTACAAAACCTAGCCAAATTTCTCGCCAAACAACTACAGCCCTATGCAGAATCCATCACCTCATACGTAAAAAACTCATTCCAGTTCATAGACATCATAAAGCAACAAAACTTACAGCCCAGTGACCTACTCGTGAGCTTTGATGTCATATCCCTCTTCACCCAAGTACCAATCAAAGAAGCCTTGACAGTTATCCAAAACAAATATAACCCCCCCAAGCACATCTTAGATCTGACCAACCACTGCCTATCCAACACATACTTCATCTATAATGGACAGAAATACAAACAAACAGAAGGAGCACCCATGGGATCACCTCTCTCACCTGTCATTGCCAACCTCTATATGGAATACTTTGAAACCCAAGCTCTAGAAAAATCCGATCACAAACCCAAACTCTGGCTCAGATATGTGGACGACACCTTCATAATCTGGCCACATGGGAAAGAAAAACTGGACAACTTCCTCACACACCTCAACAGCCTACACCCCAAAATACAGTTCACCATGGAAACAGAAGTGGACAACCAACTTCCCTTCCTGGATGTCTTAGTCTACAGAAAATCCAATGGCTCCCTAGGACACACTATATACCAGAAGAAAACACACACAAACCGCTATCTGCACGCACTCTCACACCACCACCCTGCCCAGATCAACTCTGTAGCCAAGACACTCATTTCCAGAACAAAACGCTTAGCTGACGAACAACACCTAAAAACCGAACTACACACCCTCACTAACGTACTCACATCCAATGGATTCCAAAGAAATAAGATCACCAACCTAATCCAAAAAGAAACCCCCACTAAAATCCAAGACAGAGAACAAGAAAACGGCAAGGCCCTCCTCCCATACATAAAAGGCACCACAGACAGAATAAGCAAAATCCTCCACAAACATAACATCAAGACAGCATTCTGCACAAACCGAAAAATATCCACCATCCTAAGGAACCCCAAAGACAAAATTGAGTTGGAAAATCAAGGAGTATATGAAATCCCATGCACCGCCTGCCCCACCACATACATCGGACAAACCAACAGACGAATAAGTGCACGCATAGAAGAACACAAGAACTCAGTCAGAAAAGAGGAACCAACTTCTTCCCTGGTCCAACACCTTAAAGCCACAGGACATGATATTGACTTTAAAAAGACCAGAACTATCGCCAAAACTGAACACTTTAACAACAGAATAATCAGAGAAGCCATTGAGATAGAAAAACGCCCACACAGCATGAACAAACGAGACGATACCTCCCGCCTACCAGCCATTTGGAAACCCGCCCTTATTGACAAACGAGTCCCTAACACGACGAATGACACCAGACCCACACTCACAAGTGCCACACCTGATGTCACCACCACACATCCACGCAGAAAGCAGACTCAAACCCACACTGATAATGAGCCACGACCAAGGACCAGAAGCCAGACCGCAGCTGCATCATTAGCCACTTTAAACCCCTCCAATCCATACATGAAGCAGACTGACACCCACCATGAAGAGCTCGCACGGCCACAAACACGAAGCCAAACAACAACAACGCAGCTCACCAGCTCAAATCCCCCTGCAACTCAGACTAAGCTGAGCACAACCAAGCCCCCACCCAAAAAGAACACAACCCCAGCCAATCAGAGCACAGCCAAGCCCCTAACCAATCAGAACACACCTCCACCCAATCAGAACACAGCCAAGTTCCCACCCAATCAGCTCACACCTCCACTAGCAGTTAAAAGGAAGAGACAGCTGCGATCTCACATTGCTCCTGGAAGCACGAAGCCGAGAACACCAGCCTGAAGATGACGAATGAGACTTCGTCGAAACGTCGCCAAGACACTTCCAATTTTACGTGGGAGAAGACCCGAATAACCAAAGACCTACATACAAACACCCGCGAAAACCTGAGAAAACATATATATATATATATATATATATATATATATATATATATATATATATATATATATATATATATATATATATATATATATATATATATATATATATGTCTAAGTGCTATTACTATTATGAATATCACCTGGACTTATGCAAAAATAAAAGTGGAATATAAAGCAATAAATAAAATAATTCCAAAATATCACATTTATTTGGCACATGGAGAAAACATAAATGAAATGTAAATATTTGCTTTTCTTAGTTAGTTTAGGCATAGATAGGTACAGTAAAGTTGATGACAGGAATGTATTTTATTTTATGTATACTTATACCCAGTCCAGATCTACTTAGCTTCAGAAAAGTGGTTGCATCATGTGAGTTCAATCAGGCTTTGACTATCTCTAGGCACCTTTTTGCAGAAGCTATTCTGATTGATTTCACAACATAACAATAAATAGCAATAGCACTTATATACTGCTTCACAGTGCTTTACAGCCCTCTCTAAGCAGTTTAAAGAGTCGGCATATTGCCCCCAACAATCTGGGTCCTCATGCACAAGGAAGCATTCTTTAAGTAATAGAGTGTATTTTTCGGAGTATAAGACACACTTTTTTCCCTCATAAAAGAGGCTGAAAATTTGGATGCGTCTTATATTCCGAATGTAACCCTGCGCGGTGCCCAAAATGGCTACCTGGAACGGTTGCTGCCTTCTCTTACCCCTTCCATGCTTTGCCTGCTTTAGTCACTGGAGCTCCCTCCGAGGATCAGCTGTGCTTTTGAAGCTGTTTTTCAGCCCCAACGTGAGTGAAGCGATCTTCCATGCTTTGCCTGCTTTTCTAATTGCTGCTCCCTCCGACAATCAGCTGTGCTTTAAAAGCACAGCCCCAACCAGCTCCAACTCAAAACCAGCGAGCAAACTAATGTGCTGGGACTAGCCAGATGAATACCTGGTAGGCAGATTTTTTTGCCCCCTATTTTCCTCCCCAAAAACTAAGGTGCATTTTATACTCAGGTGCGTCTTATACTCGAAAAAATACAGTAATTAATTTGCCATTATCATAATTAGAATAGTAATTATTAGTGCCACTGCATAATTCAAGAAAAGATTCATTTGCTTTACCAAATTGCAGACATGTGCCATGTTCATGCTCTTGTGGGATTCAAAGCACCTTTTCTAAATTATTTCCAGAGTGTTTCATAAACCTACTGTAAAAGGCAGCTGCTTCACAACGACTAATCTGGGCACCAACAAACATGCTAGAATTCAGAACTGAAATCCAACAAGTGCCAAAAGTTGTTATGGCTGATCCATTCTCTAAATAATCCGTCTCCCAGGATTATATGGCAGTATAATGATCTCATGATACATTAAAAGAATAACTCTACATCAGTTGAACAGATGGGGAATGAGGGGACAATTGATGAGACTTGTTTGTTAAATCAACAGAGCTCTTGATAGGATTGAGTCTGAAATCTATTCATAGTTGACTTGACAGAATAACAAAGTTGGAATAGACCTTGGAGGTTTTCTAATCTAGCCCCCTGCTCAGATAAATTTCAGACAAATCATTGTCCAATCTCTTTTTTAAGAACTTCCAATGATGGAGCACTCACAACCTCTGGAGGCAAATTGTTTCACTGATTAATTGTTCTAACTATCAGGACAATTCTCCTTATTTAGTTGGTTCTGTCCTTGATTAGTTTCCATCCATTGCTTCTTGTTCTGCTTTCAGGTGCTTTGGAGAAGACTGAAGTTTAAGAATTGCAATATTGAGTAAAAGCATGATATGTCTTTATAATTAATTAGTTCCAAAAATAAGTGTCAGCATGGGCAAAATAATTAAAATGTGATGAAAGAAGAAATAAGTTTATATTTCTATTTCTTTATCATAAAATAGACTCAAATGTTCTTCTCTCCAGCCACATCTTTCAATGGATCCGTTTTGTTCTAAAGATGGCACTTCCAAATTTCCGTTTTAATCTGCAGAACAGTTTGTAGTTTCAGTTTGGAAAAAGGAAGGTTGAAGAATAGGATTGTATGGTGTCTGTTCTTAGCAAATAATTTGTTTGCTTCACTTTTGACAAGATCTTAGGATCCTCCTTTCTTCCTTTTAAAGAAGCTATATTGCAACCTGAAGATGGAACAAAACACAAATAATTAAGCCATAGTCTTTTTATAGGACTTTTCAAAGAGAAAGTGACTATCTTCTTAATGATAAATAAAATGACTCCTTGACAAGCAGAACAAGAGGCAGGTAGCTTCTTTCCCCTAATTCCCTTTTTACGAGCCTATAGTCTCTATTCGGGATAGATAACAGCAGCAATTAACTAGTTTTTAATTCTCAATGGCATTTGTCCACAATTTGTGGCCCAGCAATCAGTGATTCCTACTACACACCTGTAATAGCCTATCAGAAACCAAAATGTTGGGTTCACATATAATTTTAAGCTCTAATATGGTTGGTGTATTTTTGGTTTAGTAGTGTGATCCTGGCTACATTCTTCAAATGTATTTTTTTTCCTTTAAAAATATTTGACTTAATTGAACAATAGATTTGCTATCTCCCTGGAACTATGAACATGGGTTGGAGCATCTACAGGTTACTTGCATTCAGTTTCTTGAGCCCTATGTTATGAAAGTTACTTCAAAAATAAGGTGTACCAAAACCTTACCATTAGGACATCTAAGTTTCAATTCTGTAGGGTTGTCTTTCCCAGCTTAATGCCCTCCCAGATATGTTGCCTTATAATTCCATAGTCTGGCCTTTGGCCTAGTGCCATGATGGCGAACCTATGGTATGCATGCCAGAGGTGGCATGCAGCGCCCTCTCTGATGGTACGCGTGCCGTTGCACCAGTTCAGCTCTCCTGCACATGAGCGGGTGCCTTCCACTGTCCAGCTGGTCTTTGGGTCTCTGCCATGCATGGACCAGGGTGGGGGGGGGGAGTGTGTATATGTGTGGAGGTGGGGTGCATGCAAGTGGGTACACGTGCATGCGCTGGGAGTGGGGTGCAGGTACGGAGGCTGCACACACATTGCATTTTGGGGGTTGGGGGCGCACACGTGCATTTGCACATATGCGCATGTGCGCACATGCTTTGGACACTCAGTCTGGAAAAGGTTAGCCATCACTGGCCTAGTGGCTAGAAATTATCAGAATTGAAGTCCATCTCTAAAGAATAGCATTTATAGTTATCCTGCTCCTACACAGTTACTGTCCTTACGACTATTTTCCCAGTCTTGAAAAAAGCTCTTTTGTGCTGCTTCCACACATTAATTTTAAATGGCTCTTAATACAGTACTAGTTTTTGTTCCAAATGCAAATAACACAGTTCAAACCACACATGCCTCGATTTACAAAGAGTATATGAATGATCATTGCTTTCTCTTGCAGTTTGTGAATAATTTATTGCCCACCTTAAGTCATGAAGAAAAATGGATTGACATAACCTAGTATGCTGCATTGGTTAGGAGCCAGCACAGTAGTAGACATTTTAGACCAGGACAGCTTCTCAATAAATAAACAATAGAATTACAACGTAAGTATTTAGTATTTGGGATTTTTTTTACTTGCTTTACTTTACTAGCTTTAGTTTATAGTGTTTTTCTTAGGCTTTTTTCCTCTATCATTTGTTTGCTAGATAGTTTGATACAGATTTTTTTTTTTTTTACCATATCCCAAAGATGCTTTTTGAAGCTCTGAACTGAAGAAGCTTTTTGGGTGAGAAGCAAAACATCTTCAAAGAAAAACCATAAAGTCCAGTTGCCTCTTGAAAAAGCACCTTTGGGACAACCATGAACTGGATGACTGAGAATCTCCAGACATTCTTTACCATATAGCTTTTTTTTCTCGTATAACAAGTTATGTATTTATACTGTATAATTTTTATACTATATAGTATATATTATAGTATTATGCACACACATACACACACCTACTGTAGTCATACACTGTTATTTAATTTATATAAAGTGTTGCAAACTGTTATGTTTTGTTTTTCATTTTCATTTTTAAATAATTTAAATCATTGACTAAATTTCAATTTCTGATTTTCCATAAATTGCAGATAATTCCTATAAAGCAAATGTGACCATTTATTTGCATTTTTGCTGTTTAATAGCTAAGATTTATTTTCTTCAAAATCACTGAATGTGGGGTCATAGCAATGCCTTCTTGTAATGAATGCAAGCTACATTCAACTTGGTCTTGTTTCACTTGAGTTTTCCAAAATCATCTTGTCAATTAGGAACAGTTTGGGTAGTTTCCTTTCTATTCAGGTGGAAAAAACATGTTTTCAACTAGTTCTGTTGGACTGCACCAGATACCACACCAATTAGTAATTTGAAAGTTGTCAATAAGCAGGTAAATTGTATGTAGTTGTCTGGTGCTGCCTCTTTTGCTGGACCTTTCATTATCAGGTAGGTTTTGCCAAATGTTAACCAATCTTCAATTTCACCTCCTTGTATGATTATATTATTATTTTGTAAAGGATTCCCCAAATGGAGACAAGTGTCTCTTTCTTTAGTTACTGTTTGATCCTACCTCACTGCCATTCATTCTAAATCCTAAATTCACATGACCCTCTTTTCCTCTTCATCACCTCAGTCACTTCAGACTGTGGATGATCAGACACTGAAGACTAAGTTTGAGAGATTGAATAGGATTCCAATAGATACTCCTTAGCTACCTGCCCTGCCATCATTAAATATGGTGGGGAGGCTGGGCTGAACTTTCTCAATCTCATTAGTTTGTATGTAAAATTGCTTGCCTTTCACCTCAGGCAACAGCCAGTCTTGAGGCAGTCCTCAATACCCATGATTCTCCATTCACAAAACCTTACTCTGGAGTTTGCCATTTTGGTGTATGATAACTAACATGCTGACTTCACTTGTGATCACAGCTTCATTCCCTAAAACATGAGATTTGGGGAAAGGAGGAAATAATGGAAATTAATGCCTAAGTGGTTTTTGTTGTTGTGGTTATTATTATTCTCATTCTACTTCTAGCATCATCATCCCAATCTCTGGAAAGTTAATGTTTACTTCCAACCATATTTCACACATATAAGTAATCACTGTTATAACAGACGATTACAGAAGCAGACCAACAAAGCAGTATAAGATTCTATATTTGTTGACCAATTGTGAAATAAATTTCTGTGACATTAGTTGTGTTTGGGAAAGAGTACGAGAGAACCAGAATTACCTAATATAAACTAGAAGGAAAGTAGCAAGATTAGAGCCTGTTCCCTGGAGTAAATATTATGGGTTTTTAAAAAGTGCTTAATTCAATATTCATTCAAGAGATAAAAAATATCTTCTCTCATTGGGGACCATTGCAATTTTATAAACCCTTAGAAGACACTTTCTTTTCTACATACCACTCAGAATACCTTACAGAATATACAGTAATTTCTAAATGTGAAAAAGCTGTGCTTTTTCAAGTTTCAAATGAAACTTGAAATTAAAAGCCATTAAAACTGAAATTAAAAGCCCTGTATTATACTGTAGAGTTCTAAGCATTCATCTTTTTAGGATGCCAAATTATTCCATGCAGTCTTACCAATGTGAATGCCAATATTTTAAAAATCAATGGAATTAAATCAACATGATTCTGTGCTAAAATCAGACCAGCTTTTTTTTCACCAGCTATTCTTCTTGAGTTTTGTTCTTAGATTGACATATAAACTGACACTTGCTACCTCCTCCCAAGATGCACCTCAGCTGAAGTGCCCCAAGGAACTAAGGAAGATGAATCGCTTGGCTGAGGGGCATCTTGTGAACAATGAGTGTTATTTGTATTGTAGTCTAACATAAAGCAAATACAGCAGCACCAGGTTATCTGGCAACCAGGACAGAAGGGATGTGAGAAGAGAAGCAAATATTCCCCTCACTACTGTCTTTTTAAGCTGAAGAGCTAAGTCTGAAGAAAGGCTTCTGGGCAGCAGTCAGGGAAACCACAAACAAAAGAAGGACTAATTCAAACTATGATGGGCTACGTTTTCTCCTTTTCTGCTTATTAAATGTCTGTGAATACACGGCTAACAGATATGTGTTTGGATGTGTGACAGCTTACAGAAATGTGTTTGTGTGTGTGTTTAGGATGCCCTTCTTCAGTCAGGCTACAAAATGCATCCAGTTGTCATGTAAGAGAAAATAAGGGATCAAACCTGAAGGAGCCTATTTTATCCTTCATGAATTTAGCCCACTGAAGCAATCTGCTTCAACTTCTCCAATCAGAGGGTTATGGAACTGTAAGATGTCAAAAACCAAGAAAGATACTTTGAGTTTCTTCTAAGTAAGTTTCTTTTATTGTTCCTCGCCCACAGAAAGAAATCTAACCAAACTACTTGCATCATTAAAAATATACTCTGAGGACTAAATAAAGCAGGAATGGTTAAATTGATTATTTTATTCAAAGAGGAAAATGTGTTTTCATTGGGATATCACTTCTGGATCTTGTGCTTGTGATGAAAAAAAATGACACTTTGACTTTGGTTTTGTTGATCAGGAAGATTTGTCGTTATAGAAATGGCTAGTTATATATTAATATGTAAAAGCAAAGAGTTGAGATTGGAGTGTGTTCACCTTGAACTGTGCTAAGAAAAGTGGAAGTCAATGCTATGTTTCTTCTTTTCTTTCCCCTTGTATTTCACACCCCCTTTTCCTGACTCTCTTTCTTTCCCTTTCTTTCCTATTTTTTCTTACCTTCTTTACACTTTATATAATAAAACAAAACCTTAATAAAAAAATAACGAAGTCAATATACTCTGAGGACACCTAGGGAGGAGCTGTCTTTACCCTCTTACTCCCAAACAAATTTTCTCAACTTTACTGTCTCTTGCTCTTCTAGAATGCAGCCCCTCCCTCCTGGGGTATCTGGGCTGCATTCCACCACAGTATCGTCTACATACCTCATACCTTCTTCATGCCTCCATGGCTGAGGATGAGAACTGAACTTGCGAAAGGAGTCTGCACAGTGCAGAACCCCTTCCAAACAAGCAGCAACTTGGGTTTATTTGAAGGAAGAATTGGGATTCTTCTTTTAATATATGGTGGTTGGGCCACCATATCTGGGATCAGCAATTTGGAGGAAGTGCCAGCAACTCACTGGTGGAATACATTTGCCTTCTACACAGAAGGTCCCAAGTTCAAATTGTGCAATCTCCAGTTAAAAAGGCAATGCATCTGATTGTAGGAAAACATAGCTTGAGCTGAACCATTGACAGAAGGGAGAAGGCCACCCGTGGATCAGGGCAGCCTGACGTTAATCTTCTTCATATTATTCTGTTTCAGGGACACTAATAATTGAATTTTCACACCGATGCTGTGTTTGCTGAGAAAGTAGGATAGGATCATGAGGCAAACCTTCACCTAAAATCCTCTGAATGTGAAACATTTGGAGAGAATTTTACAGAACAATTAAAACATTTTGTTGAAATAGAAAAAGTTTCAGTGTCACCTTCAGTCTCAAGAAAAAAAAATATTTGATCCAGCCCATTACAATGTTGTGATATTTCTATTCCATTATTATTATTTCATAAAATGTAATCCTCATCACAAACATTTCAGCAGTAAGAACATTATAGAGCCACACAATTATTATTATCATTAAATTCCATATTGTCCCCATATTGAATATATGAAGGAAATATTAGTGTTCTGGTAATTTTAGCAAATGTCTATGCCTATTTTTATCTGTAAAAGGCAGTGAGGACTACTATTTATAGAAGGGAAACTGAATTCTCATAGATGGCTTATTCCTAGTATCAGATCAGGTAGCAGAACTGGTATCAGAACTGGGGAAATTGGTAGGGAAGAAGACTTCTCAAAGTATGAGGGAAGTCTTGCTGGCAGCAGGCAACTACATCTATCTCTCTTCTTTCTCATGAAATGGTTTTGCAAACCATCTTGAGGAACCTTTGTTCCCCAAGTGTAGCAGGTTGTAATGCCACCCACATCAATGAGTAGAAGCAATCCTGACACAGCAGCTCTGACAAGCACTAATTAAGCTGATCTGGGTTTGACGTGGTGTGATTGGTTGCTCAAAGGAAGGATGTAAAGGGAGCAGAAGGAATGATGCTGCAGAGGAAATGGGAGAGCCGAAGCACCGAGACCTATCAATAATTCATATAATGCCAACAGCAACAAAGGGAAAGTGGGAACAAAACAAGGATAACAGAATATCATAAAGCTTTTTAATGGTCTTTTTCTATTAACATCAGCTCAGTGACCATTTTTCAAAGGAACTTCTGGTAGTTTTCCAAAACTGGAAAGGAATTCCGTGACAAAAGCTGAAAAACTATGGCTCCCCATAAGTCTCTTTGATGCTAGACAGTGTGGTGTCAGGAATAGAATAGGATTGGCTGATGGTAAATAAAGGCTTCTCCAAATTTAAGGACATTTTTCAAAAGGAAATGCTGGCAAATGGTAGATTTACTAAAGGGGAATTGGCAAACTAATCAGTAATGGTGAACAACATGTGATGGAAGATCCTATTGTTGGGCTTAGTTAGATGACACTTTTCTTCAAGCATCCAAGAAAATGGCTGGGTCCATGCAAGATTATGCAGACTGAAATATAATTCAGTATATTTATATATATATAACTGATAGAAAATTGAGACTGATTTAATTACGTTTAGTGAAAGTTATGACAACAGACAAAGAAAAAGGATAATTACTCTTCCTCCTTCCTTCATAGTTGCAAATCATGTACACTTGCTTCAGGCAAGACATTAATGCCCCATCCCTCCCTGAAATATTTATATAATAATAATATGGTTGAATGTAAGTAAAACTAACATAATCTGTCACCTGCTTTGAATATTCAAAAGATATTATATAATTACTAAATATGATTATAAATGTGGTCCACAACAGTTGGCAGATCTAGCCAACCTTGAGGAATCTTGAAAACTTGTGCAAGGGTGGATCTGATGAGCGTTTGGATTCGAGATGTAAAAAAATGAGGGAGAAGGGCAGTGGCAGAACAGTTGCATATTGTTGCCTAGAAAATGTCAGGAATTTGTCCATGAAATCACCAGGAGTTGAGGTGAGCTCAAGGGAAACTTTACTTCGTTAGGAAAACAATATTCTGTTGTTTCACTGGGAAGTTTTCTGATGGCATTCTTATGAATCATGTGTATGGGGAAAGGGAAATAAACTCACCTCACTCAGTTCAAAATAAATAAGGTGTGAGGGAAAGGGGAAAAAAACAACTTTTTGTTTTTAGAATGGCAGCATTTAGAATGGCAGCAGTAATGCACTTTAAATTTCCTTGATTTCTTTTCTTCATGTGCATTTATTTTACCACAGATACAAATGGCAGCAGGACTTAATCAGCTGCCCCCCATCAGCATTTCCCTTTCTTCTATGGGACATCCTTTGGAATGCCATTCCATCATGAAATAAGAGACTCAGCGTGGCTGCAGAATGAGTGGCTCTCATGAACCCATCTCAGAATGACTCTGTGTGACATTATTCCAAAGTTTATGATTGGCCAGGAAAAAGGAACAAAATGTAGATGTCGGCCTTAATGTAAGTAAACCAGATCAGGAAATCAACTTCACAGGAAGGTTAAACTTCATTTATTAACACTGGCTATAATAACAGAACCTTTGCCAGACCAATTGGCAGACCAATTTGCCAGACCAATTCTCAAATACAGCTCATCTGCCTGGAATCCACATTGTATAACGGATATTAATACAATTGAGCAAGTCCAGAGGTATTTCATGAGAAGAATACTCCACTCCTCTGCTCGCAATAAAATACCTTATGCCACCAGGCTTGAAATTTTGGACCTGGACAACCTAGAACTACGCCGCCTATGATCTGACCTAAACTTAATACACAAAATTGTCTGCTACAACGTCCTACCTGTCAATGCTTACTTCAGCTTCAACCACAATAATACATGGGCAAACAATAAATACAAACTCAAAGTAAACCGCTCCAAACTCGATTGCAGAAAATATGACTTCAGCAACAGAGTGGTCAATACCTAGAATGCACTACCTGACTCTGTTGTTACATCCTCAAACCTCCAAAACTTGAACCTTAAACTGTCTTATCGTGGACCTCACCCCATTCCTAAGAGGTCTGTAAAGGGGCATACATAAGCGCACCAGCGTGCCTACCGTCCCTGTCCTACTGTTCCCATTTATTCGTACTCCTTTTTTATGTATATACTTATACCTGTTTATACTTATATGTTTATATGTTATGTTCATACTTATACTAGTTTTCTCATTCATGCTTGACAAAACAAACAAACAAACAAACAAACAAATAAATAAGAATCTGAAAAGCCTGATGATGCAGTACCTCCTCCTCCTCCTTATATTTTAGTGAATTAGGAAGTATCAGCCTGAACTGCTTCCAAATGTTATTTCATTGTTATAGACTAAAAAAATAATAATGCTTCAGCTCCTTTTGCCTGGGTAACAGTTCCTGTATATCTCTGTCTGTCAAGGTTGTCTTTTTTGCTCTCTATATCAGACCACTGAAAGCCATCTGCCAACCAAGGAGTCTACTGCCCTTCAGAAAGAAACTGAAGTTTAAGAGACAAAAAAATGAAGATTACAACACTTCTATTAAAAAAAAGTGTCCCTGTGGATTTTACTCATCTAGTCGTTGCCAATTATAGGGAGGCATTTCCATGGTCACATGGCCAGCATAACATCACAGAGTGCTGTTATCTTCCCACTGAAGTGGTACCTGTTTATCTACTCGTATTTGTATGCTTTTGAACTGCTAGATTGGCAGGAGTTGGGGTGAGGACCAGAGGTCACCCTGTCATGTGGCACTTGGGTCTCAAATCTGGGCTGCTGGCTTTCCAGTCAAAAAGCCCAGAATCTTAACCACTGAGCCAATATACCATCCTTAAAACACTTCTAAAGGAAGTTTTATATAATAAGATAAACTTCACATTTATTATTTGCAGTTCAGTGTTAGAATCAGTATTGTTTGGGGCAGGGATAAGAGGAATCATCCATGAGTCTCCTAATTTGTATTAAAAATTTATAAATATTCATTTGGTGTTTCTCAGTTTGGTGAATCTGTCACGTTCAGGTCTTCAAACTTAAAAGTATGTATTTATATTAAAACTGTATATATTAGTGTACATTTCTGCAAAATAGGTATTTTGGTTTGCACTTACTTTCTCTCTTAATGTATCCAGTTTGGGCAAACATTTGTTACTAATTTGCATATAGGCTTTTCCTAATCATTCTTAAAATAAGAAACTACATTGCAAAATTCTGAGGAAAAAAAGATTTTGAATTAAATCCTTCTATTTGTTCAATTTTATATGAAAATCAGTTTAGGGTTTTATTAAATAATGTGTCTGGTAGAATTAAGTTAATCATTATGTAAATCCAGTATGTATAAATACAAATTATTTGTAACATAAGGAACAAGGAATGGATCATCCAAACTGCACAAGTTAGAATCATTCTTTGTATTGTTTTCTTATTGCACTCCCAGAGATGAGGCTGTCATAAATTCTACTGGGAACACCCATTAATCACATTAACATGGCTTTTTAAAAAAATAGCACAAAGGATGTTTGATTTGCAAAAATGAGAGGCACCCTATAAATATCCCAGGATTGTATCAACAAAGGGGGGATTATACAGCTCAAAGATAACTTCCCCTATTTTACTAATAAAAATTCAGAATGAGTTCTCTACAAGGTTTACTCACAAATTCTTCTAACTTAATACTGGGGAAAATGCCAATCCGTCAGTTAATCTAAGTTTTTAAACAGGTGCATAAGCATCTGTGAGTTTGATAGAAAGAAATCTATTCAGCTAGCAGATCTCTTCCCTTTATCCTGTCTTAGTTCCCCATTCTGCTGATCACAGCACCATCTAAAATATAAGTTGAAACACTGTTTTATCCTAGAAATTGAAGAGCAGAGTTCATATAATTGGAGAGGCAGATGCTTGCTCTGCCATTCCCAAAGAAGTCATCTGTCACCCCTCCTCATCCTTATCGTGTTCATCTGCCAACCAAAGATTGCCACAGTCCGAAATAGGACCTGTGAGTCTCCCATGGCAGATGCTGCCACTGCTGTAGTCTAGAGGCCCTCCAGACAGCCCTGGGCAAAAATTTTAATTCAACATCAAACTTCAGCTTGAAATCTGAGAGAGAAAAAAATATGACAAGATGTCAGTTTCTCTGAACCTATTTAAGTGTACTTCAAACTTCACTGATCTGGATCACAGAACTCCTGATAATGAATGGTAATTGCTAGCTACTCAGAGGTCCTATGAGCTCTGTGCATTGATGCCAATGCCTTGAAGGTCAATTTGACAGGGAGTTCAAAAATAATAATTTCTTTTCCCAGAAAGCTAAAAAGCAAAGAACTTCGATAATGACAAGAACTCTAAACACATGACAAAAACCAAGAGGCTTCTGCCAAAAAATATCTTAATGAAATCTATGGGGCAAGGGTGCAAACCCTTTTTATCTTTGATACTCATTTCAAAAGCCATACTCTCAAAAATGGGTAAGTCAAAATAAATATTAATGTGACTTAATCTGAAGCAAGCTGAATTAAATGAATCAAATGCAGGTAATGTGCTTAATGATGTCCTGTTCCTGTTGTGATATAAATGATGATTCAGCAGCAAGTTTTGGTGGGGTTACATAGGCTACCTACAAGATTTCTAAGACCATTTATTGATGTAGAGATGTAGGCTGTCTACTTCTGTTCTTTACCTAAAGTAAAGTTTGATACTCTTGATGCCTCTCATCAATAGAATATTTTCAACATGAAAAATGGTTGCAATTCAAAGTGTATAGTACGTCAGTGGAAGTGGACAGGAGTATGTTGGTTTGCAAACTAACCTCTGGATTAGAGGTCCTAGCTTTCATATAATAGCATGAATTTGCTTTAGTTAAAACAGGGATTTATGTGCTCCAGTTTACTAATATTGTTACCACTATCTTCAGATAATTCTTCAAAAGGCAAGGATACAATTAAAGCTGACAACTTTAGCTTACAACTTACAACAATAAGATAGAGATCTTATTAAACATGTAGAAGACTTGATTGGCTAAAGAAATAAGAGGAGGATGTAATAAATCTGAATGAAGATGTGGTCTTATCTTAGGGTACAAAGTAAATGAATACATGCAGGGAACAGGAGGCATTGGTTTAATCATGAATGAAGAGGCTAAAATCTATATAAAGATAAAGGTAAAGGTATATAAAGGTAGTCTAGATGGGAACACCTGGGTTGAGTTTGAGCCTGTTTCGCTGGATGACGTGGACAGGATTATGGGTAGGCTGGGGTCCTCCACGTGTTTATTGGACCCTTGTTCCTCCTGGCTTGTTTCTGCAGCCAGAGAGGTAACTGGAGACTGGATCCAGGCTGTTACCAACACTTCATTAAGGGAAGGGGTCTTCCCTGCTGCACTCAAAGAGGTGGTGGTTCAACCCCTCTTAAGAAGCCCCGCCTGGATCCTGACGTTCTTAACAACTATCGTCCAGTCTGTTGAGTCTGTGGTGGCGCAGCAATTCTCTCAATTCCTGGAGGAAACAGACTACCTCGATCCTTACTAATCTGGTTTCAGGCATGGTCACAGCACGGAAATGGCATTGGTCACCCTAGTAAATGATCTCTGGTGGGCCAGGGATGGGGGTTGTTCCTCCATCCTGGTCCTTCTTGACCTCTCAGCGACTTTCAATACCATCAACCATGGTATCCTGCTGCAGCAGCTTAGGGGGATAGGGATAGGAGGCACTGTTTTACAGTGGTTCTCCTCCTACCTCTCTGGTCGATTGCAGTCTGTTTGGGTGGAGGGTCAGGGATCCTCCCAGAGGCCCCTCACTTGTGGGGTGCCTCAGGGTTTGGTTCTCTCCCCTCTGCTCTTTAACATCTATATGAAACCGCTGGGTGAGATCATTCGTGGTTTGGGGGTGAGGTATCATCAATATGCTGATGATACCCAGCTTTACATCTCCTCCCCTGACCACCCTAGTGATGCCCTTTCCGTGATGTCCCACTTCCTGGAAGCAGTGCGGGTTTGGATGGGGAGGAACAGACTCAGACTCAACCCTTCCAAGACTGTGTGGCTGTGGATGCTGGCATCTCGGGATCTAGAAGTTCCATCTTTAGTGATCGGAGGAGAGACTCTTACTCCCTCCGACAGGGTCCGCAACTTGGGTGTCCTCCTGGATTCTCGGCTGTCCTTGGATGACCATCTGACAGCTGTAACCAGGGGGGCCTTCGCACAGGTGCGTCTTGTGCACCAGTTGTGTCCTTTTCTAGTCCGGGATGCCCTTGCCACAGTCACTCATGCCCTAGTTACCTCTAGGTTGGACTACTGTAACACCCTCTACATGGGGCTGCCTTTGGGATGCATCCGGAGGCTCCAGCTAGTCCAGAATGCAGCCGCACGGGTAATTATGGGGGTTTCTCAATACTCCCGTGTAACACCTCTCCTGCGTGAGCTGCACTGGCTGCCGGTGGCGTTCCGGATTCGTTTCAAGATGCTGGTACTTACCTATAAAGCCCTTCATGGCTTAGGCCCGGGGTACTTGCAGGACCATCTCCTGCTGCTCTCCCATCGTCCCGTGCACTCTCACAGAGTGGGCCTCCTCAGGGTGCCATCGGCCAAACAATGTAGACTAACAGCCCCCAGGAGGAGGCCGTTCTCTGTGTGAGCTCCGACCCTCTGGAATGGATTGCCCACTGAGCTCAGGACAACCCCCAACCTCCTTTCGTTCCGTCGCGAGCTGAAGACATGGCTCTTTTGTCAACTCAACTGATCCGTTTTGGGTGTACATTGTTATAATTTTAAATTGTTTTAATTGGCTGTTGATTTTAATTTTATTGTGATTTGTATTGGAAATTGTCATTTTTGTAAGCCGCCCTGTGTCACTCAGGAGAAAGGCGGCATATAAATTGCAATAATAAATAAATAAATAAATAAATAAATAAATAAATAAATAAATAAATAAAGTTTTCGCCTGTTCAGTCATGTACGACTCTAGAGGAAAGTGCTCATCTCCATTTCTTAGCCGTGCGAGCCAGCATTGTCCGAATTTCCATGGTTATGTGGCAGGCATGGCTATATGCTGAAGCACACAGAATGGTGTTACCTTCTCACCAAAGTGTTACCTAATGATCAATTTGCATTTGCATGTTTTTGAAATGCTAGGTGAGCAGGAGCTGGAGCTGGAGCAAGGACAGGAACTCACCCCCTCAGGCAGCACTTGGGTCTCAAACCGGGGCTGTCAGGTTTCCAGCTGACAAGCTCAGCATCTTTAAATGCTGAGCCATCGTGACCCCTCTTCTCCAAATGTATATAAAAAACATAAATTAGGGTCAACTGTAGATACATATGAGCATAATCAACCAGCCAGAAAATCATGGAAACAAGAAAGACATTGCTTCAAAAGGTAAAAGTAAAGAGAAATAAATAAAAGTAAAACACCTTTGATATGCAAGTAGAGTCCTTCTTGTGTCAAGGGAGTGCAGAGTTCCTAAATAAAAAATTACTACACAGCAGCCTGGGGGATAACCTCTGATAACACAAGTTAATGGAGAGGAAAACATGAGAGAGTGCAGAAAAAGCAACCTGGCCATGTGCCATTTCAAGATTAAATAAGGATAATGATTGTTTATTTATTTTTTTATTTTACTTCAAATTTATATACCGCCCTTCTCCCTAGGGACTCAGGGCGGTGTACAGCCAAGTAAAAACACATAAATACATAATACATAATACATAGATTAAGAACAGATTAAAAGGAAATATCTCAATTTGGCCCAAAATTTGAAAAGACAAACGAATTTAAAATCATTTAAAATCATTTAAAAGGATTTGTTAGACCAGCCCGGCTTGTTGAAAAAGGAAAGTTTTAAAGGAACGGCGGAAGGCACGAAGGTCTTGGATTCTCCTTATCTCAGGGGGCAGTTGATTCCAGAGGGTGGGAGCCCCACAGAGAAGGCCCTCCCCCTGGGGGTCACCAGCCTGCATTGCTTGGCTGATGGCACCCCGAGGAGGCCCTTTTGGGTGAATATCAGTTCAGAAAAATAGATAAATCTATTCATGGGTGTATCTGGCAAAAGAATGAATATAACTCTAAAAGCACGATTAATTTGACTTTTTAGAATGGAAGATTAAGAGAATTAATGAATAGACTAGAAGACTAGAAAGGTGATGAGGGGTTCTGAATGGGACAGACCATTTTTTTCTCTCTGCCAAGATCTTGGGGAATAATAGACAGGAAAGAAAAAGAAAAAAGTGAAAGAAATCAAAATGCAATAGAATACAGGTAGTCCTCAATTTACGACCATAATTGAGCCCTAAATTTCTGTTGTTAAGTGAGGTTTGCCCCTTTTTACAAACTTTCTTGCAACAGTTGTTAAGTGAATCACTGCAGTTGATAAATTAATAATCTGGTTGTTAAGTGAATCTGGCTTCCCCATTGACTTTGCTTGCCAGAAGGTCGCAAAAGGTGATCACATGACCTTGGGACACAGCAATGGTCATAAATATAAATTAGTTGCCAAGCCTCTGAATTTTGATCACTTAGGGTGAAAAGTGTGTAAGTGTGAAAAACGGTCACAAATTACTTTTTTTCAGTGCCGTTGTAACTTTGAAAAGTCACTAAACAAAGTCAAGACTACCTGTATATGCAGGAAGAGAAAATACACAATTTGTATCAGAAGATAAATTAGTTTCCACACCAAACAAAATGTAAAGATACAGGATGTCTGCTGCTTAAAGCAAATTGAAAAGAATTGTGTTAAGAGTGCCACAGAAGTATGTAGAGTTATGCTAAGGGCAAACATTAAAAAGGGATGTTTAATGGATGAATCGAAAAAGACATGCATGCTACTAAAAGTGAGGGAAGGGAAGAACAAACAGTTAAGGGAAAAGGAGATTCAGAAAAGATAACTCAGTTCTGGGAAAGAAACAAACTCAGGTTGAGAAAGCAACTCAAAAGAATCCTTGTTTTTGTTCAGCATAAAATGTGGTAGAGAAAGATTGACAGGTATTCAAGATTCTAAATCAATAAAGAGCATTCCTGGACTCCATGCTGCTTCTGTTTCCTGACCTTGCCTACCTTGAAAGGTTCACAATAGTCTTGAAAGCCTCATTACTCTCCCATCAGAATCTTGCCTTCTACACTTAGCATATGACAACAGAGCCTCCAGGTATCCCCTATTCACAGAACAAGTCCTCAGTGTCCTATTCCAGGCCAAACATGTCCATGTACACCCAACAGTAGTTAGCAGAGGCTTGTAGAAAGATCAAACCCCACTCCCTCATATCACCTTTACCCTGTTTCTTACCTGACCTTCCAACCCAAGATGATTATCATATTGATTTATTTATTCTCATTGTGTTCCTTAGTCATTGTGTTCCTTTATTGTTCTGTTATTTTACTTCTGTTTACACACCTTTTCATTTTCTTTCTTTTATCATTGTCAGCTGCCTAGAGTAGCCCATTGGTGAGATAGGTGGCAAATAAATTTAACAAATTTACTGATCCTTGGAAGGTTTTTTCTAAATATCATTCCCTGGATGATCTGAATATCTAGCCAGCACTGGCAGTGGTATATCATTTATTGTACATGAGGTAACTGGTTTTTTTAAAAAAGCCTTCTGAAACCCCAGAGGCCTCTTTTTATAAAAGAGTGGGTTATTCAGACTGCACTAGCAACAGACAATCATTCTGAACTGTCACTAAATGTGTAGTACCAATGGTTTTAAGCTAAATAAATATATGAATAAAATTAATAACAATAGTATCAAAGTGAAAGCAACCAAGATCTGTTTTAACGCCTGTTCATCCAAAGACTCCCTTAGTAACGGTGGTTATTCAAAGTAGACAGCTGTTTCATGGAGGGAAACGTAGAGAGAAACAGTAAACTAGGAAAATGGAATGACAGCAGATCAGCAACAGAAAAGGAATCACATACCTGTGGAATTGGTGAGCCACAATTCCTATAGCTTTGTCCAGTTTGGTACCTTCCAGATACCCAGGACTGTCATTTTTCAGAATGTTCTGATTTGTCATTCTAACTCAACTAGAGCATATTAAGTTGGGGAAAGCTGAAGAATCAATCACAGATATTTATCCTTTGATGTTCTTCCATTTTAAGGTTGAAAGAAAAAAGAAAGAGCTTGTATGACCTCTTTTTCCCTTCCTCTCTTCTCACTTTTCCATGTTTTTTTCTTTGTATTTTAGAATAGAATAGAATAGAATTCTTTATTGGCCAAGTGTGATTGGACACACAAGGAATTTGTCTTGGTGCATACGCTCTTGGTGTACATAAAAGAAAAGAATTCATCAAGAATCATAAGGTACAACACTTAATGATAGTTTATACTTTGATAAACTAATAAAAAAAGTTTTAAAAAAGAATTCCAAGGAAAGAACCCAAGAATCAATACAGGGAATATGTGCCTTTTTAAAAAGCCAATCTTCAGCCAATGCATTCCCTCTGGAGAGCAACCACTCTCAACACTGCTAGTTCAAAACATTCCTTGTAATATATACTGACAAAAAAACCTTACATATGACACTAACAAGGTCCTGATGTAGTTATGACATAGTATCCATAATGCTCAAGTGAAGGGTTTTTTTTTTTTTGTATTTATCATGACCCAGACCTTGGCAACAATCTCCCACATTGTTTTGACCATTTAAATATGCATGAGGCCATTATCAGCAATACTTTCAAGTAATCAGAAAAGTCTTTTTTAAAAAAATCTTTCCATTCTGGAGAATAATATAGTATTTCCAAGAGGATTTGCTTACTGGTATTATTTCAGCCCATGATATTCAAGGTGATACATTTATTAAGCAACTCAGTTCCTCACAAGACACTTCCATACTATGTTTGTGAAAAATTATGTATCCTTGCATTTATGTGGTTTCAGATTATTGTAACTGCTACTCTATTGAACATCACCTGTGACTCTTTGCTGATAATGAAAAAGAAAAAAAGAATTTTTTTTAAAAAAAATCTGTTTTACTTTTCTATAAATTAGCACCAGTGTGAGACATTAACATAGATAAAGTAAATTGTTTGATATCCATGTCATTATTCAGAATGTTATGAAATGTGTATACTCCTGCTACTCTTCTTCTATGCCATTTTGAGTTAATGGTTTGGTTAAGAGACAGTTTTTGTTATTAAGCTATTTTTGAAAGAAGGAGCTGTCTAGATTTTAAAAAACAAAAATAGTTTTAAACACATATACTTATTACACACTTTCTTTATTTACAATAATTCTGTCCATAAGAACATTCAACTTGTTTGATTAATGTTGAATATTTCAAGAATGAAGCAATCTGCATTAGACTTCCCTAACCTGCCTATTTTCCAGATCCATGGATTTCAATTCCCAGAATCTTTAGTGACAGTCATATGGTTGTGGAATTCTGGGAGTTGATTCATATATTTGAAAAACCCTGGTAAATAGAATAACATAATTGGAAGGGATCTTGGAGGCTTTCTAGACCAATTTCCTTGCTCAAGCAGGAGACCCTATACCATTCTGAACAAATTGCTGTCCAATCTCTTCTTAAAAACCTCCAGTGATGGAGGTTGACGATGATTTGATAGCTACTTTAAAGCCCTACATGGCTCAGGGCCAGGTTATCTTCGAAACCGCCTTCTGCCGCATAGCTCCCAGCAACCGGTAAGATCCCACAGAGTTGGTCTCCTCCGGGTCCCATCAGCTAAACAATGCCAGCTGGGGGGCCCGTGGGGGAGGACCTTCTCTGTGGCTGCCCCAGCTCTCTGGAACCAGTTACCTCCTGAGGTCCGGACCATCCCCACCCTATTGGCCTTCTGAAGAGCGGTGAAGACCTGGCTTTTCCAGCAGGCCTGGGGCTGTTGATCTCGCTCTTGTGATCTGGCGAGATCCGGCCATGAATGGCATGAATGAGTTTTTAGTTTTTAATGTTTTTAATTTTAAAATGTTTTTAATAATGATTTTTTAAAATGTATTGTGAGCCGTCCTGAGTCTTCGGAGAGGGGCGGCATATAAATTGAATTAATTAAAATTAAATTAAAATTAAATTAAATTACTGTACTGTGGTGTACTGATTAAATGCTGGTCTGCATTATGTCAGTTTCTATCATCACAGCACTGCTTCTTTAACTGAATTCAGCGAAATATTCTGCCTGTGATTGTTTAGAAACAGATGTTATTGCCCATATTAAAACAAAATTATAAGATTTACACAATACAGAAAGCACTGGTTTCTTGTAGGGCAGGAATTGCGAGAATTTCACTTTTTAAAAAACAACCTCTCTCACTACCTCACAGGTGTGTATGTATGCATGTACTGCATGTGTGTGTATATGAATGATTTGATGTGATGCTTCTGTTTTCTATAGGAAATTTCTGTAAGATATCTGAAGCAAAATCTAAACACTTAGAAGTAAATATGCATATATTTTTTCTTCAGCCTTAAGCTCATTGATCATACATAATAGAATACATAATCAGATGTTCAGGAATCCCGTGTGGCAGAAGGAGGGAACAAGAGGTATTTTTTCCTAAAAGCACATAATTTCTTCAAAAAGATCAGACTTGTCTCAAAAAGCCTCCATTCCTCCACTAAGAATTTAGTCCAACTTTTATGTCATGTTTGGATTGATCCCACAGATCTTCAGCTCCTCCTGGGTTATTTTTCATTAAACATTATTAATAGTCTTTAGCTTCATCTGATGAATTAACATTACAGGTCTCTCAAAAAAAAAAATCTTAGGACTAGTGCAGGTTTTGTTTTGGTTTATTTTTTGTTTGTTTTTTTATATTTGGCAGTTTGCTAAATGTTTTTTTTCCTAGTTTGTTCTCTGTCCTACATACTTTCATGTTGATCTCAGCAACCATTATACAATTACAACAGACTTTGAATCCTAACTGCTGAGCAAGCATTTGTTCTACCTGCTGCTCTTTTATTTCTAAATAAAAAAGTCCTGACAAGAACTGGTTACGATAGCTTCATAAACAAAACCTCTATATTGGAAGTAAGGCTAAATCTCTAAGCATACATATATTCATAATTTACAATAGGTTAAGGTAGCTCCATAATAGGTATTATTTAATACAAATATTAGACCCTTTCACATTTGTAGTTTTCTATCTGTTACGGAATTTTGTCTATGAATTTGTTTATTCATATCCCACGTTATGAAAAGTAAATTCCAGCTCTCTAAATAGGCATGATGTGGACTTGCCAAGTAAGTGTCAGACATATGTAGCTAAACATATGTAGATTAATATTCCTTCATATCTGATACTAAATTTGTTTTAATCATGGTTTGTTAAGAAAGAAGATTATTAGCCTTTAAAAAGTAATCACAACTTGTTTGGCAAATCTTGATTTGTTTTTTTTTTCCTGTTTTCTTCTGCAGCTCTGAGGATTGGCTAGAGACTTAGACAGTGGTGAAATCCAAATTTTTTTACTACCAGTTCTGTGGGCGTGGCTTGGTGGGCGTGGCAGGGGAAGGATACTGCAAAATCTCCATTCCCATCCCACTCCAGGGGAAGGATACTGCAAAATCTCCATTCCCACCCCACTCTTGGGGGAAGGATATTGAAAAATCTCCATTCCCATCCTACTCTGGGGCCAGCCAGAAGTGGTATTTACCGGTTCTCTGAACTACTCAAAATTTCCGCTACCGGTTCTCCAGAACCTGTCAGAACCTGCTGGATTTCAGGAACTTAGACAAATACAACAGGAATTGATTTCTGCTTGTGATGGCACAGAATGTGCAAGACCAATTTAACATGACTGAGTTTAAAGAAGCTTGGGGTAAACACATGTCCATCACCCAACAAAAATTAAAAATCAAATATAAAAATAACAATTAAAAATAATAAAGAAACTATAAAGAAAACAAGAAAATAATAAAGAAACTATAAAGAAAACAAAAAACAAACTCAAAGGGCAGACTCCATGGCCCACTAAGTCTTTTTCGGCTGTCATTTTTCTATCTTTCTATGACCAAATCCTGAGTCAATTGTTTTCTCCATGATGACTGTGAAGAAAGAATAGAGGAAGATGGGAAAACAGTTATATGGGAATCTTCTTATCTGCTGAAATTAACTGAAATTAAATGGTTTTAATATTTCACGCTGGATTTTTGTTGTTGCAGGGGACAAGGCTAATTTTTGAATAAGTACAGAATTCCAACTTAATACTCCTGCAAACTTCTTAGAGCGGCACCTTTATAGTTGCAAAATGATCTCAATATACCATTAACACACAATAGTTCAATTCATAGGCATTGTTCCAAGAAGGCATGTGGCTCTCCAAAGCCTTGGACTCAGCACCCAGAACTTCCAAGAATAATCAATTTGTAATATTTAATCTGACAGGACTGAAAATATTAAATAATGAAATGGAGAGTCATCATATTAACTATTTAATTTTATCAAATTTAAAGGTAAATTATATTATAATTTTTAATCTTGCTGCCCACGACTTTCTGAAGGACATCTATAGATCTATATCTAGCCCACAGCCTGCAAAACAGTGTTCCTTCTTACATTACATGAACATAAATGTAGAGCTTTGCTGTAACAACCCTTAACACTAATATATATTTAGGATCCATAAGCCCAGGGAGATTTAGCTGAGATGAGATATGAAATAAACGAGGGAAAAGATTGCACTGCAGGACCATAATTGTCACATAATGAGTTATTTTGTGTTTTCCCCACCTCTAATTTTTCTGACATACCATGGTTTACTGTCATTAGAAATAGCAGTGGACAAACACACTGCCTTATATGTTTCTAAAAATGCAGATGTCATCAATCTACATATTTCTAGCAACAACTCAGTAGTTCCTCTTGAAGTTTTGACGTGATCACCACAGAATGGTTGGGAATATGTTCCATTTCTCTGCTAACTCTTTGTAGATTCCCATCTGTGACTCTATGAATATTTGATGCCGGGGGCCATTCTACAAACCCACATTACTGATAACTTTTGCCCAGGAGCCAAAGCATGAGGATCAGCCATCAGAGCAAGTTAAAAAGAACTCATTCATTAGTAACATCAAAGGATGTTCTTGTGTAAGAAAACACACAAAACAATTTTCATTAATTTTGTAGCTATACAATTAGCCAAAGCTCTCTGGTTAGGTTACTACCTTCCTTAAAAATGCTGCAAAAAATAACCCAAGGTAGCTGAATGTTTCTGTCCTATAAATATATCTCTTTATTATCAAATCTTTCCTTTATAATCCCCTTATTTAGTTGTTTGAACATCTTTTGATGATTTATTATTTGCTCCCGTCCTGTCCTGCATCATCTAGAATCTGTGTTAATATTGTTTTACAGGTATAATGTATAAAGCATCTCACAGGGTTGTTGTTGTGAGGAAAATAGGAGGCAGGAGTATTAGGTATGGCCACCGCCTTGAGTAACCTTTAAGTAATAAAGGCTGGATAAAAATCTAATTAAAAAAATAAAAAAATAGCAGTTGCACAAAAGTCATGAGCAAAAGTGGGCAACTTATCTAGATTAAACAAAAGAAATGGTGATTTAGAAAAACATAATATTTTAAAAAAAACATATTTCCTGAATGCCATCACTCTGCTTAACAATTAATTCCCACAACACTGTCAAATAATTTACTAAGACTGTATTACTATTCTTCTTCTCTTCTTTACTAGTATCTCTTTCCACTTATTACTATAACCATATTTCTTGTATCTTTCAATTTTTATTGTTTTTGTTTATTTGTACGATTTGATAGTTTATTAGTAACCTTGGCTATCACTAAGTGTTGTATCTTTTTATTCTCGATGAATGTATTTTATTCTCCTTATGTACACTGAGAGCATATACACCAAAGACAAATTCCTTGTGTGTCCAATCACTTTTGGCTAATAAAGAATTGAATTCTATTCTATTCTGTTCTGTTCTGTTCTGTTCTGTTCTGTTCTGTTCTGTTCTGTTCTATTCTATTCTATTCTATTCTATTCTATTCTATTCTATTCTATTCTAAACGATGGTACAATGAATAACATCATCTATGGTTCTGACTTCCATAGACTTCTGTTGGTGTGCTTATACTAGTGGCTAGCCTCTTCCAGTTATTCACAAATTGGCAAGCATACAGATATACAGATGTAGAGATATTTCTCAATTCCTAACATTCTGTTTTACCACACTACGACCAAGAAACAGAATAGAGCCATTAAAATTAAATATTGAGCCACAGAGAGATGAATTTCAGTTCTAAATGGCTATCAGTGAATGGTGAATGGTAGACTAAATGGGCTATAATCAGAAATAAACACTTTTACAAGGAAAATTTATTACATCATGCAGCGCACAGAGCATAAGAACAAGTTTTTATTTGTTCCACTCTGATGGCATCTCAAAGTATATTTTTTTCTTTCTCTTGAATAGAGCAATGAATAAGCAATGTGATAAGTTTAAAAAGCTGCTAACTCCAACATTGGGTTAACAGATTATTATTGCTAGTGAAGTCAGAACAAAGATCTTTAAATTAAGTAGCAAGAATATCATGCCCACCATCATTGTGGTGGTGTGAAAGACTGTGAACAGTCTCCCTTCCTAGAGTCTTGTGACAGTGTACATTCCAGTAACAACAATGGTAAAGTTATGAGTCTATATAGATGTCCAAATATATCCAATAGGATTTTCAAGTAACATAAACATAGGATTACTGTGTGTAGTATATCTACATGTGTCTTACCAAATGCAAGTAGAGAACATTTAAAACATGGATATTTGGGGGAAACAATCATATTTCTAAGCTAAAAAGCACAGGAGAGAATGCAGTTCATAATCAGAGTTTCCTTAACAAGCAAGCATTCTTTTCCTGTTTTAATCAATTGACTGGCACACCACCTGGAAGAATAGAAAGAATGAGAACTAAATTACTCAGTTCAGAATTTTTAAAAGAAATATCTGTTGTAATTACCTACAAAAACCCAAAATGAGTTATGAGTCCACTTAAAACAAACTTTTTGGCTTGGTTAAGCAGTTGCAGCCATTTGCTGTGATGTGGTGGCAGTCTTTAGAGCGACCAAGGAGGGAGGGAGAAAGAGAGACAGAAAGTCATAGGACATAGGTCATAGCTCTTTGTGATTAGCAAGTTCAGCTTGCTTAATACTAAATATCTGTTTAATGGAAAATGAGAGAGGGATTATTATATGTTATTCAGGTGCTAGCCCAGACACAAATGTTCTTCTTCCCAAGGACCAAAGGAGTCCCCAAAAAAACAAGGCTGACTGAAATTTGCCATCAGATTTCTAATAAAATTGTCCAAAGCTTAGATGCAGAATTGAAGAGATGTGACTATCAGAACAGATTTAACTAAATGAGTGTCTTTTTCAATGCAGTCTTCCAAGTGGACAATCACAAAGAGAGACAGGTGGATTAAGTAAAGGACTTCCAACAAGGGTTGCATTATTACATCTATGAAAAATGTGCCTTCATAGAATAATAGCTAAAGCTGATGAAGGGGATCTCCTAGTGGCCAAAATGAAGAATGAAAATAAATGAAAATAAAACCTGTTTAATAAAAAAATTATAGACATGATGAAATAGAAGTTGTAATTTTTATTCACGTTGCATGTGGGATTCAATTCTTGTAAAACTAATTTGACTACCTCCAATGATGCCTATTGTTATTTACTAGAATTTGTTGTACATATGTTTTAAGATTTACTCATTATTGGAAGATAGTTCTTTACCTTCTTTACATAAGAACTCCAACTGATAATGCTCTACAGATGTGTAGCTGGGCTTTCCAACTTGGTCACAATTGCCCTGACTTCTTGACCCAATGAGCAATTTATTTCAGAAAATGTAGCAGAGCCAAGGAAGTGCTAGGAATTAAAAGGATGGTTTCAGAGGGTCAGAGTTTAATTGTGTTTATATAATAAAACTATGACGTTTACCTGGGTTATAGAGAAATGTATTCCTTGGAATTGTTGCTAGGAAAAATATGGACTAATAAACAAACAAACAGCTGGGAGTTAGTGTAACTGACATATGATACCACTTGGATTCTTCTCACAGTATGTAGCATATTTTTAAAAGAAAACTCTCACAAGCAAATAAATAAAATACATAGTGAAAAGGAAGAAACAGAACTGGATTTGGAATAATTTTGGTGAGATGGAACAAACATGCTGAAAACAAGGAGAGAACATTTAAGTAGGACTGTATAGAAATAAAATTATTCTAAATTATTCTAATACTAGACAAACCCTTGAATTAAATGTATGCTTGTTCTGTTTATGTTAAGACCATTATTATTAATGATTCTGTGCTGTCAAATTGGTATGACTCCTAGTGGCCAAATAGGTACATTTACTTCAGGATGATCTGTCCCCTACAGATTATTCAGATCTTCCAAGAATGAACCCCTGATCTCTGCGATTAAGTCCATTCACCTTGCTGATACCATCCTATCTTTCAGCATTATGGACTTCTATATCACTTTATAATGTGTCCAAAGTATTATAATTTGAGCCTACTCATGTGTGCCTTAAGTAATAACCCAGAATTGATTTGTTTAATGAACATGACTGAAGAATTTTATATTTTCCAAACACAAGAATAGGGGAAAAAAACTTAATTGGCAAGAGAAATTATACAGAAACTGTTATTCTGGCCAAAGGAATACTTTCAAAATATTGATTAAAAATTGTCAAATATCTGCACTTGCCATATTCACAATTTTCTTATTTTGAATCTGAAAGTAGCAACATGTGAACACAAAGAATGTATTCGAATCTGCAGAAAAATATTGTGCTTAAAATTTTATTTTGAGAGGACTGACCTTGAATAACATAGATGGGAATTATTTTTTACTTTTATTAAATAAACAATAAACTTGTTTATATTATTATATGAGAGCCAGTCAGACACAAATGAATGGAAGAAAAGAATTATATGATTTGCCTGAAGACCCATGCTAGACACAACTTTCTTAGAAAATGATCCTGGTTAACAATGAAAAAATCAAGACAGAGGAAGAAAAATTTCTATAGGATATTCTAAGAAAAGGAGGGTAGGGCTTTCCTCCCCCCCCCTACCATTCTAACATGAAATTATTCATGTGAATTATTTGGAAATTATATAAGCATAATAAATACCCTATTTCCCCCCAAATAAGACATCCCCTGATAATAAGCCTAATCGGGCTTTGGAGCACATGGCAGTAAGTCCAAGCGCTTATTTCAGGGTTCAAAAAAATATAAGACAGGGTCTTATTTTCAGGGAAACACGGTACATAATTTGGGAAAAAGTAATATAAGGAACACAGTAAAGATAATACAGCTATTAGGTTTACAACAGACTGCAAATTTTTGCACTGCTCAATATGTGCAGTTAGTGAAATTGCTTCTTATCATCCCCACTACATCCCTGGAAATTTCTTACTTTTTCCTTTTTCTTTGTGAACTGGTCCAGAAACATAGAGGGGATGGTAAGAAGCCATTTCACTAACTATGCCTGCACATACTGACCAGTGCAAAAGTTTACAGTCTAACACCTTGATTATCAGGTGAGCTGGTACATTCTCAACATAACACTGGGGTTTAGCCCTCCATCATTGTTATTTCCCAAGAATACTTATGGCGTATTTATGTGTAAATAAAGATTACAATTTTTCAATTTGCAGAATGTTAGCTTCCTGTGTTTGATTTGGTTAGTTGGTTGTTTTAGGAAAATAATAAAGTAGGTTTCATGAGGGAGGCACTAGTGAATTGCCTAGTCCTGGTTTACAGTATCTTGGAACAGAAATTATACACACGGAAATCTGATCTGCACCATCAAGTTTCTCCAGTTTGAGTGTAACCCATTACCTATTTCTGGAGGCAGGAATGTACATCATCCTTTACCTGACCCCAGACTACTAGAAAGTAATCTCTCCCATCTTTTCTTGCTATGGGGCCAATATTTTTGAAGTTATCTCAACTAGTGAATGCCTGTTTTTTGTTTGTTTGTTTGTTTCATACTGATGGATATTTTCTGTGGATTTTATGCTGTTGTTCTTGCTGTTTAGATTTTCAATTATAAAACACAAAGGTGATTTTTTCTTTTTTTTTCCTTTTCATTGAAATTGATGAAAGTTTTCAACCTATGATTTGTTTTGGGAATGGCAATATTTTATACCAAAGGTTTGTGTGTATTATAGTATAGATTCTGTGATATTTTACAATTATGTCTTCTGTTGTTCATATTACAGTAGTGAATTTATTGGTAAACTAGTGACCATTGATAAACATTTTTTTTTCCTTTTCCTTAGATGGTATTTTTAGTTTGCATTTTTAATTTTTTTAGGTTTCCTTCTTTTTAAGATTAAGCACTGTTTTGTTATAAAAAATATTTTAAAAAAATAAATTTACTAAAATTTTGCCAATTTTTCCTAAGAGCGGGAATCAATACAGTAGAAGAGATTGGCCAATGGAAACCACTTCCTTAAAATCCTGCCCATGGAATGGAAAGGGTTTGACATTGTACAGCACTTGCTTTATTTTATTTATTAGATTTGTATGTCGTCCATCTTGTTTCTTGGCATGGGTAGGAGTGCAACGAACAGCTTAAAGTGGAAAAAACCCCATAGTTTTTGAAAGTTAAATAACCCGCACTATATTTAACTTCAACAAAGCTGCAGAAAAAGCGATTCCCGCTATCGCCGAATACCTTCCCCAAAGGCTCTATTGTGTACCTTTTAGAGAGCAGGGGCTTGAAACAATACACTGAATCTGTCCGACACAAACACTCGGTTAAATCAAAATTTCCCTCTCAATTCCACCACCGCCTCTTCTCTAAAAGTGACTCCGCTATTGCGGATTGGATCCCGCAGCTCAAACGTCTCTTCCCATGTGCCCATTAAATTGGTATGTGATTTGGTATTATGCTGATACCGAGATGTCTTTTAAATGGGTGCAAAACTCGCCTTTTTATCAGAAGTATAAGATTTGTAGGATACATAAGCTACTTAAGTCGCTTTTGTCCCCTTTCTTTATAACGGAAATCCAATGCAAAATCCAAGGTTATCCAGCTATTCAGTAGTCGGGTTGATCAAGACAGCAGGAAGCAAGAAAAGAAAGGCTCCTCGTATCTCTAAACGAGCTCATTAAATATAGTTTTAAATAATTTGAAACGCGTATTGTGCTTGCATGGTATTAACGCCCCGCCAATAAAAATCCACCAGAAACAGGTGAAATTGCAGATTAATTTTAAAAATTGCACCTTAACATGTGCAGAAATCTAAAAACCATTAAAAAAAAAACCCCTAGACTTTAATACGAAGACTGTGACAAAGACGGATGCCTTTAGATTTTTCTAAAAAAAAAACCCGAATTTTTTCTTAAAACGTCGCAAATTGTGGCATGTCGTCACTTAGAATTTGTAGGGTGAATCTGACGGGCTGCATTGAAATTGGAATTAGCAATACGGTGGCACGCTTAAAAATAAATCATAATTGATTCACATCAAGCAAGACCTCAAAAGGTAATAAATCGGGCTACAATATAACCTCGGACATACGAGATTACAAAACATTTCTTCCTTTTCTATCTCTGCAATTTTGGTATAGCACTATATTTTCTTTCAAAAGGCCTGTTCCGGGTTACAGGTCACGTGACGCCACCTTGACCGGTCCACAAGAGGGCGCATACAACGGGGCGCTTCCTGACGGTCTAGGAATAAAAATGGCCAGTCATCGCGCGCTTTCCGCCTCTCATTCAAAATCGGCGGCGACCACGGCCAATCAGAGATAAGATGAGCCCTTTCGTCCTACGATCGACGTTCCTAGTAGCCATTAGCGAACAGATGGGCCTGGCGGCCGTGGGCGTGAACAAAGCTAGAGTCGGCTAGTGATGGCGGAACGAGGCGGCGGCGGCGGCGGCGGAGGAGGAGGTGGTGGTAGCGGCGGCGTTGGTCCTGGCGGCGGCGAAGGTGATGCTGGTGCAGCGGAACGGTACAACAATGAAATAAGGTAAGGAGAAATCTCCCGCTGGAATCACTTCGCGCAGAACACCGGGAAGGTGGGAGGAACAAGCGGTCGCCGGCAGCACGAGGCCTTTTAAGAGCGCGCGCCTGCGCGCGCCTGCGCACACGACGCGCCGAAACCTCGAGCGTTCTTCGGCTTCACTGTTTCCTCAGTGGTTCATTCGCCCCCCCCCCGCCCTCCCTCTCTTTCGGCGCGAGGCGGAAGCGGCCGTTCAGCTTCCCCCCCTCCCCGCCCCTCTTCAGTCTTCACTTCAGCTCCGGTGAGGATTTGCTCTACGTTTGCTCTCCCGGGAGGGACCCCCTCGTTCTTTTCCCGACGCTCCCGAAAGTGTGCCGTTTGGGTGTGGGCTTTTTTGTTTGTTTGTTTGTTTGTTTCTAACGGCTATCAGGTGTCTTCGAGGAAGAGAAAACGCTGCGGGGACGGAGCGTTTGGTGCTCTCCTCAGGGCTGGATTCCCGGGGTGGGGGTGGGGGTGGTGTGTGTGTGTGTGTTGCTTCTGGGCGCGAGGACCTCGTCAAGCAAGCGGGGGGGGCGCCGTGGGGAGGGGGGAGAGAGAGAGAGTTCTCGCCCTCTCTGGTTGAACCCCGAAGCCTGACACGTGGCTTCGGCATTAGGCATTTAGGTGGTGGGCTCAGCCCAGAAGTCTGAGGTAATGCCGGACGACAAACTTTCCCCAAGTCTTTGGAGCCGCAGACTGACTGGATCCGGGGTCATTCAGCAGGAGGCAGCGAGACGTTGGTATGGATACAGGAAGACTGCACAGATGGCGATTATAAGATGGTCAGGGGTCGTCTGTGTCGAACTGTGGTAGTATATATATATTATATATGGGTGTGTATACACATAAATACACATAAAGGCCTACGAAAAGAATTTGTGTATATATATATATATATGTGTATACACACACACACACACACACACACACACACACACACACACACGAGTTCCAGGTATATTAGTAAAATGTATATGTATAGGCATCTATATGTCTATATATATATATATATATGTATTTCTCTTTAGCCAGGTTCTTCCTACATAAACCAAGATTTTTATGCAGCCCTAGTTCAGTGAAATCACAATCCACTAGTTTCTAGGCTTTTTTTTCCCGGCAGCCAGCAAACACTGCTGCCTATTGGGAGACTATATATATATATATATATATACCACCTCCATCTGAGGATCTTTCCCAGACTAATCCCCCTACAAGGATTCTTTCTCCAACCCGTCAAGTAGCTATAGCACGTTTTTCCCATTTGTAAATGAGATCTTGGGTAAGGGTGTTTGTCGATCGCATGCTGGGGAAAGCTGCAGCTTCTCCACATAACACCAAATCGTGTTACCCAGTTATAGGGTAGTCTGATAAGGTAATACAACCGGGATTTCCATTAGAAAATATTACTATATCTCCCTTTATTAGAATGAATGTATTGTTTCCGTTAGAAAATATTTAATCATCCATATAGTAAATGTTCTTCCGAAAAGAGTACGGTATATTATGAAACTAACCATGAGGATATTTGAGTGCGGTTATTATTGGATTGTAATAAAGCCCTTTGCATTTTTTAAGATGCAATTGAGGGGGCTCAACATGTAGGACTAACATGTAGGACTATAATCATAGGGTTATGATTAGTGTACCCTGCAAAAAAGGCTATCCAGAGTTTACCAGGATACTTTTATGATAAGAGAATTGTCCCTCTTCCAAAAAAAAAAATCACCCATAATTTTGTTAAAATTATAGTTAAATCTTAACTCCTAGGATGTCTTTCCTACAATGCCGATGAGTCTGGGTTTTTTTCTAGTGAATAGCATTTGTCAGTTCAACAAATCATGTGACTTATAACAGCCATTTGGGCCACTATTCCAAAAATCTTTGAGTGACAAGTGAACAGTTACCATTTTAAATAGTGTCCATGGAGATTTAATCATGATGTAGAACACTGAAAACAGTGCATCATGGTGGTAAAATGAAAAAGAGTGGAAACAAATATAGCTGGAATTGTCCCTTTTATGGTTACTCTAGCCTCTAAAACTTTGTAGGTGGAAGTGTTCAGATGTTTACTTATTCAATTTATGGGCATCACCAGTCTGCATCTGGTGGCTAGAAATCAGTTTATATCAAAGTAACTCAACGTTTTGAATCTGGACGACAAGATAACTGTAGTTAAGATATGTTACACAACAGCAAATAAGTAAAAAGTAAACTTTTTAAGTAAAAAGTTTGCCCAAGCCTTTAGTTTAAAAACTTATTCTCAAAATAACCTGGTATAAAGTCTTACATGAATGCAGCCTTAGATTTTATGGTAGCAGACTGCAATTACCCAGGTTTATATATAGTATTTGGAATTAGTAAACAATAGTGTTCTTACAGGTAATTCTCAACTTACTGTTTGGAGCAGAATTTCCATTGTAGTTTGTTGCAGTTGTGAGTCAAGTTGGATCCAATTTTATGACAATTTTTACAGGGTCATTAAGCAAATCCCCACAATTAAACAAATCCAGGTTTTCCCAATGGTTGGGGGTTTTCCCCCCAGAAATTGGCAAAAAGAGTACAAATTGCAACCGCATGGCTGCAAGACACTATCCAGTTGTAAATGCAAGCTGATTGCCTCATGATCACATGACCATGGGGTGCTGAGACAGTCATACATGCAGGTCATAAAAGCGAGTAAGTCACTTTTTCAAGGACATAACTTAGAACAGTTGTTAAATGAATAGTTGTAAGTCAAGGACTACCTGTATTAAACATCAGAAATTAGGGGGGAAAAACTAGACTCTGCTGTGGTAGATTTGGCCCAAATCTTGTTCATTTTTACAATAACTATAGCATGCAATATTGTATCCAATAATTAAAAGCCTTCAATATAAGATACGGTTAGCTTACACTGTTTGCCTTAATGCCAGAATTTGAGCAGTGGTTATGTCCAGTGAACAGTGTAGATTTTGGTGGAGAAAGGTAACGGAGGGTTTTATTTTGTGAAAGCGCTGTATTCTTTGGGATTACATTGTCCCTTCTGAGTCTGAAGACGTTTTTCTAAATGCCTACTATGAACTAAACTGAAAATATGTGTAAACATAGGAAATAATACGGTACATGTTCTGTTGAATCTGTCATGTCGTCGTGTCATTTGTCCGTCCGTTTTCCCCCCCCCCCACCTCCCCCCCACCCGCATGATTGATTTAGAGGAAGTTGCAGAACACACTTGCTTCACTGGTCATCTCCAGTTTGTATAAAATTGGTAGTCATGAGAGAATTTACTTTTCCATTCTGTATCTGCATGGCAAACAGGAAAAATCTAACTTTTTGTACAAGTTTTGGTTCGGGAGTTAAACTTATCTTTTCAAAGAGTTCATGTCTTTTATGATTGTAGATGCGTTTACTCTTTGGAAGAGCTAACCCAATCAGATTTCAAGGTGGTTATATTTACTGTAAGCAAATTGTACTTATCTATAAGCAAATAATTAAATGCTTCATAAGGAGATCTAATGAGACATGTGGATGACAGATGGAAAGGTTAGATCAGCATTGCTGATATTTTTAAAATGCCACAAACCAGATGTTGCGCTGTTTCCCATTTTTATTTTCTATTTCTAGCTATAATTTTTGGGCTTGAAGTTTAAATGGATAGAGGCTATTACATTGGCTTCACCAATGTTAAAAGCATAATAAAATATTTACATGTTCATCTTTCATATCAAATTATGAATTTACTATTAACAATTACATTCTTAAGCATATGAATTTGGACAAATTCGAAATGAGAAGGCATTAAATATGTCTTTGTTGTTTACTACCTTATAACCTTTGCTTTCAATTTTGAACACACACAGACACATTTACTAAAGTATCTTTATAGAAGGCTAGGTTGCATAGTGGGTTTAGTATACTGTACTCAAATTTTGCTCTACTAACAAGTGAAAATAATGTAGATATTCTCATGCAGCCATGTTTTGCACATCCATTCATGTTACGATATTGTTGGGTGTCTTGGTACTATGAGAATTGATTTCGAAATCATAGATATCTGTAGGAAGGGTGTGAGATTGTTATCTCATGTCTGAGATACTTTGGTACTAGGAGGGAAACTTGCATAGTGTCTTTTCATTCTAAGTAATTCCTGCTAGCTACTGGTTCATAGTAATTTAAAAGGTGAAAACAAAGCCTCCCCAAAAGTTTGGTGTCTCAGTATTATTTTTGAGAATTTCTGTGAGTTTATTTCATTACATGCATAACAGCAATGCTTTTGATGATAAGCAAGTTTTTGTTCTTTTGGTTTTGCTGATAGAATGGCTCAACAACAAGCACTGAGATTTCGTGGTCCGGCTCCTCCGCCAAACACTGTTATGAGAGGCCCACCACCTCTTATGCGTCCTCCACCACCTTTTGGTATGATGAGAGGCCCACCTCCACCACCTCGACCTCCTTTTGGACGTCCTCCATTTGATCCAAATATGCCTCCGATGCCACCACCTGGAGGAATTCCTCCTCCTATGGGACCTCCACATTTACAGGTAAAAGGTTTATGGGTTTTATTGCTCAATTCTTTGTAATGTGTAATTATTCTGTCTGCTGAAAAGTCATTGTAATATATTTCCAATGAAAAGCTTTTCTGAACTGCAGACTGTTCTTACTGAGTTCCAATTTTGTCCTGCTATTCATGGATAGGTTACAAGACTTCAAGTTGATCACTGTTGAAACAGGAAACGTAAGATGTTGGCTGTCCCCACCTTTTTTTTAATTTCAGCTTGCTACCTGACAAAGAAAATTAACATGGCAGTGATAGACTTTTCCTCTTCCAAAGACTTCCCGCATCACCCTGTGCTCTGCTTCCTGCCCCTTTGCATACCCACGGCCCTTGGGCTACTTCCCCCTCAACACTGGTTTCCTACTGGTCTTACCCCTGCACTGGGTCCCTGCAGGGTTTGGACTTCTTCCCCATGACCCACCGCGCACACATCTTTTGAAGATCTCTGGAGGTCTGGACTTCATATTAAGGAAGGAGGGCTGGCCACTTCATCTGTCAGTATGCCTGGGTTGTCTATCCACATGCTGAAAGCAGTCTCATTTCAATATGGCCACAATTCCTTGTGGCAGTGATGAAATTGCGGCTGCTTCCAGGATGCAGTTGCACAACCCAGCAATGAAACAGTCCTCTGGAGCTTTTCACAGCACTGCACAGACCATGTTAAGGACCCAGGAAGCATCGCTTTGTTGCTGGGCCATATGGGCACAACCCCAGGAGTGGCAGCCATTTTCTGAGCAAATACACTTCCATGCAGCTGCTTGGAAAATGACAGTTGCTTTCAGGTTTGCACCATGTGATCCAGCAATCAAGCAGCTTACTATGCTTCCCTAATCCAAGCTTTGGAGATCTTTAAAAGATAAGTGAGGAAATGGTTGGACCTGGGAAGAAGTGGGAGTGGAAAGAAGGACCAATGCCTGTGTGACCTAATGGAAGGGATAATTGGGAAGGTGGGCTGTAGCATCCCTCTGGTCGGTCCTAAGGGTGAATAACCATGGGTGCTATGGTGATCATAACTTCAGCACTAGCTCATAAGTAACCTTTGAGGAGGTCCACCATAACGTCAAATGGTGGTTAAGCAACTAGTCGTAAGTCAAGGACTATCTGTACCAACTAGGTCATCTTCATTCAGGAGTGTGCTTTTAAGGCCTGTCACTTGAACCTTTGCTTTAATTTTTGATTCATTCTTATTGGTTTATCAATTGTTTGGTTTTAATGAAATGTTCTTTTCCGTATCTGCTAGAGGTAGAGGAGGCCCATTTTCCAGGCAGACTGGTCTCTCACAATTGCTTAATTGTTCCCTCTGAACTTTTACAGTGTTTATTATTGTATGATATCAGTGAGCTTAGTCAGTGCCAGAGAATTTACAATATAATTTTGGGGTAATTAAGATGTGCACAAAGTAACTGGATTATATGAAAATAATTTTCTAAAAAAAGTTTAAAGATTATATCAAGATCTTGCACAGTTATGGGATTTCTTTCATGGAGAGGCTTGCCAGACATCCACATTGGTTTGATGTAATGAAGGTCTTACACATTTCCCAGACTTTTTAGTTCTATGTCTTAGCAGTATGTTAAATTGGGACGATTTACTTTTTTCTTGAGGTTAATGCTCTTCAAATTTTATTCATTTGTGCAATTTATCTACCACCTCAATTTTGACAGTCTCTTAGTTTACAAATATATTCAAATCTGAATAAAGCAAAACTACATTTTAAAATATTTATTCTCCGGACTTTAACCGGTCTCCTGGGGATTTTAAGTCCAAGGTGGTTCAGGAGTTCATGGCCTCTATGTCAATTATTGACTTGCACCAAGTAAATGAGGGCCTGATGCATGGGGCATGCTAGATTTGGTTTTGGTTTTGTAACATGGTCTAATTTTGGAGAGTATTGCCATCAGTCTGTTGCTATGAACAGTTCACTCTCTGATTGCCCTCTGGTTTGGCAGTGTCACTCCCTCCAACAACCTCCCTCAGGAGACTAAAGGATCTTGTTCAGTTCCAATGGGGCATCAGGATTTCCTCTGAGAATCTGGTAGGCAACTTAGCTGATGACTGGGTGGGCACTGAGGTAGGTGATGAGACTATAGATTGGATTGGTCCAGTGAGGCTTCTTTCTGTGTGCAGATCCAGAGGTACATCTTGGTTTTCTGAGTTTCTCAGGGAAATGAAGCACCAGAAGGAATGTTTAGAGCGCTCTTGCAGAAGACAAACAATAAATCTGTCTGAACGCAGATAACAGCCCACATTTTGGCTTACGGTATTTTGTGATGATAAGGGCTGGAAAATGCTGTTATTTGTTCACCCTTTTTGCATCTGGCAGTAACCACCTCGCAGTTCTGGTTAGGATAACCTATTGCCTCCTGGGAAGCTATGGGTCCTAGGAATATCCATAGGGCCACAGTGAATAACATTCATGCTATCTGACCAGTTGTTCAGAGTTAGACTCTGACTGGGAAGATCCCAATTGAGTTGCCAGTCTTGCAATATCATCCTGATTGGAGTTTTATTCTGTGAATAGCTTGCCTTGAGATCCTGAATAAAAGGCAAGATATACATCAAAGTAGGAAGACTTTATGAAAAATTGCTTCAGGATCTGGTACTGTAGTCTTAAATATAGTAGTAAGATTAATTCTGCTGCTTTCAGCATTCAATTCTAATGAATTTAACAAATTTCACACATTGAATTGCTATGCTTTGTGTTTATTGTTAATATAACTGTAACAGTTGTGATAGTTATATAACAATTGTGCTTGTTATTGGAACTATATTGGGCAAGGTCTGCTTTCCTGTAATATGAAATGCATTTTTCTGTTCTGTGCTACTTTTTCCTCTTCCATGATAACCTTGTTTCTTTTACATGAACAAGCATATTTAACATTTCTGTAGGAAATAACATTTCTGGATTAAGAGTGTTTGATGTATTACTATTATTTCTATTTATAGAGACCACCTTTTATGCCTCCTCCTATGCCACCCCCTCCTGGTATGATGTTTCCTCCAGGGATGCCACCTGTGTCTGCTCCTGGAACACCAACTATGCCACCTAATGAAGAGATATGGGTAGAAAACAAAACTCCAGATGGAAAGGTCAGAGTTATATCTATTAATAATTACAACAGTAATTGTTACGTCAGCAAATGAAATGGAAAAAAATATTTTTGCATAGCCTAAACAATTCCAATCAGTGCATTCTGTTTTATATTCTAAATGTTTGAGAACAGTCATAACTGAAAATCACTCTTTGTTGCTCAAAAGATGTTGATTGGCATGGATAATCAATTTTATTAAAATTGGCCGATTGGCATCTTTAATTATTTTAAATCAGATTTTAAATTCTCATAAGAAACTATGGAAAGAGAAGTTAAAAAGATTTATTTTATTTTTTATTTTTTATTATTCAATTTATTTGTTATCCATTTTAACCATTGGCCTACTCTGGGTACTTACAACATAAAACATAATATGTACTCTGTGTGTGTGTGTGTGTGTGTGTGTGTGTGTGTTATGTAAATAAAACAAAACAAAAACAATGAAAATATGGTAATATGATTTAAAAGATGGACAAGTAGGGAGATTGCACAGGATGGCAAGACTGGTCTGCTATTAATAACCAATGGTATTCCCCCATAGGATCCCCAACCAGCAGAGCCACATTTTCAGACTCTTACAGAAAGACAGGAGAGTGTAAAATAGACCTCATCCTGGGGGTGAGTGGTGGGGTGGGTAGATGTTATGTGCTGCCTATACGAACCACCATAATTTTAGCTTGAAGCTAAATTAAAAATTATAATGGTTAGATAGTAGAGGTTGAATGGAAAATTATTTGGAATAACAAATGTAATTTCCTCCTAGGTTTATTATTACAATGCACGGACACGTGAGTCAGCGTGGACTAAACCTGATGGAGTGAAAGTTATTCAACAGTCTGAATTAACCCCAATTTTAGCTGCTCAAGCTCAAGCTCAGGCCCAGGCCCAGGCCCAGGCCCAGGCCCAGGCTGTAGGTGCATCAACACCAACTACTAGTAGTCCTGCATCAGCAGTATCTCCTTCTACATCATCGAGTAGCTTGTCTTCTACTACATCTACCACTACAACAGCAACTTCGGTTTCACAAACAGTTTCCAGTGAGTAAAATTTGCAAAATGAAATAAAATAGAGGACGGGGGAAGCTTATAAACATGGGAAATAATTTATTATATAATTTGTTTTATCAATATAATTTTGTAGGTCTTCATGTATATTCCTTTGGTACACATAGGATTATCATTTATGTTGTTAATCAGTTAAGTGGAACATTGTTTAGTATATCTGCATGGATGTAAACAATCTAGCTTTCTTGAGGGGGTACCTTTGTAAACGAGTTAGGTTATTTAAATTGTACACCTGTCCTATGTGCATATTGTTGCACCTCCACTGTTTCTATGGTCATCTGTATCACATTTAAAATAACCTTATTCTTTTAACAGGAAAAAACCCTCTTTAAAAAAGGAAATGTAAATTTTTTCAACTTTGTTTACTTTTTTGATACAGATACTAAATCTGAGGTAATTCAAGTAATAAAATCTTCACGTGCCTTGCTGGCTTAAACATGCAATTGGTGAAATTCTGTCTCAAAGTAGAATTCTACAACAATTTCCCTGTTTGCCTATTACAGCTAATGTCATTAGTAGGGAAATGTGTGACAATAATCTCTAGGCTTGCACTGTGCTTTGAATCTGATCTTCAGAAACCACTACAATATGTGAATGTAGCACTGATTTGCAACACCTTGTAAACATCTGGGTATGCTCCTAGGAAAAGCACAACTGCTTTAAGGTGTTGAAAACAGCACTATATTTGTACTTCTGTATGCTCTGAGGCACATTTTGAAACACCGTACCTTTCAATTCCTTAACTGAATTGCTAATAGAACGTACACTTTTGCTTAAGAAAGGAAAAAACCTGCATGCTTAGGTCTTCATATTTCAGAAATAGATATTTGACTTCTGTTGGCCTTTCTTATTAAGGGATCAGCTGGTGACAGTCCTAATCTGTTAAACTATATGTATGTATACATATCCAGTTGGAAAGTGTAAGAACAATAACAATGCTTAATAATATAAAAGCACATCATTATCTGTCCCAAAATAACCACAGCTAATTATTTCCAAAGCACTGCTTTAGCTTACAAAATAGAGAACAGCAAAATTCTTGATCCTTCCATATGTTTATCCCCCTATGGCTCTTCAAAAGTATTTCTTTCCTCTTTCTCTTCCTTTTCCTTCTCCTGAGTTTGATGACTCTGCAGCACTCCAAACTCATGGCAGTTCAAGGAAGAATGGTTTGAGCTTGTGAGAAGTGCTGTATATTGTAGTATATTAATCATATTCAGTTTATATCATAAATGCCTAATTGATCTTGTAGTGTGATGACTATATGGCAGTGATTCATAAGAAATTTAACATATTAAGTTTCTACGATGTCTAAATATATGTTTGAATGTGAAGTGATTAAGTGTGGTTTTGTGTCTTTGTACATGTGTATATATACATAAACACAACTTTCCAGAGTTCATTCCTACTTGCCATCTGTAAATCAAGGAGGAGACAGGAAAAAACCACTAGAGTTCAGTTTGTATATATATTTATTTAGTATACCGTACTTTTTGGAGTATAAAACACACTTTCTCTCCCCCCCCCCCAAAAGAGGGTGGAAATGTTGGTGTGTCTTATACACTGAATACAGCCATTTTTGGCCTCCCGAAACCCCACTCCATGCGTCCTGTTTTCACGTTTTTCGCAAAAACGGGGGGCGCAGAGGGTTTGGAAGGCCTGCAGAGTGCTCTTGGGGGCCGGGAAGGGCAAAAACAGTTTTTTTCTTGTTTACCTCTTCGCAATCTTGGTGAGTCTTATAATCCAGTGCATCTTATAGTGTGAAAAATATGGTACTTTTATTTCCATCTGTCTTTAAAGTATAAATATTTGGCAGTACAGACAATTTGTAGAAAGTGGCAATTCTTAGGGAACAATTGTTTATATTTGTGATTCTGGAAGCAATGAGAATGTTATTAGGCTCTTCTATAAACTGTAGATTTATTTTTTTAAGACGGCAAAAATGCATATGATCTGCTAAAAAATTAAATACTTCAGTTTGGGGAGACATCGAACTTCTGAATTACTAAATGTGTGTTTCCTGTTTTATTCTTTTTAGATCCACATAAAAATAAGAACATATTGAGTAAATAACTCTTAAATTAATCCAAGTTGCTGGTTTTCCTGATTTCATTGTATGATCTATTTTATTTTCTTAAATGAAATACAGTATTGAAATATAATGTCAACCTATCCAATGTAGTATTAACTTTTAGTGCCAGCTGGAGGTGCTATAGGATTCTAAAATTTGTACTCCTTCATTTCAAGATTGAAAGATTGTACATTATACTCCTGTAGTGCTTTCCTTTTGGTTTGAAATGTTTTGATTTGTATTTCATATTTTCAAATAGTCTAAGCAACAGGGAAATTATCAGCTTGGTATATATTTATATTATTACATCCACTTTTTAAGTGGCTAGATGTTTTTCTATTTAGTCAAGTAAAATAACGTAAATATACATATAAACATATTTTGCCATTGCTATGAAGGTTTGTTAGGTAACTTATATAGAAAATGAGGTGAAATATAACCATTTGAAAAAAAATCTCAGTATTAGTTATATTCAGAAGTATAGCTCACTTACGCTCTTGAGATGAATATGTGAATATAAGGTATATTTTTAGAGTTACCCAGAATACTTATTTACTCTTTGAAACAGAAATGCCTTTGAAAGAATAGAGCAACTTGAGGATGTTAGTTCTAACTTTTAAACATGTTAAGCAAATTTTTACTGAAATGAAAAAGTGTGTAAATTCTTAAGCAGTCTCTTTGCAAATTGTTTATATATTTATAAATATACCCAGCTTTGCAAGGAAGTCTTAGTGGACCCTATAAAATATACAATTTGTATTATATGATTCAGGGTTTCAGATGTTTGTTTTCTTTATCAGCACCTACAACACAAGACCAGACCCCCAGCTCAGCTGTTTCAGTTGCCACACCTTCAGTCAGTGTTTCAACCTCTGCTCCTTCTGCTACACCTGTGCAGACTGTACCCCAGCCAGTCCCACAGACGCTGCCTCCTGCAGTTCCTCATGCAGTTCCTCAGCCAACAGCAGCAATACCTGCTTTTCCACCAGTAATGGTACCTCCATTTCGTGTTCCCCTTCCTGGCATGCCTATTCCACTTCCAGGTAAATTGGGAGACAATGACTGTCTTATTAGCCACATGTCCGTGTTGTCAATTTGTTTGCACTCATGTGTCCACTGTGTATGCAATTTGCCTGAATCCTCTTCATTTAAAATTTATTGTTAAAATTTGGACTTTTTAGATAGGCTATTTAAAGCACCCTTCCCCAGCTCTCAATATCTATTTTTATTAGAATGAAGCCACATTTTTTGCTTGAGCAGAATACATGTTTTAAAATGTATTTATTTCAACTAATATTTGGAAGAAATTCACCTTTTCTGTGATACTTAAGTTGCAATCCTTTAGAACTTAACTTATGAATAAGTGGTCTTAAATTTGATTTAAAAAATGCTTTTGGGTAGCCAATGCAGGATTGTGACATAAAAATAAGATATTGAAAATATTGCTATGGATAGAAGAAAATTTTCATGTTAAACAAAACTGTATTCAGAATTTTAAACTAATCACCTTAAAAGTTCATTATATTGCCAGAAATGAGTTTAAACTATACTTGGTAATAGCAGTATTTATTATTTGGAGAACAGAAGAACCTTTGAGCTCATATATTATCTGATCATAACTTTCAACAGCCTGAGTCATCATGACCAATAATGAAGGATGGTGAGAAGTGTAGTTCAGCATTGTGTACTAATTTAGGCCCTTTATGCATACACACATTTGATAAATATTAAGTTGAAAAATTATAGAATTTTAGAACACTTTAAGCATTAAGAGTTATTTTGCTCACTAGTAATTATCAGGTAAAATGTATTATTAAAAACAAGGAGCACAATACATGACAGCATGTGTAGTCGGCTCCTATTCTATCCTTTTTATTCCTTTGTAAAGCTGTTCCTGAAATATGATTTGGCCAAGAAAGTTCATAATTATGGACAGATATTTAGATCTGTACACACTACATATACTGAAGTGTCTATTAGCATTTTCAATTACATATTGGCCATTCAATATTTTTGTACTGATTTCCTTTATTGCAAATATAAATATAATCATAAATTAAAATACAAAATATAAACAGATTAAAATAGTATAAAATAATTCATTCAGTTAAAAATTGAAAGAAAGAACAGGGAAATTAAAAGCCATTTATATAAGGCTTGGGAAAGAGATATAGACTTTAATTCTGCATCTCAAATTATAGCCATAAGTTCCTCACGGATTTCAGGGAAGATTGCTTTTCAGAGTAGAACATAATGTTATGTTAAATTTCACTTGATCGATCAATGTAAAGTTTTTAATCTCAAAATGAAATCAAGCGTCAGGTAGCTGTGCTTAAAAGGAGATGTACAACTGATGTTAATGGGATTAAATCTTTTGTTAATAAACATGTTTATTTATTCAAATCCTGGTTTCTTCACTCCTTCCTTTACCTGATAATGGGTACAGACTAGAAAGCTATTGAGTAAGTGCATGCAAGCTACTAGCTGTGGCTACTGCATTTTGACAAGCCAAGATTGAAAAGTCCAATTATAAATTCATGTCCTGGCTTTTTGGGAAACTATCAGGTATAGTTTCCTTGTTTGAATCTAATGTAAAGACGTTGCTGCTTTTCTTGGCTTTCTTACTCTTCTCAAGTAGTAACCTAATCATAGAAATATATTTGAAAATGGATATAACTACAGAGTTAGCTCTTTTATGAATATTGCAACCATTCTCAATTGCCTGGAAGCACTTTTTAGAATAGATATATACAATGCCAGTTTCATACTTTGACACCATCAGTATCATGCTGAGACATAATGTCACATTTCAGAATGGTTGTTTGTGGTCTGTGCTACTTGCCAAAATGTTTGAATTTGTAGTGGAAACTTGACCTCTTAATAACATACAAAGTGATGTTCTAGTACAGTGGTTCTCAACCTTCCTAATGCCGCGACCCCTTAATACAGTTCCTCATGTTGTGGTGACCCCCAACCATAAAATTATTCCTAAAACTATTGAAAATATATGTTTTCCGATGGTCTTAGGCGACCCCTGTGAAAGGGTCATTCGACCCCCAAAGGGGTCCCGACCCACAGGTTGAGAACCACTGTTCTAGTAGCTATTTTGTAAAGTAGTATTCTCTAAAATATCAGCATGAATGATCATTTATCCTTAAGCTTGAAATGTTTCCAGAATATTCAGAATAGCAGTTTTGCAACTGAAGTTAATAGTTTTTAATTTCATTTGTTAAAATAATTTAAAATAAAAAAGTCTTTGCACAGCTGTTCATGCCACTGTGGTTCATTTTTTTCAATCTGTGTTACTTTGAAGTCCTGTCAGGTTAAAATTCTATTTCACTGAGGGAAAAAATACAGGGTTGGAACATTTTCGATATTGAAAAATGTTCTTGCATTTTGCTAAATAAAATCAATAATAAACAATTGAGAGATATCCCAGTTTAGACTTTTTGTAATCCTAAAAACTTCTTTGCTATTATAAGAACTGGAATCTTTATTGTTTAATCATAATTAAGGGAAATACATATTTGATCTGTTGAATAATTAAATAAACAATATTTTGCCCTTGAGTCAATGCAGACTCCTGGAGACTGCCTGGACTAGTTCCTGCAGTTTTCTTGGCAAGATTTTGCAAGTGGTTTGCTCTTGCCTCCTTAGGGCTGAGAGTCAGAGGGGCTAGCTAGTTGGCTTTGTGTCTAAGGTAGAATTAGAATTCACTATCTCCTGTTTTCTAGCCTGGTGCCTTAATCACTACATCAGACTGTAATTACAACCGTGCAGATTTGAAAAACCAGTGTAGCATAGTTTATACTAGTATTTATAAATATAACTGCTCTTCCTTTGAATATTTCTTGTAAAAGGTAGCTATAGATTTGTATGTCAAAGTTGACAAACTTTTTTTTTTAAAAAAATCTTGTACAGATTCAATAGTCTTTCATACATATTTGTTTAGAATAACTTTAAGTACAGTTGTGTATGTGGGTGTAATTTCCTCTAAATGAAAAGGGCTTGTTCTTAATAAAAGTGTATAGACCTTATTTTCAGAGTTGTTCAAACAATTTAGCATACACTCAAAACCTTTACAGTTTTGCTTTATACATAAGTAAAGGTTCTGCATCTTATTAAAAAAAAATATCCCCAAAATATCCCTTATTAGAAAAAATATGCCAAATCCCAAAAATATCCCAAATAACTGGGCTCTTTGTTTTTCTTTGGACATTTCGCTTCTCATCCAAGAAGCTTCATCTCTTTTTCAGTAAACTGAAGAAGCTTCTTGAATGAGAACCAAAACATCTTCAAGGTCCATTGCCTTTTGAAAAAGCATGACATAGAAGACTGAGAATCCCATATAGACAATTATAAAAAATAGTTAGCAGTTAATACAGGTTCTGGATCAATTTAATGATACCTTAACATTTTATGTTGGACACTTGTGGAGAAGCATTTAGTTTTATTTTTGTGTATGTGCTTGAACTGAAAATTTCTTGCTTATTAAATAATAGATGGGAGTGAAAATATGTGGAAAAAAAGATTCAGAAAGTCCCAATTTTTCATATTAAGTGTTAGGAGATATAATAACTATACCTCTGTTGCAGTTATATTCTTTAAATAATCTCTTGTGTGGAAACTCATTCTGTATATTATTTCCTCCCTTCTCTGTTCATTATTGGATGCCTAATGTTATGTGATCTGCCAATCAGTTTTTTAAATATAAAACATTTACCAGCTTTGTTCCTTTCAACAAATAAACTTAATCAGATCTTTTCAGTTATCTTTACTACTCAGTAGTTCGCAGAAGCTCCCATATTTTAGGGAACTTATTTAAAATTTAGATGAGATATTTGAGGTGAAAAAAATTATGAGACAGCTAATGTAGGCTGCTAATGAGCCATCAACTCAGCTTTTCTCTTTCTTTATTTCGCCCTGTTTATCTTATCTCTTTTTATCTCAGTTTACTTCCTTGCCTTCAATCTGGTCTTTCCCCCCCCCCCTTCCAAACTGATACTTCTTGACCTTCTAATCACATTTTGGCTTCTCACCACCAGTTTTCTGTTCTTGTTAAATATAAAACAGTCCAGTAAGCACTTATAACAGCCCTATTGAGCACAGTGGGACTTATTTCAAAGTAAACATGCAGAGAATTGATTTGTATAAGCTGTTCTTACCTAAGTACTTGATAAAATTATGTAAACAGAGCAGAATAAATATGATTTAGTCTCATAGCATTGCTTTGTAAGGGGGTAAAGAAGTGTGTCCTCATTGAATTTAAAGCCCCGGGTCATTGTTAGATTTTTTTTTTTAATAGAAAGGACTGGTGTCTTCCAAATCTTGCTCATTATAAAGCAAGATTATTATAAAACCAGTAATTTTCTGGCATGATTTTAAGAAAATACTATCACAAAACTGACTTTAAATCTTCCTATTTATTTCTTGTTGCCATTGGAAAAAAAAAATGGCATGCTAAATTTCTAGCAGAAAATTGATACTGCTCAGATTCCCAGTGGTAGCTGACATACAGTGGCAGCTTTCCAACATGCTTGCTTATCCATTTTACAGGTGTAGCAATGATGCAAATAGTCAGCTGCCCGTATGTAAAGACAGTCGCTACCACCAAGACCGGTAATTTTTTTAAAAACATCTTAGTCTGTTTTGTCTGTAAGTTGGCATGGTAGTGAATGTTGTTGTTTTACCTTTTATTTGCTTTTTCCCAAATAACTGAATATTTATCTTTATTTTCAAAATATACTTATAAGTACAGATTTCACATGTAGCCAGCAAGAAACTCTCCCAATTAACTTAAATTATTAGTTTAATTATTGTAGTATGGATTTTCTGCAAGTTAAAATTACTCATGTGAATCTCTTCCATGTCCATGTTTTGTTTTTCTTTTTCTTTATGGGGATACAGTGCTTGGTTTTCCCTCTCCTGCCATTTGTACAGTGACCAGATCTTGTTTGCATGTTAGTGTGTTTGTGTTTGTGTATCTATGTATATGTCTGATTTTAAACCAATATTATGAAGGTTGTTCTACATACCTATATTTCATTAAAAATAAATAAACATAAACATAGATTTATGTGGCACTAAGCCTGTTATTTTTGTTAACATATATACTTTACATTGATGTACTTAAAAGAAAAATTCTTAATTGGCAACACAGTTATAAACTATCACTATTTAACCCAACAGCTATCTAAAATTGTACTAAGTATTTCAAAACCTTTCTAAGTAAAGATCGGGTCTAGGAATAAAATACTGTAAAGTTAATCTTCAACAGAAATATTTTTCCTGTTAAAAATGACTATAAAGAGGCTATTTGTCAAAATTGGAATATTTCCAATGTTCAGGTTGAAAAGACATAGAAAAACAGCGATTCCTATAAATGGTTACTACCATTGGTAGCGAATGGAACTTATAAGTGTCTCTTCTTTTTCATGGTGCTTTCATATATAAAACTTGGTAGATCACATACTTTTAACTAGAAAAAAAGCACTAAAAGTGATTATTTACTGATATTCACTGTGCAGTGGTTGACTTTTTACTACTTAGTTATGTTGAAAGTATTACTTTTCAAGGAAAGTAAATTATTTTTACTTAATGCTAAAAACTAATGTAAACATTAAAAAACTTTTTAAACATGAATGGTACAATTTCACATGGTATGTCGAATGCTGACTACAGTTTGTGTTAGAAGTTGGTTGTGAAATAAAGGAATGATAGTGATTAGAATTTGTGCTGGAAGCACACTTTACTATTTAGAAGAAATATATGAACTATTATTAGTAATGGCTTGGTTTTCAGTTGCTTTATATATTGAATTTAGGTTGGTGGTTTTAATTAATAGAGTTACTTTTCATCAGTATTTGCCTTTTTATTGCTCCTTCTTATGTAGGTGTCTTGCCAGGAATGGCTCCTCCTATTGTACCTATGATCCATCCTCAGGTTGCTATTGCCGCTTCACCTGCTGCATTGGCTGGAGCAACAGCAGTCTCTGAATGGACAGAGTACAAAACAGCAGACGGGAAAACATACTACTATAATAATAGGACCTTAGAATCAACATGGGAGAAGCCTCAAGAACTGAAAGAGAAAGGTACAATGTTTAGTTTTGGTTTGTATATACAGTGTAAGTTGGTTCAGAAAATTAAGACAAATTGCAGTGAACTCTCAGTTTAATGGACACTGAGATAGATATCTATTAAAATCAAATGTACAATAAGTGGTTTCAAGACCAAAAATGCACTTGTAAAAAGAAAACCTATCAATAACCATCAGTTCAAGGAAGAGAAGGGGGCGGGTTTGCTGGTTTACAGTTATATTGATATTGGATGAGTGAGAAGTTTGAAGAAAATGTCTGATGCATCTTGGAAGACTCTGCCTTCTTTGTTGAATCACTATAAGCTTCACTGATGATTCAGTTTGTTAACACTTCCATTCTGTTCACAAATTAACAAAGCTATTCATCACTTGATTTTATAATTTATTTTCAATTGGTCCACTCCATGTACATACGAAATTTCTTAAACACAATATTTGAGTAATTGTTCATTGCAGACAATAATGTCTAGCATTTTCCTGTATTAGATCATATATTTTCTTGGCCTAATTTCAGATTTATTTATTTTTTTTTACTGCTAAGCATTTATCTCCCTCTTCCTTGAAATTCAGTTTTTGTCTCATAAATCCAAAACTTATCTACAAAACTGATAAAATCAACAGTTTGGTATAGTGGTTAATGTATTTGTACCTTTTTGCAAGAATTCACATAAGACACTGCCAAAAATATTGATGCCACTCACTTTCTCAAAGCATCTCAATTTGGCATGAAAAAAAATTGTAACTGACACAAGGAAATGACACCTATTTTTCTTTATTCTGCAGTCTTTAGAGCAGACACTTTATTTTAGATGTATGACTTATGGCTGTAAATATTCACTGAGCTAGAAAACATAGTATGTCTTTTTGGGTAGTGTAATGATTGCAGTAACTGAATGATTTGCGAAGGCGGAACTGAACAAAGCATTAACGTGCAGCGGGAAAGAGACAGCACAATTGAAGATTGTCTTCAATAAAGAATTTGGCCAATAATAATTACCGTAGAAGTGTTTATCTAGTTTGATGTTTTTATACATTGCAATGCTAATAAAAGAAAATATTTTTTCAGAATATTTGTTTTACCAATTACAACAAGTAAACTCTATTTGTGTTTGTGTATTCCTTCCGTGCTTTTCCCAAGAAATGTATTGCTATACTGATTCTTCTCTGAGTGCTGTTTGGTGAATATATTTATTTTTCATCAGTAAATTTTCCTCAGAACTATATAGCAAATTTGTATGTATACATTTCTAATAGACAGTTTGGTCATTCCTATATATGTAATTGCTCATATCTGAATATTATTTTAATGTAACTTTGGTATTTACTGTCATTGCAAATAACCCATTATCTAGTACTTAAAACCATGTTTTTCCTGTGATTATCTTGAATTCTGTATTGATATTGTGCATGTAAAGGTCTAGCCAACTCCATTCATTATTTTAAAAATAATTCTTTAAAATATTAACTTTTTCATAATGTTAATTTGGAGTCAATCGATTAGTTGTAATGAATTTTTTTCAAGGATTGCTCTACTATATGCAAATGACAAATTGCCTCTGGTAAATATTGAGTATCTAATTTGCTTTGGACATTTTTAATTGTTTTGTATGGTTAATATATAGATGTTTTACTCTGAAGGCTGCTTTTTAGGATTTTCTACTGTTCGCCAACATTTTCTTAGTCCTATATTCATCTTCATTTAAAAATAATAATTTTGTCTCATGATTTTGCTAATTCTGCCTCATGATTTTGGTATTTTTTTCTTTGTCTGTATGTCTAACTATCTAGCTATTTAATATTCTTTGCCTCTTGAGTATTTGAGAACTGTAGATCTATAATGATTTCCTGGGTTCTATTTCTTCTGTGCTTTCCTATAAGGAAATTTAAAATATTATGACTCATCATTAAAATAATCTGGTTTTAAAAGCTAATGTACCAGGTGTTTAACAGGGTAGGAAAACTCAAAAGAGTAAGAACAAGTTGCATTCTATGTAGATTGAAAATCGTGAAAGCAAACTACACAAGGCCATGAAAAAAGACCACAGTAAAAAAAAAAAAACAATCGTTACAACACTTGCAGCGTTCAGAACTGGAAAATGAGATTCTTCTAGGTAGTTATTATATCTTCCTGCAATGTAACTTCTGTTCTAAAGAATTCTTGCTCATTGAAAGTATAGTCTTCATTGCCTTTAACTTGGGGGTGGGATAAAGCTGATTTTGATAATTTTGCTCAGAAAATGAGCTTGAATGTATATTATTGGAAAGTAAAGGATGTACAGCAGATGGAAAGTAAATAAATTATACATTTTTCTTAGAAAAAGTAGAAGAAAAGATGAAAGATAGCATTAAAGAACCTGTTGAAGATCCTTTGCCTATGGAAACAGAAGAGGAAGAACCCAAAATTGAACCCATCAAGGAACTTATAAAGGAGGTAAAAGCTCTGATGTACATAAAGTCTAATTTGATATTTGTTTGTTCTTTTAATAACAAAGTGACATCAAAAGAAAGATAAACTAATACCACCTTGAAATAACTTATTGAACTTATTTGCCATTTAGATGGTTTCTAATGCTAACTGCATAGTTTTTACATTTTATCATCTTATTTAGAAGTATTGTTTAATATTATAGATTATATGAAGAAACAAAGAACAATGTTAAGATTTGTTCCAAAATATTGCAATTGCAGATATTGGGAGTATATTTTTTTATTACTTTATTAATTTTAAACACACACACACACACACACACAAAGAAAAGATACAAGTAAAACAATACACAACATATACAACATTTAAACGTAATGACTTATTTCTTAAGATAAGTACATCGGTAAATTACGTTTCTCAATATTTATATCCACATCTCACCTTATATAACGATATTTTTTAAAGTTCTATTTTAACTCTAATATGTCTCGTTTGGTACACGAGTTGGTTCAAATCTTTTAGGATCATCTTTTATTTGGTTTTCCTTTTCTCCAGCCATTGGTACCACTTTTGCCAAACCAGGTAGTATTCAGATTCTTCCTTTTCTTGGATTTCTTTAGTGAGTTTGTCCATCTCGGCACATTCCATTACTTTCGATATTATTTTATCTTGTGTTGGGATTTCTTCTGATTTCCAATTTTGTGCGAAGATGGTTCTCGCTGCGGTCAAAATATGTGTAATTAAATATATTGTTTCTTTTTCGTAGTTATTTGTGAATATACCTAATAAATATGTTTCCGGTCTTAGTGGTATTTTTTGTGCTGTTATTTCTTCAGTTGGGTTTTGATTTTATTCCAAAATTGTTTTGCTTTTGGGCATAACCACCACGTGTGGTAGTATGTCCCTTTTTGTTTTTTGCATTTCCAACAGAGTGGAGAAGTTCTGGGAAACATTTTTGAAATCCGTGCAGGGGGAAGATGCCATCTGTAGAACATCTTGTAGGCATTTTCTTTATATGATACTGATAGTGGGAGTATATTTTAAAATACACATTCAGTACTTTATATGTAGAAAACTTGCCAATTATATACTGCTCAAAAAAATAAAGAACACAAGCAGAAGACATCCGAGATCTGAATGAATGAAATAGCCTTATTAAATATTTTGTTCGTTACATACAGTAGTTTATATACATTGCTCAAACAACTAAAGGGAACACAAAACTACTGTATGTAACGAACAAAGTATTTAATAAGGCTATTTCATTCATTCAGATCTCGGATGTCTTCTGCTTGTGTTCCCTTTATTTTTTTGAGCAGTGTATTTTGAAATGTACAAATAAAGTGAATATTGGAAGCACAGAATTTAAATTTTATGAAATTTAAGTCTTGGTAGGTTTATTGCTGAGATTTTAATAAAAAGTGGGTTGGTTTAAGTGGTTATCTAAATAGAATTTAGAAATTCCTGCAGATCATGTGAGAAGTCAGCCTTTATTGATTTTCCTCATCAGTTCTCATCACCATTTGATATGTTCTGAAATGTACCAAATGGTAATGAGAAGCACTCCAGCACTCTTCCCCAGCAGAGTGGTGAATTAGTGATGATTGGTCTCCTATCTGTAGAAACATGGGCACTAGATTGGAAACCTTCCAGATGTAGGGGAACTTGTTTCATTAAGAAAGAAGGCTTAGCTCTAATTCGTTATTTTCTAAAAATGTGTTTAATTTTTATTCAGTCTCAGTATAAATGAACTAATCTAATCTAATTTAGAATGGTTGTAATGTTTGTGAAAGCATTTTTGATCTTGCACATATATCAGATCTAATATTTTTGTTTGTGACTATTTACACTAGATCTTGCACAAGTTATGTTACATTTATGTAATCATTAGTATAGGAATATGAACTGAATCCTATGCAAGATACAGAGTTTGTATAGACACAAATGTATATGATAATGTTAAATGTTAGGACCTTAGAGATCTCTTCCTAAAACAACAGCTTGGTATCTTCTGTGTAAATGGAGGAAAGGCAGTCCTGAAGACTACTTGCACTTTGAAACTACCATCTTAATTTCTTGTTTCATTGCAAGCCCACCTTTCTGCAGTGGAAAAAGTTAAAAATATCTAATGAAGATGCAATCCTTGATACAAGATATTTTGGTAGAGGTAACAGAGAAACTTTTAATTTCACAGATTACATGTTGTGGTGGGAGAAATGTTTCCTATCTATAGTAGGAAAAAAGTTATTGTTCTTTCTTTGCTAGTGTTGTATAAATAGTGACTGAATATTCAATCTTAATATTTCTCACCAGGAGCCCAAAGAAGAAGAAATGACTGAAGAAGAGAAAGCTGCTCAGAAAGCAAAACCTGTTGCTACTACACCTATACCTGGTACTCCTTGGTATGTAGCATTTGTTCTCAAATTGATTGTGTGGAGAAGGCAGTGACCAACCACTTTGATTTTGTTGGAAAAGAAATGGTAAAGTGCACCAAGTTTCCAGGAGTTGAACTCAATTTCAAGATTTTATTAGAAAAACTTTCTTAAAATTAGTGTTAGCTCTACTCTACATAGTCTATTTTGAAAAAAAGCATTTTCTTGCTTGTTAACTTTCATATAAAATTAAATATTATTTAAACCCTGCAACAATTATATAATATACTCTATATTTTTTTCTAGGTGTGTGGTGTGGACAGGTGATGAACGGGTTTTCTTTTATAACCCTACCACTAGACTATCAATGTGGGATCGACCAGATGATTTAATAGGAAGAGCAGATGTGGATAAAATTATTCAGGAACCTCCCCATAAAAAAGGAATGGATGAAGGAAAAAAACTAAGTAAGGCTAAAAGTCACTTATTCAATTAATTCTGACAGGTTATTTTTTTAAAATCTGCATTTGATATGAAGGGATATAATATAATATGGAATAGAAATAGTTGTGATTGGTTTGCAGTTTTGGGAATTATTTGTTAATACCTGTAAACTAGATCTGTGCCCTTTCTGGCTCCTTCAGGTAGCCAGGCATAGTATGAGCAGGTTGATTCAGGAAATTGCTAAAGCTTATCTGAGGGAAAGAGTAACACATACGTACATTTAAAATAGTTTATATTAAACAACAATCATCCTACTCAGTACCCTTTGCTTAATCTTCGGTCATCCATTTTTATGGAAGTCTGTTCAGAAAGAAGTGATTCATCTAAAAAGGATCCTAAAAGTAACATCAAAAACTGTCATGTTATGAGACAGAAATGGCATTGGTGGCCCTGGTTGATTATCCTTCTGAACTTAAAAGCTCCTGCTCAAGCAGCAGTTGAAGATTATATCGGGGGTTTGGTTTGCTTAGATTTTGCTGGTTACTAACCTACAGTAATTGTTGAGTTGATCACATATTTGCTCTATTGTTAACACTCTACATGAAATAGAGTGGAGAATTATCTACATGGAGATAATTCAGAAATTGCAATTGTTTCAAAGAACTGGTGAGTAAACCATCTTCATTGCAGAATAACACTGATTTTAAAGTTGCTATACTGGTTATACACTGCCCAGAATGTTTGAGAAAAATCACAAATAAAATAAATTGCAGAGCCTAATCATCCACATTTGATAGGGTGTATAACTACTAAGAATGCCTTTTCCCAAACTTTTCCACAAGGCATTTAAGGTACTAGGAAGGTAAAGAGCATCTTCTTCAGAAGATTTCAACATCTGAGTAGGTTCATGCAGGAGAAGATGACTTCTTAGGTAATTTGGTCTTAAATAATTTAAGTTTCTAGAGGTTATAAACAGTATTCTCAGTTATGACTGCAAATCATAATCTACCAAAGAAATTATAGCCTGGCTAGTGTATTTGTAAGACCTTTTTGAAATGTCTTCAAAATCAGCCTATGTAGATTATCGTATTGTATTGTGGTATAACGAACAGACCTAATTAGCTTTGGATGACTAAAAGAAGTCTGCGCCAAAATTGGCACTTATATTTAGAAGTTAAACCAGAAGTATTTCTAAAAGAAAAACCCGAATCTTCCGTGGAATGCTGCAGAAGGCTGAAGAGCTCTCTTTAGGAAGTATAGCAAGTTTTAAGTTGTTTCATTGCTGGGCAGTGTGGTGGGATCCCAGAAGTGGCTACCATTTTCCAAGTTACCATGGTTCATTGTGGCTGCTTGGAAAATGGAGGCCTTCCGGAAAGCCCAGCAATAAAGCAGCTTGCTATGCTTCCCTAACCCAAGCTCTGGGAATCTCCGAAAGGTAAGAGAGAAGGAGAGTATGGGTCCTGGTGGGGTGGAAAGCCAGGCCCATAGGGATCTAGTGGGAGAGATTCAGATATACAAGTAAATGTCTACAGGGGCGCTACAGCAGCAGTAACTTCAGGACCAGGTTGTAATTAGCTTTTGGAGGATCTGCCATAACTTCAAATGGCCACTAAGCAATTGGTCGTAAGGTGAGGATTACCTGTATTAATTAGCCTGGCACTAATTAATTATTTTTTGAAATTCATGTCGTCTTCAAGTATTTTCATTGAGATTCTTTGGTGGTCCTTGTATCCTGTAAAATAGTTCTGTATTGTTCAAGTGATAATTCGATTCAAAGGTAGTATTAGTCCTTTCATCAATTTGGATCTTTCTTGGAAAGAATAATAGCTTCTGGAAGCTATGCCACGCACTTTTTAAAAAATTATGTGGATTTTTAAATTTTAACTGGAATTTTAATTTAAATTCTTCAACTGTTGTTGAAGAAATATATTGAATTTTAAGATACTAAGATGCTAATGTAGAATAGTATTTTGTCTTTTAATTATAATATGGGATATATTTAATTTATAATGTGGGATTTAATTATAGTTAAGGCACCAGGCTAGAACCCAGGAGACTGAGTTCTGGTCCAATTTTTGCCATGAAAGCTGGCTGGGTGACTTTGGGCTAGTCACAGCCTCTTAGTCCACAACATCAGACAGGTGACAAGTTGGTCAATTCCTATCACATCCAATGGATCAAAACCCGGTTGATCTAAAAAAAAAAAAAAAAAAAGCAGATCGGCAGTTGTGGGAAAATGGGAGGAAGAAAATGTTCTTTAAAATTTGTATGTAGATGTTAATTAAGCATAACTAATACATTTGAATGATGATCTACAAAGTAAAAATAGGTATTTCTTTTACAGTGAAAGATGAGCATGAAATGTTAGAAGAAGCCAATGATGATGAGCCTATTAAAACAAAGAAGCGGAAGTAAGTTTCTATATGAAAGGAAGAATGCACATGATCAACTTCTCTATGACCATAAAGCTAAGTTAACTGTTTCTTATTTCTGAACTCAGAATGAAGTAGTAGTTGTCTGAGTATAAAAACAGATCATTGAAATGTAATATTGCTCCAAAATGAGTTTTGATGAAATTGATGGCATACAAGTTTGATAAATAAATGAACAGAATCCTACCATATGTTTTTATTTTATAGGAAAGAAGATAACAAAGACATGGATTCGGAAAAAGAGGCTGCCATGGAGGCAGAAATTAAAGCTGCTCGAGAAAGAGCCATTGTCCCTCTGGAGGCTCGAATGAAACAGTTCAAAGACATGCTCCTGGAAAGAGGGGTCAGAAACAATTCTCAGATTAAATTTATATGAATTTTTCAAAGTATTTCATTGTTTATGCTATCACTGAGGACCATTTCCTAAATTGATGAGATACATAAATTGCCATATGCTCTAATATAAAATAGTCTAAAAGGTTGGTCTCCAATCTTTCCTTTCTATTATTGAGAAAACTATTGTTCTACAGTTAGAGAATACTAAAAGAAACATAATCTGGATTCTTTTCAGTCAGAATTTAGACCAAAGTGTGAAATCAAAGCACATTAGTCACTCTTGTTTATGACTTTTAATGGAACCAGAAGGGAGAAAGTGTGACTATCCTGGTCCTGTTATATTGATTGATTGAATATAATTACATTAATTTGAATTTTATTTTAATCTTATTATATTAATATTGCTATATTAAGGTGATTATTTAATGTCAAAAACACATTTAGTACTGCTTGATTAATGAATAGTGTTTGCAATTAGGGAATAAATAAAATTTTCATTTTTGAAAGATCTGCCTGCACTTTGGTTAAGAACTAAGCATATTTGTAAGGAAACGTCTGGTTTTGGTGCACTTCTATGAAATGTCAGAATCTAATTGAGCTTTCAGAATCTTCCATTTTACATGCTACAGAGTTGATTGTATGCATAGTACTTCAATTTATGGGGAGAAAGTGGAATTTCTGATCATTCTGTAGAGACCTAAGAAAGCAAAGAAAGTCAGAACTTCAAGGCTTTCTTTTGATAAAGCAGTTTTTAAATGTCACACAGTAGTGGTCATTTTAATGAGTAATTAGATATGTGTTACTTCTCTGTAATTATGTAGAAGTTTTCAGAGCCAATTAGTGTGGAAATTGGCCCTGCTGACTTCCTGCAGTTCATCATCTATTAGTGATGAAACTGCTGTAAAGATTTCAGCTATAGCTTCTTTCTAATAGAAGTCCTGTAGATTTCAAGCAGAATTGCACAACTTGTATCTTTTTGCCTGAATTTAATTGCCTGCAAAATCATTACTTTTCCCCACTTTATTTCTTAAAGGTTTCTGCTTTTTCTACATGGGAAAAGGAGCTGCACAAAATTGTTTTTGATCCCCGGTACCTCCTCCTTAACCCCAAGGAAAGGAAACAGGTAAAAGAAAAGGTCTTTTAAATAAATTATGTATTATATTCATATAATAAAATACAAAAACGGGGTTTTTAAAGGTTGGAAATGTTTGAAAATATTTGAGGCTCTTTACAACAGTTTATTCTTCAATTGGACTTCTTTCATTAATATCTGGAAGGTTTTAAATGACTGAAGTTTAAATTATATAGAGGAAGGAGGAAAACTTCTAAAACACTATTTTCTATTGAGAAATAGAAGCTTCATCCTTCAACAAATTACATAGGTACTGCTTTGAATAGTTACAAACAAGAAATACTTATTTCAGATAAATTGCACCAAACTAATATCTATAGAAATAAATTAAAACACCAAACAAACCTTGATTACAAAAGATGCTGAATTACTGTAGTTAGATGAAAAACTTTCCAAAGAAGGATAAATTCTTCTAACATATGTCTCTGGAGATTCCCAATCATCCAGGTCATGGTTGTTCCAAAGATGCTTTTTTCAGGAGCCAGCTGGACTTTGAAGACATTTCACTTCTCATCCAAAAGGCTTCTTTAGCTCTGACTGGATGGTGGGGAATGGAAGGATTTATATTCCTTGCAGACACCTGGTCATTTGCATTCCTTTAGAGAGGTTTATCTGTGTCCTCAGGATCATCTGAGTAGTGCAAATGGATGTGGAGCCTTCTTGGCTGCAGGATGTTTTCTGCCCTGTGTCCCTTTCCTGTTAAAGACAGGCACAGGCTATTGGGGATGAGTCTGTTGTCCGCGTCTCAAACTGAAATCTTTTAACATATATAACATACATACATACATACGTACATACGTACATACGTACGTATATGTTTATGTACACACACACACAAAAACATACTCTAAAAGTTATTAATAGTCACCTCAGAATCAAGATGGAATGGGTATTTTCCATGCCAAATCATATGATTTATCTTAGATGTAACTTCATCTTACCCAAACTATTCATTACAACAACAACAATACTACTACTACTAATAATAATAATACTATAATTATTTTAGGACTGTGCAAAGCAATGAAAATAGATGATTCACAAGTGCATTAACCCAAAAGGAGCATCTCTCAAAGTGTCAGAGCTGCTGTGCCCTTCCCAAAAAGCAAACAGCTGCTTTGAAGGTTTTTCATATGAATGCATTTGAAGCATATTTTTTTCATTGACAGGTACAGTGGGAGTGTTTTCTTTGCATGTGTATGCGTGCAGAGATAACTATAGACAGCATTTGAAGCAGTTGTGCAAGCTTGCTAAGGATGCCTAGTATTTATTTTGAATAAATGTATTAAATTACAATTATTTATTGCATTACAGAAGAAATTATTTCTGCTCAGTTTTTAGATTGTCTGCTTCCATGTTGGTCTCCAGCTCTGTAGCCTACTCCGTGGGTCAGGGTCCTGTGATCTCTCTTAACATTTTCAGATAGTAGAGGAAGCTTGTTAGAGAATATTCCATTCATCTGACTTTGAAATTCATTACCTTTGGAAAATTTCCTTGACACATAAACTTAGATGCATTCTTCTTATTGAAAGCAAACATCTTTTTAAGTCTGTTTCTTTCTGTTACTATAATTTGTCGCATTAAAAAATAGCAGTAAAACTGCTTTTTATAGAATGGCCTGGTGTAAAAGTTATTACTAAAAGATACTCATTTCAGTGAATTTGAGATTCACTGTGCTGATTCCTTTATATTCTTTGGTATTTTGTTACATCATCACAAATAGGTAATCCTAGTCTTTGTTCTCTTGCAATAATGCTCCAAATTATATTTGCTATTTATTCAGGTATTTGATCAGTATGTAAAAACCAGGGCAGAAGAAGAACGCAAAGAAAAGAAAAATAAAATAATGCAGGCCAAAGAAGATTTCAAGAAAATGATGGAAGAAGCAAAGATTAATCCTAGGTAAGTCAGTGTCTTTCTCTCCCCCCCCCCTTTTATCAGATACCCAGTTTTAATTGTAACCTGAACTCTTAATACATGTTGACTTTCAGAAAATGAAAGAATCCTGACTGTTTCATGAGGATGAATTTACTAATTCTAGTAAACCATGCCTGTAATACTGTAATGTTTCCTAAATTTAGCTGACCATTGACAATCCTAATAAAGGAAATATATGATGTAATGGAGGACTTGCCCCCTTTTACACTATTAATACTGAATATCTTATAAGAACTGATGATGATAATACCTCACAGTATTTTTTTAAAAATCTATTTGACCTACTTCAACAAACTACATTTTCCTGGATCCTTTTGCCATCCGATTGTCAACAAAGGGAAAGACTTATGTGGTCATTCAGCTAGTTGGTTATAGTCTTATTGTTAATGTCCAAGTGGGTTTCTTCAGACAAATCATATTGTACACAGGATACCTTTAATACATTGTTAGACTGTATGTAATTATTACTTTTTTAGAGAACTGTTCAATTTTATTTTACCTAAACTAGTTAGGAATTAGTTTGCATTAACTCTCAGTTCTTTGCTATCTACTGGCTTATTTTCAGTTGTTGCGTTTATTTTGCTTGAATTGATTTACTATCCTCAAAGACCTCTTTGATTAGGCTTCTGATCCTTAATACTGTTAATTGGGATTATGCTCCACTGAACACAGATGAACTGAATTTTGAATCAGTAAGCATATCTTTACATTGAAGTTCTGGAATACAATAAAATTGTATTTTTTAAAAAATAGTTTAATATTTGGAATAGCTGTAATACTGAATTTCAATATAATTGTTTTAGTATAGTTGTCCTTTTTTATAATTTAATCTCAGTAATTCCAAATTGCCTTTTATATTTCAAAGGGTGTAGAATAAGTTAGCTCTGATTTGTCCTTTTGTGAATAGAAAGCCTTCTTTCCTTGATGGAAGGGCCCAAATCAAGGAGGGATTGCTGCTGGAAAGAGGAAATATAAGGAAATGTTAACTTCCTCCAGTAGGAGAATTTCACTGCAAGTAGTCTGCATCAAATCTATTACTATATACTTATTGTTTGGTTTTGATAATCAGTAAATAAGATAACTTTTGTATGTCATGTCATTATAGTGTAGCTTCCCCCCCACCCCCTTTTTAGTTCAAGGTAATGAAGATGTCCCTTTGGACACTTGCATTCCTTGAAAGTCAACTCTGTATTTTCTGTGCTTACAAATTTATGCCCAGACTTGTTTTTGCAGGTCATTTTCTTTAGCATAGGCTTAAGTTCACTTCTAAATAATAGAATAAGCTACCAAATTCTTCTCTTGTTTTAATTTACCCTACAGCAACAGTAGGCGGGATTTCCCAAGTCTAATTATTTCCATGCTGTGATGAAAACATTCATAGGATTATAATGTCTCACGTAATCTCGGGGTCAGATTAGCATCAGATCTTGGAAAAAGCACAATAATGGTTTTTTTTTAAAGGTAAGTGGCAGTATTATATCTACTGCACGTCTGAAATTTGGAATCTGGCCCTGAAGGTGAGAATATCTTGTAGCAAAACTACAAAACAAAGTGTAAAGCTTGGCAGATACTGCTACTAATTTCACACCTGGTACAATTGGATGGCAAATGAGTACTGTTAATTTTTTAATTCATAACCTTGAATTCCAGGACCAGTGAATAAGGAATTTCCATTCAACAACTATTGTGCGGTTGCTGGAAATTTTATTCTATATGTATTCTCTTTATAAATCAAAAATCTGTAAGGCTGTCCTTGCAAATTTTTGATGAAATCAAAAGAGCTGCCCTTTTTTTCATGAAAATAAATATTTTACCTCTTGGTCATATATCTGAAGAGAAGATAATTACGTAATAGTGTTTAGTACACACTTTGTAGCAGAACAAAGATGTGTTTAGAATACATTTCCAGTTAAGAAAGCTCTGCCAAATCAGTACACTTACCATTTTTTACAGAACTACTTTTAGTGAATTTGCAGCCAAGCATGCTAAAGATTCACGTTTCAAAGCAATTGAAAAAATGAAAGACCGAGAGGCCTTGTTTAATGAATTTATCACAGCAGCAAGAAAGAAGGAAAAAGAAGATTCGAAGACCAGAGGAGAGAAGGTAAGATTTTCATATGAAGATCATAAAAACAGTATGAATGAGAGGGACTCATGCTAGGCTTCCAGGTTCCCATTACCACTACTTTCTTCTGCCTTTTGGCTCATAATTTTGCATCTATACTCAGAAGAACATCATTTCCTAGAAGATGTATATTTTGCCTCCTTCTTCCAGAATCAAGATCTTAGTTTTAAATTGCTGGGGGTAAAGACACATCTTGCTAATCAAACCATTGCTAACCAAATCTTTAGTTCTGTGTATCAGATTCTGAGACCTCCTTGTGGGCAGATTTTAAATGGCATTCTGCCTAAATGCTAATATTTTATTGTTGTTGGTTTTTTTAAAATCTTCCACTAAATATGTTTTAGTTTGGCTAGTTATCAAAATTAAAGGTCACCTATCAAAAATTAATGAATTCCAAATGTCATTTGTCTGCACTGTCACTTCAGGAGACAAAGTGCATATCACTGGGGAAGGCAGATGCATGAATGTTCTCAGCAATATTAACATTAAAATGTGTAGAAGCTTTTTTTAGAATCCCACCTAACTGGGTGAATGAAGGAAAAACATATCTAACTAACCTTTAATTGAAATCAATATAAGTTCCTGGTAACAAAAAGATATGTGATATATCATGCAAAAGCTGTCATTCATAAACATTTCGTAAGTTAAAATGATACATATTGTTTTCAACTTTTTTTTAAAAAAAAATAATTTTCTTATAGGTCTTAAATAAATTTCATAGTAGTTGTAGTTCATTCTCTTAATTTGCTGCTATTACTGTAATTGTTATTCCTGCTGTGCCTATTGTTCAGAAGTGCTCTATACATCGCACTGCAGTTCACCCTTATAAAGTGGATATGTAAGTACTGTTAAAATATTGCAAATAAGGAACTAGGGTAAGAATGACTAGCTTAAGGCTTCGTGGTTTAGTTTATGGGAGATAAGAGATTCAAATGGAAAATTTCCTGATGCATTGCCATAGATTCACATATCTAGGAATAAAACCTATTGAACTTAATCACAATTTACTTTAGTGTTGATATGGTAGTATTAGTGTCCATCAATGGATTCTCTTTTCCTCTTGTACTTCCCTCACTCTGATCTGAAGAGGTGGGGAGCCCTCTTGTGTATGGAGGGAACACATAGAGACCTTCAGGTGGGTGGAAAGCAAGAAAACAGGAATGCTCAGTGATCGTTCTTTGACCAATGCTAGATATAGCAATTAGTCTTCATACAATATCAGTCATCAGCTGTCTAGAGGCGAATATGTGAAATCTGAAACCTCAACCTAAACTACAGTTTGTTCTATAATTATAGTTTAAAAATTACTGTTGCATCTTAGCCATAATCATCAATAAATTCTTTAATATTGCATGAACAACATCAGTAATATTTTGTGTTAAATATTGCATTTATCTTTGTATTTGAAACTAATTATTTCTTTTCTCCCAAAACCTCTTGTAACCATTTTATGTATTCTGTTTTGTAACAAGTGGATAGATTTTACAGTTTTGTGCTGTGCGGCCTGTCAATCAGTTCAGTCTGACAGCTGTCAATCACTGACACGCAAAGTATTATGGGATTCCCTAGTGAGGAAAGAATTGGTATCTCTGTGTGGTGACTTTAGCCTCCCGCAGTTCCGGTACTTTACATTTTTTTCAGTTTTTTTCCTTGTGAAGTGATGAGAGTTGTACCCAGAATGTGTAATCTGCCAAAAAAAACCCCAGTCCTTCTAAATACACAACAGTGTTTTCTGCCTTGCTTTTCTTATTTTACAAAGAATAACTAAATGTTAACAAGAAATGTGCCCCACAATGTTGTGAAGCTTTCTCAGCCAGTTTATCAGAAAATAATTTTATTGCATGATTTCTCCATAAACCCTTTAAAGTAAGGATTGGAAACAGCACACTTTGATTAATTGCTTATCAGTATTTTATAATTCTGTTTCCTAGAGAATCTTCAAATTAAAGAAAATAATTAAAGGTGAAAGAAAGAAAATAGTATATCATGCAGTCAGATTTTTATGTTGAAATAGATTGAAAATGTTCCATTGAAAGCTTCTGTTGCTTAACCATAGGATTTGGATAATATGAAAGAAGACCTGCACATTGCTTATGGTAGGGGAGGGGGCAACAACCACATATCCTAGAAACTTCTTTGCCTTTCCAACAAACATTAGAATTTAAAGTGGAGAAAGCAAAGATTGCATCAGTCTCTTCATTATTATACCCACCCCATTATGCTGCCCTCTCGAAATATGTGACCCTTACTCTTATTTAAAGTAAGAAATTATTTCAGAGGATTATCATATTAATACCTGTCTAAACAATTTCATACCCTATCCTTTTGATTTGAAACACTTCACTTCTCTTCCCCAAGCAGGAATGTGTATATCTGTGTGTGATTTCTTCTCTGCTCTTCCTTTAATGTTAAAGTTGAACAGCTTTTAAGTAACATCTCCTGCACAAAACTACAAATTTTGTGACCTTTCAGCAATGATGCTAAATTAAAATATTAGTTGTCAGAATTTATTTCCTTTATTAGATCTGAGTACTGCAAATACTTTTGACCCTTTTACTCCCTCTCTTTTGGGGCAGGACCACAAAAATAACATACGGCTAGGAGATGAGAGCTTCTGTTTCTATAGAAACAAGGATACATGCTGGGTGAATGATGGACACGATTTACTTTATAGTTGTAATATCCCGAGTCTTTCTAAAATGATCTCCCAATTTTATTTTGATTTGACTACCAACATAGTATATTAAGTCTAAGAGCTGATATAAAAAGAAATAAGAGAAGTAGCATTTATTCATAAGTGTGCTCATTCAATTATCCTTATTTTAAAAATAGGACAGAACTGTAATTTTCTTACATCTGGCTTAGAAAGCTTTATATTTCAATACTACTTATATGTTTAAGTTCAACTTTGAAATAATAGATATTGTGTTGGATCCAGAGAGAGAAATGTGGAACTTTGCTGATAACAACACTTTCCTGGTCTCTCCCTCCCACTATAGCACTATATGCTCTCTCTAAAAATTCAATCCGGGGATCAAGGGATCCTTTCTAATTCTGTGTGATAGACTCCCAATGCTATAGTAGGACAGGGAAATCAAGAACAGTAAATAAAGTTGCCTAACACAAAAAAGCAAGATATCTCTGGACCCAAGCCACATAAAAAAAAAAAAAAAATAAGGATGTTGCAAATCTTCTTAATTATATGCTTCTGCGATTGATGGACGATTTACCAAATTGCTGTATACAAGGCATTTATTTTCTTTTTTAATTTGATTTTCTACTGCAAAAAAATCATTGATGTACTTGTATGTGAGGATACTGTGCTAATAACCAAATGTCAATATTGAGGAATATCAACAGACTATTAGTATTATGCCCTTTATGTAGACATAACTAATGATAAAAGGAATCACAAATGCAAATTTTAATTGACCAGTGAAGGTGCATCAACTGGTAATAATAAGCGCACAAGATTTGGTTTTCTTAAATGTGCCTTTCTCCAGCCTTGCACTTCTGGATGTACTAGACTACAGTTTCAGCATTCCTAGTCAGTATGGTTGAGAATAATGGAAATTAAAGCCCAGTAAATCTAGAGGACACTAGAGTAAGGAAAATTATTACAACACATTAAAAATGGAGTTTACCTTTATCATTATATCCCTGTATAATTCTGGATGTATGGGAGAAATGGAATAGTCTAGTTAGGCTAATTCATTGAATGTAGAAGCCAGGGTAAAATCTTTTCTGTCTTGTACCAAAAAGTGTGTGAATGTTCTGAAAGGTGTGACCGTTGCTAATTAACAAGATAAAATTACTGAGCTCACTAAAAAGCTCTGTCCCATGGATCATAGTTTGTATTATGTGTGAATAAGCTATTCATGTGATTTAGGAACTATATGAATTGCAATGCACTAAAAAAGAATTCTTTGCTCTACTGCAATTAAAATTCCTGCACCCATAACTCATTGATTTAGATAGATTATAATGCAAAATTGAATTAGTGTGGATGTATCAGAAGCATCCATTATGTATCTTATATGTGGTGCATGTGTGTATAGATAGATATGTGCATATATACATACATATACAGAGCCTAAGATTTTGCAAGCATCTCTGTTGAAGAAAATCCTTTGAATTCTTAGGAGTATGGGATAGAAAAGAAAGAAAGCCTATATTTGTTTGCAAAATAATTATTTTATGAAACACATCAGTGTAGGCTGAATTCTATGTATCTACTGATTTCTAGTTATTTACCAATTAAAGAAGGTGCCATAATTTACCCATATTTTCTTTAAAAATTATGGAAAATCCATATTAAAGCAAATATATGATTATTAAATTCTAATACAATAGAAATATACCTATGTTCTTTGTTTTAATTTTCAGTCAGATAGCCACATATTGTCTTATTAGCCTTCAGTGAAATTTAGCTGTAACTGTTGAACAGATTTTTAAACTAAATCTCTAGCTTCTATTATCCCTAATGTCCATGAAAGATTAACTTACTCATTTTATTGCACATATATAAATGTTGATGCTTTATTCCTAAACCAGAAACTCGGTGAATGCAGTATTTAAAAATGTACTAATAAGCCAAGGCTATATATTCTATCAAATATTGCTTCTGTGAAATAATAGCTGGTATTCAGAAGTACTGTTTGCACATACATGTATTCTAGGAAACTCAGTACAAGTGTGGATACTCAGGCAGCATTCCCTGTATTTCCTTAAAGAGGAAAAATGCACAATAATATTTATTTTCATTACATGATTTATTTATATCAGCCTTCCCCAATATATGCACCTTCCAGATTAATAGTTATTTTTTATAGTTAATACAGTTACCCAAATTATAGTTAAACTTCTGCAGTTCTCAGCAGTGACTAGAAAATTGTGCACGTTCTAACTCCACCTATCCAAATGATACCCAGATTGCAGAAAGTTGCTATATGTATTCATTCTTATCATGCACATATATGGCCTCTTTCAGTAATTATATAGATTAGCCAGGCTGTCTTCACAGCTTGGCTTGTTTGTGCACTTATTGAAGTGCTAATACAGAATAGTAGGGTATACCAGCATAGTATAAACTTGTTAAGAAATATTCTAGTATTGAAGCAGTTCTCTGACATACATGTAAACGTAGCCATTACTACTGTTCCTTAATACTCTAATGACTCAGTTTCTAATTAAACTAATTTTTCATTGCGGTAAGTTTATTGCTTTTTTTAAAATTTTGGAATATTTGAAAAGCAAAATGACTTTATTTTCCTCCCCTTTTTCTTTTGTCTTTTATTTAAAATCATAGATTAAAATGGACTTCTTTGAACTGTTATCTAATCACCACTTGGACAGTCAGTCTCGCTGGAGTAAAGTGAAGGACAAAGTAGAGACTGACCCTCGCTACAAAGCCGTGGATAGCTCTTCGCAAAGGGAGGATCTTTTTAAACAATATATTGAAAAAATAGCCAAAGTATGTGTGCCAGTGACAACACTGTTTACATTTTTTTAGTATTTCACTGTAGGATCAATTGGTATAGAATTTGAAGTACTGTTTTGTGGAATGCTGTTTTTAGAATTCAATTAATTAGTGCTAAGCATTGTTTGTATTCTCAGACTAGTGTTTTTATCCTATTTTTGCTAAAATAACAATTTCAAATGAAAGAATGCATTCTGAAAGGGAAAAGCAATAATTAGGAACACTTGTGGGCATATATAGAGAAAGATCTCTTATATAGTGATCCAAGGATTTATTTATGCTCTTAACACTTTCTAAAAATATTTTGAGTTAAGTCCTCAAACTTGCAATTTATAGTTTGAATAGTCACAAGAATAAATTCTTGCAAGGTTACAGTAATTGTAAAATATATCAGTGTAATCCCTGAAGCAATGTCAAATTAATTTAAACACAAAAGATCCTTCTGTGATACCTATCAGTGATCTAGCAGCCAAAAACTTTCATCCTAAGCATTGTGTCCTAAATGCCATCAATTAAGATGGCTAGTGCTTCCTCTGGAAAGAAGAGTTCTGGCATTTGGATTCTCCAATTTGGAAATCCCTGCTTCTTCAAACTATTTATTTCCGATACCAAGTTGTATCATTTGTTGAACTATGTATACTTTAGTTCTCCTGTATAATCTTATTTTATATAAGTAGACAGTATGTTCAGTTGGGATTGAGAATGGTTTTTTGGTTATCTCCCAGTCTTCATACCATTTTTCATATACTTTGATGAAGTGATGCTCTACATATCCCAGCTTCAGGAACATATTGTAGCTATATGATAGTATTTTCTACTTCGCTCAACCTTAACTACAACCCTAGTACTGTCTTACATGCATTAGACAATTTATAATTATTTAGCTATTTTGGTGGAATAAATGGTTCCTTATTCATGGATTTAGGATTCTCAAAATGCTTGATTATACCAGATACAGTTTTTAACACATCTCTCTATATAGTTTATGTAACTAACCTAATATGTAGACGATTTTGCATTTTTGATTTATTATTATAAACTTTTATTCATTAAACATGAAACTCAGTCAACTGAACATTTAAAAATGTATCACAAATATCATTGACTGGCTCTGATAGTTGATACGGGTTGCTGCCATTTTTATTATGATTATGATTTCATGAATATTTGATATATTTGTATCAATTTAGTATATTAATGTTAGGGGTTTTTCTATTTTCTTTTTTTTTTTGTATATTTTCTCTTTTTAAGTCAGAAAAAGACTAGAAGATGCAACACAAATATCATAATTCTGTCATTGTGGATCATACTTTAAGTATATTGGGTTTTTTGCTTGAATTTACTTTTGTTAGTACTTTTATCTATTAGCCTAATATAAATGCAGTATGTGTGCTTTGGATTGCATTTCAGAATGTAGACTCTGAAAAAGAAAAAGAACTGGAAAGACAAGCACGAATTGAGGCAAGCTTGCGTGAACGAGAGAGAGAAGTTCAAAAAGCTCGTTCAGAGCAGACAAAAGAGATTGATAGAGAACGAGAACAGCACAAACGGGAAGAGGCTATCCAGAATTTCAAAGCGCTCTTATCTGATATGGTGAGGGTTTTTTTTGTGTTGAAAAGCATTTATCTGATATGCTGAAGTTTCTTTGTATTAAAATTGATTGTGTAATTTTAACAAAGTAATTTTTGAAGTGCTGGCAAGGCTGGTGTGAACATGGATTCCTCAATCACATAGCATGGAGGACAAATCTAGATTAGCTGCTGCTTTAGTATATAGTATCAGCACTTTTCAGTATATGATAATGAAATATTTGTTTTCTTCTGCTAGGTACGATCTTCAGATGTGTCATGGTCCGATACAAGGAGGACACTCCGAAAAGATCATCGTTGGGAATCTGGCTCCCTTTTGGAAAGAGAAGAGAAGGAAAAACTTTTTAATGAACACATTGAGGCACTTACAAAGAAGAAAAAAGAACATTTCCGGCAACTTCTAGATGAAACTTCATCAGTAAGGCTAATATGTCTTATATTTTCCCCGGACATTAATGTCATAATTTTGTGGTTCCTTAGCTCAATTTATGTTCATATCTTAATGATATTATTCTTCAGAGAAATTAGTGTCTTCCAATTAACCATTATTTTAAGATTCACAAAATCTGGAAACCATTGCTGATAGACTAGAGCAAGCCTATACTGCACTTCTACTTCTAAGCTAAACCATAGGAAAAAGGTAGTTGAGGGATTTGTGTAAACATTTTTTTGTTCCCTTTTAGTGTTTTAAGGGCTGGAGATCTCAGGAATGTATGAACCAATCACTGGCAAGAGAGGGAATAGATTTGATCCTGTATGTATCGCTATACTTAAAACAACTTACCAATAGGTGCAGTGGCATATACTAATATAAATAGTATCAAGGTAAATGCCTCACATTTTATTTATTTTAAATACTGTTAATGAATAATCTCAGATTATCATCCTTTTAAAAAGGTTTGGACAGTAAAATAAAATTCAGCTCAACCTGCAAATTACCTGATTCATAGATCTGTGAGCTCCATTAGTATCTTCTGTAATTTCTTAATGAAATAGAACCATCTATGCTTTTCCATCAATGAAGGAATGAGGAGAGAGAGAAAGGGAACATTGGGTAATAAAATAGGCAGCACATCTATGTGTATGTAAAAGCCATGCAGTGGAAGCTGGCCTCGCATAACAGGGAGTTCTTTTATCTTGCACTATTTAAATATTCTATTATTGTGACACCATAGTCACTATTCATTAGTCACTGAATAGTGCTAGTTTAGACTTAAGTCTAAAAGGACTTGGAAAGAGTGTAGTGCCTGTTCGCAACTCTTTAAAAGAGCCATGCCTTTTCCTGGGATGCATGACAGGTTGGTGATTATGGGTAGATGGGGATGCAGCTGCTTTAAATTGCAGATAATCCTTTATTCGTGGCCATGTACACTTAAAATTTAAATACTTCATTCATTAAACATGCAATTTTTCTGTTTTTTTTTTCTTTCAAAGATTACCTTAACATCAACATGGAAAGAAGTAAAGAAGATAATTAAAGAAGATCCGAGATGCATTAAATTCTCTTCCAGTGACAGAGTAAGAAACTTGTACTGGTTTGCCCTGAGTTTTTGTCTTACTGTTTAAAAGTAAATATAACAACCTCCTCTTTATATGTTTTTTCCTCAAGAAATATATATATATAATCTGGCAGAAATTTCTAGTGATTATTTCTATTTCTTTAAATGCAGAAAAAGCAAAGGGAGTTTGAAGAATATATCAGAGACAAATATATTACAGCCAAAGCTGATTTCAGAACACTTTTGAAAGAGACCAAATTTATAACATACAGGTATGCTATAAGATACAGTACACGAATGGTTTTCTTCATTTCTGTATTGTTTTTATCTTAAATGACTAATATGGGATAATACTTTGTTAATATTGTAGGACTTTTGGTTTAGCCTCTTTTCCAAAAATTATAGATGTACCAGATTATGAGTTAGTGATAGTGATTTACTATTGATAGTGTTTAACATTGATATTTCTGGAAATTGAATGGAATACTTTATTTGACACACAAGGAAATTTGTGTGTGTATATTGTGGGGACTAAATCATTTTTAATTATACAAAAGGAATATATATATAGGAATATATATTCAGCATGATATGGATTTATTTCTTAATAGAAGAGGAAAGGCAGGTACTTTATATGTGGCCACTGAATTAGATCTAGATGTTCTGCTTCCTGAAGAGCAGTCTTGTAAGTAAAAAATGGCCCCAAACCTAAAGAGTTTCTTCAAGCGTTAAGATTCTTAAACCTTCCTTATGACATCATGGTATGGCAGTACACAATCTCTTTCTCAAGAGAAATTGTATTCTCCTCCTCCTGCTTTCATTCAAGTTTAAGAGATCAGCAGTCCTAAAAATCAAACTAATGCTGCCTAAATATTAATGAGATTAATTTGATCCTAAAGATTAACCTGGGCTACCATTAGGTTATGGGAATATGTTTCCTATAGTGGTGTTTGGTTACAAAGTGACAAATCTTTTCCCTATTTACATTTTTACAGTTTAAATTAGTGCTAATTTTAAACCTTATAGCTCTCAAAACTGAAGCCTAACCCTGTATATAGAGCATAAGCAATGACAGGGCAATTTTTAAAAAAGCCCCTAATACTTTGCTTCACTTCAGGCCTGAAGAGGCAGTCTTTTAGGTAACCCCGAGAATTTTTTAATCCTCATGTTATTATTTTTATAAATAACTCAAGGCAGTGAATCCATCTAATATTCCTTCCCCCTCCTGTTTTCCCAACAACCACTACCCTATGAGGTAAATTAGACCGAGAGAGTAACTGGTCCAAAGTTGCTCAGTTGGCTTGCATGTCTAAGGTGGGAGTAAAATACAGTTTCCTGGTTTCTAGCCTTGTTAACTGGATGCTTGTCCACGAGTATTATTACCAAAATTCTAGTTCATTTGTGTAACATCCACTAATTTGATGATAATGATAATCTTTAAATTGAATTGCAGATCCAAAAAGTTAATCCAGGAATCTGACCAACACCTGAAAGATATAGAAAAGATATTACAGAATGACAAACGTTATCTGGTATTAGATTGTGTGCCAGAGGAAAGGCGAAAACTCATCGTATCCTATGTTGATGATTTAGATCGCAGAGGTCCCCCTCCACCTCCTACAGCTTCAGAACCTACAAGGCGAACAACAAAATAATTATAAAATATTATTGAGCAAAAGATTTATGTTAAATCAAGAAAATTGCATGAGCCATCTGTCAGGTCTAATCATATACATTACCATGAACCTATTGCAAAACCATCCAGGAAGCAACATTTATGAACATTAAGCAGTCTCTGTACAGAGAGAATATTTGCATTATTTATGCTTTTTCTCTTTGTTGCATGACTGACAAATATTCTAACCATGCAACTATTTCCAGTGATTTTTCAATCCTAGAACAATACAATATTTAGGTACAAGGCTTGGATATTGGTAGCATTTGGAAGTGTTCTTCCTGACAGTGTTACATGTCAAAGCCATGGGAAAATTGACATATGACTTGAAGTTGAGAACTGTAAAAATACCCCACATGTCCTAACGGGAGAGCTAATGTCATGTACTCTGAGGATTAATCTATTGAGTGCAGAAGACCATAGTGAGATAATGCCCTTTGGTGAACCTGGAAAGATAGGGCCTAATCTTTTACTCATGTGTGACTTTTCCTGCATAAATCAGGACTAACTTCATTAATGCCCGATCCAGCATGAGAGGAAAATAAAAGTGCAGTGACCAAATTATATAAACACCATTTGATCTAGTTAACAAGCCTGCCTTGATGGCTGCTCTCTTCCCTGTCCCCCCTTCCCTCCTCTATCCCCCACCCCTGGTTAGGTACAATCAAGTGGCTTTGCCTGGTAGTTTGGTAATGTTTTGCTCTGAAATGAAAATACACAGGAGTAAAAAAGTTGCCAGGACAGCATGGTTGTACAAAAACATTTTTATTTACTATTAAAATGTCTCTTATCTGCTTTGGATTAGAATATGGATTTTTTTTCCTGGATATTTCTTGTAAACTATGTTTCTGTTTTGAATGTTAAACTTGTGTTTCTATAGTTTAATTTTGAAATGTTGGGATTGTTCAGTTTATGTATTTGAACGACAATAAACCAACCATTTTTATATATGCATTGTACATATTAGTAATTGCGTATTACATTCTAAAGATAAAATTATATAATCACCTGAAATTCCATTAAAAATGGAGAAAATCAGTTATATTTGAAACTGCTGTGGATGTATATACTCATTTTTGCTTTACAGATCATGTAATCCTTATATTAATACTAAGAGTATAGCTGTAAAGCTTTCTATTTAATTTTGTCTCTGAACATTTTAAAACGGTTGATGAATGCTTGAGACCTCTTTATGTGCATATGTGTGCTGGGTTGGCAGCATGTGTCCTTGGATTTGGCTAGCCATCCTTATGACTTTTGGTACAAATAACCAATATTCTCATATTTCTAACCAGAATGAACTTTGGGAAGATGCTTCTTGGTCTTTTTAGTTCTTCCCGAACAGTAATTTCAGAAAACACTTGCTGAGCATTTCACCGTATTTCCAATCTTCAATGTTTTTTGTCCCCCATACTGCTCCACATTACTTCAGAAAATAATTGATGAAATTATCCACATGTTTGGTAGTGGATGTCATTCAATAAAATCACCCTCATCTCTCTTTTTTCTTTTTCTTTTTGGCTTTGCTTTCTCTCCTCTCCACTCCATTTTAATTTTGTGTCTGAGACCAGTAGTAAGTTGGATGTCCGAAGATTGAAATGCAATACCAACCGCACAAAATTCTCTTATTTATTTGCATTGTTTAAGAGTCCCGCATGTTTTGAATGCCATTGTACCTCTAAAAGGAATCCCATAAGCAGTCGAGTTGTTTGTGAATAGTGTCTATATTCCAGGATAGTTAGGCTGTACTTTTGGTTAGACTCTGTGTGCTTAGGTTGGAACTAGGTCCATTTCTGAAGATGGCAATACTTAATTTGCAAGATATGGGACTATATTTGAAAAAATGCTTGATACAAAACAGCATTTAAAGTGCCAACAGGAACTCATTTATTGGTGAATACCAACATTTGTTACCAGCTTCACTAATTTCAGTGTTAGTTCAAAGTGCTAATTCTAAGTATCTTGGGGCCTAGACAAAGGAAAAAATTCAAATAGTCCAAAATTGTAATTTAATTTAACCACATCTCTTGAATTCGAAATGAATCAGAACACATTTATATCATGAATTTCACAGGTGGAACAACACATAATTTGCAATACATCAACAATTTCTGATTCTTAATGAGATGTTAATCATGGCAATAACATTGTTTTTCACTTATTCTATAATATGCTTTCTCAAAATGGTGGGGGTGGGTGTGGGGCTATAGATAATGTTCAGTTTAGATGCTTATCAATGCAAATTTATAGTCTTAGAAAAAAAATATTTTAAAAAATATTTTAAAATATTAAAAACCGCATAACTTGGAAATAAATGAAGAATTTAGGTGCTAAAAGAAAGCTTAAAAATTGGATGCATCTTATCCACCGATGGACTCGTCCTCGTGCATTTATTGTAGTTCTCATGGCTAAGCAAACCCTCAAATTGAACCAGAATACCATGAAAAATGTGGGTCAGTTTATCCTTGGATGGGCTTATACGTGAGTATATGTTTATTTGATTCATATAACAGTTCAATTGGTTGACTATAGTTTTCTTATCTCTTTAAAAAAAATCTAACCAGCCTGACTATGTAATATCTTGTAAATTTAACCTTAAATTAATTATATTGTATTGGGCAACAAAATTCTAATATAAATGGTGGAAACATACAATACAATTAATGCTCATAGTTTAAAATTAAATAAAGGCATGACTGGGTAATATCTCTAAAATAGCAAATAAATGACAAGTTGTTACTGTGATTCCATGACATTTGCACAGAAAATGCATTTCAAAATATAACAAGCATGTGGCTATTCAGATTTAGCATCTTGAATTACAAAGCTTTGCACAAATAAATGACCAACACAGATGAAATCAGAATATTAAGGTAACAGTTTCCTGGGGGAAGGGGGGAGTTTTGTCCGAAATGAAATTGATTTGCATACACCCCACCTGTGTGTCCGGAAGTTATCTTAATTGGCATGCTGTTCAATCCAGTTTACTTCTTGGCATAGCAGTATTTTTTTTCTTTCACAAGACAAAAATGGCACATGAGTTGAGCTGTTTCATCTGCAGATACCAAACTGCTTTTTTTTTTCAGTGTATGTGTGTGTTGTTTTTTACTGGGCACATTCTTACCAAACTTTTTATCTAGTAAAAAAAAAGCTTTAGTGGCAAATGCAATGCTGCTAGTGCCGCATGCACACATACAAGCTGCTAGAGCAACGCAGTACAATAGCTGGATAAAGCACAGGACAAATATTGTATTTGGATGCTACAAACTACTGCCTTTTCTCACAATTTTTAGTACTGATGGAGATAAAACACTAGATAATCAAAAAATGGACAAAGATGCCACCCTCTACAAACAGTTGACCATAAACCAAAAGGGCGAGTGATTTTTAAACTGCTTACTGATGGAGTTGATATCTTTAACAGCCGCCTGCTCTTCATTTAATTATTTTCCAAATTATGAAACATACAACTGATCTCATTTGGGGGGGGGGGATTCCATTAAACAGTTTAGAAAACAAAAGTAGATCATTAATTTTTCTGTATGTATTTATATGACTCCACAGTTATGTATTGTCTGTGTGGTTGGACATAAGACAAATTAGTTTCCACTTGAAGTCTTGCTAAATCACAAATGGGCATATCACAGCTTGTCACATCTGAATAATAATCAGTTAATTTGTTTCAAAAATTATAAAAACAGTAAGATGAAAATGCCAACAGCATACAGTCAATATATTTTCTATACATCAGTAAGTCATACAGTTTTGGGGGGGGAAATTCTAAATTGCATATTGTGAAATCTTTTGTCTATTTGATATGACTAACATACAAGTTAATAGAATACTGCCAGCTACAACCTTTATGTTACTAAATGATCTTAATGCAGTACATAGGAATTGACTTCCTTGGAACACTAAAATATAAATTCAGTTCAATTACTGAGTTTTAGCAATAGAAAATACCAATTTGAAAGCTTATCAGTTAATATAATAACTTGATCCACCTTTTCTTTCAGCATATTTAATATACATTTTCTGTAGTACTGATAAGAAAATCTATAATAAATATTCTCACTACTGAAAATCAAATTATACCCTTTCCTTTGCAATTCTTTGTTCAATATTTAAAGTTTAAACATAGATCACATAGAACCAGCTCATAAACAATGTTACTTTGCAAATTTAACTTTAAAAAAAAATGTTCTGAAACTTTAAATTAGCATCCAGAAGTGCAATGTAATTTTTAAATAATAAACTCTTTAACAGAAGAGTAATGAGAATGAGAGCTGCATCTGTGCATCACACAATAATTGAAGAATAAATGTGAAGACAATAAAGACACATGAAAAGAGAAAAACTAAGTACAGTAATGAAAATAACTTCTACATGCTACACTGCCAGTTCAACATCACCTAAATAATAAATCTAGTGTAATCAGATTTAAGCATGTTAGAATGAGATCCATTAACATTAATAGATTTTTAGTTAGTCTTATCCAAGGAACATCCCATGATTTCAGTGAATCTCCCCTAAACATGACTATGCCTGAATCCACCCTAGTAAAACTTGGTTTCCAGCTTCCTAATTGCACTTTGGTTGATCGCAACCTGGTATCTCTCGTCCTTCATGTTCCCAAGGAACAGGATCATTGTCTTGAGCATCAGGAAGAGCTTCCCTTTCATTCCAGAATTGCTCAACATCTGGCAAAACGGGCATCTCCAAGTCTTCTGAGGTAGCAGGGACAGAAGGGGGCTCTTCCTCTTGATTAGGAGTCATTGCCTCTGGTGAAGGAGCATTGCTTGGGATTCCCTCCAAGTTATCAACTGCTGTTTCCTCCAGATCTTCTGTAGGAGGTAGAGGCTTTTTCAGTGTAAACCATTTCCATAGACCTTTAAAACCCTCTCTGAATTCTTCAGACATGAGTACAAAGATAACAGGATTTGCTGAAGAGATGGCAAACATCAAAACCTGGGTAGTGGCCATGAAACCTTGTGGGAGAGCAGGTCCATCCTTCTGGTGCCAGAGCCAGAACCAAGATATCCAATCAGGAAACCACATCACAGCAGAAGTAATGGTAACACTCAGAAGCATCATTGTCAAACACCTGGATCGAATCTGATTCCTTAGATTTTGAGTCTTGGTCCCCCTCCTCTGGCATCTACCATATGCTCTCCAGAAATAAAAGAAAGCAAAGGTGAGAGGGGCACAAAATACCAGGAAGGGGTAACATTTGACAAAGGCTGACATAAACTCGTGAGCTTGGGCTGGAATAATCACAATGCACGAAGATGAGCCTATCTCTGGCTCCCAAAGGCTGCTGAAGAACCACAGAGGTAGTGGGATTCCCAAGGCAACCAGCCAAATAACCATCAGCACTGCACAGATGGCGTGCCATTTAATATTCACTTGTTTCGCTGGATTATTTGCATACATGAAGCATGTCTTGGCAACTACAGCAATAGTTAGACTCTTCACTGTCATGCAAGCTTGTTGGAACCAGTCAGAGGCTTTGCAAAGAAACCAACCCAAGTACCAGACTCCTTGAGAATAAGCCGCTGCCCTGAAGGGCAGGACAAAAAGAACGAGGAGCAGATCTGCCAGGCTGAGGTTGAAGATCAAAGAATGAATCACCGAAGGCTTCCCTTTCTTTGTATTGTACATTAAGATTCCAATTACACACACATTCCCAGCAAAGCCTGCCAGGCAAATCACCCCCAAGAAAGCCGGGATGATCACCTTCCATTCCTTGGAGTCCTGGGGTTGGTAGCCCCCCGCGTAATGGAGAGGTTCAGCCAGAGAGCTGTTCATGATGTTGAAAGCAGCCTTGTCCTGGTAAGCGTCGGTGGTTTCTGATGTGCCTCTTCTTGTTTTGCTCTGCCTCTTTTGTTCAACTGCGGCCAAGATAAATCGGTAATGCTGTATATAATACAGAACCTCTGTGAGGTGTCTCAATTTGCTACATATGGATCTTAACTGAGCATCTCATTGCTATATAACTGCTACAAGCTTTGACTGACAGTCTCCCAGTGGGTGGGAGCACAAAGCCAGCTGCTTATTAGCGAGTCTGACAACCAGTACAGCAACCCTGTGGAGTAATTAAAACCATCCTTCCACAACTGGCGTAAAACCCAGAATTACAGTACTTGATTTCCATCCTTTAAAAAAAAAAAACCATCATCATTTGGAAATCTATTCTAGATATTGATTGAAGCAAGCATCAAAGCTCAGAAGATCATCAATTTTGATGATATTCTGAATTAGGGACAGGCTTAAAACAACTGTGCACAAGTACAAAACATACAGCGAAACAGCACAGCTCTACTCCAATTCTACATGAGCAAACCATTCAGCTTTGCAGAAATTAGCTTTAGCATTTGGAACTTTATCGTACAGTACAAAATCCCTTTAACATAGATTTCTGTTCTGCATTTGACTTTGAGGTATGTTTTCATCCCTCTTTGGGTGGAGTTTTGTGTGTATATTTTAATTGCAGCACTTGCTGCTGCTCCTCAACATTTTGTGTCCAGTGAAGAAAAAGAATTGTAGAATGGAGATCATTGTAACAGGATGTAGAGTTGTTTTGTTGGGCAGAGATACAGTCAGATGCTAGAAGTGATTGGCTGAAATGTCTAATTTCTAGCTGGAGTTGTGTTTTGAAATTTTAAAGAGTGTTAAGAAAGAAACATTGCAGAAATCTTGCGAACTAAAATAGTTGAATATTTTTACATTGCTTTACAAAAAGTGATGTTGGAAGATCTAATTAATTATGATAAGTATTGTAACTTTGATATCCCTATCCTGCAAAATAAGGCTAAGAGGCTTACCTAAAGTGAATTCCATATGATGAAATTTCAGTTAAGATTTCCCATTCTACAGCTTGTTCCTCTTAGTTGTACTGCTATTTCAGCATTCTGAGGGACAAAGAAGCCTTCCAGGATCTGAACTTCAACTCTGGAGCCTTTGAAGACATTCATTTTCATCTTCTTTATTTGCTGATTTCCATAACACAATAGGTAAAGGTAAAGGTTCCCCTTGCACATATGTGCTAGTCGTTCCCGACTCTAGAGGGTGGTGCTCATCTCCGTTTCAAGGCCGAAGAGCCAGCGCTATCCAAAGACGTCTCCGTGGTCATGTGGCTGGCATGACTAAACGCCAAAGGCGCACAGAACGCTGTTACCTTCCCACCAAAGGTGATCTCTATTTTTCTACTTGCATTTTTTACGTGCTTTCAAACTGCTAGGTTGGCAGAAGCTGGGACAAGTAACGGGAGCTCACCCCATTTCGCGGCACTAGGGATTCAAACCACTGAACTGCCAATCTTTCAATCGTTTCATCTGAAGGCTGGTTTTAACTATGCAGACACTGGGAACATCAGAGGGTCTGCAAGGGCATGTACTTACAGCACTTATGTGAAAGAGCTTATTTCCTTTCTTTCTCCCACCTTCAATTCTCACAAAAACAAGCAAATCTGTTGAAAGATACAGATTTCTTTTACCCTAAACATATTTCAACCTTTATTAACAAAGGTGAGTGAGTGGGATGGAGAGACGTAGATTTAAGTGCACACTTACTCTATAATAAAATATTCTTTTTCTATTTGACATATTCTCTTTCAAAGTTATATTTCATAACCCTTTTGTTTAAAAAGTGTAAATATATATACCAGTGATGGCTAACTTTTTTTCCATCGAATGCCAAGAGCTGGGGGAGTGCGGGGTAGTCATGCGCACACATGCCCACCCCCATAATTCTAGGCGCCCTGCGCCCCCATGCATACATGGGTGATCCCCTCATGCTTCCCCCCCCACTTTTGGCATGTGACAGCATGGTGGGCACGGTAGGCCCGTTTTTTGCCCTCCCCAGGCTCCAGAGGCTTTCTAGGAGCCTGGGGAGGGTGAAAACAGCTTTCCCCACCCCACCAGAGGTCCTCCAGAGGCCGGAAATAGCCCGTTTGCCAACTTCCAGTGAGCCCAGAAGGCCTAAAAATCAGCTGGCCAGCGCATGCACACATGCATGCTGGAGCTGAGTTTGGGCAACGCTCGTGTGCCCACCAATATGGCTCTGCGTGCCACCTGTGGCACGCGTGCCATAGGTTCGCCATCACGGATATATAATATCGAATCATTTGATTCATCTAATCAGCTTGCGTACATTTATTCATTTGTATCCCACCTTTATTATTTTTACAAATAACTCAAGGCAAAGAACATATCCAATACACTTTCCTCTTCTTATTTTCCTCATAACAGAAACCCTGTGAGGTGAGTAGGGCTAAGAGAGAGTGATGGCACAGCTAAGGCACTAAAGCAGTTTTGATAGAAACTTGATAAAGCAAGAATTTAGAGGGGGCAAATATTTAATTACAATTTTGCTTATGGAATCTCCATTGTGAATTTTTTTTTCTGCCATAAAGCTGGGATTTCTGGAATACAGACTAGCATTAAAAATGATCTAATTGGTAATGGTGTATGACCAAAACAAGCCTCAATCACAATATACATATTATAATATATTATATATTCCTGTCTCTTAAGTGTTTTACACACATACACACATTTAAATATATAAAATCTACATACATTATATATTATAAGGCTGGTATCAAAAAGAGAAGCTGCAGCTTTGCAGGTATGAACGTCAGATTTTCCCAGGCTGAGGTGATGATTTAATTCAATTATACAATTGAGTTGATTATTGATCATTTGTATGACACATTTTTTGCTGCAAGGAGAGGGAAAGGTAAAAGTAAAGGTTCCCCTTGCATGACTCTAGGGGGCGGCGCTCATCTCCATTTCAAAGCCGAAGAGCCAGAGCTGTCCGAATACGTCTCCGTGGTCATGTGGCCGGCATGACTAAATGCCAAAGGCACACAGAACGCTGTTACCTTCCCACCAAAGATGATTCCTATTTTTCTACTTGCATTTTTTACTTGCTTTCAAACTGCTAAGTTGACAGAAGCTGGGACAAGTAACGGGAGCTCACCCCGTTACGCAGCACTAGGGATTCAAACCGCTGAACTGCAGACCTTTCGATCGACAAGCTCAGTGTCTTTGCCACTGAGCCACCACATCCCAAGCAGCAGGAAAATACCATCTTAAAACCAGACCAAAGTAAATCATTTACATTTTAGAGCTAAGGATGTTATGAAGCTGATGTTATGTATTAAAAGTGGGGGGGGGGAGAGTGCCAGTAAGTATAGTGGTTAAGGGTCTGAATTTGAATGGGAAACTCCAAGTTTTAGCCTTCCCTTCAGCTGGGGGATTTTGAGCCAGTCGCTACCTCTCAGTCCTTGATGGAGAAGTTGAAAAGCATCTATCAACCAATGCGCACTGAACCTATGTAGTAGATTGCAGTCCATAATCTTCAATGAAGAAGCCTTATTCTGATTGATTTTGGACTAATAAGTTATTTTACCCATTTCCATAAAAGATTATTATATTTCATTATAATTGTCTGTACCAAAATTATGATTGTAACTCATTCATAAATCACAAGAAACATCAGGTCATCAATCCACTGAGTAATTGGGCCATAAATTTATCTTTTCACTGTTGAAGAATCAGTGTCTTAGCAATAAGAATACAAAGATACCATTTTTGTGTCCCAGCATCAATTTCCATGTATTAGTTGTGTAATTTAGAAGATTTGAAGCCATAACTATTATTTATCTCAAACTGAAAAATAATGGTAGTCTTTGACTTACAACCATTCATTTAGTGATTCACAACTTCTGGAGGCAAGTTGTTCCACTGATTAATTGTTCTAACTGTCAGGAAATTTCTCCTTAATTCTAAGTTGCTTCTCTCCTTGATTAGTTTCCACCAGTTGCTTCTTGTCCTGCCCTCAGGTGCTTTGGAGAATAGCTTGACTCCCTCTTCTTTGTGGCAGCCCCTGAGACATTGGAACACTGCTATCATGTCTCCCCTGGTCCTTCTTTTCATTAAACTATACATATCCAGTTCCTGCAATCGTTCTTCATATGTTTTAGCCTCCAGTCCCCTAATTATCTCTGTTGCTCTTCTCTGCACTCTTTCTAGAGTCTCCACTGTATATGCAATTTATTCTCCTAGAAAATCATTCTTTTAGGACATGAGATAAATTATAATAAAACTGTACTCTCACTGCATCTTCACCAGTAATGTATTTATTGATTCCTTTTCTATATCAACACAAAAGAATCAAATAAGTCTGAATGCTATTTTAGTTGAATAATCTGCAATTGAATTTTTAATCAAAACCTTTTATATTAAATTAAACAGTTTTCCAGTGTTTAGACAAAATGAGACTCTCCAGTTTCTGATTCCATTCAGATTTTAAAATTTGCCTTTCAAATTTATTTATTGAAAATAGGCATCATATAGGTTTTATGATCTCTGTGACTATGGAAGTTTTTTTTATTTAAGTGATCACTTTTTAGAAAATAGGTGTGTCTAATGCAGAAAATGTCTCAGATCAAAACTGAAATGTCACTAAATGCTGTAGTTATAAATTCTGCCAATGGGTGGCAACAGACAAATAGTGTTTATCTTTTAACATTGGGCAATAATGAAAACTCGGCATTTGTCATCCTTTAGATGTTCTAAAGTAACATTTCCAGTATCCATCCAAATATTCCATATAACAGATTTTTAAATTCAGTCTGATATGAGAAAAGGGATAAAATGCAATTTTCCAGAAATGGCATACAACAATTTTCAAACTGATACTGATATTAAGTATACTGATAACTAAGTATACTGACATTAAGTTATACTGATTTGAGTTTGATACTGATATCAAACTCAAACTGATATTAAGAAAAAATGTGTCGTATCTTTTGGATCCCAAACAGTCCAGTTAGTTGAAGTTGCTATGTATGAATATTCCAAAAGAGAGCAGGGAAGGGAATTTATACTATATAAAGGCATCTAAAATTTAATACTAGTCACAAGATATCTACAATGGCAAGATTTTGGAAACAAAAACTTTCATCTATAAAAAAGAATTAATCATTTTCAAAGATATGATCAGAATTGAATCATAACTTTCACAGAAGCCGAGCTTTTGAAAATATCATTTAGATACGGTATGTATGTAGTAAGCAAAATAGAAAGTGGCCTGGGAATTACTATTCATCTTGAGATCGTTTATCTTACTAAACTAAACTAAATCAGATAGCGGTACCTGAACACACTTGTAAGTGGATCACAAGCTTCCCAACAGACAGGAAGCAGCAGGTGAAGCTAAGCAGAATCACATCAGATACCTGTACAATTAGCACAGCCCCCCCCCAAGGATGTGTGCTTTCTCCACTTCTCTTCTGTCGGGATGGGGTTGAGGGGTGTCCCCGAACCGTGAACCAGCTCACGAGCGAACACACTAGGATTGAAATAAAACTAGCAGAGGAGTCTTGTATAAAAATATACTTTACTTCAAAATGTTTAAAAAACACTATATCTTTAAAAAGGCACATTAATAACAAAGTCTTATCTTGGTTAAATGAAGCCAGGCCATCTCCCTAAATTCCTTTCCACAATACCGAAACAGTCCATAAGAAAAAACTAACATGACATTAAACAGCTTTGGTGTTGATACATCATCGAGGTGGTAGAAGGGCAGCAGCGTAGGCTTCACAGCTAAAAGTCACCTGTGAAAAACAATTCAATCAGCAAACGTGGCTTGAAGCTCCTGGGAGGGAAACTGTCCAGCAACAACAGTTCAGATGTTGGCTTGCGTGCTTCAACTCAGCAAAAGGCAAGCCGAAATTGGAGACTTCAAAAGGCTTCCAGCTATCTCAACTCACAGTTGCAGCTGGCTCCGTGGGAGTATCTTTACACAGCTCTTTGGCTCCTTTTCTGCTGCTATCTCTGCTGTAGCCGTCAGGACTCCTTATCTGAGTTCTCCTCCCTTCTGCAGCTCTGCTCTGGGTTCTGCGTCCAGGTGCTTCAGCACTGGCTCTGCATCTAGGCCTAAACAGCGTCTAGGCCCGAATAGCAAGCAGAAAGGTCCATGCTTATATGGGGAGTTAACCTGCAATTAACTAGGGCGGGGAAGGCTTGCAGTTAATTGGCTTGATTGGATCCATACTGTTTGTGACTGATCAAGTAGCCACAGCAATTCTGAAAACACTGGTGACATCTTCTCTCTATATATCAATGACTGCAAGGGTGGGTTCTACTTACCTTTACTACCGGTTCACAATGGGGCTGTGAGCATGCATTTCAATGAAGTATGCATTTTGATGACATCGGGGTTGGTGGGCAGAGCCTCCCACCGGTTTTACTACCCGTTCTATAGAACCGGTGCAAACCGGGGGCAACCCACCACTGAATGATTGCATCTCAAATGATCATCTGTTAAACTACTGAAGTTTGCAGATGATACAACATTGATTGGTCTCATTTGAGACAACGATGAATCCACATACAACTAGCCTCATGGTGCGAACAATCTGGAACTAAACACACTCAAAACCGTAGAAATGGTGGTAGACTTTAGGAGAAACCTTCCCATACTACCACCTCTTACAATATTAGACAACACAGTATCAACAGTAGAAACCTTCAAATTTCTAGGTTCTATCATATCTCAAGACCTAAAATGGACACCTAACATCAAAAACATCATCAAAAAAGCACAACAAAGAATGTTCTTTCTGCGCCAACTCAGGAAGCTCAAACTGCCCAAGGAGCTGCTGATTCAGTTCTACAGAGGAATTATTGAGTCTGTTGTCTGCATCTCTATAACTGTATGGTTCGGTTCTGCAACCCAACAAGACAGACACAGACTTCAGAGGATAATTAGAACTACAGAAAATACAATTGCTACCAACCTGCCTTCCACTGAAGACCTGTATACTGTACGAGTCAAAAAGAGGGCTGTGAAAATATTTACAGACCTCTCACATTCTGGACATAAATTGTTTCAACTCCTACCCTCAAAACGACGCTATAGAGCACTGTATACCAAGACAACTAGGTACAAGAACAGTTTTTTTCCCCGAATGCCATCATTCTGATAGACAAATAATTCCCTCAAACTGTCAAACTATTCACTAAGGCTGCATTACTATTGCTATTGGTCTTCTCTTCATTCTTGTTGCCCATTTCCTCCCACTTGTGACTGCATGATATAAACCTGTTGCCTATATCCTTGTGATTTCTATGGCTATTGATTGTTTCCTACTATGATCTGATTGCTTATTTGTACAGTATGACTGTCACTGGGTGTTGTACCTCGTGATTCTTGATGAGTGTATCTTGTCTTTTTATGTAGACTGAGAGCGTATGCCCAAAGAAAAATTCCTCGTGTGTTCAATCACGCTTGGCCAATAAAGAATTCTATTCTATTCTATTCTATTCTATTCTATTCTATTCTATTCTATTCTATTCTATTCTATTCTATTCCAAACTGTATAGCTTACATTCTCTTGTCTATCAATATTCAAGGAAGTTTCTTATTCGTATTTAATATAAATATGAGGAATATTATATGGGAAATTATCATCTCTCTAGAGTCCCATTTCATTTATATTCAAGCTTGGCTCCAGATGAATCTGTTTTTTTTTAAAAAAAAAAACAAAGACCATCTTCAAGCACTGTCCAGAGCCATGATTTGTTTAAACATGGGTGAAGCAAAGATTTACACGGTGCATTAAGACAAAAGCAAAGAGAAAATATGATCAAAACATATTGATTATAGAGTCAACAGCACCATTTCCTTCAAAGGGTGGGAAGACTCATTTGAGAAGATCTGTGCTTAGAGTCTTATTCAGGAACAGATCTGTCTAGTGCTGTGAATTTTGGTCTTCTGAAGAACTTTGGGTAATGGAACAGACTAAGAAACAGCTACAGTCCAACTGGTATGAGTCCAACTGGACCAACTGGTAGGAATCCAACTGAACTAGCATTGATGATGTTACCTAGATTGAGTAATGAAACGTCTGCAAGAAAACAAGCAAGCTCATAGAACCCCAAGGACCCCACAATTGGACATTTGTTGCACCAGTTAGCCATCCAAAAGCAGTTTCCTAGTCTTTTGATAGGACAGACTACAAAGTAAATAAGTAAATACTACCAACTTTAGTTCCACCCCAGCAATTTATCTTGTTGGACAAGGCTGGCTTAGCTGGTGGTTATTAGCTTAGCTACTAGTTATTTGCAAATTGGTTATCTGACATGTAGATTACTGTCATGTACTGTATGTAGGACTATCATGTTCAGAAGCTGCAGCTGGGGTGGAATGCAGAAAACTGAAATCTGGCCACACACCCCATTATATTGTTTGCCAATCAGCTTACTAAATCACTTGCAACCACCATTCTTTCACCACTGATCACTACGATCATTCAAAAAAGTCTACCTTATGCTACAACTTCTTTATGATGAAACCTGCTCTCTTGTATAACTTCCTCAATGAGGGGGTCTACAATCACATCTTTTAGGCACTCCTGCAAACAGACCTTTTCTACATGAATATTACACATGAATTTGCTTCTTTATCTTCTCCTTTTCACCATCATACAAGCTTTGTTTTTATATTAACTGTTTTTAATGTATTGTAATTTAATCATGAGGCAAAAAGAATAAAACATATTAAATACCAAAGTAAAGAAGACTTGTGAATTATTATTATTATTATTGGTTGCAATTGCTTATAGCCAGTTCGGCCTTTATTTTCAATGAAAAAATGTCTTGGTACACTAGATGGCATTGCTTCTTCACAGATTTCTGGTAAAAATAGAAATGAGGTCAGACCAAGAATGAACGACCACCTAAGCTCTGAGTAATTCTGATACCAAGGTCAATTTCCAGTTAGAAAATCTTATATGAATTTTTAATCTTGCTCAGCTCTTTTAAAAAGTCCTTTATCATAATAAGCAAATGCTGTATTCTATCCAAGTTTACTGTTTCTAGCAATCCATTGTTTGTAAATTGAAAATCATAGATAATTGAATACATAATTCAATTATTTGGTTTTGTATTCCTTCAGTGAGTTGGATCAGTTGAAGAAAATAAAAATAGTATGGTATAAAAATAGTTGTGGGGTGTTTGCATGATGGGGGAGGATTTTTAAAATAAGAGCAAATTGTTTCATTACTTGAAATGAAATATAACAAACATAGAATCTCAGACTTTTGGCAATGATGAATGTAGAATGTTTAATGAAATCCATATTAATTTTGTCTCAATTTCCCCAATAACACCATACCAAGAATATGATACAGATGTTATGCAGCCCTTTTAATTTTAGGAGTCAAAGAATGTAACTAATGGTTCAATCTTCAGGATTTAAATATGATAGAGTATTCTTAAAATGGAACTTTTTTTTTTTAATTTGATTTATATGCCGCCCTTCTCCGGAGACTCAGGGCGGCTTACAATGCGTTAAGCAATAGCCTTCATACTTTTGCATATTTATACAAAGTCAGCTTATTGCCCCCACAAACTGGGTCCTCATTTCACCTACCTTAGAAAGGATGGAAGGCTGAGTCAACCTTGAGCTTTGGAGAGATTCGAACCAGCAGTAAATTGCAGGCAGCTGTGTTAATAACAGGGTGCGTAGACCACTGTACCATCAAGGCTCAAGGAATTTACAGTCGAAGTGCCCCGTAGTGTGTGAAATAGCTATGGATTATTTTTTAGTCCTAAATTTAATTACACCAGACTTATAGATTGTGTTTCTTTGCAAAGTTATTAATGATATTTTTAAGGACTAAAAGCCTAATCCATACTGAAATTGAGGTTGTACCAAACAAGTCTCCTGTAATTATTCTGCCCAGCTTTGCATTTCAAAATAACCAATTAATATTAGGCATTGTTTAGTGGCAGCTAAACCTGTGATAAATAATTCAAACATATTGATCAAAATATTCCTATTATGATAGTATTTTAACGTCTAACATAAGAGGAAGTAAAGAGTAGTATGTGAAAGCAAATTGCTACAACTGAACAGAAACTTCTCATGTTTTGTCTCAGATTTGACTCATCGTCTTGATTATTCTCATTTTTCTGACTTAGTGGAAGGGAAAGATAGTGTCAATAAGGAAGAATCCCAACCCTGACCCCCCACCCCCCCCCCAGCATTTACTAATGCAGTCATTGACACTAATGAGAGCAATGAGATGTCCCGCCTTCAGAGAAGTGATGGAGGTATCAAAATTAAACGGTCACATCGGCTGGTCCTGATCCTGTCCATATATAAAGGAGATTTCCCTTGCTCCCTTTCCATTCTTTTTCAATTCTTGGGTTAATTGAGATGTATTTAAAATTCTTTCAATCTATTGATCTATCATCTATCTAAAGAGCCGTGGTGATGCAGTGGTTAGAAAGCAGTATTGCAGGCTACTTCTGCTGACTGCCAGCTGCCACCAGTTTGGCAGTTTGAGTTTCACTGGCTGAAGGTTGACTCAGTCTTCCATCCTTCTGAGATCAATAAATGAGGACCCAGATTGTTGGGGGCAATAGGCTGACTCTATAAACCACTTAGAGAGGGCTGTAAAGCAGTATATAAGTCTAAGTGCTATTGCTATCTATCTATCTATCTATCTATCTATCTATCTATCTATCTATCTATCTATCTACCTACCTACCTACCTACCTACCTACCTACCTACCTACCTACCTATCTCTACCTACCTATCAACCTATCTATCTATCTATCTATCTATCTATCTATCTATCTATCTATCTATCATCTATTCTCTATTTCTATTTCTATCTCTATCTATCTCTATCTCTATCATCTCTATCTCTCCATGCACTGTAAAAATCTCTGAACAGTTGTCTACTTTTCCATTAATAGGGTAACTTTCTACATAGTAAAAAGCCTACTTCATCAAGCTTATATCTTACAGAATAGTTGCAAACCTATTCTTATCATTTAGACTTTCCAATAGTCTCCTCCTTCTCTCTTGCTTTTTCTTCACATTACTCCTCATTATTGATTTTATTTCTGAGCTACAAATTTTGTGTTACCCTGCTGAATCTACCACTTCTACATTTCTGGCCAGAACTTTAAAAGATAACCTTCAAAGCAGTGGTGGGATTCTGGGGGTTCTAGGGGGTTCGGCCGAACCCTTTGTTAAATTGCTGGCTCGCCCCACCCCTTGCCCCGCCCCTCCGCACTACTATTTATTGCCAATAAATGGGGTGGGCGAGCCAGCAATTTAACAAACGGTTCGGTGTTTTTTTGGAATTTATTGGCCCCGCAGCACACCGAACCGTTTGTTAAATTGCTGGCTTGCCCGCCCCTCGCCCTGCCCCGTCTCCCATCCGTGTGGCGTCAGCCTACCCTAGCCCAGGGCTGGGCAATTGTGGCTCTTTTACAACGTTTGGACTTCAACTCCTGCCTAGCCCATTCTGGGGAATTGTGGAGAATTCTGGGAGTTGAAGTCCACAAGTCTTAAAGCTGCCAAGGTGGGAGACATCAAGCATGAAGCTGGCCAAGTATCCTCCTTGAAAGACAACAGTTGAACATCAGGAGAGCTGTAAGAGGGCAGGGCTACATTTGGAAATTTTCGCATTTTTGCAGGTGATGCATTACGATCTGGTGTCTGCAATGGAGAGCAAAATCCGGCATATTTGCGGGACAAGGCAGCCCTCATCTCCTGTCGCTTGGGACTCGGAGCGGTAAACAGCGTCTGGTTCGGGGAGCAGCCGGATTTTGCTCTCCATTGCTCTCTCGGCCCCCTGCAAGCTCTCGTCTCTCGAGGAGCGCTCCCTGAAGTGACGCGGGAAACTTTGGTTGGGCTTCTCGAGAGATGAGAGCTTGCAGGGGGCCGAGAGAGTAATGGAGAGCAAAATCCGGCTGCTCCCCGAACCAGACACTGTTTACCGCTCCGAGTCGGCAGGAAACGAGGGCTGCCTTGCGCCGCAAATATACGGAGGTGTTTTTTTTTTCTCTCCGTTGCAGACACCAGATCGGCCCCCTGCAAGAGAATGAGAGAGAGAGAGTGGGGGAGAGAGAGAGAGAGAGAGAGAAAGAGAAAGAGGGGGGGAGAGAAAGAGAATGAGAGAAAGGGGGAGAGAAAGAGAAGGGGGAGAGAGAAAGAGTGGGGGAGACAGAGAAGGGGGGAGAGAGAGAATGAGAGAGAGAGTGGGGGGAGAGAGGGAGAGAAAGGGGGAGAGAGAAAGAGAGAGAGTGGGGGAGAGAGGGAGAGAAAGGGGGGGAGAGAAAGAGAATGAGAGGGAAAGAGTGGGAGAGAGTGGAGGAGAGAGGGAGAGAAAGGGGGGAGAGAAAGAGAATGAGAGGGAAAGAGTGGGAGAGAGAGGGGGGAGAGAGAGAGAAAGGGGGGGAGAAAGAGGGGGGGAGAGAAAGAGAGAATGAGGGGGGAAGAGAGAGAGAAAGAGGGAGGGAGAGTGCCTGAAGGACCCTATCCTGTCACTGGGAGTCCAGGTGCTTCAGCAAGCGACGTGCTGGATTCGTATTAGTGGTCCGCGAAATTTAAAATTATGAACTTGGTGGTCCCTGAGGTCCAAAACGTTGGGGACCCCTGCTCTGGAGGATTTAAGTAGCTTAATTGTGCTTGCTTGCCAATACCAGAATTACAGAGTTGGAAGGGACCTTTGGAGGTCTTCTAGTCCAGAGATCTCCAACCTTGGCAATTTTCTCTGCCTGGGCCTGATGCTTCCTGAGAGGCAGAGGGTCTCTCCAAATGGGGCCCCCTCCCCAAAAGGCTGGCCCCAAAGCCCTAGCTCAGAGGTCTTCAAACTTGGCAACTTTAAGACTTGTGGACTTCAACTCCCAGAATTCTCTGGCCAGCATAGCTGGCTGGGGAATTCTGGGAGTTTAAGTCTGCCAGGCTTAAAGTTGCCAAGATTGGAGATCTCTGGACTAGAAGATAAATGATGACCGGTCAAAAGTGCGAGGACCGGTCAGAAATCACTTTTTTCAGCCCTCTGAGTAGTCCCTATGTGCATATGGACTACTCAGAGGGCTGAAAAAGTTATTTTTGACCGGTCCTCGCACTTTTGACCAGTCCTTGAACTTACGACTGTCCTCACATTTTACGTTTTGCGCCCTATCTTGTCACCATGGTGAAGAGAAGTAGTGGTGAAATGATTGACACGGTGGTTAAGAATGCCGCAATGAGTATAAATGTGAGGATGGTCATAAGTGCGAGGACCGGTCAAAAGTGCGAAGATCAGTCAGAAATGACTTTTTTCAGCCCTCTGAGTAGTCCCTATGCACATAGGCACGCCCACCCGGTCACATGATCAGCTAGCCATGCCTACCCAGTCACATGACCAGCTAGCCACACATACCCAGTCACATGACCACCAAGCCATACCCCCAACTAAGCCACGCCCACAGAACCGGTTGTTAAAAAAATTTAATCCCACCACTGCTTCAAAGCCGTTCCACTAAATAAATCAGGAAAATAAAGAAATTAATTCGATGCAAAGATACCTCTGCAAGAGAAGGGTTCCAACATGTGGTAAGAGAACCTCACCTAATGTGGAGGAAATGATGGCTGCAAGTGTGAGGGGAGTAGGCCCTGCCTTCTTTGGATAGTTGGCCGGATAGGTACGTTGGTACAAAGCAAATATAAAAAGCTACATCTGTCTTCATGTTTCTGATGGCAAGAAGCTAACTAACTGATGGAACAGCATTTCTTCCTACCGTGGCTGAAAACTGGCTCTCCGCCCCAAGCCTTGGCAAAATGCCCACTCTTTAGTAGCTCAAAGTAGCCCTGCCGAGCCTGGAAACACATTTCTTTCGCTTGACTTCTCACCACCCTGCAGGAGTTCATGCATTTTTTATCCCTGTCTTTAAAAATATGGTTAGCATGTTCATTAAATGAATAAGTTTATTATTAATTTTAATTTATCTTGTTTATTGAGACCAGCTGTTCATTAACATTTATTTATCTGCTTATTTTGCAGCTAAACCAATTATGCAAAAGATGCCTGTGCATCATGCCCAGAAAGACTTTGTGGGTTTTGACTGCACAGTCCATTAGTACCATAGGAATAAAACAATTGGGTGGAGCATCATCCGACCTTTGAGCTCTCTGTCAGGCCAAGGGTGTCCTTGTAGCATGTAGATAGAGGAGAACATCAAGGATTTAGAAAACAATCGTCTCATGCCTTTTACTCAAAAAGATTAGGACTGCACTTCCTCCAGATATTAATTTTAATATTACATGATATTCACAAAAAGAAGTCATGGCATCACCTCCATATTTACTTGTGGAAGTTCAAACTTCTTCCCCAGTAGCTAGAAAAGTACTATTTATCACCTCCACTCAGACTTGTGTAAATGTTGAAATCAAGTCCATATATTTTTCCAGGCAATAATAACCATTTTGCTAATATATTCTGGAATTGACCTCATAACTCCTTTACCTACATGGAATAACTTCCCTCCAATCTGCAGAATCTCATCTGTGCTGACTCCCACTACGCATTATGCTTTAAGTGTGATGCTCCTCCTTAAACAGCAAAGCTGATCCTATGAAGTTGAGCCCTGGTGGCACAGTGGTTTGAATGCAGTATTGCAAGCTAACTCTGCCCACGGCCTGGAGTTTGATCCTGACTAGTTCAAGGTTGACTCAGCTTTCCATCCTTCAAAGGTCAGTAAAACGAGGAGCCAGATTGATGGAGGTAATATGCAAATGCTGCTGATATTGTAAACCACCCAGAGAGTGCCGTAAAGCACTATGGACTGGGATATAAGTCTAAGTGTTATTGCTAAATGTCCCTGTTCCTGTTGATGCCACTCTCTGGGTCACTGAGCCCACACACAATAATCAGGCAGTCTGCCCCAGGAAACATTAAAAAAAGAAGTCCTTCCCCCCCAAATAAAATATTTCTGCCGAGTTTGGTTTTTTCTAACATGATTCAATTTAGAAGACTCCATGGATTCACGAAATCAATTTTTGTGATTTAATATTATCCGCAAGACCTCATTTATTTCTTCTATATTTTAATGCTTCAGGAGTAGCTGCTATGAAAACCGGTATTATAATAATAAAGTTTCAATTTGATAAATAAGTTTCTCACACAATTAGCCATAGCAAATAAATGAAAAGGAACAAGTCCGTGCGTCAGCAAGCCAATGATCTAATACATTGGCAAGAAATGCAAAAAGGGAGCGTAAAACCAAACCTATCTATGGAAAAGACTACGATCCAGCAGAAAACACAATCCTTGGAGGAAACAGGAGAACAAACTCGTCAGTTTTCCTTCCCATTGCATCTCCTACACTGCCTCAGATCCTATGGAATAGCTTTCCAAGGGGCTATAGGTAAAAGAGAAATCAGCAAGCCCCTTCCTTCTTCTGGCATGAATTGATCTCCATTTATTAGATGGCTTGGATCCAAACCTCCATGCTTAAAACAAGGGCGAGGTTCTCTTTGCATTTAGGAGAGTGAACGTACGGACTGGAATGCTAATCATTACTTTGCTACTTAGAAAACATGTGAGCCTCCAAGGCAACTTTTTAGAAAATCTTGGATGTGCAGACACAAAGTGGCTGGGAGCAGATTTTTTTATTATTATTATAGTAAATTAGGTTGTGCATTTATCTTATATCCTTGCCCTGGTATTAATACATAACTGAGTTTAATTTATCTAATAAGGTTCTGTTTCTACAATGTTAATATTATGTTACCTAAACAAAGAAATTAATTAGTTTACATTTAAAAAAAATAATCTGTGCTGATTTGACTGCCTGAAACTGAGAAAATAAAACCATGTACGGAGGAGCAACTTTGCCATATCTTTTCATGCAGCATTTCTCTGGAACACCTCTCAGTATACAAAGGGAGCATCGCATTATCTAAAACTCTCCCTGAAGGGAAATAACTCTGCCAGTTCATTCCTTGAAAATCATGGATATTATTTACTCCTTCAGCTGTCAGAAAAGGTCCAATACATTGGGGTTTAAATGAAATTCACTTTAGGGGAGGAAAAGTCAATTTTGAAAGCCAACACATTCAAGAGGATCAACTCGTAAGATTTGCCAGAGGTCACAATAGGATGAATTTCATCCCTTCGCTTAGGGAGGCAGATTAATTTTCAGGAATGTGCATTCCGTAGCCTATAACAACAGCTTATTCAGTCTCTAAACAAATTCATATTTCATATTTCATATTCATATTCTCTCTCTCTCTCTCTCTCTCACACACACACACACAAACACACACACACACACACACACACACAGAATATTGTGCATAGATATTTGTTTGAAAGAGAAGAAGGCAATGCATGATTATCAATAGGAGCTATGCCTGAACCAAAAACCCATTGAGTGTCTTGTAAATTAGAGACATCAAAACATACCTATGTGTTTCTAAATGGGCAAGAAGGGAAGAGGTGCACACATTTATTAAGAAACAGGATTTAGAAGATGGTGAAAGGAGATACTCATAAGAAATCACAAGTCAGACTACTGACTGGCACAACAAAACAAAATCCTTCCTGTATAAGCAAAACATCTCCTAGCAAACTAAAGCTAAAGCATCTTTATGAAAATATGACTGAAATGATCTCTACCAATCTCTTGAAGTCGACAGAAAAAAATTACAAAGTAATTGTAAGTTATAGCATTTTCAAAAAGTCTTAATTAGACAAGATTATTTTTTAAAAAACAGGAAGAGAATGTTTGAGGTTTGCTTGAAAGAAGACATAATGTGACACCAATAATCATTGTGCAGTTTCGTCTCCCCAACATGGATTGAGAAGAATCCTTGGTGCAATTTAAAGTTACTTCTATACTTAATTGAATCCAGTATTAATCCTGTACATTCTCCTGACACTTTAGTTAAGACTTCAACATGGTGCAGGTCCAGTCAAAATGCAAACCAGGTTTGCCTTCCCACTTCGTGCTTGATCTCCGGAATGTTTAACCATCTCGCCTCAAGACTTCGCTTCGATGATATGGCAATTCCAATATCCTTTTGAGTCCCCAAGGGAAAAGATTAATTCGAATAAACAATAATTGATTATCAGCCAATTCAAAAATATGCCAAGTCTGTGAGAATTCTCTTAATTTCCATAACTTACTTCAACCGCATGTTGAGACCTCACATCAGAAGCCCATAAAGTCAGTGCCATCCAGATTCCAGACCTTTTGTCTGTTAAATAAGGTATGGCACACATCTAGAGATGAAAATAAACCACGAGTGAGCCTGGTTGTCTTAAAAATCTAGTTCTAACCCACTAATTTCTTTCCTGTCCCACTTTATCTCTTCCAAGTTTGAATGACTTTTTCAAACAAGCATCTGGAAGTTAGGGTGGGATGTTCCCACATCCTTTTGGCTCTGGAATGTGCTCCCCATTCTTCATGATTTGTTGCTGTCTGAAGAGAATGAGCTATCTATCAGCCAGGCAGCTTTTACCCCAGGGAGGAGGCTGTAGCTATGGACATAATTTATTCCAGGAAAGATGGGTAGTATTTAACTGTTAATGCTATCCTGTGAGTTATACATGTTACCCTTCAAATGCCTGCAGGGAGTTACATGACAGGTGCATATTTCACTTACAAAATATATTATATTATTTTAAATTAAAATACTCTCTGCAATTATTGCATCTGGCCTGTCAATATTGTTTTATGTCCCCATTTCTTGTCCCCTTCCTCTTCCCCCTCCAACATCAGTTACTGATTGTTCTCCTGAAACCACACATAAACATCACCTTTGCATGTGCTTGCTCAGCTCCTCTGTACATCACAATTCCTCATTAGCTATGGTTGCTTTGAGACAGACGTAAGCTGTTTTCTCCTTTTCCACCTGCTTTTTTCCTTGCCCTAATGTAAAACAAATAATTTAGCTTTTGGGAAAGAATATGGGGCCATAGCTCTAGAGCAAACGACCAAACAGAATGGCCCCAACAAGGAAGATAACTTTCTACATTTTAAAATAAAGACAGCATCACATAACACTTCCATCCAGAGACTAAAATTACCTGAAAACACTATGGGTTATTTTTCATACACCGTAATGCTGTATGAATAAAGAATCAGAATCAGAATAGAGCTGGAAGGGACCTTGGAAGTCTTCTAGTCCAGCCCCCTGCTCAAGCAGGAGACCCTATACCATTTCAGATAGGTCTTTTCTTTTAAAACCTCCAGTGATGAAATACCCACAACTTCTGACAGCAAGCTGTTCCACTGGTTAATTGTCTTCACTGTTAGGAAGTTTCTCCTTAATTCCAGGTTGCTTGTCTCCTTGATTAGTTTCCATGCATTATTTCTTGTCCTGCCCTCTGGTGCTTTGAAAATAAATTGACCCCCTCCTCTTTGTAGCAGCCTCTCATATCCTGGAATACTGCTATCATGTCCTCACTAGTCCTTCTTTGCTCTAGACCAGTGATGGCTAACCTTTTTGCCATCGCATGCCAGAAGAGGGGGGGGCGGGGGAGGGTCATGTGTGCACGTGCCCACGCGCATGTGCACGCAACCCCCGCCCCCCGGTCCTGGCACATGATGGCCTGCTAGGCCCGTTTTTCTTTCTTACCTGGTTCCAGATCCTCTCTATTTATCTGGGAAGGGTGAAAACAGCCTTTCTCACTCTCTCAGAGGCCCTCCAAAGGGCCCTCCAAAGGCCTGAAACGGCCCATTTCCAAACTTCCAATGGGACAGGAAGTGACATTTTTGCTGTCCCCAGCCTCCAGAGCCTCTCTAGCGGTTTCTAGGAGCCTCTCTAGGAGTCTCTGGAGGCTGGGGACAGCAAAAAAACATCACTTCCTGTCCCACCAGGAGTCGGGAAATGGGCTCTTTCAGCCTCCGTAGGGCCTCCAAGGGAGTGGGAAAGGCTGTTTTCGCCCTTCCCAGATAAATAGAGAGGATCTGGAGCCAGGTAAGAAAGAAAAACGGGCCTTCCCCACTCATCCCCAGGCCCTTCAGAGGCCGGAAACAGCCTGTTTCCCTACTTCTGGTGGGCCCAGAAGGCCTGAAAATCAGCTGGCCGGCGCGCCCATGAGCCCCAGAGCTGAACTGGCGTGCCCACTAATATGGCTCCGCGTGCCACCTGTGGCACGCATGCCATAGGTTCGCCATCACAGCTCTAGACTAGCCAAACTCAAATCCTGCAACCATTCTTCGTATGTTTTAGTCTCCAAGCCTTTATTTATTTATTTTGTCGCATTTCTATGCCGCCCAACTCCCAAGGGACTCTGGGCAGCTTACAACAAAGAATAAAACAATGCGAACAATCCCATAAAAAATGTTAAAAGAAAAACATTAAAACATTAAAAACTTTAAAAACGTTAAAACACATGCACTCCAATTCGTGGCCAGGTCTCGCAAGATCATTATAATGAGATCAACGGCCCCAGGCCTACCAGAAGAGCCAGGTCTTCATCGCTTTGCAGAAGGCCAATAGGGTGGGTGCGGTCCAGACCTCAGGAGGTAATTGGTTCCAGAGAGCCGGGGCAGCCAGCTGACCTTGTTTAGCTGACGGGACCCGGAGGAGACCAACTCTGTGGGATCTTACTGGTCGCTGGAAGCTATGTGGTAGAAGGCAGTCTCGAAGATAGCCTGGCCCTGAGCCATATAGGGCTTTAAAGGTAATGACCAACACTTTGAATTGCACCTGGAGACCAATAGGGAGCCAGTGCAGCTCGGGGAGAATTGGTGTAATGTGGCTGTATCTAGACACACCCACTATAACTCGCGTGACTGCATTCTGGACTAACTGTAGTCTCCGAACACTTTTCAAGGGTAGCCCCATGTAGATTTAATCATCTTAATTGCTCTTCTTGGCACTTTTTCCAAAGCCTCAACATCTTTTTTGTAATGTGGTGACCAAAATTGGATGCAGTATTCAAGGGGTGGTCTTACTAAGGCTTTATAATGCAGTACTAATACTTCACAAGATTTTGATTCTATGCCTCTGTTTATACAACCAAAGATTTTATTAGCTTTTTTGGCTGCTGCTACTGCACACTGCTGACTGATGTTTGAGTGTTCGTCCATTAGGACTCCAAGGTTCCCCCCCCACACACACACACAGTTACTGTTTTTGAGCCAGGTTTCACCTAATCTGTACTTGTACCTTTGGTTTCTCATGCCCAGGTGTTAAACCTTGCTTTTCTCCACATTAAATTTCATGTTGTTGGATAGGGCCCACCCAACAATTCAATAGATTCCAATACTATTCTGTTTCCAGTATCTAGCAGTTCAAAGGTTTCTGTTTCTTTTCTTCCTTCCTCTTCTTTCTTTTCCTTCTTCTTCTTTGAAAAGGGGTTATTTGCCTAGGGAATTCAGTGAGCACACGTTAGTGAATTAGCTTATAATTTATATAAATTTCAGTTCTTGGAAATGAGGAACAAAAGGTTGTTAATAATTGGAAGATAACAAAGGCCTTCAGATAATCCAGAAAATGGGAAGTGTGTGAACAAAACACCCCAAACATCTTCTGTAGGCTGCAGTACAGAAATAAATGACACCAATGACAAGGGTCACTCTGTTAATTTTCAGTTTATAAATTCTGCACTGATAATCACGTTCAGCAAGTAAAGCTCATTAAGGTTCATATTCATTTCTGATGATTAAAATACAGATGAAAGAAATTGCACTGACAGCATTTTACACAGGGATACTTTGGACTGAAACGTGACTTAGATGCTGTTTCAGATGCCAAACAGATGCCTAATATAATTAAAGTTTCCAATAGTGCAAAATGTTCCTGATGCCCATTAATTCTTTTGTTGCATTTGAGGCTGGAGAAATTCCCGGCTACATTGAACTTGCAGGACTAGTTGGGAATTTGTCTCATATGACTGGAGAATTGGTCTCATATGATAGGGCCAATGGTATTGACTTTGCCTAATGAGTCTCACTTCTCAAGTGAGGAATAAAATCAGATCCTTTTGACAGATATCGAAGATTGGCATAATTAGTACATGGGATTTATCTGGGATTCCCAAATCTTTCAGCATCATGTTCCCTTTCTAAATGTTTAGAAAGACTAATTGCTCCCTACCCAAATGTATATTAATTCTGTCTGCTATTTAGCATTGTTTATGCCAATTCCAAAAAGACTGCATCAAAGTATGTATGAGGCTTCTCCTCATTCATCTTCCCAACGACTGCTGCCAAAATTGTTATTGGCCCTCATGTCTGCCAATCTTTACAGCATCTTCCATCTCTTTTCCCATCAGGCCTGATCTTCCTGCCTCTCACCTGCCACAGCACCTTCACTTTCTCTCCCTCTTTCTTACACACCACTCCAGTCTTCCCACTACACACCTGCCAACCCTTCACAGACCTTATCTCCCTCCTTCTTGTCTACGTATTTACCTGCAATGATTTTCCCAATCTGTTAATTTTAATTTGAAAATTAGTATATTTCAATGCCTGTAGTTGTTCCATACTCCTCTCCTGCGCGAGCTGCATTGGCTTCCGGTGGACTTCCGGGTGCGCTTCAAGGTGTTGGTGATCACCTTTAAAGCGCTCCATGGCTTAGGGCCAGGGTACTTACGGGACCGCCTTCTGCCACCAATAGCCTCCCACCGGCCGTTCGCTCCCACAGAGAGGGCCTCCTCAGGGTGCCGTCGGCCAGACAATGCCGGCTGACGACCCCCAGGAGGAGAGCCTTCTCTGTGGTGGCACCTACCCTATGGAACAATCTACCCCCAGAGATACGAGTGATCTCCGACCTCCGGATTTTTCGTCGGGCCCTAAAAACTCATTTTTTTTCAGCTAGCCGGTCTGTCCTGATTTTAGGGTTAGTTTTAAAATTTTAATATTTATTTTAATTGACAAGTTTTAAATTATGAGCCAAATTTATAAATTATTTTAACTTTATTTTAACTGTGATGTTTGTATAGATGTTTTTTATCTGGCTGTTCACCGCCCTGAGTCCGAAAGGAGAAGGGCGGTATAGAAATTCGAATAAATGAAATAAATGAAATGAAATTATCCAAATGCATTGCTTATATTCCCTACTGGAGGTTTTTTCATAGTCCCTGGAGGATAGGGCATGCCTCCTGTTTGGGTATTTTACATCTCAATCAGATTGGTGTGGATTAGAAGAAATTCTTTGGATTTTTGAATAAACGTGTCATTCCCTGTAAAGAATGAAAAAAAAAAATGAAGAATCAGGATGTTTCTTAACTCTGTGATTGATTAAGAAAACTGAAGAAAGGAAAATAATCTGTTCAACCACATGCATTATCTATCTATCTATCTATCATCTATCTATCTATCTATCTATCTATCTATCTATCTATCTATCTATCTATCTATCTATCTATCTATCGTCTGCCTGTCTATCTATCATCGTTTGTCTGTCTCTATCTATTATCTATTTATTATCTATCTAACAATCTATCTAGCTATCATCCTTTGTCTCTCTGTCTATTTATTATCTACCTACCTACCTGCCTAGTCTGTCTGTCTGTCTGTCTGTCTGTCTGTCTGTCTGTCTGTCTGTCTGTCTGTCTGTCTGTCTGTCTGTCTGTCTAGCTATCTAGCTATCTCTCTATCTCTATCTATTATCTATCTAACAATCTATCTATCTATCATCATTTATCTCTCTGTCTATCTATTATCTACCTACCTACCTACCTGCCTAGTCTGTCTGTCTGTCTGTCTGTCTATCTATCTATCTATCTATCTATCTATCTATCTATCTATCTATCTATCTATCTATCTGTCATTGTCTGTCTGTCTCTGTCTATCTATCATCTATATCTATCTATCATCTATCTATCTATCTATCTATCTATCTATCTATCTATCTATCTATCATTGTCTGTCTATCTATCTATCTATCTATCTATCTATCTATCTATCTAAATATCTATCTATCTATCTATCTATCTATCTATCTATCTATCTATCGTCTCCCTGTCTATCTATCTATCTATCATCATTTGTCTGTCTCTATCTATTATCTATCTATCTATCTATCTATCTATCTATCTATCTATCTATCTATCTATCTATTTATCTATCGTCTGCCTATCTATCTATCTACCTATCATTGTCTGTCTCTCTCTGTCTATCTATCTATCTATCATATCTGTCTGTCTGTCTGTCTGTCTGTCTGTCTGTCTGTCTGTCTGTCATCTAATTTCTATCACTATTAGCAAATATGGTAACAGGAGAGGTCAGGGGCTCCTTGGTTTTTTTTAATCATACTAGCTGTTCATCCAGCTGCTTAAAATTTAGCAGGCTTTATCCTTGAAGCTTACATTCATCATGTCTTTTACTGATGATCATTTCACTGAAGAACATTCTTGTAGGACAAAATTACTTTTAGTTTTGTTTATTATACTGCATGAAAATTGTTTAAATGTAAACACTTTTGCCCTCTTCAAATTTAAAGTATATTTATTTTATATATATTTTTAAAAAATACCGTAGTACGTTCTTGGTTCAAATGCATTGCTAGAACTTTTTAATATAAAACTATCGGCTGCAGACAAAGAGTAGATTTAAACAACCTATGACATTGGGTACTAGATCCAGAAGAAAACTTTCAATTGAGATATAACTTTCAAAAAGTAAAATTCCTAGTCATCTATTAAGTTTGATTTAATTGAGATATTAAGAGAGGAAACCATTCCTTGCAATTTGAATTTTAGTGGGAATCAACAATTAGAATGAATTTTATGCTATTTTGATTGAATAACTATGGCATCCGTATCTGTGTTGGATAGCCAATGGCTATGTGGCTGGGGATACTGGGAGCTTTAAGACAAAAATGTGTAGGACACTTTAATGAGAAAGTCTACTTTAGTGAATAATTGGAGTAATAGTTTATTCATATCACATTCTTATGCAAATAATACTTCAAAGTATTGGCTGACTAAAATGTTTCAGAAACTGTAATAGGAAGGTGGATGGCTGCATTGCATTAGACCTTACCTTGAAGGCTATACAGCAACTTTTACTATTAGAGTAATGTATTTGTTACTACCCTACAACCAGACTCTGATATTTTCTTCTCTTTCTAGTTATCAGACTGTTCCCTGGTCCGTTTGGGAGTCTTGCATTCAGCACATTTCAGCTAATCGAAGCACATGAGTGATTTTTAATTAAATATAAGTTGTTTGTTTCTCCAACTCTAAAGCCCTAATTAAAAAAAAAACAAACAAACAGCATAAAATTTCAAGTTTACAAGCATCAAGACAGGAAGCAGTGCTGAAATGCTGACTTTCAGAGAATAAATTAGAAACATTTATCAGCTCAGGAAGCTGCTCATTTATGCAGATTGGTCACAAGTAAGTAAGGAAGATGAGGGAAGGTGATAGCCCAGCAAATCATGTGAAAAAAAGAGTTTTCAAGATCTTGGTTTTTTTATTTAATGATTATTTTTTATAGTATGCTTGTTGAGATTTGTGTTGTGGGTAAAGTGCAATATTATTCCTTGACAACAGGATACACAGAAGATATGAAAGATGACACAAGATTCAGATCCAACCCTAACTTGGTGCTTTGAAAAAAAATAAAGTAAAAATCTAAGTTCATTCAAGATTTCAGTTCACTATAAGGTAAAAGGTAAAGGTTCCCCTCGCACATATGTGCTAGTTGTTCCCGACTCTAGGGGGCGGAGCTCATCTCCATTTCAAAGCCGAAGAGCCAGCGCTGTCCAAAGACATCTCCGTGGTCATGTGGCCGGCTTGACTAAATGCCAAAGGCACACGGAATGCTGTTACCTTCCCACCAATGATTCGAACCGCTGAACTGCCAACCTTTCGATCGATAAGCTCAGTGTCTTAGCCACTGAGCCACCGTGTCCCTTCCCAGTTCACTATACCTAGAAATAAATAAATAGCTAAACCCATTTCTATTTGGCAGAATTAGATGTGATGTGCAAGAATAGCAGTTCTTTCTAGAAAGATTATACATGACAATTTTTAGATAAGCAGATGGAAACGAATATGTACACTGGATATGTTTAGATTTTGATTATTTTTTAAAATAGCGAACTATGGTTTTTATTTTCAGCTAAGCTGGAATTTCAGAAAAGAAACATGCAAATTTTTTATTGTGTTTTCCGAAGAATTGTGAATGACATACAACAGAGAGATCATCCTAGGTAATTACAATCCCCCGCCCCAACAAAATGTCAGATTCAATCCTTTTAAACTCAATCTTCAAATCTGAGGAAAGTAGAAATTAGTCACCTATCTACCTTTTGGCATTTTGTTTTGCCTTTGGCAATTTCTATGCAAATACCAGATACGCAGACAGCCTTATTTGAATAAGAAATATACTATCAAATCATAGTCGTGCATCCTGTTTCTCCTAGCAATTTGAAAGATGCACAAGAAAATGTCCTGAAATATATTCCTGACTCTCCCGATAAGTAATAAATGATACCGTGTGACTGCTGTCATTTTGAACTGAATGTTGTGAAACCCGTATCCAAAATATCAAGGAAATGGCAGGGGTGAGGGGAAATCCCATCTTTCAGAAATGTACAGCTGCCAGTTTTCTCCCATCAATATAATTAAACTAACACTGCATTTTCTCCTTCCCTGGTGGATTGTTATGCAGAGCAAGCAAGAATTACAGCTAGAAGCTGCAAAGTCTAAAAGTAGAAGATCTCTTTCAGTGGCGGCAAAGGAATGAAATATTCCTCAATAATAGCATAGTAACATTTTACTCTAGTAAAGACTCCTGGAAAGCCAAACCCAATATGGAAGATTAATCCTAGGGAAGGAAGTCAAAAAGCACTCCTCTACAACTGGAACAATGTCAACTTTTAGCAACGATTCTACTACTGTGGAATTCTTGGTGCTCTATCAGCTTTGTTATTTGCTTGCAGAAGTTTCATTACCCAACTAGGTAACGTCTTCAGTGTAAATGAGTGTTTGCTGCCTGCTTATATAGAAAAGCTTGCCCTGCCCATGCAGGACAAGCTACTTGCAGAGCAAGCTGGCAGGGCAGGGCAAATTATACCAAAAAATAGCTTAAAGAAAGAAAAATGGGAGACAGCTGATGAAATTGGTGTGGTTGCACGAAGAGTTCTCTGATAAGAGAAACAAAGAGGATAAGATTAAAAACTGAAAAGAGGGACACTGAGCTGTGGCGGTGCAGAGGTTAGAATGCAGTACTGCAGGCTACTTCTGCTGATTGCTGGCTGCTTGCAGTTCGGCAGTTCGATTCTCATCAGGCTCAAGGTTGACTCAGCCTTCTATCTTTTTACCGAGGTCGGTAAAATGAAGATCCAGATTGTTGGGGGCAATATGCTGACTTTGTAAACTGCTCAGAGAGGCCTGTAAAGTACTGTGAAATGGTATCTAAATTTAAGTGCTATTGCTATAAAAGAGAAGCAGAATATCAGAGGGAAGCCAGAACCTGGAAGGATGTGGTAAGGAAGGTTAAGGCCCAGAAGGACCTGGGATTTCAATGAATGCCACCTATTTTTTTTTTAAAGCATTCTGTGAATATATACAAAACCAGGAGACAGTCAAGGAAGCTGGCTGTCCTGCTGGTAGGAGATAATGGTAAAATAGTGATGGGCCAAAGGGAGAAGGCTGAACTGCTTAATTCTTATTTTGTATCTGTGTTCCTATGGTCTAACTTGCCACAATGTGGGGCAGAACAAAAGTGAAGATCAAAATATGTAAGGGATTTGTGAAAAAACACTCAGTTGTTTTGAATGACCAGGAACTGGTAGATTATGTCCTAGGGTGCTAAATGAATTTGTGATTGTGATCTCAGAATGAATTGTAACTTTAAAAACTCATGGAGTACAGGAAAAGTGACAAAAGACTAAAGAAGAAATACTGTTGTTCCAACATTTAAAAAAAGGGAATAAAGGATGTTGAGGAATTCGCAGACCCTAGAGTAGCAAGGGTGTGCACATGAAAGCGATTGAGAACGGTTGCAAATAATCACAGCTAACACACAGATACACTGAGTTGTGTTTACTTTTAGGAAAATAGTAATAAGGCACAGTCCAATAAACAGTCCAGGTCATACACAGATAAAGCAGTAGATAGTAAAACAATAGTCCAGGGATATTCCAACAACAAAGTCTTCTTACTAGTCGTTGTAATCATACACAATAAACAGTTGCAAACAGTAGCAAACACAGCAAATAGCAGTAACGATCAGTAATGTTCAGCAAAAAGCAGTAAAGAGTAACAGAGAGTAGCAAAGAGTATCAGAGAGAAACTAACCATGTTTCAAGCTCTCTCTTAAGGACATTGGCTACAGAGCTAACCAATCAGGACACAGTATGATGCAATACAGCAATACAGTCTTAAAGCTATATTGAGGTTTATATATTACCAACCCAACAAGTTAGTGAATTATCATTTCCTAACAAAGGACATCTTGGAAATGACACACCAATGTTTACCATCAATACCTGGGAAAATTCTAGAAAAGATAATCAAGGAGTAGATTTGCAAATGTTTAGAAAAAACAGAAACCAGTATAGTTTGTTAAAAATAGGCCATGCCAGACAAATTTTACTGCTTTTTTTCACAAAATGTGTACAGTAAATTAGTAAGTGAAGGGAATATTGTAGATGTAGTTTATCTAAACTTCTGTAAGGCATTTGGAAAAATTGAATGTAGCTTCTTTCTTGATAAAATGGAATGATGTAGGATGGATGGACCTTGATAAAATGGAATGATGTAGGATGGATGTAGGATCAGATGGGTTTGTAGTTGGTTGAACAACCATACCAAATGTGTGATCCTCAATAGATTTGTATTTACTTGGAAAGAGATATACAGTGGGGTCCCTCGGAGTTCTGATTTTAGTTGTTTTTCAATGTTTTCACAAATGACTTAGATGAGGGATAGATAGGATACTCATCACATTTGCAGATGACACATTGCTAACATCACAGAAGGTTCAAAAGGATCTTGATACATTTAAATTTTGGGGCCTATACAACAATATGGAGTTCAGGAAAGAGAAGGTATACAGGTATACAGGTATAGGTATACAGTTAGGCAGGAGAAACCAGATGAACAATTACAAAACAGATACTTGGCTTGGCAGTAATTTTCTGAGGAGGATTTGAATACTTTGGTAGACTACAGATTAAGTAATAGCCAGCATCTTTTCTGCAGATGCAGAAGAACCAATGCAATATGGGGCTGCATCAATAGAAGTATATTTTTGAGATTACAGGAAGTAATCATTCTGCTATGTTGCATTGGTTAGACCCCATCTGTAATACTGTGTCCAGTGTGTCCAGTTGCCACAATAAAAGAAAGATGCTGAGGAACAGGAGAGAGTCTACAGAAGAGTGACATTGATGGTGAGGAGCTGGGAGGATAAGTCCTATGGATAATGATTAAAGGAACTGGTAGATAAGTCTCAAGAAGAGAAAAGTAAGGGGAGATAGGGTAGCACTCTTCTAATACCTGAAGAACTGTCACAGAAAAAAGGGTGTGGATTTGTTTCTTAAAGCACCTGAGGGGAGGGCAAGAATCAATGAATGGAAGCTTTACAGAGTGAGAACCAAGCTCAAAATAAGGTGGAATTTTGTGATGGAGAACAATTGAGCTGTGGAATAATCTGTCTTGTTCCATCACTGGAGGTTTTTTAAAATAAAAACTGGATAACTATTTGCTTGCCATATGTTAGATCAGGCGCAGGAACAGAAGACGTGACCAGCTCGATACATGTAACAACTTTATTTACAATGTAACAAGTAAAAGAAGACTGCTGGCGCGCTGCCGGAGCTCTCCTTATATTCGCTCCCGGCAGACGCACCGCCCCTAGACAGGGATTCAAATCTCCCGCCCGATGGCTGGCAGCCAATCAGGGCGGGTGCCCTTATATGGACATAACACTCCTCCCCCCTTAGTCTGAACTGTCAATCTCGTTTACAAAAGTCACGTAGTCGCGCAGGTACGTAGGACGCCTCGGCACCCTAGCTGACCTGCGCAGTCTCACTTGTTCTCCGTCTCCGACCTGGATGGACGGGGCTCTGTCGTCTCCGGGCTCCCTCTCCGGAACCGGGCTAGGTTCGGCTGTCGAGTGAGCGGGGTCACCCCCAGCGCCTCCGGCCGGACCGCAGACCTTGGATGGCTGGTTCGGATGGTCTTCTTCCTGGCCTGTGGATCTGTTGCCTCGTCTCGGTGGCTCGGTTCCGACCCGGGAAGAGCGTCTGAGTCTCGGTAAGTCCACCGTTTGCTCCTCCCTGGTCTCCCGGGTGCTGCGGTTCGGTTGCGGTTCGGCCTGGTGCCGGGTGGGTGGTGGTTCTGTTTGGTGCCCTCTGGACCGGCCCGCCGGCTGCGGGTGGTGCTGGCCCGTGTTGCGTTGTCCGACCTCGCAGGGGTGGCGTTGGTCTGCTAGGTCGGGCTGGCGTTGGTCTACCCCGCCTGGTCGGTGGTGGTCGACCTGGTCGGGCTGTTGTTGCGGTACTACCTCTGCGGGGCGGCGGAGGTCTCCCCTGCCGGGGTGGTGCAGGTCTACCTGGCCGGGTTGTTGTCGGCTCTCCCTTCCCCCTAGTCCCTGGTCTACCGTCGGGTGGTGCCTGGGGTCATCCGGGTCGGGGTGTCGTTTGTTGGCTGTCTTCTGTGATGGGCGGGGGTCCCCCATGTCGGTGATTCGTGTGCCACCCTCGCCCGTGGGTCGTGGGGTGCCCCTCTTGGCTGGGTCCCGGTCTACTCGCCTGGAACTGCAGTCTCCCTGGCTGGGCTGGCATAGGCTGCTGTAACTGGTGGGGTGCGCTGCTCCTCCTCTGGGCAGGTCCCGGTCTACCTGCGGGCTGGGTTGGTGGTCCCTGGCCTTGCCGTGCCCGGTGCCCACCTGGCTGGGTTGGTGTTGCCATCCCCCGTGCGGTTGGCCCCGGTCTACCTCGCTGGACTGCCGGTGTGACAGCATTTGGTAGTGGGCAGGGCCAACCTTGTCGGGGTGGTGTTGCTCTGCCTCGCAGGGGTGTGGTAGGCCTACCTCGTCAGGGTGTTGTAGGCCTACCTCGTCGGGGTGTTGTAGGCCTACCTGGTCTGGGTGTGGTAGGCCAGCCTCGCCGGGGTGTTGGAGGCCTACCTCGTCGGGGTGTTGTAGGCCTCCCTCGTCAGGCTGGTTTTCATGTGCCCCCCCCACCTTTTTCGGAGTTGGTCGATGTGGCGTCTCGTGAACTGTCCATCTTCCAACTCAACGATGTAGGATTTGGGCCCGGTTGTGCTGGCAATTTTCCCCTTCAGCCACTTAGGGGAGCCGCTGAAATTCAGCGCGAAGATTGAATCTCCTTTGCTGAAGGCGCGGAGCGGGCGGCTGGCGGTTGCGGTCACTTCCGGGCTGTATTGGGGGTGCAGCCGGTCCAAGGATGACCTCAACCTTCTGCCCATCAACAGTTCGGCCGGGCTCTTGTGGGTGGTGGCGTGTGGCGTGATGTGCTGGGTGAGGAGGAAGTTGTCTATGCGCTCTTGCCAGTCCCCCGGGCCCATCTTGGTGAGGGCCTCTTTGGTCAGTCGGACCATGCGTTCGGCTTGTCCGTTTCCAGCCGGCCTGTAAGGGGCGGACAGGGCGTGGCGGATGCCCAGTCCTGCCAGGAAGGACTCCATGGCCAGGGATGTGAGCTGGGGGCCGTTGTCTGAGACCAGCACATCCGGTAGGCCATGTGTGGCAAAAAGGCGGCGCAGGGCTCGGATGGTTGCTTCAGTTGTGGTAGATGCCATGGGCACCACCTCGAGCCATTTGGAGAAGGCATCTACCACGATGAGGAGGTGTCGCCCTTGCATCGGACCCGCGAAGTCAATGTGGATCCTCGACCAGGGGTTGCTGGGGGTCTCCCACTTCACGACTTCGGATTGCGGCGGCGCTGGGCGAACTTCTTGGCACGGGTCACATCTGGAGACCCATTGTTCAATGTCTCTGTCCATGGAGGGCCACCAGACGTAACTCCGTGCCAGGGCCTTCATGCGGACGATGCCCGGATGCCCCTTGTGCAGGGTTTCCAACGTCCGCCGTTGCAGAGTGCTTGGAATCAGCACCCTGTCTCCCCATAGCAGGCAGCCCTTTATGGTGGACAGCTCCTCCTGCTTCCTGGTGAACGGGCTGAATCTTTCCTCTGGCTTTTCTGCTGGCCACCCTCTGAGGATCCAGGACTTCACTTGGCGGAGTGTGGGGTCCTTTTGGGTGTGGACGGCCACATCTGCGGACGACACCGGGCAGCTGGCGTCGTCATCAATGTGGAGTAGGTGGAGCGTGGGGGCTGGGTCTTCGACTGGCTTCTTCGATGGGCATCTGCTGAGAGCATCAGCGTTCCCTATGGCTGTGCCTGGCTGGTGCACGAGCCGATAGGAGTAGCCAGCTAGGAAAATGGCCCATCTCGTCATTCTTGGGGACATGAAGGTCGGGGTTGGTTGGTCGCCTGCGAGGAGTCCCAGAAGAGGCTTGTGGTCTGTGACTATGGTGAAACGTCTTCCGTAAAGGTATTCGTGGAAGCGCTTCACTCCAGCCACGATTGCCAAGGCTTCTTTGTCCAGCTGGCTATAGTTCCGTTCTGCGCCGGACATTGTCTTTGAGAAGTACGCGATTGGGGCTTCCGAGCCGTTGGGCAGTTCATGGCTGAGGACTGCCCCCACCCCGTAGGGCGACGCGTCGCAGGTCAGTCTGATGGGGAGCGTCTCGCTGTATTGGATGAGGACGCTTTTGGACGTCAATAGTCCCTTGATGGCCCGGAATGCTGCTTCCTCTTCCTGGCCCCACTTCCAGGAAGCCGATTTCCCCAGCAGGCGGTGGAGTGGCTCAGCAACTGTGGCTTTCTGTTTTAAGAAAATGGCGTAGAAGTTGAGCAACCCAAGGAAAGCCTGAAGCTCCGTTTTGTTTTTTGGGCTTGGAGCTTCATGGATTGCTTCCACTTTTGATTTGGTGGGGTGTATGCCTGTGCTATCAATGAGGAAGCCCAGGAACTCGACTTCCTGTACTCCTATGATGCACTTGTCCCGCCTGACCCTCAAACCCTTGTCCTTGAACCGCTGCAGGACAAGCCTGAGCCTTTCAAGGAGTTGGGGTCTCGAGTCACCGGAGATGAGCACATCATCGAAGTAAGGCACCACCCCTGGAACGCCTTGGAGAAGGCGTTCCATCATGGATTGGAAAATGCCAGGGGCAGCGCTGACTCCAAATTGGAGGCGGTTACATTTAAATGCCCCTCTGTGCGTGACAATCGTTTGTGCCTCCGCCGTTTTGTCATCCACTGGCAGTTGCTGGTAAGCCTGGGCCAGGTCCAGTTTCGCGAAAATTGATCCAGATCCCAGGGAATGCAGCAGGTGTTGCACCACTGGGACTGGGTATGCGCTCTGTGCCAACGCCTTGTTGATGGTACAACGGTAGTCAGCACAGATGCGCACAGACCCATCATGCTTCAGTGGGGTCACAATGGGGGTCTCCCATGAGGCATGATCGATCGGTTCCAGTACGCCCTGGGCGATCAGCTTATCCAGCTGTTCATCTACTTTAGGCCGCAGGGCAAATGGAACTCGGCGGGGCTTGAGCCTGATTGGGGTGATTCCCTTGTCCAGATTAAAGGAGATTGGCCTCCCCACAAATTTCCCCAGCTTACCATCGAAGACTTCTTTGAACTCTTCGATGATGGAGTCGAGTTCGTCCCTGCGGATCTCGTGGATGCCCTGAAGTGAAAGTCCTAGAGGCTTGAACCACTCCACGCCCAACAGGTTCGGTCGGCTGTGCTGCACAATGGTGATGGGTAGCTTTCCATTGAAGTCGTTGTATTTCACATGGATGGTTGCTCTGCCTAGGATTTCAATGGGGTTTCCGTTAAAGTCCACAAGTTTGTCTTTCGGGGCTTTCAGCTGTGTTCTTTTGTATGCCGGTTTCAGCTGTTGTAGGTGCTGCCAGTCCATGATGGAGAACGCGGATCCGGAGTCTACCTCCATCTTGCACGGGGACCCCTCTGCTAGCAGCGTCACGTGGAACTTGGTGGTTCCCTCGTCGCTTGTGTGAGCGATGGTGGTGGTCTGGTGCACCGTTCTGTTTCGGGGATATTCCTCCTCCCCGCGCCGGGACTGGTTTGAGGACCGTTTGGATGTCCTCTGGTTATCTTTGCGATTTTCCCGGAATCGCGGTCTGGGCGGCTCCGGGGCTGGGTCTGTGGCTCTGCAGGCCTCGGCGATGTGGCCCCTCTTCAGGCATCGGCGGCAGGTCGCGTCCCTCCATCTGCAGGTTGCTCTGGGGTGGTCGCCTCTGCAGCTGCCGCATCGCTCTCCCCGGTCGCCATGCTGTGGTGTTTCCCGCCTGGGAGGGCGGGACACCTTGTGAACGGCCGTTTCCTCATCAGACTCGGATTGAGTGGTTGCCTCGTCTGATGAGGTTGGGCCCGACTTGTGGATCTTATGGATCCCTCTTGCTTTTACCATTGCAGCAGCTGCTTGTTCGGACGTCTCCGCCGCTGTTGCCTCGTCGAGGACGTCTTTAAGCGGGATTCTCTTCCTGCTGAGGAATTTCTTTTGCAGCCCCACATCTCGCATTCCAAAAACAATGCGGTCCCGGATGGCGTTGTCCACATTGTCGAACTCACAGTTGGCAGCGAGTTGGCGGAGCGCTGCCACGAATTCTTTGATGGATTCACCTTCCCGCTGGTTTCTTTGCTGGAAGGTGAACCTGTTTGCGATGGGGGTGCCTGTAGGTGCATAGTGCTCCTGTAAGACGTCCTGCAGGTCGTTCCAGGACATCTCCTCGATGTCCCTAGGTGCCACGAGGTCCATCGCCATCTCTAGGACGTCCGATCCGCAATGAGCCAGGAAGAGGGCTCTTTTCCTCTCATCATCGAGGTTCTGGTATCCATTGCCTCGCAGGAACTGCCGGAATCGGACCATGTATGACCTCCACTTCTCCCGGGATGGGTCGAACGGGTTCAGCGCGGTCATCGGGGCTTGCGGGGTAGCCATTCGGGAAGTCGCTGTGGTGAAGTGACTTCAGCTCTTTGGGCGATCGTGCCGTGAGTCTTTCTCAGGTTCTCTTCTCTAGTCCTTCGTCGCCAGTGTTAGATCAGGCGCAGGAACAGAAGACGTGACCAGCTCGATACATGTAACAACTTTATTTACAATGTAACAAGTAAAAGAAGACTGCTGGCGCGCTGCCGGAGCTCTCCTTATATTCGCTCCCGGCAGACGCACCGCCCCTAGACAGGGATTCAAATCTCCCGCCCGATGGCTGGCAGCCAATCAGGGCGGGTGCCCTTATATGGACATAACACCATACATACATATATGTGTACATGAATCTCTCTCTCTCTCTCTCTCTCTCTCTCTCTCTCTCTCTCTCTCTCTCTCTCTCTCTCTCTTTCCCTCTCTATCATCTCTCTCTCTCTCTCTCTCTCTCTCCCTCCCTCTCTCTCTCTCTCTCTCTCTCTCTCTCTCTCTCTCTCTCTCTCTCTCTCTCTCCCCCTCCCTCCCTCCCTATCTGGACTAGGAAGGTTGCCCCCAGGGACTGGTTCCCTGGAGAAAGGTTATTCTGAGGACCAGAGGGGGCATGGTTTTGCGTGCTGCCTGCATCATGCAGATGGGGCTTTGCTTGTTTGCTGGCATACTGCAGATTGGTGCCAGTCCACAAACTGGGGTTGGGGACCCCTGGACTAGAAGATCTCCAAGGTTCCTTCCAACCATATGAAAATGACCAATATAAAAAGACCCTAAAAAAGCTTTCAGTGAAAACAACCAATACCTTTTAAAGCTGAGTGGTGGCAAAACCATCAGCTGCCATTTCATTCTGATAGGGAAAGAAGAAGCTCAGAGTCTAATAGGAAGAGGGAAGTGCATACAGTATATCATTGGGAATAGCAGCCTAGCCTGACAAGAGGATTCCCTGGGGAGCCTTAACAAGGTGCTACATAGCCTAAACCCACTGGAAATCTAATGGATAAGAGTGAATTATGGTAAGTCATCTCCATCAACTGAAAGCTCTTTCTTTTGCCTTCACCTCTGGCTGTGTATAGTAGATGCCTCATATTCCCAAATTCATCTTCCCTATCTTCTCCATGGAAAGCAATTGGGTCTTAAACTTGGATTAAGAGTTAGGGGAAAGGGGAGAAGAAGGAGAAACATGCATTAAAATGGATAGTGCAGTCGCTCTGCTGAATTAGACCATAATTCTGGTTATTTGTTATGTGACTTAGCCTTGGTGTGGCAGTTTTGCTCCAGTGACAGATTCTGTTAAGGAAGGATAAGAATGAGAAAGTCCACAAATTCAAAAGAAACCAGAAGTATTTGCTGCATTTCTGTGATCACTGGGTGATGAACCACCTCAGCATTAGGAAAGGTTGTCAAGAGTAATGGAGGGAGCCAGCTTTCATATTATGTTAGTCTTAAAGATTTGGGGTGCATCTGCAAAAAGAAAATGGCATTGTTAGAATGAAATTAGATTGTTAGAATAGGACTAGGGGAGACATGATAGCAGTGTTCCAATATCTCAGGGGCTGCCTCCAAAGCACCTGAGGGTAGGACAAGAAGCAATGGGTGGAAACTAATCAAGGAGAGAAGCAACTTAGAACTCAGGAGAAATTTCCTGACAGTTAGAACAATTAATCAGTGCAACAACTTGTCTCCAGAGGTTGTGAATGCTCCAACACTGGAAGTCTTTAAGAAGCTGTTGGATAACCATTTATCTGAAGTGGTGTAGGGTTTCCTGCCTAAGCAAGGGGTTGGACTAGAAGACCTCCAAGGTCCCTTCCAACTCTGTTATTCTATTATTTTAAATGAATCAGAGAGCTAGTCTCCCGGAATACTGAACCTGAATTTATTATACCAACCAAGTTCATGATTTGGTCTCTCTTTGTGTATAGGATGTATGCCGCAGTCTAACCAGGTTCTTCCAGGTTTTTGAGGATTACAGATTCTTGAGGATTAAGAGCCCTGGTGGCAGAGTGGTTAGAATGCAGTATTGTAGGCAAACTCTGCCTGCAGTCTGGAATTCAATCCTGACGGGGCTCAAGGTTGACTCAGCTTTCCATCCTTCCAAGGTCAGTAAAATGAGGACCCAGATTGTTGGGGGCAATATGCAAATAATGCTGACATTGTAAACCACTCAGAGTGTTTAAAAAGCACTATGGGGCGATATATAAGTCTAAGTGCTATTGCTATTCTTCCTTCCTTACAGTGCATCAGATCTCCCATCCTTTTGTATATGAAGCATATGAAGGCCAACAGATATTTTTGAAGGCCAACAGATATTTTTTATATATTATCAGTTTCCCAAATCTGCATTTTGGCCCATTCATTTTAAAGGAATGTTTGATTTTAGAAAGTGTCGGAGAATATAACTTGACCCCATAGAGATTTCATTAGAGGCGTCCATATTTCTCATATAATTTTGATTCCAGCATTGAACGATGGCTGTTTAAACAATTCAATTAGCTTACATACGAAGAGCTTAAAATCTGTTTGCTTAAAAATAAAACAGGGCTAATTGTTATTTTGAATTATTTCAAGTAACTAAAATGAGTGATTTGAAAATAAACTGTTCTTTTGGTTGCCTGTAATTTACAATTGTATATCTCCAATCCAAACACACTTAAATTCCTGGTGGACTGCTTTTTTTTTTTTAAAAGCTAACTTTCTTTTTAATCTTGACCTCCAATAACTTATTGTGCCACAGTAGTGTTATGATGTCACAACAGAAATGGAGGTAATGTATTGTCTATATAGGGAGGAGAATTACCTAATTCTTAATAGCTATGCCAAATAAGAATATCAAAGGCACATTTTGCTTCAAAATACTTTTAACAAATGCTTCAACAAAGAGCTAATTTTTTGTAGCATTAAGGACCATTAAGTCCTAAAAAAAATTCCTCAATCCTGATTGTATATTTCCAGTAGGGCATTTTTTCTCATTGTAAAAATATATTTGACTTTGCCAGACAACTGTAGCCCATGTAAAATTTTATTTTGTAAAAAAAAAAAAGCAGACTTGAGCTTTATTGTCCTACATACTTGGCTTCCTTGAACTGATAACTGTTTTGTCCCAGTTAATATGTTTTTTTCTATTCTATGTAAGAACTGAAAACTTGAAACTGGAGGAGTACAAGAAGAGATGTCTCGTTATTGGCCAGCTCCGCTGAAGAATAATTTTTAAGAAGCATCCTTGGTGCTTTAAACCACTACAGTGGTTTAAAGCACCCTGTTATTAACACAGCTGCCTGCAATTTACTGCTGGTTCGAATCTCTCCAAGGCTCAAGGTTGACTCAGCCTTCCATCCTTTCTAAGGTAGGTTAAATGAGGACCCAGTTTGTGGGGGCAATAAGCTGACTTTGTATAAATATACAAAAGGATGAAGGCTATTGCTTAACGCACTGTAAGCCGCCCTGAGTCTCCGGAGAAGGGCGGCATATAAATCAAATTAAAAAAAAAAAAAAAAAGATGGACAAAAATAAATAAAATCTTTTATTATTATGATTGGTTGCACAGCCAGACAGATGTTTAGCATTCTTATTCACCTACAGGTTCTTTCTCCCAGGATCTGTGAGAAGCAGATGTAAAGATTTCATTGCAGGATGTACGCTTTCCAAGTAACACTGCCTTTTGCAATCGATTGATGGTGATTTACGTAAGTAGACAGATATTTGAATGTAAAGCAGAGTGTTTTGGAAAGAAACAGACTGGACGCAACACTTTACAGACACAAAAACCAAACCATGAAATGCTAATGAATCTTTTTCTAGTGAATCATAGCAAATAACATTTTAATGAAAGAATGTCACTGTGGGCAGGTAAAGCTAAGAGCTTTGAAGCTGCTTATAACGCATTCACATCCTTAGGCTTTCCCTGAATGGCTGTCCAACACTATTTGTACTTCTTGGTGCAATTTACAATTTATGCTCCTTTTGTTTGGACAAATGCATGCCTTTCCTCCCGTTTATTCATTCTTAAATTTGCTGAGTAGGCATCAAAGCTAGAAAAGAACTTTACATCCCATTTCGGCATAACTGAAAAAGACTATAACATTGGCTAGCTTTATTGGTGTGGTTTTCCGTCATAGAAAATAAAGTACTTTAGCCACCTAATGCTCAAAAAAATGTTTATTATTAGTGTAAGGTTTACTTAATACCACCACCAGAAGAAAACTCCTTGACAACCAGAAGCTGCTTTCTTCTTTTAAATTTTTGTAAGCTCTGAAAAGTATAGGAGGCTGTAATACCATGTCATCCCTCTGGGCAGAGATGGAAATTTTGGTCTCTCCCCCCCCCCCTTTTAACTGTGGAGTTAAATATGGATTATTCTGAAAAATAATAAATTAAGCTTTTGGAGACTTCAATCACCCATTTCACATTTTAATTATTGTACTCTGGAGGCTTAATAGATAAGGTGCTTTGATGGCTCAGTCCAATTCACAAAAAAATTCACAAAGAGAAACCATATAAGGGAAGGATTTTTTGCTTCCTCAACAGATTCTTTTTAGATGCATTCCCAATACTATGCATACAAGCAGGGTCTTTTCACCGACTTCTGCAAAAATTCTGTGAGAATTGTGGATTAGACAGGGGTTTGGCCCAGGGGTGGGTTCTACATACCTTTACTACCGGTTTGCAACGGGATCGCAGAAGCTTCTGCACATGTGCAGATTGTTGGTGACGACATCCAAGTGGGTGGGAGGAACCTGCTCCTGGTTTTACTACCAGTTCGCAAGAACTGGTCCGAACCAGGGGCAACCCACCACTGGTTTGGCCCATTCAGTCAGCCTGTCTTTATATCCAAAGGCTTAGACTTCAGGAACTCCGGAGGTAATCTTGGCCATGCACTTCTGATTTTCAATGACTGCTTATTTCAGAATTGCAGAAGGAAAGCTAGGTTGCATCTTATTTGTATAATGCCATCATGTATTTCTAGTCAGTATAATGGAATAACAGAGTTGGAAGGGAACTTGGAGGTCCTCTAGTCCAACCCCCTTGAGAATGGCATGAGCAGCTATGACAGTTAAGGGCAGACCTGCATGTAGAAGTAGAAGTAGGATTCAGTGGTTGCCCACCTAAAGACTATCCATGGAATATGGCTTGGAGTCTGTTCTTATTATAAAGTATCTACTATAGTTCAGTCCTTATTGCTTCCTATACCTCTGGTCTGGCGTCTGGCATAACCTCACTGTGGTAAAATAGTTTTTAATTTTCCACTGAATCAGGGTTTCCCAAAGTGGTCAGAATTGGCCCCAAGGGTCATTGGGTTTATTCAAAGGGTCAATAAACAGCTGAAGGTCAAAAGAGGGTCAGTAAATGTCTGGGGGTCAATAGTGGTTGCTAAACGATGGAAGATCAGTTGGGGTCAATTAATCTTTCGGGGTCTCTGTAGAGCTCCACATTAATCCCTAGTCCTGAAAGTGAGATCACTAGCGAAGAGACAGTGTTACCCAGGGTTGGATGATCAGCTGCCAGTGAGCACAGCCTTGAGTTGTCATTAGGGAGTCTTGCTTTATACGATTGATAATAATTTATAACTTTGCAAACATTTGTAAAGTAGCATATGTAATGGGTTTGCAAATCTGTATGGTTGTTTGAATTCTGTTTTGGCACTCTCCTTTTGTGCTGCTGGATAATTCATCTTTCTAATGGTTTATAAGTAAGTGAATCATTGTGTGGGAAAGGAATAGCCCAGATACCATCTTCCCCCAAGTGTTGGAACTACAATTCCCCAAATTCCCATTGGCTATGATGGCTGATAATTATGGGACATATAATTTCTATTTTCTTGGCACAGAATGCAATTATTTCTCACACCACCTGTAAGTCTGATTGAGTATCTGTGTGATGTGGTCAGAAGAAATACACAGAGCATCATCCTTGAAGAGCTGTTATATTCAGAAATGATGATTTTCAAGACAATAATTTATTCCCCCATTCATGATACATCTTCTAAAACTTCAAAGCATGAACAAGATCAGAAATCTTGCCTTGAAGTCATGTAATTCTCTATAGTCAAGCGTGGCTCACGCTGCTCCATTTGAAGTACATTTGATGCCTCTTCATCCGAGTGCAGTTAATTATATAGTTCATTCATGGCTTCCTTTTTACCTTCGCATATTGCACATTTTGTGAATGTAACAAAAGAAATATGCCTTACTATATAAATGGATGGTAATTTACAAACCACCTCGCAAATACGTGGTGACAATGTCTGCATTGCTATTATGACTGCTTTAAAATATTGTTTGAGAATATTGGGACGAAACTAGTGTATCCCCAACGTTTCTTGTTTTTACAGACTGACAGGTTAATTTACTACATCGAATATTTAGGTTTGGTGTCCATCCTTGTAGCTGAGATAGAATTATGAGCAAGGAGAAAACAGTTCGCCACCTAAGTCTTAAATGTGTCCATTTGCTTTTCAGTTTGTGACATGACAGTGGCAAGTCTCTGTTTAAACACGTAAAGCTTGTTTTTGCAGAATAATTGTAGAATGAAAAATATAGATGGCAGTAGTGCTCACTCTGAAAATTTGACCATTCAAGAATTTCCACAAATGACTTTATTTTCATGCTCACAATTATCCCTAGAGCCATGGTGGTGCAGTGGTTACAATGCAGTATTGCAGTCTATTCTGACTGCAGTCAGAATAGTCTTCCATCTTCAATCTTCCATCCTTCCGAGATGGGTAAAATGGGGCAATATCTGACTCTGTAAACTGCTTTGAGAGGGCTGTAAAGTACTATGAAGCAGTATATAAGTCTAAGTGCTATTGCTATTGTAGTTGCTATTGCCATTCTCCTGTTATTTAACCAGCTATGGTGTAGTTTAATCCATAAACCAGCTATAGCTCATGGGGATCCCCAAAGTTAGTCTAATCCTCAACATTCTTCTGAATACCTTCTCTTCTTGGGTGTGGTAAAGGAAAACAACTCTTCTTCCCAGAGTTGCAAAATATGTAATGTCCTGTACTGAAATCATTGGGTGTAGTTTCAAGGCATCCATAAATGTCATGGGAGCATTTACATTCCTGAGAGAGGGAGGAAAGAAAGGTTGAATCCCAGTTCCACACTGCAGTCAGGTTTTAAAATAGCAGTATTTGTGTTGGAGGAGTCTGTTTTAAAGTTTAATTATTGAAAGGTGGACTTTTCTTGTATACCTTTGAAATATGAGCAGATGGACGTCAACAATTATGTTGGGGAAAGTGGATGGCTTGTGCTTAAAGTTTCCTCCAAGCACTGGCTTGGACCACGTTCATCCTTTGGACCAAAATATGTCCCCAGCCTTTAGTTATTCTGAAAAATCAAAGTAAGAACATTATTAAAGAATTACTGGACACCGCTCCCTAGTTCCTTCTCTGGTGCCTCATTGTGGCAGAGGGTTGTTTCTGGAAGAGAGGAACAAAGGTCATAAGGATGGTATATCAAGAGAAAGTACTCCCACAGGGTCATCCAAAGAATGAAATCCAACCCAGGCATCCAGCTAATGCAAGCAGGCACCTGTAATATATCAGACAGTAGTGACTTAGGAAGATGTTAGAAATGGTTGATCATTTTCATGAAAATGGCAACACAATAATTTTAGACTGCATAGATGATGGCAACAATGGCTTCTCCTACATTGTAACAAGAAAACCACAAGGACACACAATGTACATTGGAGAAGGCATATGTATCAAGTTGCTGAGAGTCATCATCCATCTGATGGCACAGTGAAAAAATTACTAGAATTCTTTATTGTAGAAATGAATTAAATCCAGTTCTGGACTTTCCTTCCTTCTAGTCAATATTTAATTGCAGATATTCTTACAAGCTATGAATAAAAATAAATTTGTGTACAATAAACAGAGGGTTGTTTCCTGAAATTATTATGAATAGAGCTTAAAGAATGTAGTAGAGGCAGGGGTGGGTTTTACTTACCTTTACTGCAACAGGACTGCGTGCGTATGCTCAGAAGCCTCATGATGATGTCCGGGTCAGTGGGTGGAGCCTCCCATTGGTTTTACTACTGGTTCTTGCAAACCAGTCCAAATCGGGGGCAACCCACCACTGAGTAGAGGTATTTAAAATGATCACCCCAAAACATTGCTGTACTTTGCCTATTATTCCTTTAAAGTTGTTGCCTGAGACACATTCATGATAGTTATTTTTTGTAGTATATTTCATGATGAGGAAAGATGAAAATAGAATTCCAGAAGTATAATCTATCATTCACTTTCCAACTCTGTCATCTGTACTCATACCATATTTTCATTTGCCCACAAGGAGCCCAGCATAATTTATTTTCAAGGTTTCTAGACACAATTACAGTATAAATCACTCATATAGCAAGAAAGAAGCAGGAAAGTTTTACATTTGTTTGTTTTTTTAAAAAATGCTCCAAACATGGGCTACCTTGCCTAGATTGGGTACACCAGCACTTTGCAAAATGTTTTAATTCAAATTTGGGAAGAATAGTCCTTGAGGATTATTTTTAAACCATCTTTGAAAAGAACAGAGTATGTATTGATGACTACTCCAATCTGGGAGAGTGAATCAGAGGCCACAAGATATTGTGAGATAAGAGGGAGAAGTGAAGGTTTGAATGTCATTGGAAGTTCAAAGCTCCCTCCTTCTCAATATAGGGTGCCAGAGTAAGAAACAGTTACTCCAGCCCTCATAGTGGTACAGTAGATTTTCCTTTCATTAATGGGAGAAGATGTTAAAGAACTGAATAGAACAAAGTAGAACAATCTCTGCCTTTTCTTCTAGGACAGGGGTCAGCAACTTTAAACACTCAAAGAGCCACAAAAGTCCTAACTGGAAGCCCCCATTCAATTCTGGAGCTGAACGGAAATCCGGTTCCCCCATCATAGTCTCCTCCTAGCCAAGCGTCCTTTTTCCTCTGCTGACCAGAAGTCCGGTTCCCCCACCATAGAGTCTCCTCCTAGCGCAGCATCCTTTTTCCTTTACCAGTCATAACCGAAAGCCCTAGCAATTGTGGAGCTGACTAGCAACAGGGAGCCGCAACAGTGGGATGAAAGAGCCTCCAGAGCTACAGGTTCTGACTCCTGTTCTAGGAAATGGTGCCTCTTCCATTGTAGATTCTTTGACTAATACATGCCCCACCCAGGTGCCCAATCTCCCTAAAGTTGCTCATTAATCTTATTTTAAGATTTGTAATAACCCAGCCATTATCGATCTTGTTCCACTTACAGATTCTTTTGATAAAACTGCATCAAAACAGGCTCCTGAAGGGTTTTCGTATTATTATTGTTGTTGCCATTTTTTGTAGTAAATATCATGCTACACAGGAATTTCTGAGCTCATTATATTTGGCAGTCAGATGCACAGCTATTCCTTTAGGCACTGCAGTCTGAATTTGGAAGGGAAGGGTGTCTCGTATTTCATTATGATCCTGCACAAGCTGGAGAACACCTGTGATTATTTTTCCCCTTTAGGAAGGAGTAAGCTTGCTGACGGAAACAAAAAGCCAATTTTGCTGTTTCATGGAACACAAAAGGAATATTTCTTTTCATCGAAATGCATATTTACCCTAATAATATGTTTGCTTCAGCAGAACATAGTGTATGTGGCTTCGTATCACTGGAAGATGAATGGCACTTGGTAGAAATTATGTGCTTTTTTCCCACCCCCCTGCAACTGAATGTCAACATTGAACATTAGAGAGCATTTGAATAAAATCCAATACTCTCTGATTCAAATACTTTGTCCCTTCAATTTATTGGGCTGCTTTTAACAGGGGTCCCCAATAACAAGTGGCTCATTGGGAACTGGGTCACACAAGCGGCAGGTGAGTGTGCAAAGCTTCATTTGTGGGACTTAGTTTGCATATGTGAAACCATCCCCTTTCCCCCACTGCTGCTGCCACTACTTCCAGTCCATGGAGCCACAAAGTTGGAGTGTGCTGGCTTATAATAAAGAAGGATGCCAGCAAATATTTTCCAAACTGTGCACAGCAGTGGTGGGTTTCAATTTTTTTTACTACCGGTTCTGTGGGCATGGCTTGGTGGGTGTGGCATGGCTTGGTGGGCGTGACATGGTGGGTGTGGCAGGGGAAGGATACTGTAAAATCTCCATTCCCTCCACAATCCAGGGGAAGGTTACTGCAAAATCCCCATTTCCTCCTGATCAGCTGGGATTTGGGAGGCAGAGAATAGATGGGGGCAGGGCAAGTCAGAATTTTTACTACTGGTTCTCTGAACTACTCAAAATTTCTGCTACCAGTTCTCCAGAACTGGTCAGAACTTGCTGAAACCCACCTCTGATTTTGTCCCTCCTTTGGCATCCTTTTTTTAATGATTCTATTCCACTCCTTTGACTCATCCTTCCATCCTTCCGAGGTCAGTAAAATGAGGACCCACATTGTTGGGGCCAATATATTGATTCTGTAAACTGCTTAGAGAGGGCTGTTAAAGTACTGTGAAGCTGTATATAAATCTAAGTGCTATTGCTATTGCTATTTCCTCAATGTAACTCTTGTTCTGCAGCGAGTTGTCCTCTGGTGAGTTGATCATGGTGAGTTGTCCTGTGGCAAGTTACCTGCGCCAGGTTGTCCTAGACCCAGCTGCATAGCAGGACAGGGCAGAATCATATTAAAGAAACATGTGGGATAAATTGCTTGATTTAGTAGAGGTCTGCTATTGAAAAAAAAATCATTGATACAGTTTTGGCTGTATGAAGAGCAGGGCCACTCATTTTCAGTATTCCTTGTTACCTATTAAAAACTTTGATATTTATCATCTCCCTCAATCATCTAGCATTTTGCTTTCTCTTTCTTTCATCTCTCTCTCTCTCTACTCTGTCTACAATCACTCATGAAAGTTCTTTCCTTATTTTTGTAATAGAAATCAGAGAAGGTGTATAATGAAGACATATGACCATTTATTTTTATTTCAGGATATACTATTGTATGAGGTTGCCCTATCAGTTTCAAGAAGGTGCACGAGCATTAAATTGTGATGTGGAATGATGTGATGGACATTTGGATGTGACTGTATTTTGAAGGAACAAACTTATAGATTATCTCCAGTTTGTGCCTTGTGAAATTAGTTTTTATTTCAGAACTGTCATTCAGAAATGATTCAGCAAACTGGCCAGGAAAACTATACAAGATGTTATGAAATAGAGAAATTTTAGTCTTGATAAAATAAGATTTTGAATACAACTTTTTCTATATTTGTTCTTACTCTTTATTATGTTTTAAGATTAGCATAAAAGAAAACAAAGTGCCTTGTGTTTTCATAATGTTTTGCATTTGTATTGTAGAACTATTTTTTATTTCATTCAGTGGCTTTTTTTAATAGTTAACTACAGTTATGTGAAAAACATTTTTTTCAATGTGCAGATCAAATCAATCATCAATCAGTCAGTCAATCAATCCAAGCTGGAAGGTTTCATTTATTTGAGTTTATTTTCCCTGATACATTGAAACCAAATTTCCATCTTTTAGGAGATGAATATGGACACCATAAGAGAAACTTCTTTCACCAATTAACTTCTTTCACCAATGAAACGTGCTGACTGCCAACTCCACTAATTAGAACTGCCAGTCTCGGGTTGTTTAGAAACTGACTCCTGATGTGGGATCTGAAGAAACTGGCCCCCAACAAAGTCAAAGGGAAAATTTTGGTCTCTTCATTTTCAGAGATTTAGATCACAGGTTCACATAGCATTATTATCGGAAATATTGAATGCTGAGGCTGAGCTGTTGGGGTTGTAACTAGGATGAGAAATGTTTCTTGCTTCAATGAACTTAGTATTGATTGTGAGTTGTCATGATTTGGGGATTCTTTATGGGTGCCTGTTTTTAACGAGGAATCATGCCAAATTGTTTTCTCACATTTTCTAAGATGGCCAGCGAAACCATCCATGTCTCTCCATAATATACTTCTTGAAGATCTCTGATGCACTGTTTGCAGGTATTCAGAAAATCAACCAAGATGCACCCCAAATATGTTGGGATTGTACTTGGATAAGTGAATAATTCACTTATGTGATTATAAATTAGAATTTCTGGTGCAAAAGTGCTCCAGGTAACAATTTTCAACAGTAAAGAAATACTGTAGATATAGCCCTCATAGGCAGAACAAGAAAGCTTGATCCTCTTAACCTTCTCTCACCAACCACAGATCATTTTCATCAGGTTTCTAATTGAGCCAGGTGCATACACTACCATATTTTTCAGAGTATAAGATGCACCTTAGTGTTTGGGGAGGAACATAAGAAAAAAGCTGATTGGCAGGTGGAGGCCTCATGGAATACCCCCAGTCAGCTGTTCCCAGAGGTGAATTTTAGCAACAGATTCCTTGGTTGTGAGCTCTGTGCCTTGCTTTTTTTTCTGCCTCTGAAATTTTTGAAACTGTTTCAGAAAAAACTTTTTTTTCTGCATCTGAAAGCCTCAGAAACAGAGCTTCAGAAAAAAAGCTGTTTTTTGTCTGAAGCTCTGTTTTCTTTTCTGAAGCTCTGTTTGGGGGCTTCTTTTCTGAAGCTTTGTTTCTGATGGTTTTTTCAGCCTCTGAAACCTCCGTTTGAGAAGCTGGGTGGGGCTACATTCGGAGTATAAGATGCACCCAAATTTTCACCCTCTTTTTTGGGGGAAAAAGGTATGTCTTATACTCCGAAAAATACGATAATTATATCCTGCTCCCACTTATTATTATTATTTTACTGTTAGTGAGTTTGAGTGTTATTTTGGGTATAAATTCAAGAAATAAAGATTTCTCTATATAAAATATGGTAGTATGTGAACTTGACACAATATTAAAACCCTGAAAAACTTGAGTTTCAACAGTTTTCATTAAATCCCCTGCAATTCTTAAACAAAGTCAATTGTTGAACGTAACATAATTACTGCAACCATGACCCATTTGAAATTATGAGTTTGTTTTTATAATACTGCCATACAAGTATAGTCTTTCATTTAGGTGATAGGTTGACAGGTTTCTCTTAGAAACCACATTTATAGTTTTAAGAACCATAGTCATAGTCTCTGGGATTACCCTCTGCCTTCTTATGGCTCTTCAGACATTTGATCTATACCAGATTAATTGATTTTTTCCTCCCGGCCCCCATTTTTTTAGGCATCTTCTGCAATATGGCAGCTCCAGTTAGGTTGAGAGTCCAACATCTTGAATGTCTAGATTCCATGGTCTTCTAAGAGTTGTAGTCCTGAAGCACCTGGAAAGCACCAACCTGTGAAGTATTCCAGGCTGATGTTCTAGTATACAATAAATCTTCTCTCTTGGATGCTTTGGAGGAGCATAACATTCTCAACCTGGGTTATTTTTTCCCTCGTTCTTAATTTTCAGATTTTTATTTATTTATTTATTTTTTTGCTTCCTAGAGTGTCTAGGTTTACCTAGACCAGTCTTGGAAGTATCAAGAAAGCTGATGAAGTTACAGAGAAAACGCCGAGATGTCACATGGTAGGGATGACTGATGTATTAAATGTTTGTGTATAAAATAAAAAAAAATTAAAAAAAAGAAAAGAAAGCTGAAGACCTTTAGTAGATTGAGGGATAATATTGTTTGTTCACATCTCTGTTGTAATCTGATACACTGTGGAGCAGTTTTTGGGCCCTGAGTGGAAAGATACCACTCAACGGTACCAGAAATGCCCACTTAATTTGTAAATTATCTCTGTTGAACATGCCTGATATTAAGAAAACGTTAATAAATGCAAAGGTTAAGCCAGGGGTGAAATATTCGGCTCGGGCGAGTAGGTAGAGATGGCGGCGGGCAGTTCAGAGAACTGGTAGCAAAAATCCCTGCCCCCGCCCCCATGCCCAGCTGAGCCGCACGATCATCAGAGCCTTTTTTTCCTTTTAAATGGCTCTGACGATCCCAGCTGAGTTGCCTACTAATCAGGCAACTCAGCTTGGATCGCCAGAGCCATGTAAAAGAAAAAAGTTTCCACCCCCACCCCCCCGAGCCCCTTGCTTACCTTAGCTGCTGGTCGCAATGCCTGCCTTGCTTCGCTTGCTGTAATACCTGCAATCCATTGCATTAGCAAGCAACTGAATCTCCCTGCCTACAATCAAGCTCATTGGTGAGCAGCTCTATCTGCAATTTAAGACTTGTGGATTTCAACTCCCAGCAAAGCTGGCTGAGGAATTCTGGGAGTTGAAGTCCACAAGCCTTAAAGTTGCCAAGGTTGGAGACCTCTGTTCTATTGGGTAAGTTTTTTTCCCCTTTGGGAGCTTTAAAAAAAATAGTTAATTGGGGGGTTTTTTAGTTCTTTTTTTAGACCTAGCCATTTAAAGTTAGGAAGTTTTAAATTTAGCTGCTTTTATATAAAAATAAAAATAAATTAAAATAAAATAATATTTGTGCAGCTTTCTGAGATTTAGTGTGTTTCTGTAGTGTTTCACTCTAACTACACAAACACCCAAAATCTCACAAAGCTGTATGTGGAATTTTGTGTGTGTAAAGTGTGAAAGTTGTTTTTTTGGGCTTTTTGTGGCTGTGTGAGGTTCCTGCTTGTTGCAGGGGCCATTTTGGGTCTAGCACAGCTGCTTTTACATTGTGGGTGAGCCAGTTGTGTTGTGTTGTGTTGTGTTGTGTGTGTGTAAAGTGTGAAAGTTGTTTTTTTTTGGGCTTTTTGTGGCTGTGTGAGGTTCCTGCTTGTTGCAGGGCCATTTTGGGTCTAGCACAGCTGCTTTTACATTGTGGGTGAGCCAGTTGTGTTGTGTAGGTTAAAAAAGGGCAAAGAAGTGACATTGACTTGGCCATGCCCACCCAGTCACCTTACCACCAAGCCACGCCCACCAAGCCACGCCCACAGAATCGGTAGCAAAAGATTTTAGATTTCACCCCTGGATTTTAAGCCAGCCCATGGAAAAGGATTGGGTCCTCTATAACAAATTTGGGCATTAACACAGGATAATAAGGAAAAGTAAATGCGACTGATTTTTAAACTCCTTAACATCGTAGTCCAATAATTTCAGATTCATAGTCCCTGAGTGCCTCTGTGTGCTACCCTCTCTGGGGGACCCTTGAAAGAAAAAGGATAATCTGAGGCAATCTGGACCCAGTTGTGCATGATGAAACACAGTGTGACTACATTGCAGCAGAACCACCAAGGGAATACATGCATGATATGGATCATAGAATTCTCCTGTAAACTCTTTCCATGCAGTTGGGTTATAACGTTCTAACAGGAGCGGTGCAGTGTTTGACAAGGTATTTTAAAACGCTTAAGAGATTCAACAGTACTTTATGATGCAGTGAGAAGAACTGAAGTCAAAGAGTGGGAGGAACCCTTTGCAAACATCCTCAGCCTTCCCTGGTTCATAACTATGTCTGATACGCCATCACTGACTTCCTTATAAGAATTTTACTTTTGTACACTGCCCGGACTCCGAGATGAACGTCCATAAAAATGGAATATGTAAATAAAAATAAGATTTGGATGACAAACCTTGAGGATGACGGCCTTTGATAAATCCTGTCTGAGCGCTTCTCCGAAGATGATTAAATACTTTGGCATTCAGCAAAGACATTACTTTCCATAAAACATGTCACCTTTATTCTCTCTTCATACGAGCACATGAGATTAAGTGAAATCAGAAGTTCTACATTTAAATTAGCCTTTCCCAAATTGCCACTCTCCAAACATGGGAGCCAGATTGAGGAAGCCTGAATGTTTGGGATTATTAGCCATGGTGGCGCAGTGGTTAGAGTGCAGTACTGCAGGCTGCTTCTGCTGACTGCCAAGCTGACTGCAATTTTGCAGTTCGAATCTCGCCTTCCATCCTTCCAAGGTGGGTAAAATGAGGATCCAGATTGTTGGGGGCAATAGGTTGACTCTGTAAACTACTTAGAGAGGGCTGTAAAAGCAAAGTAAAGCGGTATATAAGTCTAAGTGCTATTGCTATTGTTGTGCCAGATCTTTAAACTGAATTGCTCAATATTTAGTAATGGGTAGCTTCACATCGGAGCATCTTGGACAAAATGTTTATTTCGGTACTAGAATGTAGGCTTGTTAGTTTTCTTTCTTTTTATAAAAAAATGACCCATCTACTTTTTTAAAAATCACTTTTTCTTCAAAAAAAAAAAAAAAAAAAAAAAAAAAAAGAGGCTACTTCTGAAAGCCATTGCTTGCCATAAATTTATAAGCCAGCATACTTTTTTGTCTTGTGATCACTCCTTCAAACAAGGCAAAACCACTAATGTGACCGTGTCCTGCTTAGTCTTATGAAGAGAGGAAAAGGTTGCAAGCGGTCTAATATGAAAGAAAAGTTTTGGTTCTAAATGTTTAAGCTTTTTTTTGTTTCCAGGACTTTCATGTCCCCTCCCCTTCAGTGTTCTGGATAACTTCATGAATGTGATATCTTTTTCAGAAAATTGTGGCCACAGTTTCATTTATAAAGGAAAAGCCTTGGTAGCCCAGAACAGGAAAATAATTCTCCCCCCCCCCCCAAAATCATTCTACCAGAAAACGTATCCAGGTATTCTTGTATGCTTCACTGCAACAATCACAAAAGTTGAAGCCTCCTTTTTACAATCAGAAAAATGCAAAGCACATTGATTTCAAATACCTGCCTCGTTAGAGAAAGAATTAAGTTTATTTTTTGTAGAATCGGCTATTTGATTTTTCCCTCCTTCCCTCCTTCCCACCCTCCACCCACCCACCTCTTTTTATTTGCCTCCCAAACTGATCAAATGAAGGCAGGACTGGCATTATCTTTGTAGTAGAACTGCACAGTTTACCATGCAAAGATGAAGAGCTATTCGAGTTAAATCTTCATACCGCCCGTCTATGAGCAACCTCTCTTAGAAAGCAGCCGAGTGCTAAGAATAATAATAGCATTACAAGATGGTTTGGTGGTTATTTTGTTTGAGTTCTTTTAAAAGCCATACAGTTTTAACTAAAGAGTTCTTTTTTTTTAACTCTCGAAAAGAAAGGGGAAAAAAAATGACACTTGGCATAAATAAATAAATAAACAAATAAACAAACAATACTTTAAAAAATACACGACTAGAAGAAAAAAAGGGATTCTGCCCCCCACCAACACATATATATTTATGACATGCAAGAGATTAAAAGAGAACTGTTCTGAGATTTCTTATCCAAAGCAAATCAGAACTAAAAAAATAAAACAAATAAAACAAACAGAAAAACCCAAAATAAAATTTGCAGGAATTGCAGAAGAAAGCTCAGATTCAATTTGGTTTGCAAATACCACGTTTTGGAAGCATTGTGTTTTAAGGTATTTTGTATACCATCAAAAGGCACCAAAGGATTGACTCAGCCAAATCCATCAGAGACCATTTGTGGGGGGGGGGGGGGGAATCATGACGGCAGGTTGCAGCTCGTGATAGCATCCCTGCCCCTCCATGAACGATGAGTCAAAATGTTCCTGCTGCAAACCTGCTCCTTCTGCCTTGCCTTTGTTTTTCCTGTCTGAGGCTCTTTCCAGATAAGAAAACGGGCCTTTTTGCCCTTTAAGAACAACGTTGCACTAGCCTGCATCCAGCAAGAGTAGCGCAGTCTCCCTTCCAAATGCAGTAGAAGAGAATTTGCATTTGTGGAAGGGAAACAGCTCTTCTTTGCCGAGCGGGATGAGATAGGGCGGGATATCACTGGGGAAGTTTACCTATTTCCTAAATCTTAAAAAATAAATCTTGGGTTTTGTTTTGTTTTTTTAAAAAGGGACGGTTGCATCAATGCTGGAACCGGAGTCAACGGAACTGAACTACATGTAAAAGAAGAAGACAAAGAGAAAGAAGTCAGAAAGCCTTAGGTGGATTAGTCTGGCTTTAATGGTCTTCATCTATTCCTAAATGTAAGTACGTTAGCAGTATGGCCAAAGTGAATATGGATCATAGGTCACCTCTGATGTCACAGACACTACTCAACAGGTGACAATGAGAGTTGTGCACCTAGATGTCACTGCACTTTCAAGGCAGTGAGTCCTTTGTGGAAGGTGTGAAAACCTGAAGATGGTGTTTTTTTACAGGCTGCAACTTTATGTTGTTATGTTATTTTTAATTCAATGTGCAATCTGGGGCAAAAAAAAAAAAGATGTATCTCTCACAAGAACTGAGTTACAGGAAAACATTCATTGTGTGATAACAATAAATGATCATCTGGAAAGGCCCTGAGTTAATAAAAGGAACACACACCACTTTAAAAAGGTAAACACTCAATTACAAGAACGGAATCGACAGGAATTCTAAGTCCTGTTTTCAAATAATGTAAAACGAAAGAAAAATCTCCAAGTAATTTTTTTTAAAAAAAGAGATAGCTTAATACAATGCATCTTTGTTTCATGGCCTTGGCTGAGTTTTGTTTTCTTTTTTCGTAAATATAATTTAGTAATCTTACCTTTGTTCTAGATTACAAATTATCTTTGTAAAGGAACTAAATTACCAGCAACTACTGGGGAAATGAAAGCATACAGAATTCAAGCTCCCTGTGGTAGTAGCAGCTTGGTTGCTTTCAGTACTTAAAATTCAACTGTTCCTAATTTGCTTTGCTACCCAATTTCTTTATATTGGGGGGAAAGCAATAAGTGTTGGAATCTGAGAGTTTACCTCTGCACAGTTAGTGTCTGCAGAGGAATGATGGAAAAAAAAAAAACAAGGAGGAGAAGAAAACAGGACAAAAAAAAAAAAACCTTTAGAAAACTTTTGTTTTCTAGTCTCCAGAATATTAGATTCCCAAGGAGCATCTCTTCTCCCTCCTAGTTAACCTTGTCTTGAAATATATACAGGTTATTTGTTGCTGCCACTGCTATTATATTTTCTGAAGGATGCCAAGCTGTATGCAGGATCTTTTTGCTAAAGTCCAGACTGTCCACGCTAATTTCATCTTTCCTCCTTTTGCCCCCAACACAAACTTTGCGAGGCTTCAGGATGGCACGGGGTTTGCTGTTTTCTCTTGAGGCTTCAAGAGTCACATCACGCTTGGTATTGCGATCAAACATTCTAAAGAAATTGTTGTAGGAGCCAGTCATGATGACACTGAGAAGCAAGCAAAAAACAAACAAACAAACAGTCAAGTGAAATTTAGAGCCTTTTTAGTTTTCCAACTTCTTTCAACCACACCCCATTTCAGCACAGATCCAGTTTTAAGACATACCCACCATATCTCCTCTCTTAGGGAGAGGGATGGCTCAGTGGTTAAAGATGCAGAACTTGTCAGCTGTAAAGCTGACAGCCTGAGTTCGAGACCTGAGCACCACACAATAGGGTAAGCTCCCGTTACTTGTCCCAGCTCCTGCCCACTTAGCGGTTTGAAAGCATGCAAATGTGAGTAGATGAATAGGTACCACTTCAGTGGGAAGGTAACAGCGTTCCTGGTAGTCATGCTGGCTACATGAACACAGAAATGTCTTGGGACAATGTTGGCTCTCTTGGCTAAGAAATGGAAATGAGCACCGCCCCCTAGAGTCGGACATGACTGGACAGGGGACACCTATCTTTATCTCCTTTCTTGGGAAATCACTACAAGGAGACCCTAAAGAAGTGTGGGATGGAATAGCAAGAGAATGATGATAATGGATCCAATTAAAAGCTTCAGCAAGTTCAAGAGTTGGCTTGGGTTGCCCCCATAAATATTTAGATCAAGGGGAATGCTGCTTGCAAATAAGGAAGGATCCCAATGCAGCACCATCCCTTAGATTAGGGTCTTTCTTGGGACTGGTGGATTCAGAGAAATATTCCTGTCCACAAATCCTGCAGGCCAATATTTAGAGTGAAAATGTAAAAACTAATTACAATGGCAAGTTAATTTCATGCTTAATTTTATGTTACAAATGAGCAATATTCAAATTACTTTTTAATTTTCTAATTGTCCATAGCCGAAAGTATAATGTTGACAAAAAGAAACATCCCAATTCCATTAGCCATAGTTTCCAAGGAAGAGTTAGGCAACTATATATAGGTCACTTCAATTTAATTTCTATTTCATAAATGGAGCCAATTAAATCTTGGCTTTGCATGCGTGGCTTTCATAAATTCTAATTTATGTAAGTTAGTGCAAGTTCCTTTTCATTTTAAAAACCCCATAACTCATCCCAATGCTAATGTACCATAAGAACATTAATAAGTTGGTGTCATTGTGTGCAGCTCATTTCACCATCAGTCCTATGCTTATCAAGTTTTTGGGATCTGTATGCTTGGCCCAACATAAGTAGTACATATTCAACTATCTTAATTCAAGTAACTTCTCTTCAAATTGCTTGCAGCTGCTCTTTGTATGTCTTGTGTTAGTTTTCTGGATGACAAGAGTGACATTTGAATGAGTCATGAGATTTATTGTAGAGCATTTTTCAAGTTTCAATGAAATTTGAAATTTAATGATATTTTATCTTTAACCAAAAAAAAAATCGTTTCTGCACTGCATGAGGAAGTAAAGAGCAGAAAAGATAAAAGTGGGTGGATTTGAGGAATCAGAAAATGAAAAATAATAATCCTGCATATAACTCCTCACCTGTCTGACCCATTCCATACACATTCAAATTTATCAAAAATGCAATCATTCTCATAGAGGGAGCACAGCTTGCTGCGGAGGTAATCATGAACCTAGAAGAAAGAAAGACACAAAGAATAAAAGGAAAGAAGCAGTCAGAAGTAAACCTGCCGGAAGGCATCTAAAGGCGAAACGAAGGCCAAGGCAATGCGTGCGAGTGTTGGCAAGCAGCCGCAGAAGAAGCAGCTGCAGAAGAAGGTGAGGCAGGTGTCAGGGTGTGTGAGGCCTGGTAAGTAGGGCAGCTCCACCCTCCCATCTCCACCCTAGCTTATTTTTTACCTGTGTGCCTCACTCCACCCCCTGCACCCCAACATGGTTGGGGTCTAAATTAGGGCTAATTTTGTGGGTGGAGCTTAATTTGATCACATGCGCTCAAAAACGTGATAGGGCTTTTTTTCAAGGTGGGTCGTCTTTTTGGAAAAACATGGTACTAAAACCCACCAAGAGTCTGTTTTTTACTGCATTAGCAATATAATTGAAATCGGTAAATTATGTGTAGGCCAAGTCCAAGATCTCACAGCAGTAATAAATAAATACATGTAAAAATAAATGGTTTTGAAGCATTTTGGGATGTTGTGAAGACACCCACACTTTCAAACACTGTATTTAATACCTACACCCTTCATTCACATCCCAGGAACCAAAGGATAAAGATAAAATACCTGGTATGTCTCAATAGGTCTGTTCTCCATATTCAGATCCCACACCTTGACAGTGAGATAATCCCTGGTCATGATGTATCTCCCAGTATGGCTGAATTTTACATCAGAAATTGAAGAGATGATCTCAGAAAAAAAAGATCTGTTACTTGGATCTTCGGGCTCTTCAAAAACTACACGAACCACACACACACAAAAGAAACAACATAAATATAGTCAAGGTATCTGTATCACTCAGCTTAATCTGATAAATTGTGAAAATATTTGAATATTCCACATGGTCAGTCATAAGGAAAATTCTGCGAGTACATGTTAAAAACCACTAAAAAGACTTAACATATTTGCTGGAAAATAAATTTTCCTGAATTTAATTACCTTGACTTTGGCGTAGAAAGAGTTAAAGAATTATACTGCAAATGAATCCCACTGAAATCAGTGGAATGGAACTGCACAGATAAAGACTTACATTTCATCAATTTCACTGGGAAACTAAATGATCACATTAGATGCAATACCTTTGAGGCTGTTGTGCTCACAACTCAAACCTTTTATCCATACTAATTTTCACTTATTTCATGTATTAGTTTAATATAGAAAGCAGCACCATACATTTCTGCAGGCTTAGTCATGCTTACAGCTGAAGTGATCCATAGAAACCAATGGAGCTTAACTTAGTCACGACTAAATCCTACCTGCTGTGTGTTAAGATGTGGGAAATTACCATGGTTATTTCATATGACAGAATTTGATTCAATGTTTAGATAATATTAAGTCAACCTGACAATATAACAAGAACACTATAGAAATAAACTCCCTTATCATTCTTTTCATGTATCATGAAAAGGCATTGGAGACAGCTACAGTCATACAACTAAACGAGATGTTCCTTATTGAATGAACGATTCAATAGAAATGAAACAATTAAAACAAATTCTTGAAAAATGAAAAGTTCTTGGCACTGATATAAATTTTCAAAAATTTGTTATAGTCTGCCAATGAGAAATCACCATTGTACCAAACCCTGGGTGCAGATCTGGTTTAAAAATGAGAAACCCAAGCATGAATTTATATGCTGTTCAGAGTTGCTTTGAACTGTGAGATGTGTGGCAAATAAATTTAATAAGAACAATAAGAATAATGCAGCATGTTAAAATTAGAAAAGCCAAACATCTGATGGTTGGTTAACAATCTTTTTCAGGCCCTGCAGAGATGCTTTGGCAAGTTAGAGAGACAAACTTCCCACGACTTACTCTCTTAAAATCAATGAAAAATGAGTGCTGTCCACATCAGGAATATGCCCTCAGCACATCAGGCAAAATTTGATGCAACTGACAGGCTGGTGAAAATAGTGAATTTCTGTGCTAAACCATAGTGTGGTTTCTTTGTTTTTTTATTTAACATCATCATCAATCACACCATAGCAAAAATTAAGAAAAGTATATTTCACAAACACGAAGTCCTTAGCTACATAAAAGATACCTAAATTGTCCTTTCATTTAAAAATGTATGCTTAAATATCAAACAGTTGCTCTGTGAGAGAGAGGGGCAGTCTCTTGAAAGCTTGAAGCAAACAGCTATATTTCAAGATGGAGCTAAGACAATTTGACAGGAAATCTGCAACCGTGTAGACACAAGAAATGAACAAAGGTGAATTTTCTAGAGACAATGGGATTTCTTTCAACATACATATACCATGTAAAATCATGAAATAGCAGAAATGCTGTATGCATCCTTCTCCTCAGGGGAGGTATTGCTTCGCTAGACATTTAACATCTAGGCACCACAGAACATTTTTCAAAGGCGGTATAAAACCGGCAGTAGCAGTTTCATAAGAAAAAGACAACTTATTAAGCAAAGGGATTTTTTTTCCTTTTACTTTCTCTGCATAAATATTTGACCAACTTTATTACTCTGTAGTGGAACACCGGGTTGTAAATCCTGGTTTTTGGTATATGATACAGGCAATAGGAAAAATAATTTTCAGATGCTAAGATAAATGATCTCTCTACAAATATGAAATGGCATTCCTCACAGCATTCTTAAGCTTGGCGTTTACTCACTGCCAGCAGGAAATGTGATGACTGGCAATTTTTTCAAAAATATAATAAAAATATCACAGCAGAGGGAAAAAAAAATCAAGATCTCAGGTGGCTTGTACAAAGTATCAAACTTCTATATCACGATCATGGACTTGGCCACACTAGGGAGCACAATTTGGGAGATTAAAAAAACCTAACAAACATCAGCATCAATTCTAGGAGATCTATCCTGTGTAAACATAGCTTGAACGTGGCAGTAGAAGCCTGGGACTGACTGTTTCTGATGTTGACACAAGGGAGAATTTGCAACTACCATCAAAATGTCAACATGTAGTACAAATAAGAAGTGTAGAGCTATCTTGTGTGTGACATGGGGATAGATGTAACATTTTTCTTCAGAGCAGTCTCTGGAGGCTTTAGATTGATTGGGCCGGGATTACTGGAAGTGTATGGAAGGTTAATCCTTCCCTTGTTCTGTTTTCTTGATCAAAGTCACCTCTCCCAACATCACTATTACAACATCACCCATCAACCATACTTACAGATAATTCTGTTCCTCAGCTTACAACCACAATTGAGACTGGAATTTCTGTCACTAAGCAATGCAGTTATAAAGTTTGACCAGATCAGTTTGATCTTGTGGTTAAGACACCAGGTCGCAAAATGTGATTGCATGACCCTGGGAAATTGCAACCATCATAGATACATGCCAGTTGCCGAGTGACTGAATTTTTATCACATGACCACAAAGATGTTGCAACAGCCATATGTGTCAAAAATGGTCATAAGTCACTTTTTCAGTGTCATTGAACATTTGTCACTAAAGTCAGGGACTGCTTGTAAGTCAAGGACTACTTGTAGTACTAACTATACATTGCCCTCACCCATCAGATACATTGGCCCTTTCCTTACGTGATGAAATCCACACCAAAAGCTTAAGCAGGTGAGGTTCACCTTTGATCAAAGGATGGTGTCCTTAATTTAAGGATCTTAATTAAGGATTTAACATTCTTTTGCAATTATTTTTCCCCCCAAAATAATTTCCCCAGAATAATTCCAGTGGTAAGAAGAGTTGGAGATGGAGAAAGTGATAGAAGTCCTCGATGGAAAATGAAAGAATGGACAGTGATAGACATTGAGTTAGGATATATGTTTGATAATAAGAGTGTTGCTGGATTGAAGCAAGTAGAGGATAAATAGAAAGGAGGTGAAAAAGAGAGTAGAAGGCAACAATAACAGTGAACTTGATTTCGGTGACTTAAAAAAAATAATGGTGAATGTGATCTGGTGGTGGCTTCTGGAGGTAGACATTGGATGGCAGATTATCCAACTGCTGGGCATATTCACCCAGTAAAGATGGTGTGGGCCATAAAGAGACATGCCAATCTAAGGGCATAAACCCACAGAACTGGGGACGAGAACCTGAAACCATTTCACCCCTAGTTATTCTTTTCATAAATATCCCGTTCCAGTAACCATTCTTTATATGTTTTATCCTTGAGTCCCCTAATCATCTTTGTTGCTCTTCTCTGCGCTCTTTCTAGAGTCTCAACAGCTTTTTTACATCATCGTGATAAAAATTGGATACAGTATTCCAAAATAGAACAATTATTTTAAAACACATAAAGAATCATATTTTGCTTGCAAAGATTTAGAAATGGATTTAAATCTAGGTTTCCTTGAATATATCCAAGCCCAACAAGTTTAGTAAAAACCACTTTAAAAGAATTGTGATTTATTCATCAAAAGAGTGACATCAACACCTTCCTCTGTATATTTTCATTTTAATTATCTGCAATTACCAGATGGTGCTCTTTCATTAAATAAAAGAAGAAACTTGACAGTACCATGACAACTTACACAGAAGGAGCTTTGGATTCAATTATCACCAACTAGTAGCCAAATATTGGGGAGGAGAGCATATTGCCAAAGGATACCTTTAGACAGAGGAGGGTTTTTTCCATATTATACAAAAGTCAGTCACTACTAATTTAGTTTTGTTTAGTTTAGTAAAACCTTCTATTTCTCCAGAAAGTAAGTAAATATATCTAGCCAGGAATTTACACCAAGTGGTTGATTTCAGTTTTCTGCCTAACACTATCCTCAGAGGGTAAGATATGAATAAGGTATGGAATTGTGTGTATAATATCAAATGTGTACAGGAAGTTATAACATTTTCTTTAGAAACTCTTGCAGTTTATTATTGTTATGGTTTGTTGCACAGTCAGCCAGATGTTCAGACTGGATTTGGATTTGGCATTTTTATTCACTTATCAAATCCTTTCCAAGGACCTGGAATAGACAGATGTTGATGTTTGATGGTATTAGAGGTACTGTCACTGTTCCCAATTGCAGTCCTTTGGAATTGACTGATGGTGAATAATGTTGTTGTTCTTGTTAATTTGTCTGGTTGTTTTACAGACTTTTGGATGTAGAGTATATTTTTAGTATGAACACAGCATTGCATTTTCTTTTTTAACAAGTTAGCAGCTGAATATGGGCAGTTCTATAATATATCTTCTTCAACAATAAAGATTTGCAATTAAACATTTAAAAATATTGTTCAAAAAATATTTTGACGTTATTAATCTCCCATGAGATTGGCCTACCAGGCTAAATCTGATCCTGCTACCAGATGAGTTGTTGCTAATACTACTTTAGAAAATGACCTCAGGTGAAGCATTTTCCATGCCATTTTCATCTGGGGTGTCTATTAGCCCTAAAGTGGATGAAGTTTAAAAGATTATTAAATAGCTGATGTAGGGTACAGAATTGTGTAAACAATTGTCAAACCTCAATGATATTATAAATATCATTGAAAGGCAACCCCAGATTTATTCTGGCAGTTGATTTATATTCCCTTTTGCATCTCAAATACCAATGGACATTTTCCAGAGCCCATATTTCATGCTCTTTTGAAAAGCAGCTTGCACAAAACTCCAGTTTCTCAGGGGCCCTATCATGTGAATCAGTTAAGAGCAAGTTAACTGAATATAACCCACTATTATGCCTGTTTTACACTGATTATTGACTTAATTTAATTTAGCCTGTATTGCATTTTTTTCCAGGGCACTCAGATGCATTTTATACTCAATTAATTATATTCAACAGAGATTACAAGGTCAAATTTTTGGTTGCCCTTTTTTTCTTTCTAACAGGGGTTTTCCCCTTATCTGTAATTCCAAAGGCTTACTATAACTCAAAATTTGAAACAGGGGCTAAAATGTGTAGATTTATGCTGCTGAACCTATTACTGTATTTTTATTTTATTTTAGAAATCAATGTTTGACCCTATCTTTGTTTAAAGCAATTTCTATTCTTTTTTTAAAAAAATAATTTTTGATTATTACTTGTGAGATTCCCCGAGGGAACAATAGCAGCTGAATTTTCAAGGAATTCTCCTTCATGCTAGATGGCCAGGATGGATATTATTGAAATTATTTCAGTGTTTTGACCTTTTAAACACCAAAATACAATGCAGGGACGAGGTCCTCTCTCTTACACACATTTAGGTTAGTGGGAAGATTTCGGAATATTGATGGTGGCCCCAGGAATACTCAAGATTAAACAATGGGAACAGAATGTAAAGATTTAGGCACTGCTTAAGGGGAAAAGTGGTTTGGGACCTCCATCTATCCATCCTACAGACTTTGGATAATCTATTATACTATGGCTAAACCTTTTGACACAAATATCATACATCCCCAGATAATCACTAGTTCCATCTGTAATCTTTGAAATGTTGGGTTAGAGCAACATTGTGCTACATAGGCAATTTTGAAGTATCTATCAGTCCTATAAGGTAGACAGATCAGGAAATAGATTCCACAGGAAACTAGAAATCTACTATATTGAGAGAAGTGGCAACAGAGAACTGGCAACAGAAGCTTGACAGTTTCCCGCAAGTTCCCTTTCTTCCCTCTTCTACCCCATGGAGTGGTGGTGGGATTCAAAATTTTTTACTACAGGTTCTGTGGGCATGGCTTGGTAGGTGTGGCATGGCTTGGTGGGCATGACATGGGAAGGATACTGTAAAATCTCCATTCTCTCCCCACTCCAGGGGAAGGTTACTGCAAAATTCCCATTTCCTCCCTATCAGCTGAGACTCGGAAGGCAGAGAATAGATGGGGGCGGGGCTAGTCAGAGGTGGTAGTTACTGATTCTCCGAACTACTCAAAATTTCCGCTACCGGTTCTCCAGAACTGGTCAGAACCTGCTGAATACCACCTCTGGAGTGGAGGAACCAGTCTCTTTCTAATGTTTTCCTTCCTCTCTGGCCTTAACACATGCTTCTGCATCTCTTGTTTCCTAAATAGCCTATGGATGGTTTCTACAGAGTCATCTCTATGGCATTCTACAGTATCTTTCTGACCTGATCTGATTAATGTATTATCACAGCCCAAGAGCCAGGCTCTAAGAGGGCAGCAGGTTAGACCTATCAGATATTACCCCCACAGATAGCAGGCTCTTCATCTCTCCACATTGAAGGGCCTTCCTTGGTCACCACCAAAACCTTTCCAGCCAGAAGGCTGTCAAGAAGAAAAGGACAGCTCCCCAACAAAATCAGCAGCACACACGTAAGTGGCACATACAGACACATCAAGTCATCTGGGTGCCTCATTCATTATCTGCTACCATGGAGGGAGAAAAGCTTCAGCTGTGCACATTCAGTGAGGAGGGGATTTCAGCCTCTAGGGATTGCTTTCCACTACTGGAAGCAACTTTGGCATCCAGCTTTGTGCCCCTTGTTTCAGGCTTTCTTGTTCCTGACTTTTGCGATCTTCTTGATCTTTAAGTCTCTGGGGTTTTCCCTTGGTATTTCTAAGACTTCATTTGCCTGTCAGATTATGGATTATTAGTCTCTGTTTTATATCTCTTCCTCAAGTCAATCTGTTGCACAAAACATAATCTTTATCCTCCTGTCCTTACTCCACTCTTGTAGTTACTCTTTGATTGCTTCTGGCTGTCTGTGCTTGTACTTTCCTCCTGCTTTTCCTTCAGCTCCCTGCCAATTGCTTGTGTGCTTGTCTCCTGGAGCAGGGGTCTCTAAGCACGGCAAATTGAAGACTTGTGGACTTCAACTCCCATAATTCCCCAGCCAGCATGATCTTAAAATCACCAAGTTTGGAGACCCCTGCTGTAGAGGAAAGAGAAGATTGAAAAAGGATAATGCTTCTTCTGAAAAAATATCTCATCTGTAGAACATTACAGACAGCAGTTTTGCAGCAGGGGAACATGGCTGTCAGCTTCTCACATAATATGATAAAAGTGCACCATTTTTACGAAACTAGCAACCATTTGAAGAAACCAGCAATTTTTCAGTCTTGATGGGCAGCATCTCTTCTCCCACTGGTGATTTTTGTGTTACTCTTAATATAGAGAAATTGGATATCAGAGAAACTGGCAGTCAATCCTTCGTAAATTTGACTTAGGGGAAAAAGTAGACAGCAGTGTAGTAAGTTACACTACAGTAGAGCTAAAGAATCTTACTGAGTCCTGGGGTCAATAGTTGTATAAATGGAGAAAACAGCCTTTCTAGATGTTTCCTGATGTTACCTTCTTCTTGATATCACTGTATGCCACATGAAGTGTTTGTGCCTGACAGAAAGGACAATGATATCGCTGTGTGCCACATGAAGTATTCTTGCTTGACAGAAAGGACAATTAAGCCAAAAGTGGAACCTATTGTGACAAAGTTACCACTAGTTTTTTTATTTTGTTATGAAGATAGCATGCAATTGGAAAGAGATGCCCCATTCCAACTTAACAGAAGTTAAGAGAAACAGCTTCATAATATAAACTCAGGTGAGGTATTGAATATATACAAGGTTGTTCAAGTTATTTGGAAGGGCCCATTATCTTATAATATTTTCATCCCTCCACCAGTGGGATGAATCAACTCTTATGTTGATTTTGATCTTCTTTTATAAGGTCGGTGTCAGCACTTCAACCTGCATTTACTCTAGTGCTGACATAAGAAGGAGAAGAGGAGGCAGCTGGCAAGAGGACGCTTGACTTCTCACCTACTTATTTTCCCTGAAGATAATATCCCCTAGGAGATGAGATGCGAGGGGGGACATTCCTGGGAGCTGAAGTAGTAGATATGGGGAGAGTGTTTTGGAAGAGGGCCAATGAGATGCAGAGAATTGGGGAACGGAAAGGGAAGGTTTGGGGTCAGGAAGTCAGTATTGGCTACGCCACAATCGGGGACAGGTTGTTGTGCTTAATAAAATGAAAGATTTCTTCAAAGACTATTTGTTTGGAAATGCAATTTATTTTATTTGAGACGACATCGAAACCTGACAGTCAGTTTTAACTGAATATATATTGAATGTATTTAAGTGTACACACAACTTTACTTTTCATACTCCAATATTATGTTAAAAGTAAAATCAGGTAATTCCTGTATCAAAAGGAAAACAACCTTTGCTCCCCATCTGTTCTTTCAAACTTTAACATGGTTACTGATGTTATTACATCTTGCTATATCTCAGGAAAGCTATTTATTTAGGGCAATCTTCTTTTTTCAGTCTGAATAACTATGAAAAACTGTTCCAGAGCCTTTTGCTAAAAAATAGCAAACTTCTCCTTTTCTTCCCCAGCTCAGAAATGAGAAGGCAAATCGGTTTGTTTTTCCCCTTCTGATTGATTCCTTAAAAATGGTTTACAAAATCTGATAGGACATACTGAAGTAGAACTTGGTTTTATTTTACTAAATCCCCAAGGTAAAGGATGAGACCACTTATTATTAACTCTAGGATTTTAGAAGATTCTTTTAATTCAGGAATGACCTTCATACTTGCTGCTGAACTGAACAACTCTCACCTTCTCTTTCTCTCTTTTTAATTTCCTCTTCTTTCTCTAGAATAAACAAAACTAGCTTAGTTTTTCCTTCAAGCTCTCATTTCAAAATTAGCTATGTGTACTTTGATAAAAATGCAATATCTTGTTTTCTAATCAAGTTCTCCCACAAGACAAACAGTATTTTTACTAAATCTTGCTGCATAGCTGGCTTTTTTGTGTCTACTATACGCATGAGACTAATACTCCTGATCTATTAACATATTCAGTTCAATAAGAGACCCTGATGTGTGTTTTAAACTGCTTCAATTAATCTTTAATAAACAAGTCACAGCTTTTGGCTGGGATTTTGAGGATATGAAGTTTTCATGAAGCACTTATGCATTAATGTTGCATGGCCCCACCCATCTATGTTTAGTTAACAGATATAGAATTGCACAGAAATATATGCAAAAAATTGGATTTGGTAACATTCATAGTTCATTGGAAATATCTGATTATATAAAAAATGTAAATGAATACAAGTTTTATGGCAATGAAGCTTTGTCTTTCAAGGTCTAGAAAAAAGGCTCAAAATTAAATTAAAATTGAACGCTAACAGTAGAGACATTTAAAAAATTGCATTTCTTTTCCCAGGAATCTTATTTCTCTGTCACAATTTTGTTCAGAGATGTCACCCTTGAGAGTGCCCTGGGAACGAAACCTAGAGCACTTCATCTTCTGCAGTGGCTATCTGCCAAGAACAAGACAGTTTTATAAAGAGCAGCTTCTCTTCTGGAATTCAAGAGCACAACAAAGGTTCAGCTAGAAAGCTGCTTTGATGCCCACAAGCAGATTTTGTTTGCTGATTATTTATGCTTCTGAGTTACGCAAATGCTACCAAGCAAATATGATATGAAGAACTGAGTTAACATTATATCATTCCTGAGAGCAAGTATGGTCTGATGGTTAAAAGTGCTGGACTAGGAGCAGGGAATCTCAGGTTCTAGACTTCCACAGAAACTGCATGGGTGACCTTTTAGGAAGTCATTTTGCCTCACCTCTAATAAGTATCAGACTCTTCAAAAAGTCAGCTGATAATCAGAAACCCTCGTCATGTTATGCATTGATAGCTTTTCTGTAAGAACTAGGTAAGCAAAATGTAAAAAGAAGCAGAACCTGCAATTATGTGGGACAAATGAGGAAAAGAAAAGGAGATATTGTAGTACATACGACCACATTTGAGACCCAAAATTTCTGTGCTTAAGCAAGCCAGTAGTTAAGTGATTTTTGCTGCATTTTATGACTTTTCTTGCCGCAGTTGTTAAGTAAATCATTGCAGTTATTAAGTTAGTAACGTTGTTAGGTGAATCTGACTTCCCCATTGACTTTGCTTATCAGAAAGTCACAAAATGTGATTGCATGACCCTGGGAAATTGCAACCATCATAAATGGTTGCCAGTTGCCGAGTGACTGAAGTTTTATCACATAGCCACGAAGATGTTGCAACAGCCGTACATGTGAAAAGTAGTCATAAGTCACTTTTTTAGTGCCACTGAACTTTTGAACAATCACTAAACAAATGGTTGTAAGTCAAGAACTACCTGTAGTACTAAATATACATTGCCCTCACACAGCAGATACATTGGCCCTTTCCTTACAGTGATGAAATCAGCACCAAATGCTTAAGCAACCATGAGGTTCACCTTTGATCAAACTTAAGGATCTCAATTAAGGATTTAACCATTCTTTTGTCATTATTTTTTTCCCCAAATTGCTCTGAGTGTGGATGGATTGTAATTCCAGTGGTAAGAAGAGTTGGAAATGGAGAAAATGATAGAAGTCCTCAATGGAAAATGAAAGAAGGAACAGTAATAGACATTGAGTTAGGATATATGTTTGGATAATAAGAGTGTTGCTGGATTGAAGCAAGTAGAGGATAAATAGAAAGCAGGTGAAAAAGAGAGTAGAAGGCAACAATAACAGTGAACTTGATTTCAGTGACTTAAAAAAAATAATGGTTAATGTGATCTGGTGGTGGCTTCTGGAGGTAGACATTGGATGGCAGATTATCCAACTGCTGGGCATATTTATCCAGTAAATATGGTGTGGGCCATAAAGAGACATGCCAATCTAAGGGCATAAACCCACAGAACTGAGGACAAGAACCTGAAACAGGTTAAAAGTTGCTTGTGATTTGGAAGGTTGTTTGGCTGCTTCAATATCTGCCAAATTGACCTGACAACTTGGAAAAGAAAGTGAAGACCTTACATTTCTCTTCCTACATTTTCCCTTTCAGTTAAGACTTCCTGCTTTCTGCTCTCATTAAAAATACAACTGCTTTGAAATCAACTGCATTATAAGCTCCAGTGCTTCTCCTAACCCATTTCTCCTTCTCTTGCCAACTATCTGCTGCATCAGGCACAGTATCTCATTGCAATGTGTCAGGTAATTTTTATTATTTTTTTTACCAAGTCAAACCTTGCAAATGCCAGTGAGGAAAAGGAATGCAGTCTGAAAGTAGAATCTATCAAAGGTGAAATGGTGAAAAAGTGAGTTTGCATAATCCAGGGGCACCAATCAGAACTGGCATTCGGGGAGATGCAGCAGCCCTTGTTGCACAATCCCATTTAATACATGTTTCCCAAGTGACAAAGGAAAGGGGTAGTAAGGAGAGAGTGTACTGGCATACTTGCCAGTGAAGATGGTAGAGTTTGGTACAAAACTGTATTAACAGAATAACAGAGTTGGAAGGGACCTTGGAGGTCTTCTAGTCCAACCCCCTGCTCAGGCAGGAAATTCTATACCATTTCAGAGAAATGGTTGTCCAAGCTCTTCTTAAAAACTTCCAGTGTTGGAGAATTCGCAACTTCTGGAGGCAAGTCGTTCCACTGATTAATTGTTCTAACTGTCTGGAAATCTTTCCTTAGTTCTAGGTTGCTTCTCTCCTTGATAAGTTTCCATCCATTGCTTCTTGTCCTGCCTTCATTCTGCCTTTGGAGAATAGGTTGACTCCCTCTTCTTTGTGGCAACCCCTTAGATATTGAAACAGTGCTATCATGTCACCCCTAGTCCTTCTTTTCATTAAAGATCCAGGACAGATCATCAGATGCGAACAGCCATATTTATGTCAAGAATGCTCTTTGCCCAGAGAAGAATTGTGAGTTGGCTTTTTAAATTGAAACTGAGGAATAAACCACAGATATGGGATGTGCTAGAGAAGAGGCTGATTAAAGCACGTTTATAAAAGATTTCCTCTGGGGATAGGGAAGATCATCTTTAAAGGGCAGAATTGCATTTATTTTGAATCTTGATGAACAGCCTAAATTCTAACTTCTAGGTCTGCTGAATCACAATCGACTGAGGAGCTGCACTTCTGAAGGATAGAAAAAAAAATCAATATTGGCCATCAAGGGAGAGATCAATCTGAACTTGTTTTCACAATTGCTTTGAATGAGCTCTAAAGGACACTGCAGCAGCAGCAGCAACAACAGAACAAAGGAATAACACTAACCAAGCCAAGGGATCTGTCGTTGGGAAAGGAAGGAAATGATCCCAGCTTGCAGCTTATTATTAATATATTTAATCTGAACTGAACCTTCTATTTTACAGTAATCAGACAGCGGGAGGAAGGAGTGAAAAAAAAAATACCCAGGCTAACCAAGCAATACAAGCGATAGAATCAGACACTTGCAGCAGCCAAATAATTGGCTGCTATGGGATTTTCCACTATATTGGAGAGATAAGACCGAAGAGATCATTTCCAGAAACTGATTATTAGAGGTTAGGAACTGATTTGGTAGCAAAAGACCACTCTAAATTACAGTAGTAATATAGGCACTGGAAACTTTTTTTATCCAAGGAGATCACCTTTAGAATTTAATTTGTTATCCCAAACTATACTTCAATAGTTCAAAAAAGGAAGAAGAATGTACTTTAAAATAATAACTGGGATCACAAAATCTTTGGAAAATTGATTGTTTATATTAGGAAGTTGATCAATATTTCTAGAAGTCAAAATGTGGGTATTGTTCAAGAAATGGAACAGGGTAGTATAGGAAAAACAGAACATGTACCGTCTTATTTTCTCTTGGGCCCCAAAATAAGTACTAGGTCTTATTTTCAGGGGATGTCTTACCCACATGCGGCAGGAGGCTGCGTGTTATGAGCGACGACACCAGCACAACGTGCCAAGCTCCTGCCGCAATACGCCACGCAGCATCCTGGTGTATGCAGCGGCGCAACCTGCCACATGGCATCCTGCAGCAAGCGGCGGCACCAGTGTGATCCGCCATGAGGTGTGCAGCTGTGAGCAGCCACAGAAGAAGTTGGGCAGTGCAACAGGTGTTGGGGCATGGGAGGCCTGGCTGCAGTGATCCTAAGGTAAATGGGTGCAAGGCATGTGGGACAGCTCCACCCCCATCTTGATTTTTATGCCTGCCCTTCGCCCCAACTTATACAACCAGACAGTGGGCGGGGCTTAACTAGGGCTTATTTTTGGGGGTAGGGCTTATATTAAGTGCAAGCATAAAACTGAGGCTAGGGCTTGTTTTTGGGGTAGGTCCTATTTTTGGGGAAACACAGTAGTAAAGAAAAAGCAGATATAAATCGGTTCAGCTCTAGCATCAAACCATGATGTATCATTGCAGGAACAAGTGGGGTTATATCTTAATCTGGATTGTTGTCTCAATCACTTCCTTTGTGATGTAGGGCATAACCCTGGTTTATAAGCAAGCTATGATTTGTGGACACCGGTGGCTGCATTCTTGAATATTAAATCAAAGGATAATTTTATACAAAGTAGAGCCAAATGCCTCTGATTTGCTTATCTAGAGCAGGGAGAAGAAAAAACTAAACCTTGGGTTGCTTTTTTTAGTAAACCATAATTCCATTTTTTCTCTTTCATAGTGACAAAACTTAGTGGCATAACCAGGTTTCCCATGTATGAAATCAGCAGTCCACTGCTTATGCCATTTCTTGTGCCATCCAGGCATTTTCTGTGTATTTTGAACTTCCAGTTTGACACTAACCATCAAAAGAAGATACCTAAGAACCCAATGAATCAGTTATGGAAGTGTTTTCTGGAGGTTGCTTGTTCTAGTAGGATGGATTTCACAGGCAAAGGAAAAAAAATCATTCCTCATGTTAGTTAGCAAAGTAGAAAGGAGTTGATCACCAAAGGAAGAGATTACTGTACTTTTTTCTTTATCTTGAAGAAGGATAAATGGAGGCCACTTATCACAAAAAAAAAAAAAAACCCCCACACCATAATGCATTTTTTCTTTTATATGCTAGAGGAAATCCTTCCATAATACAAAATTCATTTTCAACATTTCCTTTTTACTATGTTTTTCGACACACGGCTCGACCATACTCACATTTGGAGTGTCTGTCACACAAAGCAGACGTTCTCATGTCACACAATCTTATTGTCCCCTTGCTGCTGCTGTAGACAAAGGTGTTGCAGTGATGTGGATGGAATTCTGCAGCTGTAATCACTTCTGTCAATTCTTCCATGTTTGCTGGTTTTATATCTACAATATCTGATGCGCGAGAGTCAAGGCAACATAAATAACACAATGTAGAATTTCTCAAAGCTAACCTCAGGATGATTTAGGTATGATAGAGCATGTTAAGTCAGGACTTGGGTGTTTGGGTTGAAATTGCTATTCATTCACTAGGGAAACTTTGATCCAGTACTTTCTGTCTAACGCACAGGACTTTTATGAGGCAAAATGGAATCTGTGACAAAGAGACATGTTTCATCTACTCTCAAATGCTTGCTGAATAAGAACTCCAGCATTTATCCAGCAACTGAGCATCATTTTAGTAAAATACATATTTCCACACTTAGAGGACAATCCTTAATGGTTCCAGGCAGCTACCTACATATCCTAACATAATTAGTCTTGGCATTAAATTGATACGAAGTAAGAAAATAAAAAGACTTGTCATGGAGCAAATCCCTATGTGCAATGGGAGTTTACATTATAAATTGGTCAAAGTTTTCAATGTTACTATCTTTTGGTTCAGAGAAAATAATGGATTTTTCAGTTGCTTTAATTCCAAACTCTACTTCATTACAGTTCTTGCAGACCTTAATTACAAATCCCAGAACTGGGCTCAATTGTGTCATTAAGTTGAGGACTACCGGTACAAAAAAAATTTCCTACCTTTTCTAACTATACACATCAGTGGGATTTTGCTCCCACTGTTAGTTATTTGGGAAAATCCTCATTTCACTTCTTTGTCATCCTTCCTTCCCTTGGTTTCCACTAGATATGTTGGGATTGTTTGATCTCTGAGTCTGTAAGCCTCATATCCATCCCCATAACACATTTTTCTGTGTGGAAGCATGCATGCTTTGTTTTATCTACTATCAACCCCAGTCCAGGTATTGACTCTAAACTACTCCCCACTCATTAGTCAACAAGCTGATGTAGCTCACAATAGACTTTTCTTTTCAGAAAGCAAAATCAATCTGTATTATCAGGGGAAATACTCTGAGGAAAATAAGCAAATTGGTCAAATGAAATGGAGAGGTTAGTTAGTGAGAAATTTAACCATGTCTATTCTTTATCTCTGGGACGTTGTGAGTTTGTGGGCAGAAATGGTCTCCCTTTACCTTTGATGTTGACTACTGAGTAAGATGATCCTTCTTCACCAAACTTGAGGGCAACCTGCTTTTACCTGCCAAATACCTAGCTGGAGTAAGTTGGTGTGGTTGGCAATCCGGAGGCTGGCCTTACAAGTGGAAATGAGACTATGTGTCTTCCCCTTCTGTTGCAAACTGATGCAGTGTTTGCCTTGCCAATTCATCCTGAGGTGTAGATGAATTGGTGCCGTTCCAGTACTTTGCTCTCTGCTTTGCCTCAGCCAGCCAAAACAAGTTTAATCTCCAATTCTGTACACATAAGTCCCCAAACATAGCGACCTCCCTCAGAACTGCTGTGCCTCTGGAGGTCATGACTCAAGATTGGGAACTCTTGAGGTAAGGGGAAGTGGAAACCGGCAGGAAGAAAAGTTAGTGACATTTTGTTTAAGTCTATCAAAGAGGGTTAACATTCGTTATTAACAGGGATAAACCTCACCCTTTGCTACTTAGGAGAGAAGCTATTCTTCAAACACGTCCTCAGTGGCAGCCATTTCCAATAATTTCAAATCCAAAATGACATCTGCCAATCCTATGGGTGAACAGTTAAGTAGTAAAATACAGGTGGAAATACGGTCATCACATTACCCTTTAAGCATGCAATCTAAGTACAGGTAGTCCTTGACTTATGACCACAGCTGAACCCAAAATTTCTGTTGTTGAGTTTTGCCCCATTTTATGACCTTTCTTGCCACAACTGTTAAATGAATCACTGCAGTTGATATGTTAGAAACCCAGTTGTTAAGTGAATCGGGCTTCCCCATTGACTTTGCTTGCTGCAAAACGTGATCACATGACCTTGGGAGACAGCAATGGTCATAAGTATGAATCAATTGCTAACCATCTGAATTTTGATCACATGATCATGGAGATGCTACAAAGGTTATAACTGTGAAAAATGGTTATAAGTCACTTTTTTCAGTGCCATTGCAACTTTGAATGGCCACTAAATGAACTGTTGTAAATCGAGGACTACCTGTACAGGAACAAAGTTGTGGAAAATTATGGGTTACCCCACAAGCTTCATTTTTTATATTCATGTGCATTTAGCTGCTTTTAGAGACACATATATAGTTATTTAAAAGAGCTGAAAAACAGCTGAATGAAAAAAAATTGAACTACATCAGCATGCTTTCCATGTTAGGAATCCCAAGAAGGCAAGGTTCCTGAATATATGCAGGCTTCTAATCATGTTTGGCTACAGATACATAACCCCTCTTTTAGACCAAACAATCATAGCCAGTTATTTTCACCCTACTCTCGAGTAGAGAAGTACCTGCCTAAGGCATATTAATTAAGTACTGCCTTCTGTTCTTGAATCATAGAGGCAATTTGGGAGCTGCAACTTAATGGAAAGTATTTTTTTCATTCCAAAAAAGCCCAGGCTAAACAAAGGCTATTATAATTTTATCTTATTTTACTGAAGGCCAAGAAAAAGAAATCCTAGCTTGCTAGGCAACTGAGGGTATAGTTTTCCATTACAAGCCACCAAATAAATATTTTCTGTTTTGTGGAGTTCTTGGTGCTGACAACCAAGCTCAGAGAGCACTGCAGGAGTTCAACCCTGAGCTACATATATTCTCTTTTATTGGATCTTTTCGGTTTCTGAGTGTCACTTGGGACCAGCCTAAGAGCTGAGGAAATAAAGGTAGGGTCTGACTTGCAATTGATTTCCCATTATCAAAATGTTTCTACATGCTGCTAGTTGCAATGAAGGCAACAGAATTGTAGCTATTTCCCTTGATTTCTCTGGCTGAGAGAACCTGTAATTATGAAGAATTGAGTATAAAGCATTTTCCTCAAACAATCCATCCCATGATGTCATCTTCTTTTCCCAGAGCAAAATCTCAAGTCCTCTAAGTGTTACTTGTACTGCTTACTACTAAGCTGAGCATTTCTACACCTTTTATTAGGGCTATTATGCAGCATCTCCAAAGTATGCAGGAACAGAGGAGTGAAGATTACAAACTTTTGCCAAGACAGATCGACTGACAAGCTAGACAAAGAAAGGATCTAATGCTCTCCAAAAGCTTTTAGTTATGCTCCCATACATCTCTCCCTGTTTACTTGGCCTAACGTTTTGCTGGATTCTTATTGTTCCTATAACAAGAAATAGAATCTGTCAAATGAACGTTGGTTAACTACATGGAGTTATCCATGTCATGTAAAAAGATAGAGCTGCTTTTCCATTGCTTTTTCCTGGGATACTTTTCAGTCTCACCTACAAGCTTGGCATGACTTGGTCTTCTATGCAGGTACTAACCAGATACACACTTTGTCAGCTTTGGAAGCCATATTAGGCCGGAAGCTTCCATGCTGCCACCTTCTCCTGTGTGGGAAAGTAGGAGGGGGGATTTAGTAGAGGGGTTGTCTGTAGACATAATACAAGGTCAAGGTCAGGCCAATCCTGCATCTGGAGAAGGAGTAGTCGGAGTGAGGTCTCGAGATGAGATGGATGGTGATTGGAGCATGTGATGAACTGAGGAGTGGAGGGGATGGTTTTGGGGGTTTTGATTCACTGAGGGAAAACCTGGACCTCTCAGATTCCAGTTTTCTCAGATGTGCCAGTTTACCTATTCTAGTAAATAGAACTTTGAAAAATGCTTGCTTCAGAGTCTTTACTTGGAGTTGGGGTTTTTCTGGAACGCTGACAAACCTATTTGCTTTTTTTTTTTTAGATCAGTCAAGGTTGGTTATATGTTGTGCTATGGGTAATAAACAACCTTCAATTATCCAAATAATGTTCTTTTGTTCACTTCTATTTATTCTCAGTTGTGAACTGACAAACGCCTTCTACTATGTTCCACGAAATCCTATGCATGTTTATTTGGAAGTAAATCTCAGTATATTCCCTATCTATATGAACATAGTTAAGACTGCGGCCTTCATTTCTTTTTCATGAAGACAATCTTACAGCATTCTGTTTACTTCCAACTGTCCATCATAATATATTCAGTATCTTCCCTTTCTTCCTTCTCTCACCCAGGCGAAACACAGGTTAAGTCTCAACCATGGAAATTCAGTCAGTAATATTGGGCTAATCCAGGGGTGAAATGCTACCGGTTCGCTCCGGTTTGGGTGAATCGGTAGTGATAAAAACTACCGGTTTGGGTGAACCGGTAATAAAAAAAAATGTTTTAAAAAAGTAAAAAAAAAAGAGGTTCCTACGATTGCGCGGCACAGCTGTGATCATCGGAACCTCTTTTTTTACTTTTTTAAAGCATTTTTTACTACCTATTTGCCCAAACCGGTAGTAAAAAAATGCTTTAAAAAAGTAAAAAAAAAAAAAGTTGGCCACGCCCACACAGTCACATGACCCTCCCCACCAAGCCACGCCTACAGAAACAGTAGCAACAAATTTTACATTTCACCACTGGGCTAATCATTTTCTCCCGTCTGGACAAGCTTGGAAAACACTGGAGAAGGGACCACTAAAGAGCTCCTGAAAGGCATTTAATAAATAAAATATATCTATACATTAATAATATGTCCAAATTTTCTGCCTATAAATAAATCTAGTTTCCTTTAAAAATGAAATGGTATCGAGTGCATGCCTTGCAAAAATGAAAAAAATGTCAAATAGTAAAAGAAAGCTAATGAGGACTAAATTATCAAACCATGTAGCAGGAACAGGATTCCGAGCCAATATCATATCTGCATAAGAGCTGTAGCTTTCTAAGGTAAGACTTCTATCCACTAGTCACAAGTAATGCTATCCAGCCACCCTTAAGCCAGTGCAATGTTATACATGAACTTGGTTTTCGCAACTGTAAATCGTTATCCCATTTCTACTTCCCTTCTTTCCAATCTGCGCAGTCCTCTGACTGCCGTCCAAGAAAAATGGGGGACAAAACCTAGCCAATCTTATATACCTTTGATGGTGACAGAACAAAGCGCGGAAATGCTATTTTAACACTGGTATAGCCAAGGAAGATTTAAGCCTGTCTCACATATGGGTCATGAAGGAGATGAAGGCATTTTTATATAAATAAAGATGTTTTCATGAGGGATTTGTACCACGGTTAGGTGCAAGAGGAGAAAAGCTCAGAGATCTGTAGCAGAGTTCATGTTACAGCTAGCATTATATGTCTGTTATATTTTAAGATTCAATTTAGAAGTCACTATAGATCTAAATGAAGAGTAGATCCAGGATAAATATAATAGTTTTTGTGGATCATTATTTTCCAAGTAAAATCCGTGTGCTGCATTAAAAAATCTAGGATGAAGGAAGCAATCGGGGGGGGGGGGGGTGGAGTTCACAAAAATGTTTGGGTCTACACTAATTACATCTCCAGCCTTTTATTGTCTTGATTGATTTTTTCCTGCACTATCAACTAACCTCCAGGTAATGATGGTCCCTTTGGTCTAAGAGGGAGGAATTGTAATCTTGTTTTTATTTTTCTTCCTTTAGACAAAATAAAGCCACCCAAAATACAAAGATTCATAGAATTTCCAATATTAATAATTCCGCCTGAGAGAACTTTCCCCACTCATTTGGGTCCAAGACTGTCACAAGGCAAAACACTGTAGGATTCATGAACTCGTACATATTTTGGTATTTTTGAAATCCCAGCTTAGTGCAAATACTGGTGCCCTCAGTCACGTTTTAACATAGTGGCTACTAGGGTTAAGCTTTCACACTACAGTAGTAAAAACCCAGCATGAGGTAAGTGTATGGCTTTTTGAAATCTTAGCTTAGAGAGAGCAGAGAGGAGAGAAAAAAGCACTGGGACTCACTTTGCTCCATGTGGAAAATAAATTAAGTTCCTGCTGTTAAAAGGAGTGAATGGGAGACTGAGAGCATCCCATTCCTTTAGAGATTATTGAAAAAAGGTGTCTGTGTGTTAAGATTACTTTCTTTAATGCTATAAAATGGGGAAATTGAATAGGTGGCCATAACTTCCTTCTTATCCACTCACAAATGAAAATTCTGTTTGAGACAGATAAGGAGGTTCAGTTTGCTGGTCATGTCCCCAGCATGAGACCAACCAGAATGAACAGCTGCCTTTACATGTCCTAGATTTTTTTTGGTGATAAAATTAAAGTTTATCGTACACCCTATCTAAATGGTACCCACTTTAAAGTACTCAGATTTGAAATGATTAATCTTCTTATCAATAGCTGTAACATGGACTCTAAGAATTTCCACGGACTGGAAAGGATCGAATGCAACACCAATTTTTAAAGTAGGGATTTGGGAAATTACAGTTCAATTAGTTTAATATCTGGTTTAATGGTTCTTCTGGGTAAATTATGGGAAATAATTAATACCTATCACAATAATCCCCTTTGGAGTAAGCAGTATAAAGCAAAGAACATAAATTGAGTAAGAAATAGGAACCCAAAAAAATTAAAAGCAAGAGGTAAAGAAAGAGAATATGTCTAAATCTGGTTTATATTAACACAATTCATTATACTTCTCCACATTTTTATTCATGTACATTTTCTTGCTTCCATACTTCTTCATACACTTTTATTGCTTAAACTCCTCTAGAGAAGAATCCTTCATTAAACTTCTCTCTTTTTTAGTTATCAATTCCAACTAGATAGGGCTTTTTTTTTTTCATTTCCCAACCTCTTTTTTTCTTTTTGTTTCGTTATTTGATTCTCATTTATTTTCTAGATCAGTGGTTCTCAATCTGTGGTCTATGGATCCCTGAGAGTCCTCAATGCCATCACACGGGGTCTGAGAAGGCTTGAAAAAAAGTTATGATTTAAATCTTGAGTTATGTCAGTGGCCATGGTCCACGGCCACAAAACTCATTTAAAGGGGGTCCATGGTGAAAAAAAGGTTGAGAAACATTGCTCCAGATCAGGGGTGTCAAACTCAAGGCCCGGGAGTGCTCAGATCTGGCCCACAGGGCCATCCTGGAAACAGCAAAAGATTGGCCTGCGGTGCCTCTGCCAATGAAAATGGAGCTCGGGAGGACCACTCTGTTTTAGCTGGCAGAGGGTTGCAGGAGCCCGTCACAGCCCAAAATGGAGCTCGGGAACCCGTTTTTGCTGGCAGAGCACTCAGGCCACCACAGGTGCCCTCGACACGAGTGATGTCAAGCTGGCCATGCCCACCCTGGTCACGCCCACTCTGGCCCCGAGATCAAACAGAACCCTGATGCTGCCCTCAATGAAATTGAGTTTGACACCCCTGCTCTAGATGATCAAACCACCCCAATGTATTGTTTTAGTATTATTACTCTCTTTTGTATTCAATCCATATTTTCCACATACACTTATGTACACCATTCCTTCTATATTACTTTTTATGCTGCTACTGATATACTCAAGTTTCTCTTCCATACAGCAAAGTGGGCCAGAGCTTTTGCTTATAATACAGATAGTCCTCAATTTACAACAGTTCATTTAGTGACCGTTCAAAGTTACAAAGGCACTGAAAAAAGTGACTTATGACCATTTTTCACACTTATGACTGTTGCAGTATCCCTGTAGTCATGTGATCAAAATTGAGATGCTTGGCAACTGGTTCATATTTATGACAGTTGCAGTGTCCCAAGGTCACGTTTTGCGACCTTCTGATAAGCCAAGTCAATGAGGAAGCCAGATTCACTTAACAACTATGTTACCAACTTGCCAACTTGCCTCTTAACAACTGTGGCAAGAATGGGTCATAAAATGGGGCAAAACTCACTTAACAAATATTTCACTTAGCAACAGAAATTTTGGGCTCAATTGTGGTCGTAAGTCGAGGACTACCTGTGTAGGGTTTTTGGCTTCTTTTGCCAAATATTAATTCCTCACAGAAGACAATGTATTACCAACTACTTTCTCCCAGCATTTATGCATCTTAAAATTACTTGATAATATTTGCATCTTTAGTAATCATTCTACTAAGCTACACAAGGTCATATACTTGTTCTAATTTTTCATTTTGTATGTATAACTTGCAATTCCTCATTCCATTTTCCTTGTCAAATCCAACTTTGATACATTAATTTTCATATCGCCATTTCTCGTGGTATCATTCACTTTCTCTAACGTTCAGTGCAAGTCATTCAGCTTCTCAGCCTAGAACATGGCATCATCTGCATGCTAAATTGGTCATAAATATAATGTAATCAGTACCCTTCTAATATCACAAGATTCCTTACAGTTATCCATAAATATACTAAATAAATAAGAGGGCATTAAGTATATATGTTAGTCCCAGCTCAGTGTTGAACCATTCATTAAATTTCCCATTTATTTTGACACTTGCTTTGTTTCTATCATTTGTGACTTGTATTACGTTCAGCCACCAACTTACCCGTCTGTACTAATGCAAAACATTTTTAAGCCTATTTACTTCATCATGCGCTGCCTCAAAATCAATAAATGTAAAATGAAATTTCTCATATTTATTGACTTTTCAGTTATCTGTTGATGAACAGAAGTATGTTCTGGATTACTCCAGCCAATATAAAGCCACATTGCATTTACCAATTTTGATCACTGTCAACCTGTCAACCACAGTTCTACCAAACACCTTCCCAGGCTCACATATAAAGTAATCTTGTTATAGTTTTCGTCTTTACTCTTGCTATCTTTCCCTTTCTATAAGGGAGCAGTAACTGCATTGTCCCAATTGCTGGCAGAGAAACAGATTTGCATAGACTTGTGATAGTGCAGCTACATACCCTGTTTCCCCCAAAATAAGACATCCCCTGATAATAAGTTCAATCGGGCTTTTGAGTGCATAGCAATAAGGCCAAGCACTTATTTCAGGGTTCAAAAAAATATAAGACAGGGTCTTATTTTCGGGGAAACACGGTAGTATAATAATAATAACTTTTATTTGCGGTCACAGACCAAAATACAGATATAATTGCAAAAGGATGTGGGGAAAGTAACATCATAAACAGTTGGCTACCAGAAGCCTTGGCTGAGAGGAATTACAACGGTAGTAATAAAAGTAGTTCTCCTTTAGCAACTGTCTTGTTTAGTCACTGCTTGCCATTATGTCAATGAAAAAGTAACTTTGCAACCAGTCTTCACATTTGCAACCTTTGCAGTCTGTAAAAAGATTATAAAATTGTGATGTTTCATTTAGTGACCACTTTGCTTAACAACTGAATTGCTAGTCCCAACGCTGGTTGTTAAACAAGGCCTATCCGTAATGTTTATGGTTTTGTTATATTTAAAAAGCTGCAAATGGAGCAAGAAGGGAAGATTATTTGTTGGTCTAGGAAATACAGTATATGATAAATTAAGGCTGTGACAATTTCAGTTTATAAAATTATTTGGGGAGCAAAAAGTGTGTAGGGTGATTTTCTTCCCCTTTCCTCTGTACACTTAGTACAGAGGAATCTGGAATCATCCAATGATGCTGAACAATGGCTGACTGGAAAAGACAGCATTTCTTTAAACTGAAAACAACTGTACTGGGGTATGGAAATTGGATGCGTTTAAAGAGGAACTAGCCAAATTTATGGCTGATACACCTACCATTTCTGCTCAACAATATTCACTAGTATGAAAGTAATGATACTGTGAGATTTTAAAAAAACTATATACTTACTTTTGAATAGTATTTAATATTAATATTTAATATTGAAATATTAGCACAATGAATTTCAGACTTGACAGGAAAAATTAAACCAGTACAAAAATATAATCGAATCTTTTTATGGTTAGTCAGATTGCAGGCAAGAAGTTCTTTTGAAAGTTTAAGGAATATTTCATACAGAAGATAATGGTCATGTTTCAAGTTGTTTCTACTAAAGGAAGGAGACTAATAGATAGACTAGTTAATAGTATGGATAAGTAGGGCATGGACTGACAACGAACATCCAGTCTTGTAAAATATTTCAGTGATTGTCTCACTCCAGTGATTGGTGCCCGTTCTCTTGTTAGCAGGAAGCAAGGGCCACAGTTTAGCATCACATTAGGAAATCAGAGCTCTTTCTGAATGTTTATTTGTCTAGATTTGTTTTAAGGATGCTTAAAGGGTGCTGATAGTCTAAGAACAATTGTAATCAAATACTTGTAATACAATGACTAAGAGCCGCGGTGGCGCAGTAGCCTGCAGTGCAGAACTGCAGGCTACTCTGCTGACTGCTGGCTGCTTGCAATTTGGCAGTTCGAAACTCACCAGGCTCAAGGTTGACTCAGCCTTCCTTCCTTCCGAGGTCAGTAAAATGAGGACCCAGATTGTTGGGGGCAATACCTACCTTTTTTAGGTTGCTATCTTCTTATCTGGGAATAACTTCTATTGACCACAATGGGGTTTACTTCTGACATGCATAGGAGTACAAGACTTGGTTTATTAGAGGATTTAAATCAAAGGAATAATGCTGTCTGTCAATTCAAGATGACAGAAATTATTATTATAATGAATCACTACAAAGCTGATATAGTCGGAATGTCTGCAATAAATTGTACCCAAGAACACAGAGATGGTGTGATATGCATTAAATCTGAATTAAGATGAACATTTTTCTGATATATATTTAATTTACAAATTAAGTAGAATTTGAGCTAGGGTCTCTAAGTGATAGTAAATGGCTTTATTAATTCCCTCTATTGCTTCTGTAACCTGGGGCATTTAGATTTCCCTAAACAAATGAAATAAAAAGTTGTCTAGATACAAAATGTCCTGAGACTGAAATGTTAAAATTGACTGACTTCAGTGAACTAACTGGATTAGTGTTTGGCAACCAAAATATATTACTATCACCAGTGAGCATATGTATGCCTAGATACAGCACTGACACGCCCAGAAGGAAAAACTCAGTTACAGAGCATACACAAGAGTCCAATGCTAAACTCGAGTACATCTAAAGAGAAGTAGGAAAAACTCTGGAGAGCTGCTGTCAGTCAGAGTAGGTAGCCCAACTGTCTTGCATTGATACAGTGCAAATTTCAATATTTTCCTCCTAGCCCTGGGGGATTCTACACAGGAATGTAAATATTTGAGGAATATGCCACTGAAAGAAGTATGATGGCCTCTCCACCTATAACTTTGCCCCAGAAACCGCTACTTCACATTATACTTTCACATTACGTTCGTATAGCTGAAGAGCTGAATTAGCTTTGTTCTCCCTCTGCAGCAGTTTATCTGAAATCAGGTTCATGCTCAGGATGTTTCAAACACAAAAGAGGCTGGTTCGAACTGTGACATTTTGAATACTATTTGAAGCCAATAAAAGGTAAGCCCAAAGTGAAATATGGGGTGCAGTTATAAAATTCAGAGGAGGGTCCCTCACACAATTTTTGCAAGCACCTCTAGCTTTTGCAGAACACCAAATTCAGGGTTCTTCAATATTTGTGAACGACGGACATATTGGAAATTTGAGAGCATGTTGTGTCCACTCTTCAAGGTTGACTCAGCCTTCCATCCTTTTGAGGTAGGTAAAATGAGGACCCGGTTTGTGGGGGCAATAAGCTGACTTTGTATAAAAAAGAACACCGCTTGGGAGGGGCAAAAGCCCTACTAAGCAGGTATATACAAAAGTATGAAGGCTATTGCTTAACGCATTGTAAGCCGCCCTGAGTCTTCCGGAAAAGGGTGGCATATAAATCAAACCAATAAATAAATAAATAAATAAATAAATAAATAAATAAATAAATAAATAAATAAATAAATAAATAAATAAATAAATAAATAAATAAATAAATAAATAAATAAATAAATAAATAAATAAACAAACGCTTGCAGAACTGATGCTGTTGAGCTGATGTGCTCACTTACACACAAAATCACTGCCTAAGGGAACATCAACAGTTACAAAGTACTCATTGATCAAAACTCTCCCTGCTACCTCTTCTAGTACCCTACCCTCCTGCAAAATGTTAAGTTAATGTGGTCATATGATTTTTTCATTTTACAGCTGCATTGCTTAGTGACGGAGTTTCCAGTCCCAATTATGGTTGTTAACTAAGTACTACCTGTACAACTATTTTAATAATTAAATTTAATAATTAAATTAATAATTAAGTTTAATATTTAAAATAAATTTTAATATTAAATACTTATATTTAGTTTAGAGAGTCTGACAAGTTCCAAGTGTCTTTCAGCACATCCACACCTCTGAAGCAATGTAATAAGGATTATAAAAAGACCCACAAGGTGACAAAGCCGTTTGAAAGAAAGCTTGTAGAAAGTGCATATGCAGGGTTGCACAGTTTATAATGTCTCCAGCTTTATGGAGGTTTAATTAATCTCTAGGTTTTGTTGCCTCCATTAGATATTTAGGCATTTATCAGAAATTAATTATACCCCAAAAGTACAACTGGCTTTGCTGAATTGTCTGTTTTAGCAGGAGTTTCCAGCCTTTTTAGGTTGAGGCCTGTTTGATTTTGAGTATCACTTCAGAAATGTGTCTAGGTCTAGGACAAAAACTAAGTTTGGTTTCAGGTACATATGGTGCTTCAGGACTTTTTCTTTGTGACAAATTAAAAACAAAAATTTTCCTAGAATTTTTGGAGAAACTTCATAAAAGACGTGGGAGGATGGATAATGGTCTGGGATTGCAGGACATATCAGCTGGATAAAGATGGGCTTGTTACAATCTTCGGAAGAACAAGTTCTATAGGCTCTGTATGGAATTAAATTTGCAGAAGGTAACCTGTGACTAAAAGGCAGCTAACTGTTCTAGGGCAAAATAATGTTATGCATTGAACAGAAGAACTTTCTTAAATATGCCAACATTTCATTTCAGTGTTAACCAAATAGTCTCAAAAAAGTCCCTGCAAAGCAATTACTATCTGCAGCGTGAAGTAGTTCTCAACTGATTGCATCTTTCTTGGTGGAAGAAGAAGAGAGGCAGGAATGAGAATTTATGCCTCTTTTGATACAAGCCATTGCTAAAGTTAAATTACATTTCATGCCTCCTTAAACCTTGAATATAATTGGCTATACCAGTTTTCCACTCAAGCCATGTAATGGGGCTTATATTTCACAGTTCAAACAAACACAGGTTTAACAACCTTGACAGAACAATGAGGTATCTGCATAATCCTTCTTTAAAAGTGAGATCTTTAAAGTATCTAGGGCTTTTACAGCTTGTATTATACACATGGCAAGTATCCGAAATGTTATTTCTGCTAATGCTAAAAACACTTAACTCTGGCAAGATCATATGCAATACCCCTTACATGTTTTTTTATTCTTCCAAGAAGAAATGATTGGGCAATGGATATTAAACAAGCAGGATCCTATAAACACACTACTAAAAATCAAGCAGCCACTTCAGATATCAGTCAGGTTTCATTACAAACTGTTAAGTTCTAGCTATGATTTACCGATAAAGCAGGAGAACCTTTTTCTTTTAGGGCAGATCAGTTTGATAAAGATGAGATTGTTATAATCTTTGGAAGAACAAGTTCTACAGATTCCTACTTCCTATGGAATTAAATTTGCAAAAGGTAACCAACCAATGATAAAAAGGCAGATTAACTATCAAGGACAAAGTGATGTAATGCAATGAACAAAAAACTAAGGCTATAAAAGAAGTGTTAAATTAATACATACAAGCTGAACCCTATGAGTCAATGCTGACCCACCATTTCTCTTCTGCCAGACAAGACAACTCACTGCAGCCCTTGGCAGACAAAATGATGAATAGCTTTGTATCCTGTCTTTCCTCTCAAAAGATGAAGGCAGTATCCAGAGCATTCCCTCCTCCAAGTTTTCCTACAATCTTTCTAAGAAACAATGAAAGTTAGCCAAGGAGCTTCCAAGGCTGAAAATGGACTGGAACTCAGATCTCCAAATTCATCATCCAGAACTTTTAACTACCACACAATGCTGGTTTTCTCTAGAAAGGATAGCCCTCCGTTATCAAAATATTGTATACCTCTTCTAGTGCTTCTGTCTATCTGAAGTCAGGAATGATATTGGGTCTTCTACAGCTTGCTTTGTGCAAAAATAGTCTAAGGAAGGGCATGAGATTAAACTGCAGGTTGAGAGATATGAAGTGCGGCATCCAACATCTGGATTAACCTAGCATACCATAGCTGCAAACAATCAGACCCTTGTGGGAAAATGCATGATGATTCATTCTGCTTCTCTTCACCACTACTGTTATCTCGTGACCTCTCCAGCACCTCTGTCATTTGAGGAGAAGTCTATGACATACTATCCAGCAAGCCTCTATCTCATTGCTGGGAAAAAAAAGAAAAGAAAAAAATACTTACAAGTGCACAAACACTTATGCATACATCTGGCTCTGAAGGTTTTTCTTTCTTTTTTTCAATCACCTCGAGTAAGCGGTTTCCATTTACTGCACAGCAGTGTTACTTAAAAGAATATGTGATGTTTTGGACATGCTTTATAGAAATGAATTATTGTTCTTTGTCCTATTATAATTCCTATTATGGCTTTATAAACTTGACTGGCAGAATCTCATTTGAATGCCGGCTTCTGGCAGCCTGTCATACATCTCGAGCATAGTGAAAGCTACCTATTAATATTTCTTTTCCACATCTTCTCTAAAGGCACCTGTCTTCTAAATTACACCCTACAATGGCTCCTCTTATCTCCCATCCTAATCTGTAAGCAAAATCTAAACAGTTGTCAGCCAAGCTGGAAAACAGCACTAGCAACTCATCTGAGCTACATGTGCATTCTTGGCTACCTAAACCAGAATATTCTCTGTTGTTGGTAACAAAGCTGTGCAAGAGGCTCAAGGAATTTAATTGTTAAGGCAACATTCGAAAAGCAAGGCCACTTACATATACATGGAAGGGAAAAACATATCTAGACATACCTTTCTCTTGCAGGAATAAACTATGGAAGAGGATCACATATCCCACACTCCCCTTTGCATTTTTTTTCTCCTCTTTTGCTCTTCCTTAATGCCACCTGCTTCTTCCCTGATTTCCTTCCCCCAAATTCTAACAGGCATCTTTCACTGTTGCTATTCCTCTTTATCAAGGGTGGGTTCTACTTAGCTTGCACACTCTTCTGCGCATGTGCAGAAGCACTTTCATGACGTCAGGGTCAGTGATCGGGGCTTCCCGCCAGTTTTACTACCGGTTCTATAGAACCGGTGCGAACCGGGGGCAACCCACCACTGCTTTTTATCCTCTGTTGCTGTCTTTCTTCTCTCTCTTTTATGCTCCTTATTTGAGCCATGGTGCTTAGAATGTAACATTGCAGGCTAACTCTGCCGACTGCCAGGAGTTCAATCCTGAACGGCTTTGGGTTGACTCATCCTTTCATCCTTCCAAGGATGGTAAAATGAGGACCCAGATTGTTGTGGGCAATATGCTGACCGCTTAGAGAGGGCTGTAAAGCACTATGAAGTGGTATATAAGTCTAAGTGATATTGCTATTGCTATTTGAGCAGAATAACCTTCAAATAAACATACATAGGATGATCATCTTGATTTAGAGCAGGATGCCCTTGATTTAGAGCAGGAGTACCACATGGCAGGTACCAATTAGAATATACTAAGAAGAACATTATTAGACTACTCCCTGTCACTTCCTTGAGCCCTTGTAGCTTTTCTCTTTAAGGCTCACAGCAGATCCAGTTTCTTCCCCCATAGTGAAAGAAATCTAAAGTTCCTGTTCTCTACACGTAACAGCATAGAAACAGCGTCTCCATGTCACCTTTCCTCTTTGCTCTAGCAATTACTTGAATTGTGTTGCCTTGGAGAAGGAGTTACTACACTCCTCCAGATTGTTTGTTTAACTGTGTCTTCTGTTCTTCCTATTACCTGAGTTTAAGGATTACAGAATTCTCTATCCTTTCCTTCTTGCAAAAACCTACCAATCTGTTAGCCACATGTCTTCAAACACAAATGCCAGATTTTAAAAAAAATGTCTACATTTTAATCTGTACTGAGAAGGAAGTTCTGTTCTCCACAAAGTGTGGTAGCTATTACGACAAGGGAGAAGTCGATAAATCTTTGTTAAATACAAAGCTTTGTTTTGTACCCGCTTAAAATGGCTATAGTTGATGCAGGGCATGCTGGGAAGGCCTACAAAGTCACCTTTCCAAATCCAACCATTCTATTAAGGCTGCCTAGAGCAAGCTTGGATTTTTGCCTAGTTGAACAGGAGAGCTCAAAAGAACTCCTGCCCAAATACTACACGGTAGCCAACTTACAACACAGAAGACAGCTGGGTAGGGACATTTGTGCAGCATATTTCCTACCATTATTGCCTCTATCTCAAGACAAAACTACTGTCTATGTGATCATAGAATAAAATATGTATAAGAGAAATATGGAAATAGATCATGAAATCCATCTGAGCTGCATGGGGAAACAGCTCCCAAAATGTCCAATGGGACATATTTCCTGTCTGCAGTACACTGGTTCATACCAATACGTGAAAGACTTTGCTTTATATATTAGTAAACCCGAATTTTGAAAGCCTGTAGATTTTTTTAAAAAAAGGCACAAATACTTTTATACAACACAGTTCACTCCTGCAATGTCTACTTCAGTGCCTAATTAAAAGAAAGACAATTTTAAAAATGGGCTGACCATTTTGAGGTGCTTCTCCTGCAGCATTACCATAAGCAAAGCACTATTTCTCAAAGCGTCCATCTGTCTTCTTCCAAAAGTCCTGTACAGCTGCTTTGGTGCCCATCCAAGATCATCTGAGCATGTGCATGCATACTGAGAAGACACATCCTTGACTGTTGACAAAGGATGGCACTTCTGAGGAATATGATCACATCGATGCTACAACAAATGCTGCTTTGCTCCTGGCAACAACAACAGAGAGAAGCACCCCACACCCTTTAAATAGTTAATACTTACGTAAACTTACCTTCATGACACAAATCTCATGGAGAACATCTCCTCATCACCCAAGTAAGCATTTGATTAAACTTCGAAACTGCATGTTATTGAAACATTTCAAATAAAAGTCACAGGGATTCCAACAACAGAATTATAGAGAGAATCTCTGAAGAGATATTTTCTCTTTTTGGTTCCTCCTACATGTCTTGTTTCACTTTTTAAGTGGCAGAAATGCACTTCCGCTCTAGAGACGCTATTTAGCATTAAACCATACCCATAAAGAATCATAAAAAAGGGAGCAAAATCTGCAGATTAAACAGGCCTCAGATATGACCATTTTGAATAAAAGTTAGTATATAGGATAAAGGTAGATGGGGCCCAGGAAAATGAACAAATGTAAACTGAACGTTACAACCAACCATTGAAGAGATGTAAACTTGTATATTGAGCAGTGTGCTTCTTCTTAAAACATGACTCTTCCGATTGGATGATATTTCCAGGCAGACTCATGCAGCAAAGGATACTAAAACTTTGATTGGTTATTTCAAAGTTCCATAAATTTATCCTCAAGTCATCTGCTGACATGTAGGTTTCATAGTCACTGTTTACAGAAATGGAATTGATGTGATAGGTATGTGCATTTGCAAAGACTCTTCTGGGAGTTGCCTCCACCATTAAATCCATGGGCCTTAGCACAGGTACCTAACAAAGACAAGAAACAAAAGGAGTTAATCAAATATAATTAATACTTTTATCAAAGAAATTTATCACACAGTATACTGTGTGTATCTGTTTCAGTATTTCGTTACTGTTTCCAGTGTTCCCTTGAATGGTCACTATGCTGCTATGTTTGTTGAATAATCAGCACTGTCATACAACAATTCAATGTTCACAATTTCTTCCTCTGGTTCGTGTGACACCAGACAATTTAATTTCATTGGATAAAATATACATACTCTACAGTTCAGGAGATTTATGTCAACCGATCAATGAATATTTTTCTTTATTTGGTGCATTTTACTTGACTTTTTGTTTTTTTACATCACATCTTATTGCTGTTCTATTGTATTGGAGTGCTCTGTAGTATTTTCAGGTGCAGCATTTGATACAAAAATGAAGATATTTATTTTTTATAAATGAGTCCAAAGGAAGGATATGAATTTGACAAGCAAATCAACTGAATTATATAACTAGCATATCTGGCAATATTGTCAGATATGCTAGTTATATACTATATGGCAATACTCTCATATATGCTAGTTATCTACTGTCAAGAAAGAAAGTAAGAAAACTTCAGATCAATCATATAACCAATCAAATTACCTTGGATCAAACATTCCTTCATTATTTAATATTAGATAATATTTCCAAGGAATCTATCTGAAAGATACTAAAGATTCCATTTTTTGTCATCCTCAAATCACATGATATATATATATATATATATATATATATCATCCTACCAACAAAGATAATAAAAGAAGTGGGATCACCCAGGGCCCCACCCAGAGACAAATATATAACTTTATTTTATTCCTGTTTATGCTTATTCAATATAGACTAATAAGCTGCTGTACCAATCAATGAGCACATAAGTTAACACCAGCAGAAATAAATAGCAGCATAAATGATGCCTTCAACTACGTAACACTATAAGACAACTTAATAGAACAGCTAGTGGCGGCCAGTGCCAAGAAACCATTTCCTCACAGCAACTTCATTACTAAGCATTATTGTCCGTATGTTGTCTAGGGAGATTTCCCATGGCTGGAGTGATGGAGATGGGAGTATGACAGCCCAGATAAAGTGACTCTAGGACACAGGAGCTGCCAGCTCCAACTCTGAGTGTAATGTGATGAGCCTGCTTTCTAATTCAGCCTGACATATGCAATGATGCATCATTTGCTCTTGGAGGGCCTGCCGCAGCTATCTAGGGACCTAGGGTAGTATTCTGCCTGTTGGAAGCAAACAGTCATTCAGACTGTCAGAAACAGGATGGTTTTCAAAAGCTCCCAGGTTCAACGGTTAGACCAGAGTTCCCTGAAAACGAGAAACAAACAAAATTAAAAGTAGGTAAGAATAGGCTGGGGCAAAGCAACACATCAATGGATAAGGTAGTCAAATATTTTTGAGAAGACTGTCCGCATCAGTACTGGATGGCTGAACTAATTTCAGAGGGTTTTTTTTCCTACTCTAGTATGGTTGAACAAATGGACCACAGGACAAGGAAGTGGTTGGCCATTCTCCTATTAAAATGTTGCAACTGAAACAAATGAATATTGCAGTGAGAGGAATCATATTTCTATGGAGCCTATGTGTATATGCATGCATATACTCTATGTACAGGCTCAAATAGATAAAAGAATAACAGACTTGGAAGGGACCTTGGAGGTCTTCTAGTCCAACCCCTGCTTAGGCAGGAAACCCTATACCATTTCAGACAAATGGTTGTCCAAGCTCTTCTTAAAAACTTCCAGTGTTGGAGCATTCACAACTTCTGGAGGCAAGGTGTTCCACTGATTAATTGTTCTAACTCTCAGAAAATTCCTCTTAGTTCTAAATTGCTTCTCTCCTTGATTAGTTGCCATCCATTGCTTCTTGTCCTACCTTCAGGTGTTTTGGAGAATAGGTTGACCCCCTCTTCTTTGTGGCAGCCCCTGAAATATTGGAACACTGCTATCATGTCACTCCTAGTCAGTGGTGGGTTTCTACTGGTTCGCACTGGTTCAAGCAAACCTAAGGTAGCGGTAATTTGGTCACTGAACCGGTAGCGACTTCTGGGTGGCCACGTCCCTGAATCGGTAGCCCGGTCACCACTCGCTTGCCCCGCCCACCTGCACAACTGCCAGGAAGCAGCTGGGAGGCTTCTTGCAGTTGCATTGAAAAAGAAAAAGCCTCCCAGCCACCACCTCTTTGAGAGCTGCTTTGTGGCTGCTGGCCGCCGAAAACTACCAGAGGTTGACAAAAAAGCCGCTGCCATCGCATCCCATTGCCTGCTGCATCACGCTCAGACTGACACATCCCATTGCCTGCTGCGTCAGTCCGACTGCGATGCAGCAGGCAATGGGATGTGCATGCATGGCCAGCACAAAGAACAGGGTGGCGACGGCAGCAGCTTTTTCGGTGACTTCTGGTAGTTTTTGGCAGCCTGCGGCCAGCCGCCACCTGTTTGAGATCCTCTTTGCTTTTGCTTTTTCAATGTGACTGTGAGAAGCCTCCCAGCCACTGCCTTTTTGCCAGCCGCTTCGCAGCAGCTGGCTGGAGGCCGCTGAAAACTACTGGAGGTCAGGTTGCCTTCTGGACTCCGGACCAGCTGCTGCGGGAGGAAGGTAAGCAGCCATTGTAACTTTGAACAGTCACTAAATGAACTGATGTACGTGTATACTGTTTTTAATACGACAGAACAAGCCACATATAAATGGGATCGTGATCATCACAGGCCTTCACTATACATGCAACCTTTGCAATTTACTGAAGATTTCCAGTTCCCAAAGTTAATAAAGTATTAATCCTCCCTGAGTGGCAACATTCATTTTTTGTTATGATTCAAAAGTTAATGTAATTCTAAAAGCAAAGGGAACGACTTTCCCTTAAGCTTCTACCTTTAGGCAACCTCAAATTAAACCAGGAAAAAAGATAAATTTGATTGCTCCTGTTTCCGAGGTTCTTTTTCTTTATCAGCTTTTGGGGACTCATTCTATCCCTCTGTGGGTCCATCTATTTATCTCTCCAGCTGGAACAAAAGCTTATTGAAACATATTGCGTCCTTGGGTTTTATAAATAAATAAAGATTTGCTTTCGGAATATGTCCTTTTTATTCATCTATGGATCCTTCTACTACGGAGGAGAATCGGGAGAGGTGAACTTCAAAGCAGAATGGAGTAGGAGTCTATAACAGGCAGAGAAAGCCAAAAGGTAAAGTGTAGGTGGAAACAACTACTGAGCTTGCCTATTAAACCGAAACATTTCTTTAGGTCTTTTTCAGATGGCAGCCACCGTTCTTGAGTGTGTGAAGGCGAGCAGAAGCAGTAGGCTGTTTGCTTTAATGAATGTACCTAAGTGGTTCTTAACAGACTCAGAAGCAGGAGCCCTGTTGAGCTTTTCCATTACCATTTCCCTACAGAGCATGTGCCTAGCATGCTGATATGCTGCATCTCCAAAGCATATGAAACTATGCAAGACATTTAACCAATAACAATAACAACAACACATGGGGTGAATGAAGAGGCTACACAAGAATACATGGGGTGATGCAAGATGTAGGGCAGGGGACTATAAAGCAGCAAACAGGAAAATGACATTTTCCACATTATAGCCCCCTGCCCTACATCTTGTATCACCCCATGTGTTGTTGTATATCCCCATCATCTGGCATCAGTACACAGCCTAACAGAGAAAGGTGAGATGTGGCCCAAAGAGAAGAAGTTGGAATCCTAACACATCTCTTGCATAAATTTGCCCTTTCATTCTCAATAGGTTAGACTAGGAATAGAATAGAATAGAATAGAATAGAATAGAATAGAATAGAATAGAATAGAATAGAATAGAATAGAATAGAATAGAATAATAGACTAGACTAGAATTCTTTATTGGACAAGTGTGACTGGACCAAGGTTAGACCAGGAGTGTCAAACTTGCGCACTGCAGGCCGGATGCGTCACATGCTGGCCACCCCACCCCCATTTTAGTGAAGGGGGGAAAGTCGCGATACGTCACATAACAACAACATGACACCGCAAGTTTGACACCCCTGGGTTAGACTATGTGTGGGTATCAAGTTTATCCTTTTTCAAAAGAAAAAGAAAGGGGACTACCAGCCTTAGCAAATAGTTCTTGTAAGTGGATATACCAAATATGATGATTATTTGCAAACTGGTACAAGTGATCCTGTTCTGCATCTAGGCTGCAATCGAAATAATGTGTCATTCAGATGAAGTCAGATGGCGTGAAGTTTGGGATAATGTAGTTTGGGGTTATGGATGTGTATAGGTTTTAATAAATAATTTTCAATTTACTACCACGGCAGTAACAGTGTGAATGTGCTTATGTGTGTCTTCCATTAACTCTAGGAGGGGTTTGTAACTATTTATTGGAAAGCTATAGAAGAGAAGAGACTGAAGAAAAAATACATATGGAATACATGTGGGCTAGGGATGTATACAATAGTTCATGTATGTTACTTGATGGGTTGCCTGATATACTGGATTGAGAATCTTCCTGCTTATTTTTTTTCTTCTCTGCCTAGTGAGTCAGGCATAACTAAGTTCTTGTATTTACCAGTACCAAAGAGTGCATTTCTTCTGCCTCACCCTGCTTTTACAAACCATGATTGAAGGGACAGACTGCTTTTGCTTCTGAAATTAGGCCATCGTTCACAATTTGTTCAAGTCCCCGCCTCCCCAGATGCCTTCAAACATTGTGAATGCAGCATTGAGTCCCCTCAGTTGAACTTCATAAACATCTGACTTTGCATTTGATAACACAATTTTGCTTTGCATAATTCTCCCTGTTTAGTGACACAAGAGGAAACTATCAGTCTGAGATTTTATCTGCTAGCTTTTTTTTTTTTTTTGAATAACTGATCGGACCACCAAATCTAAGACCGATGGGCCAAGTGTAGAGTGAAAAGAAGCACAAAAAGTTTTTGTAGAAAGATCTAAAAGCTGTACTGAGGTATATCCAATATTACTCCTCTGAATTTAATTTATTTACTGCAGCTTTTCTTTTGTTTTAAACAACAGTATTATGTAGTTACCAGAGGCTTTTTCTCCACTGTGTCGACAGCTTCTGTAGATTTATGGGCTTCTTAGCAATTCACTACTAAAATACAGTGATCCTTTCAAGTGATCTCACTGATATATTTCTCCTTTCTAAAAAGAGCTAGCGGACAAAAAGCCATCTCTCAGATTGATAGTTTCCTCTTGTATCACTAATCAGGAAGAATTATGCAAAACAAAATTGTGTTATCAAATGCAAAGTCACAGCAATCAGATTCCTCTTGATAACTCTGTTGGGCATATTGTTTTTACAATATGCCTAGACGCAGATACTGACAAGGTAATTGTTGTAGCAAATCAGAGGAATAGGAAAAAAAAATTCCAGGAGGCCAGTTCTGGCTTTCAAAGCTCAATGCTGATTTTACAAATATGAAATGGTTGAATAATGAGGAGAAAAAAGATTCCATTTGTGACCAGGGCAAGAGAATATAAAAATGCAAAGAGGCAATAAAAAAACCTCTTTTTCACCCTTCTTATTTTTCAGAAAGAAGAATTTCACAGTCTTAGTTCTTAATTTTGTAAAAGGAAAAATTGACAGGGAATACCGCCAGTGAAAATTGTACACCCGAAATGACTGATTCCATATGCCCTTTTTCCTCCTTAGAAACTTGTCAATGTTATTCTCAAGTCCGCATAACTGATGAAAACAGAGCCACAGCACATATAAAATGAGCACAAATCACAGGGCAAAACAAATCAGCCTGCATGCAAATGAAAGATTGGGATGCTACTGTAGTTCCCAAAAGGTCAGCTTCCCATACCTTTAAAACTTCTCAGTGAAAAATAATGGTTGGTTTCACACATCACATAAATATTGATTTATAAACGCAACTTGGAACTGTAAACCAATACCCACAGGTTTGATTAATGTGTAATGCTAAACCCAAACCATCATTTATGAACCACAGTATGTGGGTTCATCCAGCACAGTGAGGCAAAATACAACAGGCCCTGTTATGGATGTGCACTCAAAAATATTCTCCATGAAATAGCTATTTCTTCTTATGCTTTCAGCAGCCTAAAAAGATCATTTGTTAGAAGTGCAATGAAGGAAGTTTCAGGCTTACTACTCTTCCAAGTCTAAATGTCAGTAAGTGGCTGTCAGATGTAAATGCCTTATTCTCTAATGTGTAAATAATGTATATATGGAACATCAGGGGTTAACTTATTACTTGAGCTTTAATGTATTCATATTTTACCACTCCCATTCCTGGCTCCGCCCCTTGTATATAAAAGGAGCCATCCTCCCCATTTTCCTTGCTTCTATCTTGAATATTCAGCGAATATAGAATGCCTATTATGATTAAAGAGAATTATATTTAAACCTATAACTTCTATTATCTTTATTGAGTCTGATCCTGAAAATATTGCAACAAGCTGGTAGCAGAGGATGGTTAATTGACTCAATAAGTAATTAAAAATGTCCAAGAAAGATAGGCCCAACACCAGGGCCTACAGCAAAGAAATAGAAACTGATCAAGAGATGATCAACGAATCCACTAATGCGATTTCGAGAGAATCCGAAGAATACACCACTGAAGAAGAAGAACTGATGAGTGAAAATAACGACCAGGAAGAAATCGAGATAGAAAATAACGAACTCAGGTCAGAAATATTAAAAATACTAAAAAGCCAAAAGAATGATGAAAGCCTCATCGCGGACCTCCAGGAGATGCTGAGGAACAGCGGAGCAGCGAGAGAGAAAAACGTCATTAAAGAAAAACCCAAAGATCAAAAAACTGTGAGTGAAATGACTACTGAGAAAATAGTTGTAAAAAAGAAAAGATGTGACCCCGCGCGAAATTTTGAACGGCAGCCATCTTGGTTTCAACGAACTTCAAAAGAGAGTGAAGCAGAGCCAATCAAAACGCTCAGTTCAAAATTTCTGGCGCGAAAAACACTATCAGACGAAGAAAGTGAAAAAGAAGTCTCAAACTCTTCAGATGAACCAAAATCAGAAAGTGAAGACGATTTAACAAAGTCTCAAGTAAAGTCAGCAATGAAAACGCTTTTTGCTGCTTTTGGGCCAAGATTGAAAATCTCCAAGACATCGACGAAGAAGCAAGAAATCAAACCGACAACTCAAGACCTGCACGCTCCCATCCTGACTTCGAAAACGACGACACCCGAGCCCAGAGAGCCATGCCGATTCCGCCCTACACCGCAGACAGAATCGAGTGCCAGCACACACAAGAGAAAGAGAAGAACCGCCGCCATCACCAAAGCCCCAAAAACCGAGCCAGAGACCGACTCATCTGAAGAGGAGCGGATCGAGAGAGCTGAAATGGAGAGAACCTTCCACAACGGCGCCAAAGAAGAAATGAGCAACGCGCATGTGCAAAACTACGTAGACGGCCCCGAAAGACTTGAACTGGCCAGAGAACCGCGCAGACTCGTTACAAGCATCCCAATGCCGTTCTGTAATTTCCTGCACTTGAGAGACCACGGACTGCCTCAGGTTGTAAGTAATGGACAAAATAATGTGGGGAACTTACCCAGTGACTTCCCAAAACTTAGAGTTGATGGCATTAATTTACAAGAGTGGTACCAACAGCTTCAGGTTATTTTTATGAAAGAAAATTTACTATTCTTTATAACTAGTCCTCCAAGAAGACCTTGGACTTTAAAAATAGACTGTTTACATCATAGAGCATTTTTCATAATAATTTCTAGCGTGTCTCCTGCAATGTATCATAGCATCAAACCAAACCTAACTGTATCAGAAATAATTCAATGCATGTTTAATCTATTTCACAGCGATAGCGTAGCCACAACCACAAGAATGTCTAAGGATTTCTTTTCTTCTAGAGTGAAACCAGGGGTTTCTATAAGTGAACATTTGATAAATCTAAACAAAATAAGAGCTGAGCTGCAATTGAGGGGGGAAGTGATTTCAGATCAAACTATGAAAAGTGTTATTATCAATTCACTTGATCCATCATGGGATAGCTTTATGTCACACTTAGATACCATTAATTTGGGATATTTATCAATAGAAAGTCTATCTAACAAATTGATAGCAGAAGACAATTCAAGAAAAAATCGTTCCAGTAACCAAACAGAACACAAATCTTTTAGGAAAGTAGTCTTTCAAGATAAATATAATGAAGCCTTTAGATGCCACAATTGTGGATCCAGGGAACACAGTAGAAGAGACTGTCCCAAAGTCCCAAGGGAGAGACATAGGCCAGAATATAGGAGCAAATACAATTACAGACAATCTTCCACAGATAGACACAAATATAGAAGTCCACCAAACTACAGAGAAAGTAGAGGGGGTAGAGAAAATTCAAAAGAGAGAAAATCTGGGTCACTAAATGGGCTAAATAAACAAAACAGCACCAAAACACAACAAGATGAGAACAATAATTGGCTTATTGATTCCGGTGCAACAAATCACACCACTAATAACAAAAGTATATTATCTTCATTTACAGAAGATAAGTTTGTGATAAAGGTAGCTAATCAAGAAAAGGTTCAAGTATTAGGCAGAGGAAATGTGACCTTGCCTGGTTTAGGGAAAATAGAGGGGGTATTATTAATCCCAGAAATACCTCACAACATACTAAGTGCTATAAAACTAAGCAGAGAATCTGACATCAATATAGTTTTCTCAAAGGGGAAAGCAACTATAGAAAAGAACAAAACAAATGTAGGCACTGTGATGATAAAAGGGGGTCTACCCTATCTGATAACCAAAGAAAGATGGTTACATAACATTGATTCAAATATGGAAGATTGTATTGAAGCAGATGATGAAAATGTCAGTAACAGTGACAATGATGAATGTAAATTAACTCATGATAACAAAAATACACACAATGAGAAGAAACCAAAAATAGGTAAACCAATTCATGATGAGTGTGCTCATATCTTACATAGGAAGTTAGGACATGCTAGCTTTCCTGTAGTACAAAAAATGACTGAACACGCAGAAGGTGTAAAAATAAAAAATTGTGAAAATTATTTAGAATGCTCAGTATGTAAATCCACCAAACTAAAAACCAGTCCTAGACCAAAAAAATCTAACAGATCAACTAACAATATTTTTGATTTGGTACATATGGACTTAGTTGGTCCATTAACTCCATCAATTACCTATAGAAAACGTTACTTCCTAACAATAGTGGATGATTACAGTCGCTATGGTTTTGTTTACACATTAAAGCACAAGGATGAAACCTTTCAGAAATTTAAGGAATTCTACAAACGCATAGAAACACAACATAATATCAGAATAAAACAAATTATGACAGATAGGGGATGTGAATTCATGTCTAAAGAATTCTCCCAATGGTTAAAGGATAGAGGGATGCTACATTTCACGTCCAATCCATTTTCTGCCTTTCAAAATGGGATTGCAGAGAGAAAGAACTCCACACTACAAACCATGATTAGATGCACATTAGAGGATGCTGGTTTAGGCAAACAATTTTGGTCAGAAGCCTTACATTATTCAAATTACACTCAAAATAGAACATGGTCCAGTATTGTGAATAAGACACCATATGAGGTGATGTACAATAGAAAACCTAAATTAGCACACATGCACATATTTGGAGTTACTGCAGACGTGCACATACCTAAACAATTGAGGAGAAAGGGAGAAAACGTATCCAGGAGATTAAGATTCATGGGATACGAAACTGGAACCAAAGGGTACAGATTCATCGATAATAATAACAAATTTATAGTATCCAGAACAGCTGTGTTTCATGAGCAGGCCAATTGGTCTAAGTTGCACCTTAATGAAATTTTTCCTAATAAAAGCAAAGATAATATATCTTGCGAGGAAGGAACAACAGAAAATCAAAATATTAACAAAAGTAAGAACAAAACCAAAACTTGGACAAATAGTCAGCATAAAATAAAGACAGACACATTAACAAAAAAGGAAGCCAGATATTTGCATGACAACCATAGCAAACCTGAAAGAAATATTAGAAATAATAGAAACCAAATACCAAATAAATACAAAGATTATATTATGCATATGGATGGAGAACAAATAACACCTAATACATATGAGGAAGTATTGAAACTTCCCCGTGAAGAAAGAGAAAAATGGGAACTAGCTATGGAAAAAGAAATGAAAAGTTTACAAGGATTAAATGTATTCACACCTGCGATCGCACCTAAGGATAAAACAATTATAGGTACCAGGTGGATTTATAAAATTAAGAATTTAGAAGGAGGTAATACCTTATACAAGGCCAGACTAGTTGCACAAGGTTATGCACAAAAATATCCAGAAGATTATACTGACACATATTCACCCACAGTGAGAACAGAGAGTGTCAAAACAGCTCTTGTGGTAGCATCTGCACTCAATCTAGACGTGTTTCAATATGACATACAGACTGCATACTTACATGCAAAATTAGATAAGGAAATATATGTAAGAGCACCACACAGTCAATACACTAATAAGAACGAAATTTGGTTACTAAATAAGAGTCTGTACGGATTGAAGCAATCTGGCAAAAGATGGTACGATTGTTTGGTAAAAGTACTAAAGACCATGGATTTCAACGCCACCACTGCTGATAACTGTTTCTTTGTAAAAAAGAGTAATGATCATATTGAATTTGTATTAATTTATGTGGATGATATTTTATATATTGGAAAGCATAAAGAGAACAGAGAAATCTTTGTAAATAAGTTAAACGAACACTTCTCATTGAAATCACTAGGTAGAGTGAATAAATACCTTGGTGTACAAATTAACAAAACAAAAAGGGGATTCAAACTTACTCAAAAAGATAAAATCATTGAACTCCTAAACAAATGTAACTTAAATAATGCCAAAACATGTGACACACCTATGCAAACTGATTTTCTTAGAAACAATGATGAATCTTCCCCTGAGTTTAAAGACAACACATTTTACAGATCAGTTATAGGTTCACTCCTTTATATATCTAATTGGACTAGGCCAGATATTGCATTACCTCTCAATTTATTGTCAAGATATGTTAGCAAACCAACCTTGTATCATTGGGAAGCTGTCAAAAGAATTTTAAGATATCTGAAAAGTACATTAGATTTTTGTTTAATATTGGAACCCAATAATGACAAAGAACCAAAAATTACTTGTTATGCTGATGCAGATTGGGCTGGTGATACATCATGCAGAAAGAGTACCTCTGGTTATGTTTTTCTATTGAACGATTGTCCAGTTTACTGGTATACTGGTAAACAAGAACTGGTAGCCACCTCTACCACAGAAGCAGAATATGTTTGCTTGTCTAAAGCTGCAAATAACCTTGTATGGTTCAATGATTTGATCACAGATGTTTGGAAGAAACCTACTTTACCATTTATTATGCATGAAGATAATAAAGCGGCCATTGAAATTTCTAGATCCGATGCAATTGGACAAAGGTCCAGGCATATTGATATAAAATTTAAGCACGTGAGACAACTATCTCAAGACGGATTCATCAAAGCAATACATTGTGATACTTCTGAACAATTAGCTGACATATTAACAAAACCCTTACCTTCTAAACAACACAAATATTTAACTTCTAAATTATATGTATTATATTGTCCTGAATCTGAATGTAACTGGTGTTGTATAACGAACCGGCATTTAGAGGGGGATTTGTCAGATGTAAATGCCTTATTCTCTAATGTGTAAATAATGTATATATGGAACATCAGGGGTTAACTTATTACTTGAGCTTTAATGTATTCATATTTTACCACTCCCATTCCTGGCTCCGCCCCTTGTATATAAAAGGAGCCATCCTCCCCATTTTCCTTGCTTCTATCTTGAATATTCAGCGAATATAGAATGCCTATTATGATTAAAGAGAATTATATTTAAACCTATAACTTCTATTATCTTTATTGAGTCTGATCCTGAAAATATTGCAACAGTGGCATTACTCTGTTAAAAGTTCCCATTCAGTTTTTAGTTCTAATCAGTTCCCTAAATTACCTTTTCCTTCAGAATTTGAAAATATTTCTTTTCTGGGCTGCATAAACAGAGGGATAGAATCAAGATCATGTGAAGTGTTAATACCACTTCATAATGCCTTGGTAAGACCACACTTGGAATACTGCATCCAGTTTTGGTCGCCATGATGTAAAAAAGATGTTGAGACTTTAGAAAGAGCACAGAGAAGAGCAACAGAGATGATTAGGAGACTGGAGGCTAAAGCATATGAAGAACAGTTGCAGGAACTGGGTATGTCTAATTTAATGAAAAGAAGGACTAGGGGAGACATGATATAGTGTTCTAATATCTAGGGGCTGCCACAAAGAAAAGGGAATCAAGCTATTCTCCAAAGTACCTGAGGGTAGGACAAGAAGCAATGGGTGGAAACTAATCAAGGAGAGAAACAACTTAGAACTAAGGAGAAATTTCCTAACATTTAGAACAATTAATCAATTGAACAACTTGCCTCCAGAAATTGTAAATGCTCCAACACTGGAAATTTTTAAGAAGATGTTGGATAACCATTTGTCTGAAGTGGTGTATGGTTTCCTGCCTAAGCAGGGGGTTGGACTAGAAGACCTCCAAGGTCCCTTCCAATTCTGTTATTCTATTCTATTCTATTCTATTCTATTCTATTCTATTCTATTCTATTCTATTCTATTCTATTCTATTCCATTCCATTCCATTCCATTCCATTCCATTCCATTTTAAACAGATACTGATGGAGCTTTTGGACTATTACTCTTGTTCTATTTGTGGTAGGCCATCTGCCTCAGAGTGAACACTTTATAGCTGAGTTACCCATCCAGCCATCTTCTCCTTGTAATTATCACTTCTCAATGTTTCATCCTCCAGGAATATCTTTACATGTTGTGTTATCAATTTTCATTGTTGCAAGAGAGCTCAGAGGGACTCTGACAATGAATCTAATGTTATACTCACTCTGTAAATTTTTCTCCAAAGTTGTTTTCCAAATTCCAGACTCATTTACAGAAAAAAAAATTACAGCAATAATAATTAACCAAATTTGTTTAATTAATTTAAGTTTTACAACTTAAATTATTACATTCTTATAAATCAGTATAAGTTCTATACAGGTTTCTCTACTGTCTAGTTTATAAAGATGGCAATAATGCTAAATAATTTAATCATTAATAACTATTAATTATTATTAATATTGTAATAATGATGATTTATTGACCAAACTTCTTGTGTATTCAATTGCAATTGAGTGCTACCAATGGAGGCTGCAAAATCAAAATTAACACGTACAGTGCTTAAATAACCTCTAATTTTTATTTCTTTCGCTCAAGGTTATTTGGTAAATCCTGGGAATGACAGGCCAGTTCTTCTTTGAAAGGACACTAAAGACTAACTAGTTCCTGAAATATTCCCAGGTTGTTATTTGGTGTTTGCTAATGACTCTTAATAGCATTTTTCCCAAGGGCATTCCTAAAAAAATCTGTTATCTTTGGATTAAAAAAAGTTTAGTAGTATTAGGAACATAATGACCTTTTTTTTTACATTAAACATAACAGAGCACTTTAGTAACACCGAGCACTTTGAAATAATAAAATATCTCCAATCACAAATTAGCAAGAGTTGGTCATTCATGGTCCAGAAAAGTCAAAAGATCCTGCCTTGGATACACTGAATTTCTTGATGAGATCAGTTCAGCATGCAAATGGTATCCACTAAGCATTTTTGGAACTCTTTTAAATGCTTACGGCAAATGGAGAAAACTTTTTCTTAAAAAAGTCAATTACTTTTGTTACAATGGTTTGGTGAAGAGCTGATAACTCAAAATTAATTTGTTCTGCCACATGAGTTTTATAGCATTTTATTCCTTTTATAAAAGCCATGTGTTTTAAATTGCCCTATCTATCACAAATGGTAATGTTATTGAGAACATTGAGAGGAATAAGAGTATATATACTTTCATGCTGCAGAATAAACCCACATCTGGCACAAAAGTCAAAGCAGTGATTCCTGCAGCATAACATTTTTAACATGCTCTGCATCAGAAACAGCTTCCTTCACACTTGCAGTTTGTCTTTTATAGATTTATACCCGTGTATAAATGCAAATGCTGGAATCTGAAAGATGCTGGCAGTTTCTAGGACAACCTGGAAAAAAAATCAGCTAAAACCAGATTTAATCTAAAATTTAGCTCATAGAAATCATATCTGAATTAACTGTTATAGCCTGCAGTCTTTTCACAGCTATGGCATAGATAGAAAACGGGCAACCTTTTCGGGGTAAGGGCTAAATATAACATGTGGGGAAGGAATTGGCGTTCAAAAGGAGGAATAACATCATCACACTGGTGTTCAGGGCTGAGTTTGGGATGAGAGTTATAAAGGGATAGTTTTAATTATATTATGCCTATTTTACATTAGAATACACAATATGTTATTACACTATCATATTCTATTCTATCCTATCCAGGGGTGAAATGTAAAATTTGTTACTACCAGTTCTGTGGGCATGGCTTGGTGGTGGTGGGGTAATGTGACTGGGTGGGCGTGGCCAACTTTTTTTTTTTTATTTTAACTTTTCAAAGCATTTTTTCTGCAAATGCAAAAAAATGCTTTGAAAAGCCTCTGCCGATCAGGAACACAGCTGGGATCGTCAGAGCCTTTTCAAAGCATTTTTTTAACCACCTCTTCCGCTGAAGAGGTTGCAGAAAAAAATGCTTTAAAAGTCTCTCTGATGATCCCAGCTGAGTTGCCTGATTGTTTTAAAAAATGCTTTGAAAAGTTTCTCTGACGATCAGGCAACTCAACTGGGATCATCAGAGAGACTTTTAAAGCATTTTTTTCTGCAACCTCTTCAGTAAAAAAGGAAAGGAAAGGAAAGGAAAGTAAAAAAAAAAAAAGCCTCTGATGATCGTGGGGCTCAGCTGGGCATGGTTGGGGGGGGGAGCGGCGCAGGGATTTTTGCTACCGGTTCTCCGAACCACCCGCCGCCATCACTACCGGATCGGACGATCCGGTCTGAACCGGGAGCATTTCACCCGATTCTATCCCTATCTCAAAGGGATGGAAACTAAGCTATCAATTTTCTATAGTCTTTGTCAAGAAGCTGCAAGGATCAAATTAAGCAGGGTTGTCCAACCCTGGGATCTTTAAGACTTGTGGATTTCAACTCCCAGAATTGCATGGTGGCTAGGGAATTTTGGAGAGTTAAAATCCACAAGCCTTAAAGTTGCAGAGATTGAACATCCCTGCAATGAAGTATTTGTGGACAGCATGCAGTTCTGGGATCACAGGTTGTTCACCACTAGCATAGATCAAAAATTGCTGCTTGATCACCACAACACAATGGAAAACTTTAACATATATGCTTATCTGAGAGTTAAGACCATTGAACCTGCTGGATTTGCATCTGTAAAGGCACATTTTAAGAGTACTCTGCACATCCCAGTTCATACAAATAAGCTGATTTTGTTCACTGCATTCAAGTATGGTGGTTTGTTTCGTAATAAGCTATAACTAACATATTACACGGTGGCTCAGTGGCTAAGATTCTGAGCTTGTCGATCAAAAGGTTGGCAGTTCAGCGGTTTGAATCCCTAGTGCTGTGTAACGGGGTGACCTCCTGTTACTTGTCCCAGCATCTGCCAACCTCGAAAGCACGTAAAAAATGCAAGTAGAAAAATATGGACCACCTTTGATGAGAGGGTAATAATGTTCCATGCGCCTTTGGCATTTAGTCATGCTGGCCACATGATCACGGAGATGTCTTCGGACAGTGCTGGCTTTGAAACGGAGATGAGCACCGCCCCCTAGAGTCTGGAATGACTAGCACATATGTGCAAGGGGAACCTTTACCTTTACCTAACATATTACAGTTAGCTTTAGAAGCCACCAGTTGCATACATCGCACTAAAGCATAATCTAACAGACCATATGATGTTTTAGCACAACCCTGGAATCAGCCAAACATGATAAGCAGCTTTTGGTCTCACTGTTTTCATCTGCAAAGCGAGAGGGGAATAACAAATTCTGAAATGACAGATTGCCAGCACGGTATTTGAGCCCCCTCCTCCTTATTTCTTTTTAAATAGCTCCATGTGCAGATAAGCAAATCTATCACAGGACTCATCTTTCTTCTTCACTAAAAGAAAAACAAAATAAAACTTTATAAATGAGTCCCATTCTCTTCTGGCCATGGGGGGAAAGGATCTCACTGCATCATGTATTTGCAACATAGCTCTCCCTGCCAGTAAACTACATTGCTAATAGCTAATTTAAAATTTCTCACCAGGTGCAGTTACTGCTGCCACTATTGTTGCTTTTAATAATATTTTACTTAGCTTTTCCTTAATGATCCGGCTAAAATGATCAAACAAACCTAATATCTATACATTAATAAAACCTGAAATGGATTATGAGACACTGCCTAATTTTAAAACATTGTGTACTGTGAAAAGGAAAGCTCTTCACCCGGGCTTGATTTACAAATGACGCTCCCTCAGGGTTAGGCAATGTGGAGTGAGGCTGTGATACCTCCAATTTTGCATAGATATCAAACGACTTTGCAAAATGGCTGCCACGGTGGGCAAGATCAATCTAGTCTAGTGAAAATACAAACAAGCTATGCTACCCAGGATTCCTAGTGGGTCTTTTAGTGGGCACACAAACATTGCAGTGGTGGGATTCAATTTTTTTTTACTATCGGTTCTGTGGGCGTGGTTGGTGGCCATCACATGGCTTGATGACCGTGGCAGGGGAAGGATACTGTAAAATCTCCATTGTCACCCCACTCCAGGGGAAGGTTACTGCAAAATCCTCATTTCCTCCTGATCAGCTGGGACTCGGGAAGCAGAGAATAAATGGGGATGGGGCTAGTCATAGGTGGTATTTACTGGTTCTCCGAACTACTCAAAATTTCTGCTACTGGTTCTCCAGAACTGATCAGAACCTGCTGAAACCCACCTCTGACACATTGGTGTAAAAGAGGAGGATTCTAGAAATGGATGCTGTCAACTGACATCTTGGAAATCGCTGCCTATCTGCATACAGACTCCAGAGAAAAATGAACAAGTGGTCTGAAGTGGTTTAAAAGCAATTATTTTCCTCCTCCTCCATCCCTCAAAAAGGATGCATGTTGTTGACAATGGCTCTGCAACTTCATGTTCAACATCCTAAAAGTCTGTGCTTCAGTGAATCCGAGTCCTTCTGAAATTGCAAACTCTATAAATTGGGCTGGTCTGCAAAGTCATCTGCTGGTCAGTAATGAAGAACTTCTTTAGTGCCTAATCCAGTCTTCCCTACCTTGGCCCTCAGCAGGAAGACAAGCCTAAACAGTCCAAGGCAACAAATGATCAAAGAAAATGAATGAAAACAGAACTCTGCCATGAATGTATTGTAACTTACAATACAATGTAAGTATTGTATTGTAACTTACAATACAATGTAAGTTGTAAATGTAGACCCAATGTAAACTGGGTCTACACATACAGAGCTGCAGTCCACAAGGGAACATTTTTCTCCTTAAAGACAAAGGCAAGGAAAGGATTTTTGCCAGTCATTCCTCCCATTGTCCAGGAAGTCCCAAAGGTGCTTTTTCAAGAGGCAACTGGATTTTCCAGTTTTTCTTTGAAGTCATTTCACTTCTCATTCAAGAAGCTTCTTCAGCATTCTCTGAAGAAGCTTCTTGGATGAGAAGCGAAACATCTTGAAACAGCATTTTTGGGACAACCATGACCTGGATGACTGAGAATCTCCATAGACATTGTCCAGGAAATACCTTGTACTTAAGCAGAACAAGCTCTTCTGGTGCAAATATATCATCTGTTTACTCATCTCATAGCGTTATCTGGATTATTTGGTATTGCATTTCCACAGTGTTACTGTAGCCTACTTTCCATTTCTTATGTGTGTCCCAGAGGATTCCTCTTCTGGCATATTTTTAAAAGGCAATGAGAGAAAAAGTAATAACAGTGAAAAAAGGAAGGACATGGTCTGTTTTTTTGCAAAGCATCAATAGTGTGGGTATTTTTTTTAAGGAACTGCATCTTGACACAAAGATGCGCAAATGAAACAAACAAAATGTTAAAAAATTATGATATTTATGTAGTTACTTACCAAGCACCTCTAAATTATATCAAAGTAACTAAAATATCTTTACAATCCCTGAGGCATGTCACAACTTTTGAGCATCCCTAATGTTTGGAACGCGGTGGCTCAGTGGCTAAGATGCTGAGCTTGTCAATCGAAAGGTCGGCAGTTCAGCAGTTCGAATCCCTAGTGCCACGTAACGGAGTGAGCTCTTGTTGCTTGTCCCAGCTTCTACCAACCTAGCAATTCAAAAGCATGTAAAAAATGCAAGTAGAAAAATAGGGACTACGTTTGGTAGAAAGATAACAGCATTCCATGCCTTTGGCGTTTAGTCATGCCAGCCACATAACCATGGAGACATCTTTGGACAGCGCTGGCTCTTCGTCTTTGAAACGGAGATGAGTACCTTTACCTTTTAATGTTTGGAAATTGAAAGTTGAAAAATTTGTCACGCCCTACAAAGAAAGGGAGGGAATATGAAACCATCCTCCTCTCGGATGCAACCACAATGAAAGCTGAACTGTTGAAAGTGGAAATTTCCTGCCAGCATTAAAAACATGAAAGAAATGTACTGCCTTTTAAAGCTTTTTTTCTTATGCAAAGAAAGATAAGAAAGAATTTTATGTTTTTTTCTAGTGATTAAGAGTACAATCAACATATGATACTTTTCTAAAACTATCCAAAATTTATGGTAACATGGAAAGGAAATTCAGGCCTCTGAAATATCCCCATGAAGATTGCTATTTGGATTGTTTGGGAATTCATGTTTTGTGTTCAGTCTTACTTGAAAATCTTTGAAACTCATTTCCTTGCTATAGTTTTGAAGATTTCCCATACAATTCCTGCTCGCTGTATTAAATTAAAAAAATAATTCTGATATAGTAAAGGCAAACTACCTACAGTTTCCTGCAAGGCTCATGCCATTTGTTATTAAATATGTCAAAGCCAGATAAGAAAAATAAATTTTAGGAGGCACTACTATTAGAATCCCCTGGAACTTGCAGCTAGATACAAGATTTCTGGAACTGCTTTTCCTATTTGCAGGAAGATATCTCTATGTAGTTCCTTTGAGGAACATATTTAGTGTCAGCCCCCTGCTTTTACAGAGCCTATTAAAAAGGTCCCTTTTTTAGATTACAGAACTGGGCATTTTTAGAAAAATTCTAGATGGGCTGTCTTTTATTGCTACAGTAGTGGCTTAGCACCCAGTGTGCAGATAGTCATATCCAACACTAACTGTTAGTAAATGTCACAAAAATGACTGGCTTAGAAACCCAACCTGTGGACATCCATCTCTGTCATCCACCAGGCAGCAAACTCTATTCCCTCTTGCTTCAATAATGGATAAATTCTGCTTGAAAAGAAAACTGAAGACTTTTTAATAAGGTTACACACTATTGGTCAACTTCCAGACTCTCTAGCCCCCCCCCCTTCCTTTTTACTACCTGATACTGCACAGAAAATTGAGACGATGATTTACAAGTTGCCAACTTTCCTGACACGGGTGTTGCATCTAAAGGTTCTGCAAGACACAGGCAAATTAACAGGAAATTTCTCTCTCTTTCTCTTTAAAAGCCACCTCCCTGCTTTAAAGTCCCTTCAAGCTGTCCAAAAAGTGGACACTCACCTTTATCTCAGCATACTGAACCTGTTGATGTTACAATGCTCTAACCTACAAGAGCCATACAGAGCACTAACCTACAAGAGCCATACAGAGCACTAACCTACAAGAGCCATACAGTGATTCAAAACTGGTAGGCTTGCCTATACAGTATAACTAACTAGATGGCATTTCTTTCATTACACCTGAAAGGCTGACTGCAAATTTACTGGGTGCCTCATTAGGCAGGGCTGGAAGAAAACAGAATTTCAAGTGGAGAAGGTTTAAATCCTTGCAGCAAGAAATCTAAATGTTAGATACCCGGTCATCCATTGCCTAGATAACTGAAGCATTTTTAAAATAACTTCTTAAGAACAGACTCCAAAATCAGACATTTTTGTATAGTACTCTCAATGGATGACATTCTAGCCAATTGTTTTTAATCTTAATTTGACGTTCTAGTGTTTATTTGTTCCCCTCTGTCTCTCACCCAGACATGTTGTATCAGAAAAGTCCAATAATATATTAAGTCAACCAAATGCCCATGAAAAAAAAATCCACAAGCAAGGCATAAAAAAAATGACATTTTCCTCCTCTTCCTAACAACTGGGTTGAGATACATTCTGCCTCTGCAGTTGGAGAAAACATAGAAACAACCACATGATTGTGGTAGACATATCTTGATAAATGGGTCATGCGGAAAAAAAATCAAAGTAGAAGTCAGCCTAGAATGTGATCAAGGGACTGGAGCAACTGCTCTAAACAAAATATGGACATTTCAGGCTACATAGCTGAAATAAAAAACAAAATCAAATCAGTGGCAGTATGACAGCTATCCAACTGCAGTGATAGGTTTTTTCACTTTTTAAAAAAATGTTGCCATCCCTGGCTAAGGTTTAAAGTGCTATTTTGACCGTTTTGCATCTTAAGGGATATTTTATTTTATTTATCCCCTTCTCAATCAAGAGCAGCTCTAGGTTCTTCAACTATGTACCTGGATTATGCCTTTTTCACAGCAACCACCTTCTGTGTCAAAACTTGTATTGACTTACTTATCCAATCTTATAATAGCTTTCATCCATTTGTATCTATATGAAGTCAGGATTGCTGTGTTTGTTGTATTGGTGCAGTGTGTGTCTCATTTTATTTGCTTGCACTGAATCACATTTTCTGTTTTAATGTGCACTGCCTCAGTTTAGAGTTATTTCTGGAGCTTTTCACAGTCTCTTTTATCTATATCACAAGGCAATATGGCAACTTCACTGCTCATTTGTCACCCAGATTATGAGCCAATGAAAAAAATATAATTCTAATACTGATTGTAGGAGAATCACTGTTTGCATTTCCCTTTTGTGAAAATAGTCAATTTATTCCTCACTTCTGCTCCCTTAACTGCTGCTTTGAAGTTTTTGGTGAAGGACTTGTGAGAAGAATTTTAATGTTCAATAAGTCTAATCTTTTTCTATATTCTTAGAATTCTCTCAAGGAATCTTAAAAGTTTATTCTGCCTCATTCAATAAAAACTAATTTACACAAAAGAGGAATAAAGACAATGCCTATAATTTCATGAATTGATATATGACTGATATGATGTTGATTACAGTGATACCATGGTACTTAACTGCTTTAATACTCATCAAATTTGGTACTCATTTTGATGTGAAAATTTTGTTCCTGTATTCATCATTTGGTACTAAATGCACAAGCTAGAACTTGTTGGTGTCATCTACCTTGTGACTCACTACATTATTCCTTTTGGGAAAATATTGTTTGGTATTCATCATTTTTGGTACTCTTGCACCTTAGAACCAATTAACTATGAGTACCAAGATACCACTGTATAATGGTTGACTTTGATTATACTGGTCGTCTTCCAGTCATCCATTATACTATTTGTATAATTCTGAAAAAATGTAAACAACATTCATATATTATGTTGCCATTACTTTTTAAACTATTTAACAAAACAATTTAACAAAGTAAAAATGTTCCAATTTCTTCAGTATCTTTTTGATGTCAAATATAAATGTTTTGAACCTCCTTGGCAATCTTCCGTTTACAAATACATTTTAATTTTTTTTTTCATTCTCATCATGTTTCTATTTTGTTTGCTAATCCTCAAATCATCTACTAGGTTCTGAGCATCTCCTAGAATTAAGTTATTCCCCTCTGGTTAATGCCATGTAATACTGCTCTCTTACTTTGCTTTTGTTAGAGTCAAGCTTTTTATTAAAAGACCATTTGTCCAAAAATTTTGCCTTGAAGCTCTGATGAGAATGCAGTGGCACAAGTACAACTAATATCCTGTCTCTCCAGTTTTTGTCTGAGCTACATATTTCAGTGGAATTTTCTTATTGAGCATTCATGTGATTAACAGGGTTCACAATGCTCAGGGCTGACAGCAAGAGGGCATTGCATGCAATATTCAGTAGCAGCTCTTTATTTTTTTGACATACATAAATATAAAACATTAAAATATCAGACCTTCACATTAGAACATGTCTCCTTGGGCAAAATCTGTGAGAAGCAACGAAAACCAGAACTTAGGGAGCTCTGTGTCAGGTTCAAAACTCCAGACTGATAATGGCCAACTGTGTTACTTACTGTGTTACGCTTGTTTTCCTTCTAACAGCTCCTGACTCAATGCATGGCACATTTAGTTAAATAAGATGGAAGACAGAAGAAATGGAGGGTTATGCTAACTGACCACTTTTGGATAGGAGTCTGTAGAGATTCTCAGTCATCCAGGTCATGGTTGTACCAAAGGTGCTTTTTTCAGGAGGCAACTGGACTTTTCTTTTTCTTTTGAAGCCATTTCGCTTCAATGACCCTCTAAAAGGATGCAAATGACCAGCTGTCTGCAAGGAATATAAAGCCTTCCATTTCCCACTATCCTGTCAGAGCTGAAGAAGCTTCTTGGATGAGAAGCGAAACATTTTCAAACGAAAAAAACAAGAAAATCCAGTTGCCTCCTGAAAAAAAGCATCTTTGGGACTTTGGATAAGAGGCTGGAATGAGGGTGTATGTGCAACTACAGAGGAGAGAGATCATCTCGCTCCATTCAGTCTAGTTCAAAGTTGGCTTCAGGATAAAGCGTACCATGGTTGCATTCTCAGATAACTTCCTGTGGGAAACGGACTGTTTAGTGTATAGAAGCCTTTTATATCACCAGATGTTCTCCTAGACTGGGCTGAAATTTGGGGAGTGATTCTACTTCTACTTGTAGGAACAGTGTCAAAAGTTCCCAAGGGTTTTGATAGCTATGCGATGGAATGCCATGCCATGAGTCACTATTCTGTTCCTAATGCTATTTCAAATCAAATGAGGGAGACAGTCATTAGGAATTTGGTGCCAAATGTCTCAATACACTGATGACACTTGACTCAGCTGCTCCATAATGACTCATCCACTATATGGATGAGTCATAATAACTGATGACTGAATCTTGACAGGTATGTTGCACCTATGCACTTCTGAGACAGGGGAGCAGAGGCGCATCCTGGACTAAGTGGAGTCACGCTCGCTTGTATATTGGTTGGGCATGCTCTCTTTGATTCTTTGCAGGACTGCGAGTTCTGTGGCTAAGAGTGGTTATTGGATATCATCTATGGGCTTTGCAGGACAAGGATAGCCTAGCTTTTGATCTTTGCACACTGTTTATCTCACATTTGAACTACTATAATCCACACAATATGGGGATCTCCTGGGGCTTAAAACTGCAGATGGTGCCATATGTGGCAGCCAGGTGCCAGGTGGGACACTAGCCATGCACATGTTACGTCTTCCTTGAAGCAACTGCCAATTAGCTGTTGAAAAAGATAGAAGGATTTGTTCTTGATTCAACGCTTTGAAACAACAGGAGACCAGGATACTTCACATACTGCTTTCAACATGAAAGACTTGGTTGATCACTTCATTCATCAGGGAAGACACACCAGTATTGGCAAAACCCCATCTTGGGGTGGGGGTCGGGGGAGAGCTTCCCTGTGATGGCATTGCCATCAGATGTTACTTGAACTCTAACTTTTTGAGGCCAGGTAAATATATACGGAGGTTCCAATTCTGTATAGACTTAACATTTATACAGAAGTGTTTTAAATTGTCTAAGGCAGGTTCCCAAAGGTATAAGCTTCAAAACAACTAACGTTTTACAGGGGTCAGCTGTTTTATATACACACATATACACTCAACTGCTATTTTTAGAAGCTATGTTTTCCCATCGGAATATTATTCAAAAAGCATAAGAAATGCAGACTGCTACCTTTTCATTGCTTTCGAAAATCAAATTTTCTGCTACTAGATGAAGAAGCTGTTTTGCTCCATGAGTCTCCCCCCTTTTGGGTTCATCAAAGGAAAGCGAAAGTATCTTGCTGTGCAAAGCACTCCAGGGAGACATTTGAAAATCTTCTCTTCTAACTAACACTTTTAAAGGTTATTAAAAGTGTGAGGAAAATACTCCCATCAGTGCTTCAGTCGAAGCTTGTTTTGTAGCATGCAAGATCAAAGTCAAAACATTTCCCTTTTAAAGAGATTTAAATCCTAGATGTTGTTTGTGCTAATTATTTCTTGCAACATCCTGCAGAAAAGATGAAACCACAGTCATTGGGTTGTTCCAAGATTCCGGTTATATTAAATCAAACTCCCATAATAGAAAAGGTTTTATGCAGTAGTTGCTGTACAAAGGAATAATGAAAATTGCATTTAGAAATATCAATAAAAGTCAAGAGCAGGGAAGCACAATGTTTGGTTGAATGAGCATGCATCAATCTATTTCTTTCATAAAGCATCTTGAATCACCTCTTTATTACAACAGTAAACAACCCAAAAAGCCCTGCAGATATTTTGAACAACAGCCCTCATATACTTGGAATGGTGGCCATAGTAGTTGGGCGTGAAGGGAATTGGAGTCCAAAACTTTAGAAGACTGTTAACCCAGCTTAGTTTATAGAAGCTTTTTATACCACCGAATGTTCTCCTAGACTGGACTGAAATTCGGGGAGTTATAGTGATTCTACTTCTACTTGTAGGAACAGCATCAAAATTTCCCAATGCTTTTGATAGCTATGTAATGGGAAGCCATGAGTCACTATTCTGTTCCTAATGCTATTTCAAATAAATGAGGGGAATGGTCATTAGGAATTTGATGCCAGATGTCTCAATATGCTGATGACACTTGACTGGCTGCTCCATTGGATTGCCTAATCCTGCCCTGAAGAACCCATCTACTTCAAGTGTCTCTTCGTTTTTTCCTCCCTTAGTTTCTCTTCCCATCCTCTTCTGTTATGGTGGTTTCTTCTCTATCCAACATAGATAGCAAGCTTCATAGGGTCGGGATATATCCTGCACACTGATGGTAAAACACTAATTGCATATCCTCAACTCACGACCACAATTGAGCCCAAAATTTATGTGGTTAAATGAGACATTTGTTAAGCGAGTTTGCCCCATTTTATGACCTTTCTTGCCACACCTGTTAAGTGAATCATTGCAGTGGTAAGTGAATCTGACAAGCATTGATCTTGCTTGTCAGAAGGTCGCAAAAGGTGATCATATGATCCCAGAGCCCTGCAACTGTCATAAATGTGAGTCAAGTTGCCAAGTGTCTGAATTTTGACGACGTGGTGTGCGAATGCTGCAACGGTTGTAAGTTGAAAAAAATGGTCATAAGTCACTTTTTTTTAGTGATGTTGTAACTTTGAGTGGTCACTAACTGAACAGTTGTAAGTCGAGGACTATCTGTACTCCCAAGAAAAGCAGTTCTTTTCTTCTGATTTTTTTTGAGGAAAAAAAACAGTTGTCCACATTGACTGGCCTCGTGTTGTGCAAACCACTTTTCCTATGAAGAGTGATCTGAGTTACCTCTCTCTCAGTGCTTTGCCAAACCAAACAAGACCTTTCCCTGTGGGATAAAGGTGCCCTGGAGGCATCGTTTTTTTCTGCTGTATCCTCGTGATGTTGCCTCTCACTCATTCTCAGCTCATGAATGAAACAGATTAAACTCATCATCTGACTTAAAGATAGTATTTTCTCCCTGCTTCGGATTCCTTCCAAGGGCAGCCTTGGGATGTATAAAATCTGTTTTGTTTTTCCGCCAATTACCTTAGAGGGACGTCAGCTGACTGCTTCAACTTGAAAGAGAGGCAATAGAAGCAGGGTGTGGATCAGCAATTTCATGCGGATGCAGTTTTCAGCCAGCTAAAAGACGGGTGTAAAGCACTTGGATTGAAGAATGGGAAAAGGTCCAATGGATAATTTGGCGGGGCCCAGCTGCTATTCATACAACTAAAAGGTTGCAAAGCAATAGGCAAATTTTCAGATTTATCAAAACTCATTAGAAGAAGCTAAGTTTTAAGAAAACAAAAGAAGGAACATTCTGTGTTACTGTGTGTTATTTTTTACAGTGCTCATCCATCCTTCCCCCTTTGGGTTTACAAGGAATTATAGCAATGCCTACACTCCTATGTAGAAAATGTGCCTAGAGAAAGATGCCAGACAATAAGGAAGACATTTTTTCCCCCCACTGATCACTCCCTATTTTTCTGCACTTTTAAGTTAAACAGAATAATGCATTGGGGACAGTGCATGAAACAAAATTTAAATTTTGCAAGACAAATATTATCGTATGCTTTGCTAAACCTACTCAACCTTTTCACAGTCATTCATCGCTCATAAATTTGTACACTGTCCTTTTCCTTGCAGCGAACTCTCATGCGCCCCTTCTCTGAGCTCAATGGGATTTATGCCCAGTAAAAAAAAGAAGAACCCTGACTAAAAGAAAATAAGATTTTTCAGCCTGGAGTGCAGGTCCATTTTCAACAAATATAAATGTTTTGCTATCAATGCCCTTACTGACAACATGCTCAGAAATGGTACACTCTGAGACTAGGACACAGTGTCCTTCTAAAATGCTTCTGGTTCTTCTGAGTGTCTTAAAAATCAATTTGTTGCTTAGACAACCTAGCTTTACTTTTTTTTTTCTTCCAGTTGTAAACAGTGAGAAGGAAATTTAAATTAAAACCCTTTATTGTGAACAGAAAATCCTTATCCTAGCAGAATTTTTTTTAAAATTTCCTTTCCCTCCCTTTTAGACAACAGGATTATAAACTTATATTCCAAAACTGATTACACCCAAATCTCATATAAAGTACAATACAAACGTTTTTATTATAGTGATTTATTTTCCAGAACATTGTTTTACTGTTTCTGAACAAGGAGTCGTATTTTCACTGTCTGTTTTAAGTTTCATAATACTGGCTCACACGATGATTCCTTAATAAGGACAGCAATATGCACTTCTCCTTTTTCATGTATGGACCTCTTTTCATCAAGTTATTCAAATAAATATGTCACATATGAGGTGTTTCTAAATTACTGAAATTATGGTGTATAGGCTTGGCTTCTGATATCGAAAATCCACTCACGAACCTCAACCTAATTTCACTATCCCTATTCATCCTAAATACCGAAATCTTTATTTTCATGGGAGTCTTTAGGGAAAAGCGCTGATTTAAAAATGGATGGGAATTATCGTCAGAAACAGGCAAGAGGTTATTGCAAAAGAGCAAGGCATTTTGTTGTTGATCTCTGAGGAAGAAGATTTCTCTATAATACTATCGGTTCCAGATAAAAAGGCAGTAGCGAAGTAATAAAACCAAGCTTAACTTTTTATTGCTTTTAGTAAGTCTCAGAATAGGAAACTGTAAACTTAATGCCATCCAGAGCTCTTACATGTTGCCAGTATCTGTGCTACATAATAAGCACAATCGAATTTGACATTTAGAAAATACACTACTTCTTGAAAGTGTTTTAATGTCGGGGTTATGTATTCCCTGAAGATTTCCTGTTACAAATGTAAAGAAATTACAGCAACTTTCTTTTCTTTTCTTTTGAGTAATTTGCATTGGGAGACAAAATGGCAAACAGTAAATGTCACTTAGATTATGATGGGATTGTATTACAGTATGTTTATCAGCATTGCTTGGATTACTAAAGCTCTAAACTACCAGGTGGGTAGTTGTATTAGTCAGCTGCATAAAATCTATCAGACATGTGAAATGTTATTCTGGCCCAGATCAAGCAGTTCAACTTGGTCAGATACGGTGTCCTGGTTTATCGTTCCAAAATCTAAAAGAAAGATTCTGGTGTGAACAGAAGTGCAATGCATGTTAAAAGAAGGTGTGAGTTTCCAATTGTGCACTTGTGGCTGCATCCTACTTCTTTTGACCTTCAAACACCTTGGACTGCATTTTTTAAATATAAAGTTGGACTTCATTGCATCTTTTGTAGCATAATTCAGAAAACTGCAGCCAGGATGGATCTGGCAAGTCACAAAACATCTATCTATCAAAAGGCAAACGTGTGAGGCTGCATCCCATCATCCTTTCTTTCTCTCAAGGTCTACTTTACCACTTTTGTTGTTGTTGTTGTTGTTTCTGTAAACACACTTCCCAGCTGAGCCCTGGGTTGTGGCAGTCTATAATTTTAATGGTCTAAACATATGTCCTGGGTGGACATGGGACCCAGAATCTTCATGAATGTAAATCTTATGTTAGAGGTTGGCATTCTGAATACAGCAGCCTCACTTTTCATTTAACTGAAAAGTTCTTCATTTAATTTTAAAGAATAACATGTTTAATTTTATTTTAATAATCAAATTATGGGGAACACGTAACATAGCATGAACCAAGGGGAGGCATCTATTATGCACTTGGTAGCTTTAGGGCAGGGGTCAGCAACCCGTGGCTCTGGAGCCGCATGTGGCTCTTTCATCCCTCCACTGCGGCTCCCTGTCGCTCAAAATATGTATCATAACCGCCAATGTGCGACACCTGCCAGCACACAATTTATTGAGCTTTCCAACCCCCGGTAGGACAACCATGGATAAATCCAAGAAAAGAAAAGTTTCAGAAGAAAACAGAACATTTAATTCAACTAATTAAATTAATTAATTAATTTAATTAGTTGTGGGTTTTAAACTGAATTTTAATTGTTAATTTTAAATCGTATTTATTATTGTTGTTTTTACTGTGATTTTATTGCTGTGAGCTGCCCCGAGTCCTTCGGGAGAAGGGCGGCATATAAATTTTAATAAACTTAAACTACATACAGTATGCTAGTTTTGTGGCTGCTCAGGAAATAGTCAGGCACGGGAAGGGTTTTGTGGCTCCCAGTGTTTTCTTTTCTGTGGGAAACGGGTCCAAATGGTTCTTTGAGTGTTTATGGTTGCCGACTCCTGCTTTAGGGTGACTACAATTGGGATCCAGACTTCAGTGTAATTATCACAGTTTTCATATTTCACATTTCATTTCATTCTGATCTCACTATTATTTTTATTGTTCAACACTTCAAATGTATAAAGAGTTAAGGAAGATGACCTTGAAAGAAATATGCAAGAACTGTTATTTAAGCAAACATTCTTTATGCCCTGAGAAAGTAGATAATATTTGGAAGTGCTTACTTATATCCCCGTGATTCAATGGACTATAAGAAGGGAGGGAGTATATAGCACATCAGACTTGCCTGATTCTTGCATAATAGCCAACATAAATAAAAGTAATTTTAGAACTAATTGTGGAATTGATTTCCTGATCTGGTCTACCTAGCAAGGCTGACAATATGATTGTTGTCTCTCAGATCTTAAAGATAGGGCACTGCAAGGATTCCTGGAATAATAGTTTATTGTTGTAGGGTAGAAAAACAGTGCTCTGAAATCCTGCCAGAGTGTCCTTTTTGCTGCCTCTTATACTATAAACAAAATCAAGGAGGATTATTTTGACTTTCTTTCTCATGTTTGCTTCAATCTCTGGACTGTGTAATCATTTTTCCTAATCCTTCCTTAGGATGGAGACTTTCTACCTAATACAATAATATAAAAGTAAGACTCTTGTATATGTATATTTTGATTATGGATTATACTACCCTGGGGATAAGAAATGCAATAAGGAATTAATGATAAGCAAGAGTATTGGCTACTAATTTTTTAACAGTGCTGGGAATTCTGGGAGTTGAAGTCCACCCATCTTAAAGTTGCTAAGGTTGAGAAACCTGGTTTAAACCATTAATGGAATATTTCATTATGAGGTGTCATTACAGTAGCGCCACTAGAACTTTTATTATTTGGAAAATTGATGCTTGGAACCTGAAAAAACAAAAGCTGTCTTTTAATACTCAATTCTTGTCTAATGTCCTAAGACACAGAAGAAGGAAACACTAAGTAACATCTATTTTTTAAGGAAAATATATTAAGATAAGAGCGGGCCGCTCTACTGACATAAACCAATTTAACCAATAGAAGAGCTTTGGGAAATTATTTTAAAAGAGACTCTCAGTAAAACTGCAGGCTTCTCCATGATGCAACCACAATGACAATAAACATAATGTACAGAAAAGTGAAAGCTTTTTCTCAGTCTTGAACAACGTGCAAGAAGGGACAAAGCAATATGGAAGACATTTGTTTCTTAGTTAGAATTAATTAGCTGTCTGGGGTTATTAAATGCCTTTGCTGGTCTGGTACTAATAAAACCAGAAGCTGTAAATTTGAGTGAAAGCGATTACAGCAACGGTGTTTAGAACTGTTCAGAATTAATATTGAAGAACCATATTACTATAGAATAATTAATGATAATACTAAGACAACCATTTTCTAAGTTGGAGGGAAAGAGAAAAGAGAGCAAATATGTCAATATTTTCAACAAAAATGAAAAAGCTTCAACACATGAAGCTTGTGCTTGTTGAACTTAAAGATGAAACTACTGCTGAAGCTTCAGAACTCTAGTAAGTAAGCAGTTTCTTAATTCTTTTAAAAGAAAAACAATGTAACAGCTCCTTTCATATTGGACCTGAAAGTCTTATGGTATGCTACTGGGCAATAAACATAAGGTAAAGGTAAAGGTTTTCCTGCCCAGCTGTGTCTGACTCTAGGGAGCAGTGCTCATCTCTGTTTCTTGGCCAAGGAAGCCAGCATTGTCTGAAGTCATGTGGTCACTATGGCTATACGCCAAAGGCACATGGAAGACTGTTACCTTCCCACCGAAGTGGTACCTATTTATCTACTTGCATTTGCATGTTTTCAAACTGCTAGGTAGACAGAAGCTGGGGAAAGGAACAGGAGCGCACCCTGTTGTGTGGCACTGGGTCTTGAACACAGGTTGTCAGCTTTCCAGTTGACACGCTCAGCGTCTTTTAGCGCTGACCCATCACGCCCTGATAAACATAAGTCTAATGGAATTTGAATCAGCAAAGAAATGTTCTATGCTTTTACCTTTAAAATTTACCTATCATGGTAATTCACCTATACCTTTTACCTATCATGTTCTATGCTTTTACATTTAAAATAAGATATAAAATGCTGCTCAATGGCTTTAGTTGCCTTTCTTCAACAAGGCCTCTATTTGAAGCCTCAGAGCTATCAAAGTCAAATGTGTCCTGATGCCATTTGTGTGATGATATCTTGACACAAATGACAGCAGTTGCTTGCCCTCCTCCATGGACATCTATGGGTCAGTTGCTGACATCTAAAACGGACCATTCAAATCTCTTGAGCATTCAGGAACTATAGCAAACAAAATGTTCATCCTAGCAATAAATGACATGCTTTTCATCTTAATGCGCTGGAAACGGCTCCCACTTACACAGATTCTTTTATTATGTGTAGCCAAGCCTGATCTTTCTGTCGGAGTTAAAATAAGTACTTCAAATAGAGTGTGAGTGTTTTTATGTCTTCTTTTAAGGATATAAAATGCTGCCTTTCAAACCAGAAGTTTTCCCAGGGTAAAGTACTCAGTGCCTCAACTAATGCAGTTATTGCATAAATAAAACCACCTTAACTCTGACTCAGGCAGGAATGATGGAGTGACATCAGTGTCAAGTCACATCAATTGCTACATCCAAATAGAAGAAATTCTTGGCACCTAAAACATTGAGGATAAATCAAATCAGATACCGCTGATCCATACAACCAGAAGTAAAACGTTACAATTCTCTCTTTTAGCAGGAAGAAAGTAGGTCTGATTTGCTATACCCGTAGTGTGGTAATTGTGGAGGGGTCTCGGAGGCGTCCATCTTCATCTTTGAGATTATAGCCCTCTGGTCTTTTATCTCGTTCACTGACTTTCCATAGTTTCACAGTTTTATCTGGAAGAAAATCAGAACGCTTCATTGAGTTACTGAATTATTATGCATTTTGTAACAGTTAGGATTTATAGTTACTTATCACTTGCACAGTTCATCAGCAGTGATTTTCTTTGCTATTTGATCACTGCTACCATCTGCTATATGGGAGAAGGCAGCTAAAGAATCTTAAGAGAACCAATGACCATGGGAAAATGAGAAATGTGTAATTGAACTTTTGTCAATTGCAGTGTTTTTCAAAATTGGTGACTTTTAAGATATATGAACTGCAATCCCCAGAATTCCGAGCCAGTATGCTGGAGGAAATTCTGGGAATTGAATCCCACGTATCTTAAAAGTTACCAAGCTTGAGAAACACTGATCTATTAGACCTCATTAATTAAACGATTTCTTAAGACAGCGACCCCCAACCTTTTGGGCAACAGGGACTGGTTCCGTGGAGAGAGGTTTTTCCATGGACCAGAGGGGGCGTGGTTTTGTGTGCTGCCTGAAACCTGCGGATGGGACTTCGCTTGTTTGCGTGGCCCAGTTGCTGGCATGCCATGGCCTGATGCTGTTCCACAGGCAGGAGTCTTAAGAGGCTGAAGCCCAAGACCTCTTCACATAGCTTCAGCAGTCTTCTTGCTCAGACAAAGGATGAGTTTTTACAACAGCAGGAACAAATAGTAAGAACCTTCAAGGATATATACTAGGAATGATATTTTTATGTATTAAAAGTGATCTAGAGTTACAATTGAATAGAGTGGTCACTATATTTGCAAATTGCGCTATAATTTAGCTTGGTTAAAACAAAAGGGAACAGTAAGAGACTGCAAACTAAGATAATGCATGTTCTTTAGATTCTTTGGCATTCATGTCCCATTTACAGATTGTCTCATCATCACATGATTAAAACCGAAAATAAATACTGAACATACAGATGCAGAAAGTGTGCCCACTGAGCTGTATATATCCCTTGATGACTACGTCTGTGGCCTTCCAAAGTCCTTCTGAAGCTCCCCAGTTATACCTGACATTTGATAAAAAATTCATGGCCTGCTTTCTCCTTCTATCTCATTTCTGAATATTTCAAATCAAGTGTTGAAGTTGTAGACTGTAAATGTAGGTCTACATGAACAAGAGTTCTGATTACAAACTGGGTGCTAAAACTGAACACCCTGCATGTTGGATATGTCAAGCTAAATTAATTTTACTTTGGTCTAAGATGATGAAACAATTTAGACTGAAAGCCAAGGCACACAATGCTCCATAAAAGCAATTTTGAGTTACATGAGATCTAACTGCTCTAGCCAAGCTTTGATTACAACATATTACACTACACGTACAGCAATGTATGCATGAAAAGGGAGCCCAATCATGTTGGTAATTTACTCAAAAGTCAGTTTCAAGCTCAATGATAGGAATAAAAACTGACATTTTATCATTGATGGTGAATCCATGTTAAATTCCACAATTGCAAGCTTGCCTGGCAGCTGAATATTTCCATTGGCTTCATCATTTTGCTGTCATTTTGTTTATTGTGTGCCACAAACTCCTGTAGGAAAAAGAGCCTCAGGAACATGTGGCTTTTATTCTGAATAATGGTGTTTTCATTTCCCCCTCCTGGTGGGCATTCTATCAGCAGTTTGTCATTGTTCCCACAAGTTTTAAAGAGAATCTTATTCATCTTCATTTCTCCCATCCTCATTTTTCACTTAAGGGTTGCAGTTGACTCCCATAGATTTTGTTGTATTAACTCATCCTGATAAAAGTTCAACTTTCATATAGTGTGTTTTTGGAAAGGAATATTAAAGAACATTTAGGGACAACTGATAGCAGTAACATCTGCGCTATTTGGGGGTCTTCCCAGCATATGAAAACACTTTCTGGAACTGCAAACTAATTCTCCTATGGATAAAAAAAAAACTATTTAAAAACTCAATTAACAGAACATTAGGCTATATAATTAATCTTCATTGTGTTTCAGTGAGTCTTCCCCTCAAATGAGTTTAATAACTCTCAGAATTTTATTACAATGATCAATAGGGTATATTCTCCAACACAAAGTAAGTTGACGATGAAAGATAATTAGACCCCTTTCCTCTGTAGTAATTAAGTCACATTCATCTTAAAGCTCCATCCATTCTGATAACAACACTGAACCTAGTGACAGTTATGTGAACATAATCTACATTTATGCTTAGGAAATGAAAACTGAAACAGACTCACAGAAATTCATAAGCATACAAAACAAGAGATAAATTTGCCATGGCCTTTCCGGCACAGTCAAGAGATAAAAAAACCCTTACTACGTTTTCAGTCACTGCATTAGGTATAAAGGTAAAGGTTCCCCTCGCACTACACCTGATACAATTTGAAGCTGAATCAAGACAATAATTAGAGCATGAGAGTGATTTTCTTACATCAGATTTATTAAAGACAAGTTGTCTCCAATCACAATTTATTACAATAAATTGATCATGAGAAGGCTGAGAATAGAGGAGCTGGAAAGATTCATTCTTAAGACCAAACTGATCAGCATTTTTCTGCTGTTGAAGAATTTTTTTCATCAGGTTATTTGCAAACCCATGTATAATTTTCCATTTTACCCTATAAAAACCACACCCACATTATTTGTCCTGTTTTACAGAGATCTCTATTGTTAATCGGGCCCACTTTATTATGTTTTTTAATTAGATACGCAGTAGACAATGTAGAGCTCTTAGAGGCATCTGTATGGTCATTACTGACCATTAAAATTAACAAGATTCCTTGTTTTCAAATTGACCTATGAAATGAGTACATGTCACAAGGTAACACTACCTTGACACTACCTTGAAATTTTGACATAGGACAGAAACTACTGAAGTAACCAACCAACTATTGTATTTTTCCCGTCTATAAGACGCACTTCCCCACCCCCAAAAGTGGGTGGAAATGTCTGTGCGTCTTATAGAGTGAATGTTGCCGAAGCCCCGCTCTCCTGCCGGCCTCTGCCACTCAGCAATTTGCCTCCTTGCAGCAAACAGCCTGGTCAGCTTCAGCACAGCCTGATTTAGCACGAGCAGCTGATTGGCGGTTGGATTGGCTTCCCGGAATACCGCCAATCAGCTATTCCAGGCTGCGTGGAACGCTGTCGCCCAAACCGCCTCCGTGTGCCCTGTTTTCAGCCTCTATGCGCCTCATTTTCAGCCTCCGCGTGTCCCATTTCCAGGCATTGGGGATTGTTGCTGCCGCCAACTCTCGCCGCCAAATGGGCCGAATTCCAAATCCCCACTGCCTGCAATGGGCCAAAAATGGGATGTGCGGAGGCCGAAAATGGGGTGCGTGGAGGTGGCGATGGCGATGGGCAGCAGGGGCAATCCCTGCAGCCCGGAACAGCTAATCGACGGTATTCCGGGAGGCCAATCCAACCGCCAGTCAGCTACTCATGCTAAATTAGGCTGTGCTGAAGCTGACCAGCTGTTTGCTCCAAGGAGGCAAATTGCTGGGAGACAAGAGGCAGATTTTTTTTCTTGTTTTCCTCCCCAAAAGCTAGGTGCGTATTATGTTCTGGAACGTCTTATAGTGTGAAAAATACAGTAATTAAAGGGTGTAAAATTAAAAAGTCTTGGTCCATTTGGCTTAAGATAGTTTGCATTTCCTTTTCTCACACTCCATGCAACGTTAGATGGAATTCTATAAAATGTTCAGAACCTTTTTTAAAGCTTCCACGGCATGCTTTAATACTATTTTATATAGAGTTCAATGCTTCCAAGGGCCTTGGTCAGAAAGATAGTACTTTTCTGCAACATATCAATCATATGTATTTTCTCCTGGGATTGCTCAATGGCTGCTTTAAGGAGTGGCAAAATGATACTATATTTGCATGCCCTGATACTCCAAAGCACCTTATTTCCTTCAAGTGCAACGTGCTTTAATGCCCTTGTTTTCCCTTTCATCTCAGATTATATATTTTACTTTGCAATAAAAACTTTACTTATATGTGTGTGTGTGAGATATCTATATATCTATATCTATATCTATATCTATATCTATATCTATATCTATATCTATATCTATATCTATATCTATATCTATCTATCTCATGAGTGGGGGGAAGAGTCTTAATTCCATTTGATTTTGTTCCCTATCCACCACAAAGCCTAGATAATTTGCAAAATGGTAAGAACTTTCAAATTCAGTGTTTGTTTATCAGTTTGGCCTTATGTTACTATATCTCCTCCAACACTTAAGAGTTGCAGGATCCAAGTAGATAAGAGTTCCTAATGTACAGACAAACCTCTAGGCACATCTGTCTCAACTATCTTTCTTTGATAGTTGATCACTGATCATAACCAGCATCAGATTTTATAGGTAATGTGTAAATCAGCAATCAGGACACATAAGTAGCATAAAATCCCCCCACTCCCAACCATATTTCGAACAATATGGCACTAAATTCATAGGCACTAAATCCTGAAGAACAAGGGCTGCTAGAGGGAAGAGGGCATTGATTCATTCTACATAGCACCTGAAAGTAGGACAAGAAGCAATAGCAAGCTAGTTAGAGGGAGATTAAAACTGGAAATAAGGAAGAATTTCTTGATAGAGAAAACTATTAAGCAGTGGAACAGCCTGGTTCCCAGAGAGAAAGAGCTGAAAAAAAGCAAAGTAGAAGAGTCAAGGCTGGGATAGGAGGTATGAACTGTTAGGCAGTGGACAGCCTAGGTCTAGGACAGTGTTTTTCAACCTCATTTAGTAACTTCAAGATGTATGGACTTCAATTCCCAGAATCCCTCAGAATTTTGGGATTTGAAGTCCACAGATATTACCATTGCTGATGTTGAGAAACACTGGCCTAGGATACATATATAGCACACAAACAGACGGTCAACAAAGAGATAAAATTAAATTCCAGACTCTGTTGAAGATGAGGCAAGAAGTCAATCACCAAGGTTGGAAGAGGGTTGGAAGAGACCTTAGAGGTCTTCTAGCTGAACTCTCCGCCCAAGGCAAGAGTCCTTATTTCCAGGTTGGATCTTCCTCTGACAAGCTTCCACTGATTGTTTCTTGTCCTACTCTTGGATGCTATGGAGAATGAACTAATGCCGCCTTCCCTGAGGCAGCCCTTCAAGTATTGGAAGACTCCTACCAAATTTCCTCAGCCTTCTCTTCATGGTTAAGTAAACATGCCTAGTGCCTTCTGCTGTTCTTCATAGAATTTAGACTCCAAGCCCCTTATCATCTTTGTTGCCCTTCTCTGCACTCTTTCTAGGGCTACAGCATCTTTTTTATACTGTTGTAACCAGAATGTATTTTTATTTTTTATTCATTTTATTTGTCGAGCATGTATAAGATAACAGATATAAGTATAAACATGATTATGAATACAGGAAATGGATACAAATAAATGCGGACAGTACGACAGGAACGGTAGGCACGTTGGTGCGCTTATGCACACCCCTTACAGACCTCTTAGGAATGGGGTGAGATCAACACCCCATTGATCTAACCTAAGTATAACGTTAAAGTTATGGGGATGAAACCACAGAGTCAGGTAGTGCATTGACCACTCTGTTGCTGAAGTTGTATTTTCTGCAATCGAGTTTGGAGCGGTTTTAGCTTAAGTTTGTATCTATTGTGTGCTCGTGTATTATTGTGGTTGAAGCTGAAGTAGTCATTGACATAATTTTGTGTACTACGCTTAGGTCAGACCAAAGGCGGCGTAGTTCTAGGTTGTCTAAGCCCAAAATTTCAAGCCTGGTGGCATAAGGTATTCTGTTGTGAGCAGAGGAATGGAGGACTCTTCTCAAGAAATATCTCTGGACTTCCTCAATTGTATTAATGTCCGATATGCAATGCGGGTTCCAGACAGATGAGCTGTATTCGAGAATTGGTCTAGCAAATGTTTTGTATGCTCTAGTTAGTAGTACAATATTGCCAGAGATGAAGCTACGCAAGATTAAGTTTGTGGACACAGTCACAAAGAAAAAAGAAAAAAGAAAGACACAGACACAAAGAAACAAAAGAGACAATTGTGGACACAGACTTCTAAATGTGACCTCATCAGTGCAGGATAGAGCAGAACTGTCACTTCTTTGATTCATCAATACTCCCTTGTTTCATTAATATGTGTAAATCAGAGCTGTACAAAGGCAGGAACTCAGTACTACTAATAAAAAAAACCACCTGACTATCTGTTGAGAAATCCTCTTTACTCCCAAGTGCTGTGTTCGAATCCCTAGTGCCGCGTAACGGGGTGAGCTCCCGTTACTTGTCCCAGCTTTTGCCAACCTAGCAGTTCGAAAGCATGTAAAAAATGCAAGTAGAAAAATAGGGACGACCTTTGGTGGGAAGGTAACAGTGTTCCGTGCGCCTTTGGCATTTAGTCATGCCAGCCACATGACCATGGAGACATCTTTGGATAGCGCTGGCTCTTCGGCTTTGAAATGGAGATGAGCACCACCCCCTAGAGTTGGAAACGACTAGCACATATGTGCGAGGGGAACCTTTACCTTTACCTTTATATCAGAAGATACTGAGGAAGTCGCCGGATGTTGTGAGATTATGTCTTTCTTTAGCTTGTAAAAGATTTGGAGAAATATGCTTGGGGCATTTTAAGACATATTACAGAAAGGAAGAGAGAAAATTCAACATTAGGGGTATCTCCACCACAATCACTCTTGAATTCCTCTCTCTGGATCAAACAGAGCAATAAATACTTGTCCTGTAGAGAGATTACAATTATGAATGGGCACAACCTATCAAAGCAGGATATTTTGGCTGGAAAGCAAAAAAAAAAAAAAAAAAAGGACCTGTTGTTATAACATACCATTGGTGGAGAGAAGGAAATAGGCTGCATTTTGCTGTGGGAGCCATCGTATTTTATTGATCTTCTCCTCTATCTCCAAGCTCTTCAGGTAATCGAACTCAGGTTCATGGCTCTGGAATGTGCTGTAAACATTATATTCTCCCCTGCGATGGGGCTGATTTTTGCTCTGCAGGAGTGGGAAAGAAACATAAAGGGATTCTTAGACATGCCGGAGCTAGCAAATTTTCAATTGATTCTTTTGTTCTCTGAAGATTGTTAAAAGAGAGGAAAATGTCTGATTATGGTGACACATAGCAGTTTAGGTACCAAAGCGGAGCTATTTCTTGCACAATGCCTTCTCCTCCTGTGTCACTTTCTATGTTCACTGGTGACAGGAAGCAGGAAGAGCATCTTTGTTTCATTTTGATTCAAAAAGGCATCAATCCCTATCATTCAATTTAAAGACAAATTGGCATGAAGCAACAATCGCTCAATTCAAAGACCAAATCCAGCTTGACTTGTGCACAAAATTCTCTCCAACAGAAAGGACCCAGTTCTAAAATATAAGCCTACCGCACATTTAACGTAATAAATGAATTCACAGAGCAAGGTAAACTTAAATATCTGGAAGACGGTTTCTAGGAAAAGAGTTGGGAAACCAACAGAAAATAAAAGGTGAAAGGACTGAAATAGGTATTAGCAAAATCCTTCTATATTTAGGCTAGCATCAGGAAATAAATGGAAGGGAATGGGAGATAATGTCACTAAAAACTCTGTAACTGTTCTTTCTTACTTTGCACTTTGTATATGTTAAAGGCTTAAATAAACAATAGAGTAATAGAAATACAGTAGTAAACTGAACACATTACTCAAAGGACCAGAATATGGTACTGAAGCACCTCTGAACGTTACTATCTGGCTATACCCAAATCAGAAAGCTGGTTTTTTCCTGCAAAACAGTGTCTAAGGTAGAACTAAAACTCACAGTGTCCTGTGAATTTCTAGTCTAGCACCTTAACCACTACACCAATCAAAATATAAAATTTACTAATATAGAAAGGCTTCTTAAACTCTGCTTTATTTTATTTGTACACTTAGTTTCTCTTATATGTTGGCATAGATCCAGAGCATCGTTCAGGAGAAGAGCGCATCGCATCAACATAAACTATAACCATGTGGTATGTGTTTGTTTGTTTCTTTATGTTATACTAGTTTGGGAAGGGTAGGGATCCTGCTAATTTAAAACAAACCAGACTTCAAAAGCATTACAACTATAGTTCTGCTTGGATTTATGACATTTCAGCAGCAGAATGAAGTCTCCTGCCGGCAATTATTGTTCCAGGATGCAAAGGGATTCAAGAAAATGCAACATTTGTAGGGTTGTTTTTTTTTTTTTTGTTGTTGAGAAAGAAGCTGCCCGATTGATCTTAATGGCTTTTTTCCTCTTTTTTTTTTTTTTTTTGCAATTTTCTGTACGCTGCGATAGAAGCCTGGTAAAGAGTGACACACAAAGATTAGGAAACAGCAGGAAACTTCTTTTAAAAGGGTAAAAATGGGCATTTTTGCATTCACCAGCACTTACCTCCTGCTCACGTTGAAATATTACAACACGACCCCCCTTGTCCCCTGTCGCTAGTAATTCTCCTGTGTGGTTGAATTCTACTGTAGAGATAATGTCAGCTAAAAAGAAAGAGATAAAGGCAATTTAAGTTAACTGCAGACCAGCTTTTGCACTGGCATCTCAGAACATCACTGCCTATACAATCAGAGGAAGAATGGTTGCTAAGACTTTGCCTCCCTGGTGGAATTTCTACGGAGCACTTAGATTTCCAATCACATTTGAATCTTGTTAAGGGGATTCATAAACATTGTTCCTGAAGGATACAGCTAGTCCTTGACTTACAAGAGTTCATTTAGTGGCTGTTCGAAGTTACAGCGACACTGAAAAAAGTGACCATTTTTCACATTTATCACAAACTTGTAGCATTCCCATGGTCACGTGATCAAAATGCAGACGCCTGTCAACTGACTCATATTTAGGATAGTTGCAGTGTCTTGAGGTCATGTGATCCACCTTTTGTGACCTTCTGACAAGCAAAGTCAATGTGGAAGCCAGATTCACTTAACAACCTTACTAACTTAAACAACTGTAAAAATTCACTTAACAACTGTGGCCATGAAAGGTCGTAAAATGGGGCAAAACTCCCTTAACAATGTCTCACTTAGCAACATACATTTTGAGCTCAATCGTGGTCGTAAGTCGAGGACTACCTGTACTGGGGCTCCAAACTCCATTCATACACTTTCAGTATGAACCCCCTCCCCCTTTCCCACTTGTCCTGATGCTGCATAGAGCAGTAGCAAAGGCCAAATAACTGGTTAAAGGAAGACACTTTGGTTGATGGACAGCACTTTTCTTGATTGGCCAACGGTTTTCACTTAAAAAGGAATAAAAAAATCAAGGCAGTATGTATTTCTAGTGCTAGAAAGAATCATGCCATCTTGAAATAATCATTTTGCTTGTTTAAAGATGCATACATTCGAGAGGATGTGTTGTGAACCTGTTTAACCTTAACTAATAATTTCTGGAACAACTCAGGATCTGAATCAGCACCAGAAACTGATATAATAATTATGTTGCATAGGACACTTACAGTTTTGATTGGCAGGTGGAGGCCAAATTCTCTTTTCTAGCTCTTGAACTGCGATTGATAGAAATGTGATTCCACAGAAAGGGTCAGCATCTCTCATAATAATAGATTAATTTGTTTCTACTACAACGTGACTAGTAAGAGTCAGTAACTCTTCCAGCACATATCCTGCCTCAAAACCATGAAACAGTACGAGATATTTTGTCATGCTTCTCATTTAGAGCATCGGGAAACAGCAACAGGTAACTTGAAACTTTGTAATATTAAACCATTCTTTCTTTTTTTTCTCACTGTTTTCTATCAACTGGATCCACCCCAATAGAATCAGCTTTCAAAAGACACACGATCTTGTATAAATGACACATTCATAACCACGCAGAACGTATACAGTATAGACATGCAATGTCCCAAATTAAATTCTATATTAATGGCACAATATGGACAGGAGCACATTACTTTTTTTATTGCAACAATGAACAAATAATCTCTTCTCTTTCCAGAGTAGCCTCTGGGTAGGTCTAACATTTTCCAGTGGGAAGAACATCATAGGTCAAAAGAAGAGCTGGCCTCACCAGGGGCACTTTTTCTGATTTCACAAAATAAATCACTCGTGGGACTAAAAGGAGTGCACGTTTGCCTTCCATATTTGTCCTTCTCTCAATTACTATTGCACCAATCTTCCCAATCTTAATGAAGGATAGAGATGAAATCATTAGTCCTGGAAAAAGGTCCAGAACTGAGAAGAAAATGGAAGCAGAAGAAACAAAGAAAGACAAATCCTTTAGAGGGAAAAAGAAAGGCCAAACAAAGAGGTTTGATCTGGGATTTTCCAGGTTTGGAATTATTAATGAAGTTCATATAAAGCAGGGGTGTCAAACTCAAGCCCTGAGGGCTGGATCTGGGCCATGGGGTGCTTAGATCTGGCCCATAGGGCTGCCCTGGAAACAATGAAGGACCAGCCTGTGGTGCCTCTGACAGTGAAAACTGAGCTCAGGAGGGCCATGAGCGAGCTTTGTTTTCGCTGGCAGAGGGCTGCAGGAGGGCATCCCGGACAAAAATGTAGCCTGCAGCCCTCCCGAGCTCCATTTTCACTGGTAGAGGCTGGGGGAGCCTCCTGCCACCATAGGTGTCCCGACATGAGTGACATTGAGCTGGCCATGCCCACCCGCTCCCCGAGGTCAAACACAACCCTGATGTGGCCCTCAATGAAATAGAGTTTGACACCCCTGATATATAGTATCTACAGAAAGTAAAAAAAGTAGTGCAATTCTAAACACATTCACTCAGAAATTAAGTCTCATGGGTTTTCTTGTATTTAAAGTGTCCCCAAATCCATGTATTCCATATTTTCTTATACCGGCAGTTCAATGAAGAAGATGATGGTGATGATGCTAACTTTTTTTAAACTATGTTTTTGGTCAACTCAAGCTAGTGGACATACCTAATACTAAATACGTTTCCTAAATACGTTTCCTATTTTCCCACACAACAACAACCTGGTGAAGTTGGATGAGCTGAGAGAGAGTGATTGGCTCAAAGGAGCCTGATTTCATGTCTAAAGTGGGATTAGAAATCACTCTCCTAGTTTCTAATCCAGCATGTTCACCCCTACACCAAGCAGTTCCTCTTTTGCCACTTTGTCCAGTTCTCAAATCAATTCTCAGGTCATTGGTTCTAGAAATTTGATATTAGCTATATCAATAGCTATAATAATATTTATAGTATTACCATTAGTACTGACTCATCTTTGCACCTCAAAATATAATGCAATAATATGCATGCAGCAGCTAAAAGAAAAACAAAGACTCCAGTGCAGAGAAATTACAAATAATGTGTTTCAAATAAGCAGAATGGAAAAGAGTTTGCACTGCATCAAGGTAAGCTGCTGATGAGTAGTTTTATCAGGGCTATTGTTGGGGGGGGGAGTCAGAGGTTAATTTTGCTGCAATTACTCCCTCTCTGCCTTCAGTGATTACATTTGAGTGCAGATTTCAGCAAATGCAAAGCATGACTGAGAAGGGAGGGAGAAGGCTTCAGAGGAGTGCTGCTAACCACATTTAAAAAAAAAATGAAGCAAGCTTTCACACATTCTGAACCTTTGGCATCCATCTTCACTGCGAGAAGACTAGATCTGACGGTGTTACTTGGTTTAAATCCAGTATTTACATAAGCTTTTTCAGTTTCTTCAGAAGCTTTCAATACTGCTGCTAAGAAGTGTGTAAGTATCAGAGTACTGTAAGTTTCTATAGTTGTGCCTAATAAAAAAACGTAGATGTGCAATCATAATCCTGAAATGAGATCTATTATGCATAACTTCTGGATGCCAGAAGAAAATAGAATGTGTGCATTTCTTATGCATTTCAAGTCATCAGCTGTTTCAGAGATAAGACTAAACTATGATCAATAGCACAGCCATGGCTGTACACGAATCCCTCTTCTTTTCTGCTTACGATTGTTGCAGAGATGAGGAAAAAGGAAAGAGTTGGTGTTTTGGATTTGACTGAACTACCACAATCCCTTCCAGCCAAACTCAGTTAATGGCAGCTATTTATAATACTATAGGAGTCATTCTAGGTTTGGAAAGTGTACTGGTTCTCGACATTAACTGCAATCCAATAATAATAGCCTAAAGAAGCATAATATGTGCTCTGCATACTTACGTGATATGTATCAAGTAAGCCCATAAACATTTACTCTAGCTGGCTTACGACAAAACAATTAAAATCCATACAATACAAAAAAAACCCAAATCAAAAAAAAAACACATAGTTGGGCTATGGATGTATGTGTATGTATGTGTATGTACACACGGAAAACATAAGTATGCATTTAATTATCTTTGCGAGAGATATATCTTAATCTCACAAAGGAATACCAATAAGCAAAACACAGATGCTACTTAATACTACTTCCTATGGTCACAAAAAAATGTTTTACAAGGAGATTTTTCAGTTCAACCATTATGTTTTATTCTAATTTCCAAAAGCAAATATATTTCTCCCCAGCTAGTAGCTTGTGCTGCCTTGTCATCAGAGGGCTATTTCCATAATGGTGTAAAAACCTTTGCCATGCTGATTCTCATAGACAGCACATGGAGCTCTTTCCCTAGAATCTTGCTACCTCTGCAAATATCGAAGCGAGAGATGACACTACACAAACTTGTCATGTTCAAAGGCAAAAGGCCTTTCGTTGAAAGGAAATTGTGACTGCCCCCCGCTCCGTTAGTAATGTTGCTGCATAACCCAAATGCATTTCAAACTCTACTTAAAAATAACCTTTACTGCTAAAGATATTTAAATTTTCATAATCGTGCATTTGGAATTTCACTGGTAAGAAATGGAACTTAAGAGAAAAGAGCTATAATTAATATAAATACTGAAAATTACTGATCCCTTTTATCTTTTTTTCAAAATGTTATCTCTATCAATACAGTATCTTACCAAAGATACAGATCCGCTGCCACTTCATATTTATTTAGCACATTGTGTGAAATGGAATCATCGCATTGGGTTTGATTCTAATGCTGTCTTATACCTCAGGAGTTGGGGAAAGTGAGGTTCACCACTATGAAGGTATTTCATATATAGAAATGTGACATTACAATGAAGAAAATCATATGGTGGCCAATTTGTGTTTTGGATGTTTACTTCTGCTTTCAAAAATATGGACAAGTAGAAAATGAAATGAAAATTTCTCAAGGAGATGGTATGTTAAAGATCACCATCTTCATCTGTAGTGACGCATTTCCTTGCAAGTTACAACTTGATTATTCCTAAATTGCACACTCTATGATCCACTCTGTCTACCTGTCCTTTTTATATCCGTTCTCCCCTCTCTCTGCTATAAAGCAGATGAATAGTGAGCTCTGTAAAGCTGCTTCATTCCTAACTGTAGAAAATGTTTACATTTTCTCCATGTTGCCCTAACTCAGTCTTTTTAACTTTGCCAACTTGAGTATGCTGGCTGGGGAATTGTGGGAATTGAAGTCCACACATGTTAAAATTACCAAGGCTGAGAAATACCGCCCTAATTTCACCAGATAAAAGTGTAAATTTCACCAGATAAATCTATTTTTATTGTTTTTCATTGTTTTTAAAGTTTCTTGTTTATTCAAAATGAAAGAAAGTAAAATTGGCATATTTTAGCCATTTAACTCTACAGCAAAAAGATTACTGGAATGGCTATTCTCTAGTTTAATTTGCAATAGTTTAAAATTAACTTCATTGAAATCAGCTACACAGCTGTTTAAATACAGCCATGGCACATGCAGTCCATTTAGATAGTATTTGTGAAAGCATCATTATTACCATACAGCCAACCAATCAGAATTTAATTGAAACATGAACATTAGCCCCAGGATACAAATGGAAAAACAACATCAAGTTCTATAAAATGGATTACCCACTTTGACAGGACTGGAGAAACTAATATTGGAGAACTCCTATTTTATGGCAAATCAAATATATACCGACTATCTGGATGTAACTCCTTATGAACCACCGACATAAACTATAAAAATTCAGTCTCATTTCACAAAGTGTATTTTATGTAATTGCTTTGGGACTCAATGGCCAACATAATGGTGACAAATCTGACAATTCTGTATACAGAAACTAAGATTGCTAATTGACATGAATGTACAATGTAGAAGCTTCAAAATAATGGGATGGTGATCTTGCTTTCTTTTCCTGTACATGCATCTTTATGGGTTTTTTTTAGAAAAAAACTTTGCTTTGTTTTATTGTGGAGCCACCCAGAGTCAGTCTGAAATCAGGAGGTATCTCCATTGACACTGACATGGAATAGTATTTTAAATGACAGAAAAGCAGATTCCAGTTAAGAAAAATAGCAATAGCAATAGCGCTTAGACTTATATACCACTTTACAGCCCTCTCTAAGCGGTTTATAGAGTCAACATATTGACCCCAACAATCTGGGTCCTCATTTTACCCACTTCGGAAGGATGGAAGGATGAGTCAATCTTGAGCCTGGTGAGAGTCAATCTGCCAAATTGCAGGCAGCTGGCAGTCAGCAGAAGTAGCCTGCAGTACTGCATTTTAACCACTGCGCCTCCGTGGCTCATTCAAATATCTTACAGTAAAAGATATTTGACGGCACCCAGTTTGGTGTAGCGGTTAAAGCCATCAGGTTAGAAACCAAAGGGACTCTGTGTGTGTGTGTGTGTGTGTGTGTGTGTGTGTGTGTGTGTGTGTGAGTGCGCATATATTCTATCACTGCACAAACATAAAGAAGGGAAGACACCAATTTGGCTAATTGTATTATTTTGGGTCCATATTCTTACTTGCAATATTGCTAAAAAATGAATGGGTGAGCAGTTTGGATGGGAAATGGGCATGTTAGAGGACAGGCTTCTTGGTTGTTCAGTCACTTCCTTCCTTAGGTAGCTTAGAAGATGCTCTCATTCCTTCCAAATGATGGGTCACAAGTGATTAAAATACATGTCAGCTCTTACTGAGATATTGCTGCTTTTCAGGTTTGCTTTTGACATACTTGAATATTATTATAATTTGAACCTCCTTGTTGCCTGCTACTTCAAGCAACTTCATTTAAAAGCTAATATACTATAATATTAATTTGGATTTCTACGCAATCAGCATTTGAATGATGTACAATTACTAACTTCACTCAAAGGACTTCAGCGGCATATTTGTAGAAACAGCAGGAGGAAGAATAAGAAATCTTGCCTTTTACTTGCTTTCCTGCATCTTGGGTGCCTCCCTTCAATAAAAGCAATTCAACAAAAACAGTTTCCATGGTGACCCTTCATTTTCCAAGTGGCGGATGATATCACTCTATAGTTTTCTCCTTTCTGAAATGCATTTATGTTGCTTATTGCTCTCAGGCTAAGTATTCTGAAGACTGGATTTGATTTCCTTATGAGCAATAGGTTAGAATTAGGGGGGATCCCCCCCCAAATATACACGTAGAGCTCAGCATTATTTTAAGGGATAATTTTTAATATATTCCACCCACACAATGACCTGTTGGACAGTAAGTGGGTGGGACAATACTGAATTCTCAGGAATATCTTCATTCCAGGGAGGAAAAAAAGCCTGAATTTAAACTGTGGGGTGCTTTTGATAATATTTTTGTCCCTCACTGCTCCCCCCCCCCGAATTTTTTTCAACAGTGACTTGAAAGCAGGGGGTGAAATTCAAAATTTTTCCCTACCGGTTCTGTGGGTGTAGCTTAGTGGGAGTGGCAGGGGAAGGATATTGCAAAATCTCCATTCCCACTCCACTCTGGGGCCAGCCAGAGGTGGTATTTGCCGGTTCTCTGAACTACTCAAAATTTCCACTACCGGTTCTCCAGAACCTGTTAGAACCTGCTGAATTTCACCCCTGCTTGAAAGAATGCAAAGGGAAGGAAGTGCCTTTCTTATTCAGGTTGACATAATCAGTTACCCCAATTGTGGAAGTCTAAGTCTGTTGTTATTTTTTATTTTACTATGCAAATCATGTCAAGAGATGATCAAGAGATGATCAACTCCTTTTGCAGATTTTTTTTTTCCACACCAAATCAACCTTTTCAAAGCAGCTGTACAAAAAGTAAGTTTAGGATTGAGTTTGTAAAGATCTCTCAAATCCTAAATAGACAGGAAAACAACTAAATATTGAAAACATGGTGGATTGTGCAAATTTTTCAGAGTAAACTTGCTGAACATTGTTCTAGATAAACATTGTTCTAGATAAACATGCATTTGGAGTGTAAAACTATAAAAGATCATTTTCAACGTTCTTTATAATTTGACTTTTCCTTTTCCTATAGATGTGATTTCCTTTTTATATTTTTCCCTGTATGTATTATTATCCTTCTTTCTAAATTACAGATTGTCCTTGGTTAAGTATGGTAGTTGGGATTGGGAACTTGCTAAGTGACTTGATTATAAAGCATGACATCACATGACTGTGTGCGGTTTTGCAATGGTAGTTCCAATCGGTAGATGAATCCTGTGTGGTCATGAGGCATGATGCCAGATGACTGGCATTTACAACCTTCTGCTTGTTTCCCTACTGATGCTGCTTGTTGGAAGCCAGCAGTGAAGGTCACAAATGGCGATCACATGAGTTCAGGATACTACAAGCGGATTACCAAGGGCCCAAATTGTGATCATGTGACTTTGCAGCAGCGCACCAGAGAATTATCTATTCTAACTTGTGGATAGGAGCAAAAGTTTCCAACTGCCAAATAATTTAACACTGATAAATGGAACTAATTGTCATTGTTTGCCAATTGAATATTCACAGAAAAAGACAGATCCAGAGGTTTCTTGTTTTCCAATTTTGTTCTTTCAGTACAAGCATACCTTTTTCCAGAAGAGGTTGAAGCATGTTATTAGGATTACATTTCAGCTTTTTCATTCTTATTCAACTGTGCATTGCATGAATTATATATTGGCATGCCTTCTGCCATTGGAGATATTTGTGAAGTATTAGTAATAATAAAAAACAAGGATAAACATCAGATACTTTAAAAAAAAACAAGGGAAGGGAAGGCAAAGGCAAAGGCAAAGGCAAAGGCAAAGGCAAGGCAAGGCAAGGCAAGGCAAGGCAAGGCAAGGCAAGGCAAGGCAAGGAAAGGCAAGGAAAGGAAAGGAAAGGAAAGGAAAGGAAAGGGATTTAAAGCTTAATTCCTGAAAAGTTGCTAATGCCATGTTAAACATTTCACATATGTTACAGCAGCTGGCTCAATGTCAATCTCATCATTAAGCAATCCAATAATCATACTGCGTCAATCCAATCATTAAAAGCAATTGAAAACTCTCAGAAAATACTGCCAACTGGCACTATAATAAAAGTAGGGCAGGAATGGAAGTGGGGAATGAAGCAAAGAATTGGAAACAATTTTTTTTAATTAACTGTCTTTCTTTAGTAGAAACTCTTCAAATAAGGCTATATAGAACTGCAATTTTGGACTAAAATTCTGTATATTCTTACCACTGAGATCAATACTTTTTTTTGAGTAGCAAATGATGACACATAAATGGATCTTCTGGCTTTCGCAATATTACAAATGTCTACTTTAATTCCTTCAATCTGTTGTTACACTTAGCAATTTCAGCTATCAGCTATCTCACACTGCAAATCTGAAGTACCACATAGAGAGATACATAAACAGAGTTGTTCAAGCATTTCTAAACTATATTGTTTATCATCAAAGCAGAATTTGAATCAGTTCAGATGTGATCTTTATCAATAAAAACACAAAAATATAACAATTTAAAATTTTGAGAGTGCATGATTTCTTTGATTTATGTATCGTTAGCTTTAAGAAAGAAATTAAAAATATGTTTGTAACAAAAAGTTATTAACTGAGCATTCCCCATGAAAATCTGCACAGAAAAATATTTTTTCAAATATACTTTTAAGAGAAAAGAATAGCAATAGCAATAGTTCTTAGACCTATGTACCTCTCCATGGTGCTTTACAGCACTCTCTGAGTGGTTTACAGAGTCAGCATATTGCTCCCAAAATCTGGGTCCTCATTTTAGTGACCTCAGAAAGGTGGAAGGCTGTGTCATGATCAAATTCCCTACCGTGGCCAGAGTTAGTCTGCAATATTGCATTCTAACCATTGTTCCAACATGGCTCTTGTAAATCCCTGTTTCCTAATAGCAGCCTTTTGAACTCAATGAAATCTTGGAGAAAGCATTTATGCGTAACATTTCAGGCACATATATGTGGAACTAATTATAAACTCAAGTAAGAAATGGCTTCACCGTCTTGGATAGAGCTGAGGATGTATTAGAAATTGATTTCAGACATTATGAGAAATAAACCAAATGGAAGTATTCATACTGCCTCTCCCCATACTTTTCATGTGCTTATTACTCCACAGAGAAGTAAGAGTTACTTCTGGAACCTTGGACATCTCACCCCATGAAAAATAGAAAGTATGAATTACCTACATTAAAAGAACCCTGTTTGTAATAACTGACATTTTGCATAGACATTTGAGCTCCTCAAATCTCCACTTTTTAAAAAATTACTGATGGTGGTATTTGCCGGATCTCCAAACTGCTCAAAATTTCTGCTACTGATTCTCCAGAACCTGTCAGAACCTGCTGCATTTCACCCCTGCCTTCCCCTGGGAATGGGAGGGAATGGGGATTTTGCAGTATCCTTCCCCTGCCATGGGGGTGGGAATGGAGTTTTTGCAATAACCTTCCCCCAGTAACCATGGTTATTCCTAGCAAGTTGTTTTGAGGGTAGGAGTTGAAACAGTTTATGTCCAGAATGCGAGGGGTCCTTATCTACATACAGCAGAAAATGACACAAATTGAAACAGTCATGCAAACTTTATCAATTTACTGATTTCGTCTTTACAAAGGCCTCCCTCAAATGTCTTTGGTCCAGGCACTGCTCTGAGTTACATAGAGTGTCTATGAGTGGACCGGGCTTGTCATAATCTTACTGCAAATACATCCCATGCACACGAATGGTGGATGTTTAATGAATGACTGGACAATATTTAGGTTTAAAATGCACCAAAATGTAGTGCTTTTACCAGTAACTTTAAATTGCCTAAATGATGCTTGAGCCTAATGGAAAGCATATGCAATCAGCTATCTGTGCATAGCCAGGAATTAGGAGTCCAAAAAACTGAGAGTACTATATAGTCACCTATTGCCAAGGTCAAAGGGAAAGGGAATTTGCTTAAATGGAGTGGGATATAGAGAGCTGGCTAACAGGTAAAGATGTAGCCAATTAAAAAACTCCTTAAAAATAGAAATGCTTAAGGATGAATGTTATTTGAAAGTTGGAGTGGATGTCTAAGTATTATCTTCCAATTGGATCTTCATTGTTTTTCCACCTCTGTTATGCTTTCAGGGTGGAAGTAGCTATAATTCTCTTAAGGGGGTCAAGGTACATGGCCTGTGAGCCTCCACCCAGTGACCACTGGAGAAAGTACAGGATGGGGTCTGCTCTTTTTGGGCCTGAACCAAGATCCAGGCCACCCCTCTGCCACTCCTTGCAGGAGGTATTCTGTTGGTTACAATCAAACAAAGGATCTCTTTAGAATTCAAGACTACAGCAGCAAAAGAAAAAGGACTGTCAAAATATCCACAGAATTGGTTTTTATTTGAGATTGGTGGTATTTGTCCATGTTGGAAGCATACTCAAATAATAAATTTATCCAAGACATTAAAGAAAATTAACAGATCAGATAGGAAGGCAGATTTATCTCGCATTCTGAACAGAACAATGCTCCTGTTTTTCCTTTAATTCTTGCATGTTATTCTGCTGATCATAAAGTATAGTGGCTATAACTGTGATGGCAAACTTACAGCACGTGTGCTAGAGGTGGCATGCAGCACCCTCCCCAGTTCAGCTGTGCCGTGTATATGCACACACCTTCCGCCGGCCAGGTTAGGGTCTCTGCCGTGCATACGGGGGGGGCATGTGATGGGCCGCGCACACATGTGCGGTGGGCGTGCATGCATGTGTGGGGGCATTTGAGTGGGGGTGCGTACACATGCATTGGGGCGGGGCGCATGCATCAGGCTTGTGCGCATGTCCAGGGGTGGGCACGCGCACACGCTTTGGGCACTCAGTCCAGAAAAGGTTAGCCATCACTGGGCTGTAAAATTAAAAAGTTAAATTATAGGAACCAAAGTTGTCCTTATAGTACAAATCAAGTCAGGTCTACCGGAACACAGCTGCAAAAATCTGGATGACCACTGTATGGGAGCAAAGAGTTAGTTTTTTCACAAATGAAGATGAATATAGGTGTCCCAGGATAATGTTGTATGATCTAATAGGTCGATCACCAGGACCAGAGGTTTTGTCTTCTGAGGTTTTGGACTTGTGCTAGACCTCAAACTCAGGGAAGTTCCCAAAGGATGGACTCCAGCACAAGTCTGAAATCTCAGAAGTTAGTTTTCTGTATGTATTCAGTGTTTAGTAGTTGCTTGGATTTCTACAGCCCAGATTTAGTAACCATACAATGAGGACACCTTTCTAAGAAGCCAAAAGATATGTCTTTATTTTAATATGGAAAAACAATTTAACAATAAATGTACCACTTCTCTATACATAAGAAGAATATTTTATATTCCAAATAAAAACTGAATATATGGTATATTTCCAATTATAGCAATATAATGAAGACCAAATGGTCTTGAAAACAAAATAACAATAATCCTAGAAGAACCTCCAGGTTAAAATACATATTATTAATTTATTGTTGGAAAGGAAATACTAAGAAGCAAATACATTTCTTAATTTTAAATCATGTGGGAGATGGAATCCCCTCCATTATTTCTTGTTATCAAATTTGATTTAGGAAGAAAAGAAATGGCTTATCTAAGAGCTGGCCCTTTAAAGCGTTGTTCTCATTGGAATGATCAACTGTTTTTAAAGCTTAGAGATGTAATTTAAAAAAATCAAAATGTACTGATTACGTCTTCTTATAAAAAGTCAGCTCAAGTGTTAAAGGCTGCTTTTGTAGGGTAGTGACCAGAGATACAGAGCTTTAATAGAAATAAAAATGAAAAACAATAACCGGTATGATTTGTCCCTCCAGTATAAATTACCAAGTATAAATTAAATGCAGGAATGACCTGCATTTAATAATTAGGTTAAAAAGTATTAGGAAGGGAAGAACTGCTCTTGATGTTTGAATGGAAGGGTCATGCCCAGATTATCTGAAGCAATCAATCTTCTTTCAAACTGTGTGGTCCACAGTAGGGGAGGGGGCAAAAGAGGTTAAATCAGGATCTAATGGCATGCAAAATCACAGATGATTGATCTGTATTGATCTTCCCCCGCTGAGGGGAATGATAGGCTAGCAAACAGAAATCAATTCCACTGCATTAAACTCAGTGTGCATCTGATTTCATCAGCAAAAATGGCTTGCAACATTATTACCCAATCACTGTGATGTGTGCAAGCTGTACTCACTACAGCTAACAAACCTACGTATCTAAACTGTCTTTTGAAGTATTCCTGTTCTAATACCAACTTTATGAATTTGAAAGGATTAATATTTGAAAACGGTGAAGGAAGTTTAGATCTTTTATCAAAAGTTCATAAGTTCCTGAGCAATTGCAAAATTGTGTATCTATAAAAATCCAATTGATGTTTTGGAGCCTCTACTAATTCTCCTCCAGTTAATTGGAACTGACTCTGGACTCTTCAAATACTTTGTTCAATTTTTTTTTATGTTAAGTGATTATCGGAACTAGCAGGAATATTTTTATATTATAAAAATATAAGAAAATTAGTAGCGGTAATAAGTGTCATACTGTAGTTCGTTGTTTAATTATTTTCTTTTTCTTTAATCAATATAATACAACGATCTAATATCTGACACCTTGGTTATTAAGAATGACCTAGGCCAGTCATGTGTTGTATTTTATATCAGGAACCAATTTTTGTGTGCAAAATGGCTTTCCTGGCATATAGTTATAAATAAAGCATACACATAAATCATGGCATTTTCTTTCAATATCTGAAAGAAGAGGCCAAGTTATTTCCCAGTTTGAAATGCATGTCCAAAACCAGAGGTTATCTATGTACGATATAAGATTTCCAGTTATTTCCAGCAGAAATCCTTTGTCTGCTAAAAGTCCATGCATTGTCTCACTGTCTCCTAAGAGCTAGAAATAAGAATAATTATCCAAAGCAAAGAATATGGCAATGAATCTAGTATTGCAGTAATTTGTCGACATGGTTCCTTCTGTGATTGTAAGAACAGGACTCCTGGCCACGTTTATTCTATGCATATCATTTTAAAACATTAGGACATAAAAATGGAAAGAGTCAAAGTAAACAACAGAAATTGAAAATGGGGAAAGAGGGAGACATTTTCTTTTAAAAATTGCTTGTATTTCATTTAATCATCCTCATCATCCTCATCCTCATCCTCCTTGAATATTTGGCTATGCCATCATTTCATGGAGGTTGGGACATATAGCAAAGGCTGTGGGCTAGTTGCACTAATCGTTGTGGTGGGTCCTTCTTTTACCGTAGTTACCAAATTGTATTAATTAGGACATTGTAACATTAGTGGGATATTGTGTTTTTAAGTTGTTGAAAGCTATTATGATGTTGAAATAGGAATTCAAATTAATCGAAATAAATACATTTTAAACCTGGATGTTCCTAACATAATTTTGTTTTTATTCTTAACTTTGAAGACTGGTCTTCAATTATCTGACTATAATTATATGACTACACAGGTAATCCTCGACATGGCACTGAAAAAAGTGACTTATGTCAATTTTCACATTTACGACCATTGCAGCATTCCCATGTTCCCATAATCAAAATGCATGTGCTTGGCAACTGATATGTATTTGTGACAGTTGCACAGTCCCAGGGTCATGTGATCACTGTTTGTAACCTTCCCCTCTGGCTTCTGAAAAGTAAAGTCAATGGGGGGGGGGGGAGTCAAATTTGCTTAATGACTGCATTATTTACTAATCAATTGCACTGATTCACTTAACAACTGTGGCCAAAAAAAAAAGGTTGTAAAATGGGGTGCAACTAACTTAACACCTGTCCTGCTTAAGAACAAAATTTGGGCTCAACTGTGGTTATAAATTGAGGAGTACCTGTAATTGATCATATCATGTGTTCACATTTGAATAGAAGAAAGTATTTTTATTTATTTATTTATTTGTTTGTTTGTTTGTCTGATGTGTTTGATGCCCACCTTGCCTTAAATAACAAGATGGCACATTTATTTTTAAATTGTGATTTCATAACCAAGTATATTTTATAATGGTACCTCCTCCTTCTCAACTAGAAAGAAACCAAACATTTATATTATGTTTTTACTAAAGGGCAGGTTTCAAATTTCTTACTTGAAACAAGTAAGTAACTTACTTACTTACTTACAATAAGTAAGACTCCAAATTACATGGGAAACTGAGTCATCTCCTATTTCCTGCTTTACCTCAACCCCCTCCCCCATGATATATGGGGATTTGGCTCTTTTAAACTCCCCCAACATGTGTCTTGCGGCTATACACATGTCCCTTCATTAAACCTACAGAGCCTGTGCTAAAGAGATCAAGAGGTCAACAGGCCAAGTGTTGAATTTTTTTTATTAAGCCCCTCATTCTCCATAGATTCTACTTCCCTTTGTCAGGAAATGAAGACTTATAATTATTAGCCGAACATCTTCTGGGGAAACTATTGGATATAAATGTATTCCTGATTGTGCCCAATGTTTTCTGTTTTAAACAAGTAAAAGACACTGACCTTAGCTTTCAAAATTAAATGACAGAGCCTGGTAGATTTGGGATTAAAACATGAATGCTTTTGCTAACCAGAAATGACAAATCCAGGAGTGTTTTTGCTACCCATTAGAACAACTAGCAAACAAAGTGTAAAACCAAGAGAACTTGAATGGGTTAAATTAGATTATGATTCTTGTTTATCCTGTTTTCATTTCATAAGGTTCCAGTTTCTTCTTTCCATGGAATCTGATTGAAACGAAGCTTGCAAACCTTATCCTTACAATAAGAATTCTGCTACAAAATATTAGGTTCCTGCATTTTACATTGGAATCAATATTCTCTGGGGTTCAGGAAAATATGAAGTAATAAATACCGCGTAAAAGTTTTTCATGATAAGGAATAATTCCAAGGAAAACTCTGTATAAAATAAGGACCAGACTCAATCTGAAAAATGTTTGTTTAGCCAAAGAGATTTTTAAGTTCTAGGACAGGGGTGTCAAACTCAAGGCCTGGGGGCCGGATCTGGCCCACAGGGTGCTTAGATCTGGTCCGTGAGGCTGCCCTGGAAAAAGCAAAAGACCGGCCCACAATGCCTCTGCCAGTGAAAACAGAGCTCGGGAGAGCTGCGTGTGGCCCTCCCAAGGTCTGTTTTTGCTGGCAGAGGATTGCAGGAGGCCATTGCAGCCAAAAATGGAGCTCAGAAGGGCCATGGTCAGTACTCACAATCTCTATTTTCACTGGCAGAGGTTGCAGGAGGCCATCACAGCCGAAAACGGAGCTTGTGAGGGCTGCAGGAGGCACTCCCAAGCTTCATTTTCACTGGCGAGGGTTGCAGGTAGCCGTTGCAGATGAAACGGAGCCTGTTTTTGCTGGCGGAGCGCTCAGGCCACAACAGGCCCCCTTGATACGAGCGACGTTGAGCTGGCCATACTCACCTCAGCCCCCAGAGATCAAACCAACCCTGATGCAACCCTCAATGAAATCAAGTTTGACACCCCTGATCTAGGAGGAGAGCTAATTCCACCAACAACTCAATTTTAAAAAAAATATTCTAGGTAGGTTTTGGCTAAAAGATACTAAACTTCCTGGCCTAAATAATTTTTTAGTATTGCCTTTTAAATATTATTTTGATTTTTGGATGCCATTAGGCTGTTAGCTTTTACTGTTAATTATTACTTCTTCAAATACCAGATAATCTTATCATTATACTCTAGAAAAGGGCTGCCTTAAAATTTCCTCCATGGAATTACAAAGGAATCATCATGACATCAGCTTTAGAACATTATTTTATACACCTTCATTTTGCATCACAGTAAAATAATACATGTGCCATCAACACCTATCGTGTTCTTGAGATTGTTAGCTTTTGAAAAACAGATGCTAGTCTTGATGTAGATATTAAATAAATAAGGATGATCTTCATCCAGATCATGATACAAGATTTCCAATAGCCATGCCAACATCAGCTCCAACAAAGATTCACCAGCCACATTTCTGTCATGTTGCAATACGAATCAGCAGCAAAGACAGATTTTTAAAAGGCGGCAATGCTGGATATTTATAAAATATAAAATACATTTATATATCTTTTAAAGTACTTATCATCATTACAGTTACATCTTCCAAAGTGTGAGACCCACATTACACATAACATCAAAATCATGAAGAAAAGATTAACAGTAAATGTAGATAAGGATGATCTTCATCTAGATCATGATATGTAGGGAAGGGAGGCTTAACTTTTCTTTAATGCTGAGGAATCCTGAGGAAAATCCAACTCTTTTACTCACTAGCCCTGATTGGCAAGCCTCTACTGACAATGTTGGCAGTTTTCCTGCCAGGGAGATCCTGTGGAATGATTTTTATTAGTAACCAAAAGGGGAGGAGGATGAAAGGATTAAGCCTTCTTGCACAACAGGGTCCCTTTAGCTTGCTGAGAAAATTACAATTTTCTCTCAGCCATCCAGGCACACCACAGCAGAATTGCAGTAAGGTTTGCCTTCTCTTTATTTCTTGCCTTTAAGAGCTAAGATCTAAGATGAAAAATTCTTCAGCTTTATCGAAGTCTGTGTCAAGACAGGTTAAGCATGTAGAAAGTTAGCACCCACCCCTCTCCTAGAAGAATGAAATATTCTAGGAAATATTAAAAAAGGCAGAATATTATACCTCCCTGGGTGAGAAAAGGAGAAACATGCTCTTGGAAAGCAGCCCTATTTGTTAATAGCCCCAGAAAGACTGGGCCATTCTATCTACAAGAGAAAAGGCCTTCAGCTCCAGGGTGATAGGATTAGCTCACTCAAGATCTAAATCAGGACAAAGCCATTAAGCCATAATAGGAATTGCCCAACACCCTTTCAGAACACAACCCTCTTCATTACATCATCACCCAGCAAGATTCAACCAAGCCTGGGGCACAAACAGCCTACCAGGTTAGCTAGACCCCCGCATAGCTCCCTGGGAGCCTGACAACCATTTCTTGCAAGGCCCAAGAGAGGGTATAAATATATATCTCTCTCCACTCCATGTGGAGTGCTTGGTGGTTCTGTTTTATCATTAAACCATCCTTCCAAGCAGCGTCCATGTTTCCTTTGTCTTTCTTCCCACTTGGAACTGAACCCAGATGTACACTTATTCCAACAAGAGCAGGAGTAGTTCTGCAACTGCCTAAACTAAGGTATTTCTGCATGTTTTGCTTACCAATGGAAGCAGGATTTACTTGCAGCATATCAGCTAACAGACTGATCAATTTTAAACTACAGCGGTTTTTTTCAAGACCTTTTATTTGTGGGCTGTTAAAATAGAAAGTCTGCATTTAAATCAGGAAGTGTTTGATATGGCATTTTGAAGAATGATTTATTTGGAGGGGTAGGGGAGAATGATATTGCTTCCTAGATCCAGCAAGTTTGGAAAGGTCTGGCAAAGCTGCTTATTGATCCAACTTTATTTAAATGGGGTTCCCTGTTATTTTAGAGCTTCCATATTTTGAGCTGGAAACGAAAGCAATCCTTCCCACAAACAAATAATGGTGAATTGTCAACAATGATTTGAAAACACAGGTGCAAACAAAAGTTTTCTGGGGTCCTCTTCCAACTTGGCCAAGGTAACCTTGAGCAGATCACTGATGCTGAATCTTTCCAGAAGTTAATGTTAATTTTCTCCTTTCCCAACTCATTCCCAAAGAGTTCTAAGCTTTTTAAGCTTGCATTACAAATCTAGTCTCCAGTGTGAAGATAAAGCAAAGAGAGAGATTTGTTGTGCTGGATTTTAGCCTGCAATGTTATTAGTTTTTTTAAAAAAAACATTAAAAAAAAAGAAAAAAAAAGACAGCATACTATTGACCTCTAGATTCTCTCCCAATCTTACAGGCATTTTTTTACAAGTGCTACTATTAAAATGGGCCAGAGATATAAAATATAAATTAGTTTACTGTGTTGTATCTCAAACAAAAATACAATATATAATGAAGTAACATTACAGTTAAAAGGAATGTGGCAAAATAGAAATGTCTTGATTATCAGGCCACAAAGGCATGATCTATGATGGGGATGGTACCACAGAAAATGCTGTTTTGTCTGATAAATCAAGCATACTTATATACTGTAGAACACCAAGGGAGTTTCTGAAATATTTGCTAGTTGGACAATATATATATATCAGTTCTCATTCAATATGCCCGTAATGTAGTTCCAACAGACTAGTGCAGTTTATTTGAAGGGCTACCTCTTTTCTCGTGTGTGTGTGTGGGGGGGGGGGAGGGCGGCACACACAGACACACACACACACACACACACACACACACACACACACACACACAAAGAGGTAGCCCTTCAAATAAATTGCACCAGTCTTTTGGAACCACATTAAGGGCATACTGAATGAGAACTGAGGGCCCACGACTCCCCAATTACATATCCCATCTCATTAGTTCAAGCAAGAAAGACATGTTGTGGATTCTGCCTGCTAGGAAGTGTCATAAGCTGGGCCCAAGGAGAAAGGGTTTTTTTTTTGTTATGGCTCCACCAAGTGACACTAAAGGCACCTGCCTTTAGAACATCATCTCCCAGAGCACAGATTGGCCCTGATCATTTTGGCTTTTTGTAATGCCTTAAAGATAAAGCCTGGAAATCAGGAGATGGGACTGAGCCATTCGTTGATTACTGGTATGTGAATTATTCTTGACAGAATAAACACTGAACTATCATCCCTCAGAGAACTTGGTGGGTACCAAGAAAAGGGTCTATGAATTTTGCTGCTCAGAAGCAACATGCTACAAGATGTTGGTAGATCTGTATTATGTATTTAAACTGATTTGCACATCATAGAAAAAACTGTGGGGTGAGAGAGATGTGTGATAAATAGTTTCACTTGGCTTCCTAGTGATAGAGGATCCTTCAAAATAATGATCTGTCTGTATCCCAAAAATCAATCAAACAAACAAACAAACAACCCCTGAGCCAAATCCAAAGTGTTTATTTGCATTTCACTTTTAGCTAGTATCAGTGTATGGATCTCTCCCACAGAACAGAAGATTGCTGATTCTCTGGATTTCTGGAAAGGCCATAGTACAGACTGTAATAAATATATGAACTTAGACTCTTATATTTATTGGAATCCATTTTTTCAGAATCAGAGAGCATTTAATTAAATTCCTTCTGAAAAGGAATGAAACAGCTTCACTGAAAATGACACTGCTAGTATTGGAAGAATGAAATTTTAATCTAAACATAGAGTAAAGCTTTCTCAGTTTTTGCTGTTATAAAAGGAATGAAGCAAAGTTGTTAGACAAACTAAAAAAAAAATTGCTCACTAATCCCATGTGAGGAACCATGTGCTGTCAGCTTGATCTAGTTGACTTTCATAACCCATTATTATTAGTATGCAAACCACATTCAAAGTCACTATTTGAGAGTTATATGGTCCGATATTTGAGAATTGGGTGGGAACAAAGACTGAAACTGCAAAAAGCAATGACTAAACCAGAGTCGATTTTCTGTCCAGTGTCAGCTTGGGGGCATATCTTGGAACAGACAAGATGGAACAGATCAGGACTAAGAAATCCATTGTGGGCTTCCTGAGATTAGCTTTTTTGCTTTGGTATCTAGAAAAACTGCCTCAGATGTAGAAAGAGAAAGGTTTTTGTTAGGATTCTTCCATAGAAGGCCATATGAGACCCACACAGAATGATTCTGAAAGGGTACTCCCAAAAAAACAGACAATTTTTAGGGAGTTGGAACTGTTCCTTTAAAAAAATTGTTTGCTTCTAGATTTAAATTAAATTTAGTTAGTTGTTTTTGTTGAAAGACTTTCAAAGTACTCACATTTTCTCTTAGCTCCTACAGAATATATTTTACATTCTTAAAAATGTGGTAATTGCCTGAATTATGAGATTCTAATCAATCTCATCTTAATTTTCACACAAATAGTTAAGGATAATTTAAATAGCAATGGGCCCTTCAATCTTTTCCTTTCTTAGCAGTTGTGGAAATAAAATTACTCTCAACAAACCACCTTCGAAAAAATTAAATGTGCCCCATTTCCTCCTTAAACCAGTCTCTGTATACTTTCATCTGATTTGGCATTGTTGAGTACTCAACGTTAACAACAGATTTCTTTCTTGCATGTCATAAAATCTCAGTGGTAATTTCTCTCTCTATTTTTTGTTACAAAGTCTGAATGGAAGAGAAGTGTGGCAGATTAGCCTGAACATTACATTAGTTGGTAAAATAAATGGCTCTGGAAAAACATTATTCTCTTACATCTCATTGCTACTATTGATAGCTAAGGGCTTAATTTAATAATTAATACAAAGTACAAGAGTTCCTTGATGAGTAAGAGAACTGAAAACTGCAAGCAAAATTGTATTCAATATTCATTCATGGTCCTTTGCACCAACACAGTAAAAGTGGGTTCACATAAAAAATTAGCTTTAAATGAATGGACAGCCTGGAAGTTGATGGTATGGCTCTTTTCTCCTTCAGTTACTGAAAGTACAATGGATCCTCTTGAAAAGGGGTAGCAAAGTTCTTATTCTAGCCAGATTGTTTCTAACAATATTAACGATATTTTTGATATCTTAACCAATCGAGATGGGTGACCAAGGATTTGTTGATCAGATTAAAACATTGATACAACTCTGAGACATTCAGACAGCTTCTTATATATGCTTGTATAAGATATATTCTTTATACCTATAAACAGTTCTTTTTTTAAATGTTCACAAATATTGTTTTTCTGGTTTTGTAACAGATAAAAGAAATCTGATTTTCCTAGAAGCTTCTGGACAACTGACATCTGTGTTACCTTCCCAGTCCTCTTGACTGCACTTCCGAAACAGAGCTAGCTCCCAATAAAGAGTCATTGCCCATGGAAATAAATTATTTTGAAGACAGAATTTTATTTTCTATTTTGAACAGAGAAAGAGCAACTTTTTAAAATAGTAAGACTGCCAAGGCTGAAGCATTTTCAAAAATGCAAGAAAGAGGAAGTTATATGTAACTTTTGGCAATGCAACTTGCCCACCATACATTATCTAATTAACATTCATTGTCCCAAATGGCAGGATTCATTTTTTAATTTACATCTCAAGTAGAAAGAGAAAGATACTGTGACAAAAGTTAGCTGTAGTGAAAGACATACTACGGTACATTATGGTACGGTACAAAAGGTCACATTCTTGAGTCCGACTTCCATCAGCTAATCTCACTGTAAGGGCATCCACAAGCAACATCATTACCCACTGCCCCCAAATTTGAGAATGAATTCAAAATACAGGCTTGGTGTTTTTTAATTAGTCAATTTCAATGTATTTAAAGAAAGTTCCCACTTAAGGAAGGAACCTCAATTACAGCTCCTCCAGAGATGCACAGGAGGAGAACATTTACAATACTTAGGTGGATAAATACTGTGGATAAAAATGCCAAATCCAGTCTAAACATCAGGGTGACTGTGCAGCCATAAAACAATGTTTTATCCAGCCTTTTTTTTAAAAAAAAAAATTTGGTCAACCCAACGTGACAAGCAGGGGTGGGTTCTAATTTTTTTTTACTACCGATTCTGTGGGCATGGCTTATTTTGTGGGCGTGGCTTGGTGGGGGAGTAATGTGACTGGGTGGGCGTGGCCAACTTTTTTTTTTTTTTACTTTTAAAAGCATCTTTTCTACAACCTTAAGAGGTTGCAGAAAAAAATGCTTTCATTTTTTCAGGAACCTCTGACAATCAGGCAACTCAGCTGGGATCGCCAGAGGCTTTTAAAGGCATTTTTTTTCTACAACCTCTTCAGCCGAAGAGGTTGCAGAAAAAAATGCTTTCAGAAGCCTCTGACGATCAGGCAACTCAGCTGGGATCGCCAGAGGCTTTTAAAGGCATTTTTTTTCTACAACCTCTTCAGCCGAAGAGGTTGCAGAAAAAAATGCTTTCAGAAGCCTCTGATGATCAGGCAACTCAGCTGGGATTGCCAGAGGCTTTTAAAGGCATTTATTTTTCTACAACCTCTTCAGCCGAAGAGGTTGCAGAAAAAAATGCTTTCAGAAGCCTCTGACAATCAGGCAACTTAGCCTGGGATCGCCAGAGGCTTTTAAATGCATTTTTCCCCCTACAACCTCTTCAGCCAACTAGACTAGAGGAGACAAGGTTTCTTGACGAATGGTATCATAATTTATAGCTTGAGAGATTATTTCACTTGTAATAATTCCATTTAATTTCAGTATCTGAAGGCAAATACTAAATTGAAATCCAATGATGGAAATAATCTCTTCTTTGAATGCACTTCATAAATTCAATCTGAATCATTTTAAAAGCTTTTTTTTATAACTGATTCTAATTTAACAGCCACAATATTCAAAATATCAACCACCAGGGAAATGTTGAAATGTTGTAAAGATGTGAACTTTACAATTTCTATTACTTTCTGTAACTTTCTACCGTGTTTCCTTGAAAATAAGACCCTGTCTTACATTTTTTTGAACCCTGAAATAAGCGCTTGGCTTTATTGCCATGTGCTCAAAAGTCCAATTGGGCTTATTATCAGGGGATGTCTTATTTTGGGGAAAACAGGGTAGTTAGTGTTATAGTTAAGATTTTCGCATTCACAGTAAGCAAAAATATTTGGTCTATAATTTGCAAGAAGGATCTTTCTTAGACTTCAATAGACTGTAATATAAATCTCATTAAATAATAGAAGAAATATAGATTAAATTATGAACCTTTAACATTGTAGGTTCTATGAAGTTGCTACCATTCAATTAGAGGCCATCTGCCTTGGTGCTGTCCCTAAATTCATTTATTGAAGTTCCTTTGTAAACTCAGGTTATGAGTTTATTTTTCTCTGCCTGTGAAAAGAAATTACCAGGAAATCGGTAATTTATTGTTCAGTTAAAGTGGTTCGTAATCCTTATAAATGAGTAGAAAAATAATAAAACTGATTAAAAATCAATGTTGTCTCAGTAAATAACTATTATTAACCTGAATTCCAGATAAAACTTTCATTGTTTTAAGTGATAAGCCAACAACTTCCCAGCTCTCCTGATTCCCAGGGGTGCTGATTAACACATTTCAAAGAGCATTCAAATTGTTCTGAGTGTAGTTTAAGTATTTTTTCTGTAAATGCTTGATATGATTTGTCTCTGGGGATTCCGACATATAACAAAAGTGAATCTTGAATAACCTGCATACAATTAAGAGTTTCTGAACCTCCTTTTTGCTGAGGTAAAAGCAACAATTTTTTATGCCTTAAATATATTCCTGAGAACTAACATATTGGTACATCCCTAATTTATCTAACCTCTCTCCCAAAAGATTTTCTTCTTAAAATGGTTCACCAAAAAAGAATCCTTTAAAAGAGAAATATTCAGATATCATCTAAAATTGTCTAATTTTTAAAGTTGGATCCTATTGAGGACTCCATAAGTTGATCTACTAAAGGCAGAATAAATTTTTAAAAATGTAATCTGGAACAGTTTTGATCAGCATGTGAAAAAATATCCTCTATATTTTAGATTTAATAAGGGCCAGTTTGGTCTAGTGGTGAAGGCACCAGAGAACCTAGGTGGTGCAGTGGTTAGAGTGCAGTATTGCAGGCTACTTCAGCTGACTTCTAGCTGCAGTTCAGCAAATCGAATCTCACCACACTCAAGGTTGACTCAGCCTTCCATCCTTCCGAGGTTGGTAAAAATGAGGATCCAGATTGTTGGGGACAATAGGCTGACACTGTAAACTGCTTAGAGAGGGCTGTAAAAACACTATGAAATGGTATATAAGTCTTAAGTGCTATTGCTATTGCTATTGCTATTAGAAAGCAGGAGACTCTAAGTTTTTGTTCTACCTTAGCCATGAAAGGAGGATAAGTGATTTTGGGCCAGTCACTCTCTCTCAGTCCAACTCACTTCACAGGGTTGCTGTTGTGAGGAAATAGGAGGAGAAACGAGTATTAGGTTCTTTTGCTGTCTTGAGTTATTTATACAAATAATAACTCAAATAAATAAACAGCTAATGTGAAGTTATTTTACTATGCTTACAATTTTAATCTACCAGATTTTCAAATGTATATTTGGCTTTTTATATTAAAATCTATATTCCCCGCCTTTTAATGAATGTTTTTCTCTTTGGGCCTGCTTGGAGAGTAATTGTGTAACAGCTCTGAAATCTTGGCAAGTTTTAAATATTTAAACAGGAATCTTCACCACCAGTCTGAAAGCTGATGGGCATACTTGGTCAACAGTAGGTTGCAGTTTGATCCCAAATCACAGGATAAATTGACAGTGTGCATGCAAGAAACTGATTTTAGTAAAATGAACTTCCTCTTGGAAAAGCACCAAGAGTTATGATTCTTTTTTTAAGAAATCCCCATTTTAACAAATAGATTGCACTAACTCCTGAATTATGCCTGTAATAGGAAAGATAAAATTAATCCAGTAATGTTTTACCGGAGTAAACCCCAGAACCAAAATCATTACTCTCTTCTGATGGAATTTTTAAATCACAGCAAGGGATTAACGTATTACTACACTGATGAGAGGGATTCCAAATGGCACAAAGGCTTGTGGGTCTATTTGTTCTGCTATTTGTATTCTAGGATTGGTACTTAATTGTCAGGTGCCCAGAGAAGCTTTGCTTATAATTTCAATGGGGCTAATATGACTGGATTGTGTTAAATAAAGGTTAGCAGAGCCAGGCATAGATGCTGCTGCCTACAGCCTGTCATATTCTATTTCACTCTTAATCCCTGTGATCTGTTTAAAGCCATCTGCTTGGTGAGCAACTCTATATACTGTTCCTTGCTTCAAGCTTTAACAGAACAATGTTATAAACAAAACAGGGACAGGTGTGAAATGTCAGCATCAGCTTCTCAACAGCTAAAGAAAAGTTTGGCTTAGCCTACACTGTTGTGTTGAGTTATGGGCAAGCAAATACTCATTAGCAGATGCTTGCTGCAGAGCCTCCAGGACAGTTTCCTCTGAGAACAAAATAATCAAGGAGAGAAGCAACCTAGAACTAAGGAGAAATTTCTTGACAGTTAGAACAATTGATCAGTGGATCAACTTGCCTCCAGAAGTTGTGGATGCTCCAACACTGGAAGTTTTTAAGAAGAGATTGGACAACCGTTTATCTGAAATGGTATAGGGTTTCCTGCCTGAAACAGCTTCAAGCTTCCTTCCAACTCTGTTATTCTGTATTCAAGCCAATTCAGAATCCATCCCAAGAGACTAGTCAAATCACACTAGCTCAGCATTCCTTAAGAAAGGCACCTTGGAATTGGAAAGACCATTTCAAACTTGCTAGTGAATTGGCTGCTACCCCTTTAATAGAGGAAAGTGACAGATGTGCTGTAAATTAAGTGTGTGGCTCTACCAAAGTAATCATTGTTGAGGTGAGAGAGTAGCGCAGCAAAGAATAGAGATCTATCACATTCCATTGATTCATACATGACTCCATTCTTTGGCAGCAAGGAAAAAGAACCATGTATAAAAGACTCACATAAAAGTAGTAATCAACTCACCTTCAGCTAAAGTGATAGAAGGGATGAAGAACAGAAATCTTAAACACACACATAGAAACCTTGGAATTTTACTATAGGTTATGTAGTGCAAAAATAGCCACGGTAAACAAATTGAGCTATTATCTGCAGAATATGCTGCCAGTAACCTTCCACATTTGTACAGAACAGGGGCTTTTAAAGACTGGCCTCAGGCCAGAATTTCATTTGCTCGCTTTGCCATTACCATTTTCTTCACGCTGCCTCCAACCTTAATGTCATTTTATTTTTTCTGTATTGATAACTCTGGCCTAGGAAATGGGAGTTTCAGGAAAGCCCAATATTGAAAACTGAATATTGAGTTTTATAATATAGCTCACTGCCTGTACTGGCTTAAACTAACAATTCTGATCCATTGAAACATTTCAGATACTTTCTTTGGATGTATGCCGGGTGGGGAAGGCATCCACCCAAAGAGACCCTGCTAAAGGTTTTTTTGGGAAAGGAGCCCACCTCCCCAGAAATCATGAAGTCTAGCAAATCCTTACTGAACCCATTAATGTGTTACAACAATAGCTCATGGTGACCCATTATTTCATTCAATATCATACAGATCTCTGGCTGTTTAAAAGTCTTATCCAGCTTTTAAAGTCATCCAGCCAAACTATGATATCTTTTCCCAACCTGGATCCTCCAGATATTTTGGATTACAATTCTATCAGCTCCCACCTTGATGCCCAAGGAATTGGAAAATAGGATCATAGTACAGAATCAAACACGGAACCTTCCCCATTGGGAAGAGTACTATTGTAATATCTTTATGATGGTCCTTAGACACCATCTGATTCGGATCTCTAACAGCTTTTTCAACATCTGTAGAAAGTGGGAGGACTCTGCTAAACTCAAAGATCTGCTTATGGCAGCTCTATTTTTGATTCAAGGTTCATTCTTCCGGCAATTTCCTGTCCACCATGATCCTTCTTTACAGCTATGAAAGTAATGGATATAAGATTACTGGCAGATCACTCTGTTAATTCTCAATGGAGACAAAGGAGAGTTTTTGTGATATTAAGCTTTCTATTACTACTTCCAAAATGCAGCAGCATTAAATGAACTAGTTCAGTGGGTCAGAAACTGAATAAATTGACCTTTTATAACCTGAGCTAGACTGAAAGCAGAGATCCCGCTTGTCCTTCCCAATAATTCATGTCTCCATCACTATGACTTTTCAGAGACTGCAAATGACAGAATAGATCAACTGTTTTTGTTGCAGAATGTAAGACATTTTGGGAAATTCCCACCCATATAAGCAACCCCAGGACACACGGTCATGATTAATAAAAGAGCTACTGTAAGCTTCTCCAGTTCAAGTGCTTCTTTTTTCTCATTAATAGAGTTTTTGATCTGAAATAAACAACTAAATGTTTTGGTATATATTGCTGTAAGTTATTTTTATGGTATATTTAATGGGCTGCATGGGCTAATTCAAAATATTGTTGAATAGCTTCTTCCTGTTCTCACAAGCACTGGACAAGACTTTAGGTGGAACAAACAGCAGCAACTATGAAGAGCAGATCCATACAACAAGACAAAGTTGTATTTTCTGGCATGATCCACTAAGTTATTTAAACTCATATAATGAGCTTGCATCAGCCTCTACATTATTCATATTCATTGACTTGTTTTTATGCTATTTTTTTTAAAAAATAAAACAACCTCAGAAATAACCCTCCTCAAAACACAAAGCATTAATATTTTAAATCTCCACACTATAATAGAAAAACCTTTTATTCACCTCCCTTTGTACATTATTCACAATGCTGTACAAGTTCTCCTTTGGAAAGGAGTTTGCTATACCAAACAGAACAAATATATGTTATCTTTTTTTAAAAAAAAGAAGCTGTCGAGAACAAAATAATTGTAATGATTTTATGGATTCTTGCCCAAGTTTCGGTGGGCAAAAATATTTTGAAAGCCAATGCTATACAGCATACTAGAGTTGTACTATGTTTATGAAGACCTAAATTCAAATCTCTTTTCAGCCAGTTACAGTGTGGCACCTTAGTTTTTTGCAGGATGATTGGAAAGAAGAAGAAAATAAAGTAATCTTTAGCTGTAAAGGATAAAGGAATGTAAACTATTCCATCTGTTGTGGGTCTGCAATTTCCATAATTTCTGATTTAATGTAAGGGAAAACTTTGAACAAAATCACTTTTCAACTATTATCTTTTTTACATTCTTAGGTGCCAATAACCCTAATCCTATCCTATCCTATCCTATCCTATCCTATCCTATCCTATCCTATCCTATCCTATCCTATCCCATCCCATCCCATCCCATCCCATCCCATCCCATCCCATCCCCATTATTTCTAGTTTGAATCTCTCCTTGATCAGTGTCCACCCATTGTTTCTGTTTTGGCCTTCGGGAGCTTTGGAAAATAGTTTGTCGTCCCCCCCTCCTCTTTGTGACAGCCTCTCAAATATTGGAAGGCTGCTATCATGTCACACCTGGTTCTTGTCTTCACTAGACTAGCCATGCCCAATTCTTGTAACCGTTCTTCATATGTTTTAGCCTACAGGCCTCTAATCTGATCTGGGCTTCCTTTTTCTTTCTTCTTCCTTTTTCTTTGCTTTCTCTAAACTCATCTCAGTTCCCGTTTTCTTTCCTTTCTTTGATCTGAGCTTCCTTTCTGTGGCCTAGTGCAGTAGTTCCCTTTCACGGAGTCGAGGGGAACTGCTTTGCTGGGCCAGAGAAAGCAAGTTTGGATCTCTATTAAATATGTTTGCCATCTTGAATTATTTCTACATATAATACAGGGGGATATAAACATGTATTTATTACTTAGCATGAAAAGGTATATGGCAGCCCAACTAATGGTGATTCTGCATGGCTTACAATTGTATGAAAACAGAAATGATAAGTTATATGTGTAGTTTCTTAAAAACTCATCTAAGTAATGCTGAAATCAGACCTGTGCCGAAGCCTATATCTAAATTATACGTAATTTCCCTTTATGATTCATCAAGCCAAATACTTTTTGCAACTCACAGATTTATAAAAAAATTTATTTATGGCTACCATATTTAGATGACCCAGATCCAGACAATCACAAAATGGCAGCAAAAACAAAGGTTTTCTTATGCCTCTTTGCTGTTATCTAGTAATCATCCAGTTTCCTTAGTACAGTAGCCTTAGTTTTTAAAGTTTTTAATGGAACAAAATACTTAAACTGGTGTGTTCTAGTAAACCTTTAGGTATTTTGTTCCATTCCACTGGTGTGCCACCAAACCAGTGGCACTGACTGGCTGTGTTCAATTGACTGGCTGTGTTCAATTTGATGGATCAAATAATGCAAGTTAACTTGGTATGGTAAAAAATTACTGCATCAAATAGCATTGCAGTGCTTCTCATCTTTCTCATAAGAGAGGGCCTGTAGCTATTACTGTTCTCTAACCTGACCTAGCTTTTGATATTTCTATTAGAACATCACAGAGATATCTCGTGCATCCTCTGTCAGGTAATTTGTATGCAAAATTGTGCCCAACACACAGGAGGAACTGAATGGCAGAGCAGGGTTTGGAAGTCAGAATGACAAATATGATGCCTAAAAAGAGAAAAAAAAATCTTACATTTTAAGTTTTAACGCTCTTGGTGAAAGAAGAATGAGAAATCTTTTAAAGGCATTTGGGATCCACCCGAGACACAGTAGTAAATTAACCAAAATAGTTTTTAAAGACTAAAATGCAGAAAAGAGAAGAGTTTCTTTAATCTACTTTTTCTCTACAAAAATGCTTCTCCTTCATAATATTTTCCATAAGGGATTAATGAGATACACTGACTGGGGTTCTTTTCCCCTAAAGGTACTGATGGATACAATTTTTGGTTTATATTCTGTTGATACCCAGTTATCTTCTTTATCTAAGATAGATAGATAGACAGATAGATAGGTGGATATAGATATCAGTATGCATATATATATCAGTGGTGGGTTTCAAATTTTGTTATTACCGGTTCTGTGGGTGTGGCTTGGTGGGCATGGCTTGGTGGGCGTGGCAGGGAAGGATACTGTAAAATCTCCATTCTCTCCCCAATCCAGGGGAAGGTTACTACAAAATCCCTATTTCCTCCTGATCAGCTGAGACTTGGGAAGCAGAGAATAGATGGGGGTGGGGCCAGTCAGAATTTTTACTACCGGTTCTCCGAACTACTCCAAATTTCCACTACCAGTTCTCCAGAACTGCTCAGAACCTGCTGAAACCCACCTCTGATACACACACACACACACACACACACACACACACCACACACACATCCTGGTATCATCCATCAGTACATTTTGATAGCTGCCAACCAAAACATCATATTAAAAGGCTGGCCGGCCTGTGATAAGCACCCAATTATTCCTACGCATGGGATCCTCTCATATGAAGATTCTTATTGGTGGCGCTCAAGCATGCAGGAGAGGAGATAAAATTTAATTAATAATTTTGACAGCTAGGCCAATGGCATATTAAAGGGCTGGTCCTTGCTGTTTTTCTCCATGACCTTCTGGCTTGTAAACATTACAGACCTTGACTGGTCATGAGCTCATTGTAAGCTTTAATTTATGGCACAGGTTGCTAGTCATAATTAGCTGGGCTTAAATGGAAGCTTTTGTAGGCCTCTTACAGAAAGACTCAGATGTTTTGCATAAAGAGATTCGCTTTTTGCTATGCCCTGTGCACAGAATATAAAATGTAATTTCCCATGGGTTAAGGCCATGTCACAAAAGAAAGGTAGACAAGCAATTTCTCCATAGTTCCAAAGATTATTACTTGTTTCAATAAAATGTTGATCAGTGGCAACTAATGATAGGTGTCTACTAGCAAATCGACTGTCATCATACTTATTGCCTTAATTATCCCTGATCTTGCAATGAAGATGCATATCTCTCTAGCTATATTTTAGATAGTGTTGGAGGACTGGATGAACCAAGTGTCAGTTTGTTACAATTTAAATATGCATGTTTGTAAATAAATTTCAAAGAAATACATGAAGTTTATTTCCAAGAAACTTTATTTTGGATACCAGTGCATCAACAATATGATTGAAGAAAAAAAAAAAGAATCAATATGTTACCTTCCTATAATAGATCTCAAGATGTAAGATTTCTACAGCGCTGTAAGAGCTCCCTATTTATTTTCCAAAGGAATCCCATCCTTCTTCCAAAACAAAATAAACACACAGGTAGTCTTTGAGTTACGACCACAATTGAGCCCAAAGTTTATGTTGCAAAGTGAAACATTTGTTAAGTGAGTTTTGCCCCATTTTACCACTTTTCTTGCCACATTTGTTAAGTGAATCACTGCAGTTGTTAAATTAGGAACGCGAATCTGGCTTCCCATTGACTTTGCTTGTCAGAAGGTCTCAAAAGACCCCGGGATACTGCAACCGTCATAAATATGAACCAGTTGTCACACATCCAAGTGTAAATCACATGGGGATGCTGCAATGGTCATTATGCGCAAAAAGGTCGCAAGTCACATTTTTCAGTGCTGTTGTAACTTTGAAAAGTCACTAAATGAAATATTGTAAGGCAAGGACTACCTTGTAATGAAGGATTTTTTTTTTGTATAAGGGACACAACGCTCATAAGCATAATAATAAAAAACAATATTAGAAAATATGACAAATGGAATATGTTACAAATACACTCTGGGATGAGCGGAGATCGAGAACTTCATATCAACATCTTCCAGAGTTGGGTATCATCTAAATTGAATACATTAGATTAAAAATCAAACTTACTATTGAGCTTTGTGTAAATCTCTTCAGGTAGATTTATACAATTCAGTTAAGAAAATCACATGCAAACGTATACCCATAATTTTTATGTTGTGAACCAGGGAACTCTTGAGGTTTCTCAAAAGCTTTCTTCAATAAACAGTTAAATAACTGTAGCTAAACTCCTCTGAAAAAAATAACTTGTCTGTCAATAAAAATATTTTGTTGCATTCTAAGCAGTAAGGGATGAGTCTCTAAATGTTTTCTAAGATGCATTCAGTTCTAGAAGTGTAACAGAGAGATCTAGTAAGGATGCCTCTTTTAAAAATATGCTAGCCTGACCTATAAACCTATATTTTATATATATTATAGGAATCTCAATATAATAACCCAATGATACAGGATGGATTTTTGGATCATGGTCTGAATTACTGAACAATGGATTGTCCATCAAAAAGACTGACAGGAATGTGTTTGTCAAAAGGATGACAAGGTTCATAAGGAGGAATGTAAACTGAATCCTGATGAAAATAGAAATAAAAACCCTGAATTAAGGATTTCAGATAAAGACTTTTGCACCATAGAGTGCAGGTATATTGCTGCTGAAAGGGGACCTCTTAAATCACTCATAGGAATCACACTGGTAGTCAATGTCCTTCATTAGCTATACAATAATGCTCAGAAAACAGAGAACAAACAAGAGATTGATTTCTTACAGTACTACAGAAAGGCAGCAGTATTTAATGGCTATTATAGAGGCCTGGTGGGATGATTTCATGACTGGACTATAGCAACTGAAGGATTCTATTTGTTCAAAAGATGCAAGAGATGGAGAAGTGTATATGACAAAAAAATGCCTATTTCTGTTTGGAAATCCAAATATCTCCATTTTCCTTAGAACACTTTGAATAAGTCGAAATCTTCAGAAACAAATGAATTGTTTCCTTAAAATAATAAGGATCTATATGATAGTCTCACCTGGCACTTATGTATTATCTTTGATAATTTTTAAGGAACTGATGAAGAGCCAATTCAGCAGAAGAAAACAAATGTCTTCAATATGGGACAGAAGGAAGACCCAGGGAATTGGAGACCTGCCAGCTGAGCATCAATATCCATGATAGCAGATCATAAAGAGATGAATATATGATAGCATGGACTTGTCAAGAGTAATTAAAAAGATACATTCTTATTTCAGCTTTTGATCAGGTAAGTTCCATAATAGATTGTAGGAATACCCTAGACATAATATATCTTGTTTTCACAAAGTACTCCCTGATATGCTAATTAGAACGCTAGTTAATCATGATAATTAAGTGGATACATAATGACTTGAAGTTATACCCCCAAAGTGTTAATCAAACTGGGGGGGAAATCAACACTTATTAATGACTTGGATTAGAGATAGAGAAACACTTATTAAATCTGCAGATGGTTTAAGATTGGATGGAAAAGCTATTACTTTGCAATGTATAAAAAAAGAAATTTAATTTGCTGCAGCAGGTAATGTAACAGACAAGTGTAAAGTCCACTTATAAAATAAATATTAAATACATAGGAATAGAATATGACTTTACCTCATATAGAATAGTACTTATGAAAAAGATCTTGGAATAATACTTAATTGCAAATTGAATATGTGACTGCAGAGTAATGTGGGCGCACAAAAGACAATATAGAGAACTATACTGTAATTTCAAAATCACAGAAAATAATTGTTCCATTTTGTTCTACTTTAGTCTGAAATAAATGATATTTAACTGGCCCTATGCTCTACCATATGAATACTGCAATCTGAAGTTGTATAGTTACTGAATTCCAGCTGATGTCCAATAAAAATATGCTTACATTAGAATTAAAGGTATAGAAATGCTTTTATTTGCTTTTCAAACTATTTTCCAAAGCAGCATATTTACAAATTGGTTTTACATCAGATTAAACAAGACATTAAGTAATTCATTCTTTAACTGCTTGTTCCTTTGAGACGGGGACACTTATTCCTGTTTTAAAGAAAAGGCACTGGTAGAAAAATGAATGTAACGTGGGGGAAAAAATATTATTCTTGACAATTTAGACTGGAATCTGGTGTTAGAATCCAATATATCTAAAGGGGAGCAGGGCTGAGTAAGACTAAATTGCACAACCCCTTGACACGTCCAGTGAGAATCACGCTATTTATAAATCCTGAGATTAGAGAGCAATCCATCAGATTTCAGACTTTAAGATTTCAGATATCTGTATTTTTGGTCTATTTTCTCTCTTGCTATGAGGATTGGGGAAGGGAATTGGAAATCAGGAAAAAGGCAGAGATAGATCCAGCTACCTAAACCTGTCCCAGGTTGCCAGCCCCGTGTATGCTCAGCTAACTGGGAGTATTTTCAGAGGGGTAATTAGCATCCGTGGACTTTGAGCAATGTTTATTCTTCTAAAGAAAGTGAGATTATTCACACAAAAAATGCCACATATGTAATCCCATCAAAGAGGAAAAAACAGAAAGGAAATGGCCCATCAAGACAGTATCTCAACTGCTTGTGTGATCATGGCTAAAGAGAACTAGATTCTATTCTGCCAGCATGCTCATAGGGGCATTTGGCAGACTGACCCCCAAGAAGGATGAATGGATGAGTGTACATAAAGAGAAATCAAGCTCACACATAGGGAGAATGTAATTAACTCAGGAGGCCGCAAGCAAAGCCTTTGCAAGCCATTCTGCTTGAGCTTGGTCCAAGAATTGCAGCCTGAGGCAGGAGATTAGCAAGCATTCACATAGTTCAAAGCCCAGGAACTCCTCTTATCCAATAAGCTGGCTGGAGTTTGCACATACAGTACAGTTATAAAAGAAATGTATTCCTGCTTTTCCAGTTCTTTTTATATTCTTTGGTTTTAAAAGTTTTTATTCAAAGATTTTGCATAGATAAGAAATACATTCAAACAAAGAAAAAAAAAGTAAGATAAATGTGAAAAAGAAAAAGAGGAGAGAAAACAAAATAAAATAAAATAAGAAGACAGACAAAAGAAAAAGAAAATAAAAAGTACAGAAGACATATACAGGTAATCCTAGACTTACAACAATTCAATTAGTTTGATGTGACAATGGCACTGAAAGAAGTGATTCACGCTTATGACCGTGGCAGCATCTCCATGATCACATGATCAAAATTCAGACACTTGGCAACTGATTCATATTTATGACGGTTGCAGTGTCCCAGGGTCATGGGATCATCGTTTGCGAACTTCTGACAAGGAAAGTCAATGGAGAAGCCAGATTCATTTAACAACTGTGGCAAGAAAGGTAGTAAAATGGGGCAAAATACACTTAATAACCGTTTCGCTTAGGAACATAAATCTGGGGCTCAATTGTGGTCGTAAATTGAGGATTAGCTGTATATGAAGAAGTGCTTCTGATCTCAGAAGTTATACAAACAATTGTACGGTAATCAAATTTCTCTCACACAGATTTCATCATAATTCCCTTCTTTCAATAAACTATTCTTTCTTATCATCAAAACTTTAAATCACAAAATCATTTTCTTTCCCATGCAAAAAATCCATAAAGGTTTTCCAGTCATTGATGAATGTCAATAATGTCAATAATGATCTTTTTCAAGAAAGAGGTCAATTTGTCTATCTTGTCAAGTTTTGTCAATGTAATACGTTATTACATAATTTTCCCTTTTTGAATAAAGTTATCTTACTTCAGTTATCATATACTGAAATAATCTTCCGGTAGTCCTTTTCTGTTTAGCCATAAGTCCTATAAGGAAAAGTCCTGGCTTTCACTGAAAATTGGAAGTGCAATTGTGTTCTGATGATAAACATATAATTTCTAAAATGTAAATTCCATAATACAGGTTAAAGAATATATGATAACGTGAGCTAAGAATTTTGATAGCAATATAGAGATGGTTCACTGGAAGAATATGTGGATAAAAGGATTGAAGTTTACATTATGCTATGATCTTAAAGAGAATTTTTGTAAAATGATATATTGTGAGACCAGAGAAACTATCAACAATGTATAAAGGAATTTCAAATGTATGTTGAAAATGTGAACAATCTGAAGGGATATTTTATCATGCTTGGTGGACATGTAAAAAAAAAACTTTAAAAATGGATTCTAATACATTGATACAAAGAATTGTAATTCTATTTTACTTTCCAGACTTTTTATATGCTTTCTGTGGACCAGATAAGGTAGAGTGATTGCAAGTATTTTCTACCAGTTTTATTTATATAACAAGAGATTTTACCTTTTACCTCAATAATAGCTACATGATAGATTTACATGATAGATCTGTGTCTTTAAAAAAAATGAAGTTGAGTTTGGCTCCTAGGGACTGCATGGATGTATCCATGTGGCTTTCTTGGCAACAGCATACAAGTTGTTTGCCAAAGCCTTCTTGTGGGACAGACTTTTCTGTCTCCCAGTCTTATGTGTAATCTTGGGAATGATTCTAGTCTCAAAATTCAGTGTCCTACATTTTAAGGACACAAAGGCATTCATGAAAATCTCAGCTGGAGAATTCTGCTTCTAATGCAAATTAAAACAGTGTCAAATACACAACTATTTTTATACAATGCTGGTTACCTAGCAGCATTATGAGAAGTCACCATTATTTCAGCTGATGTTTCATGAAATATGATTTTTTTAAAAGGATACTAAGATGCAAACTGGGAAAGAAAGGAAATGATGTTTTGATTTCTTTTTTATCAAACTGAAATAATATTTTGAACATTGACAGAATATCAACATGTTCTGGAATATTTATTTATTTATTTGCTTGTTTACACTGATGAAACCAAAGTGCTCTACAAAAAGACTAACCCCCCCAACTAAAATGGCAGTGAATATTTTCCACAGTTCATCTAGCAAAATTCTGTAACTTAAGGATTCTCTCCTTAGATCCCAACAAACTGATATCCTTTCAACAGCGAAAAGCAAATCAAAATATGATCCTTTTTCACAAAGCCTTTTATTTCCCAGGAGATTGGCCAGTCAAACTATTCATGTGTAGATACTCTGACATTTTAACTACAGCCTACATTCACTACTATCATGAAAATTAAACTGCAAAGTACTGTATCTTTACTATTAGCAAAGACAGTTCTATGACGCAAGATAAAAAGTAAAAATGAATGCAACTGCATAATAAAGCTAGATAGTAAATATTCTAACTTCAAAAGAAACCAGTAATGCCAGAAAGGTGAAGAAGAAATGATTCGAAGTGAGTCTACTAAGTAGCCTTACAGAAAATCCAAATAAATGCATATCAGCATAAACAACCTGAAATTGATATCACTTATGTTCTACCTTTCTCCAGAGCTCAAGAAGGTTTGAAACATTTTATTTTATCCCCACAACAACCTGTGAGATAAGCAAGAATCACAGATTGGCCGTCACCTAATGAATTTTGATTCATTAGCTAGACTAGAATCAGAGCATCACAACTGAATACAACTCTTAACTGTTTCACCGTACTAGCAAAATACATTTTAATTTTTCAGCACATTTAATATTCTTAGGTTGCAGTGGGCAGCATCCAGACACTGCAAAAAAAAAAAAAAGTCATTTCAGGTTCAAAATAAAAACAAGACACTCAATTAATTCACAATCGCAAATGCAGGCAGTTCTTGGGGTGCAAATACCCACCTGAGCATCTTTCTAAAACAATATAGGATAAAATGCTAATTAACCTCAGCTGTTGGAACAACGCCCTAAATGAAACATGACTCAGAATGAGTTGCAAATCATAAGATAATAATAAAAAACAATCCACAATGCTCTGGAGACATTAAGTGATTACAGAGAATTGTCATTTGGTTGATTTTCACACTTCATTAGCATATGTATAATTTAACGAGTGAACATGTTGAGGATTAGAAAGAGGTAAGAGACCTCTTCTTTAAACGTGAACTGTAAATTGAGGTGGCCACACTTAAAGAGATCTTAATCATGGTGGGAAAACTATTATGATCAATTATGAAAAGACAGTATAAAAGAAGTGGACTCTTTTCCAGTCAAATAGGATGAACACCAGGCAGGTATGAAAACAATATAGAGCTGGAAAGGTCTATTTAAGGTTATCAAGACCAATTCATTGCTGTTGTTTCTTAAGGCTACATACATTCAGCTCCTTCCATTTCTAGGATTTAGTTCCTAGTCTCTCATCATGTCCATTATCCCTCTCGAAACCTTTTTGTATTTGTTTTAATCTACTTGAAGTGGGATCTATGAAACAAAATGAATTGAAAAAATTACTTTCCAGGATTTGGAAATTACACTTCAGTTGATGTTCGTTAAAATTGCTTCTGGTTTTTTTTTTTAACACTGTTGGCCAAGGTGGATTTGATTTAAATCGAGTTGATTTAAATCACAATTTAAATTATGATTTAAATCACTAGTAAAAAGGCTTGATTTAAATCAACTCAATTTAAATCATAATTTTTAAAGAGCAACTGCCATCTCTGCTATTCCTTTGACCCACTGTTGACTCACCGATAGTCCCAGTGTTGCAGAATATACAGCCTCATGCTACATAACTAAGCTCCATTTCATGCTGAATAAACTAAATTATTTATGTATCTTAAATAGAAAACTATCTTACGATAGATTTTTACCCCAAAAGTTTTTTATTAAAATAAATTCGATAAAAATCAAAAAAATCTGATTTAAATAAAAAAAAATCCGATTTAAATCAAAAAACCTGATTTTTTTTATTTTTTTTAAAAAAATCATTGATTTTATCCACCCTGCTGTTGGTTTATATTCAGGTTTTAATCTATTACTATTGCAGGGTGGTTTTTTTTTTTTTACAAGTTCTACTATCAAGTCAGATATTCACTATACTACATTAATGCATTTGACTGTTTTTCCATCAAATGAAGGTACTTTGGATTTCTGAGTTAAATTTTATTTAGTTGCTTTGAGTCAGTTTCTCTAATCCATGAAGATCATTTTGAATGTGGGTTATATTTTCTAAAATGATCAACTATCTCATCAAATCTCAACTATCTCTATCGATGTTCCAGCCACTTCTTCATCCAAGTCATCAACACAAAACTAAATCTTGTGGCACTCTACCGAATGCCTTTCCAATTTGAGAAGTACTCTCTGATTACAATTTTCAAGCCAATCATGTATCTAATAATTATTATTATCTTCCATCTTATACTGGAATTGCTTGCAAATTAACATATTATGGAGTATTAAGTATTAAGTGATGTTCCTGACAAACCAATGTTGTCTTTTCAGAATTATCACATTTATTTCTCAAAATAATAATAATTATAATAATTATTTAATTATTGTTAATTAAATTATCAATACTTAATTATTTATTAAGTATGTTAAGTATATTAAGTATAACTAATAATGTTATTGTTTATTATTTATTTAATTATTAATAGTTGTGTTCTATGTGTTCTGAATGAGGACAAGATTCTAGAATTTCTATTTCTGAAAATGAATCTCATAGCTTGGCATGGTTGACCTAAGCGTAGGCCTTCTTTTTGACATTCTTTGATATTCTTTCCACAATTATTTAGCATGGGTCAGCCCTTTTCAAAGCCAGCCCTTTTCATACAGGGTTCTAATCTACACTGGATAATTGTAAACATTATTTTGCTAGCATGTGAAATTAGGGATAATATATAAAAGCTTGCAGATCAAGTCTCCTTTTTTTGATACTAGTATATAGACTGACTTCCTTCAATCTGCTGGCCACTAAACTGGTATAATTTGGTTAGAACTTTTACAGCTGCTTTGTCTGCTGCTTGCCATATTTCCGTATATCAGGGGTGTCAAACTGGTGGCTCACGGGCCGGATGCATCATGCGCAGGCCACGCCCATCCCAGCTCCATGAAGGAAAAAAAAACATCATGATACATCATGTGACAGCAACATGACGCAGCAAGATTGACACCCATGCCATAGATATCCCTTTAATTCCTGTAACCTTCTCATTTGATAATGACCAGAGTGCTGATGTAACTTCATTTTTCTAGTAACAGAAGTTCTTGTAAATAGGGGATATATTGGGTTTTGACATCTCTACTCAGATTTTGTCATCTCAGTACACTCCTTTCATCTTTGTTCAATCTTCTTGGAATCAGTTATTATCTATTCTGACTTGGAAACATTCGGAGTTTAGAGATCTTTTGCAATAGTTTTCTTGGTTTTCCACGTCTGTTTCCATTGTTGAAGTATCTACAGATATCATTGTAATACTACTTCTTGTCCTAACAGTTTCCTGAAATTCTTGCCTGGAGATTTGTAGTATTCATAATTTTGCTCAGTTCATTAAATGTAAAGTTTTCCATGCCAGAGATCTGATATGAATATGGATGTCCAGCTGGATAAATTTTTATTTATGAGCTTGAAGTCAGACATATTCTTGAATCAAGAAATCCTTGCAGAAATAGGTTATTTATTGATTTTGAATATACATCTTGGCCCTATTTATATCTTCTGACTCCTATTAATTGTGGGGCTGCCTTTGATTTGTTAATTGGATTTCACCCTCTGAACCTTTCCTGCCTCTTCAACATGCAAATTGGATCTTTCAGGCAGCCTAATTTGCCCAAACTTTTTACAATCAGCTGCCTCGTCTTATACAATCCCCTCTGGTTCCTCTCCTCAGCTTACCCCTCAACTATTTTAATTTGTCACAGAAACTGAAGCAGCCTAAGGGCACCGCTGATTAGTTTGGGATTGCTGTCTTTCTTTATTTCCACTAGATGGGATATGTCTCTTCCAATGACTTGGGGAATTTTAGTACCCCTTTCACAGTAGGGGAGAAGCAACTGTGCCCCAAGGATGAGAAGGGAGAGGCAGGATATATGCCTTTCATCTCCATGGCTTTCACACTCTCTGATGTTCATACAAAATCACCAGTCTAAGAAGCCATGACGTCCACAGCACAGACTGAGTTTATACAGTTGCCTCAGTAAGAGCAACCACCAAGTTTCCTAACCATAATGGACAATGTAGAAATGTGGCTTCATATTTGACAGGCAGTGGCAGCAGCTTCTGCACATAATTACTTACTCTTCCCAAAATGGAAAATACCAATTTAAATTAACAGATTGACAAAGGAAGAAGCACACACACCCCACCCCACTCCCATGGTTCCTCTTACTCAGAACAAAACTGTGATGCAGGTCTCAGGCTTGATTTACAATCTACAGGCCAACAAGATAGAATGTAGAGAAATGGAATATAACACTTCTTCCGCTCTAAAAACAGACAGCAAACAGAAAAAGAATAGTCAAGCTTAATGTATCCAGTGTACAGGTTATATTGGAGTGGTTTTTTAATTTGGTTTTTCATACTTTAATTTTAGGCACTAATTATGTGATTTCGTACTTAAGTTTAGATTAATGCTACTTTTAAAATCTAATACTTTTTTCACATCAGTCTTATTTAGTTATCAAGACCCAAATCTTTATAAAAAGAAACAGGGCCGAATATTTCAATAAAAACAATTCTGTCATTAGAAATAAATCTTTGGCATTATAATACAAGACATTACCTTATGCAGAGTTAGTGTAACTAGCAGTATCATCACAGTGTTTTTAATCCTACCTAGAAGAGCTAGAAGTGAAATCTGGGAACCATCCCTTCTTCTAACTGGACTAATCTTTCGAAGCATATAGTCTAATTTACGTTATACAATGCAGCAAGAGTGTCTATGTAAAACAGAGAAATAAAGCCCTATCATGTCATTGGCAGCAGGATATAGTTAGTTTGAATAAAGCCAACTTTTAAAGACATCATATTAGACATATTTCACATTTTTTACTTTTATTTATTCTTAAAAAGTTACTGACCATCTCACAAAACTAGTGACTCTTATTGACCTTATTGGCCTACAGATATTTAAAGTGCACGCCAAAGACACAAGAGAAACAAGAAAAGGGAATGTTGAATGTTGAAACTGTTTGTTTAAAGAACCACATACCAAAAAGAAAGATCAGAGCAGCAGAAGTTCATACACCAATGGCATGAACTCTCATAATATGTTAAAAGGAAAGGTTAATTGAACCTGAAGGCTACATGAGTGTCAACAAAACCTAAAATTTCAACATGGCTAAGCCACAAAGCCCGGTCACAGTGCATTAACAATTAAAGTCAATAAAGAAATTTTGCTTTGGGCTATTTAAGGCTGAGCAAACTGCATGTTTAGTTTTGTTTAAGGGTTGTGGCAGGCAAACAAATGAGAAAGAGGAAGAAGTTGATAGGCCACTATTCAACCAACAGCCTTCCCGTAGTTGCAAGATCAAAGCATCTTTTCTGCAATTCAACCTTGACAATAAAGGCACATTAATGACTGATTAAAAAAGCAAAAGGATAGTTGAAAGCAAAAAGTAAATCATGTCAGCTGAAAATGTGTCTACTAGTGTACAATTGCAAATTTCCTACATTTAACGGAATCTCTGAAACTATAAAAGAATGTGGGGTTTACAAATAATGTGTCTCCATTCAAACCCAAGATGCTTCTTTATTTGATGATCCAATCACAGACAATTTGTTTTACAACAAAGATGGTCAATGAACCATGCACGTTGATTTATTTAGCCCCCACATACCCTAATAGTTGATGTTAATATTGTTAATACCCTAATATTGTTCATCACAATTCTCCAAAACAATTGAAGAGATGTAGATTATTGGAGTAATTCTGCACTGTTCTGTATTTTAGTTCATAATGTAGGAAAGGACTGGCATAAAATCTAAGGTTCTTAGAATTAAAGGGAAAATATGAAATATTAAAGCTGTTATCAAGTTCACATAACCACCAGCCATACTTATATCATAACCAGTCCAATCATAGTAAACAATTAGTAAATATATTTTTCTACCTATAAACATTAATAAGCAGTTTGAATTAAATCTAGGAAGATGATAAAATATTGCAGAATCTATTATAACAACTAATCGTAAAGTTGAAAAGCAACCATATTACAAAATAGTGGGTGTATTTTTTTATATAATAAGGCTACTAATTAGAATTTGAGACTGATAAAAGTGAGTAGCACAACATGATAGTATATAAGCAGATATTTATTCTGGTTCTATGCTGGTCCTAACTACTTCATTTTTAGGTAGAAGAATAAACTATTTCTCTCTCTCTCGGTCTCTCTCTCTATTGCACTAATCTCTAATCAATTATGCTTTATTTTTTCATGATGAATCTTGAAATGCCAAGAGTAATTATTTGTCGATGCAAGACTAAAACCACATTTCTGATTACCAATTCTTGCAATTAAACAGAAATTGTAAGAGAAAAGAAAATGTGAAAATTATGAGAAACTCCTATTTCCCAACCTCAGAGTTCCAAATTTCTTCAAGGCTATGTTTCCTCTGAAAGAGAGGGAGGAATTATGAATGTACAGTATATATGTGTAACAACATGTACCCAGATTTCTTATTTGCAAATTTAAATTAATATGAGGTACTGGGGGAAGTTAACAGTATGAGGAAAATGACATCAAGAGTAATAAATTATGTACAAATAATTTCCACTCAGAATTTCAATCATTCTGAATCCTTCCTTCAGCAGTGGGACTAAAATGTATAGTTGGGATTTGTTTTAGAGGAAGCTTAATTCCAAAGCTACCAAAAATATGGTTATTAGTTTATGAGTAACTTTACAAAAACGGGAATAGCCAAGGGTTCTTTGTAATTTCCTTCTACAATGCTCTATGATGATGAAAAAACCCTCAAAGGTGTCACAAACTCTCTGAACTAATTTATTGATAGGCTATTTGTCATCTTTTTTTTGGTATAATTGCAATGTTTTCTAACTTTAATGTAGAAGTTCCAGTTTTCATTTCAACATTTTAAGATTAATGGAAAAGAAGGCATCTTTTTTTCTTTAAAAAAAGATTTATATTGGTATACTCTTTACGTAAGAAACTAATGGCAAATCTCTAAGTCATACTTTTAAGTAATTTCAGAGAAGCAGGAGTGGAAAAATTACAGACATTGCTTGGGATTTTTAAAAGTATTGCCTTATACACAGTGGTGGGATTCAAATAATTTAACAACCGGTTCTCTGCTCTAATAATTTCTTCCAACAACCAGTTCACGAAACTGCTCAGAAAGTTAACAAGCGGTTCTCCCGAAGTGGTGTGAACTGGCTGAATCCCACCACTGCTTATACAGATTAACTGTCTTTGTGCATACTTGGTAGCAGCTAGAGCAGGTAAAAAAATGTTGATCGTGAGATGTTTCATATTTAAGAATATTTGATAAATGAAACAAATTCACGTAAATATTTCATATATGAAATAACACTGATTGTAAAAATCTCACTTCTGATATTTTTAGTCATCAAACCTATTCACATAAAAATTGTTTATGTAAGGCACATGTCCCTCCCACCCCCATTGGTTGCAATTCAATGCATTTTGCCGATAAACACCTTGCACAAATCACTTCACCTGTATTGCTGATTTGTTGCTAAAAGGCCCTGCCACACTCTTGAAAGTTTTGATTTTGATGTTTTTTCTACATAACCTTTATCCAGGTCCTTTTGTCTTTTTAAATAGGGGGCAAGTGACTAAAAGGATACCAAGCAATCCAGGTGTGAATGAATGAAATTGGAACTGCTATCTGTGCTTTGGAAAAACAACTACACAGATAGTCCTCGACTTACGACTTCAATTGAGCCCAAAATTTCTGTTACTCAACGAAACATTTGTCAAGTGAATTTTACGACCTTTCTTTTGCACAGTTGTTAAGTTACTTCCCCCAGCTTCGGAGGTTTTTCTCGAGCCTCTGGGAGGCGAAAGCGGCCTCCCCAGGCTCCAGAGGCCCTTTGGAGGCCGGAAACGGGCCCATATCTAGCCTTCCCAAACTTCTGGTAGGCACGTTTTTCGCCTTCCCTGAGCCTCCATGCACGCCCTGCACTTACCTGCATCCAAAATGGGCTGTGTGGGGACTCCTGGGAGGGGAGGGGAGGGGAGGGGTGGGCCCAGCCAGGAGTGGGATTTGGGGGTTCTCCAAATTGCACAGAGTCTTAGCTAGAGGTTCTCCAGAACCCCTGTGAACCCCCAGGCCACACCTGACCTCACCCCACCAAATCTAAAATAGTGTAAGAAGGGAGTGTGTGTAGCAGGAAAGGTAATAGCAAATGGCATACTGTTCGGAAAGAAGAGGTGTTGTCTGGAGATTATAAAGCAGGCAAGGAGGACTTTTATTTAACTGCCAGGATCACAAGCTAGGGTGAGCAGCATCTTCTGTTGGGAGTCCTGCCTGGAACTTGGGAGATTTGCTTGGAGCTCAATACCAACTAGAAAAGGAGCAGCCCCCACTGAAACATCACCTCGCCTCAACTGAGAACATTTGGAAAAAGGCAAAGGTTATATGCTACATTATAGACTTTTATTTGAAATGAGTATTAAAAGACTAAGCATTAAAGGACAAGATTGTAGACATATTTACATGGATCATCACCTTGCAAGTCTTAGAAGGATGGAGCTGACCCAGAGCAATCGCCTATTGTTGGAGAAAGTGGGCACTGCAATAAAGTATTGTGTACTGTAGATTTGCTATTGTGTTTTGTATCCAATCAGAGCAAGTTCACAATGAATCCTCCCAACAGAGCTGGTTCACCGGTTTTCTGGATGCTTCAGAGTCAGGGCTAATTTACATGGCAAAAGTATGTAGGCACCTTTCAGTGGGCTCTCTAACCCCAAAAGTAAGATTTGTATTTTAAGAGACGGAGGATTGTCACAAAAATGCACTGGAAAGGCACACAATATGCTGGAATGTGTATAGTGATGGGTCTTCCCTCTTCGCTGCATTCACCATGGCAACACACTGAAAGGTGTGAACTGTTCCAAAAGTAAAAGTGAATGTGCCAATACCAGCGAAGTTAAAATTGTATTATCCTGGGATCAGGAGGAATCCTCTATTTAAATCTCCCTGTTCAAGCTAAGAAACTCACTCAGTAAATTATGATGATTCTTTGAGTTCCAACCCAACCTACCTCAGGTCACTACTGAGGATAAAATGGGCATATACAGGTACATTAGCTCCAAAGTGCATTAGAAGCAGGATAAGTTTTTAAAAAATGAAACAAATAATAACAAACAGAGATTTTAACCATCTCCTCTTTCATCAATTTGCTACTAAATGAGATACCAAGCAAGAAGAGTCTATAAAAATAATTTGGTAAATAATGAATACATTCCTGAACAAGCACAGAGGAAACAATCTCCTGAAATTTATAGAATATATTAGTTCTTATGAATTATTCAGCAGCCTCGCCTTCCAAATAGCTCGACACTAAAATCACATCTGAAATACACTCCCCTGTCAGAATGGAAGCCTCGTCTCCTATCTGGACCATTTTAGCAAATCTCATGAGAAACGTAATTCTTTGCTTCGGCTGTGGAAGTGGTGCTCTGTGCTAAGCAAGCAAGGCAGAATTGTAATTCCTTGCCTCCCTGTCAGGGAAAGGAAAGCGCTAACACTGACAATACTCGAGCATCTTGGCTCCTTGGTCAAGGTGGGACCGCTAAGATGGTACTCTGGGTTCCATGGACCACTTTCAGCCCAGCCAAACCTCCACCTTTCGGACTTTGCTTCTTTTCTTTCCCTTTGAGCAAAAATGTATGATAACAAGACGTTTTTAGCGGACATTTTCCTTGCACCTCAACACATAAGCTTCTCACTTAGTTGTGCTAGTAGCCTTCCCACATACTGCATCAAATGGCAAACCTGAACATTTACTCAGATTCTGGTGAAAGGATAGAAAAAACAAGAGAGAGAGAGAAAGAGACAGATGAGCTAGATAAAATAAGATTGCCTACCTATATACTTTCTCTGTCAATAAAGTCAGGTTATAAATCACTCCATCACTTGTCAGTTCCATTAACTTCCCCATGGAAACCAGAAGATTTGTATTGTACCGTACTGCACTTGTATCTAAATTAGTTCCAGGTCAACTTGGACCCGAAGTGTGAATTGAGAACTATGCCAACTGCGTATTTTCTATAGTGGACCAAACCTAGTGCCTAGATTTTTGGACCACAAGCAATCCATCCTCAGCAGAAGGGCTGGAGCTGCACATGTGGTACCATAGTTTAGCAGCACTTCAGAAACCTGGATGTCATTTTTCTCCAATCTATGAAAGCATCCAAATAACCTTCATTGGCCTCAAGGTTATCGGTAGCTCAGTTCAGCGCAGAACTGCTAAGTCTGTGTCAGTCATACAGTATGACTAAGGACTTGGTGACAGAGGAAAAGCAACTTGACGATATTAATTCATTCTAGTGTGGGATGAAATCATGGGTCCTGGAAAAGAAAGCTTATAAATGTCTCCAACTCTTCTAGTTCATATAGTGTGTCAGCTTTTTATGTGCATTAGGGAAATTAACTTTCCTGTTCTGAAGAGTTTAATTACAGGAAGTGATTAGCCTTTTCAATACAAGTTCATATAGAACAAATGGTGCCTCACTTGCAGTTTCAAAAATTTGCTTTTTAAAAAATCCCATACACAAACCTATGAATCTTTCCCAAATAAAGAATATCTTGATGATTGAACTATAATTTGATAGTTCAAACTATAGAAAGAAAAATCTTTATCTTTCAAAGATAAAAAACCTCCTCTTATAGGGGAATCATTTTACAAAACTGTTGTTCCCTATGTCAGTACCTGACATGACTTTGAAATTCCAGATGTTCATTATACCTAACCATGATTATGGCCCCAAAGAATCCTATACTGGTTTTCTCCCCTCTATACCTTGGACCATGGTGAACTGTTAAAAGTTTAATTTGTAAGAGGCCAACAAGCCTCATTCTATTCTACTTATCACCTAACTTTTCTTAAACAAAAATCCTCCTATTGGTTTCCACGGGATTTATTTTATTTGTTTAAATAAATTTGTTTCGGATTCAGACTTAGTTATGCTTTAAGTACATTCACTGAAATTCATTGACTTAAATTAATTATGACTCACCTAAGTCTCCTTTAAAGTAGCTCATTACTTTTAAACTCTGTGATGTGCTGCACCATGAATATTTTTAGCAGAGAAAGCTGGTTGAATGTAAGTGTTTTGACATATAAATAAATACTACTATTTTTAGCAATGAGGTGATGGTCCGGCATATTAGATATAATAATGTTCTTGCTACATCTGTATTTTGGAAAATTATCAAAATAAAATAAAAATAAAATCCCACATTATTTTCATTATTTATTAAATTCATATTCCACCCATCTCAGAGGGATTCCTGCTTCTAGGTGGAATTTTAAAGACATACTTAAAAATCTTTGTATACACGTAAATGAAAGGAAGTCCATTTCTGTCTTTGGAAAAGCCTTCACAGGTTTTATATATTCTACTATGTTACCTCCAGCTAGCCAGAAAGTTAATTAACTGAATCTTATTTGTAGCATTTGTTCCTGTATATAACATCCATAAATCTCAGGTACTGTGGATTTCTAATTTCTAATTCAGTGCAACTATATTATTCATCCATGCCATCAACTTCCATTTGAAATCAACAGTCACCATTAAAAAATGTCTTTTAAAACTTATTAAAAAGATCCATAGAACTAAGCCATTTCAAGTATATACACCTCAAACTGCAATCCTTACTGAACACATTTATCAGAAGGAAATTCCTGTGTGACATCTACTAGCAAAGGAAACATGCATGGAATTTAACTCACACTGTATCCTCTCTAGCTTCACATTACTGTTTTATGAATATAATAATACATTCAGGGATATTTATTAAATAATACTATAATGGACTTCTTGCATATAAATCTCATATTCTTTTGCTATTTCAGAAGAAGATATGTATACAATGTGGATTTTAATAAAAGAATAATGAATAAATGTGGGAGGTAGTTTGTTATTATTTGCAGGTGTAATTTGACCCACAAGTGCCAGTCAATCCCAGAGACAAAATTAAACTTGCAGATTGCACTCACTACTGGGTTCACAAACTGCTATGCAGTAATGCAGTTCCTTAGAACTACCGCAGTTTCTACTTGAATTACACAATCAGCCACTGATCTGGGATTTCTAATCAAGTATTTAGAAGAGACACTGAAAAATATCAGCATTTGGCTTATATTATATTAAATATTTATCCCAACGTGTGGTAATTTATTAACATAGCTCTTAATTTTCTTTCACACTGCTGGGTTCTTAATAATATTTTATTTATTTATTTATTTATTTATTTATTTATTTATTTATTTATTTATTTATTTATTATTTATTTATTTATTAGATTTTTATACCGCCCCCTCTCCCGAAGGACTCGGGGCGGTGAACAGCCAAAATTCAAAAACATACAATATAAACATTAAAAATACGTTTAAAACAGAATTAAATCCAAAATGGCTCCCCAATTTAAAACGCCTTACCCATGCCCCTATAAATAAGACAAATTTAAAATTTAAAAATTTAAAATTTCCACATTTAAAAAGGGGAAGATTTAGGCCAGGCCAGCTTGATAAAATAGAAAAGTCTTAAGCGTGCGGCGGAAGGTGAGCAGATCCGGGATCCTACGTATCTCCGGGGGGAGCTCGTTCCAAATCGTAGGTGCCCCCACAGAGAAGGCTCTCCCCCTAGGGGCCGACAGCCGACATTGTTTGGCCGACGGCACCCGGAGGAGCCCCTCTCTATGGGAGCGTACTGGCCGGTGGGAGGCTATTGGTGGTAGCAGGCGGTCCCGTAAATAACCAGGTCCTAAGCCATGGAGCGCTTTAAAGGTGATAACCAAAACCTTTAAGCGCATTCGGAAGACCACCGGGAGCCAGTGCAGCTCGCGCAGGAGAGGTGTTACATGGGAACTCCATGTCGCTCCCATCACCACCCGCGCGGCCGCACTCTGCGCCAGTTGGAGCCTCCGAGTGCACCTCAAGGGGAGCCCCATGTAGAGAGCGTTGCAGTAGTCCAGACGAGAAGTAACATTTGAATTAATAATAGAAGTAGATTGATTATCTGTATTTAAATCAAAATTTTCATGCTTGTTCAGAATTCAAACCACAATTAATTTAATGGGATTGAGGTATATAGTAAGGAAGGGGCAGGCTGTTGACCCAATTGGCTGACAGAATCCAGGAAAGAGCCTTTTATGCCGTGGTTCCCACTCTTTGGGACATCATCACACACACACCCTCAATCTGCCCCACTCTCTTGGCCTTCCAAAAGGGCCTGAAAACCCAGCTCTGCCAATTGGCTTGGGACCCTGATGGGCACATCACTCTGGATCTGGTTAGTAGATTAGGAAAACATTCCACTTCTACCTATTTACACATTAGAGCCTTTGTATCTATTTTTTTTGGTTAATTTTTAATATTTTAATTATTAAAGCTTAATGTTTATAACATTCTAATTGTTTCATGTTGTGTTTTTATGATGTTGTAAACTGCTCAGAGTCATTTGACAGGGAGATGGGTGAAATATAAATGTAAGGAATGAATAAATCTATCTTCATTATTCTTTTATAGCAATTTATTGAGTGATTGATTGATTGATTGATTGATTGATTGATAGATTGATTGGAATTTGTCAAACTAAAACAAGAACAAGGATAAGAGAATAAAAATACAATGACAGGGATGATGGGCATGTTAGTACACTTAGGCACATCTCCTCTACTGACCACTTAGTATGAATTAGAGCCATTCAGCAATCCAAATTCAAAGGGCAATGATTCAGTGGGTGCATTGGTACATGGAACACCTGTTGGAAACACCTTAAAACAGCAGTAATCTTACCTGGAAAAGATGCATTTAGTTTGAGGAGTTTCCTGCAGCTGTTGCATCTATGTCCAAACATGCTATGAACCACATTTTGTCCGTGCATACAGTATCCCTAAATACAACTAGTCGTTGCACTTAAAGAGTACATGGTAGAATTGAATAATTTTGAATAATCTACTGTTTCAGAGGTTCTTGTTTTTTTCAGATTAACAGAAGGAGGAACCAGGTGACAAGAAAAATGTGCATTTGGAAATAAAAGGGTTACCTACAGTATCAAAACTGTCACATAGGAGGTGCTCTAATTTAGTCTTCAATTCTTTTGAATCACTTTCAAACCACGCCAAATCCACATTTGAATTTCATAGGAAACAGTAACCATAGGAATAAATACTAACAGGTGTGCTCTGTCTAGTATAACACGCCCCCCCCCCTTAGAGAAATAGTAGTAACTGCCTTCATTCTTAACAGGAGAGCACTGAACATCCTCATCAGCATAACCACAGCTGAATAAATTTAGATATGTAAAGCCACGCACAAAAAAAAATCACATGTTATAAAAATGTATGGCTGATACGCCCACCTGCACACACACATCCTCCAATCATGTAATAGTGTAGAAAGTTAAGGTATAATGTTACTATATTATGGGGCAATTCACTTTTGAGTTAATGATCCATCGTGCATTTTATTTTAGCTGATATTAAGAAGAAAAAAGGCAACACAGTGCAATTTGTTCTAAAGTCGACATCACTCTCTGATTCCTTACCCGTATTTAATCCACTTTCAATTATCAAATCCAGAGGTCATCTTTCAAATCCAGAGATCATCTTTTCACTCTTTTCCAATTTCATCCATAATCCAGTCTTTTACAAAAAATATTTTTATAAGATGTGCATGACTACAGGTAGTCCTCAACTTACCATTCATTTAGTGACCAAAGTTACATCACTGAAAAAGTGACTTGCTGATGAGGATGTTCAGTGTTCTCCTGTTAAGAATGAAGGCAGTTACTACTATTTCTCTAAGGGGGGTGGGGGTGGTTATACTAGACAGAGCACACCTATTAGTATTTGTTCCTATGGTTACTGTTTCCTATGAAATTCAAATGTGGATTTGGCATGGTTTGAAAGTGATTCAAAAGAATTGAAGACTAAATTAGAGCATCTCCTATGTGACGGTTTTGACACTGTAGGTAGCACTTTTATTTCCAAATGCACATTTCCCCCACTTATGCCCACTGCATCATTCCTGTAGTCATGTGACCAAAATTAGGACACTTGGCAACTGGCATGTATTTATGACAGTTGCAGCGACCTAGGGCCATGTGATCACTTTTTGCAACCCTTCTGATAAGCAAAGGCAATGGGGAAGCCAGATTCACTTAACAACCGCATTACTAATTTAACAACTGCAGTGATTCATTTAACAACTATGGCAAGAAAAGTCATAAAATGAGGCAAAACTCACAACTGTCTTGCTTAGCAATGGAAATTTTAGGCTCAATTTTGGTCATAAGTTGAGGACTACTTATATGTTCTTTTCTCACAAGAGTTTCTTATCTTTTACCGTATATGTTTTAGTTCACATTTCCAGCCAGAAGCTGAGAGGTCATATGAAAATATTCATCTTTTCCTCTTTGTCCACAAAAATTAAAAAAATGTTTTTTAAAAAAGCTGTTGGAAGCCACAATTTCAAGGGTGGCAAACTTCTTTGTAATGTATCACACAGAAAAAAATATGCGCTACTGATGACAACTAAGTGTACTTCCTATGCTGCTATATGTTGAAAGAAAAAGCACTGCCCATACTTTATATGATTTATATTATTACACAATCATAGTATTTAAGCATCCAGAAATGTGTTTGTTCCACAGAGTTACATATGCACATATGCAATGAAATCCTTTTAAATTTTCTGAAAGTTGGGTATCAGTTTGGTCTAGTGTGTAGTGTCCCCCCCCCCAATCTTTTGGGTACCAGGGACAGGTTCCATAGAGAAAGGTTTTTCCACAGACCAGACATGCTTTTGCGTGCTGCCTGCATCCTGTGGATGGGGCTTTGCTTGTTTGCACAGCCCGGTTGCTGGCATGCCACGGCCCAGTACCTGTCCACAGACTGGGAGTTGGGGACCCCTGGTCTAGTAGTTAAGGCACCAGGCTGGAAAGCAGGAGACTGTAAATTCTAGTCCCACCTTAGCCATGAAAACTGGTTGGGTGACTTTGGGCCAATCAGTGTCTCTCAGCCCAAGTCACCTCACAGGATTGTTGTTGTGGGCAAAATAGGAGGAGAAAGGTACGTTGGATATGTTCGCTGCCTTGAGTCATTTGTAAAAATAATAAAGGTGGGAAACAAACAAGCAAACAAACAAAAATACTAATTTTATTCTAAGAACTGGTCAAAACTCTTGAGTGTCCATGAATTCCATAGATGGCACAAAGGAAATCACTTTTCTTTTCTTTGTTTTTAGGTACCTGTCAGAATGTTTGCTTTCGTCAATTTTAATAGTAAAAGTCTTGAAATATACCATAAAATACTAAAAACATTTGTTTTTCTGGTTTTTACATGTGTTTTTTTTAAATCTGTGTTGCCTTTGAATACAAATATTGCTTTACTATTTATTTGTTTGTTTGTTTGTTTGTTTGTTTAATATAGCTGCCCAATTCACACCCAGTGACTCCATTGTGTCATGCTGACATAAATACTACTCATTTGTCATGATGAATCTTGCTGGTATTACCTTATGGAAGCCGTAACCTCAGACATTGCTGAAGTGTGGGCTCAGCAAAGCATAAAAGCAATAAATGTCAGGACAGTAGGAGAATGTAACTACTATCCAAGAGCATCTCTACATTCATTTATTTATTTATTTATTTATTTATTTATTTATTTATTTATTTATTTATTTATTTATTTATTTATTTACTAAAGGAGTGGGGCGGGGGAAGCCTTGTGTGCAGATTCTCATCTTCCTATAGATATGTTAAATCTCTGGCAATTTCACAAGACGCTTCTCTCTATGAACTAAGTGTGATCACACTTCCTCTCTGACCACATGGCTTTCCCTGTCATCTGCTGATCTCCCAACTTTTTCTTTCTCCACAACCCTCATCAACACCCTCCTGCTTTTCTCACTGCCGCTGAGATCTGCAAATTAGTCCACCCCGAGAGCCTGAGTTAACAAGCTCTTTGGATTACTATGCTTTCCACATTCAATAATCCCACTTCCATGCTCAGAAACATCATCCCCTATCAGCATACACGGATCTATTTTGGGCTCTTCATCTATGACAGTTTTTAAAATAGGCACAATCAAGATACTGTTTTTTAAAGCAATAAAGATTAATGCAGTTATTCTTCAGCTATAACGTTCAAGCGTAAAATGAAATCATATTTGACAGTCTCATAATAACAGCAGACAGTATTCCCCCCCCCCGCCCCAAATTAAGACCTCTGTGAGGATATACATGAAAAACAATTCTAAACATTAATCTAATTTCACAAATCTACATCAGATTTCAGACTCATTTACACCTGTCACATCATTTAATGTTTGTAATGTGCCATCAACTGAAAAATTCTGAATACTGAATGTGCAGCAACCCCGTTTATTTTTAGTGAAATATGGACTGCACTAAATTAAAACATGAATATGAATAGTGCAATCAGCACCTCAAATTTTCTATTTATGTTATATTTGGCTTATCTCTTTTCACTATGTTGAGATTTCTGCATTGACAAGAGCATTCTCGAGGGAGCAACTTGGCAGCTAAAAATGGACAGCTGTCATTTTCTGACTGCAACGTGCTAGAAAGAGTAGCTATCTTGGTTAACAACTCTCTTTTTTCAACTTTATAATCCACATAGTCATCAGTACTGCTAAGATAAAGAGGTCACAGCTTTCATCTGCCAGCACAATTAGGCCTTTTAAAAGATTGGCGATATTATGCCATAGCAACGCGTTTTTTTCAAAAGAAGTTTGAGATAATCTGCTTCTTCAACAGATATTTGAGTCATGAGATTTTTCTATCTAACAAAAAAAAAGGGGGGGGGGGGAGTAAATGTGACTATTAAAAGTTTCCAAAACTTTCCAAAAAAGAAACCTATCACATTATGTCAATATCAAATAAGACTGCTGATTCATTGATAATATGTCCAACTTGCTATATTTTGTCATTTAATATTTTAGGTTATCGCTATTCTTTTCTTACGGAAGTGGGTGCAATCTTAGGAGAAAAAAAAATCTTAATATATTCTGGAATTATTCTTTAAATGGGCTCATATAAACAATTTTACTTTTTATTGTACTTTTGTTATAGATATACGTATCCCATTTTTCCCCCTTGGGAGTTCAAGTTGGCTAATGTGGGGAGTATTCTATTTTATCCCCAAAGCAGCAACTACATGCTGTGTTTGGATTTCATCTTGATTCTCACCAGACCTAGTCCAATACATTAATTATGACACTGACTACCCTCCTTATAATAGAATGACTAATAGAAATAGTAGGGAAAAAGCCAATTAACAATATTTTGCAGCGAGCAATTTCTAAATGAGCAGAAATAAACATTGTGTTCTATTAATATGATATGTTTACATTATATTATATTCTAACTATGTATCATCTTTTATGCAAACTGAAGAGCTAAAGCAAAATCTAGGATCCAGTTTTTATAACTTGTTATAAAACAGTGTATTTATAAAATACACTGGTCCTATAGTTCTAACAATAGTTATTTTTCATGTCAGTATGCTTTCAAAAGTAAAAAAAAAAGTTGGCCATGCCCACCCAGTCACATTACTCCCCCACCAAGCCACGCCCACAGAACCGGTAGTAACAAATTTTACATTTCACCACGGATGCACACTGAATTAATAAACAACAAAATCTTCCTCTCTTCATAAAAGTCACATTAATGAAATTGAGAATCATCTTTAGCTACATGGAAAAATGTGATGCCGTCATTAACAGGGATACTGAAAATGGGAACAATCTAGAGATCTGCAAAATGTGGATGAAGGAAAATGCCCTCCTGCAACTAACAAGCAAACATGAAATAGAGGACCATCTCTTTGGCATCAATTATTAATGTACCTATTGCAGAAGAGAGGAGGAGTAGCACAGTTTGTTTCAGTGGCTTCTATCGCAGGATTATTATTTTAAAAATAACAGGTGGTGGTTATTGATTTTCATTCCTGATATAGATCTCTCCATTCATTAGATTCCAAGGACACTGCTCTCCCTGAAGGTTTTTCATTAAATAGACTCCTATATTGTGTTTTACACTGCCCAGGAATTGCAGTGATTAGACTTCGGTATTGCTGAGCTGTCCACGGTGCTGAAATGAAAACTCCCTAAAGGGTTCAACTTAATCAATTAACTCAACCTAAAATTTAACAATCTTTCTGGTAAAAGGAATTTAAGAGTGAGAACTCTTATTTCAGTATTTGTCAAGCTCATATAGCTATAAAACCCAAAGTGTGAGAACTGCATGGATTTAAATGTATATTTATTTAATGAAAACGCAACACTGGGGTGGTGGAAACAGTCTTGAAAACTGAAAAAGCAGATCCCCAGGCAGATTTAGAGCACGCCAATTAAATGAAAGCCTCGGAAATTCTTCCTATGGTCCCCACCTCTGGACTGTGTTGCCTCTACTTATATCCACCCAACTATTGCTCTGCCTGGTGCCCATTATTTTCTCACAGTATTTGAACATGAAACATAAGCAATACCCCAGTGTATTATTATACCCCAGAGTATTATTATACAACAGCGACAACCACCTTGGAATTATAAACATCTAGATTCAAGGCTCATTAAAGGGCCCTGTCCCTGTGATCATAAACCCTGCTTCTAAATATTTTACCATGTAGAAAGACCAGAGAAATCAGTAAATGTTGTTTTGCATTGTGGCATATATTCTTTTTACATTTTGTTTTATTATTTGGTCCTTATTGGTTTTTAACATTATTGAATCTAAGAATAATGAAATCAGATATGTGTAGTTTCACATTATGTTGTAATAGTCATCTAGTTCCACAATATATGATGTTTTCTCATTTCTAATTGTGTGACACATTTCCATTCTCATAGAATCAATTTATTATTTCAACATATGTTCTCTGCATAAGAAAAAGCATTAACTGCAATTTGTTTTTAATTTGTGAGAGGGCCACATTATCATGTTAACAGAAACAACTAGCTATGTTTTCACTTTCACCTTGCTACACATCCTTTTGCAACATATGTGGGAAAAATCATGTGGGAAGAAGTGCCATATCTCTGCACATGGCATTTCGAAAGTGGAAAAAAAGAATTTTCATACTGAATCTATTTCTAACACAAAGGGCAGTAATTGAGCACTTTCAGAAGAATGATTAATCACAATATATACAGAAGTAGACTTTTGTAAACTCAATTTCATAATATATAGTAGATTCAGTTCCAATCATTATTTGAGGCCATGTTATAGCAATTTATCCATCATGGCCAGTGGTGAAATCCAAATTTTTTTACTACGGTTCTGTGGGCATGGCTTGGTGGGCATGGCAGGGGAAGGATACTGCAAAATCTCCATTCCCACCCCATTCTGGGGCCAGCCAGAAGTGGTATTTGCCGGTTCTCCGAACTACTCAAAATTTCTGCTACCGGTTCTCCAGAACCTGTCAGAATCTGCTGGATTTCACCCGACCATGGCCATTCTTTCACAGAGTAATCTGGCAAAGGCAACTCTTGTAGGGCGTGTCAAATTTTTCAACTTTCAATTTCCAAACATTAAGGGTGCTCAAATGTTGTCACATGCCTTGGGGATTGTAAAGATGTTTTGGTTACTTTAATCTAATTTAGATGTGTTTGGAATGTAACTACATAAATATTATAACTTTAACATTTTGTTTGTCGGACAATCTAACTTTGACTACACCGACAATATTAATTCTCATTTTATTTCTTGTGAGCAATTTTAATTTTATTCTTGGAATGGCACAGTCTCTTTTCCTCTCCCTTCTGTAGGCATTTTTCTCCATTATTATTTTTTTTGCCAATTCCATGGTACAAACAAGTAGATTCTTATAATTTATGTTTATTTATTTACATGATCTATGTGCTATTCCAGTTAACAAGTGAGTCTAAGTCACTTACTACATGATGGACATTCCCCTATAACATATAAATGATGACTTTAGGTAGTATACCTTTATACAGCAACCATGATTTCCCACATATCATTATTTTTTTCATTATTTTTCATTATTTTCTCCATGTCAGTGGAGAGAGAAGACCCAAATGAATATGGGAAATACGTGCTGCTCTTCCTTTCTCAGTAATAGAAGAACGGAGAAATCCATACATTTTTATTGGTCCCTACATGGAATCCTGCTTGTGCAAGTGGTGCACCTGCACAGAGAAAGATGATCCTACTAATTAGAAATAAAGAAATAAAATGGGTATCTATGGCTTTGAGCTTCAAAAGCTCAGACGACCATCTGTGAGAGCAGATTGCTGCAGGATTTAGCTATTAATAGCTGCTGATATATACTTCTTATTTCCAAATGAAGGCCACAAGAGTGGGAAAGAGAAACAGATGGATAGAAATAACGTACTGAGTGACTTGCTGCCAATCCCCATTCCATCATAAAACAGGAAACTAAAAATACCATATATTAATCAAGCAGCACCAATCCGGAACAAATAATTCCTTCCAACTCCCAAACAGCTGCTTATACAGAAGGATCTGAAGATCTATTTGCACCTTCAATTCTCAAGCATGTACCAAGGGGCCATCAGTACCTCCTGCTACCATTTGGGCGGAATCTTTGAATGTCAGTTACTTTTAGTTTATAGGAAGACATGCTAATTCTTGTGGCCTAAAGTACTTGAGAGTAACTATTAATTTTTCCATAGACTAAAATAAACATTTTGGGCTCTAAAGAAGAAAATGGGAGCATTTCATTTTCAGACTTCCAAAACTGATCTCAGGAATACAGGTAGAAACACATTCAGATAAAACTAATTGTACTTTTTTGTAAAGCTACATTAACAAGTCTGAAAATAAAACTCTCCAGTCTCCTTTACAGCCTGACAAACAAGGGAGGGTCCCTTCTGATCCTCTTCCGCAGCCCACTATGCAGCTGCAAATTATGCTAGCTCTTATGTGACCATTCCTAGGCAGCATCTCTTTGCCCCAAAGTCTTTCTCAACTATCATTACAGGTGCTAAGATGCAGCAAGATATGCATATGGTTCCAAACAAAAAGGGTGATCAACTCAATAATATACTATAGCCATCCATCCATCCATCCATCCATCCATCCATCCCTATCTATCATCTATCTATGTCTGTCTGTCTGTCTGTCTGTCTGTCTATCTATCTATCTATCTATCTATCTATCTATCTATCTATCTATCTATCATCTATCTATCTATCTATCTATCTATCTATCTATCTATCTATCTATCTATCTATCATCTTCCTGAGATTCTGATCAGAAAGCTGCTTTGTTGAGTTTCCAGGTAAAGTAATTGTAGAAATATAAGAAAACCTTTACTAAAAATTGAATAGATTCTGGCAGAATAGAGACAGATAGTTAGCCCCACTTCAATTACATGGTAATTATACTTGTGAAGATAAATTTAACCCTACATAATAATTATTACCTCCCTCCAATCATATACACCGCATGGCAATCAGGCTTAAGAACTTCTAAAAATGCAACTTGCATATGGGCATGTGTGAGAGATAAAAAATATACTACTTTTGTGTGTATCCATGTGAGGGAAAGAGAGTATGAAAATATGGGCATAAAAATAGCCAGATGCTTTGTAAGACAGATCAGGAATGGTCACACACTCTGTACTTTGGCTTTCACTTATTTGGGAGGCACAAAATATAAATTAAATCTTCTGCCAAAAATGGTTCCTTACTACCCTACTTTAAATCAAATTTCAAAGAATGACTCTCAGGGGAAATTCTCTTATCAGCCTTAATTCTTCCTTTGAAACCTTAGCCTCTCATTCTGAGGCTCAGCTATTGAACAGATTAACAAAAGCAGCTTCCTCTGCTTCCTTCTTCCCCAGAATAGAAAGGAAATAAAACATCAAGTGCAGTCTTTCCAGTTATTAGTAGGATTCTAAGCAGTGGTGAAATCCAATTTTTTTTTACTACCGGTTCTGTGGGCTTGGCTTGGTGGGCATGGTATGGCTTGGTGGCTGTGGCAGGGGAAGGATACTGCAAAATCTCCATTTCCTCCCCACTCCATGGGAAGGATACTGCAAAATCCCCATTCCCACCCCACTCTGGGGCCAGCCAGAGGTGGTATTTGCCTGTCTCCAAACTACTCAAAATTTCCGCTACCAGTTCTCCAGAACCTGTCAGAACCTGCTGGATTTCACCCCTGGTTCTAACGATTCAGGTATATACCAGTAGCTAACCCATGGCTGCCCATCATAGAAGCATTTTAAGACTAAAAAAGGTTGCAAGATCAAAATGGTTAATTCATTAACCATTTAATGGTTAATGATGTTCATGTAAAACAATGTGCACTCCCTTGTTATTGGTCAGATTCCCTGCCCCGCCTGAATTTACTTTAGGAGGAATTTGTACATTGAATGGGCAGTTGCTGTGCTGCAAACCAAAGCATCATTCTTATTTCCCAAAACTATCAATGTAACATAAGAAGTCAAAGTCAATGTTAGAAAACACAATGATGAGTAGCTGAAAGAGTAACATATAAAAATGAGCTTCAGTAGTTGTAGAGAATGAAGAGGCAATAATGGCATTGTGTTGAAAAAAGCCAGACAGCCAAAAAAAAGCAATTTTTCATCCCCACTGATGCTTACAGTAATTAGCTGCTATGTAAAAAGACTTCCTGGAATAGAAAAAAATACTAATGTGCCTTATCCATATGTGCACCCAAGGCAGATATTCCCAAGATATTGATCAATACCAGCAGAATTGCTAAAGTAATCATACAGGACCTAGTTATGTTCAAGCACTCAGGTGTAAGTCAAGCAATGGAACATTAGATGTATTATATATGGTTATTCACAATTTAATTTAAGCAAAATAATTGCTTTAACAATTTAACAACCAAACTCAGTTGGCCTTACTCTTAGATTTCTACATCCATTTATTTTCTTTGAGTTTGTTTACATAGTCAGAAAAACAATCCAAGTTGCAAACCAATGCATTTCACTATCTCTTGTTGATCAAAGAGATAGCTAAATAAGTATGACTGTTTGCTTGATTCTAAGGAGATGGTCATAATTAAACAGGACTACTTTGGGGGAATTTTTAGCTGCTGCCAAATCAGAAAATCTCTTGATGTGTGCATTATTTACATTTTCCAGCTGAGAAGGGCTCCTTCCAAACTGCTCTTCAGGACCAAAGATAATCATAAGCAGACATCTGGCATACCATTTCTTTGCTAGCCAAAAATTTCCAGTAGGGACCAGGTCATAAAAAGGCAATGCTCTGTAATTAAAGTTCTGCCAGTCAACTGCATACTCCAGTACATCCGGTTTACCGATGAGTCCAATCAACCTTGTGCTAAATCAAAAGTCCAATATGGATGCAACATTTACAATGTAACATTTGCTTCTACTTGAAAAACAAAACAAAATTTAATTTATGCTTTATTTTAAGGGAGATTGTAGCAGAAATATAACTGCACTGGAAGATAGTTCAGTACATCTGATTTTGACTTCCTAGGAGTTGGCCTATTAATGTAACAAATCAGCTCAGTATTTCATATCTTACATACATCCTATCTGGATTACTGCAAAACTTCCTATTTTCTAAACATCAAATTTGGTCTGAGGAGCCCAGTCAACACTGCTGTTGACTAGGCTCCTTAGAGGAGCCAATAACTTGTAGACACCGTGAGTAAAACCTCTGTCTTCTGTGGATTGCTTCTCTTGGGCTTGCTAGTCCTTGAATACATGTGAGAAAGACACTTAAAAGAGACAATGCACAGGTTATGAAACTTGTTTCTCAAGATTTTCTGACTAGTCCTCCTTATGCTTTAATAAGCTTGCTCTTAGATTCTTTTACCCTTACTGTATTGTTCTCCCCCTTGAGCACTGCGTATGGAAAGATAGGATTTAAATTTAAATAAATTTAAATGAGTAAAATGGGTAATTTTACTGTGATTTCTAGAAACATAGTTGATCTACAACCTCCTCCTTCTGTTATGATTTTAGCAAAATGAATACTAAGGATTCAAATATAATTGTTCTTTACCATATAAGAAAAGGAAACATTTCTGGCTCATACTCTTTGCTAATACTCATACTGTACTGATTTTCCAATTAATGTGCCCTTTAGCTTTCTATGCAACTACGCTCCAAAGATATATATTACCAAGGGATGAAGCATAAAATATTCTTCTATATTTCACATAGAAAAACCTCTCTTCTGCAATTCTTATCAGCAAAGAAAGGAAATGGAAAATCTCTTTGATGTACTTTCCATGTATTCTCCAGGGTTCTGGAAAAGAAGAAAGCAATTATTTTGCTTCTAGAGGCTGTCTGTCAGCTTCCACAGTAGAAGAGAAGGCCATGCTCTGTTGCGGCACAGCATCACACCTCCTCTTGCAGATATAGGCAATGAAACTGATGAACAATTTACACCATAGTAATGGAGCATGTATTTAATCAGAATTGTTTCAGTCTATATAACATGATGTATCGTGTTCCTAAAATTACTAAAATAGTTCCTAACAAGCGATTTCTAGCAAGTGATTTTTGTCAACATCTAACTTTGTCAATATATACTGTACTTCAGAAGTGAAGTTAGATGATCTGTGCACCTCAAAATTCCCTTTTGGTTTGTTTTTACTGAAATAACCTTGGGACACTTTAATGTCATCAGATGGAATTGAAGTAAAACAACCATGTGTAGATGCATAGATGTAAATAATTTGGAATTATTATTCCAGTCTAACAATCAATTAAGATTCTGAAAGAAGTATCAACCCTCCCTTCATATTTTACACCTAACCATGTGTGTGATGCAAAATGTTGCTACTTTCAATAAAGTAGATTTCTATTTTTCTGAGCTCTCCAAACACATATAAATTCATGCACTTCCAAAATTTGAAACTGTTATTCCAGTGACAAACTAGACATCAGGGAGATAACTGTATTTATCTCCATTAACATTTTATTGTTATTCAGAGACTACAGAGAGAAACCGAACCAAGCGTAGGAAAGTTGCAGTAATTTGCTCCGAGAGTCAGGAGGCTTAGTTAATAGCTATTTTTTATGATGCATTGAGGGCTACACCAAGCACCACAAAACAAAGACCGAATTGAGAGGTTTGCAGTCATTAAAGGAGAAACCACCATATAGACGAAGATTTTCCATTAGAACTATTAACTTTGCACCAGAATTACTGTTTTTCGAAGTAATGCCCATGGCTTGTTATCTAAATACTGTAGTCACTTAGTTATATAAGCAAAGAGAACAAAATAATTAAAATGCCAATTATGCCAATTAATGTTCTGGAATAGGGAACAAAACTAAAGAACAGATTCCAAAAGTGGCAGAATCTTGGCTGGCTTACTGCAAGAACAGCTTGAGGGCTTGTAGAAATGATATACAGGTACCCAAAAGCTATTAGGCACTATTTGTAGAGTTGACTTCATAATGCCACTCAGCTTTAAACACCACATGGGCCACTAATGTCTCTGGCACAATATTCTCCCTGCTCATCGCTCCCCCTCCCCCAATAATATATTAAGGGATTTTATAACCTTGAGCCATGGGTAAGAGTGAGTTGTCAAAATGCCAAGTAGATAAAGCTTAGAGACAGGAAGCAGCATTTAGATTTAACAAAACATAAAGGTGAGGTATCCCATGGCCTTACTTAAATGGACAGTATGAAAAGTTCATCTTCCGGGATCACAAACTTGCCATTAACTTGGGTTTAAACACTGAGTTCCCACAGAGGTGGTCCTTGACTTATGACCACAATTGAGCCCAAAATGTTTGTTGCTAAGTGAAACATTTGTGAAGTGAATTTTGTCCCATTTTAAGACCTTTCATGCCACAGTTATTAAATGAATCATTGCAATTGTTAAGTTAGTAACATGATTGTTAAGTAAATCTGGCTTCCCTATTGATTTTGCTTGTCGGAAGGTTGCAAAAGGTGATCAGAAGACGCTAGGACACTGCAGGACCCATTCATAAAAATGGGTCAGTTGTCAGGCACCCAAATTTTGACCAGAGGGATGCTGGAACGATTGTAAGTGTGAAAACTGGTCACAAGTCACTTTTTTCAGTGCTGTTATAACTTTGAACGGTCACTAAATGAATTGTTGTAAGTCATGGACTACCTGTACTAATTAGGCTGGCTTAGTTTGGTTTTGATTTAGGTAGATATCAGCCATTTCAGTTCTTAATGATTTGCATCATTGGATGAATCCTCAGTTAAGTAAATAATTGCTTAGCCACTTAGAGCTTAACATGTTATGTGAATCGAATCGTACTACAGTACATATACTCCTAGTCCCAAAAAATGAAAACTAAATTCTGAATTATCTTTTAGGTCCATTGCTATGATCCTTCAAATGCTGAACTTTCTTATACATAAGGCAATCCAGCTCAAGAACTCAGTCAAGCTACATGTTTTAATATTATTTTACTTATTTATTTTATTTATTTATCTTTTGGTCAAATAATGATATTCAAGACAGGTAACAATACAAAAAATGCAATTAAACTACAAAATATAGTTACAATTCAACTAAAAGTATACTTAATATTAACACATGAAGTTTATTAGCAAAATTTAGACAGAATATTAATAAGACAGCATAACCCAAGTAATCAATACCTTATTAAAGAGCCAACCCAGTTTACACAGTTGCACTATTAAAAAAAAAAGTGCCTACCACTAGAATGGTAATAGAAAGGAAATTTACTTGGCCTCTCTTCATAAACCATTAACAGTTGCAAAATATTTTAGAAGTTGTCTTGTCCAACTCTCAGTGCTTGATCAAGTAGAACATCTTTGACAGATGACCATCCAGTCTGTTTAAAGATCTCCAAGAAGAATGCAGTGTCTTGTGGTAGAATAGAATAGAATAACAGAGTTGGAAGGGACCTTGGAGGTCTTCTAGTCCAACCCCCTGCTTAGGCAGGAAACCTACAGCATTTCAGACAAATGGTTATCCAATCTCTTCTTAAAAACTTCCAGTGTTGGAGCATTTACAACTTCTGGAGGCAAGAGGTAGTCTTTGCCACTGGCCAACAGTTCAATCAGGAAGTTCTGACTGATACCTAACTTGAACTTGCTTTCTTAATAATTTATGTAAATTAGCTATTTCTTTAAATTAGTTCAGTTCTTGTCTATCCTAAGTTACATTTCCTCCATTTTCCCTGATGGCATAAAAAAACTCAATTCTCTTCTGAGAGAAGACAGATGCAAATAAGTTCTGTCTTTTCACCATCAAATGATTATTGATCCTCTACTTTCTCTTTACAATGAAATTGTGGAATACTCTTTTTGCCTTATTATTTCTAATTTACAAAAAAAATTCCTCTTTTTGTTGTGGCTTTCGTTGTTTTGCATACTTCTCACAAACCTTTGCTCATTCTGAGCTGTTAGCTTATCTGACACAATTTCTACAATTTCTGGACATTAGTTTGCATTCTTTGATTATGTTCTCCTTCCATATTCTAGTATATGGATTCTTTTCTGTTTAGCATTTTAGAGAGTTCTGTATCCATTCTGAACTTTTTGGATTTCGCCCCATGTTCTTATGGAAGTTGTTCACAATTCCGTATTTTGTTTCACAGGATTTCCAATCCTTCTTGAACACTTTTCTCCTTCAGCATTTGAACCATTAGATATGATCTACCTTCTTTCGGCATTCATCAAACAATACTCTTCGAAATCCAGGTGTTCAAATTATGAGGCCTCAGCCACTGAAAATGCTCTTTCATGTTCCCTAGTCTAACTTTCAATCTACCCTACTAGATACTATGGATACTATTTCTTTTCTCTCAAGTACTCTGTGATTTAGATTTAGAATTTGTACAGCTTCTCTGGATTTCCAAAGGATTGAGAGTCATTCGTGTCCTTGGAATACCAACTTCACCGATTTCATATAAAATATGTTAAATATCCTTATAACACTCAAGAAGCCCAAGAAAACGTCACAGGGCAGCAATGTCTTCCTCTTCTACCAAGGTAAGCAACTTGGTCCGTTTCTCTTTCTCTCCTTGCAGAAAAGTGTTGGTTCTATCCATCAGTGGTCCTTTTATGGATTAGATTTCCCACCTACCCACCAAAAAAGCTGGTGAAATCTGTCAGTAGCTTCTGCTAGTCACTTTGGTTGAGAAAACTGATCCTGCTAAAAAGCAGCACCTGGAACGTCCATTTCAAGGGAGAAAAGAAAGTTCACCAATTGTTTTTCTTTCCTGGCAGGGGAATAATATATTACACTTAATGCATGTGATGTATATCCATCTTCTAATTTTCCTTAAATAATTACAGACATGGCATGAAATATTACAAAAGAAAAGCTCCCATCAACCCACTTAGAATCTTTGAAATTAAGCATTCCCAGCCGTAAGAAGAATGACTTGGAGAGGAAAGAATAAATCTTACCTTCTCCTTTTCCTTCAAATTGCCACTGCCCTTGTAATCATTTATAAAATTGGAAGGCAAAGCCAAAGGCTTTCAGGATAATGTTGGCTTGGCCTTGAATCTCTTTACTCTTGCTGACAATGGAGATTCTGTGAACTTACCTAGAATAAACTCCTTGAAATTAATAGAAATCACCCTTCCTCAGAAAAGAACTAAGTTGGGACAAATATTGTAAGTAGGAATGAATGGAATAAAAGTGCTGTCACTGAGATGAAAATCATGCTGGCAACTCAACTCGATCTTTTTGTCTTCAGGTCCTGCTGATATATTACCAAGGCCTTGTCCACAAAAGCATGAGTTTGAAAGCCAGCTGGCAGAAGACAAATTTCCTCCCAATTCAAATTCCACACAGATATTTCGCAATTGTTTGTCGGAGAGATGTTAATGCTCTCCTGCTTCTTCTTTCTTGATTGTATCTATGGCCTTTGTTGTACACAACACAGTGTGGGTTCTTTCCCCCTCCGTTATAGTATATGCTATAGCTATATAATGCAGGTGCTATTTCTAATACCAAGTAATGAAATGGGAATGTTATCACTTGAGCCATCTTGCCCCCTAGTTTGAGCACATTTGTAGACTACTGCATTCTTTGTTTAATGAAACCTCTATAATCTTCCCACCCTTATTTAGTTTTATGCAGAAGTTGTCCAATTCTCTAGGATTCTGAGCTCAGAAAACCTTCAGGCTGTTGCTATAGCAACAAACTAGTACTACAGGTTGCTATCCATTGAAAGATGTTAGAGACAAATTACTTACACGTACAAAGCCCAGCAACCAAGCCAGCCAGCCAGCCAGCCAATCAAAGCCAATAAAATCAGTGTTTCTAATAAATTGGGACTTCATGCTCAAAATTAAAATGGGGGATTAGGAGGGAAGAATTACAGCAAAATTCAATTTTTTAAATGTGTAGCCTACAAAGACGACTTCACTCTTCTCTCACTTTCTTTTATATAATTATTGTGAAGGCATTTTTGTCAACACTCAATGCTGTGCAGTGTAAAGGCAGGTGAACAGGACTTGGGCCACACCTGTGTTGATTTCTCCCTATCCTTCTGATATTGTAATAGCCGAAGGAGAACAAAAATTCTACACCATTCTTGATTCCAAGTGTTTCCTGTCCAAAAACAGATCACAATGGAAGGACAATCCCCCAACCAATAATACAAGTTCAACAGAGTATACTAATAAATAATATCCGTATTAGAAAAAGCCTGGTTAACTACATACATCAGTGAAGCTTAAACAACTCTGTTTAATGGCAGCACCCAAAGTAACTTACCCTTTTCATATAGAAGGCAAAAAGTGGGTTTCTAAACCTGGTTTTGGAATATTTCTGCAGTGATCAGATGCTTGAATAGTTCAAGACCTTTCAGATATTGCTGAATATAATTCAACAGCCACACAGTTTGCACAGAGATGGGGAGTTCAGCAATAATCAGTGTCAAAACTTCTCACTCCTAAGCTGGTTTCTGTTTGGTTTGCCATTAGCACAAGTTTCAAGCAGAGGCAAAGTCATATTAGAGCAATTTAGACCATATTAAACTGCAGCAGATTATAGAGCTACAACCTGGTGTCCTTGAGATGTGTTTGAGCTACAATTAACATTTTAGCTAAGAACTGTTATTTGTGTCAGCTTGTCCATCTGCATATCTCATGATTCTGTGACACTGGATCCTGGATTACAATAAATAATCTATTCTGATTATAATAATTAGAATTATTCTCATTATAATAATCTCTGTTTATGGCTGAAATTACTAACTTTTATGGCAAGTTCTGGAAACACACTTGTTTTTAAAAAGTGACAAATTACAGACAGGTATTCAGGGGGAGCTCAAAATATCAAATTTTCACCCAAATACTCAACAGCAAAACAGCATGAATTCGTACTGTTTATTATTCTCACTGCCAGGAAACTTCTCCTTAGTTCTAGGTTGGTTCTCTCCTTAATTAGTTTCCATCCATTGCTTCTTGTCCTGCCTTCCGGTGCTTTGGAAAATAGGTTGACCTCCTCTTCTTTGTGTTCCTGTGTTCCTAGCACATATGGGCAGACTCTTTTATACATCCCCCCCCCAATGAATAGTGTCCAATTCTTGGAAAATGACTGAATAAGTCCCTGCAGTTTTCTTGACAAGGTTTTATAGAAGTGGTTTGCCACTGCCTCCTTCCTAGGGCTGAGAAAAAGTGAGTAGCCCAACATCTCTTAACTACAGTAGTTTGTGACTAAGTTAGAACTAGAATTCATGATCTCTATTCTAGCCTGATGCCTTAACCCAGTGGCCCCCAAGTGGTGGAATTCAATTTTTTTTACTACAGGTTCTGTGGGCGTGGCTTGATGGGTGTGATGTGGCTTGGTGGGTGTGGCAGGGGAAGGATACAGCAAAATCTCCATTCCCACCCCACTCCTGGGGGAAGGATATTGCAAAATCTCCATTTCCACCCCACTCTGGGGCCAACCCAGTTCTTCGAACTACTCAAAATTTCTGCTGCCGGTTCTCCAGAACCTGTCAGAACCTGCTGAAGAGCACCCCTGCCCCCAACCTTTTGGGCAACAGGGACTGGTTCTGTGGAGAAAGGTTTTTCTGTGGACCACGTGGATGGGGCTTTGCTTGTTTGTGCAGCCTGGTTTCTGGCATGCCGCAGAGCAGTGCCACTCCACAAACCAGGGGTTGGGGACACCTGACTTAACCACTGCACTAAATTAAAGACTTTGATTCTCAGGGATATTTGTTTTTTAGTCAACCCATGGTAGAAACAAATGTGTTTCCCGTAAAATAACAGCTTTTTGTCTGACATTGGTACCTTTAAAAGAGCCTTAAATACATTGTAATATTTACTTTTTGAATTAAGAGTCAAAATTGGAGCAAAATTGTAGAACCAAGGCTACTGTCTCTTCAGTACCTCATAACTACTGACATGCGGAGCCAATAGAATATAGAATAGAATAGAGTTGGAAAGGACTTTGGAGGTCTTCTAATCTAACCCCCTGCTCAAGCAAGAGACCCTATACCCTTTCAGACAAGTGCTGTCCAGTTTCTTTGGCAAAGACACAACAAACATCCAGTGATGAAGCACCCATAGCATATGAAGGCAAGCTGTTCCATTGGTTAATTGTTCTCACTGTGAGGAAGTTTCTCCTTAGTTCTAGATTGCTTCTCTACTTGATTACTTTCCATCCATTGCTTCTTGTTCTGCTTTCAGGTGCTTTGGAAAATAGGTTTATACAAAGAATAAGTGACCCCTCTTCTTTGTGGCGGCCCCTCAAATATCGGAACACTGCTATCATGTCACTCCTAGTCCTTCTTTTCTCTACACTAAACATACCCAATTCCTGCAACCGTTCTTCATATATTTTAGCCTCCAGTTTGCCAATCATCTGTGTTGTTCTTCTCTTTCCAGAGCAATATTCCAAGTGTGGTTTTACCAAGGCTTTATAAAGCATTTCTAACACTTCACATGATCTTGATTCTATCCTTCAGTTAATGCAGCATTGGCTTATTTGGTGGCTGTGGCAAAAAAAAGCATCACTGTACATAGTTGTCCATCTCATATCTATGTCTTTGTCCATTACTTATCAGTAAAACCAGGAACTATTTAAAAATTTGTGACAACCTATTCATTTCCAGACAGTTAGGGTTAAATCACAACATTCCTGCTTTGTTCATTTATGGAAACAAGGAGGTCTTCTGGCAATCACTGTAACTGCTCAGGCTTAACACTAAATTGCTTGGTAAACATCGCTTGGCTTGCTATCAAACAGCTGTAATTCTGCCCAAAATGAACTGATCTAGACTCAGTACAAGTAAGTCTGAAGATCTGTACCCTCACCATTCCATGTACTTGACATATTTAAGAGCCAAGAAAAACAACTAAACGGTAGTCCTCAACTTATGACAATTGAGCCCAAAATTTCTGTTGCTAAGCAAGGTGATTGTTAAGTGATTCATGCCCAATTTTATGACCTTTTTTTTTTGTCATTAATGTTAAGTGAATCACATGAACGTTAAGCAAATCCAGCTTTTCTCTTGTCTGAAATCAGCTGGGAAGGTTCACAAATGGGATTCATATGACTCCTGGATGCTGTTGCCAAGCACTTGAATTTTGATCACTTGACTGTAGGGACGCTGTACCAGTTATAAGAATGAGGACTGGTCATAAGTCAGTTTTATCAGTGCTTTTTTGCAACTTTGAAGGTTACTAAATAAATGATTGCAAGTCAAGGACTACCTGTATTTTTCCACTGAGAAAGAGAGAGAGAGAGACAGCGACAGAGAAAGAGGAGGCCTTGTATCATCATATGTAATGAAAATAGAAATCAGTCTACCAAATATTTACTCACTTCCTGTTGTTAGAACCTGGTTTTCTTTGTCCATTCTTCTTAATTATGAAATAAAGGATAAGCATTCATCTGAACATTTTAAAAATATTGTCAGCCTTCCTTCATATTCTTACAAGCTTTCTTGTTGGGCTTCAAAGAAAAGGTTATCTCTTTTTTATGAGTTTTTTTTAATAAACACTTTATGTAAATAATAGTAATAGCAACAAACTGTCGCACGACAGTTTCTGCAGTATCTGGAGGAAACGTCTTATCTAGATCCGTTCCAGTTGGGTTTCAGGCCCGGGCACAGCACGGAAACGGCATTGGTCGCGTTGGTAGATGATCTCTGGAGGGCTTGGGACGGGGGTTGCTCCTCTATTCTGGCCCTGTTAGACCTCTCAGCGGCTTTTGATACCATCGACCACGGTATCATGCTGCACCAGTTGGAAGAGTTGGGGATGGGGGGCACTGTGTTACGGTGGTTCTCCTCCTTTCTCTCAGACCTGTCGCAGTTCGTGTTGGCAGGGGGACAGAGGTCGACCTCGAGGCCTCTTATATATGGAGTGCCTCAGGGGTCAGTCCTCTCGCCTCTTCTGTTCAACATTTATGTGAAGCCGCTGGGTGAGATCATCCCTGGCTTTGGGGTGAAGTACCATCAGTATGCTGATGACACCCAGCTGTACCTCTCCACCCCAGGCCACCCCAACGATGCCCTTGAAGTGATGTCCCAGTGCCTGGAGGCTGGGCGGATCTGGATGGGGAGGAACAGGCTCAAGCTCAATCCTTCCAAGACTGAGTGGCTGTGGTTCCCGGCAACCCGATATAGTCAGTTGACTCCATCACTGACTATCGGGGGAGAGTCTTTGGCCCCCGTGGAGAGGGCGCGCAATCTGGGAGTCCTCCTGGATACGCAGCTGTCCTTGGAGGAACATCTGACGGCTGTAGCCAGGGGGACCTTCTGTCAGGTTCGCTTGATTCACCAGTTGCGGCCCTTTCTTGATCAGGATTCCCTGTGCATAGTCACTCATGCCCTCGTCACCTCTCGCCTGGACTACTGCAATGCTCTCTACATGGGGCTCCCCTTGAAGAGCACCTGGAGGCTCCAACTAGTCCAGAATGCGGCCGCGCAGGTAGTCAGGGGAGCCGCATGGCGCTCCCATACAACACCTCTCATGTGTGAGCTGCACTGGCTCCCAGTGGTCTTCTGGGTGAGCTTCAATGTGTTGCTTATCACCTTTAAAGCGCTCCATGGCATAGGACCTAGTTATCTTCGAGACCGCCTGCTGCTACCAACGGCCTCCCATCGACCTGTGCGCTCCCACAGAGAGGGCCTCCTCGGGGTGCCATCAGCCAAACAATGCCCTCTGGAATCAGCTGCCCCCAGAGATAAGGAGAATCCAAGACCTCGGTGCCTTCCGCCGTGCCCTTAAAACTTTTTTCCAGCAAGCTGGGCTGGCTTAACACTTTTTAAAATGTTTTTAATTGTCTGTTATTGTTTTTAATCATGGGACCAAATTTATATATATCTTTTTAATTGTATTTTAATGTTTGTAGTTTATGTTTTTACTTGGCTGTTCACCGCCCTGAGTCCTCAGGGAGAAGGGCGGTATACAAATTTAAAAATAAATAAATAAATAAACAAACAAAACACTAACATATCTAAATTTTGATCATGGATTTTAAAGCTCTTTAGCCTTGGTGCCAAGGTCTCTGTAGGATCACCTTTTCTAAGCAGAATTGACCCCACCAGTTCTTCAGGCCTGAAGGAGTCTGTTGAGACAGCTATCCGCAATGAATGGTCAGAGTAAATCTTTCTCTGAATATGCACCTACTTTTTAGAACCTTGGAGACCCAATGGTTCATCTCCTTGCAGTTTTCCAGAAGGGAATCAAGACTGAGTTCTTCTGCCAAGCAGGTAATTGTTGAGGAATGAAGAAGTCATGTTTACATATTGGGTTTGTAAACAATTTAACTTAGTGGTACAAAACCAACATACAATCTGCAACACAGCAAAATCTAAATCCCATAAGCAGGCTCGTCTTTTTAAAAAAAAATCTTGCCATTTGTATCAAAGAAGCATAATTTACTTTTGGCACAGCAACCTAGAATAGTAGAAGATGTAAAACAAGGCGACTGGGAAAAGTATTTGGGGATTTGATTAGGAAACTCACAATAGGCAACACTGGGAACGATCTCAGCTATGCCTATCTTATCTGGCTCTTCATCGGTTAGCCAACCGATGTTGGCTCTTTATTGGCAACTATTATTTTCTTGCCAGAATCAAATATTTGAAACTGATAATTTCTATACTTGACAGAACAACTGTGATTCTGACACATCGAGAATACTTTGAGTCATTATCAGTGTACACCAAGTTCCAAGTCCATGTTTTAAAATTTCCAACTAGTGGAAATAATGGTAGAGGGCGGTTCAGAAAATAAGATGTTGTAAAATTACAAGTCTTGGAACAGTGCAGACACTGATGAGAAAATAAGGGTCTAAGAAGAAAATGGTAGGATTAAATGTAAACAAACAAAAGCTTTGTAGCAACATTTAAAAATGCATCCAAATTGTTCTTCAGCTTTAAATAAAAGTTTGATTAAGGGATAAGCTCAAAAAAAAAATCATTCCTTCACTAAAGCTAGCTATGACATATCTGAAGTATTCCTTAGCAATATATGTCACGGTTTTTTTAAAAAAATTCAAAGGAATTTCATTAATAAAGACCTTGGGCATGTGTTATTTTCATGAGCTATCATGAAATATCAAGATATTTCAAGAGTTTGCTTTAGACATTCAGTAGTTTTATTTCACACCAAGCCATAAATGATTGTTTAAAAACCACAATGGCTGAGTTCATACAAGACAAAGTCAAACACAGTCACTATCTTTCATTTGATATGGCCAACACCTGTTGCTCCTTTATCAATTATTGTCTATTTCAATTGTCTCAAACTTTGCCCAAAGTACACATTTTCTATGTCAATTTACTGTCCATGTTGGAGCTTTTTTAAAACTGACTTCTAGTCTTTGTTCTGGTATTTACTACCATTACTACTTTGGGGTTGGCGTAGGCTAGAAATGAATGGCCAAATGAATTAAATACATTAAATTCATCTATACATATTAAGTTCCTTTATGAAAGCACATAAACATATTTGACTTTGTATTGGCTCAACAAGCTAACCTAAAAGTTGGCATACCATATATGGTTTTCAAAAATCTAGATTAATTGCTGGATGGTAGCAACACAGTTTATTTTTTTCTGGATTTCCTTGCTGTCCAGATACTGCATTGTTGATAAGATACCATAGACCCAACGTTCCTCTGATAAGAAACAAGTTGCCTGATCAAAATGCAGATGCTTGGCAACTGACTCAGATTTATGACGGCTGCAGTGTCCCAAGGTCCTGTGATCACATTTTGTGAACATCTGATGAACAAAGTCAATGGGAAAGCCACATTCACTTAACAACTCTGATACTAACATAACACCTGCGGTGATTCACTTAACAATGGCAAAAAAAAGTCATAAAATTGGGCAAAATTCACTTAACAGATGTCTCTCTTAGCAACAGAAATGTTGGGCTCAATAGTGGTCATAGTCGAGGACTACCTGTATTAATTTAAGGGACTCGGCATGCTAGTTATTCTGTAGATCCCTGCCAAAGTGATTATCCTGGACAGTTGCTTGGGAGTTGTCATAGAAGACAAAAGTTTTGTTTCAGATATGATTTCCTGGTATTCAATTGCAGGTTAGAAACATCTTCTGAGAGGCCACAAAACACACATACAATTGCAAAGTATTACAAGGCTATACTCATTTTATTGAGATTAATTTCCAAACAAGTTCTATTTTTTTTTAAGTTTCCCATTAACACTAGGGTTATCTAGCCGACAGGGAAACTCTATTGACTGTCAATTAAATCAAGTCTGTTGTGGATCAAATTGTACTACCTTCTACAGTCATAAATCAGCATAAACCAAACTACCAGATTAGTAAATAGAGAAATTTGGATCTGGAGCCAAACTGTAGGAATTAAGAATGAAATTTCCAATATTTTAGAAACCAGTAATCTCACATCTTTGGAACACCCTCCTCTAGGACACAGGTGTCAAACTCACTGCGTGATTTTGTCATCATGTGACGTTTTGTGATGTTTTCCCCCTTTGCGGAGCTGGGGTGGGTGTGGTCTGGCCCGCAGGCTGCCAGTTTGACACCCCTGCTGTAGGAAATGCATTCAATGTCTTTGTTAATGACTAAAGTTATCTTTAAAAAAAAATCACTTGTTTCCAGTGCTTAATTGTTTGACTCTCATTAACTGCCTTGGAGAAATTATCATATATTATTCAAATATATAATAACAATAACAACAACCTTTGCATGGTCACTCATGCCCTGGTTACTTCTTGCTTGGATTATTGCAACTCCCTCTACATGGGGCTGCCCTTGAGGTGTACCCGGAGGCTCCAGCTGGTCCAGAATGCGGCCGCACGGGTGGTTACGGGAGCTCCCCGTTACTCCCGTGTAAGACCTCTCCTACGCGAGCTGCACTGGCTACCAGTGGTCCTCCGGATCCGCTTCAAGGTGCTGGTACTTACCTTTAAAGCCCTACATGGCTTCGGTCCGGGGTATTTGCAGGACCATCTCCTACCTGCCTCCCACCATCCTGTCCGCTCACACAGAGCTGCCCTCCTCAGGGTACTGTCGGCCAGACAATGTCGGCTGGCGACATCCAGGGGTAGAGCATTCTCTGTAGGCGCTCCTGTACTCTGGAATGAGTTACCCACCGAGCTTCGGACAGCGCCTGATCTCTGCTCCTTCCATCGGGACTTAAAGACTTGGCTGTTTCAACAAATGGGTTGACCCTGATCCTTGGGTTTTATTATATTACTGTCGTTGTTTTAACTGGGTTTTAATTACATTACCTTTTTTTAACCTGTGTTCGCCGCCCTGAGTCCTTAGGGAGAAGGGCGGCATATAAATTTTTGGAAATAAATAAATAAAATAAATAATAAAAACCAATATCTTCTGATAATCCAAAAGCTATCCATGCATTTTATTTCTGATGTATCATTTTAGCATGAATTAGGGTCCAGCTTTTTACCCTTGCGGTCTTTAGCTGTTATGTTTTGTCATTTTATCTCATTCGCTTTGCCAGAAAAGAAAGTCCTATGATGATTCTCCTCTATAAACTTTCCTAGTATTTTCTTTGAATTCTCCAGCTTTCTTCATGCACTAAATAAAACTGGTGCTCTGTTGGTTCTATAAGTACATTTGGTTCAGTTGGGCAACTATAGAAATTGAATAAGGAAATAAACAACTGTCCAGATATCTCTCGTGATTGAACTTTTTCGTAAAAATGCTTTTTTGATGTTGGCAAGAAAATCAGGAATATTTGCTGATACATTATACTGAGTCCTGATAGCTATTAAACTAAAAACCTCTAACTACCTATGTCTAAATTTGGGGTCATACATAATGGCTAAGATGCTGAGCTTGTCAATTGAAAGGTCAGCAGTTCAGCAGTTCTAATCCCTAGTGCCGCATAATAGGGTGAGCTCCCGTTACTTGTCCCAGCTTCTGCCAACCTAGCAGTTTGAAAGCATGTAAAACATGCAAGTAGAAAAATAGGGACCACCTTTGGTGGGAAGGTAACAGCTTTCCGTGCACCTTTGACATTTAGTCATGTCGGCCACATGACCATGGAGACGTCTTCGGACAGCGCTGGCTCTTCGGCTTTGAAACGGAGATGAGCACCACCCCCTAGAGTCGGGAATGACTAGCACATATGTGTGAGGGGAACCTTTACCTTTTATATCAATTAAGCTTAGATTGGGAAACTAGATTAGACAAGCTTTTTTTTAAAATAACCGAATCTGAAGCATATTTAGCTCAATCAAGATTCCCACTTAACAACTACTAGAAGAGATTTATCATTGATGGAATGGTACTTGTACCAACCATTATTTATTTTAAATATAATTAACTTAATAAACCAGTAGTTTGGCTTACATATATATAAAAGAATAGCTTACAAACCTAATTGATTAATTCACATACAATATTAATTCAACAACTGAACTCAAATTGAAATTAAATAAACAGAAATCCACAGACTGTAGGAACAAACAGCAAACCAACAATGAGAAGTGAGGATCTATATAACGATAAATTTATTTAGATTTTGATCTATCAGAACTCTGTCATAAAGCAATAGTGATAAGATAGTACCATTCAAAGAAACGGTAGAAGAGATATGTTTATCTAGGCTAGTGGTTCCCAACCCCTCAGGGGGGCAATTTGATTTTTAATGGGGGCAATTGGAACCTTGTTTAAACCAAGTTAATGGCCTTATAGGCTTCCTCCGCAAGAGTAGGAGTTCACTTTTTGAGTAAAGTAAGAATTATATGTCACGGGTGGAGGGGGGGGCATCAGGATTTTAGAGATGCTTATGTGGGGCATGGCCAAAAAATCAGTTGGGAACCACTGATCTGTAGGCTAAAGCAAAATGAAGTTCTAGATGAAAATGAGGTTAATACGTATTCCATGAGCTTGACTCACCATACTAGCCAGGATATTGCTAGGAATACAGGATGGAGCCAGACAATATTAGCTGTCTCTCTCTTGTAAACCCTTTGAGAACTTTGGCTTGAAGAATTCCATTTTGTCTAAGATGAAAAGTAATTGAAACTTTCTTATAAAAGTCCTATTGAAACAGACAATGAATTTTCTTAAATATCTATCACTGGCATGGGGCCTTCTGAAAGTGTTCAGTATTTTTCCAGTTGCCAATCGACCAAATATTGAAATTATACTTATTGTCTAGTTTTGGAAATATCTGAAAGTATGTCAATAAAATATAATAAAAAGAAGTAATCTCTAGATTCACATCCTCTTTTCGTACACATAAATAATCAATACATTTGAAACAGATGGCCAAAGATCATAATACATCTTGTTTCATTCCTACAGCATGGGAATCTTTCCAATGAAATCAATTTAACTTTTAAAGAAGAAAAATAATAATAATAATAAAAAAATAACACCCACACTACAAAAATACAATACTATATTTGCTATGCAGTTATAAAAAGAAAAAAAAACCCTTTCTGATCAAGGCCAAGAAACTGGTAAAATATTAACGTTACTGAACCTTTCTGTAATGATCATTAGTCAGTATACAAATATTTAACAGTTCCTTAGGCTATCTAACATAATGTTTAACTATATAAAATGATAAATTAGCAACTAATATAAATGATATTAAGAATACTACTATACTATGTAGATTATGTCATTCTTGGTGTCTAAGGCTGAATTATTAAAATATTTCCACATTGAATCAGAAACAGCAAGTGGAACTTTTCATTGATCTATAACAATGCCTTAAGGGCTCAAAGTTCACATCATTTATTCCTATTGAAGCTTTAGTTGTGACTTGATTTTCTGTGATAATATTCAGCTACTAAACGATTCATAAGAAGCAGATACAATAACCCTTGATTTATTGAACAATGGGGGTAGGGAATGTTTGTTAAATCCCAACGTCTGTTAAAACTGTATGTATATTGTTTATGTTATTATGCAATTGACACAATGGCATGGTTTCTCATAAAGCCTTGATTTAATAGACAAAATCTTTGATTGAATTGGCAAGTCCATTAAATGGAGGGGAAGTCTTAACAAAAAATGGGTCCATTGTACCTGAAATCAACTAAGTACAAGATTTACAATACAGCTGTCACAGCACACCATAGTTAAACATGGTCAGGGCAATCAAGAGTTTCTAGTTCTTTTATTCCCCTTCCCTCCATTACCATAGGAGAAAAACTGAATGCTTTAATTTCTGTGTTTTCAATCATGCATAATTTGGTGCTACATCTAAACTAAATAAAATAACAGTTGGTTGAAACAAACCAGCTTCATGGTTTACATATGACTTGTTTAATTGTTTTTGTTTATAACATGCTTTGTGTTTTCTTGTCCTTGTTTATTGGTTTGGTATATTTTTATACCATGATACTTTAAAAAAATGGCAATAATAGAGAACCAGTTTGGTCATTAGAGCCAGGTTGGTCTAGTGGCTAAGTACCAGGCTAGAAACCAGGAGACTGCGGTCTAGTTCTGTCTTAAGTCATGAAAAAACTCCAGGAGTTGTGGGTGCTTCATCACTGGAGGCTTTCAAGAAGAGATTGGACAGCGACTGGTCAGAAGTGATATAGGTCCCCTGCTTGAGAGGTTGGACTAGATGACCAACAAGGACCCTTCCAATTCTGTTGTTCTATATTCTGAAAGCCAGCTGAATGACTTTGGTTCAGTCACTCTTTCTCAGTCCAACTCATCTCACATAGTTCTTGTGGAGAAAATATACATCTATCTCATTCTACTTTATCTTCAAAGCCATCCTTCCTTCATTCAAAATTGCATGGAAACTATTTCTTCACTCAACACCTCTTTCTGCACTTACTTGAGCTTCCTTTTGTTATGTAGGCATTATATATGCTGCCTTGAGTTGTACAGTAAAGGTGAGATATAATTCTAATAATAACTAAGTAATTAACTCCCTTTTCCTAATGCCTTTCAGCAGTGTGTTCCCTCAACAGCCTTTTTTCATTTCCACTCCTACTTGATTTAACAGAGTCTAATGCTGCAAAACTACAATTGCATTACTTTCTATAAACATGTTCCACAGCCATGTTGCCGCACACATTAAAACGTTTCTTGCTATTTCATTGGAAGCGTTGTTCTGTCATTAGTACAATTTTTATCATTGTTCCCATTGTAAGTCCAACACTTTTGGAGAGAGGGAAAACAGAGACTCAGTAATTCAGCAACTCAGTACTCCACAGAATTAACATAAACCCTGTGATGTAAGCAATCATTAAATCACATGCAACCCCTGAGTAGTTAAAAGTGAACAAGAGAGTAATTTCAAACAAAACAAGATATAGCAAATGACAAACAATATAGCCTTTGGAACTTTTGAAAGTTCCATAGAAAAGAATGGTAAATGACAAAGTTTACAAATAGACAACAGCCAAAGCAGGTACTTTGGTAATATTTTTCATACTATTCTTTATTTTACATGATTTAAAAATGCATTTTGCATTTGCTTAATTATAATGTAAGGATATGCATTTCTTAGGCATAAAGGTTTTATTCTTCCATTTTATTTTTAGAAGATTGTTCTATTTACTCATAATCTTTGTGGACTGGTCCAGTGATAACATACTGGCATGCAACAAGGCAAACAGACAAAGCAATAAGACTAAACAATCAAACAAGAGTAATAAAACATCATTTTAATGGGCAGTCTCTAAGAATAGAATACAGGAAATGGACCATCCCACTTCCGAAAGGCCCATGATGGGGATGATAGTTCATATCTTGGATTAAGATAGTGGTCTCTTACAATGTTCTAAATCAAAGTTATAGCAACTTAAATCAGTGAATGTATAAGTTGAGTTATTGAGAATAATTTGGCAGGAAAAGATTAGCAACGTAACTGTATATAGCAACATTATATTTATGAGTTAAAATTTGTATTTTCTGTTGGAAACTATGTATCATGAATTCTAATGCCTCCAAAAATCAGTATCAGAGTTACATTTTTCATTTTACATTACTTTAAAGGGATTCATGACATGATAGCATCAAGTGAATTTTTTATGTGGATACTGTATAAAAGTTGTAGGAAAACAAATAGATGAATCTCTATCCAAATTATTACCTGTATTTTAATGAGAATATTGCCTTTTCCCCAATCCAGTACCTTCTCTGTGAGAGATACTTATGATTTAAAAATATAAATGCTACAAGAAAAATCTTCTACCCAGTCTTTTCCCAAAACTGGTAAGTTTTATATGTCAACTGCAAAAGGACATGTGGCCAAAATAGCAAGATTTGGTAGAGATGACAAAGCTGGTAGAAACAATGGATAGTATTTTTTTGAGCATGTCAGGATGAGTGTTATGGCTGTAATTCCAAGGAAATCAGTGATATCCCAAATTAATCCATACACTTCCCAAAATCAAACAAAGACAGAAGAGATCTCTATGATTCTTAATAAAAGAACAGAAATGGACACTTATTGAAGCACTTATCTGCATGCTTATCTTACTCTGAATCAAATTACTGAATCGTCTATAAAAATAACTTTTGTAAACCGATAATACATAGAGTGTGCAATTTGTAATAAAAACAAAAAACCAGAAAATGCTAACTTACATATATTTTTGAAGAGTATAACTTGCAGTAAGGCTTTCCATAGCTTTAGGGGCTTGAAATTAGTCTTCATATAGTCTTTAAAAAATTACAACTGACAACTCAGTCAAAGAGATTGAAATATCACGTGACATTCATGACAATTGCCAGTCATCAAAGCAACAATTACTTGCAGGAGAGCAAGATGCTCATGCTCTATTCAGCAGATGAACTCCTATGCCTGCCTTTGAAAACAATACTGATTATCTATTCTGTGTGGTTGAACAGTAACCATTCTACAGACCAGATAGGAATAAATGTAGTTGCATGGGAACTGTCATTGCATGGGATCAGGTTATATATAAAAGGCTAGCATCTTCACATAGAGAGAAAGACACAAAACTGCTTTGCATCTTTGAAGCCAGAAAGAAGCAGAACCACTGTGTCTTTGTCACTAAAATAACAATGAACTGATGTTTTTAGAACTTCCTGGTCAAAAACAGGTTCCCATCAGAAAATTCTGCTGTTCCACTGCAGCTGTGAGAAGCATTATTAGGCAAATGCATACCATCAAACACCATTAAATATTCAATCTACTTTATCAGTACAAAAATCTGCAGAGTACTAAAAAATAAAGAAAGGTAGTTTGGTTGTGATGTCAATGAACTAAAACAGAAGCATATTCAAATACTTCTTGGTCCAGAGCTAGAGAGAAATAATTGGGGTTAGAATCAGTGTATGTTCTAGCATAAATATTAAAATTATTTCTCTAATGAAAACTAGCACTAAAGGCATTACAGCCTCTCTATAGTTTCATAGTAAAATCTTCATCAGCTGAAAACATGACTTCTCCTTTGAAGTGGAAAAATCCAACAACAATGAGCTAGAGCTCATTTTTCTCTACATCCCTGGAGCCATCCAATTCCCAGATTATCCTTGTATTCTGAATTTGTGTATGTGTGTTTTGGATGTCAATCATTCCAGTCCTGGATCTGTCTCAGTGCTCTGAAGAGCAATCAATTTCAAAAGCCACCACCCCAATTCTGTCATTCCCTGGTCGGGAAGAAAGCAATCCCACTCTAAGAGATGATGAGGGCATTTTGTTATTTTAAGTCTCTCATTCCAACCCCCAGAGGGCACCATCCTATTGCCATGCCTTTCCTTTTTGGGGAAAAGAGGTCAACCCACTTCCAGGCTTGCCTTGCGGGAGGGGGTGGAGGCCTCTGTCATTCTAACCTCTGGATTATGAACACATTTAATAAAAACATATTTTAATTAAAAGAAATGCTTTCACCATGATGCAAAAGAAGAAATAGAAGGAAACATCAAAAGTAAGTTTTTCAATGATAAAGAAAGGAAGGAATAGCTAAGGATTGATAAGGCTTGCTTTTCTTGTCACCCACTCCCAGGATCCACTCCCTGGTTTCTTGATCACCTATTCACAGGTCACATTGATTTCAATGGTACCCAACAGGGTCAACATTCCTTCTCATCTGCCATTCATCCCTATGAGCCTCCATTGTTTCCAAGGGCCACCCTGATTCTTGGGTTCAGCAGGCCCCAAGGAATGCTTCCTGACACCCCCCTCTCCCCCCCCAGGAGAGGGTTAAGCTAGGCTGCTGACACAGAGAGGAGGTTATGATCAAGGGCCCTGATGAATTGGAGCTGACATCACCTAGAGATGGCTCACACACATTGCCCGAGGGACCTTCCCTCCTGATCCACCTGCTGCTGGGCGGCCAAGATTTCCGAGCATAGCTGACGATATGCTCCCGGTATAACTCCACGCTGCTCTCCTGAACGCCGTCTCACCCGCCGCCGCCGCCGCCACTACTACTTCTCCGCGATCCGCCCTAGGCTCGATTGTTATTCAGTACCGCGCCATTCTGCTGCCGGATCTGTGCCTCTGAGCTGAGCTTTGGCAAGGCGCCTCCCCGCAGCGGAACGGACCTGCTCTCTCTCTCTCTATCTCTCTTTTTTTTTTTTCCTACTACCCCGCTTGGCCTTACATTACCTTCTGTTGCATAGCTGTGATCGCGCAGGAAACTGTTGTTTATCTTGCGGGTATCAATGTCCTCCTCCATTGACAGCGGGCTTACTTTTGTGGGAAGTGAGAACAGGCAGGCAAGTATCCATCATCGCCCCACCACGACTGAGATTAGCGGCGAGGAGGGAAGGGGAGCTGCATTGAGACTAACATGCTTCTCTGCCCTGCAAGGAAAAAATAAAATAAAACTAAAAAAAAAAAAAAAAACGCAAGCAAGCAAGCTTTCACCTCCTCCTCCTCCTCCTCCTCCTGCCAGGGACGCTGCTGTCGCAAAGGTCCAAGCCCCTTTCTCTTCCTGCCGTTGGCGCAAAGGTGCAAACCTCCTTCGCCTCCACCCAGGAATGGGGATGCGCAAGGTCCAATTCTCTTTCGCCGCCCGCTGCTGTTGCTGTTGCTGCTGCTGCTGCTGCTGGGGCTGCGGTTTTCGCCGTTGCTGCTGCACAAGCTCCAAGTTCCCTCCTCCCAAGGCTGCCGCTGCCGCGCAAGACCCGATGCCCAGGGAGGCTGCTGCAATCCCCAGTTCCAAGGCGAAGTGCCGCAACTGGGCTACTTCTCGATCGCGACGCCCAACAGGTTCCCCTTGTGGCTGGCGAGCTCTCCTCCGCATGCAGCAATTCCCAGGGATGCCCAAGTCACCAAACGCCGCCGGTCACAAAATGGTGTCCGCGTGGACTGCAAAGATCAGCGCTCCGGCGCCAATCCTCCTTCTCGCGCGCTCGGGTTTTTTTTTTTTTCCCCTTAGCGCAATTTCAGCGGGCGGGGGGGCGGGTTGAGGGGGAGGCGGGGAAGTAATGGGCTTGCCACGCCAAATCCCCGGCCCCACGCGCTGCCAAGGGGAACCGGGGGGGGGGTCTCTCTCTCTCAAGGGGCAGAGCTGGCGCCGCTGCGGCAAGCGGGGCGGCTTCTTTCTAAGCTCTGCTGCAAAAGCACGCCGAGACCGAGGCACGGGCGGGCGGAGAGGGAGCGCGCCGCCACCGCTGCTTGCTACTGCAGGAGACCGCTCGGGCTTCTGCGGTAACGGCGGCGGCGGCTTGCCGGAACCTTATGGTGCATTAAAAGCCCAGGCTCCTCCCATACAGTTCGGCTTTGGCCAACCGCGGCGGCGGCCCCGGGACTCTTCCCCCAAGCGCGGGAGCAGCTTTTTCTGCTGCAGTGGAGCTTCCGAGGACCACCCCTGAAGGGACCGGCTCGAAAGCGCGCCGAGGAAAGGTCGGGGAGAGGCGGCGAGGCGAGGCTGCTGTCGTTCTCACCACCACTCCAGCACCGGAGACTTCCACGGCTCCCACGCGCGCGCGATCCCGCCTGAACAGTAGTGACGGTCACGTGGAAGGGCCGCCGTCGAAGTGGTCGTGCCGCCGTCGGTCTTCGGTCGTTTGATCTCCTGCTCTGAGGGACGGAGCGCGGGGCAATCCGAGACGCCTTTGCTTATGAGGGCTCGGCTTAGTCCTTGGGAAAGGGGCCGTGGCTCGGTGGTAGGGTCAATGCTGGCGTCGCCAGGCCGGGTTAGTTTAGAGACGGACGCGGGCGGCGACTTGGCGAGAAAGTAGCTTTCTCTCTTCCCAGTGCTGCGCAAAATGTTTAGGATCCACCTAAACGCCTTTCTGACCGAGCTTTTTCCCCCTGCCTTAAAAGATCTTCAGGCAGTCGATGGTTGTGGAATCAGGAGTTTTTTTTAAATCTTGGCAGTTCTAAGGAAATGGGGTAGGGAGGTTCATCTGCCTAGTAGTAACTCTCTGGCTTTCTCCTGAATATAAAATAAACCCACACGTCGTAATTTACTCATTTTGAAACCTTTCCCTTTTCAAAAGTTGTGTCCATAAAAACTTAAAAGAGGAACTGCTTAGTAAAAGTCCTCTTCAGACTTCTTTTTCATATCGAAAGTTTAAGAGGTCAAACACCACATCTTCCCTCCTGTCTTCCCTTGCTGTCCAACCTCTTGCCTACCTCCATCCTGGACCATGAGTGGCCATGATTAGCAGCATAAATTATCACTTGGAAGATATTTCTACCACTGGAATTAAATGTCAAAATGATTCTCGGACCCACATTAAGCTAATTTTCAAGACTGGATACCCAATAATATTTGCTATGCAGTAAACAAGATAGTGTAACACAATATTCTGTTGGAAGCATAGCTTCTAGATACCTCTATTCTTCACAAGGAAACTAGTCCTTGCAATGACTCCCTTCACCCCCACATTTTCTCCTTAACCTGTACTTTGAAGAAAAATTAATTGTAAATTTAATAAGCTTGCTCACAATATGATGTTTCATTTGGTCTTAATTACGGCATAATGTGCCTCTCTCTTTCCTTTTGAGGGAGAGAGTTCTTTTTCTAATGAACCATGTATGTCACCTTGTTCCTTAGAGGAGAAGATGGATATAAAGGTAATAAATAAAAGGATGAATCATTGACCATAGCAACTGCACACAATCTCTGGCTGCCATATCCTGCAACGTGCATCGCCCTCAAAATGGTTAATATAAAGGGTTCTATCTATGGCATTTTTGTTTGGGTTGTTCTTGGTACACGTTACCATCCTGGCCTGGCTTTGTTGCATTTTTCATGATTCTTGGGTGTTGTTGCCAATTAACATGTTTCGTTTTTCTAAAATGAAAACAGTATCAGTCTTAAGGAGACTGATTGTGTATTGTCTTCCGGCTGTTTATTACCAGCAAACTACAGGGACTTGTCCAGGCAGTTGCCAGGAGTGAACACTGACTTGAAGACACACCCAAGAATACACAAAATAGAATTTATCACTTTTCTTTAAATTGAAAGTACAACTTATGTTGATTATGTTAACAGTTGGTATTTCTTGACATCAGTGTGTTTGTGTGTGCGCGCGCACGCATGTGTATCCAAAATGACAATTAGTTAATACATTTACAGCTACACTTGGTAGCAGTAGCTAGCATTCTCATCACTACAGGTAGTCAACTTACAACAGGTTGCTTAATAATCATTTGCATTTATAATAATCATGGAATGGATGCTTTATGGCCTGGCTGTTGAAAATAGTCATATGACATGTCAGGTGTGTGGCAACCAGTCATCTTTACCTCCAGCTGTAAGGTTCTGCACTAATGTGACCCATTGGGATTCACACGTACAATTGGGTGGGTTCTAAATTTTTTTACTACCAGTTCTGTGGGCATGGCTTATTTTGTGGGCGTGGCTTGGTGGGGGGTAATGTGACTGGGTGGGCGTGACCAACTTTTTTTTTTTTTTACTTTTAAAAGCATTTTTTCTACAACCTTAAGAGGTTGTAGGAAAAAATGCTTTTAGGAGCTTCTGACGATCAGGCAACTCAGCTGGGATCGCCAGAGGCTTTTAAAGGCATTTTTCCCACTACAACCTCTTCGGCCGAAGAGAAAAATGCTTTTAAAAGTTAAAAAAAAAAAAAAAAGCCTCTGATGAAGTGGGTGGGGTAAGTGAGCTGCGACCGGGCCAGGGACTGGTTCGGGGGCGTGGCCAGCCAATGTTATTACCGGTTCTCCGAACTACTACAAATTTTTACTACTGGTTCTTGCGAACTGGTGCGAACCAGTAGCAACCCACCACTGTGTACAATAACCACATTTGCTTAATGACTGTGGCAAAAAGAGTCATAAAATCACTTCACTTACATCCCAATTTCTGGTCTGAACTGCGGTCATAAATCAAGGAGTACATGTACATACTTGGTCGCTATAAGGTTGCCTTTGAAGACATCTTGGAAACTGCAATCAATGCAAAACACACGAACCAGGCTGCTGGCATAGGAAACCTGGTACACAGACCCCAGTCCTCAGTTAACGATAGTAAAGAGGGTGAAATTTCTGTCACAATGCAGTTGAAAAATGTGATGTCACGTGACCACATTGCTTAACTATGGCAATCTCCATCACTGTTGTTAAGTGAGATTTTGAGTCGTTATGCAAATTTCAGGTGGCTTGCAAGCAGGCAGGCACAGCACGTGGCACAAGCAGAGTAGGACTGGAGGGTGAGTTGCTGCTGGGTGGAGGAGGCTGAGAGTGATTTACTAGAGCAGTGATGGCAAACCTTTTCTGGATCGAGTGCCCAAACTGGAACCATCTGGCTGGCGCGTGCATGCCTGTTTTTTGGCAGTTTTTTTTTTTTTTGTAGTTTTCAGGCCATTTTTGGGGTCATTTTCCGGGCTGTTTTCCAGACCAAAAACGGCCCGAAAAACAGTCTGAAAAATGGCCTGGTTTTTCATTGTTTTCAGGCAGTTTTCCAGTACTCTGGCACCCGCAAAGACCAACTGGTCAGCGTGCATGTGTGCACCGGAAACCAGAAGATCAGCTGGTGACAGTGCGCGTGCCAACAGAGAGGGCTCTGCATGCCACCTCTGGCACACGTGTCATAAGTTCGCCATCACAGTACTAGAGCAAGTAGCAACCTTTTCTGCTGGCTTCCCTATTGACTATTATTATTATTATTATTATTATTATTATTATTATTATTATTATTATTATTGAATTTCTATACCGCCCTTCTCCCTGAGGACTCAGGGCGGTGTACAGCCAAAATTAAAAAACATGCAGGACAAATATTAAAAAACAATTAAAAGATATATAAATTTGGCCCAATTAAAACTCACGACTTTGCTCGTGAGAAACTGTCAGGCAAGTTCACAAATGTTGATAAGGCGACCATAGGATGCTGTAGCCATCATAAGTGGAAGATGGTTGCCAAGCACCCAGACTGCGATCATGTAACACTGGGACGCTGTAGTGGCTGGAACTTAGTGGATTGGCTACAAGTTTTCTTTTCAGTGCTATTATAATTGAATGGCCACTGAACAAATGTTGTTAAGGGAGGACTACCTGCAGCCAACTTGAGGCTACTACACTGGTTCTCATGATATATGAGGGACCATCTGGTGAATGACTTTACCCAGATATATAGAGACGGTATGTGAGAGGTTCTTCCAGGTAAGAAGGAAGACCGTATGAACCAAAAGACAGGCCTCCTTTGTAGCCCCATTGTATGTAGTAGCTGCATGAGATATACAGTAATTGGGGAGATACACTTAGCCATTCTGAAAAGTCTTGTCTCAGAGGGAGTCCAACTCATGATAGGTAATTGTGAATAATCATTGGTGCTTTATTCTAAAGAACAAGGAAAGACCATCATACAACAATTAAACAACCAGGAAATCAATTGGGAAGAAAAACTGGTCTTGATAAAAAAAAAAAAAAACAGTTGGTCACACACTTGACATGAAAGTATTGCTCTGCACACAAAAGACAGTAATGTTGGGGCAGAATAGTATTAGGTATCAGAAAGAATTGTGAGACTTTAGTCTGATGTTTGCAAGAACTATATATGACAGTTCATGGATGCTGATGACATCAACATGTACTAGGTATACTGCTATAGCAACAGACAAACAATAGGAAGAAATGATAATAGCAAAAATGCATAGTGCATATAAACTGCAGAGAAATTAAAGATATGATTCCCAAATGCACACAACTGGTTTGAATATATTCCTTGCTAGCCTACAGATTGATCTGTGTTCAGGAAATGGCAGTATTCTCACATTTTGAAAAGAAAACAATGATCAAAAGCACTTCAAATGAAGTCTACCTAATTAATATCTCTTCATTTCCTGGTGCAATTCTCAAGCGTCTCACGCTTTCAAAGACTTCTTTAGAAGTTTCAGAGATTGACTTGGGGGTTTCTGTATCACTACATGGTCTCCAACAACAAGTATGTTCTCTACTTTTACACGTTTACGCCGAACAGAAGTCACGGCACCCTGGGATAGAATATACAAGAAGAGACTTTATTTGTCTTGAAGCAGCTTGCCATCTGACAGCAGTAATTCTCAATATGCTATAAACTGCCCCCTCAAAGTAGGGCATGAACCAACATAAACATTCCTTAGGAAGATGAAAATAACAGTACAGACACAATTCCCTTGTGTATAATCTCACACTACGATCAGAAACTTCACTTGCATCTTCTGGCATGCCAGGATAACAATATTGGAAACCAAAAAGGGCCAGTCCCTTGTTTGTTGAATCTGCATCTGGAGAAACAGTACATATATCACTGAAAATGTCCTGTTTAATGCCTACTTTCCTTGGATGCACTTTTGTTAAATCAGGGGAGGAAACTGTATTTTTATTATTTGTTTCCCAATTCTTGTATGCTGTCCATCTTATCAGACAATAATGCATCGGTACATTTCCTATTAACTTCCATCACAAAATAAAGAGCCATATATTTGACTAACAGTTAAAAATTGGAAATAGCAGCCACTGCTTCTTCAACCTACCTGCAAAAGACTTGAAAAAAGGGTGATCCTCCCCGCTATGGCCATCCTTTATTTCAGTCCTTCCCTCAGATTGCACTCTTAGTTGTAGTAGGCAATAATAGGCACAAGGCCAACACAATGCAGTACTCATCTCATTTTAATGGTTACTAAGTGGGTAGCTGGTCTGCTAAATGTCTCTACTTCCATTCACGCCAACTGTACGTGTGCCAAAGAACCAGATGCACATTCTAAAAAAATAACTTCTATGGCTGGGTATTTGGACAATCACTGTCAGCCAAAATAAATTCAAAAATCTATGCCCAAACCTGAACTCTCATGATATTTTAATGAGATCTGGAATTCAGCACTTAATATTTTTATCTTAAGGTACAGTATATTATACAGTATACATTGCATTGTCAGAACAATGGTTATTGTGTTGTTTTAAATATCCATCTTAGAAACCTCCCACTGAAGAAAAAAATGCTATATGATAGATGATAGATAGACAGACAGACAGACAGGGGGGGTAGGAGGGGAGAGAGAATCACATAGGAGTAGCATGTGGCTGGTATTATATGAGTACATGAATCAGAAAGCAGTAGCTTTTACATAAATCTTCAGTTCCTAGGAGAATAATCTTTCCTTATTTATATTTAAAGACTGACATTCTGTTCGATCTATCTATCTATCTATCTATCTATCTATCTATCTATCTATCTATCTCTCACACAACTTCTGTCACCTTGGGAGCTCTGCGCTTCACTTTGCTCTTAAGAATACAAGCTTAATCTATTTTGTGTCTTTCAAAACCCAAAAAGGTCCCAAAAGGGTAGCTGACATGTATGGTTCCAGAGCCACATTTTTGCATCCCTGATATAAAATGACATAAGAAATTAAACAAATGATACCATTGTCATAATTCTTTCAATTATATTGGTTTATCTTGACCCTCGCCAGGTCTCCCAGAACTTGTTTTATAACATATAAACGCTATATATCCAAAATAAGGTCAGAAAAGCTAGACTTTCTGGAACAAAGTGCTATAACTCCCCACCCTCCAATCCAATTTTTAAAAAGCTGGTCTAAATATACCTTGTATCATGACCATTCAATTGTGTCACAAAACCATAATCAGACTAAACAAGTTTTATATATGCCTACTTTGTTATGTTAACATTATTGACTTCACTTTTAAAATCAGCATTTTTGTTAAATTAAGTATTTTTGCTGCTACCGTCTCATAATAAGGGACCAAAGAGATAGCTAATAAACAGGTTAGAGCAGGGGTGTCAAATTCAGTTTCCTTGAGGGCCGCATCAGGATTGTCTTTGACCTCGAGGGGCTGGGGTGGGTGTGGCCAGCTCAACATCACTCGTGTTGGGAGTGCCTGTGGCGGCCCAAGTGCTCTGCCAGCGAAAAAGGGCTCCCAAGCTCTGTTTTCGGCTGCGATGGCCTCCTGCAACCCTCTGCCAACAAAAATGGAGCTCCATTTTTGCTGGCAAAGGTGTCACAGGCCAGTCTTCGCTGTTTCCAGGGCAGCCCCACAGGCCAGATCTAAGAACCGGATCTGGCCCTCCGGGCCTTGAGTTTGACACCCCTGGGTTAAAGGAATCTAGAGGCAATACTCCTAAGAATTCTATGTATGGAAACTAGAGTTTCTGAGGGCAGAGATGTCATTTTGGTTAACAATCAATAGTTACCTAATCTATAGGCTAAACAGGAAAAAAAATCCAATAAATAAGGGAGGAATAGGAAAAAATAGTATCCACAGTAAACTGCACTTTGGAACTGCATCTTGATGTTGCAATGACTTTGTCAGATCTCTATCGGAAAATCTAAATTAGCTGGTTTTTCAATAGTAGACTTTACCTTGTTTGTTCACAAGAAGTAGTGATTACAGTATTCACTGAAAGGCCTTGTTTCCTGTTAGGGCGTCTATTTATCAATGCCGTTTTGGGAGTTAATCCTGAAGAAGAGCATTGTGCATTGTTCACAGGTCATTTTCATAGTCCGTTGTCTATATATCTCCAAATGATAACTATCATCCACGGATGGTGAGTAGGTCAATGAGGTGCAGTTTCTTCCATAGACTTGTCCAATTTAGTGTCTCTGAACTCCAGGTTTCCTTCACAGATTTCTACTTTGAGGCCTGCAAGGGCTACTTAAAATGTTGTCATTTTTATACCATCCGTCAATTTTCAGGTACCAGAGATTTATTTATTTATTTATTTGTTCCTATTTCTATACCGCCCTTCTCCAAATAGGACTCAGGGCGGTGAACAGCCAAAGTAAAAAACATCATACAAAATTTAAAAGCAGTTTAAAATAATTAAATATTTTGGCCGTAAATTAAAACAACCCAATTTAAAATCAATTTAAAATTTAACTCAAGCCAGCCCAGCTAGTTGAAATAAATGGGTCTTCAGGGCCCGACGAAAAATCTGGAGGTCTGTTATTGTACATATCTCTGGGGGGAGGTTGTTCCAGAGGGTGGGCGCCGCCACAGAGAAGGCTCTCCCCCTGGAAGTCGCCATCCGACATTGTCTGGCGGACGGCACCCTGAGGAGGCCTACTCTGTGCGAGCGTACTGGCCGGTGGGAGGCTATTGGTGGCAGAAGGCGGTCTTGTAAGTACCCCGGCCCTAAGCCATGGAGCGCTTTAAAGGTGGTCACCAACACCTTGAAGCGCACCCGAAAGACCACTGGGAGCCAGTGCAGCTCGCGCAGGAGAGGTGTCACATGGGAGCGCCTCGTTGCCCCCATAATCCCCCACGCGGCCGCGTTCTGGACCAGCTGGAGCCTCCGGGTGCACCCCAGGGGGAGCCCCATGTAGAGAGCGTTGCAGTAGTCCAGGCGGGAAGTGACGAGTGCCTGAGTGACTGTGCGTAGGGAGTCCCGATCTAGAAAGGGGCGTAACTGGCGTATCAGGCGAACCCAATAAAAAGGCCCCCTGGCCACGGCCATCAAATGATCTTCTAAAGACAGCCGTGCGTCCAGGAGGACGCCCAAGTTACGAGCCCTCTCCGTGGGGGCGAGTGATTCGCCCCCAATAGCCAGCGATGGCGTCAGATGAAAATTGTGCAATTCAGTCTCCATTTTATAGTATCTATGGTAAGCAGTGATAGTGCCAACTATGAGTTTGACCTCCATTGGCTATTTGATGAACCTTGTGGTAGAAATTGATGTTCCCCTAATCACAAATGATTTATAATTATTTATGAGGGGGGAGGTGTATATTTACTTCAACAGATGATGAGCATTTTCACCTTCAGTACAAAGCTGTCTGCTTATCTATCTGTAACATTTACTGTATATGGCCACCTATCTACGGTATCCATCAAACACTGGACGGTAAATATAGTAATAACATAACAATCCATTAAAAGTGAAAAATAAACCAAATTGAGGCCCGTTTAAAAATCTTCATTCCCACATAATGACTGATTATTCCATTGTTTTTCATTATTCTTAAATTGAGGGTGGGGAGAAGCCTCTTGAGTTTTTGATGAAATCAGAATTGTGCAAATCCCATATAAAGTATTTGCTTGGGTCATAAATAGGGTCTGAAGACATTAAAAAGATATTGAACCAAAGACAATCTGAGTTTTGTGACTTTGGGAACAGGGAAAAGACAACGAGGTCCACATTCACGTTGGAAACAAAGAACATTAACTATATTTTGTTCAGTTATTTAGATTGGTAACTAGAGTTTCCAGCCTGATTTCATTTTGTTGCTGCTTCTCTCTTCAGGGAATTACTGCAGTACATTTTCCAATGTAAATTGCCATAGTTTCTTTACTGGGACTTGAGAGTCAATAGCTGAGACAATCAACTAGTATTTCTATTCTTTATAGTAAATTAAAGTATGGCATTTTTTAATTAGAGGAACGTTGAAGCTCAAGGTGTTTCAGTTTGTGAGCAGAGGCTATAGCATCTTTCTTCTATGTTGAACTAAATAGAATTTTTTAAAATCCATTTAGTACTATTATTGTACACATATTCCCTGCAGATAATTCCCTAAATAAATATATATCACTCTACTAGCTGATTCTCTTTCCTTAGAACTGATTTGTCCGAAATGGCTATGTTTGTGATATTCTATTCCATCTTCAAGAAGAACTTTGGATAATTGTAGAAGCTGCCCTGTGGAAATACACTTTCAAATTATATTCTTGCTCTGGTCAAAATCTAGAAAGATGTATTTACTTCCTTCTTCTCAACAATATTCCTCAGAATATTCCTTTTACACACAAAATGCAGGGGTGCCTTCTGAAGAGAGAGTTAAAAAGGGGGATTTCCTGTAGAAATGGAGCATGGCTGCCATCTTGGTGCTTTTGATCCCATTTCTCCCCCTTGCATGGACATCCTTGCTGTTCAGAAACACAGTAATATGTGAGAGGCTGCCTGCTCTATAGATTATCTGTGAATTACTGAACCTGAAGGGCAGCATAGCTGGAAAACTACAGGTCTAATAGAACATTTTGATTTATCTTTACTGCTTGTAAAGGGTTACCTGTAATGAAAGCAGATATAAACTATTTTCCTGCCTATTTAGAGAAGTGGAGTGTTGGCTTTTATTTCAAAACTATGTATCCCATGTTAATGAAAAAACTTTGCTTAAAGAAAACTATGATTTGAACTGGTGCCTTACATCATCTTAACACTTTATTATTTTAGCCCTGCTCTTGTAGGAGAATGTATTAAGTATTTAGGGTCACTGAATGCAGTAGAATTCAGTGGAAGTGACAAATTTTTATCCATATGCTGGTAAGATCTCTAAAGCAAAAAATGTCCTCCCAGAATTTTTTATTTGTACTCTTTACCAGCATATCATGTATAATTGACTCCTGAGCTGCCTGGGTAAGAAATGAACCAGGATTCTCTGAAGGCCACAGGAATGTCAGCCTAATTTTATATTCCAGTCTTTTTTCTTTAGCCTGAATACTGAATCAATTTATAACAGGAACAACCCAAGAGATTAATTTATCAAAACTGTTTTCAAAAGGAATTTTCATCAGTAGCACATTGTCCTTAAGTTTTCATAGGGGCTTTTTTTATATTGTCTTTCAAATAAGTTTTGCAAGTATGTCTTACATGGGATTTTACCCCTCTGGCCACAGCACGGTTCCCTCCCACTGTTCCTTCCTTTCATTATTCATGATAACCTCCAAGAAAAAAAAAAGATTTTTCATTTAAGCAATTGCTAAAAACTCATCAGCATGTGAACATCAGGCCACAAGACCGTTGGGAATTTAAATTCAGATATTTTCTTTATTTATTGCATACTCTTTGAAGTATATTATTATACAGAACCAGTGCTGATGGGAAATACTTCTTTAGAAGTGCCATTCTTGCTGTTATCACAAGCAAAACAATGGTTGGAAGGAGTCAATCTTGCCAGTGAAATTCGTGTTTCACAGTGGTGTTATACAGCTGGCATATATCCTAAATAACATAAGATCCATCTAGATTTTATTTTAATGCAAGAATTTGCAGTTAGTACAGAACACCAACTAGGACTAGGTGATCTTAACTTGATCTATAGAAATGAAATAATATTTTCTAAACACTTATATGATGGTATGCTATTTCTGGAAAAAAAATATTTAGTAAATATTCTGAAAGGTGAATTGATTATGGAAAATGACTGCATGACAGATAAGTCTTTATTTGCATAATGATCTATGGCAATTGTGAAGAATATATATTTTTTCCTTAGACCATTTTATATTTTCTACAAATGTTTAATTGTTCCAGCACAGAACAATATTTGTAATATTGGAGAGTCTTTAAAGTTGCAAATACTGTTCCATCCCTCCAAGAGAAAAGGCATTTTATAGTCATCTCCTTCTATATTTCATAGAGAGGACTTTGGTAAAAAAAAAAAAAAAGGTTCTAAATTTTTGTATTGTATACAGTATATCTAACTCCTGCAATCACTTAACTATAAGATCATCCTAAACCAGGGATAGGCAACTATGATAATTTTATGACTTGTACACTTCGACTCCAGAATTCCTCCCAGGAGACTGGCTCAGGAATTCTGGGAGTCCACAGGTCATAAATTTGCCATAGTTGTCCATCCCTGTCCTAAAGATTACTTGTGATAGAATCTTTAGGATACCAAATTATGTTCTAGCAATTTTGTAATAAACTGCATGTGTTAGTCTCACCATCAAATGGCATTGGAAATTGCCTAGTATTTGATCATGCCATTTTTGCACACTTACATCTAATTATCTGGATTATCTCAAATAATTAAACCCACTTTAAGTCTGAAATCCAGACTGAACATCTTTAGACTCCTGCTTCTAATATTAGACCCCTATTCATGTAAGTCATATAAGTTAAGCTTTAAATTCTTGACCACTCTTTTGCGTAGATCATTACTAGAATGGGAGTAAGACTCAACTAGATTTCACATGTCCAGCAATTCCAGCATACAAATTCATGTGAGTTGCATCACCCATCTATTTAATAAGCAAATCAGAAGGTGGAGGCTATTGTCCAGGTTTTCAGGAAGCTTCATTTACAGAAGCCCAGTTTGGTGTAGTGGTTAAGGCACCAGGATAGAAATTGGGAGATTGTGAGTTCTAATTCCACTTTAGGCATGAAGTCAGCTGGGTGACCATCAATCAGCCACTTTATCTTTTTAACTTTTTTACTGGTTTATCAAATTTAAAATACAAAGAAATATTCAAAAAAGTAATAGAAAACTAGGAGGAGGGAGAGAGAAAAGAAAAAAAAATGTGTAAAGAGGGAAAAGGAAAGAAAAAGGCACCAACTAGATACAGAATATATCTCACCTTGTTTATATTCTGAAATTGCTTCTGGATTTTGTGCTTGAAATAAAAAAAAAATGAAACTTTGATTTTGTTTTTTCTAATTAGATAGGTTTATTGTTATATAAATGGCTTGTACATACTATTGTGTAAAAGTAAAAAGTTGTGGTTGTAATACCTGCATTCCATTGAGGACCTGTATACTGCACGAGTCAAAAAGAGGGCTGTGAAAATATCCTTCACATCCTGGACATAAATTGTTTAAACTTCTACCCTCAAACGATGCACACCAGAACTAGACACAAAAACAGTTTTTTCCCGAATGCCATCACTCTGCTTAACAATTAATTCCCACAACACTGTCAAATAATTTACTAAGACAGTATTACTATTATTATTCTTCCTTACTACTATCTATCTCTTTCCACTTACTACTATAACCATGTTTCTTGTATCTTTCAATTTATATTGTTTTTTGTTTCCTAGTACGATTTGATAGCTTATTAGTAACCTTGACTATCACTAAGTGTTGTATCTTTTTATTCTTGTTGAATGTATTTTATTTTCTTTATGTACACTGAGAGCATATACAACAAAGACAAATTCCTTGTGTGTCCAATCACACTTGGCCAATAAAGAATTCTATTCTGTTCTGTTCTGTTATTCTGTTCTGTTCTGTTCTATTCTATTCTCTACTGTGCTAAAGAGAGTCGAAATTGGGGTCATTTTTTTTCTTAGTCCCTAGGAAACAGGCAATGGCCAACCACTTCTGAAATCTTGGCAAAAAAACTGCAGGGATTAGCCCAAGCAGTTGCTAAGAGTTAAAAATGACTCGAAGGTAGATAGATAGATAGATAGATAGATAGATAGATAGATAGATAGATAAAGTATGAAAAATAAAATATATTTTCCACCTAACCGAAGTATCATGCTTTGTAACATGAATCCCTTTGCTTATTCTGACTTGCAACCAATGCTTTTTCAATTTGTCATATTTTTTCTTATAGCATTTAATTGTACAGGACAGTGTAGAAATGTGCAGAGTTCACCTTGACCCAATAAAGCTTTTATAGTTTTAAGGATTTATTAGGTTATACTGTCATCTCGCATTGAGAGATTTTGTAATACAAAAATTACTGGCATGGCAAGTCGTAAGTATCCTTCTGGAGGTTCCACCTCATAAACCCCAAGACAGAAATTTCACATGCTACAAAATTCATGTTTGATCACTGATGAAAGTCAGTCAGCACGTAAGCACAGCACACTGGATGTAATCCTATTTAGGATTAGATTGTCTTGACATCTGCAGAAGCAAAAATTTAGTTATGTAATTTAATCTCAGTATCATCAGATTCTCTCCCATATTTTATGTCAAAATAAATACTATGTGTTGAAGGGATCATCTAGTTTTCAGATTAAGATTTAGTGCCTTTAACAGTTGAGATAAATGAAATAATTGGCATACACGTTTTATTAGCATTATGAAACAACAAAATTTTACTTGGAGAATTCATGCTCCTTAAGGGTACAGAAATCTTAATTTTAATAAAGAAACAGACATATATCTTAAATTGTATTTTTGTTAATTTGTAAAATTGTACATAGATTATTTCAGTTAGAAAGGTAATCCTTCAAAGTTTTCATTATATCTTGATAAATTTATTTCAGTAGAATCCCAAGGAAAATAAACAATTTTTCTTGGATGCTTGAGCAACAAATTTTATAATCTGAAGAACATTTTGCAAAAATTTACCAATCTATTTAAAAAATTCCTGCTAAAAACAGCTGCTGAAATTTATACTAAAGACAGATAGTCAATGCAATGGGAAATAAAATTTGAAGTTCATGTTTAGATATGATGATGATGATGATAGTTCTGCTGAATGGCGATTATAGAAGCACTAAACAGTAAACTTAGGCTAAGTTTTATATTATATTAAATTATACAAGTGCTTAATGTCCTCGTTTAATGTCTACCCATTCAGCAATTGTTCAAAGTTATAGCACTGAATGAAGGCTACTTACATTGGGTCCTCATAGTTGCAACTGTTGTATCATCCTCACAATCATGTAATCTCAATTTGAATGTTTTGTGACTGGATTGCAATTATAATGTTGCAGCACCCCAGAGTCGTGTATTTGCAACGTTCGCTGTCAGCTTCCAATAAGCAGTCAAAAGCCAACAGGAGGTCTCAAATGATGATCACATGACCACAGGAGGCTATGGATATGTGAGATTTGGCAAGTGTTCTACATGGTTAGAACCTACAGGTTTAATTGTTCTAAATTTTTCTATGTGAAAAAGGACAGTTTCTCATAATTGGGTACTAATCATAAGTTTAATTATTATATTTGCGCTTTGCTGTTCTACCAAAAAAAACCCATCCCAAAACAAAAATAACACTCAATGTTTGAAATAATTTTTGAGATAAACAGTACTGTACTTCTATACAAATTTGATAAACAAATAAATAAAACCATACATTAAAAATAAAATAATATTTAATCAAATGATCAATTTTACTCTAATCACCAGTCATGAAATGACCAAAAACTTAATCAAAAAGTAGAAACAACAATTTTCAGACTTCCATCAATTGCCATCATCTTTTAAAGCAACAAAAATTTTAGCCACTGAACAAGATATATAATTTCATATCAGAGAAAAGGAGGTTTGTATAACAATTAGCCATTATTCCTAGGTACTGATGTAGCAAGATGAAACTATTGCAAATATAGTAGCACATGGTGAGCTTTTTCTGTATCCCAGATCTAAAAGTGCAGGTGTGCTTGACTAGTAAAAAAGTTTATGTATATTTAAAATCTAAAATATAACTCAGCAATTAAATACTTGTTACTTGCATTCCAAACCAACAATAATGTCAGCTCAGCAGCACACAACTTCAATTACTTGTCAGCAACAAGTCCATAAAGGATTTCCAGAGCTTTAAAGAAACATGTCTTGATTTAGCCTTGGTCAAAGAAACCAGCTTTATATTATTTCCTTTTGCTTCTAACAGTCTTGGTCTTTTATTCATTCAGATGTTGCCATAGGATTCGATCTCTCTTCACATTATTTTCCCATCTCAAACCACAGTCCTATGTTCTCCTTGCAAGATGCAGTTGTTGGCAATCTCTCATCCTCTTCTTTTCTGGAGAGTTTCTGTAGGAACATTCTACTCACTGGTCCATTTGGAAACATGTTGAATTCGCCATTCCTCACCTGGCAATCCACCTTTGACAAATATGCTGGCTTTTATGTTACTTGATCAGGAAAAAGAACAACTACAGGAAGTGAGACTGTTCTGCAAATTAGGTAAATGTCATGGAATTATATAGGGCTGGAACCTCTTCGGGCAATATATGATGTTGCTTGGAGAAGTAGTAAGTTGAAACATCCAGCCCACATAATTTATTCAAGTTAAATATTAAACTACGGTAGAATTCTATGCCAATTATATTGCTGTAGTTTGCACACAGTGCAAAAGGTGAGAACAACAGAATGACAGGAACATCCTCCTCCTACCTATATAACAGAATATAAATAAATAAGGATTTCCTTTATTCTAGTTCTATTCAATTAAATGACACTCTCTTGACCAGAATACATAAAAGAGACAATTTCAGTGCATTAGTACCTACAAGGCAGGGGTGGGTTCTACTTACCTTTACTACAAGTTCGCAACGGGATTGCGTGCGCATGCTCACTTTGCTCACGCAAGAAGCTTCTGCACATGCGCAGATCGTTTCTGATGACGTCAGGACAGGGGTGAAATCTAAATTTTTTTGCTACCGGTTCTGTGGGCGTGGCTTAATTAGTGGGTGGGGCTTGGTGGTAAGGTGACTGGGTGGGCATGGCCAAGTCAATATCACTTCTTTGCCCTTTTTTAACCTACAAAACACAACACAACACAACTGGCTCACCCACAATGTAAAAGCAGCTGTGCTAGACCCAAAATGGCGTCTGCAACAAGCAGGAACCTCACACAGCCACAAAAAGCCTCAAAAAAAAAAAACAACTTTCACACTTTACACACACAAAATTCCACATACAGCTTTGTGAGAATTTGTGTGTTTGTGTAGTTAGAGTGAAACACTACAGAAACACACTAAATCCCAGAAAGCTGCACAAATATTATTTTATTTTAATTCATTTTTTATTTTTATATAAAAGCAGCTAAATTTAAAACTTCCTAAACTTTAAATGGCTAAGTCTAAAAAAAGAACAACTAAAAAAACCCCAATTAACTTTTTTTTTTAAAGCTCCCAAAGGGAAAAAAAAATTTACCCAATAGATCAGGGGTCTCCAACTTTGGCAACTTTAAGACTTGTGGACTTCAACTCCCAGAATTCCTCAGCCAGCTTTGCTGGGAGTTGAAGTCCACAAGTTTTAAAGTTGCCAAGGTTGGACACCCCTGCAATAGAAGGTACAAGACAGGCAGGAATGCAGGCAGGCAGATAGAGCTGCTCACCAATGAGCTTGATTGCAGGCAGGGAGATTCAGTTGCTTGCTGATGCAATGGATTGCAGGTATTACAGCAAGCGAAGCAAGGCAGGCGTTGCGACCAGTAGCTAAGGTAAGCAAGCTGGGGGGGGAGGGGCGAGAGGGATTTTTGCTACCAGTTAGCAGGCAACTCAGCTGGGATTGTCAGAGCTTGGATCGTCAGAGCCATTTAAAAGAAAAAACTTTTTTTCTTTTAAATGGGTCTGACAATCCAAGCTGAGTTTATTTATTTATTTATTAAATTTATATGCCGCCCCTCTCCGGAGACTCAGGGCGGCTGATTAGCAGGCAACTCAACTGGGATCGTCAGAGCTTGGCTCGTCAGAGCCATTTAAAAGAAAAAAAAGCCTCTGATAATCACACGGCTCAGCTGGGCATGGGGGTGGGGGCAGGGATTTTTGCTACCGGTTCTCAGAACTGCCTGCCGCCATCGCTACCTACTCGCCCGAGCCGGTCCGAACCGGGAGCATTTCACCCCTGCGTCAGGGTCAGTGGGCGGAGCCTCCCGCTGGTTTTACTACTGGTTCTATAGAACCGGTCGGAACTGGGGGCAACCCACCACTGTTACAAGGATATTATCTGAAAAAGGTTCAAAATAATTATGTGTTCTAAGTATTATTTATAAATGAACATAAGCATTTTTTCTTTCCTTTTTTGAAGAGTGGGATTTCTGCTGCTAAACTATTATACTTTTATCCTTCCTATCATGAGTATATATACACACATATATATATTCTGAAAACATGCAATCTGATTTTGTGAATGTCATTACCAAAGATAAATTTCATTTCCAGCTTTCTAAAGACATTAGAAAAGTATATCCCATGGTAATGGAGGCTAGTGGCATGATTGATTTCCAGTGAATTTTCCAGCATCACTTAACTCTATATAAAGCCAGGCATTAGGTTAGCAAAATTAGTAAGTCAAATCACATAAAAGGTTAGAAAAGAAGTACTTTATGGATGAGAAGATGATGGAAGTCATAACCTTCAAACAGACTAAGTAAAAGATTATTTCACTGAATGCAGAATAGGCACAGATTTCATCTCCCTAGGATCTCTACATGATAAATAGAACAATATACTATAGCCACAAGTTGCTTATGATAAATGGTGTCTAGTTAAAGTCCAAAGTTTTTTCAGTATTCAGTGAATACCTCACCCTAACCTTGGAGATTTTTTGCCAAACTTACTTCTATTACACTCATCTTTTTTCTATAATATTTTGCATATGCATCTCTTCATTTGCATTCTTCTATTCCAGTATGCATGATGTTCCCAATTAAATTGCATACTTCACGCCAATCCTGAATAGATTTTCTATTTAAACTTCCAAGTTTCAGCACATGTCTTTCTCCCCAGCTAGCCAACAACTTTGCTTTTTGATTCACTTCACTTGCTTCACAATCAATATTCTTTTAAAACACACCAAAATCAAAACATTTATAAAGGTTATTTTGACTCTCCTGTTCTTTACTGTCTTAATTTTAAGTTCGGAATACTAGGGAGTTTCTTTATAGCAACTATTTATTCATAGTGCATATTATGATTTACTCTGTAGTCACCTCATGAAGTCAGTGGTGTTTATGAACATTATTTTTCAAAGTTTTAAGTAAGAGTTAGATGTACTAAATATTAAATTCTTAATTTCAAGGAAGAAAGATATTGTCCTGATCAAATATCTCAGTTTGGATGCACTTAACACAATTGGAATTCCTAATTAGAATCGCCTTAGTTGAAAGGCGTCAAAATATTGCTTCAATTTTGGAATGCTTGAACTGTCATGATTTCGTTTACATTCATCGTTGAGTCTGACTAATGTGTCTCTATATTATAAACTAGCAGGTAGACTAATCTGTGAGGGAAAGTAAATTGGCATTGGGTTTCGAGAAAGGAAAAATGAATGGAAAAGAAATCCTAGGGAGGAGGAGGTTCAGAAAGACCCAGTCCTGGGAAAGACACATACGAATGAAACACAATTCCATCCTGATTTTGCTTGGTGAAAGATGTAGCAGAGAGAAACTATGACAAGTTTTCAAGAACCTGTTATTAAAGCTTGCAGCAATAAAGAACATTCCTGAAATAACTGTTGCTCCTTTTTTTTTTATCTTGCCTACTTTGAAAGGCTGACATTTTTAAAAAAATGGTGCAGAGGAGGAAATTTACACTTTCTCTTTTCTCTGATTATATACTCTATTCAACTCCCCAAAATCCAAACTGAAACATACTCAAAGTCAATATACCCCCACCAAACAGCTTAATTTGATTTGTGTCCTAGCGGTCATTTTATTTTATCCAAAACAATCCAACAGAAAAGGGCAGGAAAGCCTCCACCCACCCTCCCCCATGCTTTCAGCTCATCCTCATCATTAACAAAAGGTTAATCAAACTTGAGAGCATGATGTGCATTTCTGTTGCCTGAATCAGCTAAATTTATTTAACACATAAATCATTATTTTATAGCAAGAGACTGCAAGTGTTGTACAATGTTAATATTTTGTATACATTCTCCCATCCATCCATCCATCCATCCATCCATCTTTCCATCCATCCAGTACTTTGGGGAAAATATTCAGTATTCACTACTTCATGATAGAAACAACTGTGTCCTTCATTGCATTATTTTATTGTATTATTTTATTTATACTGTATATCAGTGATTACTAGAGTTACATAAAGTATTGATAAACACTACGGTTTGTTTTATTGAAGTCCAAGCTAGAAACAAATATCACATTTGATTTGGTACCAACGGTGTCCTGCTACCAAATATTTAAAGCTGTGCAATTGAAGTCATACCGCTTGTATGTGTGTACATTGTTCACGCATTTGCAAAAGGGTGAAGGTTCCAATTGTGCTATCACAGTTTGACCCCTCCCCTCCCCAGATGCCTCTGTTTGATACTTTCCCTACAGATAAATTTGATGTAGCATTGAGATAAGAGAGTTAGCCTTGGATGTACTTTGTCTGCTTTCCTTTGATCATGGAATGGGAGAAATCTCCAAGATTATAAGATTTTAAAGTACTTGGAAATGAAGGGACAATCCTGCCTCCTTCCACTTAATTCCTTTTAGGTACACTTGTGTAAACACACGAAATCAGGCGTGTCCAAACTGTGGTCCACGGGTCACGCAGCCCCACAAGATTGTATTTCCAACACTATGATCTACACACATTAACAATATTATATATTTTATATGCGGCCCAAGATAATTCCTCTTCACTCAACGCTACCCACACAAGGCAAAAGGCTGGGCATCCATGTACTAAATGGTTCTAAACAATCTAGGCATAAAAGAAAAATGATCTCATAAAACTCTCACAATGATCTTTCACACTAATAAATCAGCATAAATCAAGCACATATATCCAGTTATAAGAAAGGAAAAACAAAGATTGACAGATAACATAGTGAGATGCACAGTTTTAAGGTGACCTAGCTAAATATAGTTCCAGAGTTTCTCAGGCTTTTGTGCTGGGTGACTGATTTTCAACGCCATCAGTGTGAGCTGTGATTGGATTAGGATTTCATGACTTCTGCAGTGACCAAGAACCTTCCCAGATAATCTCTCACCTGACAGTCATCCTTTTATCCAAGTCAGGAAGAACCCTAAGCCAAATGACAGCACACACTGCAGAATCAAAAAGAGATTGGATTCCTACATCATAGGAAACCAAGGTTTGCTTAGTTGCTTCACATCTCTTTCTAGGAGTTTTAAGAGGTATGCAATATCTAAATATATTGAGTAAACAAACAAATACTCTGAGCTAGAAATCATGGATTACAAACTGTGATAGTAGGGATTTACACCATATGGTAAATGAAAATAAGTTTTGTTCAGAATTTTTATTATACTATTATACGATAGCGATCACAAGAATACAGATAGTCCCTGACTTTCAACAGTTCATTTAGCGACTGTTCGAAGTTATAACAGCACTGAAAAAAGTAATTTATGACCATTTTTCACACTTGCCACTATTGCAGCATCTTCATGGGCACATAATTAAAATCCAGATGCTTGGCAACTGGCTCATATATATGACGGTTGCAGGGTCCTGGGGTCGTGTGATCTCTTTTTGCGACCTCCTGACAAGCAAGGTCAACGGGGAAGCCAGATTCACTTAACAACCAGGTTACTAACTTAACAACTGTAGTGATTCACTTAACAACTGTGGCAAAAAAGGTCATAAAATGAGGCAAAACTCATTTAACAACTGCCTCCCTTGACAACTTAGAAATTTTGGGCCCAATTGTGGTCATAGGTTGAGGACTACCTGTACTTTTTCACTAACTACAATCATGACAGATATTTGGTTCCAAATTAGGCCTTAGGAGTGAATCAGAGTTTGAAGCAGTTGTAAAGAGCACAATTAAATTCTGACAGTTCGGATGGATTGATGAGATGAGTGAAAGACATATTTACAATGATGCCCACCTGGGTGAAGTCACTGAAAATACACAATTCCATACAGAAAATTAGAGTTCAAATTTTATACCAGACATGCATTAATATTTTAAGTAAATACTTTTTTCCTAGCCTCATTTCCCCATCTTTGAAATGGGGATAATGATGAATGCATTTCATTTATGTCATAATAAAATCAGATAAAACTGGCAAAGCAAAGATAACTACCTTCCAGAATGAGCACGGAGTAATATTTATAACATTCTTAAATAGGCACCATAAAATTCGAAATATACACTGTCCATCAGGAACATAAACTACAGGGAATAATAATATAATCACAGAATTATAAAACATATAACAAGAACGCTATATAAATGACAATAAGGATTTGCAATTATTAAGAAAAGCATGCAAGGCCATTAGAGAGACCAATTCTCTCTGTGTGTCTCTCTCTTCCTTTCTCTCTCTCACATCATAATCTTATTCCATTCATGTTCTTTGTTAAATTATATTTTAATTTTTCACCACTTGATTGCTATAATAAAAGATCATATTTGCCATTCAGCCCTATGCCATTTTCTATTTAGATTAAACTGAAATACACAAGGGCTATTCAGCCTCCTAAATGACTAAAGATTTGAATCCAGTTCCTCCCAAAGCAACTCAACATTCTTTTAAATGACTAGCTCAACCATCTCCCAGATGTTTCAGCATGATGCGTCCCCCAAATTCAAATATCTATCTAATAAGCAATGATGCCTAGCAAAATGATAGTGTACCTTCTAAATTATTACATATACTAATTACATAGATTATATTCATTTCCTGCTACTGACTGGTATGCAGCAGCATCCTTATTAATTAAAAGAATGGAATATTTTCAGAGGATCAAATAACACTTTAATACCTTTTAGAAAGAAGGCTGCAAACCCTTGTCACATACACATCCCTGCATCAGAATAGTAATTCGTTTAGCTACTTACATTGTAAATAGGATTTGCAATTTGCAAAGCTCAAAGCCATATGCTAGTGTGCCAGTACATCTCAATGGCTGAAACATAAATTTCATAGCATAAGCTTATCTTCTGTTTTAAACTGCCCATTCTAAGCACTTTCACAAATGAGACATTCTGTTTTCTCTATTTATATGCCTATGCTCTATTTATACAGTATCCAAGGGGACTAACCCTTGATAGTGTAGAATAAATTACTTTGTTCAGGCTTTTTTTTAAAAAAGTAAACCTCAGAACTGGAATGTTTTTCTACTATTATACCATCACATCACCAACCTGACCCCTTTTAGAGTAATGCTGTTTATAAGTGCACAACTAGGCAAATGTAAGTGGCGGTTTGCATGATATAAAAGCTGGCTTCTAGTTCTTGTTCTTAATTGCACACAACAAATAAATACGGAATATTAATACTTGGCTGAAGAGCCAACTTGTAAGAATACTACTATTGAAGCAAAAAGGCAAGTAGTAAAATTAACAGGGCATACTGTAGAATACATTTTTGATATCTTTCTTGGATATATTTTTAAATTCTTCACTCAGAGGTGTGTTTAACTATACCAAGCTAATCAAGCTGCTAGCTGAAATGATACCCTGTTTCCCCCAAAATAAGACATCCCCAGATAATAAGCCCAATCGGGCTTTTGAATGCACGGCAATAAGGCCAAGTGCTTATTTCAGGGTTCAAAAAAATATAAGACAGGGTCTTATTTTCAGGGAAACACAGTATTATTATAGGAGGAATGTACATGATTTTTGGATATATTTTAATCAACTCTCTAAACTAATGTTCAAAGGAGCAAAAGTGGTTTGGTAAGAATTTTACTTGGTTTCTCGTCTAGTTACCTGAATGGAAAAGTTCCATTTTGTCTTCCCTCTTGTAAACTTTCTAAATGCATTTATCTTAAATTTCTTCTTTTTAAATTTGCATTTGACAAACTATTTCGCAACACCATTTTCTATTATTTTCTGTTTCTTAAGGGCCTATTGTGACAGTAATCGGTTGCTAATTTTTTAAAACTTATTTCAGATTTTTATATGCTAATATATACTGTTCACTAAAATGTATGAAAAGTAATACTGAAATACATTAAAAGTATTCCTACGAAATCTCAGATTTTAGATTTTATTTAGCCCGCAAAGGGCATTTTTGTCCATCAGGATTTTATGTAAGGGATGAGTGGAATGAAAGGAACATGATAAAGTTTGACCTTATAGGCAGCAGATGTGGTTGGCTTTATAAGCCAAGTAAGCTGAGCAGGATAAAAAAAAAAAGAGGTTAAGGAAATGGAAAAAACGTTTAAAGAATGTATCATATTCAGTCAAAGAGTTGCTAAGGGTCTGGAGTCAGCACAAGCCATCCAGATTCATTCAACAGGGAGAAAAGGGCATATAAATTTAATAAATTTCAGATGCCTGAAATTTTGATAACTTTGAAAATAAAAGATATAATCTCTGAAAACAAGCTAGGATGTCTTCTTTAAGTTGCAAGGCATTTGAAAAAAAGTGTTTTGGTAAGCTGTAGAGAAAACAAAGAATTGTCTTTAAGTAAAAAAGATTAAACTGAAAACATAAAAGAGGTAACCCCAAGGAATTGTGCTAATGGAGAAGTGGTGTGGAAAGACAAAATATATGAGAGTTTGAAAAGAGCATTACTTGAAATGGTCAGAACAAAAAAAGCAAGATGGAGAATGCTGTATCATAGTGTAAGTTCCACCTCTTTTGTACACATATGTGTTACATTTATGGAATTTAAGGAGTACAAATACCTTTTCCGAAATATCACAAAAAGAAAAGATCAATAATGCCCAGAAAAACATAAAAAAATTATTGTCATATTTCAGCTGGGGACAAAGGGTCCATGTTTACTAATGAATCTAATCTAGCTTTAGTTCCCTAAAAATTGACAAGTCAAGGGGTCCAGAGACAAGATAATTTAAAAGAAGAGTCTAAGAGCAAGACAACTAGCTTTAAAAAAAGGAGCTCTAATCACGGATCATAAGTGACATTTCAAGGATGTATCAAAATTATGCATTTCTGGATAGAGTAGAGTGCAATTTTATGAAAGCTAAATTACCTATCAATGTGAGACATTTTTCAAAAGTTACAGTCCATTGGTGATTTACTTGAAACAGAGACTGCCTGAGAACAAGTGTCTTCTTAAAGTTCTTAAATTACAAGTCCCATGTCATGTTGTAAATAGGATTAAAAAATTTAAGATTCTATCTGTTATACACTTGATGATTGTACATTCTAGTGCTTGTATATGTGAATCAACATGATCTATCTCTGGCACAAATATGTTCAAATTTATGATAGGAAGAACATCACTTAACTAAATGACTTCAGCTGAATGGCATTGCCATACCCAATACCCATGGAGAAAAGCTTATACCTACTAGTCAGAAGATAGAACTTGAAAGCACAGAAGGAACCTCCCCCGCTCCCCACAAATACTGTAGAGAAAAGCCAGTTAACGTAATTGCTATAGGGCCATGTATGATATCAGATACATTTTGGGGACCATCCATACAAAGGACCATAGTAATTTTAAAGATTCAGCGATTGTAACAGGATCAGGTGGATTGGTTCTTTCCACAATATACTATATTCAATATGAGAACAGAAGTGTGAGTTTAGACTTTAAACAAAAGAACATTCATACACACACACACACACACCCCTTATAGAAATAGCACTTAGACTTATATAGTTACCCATGGTGCTTTACAGCAACAGTCCCAAACTTTTTGGCTTGGCAGCCCAGCAAGGGGGAAGAGGGGATAGTTCTTTGCGAGTGGCAAGCAGCTGGTGCCAGCTGCTTGCGTGAAGGGAGCTTTGCATGCGAGCACAAAACAACCACCATTTGTGCAAGGGAAATTTTGTATGTGAGAACAAGCAGGCGCCGCTTGCACAAGAGGAGATTCATGCGCAAGCGCAAACAGCTGCCACTCATATAAGGGGAGCTTTGCGCATGAGGACAAGTGGCTGCTGCTTGTGTAAGGGCAAGCCATCACTGCTTGCATGAGGGCAAGTTTGCGCCCTTGCATGCACTCGCTCAACCCCTACATGGCCTGATTCCGAACAGCCACGGCCCAGGGGTTGGGGACCCCTGTTTTATAGCACTCTTTAAGCGGTTCACAGAGTCAGCATATGAGTCCTCATTTTACCTGAAGGATGGAAGGCTAAGTCAATCTTGAGCCCCATCAAGATTGAACTCCAGGCTATAGGCAGAGTTTGCCTCCAGGTTATAGGCAGTATTGCAGTCTGCAATACTGCATTCTAACTACTGTGCCACCAGGACTCCTATATAATGGGCACATAGCTTGATTACTTGAGGGACCCATAATGCCTGTCACCCATAATGCCTGTCACCCATAATGCCTGCTTGGCTAATTTGATTTTGCAGAATTGGAATGCTCCAGATTCCTTCACTTAAATAATGTGATCTCCCAGGACCCTGGAAGTGCACCTACTGGATAGCAGCGCCTGCCCTCTGGAATGAGATCCAGATGGCCTCAAATCTGCTGTTGTTTAGAAGTGCTGTAAAGACTTGGATCTTTGTCCAGGCCTTTGGCAAGAGAAAATAAGGCCCCTCACTTTATTATGCCTGCCAACTTTTTCTTTTATTTTTTATGTTTATTGTAATATCTTTGTTTGATTGTCATATATAGCTTTGGATCACTTTCCTCAATAAATAAATGACCAAGTATAATGTGTTGGACTAATCTGTTTCTCTTTACCTACTGTGGTTTTAAGACCTGTGTAGAGAACAGATAACATTTCAGATCATATTTATTCAGAAATATTAAAATTCAAAAAGAACCAGTATATATTTTTTGTACAAAAACCCTGCTGAGTTCTACAATACCTTCAAAACCATGTATGCCGACTGTCAAATGCCTGATCACATGATCACGGGGACACAGTGTGAGGATGAGTGGAAAGTCACTTTTTTCAGCATGGCCATAACTCTGAAAGGTTGTTAAACAAATGGTCATAAGGCAATGACTACCCACATGGATGTTTGTGCACTTAAATTCAGAAAGAATTTTCTTGGATTTTGGAACTGACCATGAAGTTTTCCAGAATAAGGCTAAAGCCTCAACGGACAGAAGTCTACATAGATATGTGTCCCTTGCAGAATTAAGTGGCTAATACATAGGAATAATTTCAATTTCATATTAGTCATGACTGTCTTTCATGCAAATCATTTATATTAAAAGGCAAATCTTGTCTTTGGCATTGCATGCCAAAATTACCATAGAACTCCCATTCTGGTAGAATATGATTGCCTATATCCCAAGCCTATTTTTGATTAGCACAATGTTTTGCCAGATTAAGAAGTGTTTCTCACACTTACAAAAAAAGATCATGTTAAACAAATTCCTCTCTATAAATAAGAGTTTACTGTGGCAGACCAACCTATCTCACAGGCTGTTACTGGTGAGAGGAAAATAAAAAAAAATGTAGTATGCCTTAACTACCTAAAAGTTAAAGGTGGGATGTAACTGTAATAAATAAATTTTAAAACATCTGACAATAAGATTCTATTTCATTTCAAGAATAAATTGTGGAAACTTTATTAACATACTAATTTATTTTTACTATAAATGCAAAGAGATAGTGGGAAAGAAAAATGAAGTAAAAATCTTCTAAAACGTATCTTTCAAGTACTACATAAAATGGCAAAAGGGTCTTACATATATACAGTGTGTGTGTGTGTGTGTGTGCATACATGTCTTACATAATTAAATTATTAGCATTTAAATCAGTTTATTGAATTATTAGCATTTAAGTCAGTTTACTAAACAATAGGAAACAAATAAACTTGTAATCATGGCAGCTGGCGGTGTAATGCTTTTTCAATTATAGGAAAAGCCCTCCTACCACATTCATTGTAGGGAGGTATGACTAACTTCAGTTTGATCCTCATGATCATTATAAATTAATATTCTGGGCAAATCTAAATTTGAAAATAGAAAAGCTATCTCCTTGTTGGAGGAACTGGGTGGAGCATGGAGTGTATACTTCAAAAGTATAAATTATTGATGCTTGTTATTTGAGGAACTGCAACACTAATAATATTTGCCAAAAAGTGCACAGTGGCAACATCATTTAAAATATCTCCCAATGTCTACAGTACATATTACCGGGTAACCATAAGTGTTCAGAATCCTGTCTAATACAAGAGAATTTAACAAGGTCTTTATAAAAGAAGCTAATAATAATTACTGTATTTGTAAACAGTTGATAACATACACTGAATCAGATGTTCAAGAACGTGGGAATCAGGAACTAGAGTGTTTTGTTATGGAATGCCAATGAAATCCCATTTGAGTATCTCTATGTAACATTCATAGAGATTATGATTAATGCAACAGAAAATGTTTCATGTCTATTAGAAAATTATGTGCCTTTTCAAAAAGAAATTGATTGGTTTAGCTAAAATTAAATAGTATATTATAATGATCTTTTTTCTTTCCATTTAATCATGTCTGAATCTTGGAGACTGCCTGGACAAGTCCCTGCAGTTTTCTTAGCAAGGTTTTCAGAAGTGATTTGCCACTGCCTCCTAGGATTGAGAAAAAGTAACTAGGTCACCCAACTGGCTTTGTGCCCAAGGTGAGACTCGAAGTGACTGTCTCCCAGTTTCTAGCCTGATGCCTTAACCACTACACCAAACTGGCTCCCATAATGAATATAATCTTTGTTTAATATATACTCTTGTGTTATACTAACTCCCATATGGACAGAACTTATTGTAGGAGTTAATTTTGTTTTGGAATATTCACTGTTTTTTGTAGATACTAGTGCATATCCTTTGGAATTATATTTCAATTTTTTGGAAATGAAGAAAAGGAAAACAAAAATGAATAACTGTGCACATTTATGAATGCATTATAATTTGTATTACATGGGTAGAGGGACATTTAGCATCAGTCAATCACAGAATAGCCTGAAAAAACATTGTTAACATTAAATAATAGTTGTGGCTTGTTTTTTGAATTATGCTTAAAAGAACATGATTCATAAGCAACTTGTTTTCTATCCTGTGCGTCAAATGTTAGGAATTCTTGTTAACCCATAGAACTTGGTGACTATGAACTTTCCCTGCCCTTAACCAGTGATAGTGGCAGATGGTGGCATGAGCTAACTGTACTTCGGGTAGCTTTGCGATTGCTAATCTCACAGATAAATCAGATATTTAAAAATGTAGTACTATTTTTAAAAAAATCAGACTTACAAAAGGGTTTCAAATGATCCACTGCCTACACCTACTGTAGATGTGGACTCATCAAATCCATATTTAATGGATTTCTATATTGTCTTAACATTCATCATTTTTCTTATAGATTTAGAAAGCAGCAATGTTACAAATCTGAATTTAGCTCATTAGGTATTCCCAAGTGATACTAGTCAAATGAAATATGGGTAGTCCTCGACTTATGATCACAATTGAGATCCAGTGATGCAGTTTGTTATGTAAGTCGCACCCAATATTTGTTGCAATTAAATAAATTACTGATTGTGAAGCATATCCGTCTTTCTCCATCAACTTTGCTTGTTGGAAGTCCCTCAGACAGATCGCAAATGACAATCTCATGACGCCAGAATGGTTCTACCATCATAAATACATGCAGATTGCCAAGTGCTTGAATTCTGATCATGTGACCATGAGGATACTGCAATGGTCATAAGTGCAAGGAGTGGTCATAAATTACTCTTTCCAGTGCCTTCATAATGTTTAGTGGTCATTAAACAAATAGTCATAAGTTGAAGACTATCTGTAGTTATCTTGAAAGAGAATCCTTAGTCACTAACATAATTCCTTTGGGAAAGCTAAATCAAAGACCTGAGAATTTAGATAACTAGTGGCTTATCTTTGAAGCTTGGACAAACAAGGGATACATTGCTAATCTTTAATGTTTGAAATGTTTTTTTTCAAGAGTTCAGAGAGGTCTTTCAAAATACAATTCATAAATCTGGTGCTTAATATGATATCAATTCCTATAACCCAGCCATACTGAAGCTGAAAAGTGTTAATTAATAACAGATACCACATCTTATTAGCATTTCTATCATAATTACTAAAATCACAAATCCATCTGTTATATAGTCCACAAACAAGACAAATGACTATGTTCTGTTAAACCGATTATCAAATGCCTCAGGGATGAAAATCTAATAGCCGCAACTAAATCAAGAATCAAGGAACAATCCTCTTAATTTGTATACATAGCAGATGTATATACCCAAAATATAATTGGATGTACATTAACATTGTCAAATAATTCTATAGGACTACATAGATGAACTGTGTATATTGTGTCCTGGTTCTTAGAAATGTAAATTATAATCACCAACAGTGTTTAGTGTTTAAGTGTTGTTTCCATTTTCCTCTTAATGGTTTATTTTTTTTCCCTTCTTTGAAATAGCTCCATAAAAACAAAACACATTTCATCTATTTTATTAAAACCTAGATGGTAATCTGGTTTGTTTAATCCAATTTGATAAATAACATTAACCACAGCATTCATGATGATTTAAGAATTTTCAAGAACAGAATGTGAATTCTAAGATTTTATATGGTCAATTCATGAAGGTGCTTCAGAGTCAAGGGAACATAATTATATTTTTTATCATGCCACACACTTACTGTAACGTGCACATAAAAAAACAAAACTACTATACTTGATAATCCAATTTAGATAAGTATACATGCTGATTAAATATTTAATCAATATTTATATTAGCCTACCTCAAGGGTTTCAAATAATTTATAATGGGTACAGGGGAGTAAGCATAACATTAGAGAGGGAAAAAGAAAAGAATGTTTTTAAAGAAGGCAGACTTTGTAATGATTTATATTAAAAATGGTGTTACAAAATGCACAAACTATAGGTGAAATGAATAGTTATTTTCTGTTGAAAATACTTGTATGCATTTTTACATATTTATATATTTATCAATGGTTTGAATGGATGTAAATAAATAATATATTAGTGCTGCTGAACTTCCTGGTGAGAATGTAAATTCTAGTCATGATTTTGCTTCTTGTAGTACCCAAAACATCATATACTTTGAAAATTTGTTCTTACCAAGGGAAGCAACATACATTAGATGTTTGAAAGTAATATACAGGTAATTGTCTCACAATAGTTCATTTAGTGATTGTTCAAAGTTACAATGGCACTGAAAAAAGTGACTTATGACCATTTTTCACATTTATGACCATTGTAGCATCTCCAGACACATGATCAAAATTCAGTTGCTTGGCAACCAACTCGTATTTATGATGGTTGCAGTGTCCCAGGGACATATGATTCCCTTTTGTGATCTTCTGACAAGCAAAGCCAATGGGGAATCCAGATTCACTTAACAACCCTGTTACTAACTTAACATCTGCAGTGATTCACTTAACAATTGTGGCAAGCAAGGTCATAAAATAGGGCAAAACTTAACAAATATCTCAGCCACAGAAATTTTGGCCTCAATTGTGGTGATAAATTAAGGACTATCTGTACAAGTAGTCCTCGACTTAGAACAATTCGTAGTTCTAAAAAAGTCGAAAAAAGTGACTTATGACCATTCTTCACAGTTAGCATCCCCATGATCACATGTGATCAGGATTCAGATGCTTGGCAACTGGTTCATATTTATGACCATTGCTGTGTCCCAAGGTCATGTGAATACCTTTTGCAACCGTGTGACAAATAAAGTCAATGGGGAAGCCAGATTCACTTAACAACCAAATTACTAACTTATCAACTGCAGTAATTCACTTAATAACTGAGGCAAGAAAGGTCATAAAATGGTGCAAAATTCACATAACAAACATCTCACTTAACAACAGAAATTTTGGGCTCAATTGTGGTCATTTAGTCAAGGTCTATTTATTTATTTTATTTATTTATCTATTAAATTTATACTGCCGCTTATTCGCCTATGGCGACTCAAGGCAGTTTACAGAATATAAAAACCACAATTAGAAACAGTAGAACTAATAAAAAAATGAAATAAATTAATGTAATAAAATCACCCCCCACCTCCCGCCCCAGCCGATCACACGAACCATTTAATGGGCTTCATCCCACTCTGGGTTCCCCAGGCCTGCTGGAAGAGAATTGACTGTACTTGTTGAATCATAGAGTAAGATTTGATGCAGAGCATGATATGGTCCTACTCTATGTCTGCATCGTTAATATATATGCAGTTAGAGATGAAAAAGGTAAATGCAGATGACAAAAATTAATATGAAATGTTCTATAATAGAATGGTAGATATTTAGGATGCATTCTACTGTAGAAATTTGGAAATGCTAACATTGTTTCAAGTTTTTCCTAGAATATTAAAATTAGGAGGACACCAAATTTTTTAAGATATCTTTTTTTCCTTCTTACAATACTTTTAAGCCTAAAATTGTTTTGCAATTTCACTTTGCTAAACTGTATAAACTTGGGAAACTGTCTGCATAATTTGGTGGGGCTTTTTTTTTTTTTAAAAAAAGTCTCATTTTATATATTTTTTAATGTAGCAAATACAATGGCTATTTTTTTAAAATAACTTTAATGTTTCTTCCCTCCCACCATATTTTAAAACACAATAGATCGTTCATTGCCACTCTCCTAAACTAATTCATATTTCTTAATTAGCAAACACTGCATGATCTAAATAGAGAAGACAGAGATGCTGATGTGTGGCATCTCACAACCCTCAATGCTTTCAGTCTCAAGGACTACTGGCTGTGCACAGCGGGCTTGTCAGGCCTACAGGATAAGGTGAAAGGTTTTAACCTGTAGCATAAGGCAGATACCAATCTATACGTATTGGGCTGACAATACAGCAGAATACGTAATTTGAAAATACATAGGCATCACACATTTTCTAGAAATGGGCATTGATTTTGGATGAGCAATATGAATCTTTGAAAAGTCAGTAGAATTTCTAGAAGTCAGAAAGTTGATAATTTGCCTTGAATTTATATAAAAAAAATCATGTCCACTTGACTCAGATCCTAGATCTTTATCTATCCAAATGATTTACCAAATGAATCCCATTCCACAGATTAACAGATAAGCAATACCACCAGTGAAGAAGAGCTTAAAAAACAGAACAAGAAATATTCTTCCTGTCACTCAAAATTTCCACCAAAACTCTTCAGAAGTAAATCATCTACCGGTGTTGTCCTTATTAATTCTAAACCTTGAAAAGGTGACATTCTAGAATCGGAATGTGGTCAACTTGGATACATTAAATCACTTCTTGATTCTCCAAAATTCCCCTGATTATTTTCCTTCCCATTCTACCTAAGGTGAGAAGAAATTAACCCTTTCAAAAAAAAATCAGAACTAATTAAAGATAAAACAATATCTCCCAGCTTCCTGACTTGTATAAGCAAGGAGAGCTTCAGAAGTGACTGAAAGAATTCACCATTTGCTTTACAATTGTGCAGTGAAAGATTTCTATCCCTTATCGAGAATCTGCTGCAACCAAATAAAGTATTAAAATCAAAACCATTTCAGTCTCTTTATACTGCTGTGGTCTCCATCAAAGATGTACAGAAGATAAGTACAGGTTGTGCTTATAATGCTTAGCAAACAGATACAGTTATGTCAAATACATTTTTATTTACAAAAAGAACTATTTTTTATTTACAAAACAAACAATGATTAGGAAACATAGAACAGGGCCAGTTTTGAACAAGCTTACTATATACATATATTATCATACATTAACAAACATACATACCTCTTAAAGCAGTGTTTGCCAATTTCAGCAACTTTAAGATGGATGGACTTCAACTCCCAGAATTCCCTGGCCAACTTCCAAGTCCACAGACCTCAAAGTTACTGAGATTAACAAACATTTACTTAAGAGTACAAGAATGAAAGCCAGCCTACTTGGCAATCACCCTTCATAGCAACTGCTCAGATTTTTATGCATATGATCAGAAATAATATTTAATGAAATTTTTAAAAAGGCAGCCATTTTGGCTAGTTCATTACAGGCAACATGTTCTTGGCACTCCTATTGGTCAGTTTAAAAAGCATTGATTGCTCATGTCTATGGAGATTCTCAGTCATCCAGGTCATGAAGAATCTTCTTGGATTTCAAAGAAAAACCAGAAAGTCCACTTGCCTCTTGCAAAAGCATCTTTGGGACATTGATTTCTCATGGTGTTACTTGCCTGTTCTCAGTATTTAGTAAACTGCGGGAGTGACGATAATCATAGGTCAACTTCAACACTGTTTTGTGAGATACTAGTAAGCAGAAACACTGTGGATAAAATGATGTGTGAATTTGGAGCAGAGGGCCTTTGAAAGGCCAATGGCAATTAGACCAACCTGCTGTAGTGTTGCTACAATAGGCAAAGATTTTAAAACAAGATAAAAGCAAAAGACCCCAGAACCTGAATAGCCAGGGAGTTCCTCCTCATCTCTACATATATCCTGCAACAGCCAAGGTATGCTGTGGATTCTGTTTAGGTAACTGAGAATTCATAATGATGCTCCAAAAGTAATAATCTGTTTTTTTCAGTTGAATTATTTCTCAATTATTCCCTTGCTTTATGATTTTTGATTAAAATATTGGACCCTAGACAGAAATTTAAATCGTGATTAACTTACATCAGTTAATCACTTTCAGTGGAACAAATTAATTTTAATGATCAGGCATGAGATTAAAACATACCTTGATGATTTTATAATCAGGGTTTAACATACCATCGCTCTCTTAAATTTCTTTTATTCTCTTATACGATGCAGTTGAAAATAGAAGAACAAGCCTCTTTCTCAGTAACCTTTCTTCTTAAAGCTATTAAAGGCCATTTTGTGTTGTTTTGAAATTTCCACTTCAGGAATGTTACTAAGAAACCAGATTAAAAAGAAAGAAAGATAGCAGCGGGTAGGGAGGGAGGCGGGGATTTTATGCATATGCCAAGCACTACTGCTGGGAGAAAAATACTGAGCTTTTTTAATTTAAATGGGTAACAAATTCAAGCAACTCTGGGTTTCTGATCTGTTTTCACAGTGTGGTTGCCCACTCAGAGGTACCCTTTGGAAGCTCATAGGTTATGGATTTGCAGAAAAAGAACACATAAATGTCCTTTTCTTCACCAACAATTCCAGCTTCCCAGATGAAACTACACAGGGATTTATTATTTATCTGTTGTCTAGCCTCTATTTTAAAATCAAAATAACCAGATTAAAGGAGACCCCTGCCAATAACATTAAAAAGAAATTACAAATCCATCATGTCCTTTAAAACACACTATTAAAACAGTCTTCCTAGCACAAGGCAAAGAAGAGGCAGAGCTATTTAGAAAACATGCATCCTTTTCAGAATCTTGCATTTTCTGAAGTCTGGCAAGGGAACTTAAATTGACATATTACAACAAAGATCCAAATATATGCTTCACACAATATTAAAAGCAAAACCTAAGTAACATGATAACCCAAACAGTAGTGTCAAAAAGAGCAGCTTGGAGGAAATCAATTCTAACACAAAGACCTAACAAAATCTTTGTTAAATTCAAATCAACTTTGAAGTTATGGACTAGACAGTTGTGCCAGATCTGGGAATTTCGAGGGCTAGGTGCTGTGAGGAAAAGGCTCTTGTGCCATGAATTTAATTATGATAGCAAGACATGAAACAGGGACTCCTTAAGTATCACAACAGGAAGGAAGACTCTGGTTCTAATCTTTAGATTACATGGAGACGGTTTACCATAGCAATTAAAATCCAAACATCCCATATCAACAAAAACAATTTGAAAAACCAGATAAATGCAGCCCAAAGTCTAACTTACTTTTCAGACAAAAAGAACTCCTATATACAAAGAACCTGTTATCAATGCAGAATCCTTAAGTGGGAGATTTAATGTACTGCGCCTTCTCCAACAGGCTACTAAGGATGGAATGGGAATGGCTCTATTAGGTAGAACTTGCTGCAGCCAGCTCGCCACACCCAACTCGCCACAGGAAAATTTAACAATTCAATGTAATTATTTAAAATAAATAAAAATTATTTTTTGTCATTCACATTTCATTTTTGTCCCTCCTTTTGCATCCTTTCTTGATTGATTCTATTCCACCATTTCTTGGATATTAGTGTAACTCTTGTCCCACGGCGAGTTGGCCCATGGCGAGTTGGCCATGGCAAGTTGGCTGTGGCGAGCTGACTGTGGCAAATTGTCATAGACCCAAGGACAGAATGGGAAGGTTTCTATTAGATGGAGCTAAGCACTGATTCAGGTTCCAGTGAAAATGACCCAGTTTCCTATTGATAGTACATAAAAAAGGAATATGGAAAAAAGCATCAGTCCAAAATTTAACATGAGAATCCATTATAGGATAGTTGATTCTTCCAATCTGGTATCCTCTAACTGTACTGGAACTTCAATTTCAAAAATGGTGAACTGGTCTAGTTAATTTTCCACAAGAAGCTGAAGCTAGGTTGGATGGGAAAGAGGATTAAAAGATTATCTGCAATTAAAGCAGAAGTAATGCTAAGGATGTGCTCATTGTCTCAAACTGGCCATGTGTGTATATAACATTTTGCTCCTTTCCTGACAGATTGTCAGTCTTCAAGGTAGACCCAACTGAGGAACCAAATTTATGAATGCTAATGTTAGCATGTTGTAATGTTACAGTAACAGAAACTTCTTCCAAGTCTGAATGCGCTTCTCTCTTCCCTCCTTTTACCCACATGAGAACTCGGGGAGGTGGGGTCATCTCTGAAACACTTTCTCAAATTATGGACTCAGATTTCTAAATTTGACTATGATTTTGGTTCATCTCTTGTTCATCAGGGTTATTCCTTCTGTACATTATTTAGGATACTGGAATTCCCTCTTCCATACAATAGTGGTGGCTGAGCACTGTACTGGCCAAAAGGAAATTCTGAGAATTTTAGTTCCAACAAATTTGACAAGCATCAGGTTGATGTTTTTTAACTCACTGATTATGTGCCAAAAAGTCATTGTCATTTATTAGCGATCACATTGATCACTTTTTCTCAATCCCAGCAATTCATTCATTCAGCAAATTCATATAGGTGACACTTGGTGGTGTGCAGTAGTCAGTGAAAAGAAATACATATACAAGTAGTCCTCGTCTTATGACCACAATTGAGTCCAGCATTTGTTAAGTGAATTTTCCCCCATTTTACGAACTTTCTTGCCACAGTTGTTAAGTCAATCACTGCAGTTGTTAAATTAGTAACACTGTTGTTAAGTGAATCTGGCTTCCCCATTGACTTTGCTTGTCAGATGGTTGCAAAAGGGGATTGCATGACCCCTGGGACGCTGCAACGGTCATAAATATGAGTCAATTGCCAAGCCTCTGAGTTTTGATCGTGTGACCATGGGGAGGCTGCAATGGTCGTAAGTGTGAAAAACAGTCATAAATCACTTTTTCAGTGCCATTGTAACTTTGTGAATGATCACTAGATGAACTGCTGTAAGTCGAGGACCAGCTAAAAACAGACATTTAAAAATAGAAAGATCAGTATTAAAATTGAGATGAGAAAAACTAAAAATATCCAAACCCCAAACAGAGAGAAGGTGAGTGTATTCATCTCAACACTGAAGCTGTCTAAACAAGTCTCCAGTTGCTGTGACCCCTCAGGGCAGAGCCAGATGTTGAAGGACTTCCAGAACATTAAGAGGAATGGAGCTAACCAGAGAATGTTCCATCAGGCAGGACTCGGGAATGCTGGCTGAGGAATTCTGGGAGTTGAATCCACATATCTTAAATTTGCTAAGGTTGAGAAACACTGACACAGTTTTATCCAGGACAGGTTGGAGAAGATCAGTCTAAGACAGAAAATTTGCACATATCTATTCCAAGGAAAACAACATTGCTTCAAAGATACACACACACACACACACACACACACAAACACACACACACCTAACCTTCATTTCAACCCTGAGCTACAAATATTCTCCTTTATTGAGATAGATAGCTCGATAGATAGCTCGATATATATATATATATAGAAAGAGAGAGAGAGAGAGAGAGAGAGAGAGAGAGAGAGAGAGAGGGAATGAATGAGAATGTTCATGGTTATAAAAATAAGCATTTATAAAAATAATTCATCACCTTCATAAATAGTGAAAAATTATTTTCCCAAGGGAATATAATGGTTGACACATCCTGTTTCCTTTATCTCAAAAAACGAATGGCAAAAATGAGGAAACATATGTTTGATCAGAGCGTTTTCTGGCTCATTGGTACGCAGCTGACCTTCTGTGCTAAAGAGATGCCAATAAGCAGGGGACATAATTTTTCTTTTCAGCTGTTGTTAGAACTGCATTTAACTAGAGGCTTCAGGAACAAGCCGTCAATATGGGAAAATTTTCAAAAGTACTACAGAAACAATATACCGTATTTTCCGGCGTATAAGACGACTGGGCGTATAAGACGACCCCCAACTTTTCCTGTTAAAATATAGGGTTTGGGCTATACTCGCCATATAAGACTACCCCTCTTCCAATGCACACCAAATAAAAATTAAAAAACATCAACTGGCTTACCTACAATGTAAAAGCAGCTGTGCTAGTCCCAAAATGGCCCCTGCAACAAGCAGGAACCTCACACAGCCACAAAAAGCCCCCCAAAAAACTTTCACACTCTACACACACACACACACACACACACACACACACACAACACAACTGGCTCACCCACAATGTAAAAGCAGCTGTGCTAGACCCAAAATGGCCCCTGCAACAAGCAGGAACCTCACACAGCCACAAAAAGCCCCCCCAAAAAACTTTCACACTCTAAACACACACAACACAACAAAACTGGCTCACCCACAATGTAAAAGCAGCTGTGCTAGACCCAAAATGGCCCCTGCAACAAGCAGGAACCTCACACAGCCACAAAAAGTCCAAAAAACCAACTTTCACACTTTACACACACAAAATTCCACATACAGCTTTGTGAGATTTTGTGTGTTTGTGTAGTTAGAGTGAAACACTACAGAAACACACTAAATCTCAGAAAGCTGCACAAATATTATTTTATTTTATTTTATTTTTATTTTTATATGAAAACTAAATTTAAAACTTCCTAAACTTTAAATGGCTAGGTCTAAAAAAGAACAACTAAAAAAAACCCAATTGACTATTTTTTTTAAAGCTCCCAAAGGGGAAAAAAACTTACCCAATAGAACAGGGGTCTCCAACCTTGGCAACTTTAAGACTTGTAGACTTCAACTCCCAGAATTCCTCAGCCAGCTTTGCTTTGCTGGCTGAGGAATTCTGGGAGTTGAAGTCCACAACTCCCTGCTTGCTTGATTGCAGGGATGGAATAGATTCAGGCAAGCAAAGCAAGGCAAGCGTTGCGACTAGCAGCTGAGGTAAGCAAGCTGGAGGGGGAAAACTTTTTTTCTTTTACATGGCTCTGGCCATCCCAGCTGAGTTGCAGGGAACTCAGCTGGGATCGTCAGAGCTGGGATCGTCAGAGTAAAAGGGAAAAAACTTTTTTCCTTTTACATGGTTTCTGGCGATCCCAGCTGAGTTGCAGGGAACTCAGCTGGGATCGTCAGAGCTGGGATCGACCGTCAGAGCTGGGACCGTCAGAGCCATGGTTCTGGCGATCCCAGCTGAGTTGCAGGGAACTCAGCTGGGATCGTCAGAGCTGGGATCGCCAGAGCCATTTAAGGCTCGTCAGAGCCTTTCGGGTTGGTCTGCTTGGTTACAGGAGAACGACACCTGGCATATAAGACGACCCCCGACTTTTGAGAAGATTTTCTTGTGTTAAAAAGTCGTCTTATATGCCGGAAAATACGGTAAGTCTCCTGATTGCTTGTGTTATTCAAAGGTAGGAAAGTGAAAAAACATGCTTTGTGAGAAAAAGAATCAGTTTTCTTTTTATGTTGTATTCAGCATAGAGAAGTCATGGACAGTTGTATGAACAGCATGCAAATGGTCACCTGGCCATTCCACTTTCCAGTAATCCAATAAAAATGGATCTGCCATCCTGACCCATAGCCAAATGTATCATCTATATATGGCCTAAGGCAGTGGTGAAATCTAAAATTTGTTACTACTGGTTCTGTGGGCGTGGCTTGGTGGGGGGGTAATGTGACAGGGTGGGCGTGGCCATTTTTTTTTTTTTACTTTTAAAACCATTTTTTCTACAACCTCTTCCACGATTGGAATCATTGCCTGATTGTCAGGAAACTCTGCCGATCAGGCAACTCAGCTTGGATCATCAGAGCCATTTAAAAGAAAAAAAGTTTTTTCTTTTATTTATTTATTTTTAAATAATTTTTATTAATATATTCTATACACCAATACATCAATAAAATATACAATCCTGCCACCATGGTATAATGCGATTACATTGTCCATATATATAAAGTCATTCCTTTATACATATATATTTGCCATCATATATATACATCATCATATATCTATTCTATCCCACCTTTTCTGGACCCAATCGTACCATAATTTCCAACTGTTATAAAATTCTGAATCTTTTTTACCATTGATCAATCTAGTTAATCTATCTGATTCCACACACTCATTAATTTTATATGTTATTTTCAAATCCATCGGTAAGTATTGATTTTTCCACTCCTTAAAAGTTTTTTTCTTTTAAATGCCTCTGATGATCCAAGCTCTGACGATCCAAGCTGAGTTGCCTGATCAGCAGAACCCTCTGACAATCAGGCAATTCAGCTGGGATCGTCAGAGTTTGGATCGTCAGAGGCATTTAAAAGAAAAAAACATTTTTCTTTTAAATGGCTATGACAATCCCAGCTCAGTTGCCTGATCGGCAGAGGGGTTTTTTTTAAAAAAGCCTCTGATGATCGCATGGCTCAGCTGGGCATGGGGGTGGGGCAGGGATTTTTGCTACGGGTTCTCCGAACCACCTGCCTCCATCGCTACCGGATCAGGCGATCTGGTCCGAACTGGGAGCATTTCACCCCTGGCCTAAGGTAACGAGTCTGAAGCATCATTAAAAAAGGTGGCTTATAGCAGTGTCCCTTTTATTTTTGAAGGAAAAAAGTGAGGCAAAGCAACAGAGAGCTAGAGTATTCTACAATTTATATTGTAAATATGCATCAACTATGAGTTATTGTTAGAATTACTATTATAAAAAGGGACTGGAAGCAAAGAATGGGCCCTGAGATACTCTGCATCCATGCAAAAGTGTCCTCTCCCTTCTTCACAATTGTAACTTCTTTTATGGCAAAGTTACTGGTCTGTCTTTCTGTTTCTCCTTGACCTCTTAATGTTGTTTGCCATTTTGCCTCTCACGTTACTTCAGATCATTTAATACTTGTAAATCTTATGCATAAAAGCCACAAGGGGTGTAGTGCTGGTGAATTTGGATGATCTTAGGGAAAAAGTCTGGAAGTGGACAAGATGAAAGACTATTAGAAAATTCAGAAAAACTTGAATTTAAAAAAGAAGAAGAAGAAGAAACAGACATATTGCCGTCCAGAAAAACACTTGATTCAAGAAATCTCACCTCTTTCTTGGAGAAGCTGTAATAGCACCAAAAATAATCCAAGCTTCCTTGGGCACATCTGCTTTGCAAGGTTGGGTGGTTACACTGTTTCCGGGAGGGAGAAATAGATATCACACACACACACAACACAAAACACTGCAAATGTGATTGTATGAATATTTCCCTGCTCTGTGCTTAGAATATTTTGGACATGTGACGCGACACCCAGAAAAATACGGCATACTTCACTTAATTCTCCAAGGAAAGATTGAAGGCAAACGAGGTCCAGGCAGAAGAAGAACATCATGGCTTCAGAATCTACGGGACTGATTTGGACAAAACTCAACAGCACTTTTTCGTGCAGCTGTTGATAAAAATAGGATCACCAACATGTTCGGCAATGTCCAATGACGGATATGTCACAAGAAAAAGAAGTGCTTAGATTAGAGTTTTATGGCTTCTAGCAGTTCAAACGTTGTTCTCTGATTTGCCTTTAACTCTAAATAAGTCCCTGCACTTCGATTGGCTACGCTGTGCAATGGCAGAAATGACCACTATCCAGGTCGATGGCTACTCTCTGAAGTACCATTACAAAAAAAAAAAAATAGCATTTTTCCAGGTTTAGTTCCCCCAACCTTTGCTGCAGCTACTACTATCACTGTTCTAGTAGCATACTGGTTATATCAAAAAATCTCACAGAAACACCCCCCCCCCCCAAATTGTTCTTTTTCCTTCATTGAGCTTCCTATTATTCCACTAGGCTTAAAAAATGTATCCAGAGACATCAGGTGAGAGAAGCCCTGTTAGAAATTTGGTTGAAGATTAAAAAGAATTTTTATACAAAAGTTCCCAGATGGGTATCAACGATGAAAGCCTTGGTTTACCCCAATTTAATTGACTTAAACAAAATAGTAACCTATAAAGAGTTGTTGGACGGACAATGGAATTTGAAATCTAAACAAAAATTATTAGAACAAGGAATTAAAATAAGGTGACCAGACGTCCCGCTTTTGGCGGGACAGTCCCGCTTTTGAGCAATTTGTCCCGCGTCCCGCGGCATTTTAAAAAAGTCCCGATTTTTCATTCTGCCTCCCGAGTCCCCGCTGATGGCTAGAGGGAAAAAAAACTGTTTGGACTCTTGCCGCGGGGCTTCAAAGGGCCAACCTACAGCTGATCAGTGTTAAAAAAAAAAACCTTGGTATATTTGCAGCGCAAGGCAGCCCTCCTCTCCTGTCGCTTGGGACTCGGAGCAGTAAACAGCGTCTGGTTCGGGGAGCAGCCGGATTTTGCTCTCCATTGCTCTCTCGGCCCCCTGCAAGCTCTCGTCTCTCGAGGAGCGCTCCCTGAAATGGCGCGGGAAACTTTGGTTGGGCTTCTCGAGAGACGAGAGCTTGCAGGGGGCCGAGAGAGCAATGGAGAGCAAAATCCGGCTGCTCCCCGAACCAGACGCTGTTTACCGCTCCGAGTCCCAAGCGACAGGAGAGGAGGGCTGCCTTGCGCTGCAAATATACCAAGGTGGAATCCTGATGCCGCCCTTACAGCGGAGAGAAGAAGCCGGATTTTGCTCTCCATTGCAGACACCAGATCGTAATGTACCACCTGCAAAAATGCGAAAATTTCCAAATGTAGCCCTGCCCTCTTACAGCTCTCCTGATGTTCAACTGTTGTCTCTCAAGGAGGATACTTGGCCAGCCTCATGCTTGATGTCTCCCACCTTGGCAGCTTTAAGACTTGTGGACTTCAACTCCCAGAATTCTCCACAATTCCCCAGAATGGGCTCGACGGGAGTTGAAGTCCACAGGTTGTAAAAGAGCCACAATTGCCCAGCCCTGGGCTAGGGTAGGCTAATGCCGCGCGGATGGAAGGCGGGGCAGGGCGAGGGGCGGGCGACCCAGCAATTAAGTTGTGGTTTGGAGGAATATATGGGGGAAATTATTTGGTTTATTATTATTGGTAAATATAATTAATTGATTTGTAAGAAATTGGATTGCATGGAAATAATTGGAATATTCATGTTCATATTGATTAATATACAAAAAAGATAGTTATATAACTAATTGATTTATATTAAAATGTTGAATTTGTATTAAACAACTGTATTACATAATTACATAATTAACCAATGTGAGGATGGATATAAAAATAGATGACAATGGGAAGGGGTATAATATAGAATAGAAGGGAAAAATTGAATTTGATTAAGATTAGAGATGAGGATGAAGGGTAATATTGGTTTTTTTAAAAAATAGACGAGGAATAAATATGGCAAAAAGGAAATATAGAAATTGTAAATTTAATTGAAATGACTAAACGCTGTTTAAATTTGTGAACCAGCCAAATATTCTGTTCAAAGAAAATACATTGTATGTTTGTATGTGTGTTTCTAATTATTGCTATTTATTCATATTTGTTCTCTTTTATTCTTTAAAGTTTAACAATTCATTCTTTATCTTAATATCTTTATATTTGCTTGGGGTTGGCTTTCTTCCCTTTCATCTTTTTTATTGTACAGCAGTCTTTCTCCTCAAACCTACCACCTCTCTCTTTTCTTTCCTTCTTACTTTCTCTTCCCCCCACCCTCTTTTTCTCCTCCCTACTTCCTCTTCCTTTCTCCTTCTCCTCCTCTCTTCCTCCCTCTCTTACCCTCACTCCTACTCTAATTTCCCTTCCTTCATCCCTCTCTATTGCTGTATCCTTTAATGCATATGGACTACTCAGAGGGCTGAAAAAGTTATTTTTGACTGGTCCTCACACTTTTGACCAGTCCTCGAACTTACGACTGTCCTCACATTTTACATTTTTGCCCTATCTTGTCATCATGGTGAAGAGAAGCAGTTGTGAAATGAGTGACATGGTTGTTAAGAATGCTGCATGGGCATAAATGTGAGGATGGTCATAAGTGTGAGGACCAGTCAAAAGTGCGAGGACCTGTCAGAAATGACTTTTTTCAGCCCTCTGGTTAGTCCTTTTGTGCATATGGACTACTCAGAGGGCTGAAAAAGTTATTTTTGACTGGTCCTCGCACTTTTGACCAGTCCTCGCACTTACGACTGCCCTCACATTTTACATTTTTGCCCTATCTTGTCATCATGGTGAAGAGAAGCAGTTGTGAAATGAGTGACATGGTTGTTAAGAATGCTGCACGGGCATAAATATGAGGATGGTCATAAGTGTGAGGACCAGTCAAAAGTGTGAGGACCTGTCAGAAATGACTTTTTTCAGCCCTCTGGTTAGTCCTTTTGTGCATATGGACTACTCGGAGGGCTGAAAAAGTTATTTTTGACTGGTCCTCGCACTTTTGACCAGTCCTCGAACTTACGACTGTCCTCACATTTTACGTTTTTGCCCTATCTTGTCACCATGGTGAAGAGAAGCAGTTGTGAAATGAGTGACATGGTTGTTAAGAATGCTGCACGGGCATAAATGTGAGGATGGTCATAAGTGTGAGGACCAGTCAAAAGTGTGAGGACCTGTCAGAAATGACTTTTCAGCCCTCTGAGTAGTCCCTATACACATAGCCATGGCCACCCGGTCACATGACCAGCTAGCCACGCCCACCCAGTCACATGGCCTCCAAGCCACGCCCACACAATAAGCCACGCCCACAATGGTGTCCTTCTTACCAATGTTAAAATCTGTTCACCTTACCCTATACACATAGCCATGGCCACCCGGTCACATGACCAGCTAGCCACGCCCACCCAGTCACATGACCAGGTAGCCACGCCCACAAAATAAGCCACGCCCACAATGTCCCTCTTTACCAATGTTAAAATCTGGTCACCTTAAATTAAAATAGATTGGTGGCCTTATCTACAGATCCAAACAAGATACAAAAAGATTTAGAACTATATGGATTCCAAAATGAACAACTGGAAATGGATAAAATATTAACAGGGACTGATGAGCAAAACAGGGATTGATTACCAAAACGTATAATTGTCTTCTCAAATTTAAAATGGAGGAGGAAATGGTGAAAGAAACAATGATAATTTGGGCAAAATTTTTTGGATATAATATAGAATTAGAGCATTGGGAAAAAGTGTGGGGAACTAATTATAAAATGATGTTGTCGGCCACCTATAAAGAGAATATCTATAAAATGTTTTATAGGTGGCATTTACCCCCGGCGAGATTGGCTAAGATGTTTCCAAATAACCCACCACATTGTTGGAAATGTAACCATCAACAAGGGACATTCTACCACATGTGGTGGACATTTCCCAAAGCCAGAGATTACTGGTTAAAAATTAAAAAGTGGTTGGAGGAAATGACTGAGCAAAAAAATTGACATGAAACCAGAACTATTTCTTTTGGGGATTATAAAAGAAAAAATGAGTAAAGATATTCAATACCTCATGCTCCACATAATCACTGCTGCCAGAATTTCATTTGTCCAAAATTGGAAACAACAACATGCTCCATCAAACACGATGATCATAAAAAAGGTGCTAGAGTGTGCAGAATCAGATAAGTTAACGATGGAACTCAAAGACAGAGTGGAAACGATTTATTACGAAACATGGAACAGATGGTATAATTGGCTGGAAAAGAAATCTAAAATCAATGTATAGTGACTGTTAAGAGAAGAAATTATAGTGAAAATGCATTATTTAATGTGTAGTAGGTATGTATATAATGTAGTGATTGTATGAATTATATGAATAATTGTGTAACAAACAAAGTGCATATGTATATAATTGGCCAAAGGATAAAATGGATATTACCAAAGAGGCCAGTATTGGGAAGCTGTAAAAGTGCAACTAAGATTTTAAAGATGTAAATGTCGAATAAAAATATTTTTTTTAAAAAAGTATCCTGGTTCATCAGAGACACTAGACTGTTTTGTTACCTGACACAAGGTAATTGCAATGATAAATTCTCAGCAGTACTTATGCACTGGGGCTACTTGGGGGTAGAATGAAACCTATGTACTTCAAATGACAGCAAAACCATGAAATAAGTACATTTGTGGGGTTTTTTTAAAAAAAAAATGAAGTAAAAAGTTCAGGGAGAAAAAAGTAGGAAAATTTCTTTGGGGTTTTGAAGCAATGACCTTCCGCATGTTAGACAGATGTTATAAATATTATGCTCCTGGAAGAGTGTTGGATAGACTTTTTTTTCCCCAATAAAAGAGAATATTTGTAGCTCAGGGTTGAAATGAGGGATCCTTGGTGCTCTCTGACCTTGGTTGTTTTCTTGCAGACGTTTCATTACCCCTCAGTGCTAGTGACACCGATGATGTTACCTAGTTTGGGTAATGAAACATTTGCAAGAAAACAACCAAGCTTAGAGAGCACCAAGGAAAATCAGACTTTTCTTCAGCCTGCTTACCTGGCATCACCATGGGTATGTTTATGGGTACAGTATAGAAGTGGCCTTACATAAAGGTATTCAGAACTGACCTTGGAGAAGGTATGAGAGAGCTATAAAGAACAGAGCTATAAAGGAGCGAGTGAAGCACTGGGGGAGGGGGGACTTTGAGATTAACTATTCCTGAGACTGACAGTAGCCTGAGAAAGATGCTGAAAATAACCTCACCTTGATTGTGTTTTGTTTAAGATGGGAGAGTGGGAGACTTTGTGAGGCTTTCACACATTCAATTATTCCAACTTACTTCATTCCTTATTCATTCCTGCAATCCAATGGTGGGTTTCAAATTTTTTTTACTTCCGGTTCTGTGGGTGTGGCTTGGTGAGCATGGCATGGCTTGGTGGGCATGGCTTGGTGGGCGTGGCAGGGGAAGGATACTGTAAAATCTTGATTCCCTCCCCACTCCAGGGGACGGTTACTGCAAAATCCCCATTTCTTCCCAATCAGCTGGGACTCGGGAGGTGGTGAATAGATAGGGGTGGGGCCAGTCAGAGGTGGTATTTACCGGTTCTCCGAATTACTCAAAATTTCCACTACCGGTTCTCCAGAACTGGTCAGAACCTGCTGAAACCCACCTCTGCTGCAATCCCTACTTTATCTATTTCTTGAGCTGCCCTACCTGGAAAGGCTGATTGTTAGTAACGCACGCAGCAAATGAATGTGACCTTTAGATCTTTTTACCTTTTATAATGCTAGGCTTATTTTCTGAAGGTTTCTTCACACTTTGTTCTATAACAATGTATTCTGACAAATGAGAACAATTATTTCTGTGTCCAAAAATTACAAGTAGGGGAAGAAGAGAAGGAACACATTCATTTACCAAAATAGCAAATAAAGCACAATATAATGCTTTGGATTTATGAACGATGTTACTCTCTCCCACCAAAAAATGCCAGCATCTGCTTGGCAAAATTGCCCAAGAAGAAAACGGATGAAAATTCAAACATTAGTCCTTTGAAAATATTAAACTTACAGTATGTCTTTTGTTTAACTTTCCAACAGGGTATAGGTAACTAATATGGGCGGGAAGGAAAGCTTTCATGCCAGCAAATTATCTGTCCAGCATACTGTAGATCTACTCTTGGCTCGCTTCAATGTCTTGCCCTCCACAATGCTGAAAGGAATGGATAACAATACCCCTTTTTTGCAGAACAAACTTGTCCTTGTAATCTGCAGGAAACCTGAGACTCCAGGCCACGTGTTCTTTCAATGTCCTTTCTATAGCAGCTTCCCTATAATAACTCTCCAACTGCTAACAGTAGTTCTACCTGCTCTGCAGGCAATTTTATTGCTTTACATGATTGGACGAGACCTTTAACATCTCCAAAAAAATGTCCCAAAATTTCTTATTGCTGTCTTTGCTTTACACAGGAAAGGCAACCTTATCTTTAGGATTTCATAGTGATGGTTAAAAAAAAATTATGCTTGTTATTTATTTATTTATTTATTATATATATTTCTATGCTGCCCACTCTCCGAGGATTCCGGGCGGCTTACACTAAAGACAGTATACTAAATAGCATATTGCCCCCAACAATCTGGATCCTCATTTTACCCACCTTGGAAGGATGGAAGGCTGAGTCAACCTGAGTTATGGTGCTTTTTACATCTTACAAACTAGTCACTGACTGTAATAAAAATATCCTTACCTTTCAAAGAATCAACATATTAAAAAAAAAAACCCAAAGTATATATCAAGTGTAAAACACAGGACAAAGTGGTTACAAAAATCTCTAATTATCTAACTTTGCTTCTATATATCATTCATGTTGTCAATAATCTTAACCTTTTTATTTTCTTCTCTGTGTGTCACTGACAAAGCTACTTGACCACTGTCCAGTAATGTTCCAAATTCATCTCAGTTTTTATCATTCTTGATCAAAATCTATTGTCACTTAGTATAAACATTGTTTAAGCAACCATTCATTTTAAACCCATGAAGTATTGATGAATTTCTGCTTAAAGGCAAAATGACAAGAGGTTTCAATAGCTAAATTGCCACAGCACATCCTCCTCTAAACAGGTATCCAGGTAACCATGGTGATAATGTCTCCATGCTGGGGGAAGGGAGGAGAATAAGAAGAAAACAATCCAATTTTTTAACTGGTTGAAGCTGGGAGGAGGTTGATTGAGAACTGTCACATTGCTGATCAAAAGTAAAGAAAAATACATTTTATAAATATTGATATGTTGTTTACATACCACTAAATTCTTTCATTTTAGATTGGTATCAGTGAGAAGTATTGAATGAGTAGATATTATATCAAATCATGAAAAGCAAGATTTATAATATATTAGTTTCCTGGTTTTGGTTTGTTACAAACTGTACATTTTCCCCTTTGGGAAACTGAATGCATATCCTGGATTAGAAATTATTCCCATAATACCAATAACTAATTATGGATATATTTGTAAGCATCTAAAGTTCCATCACCTCTTAAATCACACAATAACCATACTTAAAAACATTTCAAAAATACAAATTTCTCCACAGTCTAAAATACTATTCATAGTATTGAAAATTTTCTTCTATAAACACTTTATCATTCATTTCTTAGCTTCATGGCTATGACCTATAACTATCATTCATATCACCCTGTCATTCATTTTCCAAAGATATAAGTGATCCATTCAAACACTGCCATTCATGTCTTTTGGACGATTACTTAGTTCATCTAAAGTTCATATCTGTGAGGTTTACCATACTTCCTCTTGAATTCAATCAGGGATTGAATGGCCACAGAACACATCTTCTCCAGCAACCTATATTTAGATAAGCAGGGATTAAATGCAGATGAACAATAAAACAAAAAAAAAATATCCAAATCAAAGAACTACCAGGGAGAAAACCACACCCCACATCACTGGCAGGGCAAGCTACTATATATAAATATGGAGCAAACCCCACACTTACTAGTCCTGATGATATTAGCTAGTCAGGTGATGAAACATCTGCAGCAAACAACCCAGTTCAGAGAACATCAGTGTTACAGACGCTCAGATTCCACGTTAATAGTTTAGCAAATGAAATATATATACATGAGAATTGTGTGCGCATTTGATTTCCCTAAACAGTTATACTTTTGCAGCCAATGATACTTTAAAATAAAATCCAAACAGATTAACCTTTTGAGATAGAATGCAAGCTAACAAGACAAAAACTTGATTTGTAAATGCCTATCTTTTTCTTATGTGCCTCAACTATTAGTCTTTCACAATAAATATGAAACATGTTTTTCCTTTCTAGGATCTTTGAGACTTTCAACTCACAACAGAAAGAAGTCAGACCAGGTATGGACTTCTGTTTGAGAGAGAGCAGACCTTTATATGAGCCACCATGATGGTAATACTATCTTCTGAAATTAATAAGGGCAACTCCCTTAATACTCTTACTGAAATAGCCTTTAATCACTTCCTTTAATTTAAACATTGGCAGAAATGTAAATTGCAGATTTTTCTCTCTCAGAGTAGTTATTGCAAATCTCAACTTCTCAAATCACCATCTTAACCAGAAGTCCCTACCAAATACCACAGTAAATTTCTGCTCTCTACAAGCTATTTTTTAAATCAGTTGACAGCAGGAATTTCTCAGAGTCAACACAACTTGATAAGCAGAAAAGAATCTGTCAACTGACGTTCACAGCAGTCAAGGAGACATAAAGTTCCACCTGTAATAGAGATCTCTGAGTCTGGGAGTTAATCAAAACAATATATGATAAGCAGATGGATATTTCAATGTCAACTGGCAAAAGAGTGATTAGACCTTTGGTGTCACATTCTGGGGAAAAGGTTCAAATGGCTCTGATAGACCTTATTAATAAGGATGAAAACGGGCTACTATTTCGTCCTATTCAGTTTCTACAATTTATTTATATTTACCTTTCTGACAATAAGCATGAGACCCATGAGTAATCATTTTTTCTGGGGCATACTGTCCAACTCAATAGATCTTTTGTCATTCTCTTTAAGGCCATGGGAGACAGCCACCGCTGTTTACATAACAATTCCATTTGATCTGAGAACTGTTGGTTCCTGTTCACGAATTTCAGCTTTTTCAGATCTAGAGAACAAATAAGCCTGATTCTCTGGAAGTGTAAGTTAAACCTGGCTGCTGTAAGAGCAATTTGACCATTTCAGATTGAACTGAGACAGTTTTATCCCTTGTGTCATACTGTGGGACAAACATGCCTGCCAACATACTTTTTGTTTTTTGGTGCAAACTCATGGTGTTGCTTTGTTCTTGGCCTATGGGTGGGTTAGGTTAATTCTTTCACTATATACCAGTGTTACAGTAGCGTTTTTTCCCTTTAACAGAACCCAGTGATGGTTGCAAAGCCTTGCCATCTATTATTTTGGAGGTAAAGTGACCAAGAATGGGTTAGATGAGAGAGGTACTCATTGGCCTTTCAAGTTCATGTAAGCGAGCTTCTTTCCTTTCAGCTGAATGACCTGGTGTCATTCTGCTGTTGCCTCTCCAAAACATACTTACACAGTGGTGCTAGATTATTCAGCTGGCAATATGCACATGCTTTAAATTTTTGGCCCTTACCTTATGAAAGGCTAAAAAAGCATAATAGTGGAATGACAATCTCATTTCTTAGTTCCTCCCAACAAAACATGGAGGAATCTTGAAATCAACATCTCTCATGATTCAAATCTCTTGTAGCCTTTTCATTATTCAACTTGTACTACAACTGAATGGGTCATGGGAGGAGTCTGAGAATGGCAACAGTCCCGTGATCAGACCTGCCCAATTCCTGCTGCAGGAATTGCACCGTCTATGACTGGTAGACATTTTCTCTGCTAGCTGGTAAGATACTGAACTGGAATGGCTGCCAACTTTTTAACCTAAGATAAGGAATGAATTCTTACATGCTGAATTTGCGTATCACACATTGAGCCCCCCCCCAAAAAAATAATTTGGTTTTGGCCTAATATATTGAGTAATTTGTAAGTTGTGGTGTAGCATGGTGCAAACCCAGCCAATTCTGCTTTTTTTAAATAAATGATGGTTCACTCTGTTATGCATACCAGACATAATATGTGTCATGACCATCATATTTTGCGTTAAACTAGATTTTAAAAAAACAACAAACATGGAGGCAGACTGCATGAAGTTACAGAGCCGATTATGTGCATAGCCCAGTTCTAAAAAAGCCAAACATGGCAATTTAAAATACAGCATGTGAAATGAAAGAAGTTCAAAGAATGTTGTACAAGTAAAACTGGACACACAACTTCACCCATCCTTATTAACTAACATCTAAGTCAGGGGTGTCAAACTCACATCATCACGGTGACATATTGAGACTTTTTTCCCCTTTGCTAAACTGGGTGTGGGTGTGGCCAGCACATGACGCATCCAGCCTGTGGGCGGGAGTTTGACAGCCCTGATCTAAGTGAACACCATTTCCAATACAGAGGTAGTGCTCTTAGAATTTTCTTCAACGAACCAGAAGCAAAGCTGATAATCAACTGAATGAAAACCCACATGTTCACTCACTATCAAGTGTTTGGTGGTCAATCTCCAGGACCTGTTTAATTTTTAAATTAACTTGCTTAACTTCAAACTGTCCCTTCTTAGAAGAGAAGACATAGACAGCATAAGTTTATGCAGCTGCCATCAAGTATTTTTTTTTCTCATCATATTCAGAAAGATCCTAGGAGATATGTCTAGTTCATTCAACACGTCCCCCAAGGAAGTGAGATCTTCACAAGAAATGCCATACTTATTCCCTCCCTCCTTCTTTCTCCACTTCTTCCTGCAGGCACATATGTTGCCTGCACAGCTGCAAGCACTGAGGCAGCAGATGGCAGGGCATGTAGGTTGCTTCAGCTCAGAGAAGCAATTACATGTGCCACCCAGCAAGTTGTCCCGCATCACACTTGGGTGCTCTATTTTTCTCTAGCATGCATACCCAAGTGTGACTTTTCTCCCATTTCAATGCATTCCAGGAGCAAGACTTGGTTGCTGTTCAACTGGTTATTTATACTACAGAAATAACCAAATTAAGTCAGGTTTTAAGTATGGAATTCATATGCAGACTGCAAACACAGAGGCTCTGAAATATTCAAAAACAAAAGGATAAAGCATTAGATCCTTCAACTATTCTTTCAATATACAAAAGTATCCACATTTTTCCCTATTGCTGTCAAGCCCAATTTTAGGTATTTCTGTTATTATAACTTAGAATACTAGTAGATGCAGAACACCCCAGAGGAATTTCACATCCAATAATGAGGATAATGAGCTCCCAGTGATGTCAGTGGAAGGAGCAACATTCAAGGCTCCTTAGCATATGGCCTTTAGCATGGAACTAATTGCTGTCTGGAAAGTTCTTTTTGCCATATATACTGTACTTGTGTGTATGTGTGAGAGAATGACTGAGACTGACACAGAGAAAGTGGTACCATCTATTCAAGATTATCATCAAATGATTAAGAACAAATTTCTAATGGAAAGTGAAAAAAATCCAGATGTCCACTAGAGGGCAACAAAGAGAGTCTTCTATGGCTCTTTGTAGCCCTCTAGTGATCCTCTGGATTTCTGCAACCCAGATTTGGTAGCTCTAGATTTCGTATTAGTCTTCACTGATTAGCTCTATCTCAAACATATTTATTAAACCTATTCCTAAGGACTTCCTATGCACTTCTATCAACAGAGGGCTTCATTCAAGCCTAGAGTACTTATTATTGTACAGATTAATTTATTTAAAGGGAGAGTCAGAAGAAAGGTAAAAATGAATATTTAAGCTTCTTTTTGTTAATGTACCATTTCTGGTTTACTAGCGAGTATCTATATAACCAGAGCTAAGAAACACATCCTACAAAACAGCACAGCATTTGGAGCCCCTTAAATGAAAGCCATGTGTGAGCTCAAGATAAAGAATTAGATTCCTTCATGCTGCACCCAAACTAGTTTTTAAATGTTCACATATTAAAATTAATCTAGCTTGTAAATAAGACAAGGACTGCTGTACTTTCAATAGTTCTATAGAAAAGGAAATGTCAGTGGGTGCATACATTCCTCAACAAAACTGCCCAACTCTATCTTTTATACAAATGTTAGGATAAAGAAGCCTTGTTTTGGTGACATTAATAATTCTACAAGTGTCCAACTTTCACTTACAGCAAAGGAGTAAAACACCCACTCATGTTGGCAAAGTGGAAACTAATTGGCTTCATGCTTCACTAAGTTTATATATTGGGTTACTGAGATGATGACAAGCATAGGAATCGCATGTTGAGAAACATGCCCATTGATACCCTGTTTCCCCCAAAATAAGACAACCCCTGATAAAAAGCCCAATCAGGCTTTTGAGCGTATGGCAATAAGGCCAAGCACTTATTTCAGGGTTCAAAAAAATATAAGACAGGGTCTTATTTTCGGGGAAACACGGTATTTCCCTTGTTTGTTGCAGACAGAAAGCAGCTATTCATACCCTGTTTAAGGCTTATTGAGATCTCTGAACAGCTAACCATCTCAGAGTCTGATGGACTGTTTTAGGATTGTTTACAAGGATACTCCCTGGTCAACTGCTCCAAGAAAAATCCCCCAGATCACATAGCAAGCCATGGACAAGCCATCTTCTAACCATGCTACCAAGAAAGGAGGCAGCTTGGCTAGAAAATCATTAGCAGGCATGTTCTCCTATAAACCAGTTAATTCTGACATCCAACCAATCAACCTTACCTTGAATTTCAGGACGTCATTCTTGCCACTGAATCAGACTTTCTACTGTTATGTTTGTTGACTGGGTTATGATTAGTCTTACCATTATGAAGAACAGCATGAACCAAGCAATATATCAATAATATTCTGATTGCATAGACATCTCCATTATTTCAAAGGTTGAAAAAAATGCATTTGTGATCATAGTTAGCTATTGGCTCTTTTAGCCTGCTGTTTGATGCTATTGTTACCCATACAGCTGTGCATTTGTATATACAACTTCATGGGGGCAAAAATAAGCAAACTGAATGACATTATTTTTAGGCGTTCTCCTGACATGTCCTGGAACTCCTGGGTACAGAAACCTCCAAAACATAACAATTAATTCCCTGGAATTTAGTCAAAATTCACCACTTTGCTCCCCTTTTCCAGCACCACTACCACCATGGCAATCAGGAGAGTTGCGAGAATGGAAACCCTACCATCTGCATCTGCACAGTGTTAACCAGCAATAAATCTGTTTTGCTCAGGAACGCAAGCAAACATAAATATTCAGCTTATCTCAGCAGATGGCAGCACCTGGCTGATGCTGCATGGGGTTGGACCCAGTTAATCTGAACCAAGTATTATAGGGCTGTCAAAGTAAAAAAAAAAACACCCTTAAAGAAGGCAATGGCAAATAACATCTGAATTGCTGCCAAGAAAATTGTCCGTGTTTGTGTCTATGTAGTCACCAGAATTCAAGTTTGACTCAAGGGCATCTTTATGTATTCAGCTGAGATCTATGTAGGCTGGAGGGAGGGCATGTGGCATCAGAAATTACAGATAAAGCAGCCAACAGTCACTAGGGAGCCACTAACGTAAATGATATGTAATATTTCAATCCATGCAGTGTGTGCAAACAATGGTCAGTGTAAAAAATTACACCTAGCAGAGCCCCGCTGAGTCAGATGAGGAGAAAAAGAGCACACTGAGTTGTGTACTGGAAAATTTATTGCAAACAGCCATGAACTTGCATTTAAATGGAACTGCTGATTATGAATACACCGCCATGGATTTTACAAAGCTGGTGATATATTAGCTCCACAAATATAACTAGATAATCCTATGGCAGAAATGTTTCACAGCCTAATCCACATTAGCAAATCATTCGAAGTCCAGATGGAAAGCAGACAATGGTGAAATGGAAAAGTTCAAGGGGCTACATGCATTAGCGTGCAGAAAATAAGGTCTCACTGTCTTTATCTCAACAATCCTTTCCCTTGTATCGTTACTGCAGGCACACCTCTGTTATATGTCCTAGGCTGAAATGACCAACTCAAAAAATACAAGAGGCATTTTCAGGTGTTCAGAGTACCTGGCACCTTCCAAACTGCAAATATACAACATTTGAATGTTCTTGGTATGGACAGATACAATCACAAGGAAAAAGAAATTCATGTTACCAGTCAGTTTTGCTTCTTCCTCCTCTCCAGTGTTTCTTCTTCCAATCTAATTATAGATGTGTACACTACTCAGGGCAAGTTGTTTTGTGTATGACTCACTATAAAGTACTAAATAACAATAAAAAATTAAATTTACCTATAGATATCTCTACCTATATGCGTTATAGGGTAAACGCAAGCAAACAGTTTTGAGTTCTTTATGAAAAATGGAGGGAAAAGTATCAACTACTTTTCCAGGCTTCTAATGAAATATTAAACAATTATAGTTGTATAAACTCAGAAATTAAGTAATGATTTAATAAGCTAAAGGGCTTATTTTCACTCTGTTCTAGTGGATCCAGGCAATATGAAACGAAACCGATATTTTCTTCTCTATTTTCCAATTACACAATATTAATTAAAACATGTTCTCTTGTATACAGATTGTGTGTACCTTACTTACCTTATGTATTTCAATATACAAATCTGATGTGCTATACAAACCGGACACATTATTTGATTTTATCACTCGTCAAATGCTTGGCTTGGTAGGGCATAAGAAACAAAACTTTCTTTCTGTGCAGAATTACTTTTACTTCAAAGGACCAGATTGGGGACTTGATTTCAGTCTCCAAAGATACATTTGTGTTGACATTAATAGGTGCTGGTTTAGAGCCAAGGTTAATTGCAATTCATGCTGCATTACTCATTTATACCTTATGGAATTCTCACAAATGTAAGCAAAACTTGTGATTAATGTTACAATAGAAAGTTTTGTTTTTTTTTTACTTTGTGCCCTATCCTCCAGCCTGCTGGAGACTGGATAGATCTGTGAATGGCTCCAGGCAGCGGTGGGTTTCCAATATTCTTACCACCGATTCGCCATGCATGCACACGCTCACTTCATGTGTGCGCCTTCTGCACATGCGCTTTGCTCTTGCACATGCTTTCCATGCATATGCTCAACCTTCCGTGCATGTGCTTTGCTCGTGCCTTCCACGCATGCACCCAGCCTCAAAAACGTGCCTGAATAGGATGGCATTACATCAGGGTGGGTGGGTGCCGTAGTCGCCGCTACCAGTTTGCTACCGGTTGAATACCACCTGTGGCTCCAGGCTGAACATCTGAGAAACTTTTTTGCATATTATTCTCTCGTGCGTACTCTTGCAAAAAGCACCAAAATCTTTAATTCACTGCTATTGGGATTGAGATTGCTTAAACGTTGCTTGCTGCTGAGTTAGGAAAGAAACTTTTCTTTTTTAGCCATGTTTTTTCAATAGGCCAGATGCAATGCTGACTAGGCAGCTGCTTATGCTGCAAATAACTGCTAGTCTACTGCTGAGTCTGGACTGCTGAAAACATGCAGTAGAGGACATTGGGACCACTCCAGATTGCAGTCTGGCATCATGCTGGGAACTGCTCACCTAGTGCAGAAGGACATTTTTACAATAGATCGTTCTTTTGTGTCATGATATAATTGCCAGAAACAGTTCAGATTTTATATCCCAAGACACACAAGGGAAAAGACCTTAATCCCATGTAAGAGATGTGGCAGAAATAGATAAGATGCAGCCTTAAAATGCAGGGTAGTTTCTTTATGGACACTGAGAGATGACCATTTCAACAGCTGCGGGCAAATAAGCCCATCCTGTAATGCCTGAGCATCTATACTGCTACAAACAACGAAGGGGAGCATATAATATATATATATATATATTATAAGACTTTGATTGCCTGTTTGATCTACCCCCTTATACAAAATGCATGAATGCAGTTATTTTCCTTGAAAAGACAATATTGACAGGTCATCATAATGTTTTTATTCAGAGCACTTTTCTGAAAACACTTTCACAGTGGGGGTTCTTTGCTTGCTGGCTTGCTGCTGCCTCTCTAGGCCAGCGCCCATAATTAAAGTAGTCTTGTTTGTTTGCCTTTTTAAATAAGCTGCCAATATATTGTATCTGTTAATGATGTCTCCGTACTCTTGGCTTCCTAGTCCTTTTTAGCACCATGAAGCCATTAAAAAATAAACCTTATACATCAACCAGATTGAGCATTTATGAGCTTGATCAAGTTAGTCAAGTCACTAATTTCCAAGGGAAAATGCTAATCATATACCCCATGGGCAAATGTCTTAAAAACAAAGATACAGGGAGCATCATGTTTACAAATTGGTTAATTAATTTCAAGTACAATTGATTTGCCTATCTTTTTTTAAAACAACAGCAACAACCCTTTCCTTTGAAAAGTTTCCATCCCACATCAAATACTAATGTAACTACTTTTTCTCCCTTTCCCCATTTTGTCTGACTACTTTTTGAACTGAATGCAAAAACTAGAATGCTCTCCTCTCTTTTTTAATGGAATGTTGCTAACAAAGAACCCTAGGAAGCATTTGTAGTTAACAAGAACTGAGTTACAGAATGATAATTGAGTGTTAATGAACATCCCCACCCTGTGGAATCCTGAGGTAACAACAAGCAAGCAAATGCAGTACGTTCGTAATACCCTTTATGGAACCGCTGCGTATTATATTGAGGGAGAAAAATATAAAGTATTGTCTTCGGTTCAGCAGACTCCATTTTGTTTTGTTCTGCAAGCTAGCATATATGAGCCAGCAGCCTCTTTTACTTCATTCACTGCCTACTTTGTAAAACAATCGTGTAACTACCATTGATGCACAATGTAAAAGACCCTGGTCTGGAAAATAACTGGAGAAATACCCTGGAAAACAACTAAGACATGCTGAAACAAAGGAAATGAGGCCATCCTTAAAAGTTTCTAAGAATCTGGTGCTGATGCTGCAACATAGTTGTATAAGCTCATTTGAAAGACAACCCTGTTACCCGTTCGTTTTTCTTTGAGAGAAAGGTACTGTAGTGAAGTCTGATATGACAAAAAAGGGATATTAAATTTTAGGATGATCATTTTTTTTAACCCCATGGGTGGATGGTCCCATGATCATCTAAGAGGTTTTATCATACATAGAAAAATAATTGAAGAGGCAAAGGAACTTCAGTAATAAGTCAGTATTTAATTGCCTAAATAAATAAACAGAATGACCACAGGTGGCAAAAAATCAATGGGTTTGACTTTTTTCTTCCTCCAGGCATCCTCATTGACTTTGCTCATGGGAAGCTGGCAGACACAGTCAGAATTCACAATGCCATAATAGCAATAGCACTTAAGACTTATATACCGCTTCACATGCTTTACAGCCCTAAGTGGTTTACAGAGTCAGCATATTGCCCCCAACAATCTGGGTCCTCATTTTAGTAACCTCAAAAGGATGGAAGGCTGAGTCAACCTTGAGCCGGTCAGGATCGAACTGCCAAACTGTTTGCAGCCGGCAGTCAGTCGCCTGCAGTATTGCATTGTAACCACTGAGCCATATGGCTCTTGGGGACAGTGCAATAGCCACAACTTTGCAAATACAACTAGTCTGAATGTCATGAAAATTTCAATTCCAAGAAGTAATGGGTGCCAATTTTTTTATGTTTTCTGTAGCAGATTTTAGGTACCTTGATGCAAAACTTGTTGCGGTACAAATAGTCCTCAACTTTAAATCATAATGGAGACTGCAAGTTGCGGTCATTAAGTGAGGCACCTATGTGATTGTCTCACTTAATGATTCTCCATCCCTGATCTCCCTAATGCGATCATTAAGTGGAACATGGGCTGCCTCAGGGTTGGGGATTCTGGGAGGCCTAGCACAACCCAGGCCAGCACCAAGCACTGGACCAGCTCACATGTGCCCTGTCCCAGACCTCCAAAGGCCTCTCCCACCCCTTGAGGCACCCTGTGCTCCACTTCCCATCCATCAGGATACCTGCAGGTCTTGGGCCTCCTTTCCTGACCCACTGGGTCCCTGTAGGCCTTGGGCCTGTTTCCTACCCTGCTGGGTCCCACATTCTCCTCCATACACCCCACCACCTATTGGTCACTTACTTTTTACCGTAGATCTCCTTCTGGAAGCATCAACTGCATCATGTGACCTTCTATACAGTGGAGGCTCCATGGCTCCATGCCTGAAGAATGCACCAATTTGGGAGTGGTCGCAGTTCATTCTGAAATAGCACCTGCTTCCAGGACAAAGCTGCCTGGCCTGCAGGGAAGCCATGGGGCAGAGTGGCCTGCTTTCCTTCCCCAACACAATCTCCGGAACTCCATCCAAGAACCGGGCAGCATTTCGAAGTGGCCCCAATTTATTACAGCCACTCTCAACAGTGATGGACGGGAAATAGGTGTGGTTGGCTAATGTAGCAATGTAGCATCTTTGTGGTCAAGTAGGGCAAGTAGGTTGCCAAGTGTCTGAATTTTGTTAACATGACAGTAGGGGGCTCTGCGGTTGCCACAACTTCAAAATCAGGTCATAAGTAGCTTTTGAACAGTCTGTCATATCTTTGAATGTTCACTAACGGGCTGGTTGTAAGTTGAGGACTAACTGTATATTATACCATTTGGGGTAACAGATAATCACTGTTAAGAGTTTTGGTAGTATATAGATATTGACTATTACTTTCTTCTTTTAGACAGCATGACAAAAAAAAATCTTAATTACTTAGAAGAGTTATTTTGGATGCCAGCTGTTCTTTCCAGATGGGTTTGCTGACTACGTACCTGGCTCCCTGCCACGTGGCGGCGACCCTGCCTGAGCTACTCGGCGTGATTGCCAGGGTGGCGGTTGATACCCCCAGACTTATTGTTATGGGGGACTTCAACCTAGCATCCATCGGTGAGATGTCAGAGGTAGCTCGGGAGTTCATGGCTTCCATGACGGCCATGGATCTGACCCAGTTAGTGCAAGGCCCCACTCACACAGGGGGACACGCTCTGGACTTGATTTTCATTTCTGGTCAGTGGCTGAATGATCTTGGTAGAGGGGACCTAGACATTAAACCCTTGTCATGGACAGATCATTCGCTCCTTCACTTAGACTTTCAAGCCGCTTCCCCCCGCTGCAGGGAGATGGAACCGACTAGATGATTCCGTCCCAGGCACCTGATGGATCCCGAAAGGTTCCAGATGGAGCTTGGGCTGTTTCCTGAGACTCTGGCACACGACTTGACTGAAGACCTGGTGGCCGCCTGGGATAGTGCGGCCAAAGGGGCTTTGGACCGCATCGTGCCTTTGCGGCTTCTGACCCGATGCCGATCTCAATTGGCTCCTTGGTTCTCCGAGGAGCTGAGAGAGATGAAGCGTCGGAAAAGACGCCCAGAGAGTGTTTGGAGGACTAGTCAATCCGAATCTGACCGGACACAGGTGAGGTCTTATATCAAGACCTTCCTAGTGGCGATAAAAGTGGCAAAATCTAACTATTTTTCTTCTCTTATTGCATCTGCAGAGAACCGCCCAGACACTCTGTTTAGGGTGACCCACTCCCTCCTTCGGGTGGGAGTGCGAGAAGATCCCTTGCAGGGTTGAGCTGAGGATTTTGTGCAATTCCTGCATGATAAAGTCGCTCAGATTCGGGAAGTCTTGGACTCAGACTGGGTGAGTCCGGGGAGGGAGACGGGGATGAGTCTTGAGAATATTATCTGGGAAGAGTTTGACCCCATGGCTCCTGAGGACGTGGACAGGATTCTGGGTAGGCTTAGTGCTGCCACATGTTTATTGGACCCGTGTCCCTCCTGTTGATACTGGCCTCCCGGGAGGTTACACGAGGCTGGCTCCAGGGGATTATAAATGCTTCTTTGAGTGGGGGTGCCTTTCCCGCCGCCTTGAAAGAGGCAGTGGTGAGGCCCCTCCTCAAGAAGCCATCCCTGGACCCGGCTGTATTAGCAAATTACCGTCCGGTCTCCAACCTTCGTTTTGTGGCGAAGGTTGTCGAGAGTATGGTGGCACGACAGCTACCCCAGTACCTGGAGGAAGCTGTCTATCTGGACCCATACCAGTCGGGCTTCAGGCAGGGGTACAGCACAGAAATGGCATTGGTCGCGTTGGTTGATGATCTCTGGAGGGCTCGGGACAGAGGTTGTTCCTCTGTCCTGGACCTATTAGATCTCTCAGCGGCTTTTGATACCATCGACCATGGTATCATGCTGCAGCGGTTGAGGAGGTTAGGAATTGGAGGCACCATGTTACGGTGGTTCTCCTTCTACCTCTCTGACCGCTTGCAGTTTGTATTGGCAGGGGGGCAGAGGTCGACCTCGAGGCGCCTTGCTTGGGGGGTGCCGCAGGGGTCGGTCCTCTCGCCCTTTCTATTCAACATTTATGTGAAGCCGCTGGGTGAGATCATCCGTGGTTTTGGGGTGAGAGTCCACCAGTACGCTGATGACACCCAGCTGTACATCTCCACCCCAAACCACCCCAATGATGCCTTGATGTGATGTCCCGCTGCCTGGAGGCCGTGCGGGTCTGGATGGGGAGAAATAGGCTCAAGCTCAACCCTTCCAAGACTGAGTGGCTGTGGCTCTCGGCGTCCCGGTATAGTCAGCTGGTGCCATCGCTGACTATTGGGGGTGAATCTTTGCCCCCCACAGAGAGGGCCCGCAATCTGGGTGTCCTCCTGGACTCACGGCTGTCTTTAGAAGAGCATATGATGGCTGTAGCCAGGGGGACTTTTTATCAGGTTCGCCTGATCCGCCAGTTGCGCCCCTTTCTGGACCGGGACGCCTTGCGCACCGTCACTCACGCCCTCGTCACCTCCCGTCTGGACTATTGTAATGCTCTCTACATGGGACTCCCCTTGAAGAGCACTCGGAGGCTCCAACTGGTCCAGAATGCGGTCGCGCAGGTGATTATGGCGCACCTCGTTACGCCCATGTAACACCTCTCCCGCGCGAGCTGCACTGGCTCCCAGTGGTCTTCCAAGTGCAATTCAAGGTATTGGTCACCACCTTTAAAGCGCTCCATGGCATAGGACCAGGATATCTACGGGACCGCCTTCTGCCACCAACAGCCTCCCACCGACCAGTTCGCTCCCACAGAGAGGGACTCCTCAGGGTACCGTCGGCCAAGTTATGTCGGCTGGCGACACCCAGGAGGAGAGCCTTCTCTGTCGGAGCTCTTGCCTTTTGGAATGAATTGCCCCTGGATATTCGTAACATCTCTGACCTCTGGGTCTTTCGCTGTGCCCTCAAGACCCTACTGTTCTGACAGGCGGGGCTGTCTAACTGAATGATTTTAAATTGAGTTTTAATTTTGGGTTTTAAAATTCGGCCAAAACTATTTAATAATAATAATAATAATAATAATTTTATTTCTATACCGCCCTTCTCCCGAAGGACTCAGGGCGGTGTACAGCCTATTTAAAAACACAAAAAACACGACAACAATTAAAATTTAAAATCATTAAATAATTAGGCTCCAATTAAAATCCCAGAAATTTAAAATACCCCAATTTAAAACATTATGTTAATAGCCCTGCCTGGCGGAACAACAGGGTCTTCAGAGCGCAGCGAAACACCCGGAGGTCGGAAATCTTTCGTATTTCGGGGGGCAATTCATTCCACAGGGCTGGAGCTCCCACATTAAATCATATTTAATGATTTTAATTAATTTTACCTATGATATTGTATATTTATATTTTAATTCTGGCTGTACACCACCCCGCATCCTTCGGGAGAAGGGCGGTATATAAATAAAATTATTATTATTATTATTATTATTATTATTATTATTATTATTATTATTATTATTATTATTATTAATATTTTAATTTCTATTTTGTAGAATATACTTATTGGAAAAGAGAATCCTCTTAGCCTGAAAAATTATTATAACATACAAAATTTACATACTGTAGTTCAGAAAACCACATTATTCACTGGATATACTGGAAACATGTATAAACTGGAAACTGCATTATAAAAACAATTAGAAATTGTGTATTGACTATGCTATTAAGATGGTGTTGAGTCTTAATGACCATATAAATAGGTTTTCTGCCCAGATGACCTGTCCTTAATCTGGTCCTTTAGATTTTTAATAATGTACCCATCATCTCTCTAACTAAGTTCATACATCTTTCTCCTTGTCAATCTCTTCTTCTCTTTCCTTCCACTTTCCCAGCGTTGAAACCTTCTTCAGAGAATTTAGGTGTTCGCATGTGTCCAAAGGCCTGGATGACAGAGCTTGAGAAGGCTGTTGTTACCAAAACAAACCACTGCTCGTGAGAGTTTCACATGGCTCAGCTTTCAAATCAGCCTCTAGGGGGGGCAATTTTTATTCTTTTACTTCAATCTGTCACTATGTCTTATTTTACAGGCAGTAACATCAAGCAAACTACGTTTTCCCCTGTGCTAGAATCTCCCAAGAAGACTTCATAAGATGTCAGAACTTTAACGATTTCATTAAGAAGTTGTGTTCTCATTTGGAACTTCAATCAAACTAAACAGGCCTTGAGGGTAATTGGCAGGGATATTTTAAACAAATGGCTGTCAGTATTTCTTCAAAAAAAGGCACAGATTATTCAATATCCATATTAAGTTTGAGGATTCTATTTCCTGCTCAGGATTTTTTTTTTTTTTTTTTTGTTAAGGAAGCAAAACCTGCTTCACTGCTTCACTGATGTAGCCATATGCCTGATGCTGTCCTTTGTCCTCATCTACTCCCTTTATTAGCTCAAATTTTAATTTGTATGATGTTGTTATGCCTAGTTCTTATTATCCTCCATGACAGTATGCTGACTAGATGCAAAAGAGAACAGAACTCCTGCACCTTTAATAACTGTGTGTAAATTGGGGTCATGCAAGTTACAGGTGTTAAAATTGTGTCCTCCATTTTTGCATCTAAAAAATCAAACTCATCTACTGAATTGCTTTTAAATAGAAGATGTTAACTCTCACGATCATGGAAGCAGGATATTTCCAATAAGCTTCTCAATGTTTTTACAATTGTTACATTGCGAACATTTATAATAATGTTCACATCCATTTATTTTGTTTCCAAGCATAATCGAACCTGAGAATTTTTAGATTGGTTTTGTTTTGTTTTCTGGAGCCTAAATGATCACATTCAGTTATGTATTCAAGACTATCCCATGAAACAATCTTGAGATGCATCAGTTTGGCAGGAAAAAAAAAACATTTCATTTGCAAATTCTTTTAAGGACAATCTATCATACATTTCACTGAATTAAATGGAATTTATTTCTCATCATACAGTATATGCAAATAACTGTTTTTTTAAAAACTAAGGAATCAATATATCAATACAATTTTATATTGTCTTTCAAATAGGATCTTTTTCTGCCTCCAGAGATACTAATCCAGCACACAAACCCATATAAAAAATTAAAGCTGTCATTCAGTCCTTAGAGCACTCAGAGATGTAACTGCTTGCAGCAGATAGGGCTATCATATCTAGCTCCAACAGATGATAACACTAATTGATAACAAAGAGTTACTGTTTTCTGTGTCTGTCTGCTATCATAGAATGGTTATCTAGAATTTTGCAAATCAGATGTGGTAACCTTGAAGCAATACTTATTTATAATTAAATCTATTACCATCATTTTGCCCAAAACTCAGTAATACAAGAGATTTTATCATACAGTATTCATTTTTATTGGAAGATGTTCATTTATAATTTTTTTTAAAAAAACTTTAAAGAGAGATTAATAACTTTCTATATAGCAATAGCAATAGCACTTAGACTTATATATCACTTTACAGTGATTACGACCCTCTCTAAGCAGTTTACAGAGTCAGCATATTCCCCCCAACAATCTGGGTCCTCATTTTACCAACCTCGGAAGGATGAATCAACCTTGAGCAGGTGAGACTCAAACCGCCAAACTGCTGGCAGTTGTCAGTCAGCAGAATTAGCCTGTAATACTGCATTCTAACCACTGCACCAGCATGGCTCAGTATAATTTGACAATTTGCCCATGTGTTGGGATAACAACTCCAAAATCACTTAGCAGTATAGAAACACTGAACTGGGAAGGCTGCACTACTATATTCTTTCGCATTTATAATTTTATTATTTATTATTTTCTTAGAATTTCCCAAGGCCTAAATGGGAGATGATGGGTTTCTTCTCTTGGAAATCTACACGACTGAATTTCAGACACTGCAGCAACCCTAACCCCAGGATCTGAGAGAAGAAATTGGGATGACCTTCTAGGACACCTTGAGAGTGACCAGATGCTGTGTTTCATAGCATCTGGTCATTCATACATAGGATGTGAACCCATGTATATGATGTTGGGGCTATAAACATGCTAGATATGCTACTGTCTATTCTGCTGCCCAGTATTATCCCTTTCTGACCTCCTTGAAAAGGTGGTGTAATCTCCCAATCTTAAAGTTTTGGGAGATTTCAATTGCCGTGATCTGGGTGAGGATTGTCTTATTAGTTGCTCAAGACTTCTTGGCTACCATATCTACTATAGAAGAGTCCCAGGTAACCACTAGTCCAACCCATACAAGCAGCAGCATCTAAAGGAAATTGCAATGATACCAAAATGAAGGCATGATGAAATTTTCAGACAAGTGTAGCTATTATGTACTTGTGTCTGACATGGGAGGCATTTTTTGCTATGCGTCATCATTTGCCTCCAACTGGCCCTCCCTCCAGATTCTCATGCATACAGGAAACCATATATCTGATCTAATTTTTGTTTTGGAACAGTTGGCTCATAAACTGTATATGAAAGATGTTAATTCTTTGCCATAGACAGACCATGTTCTGTTTATTCTACAGATTGCTGCCATGGCCAAACTCCATAAGGACATAAAGTCCACTTTGGGTGCCTTGTGGATTCTTTGTGCTTCTAGCAGTCACTTGAGGCATTAGATTTCTTATAGTAACCAAGAATTGGCAGGTAATTAGTCAGTTAGCACTTAAGGTTTGGAAAGTGCAGAGTCCATAAATAGGTTTGTAACTTGAGCCATTAACAATCTGCTAGCAAGAGAGAGGCAGGGACACAAGAGTTGTTGATAACAATCCAAAGTTCTGGTACCAGTTAATTTCATGAGCCAGTCCAAATGTCAAACTTAGTCTTGCAAAAAGCAAAACCAGTAACAATACAGGTCCACAGTTAAAGAGCTTTTTCAACAGAAGGGTAAGAACCTGATTACTTTTATATCGTCCCAACTGTTGACATGGCTTACATTAGGGGCATTGCCTCCCTCTCTTTTCACAGAGAAGCACTGACCATCTTTGTTCTGTATTCCCATCACTGCTGGCCTGTTCTGGAATTAGGAGTTTATCAAAATATGGTCCTTCATTAGATAAGATGACAGTTATTATATGCTTGGGCTCAATATTACCTGGAGGCATCTTAGGTATATGATTGCCTGATAGTCTATCTCGTGGCTGTCCAAGTCCCAGCCCGCGGGTTGGATGCGTCACACACTGCCCATGCCCATGCCCGGTTTAGCAAAGGGGGAAAAAGTCCCGATACGTCACATGATGCCACAGTGATGACATGAGTTTGACACCCCTGGTCTATCTGGTCTGTCAGAGGAAACTATAACAGAGCCCCTTGTTTCTTCTCTGTCCCATGTTATTTAACAGCCACATAAAACTACTGGAAGAAACCACCCATCCATTCAGGATGAATTTAATCAATTCAAGATATCCAACTGTGTGTCTCCATCTCAGATTGAACAAGAATGTCTTGACTCGGTATTTGGAAAGTCTTAGGATTTAAAGACAAAACAGCTCAAGTTAAATTATAGCAAGACAGAGGGACTTGTCCAGATATCATCCAATATAATTACATCCAATATAATTGTATCTTTATGTTTTGACTGTCCTGAAGGGAAATGGCTGGGGTTTATGTGATAATTGCCGAAGCATATTGTTCCAGAAACACTTATATCTAGGCAAAGATCGGTAATCTGCCTGTGTTCTAGTAGGAACTATGAGTCCAGGAGAATTATCATAAACCCCAACCATTTCCACCAAAGAGGTTATAGAAAAAATGTTTTTAAAAGGAAAAAAAGCCTCTGCCGATCAGGCAAGTCAGCTGGGATCATCAGAGGCTTTTAAAAGCATTTTTTTTACAACCTCTTCAGCCGAAAGAAAATAGAAAATATGGTTTTAAAAGTAAAAAAAAAAAAAACAAGGTTGGCCATGCCCACTCAGTCATATTACCCCCCCCCCCCCCGAGCAAGCCATGTCCACAGAACTGGTAGTAATAAAATTTACATTTCACCACTGCTTACATTCCTTTGGTTTCACATTCTTCTGACCTTTTAATTCCTTACCTTATAAATGTTCAACTTCTGACCCTGAAACTGGATTCTATAGACTTCATTCGCTCTAGACTATTAACTTTCACTCTGAACCATAACAGCCTCCCCTTTGGTGGATCACAACCAAAATATTCACAAATCTTCTTTACAAATAACACATAAACTGCATAGATGCCTCACCTGATTTACAACCCTCTATCTACTATTACTTTATCTGCTATTTGTTTGTTCATTTATGAATAAGTCAATAAAGTCCAGACTCTTAGAATCCTCTCTCTGCCCACATCCAACCTCAGCTGCAGGTAAGACAATTAACTTATTTTTATGACTAAAACAAGTCATAAAAGTCATTTTATGAGTATATGGTTAACAAGGATATATAATATTCCAGATCTGAAGCAAAAAATAATTCACATGAAGATAAAAGAAAGAGGAAGAGAAGCACATTAAGATTTGCAGGAGTCTGTTATTTAGCCAGTCTTGATAAAATGGTTTTAGCTCTACGATTTAGACCTATTTCTTGGTCCGGTCAACCTTGCAGGGCTGATAGATCTCAGGAAAATTAGTGTTTGAGATAAGAAGGCACCAACAGTTCAATCACATCATTTGTGAATCATCCAGTTACCTGTTGTTGACATCTCCTTGCCTCAAACCTATATGTCCTAAGAATCCACAGCCACTACACAAGCCCAAGAAAAGAAACAATTTAATTAAGGAGGCTCTGACTGGCATAGTTTGTGTACCTCCTCTCCCTCCAAAAAACTGTTCCTGATTCAGACACAAAGTACTCTATATCACCAATGGTAAATCAAGCTTTTACGATTTTAATGCTGTGTTTAAATACCATCAGAATCTTGTAATATTGGCAGCTATATACACATAATGAAATCATCACCTATCTTGGGGATTCCTTTGTCATCAGAAAAAAAGACAATCTTCATTTTTATAGGAAATAATTTTAAATATTACAACCAGCAAGCCAAATATATGGAATTATGTATTATTCTTATATTCCAATGTGGGAAATATTGCCCCAATGATATTTTAAAACTAATTTAATATGTAAATTTCATAGCATACTTCTCTTTCTCTTATATCGTAATACTTATAACTAGTGGGTTTCTGATAATACAGTGAACAAAATATCCTGATTATTTTTGTCATTGCTTTGGTTTTGACTAAGCTGTGAGAACCCAAACATTAAAACATGGTTTAGGACTTACCATACTGGGAGGATACAACTGTGATTTATTCAATAAATCAGGGTTAATCAAGCCATGTCATAGCATCACAGCCATAGCAAAATGTGAGGATTGAGAAGGTCAGAAAGGGCCACTGAGTCACATGGGATTTAGAAACTTCTAGATTGTTATCATCTAGTCTAGAGGAAGAAAGGTACTCAAATACTTTGAAGTTGGGCACTATTCTTTAAGCAGTGCCATATTTCACTCTTGCCTTCCCAAATGAATACCCAAAGCCAGCCTATTCCTGACCAAGAGAAATCAGAGGGGGGGAATCCATATTAACCCCCCAACAATGAAACCCATTTCATATTAACAGTGAGTGGAACAGGGCTATCAGATGCAAATATCCAGATAACCACTAGAAGACAGCAAAGAGAAGTTTTCAGATTTTTGTAGCCAAGATCTAATAGCCTGAGAGTGGAGTGTTATGATTCAGATATTTAATGAAGAGTCGAGAAACTCAGCTTCAATTCCTGTCACCAATAGAAGATAGAGTAACTGATAAATTAAACTATTATCTCATGACATAATTATTTTTTTTGCCAGTGGTGAAAGCCAGTTTGGTTTAGTGGTTAAGACAACAAGCTAGAAACTAGAAGACAGTGGCTTCTGGTCCTACCTTAGACACAAAGCCAGACTGGCTAGCTTGGGCCAGTCCCTCTCTGTCAGCCCTAAGAAGCAGGCAATAGCAAACCACTTCTGAAATCTTGCCAAGAAAACTTCAGGGACTTGTCTAGGCAGTCACCAGGAGTCAACATCGACTTGAAGGCACCAAAACATAAGATGCCCTTAATGCTATTCAGCATTGTGTTATTCTCACTGATATTACCTGAGGGTTATTTCACACAGCAGCCTTAAGTTGCTTGTCATTCAGCTAAAACCGACTGGAAATTAAGAAATTGGCTTAAGCATCTGCTTCCAGATTTCAATCCACTCTTCAGCTTTGGCAACAATGCTGGCCAGGTATTCTATTTGGGCAGCAGTTAATATGACCTGACACATAGCTCTGCTTTTTTATTGCTCCTGCCTAAGCTAGAAAAAAAAAACCACCAATCGCTTTCTATTTCGTGGGTCGGTCTTTGAGGAAATGTGGTTTTGATTAATAGGCCTTTTATAATCATCCCCATCCAATAACCCCCTTTCCTATTTTATTCTAATAGCCCAAAGGCAGTCTGGCAGCTTTGCTGGTAGAAGAGTGGGCAAAAATACTTTGAAGTATTTTTAAAACAATATATGAATGTCAATTATGAAGACTCACTTTGCATTCAAGAATATAAGGCTGGCTACAAGTTGGAGAACCAGGTTTTACCAAAATAATCACAACTGGTTGGGCTTGCATAATACAATCAGCCATAAACCCATAGTTTACAAACTACGTTTATCCACTATACTAACAAACATTATGGATTTTGTGACTCTGGACAACTTATACATCATAGTCTTCTATAAGGTTAATGGGGCCAACCAAAGAATGGATTTGTTTTGTTTATTTTCACCAAATTCCTTTAAAGATAAAATGTCTTCCCTGTATTCCCTAGCATCAGCTGTGGCCTATTTCTAAATTTCTATCCATTTCTATAAGGTAGGGGTGTCAAATTCGCAGCTTGTGGGCTGGATGTGTCACAAGCTGGCCACGCCTACCCCAGGTTTAGTGAAGGGGAAAGTCGTGATACGTCACATGATAACAATGTGATACCGCGAGTTTGACACCCCTGCTATAAGGGATAATGAAAGCATGTTCTATCATAGTTAGCTGCCTGAGGAGTAACTGATGCTGTGACTTCTGGAAAACAATCAATTGATTGTTTTCATTTTAAGTCCAGAGAAATTATTCTGAACTGCCAATGTCTCTGTTTGCTGAAGACCCTTAAAGAAAAGCTTGTATTTTCCTAACATTCATTCAGCTAGCTGGCTTCTGTCCATTTATTAAGCTCCTCCCTAGTATTTTATGCTCAAACCCTGGAATGAAAAGATCATAAATATTTAAATACCTGCCATTCCACGACCAAAATAATTCACAAGAGCAGTTTTTTAAACTGACAACTAAACTAATTTTAAAAAGACAAATTATGAGCACTTGAAATAAAAGTTACACCTCAGGCAAGAGTTCCTGCAAGATAGATTTGTGCACCAGATCTATAATAGCTTGAAAAACTGTTCCACCAGCAATTTCCCTTAAATATATAGCAAGACTTCCCTCTGATCACACACTTATTCATTAGCTTGTAAGAACCGTACAGTTCAAAGATTTAAACCTTTTAAGCAAGAGAATTCAGATATTTTATAGGTATTTTATAGGTAGAAGATATTCATATATTTTACCTAACCAGGTTTGTTAAACTATGCCTTATCTTATAAACCATAATTGGCTGGATTCCCCCAATACATTAAACCAAATTGACTGCTTTTACATATAATATTAAACAATGACTTTATTAACCAGGTTATACACCCCAGGTCCTGTTGTGCTATGCCAAGAGGATGGGCAAGTCATTGTGATATGAACTTAATGATGAACATGAAGACAAAATGAAAAGAGAGAAGAAAACAAACTCAATGCCAGGACAAACCATGAAAATTGTCCAGAAAAAGAAGAGAAGCCATGAAAGACAAAAATTTCAGAAAGAAATTTAACAAAGAGTTTCAGAAAGCTGTTAGAAGAGGCAGGAAGTAGTACTACAATAGCATCTGTAAAGACACTGAAGATGGAAACAGATGGAAAAACAAGGAAATCTTTCAAAAGATCTATGAACTCAGGAGGTTCAAACCTCAAACTGGTATGCTAAAGGACACCAATGGACAGATAGTAATCGATTCAAAGGAAGAAGTATCTGCAAGAGAAACTTATATATAGGTCAGGAAACCATCTAACAAAACATGGAAAACAGACCATCTCCAGGTTAGCAAACGAGTGCAACAAGGCTGCAATATTCTTCTCTTATTTATTCAACCTATATAGGTAGTACTTATTTAATGACCACTGTTATGTAAATAGGTTTGTTTGGCGGGAAGTTCGAAATAACTGACCCTCAGCTGATTGGCTGACCACTACAGCTGCAAGGTATATAAAGGGAGCTAGCTCCCTGGGTTAGTTGCTGGATTCTCACTATACAATAAAGAGCTGTTGTCACTGACTACTCTGGCTTGCTGCGTCCTCATTCACCCAACTTAACAACCACAGTTGGGATTAGCACCTTCATCATTAAACAATGTGGTCATTAAGCATATGACCACTCCACAGAGCAGAAATTCTGGCAATCTAAATTCTACAGCAATTCTATCTCAGACCTTTGGGAAAGATTTGGTAAGTAGACAAAAATACCAAATCCAGTCTAAACATCTGGCTGATTTTGTGACCAGTCATAATATTTTTTCTTCGCTGTATTCTTTCTACTCATCCAGTCATATCACCTTTTAGAATACTTGGACTGTAGTCACTCAGAGTGACATACAATTACCTGTATCTATTTCTTCCATTATTACTATTTACTGGACAGTTGTAATATGCAACTGTCACTAATCCTATAGATTCCCAGTTTCATATGTACCACACCAATTGATACTTCCTGATATAAATTTGAGCCATTTCATTCATAATTAAACCTCCAGCTTGCTGGAGAGAAAACTCATGAATGTCACAGCTCTGTCTCCCTTCTCAATTGTTTTTGCAGCAAGGTTCATCCCAATTCTTCATCTACTCAGTTGAGACCATGAACTCAATATTCAATATCCAGAATAATTTATTCGCAAGGAGCCGCAGAGCCTGGTCAGTCACACGAAGGATAAATTAGCAACGGCTCCCAAGGCTAAACAGCTCCTACTGTCAAACACAGGCTGTATCTACTGTACTTTACAGGAATAAAGAGACTCAAATTACAAACAGATTATTGGTTACAAGGTAGCTATCAAGCACTCCATACTCAGATACAGATGAAGTCATGGTAAAATAAACGTGTATATTAGAAAAATAAGCACTAAGCGATTTCTTACCTCTACAGTGCCATGTGCACTACTTCCTACAATTTTCAATTCCTTGCGCCAAATCCACCAATTCCAAACAACTTCATTCTACTATGGCTTTCTCTTCTTTCTGTATGCTCTTTAACATTATTCTCCTTGCATTCCAAATTGACTTATCCTCCACAGATGGGCCTATAAATAATGATCCTTGTCAATCATGGCTTTGATCAATTAAAACTTTTGTGTAAAACTTTTTAGAGGCAGTGTAAACTATGATATCAACCTGAATACCCACACACTTGGAATATTACTTGATAATTGTAAGTCAGGATCAGTTTTGGCACATTTTGATCAGGATGCCATAAGCACAACTGAGGCCCAGGTAAGGTACACTCTCCCATTGCCTTATTCAACCTAGTAGTTCTAATCCAGAGATTATTTTGCAAGGTAACATACTGTTGTCTACATCCCATCAACTCACAGATATATGCAATTCATTGACACACACCATACCTTTAGTGTTATGTGTTCTGTTTGGGCCTTTCCTTGACATTTTTATCAGCATACCATAAGAACAACTAAAGCCCAGGTTTATCCTCAGCGCTCTCACATTACATTATGCAACCTAGTATCTTATTCCATTTATTCTCTCCTTTTTTTTTCTTCCTTCTCACCCTCTCTTTTATCATTTGTATTTTTGTTTGTTTGTTTGTTTGTTTGTTTGTTTGTTTGTTCTGAACCTTTTACCTTCAGAAACTTTCAGTTCTCAATCTTATTTCAAATTTCCATTGAAATTTCTCATTTCTTCCTGTATTTATCAACACACATCTAAGCCTTCATGGATTGCTATAAATGTAGAACAAGCCCTGGAAATAGTTAACATAGTGATGGAGCACAAGACTGTACTTTAACTTAGATTACTCATCAATTGATCTGATATTAAGGAGCAATCTGCTATTTAACAGAACAAGCTCATAATCCTGAAAATTATATAAAAATGAACATGTATAGCTCTTTAAAGACTAATGAAGATATACACATTTATGTTTTAACTCAATCAGAATACATACATATAAACACATATTTATTGCTATGTATATATAGTACGTAAATTTATTTAAATAAATTTAGATTAAAGTGGATTTGTTTATTTTCTCTAAACATAGGTGCAAAGTCTGAGTCTGCATATTCAATTATTTCCTTCAAAAATCTTGAGGGCACTCAGGAGAATAGAAAGAAAAATATTCAATATATGTATGGCATAATAATATTATTTTGAATTAAATTTAAATTAAAACAAAAATATTTTTCTTCTTGTCTTGCTTAGATCTTTATTCTGGCCTTGTTTTCAAAGGGTGGTTCCTGCCACTCAATCACCAGTTTGGACCTTATTCCAAAATACACATTTTTTGTATTAAAAGTATTAAAGTAACATTGTCAGAGGCTAAGATAATTTTACGAATATTATATAAACTTACAAAATAGGTCACTATGCTTATTTATTTTTAAAACAATTTTTTTTAATTGGAACACTATAAAGTGACACAGGTCAAATGTTAGAATTTTCCTATATAACTGTGTTTCTCTTCAGGTACGTTTTATTCAAAATATGTGGAATATAGCAACTCACAAATCAGTGGTGGTTTTCAGCCGGTTCTATCCTGTTCGGGCGAACTGGTAGCGGCAGCTGCAAGAGGCTCTGCCCACCTGCCCGAATGTCATCACGTCCCGTTTTTGACATTCTGCACATGCATGGAAGGCTCTGCGCACGCGTGCTCACATTTGCTAACTGGTAGTGAAGATAAGTGAATACTACCCCTGTCACAAATGTATTTACCATCACTGTAATTCTAGTAGCTGCTGGACTGTGTTTAGTAATCTTTCTTCTACCATGTTTCCCCAAAAATAAGACTCTGTCTTATGTTTTTTTGAACCCCGAAATAAGCGCTTGGCCTTATTTTTGGGGAGGTCATTTTATTTTGGGGTGCGTGGAGCAAGATGGGGCTCCTCTTTCCATCTTACCTGATTTTCAGCTCTGCATTTAAATATTTTTGGGCAGGGCTTATTTTTTGGGGGAGGCTTATTTTAGTGCACGCGCTCAAAAGCCCGATTGGGCTTATTATCAGGGGATGTCTTATTTTCGGGGAAACAGGGTACTTATAATACTTTTTGGCTTCTACATCTATATATTAGAGATGTCATATGTTTTGGCCACTTTATTCTTTTCTTCCTCTGTTAATATGCATAAAGATAGCTGGCAACGTATTTGTTTTATTAATACTGATTAATATTAAGGGAGAGGGGTGGTTAAGAAATATGAGGTAAGAATGAATGAATGAATTTCAATCCTACCAATGAAAACTTATGCCATAATAAAATTTTTAAGTACCGTTAAGATTCTCTTTTTGCTATAGTACCCTGACAAAGATTATTTCCTGTAATTGCATTCTAATAACAACCTTCACAGATTTGTTTAAATAATAATTACATGAAGTTATAGGACATACTATTTTAAAACTATATTTTAAGAAGGAGAATCTTTAAATAATATTCTTGAAACTGAAAATTAGAAAACTGTAATCAGTATATATACCCAATTAGTAGCTCTGAAATACCTTTTCTTTTGCCAAGTTCAAAGTAGTTCTTCAAATAAATACTTCTGAGCACAATTTAACCACAATTAAATGTCCATCCTGCATCATTTCACTGTGATTAAACATGCCAAATAAGTGCTGAATTACCTTTATATTCAAAGCCATTTAAAGCTACTACAGAGATATCTGCATTGATGCAACTTGAAATTCCTAGTATTTGATACCCAGTTGTTGCAAAAATTAAATAAAATCATATATATATTTTAGCCTTCCTCCAGAAATTAAAAATAGCATATTTAATATACTTCCCAATTTTATTCTCACAATAATCTTATCAGGTGGATAAACTAGGAGATAATAATTAGCCAAGTGATCTCTATGACTAAGAAGGGCTTTGAACATGAACTTCCCCAGATCTAATCCAAAACTCTACCAAGGACACACTTAGGTTCTCAGATCTGGGCTGCAAAAATTTGGCTAATCAGTATTTCTTAGCCACTCAGATTTTTGCTTCCCAGACCTGGTCACTCTGCTGTGCACCATCTCTTTAAAATAATATTTACTTAACTACTTAAAGGTAAATTTTAGCATTCAAAATGGACCCAAGTTAAGTTAAATGCTCCATGTTTCTACTATAAATTAGTTAAAAGCTAAAGAGAAATTGGTGTTGAGTCATGAGAAATGCATAGAAGTCAGTCACATTAAATCATTATGGAATTTGATTTAGATGTAGTACAGTGAGTGAACCCATCTACTAACCGGTTTTGGAGAACTGGCAAGAAATCAAGACACACTGAGATATATTTTAATTCCTCCTAGCTTTGTTTCTGATTATTCTTTTGTCTTTTCCTTCTTGGCAGGTGAATAAAGAAAACTTTTCAATTGGTTGCCATGTAAAGCTCTTACCCAGCAACTGAGAATTTACTGTGGAAAACAATTTGACTTTTTTTTAAAGTGCTGCCTAGGTTTCCTTTTTTCCCAGACAACTTAAGAAAGCATGAATACTATTGTACCCTCCCTTAGGGAAAAATCAGAAATAGGGTCTTTTGAGTAAAAGACCTGCCAGCTGAAATGCCACAGCATCATTTCCATTCTTCTGGAGCTCTATAAATTAAAGACAGCTTACTTCTTTATATCTCATCTAGACTCCCTAAATTTTGCTGTACTCTTACTAGACATGTGTTTTTTGTTTGTCTTTTTTATTTCTCCTGCAATCTGTTGAATTCCTCAACAATATTTTTAAAAAGCATGACCTAAGCAATTCTTAACACATCTATTATCATGTGAGGGCACATTTTTTCTTTTTAAACCAGAATGTTCCAGAAGTTCAATGAAAAAATATTGTTTCAAATAGAATTCAGCTGCATGAATGTGTCAAAAAAATTCTGGGAAACAATAATTTTGATGTTTAAAAAATGTTAAAACTTCTCTAAGCTGCTCAACATTTTATGCTAATCAAGTTCAAAGTTGATAGCTGAAAATGTTATTTTAAATTAAAAGTAAATCATTTCCTTCACATCGATTTATTGATTAATGAATTGATTCCCATTATTTCTACCAAGCTTTCTGGTCCTGAATAAGAGGTGGCATATAAAACAAATAAACAAACATGGGTTTATTATACGCATAGCCTTTCTGGTATAATTTGCTTTATTTTCTTCTCATAAAACCCTCTTAAAACTGTCATTAGGTTTACATGTACTAAGTAACTGTTTACTGAATAAACTGCACTTGTTAAATTCACACCTTCAATTAAGTCACAAACAAGTAGCACTATGCATGAAAGAGCATTAAAAATGATCATGAAAACCCTACCCATTTTTTTTACATTTAGTTAATGCATACTGAGAAGGAATGGAGTTTCAATTACATTTGCATCCATCTTAACTTTTTAGAATCTTTTCTCACAAAGTCCCCAAGCATTATGACTAACTAAGTTGTGTGAATTAGCCAATATCATAGCTAAAGTCACAAAGCCAGTTTCTTGCTATCTTCTTCTTGACTGAATTATTATCGAAAATCTGTTGGCTATAAAATGGCACCAGGAATGTTTCTATGTTATATAAATAGTAGATTTTTCTCTAGAGCTTTCTTCTATTTTTGAACTTAAATACGTGTTTCCTTTTTTTTCCCCCTGGTTTTTTGCTTACTCTTAAAAACCTAGAGAAGCTATATTCACTTATTAAGGGCATTAGAAACTTTATAGAACTTGGACTATTTGAGAGCATTTACAGCTAAGTAATTGAATACTACAGAGCTCTGAATAGGGTCACATACATTGGCAACATATAGCTACATAGTGCTATTCTAGCTCTTTCCAGGTGTGCCACATTGAAATAATAAAAAGGCTATATTATAATATCTAGTTATTGGCAGTTACTACAAGTGGAAGACAATGGAAAGCAAATTTATGAATATCTGTCTATTCATTTGAGCAGCTGTTTGGCATTAGTTTGTCCAAGCATTATTTTACTGTTGAATATTCATATAACTTGGATTTTGTCCATACAGATATTTGTCTAAAGACCACTGAGTATGAATGTATCAGTACTGATAATATTTTCCTGCATTAATACAAGTGAAATATGTTTTTATGTTTGTCAATGCCACATTTTTTCAGAAGTATTTTCTCAGTAACTCATATGTTCAAAATTAAGAAATAAAATATATCACAGAAGCAGCTGAAGCAAGCAATAGATGAATATCATATGGAGTTCTAACTTAGATTTAACTTACATGTATGGGTTAAGGAGTTATTGCCACCCAATCTAGGAATAGGTGCAACAGTACACAAGATGGATTTGAGCAAAGAGTCCCTGCTATTAGGTGCTCTTAAGATAGCTGAGTCTGTTGCTATGTATCTTAATTCAAAAGAAAATCCCATTTTATTCAATGGAGATTAATTTAATCTCAGAACTCCAATTATTCTCATGAGTCGTTTTGTGTATTTTCATTTGTGCTTTTTTTGTGTGTGCATAAGAGATCATTTCTGCATTCAAAAAGAATTCAAAAACTATTTTAAGCCATAATTATGACAATTTTAAAACTCATAAACTTCCAAGAAATGTATTACCAAATTAAGTGTATATCTGACTTTATCAGTAAAACACAATTGAAACAAACCCATTAGCTGTGACATTTTGAGTACTACCCATTAATAATTCCAACTAAATCTGAGAATACCTCATATATATATAAATTTATACATTCAACAATGTGGACTTATGGAAATTTTCCACTACAATGAATACTGCAAGTGAAAATCTATCATCTATTTGAGGGGCTGCCACAGAGAGGAGGGGGTCAAGCTATTTTCCAAAGCACCTGAAGCCAAGACAAGGAATAATGGATGGAAACTGAACAAGGAGAGATTCAACCTGGAAATAAGGAGAAATTTTCTGACAGGGAGAGCAATCAACCCATGAAACAGAAGTTGCCTTCAGAAGTTGTGGGAACTTCATCATGGAAGTTTTCAAGAAGAGACTGGACTGCCATCTGTCAGAAATGGTATAGGCTCTTCTGTTTGAGTGAGAGAGTTGGACTAGATGATTTACAAGGTCCCTTCCAAGGTCCAATTTGTTAATCTATTTATTTGTTAGATCTATAGCCTACCTTTCCTACAGGAGCTCATGCCTGTATAACTACACCCTCCAATTTTCCTCCACAAGACCACCATAGGGAGAAATGTTGGTCTAGCTGAAAATTACTAATTTGCAATTACCCACTGAGTTTCTATGCACATGGGAAATTTGAATCTGGATCTTCTAGATACAAGCCCTTACTACAGTACTACTACAAGTACCTTGGCTTTCTGTATTCTTGCATAATTTTAATGTACTGTGCAGTGACAAATATAAAATAATAAAAAATAGAAACAATACTTTTTTCAGGAATTTGGCAATCAATGGTGGAATTCTATGACTTCACAACTATCACGCAAATATCAGTAATGTAAGCAATAAGCCATCATTATTTTTTTCAGGTCTGCCCAAATGTGTGACTTCCCCTAAGATGCTGGGATTCGCTCTTTCCATACATGTGCAACATGTACAGTGATTGTCTTAGGCCACAGGTATCAAATTTGCAGTTTCACGTTGCCGTCATATGATGTTTCATGACTTTTTTCCCTTCGCAGAGCTGGGGTGGGCATGGCCTGCGTGTAATGCCAGTATGACCCCCATCTCAGGCCATAGTTTTCAGATCAAGATAATCATCACATGATTTGAATTACATTTGCACAGATTGATCAAAACAAAGCAATTTCTAGCAAAGACATGTGACGTATTACTTCATTATTTGGTCTGGTATCATTTTATTTAAGATAATTGCATCAGAAAGCCAAACATTCCATTAAAATATAGAAAAATGCTGCATCTTCAAAACACATGAACATTTCAAATTAATCAGATATACATTTTCCTTTCACAGAATTCTATACAGAAAAGGCTTCTGGATTCGGAGAAAAGCCCAGGCTATTTTAAATCAGACATCAAAGGCATTAAAGAAATATAGGCAAAATGGGCCCTTGCTGGATGATTCCAACATGAAGATGAAGGGATAAGCCCAACATCAGAATTCTTTGCTACCACATAGAAAAACACGAGTAACATGTGCATCAGGCACCATCTGCAATTATCTCATGTTGTGACATCATCATTCAAAGGGCGCAAATTATTATACAAATGATGTAAATTATGTAGCTTGCATTATGACACAACTCCTGCCAAATCATATCAAATTCACACAAAATCTCTGGATAGCTTTCAAAAGTATTCTCCTTCATAATCTGAGGCTGCAGCTTTGCATTTTTTATTTATTTATGCCCAGATTAAGCCACCTCCTCCTAGATATCCCAAGCTGCTTACAAGAGAATACTGTAACTACAACCATCATAAAATAACATAAAAATATTACAACAAATAACAAAGATTATCAAGAAAGTTCAAGTTCAAAGACAACTGCCTAGAGATGTGGTGATATATTTCACTGATAGAGAAATTAGAAATCATATCCTGCAAAAATCTTTTCATACTTCTGTACAAGTGGGGGGTTCACGACTTGAAATTTTTAAAGAATTACCTCCTAAAATGCTGAAAGCTAGAAAAGAATTTGGTTTTCTTGTTAAGGAATTGAAAAATTTACAGATACCCTTCCGGTGGGATGTACCAGCTGGGATAATTTTTAGATACAAGGGAGAAGGATATCGGTTGAATACCGTGGAGAAGGCACAACATTTTTATAGTACTATACTTAAGGAAAGAACTCCATCTCCACGTACATCTACAGTTTTGGAGATTAAGGAGAGTGAAGAGAGGCAATTGGAAGAACAGTCTAAGCAGGAATTAGAAACAGTGCAAGGTGCAGAAGGAGGTTTTTTGAGTGAGCCCTTGCTGGATTCTTCTCCAATTTTGGATTTGATTCAGTTGGCTGAAGTGAAAGATCAACGTATAACTAGAGCTCAATCTAAGCTATTTAAACAACAGCAACAACAACAACAGGAAAGACAAGACAAGAAGGCAGTTAAGAGTACCGTACAAGAGAGTGGCGCTATGGGAGGAGCGAGATCGAAGCTTTCGGAGGAACTTCAAAGATATTGCTCCGCGCTCCAGAAAGAGGCCGATGACCTTTAAGTGTCTATCTTGGAATGTCAATGGGTTGAATTCAGCACAGAAAAGGAAGAAAATATTTACATATTTGAAACAATTTAATAATGATATAATATGTTTACAAGAAACGCATATAACTACTCAAGATCAAAAATATTTGATAAACTCAAAATTAGGAGTACATTTTATATCTTCGACTTCGCAGAAAAAGAATGGTGTGGTTATTTATGTAAATAAAAAATTAATAGCGAAAGTTATAGAAGCAGATCAAGATGGTAGGTTTGTAGCAATTGAATTGCTTACAGCAAATGGACCAATTCTTTTGATTGGAATTTATGCTCCCAACCAACAACAGGATTATTTTTATAAGATATTACATACTAAAATATTGCAATGGGACTATAGATCTATTTTAATTATGGGAGACTGGAATGGAGTAATTGATTCTAAATTAGATAAAAAGAGCTTGGCAAAGTCTAGAATTAGACTACCACAGACTTTTTTTGATATGAAAGAAGATATGGAATTAAAAGATGTTTGGAGAATACATAATTCAAATGTATTGGATTACACTTTTTTTTCTGATAGACATAGATCTTTTTCTAGGATTGACTTTATCCTGTTGTCAAATGATCTACTTGTTAAGACCAAAAGAACAAAGATTTTTCCAAGAACCTTGACTGACCATAGCCCTGTATGGATAGAAATTGAGATGGATAAGGTTGAGAGACGCTCTTGGAGATTAAATGAGAACTTGTTTAGATATGAAAAAAATATAATAGAACTTAAAAAGCATTTGAAAGAATTTTTTGAAATAAATTTGAATAAAGGTACTCCAATTGAAATTGTTTGGGATGCAAGTAAAGCTTATATGAGAGGGGTACTTATCTATATGAACTCTAAACACAGACAGTTCCGACAAAAGAAAAGAATCGAGTTGGAAATGGAAATAAAGAATAAAGAACAGCTACTTATTAAAAACCCAACAGATGAAAGAATTCGAGGTGCTATAAAACTTTTGAAAGACCAATTTCAAATGCTTATGGCGGAACAAGTTGCAACAAGCCTACAATATGCGAAGCATAATACATTTTGCAACGCTAACAAACCGGGCAGATGGTTGGCTTACACATTGAGGAAAAAACAAAGTATACGGACTATTGATAGTATTGATATTGGCGGGAAAGAAATCTTTCAACAAAAATTAATTAAAGAAGCTTTTGTGGATTATTATACTAAATTATATGCTAAAGAAGAGGTGCAGAATGGACTTATAGAAAAATATTTAAATGATAAGAGAATTACAAAAATTACTGATCAACAAAAGGAAAGAATGAATTATCCCATAACAGAGGAGGAGATAACAGCAGCAATTAAACAGTTAAAAACAGCCAAAGCTCCTGGCACGGATGGTCTGACTGCAGTGTATTATAAAACTTTGCAAGCTGAAATGGTGGGACAACTTAGAGACTTATTTTGTAACATTCAACAAGGGGGTAAAATACCCCCATCTTGGACAACTGCTTATATATCTTTGATACCAAAAGAACAAGTTGGTCCTAAAAAACCAGAGAATTATAGACCAATATCTCTTTTGAATACAGACTATAAAATTTATGCGAAGGTATTAGCCAACAGATTGATGCCAGTAATTCAAAAGGTGATTCATGAGGATCAAGCGGGATTTATTGAAGGCAGATATATGAAGGACAATGTAAGGCAAGTAATAGACTTATTGGAATATCTTGATAAGAATAAACAGATTCCTGCAGTGCTGGCTTTTTTGGACGCAGAGAAGGCCTTTGATAGAGTGGATTGGAATTTTCTATTAAAGACTTTAAAAAAGATGGACTTTGGGGACCAATTTATACAGGCAATCTCAGCAATTTATCAAGAGCAAAAGGCACAGATTATTATTAATGGAAGTTTGACGACAGAGTTTAAAATTGAAAAAGGAACAAGACAGGGATGTCCGTTGTCCCCACTTTTATTTATTTTAACATTGGAAGTCTTGTTAAACACAATACGGGATTCTAAAATTTTGAAAGGCATAATGATAAGGCAAGAGGATTACAGAATAAAGGCATTTGCAGATGATCTGGTGGTTACCCTATCACAACCAATGGAATCAATAATCTTGATGAATGACATTATACAAGACTATGGTAGAGTTTCAGGTTTTAGACTGAATTCAAAAAAGACCAAAATGATAGTTAAAAATATGACACAAGATCGTAAATATGAGCTTGAAAGGAGGGCAGGTTTTGAAATTGTACCTAAGGTAAAATATCTTGGAGTTCAGGTTGCAGAATCAAATTTGAAATTGTTTCAAAATAATTATGAGGTGTTGTGGCGAGAGGTCCAGAAAGATATGGAGACCTGGAAAAAGCTGCAACTGTCTTTACTTGGAAGAATAGCAGCAGTTAAGATGAATATTTTGCCAAGACTTCTGTTTTTGTTTCAAATGATTCCGGTGCTTAAAAGTGATAAACAATTGAAAGTTTGGCAGTCTGGTGTGAATAAGTTTGTCTGGAACGAGAAGAAGCCGAGAGTGAAACTGAAAATTATGCAAGATGTTCCAGAAAGAGGAGGCCTTAAACTCCCAAACCTACAGTTATATTATGATGCTGCAGCTTTAACTTTAACAAGTGATTGGTTTGGAAGTAAAAAGACTGGAATACTAAACGCAGAAAGTTTTGATCTCGAATTTGGATGGCATGCTTATTTATTTTATGACGACAAAGTAGATAAAGTATTTAAAAGCCATATACTTAGAGACTCCTTGATGAGAGTTTGGAAGAAGCACCGACTCAAATGGGATTACAAAATACCGCTATGGCTGGATCTTGGTCATACTTTGTGGAATACAAATATAATGTCACTCGGGGGGTTTTTATACAAAGAGGTTCTTTTTACAGATGCGGGCAGATGGCAGCTGAAGACATTACAGACACTGTTGGATGAAGGACTTAATCTAACTTGGTTACAATATAATCAATTACAATTGAGATGGAAAGAGGACCAAAAAACTGGTATTATGTTGCATGAGGAAGAATTGGTTAGACATATAAAAGAGAAAGGTCCAATGCATATTAAAAGGCTTTATAATGTTTTGCTAGAAAGGGATTCAGAAACCGAATTAGTTAAAGATTGTATGATTAAGTGGGCACAAAATTTTGAAGAACCAGTGATGTTGGAAACATGGGAAAAAATTTGGGTTCAGAATGTTAAATTTACACAGTCGCAGAATCTGAGGGAAAATTTCTATAAAATGTTTTATAGATGGCATTTAGATCCCAAAAAGTTGTCATGTATGTACCCTAATGTTCAGCCAAAATGTTGGAGATGCGAATGTTTGGATGCTACGTATTATCATGTTTGGTGGACCTGTAGGAAAGTTAAGGCTTTTTGGATAAAAATCTGGGTCATGCAGAATGTTTTGAAGAAAAAAATTCAGTTTTCTCCACAACTGTTTTTATTGGGTATAGTTAAGGGTTTTACATTGGGTGAAACAAAATTGATATTGTATATGATAACGGCAGCAAGACTGTTGATAGGTAAATACTGGAAGAATGAAGCTTTGCCCACTATCGAGGAATGGACTGTGAAGATGGCCAGTTTTGCAGAGATGGCGAAGATTTCAGCGTATTTAAAAGATTGTTCACAAGAGACTTATGAATGGGAATGGAAAAGGTGGATAGAATATGTTCAGAACAAATATCAAACTAGAAAGTATCAAATAGCTTTTATTTGAAAATAATGTATTAGAAATATTTTAATGCAAAGGGATAAAGAGGAAAAACTTTATAGGGGGAGGGACGGGTTCAGGCTTATATATTAGTGTCATTAGTTATGAGTAAGTAATAGGGAAGTCTGGGGGGGGAGGGTTAGGGAGGGTTAGGGAGGATGGGAAGTTTGGGGCGGGAGGTGGGGGGTGAAAAAGGGGGTGAAAATGTAATTGTAAAACTTTTGCAATAAAAAAAAAAAAAAAGAAAGTTCATAGTTGTGCAATGCCATAATACAATGTTTATGGTTTCATATGCTGCATAAAGGCAATCAATTGTGGCAACAAACTTTATGTAAAACATAGCATAGCATAGAAATCCAATTATACATTTTTGCCCCAAGTCAACCAAGTAATGCTGTCAAGGTTCTTTCCCAATGCCTAGAGCAGTGGTGGCTAACCTTTTTGCCGTTGCGTGCCTAAAGCGGGGGGGAGTGGGGGGGGTCACACGTGCGCGTGCCCACACCCATAATTCAATGTGCCTCCGCCCCTGCATTTGTGTGCGACCCCCCGGACTCTCCCCGTATTGGCATGTGATGGCCCGGTGGGCCCGGTCGGCCCATTTTTCGCCCTCCCCAGGCTCCAGAGCCTTTCTAGGAACCTGGGGAAGGCGAAAATGGCCTTCCTCATCCCCAGGAGGTCGGAAACAGACTGTTTCCCACATGCCGGAGCTGAGCTAGGGCAACACTCACGTGCCCACCAATATGGCTTTGCGTGCTACCTGTGCCACGCATGACATAGGTTCACCATCATGGGCCTAGAGATTTGGAAGTCTGGCTAGAGAAGAGCTTCTGTTCAATCCCAACAAAGGGCACCCAGAAGCAATTCGCAACCATTGAGGGTCTTTGCCCAGTTCAACTTTTGAGCCAATAGCATCTGTTTCTGGATGAAGAGACCCTAGTCATGATAATACACCGATTACTGTAGAATAGTATTACTGCAGAACAGGGAACCTTGGCCTTTTTATGACATGTAGACTTCAACTCCCAGAATTCCTGAGCCAATCAGAATGTTCTACATGGAGCAGCACTTGAAGAACATTCAAAAGTTGCAACTGGTTCAGAACACAGTGGTGCAAGCAGTTCTGAGTGTTTCTCTACAAAATGCACTGGCTTCCAATAAGTTTCTAGATTGCAATTCAAGATGATGGTTAGTGCCTGTATGGCACAGAGCCAAAGTTACTTATGGGGACTTACTATGTCAGATTGTTTGGCTTAACCCACTAGGAGTGACAATGTGGCCATGTTCCTGGTCTCTTCCTTTAAGCAATGCCATCTTCTGGGACTCAGGAGCTACACTTTAGCATCTGCTTTGTAGATCAGCATTCCAACAGAGCAGAATGACCCTGTTGGTCTTTCATAAGTGACTACAGACCCGTTTTTCTCCCTAAGACATTTGAATCTGGTGTTAGAAGAGATTTGTTGGTTTGTTTATTGTTTATCAATTACAAGACAGAATGATCTATTTGGATCTCTGACATACGATATAGCGATTGACTCTTGTTGTAATTTCTTTTTTAATTGATCTGTTTTGCTGTTTTCTGGTTTTAAGTTAGCCTCTCAGAATCACAGTATTGTAATGAGATGGGTAGCCATACACATTGTTTAAATAAACAAACAAATATTGGACCAATGGTCGGAATTCAGAAATGGGAAAAGTGTGTACCTACACATCAATTACAGAAATAATTGACAATAATTTTTGATTTGCTTCCCTCCTATGGTTTGCTGGTTAAATTAGATTGAAGCGGCTTCCCTTTTTTTAGTTTTGATAGAGTTTATTATTTATTCCTTTTATTTTATTTAGTGCCATTTGACACCAAAAAAGCTCTGGGAAATTCACAGGAATTCAAGGGATAATATATCCAGTTGGTTCCCATATCAAGTTTAGAAGTGGCCACATCTTCTGGATTCTCCCACTGTTTGTTATTTTAACATCAAAAGGAAAAAAATATCAACTAGCTTTTACCCTTCACAGGGACAGCTGGTTGATTGCCTTCAGTTTTAAGGGATTCCTCCCTGTCCATTCCTTCAGCAGATCAGTTAAGAAAAATCCAGGTGTATTATTTTCTATTTATTAATTTGCCACCCATCTCACCAGATGTATATTGCTTTTGTTTTCTTTTAGTATATTTTCAAGTCTACCTTCAGGTGTCAATATCTGACCATTCCTTTACATTGATTTCAATATTTCTTTGCAGCAATATCAATATTAATGGCCTTTTCATTAACTTTACCTAATTGTGTACCCTGCTGTGTTGAATTGGATTGCAATTTACACATTCTATTGGCTTGAAGATATATGCTAATCCCGTATATCTGATCAGTATCAAATTTGGAAAGACTGAAAGAGCCATAGAAGTGAAAAGGCCATCTCCTTCCCTGAAAAGTTTATTATCAAAATAATGAGAAAATGAGACAAGAAGGAAGAACAGAAACAGAAGAACCCAAGATAGGTATCTAAAACATGCTTGGAAATCCTGTCACATACCAAGTCACATTAAAAACATGTCTTTTTAAAACAAATGGATCTTAAATGAGTGTAATAATATTTTTTTCAGAAATATTCAATGATAGAAAAAGCCCAAAAATTATAGGATACAGATTGGTCATCATGTAATAACAGAACGTATCATCGTAGAAATATTTTATTTGTAAAAATCAAAGGCAGGAAAGCATGATCCAAGCCTATTTCTTTATAGCAAATTTACTAACTTTGAATTATATCCTAAGTGAACCAATTTCAAGCACATAATATTTGGACATTATGAGGACAATTAAAACCCTATCCTATCTGATTTTCCCATCTTCTAATTATAAGTTACTGAGCCAAACTAAAATGTGTTTTGATCTACAATACATAGATTAACGGCAGCTCAGCATGAATGTGCTCTATAGACAACTACAGCTTTACATTTTAATTAGTTAACTTGCAGCACCACAGTCCTATTTAAGCTTGTTTAATAAACTCACTTGGCTTGTTTACATAGAAATTAACGCAAGTTACATTTTGGAAACATTTCTATATATATATACACTAATTATAGATCCAGAATTTTGTACCATGCCTATCATCAGTGGCCCCTCTACCAGACAATTTTGTATAGTATGAGGGATAACGTTTCAATGTTATTTTCTGTAAGCTTTTTTACATTAACTCTTAGACTGTGAATGAATGGCAATTCATTAAAAAAAAAAAGGCCTGATATTGCTCTTGTATACATCCTGCAGATCAGTGCAGAAGGAAAAACTTGCACACACAGGCACACAAAAAGTCGGATATTTGCCAACCCCAGAACCTTGTTAACCTTACCCTTCGCTCATTAGCATGTAAAAATCCTACTAAGAACTTACTGTACTGTATGCAGTGGCTGATCTCACCTCTACAGGACAAGAGATCTTTTAAAAAAAACACACACAGAGATTGCCAGGGATGTGAGAGGGAGGGAGGGAGGCAAAGCAAGCCACACGGTAAAAGCATGCTTTCCACGCACCGAACGGGATTGCTTCCACGGGAGGGCAAATCTTATTCTTCCGTTTCTTCTCGGGGCAAAACCTAAAAGCCCATGAAACTTAAGAACAACCTTTGTACGCGATCGCCTAAAGAAGACCCTCCTGGAAGGGTAGTAGTACCGTGCATCATTCACCTTGATGAGGAACGGCGGGCGGATTTTCCACAAGGCCACACCGAGATTCCCGAAATCTTATCGCGGATCCCCTCCCCAGAACACCCCCCCCCCCAAGCTCTTCCAAGCCCGGTCACACATCGGCTGCCAAAGGCAATCTCAGGCTCTCCTCCCACTTTCTCCTCTTTCCCCTCCCCTCGGCTCTGCGCCGTACCTCGCGTCCCACCCATCCTGCCCTTCTCCTCTCCGCTCGGGTACCTTCGGTGTGGCAGCTGGAAGAGAGGATGGTGTTCGGCGGTCGGAAGAGGTAAGGCAGGTAACGAGAAAAGCATTTCATCTTCCAGCGGCAAAGACGCATTTATGCAAAAGTGAGGGGTAAACAATCCTCTCGCTCCATGGGGCTGGGCAGGCAAGGCTACATGATGGATGCATTACGGAATCCCGCCAATTGCTGAGCGAGCTAAGTCACCACCTCTGTTGCCGGACCCCATTTTTGCCATCAGCCCCAGCGAGGACCGCCTCGCATTTCTGCAGGCGTCCAGCGCCAACTCCGAAGCCCCCTAGCAAGCAGGGCGAGGTTCCTCATTGGCTAAAGCGCCTCCGAGCAGGATTTGCTGACTAAGTCCCTCCCGCTGGTAAATACACAAGAAGCAACGAGGGGACTTGCGTGCATTGATAATCCTGGAAAGCTCGCTCTCGGTGGGGAAGGTCGGCTTCACTGCGCGGGCGTGCAAGATCCTTGGAAATTGCCACGACAAGTTTCAGGGCTGATTTTGGAGCGAAGCGCAGACGACTCCGCCAAGCCGACTTCTAAGGACTGTCAACATCAAGGTTAGCATTGCGTGTAAAGGGCAGACTTCCCGCAATGTCAGCTGGACTGGGCGCAACCTCAACCCAGAAACCGAAAAAGAGGAAAACTCTACAATTCAGGAAGGTCGCGCGTTAAAAGAAAATCAAGGACGATTTGTGTTCCTATTACAGGATGCCTTTACTCGGAGGTGTCTTTTTTTTTTTCCGTGGTGGAGAAATTTAATAGAAGCAAAAGGGAAATACCTTTTGGACTAAAAAACGCCAATATCCATCTGTGCAAGGCTAGTAAAAAAAAAAAAAGCTGAGTGCAGTTAGTTCAATTGAGTTTGTTCCCTAGAACATGTGCATTGAGTGGGGGGGAGGGTTATTTAGCACAATCTTTTCAATGTTGCCTTGGTGTTTTGTTTCCCCCCCCCCCTTTTGGCAGCAAACTAACAAGTTAGAAGCATCTTTTCTGTGGAATGCCTTTATTTCTTTCATATTCATTCCCGGCTCATTAGTGGAACAGAGTTAAATCATCTTTTAACTCTGAAACAGAGTTAGAAACATCAGTGGATGTTTTTTAGCTGATTAGCATCCAAGGATAGTCATAAATGCTCTATATATATTGTCCCAAAGTTGCTTTTTCAAGAGGCAACTGGACTTTGTTTTTTTCTTTGAAGAGGTTTCATTTCTCATACAAGAAGCTTCTTCAGCTCAGAAGCTTCTTGGATGAGAAGTGAAACCTCTTCAAAGAAAGTCCAGTTGCCTCGTGAAAAAGCACCTTTGGGATAACCATGACCTGGATGACTGAGAATCTCCATAGACATCTATATACATTGCTATCCATTTCATGAGCTGACCCTGTAATGGCTGGGATTGGAGAGCCATTACATCCTGGTCAGTTGCTATCTCTCTAAAAACCTGGTAATGGTGGCTCTGTGCCAATGGACTGTCAGAATTACCATAGCAGCAATGCTAGAGATTTGGAATAGGTATCAGCAATGGGAGCAGTAAATTTTGGGCTGTATGTTTTCTTGATTTAAGGATGGGTTGATAGCACTTCTCAGTAGAGAGGAAAGCTCCTGAGAAATAAATTACTAACTATAATATTCAGGAAAGAGCCATAGAATTATAGGATAACAGTGCAATCATTTATCCATGTTTATTTTATTCAATTTCTATGGCAGCCTATCTCACTATGATGATTCTGGGTGGCTAACAGCAGTTTAAAAACTCAACAGCAAAGTCAAATGCATAACTGGCATCCAAGACAACTCCCCCCCCCCAATCAAATAGCAATTAAAATAACCATCTCATAGACTTTGACAATCTGTTCCCCTTCTCCAAGGCATAGATGAAAGTCCAACAGAGTTGGGGCCATCTAGTTTGTGGGCGAATGATGTTCCAAAGGGCAGGTGCCACAAGAAAAAAGGCCCACTTCTAGAGTCTGCTAGATGATACTCCATGATTGATGGGAGCTTAATGTGCCTCTTAATGCAGATGGATAGAAACAATGAAGGAGAGGCAGCTCTACAAATAGGCCCATGCCATGAAAGGATTTATAAGTGACCACCAGTGTTTTGAATTGCACCCAGAAGCCAACTGGTAACTAATTCAGTTATTTACATTTTGTTAAGATTGTAATCTTCCCATAGAGTTATGTTTACATATGTTCTGAAGCAAGTCCCATTCTCATAGGTGGAATCATTATCTTAAGTCCACACAGCATGCTAAACTTTGTGTCAGGAATAATAATTCCGTTAAAATGAAAAAAAAAAGAATGCCTATCATCTATTTATAGCTTCTTGGATGAAGCTTCTAGGTCTAGGATGAGAAGTGAAGCATCTTCAAAGAAAAATCAGTAAGTCCAGTTCTCTCTTGAAAAAAGCACCTTTGGGACAACCATGTCTTCGATGACTGAGAACCTCCATAGGCTGACTAACTGACTATCTATCTATCTGTCTGTCTGTCTGTCTGTCTGTCTGTCTGTCTGTCTGTCTGTCTATCTATCTATCTATCTATGGGTCTTTGGTTATTCGGGTTTTCTCCCGTGTAAAATTGGAAGTGTCTTGGCGACATTTGGACGAAGTCTCATTCGTCATCTTCAGGCTGGTGTTTTCGGCTTCGTGCTTCTAGGAGCAATGTGTGATCGCAGCTGTTTCTTCCTTTTAACTGCCAGTGGGGGTGTGAACTGATTGGGTGGGAGCTTGGCTGTGTTCTGATTGGGTGGAGGTGTGTTCTGATTGGTTGGGGGCTTGGCTGTGCTGTGATTGGTTGGGGGTGTGTTCTGTTTAGGTGGGGGCTTGTTTGTGCTCGGGTTAGTCTGAGTTGCAGGGGGATTTGAGCTGGTGAGCTGCGTTGCTGTTGTTTGGCTTCGCATTCGTGGCCAAGCCCCCACCCACCTAAACAGAACACACCCCCAACCAATCAAAGCACAGCCAAGCCCCCAACCAATCAGAACACACCTCCACCCAATCAGAACACAGCCAAGCTCCCACCCAATCAGTTCACACCCCCACTGGCAGTTAAAAGGAAGAAACAGCTGTGATCACACATTGCTCCTAGAAGCACGAAGCCGAAAACACCAGCCTGAAGATGACGAATGAGACTTCGTCAAAACGTCGCCAAGACACTTCCAATTTTACACGGGAGCAAACCCGAATAACCAAAGACCCACATACAAACACCCGTGAAAACCTCAGAAAACAACTACCTATCTACCTACCCACCTACCTACCATTTATTTGTATTAAAATTTGTTCACAATTTTCCTGACAATAACTTTGCAATTTCAATTTAATTTTTGTTTAGAATTGTCAGCCTTGAAATTTTGTAAAGTATTTGATCAACCAGTTCATATTAAAAAATAAACCTTGGAAATTATTATTTATTCTATTGTTTAGCAGTTACTGGACTTTTAAAGGTGATCTATACTGATAGAGCTGCTAATAGACACTTTGAACATTTGTGCATGCAGCATTACCAGCAAAGGGACATTTTTTTTTGTATCTCAAAGCAGAGTTATTGGGTTTGAGAAGATTTTGCTGACTTACATATCAAATAGCAGAGACTAATCCAATAGCATCCCATGGGATAGCAACAAAGCCATTCTCCCTGTGTAATGAAATATGCAGTAGCATTGGATTGTATTTTTGGTCCACAAAATAATGAATTTATTTATTTAAATTAGCTCTCTTAAGCATTATCTAAATATTATCAATCCATTTGGAACTATGTATAATAGATAATTCCCATCTTTCCCCTGCAGTAAATTTTAAAACCATAGCCTGAAAAACCAATAGAATCTCACATTTAGTCTCTTTTCTGTAAATTGTTGAGGTTGAAATTTTAGTTTGTGCTCTCTAATTGTTTTCAGAGTTTGCAATGAAGAGGAAGAAAGACTACCAAAAATATGCAGGCCTGACTTTAGTACCTACATTGCTCAGGGAGAAAAAACAGGAAGAAACTAATCTTTTCACAGGCAATTACTTTTTCCCACACATTGAGCACTTTTATTAATAAACTAAATTAAACAAGCATCAAACTTTGGTTTGATTTGTTCTCTTTATCTTCATTTTACTGTATATACTTCAGGCACTGGACTGGAATGCAAGATGATGAATCCATCTAGTTGGCCTTGGTTATCTGTTTTACTTTGCAGGGGAGAAGATGGGATATACTTTTTATTTTTAATTCCATTCTTTGTCTTTCCTTCAATTGTAAGCCAACCAGCATCCTTTCTGAGAGTTGGACAGCTATATAAATCAAATTAATAAATAATAAGAATACTAAGTAGGGAAAATGTGCAAAAATTCAGAAGATCCAAAAGGGGTAAATATTTTGTCACAGACCTGTTCCCAAGTTTATTCCTATCAGGGCAGGCATTGAATTGACATCTAGATACAGTAATAAACTGAAACTGAATTCCAACAAGACTAAAGCACGAGAATGGCATCTTATGGGTCTGGGAATTGAGTAGGTCTCCAACTCTGAAGCAACAAGGACACAACTTGGAGGGTCTGCTGCCTCTTAAGGTCTACATGGCATTGTGGCCCAAAGTATGCTCAATCAATTTTTATCTAGTGCTGCAGTTGAACTTCTTCCTAGATAGGTATTTGCTGGCTGTACTCTCTCATTTGGACAACAGCAACACAGCCCATGTCAGCTTGCCCTTAAAGATAATTTGGTAATGGCAACTAATAATGTATGCAGCAACACTTATAGAAGAACATTCTTCAGAGACCACATAGTATCAGTCCTAGCACAATTGAATTGTGTTATTGATTAGGCTTCAAGGTTTTTGTATAAGGTGTTTAAGGCTCTTAATAGCTAATCATTTCTATACATAATGAAGTGCCTCACCAGTATGTACCTACCCAACTGTTAACATCTTTAAATCAATGAGCTGAGCAATTTGCATTATTGCAGGAATAGGAGAGAAGGCCTTCTTTGATGTGTCATCCTATTTTTTGGAATGCCCTTTCTCCTTGTGGCCAGGCTATTGTCAACATTACTTATCTTTTGGTGTGTGGTATTTACCCTCTCATTTAGGTCCTAACCCCATGGCCTTTACAACTACATCTCTTAATTGCTCTTTGTTAGTCTCACAGGAATTCATATGGGCTTTGAATTAATTTATCATTTAATTTATTTGCTTTTAATGCTTATCGTGATTCCCAGCACTCAGAAGAATGTCATAAAACTAAAAATATACACAGCACGTGGATTGCCTATGTTCATTATATCACGAGTTCATAAAAAACACTTTCAATTCAATTTTATAGGTTGAAGAAATCACTAGAGAATAACATTGCTAGGATTAATTTATATTTACATAAATATCTTTTTTAAAATATGCAAATGAAATAATGTAACCAAATAAACAATAAATAGTGTATAGGGATGTTATGTTTGGGGGTGGGGTTGTGTTAGTTCCTGGTAACTCCCTGGACAAGTCCTTGCTATATGTTGGCAACATTTTCTAGGGTTAAACCCCCCAGCTGGCTTCATGCAGGTACAACCTCATATAAGGCACAACTAGTTCTCATGGAGGCCAGGTTTCTGGTCTGGTGCTTTAACCACTATACTCACATGCTTTTTTTCCCGGTTATTGGTTAAAACTTAAGGCCATCCTAAAACAAACTAGCACATGAAGAACAAAATGTTTTTATATTTGAATACCTACATTCAGAGGAGAACATTTCTCCTACCTGGATAATACTTTGAGATCTACAACCTATCATCCTTATTTATAACTGTTAATCAACCAACTAAGATTTCAGCTTTGCTTTTTGAGTGCTAATGATTTTTCACATACCTGGAAATAAATGGTTTTAAATCATTATATGGAGATGCATTATTATATAAGGGTCATTTGCTAAAGCTTTTCTAATCGACTACTAGAACTTCCCCTCCTTCTATTGCTCAGAATTTTTATTTTTTTCTTTGTAGCTTATACAGTATACCACCTTGAAAGATCTTGAAGCATAGAAAAGCAAGTGATTGTGTTGGTGACAATGGAACTTATCCTAAAGTTAATATTGCCCTGCAATTAACATGATTATCCTAAATAATACAAAGGGCGTCTCTCAGACATCTAACCTGTGATTCCCAGTTCTAATTTCTCAAGGCTTTTATAATCTCCAGCATGGTTCTCAAGATAATATCTAGATATTATCTAAAATAATTGATATTACTATTACTATTACTTAGGAAGCTGGTGCAAATCACAGCACTATTACATGTAACACCCTCAAAATTTCAGAAGAATATAATTATAAAAATGTGATAAAGTTTTCTGATATCATCAGCATTTTAAAGATGATAGAAGTAAAGCTCTAACATTCTAAAACTTCCTCAACAAACAAAGAGAGTCTGTACCAGGCCCTTGGTGAGCACGAAGGTCCCTTTCTTCCCTTTTCTTGTTTTCCTCTGGATATGTTTTCTTTGCCATCATTGTCTTTTTGTCTTGTGCAATTTTTGTGTTTTGTCCTGTTCTCTGTATTTAAATGTTTTAAACAATTGTAAACCTCTCAAGATTTGCTGTGTAAATGCCATGTTGGAAGGACCTTCGGAGACAGAGGGACAGACAACTGGCATGTAAAAGATGTCTCAGTCTACAGAATGGGGGAGAGAACGGAAAACATTTCAGTAGGGACCTTAGTTTTCCAGAGAGTAAAAGGAAAAGAGGGAGAAATAGTTGTAGTTTTGCAAGATTCTGTCAGTATAACCTTACAATAGTGTTTTTGGTGATGTATCTTGCTTGCACTAAGCCCCAGGGCTAACATGCTGGACTCAGGTAGCATAAAATGTAATAAATTATTATTGTTACAAATCAGGTTTCTCTGAAAATAACCTTAACTTTATCCCCTGTGGATTGAAGCCTATATTATGTTTTACTTAGAAAACAGCAATTTTAATAGCAAAATGTAAGAATTCATACGGGAATTCATATGTAGAACTACTTATTTTTTGATGGATTAATTAATGGAACTGAAATGCTATAGTGAAAAATTAGCTGTTCTGATAGTTAACAAACAGTTCAATGTGAGAAGTTTAGGCTATTAGAGATCCCAATAATTTCTCAAAGTATTTAAAATGTTTTACAACATTACAGAATCTGATTTTTTTTTTTTTTTAAATGGAACACATATTTTGTTGGTTGTTTAAAAATGGTAAAATTATGCTCAGGGCAAATTTCCATATCTTATCAGCAGAAAGGATATTAGATTAAAAGATAATGGTAACCCAATTTCATTTATTTCACAGGTGTTATTAAATCAGCTCAACAAAATAAAATCAAGAATTGTACAGCTTGACATTTGAGCACTTTTTAAAAAGACTTCGCTTTTCACATATCAAGGGCTTCCCTTTTCCTGTATCAAAATTCAATAAAATGTATGCAGCACAACAATTAACGTCTTCATGAAGAACCAGAACAAATTATTCAACTCTTTCCTTTTCAAAAACAGAGCGGGGGAGGCATTCTGCCTTAATGATTAATGCACTGAATCATGATTCTGAATAAAAGCTGTGAGAACAGAAAGGTTTGCGGTATTCACATTTTAGACCTTTAAAAAGCCCTTAAAAAATCATGACATGGGTGCTGTTTGCAGGTTACACCATCAGCCCTTGAACAGAAACAAAACCATGATTGCATGAACAATTAGCTGAAGAAAATACTTTATTCTGATTCCAAGAACAAATGAAAAAATAAACCCACCTTCTATGACCCCTGTGTCAATAGTTCCTTTCACTTGACTGAAGCACCACAATATATCTTGCATGAGGTTCTCAAGTCCTGCAATTAGGCAGATTCCCCCATTAAATATAAATGTACAGTATGTTAAATAAACAGGTTGCATCTGAATAGTTATTTTTAAAAAAACATGAACATGTGATGGATCTAAAAGAACAATAAATGCTTGATTCTGAAGAGAATTCAAATTGTGTTTACTCACCTGGAATCATCCTGCAATGGAAAGCGATAACTTGCTCCTTGGAAAGTGGCAACATTATGCCCATGTTGTGAATTGCCTCTCTGTCCGCTTTGTGAGGCTGTTTCAAAAACGGTGCAATTGGAGTCAGCTACCAAGGCTTTGCTGGCAGTGAGGAGTCAGAAGGCCAGCAGTCACATTCTTTATCATAGCTTCTCTTCATTAGAATACTAATGCATACACAATCACATCTGTTTGGGTCTCTCAGCATTCTTAAAAGGGTGACAAAATATTCTGTTCTGAATTCATAACTGAATTCTTTTTATAACATTAAAATGAGTTTAAAAATTATCTCATTTTCTTCTTTGTCCCAGTTTTCTCTCATTCTCTTCTCCGACTTATTGTCATTAATATGAGTGGGGTAGGGACTTTCCTTTAACTTATTTTCAGGCATAATCTGCATAACTTCATCTAATCGGGATCAAGCTGGATAGTGCTACCCTATGGAGTGTAATGTGTAAATGCTGAAATATAAAAAGAGCAACACCTCAACTAGGAGTTGAAAAAAGTAGAGGCACTCTCATGCCTTGGCACCTCTTTAACACATCCAAATAATCAGGGATTTATCCAAACCAAAATGCACTGAAGTCATTTTAGGATCCACGCTTACTAGTCTTATTTCCGCATATATTTTTTAAAGTGTTTTTTGCTTCATTTATTTCAAAAGATGGAAAACAATCCTGGTGAATTTGAAGAGGAGTGAGGAGCTGTATCCAAAACCCTGGGCGGATATCATCACTAGCTTTAGGAAAGGTGTCCTAGCAATTACGGTACTGGATCCCTAATGCAAAGGGACAAATAATTAGAAAAATTCTAATGCTTGGGGGAATTGAAAGAAATAGAAAAGGAATCTGACAAAAGGCAAGTGACTGGATGCTATCATTGATGACTCAAGCATTTACTGTAAAGCAATCAGTGAAAAAACAGCATCAAGTTATGAGGGAGTTGGAAGCAACTGAATGACTACACACAACAAAGCAATTACTATGGATCTTATGTGTTGTCCAAAGGATATACTATTAGAAAAGGACCAGGTAAAACCAAACATTGTGTCCATTTATGGGGATATATGTTATTTATTTTACCCTTACATGTTCTCTAGTCATGGCACAAACATGACCCAGTATTGCTTTTTGCTTTTATATGACATGGCAGCATGATGTTGCCCTAATCCCTAGCCAATAGCTGGAGACAACTTAGAATCATTGTTAGCTTGTCTTATTTTAAAGTACTGTAGTATACTTTCTCCTCTTCCAAAACATTTTTAGTGTGGATGTTGGATGCTTCACCAACAGCATGCTTCATGATGCACTCAGTAGTTGAAACCTGCCCAGTTCCTATTGGAGAATTTAGACTGCCCTTGTCTCTGGCTACGGCTTTGCAAGGTTCCTTTTTCTGGGGTTTTATTTTAATTTTTTTGGTGGGGGTGGGAGTGGGTGGAGAGAGGCCAGTTCTTTCAACCTGGATCTCCCATTGTACCTATCTTGTATCTGTCCAATCTCCAACTTGATCCCCGTTTTGGGAATTTGTATTTAGTCCAAACAATAGCTGCTCGGTCCAGGGAGAGGGATAGAGGGTCTTGCCTTGATGAAGGAGAAGAAAGCCAGTCCTCTCTATTGCTACAAAACACAATCCTTCCACTGTGTCTTTCAGCTATTAATATTAAATTGTTACAGATTACAAGAGAAACTGGAAAATGCAGTCTTTTATCAGCTAAGTTACATGCATGTGTGGGGACATAGGCCTCACAATCAAAAGAATTTGCTCCTTCGTGGCTTCCCATGATTGGAGCAGCCCCTCTGTACGCCTTATCTGCCTGTGCCTACAGACAATGGAGAAGGTGCTCTTTAGCAGCCAGGTAGCGCTAGAGGCCTAGATTTTAAAGAGCCACATCTACCCATTTTTTCCATTTACTCTTCCTTTATTGAGCAACACCCACATAATCCCCCATGCATCATAGGCAGGAGATACAGGGGGAGGAAGACAGACAGACAGACAGACAGGCAGGCAGGCAGGCAGATAGATAGAGCTATATCATCTATCTGTCTGACTGTCTGTCTGATAGACAGACATCTGTCTGTCTGTCCGTCCATCCGTCCGTCCGTCCATCCATCCATCCATCCATCCATCCATCTATCTATCTATCTATCTATCTATCTATCTATCTATCTATCTATCTGAAGCAAAACATCTTCAAAGAAAAACAAGAAAGTCCAATTGCCTCCTGAAAAAGCACCTTTGGGACAACCATACCTGGATGACTGAGAATCTCTATGGACATCTCCCTTTTTGACAAATGGCTAAACGCCGTCTGAACAGCAGCTCAGGAAAGTCAACTAAGATGCATGAAAAGCCCAATTTGACTGGGCTTTAATTCTGTAGCCCTTCAATAAATGAATAATATTTTATTGATTTATTTATTACATTTATTTTCCACCCATTTCATTTCGAAATCACTCATATATGATCTTGTATCTAGTCAAAGATCTGGTAGGCACCAAGATGACATATTTTGTGATACCTTATAAATTTTAAAAAATGCTATAGAGTACGTTTTTGTTAGCTATAGTCCCATTCATCAGATATATTAAGTGTTTGTCCCGAGAGAGGAATATAATATTCAGAGAAAGAAAATAAAGGTGGCTATTCTTCAGCAAAGGAATTCTGAAAATTCATTACATCTACCGGTAGAAACGATCATCTAGGATCCATTAAAAGATTTAACACTGTTTCCTGTGTTAAGGTTTCTTATTATTGATGATTAATCAGTGGGCAAAGAAATGGAAAATACTGCTATTGGAATTATCCTTTTCTAACTTTATATTTTATTTTCTTTTTTTTACCCCTTCTTCTTTTTTGTATTTTAAAATCCTGATCTCTCTTTTCCCTAATCCCATTGTAATCATTTTGTTTTTTAGGATCATAAACTCTTCTATTTTGCTGTATCTTTCCCATTATTTCCCATCCCTTTTCCCTTTTTCTTATTTTCTCACTGATAACCCCAGTGTAATCATTTATGTTTTTTATATTCTTTCTATTCCATCCTCTTTTCTTTTTTTTCTTTCCCCTTTTTCCATTTTTTCCATTGTTAAACCCAATGTAATAATCATTTAATTTTCCATAACCAATCTCCTTGTTTTTGTTTTCAGTCTCTTTTCCTTGCTTCTCGTTAGTTGTTTCTTTATCAGCTTGAATGTATCCTAAATCAATTTTTTGGTCATCAAGTTTCAATTTTCCATGCAACATTGTAGTCATTTCCCTTATTTCCATTTTCAATGATAGGTACATCATTATCATTTCCTTCAGTTCCTGCCGACTGTCTTGCCATGATGCTTCCAGTTGAATCCCTGGAATGATGTCCTCTAATTTTCATGGCACCTTTTACTTACCGAGGAGGAGGAAGGATAAAATAGAGAGGGAGGTTGTATAATGTCTGAAATTGGCAAAATGGAAGTCAATGTTTCTTTAGCAGATAGGTTGAGTAAATATTGCTTAGGCGTCTTCCATCACAAGGCTGTGAAAGGAATATCCCAAAGTCCATTGGGTCCAAAATATGAGAGGAAGTATAAGAGGAAAATGCTTAGGATTTAAATCTAATATAAAGATATGGCTGGATTTCTGTAATTTCCTGTATTCTTTAGTTCTTACAGAGTTTACAGAGATTCTGCTGTTAACCAGTCACTGAATATGGGGTTCAATTTCGACGCACTAGACTAGACATTCATGGTCATATTTATGTATGTAAAGTCAGAAATTAGTAGGAATGTGGGAGTTCTTCAGAAAGTCTCCTCAATAAACAAACAAAAAGCACTAAGGTGCCCTATACTCTCATTGCTACATCAAAGACTACCCATGTAAACTGAACATGCAGATCTGCCTGCACACAAGACACTTCTACTGGGTTTGCTGCCAAAAATTTTGAGCAGAAATTTGGAGAGTAGTTTTGTTTACTTCCCTAATTATGCATCTAAATGGGGTTCATCTATATAAAATGCATATGTCACTCCCAACAATAGTTTTGTTGATGCCTGTTATAAGCAATGTTCATTATCTGTATGCACATTTTATTTCTCTCTGATCTCTCTATTATTATTCTTCCTCCAAATATAAATATCTACATGCTAATTCTCTTTCAGAACAATTTAAGGTGTCTCGAAAGTCAATTTTGCTGTTATATATGTGTTTGTCAGCGCCTCAGCGCTGGCATAAACAGGAGAGAGATAATTTCTGAACTTTTGCCTGCTAATTCCCTTTGAAGTCGGGTTGTCGTGGAAATGAGGAGGGGGGAGACATTCCTGGGAAATGACGTGACAAGAAGTCTGGAGAATGACTTGGAAGAGAGCCAATGAGAAGCAGAGAATTGGGGATCGGAAAGGGAGGGATTGGGGGGCAAAAGTCCAGTCTTGTCCGCATCGAGTCATGATCCGGTGGCTGTGCTCAATTAAAGAAAAGATTTCCTTAAAGATTGGCAGTTTGGAAATTCATTTATTTTGAGATAGCATCGAAGTCTGACAGTGTTATTACTATAAACTTCACAGAAATTATATTTTTCACTATCTTGAAAATAAATGAATAAATAAAATAATAGAGCTAACTTGAACAAAATAGATGAAATTAGGCATTGTACAGAGCTTTCATCCTGAATATTAAAGAATAGAATTGAAGGGTTTTTACTATGGTTATCAACTAAAACAGCAAACAGAAACACATTAAAAATAAAAGTAAAGTAAATTTAATCTACACTACAGATTAAATTTACACCACAGTATTTTTTGTTGGGAATAGTTACGGATTGTACTGTAATAGAGACTAAGTTGGTTTTAAATTTAATAACAGCAGCCAGGCTACTGGTGGCACAGTATTGGAAGAAGAAAGATCCACCTACTATTGAGGAATGGACATTAAAAGTTGCGCATTTGGCAGAGATGGCAAAAATTTCATCGTATCTTAAAGATCACTCAAACGAAAGATATATATCAGAATGGAGAAGATGGATTGACTATATTCAAAATAAGTATCAGACTAAGAAGTTTCATATAGCTTATGAATGAAACATTTTTAATTGTTAGTTTATGTTTATAGTGTTTTGAGTTATAAGGAGTTAAAGACCTAGGGAGAATTTGAAGTTAACAAATTGTTAGCATATTTTAGTTTTATGTTTGTGAATGCTATACCCTGTGCTTGTTCTGGGAAGTCTAAGGAGGGGGGTGGGCGGAAGGGGGAGGGGGAAAGGGTGGGTGGGTGGGCAAGGGGGGTGGGATGGGGTGAGGGTGGAGGGGTGGGAGAAAATGTTTGTATCTTTTATAAAACTTTTCAATAAAAAAAATAAAAAATAAATAAAAGTAAAGTAAAAACAGAACAAGATAAAATGGATATGCATCCATCCAAAGTATAACCTTTGGAGGATATCTCAAAATTAGCTTTTAAAATATGTGCACTTCTAAATTGTCAAGCAAATCAATATATATACAGTAATACTCTATTAAGAGTTTATTTAACATGATGAAAAGAGAGGAAGGAAAGAAAGGATAAAATATTGTTGTAACAAGAAATGTGAACTAGTAGTCATCCTCTCCCCATAATGATTGTTGCAATTTCTCAATTACTGCTCAAAGTTAGCCTAATTCTGCTTTTATCTTCTCAAATGTGAGAAGCTTAATGTCAGCTAGATTTTTTTTCTGTAATGTTTTGTATCCAAAGATATTTTCTTCCTTTCTGAATTATCTATTTATATAGAGCTGATATTTTCTGTTGGACAACTTCTGCCTTGTATCTCACAGTTGAGTGATTCACACTGAGGGATGAAGTCATTCTTTGGTTGTTTTTAAGATGTTCTTCCAGAAATTATAAAGACTGCATTCTATCGATAAGCCCACAAGTCAATAGGAAATTAAATTTACCAATTTTTGCAATCTGGGTGGGTATCAGGCCCAGGCGGAATTTTTCCAGGCAGAAAAATTCACAAATTTTTAACCAATACTAATAGATTTGACTGAAAGTATATCAAATCTAGGATCTAGGGGGAAAAACACAATGTTAGAAAGTGCTTCCCTTTATCATTTTAAGAACTGGTGTTGTATACATCTGTAGAAAATAGGCTTGATTTATTATGCTGTTTGGGGTTAGGGTTAGGGTTAGGGTTAGGGTTAGGGTTAGGGTTAGGGTTTGTGTACCTTTCCTGTTTCATCTGGTTAGCGTCCTTACCGCAAACAGCCTGCCTCTCTCTGTCTGCTGCCTCTGCCGGGGAATGCTGGAGCCTTCACCTCCAAGCAGCTGATCAGCAGTTGGATCGACCTCCCGGAATACTGCCAATCAGCTATTCAAGGCGGCGGGGATCACTACCACCATTCTCCACTGCTGTCTATCTCCCATATTTGCTCCATACAACTCCACTTTTGGGAGGAAAAAAGTGCATCTTATGGAGCGAAAAATACAGTACATACCACTTCATAGTGCTTTACAGCCTCCTCTAAGCAGTTCACAGAGTCAGCATATTGCATACCTTAGAAAGATGGAAGGCTGAGTCATCTTGAGCCAGTCAGAATCAAACTCCTGGTTGTGAGCAGTGAGTTATCCTGCGATACTACATTCTAACCACTGCGTCACCATGGCTAGATGAAGTGAGCAGCCATATAATTATAGCAATAGCACTTAGACTTATATACCGCTTCATAGTGCTTTACAGCTCTAAGTAGTTTACAGAATCAGTATATTGCCCCATAACAATCTTGGTCCTCATTTACCGACCTTGGAAGGATGGAAGCAGGGGTGAAATCTAAAAACTTTCTCTACCGGTTCTGTGGGCGTGGCTTAAGTAGTGGGCATGGCTTGGTGGTCAGGTGACTGGGTGGGTGTGGCTTGGTGGTCAGGTGGGCGTGGCCAAGTCGACGTCACTTCTTTGCCCTTTTTTAATCTACAAAACACAACACAACACAACGGGCTAACCCACAATGTAAAAGCAGCTGTGCTAGACCCAAAATGGCCCCTGCAACAAGCAGGAACCTCACACAGGCACAAAAAGCCCCCAAAAACAACTTTAAACCTTTCACAACACAACACAACACAACACAACACAACACATCTGGCTCACCCAATGTAAAAGCAGCTGTGCTAGACCCAAAATGGCCCCTGCAACAAGCAGGAACCTCACACAGGCACAAAAAGTCCAAAAAACCAACTTTCACACTTTACACACACACACACACACACACACACACACACACAATGCAACACAACACACCTGGCTCACCCACAATGTAAAAGCAGTTGTGCCAGACCCAAAATGGCCCCTGCAACAAGCAGGAACCTCACACAGGCACAAAAAGTCCAAAAAACCAACTTTCACACTTTACACACACACACACAACGCAACACAACACACCTGGCTCACCCACAATGTAAAAGCAGTTGTGCCAGACCCAAAATGGCCCCTGCAACAAGCAGGAACCTCACACAGGCACAAAAAGCCCAAAAAACCAACTTTCACACTTTACACACACACAACAACTGGCTCACCCACAATGTAAAAGCAGGGGCAAAATGGCCCCTGCAACAACCAAGAACCTCACACAACAAAAAGCTCAAAAAACCAACTTTCACATTTTACACACACAAAATTCCATATACAGTTTTGTGAGATTTTGTGTGTTTGTGTAGTTAGAGTGAAACACTACAGAAACACACAAAATCTCAGAAAGCTGCACAAATATTATATTATATTATTTTATTTTTACATAAAAGCAGCTAAATTTAAAACTTCCTAAACTTTAAATGGCTAGGTCTAAAAAAAGAACGACTAAAAAAACCCACAATTAACTATTTTTTTAAAGCTCCCAAAGGGGAAAAAAACTTACAGGCAAGCAGGCAGGCAGGCAGAAAGAGCTGCTCACCGATGAGCTTGATTGCAGGCAGGGAGATTCAGTTGCTTGCTGATGCAATGGATTGCAGGGATTACAGCAAGGCAGGCGTGCGAAGGTAAGAAAGCTGGAGGCTGGGGGGGGGGGGAATGGATTTTTCCTACCGGTTCTCCGAACTGCCCGCCACCATCGCTATCTACTCGCCCAAGCCAGTCCGAACCGGGAGCATTTCACCCCTGGATGGAAGGCTGAGTCAACCTTGAGCCGGTGAGATTCATGTCAGCAGAATTAGCCTGCAATACTGCATTCTAACCACTGTGCCACCGCAGCTCTTATCTATGAAAAGATGCAGTAGTTGTTTTAAAGACTTGCAAAGTATTTTTATATTGATATTCCCATGAGCTCTGAACCATTATTTTGGCATCAAATATGAAAAATTACACAAATTAGCTAGTTTATTTTTCCTGGGCTCAAGGATAAAGATAGACAGTTTACTAGAGAATTGAAGAAGGGAGGAAGAAAGGAAGAGAATTTTGCTCCAGTTTTCTTGCTACAGTTGTTAAGTGAATCACTACAGCTGTTAAGTTAATAACATGGTTGTTAAGTGAATTTGGCTTCCTCATTGACTTTGATGTCAGAAAGTCAGATCAATGAACCTGGGACACAATTATACACGATCACTTCACATTCACTTGGTTTTACTTAATAAACCACAGTGACTGAACCTGATAATATCTTATCAAAAATGCAAGAAACACCTTTGTAGTATAATAAAATATAGGAAAAATAGGAAGGAATAATTTTACATAATTTTGTATTGAAGTGAAGCCTTCACCTTGAGAATTATCTCCAGGTTTAGGCACCACAATTAAAAAAGAAAATTCCAATCAACTGGAACATGTTCAGAGAAAGACAGAAACGACTAGCAGACTATAAATTAAAACAATAGAAGAAAAAGATGAACAGATAAGATTAGAGGAGGATAAGTGTGATAGCAATTTTCAAATACCTGAAAGAACTTCACAGGAAGACCAAGTCCTGTTCTCCAACATCCCTGAGTGTAGGACACAGAACATGGATTCATGTTCTGAGAAGGCAGATTCTGGTTAAATGTTAGAAAAAATTTCCAATTGCTAGATCAGTTGGGCAGTAGAACCTGAGACATAATATTCTCCCATTCATCTGGGTATGTTCAAACACAATAGTTACCTTCATGAATGTTTTTATTTATATTTGGATTTTACATAAAATAGGAGGTTGGATTCAGTGGCTAAATGGTGAACCCAACTATGAACCCAAATTTCAATATCTGAATTTGCTTAATTTTTTTGGCCTTTGCTCTATTCCTTTGTATTTGTTTCATGCGCTTTATGAATTGTAAGATTGTAAGTCATAATTATATAATATAAACTGCCTTGCATATTTGGTATAACAGTTGTATACAAATGTAGAAAATAATTATATATTTTATAGAATACTCCAGGAAAAAAAATGTAGAATCAAGGCTGTTATTAATCTATTAAATTGCCTGGAAAGTAAAGGCAGATGTTCCTGGCAATTTGCATAAAAATAAGAGATTGCTGTATTACACAAAGGATTGATATCAGCGTTTATTATGCTTCGCTATGAAAATGTCAGTCTAAAAAAAACAATGTGCAGAGATCCTTGGTTTGTTATGATCAGAATACTTTTTTTTCCTTTCTAGAGAAAAGCATATGCCTAGTTATTATGGTTCAGTCTTTGTTCATTATTGTTAATATATTTTCCATAAAGCTAATTGATTTTATGGCTAGCAATTTGAAAGCAAAGTGTGGGCTAATAAAAATATTAATGATTTCACATTAAAACTAAACTACACATAATTAGGCAATTGTGAATGAAACAATTAGTTTTTCCAATCATACCAATATTAGAATTTTTAAAATGAGCTGGTGGGGCCACATTGCTGATTGCAACTATTCTTTAATACTCAGTTTTGTGGTTTCTGCAAACTTCTTTATTTTAACTTAATTTGTAAAAGCAAAGCCAGCTAACTTAGAACTCCTATTACAACTAAAGAAACAAAAAAGTCAGAACATGTAGTCTTTACTATTAGGACTCCAAGACAACCAGCAAGAAAAACACGTCAAGACCATAATGTGGAAACACAAAGCAAAACAGACACCTCTATATTTTTGGATGTGATAGGCAGCACATTTAAAATATTAAATCAGTTAGCTATTTAGCTAAAGCTAAAAACCAAATAAAATCCTAAAACTACGATTCTAAATGAGCAGAGGAGATACATCTGAAAAGGAAAAGAATAATGGGAATGCGGGTACGGTATTTGACAAAAATGCTTTTTAAGGAAGCAACTGAACTTTGTTTTTTCTTTGAAGAGGTTTTGCTTCTCATCCAAGAAGCTTCTTCAGCTCTGACTGGATGGCGGGGAATGGAAGGATTTATATTCCTTGCATTCCCCATCATCCAGTCAGAGCTGGAGAAGCTTCTTGGATGAGAAGAGAACCGTCTTCAAATTAAAACTAAAAAATCCAGTTGCCTCTTGGGAAAAAAGCACCTTTGGGACAACCGTGACGTGTATGACTGAAAATCTCCATAGATATTTGACATTTTGTTTTGTTTTTGGAAGCGCCGACAATGCTGACAATTTGATCACTCATGAACACCTATAACGACATTTTGCCTCTTAAGGATCGGGAGCTTTTTCAAGCGGAGAATAATAAGCATGAGGTGGGGATTTTTCGAAAGACCTTCGTGATGGTAGCGCGATGGCGGGGTGGGACGGTTATTGCAGAAGGAAGCGGGGCAAACAGCAAGTTTTGCACACAGCGCCAGGCCATGCGAAACACCCCCGTTTTTACAAAAATGTCAGCGCATGCGCAGGCGTTGCGTCGTCACCCCCACCCCGGTCTCGGCTACTCGCGAGAGGCCACCAGCTAAACGCTCTAGCTGACGCGGTCCTCGGGTTAGAAAGCTCGGGTTACAAAGTTCGGGTTTTCGCTGATGGGATGTGGGCTTTGCTGGCCTTGATTGGGTTGTGGCAAATGCAGTGGGTTGAAACTTGGGAAGATGAAGGTAAAAACAGCCTGAAAGTGTCACTCGGGTTCTGTGGATGTCTGTATAAAGAGCAACTAGCTGAGTCTGTGTCCCTTTCCCAAAAAGGAAGCCTTACTGGAGAGAGTAAAATCTACCTCTGAGAAAACAGGAGTAATTAATATTTGAAGGATTAAGTCAGGTGTCAACTGGAATCTCAGTAACACTCCCCCTTTCTCCCCCCCCCCCCCAATATCTATAAATCTTTACAGGGCAATATTCAATACAATTTTACTTTGGGGGAAATAGGTCATCAAAAAATCTCTTTACAGCTGCTTCAAAATTTAAATGAATGACAATCATAGGTGTTTATTTTTTGTGAGTAGATTATTAGTCAATGATGTGTCATCCGGTCATTTTTGACTCCTGTGCGTTTATGATTCCTGTTTATGTGTCCACACAAATTTTCTCCATGACATACAAATATGCTTTTAGACAAGTAAAAAAATACAGTAGGAAAAATAACAGAATAAAGTATAGACATCATTCTAGGAATTAACTGTTACAATTCTATTTATATATTTACTTAATGTAAATTACATCCAAGCATGTATATTTTAATTTCTAACCCATTTATAGAACCCAACTACCATTTCAAGCACTTTTTATATGTAGTTTGTTTTGAAAATGTATTTTCATTATAATTAATGTAAACACAAAACTTTGTATTTTGTTTCTTGTTTTGGTTATTATTTTTAAAGAATAAATAAAAGTTTTTCTCTATCGTGATCTACCCCTAACCTGGTCTTTCAAGTCTCCCAAGAGTGCACTCATTGCCACTGAAACTGAGTTGTGAGTAGAAATCACATATTTTTTTAAAATACACCCCACATATATTTGAAAATGATATACTGTATGGACTTTAGTGACCAGTTTTCAGCAACAATGGTAAAAGGGGCCTTTAAAGATAGAAGAAAAAGAATTGAGCAGCCATAAGGCAGTTCAAGAGAGCAGATTGCCCTCTACTTTTGTCCAGGTACAATAAATGGTCTCCCATACCTCTCCTTCTATAACTACTTCTAACATTTTAAAATGCTACAATGTATTGTGATGATATTCACCTGTGCATATTTGAAAATCTCAGGAGAAATTCTGACTATTTAAGTACATCAGTACAATCACTGTGTATGAATCCAGGATTGGATATAAGTCTTCCGATTTCTGCAGATTTCTGTGCCATAGTGTTAATGAGGAAGACAATATTTAAGCATTCTCAAAACAATTTTCCAGACAAAATCAAAGGAACAAGATGAACACAGTTATGTATAGAAAAGGGATATAGGCATCTTGTCTCTGCATATTCTACACATAATACCTGGTTCCAGCATAAAGGGAATGATGGGAACTCCATGGTTGCTATTTTCAATCTTACAATTGTCATCAGTATGAATTAAGGTACCTCTGGTATTAAATATTGAGACATGTTCAAGGAACCTAATTATATTTATTCCCCACTGAGGTACACATAAAAAAATAGTCATGACTAAATTAAATTGCATGGGTTTTAGATGTAATTTTATTTATTACCGTATTTGAATTTCTGGGGCCAGCTATCTCATCACTGATTCTGGCTAGCATGAAAAAAACAATGATCCAATATATTATGTTTAAAAACAGAACAAAACATGGTTATAATGGGAAATAAACATAAACATAAGTTTACAAAAACTATCCCACTGTGGATATATACCCTGACCTAGATCAAAATATTTGGAAAAAGCCAAGTCTTCAAGCTTGCATGAAGAAAAGTCCAATAAAGTTTAAAACGAGGAATGATGTTCCAGTGGGCAATTGCTGTAACAGAGGTCCCATGAGATGGTATTTTGTGATAGGTACCATTCAGACCATGCCAGCTGTTAATTAGGCAGAAACAATGGAATAAAGAAAGTAACTACCGGTAGGATTTATATCATATACTGTAAGCTTACTAGTAGATAACCAGCACATTGCATTGCACTGGAAACCTAGTGATAATAAATGTAACTCATGCAGCAGCTGTGTTAAATTGACATTCAAGTAATCCTCAACGTATATGACTGAATGGAGCCTACCCATTACGATTATATGTTGCAATAGTCATAAAACAGACAACTTGATTTTACAATATTTTTTGTGGCAGTCATTAAGCAAATACCACAGTTGTTCAGTGAACCAATGGTTTGCTATGGTACTGTTTTGCTAAAAAAGTGGAAGTGCAGAACCATTATGTAAAATGTGTTCACATGCCCACGGGATGCTGCAAGCAGCCATAAATGCGGCCATGTTGCCAAGCATCTGAAGTTCAGTCACCATGGAGGGGATCCAACTGCTGAAACTTCAAATCCAGGTTGTAAGTCTTTTTTTTTCAGGTTGTCATAACTTGAAACAATTACTAAGTGACCAGTTGTAAGTAAAGGACTCTTGTGAATGCTATTACTGCTGCATTCTAAATCACCTGAAGCTTTCAAAAGGTCTTCAAGGGCAGCCTCATATGCAACTTATTGCAATATTGTAGTTCACATACAAAGTGATCAGGGCATGAGTGACATGGAAAATGCTGCTCAGTCCAGGAAAGGACACAATTGTGATATAAGACAAAATGTGTCACAATTATCCCATTACAACTAGGAAAACTATCCCCTATCTATTGAGTCAGTGTTGACTCCTGACAATGTCTTCATTAGTCTCTGCAGTTTTCTTGGCAGGGTTTGAGAAATTGTTTGCCATTGCTTGCTTTCTCGGTCTAAGAGAGAATGAAGGATCCACGGTTTCTCAGCTGGCTTTGTGGCTAAGGTGGGAATAGAAATTTTGGTCTGCCAGTTTCTAGTATGATGCTTTAACCACTACACAAACTGGCTCTCTTTAAATCCATTTAGGAACAAGAAAACCAAATGCAAGGTCTAGTCTCATTGAATTTTAAAGAATGCTGGTTTTCTTCCATTTCTGCAATACTTTTAAAAGAGATATTTTCTATGTTTTGTTGTTGTAAGTCACAATTATGTTTTGCCAAAAAGGTATGTAAATTAAGAGCCAAACATCTACAAAGTGTTAAACACAATATTTTTAATTCATTTTCTTCTTGTCTGAAATGTTAAGTAAAAAAATCTGGTTAGAGGAGTTAAACATTTGGTGTTTCAGGGGAATAAAGATTGTAGAAATGCAAGAGATTTTCAGTTTAGCTAAAGTATTATAATTATACAAGTTCCTGTATCTTTATTTTCTCACTTAAAGCCAGATTTAGACTGACTTGTCCAGATGCCTCATACTGGCACTATTGGAATGGGACTTGTTATTGTCTAGAAGAAAATCAAGAGGGGACTTGGACTGAAGCATTAAAGTTTTGCAAGAGATACACATCTACAGAATTAGTGATGTTTAACAGTGTTCAGGAAAAAGTAAGTTGAAAAAATATTATTTGTGTGCCACTCTGTAATAATGTTTTATTTATTTTTTAATTTTTTATTAAATTTGTTCGCCACCCATCTCGTTTTTGGCTTGGGTTTTAAAAGAACTTATATGTCTGGCTTTGTCAGAGTAGACTGGGTGGTTTCATCTTTTACTCATCTGCTGATCTTCCTACTACTATCCTTTCCTTAGTTCTTCTGGGCTGTTGCTAGACATTGCTGTCCTTGAATTCAAGTGTGGTGTATCCATCTGATGCATCTGATCCTCATGTTATTGCAGGCAAGCAGGCTGGCTAGATATATTGTGCTTGAATTCCTGGGTAGCCATTAGGGAAAGTAAGCAGAGCAAGATGCAGTGAGGGGAGAGGAAACGGGGTGATTGCTTATATCATTCTTGAATTCAAGGATGGCATGAAAATGTAACAACTGTAGTGAATCTACTGAGTTCTCACTTTATGATGTTGCCAATACCTCCCTTTCCATACCTGAGCCCAAATGCGCAAGGCACTATTTCTGATAGCCTTGATTCCATACACACACACCGCGTTTCTGTTCCTAATACATTTCTATCTAGAACTTAAGTGTTCTGAGTCTGGGCCAAGACAAAACATATGTATTTTGGTCCAAACATAGATTACACCAAAGTAGCTGTTCTGGTTCTCTTCAGTTCAGATCAGTTGATTCAGTTGTTCAGTTAGCAACCTCAAATATATCCAGATTATATGCAGTACAAATTAATATGCAAGCTCCTTATTAATGTTGGAAACCACCCAGAGTTACCTTGTGGTAAAACGGGTGGTCAATACATTTAATAAAATAAAGTAAACAAATAAAAAAAAGAGAGATATATGATGTAAAAGAAGTAGTAGTTAGATGTGATATTTCAAATATAAACTTATTAAATATTTGTAGAACTGGATTTTAGATTTACCTTTGGACAACTTTTGGATTGGATTGAATAATTTGGAAGAAACTCAAAGCTTTTCGTGGTCAGAAGGCACACGGGCAAATGCAACTTCTTGGTAAAGATTAACTGTGAAAAGCAGTCTTATTTAATTTTTCTGAAACATTTCTTTCAATGTGAATATAACATCTTTTATGTATTCTAGTCTTTTGATCATTGTCTTGATATTACTCAAACAAAAAAGAAAACTAAAATATGCAGAAATACCTCAGCTGTTTGTATTGGCAAGCAATTTCAAAATATTTTTAATTATTTATTAAAAAATAAAAATAATCACATAATAAAGATTTCCTTATCGAGAACATTTTATTTGTTTCTGAGTTACATGGCTTCGAAAGAGCCAAAATAAATTAGGCTGCCCAAATGGCTAGATTTTTGAATCAGGGTTACAGATGCCTTAAAGAAAAAAGTTGGTTACATTCTCTGTGTGACTAATTTCCAAGAGAGAGCAATTTGGTTTCTCTTTTGTTTAATTTCTGTTTAATTGGAAAGGTTTCAGCTATCAAATCCAGTTCAGCCAAATACTTGTGTGAAAGTTTCCAAACACAGCTTGGTTGCTGTCAACTGTGATACGAAAGCCCATTGGATCTGTCAACGATCTGCAGGTAAGTTGTTGCAATATTTTCAGGATCAGACTCAATAAAGATAATAGAAGTTATAGGTTTAAATATAATTCTCTTTAATCATAATAGGCATTCTATATTCGCTGAATATTCAAGATAGAAGCAAGAAAAATGGGGAGGATGGCTCCTTTTATATACAAGGGGCGGAGCCAGGAATGGGAGTGGTAAATTATGAATACATTAAAGCTCAAGTAATAAGTTAACCCCTGATGTTCCATATATACATTATTTACACATTAGAGAATAAGGCATTTACATCTGACAAATCCCCCTCTAAATGCCGGTTCGTTATACAACACCAGTTACATTCAGATTCAGGACAATATAATACATATAATTTAGAAGTTAAATATTTGTGTTGTTTAGAAGGTAAGGGTTTTGTTAATATGTCAGCTAATTGTTCAGAAGTATCACAATGTATTGCTTTGATGAATCCGTCTTGAGATAGTTGTCTCACGTGCTTAAATTTTATATCAATATGCCTGGACCTTTGTCCAATTGCATCGGATCTAGAAATTTCAATGGCCGCTTTATTATCTTCATGCATAATAAATGGTAAAGTAGGTTTCTTCCAAACATCTGTGATCAAATCATTGAACCATACAAGGTTATTTGCAGCTTTAGACAAGCAAACATATTCTGCTTCTGTGGTAGAGGTGGCTACCAGTTCTTGTTTACCAGTATACCAGTAAACTGGACAATCGTTCAATAGAAAAACATAACCAGAGGTACTCTTTCTGCATGATGTATCACCAGCCCAATCTGCATCAGCATAACAAGTAATTTTTGGTTCTTTGTCATTATTGGGTTCCAATATTAAACAAAAATCTAATGTACTTTTCAGATATCTTAAAATTCTTTTGACAGCTTCCCAATGATACAAGGTTGGTTTGCTAACATATCTTGACAATAAATTGAGAGGTAATGCAATATCTGGCCTAGTCCAATTAGATATATAAAGGAGTGAACCTATAACTGATCTGTAAAATGTGTTGTCTTTAAACTCAGGGGAAGATTCATCATTGTTTCTAAGAAAATCAGTTTGCATAGGTGTGTCACATGTTTTGGCATTATTTAAGTTACATTTGTTTAGGAGTTCAATGATTTTATCTTTTTGAGTAAGTTTGAATCCCCTTTTTGTTTTGTTAATTTGTACACCAAGGTATTTATTCACTCTACCTAGTGATTTCAATGAGAAGTGTTCGTTTAACTTATTTACAAAGATTTCCCTGCTCTCTTTATGCTTTCCAATATATAAAATATCATCCACATAAATTAATACAAATTCAATATGATCATTACTCTTTTTTACAAAGAAACAGTTATCAGCAGTGGTGGCGTTGAAATCCATGGTCTTTAGTACTTTTACCAAACAATCGTACCATCTTTTGCCAGATTGCTTCAATCCGTACAGACTCTTATTTAGTAACCAAATTTCGTTCTTATTAGTGTATTGACTGTGTGGTGCTCTTACATATATTTCCTTATCTAATTTTGCATGTAAGTATGCAGTCTGTATGTCATATTGAAACACGTCTAGATTGAGTGCAGATGCTACTATAAGAGCTGTTTTGACACTCTCTGTTCTCACTGTGGGTGAATATGTGTCAGTATAGTCTTCTGGATATTTTTGTGCATAACCTTGTGCAACTAGTCTGGCCTTGTATAAGGTATTACCTCCTTCTAAATTCTTAATTTTATAAATCCACCTGGTACCTATAATTGTTTTATCCTTAGGTGCGATCGCAGGTGTGAATACATTTAATCCTTGTAAACTTTTCATTTCTTTTTCCATAGCTAGTTCCCATTTTTCTCTTTCTTCACGGGGAAGTTTCAATACTTCCTCATATGTATTAGGTGTTATTTGTTCTCCATCCATATGCATAATATAATCTTTGTATTTATTTGGTATTTGGTTTCTATTATTTCTAATATTTCTTTCAGGTTTGCTATGGTTGTCATGCAAATATCTGGCTTCCTTTTTTGTTAATGTGTCTGTCTTTATTTTATGCTGACTATTTGTCCAAGTTTTGGTTTTGTTCTTACTTTTGTTAATATTTTGATTTTCTGTTGTTCCTTCCTCGCAAGATATATTATCTTTGCTTTTATTAGGAAAAATTTCATTAAGGTGCAACTTAGACCAATTGGCCTGCTCATGAAACACAGCTGTTCTGGATACTATAAATTTGTTATTATTATCGATGAATCTGTACCCTTTGGTTCCAGTTTCGTATCCCATGAATCTTAATCTCCTGGATACGTTTTCTCCCTTTCTCCTCAATTGTTTAGGTATGTGCACGTCTGCAGTAACTCCAAATATGTGCATGTGTGCTAACTTAGGTTTTCTATTGTACATCACCTCATATGGTGTCTTATTCACAATACTGGACCATGTTCTATTTTGAGTGTAATTTGAATAATGTAAGGCTTCTGACCAAAATTGTTTGCCTAAACCAGCATCCTCTAATGTGCATCTAATCATGGTTTGTAGTGTGGAGTTCTTTCTCTCTGCAATCCCATTTTGAAAGGCAGAAAATGGATTGGACGTGAAATGTAGCATCCCTCTATCCTTTAACCATTGGGAGAATTCTTTAGACATGAATTCACATCCCCTATCTGTCATAATTTGTTTTATTCTGATATTATGTTGTGTTTCTATGCGTTTGTAGAATTCCTTAAATTTCTGAAAGGTTTCATCCTTGTGCTTTAATGTGTAAACAAAACCATAGCGACTGTAATCATCCACTATTGTTAGGAAGTAACGTTTTCTATAGGTAATTGATGGAGTTAATGGACCAACTAAGTCCATATGTACCAAATCAAAAATATTGTTAGTTGATCTGTTAGATTTTTTTGGTCTAGGACTGGTTTTTAGTTTGGTGGATTTACATACTGAGCATTCTAAATAATTTTCACAATTTTTTATTTTTACACCTTCTGCGTGTTCAGTCATTTTTTGTACTACAGGAAAGCTTGCATGTCCTAACTTCCTATGTAAGATATGAGCACACTCATCATGAATTGGTTTACCTATTTTTGGTTTCTTCTCATTGTGTGTATTTTTGTTATCATGAGTTATTTTACATTCATCATTGTCACTGTTACTGACATTTTCATCATCTGCTTCAATACAATCTTCCATATTTGAATCAATGTTATGTAACCATCTTTCTTTGGTTATCAGATAGGGTAGACCCCCTTTTATCATCACAGTGCCTACATTTGTTTTGTTCTTTTCTATAGTTGCTTTCCCCTTTGAGAAAACTATATTGATGTCAGATTCTCTGCTTAGTTTTATAGCACTTAGTATGTTGTGAGGTATTTCTGGGATTAATAATACCCCCTCTATTTTCCCTAAACCAGGCAAGGTCACATTTCCTCTGCCTAATACTTGAACCTTTTCTTGATTAGCTACCTTTATCACAAACTTATCTTCTGTAAATGAAGATAATATACTTTTGTTATTAGTGGTGTGATTTGTTGCACCAGAATCAATAAGCCAATTATTGTTCTCATCTTGTTGTGTTTTGGTGCTGTCTTGTTTATTTAGCCCATTTAGTGACCCAGATTTTCTCTCTTTTGAATTTTCTCTACCCCCTCTACTTTCTCTGTAGTTTGGTGGACTTCTATATTTGTGTCTATCTGTGGAAGATTGTCTGTAATTGTATTTGCTCCTATATTCTGGCCTATGTCTCTCCCTTGGGACTTTGGGACAGTCTCTTCTACTGTGTTCCCTGGATCCACAATTGTGGCATCTAAAGGCCTCATTATATTTATCTTGAAAGACTACTTTCCTAAAAGATTTGTGTTCTGTTTGGTTACTGGAACGATTTTTTCTTGAATTGTCTTCTGCTATCAATTTGTTAGATAGACTTTCTATTGATAAATATCCCAAATTAATGGTATCTAAGTGTGACATAAAGCTATCCCATGATGGATCAAGTGAATTGATAATAACACTTTTCATAGTTTGATCTGAAATCACTTCCCCCCTCAATTGCAGCTCAGCTCTTATTTTGTTTAGATTTATCAAATGTTCACTTATAGAAACCCCTGGTTTCACTCTAGAAGAAAAGAAATCCTTAGACATTCTTGTGGTTGTGGCTACGCTATCGCTGTGAAATAGATTAAACATGCATTGAATTATTTCTGATACAGTTAGGTTTGGTTTGATGCTATGATACATTGCAGGAGACACGCTAGAAATTATTATGAAAAATGCTCTATGATGTAAACAGTCTATTTTTAAAGTCCAAGGTCTTCTTGGAGGACTAGTTATAAAGAATAGTAAATTTTCTTTCATAAAAATAACCTGAAGCTGTTGGTACCACTCTTGTAAATTAATGCCATCAACTCTAAGTTTTGGGAAGTCACTGGGTAAGTTCCCCACATTATTTTGTCCATTACTTACAACCTGAGGCAGTCCGTGGTCTCTCAAGTGCAGGAAATTACAGAACGGCATTGGGATGCTTGTAACGAGTCTGCGCGGTTCTCTGGCCAGTTCAAGTCTTTCGGGGCCGTCTACGTAGTTTTGCACATGCGCGTTGCTCATTTCTTCTTTGGCGCCGTTGTGGAAGGTTCTCTCCATTTCAGCTCTCTCGATCCGCTCCTCTTCAGATGAGTCGGTCTCTGGCTCGGTTTTTGGGGCTTTGGTGATGGCGGCGGTTCTTCTCTTTCTCTTGTGTGTGCTGGCACTCGATTCTGTCTGCGGTGTAGGACGGAATCGGCATGGCTCTCTGGGCTCGGGTGTCGTCGTTTTCGAAGTCAGGATGGGAGCGTGCAGGTCTTGAGTTGTCGGTTTGATTGCTTGCTTCTTCGTTGATGTCTTAGAAATTTTCAATCTTGGCCCAAAAGCAGCAAAAAGTGTTTTCATTGCTGACTCTACTTGAGACTTTGTTAAATCGTCTTCACTTTCTGATTTTGATTCATCTGAAGAGTTTGAGACTTCTTTTTCACTTTCTTCGTCTGATAGCGTTTTTCGCGCCAGAAATTTTGAACTGAGCGTTTTGATTGGCTCTGCTTCACTCTCTTTTGAAGTTCGTTGAAACCAAGATGGCTGCCGTTCAAAATTTCGCGCGGGGTCACATCTTTTCTTTTTTACAACTATTTTCTCAGTAGTCATTTCACTCACAGTTTTTTGATCTTTGGGTTTTTCTTTAATGATGTTTTTCTCTCTCGCTGCTCCGCTGTTCCTCAGCATCTCCTGGAGGTCCGCGATGAGGCTTTCATCATTCTTTTGGCTTTTTAGTATTTTTAATATTTCTGACCTGAGTTCGTTATTTTCTATCTCGATTTCTTCCTGGTCGTTATTTTCACTCATCAGTTCTTCTTCTTCAGTGGTGTATTCTTCGGATTCTCTCGAAATCGCATTAGTGGATTCGTTGATCATCTCTTGATCAGTTTCTATTTCTTTGCTGTAGGCCCTGGTGTTGGGCCTATCTTTCTTGAACATTTTTAATTACTTATTGAGTCAATTAACCATCCTCTGCTACCAGCTTGTTGCAATATTTTCAGGATCAGACTCAATAAAGATAATAGAAGTTATAGGTTTAAATATAATTCTCTTTAATCATAATAGGCATTCTATATTCGCTGAATATTCAAGATAGAAGCAAGAAAAATGGGGAGGATGGCTCCTTTTATATACAAGGGGCGGAGCCAGGAATGGGAGTGGTAAATTATGAATACATTAAAGCTCAAGTAATAAGTTAACCCCTGATGTTCCATATATACATTATTTACACATTAGAGAATAAGGCATTTACATCTGACATAAGTTTTTATCTGTTCTCTAGGATGTTAAATTATTGTGGGAAAAGAATAGTTTTTAGCTCTGTTAAATTTGATCTGGTGAACTAATAGTATAACTGGAGATGACTAGAATCAGGAAATAAATCAGAATAAATAATAATACAATAATAATAATATGCCAATTCTGCATTGAGAAATGAGAGCAATAGATAAGAGCAGTAGTTTGTAATGAGCATGTAAAATAAACTTTAAACATAAAAATAATTGAAAAATTAGTAAATATGTAAGATACGCAATGTGGATATAAGCCATTTAATTAAGAATTATGGATGGAATCAAATATCAAGCATATTTTAGAGTATTCTTTGTAACCTTTTAAAACTTCTATATATGCTTACATCATGCTGTTCTTTTTTTCCCAGGATAAGCAAAATTAAAATATAGAAGAAGTAAGAAATAGTAGGCCATAGAAATTTAGGCATGAGAAAGGAAAGAAAATATAGCTAAATTTATTTTACACCTACATCAATTACTATTTAACTGTCTATCTTCCTATCTTTGCAAAACATACTTGCTTCTATCATGTTCACTGAGTATATAATTTATATATTGACTTTTGGTTTAAATGTCTTACTGTTTACTTCTTGACAGTCTCATCAAATCCACCCAGCCATGACTTTATCAGTCTCCCCTTTCATCTCAGTCTGTTCACTCATCTTTCATAGATGTACAGTTTGTAGGCGGAAAGCCATGTTAGTCTGTGATAGCAAAACTTCAGAGGGGGACTAGTAGCATCTTTTTTGACTATTATATGTTTTACAATTTAGTTTTGGCTAATCTCTTCTATATAAACAAACATCTTAACAAATATTTTTCATACATTACTCTTGCATTCAGTCCAATTCATCCAGCAACTATTTATTCTTGACTCTATAAGAGGGGCTTCCTATATTAAAGCTCCCGGTATTATTTTTTTTTTAAAGAAAAATTATGGTTCACTTTTGATATTTCATAAAACAGGAAAGAAACAAGAATACAAGACAGTATCCAAAAACAGTATATTTCAAAATTTAGTAACAGTTCCCAAAAATCATCCATGTTATCATAATTAGCTGTGATTGTTCATTTTAACATATAAACTTTCAGTAAAACATATAATCTTTCAGTAAAAATTTGTGAATTTAATATATGGATTTTATTAGTGAATTTTCAAGAAGAGCAATGAATTATGCCAACTGCTCAGTGATAAATTATCTAAACATTCTCATTTTTGAGTAATTGCTGAATTAGCAGCTAGAAATATAACTATAATAACTTTCCTTTTCCTTAATTTAAAATTATCTCCCACAAGGACTGCAAAAATAACTTTTTATTTAATTATCATTCTGATTCTTCAAATATTTTCTTCCAGAAAGGTGAAACTTTTTTTCAACTTTGGACACATATGAAAAAAGTCCTTTCTCGTTGCAGTTTTTCCAATGTTTTTATAAGTAATTATGCAATATTTGTATTATTTTAATTGAACATCAATATGCCAATCTGATCATGTGGAAACCAGATTTATATGCTCTTTGGCACTTTATCTGTATTCATATATTCATTTCCTAATTCTGTTTCCCCCACTTTGTATTTCAAAATCGAGGTGGGTCCAATAAATCCAATTCAAATAATAGTCTATTAATTTTGATATTGTTCCTGTAATTAGTTTGTTTAATTATTTATTTTTCAAAGGCTATTAGACAACAAAATGCTGAGTCATTTACATATATCTTATTCTAAAAGGATTTAAGTTGAAACCATGGTAGCCAAGACAAATGGCAATCTATTTATAACTCCACTACATTTTTTTTTACATAGTGAAATGATCTTTGGACAGATCCCCTTCTTATCCCCAACATGCCATTGTTCCCAACCCTGCACACTTTTAGAATGGTGGTCAAAACCTGGCTCTTGACCCAACATGCTGCTTGATAATATAATTTTAGAAAGACATGCCTCATCTACTCTGTTTCTGGGTCAATATGTATTCCCTCTGGAAAGTTTAAATTTTTTAGTATGGAAAAAAGAAATTTCCCATTTGTGTTGTCCTAGCATTAATATTTTATTTGCTACTTATGCTAGAATAATTTGAAGTAACAAAAAACGAAAGACTTTGTTTTAACTATTGCAATTAAACCTAGTGTCTTTAAGTATCACTTATTTCAGATTTTCATTCCTTGTTTTAAAAAAAAATCTTCCTCACTAGAGTCAAGTTATTATTAAACAATTTGTTAATTTTTGTAATACTAATTCTTAGATAGTTGAAAGGATTGGAACTCTTCCAATATATTTTAAATATTAAATTACTGTTTGTAATCTAAGAAAAATACGAAAAATCCTATTTGACTTTTAAAACTCTTGATAGTATATTTTATTATACTTTATCATGATGCTATGTTCCTGCAAATTCTCCCAATTCCATCCTAATGTATTTAGTTAATTCGTTTAGTTAAGGGAATATTATGTTGAATTCTTAGTTCCCTCTTCCCAGAAATCTTGTCTTTATATTAATATCTATATACTACACTACATTCTTTGCATTTTGTCTTCTTTCTCAATGAATATGAAACATGTTTAAGCATCTATTTTATAACCATCTCATAATTCTCAAATGCCAAATGATCCTACAACTTACCTTGTTTTTATAAAGTTATATCTATTTTTTAAATATAAATATTTTTCTCACTTAGAATTTAATGAAAATTTTATTTGGTTTCTAATACTCTGTTGGGATTAAGATTAATAGTTTTCCTTGTGGCTGAAAGAAAATTCATTTGAAATGGAACTCTCATTTAAACTATATTCTTGAATATAGTTTTTCTTCTCTATAATATGGCCAGATTACTGTCTTCAAAAAAGAAAGAAAGAAAGAAAGAAACGTTATCTTTGTCCTGATTTATTACTTCAGCACATGAGTTTTTTGCAAACATTTAAATATTTTATTATTATATTTCTTGGTATATGCATCCAAGCCATAAGAATAAATATTTTATGGTCCACATTCTTATTTGAAAGATAAGAAATTGAAATATCCAGTTTCAGTATTTTCTGCATTTTCTCTAATTCTTCTAATTCTTAAACTATTTTTTTTAATTCTGTACATTACCCAGATTTACTCTGATTTAATGTCATTTTTAACTCTTCCAAAATCCAGCTCATTTCTCCTACCGGTAGTAATGTCATATCCTTTGATAGCAGTCTGGGTGACCTCTGAAACTTGAGAATACAATTCTATTAATTGTTATTAACTTCTTTAAGTATACCTGTCAAGTCCTGTAAAATCATATTAATGTATCTCATTTTGACTTTAGTTCTTATTTGATTTGCTTAATTATATTTTTAGCTCTGTTGGAACATACTCCTCCACAATTTCTTCTTCATTACTAGACTGGGATGACACTTCAGTCATGTTTGGTTCATCCACTAAACCTTAATTGCTCTATGTTATTACTAAATTTATAAATTCAATACATACTTAGATGAACCTAGTGTACATTCCAGTAAATATAGTGATATAGCAGTGCACCTCAGGCTATCTGCAAATTCAGAAGATGCTTTAATTGAATATATTGTCATTTTAAATTTTTAGTTTAAGTTTCTCTTGTAATAGCATAATTAGCTTAAGAATTAGCTTCATTTCCAATAATTAAATTATTTAAAATTAATGTGATTAGTAGCTCATGTCTTCCCTATTCCAAATTTTCAAGCTGTAATTATCCCATAATACACTGTAATTTTATTGTGTAAACACAGCTGAAAATATACTAGAGATCCAACATTTTCCAAAGACTCTAGTAGCCTTTAATTCAGGAAATAAAATACAACAATGCATCATTTCATTGGTTCTAATTTAACTGATAATGCAGTTATAATTATTATAAAAGTAGACAATTTATTTTTGACTGATTTATTCTCCTGGGAAAAACTCAGTGTTCCATTTTTATAAATTCTGAAGAAGAATGGTATAACACCCCTAAGCTTGTACATGTTTGCCATGCAGTGTAGAAATAAAATTTCATTTATGATTGCTTTTTATTTATTGAGAATTAAACTTGGTGCAAATGTGAAGACTTCAAGAATAATATTTTTGTTTGTATTAATAAATGGATTCCTTTTTCTATTTTAGTTGCTGAGAGATATCAAGAACATAAAGGAAAGGTGCTTTTATCACCAAAAGGTTCTATGTCTCAAGTCCACACAGATTTGATTTCTGCAAAAATAGCATGTTTGGAGCTTAGAGAGCAGTGTACAGGAATAACAACCTGGAATAATGCCTATGCACTTGCCAGAGGAAGAGTTTTGCTAAAAAGCAAGGAAAAACAGTCTGTAGCATATGTCAAATCAGGTGTGCTAAGTAATCCAGATATTTCCTAGGTCTGTTTACAGTCATGTATCATATTAAAAAGCAAAAAACAACAACAGCAGCCCTAAATCATTTGGGGTTAATAGAAGTTAGACTGAATATTTTAAAATGTAACGTTAGAGTTTTTTTATATTCTAAAGGAAACAGAGGAAGATTTTCTGCTGAAATGAATACAAATGATAAACCAAAATGTATCCTTTTAGTAAATAGTAATAAAAATGTGTTTGGATAATTTGCAGTGTTTATTCTGTTTTAAAAGTCTTAAGTTTTATGACTTCTAATGTATAAAAAAGAAAGAATTTGGTAGTGATAGAGAAAGTAAGTATTTTATTTGCTTGCGGTGGAACAGATTTCTGAAGGATAAATAGAAGTTGCTACCTAACTGTTAGCCTGTTTACCTTTGCATCGATAATGAGAAGATCATTGGTTTCATGTGTTCTCATTCATGAGAAGATCATTGGACTTTTAAACTTAGTACATTCATGAATATATGATCTAATAGTTATTCTTAAGTATTTATATACCTCTGAGTTTTGTTATGCAATTTTTCAATTAAAATATTTATATTATGAATTGTACATAAACGTGGATAGAATGAAAATAATATAAAAACATGGAAGGGGCATTGTAACATTGAGAAAAATTGGCATAGAAAATGTATATGAAAATGTATATAACAGATGGGATACTTATCAAAATATGTCAGTGATATTGTTTGTACACTAAATAAATATGGACACATATTGTAATTACTTCACAGAAAAATAATAAAATGCATTAATTTCCATAGATTATTCCAATTATTCTAATTCTTCTGTACTTATTTTTACTGCTGGTAGGCACAGTCCCTCAATATATCCTTAAGACAACAGAAGAACATAAGCAGTGCAGTGGTGGGTTGCTCCCGGTTCGCACCGGTTCACAAAAACCGGTAGTAAAAATGTTTAGTAGTTCGGAGAACCAGTAATAATTGACCGGTCCCGGCCCGGTCGCCGCTCGCCCACCTCATCAGAGGCTTTTTTTTTACTTTTAAAAGCATTTTTTCTATAACTTCTTCATCTGAAAAAATGCTTTTAAAAGTTAAAAAAAAGCCTCTGATGATCGCATGGCTCACCTGGGATCGTCAGAGGCTTCTGAAAGCATTTTTTCTGCAACCTCTTCAGCCGAAGAGGTTGTAGGAAAAAAAATCCCTTTAAAAGCCTCTGGCGATCCCAGCAGATTTGCCTGATCGTCAGAAGCTTCTAAAAGCATTATTTTCTGCAACTTCTTCAGCCGAAGAGGTTGTAGGAAAAAAAATCCCTTTAAAAGCCTCTGGGGATCCCAGGAGATTCGCCTGATCGTCAGAGTCTTCTAAAATCATTATTTTCTGCAACCTCTTCAGCCGAAAAGGTTGTAGGAAAAAAAAATCCCTTTAAAAGCCTCTGGCGATCCCAGCTGACTTGCTTGATCGTCAGAGGCTTCTAAAAGCATTTTTTTTGCAACCTCTTAAGGTTGTAGAAAAAATGCTTTTAAAAGTAAAAAAAAAAAAGTTGGCCACACCCACCCAGTCACATTACCCTCCCAAAGCCATGCCCACAAAATAAGCCACGCCCACAGAACCGGTAGTAAAAATTTTTAGAACCCACCCCTGAAGCAGTGCCCTGCTGAATTATACCCCTGGCCAGTGTAATCCAGCAGTTTAAATATTGAATGAAGCCCACTTATCTTCCATCAGATGGACATAGCGCCATCAAGGCTAGTAGCCATTCTAGTATCCCTATCATAAAGATATTGAATGCTGCTTGATGGAAGTTATTATGGTAGTAGTGAATATTCATCCTCTTATTACAATTGTTATTTTCACAGATTGTTCCTTGGGTTACTTTGGAATAAACTGTTCCTCTGTTTGCAATAGATGCTATGGTGATGAATTGTGTAATCCCTATACAGGAGATTGTGATATTTTCCATTCTTGCAGATCTCAAGATTCTCCTGCTGTTTGTGAACAAGGTACCTTAATAAGGTTTTGAAACATGAAAATGAAAGATCGAAAATGGAAGATGTGAAGCAAACAGGAGTTGTTTTGAATAAAAAATTATATAATTTATTTAATTAATTTTGATGTCACTGAACAATAGATTACTGTTAATTTATGGATTACCCATATTATGGGTTGCTGTTAGCCCCAGTAGGTAGACCAGCACATGAAATCAATTCCAGAAGATGGCTAAAACTATTTTTATTGAAATTGGCTATAATAACAGCCAGTACAATCATGCTATATTTCCCCCATTTTATAAACTAGTAAATTAAAGAGGCATCTGCCTGAGTTTGACTTAAATAATATTTCAACCCCTTTTGCCTAGACAACTGTTCTTGCATATTTCTATCAAGGTCATCTTCCTCAATCTCTATGGTTTCTGAATTGATTTTAAATGTAGCCACTTATCTACATTGCTGCATGTGGCCCCAAACAATTAAAGTTTTCATTATTTTTCACCTATTCTTCACTCTCTCTTGCTATTAAATAGCAGAAACAGACTTCCTGCAACAAGTATAGTACAAGTAGTCCTTGCTTATTGATCACTTGTTCAGTGACTATTTGAACTGGGAGAGTGCTGAATGAGTGTATTTTTTACCAATCCACAAATTTCATGACACTCCATGGTCATGTGATTGCAATTCAGGCAATTGGCAACCATTTCGCCCTAACAACAGTTTCAGCGTTCTGCGGTCATATGATTGCTATTTGCGACCTTTCTTGCTAGCTTCCCACAAAAAAAGTCAATGGGGAACCTGGCAGCCAAGGTTGCAACTTGTGTGTCCACTCCCCAAATTCCTGCAGTATATTGCTCTCTCCTTTACACTTGTGCCAACCTGTGTCCTCATCCTTCAGCCTTCCTGTGTTCATGCCAACTCATATCCTGTACTCTCCCCAATTTGCAGGCAGACTGTGCCAGACCACCCAGAGCCTCCCCCACCCCTCTACAGCCTCCCTGCGCTCCTTACCTGGGACTCCCACTGTTTCTCGCTTAACAACCCGCATGCATTGGGGATTACAGCAGAAATTGTGACTGCTGTCACTAAGAAATGTGGTCACATGATACCGGGCTTTAAGATCACATCACTTAGTGGGAGCAGTCCCAGTCCAATTTGATGTCGGAACCCGAGCCCTACCTGTATATAAAGTGTAGATGGTGTAACTATGTATTGAATCAAATTATGCCCATCTGCCTTTCGAATGGATACTGCTAGTGCTAGTGCAATAGTTTTCCTCTCTTCACGGCCAACCCCTTTGTGGTCCTTCACCAACATTTGCAGTGGAAGGTTGGGAGATCCATTTCATAACAATGAAGGGAATATATATTTCCAGTAAACAAGTATGTGATGTAAAGAATTAAGCAATCCTAAATGTTGGCTCTTGTGTCATTCACTTTCTTAGTAAACTCTCTTCCTTATTCTTATTCACAATTATTAGAAATGGATAGCGTCCCCAGTTACATTTGTTGTTTGTTGGATAGCTTGATATTGACATTTATTTAAAAAATCAGGTCCATGTGCTGTTTGCTACAACCATCTGTATTGACTAATAACTTTGCTTAGTTAGCACCTTCTTTGTCCTTGTTGACTATTGCAGAAATCAGGGATAGTGACAAATCAAGATAGATATAGACTACCTCTTGTTGGGACAATGTTGTTTAATTATGAAAATGCAAGGTATAAAAGTATATTTTGCTAGATATTAAACAGTGATTTGACATATTTTTCTATGTGGTCCTCCAGCTTTGGTTCTTTATCCTTATCCTTTGTTCTGGTTTGTTTTGTTCTGCTCTTGTTTTATATTATTCTCGGTAATGTTTTTGTAGACTTTTATTTTCTTATTCTTTTTTTCTAATAATGATCTGCTTCACTTATCTCAAGTGTCCTCCCTCCCTCCCTTCTGTTTATCTCTATTGTGTATATGTGTGTGTGTGTGTGTGTGTGTGTGTGTGTGCGTGCGTGTGTGTGTGTGTGTGTGTGTATGTCTGTATGTGTACACTCGCTCTGTCTCTCTCACACACACACTACTTCTTTCTTTTGGGTCAAAGTCCCAGATTTTTTTCCCTCCACCCAAACACATACACTGTTAAACATTTCCTTTCTTCTGTGTCAAAGTCCCAGATTTTTTCTTCTGCCTTCTCTTATACCACGACTCTTATACTATGGCTTTTAAAGCTAGTTCATCAAACATGAGAAGGGTGAGAGCTTCTAAAGTTACATATGTGAGAGGTATTCTTTAAATAAAGTATTTTTTTAAAACATATTTTTACTGCTGTGATAGCCTTGCATTCCTGCTCATTATTTCAAGTGCAGAAATTTCTGTAGATCTGCTTTTATACACAGAAAAAAAGTTGAAGTTCCTCCACATACATAGGAGACAAAAAACTGAAGTTTCTCCACTTAAGTAAAAGAGATAGTTATCTTTCTCCAAAATGCTCAAGCAAATTCAAAAGGCTGGGAAGTTTTCCACAATTAAGAAAATACCGGGTTGCTTTTTAAAACCTCTTCATAGTCTGTTGAAAATGTAATTTGCAAAAAGTTCATGACAACTTTATGATGACAAATTAAGAAAAGACATAAAGACTACTTTTTGAAAAAGGAAAAGATCATTACTCTACTATGGCATCATTATTTTTACAGTGTTTTAATCATAATATAAAGGCACTGACTAAAAAAACCTATAATACAGTGGTTTAGTATAGCTTGAACAAAATAACAGACTTTTTTATAAGAAGTTGCAGATGATATTTCAGATGTAAAAGGAATATAAAATTAAACAAAAGAAATTTGGAAAGAAATTTGAATTGTAGAATTTTTCATTCCATTATTGGGATGAATCAATTTTAGAAGATGTTTTTAGTGGAATGTTTCATGTTGGATGCTTGTAATACATTTATTTACTGTATTTGTATATTATCTTTCAAGGTATTCTGAAAGCTATTGTTACAGAAATATCTACATAAGAAACATTGGAAATTATTTAATAGAGGAGAATATTTGTAGCTCAGGGTTTAATGTGCAGTCCTTGGTGCTATTCAAGTGGTTGTAATGATATTACCTAGTTTGGTAATGAAATGTCTGCAAGTAAACCACCAAGCTCAGAGAACACAAAGAACACCCAAAATATTTAAGCTTAAAAGTGATGTGTGATGATTATATTATTATCTTCAGCACATATATTTTAAAATTAACTCTTTACTTTCATTTGCGGTAGCTTTGAACAGTGTATGGTGCCCTCAGTTTTCTGGCTGGAGATACTGGGAGAATAACTGCTATTATTTTAGTGCTGAGAAAGCATCCAATTGGACACTTGCTCGTAAGCAGTGTAGAAGATTCAGAAGTACAGACTTGATTTGGATCGACAAGAAAAATGAAATGGTATTGATGTATTTTGTGAAGAATTGGAAATCAGTTCAAAGCTGGCATATATTTTTTAAAGTTTGAATGTCTGTGAATATGTGAGAGTGATTTGTTAGATTTTATTGCAAATTATTTTGAAATACATTAGTTGCATATCAGTATTTATGTAGTATTTTCTTTTATCACTTCACCAAATGTTTTCTAAGATTCTGTATATTTATGGTTTCAGACTTTTAAGGTCCAGAGGACATTGACTCATTCTGACTGAAATCCTTGGAAGCTCTGAGTTGATTTTGGCTTTTATCTCTCCTTTAAAATATGAAACTCACTTTGTTAGGCTTTCCTGTTATATGACTTATATATATATATATATATATATATATATATATATATATATATATATATATATATATATATATATATATATATATTGTGTGTCTGTATGTGTGTGTGTGTGTGTGTGTGTATGTATGTATGTGTATATAGATAGATAGATAGATAGATAGATAGATAGATAGATAGATATGCATATTCTTTCTAGCCAGGTTTTACCTACGTAAACTAAGTTGTTCTACAGCCCTGGTTCTGTGAAATCTCATTCACAAGTTTCTGGACCTTTTTTCTGCTGACAAACTGCAACTCTGTGTTGCTCTCTGGGAGACTCAGATAGCTATTTCTGCCTATTAAGGTGTCATCAGTGAGCCACACCCACTTCTCAGATATCCTCCCTGTAAAGGTACAATGTGTCTTTTTTCCTTTTTCGTAGGCTTTTATGTGCATATTCTTTCTAGCCAGGTTTTACCTACGTAAACTAAGTTGTTCTACAGCCCTGGTTCTGTGAAATCTCATTCACAAGTTTCTGGGCCTTTTTTCTGCTGACAAACTATAAAAGATATAAAACTATAAAACTATATAAAAGATATATATATATCTTTTCTTTTACTTTTCGTAGGTTTTATGTGTGTTTTTCTTTTAGCCAGGTTTTTCCTACGTAACAAAGATTTTTTCTGCAGCCCTAGCTCAGTGGAGTCACATCCACTCGATTCTGGGCTTTTTTTTTTTTCTTCTGGCAGCCAGCAGGCCCTATGCTGCCTAGTGAGAGACTTATATAGATCTATTTCTGGCTCATTAGCCATCATCAGTAAGCCACACCCACATCTGATGTGTCCTCCCTGGAGATCTATATAAGTCTCTCACTAGGCAGCATAGGGCCTGCTGGCTGCCAGAAGAAAAAAAAAAGCCCAGAATCGAGTGGATGTGACTCCACTGAGCTAGGGCTGCAGAAAAAATCTTTGTTACGTAGGAAAAACCTGGCTAAAAGAAAAACATATACATATATATATATATATATATATATATATATATGCAAAAAATTAAAATCTCGGGTGTTTTCCCGCATCATTATAAATAAATTGGTTAAAATATTTAAAATCCTGGTTAAAATCCCAGCTTAAAATCTTCTAAAAATCCTTACAGAGCACTCTGCAAGGTCCTTTAAAACCTCAGCTAAAATCCTACCAGTGACTTTAAAAGTTTTTCTTAAAGCAACGTTTTGACAGGCTTACAACCCTGTCATCTTCAGGCTCTGTTTCATGTAGAAGCTATGGGTTCTCTGTTGCGGGGCCGGAGCTGTCGCTTATCTATATTTGCTGCTGCTGACGTATGCTGGCTAGCTTGCAACTCTGTGTTCCGATTGGAGGACAACAGTTTTTCTTCCTGCTTCCTCCTCCTAGCTGCTTGGCTTCGTGTTACAGGCCCAGCTTTCTCAGATTCTCTATTATTATCTGTGCTGTAGAGGGGAAAGGATTCTGGTAGGCATTACAGCACCCTTGATTGTTAGTTGAGATCTCAGCCTATCTTCTGGCTCGATCCTCTCTCTCTCCCTATTGCTAGCCACCCTCTGCAAAGAAGAAAGAATTCTGGCAGGCCTTACAACACCACCGGTTGCTTGTTGGAATCTCTGCCTCTCTTCTGATGTTAACACTCGAGTTTCTCTCAGTGCAGGTCCCCAAATACTTAATAACCTAGAGGCGTCGTCTCGTCTGTTCATATTCTGTGTCCTCTTTTCAATTTCGATGGCCTCCCTGATTATTCTTTTGTTGAGATGTTCCTCTTTCGCCACTGTTCTGGTTTTATTAAAATCAATATTGTGTCCCGTGGCTTTCATGTGTTGTACCAAAGAAGAAGTTTGCTCTTCTTTCCTCACTGCATTTTTATGTTCTTCTAAACACACACTTATTCATCTATTTGTCTGTCCAATATAAGATGACTGACAGGAGGCACATGGCACTTCGTATATCCCCTGGTTTTCCAACTCAATTTTATCCTTAGGGTTTCTCACCATTATCGATATTTTTCTATCTGTACGGAACACTGTTTTTATTTTTTGTTTCCGTAATATCTTACTCATTTTATCGAGAATCTGAGAAAGCTGGGCCTGTAACACAAAGCCAAGCAGCTAGGAGGAGGAAGCAGGAAGAAAAACTGTTGTTCTCCAATCGGAACACAGAGTTGCAGGCTAGCCAGCATACGTCAGCAGCAGCAAATATAGATAAGCAACAGCTCCGGCCCCGCAACAGAGAACCCATAGCTTCTACATGAAACAGAGCCTGAAGATGACAGGGTTGTAAGCCTGTCGAAACGTTGCTTTAAGAAAAACTTTTAAAGTCACTGGTAGGATTTTAGCTGAGGTTTTAAAGGACCTTGCAGAGTGCTCTGTAAGGATTTTTAGAAGATTTTAAGCTGGGATTTTAACCAGGATTTTAAATATTTTAACCAACTTATTTATAATGATGCGGGAAAACACCCGAGATTTTAATTTTTTGCATATGCACACCCGCAAAAACTTAAGAAGACATACATATATATATATATATATATATATATATATATATATATATATATATATATATATATTAATATTAATATTAATATTAATATTAATATTAATATTAATATTATGCATCTTCGAATTTCTTTCCCTAGGTCTCAGAGATTCTATCAATGTTTTGAACATCTTTTTGAAGCTTTTTTAAAATTTTATGCCTCTAATCTTTCTACCAGCATAATTTTCTTTTTATTGGATATAATAATGCTTGAATGTATATGATTATTACCACATATAGGACAAATGAAAGAGCAACCATGTGCCTTCTAAATATTTAGTAATTAAAAAAAACAGGAATGACTAATTGACCTATAGTGTTTTTGAGGTTTCAGCTCTCTTAAGGGCATCTCATATTATCGCAAATATAAGGCATTTTATTAAGCAATTCAGTCTTCACAAGCATTTGTTCCTCTGATTCTCTACTGTACTATATAGTTATATAGTGGCTAGGTAATTAACAAGTGTTTGCATTCTTCAAAAGTGATTGTAAAGTACTACTTGAGCAAAACAGCTTTCAGTTTTCAGACTGCTATACAAGCCTGAAAAAAGAAATAGCTACTTTAAAAGTCTTTTTAATTTTTCATAATTTTCTGAAAAAGATCAGCCACTTTAATGAATGGCAGGGAGGTGTTGCATGATATATGATATTGTATTGAATCATTTTTGAAATATATAAGGTCCAGTTAATTAACTAGCAGTAATTTGGACTATATGTAATATACATTTGGGTGTTTTTTGTGTATTGCACTTAGGGTGATTACAGTTCATGAGCGTTTTAAAAACTATTTTGCTTAGAAATAAATTGAGATACATTGGGTGATTATGAATGGTAGTAAATCCAATTCACAAAATGAATACAAATCACCTTTCTGAGTATTTCAGTAAATTTAATTTTCATTTAAGAATACATATGTTATTCAAAAAGTTCTCAATTTGTGTTGAACTAGAAAAAAAAAGATCTATTTTACCTCGGCATGGTATATGCTGCCCTCTTGTGTTAGAGATAAATACCTATAATCACTAACAGAAAAAAATGATTTTTTGAATTATAATACATCTGTATAGTATTTATTTATTTTTATTCTGCCTTTAATATTTTTTAACAAATAATACAAGGTGGGAAACCTGGCCTAAATTGTAAGATATGAGTACTCATAAGCATGTTTTTAATTTATTGATTAAAATATTTGTTAGATTTATACAATCAATAAAAAACATGTATTTAAAAATAGGAAAAATACAGTGCAGTATAAATACTTGGAATAGAAAAAAACCAATAAAATAAAGGAGTGACAGAAATAACAATAAGAACAGAATTTACTTAACCTAAACATATCTCAGTAAAATAACTTCCATTTAAATTTGAAAACCGTGCTTCCACATATTATACAGGAAAGAATATTCCTGATCTTGTCTAGAAATGCTTAAGCCTTGGGAAGAAACAATAAAAACAGCAAAACTATTTTAAAAAACTTTAAAAACATTCAAATCAGCACACACAAGAGCAAGATTATGGCCCGTTAGTAATATAGCCAGGAAATGGGGCCCTTAAAACATTCAGCATCCCAGACAGGAGTGCAGCAAGGATTTTAGAACCTTATGAAAGTCTTAACGGGGTTGGGGCCATTCTGAATTCCGATGGGAGGCTGTTCCATACAGCAGAGGCTACTGCAGAAAAAATTTGATATCTGGTCACCACAAATTGATGCTCTTTGGCTGACGGGATCTGGGATTGGCCTGGGAACCAAATGGGGGATGTTATGTATGTATCTATTTTGTGCGGGAAATTCAAATGTACAGTGAATTCTCATTGGTTCTTGGTTGCCTCTGAAAAGTATATAAGAGGGCTGTTGCCTGTGTTGTTTTGCTGAAGTCTCACCCTGAATTAAAGAGCTGTTGTCACTAGCTTGCTTGTGCCTCTCGTTATTCCCGTGCTACAACATTGGCGACGAGGATGGGATTGAGGCCACAAGAAGCAAATCAAAAAGAGCTCTGAGTTTCAGCCAGGGTGACTAGCGAACACGGAGACATGGCATGTCTGCCTACATTCCGCCAAAACCCTTCGACCCGACCCGAGAGAAGTGGGGATCGTATCTGACCAGGTTCGAGTGTTCCCTGGAAGCAAGCGAAATGCAAGGGCTCTCAGCGAACCGAAAAAGAGCCCTGTTCTTAAGCCACTGTGGGCCGGACGTCTTCGAGATGGCCGAGTCCCTCTGCGAGACAACCCCAGTCCAGACGGTCCCCTGGGACGTCCTCCAAGCCAACCTGAGAGCCCACTACACTCCAGTTCCTTCCAAATTTGTACAGCACTATGAACTCCGGCAACGAGTACAAAAAGGAGAAACAGTCAGCGCTTATGCCGTGCTTAGAAAAGCCGCAACGCATTGTGACTATAGAGACTTAGACGACGCGCTGCTTGAACAATTGATTTGCGGGGTTCGAGATACCCGGTTACAAATGTGCCTTCTGGCCAAGCCAGACTTAACGCTAGCCGGCGTGCTAGACGAAGCCTGTGCACACGAGGCATCAACAAAGGCTTCGGAAGCGCTGCAGCGACCACTTTCAAGCAAAGACGGGCCGAAAACAGCCCCCGGCCACAGAGAAGAGGCGCGAACTAGCACAGAGGAAGAGTCGGACGAGGACGTCTTCCATACAGAAAAGAAATTGAGCGAGCAAGGCCGCTGCCACGACAACTGTCCTAGCTGTGGTGGGGATCATGAGAGACAATCGTGTAAATACAGAGAAGCCATTTGCAGGCATTGTGATAGGAAAGGCCACCTAGCACGAGTTTGTAGAGCTCAATTTCCGCGTAGTCGCAAGCCACGTGACTACCGCAACCAACCAGAACCGGCTCGTTCAAAACAGCCAATCAAAGATGAAGGCGCAAGGAAACGGCGCGAATCTCAAAAGCGGGAGACCTACAGCACGAGAATCGGCCAAGCCAGCACAACCGACGATGAGAAAGTCTACACGAAAGTAGAAATCGATGGCAGACCGTGTGAAATAGAAATTGACACCGGGTCTACGTTATCGATCATGTCCTGGACAACACTCAAGGCGCTCCTTCCCAAGTTCCAGAAAACCCAGCTGTCCCAACAGAAAATTCGCCTCCTCAACTACCAGGGAAACCGAGTTCCCGTTGAAGGCGTGGGCACGTTCTGGGTCACCTACGGCGAATTCCAGAGAGAGCTGCCCCTGACCATCGTAAGCAAGCCACTACCGAGTCTCCTGGGCATGAAATGGTTCCGAGCCCTCGGCATGGGTTTCACGGGCATTCACAGCATCGGTGGCTCATCCCTCAAAGAAACCCTTCTTCACGAGTTTCGGGACGTTTTCGAAGAGACTCTAGGCAAGTACGTAGGGACCCCTATATCTTTTAATTTAGACCCCAACGTAGCGCCCATTAGACTGAAAGCAAGACGAGTCCCATTTGCTTTAAAGCCCAAAATTGATGCGGAGCTTGACAAGCTCATTAAACAAGGGGTGCTAATTCCTGTAGATCGCGCTAAGTGGGAAACCCCAATAGTCACGCCAGTCAAATCGGACAGCTCAATTAGAATTTGCGCTGACTATAAGTGTTCGATAAATAAGGCGTTGCAGCAGAGCGCCTATCCAGTTCTGATAGTCCACCATCTACTACACTCCCTGGGGCCTGGCAAGCTATTCGCAAAACTAGACCTTGCGCAAGCATACCAGCAACTGCCTGTAGATGAGGCTACGGCAGAATCACAGACAATTGTAACTCACAGAGGTGCCTTTAAATGCACCAGACTACAGTTTGGGGTTAGCATCGCCCCTGGGCTCTTTCAGAGCACAATGGAGCGCCTTCTACAAGGCCTCCCAGGTGTCATCCCGTATTTCGACGACGTTTTGATTAGTGGCCAAGACGAGACTCAGTTAGGTCAGAGGGTTAGACAAGTCCTAACCAGATTCAGAGAAGCGGGACTTAAACTCAAATGAGCAAAATGCAAAATAGCGGTTCCATCAGTGGAATTCTTAGGTTACCGGATCGACGGCACAGGCATTCACCCCACAGAAAGCAAAGTCAGGGCCATCCAAAACGCGCCCACCCCCAAGTCGAAGACCGAATTGCAGGCCTTTCTGGGGCTTCTCAATTTCTACACCATGTTTTTAAAACACAAAGCCACCATTGCGGAGCCTCTGCACAGGCTCCTGGGAAAAAACGTTCCGTGGGTATGGGGTAAACGAGAAGCGACTGCATTCAACGCGGTAAAGAAGCTTTTGTCTGAGGACAGTTTCCTCATCCAATACAATTCTGAACTACCTCTAGTGTTGGTCTGTGACGCTTCCCCCTTTGGCGTAGGCGCGGTTTTAAGCCATAGACTGCCGAATGGGTTAGAGCCACCCATCGCCTATTACTCTCGCACTTTGTCTAGTGCTGAAAGGAACTATAGCCAGCTGGACAGGGAGGCATTGGCGGCTGTGGCTGGGGTCAAAAAATTTCACGAGTACTTGTTTGGCCGTACCTTTGAACTCATTACGGACCACCAGCCGCTTTTGGGACTTTTGGCTGGAGATAAACCGACCCCGGCAGCTCTTTCCCCCCGGATGACCAGATGGTCCATTTTCTTAGCCGCCTATTCTTACAAACTGCTACACCAGCCGGGCAAAACTCTGGGACATGCTGATGCCCTCAGCCGATGCCCCTTGCCCGAACTGTTGGACAACCCGACCCCGGAAGCCCCAGTTTTACTTATTGATGTTGTTTCCCCGGGCCCTATTTCTTCAAACGAGGTGGCAAGGGTTTCTGCCAGATACTCTGTTTTGCACACTGTAATGGGCTGGGTAACGGGGGGTTGGCCTACCAAGGTGGACGGTGGTGACTTTTAATTGTACTTTAACAAAAAAAATGAACTGTCAATGTTGGGGGGTTGCTTGTTGTGGGGAGACAGGGTGGTCATTCCTTCGCGGTTAAGGCACAGAGTTCTAGAGATGCTGCATGAGGGACACCCTGGTATTGTCCGCATGAAAGGCCTAGCTCGTACCTATGTTTGGTGGCCACATCTCGACCAAGACGTCACTGAGTGGGTGGGGAAGTTCAGGCCCTGCCAGGAATCCCGCCCAGATCCTCCTATAGCTCCCGTTCGGGAATGGGAAAAACCAAAGGGGCCATGGGGGAGGATTCACATCGATTTCGCTGGCCCGTTCCACGGCCAGAACTTTCTAATCATTGTAGATGCATATTCTAAGTGGCTCGAGATTGCTTTAATGCCATCTATCACTTCTGAGGCCGTAATCAAAGTACTCAGAAAACTATTCGCAACACACGGGTTGCCGGACACCCTGGTATCCGACAATGGGCCCCAATTCACGGCAACTCAATTTGAGGGCTACCTAGCTGAATTAGGCATAAGACATGCATTATCCGCTCCTTTTCATCTGGCTTCGAATGGCTTTGCAGAGAGATTTGTAAGAACGGCCAAAGAAGCTCTTTCCCGGCTCGATGCAGGGGACTGGCAGGCTAGAATAGATGAGTTCTTTCATCAACGGAAGTGGATAGAGGTGCTCCACACACACCGCATTGAGACCCCTGAAGTCAATGCACAAGCGTAAACCCCCGTCTTTCTTCCCACGAAACAGGACAGGAGCAGCCATCCTCGACCTACTTGGCTTAATAAAGCCTCAGGCCAGGTTCTTGTCTATGTATTTCCTTAGCTCTTCTAATTCGGGTTGTGTCATTGAATACATCCGAGGTTTTGGTAATTTAGCCCCAGGGATTAACTCAATAGCACAATCTGTGGACCGCTGTGGGGGCAGGGTTTCACATTCTTCCTCACTAAAGACACTGGCGAGATCTTTGTACACACTAGGGTATGTCATTTCTGTAGACGAAATCCCTGTTTCTGTCCCCCCTGCTGGTTCTGTTCCCTTGTCAGAAGGAGGTGGCCCTAATGGCAATCGGAGTTTGTGGAAGCCCCCTTCCCATCATATCGTAGGAGTCCACTTATCCAGCCAGGCCAACCCCAAAATTACTGGCTCTAACATTCTCTCCACTATAATAAACGGAATAGTTTCGGTGTGCTCCCCGATATCGAGGTGCACACCCTCTGTTACGTGGGTCACTGGTGCCCCTCCCATCAACGAGCCGTCCATTTGTTCAAAAGTTATAGGGGTTCTTAGGCGTACAACTCGCAACCCGAGTTCGTCAACTATCGCCCTCCGGATTAAGCAACGGGTACATCCTGAATCAATCAACGCCCCATATTGGCGTCCGGTAGTTGACCGCAGATTCTGGAGTACGACCGGTACCACAAAAGGCTGGATGGGGTCGCTCACCATCGGATCGTCCGGATCCTCATCGCCGTCATCACTATCCCCAGCCACAACCGGGAACTTTTCCGCCATCACCTTCTTAGTATCTTTGGCTGGAAGATCCCTCTCCGTACTGGATGTTCGAGTCATTCGTTCGGAAATCAGTCGACCTCTACCCCTCATCCCACCTCTGGGAGGGGGGGTTCAGGTCCGGGCTCCGAGGCGTAGGGCTAGGACAGTCTGCTGCTCGGTGACCCACACGATTGCATCTGAAGCAATGAAATACAGGCCGCTGATTCCTTTCTCCCAAACCGGGGACGACACTGAGTTTGATCTCCTTGGGAATTTGTGTACGTTCTGCTGGCCGTTTCACCTGGCTTGCAACCCCTTCACCCCGTACACGGAATTCCCTAAGCCCTACGTCCATTTCGATGGCTGCTTTGAACCACACGCTTAATCTAGGGGGCAAGCCCCGGTATACACAGGCTTGCCGTAAATCCCGGTCTAATCCTTTATGGAATTGCTGCACCAGAAGACGTTCTGGCCACCCCACCAACCGAGCTGCGATCTTTCGGAAGTCCTGTACGTAATCCTTGGCTGGTAAGCCCCGTTGCTTAAGCGCAAACAAATCCCCCTCAGCAACCTGGGTGCTCGTGTCGTCTTCGAACCTGGCACGAAGAGCCTCCAGAAACCTTCCCATGTCCACCAGTTCTCTTGCATGTTTAGTATGGAGGCCCGCTACCCACTCGGCCGCTTCTCCTGTCAAAACTCCCGTGACAGCAACCATACCCCACTGGGATGGGTACCACTGTCCATATTGGTCCATATGGCTTATCACCTGGCTTAGGAAAAGAGCCACTCGTTCAGGGCTTCCATCAAAGGAGGCTTGCAAAGCAGGTGGTCCCCAAACAGCCTGAGGAGCCCATAACCCCGGCGGGGCTCCCGGAAGCCAAGGCATAGGGCCTGGGGTCCTTGCCGCACCAGCCCCTCTCCTGTCCTGCCTGGGCCGGTCTCTCATTGCCCCACGACCCCCAACAGGTAAGCTGCCCATCAGCTGTGTTGGTTGGGACTCGGGACCAACATCTCCCGATGAGGTTCCTTGGTCTCGTTCTGGAGGGAGCTGGTCCACGGAACGTACAGAGGCTCGGTCCACTCTCAATTTAGGGCTTGTGAGCCGGAATTGGGTTTCCGAGGCAGCCACCCCTGTATGCTGCCAAGAGGAGACTGGAGGTTCCGCCCAGCAACCCATGGCTGCCAGGATGGGGCGTCATGGAATCCCGACTCCCCGAAATGCTCACGCAACATATCCCCATTCTCCTTCATCCTCATCCGTCCAACGTCTCTCCCTCCAGCCTTGAAAAGACGCTCCCAAACGAGGGGGGGTGGCATCCGCGGCCCGAGGAGAACGGAGCTGTGCCACCAGTCCCCCATTCAACCCCGTTGTCCTGGGATACTCTCCTCCTCCGATCGAGGCGGGCCGCTTTTGGGTTGCTTAACCTTTGGTTTCACCGCCAGGTGTTCAACGCCTTCCCAGCAGTTCCTCCCCCTCCACATCTCCGCCACACTCCTGCTCTTCCAGAACTGTCCCTTCTGCCATATCCCAGCTTCGCTCAGGCAACAGGGATTCCACACTTACTTGCAAAAAAGAACACAGCGCTGACTTTCTCTCGGCTTGTCGTTCGTTCTGAACCGCGACCGTTAATAACCACCGGAAACGCTGCAGAGAATCAAGGTTTACTTCGGTAGGTACAAGCTCGCAGTCAAAGGTAAAGCACAAGTCGGTGTTTCGGTTCAAAGTCAGCGCTATGTGTAATCACCCCACAGCGCTATTTAACAGAACTCCAGCCCATAAACAAGCATCCGGCAATTATCACAATCAAGACCCCCCCTTGGCGCCAACAGCTGCGAGCGCCGTAAGCAGCAGGGACAGCAGGTTCGGCGACCCCGACGACATCATCCATTGCTAGTCCAGGACTGCGTGTGTGTGTCCGCTGCTGTCCATATCCGCTCCTCGCCTCCCATACCCCCCCATCGATGGCGAGCTCCGGTAGGACTCGACAGCTGTACAGCACGCCACCCCGTGCCCCACCTTGGGCCGCAGCCCAGCCGAGCTCTTAATGGGCCGAAAGCTAAGATGCATTCTCGATCAACTGCATCCCAATTACTCCTCCGATAACTTCAAGGGGGAAGGGGGAGGATTAAGACAATTCCAAGTGGGAACACCAGTATTTGCCAGAAACTACACCAACGGGCCCTTGTGGGTAGAGGGAATCATCGTAGGAATTACCGGTCCAAAGTCATACACAGTTGATATAGGGCATGGTAAAATTTGGAGGAGACATATAGATCAATTGCGTAAACGGTTACAAAACGAAAACTTATGTCCTAACTATCAAAGTCTTCCTGACACAGCTACCTCAAGCCCGAGTAAGCTGGAATACTTATCTGGCAACCCAGAGTTCCAGCGCTGCCCCAGCGAGCCGACACTCCCAGCCGGGGATAGCCATACCTCCGGAGAAATCCAGGAAGTTCCATTGGCGGAGCCGGGAGAGACGGGAGGTCTCTCCGACCGGCTCGACGCCTCGCCAACAACTGAACTGCGCAGGTCAACCAGGATTAAGACACGCCCTGGTCACCTGCGTGATTTTGTATGTAAATATGTAAATAGATAGAATAAGTGCCTTCTTGGAGTGGAGGGGTGTTATGTATGTATGTATTTTGTGCGGGAAATTCAAATGTACAGTGAATTCTGATTGGTTCTTGGTTGCCTCTGAAAAGTATATAAAGAGGGCTGTTGCCTGTGTTGTTTTGCTGAAGTCTCACCCTGAATTAAAGAGCTGTTGTCACTAGCTTGCTTGTGCCTCTCGTTATTCCCGCGCTACAACAGGGGAGTTCCACGCTGAAGTGAATGCTGGATTGATAGCAGACTCCACTCCCCCACCCTTGCTCTCTGATCTCCACCTGTCCATCTTTCTGGTTATCATAGTGATGTATTGTGGTTATGTTCCTTTTTCATTATGTATACGATTGTTCTATTATTTTTCTTCTCATATGTTTAGACTCTTCATTTTCTTCCTTTTTATTATTGTAAGCCACTAAAATAGCCCCATGGCGAGATAGGTGGGAAATTAATTAATTTGCTCCAGCTCCTGCCAACCTAGCAGTTGAAAAGAATGCAAATGCAAGTAGATAAATAGGTACCATTTTGGTGGGAAGGTAACAGTGCTCGGTGACGTCATGCTGGCAATGTGACCGCAGAAATGTTTTCAGACAATGCTGGCTCAATGGCCTTGAAACGGAGATGAGCACCTCCCCCTCTAATTGGCATTGACTATTGGAATAAAATCTGTAGGGACACACACACACACACACACACACACACACACACACACGGTATATGAACAATTGTTTACATTAAGGTCACATGTAGATTTGTTTTGAGTATTTTCCAGCATAGCCTAATTTATTTTATATATTAACAATTTTATATTTAATTTAAAATAGAAATATAAGTGTTTCTTAATCTATACTTTTGGTATTTTCCATTTCTGGAAACATCATAATAATGTGGCAAAAGAAGAAATTTCAAATTTTCATTCTTCTTCTCTATTGGAGATCATTCTAATACAAGAATAAAGTCTTTTTTCTATAACATTTTGACAGGATTGGATATCATCTGCAGTCTCACGTGAGATTTTGTGGACTGGATTAAATAGTAGGAAGAAAACAGCTATATGGGTTTGGTCAGATTCAAGATCGGCAGCTAAAGAAATACGGTGGTAAAGTTAATTGTTTATATTAATTTTAGGCTGGGATGGAGTTATGTTTTTGTGAAAACAAAAAAAATGTGATTTAGCATTTTCAAATGTATGTATGTATTTGTGTATATATACATATATATATATAGTCTCCCTTTATTTCTTTATCAGCAAAATATAAATTTTATATACATACATACATACATACATACATATATGTATGTATATATATATATATATATAAATATTCCTTTATTTTCACCCATTTCTCTTAGATAACTTTTAAATCCCTTGTTAATGATATAAACATGAATATCGATGGAGAATATCACTGCTTTTAGAACTACACATGAGAGACATAACATAAGGCATATAAAGTTTCTCAGCATTTAGATTAAAGAAACCAAGAGGAGAAAATAGGCATAAGATATGTAGAACCTTATCTGAAATAACAAGATGGGATTTGGGACTAGCAACAGAAATAACTTATGAATATATAGTTCATCCATTTTCTTTTACCTAAAGGAATGTTTGTATACATATGAATATGTTAATATACATATGAATTCTAAAAATTCTAATGCTAATTTTTTTTTATTTGCACAAAATGTCTGTTTTGGATGCCAAAGTTTTACAAAACTTACAGGAAGGTTGGTTTTATAATATTAGAGCTTTACACTAATGTTTTTATTTGTTGTACTCTGGTGGTTTCCATTTTTTTGTTCTCGTGTTGATATTTATTTTTAAAATTTATTGTTATCTCTCTGTTCCTCAGAAACCAATAATCCAAAATAAAAATACACAATGAAATATTTCATCGGTTTTTCTTTTTCATCCAGGTTAAAATTGGAAGGGAATCCTTCTGGAAGATGTGTAGGTTTATATCCTGCTAATAAAACAGCCCTAAAGATACATTGTTCTGAAGACCATAGGTGGATTTGTAAGAGAAAGGAAAGTAAGTCAAGTATTGGAGCTTTGAATATGACAAAGATACATTCAGGTTATAATTTTTCATTTATATTATGCATGATTCTTTCTTTTTCTCTTTCAGTTATGTTCTTTATGCATGATGTGGCACAACAATATTTGTGCATCCTTCCTTGTGTTCATGAAGCAATGTGTGTATGTGTGTGCGTGTGTGCGTGTGTGTCAGAGGTGGGTTTCAGCAGGTTCTGACCAGTTCTGGAGAACCGGTAGCGGAAATTTTGAGTAGTTCGGAGAACCAGTAGTAAACATTCTGACTGGCCCTGCCCCCATCTATTCTCTGCCTCTCAAGTCCCAGCTGATTGGGAGGAAATGGGGATTTTTCAATAACCTTCCCCTGGAGTGGGGTGGGAATGGAGATTTTACAGTATCTTTCCCCTGCCATGCCCACCAAGCCACACCCACCAAGCCATGCCACGCCCACCAAGCCACACCCACAGAATTGGTAGCAAAAAATTTTGAAACCCACCACTGGTACGTGTGCATGCATGTGCACAAAAATATCACTGATGCATGTTTTTGGAGCTTTTTCTTAAATATAATAATATTGCAGAATTAAAGCTTTGTCAAAAGCAATAACCAATACACTTGTATTATTTCTTCTAGTTTCAATTTTGTGAGTGTTTTATTATTTCCGCTATCAGACATGAGGTTTTAGTCCCTCACTGGACAGGGTTCTTTACCCATACTGAATTATATTTCAGTTCTCAAATGGTGACAGATGTAAGAGGTATGGAAGATACCAAAGATGTTTTCAAGTGTTTCCCAATTTTTCTCATGTTCTGGTGGCTACATTATTGGTAGACGAAAATATCTCATCTAAGGGAGATGGCTTCTTCTCATTTTAAAAAATAGAAGAAGCCATGCAATTCAAAATGCTAACCAATACTAACCCTAATCCTAACCAAACAAGACTATCTATATATTATTTACCTTCACTTCTAGATCATTGACAGGATAGCTTTAGCAGGTACCTCTGAGAATTGGTTAAACTATTATTTATGTATTTATTTAAATAAACCCTGTGTTTTAGAACAAACTAATTGTTGAAGTAGGTCCTCCCTATTACACTCACCCTCACTCTCTGCTCTGTTGGATCGCCAGCCGTTCACTTACCCCGCCCACTCCCAATCTATTGCTGCCTCTGGAGTCCCAGCTGATGGCTAGAGGAAAAAAACCTTCAAATTCTTGCCGCAGGGCTTCAAAGGGCCGCCCTATAGCCAGTGGTGCAGCCGAACCGTTTGTTAAATTGCTGGCTTGCCCCGCCCCTCGCCCCGCCCCGCCTCCCACCCGCGCGGCGCCAGCCTACCCTAGCCAGGGGTAGGCAATTGTGGCTCTTTTACAACCTGTGGACTTCAACTTCCAGAATTCCTGAGACAGCTTGGCTGTCTCAGGAATTCTGGGAGTTGAAGGCCACAGGTTGTAAAAGAGCCACAATTGCCCACCCCTTCCCTAGCCTGAGTTCCGCTGCCTGGGATCCACGTGGGCTGCCACGTGGTTCCCCACCGGCTCCGGACACAGGAGAGCAGGATGGAGAAAGCAGCTTCCATGCCTTCACTCACCCTCACTCTCTGCTCTGTTGGATCACCGGCTGTTCACTTACCCTGCCCATTTCCAATCTGTTGCTGCCTCCGGAGTCCCAGCTGATGGCTAGAGGAAAAAAAACTTCAAATTTTTGTCGTGGGGCTTCAAAGGGCCGCCCTATAGCCAGTGGTGCAGCCGAACCATTTGTTAAATTGCTGGCTTGCCCCGCCCCTCCGCACCACTATTTATTGCCAATAAATAGTGGTGGGCGAGGGGCAGGCAAGCCAGCAATTTAACAAAGGGTTCGGTGTTTTTTTGTAATTTTATTGGCCCACGGAGCTTCAGCATAGGCTGAAGCCCTTGATTCTATCGGCCTCCCGACTCTCAGCTGATTTGTCTCAGCTGTTTTGCTCAGGGCTTTGCTGCTTCCTTGCAAAGAGTCCTGGAGCAATTTTTTCCCCCTAGCTATGCTGAAACACGAAACTGAAACTGCTTTGCTGTTGCTGCAACGTTGGAAAATTAGGCAGGCAGAATTCTTTTCTTTTTCCTCACCAAAAAAGGTAAGTGCAAACAATGGGAAATTTAGGGAAAAAGAGGAGAGTTCAAGATTTTAAAACACAAAAGAAAAAAAGCTCTATTTAACTAGGGAATTGTAATAATTGAGATACTGTTAATTGTATATTTCTGAAAGCAGAAATGGTTAAGTTGTGGTTTGGAGGAATATATGGGGGAAATTATTTGGTTTATTATTATTGGTAAATATAATTAATTGATTTGTAAGAAATTGGATTGCATGGAAATAATTGGAATATTCATGTTCATATTGATTAATATACAAAAAAGATAGCTATATAACTAATTGATTTATATTAAAATATTGAATTTATATTAAACAACTAATATTACATAATTAACCAATGTGAGGATGGATATAAAAATAGATGACAATGGGAAGGGGTATAATATAGAATAGAAGGGAAAAATTGAATTTGATTAAGATTAGAGAAAGGATGAAGGGTAATATTGGTTTTTTACAAAAATAGATGAGGAATAAATATGGCAAAAAGGAAATATAGAAATTGTAAATTTAATTGAAATGACTAAACACTGTTTAAATTTGTGAACCGGCCAAATACTCTGTTCAAAGAAAATACATTGTATGTTTGTATGTGTGTTTCTAATTATTGTTATTTATTCATATTTGTTCTCTTTTATTCTTTAAAGTTTAACAATTCATTCTTTATCTTAATATCTTTATATTTGTTTGGGGTTGGCTTTCTTCCCTTTCATCTTTTTTATTGTACAGCAATCTTTCTCCTCAAACCTACCACCTCTCTCTTTTCTTTCCTTCTTACTTTCTCTTCCTCCCCCTCTTCTTCTCCTCCCTACTTCCTCTTCCTTTCTCCTTCTCCTCCTCTCTTCCTCCCTCTCTTACCCTCCCTCCTACTCTAATTTCCCTTCCCTTCCTTCATCCCTCTCTATTGCTGTATCCTTTTATGCATATGGACTACTCAGAGGGCTGAAAAAGTTATTTCTGACTGGTCCTCACACTTTTGACCAGTCCTTGAACTTACGACTGTCCTCACATTTTTCATTTTTGCCCTATCTTGTCACCATGGTGAAGAGAAGCAGTTGTGAAATGAGTGACATGGTTGTTAAGAAAGCTGCACGGGCATAAATGTGAGGATGGTCATAAGTGTGAGGACCGGTCAAAAGTGTGAGGCCCAGTCAGAAATGACTTTTTTCAGCCCTCTGAGTAGTCCCTATGCACATAGCCACGCCCACCCGGTCACATGATGAGCTAGCCACACCTACACACTCACATGACCAGCTAGCCATGCCCACCCAGTCACATGATTGCCAAGCCACACCCCAACTAAGCCACGCCCACAGAACCTGTTGTTAAAAAAATTGAATCCCACCACTGTAAATAATAAATGCAAGACATTTGAAAAACCACTCAAACATTTTTTCTTTTTCTCACTAGGGGTAGATCTTTTTGATCTCTACACTGATAACTTTCTGTCAGGACCATTAGACCCAACAATTTATACAACTCTTTCCACTGCTGTAGTAGACTGCTTAAGTGATTCCAACTGCTCAGGGATAGTGCAAGATAGCCGATTCTTTAGAAGAACAAGAGGTATAGATGAAATTACTGCATCTGATGAAAATGTATTTACATATAAAAGACGAGGTATGTTTATTTGTCTGAAATAAAAAACAAAAATAGGCATAGAAATTTATTACCATTCTAAAAGTATTTGCAAATGTGAATTTTAAGGAATCCTTTATTTTCTTTTGATATGCAAGAAAAATGGGAGGTAATTTAAAATGACTGCTCCATTCTTATTTACTTTTATTTTTTATAAAGTCAAATTCTGAAATTATTTCTAGATTATTCTCTAGATTTTTCTTTTATAATTTGATAAAATCTGTTATTTAAGAGGTAAGATCTTCATTCTCAGCAGATGGCAGCATCAAGCCAAGTTGGCTGATTTCATATAATTAAGCAGGCTTGGATCTTATTAATACCTGGAAGGAAGACCACCATGAAATCTAAGCACTGAAGCTTAAACTATGAAATTATGGTGGGGGAAAGGCAATGGCAAGCCATTTCTCTATGGAAACAAAGAAAATTTCTGGATCTGCCATTTTAGCTGTCAGGCTAGGCTTTTTGCTATAACACTGTGGAGAATTTGGGGAGAATTTGTGTTTCCCCTCACATAGATGAGGTAAAAGGACAAGCAAGTCATCAAGGAAACATGTTCAAAGCCTGGAATTACTGTATATAGGGAGCACTGGAACAGCTGAAATTCAGGATGAGTCAAGATTGGTGAACAGATTGGTTAAAAAAAGTTGTTTGCAGGCACATATACATATATTCACAATAAAAGGAAAGGAAGAGAAAAAACATTATATAGCCGCTGTTCAGCAAAGGTTCTAAAATAATAACAAAACGTACTTCTATACCAAACTATTTCTATTTCTTAATCCCAGAGATATTTGAAGCCAACATGGTATTGTTCTTTTTTATGTCAGCCTCCAGATGAGAGCACATAGGGGACAATCATGTGCTTATCCTTCAGCTGACTAGTAGAAGAATACAAAAACAATAACTCATTGCTGGGGCAACAAGAATCCTTTTACTCTCATTCCACACAAAAATAAATTACAAGTATCCTCCTTCCCTCATGTTTATAATTCATCAAATGTGCACTTGTTTATTGTTGTCTATCTAGAAATTCCTATTATGTGTAGTCATATCAAATGTTTAAAGCTATTTTTGAACTATTCCAAAGCTGTCAGTAGGCTCAGGCTCAGTCTTCTTCAGACAGTAAATGTGTGTTATCCTGGGTACAATGGATGAAAAGGAAGATTTTAATTTGAGATTTATAGAGACATTGTCAGGGGATACTTAAGTACCTTGAATAAATTTTGCTATTCAAAGCTAGGGTAATTGTGTTCTAGTTTTCTGAAGGAACATGACAATGATCTGTCTGGACCCTTGTGTATTGTTTTTAAGTTAACTCTGAACAATAGGTGAACAGGAGTTGCTCCTTCCTTAAAAAAAAGGAAAACAAAGATCTGGAAACTATAGAACTGTTAGTCTGATACTGATTGAATGCCTTGATCACTAGAAAATGTAGATATGAAAGGATCAAGTCTTACTGCACTACCCCTCAAGTTTGGGAGGTAATTTCATTTACAGATTGTGCAAATGCTGGGTATATAATATAACTTGAATTCAGCACAGCATTTGACAAAGTACGCTATAACATTCTGGTCTCAGTCTAGTTTATCATCCAGATGTCATATTATTAGGTGGATCTGCAGCCATACTCAGTGAGTACCCATCAACAGTTCTTCATCAGCCTAAGGAAAAGTGTCAGATAGAATGATATAAGGCACAGATCTAGGTCCAGTATTTTTCAACATTCATGATTTAGATCAAAAGGTTATATTTATTAAACTTGCACATTATGCAAGAGAGTGATAACTAATGAAGAATATAACATCAAAACTCAAAATGATTGTGGCAGGATAAGAAACAGGTGTAAATTACAGAATGATATGTAACAAACAGGTGTAAAAAATTATGTAGAAAAAATATTGACTGTAAAGATGTAGACTGCGAGTATCTGGCTTGATAATAGTACAAGTAGTCCTCGGATAACAACTAATTGGGACTTGGAACTCCATTGCTAAGCAAAAAATCAGGCAACCATGCCGGATTTAAGACATCAGTTCTTCTGTGACTGTTAAATGAATCACCCATGGTTATTAAGCATAACATCATGTGATTGCAACTTGCAACTTTCTGCCATAAGAACTGTCCATATTTGCCACAGAGCAGTCATAACCACAGACTCTACATGGAAAACTAAATCTTCAAATTCCCTTCCATTAGAATCTTAAAGTAGTAGTTGATTATAAACTGAATATGTGTTAGCAGTGTAACTTGGCTGAATCATATGTGAGTGGATGACCATAAAAATGGAAATTACAAAAAAAATTCTTTAAAAATGAAATGTTAGGATTTATCAACAGGAGCATGATCCAAATGAAACTAAAATAATAGTTTCATTCTATTCTAAATTAGTTAGACTTCATCTTAGGTGTTATTTCCAGTTCTGTATAGCATATTTTAAGAATTCAGACAAGTGGAATGGCTCCATGGAAGGGCAATCTGAGAACAGGGGAACAGATCTTATGAGGAGAGATTGAGAAAACATGTTATAGGTAGCTTTAAGAAGGTAAACTGGATATATAAGGAAGGGTGGAAATGGGGTAATACCATTCATCTATCACATAAAATGATGTGAATCCTATTCCAGAGAATAGGATGCAAAGTGGACTTAAAACATAGAAAAATAGATTCCTTTGGGGTATTAGACTGAGTGGCTGTGGCTTCTGGCGTCCCGGTATAGTCAGCTGGCACCATCTCTGACTATTGGGGGTGAGATCTTGGCCCCCACAGAGAGGGCTCGCAACTTGGGTGTTCTCCTGGATGCACGGCTGTCTTTGGAAGAGCACATGACAGCGTGGCCAGGGGAGCTTTCTATCGGGTTCGCCTTATGCACCAGTTGTGTCCCTTTCTGGACCGGGATGCCCTGCGCACAGTCACTCATGCCCTCGTCACATCCCATCTGGACTACTGCAACGCTCTCTACATGGGGCTCCCCTTGAAGAGCACTCAGAGGCTCCAGCTGGTCCAGAATGCGGCTGCGCGGGTGGTTATGGGTGCGACTCAGCGTGCCCATGAAACACCCCTCCTGCGCGAGCTGCACTGGCTCCCGTTGGTCTTTCGAGTGCGATTCAAGGTGTTGGTCACCACCTTTAAAGTGCTCCATGGCTTAGGACTGGGATACATACGAGACCGCCAACTGCCATCAACAACCTCCCACCAGCCAATACGCTCCCATAAAGAGGGGCTCCTCAGGGTGCCGTCAACCAAACAATTTTTTTTTTAATTTGATTTATATGCCGCCCTTCTCCGGAGACTCAGGGCGGCTTACAATGCGTTAAGCAATAGCCTTCATACTTTTGTATATTTATTCAAAGTCAGCTTATTGCCCCCACAAACTGGGTCCTCATTTCACCTACCTTAGAAAGGATGGAAGGCTGAGTCAACCTTGAGCCTTGGAGAGATTCAAACCAGCAGTAATTGCAGGCAGCTGTGTTAATAATAGGGTGCTTAGACCACTGTACCATCAAGGCTCTTGATGCCGACTGGCAACACCCAGGGGGAGAGCCTTCTCTATGGGGGCACCAGCCCTTTGGAATGAGCTGCCCCTAGAGCTTCATCTTAGCCCCGACCTGCGTACTTTTCACCGTGCCCTAAAGACCTTCCTGTTTCAGCAAGCCGGACTGGCCTAAAATGAATTTTAAGTGGGTGTATGTGTGTTTAATTTGAGGGCCAAATTGTATATATTTGTTTTAATTGGTTTTAAATTTTATAAATTCATGTGTTTTAATGTGGCTGTACACCGCCCTGAGTCCCCTGGGAGAAGGGCAGCATAGAAATCCAATAAACTCTAAACTCTATTAGATAAAATTTTTGTTCAAATAGTTTGACAATGAGATCAACTCCCAGTCAGCTGCTGTTTCCAGATATGATGTAGAGACTGATAGCTGCATAGTTACTGGGGGGATGCTTTGATTTAGATTTCTGCACTGAATAGAGATTAAATTCAGCAACATGGCCACTTTTAATGATCCTAGGGTGATTCCTTTTACATAATGAGAGTATATGAATAAGACGAATCCTTATAGAACCTTATCACATATTGGACTCAGAATTTGGTTGCTTCATTGCATAACTCTCTTTGGAGAATTGTTGAATTTTTTAAGTATATTATTATGTTGACATAATATGATTTGTGATTCTTTTCATAGAATGTTCCCTTGGTTACTATGGCAATAACTGTGGCTTTCTTTGTAAGAAATGCTATGGAGGATTCAGATGTAATTCAATAACTGGAAAATGCCCAGAAAGATTGTACTGCCATGGTCAATTCAAAGGTGAAATGTGTGAATTAGGTACAGTAATAATATGGTCATCTTCATTTAAATTATTTCTTATTCTTTTCTGAATATAGAATAGATTCAAATGGCATGTACTGTAAAGCTTTTGCTTGTAATGAAGGAAACAATCTGTTGGTAACTTTAAACCCTTGGTAAAAATCACAGAAAGTAAACAGTGTAATTTTTTAATAAATGAACATCATAAAGCTGATTTTAGTTGAGTTTTATATATCAAAGATTACAATGCATTACAGAATCCAAGGTAATATCTTAAATAGTTATACATGTAGTTATGCATGTTATACATGTAAGTTATACATGTGTTTTGTGTCAGTTGTGTCCCTTTATCCCCAGCACTCCCATGTTTTAAAGAAAATTTAGTTTTTGTTCATGAGTATGTTTTGTGAAATGATGCAGCTGATGAATAGATTAATTGAACCTTTATAATCACTATATAGGTAACTCTACGTATGTAACCTACATAAAATATAGAAGGTGCACATTTCAAAAGAAATTAGAATATGATTATTAGACATATATACAGGGTTGGCTTGCCAAAGTCTTTGAATGGAATTAGCAAACAGACAAAAAGCCATGGGACCAAATTGCAACTCAGTCTCAGTCAGAACAAATCAATACCTTTGTGAGAACAAGTTTAAAATATATTAAAGACTGATAGGATTATGTGAAGTTCCAGATTTGAAAAGGAAAAAAAAGCATGAGGAGCAAACATAGATCGTATCTGTAACTTTTTAAATAGCTATGCCTTTTCCCAAAATATTGTGGCTGCCTTCCATAGAGCTTTTTGTCTTTGAATCTGAAGAATTTTCTGGCTTTGGCATTTGATCATGATTGAAAACCTAGATAGGTATGGCTTTAAGGTAAGAAAAACTATCATAGCAATAGAATGAATTTTATTAGAAGAACACTGGAAAAAAGAATATTAATCAGATGTGTATAGTAATGTAAAGTAAAAAGTTACATTAAAGAAGTATACTTTTTTATAACTTCTGTACAATTAAAAGGAATTTTTCCTGTGAAGTTTAGATAGTCATATTATCTGTAACAGCTGCAATTTTAAATTGAGTACAATGAACAGTTCAGATTCCAGGAAATGCTGCAGCTTGTACTTTGCATAGCTGAATTCCTTCAAAGTCTTTTAAGGTTATTTAAGATATTGTTTTATAAAAGAATACTGGGAAAATGAAGAGAACAAATTTGGATATTTAGTTAGTGTTAAGTTCTTTTAAAGTCTACTCCAATTTGTGTGGATTCTCTTTTTGCCTACTGATATAACCCTATTCAGGGGCAATTAGTCATAAATATATCCATAAATAAAAATGGAAACACTATGTCTTATTTCCACTGTTCAGCTTCTGTTAATCATTTAATAGTCCCCTGAGCGGCCTATTCATCTAACTAAAAATTCCTACAGAGATTAAAGAATAAAGTTGTGTGGCGAATTAACTTCTCTTTCTGGAAAACTTTGATGTTTGCTTCCGAGCAGCATCCCTTCTCTTAGAAATAGGTTCAAGGAGTTGAAGCAAACCTATCAGAATTTGCTGGTATTTATGTTTAGTAAAGCACACTGATGATTACTGCGTCTTGCTAAGAATGGATGCATTTACTTCTGTAAATGGCAAAGAATAAACAAAGAGTATAGAGGTCTTGGGGTGCAAAACTGGTTCACAACATTTCCTCACTCATAGTTTTACATAAATAGCTATTTTTTTCCAAGCTCATAAATATATAATTTTAAGAGGAAGGGGGAAGGAGGGAGGGAGGGAGAAAGAAGCCCCAGTTAACGCAAGATTCTTTTTCTGTACAGTATATAGATTTGCTTGTAAATTTTTCAATCAGCAAAATTTAGCTGTCTCTGAATTTCATTCAGCTAAATCAAATGTGGGCTTTTAATACTAAATATAATTTGAATATACATTAAAATGTTAAAATCTTGATCAGGAATAAAATTATACATTGTTAATTTTTGCAGACAAAGGCATTGCTCTCGCTGAATATATAAGTTAGTATAGTTTTTAAAAATGTTTTTCAAATTCAGTCTGTGTTATTTTCAGGCCTCAAAAGTCCAAAATGTCCCCATAATGCACCATGGTGGTATTTTGATGGACATTGCTATTATTTTGAAAAGGAAAAAAAAGGTGACTTTGCTTGGGCAGAAAAACGATGTTCCTACTACAAGGATTCATATCTTGTCTGGATTTCAAATGAAAAAGAAAAGGTACACTAATTAAGTAGAGATGTTATTAGTTTTTATTTCTTAAATTTCTTTACTGTCACAATTGAGAGTGGTCATAAACCACTTTTGGTCATAAACAACATAAATCAAAATAATAAACATCTATGATTAGAATAGTAATACAGACACGATAAAAAATAATAAATAAAGAAAATAAAAGATTCATTTTAAAGCAACATAACAAAATTTCATTCACATGATAGTGTTATCCCATGAAATGGCTCGGTTTAATGCAGTTCTCATAGGTCATCAGGATGAATTCTTGTAGAACCATCATGATCAATTCACATTACATATTTCAGTTAATGCGGTTCTTCTGTTTTGTATTAAATGTGATTATTTTAATATGATCAGAGGATGCTTTTAAGAGTATAGTGGTTAAGACACTGGAGGAGGTCTTGTTCTACCTTGTGCACAAAATCAGCTGGGTGACCTTGGCCAGTCTTTTACAGCCCTAGGAAGGAGATAATGGCAAGGCATTTCTGAAATCTGGTTACAGAAATTGTAGGAACTTGTCCAGGCAGTTATCAGAATAGCCATTGACTCAAAGCCCCCCCCCCAAATATGTGGCTAGTCTGAAATAAGGTATTCCTCTGAAGAACCAGTATGTGAGCTCTGTATTGTAGTTCACCAATAAAATTTTTGGTTCTGATGAGGAGCAGGAATGGATTCTTTTCTGTGCAGACTCTATCTAAATGCCATTTTTGTAGTTTATAGGTACTTTTTAAAATAAAAGTTAAAACAAATAATATTACTGTGAGAGGTTTTTTTAAAAGAGTTTAAAAAAATCTAAATTGTAATCTTAAAATAGCGATGGCAAACCATTTAGGCTTGGTGTGTCAAAAATTCAGAAAATCTGTAATTTGAGTGTTGACATGTCACCCCCACCAAACAAAAGAGAAACAATTATCTCCCCCCCATTTAGAATAACAGACTAACACAATAACAGAGTTGGAAGGGACCTTGGAGGTCTTCTAGTCCAACCCCTTGCTCAAGTCTAACCCTATGCAACTTCAGACAAATGGTTGTTCAATCTCTTCTTAAAAACCTCTAGTGTTGGAGTACCCAGAACTTCTGGAGGCCAGTCGTTCCACTGATTAATTGTTCTAATTGTCAGGAAATTTCTCCTTCTAGGTTGGTTCTCTCCTTGATTAGTTTCCATCCATTGCTTTTTTGTTCTGCCCTCAGGTGCTTTGGAGAATAGATTGACCCCCTCTACTTTGTGTCAGCCCCTTAGATATTGAAACACTGCTATCATGTCACCCCTAGTCCTCCTTTTCACTAGCTAGACATACCCAATTCCTGCAACCTTTATTCATTCTCTAATCATCTTTGTCGCTCTTCTCTGCACTCCTTTTAGAGTTTCAATATCTTTTTAATATTGGGACGACCAAAGCTGGATTCAATATTCCAAGGGCGGTCTTACCAAGACATTATAAAGTGGTATTAACACTTCACGTGATCTTGATTCTATCTCTCTATTAATGTAGCCTTGGATTATATTGGCTTTTTTGACAGCTGCAGCATACTGTTGGCTCATATATAAGTGGTTGTCCACTAGGACTACAAGATCTCTCTCTCAGTTTTTTTTTTTAAATTTGATTTATATGCCACCCTTCTCCGGAGACTCAGGACGGCTTACAATGCGTTAAGCAATAGCCTTCATACTTTCGTATATTTTTACAAAGTCATCTTATTGTCCCCACAAACTGGGTCCTCAATTTACCTACCTTAGAAAGGATGGAACGCTGAGTCAACCTTGAGCCTGGCAAGATTCGAACTTACTAATTGCAGACAGCTGGAGTTAAATTACAATGCATTAGTCTGCTGAGCTATCCAGGCCAGCTAGATTCCTTGAATTTCTTTTACTCTCTTGATGATATATCAATAGCACTTTTTTTTTTAATTTGATTTATATGCTGCCCTTCTCCGGAGACTCAGGGCGGCTTACAGTGCGTTAAGCAATAGCCTTCATACTTTTGTATATTTTATACAAAGTCAGCTTATTGCCCCCACAAACTGGGTCCTCAATTTACCTACCTTAGAAAGGATGGAAGGCTGAGTCAACCTTGAGCTGGCAAGATTTGAACTTACTTTAATTGCAGACAGTTGGTGTTAAATTACAGTGCTTTTAGTCTGCAGAGCTAGACTTATATACCACTTCATAGTGCTTTACAGCCCTCTCTAAGCAGCTTACAGAGTCAGCATATTGCCCCCAACAATCTGGGTCCTCATTTTACCGACCTCGGAAGGATGGAAGGCTGAGTCAACCTTGAGCCTGATGAGATTCGATCGCCAAACTACTGGCAGCCAGTAATCAGCAGAAGTAGCCTGCAGTACTGCATTCTAACCACTGCGCCACCGCGGCTCTTATCTTACTATATGATATATAATTTTGTTCGTTCTTTAATCCATGTGCAGGTCTTTCTATCTTGTCTTGTAATGCCAAGCATGTATCTTTCCTTGCTCCCCCTATGCCTGAAGAGGAAAGTTTTTGATAGTGTGTGCTACCTGCTCTAACATATCCCAGTGAAACCTCACAATCAATACAAAAGCTAAATTGATTTATATTTATATAAATATATTTATATTTATATTTATTCATATGCAGGAGGTAATAATCTATCAAGAGCAGTCCTGCTACTGCTCAGGAATGGCTTCACCTTGGAGTTTAGTCTTATCATCTCCCTACTTTTAGGAAGTGGCTAAAAACTGAATTGTAGGATATTTTCTTGATTTAATATATGGCATTATGTTAATTATTTTGTAATTTACATTTCTAATTCATCATAGATACTTTAATCACATGCTTCACATTTTGTAAGCCATTGGGAATCATTTAATTGTAGCAGGTTATAAGTTCAATAAATTCTTCCATAAATCAAAAGTGACTTTTTTGACTTATATGGGCTAAATTTCATTTTTTCATTCTAACCTTTTCCATCATCAATTCTAGGTAACTCATGAAATCTCAAGTAAAGCACTGTTACAAATGATTCTTATTTTTTTTTAAAGAAATGGCTTGATGCTATGTTGGAAAAGGGGAGCTGGATTGGTTTGCGACAGAAGGAACTTAAATGGGAATTCATTCATAAGGTTGGAACAGTTCCTTTGTCAAGTTATACCTGGTAAGCAGTCAATGCCAGCTGTTATATTTCATTCTCTTTCTCTCACATCTAACAAACAGATTAAAAGAAAGGAATGAACTTTATAAATAAACTCATTTTTTTACAGCATAAAGTAAGATAGAATAGCCATAACAGAAAACATATATCAGGTCTTTAAAAATATATTTACATTTGTTCAATAATAATTCATTAAACAACCGCCCTAGATATTTTCTTGGTTTTGTGACTCCACTATGCAGTAGATTTTTGTTCTAGTTGTACTTGTTGCTGCTACTTGAAAGGCAACGAAATTAAGAAATTGAAAGTTACATAGTTGCAACAATTTAAAAAAAGAAAGGAAGAAAGAATATTCACTGGAAAATCAAAATAGAAACAGATTATGATGTAAATGTCTATGGAGATTCTCAGTCATCCAGGTCAAGGTTGTCCCAAAGGTCTTTTTTTCAGGAGGCAACTGGACTTTCTTATTTTTCTTTGAAGACTTTTTGCTTGTCATCCAAGAAGCTTCAGTTCTGACTGGATGGTGGGGAATGGAAGGATTTATATTCCTTGCAGACATCTGGTCATTTGCATTCTTTTAGAGGGTCATTGAGACTACTTGGAGGTTTATCTATATCCTCAGGATTGCCTGAGTAGTGCAAATGGGTGTGGCTGCAGAATGTTCTCTGTGTTGTCTGTGTTGTCTGCATCTCAAATAGAAGTACAAATGGTTCCTGTAGTCTTCAATAATAATTCATTAAACAACCGCCCTAGATATTTTCTTGGTTTTGTGACTCCACTATGCAGTAGATTTTTGTTCTAGTTGTACTTGTTGCTGCTACTTGAAAGGCAACGAAATTAAGAAATTGAAAGTTACATAGTTGCAACAATTTAAAAAAAGAAAGGAAGAAAGAATATTCACTGGAAAATCAAAATAGAAACAGATTATGATGTAAATGTCTATGGAGATTCTCAGTCATCCAGGTCAAGGTTGTCCCAAAGGTCTTTTTTTCAGGAGGCAACTGGACTTTCTTATTTTTCTTTGAAGACTTTTTGCTTGTCATCAAAGAAGCTTCTTCAGTTCTGACTGGATGGTGGGGAATGGAAGGATTTATATTCCTTGCAGACATCTGGTCATTTGCATTCTTTTAGAGGGTCATTGAGACTACTTGGAGGTTTATCTATATCCTCAGGATTGCCTGAGTAGTGCAAATGGGTGTGGCTGCAGAATGTTCTCTGTGTTGTCTGTGTTGTCTGCATCTCAAATAGAAGTACAAATGGTTCCTGTAGTCTTCAATTTTTCTGGAAATCTGTTCATACTCCATTGGGATGAATACTCTTTGAATGGTGTGGGAGTATGAACAGATTTGAGATGCAGAAAACACAGACTCATACCCAACAGCCTGCACTTGTCTTCAACAGTGAAGGGACACAGGGTTCCACACCCATTTGCACTACTCAGGTGACCCTGAGGACATAGATAAACCTCCAAGTCGCCACAACAACCCTCTAAAAGAATTCAAATGACGAGCTATCTGCAAAGATTATAAATTCTTCCGTTCCCCACCATCCAGTCAGAGCTGAAGAAGCGTCTTGGATGAGAAGCAAAACCTCTTCAAAGAAAAAACAAGAAAGTCCGATTGCTTCCTGATAAAAGCATCTTTGGAATTGTATGAACTATTATTTATTTGTTTAAATCATATCTTTTGAAGAAGCCAGAAACATGTCAGGCTCATTGTTTTCTTTGAAGTCGGAACATTATTGAATTTCACAGAAGTATAAAATAGAAAGAACTAGGGAAAAATATTTTAAAGGGAAAGGGGTGGGTGGGTAAGGAAGAAGCAAAATTAGGGGTGAAGATCAAAGGAGCAAAAGGTATAGAAAAAAGTAATTTCCCATAAACTAATGAATAACCATTAAAATATATGGTGGCATCTATAAAACAAAAGAACTCTTAAATATTTCTGGTTTTATGATTTTCTGAAGCCTAAGAAGACTTCCTTCTGTTTGTCTTAATCATTTGTTCACTGATGCTTAAAAGAGTCGTATATAACTGACAGGGAAACCTTTATCTTTACTTTTTGTTTAAAAGTGCTTCTGTATCCAGTTTTGGCAAAGGAGCTTGCCTGTCTTTTCTGGCATTTTGCTGTCAAGCAGTAGCTTTGTGCTTATCCTAGAGGAATTTGCTGCTTGTTTTAAATTAGAAATTAAGGTGCATCATGGCTTTTCCCCCCCCTCAGAATATCATGTTTGGCTGTATATGATCAGGAAAGGAGAAATTAGCTTGCTAAATTCATAATGAAATCTATGCATTTCCTTTCTAATTTTATAAATCTGGACTCTCAAAAAGGTTTATTAACTATGGTTTTCATTACACCACTATAACTAGGCTTTGGGATTTCCCTTCAACGAAAAATAGATGTGCTATGATGATGAAAGGAAGAGGCCTTCAAGCATTGCAATGTACTGAACAGCATTCCTACATATGTAAAATACAAATAGGTATGTAGAAACATAATGTAAACTATAAGGTTTAAAGATGGAGATTTTAAACATCCTCTTCCAGAATCCTCTAATTCCTCTGACCACCATCTTCTGCCCCTTGGAGTAGCAATTCTCACTATTACATCTTCTAAGAGGCACTTCACCTGGCTCTCTTCTCCTAATCCTGATGCATGAGAGAGGACTCCTATAACCTGAGTTACTTTCTATTAATTACAAAGTAAAAATGACAAAAGTTGTGCCATTTGCTGGCCATAGAGCTTTGGCATGGTCAATTAGGTGTCATTCTTTCACCCTTTAGTGACAGACCAGTTTTACAAGAGATAAACAAAATGGGAATCTAAATAGAAAAGAAAACAGTAAAGAAGATAAAGAGGAAAAAACCTAACTTAATTTCATGTAAGTGAAATGGAAATACCCAAGGTTAAGAGAAAAAAAATAACTTCCAGAGCTAAAAGACAAACAGAAAATGTGAAATGTAAAACAATATAATGCTTCGCCAGACTACAAGATAGTGTCTGCAATCACTTGATCTAAGATTCAGATTATGTTATTAGGATATGAATTAATGTAAAAACAATGTCATGTCTTCCTGATTAGCCTGGAAAATAGATGGCTAGGATTCCACACAACTTATGTTGTATAGAGAAAAATACTGGTGGTCCTCCACTTCAACAGTTCACTTAGTGGCCATTCAAAGTTACAATATCACTGAAAAAACTTATATATGACCGTTACAGCATCCCCAATGGTCATGTGATCAAAATTCAGATGCTTGGTAACCGACTCATATTTATGATGATCACAGTTTCCCTGGAGCCATGTGATCACAGTTTCTCTTTCGTGACCTTCTGACAAGCAAAGTCAATGGGGGAGCCAGATTCACTTAACAATCATGTTATTATTTTAACAACTGCAGTGATTCACTTAACAACTGTGGCAGGAAAGTTCATTAAACGGGGCAAAATTCACTTAACAAATGTCTCACTTAACAATAGAAATTTTGGGCTCCATTGTGGTCGTAAGTTGAGGAACTGTGTAAGCAATATAATTAAAATACTTTAAAAAATGACTGGGGCAGTCCCTTTCTTTATTCAATCTATTTCTTAGCATTATAAAGAAAAATTGGAGGAGGGGATGTTGTGTGCATCTGTTCTAGCTCCTGAAGGAAACATGGAATACAAATTTATCAAATACTCTTTACCTATTTAGATGGAAATAACAGTGCTTTGAAATCAACTATGCCATGTTCCTACCTTGTTTTCCTGGGGATATCAGTGGTTTATCACAGCTATTAGGGAGTTGGGTATTGCAACTGAGACATAATAACTTCTTCCTCCATTTATTCTGGAGTTCTGCTTACCCATTTAAGAATGATGTCTCCTGAAGAAAGAGTCTTTGGGACAGATCTGCATTTTGCTTACAAACAGAAGCACGTGTCTTTAAAAACATCAATAAGGGTATGTCAGAGCCTGCTGGCTCAAGAGGCTGCGACTACATTCATAGCAAGTAGTGGTGGGTTGCCTCTGGTTCGGACTGGTTCACAAGAACCGGTAGTAAAACTGGCGGGAGGCTCCGCCCACTAACCCGGACGTCGTCATAGGTGATTTGCGCATGCGCAGAAGTGTGCGTGCAGGCGCGATATGAACCAGTAGTAAAGGTAAGTAGAACCCAAGCCTGATAGCAAGGTACTATTGAGAAGTTTACTATTCATGTGTACCATTTAAGGAAAGACCATGAAATGTGAGCATTCTTATTTGACTATTAAAGTATTATGTTTCCTATTCCTTTTTTACAGTTGCAAGTCTGAAACTGTTTATACTTTTTAGAGATTTACTGATCTCTGAGTCCGTATTGTAGAATTATACTTTGGTCCAGTGAAGCATCATTGGGGAAATAATTGCTACTGTACTAGATCAAGTGTTTCCATTATTAATGTATATTACATTTTATGCCATAAGTTGTCTTGACCTTGTTGCTGTCTTTGCTGGTCTTTCTCTTGTTTTGTCCCTAAATCTGTTGAAGGAAGCATCCAAATTCTGTAGAGCATATTTGAAGAGATTACAGATACACAGAGAGGGAAAGGAAGTTGTTCTTGTAGCAGACATCTTTCCCTGAAGATATCTGGGAACTTGGAACTGATTTTATTACTATCTGGATTTTAATAATTTCACTACATATTTAAAAGCTTCATTTAATTTAATAAGAAAGAAAACATATGTAGCAGTCCAGGGGTAGGTTCTACTTAACTTTACTACTGGTTCGCAACAGGGCCACGCGCGCACACTTGCTTTGCTTGCGTGCGTTCTTCTGCGCAAGCGCAGAAGCATTTTCATGACATCAGGGTCAGTGGGTGGAGCCTACCGCCAGTTTTACTACCGGTTCTTGTGAACCGGTCCGAACCGGGGGCAACCCACCACTGTAGCAGTCTCAGATTGAAGTAATTATTGGGAAAGAAATGAAAAGTCAGTCAGCAAAGGGGTACGAGTCAAACTGGAAAAAAGGGGTGTATAAATGTAATAAAGCAACAAGAAGGCTTTATGATAGGATTGTCGTTAGACAGTTTTGCTTACTTGATGTAAAGAACACTTCAATTTTCTGAATCAGAATATTACCTAAGTAAATGGGATAATACTTAGAATCAGTATTAGGCATCATAATAATTGATTTAATACACATCTGAAGGATGATATGTTTTTCCTGTTTTCATCAGATCTGGTCCCTCAGTTTAACTAGCAACTAATTTTTTTAAAAAGTTTCATAGTCTTTCAAAGACTAATATATATCAATCTGTAACTGATGATAGACAATCAGTTGAAACTGATTGAGAGAGAACCAGTTTGGTCTAGTGGTTAAGGCACCAAGCTAGAAAACAAGAGGCTATGAGTTCTAGTCCTCTCATAGCCTTGAAAGCCAGCTGGGAGAACCTACTCACTCCTAGTCACACTGTTTCAGCCAAATTCACCTCACAGGGTTGTTATTGTTGTGAAGAAAATAGGAAGAAGAAGGTGTGTTGCCTATATTCTCTGTCTTGAGTTAAAAATAATAAAGGCAGGATATAAACAAACAAACAAACACTATATACTGTATGCTTTCATGAATAATCTGAACTTGATCAATGACAAATGTGTTAAGTATTTGATACGCTATAGAATATTTTGGGTTATTTTGCTACACAAAATTATTATGGTTATTTATCTGGGAAATGTAAATGAGTAGACTTAGTTTCCTTTATGCTTAGTCTATAATTCATGTTACATTTACATCCCATAATCTTGTTAACAGCTTTTATTTTTTATTTTAAAAAAAAGGTGCTCTTACTAAATGTTTTACTGAGTACCCTGGGAAAATAATGCTGAGTCCTTATGGTCTGGCTGAATATCAAGAACTTGAAGATGCAAGATACCATTGTATAATAAATGTGAATTGTACTGGAATAAGTAGCTGGCCACGTGAACATTTTCCTGTCACAGGAACAGAAATGGTGGAGGCTTCAGATAATCACGTAGTTTACTTAAAAACAAGTAAGGATCCATTCTATTTTTTCAGATATTGGGGGTACAACATTGCATTTAATAGACTTATTTGTGAACTGGGGAATAAAAAAGCAGATTTCTGAAACTTAAAATATTGTCATACAATAAGCATCAAAATTAAATTTGAATATCTTACAAAATGTTAGGTAGGGTCACAAATAAAATGATTAAAAATGGGCCAGATTCCGTTTTTATATGTGATTATAGTATATGACTATGCTTAGGTATAGAAAATTCAAAATTATTAAATTGGAGGTGAAGCATCAAAGCTTGGTCTGTTACTTTTAGTAAATATTCCCTTCCTATAGATAAGCTCATCTATTAACTCTGTAAAACAGCAAGGGAACAAATAGACTTCAGAAGCATTAAACTCACTCACAAAGACTGAATTGCATATACAGAACATATATTAGGACACAGAGGTAAAATGTTCCCTGACTACAGTCACTGTAAGAATTTGCTGTGATTCATTTCACTTTGGTCTGAAAAATCCAAAATAAAAGACATCTGTTGTGACGTAGGCCCAAGTAGGTATTATCAGATGCAATCAGTTCTTGGTTTACTTTGGCAACCTTCTTGGCAAAAATTCAGAAGCAGAAGACGCCGACAAGAAATAAATGTAGCAAGACAAGAAACAAATCTATCAACGTTGTTTTCTGTCAAAGAGCCCAAGAGCTGTTGCTGGTCTTTTTTTAAAGCCTTATGGGAGGGGCCAATCATCTCTTGGCCTTACTCCCGAGTCGTCCTTTTTGCTTTAGCTGCTCTTGCCTTCTGGCAGCTCTTCTCATGCATGCACTAGGAACAGGTTCCTCCTGTTCCTCTGCCTCTCTGCTGTCCGCCTCTGGAGGCTCTGGAGTCCGCACATCACCCCCAGATGGCCCTGGCCCCATCTCTGCCTCTGACGCAGAGCCCTCATCTGGGCCTTCCCCAGCCTCCAGGACTGGCCCATGTTCTTCCTCAGCCTCCTCACTGTCTGATTCTGCTGCCAGCTCCGCAGGCTGCTGACAGACCACAACAACATGTGACCAATCATTGGCCATCAAACACGTAGATATTGGGTGAGACTGCTATCTTGCTAAATTACTAAATAAATGAAATAACTGGCCAAATATAGGCAACATTACTACAATATTTATTTGTACATTACCCAGAGTCTATGAAGGAAATGGGTGTTCCTAAATATGAATAATAAAGTTAAATTAAAAAAATATTTTTAAGAACTTGGAAGAATTTTCTGTTTGTCAATAGTTTTTTAACAGCCGTATGTATGCACGGAGATAGGATGAGATTATATTCTGCATATCAATCTATTATTCTGATATTTGTATAAACATTTAGTATGCCTATGAATGCAGGTAGGGAAATGAGTAGCTTTTCTAGCCACCCCAGTAAAGGCATTCCCAAATAGTTGTGGAAATCAGTAGCAAAAATGCCTCCTGTCCTACTGGAGAAGATAATGAGTGAATTAAAATAAAGGAAACTTAATAAATGTAGCTTAAAGATTTAGGATTATCCAAAGAAAAATGCCAGTGGATGTGATAGGTGGAGGAGGCAATGGTTTTATATATCAGCCCTGTAATTATGATGATGAAATTCAGCAGCAATATTACAATTTTTGGCAACATCCTGTCCTTAAATTTAAAAAGGAATTAAAAATTATAGTTTTACCCATTGCAAGGATATTGTTTCTGTATTCCCTATAGCCAGAAGAGGAGAATATGTAAGGGATGCACATAATGTCTGAAATTTTTTTTTCATCCCTACAGAAGAGAATAAAAACTGCAGCTAGGATATGTAAGAGATTTGTCACCACCTTTATTTACATTGTTAAGACATTTGTAATGATTTTCTGTCTTTCCTAGATTTTTAATTTATGGTATTGATTCATACTTTCTATTTTGGTGTTGAATGTTGAGTGTCAGTTGACTAGGATTATTTATCACAAAGGAAACTCGAGTTTCATTATTTTTACTTTAAGATGTTGTTTGAAAAAAGAAAGTCCAGTTGCCTTTTGAAAAAGCATCTTTGCGGCAACCATGACCTGGATGACTGAGAATCTCCATAAACTAAGATTACTTATTTACAGTTCAATTTTGCATTGTCTCTAAAAAGTGATGAGAATCAAAACATCTAATTCCTGACCATATTTAGGTTGTTAAATGAGGAGCGCCTGTACATATTCATATGGACAAATATATTTTGAAATATCAACATATAATGGATTAAAAATTGTGGGTGTGGATGCTTCTAAATGGATTTGAAACAAGCATTTGATCTCGCATTCAGCACTTCCCTGCTATTCATTACAGCAGTATTACTTTGTAAAGTTTCTGCAAGAGCTTGAAAAAAATATTACTGCTTAATACTCAGTTTTGTATACGGTATGAATTGTATTAGCGAATTGATTTTTAAAGACCATTACATGGTTTTGTCAGGCTTATGTGAAAACCTGAATTTTTTATTGTCTCAATTTTAGGTTGCAAAGTAGGACGTTATGGATATGCATGTGAAGAAGAATGTACAGAATGCAGAAATTCCTCACTTTGTAACATGATAACTGGCTTTTGTGATGAGAATACCACCTGCGTAGATAAGAACTCTCTAGAGAGTTGTTCCGGGTGTAAGGTTTTTTTTTAACTAAGTCATTAGGATAATATAAGCTATTAATTAATTTTCTGAGTGAAATGGCTCAGGAATATTTCTGAGTGCTTCCCTGTTTATGGTACCTTCTTAACAACAGCAGTAATATTATTATGGTATATTCTGATACACATTTTGTTTTATAGTGGTTTAGCCACTATATATCTACTAAAGTCCACAAAGTAATGCTTACATCATCCAAGCAAAAAAGCATTGGATTTTTTAAATTGCAAGTGTGTTTTTGAACGAAGAGAAAAGTTCCTGGGTTTGCCTATAAACAAATATTAAATTCTCCTTCATTGTCTGTTTATCTGTTAACTATTGTCTAATACTATTTGGGGGGGGGGGATAATATATATAGAGTGAATGGTGTGAAATTTCAAGCTTTATAATAAAAAAATGAATGAATGATGTTAATGATATAACTAATTACTCGTTTTATATCAGGATTAAATTACCTATTATGTATTTATTTTTAAAGCCTCTATCAGTGAGAGATGCCCAGATATGACTAAATGGCGCTACTGGAATAGATACTGTTATTATTTTGTAAGTTCTTTTGATACATGGGAACAGGCAAATTCTTCCTGCAGTCGGTTTAGAGCTTCTGAACTTCTATGGATTGAAGACGAAGATGATTTGGTAGGATTATTACTAAATATTCTTTCTGATGAATTTTTAAAATTATTTTAATGTTATGCTCCAAATACACAATTGTTTTCAGAAGAATACCTTGAAGGATTTGGTTCATATTCTACTGAAGTTAAGAACTATAGCAAGAATTTAAATGAATTAACAGTTTTTAAATACTAGTCATGGGTAGTACTCATGTGGTATATCAGCAAACACATGCTTTCTTCCATATATTTAAAAAAAATGTATTGGTTTTAATCTGGAACCTGAAAGACAAAAAAGTAACAAATTAAAATAATTAGAAGAAATAGACTCCAATGGAAATTAACCCAAAGCGGAACCAATAAAGAAAGGGGAGGAAAGAAAGTGCATGTTGAAACAACAAATCACAGTATAGATATTGATCAGACTTTCTATAACTTTGATAAAAAGCTATATCATATGTAGGAAATGAACATTTGTTCCATCCAGAACTTTAGATCAAAGGTATACTAATATTTCTATCAGACTAATGCAAATCCAGTTATTCTTATTTAATTTATTAATAGTATTATTAATTTTCTTTATCATTTTATCCATTTCTCTTAATACTGTATTAGCAGCTTTATGAACCATAAACTAAAACAGCACTAATGCAGAACAAGACCAGATTATATGAGTCTGTGTTCTCTTCAAAATATTACATTTCCAACATATCAAAGTGGAAACCCCACCTTTTCCATATAGTTAAGAGACAAGGGAGGAAACTGACCAATAAACACAAAAAATAAAGATTTGTTGAAGTAATAGCATCTTGAGATGATACCACATTTATATAGTATTAGCCGATTTGTTTGTGAAAACAATGTTCCAACTTGTTCCATGTTGCCTTTAAATTCCCTAAAGCTATCTAATTACAGTTTTTTAGCTATAGATATTAAGTGTAGATTTGGAAACCTCCAAAGCATTTTCTAGTTTAACTGGAAGCCCACATTGTAAAGTTACAATATGTTTCATCACTTTAGGCAACTGAACTATTTTTGAAATATTAAAAAAGTTAAAAAGTTGATTAATTCCAATCTTTTCCCATAAATTCCAAAAGAAAAATATACCAGCAATTTGAGGGCTAGGACTATATGTATTTGAGGGTATGCTGTAGTGGCAAGTGAGCATTACTATGTAGGTGTTTTCTGCCTTGCTCCATGACAAAATCCCTCCCTGAGCTCCTAGACTTGACTGCATAGCTCGAGGTGGTGTTGCCACAGCAGAATCTCAACCTCCATGCCCTTGGTAGAGAGTTTGGGTAAAATTCATAAACTCAGGCCAATTTTTAAAATGTAGTTATAATTGTACTTGGCCTAACTTACATGAACACTAACACATTAGATCTAGCTTTGATCTTGAAGCAATACTCTGAACTTGTTAAATTAGTCTCCTCATTCCTCCAAGTGCTACTCCAAGCCTCTTTCATTGTTACATGGCAGTGTTCCTAGGTGGGACAAGTGAAAAACAATGAGGGTGCCTTTCAAAATATATGATCTCTGCAGGATCACTCAAGACACAGAATAGAATAACAGAAATACAGCATGGGAGTGGACCTTGGATACTTTCTAATCCAATCCCCTGCTCAAGCAGGAGACCCTGCACCATTTCAACAAGTGGTTGTCCGATCTCTTCTTAATCATTCCAGTTGCCTCACTAAAGCAAGAAAGTTCATACGGTTTATCAGGTAGAAACACGTAGAAACATTTTGCAGGCAAATGATCACTTTAGTAATAATGTCAATGACTTCATTTCATGTTGTGCAAGAAAAGGCATTGGTAAACCACTCCTGTATCTTTCCAAAAAAAGAAACCCTATGGATAGACAAAATAAAATGATAAATGATACAGTGCTCCTAGACTGTATGACACTCAACATGCTACTGAGAAAGAATGGAAGATCTTTCAATGCACTAATGGTATTTATGATGTGGCTGGTTGAAAACCTTTCACATATGTAGTTGCTGATGTTGTCATGCAGGAAAAGAAAATTCAGAGTATTATACCGGCACATGGCAAATAAGAAGCATGAAAATTGGAAATCAATTACACATCAACATCTTAGTATCAGCAAATTGAAATGGACTGGAATTTATATGAAAAAGCATCATTTTATTTACTAAGATCACATACAAAAGATGGAGTGGTGCTGCTGAAGGACATAGCAAGGACAGTACTATGAGCCTTGGTGGCGCAGTGGTTAGAGTGCAGTACTGCAGGCTACTTCTGCTGACTGTCGGCTACCTGCAATTTCAAATCCCACCAGGTTCAAGGTTGACTCAGCCTTCCATCCTTCCGAGGTGCGTAAAATGATGACCCACATTGTTGGGGGCAATATGCTGACTCTAAACTGCTTAGAAAGGGCTGTAAAGCACCTTTCTAAGGTATAAAAGTCTAAGTGCTATTGCTACTTGAGTATAGTACAATCAGTGACTTTCTGGGCAACCTTTTAATATTATGTTAATTACCATTGATGCAGAAGAAGAGATTGATGAGTTTTATTATCAACTGTAGTCTGAAATCAACAGAACCTGCAAGACAAGCAGGAATAAACATGAACTTTATTAGATGAAGTACAGATAAATTAGACTGGTTATATTGTTAGTACAGGATAGTGAAACACTGTAGTTCAATTATAACAGCAGAAACATGGCCATAGACTGACTGAAATAGAACACAAACAGTTCATGGGCAAGTTCCAAGTCAAGTTAAAATGGAAGAAGAAAGCCAGCCATTTCCCATAGTATAATTTTGAGCTCCACCATTTTTGTGAAGAACTTCAGGAATTTTTGAAGTCTTCTAAATCTCTTTAGATTTAGTGGTACCTGGCTCAATAGAAGTGTGAGAAGGATCTTGGAATCCTAGCAGACAATCACTTAAATATGAGCCAGCAGTGTGCTGCACCTGCCAAAAAATCCAACACATTTTAGACTGCATTAACAGAGAGATAGAATCAAGATCACGTGAAGCGTTTGTACCACTTTATAATGCCTTGGTAAGGTCACACTTGCAATATTGCATCCAGTTTTGGTCACCCCAATAAAAAAAGTCACCCTCTGCATTCTAGAAAGAATGCAGAGAAGATATTTAAGGTACAAGAGGCTAAAACAGTGCCCTACGAAGAACAGATGCAGGAATTGGGTGTGCCTAGTTTAATGAAAAAAAGGCATAAGGGTAACAGAATAGCAGTGTCCCAATATCTAAGGGTATGCCACAAAGAAGAGTGGTCAACCTATCCTCCAAAGCACCCGGAGGCAAAACAAGAAGCAATGGATGGAAACTAATCAAGGAGAGAAGCAAATTGGAATTAAAGAGAAAGTTCCTAACAGTGAGAACAATTAACCGGTGGAACAGCTTGCCTTCAGAAGTTGTAAGTGTTTCATTACTGGAGGTTTTTAAGAAGAGTCTGGACAGCCATTTGTTTGAAATTGTACATGGTCTTTTGCTTGAGCAGGGGGTGGGACTAGAAGTTCTCCAAGGTCCCTTCCAGCTATATTCTGATTGATTGATTGAAAAAGTGGGGGTGGGGGGGAGAAAAGTACGGTAAACTAATGGACTCTTGGAAGAGCTTGTTCAAACTATGGTAAGATACTTTTCACCTATTCCACCTAGTAAAAATAATAAATATGAACAGTTTTTTCTTTTTGATACCAGCTGAGCAAAGCTGTCTACAGTTTCTAGGTCAGAGAATTTCTTAATGCTGGAATCTAGAGATAAATTTTAAAGCTGGATAAAGAAAATACGTTTTCATTTCTTTGGCTTTGCTGCTAAACGTTCCTCACTTAAGGTGTTTTACTGAACTATCTGAAGGGGTAGTATATGCCTTCAGGTAAGTCTTGAGTCCTGGTGACTGCCAGGACAAATTCCTACAGTTCAGTTGGAAAACATTTGTCATTCATCCTGAAGAGGTTGAAAGAGAGCAACTGGTTCAAAGTTGCCTAGCATTTTGTGCAATGGTAGAACCAAAGCTCACAGATTTCCTGTCTTTAGTTAAATGTCTTTAACCACTACACTACCATGGCTGTCAAGAGGGATAGAATGAAGAAAATCATCTTTCTTATTTCAAAGATGATTATTTGATTGTATGGACAGGATATTGTCAAACCTTAGCGATCACATAGATACTCATCATGACGATCTGCCCCAAATCTGCTCTTTCAAAGGTACACTCATTGCCACCATAACTGAATCTATCCACCTTATAGTTAACCTTCCTCTTCTCTTCACCTTTCCCAACATTAGATCTTGTTTATATAGTTAGGTTTTTGCATATGTCCAAGTAAGATAATTTGAGACTGATTATTTGTGCCTCCAATGAGAATTCTGGGTTGATTGTTCAACAATACATGTGTTTGTTTTCATGTCTATCCGTGGTATTCTCCGAAGTCTCAAATTTCAAAAATGTCAATTCTGTTCCTATCATGGTTGATCCTAAAAGGTAGAAGCTATCCACCACTTTAGTATCTTCATTGTTGATTCCGACAATGGTTAATTTGGTCTTTTTAATATTTAATTTTAATCCCATTTTTTCCACCCTGCTCCTCAACTTTTATTATTAGACCTTGAAGATCCTTTGCATTTTCAGGACAGTGTGTGTCTTCCTCCAATGTTAGAAGCACAATTATTTTCTTTCAATTCAGTTTCTCTTAATATATGCATTCAGCATATATGGTATTTTTCCGTCTATAAAATGCCCCCATGTATAAGCGCCCCCCCCACTTCTCTTACTCAAAATTCAGAAATGCCACCGCATTTAGGTGCCGGTAGATGCTGGCCTTCCCTCCGGTGGGCCTGGTGCCCAGATGCCCTTGCTTCCCCCAAGCATTTCTTTGTCTACCTGATTTCCAGCTCCGTCACGTTTCTCTGTCATGTTTCTCGCCATCGTGTGCAGGGAAACAAGTTTGTGGGTCTAAAAAAAAAAGTTCAATCAATCAATTCCAAGTTCACGAGATCTTTTTTTTTCGTGAGAAGTTGGAATTGATTGATTGAACTTTTTTTTTAGTCCCACAAAATTGTTTCCCTGCAGATGACAGCAAGAAATGCAATGGAGAAATGTGACAGAGCTGAAAAACAGGTGGACAAAGAAATGCTTGGTGGAAGCGAGTGGCATCTGGGTGGTGGTGGGGGGGCAAGCTTTGCGGTGCAATGCTGGGTTGCAATGGGGAAACAGGGTGGCTGGAGCAAGAGAAGTTGGGTTTACTCCCGTCCACTTGGGGGCTGCTGCTTCCAGACCCACTCGCCCCTTCCTTCCTTCCCTCCTTTGCTGCCAACCATCAGTCCATTTGGGTCCTTTGTGTGTGGGTGTCTGCCAGAAGGATTTGCCTTGTCGCTACCTTGCGAGCCCTGTTGGTCCCTGCCCAGCTTCTTCACCAGTGTGGCTGATGGGGAGCCAAGATCTGGCTGCCTGAGAAATCTTTTCCGAAATCAGACCAACCTGCAGTTTTTGGAGCGCAGGGACTGTGGCAGTGGTGAAATCCAAATTTTTTTACTACCGGTTCTGTGGGCGTGGCTTGGTGGGTGTGGTGTGGCTTGGTGGGCATGGCAGGGGAAGAATACTGCAAAATCCCCATTCCCTCCCCACTCCTGGGGGAAGGAAATTGCAAAATCTCCATTCCCTCCCCACTCTGGGGCCACCCAGAGGTGGTATTTGCAGATTTTCTGAACTACTCAAAATTTTCGCTACCAGTTCTCTGAACTGCTCAAAATTTCCACTACCAGTTCTCCAGAACCTGTCAGAACCTGCTGGATTTTACCCTTGGACTGCGGGTCACCAGTGGGCATAGGGAGAAGCAGCTCTCTGTGGGTAGTGCTCACTACGGGACCTGGAGGCTGCAGTGAGGGATGGGGATTGGAGAGCTGTACACATGTGGAGAGATTGCTGCAGGTCAACTCCCCCCATGGGTGAGGTCTGTGCTTTTAGGACTGTTGCTATGGGGCTGATTTGGCTGTCTCCGAAAACAGCAAGGGGCGAGTTCAATGACTTATTTGGAGTGATCAAGTTGCTTTCAAGACCGCCACCGTTTTTACAGAAAGGCCCTTCCCTCCTCCCCTGACATCTAAAGCAGACAGTTAGGTGGGAGTAGCTCCAATTTATGCAACTGTAATCTATGAAACTTGTTCTTGGCGATTTCCCTGCCCCATTTTGGTCGCTGTGTGATATGTTCCAAATGGCCATATAAAATCTGTAATACCAACAGAAGAAAATACCGGTAACTATAACCCTGTTACAGGGCATCTGGGTGGTGGTGGGTGGGGTAAGCTCCATGCCATGGTGCTGCACTGCAATGGAGAAATGGGAAACGGAGCAGCTGGCATGAGGGAAGGAGGAGGCCACTTTCCCTCTTTCTTCTCCCTGCTCCTCCTTCCCTTATGCTGGCTGCTCCATTTCCTGTTTCTCCATTGCAGCGCAGCACCCAGGATCCACTTTGATAGCGGGGGGGGGGGGTAATTTAACAACCAGTTCACCCAGGATCAGGTTGGCCATCGTGGGAGACTCATCCGGCATGTGCGGCGGAGCTGGAGGATGGGGATGGGCCACGCCTTCTCCTCTTGGCCCCCCTGTGTATAAGATGCTCCTCCATTTTCAAGTAAATATTTTAAAGAAAACATAGCATCTTATACATGGAAAAATACGATAGATTGAATAAATAAGGGAAGAATCTACAATCTTGCCAATCTGGAACTAGTGTGTTTCACCATATATGGCTTCCTGATCTGTACCTAGGTTTCTCACAAGGACAATGGGTTGCTCTGGTATTCTAATTCCTTTGAGGCAGGGGTGAAATGCTCCCGGTTTGGACCGGATCGCCAGAGAACCGGTAGCAAAAATCTCTGTGCCCCCCATCATGCTCAGCTGAGTCGCACGATCATCAGAGGCTTTTTTTTTCTTTTAAAAGCATTTTTTCTACAAACTCTTCCGATGAAAAAATGCTTTTAAAAGTAAAAAAAAAAAAGCCTCTGACGATCGCGCGGCTCAGCTGGGATCCTCAGAGGCTTTTCAAAGCATTTTTTTCTGCAACCTCTTGGCCAAAGAGGTGGTAAAAAAATTGCTTTGAAAAGTCTCTGACGATCCCAGCTGAGTTGCCTGATCGTCAGAGAGATTTTTCAAAGCATTTTTTAAAATGCCTCTCTGACGATCCCAGCTGAGTTGCCTGATCGCCAGAGGCTTTTCAAAGCATTAGAAAAAATGCTTTGAAAAGTTAAAAAAAAAGATGGCCACGCCCACCCAGTCATATTACTCCCCCCACCAAGCCATGCCTACAGAACCTGTAGTAATACATTTTACATTTCACCCTGCTTTGAGGACATTCCACAGTTATTATGATTGACACAATCAAGCATATCTAATGAAATATTATCATATGCTATGGTTCTGGGAAACTGGTCCACAACCAGGGTGGGATATTGTGGTGATTTACTGTAACTTTCATGTTTACATGTATTTTATAAATTAACATTTTTTGTTTATTACAGTACATAGAATCTTTGTAGGAATAAATGAAACGGCATACACTATAAACAGGAACAGGATATTTAAGCACCTATATTTAAGTAATAAGGATTTTTTTATAATGATCACTTTGAACAAAAACAATAGAGGAAGAAAAGCAGTGAATTGAAATTAGTGGAATATGGCATGGAAAAAAATGGAGTTTAAGATATTTTTAATGCAAGCCTTGGAGGACATGTATTATGATTTAAAAGGCATATAGCAAGGATGGAAATACAAGTGTCAATCCTCTCTTCTAAATTGTTATATACTGTACATATGGCAATTTTATAAATTTCAACAATTCTAATGAAAATTCTAATTATTTGTTTAAAATAATCCATATTAGCTTTTGTATCAGAGTATTTATTTTGTTTTATGAAAACAGAAAATGTTTCAGCAGAGAAAAAAAGCAAAAAATGATAATCTTCCCAATATTTGCAAAATATCTGTAACTTTAAACATATTTAAAGCTATATCGCTGTTTAATGTTTCATCTTAATTTTAATTGAAGAAATGGTTGAAAATGTTTATCATACAGCCAATATGGGTAGGATTGCAAGAATTAAATCATGATGGAATCTGGGCTTGGTCTCATGAAGATAGTGCACAACATTCATTGAAATGGTACGTATAATGATATTTTACTGTTTCTTAGATATCTGATTATACTCTATAATTGGCATTTCAAACACTGTCTTCAGTCTGGCCACATACTGATGTAAAGTCAAAAGTCAAGCTTGATTCTGAGTTGCTACATGGATACATCCAGATTGTTTTCTTGGCAACAATATGGAAATGATTTGCCATTGATTTCTTATAGGATAGATTTTTCCCCCCACCTGTATAGCATCCAAGTAATAACCAAGTCCTATCCTGCTTAACTTTACAAGATTAGCCAAAGTCAACTAGATACTGTTATCACCAATTGTGATATAGTTTTACATTATATGCTTATAAATAGCCAGAAAAAAGCTCAGCATAGATAAAGTACCTAAAAGTAAGGTGATTCAGATATTTAATATGATCTTAGATTTACAAAATATTTAAAGCAAACCAGCGAAATATTAGGAGAGAAGTAGAGGTAAATTTTGGGAAATTGCAGATATATTCATATATGGAAAGATTTTTTTTCTACACAGGTAATGAAGACTATTAAGATAAAAATCCATTTTCACCTATAATAGCTGAATCTTCACTATGCATCAAAAACATCTCATAAACCACCAACAGATGTTACCACCATATGGCATCACTGTAGCACACAAACCAGCTAAAGCTCTCCAAAACATCATAAGTAAATCAAAAGACCCAGCTGCCCCAGAAGAAAAAAACAGAAGTCATCTACAATATATAGTGTAAGGAATATAACAGTCACTACTGGAGAAACAGGCAGATGACTAGCAGAGTACATCCCTGAACACCAATTAGCAGCCAGAAGATATGATGAAAACTCCTTAATTTCACAACACATGAGTAGACTTAACCATAGTTTCAACAGGGAAACTGAGAATCCTAGGCCAAATCAAGTTCAAAAAGTGCTAGATAATTCATGGAAGCCTAGCACTCAGACAAATCAGCCATCAACAGGCATATAAAGATAAACAACATCTACATAGAGTTTAAAAGAGACAGTCAGAAAGCCCAAAAGGAAACAGACACTTCATGACCAGAAATCAACACCCAAATGAACAGAGGTTAACACCAAGATTAATACTAGATCAACGATCAAGAAGTAAACAGCACCTCAATCAAGGAACTACCGACTCAGACAAATATGCTGACAGCAAACAACAGCCTTTCAAGGAGTCACTAACATTGACAAGGACAAAACATTAGTACATGAAAAGAGCATACCCCACTCCCTCCTAACATTGATAATGTTACCTATTTTGGTTAAGAAATGTTTGCAAAAAAGCAACCAAGCTTAGAGATCACCAAGTTGAATCTCTTTTTACATTTGAATATTGCTTTCGATAATGGCTTAGGCCTAAAAAGAAGTTTACACGAGTAAACCAAATATGTTTTTCCTATCTGTTTCGTTTGGATTAGCTGGTTAATGCTGATATTCCCAATATTCTTGCCAGGTTCCTGTCATGTATATTAAATCCTGTTCTGGATTTTTGTTAGATTTTTGAGTTTGTGATTGTGCTTCATTTTTCACTGTGATTTTTATGGCCATACTTAGTGGGTCAAATGTGTAATTTGGCATTTGGGGCTTAGATACAACTTCTGTTTTATACATAATGGATTGACAGTATTGAAAAAGTCCTGTAGTATTCTGAACGAAGTATGTTAGTTCAGACTCAAGAATCAATAAAACAGAATTCTATTTATTTAGAATAAGTGATTTAAGTATAAATCTGTTCATCCTCACTTCCTTGATGTAATCTTTTACTATTTCTTGATAGGATGAATCTTCACCTAAGCCTTAGGTGGAAAGGATGTGCAGAACTTTCACATGGAGGTGATTTCAGTGCAGATCACTGTTATGAAAAGAAAAAGTCAGCATGCAAAAGACCAGCTGAACGAGGTTTGCAGTTTGTCTTGTTACAGCAGTTTTATGTAGAAAAAATACAGATGAACATATATCTATTTTTATAAAAAAGAAAGAAAGAAAATAAATAAATAAATGGGTTTCATGTTAAGAGATACAACCTTTCCATTTTTTCCCACTCTTTCATCTCTTCTTTTCCCCAGACTTGCTGGGAGTCAGGAAGCATATAAAAACAACAACAACAATTTTCTCTTTGAATGTATTTTTTACTGATCACATTTTAACTTATCCATGCTTGATGTTATCTGGGTACTTTATGAAATCAAGCATGGACAAGTTAAAAATATGCATTCAAAAAATGAGAAGATTGTTAAAGACAAAATTGAAAAACACAAACAGAATGCTGGCAAATAAAAGCATTGCATGGTCAATGTTTACAAAAGAATGAGGGAAAAGGGCATAAAGATAAACCTGGCAATGACTTATGACTGGAGCATTGAAAAAAAGAAACGGAAGATTTGATTTTGATTTCTCAGGGGTAAGGAATTTGTACGAATGCAAATAAGGACAGAGTTGAAAAATTGTCAAATGATTCGAAGTGCAGATTTGCAAAGAGGCAGAAGAAACAATAGCTCATTTACCTGGTTCATGTTAGGACAGGGGTGTCAAACTTGATTTCATTGAGGGCTGCATCAGGGTTGTGTTTGACCTTGGGGGGCCGGGGTAGGCATGACCAAGCTGGCTGTGGCCAGCTTGACGTCACTTAGGTTGGGGGTGCCTGTGGAGGCCTGAACGCTCCGCCAGCGAAAACAGACTCCCAAGCTCCGTTTTCAGCTGCAACCGGGGGTGGGTTGCTCCCGTTCGTCCCGGTTTGGGTGAACTAGTAGTGGTGGTGGCAGGAGGCTCCACCCACCCGCCCAGATGTCACCAAAAATGCTCTGCGCATGCGCAGAAGCTTCTGCACATACACAGAAGCGCCGCACGCTCACATAGCGAGTGAGCACGCCCATGAGCTACTGATAGTGAACCAGTAGCGCCAGGATTTGACTACCACCACTGGCTGCAACAGCTTCCTGCAACCCTCTGCCAGTGAAAATGGAGCTTGGCAGGGCCCCCTGTAGCCCCCCGAGCTCTGTTTTCCCTAGTAGAGGCACCACAGGCTGGTCCTTTGCTGTTTCCAGGGCAGCCCTGAGGGCCAGACCTAAGCACCCCATGGGTCAAATCCAGCCCACGGGCCTTGAGATTGACACCCCTGTGTTAGAAGATTGCATAAACTGAGTATAAAAAGGAACATTTGTTTGCTCACTAACCATGAGAAATGATTTTATTGGCTTAAACATTTATTTATTTATTTTATTTTATACTAAATTTATATAAAGGGCACCAGGAGGCTCCAACTGGTCCAGAATGCAGCCGTGCGGGTAGTTATGGGAGCTGCTTGGCGCTCCCATACAACACCTCTCCTGCATGAGCTGCACTGACTCCCAGAGGTCTTCCGGGTGCGCTTCAAGGTGTTGGTTATCACCTTTAAAGCGCTTCATGGCATAGGACCTAGATATCTTCGAGACTGCCTGCTGCTACCGACGGCCTCCCATCGACCTGTGTGCTCCCACAGAGAGGGTGTCAGGTTTCGATGCTATCTCAAAATAAATGAATTTCCAAACTGCCGATCTTTAAGGAAATTTTCTCTTTATTCAAGCACAGCAATCTGATCCTGACTCGTTCGTGGTCAGTACTGACCTTTGCCCCCCAATCCTCCCTTTCCAATCCCCAATTCTCTGCTTCTCATTGGCTATCTTCCAAGTCACTTTCCTGATTCCTTCTTCGTCAGATCACAGGAATGTCTCCCCCCTCCCCAACTCTGAGGAGACAGAATCTTCAAAGGGATTTAGTAGGCAAAAGTTCAGGCTTCTCCTCTTATTATATGTCAGTGCTGGGACGCTGACAGAGGGCCTCCTCGGGGTGCCATCAGCTAAACAATGTAGGCTGGTGACCTCCAGGGGGAGGGCCTTCTCTATGGGGGCACCTACCCTCTGGAACCAGCTGCCCCCAGAGATAAGGAGAATCCAAATCTCGGTGCCTTCCGCCGTGCCCTTAAAACTTTCTTTTTTCAGCAAGCTGGGCTGGCCTAACATTTTTTTAAAATGTTTTTAATTGTTTTGTCATTGCTTTTAATTATGGGGCCGAATATATATATATCTTTTTAATTGTATTTTAATGTTTGTAGTTTATGTTTTTACTTTGGCTGTACAGTGCCCTGAGTCCTCAGGGAGAAGGGCAGTATATTTATTTATTTATTTATTTATTTTTATTTAATTTGTATACCGCCCTTCTCCAACAGGACTCAGGGCGGTGAACAGCCATGATAAAACATAACATATAAAATTTAAAAGCAATTTAAAGAACATTAAATAATTTTGGCTATCCATTTAAAACAACCCGGGTTAAAACCAATTACAAATTAAAATCGAAGGGATGGGATCAAGCCAGCCCGGCTAGGTGAAAAAGATGTGTTTTCAGGGCCCAACAAAAAGTCCGGAGGTCTGGTATCATGCGTATCTCTGAGGGTAGGTCATTCCAGAGGGCAGATGCCGCCACAGAGAAGGCTCTCCCCCTGGAGGTCACCAGCTGACATTGTCTGGCCGACGGCACCCTGAGGAGTCCCTCTCTGTGGGAGCATACTGGCCGGTGGGAAGCTATTGGCGGCAGAAGGCGGTCTCGTAAATACCCCGGCCCTAAGCCATGGATTGCTTTAAAGGTGGTCACCAACACCTTGAAGCGCACCCTGAAGACCACAGGAAGCCAGCGCAACTCGCGCAGGAGAGGTGTCACATGGGAGCGCCCTGTCGCTCCCATAATCCCCCGCACGGCCGCATTCTGGACCAACTGGAGCCTCCGGGTGCACCCGAAGGGGAGCCCCATGTAGAGAGCATTGCAGTAGTCCAGGCGAGAGGTGACGAGGGCGTGAGTGACTGTGCACAGGGAATCCCGATCAAGAAAGGGCCGCAACTGGCGGATCAGGCGAACCTGACAAACCTGGGCATTATAAATTGATGTGATAAATTAAATTCCAGATTTGGTCCAATTTTGCATTACCCTCTATCAACGTCTCCTTCACCCTGAAGGATCTGGTTGTATTATATATTTTTTATATAATGATAGATTTGACAAATAGTCTTACAACATCTGTTTCTTTCCAAGCAGACCTTGATATATTTTCCGGCTTTTGGGATTCTGTGGTAATCTCAACAACATTAAGTTTATCAGCCAATTCTTCTTACAATGATTCAAAGGATGAATGTATTAAAGACCCTGGTTGTCCTGGCTATGGCTTATGGCAAAATGGATATTTCCAATTAAATGGCTATACCTTGGTTGGTGGAGGGTTTGGCCCAAGTGTACTGTTTTTAAAATCAGGTAACTATTTTAAATATATTCCTTCAAATATTCAAAATTATTGAATGAATGTTAAAATTAATCAAAGAATCTTCACTATTAAATTGCAAGTCATTAGGGTATTTTAAAAAAAATTTAGTATTTCAAACGAGCTTTGCATTCTTAGTTTTATGTATATAAGGATTATAAACTGGAAAGGTGTTTTAAATGATACATGTTCTTCATATATGCTGTTTCTTTGCGATCTCACCTTCTGATTAATTGTTCTTTAAAAAAATTAAGTTGTATTAAATTAAATATGGGAAGTGACTGCAGAAACCGTATTATTGTGTATAATGAAAATGTTTCTATTAGCTAAAAGCTATAAAAAGATGGAGGGGGTTTGAGAAAAGTAAACATAAGTATTTTCTTGTTGGAAACTTCACACTTATAATTAAGTTGTTTTACATCAGGGGTCCCCAACCTTTCGGGCCTCAGGAACCACTAAATTCATAATTTTAAATCCCACGGACCACTAATATGATCTGCTTAATGACCGGCTGGGTGGGCGTGGCTAGGTGGTCATGTGACTGGGTGGGCATAGCCAACTCGATGTCACTCACATCAAGGGGTGCCTCGCTGGCCTCTATTCACCCCTTTCCTGCCAGCCACTCCTCGCCTCGGCCTCCTTAGGGCCCCAACAGGAAGCAGTTGTTGGAGCTAAGCAGCCACCATGAGAAAGAGTTGGCAAAACAGCTGACTCAGTTCAAATTGGATCTGACTGAGAAGGAGGCTCAGCAGAAGCACCTCACTCAGGACTAGGAGCATAGGCTTTCCAAGCAAAGGGAAGACTTGGAGGAGTGCAAGGCCAGGTACCGGCGCCTGGAGGCTCAGCAGGCTGAGATGGTCAGCCAGTTCCAGGCCATAATGCAGTCCCACTGGAACAAGACCGTCCGGCTCTGTGCCACCAGCAGCACTTCCCTCCAGCCTTTGCCCAAAGCCCCACACCAGGAGGCTGAAGCAGACCCCAAGTTGGAATTTCTGCCACCCCTCCAACCCACACCCCTCCAACCAGCCCAAAAAAACCCCGAAGGGGAAGACTCTCTGCAGCAACACAAACGTTCATTGCACATATCTGGCCTAGGGGCCATAATTTGAGGACCCTTGATTTAGTGCAATATAAAAAAATGCAAATAATTTTTCTGCGGACCACCAAAATTTTCTCACGGACCACCAGTGGTCCACAGACTACCAGTTTGTGACTGCTGTTTTACATAATTAAAAAACAACACAATTATATTGCACTTTACATTGAGAATTGCCATTTCTCTTCTGGAAACTCAGTAACTGGATTTAGGTAAATTCCTCCAGGCTACAAAAACAATTCATATGTACGTACATAATTATGATAATCATTTTTATACAATTGTTATAAGATTGAAATAATATACATAAGGTATTCTAAGGTACTATATAATCATATATTATTATTGTTATTATTCTTTTGAAGTATGTGATCATGGATATTATGGAGAAGACTGTAATTTTAATTGCCCAAGTTGCCATTGGGGGAAGTTATGCCACCCTGTAAGTGGAACATGTGAGAAACCCATTATTTGTGCTGCACCAGAAAGTGTAGGCACATGTTCTTTGGGTGAGTGGAGTTCTTTAAAAAAAAATACATATCTACTTCCTTTCTAATTTTAATTGCAACCTCTAATTACCATATTTTTTGAAGTATAAGACGCTCCGGACTATAAGACGCACCTACCTTTTTTGGTGAGGAAAACAAGAAAAAGAAATCTGCCTCTGCCTCTGCCTCCCAGCAATTTTGCCTCATTGCAGCAAACAGCAAAAAGCCTGCTTTACTTTCATTTTCGTTTTCAGCATAGCTTGATTAGCACAAGAAAAAAAAAATCTGCTCCCAGCAATTTACCTCCTTGCAGCAATCAGCAGAGGTCCGCGCAAAACAGCTGAGAGTCAGGAGCAGATCCAAGGGACAATCAACTTGTGCTAATTAGGTTGTGCTGAAGCTGAAATGGGCTGTTTCTTCTTGCTGCTTGCTTCAAGGAGATAAATTGCTGGGAGGCAGAGGCCAAAGGGTGAGAGCCAGTGGGTGGGCAGGGCTACATTCAGTGTATAAGACGCACCTAAATTTTCACTCCCTTTTAGAGGGGAGAAAAGGTGCATCTTATACTCCGAAAAATACGGTACTCAATTTAAGCTGTTCAATGTAGGTTTGAAGTTACAGGAGCACTGACAGCTACTGGTCACACAAGACTTTCTTTCCCAGGTTGTGCACTACAGTTTCCTCACAAGACCTGCAGAAGATGGCCCCATGTGGCCAGCAGGTGCCAGGGCAGGCATGCCTTGTCAACAAGTGACAAGGGAGGTGTAGCAAGGCTTGGCAGGGCTTGCATTAATAGTGCAGAAAGCAGAGAGGCTCAGGGACAGTGTGAAGGGATGTGCAATGGGGGCCATATTGAGACTTGGGGGGGTGCAAAAGATTGTGAGGGAAGCATGGTGAGGCACAGAATGGGTCACAAATGGCAGGAGAGGTGGCAAAGCTCAGGATGTGATGGGATGGGCAAGAGTACAAAAGAGGTGCAGCAAGACTCAGGGGATGATATAGATGCGTGACATTGCAAGAGAGGCATGGTGAGATGGGTGTACAGGTGGCAGGCAAGGTATGGCAAGGCTCAGAGAGGGAGTGCAGGGGTTTGTGAGGGTGTGAGGAAGGCTCTGGATGCAGGAGTGGTGGTCGAGGCACAGTGAGGCTCACAGAAGATGTGCACAATGGTTTGGAAGTGGCACAGCAAGACTCAGGATGTGTGGGGATGAACTAATGGCTGGCACAGCGTGAGGGTGGGGCTGGGGAGGATGCACAGGTGGAGAAAACACCCCAGTGATTTGTGGCTATGTTGACTTTCCCATTGACTTTTCAGGAAATGTAACAGGGAAGATTGTAAATGACAATTAAGTGATGGCAGGATGCTACAACTGGTTGTATGTGTGAGCTGGTTGCCAAGTGCCCAGATTGTAATTACATGAGCACAGGTAGTGCTGGGACACTGGAATTCCAATGAGTTCTTAACCACCATTCATACAGTGCCATTATAACTTCAAATAGTCACTGAATAAATTATCATAAATCAAGGACTACATCTACATTACTTGCCTGCTGATAGAGGAGGGATGGCAATGTGGTTATTCCCTGTTCTCAATCCCAAAATTCCTGTGTCTGCCTATGATTGGACAGACTATGGTGGGTGAAAAGGAACAGTGGGAAAGAACACAAATGGAAAATAAATTGATGTGTATTTAATTGATAACATTTTCTTTCCTTTTGATGATATCAGGTTTATACAGCTTAAAATGTTCCCTGGGCGCTGGCTGGTGGTATTGGCGAGGAACATGTTACTGGATAGAAAAAGATAAAAAAGTGACGTGGGAAGAAGCTTTGCTGTTGTGTAGTCATTTTAAAAACACTAGTCTACTTCAACTGGATAGTCGTAGGGAAAAGGTTGGAATATTTATTTTAAATACTTCACAGAAATTTTACTTTATGGAATAAGTTAATTTGTGGAACTTGTTGCTACTTTTGTTTTTTAGAAATAATAAGTGGCAGATGATCTTTACATATAATATATGCTTATAATAAGATAATTGTTTATTAAATAAAAATACAAACATTTACAAGAGTACAATATAGACTGATCTTCCTCCCTAATTTTTGTTTTTGGGTGGAATAATTTTTGAATCAAATAGGGGGAAATGAGTGAATGGCTTTTCATTCTAATTCATCCTCTGCAGAAGCATCTTGTATTTTATTTATCTTTAATTGAAAGAAAGAATTGAAGAAAAACTAATCCTTCTGGAAGAGGCAGCTCCATTCATAGAGTATATTAAGATTATATCCCCAAGGTTTTACAATGTTGTGTTAATTAGCTATTTTATGTCTTTTCTTGCCTTTCAGGTGTGGCTTCAAGAGATGATAAATCAACCAATGTGGGTAGGACTGAAATGGCATGAAGAAATAATGGAGTGGCTATGGGGAGATGGGACATCAACAAATACTAGTAGAAAATGGTAGGGTTTCCAAAAATATGGTTGTTTTATTTTTTATGATTTCTTAAAGTCCTGCAGTTTATAGCATTTTGATTATTGAAAATAAATTGTCACGATGAGGTGTGAAAAATATAGCGACCTGAAGGAAATAGTGATTATATGAAACAATCTATATCAGGTAATAATATTGGGAGAAACCTTCAATGATTGGATGAGAAATGGATAGAATACCTTGGAAGATGTAATGCATGTCTTGAGCAACAACACCTACACATCTACATTTAGATGTTTATAGATGTAATGATCTATAAAGCCTTACATGGCATGAAGCCAGGTAATTTGAAGGACCACCTCTCCCTAGTTACATCTACTAGTCCCATCAAGCCTGGAGAAAGAGGCAAGTTATGGATTTTGTCTATTAAGGAGTTCTTCATGATGGAACTCAGAAGGAGAGCCTTTTCTCCTGCAAAACCTGCCCTTTGGCACCACATCCCACTGGAGGTTAGATTGGCCCCAACTCTGCTAGCCTTTCAAAAGGCTATGAAGCAGGGATGAAATCTACTTACCTTCCTTACCGGTTCGGAAGTGCATGCACAGAAGGTAATGAACACATTACTTCCTGGTTAAAACCAAGAAGTAACGACACCCAGGCGGGTGGGCGGAGCTTTGCTCCACCATCGCTACCAGATCGCCGAACCAGCTGCCATGATCGCTACCAGATCACCCAATCCAGTGAGAACTGGGAGCATTTAACCCCTGGTATGAAGCCGTGGCTTACATATCATGCCTGGGGATATATCTAGCTGTGGTTTGGAACTGCTAGATGGTTATATTGATTGACTCTTGCATTTGCCTGCTTATTATTATTTGTTTTAATATGGTTTAAATTTGTTTTGTGGAGTTATTGTTTTATTAATACAGTAGGGGCGGGGGGGTGGCGGTTGTCATTAGAGAAGGTCTTGGTCCGAGGGAGGTCACTGTTCCTCAGACGGCTGGTTGTGAGTCCCTCCTTGTGAAGTGGGGTCATGGGGTGCAGATGGGTGTGCTGGTTACGTACCTGACTCCCTGCCACGTGACGGCAGCCCTTCCCGAGCTGCTCAACGTTATAGCCGCGGTGGCGGTTGACACCCCCAGGCTTATGGTCGTGGGGGATTTTAACCTGCCATCCGTCGGTGAGGCGTCTGAGGCGGCTCGGGAGTTCATGGCTTCCATGACGGCTATGGACCTGACCCAGTTAGTTCATGGCCCTACTCACACGGGGGGAAACACGCTAGACCTGGTTTTTGTCTCTGGTCAGTGGTTGAGTGATCTTGAGATAGGGGATATAGTGATCGAGCCCTTGTCATGGTCAGATCACTCCCTCCTTCGCTTTGACCTTCGAACCGCCGCACCCCGCCGCAGGGAGGCGGAACCATTGAGGTGGTACCGCCCCAGGCGCCTGATGGATCCTGATAGGTTCCAGACGGAGCTTGGGCCATTTCCTGAGGCTCTGGCACACGGCTCGACTGAGGAGCTGGTGGCCGCCTGGGATAGGGCAGCTGCTGGAGCTTTGGATCGGGTCGTGCCTTTGCGGCCTCTGACCCGGCGTCGATCTCGCCTGGCTCCTTGGTTCACCGAGGAGCTGAGGGAGATGAAGCACCGGAAAAGACACCTGGAGAGTGGTTGGAGGGCCAGCCATTCTGAATCTGACCGAACACTGGTAAGGTCTCATATTAAGACCTACCTGGTGGCGATAAAAGTGGCGAAGTATAACTATTTTGCCACTCTTATTGCATCATCAGATAATCACCCGGCCGCCCTGTTTAGGGTGACCCGCTCCCTGCTCCACCAGGAAGCGCGGGAGGACCCCTTGGAGGGTAGAGCCGAGGATTTTGTACAGTATCTGTATGACAAAATCGCTCAGATTCGGGAACATCTGGACTCTGACTGGGTAGATTCAGCGGGGAGGACAGAAGCAGGTCTTGTGAGTATTATCTGGGAAGAGTTTGATTCTGTGACGCCCGAAGACGTGGACAGGATACTGGGCAGACTGAGCGCAGCCACATGTTTACTGGACCCGTGTCCCTCCTGGTTGGTGCTGGCCTCTCGGGAGGTTACACGAGGCTGGCTCCAGGGGATTATAAATGCTTCCTTGAGTGAGGGTGTCTTCCCTGCCGCCTTGAAAGAGGCGGTGGTGAGGCCTCTCCTCAAGAAACCTTCCCTGGACCCGGCAGTGTTGGCAAATTATCGTCCAGTCTCCAACCTTCGCTTCGTTGCGAAGGTTGTTGAGAGTGTGGTAGCGCGACAGCTCCCCCAGTACCTGGATGAATCGTCGTATCTGGATCCGTTCCAGTCGGGCTTCAGGCCTGGGTACAGCACGGAAACGGCATTGGTCACGTTGGTTGATGATCTCTGGAGGGCTCGGGACAGGGGTTGTTCCTCTGTCCTGGTCCTATTAGACCTCTCAGCGGCTTTTGATACCATCGACCATGTTATCATGCTGCACCGGCTAGAGGAGTTAGGGGTGGGGGGCACCGTCCTATGGTGGTTCTCCTCCTTTCTCTCTGACCGGTCGCAGTCTGTGTTGACAGGGGGGCAGAGGTCAACCCCGAGGCCCCTTGTATGTGGGGTGCCACAAGGGTCGGTCCTCTCGCCCCTTCTGTTCAACATTTATGTGAAGCCGCTGGGTGAGATCATCCGTGGTTTCGGGGTGAAGTACCACCAGTACGCTGATGATACTCAGCTGTACATCTCCACCCCGGACCACCCCAATGTTGCCCTTGAAGTGATGTCCCGGTGCCTGGAGGCCGTGCGGATCTGGATGGGGAGAAACAGACTCAGGCTCAACCCATCCAAGACCGAGTGGCTGTGGTTTCCGACATCCCGATATAGTCAGTTGGTGCCATCACTGACTATTGGGGGCGAGTCACTGGCCCCCACGGAGAGGGTTCGCAACTTGGGTGTCCTCCTGGACTCACGGCTGTCTTTAGAAGAGCACATGACGGCCGTGGCCAGGGGGACTTTTTATCAGGTCCGCCTGATTCGCCAGTTGCGTCCCTTTCTGGATCGGGACTCGTTAAATACGGTCACTCATGCTCTCGTTACTTCCCGCTTGGACTACTGCAATGCTCTCTACATGGGGCTCCCCTTGAGGAGCACCCGGAGGCTCCAGCTGGTCCAGAATGCGGCCGCGCGGGTGGTTATGGGAGCGACGTGGCGCTCCCATGTGATCCCCCTCCTGCGCGAGCTGCACTGGCTCCTGGTGGTCTTCCGGGTGCGCTTCAAGGTTTTGGTTACCACCTTTAGAGCGCTCCATGGCATCGGACTGGGATATCTACGAGACCGCCTTCTGCTACCAATAGCCTCTCACCGACCAGTACGCTCCCATAGAGAGGGGCTCCTCAGGGTGCCGTCGGCCAAACAGTGTCGACTGGCGGCCCCCAGGGGGAGAGCCTTCTCTGTGGGGGCACCTACCATCTGGAACGAGCTCCCCCCAGAGATACGGAAGATCCCGGACCTGCGCACGTTTCGCCGTGCTCTCAAAACTTTTCTATTTCAGCAAGCTGGCCTGGCCTAACTCCCATCTTTTAAATTTTTAAATTTTTTAATTCGTGATTTTACAAATTGGGTGTTTTAATCTGTGTTTCGGCCGTAATATTTAATAATTTTAAGGGATTTTTTAATATTTGTATTATCTGTATTTTATCTTGGCTGTTCACCGCCCTGAGTCCTTCGGGAGTAGGGCGGTATAGAAATTTGATTAATAAATAATAAATAAATAAATAAATAAATATCTGATTTTGTTTATTTTGTGATTGTTTTAATGATAAGAGCCAAACAAAGTTACAAATGTAAGATGGGCAGCTATCATATTAAGAAACAAAGAAAATAAATAAAAATATTGCCTTATTGTTAAGCGGGGCTGGATACAGACTGCATACTGTTGGTTAATGCAGTCCAAAGGTTACAATTGTCCAATACTGACTACATTTAGGAGAGAGGGGGGTGATAGTTTCATCCAGAAGTTACATTTTCTTTTCAGCCTCCCAGGCTAAAACAATAGTACTATGGGTCATTTTTCTTAGTTTTGTGACAGGTTTTTTTTCCCCAAGAAAACATTTTTTAAAACCCCTTTAACTCTTATGGAGTTTTGTTATCTCTATTTGTAGTACTTAAAAATAATTAAAATTATCCTAAAATTTTTCTGCCAGATCTTTATGTATTTTCCTCATTATTTGACACCCCTGATGGGGCAGAGATGGCAAAGAGCCCTGTGAAGGTGCATGTAGTATGCCTGTACTAATTTAAAATATAGGATATTTGGAAAAGTAAATAAGACCAGTGGGAATTATACTTTTTCATAAATGCCTGTATTGAGATCATTATAATTTTGATACTTTGTATAATTGTTTTGCACTGAAATGAGGTCTATAGGTTTTAGATCTGGTGTTCTCTGGCCAAATGGTAGAAGGAAAAAAAGTGCATATACCAATAAAAGACATCAGGGAAAAAAAGACGTTTAGAGCCTTAATAGTAGGACCAAATACTTAATAGTGGGACCATATAGTGGGATTCAAACCAGGGGTGGGTTCCACTTACCTTTAATACCGGTTCGCAGCGGGATCGTGCACGCGCTCGCTTTGCTCTCGTGCACTTTTCTGCACATGCACAGAAGCTTCTGCTCATGCGCAGATCACCAATGATAACGTCGTGCCTCTGCGGCACGATCACTCTGTGGGTGGGCGGAGCCTCCCGCTAGTTTTACTACAGGTTCTATAGAACAGGACAGAACCTGGAGCAACCCACCACTGATTCAAACTCTAGCAGAAGTATTTTTTTCAGGAAGTTAGATTTCTGCATCTTGCTGCTTTTTTGCACCTTGCTGTTTGATAAATAATTTTTTAGAGGACAGCCTTTACAAGTTGTCAAGCTAGAGTAAAATAAAAGAAAATTAGTGGGGCCTGCCTGTATAGAATTCTTTCAAAGGCACCAGATAGAAGTATGAGATTTTTGTCTCTTATCCTATTTTTGGAGGAGTGTTTCTTAATTAGTAGATTAGTAAACTGGATTATAATGGGTTATATTTTCTAATTTAATTTATAATTTATTTCTATTCAGGTTACAGATACAAGGAAACAAGCTTGATAGCTGTGGCACACTTATCCAAAGATCATTAGCACTGCGATCTGCAAAATGCAATGTCAAGCTCAACTTTATATGTAAAAGAAATGAAGGCAAGTATCAGCTTTTTATTCTTATCTATTCCTACCTCTCAATAGGGGTAGGAAATAAACATGTGAGAAATATCCTCATGTAATATTACTGAAGAAAAGAACCTTTCCTTTATTCTATGTGCTGATGACAAAATGATTAGGATTCTTTTCTAAATTTTTTAAAATTATAAATGCTAATTCATCTATTTATAATTTATTTAATCTTTCAGTTGCTTGCTCAGAAAGGGAAAAAATGCCATTCCAGTTTTCTCAGAAACTGTTGCTATATGGTTTCATACCTCAACTGTAGGTTGTATTTATTTTGGTTGAGCACAGTTATATCTATAGTCATTGTTGGCTTTCATTACAGTATTTTCTTCAGACCTTTTGAGAGCTTCCTTTATTGTACAGAGACATTCTGATTTTTCATTTTAGAGAGATCTTTTGTAAATTATTTATCTGTGTCTGCATAATTGTTAGTATAAAATGCCTTCGTATATAACTTTATAAATTGAAAATATTGATTTCAGTCTTTGTTAAATGATTTCCAGATTGAAAAACTATTTAAGCATATATGCTCTTAATATAAATTTTAACATAACAAAATTACTTATTTAAGGATTCTTACCAGTGAGTATTAGGAGGTTGGGGGATTATTTTAAATAAATAAAAAACTAAGAACCCTAAATGTTGCCAACGTAGCCAAGAAAACAGTCCAGTTTTATACTGATTTTTGATGTAAATCAACTGTCACTTTTATGATCTTAAATCTGTGGCTTTGAAAATTGATAACACTGATGGGGTTATAATCTAGGGGTCTTCCTGAATTTAGAACTCTGTTCAATGAGCTAGTGGCAGCTGTGACCAAGAAGACCTTTGCACAACTTCATCTGGTGCACCATTTGCACCCTTTTCTACTGTAGATGAGGAAGTTCTTAAGATACAATATCTCTACTTGAAGCTGCTCTTAAAGACACTCTGAAAACTTTAAATGGTTCACAATGAAGGCCTCAGCATTCCTATGTTAACACCTCTGCTTTGTGAGCTGCACTGTTTTCCAGTTGCTTCCTGGTGTGATTTCAAGGTGCTGATTGTTCCCAAAAAGCCCTACATGGCAACCTGGTTACTTGAGGGATGGCTGAGGACCCTGACTGGTTTGATCTGGCAGGATTGGCAGAGTATGGGCTCCTGTGATTAAATAATGTCATCTATAGTGAAGTGGTTCGGGAATAACGAGAGGCACAACCAAGCAAGTGACAACAGCTCTTTAATTTACAGTGAGACTTCAGCGAAAACTCAGAGGCTGCAGTCCTCCTTATATACAATCCAGGAGGAACTGTCAGCCAATCAGAAACATAGGCAGGTTTGAAACTCCCGCTTAAAAGTATCAATACATAACACCCCTCCCTTCCCAGAAGGCACTAACATTCAAATATTTACATAAGTACACACAAAATCTCGCAGGTGCCCAGGCCGAGTTCTCGTCCTAGTTGACCTGCGCAGTTCAGTGTTTGGTGGGGCGTCAAGCTGGTCGGAGGGACTTTCTGTCTCTCCTGGCTCTGCCAATGGAACCTCCTGGATTTTGTTCGGGGCGTGGTTATCCCCGGTTGGGAGTGGCGACTCGCTGGGGCAGCGCTGGAACCAGGGCTTGTCAGCTAAGTATTCTCGCGAACCCGGGCTTGAGTTAGCTGTTTTGGGAAAGTTGTTATAATTAGGCTCGGAGATGTCTAAATTGATGTTTGCTTCGCCGACTACCCTTTTTCTCAGTTGGTCTATGTGGCGCTTCCAGAGTCTGTCTACCCCAACGTCTACCGTATAAGATTTCGGGCCTGTTATGCCCACTATGGTTCCTGCAACCCATAGAGGTCCACTGGCATAGTTGCGAGCGAACACCGGGGACCCAACCTGAAACTGTCTTAGTCCAGAGGTCTCTCCCTTGAAATTTTCGTGTGAGTAGTTAGGGTGAAGCCTATCTAACACGCACCGAAGCTTCCTGCCCATGAGGAGCTCTGCTGGGCTTCTAACTGTGGCTGTGCATGGTGTGGCATGCTGGACAGCTAAGAATTGGTCTATCCTGGCCTGCCAGTCCCCGTTATCTAGTCTGGATAGGGCCTCTTTGGACGTTCTTACAAAACGTTCGGCCAATCCGTTAGAAGCCGGGTGGAACGGGGCCGATAGGGCATGGCAGATGCCCAGTCCGGCCAAGTAACCCTCGAACAGGGTTGCTGTGAATTGAGGGCCGTTGTCAGATACTAGAGTATCCGGTAGGCCATGTGTGGCAAATAGCTTGCGAAGGGCTTTAATGACTGCCTCGGCTGTGGTAGAGGGCATTAGAATTATTTCGAGCCATTTCGAAAAGGCATCAACTACAATTAAAAATGTTTGCCCATGGAAGGGGCCAGCGAAATCAATATGGATCCTCCCCCATGGCCCTTTTGGTTTCTCCCACTCTCGGATGGGCGCTACCGGGGGATCGGGGCGAGACTCCTGGCAGGGTCTGCACTTCCCCACCCACTCGGAGATAACTTGGTCCATGTTGGGCCACCAAACATAACTGCAGGCTAAACTTTTCATTCTGACAATGCCCGGATGCCCTTCGTGCAGCAATTCTAAGACCCTTGTTCGTAGTTTCGTTGGCACTACCACCCTGTCACCCCACAACAAACAACCACCTTGCGTAAACAGTTCGTTTCGTTTGTTTGCAAAACCTTGGTAGTCCCCCCCATCCACCTTGACTGGCCACCCTTTTAGCACCCACCCCATCACAGTGTGAATGATCGGGTCCCTGGCTGAGGCTTTTGCCACTTCGGCAGAGGAAATAGGTCCCAAAGTTAATGTGTCCAGTAGAAGGACGGAGGCCTCTGGTGTTGGATTGGTCAGTAAGTCAGGTAGGGGGCAGTGGCTGAGGGCATCCGCTTGACCCAGGGTCCGTCCGGGTCGATGTACAAGCTGATATGAATAGGCCGAAAGAAAAATAGTCCATCTAGTCAAACGTGGGGAAAGAGCAGTGGGGGTGGGCCTGTCGCCTGTCAAAAGTCCTAGCAAGGGCCGGTGATCAGTCACAAGTTCGAATTGCCGGCCATAGAGGTATTCGTGGAACTTTTTAACCCCCGCAATTGCAGCCAGAGCCTCTCTGTCCAATTGACTATAGTTCTGCTCTGCGCTTGACAGAGTGCGAGAGTAAAACGCAATGGGCGCCTCTAGGCCGTTCGGCAGTCTATGGCCTAGGACGGCACCAACTCCTACGGGGGAGGCGTCACAAACCAATACAAGCGGTAGCGCCGCGTTGTATTGGATTAGGAAACTGTCTTCCGATAGAAGTCTCTTTACTGCCTCAAAAGCGGCTGCTTGTGGTTTCCCCCAGACCCATGGTACATTCTTCCCCAATAGCTTGTGTAGGGGATCTGCGACGGTAGCCTTGTCTTTCAGGAACATTGAGTAAAAATTGAGCAGTCCAAGGAAGGCTTGGAGCTCTGCTTTGGTCTTGGGGGCAGGTGCGCTCTTAATAGCTCTCACTTTGCTTTCGGTAGGGTGGATGCCTGTGCCGTCCACCCTGTACCCCAAAAATTCAACGGAGGGGACTGCTATCATACACTTGTTTTTTTTTAATTTGAGTCCCGCTTCCCTGAATCTGAACAGGACGTTTCTAACTCTGTCCCCTAGTTGTTGTTCATCCTGAGTGCTGACTAGGACGTCATTGAAATATGGCACCACCCCGGGAAGCCCTTGCAACAGGAGCTCCATGGTGCTTTGAAATAGGCCAGGTGCGACGCTCACCCCGAACTGGAGCCTGGTGCATTTAAATGCACCCCTATGGGTTACTATTGTCTGTGCCTCAGCCGTGGCATCGTCGACAGGAAGTTGTTGATAGGCCTGGGCCTGGTCTAGTTTGGCGAAAATTTTTCCGGGCCCCAGGGAGTGTAGTAGATGATGCATGATCGGCACCGGATAGGCGCTCGGCTGCAAAGCCTTGTTGATCGTGCACTTGTAGTCGGCGCAAATTCTAATTGAGCCGTCTGACTTAACCGGGGTCACTATGGGGGTTTCCCATTTTGCGTGGTCAACGGGAACCAAGATCCCTTGTTTAATTAATTTGTCCAGTTCCGCATCGATCTTTGGTTTCAATGCAAAGGGCACCTTGAGTCTTATTTGGGCTACGTTGGGGTCTAGATTAAGAGAGATAGGGGTCCCCACATACTTGCCCAACGTGTCCCCGAAAACGTCCTGGAACTCGGTCAGGAGACTGTCTTTTAACGATGACTTGAGCATCTGGTGGATGCCGGTGAAGCCCATGCCGAGGGCTCGGAACCACCCCATGCCGAGAAGGCTGGGAAGCTGCTTCGTGACGATGGTTAGTGGCAGGTCTCTTTCGTAGTCTCCGTAGGTGACTCGGAACGTGCCCACGCCCTCGAGGGGGACTCGGTTCCCCTGGTAGTCTAGGATGCGCAGTCTCTGTTTGGAGAGCTGGTCCTTCTGGAACGACGGCAGGAGGGTCTTTAGGGTCACCCATGACATTATGGAGAGAGCTGATCCGGTGTTGATCTCCATTGAGCATGGCTTGCTGTTGATTTTGACCACCGTGCTGACTTTGTCCTCGATTTCCGCGCTGGCCTGGTCTATGTGAATGCTGCGGCCATCTCGAGGTTCAAATTCGCACTGTTTTTCCGCGCCACCTTCTCTCGTTGGTTGTTTCTGGCGCGTTGATTCTGGTTGGCTGCGGCGCTCACGTGGTTGGTGTTTTCTGGGCAGAATGGCTCTACAGACTCGCGCCAAGTCCCTTTTTTCTCGCAACGCCTGCAGATAGCCTCCCTGTATTTGCAGGACAGTCTATCATGGTGCCCTCCACAGCTGGGGCAGCTTCGCCGCGGGCTGCCTGTGTCTTTTCTCTGGTGCTCCGTTCGGAAGACGTCCTCATCCGACTCGGACTCCGAGCTGGATCCGGCGTCTTCTCTGTGCACCGGGGCAGACTTGGGGTTGTCTTTGCTGGTCAGCGGACGCTGCAGCGTTTCTGCGGCTTTTGTGGAGGCTTCGTGAGCCCTGGCCTCGTCCAGGGCTCCAGCAAGCGTCAAATCAGGCTTAGCGAGCAGGCGCCGTTGCAGCCTAATGTCCCGAACACCACAGATAAGTTGCTCAAGCAACGCATCGTCCAAGTCTCTATAGTCGCAATGGGTTGCGGCTTTTCTCAGGCTGGCCATGTATGCGCTGACCGGTTCTCCCTCTCGCTGAACTCGCTGTCTGAGTTGGTATCGTTGCACGAACTTGGAGGGCACGGGAGCATAGTGAGCCCGGAGCGTGGCCATCAGGGTGTCCCAGGAGACGGTCTGGACCGGTGTTGGCTCACACAGTGACTCTGCCATCTCGAACACGTCCGGTCCGCAGTGGCTTAGGAAGAGGGCCCTCTTCCGATTAGCGGAGAGCCCTTGCATGTCGCTGGCTTCGAGCGAGCATTCGAACCTCGTCAGGTACGAGACCCATTTTTCGCGGGTCGGATCAAAAGACTTGGGCGGAACGTAGGCAGACATGTTCGGTATGCCTCCTGTAGTTCGCCTCGTCGCCTAGCTGAAGCTCGTGGTCTCACTGGTTCGCTTCTTGTGACCTCTATCCCACCTTCGTCGCCAATGAAGTGGTTCGGGAATAACGAGAGGCACAACCAAGCAAGTGACAACAGCTCTTTAATTTACAGTGAGACTTCAGCGAAAACTCAGAGGCTGCAGCCCTCCTTATATACAATCCAGGAGGAACTGTCAGCCAATCAGAAACATAGGCAGGTTTGAAACTCCCGCTTAAAAGTATCAATACATAACATATAGGGAACACCCTTCCTTTGTAGGAACACCTGCCTTTTGGAATAAGGTTCCAGCTGAAATCCAGATAGTTCCCGCCCAGCTGGTGTTTTGAAAGGCCTGCTCTTTGCCCAGGCCTTTGGTAAGGGCAGTTTGTATGGATTTGCTTCTTTATTATTCTTATCTGCTTTTTGTGATCTTGCCTTCTTTTATTCTTTTATTTTTGCTTCTTTTTTCATTTTTCCTGTTGTTTTTAATGTTTTTACTTGTGAACTGCCCAGAATTTCAGGACATCAAAATTTAATTAATAATGTTAATAACAATGGTTTATAATTCTTTTCTGTGCAGATGTGAATATATTTGAAAAATATGAAGGCCACATAATACCACAAAGGGAAATGGTACTGCCTAAGAGTTTCCCTAATTTGCAATCCGCTGAGGAAGAATGCATTTTTGAAAGAACTATTTGTACTGGTGTAGTCTTCTCAAAGAAATACTACCATGTGGTCAGTGGAACAGAGATATTCAAAAGTCTTAAGGCAAAGGATATATTATACTTGAAGTCTGGTGAGTTATTTAAAGCAACTGATCTACTGTATGCACATCAGGGATGGGTTCTACTTACCAATGGGGCCGCGTGCACCCAAATTTGCCCTTTGTCTTTCTCTGACTGAGAATGGATTTAAATGTGTTTTTGGTCCTAGTTCAGCACCTTAACCACTATGCCACAATAGCTACAGTTGATAGCTTGCAGCTTCCTTAGAAAGACATAAATATTCTGTTTGTAATTTGTTGGCTGCATGTTGTCTGAGAATGAAATTTATGTAACTAAATATTTCAGTTACATGACTATAATAAGAAATACAGTGATTATTTTGATAAACAAGTAGAAGATGCTTGATTAACATTTATTTTTTATTTCTCCTTTTTTATTTTTATTAAAATTAATATTCAGCAGTGAACATACTAATACTCCTACATCAAAGTGACTCTTTTAGATATTTCTCAGACAGTTGTGGATCTTCTCATCTGTTGGAAGATACATTATTAGGATTTATATATCTTTTTGCTATCCTACAAAATAAATGTGAAATATTTAGGAAAAGCACTTACCATTTGCTAAGGCTACAGTTCTTTTCATGGTAAATTATGAGGGAGCAGAGTCAGCCTCTATATAAGTAGGCACAAGTTAGTACAAATGGCTCCCATTATGCAGAATTCCATTACCCATAATTTTAGGTATTTATTGCTGAAAAATACCAACACATGAAGAACAAAATAGTTTTCAATGGTTTTTATATTCTCTGTTAAAAGAAAGGTTTAATATAGATAAAAAGATCACTGTAATTGAGAAAAGCACAAAATAGCGTTTGTAATTGAACTATCAAATTGAATGTTTGAAATACATGCAAATGTTGAACATCTGGTAGTAAAAATGTATAAACTTCTGTTAAGATTTGAAACTGAAGAAGTTCAAATTAAAGATTGCATTGTTGTTCCGCCAGGCCGGACTATCAACACAATAGTTTTAAATTGGGGTATTTAAATTTTTTGGGGTTTTAAATCTGAGCCAATTTATTTAATTATTTTAAATTTTACATTGTTGTTTTGTCTGTGTTTTTAAATAGGCTGTACACCGCCCTGAGTCCTTCGGGAGAAGGGCGGTATAGAAATAAAATTATTATTATTATTATTATTGCAAAATGGGCTATTAATGTTGGATATAATATACAGATGGACTCTTGGGAAAGAAGGTGGATAACTACCATAATTTCAAATTTACAAATTTACACTGTGTTATAACTGAAAACAAATGATTTTTAAATTGATGCATTATTGGTATAGGACACAAGGAAATTTTCAAAAATGTAGAGAAGTATTTCAAACCAGTACTGAAAATGTGAAAAGCATGATGGGACCTTTCATAATGCATGGGGGACTTGTGATAAAAGCTAAGAAATTTTGGATACAAATCATATAATAGTGCAAAAGATTTTAAAGATAAATATTGTGAAGAACTTTTTTTATTGGGATGTATGGATAATGAATTAGGAAAGAGACATATCAGATTGATTTTGTATATGGTAACTGCAGAAAGATTATTGTATGCTTAAAGATGGAAGAAAAGTGAAATTCCTACAATGGGAGAATGGCATATGAAAATGTCAGAATTTATCAAGCTGACCTGTTTTGTCAGAGAAACAACAAAAACTTTCTGAAAGACTGAAAGCCTTATATGGACGTTTTACTGAAAAAGGAATAAAATGATATGGTGATTTATGGGTTCAAGGATTAAAAAAGATTTGCATAACAAAATTCTCAATGAATATGAATTAATAAGTAAAAGAAAATACAGACCAAACCTTGTTATCTATAGGAAAGTATTTTATTTATTTAAGGTTTTGATTCTTGGTTCTGATTTACAAGTTTTTCTACTTGTTTTATTTATAGTAAAACTACAAAAATGGTAGATGAGCTTTGCACATTCAAATAATGATTTCATTATTCACAATTTCATTAGCCATGATTGTTAGGCTGGTACAAAACCCTTGTGAATACTGAAGACCATCCGTTCTCATAATCATGACCATGTTCTGATTTTACTGTATTTTGTAAAGTACTTAGGAACTGAAACAGTTCTTAGAAGAAGCATGGAAAAATACCGTACATATTAATCTTCTAGCTTTTTCTGAAGATGTTTAATTTTAAACTTTCCTTTTAGTTTGTAGTGCTGGATTTTATGGCACAAGCTGTCAATCCAAATGCCCAAAGTGTAAAGATGACCTTCCCTGCAATCCTATCACTGGCAAATGTATAGCTCCTACTCTAACAAAATGTGGCTTAGACTCACCAGATCCAAAATGTATTATTCCAGGTAAAATATACTACTTTAAACACTGATAACTTTTTGCTTTCCCATTTTTCTTGCCTTTTTTAAATACTCAGTTTGTTTTTATTTTTTTTTAATTTGAGTTTTATTGGGTTTTAACAATTAAACAATTCTTATTTAACTCTTGTGCATGACTGTGACCATTTACATATCATCACACCAATGTTCTCCTATATTCTGTATAATTTTACAAAATCTACTATCTGTTATTTCCCCTTTTTTCTATCTTCTATACAATTTCTCCCATATTACGTAAAAGTCTGAATCTATCAGTCCTTTCAGTTCCAATGTCATTTTATCCATCTCAGCGCAATCTAATATCTTTCTAATTATTAAATCTTCAGAGGGTATGTTTGAACTTCTCCAACATTGCGCAAATGCCAATCTTGCCACCATTATCATATGTAGAATAATATATGTTGTTGTTGTTTCATATTTATTTTTCATTATTCCTAGAAGAAACAATTCTGGTGTATATTCTATCTGGAAGCCTTTTACTTCCTGTATCCAACTATGTATTTTCATCCAATATTTTTTTGTTTTGGAGCATAACCACCATGTGTGAAAAAAGGTACCTTGCTTTTGTCCACATTTCCAATAATTGGGGTTTAAATTTGGATATATTTTTGTCAGTCTAAAGGGTGCCAAGTACCAACGGTAAAACATTTTATATTGATTCTCTTTCTTATTATATTGTTAAATTTTTGACTATCATTTTTGTTTTTGTCTTGTTAATTTTAAGGCCCGCTACTTCCCCATATTTTTCTATTTCCCGTAATAATATTGGTCCTGTTTCCTTTGGGTCTTCCCAAAAAAATACCAAATCATCCACAAATGCCATTAATTTATATTCTTCCATTCTAATTTTGGTTCCCTTAATCTCTGGTTTGCTCTAATTTTCATCAATAGTGATTCTAAAGTCAAAATAAAAAGCAGAGGTGACAGTGGGCATCCCTGGTGGACTCCTTTCTTTATTTTGAATGTTTTTGTAATTTCTCTGTTTATTATTATATTTGCTTTTTGAGATGAATAAATTGCTTTAATCATTTGTTCAAATTTGTCACTGAATTTCATTTCTATAATTTGACTAATCATATATTTCTAATTTAAATTATCAAATGCTTTTTTCACATCCAGAAAAACAAGGGCAATTTGTTTCTTTGGATGCGCCTCGTAATACTCATTGATATGTTCAATACTATTCTTGTGTTATCTCTAATTTGTCTAGAAGGGAGGAAACCATTTTGGTCAGAGTGAATAACCTCATTCAGTATTTTTTTCATCCTTCCTGCTATGATAGCCATAAAAATCTTATAGTCTGCATTCAGAAATGAAATTGGCCCGTACTTTTGAATTTGATTTGGGTCGGTACCTTCTTTCATAATCACTGTGATATATGCTTCTCTCCATGAAACAGGGATTTTTGCTTCTAACAGGACCTTTTTATACAGTTCTAAAAGAATGGGTTCTAATAGCTCCCCCATGTTTTTGTAAAATTCTGGTAAACCATCTGGTCCTGGGGTCTTATTATTTTTTTGTTTTTGAATTGCTTCTTTTAGCTCTGTTGATGTTATTTCCCTATTTAGCAGCGTTCTCATATCTTCCTCTATGATGGGCATCTTTTTCTCTTTTAAATAGTCATTTATTTTTTCTATCTCAGTTTCCTCCTGTATATATAAATTCTCAAAATATTTTAATGCAATCCTTTTAATTTCTTCTTCCTTATTTTGTAAATCCCCTACCTCGTCCTGCAGTTGGTGTATTATTCTACTTTACTTTTCTTTTCTTAATTTGTATGATAACCACCTCCCTGATTTATTTGCGTTCTCAAATTGGTATTGTTTCACGTATTTAACGTTTTTAACATGTTCTGTTTGTTCTATTAGGTTTAATTTATGTTTTACTAATGTTAATTCTTCAATTAGTTGAACATCACCTGGCCTTACTTGAAATTTTTTTCTAGCTGTTCTAATTCTTTCACTAATATATCCTGCTGTTTCCGTTTTTCCTTATTTCTTTTTGTCATATATGCTGCAGTTATTTCTCTTGTATATGCTTTTATTGTGACCCATAGGTTCTGCAAAGAAGTGTGTTGTTTATTATTTACCTCTAAAAATAAGGTCAATTCCTGATTAATCTTTTGTATATATTCCTTCTCTTGTAGTATCTGTGGGTTTAATGTCCATCTTCTGATTTTCTTTTTTTGACCTTTTCATATTATTTTCAGGGGGTTATGATCTGCCCAAATGTTTGGGAGAATCTCTACATTTTCTACTTCCTTACTTAGTTCTTTATTTGCCCATATCATATTTATTCTTGAGAAGGACTTATGCAGGTTGGAATAAAAAGTAAATTTTTTCTCTTTGGGGTTTAGTGTTCACCATATATCATTCAAGTTTAATTCTTCCGCCATATCGAAAAAAGTTTTCGGTAATACATTCCTTTCCCCCCCTTTTTCTTCTCATTAATATAATCCTTTTTTCTATCTATTATCCCATTGTAGTCCCCCACAATGCATATATTTTTATAACCTGTTTCAATTATTTTTCCATGTATTTTTTTGTAAAACCCCCTCTGGTTTTTATTGGGAGCATATAAATTAACTAATAGCATTTTAGTTCCCCGATTATTAATCCCAATAATAATATTCTTCCCTTCATATCTTCATATATTACACTTATTTTTATTTCTTTTCTCACATATGTCACAACCTCTCTCTCTTTTTTCTCTGCCAGTGCGGCATATAAATTCCCCAACATATTATATTCCAAATATTTCTGATCCTGTTTTTTGATATGTACCTCTTGGAGGCATATAATTTCTATATTCTGTTTTGTTAATTTTGTAAGTATTTTTTTCTTTTTCACCTGGTCATTCAATCCATTTACGTTTATTGACAGTAATTTAATTTCTCTCTCTATTTTCTTAATTGTCTGCTGGTCTCTGGTTTTTGTTTGCTCTTGTAATTCTTTCGGGTCTGGTACTCATACTCCTTTCTTCATTTCGATTCCCCTTTTTTGTTTTGGCTCCTTCTTCGACATCTTCATCCCCAGATTCTTGTCTTTGTTCTTCTAAACTGGGTGTTTCCAATCTCACTTTACTGCTCGAATCTTCCTCCATCCCCATCAGTTGATCATATAGTTCTTGGGCTTTATCTAGATCATCAATTTTAATTTGTTTGTCCTGCCAAGTTACTGACATTCCCTTCGAAATAATATTTTTCTTCTGTTTAGTAGAGATGCTAAGAACCGGCAATCCTTCCTTTGTTCTCGGATCCACCTGAGGACTTGCTTCAATGTTATTATATCTCTTTCATGATATATCATTGGTTCATCTCTTGTGATTTTATAGATAATATCTCGCACATTCTTGCATGCAAATCTGATATGTACTTCCCTTGGTAAATGGTGGCGCTTTGCATAATTGGTTTGCACTCTATACTTCGTCCATCTCGTTTATAATCATTTATTTATTTATTTATTTATTTATTTATTTATTTGTTTATTTATTTATTTATTTATTTATTTATTTATTTATTTATTTATTTATTTATTTATTTATTTACTTATTTATTTATTTATTTATTGAATTTCTATACCACCCTTCTCCCGAAGGACTCAGGGCAGTGAACAGAATAAGATTTCATATACATATAATATTTTTTTTTTATAAACAGTAAATAATAAATTGAGTCAACTTAGTGTATCTGCTAAGATACAGATAAGAGATAATTTTATCTCTCTGGAGGGCTTCCGCAATCAGTCCTGCTATTATCACTCCTAGGTCATCTTCTTTTGTTTCCGACACATTTTGAAACCTCAGGTAAAAAGAGGCTCGCTCAATTTCCAAATGCATTAATGAGCTTTCCAAGTCTTTGTTTACTGCCATCATTTTTTGGTCTATCTGCTCTAATTTTTTTTCAGTTTGTTTTTATTTTTCTTATTGTTTTTCTTATTTATTTTTATTTGCATGCCACTACTTACCTATACATAGATTATGGAATCAATTGACCTTTAGGATTGTAAGGATCACACAGTAACATTTCAAACTATATAATTATTACATTTTAGAAGGTACAGTATGTTCAAATTAATCAAATTTGTAAGGCCATACATCTTGAATCATACCCACTCCTATGTTTGCTATATATCTTTTTCTGTGGTATGGTTTTAAAAATGTCCTACTATGCAGATCAATTGTCTACTAGAAAACCAATAAAACCTACATAGTTTATTAGTAAAAATAGTTGCTTTCAGTATAACTAAACTCAAAGCTTTTATTAATACTAATGTTCAATTATGTTATCACGTGTGAGATTAACATGCTAATAACATTTGTGACTCAGAATAGGCACATTTATGCAACCAAGAAGAGAAAATCATTTCAATATTATTAATGCCAGTTTTCAGTTTTTTGGGCTATAAGTGTCAAGGAGAAAATTTTTATTAGAATAATAGGAAGAATAGAAGATGCAACAGTTTAAAAATATATCTATTGAATTTCTAGGGATGGTGAATTTGCATTTTCTTTTACTGGAAAATTTACCAAAGGTCTAGAGCTGGAGTTTCAAACTCACATTGTCCTGGCATCATCATGTGATGTATCCCTTTGCTAAACTGAGCATGGCCAGCACGCGATGGATCTGGCCCGTGGGCCACATGTTTGATGGCTCTGGTCTAGAAGAAGTAGAATATGGTCTAATTTCTCAGGTTACTTTACAATGGAATCAGACTTTCATGCTTATTTTAAAATAGCATTCTTCCTGAGAAAAATCATCTTTGTGTACTAGTTTTAGATTTATGTCTGGTTTGGTACAATGTGCTCTGTCCCTAAGATAGATGCTGTTGGGTTTGACTTTAGCAATGCAGCAGGAATTGATTTTTTTAATCCAGTGTATCCAGTTATGGGTATCCTTTATTTATGTATGTATTTATTTATGTACAACCAAAGACAAACACCATCCCCATTCAAAAGGACGTGAAACTTTTTGAATTGGGTCTTTAATAGCTGTCTGAACATCAATAGGGTTCGAGCCATCTTGATCTCTGGGGAAATCTCATTGCACAGGGCAGGCATCACAAGAGAAAAGCACACTTCTGAGTCACACTAGATAGCACTGTCTACTGATGACATGCAAAGTATGCCCACTCTGCCAAAACTCACTAAAGAGACAGAAACAGCTAGAGTCAGGCAGTCCCTTGAATAACTAGGCCCTATGCTATGGAGGGATTTTATTAGATGGTAACTAGCATCTTGAATGGCATCCAGAAGCAAAACTGTGAACTCAAAGAACAGTAGAGTGTCTTAAAAATAATGAAACATGACCACCATCATTGCCCACACTGCTGCATTCTAAACCTTTCAAGATGTCTTCAAGCATAACTCCCATGTGGGGCACATGGCAGTAAATCTATTTGTAGGGTGATCAATGTATATGTGAACATTTGAAAGGTCTTCTGTTTCAGGAAAGGGTACAACCTGTGCATTAGATAAACTGTACCTGTGAAAAGATCCTGTTAGCCACAGTGGCCACTTGTTCATTCAATAGGAGATATGAGTTCAAGACAATCCAGAAATTGTGCACCAATCTTGAAGTATATTCTTGTTTGACCTCTGTTCCCACATGTAACTATGTGAAGGATTGCTTCATTACAACTGATCTTTTTTTTAAAGTTTTCACAGGCATATGTCCAAAACTACCCCAGTGGTATTATTTTTCCAAAGCATGTTATTATGTGGAAAACATTAAAAAAGATACATGGGATAATGCAAGGATTGCTTGCCAAGGATTTAAGAAAACAGACTTAGTTAAAATTACAAACAGCCGTGAAAAGGTATCATTATTTGTTTTACTATTTTCGTATTGTAAATTAAATTTCATTTTATGGAGGTTTTTGGAGATAGGCATGTGCATGTTACAGAAATGATTGGGAAGAAATGCACTGGGCTTAACATAAAAATAACCTTTTTCTGCTTCTAATCTTTTTTCCTATTTCTTTTTAGTATTGTTGTTGTTGTTGTTGTTGTTGTTGTATTATTATATTTTCTATAGTTTTTGGATTTTTTTAACCCAGGATAAGTTTGGCAGAGCCAAAACTGAATAATTAAATTAATCAGATGCCAGCACTTTTTTCAAGCTTCTATGAAGCATTGAAAAAAGTTAAGGCTGGTTTGATGAAGCAGCCATATCATTTTCAGGCTCCTTTTTTTTCTTTGTACTTTGATAGCAAAGATATGCTTTGCTGACACAGGATTTGAATCATTTATTTCAAATACAACTTCCACTTTATTTAATTTCTGATATTTTACATGCTTCGGAAATCAGTAATCTCCAATACATCAGTTATGATAAATAAAATGAAATAATCTGCATATAAAAATCAATCTGCATATTTAGTTTCTGTTTTGTTCGTTTTGTTCTAGCCCCCTCCTCCACTAGTATTAAAATCTCATGACCAGAAAGTTTTTGCTTGCCATTAACATAATCAATCGGTACAATATTCTTATGATTACAGTGTATTGGTAGGTACATCAATTCACAAAGGTTACTGTCAAGCATCAATTGGTATCCTAATTCTAACTGATTTGGCAGGTAAAACGTGCAAGTCAGCTAAAATAAACACAGTTGGTGCACAAAATTTACTCTCGGGCAAAAAAAAGGAAGAAGAGCCTCATGCTGTCTCTTTCATTTAATTTACATAATATATATATAAAATTGGATTTATGTACTGCCTTTCTCCCAGGAGCTCAGAATATTTAATTTTCTTAATGTAACAAAATCTCAATATTGTTTCACCATTCTTTTATTATTAATAGTAATAATTTTCTCATAGGTTTCCAACCAAAATGTGAATTTGAATGAAAATGTGTATTTTTCAAAAGTACATTGTCAGATTTCCCTAATTGATTTGATGTTCTACCCTAGAAATCTGTTCAGCTGGCAAAACATATTAAGTTAGCGAAGAGGCCTCTCTAATCATAGTTGTTAGTTGTGTATTATATACAATAATTCTGACATGACTGAGAATAAGTTTCAAAGTAGATGTTGCCTGTTAAATGTTGCTACAGTTAACACTGGTGTTAGAATATAATGTGCACATATTTTTAGAAGTTCACTTTAAAGGAATGTACGTATAACCAAAGCCCTGGGCATCTTTTATGAGGAATATATAATTGGAGAATAAATATATTAGAAGTTCTTGAACTGAAACTTCTATTTTAGAGTATAGGATCTTATGTTGGATATAAATCTTAATGCTTGCTCCAACATAGACTTTAGAAATTTCCCTCTAGTTAAATATTAATTTTCAAATGGAATGAATTTTTTTCATTCCATTTGAAAATTGGATGTCAGTTGTTATTTTGACCAAACTTTCTTTCCAGACTCATGTTAATACATAGTTCAGATTACTGTTTTGTTTTCAGATGTGGGTACAATACAAAGGAGATGACAGCTGGGTTGGTTTCATCTTCTACAAGCGAACCTCTCAGTATCTTTGGGTTGATAATTCATCTTCAGTTTTTCAAAATGCATGGTGAGACTGTTTCTGAAATAAATCACTTTGGTTGTTATTCAGTCAGTGTACGAGCTTAAGCTGCCATAGAAAGAAAGAAAGAAAGAAAGAAAGAAAGAAAGAAAGAAAGAAAGAGAGAGAGAGAGAGAGAGAGAGAGAGAGAGAGAGAGAGAGAGAGAGAGAGAGGGAGGGAGAGAGAAAGAAAAAAAGAAAGAAAGAAAGAAAGAAAGAAAGAAAGAAAGAAAACATAGTGATCTGTCAACTTGTTCTGCTCATTTTTTTTACAGCTGCATAAAATGTAATCATTGTGAATTGCTTTTTATTTTTTACTAAAACGTAAAATGCTTAAAATAAAGTGGTATAATAAGTAAAACGTACTTATTTTCAGAAATTTGGTAGAGAATTTTTTGGTGTCAGTCAGTCCATTGGTTTGTCAATTTGGACAGTCAAAATAGCCTTGCTTAGATGATCATACTGCATTTTAATAACAAAAAATAAGATGCAATACAAACAAATATTTTTCCTACGTGGCAAGTCCTTTCCCTTTTTCCTGAAAAGTGAGAAATCAAACCGCCATATTTTTAACTAGTTTCCCAATCAAGTCAAACTGAGAAACTAGTTATCAACTGTGTAACAACCAAGAATATTAAATCAACTTCAAATTTTGGTTTAAATACCTTGGTTTGTTTCAGGGTTAGTAACCACAGCTGTTCAATTAAGATTAAATTAATCTGATTGGGCAATTTAGTAAAGAAGTTTGAGTTGTATTACAATTAAAAAAAGATCTGTTCATGTGCTAATTACACTTGGTATGTGATAAATAGAACTAGGCCAGTAACTTTTAGAAACAGAAACAACAATTTCAGAATGGTTGTCTTTTTTTATATAGCTTCAGAACTTTTGAGTTTTCTATGTGGGATGCCACTATTCATTGAGCCAGAATGACCTTTCATTAATCTTAGATCATTGTTTGAAGATCATTATCAAACTTATTTTATATTATTAAACTGTGATAGGGTTTAAGAATAACATTTGACAATACTTCTTCTTTATAATTATTGACAGGGTGATTAGGCGAAATAGAAGATACATACCCTCTTATTATGACTGTGGAGTTGCTTTCAAAGATTATCTTTCTGTGGTAGATTGTTCCCATCACAGAAAATGGATCTGCAAAAGAGAAGAAGGTGAATGAAATAATTCATCATAATTTGTTTTTCAAAAAGCAGACTGACAGCTTCTTAATGATTGCAAATTATTGTTTTTCATGATAAATAAAGTGGTATAGAATTATATGTTTTATATGTATAGCTTATAATGGTTACAAATGGCTTTTAATAGGGATTCAAAGTATAGGTCATTGAACAGTATACCGTTAAGTATACATAGCTGAATCATTTGTGTGCTTACGCTAAATTGAATGCTAATGTGTTTCAGTTACTCATTAGTAAATAGGTGTAGAATATTTTGTTATTTATTATTTTACTCATTTCAGTCAAATCATTTTCCAACAAAATATAGGAATCAGAGCTCACAACTACATATAATAAAATAGAAAAATAAAAACCATTTAAAAACTGCAGTTAAAGCTTGTCCTTGAAACAAAATTAGGAAAAGTCTGGCTGGAGTAAAACCTTCTTTACTGCCTATACAGATACCATAGATGTACATTGTCCCATATACTCCTGTGCAGATACGGATATCCTCAGAGGCAGGGGTGAAATGCTACTAGTTAGGTCCCGTTCGCCCGAACTGATAGTAAAAATGCTATTGGTTCGCCAAATTGGTAGTAAAAAATCTTTTTAAAAAAGTTCTGACGATCAGTCGAGCGACCCACGGTCGTCAGAACTTTTTTTTTTTTTTACTTTTTAGGCATTTTTTTACTACCAGCTCGAGTGAATAGGTAGTAAAAAGGCTTTTAAAAAGTAAAAAAAAGGCTCCAATGATCACAGCTGTGCTCAAAAGTATTACCAAGGCTGATAATGTTCTAGTTCCGTTTATCTTCTAAAACAAACCATGTTCTTCCCACAAGGAACTTCATCTTAGAAAAAAGTAGAACTTCTGGTCTTTCCCTTCCACTAAAGGTGACAAACAGGCAAGTGCTGGAAGATATAAAACAGACATATAGCTGGAAGGCAAAAATCACAAAATTCTGACATACTTATTTTGATCATGTAATGCATTCACACTCACTGGAAAAGGCAGTTGTGCCTGGAATGGTTGGTGGTAAAAAGAAAACAGGGCCTCCAGAAACCAAAGTGGTTAGCCACCATCAAAGCGATATGTACTAGAGCATAAAAAAAAGAAGCAGTACAGATTGGAAAATATGGAGGGAGATGGTCCATAGAATTGCTAAGAATCTGATATAATGGGATATCATCATCATCATTAGCAGCAGCAGCAGCAGCAGCATCAGACTGGTTCTAGGCCATTGTAAAAAAATGTATGATAATCTAATGAGTATCAGTAACCAGTGCAAACTTTAGGAGCATGCTTTCATTTCTTAAATCATGCTAAAGAATAAATAAGTTACCAAGTAATATATTAAAAATAAATTTTCTCTGTATATACATGTATCTATAAAAAAAATTAACTATGTTTGTTTCCCCTTCCCCACCCCCAATTATAAGGTTATTATGCACAGACTATATATATCCATGCATGAATTGTATGTTGCATATTAACCAGCTGCAAGTTAATTTATTTTCATATTTTATAAAGATGGTATTATTTAATGGTTGCTTTTATTTTCAACAGTTGTTGATCTCTTTACGGAACACGATGGAAGAGCATTTTATTTTCCTGATGGAGAAACGTCTAAGTATTCTACCTTGACTGAAGCTAAGCAGGCCTGTTTAGCCTGGGAAACATGTACTGGAGTGACACATTTTGAAAAATATTTCCTCCTGCACAAAAGTATAGACCTATATAATACTAGAAATAAAACAGTCAGAACTTCGATCAAATCAAGTATGCAGTGAAAATATGTATAGGATTCTTTACTATTTGTTTTTGTGTGCAGAGATTAACATAGGCAAGAGATTACTGTATGCTTTCTCTAAATCTGTTGTATGTCACTTACAGCCTACCAAGATTTCCTGTCAGCCTAGGACTGACTTTCCCAAAAAAACATAGAGCCTTCTTATTATTATAATGGTTTTTTATATTTTTTGCCTCTCTCAGAGAATTGCTAGAATAAATATTGAATGCTTTCGGGATGTAAGCAGCCTGCTGTTCTACCAACAATATTTTAGTAACTTCAGCTATATCAGAAGTGGGGCTAAAAGAGGCAGAGTTGGGAGAGGCCGCTCTGGACAAAGGGCAATTCTCAGTAATGAGGATAGGGGAAATGTTAAAGCTTTTCCTTTCTGACTGTTATTGTGTGAGTGCTCTTTAAATGGATGTGTCTATGTGATGTAAGTGAAAATATGTGAGTGCATGTATCATGAGTCCGTGTGTGTGTGTGTGTGTGTGTGTGTGTGTGTATTTCTACAGGATATGTCCCATCCCAAAGAAGTTTACTATTGCAGGTTTCATATGGAAGAGAAAGCAGAGCATCAAGTAACAAAAAATGAAAATGATCATAGCAAACACTACAGCATAATGCCAGATCTATGCGTTAATGATTCAAACAGATTTTATTCTACAATAATTTTATTAAGCAGATTCCTTGAAAAATGTACTCTGATATAACATTTTTTTTTTTAATAGTTTGTTCTGCTGGAAGATATGGGGAGACATGTGAGCGTGTGTGTCCCAAGTGTGATGATGATGTACCATGTAACCCACATACCGGGTTGTGTAGTGATAGCGTGTTCTGCAGCAAAAATGATCATTCATTCACTTGCAAAACAGGTGATTTAAGAACTAGCTTTTCTCTTTTCACATCCTTTCTGAATATGATCATAAGACTCCGAATATCCTTAGAACTACGATGTAATTCCTATGATGTAGGAATTTCCTACCTGCAGTTTTGATATTTTTCTGATTTGAACTGAAATTAACATCTAGAGAAAGTGGCTAAACATACAGAGCAAAATTAAAAGCAGAAAGTTGAAAATGGTTAATGTTTTGTAAAGCCATTAAAACCTGCCTATTCTAAGCCATTTTGGGAACAGATATGGATCCTTAAAAAATAGATCCTGTTTACTTTTGTTTGTTTTTGTTCTTGGACTGATTGTTTTAATTTTCTATATTCAAGAATGAAAGCCATTCAGCATTCTGCTTGGATTGGATTGGAAGGCTCACTTGGAGTAAGATCACTTTGAGTAAGGACATAGTGAACTGAAGGATGTTTCTGAAGAAAGGTGGACAATTGTCCTGCTTTAGGTTTCAACTATACACTCAAACACAGTTTTTATGGAGATCATATACTGTAACCAAGTCTGATTTTAACTGTGTGTTTATATTTTAGGAACCTTGATTGGTGGAAGGTGTCCTGTTGAAGATAATTGGATATATTGGCGTGGCAGCTGTTACTACATCCATAAAGGAGAAAATAAAAAATGGCGACAGGCAAGATATATGTGCAGGCAGTATAGCAATACAGACCTTCTCTGGATAACCAGTAAAGCTGAAAAGGTAAACTGATGGCTTTTGTTTTGTAACAGTGGGTTTTCTAGGAAATTATTTCATTGGGAAATAACACATTTTGAGGTTTTTTTAAATTAATATTCAGTGTTTCAAAAAAATAAATGTTCTCCAATTTCTATCTCTTGTAAGAAATTCCTTCTATCTATATTACCCAGTGGAACTTATTGGATTGGTCTTAATGGGATTAAATTTTGTACCCATGTGCGATGGTCATACACTGATGTTTCAGATTTAGATATAGAATGGTAAGTTACATACTTATGTCATAATAGTCCTTAATCAAATAGTTTTTCTAAATAATTTAATTTAAATTTCAGTGAATTCTAATTTATACTCCTTGGTTTATTGAGAACATATTTCCCCTCTGTGTTTATATATTATCCTTTTATTATCCTTTTAATATATACCTTTATATATATTATATACTGCTCAAAAAAATAAAGGGAACACAAGCAGAAGACATCCGAGATCTGAATGAATGAAATAGGCTTATTAAATACTTTGTTCTTTACATACAGTAGTTTATACACTGCTCAAACAACTAAGGGAACACAAACCTACTGTATGTAATGAACAAAGTATTCAATAGGGCTGTTTCATTCATTCAGATCTTGGATGTCTTCTGCTTGTGTTCCCTTTATTTTTTTGAGCAGTGTATTTTCATGACTGAAAATTTAGAAGACTGCAATTTTCCTTGTTGAATCACAAGCTTGAGGTTTTTCTGAGCTGTTTTATTTTATTCTCTATTGCTTTGAAAATCAAGGTTATATAAGAATTCATGGTCAATCTTTTGGAAGTGCTGTGTATATCTCACCGTTCCTAAAGGTTCACTGATAGGAACTGGATGCATCTGGAACAATTTATGGATTTGCAAAAGAAGAGAAGAAGGTAAGGTGATTTGTCTCCAGTGCAGAAGCTCTCAGTATACATACAAACAAGTGATAGGTCATAGATCATAAATCATAGTTATAAGATTATTAAAATGACAATCAGACTAACAAATATATTTGAAGACAATTTTCTTTAAGTTGTTATGCTCAGTTTGAGCTGTGTATACTTTCTTCCTTTTCCACTCATACAAGTTTGTGAGCCTATATTGGGATTTTGTTATCCCACCCCACCCCAATACCTTGGAACACTACCAAGTAGTTGTCCTTTTCATGTGTTCATCCTATGTCAATCAAAATAAAAACAGCTTGAGCCCTAAATCAGCCCTACTTTGAGTAAATGTCTGATCTTCCTAGTATATTCAAATTAAGGTGGTCTTTGCTTACTGACTGCCTCATTTAACAATTGTTCAAAATTACGGCAGCATGTAAAAATAGTTTTTTCAATCCTTTATGACTGTTGCAGCATCCTGGGGTCACATGATCACCTTTCAGTGCTTTGTAACGTCCGTGCATTTATGAACATTGCAGTGTACCACAATCATGTGATTGTCATTTGTATCTTTCACAACTGGTTTGCAATAAGCAGAAATAATAGTCAAGGTAGAAGTAAAATCGTAAGTCATGGTCACATGATGTTTAACTTAACAAACTGGAAGGGAAGTGAGGTTGTAAGCCCCATCACACTTGTGTGATTTTTCATGTAGTGACTGCAGTGCTTAACAATTAAATCTTGATCCCTCCCAGTTGCTAAGAGAGGATTGATGCCAGGTTCTCATCCATCATTGCAAATTCCTTTCCTGTTATTTGTTACAAAATGCTTATTGTTTACCATACCCTGTTACTCAAGTTTTTACATTAATATTGTTAATGGTGGTTGTGATTTTATTTGCTTTTTTCCATTTTCTTTTCTTTCATCATGGTGTTTAAGAAACCATCTTTCCTCATTATTCTCTTAATCTAGAATCCAATTTCATTCTTAATTTGTAAATAGTAGCAGAGAACACTTTTTCTCTCATCTCACTATAACTTGACTCAAGTTTATATCTTTGTATCTAGTATTCAGCTTTGAGCCCCTTTTATTTTAAAAATTAAATAGAAATTATGAATTTCTTCTTCCTTTTGCAATTTGGCATACAGACATTTTGAAGATGAAATAATCATGATTGCAATTTTTGTGCCAGAAGAAGTTCAAATGTTTGAATTTCTGTTTCTATTATTGTTATTAAAATCACAAGTTTGATCATAGGTTTTCATCAAAACCATATGCCTCTCTAGATATAATCTTAACATCTAATTTGCCATGATTGTTTAAATTTTATCCCTAAAATCATCTTGCCTTAGTGTAATTTAATATTCCTGAAATGTGTGATAAAAATAATCCAAAATTAAAATATTTAAGGAATAACTTACTTAACTAAAATTTGTTACAGGCAACATGGATAATTTTCCAAATCAATTTTTTTCATATTGTAGAAACAAAGGATTTCCGTAAATTTGATGGCTATTTTCTTGGCTTTACCAAAGACAGTAAATTAGTCAACTACACATCGTTAAGTGAAGCCTTTCAACATTGTAGAACTGAAGGAAAACATTGTACTGGAATTCAGAGAATAAGAACTATTTATATAACATTACTTGCAAAACGATTGGTTCTTATCATTGGTAACGATGCAACTCTCTATACAGCGTATTTGAAAAGTGGTATGTGTGTCACATTGGATGTTTACTTCGGATTTTTTTTTAAGCATTAATATACTATCACAACATGAATCATAATTTGTATAACATACAGTAAGCCCAAATCGTTGCTGTGGCAAAAAATATGCCCATTTTCCTAGAGATTTTAAAATCTTGATCATTTAATAAGAAGCACATGTTTGCCTGCTGAGACAGGTCCAAGTAATTTGTGATTAGATGAGAGATTATTTTTGCCCTCCAAGGGTAATAGGGCATTTGAAAAGTACATGTGCAACTGATTCAATTTCAGTGCTAAATGCTCCGGACAGAGGATATTATTGAATTTCCGAATCAATACCATTGATGGTAAAGAGTGCCAGCATGAGCATCCCTACAACTATGTATTAGAAGTTTTTGGACATAGTGAAAGGCTGATAGATGAGCTAGTATTAGCAGAAAAAAGAGGTCAAAAATTCTCTGCTTGACTTCATGCTAAGTTTTGTTGTAGTTTATATAGATTTTGGGAGGAAGGCCGCAATGGACCATTTTGGATGTTATACGTGAAGAATTGATGTAGCAGTCAGTTAGTGCAAGTTTAGACTAGGGACTCACTCAACTCAAATGTTGTGGAGAAGATGGAAATAGATTTAAGATATTTAGGACTACATGATCACAAATCAATTTTCACAATTGCTTTTTTCTAGAACCACATTGTGACAATAGTCTTCCACTTCTTGTTTCAACATTGATCTAGCATACCGTCTATTGCTACTAATTTATGTGTCAGTGCTTAATTTAGAATTGCAGGACAGGTACCGAACTATGAGAATACCAGGAGATACATCAGACATCAGCAAACTTTAAATAATGTTTATTAATAAAATATTCCCAAGTATATTCACAGCACTGGGGTGGGTGTGGGTGGGGGGCTTCCTCGCTGCAATGCGCTCAAGTAACTAGAACAGTCTCCAGAATTCAACTCATAAATCAGAGTTGTAGGACAGATCTTGTAGCCCTTTACCTCATTCTTCCATCCATTGGAATGCTCACCCTGGTATTGGATTGAGTAACCAGAAGGAAATAAATGGTTTTAGAGGATGGGATTACAAATGAGTAAACAGGCACATGAGGAAGATTCTCATTGAAAGGAATGCAACAACAACAGCTGTTTGTTTACTCTATGGGCCCCTCAGGAGTTGAAAGATGGGACCATCAATTTATTAAAGTCAAGGGCAGGATTTTTTCAATTGCAGGCACCAGGTTAAGCCAAACTAATTTAATTACATAAAGTCACAGAGTAGAGCCTATTAACTGGGGTTAGCACTTATAGAGAAGTTCTGTGCCATGGAGAAAAGTCATGTACAATAGATTCTTTAAACAATTTCTAGGACAGTCTCGACTTGTGGCTAGCTTCATGAAAATGGAAATTTATGATAATTCAAGAGTTTTTCCTTTCACTCTGAGTATTTTGTTGTCTATGTCTGTTATAAAACTTGTGGGGAGAGAGTATAACACTATAATTATAATTCTGGGAGAATTAATTTTTAAAAATTTTCTGGCAGCATGTGCACTGCGTTATTATGGTGCAGAGTGTGGCATGGTTTGCAGTTGCAATGGAAGTGAAAGTTGCAATCCATTAAATGGAGCGTGTGCAGAAAATGAGCAGTGTAATGAAAACCACATATTTAACTATTGTCAACAAGGTACACAATTTAATTTTTTTTTCTCCCTTCTATAAATATATCAGAAGGGGGAACCCTGAGCTACAAATATTCCCTTTCGTTGGTATTCTTTGTTGCATTCTTTGTTTCTACTCTATGCCAGTTTGATCTTGCTGCTGTTTTTTGTATACCTTTTTGAGCTTCATATAATCTACCACCTGTCCCCATGAAATTGGCATTAATTCAGTAAAAGAAGTGAAAAGGGTTCAACTGCAACACTTCTGCTTATTTTGATAGTGTTAATTATCCCCGTTGTTTCAGGCTTCTAAGGCACTGTCTTAAACTGCTTTTTCTGATGTAACTGAACCAGGGGTGAAATGCTCCCGGTTCGGACCGGATCACCCATCTGGTAGCGATGGCAGCGGGTGGTTCGGAGAACCGGTAGCAAAAATCCCTGCACGCCCCCCCACATCATGCCCAACTGAGCCGTGCAATCATCAGAAGCTTTTTTTTTCTTTTAAAAGCATTTTTTCTACAACCTCTTCCACCGAAAAAATGCTTTTAAAAGTTAAAAAAAAAGCCTCTGATGATCGCACGGCTCAGCTGAGATCTCAGAGGCTTTTCAAAGCATTTTTTTCTGCAACCTCTTCCGGGGAAGAGGTGATTAAAAAAATGCTTTGAAAAGGCTCTGACAATCAGGCAACACAGCTGGGATCGTCAGAGGCTTTTCAAAGCATTTTTTAACCACCTCTTCCCTGGAAGAGAGTGCAGAAAAAAGTGCTTTAAAAGTCTCTCTGACGGTCCCAGCTGAGTTGCCTAATCGTCAGAGAGACTTTTCAAAGCATTTTTTAAAACGATCAGGCAACTCAGCTGGGATCATCAGAGAGACTTTTAAAGTATTTTTTTCTGCAACCTCTTCAGCGGAAGAGGTGGTTAAAAAAATGCTTTGAAAAGGCTCTGACGATCCCAGCTGTGTTCCTGATCGGCAGAGGCTTTTCAAAGCATTTTTTTGCATTTGCAGAAAAAATGCTTTGAAAAGTTAAAATAAAAAAAAATGGCCATGCCCACCCAGTCACATTACCCCCCATCACCCACCAAGCCATGCCCACAGAACCGGTAGTAACAAATTTTACATTTCACCCCTGAGCTGAACTTTTATTTCACAGAGGAAAACTCTTTTCTTTGACATTGCCTTTGATCTTTAGTTATTTTCTGGAAAACTCCCTTATAGTGATCTCAACAAAACCATTGGCTTTCAAGAGCACTAATGTTCTGACACTTAGTTCTGTCTTTATATTCCAGAATCCCACTTGGGTTTCCAAATGCCTGATCACTACTTTTCTTGTATATGCTTTTCTATCTCAAGCTTAGTAAATCTACACAAAACATTTTTCTTCACAAACCATCTATCTTCTCCTTATTTCCCTTTATGTTGCTTTTACACTATTCAAATATTGAATTCTTTTGTTTACTAATTCTTTTGGTTTGTTCCCCACATGTCAGTATATTGCATTTCTTGTTCCCACTTTGATATTGCATTCTTTTTCTATGTGGCTTCAATTCTCAGCCTTTCACTTTTCTTAACATGGTCATTAAAACATCAGTCTACCATCAAAAAAGGGGAAAAGAAACACGTATTCTTTAGCAATAAACTCTCTACTATACTATTGTTTATAAATATTAAAAATAACAAGGAAAAACAAAAAAAGGAAAAAAGAAGAAATCTCTTAAAACAAAATAGATACTTTATTTGATTTTTTTTAAAGTTCCCCTTTCTTTGATCTCAATTAATATGTAAGCTTTAGAAACCATGCTCTTAATATTTGTATTGGTCTTGTTGCATAATGTGTAATGTACATGAAAACCATTCTTGCATGAATTTAGTTAAACTTTTTATTTTGCCATTGCTGCATATTATCCAGGTTTATGTTCCAAGTTGGATGTTAGTACCTTAAAAGATGACAGACAGAAGACAGACAGACGACTTCGGGCCACTGCTATCTCTCAGCCCAACCTCACAGGGTTGTTGTGGGGAAAATAGAATGTCACCAATGCATGGTGGTGACACTCACCACCTTGTGTTGATATGGACACAGAAACATAGATACATAGGCAAGATAAAAATAAACAATCTTATTGAAAAATATCTCTGTTTTAAAGAAAAGAAAAATCCTTCCACCATCCTTTGCTTCTATCACTTTAAGAGCCTGAAAGTTTCTTATACTTTAAATTATTATTTCTGTTGCACAGTCAGCCAGTTATTCAGACTGGATTTGGTATTTTTGTCCACTTATCGAGTCCTTTCCAAGGACCTGGGATAGTATTATTTACTCTGAACAGTCACTGTCTCCATCCCCACCCATTTTTGCATACTGCTGCTTCAGATTTGTATTAGATTCTTTTCATAGAGACATTCTGGGAATCCAGTTTAAAGTACAGTGGGGCACTGCTGACAAATATCCAGTGTAATGTTTTATTTTAATATTATTGTGATATTCCAGTTTATCAAAACACTAAAATCTGCACCGAAGTATGACTGAGGAAGAATCAATAGTTGAAGTGGGACTCTGACAACTTCCTGTCTAATGGCAATTACTTTTCTTCCTTTTATATAACCCCTATGGAGAATTTCATTTAAGTAACCAGTTCGGTAGTAAGTTATTTACTATCCTGCTTTCTTAAGTTGACTTTAATGATCCAAATACAATAATATATTAACCACTGAAGGCTACAAAATGCCTCACGAAGCTAAGAAAACTGCATCCCTTCCACCACAATTTTATCTCTAATCTAGTGGACAAGGAGGCATGAGTCCTGGAGTGATGGAGAACCTACTGAATTTTACTGAATCTTTTGAATTTGCTGAAATGGATAGATCAATAATGACTCCAGACCTATTTCTCTATACTCTTGTGCAAGAAGAAATAATGGGCTTTGAGATGCTTGATTGATTCACTGACTTGAAATACCATTACAAGTCAGTATTTACTCTTAGCAACCACAAGGACAGAATTTCTTCAGGATGATCTATCCCCAACCAGGTCCAGCAAGTCTTCCAGCGATGAACCCGCTAACTTGTAATGGAGTTCATTCACTTTGTTTCTAGTAAATCTCCTTCTTCCCTTTCCTTCCACCTTTCTCAATTTTGTAGACTGTTTCAAAGAATTAGTTTTCCGTATAATGTGTTTGAAGTATTATAATTTCAGCCATTTGTATTTTAAAGAAGTCTGAATTGACTTCTCACTTAAATGCTTCATGAAACTAAGAAAACTGCATCCCTTCCACCTCAGTTCTACCTCTAAGCTAGTGGACAAGGAGGCATGAGTCCCAGAATGATGGAGAACTTACTGGATTTTTGTCCAATGATCCATTTGTTTCCTTGACTATTATGTGTTATTTTTCAACAAGCTTTGAAATGGGTAATGGTTAAAATGAAATGTGTAAAGATTTTGAGAATAATTTAAGGTCGTGATGGTGAACCTATGGCACGCGTGCCACAGGTGGCACGCGGAGCCATATTAGTGGGCACGCCAGCTCAGCTCTGGGGTGCATGCACATGCCGGCCAGCTGATTTTCGGGCCTTTTGGGCCCACCAGAAGTAGGGAAACAGGCTGTTTCCTGCCTCTGGAGGGCCTGGGGGCGGAGTGGGGAAGGCCCATTTTTCTTTCTTACCTGGCTCCAGATCCTCTCTGTGTATCTGGGAAGGGCGAAAACAGCCTTTCCCACTTCCTTGGAGGCCCTACGGAGGCTGAAAGGGCCCATTTCCCGACTCCCGGTGGGACAGGAGGTGACGTTTTTTCCTGTCCCCAGCCTCCAGAGACTCCTAGAGAGGCTCCTAGAGACTCCTAGAGAGGTTCTGGAGGCTGTGGACAGCAAAAAATGTCACTTCCTGTTCCACCGAGAGTTGGAAAATGGGCCCTTTCAGCCTCCATAGGGCCTCCAAGGGAGTGGGAAAGGCTGTTTTTGCCCTTCCCAGATACACAGAGAGGATCTGGAACCAGGTAAGAAAGAAAAATGGGCCTACCAGGCCATCATGTGCCAGGAGCGGGGAGGAGGGGGAGGGGGTTGCGCACGCATGCATGTGGGCACGTGTGCGCGTGACCCTCCCCCACCCCCCCCCCTCCTGGCATGCGATGGCAAAAAGGTTAGCCATCACTGATTTAAGGTTTTCAAACTGGGATAACTATTTTCTTTTAGGAAACTTTTTGCAGTATTCAGAAGCAAAAGAGCAAAGGGATCCTTGGTACTTTCTGATCTTTGTGGTATTGCCAAACTCAGAAGGCACTAAGGGCCCCACAGTTCCACCCTGAGCTACAAATATTCTTTTCTATTGGTTCAAAAGAGCAATCTCATGGCAAACTAGTTACAGATTCAAAAACTGATTCAGTCAAGAACAACTCACCAGAAATCATTTAAAACTCATTAATTTCTATATATAAGAAAACAAAATTCTGTGCTATTACATGTGGGGCAGGGGCGGGTTCCAAATCCCGTCGATACCGGTTCGCTCGTGTGTGCACACACACTCATATGCGGCACTTCTGCGCATGAACAGAAGCTTCTGCGCATGCGCAGAAGCGTCTGGGCGGATGGGTGGAGCCTCCCACTGCCGCTACCAGTTCATCTGATCCGGTGTGAACCGGTAGCAATCCACCACTGATATGGGGAATTGTTTAACAAGAATTACTTCCATCTGATTTTAGACATGAAATATAAGATACCTATAGATTACCACTATGTAGCAATTCATCACATAGATTAGCCCCAATTGTAATTATACTGCTGATGTCTTCCATGTATCAGGTTTTATCGCTTTCAAGATAGATTTCCTGACTTTCAATATAAAGGAATTAAACACTCTACATTGTTTTTATATTGACATTGGTTAACTTAAGCAAAAATATTTTTAAAAGTTGACTTCTTTCAGTTATGACTTTATTGTTGAGTTATTGGATGCACAATTTTATTGTGTTACTGGCTGGTTAAGGACAATTTATTGTACTAGTATTTATAAAACAACAGCAGCAAAACTCTAAATCTTGTCTTATTGCTTAGTTGTTTAAATATACTATAGCTGTTTATTTTTCAGATGTAATTCATCTTAAATGTCCACAAGATCGTGGATGGTGGTATTGGAATAACAGCTGTTATTATATAGAACCAGCAAAACTCTTGACATGGGAAGAAGCAAAAAAATTCTGCATGGCTTATCATGAAACTAAACTACTACCAAATCCAAGTGATGAGGAAAAGGTAATGTGTTCTTGGATGTACAACTGGAAGGGCATTTTTACATTTTATAAATCACTGTATTTCATCGAGAAGAACAGATGTATGAAATACAGTGGATTTTTCTTTGAAGAAAGTAGAACTACCAGCGAGAATGAGCCCTGCCCATGGGATAATAGGGATACAGCTTCTTGAAGTAATTCCATCTGCTTCTGGAGATTGAATTAGGCTGACCTAATAAACTATGAGTGTCTTGATCTCTTGTAGGAACAAGAAATTAAGAACTTTATGGGAAGTAGAAACAGATAATTTCAGAGTATTCTTAACTATCTTTATTTGGGTTTTACAGCCAGAAAACTCAGAATACATCAAACATCTTAGATATACACAGAAATAGATAAACCTCAAATATATAGGTGCAAATAAAAAGTAAGCATAACATATAATAAATAACAATAATAGAAAGCAAAGATAACAGCAACAGTAATAGACACCTTTAATAGGTACAGTCTCAAAACAACTGGAGACCACTTAAATGCCCACCAGCATTGACAAAATCACAATCAGTCAATTGCAAAAGGTAGATTTACTTGGATCAACTTAATATCAACACCAACAACAATAATGACAGTCACAAAGATTAATATTGCGGGATTCAGAATTTAATATCCTGGAAGCTGTTCAGTCCAAGTTTGTAAGAGCAATCCTGAGATGTATCGGGAATGAAGTCTTACGTTTAGAGTCAGGTTTATTTTTCATGGGTGCCAGAACTTGGTACTATCATTAGTTTCTGGCTCGTCATCCCCCCATCTTCACGGCTTCTCAGAGACTATTTTAAATTAACTTGACTCTGAAGAGCTAATGGCAAACTCCATCTTAATCGAATCAAACAGAACAGAACAGAACAGAACAGAACAGAATGTTGACATATTGAAGTTATGCTGATGCTATGCAAATTATTTGTAAAAGAAATAACTTTCTTAATCTGCAGGTGTGGCTAATTACTATGTTAAAGAATGATATATGGATTGAGTCTAAAAGGAGAAAAATGGATATGACAAATAGGTAAGAGAAATTATAATTGTTTACTAATGGAATGCTGGCCAGGTTTACATTTCTGATGAAGGACTAAGACCAGGAAAATGTAATTTCAGGTACACACAAACTCAATAGATTAATTTGGGCTTCTCAGCTTTATCTACCTCTGGGATGTCAAACTTTCGTCACCATGGCGGTGTCACGTGATGTATTGGGACTTTTCCCCCTGTGCTAAACCGGGCATGGACGTGGCCAGCGCGTGATGCATCTGACCCGCGGGCTGCGAGTTTGACAGCCCTGATCTACCTCATAGGCTTGTTGTTCTTGGAATAACATTTAATAAAGGAATATTTTAAGGGCCTTTTTAAACTCCTACAGCTGGATGTAAAAGCTGGATATTTTATAAAAGAATCCTGTTATTAATTTCTGATAATACTACAAAAAGCCATCTGTTCCAACCATTTATCCTAAAACAGATTCATCTATTAACAGCTGTATAATTTAGTGCACTAAGATAAAAAAACAAATCCCTAAAATGCTTTGAATTTAGTTGAACTAATTTTAATTTATTGTAAGGCTACATTTACAGAATCTTGAAAATCTGAAGGCACATATTTCCCACTGCCACTTTCAACTCCTTGATCCATAAATTTCCCTAATCCATAAAAAGGTTTCCATAATCTCTTGAGTTATAGTAACTATTTTATGGTTTTCCATATTGAGTTTTGGGCTATTTCCACTTCAAGATACCTTGTCATTTCTAAATCATATGCAGAGTTATGTCAGAAGGTTTTCCCTCCAAAAAGGAGCAGCTGAGCATACTGTTCAGGAGATTTTGCTTCAGCCTCTTTACAATTTATACTTTTACTTTTTTCCAAAACTACTCTTTCTTCAAAAACCTTTCATTTAAGTTAAGATGTATTATTGCTGACTATTTTTCCCAGTTCCTCAATAGTATTGAAAACATCAATATTTTTTAAATGTCTGTTGTATTCACATGCTTTAAAGCTGAACTATACAACATTATATTATTTTAATTTTCAAATGCCTTCCAAAACTTTCTAAAGGATGCAGTGTTTTCATCGGGAACTGTTTTCTTTTGTTCAACACTAAATCTGCAAGAGAGATTGCGGCATTGGCAGCTTTCTCTAGGATACAGTATTGTCATTTACATTTTGCCAAATGACTACCTGAATTTTACTCTTCTTGCAGTAGTACAGACCGAATCATTATTCCCATAGCAATGAAACCTGACAAAAGGATTATTCTCTGTTTGGTTACTTTAAAACAATCAGGCCTTACCCAGCTAAGAAGCATGTTCTCAGTTGTGCATATAAACCATGGAGAGTACAATGAAGAACTAGTTATTTACCATATTTTTCGGAGTATAAAACATACTCCCCCCCCCCAAAAGAGGGTGGAAATGTTGGTGCGTCTTATACACCGAATACAGCCATTTTTGGCCTCCTGAAGCCGTGCCCCGCTCATCTAATTTTTGCAAAAATTGGGCCCATTTTCTGCAAAAACAGGGTGCGCAGAGGGTTTGGGAGGCCTGCAGAGTGCTTCTGGGGGCCAAGGAGGACAAAAACCTTTTTTTTCATACTTACCTCTTCGAAATCTTGAATAGGATTTCATGCTAATCTATCTCCTTTTTGATTTTCATACATACGCATACCAGAGTAATGTACTAATCAAGAAGGAACTTGGATAAGAGGTGGTATTCAGCAGGTTCTAACCAGTTCTGGAGAACCAGTAGCGGAAATTTTGAGTAATTCAGAGAACCGATAAATACCACCTCTGACTGGCCCCGCCCCTATCTATTCTCTGCCTCCCAAGTCCCAGCTGATTGGGAGGAAATGGGGATTTTGCAGTAATCTTCCCCTGGAGTGAGGAGGGAATGGAGTTTTTCCCTGCCATGCCTACCAAGCCACGCCCACATAACTGGTAATAAAAAAAATTTGAATTCCACCACTGACTTGAACCCATGTTGAGGTCTACATGGAAAACCTGTGTATGATTTTGAGTTAGTCACACTCTCAGTTGAAACAGTTTTGATGAGAAATATTTGATATTTAATGTTTAATTCAATAAAAAACATTTTGAAATATTTGTGTTTCTGACAAAATATAATTGATATAACTTTTTTGTTGATCATTTATTGGATAGATGGTATGGCACTAAATATATAAACTTTAAAATCATTAAAATCACTTTTCATATGAAATTTAAAGTCAGTATGTTGTCAAATTTCAACATAAAAATGAAACTTAAAAAACTAGAAATTCCATTACTGTATTTTGTTCTGCAAACATTGCTTCAGTCCCATTGAATTTGTTTTTGTGTTTTTTAATATGTATTATTTTGTTTTTAGCCTACTGCTGTTTAAACATTGCTCATCCTTGTTTATCTTATACTTCTAAATTGTAGTAAAGATTCCTATAAACAAGTTCTTTCCACCTGCACCCGAATGAAACAGAAAGGTACTTTTGAAACTGTTACTTGTTCATCCTTGGCCAGCTGGGTTTGTAAAAGAAGCGTAGGTAGGTAAGACGAAGTCAGTTCAATTTTCAATTGTAAATTGAGTTCTTGCTAGAATTAATTTTTGGAGGCTTTGGGATACAAACTGATTTTGATCAAGAAAACGTAGACTAATGTGCAGATGAAAACCAATCCATCAATATTTATAGTTTCCAAATGTCTGGCACAACTCTCAATTTAAAACTGAAACCAAAACAGATTTTAAATGTGTATTTGGAGAGAAAAATATATTTAAATTTTAATCTGAAAACTGGACTTGTTCTAATTTTTCTCTTAATACTGAAGATTTGATTTGTTCAAATTCTTTAAAATGGAAAAGGTAAATATTTCAAAGCAACAGCAAAGATTGAAGAGGAGAGTAGCATTCAAGCATTCTGAGTAAAGTTTTTTACTTTCTCCCTTTAGTTCTATTGCTCAAACAAACAAACAAAATCTCAACTCAACTTATAGGATCTTTTTGAAAACTCTGAACATTGAGGCACTGTTCCTTCCTTAGTGTATGCTATACTTATTCTCAACAGCAGCCATCATCTCAGAAGTGCTGCAGACTAGTAGTAGACCCACACGCTGCACAACCAATAACAGCATTGTGTGGATTGCAGTTTATACTCCACTATTGTAATATTTTTATTCTGTTGCCATGCCCAATAGGATAGGATAGCAGTAGCAGCAATGACCCCTTCTCCTAGTTGTGTTCCTTTCTCAATGTTCATCTTCCTGCGCCTACAGATTGGATTTGCCTAGATTGCCTAGTCTATCATGAACAACATGATAGAATGCCTTTCCAGTTAGCATTAAATCTACTGCTTATTTGATTGTCTCAGTGTGGGAACAACAATTTGAATAATTCTGGAAGTGACTTGCCACATTGCAGTACATAGGAGTACTTTGAGTAAACTTACTCAAAGTGTTCCTTTCCGTTTTATATGTGTTGCTCAGTGTAAAATGAGTATTGGCTACTGCAGTATCAGCATTAGACAGTTCAGGAAAGCCTTCTCTGCTCTAGCCTCTGCTTAATGGAATATTCCTTCCTTGGAGATTAAAATGGCCCCAACCCTATTGGCTTTTTGTAAGGCTTTAAAAACTTGGCTACGTACCTGGGCCTGAGACTCGGAATGTATTAAAAGCCCCATTACTTGGCTTTAGTGTTAACTGATTAATCAGATGGTGTTTCTATTTATTTATGGTATGAAAGTTTTACTGCTTTAATGTTTTTTAATTGTTTTATAATTCTAGAATTGTAAGCAGCCCAGAGTTACTTGATTGAGTTGGGCGTCTTTAGAAATTGAATAAATAAATGAATAAATAAAATGTGCAATTTTATATTGATGGTTCACATATCTATGAAGTAATATGTATTTTCATAGAAACACTATGAAAGAGAGAAACATTGTTCTAAGAAAAAAAAAGAAATAAATTGAATTGTGTGTTTTTTTAAAAAAATATTTTAGATGCCAACATGTTTTGGGAATACTCTAAAAAAATACTTCTCTTTCCATTGAGCAAAAGAACCTATAAAAATAAGGAATATGCAATGTCAGCCTGTCTTTTAGAAAAAGAATGCACTGGAATTAGTTATTGGAAAAAGAGATATCGACCAGTCAGTGGTAAAGAACTGGTTTCAACTAAATCAAAAGGGGATACTGCATACATAAAAACGGGTAAATGTTCAGTTAATGTAATATATATTATGGTATATATTGTAGTATGATCAAGCAATATAATCTAATCAGACCTATATAACCTGTTATCAGTGTCTCTTTAAGAGGGACAAAATAAAGCTACAATATATAGAAATTGAGAAAAGATAAAATTTATGTCATAATCAAAAGAGACTGAAATCTTCAAAATGGGTGGTCAAGTTCTGCCATCTGTCTATGATGTCCTGGAAAAAAAGTGTATTAAAAAAGCAAGAACATAGGAGTAGCAATTAAACCAGTCCATGTCCACAACAAAGCAATTGATCTCAAACTCAGCAGCAATTGGAGTCTGCGACTGCCATGATGGTTGATGATTGAAAATACTTGGCCATTTCAGAATTTTCACCTTCTGCTGGTGGAGATGTTCTCATTCTGAATATGGATTATATTGTACTGATATGTGCTTACCAAGCTGGAATTATGGTTTGAAAAAATATTGTAATTATTGTTTTATTATCAATCATGAAGGACGTCTTAAATGTTGCACAGCCATGCCTTGAGCCTTGTTATTCTTAGTGAGTTATAAATAATATGAACAAGGATATAGAAGGGGTTTCTTATTACATATTTTGAAGGAATAGCCAGCATGATAGAAAAGCCCTGGTTTCTGATTATTGTTGTTTAATGCTAGATCAGCCCATAATAAGGATGCCCTCATCTGTGATTTGATCACAGATGAGAAGATTGACTGGGCATGTGCTGAAACCTGAAATCTGGCTGGTCCATGGAGGGGAAAGGGTTTGCCACTTAGAAGTGTCCACAGATGGGTTTCAGATGTGACTTCATATATGCTGAAGTCATATTTTCTGCAATCAAGTTTGGATCGGTCGAGAATTGGTCTAGCAAATGTTTTGTATGCTCTGGTTAGTAGTGCAATATTACCAGAGAAGAAGCTACGCAAGATTAGGTTTACAACTCTTAATGCCTTTTTGGTGATGTTATTACAGTGGGCTTTGGCACTTAGATCATTTGATATGAGTACTCTATTAATGAACTCTATGAAGTTTCAGAGAGAGTTTTAGGTTGTCCCTAATAGTCTCTGCATGGTGCAAAGGAAGCATTAATTGTCACCTGGAATGAACAGGTGTTAGAGCAGATTGTGCCCATGTGGCTTCTTTCTGCCCATGGTTAAGTACCTATCTGCCCCCTGGTTTACAGAGGAATTGAGGGAGATGAAGTGAATGAAAAAAAAGCCTAAAGTGTCCCTGGAAGTCAACAAAGAACTAACTTGACGTATAAAGGCTTACATGGCATGGGGACAGACTATTTGAGGGATTGCTTCTCCCCAGTCACAACTAATAAGCCCATCAGGTCTGCAAAAAAGGCAGGTTGTGAGTCACATCTAATAAGCCCATCAGGTCTGCAAAAAAGGCAGGTTGTGAGTCCTAAGGCACCAAGTAATGTCATCTAATAAAAGCAAAGTGAAGGAGAGGCTTTTCTGCAATAACACCTGCTGTCTAGAATATCATTTGTTTTGAAGTCAGGCTGACTCCAATTTACTGGCTTTCTGGGAAGGTTCTGAAGACATGACTTTGCCATCTAGTTGGGATATTTGGTAGTAGTGGTGTGTAGCTTGTAGAAAACCCATACTGTTAGTGAGATTGATTACACTCTCTTGCGGAATATTTTTTTATGATTTTAAAAGTTATTTTTATAATGACTTTTGGGCTTTTAATTCTATAAACTGCCCAGTATGTGGGATTGAGATATAAATTGCACAAATAAGTCAACAAATAAATCAACAAATAAATAAAACAGAATCAAGATTCAAAAGACTAAAAGGCAAAGACCTCGATGAAAGAATTTGATGGAGGTTGTACAAAAATGTGCATTTAAACTTTTTAAAAAATAAAAGGCACAGGTATTGGTGGAAATCTGATGTGGTCACATACATAAGATCTAAGGATGTTAGTGGACCTTAGTACAATCTAGTAGTATTGCCACTGCTAAAAATGCTAATACAGTCTTATACAGTATTAACAGGTGTTTTATGTCTTGATCACAAAAAGCAGTATTTCCCCTTTATTCTGCTTTAAGCCAGTTTAGTAGTAAAGTAAAATTTTGGGCATAATAGTTTAATAGAATGTTTCAAATAGTGATGTATTCAGAGAAATCAAAAAGATGGTTAAGGGTTTGACATCTTTGGAATAAAGCTTGAATTGTCCTTAAATTACAAGTATTTGTAGCAGCAGGAGCAAAGTGAATTAGTATTTCTAATACTATTATTGTCCCTTTCAATTTTAGTCAAAGGTATATGAACTATAGACCATGGCATGCCTTAATTATTTTGAAAATTAGTAGAGCAGTCACCTTTTTGAAAAGAAAAATCTGTAGAGATCTAGACTTATCTATCAATATCAGTTTGTGTTTTTGTGTATGTTTTCAGCCTGTAGTGAAGGACATTATGGAGACTATTGTCAGAAAATATGTCCTGAATGCCCAGCAGATAGACCATGCAACCGATTAACAGGAGAATGTGCTGATGAATTGACATGTGCAGAAAAAAAGAAAATGCATCTCTGTAAATTCAGTGAGTACTACTATTTTGGTAAATGGTCCCTTTTATATATTCTGATTTTGTAATCTGTATATAATTATAATTCCCTATTATCAGCTTTCGTTTAATAGTAAATTGTTCCATTGATATTTCACCACGTGAACTTGTCAAGGCTACCTATATTTTTTTTTTAAGTAAATGGTGCTTGTGGTTTATCTTTCTTTCCAAAATAATGTAGTTTCCTGATTGATTTCTGACTCTTAATTGTACTATTGCTTACCAAGCTTTATTGCCACACGAGTTGCTTCTTTTACTTCATTTTGAACACCAGGTCAACTATGAGAAGACTTCTTCCTGAGCAAGCTACCTAGGTCATAGTAGCAAACATTATGGTTAGGCAGCATACAGGCTTTGTGCACAAAATTTCTCCAACAATAGTGAGGGCCTGTTGCCTACTCCAACTATTGAGTCACGGGGCAGGTATAGCCTCTATTATTTATCTTGCCTTTCTTCAGATGCATCTTTTAAAAGCAAGGTTTCTAAGCACATCTTGTACCAAGTGATTCCTTCAGTGGATCCTTATTATATCATGGTTTACTCTTCTTTTCGGTCTTGTTGCTGGAACTGTTCTTAACTTCTGAACTGCCCTATTCTTCTTTCTGCCCATCAGGTACTGATGTACATTTGAGCTTCAGTTTCTTGCATCTCACTTCTTGCAGGATTTGATTCCTTCTTTCCTCATGGTCAAAGTAAAAGTTTATTTCTCAGAAACCATCCATGAGAACTACTTAAGCTATTAGGTAAAATTCTTTCCAGATTGAATCCCCTGCAGTGCCAGGTTACCTGTGTTTTGGCATTCCTTTCACGCTCCAAATACCAAGTTGTGGCTGTTAGATTGGCGCAAGGAACAAGAATACACGAGCAACAAGTGGTCTGTTCAGCACTTTTATTAAGAGAATCAGAACAGCCAACTGTGCTGCCGGGCTCGCCTTATAAAGGGAGTCGGCAGGCAAGCAGGCCAATGACAGATCTTCAAATCTCCCGCCAGTGGACTAGTCAATCCGTCGGGGATGCCCATATAAGGACATAACAGTGGCACTATCATCCTTAATGTTATATGTAACAGCCATCTTTGCCCACTGCCTTTAGTGAATGTCATCCTTATTTTTTTTAATTTAATGAAGTGAAGTGCTTTATGAAAGGTTTGGTTCATCTTTATCTGCTGGTATTCATGCTGATACTGTTACACAAGCGTGCTCTCAGATTCAGCTTATGGTCACTCACACACTCACTGACCTGGAAAATTGCCACACTCAATCTCAAATTAACTGAACATTGAGGCAGTTCTTTAAAATACAAAGAGACCCAGTGAATTTCAAATAACAGCAAACTTTTACTGATATATTTTTGCTCTTACACACACTCATCCATACTTACCCAGCATCTACTACTAGGCTGCCAGACACTAGCAAGAGGGACAGAAAACTCCAGGTCTGAGGACTGGGCTGGCTTCAGGACTTCTTTTTATCCCCCAGAGATGGTGGAGAGGGGCTTCCCATGCAGGCCCATCTCCTTTGTTGGTGAGACTTGGGGAGGGTCTTGCCATGTGCTCAGACCCAACTTTGGTGCTTTTGTTCCCTTTTTAACAACTGCTGGCTCCTTTCCCTGAGGGAAATTTTTTTGGGCTTTTGTCTACCCTGCTTACATGCCTTTGCAACTTTTAGTTGTAGTGGCTTTGGTCTAGTCTCACTCATTCCTTCTCCTGGCATCGACTTAAACAGAAGATGCCACAAAATGGGGCTCACTCATCACCTGCTCAGAGCATTGAAGATTTTTGTATATATTCTTGCCAATAGGTTTGCTGTCTAATTGGTATGGAGGTACAATATTTTAGGAAAACAAATCTAATACATTGAAAGACGGAGGAGATAAATGCAAAGGCAAATAATACAAACAGAAACATTTGGACAATTTTTCTTCCCCAGGATCTCAAATCAGGTAACCAAGATGTGAGCCAGAATCAGTTCCATCCCTCCAGATCTTGGAAGATGTGATATGCTAGAGTCTTAAGCTTGGCTAGTTTTGCTTCAGTGTAATTCTCATTATTGGTTAGGTTAAAACAGCAAAGACCATTAAAGACTTCATTGATGTAGACATGGTCACTTTCAGGAATGTTGTGAAAAGAAGCCATTGCTTCTTTTGTTTGACCTCTTTGAACATGGCTGTGTATGGTTTTAAGCATTGTTGTGCAAAAATATTAAGCCAGGCTTTGACATTTGTGACATATTACATTGCTGCAAACTAGCAATCTCATGCCATCTTAAATCTTGGGGCCTTCTTCTCTTCAATAGCTATATTCTTTCAGAATAACAGCATCTCATCAGCATTGAAAACCTGATTTATATTCCTTCTCCTCAATACTTTTTGAGTTTTGCAGTTAGGCTTAGCCTCATCATCAGCTAAAGTACACTCATAATATTTACACTACAGATGGAATAATGTCTCTTGAATTTCTGGAACCAGCCTTTGCTAGCAATGAAAGTGTTTTCTGCTGAGCTATTGGACCAGGGGGTGTGTTGCTTAAATTTGTTGTAAAGAAATTACAACATACCAATATTCATACATTTTTAATGGTCTTTGATCGAAATGAGCAACTCATTCTCTGTTTTTAGCATCACTTTATCACGTACAAATTCTCACAATATGGTACTTTTACATATGCCACATATGTGAGCCCTTCACAAGATTTATCTGAAATATGCACTTTCTCATTCAAAATTCTAAGTTTCTTTTGACCCTTTTAGGATTTTGTCCATCACTGGCTGCACTTCATTTAGAATCCATGGGTATTCATATAAGCACAGCAGTATTTTAAGAACAAGTAGCCTAACACAGGCACGCCATCCTAACCAGTGATGCTCAAGTCTTGTGAGATTGAAGATACCCATGCCTCACCTAATTTAGTGAGGAACAACCAAATCTTTTAGCATTATTCTTAGTATAATAAGTTATACTACTGGCATTGTGAAAAAAATAATCTAAGAACAAAGATCCCACAAATATGGAGATTCAAATACAATCCATATGTGTGAACACTTTAGAGACAAAAAACAACAACCCATAAATCCAAATATAGGGAAGTAACTTGTTCTTATACATAAGGGCAGTGTGGCCTGCTATGTTTCTGTGTCAACAGACCCCAGTATCAGAAAAAGAGAGAACATCATATTATTTTCTCCTAGTGATTTAATTTTGCAATACCAACTCACCAACATATTTTAGAGAATATGGCTTTGTTTTATATCTTATCCAGTATTGTTTGCAACCAGGATCCCCCACTTTCATTTTAAGAAGTTGTTTTCATCTCCAAAAACCATTGTGATCATGGCAAGTGACAAGGATATCGTGGAAGTAAATGAGTAGATGTTTTCATTCTTTTGGTGGTGGTGGTGTTTTTTTTGATTTCACTTGTTTTAGAAAGAAAAAGAAAATGTTCCGTGAAAAATCAGAATTTATCCCACAAAGTTTCAGTTGCAAACTCATTGCATACTTGGAAGAATCCAATAGATTCTGGCGAAGAGCATACCCACTCTTAAATTAAATCCAGACAAATAAGTTGGTTTAGTATTATACAGTATCATATTTTAATCAAGAAATTATATAAAGAAAAATGTAACAGATACAGATAATCATACACGGTAAATTCCTTTCCCTGATACTTCGATAATATGTTAATTTAATGCTTTATTTTAAACAGATATTCTATGAATGTTGATCAGGTATGTATTGTTTTTTTTCTTTTTTAAGAACTGAAAAGCAAGTTTTGTTACCATTCCTGGATATACTTCAATAAACACTGTTATTATATTCCTAAATTTGGGGTGATCAGTAAAGATGACGCAGAATACATGTGCGGGCAATTTAAAGGAGCCGAACTGATAAGCTTGGCTACCATTCAAGAAAAGGTAAATGATTTAGGCATATGTCACAAAGTTTTTTTTAAAAAAGAGAATAATAATTATCCTGTTTTTAACATTTGTTTCTAATACTTTTTAAACTTATTTCTAATGCTTTACTGTATACAATATAAGTAAAATATATTGTTTTGATGAATGGGAACACCTCATGAGTTTTATATATTTTATGGTGGTTTTTGGATGCTTTTCTTGTTTTAAAATTATTTAAAATACTTTTTGCTGTTTTTCTGTTTGTTTTAACTGTTTGTCTCCCAGAGCCATATGGGTGACTATATAAATTTGAATAATAAATAAGTAGGAATAAAATAAATTGAAATAATTAAATAACACTTGTTTCCACAATCTATATTATGTGAAGAAAATAATAAAAAAAGTAGAGTGCTGTACAGTGCATCCATTCATACATATTTGGGAAACATTCTGTTTTTATACAGCTGTTTATATTTTAATTCCACACTGCTTCTGCATTAATTGGAATTAACTTTTAAACTACCACACACACATCCTTCCCCTTTAAGTTACCAAACTCTATCATCATCAGATATATTGCAAATAACTGTAAAGTACCCTTAGGGAACGGAAAATTTATTTTCTATACAAGATCTAATATCCATCTGTTTATTTCTTCTTTCCTTTTTCCTTGGTTTGCTTTAGTGATTTGACATGCAAACACTTGAATGGCAACTGGTATTGCTTTTTTTTTTTTTTTTTTGCTTTTGGCAGATTTTGGAAAAGGGTTCTTCTTTATTTCCAGTAACAATTGGGGAATACCAATTAATTGTAATCGGGTAATGTCTAACTTTCGAATGCAGATCTGGAATTTCTGGAGCCACCTAGTGGAGATGTTTGGGGGAAAATAAATGAAGTGCTGTGCAAGTATTTTTTCCCCTTCAGTCCATTTTCCAACGTAAATCATATCTTCTCAAAGATATTTTGTGAAAGGGAAATTATGGAACTTTAAACCTCTTGCATATTACTACATAGTTTAATTCTTGATTAACTGTGATAAGATATACTCAAAGTTCATTTAATTCCAAGCTGCCTTTGTGTCATTATTCCTTATGGGCATTTTCCTTTCATTCTCTTAGGAGGTTAATCTATCCTTGAGTAAATTTTTCTTACTAGACTTGTGCTTTCTCTTTCTGAGGCTTTTCTATTTTTCACTTTATTTCCTTTGTCCCATACCCATTTTATTAATTCTTGACACTATCAAAAAATGATGCATCACATAATCAGAATCTTTGTTTTCTTCATTAATTTTCTCAGTCTTTCTTCATGAACACATTCATTCTTTTTCCATGTATGTGTATAAATAAACTTGCTTAAATCATGTCTTCAAAATAATTTCTAATCAGTTACTCACCAAGCAATCTCTATGTCCACTCATTCTTGGATCTCCCAGTTCCCCACAGTTACTGTCCTATCTTATTATTACAGATCTATTCATGTCACCTAGGAGACAATGCCCTAGATCACATTCGGAATATTAAACAGTTTTGCTGTAAATTTATCCCCTTCACTAACGCTAGTCACTATAGCATCACATACAATTAATAACAACCTATGAATTCTTACATTCCTTTGCATCTACAGTAACCTAGATGATATCAATTCATACTTTCTGGCAAACAGCTTTGCTTTTCATTTATAATTAAAGTTATATCTTCCATGAACATGTACTCCACTCTCCTCCACAAGACCAGGCCACGTTCATTCAAATATATCTGTCCTCTCTTATTTTCAAAAACATGCAATATCTATTTTTCTTTCATTTAATTTATTAATTCATGGTGTGTACTATATACTCTTCTTATATTGCATATTACAATCTATTATATGTTGCCACTGTCAACAGACCCATAGGTATTGGCCATTTCTCTTATAGCTTTAACTAATTGAGGTTTTCATATAAACCTTTTTGATAAAGTAGAAAAGAAATAAACTAGATTGCTAACCTTTCTGCTAATGATAAAAGGATGATACTGTCATTTTGATTAGTATGATACATATCCAACCATTTTTTATCTCAAACATGTTCATGCTATTCAGTGGAAGCTAGGATCTCTACATTGCAAGACCAACATACAGCTGCTATATTGCAAGACCAATAGATAGCTGCCACATCCCACAATTAGTAACATGCTGCAGTGTACTAGCATACTGAGAGTATTGGAGTGACTAATTAAGCAATTGCAATTAACATATTTCATATGGGTAATTCTGGTCATGCTATACAAGACTGAATGAGCTCTTGGTCCAGAAATAGTTATTCAGTGCCCTTTTAACTGATTGGTAAGTACCCATTTACACCATGTACAGTTTATTGTTTGAAAAATGTCTGTGGCTGAAATTAATCTTTTATGGCTTGCTGGACTGATGGAGGCTTCTAGACATCATGACTTTTCCTATTGACTCTGTTCATTAACTGCAGAATTGGCTTGCTAAAATAATCACTGAAAAAATTTGGCTTAATTCAGTTGGCCCAGCTTTCTTCCCTAAAAGAATGCTGTCAACAATGGAAAAAAAGATAACAGAAAGGTAAATCTAACCAATTTTCTTCATATGGGCTGTGTGTTTTCATTTAAATGTTCTCATGTACAGAAATTAGGGTATGTTAATTACTTTTAGGACTCTCTTGAATAAGAAAAGGCTACATCCAGGCCAATCTGGCTTGCTAAGATTAAATCAAAGCATTTTTGTCCCCAAATCCAGTCCCTAATAGCCTGCAGTGACTGGGAAGAGTCAAGCATACATAGCTGTATGATACAAGTTGACATGCTTCTGTAATGACTTTGGTTACATGTTTTATAGGAGGGTTTACATAAAACTCTGTAAAATACCACAATAGATAGCTAGATTTTTCTCCCCAGTCCGACTGGAACTATCTTCTCTATATTCTCCCCACTCTTCCCTCCAACCTTTAGAACACCATGGTCCAAGTTATCAAAGGCAGCTGAGAAATTAAGCATATGACCGAGACAAAGCAGTCAGGTTCTCCTGTCTGAGTCGTACCACAGATAATTCACAAAAGCAATCACAGCAAACGCCCAGGCTGGATTTAATGTGAAAACGGTCAATGATCTGTTTCTTACAGGGCTCTCCACAACTGCAGACCTAGCATCTTCTTAACCTTCTCCCAAAAGGAAATTGGTTTATGCTTGACTAAAACTAGTTAGGCTCTCCCCATCATTCTACTTCCTATAAAAAAGAACTTTGTTCCTTCCATCATGTATACAAAAGATTCAGAAGTCCAAGCTTTTCATATTAATATGGAGCTTCCTTAATAAAACCCCAAACAAAATAATCTATTGATAGGTCCCCTCAAATGGTTTGTTTCTTTGTTTGGGATTTTATTAAGGAAGTTCCATATTAAGATGAAGAGCCTAGACTTCTGAGCTTGGTTGTTTTCTTGCAGACGTTTCATTACCCAAATTAGATAACATAACAGTGCTAGTAAGGAGTGGAGTTTGTTGTCAGTTTATATTCTACTGGCTTGTCTGTCCATGGTGGTGGTGGGTGGTGTTAGAGGTTCTTTGGTTGGACTGTTTACTGTTAGCTTGTTTGGCAGTTCTTTGATTGGGGTATTGTTTACTTCTTGATTGTTGGTTGAATGCTAATCTTGAAGTTAATTTGTGCTTATCTGGATACTGATTGCTGATGGGGAGGTGTTTTGGTCTTTTTTGTTTGTCAGTCAAGCTTCAGAGGACTAAAGGGAGAGGGATATTTGAAAAATCTTCCAGTGCTAAATGTTAAATTATAGTATTATGTTTGATGATGCAGAGTTCATTTTATATGTAAAGTCATGTAAGACTGATAAAAATTCATTTCGTCATTTTGTGTTTCAGGGTTATAACAGACACTGAGCAGCTGTGCCTTCAGATGCTGCCTGGAGAAGGTCATTTGGTGGCAGTTCCCTGTTCCTATAATGCTTCATGGATCTGCAAAACCCCTTTAGGTGATTTATTTCCTTATTCCTAATTGCATATTTTTAATCTTCATTAATACATTCAAGTTTCTCGAACAACATCAACAAAAAGTAGCAATAACTGAGCAATTTTCTCAGGGGAGATAAGTAAGGAGAAGAGTTTCTCAAAGATCTCTATTGGGATCATGCTTAACTTGTCTGTACATGCAGAAGATATTATTCAGGAAGGTAAAAGCAAAAGTGATTGCAAAGAGCTCCAGAAGCATCTCTTTAAGCTAGCTAAATGATCAAGTAATTGATAAATGCATTTTTTTTAGCAAATGATGCAAATTGAAGCAAAAATTCCTAAATTCACACATACATCCACTGGGGTCCAAACTATCTGTAACTAAGCAGGAAAATTGCTTTTTTCATAGATAACACAATGAAAATATTAAATCAGTGTTTGGAATCTATGAAAATGGCAATTTTCATATCTGAAATCATTAGGAGGGGTTTTAAAATAACAATGACAATATTGTACACAAATCTATAGAACTCTACAATACGTCTGCATTGGAGCAATATGTATAATTCTAGATCCTGCATTTAAAAAAGATTATTATACATGCAGTATTATAGAAAAAGTGCAGATAAAATTAATCAAAATACGTAATTCAGGGAGCTCAATACTTTTCTGATAAGTGGAATCTAGAATACTGGTGGTACTTAGTCTGGAAAAAAGGCATTTGAGAGAGAACATGATAAAAAATAAAATCCTGCATGGAATGCAGAAAATGTATAGAGGATAATTTCTCTCCCTCTCAAAACACTTAGGACCCTCAGTCATCTAATATAACTGATTGGAGGACATGTAGAAAATATAAAATAAAGTAGTTTTTTCACCCAGTTCACCTTACCCCATGAATTCATTACTACAAGTCATGACAATTCCAATTAATGTGGCTTTGAAAAACTAGTTACAGGATAACAGTTTCAGATGGGAGGTATGTCTCCATGCTTGTAAGCACCCTGGAGAACTCTGAAAACAAGTGCTGAACTGAGATCTTGGCCTGATCTAGCACAATTATTCTTAAGTTCTTACTTCCATTAATTAATTATTTTCTTTATCAGGGTATTCTTATGTTTACAAATTGGTTTCAATGTCTAAACCACAGGCCAACACCACATATTATGGCAACACATTCCACAGGTTGATTATAGGATTTGTGAATAAAATTTTCCTCCTCTCAGTTTTAAAAATCAATAGATGTATGACATGGGAATACAATCATCAAAATTAATAAGATATAAATTTAATGGTAGCCCAAGTAGGAGACAATTGGATATCCAAGTAGGAGACAACTGGATATCTCACATGAGAACATGATAGTAAAGATTTCTGTAGGCTTAACTCCTAATAAGTGGTGATGCAATTAAACAAATCATTTCTAAATTTATTCTTCAATGTGCTATTGTTTATTCCATTTTCTCCTTGCTTGTCGTTTCAGCTTCTACACAAGTAGATGCTCCAGAAAAATGGTGGATGTCATTGGTCACATCCACTATAGCAACCATTATTGTATTGATTGTGACTGTGTTTGTAACATTTAAATATGGAGTCTGAATTTCATACATTACAGACGAAGTGAATCCCGCACTGCTTTAGTGAGATGTCAAGAGCAGAAGCTTGTGGAAATATATTTTCATCTAAAAAAAAGGGCAAAATCTAATGTGGATAGTTGATAGACTAATTTATTGAGTTTTTATTGTTATATTATTAAATATTTGTGAATGGGTGGATAAAGTTTTGTCACAGAAATAGAAGAAAAAATGCTAAAGATTAAACAACTGTTCATCTGTTTTAATAAACTTTGGAAAATAACAACATCATCTTAGATGAATTTACTGGCTTCCAGAATTTATAAAACTGAAACAGTTCAACTGTTCAATAGCAATCTTTTAAATATAATTCTTTGAACAATTTTATAGTCTTTAGAAGAACTCCCAGTTCTATTTTCTGCTTATGAAATTAATAAATAAACTTGTAGGGGGGAAAAAACCTTCTTTGTATTCCATTGTATTCTATTTCTGCTGGCATATTTCCCATATTCTTATAGTTTTTGTATTGGAGGATTCAGGAAAGAATACTGCAACTGTCATCTTCATGGATCTGGCAATGCTTCATGGAACTCTCATTCAGCTGCAGTTTCCACTGTTTGTACAACTCACGATGGATACTAATGTCCCTCTTAGGAGAAAGATGTATCCTTTTACCCACTCCATTCCAGCTTTCATAATGTTAGGTGTCCTGGTGTGGTTGAAGTTATTAATGTGGAGACCAATCACAACTGCATGATTTGGGGAGTTCATTATAGCGCGCTTTCTGCAGCCTGTTCTTTAGTTATTTCTGGGAGCTTCCAGCCTTAAAATCAAAATAGGGCTCCTTGGCCTCTTGCTGACATTTGTTGCAGCACTCAAGGTTGATGCTAATTCATGTTTAACAAGCCTTTGATCAATGATTCATCATGCCTTCGAAGGATGGTGCTGACTTGCTTTCATTGTGCAATCATTGATTTGTAAACCTGAACTAGCAAAACTAGTCCACCTTTACTTTCTGCATGCATCTCTCAGAGAAGGATTTGAGAGGAACATAAAGAAGCTCTCTCCTGCTTTACTTTGTACTCCCACTCTGTGCTTATGACTGGTTAGCTGGACTGCTTTTGAATACAGGTTTAGCACTATTTCAAGACAGCCCAGTTGACATGTAGCAAACAAAGAGCAGTTGGGAGGATTGTGGGTAACCTTTGTCCTGCTTTCTCACGCTGCCTGTTAACACATAGCCCTCATTAGTTGTACAATTTGACTAGCTAAATTAGCTATTATGAACATACAGTATGTCTAAACCATCTCTACCCCATGTTAGATTGATGGTGGTTTCTGTGAGGTGGTGGTGCTTGTGAGGAAAAAGAATAAAAGCTGGGAAGCTCAACCAGTTCCTTTCCTTAATTTGGCCTCCATTAAGGACACCACTTGGCCTTGTTACTAGAATAAGACTTTTATACATTTAACTGTTTAGATTTGTCAAATACAATAGTTGCTTATAGAAAATAGATAACACAATGCTATTTTCTTATTGTGAAGGAAAGTACAAATTAGCTGCTCTTCCTACTCACTTCAGTAATCAAAGGTAATGCTACTCAGACATCTGTGCATTTTTCTGCATGAGGAAAAAAAAATCTCCAAGTTTCTATCATCTGCAGAACCCAGCTGTATTATTTTTTCTTCATCTTTTATTTTTGTTTAAGTAATTGCTTACTTCCATCAGGTTAACTGTCTGTCTAGGCAATTTCTTAGTTGGAAGTTCAAGAATTAATTTCCAAAAACATTCTTATTAGGTAACATTCTTACCATAATACTAGGGCCTGTTCTCCCTAGTATTAACCTGTTTAAGTTCTAAGTTCAGACAATGTCAGTTAAGTGTTGTCTCTGCTGAAGCAATCACTAAAGTATATCTTGAACTGAGTGCTAAATCACAGGAGAAATTCAGAGCAATAATGATCTGAAAATGAATACCAAAAATTATTATTTTCTTAGAAGAGCAATCAAACCCTGTCTGATGATGTTTATTCTGCTGGGAGAAGTTTAGGATAGGATATGAGCCATAGTGGCGCATTGGCTGGAATGCAATATTGCAGGCTAATTTTGCTAATTGCCGACTGTCAGTAGTTCGGCATTTCAAATCTCACCAGCTCAAGGTTGACTCATCCTTCCATCCTTCCAAAGTCAATAAAATGAGGACCCAGATTGTTGGGGGCAATAGGCAATAGGCCGACTCTGTAAATCGCTTAGAGAGGGTTATAAAGCACTGTGAACTGCTATATAAGTCTAAGTGCTATTGCTATTGCTATATAGAAACGGAGAGGGTTAGAGAATTTAGCATGTCCAAACAAATTCATGTCTCCAGAGCCAAATGGTTTACCTCCCAGGGTATGGAAGGAACTGGCAGAGGTAATTGCAGGAGCCCTCTCAATAATCTCTGAAGATACTTGGAGGACTAGTGAGGTCCAAGAAAATTTAAGGAAATCAATCCCCATCTTAAAAAATGGGAAGAAGGGAGCTTTAGAAAAGTATTGAACTGTCAGCCTGATGAGCAAGGTCCTCAAGCAGAATATCCTCTGGCTGAAAAAAATGATAGGCATATCTATAGAACAAGGAGATTGTCTTTTTTTCTTTATTATTTATTTATTATTTATTATTTATTATTTATTTATTTTTCAAGCATGTATAAGATAACAGATATAAGTATAAACATTATTATGAATACAGGAAATGGATACGAATAAATATGGACAGTAGGACAGGGACAGTAGGCATGTTTGGTTTTTTTTTTTTTAATTTGATTTATATGCCGCCCTTCTCCGGAGACTCAGGGCGGCTTACAATGCGTTAAGCAATAGCCTTCATACTTTTGTATATTTATACAAAGTCAGCTTATTGCCCCCACAAACTGGGTCCTCAATTTACCTACCTTAGAAAGGATGGAAGGCTCCCCAACCTTGAGCCTGGGGAGATTCGAACTCGGTTGCTGAAGTCGTATTTTCTGCAATTGAGTTTGGAGCTGTTTACCTTAAGTTTGTATCTATTGTGTGCTCGTGTATTATTGCGGTTGAAGCTGAAGTAGTCATTGACAGCAGGATGTTGTAGCAGATAATTTTGTGTAGTAACCTTAGGTCAGACTGAAGGCAAAGTTCTAAGTTGTCTAAGCCCAAAATTTCAAGCCTGGTGGCATAAGATATTCTGTTGTGAGCAGAGGAGTGGAGGACTTTTCTCATGAAATATCTCTGGACTCATTCAATTGTATTAATATCCAATATGCAGTGCGGGTTCCAGACAGATGAGCTGTATTCAATAATTGGTCTAGCAAAGGTTTTGTATGCCCTAGTTTGCAGTACAATATTACTGGAGAAGAAGCTTGGCAAGATTAGGTTTACAACTCTTAATGCCATTTTGGCAATGCTGTTACAGTGAGCTCTGGCATTTAGATGATTAGCGATGAGTACTCCAAGGTCCTTGAGGATTGACCTAGAGTGAGGGTTGTCTACAAGGTCATATCCGCCCAGCTTGTGTTTAGTGTTCTGATTTTTTTTTTGCCAATGTATAAGACAGAGCATTTGTTGTTTGAGTTTTGGAGTTGCCAATTGTTTGATCATTTTGACACATAGTCAAGGTCTCTTTGTAGGGCAGCAGCATTGTCGGTGGTGTTGAATAGTTTTACATCATCAGCAAAGAGAATGCAGTTGCTTATAATATGATCGCAAAGGTCATTTATGTAAAGTATAAAGAGTGTGAGGCCTAAAACGCTGCCTTGGGGGACACCACTGTTAACAGGTGCAGGGTTTGATAGGGCACTCCCTATTTTGACTAATTATTGCCTGTTTGACAGGAACGCAGCTATCCACTTATGCAGGGATCTGGAAATGCCATAAGATTTTAGTTTTAGAAGTAGTTTGTCATGTACCACTGAATCAAAGGCTTTACAGAAGTCTATGTAAATTTTGTCTATTGCTTTGCCCTGGTCGAGTTGTGTAGTCCATATGTTTTTGCAATGTAGGAGTTGCAGATTACGGGACAAATTTTTCCTGAAACCAAATTGTTTGTTAGAGAGTAGATTGTTTGTCTCTAAGTGGAGGATAATGGATTGGTTTATGGTTGATTCCATGATTTTGCAGATGATGCAACATAAAGAGATTGGTCTGTAATTTTCAACTAAGCAGAGGTCACCCTTTTTGAAGATAGAGATGACTGTGGCTAGTGACCATAGGTTGGGCAAGGAACTGGTCCTGATAGATTATGCTTAGAGGTTCTGTTATGGCAGTGAAAAGCTTTTTTAAGAAGTAGGCACATAATCTATCAGGTCCAATAGATAGAGATGGTTTTAGGCTTCATAGTACCTTTTCAGCGTTATCTTCTGTAAAATCGATATATAGTAGATTGTTGCAATTAGTTGTGGTATGACTAGGAAATGTGGGGCATGAGCCATTGCTGTTTACAAAGCATATAATTTTATTAAAAAATTATAAAGTCTTAATAATGATTCATGTGAGAGAAATCTGGGCGACCAGATAATAGTGAGGAAATATAATAGAATTCTTCATATATCTGAAGGGTGTCACATAGAAGAATTAAAAGATTTAATCTTAGTTGAGTGAAAGGTCAGGACTACTAGAATCAAGGTTTAAAATAACAAAGAAGGAGATTAAGGCTAAATATCAGGAAGAGCTGTCAGGTTGTGAAATAGCCACAGAACGTGTTGAGTCCTTGCATTGGAAGTCTTGAAACAGGCTGGATGGTAAACTATTACAGATATTCTAGTGGACTCTGCAATAAACAGTAGATTGGACTAGATAATCTTTAATGATCCCTTCACTTCTATGATTTTATGATTCTATGCAGTAATTCCTAATGTTTTCAACAGCAGGTCTCTTTAGATGCACTGCAGTAATTTAAAGGAATGGAACCATGCACATCAATAGAATTTTAATGTAATATGAACATTTATTTAATTATGTCAGTATCGCTTTATAATACTCAGTATAATAACTCAAAACCTCCAATAAAGTTACTAGCATCAGAAATATTAGAAAAAGGAAAAACTGTTGTAGCAGTCAATATTTAGTATATTGACTGGATAAAACATAATTTAATGATCGGCAGCAGATGCTTTTGTTGTGTGACATACAGTAAAGCCATTAGAGGGCAGCAAATATATTTCACAAGACTGTTATTACTTTAAGACTTAAAAAAACAGTTTGGAATAGAAATTCTTAAAACTTTGTTCTGTGGTATTTTAATTGGAGATTTTGTTTCAGCTTTTATTCCTATTTTATAGCCAGATAGGGTTGGCAACAATTCTGTGGCCAAGCATGTCATCTCAGATAGAAAACTACTTAACTCTAAGCTACATATCTGTTTAATCTGTATTAATAATATGTAAATTCCATCCACTCACAAAGAACTGGAGCACAATAACAATAAAATTGGATATCAGTTAACAAGGCAAACTAGATACAATGTGAAGTTAATTTTATTTGTTTTAATTAGTGATTCGTTCCTATGTTACAGGGAAGGAGTAAATTCATGATAAATTCCTATGATATGGGAATTCAAATTTGAAAATAGCAAGGAAATCCTATTGTTGGGAAATTGTATCCCTTAGATGGCCCACATTTGTGTGCTTCATACATAAATCCTGAAATCATGCCATTGAATTTCAGAAGTAAAATGGTAACATTTTGACAGTGATAATAAAAAATGGCCATGTTTAAGCCAATTTATACTCTTTCATTTAGAGTTTTAAGGACAGAGCCCTGGGAAAAAATGTCTTCTATCCCCATCCTTAAACGCCTAAAGCCCCAATCCACCACCCACTCCAGTTCACATCCTGTATTTTAAATAAATCCCATTTGGCTAGATTGATACATGCTAAGTGAAAACCAAACCATTTATTTTATAGTTAATGTGTGGATCCAATCAGTGGGTTCTTATAGGGAATACAGGAGCTTTCTTTCTTCTTGGTCTTGCTGTGTTTCACTATTCCCAGATTGACCATTTCTCATTTCTTTCTTCTCAAGTAGACTTTTTCCAAAAAACTTGGATATGGATTACTAGCACCTAACTAGTTGCTACTAAACCAGTTCTGAAACCCTCACTAGTTTAGCACTAGTTTAGCAAGCTTTCTATATTTTGTGTATGCCAAGTACTGTATCTGCCACTACAGCCAGGACCTTGTCGCTACCTAAGACATATGGATACATATGAAGCTGTAGCTCCACTGAACATGTCAGACCCTTCCCTCCCACTTGAACAGTGGGATTGAGAAGTGAGCTGACTGTAAAATCTATGCAATTATTTAGCACTGGACCACTGGAAGACCTGAAAGACCAGATTAGGAATAGACTATGATGAAGAAAAATGATGGGTGAAATGCTACCGGTTCGCTCCGGTTCGGGCAAACCGATAGTCATAAAAGCTACCGGTTCAGGTGAACTGGTAGTTAAAAAAAGCTACCGGTTCCTCTGAACCGGTATTTCTGACAATTAACTGTGCAGCTGTGTTTAGATTCGCTAAAAAGCAGGATTTCCTGCTTTTTATCAAAGCTAAACTGTGCTGCACAGCTGATCCCCCCGGCTGTTCTACTTACCTTCCCATGCCTTCTTTTGGCACATACTGCGCATGCACGTGCGTGCAGAGTGCACATTTGGTACACACTATGCATATGTATGTAGCGCACATTTGGTGCACAGTGCACATGCGCGGCCAGAGAACCGGTAGCAAACCGGTTCGGATTTCACCACTGAGAAAAACTATGTTGCACTAAGATTTGACACTGACTTAATGACATGCAATCTATGAATGAGGACTGTGGGTTTTCCATCTCTGAAAGTTTACAAGAGGCTGGACAGCCACCTCTTCTAGGCCTTAGGATAGGTGCTTGTGTAGGTGATGCCTTTGTTAGAAGAGGTCAATTTGTTCAAACACACTGGATTTTCTTTGTATTTTTTATTGTTTTTTAAATTCCGATTTCATGTAAGTCATTTTGGAGTTGAACAGCCTCTAAATCTTAAAAATATCAATAACTGGTTTTCTTGGAGAAGATTGGGTTAGATGAGGTTTGGGGTTCTTTCCAATTCTACAACTGACTTGCTAACACTGTTCTTGCTAGACATCTTGGCCAACAGTATAGAGTCACTCTTCCCTACCTACTTTTCACTGAAAATCCATTCTGCTCTAATTCAGCTCTCTGAAATGTCGGGAATATCAGTTCCATGACATTCAAACTTGGGGATGATTTCCTTTGTTCTCATGTGATAAATTTTGTCTTGAATTTGGATGGCTAGCTTTAAAAATTGCTCAAACTCTCCAGAAAGAAAATGTGACCCTTTCTCCAAATCTAAGGGACAGATCTCTCTATGCTATGGTAGAAAAGCAGGTCTCTATGATGAAATAAAGTTCTCAACCCCAAATTCCAGTATTGGCTTACAGATGCCCAATCCTCTGACATTCCTAGTTATTCCAAGAGAGCCCTGTGACAACTTGAAAGATAATACATTTATTACGATAGAAAACTTTTGTAAGCTAGAATTTATTCATCAACAAATCACAAGTGAACTCTAGACCATGCAAGACCATGCTACAATAAATTCATTCATTTTGCTTGAACAGTTGACTTTACAAGAGTAGAAAAATATGTATGTTCTCTAAAAATTGCTGCTGGTGAAGACTGTGTGGGTATATGACATATCAGCATTCCAAGTAATGCATCCCAAGAAATTAGAACTCCAAGGCAGGAACTCAAAGAACATGTTAATTGGATACATCATATCGGTACAGCCAGTGAAAACCAACTCTAAAAGTTTTCCACGTTTACCATATAATTAAAAGAGCAAAGTTTCCTTCCCAGGTGTCACAGGTCATTGTCCAATCAAAACAAGTGGTAGGCTCCCTCGATCACCTCTGTTCCTCCTCCTACTGCCACCTGTTGGGATGATCTTGGTTACGAATGAGAGAGCTCTTTATTTTGTCTACAAGACTGTCTATCTATTTCCCCCTCATCCTCCCCCCATGGTGCGTGGCAACTGTGAAGCAGCACAAGATGACTTCAGCCCAGGTTTGATTCAGAGTTGACAACACACACAGACACACACTGTGTGTGTGTGTGTGTGTGTGTGTGTGTGTGTGTGTAAGTGTGATTACGTGTGTGTGAATATACAGTATATAAAAGCAGTTTTTAAATCTAAAAATCTTAATCATCATATGGAAACTGCTTTATTTATTTACAATTCAACCTTGATTCAACAGACCACACTGAGGGAAAGCGTGTCCATTAAATTTGAATGTCCATTAAAATCCAAATGCATACTATTGACATAAATGGCATAATTTGCTTAATTATGTAGTTTTAATTAATTACATTACATAATTATGTAAAAATACCAATTACATAATTACACAAATGATGTGAAATGGCATAAATAATGTGGGAATTATGTCAGTTACCTGGAAAGATTTTAGAAACAATACACTTGTTTGTTGTGTTGGGTACATTAGCATCAATTTGGTACCAAATGAAGACCTTTTAAAAGAGACACAATGGCTCAACAGTTAGAGATGCTGAGCTTGTCAGCTGGAAAGCCGACAGCCCAGATTCGAGACTTGACAGTTGCACAATGGGATAAGCTCACCTAGCAGTTTGAAAGCATGCAAATGCGAGTAGGTTAATAGATAAGACTTTGAGGAAAAGTAACAGTAACAGTTAATATGAAATCCAAACACAAATTTATCATTTGCACCCAAGTGTGTTAAATTGGCATCCATTAAAGTTTTACAGTATAGTAGAACCTCTGGTCACGACCATAATTTGTTCCATAACTTTAGTCGCAAACCGATTTGGTCGTGACCCGAACCTAATTTTGGAAATTTGGCGCTTACAAAAAAAATGGTGCAGAAGAGGAAATTGACTGCGAGAAAAAATTGTGAATTTTTTGGTCGGAACCTGATTTGGTCGTAGTCAGAAGCGTTCGTGACCAGAGGTTCTACCATATTGCCTTTATTTTCCTCCTCCTTACAAGAAGTTTAGAGTGTGTTCATTGTGTTCCATTCCTGTTTCATTTATTTTGTTTTATTTAAAGATTTAGAGGCTGCCAAGTCTAAAACACCTCTGGGTAGCTTCCATTAAAATTCTCATAACACTTTGTGGTAACTTAGTCTGAACGATTGATTGAGGGTTACCCAGTAGACTTCATGCCTGAACTGTCATTGGATCTCTAGATTCTTAGATTTTCCCTTCATGCTGAAATTATTACATCACACTGCCTCTAAGGTGCAGTGCATATTCTAAAGTGAGAGAAAGTCACTTGTTTCTCCTTCTAATTCTATAGCACGGAATTGATTTACATATGCAAAATGTCAGTTTTCGGTGTTATTTGAAAGCACATTAATACTTGGGTTGGTTGAATGTGAGAAAATTGATTTTCTATCAAACTCTCTAAATCATAGCAGAAAATGGTTCTTAAAGAAGATGGTTAACAATGTTTTGGATGCAACTGGAAAGTCACAGATGTGGCTAAATTATAGCAAGCTTGACTATGTTATTATTACATTGCAATTTTGTTCTAAATTATGGTAAAACTGTCCTCCCGGAATGAGTTGGAGGAGCGGATAATTTATTTTACAAGATTGATATATTTATGACTCCCTGGCCCATATCACTTTCTTATTAAATAATAGATGAGGAACTACAGCTTTACATCCTCTGTTTTGCTTTTCCGGACAATATGTATGATTATACACATATATAGAAATAGACAGTCTTTCCTTAGAAGTTTTTTTTTTCATTCAAATCTTAGAGTTGTCAAGGATTACATGGTTTTCCCTACTTTGATCAATATAGAGCTCAGAAGGGTTACGAGTATCTTGACAGCTCAGCCTTTCAGCTATAAGAACTGGATGTGCTGAAGAGAAGAATGAAATGCCCAAAATCTGTCATTTCAGCAGGTCAAGCATGGATGCCTAAACACAATCAATCCTGGTTCATGATTGTATAGTAAAACCTTTTTTGCAATGGACTGCAGTGACAGAAATCAAAGCCCAAAGAATGACTAGAATTTGGTAACACATCATTTTAAATTCTTGAATTCCTTTCTTTCTTGGCAGCCATTCCCACATGGGTCAGAGAGTTTAGTGATATCCAGTTACTGAATAAAAATGAATCCAAATATATTGAAATCTTAATTCTAGTTCCTTTTTGGAGTTCATGAAGAAAAAAAGTGAGAAAACCTCATCACATGCTGGGCTTATTACAGAGTGGCACACATACAAGAGATATTGACATTATATTTTTGTGATTAAGAACTATCAATTTTTCTGACAAGTAGTTCTTAATATCAGAGGTTATTGGAATATTCTGAATTGCAGTTCTAGTCCAGTCACTAATACTTAGTCCAGAGTTCTTCCCTTTCAACTTTCTAAATATCAGGACAGGACTGATTGGGTAGATTGGAATGAACCAAGATGCATCTGGTTCAAGAGGATGGTTTTTGTCTTGCATCTCAGAGAAAATGGGAAAGGCAAATAGCATATAAAGTTCTTACATAGTGATCCCATCTTCTCACAGTGTCACTAGACACTCACTAGATTAACCTTCCCCATCTTTTATGTTCTTCCAATGTGTCATTCTACCCAGCCAGCATAACCTTTGCTCATTCTAGCTGGGGACAGCTGGATAAGAAAGGCTTTTCTAGACACACTTTTATTTAAATCAGTATTTCTCAACCGTGGCAACTTTAAGATGTGTGAACTTCAACTTCCAAAATTCCCCAGCCAGAATTCTGAAAGTTGTAGTTCACACATCTTAAAGTTGCTAAGGTTGAGAAACACCGTTTTAAAATATGGAGACAGTTTCCTGAAACAGCTAGTTCCTCCAGAAGGTTTAAATGCTTTGCTGGATTCGGGCCAAAGAATTAGCGGAACTCCTTCCCGGATCAGAGTCACCGAAGAGGGGAACAAATCAGCGCTGCATGATACTGTACACCCACATCGTTTTAATGCAGATATCCGCGAATCTCTTTATTCTATGCAGCATCATTTGCATTTGTTTCAGACTATTTCACTCTGGGAAGGAGGGGGTCACCCGATCCAGTTTACAAATAATAATAATAATAATAATAATAATAATAATAATAATAATAATAATAATAATAATAATAATAATAATAATAATAATAATAATAATAATAAAAAAAACGGTCAGTCCCTGTTCAGGACACGAGAAGCAACTTCTTAGGAGATCTCTGAAAAGTGCTGATCTGCATAAAGCGCTGAGGCGACGCGACGTTTAAGTGGCAGCCAGCGCGCTTCTGATTCGTCCGCAGAAAAGTTGCCATTCCGACCGGCGTTAATCACAATTGCGGTGGCTCCTCGCTCCTTTTCGCTCATCCCCTGCCTCTTTTCTTCTTTTCCCCCTGGGCTCTTCTTAGGACTTGCCTGTCTTGTCCTCTGTGCGCGCGTCCGTACATCTTTCCCTACTGTTTTCTATTGTCTGGCGTGTGTTTCACCCCCTAGTGACTGCTGCAAGGCTCCTCCTGCGATCTGCAAAAGGGAGACCTTCCCTGCAATCGAGGCTCTGCTCCCCAGCGTCCTTGCTGGCAACCGGGAATTCAGCAAAAGGGAACCTTGGCCGAGAGCAAAACCACACAAGGTGAGCAAACGTCTTCTCCGCCTCTTCTGCCAGTACCTGCAGCTTCGGGTTATTGACGTTGATGCGGGTCCGTGGCTCCGTCCAGCGCTGTGGCTGATTTCAAATAAGGTAAGAAAAAGCGCTTCTCTCTCTCTCTCTCGGTCTCTCTCTCTTTCACCCTGAAAGTCGTTTTCCACCACTAAGCAGCGCCTTCTGTCTCAGGACGATCCGCTGGTGACTTTAGAAACTCTCTTGGAGCTTCACTTAAAAACAAACCAACACACATACACACAAATCTCCCGCTTTACAACTTTGAAGGCTATTCCTGGTGACAACAGAATGGATCGAACCGAGATGATAGTTAAAGAGGCTCTTGGAGTGCGTTTGCAGGCTATCTGGAGAACTGGGTCCGGCTCCAATTGGGCAGCCAACGGGTCAGATCCAAGAGATTAGCTGTCCTGAGCAGTGTTTTAGAAGAGCGCTGGTCAAGTTTCTTCCTAAGCAAAAAGCCCTAAGCTTTTAAATTACACGTTTACAACTTTTTACTAGTTGTGCTTCACAAGCTAAATGACTTCGACATAACTTTAAAAAAAAACAAAACTAGGCTTTCTCCACCAACATTTTTGCACCAATCTGTTTATAGTTTCTAGTAAAGAATCTTGACTTTTCTCTTTAAGATGATAAAATGGCTTTATTTTTTAAAACAACAACAACCCCACCTTGAGTTCTCTTGGATAGTTTGACATGTCTGTGACCTGAATAGGGCACTTTCTCTAAAATATATGATCTTGAAATCAACTACTTTTTCTGTATTCCCCTTTTCTTCATTCCTGTTTTTTCCTCCAGTTATTAATCTATTTGCTGTTTTGTTAATGGAGCCTTGGTTATTGTCAATAACCAAGGCTCAATATCAATAAAATTATATCAATAAAAGATAACATCACATCGTTCATAAAACTGGAGCCATAAAGAAAGGACTATTGAATGAGTAATACAGATCAACGATGTATAAAATGTAATAAAGACCTTCATAATAAAGCTTCAAGATTTGGCACTTCCTGCTCTTCAGTTATCTAAACCATCTGCAGATATATTTATATATACATATGAAGTAATATGTTGTTTAAAGTTATTTGTCACATTTATCTCTTTTGAGGTTAAATAGATTTAAATAGTAAAGTAAGAACTGGATAGAACTTTACATTAAGAAACAAACCAATACTGTAAGATATGTGCCAATTATTTAAGATACTTTCTATTTTCCTGGGAGCAACTGATAACTATTGTGTAAACATATTGATAGTGCACTTTTAAATACCATGAAGAGGAAGAAGGTCAGTAAACATACCTAAAAGCAGGGTAATTCAGGTTTTAATTACAGATTTGTACAAGGTTGAACAGTATTCTTGAAATTCAATGAACTTGGCAAAACCAAACTTCATATACAATTGTAAAATATAAAAAGACAATGATTTTCATTCCTCCTGAAATTTTCATCTTTCAGTTGATAATTCAGTGATCTTTCCAACTCTTAGATATCCTTATGTAACAAGTTCATATAAAAGCTATAGGAACTGACTTCACATGTTGCTTGTGGTGGGGTAAAGTATTGGCATCTTAAATGTCATTACTATATCAGGTTACAATCTTTTGATTTTCACTAACAGTCAACCAAACAAAAGAACTAATCCCCAAAATAAGAAGGCTTTTGTATTTCCTACTATCTACATTTTTTTATTCTTAGAAAGTGTTTTTCCCCCAGAATTTCTTTTCCAGTGAACCTTTTAACAAATGTAAAACTGTGTACTTTCAGTTAAACTTAAAAATTAAACAGTGGTTTCTATTTATTGACTATGGTAAAACCAGTTTGTTATTAATCAGCCCAGATGTATGCATGTAGAAAGTTTTATTATGCTATTCCAACAAAATCAGGTGGGTTTTTTTTTCCAGACTTGTAACATTCTATTGAGAGAAAAAAATATACTGAAATTTTCCAATAAGAATGGAGCAGGAGAAGCTGCTTGATTTGAATTTTGCTATTCAGGGGAAAGATGGGAAGAGATATTGCCCTTTACTTGTTAACTCATCCTTTCACTTGAAGATAATTCAGAGTTGAATCTGGGACCACTGATACTATATGTACCACTAGGGTCACTTGGGATTCTTCATTTTTTGACATCTTTGGTGAAAACCCAAGCCTTACACTTTCCAGTACAAATAATTTTAAAATGTGATTGTGAAATCATTTTATTATTAGATCAATAGAGAACAAAATGTCCAATAATCTCTATTCCAACCAAGTCATATTTATAAATATGGTTTAATGCACTATTTTTATAATCTGTTTCATTCCCAGTACATATGTTTGTCTACACATGAGCAGTTCCAGTTTTCTTAAGGTGCAAATCTTTATATGCAAACTTGGAAATAAATAATTTACTAGATGATAGTAAGAATAAGACAGGTGGGATGAAAAAAAGTGTAATTGATGGTTAATAACTTTGAGTCTGATAACTGTGATTGTTCAGTGAATTATGGCAAAGCATAGAACCTGGAGTTTGGGAAAAAATATTCTAATTTTACCAAGTACAGAAATTTTCTATACTGTGTGAACTGCTTCAAATATCCTATATAAATTGTGACCCCTTAACTTTAGTGTATGTTTCTCCTGAAAGCCAGGGTGACTTCAATATGATCTACCTTACAGTGTCAGATGAAAAGCTACTTCCTATTAAGCTATTTACTATTAATACTACTGTATTTAGTATTCTTACTATTTACTATTATGCTATTTAGATGAAAAGATGTTTAGGACTCAGCAGGTACTGCAAGAATATGACTGTTTTGCTTCTTCAATACTTCTTTTTCAGTGTTACTAAGATTATTGTTATGCAAGCAAATTACTGTATTATTTATTTCACTTAAATTTATTTATGAATCTATTTTTGTCTTGCTTTTCTTAATTGCAATTGGTCACAGGATTTTTAGGATAGTGGATGAGCTGTAATGTTTTAAATAAATAACTGTAGCTGTTAAAATGGCCTTATTACAGTATGAAGGAAATCCTGAAAGCCCTATTGGTACATAATACCACAAAAGTATGTCACCATGATTTTAACTTAGATGGATTTCTGCCCAAATTTCTTCTACTGGGGAGAATACATTGGAAATAGTTTTGCACTGAATCAAACTTTTATTAGTCCATCGGGTTTAGTATTATTTACATAAACGGGCAATTGCACTCCAGAATTTTAACCCAAGATTTTCCCCAATCCTACTTGAGGATGCTAGGGCCGAATCTGGGAACATCTGAATGCAGAGCAGATGTTGTGGCTCTTATTTCCTTTCTCATTATGTCCCAGCTTTTCACTAGATACTCAGTCTCCATCTATCCTTCTTTTAGCTCCCATCACTATGCCTCATGAGGACAAGTCTATTGAAAGGCATCTCCTATTAGGAAAGTCATGCTTGACAGATTGGCATCCTTTCCAGCATTTACAAAACCATCAACCTACCTTCCAGTAATTCATACTTATTGCTTAAGTATAACTCTGTGCACCCGTGACTTATTGAGCCAAGCGGAATTATATATTTAAGAATATGTTCTTGAATTTGGTTCAGAGCCAGTCAAAGTTACTCTGCAGCTGAAGGTGAGATTATGTCCGCTCAGTGCCTTGTACAGAATGGAACTTGACTAGTAGCTGAATTTCATTTCAATGCTGGAGATGTGTCAGTATCTTCCATTGTAGCCAAAGGCAGGATCTTAGTTTAGAGAATGTATGAGTTCCCAGCTTAATTCACATGAAAGAAGAAAGGTTCAGCGTGTATAGAGTAAGACTATTGTCTGAGGAACTTGCCTCCTTCTGTGTACAGGTAGTCCTAAATTTATGACCATAATTGAGCCCAAAATTTATGTTGTTATGTTGTTAATTTTTAAAAAAATGAATTTTCCCATTTTATGACTTTTCTTGCCACATTTGTTAAATGAATCATTGCAGTTGTTAAATTAGTAACATGGTTAAGTGAATCTGGGTTCTCCATTGACTTTGCTTGTCAGAAGGTCGCAAAATGACTCCTGAATACTGCAACCGTCATAAATATGAGCCAGTTGTCAACCATCTGAATGTAAATCATTGCAGCATCCCAATGGTCATAAGTGTGAAAAATGATCATAAGTCACTATTTTCAGTGCTGTTGTAACTTTGAACGGTCACTAAATGAACTGTTGTAAGTTGAGGACTACCTGTACTTGTTGGAGGGCCAGCTTTGTATGATTTGATGGTTGCAATGCTTTACAATGAAAAGTGCAACTTTGATGACTTAAAGTTGAAAGAGTTTGGAAAAGGAAAAAGAATTAAAACATACTGAAAATAAGGAGACTATAGATGGATGAGAAAGGAATAAACTGGAGTCTCTGGTAGAATTCATTATCTAATTTATCAGTCTATACTTCAGTTTAAAATGCTTTAACTAAGTGGATTAAAGCATTAAATCATATAAAATAAAGCGCTGTATAAGATCAAGACTGAAGCTACAACACAAAAATGTGTCTAGAATTTTTAAAATGTTTAAAAAGCCAACTGCAATGAAACCACAGCTATATGAGAAAGTACATCTGAGAACTTTATTGAAAAATAAAAACCACTTTTGATACAACTATGAACTAGATGACTGAGAATCTTCATAGACATTTAAATCTGAGAATGTTAAATAAAAGAATGGGTATCTTTTGCCATTTCTATTATTCAAAAACTATGTATGTATATATATATGTATGTATGTATGTATGTATGTATGTATGTATGTATGTATGCATGTTTATTTGTTTGTTTGTTTGTTTGTTAATGCATAACTGATATAGTTTTGTAAATACTTTCTCCAGATATGCAATTTCAACATGGTTTCCTCAGACTGTCTATTTTAAATAACTTTATTGAGTTTGCAAACCTTTATTGAGGTTTGCAAATCTCACTTACATTTAACCAAACCAGATTCACATTTAAGTTGAGGGTTGCCATGGAGTATCTTCCTTTTCTTGCCCACCAAAATGTGTTTGCTTACCAGTGAGTTCTGTAATCACAACAAGGCTCTCTTGGAATTCATTTTACATGAAATATAGGTGCAATGTTCATCTATTGGAGTGGTTGATTAATATTCATGGAGCTGAGTGATAGATTAATAAAAGTTTGTACCACTTGCCTGTGAGAATTTATCTGCCACTGGGGGGAAAAAAAGAGATATTTTTACCACTAGTGGCAAGCAAAAAAGAAACAAGAGCTGCTACTATCATTTCTATATCATTTATTATTTATTAAACACATTTCTACCGCACCACAATCAAAATGACTGTTGGCTGTTTACACAGAATATAAATGGGACAATTTAAAACACTTTCTGCATTGATTTTCTGATCACTATTATGGTTATTTTTATACAACTTACAGTGTTTGCAAAGTTTTATTACTTAAAGTAGCATCAAGGCTTTGGAGGGGATTCTGCCAAAAGGATTTCAGATGGATTGCTGTGGAGGCTTATTTTTGTTCCTTTTTTTGCTTATCACGAGTGCTACCATCTCCTGTCCCAAAAATGTATATCCAAAAGCAGAAAAATTCAAATAGGCAGATTGTGCAAACGTTGACTCTTTCCCTCCTCTCCCTTCTTTTTATCTCTGTTTTATTTTCTGCCTAAAGGCCATAAAATTGATCTAAAACGGAAACTGAACAAATTACAGCTATAATAAGAACAATCAGCCCCAAGGGAACACTAAAAAGTGATACAATGAAAGATGGCATCATAATACATAAGCCAGGGAAAAGCTCCCAAGAAACCATTTCCATTAGCGACAATTTCCATTAGCAGCAATTTCCAAAATATGGATTATTAGTAGAAGACAAGTCAAGTTATACCTGACTTATCACATTGCATGGGTCTTCATACATCACTAAACTACGATGTTCTTAATGAAGATATACTGGAAAGTCATAGTTGGGTATGTTCAACTAAGACCTTTAGTCAGAAATCATGATTTACACAGTTAATGACAGTATGTCTTAATATGATGCATGAAATAGAGATTTGTAAATACAATTTGTGATCTAGCAGATTGTCTGAAGCAAGTGCATGCATACTTTCCTGCATCACCATAGTAATTCTCCTTTCTATTAGAGAAAGTCATGGCTGGCAACAGAATAACAAAGTTGCCCATGGCCAAATGAGGCTCAAAGTTAATATACGCTCAGTTTTTCATTCGAACATAGCAATACATATATACTTCAGGTTACATCATACTCTAGAAGCCAAGAACCAATATAAAAATATTAGGAGTGCAGAAGGTAGTTTTGCACCTGACTAGTCATCCATCTAGTCTTTTGCAATGTATCTGGCAATATCTTCCGAGAACTTGGGACAGAAGGTTGGTTTTATTTACTTAATTTTTTGTTTTTTACATTTCCAACCTAATTCTTCTGAGAACAACCTTGTACTGTATTGTACAAGGCCTGATTTTTTTAAAAAAAGATTCAAATAGTTGAGTTTCAGGCATCTAACTTGCTTCCAAGTACCAATGCTAAGATCACATTTGGGGTGTTTAATGCCTTTTCTTCATACTATGACTACCAAACTTTTCATGTTTGTGTGCAGGTGTTACCTTTAATTCTTTAAAGTAGGTGCCATTCAAAGTAACAGGGCGCTACATTACAATACTAGTAGAATAAGGCAATCTTTGTCTCCATGAGTAAATAAAAGCTTCTTTTTATTTAAGAAAACATATGGATAGAAGGAACTTTTCCCCTCTTGAGCAAACAATTTATCATCTGCCATCATATGCAAAGCTGAGACCATATTAATTATATTTATACATAAAGTGCCCTGAAGTTCCAGTATTGCTTCCAAGCGCTGTAATAAACATTTCCACAGCCAAGATACTGTAGAAAGGACAATGAATCAAAACATCATAGTGAAAAGCATTTAGCTTGATTATGAAAAGGTACCTCATGAAATAGGTACTGGGTTTTGAATTTTAAAAAAAGGAGGCAAATATGAAATCTGTGTTTCAATTGTGTCTTATTATATCTGAGTTTTGTGCTCTAACTTCAGGTATTCCAGGAAGGAATTTATTTAGTGCACTTTCTTTTGAATATACAATATTAAATAGGGAAGTTTTTTTTTTAATCCAGTTCATTTCTAGATAAAGCAGGTAAGATTTATTTCAGTATATTTTTTGAAGTTGCACCTGCTAACTTTATCTCTAATGCTCTGAAGATATCCAAATGACATAGAAAGGAAGAATATTTAGTAGCTGAAATTCATTAGGATAGCTGTTTTGTTAATGGCATAAGCTTGTCAAGGGCTACAGTCAAATGAATATGTTTAATCTAAGAAAAATTTTATTCATAGAACTAAATCTGTGTTAGCTGTTCCCTTCTATCTTATTTAATAATGTCTCCTTCATTTATATTATATTGATGATTATCAAGGTTAGTGTGAAAATTGTGATTTTCAAAAGCTTATTTCTGATAGTAGCTATGCTGTTTTTCTTTTCTCCTCAGGATCCACTGGAAGCACATTTACAGATCTGCCAAGTCTGAGGGAAGAAATAGCTGTGCTCTTACTCCGTTCTTCTAAAGAATGATGTAAATGCAGAACTTGTAGCCAAATACAACATGGGCTCTAACACCTCTAGCAAGTCACCAATATACGATGAGAATGAAGATGGTAAGATGAAGATTGCTTTGTTTAAAATGCATTGCTAAGTTAAACCGGGTGTTCCCAGACCATTGCCAACCTGTTATATAGTTTTATAGTAGGTGTCCCTGTCAGCCACTATAGCCTGTTGACATGTTGTAGGAGGATAATGGAATCTATCATCTAATACAATTGGCATCAGATTGGAAAAGACACATTTAGGTGCCGTAATAAAGCCTTATCTATGGAATTCTTTATTACAACTGCTGCTGAAATAGTTATGGAGCAAAACCAGGTGTTTTGGTTTCATTGGGCTTGCTCTCTTCTGTTTCTTTGTTGCTGCTAATTCCGTGTCTGTTTGGAAGCAGCTAAGGATCTGGGACAGATCTGAAAGTGGTAATTTGATTTGCTATCTGATCCATCAAAACTACAGACTGAAATTGAATCTCTGGTGAGGTTGTAGGGTCTTGGGATCAAAATTTTCTTACATTGTATGTGAGAACTATTCTATTACTTGTTAATGAATTGTGAATATAATCAATTATAAATTAATACTATGTATTCAATTTCTGCTTTGGAAATTATCGGGGTTCTTTCTTTGCATACGTTTTCAGAAATACAATAGCAAAGTCACGGTTGACAATGTATGAAATATACAATATCACAGTTAAAAGTCTTATTGAGAAAGATCTTGGAAGCAGTTTTGTTGGCCTCCCTTATCCCCAAGGACCCTTCCAACAATACTATTAGTATATGACTGCTTCCTACAGAGCTTGATTACACTAGACAACATACTATAGGCATCTGACACAGGTAGCAGCAGTCATTATTCTTCCTATAATGGATGATCCAAAGACATCAAAGCTTTCTCCATTCTGGAATAATATTGGGAACATGCAACTCTGAACCTCAAATTTTATTGCAAGTTTTATATAAAAGCAGCATCCTACTATTTATTAATCATTCTTATTTATAATGTACTGATATTCATTATGGGTTATATCCAGATATAGACTTATTTAGAAGAATTGCATAGAAATAAATTGGATTAAGTACCTCTGATTTCAGTGAATCTACTTCAGCTATGATTACATCTGGTTACAACTTAATATCTGCCTAGTCCATATCCACTATGAAAAACAGCCAGACTTTCTGAAATAATGCCAAGGATTTTCACATCACTCTGGGGCATTTCACAGGCAGCTGCTGTGCTGTGAAGTCCTTAGGGATATTAGCCAGGTGCCAATGTTAGTTTTCTCTAGTTACCAGCTGGTGACATTTGGTAACTGTAGTTTTACATTTTACTTAGCCTGGGCTTTTTTTTTTTTTTTAATCTTCTGGTTTAATCAAAATGGTTTTTGATTAAGTTCTGTGAAATGTCATGTTTTGGGGTGTAGTGATGGAGTGTAATGACATCAGTCATGGGTGGGATAATTTGTTATTGTTGTTATTTGAGGAATGCATTCTGCGATAGGGTGAGTGAGCAATAAAATTGGATTGAAGCAAAGGTAGGTAAGGCATCCAGTTTATCTCTTTTGAAAAATCTTTTTTAAAAAAATAAAATTATCTTTTTCTTTGTTATCCATTCCTCTTTGGCCTAGCCTCCTACCTCTGCATATACTGTATATCTATAGGTAACCTGGCAGAGAAGAGTACAATTGACTATTTTCAATGGGCTCTGCTTGAAATTAGAGACTATACTAGATTGAGACTATACCAAATCAGGCTGAGAGCTATTCTGGTCACAGTCAATGATTTGCCTTGAGCAAGTTGAGGAGCTATTTGAAAAGGAGCTGGTTCTGTTTAACAATCCCCCTCCACGTTGGGCATGGGAGTTAAGTCAAATATGATAAATTGAGGTGTTAGAGAGTTTCCCAAGTTCCCAGGGGGAAAAAATGGCCGAACTCATAATTTTCTAAGATAATTGAAGAACATAGGATGTCTTTTTGCCATTCCCATGAAGTTCAGAAAAAATATGTTGTAGGATTGAAATTGAGGAGTGGAACCAAAATCCTTGTAAGGATAATCTGCCTTTGATACACCCACCTCACCTTGTAAATTAGCTCTATAGGTTTTCTCTCCATTCCCAAGGTGGTTTAATTACATTTTTGCTAATATTGCAGTAATTATGAGGGTAGGGGTTTTGATATTCATTTCTAAACCCGTCTTCCAAAAACTGGATACAAACAGGTTAGAACATTGGAACCTATAAAAATCTCTGATGAACATGCTTTTATACATCTGCAATAACCAAATTAACTCACAGACAAGTATATCTGATTAAAGATGGAGATAGGCACCTATGTGTTTAGATACAAACCAGAACTATCATTGAGCAAATCCCAGGATAAAATCCTTTATGCTCTTGGAACTTCTTCTGTTGACACAATTTTTCTACAGGGAACATTTTCCTATATACATTATTGAGAATAGTTTATTTTACTCAGGAAAGTATTAAATTTGTATGAGATAGTTACAGAACTCCAACCATTAACTCTAATGTTTAATCCTTCAAGTCAGATTATGAACTCTGTTTATGGAACTTTTCCTCTCTTCCCTCCTTCTCAGGAGTTTTTCATATAACTTTCAAAAAGAGGCATTTAAAATTTTTCCGTTGAGCAGTTTTAATCTCAGTACAAGTTCTGGCTTGGCAGGATCCTTCTTTCTTCCAATAATGATGCAATAATAGACCTAACCAATCTTCACACCTGCACTGCAGCTTTGCCCTTTTTATCTTTTAAAGGGAATAATGCTTAGGGAAAGACCACAAAGCTGTGTTTACTTGTGAGCTGGAGCGTAATTTTGTGGTAGCAGCTCAGGGAGTATGATGGTTGACATGTATGAATGTTATTGTAAAAGACCTTGTTACACCTCTCTGTTTCTAAACTCACTTGTTTTGTTCTTCTCAGTTTATGCTCTGTTGTCACGTATTTTAATAGTTGCATGTCCTTCATGACTCCCATATCAGAGGTTCTTTCTTGGTTCCTTAATTTCCTCATTTACTACATAATTAAGCTGTATTCTTATCCAGACTTGGATCAACTTGAAGCACTCAAGTATAAGATAGCTCACAGTTTAGCTTCTTTTCAAATCTCAGGATTTAATTTGCAATGCATCTACTCCAGTTTTCATAAAGATGTTTCAACCTTGTGTGGTAATAATTGGATTGTTCCCAAAATATTATTAACTGGAACCTGGGACTTGAGGGAGGGGGAGGAAGTTGTTAGCATGTTATTAGAAAATTAAAATGGTTTCAAGTTTCAACTCAGATTTAGGTTTTAACCACCTCTATCAAATTAATTGTGGCATGGGAACACTTAATCTAAGTCAATGTATGCACTTTGCATTCTCAGTTCTTCAAGAAAAAAGATAGATGATTTCATGCCATTACCAGTGCTGAGTTGGGTTTGACAATTAGCTGTAATGGAATTTCTGTGTTGGCAAGGAGTTGTTTAGATGACCTCTAAAATTCAATGATTTAAACTGTGAGGGATTTGAGGAAAATTATTCTGGCAGAAATCTGAGGGTTATTACATGTATGATGAATATCCTTTGTTGATTTGATTCAAGTATATCATCAGTGATATACTTATACAACCTAATGATCAAAACCCCTCACTAGTGATTAAATCTCACTAAATGTTTGGAAGACCAAATATACATATGCAAATGTGTAGGAGTATTTACTATTTTGAAAGTAATAGCTATGGCTAAAATCTGTCACACAATGTAGGAATATTAATCCAAGAAAGCCTTACTTGTGGAGTTGCCTATGGGAACGGGATGAAGCTACTGAATTATCTTAATCTTCCAATATGTGGACTATGGCACATCAATTACCATTTCTACATTCATTGCACTAGTTCAACCTTCAGGTGATAAAAGCATACATTTTCATAATTAAGTCTTCCAAGTATAACAGGACCACAACTGGTGAATGGACTACCTGAACCAAAGTAGAGTGATAACTTGGCTTCTACTTCCTAATGTCTCTACCTTCTAATCAAACGATAATAACAAGTCCAGTTTGAAGAAAGACCATTTGTTCAACAACTTCTCCCCTAGCACAACTGGACATAAACTCTTAAAGGAAGGAAGGAACAGTAAAGCCTATCCCCAGCAGATATGAGTGATCCACAAATATACCATGGATTGTCATGGTATTAAACACTGCTAAAAGTTCCAGCAAGACCAGAAAGGCTGAATTCGTTGGATTCAGAACCTGATATAAGTAACCTGATACAGTGACCCATGTAGTTTTCATCTCATGACCAGGCCTAAATGCTAAATGAAAGGGATCCATGATATATTGTTTGAATGTTCAATAATATGCACTACATTCTCTAATTTCATTCATAATCCAGCTCTGAGACGTACCAATTGCCATCTCCTGACTCTAGGGCCAATTTTCTTTCATTTGAGGATGTTTTGATCCTTGTTTCCAAGAATTTGGAAATTTGGTCTCTTCATTTCAGGGGTCTACCTGCTGGCACACATTCTTTGATGATTAGGTTCTTTGTGTACTTAGTAGATTTATAGTGATGCCCTCTGAATGTCACCGTTTCCATTATTGCACATCATGGCACTAGACCCTGTAATAAATGCTGAGCAAGTGCATTGACAACAATTACTCCATATTTGGCTAGAATAACTATTGGCTACATTTCAAAATTAATAATGCTATTGTTTAGAAGATACATTTTGTGTGTGTCTGCATTTAAGTAATTGAAAAATATAATGGGGCAAAGCTACCATGAAACTTTCTTGGTTACTAACAAATTATACTCTTATAGATACAATCCTTTCACATTGACACCTCCTATAAATAGTCTCTGATGGTGTGTCACCAGTATTTGGAGTACTTATTTATGCAATAAACAGCTGGATATATTCAAACATTTAAAACAACCGAAAAGTGATTGAAAGATCAAATGATTCTCTTGGCAAACAGATGTATTTCTTTTAACTTGCTGACCCAATATACATTAGTAGTTTTTGAAATAATACAACTCTTTTCCCCATCAAAACTGTATAAGAGAATTTATTTATTTAGTTTATTTACATTGTGTCTTTACTTTTTGTACAAATAACTCAAAGTGGTAAACATATGTAACACACCTTCCTCTTCCTATTTCCCCACAACAACAATACTGCGAGTTGGTTGGGCTGGGACAGAGTGACTAGCTCAAGGTCACCCAGCTGGCTTTCATGGTTCATGATCTCCTGGTTTCTAATCTTGTGCCTTACCCACTAGACCAAACTGGTTCTAGATTTACATAGTGGTTGAGCATATACACTATATCTTGAGTCATTATTTCTCTTTCAGAACCCTCTTTGGAAAACATTTTGGTCCATTTCAAAGGACTGATAGATTGAAGCAGACAATTCAGTGCAGTCGAATAGGAGGAAATAATCTCATTGTATATGGAACTGAACCTGATGCAGGTGATCATAATCAGGTGTATTCTATCTGGCTGCTTACTTTGATGGCTTGTCACCTGATCACGACAGAGCTAAAAGCTCTATTTAGTCAACCTAAGTATTAGCTGCCATTGCACAACACTTCAGATCTGAAGGCAAAAAGAACCATGAACATAGCCTCCATTTGCAACTCCTGAAAGCAAATGTGCCTTTTCTGGAATTGTGGGTATACCTGTAGGCTCCAAAGTATCTTTTTGCTTTTCAACCCCAATCATTGCACAGCCTTCCAATAATATGGAGAGAAGGCCATTAGATCCTTTTGTCTGAAACTCCTCTGATGTTGCAGGAACTAAGATGTTCTGACCAAGAAGTTTCCACGGAGTGGTAGTCTTTGAATGAAAAAAGAAACACCATCTCTTCATACAGTCAGGTTCAGAAATATTGGGACATCAACACAATTTTAACATCCTTGGCTCTATACACCACCACAATGGAGTTTGAATGAAACAAACACAATGTGCGTTAACTGCAGACTGTCAGCTTTAATTTGAGGGTATGTACATCCAACTCAGGTGAACGGTGTAGGACTTACAGCAGTTTGCATATGTGCCTCCCACTTGTTAAGGGACCAAAAGTAATGGGACAGAATAATAATCATAAATCAAACTTTCCCTTCTTAATACTTGGTTGCAAATCCTTTGCAGTCAATCACAGCCTGAAGTCTGGAACGCATAGACATCACCAGACGCTGGGTTTCATCCCTGGTGATGCTCTGCCAGGCCTCTACTGCAACTGTCTTCAGTTCCTGATTGTTCTTGGGGCATTTTCCCTTCAGTTTTGTCTTCAGCAAGTCAAATGCATGCTCAATGGGATTCTGGTTAGGTGATTGACTTGGCCATTGGACATTCCACTTCTGTCCCTTCAAAAACTCTTTGGTTGCTTTTGCAGTATGCTTTGGGTCATTGTCCATCTGCACTGTGAAGCGCCGTCCAATGAGTTCTGCAGCATTTGGCTGAATGTGAGCAGATAATATTGCCCGAAACACTTCAGAATTCATCCTGCTGCTTTTGTCAGCAGTCACATCATCAATAAATACAAGAGAACCAGTTCCATTGGCAGCCATACATGCCCACACCATGACACTACCACCACCATGCTTCACTGATGAGGTGGTATGCTTAGGATCATGAGCAGTTCCTTTCCTTCTCCATACTCTTCTCTTCCCATCACTCTGGTACAAGTTGATCTTGGTTTCATCTGTCCATAGGATCTTGTTCCAGAACTGTGAAGGCTTTGTTAGATGTTGTTTGGCAAACTCTAATCTGGCCTTCCTGTTTTTGAGGCTCACCAATGGTTTACATCTTGTGGTGAACCCTCTGTATTCACTCTGGTGAAGTCTTCTCTTGATTGTTGACTTTGACACACATACACCTACCTCCTGGAGAGTGTTCTTGATCTGGCCAACTGTTGTGAAGGGTGTTTTCTTCACCAGGGAAAGAATTCTTCGGTCATCCACCACACTTGTTTTCCATGGTCTCCCAGGTCTTTTGGTGTTGCTGAGCTCACCGGTGCATTCCTTCTTTTTGAGAATGTTTCAAACAGTTGTTTTGGCCACGCCTAATGTTCTTGCTATCTCTCTGATGGGTTTGTTTTGTTTCTTCAGCCTAATGATGGCTTGCTGCACTGATAGTGACAGCTCTTTGGATCTCATCTTGAGAGTTGACAGCAACAGATTCCAAATGCAAATAGCGCACTTGAAATGAACTCTGAGCCTTTTATCTGCACATTGTAATTGGGGTAATGAGGGAATATCACACACCTGGCCATGGAACAGCTGAGAAGCCAATTGTCCCATTACTTTTGGTCCCTTAACAAGTGGGAGGCACATATGCAAACTGCTCTAAGTCCTACACCGTTCACCTGAGTTGGATGTACATACCCTCAAATTAAAGCTGACAGTCTGCAGTTAATGCACATTGTGTTTGTTTCATTCCAACTCCATTGTGGTGGTGTATAGAGCCAAAGATGTTAGAATTGTGTCGATGTCCCAATATTTCTGGACCTGACTGTATGTGTGCAGGGCTTCTAAGTGTCTTCAGGCTTGTGGAATCATTTGGTATGAGAAAGGTGATACCATGAGATAAATCCATATTGTTGGATGCAATAGTAATGAAGAGGGGAAAAAAACATTTTAAATGTTTCATATGTAATGAACACTTTTCTGCTTCGTATGATTTGTTACCCCATAGAACAACAGTATTCAAGAGTAACGTCCTGTTTATAAATAGGACCGATCTTTTCCAATGGAAATAACCAACTTTTAAAAATAGATGAAGTTTCTTCCTAAGAACAGAGCCACTTTTAACAGTTCTGCTGATAAGTAGCACTCTTATAATGCTGGCAAGTGATTGTTTACTGATCAGTGAAGCAACTGTTGGTCATGGATACTTAATCGTGGAAAAAAGTGGAGTAATAGTTGCCAGTTGTGGTTTCACAAATTCCAAGCCCTAAGACATTCTTGATTCTTGACCCTGCTCTTCACCTTTTCAGAATTCTTGGTACAGATGATTTTACGACATGATTTTAATTTGATAGATCTTGCCTCACTTTTGTATTCAGTTCAGTCTTTCCTGTTTTTAAAAATTGATATCATGATCCCTTCTACCTCTGTAAACTTTCTTCACTGGACCGTCTGCCTGAGCTTTACTGCTAGTCCAGAGATCGGTGGCATAGGTTTAATTCATTTAAATTATGGATTTCTGGCTTTTGCCAATAATGGCTCATAACAGGTAGCTACCATGATTGTCAAGCATCATTAATTTATTCTGCAATGTTTCTGCTCAAAAAACAAGCAACTCAACCCAATTGTAATGTGTAAAGGTGATCTCTGGTGACTCTGATAACACTGGATCTTGGCACCTACAGAAAATACCTAATGTTATTTATTACTCAAAGGAACAGACTGCAGAATTCCTCTTTTTGAATACTACAGTTTTTTTCATTAATAGCAAGTAATGTGCAAATTCTTTAAAAGAAAGAGATGCTTCATAAATGTCCTTGTTCATCCCAAATTAGCTCCTTGGAAAGTTTGCATAGCCATCATAGCTTGATTCTCTTATAAGTACAATCTAAATAAAAGATGTTACCTCGTAAGTGATGATTTAACATCATGATAGCCTTCTTTTTGCCACAAGTCTATAATAAGAAATGTGTCCATTGCTCTTCTGAACCTTAAGCATATGGCAGAGAGCACCAAATGAGAAGGCACGTACATAAATGTCACCTCTAGATGAGATGGACAGCACATAAAATAAACAAATAACTCACACCCATTCCTCAAGACCTGTAGCTTCTGTCCCAAACACCTTCAGACTCAATTCATGCTATGTAGGATGACATCTAATTCTGTCATTTTACTCAGGAAATCCATTTTTGGTTAGTAATATTGATAGCAATCTGTGACTCTGTTTTTTTTCCTGCCCTTTTTAAACATTTGATTTCATAGATTCTTTTTGTACTCAATTATGCAGCAGTTTGAAAAACAGGAAAATAAAAAGAGGCATACTGAGTAGCATGTTAGCTGCCAACCTTTTTTATATATAATATTGACAAGCCCTGCTTCTTTTCATTACTATTAGTTCAACCAATATACCTTTTGTCAGACTCTAGTAGCCAAAAATATAGTGCTAATGGATGTTTATGTTCAAGTTTCCTGTGGGATTTTCCAACACCTTTCTTCAGTGTTTTGGCATTGCAAGTCTCTTTCAAAAAGCATTTATCTTTCATGTCATTTCTGGTAATAAGGTTACAGCATTAAGAGATCCATTATTTATGTCACGTAGAGCAGCGTTATCAGAGGTACATCTCTTCTGGAGATGGAAACTGACAAAGGAAAAGCTTACTCAGAGATTCTAGAATTTAATGATGGAACTTTGTGAACTCTAGCTTTATGATTTGGTTTCTAACCTACTTTAATTAACAGCTTTTCAGGAATATTGCTTGCCTCTATGCTAGCAGATATTTGAAGTTATTGTGCCAAGTCTTGGAGGAGATGTTTGATTATGAGCTCACTGAGCAATTATAATTCATCCCCATCAGAGTTGTTATTACCAAGTAAAATAAGTTATATTTTGTGTTTGTCTTATAATCACTTAAATGGCATGTAAGACACTATTTAAAAAATTCTTAATTTCTTTGGACAGCCTATGTCCATGATGGTGAACCTATGGCATGTGTGCCCGAAGTGGCACATGGAGCCATGTCGCTAGGCATGCACAGTGTCAACCGTTCCTCTTCCAGATTTCTGGCACACATGCGCGTGCAACGATCAGCTGGCCTTTTTGCATGTGGCTGTGCCAGAAACTAGAAGAGCTGGTCTTCCGTTTTCCTGCATGAGCATGCACGCTGGCCAGCTGATTGTTGCGTGCGCATGCATGCCAGAAACCCGGAAGAGTAGCTGTCTGAAACAGAAGTTCAGTAGCTGAAACCGGAAGTTCATTTTTGGGCATGTGCATGTGCCCTGGACAGCTCCTCTCCTGGATTGCGGCCCAGATGCACGGGCACATGCTCCCTTTTCGGCACTTGGTGCCAAAAAGGTTCGCCATTGCTGGCCTATGTTCTTCTTAATCACTTTAATTTTTATAAAATGGGAGAGAAAATGATTTTCTGAAGACCATTCAAAGATGGATTGCCCAAGATGGATTGGGAATAGTCAGAGCTGCAGATATCTACTGAAGACATTTAGTTTCAATGTCTCACGAAGTGAAGTTCACTGATGGGTTTAGTTGAATTACTTCTTACCAGTTTTTATGAAGAAAACATGGGATGCTGCCATGGGCTCTCAATTCTAAACTTTTAAACAAAGAGTATGAGTAACATGCAGTGATTGTATATTACTTTTTCAACCTTGCCAATTTCTCAAGGAGTGCAGGACAGTGTTCTGGGTATCCTCCAAAAAAGTAGGCGTCAGCTTTCAATGAGTTGCTGGCTTAACATTTGGGAAGTTGAAATCACTGTATTTGCAGGATTTCTAGCCTTTTGGAAAGATATTCACAATTATGGGAGATAGACTGATATATATCTTGAGATTATTTTTCAAAACTTAATGGAAAGCTCTAAAAAATTGCTGGAAAGGAGAATTAATTTGTTGACATTCTTAAATCTAAGTAACAAGAAAATTGATTAAAAGTAAATGGTTTCAGGTCATCTCTAGACTAATGAAATAAATACTTCCTTAATGGATTAAATTATTTCCACACCAGCTGCTTATCTCTAAGTAGTTCTGCACAGTTTCAGCACAGCATATATAGATAGGTGGGATGACCCATTGGCAAGATGGGGGATATATAGTTGATATTCAGTTTTAGAGGTCACGACTATTACACCTTATCAGGAGCCCTCAAAGTACTTCAGATTTTTGTCTCCATGGTTAATAGTGATTATGCACTGTGCTCACACTGCCAATTTTTACAGGGCTAAAAGTGGTAAAAGATTATTTGGAATGTGACACACATTCCATTCATTGGCCTTTGTAATCAGGGAATGGCAATTAAGATGGAAGTCTGTGAATTACTTGCCAAAAGTAATTTATTTCAATATTGGCAAGTCAAGCTTTTCCCCCCTAGTTTAAATATTTTTGTTTTCTTGTTAATTGAACCCAGTAACAATTAGGGTGATGATATGCTTAAAGAAGCAATTATCTGATTCCAAGATTAATTGAAGTTCCACTTCAGTAAAATATTGAACATTTTCTTTACAAGAGTCCTTTTCACCATCTGCATAGCATTTTGGAATATGGTAAGAGGTTGAGGCTGGATTACAGTTGTGTCTGAAAAATCAGTTCTGTAATTATCGGTTCTAGGAACAAACAGCTATTGAGATAAAGTGAGTTCTGGACTGTGTGGAATGAGGCTATCTAGGGGTTTAATAGAAAGAAGGATAGATTAGGGCAACAGAGAAAGGGAAATAATATATTTCTGGATGGAGGAGCCATCAAGCCTCAGAATTAGGAGCTGCCTAGAAGTTATTGTCATTCTTAACATTTGTCCTATTTGGTTGCAGAGTCCACTTCTTTCAGATTGAGATCACATAGCTCTTAGGGCAAAGCTTGTTAGTGCATGATGGAATGAAGGATCTTGGGCTTTTTTTGCTGATTTATTGCAAAATGGATGCTGATGAGGCTAAGAACAAAAGACTGGCCTAAAGTCAGTCACCCAATTGGTCCAACATCTTAACCACTAGAACATCCTGAGTCACTAGAAACCAGGTGAGGAGTAAGGAACTAATGGTTGCTTTCCCTCATGCAGAATCTTTTAAGAGCTGTATATTCAAGGAATCCCTTTTGTGGCACACATCTCTCCATCCATCAAGGCATATACATTCTTCCTTCATCAGTTTAGCTAAGCTTTCTTTCTTCATAGTATCAGTTGATGATATCTTTCATCTCATACAATCATTTATCTATATAATTATATTCTCCGTTCATGAATAGCCATACACATCCTTGTTGGATACCTTGAAAGCTTCTTTCTTGGATGATTTAGAAATTTGAGACAGTGTTCAATGGTGATAATGAGGTTATGTTATATTGCTTAATATGGTTTTTGGCAAACCACTAATTTTTTTTTCCCCATTTATAATTTGCTTCCCCCACTTGCTGATCAGGTGTTTGGCAAAAAATACTGACCAACTGGAAAAACAAAGGGTTCAAGGCCAAAGGGAAGAGGGCTGAGAAAAGAGGCTGGAGATTTTCCAATCTTGATATAGAGTGACTTGTAATTAGATGCCTAGTCAGAGCCAGAATGATTATTCCTGTATTTCAGATAAGATTGAGAAAATTTATAAAAGATCACTTTGTGGGCGATTGTGGGCAATATATTTATTACCTTGTATTTCTCCTTATAAAGTTTTTCAGTGCTTGGGGGGGTATTTTTCTTTTCTCTTATTTTGTACAATCTCATATTCTTGATGAAGGGTTGACAGTGCTACCATGACTACACTAGGAAAGGCAACTTCCTAGTGTAGCCATATTATTCATGAAATTCCAAAATGTGCCTGCTTTTCAAAAAGATCTAAAGAATTAGCAAATCTCTTGATCAATCTTCTCCTTGAAATACCTGGATTTCAACGTTATTTTTTTATATGAATTTCCTTCTCACCCCTATGGGTGGTTGGTGTCTTCCTCAATCTCAAGTCCTGTATCAGAGGTTTGAGAGTTTGAGGGTTCTGGCACAGTATCCTAGCTGTTCATGGCACTGTACTCTTCTGGACAGATTGCTCTGATGTTGTTCCTGGGATCTATTAGGTTCACTCTCTCGGCTTAGGAGTTATAGCCCTAAGTGCTCCTACCACCACTGAGACCACTTTGGCCTTTATTTTCTCCATCCTCTCTAGTTCTTCCTTCAGGCCCTGGTACTTGTCCATTTTTTCATCGTACATCTTTCTGATGTTGCTACCACTTGATAGTGCTACATTTATTACCATCTATCTTCTGGTCCTTATGTACTACCACAACGTTGGGTTGATTGGCGAGTACTTGCCTATCAGTGTGGATCTGGAAATCCCACAGGATTTTAGCCCTTTTATTCTCCATGACCTTCTGTGGAATATCCCAACTGGATTTGGGAGAGTCTAGGACTTGCATAGTGTACATACAATGTGCACATCTTGTACACACACCATGTCAATTACTTCGTTGTGCCAGTCGGTGTACACTGTTCCTGCTTGCATCTTACAAACTATCTGTTGGACTGTCTCTGAGGACTTCTGTCTAGTGTGGTAGAATGCTGCATATGCACATGCACGCACACACACTCCTAATGTAGAAGGGCATTACTATTTACTAAGGAGTTTGTGTCTTTCTTCCTACACAAACCTTTTCTCAAGATCAGTGTATAGTTTAGATATTTATCTAGAACATATTCCAGAATATACAGTGCCACAACTCTTGAAAATGACAATTGTTTTCCTTTAAACAGTTATCTCTAGAGATTTTATGTACAGTTAGGAAAACAATGATGGCAATATTTTTCCACAGTATCTACTCAGAGAAGGCTCAGCTGTGATTATGGAAAGTTTAAAAACAAAAGTTGTTTGCTTGAACATACTAGTTCCATCCCCTAATTTGCTGGGATTAAGCAAGGTTCTTCTCTTTCACCCAGGTCTTTTCTTGATGTAATTTGTTAGAATTGCTACATAATATAATATGTAATATAAGTTCTTTGTACTTGGTTTTATTTCAGATTCTGTAGTATAATGATTTTTTTTCCAATTATTAATGCATAATCAACACTATTCTTTCTCTAGATCCATTGAAACTGTTCACAATGAAGAATTTGAGCTATACTATGTTATATTGCAACAGAACATTTTTTCATAGAAAAAAAGATTCCTTCACATAGAAAAGCTCAAAGGAAGAAGGATTGGGACATTTCTCCTTAATATACAGATAATTTTTTAAAACACTTTTTACATTTTTTAAAATTTAAAATTAAAATTATCTGCAATGATACAGCCTAGATATTATTTCACTGTGAGCAAATTATTCACTCCTCAAATTTCTTGGTTATAACTTGGAAAAGCTAAACAGGTTCAGTTGTGGTTAGTACTTTGGTGGGATATTAGCAGAAAATCTCAGAGTTATAGACTGGAAAGTTTTAAAAATAATTGGAAGAAGGTACTTTGAATATCCTATACATAGGATTATTTTTGTGTTTATAACATGACAGCAAATACTTTTAAGACTTTATTTACGGTAATTTTTGTTAGCAAATGTGGAGGCTTAGTTCTGCTTTCTATGTTCTGCTTTTCTGATTTTGATAGCACACAAGGGTGGGATTGCTTGTTTGTATTGCAAATGTTGTTCCTTTTGACACAATCTTTGTGAGTAATAGAGAAATGCAAACTTATAATGACTAGGTCAACATGGAGATGGGTGAGATGGGAGATGGAAAATAATTTCAATCCCACTGTTCCCGTTGTGAAATGGGTGCTATAACTGGTAGTGGCTACCCTCCACATCTTTTTTGGAAAGGAAACAATTTGGCCAGCAAATCTGGGGGCCTTAGCTATTAGTTATCTATGCTAACCAGGTGGGGACTGGAGCATTAGGGTGGGCATGAGTTATAAGACCTTGGCTAAGTCCCAGCAGCCATTTTCTCTGAAGTAATCTCTGGTAGTATTTTCTCATTTGCCAATCAATTTCCCATTTTATGTGTGTTCCAAGGATGTGGCAGTGGAGGAAGTAAAGTCTTATTGTTGTTGTTAGTTGTGAAGTCATGTCCGACCCATCGTGACCCCATGGACAACGTTCCTCCAGGTCTTCCTGTCCTCTACCATCCCTCGGAAGTCCATTTAAGCTCACGCCGACTGCTTCAGTGACTCCATCCAGCCACCTCATTCTCTGTCGTCCCCTTCTCCTTGTGCCCTCAATCTTTCCCAGCATTAGGCTCTTCTCCAGTGAGTCCTTCCTTCTCATTAGGTGGCCAAAGTATTTCAGTTTCATCTTCAGGATCTGGACTTCTAAAGAGCAGTCAGGTATAGTCTAAGGACCAGTATTTCAAAGGATAGCTATTCTGACATGTTATTCATCAGAACTCGGTTCCCTTGATTTATAGTTTCCGATTCCTTGAAGGTGAAGGATCTGCCTTTCTCTCTGTGCCAGAATCCTGGTTATTGACTGTGTTTGAGACATTGAGCCACATTCCAGATTATTGAGATCACAGCGAAAGAAACTGAGGGGTTTTTTTTCTCTCCATATTGTTCAGTAGATTTTTGTTTGTAGTGTGGAATGGGTGAGGCACCAGTATCTTTGCATTCACATTTTCTTATGACTTGCAACTTGCTCCTCAAAACCTATTTCCCAGTTTTACCCAAACCACAGGTGGTTTTATCCATCCACATGTAGTGTGACTGCAGTTTCCAGAATAGTCAGCCAGCATGGCAGTTTACAATTCTGGGAAGATTGCTCTGTACAAATCGTAATTGACTTTGTACAATTCCCGTGCAGTCATCTTGTTTATGATCTGATAAAGACTTTAAACTGCATTGTACAATTGGCATTATTATGCCACATTCAGTGTTACTTTAACCCTTAGCTCACTGTCTTTTTGGGAGCTGTTTACAGACCTCTTCACAATTTCTCCTGTTGCCATCCTAGGCAAAAAACAGGTTAGATGCATGGTTTGCCCAGCTTCTTAATTCGTGGGATGGATGGAACGTGAAGTGCTGCATTTTCAGGCTGTCGCTTGGGCAATACCTGACAATTCTGAGGTCATGTTAATTAAGGCCAACATGTTGATTTAGTCTTTTTAATCAGTCTGAAATTTAAATGCTGCTTAGCATATGCCTGCTATGAGGAGTGGGCTGCTCTTTCTTTCTTTCTTTCTTTCTTTCTTTCTTTCTTTCTTTCTTTCTTTCTTTCTTTCTTTCTCTCTCTCTCTCTCTCTCTCTCTCTCTCTCTCTCCTCTCTCCCTCTCTCCCTCTCTCTCTCTCTCTCTCCCTCCCTCCCTCCCTCCCTCCCTCCCTCCCTCCCTCCCTTCCTTCCTTCCTTCCCTGTGATCAAAAGGCCTGGAATACTTTAAAGGCTTAGTGCATTTCCAAAACAAAGCAAAACAAAGCAAAACAAAACAAAAAACCCCAACCATATCTTCTGAGCTGCTCCTTCTTCTTCCTCTTTTTCTTTTGGTGCCTTCAAATATTGACTCCTGGATTAATCCTTGCAGTTTTCTTGGCAAAATTTCAGGAACAGTTTGCCATAGCCTGTTTATTACAGCTGAAAGTGAGTGACTAGTCCAAGGTCACCCAGCTGGCTTTGTGCCTAAGTTGGGACTAGAAGTCATGGCCTCCCCATTTCTAGCCTAGTGCCTTAAAACCACTACAACAAACTGGCTCCTAAGCTGTATTTGCAAGTAAAACTTTGTTCTGAATTGCTTAATCCTGGCAGATGGAGCACTGATGAAACCCCAGGTGCTACGTTTTGTTCAAAGCTTCAATTCAAAACAATAAGTAGTAAAGACAATGACTATTTTCCCACTCCATCTACCACAGCTTGCCTCCAAAAATGCAGGTGCATCACTAGAGAGCAGCAAAAATATACAGAAAACATTTAACCATTCGCTGTCATTTATTGGTCATAGAGATTGTGGCAGCCCTGGACTTATTGCAACTGACCACTTACTCTAGCCCTTCAAAGTTTGCATCACTTTATAAAATAGATAGATAGATAGATGATAGATAGATATAGATATAGATATAGATATAGATATAGATATAGATATAGATATAGATATAGATATAGATATAGATATAGATATATAGATAGATAACTTCCTCCAGAAGTTGTAAATGCTCCATCACGGGAAATTTTTAAGAAGAGATTGGATAACCATTTGTCTGAAGCGTGTAAGATATCCTGCCTAAGCAGGGGATTGGACTAGAAGACCTCCAAGGTCCCTTCCAACTATTCTATTCTATTCTATTCTATTCTATTCTATTCTATTCTATTCTATTCTATTCTATTCTATTCTATTCTATTCTATTCTATTCCATAGTTTGCATCATTTCAGCTTATCAAGTCTGGTTTCGAGAAAATAAAAAAAATGTATCTGCTTAATATCTCATCCTTTTTTGAGGTGAATGGAAAAGATTAAACATAAGAGAAGTTTTTATAGTTAATACGGCCATAATTTAACTATTCATGAGAGAAGATTAAGTGAGCACTTACTTCATGATATAGCTATTGTTATGAAACAACGGGTATAGGGTAATAATATTGCTTCCAACAAATTATAGAAGCAAATAGCTACATTTTAGCCATGATGATCCATAAGTGGAACTTTGAACTAATAATTTGAAAGTTATTGATTTTAATGTTAAATTGCTGAGCTTTTATTTATTATTTATATTTTATTCCTTTTTATAGTTACCTTTGATCATTTTGAAATTCTCAGAGCCATTGGAAAAGGCAGCTTTGGAAAGGTATGTTTTTGCAATCTATATACTTTGTTAATCACCTAAAGAAATAGTTCCTTCTTACCAAATAAGCATAAAATATTGTCCAGAGCTACATGCTAAATCTTATTTTCTAAAGGACTTGCAACTGCCTTGTTCCTTGTATGCCTAAAATCTTCAAATAATATTACAAGATATCAAATTGTTCATATTGATAACCCCAAGCTTCTGAGTCTCTCTCTCTCTCTCTCTCTCTCTCTCTCTCTCTCTCTCTCTCTCTCTCTCTCTCTCTCTCTGTAGTTCTAGTAAATGCAGACCTTCTCATAGAGCAAATTCAGGCATGCTGCATTCTGCTTCATTTTCCTCTTCCAATTCCATCATGTTGTTTTTGTAGAGGATTTATATGAAAAATTATTTCCACTTTAAGTCTGTTTTCAGCCATTGTATTAGATGTGAGCATTCATGAATCTCTTGGCTTGTATTGTTCTGGGAGAATGTATCCGATACTATCTGCAGGACACATCTAAGTCAGTAATGTGACCTCCTGTGGATTCCATCACAGAATGGATCCCTTATCATATCTCCTACATAGTCCCAGGTTGCAAAAGAAAGAAAGAGGATGAATATCATTGTGTCTGTTGCTAAAGGCATTAGAAATTCTGCAGTTTAATCTCCTCCACGGAAAAAGGAAACCTTATTTTAGCCTGCAAGCCGTGGAGCCAAGGATTGTTGCTACAACTAACTTAAAACATTATCCGGCCCTCCTCTATAGTTTTACCAGAGCATAACTTGTTTATTTATTTTAACAAATTTATATAGACAAAACATTAAAAATCACAGTTAATAATTCACAATTTAATCTCCCCCCAACCCACTCTGTAGCGGCAACAAGAGAATCGGACAAATATTTGATGGGCTCTAAATGGGATCCCTAAGCCTGCTGAGGTCATCAGGCCTCGCGGAAAACCAGGTCATCAAGGTCTCGCAGAAAAACAACACAATGGAACCAATCATACCTCTGGGGAATGATATTCCAAAGGAAGGGAGCCACCAAGAAGTCCCCTTTTCTAGGTCCCATCCAATGTACTTCCTTGATAGTTGGGGCTTGCAACATGCCCTACCTTTTGGTGGGCTGTGTTGATGTAATTGGGGAGAGTCCCTCTATAGCCTTGTATTTTCATTTGTTCGTTTGTTCTCCATTTCATGTCAGAATTGACTCATGAAAAATGATAGAGATCTTGCCCCACATACTAAAAAGTACTGTATGTTATTTCAAAGACAAGAGGTTGGACAATGGTAAAGCCTAAAAAATAGACGCTCTGACTACCTCTGGGTTAATTCAAGTGGGGATCAGATTACTAAATAGAAGGACATCTTTTAAACAATTGAATATTTTCACCTTATTCCTATGCATCATATTTCCCATGCAAAATACGAGCTTTGGTATTGGCAATTTAGCAGTCCTGGTGGAAATATTAATGTAGGAAAACATAATTTCCCCCAAATAAGATTAGCCCCATCCCAAAAGGCCCTTAAGACCTGGGTGTGTTATCACTCCTGGGGCTTCCAGGCAGAGGTGGGTTTCAGCAGGTTCTGACCAGTTCTGGAGAACCGGTAGCGGAAATTTTGAGTAGTTCAGAGAACCGATAGTAAAAATTCTGACTGGCCCCATCCCCATCTATTCTCTGCCTCCCAAGTCCCAGCTGACCAGGAGGAAATAGGGATTTTGCAATAACCTTCCCCTGGATTGGGGAGGGAATGGAGATTTTACAGTATCCTTCCCCTGCCACGCCCACCAAGCCACGCCCACCAAGCCACGGCCACAGAGCTGGTAGTAAAAAATAATTGAAACCCACCACTGCTTCCAGAGAACTGGAGCTGTGCTCAGATGGCTCCTTTGTCAAGGTGACTATGTGACTCTTTTTGCCTAGGGGTTTGTATATTTCCTTTTTTTATACTGTTTATTTCTTAATATAGATATGTTATATATGTCATTTTTATATTTGTGGTTTTTTTTTTTATTCAATTGTTGTGTACCTTCCAGAGTCACTGTGGGGAGATGGCTCTTCATATTTGATTAATAAATAAAGAATAAATCAGCAGTGCCCTGCTGGATTGAACCCCTGGCCCATCTAGTCCAGTTTTCTAGTTCTCACCATGGCCAACCAGCTGCATGAAAAAGCCTACTAATTTCCCCGCAGATGGTCTTCAGAGGCAAATCATATGTCTTTCATCAAAGAATGAAAACTAGGGAAATGAAGTTGCAGCACTGAAATGTTAGCTTTTACAAGAGACAGGTTATAGAAGAATCTGCATTTCTACTATATTCATTCTACGCATTCCATTTTATAAGTATTGTAACACGATACTTTGCCTTATTCCTTTAGGTATGCATTGTTCAGAAGAAAGATACCAAGAAAATGTACGCAATGAAGTACATGAATAAACAAAAATGTGTGGAACGGAATGAAGTGCGAAATGTCTTCAAAGAGTTACAGATCATGCAGGGACTGGAACATCCTTTCCTTGTGAACTTATGGTAAGTAACACACATTCCTTATGAGCATCCACCTATCAGAGTACTGCAGCTTCCATTATTTTTCTGGGATTATGTTGCCTTGGCTTCTCTGTAAAGCGTAGTTTTGTTTGTTTTTTCTAACTATATGACTATTATTCATCCTGCTGTTCTTCAGTGTTTATTGGTTTCCTTTTTTTTGTTGCTGTTAAAATAACTCAGTTTTCTGAGCGGGCTCTGAGAGCATCAAGAGATTCTTTCCAAAGCTACCTGTGGTTCAAACGAACACTTTAAACAGGACCTTGATAATAGAGCCCCCTTCCCCCCTCTTTCATCTACTTCTATTATTAAGTTGTTGGTAACCTCAGGGTGCAAAATGCTGTATGTTTGATTTGTTATTGTTCATGTTGTCCAAAAAAAGGAATTGTAATGTTTTCTTCAATGCTGCTGTATCTAGCAAGGGACCTTTTTGCTGCTGTATCTAGCAAGGGACCTTTTTGGACAGATTAATGTTGTAAAAGAAGGCCTTGATTAGGCAAAGAAATGGTCCGGTATTGAAATTTAGCAACAACTCACATATTTCAGCAGAAGGCTTAATTAGAATCTTAGTTCAGCTTCTTGGTTTTCTATGCTGATGTGGGTAGACATCTACCTGCATGTCTCCGCCCACCTGCCTGGACGCTTCTGTGCATGCGCAGAAGCGTTGCACGCAAGCACACGCAAGCACACGTGCGCCCACGAGCGAACTGGTAGTGACAGGTTTTGAAACCTGCCCCTGGTAGACTAGCAAGCTTCAGTACTGATTGAGTAATTTTTATGAACTAATATATTGTCACAGAGATTTATAATGATATTGAACTTATTAATGCAATATAGGTAATAATTATCCTGATCTTTATCAATACCTTTAAATCTATTTATGATTAATACTTGATATTCTATGAAAGCAGTATAATATCTGGCATATTTTGTCCCTTGGAGTGGACTTCAGGCTTCAAAGTGACATAGAAATGTTTAAAATTAAATTAATAAAACAATTTTAAAAACATTGTTTTAATATTTTCAAGTACTGGACCTTGTGAATTCTTTAAAATTTAAAATAGAGAGAAGAAAAAAAATAACTGTATTGAATGTTGCAGGAAATCAGTCATAATATTAATCAATCTTGGGCTTTTTTCCTTCTCTGGCAAACTGTCCATCTTTTGTTATTGGACCCAACATCCTTGTTTCAGATGCTTCAAAGTCACTTCTAGAGAACGTCACAGGGAAAACCATTGTCTGCACAATTCTGATCTTTGCAGATACAGACAAATCCTGCCATATGGATATCTTTTCCAAAGTTTTCCTTGCTGTTCTACCAAGTGCCGGTTGGCAATGTATTTCTACCACTTCAGTTTCTTCATTGTCAATTCTAAGACTGGTCACTGTAACTGTTGGTATTAGTTTTGCCTCTTTAATTTCACTCACATTTTTTCACTCTGTGCTTGACCTTCATTTGCACTTTCAGCTGAGGATAGAAACTATGTGCTTCTATCACAAAATATCCCCACAATTGAATACCTCTCTCTCATACGTCAAAACCTCTTTTATTGAACTCCAGCTCCAAGAAGCCCATGAAGTGGCTGCATCTGAAGAACCAATTACTACATTGGCATTATCTTTGAAGAAACAAAATCTTTGTTAGCACAGAGTGTGCATTAGACCAATTGTCCTTTGCCAGGAAAAAAGAAACAGAAGAAAATTGGTTGGCTGGAAAACCAGACCCTACAAGTACCATCTAAGCACGCAGTCTATTCTTGCAATTGGTGGAGGCTTTTCCTTTGATTGGCAATATTTGAGTCTCACTGTTGATCACTGTCTTAAAGGGTTCGGCAGACGTACACAGACAACAGCTATACATTCCAAATGGCCATTAAGAACATATTGTGGAAATAGCATGGTTTATGCCAACATGGTTTCTCCCAGCTTCAGGAATTCATGGAAAACTGGACGTGTAGATCAACCCTTAGAAAGTTCATTATTCAAATACCACCCTCTCTTCATTTGTTCTTTAAGTCCCTCTATCCTATTTTGTGTCTGAAATCCTTTATCAGACTTTAGGACAAAGCAAGCTTTGAAATCAGCCTCACACTCTGTTTATTTTCAAAAACTTGCTAGATGTCTGGGTTGATCAGAACACCAATAATACATATTAGAACCTTCCTTTTTTTCCTCCTTTGATTTAGGAAGTGTTCTTTGGCTCTAGGGGCCTTGAAACAGAAAGAATGAGATATAGGCTTTATAGAACGTAACTTTGTTAGAACTCCAGTCTCCTGTTTCAATTATTGTTTGATTCAGCTTTGGTTTCTAGGTGGCATTGCTGGCAGAGTGTTGATAAATTAGCTGTAGCAAAACCTCTTAGATTGGGGGGGGGGATGATAATAAACAGATTTCAGTGAATTTCAGCAAAGGTATTGTTTCCAAACTGACATCTGTAATGAGAAGGCAAAAGTTAAAAGAATCAGATATTTTTAAAAATCATGCTTGATTTGTTTTAACATGTGTACACCAGGGGTGGGTTCTACTTACCTTTACTACCGGTATGTGTGCCGGTAGTACCGCACGCATGTGCTTGCTTCGCTCGCTCGAACACGCACTCTTCTGCGCAAGCACAGAAGCTTCTGCGCATGCGCAGAAGCGTTTTGATGATGTCGGGGTCAGTGGGCAGAGCCTCCCACCGGTTTTACTACCGGTTCTATAGAACTCGTGCGAACTGAGGGCAACCCACCACTAGTGTACACATATCATTTGTCTTTTTTAATGCAACATTTTTTCCGACTATTGGGAATGCTGTTTAGTCTGGACAGTCATATACTGTAAGCCTCTCTTTGGGGAGTTGGGTGATCTTAACAGTTCTAATAATTTAGGCTAGTCAATTAATATGCTGGATAAAACAATAAAGCCCTTGATTAAAAAGAGCAAGAACCATAGTACTTCAAAATGAAATGTGATGGAAAGCATCATTAGGTGTCACTAATGTTTGGTTTGAATCCTGGTGACTTAATGTGGCTTCAGTAATAATTTGTAGCCCTTCTAAGGGCATTTCTTCATTTCTTTAATCCTGTCTATCCATCTTACATATTGTTTTCTCTGTCTTCTACTTTTCTCAGCCTTGCTAGGCATAATATTTTCTTCTGGCCCATAATGGAAAGCTGTGATTTCTTAAATATGAATGAGCTATGAAGCTCTTCCTTGTGGCTACATTAAAATGTTTTCTTCTGATCCTTGAAGGTGAAGAAACGTACCCAGGATTCTTTGCCCTGTTTTGCCTAAGTAACGAAGCCAGGTTGGTGTTGTTTTTATAGCTTTAATATGGGTTACATAAAGGAAAAGTGATTGGTGGTTTCCTCTGGTTTCATTTGCCTTCCCAACACCACCAGCTGGTAGAAAGAAACTCCTGCCAATTGCTCTCCTTATCATGGGCAGGGGTGGAGGGAGAAAATTTTTGATAGATGTCTGGATTAGTGGGTTTAGCAATGTCTCAAACTTTGCTCAATTTTTGTGCAAGCATTTTGGGTGACTACATTCAAAAGGCATGATATAATATTGCTGTTGTGGAATGATGTTAAGGCCTTGTCCAAAAGAAATTGTCAGGTTTTCTTTGACTGCAGCCATGCAAAAGCTTGGGACCTTTTGTTCAGATGACTTTTTTGTTTAAATTGTGCTAGTCTCTGCATGAGGATTAAAAATAAATTTCCTGTGTTCTGCACAGGACAGTCTGTAGATTCTCAGAACATTAAAGTCCAGATGGATTCAATCATCCTGCTTCCCAGAAGGGACAAAAAGCTTGCTCCAATTGAGTGTTCTTATAGCTACCCTGTTTCCCTGAAAATAAGACATCCTTTGATAATAAGCCCAATCAGGCTTTTGAGCACATGCGCTAAAATAAGCCTCCCCCCTGAAAATAAGACCCTCCCAAAAATATTTAAACACAGATCTGGAAATCAGGTAAGACGGCAAGAGGAGCCTCCTCTTGGTCCATGAGCCCCAAAATAATAAGACCTCCCCGAAAATAAGGCCAAGTGCTTATTTCGGGGTTCAAAAAAAAAAAGACAGGGTCTTATTTTCAGGAAAACACGGTACTGAAAATAAATCACTATGCTGAAATTACAAAAGCAATAGTCAGCAATCACAGCAGACTTGCTTGGTCCCACCTTTGCTATTGGACATTTAACTTGAATGCTACTATCAAATAAATGTTGTAGTTGGGATACTTTGAAATCTGAGGAGGCTGGACTTTAGAAATAGAAATGGACCCTAGCTGTTGTATTGTACTATAGAAGCCAAAGATTCCTTAACATATGAATCTAGCAACCCTATGGACACCTATTCAGAAGTAAACTGGGGTTTTATCTTCAGTTATGTTCTTCTGAGGCTATTCTGAAGATAACATTGGAATGCTCTAAATATGTAAGAGCAACAGCTAGCTACTTTTATATTTTTTGTCTAGCTGAGAGCCATTTCATACAACATTCCAGTGAAGTCTTAGACAATCTGAAGTTTGTAATCTGAATTGTAACACAGATAGAGAGGAATAATGGAATTTTAACTATCCTGATTTAGAATCCAATTCTCTTATCTCCTATTTGATTTGGGGAAAAAAAAGTATTCCATTTTTTTTTTCAAAGGGAGAATGTTCTTCCAAGGCAAACAGCATCTCTAGAAGGTTCATCCAAAGTGGGATTAAAGTGGGGAGGGGAATTAATGCCTATAATTGTTGTTTACATTTTAAAATATTTATTAATTACGGTACATCCAACTGAGTTTGTTTCTATTTGACATAGGGAATAGATAACCTAAAACAAAATCAGAGCCTGTAACTTCAAAGAGTCCAAAACACATTGCAAACTGCCGAATCTCTAAACCAGTGTGTCATATCTGGATTGCTGCCTAATTCATATTTAAAACACAGAATTTAAACCTGTCCCCTACCTGTGATCCCTCTTCCCGCCCTCCACCTACAAACCAGTTTCTCCTTAGCAGTTTTTTTCATTCAGAAAATTGAGATGGGAGAGTCCTATGGCAGCTCTTCCCTATCAGTCTGTTGAATTGCCAATATGCACTGCTTGAGAAGAAATTGGTACATGGTAAGTGGTGCTATCATTTTATTTAGTTTTAGTCCCCAGGTGCCTCTGTTCCTTTTCATGAGTCTTCCCGGCATGTAAAAGGTTTCAACTATTTGTCTCCTCTGGTGTTAATTTTCTTAGTGCTTCTTTTTCCCTGTTTAGTCTATCTAGCCTTTATAAAGCAGAAAGCAGCAGCCTGTCACTAGAGAGACCCTGTCTACAAGCACTCAGTGAAGAAAACAGACAACATGATAAATGAGGGCATCTTATGATGCTCTTTTAGCTGGAGCAATAAATAACACCTGCCATCCCTGCTTCTCTGAGTTGTTGGCCATTGACTATAAATAATATGTTTTTGGCAGTCAATGCCAAACAGAAGGTAAATTAATTTTCCTGAACAAGTATTTATTTATTTATTTATTTATTGAATTGATCTAGTCGCCTATTTGCCCATGGCAATTCAAGGCGGCTTACAGAATATAAAACGACATTTAGAACAATAAAACTAATAAAAAGAATCAAATAAATTAATATAGTATAATATAATAAAAATCACCCCACCCACCCTCCCCCTAGCGACAGCAGATCACACAAGCCATTTTATGGGCTCATCCCTCTCTGGGTTCCCCAGGCCCGCTGGCAGAGCCAGGTCTTCAGCACCTTCCAGAAGAGTACTAGAGTGGGGGCCATTCTAATCTCTGGGGCAATGATGTTCCAGAGAAGGGAGTCACCATGAAGAAGGCCCTTCTTCTGGGTCCCACCAGGTGTATCTCCCTTGGGGATGGGACCCACAGCATTCCCTGCCTCCCTGCTCTGATGGATTGGGTAGATGTGACTGGCAAGAGACAGTCCCTCAGATAACCTGGTCCCAAGCCATGAAGGGCTTTAAAGGTGACAACCAGCACCTTGATTGTACCGGGAAGCAAATCAGCAGCCAATGCAGCTCCCGCAGGAAGGTGATACATGTGCACACCGGGGTCTGCACAAACTCATGTGGGCCACTGCATTTTGCACCAACTGGAGCTTCCAGATGCTCTTCAATGTAGCCTCAAACCCATGGATGTTGAATGGATACTTTGGGCACAGATCTTTTAAAAACACAAACAGTCTCGGTAACTCACTTGTTTTAGAATTTAAACCTGGATTTTCTCTCATTATGGCCCGGCCAGCCTCTTTAAGCAGAAGTTACAGAGTTAAACCTTCATTCAAACTGGATTGTCTTTTGTCATAGATGTGAAAAATATTGAACCATGGATCTTCTTAGGTCTAGGCTTTTATGTCTGCCTTGGTGAGAATTTATTGCCTGGCCCTTTAGGCTGGAGTTACTTAACTAGCAGGTCAAAGCTGTAAATCCATCAGACTGTCGCATTGTTGTAAATGCATTCTGAATTCAAAAGGAATTGGGTTCCTGTGGATAACAAACACTGTTTTCATTGAGCAAGGCAGGGTTCATTGTCAGAGTCAAGCAAGGATTGATATTTCTAAGAAACCTTCACAGTGAGAGCCAGTTACAAAAGATGCTTAGCTTAAAGCAATATACAAAACCTGCAAGGTCGGGCTATCAAGAGAAATTATTCTAGGAGGACCGCAGTTAGGTGGAACCTTATGGAGAGGGGAGTTTTAGTCTCTCCCCACATGCAGCTAGCACTGATCAGTCTGGATTTCCATCTCTTGGTTGCTTCTGTGTAAGCTTGCCAATTGCATCCCTGAATAGGTGAGCACTTTTGCACTCCCTCATTTTCTGACTCTTCACACAGAAGTGTTGTGGGAAGATGAGGGAATAATGTTGTGGTAAGATGAGGGAACTTACCAAATTTGTGGATGATATAAACTGGCAGGAATAGCTAACACTCTAGAAGATAGGCTCAAGATCCAGATGGATCTTGACAGACTTGAACACTGGGCCCTAGCTAACAAAATGAAATTCAATGTAGAGAAAAGTATAGTCCTACTTCGGCAAGAAAAACCAAAAGTACACATATAGACTGGGTGAAACCAGGCTTAATAGCAGTAACTGTGAGAGGGATCTTGGAGTTTTAGTGGACAACCAAGTAAATATGAATCAAGAGAATGCCACAGCAGCCAAAAAAGCCAATGCAATCCTAAATTGCATTAACAGAGGGATACAATCCAGATCAAGTGAGGTACTAATACCACTCTATAAAGTCTTCGTATGACCACACCTAGAATACTACATCCAGTTTTGGTCACCACACTGTAAAAAAGATGTTGAGACTCTGGAAAGAGTGCAGAGAAGAGCAACCAGGATGATTAGAGGACTGGAAGCTAAAACATACAATTAACGGTTGCAGAAACTGGGCATGGCTAGTCTAGTGAAGAGAAGGACCAGGGGAGACATGATAGCAGTGTTCCAATATCTGAGGGGCTGCCATAGAGAGGAGGGAGTCAAGCTATTTTCCAAAGCATCTGAAGGCCAGACAAGGAATAATGGATGGAAACTGAACAAGGAGAGATACAACCTGGAAATAAGGAGAAAATTTCTGACAGTGAGAGCAATCAACCAATGGAACAGCTTGCCTTCAGAAGTTGTGGGAGCTTCATCACTGGAAGCTTTCAAGAAGAGACTGGACTGTTATCTGTCAGAAATGGTGTAGGGTCTCCTGCTTGGGCAGGGGGTTGGAGTAGATGACCTACAAGGTACCTTCCAACTCTGTTAATCTGAATATAAGTGATGGTATATATATATATAGAGAGAGAGTGGCTTGCCCTACCAGTATTAGTGAGGGTATGGCTTTCTCCTTGGTAGTTCCTTGATTAGGGTATTGTTCTTCTACGTGTTAATTCCCTGGCAGGACACACCACGGTATAGAAAGAGGGAGTAAACCTCATGCTCTCACACTAATGATGTTAACTAGTAGGGTCATGAAATGTCTGCAAGCAAACAATCACAGTCAGAGAGCGCCAAGGAGTCCACAGTTCCTCTCTGAGCTACATATTTATCTTCTTTAAGAAGCAAGGTTTCCAAACAAACAGTTTTGAATGGCACAATCATTAAAAAAATGCTGGGCTGAATTCAAAGCAATTTTGCAAACTTGCTGTTATTTGTTATTATCCTTAATATAAACATAATTAAGTAGTCTGCAACATTAAAATAAAATATAAGGTAATAGAATGAGTCCTGGTACTAGACTTGTTTGCTTAGAGCATGGTTGATAGAAATGCCTTTAAAGAATGCTTTTCCCTTTTGTACTACAATCTCAATTTATCAATCGTGTTTTAGAATTCTAGGTTTTCTTTGTCAGTTTCTGGAAGAATTCAGACCCTAAGCTCATATATAAATTGAACACAATGGCAGTGATGTCGCCTTGTATTGCACATTTCCACGAAGCGTCTTCTTGAGTTAATCTGTTTTCTAATGAAAAAATTTCCTGGATCTGATCAGAAGGAATCATGACTCAGAGATGTAGCTACTGCTAGTTGTTGCTTGGTTATTAAGCACCATCAATGTACTTGAATTGGTGGGGTTTTTTTTTCAGCCAGTGGCAGCATTTAATCCAGGATCATGCCTGGTTAGTATTTGGGTAGAAAATTTCCAGGAAATCTTTGGACTATAAGTTACAGTAGGAAATAACAAATATCTTCTTCATCCTCATCATTATCATCCCAGGAGAAGGCAATGTACTTCTCTATTATTGTTAAGAAACTACATTTATTAAACAAACAAATAAATAAATAAAGTAGAGATTCAGGAAGTTGCTTTTATCTGTGCGATATTGATGAATACAAAGAGGCAACCTGGGGAGAAACCATCTACTGTGATTATGCACTAATAAAGTATCTGATTTTCTGACCTTAGAACATTTGATGCTCAGCAGTCTTTCAGTCCTGCATGTAATGGAAAGAATTATTTTGGAGTTGGCAGGCTGCACTTTAAGGAATTGTTTGCTCTTTCTCTTTTTCCTGTTTTAAAAGACAAACAACCTTAAAACTTCTAGGTTGATGGAGATTCCTGTAGAGAACATTATGACCATGTAACAACTCAATTGAGCACCAGATTGATTTCTTATACCCTTCTCTGTTGAACAGGATATTAAAACCACACTACCAATCTACCGTGATACCAATTCCAAGGGCTGCACCACTTGTTCAAAAACACTTACATTGTAGCATTACCACCCAAATAGTTCATTCGGATGTTTAATCTTGACACAGCAGAGCAAAAAAATAAATAAATCCATAATACATTTTGAGACAGTTTTTATAACAAAACTCTTGATCTTTAAGTATGCAAATACATTTCTTTGTTTTTACTTTCATGGTCAATGTTTTCTACAGTAGAACCATATTTATTTGCAAAACAAGTACAATGAGCTATGGTTTGAAAAGGTTCACATACATTGCAGTCCTATGCTCACTGCCCATATAGTAAGAAAATACTTTGGTGTTCTCATACCCTTTGCCATAATACGTGCAAATATTTATGAATCTAGAAGTTCATTGAATTGCAAATATTTTTTAAAAATGTAAATACATACTTCAACTATGTATGATTATTGTTTTGCTATTGAAAGCTGCTTTATTCTGAGTTGAACCACTGGTTGATCTATTTCTAAGGATGTAAAAAAATATATATGTTGTGAGAATGAATTAACTTGATTCACCAGAACTGATCTTGTCATGGAGTAGATGGGCAGGAGTGACTGGAATCTATTAACATCTGTTCTGTTATAAAATTGCACAATGCATTATATGGGAAGGATGTCTAAGAAGCAGCATGTACAGAATGGGATAAATTTTAAAAATGATTTATTGGTGTTTTTTAAAAAATATATAGAGTTATTTGTGTTTTCAAAAACCTTATATTTCAAGAAATTATGTACATCATCATATACAGATTTTCCAGTAGCAAGTGTGTATTTGTAGAAAATTGACAATATCTATAACATTAACACTAAAACATACTAGATTTAGACTGATTAGCTTATCACAATCTAGAGATAAAATTAAAATTAAAATCATGTTTTGTAGGATTTTAGGCTGTAAAAAAATTTCCAGGACTGGAAATAGCCAGGAGTGAATCTGATAAATTATTTTTTAATTATTGAGTTACAGTTTCTCAAATTGTGGAACATGACTCTGTGAGGGTTATGAGCAATATGTAAGAGGGAAGGTTATGAGTTTTGTTAAAACATGATATAGATGTGTGCAGCCAAACTAAAAGCAATTTTAAGATTCATTCCCAGCTTTGCTGCTTGCTTTGTCTGTATAATCTGACCATAGGCTTGCCTGGAAAACAAGATTAAATGTTGACAGCATTGTTATTTTTCCACCAGAAATATGCACTGGGTGACTGTGGTCCTGCAAAGTTTGAGAAACATGATTATACTTTAATTATTAAAATTATTTATCATATTTATTTCTAGCCCAACCCTTACTTCAATGAACTGATCAGTTTTATTCAAGGGAGAAGGTATATAAACTCATTTATCATTTCAGGGTGTTCTGAAAATTTTGAGGCACACTGGATTACCAACCTGTCCTGAGAGAGCAATATAAATCCAACATAATAGGCTAGTTTATGTGTTCTTTCTGATTCTGAAGAGGTGATTTTTCTAGAGCAGTTCTTCACCATCTTGTGTAAACAAGATGTGTTGGATGACTATACCCAGAGTTTTCAGATAGCACGCCAAATCTACTGTAGTATAGATTTTTGCCTTGCTTCTTATTCTCATGAATCTTCCTTCATCCATTGATTTAGCGATGATGTGGTTACCTTGTATTTAATTATGCGGCTCCTTAGGGAATCTCTTGGCTTGGCAGCAGCTAACTTTCCTCTCTGTATTCAAAAACAGTGACTATTCCAAGACTAAATGTATTGATTTTTTTTAGCACGTGTAATTTGCTGGCTTTTTAAAGATGTAGATATTGAGAGGAAGTTTTGGGAGAATGTATAAAAAGGAGTATGAGAAATTAGCAGCAGGACTGAATTTATAGCAAGACTCAGTTCTACAATTTTTCTGTCTAGTGACAAAGCTTACTATGGGAATATACAAAATATATATTCTTATGTTTGCACCATTTTTTTTCATATTATCACAGATCTTAGTTATCAAATAAGGCAATTTCCAACAACAATTCATGATAGCCTTCAAAATGAGAAATGCCATACTAATTATTGGTCGGGACATAGCAACACATCTTTTTACAAAAGTATTATTTAAAAAAACATTAAGAGCCAGGTGAGTCATAATAATATAGTGTGAAGGCATACTATTTTAGATTACAGATTCCTGTCTGCTTTTTTTTTTTTTGCTTTGAAACTCTTCTTTTTTATGGTCTATTATGCTGTGCATCCACAAAGTAATGTCCTGAAGCAGAATCATGGCAATCGAACATTCCAACCAATGGACTATTTTAGGTGTTTCTCTTACGTATTGTGTATTCTTTTCCAGGTACTCATTCCAGGATGAAGAAGACATGTTTATGGTGGTGGATCTGCTTCTTGGAGGAGATTTACGTTACCACCTGCAGCAAAATGTCCGTTTTGAAGAGGAGACTGTGAAACTATTCATCTGTGAGCTAGCACTGGCATTGGATTATCTCCAAAGCAGGAACATCATCCACAGGTGAGTCATGGGCTGGAAAGTTACATTAATGTTTTCAATGAGTATCAGACGATGGCTTGCTGGGCCACTGAAACTGAGATAGATTGAATTTCACTAGTAAGATGCAAGCCTAAGTATCTCCCTTTTAGGTAACATTTGTGACTGTGTGGTATTCACAGTTCTCTCTGAAACAATATATTTTAAAAGAAATATTCATATTTTTCAAATTGTATATCTTAATACAAATATTTTCTTTTATTTCTTCTTTTTATAACCGACCATCCCATTCTGCAATACAATACACAAATCTTAACTAACTGTCCTGTAACTGATGGTAGACAAACATTCAGAGTATTTTTATTTCTAAGGCTTTTGACAGACAAACTGATACATATTCTAAAAATGCATATATTCATGTATAAGCTTTTCTGCTAACGTGACTGGTGTTTGCCTACTGTATGTGTGATGTGTGTGTATTTATAGTTTATAGTTATATAAACTATAAATATATAGTTTATATTTTATATATATATATTAACAATGGGAGAATATTAAGAAGTTTCTATGAATCCCTGTATACCAACCCTGTTATTCCTAAATTTGGAATACTTTGTTCAAGTGATTTAAAGCTACAAATTCATTTAAATCAATGTATTTAAGCCTGGCTACTCCATATACACCTATGTAAAGATGTACACATATCAGCCTTGTGAAACTTGTAAGTAAAACAGTTCCTGGAAAGCAATTTGAACGTGAGAAATGTGATGAAAAATGCTAACCTTTTTGTTGTGATTCCTGCCCTGTGAGCTTTTCCTTCTTTTGGGAAAGGAATATGCACTATGAATACTTGTGGAGGAAATAGAAAAATCATCAGTGTTCTATACCATTCCTCTGTGAACCATCATCATCTCCCACAAAAATGTGGTAGTTTAAAGAAAAGACTATTGCATATTAAAGAAAGGTTTATTACATATAAGTGAATTTTGTTAAAAAAAATTATGGCCTGATATTTTGCATTTACAAAAAAAACTTCACAGAGTGAAGTTCACATCCATCAATCTTTCTGACAGGTGATTCTCTAAGATTAGCTCTTTGGCCGCAATTGAGTCTCTGTAAGTTCCATTATTTCAAACAAGTGTCACATCTAGAAAACCAGTTTGTATCACACGAGGTTTAGATCATCGTCTCCTCTTCCTCTAGCATAATATTCCATATTGTTTTAAAGTCACCTTGTCTTCAATATATTTTATTATGTCAATGGCATGAATCATGGAGCACAGTTATTTAAGAAATATATCTAAAATCTTATTGGGCAAGATTGTGATCATATTTACTTTGTGTTCATCTGGGAGTCTTTAATACATAATAAGGTTGTAGAGTAATATCACTAGGAGAAGTTTAGTAGAAACACTTTAGGATTTAGAAATCAAAAATAAAGTGCTAATAGAATTCTGCTCTATGTAAATACTCTTAAATGGATAATGAAAATATTATTTTTAATTTTAAAAAACAAGATTTAAGAATTGGATGATTATCATTTATTTAAGATGTCATGTATATCTATTTTTCCTTAATTTAAAATATTTAAGCAAATTTGTTTGCACATAAATCTTTTGCTTTTCTGTGTTATAAAGGAATATGGAGAAAGTAACTGGCAGTTGAGATACTGTTTTTAAAAGAATGTTGGAGAAAATATCTGAGTTTAATCAATTGGACATGGATTAATTGAATAATTCGTGAATTTAGGGATTAAAGAAATGGTGTTAAAAACCAATGAGATGATTTTTTTGTATATCAGAAGGATCATCCATTGGAACCACGATCAGTTCCAATTATTTGAACTTTGCTGTGTACTAAATTCTCAAATGCTAAATATTTATTGTTCTAATATGGAATGTATTTCATATTTAATTCTACATTTCCGTTAAATTTGCCTAGCACCTATTAACGTTCCAGAAGTTCTAACTATTTCCAGATAAAATTATGCATTTTTACTTGAAATTATATTAGTTCAGTGAAACTTAATATGTAAGGATGTAAACATATTATGTTCAGTTTACACATTTCTTCTACAGTTGTGTAAAACATTTGATTAAAAGTGCTTGCATGCTTGTAGAGGAAATGAATAAGTCAAAAAGAGGACCATTCATATTTAAAACAATATTCCCATGCTTTAAAAGCTATAGAAGAAGGTACAATTTTCTATGCATAGCCTTCTGTCCTATATTTCACCAGTCTTCAACACTGACTAACTGGGATTAGCATCAAGCAAACCTCAGGAAGTACCCTCCTCAATCCTTTTATGCAACCCCCAGAATTCATGGCAGTGAATTTTAATAGGAAGGCAATATAAAATGGAGAAATCAAATACATATATACATACAATACATACATACACACAATGTGTATATATACACATACAAAATATAATATTTTAAAAAGCTTCCAAAAGACAACTGAGAAATATTGTCCATTTGGCTAATTACTATATAGTAATAAATTGCTGATCAATATTGTCATGATATTCAGTATATTCTAGGAGTAGAATGCAGACTGATATTGAATCCAAGTTAATTCTCCATGCTGTGCATTTGTGCAACATTCTCCAAGTTGCGGTCCCCTAGATATATTCAATCACCATTTCCAGCATCCTCCCAATGCTGATTGGGTAGAATGAAGAGACAATCCTCAATGTCTGAAGACCACCATTTTGAGAAATTTTCTAGACTGATACAATTGGTTAGAATGTTTGAAAGGCTTATATGAATTATCTATTTTTAAATAAAAATTTTCTATGTGCTTGGGTTTTTTTTTAGGTTTGGTCAAATTGTATGGCTTTCGTTAAAGTAAGATGGGCATTGAAATTGTCCAAATCATTCAAGCTGATAGCACTATCAACTAGTGATTTTAAGATAAAAGACAGAAATGAAATCTTTTATTTTAATTTTCTGAGGGCGTGTGGCTTTTCTTTACCAGTCAGGACTTGGACAACAAAAATCAAAAAGATTGCATGTGTTATTTAAAAGAGATGAAACATTTCATACATGGTCTTTCAAAATATATCATATTTACTCAAAGAAATTAGAAAGTGATCAGGTTGAACATACGGTTTTAAGTTAACAGCATTTTAAAAATGTAACCTAAAAAAAAGCATTCAAAGTGATGTCTTTGCAGCTTCCATACTGAAATGTTTTTCAGACTTTTGGGCAGGTTAGAATTGTCTTGCTGCAGTTTGAATATTTCTCAGGAGCTTTGTCTGTAGGTACACATTTTAAAAACAACACAGTTGTGTTCCATTCTGCTGTATTTAACTGTTGTACCTGGACAAATCCAGCTGCTTGTGTTGCACCTTCAGAGTCAGAGGTGCTTCAAAGCCAAGTGGGCTGGTAATGAAGGTATAAGATTAACTTTTTCTGCTGTGCACCTGTTCACCCAGCTAACAAATAATGAATGAGGATAAATTACACTTGGCGAGACAGAAAGATTCCAGTTATTTAGCACAGGGTTTGAAATTGGAAACTGGCCAAAAGATGGATGGTTTCATTTAAAATACAAACAAGCTTGATAAATATATAAATAATTCAGTTTGTGGCTTGCCTGTTTTCACTTTATTGTTATTAGCAAGAAGTGTCCTAGATTCAAAATAATGTTGAGAGAGGAAAGGGATATATATATATATATTTTTTGTAGCTTACATCTTTCACCATTTTGGTTTCCAGACCAATTAAGGGATCAGTGAGGTGCTCTGCTGAGGAGTGGTGTTATGTGGTATAGCTTACCTGATAAGTTTGCTGGATAGTGTTATCCAATGTGATGGAGAATATTGGATGATGACTATAAGGAGACAGAATTTGGTGCCAGACATATGTTGCCTTTTTTCATAAGGAGTTACTGGACCATTTGAGTATAGAGCTAAATAATCAGATGCTTTGAGATGATTTCTTCATTGTGTTGGTAAATTAATGTTTGACAAACTTTCTCACTGATTCCTAACACTGAATTCTTTCACAAGCCTAGCTGTATAACAAAGTATGAATACTCTGTTTAATGCTGTATTTTAGAATTTTAGATTTTTCCTGACTGATAGGAATCTGAATCTGATACTCCTATTTTGGCTATCATAAGCAAACTTCTGTATTTCATAAAAATGAAAATTGCCTGCAAATTCATTGCACAGTGGTTTATGTCATTTTAACACTGTAGTAACTGTTAAATCAATTTAACAATAAAATACTGCTTTGGAAAAAAAGATTCCACATACTAAAATAAGAGTGGATTCTAACTAAATGAAATTCTGTCAAATATATGTGACTGATTTCACAAATGTTTTGCTATACATTGGAGTGAAATAGTTTCATTGCTTCTGAACTACGAAAGGCGCTGAATTCTCCTTTCGGTACATGCTTGTTATTACTGTGTAATCCACGCTTTTTCTCTGTCTCACACACACATATATGCACATGCACACTTTATTCCCAGAGCACTAGACTCTTCATTTCCTTAAAATAACTGCAGGGTTTTGCTTTTCAGCATCCAGTGAAATATTACAAAGTGAAGATCAAATTTAAAATTCTTCTGACATGTTCTTTGGACTGAATATTATGCAAAAATTAAAAAAATAAGATGATTAGGGGGATGTTTTGAAATGTGATTGAGTATTTTTTCACTTTAGGTTCAGTTTCTGTGTATCCAAGAATATAGGAAAAGAGGGAAGAGGGGTTTGAAAATATACATCCAGAACAGAGGTGGGTTTCAGCAGGTTCTGACCAGGAGAACTGATAGTGGAAATTGTAAGTAGTTCGGAGAACCGGTAGTAAAAATTCTGACTGGCCCCACCCCCATCTATTCTCTGCCTCCCAAGTCCCAGCTGATCGGGAGGAAATGGGGATTTTGCAGTAACCTTCCCCTGGATTGGGGAGGGAATGGATATTTTACAGTATCCTTCCCCTGCCACGTCCACCAAGCCATGCCCACAGAACTGGTAGTAAAAAAATTTGAAACCCACCACTGGTCCAGAATATAGTTTGGGGTAAAGATAATACAAACGTCAGTCTGCTGGACATTTGATAACAATCAGGGCTTGGGGTGAGTGCAACACAAGAGCAGCCACCTTCTCCTTTTTCCCATTTATTGTGGGATCGGCCTTTTTAATGCTTTTTGGCCCTGCAAATTTCCAAGGGAATATTTTCTCTCAGAGCTGCGCTAGGAGGAACAGAGGAGGCAGCCCCAGTGAGTGCCACCACTACTGTTGTGTTGATGTGAGCGCTCTGTAGACCCACCATGCTTTGAAGGAAACATGCCAGTCTTGGTATGTTTGCTAATGTTTTTACCTCAGCAGTGAAAACAACATTCATGCTTCTTTATGGGCTGAGGCAGCTTTCAGTATGCTCTGGAGATGATCTTTGCTAGACCTGATAAATCCTTCTACTTTTGCTGGTTGTTGTTGTTGTTTTTTCCTTTTAGCCATTTTATTTATTTCTCTTTTTAATTGTTTCATTACATTATAGAATACAGATAATAGCCAAGTACAGTGGTATTAATACAATAGGAAGTAGAAACTATGAACACTCTAATGATGAAAGTAAATTAAACCTTTCAGAATGGAAGATTTATAACAATGCTAAATATGATTTATGAGGTGTATCCTTTATGAAGATAGGATGTTACTAAAATGCTCTATTTAAATGCATAAAAGTAGACTTTTGATTTTGTTGGAATTTAGTTACATTATTATCAAGATATTATTTCTTGAATGCCTTGAGGAAGAAAACATATTAATATTTTATAAATTTAATGCACAGTTTGTATGTTGCAAACTATTTTATTTTAGGTGTGCTTGTTTGGCTATAAATAGGCTTTATTATTTTATAAACTTAATGCACAGTTTGTATGTTGCAAAGTGTTTTATTTTAGGTCTGCTTGTTTAGGTATAAGTAGGCTATCTTATTTTCAAAGGTAGTTTTAAATATTTGTATAACAATATTTCCTTTTCTTTCCTCTTCAGATAAGTCAATAGTAAGTGCTGGGTAGATTTTATTTATCCTTCACTTATCTGCTAATAGTTTTGCAAATTAGATCCCCAAATTGCCTTTTAAAGTTGTACTTGTCTCCCAGTTTCATTGATGATTGGTGACAGCAAATGACTGAGCCTTTTTTTCTCTCCACATTTGTTGCTATTGTGATGTTCTATTTTATTTTTTTGTGAAAGAAGTGGTTGAGAAATTAAACATTTACAGCACTTTTGTCAAAGGTAAAGTTTATACATTTAAAGGCTCAATTGTTCCGGGTGACTTCCAAGAACGATGTAGGTAATTTCTTTTTATTTCCTCTTTTCTTCCCTTCCCGGTGTGACCTTTTCCTTCCTTGTCTCAGGGGATTTGTTTTCCCTGTGGGTTGTATGTGCGTGTACAAGTGCTTCCCTGCAGTTTAATGTATATTCAGTCACCTTGTTTGTTTAATGTTATGGCCTTTTGAGCATGCAGTTGTTATTGCAGGATATCTGTTATTTGGATGACACCTGCTCCATTGCAAATGGTAATTTCCATTGTGCTAAATGTCATTTGAAGGCAGAATGTTCCCCTTATATCTGTAGATGATTGCTACATTTAGATGCAACTACAAGGAAAATGATTAAGATCTATTTTCCAGGGCCACATAGACACACATATCTAGATTTAATTTAAACTCAAGGATAATATTCCTGACCATAAGGTTTGTATAACAGTGGAGCAGTTTACCAATGGAAGCTATGAGTTCTCATTCTAGGAGGATATTTTTTCTTTTAGTAGCTGAGATTGGGTAGCAACTTGGTTTAATTGGTCTTCCTGGACATTGCAGAAGATTGAACTAGTTTATTCTTGTTGCCATTTCCATTTCCAATTCCAATAAAGATGATTACGGGACTGGAATTTGAAACATATGAAGAACAGTTTCAGGAATTGGAGATGTCCAGTTTAATGGGGGGGGGGAGGACTAGAGGTGACATGGTAGCAGTATTCCAATATCTAAGGGGTTGGCACAAAGAAGAGGGAGTCAAGCTATTCTCCAAAGACAGAATGAAGGCAGGACGAGAAGCAATGGATGGAAACTAATCAAGGAGAGAACCAACCTAGAACTAAGGGGAAATGTCCTGACAGTTAGAACAATTAATCAATGGGACAACTTGCCTCCAGAAGTTGTGGATGCTCCAATACTGAAAGTTTTTAAGAAGAGATTCCAATTGTCTAAAATGGTACAGGGTTTCCTGCCTGAACAGGAGGTTGGACTAGAAGACCTCCAAGGTCTTTCTCAACTCTATTATTCTGTTAATTCTACATTTATGTGATTCTTTGATAGTCTTGTGCAGGTTCCTGCATAAATTTCAAAACTTAGATCTAGTATAGATTAAAGTTTTCTGAATTCCATTATACTTTCATGATATTTCCTGTCTGCTAGTAAAATGATTCTTAACTGGTGGTGCCTATACCATAAGGGGGACTCAAAAGAGCCTCAAGGCAGCTTGTTGAAACTTTATTTAAGTTCTTAAAACTTACTTTATATGATAAACAAGAGGACAAAATACCAGCAAACATTGCAAAAAGTAAACATTTTGTTCCTGTAATGGTGGATCCCAGATTTGATGCCAGAATAATTGGTGGGAAATTTGCAGAAGGTTGTGAACTGCTTGAGTACATTGTGTATTATTTGGACAAGTCACAACCATGTGATAAATCACAATTTTCTTTCTTTCTTTTCTAATTATTAATTTAATCAGTGGGATTAAAGCTATTACAAGAAGGTTTGTCAGCTGTCTCCCAGAATTCTCACTCTAGAACAATTTACAGTATTTGCCCCAATTCTACCTGTAGAATACTTGGGTGTTGATTAATGTTAAAAGTAAGAAATATAAAAAATCAAATTAATGATTCAATTCCCAATGCATGTATGTTACAGTATAATAAATTATATCCCTGTCATTTAAGCCACCTGCCCCTAATCATTTTGTAAATACTATGTTGGCATTTTAAGAACATTTAGATAATGAGATGGCTGTTTGGATTGGCAAGCAATATGTGTCATGCCTTCAAGACACAAATGAATCAGTGGTGGGTTGACCCCGGTTCACACCAATTCTATAGAACTGGTAGTAAAACCGGCGGGAGGCTCCGCCCACTGACCCTGATGTCATCAAAATGATTCTGCGCATGTGGGGCCCTATAATGTGGACAGGGTTCTGGGTAAGATTAGTGCTGACACGTGTTTATTGGACCTGTGTCCCTCCTGGTTGGTACTGGCCTCCCGGGAGGTTACACGAGGCTGGCTCCAGGGAATTATAAGTGCTTCTCTGAGTGAGGGTGCCTTTCCCGCCGCCTTGAAAGAGGCAGTGGTGAGGCCCCTCCTCAAGAAGCCTTCCCTGGACCTGGCTGAATTAGCTAACTACCTTCGTATTGTGGCGAAGGTTGTTGAGAGCGTGGTGGCACAACAGCTTCCCCGGCACCTGGATGAAGCTATCTATCTGGACCCATACCAGTCGGGCTTCAGGCAGGGGTACAGCACAGAAACGGCATTGGTCGCGTTGGTGGATGATCTCTGGAGGGCTCAGGACAGGGGTTGCTCTTCTGTCCTGGTCCTATTAGATCTCTCAGCGGCTTTTGATACCATCGACCATGGTATCATGCTGCAGCGGTTGAGGGGGTTAGGAATAGGGGGCACCGTTTTGCGGTGCTTCTCCTCCTTCCTCTCTGACCGCTCACAGTTTGTGTTGGCAGGGGGGCAGAGGTCGACCTCAAGGCGCCTCACATGGGGAGTGCTGCAGAGGTCAGTCCTCTCACCCCTTCTGTTCAACATTTATGTGAAGCCGCTGGGTGAGATCATCTGTGGTTTGGTGATGAGAGTCCATCAGTATGCTGATGACACTCAGCTGTACATCTCCACCCCAGACCACTCCAACGATGCCCTTGATGTGATGTCTCACTGCCTGGAGGCCGTGCGGGTCTGGATGGGGAGAAATAGGCTCAGACTCAACCCTTCCAAGACCGAGTGGCTGTGGCTTCCGGTGTCCCGATATAGTCAGCTGGTGCCATCACTGACTATTGGGGGTGAATCTTTGCCCCCCACAGAGAGGGCTCGCAATCTGGGTGTCCTCCTGGATGCACGGCTGTCTTTTGAAGAGCATATAACGGCCATGGCCAGCAGGGCTTTTTATCAGGTTCACCTGATTTGCCAGTTGCAGCCCTTTCTGGACCGGGACACCTTGCGCACGGTCACTCATGCCCTTGTCACCTCCCGGCTGGACTACAGTAATGCTCTCTACATTGGGCTCCCCTTGAAGAGCACTCGGAGGTTCCAACTGGTCCAGAATGCGGCCATGCGGGTGGTTATGGGCGCAACCCGTTGTGCCCACGTGACACCCCTCCTGCACGAGCTGCACTGGCTCCCAGTGGTCTTCTGGGTGTGTTTCAAGGTGTTGGTTACCACCTTTAAAGTGCTCCATGGCATAGGACCCGGGTACCTTCGAGACCGACTTCTGCCACCAGTAGCCTCCCACTGGCCAGTTCGCTCCACAGAGAGGGTCTCCTCAGGGTGCCATTGGCCAAGTTATGTTGGCTGCCGACACCCAGGGGGAGGGCCTTCTCTGTGGGAGCCCCAGCCCTGTGGAATGAACTGCCCCCGGAAATGCGTAAGATCTCCGACCTCAGGGTATTTTGCTGTGTGCTTAAGACCCTGCTGTTCTGCCAGGCCGGGCTATCAATGTAATGATTTTAAATTGGATGTTTTAAATTTTGGGGGGTTTTAATATTGAGCCGAAATTATTTAATAATTTTACATTATTTTAATTGTTGTTTGTCTTTGTGCTTTTAATAGGCTGTACACCGCCCTGAGTCCTCCGGGAGAAGGGCGGTATAGAAATAAAATAATAATAATAATAATAATAATAATAATAATAATAATAATAATAATAATAATTATTATTATTATTATTATTATTATTATTATTATTATTATTATTATTATTATTATTATGGTAAATAGAACCCACCCCTGAAATGAATTCAGAATTCAAGCCTTTTGGTTTCAGTTAACTGTTGGGTATGTTTTCAAAATGATGAAATCCAAAAGTTTTTGGCCAGCGTGGGCGGGAATCAAAAGCCTTTTGAAAACTTTAGCACAGTGTGGAAAACAGGTTATATAAACGAGATAAATGTAACATGATGAAATAGTTTTGGCCATCTGTAAGATTTTGCTAGTCATGTAATTAACCTTATTCCCAAATGAGGTGGCATTAAATTGATAAAACAGCCTCTTATCTGTAGAATACAACATCTGTCTTTGAAATCCTCAAGAGATGGGCAGGTCAGTGTTTACTCTGCTCTATGGGGATTGCTGTAAGTCAGTCCATGTTTTTAAAATATCAGAAGACTTGGTGAGGGGAAGATGGGAGAAAATAGCTAAATAACCTGGACTCAGGATACAGATTTTTACTTAGCTGGCAAACACGCATTGGTGAAAGAGAAACTAGCAGACTCCCTTTTTTTCTCAGTGAAAGGGGATTTATCTGTTTGCATGGTGTTTTCCATGTTCTCTCTATGGTGTGTATTAAATTACAAGGTGCTCGACTAATTCCCATGGCAGGCGCTTGGAAGCAATGTAATTAGCCTATTAAGCTCAGGTAATTTCTTGTAAAGTCAATCAAGTGCACAGAGCAGACAGATCAGTTGTCACTTTAGTCCAGCAAAAAAAGGATGTTTGCCTTCCTCCACAATTTTTGGAAATTATTCTTTCTCCCGGGGGTGGGGGGTTGAGGTCCTGGTTTAAAGATTGCAAAACGTGGGAAAATGTTACGTTTGGTTGATTCGGAACGTATTTTTGTGGCTTGAAAAATACGTATCTAAGTGATACCAATTAACAAGTTAGCTAGAACATTGGGGAGGGGGGAGCCTTGAAAACAAGGGCATGTTTTTTTAATGTTTGTAATTGAGTTGTTTTGGGTGACAGAGGCAAGAACTGACTAGGACAGCAGGACAGGATGCTTGTGGAAAGAGAAGGAGTTTGAAGTTGATCTAGGTAGTAAAATACTCTCACTAGTGCTACTACCTCTGGATGCTGCCTTTCTCTCTAAAATTGATCTAGGTAGTAAAATACACTAGTGCTACTACCTCTGGATGCTGCCTTTCTCTCTGCTGCAGAAAAAACAGTGGGTCAATGTACATATGATAATACATGTGCAAACTTACATTATTTTAAGCATTTTAAAAAAAGAAAACAGCTGTAACAGAGACTGTTTGAGGGGTAGGTAGAATTTGTCTGTTTACCATGGACTCTGAAACTCTAAACTGCTATTTGCATTCAGAAGGGATCTTCAAAACATGAAAAGATGCTTAGACTTTCATCTAAAATATTCGTTTTAGACATTCTTTCAGAGGGAAAAAAAATCAGGAAAAGTCCAGGAGCGCTGTTAATTAAGAAGTACAGGTAATCCTCGACTTATGACCACAACTGAGCCCAAAATTTCTGTTGCTAAGTAAGATGTTTGTTAAGTGAGCTTCGCCCATTTTATGACCTTTTTTGCTATAGTTGCTAAGTGAATCAGTTTAGTGGTTAAGTTAGTAACACAGTTGTTAATTGATAAGGCAGTTGTATTCTGTCATGTAACCTGCATCCGCATAACCAACCTTCCCTTCACTTGTCTTACGTCTTACATCAATCTAGCCACTCTGTGCAGATGAAGTGATACAAGGGACCAAATTCAAAGGACTAAAAAAGGAAATAAAGAAAATAAAAAGAGTTATAGTCAAGATGAGGTGGATTTCAATATGCACTCTTCCACTGTGCAATACTATGTGAATTGGAAATGATAATATACAGTAAAAATGCTAGCATTTTGTGCTGGGTGGGTCTGCTCAGAATAGACTTCTGTTTGGCATAGGAATTGTTCTGTGATAATATGTGCAATAGTGAGTAAAAAGTCATTAAAGTAAAATAAAATAAAATAAAATATAAAGGAACAGAAATAAAATGCAAGAAACCAAGTTATACTGTATTTTATTATTTATTTATTTATATTCCAGGTTTATTATTTTGATAAATAATGCACGGACACACATAATATTCCGTTCTCCTCCTATTTTCCCCATAATATCCCTGTGAGGTAGGTTGGGCTGAGAGAGCATGACTGGCCCAAAGTCATCCAACCAGCTTTCATGCTTAAGGCGAGATTTGAAGTTATAGTTTCCTGGTTTCTAGATTGGTGCCTTAACCACTAGATATTCCAGGTTTCATAGCAAAGAATAAGTTCTGAAATAAACTAAGCTTGTTTGTGTTTCCAGAGCTGACAGTTTTCTCCTCTTGTCAAGGTATCTGCTTTACTACAGATGCCTTGGTTTTAAAGGGGAAAAATAGCTTAAAAGTCATACCCAGTGGAAACCCTATTTATCCAATTTTTTTAAAAAAATCAGTCCAGCTGAATTACAAATTTAAATATATACATGCATTCAGAGACATATACAAATATATGCAAACACATAAAAACATACACTTTTTTTTTTTTTTTTTTTTTTAATTTGATTTATATGCCGCCCTTCTCCGAAGACTCAGGGTGGCTTACAATGTGCTCAGCAATATTGCACAGCACAAACTCCTGCACAGACAATCTGTATGCAATTATTTAAGAACAATAATTGAACTGAAATATTACTTGAGAAAAAGTTAGCAAACGATGCACATTCAAAATATACAGAAATAAAGATATGTTTAGAAATATGCTCTGGTGTTCCATTATAATGTGTTCCATTATAATGTATTTAATCCAGTCCTCTTCCTCCAGGTTTATTTATATATTTTATTTCTAACAGAGATCACCAAGAATTATCCTGAGATGAAATTGTCTTTTGTTTGGATACATGATTTCATTGTCATTTGAGAATAGAAATCCCAACCATACATAAGAGCCTACTGAGTTGGAAATCAGATATCACCGAAATGTATACTTTTCGTGTGTGGCTCATGTGAGCCACTGTGGCGCAGTGGTTAGAGTGCAGTATTGCAGGCTACTTCTGCTGGCTGCTGGCTGCCTGCAATTTGACAGTTCAAATCTCACTAGGCTCAAGGTTGACTCAGCCTTCCATCCTTCTGAGGTGGGTAAAATGAGGACCCAGATTGATGGGGGCAATATGCTCACTCTGTAAACCACTTAGAGAAGACTGTAAAGCATTGTAAAGCGGTATATAAATCTAAGTGCTATTGGTATTAAAATTAGTGTCGGTCCTAGCAGAATAAGCCCATGCAGATTTTTGGCAGCAGTATTTGGAAGGGCTGTGCCATAGCCTTCTTCTTCCTAGGGCTGAAAAGAAAAGGCTGGTTCAAGGTCACCCAGCTGGCTTCCATGCCTAAGGCAAGACTTTGGTTTCCCTGAAGCCCAGTACTGAACAGGTACAGTATGTTCTTTTTCCACCATTGACATTAGTCACAGGGCCTAGTCAGAATGCCAGTCCTTTCTGATAACATGAAAACCTAAGTCAGGGCAAATCTGAATCACTATAAGGGCTCTTGTTTGAAAAGTGTGAACAGTCCCCAAGTAGCATTGATGGTAAATTGGAACAGGTGAGAGAAATACTGTTGGTATATCCTATGAGGAAATTCTCCCATTTGCAGGGAGGATGTTTCAGTACATGTAGCTCTATACTGTATGAGTCAGTCAGCCCCGTACACCCTGTGATGTACTTCTGGAACTGACACAGTGGGACAAGGTTTGACTTTTCACAGCCTCAGGCCTTTCAGATTCAGAACAGCCGAGCATTGTTCCTCTTTTTTTCATGACTAATGCTGTATTTTTGCTTGCCTCTCATTATGAAACCCACCTCACCTCATTGGTCACATGAACCAATGATATCCATTTACAAACATTTTAAAGTCTTACAGAGCTTCAGAGAAAATGAATAAGCAGCTCTGTGCTTTATTAATACTGAAATACTGTACCTTCATGAACAGAGAATGACAAAATATTCCTGGGTCACATTCTTTGAGGAATATGTTAGATTCTGAAAGAAAAATGGGAGGAGGGAGTTCACATCTGGAAGGATCCTAGCAACACCATTCAAACTGCCGCCTGAGTTTCTCTCTCACACAATTGTTGTGTGTGTCTTATGTGCATGGTTAGGAAGAGTTTGTATAAAAATCAAATTAAAGAACATTTTATCTGAAGCCATTTCCCTCATATTGTTGCAGTATGTAAGTGGTGTCATTGATTTTTTTTTCTGGGAATGTTCTCACTTATATCTTGAAAAACTGAAAAAAAAAATTACCTAGGCTACAAACAAAACACATCTTACAAAATGTCCTCTCACAAAAATAGTTTGCAGATATGGTACATGAAATCAGAGAAAGGCCCAAATATACTTTTTTCCCCCAATCCAGTCTGGAAACATCCTTAACGTTTCTTAGATTAAATGACTGTAATTAGTAATTGTAAAAAAAAAAAAGCTAAAGCTAATTCATGACATTTAGGATTAGATTTTCACTCTCATCTTCCTGATAACTTCTCAGTTGCAATTAGATCTGGAATAGTAAATATCTTAAATATTCCTAAAACCATATGGCAACGTTCTTTTTAAAAATAACAAAGAGTTTTAACAAAACTCTTTTATTTACATTGGAGGTTTGCTGTACCTAGGAGAGAATTGAAAGTGAACTTTCTTTTTCCAAAAGAAAAAGAGAGGAGATGTAATCTGATTTCAGAATTCTTTTTTTTCTTTAGTAAAATATAGCCACAGAAAAAGTTAATTTGGATCAGTGACACATTGTTTCAGTTTATTCATTGATTATTAATTGCAAAATAAAGAAGAAAAAATTAAATATGGATTCTTCCCTGCCCCTCTCCTTGTGAACTAATTATAGCCTCAATACAGCATTGCAAGAGGGTTTTAAATTAAGAAAAGAAAACAGTGTCTCCTATTACTCCTTCTGTGATTTAAATTACTTCGCCTCAACTAGTTTTAATCAACTATCAAAAAGCCTGGTTGTAAATCATATTCCTCAAAATATTGGGGCTGGTGGTTAGAGAATCAAGTTGTCTTCTTTATTTAAATAAAAATAGAATGTTTCCTTATTTCTTTTACTTCTTGACTTGCTTGCTCCCATGTTCCTTTCTTCCAGTGGAACAGTCACACTTGTTAATTCTCAATGAAAGGATGGATTTCCAAACATTTCCAGTGCTTGGAAGGATTCTGTCTTTCCTTTCCACAGGCAAGCCCAGAGGGTTCCTCCACAGAGGGTCCTGACACACATATAAATAGCAATAGCACTTAGAATTATATACTGCTTCATAGTGCTTTACAGCTCTGTCTAAGCAGTTTACAGAGTCAGCATATTTCCCCCAACAATCTGGATCCTCATTTTATCGACCTCAGAAGGATGGAAGGCTGAGTCAACTTTGAGCCAGTCAGGATCGAACTCCCGGCAGTCGGCAGAATTAGCCTGCAATACTGCATTCTAATCCCCTGTGCCACCACAGCTCTCACATAACCTCTTTTCTTTTTGCCTAGAATAGGCAGCCAGAAAATAAAAATCAGTTAAGAGTATTGTCCTCTGAGAATTTTAAGGCATCTGTTTTAGAATATGTAATGCAAGTATATTGTTCCCGAAAATACTGTACAGGTAGTCCTTATTTAGCAATTGTTTGCAGTTATGACAGTGATGAAAAAGTAACTTTGCAAGCAATCCTCACATTCACAGTCTTTGTAGGTCTGTAAAGCAGAGGATAACTGAAGTAAGATAATAGGCATAGTCATGGTTACTGGCTGCTTTGCTTAAGACAATTACAATTAGGTAGTCCTTGTTTAACAACCACAACTGGGACCAGCAATTGTCTTCTTGTTAAAAATTAAATTATTTTTTCCTCATCTTCCTCTGGATAAAGGGCATGTCACTGTCTATTTGGTAATCATGAATATACAGTGGGCAGTAATATAGTTCATATATATGAATTATGTATATGATAGTTTTATGATTGTGTGTGTGTGTATCTATGTATGTATACATACATACATACATACGTAATATTTTATTTAAAAACATTTTTAAATTTCTCTCTCCTCTCCCTCCCTCCCCTCTGCTGTCCTGAAATATTTGTGTTACGCAATACCTGTTTGTATGATTAATATAACTAAGGTTTCAATTGAATTTTCTGCTTATCTTTACTTCAAAAATAAATTAACATTTATATCTTGCTCCTTTGTCTCTCAGGATATAAAATTGAATTTTAATGTTGCTGACATTTGTTTTCCTATTGTAATCCTATAATAATTATTTTTGTATTTATATTCCACTTTTATGTTTTTACAATTCCAGATAGTATATATAATGCCTCTACCTCCTATTTTCGCCACAATAATAAGGTGAAAAGTGTGAAGTAGGTTGAGGTGAGAGAGAGTGAGGGATTAAGAGAAGGCTAACACCCATAGTTTCCCAGTTTCTAGTCCAACATTGTAACCATTATACCAAATATGTGCATATAGCATGCTATTTTTTGTTTGTGTTCAGAAGCTATACAAGGTTGGACCTTCTGTTTAATGTAATGAAGCGGGCTCTGATGGATGACCACTGGATAACTTTCTATTCACTCTATTCTAAAAAGCAATGCATCCGGCTGGAAAGAGTACAAACTCAGCCAAGGTCCTTTTGGTTCCTCTAGGAGGCCTCTAAGTTGTCAGAAGAAAGGAACATTCTAATGACATACATCTTAAGGGTTGGTTAGGTCAAGGGGATCCACATGAGTTAAAAGTTGTCCATCGTTAAAAGATAAAAGAGATGCTTCAGTAATCTACAAAAAGAATTATGACTGTTTTGCAAAGAAACTCTGTAATGTCAATTAAAATTGATAAATGTATAGGACCATATGAATTGCTGACTTCAAAAGAATCCTTTGTCTAGAAGGGTATAAAACCATTGTACCTAATTCCTGTCTTTGTTCAACGCTTCATGTACAGAGCCTTGAACCTATTGCGCAATATATATATATAAAATCTGTCTCTGATCAACCCAAAAGTTGTGTTTGTCTTATTAAATCCACAACATTTATGGCACCCTGCAGATGGGACTACAAGGCAGAGAACTTTTGTTCTACCAGACAGCCTGCCTCAGCGGGAATCGACGCCTCCCCAAGGAAAATCCACTGGCCGGCCATTAGGACTCCTTTGAAGTCCATGGAGATTCAGTGAGGAGGTGCCGTAAACCCGCTGACAAAGACAGGCCAGTCAAGAATCCTTGAAGGTTGATCAGACACAGACTCAACAAAAATACAAAAAAAAGAAAGGAAGGAAGAGGAAAAGAAAACAGGTAAGTATAAATCAGAGAGTTAAAGTCTCTCTGTTTAGAGGTACCTACCCATTAAAGGGGTGGAAGAGTGGGGTTTGATCAACCTCCTAGGAGACCAGTTGGCGTGCTGAAGTCTCTGGAATTGGAATTAAGTACTAAGTATTGTGTGTAATCTTATGTGTGGTAAGAGAAGAACTAATTGCAGTGTTATAAATTTTCTGATAAACTGACATTCTTAAACAGCCAGAGTTTACTGTTCTTCCCTCCCGGGGTTTAGCAGGCAGTTAAAAAGGTGAAGCCTGTCTAAATGGGAAAACAGATATGATTTGATCAATTTGGTGTGATTTCTGTTAAATATATATGTATATATATAATGATAGTGTGTAAATTTGAATGGAATTTAATTGATTGTGATATATGTGGCTGCCAGCAAAGTGAGATGATTTGTGCTTGAGGCTGTGAGAGATATTTGAGATTATTGTAATGGTTGGTTTGCATGAAGTGGGATTTTTTGTATGTGAAATTGGTTTAAAGAAGTCTGATTGCAGTACAAATATGAAAAGCCTGTGTGTTGATAAAGTGAGAAATTAGAGAAATACTAATGTTAGTATAGTAATAATACTGTGTTGCTTTGTTGTAAGAATGCTGAATGGAAGAGAAAAGCGAGGCTTCCTTGCATGCTGTACATTTTTTCCCTCTTCCCCCCCTCTTTTCCTTTGTAAGAGAGAAACAGTTCCTTTTAACTTTTTTCCTTTCTCTCACCCCCTCCTTTTTTCCCCTGGGAGATGAGAGGCACGAAAGGGGGGGGGCTACGGTTTAACCATTTTTTTTCTCTCAGAGGAGCAGCCAGAAAAAGAAGGGGGAAGTGGGTGATCGGCTAATGCTGTTGCTGCTAGGTCTCTTTAATTTGCATATGAAAACTTTTCTGCTCTGAATACAATTTTGATTTTATTTTTTCTGGAAATTTTTGGAGGTTTAAAAACGCTTCATTAAACCTGTACTCAGAATCCTGTTGTTTCGCCAGGCTGGGTTAGCAACATAATTTTAAATCGGATGTTTTAAATTTCTGAGGTTTTAAATTGAGCCGAATCCATTTAATATTTTTAATTATTTTAAATTGGTGTTGTTTTGTTTTTTTAAACAAAATAGGCTGTACACCGCCTTGAGTCCTTCGGGAGAAGGATGGTATAGAAATAAAATTATTTTTATTCTTATTTTTATTCTATCTCAAAGAAATTATTTTGAAAGATTTTTTTAATCTGACTTGCATTTTACTATTGTTTGTCTTTCTTAAATGTTTTTATGTTTGCGTGCATTCTGCATCCTTAACAGATGGCACGTTTGTTCGTTTGTATGTTTGTTTGTTGTTTATTTGTTTGTTTGCTAATAGCACAAGTTACTGCCCTTTTTGGGAATTGTCACAGAGATGAGTTGGAAATTGCGATGTGTGGTGGGAGAGATTCAGTGGCATTTTTGTCTAAAATGTTGGATTCTGCCTCGAGAGTATGCTTGTTTTTGTTCACTTCAGTTTGCGGGGAGATTAGATAATTGGTGTTGAGGAGCTCATTTGTTTATAGAGGGATATACGGTAGTTGAAGGAAGAGAGGACGTTTTAAGGGAAGTCAGAAAGTTGCCTTTAAGTTTGTCTACACAGACTTGTGCTGGCTTGGAAATCAGGATGGCAGTGGTAGGAGGAATTGAATGTTATAATAAGAAGGAGTTAGAGAAAGTAGAATTGATGGAAAGGAGAAGGTATGTGATTTGTTTTTGGAAAGTTATGGAAGTTGGCAGATTGAAATGTGGAAGTGCTAAGAAGTAGGAGAGAAGTGGTGATCTGAAGAGAAGTGGTGTTTTTCGTTGACAGAGATCAGATTAAGTGAACAAAGCATTTGAATACACTTAATCAGTGAAGGGAGTGTTGGAAGATTTGAGAAGCTCAATATTAAAAAAGCACAAGAAAATTCCCCTAAAGAAAATAGGCAGAAACTCCGGCAGAGTTCAGCCCCCACCTTTACCAATGGGCCATTAAGAAACTGAGACGCCACCTTATTTCCACAACAAGGGCCACAACAAAAGGAAGAATAAAAGATGTGTTTGTTTCTTGCTTGCCTTACTAGGAACAATAAAACTGATTCCAGGAGTTTTGAATTCAGGATGGGGAAAGCTCTGCCTTTCAGCAATCTTTAAAGGGAAAGACTTTTTTTCCCCCAACAGGAGTAGTAAACAAAAATCACTCCTGATAGAAAGGAGGGGTAGCGTCTCCGCCTCCATCTATAAACAAGCAAGAATTAAGACAATCCTATGCAAAATTAATTGAATCTGGATCTTGGAGTTTGAAATGGGAGGGACATGAAAGAGGAAGCCTTGAAAATTTGAAACAGGCTTTAACCAGGGCTCCTGTATTGGGTTTGCTAAATTTGGAAAAGCCATTCGGTCTCTTTGTAGACACACACACACACACACACACACACACACACACACACACACACACATTGAATTGCACGAGGGGTGTTGGCTCAGAAAGTAGGCAATTGACCTTTGGAGGGAGCCCTCATTGTAAACACCCCACATCAAGTCAGAACTATCCTTCGGTGGTGGTTATCTGATTCAAAATTCTAAACAAAAATGAAACAATTTTAATGCAACACAGATTTGATTTTACCTGCAGTTCTCAATTTGAATCAAGCACAGTTCTTAACCAACACCAGATCAATGGATCACCTTGGATGAGAACATTATGGTGTTGAAATAATTGGCTTACATACAACAACAAGACCTGATTTGGAGGGACACCCCCTGGAGACAAATTGCTTCAAAATTGGTCTGCTCAAACCTTTGAATTGCATTCATTAAATTAAGCTCTATGGACAGGGAGCCTGGATAGCTCAGTGGATAAATGCATTGTAATTTAACACCAGCTGTCTGCAATTACTGTAAATTCGAATCTCACCAGGCTCAAGGTTGACTCAGCCTTCCATCCTTTCTAAGGTAGGTGAATTGAGGACCCAGTTTGTGGGGGGCAATAAGCTGACTTTATGACAGCTATTGCTTAATTCATTGTAACCCTTAGTCTCTGGACATCATTTGGCAAAATATGGGTGGAGTCATTGGGGACTTCAAGCTATTGTACATGAACTTTTAAACTAAGCTATGATTGTATTGGGATATATCCTTTAGTAACATCAATTATAAACAAATGTGGGTTGCAGCTTTTATCTGCAGTAATGCTACAGCAACAGTGGTATCAAGAGTTTTACCCAACCTAGACAGATTATCATCATATGAACTGTTGTTTGGAGTAGTTTTCACTACAGGAAGCATATGCATTACTTCCTTGGAAACCAGAGACAAAGTATTGAAACAATATGTGTATAACCTGTCCAGATATTTTGAAGTTTTTAGGAAACAAGGACTATTAGCCCAAACACCACCTTTGAAGTTTCCAGTCCACAAATTCCACCACGATGATTGGATGTTAATCCAAACTGGACGGAAGTTAGACCCCAAGTGAACGGGCTCAAGCTCATCAAGGAAATCCAGTGAAGTTGATGATCCAAAGGATCCAGCCACCAGTGGGAATAGCATTCTTCATCATCTGGACTATTTTTGTATTTTTTTCTTTCTTAGGATTCAGTGGTTGCCTATGCTGTTTCCCAACTGAAAAGGACTACAACTGCTCAGATTCCTTTGCGCACTCGCCCAGATGTATTGGTTTTGTAATTGTGTTTTTAAGATCTTAGGAGAACAATCCTGGATCCACTGGATGAGACTGATACCAGGTGACCATCAGCCTTGCTGAATCACTCCGGAAGCTGATTCTCTACGCACGGCGGAAGATTTGTAAAGAGGACAACTGCCTTCACATTGTACATATACATATTATTAGCTTTAATATAACACTTTCTTACACATGCTAATGTTATTAGAAGTTTGGGAGTACGCCTTGTGGGTATTTGTTTTTCTAATCTTACTAGTAATTTTGTTTTACATATATAAGGAACGTTTTTGTGGTAGACCTAGGATTTTTCTTGCTACTCCTGTTTCCCAAACCACATGCACCACTAACCCTTTCCCTGACGTAGTGAGCTTCATACCATAGTTGATTATGTTTTGCTTATGGCTTTGGACATTATTCGCACTAGGACTCTCAAGTGAACATAAGATGAACATTGATTCCCCAAGTGGAGACACTTTAGGTCAAGTTCACTCACGCCAAGAACGCATTGTATATGCACGAGGTCGTTACCTTAGACCTAAGTCACCTCCACCACCTGAAGTTGCACTATTGACATTCCCAGCTGAGGGGGGAATAGATAAGGAAAATGGGCCTTTGCAACAATTACATAGAGGAGATTATATATCATGGATTCTGGAATTAAGTCAAGATCTTGTTAAACAGTATGACCCTACCCTAGGTCAGAAATGCTGCTTATGTTTATCTGCTAGCCCTACATCTTATCATGCTGTTCCTGTCAAACCACAACTCTGGGTTAGAACAAAGGCTACCAGAAATAAACTTTAAGAAGGGAAAGTGGGGTGGATGGAATCTGTCCAAGACCATTTCAACCTTCAGAATTTCCACTCTGGTTCAACTTGAAGTCCAAATTAGATTTGTGTATCCTTTTTCCACCTGGAAATACTACCTCTCGATATGTTTTTTGAAGGACCAATTCTCAGAGATAAACAGAAGGACCTCTCACTGGAAGTCCCATTGCAACCACTGGCAGGAATGTTTGTGGCAGGGACTTAGGGGTCTGGACTAATGCAAGGAACTACTGAGTGCATGCCTTTTCCATAAATCTTCTTATGTGGAAAGGATGCATATTTGTGTTTACCAACAAACTGGACAGAAACATGTAACAAATCAGGTGTGGTCAGAGAAATTGCCAAGGAATTGCAGGATAGGGCTTCCAAGATAGGTCAGAGGTTATAAACAACTGACATGTGGTTTTCTTGGTTGTCTGGATCCGGGTGAATTAATATGGCTGTGGCAGGCCTAGCTTTTATTCCTTGTGCAATCCCTATGCTGAAACATCTATAAATAAGAACAGTAAAGGAGATTCAAGTTGAAAAGGAACTAGCTTTGATAGAACGTTTTCTTAATCAACTTGGTCCATATCCTATGGAAGAACATAAAGATTCTGAGGCAGACCCATATGAGAAAATGGAACCTGTAGAAAAAGGTAGAGAATCTCCCCAAGAATCAAGAGAGTAGAAAAACAATCAAGAACTACCTATCCTTTACTTTTATTAATTATCTTTTGTTAGACCCTATATATGGTAGATTTGTTTATTGGAATCTTGTATACTCAGAAGTTAAACTTATATGAGAATAGTGAAAGTTTCTGCATTGAAAAACTTTCAGAGGGGGGAATAATGTAATGAAGCGGGCTCTGATGGATGACCACTGGATAACTTTCTATTCACTCTATTCTAAAAAGCAATGCATCCGGCTGGAAAGAGTACAAACTCAGCCAAGGTCCTTTTGGTTCCTCTAGGAGGCCTCTAAGTTGTCAGAAGAAAGGAACATTCTAATGACATACATCTTAAGGGTTGGTTAGGTCAAGGGGATCCACATGAGTTAAAAGTTGTCCATCGTTAAAAGATAAAAGAGATGCTTCAGTAATCTACAAAAAGAATTATGACTGTTTTGCAAAGAAACTCTGTAATGTCAATTAAAATTGATAAATGTATAGGACCATATGAATTGCTGACTTCAAAAGAATCCTTTGTCTAGAAGGGTATAAAACCATTGTACCTAATTCCTGTCTTTGTTCAACGCTTCATGTACAGAGCCTTGAACCTATTGCGCAATATATAAAATCTGTCTCTGATCAACCCAAAAGTTGTGTTTGTCTTATTAAATCCACAACATGTTGAACATCAATGGAGTCTATAAAATAGAATCAGAAATGTTGCCAGAAAAGTCAATGGTAGGCCACTTGTATAATATCACCAAAAAAGCTTCATACTTGTGTCCATGTAAATCCCATCTTGATAATATCTAATCAAAACAGAGAGGTATATTGTATTTGTACATTTGTCTGTACAAAATGAATTAGCTCATTAGTCTCGGTTCAATATAATTTTTAGTGCCAGCTAATATTGAAATGTTCTGTATTATTGATCTTACTTAGGAAATAAGGACCTTTTTACTGAGGCCTTTGAGTGGAAGAGTTTCACAATAGCCTTCTCATATAGTATTTTCCATTTATATCCTGGATTATTATTATTTTTTTTTTGCATGATCTTAATATGGATTCTCCGAATTATCTCATAATCTTTGTTTAATACAATGAAATGTTGATGTCATACTTCTGAAAAATAGATAATCAGGATTAATGCCAGTCTGACTAATCTTTTGGTTTGTATATTTAAATCACATGTCCCAAAAGATTCATTTGGGAATTCATGAAGCAATCCTTTCTTGTTTTTAAAAATGTATACTTGCAACCAAAATCTAACAGTGCACAATTCAGTAAAGGAATTAATGGCTATAACCAAAGTCTTATAATTTGTGATCCCCTATAACTTTTGGAGTTTATTACAGATATACTTTTCAGCATACAGAATAGCTTTTTTTCAAAACCCAAATTAAACGTGTTTCATCAAATATTCAGTATGGTATATATATATATTTTTTTAAAAAAACATCTCTCAAAGTTTTTTCCCTGTATTAGTATTGTTCTTGAATGGTGGATCATATTTTATTCTATTGTAAATTTTATAAGAGTCTTCAGCAGGTTGTTGCATATTTTTAAATCAAACCCAGAAATAAAGCAGAGATAATTTATGAAGCTCTTATATCCTACCCTAGACCTTTATTGTCATAATTTTGGCTTTATTGATATATTTTCTCTTTTTAAAATTTCTATTTTAGAGACATAAAGCCTGATAACGTCTTGCTGGATGAGCAGGGTAAGTGACAATTATATCTGGCTGCAGGAACATGTATATGCTTGCAACTGTATAACAAAATATAATGTTTTCTGTAGGATCATGACAGACTTTATGAAGCCATCTTCTAGTGAGATGGAAAACAAGTTGAGGCAAACCTTTATCCTAGCTCTGGTGTTTTTGCTGACTAAAGATACAAATAATACATTTCTACGGATTTCTTAATGTATCATAGGTTTTATTTTTTAAAAAATTCAAGTAATCTGATAGTGCAGTCCAGTTAGTGATCCAGTTAAGGGAGCTATACAATGTTCTGTTATTATTTTTGTGACACATGCTGCATCATGTTTTAAACCAAAGGCAATGTAACAGGGGTGAAATGCTCCTGGTTCGGACTGGGTTGCCCGATCTGGTAGCGATGGTGGCGGGTGGTTCGAAGAACCGGTAGCAAAAATCGCTGCACTCCCCTCCCATGCCCAGCTGAGCCACACGACCATCAGAGGCTGGTTTTTTTTACTTTTAAAAGCATTTTTTCTACAACCTCTTCGGCCGACAAAATGCTTTTAAAAGTAAAAAAAAAGCCTCTGATGATCGTGCGGCTCAGCTGGGATCGTCAGAGGCTTCTAAAAGCATTTTTTTTCTACAACCTCTTTGGCCGAAGAGGTTGTAGGAAAAAAAAATGCCTTTAAAAGCCTCTGGTGATCCCAGTTGAGTTGCCTGATTGTCAGAGGCTTCTAAAAGCATTTTTTTGTGCAACCTCTTAAGGTTGTAGAAAAAATGCTTTTAAAAGCCTCTGGCGATCCCAGCTGAGTTCCCTGATCATCAGAGGCTTCTAAAAGCATTTTTTTGTGCAACCTCTTAAGGTTGTAGAAAAAATGCTTTTAAAAGTAAAAAAAAAAAAAATGGCCACGCCCACCCAGTCACATTAACCCCCCACCACCACCACCAAGCCACATCCGCAGAACCGGTAGTAACAAATTTTAGATTTCACCCCTGCAATGTAATATTATGCAATAAGATATAGAAAACATTATGTTTTGTCTTTTGTTACTCTGTTTTAGCCCCCACAGATGCTTGAAGGTTTAATAAGGCGAATCTAATATATATTTCTTAGTAATTTAATAAATTCAGTGGAACACAGTTCCAGGTAAATATGTATTGGATGACACACTTAATTCTACATGTCCTCACATGTCCCCGAACAAAAATGAAAATAGGACAGGTTGATGAAAAATACAGTATCTAAACAAGGTCTTTCATTGGGCCAGAGATCCAACCACCCCAGCCCCTTAGAACTCAGTGATTTCTATCAAAGAACATGCTTGAAGAGCAAGCTTATACTAAGGGTTATTCTTATGTATGGTGATTAAATATAGAAGTATTTTTCCTTTGAAAAATATTTAGGTTCTTCTGAAAAAGTTTCACAACAGTGCTTTGTTTCAGATCTTAGCACCATTTTCTTGCCTGTTCTCCATGAAACGAAATGCAGGAATAGCCTACTTTGTGGTAAATAGTGTTTACACTAATTGTAAACTACAGTAGTGTTTACAACTAGTCAAAGAGTAGGAACCAACAATCCCAATGACATTTGCATGCCCCAATGTTTTAATCAGCGCTATTATTGTGACAATGTTGTGACCAAGGTATGGGTTTAAAGGAGACCATTGAAATCAGTATTTTTGCAAAGCCTTCCAATTTAATGCATTTTAGCTGGTTATTTTAGAATATATTTGGAATTGTCTTTTCTCCGTTTATCCTTGAAACAGAGGTCATTCTAACTATTTCCTCTTTGCAATTTCTCTGTGTTTCACCAACCATGGCAAGAGAGGTGTGTAATTCCATTCATGTGTGCAAAAAGCCTTTTACCTATTGTTTAATTCTTTCCCCCTGAGACATTGTTTTTGCAGCCTATGTACCTATATTTAGACTGTTAAGACTGCTTGTTTTCCAGTGGCTTTCCTTCCTTGGAGGATCATATTTCAAGCTCCAGTGCAATCTTCTGTAGTTTTGCTAAGTTTATGTGATAAGATTTCTAGGGTACTCACTACCAAAGTCTTATTAGCTTATTAGCTATAAAATCCAAGCATGTTGAGATTAAAATAAAGCCATCATATCGCTACTTAAGATGTTAAAAAGAAAGTTAAAATTTCAATTATATTAGGCATATTAGGCTGATTTAAAAAGCTGTGCTCTTAAATCCTTCTTAAAAGCCTGTGCACAATGCAGCCTCAGTATTCCATTGAGAAGCCTTGTCATAAAAAAATTCAGGCCTCACCAGTGGTGGGTTGCTCCCGGTTCTGTCCGCTTCTATAGAACCAGTAGTAAAATTGGTGGGAGGCTCCGCCCACCCGGCCAGACGTCATAAATGGCAATCTGCGCATGCGCGGTCCTGTTGTGAACCGGTAGTAAAGGTAAGTAGAACCCACCCCTGGGCCTCACACAGTAGACAGATAAACCTGTTGCTGTCAGAGATAGAGTTTCCCAAACAATTTGAATAGATAGTGGGAATTCTGCAGCTATGATATGGGAACATGACTGGGCTAAGTCCATCAGGCGAGTAGAAACAATAGCAATGTTTTCTGTTGTATAAGGGCAACCCTACTTGGAGCACATTACAAAAAAATCAAGTATTTAATTAGTAGAGGGATCACTGTTGTTACTTACTAGGAAAAGATGCTTTTGGCATACCAATTGAAATGGATTAGAAAGCAGTTCTGGCCACAGATGTCGCTTGAGATATTAGCTATAGATCCATATGAAAAATAATTCCCATGCTATATATCTTTCCTGAAGGAAAGGTCTATAATACTCTTTCCACGCTCTTTTTCTGCACAAGATATACTTAATGAATAAACTTTATGCTGAGCTAGTGGTTCAGATAGGAGCAGATCAATATTCTCAAACTGTTAAGATAAGTGTAATGATTAAGAGAGAGGTTTAGAAATTGAACAGCGGTAGTATTATGTATGTTTAAACAATATGAAATAATGAAAGATTATAATTAGATATAAATGTGTATTACTATTAGAAATATATAAGCTGGATGAATGTGATAACTATGATTAATAATATTATTTTATTTGTACTGAAGTGTATGGCACCCAGGCGTCACACTGTTCCCGCATTGATATGTATATGTAATATAAAATAAAAAACTTGATAAAAAATATTCTCAAGCTGTTCCATGTGGTTGACAAAAATATGGCTTGGGATAATGATTAATCATGACAAATTAATATGAGTATTGTGGGTGGCCTATAAGAATGAGGATTTCCTATGTCCCTTTCCTTCCTTAGGTTTTCTCTAAGGGTTTTGCATATGCAAAATTTTGCATTATGGTTCCGTAAAATTTTAAAGAATGAGAAGGCAACATATTCATTGTTTGGACTATAGCACATAATCCACACAAAATTCCTTGCTTCCCTCTGCTGTTATAACTATATATGGTAGAAACTTTCGATTGACAATTTATCGTTTTATATCATTCTTAGGGCATGTTCATGTAACAGATTTCAATATTGCTACAGTGATAACTAAAGATACACAGATTACCAACATTGCTGGCACGAAACCATACATGGGTGAGTAGTCAATAGATCCAAGCTATTTGCATCACAATGTTTTGTTTTTAATGGACATTTTCAGCTTCCTTCTTAGTAAATATTAAAACAGTTTTAAGAAATGGAGCCTGATTCAGAAAATACTTCAAGGCTGATCTGGCCTTACATGTGCTAGATTTGGAATGGCTTCAGTTCTCCTAACCTTAAAGGTCCTTGGATGGATGGCTGATCAGGTTTTCCCCAAAATAAGACTGGGTCTTATATCAATTTTTGCTCCAAAAATGCATTTTGGCTTATTTTCCGGTTAGGTCTTATTTTGGGGGAAATACAGTACTTAATGCCTCCATCTGCTGACGATCTTAACTGGGGCTTATTTTGGGGGTAGGGCTTATATTACGAGCATCCTGAAAAATCATGCTAGGGCTTATTTTCCAGTTGGGTCTTATTTTCGGGGAAACAGGGTACATGAAATCCTACAAATCTAATCCAAAACTATAGATAGAGTTCTTTCATTTCACCATGTGAGTCATAATTGGATCACCCATCCCACATTGATGTTAAGGTACACATGGGGCCAAAATATTACTTTTGACAGGTTATACCAAATTATACTAACAGGATATCATAGTGACATTAATTGGATTTATTGATGCTTTCTCTCGAACCACTGTTATTTCCTCTATTCTTGTTAGTTACTGAAGATAACCAATTCACCACATATTCTTAGAATCAAAAAAGTGTTAATTGCAGATATTTTTTGTTCAATACACTTGCCAGAAATGTGGCTAAGGGAGGGGACCAGTGGTAATACTAACCTTGGATTAAAACTATATAAAGTCAGTGTCAGTTGCCTGTCCCTTCTATTTGCTCTCTCAATATTATATTTCACTTTAAAGTGTGTTGGAATATTTCAAAGGGCTAAAGGGTAGAGCTAGTATTTTCCTCAAAGTAATAATCATTTTAAAATATGAAGGATGACTTGAATTATATTCAGGATTAATCTTATTATGCATGTACGAGGGGCGGGTTTCAAAACCCGTTCCTACTGGTTCGCTTGTGGGTGCATGCGCATGCCTGTGTATGACGCTTCTGCGTATGTGCAGAAGCCTCCGGACAGAGCCTCCTGCCGCTGCTGCTACCGGTTCGCCCGATCTGGAACGAACTGGTAGCAACCTACCACTGACGTGTACCTATTAAGCAGGTGCAAAATGTGCTCTTCTTCAACATCATCATCAACAACAACATAGTAAAGCCATTTCTATGCTTTCTATTTCTATGGCCATTTTCATGCTTTTGTTTCTATATCAAATAGCTAATGAGTTAGTCAAAATGTAACCTGAAGGTTATGAGAAAGAGGTGTGAAAAGCTTTATGCGAGAGTAAGAGCAAAGAGTTCAAGAGCACAAAGAACAGTGTGCAGTGACCTTCTGAACAGCTATGTTTTTTTTGAAGAACTTGGGAAAGTCTGTTGGTTCTTATGTTCTTTTTTTTAAATTTAATAAGACAAAGTAAACTTCCTCTTTTCATTACTGGGAGATGCAATTTTGCCTTAGGTCTGACTGGATCTTCTCCAAATGCCATTATTAGAATAGAATGATTCTGATTAAGGAGTTAGCAGTATGATGGTCCAGATTAACATCAATTGAAAAAAGAGGAAAATTGTTTCTTCTTACTTTCTAATAATTCACACATAACAAAGAGAATCTGACGAAAAATTATCTATCCCAGCATTCTCTTCTCACGCAGTTCTCCCAGACATCTCAGGGAAGCCAACAAGGATAAATGAAGAAGTTCACACTGACTTCTATTCCCCAGCAGCTGAAGATGTTCTGGAGTTGCTTATTGATAACCCTAGAGAGAATTTCTTATGAGAACTTGCAGCTCCTTTAAGAGGCGAGGTTTCTGAGGAACAAGGGGACGGGGTTTACCATAGAGACGAGGAGTTGATGCTCCCGAGCTTATGTGGGAAGGTGAAGAATTGGCGGGAAGTGGAGGGAGAGACTCCCCCTCCCGGTTGAGCTGCATGCAGGGGTGTTGGTCAGTCTGCGGGCAAAAGTGAGAGAGGCAAATAATTAAGTTGGCAGCACGATAGAAGGTGGGCCCAATGTAGGGGAAACTGCGGTGTTAGTTTGGCCAGGCAAATTATTAGGCCCCCATGCCGCTATGAAAGTGGATCCTGGGCAGGGGTGGGTTCTACTTACTTTTACTACCAGTTCGCAATGGGAGCGCGCACCTTATGATGTCCAGGTGGGTGGCCGGAGCTTCCCGCCACTTTTACTACCAGTTCTCAAGAACCGGACAGAACCGGGAGCAATCCACCACTGATCCTGGGTGCTGCGCTGCAACGGAGAAATGAACAATGGAGTGGCCGGTGCAAGGGAAGGAGGAGGAGCAGGGAGAAGAAAGAGAGAAAGCTACTTTCTCCTTCCCTCACGATGGCCAGTCTATTGCCTGTTTCTCCATTGCAGTGCAGCTCAGCACCCAGGATCCACTTTGATAGCGGGAGCTTGGTAATTTAACAACTGGTTCCCCTGAACCAGAAAGAACTGGCTGAATCCCACCACTGATTAGACTATAGAAAGAAAAATCAGTCATTTTGTGGAATATTCCATCCTAAAGCAAACTTTAAATTTCTCTTTTTTTGCAGCACCTGAGATGTTTACTGCCACAAAAACTTCAGGTTATTCCTATGCTGTTGATTGGTGGTCATTAGGAATTACAGCCTATGAACTTCTCAGAGGCCGGGTATGGTACAGTTAACGTATATGTATTATTGGACCATCCATTATCTCTCTACTCATGATTTCACCATGTTTAGATTATTCGGAAACTATTACTTTCCAGATCTGCATCCACTGTATACAAGTAGTCCTCGACTTATGACCACAATTGAGCCCAATATTTCTGTTGCTAAGTGAGACATTTGCTAAGTGAGTTTTGCCCCATTTTACAATCTTTCTTGCCACTGTTGTTAAGTAAATCGCTGCAGTTATTAAGTTAACAAAGTGGCTGTTAAGTGAATCTGGCTTGCCGAATGATTTTCTGTGTCAGAACGTTGCAAAAGGGGATCATATCTGTTATAAACGTGAGTCAGTTGCCAAGCCTCTGAATTTTGAACATGTGACCTGGGGGATGCCACAACAGTCATACGTGTGGAAAACGGTCAGAGGTCACTTTTTTCAGTGCTGTTGTAACTTCGAATGGTCACTAAATGAACTGTTGTAAATTGAGGACTACCTGTAGTAGGGTCATTAAAATTCTAAAGAGAAGCTGTTCTGCTTAAAGAGATTAATTTACTGATAATTGCCAATGTGTGCTGTAAAGTTTATCATAAAAATATCACCAATTCAAAGGAAAAAAAAATTGAACTATACTTCAAAAGACCTTTCATAATTATGGATCAAGGATGCAGCCTGAAGAAGTGGCCTGCTGTGTGCGAATTAGTAACCCAACACATTTCATGCTGCAACAGGCCTTATTGGTTCGTTGGGTCATAACATATTTTCAAACTGTGCAGTGGATAGTATAGAAGACAGTAGGCATTTTATGAAACATATGAATAAAGTAGGAAATGTATTATAGTGTAAATATGCAAGTTCTTATTTGTTCTGCTCTTTATCTTAGGGATAGTACGGTATCACATTTATAAAGGGTATTTGTACCATTTTTTTAAAAATTATCTAGGCATATACGATCCATTAGAAGCAGTCTGGGGATGGGTAGGAGGGTGATTTTCTTGGAGCGGAGTATGTGGGATAATTCCAAGTAAGTAACATGATACTTGTCTGATTATTGGAGGTAGTTCAAATTTCTAAAGCACAACACATTTGTTTTCTTTTATTTTACAGTAATTTTTTTTTTAAATTTGATTTATATGCCGCCCTTCTCCGGAGACTCAGGGCGGCTTACAATGTGCTAAGCAATAGCCTTCATTCTTTTGTATATTTATACAACGTGTGGGGATTCCTGGGAGGAGTGGGATTTGGGGGTTCTCCGAACTGCACAGAATCTTAGCGATTCTCTTAGAGGTTCTCCCATACCCCTGTGAACTCCCAGCAGCCCACCCCTGCTCAGCGGTAGCTAAAGGTTTTGCTTTTAATTTCTGAGGTAGGCATAGGCAGACATGCCAGGTGAGCTTGCATCTCCCAGTATTGCAGTCTGTTCTGCAATTTTGCACAAATTCTAATGGCTGGCACCATTTGTGCTGCTCTTTAGTACAATGCAAGAACAGGTTGGAAATGCCTTTCCATTGTTTAATTTTCTTTTCAGAATTGAATGAAAATAGCCCACTACTGCAGGCATGCTGAGAAAATACTCTCCTTAATTTAATTGAGTGCATTTATTACAATCCTTATTGTAATAAGGATTTATTACAAAACATTTTGAGAGCATGTTTAAAACTGTGTCATTTTGATTCTGTTTTGTCTTATTTCAAAAGAGAATATATTTCAGTTCAGAAAAAAAATACAAATTTTAAGTATGGTATTTTTAGTAATGTTGAAGGAATTCACACCTACCACTAAAATGATTTTCCTTGAACTCAATTTGCATTGACTGAAACACCAGTTGCACAATGCTTGATGTCTTGCTGTTGCTTACATGTTGCTTTTTAAGTGTACTTTTTCTGTTGTCTTCCTTTCCTGTGTTGATCTGTGTTCAAAAAATTACCCAGTGTCACAATGCCTTAACTAAGAACATTAGTGGACTCTGAGGAAGGAGGAGAGTGAAGTCTCTTAGAGAAGTTGTCAGCCCATTACAATCTAGTGATACTTTTTTTTCCTCTAAAAAACTTCTCTAACCTAAAAGAGAGAATTCATTAATCTGTTCTTGTTGGATGTCGAACTGTGTTTCAGTGTCCTTGCCTTCTTCTCTCCTTGCAGAGACCATACCACATTCGCTCTAGTAATTCTGCCAATGAAATTTTGCATGTGTACAAGACAGCCACCATCATGTATCCTGCTGCCTGGTCACAGGATATGATCTCATTGATTAAAAAGGTGAGTGAGCTTTAGAGATCAGGTGTTGGTTAAGATGCTAAGCCTTCCAAGCCTTTTGACTCATTCTATCAGGAGTAGAACATTACTGGAGATTCAGGACTGCTGCTAAATATGGAAGCTATGAGTCATCCTACGTTTCTCCTGCCCCACACCCTTGGAATGCATTTTAACACCTAGTGTGATGTTATTTTACAACATCAAACAGTTCCACACACCCACTGCACTTGATTGGCTCTGATTTTAGGAATGCAGGAAAACCTAAAATGCTGGATCATTTTAGGAACATAGGAAAGTGTTTTATCCTAGACTGCATTGGACATTTCTTACTTGATCCTCCTTCAGTTAAGTGTATTTATACAAATATTTCTGTCTGAAACAACAATACTGGATGTTGTAATCTTTTTAAAGACTTTAGAAGTGCTGAATAGAAGCTTAGAATTTGAAGAAAAGTCAGAGCAGGATATTCACAACAACTTATGGTATCAGCTTTGGAAGCCATATTAGGCTGGAAACTTCCATGCTGCCACCTTCTCATGCGTGGGAAAGTAGGAGGGGGGTTTAGTAGAGGGGTTGTCTGTAGACATAATAGCATTCTTCCTGTCGGTCAAAGTCAGGGCGATCCTGCATCTGGAGGAGGAGTGGTTGGAGTGAGGTCTCGAGATGGGACGGCGGTTGATTGGAGTATGTGATCGACTGAGGAGTGAGGGGATGGTTTTGGGGGTTTTGATTTACTGAGGGAAAACTCAGATCTCTCAGATTCAGGTTTTCCCAGATGTGCCAGTTTACCTATTCTAGTAAATAGAACTTTGAAAAATGCTTGCTTCAGAGTCTTTACTTGGAGTTGGAGTTTTTTCTGGAATGCTCACATATGGGCTGCATGGAAATTCTTGAACTGTAAACATTCATGGGCTGGAGGTTCCCTATTATGTCTGAGATAAATAAAGAGGCACATATCATCCTTTTCTGTATTGAATCTGCAATTGTGTTCTATTCTATTCTGATATACTTAATAAACTGCTTTAATTCTAATCTCTAGCTAGTGGAAATGAATTCAGAAGAAAGATTTTTTCAACTGAGTCATATCCAAGAGTTTCCTTACTTGGCTGATATCAACTGGGATGCTGTTTTACAGAAGACAGTATTGCCTGGATTTCTTCCTAATGTAAGAATTTTAGTTTGAATGTTTTCTTAATTTAGAAACTAGAGTTATAATGATGATGACACTGTGGCACGTTTCTTAATGCATAAAGCAATAAACTATCACCGTGCAGATTTCACACACCAACAGAGTCAAGTCTGAAGAGAAACATAAACTTCTAAAAACCCAAAATCAATAGTTTAATTATTAAGATAAATTAAGTGGCACATCAATTCATTCATTCATTCATTCATTCATTCATTCATTCATTCATTCATTCATTCATTCATAACATTTCTAGGACTGCCCAAAACTCAGCAACAAGTACCTACCCCTCCCCAAAGCAACACAATACATTAAAAGCCAACTAAAACAATAAAATGGCAACCAGATTAAAATATATAGCAACTCAATCAATTGCAACTCCAGGCCTGCATGGGCCAGTCATATATTTGGGAGGGGGAAACACTGTTTTTTTAAAAAAAATATCAGGAGTTGCCATCCAGACATGTCCTTGAAGTCCCATTGGGTGGCTGTGTCTTGATGAGAGGACCTGATGTGTGCTCTGTTTACTGCAGCCTGAAGGACTTGATGTTTGTGTGGAGTTAAAGGCTTTTCTACTCTTACAATTATTGATCCTAGCTGTCCAATTCAAGCTCTCCTCTATATTGTATTTCAATTTTGAAATTTCAGAGAGTCCTAATAGTTTTAATTGGGGAATCTGTTTTGGTCCACTTTTATGGTGTTCAATCACACCATGGAATATCCATGGAAATGTCTTTCTTTTACTTTCTTTTACTTTCTTTTATTTCGGGGGAAGGGTAACAATTTCTCCCTGTGTGTGCTTTCTTCCATAGAAAGGGAAGTTAAACTGTGACCCAACCTTTGAACTTGAAGAAATGATCCTGGAGTCAAAGCCACTTCATAAAAAGAAGAAGCGCTTGGCTAAGAAGGAGAAGGAAAGCAACAAAAATGAATCCTCAGAGGTAAGGCACAGAGAGTTGGATGCCTGAATTGCCCAAAAGATGTTTGGCTGATGTAAGCATTTTAATGTCTTCCACTTTCATTAGGTATATTGATCTAAAAGACAGAAGTCTCAGATCTAAATCACACTGACTTTAATGGCAATGCCCCAAATGAGTAGGACAGCAGCCAAAATATGGAGTCTGTAACCCTCTGTGCTTTCTTATTCTTGGCATTTAAATGATGAATTGGTGCTACAGTATATTTATAATACTTTTTAAAATATAGGAGCATCTTTTGAAATCTTTGCAAAATTCGGGAAAGGCCCATAGATATATCAGTTTTAGATTTCTGGATTATTTTAAATTCTATGAGCAATACCTTACATCAAGGTTATGACAGCAAAGAATAAGAATAAGCCAGCTTTCCCAGTCTAGCTTGACACCGTCTCTCTCCTTCCCTCCCTCCCTCTCTCTCTCTCTCTCTCTCTCTCTCTCTCTCTCTCTCTCTGTCTCTCTCTCTCCCTCTAACACACACACAAAAACAGGTTCTTTCCTCCACCCCCACCCCCCACCGGAGACCCCTGGATTCCCTCCCAACACTGCCTGTACCACCCACACAAGTGATGTAGAGTTGGCCATGCCAAGTCACATGATACCCCCTCCCCCCCCCAGCCAGCCAGCCAGCCATTAGGGCAAAGAACCAGTTGTTAAAAAATTTGGAGCCCACCACTGAATAGAATAGAATAGAATAGAATAGAATAGAATAGAATAGAATAGAATAGAATAGAATAGAATAGAATAGAACAGAACAGAACAGAACAGAACAGAACAGAACAGAACAGAACAGAACAACAGGATAGAGTAGAATTTTCTATATTTTTTTAGCTACCTTTAGGTATGGTGAGGGGAATAGAAAGAAAGGACAACCCTGGGAAAGGTAGAGATAATAAGAAAAAGTGCAGTGATTTTGGCAATTTTTTTCTAGGTTCATTAGCTTTGGGCTGAAAACTATAGCAAAGCAGGGAAAACACATTATCCTTTTTTGTGAAAAAGAAAGAAATCAATAAATATAACTTTCTTGTTTCAGATTTGTATCTCCTTTCTCCCACTCTCTACACCAATACTGGATACAAACAAAGCCAGAAAATAATAGATATTAAGAAGGGGAGAAAGAATAGAATCCGTGCCCATAAGTTCTGACTCTAGCTACTCCCAAGAGAATCTATGGTATCTTCATTATCACTGCTACTAAATCAATTACTTTCACAAAGCAAGATACATTGAGGAAGGGCATAATCTTTAGTCTATTAGTGAGGAAGGACATTATCCTTAGCCTACTACTACTACTACTAGAGCCCTCTGTTCAGGTAAGCCAAGATCTAAAGAGATTCTAAAAATTGGATTGTCAACTACTGAAGAAAATAAACTAGAAATAATACTTGATCAAATTCGATGCATTTGATCCAGGTTCTTAGATGAATTTAGTTTCTGTTAAGAGAGGTACACAACAGAGTCAGCTAATAATTTAGTGCATGGATCAATCGTTTGAATTCCTTTGAAATGTCTTTCTTGATAAGTTTAGTGGCTTCTTGCATCAAATACTACAATGATGAACTCTCATTAACTGGTCTTTTTTCTTTCTTAATATAAGGCCTGCCAGCTGCAGAAAAACCTGGAATCAATACAAAGGGACTTCATAATTTTCAACAGAGAAAAGTAAGCGTTGACCTGAAAATATAAACTTTAGCTTAGCACATCAATAAGATTACTTAGAACTAAGGAAATCTGATTACTGTTCCTCAGATAATTAGGTAGTGATTTTGGCACAAAATCCATAGAAAAGCACTGGAAGCCTGGCATTGCTGTACGCTCTCATTTGGCTGTTGCTCAAACTATTTCACTGAGGTAGGAAACCTCACTGAATTTAAATTTTGAATATGACTGAAATGGCTTTATTTTACTTTTTTCTGCCTTGTTCTCCTTCCAGAAAGAAATTGTATCTGCTGCAGTTAGGTAGTAGAAGGTGAGCAAATAACAAAGGCAGCTGTTCAAACAGTAAATATTTTTCTCAATATATAGGTAGTTCTTGATTTACCACCATTCATTTAATTATTCAAAGTTACAATGGTGCCGAAAAAATTAAGGTACAACCAGTCCTCACACTTATAATGTCACAAAGTCCCTGAGGTCACATAATCAACATTCAGACACTTAGCAACTGGCATATATTTACAATGGTTGCAGTATCCTAGGGTCATATAATCACCATTTATGACCTTCCCAGGGCAATTTCTGATAAGCAGAGTCAATGGGAGAAGTCAAATTTGCTTGATGTGATTTGCTTAATAACTAGGGTTGTAAAATTGGGCACAACTCATTTAACACATTACTTAGTGACACAGGTTCGGTCCAGTGGTGAAATCCAAATTTTTTTACTACTGGTTCTGTGGGCGTGGCTTGGGGGCGTGGCATGGGAAGGATACCACAAAATCCCCATTCCCTCCCCACTCCAGGGGAAGGATACCACAAAATCCCCATTCCCTCCCCACTCCAGGGGAAGGATACTGCAAAATCCCCATTCCCTCCCAACTCCTGGGGGAAGGATATTGCAAAATCTCCATTCCCACCCCACTCTGGGGCCAGCCAGAGATGGTATCTGCCAGTTCTCCGAACTACTCAAAATTTCTGCTACCGGTTCTCCGAACTACTCAAAATTTCTGCTACCAGTTCTCCAGAACCTGTCAGAACCTGCTGGATTTCACCTCTGGTTCGGTCTCAATTTTCATCATAAATTGAGGGCTCCCATAATTCCGTTTCTTGACTTTCTGAGACCATTCTTATAAATTCTGTGATTATCTACTTTCCAGCATAGCAAAATTTTCATTGCATAGTGTATGGAAGTTATAGGATATTATGGGCTGGATCTTTAAGTATTGATCGGTGGCTTAAGACATTCAATTAATACAGACTTTTAACAAGCAATAAGTTCTTGAAATGGATGGTATACAGCCTTTATAACTGGAATCATAGCAAACCTGATAAAAGGAGAACTGATTGTATCTTGACTAATGCAGAAGGTGAGGACAGGTTTGGTATCCTGGTTAAGATACCAGACTAGAAACCAGGAGACTGTGAGTTCTAGTCCTGCCTTAGGCATAAAGCCAGCCTGGGAGTACTAGGAAGAAGGCAAGAGTAAATCATTTCTGAAGTTTTGCCAAGAAACTGAAGGGACAAACTCAAAGGCACCCCCTGCCCAATGCAGATGGTAAGATTTTTGAGAACTGCTGGACTTTATTGCTATCTGATGATGGACTTTGGTTTCTCTTTTATACATTTTAGGGCACGACAAGAACATAACAAAATGCAGGAGAACTTGACGGTCACACAAACGAAAGACAACGAAGTGACACAAACGAAAGACAACGAAGAGACACAAACGAAAGACAACGAAGAGACACAAACCAAAGACAACGAAGAGACACAAACCAAAGACAACGAAGTGACACAAACCAAAGACAACGAAGAGACACAAACCAAAGACAACGAAGATGACGATCAGAATAATAATCTTTGAGTTCAATGTAGTTTTTGCTCAGGTGCTGCTACCGAAAAGGGCAGGCTTTTACTTTAGCTCATGGAGCTTAGCAGATAAAATTGCACACTGCTTTCAAGACAAGGCAGATACCTTGCTAAGGAACCTTGAGGCTAGATGCTGAGTCTCTCTTCCCACCATAAGGACTTGTGGCCTACAATCCTGCAGAACTACTTAAGGCACAGATTACCGTCTTTATGCCTGTTTTTATTTTTTTAAGCCACTTGACCATTAACAGGAAAAAGTATGCTCTTTAAGTACTGTGCAAAAGGCACTCCAAATAGGGAAAGGTTAAGTTCACTTTATAGGTATAATTTCTGTTGGTAAAATGTCGAAGTTGCTGATAATTGGGTTAAATCCACTGCCTATGGGAAAAAGGTCTTTGCAGGGCTGCTAGAGGGGGTAGCTCCACATTTTCTTAGAAGTTAAAAAAATAGAGCTAAATCATAACTCTGCCTTAGAGTGCAATAGACTTCAAAATGAAAATCATTTTAAAAATACTTGTAACTGACTATATACAATATATCAGACACAGAATAAGAGGAAATAATATTTTTGCTGTGCGGGTTTTCCACTTATTATTTTAAATGAATTAGTTCTTAAGAATATATCCAGTATATCTTCAGATTGGGAGGTCTGTGTGTACATTATGTGAATCAGGAAATGGAAAAATGGGACATACAAATCAAGATAAATTCACTAGGGCCATTTTATAAGTAGAATTCACTAGTAAGTGCAAGGGGTCATTCCATTTCTTGCAAGGGATGGATGGCAATCATTAAAAATGTTTTAAGTCTGCAACTATCATAAAGAAATACTATCTGGGATCATTTAGTAAAAGACCATTGATGGCTCTTGGGATCAATAGATGCTTGGTACAGTTAATGTCAAACTATTAACTTTGTACCCTGAAGTACCGTTTGTTATTATATGTAGTTGGGAAAAGAAAGCAAAAATCCAGGTTGTTTGAAATTGGCAAGAAAAGAGTATATTAATGTTACAAGTACCCCTAGTTAAGCATAATTCTTTATGGGGAGCAATTTTATGTTTGACCTAATTTTTTGCTCTGCTTTGCTTTATGGTTCTAGTCCTTAGTCCTCCTCTTTCTTCCCCAGATACAACATTGTTAGACAAAGCCTGGCTAATACAATGGAAGTAGGAAATTACATTGACAATTATTGTACATTGTCAAGCTGAAATCTTTTTCTAAGCCTGTTTGTAGTTTGAATCAAAATACCACTGTGAGGTCACTTGCTTTCTAGTGACTTTCGATTCTTTGTTTCGTTCTCTGTATGTACAAAATGTAAAAGCATTCTCAACCAATACAATCTCTTTGATTTCCAAAGAAAAGTGAATTGATTATGTCTACCCGGTATGCATTATCATTAAGAAGAGAACATGGATGGATTCTGTGTCTTCTGGGATAGCCCAGTAGGCAATTGGATCAGTGGATGCTTTCTGCATTCTTTTAATCCTAAAATTTCTTTGAAATTTTCCTCTACAACAAAGTAGTTCCTCTGAATACAAAGGATAGCAAAAGATGATGGAAGACCTCCTTTCTCCGGATTGCTTAAAACAGATAAATCTGCTACCCTGCAAATGGAGGGAAATGTTCACTTAGGCTTATAATTTAATAAGCTCAATAACTAGATCCTTACTGCATTTGTAGCTTTTCTCGTCCCATATGGACAGATAGCTAAGCAATGATTCTCGGGTTCCATCTTGCCACTATCATTCTGTTTGGCCTGCTGAACCAGACTGAATGATCAGGGCATAGCTGCTCACTTCATGTACTCCTTCCTTCCTGAAACAGATGGGTAGATATGGCTCCAGAAAAATCTAGCCCAGGATTGGGCTCCTTCCAACTGGAAGAAATGAAATTTTAATGAAAATCAATGGAGTTCCCACCGTTAAGAGGCACAAAACACACAAAACTTTAGTGCACAGCCTAAAATTGATGCAACATTTTTGTTGGGTGGGGCGAACAGAAAATCCTGACCCTTCCTATGTACATGTTGTGGTTCCATCTACTTCACACAATTGTTCTGCCCATTGTGGTTCCGTGTCCTCCGCAGATGTAAAAGGCAATTTTCAGTCACACAAAGTTTATCTACATTTCATCTGGTCCCCTCATTCAGCTTTTGTCCCAATTTTTCAGCTATTTGTTGCTTGGATTTAAAACTTCAGCACTCTTAGAATGATGCGGTTGGAAGAGATCACAGGGATCATCTAATCCTACTCCTATGTAATATATAAAATTCATAGAATAGGTATACAAGTCAGCTATCTTGACTCTCAGGCAGCTTCTAAAGATAAAATCCACATTTTTCTTTAATTCTCACCCAAATTAAGGCCACTCAGTTCCAGCAAGAATATTTTACCTAGGACAAAATTAATACAGTTGTTAAGTACTACAGAGCTACAAGTCCAATGTGGCCATTTTTTGGGTACAAGGATTTGTAGTTCAGCAATTTTCTCATGAATCATTAGAGCAATCAGTCCAAAAGCTGTATACCAGCAAAGTGCCTGAAAAAGACAAAGCATTAAATGCAATTGATCACATTTCTGGTTTTTTTTTGGGGGGGTGGGTTTGTGAACCAGATAACCAGCAGACCAAGGAAGGAGACAGTCAACCCTCCTCCTGCTGCCATTGTTCATTTAACTCCACTAGTAGCAGTAGGACAATTAAGGCAAAAAACAATACATCGTTGCATCTAAATGATAAACATATCATATGTCTTTCTGTGGAGTACAGGCCAGTCCTCAGATATTCTCCATCATTCTCTTTAGGTAATATATTAGGGCAAATCTTGCCTCCAAAACTTTTCTTTTCACTGAAAATTACTAATTACTAGGATTTTTTTCCCAATACATGAATGGTCACAATTCCAGTTGTGATATAGAAAGATTTGGACTAAATTGATATCTCAGAATGGTTTGGTTCAAAGTACAGCTGTTTCTAAATGCTCTTTAAATGTGTGAGACTTCATATCTGATTCTCCACAGCCAGCAGTTACTTAAGTCTGCTGTACAGCACTATATTAACCCAGAAACTTTAGGGACTCTATGTCAGTAGACTTTTTAGATTGAAAAGGATGTTTTAATGGTTATTTGGGCTCTTTAAGAGCATATATACAGATTACATTATTACTACCTGCTATTCTGATCTCACCACCACCAAATAATCTTCCCAGGAATAGAAACACAAAGTAAATGTAATATTTACAAGAGTAAATTATAAATACCAATTAATGTTCTTTTGGTTCAGTTAGATTTAGAAGGGCATCATTCTTTTCTTCTGATGGAAAGAGAATAGGGACAGAAACTTCCTTGTTCGTTAAAAATGTTAAGAAGTTGCTAATTAGAATGTTAAAAGTAGCATTTCCTCTCTTCCATGTTATAAATAAAGTTGGTTAGCCTTTCTGTAAGGGCCTTTTGCAGTGCACTAACCTTTTTCATTTTTTAAAGCCTCAAAATAAAGTTGTATTAACTCTTAGTTGCAGCTGTGCTCCATTGTATCCTATTTTTTCAAAGCTCGATTGATGGACAATAGGTTTTTACAGCCATAAAATTCTAGCATTTCAATGAACACTCTCCCCCCCCCCCCATTTTTAAAACAATGATCCACTCTTGTTTATCTGGTCCATAATGGAGAGGTTGATGCAAATTGTGACTCCAAACCCTGGGAAATTTCCTCTGCCGTCCCACTGTTTTAGATCTTGTTTAGATGCCAAGTCACACTAGGATATGCTCAGATTGTCTGATTTTCAAAGATTGATGTAAATTGCAGAGATAGTTATGACAGCGATTATCAGGATGGTAAATGTTTTAGATCCTGTTTAAATGCCAAGTCACAATGGAACATATTTGAATGAACCACATCAGCAATGATTTAGTCAGCCTTTATGATTACTTGAAGTAGGGTGACGGGAAAAATCCATGGAAAGGCAGCACTAAGCAGACCATTGGGAGTTCAGATTTTGGCAGTTGTTAAGCCATGACAATAATGTCTAATTCATGCTGTTTTGGTAGCAAAAATACTCCCAAATTGATCTTGTACTAGACAAGACCTGGACATTTTACATCTCTCCCTATCTGGCCCACATCAGGTCAATTGGAAATTAGAAATCAAATATAAAATATTAAAATAAAAAATAAAATGTATGCCATGCAGACAACACAACTACATTGTTTTTATTTTGAAGGCAACTATTTTTCAATTTACACATGCGTGTGCACCTTTATCGCCCTATTGGTTCGGTCCTCCATTACAGTCCATTTCCCATGTGGCCTCTTGGGAAAATTGTCCACCCGTTCTAAATTAATCCACTCTCTACTTCAAGTATGGCCTCTCTATTTGGGCAGCCAAAACCAAGAAATTAACCCACCCTGAGCCAATTCAACAGGCCCAATTGTGTTGGTTTGTTGAAACTGAACTTGCCACAGAATAAGACAATAAGCCTAAATAAATTCTGAATATTGTCAGAACATTAGAAAATCAAAATGTCAGAACATTAGGAAAAACAATGGAAAAGCCATAGAAAAGGCTGAAGGGCATATTTAGAGAGCATTTTATTGGAAACCTTTTAGAGCTTTCATTATAAACATTTTGTTTCATAAAAGCAGTATAGCTTGCATGTTAAGCCTCATCATGTATTTTGAATAGCAGTTTCCACTAAAAACATGAGCATTATTTACGTTGTGCAATTTTCCTTAGTAAAACTTCCATAGATTTTTACATATTTTTTTTCAGTAAAAACTCATTGCTGGGCACAGAAAACAATATCTCCTCCAGATAACAGAAAATCAGTTTATCTTTGTCACATAATTGCTCCAAACACACAGCTGTTTGAGATGAGAAAGTCCGATATTTGCTATCTGAATTTCAAAGAATATAAATACATATTTTCACCTTAGTTGTCCCTATCCCCATATTTTAGCAGACTGCTTTTATTTGTTGTTTGGCACCACCATGTGGCAACTTGAAAAATACACAAAAAATATTCCTAAACGATACAAAAACAAAAATAGAAATCTGAATAATTTGAAGTTACCTTAAAAATGGAATTTTCTCTGAAAGAAATGCATCTTTCTATTGAAGAATATTAACATTTACATTAAGTGCATTTGATTCTACAATACTTCTACAAACTAATTAGATTGAGTGGCAATTAAACATTTTTAACCATGTTGTTGCATGGTTGCATTAATTCTAGAACAATCCACAAGAGTAATATACCTGTATACCATTCACAATATAGGGATCAAAAGGAAAAAGTTCTCTTGCTGTGAAAGTAGCAGTAATTCCTTATAAAGTTACCTTACAGAAATAGCAGGAATGAGGCAGGTAAGATTGGGAACACAAGCTTTTCTCTTTTTTGACATCTGACCTTTGTATACAGGTCAGAGACATTCAAAAGATTTTGAAGAGATGTATTTGACAATATATACGACAATAGCCAGGTCTAGACAGTCCTAAGTGGGTGGATGAAAATCTACAGTTTTATTGTAATAGCATGCTTTCAAGCTTTTTTTTTTTTTTAAAGAACTCTTCCCTTCAAAGTGTTACTCTGATAATGGCAGGAAGAAATGAGAGAAAGTTGTTTTTACTTTGCTTGGTACTTGCTTACTTAAATGAAAGCAAGTGCTTTCCAAAATAAACACAATCTCTCAGAGCAAATTAAAAGTGTGTATTCCATTGCTGCAAAAATGATAATCATCAACTGATGGACAATGAAGATATACAAGGGAGGAAGGTAAGACTTGTTCTGCAGTAGACTATCTTTTCAAACTTTAAAACTGAAGTGGCAATTCAACTGATTTGAGAGCTCTGCAAAATCAAAGGCACCCAGGTTTCTCTTAACTCTCTCCACAGTTGGAGGGAGAAATGAAAATACTGAAAGTATCGCCATCAGGCCCTCCTGAGGAAAGAAGATGCTACAACTTCCTTGGGCGAGTCACTAATAACTTTATGTGATGTGAAAACAGACAGCATGGATGGACAGTAAATAAGTTAATGTAAATATCAATCCTAAACTAATTGGATGTGTTTTCCTGCAATCCACAATTGCATCCTTTTTTCCCAATCTGCTTTGTCTCAAAGGAACGGAAATGAAAGAGACACACATTACTTTGTCGAAGCAAGTCAATTAGAAAGAAAATGTCTTTCAATTTTTTATTCAATAAAATGTACGAAGTAATAAAATTTCTAACAAGAAAATGTGATACAACAGAGCCATTACAAAGATGATTTGAGTTTTCCAACAGCCTCATGATTGTTTTGAGGCATCTTTGTCTCATCAGCACTGAGTGGAAACAGAAGAACATGGACACAATACAAAGATCTACTGGCTCCCCCCTCCCCAAATCCACCTCCCACTACCTTGGCCCACCGTCTTCTGCCCCCCCTCCCCATTCTAAACTCCTGGGTTGATTCTGCACAAACACCCTGGCTAAAGAGCTTGCTCATGCCATTCCCTCTTTTCTCCAGCCCCTTTCTTACGAGTTCCTTGCACAAGCACTCACTGTGTACAATTACATATTTTTAACTTAATCACCTGTCAGATTTGCATGCATGTAAAAAAATGGGGAAAATATTAAGGCTATGAATAAACAAAAAAGAAAACCCGCAATATTTTTTTAAAGCTAGGTAGCGAGTAGCATTTTATGAAACATAAGGCTTGAGGCTTATTGATTCTTCAAAATCTGAATTCTCCATTGCTCTTTTTTTTTTTCTTAAATATCAAGGTACCATTGCTCTGTTTTCCCAAATAATGGTTTTCCATTTTCTTTCTTTTCCCAATGACTGGAAGCTTAACTTAGAGATGTTATATTGGAACGCCCCCCAGGAGGGGCTACTATGCGCTTGCTGGCCGAGCGAATACCTTCATCAATCTGAGTACCTGCGGAGCATATATAACAGGGGAAGAGGAAAAAAATATACAAGTTAGAAGACTATTAATATACTGCTAATAGACTATTAATATACGATTTCTCCAGCAGATTTTGAAAATCTGCTGGAGAAATAGTCCTTAGCTTATTATGTACAAACATGCATTTAAGCAAACTTGCTGGTCAGCTCTGGATACATCTGTGATCACCATGTAGAAAGAACTCTACATGTGTAATGTGGATTACACATGTAGAGGTGAGTCACCACTCTTGCTGTTCTTATGAATTGGCTTCCTCACATATCATTTGTTATGTAGGAACGAAATAGAAGGAATGTGATCTATGAGTAGTGTCAGCAATATGCTCCAGAAAGCCATAGCATGCATATAGTCCTCTTTTTCCAATATAACATTTGAGACCTACCAATGTGGCACAGAGGCAAAGATTTTGGAGTAACTAGGGGAAAATATACCAAATATTACTGGGACTTCTCTTCTTGGCTTCTGTTGCAATCAGTGCAATCTTGTCTTACTTACCTGATAAACTAAATCCAGACTGGTGAAGATTCCTTACAGGTGCTGTCTGCCTAGTAGGAGAACCCCGAGTAGAACCTGCAGGGGTACCTCCTTTAGGTGTGGTAGTCAAATCAAACACAGGCCCATCATACATGCCCCTTGGCACAGCATGCATTTCAGCCATCTGTCAGAAGTAATGAAAGGAAGCAAAATTTACAACTGTAATAATGATCCTGAACTTCATCTTATGAGCGATAGATGTTCAACATCTTGGATAGATTTTCACACAAAAATCTCTTATCACCATCTTATACACTTACATGTTTGGATATGGTGGAAAACAGCGTGTATGCAATTAAATATACAAAAGCCTTTTTAATGTCTATTTTGTTGTGATACCAGACATGTGATGGAGAGGGTGGGGTGGGGAGGGAGCAGGCTTATTGCGACAGCTTGCTTGTTGAGTTTCATTCTTATTTATAAAATGAAAAACAGCTAATATAATCCAGACGCTGTTGGACATCTAAACACAGAATCATGCTACCCTCTAAAAGCAATACAACAAGAAGAAAATGAAGTTTACAGAGGAAACTAAAGGTGTAATTAGCTTATGTCTTTCACTAACGATTTTTTTTCTTCTGCTCTTCCATTAAAATGTGTCTAATTGTAAGATTTTTGAAGCACTGATGTAAAGACTAGGGATTTATTAGTGGAGTCCCACTCCAATTTAGGAATCTCCCAAATGCTTTCAAATGAAATGATGAAATATTGCAACGGTCTGAATATTTTTCTTGTCCCTTTCCTTAACACTGTTTCAGACAGTAATTTCATATTACAATCCAGGTTTGTCTTACCTTCCTCCTTGCTTTGATGCGCTTGTAGACATAATCTGAAAATGGGATGCCAGGAATGAATCGTCCTGTCCCTTGTGTTATATGAAGGTTGCCATCTTCAAGCATGATCTTTCCCTGACATATGACAACCAGTGGGGCTCCACGGAGCTCCATTCCTTCAAATATGTTGTATTCAGCTGCCTACAACATACAACCGTCAGCATCATTATTATGCAGTTTATGAAAATCAGTGCCCAATCTTAATTTTATATTTAGGTGAGATGAAAATCTAAAATATCTGGAGCAAAAAGGATGGACTTTATTAGGAGTTAAAGAAATACTTAAATAATATCACATCAAATGTTTTTTTTAAAAAACTATTATCTAAGGGGGATTTTGGTTTTAAGGATTAAGAACACAAAGATTCAAGATCTTAATCTTTCAGGTAAAGAGCATTTTGTCCCCATGAATTAAGCAAGTGAGTCATGCAAAAAAACTTAAAAGTAATCAAATTACAAAATTATTACAGACTTAAAACAGTAATTGTTTCCCAAACTGGAAACTCTTACCACTAGCTTTTTTCCCCCAAAGAGAACCCATGTGAAACAGATGTTCACTTTACTCACAAATTTAGCCCCCGAGTTGTGAACTGAAATTCCAACAATTCACTTGTGGCAGTAAATTAACTGATTCAACCATTTAGACAATTACTGTACGAAAAAAACTTACTGACTGGTGGCTTTTAGCAGATACAATTTTCACTGCATCAGGATCCCAAATGACCAGGTCACTGTCTGACCCAACAGCAATCCTACCCTTCCTTGGATACATGTTGAAGATCTTGGCAGCATTGGTGCTTGTCACAGCCACAAACTGGTTTTCATCCATTTTCCCTGTAGCCTGTAAAAAATGACCCATAGAAAACAGATTGAAGCAGGCGTATGTCAGGAATGGGTAGGACTGAGGTTACATCCATCTGATGTTTCACCTATTCACATAAAGCTCTACACACCAGTTCTCACTTTTGTTTAATTACCTATCTTATGCAAGTGAGTCTCGGTGGACCACAATTAAAATAATAACCAAAAATAATCAATATGATGAATAAACAAAACCATTAACATGTAATTAAATATTCTTCCGTTTATTGATGTTTCTTCCCTTTTCTCATTGTAATCTCTCCTCAACAAACAATTAAAAATTATTTTAGTACAATTAGATATAAGAATTGGAAAAATATATTAACACGAAAGACCCTGCTACAATAGTGGAAGAGGGATCAAGGCAGGTATTATAACGGCATAGGCATAAAAACTGTACTAGGCACATCCATTCCTATATAAAGAAACCCTATCATAATTAAATATTTCAATTTTAAAGGAAGGGGAAAAGAAACAAAACCCAGAAAAATACTCGCTGTTGTTGTATGCAGCAGCTTCTTTTATTGTATCTTCATTTTTCATAGCTGAGTTAGTCTGAGCCAGTTGCCACAATTCACCTTTATTAAGGTCTCACGGGAATTTCCTGTCACATCATCCCAAGCTTAACTATGTGGCTGCCTTCCTCCCATAGCTTCTTTTTCTTACCACTGCTTTGTCCCATATAACAGACATCCGTTCTTCAATGCCATTGGTTCCCTCTGGAATGGCGGTGAAGTTGTCTTTCCCAATCGCTTTCTGTGCTGTACTGAATGTACAATGCGCACTTCCAGAGACTTGGAGGTCCCCGCTGGCTCAGAGACAAACCAAAAGGTTACATATGCCCTTGATCCATTCAGGGTTTTTATTTTGCTCTACAATTATTTGTAATCTGTTAAAAAGTTTTAATAACCACAAACAGGAGAGGCAATAGATAATTAATGTTTTTTAAAAAATACATATTGTTCCTTGATACAAAGTAATTATTATATTGAAATTTTACTCTTCATAGTAGGTAGCCACTTTGTGAAACAGATCCAATTAACTTACAAGGGTCACAATCAGGCAAGGGAAAACAAAAGCAAGAGATTCATAGAAAAGTATCAAGGAAATAACCTTGCTTTTTAAAAAGGAAAACAGGAGTCATAATTTCTTTCTTATTTTAACACTCAAAAAGAAAAAAAAAATGATACTGAACACTCCAGTATCTGAAACATTACAATATATTTTCTACTCATGGCACAATTCTTTTAAGAAAGTTTTTTTTTTGATGTTTTATGAAAGAAATCCTAATAGGAGGATTTATTCTTGCTTTGATTTCAATGACAAGAAATGTTAGGTGTGTGAAGTTGGAGAGGACCCTGTTTTTTTCTGAATCCATATCTAAGCCCCTGCATTGTAAAGAGCAGGCAGAACAGAATTGTTTTTGGTTGTTGCGTGTGAAAGAAAATCAGGATAGAGTGAATGGGGCAAGCTTGATACATGCTGCCCACTCCCTCTCCAAGTTCCATGGCAACTTATTGCACCAGCTCCCCAACCTGCCTAACAATCTTCACCCTGCTTTCCTCACTGCAGCCAAGTATGTCAGGACCCACCACTCCACTGGCTACTCTATCTTCTCAGGGCCTTTTCTCCCTCCCCACAAGTGTTGCTCCTGCTAATATCCCAGCACTGTATATTACACCATTTCACACTTGACCTTCCTGATGCTTCCCTTCCTTCCCCTCAGCCAGTAATGCCTCTTCCTCCTGCTTCTTCCCTAACCATAACAATTCCTGCCCAAAATAGTGCATTTAGATCTGTGCTCAGCACAAACTGACCCAATGCGTTTTATTTACAGATCAAAGATAAAAAGCACAGACATTTTGGTTTTGGCATCGACTCCCTAAACTAACTCTTCTAAACACAGAAGAGTTTCTCCACATAACATGTTGCATATCCCTTAAGTCAAAAAGCTGCATTTAATTTGTCCTTTAGAGTAAATTTACTCTAGTCACATGAGCAACATAACATGAAATGTTTGCATTTCCATGAAAACAAACAGAAAATAACAGTTTTCATATTCAAAAAAGAGGAGCTTCGGCCTATGCTACAGTAGTTCTTTGTTAAACTAGTCCTGCATGTTGACTATGCTGAAGAGCATGTCAAGAGCAGATACAATCATATTAAAACATTGGAGATCCTAAGACCTTGACTGTATCACACAGGTACTTCATAAGATTTATTTTATTTTCTTGAAAAGGAGTGACTCTGTAGTTCAAATAGTTAATAAGCAGAATGTTACACAAATGTTTTACTGTTTTTACCTTGACTTCAGAATGTTCTGAATTTTGTTTGTATCATAATTTCTATGTGGCAATGAAGGACAAGGCAAAGGACAATATCAGCACCACAGCGGAATTTTATAACAGCCACCGTAAGGATGATATGATATGTTCAAACCTTTGTACAGTTCAGTCAAAATAAATATATATATATATATATAACTCTGAAAATCTAGATGATTGTAACAAAATGCAACCACTTGAATTGTTTCAATGTTAGCAAAAGCAGTGGTCAGTTCTAGAGGTGAAGCAGGTTTAAAGCAAACCTTTCACAAAACTTTTCATATTGGTTCCCAAACCGTAAGTTCTTTCTTCTGATTCTCAATGAAGGGCACCATGTGCAGAAAGCAATTTTGAGCAGCCAGTGTTGAAAAACAGCAAAGGAAGCCAAAAATCTAACTATTCAAATGGCTAAAGGCATAATTAATTCTAACAAGCTGCACATCACATAACCATAAATATATAAGGCAAAGAACTAATCCTAACATCCATGACCCAGTTCAAGACGCCAGATGAACCTGTAATGCAAATTGATTTAATATATTTGCTCTTCACTCCCAGGAGCCAACCTGAAGATCTAACAGAAGCAATCCCCAGGGAATTATTTTCTAAATCTCAGCAAGAGATGCTCTTGATCTCTTATAGCGCAGCAGGATAGTGAATAATCCCTCAGTTTGATACTTTTCACAAAATGTTGGCAATAGTTTTCTCACAGGAAATATGGTAAAGTGGGAAGCAGAGCTGACGTGACACATACCTTTCACTGCAGGCTATCCCACCTGCAAAGGAGGACAGCTCAAGCTGGTTTCCTCATCTGATTTTTGCCAATTAGAATTGTGTTTAACTACTTCTGTCCCTATAAAGTGTGATTGGATGACTTTTGCTATTAACTTGCAGATAAAGAACCAGAGGCTTTTCTAACAATTCCCTATGTTGATGATTATCCCAAGCAATGACAAGTGTTTATCAGTGTTGCTATTTAAGTCCCCAAACAGAATTAAATCACCAAACAGAATTTTGAAGGAACTTCAGAAATAAGGTTGGTTTTGGAGTTCATGAAATCTTTGACATTAAATTAGGTCAAAGAATGGCATTCCATAGATACCAGTAGCAGGTCAAAAATACACCTGGGAAGGTCCCTACAGGATGACCCAAGTATAAACACTCCAAGATAATTATAGGATGACTCCCTTCAAGTGTAGACATGCAATTGCTGTGGCCATACATTTGCAAAAGCCATTTGGGATTGAAGAGCAAAAGGCAAAATATAAACAAAACAGTGCACAATAAAGCAGAGGTATTGGCATTGGCATTTTATATGATATGATAAAGATGTGAAAATTAGCATTATACAAATCAGCAGAGGCAAACCATTGATCTTTAAATGGAATTCACAAACTATAGCAAATGTGATGATCCAAAACAGAAAGAGGTCTGAAAAGAACTCAAGTAATGCAAGTTCCAATGTATCCAGTATATTTATTTTTCTTGGGAACAGTGAAGTTCCCTGAATAGAACTCAACAGAAAGCTTGTTATATGGGAAGCCAGTTCAAATGCCTTCCATGTATCTCCTGCTGGAAATGTTATGAAAGCAGCATATGATTCAGCAGAACAGTGAATTAAGAGAATTCAGAATGGTAACTTTTGAAATAATGGAAATGTCCCTCTGTGATTATGGCAAACACATGACAAAAGAAAGGTACAAATGCATGGTGAAAGCAATAGAACATCTGAGTCAACTGCTACTAATCTCTCTGAGGTATCCACAGCATGTTCTTAATCCCTAAAGGTATAACTGTGTCCAATCAGAGCACTTAAACCTGGCCCCACAGCATTGCATCTGGAAAAGAGAATCTTCAAAACAGTACAGTCAAGATAATTTGCAAAAGTTCAACTTCAAAGTTGAAAGTATGTTTAGGAAAATTAGCGGGGGGGGGGGGGGAAGGATGACAAAAGGAGTATTTTGGAGACTCTTTAATGCACTACCACTGTGGAGATCAAAGAAAAGCTGAAGTGATTTGTGGAAGAACATATGAAAACGAAGGTGGTGACGCTCTAACCAAACATACTGAATTCTGTATAGCCATAGAATTCCATACATGTGGATTACAGAGAACACAGCAGAGAAGCAAGACTTTAATCCAGCATTCGGTTTAAAAATCCATGTATTTCTTTAAAAACCAAGTAATAACAAGTGTCTAAGAATTATTTTTATTGACAATAGGGGGCAGCAAAAAATAGTAGTAATAAATTTAAAGGGTTGTGCACAGATTTTTATGGAAACTTCCTGTTTCCTGACATCTGTTAGTTGCCAAGGAATAAAGAACTGAAAGGATGTACTATTATTAAGAAAGGGGGGAAAAATTCTTAAAGCCTTATCTAAACAACAGGAAAATATAGAAAATCTTTGGCTTCCAGATGGACTATTTGTCTTATTTTTCTGAATCAAAGGGATGATTAAATCTGGATCTCTAAACCAAAATTTTAATCCAACAATAATCTTAATCTTTTCTTAATTATTTGGTACCAAATACATTTTCCTGCACAGAGAAATCTGTGTCAGTTAGACCATTTTACTAAATATAAACAGAAGCAAAGATTTCTGTCATAGAAATCTCCTGAGGGCTGTACCATAACAGAGAACAACAGAGTAATTTATCAGAAGCAGATGTAGCTTACTTCACATGCATTATCTAGATAAAATGTATTAGCAAAACTATGCATAGCACTCATTCAGACACAGGAATACATAAAATGTCCCGTGGTTCCCAAGTAACCATGGCCAAGGTTCCATGTGTAATTCCTATTACCAGAATGGCTATGTTTACTATGATAGTCAGTTTTAGCTCTGTTCAAAGAATGCAATGTATTTTAGTTGCCCATTTAATCCTGTGCCAGAATGCATTTCAGTTAAATATTATTCTGTTCTATTGGATTATTTTGCTTTTTGGTGATGTAGTGTTGATAAGGTGCTGGACTGCAACTGGGGAGACACAGGATCAAATCCATTTTCAACAAAGGAAACTCACTGGATGACTTTGGGTTAGTCACTCTGTCTCAGTATAACCTACATCACATAATAATTGTTAATGACGTTGTTGAGAAGGGAAAATCGCTGTCAGTTCTTGAAGACCGAATCCAAAATAATTGTTTCCCATTAATGAATCATTGTGGGGCTCACCACTGTCCTCCATTTATAATATAATACAATATAATGTATTATATTACTCTTTCATATCTAAATATACAGCTTTGTAATCAGGGATGTCTGTGTGTATGCTAGTGCCAAACTCTAGGCAGCAATACATTTTATTTTAATTTTTTTAAAGAAAGGTAGCAAAAGGAGGGCTTTCCCTTTCCTTGCCATTACCAACCTGGCCAATAAGGAGTTGATGTAATCTGGGGTTGTTGGATCTGGACTCAGAGGTGGGGAGGTCACAAATGCAGCAGCCTTCGCCCAGTTCTTACTCCAGTAATGGGTTCCATCTGTTCCAAGACTGGCTGTGATTGGCTCACCAAACACAACATTGCCTGGTGATTGTCATGGAGGAAAAGGGAGGGAAAAAAGGACAAAGAACATTACAGAGAAGGGAGCAGGAAACCAGATAACATATCTTTTTTTTAAAGACAGCAATCACTTATTTCTAATGCCTCTTTTGGTTCTGTTGATCCAAACCATGACAACCAGATTTCAAAGCCATGGACAAAGCACCTGGGCTTAAAAATTGATATGTCTTCCAGTTTGCTTTTAAACTCAGATCAGATAAATTTTTGCCTTTAAAGAAAATGAATTACAGACTGCTTTAAAGGAATGCTCTTAGCGTGAGACCTGCTAAATTGAACATTCTGTGTCAGGTAACTAGATACATCTGGGAACCTCGCAAATAAAAATGTAACTGGAACTAAGACTTACAAAAGTGACTCTACCATATTCTTTCTTACCCTCCTTAATACTCCTCCAAATTCAGTCATTTTTTTTCAGTTCTTCTTACCAACCTTACTGCTTGGCAGCTTCCAAGATTATGAAAAGCTTTTGCAACCTTTGAACAATTTCAGAGATGTTTTCTCGCTTTACCTATGCTCCTGTTCTGTAGAATGGGCAAGGGGCACTTAATTCAGGGTGCATTTTGAGGCTGAGGTATCAGATTGAGTGCAAGTTCTGATGAACAAGAAAATAAGATAGAGTTGAAGATACAAAGCTGAAGCAACATACCTTTTTTCCGGGCTTGTGATATCAGATCAGCTGCACTCTTGCTCATCACTTTAGTTATATACAAAGGGCAGTTGGTCTGGCTGGCAATGGTGATGGCACGGAAGACAGCTTCAGCCTCCAACTGAAAAAGAGGTTAGTGGCTTCATACACATTCATATAGGATAAATAATCTCATAGGACACAATGAATTCATTTTACTGCATAAGGTTTTGTTTTCAAGACCATAAAAAAGATGTCCAAAATTACCCATAATGTATAATTTGTATTTATTTATTTTATTTATTTTATTTGATTTCTATACCGCCCTACTCCGAAGGACTCAGGGCGGTGCAGAGCCGAACAATAAAACACATACATACAAAATTTAAAAGTAGAATAAAATCAAATTAAATAATTTTGGCCCCGTATATAAAACAGACATGATAAAAACAGGTCCAAAATTTTTCTAGCACAATATCAATCTGTACTAAGTGTTTCGTTTTCTCTGTAAATCTGGCACTACCTTGGTTTACAACCATCTGTGCATTTTTGTAATACAAACACAATGCATTACTATATACAGCAGAAGATTTTGGCTTTCAAGATGACACTGTATTTTTACATAATTGTATGAATTGTATGCTGTATGGATCTTGAATGTGTTACAGAGTAATTAAATGAGTTTGTTGGATGGAGAAAACATGGGTCCATAAAACTGCCAGTTATTTAAATCTGGAAAAGCAGTGAAATATTTATGAAAGTGAAAAAGTTTATTATGTTTAGAGAAATTGCACAATAAAGTGAATGGGCCTAAATTATGGAATGGTTTGTATAAATAAGGAGTTGAAGGTTGACTGTTGTACGAAGCAGAGCAGTTCACAATGGAAGCAAAGCATGGCTGAGAATAAATTGTATATTTAGTATATAGTTTCATACTGGGCAAGAAGCAAGGCAAGACAAATTAACTTCCCTGTGATTATTTTGCAATTATATGGCTAAATGTATCAGAAAAGTTTTTCTTAACAAAGTGTTGTTAGGAGATATAAAGGTTTGAACCTTCTGCAGAAAATGTTATGAAATCTGAAAACAAAAATTAATTGTAGTGTATTTTAGGCTGACTGTATGACATAACAAGGACAAATTATTTAAACATTACAGTATCATTGAAAATAGAGTACAAGTTATACATAAATTGTGAACAAGCAAATGAGTTCATTGGCTTGTTCAACAAGTATATTGGCTTATTTATTTATTTGTTTGTTTGTTTGTTTGTTTGTTTGTCGCATTTCTATGCCGCCCAACTCCCTGGGGACTCTGGGCATTTTACAACAAAAAATAATGCAAACAATATACCATTGTACCATCCTATGGTGGAAAAAGGATAGAAAGGTACAGACAGGTATAGTTAGTGAGGTTGGTGGATTTAGATTTTTCTTTCATATCCTCTTATCTTCTGCTTTTTAAATTCATTTTGCTTATTACTTTTTCCCGCAGCATTCTCCATAAGGTTGCTTAGCTTTCAGAGAATAAGTGATGGACATGAGTTTATATATGGAAAACAATATGAAGAATAAAAGAGGTATTATAAATGTAAACCTTGACCAAATGGAATAATATTAATTAATCTTTAATGTAACAGAACAAATTAGTAATTGCTTTTCTTTCTGACATCTAATTACTATATTAATACTTCTCTACTGAGCACACATTTCAATCTAACAAGTAATTTTTAAACAGCCTTTGCCAAGATGATGAAGACCAAAGTGCTAAACTCCCAGTGCTATAATTGCTAACCTGGAAAAAGCTGGATTAAAACACTTCTTCACTAATAAATTATGTATCTTGATTATTATTCTGTCAGAGACTGGGGAAATATTTGCACCTGGGTGTTTATATCTGTTGCGATTATAAGGGTTTTTCTTCCTTTCCTGTGAGCCTGTTGGCCACTTTGGCTTTCCATGACACAGTTGGTCTGTACTGCTAGAACTTTCAACACTTCATCAAGTCAGCTAACTTTGGAACATTACATCACTGACGAGTCAGCCTGACTTCAATGGAAATTGCCTTCTGGCTGGCCAAGTATTTAGCAGAACTGGCTAAATACTGTTACACAGGAAAGGGGAAAAACAAACAAAGAGTATCCTGAAAGGACACTGTCCTAAACACACTAATTATTCAAGGCTCCAAAAATGTGAGGCTTTTAAAAAGTTTAGCTTATAGCTCAGGCAGCTGTATATGAAGACTATGTTTTTCTCTCTTGAAGTATGAACTCTGGTGAAAGTAATCATTGAAACAAATTCTAGGTGGTTTTATTACACATGGTTATCAGTCAACTGGGGCAACATAGTGGAATGCTACAACTGCAATTGTTTTATTAAGCATGTAGACATACTCATACAGAACATGATAGCACAGAAGTCTGCTGTGACATCATCATGTGGCCTAGTTATTTAAATCAGTGAGATGTTTGCTTGAAAAGCTAGAGAACTTGAGAACATATAGATATTTCGGCATGAAGCTAAAAACACCAGCCTGAAGATGACGAATGAGACTTCGTCAAAACGTCGTCAAGACACTTCCAATTTTACGCGGGAGAAAACCCTAATAACCAAAGACCTACATACAAGACCCGCGAAAACCTCAGAAAACATTTAAATAGATATATCTATAAAAAACTTTACAAACCACCTGTGTTGAAATGCAGGTCATTTTTCTACCCTATGTTTTTTGTGTCCTTCTTAGGTTTTAGTTAAGATAGGCATCAGAGGAAATGTTCAACTCTTTTTTCCAATTACTTATTACAACATGTCTTTCACCTAGCATCTTAAATGTATCCAATAATAATATTTTGTGTAGCATTTCTCACAAGCAAAAGTGTGCATCTTCTACATGATTATTATTAGGTGATGGCTGAATTTCAAAACCACCTCTTATATACCATCAGTCTCTTTACTAACAAAGACATTTGCTAATCAATATAATTGTTTCACAAATAAGATTTGAATCAGGCACAATTATGCTACTAAAGAGATTCAGCATCTCTAAAATGGCAACAGTACCACATAAACCTGGGGTAACTATCTGAACAAATAATTTAAATTTCCATTCTTTTCCTTTCCTCCAAATCTTCAACATTAGCTACAAATGTTTAGCAAGAAGAGAAAATGTACAACACTGTACCAAGATGATTGGAGTAAAGTTTCTTTTAAAATCAATAGTAAAAATATGTTATCATTTAATGTCCTCTTAATTTCCTAGTTAGATAAAACTATTACTGTCAAACAATGAATTTTAATTCTTTGTGGATACATAATATTTTATTGTTATACATTGTAATTTTCATACTTCTTCGTGAAGCAGAATCATGTGGCCAGCATAATAAAAGAGCATTAAGAGTATTAACTCAATTTTAAAAAAACAGTATTGTCACAAAATGATTATCCATAAATTAAAATGTTCAGGAATTTACAGACCAAATAATAATACATTAATAATAATTAATCTAATTGACACGTTTATTTCTGCTGCATGAATTTTGATTTAAAGGAACTATGGCTCTTAAACTGAATTGAGAATTTAGCAAATTTCTAGCAACTATTTTTGCAAACATGTGCTCATGGAAGTTTTTTTTTTAAAATTATCCGAATTTTTAATACCCACTTCTCAAATCTAAGCTTTCTACTGCTCACAGGTACATGTAAAAAGTTAAAGGTTCATGAACAGATAATGGGATGTGCAGTATATATAGATCCTGTGGATTATTTTGAACACTATTCTGATTCATGTCTTTAACAGGAATTTGCACCACCTAGTTCTTCATATAGTTGTAAATTTGCATTTAAAAATGCATGCATATAGTGTATAATTTCCAACCAATTGTATAAACTATGCTTTTTCATCCATCAGCAATATATTACCTCTTCTGGTCTACTTAGCACATGACCCTCCGGGCCAGTTATTCCCATCTCCAACATCCTAGTTTGCTCCTAAAGAACAGAACAACATTGAGACCTGAATCAGAAACAAGTTTCATTATTTCTTGATTTAACTGTTAGCTAAATGTATTGTGAATAATTTAAAACAAATGTTTTACACCTACCTTTTTTTCTCTTAGTATTAGTTTTAAACATTTAAATAAGAAATTTGAAAAAATGATTTAAATGTATACATATAATTGAACTTTACATAGGTAGCATTCATTATCTATTGTTTTGTTTTTGTACAAATTAGCTTTTAGGAAATCATATGAAGGCAACATTAAAAGTGTGACCGAAGTGTAGCAACAAAGATTTCAAACAATTAATTAGTACAGGTAATCCTCGACTTATGACCACAATTGAGCCCAACATATTTGTTGTTAAGTGAAACATTTGTTAAGTGAGTTTTGCCCTATTTTACATCTTTTCTTGCCACAGCTGTTAAGTGAATCACTGAAATTGTAAAATTAGTAATACGGTTATTAAGTGAATCTGGTTTCCCCACTGACTTTCTTGTCAGAAGGTCACAGAAGGTGATCACATGACCCCAGGTCACTGCAACCGCCATAAATATGTACCAGTTGCCAAGTATCCAAATTTTGATCACATAACCACAGGGATGCTGCAACAGTCATAAGTGTGAAAAATGGTCATAAATCACTTTTTTCAATCCCATTGTAACTTTGAACAGTCACTAAATGAACTGTTGTAAATCGAGGACTACCTATATTTGAAAAATCTGGAGATGGTCAAGCTTGTGTATCTAGAAAGTGGACAGGCCTACAACATTAACTCAGAGATTGCTGCAGCTTTACTAGTTATTGGCAGTGAGAAAGCCCATATTTGAAGCTGAACTGATACAGAATTAAGGCTAAGCATACTGTACAACTCAAGCATTTATATTGTCCAGTTGCGATCGAAGGACTCACTTGACTTGTCAAATAAATATATTCAGGAGGCCCTCGATTTCCGACCACAATTTCCACTGCTAAGCAAGGCAGCTGTTAAATGAGCTGCACCTGATTTTACAGCCTTGTTTGCCATGGCGATTAAGTGAATCACTGCAGTTATTATTAAGTAAAGTAACACAGTCCATTAAGAAAATCTGGCTTCCCTCTTTGACTCTGCTTATTGGAAGCCTGCTGGGAAGATCACAAATGGCAATCAAAGGACTCCAGGATACTATAACCACCGGTTGCTAAGGGCCCAAATTTTGATCATGTGACTGAGCGGATGCTGTGGTGATTGTTAAATGCAAAGATTGGTCATAAGTCACTTTTTTCAATGTTGTTGTAACTTTGAACAGTCACTAAACAAACTGTTGTTAACTTGAGGGCTACCCATGAAATATGTCATAAGGTATTCTTTTCACACAGTACAATATTTCCATATATATCTTTATAGTGTTGCTTGCATGTTTATTTATTTATTTCATATGGCACAGCCAAATGTAGCATTAGTGCATAAAATTCACAGAAACCATGTATCAATTGCTTGCTTGCTGTTATTTGGTCAAGAAAAGGCAAAACATTACCTGTGCAATTATGTCCCCATTTTCAGCATGAACCTGAGCTACTGCACCAAGTTCTCCTAAGAAACTAAATATCTCATACAGCTGAAAAACAGGATGCAATAAGAAAGGCAGTATTAAAGGACTGAAAATTTTCTCTGTATAGTAATGTCTCAAATGAACACATTTTGTTAAAATTATGGGCTTTTAATAAATTAACCATTACCTGCTAGTAATAAAAAAAGAAACTGATGTTTATCCAATGCACTACTGACTAAATCTTACAATTTATAATTACAACTATATTATGTGCAGCATCTGCTTCATAATTAGATGTTTTGAAAAACATTTAAAAATTAATAACAAGATGATTGAATCATTGGGGTTGCAATGTGTTTAGGACTGGGCATGGACTGCAACCCAAAAACCAATAATCTTACTAAAATTGGTCCTTGAAACCAATTTTGGAACCAGTTTTCTGTTCCTGCTTCTCTAACTAATGAATGGAACTTGGGGTCCATCTTCTTTTTTGATTTACTATACTTATCAAGTGCCTCTTTAAAAATTTTAAAGTTATTTACAAAATATATAAATAACCATATAACACTGCAAATTATCATCAAAACTCATCTTCTAAGAGTGCATTGTTTCCACTCATCTTCTAAGAGTGCATTGTTTCCACTGAAGGTAGAAGTATCTTACAGCTCATTTTATCGCCAGAAACCTACCTATTAAATATTTAAAAATCTACCTTATATATTTTAATTGGAGGGCTTGGATAAACAACTTAATAGTTTTGGCATACATCATATTTTTATTAAGGGAAGTTAAATAATTGGAGCTATCGCATTCTGATAAAGTTATGTTGCTTTTGAATATGGGAGTATGATTTCTAATAACCAATAAAATGTCTTATTTTTATCAAGTGTGGCTACAAACCTCCCATGAGGGATTACATACATCATTAGTGTGGTTTTCTTTTCATTTATTTCTAATGCCACTTCTCTTGTTTTTAATTTCACATGGGATCACTAAAATAACATACAGCCTTCCAAATTAAAATACACTAAAAATCTGAATAATTTTTTTCAGACAAATGTTCAATTTTTTATACGAGTACAATAAACCATTTCTTACCTCTGTGTTTGACATCTGGTACAAATCCTTATAGGCCATGTAAACCAGGAAAGAGTTAACTCCTAAAGTACAGAAAGATTATACAACACAAGTATTGGCAAAGAAGTAATATAAAAATATTCTGTACACAGGGTGGAATGGAAGTCTTTTGCAAAAATATCTTAAATGTAATGAAACATATTGCTCACACTCTGAAAAACCAGGGTGTTGTGCAATCCACTGTTCCTTAGTTTATTATTTCTCGTAAGATTATAGAAATAATCCTCACATGATGAGGATCGCTTCTGAAAAGATGAAAACATTATCCACATTTGCATATTATGGTAAACTATAATTTATGTTTATGCAAAGAATCGGTTCCTTTGAGAAGTTCATAATGCTGGGAAAGGGGAAGAAAAGAGAAAAATCAATGGCGATGTGTGTTATTATTGGTAAAGAACCAGATTGATGAAAGAGCATTCTAGAGAAGATTATTAAGAGTCTGATCTGACTTGATGACAATAATTTAGCTTATAGGTTGCTCAAGGATGCTTTCCAAAGCATTGAGTCTATATATTCTCAGTTCTGTTCTCTTCAGATAATTAGGGAGGAAGTAAAACAGACTTATAATAGTTTCTGGTGTAGTAATTCCAGGTAAACCAGGAATTGTAATTTAAAATAAACTTTAGAATTAATTGACAGCCAATCAACTAATAAAAAATAGCCAATTGTTCAGTTAGTCAGTAAATTAAAATTTTAATTATCCAAAAAGCGGGGGACGGGACTTGTGGCTACCATTTATAAAGCTGTTTATGAAAAGATATAGTGATCTGGAATCACTATTTGGATCAAAATCAACATTTGGAATGGGGAATGCATTTGCAGTGCTAAACAATTGATATTGCTCTTTGTAAATAATTGTTTACACTTCATATATTATGAAGCTAAATTCACAGTGAAAAAAAGCTTTCATTTTTAAAATGAAGAAACTGCATTAATTGCAACTAAATCTGAATTGCAAGCTTTTGGTCCCTAAGTCACCCATCCAGAACAGTATTTTAACTCTTGCCACAAAGAACTGAAGATATTTTCCTTGAAGAATGACAAATAAGGAGTTTAAAAAATTGTTGCAAAAGTTATTTTGCACACATACTCAGACTAATAAATAGCAATTAAGTTTCACTCAAAGAAAGCATTAAGAAAACTGGCTGGAACAGAGTGTTAGTTTAGGTTCATTGTTGTATAACTTATTACTCAAGCAGAATAGCAATTAGAATGAGAAAAGCCAAGAGATCTTGGAACTAACAGACCTTTCTCTTTGATGAGTGTTTGCACTTCCTGCTTGACGCTGTCATTCCAGTGGGTGATGTCCACATGCAAGGAGTAGTCACAGCAAGCTTTCCCATCACCCCATTCTCTCCATTTCTCATAAGCTTCTACCAGGCTTGATTCAATTTCAGGTACAACATGGTCAACTGTGAAAAAGAGTAAGCTCTAGCAGAGAATCAAGAACAGATGTCCTTTCCTCCCGAGTTTGTCTGCTAAACTATGTCCTCAGTATCCCAAATCAAATGTCCATTCATTGTGAAACATTGTTACTCACAATGATTAAAATACTATGTCTGGCTAAAGGGTTAAAAAAAAACCTAAATACTTCAGAGATCAGCTAATTAAATTCTTATGGCTTCAGTGTCTTATTTAGAATATTGCTTTTGCAGTCTGAAGAACAGAAGAGGTATTATTTTAGTCCTCGTTCTTGTATAAAAATAAGAAAATTGTTTAGGTCAATTCAGTGAAACTCATTAATTCACTAATCTAAGGGGAAAATATTTGAAGTTAGAAACATTTTATAACTGTGCAGGATAAACTTTGCATTTTCATATTTATTAACTTTTATGCAGCAAACGAGCCAAAAATACATCTTATTCCTTGTAATCTCTCACATAAAATGAATTTGCTGGACAGGGATTAAAAAAATAAGGCCCTAATTTAATATTAGAAATATTCTAGAAGCTTCTACTAGATTTTTGTTGAGATTCCAGCCTTTCTATCCTCTACAATTACCCATTTAAAAAAGTATGTATAGCTTCCTAAGATGCAATCTAAACACTTTCTACTGTGACTGGTGTAATCTTCAATTTTCATTTCATTTTCGTGTGGCAAACAACTGCAACAAGCATTAGAATGGCAAACCAAGAAGGAAACTATTGCATCAACTGTTTATAATTGAAATTAATCCTGATTTTTTTAAATGCAGTAATTCAAAAGGCTTCAGCAAAAGGCTAAGCTGTGGACTAGACTTCAGTGGTGTTAAATTGACTTAAAATGTGAGTCAAGAATTTCTCTTCCATTTTAGTTTGCTCTGAGACATATTTGGCCAAGTGCCTATTTCTTTCTGCAGGCATTTACTATTTGTTAAGGACCATAGCAGCTGAAATCTAGGCATGGGCAGAAATATTTATTAGCTATTCTGAACTATTTAAGGTTATAGATTTTAACCAAAATATGCAGATGACTGAGTACTGTAACAACTGAAGATAATGGCCAGTTCCTAGACTTCTGAAGTAGTTTTCAGAAAATTCTGTCCCATGGACAAAGTGCACATGATCCTAAAAAGGGTTACAGGTGCATATTATATACCAGAAATTTAGCTTGAATAATAATAATAATAATAATAATAATAATAACAATAACAACAACAACAACAACAACAACAACAACAACGGGACTACTATCTAACAACATTGAAAGTGGATAGAAAAATCTTCCTTGCACTTACTGATCATGGTAGTTCCACCCGCCAGGGCTGCTTTTGTCCCCTGGAAGAAGTCATCCACAGCTGTCATTCCTTTGTATGGCATCTGCAAGTGAGTGTGGACATCAATTCCACCAGGGATAACCATCCTCCCATTGGCTTCTATAGTCTTCACTCCTCCAGGAACTATTAAGTTGTCACCAAGTTGCCTGATTGGGAAAAAAAATATCAAAATAGTTATAGATAGGCACATCCATTTATAATGAAAAATGAAAACCCTCTGTAGAATTTAAGCATCATTTTCTCATATATTTGTTATTTGCCTCAGTTTGTATCATTCAAATATTTATTTTTAATTTATTATTAAATGCACAACCCAACTGTTTGTGTAAACTCACAAGGCAGCTTACAAAAATATAAAACATTCAAAATATAAAATATATCCATGACCCCAAATTAACAGAAATAAAAATATAACACTGATATCATTAAAACAATGAACTTTTTAAAGTTTCTTGATAGAGATTCAGTTTTGGCAACAGGTTATCTGAGACCCACCTCTCCCTGATTATATCAGCCCACCCAGGGGTGAAATCCAGCAGGTTCTGACAGGTTCTGGAGAACTGGTAGTGGAAATTTTGAGCAGTTTGGTGAACCGGTAGTGGAAATTTTAAGTAGTTTGGAGAACTGGCGAATACCACCTCTGGCTGGCCCCAGAGTGGGGTGGGTATGGAGATTTTGCAATATCCTTCCCCAGGAGTGGGGAGGGAATGGGGATTTTGCAGTATTCTTCTCCTGGAGTGGGGTGGGAATGGAGATTTTGCAGTATTCTTTCCCTGGAGTGGGGAAGGAATGGAGATTTTGCAGTATCCTTCCCCTACCATTCCCAAGCCACGCCCACCAAACCACACCACGCCCACAGAACTAGTAGTAAAAAAAATATGATTTCACTACTGAGCCCACCTCATTAGTAGTCCTTGGTGCACTCTTCAACTCTGAGCCACAAATATTTTTCTTTACTGGCACCCTATTAGTTCTGGCAGAGAAGGTGTGCTGTGGACACTATCTGCCAGGGACCTACATTTGGACGGTTCCAGTAGGTGGACCTTCTCTACCCTCTGCTCATCCTATTGAACATCCTCCCCACCCCCAAAATTAAATTAGCTTCATCCCTCTTGGATGGCCTTGGAAGTCCGTCAATATCTGATTATGTCATCAGGCCTGGGAGCCCCAGGGAACCAGTGACTTATCTAGATGGCTCCATAATTGAGGGAATGTATTCATTTTCTCTTTGCCGGGGGCGGGGGGGGGGGGGCTTGTGTATATTTCACCTTTAATTAACTTTTTATTTTTAAATGTTAACTTTTTTATTTTCAAATGCCGGTCTGTATGTTATGATTTTATTTAATTATTGTACAATCGCCCCGAATCCCTGTTCTGAGATGTACAGCTTTATACATTTGTTTGATAAAGCAATGAATGAATGAATAAATAAATAAATACATAAAATTATTACTTTGCAGAAGCGCAAAGATATTTCATTCATGCTTTATTCTGCAAACAATGTGTGTCTCTTCAAGAAAAAGAATGTACTTTATTAAATAAAGATATAAACTTTTTTTTTTTACCAGAGGTGTTTTGTATATCGCAACAATAACGTTACACATTAGGTTGAAACCCAACAAAATCAGCAGATACAAAGCTTTTCTTCTGCTTCTTATTGTCTCAAGGAAAAGCAACAGGGAAAAACGTTATGGAATAGTTTGCTTTGGATTTCCCTAAATTGCAAAGTTGTGGGAGCAGGTAAAGGTTCAAGTAAGAAAGTTAGAAGGACCAAGTCAGATGGATGTCTTGACAAGCATTACAGAAGCAATAGAAATGCCAACTGCTCCTCCCTTTGAGAAGCAACTGGTTGTCAGTCTGTTTCAGCACACAGGTGGGAAAAAGATTTGAACTATGGAACTGATATGAATTCAAGCCTGTCGGCAGTTGCTTTTTTTCTTATTTAATTTCAGTTTTTTTAGAATCTGTAATATAATTAGCTTTTGAAAGATAATGTTTTTGAATCTGTGTTTGCTGTCTTCAAGCTCAAGTAACTATGTGGATAAAGCTTACCACTGGATTTTCAAAAACATTAGAAGTACAGGTATTCAATGTTTGGTTTCACCTTATCTAGAAAAACAGTAGGCAATTTTTAATACTGCAGCTGCCATTTGTTTACCTCTTAATTCATCCTTTTTTTGCTATATTGTCTTCCCTTATTTTACTTTATTTATTTGCTTGTATCCCGTCTTTATTATTACAAACAACTCAAGGCAGCAAATATACCCAACATAGCTTAGTTCTATTTTTCCCACAGTAACAAAAGTGAGGTGGCTTGGGTTGAAAGAGAGTGACTGGCCCAAGATTACCCAGACAACTTCCATGGCTAAGGTGGGACTTGAACTCACTGACTCCCGCTCTCTAGCCTGGTGCCTTAACCACTAGTCCAAATGTGGCTCCCCCCTCTTACTGATTGGAGAAGGAATAGCAACAATCCCCAAGTATACTTAGCAAGTCAGGGCTATGCCTAAGGGACACTGAGAGCTTCAAACATAAAATCCTACACTCAGATAAGTGCTCTTCCTCACTTTCAGATTCTTTCCTCCTTTGCATTCCTCTACATCCCTTGCAAGTGTGTTTAGAAGACTGGGCTGGAAGTACTATTGAGGTCTAAAGAGGGAGGGAGCACTGGCAAAACTCTGCTTTTCATAAGCAGGAGGATGCTGAACAAATTTCATTTAGAGCCAATCCAACATATTGAAGTCTTGTGATAATAGCACAACATACAATAGTGTGCACAGAAGCAATTTCCTACAACAAAATAATACCATTTCCCTGAAAATAAGCCCTATCCTGAAAATAAGCCCTATCATGTTTTTACATGTGCACATAATATAAGCCCTAGCCACAAAATAAGCCCTACTTAAGAACCTGTGCCGCTGCCTGCCCACTCCATCTGGTTTCTCGTGGTGACACAGCCACGAAGTGATGCTGGGGGGGGTGGAGTTGCCACATGTGCTCCGCACCAGCTTACCTCAAGGTCCCCGCAGCCAGGCCATCCACACCCCAACACTTGCCTTGTGGGCATGCGCAGCAAGAGCCCACATTGCCATCGGCCCACTTCTGCTTGCTCGTGGCTGCAACAGAGCCCGAGCCCGAGCGGTGTGTTGGTGCCACGGCCCATGAGGTGAGGCAGGTGTCGGGCATGGATGCCCTGGCTTTGGAGACCCTGAGGTAGGTTGGTGTAGGGTGTGTGGAACACACCAGCTGCCCACCTCGCCTCATGGCACATCACTTGGCTTCCTGATCCATTGCAGCTGCGAGCAAGCAGAAGAAGTGGGCCAATGGCCACTTGGGGTCCTGCTGGATGGGGCTGCTGGAGCTGCTGCCATGAGGTGAGGCAAATGTAGGGGTGTGGGTGGCCTGGCTGGGGGGGCCGTGAGGTAAGCAGGGGCTTGGGGTAGCTCCACTGTTCCTGCTTCGCAGTGGCCTCCTGCCCCACTGCAAACAAGCAGAAGTGGGCTTCCTATACATGGAAAAAATAAGACACCCTTGAAAAATAAGCCCTAGTTCTTATTTTGGGCCCCAAAATAATTTTTCCCCCAAAATAATTTTCGGGGAAACATGTATAATCACAATGAAATTTCATTAAATAAGCTGAACTGATAAAGGCATGGCATGACAAAATTGTCATCATCGAAAATAGATAATATCACCGTGAAAAATATTTTTAAAATGTGCATATTACATTTTCTGGAAAGTTGCCTAATATAATAATTCCTTGCTTCAAAATTCAACACCTTTTTTCTATTCAAATAAATAAACAAATTATACAATCATATTTGAACCAATGAAAGAATTTCTGTGGCATCTCAAAACAGTATTAATCTCAGTCAGCATACTATTTCCAACAGCAAGTTATAGTTTCTGAACTCATGACCAGGACTGTAGTGAGTCTGTAGCCCTGTTATTCCTTTATAGATAGTTCTCAGTTAATGACAATTCAAACAGTGACTGTTGAAGTTACAATAGCGCTGACCGAATGGTGGTTACAACTGTTCTGGCTATGCCAGCACCCCTGCAATCACATGATCATGATTTGTGACTTTGTGAATGTGCTTTATGCTTTCATCACTTGCAACAGAAATTCTGGTCCCAATTGCTGTCATAACTCTTAAAACTATCTCTGTCCAATATCAAGTAGCATAATACTTCTCAATACAGAGAAAAAGCTACTACAGACTACTTAATCTGCATAATCTTTCTTTATATTCGATCTGAGATGAAGTGAAACAAAGAGGGAGAATCAACTCATTCAAAGCTGAGCAGGGATATGAATTATGATATCCTTAATCCAAGTACGACACTACTTTACTGAAATTCTCTATAGGGTTAATGATCCTCAACTAAATATTAGGATAGTAAATTTTATTATTCTGTGTATGTATTACTTTACCTTAGTATGCACTATTTTCTACATCAGCATTCCCTATGCTATATTGCAATAAAAATACAATTTTTCTTTTTGAAATTTGTTTTTCTGTGAAACAAAGAATTTTGCTGAAAATATATCAAAACTGAACTATAATTTGTATGTTCTAAATGATAGAATTTTAGAAGATTAAATTTTTTCTTAATATTCTACATGAGACTACTTTTAAAGGGTTTTTTCAAATAATTCAATTAGTGTAAGAATCTTGTATTATAATAGAAACCAATTTTTGAAGATACAGTTTAGATGAAATTGCTTCAACTGAAGTTCTATGACCATTCTCTTTTTTTTAAATGATCTAATACATTATGCCATTAACAACTTTGACTTTCAGTTCACAATGAACTCCACTTTCAAATGCTAATTCTTATTCCAAGGTAGCATTTAAGAATGTTTTAAATACTAGATGGAAAATATGTCAATATTTGAAGCACTGAAAAATTATTTGTAAATTACTAAGTATAGTGTTGTTAGCACAACATTTTTTTTTGATAAACCAGCAGTTACTAAGTTACACTGGACAAACCAGCAGTTAATAAATTACATAAGAAACATGACAGACCTTAGATGTAAAACATTCCATAATGATATTGGGCTTTAATCCTAAATACATATATTTATAGATCAGAAAAATACACAGCTTTTAATCAGTATGTGATTATTAGGACTTGGCAAAGACAGACAGCAGTCAGATAAAAAAACATCAGATAATTGTAGCCTTACTTAAAAATTCCCCTTCAATTTATAATGAAATGGCAAGTCATAACCCTGACATAAATTAATCTTGTCCCCTGTTCTCTTCACCAAAGAATACTTCAATACTATGAGAGTTTAAATCCAGTAAGTATGAAGTAACAGTAGATGATCTAGGATGTTCAGTCAAAACCCAAACAGAAGCTGGTAACAAAGGATTGCTGGATTTCTCTCTTCAATTGTTTTTTTAACAAGCCTTGGAAACTTTATACTTACTTTATAAGACCATCCTCCATGTAAATGTCAGCATGGAATGACTGGTCATCATTGACTATTCTTCCTCCTTTAATAAGAAGACGGTCACTCTATGTGAAAGAAAAACAAAGAATATCTGTGTCATTTTCTATCAATCTATCCCTCTCCAGAGGGAGATATACAAAATTCAAATTTTGAGCTGAATTAAACCCTTCCAAACTTGATTTTCTAGTTTTCTAGATTTTCAGAAAGGATCATTTTACAGGACAGGAACTTCAGCTCATCCAATGGTGGATTTAGGATGACAAATGGAGCAAAATGGAGCAAAAGACAATCATACTGCCCTTAGAAATTTCAGCCATCAGAACTATTTCCTATAAGAGGTTTTCCATTTTGTGTTGCTTACAGTCAAAACAAAACTTTTGAGATATTTAAATTAACTTCATTTACAGTTTACGCATGGCATTGAGAGGTTGAAACATAACATGAAACTCTGAGAAAAAAGATTAATAGAACAATTTGTAGAAAAGAAAAATGACTTATTTTATAGACAGAAGACTTCCCTAGCATAAATATTCCCTGAAAAATATGCATAAAGGATGCTCAGACATGGTTTTGAGCACTGTAACTTCCTTTCTTGTCTACTACCTGTCTAGACCCAAGATTTGTTACTTCTGATATATTATGCGTTTTGGTGTGCATATTTTAATACATTGTTTTAATTAAGCACATTGTAAGCCGCCCTGAGTCTTCGGAGAAGGGCGGCATATAAATCAAATTAAAAAAAAAAAAAATTAGTTATAAATATACTTTGAGAAATCCTCCCATATTCTTTCTATACTCGGTATGGGATATTGGGTTACAAACTGCCCTTCCACTTTCTTTGTCTGTCTGAAGTATTCTCACCGCTGTTATGAACAATGTGTCTCATTGTGTTCCAACTGAAAATTCCTGTTAATTATTTTCTAACAACATTCTTTTTGAATGATGTGTCATCATTATATTAGTACCACATTTTAAAAAGTTAATCATATTCAGAGAATGTGTTACAGAAGCAAAAATCTGAACAACTGATAGACATTAAATCCTTTGCAGCAGAGTTATTGGTATTCATTTGGCAATAATCTCACCACTGAGTCACAATCTTATCTAATGCCACAACAGCAGCACTATATATAGCGAAGAATATAATGTACCGGTTCCCAAATGCATACTTGGACTGAAGGAGGAGCTCAGATTTGAGAAGTTAAAAAGATGATTACCATAGAACAACCAGGATAAGCCTCTGCATCTCATCCTATTGGTAGGCTTATGGCAGAACAATGCCAAAGTAGCGATCTGTTTATTCAGAAAAGTTTTGACTTGTCTTTAGTTGACAAAATGATGGAAGGATGTTCTATCTTTACCAAATATGCATTCAATATTAAAGTGTGGATATTTTGGAGGTTCAGAGTAAGTGTATTCAGATTAACACCAAAAACATATCCCAAGTGCTCTATTCGGCCTGGCTCAAGTATTGTTATAGTATATTTTCTTAAAAGCTTCACTTTCTAATCAGTTTGCTGATTGCTATAAATACATCTTATTTCTGAATAAACATGTATGATTAAATTATAAGACCCCAAGTATGTGAAATAGTATATTTGAATGAAATTTTCCTCAGAAAAAAATGCTATAAGACAGGGGTGCCCGATCTTTTGGGCGCCAGGGACAAGTTCTGTGGAGGGTATATTTTCCACGGACTGGGCGACCATGATTTTGCGCACTGCCTGGATCTTGCGCATGTGCAGATGGGGTTTCATTTGCTTGCATGGCCTGGTTACTAGCAGTCCGGAGTCCAGTACCAGCCCGTGGCCCGGAGGTTGGGGGCCCATGCTATAAGACATTGCTTTATATGTATAAAAGTAGTACAGGATTTGACTAATGTGCCTATACATCTCCCAATCACTTGAAAATATTTCATGAATATTTTGAAAAGATACACAAGGCATCATTTGTAATTAATAACATAACTAAATGATGACAAACCACTGTTTCTCTGAAATGTACCAATTTGCAAGAATCAATTCAGCTGTCCCTTATTTTTTCTTTAGCAAAGCATTCACTTGGGAAGGTTACATTTGGTTTTGTATTCCTTAACATTAAATCTCAATGCCACTATCAGATTTTTCACAAGAGCTAAGGCAATTTGCAAAAAAAATACCGTAGTAAACAAACCCCATTGTTTTATTACATGCCACAAAAAGTTGAAACGACATCAATCAATTCCCATTTCTTGGAAATGCTATTTTAGTTCTATGTAAGTCAAAGAGTCCTTGTTCATATATCATGCAAATTTCTGAATATGCTTTAATGCCAAAGTAAATAATGTAGGACCTCCTTACAAGGAATGCTGTGTGCACTGCAGAACTTCAACGATTACATTGAAAAGCCAAAATGACTGTGTGGTAGAAAAGCCTATTTATTTTAGTGTGAAACTAACCAACCTGAATTTGTTTAGGAACGTTAAATGATTGTGTTTTTTTCTATTTGCAATATCAAAAGTCATTCAGAATTTATAGTTAGAAAGCAATTAAGGTTGTTACCTGTAATTTGCAAGCAATTTAAGAGGTAAAGCCTTCTACTAATCTATCATTTATATACTATTGTGAACTCAGGGCTGAATTATTGGGTAATAAATCAGAGATCTATCATGCTTTGGTTTGTACAAAAAAGGGAAAAAATCTCAAGAGGAAAAAAAAAAGCCCCCCTCACCCATCCAAAAAAGTTTTGAATGAACTTGACAACTACAAATATTAACTCTCCAAAGAAGTTGGGATTGGGGAAAACCCACTAGGTGGTAATGAAAGGGTATATCCTAGAAGAGCCTGCAGATACAGCAGCCTAGCTAAAACAGGAATACTACACATAGCAATTCCTTTGGTGTGTCCCACATCCTATTATTCTTAAGAACCACATATCATTATGCTATAGCCTGGTTTTTAATTTATGGAAATTACACTCAAAAAAACTGTGAAAATGTTCTGAAGTTTGGATCCAGAGGGGTGTGGATAGGTAAGAAAAGGCTCATCCCTAAGAATATTCAGTGGTGATACACCTGTTTCCAGAGATCTCCCAATAAATTTTCAGTGGGACTGCACTATCCCAGGTGGAACTTGTCTGCATTGGGGGCGGGGGGGGGGGGAGGCAGGGAGGACTCCTGGATTTCTTGTTTTTGATCGATCAGCTAATAGCAGCTACAGATACATTTCATGTGCCAATTATATCCATTATGGCCATTTTCACAGTCACTCAAACCTGAGTCACCTCTTGTATTTGCTCTATATGGGGTTGCTCTTGAAAACCTCTCAGGAACTTCAGTTTATTCATAATGCAGTTGTGCAAAAAGTTTCACGTGTATCTTGTTTTGTCCATGTGACATTTGGCCTTCACAAGTGACCAATGCAGTTCAACGTGCTGGCTCTCATCTATATCCAAGCCCTCTTTAAAACCTAGCTACTTAAACAATTTTCCTTCTTGGATGTTTCTGTACATCTAGTTAGATATGGAAAGTATATGCTGGATCCCATCAGCGAAGTAAAGCCATCTTGAAGGACCCAGAGAGATCCCTTGTCTGTAGCTGCACCAGCCTTTGGAATACTGAGTCTGCATAGCCCTGGCACTATTGCCTTTTAGGAGAGCCTTGAAGACCTTGATTGACATATGGCATACAGACCTGTGATCCCACTTAGTCCTTGTTGTTTTGTACTATTGTTTCCTTGATATCAATGTATTAAAGTTTTATTATTGATGACTATGTTTATGCCTCTTTTACTGTGGATTACGTTATTCCAAAGGTTGACACAGCTATAGACAGGGAACCTCTGGGCTCCTTCAAGATAATGTTACTTCACTGATGGGACTCCAGAGCACCACAAACTTGCCAAATTTTACTAGATGTGCAGAAAGTCTTCAAGAAAGGAAGTTGTATAGATATCCAGTTATAAAAAGGGAGGAAAAGCAGTCTAGGCCAATCTAACAATATAATGTTATTGGGGATAGCTATGGGAAGGAAAGGAAAGGAAGGCACTGGTAAAATGTTGGATTATCCAGTGGGATATGCCATGAATGAAAGATCAAGAACAGCTAAGGGGAGGCACAAAAGGGATAGAAGGAAATGCAGGAAAGTCATTCATATATATTGCACATCAACTATTGTAGCGATTGTTGACAGGAGAAGGAAGGGAATGTGTTGGGAAGATTAGGGGTGGATAGACTGATGGGATACGCCATGCTGGAAGCTACTGAGGAAAAGCAGATGTTATGCACCAGCTTTTCTCTATTCTCTCTCTAAAATCATTCCAATACAGTCCTTGACTTATGACTTGTTCATTCAGTGACCATTTGAAATTACAATGGCATTAAACAAAGGGACTTGAAATCCTTGCCCAAAGTTCCAACTTCCCGAAGTTGTAGCACCAAATTGAACAAACGTTGGTGCTTGACAGGGCATCCACTCTTACATTATAGGAATGTTGCAATTTCCCCTCCCTGACTGTGGGCCAGGAGACCTTGGCCAGCTAGGTGTACTGGTGTGTGGAAACCTGCCAGGGGCTGGAAGGTTTGGCTAGCTAGGCCCAACGGCATGTGCGCTTCCTTTCTTTCCTCCACCATGGATTTCTCTTTACTTTGCCATGCCCGGAAGTCTCAGCAGGCCACTTGGTAGTGGTGGTGAGGCACAGAGAAGACCGGGCCTCTCAGGATTTGGAGGAGGGAGAGGCAAAGAGAAGGTCCACACACTCCTGGGCTAGCTGGGAGAGGCCTTCTGACCCATAGCAAGTTTCCACATGCCGGTAGGCACTGGGCCTCCCAAGACTCCCTTATTCTGAGGCACCTCTTCAGTTACTTAACAACCGCAATGTGGAGAGTTCAGTGATAATTGAGTGAGGCAGCCATGTGGGTGTGTCACTTAATGATCATAGTGAGTTATAAAAATTCTGGGCTCAATTGTGGTTGTAAATTGAGAACTACTTGTATTTGTGGGCTTTATTTCAGTCAAAACCTAGGAAAATGAAGGTACTCTGGATTTTGTTCCTGCCACTTGACACTTGAGAATGGTTCAGCAGAACTTCCAGAAGTTCAGGTGGTTATTTTGGCTAAAATCCATTGTATTACTTGTTTTATAAACAAAATGTAAGTTTTGGGTATGTCAGATTTATGCACAATCTCTGAATTGTTCTCAGAACTGGATTTTTAACATATTTTCAGCACCCAATCAATGGTGAGGTCTGCTCCTCTTAGTGGTGATACTGCCCGCTGAGCTGAACATAGACCAAACCGATGTCAGGCTCCGGCAACAAGCCAGTCAGGTTTTATTTTCATCACAACCAAATTGATCAACAGTCTCATACATCAAACTTGGTTGTTAGACGTTTCTCTCCCTGACCATGTCAGCAATCACACAGTTCAGAAGAAAATGGGAATTGTGCTAATATCAAAGAGAATGCTTAGATCGTGCAAAATGGAGCTTGTTGACCTGAAAAGTGGACCCCGCACCTGAAGAAAAAAATGCTAGGATGATCATGATGATGACTGACAGTACTGAACCATGGACAAACCCAGGAGGGTTCAACGCAACCTGGACTGTTTCCTATTCTTGCTTGTAACAAAACAAAAAAGGTCCATATTCCTCTTTTGTACAATAAGCTTATCTTTTTCCTTGAGGAAAGCTATCTGAACCTTTTTGCCCTTTCAAGAAAGGAGTAAATGATAATAATATGAAGCAGCAATAAAAGCTAAGGAGCGCATTTCCTTCTGTATTAAGATATGTACGCATTTTTCAGGTTTCTTTTTCTAAAAAGTGAATATGAGTTTATCACCATTAATAATTTCGAAAGCATAGTATGTACCAGATCAGGAACAAAGCATTCCCATTTTAAAAATATTGCAATTATAACATAAAGAGCTTGATTGTGAAATCAGATGTATTTATCCATTGAAATACAATGGATAATGGAGGAAAAAATCAGCATCAAACTCATCCCAAGCATTAACTGTGAAGCAGAAGGAGAGGATATGTAGAATGACATCATGTCTATTTTAAAATGGAACATCCTAGATACATTCATATACAAGAGGAACTGAAGAGGAAACTAAATCATTTAGAGGAAAAGGATTGAGTAAAGCAAGGACTTCAACTTGCTTATTGAGATCCTCTGGACTATTACAATAAACACACTGTTCATTCTGCCAAAACTCATTTAAGCTTCCCCACACCCAACCACGTTTTCCTGCCAACCCTGTGTCAGCTTGGATCATTAGCCATTATTAGCCTGAGACAAATACTAACTACAGAGTACAGATAATAAACTCATTCATGGAGTCTACATAACTAAAGCACAGCCTCCCCCAAGTCTTCTTGTGTTTTCCACTGACTTAAATAGGACTTAAACCTTCTAAATCCCCAGTATAAAATGTTATACTCTACTGTTACACAAAATTTTATTGCTTGTGAATTCCCACACAAAAGTAACAATATACTGTAAGTCAATTTTTTTTCCTAGAGAAAGGGAGAAGACTACCTTCAATACCAACAGGTTGTGAGATAATGTTCATGATTTAACATTGTAAGGTTCTACAATATGACTAGTGTTACTGTGTTATTAGTGTTTTCAAATACCTTGATTCTAAAATCATACAGGCCAACAACAGTTGAATGCCATCACTTCTAAATCATCCTAATATGAAGGTTGGTTATTTGTTCGTTTGTTTGTTTATTTATATCAAATTATATGGCTGCCCATCTCATATGCAAATATGGGTGGCTAAGAATTAAAACATCAATATAAAATAATAATTTAATAACACCTAAAAAAATCAATCTAGACCCGTGATGGCGAACCTATGGCACGCATGTCAGAGGTGGCATGCAGAGCCCTCTGTGGGCACGCGTTGCTCTTCTGGTTTCCGGCGTGCACATGTGCGCCACCCAGCTGAGCATCATTGATCTAGGTACTACAAGTAAGATTGCAAAAAATTAAGGCATTTGGATTTATTTTTTTGCTGGGGCAAAAAAGAACTCACAAAAAAAAGGTTCAGTCCAGAGATAAACAAAACAGACTTCCAAAAGAAATCCTATCTGATCCCAAAAGGAAGACTTCTACCAGATTCCTTAAAAGAGACAGCTTAATTGATCTCTATTAAAAAATAATATAGAACATATAGACCACTATTAGATTAATAAGAACAGATTAATGAAAATAAAAGTCATTTCAGAATATTTCAATTACTTAAGGTAGTTTAAACCTGAATTTACGATAAAGTAAATGCCTCTCTTCAATTCAAATTCCTTTGAATCAAAAGTAATTTTCTTGGCAACAACACAGCAGTGGCTTGTCATTGCCTTCTTCTGGGATATTCTTCTTTTTTTCAATTAATATTATTATTTGATTTCCCAGCCTAGCCTAAATCTCTGAAATCCCCTTGAGATCTCCTTTCCAAGTGTAAACAGGGACTGTCACTGCTTAGTTTGGGTTGGCTAGCAGCTAAGAAATACTAAGATACTGTAAATATGTTTAAAAAGAGAAAACATTTGATCTAAAACTAGATGCTTAAGATTAAAAAAATAACCTGAATTCTATATAAAGTATGAGCTAAGGACAAAATTATGCACAATGTATGATATACTTAGTTATGGTATGATATGAGATGATATAAGACAGATTTGTAAGGTTTCAGCATTTCCACATAACCAGGAGGAGGAATAAGCCCAAATTAATTTTCAATTGAGCAGATAACACTATCACTATATAAGCCAAAAATTATGGTTTAAAATAAACATTATTGTATTTATTTGTATCCTACCATTATTTTTACAAATAACTCAAAAGATGGTGAATATATCCAACATGGCTTCCTTATCTTATTTTCTTCACAACAGCGCTGTGAGGTTGGTTGGTCTGAAAGAGAGAGACTGGCCCAAAGTCCCCCAGCTGGCTTTCATGACTAAAGCGGGACTTAAAACACAGTCTCCTGCTTTCTAGCCTGGTGCCTTGATCACTGCTAAACAAAATATGAAAACAGCTTTCCAGGTTTGCTAGAAATGGTTCAAAGAGTTTATTTGCTGAATTTTATTTCGTACATAATGTCAAACCATGAAGCTGCTTTTGAAAACAAGATTGAATTTATGGGGCATGTGCAAGACTGGCATACTAAGCAGTCGTCTGCAGTGCTTCTCTTAACTGAAAACAAGCTAATTTAGTGCAGAAGTATGAGCAGCAAAGGCATTTTTATAGTTAGTATATTACATTTCAAGAGATAGCCAAAGTTGTGCCTCATGGACTACTGCTGCTGCTATATTGGCATGTAAATTGACTGGATGAACCATCGCTTGGCAGACCTGTGTAAACTGTCCTGGATGGGTACAGTAAAAATGCATCTCCTTGCACGCTGTCACTTCTCCGTAATTAATTTTCTTCTTATTTGAATTAAAAAAGGGAAGTCCTGATACACACCATATTTGAGCTCTTATAATTCTAGTAAGTAAATAAACCAATAAGTAAAGTTGATCCATATTCAATCCCTATGTCTGCAATATTTAGCATGTCATAAGACTGACACTCAAAAATAACTAGACACATATCTATATTGAGGTTGAGAAAAGAGATGATTTACCCTTGTCAAAGCCCCCCAGTACTTTCCATGTTTATAATACTCAAGGCACATTTGTTGGAAGAAAGTCAACGTTTTAAAAGTCATTCCTCTTACTGAAAGAAACATCAGAAAGATAACGCAATGACAGTATTTCTCTCTTTTGAGTTGTTGCATTTCCTCTTCTCAATAAGAATCACCACAGCTGACAACTATAGGGGCAAACAACTGCTGTTGTTCACAGTACACAGTGGTTTAGCCCCATGCGGTGTAATCTGGCAGGTGTGTACACTGCCAGAATGCTGCCCTTAGTCTGATCTAAGGAGTGTTTTTCCAATGTGTTCATATCTATTATAAATATAGTTCCCTTAAATCAAGATTAGACAATTAATAATCTTGCCTATCCCACAATATGTACCCCTAGCCATTTGACTTGGGATGGGTGGATGGCAGTTAATGCCAGACTTGCCTCATGGTAACTACATGGACAAGTCCATGCACTTTCCTAGGCAACATTTCCAGAAGAGGTTTGCCATTCTCTTCTTCCTTGGGTTGATTTGCTCCAAGTCCTTCATCTGACTTCCATACCTAAGGCAGGTCTATAACACAGATTTCCTGATTCTTTGTCCAGAATCTTAACCACTAGAGTTAATGAGAATTAATTTCAAAACAATTAAGGGGCACTGGGTTGCCTCTCCTGGTCTAAAGCTCCAGTAAGATGGTGCTTCTGAGGACGCCCCCCTTAGCAGGATCTCTGCACTTTCCCTTCCTATTCACCCTGAAAATGAAGTAATCTCAGCCTTGAAATATAGGTAAAGATGAGTTGAACTGTCAATGAAAAGTAGAGATGAGATAAGTGTTACTATCAGGTGCAATAAAACAGGAACCAGATTTGTTCAAATGAGTATCAGTTTATCCATGCTGCTCTAAACAAGAATCTGAACTACTATAGTCAAGGCAAATTGGTGGTAGATAAGAATCAATGGAATTCAAAGAAGGCTGGGATTAGATATCTTGTGAGCACTAAGGGACTCCAAACTGATGATGCGCCTGACCCCCCCCCCCCAGGCTTAGCCTGGTCATCTCCTACATCCACCCTACTTTTTCAGCTAGAGATGACCATCAAAGTAGATAAGTAGTAAACAATTATCAGAGAGTGAAAGCATCCTCCAAAACTGTTTTAACAATTAGATAATTCAAAAAGATAAAGCAAGTGTGATTGTAAAGCAGACAAATTAAGGAGACAAAGCAGTGCAATGGAAAATAGAAAACAAAGAGTAGGGTGTGCCTGTATTTTTTATCTCTAAGTCTAGGTGAATTGTTCTTCTTTCTCTGGATTTGTTCTTTTATTTTGACTATATTTAGATTTTATCTCTCACCTTCTAGATTTGGACCTGAAGATAAAGTGGGGGAAGAGGATATTAATCCCTCCAAAAAGGGCAAATCTTTTTGCCTTTTATGAACTAACACTCCGCTGGATTTAGAGGTCTGTGGTTCAAACCATGATTGCAACATGCCTTTAGTTTCCATAATTCAGTTTTACCAATTTCTGAAATGGCTATTTTGTGAATTATCATGTCAAAGGCAGCCATTTTGAGACAACACCCATAACAGTTTCACAAAATTCAAATATAAACTATGTTATAAAAGAAATTTAAAAATGTACAATAAAGTTACATTAGAAAGATTAATGTATGTTACATATCTTTCCAATTTCCTGAAAACATTTAAGCCAAAAGCAGTAACTAAGTGAGCCAATTGTCACAGTGATGCACTATGGTATTAATTTGATTAATACTCCCAAACACAATTTAGGAAAAAATATAATGTGCTTTTAGGGAGGCATAATACCATCTAAGAAATTAATTCTTAATAATTTTCTATAACCTTAAAGCGTACACAATGAGTTCCAAGATAATATGTTGAGTTAAAATCCCAGGTTCCTTTCCTATACTTTTTGGAGACTTTCAACAGAATCTACTGTTTTTAACATTTCTTCTTTTGAGAAGTTCTCTTGATTTTAATCATTTAACATTAAAATAATTTCCATCAACATTTTCTAGATTGTTAAGAACTCATGATCTTAAGAATAAATTACCACATATATCTGATCTGAAATCAAGCTGGAATTTGACATTATTTTATACAATATATCCTTGATGGCCAGCCTATTGAATAATGAGGATAATATGAATTGCTTTCAACCTGCATCATCTATGCAGCAATCTGCATGTACCTATATATAATCCTGATCCACAGTATTTCTTTCTTCTTTGTAAAATATGTTCCTTTATGGCAATAGGTGCAGAGGGATTTGAGAACTTTACTCAGAAGACACACCATTTGGTCTGCAGGGAATATACTTCTTTAAGGTGGTCCCAGTGTTCTTAAAGAAGCAACTTCTGAGCACTTCCCAGTAGAATTATAGATCCTTGTGTTTTGAGTAAGGAATATTTGCACAATAGTGTAACCTTTGTACATACCTATTACCAATTGTGCATAAGTGCATACACATATTTGATCTAGAAAATTAGTTTCTTTCTTCATCTGCCACCTCAAAATCTTTTTTTCAAATGACCTAATTTAACCCATCCAATCCTCAAAATTTTAAGATTACTTTCTCAGCAAGAATTATTTCTCTTCAGTTCTTCTAGAAAGATAGGCAAGCATTAAAAATTACACAAAGCTATATACACATAACTGCACTTAGAAGACAAGAGTATAAATCCTAAGGCCAAACTCACAAGACTTTTCTTGTTTTGAAGCAAAGGACACATTATTGCAATATGGACCCTGACAGAGGGGTTCTAGAATATGATTTCTAGATACTAGATAAGTGACCAAACCCTGGTGAAAATGGATTTCCCAGCATTTCAAAGAAAATGTTGGCTATGTCGAATACCAAAGTAGGTGTGGCAACTCTGCACAGATTATCAAAGAAGCAGAAGTACTGCAGTCAGGTGCAGCAGCACAAAAGAAAACAACATCATGGAATTTAGCTAATGGATGTGGATCACACCTTGAAGACCTAAGGGGAAAGAAAATGCATCGGTTTCCCAAGGCTGGTCCTTTGTATTACGCTCGGTACATTTGTCTGGTTTCTGGATTGCTCAAACTGAAAAACAGCAGATAAGACTGATTTAAATAGCAAACATATTGATCCATAGTGGGTACTTCATGGTAGTAAATCAATTATGTTCAAAATGATTTTTTGAAGAACTATGAGTGAAGATGTTATGCTTTCTTGAAATAACCAGGGAGTGGGATCCTCGATATTATTGCATCTTAAAATAAACAAACAATACCAACCCCAAGTCTGACCTAAGATTCTAGAAGAATCCTATTTTTATGGGATAAACAAACAAGCTAAAATGGCATATTTTATTCAGTAACTCAGTTATTTAAGATCACAGGGGAAAAACATGCTTCACTCACTGCAAAATAAATCTGTAACTTATATAATCATGCTTTTCAAACGAAAAAAACAAGGCACCCCGATTAACAGAAAATTTGTGACTTTTAACCAAAAACATTTTTTCAGGGAAATTATATATAGATGTTAAGCTTTCAGTCAAGTGTATGTTTTGTGTGTGTGTGTGTGTTTCATTGTGCTTCCTTTGTTTGCTACAAAGATGGAGTAGCCATCCATTCCCCCAATGCATATCCCATCCCACAAAAGATTTCATTAAAATGCATTAGAGACAAAGTACAGCTGCACTCCTTGTATCAGAAGCCAGTAACAAAAAAGCTCAGGCCTATTAAAAACCAAGGGGGTACCCCCAGTGCAAGGCGTTTCATTGCATCAACAATAAGTCAGGGTGGAGTATGAATCTACTGGAAAGGCATCTGCAGAGCACACGCCAAGAAAGATGCAAAATACTGCAATATTTCAGTCTCTCTCTCTCTCTCTCTTCCATGCTTCGCAGCGAATATATTTTTCTTCAGGTTAGCAAACATTGTATTATAAATGAACATTCCTTATATTAGTTCATAAATCTGACTTCTCTTTTTATAAAAGAACCAATTCCTTTTTCCCCTCTTTGGTAGTCAAAGCACATGACGCACCCAAATTTGCAAGAAATAAAAAAATATGCCGCAGACAGCTTGCAGATAACAGCATCTTTAAAAAAAATGAGAAGCAACAAAAAATAAAATGACATAAAATAAAGTGAGGAAGGATCAAGCATTTGGCTCAACTCCTCCCCAAAAAATAGGATCTCAAACTGAACATCTACTTCCCCTATGTAAGTTTGTAAATAGAATGTCTTCACTATGCTATAGACACTTCGGACAACAGGAAGTGGGGGGGGGTGTTTAGCTGATCAGAACAGTTTAAGTCTGTATTGCTAATAAACAACGGTGCTTTTCATAAGCACCCTACATTTTAATAAAACGATAATGTCAGAACACAAAATGAAATCCTTACAATCATCACTTGCGCAGATTAACAGAAATCCCCCATTTGTTTACTTGGGGGCCATTCCTGAAACACTCCCTTCCTTTTCTGCACGCTGACCAGCTACCTCCGTATTCCTACTAAAACGCATTCTAGCACCTCTGAAGCAACGCAGCTGGCCATATTGCTGACATAAACTGTAGCAAATATAAAAAGAATGCATAACAAAACCAAGAACAGAAGACAGGAGAGGTTAAGTCACTTACAGTTATCCTGGGGATATTCTTCTTGCCCTGGTAACCAGACATGATGTGTGGCTGTTGTTGCAGCAGCAGCAGTGCCGGCTCCTACCTTCCAATTCAGAAGCAACACTAGCTTGCAAAAAAGCTCGAGCTCAGGTAGAACAAATGCCGTTCCTCAATTTTCTCTTTTTCCTCTGTCTGTTCTGCCCCCTCCCTCTTGATTCACACAATAGTAAAATTCTCTTTCTCTCTCCCTCCCGCCTCCTTTCCCAGTGACAGCTGGGTCCCTGTAAGACAAGAATGGCTGATGAAGCGACTCCTCCCTTCTTCTTTCCAGTCTCGCTTTCTCTGTGCATTGATTTCTCTCTGCTTGCCTCTTTTGCCTCACCCACTCTTTTATTGCTGTCACTGCAATAAGGCGTGACGGCCACTAGAGGGTAGCAATGCAAAGACTCCAAACCTTCTATTCCAAAGGGAATATATGTACAAGGATCTGTAAACCCTTTTACAGGACTAAATGTCTTTGGAGATTCTCCGTCATCCAGGTCCCAAATATCCTTTTTCAAGAGGCAACTGGACTTTCTGGTTTTTCTTTGAAGACGTTTCGCTTCTCATCCAAGAAGCTTCTTCAGCTTTTGCAAGACATTGCTGGTTTCCAGGACAAATGCAAAGAACAGCTAGGTACACACTTCTAACAATATACGCAACTAGAAAATGGACCCAGGATTAGGCATTACTCATCATAATCCCACAGTGGGAAGTCATTCAGTAAATCCCAAGTAGAATTGAGTCTTGCTGGATCAACCCATAAGCCTAACCAGTTTGGTCTTTGATATAAAAACTCCTTATTTAAAAGAAAGTACATATAATTTGAAGAAAATTACTGAGCTAGCACTTAAAAGGTTAAAGTGAGAACTCTGTAAATACAGTTTAGCCAATTCTGAAATATATCAGTGATGTATTATCACTTTTTCTATTGTGCATTAGTCTTGTTAAATGTATTACTGCTAATATTGCACTCCTATTTTTTCTAAGTAGTTTTTCATACACCTTGAGAGTTTACAATTTTAATATATTTTGGAAAGAGGTAAATTCCAAGGAATTCATCCACATAGTTTTAAAAATCACTTGTAATTTAGGAAATAATGCCACTAGGGGACAATATGAACACAATCTCAAGATTATATTTTTTATGCTGTAAACCATCCAGAGTCGCTTTGAAATGAGATGGGCCGCAAATAAATCTAATAATAAATAAAAATAAAAATAAAAAAATACAGCTACAGTTAAATACAAAGATACATACTTCAATACATACTTTATGAAGGCTTTATTTGGAAATCCATACCTTAAGATTTTTGTCAGATTCCATTTAATCTTTCTATTAAAATATTTTCAATTCATACGCAAGATAAATTCTGTGACGGTATAACATATAAACATAAAATTGAGAAGATACAAAGCAAGTAAAAACCAAACTTTCTAGATATAATTTATTTATTCTATGAAATTTTATTCTATGATTAGCATGTCTATGATTACCAATATGCTCTGTGGACCATACAATGGGGACCCGGATTGTTGGAGGCAATTGAACATTGGACTTATCTTGAACGTTCTTTCTATGTGTGCTGCAGGAAAGTCCAAGCATGGGTTAAATTCGTCTGATTGGTCAGAGACTGAGTTGGAAATTCTTTGGCCATGCTTCTTTCTCCCGGTCGAGCCTGTGTCTTTTTCAATGAAACCAGGAACAGAAGACGATGCAGTCCAATCGAAGAATCGACCACTCCTGGACCCCGGACCACAACAAGCCAGGGTGGGATTGGACTCTCCTGCAGCGCACATAGAAAGAACGTTTAAGGTAAATCCAACGTTCATTCTCCTGTGCGTTGCTTGCTTGCTTGCATATATATATATGCCGCCCTTCTCCAGAAGGACGCAGGGTGGCGAACACAAGTTAAAAACATGTACAACAAAATCCCATTTTAAACCAAATTAACTAATAAATAATAAATAATAAAACCCAGAATCAGAGTCAGCCTATTTGCTTGAAAAGCCAAGTCTTCAGGTCCCGACGGAAGGAGCGGAGATCAGGAGCCGTCTGGAGCTCAGTAGGCAACTCATTCCAGAGAGTGGGAGCACCCACAGAAAACACCCTACCCCTGGGCGCCGCCAGACGACATTGGCTCGCCTTCGGAACCCTGAGGAGAGCAGCCCTATGTGAGTGAACAGGACGGTGAGAGGCAGGCAGGAGAAGGTCCTGCAAATATCCCGGACCTCATGTAGGGCCTTATAGGTGAGAACCAGCACCTTGAAGCGGACCCGGAGAACCACTGGTAACCAGTGCAGCTCACGCAGGAGAGGTGTTATATGGGAATAACGAGGGGCTCCCGTAACAACCTGTGCGGCTGCATTCTGGATCAGTTGGAGTCTCCGGGTGCATCTTAGGGCAGGCCCATGTAGAGGGAATTGCAGTAATCCAAGCGGGAAGTAACCAGGGAATGAGTGACAGTGTAAAGGTCATCTCAGTTCAGGAAAGGGTGCAACTGGCGCACCAAGCGAACATGTGCGAAGGCCCCCCTGATCACGGCCATCAGGTGGTCTTCTAGGGACAGCCGAGCATCCAGGAGGACATCCAAGTTGCGACCCCTATCAACGGGGGCAAGTTTTTCCCCACCCTTCAAAAGTAATGGGGTCTCTGAAACCTGAGATGCTGACATCCACAGCCACTCAGTCTTGGAGGGGTTGAGTCTGAGTCTGTTTCTAACCATCCAGGCCCGCACCGCCTCCAGGCAACGGGACATCACGGAAAGGGCATCTCTGGGGTGGAGATGTATAACTGGGTATCATCAGCATATTGATGATACCTCACCCCGAAGCCACGAATGATCTCACCCAGTGGCTTCATATAGATGTTAAAGAGCAGGGCGGAGAGAACCGACCCCCGAGGCACCCCACAATTTAGGGGCCTCGGGGTGGACCTTTGCCCCCCCCACCCATACAAACTGCAAGCGACCTGAGAGGTAGGAGAACCACTGTAAAACAGTGCCTCCCACCCCCAACCCCACAAGTCGTTGCAGTAGGATACCATGGTCGATGGTATCAAAAGCCGCTGAGAGGTCAAGTAGGACCAGGATGGAGGAACAACCACCATCCCGAGCCTTCCAGAGATCATTCACCAGAGCGCCCAATGCCGTTTCCGTGCTGTGCCCGCATCGGAAGCCTGATTGGTACGGGTCTAGGTATTCCGTTTCCTCCAAGAACTGTGGGAGCTGTTGCGCCACCACAGTCTCAACAACCTTCGCAATGAAGCGAAGGTTGGAGACGGGACGATAGTTATTAAGTGAGTCTGGATCCAGGGAAGGCTTTTTGAGGAGAGGTTGAACCATCGCCTCCTTAAAAGAGGCGGGGAAGACCCCCTCCTTCAATGAAGCGTTGACAATTGCCTGGATCCAGTCTCTAGTCACCTCCCTGGCAGCTGAAACCAACCAGGAGGGACAAAGATCCAATAAGCAAGTGGAGAAACCAAGTTTACCCATAATCCTGTCCACTTCCTTGACAGAAACAGGATCAAACTCAACCCAGATATTACTCTCAAGACCTACCCTAGTCTCCCCATTGTTACATTGTTACAAATTGTTACAGGGCGGGAGACAGATTGGTCCAGGGTCCCCTTGGCCGGCAGGACTCTCTGCAAAACATGTCTCCTGCTCAAGTGCCAAATGGCCAGCTTGAACCACTGGTGTTCTGGATGTTGGAGGGCCCCTTGACTGAGGGAGACCCTGTGTGGTGGTAATATCCAGGGACACGAGATGGACAGTGACATAGGTCCGCGAACCATGGACGTCGCGGCCAATGAGGTGCCACTAACAACACCTCCGCTTCTCCCTCCAAGGTTTTCCTGATTACTCTCTGGATCAGCGGAATGGGAGGAAAGGCATACAGCAGTTCGGTCGGCCATGGGCAACAAAGAGCGTTGGTCCCCTCAGCTGCTGGTGTCCAATTCCAGGAGAAAAACCGAGGCAGGTGGGTATTTTGTGGGCTGGCAAATAAGTCCATGACCAGAGTCCCGAAGCGAACCGTTATGAGGTGGAAGGGGTCTGGGTGGAGTCGCCATTCGGACTGGTCTATTGTTGTTCTGCTCAACCAGTCTGCCATGGAGTTGGACGTCCTGGTAATGTGTTCTGCCTGTAGTGACTGCAGCTGTTGCTCTGCCCAGAGACCCAACTTCCTCGCTTCGCGCATGAAAAGCTTGGAACGAGTGCCCCCTTGTCTGTTGACATGTGCCTTGGCGGTGACATTGTCCATCAACAAAAGGACATGCTGATTCGCCAACTCTTTTTGAAAGTGGCATAGTGCCAGATGGGCTGCTCTCAGCTTCAACCAATTGATGACGTTTAGCAAATCCTGCTGAGACCACCGCCCTTGAATCACATTGGAATTAAGATGAGCTCCCAACCGAAGAGGCTGGCGTCCGATGTTCCACCAGCCTGGGAGGGTCTCGAAATAAGCAGCCCTTGTCCATGGCTGCTGACTTCCACCAGCTCAGGTAATGAAGAACCTGTGGAGGAACCCTGACCTTGCACAGGGAGTTGCTGCATCCTGACCTCTGACTGGGCAGAAGTAGCCATTGCAAGGCCCTGGTATGTAACCAAGCCCACGGAACTATTGCTAAACAAGAAATCATTTTCCCTAATAGCTGGGAAAGAAGCAATAGGGGCACTAACGCCAAGGTCTACACCTGATCTACCATCTCCCTGATACTGTCCTTTTTCTCCTGAGATAGAAACACTTGTGATAACTGAGTATCGATCACTGCACCCAAATGGGTAAGCCTTGTGGACGGTGTCAGATGGCTTTTCTCCCAGTTCACGGAGAACCCGTAGTCCTGGAGTGTTTGGATTGTAACTCGCAAATCCCGTTCTGCCTGCCTGAGGGATGATGCCTGAATTAGAACATTGTCGAGATAACACTGTAGGCGTATGGAGTGCTCCCTCAGATGTGCTGCTACTACGTCCAGCAACTTGGTGAAGGTTCTCGGGGCTGAGGAGAGGCTGAAGGGAAGCGCCCGATATTGCCAATGGCGGCCTGCAAATGCAAATCTGAGGAACCTACTGTGGGCTAGCCTTATGGGAACATGGAGGTAAGCCTCTTTGAGAACTATAGATGTTAAAAAATCTCCCTGTCTGAGACAACCCAGGATTGAATAAAGGGATTGCATTTTGAACCACCTGTATTTTATATGAACGTTGAGTTCTTTCAGGTTCAAGATAGCTCTTTGGCCACCCAAACTTTTGGGAACTAGGAAGAGTATGGAGTAAAACCCCAACCCCCTCTGCCCCACTGGCACCAGCTCTATGGCCTTGAAATCCAGCAAGTGTTGAATCTCGGCCTCCATAATAGCTTTCTTGGTGAATCTCCGGTTATGGGACATTGGATAAATCGTCGTGGAGGACTGGAACAAAATTCCAGGGTCAGTCCAAGGTTTACAGTTTGTAAGGACCACGCATCTGTGGTTATCTCCCTCCACTGGTCGGCAAACATCTTTAACCTGCAACCAATAGGGATCTGAGTCCATGAGTCATTTCGAATGACGGTAAGGCTGTCCCCCGGATCCTCGATAAGGTCTGGATTGCGGCTGTCGAGATCTGTCTCGAAATCCTGACCTGTCTTGTGCCCTATCGAAACTGTGGGAATATTGTCTGTGGAATTGCGAGGCGGAGAATCCCGCCTCAGTATTCCGAAAGGGCTGCCTGCGGTAATAAGGAGTAGATCTCCTGTCTGATCTCCTAGCTGACTGAGGCAGGCCTTCCTTTTATCCTTACCTTCTACCAGGATAGGATCTAACACCTCCCTAAACAGCTGGCATCCTTTAAAGGCCATTTGGACCTCATGTCCGCTTGCCACTGGCGTAACCATAACAAACGTCTGGAGGTGATATTGGAAGCCAGAGCCCTAGAGGCAATTTTTTTTTTTAATTTGATTTATATGCTGCCCTTCTCCGAAGACTCAGGACGGCTTACAATGTGCTCAGCAATAGCCTTCATCCTTTTGTATATTTATACAAAGTCAGCTTATTGCCCCCACAAACTGGGTCCTCATTTCACCTACCTTAGAAAGGATGGAAGGCTGAGTCAACCTTGAGCCTTGGCGAGATTCGAACCCTGCAGTAATTGCAGGCAGCTGGTCTTAAGCAGCTTAATAACAGGGTGCCTTAAACCCTTGTACTACCAAGGCTCTTCAGGCAAATTTTGCCACATTAATGGTCGCATCAGCAGTTGCAGTGTCATGGGTGTTCAAGGATCGAGCCCAATAAATCCACTACATGGGTACTCTGTTGATCAGTAGTCTTTATTTACAGGTATCTCATTCTTGCAGGTACAATTCTGGAACTGAGCCTGGACGCATGGCTGGACCTTAAGTACCCCCTGGGCGTGGCTAAGGTAAGGAGGGGTCAGTGGGTTAGGGTGGACCCTGGGGGCCAGTCTGTCCAGCCCTCTTGCCTCCAGCCCTGGATCTGTGGTCAGTCATTTATCTGTGACGTGCAGCTATCAGTTTACTGATGTCTTGTTGGAGACTGGTATCCTCTGGAGAAGCCCTGGCCTGCATCTGTTTCAGCCATAAGACTGATGTTCTAGAAATGAAAGAAGCTGCTGTAGCAGATCGAATTGCCCAAGCTGCTGCCTGGTGAGTTTTGTGGGCAGCTAAATCCGCTTTCCTATCCTCAGTTTTCAACCCTTCCGCGTTATCAGAGGGGAGAATGGCTGCAGAAGCCAAATTGGCTAGAGGGGCGTCAACAGCTGGAATCTGGAGGAGCTCCTCAAGCTCCTTTTCAGCTGTGTACATACATTTTCTTATCCATGCCACTTGGTGCTGAGACCAAGGCAGGTTGTTCCCATTGCCTTTGAATTACATCAACAAAAATTTTTGGTGAAGGAATAACTTCCTGGGTGGTGACCTGCTCTGTAAATAGACTAGCACAAAGATCCTGAGATTCCATAGTATCTACAGTGGAACTCTCCATCCGCCCCATGTTAGCAGTCATTTTGGCCTTAAGTAATAAGATTTTAAAAAGATGGGGGCGGAACAAACCAGAATAGGTGGGTTTATCTGGGGCAATCCCCTCATCACCTGAAAATTCGAAATCCCCTAGTTCTTCCTCTCCTTCCAGTGAAGCCTCGCTGTGAACAGAAGCAGTGGCATGATGTGATTCCTCAAGATAACCTCTATTTCCATGCAAGGGGTGATGCAGAGTTCAGGCCTTAAGGGTCCTGAATGTAAAGGAGCCATCAACCCTCTTTGTGCCAGTGCCTCATCAGTGCCTTGAGCAGAGCTGTGGAGTCGGGAGATAAATGTTCCGTCTCTGACTCCGACTCCGACTCCTCAGTTTTTTGTACTTCCGACTCCGACTCCGACTCCCCGACTCCGACTCCTCTGTATTAATATGCGAATGTATTTTATACATTCCTTGAAGGAAAGAAAGGCAACATACATGTCATTACCACAGGACTACTGGCTGGGAAGCCAACAGTCTACTGTATTGAACAGTTTAAGCAAAAGACAAACACAATGAAAACAACAAAGTTTTATTAATTTTTTTTTATTAATTTAATTAATCAAGTTGCTGGATAGTAGCAGCAGGCATAAACATCAGGAACAGGAACTTTACCAGTTCAAAAATACAAACCACATTATTTGGTTGTTTTAGAACAAAAACAAAGCTTATCTATATGAACCAAAAACAAAATCTGTAAAACCTAGAAATGGTTTATATTAATCTTGAAATGTAGTTATAGGCTTAGCAAATGCAAATCAATTCAATGTAGAGTTCTAAGGAAGAGAATTGCCTCTGCCAGATCCTCTTTCATAGAGGCTCTTAAGTCAGACTTTATTATTTTTAGGGCTGAAAATAATCTTTCGACACTGACTTGGGTGGGTGGCATTGCAGTAACTATTCTGGCCACATCACTAACGATCTCTGGATAAACAAGGATGGCTTCTTCAACAGTAAGTTTTGATGAGCGATCATACTTTTCAACTTCTTTTAGTGCTTTATAAAACTCCTGTTGGAATTTTTTTATTTGGACATTTACTGGTTCTGTAACGCTTATGCGACGTCGCTTTCCTTTAGCAACTTCCATTTTGTTTAAGAAGGAATCAAAGTCTAATTCTTCGTTTGAAGAAGATGATTCTGAGTTACCACTATTGCTTAAAAGAACTCCATCCTCCTGTGGAGGTATTTCAGGTCGTAATCCCTTCATGCGAACTGCTACATCATAGAGGGCCTTTTTCCCAGTAGCAATCTGTTTACTGTTCAATAAAAGTCGGCTCATTGGGTCGACATAAATAGCCGCTAACAAGATTTCATTTTCCAGCAAAAGACTCTCTCTTTTCATCATTGAAGATGCAATGCCCTCAGCTATTAACCCTCCATTTTTGTTCAGGCGATATAACAGGCTCTTCCATTCCAAGAGGAATTTACCCGGGGTTAGATCATCACATTGCAACCTCTTGGTGACAGTGAAGGGGTGAGAAAGAAGGTTCTCCAGCTCTTTTGTTTGTGTCCACTGGCTTGCAGTTAATGCAAGATTTTCATTGTCCATTTCTTCTATGAAGTCTTTAAGTTCAAGCAAACGCTTCACCATTAAATAAGTGCTTCCCCAGCGAGTTGTTTGATCCAAAATGGCTCCTTTTCCTGCACGTCTTTTCAAAATTGCATCTGTTTTTGGGGCCCTGGCTGCAACAGTTACTTGCCGTAATTTGCCAATTAATGTAGCTGCATGGCGATCTTTTAATCCATCTCTTATGGCAAGTTGCAGTGTATGAACAGCACATCGCATATGATGAATAGTAGCAAGCTTCAATGCTTCTTCAACAAAGTTGTCTAAAAAAATGTCAGCATTCTCTTCAGTTTCTAAACTTTCTCTAATACTTGCAGAGCTGTCTTCCTCTAAGTCTAATATCTGTTTGATACCTTCTTCATCTGCCTTCATCTTCTCAATTGTGCTCAACATGTTAGAAGCGTTATCTGTCACAACACATAAAATCTGTTCCTTTTTAATTTCAAAATCTTCTAGAACACCCTCCACTAACTTCTGAAGGTAATCACTGGTGTGATGTGCCTGAGTGTCCTTTACTCCGAGGGTCCGTGTTATTGTTTTGTTATTTTCATCCACAAATCTAACATTAATAGCGAAATAATTGACTCTGTGACGTGTGCATGCATCCATTTTAAGGAAGACAAAACGTCCTTTCATAACTTTCTGTAGTTCTTCCTTTTTACATTTGGCCTCCTCAATTATAAGTTTCCTTATACTTTCTCTTTCCAGAGAAACACCAAGTTTTTTTGCCATTTCTCCATTTAGGCCTAAAAAGGCTGTCTGTGAAAAGAAGGATAGTGGTACACTATTCTTTACTACCATTTCAATAATGTGGTGTTTGAATTTTTCTGGTGTCATCCTTATGGTAACTTTGTCAGATATAAAGAATTTTCTTATTTGTGATTGTTCTCCAGTAGATTTCTGAACGTTTTTTGTCACAGAAGTAGATGCAATGTTTTCATTGCTATCTTTCTCATTCACGGCTTCTAACACTTTGGGATGAAAACGCTGTAAGTGTCTTTTCAAATTTGATGCTCTTGTAGGTGCATTTTTATCAGGCCCACTGAAACTGCTAATTTTTGCATCACATTGTTTTTCACCATCATCATCTTTTCTAATACATTGGCACACGTAATGTTTTCCATCACTTGATAATGCAAAGTGCTCATAAACAGTAGACTTTGTTGTGTTTGTTGTTAGCAGTCTTTTTGCCATTGTTTAGGATGCCTCTTTCCCTAAAATATAAAATATGTTATACTAACTGGCATATAATTAGATTTTTAATATCAACATACACAGTCTTGTAAGTTGTACGTACATGGCTTTATACAAACAAATAAGCTATATATCCCAGCACTAAACCTAGACATGATTTGTCCTATACAATATAAACACTTACAGTTGAATCCAAGAAGCTGTTCCACCAAGTTCTTCTAAGCCAGTGGTTCTCAACCTTCCTAATGCCGCGACCCTTTAATACAGTTCCTCATGTTGTGGTGACCCCCAACCAGGGGTGGGTTCTAAATTTTTTTACTACCGGTTCTGTGGGCGTGGCTTATTTTGTGGGCATGGCTTGGAGGTTATGTGACTGGGTGGGTGTGGCTAGCTGGTCATGTGACCGGGTGGCCATGGCTATGTGTATAGAGGGCTGAAAAAAGTCATTTCTGACAGGTCCTCGCACTTTTGACTGGTCCTCACACTTATGACCATCCTCACATTTATGCCCGTGCAGCATTTTTAACAACCATGTCACTCATTTCACAACTGCTTCTCTTCACCATGGTGACAAGATAGGGCAAAAACGTAAAATGTGAGGACAGTCGTAAGTTCGAGGACTGGTCAAAAGGGAGAGGACCAGTCAGAAATAACTTTTTCAGCCCTCTGAGTAGTCCATATACATAAAAGGATACAGCAATAGAGAGGGATGAAGGAAGGGAAGGGAAATTAGAGTAGGAGTGAGGGTAAGAGAGGGAGGAAGAGAGGAGGAGAAGGAGAAAGGAAGAGGAAGTAGGGAGGAGAAGAAGAGGGTGAGGAAGAGAAAGTAAGAAGGAAAGAAAAGAGAGAGGTGGTAGGTTTGAGGAGAAAGATTGCTGTACAATAAAAAAGATGAAAGGGAAGAAAGCCAACCCCAAACAAATATAAAGATATTAAGATAAAGAATGAATTGTTAAACTTTAAAGAATAAAAGAGAACAAATATGAATAAATAACAATAATTAGAAACACACATACAAACATACAATGTATTTTCTTTGAACAGAGTATTTGGCCGGTTCATAAATTTAAACAGTGTTTAGTCATGTTTAAAGTTTAAGCTAACAATCAGAGTTACAAGTTTTTATAGCCTTAGCTGAATGACAGCAGTTTTTCCAATGGTTTACAGCTTCAGTCTTGAACTATTGACCCTCCATTCCCTTCACTTATGCAAGTGTCTCTAGTCCTGCAAAAAACATATTTACTTAATCCCTTATCAGTGAGAGGCTAGGTTACCCATGGGCGCTGCGTTCCCTGTAACAGCAGAACACAACACTATGGAAAGTATAAGTATTGCCACTCCTAATTGTGCGTTGCGTGCCTTATAGTGAAGCACATGAAAAGCATGCTTCTTCACGGTCACTTAACGTGTTCATTTTGCGGTTACGTGAGGCACTGCATGCATTGGTCTTTATTCTTACAGTAGAGAAGTCATTAATTATAACTTTTTGTGAATTGGGACATTTAAACTTGCTTTTTTTAAAATTCCAATCTAAATTTAGTAGGAGTCGGAGTCGGAGTCGGTGCATTGTTTGCCGACTCCGACTCCGACTCCAGGTACCCAAAATTTCCTCCGACTCCGACTCCTCGACTCCGACTCCGACTCCGACTCCACAGCACTGGCCTTGAGTAATAGTTTGCACAATAGCATAACGTAACTCTGCAGATAATCCTTGATCTGCCACTTCCATGGGGCGAAGTCCAGCTGCTGTGGGTGTAAACGTGGCAGATGGCACAGAACACCCTTTGCCAGGACCCTGTAAGGAACCTGAAGTAGACTGAATAGGGGTCTGCTCAATCCCTTCCTGAAATGGAACAGCATGAAAACCTGACTCTTGAGGCACAGTAGGAGACCAGTTAGGCTGATCCTCCTGCACATTTGTGTTTGCAAATCCGGAGTTAAGGGCCCACTCTGACCCCTAGAAAGCTCTGGGCCCCCTAAATCCTCAGCAACACGGTTTGTTTGTGTGTGAAACTGCAAACAGTAACAGCAGCAGCAGCAGCAATAATAATCAGGGCACTTCCAGTGCTAAAACAGGCGCGAGACTGGCAACACAGTCACAAACGCCACAAAAACACACCTAAAAACTGGCAACACGGTTTACTTGCATGTAAAGTGCTCCTCAGCAATGTCCAGGCCCGTTAATGAAGACCACTTGCTCCAAATTGCTGGCAGGCTGATCGGTTTGCCCTTTCTAGCTGCTATAAAACTGCATACAATATGGCCATCGCCCACAAAATGGCGGCTATCAGCCTTCCAATCAGCGTGCTTCTCCTCAAGCCACAGGTCTCAGCTGGCACCCAATTGGGGAGAAACCAAAGCCTCAGTTCTCCCAAATGCCTATTATGCTAGCCTGCCTCTCCAAGCCTCAATTATATATCCAATTGCAGAGCCAACTCAAACAAGTCTCTCTCTTCTAGACTGAGTTGAATAAAACTGAGGCTTAGCCATGAGAAGGAGGCATGGCCACAGAATTTCCAACTAAGTATTTGACCAATCAGACGAATTTAACCCATGCTTAGACTCTCCAAGCAGTGCACAGGAGAAATGCTGACTCTGTAAACTGCTTAAAGAGGACCATAAAAGCACTATGAAGCGGTATATACGTCCAAGTGTTATTGCTATACTGTAGTTTACACTTGACAGTAATTTTTTCCATTTGCAAGTCAGGTATCTCCATTGTATATCGAGGTGAAAATATTTTGTATTCAGCTAAAATACATGAAAAAAAGCAAACCACTTTAATTGAATTCTAAAATTACTTTATAAACATCCAATCTATTAACCACTACTCTCATAATCTTGGGCCTAATGTAGCAAAACATTCATGACTGTAGGTGCAGAAAAGTACCACAAAGTTAGTTACATATATTAAGACAGCTGTGGCTCCTTGTAAATTGTTCACAACAGATATGGAAATAGTTAATTGCTTTTACTTTTGTGAAAAGAAAGATAACTTGGCCTGTCATTGCAGAAGCTGTCAGTCCTGGGAGCCATCTTTTACTTTGGATTTTCAGGCCTGCCACTTAAATTTAAATTAAATTAAATTAAATTAAATTAAAAGCTACTTATATTAATCTGCGAATTTGATTTGTGTAAAATAAAGCCCATTCTAATTGTTGAGCAATTAAGAGAAATATGAAATTGAGTCTTTTCACAGTCAACAACTTTTACATCTCATCAATTTGTATCACCCTGCAAAATTAAGAAGAAAACAAAACTCAATCCAGACATAAACTTTTTCCTTTTATGGATGCGTACATATTCCAATTATTCTTCATTCCTCTGCTATACCACTTCTTTTAATTTTACTCTCTCCACTACTTTTACATCCCTTCTCCAAATCTATATGGTGAAATTGCACATTACATTATAAAAAAACCAATCCTGATGTGAAGATTAAAAGTGAACCAAGGGCATCTGTCAACATTCTCAAGATAAGTTTATTCCTAGGGACTGGAAATTAAGAAAAATCTGCCTTCTTCACTCCTGAAGTTTGAGTAGATGGAAAGTTTGCCAAAATCACAAAAGATTATTACCATATAGCTGAAATGCATACTGAGGAATCTTAATACTGGATAAAGCTTCCTTAATTAGAAGAATTAATAAAGAAGAGCTGTGGTAATGCAGTGGTTAGAATGCAGTATTGCAAGCTAATTCTGCTGATTGTCAGAAGTTTGATTCTGACCAGCTCAAGGTTTATTCATCCTTCCAAGGTTGGTAAAATGAGGACCAAGATTGTTGGGGGCAAAATGCTGACTCTGTAAACCACTTAGAAAGGGCTCTAAAGTGGTACATAAGTCTAAGTTTTTATCAGGTTCGCCTGATTCGCCAGTTGCGTCCCTTTCTGGATCGGGACTCGTTACGCACGGTCACTCATGCCCTCATCACCTCCCGCCTGGACTATTGTAATGCTCTCTACATGGGGCTCCCTTGAGGAGCACCCGGAGGCTCCAACTGGCGCAGAGTGTGGCCGCACGGGTGGAAATGGGAGCGACATGGCGCTCCCATGTAACACCTCTCCTGCGCGAGCTGCACTGGCTCCCGGTGGTCTTCCGGGTGCGGTTCAAGGTTTTGGTTACCACCTTTAAAGCGCTCCATGGCTTAGGACCTGGTTATCTACGGGACCGCCTACTACCACCAATAGCCTCCCACCGGCCAGTACGCTCTCATAGAGAGGGACTCCTCCGGGTGCCGTCAGCCAAACAGTGTCGACTGGCGGCCCCTAGGGGGAGAGCCTTCTCTGTGGGGGCACCTACCATCTGGAATGAGCTCCCCCCGGAGATACGGAGGATCCCGGATCTGCGCAACTTCCGCCGCGCTGTGAAGACCTTTTTATTCCATCAGGCGGGCTTGGCCTAATCTCTTCCCTTTTTTAAATATGTAAAATTTAATCTGTTTTTAAATTATTGGGGTGTTTTAATCGGTCTGGGCCAAAATGATTTAATTTGATTTTATCTGGTTTTTAAATTTTTTGTATCTATGTATTTTATTGTTTGGCTGTTCACCACCCTGAGTCCTTCGGGGGTAGGGCGGTATACAAATCAAATAAACTAAACTAAACTAAACTAAGTCCTACTGCTATTAATTGAAGCAGTACTGATTAAATAAAACCTGACTTATGTACACTTTATGCAAAAGTTTCCATAAGTGATATCTTCCAATATGTACTACTTTGCATTATTTATGTAGCACAAATTAGATGAATATTTGGGATGCTCTGTGCTTGGTTCAATATGAACTTACAGAGAGCAGTTATAGAAGTTGGAGAATGAATGGATGAATGGAATTTGAACTCATGATAAAAGGTAAAAACTATTAACTCATTTTATTATTTAACGAGTGTTATTTTATAATTTGCCAGTGTTTTTCCTTGCATTCATAAACATTTGCTCGGAATCTCAAAGTGCATTAGAATGAAGCATACATACACTTCATTAGTCCCTTATTATGAATTATAAACTAAACCAGCTAACTGGAAATCAATTTGTGTAATGAGGGTTTTTTCCCCACTTGTGTTCCAAGTTCCCCCTTTCCAAAATATGTACTCCCCCCAATTACTAATAATCAGAGAATCCTCAGGTATGGAAATGAAATGATTATTGGTAAAATATGGACTGAAGCAGCTTCTAATTGAACAGTACAAAATTGTATTGTTAATTCTGCTGTGAAACAGATCTAGCCTATTAATCCCTCAGAGAGTTGATTTTCTATCTATTTCTAATCATACAGAGTAAAACTGACAAAAATAAATAAATTAGCAGTAAAATTAGAAATAACACTGTTTATGCAGCTTCTCAATCATCCAGGTCATGGTTTTCCCAAAGGTGCTTTTTCAGGAGGCAGCTGGACTTTCTTGTTTTTCCTTTGAAGACATTTGGCTTCTCAGCGAGTCGTTAAGGCAACCTGGAAGTTTATCTGTGTCATCAGGGTCACTACTTCTTTCTCACTTTTCATCTTTCCTATTACCTTCTCCTACTGGTATATTATGATTTATCAATTGTTGTTTATATTTTATGGTTTATGATCTATGACGTATCACAGTTGTTTGTATGTACACTGAGAGTTTATGCACCAGAGTCAAATTCCTTGTGTGTCCAATAAAGAATTGTATTCATAAAAAAAAATCTATTTTTTTTCTTTTCTTTTCTACAGCAACATTTACAACCTTTTTTCTGAGCTGATGAAGAACACACTCCTTCACAATAGGAGAAGCGGGAGAGGAGGAAGAAGCTAGGTGTGTGAACATATGCACCGGGAAAACATGCAGTCAGAGGATTATTACTCAAAGCAATGGTTCCAGTCAACTGAAGGTGAAATGCAGCGTGGGGGTGGGGCGGGGTGGCTCTTCATTTTCCAAAAGAAATAGAACAAGTAGCATTTGATGAGGATGTCAACCTTCCAATTTACCAGACTACAGTTTGTTCAAGCTGTACATTTTCCAAACATGCTATATTCATCAGCAAGGAAAGGAGACATTCTTTTCCACATAGAAGTTTAAGCATTAAGAGATTTTAAGGCAGTTTATGGTTATAACAGAACCCTGAAGTAACAACTGTTTACTCATTTACCTCTTTTTCCAAACTGTTTTGGGGCCTGTTATTACTCAATGTCCCATTTGCAAGGTCAATCATGAGGCTGCAAGGGGAAGGCCAAATACTTTTAACAGATTTCCTTTATATATCTCCACCCCGGACCATCCCAATGATGTCCTTGAAGTGATGTCCCGGTGCCTGGAGGCTGTACGGATCTGGATGGGGAGGAACAGACTCAGGCTCAACCCATCCAAGACCGAGTGGCTGTGGTTTCCGACATCCCGATATAGTCAGTTGGTGCCATCACTGACTATTGGGGGCGAGTCATTGGCCCCCATGGAGAGGGCTCGCAACTTGAGGGTCCTCCTAGACTCACAGCTATCTTTAGAAGAGCACTTGACGGCTGTGGCCGGGAGGGCATTTTATCAGGTTCACCTGATTCTCCAGTTACATCCCTTTCTGGATCGGGACTCGTTAAATACGGTCACTCCTGCCCTCATCACTTCCCGCCTGTACTGCAATGCTCTCTACATGGGGCTCCCCTTGAGGAGCACCCGGAGGCTCCAGCTGGTCCAGAATGCGGCCGCGCGGGTGGTTATGGGAATGACGGGGCGCTCCCATGTGACCCCCCGTACTGCGCGAGCTGCACTGGCTCCCGGTGGTCTTCCGGGTGCGCTTCAAGGTTTTGGTTACCACCTTTAGAACGCTCCATGGCTTAGGACCGGGGTATCTACGAGACCGCCTTCTGCCACCAGTAGCCTCTCACTGACCAGTACGCTCCCATAGAGAGGGGCTCCTCAGGGTGCCGTCGGCCAATGTCGACTGGCGGCCCCCAGGGGGAGAGCCCTCTTTGTGGGGGCACCCGCTATCTGGAACGAGCTCCCCCCGGAGATACGGAGGATCCCGGACCTGCGTGCTTTCCGCCGTGCCATCAAAACATTTCTTTTCCAGCAGGCCAGCCTGGCCTAACCTCTCTTTTAAACTTTTTAAAAAAATTTAAAATTTTTAAATTTTAAATTGTCTTATGAATTTGGGGTGTTTTAAATTTCATTTTCCGGGCCAATTATTTAATTGTATTTTAATGGTTTTTTAACATTTGTATTATATGTATTTTATTTGGCTGTTCACTGCCCTGAGTCCTTCGGGAGTAGGGCAGTATACAAATTCAATAAATAATAATAATAATAATAATAATAATAATAATAATAATAATAATAATGATAATGATAATGATAATGATAATAATATATAGAAAATACAGGGCTTTTGTACATTGTGCTATTTGTTATGTCCATATTATATGATACATAGGAGCAGTTATAAAGATACATGAAAACTTACTTACTTACTTATATATAGAAATATTGTGTTCTAAACATTTGAGAAGCATTGTACAAATTCAAATAATTTAAAATCATAATGTGTAAGCATATTAGTATAAACTATAACTCAGCAGAAAAGTAATATCATTTACACAGATGTCCAGGTAAAATCACAGGTTATTTTCTAAACTGGAGATGGAAACTGGCAGCATACTAATGTGAAATTCTCAAAGCTTTTTAAAAAAGAAAAAAATAATAAAGTATAATTTTGAGTAGCAAGAGTTTTTAATGAAAAGTGGGTTTTTTGAAGAACATTGAATTTTCTGTATTACTAATCCATCAGTTACAAAAGATCTGGGTTACTTCAAATCAAATCACACTCTTTTGTTAGCATTCAGAGTCTGTCCAGTGTATGGAAGAGAACAGTGTATCTATAAAGCAAGGATGCCTCCTTAGAATGAGTGTTTAACTGTTCATTCACATAAATGGGTTTGGTACAAAGTCTCACTGTACACTGAAGAGGTTTGGGTGGGAATCCCATTTTCTATTTTCAATGTGTATGCACATTGGCATGATTCCCGTTTTATTTTGCTCAGTTTTTGCTACCAATTTGTGGCCAGTGGGATCATAAACAAAAAAGGGTGGAAATTAGTACGTGTGAGTTCTCATGTCCTTTTCCTTCATAGGCTCCAATGCAAAATATACGAATGAGCTAAATTATTTAGAGCAGGGTGTCAAACTGGCGGCCTGCAGGCCAGATGCGTCACGAACAGGCCACACCCACCCCAGCTCCGCAAATGGGAAAATATCACGAAATGTCACGTGACGGCAATGTGACATGGTGAGTTTCATACCTGTGATTTAAAGGAAGGGCAAATAACTCATGATAACAGGCCAGAATATACAGGTAGTCTTTGGGTTACCATGATAATTGGGACTGGAATTTCTGTGCTAAGTGAGGTAAAGTGGAATGTCACATTACCACATTGCTTACTCATGGCAATCCTAACAGTCTCTGTTATTGTTAAGCAAGGATTGTGTGGGTTGTTACGTAAGGACCATCAACTGCAACATGAGTAGAGGTAGAAGTCCCTAAGTACTTGCTTATATGTCACTGAAACTGCATCCCAGGCAAGCAGGCAGGCGTTATGAAGTATGGGTGGGCGGGCACATGCTACAGAGTATGAGATCTCCTGCCAACTAGGGGCTCTTTGAGAGAAAAGCAGGATGGAAGTGTCTTGCAATCTCCTGCATTGACTGCTTGTGGGAAGTTAGCAGACGATAAAATAACCTGCAAATGGCAATGAAATAACTGTGGGACCCTAAATCCATTCTAATTCTTAGCTGACAAGCACCCAAATCATGATCACATGTTCACAAGGACACTGTGACAGCTGCAACTTTGAAGATGGTTTTAAATCTCCCTCAATCAGTGTTGTCATAACTTTGAACAATCACTGAACAAGTCATCACTAAGTGAGCATTGCCACTTGATAAAACAGTATGTATCTGTAATCATGGGAAGTAGAGTCTGACAAATATCCTGGAATTATATAGGAACACCCATTATAAAAGTTGTGAAATTATATGTTATCATTGGAATTAAAAGTTTTATCAATTTTGCAGCTTGGCTGGGGGGTCTATAGATGGATGGATGGATCACTAGGATGGATGACTTGGACAAACTGGTGTCAGTATGGAGCAAGAATAGATTTAGCTTTTTTAGCTGCCAATATTTTGCTGCAATGCTTACAGTGAGCAAAAATGAGTTTAGAAGGGAAAGTCAAGTAGAAGTGTGGTTTGCTTATTCATCAGAGGAACAAGAAGATGCAAGGAATTACTCTCACAATATGCAGGGATATATTTTTTTTCTGAAGACAAGAACTGCACATGCTGCAAATGTAGACCGATTCCCTTCCTTGAAAAGAATGAGAAGAAAAGTGAGGAGAAACTGTTCAGAATTCCGGAACTAAATACAGGGAATGCTTTCTAGAACAAAGTCAAGCAAAAGGAACTATAAATTGGAGAATTTAACCAGGAAATCCTAGTCTGCCAAGAAGAGCTCATTCTCTAAGAGCTTAAAAGATTTCAGGACCTCCACACTGGTGCTGTCTCTGGACTCCTGGGTGAAAAGCAACTGCTGCAAGAAGTAGCCGCAGAGAGACTCTATGGCTCTGCAAAGAGAAGGATTGTTGATTTTGCAATCAGCAAAGGAAGGAACTGAGAGCTCCTAAATGAGAACTGGGCATTTTATGGCCCCCAAGCCACATCCTGCCTTTTGGCTCTCCCTGTCCAGCCCATGTGAGGTCAATTGGAAATTAGAAATCAAATATAAATAAGTGTATGCTGTAAGACTAAGCTGAAGCTGCCATACCTAAAGATGAAGCAGGCACTTCAGCTGATGGACCAAAGCCAAGAAAAGATCCTTAGGGAGAGTAGTTAAGAAGGAACAAAGTTGTTAAGGAAACAAAGGAAAAATGTCACCTGAACCAGACAAAACAACTGGGCATGAACACATGAACAACCCTTCCCCAAATCCCATCAACAGCTACCAGTCTTGGGAATCAACAAAAGAAAGACTCTGGAGATAGAAGGGGTCCTGAAGCCCATCCATTCTGAGTTGTCTTTGGATACAGACTTGGTGGTTTCCCTACCAGCCTAGCTGAAAAGCGCATGGGTAAATGTGGATGAGCTTGCATATGCGCCTCTGAAAAAGAGCAAATATGTATCTTGTAACCAGTAAGGTTTTGCTGTTATTTTAAATTCACTGGATCTCTAAAGAACCAATTGTGCTTCAGTGTTTGGTTGAACGTGATTTCAGTGTGCCTATTTCCAGGATTGTGAGTGTGTGAGTGATAAGCCAAACCTAAGCATGTGTATAACACCATGCATGCAATATAACTACATTCCTTTTATTTTGAAGGCAACTGCTATTTTTTTTTCAAATTTCAATTTGAAAATTTATTTATAATTTATTTATAATTTATTTATGTCCCTACGCAACTTCACAGCCCTATTGGTTCAGCCATCCACAATAATCCTAGTTTCTCATGAGGCCCCTTGGGAAAATTAATTACCCACTTCTGTCCTAGACCAAAGCAATCCCCCTCATGATAGTTGATCAATATGAGAGCTACTTTTTAGGACAACAGAAGGCAGAAAATTGGTAGTGATCAATGGGTCAAGAAAATTAAACAACATTTTGGACTGATAAAAAAGCATGCTTCTGAGAATGCATTTAGAAGATGGCCTGCAACCCTGGAGACCTCCATGTGAAGAAAAAGACAACCCAGACAACAGATCAACACCAAGAAAGTAGGAATGGTGGGGAAGTTATGCTTACATGATGGGGAAGAGAGAGGTCCTGCTTTACTTTGGCCTTGTCCTTAAAAGAGAACTATGTTAAAATGGGTTTTAAACAGAACAATTGAGAAAAGGAAGGAGAAGCATCTCAAGGCAAGCAGGAGATGGCTAGAGAGCATCTGGGTACCATGAATGATTTTATAACTTCAGGACCACACTAATTATATACATCCAAGTGTTTGAAGGAGGGTGTAGATGTCATCTTAAAAGTCCCTTTCTGTGATCTTTGAGAAATAATAAGAGGCTGGGTATAGTATCAGAGGACAGGCGTTTAAATGTTCCTATCATTAAAAAAGAAGACTCAGATAAATACAAACACCTGGGCTAACCTCAACTTGGGACAGATTATATTGAAGAGGGCAAGTGCCATGGATGAAAAGGCTTCCCTCCTAGGTCCTGTCACATGGAACTCTTTTGGAGATGGGACCTACAGCATGTGTCTCCTGCGAGACCTTATGAGATGGGTAGATGTAATCAGGAAGAGGCAGTTTCTCAGATAACTTAAGATAACTTTAACATTAAGACTCAGTAAGTGCTGAAGTGAAATTTAGCTTTTGAAAAATAAGTTTAGTTTTCTTCCAGGCTATCCTCCTCGGCAGATCCAACAACCATATTAAATGTATTATAGTAACCAATGCAAGCAAATTATTTAGTTATTACTAGGTAATAGAAAATGCAATATTTTAATGCATTTTAGGGAACAATACAAATTAAAAAAATATTGAATACTAAAGTTGAGTATGGCTGTGAAAGAGCTAACAGTGTAATAGCTGGTGGGGGAGGGGAATTCTGTGGTGGCTCCCTTGCCTTGATGTCTTAAGCAAGTGCTTACTTTGTTTAATGGTTAATCCAGGGTTGGGTGAATGTGAGCCAATGGAGTGATGAAGCTAGCAAAATACAAGAAGTACATGAAGTAAAATAGTAAATCAACAGAAGAATAGAATTAGTATTGGAAGAAGTTAATGTCCCTCTCTATTTTGCACTGGTCAGACCATGGCTACATTCAATGAAACCTCAATTTAATGCACTGTAGATTCTGCCAAAAAAGAGCATTTTTCATTGCTCTGTGAAAACAGAAAGCACTGCATCCTGAATATGTTATCATGTGGACGAGCAAGGGCATCTGAGGATTTTGTGAATTGAGCCAACTCAAGGGAACCCCTCCCTGCTTCATAAAGTCATTTCCTAAATAACAGAGTGAGTAGTTTTTCAATTCTTGTCTGAATTACTGCAATGCACTCTACATGGATCTGCCCTGGAAGACCATTTGAAAGCTTCAGCTGTGCAGAATGCAGTTGTACGGATAGTAAAGTTTATCAAATATTTCATGCATATAACATCCCTACTGTGGTGAGCTGCATTGGTTCCCCACGTGTTGCTGGGTGCAATTAAATGTGCTGATTTTTGCCTTTAATGCCCTTCATGGCTTGGTACCAGGTTACCTGAGAGACCATTTCCTCCCTATTGTTCCTACCTTTCCAATTTTATCTCGCAAGTTGGGCATGCTATGAGTCCTATCAGTGGCAGGGATTACCTTCTCTAGCTCTCTGGAACATCCCCGCTCCAATGATCAGAATGGCTCTCACCCTCTTGGCCTGTCATATGGTCTTGAAGATCTGGTTATGTGCTCAGACTTGGGACCCCAAGTATATTAAGTATCCTGTTTCTTGGTTACATTGAAATCTATGGTTCTAATTTTTCTCAGCTTATATATTTCCCAAGCTTGATTTTAACTGATTTTATATTGGAATCATTTGTCTGAGATGGGCAGCTATAGAAATTGATTGAATGGATGGATGACAGATCTTTTTATAAAGTAAACTTTCTTTAAAAACAAAACAAAAGCAATCCTGACCTCCCTCCCATTGCCTGAAGAACTGGCAATGCAAACAGGAGCCATTTTTAGTGCTCAAGTCTGTCTTTTCATTCCAACTTTCTGATTGCTGTTGCTGTATTAAATGCACATAATAATAATTATTCTCCCAGGCAGTGGGAAAATGGGAAACTGTCCGCAGCAGCCTGAGCAGTTAAGTGGTGAGGAACAAGAGCCAATATTTTCTTGTTTTCTCAATTCAGGTCCAGGAAAAAAGACTAGATGTTTTGGGAGTCTTTTTAGATCATTCTTCTTTCTACCTATCTATAGCAATTGTACTGTCTTCTCCATCCATATGTACAGATTTTTGAAATGTATATAACAAAATATATTTATCCCATTTTAATCACTGGTAGTATATTTCCCTGAATTTGAAACTACTGTAGTGACAATTTCAATTAACAACACTTACCCTCAATTTAGAAATTGTATAATGTGCACAGACTGAATCTCATTAAAATCTGATTAAAAAATTTAAAAATCAGAGAATCATCACATTTGAAGAGCATCATACAAAGCACCTAACCCATGTCACTACTTCGTAAATGAGCAGTTTTTGACAGCCTATAACATAAAGCTTTTCTATGGAAATAGTTAGGTAGTCAAATATGACCATTTACCATATAATTTTCAATGTCAGTGAAACTTTCACCAGAGAAAGAATAGTATATGAGATGTGAACTTAAAATAGATTTTATTAGCAACATCATCCTTCATCCCATAATTATGATAGCCATAACTCTCTTTTCTGCCTAGGCAATGAATGAACTGAGTCCAGCCAAGGCAGCATAAAGGGTGGAGGATTTTGTTTATTCAGGCATGATAAGGGTAATGCAGTAGGTGATTTCTATGAAGGCTTCTCTTTTGTGACACTCTGGCATCCACACTCTGAAAAAGTCTGAACAAGCCCTGATGAAACAGCATAGCAGGATTTGAGGGAGATTACAAAATCTAGTTAGTTCTAAAACTGAAATGGATGGGGAAAGATACCTATGTAAGAGTATAAAGGGCAGTGGTGGGATTCTACCAGTTTAACAACTGGTTCACTGAGCGCCTGTGCAGTTTGAACTTCCGCATTGCTGAGAACAAGGAAAACAGCTGAGGAGCGGCAATCCACTCTGCCACTCCAATCAGCTGAGCTTTGGAAGCAGAAATATAGGTGAGTATAATGCAGGGGTGGGTGGGTGGCCCCCCTTCAAAGAAAGAGAGAACTGGTTCGCTCACGACTGAAAGTCGGAGTTAACGGTTCGCCTGAACCAGTAGAATCCCACCACTGATACAGGACCCTGAGGTGTTTCTATCCACTTACTGTAACAAATTTAATAAAAATTTGTTGTAGATCAGCCATCTAATGTTTATCAGTAGCAAAGATTGAAAAAACTCACTCTTGGAAATCTAAAACTATTCATAATCAAAAGCAAAGTCTTAGTCTAATTAAGTACTGTAACAATGTATTTATTAAAATATCAACATTCAAACATTCCCTTCCTTTCTGATTGAAGTGAACAGTACAGCTACAACTTCATAATCATTCTACAAGTATAAAGTGCCTTATTACTGATCATGATAGGCAGAAGATAAACAATTTCCCTATAAATGTTTAATTTCTAGTATTAATCCCATTACCTTTGCTCTCAATGTCTGTCATGAGTAGTGGCTTCAATTTGGTAAACACAAACTACTGGATGCAAGGACACAAGGAATAATCTAGTTCAGGGGTGTTAAACTGGCGGCCCATGGGCCGGATGTGTTACATGCAGGCCACCCCCACCCCAGCTCCACAAATGGGAAAGATGTTGTGAAACACCATGTGACAGCAATATGATGTGGTGAGTTTGACACCTGTGATTTAGTTGATAAAAAAAGGAACAAATCTGAAAGTCTAATTTAAGAAAATTAACTTGTACAGGCAAAGTGAGATTATGCTGCATGTCTTCACATAAACCTGCTGGTATGCATAGAATGACCTTGCTTTCACTGAATGTTTGCTTCATTGCCTCTGGGTACATACAGCAAAAACAAAAAAGTTTCAAGAGAATCATAAATTATCAATAAAGTTCCTTAACATATAAGCAAGCTAAAATTCTGAAATATGATCATGTAGCCTTAGAAGGGACGTTGGTCTTACCGTGATACGTTCCTTCTCGTAGTGTAAAATGGGAGGTGCCAGTCTGGGTATTCCTTGCTCTAGCTCTATGTCCTGAGCTGAAAAGTTCTGAAGATCCGCCTCCCTGGTGACGTCTCTTCAGTTTTGCCAGCGAAGCGAAAGCGAATGGTACGCAGTTCAAGCCAATGTACGCAGACTGAAAGATAGAAACAACATGCTCCACCAAGGGAGCCGGTCCAGGCAGCCTCAAGCAGGGTGGGGCTGGCACCTCCCATTTTACACTACGAGAAGGAACGTATCACGGTAAGACCAACGTCCCTTCTCCATAGTGTAGAAATGGGAGGTGCCAGTCTGGGATATACCAAAGACTGACCAGCCCTAAGGGAGGGAGCTGTCCTGGGCCGACGACCCCGGATCTTCATGAACCCGCTGCAGAACCCTTCTCCCAAAGGCCGCCTCCGCCGAAGCGAAGGAGTCAAGTCTATAGTGACGGATGAAGGGAGTGGGAGAAGTCCATGTGGCCGCCCTACAAATGTCTTCCACTGATGCCTGAGTAGACCAGGCCGCAGTCGTGGCAGCACTGCGGGTGGAGTGGGCCGTTATCCCTGAAGGCACCGGGAGAGCCTGAAGCTCATATGCAGATGAGATGCACGTCCTAATCCAGCGTCCCACCGTGGAGGAGGTCACCCTGTGGCCAAGAGTCGACGGCTGAAAAGAGACAAAGAGAGCCTCCGTCTTCCGGAAAGAAGAGGTTCTAAAAATGTAAATACGGAGGGCCCTCTTCACATCCAAGGTGTGCCAGCTCTGCTCCAAGGCGTGCCGAGGCCGAGGACAGAAGTCTGGCAGGATCAACTCCTGTGCTCGGTGGAACAATGAGTTGACCTTAGGAAGGAAGGCAGGGTCCAGCCGCAGAACCACCCTGTTGGGAAGAAAAATACAGAGGTCTTTCCGCACCGATAAAGCCGCCAACTCTGAGATCCGTCGGGCAGACGTGACGGCCACAAGGAAAGCAACCTTACACGAAAGGAGACGGAGACTAGTCTCCCTCAACGGTTCGAAAGGTGTCTTAGTCAAAGCCTGAAGAACCTTAGCGAGATCCCAAGTGGGATAACGGTGAAGGGGCGGCGGTCTTAAATTAGTCGCCCCACGCAGAAAGATCTTTACCCTCGGATGGTTAGCAAGGGAGCCCCACCTCCCAAATGTCAAGACAGTGCCTAGCGCAGCCACCTGTCGCCGTAGAGTGTTAGTGGAAAGTCCCATGTCCAACCCGTCCTGCAGGAACTCCAGCACCTCCACCACCGATGCTGAAGTCGGGCTCAACTGTCTGGAGGCACACCACCCGGCAAACCTGTTCCACGTTGCCTCATATATTCGCGTGGTGGAGGGCCGCCTGGCCACCTGCATAGTCCTGATGACCCTGGTCGGAAAGTTCTCCCGTCTCAAGAGGCCCCGCTCAACCTCCAAGCAGCTAACTGCAGTCTCTGTGGGTCCGGATGCTGAACCGGGCCCTGGCTGAGCGCGACTCTGTCCGGGGGAATCCGCCAGGGAGTGGCGACCGACAGGTCGACCAGGTCGGCGAACCAAGGGCGTCTGGGCCAATAAGGAGCCACTAAAACCAGTTCCGCCCCCTCCAGTATCAACTTCCGAATGACGGCTGGGACCAGGGGTAGGGGAGGGAATGCGTAAAGGAGGCCCCTGGGCCACGGGGTCCGCAGAGCGTCCACCCCCGCCGCTCCTGGGGCAGGAAACCGGGAGAAGAAAAGGTGGAGTTGTGCGTTCGCTGGGGAGGCGAAGAGGTCCACTACCGGGCGGCTGAACCGGTCGACTATCTCCGCAAACAAGTTGGGATGGAGCCTCCACTCCGAGGGATCCACAATGGCTCGGCTCAGCCAGTCGGCTTCTACGTTGTCCGTCCCTGCGATGTAGTCCGCCGTCAGGGACAAAAGGTGAGTCTCTGCCCAAAGACAGAGGGTCTCCGCCTCTCGCATTAGAGGCCCGGAACGAGTTCCCCCTTGCCTGTTGATATGGGCTTTCGTCGTCGTATTGTCTGTGAGAAGGAGCACATGCTGCCCCCTCACCTGCGGTAGAAAGGTCTGAAGAGACAGACGGGCAGCCCGGAGCTCCAACCAATTGATCTGATGGAATAGATCCTGGCAGGACCAGCGGCCCTGGGCCACCTGAGACCCGCAATGGCCCCCCCAGCCCGTCAGACTGGCATCCGACGTTACTATCACCCTGCAGGGTTCCCTGAAGAAGCACCCCTTCCGGATGGCCCCCGACGTCCACCAGGTCAGGGATCGTAGGACCCGTGGGGGAACCTGAACCCTCATCTTGGATGAGCTCGTTCCTGCCTTCTGAAAGGGGAGCAAGAACCACTGTAGTGGTCTCGCATGGAACCTGGCCCAGGGAACTATGTTCATACAAGAAATCATTTTCCCCAACAATTGGGATAGCTGGGCTACCTGAACTGTCTGGGATCCCTGAATGGACTGAATCAGCGCCCTGATACTGTCCTGTCTGTCCGGGGACAAGAAGACCTGCCCCGCTATCGTGTCTATCAGGGCCCCCAAGTGAACTAACCTTGTAGACGGTACGAGATGACACTTTGCCAGATTCACCGAGAACCCGTGGTCCCTCAATACCTGTATTGTCGTGGCCAAGTCCTGTTCCGCTCGCCGCTGGGAGGACCCTTGAATGAGCAGATCGTCGAGGTAACACTGAATTCTGATGGGAAGAGACCTGAGATACGCCGCCAAGGCAGAGAGAATCTTGGTAAACGTCCGGGGGGCGGAGGCCAGCCCGAACGGCAGGGCAAGATATTGAAAGTGACGGCCTGAATAGCAAAACCTCAGGTATTAACGATGCTCCGGCCGAATTGGGATGTGGAGGTAGGCTTCGGTCAAATCTATGGAGGCTAGGAAGTCTCCCTCCCTGATCCCGGCTAAAATGGAATGCAGGGAGTGCATTTTGAACCCCTGTAAACGATAAACTCGTTGAGGCCCTTCAAATTTAGAATTGCCCTCCACCCTCCCGAGGCCTTTGGGATGACAAATAGGATGGAATAGAACCCTCGCCCCCACTGCCCCCGTGGAACCGGCTGGATGGCCCGGATATCCAGCAAATGCTGGATAGCCGATTCCATGAGTTCCCGCCTGAGCGGGTCTCCAGAAACGGGGAAGTGGAGGAAACGCCTCGGAGGGGATGAAAGGAATTCGAGGGAGAGCCCTGCTCTTACTGTCTCCCTCACCCAATTGTCTGTAGTGAGGTCGTCCCAGCGGTCTGCAAACAGGCCGAGCCTGCCCCCAAGAGGATCCAGTGACGGATAGTCACTTAGATCTCCTGGCCCCTCTGCCACCGGAGCCCCTAAAGGGCTTGTTGGATGACTGTTGGCGACCCCGGGAAAAGGCTGATCTATCTGCCTGATAATTAGGTCTGGAGGAGTGAAAGGGCCGTTGCTGACGGGAAAAGCTTGGCCCAGCTCCCCCCTGGCGGAAGGAGGGCCGCCTATAGTAAGGGGATGAACGGAAATCCGTTCGCCTGCTCTGGGACGGGAGTACCTTCCTTTTATCCCTAGTCTCGATAAGTAGGGGATCTAAAGCTTGTCCAAAAAGAAACCCCCCTTCAAAGGGAGCGGAAGCCAACTTCCACTTGTTCTTCCCGTCCATACGCCAATGGCGTAGCCATAGCATACGTCTAGCGGTGACAGACGAAGCCATGGCCCTGGCAGAGAACCTGGCAGCTGCTAAGGTAGCGTCCGCCGTGTATTCAGCTGCAGCCAGAATCTTAGAAAGGTCTTGGTGGGCCCGAACATCATCTGGTGCCAAATGGCCTTGTAGCTGGCGAAGCCATCTGACCGACGCTCTGGTGAGAAAGGATGCTGCCGAGGAAGCTCTTACAGCCCAGGCGTCCGCCTGGTGCGCACGACGAAGTGCCGTCTCCTCTCGCCTATCTTCTGCCTTTAAGGCGTCCTCTGCATCAGGTGGTAAAACAGAAGAAGAGGTGAGAGCCGCCACCGGAGTGTCCACCTTTGGAACCTCCAGCAAGTTGATCATGTCCGCATCCACCGTAAACAACTGGTTGTCCAGCCCTGAGGCCCTGGAGGGAAGAGCTGGAGTCGCCCACTGTCTACGGATCATGTCCAGAAACATTCCCGGGATAGGAATAGTATCTGCCTCCACCGCCTGTTCTGTGAAAAGATAATCATCCTGCTCTCCAGCACCCAGGATACCAGAGAGTGCTGGGTCAGGACCCAATCGAGCAGTGGCCCTGGCCTTAATCAGAAGTGGTTTCAAAAGGGCTGGATTAAATAAACCTTTGAAAGCGGGCCTGGATGGTTGGATCTGATCCCCATCCGAAATCTCTCCCTCCTCCAGATAATCTTCTGCATAGTCAACAGGTTCAGAAGGGGAAGGAGAGACCTGTCCAAGGTAATCCTCAGAAGGGGCAAGATATCCCTGGGACTCCACCTCAGGTCTAAGGGCATACATTTGGGCAAACATCTGTGACTGAAGCTGCATCCCTTCTGCAATGCCCTGCCTAATAGCCTGCTCCACCCAAGACTTCATGGAATTCTGAACCTCCTGCTCCCCCCCTTCATCCTGGCGAAGGCCAGCCGCTGTGGGGGTATAGGTGGCTTCAGGGCGTTTGTTGGTACCAGAAGGCCCTGGACATTGCTGGGGCTCGGCCTGCAATTCTGGAGACCATGCCCTGGATGGCCCAGCCAAGGTAGGAGAATGGACAGTCTGAGGGACAGAATCTTCCACAGGCTGAACTGATGGCTGAAGCGCAGGCACAGTGGCTTGAGGGGGATCAGCAGCCATATTAATGGCAGCGGCCTTTGCAAATTCTCTGTCCAAAGCACGGTGCCTAACTTGAGCTGACTTTTCCTCAGCCTTGGAACGCCCGGGGCGAGCTCTAGCCTTGGCCTTAATTTTATTGGCTGCAGCAAGGCTGGCAGTTCGTGGCCTAGAGGCCCTACCCCTATCAGGTAGAGGTGACCAGGAGCCCTCAGCAGAGAAAGATGGTTGCCTGTCAGCATCCCCCATGATGGTAAGTCAGATGGCAGTCACAGGAAACCAAATTCCAAAGACTCTGCAAAAAAAAAAAAAAAAAAAAAAAAAACAAAAATACAAAATGGCTCCCAGGTCTCAAAATGGCCGCTCCTCAACTGCCCAGTTCAAAGAAAGGCTCTCTCTATAATCAGAAGCAATACCAGATCAGGCCGCCAAGCAAACCCGCAGATAAAGTTGCGCTGGTCAGAAATCCACTCTCTCCTCTGCCTCCCAAGGAAAGAAAAAAAAAAACACCAGCTCTGTATTCAAAGGTTGCCAGGGGATCACAGCCGGCTGGATTAATTCGCGCCAAAAAATGCGCGGGGACGAAGGCCGCCGCGACTTACAGGCCGCCATTGCCCGCCAGGGAGTAGCGTGGCCCAGCGCCCGGCCCACACTCCTCAGCCAAGGCACCTTCTTCCAAACCACCAGCCAATTCCGGCTGGTGCGGCTGCAGCAAGATAGAGAAGGCCTCAAACCGGCAAATAAGGCCCAAAAATGCCGCTCCGCCTCCCAGCTGACGAGCGGTGATCAAAGGGAGGCCGCGGCCCTTCAAAATGGCGCGCGCGGCTCCCGCGGCTGTCTGTGAAGCCTGAGAGGCTTCCGAAGAATTTTTGGAGGGACCGGGGCGAAAGCCAGCCGGCTAGCCCCTCACAGCCGCCCACACGATAAGGGAGATTGAGGGGAGAACAACAGCCACCCCCCCCACGCTCAATCCAAAACCGGAGAGCTTCCCTTTAAACAGTACCTGCAAGCAACGAGGAGAAAGCAGCTTCCAAAATAAAAAGAAAGTAAAAAGAAAGAAAATCCAGGGAAAAAAGAAATTATTTAAACTGGCTCAAAGCTCAGGAGCTAAAACTTTGCAACCATGAGCTGTGCTGAGCTGAAAAAAACTGAAGAGACGTCACCAGGGAGGCGGATCTTCAGAACTTTTCAGCTCAGGACATAGAGCTAGAGCAAGGAATACCCAGACTGGCACCTCCCATTTCTACACTATGGAGAAACAACCTTCCTAATAAAATATTTGGGACTTTTGGTCATAAATAAAATTGATTTTGTCAGAAAAGTATAATTTTTCTCTTCATATTTTGGCCTTTGGAATTACATATTTTTTTCTTTCACATCACAATTTATCTAGGTGCATGGAAATAGTGTACACTTTTAAAACTCAAACTATCTCAAGGGAAGTCTGGAAGTTGAGTCATGGCAACTGAACTGAAACATTTTGCTCTTATCCAAGTAAAAATAGATAAGTGTTTAAATATTGTTTAAAAATTCCTTATCTAATAACTTTGATAGGAACCATTTAGTATTATTTGCCAAATTATTAGATTTGGCTCAGCAAATCAGTAAAGGTCTCTTCTGAATCCATCTGTTTTTCCAACAAGTATCTCTTAAGTAGTGAGCACTCAACCCCTACAAGTAATGTCTAGATTTCTAGATTACCTCTATTATTAAACCATAACAAAACAAATATCTAATCCAAGAATGAAAATTAGTATCCCCATTTTGATTCTGTCAAAGACAGATAAATGCAGTGTCTATTTCTAAAACAGTGGAATTGTTCCGAAGCTTAGAATTACACAGAAAATTTAGTAACCTACAAAAATTTCCATCAAATCACCATATTTTCAAGGAATTTAATCCAGATAATAATTCAACTTCCTCTGTTTCATACATGGTGACATGCTTGGGAGCATGTGTTCAATGTCTTGAGAATTAACATAAGAATTCCTCACATTCCCTCAAAAAAAGAAAAAGAAATAAAGAAATAAAATGGCTCCTTAGCTATTTTCTCTTTGCTAATAAACAAAATAAAGAGCACTTTCATAATTGAGCCATTCTGAATCCACTATCTGTTTAATATAAGCCATTTTATGTTTACATTTACCTAGACTGATGCTATCTTAAAAGGCTTTTTTTCTTTTCAAGCTGCTTTCTATTTATCTTCCTAAATTGTATTTACTACCATACATTGAACAGAAAAATATCCTGAAGGATATTTTACGAAGAAGTGTGCCCACAGTACAAGGTAGGTTCATTTGACCATGTGCAAAATCTCAGTACCTATAAAATGGCCAACTAGATACTTATCCACTCCCCCCCCCCCCAAAAGTTAGGAAAGTAAAGATTGGAGAATGCAAGAAAATCTGGATTGTGTGCAGTGGTGAAATGTAAACTCGTTCTGTGAGCGTGGCTTGGTGGGGGGTAATGTGACTGGGTGGGCGTGGCCCTTTTTTTTTTTTTTTTTACTTTTAAAAGCATTTTTTCTACAATCTCTTCGGCTGAATCCCAGATGAGCCGCGCGAGGCTTTTTTTTAACTTTTAAAAGCATTTGTAGAAAAAATGCTTTTAAACATGAAAAAAAAAGCCTCTGACGATCGCGACTCATGGGGGGAGGGGCTGGAATTTCTGCTACCGGTTCTCCGAACCATCCACCACCATCGCTACTGGATTGGGTGATCCGGTCCAAACCGGGAGCATTTCACCCGGGTTGTGTCTGAGGGGATGATATGTATGTGTGTGTGTGCATGTATCTATCTGTGTGTGTGATCTTAAACAAGACAGAAAGTAAAATGTGGCTTCATGTTTATGGCTCTGTCCCCCCTTTTGTCCACACCTCAGAATCATAGGACTTACTGCTTTTTTCTATCTTATCAATTTTTCTGTAAGATTTAGTTGCAGCAATCATATTAGCTATTTATCATACTATTTACAGTATCTTAAAATTCCTAAAAATAAAAAGTTGGTGATATATATTTATTACTGATAAAATATCTTAAAATGAACTATCATATACTCCTGTGGGTATCTGCCACTTATTAAAAAAGAAACCCAGTCTATAAATAATAAATACAATTTTACTAACAGCTTTAAGCTTTCAATTTAATCTCTTTCAATATAATCAGACTGAGACCAAAGCTGCTCTTCCTCATTCTATGGGCACTCTTGGTATAAGAAATTACATATATTATTCTTCCCATAAATTAAGAACCCATGTATGTCTTTCTTGCTTCTGAAAGATATGCTTCATAGTAGTGTCTGTGCAAATCAATCATCTCTATTCAAACATTAAAGCAGCCACATCCTTTGCAAGGATTGGCCAGGCTATCTCCCACTATCTGTACTTGTGTGCATGGAGCTTGTTGAATCTTAAAAAGGATGAAGCTGCTTTTACAGTCTAGAGAGAAGTATTACAATGCAGGAACATGCTTTAAGGAACATCTCTTTCAAACATTTTGCACAGCCCTACTGTAAATTACTCAAGCCTCTGCAAATAAGATTATTTCTTGTAGTTTTAATTAAGTCTGTTTTATCAGTAATAGACATGTGAAATTTAAACATAAAGAAAAATGATAAAATTACATATTTGGATGATTAATGAACAATTTAAGTGTGGCAAATTGCAACAGATACTGTACTGGCAAAAGAATGGATTTATAAAGTATGGTAACTCTCATGTTAATGAAAGCTATACTTAGCAACCATTGTGTTTTGCTGACAAAGATAATTTGTCTCTACAAATTGGATCATTCCTGGGCTTAATACTATGAAAAGTAATTTGCATCTGTAATAAACCCATTTTGTAGCATAAAAACAGCTGTCATGGGGGGAAAAAACATTGTGCAGAAGAATTACATAAATTACATAAAGAAAAGGCCAAAAACAGATGTGGAAGAATAAATATTTCCCTGATTTGGTTTTGAAATAGAGAGGCAACACTCAATGTAATAATGCCAATTTTGTCATGTTTTCAAATATTTACTAACATTCTATTTACTATTCCAATTTCTAACAGTTACTCATTTAGATTAATAAGCCAGAATTATAGCTTAATATTAAAAAAAAACAAATATCCTTTGCATAATGCCCAATTCACTACTCTTGACTGTGGGAATGTTTAAATAAACTAGAGAACATCTATCTGTGATATTTTTGTGTTTTGTCTGAATTATGATTCCTAGATTTTTTGTACTAATACAACTGAACACGGAACAGGACAAAACTAAGAGAGTTCTGCTTATAGTACAATCCAGTATCAATTCAAATATAACACCATTTCCATAAAACTATCAGGAAAGTATATTTAGAACTTCTGCTTTAAATACTGTATTTATTTTGACCATTACATCAATTAAGCCATGTATTATTTATAATTCTAAATATTTATTTATTGGATTTAGACCACCTCTTCCAAATAGAATCACTGTTATTCAATAAATGAAACATACAAAGGTATTACATAAACACCTATAAAACAATTTAAAATAGTTTATTTAAAAGTTTAAGTGAAAACAATTAGTCTCTTGCTAGAGCTAAATTTTGCTTTTGAGTTCAGAAGCAAATCCTGTTCCTTACTGTGAAATATATGAACATAACAAATGTTTGTTAATTTTTTTCTTTGTGCAAAAAAGCCAATTATCTGTATTCTGGTATCATTATTGGTATTGATTAGTGATTTTATCATTTCTGATTCCTTGTTATATGATGGAACATTTCACTAGTTCTATAAGCTTATGTTTACAAGAATTGCCTCATCAGTGATGGTATCTGACTTTGTTATCCTCCTGGCTTCTTTATTGATTCCCTTTGATTTTTATGGATCAGAGTGTTCACCAAGATTCTTGCCTTCATATTATGTTAAAATTTAGCTTTATTATTGCTTTCAACAAATGAATCATCTTGAATTATTTAGCATTTGATTCATTATTCTTCTTGAGATCTAAGGTGTTCTCCTACTCCATTATTCAAAGGGACCATTATTTTAATTCAGTATTTCTGTCCTGCTTTTAGAGCTATGTTATGACCAAGAAAAACAATGAAATTGACTGTACATAGCTTTACTGTCAATATTATATGTTAATACTTTATCTAAAACAGTCAGAAATTATTTTTCAAGTATAAAATATATATTTCATAACAACTGTTACCATCTCTATGAATTTTTGAACCTAGGAAGATAAATAATTCTGTTATTACTTTGACAATATCTTTGCTTATTTGCACAGATTTGGCATTGCATGCTGACATTTTATTTTTTAATATTGAGGAAAGCTGACTTCTTTATTCTAACTTCCCACAGATTTCTTAAATCTTCCTTGTTTTCAGCCATCATATGGTATTATCAGCATATCCAACACTACTGGTGTTTCTTCCCACAACTTCTGATTTCAATTTCAATTTCTTGTAGTCCATCATTCCTCATCATATATTCTGCATGTAACATTATAAAGAGGGTGACAGTGTACAACTGTGTTCTTTTTTTCAGATTTTGAACCTCTGAATAGCTCCATATTGTTTTAATTGTTGTTTCTAGTCATGAAATAGCTTCTGTGGGTAGATAAGGCAATTCAAAACATTTTAAAGGGCTATTCACAACATCTCTTGATTTACAAAGTAAAATGTTAGTATAATCAATAAAGCACAAATAGACATATTTTGGAACTTTCATGCCATTTCCATTACCTATCATGTTAGCAATATAAACTCATGTGCCTCCCAAGCTTATCCACCTGACAGTTTTCATCCTATGTACTAATGAAGTCTAGACTGCAAAATCTTGCTTTGGTAAGGTTTGATCTTTTCCAGTCCCTTGACCACTGCTGCTTCCAAATCACATATATAACTCTAAATGCATTATCTGGTAAAAATTTAAATAGTTCATCAACTCCTCCAGGTTCATTAGCAGTGTTTTTATAATGCCGTTATAATAACACATCTGATTCTGGTTCAGTGATCAAATTTGAGGCAATTTTTTTCTTGTTTCTTCTTTTTTCAGTTTTTTTTCAATGTTATCATCAGATTGCCACTACATTTTTTTTTTACATTCCAGGATTTATTTTTAATCATGACACAAATTGCAGTCCAGAGTTTTTCAGTTATCCATTTATTCATTCAATATATTAATTTCCCCATGTAATCACTCAAAGTAATACTGAGATTGCAACTAGTTTGTATGGTAAGTTTTAATTTTACAGGAAGTTTACAATTTGAACCACAATCAATCTTGGCTTTGTTGAATGAACAGAGAGCTTCTCCATCTTTGTAAGAGTATATAAGAATACATATGTTACATATCACTGTAGAATACTATATTCAAACTTTGGAAAGTTACCAGAAACTTCAACTGATTTAGCAGAGGAGCAATTTAAAGGCCAAACATAACACAGTAATATCTTTTCATTTATTAAGGAACTACTATAGTGGCTGGCAGTTTGTTTTCAAACACAATTCAAAATGCTAGTGTTATCAAGTATTAAATCAAAAAGAGATAATCTGGTTTCCACCAAATATTTGGAAGTAAGAATGACATGGAGTAAAAAAAAGGTGCTGAAACAAGAACAGAGGCAGACTCAAGTCCTACCTTCACTAAAGAAACTCTCTTTGGGACTTCTGACAAGTCATTTTTTACCACGCCATCTACCTAGTTGTGACAGATACTTATTATTTTTTCATCCTGTTACAATAATCTTGTGACTCTTGTTAGTTCTATATGTGCTTCCTTGAGCTTCTTATAAAAAGTTATGATTTTCAAATCAAATACTTTTCCCATAATGCTACAGTATAATTACAATTTTTTTCTGTGATGAAATGATACAATACTTGCATTCTATTTAAATAAATTAAAGGTTAATTGGATATTTCCATGTAGGGAAAGCAGATAGAAATATAAGTACCTGGAGGCAGTTGACAAAATAAGAAAAATAAAAGCAGATAATCTATAAACACATGCACACATAAATAAAACAAACAGACAATCCCATTGATAGCCTTCATAATTGTTTTGCCAGGAAGCCTTGAGGGTTTCCTGACTCACGCCTAAACAGAAATACTACCTGTTCATCCTTTTATTGTTAAAGTATTAATTGTTCATAATCAACTGGTTCTCTAAGTAAATAAGAGACAGAATCTAATACCTTACCTCCATGTAAAGTATAGTAACACTTATAGAAGAATCAGCAAAAAAGATAACCTCAATATAAGAACTGTGGGAATGGTGGCTGTTTTAAAGTTTTAAAAAGGCATTCATCTCCAAATTAAAAACTGCCATTTCTGACTAAATAGATCTAATTTCACCATACTGTCCCTAAGCAATTTCATCCAATATCTTTCTCTTCCAGCTGGATGATTTTTACTCTTCTGTTGCAGTGATTTGAGCTCTTATTTCCTTTTTTTTAAACCCACAATCCAGAAACTATAGAATGCTTTTGATTTTCCACTCTAAGAGCTGAGAGAAAGTTCCATACTTAGATGAGAAAATTCTTTTTCCAATCTTCCTGCTTTTTTCCCCCATGATGTCAAAAAGGTGAGAAAGGAGGCACTGAGCAAAGGTCATTCAGAGAGACCATAGAGCCTACTGTTTCTAAGGCCACTGGCCTCTCTATAGTCCATCTGAATAGTATGGCTGTACAGAGCTTACAATGATTCAGTCTTTGTAATAGCTTTAAGAATATTTTTCACTGTTTTCTGACAGCCAAAGCTAAAATAGCTATTTAAAAAAAAAATGTGGACTGCAAACCCTGATACCCAGCAATACATTTGAGCCACAATCAACACCTGAAAAAGCTATCAAGAGTACTCAATCTGATCTTATGGTATGATATTTAAAACAAATCTATTTTAATGATATGAGCCTAAGGTCAAGAGTTCAGATTTGATTTTCAGGCCTGTGATTATATAGGAAGTCCATTGTCATTATGGAAAAAAAAATCCGACTTTAAAATAACCAAACCTGGCCAAGTTTATGCTACTGCCTTCTGGCAGTTAGTTATTTGACCATTCTTGGAAACTGGGCATGCAGCTTTTCAGTTAATCACTTGAAAAACCGCTGACACACTTTGTTACAAGCTGACAGCAAGGGGGGAAAGAGCCTTCTTCTTCTTCTCTTGAAAAGAAACAGAAGAAAGTTAAACAGAGCCTCTGTTCGGTTATTACTTCTCTCGATTAACCCCAATCCTACGGCAGTAAGGGAGAAAGGAAGGCGCAGCATAAGCCCGGCTAGTATGGAGTAACGGATTTATTCACAAGCCGATGGGGGTGAATAATTAGACCGGGGTCACGTGACCCTCCGTACCATTAAAGCCTGGGCCGCAGGAAACTTAATTGAAGGCGCTGCAACACGCGAGGGCGAATCTGGAAACTGCCAGGAGAAAACTCAACCCTGTACCACAAGATTCCTCTGAAACGCTGAACTTTTATTAAAAGATGCCTCAGAGCGTAAATTAAGTTATTGGGTTTTTTTTTTTTATGCGTCAAGAGGAAAGAATTTTAAACCTTGGAAAATAAGAGCGCCCTGCCCTTGCTTGTAACCGCCACTAAGCAGAGCCCCCCTTCGCCACCGCCACAACTTTGGGACAGGCGGGATAGAAGTGGAGGCCACATCTGACCCCGGCATCTTCTCCTCTCCCTCCCCCGCCCCCCTCGAACCACAAGCTCTTTTGCAGCTCTTTAGGAGGACGCGTCGTCGCCGTGGTCGGAAAGATGCTTTTTGGGGCGGAGCGCGCCAGTCTCTCCGCGCTCCCGTCTAGTGCACATCACCCCGGGGAGGGCGGGATTGACTCCCCGGCAAACGGCCCGAGCATCCCACCCCCCGTGCATCCGGAGCAAGGCGGCGTTTCTCCCTCTCCTACACCCCCCCCCCCGCCTTCAGCCACGCTTCCAAGGCCACCCACCTCCTCCTTCTCCTCCATCCCTCGCCGAGACCTCCGGGGGAGGCTCCCCTCCTCCGCCCCTTCTCTGACCTTGTAATCCTCGTGGTCGAGGTTTTGCAGCCGCTGTTTGCCTGAGGGGGGCCGGATTTCCACGCCGCCGGCCGGGGGCTCCTTCGGGGTTGCCTCCGCCTCCGCCGGAGATTGCTGCTGCTTCTGGGGCTCCTGGTCCCGTAATGGGGCGCGGCGGGCTCCACGCTGCCCCACGCTGAGAGCCCCGAAGTCCAACGTCTTGCTCTCGAAGGCGCCCTCCACGTTGCAGAACATCCCGCCATACTTCTGGCGGGGCACTTGGTCGGCGGTGCCCGGGCGCGCCAGGTAAACGGGGAGATCTTCCTCCCCCGCCGCCGCCGCCGCCGCGGGATCCGGCCGTTCTCGGCCTCTCCGGCCGCTGTGGGAAGCCATGGCCGAGGCCGGCAACCGCGTGAGTCACTGGGGTAAGTCAAGCCGGCGACTCCGTCTGCGAGGCAGAGAAAGAAGGGCGGGAGGGAGACTCCCCGGGCGCCGCTGGCTCGACTCAGGCGCGGAGTGACTGATGACTGAGAGAGAGAGAGAGAGAGAGAAAAGGAGCGCCTGCTGGGAGGGAGGGAGGGAGAGAGAGGGAGGGAGGGAGGCGGCGGCGGCGGCCACGAGGACTTTTCACACCCGCGCCGGCGCCGGCCGCAGATTTGGCTGGGGAAAGCTGCGCTCATGCACGCGCTGCGCTGCGCTGGGCAGCGGCGAGTCTCTTCCCTTCGAAATCCCGGGCGGGATAGGCTTGATTACTTTCGTTTTCCGCCCCTAGCGGATTCCTGTCGGCTGCCAAGAGAGGCCGACTCTCTATCCCATCGTCCCCGGGCCTCCCTGGCAACCGTTCGTAGTCCCCCCACACGTTAGGAGGGTGCTTGCTTAGATTGGGGAGAAGCTTTTGGGGACAGTGGGGACAATTCCACGTCAAGAAAACATGGTCTTTTTACTGCGTTGTTTTGCTTAGGTTATAAACTGGAGAGGGGTGGGAAATGAGAAGTAAAACGGCCATTTTAAGAAAAAAGAAAAAAACTTTGCCTGTATGCTTAAATATTTAACAGGAGGCGCGTTCCCAGAAGAAACATTATTTTCCCGGCTTTACCTGTGTGGTTGGGTCTTTGGTTCATTGGCAAAATCTACATTTAAAGAATAATCAGGTAAAAAGGTAAAAGCAGCAAAGTTCATGCCTAAAAGTTTTCATCAAGTTGAATTTCATTCCTTAGGACTATGTGGCGAGATTCCTGTGTTTCTTTGGCAGTCTATGGAAGTGATTTGCCATTGTCTTCATGATTTTTATTTTAACTTTCCAGTCTTCAATAATTATCTTCTGAACATGGGACCACAAGGAAGGCCTTAGGTCAAACAAAAGAAGATGAGCCCAAAGTCCCACACGGTTTTTAACTCCTTTTTTTATCAAACCTGTCCCTGACATCAGCAAATTTCATGGACAAAGAAACTTTTTGGATTATTAATTAGGGTACTCATGAGATTCACATTGTGCTGGTTTGGAGTCTAAAATGTAAATCATGATAATAGTTATGTGTTTCATAATAAAGTATGTGATTCAAATAAAAAAAGTTTGTTGGTTGGTTTAATTGCTAAATGTATATAGTTGCCAATCTCATCTAGGTGAACTTGGGCATTGTACTTTGTTAAACGGTGCCACAAATATAACAACCATAACAAAAAGCATTGTAAACATTAAAAGCATTAAAACCACAAAACATAATTTGTGGATGAGTGCAATCAGTTTCTTTAATAATATAACCAATTTAACAGATTCCATATCCACATTACTAGATCCCTAGGCCAGATGGCACAGCCATATTAACAGCAGTTCAAATGAAATCTCTACAAGTATGTCCAAGATGATTAACATTTTAAGGTACAGTCATTCCTAATTGAAAAAAGTTAATATTAACACTAATCATATCTTGGTAGATTCACATTCAAATTAGCACAACCTAAAAAATGTAGATTGTTCTTGAGCAGGGGTTCCCAAAATCCTTAGCTCATCAACACTTTCATGAAGTTTCAGATCGTTCACTGACCTGCCTCAAACATTTATTATATGTTATAATTTAATAAATACTGTTTTAACTAATAGCATTAAGAATCATAATATTAGCAACCCCAATGGCAGTCCTACCAATTCTTGTGCATTGATATTGACTACTTTGGGGAAGCTTGTTCTAAAGCAGGGGTGTCAAACTCAAAGCCCACGGGCCAGATTCGGCCCACAGAGTGCTTAGATCTGGCCCTCAGGGCCGCTCTGGAAACAGCTAAGGACCAGCCCGCGGTGCCTCTGCCAGTGAAAATGGAGCTCGAGAGGGCCGTGTGCAGCCCCAAGTTCTGTTTTTACTGGCAGTGGGTTGCAGGGGGCCGTCGCAGTCTAAAACGGAGCTCAGGCTGGCAAAGCAGTAGGGCCACCACAGGCGCCCCCCAACAGTGATGTTGAGCTGGCCACGCCTACCCCAGCCTACCCCCCCCCCCAATGTCAAACACAACCCTGATGTAGCCCTCAGTAAAATAGAGTTTGACACCCCTGTTCTAAAGCCCAGCAGCAGTTCACTTTCAATTCTAAAAAGATTATTTGAAATGCACAGAAAGGTAATTGTACCACAGGTTTGCCATTGTTTAAAGCAATTGTATTTTTCTAATGATTGCACAGTTGCCACATGATTCCAGAAAACTATGTGGCTACTTTAAAGAGTGGCACACTGATACTGCATTCAAACTCACATATTGCAAAGAATCTTCAGGGCCTGAAATCCGTAGGGCCTAGACTGTTCTTTATAGAGTAAGTAACTTTCTATAATTTAAAAGCTATTACTTGGCAGATTCTCATGAAATATGCTGATGCATAATTTAGGACTGCCATATAGAAATGTAATTACAGAATATGCAATAACAGCAAGATACTAAGCTGGAGCTAATATGTTAGGATGTTGGTTTTTTGTACAATTTTCTCCCTTGATTCCTATTTGGAAATGAGATAAGCGGATTTTGTTGTTGTGAGCCAGATACTTAATAAAATTGAATGTAGTATACTATGTATTCTAAGTGTGTAAAGAAATTAGGACAATTCAGAACAAAATAATCCACTTCATAATTGTTTTCAAGTCAATGGAAGAATGTTAAGAGCATGTGCTTCAATCTCCATCGTCTGGTTCAATCAGGCTCAACATGGTTAGAATAAAATTTTATTTTGTGCCCTACATTTCAAAGATGATCCTGTTACTCAAAGAGTGTTTGAAGTTTTGAAAATATGTACATAATTTTGCCATATGTTGTTAAAAAGACATATTTCATCCACAGAATTATCGAGTTTGTTTTTCCTCTTAGCAAAGATTACTGTCAACTTTGGAGAAATCTGCTGAGAGAAGGTAGCTTCAAGGGAAAATATATTTTGAGGTTGGATATAGCGCTTTTCCTAATTTTAAATTGTGCTCACTGTTTTATAGAAATTGAAAGCAATTCAGTTTTGACATAAATTGCACTATTATAATGCTTTCTAAGTGCTTAATACTAACCCTAACCCCCCAAAAAATCAATAGGTTTGGAAATCATGGAAGAAGCTAGGTTGAAAAAGTATCTGAGCACCAAACCAGATGAACATTAGCCATGTGTTTAGTCTGTATTATTTCTTTTTCTGTCTCCTGCCCCATATTTTTATAAACATAATACAAGCTATTTTAATAGGAGCAACCTGAGGGGGGTAGGTGCATAGCCTTTGGAACTGGCTCAGTATTTTACAGCTGATTTTTGAAAGGGAAGGGGAGAGGGAAAATTAAGACTGATTTATAGTGCTTTGGGGAAGGAGAAAGAGTTCTTTAGTAAATTAATTCCATGGAGAATGGAAATGAAACCAATGATTTCCAAAGCTGTGAAGAGGTTAGAAAATGAAGGAAAGACCTGTCTCTTAATTTAAAGAAAAGTGACCTATTTGGACTGTAACTAATAGAATATACTACCTCCAGGAAAGATCTTTCAATAGTTTCTTAGCCAAACTAGGCACACAAATCACAATAGAAAAGCTATGAACTATGTCATGTGGACAGTATGCAAATGTCACAATAATGAAATTCTGTGGTACTACTTAATACAATCATGCAGAACATACTTCTACCAGATAAAGGCACCATGGTTTTCAGATGTGACATTTTATATATATTCAAAAACTGGATTTTAATTGTGTCTATTTCCTGGCAGACATGGGAAGAGGAAGGTTACAAAAGGCATGTTTTTGTTCACTTTTTTCTTTTTCCCTATGTAGTACCAGCCTGCAGTCTATTATTTAGCTGTCTCTAACAGCTAAAGGTAAAGAAATATAATCTTCAATAGAAAAAAGTGGCCCTGTTACTGCACCTGATATTATCTATTTTGTTTATTTATTTGTTGGATTTATATTGTGCCTTTCTTTCAGGCACTCAAGTGGCATGCCTATTGTTCCTTTCTCCATTTCCCTCATCCTATAATATGTAACCTGAAAGAAAGTGACTAGCTCAAAATCATCCAATTTCTGTAGCTGAGGGTGATCTTGGGCCAAAACCTCAATCATATCTTACGTGACTGAACATTTTAATACAATAAGTATCTAAAATTCCTGTCTATAATTTTATCAGAAATATACCTAATTGTTACAGTAATGGGTAATATATTCATATTGTTAGAAATTCTGTAATTATGTTAACAACTTTCCTATTTAACTTTCTTTTTATATCAATGTAAATTTCCACTGTTGTCATGCTGTTTCTTTGATTGTTAATCAGACACCATATGCATGCCAAAAGTGCAGTCATCATTGTTCATTAATAATGGTAGATGATTTACTGAACTAATGTCACTCTCTAATTTGTGACTAAAATTCTTAACCATGGATGCTGATAGAGCAGGATAAGGCTTCAGTAGGTAGGCAGAATAAGGTTTCAGACATACATTTAGATTCAACAAATACTTGGATTGGACAGGCATATCCTTCACTGAATGATCTATTCAACTCAGGTTTTGCTATACAGTTCTGTGAATTTTGGACTTGTACTTTTATGGAGTCTTCATCTATGCCAAACAAAAGCTTCCCCATCAATAAATTCAGCAATAAAACACTCTTAGATTCCTAGACCAACTACTCCATCTCTGACTCTTATCAGTTTATTGATTATATATGAACATCTGCTTACTTGGCTCCATGACATAAAAGAATAGTCCATATCAGCTGCTAATGCAATTTTTATTTATCCGACAGTGCTGATATGCAGTAGCTTGTTTGGTTTTTCTTTTCCATTCCACTTGCTACCCTGTTTTCCCGAAAATAAGACCCTGTCATATTTTTTTGAACCCTGAAATAAGTGCTTGGCCTTATTTTTGGGGAGGCCTTATTACTTTGGGGTGCATGGACCAAGTTGGGGCTCCTCTTGCTGTCTTACTTGATTTCCAGCACTGTCTCTCTAAACCTAACCAGAGGAAATGGCAGGGATTGGCTGCATATATGTTTAAATATTTACGGGGAGGGCTTATTTTTGGGGAGGGCTTATTTTCATGGGGGGCTTATTTTAGCGCATACGCTCAAAAGCCCGATTGGGCTTATTATCAGGGGATGTCTTATTTTAGGAGAAACGGGGTACTAAAATGCCTGACTCATTTTTATGAATGAATCCTACCTGTAAAAGAGATGTCCAAATCCATAGTGAATTTTGGGTAAAAAAAATCTTAGTTATTGGGGTATGCTGAAGAAAGCTCACTGCAATAAAAGATTGCCCATCACTTTGAATGTATGCACACATACACATTAATTTATGTGACTAAATAAATCATAATTTTTAATGATTTTCATTTTTAACTATAAACTCCTTGCCAGCCAACTTCTACTTTTTATGAGTTTTTCAACCTCATTTCTGAAAAACTCTTAAACTAGCAAAAGTTAATATTAGCCTGAAGCATTTACTTTCTGAAAGAAAGTCATAATTTCAGTCTGTTCTGACTCCCTCTCAATAATGAATCCTGAACATACACTTCTGGAAGAGTTTGGAAGACAAACTCGGCATTCTTACTTTTTGCAGGACACTCAGAAATGTTAAAAGAAAGTGTCATGCACCACTTCAGTTTTGACTGAGTCCTCTAACATAAAAGAGAGTGATTTTTCTGTTGCTCAGCCTCATTTGCTGATCAAGTAGACACTTTAGAGACAGAAAGAAGGGAGCATTATACAGGATATGGAGTAGAATTAAATAGTGAATATTCCATAAGGGTTATTGAGTGGAATTTAGCAGGGAATATCCAGAACTAGCCATGATAAAGACAAAGAGCAGCATTTTAATTGAACAGACATGCTGAAGTTCCTAATGGCATTGCTTCAATGCTACATTATTTATTTACACTGCTGAGTAATGATAAAGCTCCAATTGCCTGTACAATAATTATTCCTGGCATACTAATAACATCCAAACTATATTACTCAATAGTGTATGATTCAATTGAGAGAAGCAAATATTTTTCAAAATTAGCCTCATTGTCAAATGGCTGAAAATTTGAGGATGTTATAGAATAATGCAAGAATGGAAAGCTGATAGGCTAATAATTAACCAACTAAATAAAAATTGTGCAGTCATGTCCTAACATTCGCAGATTAATTAGAAGTTTTAATAGAAATAATTATTAAATTATTACTTTTAAAATGGATTAATCTAATAATTAGTGATATTGAAAATGGAAACGAAAGTGTTAGTAATGTAAAATAATGATAATAATAGGAGAAGAAACAGTACCTCATATATTGATCTTGTGCAAGAAAATTTCCCAAACTTATTATAAACAGTGAGGTAATAGTCATCAAAACAATTCACGGAAAGACCTGTAATTATTATCATGTGCCAGTAATTTAAACATTGGTGGAAACTTAGAGTTGAAAAAGTAGTTGACAATGAGAAGGTTACAATATTGTGGGATTTCTGCATATAAACTGATAAAGACTTGTCTCATAGATTTACACCAGATTTAACTGTGGTTGAAAAGAAGAAAGTGTGGATAATTGATGTGAATAGCAGAAGGTAGTAGAATAAAAGACAAAGAATTGGAGAAGATCACAAAGTCCGAAAATCTGAAAAACGAAATTGAAAGATTGTGGCATAAACTAGCCATGGTAGTCCCAGTATTAGTATGCAGGGTGCCATACCAAAAACTCTTGGAGGGCACTAAAAAATATGTCTATTGATAACATTTCTATCTGTTAATTAAAAAAGACATTACTGCTTGGATCCACACATACACTATGCCTATATATTATGACATCCTAGGTTCTTGGGAAAAACTTGATGTATATGAAGGGCAATACCAGCTAAAGACCTGGCAGCTGTAATTTCACATTTTTGTGTAAATAATACTCATAGTAATACATTGTAAATGGACATATACAGTACATCATTTTTTCAGCCATGTATGATTAACAATTACAACAGAAATAGTAAATGCAACTGTATTTACTTAATTCCATTAAAATCAATTTACATAATGGTGAATTAAGTACATAGCATTGCTCTCAATTTACATAGCACATAGAACCTACCTGTAACATATACATATCTGGAGTAACAATAACTTGAAAGAAACCAACAACAAATAAAATAGTCCTATATGGATATAATGGAAGGGTTGAAAATCATATAGTCCAACCCCACAGCTTCATTTCTTGTTCTTCAAGTCCCTTTGGTTTCTTGTGGCTGTCCTTTGGACATGCTCCAGCTACTTAAAGGGCTGCTTAACTGTTGTGCTTGGTATTGCATACTGAATTCTAGATATGGTCCAACTAATTCAGAACTGAGAAGAATGATGGCTTCTCTTCATCTTGACATAACAGTTCTGTTAATACAACCTAAGATTGACTTGCTGTTTTTGCAGCTCAATATTGGCTTTTATCCAACCAGATTTCCAACAAGAACCCAGACTTTTCTAGATGTACTGCTGCCTAATATAGTTACTCCTGTTGTCGTCCCCAGCATATATTCATGCCTTTGATTTTTTTCTTTACAGATCTGTTTATACTGAGAGAGGATATCCAGTGGTATCTCTATTGTAGCTCAGTATTGTTTAAATCACCTGGCAGCGATTTTCAGAGTTTCAGGCAGAAGTTATTGTGAGAGAAAAAAAGAAGTCGTTTTGCAACGTGAATTATTATTTTGTGCCTTTGCACAATAGGGTTTTCCCCACAGAGACTATGATAATAACTTCGTTAGAGATTAAAAATAAACAACCGCCCCTCATTTTTGTGTTAATATTTACTGAATAAAGTTGTGGATAATCTTTTGCAGTTCTGCAAATCACAGAAATTAAGTTACTAGGATAATTACAATGTCCTACTACCTTAATTGTAGATTATCCCCTTGCCAAGGTAGGATAAATGCCACAAAATATTTTCTATTGTTTACTTTTAATTTCATTATCTTCCCCAAACATTTGGTTGGATGACTCATTCAAACACATGCTGTCAAACACCTTTTTATTTTTAGTATGCCTCTTTTTCCAAGATCTCCATGGAAAGAAAACTATATGATAAGAATTGAATGAACAATGGGAGGAAGTGGAAACACTGCAATCATCAGCCTTCATTTATTAAGCTTTCCTAACAACTGATGCATCTAGGTATACTGGGTATTCTGTGTATACACGTACAATGACAATAAAGTTATTTATTTATTATTTATCTAATGGAGTCCAGTCTTCTGCAACATTAAGCAATTAGAAAAGACTTTAAACCCCCTCCCTCCCTCCCCCCATCTCTCTGAAATACTTAAAAAATGCTTGCTTGGTCCTGTTAGTTACTGATTTCATCAAAAGCCTTCAAAATTGAGGTCGCTAGTAATACCAAATAAGCAGAGGTGGGCATCATTGTAACAACCCATTCGCCCAGAAACGAAAATGTGAGTGCACGCAGCATTGAAAAAACGGCCATTATATAGAATGAGATAGTGGGTGGATGGGCCCAGCCGCTGGTTGGAACTACCGATTCACCCGAACTGGTCTGAACCGGCAGCAGCCCACCTCTGCAAATAAGTTTTTTTCAACCAAGTTTGTGATTAAGTGAAATCAACTTTTATTTAATTGATTGCTATTTCAGTTCTCAACTTATCCTTAGCTTTTCTTCTCATTCTCCTTTTATTTCATATACATTAGATGATGTATATGAATAAAATACTTTATATTTCATCTAACTTATATATTATGGAAGACCCAATTTTGTGAAGTGATTAAAGCACTAGGCTAGAAGCTAGAAGACTATGATTTCTAGTCCCACCTAAAAGTGAAAACCACTCTTGGAACTTGTAGACTATTAATTCAAAGTTATTAATTTTTAAATGAATTTATTCCATTGTATGGTATCTTGTCTACACGAACCTTAGAATGATATGTAATACTTGCTATGAATATCAAGTAATACACTACCAGTAAAGACCAGCTCCTTTTATACAGTGCTGGTATCTATTATTTACTTCAAAATATGATAGGTTAGCTAGCCCTGTAATATTTGGGAGTCCTGCTTCACATTCTACAGCCCTAGACTTTGCCCTAAAATTTTTCAGCACTGCTTGTTTATTTTGTTTGTGTATTTTATGCTTACAGCTGTCTTCTAAGATGTTTTGCAGAGGAGACTTTCTTTGCTGAGCAAAGTTTGAAATTTGACCTTACTCCAATATTTTGACCACTATATTCTTTCACCATGCTTCATTCCTTTACAATTCTGTAAAACGATACATGTTTTATAATTTTCATCAGCCTTTCTCAACCTTGGCAACTTTAAGATGTTTAGACTTTAGCTCTCAGAGTTCTATGCTTCCTGGAGAATTCTGGGAGTTGAAGTCCACCCATCTTAAAGCTGCCAAAATTGAGAAACGCTACTCTAAAATAATATAAATTGTTTAAATAAATAAATGAAGAAAGCATTTCTCCATCCTTGAGGAGAAATGAGCCAAAACTAAAATCCTTTCCCTTTGCCTTGAAGAAAACAATTGTCTGCACACAGCTTATTCCAAGAAAATAAAGTCCTCGGGGAATAAGTCTTCTTTTCCCTGCAACTATGTTGATGAGAAATGATATTAAAATGGCTTTCTGGTAGACTTGGAAACCACATGTTTCTGTAATTATACACAAAATGAGGGACTAACTAAATTGGCAAAACTGATATATAGTTAATTGCCCAGATAATCCATTGAAAATGCAATAAAGGAAACCACAACAGGAAAGATATTTCAATTACATTTGTCTTCCAAAATATAATTCTGGCAAAAGTGAAGCTTGCTCGATATGATTCTTAATAAAGATAAATGTTGAAAATAATAGATGAAAGTAAGCAGATTCCTTTGACATTTCTGTATGCTTGCGATATTGCAGTTTATTGCTTAAAGTAGTCTGAAAACACTCAAGAATTTATTTTAGAGGGAGATTTCTTAAGTATCTTGGAAATCCATTTTTCCAAGAGGATGTTACTCTGAAAGTTTAGTTGCTCCTCCTATTTGCACCAAAAGGCAGGATTGTATTAATCCTTAGAGTGGGACACAAAATGCTCCAGCCATTTTCCTGCCTAGCTTCCATGGATATTTTTTATGGAATTCCTTCATCTCTCTCTCTTTCTTTACATCATATGCCGGTAGTTCTATTCCTCTGTATCACAGTATAGATGAATATGATTTCATTGGGACTGCCATGAATTGATGCTTCTTTGAGAACTTTACACAGTATTCAAAACTGATGACAATTCTGGATCATACTCCCATCTCCAAGAAATCAAAGACCTAAAATTCCATTAAAGATAACCAAATAAAAAATAATGCCAGTTATATACAGGACTGTCTTTCTCCTCCTATCCCTGCTCAAACCATTATGAACTGGAAGCGATGTCACACCTCAAGCACTCTCTTCTTGTGGTTCTTCAGAGGCACACGTCATAAAGCTGTGTGTGTCCTGTGGGATAGCATACACCCTGAACTTTATTTAGCCTTGACTCTGTTGAACACGATTGAACAGTAACTTGCTTTCTGATTTATTTTGTTATAGTCCTCAACTTACAACCATTTGTTTAGGAACCACCCAAAGTTACAACTGTACTGAAAAGTGTCTTACAACTGATCCTCACACTTGATCAAAATTTGGGTGCTTGACACCTGGTATGTATTTATAACAGTTGCAGCATCCTGGAGTCATGTCATTATCTGCAATCTTCCTAGCTGGGTTCTGACAAGCAAAGTCAGTGAGAGAAGCTGGATTCACTTAATGACCACAAGATGCATTGAACAAGTGGAGCGATTCACTTAACAGCTGTGGCAAAAATCATAAAATTGGACACAACTCACTTGACAAGTGCCTTTCTTTGTCACAGAAATTCTGGTCCCAATTATGGCCATAAATTTAGGATTACCTGGAAGTGTTAGATTCTGTCATCAACAACATACTACGGTACGATTGGGTCCAGAAAAGGTAGGATAAAATAGATATATGATGATGTATATATATATGATGGCAAATATGTATGTATAAAGGAATGATTTTATATTTATGGACAATGTAATCATATTATACCATGGTGGCAGGATTGTATAAGTTCTTGGGCCCTTTTTCTGCTGACAAACTGCAACTCTGTGCTAGAGAGAATATGCACATAAAAGCCTATGAAAAAAGAAAAAAGATACATTATGCCTTTACAGGGAGGATAATTGGGAAGTGGGTGTGGCCCACCGAGGACGCCTTAAGAGGCAGAAATAGCTATCTGGGTCTCCCAGGAAGCAACACAGAGTTGCAGTTTGTGGACACAATTTTTGTCACAACTTTGGAATACAACCTAGCATGCACATTGCAGAATTGTTCCTACCGCAGTTTCTTCTGGACAACTTTGAAGTTGTCCAGAATGCTGTGGTAAAACAGAAGTGGAAGAACCCTAAAATGATAGGATGTCTTTTTGAAAAATGACAGGATGTCTTTTAGAAAGAAAAATGCTGGCACAGTCTACACAAGGGAACTCTGTAAGGTCCTGATTTCCAGGGGGAGAAAACCTGGATATCTTGCAAGATAGCTGAGGGAGTTATGGATTAAATTCTGTGGAAAGGGAAGATAAATGACAGTTCTCTTGGATTTTCTCAAAGTTCATGCATCTGTCTCTATCAGGACATGTCTTGTATTCATTAAATCTTGAAGAGCAGGAAATAACTGAACAGTGAAAGATATAATCAGTAAAAATGTTTAGCCTTGAGAGTACATCCGAGTTTAGTCACTGCACAAATATCTACTGTATCCTGTAGATATAAATATAAAATTGTAATTTATAACTTATATGTCTTAAGCCTACCTTGCCTTTTTTCCCTTATTGAGGGGAAACATGCTCATTTTTTGGAAATGTTTTTATAACTTACATTATTTATCTGATAATAGAAAAGAATTTCTAGCAAAATTACCTCTAACAACTGGATGACTTCATTATAGCCAAGAACATAAGAGTATAAATTACTACGGTAGTATTAGATATATGTAATCTTTGTTGTTAGTGTATATTCTAGGTAACTATTTCAGTTTCCAAACAATTTAAATTTTACATGCTATTGCAGAACTATAGGTAGTCCTCAATTTACAACAGTCCATTTAATGACCAAAGTTACAACGGCACTGAAAAATGTGACTAATGACCATTTTTCACAATTACGACCTTTGCAGAATCCCCGTGATCATATGATCAAAATTCAGATGCTTGGCAACTGGTTCATACTTACGACCATTGTTGTGTCCCAGGGTCATGTGATCCCCTTTTGCGACTTTTTGACAAGCAAACTCAATGAGGAAGTCAGATTCACTTAACAACCAGGTTACTAATCACTCCAGTTGTTAAAACTGGAGTGATTCACTTAACAACTGTGGCAAGAAAAGTCATAAAATGGGGCAAATTCACTTAACAAATGTCTTCCTTAAGAACAGAAATTTTGGGCTGAATTGTCGTAAGTCAAGAAGTACCTGTATTTTTTTTATATCTGCATTGGTGCTAGATTTCTTTTTAAAGATAAATTCTTCCATAAAAACAGACTAATATTTGGGTATAGTAGTTTCTTTTGTCATCATATTGTTATCAGTGTTCCTATGTAATTCAGTTTGTAGCTGTTTGGGGTGTGTGTGAAAAATCTGCTTATATAAAATTATGTCATGTGTTTGTGTATTAAGGAAAATGTATGAAAGCAAAGTACAAGTAGTCCTCAATTTATGACCACAATTGAGCCCAAAATTTATGTTAAGTGAGAAATTTGTTAAGTGATTTTGCTCCATTTTACAACTTTTCTCACCACAGTTTTTAAATGAATTACTGCAGTTCTTAAATTAGTAACACAGTTGTTAAGTGAATCTGGTTTCACTATTGACTTTGCTTGTCAGAAGGTTGCAAAAGGGAATCACATGATTCCAGGACAATGCACCTGTCATAAATGTGAGTCAGTTGTCAAGCATCTGACACATGACCATAGGGATGCTGCAACGGTCATAAGTGTGAAAAATGGTCGTAAGTCACTTTTTCAGTGCCGTTGTAAGTTTGAACTGTCACTAAATCAACTGTTGTAAATTAAGAATTACCTGTACATCAGATTTATTCAACCATAGTTGTAGAAATCATCTGAAAAGTTTCAGTTGATACAGAAGAAAAATTTCTAAGACTATACAACAGGATTTCTAAGAGGCTATAACAAGAAGTGTTTTTCAAAGGAAGGGATCGTTCTCAAGCAAACTCAATTAGAAAAGTATCAAAAGGCATGAAGAAAGAACTAACTGAGCCTTGATAGTAGTTATAAAAGTAAATGAGAACTATAATAGTTTGGAATTATCTCATAGATTGGTACATACTAAGTACATGTTATGTACCTGCCTTGATCACTAGAGAGTGGATACTGAAGCTGGCCTACCAGACTTTGAGTTGGGAAGGTATCCATGAGCATGTGGATGTGTGAAATCTGCTTTTCCCCCTATGTATTGGACTCTCTGGCTACATAACAATAAGTAACACTTAATATATGACTTATTTCCCAAATGATTCAGAGTATAGGCAAATTTCCTTTATACCTAATTTAATAGTTCAGCTGATCTTTATTTCCTAAAGATATTCAAACCGCCCTGTACTACAGTATTCCTTAACAATGAAAAACCTATCACAGCTTACAGTTGGAGCCAATATCTCATACTAATACACAAGCCAATATTTATATAATCCATTAGGCTGTAGATCAGACATCTTGGGTAGTTTGAAAAATTCCTTGAAAAATTCATCTCTGAAGTCAGTTTTTATTCCACCCTATAGAATGCACACCCTTGGTCTGCATTCCGAAGGTGGTTTCAGTTTTTGTTTTTGTTTTTTATTTTATTTATATGCCGCCCTTCTCCGGAGACTCAGGACGGCTTACAATGCGCTAAGCAATAGCCTTCATCCTTTTGTATATTTATACAAAGTCATCTTATTGCCCCCACAACTGGGTCCTCAATTTACCTACCTTAGAAAGGATGGACGGCTGAGTCAACCTTGAGCCTGGCGAGATTCGAACCTGCAGTAATTGCAGGCAGCTGGTCTTAATAACAGGGTGCTTTAGACCACTGTACTACCAAGGCTCTACCAAGTTTGGGGTCGTACCATTCACAGCGTAATGACCATGCTTCCAGATCACTAGAATGGAAACTAATCAAGCAGAGAAGCAACCTGGAATTAAGGAGAAACTTCCTAACAGTGAGAACAATTAACCAGTGGAACAGCTTGCCTTCAGAACTTGTGGGTGCTCCATCATTGGAAGTTTTTAAGAAGACTGGACAATCACTTGTCTGAAATGGTATAGAATCTCCTGCCTGAGCAGGGGGCTGGACCTCCAAGGTCCCTTCCAGCTCTATTCTGATTCTGTTAAAAGGAAATCCCATTTACAAAGAACATAAATATTTACTTACAGGGGATAGCAGTACAGGAAGGCAAATATTATTTAGTAGGTACAATAGAGTCTTGGTGGGAAAACTCTTGTGATTGGAATATAATTACAAGATATTTTACTCAGCTGCTATGTACTTCAGTGTTTGCATTTGTGGTTGTAATTGTTTTTAATTTTAACATTTGCTACCCAAAATCACTAGTTGAGATGGGCAGCTGCTCTATATAAAAATTATTAATTAAATAAAAAGATACTTGTTTTAGTACTTTTGACAAACAGAATCACACCACCAAACATTTATTTCTCATCAAATTTAGGCATTGAAAAATGGGGGCAGGGCATATGAAACCTGCAGATCATAGTTTGCCCTCCCTGATCCAGGTAACCATGTAAGCTTCTGTATGCTTTTTAAAAAATAAATCAATATGTTTATATACCACCACCTCTCTATTCAAAGCAACTCTGGGAAGCTTACAAAAAATAAAATAATAAATATGAAAACATTAAAGTTAACAAGAATTAAACAAAACTATGACTCAAGGGCACAAGAGGTTGTAAGATGAGGTCTCTATTACTCCATCAGTTACCTCCAGGGTAAAGTGCCCAATGACTGTTGTTTCTTGACCCACATATAGGTTTCTCAAGAGACAAATAAGATGGTCTGGTACTCCCATCTCTTTGAGAAGAATTTGTTGTGATCCACACAATCAAAGGCTTTAGCATAGTCAATGAAGCAGAAGTAGATGTTTTTCTGGAACCCCGTAGCTTTCTCCATGATCCAGCATATGTTGGCAATTTGATCTCTAGTTCCTCTGCCTCTTCGAAATCCTGCCTGCACTTCTGGTAGTTCTCGGTCCACATACTGCTGGAGCTTAGCTTGTAGGATTTTGAGCATAACTTTGTTAGCATGTGAAATGAGTGCATTTGTTGTTTATTAGTTTGACTCAAAAAGCAAAATTCAAAGTACAGTAGTGCCTGGAATGAAATAGAACTGTCTATTAAACATTTGGTTTTGGTTTTTTCTTTAATGCCAGCCATATGAAAGAAGGAAAGTCTACAGAGACATACTTTTGGCCAAACAATGAGGCTAGATATTGGCAGAAGTTTGTTTTGAGAAACAGTTGCTGCTGGACAAAGTAATAACAGATGAAAATCTGTTTTAGTCTTACTGTTCTAAAATAGAACATGCTGCATATCTAGAAAAACAGATGCTCTAAATTTTGGGCACTAAATTTAATTTTTTAAAGTTTTAATTAAAAAAAAATCCTGTTTCTTTGTTTCAGCTGCTAAAGGTATTTATTGAGGCAATACTATACCCTTTTTTCTTTTTTTAAATGACTACTGATAGAAACTGTCAATATTTCCACTATGTATCTCAACTTCTCCATATGGATAATCCAGATTGCCGATTACTACATGTATGATACTGACATAGCATGTTATCTGCATTATTTGCTGGCAGAAATAATATAAAATTACAAGATTACTGGGAATAGTTCAGAGGTTATAATAAAACTCCATGTAATCTGAAGAAATATAGTTTCTTATGTAATACTGTGTTCTTGATTTATTTTGTGTTAAAATTAGAAAATAGTTTATTACGGTATCATCTGGAAAAAGGAACAACAAATATTCAATAGAATAAAAAAAGATAATGCCTTTAAATAGGATCCCTGCAAAAATCAGCTGGTCCAATTCATTGATTTTACGGAAAAGTAAGGTCATCACTCCAGTACATGAATTAAAATTAGGGAGCATGAATCTTAATGGAGATGTTCGCTTGTAGAGTGCTCAACAGCATCTTATTATACTAGCCAGAGAAAGCTGTCCACCTTCATCAATCAAGAAAGACAGTTAGGCTCCAGGATTTAGCAAGGGAAGCTGAAAGCATGAAATGAATGAGTTCAAAGCCTTTGAACATTTGAAGAAGCTGTTATGTGGTATTGTGCTGATGTAAAGCACAAAAGCTTCCTAGCAGAATGGGAAGAAACAAGCAACTTGGCAAAAGCGAAAGAGCTCCCACAGATGCTCCATTCACAGCCAGCAATGACTTATTTAGAGTAATGCATACTTAAGTACTTGATATATTTAAGGTTATCATTCATATCAGTTCTGCATTCATTTGAACTTGTTCTCTTCCTTTGTAGTGGCTGCCAAATAACATTATGGGAGAGAATGTAAAGAAAAATCTTGTCAGCAGAAACAACCACATCAGGAGGACAGTCAAAACCCCTTAAATTAACCAAAGCAGAGATAAACAGAACACTCTATTTAGCATTATTCTCAGACCCATACTACCTGGCATTGTAAGGTTTTACTTGCAAATTCAGGCTAACATTATGCACATCAACATCAAAGATCTTAGAGAAGATTTCTGTGACTTTTGATTTGAAAAGTGATAGCAGTCACTTGGAAAATATATCAAGACAAAACCTTCTCAATAAAGCTGAATTAGAATGGATTTTCACATTTTCCCCTTGGGAAATTCATGACTGTCAAAACCAAGCTGGAGTATATCTGCACCTGGGAGAGGATCCTCATCTCTGTCTTCACCGAAACAGTATTGGAGCAATACTAAGGATAAGAGGTCGCAGTCTGTGTTGACAGGGGGACAGAGGTCGACCCCGAGGCCCCTCATATGTGGGGTGCCGCAAGGGTCGGTCCTCTCGCCTCTCCTGTTCAACATTTATGTGAAGCCGCTGGGCGAGATCATCCGTGGTTTCGGGGTGGAGTACCATCAGTACGCTGACGACACCCAGCTGTACATCTCCACCCCGGATCACCCCAACGATGCCCTTGAAGTGATGTCCCGGTGCCTGGAGGCCGTACGGATCTGGATGGGGAGGAACAGGCTCAGGCTCAACCCATCCAAGACCGAGTGGCTGTGGTTTCCGACATCCCGATATAGTCAGCTGACGCCATCACTGACTATTGGGGGCGAATCATTGGCCTCCACGGAGAGGGCTCGCAACTTGGGCGTCCTCCTGGATTCACGGCTGTCTTTAGAAGAGCACTTGACGGCCGTGACCGGGAGGATTTTTCATCAGGTTCGCCTGATTCGCCAGTTGCGTTCCTTTCTGGATCGGGACTCGTTACACACGGTCACTCATGCCCTCGTCACCTCCCGCCTGGACTATTGTAATGCTCTCTACATGGGGCTCCCCTTAAGGAGCACCCGGAAGCTCCAACTGGCGCAGAGTGCGGCCGCGCAGGTGGTAACGGGAGCGACATGGCGCTCCCATGTAATACCTCTCCTGCGTGAGCTGCACTAGCTCCCGGTGGTCTTCCGGGTGCGCTTCAAGGTTTTGGTTACCACCTTTAAAGCGCTCCATGGCTTAGGACCTGGTTATTTACGGGACCGCCTACTACCACCAATAACCTCCCACCGGCCAGTACGCTCTCATAGAGAGGGACACCTCCGGGTGCCGTCAGCCAAACAGTGTCGACTGGCGGCCCCTAGGGGGAGAGCCTTCTCTGTGGGGGCACTTACCATCTGGAATGAGCTCCCCCCGGAGATACGGAGGATCCCGGATCTGCGCACCTTCCGCCGCGCTGTGAAGAACTTTTTATTCCATCAGGCGGGCTTGGCCTAATCTCTTCCCTTTTTTAAATATGTAAATTTTAATCTGTTTTTAAATTATTGGGGTGTTTTAATTTGTCTGGGCCAAAATGATTTAATTTGATTTTATCTGGTTTTTAAATTTTTTGTATCTATGTATTATATTGTTGGCTGTTCACCGCCCTGAGTCCTTCGGGAGTAGGGCGGAATACAAATCAAATAAACTAAACTAAACTAAACTAAACTATTAGCAAAAGGTAATAGAAAAGGTAAAAGGTAAAACACTTTGCGTCTTGATGTTTAGAACAGGAATAGCTAAGGCTTCAAAAGGCGTGCCAATTTGTCAAACTCTCAAATTATGGGTTATGATTTTCATTTTTTAAAAAAATCTCAGAGTTGCCTTTTTTGCAATAATGGTTATTTCAACATAGTACATTGATGTTGGGTTCATTCATTGGCAACCTTCAGTCTCAAAAGACTGGTATCATGCTCTGGAAAGAGGTCCTAAAACAGCATCTGGTGTGACTAAAAAGGCCAATTTGAGAGTAGCAGTCTCTTCCACACTGTGGGCATATATATTCTGTTCCCTTCCCAGCCCCCAGAGTTCGCTGGTTCCGGGACTGCCTCTTTGCCTCAGCCTGCCGAACAAGTGTCTCTTCAAATTGGAGAAGGCCATGCTGCGTCTTTAGCCTCCAAACTGAACAATCAGAGGTCAAGGTTTCCCAGTCGTTAATGTCCATTCCCAAGGAATGGGATGTTGGGTTATGAACATATAAAATGGTTAATGGAGAAAGGACTGTGTGCTCATTTCATCAGCACAAATTGAGAGTTTTGCAATAAAGGTATTAGAAGAGGCCATCCCCAAAGACACAAATAAATAATTTTGGAAGTTCCATTAAATTCTTCTGTACATTCATCAGTGCAGGATTGTTAGATTTCTATTTATTAATCAATCAGGTCACTGGGATAGGAAGATCTGATGTGTATACGTGTGTGTGTGTGTGTGTGTGAGAGAGAGAGAGAGGGGGGGGGGGAGGGAGAGAGAGAGAGAGAATAGACAAGATATCCTCATCCCTTTTTACAAATGTGCAATGTCAGTACATGTCCAACAGAGGTGGGACTTAAATGCCAATGTTGTGCCCACCATCTTGCCTGTTTTGACCCCTCTTGCAGATGTCATTGATTGGGTGAATTTATACATTCCTTTCCATGTTCTCATCTATGTAACAAAAATAACTTGCTCCATTTAGCAAATCATCATAGATTATTATTCACAGATTGCTCATGTATTTTTGTCAGCTTGCATCCAGCAATACAATTTTCAGTGGTGCAAGTTTCAATATTCAGTTTAAGTCAAATAGTGAAGATTGTTTGATTGAATTCAATTTTAAACAAAGAAAAATCAAGGAGTAGCCATATGTTCATGAATAAAAAGTCTCTTTGTTGAATCAAATTCGATTCATGACTAAACTTTCACATTTTCTACTAAAAGAAACCATTTCCCTGAGAATTTGGCCAACAAGAACAGGAATCCAGCTGAATTAGAATACCCATTTTGCTCATCATCCATTTTCCATGGAGGTCAGCTAAACAGGAAGTTGTCAAAAGGGTATCAGGACAATTGTGCTTAAGGATGCTGGAAATTGTAATTCAACATCCACTGGGATGTCAAAGGTTGCGCATCCTTGGCCTGAGGAACAGAGTGGAATGCAATTTAAATAATTGTTTACATAGAATGGGTTCATCTTTCTAGCCTACAACTAGAGGTTAATAGCTTTCAATACTTTCAAAAGCTTCTCAAAATGCCTGTCTTTTCCAGTTATTAAGGAAATATGAGAAATTAACCATAAGTGTTCAGAGACTCAAAGCTTCTGCTGGAATATATCTCCAAAAAGAATGCCTGGATCCCAATGATGGGAGACAGGTTGTTTCTTCAAATGTTAAGAGTCCAGCATGCAATTAACTGGGAAGAATAAGATCTATTATTTAGCAAAAGAATGCATTATATAGAAGCTGCCTCATTACCCTCTTGCAACAGAGAAAGCACTTTGAGAGAGAGACTTCTTGCTAATTGTTCCCAGGCTGCATTGGAGATGTAAAGACATAGTAGAAGAGTTAGGTCATCACACTGTGATTCAGAGATAGGAAGAAACGTGAACTGAACAAGGTAGTGGTGATGTGTGTGTGTGAGCGAGTTTTGCATCTCCAAAAACTGAAGACAAAACTAAGAAGTTGCCAACAAGGATTTCCTCCCAATCTTTAAAAGACTAAGATGATAAAAGACAGCTTGGCATAGTGATTAAAGACACCAAGCTAGAAACCAGGCATCTGTGAGTTCTAGTCCCATTTTAGGAAGAAAGCCAGCTGGGTGACCTAGGGCCAGTCACACACTCTCAGCCCTAGAAAGCAGGCAAGGGCAAAGCACTTCCAAAAAAAACCTTTCCAAGAAGACTGCTGAGATTTGTCCAGGCAGTTACGAAAAGTCAACACTCTTGAAAGTGTGTTTGTGTAGAAACTTTGGCAAATCTGATTTTGGGAGTAAGGAGTATTCTTCCTATTTAATGTAACTGTCTGCAGGGGCAGAAGGCTACCGAACACTTATCTGAAAGTGTATCAATCCTTGTCACAAGAATCAGCTGCTTGAGTTGAAGGAACAGGAAAATGTTTTATTACTATAGGTCTGTGATGGTGAACCTATGGCACGCGTGCCACAGGTGGCATGCGTAGCCATATCAGTGGGCACAGGTGGGACCAGAAGTTGGCAAACGGATCATTTTCGGCCTCCGGAGACCTCCAAGGGGGGGGGAAGGCCGTTTTCACCCTCTCCAGACTCCTAGAGAGGCTCTGGAGGCTGGGGACAGCAAAAATGGGCCTTCCGGTCTCACCGGAAGTTGGCAAATGGGCTGTTTCTGGCCTCTGGGTGGCCTCCAGGGGGGTGGGGAAGGCCATTTTTGCCCTCTCGAGACTCCTAGAAAGGCTCTGGAGCCAGGTAAGAGAGAAAAATGGGCCTAACAGGCCATCACGTGCCAGGAGTGGGGGGAGCAGGGGGGTTGTGCATGCATGTGTGGGGGTGGGGCACATAGAATTATGGATTGGGCACAAGCGCACGCGCACGCGACCCCCCAACCCGCTCCTGGCACATGATGGCAAAAAGGTTAACCATCACTGTTATAGGTAGTCCTCAACTTATGACCACAGTTGGGATCAGAATTCCAGTCATAAATCATAGTGGTCATACGGTGAGGCACCACATGAGCAGACTCAACTTTGACTATTTTTATGGCAGTTGTTCAGTGAATCCTGAGGTCATAAGTCTGAGTCCACTCTCCCAAATGGGCATTTTTTTTTTTGCCATTAAACAACTGGTCATAAATTGAGGACTGCATGTACTTCTATTACAGATTTTGTTTCTTGATCTAAATCCTAAATATGATAATTTCCATTACAAAATATGGGAGGCTGTCTTGGCAATGGTACTATTAACTTTCCAAGTCAGGCTCCTAGAACAGAGCTGTTAGTATCAACCAAGCAAAAATATAATTGAAAAAAACAAACAAACAGGGAAACATAACCTTATTAAATAAATTATAATTAAAAAAAATTAAAATAAGAATACACACATTAAATACATCCAAACCTACTGCATTTAGGTTAAACTTACTTTAAAACCGTGATCAAAATGGTTAACAAACCGGAACTAGTTTACTTTTTAAATTTTATTCTCAGTCATTCTAATCAATCAAAAATTGATTTTTAAGGCTGGAAGAACAGGAAGAAATATTTATCATTTGACCTTATTGAAACAGCAGTTTTAGTGTGAGGGGGATGGGCCTTGCCACTTGAAGGATTCAGTTTTTATTGCAAAATGCATTATTGCATTTTATCTGTATATTTCTCTAAGGATAACAACCTAACCATTGATTGGAGCATAGGATTTCTAATAAGGAAAGGTTGTTCCAAATGGACAGAAGGTCCTTCAGGTTAAAAGGCCATCTGGTACTCCTTTAAAGTAGGTATGATAATGTCTGCTTGTTTCATCTGCCCTCACAATAAAGCTGTAATCAGCATGTAATTAGGGAATCCTTAATCCCACAGATTAGGAAGTCTTTTCTCCGAGGACTCCATCTGTTGTGGTGCAACTCATAAAAGAAGCTTTACATCTCTGCACCTAACCTTGACTTGAGCTGTGCTGCAGTTTTGGTGCAAAATGACTTATGGTATGTAGTTTGCTATTGGAAATCTTCTAAAGCCATTCATTATTTATTTGTTTAAGACATCTTTATCCCCACTTTATTACTTTGCTTTTTAAAATAATAGGTTGTTTTTTTTTCAACTCTATAGGAATTTTGAGAGTGTTGGAAAACCAAGGTATAGAATTCTACTTAAGAAAAAGAATGCGTGAGTGTTTCTTCAGAGGGATGTCATTTCTCATTGCAGGTCAGATTGTCCTTTCAGTATATTTGATTGCAACATGCCAAACACCTTTAAGCACACGATCTTTCGTTTCACTTCTTTTGAGACCCTTTCTTCACTTGCATGGCGCTAAACGGTTTCTTTAAAATGACCAGTCTTTCAGATTTTAATTTTATTCTGCACAGTTCAGCATGCACAATGGAGGAAGCGAAGCTGAAGGAAAATACTTTCTCTTGGGCCATGCAAACGAACTTTTGTGAATTTGATCCTGATATATATTTTTTATAAATATAAATTTATTTCAAATTTTACTGATTAAGCAGACTGTTTGACTTGGTAATGTTATGTTTAGAAACTGTCAAAATTGCCTTTATTTATGAATAGATACCTTTTTTTCCTATAAACATCTTTTTGGAGTTGACAATATTTTTTTAAAAAAGTGGTACGGTAGTCTTGAAAAACATTGGTTTGAGTTGGTAATCTCAAAAACGCTTGTTATGTGTTTTATGTGTTCTCACTAATATCCAGTATTCAAGAATGTCTTACGAGGCCTTACACATTAGTTTAAGAATGTTTTACTGTAAAGGCCAAAAGCACCCTTCCAAACATTTAAGCTTAGATCAGCTCCAGATCCCATGTTATGTATTTTATTGCCTTAGCAACATACACAGCAATATGTTCTTGTTCTGACTCTTAATAAAGTCAGAGTATTTGCATCCATTTAATTGTTTTAAGTCCATAAGAGTTCCTTCTGATTTATACTGGAGCAAACTTTTGGAGTGGACTTTCCCACTGTGAAGTGAGTCATAGAGAACAATATTACACATGCAAAACCCCCGAAGATACAGTTCTTTAAAATAAAAAAAAAGTTTTAGCAAGATTGTAACAATAAAATATTTATATTATTTGTGAACTGAGTTTGAACTTTGAGAAAGCAAAGCTATGGGTTAAAGCTTTTAATTAACCAAATGTAGTTATAAAATGTATATTCTGTTTCTCTGCTGAGCCTTTCTGGATTTTTTTCTTTTTCTTTTTTGCAAACTCCCTCTTCAAGAGGCCTCTATTGTGGAATAGCCTGTCTGTAGTCTTGTATCATACTCTTCTACCTACGAGATTACACACTTAGCCAAAAAAGACATAATATTTTGTCTCTTTGACAACAGATGCAATAAAAGCAAAACTCAGCTGCCATCTCAGGAAGAAATGTGAAAAGGACCTTTTTGTTTTCTCAGCCGGGATTAAAATTTCAACAAAAACAGCATGCGATTTAACTCTTCGTTAGAAGAAGCTGAAGTTTTCATCATCCATTTTTCTTCAATGAGCATTTATCTTAGTTGACAGTTGTCATCCAAGCAGGAATCAAGAGAACTCTATCTCAGTGGTGAAATCTATTTTTTTTACTACCGGTTCTGTGGGTGTGGCTTGGTGGGTGTGGTGTGGCTTGGTGGGTGTGGTTTGGTGGGCATGGCAGGGGAAGGATACTGCAAAATCTCCATTCCCACCCCACTCCAAGGGAAGGATACTGCAAAATCTCCATTCCCACCCCACTCTGGGGCCAGCTAGAGGTGGCATTTGCTGGTTCTCTGAACTACTCAAAATTTCCGCTACTGGTTCTCCAAACTGCTCAAAATTTCCACTACTGGTTCTCCAGAACATGTCAGAACCTGCTGGATTTCACCCCTGCTCTATCTACCAGAGAAGGCAAGGGGCAAGACTAGAATTTGTGCCTACACCCTTGTACGAGGCAACCATAGGCTGGAATTCTGTGGCATTACAGAATAACAGAGTTGTAAAGGACCTTGGAAGTCTTCTAGTCCAACAACCAGCTCAGGCAGGAAGCCCCTATACCATTTCAGAAAAATGGTTGTCCGATCTCTTCTTAAAAACTTCCAGTGTTGGATCATTTACATCTTCTGGAGCAAGGTGTTCCACTGAATAATTGTTCAAACTCTCCTTAGTTCTAGGTTGCTTCTCTCCTTGATTAGTTTCCATCCATTGCTTCTTGTCTTGCCTTCTGGTGCTTTGGAAAATAGGTTGACCCCCTCTTCTTTCTGGCAGCCCCTTAGATATTGGAACACTGCTATCATGTCACCCCAATCCTCTTTTCATTAAACTAGACATCCCAATTCCAGAAACCATTCTTTATATGTTTTAGCCTCCAGTCCCCTAATCAACTTTATTGATCTTCTCTGTACTTTTTCTAGAGTCTCAACATCTTTTTTTACATTGTGGCAACTAAAACTGGATGCAGTATTCCAGGTATGGTCTTACCAAGGCATTATAAAGTAATACTGTATCAGTTGCTTCAGACGGTGGTGGATTCACAAAGATATTTCATTGATGGGTGTGTTAAGTTTTCCGAAAATTACCATTATTTCTTTACATTCTTTACATACACTGTACATTCTTTACATACCTCTGGAGCTCCTCTTAAACTGCTTGGAGTGATATATCCGGGTCTTTCGCCGTGCCCTGAAAACTTTTCTTTTCCATCAAGCAGGGCTGGCGTGAAACCCCCCCCCCCTTTTTAGCCTTTTTTAGTCTTTTTTAGTTTTTTAGCTTTTAAATTGTCAATGGGTTTTAATTCGAATTGTTTTAAATTTGGACCAAAGTTATGTAATTCTTTTAATAATTTTAAATTTTGTATTGGTATGTGTTTTAGTTCTGGCTGTGCACTGCCCTGAGTCCATTAGGAGAAGGGAGGTATACAAATTGAATAAAATAAATAAATAAATAATTGGGCTGCTACACTGGTAAAAGGGTTGTTGATTCACAATACTATCCAGGTGGGTTGGAACAACCTCTTCTAGACTTACCTCATGCCTGTTTAAACCAAGGATGAAATCTAAAAATTTTTGCTACCGGTTCTGTGGGCGTGGCTTAATTAGTGGGCGGGGCTTGGTGGTAAGGTGACTGGGTGTGCGTGGCCAAGTCAATGTCACCTCTTTGCCCTTTTTTAACCTACAAAACACAATACAACACAACTGGCTCACCCACAATGTAAAACCAGCTGTGCTAGACTCAAAATGGCCCCGTAACAAGCAGGAACCTCACACAGCCACAAAAAGCCCAAAAAACCAACTTTCACACTTCACACACACAAAATTCCACATACAGCTTTGTGAGATTTTGTGTGTTTGTGTAGTTAGAGTGAAACACTAGAGAAACACACTAAACCTAAGAAAGCTGCATAAATATTATTTTATTTTAATTTATTTTTATTTTTATATAAAAGTAGCTAAATTTAAAAGTTCCTAAACTTTAAATGGCTAGGTCTAAAAAAAGAAAAACTAAAAAAAAACCCAATTAACTATTTTTTTAAAATTTTCCCTCCCAAAGGGGAAAAAAACTTACCCAATAGAACAGGGGTTTCCAACCTTGGCAACTTTAAGACTTGTGGACTTCAACTCCCAGAATTCCTCAGCCAGCTTTGCTGGGAGTTGAAGTCCACAAGTCTAGGCAGGAAGGCAGGCAGGCAGAAAGAGCTGCTCACTGATAAGCTTGATTGCAGGCAGGGAGATTCAGTTGCTTGCTGATGCATGGATTGCGATCGTCATGCGATCAGCAGCTAAGGTAAGCAAGCTGGAGGCTGGGTGGGGGGGAGAAAAAAATAAACTTTTTTTCTTTTACATGACTCTGGTGATCCAAGCTGAGTTGCCTGATTAGCAGGCAACTCAGCTGGGATCGTCAGAGCTTGGCTGGTCAGAGCCATTTAAAAGGAAAAAAAGGCTCTTATGATCGCGGGGCTTAGCTGGGCATGGGGGGCAGGGGCAGGGATTTTTGTTATCGATTCTCCAAACTGCCCACCGCCATCGCTACCTTCTCGCCCGAGCCGATCTGAACCGGGAGCATTTCACCCCTGGTTTAAACCCCATTACAGCCAAAATGAACATTTGATCCCCTGAAAGAAATAGAGCATTCTCAGCCTGCCCTCCTTGAAATATTTAATCGATGATTTTCTAAGCATGTTGAAAACACTGTTGGAATACCAAGATGTTAGCATAGATTCATGTAGAGCAGGGCTCCTGGATGCGTCACACGCTGGCCACGCCCACTCCCGGTTTAGCGAAGGGGGAAAAAGTCCCGATACATCACGTGATGCTGCCAAGACGATGTGAGTTTGACATTCCTGATGTAGAGGGCTTTACCACATGTGCCTTCCATCAACTCTCCCTCCATCATGAATTCCCCATGCCAGTGGATTACATGAAGTAGAGGGTCATTTACCAAAGCCAGTTGATATGGCTGGTCAATTTTGCAAGGGTGAAAGGGTGTGTGGAAACCCACTACTAAGAATATGGGATTAAGTGACTATGTTCCATGGAAGTACACTCCACAAAATGAAGGACAGGGGGAGGCTTTGTACTTGGCTAGAAGACCTCTCCTAAGGCTTACTTAGCTATACTTGGAAGGATTGAATTCATGGTAGTAGAGCCTCTTCCCTGAAGTCAAGATGAAAAGAGTATGTCTCCATCAGCTGTAGCACTGCAAATTTCATGTGTCTTTTCATGAACATCTGCCCAGCTGGTAAGGCATATAGCTGCTCATGGATTTTCTTCTGCCCAGATGTTTTGATCACCTATCCCCTTTCCTTAGTAACTGCATCTCATGTTCCCTAGGGATGATTGTCTATGGAGTGGAGTTCCCCTAATTTTCCTCACCCTCTCCTCCTTCTCTCCTTCTTCTGCCTAATCTACAAAGTGTGTGATGCACAGGCACTCTTGCAAGTACATAGTGGTGTTGGGATGAAAGCCTCTTGCATAGCAATGCCTGTGATGTTTTTAGGGGGAGGTATTTAGGGGGAGGCTTTTCCTGTTTGATTATTGCATCTCTTTGATCTTTTACTCTTTGAACCTTTAAATCGTGACATTACTTTTCTGCCGGCACTCAGGGAAAGGGTTGGATGAGACTATGGTTGTACGTTCACACCACTGACAAAAGCATTGCCAGATGGCATATGAAGCAGAAGGATCATGTGGATCAGACAGACAGCATGCTGTCCCTCCTATGGTTTTGGGCATTCCCGTCCTTTATCTTACAAATGTAGTTTGTTAACAAATATAGTACAAGCAGTCCTCAGGTTAAGAACGAAATCAGTTCCTAAGTTGGTCTTTAAGTACAAATTTGTACATAAATCGGAACTTGTACTTACAAACAGGTTGCCTAATGAAGTCGCGTTCTCATTGTTCAAACCAAAAAACTGTTGAAGCTGTACAATATTTTCACGAATCACTGAAAACTACACTGAAAACAGCCTGGATATTAAAATGCATGGGCTTTAGTGGTATCCACCATTTTTTAGAACTAGGCAGCTATTCGTAAGTACGAGTTGTCCATTAAGTCAGATGCTCTTAACTGGAGATCACCTGTAAATAAATACAGGAATAAATAAATAGCTTCTATAGTTTCTCATGGATCTTTGTTGCCTTTGCAGCCAATAAGTAGTAGAGGTAGCATGGGGTGTATTTCTTGACTGCCCCGGTGGGATTCAAAAGGCCAATCAAAGCTTTTCCCATAGCACAATTAACAAGATAAAATTTGTTTAATCATGAGTATCCATGATGAGTCAGTTCAGTTTTGAGCTAAACTGATCCCTTTTGGAGTCACTTTTCTTTGTTTAAGTGTGTTCTTAGAGCATGCTACCCCTTATATCCTAGCCCACATTAGTCCATATAAACATGTTTGGCAACAGAGTTTATGAATCTTTTTTTCCTGGCTAGCTCATGGCTTTTCTTCTTTTTTTGTGGTGTAAGTGCATCATTGTGTCAGCATGAAGAAAACCATCCAGAATATCCTACATATATGTGAGAAATCCTGTGATAGCAGAGCTTATCTAGTGCTTTTTGAAGCAGTTTCAGTATGAGGGCCAATAAGGGGACTTGACTTATCTAGAGATGAAAATAAATAATGTGTAGATTTAAAGGATATAACATGGGAAATTCTGCTTAAAGCGGGATGTTTCCTTAATCCTATGAGAAATAAACTAGAACTGTGATGCATGCGTTGAATAAACAAGAGCTATTCTTTCATTTAACTTTCAGTTTGACCCAGTTCCAAGGGTCTCTCTCTTTCTTTCTGCAACGTATTTCATTGTTTCACTGTCCTTTCGCTGTCTCTTCACCCCTTCTCCCCTGCTCCATTTCTTAACTGGAATAGAAGAAGCACAATGGAAGCTGTTCACGGGCAGATTAAAAGGAGGTGCATTTCTACTGAGCTAAATAGCTAATTCCTGCCTTGGAAAACACTTCACAACATTTTCATTAAAAAAAAAGAAGCCAAAGGATCACAACTAGTTCAAGGAGAAATATGTCTATGCGTGTGTGCTGTAACAAACAAAGCCCTTCTCTAAGAGTGTAACTAAAGGCTGTAAGATGAGATAAGGTGAAACATTTTTTTAATGTTTTCCTTTTGGTCAGTAGTAGATAATAAAAGGAAGGCCAAGGAGGGACTAAGAAGGCATCAAAGTAACTGTAATGTCTGGGTTATATTTTTGCAATCAAGATTGGCATTATACCAAGTGAGATGTTTTTCTTCTTATCTAGCCCTCCTCAGTCTACCTGACCTCCTGCCAACTCATTCCCTTTGCTTTAGGAAGTAAACTGTTGGCATATCTCTTGCGTTAGGCTTTACAAGGTCGATAATTCTGGAGGGTTCAACAGCATCTTTGGAAAAGAACATACAGCAGTGTTTCTCAACCTTGGTAGCTTGAAGATGGGTGGACTTCAACTCCCAGAATCCCCCAGCCACCAACTAGTGTGGTATAGTGGTTAAAGGACCAAGCTAGAAACCAGGAGGCTGTGAGTTCTAAGCCAACTGGTTGACCTTGGCCCAGCCACTGTCTCAGCCCTAGCAAACAAGCAATGGCAAACCACTTCTGAAAAACCTTGCCAAAAAACCTGCAGGAACCAGTCCAGCAGTGGTGGGATTCAGCCAGTTTGCACCACTTCGGGAGAACTGGTTGTTAATTTTCTGAACAGTTTGGCAAACTGGTTGTTGGAAGAAATCATTAGGGCAGAGAACCGGTTGTTAAATTACTTGAATCCCACCACTGCAGTCCAGCCAATTGCTAAGAGTCAAGAATGATTAAAAAGAAGGGCTCTGTAAATATGTATTGTATTTTTCGGAGTATAAGACGTACCTACCTTTTTTAGTGAGGAAAAGAAGAAAAAGAAATCTCCCTCTGCCTCTGAGCAATTTTGCCTCATTGCAGCAAACAGCAGCTTGCTTTACTTTCATTTTCGTTTTCAGCATAGCTTGATTAGCACAAGGAGAAAAAAAATCTGCTCCAGCAATTTACCTCTTTGCAGCAAGCAGCAGAGCCCTGCGCAAAACAGCTGAGAGCAAATCAGCTGAGAGTTGGGAGGCTGATCCATTCAACTTGTGCTAATCAGGCTGTGCTGAAGCTGAAAGGAGCTGTTTTTTCTTGCTGTTTGCTTGCATGGAGCAGAGGCCAAAGGGTGGGGGCCAGTGGGTGGGCAAGGCTACATTTGGTGTATAAGATGCACCTAAATTTTCATCCCCTTTTGGGGGGGGGGAAAGGTGCATCTTATACTCTGAAAAATATGGTAATTATTTTCCCACACTTCATATATTTATGAAAGGGATAGTGACTATGAAACATATATAGTTTTGAACTCCATTTCCCCCCTAAAGATGATTAAGTTTGTATCACAAAATTATATAATTCAATTATTTTTGGGGGAATTTAAAAAGAAATCTTTTTGGACACTGATTACTTCAACTACATACATACATGTTAGAGGTGTGGACGTGCATGCACGCACACGTGTGTGTGAGACATCATTTTCAATAGGGGAAAAATAGATCCATAATCCTTTCCGTCCTATCTGACTGCATTATTATATATCAGCCCTATCATTGTAGTCCTCAGGCACTATTTTTTGGTTTCTGTTGGGCTTTGTTTACATGTGGCTCCTAGTCGCTGAACATTGTCTGCCTCTGTTTTGAATACACCCACCCTCACATGCGCACTGCTGTGAAGAACTGGTCCTTTTCCTTTTGACCAGCCTGGCTATGAAAGGAGTGCACCACATTGTATCCCCAAGCACGCACAGATTCACTCACTCACTCACCCACCCACACATATGAGGTTATTATTCCTGCCCATGATTTGAATTACTGCTGATTCATGTTATTTATTAAAGTTCCCCAATCACAACAGGGTGGAGGAACAGAGGCAGAAGGCATATGGACACAATAAAATCCTTTATTCCACCTTAAAACAGAAGCAAATGCCTCCAAAGGTTAGAAGTTAGAAAACGATTCCGACGGAATTTTATTCTTTTTGTGATGGCTGAACTTGAGAGTGCAGTTAATTAATTCCAAGGTTTTATATTCTGAAAGATGAGCCACTAGGATATGGAAATTAAACTAGCGTGCCTGTCACACAGCAGGCTTAAGTATTAGGCAGAGAAGTTAAGACTTCATTGCAAAGACCAATCTGTCGAATAAAGAGTTTTCCCACACTCTTTTGAGACACCACAAAGATGCTGGCACTGTGTCATATTTCAAATAATTTAGGATTTGGGGTTAATTTGGACACAGAAGAAAACAGATAATGTCTAGATAAAGAGAATTATAAGAATAAAACACTGGATTCACAAAAATCTCTTGATTTTCCACCCAAATCTGTTTGTTTGAATGACAGCAAATGGCTGCCACCTTGTGGATAGAATCAGAATCAGTATTAAGGCCAGGATTACAGTATATGTGGGTGCTGAACTACTATTCTTTTAACTATCCGAGTTATCATTTTGTTAAAAAATATCTTTAAATATTATATGGTAGGCAAATGTGGGAATGTTTATATTTTGAAAAACATAGCCAGCAGGATATTTGGAAAGGAGAACACATGGTTTGCTTAACCATTTTTATCTAAGGCATATGTAACACACTGAGCCAAACCATTGAGCTAAGACAGGTGTCTGCAACCTGCGGCTCCGGAGCCGCATGTGGCTCTTTCGTCCCCCTGCTGTGGCTCCCTGTCCGCTGAATCCACCACTGGCTGGCCCCACATCTCGCCCTCCCCTCCCAGTCACTCCTCGCCTGGCCTAAGAAGGTAAGGGCGATTGACTAAGGTAAGATCAGGAGCCACAAAACCTGGGTAAGTGTGGCTGGCGGGCGGTTCATGTGACTGGGTGGGAGTGAGTGATGTCGAGTTGGCCATGCCCACCCAGGTTGTGTGGCTCCCCCGGTAATTTCTTTTCTGTGGGAAACGGGCCCAAATGGCTCTTTGAGTGTTTAAAGTTGCAGACCCCTGAGCTAAACACTTTATCACATGATACCAGCCATTAATGAATAATATGCATGTACATTTATGCTTACACACACCCACACAAACATATATATATACATGCATATGACACTATCCTGTGTTTGTTTGTGTGTGTGTGTGTATTCTTGTATCCATGTGTGTGTTTACACACAAACAGTACATACATGCACCCAGGGTAGTGATTGAAGTTGATAAAACAGCTGGTTTTAGCAGGTGGTCTTGCTACTTAATGCCAAATGCACTAAAATGTTTGTTTGCTAATGCTAATTACTTTCCTATATAAACACTCAGCAGAACTTAAAATTCTCCCTTCGCTCAAGAATGCAAAGTTCTATCATTCAAGCATCAGAAACAGTTTTATATTGAAGTAGAGTACTGCTCTTCTAGTTTACAATTGCTTATACTTCTAACTGTGGTTTCTTCGGTCTTTTAAGCATTTGGGATCTTTTGTCACTAGTGATGCTACAAAGGAATCGTATTCATGCACGTTGGGTGCACTTTCTTGTACAATGGTATATCTCTTGTTGTGTCCAGCGACGTGTTTGACTTCATCAAGTTATTTTACTTAATTGAAGCATCCTAGGTTTTTAAAACTATGTAGTTGGTTTAGAAGGCATTGTGATTTGTCTTCCAGTCAGAAAAAGCCTGCTGGGGCAGGAAGATGCCATTGCTTAATTCAATGTTTCTCAACCTCCATAACTTTAAGATGTATGGACTGGACTTCAATTCCTAGAATTCCCCAGCCAGCAGCTGGGAGCCAAAGTCCACAGATCTTAAAGTTGCAAAAGTTTAGAAATATTGGCTTAATTTCTGAAAAGAAATTTCAAAGGGCTCAAGTGCACTGCTGTCCTCCTAAATTTTAAAGGTAATGTCTTAATGGTGAATAAAATTAACTTAGCACATATTCAGAAGCACACAACTTTATTATTACTTCATATATACCAGGATGTTGCCCTGATCATTCCTGGTAAGAATACAGCTCCAAATCTGCTCATTTTGTGATTATAATTTGCATGTGGCAGGAAGCAGATGGGATTTTATTGCTCTCTTGCCCTCTGTATATAGTGTTCTAGAATCAGGTTTTAAACAAGATGTGGATAATGCATCCATTAATGTAAAGTGAAGTTTTAAAAAATGCTGCAGTTTTATTATTATTTTTTTTATACAAACTAAAACACCAGTGGTCATTGAACCCTATATTAAATACATAAATTAAAAAATAACCATCCATAAAACTTTACATACAGTAAGGATCCTCATCTACACGTTAATACATACAGTACATATACATGGGTCCCAGTGTTTATCAAAGAGTCGTTCTGTCAAATAATTTACAATTCTCTTCTGGAGGTATAGACACAAAAAAAGGAAGGAAGTTATATACAAGGAGATGCAGTAGAGAAAGTAGAATTGCAGTCAAATAGATTAGCACTTTCCTGAATTTCAATTCAGAGAGATAAAAAGGGGTCCGTTAGCAGAGTCCAAATAGAAAATAACAGAGGAAAATACTATGTTGATTCACCGGAGCAATCGGTTCACAGGTGGCTCGCTGCCCTTGAGAAATTGGAAATGTTACCACACTTGCAAGAAAACTATGCTGCATTACCTTTCCATATGTCAAAAAGGGAAAGCTTGGTATGGTGAGTGTTGAGAAAACTAATACTGCTGAGTTGCACATGAGGCTCTTTTGCTGGGTATTTGCCACTCCAATGTACCCCCTCCTCCCTTTCCTTTCGAAAAGGCTAATTTGAGACATCTTCCTCAATGGTGATGTCAATGGAAGCCACATGGTGTTGATGCTGAAAAGAAAATACTGTGGGGTTGTCAGTGAAATGCCAAATTGAAAACACAAGGAGCCAGTTGTGATGGTTTAATCCATCTGGCTTTATTTTAGGAAAAAATCAGCAGGGAGGTCCTTCCAGTGGGCCTGACCAGCGGGGTCTAGTGGGTTACAAATGCTTGTAGGGTTAACTACATACACACAAAGGCTTCCTGCGCTAGCTGGTGCTATAGGGCCACTTTCATTAGGATGAAACTGCAAATTCACCATCACCTTTCTCAGAAGATTCTTGCCTCTGAAACACCTTCTTCATCCCACGAACTCCTTCTTGGAAATGGAAGTACAGTTTTATAAGAGGTAAAAGCATTCTATTATGTACACAAAACTATATATATATATATATGTACACAAAAATACTAATGTATTGACATACATATGTATATAAGGGAACTAATTTTGACTTATGGAGAGTTTGAAAGTCAGTGTCAAGAGGTGGATATTAGGCACAGATTGGGTTTCACTGAGCAGAGGGGAAAAAAAAGCCCCTCCAGGGTCCAAGAAGACCACTGAATGTTCTCCATAGTAAACCTTCATGTATGGAGCTGGGGTTTAACTGTCCTCCTCCACAGCTTTAATCAAAAATCTGGTTGTACATATCAGAGAATGTGAGCTGAACATGCATTTATAAAGAACATATTGCAACACTAAAGGCAGAGCTGAGAAGGTTGTAGTTCCTTCAGTATGCTAAGACTGCTCCTTAGCATTTCCTTAAGCCATATCATCTTTTCATACTTTTCAAAGGATAGAGGAGAAATTGAAATTAAATTCCATGGGAATAGCAAAACACAACAAGGGACAAGTGTGACAAAAGACAACAAGCCATATGCTATCAAAGCAACTTTCTTGCCCAAAAATGAACAACCTATTTTTCTGAAATGTTAAAAGGATGAAATCTCAGTTACTCCATATAGAGGAAGTCAAATGACAAAGGCAAATTACGTACTGCATTGTCTGATGATGATATTTGCAGAATAGAAGATTTACAGGGGTGGGCATACACAAGAGCAAATATATCAATAATATCAGCCGTTATTACCTAATAAAGTTATATGTTTATATTTGGATGCAGTTGCATTTTGACATGGTCCTTTTAAGAATAATCACTTCCATCCAGTTAGTGGTCACAAGCAAATTTTCATGTTGAAAACACAACTGAAATATAGAGCTAGGTATTTATTTATGACTCAATCTTTATAAGAAAACCAAGACATTTGAAAAATGGTTGCTGTGGCTCAAAGTCCCAGTAGTATAAAGAAACCATATTGCTATATTCTAAGTTTCATGGAAGGTGTTATGTGGGTCCTGAATATTTCTTCTTTTAAATATCACATTGTGTATGTCTTTGCCTATGTCTGTGTATCTGTGTATGTGTGTATGCATCTGCATGTTTTATTTCAGTTTCATACTGCACTATATAGAGGGAAAATGCTAAACCAGTGTTTCCCAAACTTGGCAACTTTAAGCTGTGTGGACTTCAACTCCCAGAATTCCCCAGACAGCAAGTTTAAGAAGCACTGTTTTAGACCGTCATAAGAATTCACTGTGCGTATCTCATTTCAGTCTGTTGTAGTTGCACGTATCAGGACTGAGGCAATCTATAACACTCTTACAAAACAGGAAATAGTCTGCAAGCTGAATATTTCTTCCTCAGTTATTTTAGAACCACAAAGGACTTGAACATTAACATACACAGTATAAGAACAGCCTCTGTTCCACTACTGTATCTGATAAGAAAATGAAAAGGAATAGTGTAGGGTTCTTTTTATCAGCAGGTTTCCTTTCTATTTTCATTTATTAATAAAACTCCATTTAAAGCAATTTATCAACTCTGTCATGTACAGATTGTACAGATTGCAGGAAACACTCTGCTACAAATGTTAGTCTCTTTGATAGAGCTGTGGTGACGCAGTGGTTAGAATGCAATATTGCAGGCTAAATCTGCCCACTGCCAGGAGTTCGATCCTGACAGACTCAAGGTTGACTCAGCCTTCCATCCTTCCAAGGTTGGTAAAATGAGGACCCAGATTGTTGGGGGCAATATGCTAACTCTGTTAGTGCTTAGAAATGTTATAAAGCACTATGAAACGGTATATAAGTCTAGGTGCTATTGGTATTGCTACATGGATAAATTTATTTGGTTCACTTTCCTCTACTTCCTGGTAGATGGACCAGAGCAACAAATGGTATATCATGTCCATGGTCCCTCCAGGCTGTAGCAGGCAACTTCACCAATTTGCTGTCCTCCACCTTGGCAGCAAAAATACAGCAATAATATGTTAACTAGCAATTAGGATCCCAAATCATATACTAAATGGTACAGGTGGCAAATAGCATGCTACTACTCTCTGTTTTGTATAGATATCAGTCATCATGAATTTCATCCGTAACTTCTGGGATTTTCCTGACAAAGACTAGGGAATTATAAAAAAAGAAATGAACATAAGTATTTAAATATTAGCAGATGTATGTAAAGATAAAATTATTAAATATAATTCGCTTGAAAAAGCCTTCAAGTGATGATGATGTAAATGATTTTTGTTAATCACAGCACAATTGTATTCTTGAGAAGCTTCATATGCTTTTTCTTAATCTTGTGCTGACTGACAGAATTTATGCATTTTGCGGGAAGACAAAAAACAATATTTAGGTCAGCATATTTTCCTATATGCTCATATGTTACAAAGGATTAAAGTGGTTTATTCCTGAAGTTCGCTGTGATGCGAAGAACACTCAACCATTTAAGGCCTTTGAGACGGACTATATTTGGCCCATGGAAGTCATCATCATCCTAATTTTTTTACTGGAACTATATGACAATGGAGAACAAAAGGCAGATGAAAAATGTCAGTTACTAGATAGAAAAAAAATTTTTTTTTGGAACATCATCAATTTTGCTGGATAAGTTATATAAATAAATTATATAAATAGATCATCTTAAACTGCTTCATATAGAGTTGTTCTTTGGAAACCTAATTATATTCTGCAAGGTATATTATAATAAACGCAGAATGAATAAACTGTTTCTTTTAATATTAATATTAGGAAATCCTCAAGGAACAAGATCAGAAAAGGAAGATATTTTACTTTTCAGTACTATTGTACACACGTGTGCTGTGTGTAACCTACAATGTATTCTCAACTGACAAGGACAATTTCATGCCTGGACATTTCCCAGCCAGCTCTAGTTGCATGCTTAGGTTCAGAGCAGACTGGTAGATGTGGAAGAATTTTCCTTGAAGTTGGAGTCCAAAAAGTAATTTATTATTAAGCAATTCAAAGTTTGACATGTACCTCTTTTCTCTTTATTCTGTTTTTTGTTTTAGTAGTCTTATTCAATGAAAGTCTGAAAGGAAGAAAGTTTGGGTCTAAGTAAGATTTTTGAATTATGTGATGTAAATTTATCAAAGTATATGAAATATATACTTTGAGACATGTAATATGTATCAAAATCTTCAACATACCAACTGATCGACTATAAGGGCTGAATCCTTGTCTCCCTTTGGAATGAGGACAAATTTTAGAAACCAACCTGATATGTTCTTTGGTTGATAGAACAAAACTGATTACACAGACTCAACTCAGAACTGTACTTGAGAAAGAACAGACCATGAGACTGCATTTAGTAGTCCAGGTCTGCTATTACCACTATTGTGTGATAAATAACAAGCCTTTTCCTGGATGGCTAAATACTAATTGTGTGGCCTATATCATTAGCTTAAAATCTAAAATCTGAAAGGATCCCGTAGATAAATATTTCCAAGGTTTGCCTGACCCTCTAATGATTTCTCAGAGGCAAAGTCCACCAAACTACCTGTGACCCAAGCAAGTACTAGGAACGGATGGATTTTTAAAGAACAGATATGAGGCCAGGTATGTGAATATAGGGCTAAGTAATGTGCTTGGATTATCAAATTAGGCATGATGGTGACCAAGCAGTAGATGCTCAAAGTTTTAGGCATTCCAATCTTGGATTGGAAGAGTTTTTGTTAGATGTTCAGATTGATTTTGAGTGCCAAGCAGCACATAAAGTACATCTTTAAAGATAGATGCTATTGTTATTGATATGAGTTCAGGAACAAACATCCAGAAGAAAAGTAAGATTCGTTCTTTTATTTTTAAATGCAATTAAATTATGCAGGTTCATGGGTGACCATCCAACCCTTATTATCTATAGGGGGAATAAATAAGTCTACCATATCTGGGCTGTAGATAACAAAAGAAAAAAGAAGAAATCCAAGCAAAGAAATGCAGAAGACTCTTTGTTGCCATCTAATTGGTCATTTGGATTTTTACAGCCCAGATGTGGTAGCCTAAGAGGAGAGTACAAATGGAAAAATTGGGCAGTGAGAATTTTTAGGAGCAGAATTGGTGGGATACTAATCTCCACTAAGCTCTCTTGCTGCCTTAAGTGCAGTGACCTGATTGCCTTGAATGCATGGGACTAGTAAATGGGATTTCCTCCCCCACCCCCAAATACAAGCCAGTGATTTCAGATGAGCATTTGCATGACCAAGAGATACTTCCACAAAGAAAACGATCAAAATTGAATGTAACACCTTGTCACCTAGAAAAGAATTGCTGCATTCAGGTAGACCTTAATGCTAATTTCAGACCTATTCTCACAAAATAAATTTGCATTTTTACTGTGCAGGGTTGCTAATCAAGAGGTGTCCCCATTATGATTCTTGCAGCCAGTGAAGAAAATAAACACGATGAGGGAAAACAAAACGCTTATTTCATTAGTACATTAACTGCTGAATGAATTCAAGGATGAAATTTTGTGAAGCTGAAGTCTCACTAAAGGTGTTTGCTTCTTCTCAGATGCCATTGTTTCTTACCCTTCTATCCCAGTTCCTGAATAGATATTAAGCAGCTAGTTAAATTAGTGTGGCATTCTCGGAAGAGTTTTTCATTTGAAAAATGTAACATACATTTCTAGCACACAGTTCTTCATGGACGGTTTTCATAAGACTACAGCATGGGTCCTCACAAGCACTGTCAGCCACTCTCACTAGGCCTGATCATCCTTGATCTAGCAGGCAGCAGTAGGTTAATGTCAATTATATCTATCCTGTTGTCCACCCAGTTTGAAACAAAAACAAGAGTCTTTTGTTCACATTGCAGCTGTCATTGTTCCTGAGTTTAAAAACAGAAAAAAAGTGTCCCTGTATTAAGAAAGCCAATTTTTTTTTCCAAATGGATATTATCATAATGGTCCTCTTAGAACTCTAAATACTTTGTCCCCTCAATTATTGAAGACTTTCATGGGAAATTGATGTTTTATGTTTAAAATAATCCCCCTGCACAGCAGGGATTGATAGTCTGTAGTCACTTTGGTTCCTTGCCTGACATACTATTACTCAATCTGCTGAATGTGGCTTCTTGCTGATTTTTTTTTTAAAATAAACCCAGTGATGTATGCTGCTGGGATATTCTCTCCCTCCTCGCAGAATTTCCTTAAGTGCAGCTGATATTGTAGCTTTAGACAGGAACTGTCAAGTAACAAATCTTGAATAATGGCTTTAAACTGCTTGGTGGGAGTGGTCTTGATTGCAGAGAGTTGCTTTGTTTTAAAGTAGTTGTAAACAGTGGGTTGTTGGTTTTTTTTGTGGGTTTGGAAGCATCTGCCCTCTCAGGACTTTTTTGTGTTGGTGATCAGTCTGGAAAATGACCAAAAAAAAAAAAAAAAAGCATAGTTGAAGAAGTCTGCATCAGTGAAATTTAATTACCCATCTACTGCAAGATCCATGAACTCTAGAGTACCTTATATTGGATTAAAATAAGTTCTCATCTATTCTTTAAAAACTGATTATTGCATTACCCAACCTTTGCTCTTCAGAGCTCAAGGATACATATCATGGAGTTGCTATCAAATTTATTCCTCCTATTATAAATAGAAATATGAGGTTGCAGAGCTACAAAAGTCACTCACTGAGCTCTGTGATCAAGTATAATCATGCACAGGGCTCTCAAGCTGCACAAGTTACTATCTGAACCATTATGTTACCCTGGAACCAAATTTATAATATCTTCTTAAAAATCTCCAGTGATGGAGCATCCATAACTTCTAAAGGCAAGCCATTCCACATATTAATTGTTATCACTGTCAGGAAATTTCTCCCTATTTCTAGGTTGGTTCTGTTCTTGATTAGTTTCCATCCATTCCTTCTTGTTCTGCCTTTAGGTGCTTTGGAGAATAGGCTGATACCGCCCCCCTTCCTTCTTTGTGGCAGTCCCTTAGATATTGAAACACTGCTGTCATGTCATAGACATACTGAATCCTTTCAACCTGTTCTTCATGTTTTCTCTTCCAGTCCCCTAATCATCTCTGCTGCTCTTCTCTGCACTCTTTCTAGAGTCTCAACATCTTTTTTATATCAGGATGACCAAAACTGAATGCAATATGGTGCCGTCAGTCAAACAATGTCGACTGGCGACCCCCAGGGGGAGAGCCTTCTCTGTGGGGGCACCTGCCCTCTGGAATAAATTGCCCCCGGAGATTCATATGATTCCTGACCTATGTACCTTTCGCCGCGCCCTTAAATCTTTACTGTTTCAACAGGCTGGGCTGGATTAATAACGAATTTTAATGGGTGTTTTAGTTTTTAATTTGGGCCAAAATTATTTAATATGTTTTAAATTGTTTTTAAATTTTATGGATTATGTATTTTATTGTGGCTGTGCACCGCCCTGAGTCCCTTGGGAGAAGGGCGGTATAAAAATTTAAAAAATAAATAAATAAATAAATAAATAAATAAATAAATAAATATCCCAAGTGCGGTTTTACCAAGGCACAGGCTGATCAGTTTAGATTAAATGAGAGATGTTGGATCTGCTAAAAGTCATATATGGTTTAACATTTTTCTGCCACAGTGGCCATCCAGACCCATTGGAATTCACATATTGGAAATAAGTTCATCACCCTCCTTTCATTTATGATTTCTAGCAATGGTATGTGGACATTGATTTGAGTGACATTAACATTGGATTATTTTAATTAATGCTCTCCTTGCCCATTGTGATTTCATGTTAATTCTATATCATATAGTTAATTCTATATCATATACATAATATTTGAGCTTATGTTGGTGTATTTGTCATCTTGGATTTTTTTTGCCAATATTTCTACAGGAACAATAATAACAGGAGGAGAATGTAGACGTCTTGTGCCTTTACTTATTTGAAAGAGTGAAAAGTTCTCCATTGGCTGAAATTGTTGCTGTGTGCCGTCAATATATATACTTTTGACCCAAATTCCGAACTCTTCTCTGGGGTTTATTTTGTTCAGAATATTTAACTTGTAATACATTCCTCTCATGCTTTTATTCTATAACAATATGAAATCATTCAATATAATGAGGTACTTAAAAACTATATTATGACAATAAATCAATTATTCCAAATTACAGTTTTGTATTTGAAAATTTAACTCAAAAATAACTGCTATGAGGAAAAATAATAATATATGTACATATGCACACCAATACCAAATACATACACATTCAGCCAGACAGACATTTCACTGAGAAAGAAAACATTCCATTATGTATTACATTTAAAATAAATTATGCTTTAAATTTTTAGGTATATATTTAAAAGTCTTATGTGTCCACATTACACATACCTGAATTTTACTTAATAGGTAGCTGAAATTTGCTTTGATAGCTTTTTGCAGAACTTTTGCTCTCTGTGTAACATGTAAAAAGTAATAGACCTTGGTGAAATATTTGACAGTTGCTCAATCTTTCCTTCCATTGTCATCTCTGATGTGAGTTCAGATATACACATAATAACTATGCTACTTTGGAATTGAATTGGAAAAGAGTATGTTGGTGTCAAAAAAGAAAGAAAGAATCACCCTTACCTTCCAAGAGGCACATTGACATCAAGGCCAAAGAATAAAGGCAAGAGAGAAGAACAAGAACAGAAACAGAAACTGCAAGAAAAAATAGTTTTAAGAAGTTTTTATTATCATAGATATGGCATGTAATTTGAAAGGAATAAAATTCAATAGATCAGAGCTGTCAAACTCCCGGCCCACAGGCTGGATGTGTCATGTGCTGGCCACGCCCACATCCAGTTTAGCAAAGAGGGGAAAAGTCCCGATTTGTCACGTGGCGCCGATGTTATCATGTAAATTTGACAACCCTACAATAGACTTAATCCAAGAAATCATACAGCGCTATAATTTAAGGCTTCTATCTTACTAGCTAATCTCCTTAATGTCAATCTAATATTAATGGCTTCAGTTTTGGTGATATCATCTGATCCACAAGTGGGTGTTTTCTCCATAGAGGAATTCCAAGTCACTTCACTGGAGGGACTCAACCCACAAGATATCCTTGTCCTTAAATTTCTATTTCCTAAATTTCATTGAAACTCCCTTTTTGATTACATTACTAATTTAGGGCAAATTATTTACATTTTTACAACCAAGCTTGTTTAACAAGAAAACCTAGCAAAATGATAGCATCATGAATAAGCTTTTGTGTTACAAACAACAGCTTTTCATGTTTAATCACTATGGACAGGTGTTTAGTCTTCTCCTTTAAACAATATCCATCATGATATAAATGAACGATAAATGAACTATTTTGATTTTTGTTTTAAACTAAAATAAAATATTAGTTAGCTAAAATCATCTGCATTTATTGACTGATTCTAACTTAGTAAAATAGAAAACAGTCCGTTAAATAAAAGGGCAGATTGAAAAAAAGAATATAGTACCACTATAGTATAATAATAACAATTTTAAGCTGATTATTCTTACCATGTTCAAATTGATATAATGGTAGAATAATGGGTAAAATCTGATTTCTGTTATTTTCTTATTATTACAGTATGATTCTAAAGGGAATCTGAATGAGAAGAGATTAGATGGTGATTCTTGTATCATTAGAAGAAAAATGACACCCAACAGTCACATTGAAAATACTTTCTGGTTAGTGGGGCATATCATTTGCCCTGGTTGTGTTCTTCCAAACATCATCAAAATCTCTGAAAATAGTGGTGGAGTCCTAGTGTTATAAAATAGGAAATTCTTAAAAGTATTATTATTATTATTATTATTATTATTATTATTATTATTATTATTATTATTATTTAGAAATGCAAAACAACCAACCTTTTCTTCCAAATCCTTTATCTGCCTTTTCTGGATGTCTGTTTTATCTTCTAAATCTCGGATCCTCTAGAAACAAATTGAATGTATCCATAAATAATCAAATTAATAAAAAAATATGTCTTCTGAAGTCTGTCCGAAGACAATTAATTTAAAAATTCTAAACTAATACATATGAAAAATAAGTATCCCTCTAATTACATGGGTTTTAGCCTTTTCCAGGTTGAGGGACAAACGTTGTTTCATAATAAAGTGAAAGGATTACACTTTAACATGGAGGGAATGAGGACCCAGTTTGTGGGGGCAATAAGCTGACTTTGTATAAATATACAAAAGTATGAAGGCTATTGCTTAACGCATTGTAAGCCGCCCTGAGTCTCCGGAGAAGGGCGGCATATAAATCAAATTAAAAAAAAAAGAAAAAAAAGAATGTGGCCTGATAAAAACTAACAATTTTAATTTGATTAAAATTTATATTTACATATTGATTGTTCTCTAATACGATCAGCAATCTTTAATATTTATTTAATCATTTCTCTCACATTTTTATCTCAACAATAAATACCATGAAACCCATATATAAACTGGACCTCCCTAATGTTTTTCTATACACTGAACCTCACCTGATGTGCCTGTTGAAGCAATTCCATTCTCTCTTGGAGGATCTGACAGTCATATTCTCTGCTTTTTCTCAGCATTTGCCTTCTCAGTTTCTCTACAGCAGTTCGAAGTTCTTCCTGCTGCTTTTCACTCAGCAGTTCTCCAAACTTTATCACTGTTTCTTGTTGCAAAGCATTGTAAAGCGTAGCCTCAAGCTCCTGGATTCTCTAAGCAATAGCATAACAAAATATTGGAAGGGGATACAATCGGGTCAAAACCATCTGTTTGTCTCCGTACATATTTTAAATCAGTAGAACCAACTGGAATTAATAGACAATAACTATACTATATATTTCTCTCAAATGCAGCATACGACATTCAATGTCTCAAATCTGATGATTACTAATAGCTCCATATGACATCTGAAGGTAAACTTTTTTTTTACTCCCACTACCTATCCCCCCTCCTTTTCAGGACATACCATATGTTTTTCCATGCATTCCAATGACAAATAAACCTTTGCGTACACAGTGCTCCACCCTTTTGAAGTTAACATGTAATGTGCTATGCCTTTGGAGTAGAAATTCGGATATTCACTGGAGCTCTCACTTATGTAAGGAGAACAAAAAAGTAGACTGACACATTATTTCATAGAGAGTTCTCTCTCTCTCTCTCTCTCTCTCTCTCCCTTTTTCTTTTCTTTTTATGACCCTGAAATGCCTTCTATCGAGATGGGATCAGGGTGACTGGATAAAGCTAAGCATTTACTGGCCGGATGCCCTTCCTGACACCTACATGTAGTTCACAGCATATTTTTTCTCCTTGCGCCCTGATAGAGAAACATCTATTACTGTTTAGGATTGAACTCTCAAACTCCCAAGTGTGAGACGACCTTCTTCAGCGAGTGTCTCTCTCCCTCTCTGTCATCTAAAAAAATAACATTAATTTGGAGTTTGCTTTAACTAAACTTATGTGAGAACATACTGCAAGCCCATGCATTTGTCACTGGAATGCAGCAAACTTGCATTCTGAAATGTACTTTTGTTTCCATCCTTGGCTTTCAAATTACCATATAGGCTTGATCGAGAGCTTGTTTCCTATAGTCCAGTTCTTCTTCCAGATAACCTTTTATTTTACAGAACTGCTCCTATATGGAATGACAGTTTGAAAAAAAAAATCACTACTTTTAATATTCTTGAAATAAGAAAATATATACAGATAGTCCTTAACCAATGGTGGTTGCTACCGGTTCGCCCTGGATTGGGCGAACCAGTAGCGGCAGCAGCGGGAGGCTCTGCCCACCCGCCCAGACACGTCTGTGCATGTGCAGAAGTGTCACGTGTGTGTCCGAACGTGTGTGCACCAGGGGTGGGTTCTACTTACCTTTACTACTGGTTCGCAATGGGGCTGCGTGCATATGCATGCTCTTCTGCGCAAGCACAGAAGCATCTGTGCATGCACAAAAAGCATTTTGATGACATTGGGGTTAGTGAGCGGATCCTCCTGCTGGTTTTACTACCGGTTGTATAGAACCGGTGCAAACGGGGGGCAACCCACCAGTGGCGCGCGCCCACAAACAAACCGGTAGCAACGGGATTTGAAACCCACTACTGTCTTTGACTTATGACCGCAAAAGAGCCCAAATTTCCATTGCTAAGCAAGGCAGTTATTAAGTGAGTTTTGCCCCATTTTATGACTATTTTTGCTACAATTGTTAGGTGATTCGCTGCAGTTGTTAACTGAATCATGTAGTCATTAAGTGAATCTGGCCTCCCCCATTGACTCTGCTTGTTGGAATCCGGCTGGGAAGGTTACACACGGTGATCACATGGCCCAGGGCCAGTGCAACTGTCACAAATATATGCCAGTTGCCAAGGGCTCAAATTTGGATCACATGACCTGCAATGCTTGTAAGCGTGAAAAACAGTCATAAGTCACTTATTTCAGTGCCATTGTAACTCCAAATGGTCGCTAAACAAATAGTTGTAACTCGAGGACTATCTGTAATAATACTCAGGCAAAAACAAGGAAATTCCAGCAGGCAACTATCAATAAGCATGGGATAAAGTGAAAACTGCCCCCACCCCCAAAAGGTTTTCTTTCCTACCATGTCACTTTCCAATTCCATCATCTTCTGGTGCAGAGCTGCTTCAGCCCCCTCAATCTGCTGTATCCACTAGGGGAGAGGGAAAAAAAAGGAATTATTAAGTCTGCGTTTCAATTCCACTTTCAGGATTATAATATTGCCCAAAGTGCTGTCTTTCCATTTCATCAACTATAAACTCAGAGCGTAGAATTTTGACTGCAGTTGCTTCTAGCCACTTGCTATCAGCTAATCATCAAGGAACAAGGAGTGAGAAATGAAACCTGGCTACATCCTCTGACCTGGCATTGACACATCGAGCTGTGGTGGCGCAGTGGTTAGAATGCGGTACTGCAGGCTACTTCTGCTGCCTACCGGCTGCCTGCAATTTGGCAGTTTGAATCTCACCAGGCTCTAGTTTGACTCAGCCTTCTATGCTTCTGAAGTCAGTAAAATGAGGACCCAGATTGTTGGGGGTAATATGCTGACTTTGTAAAATCTCTTAGAGATGGCTGTAAAGCACTGTGAAGTGGTATATAAGTCTAAGTACTATTGCATCACAGTATGGCATGCTGGTCTGATGGCCACGGAAAGAAAAACATTACAGAGGGTGGCAAGCACAGCACAAAACATCGTGGGCTGTCCTCTGATACCACTAGATGAAATCACTAGGGTTCGTTGCCTTAGAAGAGTGAAGAAAATTCTCAGGGACGACTCTCACGCTGGTCATCACTTCTTTACCCTCCTACCATCGGGAAGGAGATATAGAAGTATAGCCAGTCGCACAAATAGGCTGAAGAACAGCTTTTATCCATGGGCTGTCAGACTTCTGAATGAGAAATAACATCATAACTATGTAATATGATGGACTGCAGGGCCGGCGCAATGTGTAACATGTTCACACTGGTGCAATAGGACTGGGTGTTTTGTTAATATGATTTATTGGTTTAGGGATTTTCTGTCTTCGCTGTGAGTTGTATTGTGTTGGGGGAGGTGCATTGAGGGAGCTCAACCAATCTCATTGTACATATATTGTGCACTGACAATAAAGATTTGAATTGAATTTAATTGAATCTACAGATTATATGGTGGCTAGTTACAATTGTGGAATGTCCTGTACATGTTCAGAGGCTTGATCATGATCATGATCAGACCTTTTAGGTCTTGGGTCTGAAAATATTTTCTAAGCAAACTCTTGGCAAGTCTTGGGCTAACGGTATACATTTATTCCTTCTTGTGGATATTTTTGTCTTTTCAAAATATCTATTTTGTTCTGTGCTGCTGTACTACTGAATGCTGTCCGGTTTGTATTATTATTAAAAGATATGCAGACTTGGAACCATAGGCTTCAGAGACATCTGTCCTGTATTTAAAGTACAGATTGACCTAGTTAGTGTACATTACTACAGCATGCATCATAGTATGCTATTTTTCATAATTCCTCTACTTAAAAGAAAAACCCAGTAGCTGGCATACCTAAAGTGTATCGTTAATTGCTCTCTTATTATTCTATAATGAGGTTTCTCTAATCAAGCAGTTCTTATCTCTAGACATTTATCTGTATAATTAAATACTGATTTCATGAACATGGACTGCAGCAAACAGGCTAAAGCAAGCTGTGACTTCGACAATTGGAAAACTTTTTTTTTTAATAAATTTTTTATTTTATTTTAATTCAAACATCATCAGTGAGTCGTCTGGGGACATATATTTTGTGCAAATATTTTATACAATAACAATTACAATTTACAGCCATATTTATCATTTTAATCTATTCCTAGCTTAATACTAATACTAATATACACCTTACCTAATACTATAACAATCCTCTTCTTAACTTATTTAACTTCGTCAAAACATTTTCTCCATTTCACTCCTCTTTTTTCCACTTTTCATATTTATTCTCTAACCATTGATAAAATAATTCCCATATATTACAATAATCAGATTATTCCTTCTCTTTAATTTCGAGTGTTAACCTATTCATTTCTGCACATTCTAATATTGGAAAGAGTTAAATAAAGCAAATTAAAATGATTGCCTTAGTGAAAGTTCAACTTGAATAATAAAAGCCAGTTACTTTTTCTTTTTGGGGAAAGATGCATTTTGGATAACATTTCATTCTTATTTGTTCACACCACACATACAGATTACATATATTCCCACAGATTGCACTTTTCTCTTTGTAATTCTGTACCTTGTGTTAACTTTTCAATTCATATTAAATAATATACATGAGATACAAAATACATTTAAAAATACCTTTTCTGCAAGAGATAAGACAGTACTGGCTTGAATTATAGCCACTTGCTCTTCATTTCTCAAATTCTGAAAATTCAAGAGGCAGAAAATCAAATTAAGAAAGCAGCAATAGTTTTCCATGCAGACATCTGGTGAACGTCAGAAAGTTTTGCTCTGGTGCATCTTTTCTTGATGCAGGGATTTTGATACACTGCAAAACTCCTAGTCTTCCATATTTATTTAGACAGGAATTCCCAACCAGCAACCTATGAGCAATTCCCAAATTTCATTTTTGACCCTCTGAAAAATCACTGAGATTTTTTGTTGCTTTTTGGCATGGAGTTAAGCCACAGAATAGGTCCATTAAGTTTTGAACGTATATAACATTCCTAAAAATTAATTGTAAAAAGTGAAAAGCATAAAGAGAGAAGATTCAAGTCAAAACTCTCACTGTTATGGTTTTAAAGTTAGTCCTGCAGCCCTTGTAACCCAAAGCTGCTGATGTTTATTGTAAAAATATAAATATCTATCACAATGGAGGTACTGCTTAAATAGAAGAAACAGCTCTTTGTATATTAAGAGCTGGGAAAATGTTTTCCATCCAAATGAATGGAAAATCTGTGAGTGTAGTGTTTACACATATATTTTACCACGAAGTCAGGAATGTTTAAAATGATAACCAACCATAAAAGTTAGAGCTTCAGGAAAAAAGTAATCTAAAAGTAACATCCCAAATAATTTGATTTCCTAAAAAAAGTCTCATCTGTATAAACTGTTAATATATGTGATCGGCTAGAAAAAAATTAGAACAACATTCATAGGAATTAAGCCAAGTCTTTCTCAACTTGGTGTCTTCTAGATATATGTGTAAATAGCAGATTGGGGAAATTGATTCTAGTCTATTCTAGTCTAAAACCTTCAGTTTTTTTTATTTTAAAAGCTTCACAAATGTTATAGAATACTATCTTAGTAGCCCATTTAGAGATAATTCAAACAGGATAAGCTCTTTATTTATAAAAATAGGGAATAATGGAGCAGGGAGGAATAATGAATGAAATTCATTTATTTTGATTGATCTTTTATTCTGCAATACTACACATTTTCTAGGTGCTATAAACACCTTGTTAGCTATCCATATCACTTACCCCATTGTCACCCAAGATGTCTAACTGCTTTATAAGGTCTGGAATGCTAACATCCTATAAAAGAGATGATAAAATTCAGAAAAGAAGGAGCAAAGGTTTTCATAAACAGTATCTATTTTATAATATGGACTTGATGATCTAGAAATGACTTAATATTGCCTAAGTGAAGGAGCAGAAAAAGCCTCAAAGCATCGTAAAATCGGAGGAGAAGACTTTAATGTACAGCCATCTACATGGGATACTAGCAAAAGAAAAGAAATGAAGAAGTACCATGTTTTTCACTCCATAAGGCACACTTTTTTTCCTCCCAAAAGTGGGGGGAAATGTCTGTGTGTCTTGTGGAGCGAATATGAGCGACAGGCAGCAGTGGCAAACGGTGGCAGCGATCCCCACCGCCTGGAACAGCTGATTGGCAGTATTCCAGGAGGCCGATCCAACTGCCAATTAGCTGCTGGGAGGCAAAGGCTCCAGCGTTCCCTGGCGGAGGCAGCAGACATGGAGGAGGCAGGCTGTTTGCTGTTTGGGGCTAGTCAAATGAATACCGCATGGACGCTGGGAGCAGAGGCAGATTTTTTTTTTGTTTTCCTCCTCTAAACTCAGGTGCGTTTTATGGTCAGGAACGTCTTATGGAGCGAAAAATATTTGTGTGAGAGGCCTAGTGTATAGAAAATCTAACATTGAGGAGGAAGAAAAATAGCTAGACTGATTCTTAAACATTTCTTTACAACTTTAAGACTTGTACAAAAAACATTTAACATTCATATCTTCTAATATTCAGACTACACTATATATTTGTTGGTAATCAAATTTTCCATTTCTGAATGGTATCAAATGTTTTCCTGTAATTGAGAGTAGACAATGCTAGCCAACATAGAATGTTAATCAGAATTCTAGCATGGCTCTGTATTCTCTATTGCCACTTTTACTTCAAGGAACATTACATATTTCCATTTTCTATGCAAGACACCAACACTATAATCTTTTATAGATTTTATAAATTTGCTTAGAAGGCCTTTTGAATTCAACAATGCACAGAGGACAATATCAGTAGGTATAAATGGTTAAGCTGCTTTGAATTCTTGCACGTATACAATGAATCAAGAATGGATTATGTACAGTAAAATTGTTGGCAACACATTTAGAGTGTTCAAAATTATAGGCTCTATATCCTTTGTTAACAAAAACATTGCCTGCTCTTCAGTCTACAATAGAAGAAGTATTACAACCTGCCCATTTTCTGTACTTTTAAGAGTCTTCTATGCAGGGGTGGGATTCTACCAGTTCAGACCAGTTCGGATGACCCGGTAGCTCTGATGATCAGCTGGGAGCGAATCGGTTCACTCTGACGATCAGGTCGGCCCGGCCCAGCCCCTGCGCTTTACTTACCTTTATCTTCTCAGCTGATTGGTGCAGCAGAGCAGATTGCCGTGCCTCAGCTGTGTTACTCCCAAGTGGTCACACAGAAGGTTAGTATTTGTAAAACAGTGCACATGCTTGTGTGCGCGCAAAACGCATGATCACCGAACCGGTTGTTAAACCAGCAGCATCCCACCACTGCTTCTATGCATGGAACTTAAGTTTTAACTTGAATTGCAAATTGTAGATTACATATACAAGCTTTCTATAAACATATTATCTTGAATGTTTGTAGGCGAAGGACAGAACTGATCCCCTATTCCCTCTCCCTCCATGTTTTGAAAACTACCAAGATATATGATGTCACATACTAAAAAACCATAATTATTTTTAATAACCTCATGTTAACATACCTTGACACCTTCTTTCATACAGTAGATTTGTAGAGCGCTTACACCATCAGAGAATGGATGGATTTGTAGATTAAAAGGTGGAGATCTTCTTTCTCTTTCCTTGAAACAAAAGATAAGGTAAAACATTTAACACTTTCTGTTTGTTTGATTTTTCCCCCCTGAAAAGTATTTTGCTTTTGGAGCAAAACCTAGTTGATTCAGAAAGAATATTCTTTTGGTTAAAATTTCTGCCATACTTAGGGTTTAGGACAAGTTGCACTTTATAGTTACACTTACTTCTAAAAAGAATGTTGTTTTGAGATTGGCTATCCCTATTCTCATTGTTGCAGTTCTCAGAACCTTTCCAGGTTCTGAGCTTGACCTGGTTGCTTTAGATGTTTTTTTCTCAGAACAAAACATCCTGAATCTTTATTTTTCTGAGGTTTTACTCTGAGCTTAGGATAAACTAGGGGACTTTATTCCATGTTCCTTTAAGCATTGGCAAGCCCCTGGTTGGGTTGTCTTTCTTTCATTTCATTTTCATTTTATTAGATTTATATAATCTATTTTATTAGATTTAAATTCAGAATGGGAGATATGTTTGCCTGTGAGTGATCTATCTTTTTCAATTCCCATTGTCCCATGGCAGAACATTTGAAATATTTTTGGTTCCAAGGTAGAGCTATTTATTTCTCACCCTGGAAATTTTTTCCCATGTTCTGCACTTTACTATATATAACTGTTTTATGAATAGACTTGCATAATTTATTCAATTTGTATGTATCCCATCCCCATTCCTTGACTTCAAAAACCTAAAATAGCCTAATATCACTCCTTTTATCTCTAAATAATCATCCAAATTATTTTGGATTAAAAAACTGTGACTATCTCAAAATCACCCATGGGCTAGGGGTAAATTGAACTTGAATGTTCCTAGTCTAATCTAATATCTTAAGCACTGTACAACATGGTTGAAATGTGTTTGAATATTAGTAGCTCGGGTTGGTAGTTAGGCTGTTGGTTTGAGCTCCGAGTATATATTATACTTAACTATAGCCCAGTAACAACAGCCAGCCAATAAAACAGTTCGAAATCAAAGCATGACTCAGAAATATCTGAACAAACAATATTCAGAGTGCTTTGCATCACAGAAAAAGGTATTTAAAGACCTGTGTTCTGACAGACGAGCACAACTCAAAACATACTGACGATGTCTCCTTGAATGGTGACAAAATGTTTGCAATCAAATTGGCAAGCTCGGGGCTCAACAGCCTAACTATACAACATGGCTTACCACATTAGGTTTCATTGCAGCGGTTTTGAGACTCAAGTGCCTATGACCCATTCTAAATTCCTCCAGCCAAAAAGATAAAGATTATGCAAGCTAGTTTCAGTTTTCTTATCTTTTAGTATAACTGAATCTGTTTTTGTTTTTGTAAAATAAGAAATTAACTTAATTGATAAATATAAAATGCAGTCAAACATGGAGGGCAGGTTATTTTATATGAAAGAAAATATTTGGAACAACATATGACTGCAAGAATATTTTCTCCTTTAAAATTCTCCTTAGTCCCAGGGGTGAAATGTTCCCGGTTCGGACCGGATTACCTGATCCAGTAGCGATGGAAGCGGGTGGTTCGGAGAACCGGTAGCAGTCGCACAATCATCAGAGGGTTTTTTTTACTTTTAAAAGCATTTTTTCTACAACTTTGGCCGAAAAAATGCTTTTAAAAGTAAAAAAAAAAAAAAGCCTCTGATAATGGCGCGGTTCGTCAAAGGCATTTAAAAGAAAAAAAAGGGTTTTTTCTTTTAAATGCTTTGATGATCCCAGCCTTCTTCCCTGATTGGCAGAGGCTTTCAGGGAACTCAGCTTGGATCATCAGAGCCTTTTGAAAGCATTTTTTTATAACCTCTTAGCTAAAGAGGTTGTAGAAAAAATGGTTTTAAAAGTTAAAAAAAAAAAAAAAAGGCCATGCCCACATTACCCCCCCCACCACCACCAAGCCACGCCCACAGAACTGGTAGTAACAAATTTTAGATTTCACTCTTGCTTAGTCCCCCAGAGTAAAATTAGCAAATTCTTACTTCAAGTTCTAGATTTCGAAATTCCAAGAGTTCATTCTGATCTCTGGCATCCTGCAGCTCCTGTTGCAGTCGATTGTTCTCCACTTCCAATTTTTCTATCTAGAAAAAGATCTAAATATATAATTTGTGGAAATGATTCCAAGACATACTTGTTTAGACATTTATGACCACTGCTGTTTTTGCTCCCTCCTACAAGTCTCAATCACCGAGGAAGCAAGCTATTCAGTTATTTTAATGTTATTATCAGCTTTTTTGTGGGAAGCATAACATCTACAAAAGTCATAATTCATATACTAATTAATTATCTTATTATGGAAAGAATACATCAAAAGCAACTTGGCAAATAACAAAAGGATTCATATTTGCTGATTCAGAACTTTGGGAATTCATTGTTTACTTGTGGTTAAGACAGTAAACTTTCAAAGGATAATTTTGCATATTATTTTTGATGATTCTGCACCTTCATTTTTAAATTTTACATTATTATACTTATATTTATATTATAAAGATTAGCAATTGAGAAAAGTGAGCAGTCTGAAGGACCCTTGTGCAAAAATACAAAGGATACTTTCAATCATATGGTCTGATGGTGCAATAAAAATCTGAATTATTATTTAGAACTTATTATTTCTTCAACTCTTGAATTTTGTAATTAATGGACTGTTGCTTAGAACAGATCTTATAAAATAAATGGGAGAAGTTAGCCATGACTAACAGGCCCAGTTCATGTAACCATTCTTCATATGTTTTAGTCTCCAGTCCCCTAATCATCCTGATTGCTCTCTTCTGCACTTTTTCTAGAGTCGCAACATTTTTTTATAGTGTGGTGACCAAAATTGGATGCAGTACTCTAAATGTGGTCTTCTAAGTCTAAGTGCTATTCATAAGTGCTAAGAGCTGTGGTGGCACAATGGTTAGAATACAGTACTACAGGCTACTTCTGCTGCCTGCTGGCTGCCTGCAAATTGGCAGTTCAAATCTCGCCAGGCTCAAGGTTAACTCAGCCTTCCATCCTTCCGGGGTCAGTAAAATGAGGATCCAGATTGTTGGGGGCAAAATGCTGACTCTGTAAACTGCTTAGAGAGGGCTGTAAAGCACTGTGAAAGCGGTATATAAATCTAAGTGCTATTGCTATTTTGTGAGGATACCCACAAGGTTTTCTGAGAATTCCAAATGTGCCCCCCCAACACAAAAAGACTAGCAACCCCTTTCTAATCATTGAAGCATGAACATACCTTATCCAAAAGCTCTTGATTCCTCTTAATAAAAAGTTGTTTATCTTCTACCCAGTGTGAGTCCTATTTATTTTTTTAAAAAAGAATAAAATATAAAGATATATTTATATATGGCTTTGTTAACCGGTTTTATTAAATTAAATGAATTTAAATTACCATGAATAAAATTAAATCCACTAAATGACTGAACTATGGCTCAATCGATTGACAACTATGATTAAAACATCTGTCACAATGAAAAAAAGTGTTAAAACAATTCAATAATTTTGATAAATTAATGGAAACAATTGTTATTGGGTATTATTGGAAGCATCAAAGTAGTTGCAATCCCCACAAGGACATCTACAGTATACAGTTATCTCTCTCTCACACACAGCAAGATACTTTTATATATTTATTTCTAATTGTTTACAGGCATCCTTTCAGATGCTTGATTCATATGTGCAAAATGTATCTTTCCTAGATAACAAACTAATTCTAATAACTTTAAAAGTAATTGAGACAAACCATATTTTGTAAAGTGTCTACCTGTCCTTTCTGGGCCAGTGTTTTTTCAAGATCTTCTATTTTTGCTCTATATCTCTGGACTTCGGCTTGGAGTTGCTCCTGTGCCTGTTAAAAAGGAGGAAAAAAAGTAGTTTCATTAATCATGATTTTAGATCTCATCAAACTTTCTGAGTTTTAAATTATCTTTAAATAATTTGCAGCTCCTTCTTTTCCTCTGGCAAGCAGCCACATTGCTACTTTGTGCTAATGAAAAGGTCCTTTTGTAACTCTCGCAATACTTTGAGTTTTGAGACCCTGTTCCATTCTACTCTGTTTTTCAAGTAGCATCTTTTTCTGTGACAGAGCTCTTAGCATGTCTTACTCTCTATTACTTTAAAATGATTTGTCTGTGTTATTGTTATCCGATTGCATAGAAATTTTTGTAGCTTTGCTATAGGTTGTTTGAATGAATTAGAAATAAGATAGAGAGGCGAATAGATACACATACATGTTTATGGAATGCATTTGGGTGACAGCTATGTTGACCTTGGTGGATACCAACCTTGGCTTCTCTTTCTGCATCTATTATACCCCCAGTTTGCTCTTGCAGTAACGCATAGGCTCTCTGCAGGGCCTGATATTCTTTTGTTAATTGTCTAAATCGCAACTCTGATTCTTCAGCTGCTAAGCTCTGAAAAAGATAAAGTTTCAGATAAACATTAAGTGTAGCATTGTAAAAATATGGAAGGTGTAAGACAATTCAATTCAAACCTTTATTGTCAGAGTACAACATGTGTACAATGTGATTGGCTGAGCCTCCCTTCGTGCACCCCGCCCCCCAATACAATACAACTCACAGTGAAAAACAAAAACAAAAAAAATAAATAAATCCCTAGCCCAGTGAATCTTACTAACAACCACTCTGTCCTATTGCACCATGTGAACTTATTGCACTCCGCACCGGCCCCGCAAGTCAATCATACTAAGTTGTTGTAGAGTTATTTTTCATTCAGGAGTCTGACAGCCCATGGATAAAAACTGTTCTTCAGCCTGTTTGTGTGGCTGCCTATGCTTCTATATCTCCTTCCCAATGGTAGGAGAATAAAGAAGGGCTGACCAGGGTGTGATTGATTAGAATAGATTGTATCACAATAAGATTGGAATTTATTATGTTAGAAAAACAAAATATTGTATTCTGGAATACACAGGTTAAGAAATCATTTGCAGAGAGCTTCCAGTGAGGAGCCATGGTGAACTAGATGTCTCTGAAGGAGCAAGGAAGACACTGAAGAAGAGATCAGCAGCCAGACATGAATTCTGGCTGACGCATAAAGGAGAGGTCATGAGTTCTCCCACTTGCACACAGAATATCTACTCCTTTTAAGTAGACTGCAGGGACTAAGATTTTTGTGATCAGTTTATGAATTGCAAGGCTGGGAGTTGTGGAATTTCAATTAAGCTCACAGCCATAATGCAGCCTATATGAATGTAAGGTTTGCACTAGCCTAATTTCTTAAACACTTTCAGATGTAACTAATTTACATCTAAAGAGAGATTTTCTGAGTGGCAGGATAAAAAATAATCCTGGCTGAGTCATTTCTTCTGGAATGGTTTTAAAAAAGGTTTTAAAGACTAGTTGCAAAAAGCTTAAGATGGAGTGACTATAAATTTATACATAAAGGATAATTATTTTGAAAAATTGTTTTTGGTAAAGTGCTTTTGAATTAATTGGAATTAAATTGACAAACGAATTAGATCCTTTGTGGAATGTTTTTTGCGTACTATTAAATAGTGCTGACACTTGGTGGATTTTATAAAACAAAGGAAAAGTAATTTGAGCCAGAATAGGATGCTTACTGTAATTATGGAGTTCCATTTGAGCTGAAAGTAATAAAGGCACAGAAACACAAAACAGAAAAAAACAAAGAGGGGGCTTGCCTTTTCTCTTTAATTATAATTCATAATTCACTTTTCACCAGAAAAGTGGCAAAAATAGAGAGGAGACTTGTTAGAGCAACCTGCAGAGAGAGGGATTACACCAGGTTTGCTTCAGAAAATATTTGAGCAACTGGCCAGTAAGTTAGCTGAATCATCTGACATCATCTAAAACAAATGCCTGGAGTTGTAAAATAAATCAATGCAAAGTGGACATTTTGAAGAATAAGACACTATTATAAAAAGAGTGTTGGAAAGTGAAACAGGAAAGATAACCTGTTTCTATTGGAATTTAGAGAGTGAAGAAATTTTGTTTGAGATTGGAGTAACCCAGAATGATTCTGGTGAAGATATTTGAGAAAAGGTTATTAAAACTTTGCCAATATTTTTGGCTGGGTTTGAGGAGGATACAGAGGTTAGACATTGATAAAGTATATAGAATAAACACAAAATTTGAAAGAATAAGAAATCTTCCGAGGTATGTTTTGATGCACTTTGTTAGGAAGAAGACCAAATTTTACAGCATATGCAGCGGTTTTTAAAGAAATTCCTATTAGAGTTTTGCTTAAGAGAAAAAGTATTTTTGACTGAGAAATTAAAGCAAAATAAGGTTCTACTTTGTCCATTTGTCCATTTTGATGGGACAAAGTGGAAGATGTGATTTTTTTTTTAAAGAGCATAGTTTCTTGACTGAATTCTGTCCAGAAATTGAGGGAATTTCTAGAAAAAAAGTAAAGAGGAATTGGAAGAGGTTCAGATGGAGGTTTTGAAGGACATTATGTAAAACGACAACAACAGGTGCGACAAGAAATTGAAAGGGATAATATACATTTGCTAATTATTCAAACTTTATAAAAATAGGGAAGAAAATCTTACTTCATCTAGATCTTCATCTGGTGTTGCTGGTGTTCTGTCTGTCCTGAATGAAGCCATGGATGATGTCTCAGAGTCCATAGAGTCATCATCACCCCCATAAACTGTGTCCAGTACATGCCTCTGTAAAAAAAGCCAAACATTCTAATTCTGCCACCAGCCTAGTTTTCTAGCACAGATAATACTCCATCATATGTCCTCAGTCAGGTATTTGTTGGAGATGCTTCATCTGGGTGACAACAAAATGGCAGCAAATAAATACAGGAACCCATCATTCTTTTCTGCCATTTAGTATTATCTGGATTTTTGAAACCCTATTTTGTTATGAAAATCTAGAATTTGAAGGCAGCAAACTAGCCAAATGGCTCTGCTGATGACTGCAGAAAAGAAATAGACATATCACCCTTGGACAATTTGTCCTTCTACTCCTCATTTCCAATTCTGGCATTCACAATGCAGACATAACTCCAAAGGTTCTGAATAAAAGACCTTTACAGAGTACAACAGGATAGACTTTGCTCTGGGCAGGTTGAAGTCTAACAACTTCACTCACTGTAACAGCATTGCCAAAAAGGCATTAAGAATTGTTAACCTAATTTTGTGAAGCTTCTTCTCTGGTAACATTGTATTGCTAACTAGGGCATACAAAACCTTTGCCAGACCAATTCTCTAATACAGCTTGTCTGCCTGGAATCCATACAGTTTATCAGACATTAATATGATTGAGTGGGTCCAGAGGTATTTTACGAGAAGAGTACTCCACTACTCTACTCACAATAGAATCCCTTATGCCACCAGGCTTGACATTTTGGGCTTGGACAATCTGGAACTGCACCGCCTGCGGTCTGATCTAAGCATAGTACACAAAATTGTCTGCTACAATATCTTACCTGTCAACAACTTCTTCAGCTTCAACCTCAATAATACACGGGGAAACAATCTTTTTTTTTTTTTTTTGCTTTCATTTATATACCGTCCTTCTCCGGAGACTCAGGGTGGCTTACAATGCGTTAAGCAACAGCCTTCATACTTTTGTATATTTATACAAAGTCAGCTTATTGCCCCCACAATCTGGGTCCTCATTTCACCTACCTTTGAAAGGATGGAAGGCTGAGTCAACCTTGAGCCTGGTGAGATTTGAACTTGCAGTAATTGCAAGCAGCAGTTGTTAATAACAGTGCTTTAGTCCACTGTACTACAGGCTCAATACAAACTCAAGGTAAACTGCTCCAAACTCGATTGCAGAAAATACGACTTCAACAACAGAGTGGTCAATGCCTGGAATGCTCTACCCAACTCTGTTGTTACATCCTTAAACCCCCACAGCTTCAACCTTAAACTGTCTACCTTGGACCTCACCCCATTCCTAAGAGGTCCGTAAAGGGGGTGTGCATAAGCACACCAGCGTGCCTACCGTCCCTGTCCTACTGTCCCCATTTATTTGTATTCATTTCCTTCATTCATGTCCATGTTCATATTCATACCTGCTATCATGTACACATTTGACAAACTAATAAATAAATAAATTGACTTAGGAAACCAAAGGAAACTGAGATGCAAATAAACAAGGAAGGATTTTTCCCTAAGACCATTTGCTTCCTCATTAAGCTTGCTTGTTTGGTTATGCAACATCATTTATAGGTCTTACAAGCAATGCTGTGAAAATAGCTGCTGTCTTTTGGATCCCCCTTTTACAATTCAATGATTTAAAAATAGCTTTAGTATATTCAGACTGACTAAGTTAATTAGCAACATCAAACAAGAAAATGAGTCATGCACCAAGCTGACAGAATTGGTTAATCAGCAGGTTGGATAGCAAAGTACTGATGATTTCAGTACTTAAAACTTGCCAAAATGAGTCATGAAGAAGTCTGATCAATGAGAATTTAAATCACACTTATACTACTATGATTTTGTTCTCAGATAAAAGATAAGCCTTACAGAGTATGGTCTACAGTCAGTTTTGCATCTTGCAGAACCACACATGTTAGCAAGAAATTGGCAATGAGTTACATATATGATAGTCTTTTTGTTCAGTTTTCCTGCCTCCATCATTTAATAAGCACAGCTGGATTTATTGTTACTTGAGCAGATGCTTTCTTTCTTTCATATATGGTTTCTACGAGGCCTAATACCTTTCCTTCTGAATGTATTGAGAAATGGGCATGGAATAGAGTAATTTCATGAATTGGAAATGAAATATAATTTAATATATTAGTGCGGTTCAATATAATATGTAAACTTCATTTACCTTAATTGGCTTTGAACTTCTTTTATGCTTCCTCCGTCGAATAAGTTTTTCTCTATCCTAAATAAGAAAACCAAGAAACAGTTACCACTCAGGATACAAAGATAACAGAATAACAGAGTTGGAAGGGGCCTTGGAAGTCTTCTAATCCAATCCCCTGCTCAGGCAGGAAACCCTATACCATTTCAGGCAAATCATTGTCCAATCTCTTCTTAAAAACCTCCAGTGTTGGAACATCCACAACTTCTGGAGGCAAGTTGTTCCACTGATTAATTGTTCTAACTGTCAGGAAATTTCTAGGTTGTTCTCTCCTTGATAAGTTTCCATCCATTCCTCCTTGTCCTGCCTCTCAGGTGCTTTGGAGAATAGATTGAACCCCTCTTCTTTTGGCAGCCCCTTAGCTTTGGAACACTGCTATCATATCACCCCTAGTCTTTCTTTTCATTAAACAGACATATCCAGTTCCTGCAATCTTTCCTCATATGTTTTGTCCTCCAGTCCCCTCATCTTTTTTGCTCTTTTTTGCACTCTTTCTAGAGTCTCAATATCTTTTTTATATTGTGGTGACCTAAACTGGTTGCAATATTGCAAGTGTGGTCTTATCAAGGCATTATATTTGATATTGAGGTATTAACACTTCATGTGATTGTGAAGATATTAAATGGACATATGAGACTGAACCATTCACTCATCTGACTGATTGATTGAGTCATTTATTCATTCCAAGTCCCAATTCCATGGAAATTTTTTGAACTGAACAGAACACAAATAGAAGCAAATCAGAAGAGGAGGAGTTAGGATTATTCCACTAACCCATCCTTTCTATTAGCTATAATATGGCAATAAGCATCATGAAGTTATTTCCAAGGGCTCTTAAAAAAGCTTTTGAAAGGTGATCTGAAAGAAATAAAAGAGGTAGCATATAGAATTTCTTTGGAAATCTTACTTACAGAATAAGTATGGAATAATTCTAGACAAGAATGGGTCAACTTCAGGTTCCTAGGATCTATTCTGTATTTTTCCAGAGACCAAAATCCATCAGACGAAAGAATAATGATTTATATAACTTCAGTTAATGATTTCTGAATATATCACAGCTCAAATATTTGTTTTAACTGATCAAAACTCATTGTTAATTGATCAAAACTCTTTGTTGTTTCATCCACAAACACTGAGCCATTCTTCATTTCAGTTGATAAAAAGTGACTTTTTCATTGAATGCCATTATTAATGCTGGAAGGAGGAACTTTTGCCAACCTAGTGCAAATCTACTGAGAGATTTATTTGTAAATCTTCATACTTCCAATTTCTGTTCACCCCTTTGGTTTATGAATGACATCATTAGGTGAATGGGGATCAATGAGAGGCAGACAAGACAAAGGCAATTTTAAAGGTAAGAATTACAATATTATCAATTTGAAAATGGATGAGAAGCCAGAAAATTTACAAAGAACCCTCCCTCCCTCCCTTATTTCAAGAATACAGAACATGAAATAATGGGTTTAAATTACAAAAGGATATTTTTGTTTTTAAATAATAAAAAAAGTTTTTGTTTTTAAATAATATTGCTACCAAAAGCAGTTTGATATGACACCAATTATTTAGAATGAGGGTGGGGTCCGCTTCATTCAATAAATTCATGTGGAAGCAAGATAGATATCCATAATTATGCTTTAATCTGAATTCCTGCAGTAGGCATAAAGTGGTCTATACAATTACCTTGTAACTGTAGGAAACTCTGATTGCATTTCTGAATAAAGTACTGTATTATTGCCACCTTCCATATTATTTCCTGAGAATGCCTTGAGGCATTTGTGGGGACCTCTATTTCCTCCATTCTTGTAAATGGAGGTGATGCTGACTTCTTGACTTTGCTTTGCAGTTTACCAGATATCAATTTATTTTATTCACCTAATCTCGCAAGCTCAGACATGTCTATTCTGGACTGTATTTCACATTCGTTGGACTTTGTAGAATTCGACACATTTCTAGAGCATCTAGTTTAGAAAATGCTATATTGAAGTATATTATTCATAATGCAATTTCTTTTAAATTGTATAATCCTACAAGATCTTGTTTCTTGTTTCTTAGTTGATGAAGACTTAATAAACTTACTCTTGTCAGCTCATCAATTATGTTTTGTTGTTCTATAACTTGGAGCTTCAAAAATTCGGTTTCTTGTTCTTCATTTGCTTGATCAAGATCATTGAGTGATTTTAATTTCTTCAGAGGAGGATGTGATACCATCTTTTCTTTCTATACAACAACAACAACAAAAAAAAAAAAAACAGGAAAGCCAGCTTTCTTTTTAGATTTTTTAATTTTTTTTTACTTGATTGGATATTATACTATATTATTTCTCATATTTTATTTTCCACCCATCTTAAACATTGAATTATAGATGTTAGAGTTATCCCCCCCTCCTTCCATGGCATGGTTTTAAATTACTGATGTGTTGAGAGAAGGGAAGATACACGTCTCTTTATGGAAAAACACTCAGGGAAGCATTCAACTATGGATATTGTGTGTATTTATAAACAAATAGACAAAATGGAACTCAGTGGGACTTCTAAATACAAATGCTTAGGATATAGTGGCTTGGCTCCCTAGAAAAATCATCCAGGCCATTGTTTATTGCATCTGTTTGATTCCTACATATAAACTGTAGCAAATGGCTTTCAAAACATGAAAAAACAGGAATGGAAAAAAACAAATTGTGATCCAGGAGATAGACACTTGAATTCCTAGAAAATTCAATGGTTCCAAGAAAAATAGCTTTTGCAATGTTAACCCTGGAGAATTAAGGGAATAATGAAAATGAATCCCAGAGCAATCTTTTTTTTTTTTTTTTTGAAATAGAAGTTCAATTTCGAATCGAGCATCACTGCAGTGCCTTCTAACTCATGTCCTTTTTGCTAAATTGAAGTGGGGCACCAACAACTCCAGGATTAAAAAAGTTCTTTTTTGGTGTCTTCTAGACCCCCCAATCTGAATCTCCAAATTTGATTCAAGTTGTTGCCATAATTCTATGCCATTTTGAGGAAATAGGCTGCAGTTTAAAATAAAGAAAAATATCTTAAAAACCAAAAAAAACAAAAAAACCCAACTACCAACCCAATGAAAAATTATTTCACCCCATATTGGTTGGGCATGATACATTCTGCTTTTTTCTTTGTTACAATTTTTTTAAACATAAAAGGTCAGGATAACATTGACTGGATGTTAGTCCTTTCAGCTCTTCATACCCTGTTATGACACCTAAAAGGCTATTATCAAAATACGATTATGGCATTTCCTTTAATAGTTATATTCCAAGAACTGAAAACAAACAAATGATTAAAAAAACAGAATAAATTTGAATTCTTGGTACAAACCATCTCTAAATTTTCCTTAGTGATTGCTTTAAGTTTCTCCTCCATGCGCTGCAACGACTGCATGAGTTCATCATTTCTTTTAGAGAGGCACTTATTTCTTTCCAGAAGAGGTTTGCATTGTTTTTCAGCTTCTCGAACACGTTTCAACTGCAAACAAAATGCTAATTAATTAACTAGATAGATAGATTACGCATCTATAGTACATGCATCCACTAACACGTATACAGGTAGTCCTCAACTTGCAACCACAATTGAGCCCAAAATTTAGGTTGCTAAGTGAGAAATTTGTTAAGTGAGTTTTACCCCATTTTACAACTTTTCTTGCCACATTTGTTAAGGAAACCACTGCAGTTTTTAAATTAGTAACAGGGTTGCTAAGTGAATCTGGTTTCCCCATTGACTTTGCTTGTCAGAAGGTTGCAAAAGGTGATTACATAACCCCGGGACACTGCAATCGTCATAAATGTGAGTCACCTGTCAAACATCCAAATGTAAATCACATGACCATGGGAATGCTGAAACAGTCATAAATGTGAAAAATAGTCATATGTCACTTTTTCCAGTGCTGCTATAACTTTGAATGGTCACTAAGTGGACTGTTGTAAGTCAAGGACTACCTGTACATTTTGATTGACAAATATATATATTTATACAGTTTCTGGAATGGAAATGTTTAAAACATTATTTCTTCAAGAAGTTATCATGTTGATTCCTATATCACACTAACTTCAAAACAAACTACAAACTACGGCTTAGAATATTATATGAATCAGATCAATAGAACACAGTTTGAGGGGTAGAATTTCAAGCTTTGATTTTCTTTTAAGATGCCATCTACAGATCTTAAAATAATGATAATGTCATTTGGCTCTACGAAACATGTTTCATCAGAGTTAAAAATATTGATGACTTCATTATGGCAAGAAATGCCACTTCTGACTTTCTTATACTTATTATCCTGAAATGTTGTTTAAGTATCTATAGCCCAAAAATAAATTTAACGTAAGAATCCAACCTAACTACTGTTCATAACAGTATGAATGAGAGGCCATGTCATGCCTTATTTCTTATTCTTCTAAGAAGAGAAAGAATAGTTGCTATTCTATTGCTGGTATTAAAATATGTATAATATCTAGTGCTGGAAAATTTATCATGTGAAACTAAGAAGAGGGGCTATCTGCCAGGGACTGATTTTACATCATTATTTATGAAATAAATTAGAATTGCCTGGGTTCACACAACACGCAGTGTTACAAAAGCATGAATTATGGAAGATAGCGGTCAGATCGATAACATGATGAATTTGCTATAATGATTAATCTAGGTGCACGTCTACCTATGGCCATGGAAATTTACTGGGTAAATTTAGATCAATCATTCTCAGTCTAACTCGATTCAGATAGTTATCATCTGTTGTCCTGCTCCTAACTAGAGAACTTCAATCCTCTTCCACTGAAATGATCTCACAGGAGATCATAAACTTTAGTCCCACCTTAGGAACAAAGCCAGCTGGGTGACCTTGAACCAGTCACTTCCTCAGCCCAAACCACTTCTGAAAAACCTTGCCAAGGAGATTGCAGAAATTTATCCAGAGAATCAGACATGATTGAACAGAAGAAAAACAAGTATGAATAAAGCTGATGCACCTCTGCAATATTATTTATCATTTATGATTTTGACATTGCTATCCCAGATATTTTACATTAAATAAAAGGTTCAGAAACTGCTAAGGTACCATACCAATTCATTACGTTCATCCACAAGCAGAGTGTTCCTATCCTCAAGCTTCCGAATAGTAGCATTGAGTTCTGCCATTCTCTTCTGATTTCTACGTAGATCCTACAAATGTTTGTCAAAGAAAAATAATTTGACACAGTATTATTTATAGGCAAGTGTTGAGATCCTTGACAGAAATTATGAATCACAATAAAGATGAAATTGCAGGATTCAATCTGTGTCAGTCACTGGGACCAAAGGTTTAGTCTTCTGAGCTTTCCAGACTCGTGGTGGAGCCCATCCTCAGGGACGTTCTCTCTCATCACGGTGATGAAAGAGAAGATCCCTGACTATGGGCTTCACACATAGTCAATAGTAACAAATATTGTGAGGTTCTTGGTGGTCCCTAAGTTTGGTTGTTTTCTTGCAGATATTTCATTACCATACTTGGTAACATCATCAGTGTACTGGTGGTGTTACTAGTTTGGTAAAAAAAAAAAAAAAAACCAAACAAACAAAGCCCAGAGAGCACCAAGGAACCCAGAGGTCAACCCTGAGATACAAATATTCTCTTCTATCAGTAACCAATACTGACAAATATAAGTCAGCAGTGTCTCGAGAACCACATATTGTGCATCCTTCCTAAACATATAACATTGTATTTTATGTAAACAAGAATGTGAGCATATATTTCTAAATCAGTAAGTGGCTTTAGGCAAACTTCTATGTCACACTCTTAGTGTACAATTGGATCTTCAACAAGGGAACATTAACAGCAGGCTTTTACAAGCTCTTTTATAAACTGTTGAGTTAATGAATATAGAATGTTTGAGTGTTTCAAAGGTTCTGCATAAATGCCAATCATTTTCCTCCTCCTCCTCCTCCTCTCTTGTTTTGAATTAACTACACAATTGAATCAGAACTGAAATGCAGCCTACGAATTGCCACAAGAGGGAGTATTGTATAATTCATGAGTAGATGCCACTCATGGAAAGCAGAGCAATGATGCAATAAACGGACCCAATCAAAATCCCAGTGTGATGAAATAGAGCATGCTTCTTACAGGACTACTGCAGTGTTCCGAGCCATCTCCTGCTCTGCCAGGGATCTCTCTTTTGGGACTGCTCATGTTGCATTCAGCCTCCTTAACCAAAAACAGTTGTTCATCCAATGCTTCTTTCTGTAGCTGAAGCTTCTGAACATATCCTGTCAGGGTCTCCAGCTCTTTCTCCAAAGAAAAGATAGTTCTGTCTTTTGCTTTGATCTCATCCATCTGAATGAAGATACATGAGAACAGTGATATGGCATAAGTTCAATCATGAATTCATTTATTTGAATACATTTTGCAAGTAATGGATCTTCAGGGTTCATACTGTATGTTTCAGCATTGGTTACAGCAATTTCTTCTCTGAAACTGTAAGACCATAAAATAGTTCAGTGCATATAAGGATATACTGTACCTATTTAAAATTAAACATGATTTTTAAGTTACGTATTTTGTCTGTACCATTAACTGGTTTTAATGTAATATTCCATGGCACAAATAGTGGCACAAAAGAATACAAATAAACAAGCAAACAAGCAAATCTGTATGTTGATATTTTAAATGTAATTTTTAATTGTCCTTACATTAGAAACCCGTGGCAAGTGTAAAGCCTGCAACATCTACAGGTAGCTTGGTGCAACATCTACAGGTAGCTTGGTGCAAAGACCACCTAATTCATACATTCTATCTCAGGTTTGAGAAACAGTCCGATCAGTTAGCATCATTCTGAAAATATTCTGGTTTGAACCTGAATTTTGAGTTAAATATGAGAAGTAGAACCCTGTTCCACTATAGCAGGGGTGTCAAATTCGTGTCATCAGGTTGTCATCATGTGACAACATATCGCAACTTTCCCCCCTTTGTTAAAACAGGCTGGGCATGGCCAGTGTGTAACACATCCGGCCTGCAGGCAGTGAGTTTAACACCCCTACACTATAGATAAAACCTAGTAACATCATCAGTGCACGGATGATGTTACTAGTTGGTAAAAAAACAACCAAGCCCAGAGAGCACCAAGAAATCCACAGATCAACCCTGAGATACAAATATTCTCTTCTGTTTTTTTCTTTTCTTTTCTTATTTACTGGTTGTCATTCAGCTAACAAGAAAAATGAGGGAAGACTTTATGGCAGTTCTACATTTGATATCCTCAGCTCTACGAAACTGGTGAATCTCTCAGCAGTTTGTTTTTCATTTTTGGTAAAGCCAAAACCATTATTGACTGTGTGACACAGTGTTGGCTAGCAGAAGCCAAATTCTTCTAGTTAAGAATGCAGTCACATATTATGGAAATTATGGTGATATTTATCAAGAATGGGAGCTTTGTGTTGAATTTCCATAAATTATAACACAGAAAAATGAGTTTGGAAAATACAGAAGGAATACAACTTGAAATTGCCAGTCAGAGATTGCTCATTAAGTAAATAGACTAATCTTCCTCTGCTTCATTGAATAGAAGCTATTCTGATCAATAATCATAATCATAATACAAGTCTATAAATTTTGTTATCTGGATCTTTCAAACTTTACAAAAGAGCTAAGAATCAAAATCTTTTATCATTTTGATTAACTATGATCTATTCCTGCTAATGGTATAGGCACATTCAATTCAGACTAGCATCACCCTAGAATTAGGTATTAGATACTGTATAATTGATTACCACAAACAGCAGAAGCATCCCAAGATTACTATATCTCTGTCACTCCCACGGCAGTTTCTGCCCCAAGATGCCATTTTCATTCCCTCCTGTATATCCTACTCCAAATGGGAGCAACAAAAGGATTTATTCTTTAGAGAATACATACACCTTAGATGCTGCTATAGGAAGGTTCACAGAGTGATGCATTCTGAGTTCCTTGCATTAACCTTTGTTCTAAGCATCACCTCAGGGTGATGCCCACAGAGTGGCTGGCCAGGCTAACCATCTGCCTTGAAATCTCCTAGCCTTAAAGTTATTTGTGGCCCAGTGCAAAATGGATTAGGGCCATCCAGGGTTACTGTTCTTTGCAGGGGCTTCATTTTGCCTAATAATAGGGCCAGCTTTGACAATCAGAGAAACTGCATGATGATTCAAAGATCTATTGATTTTGTCCCCAATTGACAGAACATTCTGGGGAAGAAAATTATTTTCATTGGATGAGAAGAAAAAACAAACAAACACCAGATCAAATAAAAAAACCTGCAGAAGTTTCTACATAGAATTTTGCACTCAAAATCTTAACAGCTGCTTTACAAAAATGTAGTAACATATTTGAATTAAGGCCTAATTTATAATATGTTTAATTTGGTAAAACGTGTTTTGACCCAACAAGCACGAGAGACTATAAAGCTGTCAGAATGTTTCTATCCTTGGCTAGTTTTAACTCAGATGCAGTATGATGGAATCTATACCTACCCAAGATGTTACTGACATAGTGAAATATGCATTGTGATGTTATGACCAGAGATGGTATTCAGCTGGTTCGGACCAGTTCAGGCGAACCGGTAACAGAAATTCCATCCCAGCTTTATTTTATTTTTATTTTATTTTATTTCGAGTTTATATACCGCACCTTCTCCCAAGGGACTCAGGGCGGTGTACAGCCAGATAAAAACATACAATACAAACATTAAAAACAAATAAAAGGATATATATATTAATTTGGCCCCAATTTAAGATAACAAACCAATTAAAAAATTAAAAATATGTTTAAAAAAAATGTTAAGCCAGCCCGGCTTGCTGAAAAAAGAAAGTTTTAAGGGCGCAGCGGAAGGCACCGAGGTCTTGGATTCTCCTTATCTCTGGGGGCAGCTGATTCCAGAGGGTAGGTGGCCCCACAGAGAAGGCCCTCCCCCTGGGGGTCACCAGCCTACATTGTTTGGCTGATGGCACCCCGAGGAGGCCCTCTCTGTGGGAGCGCACAGGTCGGTGGGAGGTCATAGGTAGCAGCAGGCGGTCTTGAAGATAACTAGGTCCTATGCCATGGAGCACTTTAAAGGTGGTAACCAACACCTTGAAGCACACCCGGAAGACCCCTGGGAGCCAGTGCAGCTCATGCAGGAGCGGTGTTATGTGGGAGCCCCAGGCGGCTCCCATAATTACCCACGCGGCCGCATTCTGGACCAGTTGGAGCCTCCGGGTGCTCCTCAAGGGGAGCCCCATGTAAAGACTGTTGCAGTAGTCCAGGCGCGAGGTGACGAGGGCGTGGGTGACTGTGCACAGGGAATCCCGATCAAGAAAGGGCCACAACTGGCGAATCAGGCGAACCTGACAGAAGGTCCCCCTGGCTATAGCTGTCAGATGTTCCTCCAAGGACAGCTGCGTATCCAGGAGGACTCCCAGATTGCGCGCCTTCTCAGCGGGGGCCAAAGACTCGCCCCCAATAGTCAGTGATGGAGTCAACTGACTATATTGGGATGCCGGATATGCCGTCCTATTTAGGCATGTTTTTGAGGCTGGGCACATGCACGGAAGGCGCACACATGAGCAAAGCGCATGCACGGAAGGCTGGGCGCACACGCATTCACATTTGCAAACCGGTAGGGAAAGTAAGTGAATACCATCCCTGGTTATGACCCAAGCTCCATCCTTTTGTACTACAACATAATTTTGTTATGATGTTGCAATGCACATTTCTTCATTGCACATCTTTCTCAGTGGAAACTTATGCCTAAGTGGGCTGAATCCAGATCTTCATCCCTGCTCTCAGTCACAGAAGTTGGGGCTGATTTTGGCATTTTTTCTTCATTTTTCAATGAAGGTGTTACAGGTTGCTTTAGCATTTGAAAAGATCAGTTACGACAGTTCTATATGGATTATTCCTTCTTGTCTTGCAAGTCTAACCATGAAGTATACAAATAAAATACTAAATTAAAAAAATCATCTTTAAACTAGCAACAAATAACCAAGCAGATAATTTATTTAAATCTCATTTCCCATTTTCTAGTACTCCATGTTTTTTCAATACTTGTAGCCAGCAATTATTCCCACTTGGAAACAATATATTCATTGTGTGATACCAGCTAATCAGGGATCACATGGTAAACATACCATCCTACAACTACAGCAGAAACTGCAAATGATAAAAATACTGTCATTCCCTTAATAGTACAATACAGTGTTCAAATCTGAAAATGCATATCAAATTTAAATCAACTGAATTAAAATCCCTGATAAAGATACCAGTTTATATCTGGCACACAGAGTTTAAATTAACAAATTTCCAATTGTCGTCCACAATTAAATGATCACAACAGAGTTGCCACTATTTTTCCTGGTTGACATATAATATCTCAGCAATACTTCTGGCTGATAGAGGTATTCTTTTAGATGCTTCAATCTCATTTTTTTTGCTTATTTATTTGGTCTTTAAAGATCACTAATTATATCATGAATAGGAGTTAAGTACTAAGTTAGCTCCTGTAGAAATGGGCTCAATATATTATCTGCTATGTTTCAGATTAACTGAAAGTTTTGATACAACTTTAAGGTTATAGTGAAGCCAAAATACCGTATGTATATAATCCAAGCAGGAGTTTAGCTGAGCTGTAAGTATTTCTGCTCTAAAGCCATTCAGCATATTTCCTGAAATTTCAATTATCCAGCTTGTTGGGCACCAGAAATACACCCCCAATTTTAAACTTAATTGCAGTACAGTTACTGATTAGCATTGTACTTTTGCTATAGTCCAACTTAGTCCAAGCAGAATGTGGAAAGGTGACATACAAATAGAGATCCCATTACAAGTGGTATAGCGATAATGGCATATATACTTAAAGACATATCTTGCAGAAAATATTATCTCTGTATTCTTCACTTCATTCACAGAACTTAATGCTTAATTGCACAGTGGCATCCCACATCCTGCCCCAATAATCAATTAAACTTGCTTGGTCAGCATAAGAGAGAGCTGGCCTATTTGTTCTAACAAATGGGGCATATTTCCTTTCTTCTACCTCAAAAGCTGTCCCCATTGCAAACCGGTAGTAAAGTTAAGAAGAATCCACCCCTGGTACTGATAGTCACTTTTAAGACTTTCAAAGCATAGGGCTAAATTAAGGAACCATCTATATCCATATATCATATCTGGTTCAGCCGGATAGGCATTGTCTGGATCCCATCAGGTAAAAAATGTCAGTCGAATGGAGCTCAGGACATGAGCCTTTTCTGCTCTAGTGCCTGCCCTATGGAACATTTTTCCTCTGGAGATTGGGTTGTCCCTGATACTGCTGGTCTTTTGTAAGGCCGTAAAGGCCTCGTTGTGTACTCAGGCCTAGGGCCCTGAGTGAGTGAAGGGATTTGACTCCTGACCAGGGAATCAATCAATCAATCAATCAATCAATCAATCCAAAAACAGTGACTATGCTAATGAAACATAGATCTCTCCATTTCAACTCAGCACTAGAACAGACGCAATTGAAAATATTTCACCCATCAGCTACCTGTGTTTCAGTTTATTGAATTGGAGTAGTCCAGCCTTTCTCTTTCTACCGTAGTACCTTATGACATGTCTCAAGGGTGAATAAATTAATCTGAAAATAAATTATTTAGGTCTCTAATGAGCAATTGTTCATTGCTGTACACTAGCTGATCTTTCCACATAATTAAGTGACAACAGGCAAAGATCACTGTAGGAAAAATATGTCAATATTTTATGAGAGCACGAAGAAAACACAAAACAAAACAACCAAAATGGGAGTTCAGTAAAAATAAATTATTCCTGGAGGCAGACAATCAGGCAACACTGTGTAGATCTTCAAGACATCTTTTAAATATAACTGGAAAGCCAGTTTGGTCTGTTTGGCACAGGTGTCAAACTCGCGGCGTCATGTTGCCGTTACGTGATATACCATGACATTTTTCCCCTTTGTAGAGCTGGGGTGGGCGTGACCTGCATGTGATGCATCTGGCCCATGGACCGCCAGTTTGACACCCCTGGTCTAGTGGTTAAGGTTTGGTCTAGTGGTTAATGTCTTATAAGAAAATACAGCTTATTTAGGTTTTTTTTTTAATGTGGCTCTCCATCCAGAACTTTTAAATTATTAGTACACTATTGGTTTTAACGCCAAAGATTTCCTCAACAGCAAGTCATTCAAAACTCAGGCACCAAGTTGTGAGAGAAACAAAACTCAGGCACTCACATACAAGTTGTGAGAGAAACACAACTGAGATACAACTGTATCTGAGATACAACTGTGCAGAATTCCATGGCACTTTTTCTAAAGTATGCATGGGACTAAAACTTCAATGGCATGTGGAAAAGCATTTTGAAGACAAGAAGGTACACAATTGTGGATATTAGTTTAAACACTCATATGATTTTGAGTAATATTCATGGAGAATCTTCTATTGTCACTAAACGCGTATCGTACCAGCACAAAGCAATGACAGCATAAACTGGTTCAATAAAATGCATGAAGATAACTGTATCTTTTTTTTTAGTGGACACGGTATGGTTTCCCCCTCTATCTAATATGGTCACATTTCTTTATTTTAGAATCCTTATTCTTGGCTCAGCCTCTTATTTTACAGTGCAATTTTTGTGCCTGAGTATTGACTTTTAAAGTATCCTGTGCTGGTAACAGTTGGAAAGATGAACTACTAATATGTTTTCTTCATGTTGATATTACTAATCAGGCTAATTCTGATAAACACAGAAGTTTGCATTATAACATACTTATAATGCATGGTAGGTTTGGAGGGCAGATCTCTCTAAGTAGGCAATCAAAATCTTTGCATATAGTGTAATGAGAATCACAGGAAAGGTTATGCAGTATGCACATTGAGTCATAAACATGGCTGGATATTTAGATACGTTACTAACCAGTCTGCGAATGTCCCTCTCACTCTCCCACTTGATCTTAGAGATTGCCTCCTGGTGGGACTGATGCTCACTCCGGAGGTCTCCGGCTTTAATCTTATCAGCTTGGATCATATTATTTAGGGCTTCGTCCACCTGCTTCTTGGCAGACTTCAGTTCAGTAATTTCTTGCAAAAGTTTAAGGCGCTCAGAGTCAAATTGTTTCCTGGCCTCTTCACGAGCCTCAATGCTCAGGGCTGTCCGTACTTTATCGCTACTCCCTTCCCGCAATGCATACAGTGCTGACTTGAGTCTCTGGATTTCACTGTCTCTGATTTTCATCGTCCGTGACATTTCTTGCTCATGCTGTTTGATAAGGTTTTCCCGGACAGCTTGTAGCTCCTTCATCTTCTCCTCATGGAGTTTAGCTTTGAGTTCAGTGATCTGCACTGTCTGTTTGCGCTGTTCTAATTCCCGGATCCGTTTTGTTTCTTGGATTTTTTCCCTTTCAAGTTTGTTCACCTACAGAGTAAGAAGAGAAAAAGAAGAGAAAATGGATACCAGCAACATTATCACCATCATCCAAAGCCTATAATTACACAGGATCTTCAGTTTTATAAATGTTCACACAAGCTGTAATTTGTGCACAATTGCAAATAACTTTCAGTTACCAAAAAGGCTAAAAAACAGTTCAGATGTGTAACAAAGTTCTATGCTTTCAACCAAACCTTAATTGAAGAGTGCACTATAATTAAAATCTATTAATTCACATCTTATTAAAAAGTACACATTTATCTTTTTATATATATTTTTGGGAAACTCATACAGAACTATAGGCCTGATCTATAAACTTAAAATGAAATATGCTATTGCTGTTATTTTGTATTCAAATTCAGTGGATTTTAGGATGCCAGACTATATAATTCCCAGAAATAATCTTTCCCTTAGTATATGTTCGTTGAAAACACCTAAATATAAAAGTTGTGTATTCAGAGCATTTAATAATATTTCTCTTTACATGACCAAAAGGAATGACTGATGTGGCAAAACCGAGAAAACAAGACATTATCAAAACAATTATTTTTTCCTCAAAGCATCATCTGAGAAACGGTTTCAAATATAGTAAATAGGAGGCTGAAAGACAATTTGGTTTAATGTTAAATATATTGGACTATAATCCAGAAGACAGCAAGTTCTGATTTTATCTAAGGTATAAAGCCTGCTGGATGACTTTGGTCCAGTGATTTTTTTCCCCAATCCTAGGAAGAAGAATGTTGTCAAGAAACCTGCAGAGATTTTAATATAGTCTCCAGGAGTCAAGACTGATTTAAAGGAACACATATACAAAAGGATGCTGCATTACTCCCCCCTCCAAAAGGTGTTCTGCCCCCTTCCGGATTCCCAAGGATATTGACACACACCAACGGTCCTTATCAAATTTATTAAGAATAAACTTTATTCCAGTTTATAAATATTGTCCAAAGTTGAGAATTGACTCAAGCTTGAGTCAAAAATTAAATATCTAAAAAAACCCAAATACTGAACAAAAGATTGCACCCTACTTTATATGAATTATTTTCTACTGTAGTAATACTGTGTTTTCCTGAAAATAAGACCTCCCCTGAAAATAAGCTCTTCCTGAAAATATCTAAACGCATGCGCAACCGGTCCCCGCCATTTACTTTAGTTAGGGTTAGAGAGACAGAGCTGGAAATCAAGTAAGATGGCAAGAGGAGCCCCGTCTTGCTCCACGCGCCCCAAAATAATAAGACCTCCCCGAAAATAAGGCCAAGTGCTTATTTCAGGGTTCAAAAAAATATAAGACAGGGTCTTATTTTCGGGAAAACACAGTATTAGATATACTCTACTGAAATTTTTCAATATCTTGACTCTCTTGAGATTTCAGACAAGGGATATGTACATGGGTGCTTTTTGTGTGTGAGAGGGTGTGTGTATGTTCTGTTTGGTTACTGCTGAATCATTTTAAAATCTGATGATTCTTTTCTTCAGTCTTCCACAAAGTAAGGTTCATATGGTGAAGTTAAGACCCAAACTGGTAATCTTTGGGACTGTTGGAAACATTTGGGATTCTGAGAAGATTTTGTGGGCCAAATTTCTCCCCCTCAAGCTGGAAAACTGCTGACACCTGCCTTGCCACTAGTATACACCTAGCTATTCTGTCTTAACTTTACTTCCTCTGACTTCTCATATGGGCCCTATATGGGTCCAAACACATTCTTGTAAATCCAAATTATGCTGAATATGCTTTTCATAGAATACATAGAATACATCAAATCAGAATAACAGAATAATAAAGTTGGAAGGGATCTTGGAGCAGTGGTGAAATCCTCCACGGGCTGCCCGCACATGCGTGGTGCGCAACAAATGCACACTGAGTGCACGCATATGCAGTGTGTGCCAAACTCATGCTGTGTGCGCGTGAATGCACAGTATGTGCCAAACGCATGCTTCACGTGGAAAAAGGACCCTTTTGAAGGTAAGTAGAACAGCTGGGGGGGGAACAGCTACGCCACGTGATTTAGATTCGCTAGAAAGCAGGATTTCTTGCTTTCTAGTGAATATAAATCGCGCAGCACAGCTGATTGTCAGAAATACTGGTTCGGATGAACCGGAAGCTTTTTTAAACTACAGGTTTGCCCAAACCAGTGCGAACCGCACTGTCCTGTCTTGCAGATCTTCTAGTCCAACCTCCTGCTCAAGCAGGAAAACCTGTTTCATTTGAGACAAATAGTAATCCAATCTCTATTAAAAATCTCCAGTGTTGGAGCACCCACAAATTCTGGGGGCAAGTTATTCTACTGATTAATTGTTCTCACTGTAAGGAAATTTCTCCTTAATTCCAGGTTGCTTCTCTCCTTGATTAGTTTCCATCCATTGCTTCTTGTTCTGCCTTCCAGTGCTTTGGAAAATAGGTTGTCTCCATCTTCTTTCTGGCAGCCCCTCAAATATTGGAACATTGCTATCATGTTACCCCTAGTCCTTCTTTTCATTAAAATAGACAGGACCAATTCCCAAATCAGCATTTTTTTTAATTTAATTTTATTTATTTTAATTTGATTTATATGCCACCCTTCTCCGGAGACTCAGGGCGGCTTACAATGTGTTAAGCAATAGCCTTCATACTTTTGTATATTTATACAAAGTCAGCTTATTGCCCCCATAATCTGGGTCCTCATTTTACCTACCTTAGAAAGGATGGAAGGTTGAGTCAACCTTGAGCCTTGGAGAGATTTGAACTTGCAGTAATTGCAGGCAGCAGATGTAAGTGGATGTTAATAACAGTGCTTTAGTCTGCTGAGCCACCAGAGCTCCTTATGTCTTTAATCATAGGATAATACTTTAAAAAATCATGGCAAGAGGTTCAGTGGATCTCAAGGAATATGTCCTGGGAATATTAGTTATCATGAGCTCCAAATTGTCTAATCATGACTTAAAGATAATTTTTTAAAAAGTTTATTCCTAGATATATACCTCAATGTGCAAAAGCTACTCAAAATATTGGCCATGTAAAAAGTCAGGAATGTTTAAAAGTGATGGAAAATATAAAACAACAAAAACTGAATGATGATGAAATGATAGTAAAGTATAAACTATTCAGTTGGTGACTTTCTCCATACAAGCTTTTTATTATGGTGGGGGAGTAAAAGTTGTATGAAGAGAAATTAGGGTTCCCAAGTGATAATATAGGTGAAGAGGCAGTTATCTGCTTGCCACGGTTCCAGTGTGGCATTCTCATTATCTTGCTGTCATTTTTTTATGCTTTGCCTTAGCTAACCATGTGATAAATGTCATATCTAGTCTAGCCTTTAGATAACAGTTTTTTCCTTTCATTTATCTGAAATCTGATGACAAGCCTCCTGCAGTGTGTATAAATCCCAACCTGAAATTATGATTACAGTTTCCACTCTCTATCAGCCCAAGAGCAACATACAGTAGATCTTGCTTCCTCCACACGGAGTTCAAAAGAATCATAATGCTTGTCCCTATAAATATTTCATGGTACATTTGAAAATAACATAATGCCTTTTTGCAAGGTAAGAGGCTTTCAGCAACCTCATGAGGTAGACCACAAATGCAATGCAACAATAACAAACACAGTTCAATAATGGAAAATTTCTGAGGCACCATTTTGATTTAATGTTAAGACTGACAAATTTCTGTAAACATTCTATAAAAAAATTCTGCTTTAATTATATAAGATTTTTCTTTGTCTTTTGAATAGTTCAACAAATAGAGCAATAATTAGGGGGAAATGAAAGTTATGGAGGAAATGAGGAAAAATCTGACAGAAAAAAAATGCCACTGGTAACTTCAAATTAACTAACTCAGTGTAATATGGGGATGAGGAACCTGTGACCTTTTAGATGTTTCTGAATTACAATTCTCATAGATACATTCAGCATGGTAATGATGACAAAGGTTGCCAGCTATAGTTCAGGACCACCAGGTTCCTTGCTGTTATACACTGGTCATGGTAAAATCTTTATGAAACAGTATAGACATCAACGAAGACAGACGAAAGTTAGAGACAATTGTTAGGTTTTTTAAAAAATTTTTTAAATATATTTTATGCAAGCAAAATTCAGTATTTCACATGAAGGGAATAAGAAAGGAATGAAGACATACATGTGGAAGAGAATGTGATTAGGTGTAACCCTAAATAATATAAATATACACTATTTATAATCGTATTTTATTTTATTGCCTGTCTTCCATTCCATTTCATTTTAATTTGAGTAATTTCAGCAGGTTCCCGTTTTCTTTTATTTTTCAAATTGTCTCCTAAGGCTCGCCCTCTGATTGTCAATATAACTGATACAATAATCAGCTGTCAATACAACTTATATGTTCACTGCTGTGGATTTGGGGACATTCCAGATTATTTTATGTATATATCAGGGGTGGGTTCTACTTACCTTTACTACCGGTTCGCAGCAGGGCTGTGCACACATGCTTGCTTCGCTCACACGCACACATGCTCTTCTGTGTGTGCGCAGAAGCGTTTTGATGATGTCGGGGTCAGTGGGCGGAGCCTCCTGCTGGTTTTACTACCGGTTCTATAGAACCGGTGCGAACTGGGGGCAACCCACCACTGGTATATATCCTGCCAAATCCTGTGACTCATAGAGGTTTATACTATAGAAGTCATTAAAATATTAGAATACAATTAAAGCCATACACAATACAATGCTGTAATATCAAAACAAATAAAAAATAAATAATTCCAAATACACTGGCAGCTATCCAACAATCTGTCTTGGAAGATTCTTTAGGTGTTGAGTCAGGCTGAGGTTGACTAGCATTTCCTTATATTTTATTAGATAATCTTGTCATAATTCTTCAGCCTCATTCTCTAGTTCAACCATATTCTAGTCAGAGCTGGAAAATTCCCATTTATCATCCCTGGTCTTTGAAATAGTGATGCTTCATGAGCAAGTCCCTCATTTAATTCAAAGAGCCCTGGTGGCACAGTGGTTAGAATGCAGTATTGCAGAAAACTATAGGAGATGACCAGGCTGAGCCCGAGAGAGGGGTCAAATGTGTTATAAGTCATGAGTCCCTTCACGCCTGCTGGAGATCTAAGTCCAGCCACCTTGAATTCCTTTCTATTCTTAACCCCCGCTCTCTACCAAGAGCCTTGGTAGTACAAGGGTTTAAGGCACCCTGTTATTAAGCTGCTTAAGACCAGCTGCCTGCAATTACTGCAGGGTTCGAATCTCGCCAAGGCTCAAGGTTGACTCAGCCTTCCATCCTTTCTAAGGTAGGTGAAATGAGGACCCAGTTTGTGGGGGCAATAAGCTGACTTTGTATAAATATACAAAAAGGATGAAGGCTATTGCTGAGCACATTGTAAGCCGCCCTGAGTCTTCGGAGAAGGGCGGCATATAAATCAAATAAAAAAAAAATTCCCTTAATGTCCACTTGGCCAAATTCTTGTTGAGAACTTAAGCTTGCAATAAATCTTTGTACTCATTTGAACTGTCTGAATCTCCTGATTTTCTGGGTGTTTGACACAAACTTTGACCACAGCCAAGCATCCAATCATGACTGGCTCAAGGTTGACTCAGCATAATGAATGGTGATCTGCTTTCAGTCTAACCTTTTTCAGAAAGTCCTTATGAACATAAAATGGGGCGATTTCCTGATAGATTATTCTGAGTTCCTTGGAAAAACTTTATACTCTTTTAACAAGGAAAGAAATGGATTAAAAATAATTGCTTAGTTTTCCTTTGTGCATTTTTAAAACATTTACAACAAGGGATGATTCTGAGCCAAAGCTATAGCTAGAGGCTATAACACTACCACTAGGTTAGACATTATTCTTCTATATATTTCATTGCTTTCATATGTTCTATATATTTAGGTGTTCCTCTTAGTTAATGAGTGTGCACCTATTTTTATGGTATTAGGATTTAAACTAAGTAGGAGTGCATTCATTTGTAGTAGTTCTTAATAAAGCCCTTAATAGTATAAGGCCTAGTCATTTAAAGGATCATCTGTCTCCTGTGGCTTCTGCCCAACTGTATGATTAGGCACTGTTGACATGCTCCAGGTCCCACCCGTGTTACCTGATGAATAAAGCATGTCTTCTCTGTTGGAGTGCCTGTCTCTGTAACCCCATCCCCACTCTCAAGATGTCTCTGACCCCCTTACCTGGATTCAAGTGCCCTGAAACCAGGGGTGAAATCCAGCAGGTTTTAACAGGTTCTGGAGAACCGGTAGCAGAAATTTTGAGTAGTTTGGAGAACCGGCAAATACCACCTCTGGCTGGCCCCAGAGTGGGGTGGGAATGGAGATTTTGCAATATCCTTCCCCTGCCATGCCCACTAAGCCATACCCACAGAACCGGTAGGGAAAAATTTTGGATTTCACCCCTGCCTGTCTATTTCTTCAAATCTTAGATCAGAATAGAATAATAGAAGAATTTTATTTCTATACCGCCCTTCTCCCGAAGGACTCAGGGCGGTGTACAGCCTATTAAAAACACAAGACAAGACACAAGACACAAGACAACATCAGTTAAAATAGTTTAAAATTATTAAATGAATTCAGCTCAATTTAAAACCCCAGGAATTTAAAATTTAAATTAAAATTTAAATTTAAAACCCAATTTAAAATTGTTATGTTGATAGCCCAGCCTGGCTATCAGAGGGGCAGGTCCTGCATGATGAGATCTTTTAATGGTAATTTTTCTTCTGTCATTTGGATTTTTATATGATTGTTTTTGCTGTATGTCACCCATAGTTATTGTAGAGTTGGATGGCCAAATAAACAAATAAATGTAAAAGGACAGGAAAGGACAGAATATCTCTGTGTGGCCTTTAAAACATTAGTCATTCTACCCTCTTGGCATTTAGCTTTGGCTCTTTAGACACAGTCACATTTGTTAAGGATTTGGGGGAACCTCTTAAACAAAGTTTGTTCAGGAAGCTGCAGTTAAGAAGAAAAGAATGAAAAATGCATGAATGAAGATTTGCTTGGGCAATGTTGGATGCAGCCCAGAAGTACAATTTAAGGAAAAAGGATCTCATTTAATCTTTTGTTTCAGAATACATGAGATTGCTATCCATGAGCAGCTTTCTTGTTATTACAAAAATTAAAAACTAACAGTGATGAATAACACAATTTTTTCTTCTCTACTTAAACTTCCACTGACCCAGAGCAATGCCCTCTTACATGCAGATTTGGTTGCCCAGGCACTGAAAATATTTCAATCTCTTTCTTATAACTAGGAAGTCCAAACATCTTTAGATGTAAACACACACACACACACACACACACACACACACACACACACACACACACACACACAGATATAACATGAGAATCGATTTCTTTTATATTTAATTCTTAGCATAAAAGTTATCTGGGTAGATGAAAATGTAGCATTCATCAAATTAACCTGCTCCTACCCCTGCCTTCTAGAATCTGGGCAATTATCCCATAGCTCTTAAATAAATCAGCCAATTTCTGTCTGAGTGCTAAAACATTTGTATCAATGACAAAAAATGAATTGCCATTCAAGATTGCAGCAGAACTTCCATGTGTAAATAATGTGCAGGATTATGCACTGATTTGACATGATTTTCTGTTATTAAAGTGGGCTGCAAATTGAACCCTGACACTTATGGAAGGATAAAATTAGCAGTGCTCTGGGGTATGTTATCCTTTAGCTACAGCTAAGCACAAGAGCATCTTTCTTTCATCCCAATTGTCCTACGGTGCAAGAAACCGAAATTCAGAAAATTGTCCTCTGAGGTAAATGGTAACCTTGATAAATAACCAACCCTTAAAGGTTTTCATGATGAAAGACTCTGTGCAAGCTAAAAAACTGCTGCTCAATTATGGAGTCTAATGGTGGCTTAGGTTTGTTTTCCCAGAAAAAGAATGATTACTGGCAAAGAATGAAAAAGTCTGGGTCACAGAAGTCAATTATCTCTCTCTGGAAAAAAGGAGAAGAAAAATCTACTTCAAAAGAGCAAAAATAGTCTCAAAACCAGTGTTGTTGTTTGAAAGACTGAAGATGACAGCCCCTCAAAGAAGGATACTAAAATAGCATGATCCATGCACAGAGCAAAATGAGGTAATAGAGAATGCAGAGGTGATACAAAGACTGAGTGAGGAAGACAGGGAATTTCTGTAAATGCTGTCTTATTTAACAACAGCAATAACAACAACAATGCACAATTGAGCACAACCTTTAAGAAAAGATGAGGAATTCAAGCCAGGCAAAGGATTGGACTGTCTCTCTGAAAAACTCTGGAGGGGGTGGGATAACATGAATGACAGATAATTGAAGAGGAAAGCCTCCCATCCTATCTTGTTTTAATTGTTTTTATGCTTGTTCAGCACTCAGTCACTGGTTTGAGATGGGCAGCCATGCAAATCGAATCAATGAATAAATAAATAAATTTCACAAAACCTTCTCCTTATATCATTACTTTATCCTTACTGAAAAACTCAGAATGAACTTTCCTGTCCTCTTACAGCTCAACAATAACAGATTGGTATAGAACCTATATGGAATCTTTTCCTTCCTCCAGGGGATGAAAGGAGAAAGTTATTTATCTTGCTTTGCATAAAAGGATATGTCACCTATGCCAAAACAAAGGTGACTTTGTAAGCGCTCCAGAAAGAAAGTCTCCCAACAAAATCTCTAGCCACCTTAGACTCCTTAAACTTTCTCAGCTGAGAACTGCCTTACACAGGTCAGCTCTGCTTGGGTGAAATGCAGGAAAGCAAAGTCAACTTCTTGAATATTTTGCATGGCTATCTGGGCTTCAGCCTCTTCACATTTTATTAAATGCCCAGCCTTTCCTTGAACAACAGTTTCAGAATGGGGCAGAGGAATATTGTACAGAATATTCTGTCAAGCAGAACCCAGAAATGCCCTGCTGTGAAGTTTAATTGACACTGAAGTACTTGTCTACCATCCAATAATGTTTATACAACAGTGGGAGAATTGTCAAAAGGAAACATTTCCTTCAGACCCATCACAAAAATAATTTTCTAAAGTATGCAAAATAATGTCTTAATGAACAAGAAATTCTTTGGAACAAAGTACTTTGGACTGATGAAACAAAAATTGAATTGTTTAGTTGCTACCACAAAAAATATATATTTGGAAAATAAGGGCAAAACATTTGAAGAACGTTTGTCAGTCATTAAGCACAGGGGTGGCCCAAGATTGTTTGAAGTTACAGTATGCGGCACAGGAAATATTGTGCAAATATTGTGCAAATGGAAGAAGGGATGGATCAATCAAATATCAATATCTAGAAACTCATCCAGTGAAGAAATTAAAACTAAAACAGTAAGACAACAATCTATGGAGAGGTTCCAATACATAGCACATTCAAAGATCTTTAAACACATTTCTGAGCTAGAAGAGTTCTGTAAGGAAAAATGGAAAAAAACTCCTAAAGTACAAACAGAAAAAAAATCTTAAATAACTACAAGAAACATTTGAACGTTGTTTTTTCTGCAAACAGAGATGTTAAAAAGTATGTATGCAAAGTGTTCCTGATTAAGGAACCATCAAAGTAGAAACCACTGCCTAAAACCACTCTCCAACCAAGACTGCTAAATATAAACAAACTCTATTTACCCATGCATTGATGATGTTACCCAGGCTGGTAATGAAATGTCTGCAAGAAAACAACCAAGCTTAGAGAACTTCAAGAATCCCATATTTCGGTTTTCCTAAGAACTATGAGGAAGTGCTGCTTATAGTATATATGTACTTAGTACAATCTTCCTATTTGTTCCTTATAGGAGACGTGTTTTTTCCCCCACATTTTTGTTTTGTATGATCCTTTGTATGATCTTTTCCCCCACAACAGGTAACAAAAACATTCCATTCCATTTTGAATCTTTAAAAAATATTCCAATTTTAGACAGAAATCTTTCTGTACTGAGCCACAGTAAAATGACAATAGGTGGAAAACAAGTATGCTCTGGAGACAAGTGTTGACTCAGCTGTAATTCATTGATTGAGTTCCCCTTTATGTTTACTCTGGCAAATGTCAGCAATAAATAAAATGTATTTTTCTAGTATTCTTCCTCTCTTCCAGAGTGAAGTGAGGAAACTTCATAATTTGCCATGCAACATTTAAATCCCCTGGTATCAGTGCTTTACTCACTTTAGACTTCTCTTGATGAAGCTCAATTTGAATATCCGTCAGCTTAGTCCTGAGATCTTCATTGGCTGCTTGTAAGGACATAATCAGAACTTCAGGCTTTTCAGCCTTGCTGCGCCCTTTTTTGGACATGGCTGTTTGCAATTGCGAATCTGTGTGTGAGAATCCTTTTTCAAATTGAAATATCCATTTTTTTTATTTCTTTCCATCCAACATGTTGTGACATCTACAAGGTGACATTACACCTTCTCATTAGCTCCTTGGGCAGTCCTGTCAAAAATGATACAGTATATTTGTTAGTAAAAATGAAATGACTGACAACAAAGAAAATATCATGATTAGCTTGCAAAATTCACAGCCTGGGATTTCATCCAAGTATCCATTTAGGCCTACTCTGCTTATTTTTATAGTATCAGCCAAAGTAAGCTGGGCGTTGCCATCTACTTGGGCAAATAAACAATTTTGAACATTTGGTCTTTGGAAGAAATATTGCCCCTAATGTAAATGTTTTCCACAGTAACATTTTATTTTTGACTACAGGAAATGCTAGTGGACTGCCCTACTGCACCAAAACTAATCTTTTTTCTTTCCATAGAGATAATATAATGCAAAACCAGCACAGGATTATCCCAAAGGTGCTTTTTCAAGAGGCAACTGGACTTTCTGGTTTTTCTTTGAAGACGTTTCAGTTCTCATCCAAGAAGCTTCTTCAGCTCTGACTGGATGGTGGGGAATGGAATGGTATAAATCCTTCCATTTATAAACACCAAAGAATGTTAAATACAATTTGGATTGATGACGTTTTTAAAAATATATTTAAGAGCCTTAGGTTTTCATCCTTTGATTTCCACTGAGAGTCATTTAGCTTTCAGTAAATTATTTGATAGACTTAATTAATTGTAGGCTTGATGAAAGACTGAATCCACACCTGTGATTCGTAAGAAACCAACTACGTTTATGTGCCATTTTAAAGATATACAGTATGTGTGTTTTTCTATGCACCATCTATGCATGCAGCTGAAGCAATGGATATACTAATAGACGGAAGCGATGAAGAAGGGTAAAGGCCAAAAGAGCTTCACGCATCCTGGTTTCTTAACTATGGGGCTTATGCATGCTTTTCTACACATTTCCTCAACTAGCACTAGTCATGTTCCTTTGAAGGATTAGGGTTACTAGCAGGTAAGATGGGGTGGTTTATTTTTTGACACAGTTCACCTTAGTTTTCTTGGATATATGAACCACTTCTATTTGTTAAAAGCACAGCTCAAGGGGAAGTTAAAGAGAAACTATACCTGCTGTGCAATGGTGGAGTTCTACCGGTTTGCCCTGGTTCAGGCAAACTGGTAGTGGCGGCAGTGGGAGGCTCCGCCCACCCACCCAGATGTCATCATGGATGCTCTGTGCATGCGCAGAAGGTTCTGCGCATGCGCAGAAGAGGCACGCATGCTCACAGTTCCAAATCGGTAGTGAAGGTAAGTGGAACCCACTACTGCTCCTGTGTCTTCCACTAGAAAGAGACTTTAAACAAGAGAAAGGCATTCAATTCTTCTATAAATACTGTATAACATGAGGGACTATATTATTACTATGAAATATTTATTTATTTATTTATTTATTTATTTATTTATTTATTTATTTATTTATTTATTTAATTTTGATTTGTATGCTGCCCTATCGCCATAGGACTCAGGGCGGCTCACAACAATTAAGAAATACAATCTCAATCCAAATAAAAACATATTAAAAATATATATTAAACGCATATTAAAACACATTAAAAATAATCCAAACCCCATCAGTCCAGGCTGGGCAATTTAAACAACCATGTTTTTAGTTCGCGGCGGAAAGTGTGAAAGTCAAGGGCCAACCGGACCCCCAGGGGGAGTTGATTCCAAAGGGTGGGTACGCCCACAGAGAAAGCTCTACCTGTGGGGGTCGCCAGCCGACATTGTCTAGCCGACGGCATCCTGAGTAGGCCCTCCCTGTGGGAACGCACAGGGTGATGGGAAGCTGTTGCTGGTTGCAGATGGTCCGACAGATATCCTGGGCCTAAGCTATGTAGGGCTTTATAGGTCATCACCAGCACCTTGAATCTCACCTGGAGGGCAACCGGCAGCCAATGCAAGTCGCGCAGGAGAGGTGTAACATGGGCATATCGGGACCTTCCCATCACAACCCACGCAGCCGCATTCTGTACCAGCTGAAGCCTCTGAATGGTCCTCAAGGGCAGCCCCAAGTAGAGAGCATTGCAGTAGTCAATACGGGAGGTGACTAGCACATGAGTAACTGTGCGTAGGGCATCCCGATCCAAATAGGGGCGCAACTGGCGCACCAGGCGAACCTGGGCAAATGCTCCCCTGGTTACGGTTGTTATATGATCTTCTAAGCTCAACCGTGAGTCCAGGAAGACACCCAAGTTGCGTGCCCTGTCTTCAGGGGGTAACACCTCGCCCCCTATAGCCAAAGATGGGACCTCTCGATTGGACCTGAGTGCCGGTACCCACAGCCACTCGGTCTTGGCAGGGTTGAGTCAAAGCCTGTTCCTCCCCATCCAGACCCGTACTGCTTCCAGGCACTGGGACATCACACCGAGGGCATCACTGGGCTGGTTCAGGGTGGATATAAAAAGCTGGGTATCATTGGCATACTGATGATACCTCACCCCAAAACTACGGATGATCTCTCCCAGCGGCTTCATATAAATGTTGAACAGAAGAGGCGAGAGGACCGACCCCTGGGGCACCCCACAAGTGAGGGGCCTCATGGCTGACCTCTGTCCCCCCATCAACACCGCTTGCTTATGACCCGAGAGGTAAGAGGAGAACCACCGCAAAACAGTGCCTCCCACTCCTAACCCCTCGAGACGTCACAGCAGGATACCATGGTCGATGGTATCGAAAGGCGCCGAAAGATCTAATAGGACCAGAACAGAGGAATAACCTCTGTCCCGAGCCCTGCAGAGATCATCCACCAGCGCGACCAATGCCATCTCCGTGCTGTATCCGGGCCTGAAACCCGATTGGCACGGAAATATCCTCTTGGGGAAACAACATAAGTTACAACAGGGTTTTCTTTCCAGGCTGCACTTGAGAAGGAGGTACGTTCCAAACACTGGGAAGGGACAAAATTAAATTAGATATGATTTATGTACAATGTATGTAGCAGTGATGAAATCCAAATTTTTTTACTACTGGTTCTGTGGGGGTGGCTTGGTGGGTGTAGCTTGGTGGGTATGGCAGGGGAAGGTTACTGCAAAATCCCCATTCCCTCCCCACTCCTGGGGGAAGAATATTGCAAAATCTTCATTCCCATCCCACTCTGGGGCCAGCCAGAGGTGGTATTTGCCGGTTCTCCGAACTACTCAAAATTTCCGCTAACAGTTCTCCGAACTGCTCAAAATTTCCACTACCAGTTCTCCAGAAGCTGCTGGATTTTACCCCTGGTATGTAGCATTAAGTTTAGTTACTATGATCACATGAATCCCTTGTATTTAATTACTTTCCTCATCTGACACATTAAAATTATAATTCTGTGGCTATTTTTATAGAGGCTTTTGAAGGCTTTGGGTGTACTGCTTATAGGTCTGAGTTTCATCTTATTATGAATTCCTATTTTATTGTGGTAGGCCAGTTCTGTATACTTTGCAATGGAATTTGCAAAGGATTTATATTAAATGATCAGTCATGATGTCAGAATATAAATTTTTCAATCATTTAGAAAGGAATTCATACTCTATGAGAAGCTTGCTTGATTAAACTAATTTTATCCTTATACTGATGTAGCTGAAATACACTGAATTTAAGTTGATCACTGGAAAAAAAAGTGGATAGAACTATACGCTCTCTCTCACACATATAGACAAAAATCCTATACAGTGCCCAGCTTCGGCAGTTTGTTAACTTAAAGGTATCAACTTCAATTGAAATCATTGTAAAGATTTTCCCCTCTCTGGTAGTGGATATATAGCACATGTAAAAGTAAGTGCCTCCATTAATTGATGTACTGACTGCATGTAGCAACTAACTTACAAGTGCAACATAAATATCCTTGCAGATGAAAAGGCTGCAGTGAGAAGAAAGAGGAAGGGGGGAGAATATGGAGAGTAGGGGAAGGGAAGAGGGAACCTCAGAGAGAAGGACAGGGAGGAGAGATACTCCTTTTAGGCATTACTAAGAGGGCTAAATTTACCAGGCTACTAGGCAATCTTAACTAACAGCTATTTATCTCAGTGAATATAAGATCCAATTAACAGGTAACCAGAGTAAGGGGAAAATTTCCCCTCACTATTTGCGGAATTTAGTTGCTAGAGAACCCCATGGTTCTGAAGTATGATAGGAGTATCACTACCAGTTTCTTGTACAGTGTCCTTTTTTGCTGATTTAGTGATTTGCAGTATTATGGTCAATAATATTAAAGCAATATTCTCTCTCTTTCTCATGCTCCTCCACAAATAAATTCAGAGAATGAAAGAGAAACAGAAGCAAAAAGAAGATGAATTTTTCCTAGCCCTGTGATGTATTCATTGATGGAAAGGGAAATACTGTACAAACACACCAGAGTAAAAAGGAACAATGAGAAACAAAGGACAATTCCTCCAAGTGATTCTTATTTAAAGCTAGTGGTTTCAGCAGCATCACCAAACTCCATCACAGCAGAAGGTTCTCCCCACAATTTAAATATCCTAACACTGCTGCAGATGGCACACAGTGCCAACTGCATTCCTGCAATATGAATATTGCTTACTGTGCTGGATGGGCTGTTTTAAGGTCAATCTACTATGAGGGAACATTGGCCCATAAAAGACAGATGTTTTTGCTCCTGCAATAAGATAGCTTGGCTATTTGTGCCTGAGGGCATAAAGAATGCTGATTAAATATTATTGCCACACGGATGGAATGTCTCAGGGATACACAGACAGAATGAAGACCAGTGAAAGTACACATATGAATGTTGATTTGCTGGAGAAAAGCTATATACTACAGAAAAAGGAAAGAAGTCTGTGTGTGTGAGAGAGAGGGGGACAGGGAGAGGGGGAGGGAGAAAGAGAGAGAAATGGAGACAGTCTGGCTAGCTCGGACATTGCGTGGATTAAGAAGGTCCATGTCAGATATTGGAGAATCAGGTCATTGGAAAGAAAACCCTTTTTATGATCCTGTAGTCCCTATTGGGTAGAGTGTCTGGGCAATTGGATGGAGCTGAGTGTTTACTAGCCGAATGCCCTTCCTGACACCTATGTGGAGTTTGCAGCAAATATTCTTTTTTCGTTTTGCACCCTAGACAGAAACATCTGCCGCAACCTAGGATTGAATTTTCAATCTTCCAAATGGGAGGTGAGCATCTTCACAACTAGACCACCATGCTGCTCTGCATAGAAAACTCTTATGTTACATAAATATGTATTGCTCTATATAATGCTGAAAGCGCTGGACTGAAATGGGCTATAAATGAAATACATAAACAATATTTGTTAACATACATTTAAAAAATAACTTTCATGAATGTATAGTTTGTATGCCATATTACATATTACTGAAACTGTGAATGACAACTAATGGAATAACACATGAAAACCAATTATGCTGAGGCAGACCATGTGTAATGTGGAACATGCCCAATGATTGCAGTATGTCAACTGCAAATTTTTGGTAGATTTGTGATAAAATGTAAAATACACTGGCTGCTCATTATAGATAGATTAACTGTTTTTGCTTTCTTTCTCATGCATAAAAGGAACATGTGGTTTGTGTACTGGAGTAGCTTCAGGCAACAACTTTCCTGAAAGCAATGGTAAAAATAAGCAGGAAGATCTCCCTCAACCGCCTGTGGTGGAACTCATCTTTTTCTGAAGATTGCAAAGCATTTGTAAGGGTGATCGAATAAATGTTATTCTAATCCATATTGCACAAGGAAGTACTATTTATTTTCCTAATTACATAAAGTTTGGAGTTGAGAATAGATTGTAGACAATAGATATGGAGAAGAGAATTGCACTCACTTCAGTAAAAAGGAAGCAGCAGTCTGTTTGCTGTAACTGTCCATTGACTGGATAGTAAATTCAGCTACCATCTATCTTGAAGAGATATTGACTATATAGCAAGCTAGAAATCCACACTGCGGGTATGTGTACTACTTATAGTGCACTCTACAAAATATGAATTTGGTTTAGAATTGCCTTATTCAGACCACAGGGATTCCTTCAGAGCAGGCAGGCACTTTTCTGCTCAAAGAGATTTAGCTGCTTTCCACTACTGTTACTTCACTGCCTCATCATTTTTCAGTAAAGTAGCCTTAATGTACTTTTTCCCCCTCATAAAAAAACCCAAAACCATTTGGGGTTTAAACTAGATACACATGGGTTGAGATGAGGGGAAATCCTAGTCTCCTCAGGAATAAGCCTTATCCCCTGATGAGTAAATATTCACAAATGGGGTGCCCCAAAGCTTCAAAGCCTTGGGTGGAGAAGATGTAGAAAGCTAAAGAAAATTAACCATTGAACATTCTGCTATTCCCTCCAGTCTTTAAAGAGGTCCAGGTCTGCTGAATGGGGAGTTAAAGCCTCAAAGGATACTTAACTCCAATCCTGGAGTTGACTGATCTCTTTGGTTAAAATGGTTGCCTGGTTTCTAGTTTGAGCTACTGAAGCTCCAGTGGGAGACACTATTTGTTTTAAAGCCTTGTCCTCTGGGAGTTTGAAGGGACAGATGGGAATAAAACAACCTCCTTCTCTTATCCTTCAGTATTTCTGTTCCTTCCTACATTTGTCACTGCTCCCTGCTCCCTGCTATCTGTTAGAGTATATAAAAGGTAAATTCAATGGAAAAATAACTGCAGATGGAATGCTAGGAAACAAACCATTTTCACTGAAGAATTTCTTATGAAGGAAAGGATCTCTCTAAGGTTTTTGAGAGTCTGAAATGTTGTTTATCCATATGGGATTCCCATATACTGGGCAATATGGGGGTCACATCCATAAACTGAACTCTTTCAGAATTTAAGATCTCTCCAGTATTATGATCATTTTCACTTCTCAAAGCCTCAGTCACAGTTTAAAACTGACCCATGGTCATTGTCATTGTCACCAACCTTGTGACATGCTTGGGATCAAGGAACAAAGAGCATAAAGTAATCATTGGCCTGTTTACAGCTGGTCGGGAGTGGGGGAAGGGAAGAAGGAAAAGCTTCTCTCCCTCCCTTCACAGACATGAGAAATACAAAAATGACAAGCACATCCTCATCCTCGTTGTTATTCTTTGTTTTAGATGTGGGTGATATGGAGAAGGATAGAACCACTGTTCGCCATGAAGACTCACCTGTGCAGTGTCTAGACAAACCTGGGTCACTGGGGGAATGCAGCAAGAGGCCCCTCTCCTGGGGAATTATCTGCCCATAAGTTCTATAAATCACATCATTTCAGTGTAGCAAGACCAAAACTCAACCTAAACTGACTGTGGGTGCTACACAGACCTTTAAAAAAAAAGGTTCATGTCTCTAGCATTGCTGATACTGTTGGACAACAGAGAATGCTTCAACCAAGAATACTTGTGTAGAAGCAAGAATATTTGTTTAGTATGTTTAATTTGCAATCCAGGAAAAAAAGGGATTGGTTGATTTGCTCTTTACAGCTCTATTCTCTCCTGCTTTTCATGTTTATTTTTCTGCTGCTTTAGTTTTAAGTTTTAAAATGTAAGGTTTTAAATTAAAACATAATTACTCAAGGCTAACTTATTGGTAGCAGAGGTTAGAATCATGTTTCTTTGCTGTATACATACCAATTATGTTTCTCATTATCACAGAATATAATTAACCTGCTCTTAAAACCGAGATTTCAAATTAAAGTAAATTTGGAATCCAACTATTTCTTAGTCTTGACCAAGAGTCATTTATTGGAAGATTGTTTTCATCAGCTAAATTGCTAACGTGAATCCAATATAAGATTTCAACTTTTGGAGAAGTAATAGGAAGCAGAGAGAAAACCGTTATAGTGTATTAGCACTTACAATCAAGATAGATTCTATAGGCCAAATTTAAAAAAAAAAAACTGAACCAAAACAAAGATAAGACTGTGAATATGCTACTTAGCACTAGGCATGCATTTTAACATACAGTGTGGATGGTGTTCAAAAATAAGAGGAAATGTTAAGACAGCATGAGGACAATAGAGTAGCATTAATATGTTCTGAAATTTCCCATGACAGTCAATCATCTTTTTAGGTTTAAATAGATTTTAAATCTAAATATTAATTAAGACATATGAACAATAATGCTTGAAGTTGAAGTATTTTCAAACAAATCTGAAAGATATTTAGTCCCCGCCAATTGCCATAAAATAGCTATCACACCTTTATTTTTTGGAGCATAATTTCTGGTCCAAAGTGTTAAAGATATATACCTGTGATGGTGAAACTATGGCACACGTGCCTGAAGTGGCACATGGAGCCATGTCACTTGGCATGCACGCCGGCCAGCTGATTAGTGCATGCGCATGAGCGGCAGTAATCGGAAGACTTGCTGGAAATACCTTATCCGGCATGTGCTGGAAGTACCTTATCCAGAAGTAGCTTTTTTTTTTTATAGAAACTTTATTGAGGTTTTTTACAAACAAAACAGAAATAAAAAAAAATAGAAAAAAAGAGGAACAAAACATTCAGACAAAGACATAAAACATATAAGTATAATAACATTTTCAGTTACTATCAGATGTACAGTGTTTTAACTATTTACATAAATAATACTTGGTGATATTTCTGCTCACTTTTAATCAATATTTAGCACACCTTTAGGTCTTCCTTTCATTTTATCATGCAACCACTTATACCACCTTTCCCACACCAAATAATAAACTATCTTCTCATCATTTAATTCATAGGTTAATTTAGTCATCTCTGCGCACTCGAGTATTTTCTTAATTGTAAGCTCTTCTGGTGGTTGAGTTTTCTCTTTCCAATACTGTGCATATGCCAATCTGGCGGCTGTAATTATATGGATCATTAAATGTATCATTTCCTTTCTATATGGCTTCTTTATTATTCCCAGGAGGAAAATCTCTGGTGTTAATTCAATATCTTCATCTATTATTTCATTTAACCACCTCCTAATTTTATTCCAGTATCCTTTCGCTTCCTGGCATGTCCACCACATGTGAAAGAAGGTGCCTTGACCATGGCCGCATTTCCAACAGTTGGGGTGTATATTGGGGTATATTTTTGCTAGTTTGGCCGGGGCTAAATACCATCTATGGAACATTTTGTAATGATTTTCCTTGTATGTCACCGCTCTGGTCAATTTAAGATTCCTGTTCCATGCCTCCTCCCATTCTCCAAAATTTATATCACGCCCTGTATTTTTCTCCCATGCAATTATTTGGTTCTTTGTGACATCTTCAAACTTGTCGTCGCCTAGTAAGTAATTGTATAGTTTTGCCAGGATCTTTTATCCAGATCCTTATCCAGAAGTAGCTTATCCGGTGTGCTCATACCCCCTAGGCAGCTCCTCTTCCTGGTCACAGCCCTGACAAGCTTCCATGCGCAAAGTGCGTGAAGTGCTCCCTTTTTGGTACTTGGTGCCCTGTGCACTCGCGCTCCCTTTTTGGCACTCAGTGCTGAAAAGGTTCGCCATCCCTGGTATATACAGTACTAGATTGTACCATACTGTACTATATTATACATTAAGAACCAAAATAATTTAAAATTAAAATTGTTTTCAAATGTAAAATATGATGCGATGTGATGTGATGTGATGTGATAGGGTAGGGTAGGGTAGGATAGGATAGGATAGGATAGGATAGGATAGGATAGGATAGGATAGGACACAATGCTATGCTATGCTACGCTATGCTATACTGTTATATATGAATCTTATATTTAGAATCTTTCTTAAATGGCTGCTTAGTTGGAACTTAATTGTGGCAACCCCTGTATATTAGTCAGCTCAGCTTCCTCTCAGTATTCCCCTTGGCCAGCTGGGCCCACAGGATGCAATTTACAGTCTCAGCTACAAATATTTCTCTCCCGGCATGAAAGGCCAAGAAGCATGACATGGGCTGTATGTTATCATCTCTTACTGTTAGTGCTTCATCCTTCAATACCTCTTGTTAAAATATCTCTGAGAGTTCCCATTATAGATCTATTTCCTGGGGCAGAGAATGCTTCTGGTACCATTTTTATCAGACCAGTAACTACATCCTGGATAACCATTAAATCCTGGATGAAGTGAGGCAACTGAAAAATTCTGAGAATGTATTTGCTACAGGCAGGCAGGGAGAAAAGTCATCCCTCAAATCTCTCACTTCAAAAGCATTAGATTTCCCAATGATTTATCCAGCTCCAAAACCATTATATTATTAAGACATACGGTAGCTTAGGCAGTCAGGTCTTAAGTTCCCCATTTCTTTAAAAGTCTGGAAATCTGCTTCAGATCTATTTTCCCTACCCCAGAATCTTTGCTTCATAATAATACAATTTTGTTCACTAGAATGTTTTGAATTGTCTGTCTTTTCTCCATGTGGCAAAATTTCCCTGATAAATCTTTGTCGGAAACCTGGACTTACTAATTTTACTCTAAGACTGAAAGGCCACAACACTTAATTATCTTTGAGAGTTTGGATCATTTGAATATGGATTTACTCTCCTAATGTGGCTGTTACTCTACTTCTATATGGAACTACAAACAGTATATGATAACTGGAGAGAAACTCCAATTTATGAATCATCCAAATTCCTTTATCTTGTTGTCATGACCATATATATAATATTTGGCATCCACTGGTAGGTATGCTCATTTTTCAGATGCAATTATGAGGATATGCATTCAAATTTGCCTTTGTAATTAAGCTTATGCCATAATGCCTGCAATTTATTTAAAACCACTGTAACACTGCCATCCCACCCATCCTAAATTTATTATTGCAATTTTGGGGCATATCTTAAATTTATAGTCTGTACTTGTATTTAAATGAAACTAAGCTCTATATGTTTGTTGTATTATTTTGTTGGAACCATGTTGAAAATTAATTTTTTTCATTGGATCTCCTATTGCTCCCTGTGATTATTTTTTTTAGGTTCACAACTTTCCATGAGCTATTAAAGTCCACCTCAGACCCAAAGGAAAGCTAGACCCTTTGTTTTATACCATATAAAACATTAGTTTCTTTCACTTTCCTCTTGAAAGCATTGCTCCAAGCAATCCAAGTACCTGAATAGATTCTGCTAAGCAAGCAAACACTTGCTTTCATCAGCCACTAAAGATATGCTGTGATTCTAAAAAGATTTTTCCTGAAAGAGATGCTTCCATGTTTGTGGTGAGAGTGCCTAGACGTCGGGAGATTTCATGTACAGTTCACATAAATAGTTCCACATGATCTGGAGCTCTCCACTGTCAGACCAAAGCTCAGAGGGGAGCAATTGCATGTAGAACTAGCCTTTTAGTTGCAGTCCACTGGAGTGTAAGATGGAGATGTCTCTTATGCCCACAGCACAATTAAGAGAGAACAGCGGCTTCTCATAAGTTCCCATGTGTTGAACCTATAGCAATGGTGCTTTTCAGAATTGATCTTCTGTATCATAAGTGTATAAAGTAATCACTGAAAAACAGAGAGCAATGATGCATGCATGTTCTATCAATGAAGCACACAGATTAATATTTCTCTTTGTGCATTAGTCATCTCTTTGTTTTATCAGCTTACTAAGATATAGTCATTCCTACTCTCAGCTGTCTTCTCTTATCAACAACTATTTCCAACAGTTTGGCGGCCAAGCTGTGATTGGTAACAGCCTGACCCATTTGTCAATCACTGCCATAATTAATGGAACTGGAATTGATTCTTCTGGACTAACTCAGACATGCTAAATATTTTTCTATTTCTCCATGCCAAGGTCATAAATGAAAGAATCCCCCACTGATAGACATTGGCTTTTACTTTTAGCACTTAGCATTTAGACTTATATATCACTTCACAGTGCCTTACAGCCCTCTCTAAGTGGTTTAAAGAGTTAGCATATTGCCCCTAACAATCTGGGTCCTCATTTTACCAACCTCGGAAGGATGGAAGGCTGATTCAACCTTGAGTGGTGAGAATTGAGCTGCCGAATTGCTGGCAGATGGCAGTTAGCAGAATTAGCCTGCAGTACTGCATTCTAACCACTGCCCACTCTACTTTTGCAAACACTTCATGATAAGTCAAGAATAAAAATCTGGTGCTCCATGGGTCAGGACCATTATACAAGGAAAATCTTGACAGGTAAAGAAGTTAGGTAGAGCTGTGTCTTGGCCCTGTTTTTGTTTAATCCTTATATAAATCTAGTGTCAGTTCTAGATAAATTGGCAAATTACTCTACTACCACCATCAGCAAAAATGGCACACAAATACATTTTGACTTTTCTGTATACACATTATAATGCAATTTTGGCAGGCTGAGGAGAGTTTTTCAATTCCCTGCAGAGTTCTTCACAGAGGAAATTCAAGGGATCAATTATCTTGGTCTTTGCAAACTACCCAACATTTCATAAGTGGATAGGTTAAATTATTAAGCTATTTTGGAATAATATGCCATTTTCAAAGAATCAGGATATATATGATCCTTTAGAATGCACTGAAATCATTGATGGAGTCCTTCCAAATTCAGGTATTGCAATGTGCAGCTTCAGTTGGAAGCTAAAATACATATGTTCAAACCTATTTGGCTCAGTAGTCAGAACTACTGATTAAAAATATAATCTATTGGACTATTGGTCCCTCTAATTTCCTTTAATATTAGAGAAATTCCTCTAATTCCTCATTTTCACAACTAAGTGAGAAAGTGTTTTCTATATAAGTTGAATTAATGAGGATATTCATAGGGAGTAACATGACCCTTAGACTATGATCATGCCACAACCAAGTTCAGGTAGACAATAATAGATATAGAAAGTCAGAAAGCCCAAAACTGTTGCCTTCAGGGGTTTATCTTGATACTTATTCTCTGAACATACAAAATACAATACAGAATATACAGAATACAGAACATTATACATACAAAAAGCCAAATAATTACTAGAGGACAAAGAAACCCACATTCTAGAAAGACCAACTCAAGATAGAAACTAGACAATCTGATCAAGAGAACCCTCAATGACCTAACCAAGAAAGCACAAATCACAAAAGATGAACAGTGGTAGATGAAAAGCAGAGGACCCATCCACCCACACTTCTATGGACACCCCAAAATACACAAAACCATCATACCTCTTTGTCCAATCATATCATTACCAGGGACCCCAACACACAACATAGTCAAAGAAATTACAAAAAATCCTGCCTATCTTACAGGCAGAATATTCTATCAACCCACCACTATAGTGCCTCCAGAAAATAAACACCTCCAAATAGAATATGAAATTATGGATTCATTCAATGTGTCACAGCCCTCTTTAAATCCATAGACCTAGAACTAACTAGTGAAATAATCCATGGCAGCAGTACTATACAACATACCCACCCTAGCCAAATACACTAAGACTGAAATACCCAGAATCATGGATTTCATCAAACTCTGCCTACTTTCAGGTTGATGGACAAAAATGTCAACAAATCAGAGGAACATCCACAGGATCACCATTCTCATAATATAGCCAGAGGTGGTATTCAGCAGGTTCTGACCAGTTCTGGAGAACCGGTAGCAGAAATTTTGAGTAGTTCGGAGAACCAGTAAATACCACCTCTGACTGGCCCCACCCCCATCTATTCTCTGCCTCCTGAGTCCCAGCTGATTGGGAAGAAATGGGGATTTTGCAGTAACCTTCCCCTGGAGCAGGGAGGGAATGGAGATTTTACAGTATCCTTCCACCAGAGTGGGGTAGGAATGGAGATTTTACAGTATCCTTCCCCTGCCAAGCCCCCCAAGCCATGCCATGCCCACAGAACCGATAGTAAAAAAATTTGAATCCCACCACTGAATATAGCAGAGATAAAGGTAGTGACTAGAAACTCCTGCATATACTATCAAAAGTACATATCCAGTATATAGATGACACCTTTATCATAATAAAAAACAAATAGAGAAGACACATGAAATAACCAACAACATCTTCAATGGACTAAATTCACAAGGGAAAAGGAAAACAACAGCACACTACCCTTCCTGGCTATCCTTATCAAGAGCTATGTAAGAACATTATTCAAATGAATATAGCAATAGCAATGGCACTTAGACTTATATACCACTTCAGAGTGCTTTATAGCCCTTTCTAAGCGGTTTACAGAGTCTGCATATTGCCCCCAGTAATCTGAGTCCTCATTTTACCGACCTTGGAAGGATGGAGGGCTGAGTCAACCTTGAGCTGGTCAGGATTGAGAGAATTGAACTCCTGGCAATTAGCCTGCAGTACTGCATTCTAACCACTGTGCCACCATAGCTCTTAATATAAACATACTGCAGTAACCCAGAACACCAAAGAAATGAAGAATGTTGTATAGGCAGAAACAAACTGCTTCTACAACATCTTCCAACAAAATGGATACCCACACAATCTTACCATTCAACCCACTGTAGCAGAATCAATGCAAGTGATGACCAAAAAACATCTCAGAAACAACCAAAAGGTTATTTTCAACATATGGCATCACTGTAGTATATAAACCAACTAAAACCCTCCAAAATATCTTAAAAGACCCAGTAGCCCAAGAAGAAAAAAAGGGAGTCATCTACAAGTTACAGTGTAAGGACTGTGACAGCCACTATGTAGGATAGATAGATAGTAGATTAGCAGAATGCATCCCTGAGCACCAAGTAGTCAGAAGACACAGTGAAAATCCCTTCATCTTACAACACAAAAACCATAATTTCAACTGGGAAACTGTGAGCATCCTAGATCAAGTTAAATCCAAAAACAATAATGAATTCCTGGAAACTTGGCATTCAGACAAATTAGCCATCAATAGACACATAGAAATAAACCACATTTACATGCCATTCAAAAAAAATAAAAAGCTAATAAGAAGGAAACAAAAATCTTCAACTGTATATTCAAATTAGTTATTGTTCCCGCTTTAGTGCAACAATGATGCATAAATCTCCTTGTTACTTCTCTATAAAGAGAATTCAATTTTTCAATTAATATGCATAAAGATATACATTCACATACTTTGATTAAGAACAGTTTAAAGATTTCATTTTTACATCTGACTTTTATGCATCCTGAACCAGTTGAGGATAGGTGAATGCTGAATGAATTATATTATTATAATAATAAAACTGAAGATGAACATTTTGTATAAATGTTAATTTATTCAATGTAATCTTAATTTATAGTTTGAGCTAAATGGAGAAAAGCGGATTCTGGTTTAATCCTGCCAAGGCAGAATAGAGGGTCATTTAAGATTCAACTGAGGCCATTGACTTTCCATCTTTGGTTCTGGATGAAGTCATGATCCCCTGGACTAATTCTTCCTTGATGAACAGAAGAAATATATGAGTAGAGTTATGCTTTTGCGCAACTCTATCTTGTGGGCCCAGAACTCATGCCTTGGTCCCCTTTCAACTGGACTACTGCAATTTTCTGTAGCTGGGGCTGCCTTTGAAGGCTGCACAGATGCTATAATTGGTCCATATGCACCTCTTCATTTGCTCAAGTAATGCCACTACTGCAAGAACTGAAGTAGTTGCCAGCTGACGTCAGGTTCCCGTTTATAGTGCTGACTGTCATTTTTAAAACCTTACACACCTGGATACCTGCAGGACCAACTTCTCCCAGCAGTTTCTATCAATTCAAATTGTTTAGTAGGGAGGACATCTTTTGAGTTCCTTTTTTGAAGGAATGTCCTCATTACAAGTGCATCAGAGATGGGTTTCAGCAGGTTCTGACCAATTCTGAAGAACCGGTAACAGAAATTTTGAGTAGTTTGGAGAACCAGTAAATACCATCTCTGACTGGCCCCGCCTCTATCTATTCTCTGATCGGGAGGAAAAGGGGATTTTGCATAACCTTCCCCTGAAGTGGGGAGAAAATGGAGATTTTACAGTATCCTTCCACTGCCATGCTCACCAAGCCATGCCATGCCCACCAAGCCACACCCACAGAACCGGTAGTAAAAAAAAATTAATCCCACCACTGAAGTGCATGCCTTTGCTGCTACTGCCCCTCCTTCTTGGAAAAGGGTTCCACACCCAAGCCCAGGTTAGCACTTCACCTTTTTATTCTCTGGAAAGCCACTTTGGTTTGATAATATAGTGTTTTTTCCCTCTCCCGCTCCCCTTTTGTGGGATGTGATTATTGTTGTTCTTATTATTGGTTTTTCTCAGCAAGTTACTGGGTGGAAAGTTTTATTGTTGTTATTACTTTGGGGTATTAAATTTTCCTTGTTTTTTTATTTTTTTACCCAGATTATTTATAAAGTAATTAGACCTTTTTTTTTTTTTAGAACTGAGGGGCACATAACTGAGTTGGAGGAATAAGTAGATAATTGTAAATTGTCACAAGGAAGCATATTTTTATCTCAGTATGGAAAGACTTCTCTTCCTTGTTTTCAAAGGCTTGTCATGAAATTTGGCTCCAAATAAGCAGCATAAGAAAAAAAAAAAAGCACAAAGTCTAAGAATGACCTTGAAAATGTTTCTGAGAAATACAGCGCTTGCAAATTCAGAGGATCAATGTGTGTGCGCGCACACACACACACACACAAATGGTCATCTCAACAAATGATTTGTTCCTGATATATGTATACCATGACATTCAAACTCACCCCACTCCCATATTCCACTTTGAATATTTATTAAATATTTCAATCTCAGCCTAATTTACTAATGCAGTAAATAGAAAAAACATTCTTATTTTTCACTCTTTAAATATCCAGGAAATGCAGACTTCATTATACTTTAAAAGCCTGTAATAATTAATTAGGAAACCGACCTAAGCTATCAGGCTAGAAACGGTGAGACCATGAGTTCTAGTTTTGCCTTAGGCACAAAACAGCTGCGTGACCTTGGGCTAATCACTTTCTTTCAGCCTTACGAAGAAGGCAATGGCAAACCATTTCTGAAATCCTTGCCAAGAAAACTGCAGGGACTTCTCCAGGCAGTCTCTGAAAATTGGACATGGATGGCACATTTCACTATTAATTTGTACTTTGCTAGAAGAGACAATACCAGGTTTAGAATTTGAAACTGAATGGAATTCTACATGGATATTTATTATACTTATTATGTTCTCCTCGTTCAAGAGAAATTCTAAAAGGCAACCAAGTACTAATATTAATTATTTAATTTTTAGAATAAGAATAAATTGTTCAAGAAAGACACATGTGCACACATACACACACATTTCACTATCCCTCAGAATACACATGGATTAATATACTGTAGTAAAAGTATTAACAAGGATAATTCACAAAGAAAGGATTCACAAAGAATGAGAAATTAATAGTGATTCATATGCATGTCAAAATAATAATAATAATAAGTAGGGTATGCCAAGCCAAGCCTAATAAAATCACCATACCCTAAGCATGATGGCTTGTGGTAAAGGAAGCCAAAATGTAGCATTTATCTGGATAAACAATATTTTACAAGGCAAGAGAAAGGTGCATTATTTTCAAATATCACTTCTCAACCAACAAATTTACAAGGAAATGATTATATTGATATCCTACGCCAGAATCCAAATGATTTGTGAAAGTCATTTGTGAACAAAAGGAATTTAAATGCATTGCTGCAGTTTTCCTCTGAAAGATAAATACATGCACATATGGGAACCTTGCCCACTATAAAAATCATTACAGAGTGAATGGCAAAGCATGGATGCATAAAATTTGCCTTTTGCCTTTCTAATGATTCCATTTGAGCAGATGTCTCTTGAGCAAAGGGATCAAATCTGATTGAAATGAGAAGATCTGTGTCACTATCACAAGCGAATGAATATAATAATGGAAGTCTGCTACAACATATGGAAATCTTTGTGAAATATCTGAGGGAAAATAGTAACTATTATAAATGTTCACATGCTTTTTAGTATCACTATCACTGCATAAATGGTAATAACTAAAGATAAATAGCTAATTCCTAGTTAATAGCTACCACAATTTTCATTGTTTGGCTTGAAATATTTAACATGAATATCTGGATGAAACTGGAAACAACAGTTAGTTTTGGAGTGCAGAAAAAGGAGTTAATGGTTTTCATATTTTTTGAATCTTCCCATCTGTTCTTTAATGCTGTCAGGCTATAAAATTTGCATTTTCAGTTTATAGAAACACTCAATCTGAAAAGGACGAAACAAACTGGTAAAAAGGAATCCAAACAGAAATGTTAAAAAAATAAAAAAATAAAACAAGGCTGATGCGGATTTATTTTATATATCCCACAATGCTTGCAAGAATGGCAATCAACAAACCAAAACTACATAAATTAATAAATTGGTGATGTAGAAAAAGTCAGTTTGATATGTGTACTATTGTTGACAATAGGAATAAACAACACATTTGCAAGAGATATTTCAAAAAGCATGTAGTTGAGCAAAATACACTTCCTTGGAATGTTAAAGCAACTGTATCATTTGCAAGTTTCACAGCCCCTGTGAAAATTATTTCTCATGGAATAGTAATTACCAAAACAATGTAAGCAGCCTATTTCAACAAATGAAACAAGTGCCTATCCTCCACAGTAGAAAATTGCAACAGAATGGGCAAGAGCTCTGCCATTTTAGATGGCCTATTTAGCTTTCTCATTTGAAAGCAGAGTACTCTCTAGATTCCATAGATGCTTTTGTAATGAATGTTTTTCTAATACACTTTATACAACAGCTGTTAGATTCTTGCTCCTGGGATTAACTGTTTCCAGTCCAGTTGGAAATAGACTGTAAGGAGGGAAGTTTGACATCCAAGATTACTTTGAAGGCTATTCTCGTTGCATGGACAATTCTTCCACTAGGGCAGCCAACAAAGTAAAATGGCATAGGGGTAGGTGGGGATAGCGTTTGAAGCAGCTGCATGAGTAATGCAGCTGTGTTAATGCTTCAAGGAGGAATGCTTTAGTTGCTACAACAACTTTATGAAACAGTTTTTCTTGTGCTTTTTGTGATTTCTCATAATCGGTTGGTGATTGGTTGGCCACTCTGGGAACAAAATCCATTCAAAGGCCTTTGATAAGTTCCAGCAGGGCCCATGTGCTCTTGCCAGTACAGGTAATAGTATCAGCTGAGAGCTATAGCTGGACCTCTGTTTTGGTTGTTTGATTCTGGACAAACATAATCATTGTAGTCAGTGGTGGGTTGCCCCCGGTTTGGACCGGTTCACAAGAACTGGTAGTAAAACCGGTGGGAGGCTCCATCCACCAACCCAGACATCATCATAGGTGATCCTGATGCAAACCGGTAGTAAAGGTAAGTAGAATCCACCCCTGATTGTAGTTCAACTGTTGCAATGATACTTAGGTTACTTTAAATACATGCTCTTGAAACTTAAGGAAATGAAACAGAGCAAGCCAGGAGTCAATGTGATTAATTTGTCCCCCACAGCCTTTATTAAGCTTCTCTTTCCCTCTTGAATGAGTAATCTCTACTAACTCCCTGGCTGGTAAAGATTACAAGCTGGGGATAGAATGAATTCATAATCTTTCTTGCTCTGTCGATTTTGCAGCACACTTCATTTTTCTCTTTTCTGAAATTGAAAAGTAAGGACTTTAAACTTTTATTTAATCTAACAGAGCTTAAATAAAGCTCCAACGCCAACTGGTTGGAATTTTCTGCCTGGAAATAAGAATAACTCTTGGAGAGGACAATCTGAAAACTACTACAGCTTCTGAGATTCCTTCCCAGGATCTTTGGATTGCTGCCTTAAGTCATAAAGTTCCTTTTAATATAGGAATCAATGATTGCCAGAGTACCATATTTTTCTTTTTCTGCTTAATTAACTCAAAAGCAGTGCACCTACATTCGCTGCAGAGATTTTAGCCTCAAGACAAAAAGCTTCAGAAACATGATTTCCATAAATCATGGTTGGTGGAGTAGAATATTATCAGAATTGAAGTGTCTTTTTTAAAGATACATATTTTAGACTTCTCAGCCAAGAAAAAGAGCAAGCAGGACATTTTGGCTATTATTCTTTTAACTTTGCTTGATTTGGAAAGGCTGCTAATTATATTTCAAGATGGATCCCAGGTATTTTGAAGGGCAGCAGAGACTGAAAATCGCACTACTGCACATTTTTCCCCTCCATTTTGCAGAGCCCTGGAGTCAAATGCTTTCTTTATTAGGTTTTTAGCCAATGTTAAATTATTTAAGTATTGACATTCATTTTATGGGAAGCAATATTAATAAATCATTAACTGAATAAAGATGGATATAAACCAGCAAATAGGCTGTGACTAGAGCTGTGTCATTAAGAGGGTTGATTTAAAAATAGCAGAAGTTCTGAACTGGTTTTTGGCCTTTGCCTCAAGCTTACATTTTGGGTCATTGTTTCAGAGATATTTCCATACCTAAACAAAGAAACAGAATGACCATGGATGGGCAAAAAAGCCAATGGGAATGGGAGACTTCTTCCTGGTTTGACCATGACTGACCATCCTCTAGCAGTCAAGAGAAGGAATAGTCTACCTCCAAATGGGAAGGATGGGACTGGTCTACCTGATCTCTTGTGACTGAAAGAAGGTCTGGTCTACCTAGCCGCTGGAGACTAGGGCATGACCAGTCTACTGAACCTCTGGGCAGCAGCATGGCAGTGCAGCAGCACTGAAGCAGCCACAAATTTGTCAAATTTAAATCCTATGGGAGTCCTGAGTCATAAGTTAGCCTATTTAAGGTACCTTGTTTCAAAAATTGTTGCCTCATGATGCACCATTTCATCCAATTGAAGGTTATGGACAAAGAGACAGGACACATTTAATAGTATATAGATATTCCAAATGAGTACTAGTATCACAGTATAGTGTTGGTTAAATACCATGGAAACACAGAAATGTTAATATATATTGGGGAAAAAAGGGGGAAGAAAATGATAGAGATTGTGATATTGCATTGTTACATGACCAGTTCCAGAAACTCTGGGGAAGAGGCTCCAATCTGCCGAAAACAGAAGAATCATCTTAACCATATTGTGAAGTTTAAAAAGTAAATGTATTACAAGGGATTTTTCCTAGCAAGGAACAATAGCTAGATAGGCTTTATTAGACTAACATTCATTTTAGTATAGTTCTACTTCAGGAAAACACCCAAATATCTTCTCAGGTATCTATGACATAATTCTTTTAATCCTTTTCAATAAGAACAAGGTATTTTGGCTTAAATGGATACTATTTTATCCTGATAAAAGGCACTTTTCTATTGGGGACACCTGAGGATTTACTCTGAAAATTATAATTCCTAGTATTTCCTGGAAAAAAAGTTATATATACTTCACCCAAATCCCGTCCATATTCTGAACCTGCTCCAAGAGAGATCAACATTTAGGACTCTGGATGTTCTGGAAGAGTTTGCTTTCTAAGATCAAATGTGTCCCTGCTCAGATGTCTTTACATAAAATATTGAAGACAGTCCACTTTAGGAAGGCGTTTGAAGAACATTTTAGTGGTAGCATCTATTGTAATTAACAATAGAGAATAAATAGTATTTATTGCTTTTAATTGGTTATTCTTTCTAATAAACATTTTTATTTTATTAGGTCTAGGCACTAAATGTCTACAGAGATTCTCAGTCATCCAGGTCATGGTTGTCCTAAAGATGCTTTTTTAAAAGGCATCTTTCTCCCCCCCCCCCAAAAAAAAGTCCAGTTTCTTTTTGAAAGAGCACCTTTGGGACTCTAGGCACTAAGCTACCTAGAGTTATGAGGATATTCAGAATACAAATAAAGGTAATGCGATCAATGCTAATTGGATGCTTTGTTTAAACATTAACCAAGTGATTGCTATTTTATACTTTTCCCACATTCCATCTAGTCCCATTAACTTGGATATATACAAAGAAATAAAGAGAAAAACAGATTTCTAATCAGGATAAGACTTGATGGTTGTAGCAAAATCATAGATTCTTTACAGATATCCATGGGCTCATTTTGAAGAAAAAATAGTAAAGTAAGGAAAGGCTCCTCACATGATACCTTGTGACAGCTGTTGTGGAAGTTCAGCTGAAAGTTTATGAACAGGAAGGATAGCTCAGTGGAGGGACAGAATAATATCAAATATTTTTTTTTGAAATAAAGTCATTCAAAACTACATAATTAGCTTCAATGGCCTCTGACGCAGGGCAGGATGAGATCAGAGAGATGAATAGCAATAGCACTTAGACTTATATACCACTTCACAGCCCTCTCTAAGCGGTTTACAGAGTCAGCCTATTGCCCCCAACAATCTGGGTCCTCATTTTACCGACCTCGGAAGGATGGAAGGCTGAGTCAACCTTGAGCCTGGTGAGATTCGATCTGCCAAACTGCTGGCAGCCAGTGATCAGCAGAAGTAGCATGCACTACTGCACTCTAACCACTGTGCCACCACTGTGATGCAAGTCTTGCCCCCTTTCTGCATGGATTAGGAAGGCACACACATGCCCCAAAGAGGTGGGCCCTGTAGCAATGAAGCCCAGATGTTGCTTTCATTCTTCTAATACCCTGTTTTCCCCCAAAATAAGACATCCCCTGATAATAAGCCCAATTGGGCTTTTGAGTGCATGGCAATAAGGCCGAGCGCTTATTTGAGGGTTCAAAAAAAAATATAGGACAGGGTCTTATTTTGGGGGAAACACGGTAGAACTGGCAAGATCCTGCAGATGCCACTGATTGGTAACTGGAAAAGGCAGGGATACAGAAAAATTATTGACACAAAACCTGCAAATTACAGCTGTAATATAATATCAATGAACAAGACGGCCTTGATAGAGGAATGTGAGGAGAGACATTTCCCTCTAAGAGAGATTTTCCTTACCAAACAAGCTATGTTTTAGAGAAGTGTAAGAAAGAGAAGCAGAAAACCAGTTCTCATCAAGAATATTTGAGATACTTAGAAGTTAGTCTGCATAGTAACAGACAGCTTGAAATTTTAAAATTGATCATGGATCAAGATGAACAAAGGAGATATGACAGGGGCATATTTCAATTAAAAACACAACAACCTATTAAAGTGACTCTTAATGACTTTACCTCATACATTCCTGGTGATGAGCTATATATTTTCCTGAATAATTTCAAAGACTTGCTAAAGGATAAAAACTTCAAGGAATGTATAAAATGTATTTTTATTTGTATACAGGAGACACAAGTGCCTAATATTTGTATTGGCAGACTTTCTTTTGTCCATTAAGAGCAGACTGGTTTAAAAAGTCCACAGTGTACTGGAGGGATGATAGTTTGGGGACCCGCAAATGTCTCAGACTACTGTTTCCAAAATCTCTTTATGTAAGAGAGGTTGCAGTGTTCTCCAGCAGAACTATTGCAAAATCCATGTGTAGATACTGGTTTCTGATCTGTGGTCATTAAAATCATTATTACATACAACATAATAAGGCTTATTAAGGCCAAAATTTTAAAAGAAAACAACTAAACCAATATGGCTTCTGCAAAGGGATATTTTTTATCATCAACATTTTAGAATATTAGTATGGTATCAAAGGATATATGGATAAGATCTACCTGGTAGATCATGGACAGGTAGGTTTTTAAAACATTTTTCATATATCCTTTGTTAAAGCCTTCTAAAACACAGGCGTTAAGAAGATGTTGAAACAGACTTTACTGACTGTGAATTGTGGACTTAATAGACAAATTAACAAATGTGATATAAAGTACTTTTTAGTGGGATGGTCTGAAGTTGCCTCTGAGGCTCTAGGTCTTCATAAAGAATCTGGAATTTTAGGTTATGAGAAAATTGGTTCCTTTGTAATACTTTCCCTACAGCAGTTGTGTCTTTTTCTTTGGCATTAACTTTAGCTACGGTGTATCACAATTTAAATCTGCAATGGGTCATCTTTTGTTTCTTTTGATTTAACTAACATTTAATTTATTAAAGGTTAGGCGTTTTGAGCTAATTAATAACTCTCTTTTAAAAATGCACTACTTAGATAAAGCCAGTGGCAACCTGCCAAGAAATCTGCTTTAGATGAAATGTTCCAAAGCTTTAACCTATGTCTGTATGTTTGTATTTAAAAGCTTCCCCCCCCCAATATTTTTCTTCAGCCATTGTTGGATAATTGCTCTGGGGATAATTACTATTAGAATATTCTTGTTAGACTAGCTAAAATTAGAGCTTGATTCACCAATGCAAATATATTTATGTTTATATAGGAATGGAGCAGTGGTGGGTTGCCCCCGGTTCAGACCAGTTCTATAGAACCAGTAGTAAAACCAGAGGAGGCTCCGCCCACCGACTGCAACATCATCAGAACGCTTCTGTGCATGCGTAGAAGAGTGTGCATGCGGCCCCGTTGTGAATCGGTAGTAAAGGTAAGTAGAACCCACCCTGGAATGGAGTCCCCCTCTATCCCGTGAAACAGGCAAACTTTTTTGGTTTTAAGAGAATTGCTTGAGTATAGTTTGCCATTACTAGAATTCAGGAAGTTTATTTTTCCTAAGACTGCCTGCCCTCTTTTCAGAGAGTTTGATATTTTCAGAGAGTTTGATGCTCTCTGAAAATATCAACTCCTGTCATTCTCAGCCAGCACAGTAAATACTATTTGTTAGTATGCATTTTCTCGTATATATCTCGTATATTGTTATACATATTTTTCTACTGGTTTCTTCAGCAGTGATTTATAATTTGCTAAACTGTCTATCAATTCATAAAAGTAGGCAATGCATTGATCCTTTCTTACTTGAGTAAGAAAAGTTTAAAAATTTCAAATCCCTAATTTTTCCCTGCTTTATCTTATAAAATGGGGTCGTTTGTCACATGTATTTATTCATTACAAAGTCAAAGGAAATATAAAAATAGATTAGGAAATCTGTAACTTGAGGGTGTCAATTAATGAACTGCAACTCCTTTGAAATGGATATTTTTGAGTATTTTGAACTTATTTCTTTTTAAAAGTAAGAACTTACTTTGAGTTTTCCTATATGTACAGCTATTTTGGTATCAGGAATAGAGATCTTGTTGTGAAAGGCCTTTGAAAATGAAATCTTAATAAACAATATTAAAATAAATGAAAACAGCTCTTGGAAGTTAAACCAACAACTAAAAATATAATGCATGAGAAAACTGGGGGGGGGGGGGGGCGCAGCGGAATCAGCGGAACTTCATAGTTTTTTCTCTAGAAAAGGGGTCTAATGACATCTCAGTGGAAGACTTTTCCAAAGATATAGACTGTATCTCTAGTATTCACTACCCTAAACTCAGCCTTGTGATAATCTCATTCCTTATAAAAGCTAATACTGGTGAAACCAATTTGAACTGTTCATTTCATTTATAGCTTTAACAGTTAAAAAACCCTAGTTCTTAGACTCCTTGGAACCACTACCGCTGATTTAGCATTGGTGTCACATGTATACATTTTCCAATAATATCTCTATTTTATGCACAGCAAATCTTGTTGAACCAACTTTAGTAGCAATCCATATAAAGAATATTTTTTTCATTGATTTCACCAACTCATGAATATCTAGGCAATATGCATTGTTTCCACATGCAACCTAAGATGATAAATAGCATTCCTGACTATTATATCATTGGAGCTTCCCAAATGTATTCAGAAGCATTCCACTTACTGAACAAAAAGATGGCTGTATATCAGATACACGCATCATTTCACACATGTACTTGAATATTCAAGAGAAGTGTAGTATCATCTACCACCAGAAATATTACTGCAGATGTATACAACAAGGTGTATAATTATCCAGATTAATTCTGTTTTCTATCCATAGTATTTCCATTTTTTAAATTTATTCAATTTGTATAGCTGGTAATCTCAGATGAATGACTTATATGTATAAAACGTCTTGAGTAAGCCCTCTGTGATTATATTCTGGAAGTCTGTTAAAACTTTACTAAGTCAGCCATTGATTTGCAGGTATACCTACATTAAAAGTTCTACTGGATTGCAATAATGCACATTTTTCATTGATAAATACATGTGAGTGAGATTTTTACCAATAACACTCAGCACAAGAAGGAAGGGAGCACTGAGTGGAGAGCCTTAATATGAGAGGGTGGAAGAGACATATAAATTTAGTTTTTATTTGTCCATTTTCAATTTCTCCCTCTCTCCCTAGGAGAGAAACCCGGAGGTGTGCAGAAAGAGAAATCTTATATAACCTTCACTAGATTCTTTGTGTGTATCCTACTGCAATGCGTCTGATCTCACCTTCCTGTCCTGATTGCGATTGTTACTTTTTCTATAGTGTGTACCATAACAGCAACACCTTTATCTCCAAGGTTACCAACAAGGGTATAGAACATTATTATTGGAAACAAACATACTTTAAAACTTGCAATTTTTTTTTTTTAAAATCAATACTCTAGAATCTCCAGTGGGATTTATACCCAAGTGGCAAGCTGCTGTTCTCAGGAAAAAATGTATTTTTAGTTTGTTCAAAGCAATATTCATAAATTTTAAAAATTCAATTGTCTATACAAAAAATGGGGGGGGGAGTTTCTCAGAATAGACTATGAACTGATCTTTTTGGGGCTACCACTCAAATATTTTTTAAAAATGTAATTTTTTTAAAAAATGACTAATTTATGAACTATACAGCATGTCATAATGATTAACAGGTGGAATTCTTAAGCAATGCTCATGCATGTTTAAAATGTTCAGTGTCTCCTATTTTTCATCTACTTGTAGATCTACATAATTTTTTAATGGTCATTTTGTTATACGTAACAAAATAGAGCGATTCTCAGTCTTTGCTTCTGATATCAAGAGTGTGAAGAGGTGTAGTAGGTTCATAATTAGGGACTTACTGGATCTTGTTGGGTGTTTGGGGCAGAGGTGGGTTTCAGCAGGTTCTGACCAGTTCTGGAGAACCGGTAGCGGAAATTTTGAGTAGTTCGGAGAACCAATAAATACCACCTCTGATTGGCCCCGCCCCATCTATTCTCTGATATTCTCCTGAGTCCCAGCTGATCAGGAGGAAATGGGGATTTTGCAGTAACCTTCCCCTGGATTGGGGAGGGAATGGAGATTTTACAGTATCCTTCCCCTGGAGTGGGGATGGAATCAAGATTTTACAGTATCCTTCCCCTGCCACACCCACCAAGCCATACCCACCAAGCCATGCCCACGGAACCGGTAGTAAAAAATTTTGAGACCCACCACTGATGTGTGGGAATCTTCCTTAGAACCTTTGAGTGGCAATGTTACCATCAGTTTTGTTGGAACAGGTTTTGATTGGAACAGGAATTTGAAAAAAAATTACTGATTTCAGGAATTTCTCATTATAGCAATTTCATGAATTGAGGGCACTGCTGGAAAAAAAAGGGCTATCCAAATGCTGCATGTAATATGCATCTGCCACCTAATTGTGTTTGCATATATGTTTACACAGGGATACTATTCTCCTTTTTACCTCATTCAGTCTTTATTCAAGAATGAATAAATGATGAATGAATGTGGAGTGAATATAGAAGTGAGTGACCACTTTCAGTATGAAAGAAGGAAACAAATGATTTGCGGGGTTAGTACAATATAGACAAGCATGGGGTAAATTAAATATATTCATTTTTTTTCTTATCTCATGCCTTTAATTTCTTTGTGTTATATGGTTAATTTATCCTTTTTGCTCTTTGCATCCTTTCCCCAAAAGTATACAGCATGACATATATTCATGTAATGGCTATTCATGTCTGTAATTAATTGTAATATTTTTTTCCCAAGGAAATGGGTTCTTTTTTAGATAACAAATGAAGAAAACATGGTAATTTTTTCTCAGTGCTTTTGCAAGAGCTACTTTTGCTTTTAGAGAGGGGAGATGTTGGTGTTACATAAACTTTATTAGAATATCCAAATAGATTAAATTGGAAAAAGCCATCTGTCCAAAGCAATTTTCTCTGAATAAAAATGATATACTGTATATTTAATCTTTTACAAGTCTTCTTGAGGATAGCTCGGGTATAAATCTGGTTGCTGCATGCATGTATAAGTGATTCATACCTGCCTACTAGTTTAGTATTGTGTAACTAGATAACTATGTTGTAGGGATATCTAAAGTGGATTAATTTATATTATTTCAACATAATAAAATTGTAATAAAAATTTTATTGCTTTTTTAAAAAAATAACAAAAAAACCCAAAAGGTTCAAAACACAAAAATACTCACATAATAAAAATACTTAACAAGTGCTTAAAAAGCAAGTGAAAAAAAATATAAAGGATAACTTGTTGTTGCAGTAAATAGTTACAATTCTATACATAATTATCCAATGCAAGCATTATGCAAGTGTATCATTTGCAGTACACTTATATAACTATCACTTTATTTTTAACCTACTGAATTTTGTGTAACAGGGTCCCATATTTCATTAGTAGTTTGGTATCTTGAATAGATATAAAATGTGAGTATTTCTGAACTGATAAGCCTGGATTTTTTTTTTAAATGAGAAATGATACATCACGCTGCATGTAGTAAATTATAAATAAAACAAGATATTAAAAACATTGCTGGTTGCCGCTGCATTCCCTGGTTCAGTTTAAAGAGATGCTACTGCTTTTTGAAGCCTTAAAATGCTGCCATTCAGTAGTTGTCTGGATTTTTGTCACCCACGTATAATAGCCGTAAACATACAAAGTCCTGCTTGTATTCCTTCCTGCCAAAGCAATTAGGCTGATAAGCACAAGTGCTAAATCTTGGAGGTATCCGCTTCAGCTAGGTCAGGGGTCGGCAACCTTAAACACTCAAAGAGCCACAACCGTTCTAACCGAAAGCCCCCATTCAATTCTGGAGCCAACCGGAAGTCCAGTTTCCCCCACCATAGAGTCTCCTCCTAGCACGGTGTCCTTTTTCCTCTACTTGTCCTAACCAAAAGCCCTATCAATTGTGGAGCCAACCAGCAACAGGGAGCCGCAGCAGAGGGATGAAAGAGCCACATGCGGTTCCAGAGCCGTGGGTTGCTGACCCCTGAACTAGGTGGTACTCCTATCAGTGACAATTCTGAAATAATTAATTTGGACTGCAAAAGTGTCCCAGCATTTTGTTATTCATAGAAAGATAAGATTTGGTATATTTGTTATGTAAATTAAACAGAAAAGTATTGAGATAACTAACAAATCTGTCTCCAACCTTATTCAGATCAAAAGGCTTAGATATAAATTCTTTCCAGCAAGCATTTGGGATGGGATTCCTTGGGGTTTTAAGAGGGCAATTCCATATTAGTTTTTCTGACCCAGAGGTTAAAATGTGTTGAATGCTAGAATAACTATTTGTAACTTTGAAACATTTGGTTGGTTGGTTGGTTGATTCTTGCCTGATAGTTTCAACTTCTTTCAACTTTATTCAAATTCTGGTCAAGACTCCTTTTAGAAAATGCAGTATTTCTGGATTAAGCAACCCTTCTAGCTGACTTTGCAGGCTAATTTGCTCTCCATATCCAAGGTCATACAACAAGAGAAACTGGGGTGAAGGAAAAGGTCAGTACCAGGCTCATTGGAATCAGGAGAGGAAGTCATCCTATTTCTCTGGCACATGGTCTCAAATAGCTCAGGTTCTGGCCAGAAAAGAACTTATAACTTTGTTTACTTATTCTGGTGAGTGAATTATCGTCCTTTATAATTGAAGAGCTATGCTACATGGCTGCCAATTTACAATAAAGTTCTAATCAGATGGACGGGGAAGCAAAAACGGGAGTGTAAATTACTGTGGGGTGTCCCTTGAAATAATGTCTAAATTCTGTCCCAATTGACATCTAAGTTTGAGATATCAGTTAACATCTGGATTTCAACCAGCTACTGTGACTTCAGGTAATATTGGTCATAGATGCCCAGTAGATATGGTAATAACATCCCAGGTATTACTAAAATGATTATGGAATATGAGGGCTATTGTATAATAGGCCTGTGTGAAATGTCCTGGTTCCTGATATTTACACATTAAAGAACTTTACACATTAGAGGTGATGGATATTTTTCATTGAGATGAAGTGATGATAGAATTTGCCTCTATTAGGTTTTCTCCTGACCTCACAGTTTCAATTGGCTTGTTATTGTTTGAAAAGGTAGTTGGACTGAGACCAACAATGCAACTACATAGCTTCGCCTTTATATAGAGCCTGTGATGTTTCACAAAGCAGTTTCAAAGTAGTGTTTTTCTTCTGTAGCAAAATGAAACATCTCTTCAAAGATTTCCTCAGCTCTAGTATAAAGTGTATCTAAATATCTTATATTTTACCATATCCATAAAACTCAGGATTATATTTGAACAGCTATTTTGAATAAATCTGGATTCTAAGTCCCAAAACCTCTTTCTGTTGCATCTCCAGCCACCTATAACAATTAGCATTATTAGATGAAAATGTGGAGTAGTATTATAAAATACTATTGAAGGAGTGAAATATACTTTGATTGGCATTTGCCTTTATTATTTTATTTTATTTTATTTTATTTTATTTTATTTTATTTTATTTTATTTTATTTTATTTTATTTTATTTTATTTTATTTTATTTTATTTTATTTTATTTTATTTTACTTCTTTATTTTATTATTTTATCTTTTTTTTTTATTTTATTTTGGAAATTTTTGTTTTATTTACTCTGGAAATAAGAAATGAAGAAGTGACCATCTCTTTTCAAGATCCTGCATGGGAGATTTTTTTCAGCTACCGCGTTTCCCTGAAAATAAGCCCTCCCCGAAAATAAGCCCTCCCCGAAAATATTTAAACACATGCGCAGCCGGTCCCCACCATTTCCTCTGGTTAGAGTTAGGAAGACAGAGCTGGAAATCAGGTAAGACAGCAAGAGGATCCCCGTCTTGCTCCATGTGCCCCAAAATAATAAGGCCTCCCCAAAAATAAGACCAAGTGCTTATTTTGGGGTTCAAAAAAGTATAAGACATAGTCTTATTTTTGGGAAAACACGGTATTCAAGTGTAGAAATCAGAATGCTGGGCCTGTCATTACAATCCTTGCCCTTCCTCATGCTACTCAGAAGGAACAGAAATAAGAGGAAGAGCTTCAGGACTGACTATTGCCTGTTTACAAGCCACATAGAAAATAAATCCCAATTTTACACCATCTCTCAACTTTAGAAGATCCGTCCTAGGGCTTACTGAGGACAGTTGCTTATTAACTATTGTTTGTTTCAAAGTGTTGTTCTTTCTCAATCTCAACAAGTTTAAGTTAAAGTTGCTGTGGTTGTGAAACACTGGATTAGAATACTGCAAGAAACATAGGTATAGATGAAAGTTGTCTGAGTTAGGTACAATGAATGGGAAAGAAGAATAAACTAGTGACTTTTCCATTCCATTGATATCCTTTCAACCTCCACGTGGTGAAGGCAAACTGTTGGAAGTATTTTTCTAGGGTCCCTGGGTATACCTCAGGGGTGAAATCTAAAAATTTTCGCTATCGGTTCTGTGGGCATGGCTTAATTAGTGGGCGTGGCTTGGTGGTCAGATGACTGGGTGGGGGTGGCTTGTTGGTCAGCTGGGCGTGGCCAAGTCGAGGTCACTTCTTTGCCCTTTTTTAACCTACAAAACACAACACAACACAACTGGCTCACCCACAATGTAAAAGCAGCTGTGCTAGACCCAAGATGGCCCCTGCAACAAGCAGGAACCTCACACAGCCACAAAAAGTCCAAAAAACCAACTTTCACACTTTACACACACAAAATTCCACATACAGCTTTGTGAGATTTTGTGTGTTTGTGTAGTTAGAGTGAAACACTACAGAAACACACAAAATCTCAGAAAGCTGCACAAATATTATTTTATTTTATTTTATTTTATTTTTATTTTTATATAAAAGCAGCTAAATTTAAAACTTCCTAAACTTTAAATGGCTAGGTCTAAAAAAAGAACAACTAAAAAAAAAAAAAAACCAATTAACTATTTTTTAAAGCTCCCAAAGGGGAAAAAAACTTACCCAATTGAAGGGACAAGGCAGGCAGGCAGGCAGGAAGATAGAGCTGCTCACCGATGAGCTTGATTGCAGGCAGGGAGATTCAGTTGCTTGCTGATGCAATGGATTGCAGGGATTACAGCAAATGAAGCAAGGCAGGCATTGCAACCAGCGGCTCAGGATTCAGTCCGAAGAGCGAAGGTAAACAAGCTGGAGGCTGGGGGGGAAGGGATTTTTGCTACCGGTTCTCCAAACTGCCCGCCACCATCGCTACCTACTCGCCCGAGACGGTCTGAACCAGGAGCATTTCACCCCTGGTATACTTCCTCTGGGTATTCACACCTGGGCATATTTCCTTCTTTGTCTATCTGGTTCCTGCTGCTATCCTGTATCTTACACTAGGTATCTCATCATTCCCAAACCCTGATGTGCCTGAGATGGAGGTTTTTTACTGTGCTATCTTTCTGATAGACACATTCACAACCAGTTTATTCTTGGGTTTCTCTCTCATATGTGTGTTGTATCTGGATGAAGAATTTGTGGTCCTTACATTTTTGCAGAAAATAAAAATTTCAATAGCCTCAGCCAGCCAGAAACTAATAGAGACAGCTTCCAGAATTATTAATTCTTCAGCCTCTAGGGCAGTGATGGCTATCCTTTTCCAGCCTCAGTGCCCAAAACGCATGTGAACCCCCAAAATGTAATGCGTGCTTGTTCCCCACACATGCGTCCTGCCCCCCGCATGTGTGCGAGGCCCCCCGCACATGCCCCCCGTGTATGCATGCACTGCTATGTATGCGCAGCAGAGACCCGACAACCAGCTGGCCAGCGAGAAGCATGTGCACATGCACAGCAGAGCTGAACTGGGGCAACAGCTCACGTGCCCACAGAGAGGGCACTGCGTGTCACCTGTGGCACGCGTGCCATAGTTTTGCCATCATGGCTCTAGGGGGACCCAGGTTTTTTGGTTTTCTTTTTTAGATTTTTAAAATCCTACCTTTATAAATAACTCTAGTTAGACAATGTAACTAATACGCATTCCTTCTCCTATTTTCCCCCAACACAACAGTCCTGTGAGGTAAGGGGCTGAGACAGAGTGATTGGCCCAAAGTCACCCAGCTGACTTTCATGGCTAAAGCAGAACTAAAACTGACAGTTTCTTGTATTCTAGTCTGAAACCTTAATTACCAGTCTCAAACTGTCTCTCAAAAAACAGAAAGAAAGAAAGAAAAAAGAAAAGAAAAGGTAAAAAAGAAGAAAAATATAAACAAGGTTCCTCAAATATTAAACTAGAACTCTTGGGCATGGCTATGACCACAATGCCGATGTTAAATAAGAACAAATAATATTGCTTTTGCATTTCCTTAAGCAAAAATTATGGAAAGTGTAAGCAAAAGCCACATATGTATAAAACATTTTTAGTGCTAATTAACAAAAGAGCTGTATACTCTGTCATACTCTACAGGGAACACAAAAAAAATTATAGCTTTGATTTGGAAAGTGCATAGTATATTTAATTTAAACCTTCAGGAATGCTATAGAGTTTTAACATTTAAATCAATGTAATCAATAAAGATTTCAGTATTTCATGGAGCAGTCTTCAATGTAGGCTAGGGACAGCTTAGTCAGTGGAAAAGCACAGGTTTTACATACAAAAGGCCCCAAAGCAGCTTTTGCTGGTTCTATTAACATGAAGGTAATGTGAAGGACCTGATACCCTGGAGAGATATTTCCAAAAAGAATAGGCAATCCTGGGATAGATAAACAAATAAGTCTCCCTGAATATTAATGTAACCCTTAGTAGTCTAAATTCAGATATTCAAACTTACACTGACAAAATAAAATAGAATCAGTGTTTCAAATTGAAACTCCTCAGACATAAAGTACAATTAACCTTGAGATAGTCAATTGCTGTAGCCATTTTTTAAAAAATCATGATGCAAGTATCCATGAGTAAACAGTGCAAGAATGACTATGTTCTACCCCAATGATTGTTTCATGAATAATCATCACTATTAAGATACTTATCATCAGTGTTTACGTCTTAGGCATGTAAATTTTCACTGTTTATAGGCCTTCCTGCTCGAATAATGGGAGCATAGAAATGTAAGCTGTACACATTTTGTTAAGTCTTCAAGATGGTACGAGGCTAACATGGTCACCTTTCTGAAAAGCCATAATCAAGCATTAAAGGTTCATATATGAAAAAGAAAATATACAGGATAGGAGGTTATGGGCGGAGGTGCCTCACTGCTGCACTGATCTCCCCACTGTTTGAGTATCTGGGAAGGATTGTCTGTCCGCACAGATGCACATGCTTAGAGTCCTCCCACTGTTATGGAAGATTCTAAGTGTGTTCAGCTGAATGCAAAAAAGAATCATCCTTCAGCACCCTTTCCAGGGACAGCAGAATCTTGACGGCCAAAGACACTTGCAGTCTTCAAGTCAGTTATGCATACTAGCCTTCCTCAAGTTGAAGAAGGATATTTTTTAGGGCATAATAAACTACCATTGGCATTATCAGATTTATTAAAATTTCATTTTTTTAAAACATGCCTGCTCATGTTACTATGGGAAAAAAGAAACTGTCCAACATGAGTTATTTCGGTGGAATTTCTATAAGGCTCTGGGCATAGTTTATATATACAGTAGCTCTTTCTACAAGGCCTCCCAGGAAGGGGACAAAAAGATTACACAATCTTCTTCTCTAAGACTCCAACCATGCTATCACCAATATAGTAGCCAATTTTTGTGTGGCTGAAGTACAACTATAGCGACAATTTATTTAATAGTGATAACCTTTCCACCCCGAACACGTTTTATTGCTTTTCTTTTTGGTGTTTTATTTTTCTTGGCATTGTTGGTCTTTTATCATAACACATTTTGATTTGATTCATTCTGTATAGGAAATTGGATCTGGTATAATCAGAGATACCGGGTCATAGTAGGGGCATCTCATTTGATGGATTCTCCACATTTTATTTCTAAATACGTTCTGTGACTAGGGCTGTGATTTCACACAATTTCTTTTGTTGTCTCTGCAGGACATTTCCCTGAATGACCATTAATTTCCCTGTTTCAGTTTTTTTCCTCTTGGCTATCTTTATACAAACTTCACACATCTGAGGTCTTGGAATGCTAGAAAAGCTGGATTTATGCTTATTCTGCTACCTTTAATTTAGCCGCTACTTTTTCAGGTGCTTGAAATGTCCCTTCTAACTGACACTATAACTATGATGTCATCTTGGAAAACTTTGTATTTCCTGTTCTGATCCAGTATGATCCAGGTAATCAAACTCTGAAAAATAACAATGCCTCTATGCAAACCAAGGACTATTCTGGTAAACTGGTATAGCCCTTGGCTGTTTTTTCCCCTTGAGTTCCATTTCTAGGGGGTCTAAAAGTACTCTTTTGTTAAATTCAAACTAGATAAGTATTTAGTTCCATCAAGTTTGCCTTGGAAGTCATTCACTCTTGGTAGCTATCAAATTGTGCCCAAATGATTAATTCAACTATGATCCATGGAAAGTCTAACTTGGATAAAAATGAAAGCTCATGAAGTAAACTAAGGAGTGTTTTTAAAACAACCACTAATTTTGCAATGACTGTGTATCACTTGTTTCTAGGGTAGATAACTATGTTTTCAGCTGGGAAACCAGAGAAAAGTACAGTAAGAGATTCAGTATGCAAAGCTTACAAACAGGTACTTGACACTCTGTGAATAAGTGAATAGGATAATAGAAATAAGTTGGATATAACAGTAGGATACAATTAAAATAAAGACTTTCATCTTTGTAGGAATAAAGCCTTTCTAATGTTCAACAATAAGGACACCATAGGTAAAGGTAAAGGTTCCCTTCGTACATATGTGCTAGTCGTTCCCGACTCTAGGGGGCGGTGCTCATCTCCATTTCAAACACCACTAAACACCAAAGGTGCACCGAACACTGTTACCTTCCCACCAAAAGTGGTCCTTATTTTTCTACGTGCATTTTTTATGTGCTTTCAAACTGCTAGGTTGGCAGAAGCTAGGACAAATAACAGGAGTTCACCCCGTTATGTGACACTAGGGAGTCAAACCACTGAACTGCTGACCTTTCGATCAACAAGCTCAGCATCTTAGCCACTGAGCCACTGCGTCCCTCATAAGGACACCATTGTATGGGTGAAATACCATTCTGCTGAACTTTACTACTTGAGTCTGTACTATCCAGAAAACCATAACAATGTAAAGGAATTTAGAGATGACCTAAAAAGTAGGAAAGTACCATTAAGGAGGGACTTGCAGAAAATATTACATAGTCCAGAGATTGCAGCAAAGAGCAATAGTACTTAGACTTATATACCGCTTCACAGTGCTTTACAGTCCTCTCTAAGCGGTTTACAGAGTCAGGATATTGCCCCCAACAATCTGGGTCCTCATTTTACCAACCTTGGAAGGATGAAAGGCTGAGTCAACCTTGAGCCAGTTAGGATCAAACTGCTGGCAGTTGGCAGAGTTAGCCTGCAATACTGCATTCTAACCACTGAACCACCATGGCTCTTGTGAGAAATGTGATAAAGAAACTGCAAATAACCCTGCCTTGATTATATTTAATATAAGAAGGGACCATCTTTCAAGATTCTGGTACTATGCCTTCAACAATGGAATCATTATTCCATGAGTCCTTGTGGTATCTGTTTCTTGACCTGGCCAACCTTGCATGGCTGACAGACACAGAAGTAACGTTTATGCATCTGTCCTGATTAGACTTGCACAGACAAAAATAGAGAAAACACACCCTGGTTAGATCTTCTGGAAGAAGTATACATTCATCTAACGTTAATTCATTGCACAGAATAAATACTGATGTCTCCTATATTTACTCCCAGTAAAAGAATGGGGGGGGGAACCCTTATAGTCTGCATGGTTTTCATATCATATTTTAAAGGAATAAAGATTTGCACAAAGCTCACAGTGCGAGTCTAAGATTGTTTTAATTATATATACAAACTTAAAACATTTTTAAATTCTGGAACAAGGTCCCCCCCCCAATTTCCAGAAAAAAAAACAAGTTAATCAGTTCCAAGACACCAACTAAGATTCCTGTGGCAACAGAGATTAAGTTATTATAGCCTAACTTTTATAGATTCACACCTTTTTTAAAAATACATGGAGTATGGTATTGACTGAGAAGTTAATACAGAGAGAAAGGAATAGGAATGGAGAAAGGAATAATAAATTGTGTTGTTCTCTGAAAATAAAATGTACATAGACAGAGAAAGTGATAGTGACCATTCACTAAACATTGAGTGTGATGCTATATGAGCGTGATATATTATAGGCATCTATATTCACCTCACTTTCATGCTCAGTTCTTTGTTCTGTGTTTTCCATAGCTATGTCCAGAGCAATAATGGAACAAAAAAAGTGTGGAGAAATGTATAGAAATATAACTTCAGACTGAATTATTCCCTGGTTAGGTGTGTTTATTGTATATTGAAAGTTGTCCCCATATTTGTAGTGGCAGCACATTTATGAATATTCTACAATAAAAAAGGATCAAATTTTAATAGTCAAAACGTATGCATATGTAGATGCCAAACCCATGTTGTTTACACTCTCATATTATTATGTATAGTTGTATGTTATCTTAGTTTAATAGGCAGTAAATTGACCAACCAGCTTGGCCCAGGCTGATACAACTGTCACTGTCTTCAACTATATACTTCTAAAGCACTAATCTATTTAACGGCAAGAGTTTATATACTAGATTAGCAAAGTTGGAGGCTGTATTTGGCAAATTGTCATAACTACTGGATGACTGTGGGAAGGAAAGAATTTTAATAGAAGCAATGAGAGAAGGTAAACATTTTTTTTCTTGCCCCATTAGTTTTCTCCCAACTCCTCCTTTTCTAGTAAAGGTAAAAGGTAAAGGTTTCCCCCACACATGCGTGCTATTTGTTTCTGGCTCTAGAGGCAGTGCTCATCTCCGTTTCTAAGCTGAAGAGCCAGCACTGTCCAAAGATGACTCAACACCAAAGACGCACAGAGTGCTGTTACCTTCCCACCAAAGTGGTCCCTATTTTTCTACTTGCATTTTTATGTGCTTTCAAACTGCTAGGTTGGCAGAAGCTGGGACAAGTAATGGAACCTTACCCCGTTACGTGGGGCTAGGGATTTGAACCGCTGAACTGCCAATCTTCTGATCAACAAGCTCAGCATCTTAGCCACTGAGCCACTGCATCCCCCTTTTCTAGTAGCAAACCTCAAATTAGAAGAAACAGAACTGGATTGTAACATATAGTCAAAGGTTCCCTTCTCCAGATTTTGTCATTATAATAATTAAAAAAGAGAGAGAGAAAACTGACATATCAGTTGAATAGCTGTTTCGGATGTGTCTCTGTGTACTCTTTTATTTGAGAACTCTGAGGGTAGGAAGGAAGCAAGCTGTTGAAGCTTCTCAGGGAACAATGTGCACTTAATTTAGAATAACCTAAGATTAAAACCAACTACTTGTATTTGCTTGTTTTCATAGAATTATAGATTTGGAAGGGGCATTTAGTCCATAAATCCAAACCCCTGTGCCAGTGTCCCAAAGGTGCTTTTTCAGGAGGCAACTGGACTTTCTTGTTTTTTCTTTTTGAAGACGTTTCACTTCTCATCTAAGAAGCTTCTTCAGCTCTGATTGGATGGTGGGGAATGGAAGGATTTATATTCTGTCCCAGTGCTCCAGAAGTTCAAATAACACATTCTAGACAAATGGCCATCTAGTTTCTAGTTGAACACATCTATGAAGGGAAACCAACCACTCTCAGGGTAATTGGTTCCACTGCTTTTATTGTTTGAAAAAAATGCTACTAAAACTTCAGTCAGAGTCTACATTTTACATCACGTGGCACATTATGAGAGAACAAGTCTTGACTTTCCTATATATGTAAAGATAGTTAAAGAGGACTATCATATCCCTACCTGTAATCTTTTCTCAAGACTAAGCTCTTTCAGCCTCTCTTCAGAGGCCTTTGTTTTCAGTTCCCTCATCACCTTTATTTTCCTTCTTGTAATTTGTTCCAGTGTTGTAAAGTACAGTGCTCTGAAACAGACTCAGAACTTTCCTCATTCTGTTTCCTCCAGATGTGTTAGTTTCTAAAAAATCCCAGCCAGAATGTAGAGTCATATGGAATGAAGAATGTCATGTTAAGAAAAGCTATCATGAATTAAATACCAGTGCTATTAGCCATATAGGAACTGGAATGAATGTAAATAGAATAGAATAGAATAGAATAGAATAGAATAGAATAGAATAGAATAGAATAGAATAGAATAGAATAGAATAGAATAGAATAGAATAGAATAGAATAGAATAGAATTTTTTATTGGCCAAGTGTGATTGGACACACAAGGAATTTGTCTTGGTGCATATGCTCTCAGTGTACATAAAAGAAAAGATAGGTTGTAGGTAAATAAAACTGGTACATTACTAATACATAAAAATGGTGAAAATTATTAAGAATCATTCAGTTATAACATATCCAATATACTGCCGTATGTGCATTACTACAAAATGGGATAGAATATTTGTAGGCATATGGGAGAGTTTGATTTATTGATTTCTTGCCATTTTTCTGCTGTTGTATTTTCCATGGTAAAAATATGAGCTCATGTGACTTACAGTAAAGCAGAGCAATTTCATAAACAAAATTGTAAAGAGGTAAAGTTACTCAGTGCCTAATGAAATAAAATGCCCAGATGGGCCTTAAAAGATTGATTGTTATTTTGAGGCTGATTTTGTTAGTCATGTTACATATATTTTCAAGACTTGAATGTCATGAATTTAGCCAACCTTTCTAGAATTTGGTTTCTTTAAAGTTAATATATAACATGTTTTCCCTAATAGATCATAGTCTTAATAATTTTATTTCTTTATTGAAATTATGTGCCTGCCCATCTCAGCAGTAAAGAAAGAAAATGTCTTTTATGCATCTTTTTTAACCAGATGTAATTTTTTCCCCTATTCCACAGAGACAAAAGCAAAACAAATATATTGTCCACATTTGGACACTTTTGGAAAAAGAACTATGGTTCTTTTTATAAATGCTGACAAATTTGTAATATGCACTGGGTATGTACAGCTGTATACAGGAGAAACCTTGTTATGGATAGAATAGCCAAGGTGCACTTTATCCCTCCTTCTTAACTAAAAATGCCACTTGGCGCATAAAAGACAGTAGGGGGGGAGGGGAACAGAGAGGAGAAACAGATATTAATTTTTAAAAATTCAATTAATCTGCTTGGTAATACAGTACATGCACTTTAATCCTACAACTGCAAAAATTAATAGCTTACTCCATAAATGCATTAGGTTTTTTTTCCCCTGTTGACAAAGGTTCAGTTTGGCTTCAACAGGTGATGCTGTTAAGTCATCATAATACTCCTATATGAAGTCTGGCTGGGTTCTGAACTTTACATTTTGCATTTTTTCCATGGGCCAGGGAATTGCGTCCCTTGATCTATTTTAACCCGCAGTGCTCCAGTAGCCACAAGAGTCCTGTCTAGCTGTGCCATTGTATTTTGGTGTATGATGATTTAAAAATAATGTTGTGGTTTTTTGCCAGTTTTTTTAATGTACTATAATTCTTAACTCAGGCTTAACGTATCTCCAAATCCATAAAATATCAGATGTTCCCCAATGACCGAATCTAATTGTACCATTGCTTTTTCAGGGAGTTTGTCCCTGAAAAAAGTAAAGAACTGCTGAAAGGTTGCCCACTCCTCATCCTAGATCCATTGGTTGACACTTTCTGCAGTTTTTGAAAAAAATATATTCCCTCTTTCTTCTGTTAAATTTATGTCCCAAAATGTGATCATTAAAAAGATGACAGTCCTAAGCTTATCTGTAAGGACATCCCAAGTAACAATGGCAATGGCATTCATTGAGAACTAGAAAAGGAATGCTATCATTGCCATTTCCTGCCATTTTTTTAATCTTCTGCTTTATTTGGGCATCTGGGACAATAAGAAAATTTCAGTTCAAGATTGTATGTATGTATGTATGTATGTATGTATGTATGTATGTATGTATGTATCTCTTTTATAGAACTGTCCATCTCGTGGAGTGATTCTTGAAGATGCTCTTCAAATGTTAAAAGAGAAGTTCATGTCATTCTTTTGCTTAGTCTCTTGCAAAGTATTTTTTTAATTACAGCTGAAGCAACACACATTCACATTCAGCCAATTTCAGGTTAGAATTAGCATTTATGATGAACAGCTGCAAGGGCCTCTATGATCCAGCAGAGCTCACTAAAAGCTGACATTTGCCTTGCCTTCCATCACACATTTAACTCACTACACTTTCCCCACCTACATGAAATGGGAACTGCTTGCCCTAGCAGTAATATGAATTCCTCAGGAAAGATTGCCATCATGGGTACTATAATGGGCTGGTTGCTGAGAGGCCATCTAGCTGTGACTGGCATTGGCCAACCACCATATTGTTTCTTCTGCAGTGTTGTAGTAAAGATGGCCACCAGGTACCAATCCCAGTTGAACAAACCTTTGGTTCCCAATAGTACCTGGTTGAATAGTAGCATTGAGCTACAGCCTATAGATTTGGTGAGTAAAAGTTGGTGGCCACTAGTTGCAATAACATCACTGTAATGGGCACTCCTGTCAAGAATGACATCTAGGCTTATCACAAATATATCATTCACAATGCAAGCAACAGGCATTAGATATCGTTGCATAGATGGAATCATATCCCCCCCCCCCCATAACAGTGGAGGAACAATCACATTTCCCTTCAGAATCACATTTTACAGGAAATTAATTATATAATTACATTAATACTCCCTCCCCCCTCTCTCTCTCTCTGTGTGTGTGTGTGTGTGTGTCCATGTGTGTATGTTTCCAGTTACTTCCAGTCAGAGGAAAATTGGACCCAAACCTTAGAATATGAAGGAAATCTCTCTTCCCTTTATTTTGCCTTTCCAGCATGAGCTTCATTCCTGCACTGGGTAGGGAGTGCAATAAATCTATCTTTACTTGCCAACTACGTAGCCAGCCCTGACTGTCTGTTGAACCTCTTTGCACAATTATCCCTTGGCTGTGACTGTCATTTTCACACTTTCCATTTTAGAGGATATTCCTATGTTTCCTACAAACATAGTATATTGCATAAAGACTCATGTTCTGGAGAGAAGATTTTCTGATCATATTTTGTCCTATTTATTCATTGCCTGACATGGTTCTCCTCTGCACGCTCAGTGGTCTACTAGAGCATTCACTACATCACTGACAACAAAGGAATGTTATTTTAATAAACTGACTTTCTAAGCTAATCTCAGATTCATTTGCCAAATATATCCTCCTTGAATCTACATACTGATTGGACTTCTTTTAGAATAGATTTTGAATCAATGGAATAAATATGATGTTGACTACACTGGGTAAAACCAGGTTCTAATATTGGCTTACTAAATATTTTAGAGCCAATCACATATATTTACTCTCTCAGCCCAATGGACCTCCAATCACCCGAATAAAGGGCAGTAATGTTACAAGACACCCATATGTAATGCTGTTAGGGTTTTTTTCCCCCTCACTTGCACCTTGAATCTCAGATTAAAGCACCTGTATGGTGTGATTAAGCAATGGAGAGGCCATAAGTCACCATCACCTTCAGATACTGAGGCTCACTGAGTAGCTTTGGGATAGTTGCTCTCTCTCTACCTAACGTGCCTCATGGGGTTGCCGATGTAGGAAAAAATAGGAAGTTATGCTACAGTGTGTCTTGTCATGGAATTTCCATCACATATGAACCTTGAAGGAAAGGGGATCTATAAATCAAATCAATAAATAAATCCATGTCGATTTAGTTAAAAGATGCATATAATAAATCTCTTTTAAAAATCATGTACTGTAATTTTATAGAATGTGTGTGTGTGTGTGTGTGTGTGTGTGTGTGTGTGTGTGTGTAAAATGAATTATGGATATGTACCCATGCTTTTTCAGAAGTGTGAAATACAATCTGAAATCTATATTGTCATACATTTTGGACCTACTTGTTAAATTATTACTACCTTAATACTTTAAATTCATTAGTTTAATGCTGACATTTAGATTCATTTTTGTTAGCAAAACAAGAATGAGAAACCGACCCAGAATGAGAAACCTACCCAGTGACAATAGTTACAACCTATAATTGATTATGATCAAAAACAAAATTATTAATTCAAATTAATGATTCTTACATACTAGACTACTTTGTAAACTTGAGGAAGATGCATATATTCAGATAGAATTTAACCTAAACAGTGGAAAAGAGAATCTGCCAAAAAATAATTATCTGATTCTTGGGAATTAGATTTGGGATATCAAAATGGTGGGCAATTAGATATGGATTGATGTTACACTTTGTCTGAAAAAAACAACAATTCAGTAGCATTAATATTCAATACCTTAGTATTTCCGTAAAGGACATCAAGTGAAAGCTCTCTTACTAAGAATGCTCTTTCCCCTAAAGGCTAATCAGATGCCTATGGGAAATCTATGAGCTGGACATGGAGGCAATAGAATAGACATGACAGTCAAGAAACAGAGGCTGTGAATTAGTGCTGTACATGGTACTGAATGTACAATATAGATCTGTCCTTTGTGGCTGAAATGAAACCAAGGCACTATCAATCCCTTCTATCAGCCCAAGTGGAATGCATTGTCAGTCCATCACGGCTTTAAATACACTCGTATGTAGATGCTACAAAGAGAGCCAGGTGTGTGAGGCTCACACACACACATGCAGGTACGGATCCTTATGCAGAAAGTGCATCCCACCCAAGTCTTTTGGCAATGCACTTCATGGATTTAATACACTTAACCATCCAACACACACTATACCCAGAAATCAATCATGGATGCAATCGACTGCTGTCTTATGGCTATCTCTGCTGCCAGCAAATTGTACTTCGTGGAGGCCCAGCCCAACAGTCAGGGAATTAAAAGGAGGAATGAAAACCCATCTCAGAAATGTCTGCATTCCCAGACTGACAGGCAAGCATCTCGTTTTTCAACAGAAAGCATCCCCTCCATCTGCCGGTGGATACTTACAATTCAGCTTTACCAGGGACAGCTTGTCAGCAGCCTTCATCCCTCTCCATCTTCCTTTTCCTTCCCTCTCACACCACATCCCCTCCCCTTTTTTTCTTCCTCTCCTCCTTTCCAGCAGCTTAGATGAAAGTCATTGTTCTGAGGGGAGGATGCTAACACCCAGAAGAACTGCAACATCTAGGGCCCTTAGACTCAGATGATGGCAGCTGCAGGAAAAAGCAGCAAGGGTGCCAGGAGGGGCCGATGGTTGATACTCACCAGGGTGAAGCCAAGAAGAGAGCTGAAAGGTGAGGGAGGGGCGATCTGGATCCATTTCCCCCTCCACCAAGGCTGCTTCCCAGCAAACCATCAGCAGATGCTCCCCCTCCCTTTCCTTCGGCTGAGGAGGGAATCCACCCACCCAGCAGCAAGAGCTGGAGCCTCAGCCACCTCCCTCCTTGGAGGAGGAGGAGGAAGAGGAGGAGGAAGAGGGTGATGAGCTCAGGGAGGACGGAAACAGACTGGAAATTGCAGCACAGGCCTCCTCCTCCCCTTCCCTGCTGCGGTGCTTAGCTCTCCCTGGGTGCCATGGCAACGGCCATAAAAGATGGCGCGGAAGCAAGAGATGGGGAGGGTGAAAGAGAAACTGGAGAGGGTGGTTACGATGAGGAAAAGCTGCCTTTGACAGGCAAACAAATCACTTCACAGGCTGCTGATGTTATTGATGGGGAGGAGAGAAAGGTAAATTAACTTATTCAAGGAGGTCAGGGCAGGGATCTACATAATATTCATTCCTACGAAGGGGAAACCGAGGCCCTTTTATCGGATAAGTGCTAATTCAACCCTGGAAAAGTCAGAGCAAAGGCCACAGTCATTTCAAAGGTTTGTCAGTGATGGTGATGAACTTTCTTGGTTTTTTAAAGATAAATAGAATGGGATATGGGGATGAAGATAGAATCAAAATACACATGGAAGTCTTCGTGACACATGATGGTAGCTTTGGGCCGTAATCCTCCATCCTGCCTCTGCACAATAAACATGATACACATTCACATTTTGGTCTGGATGCTTGCAGTTGTAGGTTGAATGTTCTGCCTTTACTTATCCAGTTCACCCCCAGCCTGGAGTCCTTTGGAGGGATGAGTTGAAAACTGTCACAGGTATCTGTCAATGTGCATGCTTGCTGGGAACAATGGAACCTGGAGTCCAGCACTTCCAGGTTGTGTTGGTCTGGGGAAACTGGATATATAATTTCCTTTTGGTTTTAATATTCCATCCAATGCAGGTAAGAAAAATAATAGAACAAAGAACCATAAAACCCTTGAAATATCCAGAGCAAAGAGCAGAGAAACCAGTTCATTAAAAAACACAACAGATTAAGCAGCATGTCAAAAATGAGGGGGAAAAAAATCAGATTAAACTTTACAGACCAAAAGTGTCAAAATATAGAAATCTATATATCTATAAGTCTATCTAACTCTCAACAATTAAACTATATATTAAACTATTCTGGGACGGTTTGAAATAGTAAAACATAACTGTTTAATTCTTCTGCTTAGAGCTTTACAATTTGCATTTATATGACCCATACAGTATGCTCCATAATTATATAGCAGAAAGAGTTAACATTACAAGACACAACCATCTTGGATGACCATTGGAAGGAAGAGGTGAAGAAGTGTTAGATCTGCTTTTCTAGCAAAGAACCACATCATTAGTAAGCACTCCATTCCTCCTGGCACCTATTTCCCTTTGTAACACAGAGAAAGCTCCATGGGTATATTGGTACCACTGTGGGTGTTCCTCATCCAAACTGGATGTTTTGGGATCAGCAGCCCCTTTGTTAATAAAAAGATGCCCAGGGATATATTCTTCAATAGCACTAGGAGTCAACCAGTTAATCCAGAGTGAAATTGCCCTATGAAGCCAGAATGCCATCGGGGAGGGGGGGGTCAGACTAATCAGAGAGGAGGCTGAATAAATCTATTTTTGACAGAGCATTCCAAAGCATGGCTATGGCTGTTAATCATATAGTTGGAAATTATATTTCTTTTGGTTTAAGAGGAAAGGAAGAAAACCTCCCTGGAAGATTTAGGGAGTCAATCTCAATTATGTAATGTTACAATGTGGATCTCTAAGATTTAAAATGTGCAGAGCTTTAAAGATAATAATACCTGAACTGGACTTGGAAACAAATTCATAAAACTGATATAACAGACAGTAATTTTCCCTCAGATTATGCTAGTGGACTCTGAGTTGGCACAAAATCAATAAAAAATCAATGTTTCCAAGTCGCATTCAAGGACTATCCCAGAAGAAGCAGGGGACCGCAAATGACATTGTTTTTCCATCTTTCTAAATAAAATGGATTAAATATTCTTATTTTTTTATATGAACCCCTGCCTTTGGCTTCTGTGTCCACAGAAGGATCTTATGAATATTTGATGGCGCTCAATACTCCCTCCTACCTCCTTCCCTCACATTGGTCTTCATTGGGAGTTTATTATGCCTCTGGTTATTCCTGATAATGGGATTGTTGAATGCAATTGTAATGCTCTAAAAACCCAGTACACTTAATCTAAAATCATTTGCATATGGAAAAAGAAGTTTTATGGGGATGGTTACAAGATCAGGGAAATTAATGCTCTCTGTGACAGACTGGCAGAATTCATACATAACATGGCTTGTTCTTTTTGAAATTAGCATGATGTTTGAACTGTGCCACTATAACCTTCTAGTTAAGAGGTTAACTCCTACCTGTTGTTTGATTGATGAAATAAAATAAATAAGAAAGTTTAATAATATAGCTATTAACTTACAAACTCTGCAGGCTCCCTTCTGCATTGTTGCCTTTCATTGGTAACATAATTCTGGCAACAAGCTCCTATAGAACATTATTAGCATCAAAGAAGGACTTCCAGAGAAGTCTGTGAGTGAAAAGGACTGATCTAGAAACAATGGCCCTTAACCCCATTGGTATAATTAGGAACACTTGAAATGATATCACTGGCAGACTTAATAAGAACTTGCCAGACTCTTGAGAGGAATCTACATTTAGGATTTTGGGAAAACTTTCCCATTCAACAGCAAGTCATTCTTCCTTCTATCAGTGGTGCCCAAGCCTGGTTAGACACACTTTTGCAAGTTAAGCTAAATACCAAAACTAACTAACTAACTAAATAAAAAATTCCAAAATGTAATCATGGCTCTGATAAATAGCATATGGGCTTTTTGCTATGTCCATATATAGAAAACAAAAGTCCAGGCTGAGCTTCAGGAGCTACACATGGAAGCTCTCCCTGTCATTACTGGGATGGGGGTTAAAAAGAAAGAATCTTTCATTCAGGTTTGCCAAGGTGTTTGTGCTAGATGAGGTCAATGAGATGTTGATGTACCAGGGAGTTTTAAGGAAAGTTCATAATATGTTCCATAGACTGAAAGGTCTGCCACCGTGCTCATAGATATTTTGAAGGTGCCCAAGAAGTTTAGGAGAGACCCATGGAGACATGGACTAGAAAGAATGTAATGCAATCATAAGAAATTGATTTTTTTCCTTTCTGCTTTTCCCCCCTCACCAGTTCCCTACTTTTTCCTCCATGAAGAAATCTTATGTCGCTGGTTTTGTTGTTATAGTTATGTCTAAGTATGAATGTATCAACTGTATGTAAAATAATTTAGATTGCTTCCCATTATGATTATAGTAATCTGGCTATCCCCAATTACTTACCTATCAATAGATTGGTTAAAGCAGCCATTTTGTAAGAAAAGCAGTACTAATTAACATAGTAATGGAGAAAGCGAAGCATATAATACGATAAATCATCTTACAATATGTCAATTAAGGAAATGTCCCTCAGTATGGTGTGTCTCATCTGAGCTGCCTGGGGATGGGGGCTATAACCCCAATCTTATTCCTCAAATCAGGTGTAATATTTTCTTATACCTGTCCTTTTCTAGTTCTGAATGTTATTGCATTTTGAATACATATCATTAATTCAGTGATGCTCAGTGGGGTGGAGATTGAACTGGTCCTGGGAGTAATGAGTGAAGAATGTCAGTTTATACTAAGATTACATACTTTCAGCAGGGTCACCGAAAGCATGAAAGTGATCCCAGCTGTCCAGCTAAAGGAAGCAGGTGTCTATATTGGACAGCAGCTGATAACTTCACTGTCAGAGGCATTATTTTACACTGTATGGGAGAAGGCCATGGTATTTAACCAAGATGCACATGGATACCCAAGATATAGTAAATTGATGATATAGTTACTTGCTACTGAGAAAGACTTGAGGAACTTTCAGAGTACCAATGGTGTTTATAGTGTGGCTAGTTCAAAGTCTTTGGAATTTTCTGATCTGTCTAGGTGAGTACAGGAGGTATTTGGTTTGCTGTTGTTGTTGGGAGAAATACTAGCCAACCTCCCAGAAGCATTTTGATGATGTCGGGGTTGGTGGGTGGAGCCTCCCGCCAGATTTACTACCGGTTCTATACAACCGGCGTGAACCGGGGGCAACCCACCACTGCAACTCCCTCATAAGAATCTTAAGAGCAACACAAAGACATTGTGGGAAATGAAAGTTCTCTGCCATGATTGACTGGAGGGATAGCCACTGAGATACTCATCTCACTGTGTCTTGTTCATGAGTAGCTGGAAGGGGCTTAAATGGGGCATATTGGTGCTCTTCAGCCAGCTGCGTCTGAGGATATGTGTCCCATGGAAAAGATAGGACAACGATTTTTGCTGTCCTGTAATGAATGGTACCATCAGTAGAAGCAGAGATGGGATTGTGTAGCATGTTGATTTGGCTTGGGATATGGCTGCAAAGATTTCAGAGAAGTAAAATCAGCTTTCTTTTGTTCTTAGATGGTACCTAAATGAAGAAAGCAAGGGTAGCTCTTATACCAAAAAAACTTGTTCTTTTTAAATGCTGCTTATTATTCTAGTCTAAAATTTCCTTATATAAAGCAATTTTAGTTTCAAACATTACTTAAAACCCCAAGACAGTGTTTTCTTCTCAAAATCTTAAATTTCACATTTTCTATAGATAACAAAACTCTCCAGGAAACATTGAGGAAAGGAAACAAATGAGGTATTTTGTGCAACATGTGCCTTTGAAGCTCAGCTGGTGAAGTTCATGATTGAAATGGGCATTAAATGGGGTCAAAGAAAAGTCAAAGGGTAAAAGAATTTAAAACCTTCTTGGTTTTAAAACCAAGAGGAATTCTTGGTCAAATCCACCAGAGCAGCTTCAAACATATTCAATTGCAGGTTTTGCTATTGTTTTGTTGTTACAGATAAGGAATGTATGCCACATAGAAGTGGTTTATATGCATGAATAATGAATGAATGATTTCCTTGATCTAACATACATAAACATAGCTCCTTGTTTAATCTGCAAATGGTGGGTGAAATTATTAATCTCCATTGGGTGAGGTATCATCAGCATGCCTATGATACCAGTTATGTATCTCTACCTCTGGCAAATTAAGCAATGCCATTGATGTCTTATCCTGACATCTGGAGGCTATGGGGGGGGGGAGTCTGAATGAGAAACCACAGACTTCAGCTGAACCCTGGCAAGACTGAGTGACTTAGGGTTTTGGAGCCTCATGAACCTAGGAACTTACCATCTTTAGTACTGGATGAGTTGCACAACCCCAGACAGATTTGGTGTACAACCTTGGGACTCCTGCTCAGTGGCAGTTGTGGCTAGGAGAGCCTTTGCACAGCTTCATGTTGTGCGCCCCTTCCTGGGCCCCAAGGCTTTACTCACTGTCACTCATTCCCTGGTCACTTCCAGAATGGATTACTCTAATGTTCTCTGAGGCTGCCCTTGAAGAGTTATCTAGAAGCTTCACCTGGTCAAAAAAAGTGGCAATGCAGTTGTGTATACCTCTAGGATGGCACATGTTGAACCTCTGCTTTGCAAACTGCATTGGTTGCCAGTTTGCTTTTAGATGTAATTAAGATTCTAGTTTTGATTTTTAAAGATCTACATGGCATGGGCCAGGTTATATGATGGACTGTCTTTTCCCAATTACATTTACCCATCCCATCTGGTCCAGCCCAGAAGAAATGGGTCCCATCTGGGCCCCATCTGCTAAGGACTTCCCTCTAGCTGGTGTTTGGGTCCCATTTTCTAAGGACTTCCCTTTAGCTTGTAGCCCCCATCAGGGGTGGTATTCACTTACCTTCGCTATCGGTTCACAAATGTGAGTGCGTGCGTATCTCCGGAACGTGATGACGTCCGGGTGGGTGGGCAGAGCCTCCTGCAGCGCCGCTACCGGTTCATCTGAACCTGATAGAACCAGCTGGATATCACCACTGGCCCCCACCCTCTGGAATATCATTTCCCCTGATGTGAGATTAGGTCTACTGCCTCTGAGGTTCTGGAAAGCCTTGAAAACATAGTTCTTTCATTAATCCTAGGGATATCATGGCAATTCTCAATGTTCTCATATGAGGTTTTCCTGCTTTCCTGGAGTTCTTTTATGTTTTTATTCCTTTATATTTTTATTCCTTATTTTTGCTATTTATGTCTGAAGCTTTAATACTGTGATATGGTTTTAATTATTATTCTGTTTGTAAGCTGCCCAGAGCCATTTTTTAAATGAAATGGGAGGCTATATAAATTTGCTAAATGAAATAAATAAGTCCAGTGCCTAGTAATTCTGCCTTTACTTTGCAACATTTGCCATTCTTCACTAACTTGCTCTCTGGAAAGTCAGAGCTCAGATTGCATCGATAGTTCTGGCACTTACCTTTTTTTAATTTTTTTTTTTAATATCCTTAATAGCATTTCAACTGCATTAAGTGATGCCATTGCAAAGTAGCTAGGTTGCATACATTCAGCCGCCATCTAATGACTTTCAAAGATAGATTGTTTTAAAATGGATCTACAACAGTACTAGGTTAAAACATGTAGTCCTTGAAGACATGACTAATGTCTAATATCAATCAGGAAATTAAAAAGGAATAGAAAATGAAACTCAGTGATCCAGGAACCTGTAAAGAATTGATGGGGGAAAAAAGTACAACTGTTTAAAATGTGGTGGTTGTGGTAGGGTTGGTGCTTGTATATGCTGTATAGCAGGGGTCTTCCAACTTGGCAGCTTTAAGACTTGTGGACTTCAACTCTCAGAATTCTCCAGCCAGCTATGCTATTCTCAAGCTGAATTCTCAGAAAGTTGAGAATTCTGAAAGTTGAAGCCCACAAGTCTTAAAGCTGCCAAGTTTGAAGGCCTCTGCTGTACAGTCTTCAAAAAAGGAACAACTTTGGCACCAACTACTAAGATATAACACTATAACAACATTCAAGGTTTCAATTTTTAATTGTTCCAATCCTCCCATCTTTCTTATTATGCTAGTGTTTTTTTTTTTTTTTAATCCTTAAGATGGTAAATTCAGGTCCGCACTCAAATCCTCCATAGTTGCACTGTAAAGTTATGAAGTATAAATATACGCATAGGGCTGGATGCTTCCTATGCTAAAGTTATTGAAAGAAAGTCTTGGTGCTGCATTCATTTTTCACCCTTGAATCCGTATGTTGGCTGAAGGAATCAGGCCTTCAGAATTAGAAGTAATAACTCTGAATTATTTCCTTAAGTGACTGGGGAAATCAGAAAAACAGTATGCCATAAAAGAGATTTGTGGGAAGGTTATGCTGTGGGAAATAATGCCATCTAGTGTTCTTCCTCAATAACACCTACAGCGTTGAGCATCCAGAGTTTGAGAAGCGTTTGAGCATTGGAGGCTCTCCAAAGGGAAACATTGGACCAGCATTGGGGAAAAAAGCATGATACATCAACTTGGCTCTCCATCTCACAGTGATTCCTTTGCAAATGTGGCATTTGTTTTCCTTCCAAATTATGAACAGAATAAATTAGTTTCTTCCTAACCATCCCTCCCTCCTGCATGCACATCTTAAAATTGAATTTTCATGAATTAAGGTGCACCTGGCATGGAGTAATATTTTTTTCCTGTTCATACAGGGTAAATGGTGTAATCAAACTCCATAGCAATTGTTAAGAAAGAGACAGATTGGTTTTTCCCAGTGTTTCCCAGTGGTACCTGTAGCACAAATGAGATTCAGAAGTCAAGGCCGATACACTATCTTGGGAATTTCTACTAAATGACAAAAATAATAACAGATTGTCCATAGATGTACGAATATTACTCTGAAAAAAGAATTTCATATCTAGATGAATGTTTCTTGATAGAGTGGTTAGAAAGATTAAATATCACTGATTTTGCTAGAATTCTAATTACTTAAAAAGAACTTTTGAACATGTACTGAGGGCTTCATATCATATTAGAACTTCAGGTAAATGGTGTAATCACCATTTTGAACCTTAAATTAGAGATTCTGCTGCTTAAAAATTAATGTTAACCAATCAAGTTCCATAATTTTAATCCACTTTTTTATCCAAAAGCATGATCTTCCAGAAAGAAGAGTAACTACATTATTTCCGTAGGGGGAAAAAAAAAGGAAACTTAAAACTGCAGCTGAGAGACGTGGGAAATTCCAAAGAATGATGCTTCTATAATGGACGTACTGATCTGTATGCTATGTGCCAAATGATACAGTATTATACTTCAATTTCAAATATGTATAAATTGCAGAATTTTCATGTGAATTTTAGTTGCAATTGTTCATTTTTTTTCTTTTTACAACTAAGGAGAAAACCTGCAACTGATTTTCATGTATACCTTTATAATGCATATATCTCATTCTTATGTATTCCTATTCAAATACAAAGTTTATTGAAAGTACATTTCACACAGAGAGCATGACATTTTAATTATCAATTTTAATATCTCATCCAACTGATTTTAAGCAATACCATCAATTCTGGCAAGATAATGTACTAATACTCGTATTGAAAAAGTATGCGAATCACAGTATAATCCATATTCTTTTTCTAAAATTGGACAATATTAATAGTTACTCATTTAATTAATTCTGTATCCTTATTGCACTTCATTGGAAATTTTAAAAAAAGAAACATTTCTACTAGATCAGTATAAATTTCCTGATTCTAATTTTATTTTGTTCTGCTAAACATTACAAAGAAAACAAAATGTACAGTTTTCCTGTTTAAAAAAATGAACAAAAACCTGCTGATACTTAATTTGTTTTAAATATGTGTATTCCAGGAATAAAAGAATGTTTTTTAATCCTAGAAAACAAAATACGCAAGTAAAGATTGTTGTGCTCTAGGCTATATTATTTTAATCATGCCACATGCGAATACCCAGTTTTTCTAAGCAGACTGAAGTCACATGACATATATTCAAGTGATATCAACGAAGCACATCTCCTGGACCGTTGCAGAAATCTCTCTCAAAAACATCCCTGTCCTTAAACAGATGACTGCATCATTAATCTCCTTCCTGTAGTTTCTTTAGTTGTGAACTATAATTACTAGCAATTAACTAAATTTCACATTTCAAAAATAATTATTGCCATTATTTTACTAAGGAACCAAGGTCAGTAATTGCAGCCTACACCTCTTGATGAAGAAATCAACCCCTTCTTAACAAAATGGGGTCCAATTGCTGAATAGATATGATATAATCATATGGTTGTAAAATTGATATCTGCACTGGCAGAAATCTCTGAGATCAAAGTACAGGTAGGTGGCACAGTCTTTAGGCTGCAAAATTCCCCTTCCTTTCCCCATCACATGCAGACTACTTCTTGCCATACCATTTCTGTTTAAAGGCAAGTGATCTTTGATATTTTTCATGTATGCCACTCATATCAGAGTATGACATGGACTGGAAAGTGCAAACTTTCTGGATGTAACCTAAACAGGCAGTACAAAATCCAGAGCTGTATGAGAAGACACATAAGTCTTTAAAAACAGCAACCAAGCTTATAAACAATTTTGTCTTGGAGGCAGTTTCTCTCAATTCAGGAAATCCTTTCCACATTTGTTAGAAGAACCACCAGCAGAACAGAATATTTAGAGAACATAATTAATACTTAAAACAAGACTTTAGCTAAGAGTCTCATCTTAATCTGACATGAACAATATACCCAGTTAGCTAATTTTCCTGTGAGTATGATTTGTGTGGAAAATTAGACAATGCTATGCTGGCCTGTTCTTTGTTTTATCTTGAGGAATTCAAGATAAACTGCCAGCTGCAAATGTAACTGCTTAGGGTTCTTTGTAAAGTAGGTGTTCAAATAAAACATTCATTTTTTTCCCTTTCCATTCCAAGTTGAGAATCATCTGACACTAAGTAAACTTCTGCTATATGGCACATTGCAATGTTTTATAATGATAATAATAATAGATTATATTCTGTCTAATACATCTGGGTATTAGCTATGCTATAAGTGGTCTACTAACTGTGTATACTATATTATTTTGGATATATACAAAGGCCAAAGTTTATCCTGAATAGCAATTTCACTGAGTACAGAACTAGATCTAGTCAAACCAGTACAAAGGTCTCCAATGTGATATTACACATGGGAGAAGGTACATTAAATAGTAAATACCATTAATCTATGTTTTATCAGGCATGCTGAAATTCCAATGGAAACATTCAGAGAAACAATTTTCAGAATTTGTACCAAATGAATAATTAAAATGTTTCAATCAACTTTGCATCAAGACTTTGGTTCAACTTAGTATTAGACTTTCCAGGTGACTTTTAAGAAGTCACTATTTTATGATCTGTTTTCTCATGTCTTTATAATGAGAAACAATAGCACCCTACTGCACAGGATTGTTCTACTATAGGTACAGTATATAGCAAACTAGCAGAAATCAAGTAGGAAATCGATTAAAAATGCTATAAATACATGTTTTGCCCATGTTTTTTAAAAACTGCTGTATAGCACCTCCTTTGGGAATAAAAAATAAAATAAAGCAGCGCATTCTGAAAATAGTATTTAGCCGTCTGTTGTTTTTATGTATTTAACAGACTATCTCATGAATTTGAGAATCATCAAATATGAGAACATGATCTTATAATATGTATTATTCATTTCTGGGGAAACATAATAGGTAAGACCACAGAAATGTACTGATGAAAAGTATAAATTCAAGATCTTGAGGTTTTGCAGAATTTGGCCAATGTCACCAGTTGCGCATTAGTGCACAATGACTGCAAGCCATTATAAATTCATAAGATATTCCTGTCCATTGCGGCTGGATGCAAAGCTGATTAAAATGTTAACCAAGAAAGCATTTTCTTAAACTAGGAGAATTAATTTTTTTGGCTTTGTATGTGCAGGGCATAATTGCCATGTTCGTGATGCATCACACACGGGGAGGTAGTATTGTCCTGACAGGAGTATGCCTTGCTCAACATTTGGATAGGCTTCAAGACTTGACTTACAAGATCACTTATAGCAGATATTCTCATTGCTTATTTTATGGCTTAGTGCCATGGTTCCTAAACAGTGCACCATGGCATCCCAGAGCATTGCAGTGAATTCACAGGGCACCATGGGGTATTTTGCTACCCAATTAATAACTTGATATTGTATTACTTAAGAAACAACACCATGGAATTATTTACTAATTAAAAACTGACCCGGGTGCCATAGTACCAGTTAGTCTTCAACTTACAACCACAATTGAGCCCAAAATTTAGATTGCTAAGTGAGACATTTGTTAAGTGAGTTTTGACCCATTGTAGGACCTTTCTTGTCACAGTTGTTAAGTGAATCACTGCAGTCGTTAAATGAGTAACACGGCAGTTAATTGAATCTGGCTTCCCCATTGACTTTGCTGGTCAGAAGGTTGCAAAAGGGGATCACCTGACCCAGGACACTTCAACCATCATAAATATGAATCAGTTGCCAAGCTTTTATCACATGATAAAAATCTGAATTTTTATCATGTGACCTTGGTGATGCTGCAATGGTCGCAAATATGAAAAACATAAGTCCCCTTTTTCAATGCTGTTGCAAACTTGGTCACTAAATGAATGGTTGTAAGTCGAGGGTAAAAGTAGTCCTCGACTTATGACCACAATTGAGCCCAAAATTTCCACTGCTAAGCAAGACAGCTGTTAAATGAGTTTTGCCCCATTTTACAACCTGTCTTGCCACAGTTAGGCGTATCACTATAGTTGTTAAGTTAGCAACATGGTTGTTAAGTGAATCTGGCTTTCCCATTGACTTTGCTTGTCAGAAGGTCACAAAAAGTTAACACATGGCCCTGGGACACTGCAACCATAAAGAGGAAGCAGTTGCTAAGTGTCCGAATTTTGATCACATGACAAAAATCACACCAGAAGTGCGAAAAACGGTCATAAGTTGCTTTTTTTCCAGCATGGTTGTAACTTCGAGCAGTCCCTAATGAATGCTTGTAAATTGAGGACTACCTGTACATGATTTGAGAACTAGTAGAAGCACTGTGAAAAAAATTACTGACACACTAAAGGATGCTGTGAACCAAGAAAGTTTGGGAACCTCTGGCTTGTGACCTTATTTCATTTTAGTAAACTGAGGACATTCTAAATAGAATTTTATCTGAGCAGAGTTTGTCCAATTTCATAGAGTTTTTTATGTTAGAAGTGCAGGAGTCAAATAATAAATAAGCAATGGCAATGGCTTCAAATTTCTGCAGCACCGAAATATTTCGGTGCTGCAGTGATAGATTCACCTATCATAATTACTTCCCCATTCAAACATTAGATAAGTGAAATAAGAAAATCTAAGCTCCATATATCAAGGGGATACCACAAAGTTAACACTTTGGGACTCTGAGGAAGTAATCCGATAGATAATTGTCACCTGAATTGTATTTACAAATGTAATAGCGGAAATTAATTTGTTATTTACTTTCTTTTAGTGGGAAAAAAAATAAGGTAGATCGTAACTTTAAGATAACACTGTCTGATTTCCTTGAAGTTGTTACACTTTCCAAAGGAATTAAAATTTTGACTGATAAGTAATTCTTAATGTAAACCATTTTGAATATTTGCAGCTGAATTGGACAATTGTCAGAATTTTCAACCATAATTATGAAAATTTCCTTATGATACTTAAATAATCTCAGTGTTCAAAATTATACAAAAATTGAAAGAATGCATCAGGATTGCATTGTTTCAACTAAGTAGACTCAATTAAAATAAATTCATCTAGCTATAATTGAAGGACAAATCACCCTATTTGTCTTCTATAAATCATAATCCTTTGTTAAAATATACCCGATCCAATTCAGGACTCATTTCTTTGATCTTAGCTTGTAATTCTGGCTCCAGACGTGTTACAGACATGGAACTAGGAAGAAAAAAATAATAAAGACATATTATCCATGCTCAAGAAGTCTTAATCCATTTGTTTACTGTATATGATATGCCCCAGGAAATATTTTACATTTTATAATCCTTTAAAATATGGCATAGTAGTTACTTGTTTTCCAAACAGCTTCTCTTCAATATCATCAGCATGAATTACAGAAAAGATATTTCATATGCTATTTTGCTAAATTATCTTCATATAAATTTTATATGATATGGCATCTTAATGTACCAGACAGGACAAACCATTATGATTTCCCTTGTATGTGAAAGCTGAGCTAGCAGATCATGTATTATACAAAGCCTTTAAAATATATTCTTAGATATTTGTCTCCCCTTCTAGAAATAAAAGTTATTAGAACTGTCATGAGAGATATATTTCTGTTCTGAGCTTGAACAGAGTCAATTTTTAGGGTTTTTTTTTTTTTTTTGGTTTGGTATTTGACCAAATTGATTTTTCTCACAATCTCCAATTCCTCTCTCAAGGTTATGAAAACATATAGAATTTGGAATGGGTGAGGAGAAGCTTGCTTTACCTGATAGCTGAAAAAGAAAAGGAAGGGGAAAAGGGATTTTCTTGTGAATCTCCATTCTGGTATAAACAAAGGGACATCCCAGAAGCATGAAGTCTCCTTCTTTGGGACACAAAAGCAGCACAGTGGAGAATGGTTTTATTTACGAGAGGAACCCCTCCAAGTGCAGAAAGGGTGGCCTCCAGATTGCATGCAGTCAGGCAGAAAAACCGGCTGCAGCTGGTGACACCAATTTTTATCTCCTGTTTTGCCATTATGAACAGCTTGTGCTCCTCCAATTCCCACCCTAATTCCTTTCTCCTAATTCTTTCTCCTGCCTTCCCTCCTGCTGAGGCTTTCACCAATTTTCTTTCTTACAGAAAATGTCTCTGCTGTCTTTCCTTCTCAAACTGATCTACCCTTTCATTATTCTTCCTCTGTCTCCTGCTGGCACTCTTATCTATCCTTGATGCTATTCCTCCTGGAAGGGATTTCGCCATGTTTTTCTCCATTCGCTGCATTTTACATTTTCTCCAGTCATTTTTTTTCTTCATAATTCTTTGATATGCCTTTCTTTCTAATGTGCTTTTTTCCATTTTTTCCTCTGCATCTGACTCTTCCCAAGCCTTTTTACGTCAGCATGCTATCTATACTTTCTCCCCAATTCATCCTAATAGCTTTCTTCCTCCTTTCCTAGATTTTTCATTCTATTTTTTCCCATTTTACTTCCTAACCTTACTGCCAGTTCTAGTTTGTGGTGTTATGACATGTTCTGTTTCAAAAGAAAAGAAAAATTGCAGCATGTTTTCTATCAGTACAGTAGATGGAACTATGGCACTCAGTGTCACAGCACCATCTACTGGTGAAAAAAAGCTGCAATTTTTAAATACTATTGCAAAAACTACTCAGCTAGTGTACTATTATATACTGTATACAACAATGTGAAATCACAGCTGCCAGTTCTCTAGCTGTTGTTGGCCTTCAGGTACTTCACAGAACCTAGGATGTCATAATATATCAACATAGTATATTTATTTGTAAACAAATGTATATGGCTGCCCAACTCAGACTTAAAACATTAAACTTCCATGACAACATGCCATGATAGGCATCCAATACAACCACACTTGCCACTTTATCAGCTGCATAGCAGTCTGGGGAGCCCAGGCCTGCTGACAGAATTATGTCTTTAGGAGCTTCTAGAAAAAGTGTGGGAGCCAATATATCTCTGGGGTGGTGATATTCCATAAGGAGGGGCCCCACACCGATAAGGTCCCACTGTATCTACTTCCCTGCTGTGCAAGGTAAATATAACTGGGGAGAGGCGGTCCTTCAAATAACCCAGCCCCCAAGTCATGTAGGGTTTAAAGGTGATACATCAGCACCTTGACTGCACCTGGAAGCAAATTGGCAACCAAGGCAGCTCCCGCAAAAGAGATGCAATTTAGGTTTGTGCAAAACTGTGCGAGCCACTAGATTTTGAACTTTCTGAAACTTGAACATTCTGAAATTTTTAAAATGTAGTTTTTATAATCTCTATGGATGATATTGCTGGCCTTCCTAGCTAAAATTAAAGTAAAGTTTATGACATATGATATATAAAATCAGGATATGAAAATAACCTCTGGAAAAGCTACGGGTAGAGCAAACGTTCTTCTTCTTTTTCTTACATTCAGGTTATAAAAGATAACTTATGGAATGTCTCTTTGTCATGCCCAGAGAAATGGAGGGCCAGAGCAAAAGGCAGATTTGCTACTGGAGTAACAAAATGGAGAACAAAGGTTTATTGTAAAGTTATGATAAAAAGAGGAGAAATGGGAAAATGTGTACTTAGGATTGAAAAACATCCCTCTATGGTCTGAATTTGGGCAGGTCATGGGGAATTAAAAGTACTTGTATTCCCCAGAGGTGAGGAACATGACTGTTGAATGAATTGGGAGGTTTTTGGAAAGCAATAAATCTGTTTTCTCATTTTCATAGTCTGCATGGCATAATATCTCTCACTGTAGAAAAGTAGTAAAGAAGCAAATGTACCTTTTCTGTGGAAATAATGCACAGCACAGAGGTGTTGCGAACACCAAGCTGGAAAAGACAAAAGTTAGTATTTTTTTTTTTTAATGTACTCAAGAGTTTGGATAATTTTAAGAGGAATCAAGTTTGGCTTCTTGGAATAACACTTTGTCACATCAACACCTGAATAGTAATTCAAATGTCATAAGAACTGGTTATTTAACTGTAGCAGTTCATTTTCATCACTGAATTCACGCTCATGGGTTATTTATTTGCCTATACAGAATGGTTTGTGGAGGGGGCCAAGCTGCAGAAAGATGGCACCAAGTGGGGTGGCAGGTCAGATTGTGGGAAATTCTTCATATGCTCCTTGTGATTCACACACGTGGGTTAATAGGTAATTTATATCTGGAGGAAAGTCTGCTTTCATAAAGCGATCGAAGAAAAAAACTGTTTTTCCAAAGGTTGAATTCCTCTGAAGATGGAAGATCAATAATGTTGAACAAAAGTGGGAGGGGAAAAAAATAGTGTAATTCTGGCTGGGGAATTTGAAATGCCACAGATATATCCTTAAGTTGTTAGCATGGCTGTGGATCTGAAAAGAGTACAGTTGCTTAGCTGTCTCAGAACAAAGTTTGATGATCGCTAAAAAGGATGGCACAATGAAAAACAGATGTAAAATTACCCATTATAAAGTAGGGTCAGTGGCAACAATGGTACTACCAATCTATGAAAATAGGCATCTTGCCAGGCAATATAAGCAAATCACACCCCTCATTGTTGGAGGGATAGGGTGGTAATAATTGAAACCATCTGACATCCATGGCTCTATTGTGTAAAGGCAATGTTTTCTTCCCAGGAACCAAGCAGAGTCCATCTGAAAGGCTGATTGTCAGAGACCAGAGATGGATATGAGAAGACACTAAATAGGGTTGATATGGACACTTCTTGTGAACTGTAACGAACAGTTCTACACAATATCTATGAGATAGTCAGCTGAGGTACTCAACCTTTTCTTCACCACGGACACCCTTTAAATATCTTTTGTGGTCATTTTGTGTGTTTGTGTAGTTAGAGTGAAACACTACAAAAACACACTAAATCTCAGAAAGCTGCACAAATATTATTTTATTTTATTTTATTTTTATTTTTGTATGAAAGCTAAATTTAAAACTTCCTAAACTTTAAATGGCTAGGTCTAAAAAAGAACAACTAAAAAAAAACCCCAATTAACTATTTTTTTTAAAGATCCCAAAGGGGAAAAAACTTACCCAATAGAACAGGGGTCTCCAACCTTGGCAACTTTAAGACTTGTAGACTTCAACTCCCAGAATTCCTCAGCCAGCTTTGTTTTGCTGGCTGAGGAATTCTGGGAGTTGAAGTCCACAACTCCCTGCCTGCTTGATTGCAGGCAGGGAGTTGCTTGCTGATGGAATGGATTCAGGCAAGCGAAGCAAGGCAAGCGAAGCAAGGCAAGCAGCTAAGGTAAGCAAGCTGGAGGGGGAAAAGTTTTTTCCTTCTCCATGGCTCTGGCGATCCCAGCTGAGTTGCCTGATTAGCAGATCGTCAGAGCTTGGATCGCCAGAGCCATGTGAAAGAAGAAAAGTTTTTTTCCTTCTCCATGGCTCTGGCGATCCCAGCTGAGTTGCCTGATTAGCAGATCGTCAGAGCTTGGATCGCCAGAGCCATGTGAAAGAAAAAAAGTATTTTCCTTCTCCATGGCTCTGGCGATCCCAGCTGAGTTGCCTGATTAGCAGATCGTCAGAGCTTGGATCGCCAGAGCCATGTGAAAGAAGAAAAGTTTTTTTCCTTCTCCATGGCTCTGGTGATCCCAGCTGAGTTGCCTGATTAGCAGATCGTCAGAGCTTGGATCGCCAGAGCCATTTAAGGCTCGTCAGAGCCTTTTGGGCTGGTCTGCCTGGTTACAGGAGAACGACACCCGGCGTATAAGATGACCCCCGACTTTTGAGAAGATTTTCACGTGTTAAAAAGTCATCTTATACGCCGGAAAATACGGTAATGCAGGACATAGGCGAAAGTCATTTCTCATGGCATCTAGGTTTATGGCATCTAGGACCCTAAGTGGAGAGATGTCAGATTCATGGCTGCCTTTTTTTTTTGCATGCTGGGGCCTCAAAACATGTGCAAAAGTGCAGGCCTTGGACTCTAGTGTTGTACTGCCTATCTTGCAGATTTTGACCCCTTGCTGAGGACACTGTGATGGGTTGTTTCCTCTGCTTTTCAAATATCTTCAGCCCAAATATATCTTCATGAAGTCAAACATACATTTAAGTTCCCTTCATGGTTTCGGTCATGCTCTCAGTAGCTGGTTTAGTAAAGGATCTTCCTATTGCTTTCTTGATATGGTTTGCCTTAAAATCTTCCTCAATGTAATAAAGTTAAGGATTAAACTGGACAAATGACACAAAAGTGAACACCAGCATGAGAAATATGAATAAGTCACCTCTGAAATTTTTACTCACCAGAAACCCACTAATCCTACTTGAATGGGGGCACTCATCCATGGGAACCTCTGCGTTAAAAAAAGAAGCAAAATGATAGGTTCGTTCTGAATTTATGTACAAAGTTATTGGATACAAAACTTTGAACGATACAAAAAAATATAGGAAGAATGAAGGCTTAACTGAGTATATTTTATTATGAATGAAGGCAAATATATTGGATCTTTCAATATTTTATTACATTTGATGCAACAAACATTGTGGATGTTGCAACAATAGCCTCCTAGATGCTTCTGAATTCTAGCTTGTAACATGGCAATTGTATTTTTATAAAATTTCAAAAAAAAAGCACCATCATTATTTTTATAGGTATAAAAGCACAGGTAGTTTTCATTTAACAGCTGCAATTGGACCAACAACTCTGTTGTGAACCGAAGCAGTCGCTAAATAATAATAAAAAAATCACATGACTACACCTATACTTTCCTTTTCCTCACTCTGCTGCTCTGGAATGATGACTTCATTGCTGGGATAAATAGCAAGAAGGAAATGAATGTTTGTATTTACATTTACAAGAGATTTACAAGAAGGTAGGAGGAAGGTTTGTAAGAGAATAAACAGGCATCCAATGGGGAGCATGCATGACCTCCATGGGATAGTGAGACCTTTTTTGGATAGTCCATGTCAGGCACCTAATGAATCCTGGAGCAGATTCAAAGGGAATTTCCCAGCCTTCTGTGGGCAGCTCTGTTTGGTGCCTGATGAGCAACTGATCATAGGAGGTGAATTCGGCTGTAGATATTACTACCCTTGAGTTGTTTCTTGGGGCTAGTCCCGGTGGACACCTTAGTTCACTAAGGCTTTCTGAGAAATGAACATCCAGAAATTATTCCTGGAACACTGGTGGAGGAAAAAACAAGAAGTAAATATTATTAAGCTTGGGTACATGCTGCATTTTGTTGATAAAGATGATGAAGCATGCTTATTTTTCCTCCTTTATTGCATCCACGGGGTGTTATTCAGCATTCTTTTTTAGGGTTACCAACTCCTTATTGAGAGATTCTTGAGATTCCTCTACCTGACCTACAACTCATCGGTATAACATCTTGCTGACAAAATGCAGGGGTAAGATATCATAAGTATGTTGATAATGTCTAATGGTATATTGCTACCCAGGCTGTAATGGACATGCCATTGATGTAGTCATGCCTGGTGCTTGGAGGCAGAGAATTATCTCAATTATTTCATACATTTGGTTCCAGTGTCCAATTTCTATAACTGTTTTTGCCAACATTTCAATAGAATCTGCTTTCTTGTAATTTAAATCCATTCTTCTGTGTCCTGCATTCTGGATTTCTTTATAAAATAATGTAACATCCTATCAGGTATTTGAAGACAGCTATAATATTCCCCCTCAATCATATTTACTCAAGGTATAACATACTCAGTTACTTTATATTTCTTCAGAAGGTGTAAACTTTGCATAAATAATGTTTACATTTTTCAGACATTAAATGTGAAACATGGAGGAATTCCTATATCTTCTGGATAATATAAAAATCCAAGGGGAAAAAAGTCAGCTTCATTTAACTTTACAATTCTTCTTGTTGCTAACGAAGCAACAAGAAAAACAAAAAAAGCTGAGTGGGTCCCAGATTAGAGTCCAGCAGGAGAAAATGGGTGTCAGAATTATACACACTGATTTTACCATATAGATAAGTTCCTTAATGCTTTTGTTTTAGAAATATTTCAAAGAAAGCCCCTCAAATATGAATCACATGCATTCCTTTCCTATGTAGAGAATGTATCTTACTTCTAAGATTAAGTTTACCTTTAATTAAACTATTCAGGCAACTTAAAAACAATTACAATTTCTGATCCAAATGACAATAATATGGTATTGTCTACACCTTACATTAGGTGATCCATCTGTCATTTTGCTGAAATTTATATTTATACCCAATAAGATTCACAATGATGACATTAAGAACTGCATGAAGAATTGCTGGAGTTCTTCAAGTCACAAGAGGAACGATGTTATTTTTGTGATTGTGGTTCTAGAAATGCATTTTAATATGTAATCCTTGCCTTTTTTCAAAGGATGAACAGTTTTTCCGGGGTTAATAATTAGGTAATGGAAAAGTATTAAATGAAGACTGCAATGCTTTAATGAACTGGCTTGTTAACGGTAGATACAAGTAACGAGCTTGCCCAAACAGCTTGTTAAAAAGGGGCAGTCTGTTGCTCAATGTATTTAGAACTGATCAATATCAAGTCTTATGATTAACTAACTAAAGACTAATGATTCACCTGAACTTACAGTCAATGAAGCAGAGAATGGACAAGGGAGGAGGACCAGAAAATCATAAAGAGAGTTAAGAGTGTGTCAAAAGACATGGAACAGTCACTAATGGGTTCATTCAAATGTAAAAGCTGCTAAATTAGAATGCCTAATTAAATTCCACAGCAAGCAATGAAGTCTTAGCTGGACATGGCAATATCCCCTTTTTATTAATTCTTACAACACACATTTGTGTTATCTTCTAATAACTAGAAATGTAAAAGTTATGGACAGTGTGAACCTGGAAGCAAAAGGAAATTTGGCAGCTCTTCCGAAGGTAGAAATACTTCAGGTATTTAGCATTAACATTGAAATAAATTACTGTATTCATGTATTTATTTTCTGACAATAATAAATGAACTCATATTTTACAGCTACTTATGGTAATTTTAAAATGCTTTGTCTAAAACATTTACTGATAATCCTTATTAATACTTTTTTTTTACACTGAATCTATATTCATCTTCTCCAGAAACTTAGAACTTAGTTAATGTATCCAAAGTAGGATAATTTGAACCTGGTCTTTTATGAGTGAGAACACTGGGTTGATTTATCAGCCATTTGTATGTTTTCTTGGCTGTCCATGATATTCTCAGAAGTCTTCTCCAACATCAAAGTTTAAAAGCATCAATACTCTTCCAACTTTCAGTTCCATAGAGTGTACCAAGGAATGTCATGGCTTTCAAGATTCTGATCTTTGTAGATATAGACAAACAGTATCATGGCATCTGAATATAGCAATGGCAATAGCACTTAGACTTATATACTACTTTACAGTGCTTTAGAGCCCTCTCTAAGCGGTTTAAAGAGTTAGCATATTGCCCCCAACAATCTGGGTCCTCATTTTATCCACCTCGGAAGGATGGAAGGCTGAGTTAACCTTGAGCCTGGTGAGATTTGAACTGCCAAACTGCAGGTAGCCAGCAGTCAGCAGAAATAGCCTGCAGTATTGCACTCTAACCACTGTGCTACCACAGCTCATATCTTTTCTAAGGTCTTCCAGTGGCTGTTCTTCCAAGTGTTCATCTGCAGAATATTGATTATTTGTTCCTATACTACAGGTAGTCCTCGACTTCAACTTGTCATTTATTGACCCTTTGAAGTTATGAAATCTCATAAAAGGTGCTTTAGAGCTCGTAATGCATTTCCAGCCATTGTAAAATGTCATGCCATCCTTCCAATAGTCACATGACTGCATTTCAGGCACTTGGCAACCAGCTCACATTTATAACTGGTTGCAGTGCTTCCTAATCATGTGACTGTGTTTTGTGATTTTTTTTGAGGGGGGGGCAGTTTCTGGTGTTCTTTGATGGTTTCTTGCAAAAAAAACCCCACCCATTCAGCAGAATGGATTCATAATTATGACTATTTGACTCATTATCCTAAAAACACTCATAAAATCGAATCCACTCATGTGGGTGTCTCAGGTTACGACTGAAATCCAACTGCGATCATACATTGAGGACTACCTGTATTGATGGTTGATTATAAAAGCCAGAAGCTATTTATCACTTTGATATTATCCTTGTTAATTCTATGGGTAATTATTGTACCTGTTATCAATAGTTTGGTCTTCTTTATATACTATTTTATATGTGTCCCATATTTTCACAGTGTTCCTTGATTTTTATTACTAGCCTTGAAGGTCCTTTACAGCTATTAATCATCAGCATACTTACGTAATTATTGTAAGCATCCTATATTGTAAGCATCCTACATCAGAGTCAACCCCTCCAAGACCGAGTGGCTGTGGTTTCCGGTGTCCCGTTATAGCCAGCTGGTGCCATCGCTGACAATTGGGGGTGAGATCTTAGCCCCCTCAGAGAGGGTTTGTAACTTGGGTGTCCTCCTAGATGTGCGGCTGTCTCTAGAAAATCATGTGACAGCTGTGGCCAGGGGGGCTTTTTATCAGGTTCGCCTGATTCATCAGTTGCGTCCCTTTCTGGATCGGGACTCCTTGCGCACAGTCACTCATGCCCTCATCACTTCCCGTCTGGACTACTGTAACACTCTCTACATGGGGCTCCCCTTGAAGAGCACCCAGGGGCTCCAACTGGTCCAGAATGTGGCTGCACTGGTGATTATGGGAGTGACACAGCGCTCCCATGTAACACCACTCCTGCGCGAGCTGCACTGGCTCCCGGTGGTCTTCCGGGTGCGATTCAAGGTGTTGGTTACCATCTTTAGAGTGCTCCATGGCTTAGGACCTGGGTACTTATGAGATCGCCTTCTCCTACCGATAGCCTCCCACCGGCCAGTGCGCTCCCACAGAGAGGGACTCCTCAGGGTACTGTTGGTCAAACAATGTCGACTGGTGACACCCAGGGGGAGAGCCTTCTCTGTGGGGGCACTCGCCCACTGGAACGAATTGCTCCCGGAGATACGGATGATCCCTGACTTGCGCACCTTTCGTCATGCCCTCAAGACGTTATTGTTCCAACAAGCTGGGTTGACCTAAACATTAATTTTAATCGGTTGTTTTTTTGTTTTACTGATGTTGGGGCCAAATTATTTAATGTGTTTTTAAATTGTTTTTAAATTTTATATGGGTACTTGTTTTATCTTTGGCTGTACACCACCCTGAGTCCTTCGGGAGAAGGGTGGTATAAAAATAAAATAAAATAAATAAATATAATAATGTTTGGGAATTAAACATTAATTAATGGGGAATGTATTTCTGAGAGGCTATTTTGTAATATTTCAGACACTATCATCTACTATTTTATTGTTTTATGTTGGTTTCATAGTTATTGGTTATATGGCTGTTGTGAACCACTCACAATTATTTAAGATGGGCAGCCATATAAAACTTTTAAATAAAATGAAATAAAATAAAATGGATTAGGAAATAAATCTTTTTGGGAACATAGGCTTACCTTTAAAAATGCCTTCTTTTCCAAAGTATTCATTATGAACGGGGGAATGGCTAAAAGACAGTAAGCAAAAGTTTTGTGGTTAATAATTTCATGCTATGTTGTATGCTGCTTTAGGAATAAAAATATTTTGACAGATGACTTAAAAGTTAAACATTTCTTAAAACATATAGACAGGAGAGAACAGATCCCTTAGCAATCCTTAGAGCAACTTCTAATAGCATAAGAAATCTTATCCCTAGAATTTACTAACAGTAACCTATTGTTAGTACTCTCTTTCTTTCTCTCTCCCCTCCCCCCCGTCTCTGTCTCTCTGTGTGCGTAGTTATATATGAATATGGGAACATAAGTATGATTACAACTACAGGACTAAGAGTGAGAAAACCTCTGTCTTCCTTTATGCATGGATGCTGTCTAGATGACTTTGGGCCAATCATTCTTCTCAATTCTATACTTAATAGTTGAAAAATGTCCATCTACCATTCTTAACTAGACTAGCATGGTAGATGATGGTCCATATCTTTCAGTGAACATACCTTCCTCCTGCATTTGATTGATTTGGGCTAAACAAATATAAAAAATTGAGTTCCAAAGTTTTTCTGGATGTCTGGGGATGAGTTGTGTTTGGACCCCTCGTAAGTTTTTTATTGTTGGCTTTTATGTTTCTAATGGGGTTTTTTTTAAAGGTCTTTTATGTTTTATTATTGTTTATGAGTTGTTCAGGTTTTTGCTGCATAAGATGGATGCCTATACCAATCTTTTAAATAAATAACTCTCATATAGAGAGAATTATACTTTTTTGCAAATAAATATCCACTGTATATACTTGCGGATATGCTGAGAATGTTAGGCTTCAAAATACACTAAAAACTGGGTTTGGATTATCTGTGACTATATATGACAATACTTTTTAAAATTATTCATATATACTTTAGGTAAAAGCTAAACCAAAATTCCATGAAAACTATGCCACTCTAACATAAGCCAATTGTGAATATTTAAAATGGAATCTAGTCTGAAAACTACTATTTATTGGTAAAAGATATGAAAACAAATAAAGTCCTTTAGAATACATGAAAAAAGAAAACATGAAAATTTTGAGAGTTGCCTTATCTGTGGGTGGTGCATTTTGATGGTGTTTTGATTATAAATCTGAAGGTCTGCAAATGGGCTCATCCACAAGTATATGTGGCTTAAAGAAAAGATAGTGGATAGCAATGCAGAAGATTCTTATCAAATTAAAATGCTGGAAATTAAACAGACTTTTAAGAATATTAGACTACCAGCTAGAGTACTTCACATTCCATATATACAGAGGGATATAGGTACTGTATATAGATAATGTATGCATGTGCAAATAAACATATATGTATGGTGTACCAAAAGTCAGCCCCCACAGACAATTTACATAAAAATTACAATAAATATTTGAATTTGAGCCACAGTTTCTTCTAACTTCTGAAAATTTTAATATCTAATACATTCTAATATTGTTGTAGGAGTTTATCTCTTTTCAAATGTTCTTTCAAAATGAAGAACCACATAGTTTCTTCAAGGCTTTAATAAGCCTCTTTTGTAAATATAATAGAGACATGAACTTGGTAATTCTCTTGGTTTACTATTTGCATTTCCTCTTTCATTTTTTAAAAATTCAGCCAGGTTCATTTGGATATCCAGTAAAGAGTCCTTATTCATGACATCTGCTTTTCCTGTCACTAGTATTTTCACTTTCAGCTTTCTCTTTCCCATAAGCCATACTTTTTAAACCCAATATTTCTGATTCCACTATTTCTTCATCAAGCAAGATTTGTTTCACATCTGTCATTCTTTCATTAACATCCTTTAAACATAGCCTATCCATAGAAGCAGACATCATTACTGATCCTGTTGATATTGTGCTTACTAATTTCTGGCCCCATTTTTCAAAGTTCTTTTTTAATATTTCAAATGTCAAAGTGTTTTGTGTTATTTTATAAATCTCAATCTTAATCAAGATTAAAAGCACTGATTTTTGATACATCATAATGAGATACACATGTACACATGTTTTTTACAAGAGCTCTCTACAGCCTTAGGGCTGGTAAAGGAGCTAGAGTGACTGCTATTGAGCTATCAATTATTTTCCTGAGGGAAGCACAACAGTATCAGAAGTACCATAGTTCTAATTTTTAAGAATTGTTAGAAGAATGTCAGTATTTAAACTTAATGCAAGTTGAGACACACCCATTCCTGGAGCAGCCATGAGGATCCTTGAAATCACAACTTGCACAATGGCCTGTTGAGCAGCTTTAGATGATTCACCCAGTCTATTCCCATTTTCGTCTGTAATGGGAATACCATACTTTAGTTCCCTGTTGGGTTTTTAAAAAAGAAAAAGGAAAAGGAAGAACTGAGAAGATCATTGTTTCATTCTTAAAGGGTTCCAAATGCTTACACCAATGTCCTTTCAAGGTTCAAGTCATCATTTCTGAACTTTTCATGGTCCTTCCATATATTGTGTGATGTTTAATAGGATCCATATAGGACAGTAATGGCTAACCTTTTTGCCATCGTGTGCCAGGAGTGGGGGGATGTGGCACGCACCCGTGCCCACACCCATAATTCTATGAGCCCCATGCATGCGTGCATGACCCCCCCCCCACTGCTCCCCGCTCCTGGCACGCGATGGCATGGTGGGCCCAATAGGCCCATTTTTCTCTCTCCCCAGGCAAATGGGCCATTTCTTGACTCCAGAAGGCCTCCGGGGGGGGGGAGGCTGTTTTCGCCCTCCCCAGCCTCCTAGAAAGGCTCTGGAGGCTGGGGAGAGAAAAAAATGGGCCTTCACCACCACCACCCGAGGCCCTCAGAAGGCAGGAAACAGCCTGTTTCCCTACTTCCAATGGGCCCAGTGGCCCGAAAATCAACTGGCTGGTGCGCACATACACACTGGAGCTGAGCTCGCATGCCTACCGATATGGCTAGGCATGCCACCTGTGGCACAGGTGCCATAGGTTCGCCATCACGGATATAGGATATGCAGAATGACTGCATGATTGGCGTGAAGGCATAACACCATCATGAGATAAATCCATCTTCTATTCTTTGTGCATCGTGATATTGCACAGATGGATTTTAGATATACAGGTAGTCCTTGACTTACAACAGTTCATTTAATGACTGTTCGAAGTTACAGTGGCCCTAAAAAAAGTGACTTATGACTGTTTTTCACATGACTGTTGCAGCATCCCCATAGTCACGTGATCAAAATTCAGACACTTGGCAACTGACTCATATTTATGACGGTTGCAGTGCCCCAGGGTTGTGGAATCACCTTTTGAGAACTTCTGACAAGCAAAGTTAATGAGGAATCCAGATTCACGTAACAACTGTGTTACTAACTTAACAACTGCAGTAATTCACTGTGGCAAGAAAGGTCGAAAACGGGGCAAAACTCACATCAACAGAAATTTTGGGCTCAATTGTGGTCGTAAATTGAAGACTACCTATAGTCAATAAGACAGATTTGATAAATTGAAAATCAGTTCCTCAAATTTCAATAACAGAACTAACAGCTAATTAATATGTCTACCCATACATGACACTGCGTAGTTAACAATTAAAGAGCAATAACAATAGAAACATTTGAAATTAAAATCAACAGAATTAGCATAAAGTAACAGTTGAGAACACAGAGGGTTTACCCAAACTATCAGGAGCCCAGTCTAGATGGGGAAAAAAACCAGCTTTTTAGTGCCTTGCAAAGTGCCACGAGTGTCTTTTAGATATTATGTTCTACCCTTATTGCTTTTTGTTTATGTGAAGTTGCTTTGGTAATACCCCATTCTCACATGCAGCAGTTCCTTGCAAACAGGTACATTCCTGATTGATTGCTGCTGGTAGATCTAAATGACAAGAATGTTTCAGAAGACCATTCTGACTTCCAAAGTTTGAAAAAAACAAACAAACATCTGTTTTGTAAGCAACTTGGAGAGTTAATGCAACTCTCACAGAAAGTGAAACTAAGTATTAAATAGAGGCAAACATTTCAAAATTCTTTTTCGTTTAACTTAAAAATGAGGTTCATATGAAACACATGTTTAGTGATGTGTTTATATTGGAGAACCCAGGCAGTTATGGTAACTGCTGTCCTGAAGGTCACATGCTACGGTTTATCTTACCTTTGCCTCATTAATGGAATATTAATACAATTTGCAGCAGCTACAGCAGCAAAAGGAACAAAACGTCCTATAAGTGGTGAAACATGCTGTGGAAAGAAAAGAGAGGGTCACCTGAATATGGCTAACCCTGGTTAATTTTTTTTTATTTAAGAATTTTGACTTTTTAAAAATTTCTAAAGAAATAAAATACTTGATTTTACATATTATAACGGCCACACGAATATCATTTGCACAAAATTGGAAAAATAAAAATACACAAACAGGAAGAATCGATAAAAAAAATCTTAAGAGTGTGCCGAGATGGACAAATTAACAAAAGAAATTAAAGAAAAGAAAGATAGGGAATACTATGTAGTATGGAATAAATGGTACAACTGGCTGAAGATTAGAAATAGTGAACAATAAGAACAGGACAGAAGTTATAAATGTAAAATGTTGATAGGACAAGGTATAAAACATACAAAATTAATATCATGATTGTTAGGAATTATAATGTAAATAAGAGAAAAAGGGACAAGAAGGAAAAGTACAGTATAAGGCAGTGTTTCTCAAGCTTGGCAAGTTGACGATGTGTAGATTTCAGCTCCCAGAATTCCCCAGCCAGCTATCATGGCTGAAGAATTCTGGGAGTTGAAGTCTACATATTGTCAATTTGCCAAGGTTGAGAAGTATTGGTATAAGGGGAAATGGGGGAAGATGTAAATATTAAAAGATGACCATTACGAAACAGTTGTAAAAAAGGAATTTATATTATGTGTTTTGTGATGTGTGTTTATTATATTGTGTTGTGTTATAAATAAATTTTTTTTTAAAAGAATTAAAAAAAAGAATTTTGACTTAAGCCATGAAGGACAGCAGTGAAAAATCTAACAGTAATAATATTTTATGATCAGCTGTCTGAAGAATGCAGATCAAAATAAAAGAGAAAAGAGCTGTAACTGTGTCTTTTGGAAATGTATTTAAATGTTTTTCCTTACAAGAAATTAAGGATAGTTTCTCCCACACTGCATTTTTCTGAAAATGCACTGACATTGCACTATCAATGAACCAAGAAAGCAGAGCGTGTTTTCTTTCACTTAAGCAACAGTGAACAGTTACTGTAACTTCAGTAAGTTTCTCTTCCAAGAAAGAACCAGCAGCAACCTTGTGACCGATTTTAGAATTATGCTACTTTGGTCTGTCAATGAGTCACAATTTACTCAGCATTCTTTTTTTTTTCTTGCAGGAACGATCTTTTTTTCCCTATCTGATTCATGAAGTGGACAGCAAAGATCCAGTCCCTGTATAGATCATGAGGATTTTCTACAGGGCAATTTGAAGAAGGATTTCAAAGAATATAACCTAACTTTCAAGAGCCAACTCTACTCAGCTGCTTACTGGGGATCAGCTGCTTACGTATTTTCAGTACAAATTGTATTCTCGAAGGTAGGGGTGTCAAATTCAATTTCACTGAGGGCCGCATCAGCGTTTGACCTTGGGGGCCAGGGTGGGTGTGGCAGGGAGGGCGTGGCCAGCTCGACATCACTTGTGTCGGGGCGCCTGTGGTGGTACTGAGCTCCATTTTCAGCTGTGATGGCCTCCTGCAACTCTCTGCTCACAAAAATGGATTTCCCTGGCAGAGGCGCCTCAGGCTGATCCATCACCGATCCATCACTGTTTCCAGGGCAGCTCCATGGGCCAGATCTAAACACTCCTCAGGCCAGATCTGGCCCCCGGGCCTTGAGTTTGACACCCCTGTTCTAAGGTGTTGTGTCGGATGACACATTTATTTACTATTTATATTTGTATTAATATACTCAATATATGGAAAGATACACATATACAAACACAGTAACCAAAAACTACATATTTTTTGTCTCTGATATCTAATTTTATGATTTCAGGGAAGATATATGCAGAGTTTATTTATTTATTAGAAAATTTATATTGCCCCCTATTTGAACATGGTGACTCAAACAGTTTACAGGGATATAAAAACATGATATATAAAAAATAAAACCAATTTAAAAAATAAACAAATAATAAATTAATAAAATAATATAATATACCCCCACCTACCACTCCGGTGACAACACATCACACAAGCCATTTAATGGGCTTCATCCTGCTCTGGGCTCCCCAGGCCCGCTGGCAGAACCAGGTCTTCAGCACCTTCTGGAAGGGTGTTAAGGGTCCATTCTAATCTCTGGGGAAATAATGTTCCAGAGAGAGGGAGCCACCACGGAGAAGGCCCTTCTTCTAGGTCCCACCAGGTGTATTTCCCTAGGGGATGGGACACACAGCATTCCTTGCCTCCCCGCTCTAGTGGGTGAGTAGATGTGACCAGCAAGACACAGTTCCTCAATTAATTTCAGTTAAACCAAGAAATTTAATATGGAAGATCTATATCTATATATCTATAATATAGCCTGGCTAGGTGGCTTAGTGGCTAAGACGCTGAACTTGTTGATCAGAAAGATCGACAATTCCGCGGTTCGAATCCCTAGTATAGGTCTCCTGCATGAGCAGGGGGTTGGACTAGATGACCTCCAAGATCCCTTCCAACTCTGTTATTGTTCTGTAAGGTCATTCAGTGAACTTATCATAACACAAATAAAAATAAATGCACTTTTTAAAGTCAGCCAGGTTCACCTCGTACATATAAAAACTGTTATATAAAATGTTCACAACAATTTACACGATAGTCTTAAACAAGGAGAGAATAATGGAAATACCTTTGTGAGTGCATTAAGTCCTAGAGCAGTTGCAACAGCACCTGTGGTAGCAGAAACATAGGCCGTTCCCAGCTGGCTAAAACAAAAATAGGAGTGTTTGTATTTGTATAAGAACCACATGCTGTAAATCTCTGTTTTTGATTCTATACATATAACTGGCATTGTGCAACCTATTTTATGGTAGCAGTACAAACATTGCCAAAAGATAAACTACGGCAACCTAGTTTGGCTGGGAAGTTTTCTGGGAAGAAAACTGGGCTGGGAAGTTTTCTTTTCCAGTGTTTCTAAAGTCCTTTTTCAAGGACAATAGGGACTGATAAAGTAATGGAGAATGTGGATATTGCCCTTAAAATAATTATGCTACTTTCACTGAGTTATCTTAATGGACTCATTTTATTATGAATCTGCCTAATCTTTGCAGCATAAGCACTTCCAGTTAGGATTGGTTTTTCCGCTTTTTGAATTGAATTCACATACTTCTCTTTGATTTGATCTCCTTAAATTATTAGTTGATCCTTTAATGCTGTTTTATTCATTAGTTACCTAAGTATGCTACATCATGCAGGCAAAGCAATGGGATATATGCGGCTTTATTTTACCTCTCTAGGGTAGGTTGGGCTGAAAGAAAGGGTAAAGCTCAAAGTTATGCAGTGAATTATTATGACTGTGAGTAATATTGAATCTACTTTTCCATTATTCTGATGTATGCTTTTATAACTTGCGTACATTTATCAGAATTTTTAATGACTAAATTTCACTATAAAACTTGTAGAAAACAGATATTTACATTGAGTTTTAAAATGTCATGGCTCTGTGGCAGATCCATTCTGAGAATTCTTTAGTTTAAGACCAGGAGTATATTTGGGAGTATATTTGGGTTGACAATTTATATCCAATTTTCCCAAGAGTGGCAGGAAGCCATAAACTAACAGTTACACCAGAGCTGAGCTGTATAATTTGAGACCCAGATTATATGGCCCCTAAAAACCTTTGATGGGACACTGAGTACTCACCCAGAGTTTGGCCTAATTGTAATTTTTAGATGGCAGGAGGAGGAAATTATTCAGAGGAGTGTTAACATAATAACTATATAATTCATTCAATTTTAACTTTTTTAGATCATATTTTGTTCTGGCCTTGACTCCTTGGAATGTAGCCCCTGGCATATAGTAACTCAAAAGTCCAAGTGTGACCTGTAGCTTGCGCAGCAATACTTGGCTATATCTTCTATAGAAAGTGGCTCAGGTAATCTAAAACTACTTTCAATAAAGTCATTTAACACAATAGATATTTTCACAAGAGCTGAAAGAGACAGACTAGCCTTACAATACTGCAAGGCCAATGCATGCTATAAAATATGCTCTCATTGAAGATTAGACTGTGCTTAGGAAAAATATTTCAATCTGTGCTTTCTAACTTTAATACTCACTTGGGATTAGTTCCATGAAGAGCTGCTGGAAAAAAACCCGTGGCGGTCATGCCTTTGCTTCAAGCATAGTGTCTTGACTTGCTGAAGATCATTACTTCCTAGCAATATACTCCAGGTCGCTCTGTTCAAAATTTAAATGCAGCTCCTGTCTATTTGTCTAATATCTATAAGCAGTCTCCTTCTATATTCCACTTCTATATTTCCCAGGCACCAGTTTACATTTTTAAATCACAGGATATTTAGAAAACTCTCGCAGAAGTTAGGAACATCACAAACTATAACAGTCAGTTGCACATGGCATTTTGAAGTGTTCTGATTCGCATCAGCTGAAATCCTTAATGAATGACTTAGAATGCATTAGTGACCTAATTAGTCTTTTTAACAATGCAAATGATCTTGCGGGATGGTCAACATGCAAAGGAATTGTGTTTAGTACCAGACAGGAATAACTCGGCAGACATGCATCTAGTAGCATTGTGTATGCTGATAATATTTACGTGAAGGGCTTTGAATGTTTTAAATGCACTATATGCTTGTTATATATTACTGTTAGCATCACTTAGCATCACTTCTATTTTTCCCCATTATAGTTTACCTTGTGTTTATATGTCGTCACGTCAAGCCATTCTATGAAAGACCACATTGCAGATTTAATAATAATCTTAACAAAGCAATTTATGATCCATTATCATTATAGTGCTGAAAGCCATTCAGAAAAAGCAGAGAGCTATCTTGTCCAGGGCATGCAATTCTCAGAAGTGTTCAGATTTGAAACAACTTGAAATCTACAATGATTTGGCCCCTCCTCTCTGTATCATGGTGATAATTACCAGAGTTTTCCTTTTTTTTCCCCTCCCATTTTTATGGGAGATTCTTCAAATATCACTCTATTAAATCAACAAATCAGGTCTACACTGACTCAATAATATCATAGTAATTTAAAACATAATTTTAACACCTTAGCAATTATACCAACACAATATTTTCTACAGCAGTTCATATTAAGCTTCATATTAGACCTAGGTTCAAATTAGAGCACATATTTTATTCAACATACTTGAGTTATCTGCTTGGTGCATCTTGATGGCTTTACCTGACATTAATTGGAGCATCTCCACTCCTGTTGGTATAATTTACAATGGCATTGAAGGACTGATTAATCCATTGCCAGAAGACCACGGCTGGAGTTGTTCTTGGAAGAAGGAAAGGACAATTAATTTTTTATAAAGTTTGATATAAACTCAATCTGATAAAGTAACAAACTAGATAAAGTACTATCTAGTACTTTAAATCTATCCAGATGATAATGAAGTTTCATACTTTAAACGTAATTTAGGTCAGATTAACTCAAGAGTGAATCAAATTATTTTGGGCAGAGCCAAACTCATTCTGAACTATCGAAACAGCTAAGAATTACTTCACAGAACAATGCTGTTTGCCTACACAAAGTGCAGAAATATACACATCTTAAGAAAAATGTTAGTTTGAATATAGCCATCACTTACCTTATGGGGTTAGAGGGAGAAATATGTCTGCTACTTCCTACAATGTGCCTTCCTAGTTTGCTGCAGCCAATGTCAGAAATGCAAGCTATGGGTAATCTTTTGAGGATGGAGTGGCAGAATGTTTTTTGTAGCTTGCTAAAGTTTTAATACAGCATTTCCTCCTTTGCCTCAGCTCTAAATCTAGTGTAGAACAGTTCTGAAGCATGACAGGAGAATGATGGGAGTGTTTGGATTTTTGAAGACCCAAAGCCTCTATTATCCTCCTTCCTATGTTATCAGAGTGCTAATTGAGGAGAAGGATTCACAGCAGAGATTTGGGCTCCCACAGCAAAATTCCTGGCACATTTTCTTTATTGCTCATGAAAAGAGACACCAGCTGTGGCCTAAGGCCTCTGGGAAGCTCTTTCAGAATTGTTCCAAGGAAAGAAAGAAAAATATTTTATTCATCTTCTCGGTTACTGTAACAGAATTTTAACGGTTATTCCAATTCACTTAAAAATATTTGATAGAAAATTAAGCTACCAGACAAAATTTGCCTATGTTTCAAATGCTCAGAAGTAGGAAAACATAATTCCTTTGTTGTTGTTGTTATTGTTGTTAAATCCAGGTCATATACAGATATGCACCCAGAAGTACAAATCCTTACCATTAAAAGTAATAAAGCACAGAATAGGCACAGATGAATAACACAGTCTGAAGATGAACTGACACGCCACTATTAACAATTCCTAGACTAGACCTATCAACAATCCATTCTGAATTCCCTTTGTTAGCTGCTTTAAATAGTTTTCCTAATAGGATGGGAATCTGGACACCTCATTGTAAATGTCAGCTAAAAGACAGAATTATCCAAAGCTTGTGTCGTAACTAATTCCAGAGAAAATGTTTATCAGTACAAATTAGGAAATCATTAGTAAAAAGTCTATGGAGATTCTCAGTCATCCAGGTCATGGTTGTCCCAAAGGTGTTTTTTCAAGAGTCAACTGGACTTTCTGGTTTTTCTTTGAAGACGTTCCGCTTCTTATCCAAGAAGCTTCTTCAGCTCTGACTGGATAGTGGGGAATGGAATCTTTTAGTCAGAACTGAAGAAGTTTCTTTGATAAGAAGTGAAACGTCTTCAAAGAAAAACCGGAAAGTCCAGTTGACTCTTGAAAAAACACCTTTGGGACATTAGTAAACAGGCAAAGTGTTCCTTTTAGCAGTCTTTCTGACCCTTCAACATATGTCTTTGACATTTTTTAAGACCCAAGCCTTAAAAAAGTTCTTTATTGTGTACACTATCATTTATCAGTAATTTAAGATCACTTACCTATAAAATGTCATCATGAAGCCAGTAATTGTCATGTTCATAGGCACCTGAGCAGACATACGGCCAATCAAAACCATCTTTTCACCCGTATCTGGATGGAAGGCTGAATCGTAGACATATTTTGCTCTCCACAGTTCATCTTCTGTCAGGCCAGGGGCCACAATGCCTTGCCTTATGATTAGCAGAAATATATATATAAATAGTTTATCATTAATATAATACTATCAATATTTTAGTTTCCAAAGGTTAAGGAATATTTTTAAACTATAATAATATCCCCATGTAAGAAACTCTATCACTCATTCTATATTTATATCTGGTCTTTTCAAAATTATCAAAACTATATGGTTTCATAACCATTGGAGGAAAATATGCATAGTTTTCTCTATACAGGTAGCCTTAACTTACAACAGTTCATTTAGTGACCATGTGAAGTTTCAATGGCATTAAAAAAACCTGACTTATGGCCATTTTTCACACTTATAACCATCGCAGCTTCCCCATGGTCATGTGATTTACATTCAGATGCTTGACAACTGACTCATTGCATTTATGACGGTTGCAGTGTCCCGCAGTCATGTGATCCCCTTTTGTGATCTTCTGATTAGCAAAGTCAATGGGGAAACCAGATTTAACTATGTTACTAATTTAAGAACTGCAGTAATTCACTTAACAAATGTGGTGAGAAAAGTTGTAATATGGGGCAAACCTCCCTTAACAAATTTCTCTCTCTTTCATATACTTTATTGAGTTTTAAAAAAGGTTTTTTTTAAAAAATAAAATATTTTTTTTTTTAACAAATTTCTCATTCAGTAACATAAATTTGGGGCTTAATTGTGATCATAAGATGAAGACTACCATAACTGGTGTTTCCTTTTCATCTCCAAAATACTTCCAATGTGAAAATATTAGCACTTTTAGACTCACGATTTCCCAATTGCCTCCTAGTTCATTGTTGCAGAACATTAACTCCTAGCTCCTGAAGCCTAACTCCTGAATTCCAAAAGTAATTTTTTTAACTTACAAAAGGACTAATTTTTCCTAGACAAATGATTTCTCTGATCTTATTACAATAACCTTAGAATAACGTTAGCTATCTAGAGAAACTGGAATAAAACTGGAAACAGAAAACCCAAACCATACCTGTAATTGTGTACAATTATTTTTGCTTTTTCTAATTGTTCATTGGGTAACAATATATTCCTAGGATCAGTAACCGTGAAGAAGTGGGTAGCGCGTCCAACAAATGTGCTTTGATCCCAGCGAGGCTCTTTGATATTGATGTTTAATGGTATATCTCCTGACATTTTTTCAAGAACACTGAATATAAAACAGAGATTGAAGTGCATTTCAGTTTCAAAGTTATTGACATTTTTATTTCTCTTATATGAGTTAAAAAATGGTTCTCTTACAGATCTCTGAAGCCTTGTTAGAACTCGGATAAAGAAAACCTAACTTTGGGAGCAATTCTGCGCTCCTCCCTGCCCAATTTTGAAACTACTCTCATGATTCAATTGCCATTCACTTCTGTAGAATTTTCAGCCAACAAGACGCCAACTGCAATGGGGTTAAATACAAGAGCAACGTTTATAGAAATGTATGGGCAAAAGAAGGGGACTGGTGACGTGGCTTCAGTATGCTCCGATTATTGACTGCCTAGATCCTTAGCCATATTTAGGAACTTGTGGTGGAGAGTGGAACAGAATCAGACAATGTACAGAATTTGGAGCAAAAGCAGCAGATAGCTCCACCTTCCGCCCAGGGATTGAATTATAATTTTGAAATGTGTCTGTTTGATTTACAATATCTATTTACTATATTACTAAATCGTTTTGAGAATCCCTTCTAATATTTCTACAGAAAAATACACCAATGCAATTTATTATAAAAGTTTTCATTTACTATCAAATCCTCTTCTTATTTTTTGATATATTGCCACAACCTCATTGAAAATCAGATAGGAAGACTACGTATCATATTTTCCTTTGTAATCTGTTTTTAGGTCATTTCACTTTAGCTTTAGTTTTCATTGCCAAAGCAGCATTTAAAACTCTGCATTAATCCAATTTGCTAATCTTGTTATTTAATCAGATATTGCATGTAATCTAATATTCACGCAAAGTACTTTAAAAGTCCAACCAAATTTATATTCATAGTTTTTGAGGCCAAGCCAAAAACTTCTGCTTGGTTTAATTTTTAGGCCAAAGATGCTTTCTTAAAAGAGAGGAATACAAAGAACTTTTTGAAAAGTTCATTTCACTGTAAGATTTGCTGATGCTGTTTCCCAACTTTCCCACTCCTTACTTAAGAAAATAAATCATTTTTTCCTTGTGTATCAGGCAATTATGTGCTGAACAAGGATTGCGCAGCCAATCAGACATGCTTATCTGATAAGGTGGTTGATGGCAAACAAGCCAAATTAAGAATGGAAACATAAATCGGGGCTTCCGAGATTGATCACATGAGTGGTTTCTAACCCTTGTCTTCATTTTCTTATTATATCCAGGATAATCAAGTCACACACATAGGATCACTATGGATTGAAAGGAGGGAGGTTTTAATTTTGCGACCCATTGTTCCCAATGCAAAGATCAGCCTTCCCTTTCAGAAGTCCTGATCAGAATTGTTCAAAAGTCATGGAGAAACAGGGCTCACAATATAGGTGGAAAATAATGGTCTTAATTAGATAATTGGGGTTGGGGGAACCCTAACTTTGCTATGGGATAAGGAGTTTTATAAAGTAGACATTTCTAACACATTCTATTCATGAGCACAATTTTCCTCCTAAAAGCTTATGGGAAAATGCTGTGCTGGCACCGTGGGTAGAATACAGGCTAATTCTGCTAACGGCCAGGAGTTCAATCCTGACCAGCCCAAGGTTGATTTAGCCTTCCATCCTTCTGAGGTCGGTAAAATGAGGACCCAGATTATTGTGGGCAATATCCTGACTTTGTAAACTGCTTAGAGAGGGCTGTAAAGTGCTGTGAAGCGGTATATAAGTCTAAGTACTATTGCTAAAAGGACTATGCAAGAAAAGGCATAATTGCATACTTTCTTCCTCAGCCTAATTCTAGGAATGATCAGCAGCAGAAGAGCTTCAGGGAAAAGATCTAAAATACAAGGATTGGGATGCCATGCAATGATTGGACCAGGTAGATTCAGTTTTAGTCCCTACTTAAATCCAGAAACTCATGCAAAGATTTGAACCAGTCACTTTATCATCAATCTATTTCACAGTACTGCTATGAGGATGAATTGAGAGCAGACCTTTCTCTATCTATAGAACAGATAGGGTATACCGTAAATGCTTTATATATAGGGAGAGAGGGAGATACAGCAAAAATAAATAAAAATGAAAATAAAAAGAAAATCTTGAGCAAAGTCCATCAAAAAAAGTAATGGAGAAATGTAATAAGATTTTAAACCTCATTTATAGATCAAAACTGTATCTATAATGAAAGAAATTGAAAGCTTCAGGTAGCAACACTTCTTTAAATAGAATTAGATTGAACTTTTTGATGTTCCCACACAATTATTTTTTTTAGAAATTATGAACATACATCAATTGATGCATGTATCCATCCCATCCCATCCCATCCCTCCCATCCATCCATCCATCCATCCATCCATCCATCCATCGGAACATTGAAGTGTTCCTTTCACTGAGTGCTTATGAAAGTAGCACAATGAATGTGATGAAATTATACATGTGAATATAGTCTACTAACTTCTGTAATACATGTACACTCTATGCACACCCACACATACAGAAATTGATAACAGACAAATACTGCATTCACTATAGAAGCATATGAGATACACAATGTTCTAGTAAGACTGTTTATGTATAGATATGTGGAGAGAGGTAAGAAAAGGGCTGGAAGATGCCATGCAAACAGGAAAAAAAAATCCTCTTTAACAATATCAAAAGAAGTGCTTCATATTCCATCTTTTATGAAGCAGCATTTTCAAAGTATTTGGATGCATGCATATGATGTTTTGCAAATCAGATGGTTGGTCTCATAAGAAAACTACATGAATTTATTTGCAAAATTCCATTTTTTGTTTTAAAAACTCTTGGATTTTCTTCTAGGCGATCTACAATTTCATATGCATGGAATGTACATCAGCAAGATCAGCTAACCCTAACCCAAAAACATTTTTTTTTCTGCTGAGAAATAGAAATATTTTTGGAATTATAAAGACATGACCTGAGATTTGGATGGCATGGGTATTTGTAAAAGGTTAATGTGTTTTTTCAATCATTATGTTAGACATACCATGCTGAGAATATAGAATAGATAAAACCAAGGTTGTGCCCCAGAACACTTTTGCGGTTCTCAACAGAAGCAGCATTTTATAGAAGAGAAATAATAGGTAAATACAAATGGTTAAGTTATTGTGAGATACTAGAATTTTATCAAGGGGAATACAAAACACAAACAAGAGATTACACTTTGTTGTAATATTAGAGATATTATATAAACTAATGCACCATTGGTATATGGCACCTGATAAATTTTCTAGAATATACAAAGGACTTCAAATTTATCATGGAAATGTCAACAATAAGAAGGGACTTTGTGTTGGCATGCTGGCTGGGGAATTCTGGGAGTTGAAGTCCACAGCTGAGATTGAGAAACACTGGTATAGACAAATCTCTCTCTCCCCCCATCTCTGTGTGTACACACCTACCTTGGTTTGATTGTGTTGTTGCTGCCAAGGGAGGAGGTTTTTTTATTACAGGGTGGAGTTTTTAAATTCTTTAAACTGCCCAAAGTCACCTGCATGAATTGGGCACTTATATAAATTTGTTTAATAAATAAAACTAAATAAATAAGAAATCTGTTGTGATGCACCATACCTTGAATACAAAATCCGTCAACCCCTGTACTGTTGAATTTAAGAAAGGTAGTATATAAACAAAGAATGTGTGAACCACTTATTGCTTTCTATACATTTGATTCCAGTGTCATATGCTTCTATAGTGCAAAATTTTGAAATCAGGTTCTCCATATTAATTATGCATTGCTTTAAAATAATGAATAATATTGGATAAGTCAATATTTGAAACCCAGACTTTTCTGTTTAGATATGATTGTTGACAATGATAATTAAAATTGTGTAAGCCTGTTACTTACATTACTGGCTTTCTATCAGAAGACCACAGAAAATGCTTTAGATCAGTGGTCACCAACTGGTGGTCTGTGAGAAAATTTTGGTGGTCTGCAGAAAAATTATTTGTATTTTTTATATTGCACTAAATCAGGGGTCCTCAAACTACATCCCTGGACTGAATACATGCAATGAACATTTATGTTGCTGCAGAGAGTCTCCCCCTTCAGGGTTTTCTTGTGTGGGTCAGAGGGGAAAAAAATTCTGACTTGGGGTCTTCTTCAGCCTCCTGGTGCGAGGCTTTGGGCAAAGGCTGGAGAGAAGTGCTGCTGTTGGTGAAGAGCTGGAGGGCCTTGTTCCAATGGGACTGAAGCATGGCCTGGAACTGGCTGACCACCTCAGCCTGCTGAACCTCCAAGTGCTGGTACCTGCCCTTGCACTCCCGCAGGTCTTCCCTCTGCTTGGAAAGCCTATGCTCGTAGTCCTCAGTGAGGCTTCTGCTGAGCCTCCTTCTTGGTCAGATCCAATTTGAACTGAGCTGTTTTGCCAACTCTTTCTCATTGTAGCTGCTTAGCTTCAACAACTGCTTCCTGTTGGGGCTCTAAGGAGCCTGGGTAGGGAGGCGAGGAGTGACTGGGTGGGGAGAGGCAAGTAGAGGCGCCCCTTAATGTGAGTGACATCAAGTTGACCATGCCCACCCAGTCACATGACCACCTAGCCACGGCCACCCAGCTGGTCATTAGGCAAATCATATTAGTGGTCAGTGGGATTTAAAATTATGAGTTTAGTGGTCCCTGGGGTCCAAAAAGTATGGTGACCCTTGTTTTAGATGAATCAGATGTTGTAAGTAGCCTGCAGTAATCTATAGTAGCCTGTAGGGGAAATTTAATAGTTGATCATCAGCTTCATTGGGTTATATGTTCCAGGAATTGCAATTCCAATGGTTAAAGGAAGGCTGCTCAACTGGGCAAGGATGGAATAATGGCCTTTTATCTAGTCGAATATTATGCAGAATGGCAAATTAAACCAGTCTAAGTAAACTAATTGTGGACTGAAAGATACTGAAGTTCATCATGAAGGCATTTCCTTGCTACCACAGTGATTTATGGGGTAACCAAATAGAGAAAAGAAATAAGGATGCAACACTCCTAACCTACTAATCTGAAGAGTTTTGGCCATTATGTCACAGATAAATGATTCAGTAACATTAGAAAGGTTACATGAAACAGTCACAAGGATAATTAGGGATATGCAACAGTTTCCACTGGAGGTTCACTGAAAGACCCAAGGGCACTTGCTTCCTTTAAGAAAACTCTCTCAGCTCTGCCATCCTTATAATTTGGGTAAAGGTATCATTCAGAGTTCTGAAGATGGAAGTTCTAGATTTCCTGTGTGTAAACCCAGAGCAAAACTAGTCTGTGTGCAATCACTCAACCAGTCTCAGTTCAGAGCCCAGGTAACAGCTGAGAGATAAGGATAGCACTATACATCATTACACACAGTAAGGGTCTCTCTGTGTGTATGTATGTGTGCTGGGGGGGGGAAGAATGTTGTCATGTCATTTTTTTTTTAAATTGAAACTGCTTTTTTTGCCATTTAACTGCCTCAGCATATTTTCCTGTAACTTCCCCACAATGCATCGGGAGAAGCATATGCACCAGTGGGAATCGGGGATCAGAAACATCAACAAGATGCATTTATGTTCATGTGTATGTCAGGGGAAGGGGGGAAGATCCTGATGTAACCTAGCAACAGACTACAGCCTGTGGACAATGCCTATTGCTGAGGCAGCCTCCTCACCAAGAGCAGCCATCTTTTGCATGTAACTTAAGAGAGATATTTCATCATTTTTCCAGTCATTTCCAGATGTTAACATAGGCAACAGGGTCTGCCAGCAGAGCAGCTTCCAGCCTCTCCAGTTCTTTCCTCTGCAGTGCCCTTCTCTTATCAGCTGCCGGGGCTTGGAAGCGGGAAAATACAATCTATTTTATGGCTTTCATATTTCATTTTCTAGGTGGCCTGTGCAAACGACTTTGCCCTTTTTATTTTCCTATTCTAGCAGTGTGACCAATTGTGGGATTTCAAACACACACCAACCCACAGATGCAAACTCTGCATGGTTTTTTTTCCCCCACCAGGAAAGTCATCATTCAAGAATCTTCTCTCTTGCATTCCTTTGACACCAAATCAGAGAGAGAGATAGAGAGAGATGAAAACCGAATGGCCTCCACATTCGCCTTTCCCTAAATTTCCTCCCTTTTTTTTTACCCCTACGCCGATTTCTCGCCACGCGTCCTTGAAACAGATTTTCGGAGCATACCCAGACGCTAAAAGACTGATACCCTGGAAGGGGCCTTTCTCTAGCAGAGAAGTCCAACCGGCGAAGGGTTTCGGGACATCCTGCGCCATTTCATACAGGATCCCGGCTCAAAAGAAACATCCTCCCGCTTCTCTTCCCGGCATTCATTTTTTGGGGTAAGGGAGGGAAAAAAGCGTGTCAGACACAAGCACAACCTCCAGGCACGGTATGCAACCAACCCACCTAGAGGCGGCTTTTCTTATTTTTATTATACATTCTCCAGCCAATAAACTCCAAATTCGTTAAAAAAAAAACACACACACAAAAACCTCCGCCTGCCCCCCCTTTTTTTCCTCTCTCCCTCCCTGCCCAGAAATTGGGTGCATCGTTTTTAAGGGATCGGCGATATAGGGGGACCCTTCTCCTTTAAGCAGCCGGCTGCTGCTGCTGCTGCTGCTGGATTCTAAGGCTGGGTTAAGGCAGCGGGGACCGGGACTAAAGGCACGCGCTTTGGGTTTGAGGGGTACTCACGGCGCCTCCCCGTGCGCCCCGCTCGGCCGGTGATCCCCGCGCGTCAGCGTCGATTCCTCGCCCGAGCCCTCCCGTCAAATCTCACGAACCCAGCCGAAGCCCGCCGGAAGAAATTCAACCGCTTGCGAGGCAAATGGCAAAGGCGGGCGGGCGAGGCAAAGGAGGCGAGGGAAGGCGGGGTAGAGGCGAGTGAACCGCCCCCACGGGGAAGGCAAAGGAAGGGGAGGGAGCGGAAGCCGGGAAAGGAACGAGGGGACAGGTTGGTCGGAGCTGCTTTTTTGGGGCGAAGGTGGGGAGTGGGCGCGCCTCGCAGGATGACGCGGATGGCGTTCCAACAGGTGAAGATCGCCTCCCTTCGAATGGCTGCCTGGGACCGGAAGGTTTTCATTTGGGAGGGAGGCTGAATGAAATCCATTAGTCTCTCTCCTGCCTAATTTTAACTAAATCGCGAAAGCCCCCTCCCCCCCCACTTTCAATGAAGGGTGAAAGGAAGGTAAAGAGGCTATAGCAAAAGTCGTGTGAAGGAAGCCTCGGTGTGTTGCGAGGGGTTTGCTCAGTGGCGGATTAAGGTTCACTGGTGTCCTAAGCACTGATAAATCTTGGTGCCCCCCCCCACCTTTCAATGAAGAACCAATCTTCATTGGGGTTTTTTTTTTCTTTCTCAACTCTGTGGTGCCCACTTTGGGCCTGGTGCCCTAAGCACGTGCTTAGTCTGCTTAATGGTTAATACACCACTGGGTTTGCTTGTGGGAACCTCACTTTTGGAAAATAAACCTCTCTCTCTCTCTCTCTCTCTCTCTCTCTCTCTCTCTGTGTGTGTGTGTGTGTGTGTGTGTGTAACAGAAGGGAATGGCAGGATACTTTGTATCTGCTTAGCCCTGATCATTTTCACTCTTCAAGTCTCTGCATCCTAAAACAGATAAACCCTGAATCCACTTTTGCAATGCTGTTCTAAGAGCTTCCTGTAATGCCTGCAGATTAGTACCCAAAGATCTTTGCTGTGTAGTTTGTGAAGAACTTCAGAAATTTGGGTTGCTGCCAAATAGAGAAGACTTTGTCCTGCTGATCAAAATACACGGTGTAGCAACGGCCCTTCCCATCTTTACGGAACGGATCAGGGGAAAAAAAAAAAATTGGTTAGAAATGGAACAAATCATTGTATGAAACCTATAAAAACTCACTAACTCATAAAGTTTCATCCCCAAATATTTTAGCTATCCAGAATCTGAACTCTGACCATAGGTTTTCAGCCAAGGAGAACATTTTGTATCATTGCAGACATCATTTGACTCATTCCTGGTTGCAAAATAAAGATCAAAGGAAAAGTTCAAAAAGGGAAATTATTTTAAAGTATGCTTTGAAAACACGCAGTAAAACTGAAAGTAAAACTTTTAATAACATTGCTGAAGTAGGAATTTCTTAGTCATTCTTTTTGCAATTGCAAAAAGCAATTGCTTAAAAATATGCTTGTTTCATCTAGTCTAGAGAAAAGAAGGACTAGGGGTGACATAGCACTATTCCAGTATTTGAGGGGCTGCCACAAAGAAGAGCGGGTTAACTTATTTTCCAAAGCACCAGAAGGCAAGACAAGAAACAATGGATGGAAACTAATCAAGGAGAGAAGTAATCTGGAAATAAGGAGAAATTTCCTAACAGTGAGAACAGTTAACTAGTGGAACAGCTTGCTTTCAGAAGTTGTACGTGTTTCACCACTGGAGGTTTTTAAGAAAAGACTGGACAGCCACCTGTCTGAAATGGTTTTAGTGTCTCCTGCTTGAGCAGGAGGTTGAACTAGAAGACAGACCTCCAAGTCCCTTCCAGTCCTATTCTGATTGAACTGATGGTCATACCCTGAATGAGATGCAGAAAAGGTTCTGGATAGTAGATGAACTGAGGTCCATTTAGTTGAAGAAATACCACAGTTTTAAGATATACTCAGGGTGGGATGAAATGTATGTATTTCATGTATATACTTTGAGTTGGTTTAGATGGGGAATATATTGCCTTGCCTTCTGTGAAGCTGAATACAATATAACCAATGGAATAGCTTGCCCTTAGAAGTTGTGGGTGCTCCATCACGGAAGGCTTTCAAAAAGAGATTGGACAACCATTTCTCTGAAATGATACAGGGTCTCCTGCTTGAGCAGGGGGTTGGACTAGAAGACCTCCAAGTTCCCTTTCAACTCCTATTCTATTCTATTCTATTCTATTCTATTCTATTCTATTCTATTCTATTCTACTCTACTCTACTCTACTCTACTCTACTCTACTCTACTCTACTCTACTCTACTCTATTCTATTCTATTCTATTCTATTCTATTCTATTCTATTCTATTCTATTCTTCCTGTTCTAAGTGACCCTCCATAAGATGCTCTTTGGGTCATGGATGTGAAAAGACTTGGGATCACCCCTTCCCCCCCCCAATAAGTAGCTAAGTCCTATACTATTGCTATAGAGCTGTCTGGGGACTTGATGGCCTTGGCTTTTTAACTGCCAACATCACACATGGACCTGTATCACAGGAAAGACCATTTCACTTAAAATATCATTGTCATTTTTTCTGTTTTATTATTTTTATCTTTTGTGCACAAATGTTCATTCTTCCTTCTAGATATTTGACCTGCTTTTCATAATAATTGATCTATGACTCTAACAAAGCTGCTATTGGATAAATTATAATAATGCTTTTTAGTGTGGGATGAAGAAATGAAATAGCTCTGTTATACCTTAGGAAGGATGGACCTCTGAAAGCAGTGGCATCTTCAAAAGGACTTTGTTGCACTTCTTGATGGGAAGAGATGGCTATTGAGATAATCAGGCCTTAAGTGATTAGAATTTATTAAACTTCAAACACCAATGCCTTAACCTGTGCCCTGTGATTATGTTTTTATTTGATATTTCACACATCTCTATGAACTTCTCTTGCTGTAATGACTTCCTCTGAATATCACTGGAAACAAGCCTGTGTAATTTTAATTGGGATATTTGAAAGGGTGTGTGTGTGTGTTGAATTGTGCAACTTGGATTTGATCCATGGTCTACAATTATCATAATCTGAATATCCACCAATCCCAAGTGTCCCTTCCTAGAACTGAATGCTTTTTCAATTTACTCTTGGATCATAGACATTTTTTACGTATGTCAAATGTCACTTTGTAACATTTCAGGTTTTCCTTCAATTGACTGCAGAGAAAAGCAGTATTGTTACAATCTCAACAGAGGCTGGGGGAATTTGAAAGGAAAGTTACGACTGATCAAGGTTTTCTTTCTGATAGTTTTTAAGTAGCCTGGAGTAGCTGCATGGAAAGGACAAAGGTAAAATCAGGACAAAATGAGTGTGACACACTATTGCACAAGCTCGGTTTCAGTTCAGGAATTGGTTGATTAAGCAGTACCCCTGTTCAAATGCCCTGGTATATTCTCTGCTAGCAAATTTCATTTGAATACTACTAAAAGACCCTTACACATTAATGATTTGCACAATTTTGTGATTGAATGAGGAGCTGATTGATATCACAAGATTCTCCCATTTGTTTTATTTTTATGAGCTGAATATATGTGTTTCTGATTCTGGTTTATTGGAAATCAGGAAAATTGGTATTTCCCACTAATTGTTGTGGCTCTATAGATCTTGTGAGAGTTTCATTTTTCTGAAAGAAGCTCTTGCCTCACTCCGTCTACTGGATTTTCTCTTTCACTTAGTAGTTCTGTTTCTTGTTACTGAAATGTATCTTTTTCTGTATGCACTGATTAGAATTCATCCCCTCACTCCTCAAATCTAAATTAAGCAATAAGCAAGCATGATCACGGCTGTTGAGAAACAGAATGATGGATACTGCTATTATCTCAGCATTACAAATAATAGGGCTTTTAAATACAATGCCTCTGACAGTTTTTGTGTTTTCTGTTTGGTGAGCTGGAAAAAGAAAGACTGAACGGTACCTTTTCATTTCATGATCAGCAAAAATCAATGCTATTTTAGAGGGAATTGGCATGGAAATGCCAGAAATGTAGAGAATATCTTGAAGCAACCGGCACACCAGAAGCCAGGAAAATAATTATTGCTGCTTTAATTACACTTGAGTACAACTGCCACCTACTTATAAACACTGTGGAGTATGTATGTCTCCTTGATAAACCTTACGTTGTCTGTTTATGTCAAAACTGCTTGCATAGGCCTTATGCTGCACTCATTATAAGCACAGGCTAAATAAATTCTTTTTCTTAAATATTCCGAAGGAGATTTCATTTTAATGTCTTAAGCATTTCAATAAAATGTTTATAGTGATGGATTTTTTTCCATAATTAAAACAATCTTTGCATATGAAGTAATATGTTTTCATTTAGGAAGATTATTGTATTATTGTTTATTTGAAAATATTTTATATACTGGTACTCACTTGTTTAATAAAGTACTTTATTGTTTCACTTTAAGCTTCAAAACACTGTACATTCCTATTGATGCAATCATATTCAGTGGATCATAGAACGTAAGAATTGGAAGGGATCTTGGAGAGCATCTACTCTAGCCTTCCCTGAGCAGGAATTCAATGAGCCTTGGTGGTGCAGCAGACTAAAGTGCTGTTAAGTAGCACCAGCTGCCTGCAATTACTGCAAGTTCAAATCTCACCAGGCTCAAGGTTGACTCAGCCTTCCATCCTTCCGAGGTAGGTAAAATGAGGACCCAGATTGTGGGGGCAATAAGCTGACTTTGTATAAAAAAGAACACCATTAGGGCCCCCCGAAAGTCCTACTAAGCAGGTATATACAAAAGTATGAAGGCTATTGCTTAACGCATTGTAAGCCGCCCTGAGTCTCCAGAGAAGGGCGGCATATAAATTGAACCAATAAATAAATAAATCGAAATCAAACCAATAAATGAACCAAAGAATTCAATTGCATCAGATGTAGTAATAACCACCAATTAAAAAGTTTCCAAAAGAATGGTACATAGCTGTATAGACTCTAGTACTATAATTGGTTACTAACCAGATAGTTTAATATTACATAAAAAGAACTATAATGTCAATTGTCTATGGAGATTCTCAGTTGTTCAGGTTATAGTTGTCCCAAAGGTGCTTTTTCAAGAGGCAACTGGCAACTCTTCAGAGCTGAAGAAGCTTCTTGGATGACAAGCAAAATGTCTTCAAAGAAAAACTAGAAAGTCCAGTTGCCTCTTGAAAGTGTCAAAGAAACCTGGGAGAACGTCAAGAAGGCATTAGCCAAGGTGGCACAATCCTATAAGAAACAAGCAGATAAGCACCAAACTCCCCAAAGACCATTCCGAGTGGGAGAGAAGGTCTACCTCTCCACCAAGTATTTGAGACTCAGACTTCCGAACAGGAAACTGGGCCCAAAATTTATAGGACCATTCCCTATAGTAAAAGTTATCAACCCGGTTACAGTACAACTGCAGCTGCCCCGACTACTAGGGAGGATACACCCCGTTTTCCACAGTAGCCTCCTGAAATCTGTGGTGGGGTCAACTTTAAGGCCGGTGCCACATGACCCCCCCGGGCTCCTGGTCATTGGGGGCCACACTCACTATGAGGTACAGCAAATTCTCGATTCGAGGTGGCACAGGGGTCACCTCTAATACTTAATCAAGTGGAAGGGTTACCCCTTGTCAGAGGCTTCCTGGGTGAAAAGCAGAAACATCCAAGCTGACCGCCTTATAGCCAAGTTCCATGCAGATCACCCGGGCAAGACGGGAGGGGGCGGGACACACACCCCCGGATGGGGTAACGGTACTTAACTTGTTGTTTGTCTTACACAGGCCACCCTGGAAAAATGAAGGGGGAGGGGCTGGATGTCAACACTTCAAGCTGTATTTACTCTAGTGCTGACATAAGAAGGAGAAGCGGAGGCGTCTGAAAAGGGACGTTTGACTTTTCACCTACTTATTTTCCCTGGAGATAATATCCCCTAGGAGATGGGATGTGAGGGGGGAAATTCCTTTGAGCTGGAGCAGTAGATTAGGGGTAGAGTGACTTGGAAGATGGCCAATGAGTGCAGGGGAGTGGGGAACGGAAAGGGAGGGTTTTGGGTCTGGAAGTCAGTGTTGGCTGCAATGAGTCGGAGCTAGAATGTCGTGCTTAATAAAATGGGAGTTTTTCATCAAAGACTTTGTTTGAAATGCAATTTATTTGAGACAACCTCGAAACCTGACAAAAAGCACCTTTTGGACTATAATGTCAATTGTTCAAGGACAGCAGTAGAAGTAGGCTTCTACTATATCCTATTGGTGAGTTCCATATATGCATCTGGTCAGCTACCATATAACACAGAAAAAGCTACTTGGATAATCAGCAAAATGTTTCAAACCAACAAGAAAAGAAGTCCAGTTGCCATGACTTAACTACCAGACAACTCTTACCTGAATGATAGAATCTTCATTGACATGTGTAACAGATAATGCTGGACTTGATACCTATCAGGCCTGATCACAATCCATATGCTACAATGAAAAATACATCTTTATTTTCCCTGGTGCTTTGTTCTAGGAAGGGACCCTTAGAACAAGTAAAAAGGCTTGCTCTGAACTTCTTAGATACAGTAAATTTGGAAAAAAGCAGCAAAGGAATAAACAGTCATATGGAAGATCATTTGCTATGGGACAACCAAGTCCCATATTCCTTGCCTTGATCAAGAAATATCTATCAATTTGGGAAACCAAATGTTTCCAAGTCTGATGACCTATTCTTATGTTTAATTCATATTTACTGGAAAGACACTTATATTAAACTCTAAGTGAATAAACTAGCATACCTTGCCATGTATTGCATTGTGCAGTTATTCTTCCTCCTCCTTTTCCTCCTCCTCCTCCTCCTCCTCCTCCTCCTCCTCCTCCTCCTCCTCCTCCTCCTCCTCCTCCTCCTCCTCCTCCTCCTCCTCCTCCTCCTCTAGATTTAAGAGTTCTCCTGGTTCCAGTACCAGTTGGGAGAAAAGCTTCAAAGCTATCAGCTGTCTTGGCTATCTCTCTTTCTAGGGCCAGGACTGTTGAAAATGGCTCTAGGTCCAGCCACTCTGAATAGAAATGTTACTCCCTAGGTGTAAAACAATTTTCTGTACAATATAACAGTAAAGAAATTTTAAAATAGATATAGAATATAATACGTTGTTACAACATTACCACAATAAACAATTACAAATCTCTATATAATTATCTAATGCAAACTTCATTCAAGTAAGAGTGTCCATTCCTCAAAGTGATTTTTCGCATGGAACTTGAAGATCCTAGGTTACTTCTGCTGGTGGACGTCAATGTCACACAATGGTTACCCAGACAGGTGGGGCTCAGTATTTCACCTCTGCTATGATAACCAGGGTTCTGTCTTAACATCTGGCCCATGCATGAGTGCTCCATTTGATATGACTGTATGTTTGCCTGGGATGGGCATCTGAAAGTAGAGTCTGCTTATAACAACATTGCTGTCTTGGTCATTTTTAGACTGGTGGCTATGATAAATTTCTATGGAATGGAAGGCCAGGTAAAATGGTCTGATTTGGCACTCAAATGCATTTTCTTGTTTTAAAACTTCCTACTTATCTATTAGCAGTAGTATCACAAACTAGCAGAGAGATGGAAGCGGAAGAACTATCAGGATTAATTAGCTTGTTATGGTAAACAAACATTTTCTTGTGCTTTTTTTTCAAAAAAGGTAGCAAAATGGGCTTCCTTCTCTCCCCCCCTCCCCCAGTGCATCTTCTCACAAGACACTTTTATGTTCTGTGCAGCATCTCCTCATCATGATGTTGGGGTAGGCAAGCTGGAACCACTGAAAGTTCTGTTCAATTTTCTTCATTTTTTTTGCAGACAAAAAAAATTGATTGATTGTCAAAGATTCACTTTGATTTGGGAGAGGAAACAGTTTGTTCCATACATATGAATTCTTTTCAGCTTCTGCATCAAGCATATGGAGAGATGAGGCTATTATATTTTGGTTTGATTCTTCTAACCTCCCTTCTTCTCCTGGATTTCTGGATGGCTTTAATTTTTAATCGACCAGTTTTAAGCTGTCAGGGAAGGAGATTGTTTTGCAGTAGTTCCAGTCCTTCCTGTTGGGGTGTATCAAAAGCTGGTGTTAAGGAATGTGCAACACCTAGGTAATTGAACTGTGGTATCCCCAATGTTATTTAACATTTTATCTACATGAAACTACTGGGACAATCACTTGGAGTTTTGGAATGAGGTGCTGTCAATATGTTTATTTTATTTTTTATTTTATTTTATTTTGAATTTGTATACCGCCCTTCTCCCTGAGGACTCAGGGCGGTGAACAGCCAAGTAAAAACATCAAGTACAAATATTAAAATACAGTTAAAATATACATATATAAATTTGGCCCCATTAATTAAAAACAATAAACAAAACACTTAAAAACACTTAAAAAAAATTAGGCCAGCCCGGCTTGCTGGAAAAGGAAGGTTTTAAGGGCACGGCGGAAGGCACCGAGGTCTTGGATTCTCCTTATCTCTGGAGGCAATTGATTCCAGAGGGTAGGTGCCCCCACAGAGAAGGCCCTCCCCCTGGGGGTCACCAGCCTGCACTGTTTGGCTGATGGCACCCCGAGGAGGCCCTCTCTGTGGGAGCGCACGGGTCGATGGGAGATTGTCGGTGGCAGCAGGCGGTCTCGAAGATAGCTAGGCCCTATGCCATGGAGCGCTTTAAAGGTGATAACCAACACCTTGAAGCACACCCGGAAGACCACTGGGAGCCAGTGCAGCTCGCGCAGGAGCGGTGTTACATGGGAGCGCCAGGCTGCTCCCGTCACTACCCGCGCTGCTGCATTCTGGACCAGTTGGAGCCTCCGGGTGCTCCTCAAGGGGAGCCCCATGTAGAGAGCGTTGCAGTAGTCAAGGCGAGAGGTGACGAGGGCATGAGTGACTGTGCACAGGGAATCCCGATCAAGAAAGGGCCGCAACTGGCGGATCAGGCGAACCTGACAAAAGGTCCCCCTGGTTACAGCTGTCAGATGTTCCTCCAAGGACAGCTGCCTATCCAGGAGGACTCCCAGATTGCGAGCCCTCTCTGTGGGGGCCAACGACTCGCCCCCAATAGTCAGTGATGGAGTCAACTGACTATATCGGGATGCCGGGAGCCACAGCCACTCAGTCTTGGAAGGGTTGAGCCTGAGCCTGTTCCTCCCCATCCAGATCCGCACAGCCTCCAGGCACTGGGACATCACTTCAAGGGCATCGTTGGGGTGGCCTGGGGTGGAGATGTACAGCTGGGTGTCATCAGCGTACTGGTGGTATCTCACCCCAAAGCCACGGATGATCTCGCCCAGCGGCTTCACATAAATGTTGAACAGGAGGGGCGAGAGGACCGACCCCTGAGGCACTCCACATATAAGAGGCCTTGAGGTCGACCTCTGCCCACCTGCCAACACGAACTGCGACCGGTCGGAGAGAAAGGAGGAGAACCACCGTAATACGGTGCCCCCCATCCCCAACTCTTCCAGCCGGTGCAGCATGATACCATGGTCGATGGTATCAAAAGCCGCTGAGAGGTCTAACAGGACCAGAACAGAGGAACAACCCCTGTCCCGAGCCCTCCAGAGATCATCAACCAACGCGACCAATGCCGTTTCCGTGCTGTGCCCAGGCCTGAAACCCGACTGGAACGGATCTAGATAGGATGTTTCCTCCAAGAATTGTGGAAACTGTCGCGCGACCACACTCTCAACAACCTTCGCCAGGAAGCGAAGGTTGGAGACAGGACGATAGTTGGCCAATATTGCCGGATCCAGGGACGGCTTCTTGAGGAGAGGCCTCACCACCACTTCTTTCAAAGCGGCGGGGAAGTGACCCTCACTCAACGAAGCGTTGATAACACCCTGGAGCCAGCCTCGTGTAACCTCCCGGGAGGCCAGTACCAACCAGGAGGGACACGGGTCCAGTAAACATGTGGCCGCACTAAGTCTCCCCAAAATCCTGTCCACATCATCCGGAGTCACAGCATCAAACTCCTCCCAGGTAACATTCTCAAGACTATTCCTCGTCACCCTGCCCTGATCTACCCAGTCAGAGTCCAAATCCCCCCGGATCTGAGCGATTTTGTCATACAGGTATTGTCCGAAATCCTCCGCCCTGCCTTCCAAGGGATCCTCCCGCGCTCCCGGATGGAGCAGGGAGCGGGTTACCCTGAACAGGGCGGCCGGACGATTCCCTGATGATGCAATAGAGGCGGAAAAGTAGTTAAACTTTGCCGTCTTTATCGCCACTAGGTAGGTCTTAATATGCGACCTTACCAGTGTTCGGTCAGATTCAGCGAGACTGGCCCTCCAACCACTCTCTAGGCGTCTTTTCCGGCGTTTCATCTCCCTCAGCTCCTCGGTGAACCAAGGAGCCGCGAGGGATCGACACCGGGTCAGAGGCCGCAAAGGCACGACTCGATCCAAGGCCCCACCAGCCGCCCGATCCCAGGCAGCTACCAGGTCCTCGGCCGAGTCGTGTGCCAGATCTTCAGGAATTGGCCCAAGCTCCATCTGGAACCTATCAGGATCCATCAGGCGCCTGGGGCGGATCCATCTAATTGGGTCCGCCTCCCTGCGGTGGGGTGTAGCGGTTCGAAGGTCCAGACGAAGGAGTGAGTGATCTGACCATGACAAGGGTTTCATGTCTATATCCCCTATAATAAGACCACTCAACCACTGGCCAGAGACAAAAATCAGGTCCAGCATGTGTCCCCCCCTGTGAGTGGGGCCATGAACTAACTGGGTCAGGTCCATGGCCGTCATGGAAGCCATGAACTCCCGAGCCATCTCTGACGTTTCACCAACGGACGGCAGATTGAAATCACCCATGACCATAAGCCTGGGTGTATCAACTGCCACCGTGGCTATCACATCGAGTAGCTCGGGCAGGGCCGTTGCCACGCGGCAGGGAGCCAGGTACGTAAGCAGCAAGCCCATCTGAACCCCATGACCCCATCTCACAAAGAGGGACTCACACCCGGCAATCTGTGGCACAGTGGTCTCCCTCGGACCCAGACCTTCGTTAATAATAACCGCCACCCCCCCCGCCCCTCCCCTGGGCCCTCGGCTGATGGAATGCTCTGAAGCCTGGTGGACACATCTCAACCAGAGGGACCCCTCCCTCCGGGCCCAACCAGGTCTCCGTAATACCCGCCAGGTCCGCTCCCCCCTCTTGAATAAGATCGTAAATGAGGGGGCCCTTATTTACCACGGACCTGGCGTTGCACAGCATCAGCCGGAGGCCCAGGTCCTGAGTATCTGAGCCACCTAGTATCCGAGGGGAGCCTTGAGGACCGGGGCGTGCAATCGCTCTCAAGTAGCGAGTGCGCACCCCCGGCACAAGATAAGGTCCTCTGCTCCCGCCATATCTGCCCCTCCCATCCACCGTGCTGATGACATCCCCAATCCCTCGTCCTGCGCCCTCCAGACCGTTACCCTGTGCCAGGCTGGGCCCTGACCTAGGTGGATTACCCCCCCCATCCCCTTTGGTCGCCCTCCCAGTTCCCCTTAAAAGATTATTAAAAACCCTAATTAAAAAACCCCTCAATCCCCGCTTTAAAACATGCCACCTCTCGGGGCTCCAAAGCCCGTCCTTAAGGTAGGCCTTCGATAGAGTGGAAGGCCATCGCCGCGAGAGGGGGGCATCTCGCAGCGCAAGCAAATCTGCCGAGGTATAAGCCATACAAGTATGATGAGATGGAAAAGGGGAACCTTTTGATGACCCTTAGCTTTATTAGGCCTTAATATAATTCCAAGGAAGCAATCAACATCTTTAATTTTTGCTTAAACAGGGCTTGCTTGCACAATAAATTTTCATGAGACACAATTACTATTACTAAACTAAACACAATTACTAAACTAGAAGAGATGAAGCTAAAGCCTATGTTAGATGGATTTGCACCAGGGGTGCTATTCAGCTGGTTCTGACAGGTTCTGGAGTGCCGGTAGTGGAAATTTTGAGTAGTTCAGAGAACTGGCAAATACCATCTCTGGCGGGGTGGGAATGGGGATTTTGCAATATCCTCCCCCCGGGGGTGGGGAGGGAGTGGGGATTTTGCAGTATCCTTTCCCTGCCATGCCCACCAAGCCATGCCCACCAAGCCACACCTGCAGAACCGGTAGTAAAAAAAATTGAATTCCACCACTGATTTGTACACTCTGAGATACAACAGGTTCACAGTGTGACAGTATGAACTGCAGCTATCACTAGATTTGCCGGTGTCAAATCTGCTGAGGAGGGGTTAAGGACGTTTAGTCATGGACTCTTGGCTGCACCTCCTTTGCCCCCAGCCACCATCTCAGCTATTTAAAACCAGCTTTCCTCCTCCACTGGCCCTCCCTACGCCCCCCACTCCTCACTCCGCAATGCTAGAAGCCATGCTGGCCTTGCACCTCCTCCCCTTTTGTTGGACCTGGCTGAATTGCGAGCCAAGCTCTCTTTGTGAAGCCCTCTTGAGTCTCTCCTCCCTCCCTTACTCCCCTCAACACACTCATGCCTGTCTTCGCCCCACCCCAGTCTCCATGGCAGCTGCTACTCCCACCACCACTCCCTCTCCCTCCAATCCTGGTGACAAATCTGCAAAGCCCAAAAACTTGCTGAGGAGCCACAGTACTTTAAAAAAAAATTGCATCACATGCTATTCCCCGCACAGCACCATTGCTTCTGCCTGCCACCCAATTGACTGGCAGCTATTTGTCCCATGGAGCCAAAGGCTGGGTCAAATGGTGTTTAGGCGAATGGGCGAAGGGTGAGGGGCAGAGGACCAGGGCCCCATTGGCCATGGAGAATGGCTGGGGGAAGTCCAGTAGAGGAGGAAAGCTGGCTGTAAATGGGCTGAGGTGGGTGGCTGGGGGAAAAGGAGGAGCAGCCAAGAATCCATGCATAAACTCTGACTGAGGAGTATGCTTACGCATCTAAACTAAAACACCAGTTGCAATATTGAGCCATTCAGATTTAATTATCCAACTTGTAGTTACATCTCATCTTGACTCCTGGCCTGGCCTTTAGAGACTGTCCTCTAAAAGTTTCAGGACATTAAAGTTGATACAAAATGCAGCAGACAGGCTGCTAATTGTTGCAAAGTACAAGGTTTATATGATGCTTGGACTGAAAGTCCTGCACTAGTTACCAGTTGCATACGGAAGATGATTTCAAGTGCTTATCTTGACTTTTAAAGTAGTAAATGGCATTGGCCTTGACTAGCTGAGAATCCATGAGTCCCGTTTCATATCTGCCCAGTTAGCTGCATCACCAAAACAAGCCCTCTGAACATGTTTCTACATGTCCAATACACTGGAGAGACATTTTTATGGTATGCCCCCCCCACCTCCAAGGCTGCAGAATGGCCCTCATTAAATGAGGTTGACTTCACTCTCCCAGCTTTTAGGAAAATGATAAAAACCCATTTCTTTGCCAGTTATTTTGATTTTAATGATACATACTTCAATTTTGCTTGATTTTAATAGTAGGAATAATCAGGGTGAAGGTTTGTTCTCCAAGCTTATGGGCTGGTTTCCAAATGTTTCATTTGTATTAGGAATAATTTCATAATCTGTATTTTTAATTGCTATAAACTCCATTGTTTACACAGAAAGATGGGCTATGCCTTCAACAAATGAATGGTTTTTTAAATTGTGGTTTGCTTGCAGTTAATAAAACTATCCTCTAAGCGGCACTATATGACTGGTTGTTTTTACAGCAGCTTCAACAATTCTGCAGGATAAATAAATATTAAATTGTGCTTTTCTTTTCCCAGCCAGAAACTTGTATTGTTGGGATAATATTTTTGTAATTCTTTAGCTACATTGTCTAAAAGAGCTTTGTCCTTTCTGTTTAGAGTCATTGCAAATGTGAAGAATGATGGTACATCAAAGTAATCATCCCACACATGCATACCCACAGATACATACATACATACATATACACATATGTTGGTTTGTACGTTTCAGTTTCTGTGCTGTTTTTATTTTTATTAGATAATCTAGAATTTTATAGTTGATATATAATTAAACTAATTAAGTGTGTACACACACACACACACACACACACACACACACACAGTATATATATGCAAATCTTGGCGTATTCTGGTCTTTTCCCATGTAAGATTGAGAGTATCTTGGCGACTTTTCAACGAGGTCCCACTCATCAGACGAGTGGGATCTTGTCGAAACGTCGCCAAGATACTCTCAATCTTACACGGGAAAAGACCCAAATATGCCAAGACTTGCATACCTGTATCCGTGAAAATCTACGAAAACACACACACACACACACACACACACACACACACACACTCACTCACACATACATACACACACTTCCAAGGGGGATGGATGGTTAAGAAATGTGAAATATAAATAAATAAATACTGCAAATGACATATATCATATCAGAAGAAAGATCTCCTATTTGAAGATTGAGCAGATTCATCTTGAGCAGATTCTAATTAAAACAGAAGAAGCTTTTTTCCCTTCAAATCAAACTATTATTGGTCCAAGTAAGTAAATTTTGTCTATGCTGCCTGAAAACAAATGTCACTGATCAGACCGAATTTAGTACAATCCTTTCTACTTGTCTGATCCACAAAGCCCTTTAGTAGATCACAAGTTGCTTGTAAACATTTTGAGCCTGGAAAACATTTTGGAAAGCTTTCACAATGCAACTCTTAGGTTATTTACATTGCATTCAGATTCACTGAACATAACATTACAGCCTCAGTGTCACAGATGGAGGAAAATATGAAACGAGTCAGCTAAGATAAATTCATATTATTTACACTACTAAGAAATGAGCAATCTCGAGTGCTTTCTCCTGGCTTAGCATCTTTCAAATTAATGTTAAGGATATGCTGATATAATCCCAAGGGTTGCTTGCTCATTATCACTCTGGGAGTGGATTTGAAAATACCAAGGTATACATGGAAATTAATATGGAGTTAGCTTATCAGCTTAAGAGATATTACAAAAGTGCTACAAGGAACAGGAAATTGAGATAAACATTGAAGTCTCTATGGAATAAGTGAAGTTTTAAAGAAAGCTTCTGGAAAAGTCAATTTATATTCACAGCAAAATCAAGAAGGGAAGGCTAGAGTTATATTCAAAAGACTATAACATATTTCCAAATAACTGATTGGCTTTGTGAACTATAAAGTAGCCCATTTCATCATAGGCATGGCCTGTTCTCCTTAGCATATTCACATAGCTGCTGAAGATGGATCAGAAATGCAATGCAATACAAGTAGTCCTCATTTAGTGACCAGAAATTTTGTTATTAAGTAAAGTTGTTAAGTGAAATGGCAAATGTGCTTAAAGTCTTACTTCAGTTCATCTTTGCTTCACAGATCTGCAAAGGTAATAAATGTGAAGAATGGCCATAAAGTTACTTTTTCCTCACCATGGTAACAGCAAATGTTCACTAAATGAGGCAGTCACTAAACAAGGAGTACTTGTAATTACTTTTTACTTTTTAGGACCTCAATAAGCTTTAATACAGAAACATTAATCTTAACATGTTCTTACAATATTGTTATAATGCGGAAAAGGGACTTAATATTTTGTCTTTACTTGCATTCTGTATCAGAAACCCTGTTGCTCTGAGGACAATAAAACACCTCTAGTACTACTTGTTCTTTTTATCCAGAAACTCAGATACACAGGAAGAAGAACAGGTAATCTTCCATGTCCAAACATTCATTTAGTGACTGTTCAAAGCTACAATGGTACTTTAAGTCAAGGATGAGTTAAATAAAGACTGAGCAACATATGGTTCCTTTGAATCACTGAGAAGACAATATAACCTGCCGGCTGTTGCTTAGCATCTTCCTATCTTTGTCTTAATAAGCTTCATGGCTTTGTCATAAGATGGCTCCAAAGGACTATCGTTCCCATGCAATTCTATGATAATTTTTTCAATGTTTGGTCAGTTAATATAATACTAGTAATAATAGTAAGACTATTGCAATTAAGAGATTCAGCATGCAACAGAATAGAATATAAATGTTCCACAACATATTATCTGAGGCAATATGGGAAATATGTAGTGTGTATTCTAACATATTTCCACTTTTTATACCTAGGTAGATATGTAGGTAGCTAGATACCATAGATAGATTGGAGATGATAGATGATAGATAGATAGATAGATAGATAGATAGATAGATATGATGTATTCATTAGAAGTAATTCCTTGAGGGACGTTGCGGTGATACAGACACAGGGAATGGGTCTCCACGTCCCCTGTGCTGACTTCTCCAAGTTCGTGGACTCCAAGAGGAGCCAAAGCCGCCCTGTAGGGGTGGTGAAGCAAAGAGAGGCCGAGGAGAGTTACAGCTCTCCTGTTGGCCCCAGGGTTCTTTCTCCCTCCCAGCCATGGCAAAAGGAAGAGGCAGCCTAAAGATGGCCACCACAAAGCTGGGACAGCCGATCTAAGACTGGTGCTGGAGCAAAGTAGGTGAACAGTGAGTGGAACTGGGGGAGAGGATTTTTCTTTCACTTTAAATTTAACCCCAAGGAACAATTTAGAATTATCTGCTCAGAATCATCTGTCAAAGCAGCATCTAGGCATTCTGAGAAACCACCAGACCAGAAGTGAAGGGTGCAGGAGTGAAAATAATAAACTTTGAAATTTTGAAATATACAGAAAATTGAACCCTTAAACTGAGATGGCGTGGTACTGGGAAGGCATTTTAAAATGCTGGAATCATTTATTTGCAAAACTTATTCTGCTTTTATAATTCTTCTATAACTAAAAGAACGCTGGAAATGTGGTGATATTGAAATTTAAGCTGATTGTGCCACCTGCTGACGAAAGGGAAAATTACAAGTCTGGAAATAAGTTTATATTACAAGTCTGGAAATATCTATATGAAGGTGTGTGAAAATTTCTATTGGATTACTTTTAACAACCCCATGACTACTGGATTACTGGAGACCCAAATATAACCCTTGGGACTACTTAAATGGAACTGATTGTTAACCTATGGGACATAAAGAATTGGGACTAGTGCACTCCTTGAAGGGTAACTTAAAGATTGAATAAATAGTTCTTGGACTGCTGGATAAAAATTTTAAATTTTAAAAAATTAAAAACAAAAGATACTTAATAAAGAAGAGATGAGTGGAATTGTGAAGGAGATGGACTTACCTTTTCAAAATACAAAAGACATCACGGAGAAAGGATTTAAGGAGATTATGGAAAAAATGGAAAATACCATATGAGGGATGATGAGTAAAAACCAAGATGTCCATGAAAAAAGGAGTCAACAGAAGGAATAAAAGAGGAAAACGAAGAGAAGGCAACAATGGAAATAATAATGATTGATGAAGTAAACCAGGGGAAAATATATAGAGAGTGGGAAGATATATTTGAAAGGAAGATAGGGGCTTGGGTAGAAATGTTACAAATTAGGCAGTGGAAGAGAGTAGAGGTGGGAGGAATACCTAGATTAAACATCCAAGAAGCAGGTAAAGATTTAAGAGAGGAATTTGGGAGGCAAGAAAAAAAAAAGCATAGCAATTAAAGTATTGAAGCAGGCAAGGATGATGGACAGATGATTTCTTTTTTCTTTTTATATTGTTGCTTTCATTCTCTCTTCTTTTTTTCCAACTTTCTTTTAAAGCATAGCAATTAAAGTATTGAAGTGGGCAAGAGATGATAGATGGATTAATTTTCTTTTCTGTTGTTGTTCTGAGTTGTTTTTACCTTTCTCTCTCTCTTCTCCTTTTTCTTTTTTCTTTTTTGAAGTAGGTGATATGATTAGAAGTTAGATAAGAAAGAAAGAAAAAGTCTCTTAACAAAGGGTGATATGATTAAAAGCTAGAATAAGTGATAAAAATAAGAAAAAGGGGAATATTAGTGTATACATTTTTATATTATAAAATGAAAGTAATAACCAGAAAATGTGGAATAATTGAACAATGATAGACTAAAGATGATGATGATGATGATGATTGGAAATACATAAGCAGATTGAATGTAAGGATTATGATTAAATTGATTATTTTTATTTGTATTAGAATGTATGATACCCAGGTGCTACACTGTTCACACATTGATTTGATATTTTTATTAAAAAAAGAAGTCATTCTATGAGTTTGATATTTTAGAATGTAAATATTTTACCTCAGCATACATGCATGTTACTGCGATGAACAAAAGTATGACCTCATTTGTAATGGCAACAAACCCCAAAATTGCCAGAATTACAACATGTCCACAGTAATATTATTATGCAAATGATGCTATTAGGTAGCTGTATCCTAAACTAAATGTGAAGCTGACTGAAGGTCCTGCAAATACTTTACATTAACAATTTTTTTTCCCAAATATTTTTTGAGAAAAACATTTCCATGGAAGGTTTTGAAGATATGAATCTAATTGGTCTTCCATTCTTATTTGCAGTTTAATCTGAATTTTATGCACCCAATGTTGTTCTCCTTATTTTTCAGGAAATAAACAACCCATTACAATATAAGGCCACTTCCTCTAGAACCTAATCTACATTGGGAGAAACCCAGTTGCAAACATGCTACTTTTTTTTCTCACTTTGAATAATTTAACTGCATTTATCCTTAATTTTGCCTCGTGTAGTTTGTTTAATGTAGTTTAAACTTGATATTACTATTCCCTGATTCCATTTGAGAGCTTCTGCTGTACATGTATTAATGTCTTTTATTGCATTATGCTTGTCTGATATTCATCTAACCATGAAAGTAATGTTCCCCATACAGGAACAGGAAAGAGAGGGAAGGAGGAAGGAGAGGGGGAGAGAGAGAGGAGGGGAGAGAGAGAAAGAGAGAGGGAGGGAGAAACAATTAAATTTATGTTGGATTATTTTCAAAATTTTGAAAGCTCAGAATTATAGCTCCATACAGAACCAGGATCAACCCTTAATATTAAGCACTCAAATGCAAAAAGAAGCAGACCAATATATCAAGGACTGGTGGCTGAGGAATTTCAAATCAGAAACTATTATAAAATTGCAGTAATAAGTACATATGCTGCTGGTTTGTTTGGAGGCTAAACTTGATGTGTGTTTGCCTGAGTGCCTTCAAGTCACTCCTGGTCATTGCCTGGACTAGTCTCTGCAAATTTCTTGGCAAGATTTTGGAAGTGATTTGCCTTTGCCTCCTTCCTAGAGGTGAGAAAGAGTGTATGGTCCAAGGTCTCTCAGCTGGCTTTGTGCCAAAAGCAGGATTAGAATTTATAGTCTCCTGGTTTCTATTCTGGTGCCTTAACTATCATACCAAAGTGGCTCTCAAACTTGATATTACTGTTGTCCGACTCCAATTGAGAGCTTCTGTTGTACATTTACTAATCTACCATCATAAAAGCTAACTAATCACAAAGCAGTAAATTTAGAATCCTGTTCAGATCTCCTATCTGAAGAGCATTCTCTCTTTTCTGAGAGGAAGAATGAAAAAAACTTCCCTACCATTCCATGCAAAAACACTGGTAGATCAGGAAAAATTGCTGCTCACAAGAACTATAAGGTGATCTATAAACAAAAGCAGATGAAACTAACAGTTCTCACTAGCAATGAGGCAATAGCTGCCACTTCACTTGAAGCTACCTCTTTCTGTTCACCAACATTTCTTGACTATTCGCTCATCGTCTGTCTGACACCTGTAAGTTGATCTTTTGAAGTCTGTAAAGTCTTTTGTCTGTCTGTCTATGAAGTCTATAAAATGCAGATTGTTGAATCATGACAACAATACCCAACAGGGAGGTGAAGCAATGAACGAGCATACAAGAGGTCCTTTGCTTGGTCAAGGTCTTCCTCCAAGGCGCTGTGACACATTTGGAGTTGGTAACCAGACAAATGCTCCTTTGCATTTTACACCTTAGTTGCTAGCCATATTGTGCCTAACAGTAGTACTGACCTTATTTTGACTCCAGAGTGTACATAGGTTAAGGTTTATTTGTGGCACTCTGTTGCCAATTCTGCATAGCCGAAGTGGAAAAGTACCCAGCTATATTGAAATAATTTTGTGTGTATATACTGTATGTATGCATTTCTTTAGATGGCAGGCTTATAATTATTCTGAGCATATGATGAAGATGGAGGTATGTGACCCTTTTCCCACCAATTGCATGTATTGTAATATCTAATATATTTTGAGGTGTTCCAAGTTATGCATGCAAAACCACAGGTCCACACAATTCAATAGGACAGAACTTTAATCAATGAAAAGTTTTGTTTCTGAAGCAATGCATATTTATAATCCATATAATCAACAGGAGATGAATAATGCCTCAGAATAGTTTAATTCTTATGAATTATCCCTGTTCCCTTGCTGTTTTTATTCAATCTCATTTTTGATAATTAATCCTCTTGAACCAGCATGATATTCTTTAAAGGAACTTGACCTTTTATTGAATAATTCATATTGATGCATGCACTCTGCAATGAAAGTTTGTTAGCAATCCCCTTGGCAGGAGAAAAATGAAGTCAAAGCCTTTCAGTAATTTGTTTGCAAGAATATTAGTATAATCACTTATTGCCATTAATTATTTCTACCACAGAGAATACATATTAAACAAATGGTACATGTAAATTAGAAGCCATGGGTTTTGTCTTTGGGTTCCTCAATGAAATGAAAAGCCACAGACTGGGAAAGATAAAGATAGGAAATGGTAGACAGGATCGAATATATTGTGCCAAAAGTGCTTATAGCAGTTATAGCAGATTGGTGTTACTGGGCTTTATCTGCCTTTCATGTTCCTTTTTTATTACATTCAAATCTCCCTCTTAAAATGTGGAGGTGAAGATACTTTCAAACTGAGCTTGACTCCTGATGGTTACATGAATGCATCCATGTGATGACAAAAATATGGAAGTAGCTTGTCATTGACTTCTACTCGAATCTATATTTGTCTTCCCAGTCTAGCTTAGAGCAAAAAGGTTTCTGGTGGCATCCCATCACTATTAATCAGGTCTGATTTATTTAGTTTTGAGATCAGGGAGCATCGGCTGGATGCTGCTATCTGAGCCTTGAACTGAATAATTGAATTGTCCTTTTGAAGCCAAATGGATTCCCAGGCTGAATGTTCAGGCAGAGCAATTTTCTGCATGAAGAGGATACAAGTACATTTCAGCAAATTAAAACAGAAATGGTAAAAACACATGTTTTGACTTTGGTGTACTGTTTCTTTTACCCAATTTGTTTATTGCTATAATATATTTATAAACTTTAAAAAAAAATGCAACACAATATAAAACAGTATAATACATAAATACATGAAATCTAAGAAAATATAAAAAAAGAAAACCAAAGGGTCCCCTCACGTAGGTTTATATTACAATAGATATGTAAATTTTGCTTCCATTGAAATGAACAAATTAAATTGTACTATTCAACAGTGCACCATAGATTTTTAGCATACCACCAGTAATGGGTTGCCCCCGGTTCGCACCGGTTCTATAGAACCAGTAGTAAAACTGGTGGGAGGCTCCGCCAACCAACCCCGACGTCACTAAAATGCTTCTATGCATACACAGAAGAGCGTGCGTGCATGAGCGAAGCAAGTGCACGCGCATGGCCCTGCCACAAACCGGTAATAAGGGTAAGTAGAACCCATCCCTGCATAGCACCTATCTCTCTCTCTCTATCTCACAGTTGCATTTCTGGCAACAAATGTAAGATTAAAACCAACAAAAACAATTAACTCACATTACTGTATATGTAATACTAATAAGCAGAAATGGTGGAGAAAAGGGTAAGGAAGATCAAGAGTTGGTCAGCACTAGGTGAAGATAAACTGCATGGTTTTTGTTTGAAACATCTGACTGGTCTATATGCATTCCTTGCCAAGCAGTTGAACAACATTCAATTTTCACCAAGGAGATGAAACTGAAGTTTGGTTAACATCTGACAAAATCTACCTGATAATGAATGATCCAATGAAATGGGCAGCAACTACAAGCCAATTACCTGCTTACCAACAACTTTCAAATGGCTAACTAGTGTGATAGCTGATGCAATCTAACACCTTCTAACTGAAACCTGACCACAAAGGAAATGGCCTAAACATTAGATGAACAAAAGATCAGCTCCCAATTGACAAGATGATTCTGGAAAATTGCAAGAAATGGAAGACCAACTTAAATGTAATACAGATTGTTTACAAGAAGTCATTTAACTCCATGCCACATGACTGGATAATCAAGCCTATAAATAACAGGACTCAGTAGGAACTTCAGAAGTTTTGTGCAAAGATTAATGGTGCAATGGAGGACATGGAAGGTGTCAATGGTGGTAGACTGGGAGAGGTTAATATCAAAAAATGAATCTTTCAAGGAAATTCAGTATCACTACTATTGTTTGATGTTGCACTTATTTCTCTATCAAGACTACTGAACAAATTAGGCCATGGCTATCAAATATTAAAAACATCTGCCATGCTATTCCAGCTCCTTTTCATGGATGATCTAAAGCTGTATGGAAAAACACTGTCTGAAATAGGATCACCCCTCAACATTGTCCATATATACAGCCAAAATAATGCAATGGAGCTTGGACTGAACAAATGTGCCACTCTCACTATCAACAGGGAAAAAATAATGAAAACTGAAGGTATCAAGATGCCCTATGGAAATAACATTAAGAATCTGGATGACAATGATTTGCTACAAATACCTGAGCATCCTTCAAGCTGATAAGATCAAGCACACTGAAGTCAAGAAGAAGGTTAAAAGTGAATACATCAAGAGAGTGGAAAAGAGCTTGAAGTCAGTGTAGAAAAAAAAACATTAAGGCAATTAACACTTGAGCAATTCCAGTTATTAGACAACTCAATTGGAATAGTAGACTGGACTCAAGCAGAACTAAAAGCTCAGAATAGGAAGAAGAGAAAAATACTGACAGTGAATCATGCCCTTAATCCACACAGCAATATTGACAGATTCTATTTACTAAGGAAAACAGGTGGGCATGGAATATTGCAAATAGGCCAGCTAGTTGAAGAAGAAAAAAGAACATTGGAAGAATATCTGAAGGTTAACGAAGAAGATGCACTGAAGCTAGTATACCATGAAGGCTGACTGAGTATGTAAGAGACCATGGCCTACATGAAATATCAAATAAAGAATAGAAAAGGGACATGGCAAGGCAAAATATTAAAAAAAAAAGCAGGTTAACAGATAAGAGCCTGAGTGGCGCAGCAGACTAATGCTACTGTTAAAGGTAGTATTTAGCTTCCAGCTGCCTGCAATTACTGCGAGTTCAATTCTTACCAGGCTCAAGGTTGACTCAGCCTTCCATCCTTTCTAAGGTAGGTAAAATGAGGATCCGGTTTGTGGGGGCAATAAGCTGACTTTGTATAAAATATACAAAAGTATGAAGGCTATTGCTTAACGCATTGTAAGCCACCCTGAGTCTCCGGAGAAGGGCGGCATATAAATAAATAAATTAAAAAAAAGACCTGGCAATGACTAAAAGCAGGAAAATTGAAGAAAGACACAGAAGGGCTAATTCTGGCTATACAAGACCAAGCCTTAAGAACAAATGCATACAAAACCAGAATTGAGAAGACAGCAACAGACAGCAAGAGCTGCCTCTGCAAAGAAGCTGGAGAAACAGTTGACCATCTAGTTAGCTGCTGCACATTTCCACAGATTGACTACAAACAATGACATGACAAAGTAGCAACAATGGGACATTGGAATATCTGCAAGAAATACTATTTACCTGCAATTAGTAACCACAAGATAGACAAAGTAATAGAAAATGAAGACGGTAAAAGTGCTCTGGGACTTAAGAATTCTGGGACAAGCACCTGTCACATAACACCCTAGATTTAACAATTGTAGGACAAAAATGTCTGGATGGTGGACATTGCAGTATCTGGAGGTAGCAGAACAGAAGAGAAAGAACGGGGGCAGGGGAATCACAAAATACAAAGACCTGCAAATAAGAATGAATGTGGCAAAAGAAAGCAAAGATAGTACCAATTTTAATAGGTGCCTTAGGTGCAATCTGAAAACATCTGAAGCTCTACTTTAACACCACTGGCATTGACAATATCACCATCAGTCAATTTGAAAATACAGCTTTACTTCGCACAGCTTACATCCTGCAAAAATACCTTTAATACCATCAAACAACAAGATCTGCCTATCCCAGATTCTTGGGAAGGATCCAATAGGTGAATAAAAATGCCAAATCCAGTCTAAACATCTGGATGACTGTGCAATAAACCATAATAATAAACAATAATAACACAATATAGAGTATTATTAGCATTATGATGATTTAAGAAAGGATTCAGCCAGAGATTTGATCAGGAAGCAGTATTTTTTAATTTGATGATGCTTTCTCCCTTTTATTTACAAAACAAGTTTTGATTTTTTTAAAAGCAATATGTTAGTTGCTATATATTTGAAAATCTAATAATGAAATTTTCTTGTTCAGCAATGATGCTATCTTTAAAGCCTTTATGTAAGCACTTGTTTTGATTATTCATAATTTTCTGGTAGGTTTGGTTTTGATCTTTATAAAAGTAGCTCAGTCAAAATAAATTAAGCTTTGTTTTTTCCTGTGGTGTCTTCTTGTATAGCAGAAACATACACATTTCCTCTGTCAAAATCAGCTGTAGTTTGGCCTTCTAGATCTTAATGAGATGGCAGTGAGAAAAGTTTACCCTGTGCCTACTTTTCATACAACCATTTTTCATTTAGCCTCTATTACTGCCAAAGAAGCTTTGGCAGTTTAAATGAAAATTACCAACCCTTGAACAAACAGAGAGACGAACAAGCTAAAGCTTCAGGATTGCATACGCCCCCTCCAAAGGCTTGCAATTTTTAATGTAACATTATTAAACAAGTGACTCATGGGTAATTGTACTAACCACATTATCTGAATTGAATTTGAGCTTGATTTAAATGAAAATCATATTAAATCAAATTTAGTTTTTGTCACTTTGGGGATACTAACTCTTAAATCACTCCTCAGAGGTGAAACATAGCTTCCTCCGCCTCCCCTCCCCACCCCGGACCTCAACAAAGTTGTGCAACCTTGCAGTGGATTTAAGTCACCTCAAGAGGGCAAGAATGCATTCAGGAGTTCCATCTTGAGCTGGGGCTAAATGATTCCCAGCGTTCCATCAACCTGGCACATTCCGCTAACTTTGAAATACCTTATAATAACAGTGGGGTTTTAAAAACTTCAATCTTATTAGCTGACTATGAAATGCACAAAGTGTTTTATTGATAGTATAGAGCTTATGGTGCAGGGATTGAAACTCTATGGAGAATTTTTTTCTGATGTTTCTCGGTTGGTCTTGGGTTGCGATGAACCAAGTAGAGGCATAGTCTATTGAGTTGTTGGTGGTCTCTGAGCTTGCTTGCTTGTTTGCTTGCAGATGTTTCGTTATCTGATTAGGTAACATCATGAGTGTTAGTCAGTGTGGGGTTTGTTCTCTGTTTATATACCGTAACTTGCCCTGTCAATATTGGTGGGGTTGTGGTTTTCTCCTTGGAAGTTCCTTGATTGGGATATTTTCTGCTGGAAACAATACCAATACTGAAACAATACCATTAAACCGTCAAAACAATATCCTAGCAGAAAACAATATCCTAATCAAGGAACCACCAAGGAGAAAATAACCTCTGGCAGGACAACCTCTCTTCGTAATTTCTTCTGACTTATTGTAAGTTTTTAGTTATAAATTCTGCTGGTGCTTGTTACACCAACACAGACATATATTTCAATAGCTATTTTGTCATGCTTAAAGAGCACATACTTTGTGATGAATAAATGATGAGCATGGCAGGGCACAAAATGAAACAAACAAAAGATTAAAAAGTTATGATATTTATGTAATTACCGTATTGTTTGGACTATAAGATGCTCCGGACTTTAAGACGCACCTAACCTTTGGGGAGAAAAACAAGAAAAAAAATCTGCCTCTGCCTCCCAGCAATTTGCCTCCTTGCAGCAAACAGCAAACAGCCTGGTCAGCTTCAGCACATCCTGATTTATCACGAGCAACTGATTGGTGGTTAGATTGGCCTACTAGAATACTGATGATCAGCTATTTCAGGCGGCGGGGATTGCCTTTGCCGCCACCTATTGCCACCTGGAACAGGCCAAACACAGGATGTGTGGAGGCCAAAAACGGGACATGCAGAGGCCAAAAATGGGGTGCACGGAGGTCAAAAATGGGGCACAAGCAGCAATAAGCAGCAACAGCAATCCCCGCAGCCTTGAACAGCTGATTGTCAGTATTCCAGGAGGCTGATCCAACCGCCAATCAGCTGCTTGTGCTGAATCAGCTTGTGCTGAAGCTGACCAGGCTGTTTGCTGTTTGCTGCAAGAAGGCAAATTGCTGGGAGGCAGAGACCGAAGGGTGGGGGCTGACGGGTGGGTGGGGCTTTGGCAACATTCGCTCTATAAGACGCACAGACATTTCCACATTTCTTATAGTCCAAAAAATACAGTACTTACCAAGCACACCTAAATTATATTAAAGTAACCAAACTATCTCTACAATCCCCCAGGCAAAGGCATGTCACAACTTTTTAGCACCCCTAATGTTTGGAAATGGAAAGTTGGAAAATTTGACACGCCCTATAATGAATGTATTGCTTTTTTTTTGGCTCCAAACTGCACTTTGTTCAGGCCAAATATTGACTACAGGTAGTATTTGACATATGACCACAACTGAGTCCAAATTTTTTGTTGTTAAGTGAGACATGTGTTAAGTAAATTTTGCCCCATTTTGTGACCTTTCTTGCTATAGTTGTTAAGTGAATCACTACAGTTGGTAAGTTAGTAACCTGGTTATTAAGGGAAGGAAGGAAGGAAGGTAGGTAGGTAAGTAGGTAGGTAGGTAGAAGGAAGGAAGGAAGGAAATAAGGGTTACTGCAAAAAAGCACAGCAATTTCCAATTCTATGCTCAGGAATGTGCTTGGGCTGCATGCCAAAAGGATGGAGAGGGCCAGGTCAAAATATAATTAAATTAATCACCTGCGTCTTATGCTTCACAATGTTTCCCTTTGTTTACATTAGAATTTACAGTTCAGTGGCAACCATACGGACAGTTCAGAAACCAAGCCCAAGGCTTTTGACAGGTTACTGTGTTGCCTTGGAATAGCAGATTTTCTAGTGGCTAAGGACGTTTTCCAAAAAAGATTGTTATTTTCTGAGGCAGCTCCTACTCACAGGCAAGAAGCAGTTCATTCCTCTTTAATATTTTTTTTTGTTTGTTTTGACCCTGGATCTTATCCAGCACACAATGATAGTAGCATTTTCCAATGCCGGCCACCAGAGACTGGGAATTGTTTCATTGCAATTCTGAATTCAGCGTAAAGAGCAAAACAGGCTTTCAATCTATATTTCTTAGCAAACTCTGATGTCATTTAGCAAACCATTTTTTTAAAGCAGAAGGTAGCTACAATATGGCTTGGACGAAAGGTAGAATTCTGTTTAAAGATAAAATAGAACAAACTGCCATGCAGCAGATGATCTATTTATTAAGCGAATGTATTTAAGCGAATGAGTCCCAAAAAAATTCCCAATTCAAGGGTGAAATATATTATTTCTGGGAGTTTGTCAGAATTCAAACAGAGTTGCTCTGATGGAGGTTCTGCCTGATGCCACTCAGAGCCTATGTTGACCAGACACTCCCAAAGTCACTCTTCTGTTACTGTCTCCTGTCCCAGAGCTTTCAATTTACTGTGAGAAGGAAATATTCTAACACCCCAATAACTCTGTTTTCCCTTCCCTTCTTCCCTTCTCCCTCCCCTTCCCAGGAACACAACAGCATGATGGGGATGACTGTAATGATGATAATGGGGAATAATTCCGTTCCTGTTGGGTATGCCTATCTCATTTTTACCAGAAGAGGGAGCCAGCTTCACAGTGAAATCCGAGTTGCTGAAGTTGGGGAACAACACAATGAATCATATAAAGAGAAAGTGAATGTGCCTTGCTGTGGAGTGCAGAGAGAAGGGGAGGGGAGGGAGGGAGAGAGAGGAAAGAAGAGAACCAGAAATAAACCGCAGCCAAAAAGATGAAGTGAGTCTTGTTCTTTCAGCTGGGAGTTTGTACCATCAGCACTCGGGAATGGCCCACCCTCACAAACAACTTCTCTATTTGGTAAGTTCATGCCTCAGCCTTCGCATCAACTCGAGTTATGCATGGTCTTTGTTTATGGCAGCTGGTTTGGGGTTCATAAGCAGGCAGGTTCTTTGGCTTGACTATATGTCGGTAGTAAAGCATTTTGATTCCCCCCCCCAATAAATCATGACCTAAAAGAACAAAAATTCATACGTTCTGGAGGATGAGCCTATTTCAGGCATCCTTAAGCCTTTACACCCATGTAAGCACAATTATACCTAGAGTCTGCATAAATAGCTTGGAAAATTGAATGCCTGATACAACCGGCTGAGTAATTTTAAAGATCACTTGGGATTATATTTGTCCATTTGTTTATGACTGGAGGATAAATCTATATACCTTGACTATTTAGAAAGGTGAGCAGGATCTTGTGTGCCACTATGCAACCTCAGTGGCAGTGGGGAGTTAAAATCAGGATGGCATATTCAAATTTTTGAATATTGTGGTATTTAATTTTCCATTGTTCCTTCACACCTAGGGAGAACAGTGTATTTGTCCTGTGCTATAGAAGAAAAAGAGAGAAAGATAGCTTTCTGCAAGAGAAGATGCTTGATTTTAAGGTCAGGAAACCTAAGTGCATATTGCTTTTTAATGTTATTCATGCCTGGATGTCCTTCCTCTGAGATTTAGAAAAGAGACCTCAAGCAAACAAATCTTTCCATGCCGGGTTATGTTGCTCTCTATCACTCCAGGCAAAATGAAGCCAATACTTCCAGGACTGTCGGCTTGGCGAGATGAAGAGAAAACTTACGGGTTCATAGATGCCTGTTTAAGGTTAGAGCACAGAGGAATCTGAGGAAATTACCCTATTTGGATGCATTTGAAGGAAAAGGAACCATTGACAGCTACACCTACTGTTTGAGAAGCAATGAATGGGCTATAGCTGAAACATCCAGGTCTAAAGGGATCTGAACTCTGGATCGGTCGTTACTCTTCTCCGTCATTCTTCCAATGAAAACTAAAAGACCATCAGCACTTTTCAAGACCTTTGCCAGAAAACTGGAAATATCATGTCTTTGCTTGGGATGATTTCATCCTGATGGGGCATTTCAACAGGATGTACAAAGCGTGACTTGGGTGATGAACATCCAGACGGGACTGCTTTGATGCACAGAGTTTGCACATGAATCATAAGGGCTGGCTGGAATTGAAGGAGCTTGTCCACGTCCTGAGAAGGCTAATTCAGAAGAGTCCTCAAAGTTCAGGCTGGTGGCTTTTGCTAAAAAAATCAATGCCTGCTTAACATTCTTCCACCAGGATATTATTCCCAAAGCAATGCATTCGCTTGCTGTGATTGTAACCCATTGTCTTGCTACACAATTCAAATCCTAAATATAAAGTTGAAAGAAAGAAAAAAAAATGTTTCCCTGGATTAGACATGAGCGTCAGAAGTCCTAAAGGTAGGATGGAGAATTTCTTCTTTATGCAAAACTATGATCCTTCTATAAACCTTTTGAATGTTTTAAAATGTAAATTTATTTTCTTTGCCTCTAGGACAATGAATCTTTATTAAACTGTTTGGAACAATGAAAGGAACTGAGTCCCGAGGCTACGTATAAAGGCAGAACTGATGTTTTAATTTCAGAACAGAAAGATATGAAGGCTGAGGTGGGTTTAAGATGTCCATCAATTAGAGGGACGAGAAATTGTATCAGCAACCAGAACACTTGAAGAGTTACACTTCATTAGAGCAGAAGGGCTACTTAAAAGAATCATTAATCTATTTAAGTGAGAAAAAGTGCAAGCTGAAAAGTGATTACGCTCTGTACAGAATTCTCTGAGGATTTTTCTCCCGCTGGCCTGTTCCTGCTAAGAGTTTTCTATTTTTGGCTAATGTTTAAAAGAAGATTGTTTTTTTAAAAAAAAAAGGCAGAGAGGGGGGTAGGTGGGGAGGGAGGGTAAGCCCCGATGTGATCAACAAGTTCAGATACTTGTGATGGATTATCTGTGTGTTTTTGTTTTTTTAAAGTTTTTTTTGAGAGAGAAAGAGAGAGAGAGAGAAAGCAAAGGGATCCTCCCAAGACTGGAGACTTGAGCCCGAATCTTAGGGTGCCTGCCTGGTTCTGAGCAATTAAATTCTAAGCTCTGTGGGAACACGAGGAGCTGTAGCCCCTACCAGGCCTGTGACATGATTTTGCCTGAGAAGGAAAGATGATTTGGAACAACACCACTATGGACGGGGAAGGGTTGCTTGTGAAAAGAGATTCCTGCTTCCGAATCCTCACCGGATGCTTCCTCTCCTTGCTGATCCTCACCACTCTCCTAGGCAACACCCTGGTCTGCGCAGCTGTCATTAGGTTTCGCCACCTGAGGTCCAAGGTGACCAACTTCTTTGTGATCTCTTTGGCGGTCTCAGATCTTTTAGTTGCTGTCTTGGTCATGCCCTGGAAAGCTGTGGCCGAGATAGCTGGATTCTGGCCTTTTGGATCATTCTGTAACATCTGGGTGGCATTCGACATCATGTGTTCCACGGCCTCCATCTTAAATTTGTGTGTCATTAGCGTGGACAGATATTGGGCCATCTCCAGCCCGTTTAGGTATGAGAGGAAAATGACCCCCAGGGCAGCTTTTGTCATGATCAGTGTGGCGTGGACCTTGTCTGTGTTGATTTCCTTCATCCCTGTACAACTGAACTGGCACAAAGCTAAAACCACAAGCTTTTTAGACTTAAATGCCAGTTTTCAAGGTGTAGCTATGGACAACTGTGATTCCAGTTTGAACAGGATGTATGCCATCTCTTCCTCTCTTATTAGTTTTTACATCCCAGTGGCCATCATGATAGTCACCTATACGAGGATATATAGGATTGCTCAAAAGCAAATACGGCGTATATCAGCCTTGGAACGAGCAGCCGTGCATGCTAAGAACTGTCAAACCACTGCTGGCAACAGGAACAGTATGGATGGCCAGCATCCAGAAAGCTCCTTCAAAATGTCCTTCAAGAGAGAGACTAAAGTTTTAAAGACTTTGTCAGTGATTATGGGAGTGTTTGTATGCTGTTGGCTACCCTTCTTCATCCTGAACTGCATGGTGCCCTTTTGTGAGCCCAGTATCTCATCCCAGGGAGCAGAGCCATTTTGTATAAGTTCTGCCACTTTCGACGTTTTTGTTTGGTTCGGATGGGCCAATTCTTCCTTGAACCCGATCATTTATGCCTTCAATGCAGATTTCCGCAAGGCATTTTCCACTCTTCTTGGCTGCTATAGACTCTGTCCTTTCTCCATTAATGCGATAGAGACAGTTAGTATCAACAATAATGGGGGCATGGGTTTTTCGAGTCAGCTTGAGCCAAGAGGGTCCAGCCCCAAAGAGTGCAATTTTGTCTATTTGATTCCCCATTCGGTTCTCTGCCCGGAAGAAGACATGTTGAAAAAAGAAGAGGAAGGGGTATTCTCTAAAACCCTGGAAAAAATTTCTCCAACCCTATCAGGTATTTTGGATTTCGAGGCTGATGTGTCTTTGGAAAAGATCAATCCAATCACTCAAAATGGCCAGCATAAAACCTGAAGGGCAAAGTTGACTCATTTAAAAAAAAAAAAAGTGATCAATCGAGAAAGATTTTCAACTTTTTTTGTCTGTTTTTAGTAAGAACAGTGTGCTATTGTGAGAATCAAAGCCATCACATAAAAATCCAGAGCTTAATCAGCTGCTGTTTGACAAAAACATAAAATTTTAAAAAGAATTCCACCTTTCATACATTGTATTTAAAGATTGTTCAATGTTGTTCATCTTGAATGGAAATGAATCAAATATGTAGGTACGGTGTAGCTGCAAAAAAAAAAAAAAAAGGAAAAAAAAATGAGTTTTAAGTGGATACATGTTTGCAGAAACAGACCTGGGGAAACTAATTATACTTCTCTGTGTGAATAAAATGTAATAGATTTATATGAGATTCCCATTTGACTTGCATAGTCATTTGTGGGTGTTTATACATTGCAAGAAAAATTTGATAATTTGCCAGATTAGGTGGATGCCTTTTAAAACAATTTTGAACATCAATACAGCCTTATAATAAGAATGGGATATTTTTAATAATAGGAAGATTATGTGTCAATATTGGCTTTCTTTATTTATTATTTAAATGGGTATTTTTTCATATGTTTAAACAAACATGACTTTATCTTATTTTAATATATGTCGAAAAAAATAGGATATCTGTACGTATGGTGTTATTCATTGCATTTTTGATCTGTTTACTAGTCAGCACTTTATGAAGAAGAAAAAAAGGGAGAATTTACAAAATTCAGAATTAGCTTTGTCTAGCTAACTTTAGAACTTGTAGGTGTTCCCAACACAGCAAAGGGGATAAATCTCCAGTACCTTTTGCTGCACAAAGAGAGAGAGAGAGAGGTATTTTGCGGGTTGTTTCTGAAACAGAAGATCAAAATCACTTGAACGATAAATTATACAGACTTTGACCTTCTAGAAACAAAATTCATAGCGTTAGTTTTATTTTCAAGTTTCAGTCTGTGTTGACTTTGCTTGAATGTCAGCATGTGAAGCTGTAGATAACATACTGATCTAAGAGGAATACCAATGGAAAATGAACACCAATTTAAAGATGTGATGAGCTAAGAAATAAAAAAAATCACTCATATTTGCTATTTTGAAGATGAATGAATCCTCTTAGATTTCTCTTCTTTCAAATTTGTTTTTGGGCAGGGGTGGGGGGAGAATAATTACTCCCTTTCACAATTGGAGAGTAGATGATCTAACCACAAATATTTTCTGTGATAGTTAAACAGAGCTTCAAATTCTGCAGGCATATGCCAGCGAGAAGGAGGGCTGTTCTTATGCCAACTTCCAAGAGGCGTCTGCCCTGCCATTGTGAGGATGCAATGCCACTTAATCTGATCCAGCAAACTATTCTGTGATCTTATGAAATTGGTACCAAAAAGAGCAACGTAGGAATGCTAGCACCATGTGAAGCAGCGCAGTTTGTCTTAAATCAGCTTGTTTTAATTTTCACTTTTGTTCCACTGCTTCTTACATAGAAAATAGTGCCTCATTCTGATTTTGGATTCTCACAAAATGAAAAGAACAACAAAACTCCTCCTCACTTTCCTGCAAGTTCCTAGAGTGGCCAAGATTTGTTTTCTTTTTGCTCTCTCGAAACCAAAATTTCTCCCACAGTCCCTTAATCATATTAATTAAAAATAATGAATGTTAAAGCTACGAAAGTAATATACAAACAAGATGATGATGATGATTGAATGATAGCAGAACCCCTTCAGATTTTGGAACAAAATACAAGATTTGTTGAGACACATGGTCTGAAAAGGAGAAATGTAAGAGATAAATTAGGTCTACAAAAATGTACTTCCTAAATCAGGTCTGTGTTACTCAAGTATTGTGAATGTTTTCATAATTCTATTGCCTGTAAGCTGCTTTCATACATATAATAAAATTATTTTGTGAACAAAAGGTCAAATAAAGCGATTTACATTAAATTTATTAAATAAAATTTGCTTTTTTTATTGCCATGTTGTTTTGACTAATCAGCAATTTCCTCCCACTTTCTTTTTTGTTTGTTTTGGACAAACAAACTCGTGACATTTAATTAACGTCTGGTGAAGATCAACTAAGAATGGTCTCATGCAGTTTCTTTTTGATATTCTTACATGTGTATTGGGACAGAGGTGATTTCTAGCCTTGTAAGAATTGGGCAGAAAAATAGAGTTCTCTTAGTATAGAGCTCCCTTTTTGCATGCAAAAGTTTGATTGTCTGCATCTTCTGATAAATCTGAAAAACGTCTTTGGACGGTTAGTGCTGTCAATACATGCAGTACTGGGAAAGACGAGTATATGCAAAAGCTGTTTTCTCTATTGTAAAGAACAAAGCATCTTGATGTAACGTAAAAACAGATGTTTGCAGCCTTTTTTAAAAAAAAAACACAGTAACAAAACTAAAATACTTTTTTTTATCATGAAAGATTTAAACATCATTACATCAATGGCCTTGAGCAACTACTGTAACTCTTTGCCCCTGTTTTTAAAAGAGAGTCACTGCTTTACCCCCTCATGTAGGTGGGGCATTCTGATAATTCAGAGGTAAACAAATGATCAGGCATGCTTTATTTTCTCCTTCTTTCAGGGAATCGAGTTTCAAATTCATGGCTTTGGTTTTGGGTTTCTGAAATTTGCAATTGTAAAACATGGTAGAAGAGAACTGGCGCTCTATTTCAGTTGTTCTGAACACTGAACAGATCTGTCCTGACATTTGAAGCAGGATCGAGAAACGGTTTAAATCTGCCAAACTTCTTGCTGAACTCTCAATATTATTGCATGAATGCATGAATAAGTCCTCATCTCTCTATATGTGTCTGCATGTGTGTGCGTGCAAGCAAACTTTCATGTGAATAATTATGTAAGTATGTATACATTATAATAGGATCAGACCTTCTAGAGCATCTGAGAACTTGTGGTCTTATGTCCATGGAGATCCTTAGTCATCCAGGTCATGGTTGTCCCAAATGTTCTTTTTCAAGAGGCAACTGGACTTTCTGGTTTTTCTTTGAAGAACATTTCATTTCTCATCCAAGAAGCTTCTTGGATGAGAAGCAAAATATCTCTTGAAATACCTCTTGAAAAAGCACCTTTGGGACTTGTGGTGTTATGAAATTTGCTTCTTCAAGATGTACCCAATGAGTGCCAAACTGGATGGCTTTTTAGGGAAGTAGACAATTTTTTAGAGAGTGGTACAATTATGGATATTCATTATAAATGGCTACCTGTGGCAGAACACTACTCAATATTGTCTGCTGGAAACAATCATGTGTTTGTGAGCATTTGTTGGTTTTTGCAAATGTCTGGTTGATTATCAGGAGGACCTGGGCTAAATCATTTGGCTACACTGCTGCAGTTGATCAGACATTTTGCATGATATATTGCCATTCTTAAGTTCTTCTGTGTTTTTAATGTTAAATCAGCCTACTGTATTTATTCTTTCTGAACATGTAACTTCCTGCATATATCTTACTGGAACCTGTATATGTACTCTTTACATTAACGCTGTGTTTTCCACAGTTTGGGAGTTGCATAGTTCTGAAAAATAGCTTGTTATATGGGCCTCCTGACTTCATTCCACAATGTTTATTGATTTCTGCAGTCCTATATATTCTGATGGAGGGCTGAACATATAGAATAGTTTTGCTTCTGATCATCAGATTGAAAGACTTTCAAGCCTCTCTTTCTCGCTCTCTGTTCATTTCTTTCTCTCCCTATGATACTAAATGATGTTAATACGACTGTGGAAATTCTGCTGCGTTATTTAAATAGGCCTGCTTGCCATTCATGCATAATAAAACAAAATAGCACAGATAACACCTATTTGGGGCAACTTTGAGCTTCTTCCTATTGGGGGCATGTATTTTGTTCACTGATATCCCATTTCCCATTTCCCAAGCTTTAATTTGATTTAATATCTATTTTCACTCTAGTTCATGCCTCAAGACAAGTAACTGAACCACATCTAAAGTTTGAAATGAATATTTACAGATATTTAATTCTTCTTGTATTATCCATCAGGCTGACATAGTATCATCCGAGAATACTGCATTCAGAGGGATGAAGGCTGTGTCCAGTCTTGAATTCCTTTCATGTATCCTACATTTGGTGGACAGAGCTGCCATATACACATATTGCATATGATCAATTTACAAACAGTGTGCAATGTTAGACAGAGAGAGAGAGAGAGAATGTTATGCATGAGCATCTAAATTAAGGAGCAGCTTGCTAAATCCAAGTCCAAAGTCTTGCCTGGTAGAGCATTCAGCCCTACTGGGAAGCTCCAAGCGGGGGGGGGGGATTAGGGAAGAGCTTTTTCATGAAGATGAAGCCCTGCCAGCAACTAATACTCTGAGGCATGGCATCTCGGTCCCCGGAGGCAGCAGAGTGTATTTATGCTGGTAACCATTGACAGTCTTATTCTTCATCAATTGGTCTCATCCCTCTTCAAGCTGGCAGCTATCTAGATATATTTGTTTAATTCTTCTCTAGGCATTTCCTTTCATCTGTCTCTTGGATGAGCCTGACTATTATGAAAAAGGGAGAGAAAAAAAGCATTCCCTGATTTATTTATTTTTCAAAACAGACGAACCTATTCATGTTTCCTCTCTCATTTATCTCAATCACATTCCCCTTTGGTTGAGTTTCTTTCAAAGACACTTTTACAAAGGACTGTCAAATGCCTAGAGGTTGGCACAGCATCATGGGACCTTCTGTTTCCATTCATTCAGCATCCTGGCGTTTCATCTATTTTGGCAGGGCTTTTATTGTAAAATATGGTAAAAAATAAACCATGCCATTTCAGTTATTCCTTGGGCTTCTCAGTGACATTTTCTCAAACTGTAATTTTCCCTTTTTTTTCTACGCAAAGTATCTCAGTGTGAAATACATCCTCTAACATAATATTAGCTTGCGTGTATACCTTCTTACTAATAATTTTAGCATTTTAGAAAAAAAAAACTAATAACCTCAAATATCGGTTTTTAGAGCTTCATCCATTTATCTGTTTCTTCTTTTTCATTTTAATACTTCTCTGGCAATGCTGTTAAAGTTATGTCATCTGAGTTATTGTAGGAAGTGGTTTAGCTTTTTGTGAAATCTTATATTGTAAGGAAATAAGAAGTAGAGTACAAAATTAGCTAGTTTTAACTTAAAGGTTTGTTAAGATCTTTACTCCAAAGAGCTAAGAAAATTGTAGTGTACGAGATTCTCTTCTTCTCAATTCATTCTCAGAACAAGCCTGAGGTATTTCAGGTGAGAGAAATTAATTAGCACATAACTATCATCATCCTTTGGGGCAGGATGTAGGGTTGATCCTGGGTCTCTCCAGCACCAGTGTAACACTCCATAAAGGGTAGTCCATACATTTTCCACACTAACCAAACAGAAACAATATAAAAATTATTTTCCTAGCTTTGCAGGGGTCTTGCAAATTAATGATGATGCATTGAAGCAAAAGAAAGGGTAGAGCCAGGATTTTTGGAACTGTTTTCTTCATATGTTTTAAAGATTTTATGCTTGGAGATTGGGGTTTGGGGTCTTCCCCAGTAAAATAGATGCATTAAACCTCTCAAGACTTCTAATGCACCTATTTTTCTTCTTCATTGTTTTTTGCAACTCAAAAAAATAACAATTCCAGAATTATTTAGTGATTTGCCATCGATTTTCAATTGCATCATCTTGAGAACAGAATGGTCAAAGCAGGGGTGAAATTCAAAATGTTTTCCTACCGGTTCTGTGGGCATGGCTTGGTGGGCATGGCTTGGTGGTCATGTGACTGGGTGGATGGGTGTGGCCAACTCAATGTCACTCCCACCCAGTCACATGACTCCCCCCCAAGGCCACATCTGCCCAGGTTTTGTGGCTCCCGGTGTTTTCTGTGGGAAATTGATCATCTGACTGGGTGGGCGTGGCAACTTGATTGGTCTCACCCTTAGGAAATTTCTCCTCAGTCCAAGTCACAATAAAATAGCACTGTTCCAATATTTAGAATAGAATAGAATAGCAGAGTTGGAAAGGACCTTGGATGTCTTCTAGTCCAACCCCCTGCTTAGAAAGGAAACCCTACACCACTTCAGACAAATGATTATCCAATCTCTTCTTAAAAACTTCTAGTGTTGGAGCATTTACAACTTCTGGAGGCAAGTTGTTCCACTGATTAATTGTTCTGTCAGTAAATTTGAGGGGCTATTTTCCAAAGCACCAAAAGGCACAACAAGAAACAATGGATAGAAACTAACCAAAGAGAGAAGCAACCTAGGACTAAGAAGAAATTTCCTAAGGGTGAGGCCAATCAACCAATGGAATAGCTTGCCTTCAGAAGTTGTGGGTGCTCCATCACTAGAGGTTTTAAAAAAGAGTGAGGGAAGTACACCCCAAAAGAACAGTGCCAGGAACCACTAAAACAATGCAGAAAACTTAAAACAGCCATTCCCCTTTAAAAAAAAGTCAACCCCAAAGCAAACACAGCAGCAGAGAGGGAAACTAAGAGCAGCTACTCAGGTTAATTGAAAGCCTGGGTGTGCTACCAAAAGCCATTAACCCTTCTAACTCTATTATTCTATGTTCTCTATGTTCTAAATTGGGTGCTTCACAGCAGAAGCAATATAGCTGGCTGGACCACACATGCATTAAATTCACGGACTATATGATCAAGCAGCATCATTGTCCCCTCCTATATCTTTCCCCCAGGAAGAAAGTAGCCAACACTGCAGAAGCTATAAAAGGTCTTGGGAAATTCCAGGGAGTATCAGCTGATCACAGAAATGTTACTTAATACTCTTTATAATGAAAATGTTTGTAACCTTGTCCTTCTTCCTGAAGGGAAGAGGTTACTCCCATCCCTAGATGGGTGATTGATGGGTTTCTCTGCCTTAATCCTGTCAGTTTCTGTTGTTTATTGACTTGATTCAGTGTGTATCGGCTGCAGCTGTTAAGTGGAGCTATTAACTGAAGGGAGGGAGGGAGGGAGAGAGAGAGAGAGAGAGAGAGAGAGAGAGAGAGAGAGAGAGAGAGAGGGAGGGAGGGAGAGAGAGAGACCTCTCTTGCACTTTATTTTTAACCGGTTCTCTGAACTGCCTAAGCAATTTATTAACGGTTGGGCGAACCGGTGAGAACCGGCTGAATTTTACCTATGGGTCAAAGCCTGAAAACTAAGTGTGTGTATGTGTATTGGTGAAGAGTATATCAGAGAGTTCCTCTGGGTAGCCTCCCATATAATTCCTGTATGAGAAAAAATGGTATATAAAAACATGGAATTTAAAAGTACTTTTACATGAATGTATTTATTTATAAATACATTCATGTAAAAGTACTTTTAGATTCTCCAAATATAAAGAATGTGAAATATGTACAGCAGTTCATATTTTTCTGGATGTTGATTTGCAATTGCAAATAATGAGCATAAAATAAGTATGTTGTAGAAAAATGTACGGAAAATGCTAGAAAAATGCTGGTAAAACTATTTGGATTGGAAGAAGTATGCAGGCAGATGTATGCAAACATTTTTGTAATGCTGTTTTTTGTAAACAGCGAATCTGAATTTTAATACAAATGAAACAGACAGAATTTTCTGTCGGTATGACAAGCATCTTTGTTGAAGTTTGCACTTTATCTTTTTTAGGAGGCCATTCCAAATATTATTTGTGAAAAATTTCACAGTGAGACAGATTTTCAATTTGAGAAAGGAAAATAAATGCCTAATCCTTTCAGTTTGGCGGACTTTGTTCCTATCAGATCAGCTAAGGACTGGAGAGAAAGCAGGGTAGGATTACCTATTTTGATCAGACAGGATGATTATTTGATGCTTCAATAGGAATCTACATATTTCACTTTCTGTTCATTACATGTCATGGGTCATAACATTACAGCCCACCTCTGTTAATAGGTGAAAATCCAGATTAAATAAAGGGATCCTCAGGCTATGAAAAAAAGACTAGGCTATGCATAGACTTCATCACTGACATAGTAATCATATCCTGAACAAATTGATAGACAGGTTTTTGAACTGGCAGTTAACAGTTGTTTGATACAGCAACAAGTGTTAAATATTCTTAGTTTTCAATTTTGTACAAATATATGCCTAAAATGCACCCCATCCCCATCCCCCACACTGTACATATACATACAAACACACACAAACACACACATATACATAAGCACGGTACATATTTATTTTGAGACTAATCCATCTAAACTGAGAGCTATTAAAGAATGGAACAGTCTGCTTCCTGAAGTTATGGGTGCTTCATAACTGAAGGTTTAGAAGAAAAATGGATAGCCCAGAATATATGAGGTTTTTTTGTACTGGTCAGGGAGTTGGACTAGAAGACATCCAAGCTCCCTTCCAATCCTATAATTCTACAACATTGGCACCATATGGGAACTGAATGAATACAGAGAAACAGCAGAATCCACCCATGCAGGGGTGAAATGCTCCCGGTTCAGATCGGATCGCCCGATCCGGTAGCGATGGTGGTGGGTGGTTCGGAGAACCGGTAGCAAAAATCCCTGCGCCCCCCCCCACCATGCCCAGCTGAGCCACACGATCATCAGAGGCTTTTTTTTAAAAACTTTTAAAAGCATTTTTTTCTACAACCTCTTCCGATGAAAAAATGCTTTTAAAAATAAAAAAAAAAGCCTCTGATGATTGTGCGGCTCAGCTGGGATCGTCAGAGGCTTTTCAAAGCAGTTTTTTCTGCAACCTCTTGGCCAAAGAGGTGGTAAAAAAAATGCTTTGAAAAGTCTCTGACGATCCCAGCTGAGTTGTCTGATCGGCAGAGGCTTCAATTAGAAAAAATGCTTTGAAAAGTTTTTTTTAAAAAAGTTGGCCACGCCCACCCTCCCCACCAAGCCACGCCCACAGAACCGGTAGTAACAAATTTTACATTTCACCCCTGCACCCATCCCTAATCTTTATAGCCACATTTACAGTGTGAACCCACAGCCATGTACTGCCTTTCAGGTCTGTCACGGTGGTTATGCATGCTGGCTCTACCATTCTGGAGGTGAGTGCTGGAATGGCGCAGGAGATAGAGACAAAGAAGGAGAAAGGATTGGAAATTGTGGAACCATGACAAGGCTCTGGAAACATGATTGATGGCATATGGTCCTGGATTTCCCCAAGAGGAAAAGCTAGTAGGCTGGGTTTGACTTTCTGTACTTTGACTCTGTTTCCAGTAACTATGAGAGAATCTTTCCCAACTCGAAACCTTCCTCAAAGTTTTGAGTGACATCTAAGGAACTTTGGTCCCTGAAACGGCTGTGGTTCTGCTTTACTGCTATTGGTTAATCATTGCAACATGATCTGGCATTATGAAAGAAGAGTTACATTGTGGATTGTTAATTTTAGAAAATAAATGCTATTTGGTTATGATACGTTGCTGAATGGACTATAGTAAAATATTTTTATTATTATTAATATTATTTCAGAAAGTCTTTGACAGACTGGGAAAACTATCTTGCTATTATTATGGCGAGTCAATCCCACACGAAGCTTATTAAAAGGGGATGAATAGCAGGCAGCCTTGTAGTCAACCTTCGTGGTGTAAATATATGTGACTGGAGTCAAGGGCAGTGTTTTTGTTTCCTCTTTTTCGAACAGCAGAATCTGACTCTTGTTACAGGGAGATAAAATGCAAGGTCAATCAGCTCATTTATGAGGGGGGTGGGTGGGAAAGCAGTGCTGAGAGCTAAAGATATAGGACCAAATTGGATGAGACCCCATTTATTCAATGAGCAATTTTGTACTGTTGTCCTTGAGTTATGAATTGCTTGGACTCATTGATATGGAAAACGGAATGCAATTTATATTATTAATAACAGCTCCATTAAATAAAATGTTGTAGTCAATTACCAGCACAGAGATAGATTTTATGTATTATCATTCACAGAAATAATGGTGGCTTCAGAGATGACCGAATGTGACACAATAAGTCACTGAAAGGGCTCATCCTTCTGATCTTCCATGTAACGTTTTAAAGGAATCTCGTGAATATTATATATAAAAAAAGTTGATTCAGACTAAGGGTGTATTTAGTCCAGCATATATTTCCAAGGGGTGGGTGGGGAATTCCATCAGATGCCCTTGAAACTGCTATGTGAGATGTCAGCACTTTACAATTATTCTTTCTGACTATGACATATCCGTCATTAGAAGAGATGGCTTGCATCATTTTAATTCTTCTGTAAAATTATCTCTTGGTATTTAATGACTTGGTCATCACTACAATTTGTGGTAGTAAATTCCATAGCTTTTTTCCCCCTTCAAGTGTAGAAAAAGACTGGGGACGTGAACGCAGTTTTGATAAAGCCAAAATCTTGAACTGAACGGAGTGGCTTTGAAGACATGCAAGACTCTTATGAGCTGTAAATGCTACATTTTAAACTGAATGCCACCGTCCTATACAGGGTTGAAATCTGCTTACCTTCCTTACTGGTTTGGAAGTGCATGCGCACGTCACATGCGTGCTTGGACCCTCTGCACATGCACAAACCCTTCTGCGCATGTACAGAGGGTAAAAAACAAATTACGATGACCAGTCGGGTGGGCGGAGCCTTGCACCACCATTGCTGCCGGTTCTCTGAACCACCCACCGCCATCGCTACCGGTTCGGCCGAACTGGTAGCATTTCACCCCTGGTCCTTATACCAGAACTTCTGAAGTCTCAGAACATTGAGGGACAAGATGCATACAGATACAGATGGCATTTTTCCTTGAAGCTCCAAACAATAAAGGAGAAAAATGGATGTTTTTCTGTACCCATGTTGTGGGTTCAACCATGACCTAGCTTTAGTAGAACTTTATTTCCAGTGAAGGAAAGCAGCAAATTGATTTTATTTTCATGACCGCTAAGTATAGTATCCATCCTTTGGGAGTATTGTAAGTTCTTTACTTAGCAGGAGTGTTATTTTTATACATATTAACCCCAATTCTTTCAAGTAAATAAGGGCATGCTTGCCTCCAAATAGGAAAACTAAAACTGAACCCTGTCAAACCTCCATTGTCCTTGTCCTTATAGATTTTATGTGGCAGATGTTGTCTCTTCTAGAGGCATCCATGGCAGAATATCCTTTTTTTCTGATTTATTTAAATCCCACTTTTATTATTTTTTATAATAAAGTTATTTTCCCCACAACAGCAACTCTGTGAGGTGAGTTGGGCTAAAACAGTGACTGGCTTAAAGTCACCCAAATATTTTCTCCATTTCTTCAAGGAATTTTTTTTAAAAAAAGATAACAGATAAAAACCTTGATATCTCTATTGTAGATCTTAATCAAGGTAGATAATGGTCCGAGCTGAAATGAATAAAAAAATCAATCTAGATAAAGGTTTATATTTTGAATAATATAGAAAAGCAGCAAGAAGAAAATGCATTTTTCCCAATTAAAGAGAATGGTAGTTGATCCAAGTTTCAAAATTAAATATTAAGAAATTATGGTTAAAGGATGTGTCTGCTAAATAGACTTAATGCACACCATAAATCGCAATAAATAAATAAATAAATAAATAAATGACAACTCAATCGAGAGATAGGTAGCTTCCATGTTAGAATGCAGTTATGTAACAATGAAATATACAAACTTTTATCTAAAGTCTTGTTCAGCACAGACAAAATTTTTAATTAAACTTAGATTCCACCTCTGGAATCCATTTATGAGGGATTAAGGACTTATCGAGATTTCTACAATTTGCTTTGACCAGTTTATTTGAAGACTTTAGTTAACAGTCTTATATCTACAATGTAAATTATCAACAGTTCAAACATAATTTTCACCATCACAATTTTTCATGTACAACATGCATAAAGCTCTAGGAGCCAACCATGCAAAATTGTAATTTAGATCCATTTCTACTGTAACTGGGATGGACTACCTGCCCTGACAGACCAAACCCTCACAAATAAAAGAAGATTGCAGTTGTCCTACTACCAATGAGGCAGCTATAAGACGTTTTCTGAATGATTAACCAACCCAGTATATACCAATCAATTAAAAAAAAAATGGGGATTTGCTAGGGCAGCTTGCTGTGTAGGTCATTACAGATGTTATGTGATTTTACACTATGGAAGCAGCCCATTAAAAGAGGCTAGCAAGCCTCAGTTAGGAAACCACCAGGAAATCCCTTGGTTCTAGGTTAGACTGTAGTTTTAAAAACAAAAAGAAAAGGCCATGGTAAATCACTTCTGTACTGCTATGCTAAAGAGGCCTCACTTTACCTTGTAATTCAAGAGTATTTCCTTTGATTAAAATTGTTTTCTAACAATAACGAGTTTAAATAATTTTATATGTGGTGCCTTTATTGCTTTTATTTCCATGATAGTCTTATGCGAGAGAAACACAGAACTTTTTCTATATAGCCCTGCCTTCCTCTGTCCTCCTTTCCTTTCCTTTCCTTTCCTTTCCTTTCCTTTCCTTTCCTTTCCTTTCCTTTCCTTTCCTTTCCTTTCCTTTCCTTTCCTTTCCTTTCCTTTCCTTTCCTTTCCTGCTTCTATAGACAAGAAGATGTAATCCAGTTAGAACACATATACGCAATAGAGGAGTGGTATAATAAGTGAATCTTGTTGCTTTTTAAATTGTTTATCTGCTAGTATAAAACCAAAGGAGCTAGGTTAGGTTGAATAGAACTTTGTATTTTTTTTGCACCTTTGGCTCATTTCTTCGAATTTGTCACCAAGATGCTAGATGTTAATCGGGAATGTGAGCTCAGCTTATGGCTTTGGTTCATACCTTTGTGATACACTCATGACTTGCTAAAGAGATGGGAGATAGTGTGAGTCCATCCCTCTACAAATCACTTCTGAGGGGAGTTGGGGATTCCACAAGAACAGCTGATTCTGCAGAGAATACTTTTATGGATGGAGCTTCCTGTAAAAGTCATATTCCTTTCCTATCCTCAGTGGCAAAGGACAATGTAGATAGGGAAGCTTTGCTGGCTGCAGCACTGAAGAAGAGGTGATAGGAAAGGATATAAGAATCAAAGGAAAAGCACTTTTTTGCACCTGTCTCAATTTTCCACATTTCCTCCTCCTCATGTTTCAACAGCCAAGTGGTTTAAAAGGAGGAAGAGAGGGAGTATTGATTGCTTCTGGCACTTATCCTCCCATCCAATTTCACATTTGCTTGGGTTTACATCATCAAAAATTCTAAGAATGAGAAAGAGGATTTTTATAGACGATGGTTTCCATCATGAAAACTCCATGTGAATGAAGACCTGTTCTGCATCAGAGATAGGAATCCATTCTCAAGTATCTTCACGCTATTCTTGGGTTTCTTGTTGGTAAATGAAGAGCTCAGATTGTTTCAGATTAAGTCCTCTACACTTTTTTAATGACATTAGGCTATTGATTTACTTATTTAGTCGTTTCATATCCTGCCTTTCTTCTAGCGGGGAATTCAATATGGCATTCATGAAATCCCTAGATGGCACCCAACTGATGCTGGACTCCGGACTTGCTTGGCTTCAGCAAGATGGCTGCATTTAACCCTTTAGTGAAATTAAACATAGGATTTAAAACAATTTGCTAATCTGTTATATTTGTCCTCTCTTCTCTTTAAAGATACAGTAATTTTATCACTTTCCTTTAATGCTGCTGGGCTTAATGTTGTAAAATACAATTACTATTCCATGTACCCCGTTTCCCCCAAAATAAGACATCCCCTGATAATAAGCCCAATCGGGCTTTTGAGCACATGGCAATAAGGTCAAGTGCTTATTTCAGGATTTGAAAAAAATATAAGACAGGGTCTTATTTTGGGGGAAACACGGTATTGCTTACTAAAGTGGTAAGAATATATGTACACAGATACCAGCTCTGATTCTTCTCCAAATGACCCTTTAAAGGGCTTTCAGATCTTCTCTTAAACCAGACCCCACATAACAATTATAATTTGTAAGATATAGTGTAACTGTATTGAGGGAAGAAGAGTAGTGATACATACAAATAAAAGAAGAAAATTTCATCTGAATTTTACCTAAAAGAAAATGGAGGATAAGTTAAAATACATGCTAAAACTGAATGTAATACCTAACTCAAGCGGAATAATCATACTTTAATTTGGAGGTAGGAAAAGATAATGATAACCTTTTTAATAGCATTTGGTAAGAGACAGTTCTATAGTGAATTCCTTCCTTCCTTCCTTCCTTCCTTCCTTCCTCCCTCCCTCCCTCCCTCCCTCCCTCCCTCCTCTTTTCATGAGAATGCAATGTTTAATAATACGCCAGATGAAATTTTTAGTAAGTTCTGCCAGAATGACTTTCTAAAGGAATTGTATGAGAGTATTATATGGAAAATCTTATTTCATTTAACACAGCTAGAAGTAGAACAAAAATACTAAAACAGACAAGTAACTGGATTCCTGACTTCAAAGAAATGGAATATTGAGGTAAGAAGTTCATATTGAAAGATTGATATGCCCTCATTGCAGAAATACAAGTATCTCAGAAACATTACAGGAACTGTGTTTATTTCTTCTTCTTTTTAATAATAATTTTATTGCAAGTTATATATACAGATGAAACTAGTGCAGACTATAAAAACTAAAAAGATAAACAGAAAAATCAAAAAAGGAAAAAAGGAAAGAAAAAGAAGTAACTTCCCCTTTTCTTCCAGCAAGTATAAATCAATTTAATGACTTATTACCATTTCTTAAAATACAACGTCTTCATCCGCATCTCATTCCCTATAAATAATTTTTAACCCCCCCTCCTGCGTCTTAAGCAGCAAAAGTCCATTAAGCATTGCCAGAAATAATAACATAACTATTACAAACTTGATTTAATAAACCCACTTAAATTTCTTCCATTTACATTTATATCTCACTTGCTATTTTTAAATGCCCAAACCTCATGTAAAAGACCAAACCTCATGTAAAAGACCAATAGAGATGATAATATAACTATGTTAATCTTGATTAGATAAATTTAAAATGTAACAAATAAATTCTTTCTCATAGAACTCTTACCTATAGTAAAGCCTTTATACTGTACATCCTGCTAAAAAAGTTCAATTCAAAATTGTCAGAGATAGCAACGTATCAATTTTAACCATGGTAAAATAAATCAACTTTATATTTTTCCCTTATTTAGAGCAATCTTGGTCTTTACTTCTTTCAAGTAATTTCCAAACATTTGACTTTTTAAACTTTTTCATTGTCTTTTCTTACAAAGTTGCTGACAATATTAACAAATCCCTTTTGTAAATCCATTGTAAAAAAGGTTATCCAATTCATTTTTTTCAATCTATTATTTGTACATTCTTTATAGCTATTAAAACATTAGTCAGTTTCATTTGTATATTTCATCTTTTTCCATATTTTTCTTGTCATCTTTCTTGTCTTATTTCAAGACCACATTAAACATATTTCAGTCTTGTTCAATAATACTATACTTGTTCCTCATCCATCTATCAGTTTATCAATAATAACAGAAATCTTTAAAGTTAGCTGTTGAGTCCAATATTCCAAAATATCTCTTGGTATAGCTATCATTTTACTTTCTTTTGGTGCCTTCTTGTATCCAAATGTCAAAGTTATATCTTACCATGTTAGTTCCTTCTGGGTACATAAGCACAGGTAGTTTCCTATGGGAGGTTATATAGAATCTCCAAATTTTATTGAATCTATCTGGACCATTAATCTGTTTATAACCTTGTAAAATTAATAGTCTAAGCATCCTTTTTAACACTCCCTTTAAAAAAAAGATTTAAGCATACAGTATAGTTAAAACTTCATTTATAGTGGATTGACGGACTCACCTAGTAAAAGCCAATAAACCTTGATATTCCCAAAGTTTTCAAATTTAGAAAGCAATACAACGTTGCTTCCAAAGTACTTAAGAAATAAGGATTGGTTGAACTCTGAGTCCTTTAAGGCTACATTAAGGCTATGAGCAAAGATGTGATCCCTTGACTCCCAGTCCCTCAACTCACAAACAGATTGCAAAAGCATTGGTTTCTGCCATCTACACACAAGAAGCAGATGTATGGAGTGCCTGTGGGCTATCCAATCTCTCTCTTTTCTCTGGAGAGATGTCACTGGTCCAGATCCCACACCCAGCCATGGATTTAAACTTTAATGTTATCCCCATTTCTTCATGGACATCTTCAGGTACACAATGCCCCAGTGCTGGGTTGCTATCAATTCTCCCCGGTTCTTGCCAACCTGTAGTGGAAATTTTGAGTAGTTCAGAGAACCGGTAAATACCACCTCTGCCTGGCTCCGCCCCCAATCTATTCGCTGCCTCCTGAGTGCCAGCTGATCGGCTAGAAGGAAAAAAACTGTTTAAACTCTTGCCGTGGTACTTCAAAGGGCTGCCCTACAGCTGATCAGCGGTAAAAGGCAGTATGGTGGTAGACCAGCGTGCTCCAAAAACAAATGGGTAGACCGGAAAGCTCCAAAAACAAATGGGTAGACCGGTACGTCTCTGCAAGCAGTTAAAAGCCTGGTAGACCAGTACCTCTGCTAAATCCTAAAGAATTGTCACTTGACCATCAAACCATGCCCACAAAATAAGCCACGCCAACAGAACTGGTAGTAAAAAAATTTAAAATCCACCCCTGCCATGCCCTTACTGGACGACTAACAGTCTGCTTATTTCTGAACATGCTCACTTTAAATATGGTACAAAAAAATTAGCAGTTAAAAATTAAGAGCTGGATACTGATACAGAGTACAGCACATTCATTTGGTGTTTCACTCTGTCAAAAATTGAGTACCTTCTCAAAGTGTGCCAAATTCAAAATCAGTGGACTTTCCACAGCAAAAGTAACTCTCATACATGTGAACCATTTCCATGGAAATAAAGTAGCTGCTCAAGCAGATCATCCACCTCTCAATAATTCATGGAGGCAAGTGGTTCTCCTCTGCAAGGCATTTTGCTCCATTAGAGGAGAACAACACAGCTGTAAGGAGTGGCTTGACCATGATCTACATAGACCTGATATCAAGAGCTAACTCTGGGATTCTGAATGCTTCCAAAGGTCCTACTTCCATTTTAGCTTTTCAATGTGAGAAACCTTGCAGTTGCTTCCTTCTCGTGCTGCCAAGCAAGTTCATGGTTAGTGGGTGGAGGATTTTCCCCAGCCCCCATATACTATATATCTACTTGGTGCTTTGTAAGTGCTTTGTAGTATGGGTTTCCTCCCTTTGGGCAGAGGCATTTCTGACCTTTACATTGCACAATTAGGGCATCAGGTGAGAAGCCCTGTTTAATAGGGCTATCATGCTGCATCATTATAAGGATGGAAAATGCACCAGATGCATGCACCAATTAAGTACGCCATCCCAGCTACTATTTATATTCCAATGTTTTATTTTTGTCGTATTCAACAGCCCCTCCAGCTTTAGTGCTGCTGTAGCAGAGCAAAAGCCTTTCTTACTGCTGCTTCTGTTCAACAAGCAACCTGAAATCAGGCCATTAAGACTCCCAGAAAGGCAGACCTTCCACTGGATTAACTGCATGGGGAATGTATTTATTTTTAATGATGCTCTCATCTAGTCTGAATTCTCATCTAGTCTCATTTCTACCCACTATAGGACAGCGAAAAGAACATCTAGAAATCAATAATGAACAAGAAGGAAGGGAGGAAGGAAAGAAAGAAGGAAGGAAAGAAAGAAGGAAGGAAGGAAAATATACATGTAACACACATATTTTTCAGTTGTTCTTTTCATGTTTTTTTTTTCCTTTTTGGTGGGGGAGACAATCTTAAGAAGTCAATAACCTTTAAATTTAAATTGTGTTTAGATTATTGTATTGCTAAGGAACATCATATTTTGAGCAGTACAGCTTGAGAATGGCAGATTGCAATCTAGTTTAACACTGTCATATGCCTAGTGCCTTAAAGGAAAAATATGTCTGAAAGTTATTTCTTTATTATTGCTGCCCTGGGTTTTCTTGAGGTATGACTTTCAGTAAAAGTAAATATTTGGAAAAATTGGTAATGCTATATCTTCCACTCTGGACATGCTTTTTCACAAGTCCCTTTGGACACTGTATTTCTGGTTTGCTATTTTTTAAATTTCATTTTCTTAAATAAAAAGTGGCCTAGCTAATCAGTGATCCCTAGATACTAGACCCACATTGCCATTAACACTTAAGACTGGACTTGGTTATTTTCCCAAACTAGTTGATTTATGGACAGTTCTTACTAGGAGTCCCAACCATCATTCCTTTACTACTTAATATGCATTTAGATGTTTCAGCTGCACAAAGTCTTCTTCTTCTTCCTAGCATTTACCGCAGGTCATTGAACACTATTTTGCATGGTCAGCCCTGATGCAGTCACCAGCTGTATGGTGCAGGCCCGCAGCTTGCATATCTTTGTTGATGGTGTCTTGCCATCTCTGTTTTGGGTGCCCGCGAGGTTGCCAGCCATTGACTTCTAGTTGGTAGGCAGTCTTGGCAATGGTGGAAAGTGCTGCTCTTAGGATATATCCATACCAGCGGAGCCAGCCTTCTCTCATCTTCTCAATAATTGGTGCCACACCAAAATATTGAATGGCTGCACAATGTCTGGATAAAATGCTGTACGGAAACAAAACATGGGATTTTGAAGTTTTTGAAGTAAGGGAAGTTTTTGAAGTTTTTGAAGTAAGGGAACAAAAAAAATCAAATTACAAGAGCTTCTATGAGTGGAGTGATGAATGAAGAGCACTTCACTCCAAAAAGGGGGTGAAGGAGAAGATGCTGTTAGTTAGACTAAATAGATCATTCCTAACCCTCCATGATCACTTTTCTTGGGACTCTTACAGAAGTAGTAAAAGTGTTGGTGATGAAAATGCTTAGAAGACAAAGGAATAATGATACAAGGAGAAAAGTAGTTAGAGGCAAGGAAAGTTATGGGGGGGGGGAAAGACAAGGAATAGAACAGGAATAGAAACAACAGACCACAACCGTTTTTCTAGCACACAAGTCTCTTGTTGTCTCACATTCATTAACTCTAACTGCATGGATTTCATCTGTACTTTAATTTCCATAAACTTGTGTAACAGTGGCATCTTTGCTCCTTTTGAGTTTTCAGCTACAGATTTTGGAACAAAAACAAATGAAACTGGTGTTTTTAATTAAAGTGTATTCTGGTACCATTATTAGGCAAGCTCATAAAGGCAAAATGTCTCTTACGGGTAATCCTATATATTCCTCTCTGGAATAGTTTTGATATTTACTCCTAGTCTTTGTTTCTGATTTGTGATTTTAAATGTCATTTAAAAATGAAAATAAGATATTTTTGCCAGCTACAGTACACAGGGATCCCATGATGCTAGACCCGCTTTGCCATTTGTCAACATTATTAGGCCGGAGCCAGCTCTTTCCTCATTCTGCATCGTGATGATAAAGAAAATAAATAAATCTTGCAACACTCTAGTGGTCTCTAGCCACTGTTATATTATCTTATTACAGAACACCATATAAATGAGTAAGAGACCTAAAATAATATGGAACGACGACATCAGCAAGTATTGCAGGCTCAACTGGCAAAAGAAAGCTCAAGACCTTATTAGTTGGAAACATTCAGAAGAGACCTTCATCCTGCAGTCGATAGACAATGGCTAGAATGATGATCAGGGGTGGGCTGCTGGGGGTTCGCAGGGGTTTGGGAGAACCTCTAGCTAAGATTCTGTGCAGTTCAAAGAATCCCCAAATCCCGCTCCTGGCTGGCCCCGCCCACCCCAGCCCTCCTCTCCCAGGAATCCCCACGCAGTCCATTTTGGATGCAGGTAAGTGCAGGGCGGCTCGGGGACGGTGAAAAATAGGTGGAAGTTCGGGTCTCCAGAGGCATCCAGAGGCCCTCTGGAGCCTGGGAAAGCTATTTTTGCCCTCTCGGAGGCTCGAGGAAAGTCTCCAGAGCCCCGGGAGGGCAAAAATGCCCCCTCACCATGGTGCAGGAGGCCAACTAGGCCAAGCCCACCATGGCCACGCCCACCCAGCAACCGGGCAGAAAACCCCTTGCTAAAATTTTTGAAGCTCACCCCGATGATGATGATGATGATGATGATAATATAGATGGGTGTCTCCCTCCCTTTGAAAAAAAATGCCACCTCTAAACCTGAATGTAAATTTCTGCTCATATCCTCAAATATACCTCAGTGTGTTTTCAGGTTTATCTCAGGACAACTTTAAACTAGCTCCTTGTTAATGAACTGGTTTGATCGTATACAAATTATAATTATGTTATGCTGGATTATCCTGGGATGTGTACTCTCCAATTACTTCTCTCCTGCAAATGAGCAACCAGCCACTGATTTCAGAACCGCCACTCGGCCCTTTCAAGATGAAAATTAAAAAAAAAAAAGATTCTGTGGGAAAGGTGAACAAAAATCACTGTTCCTGTAGTAACAGCTCTTTAGCAGTTGGTGACACAATTGATGAAAGAACTATTGCTTTTAATTTGGCCCCTGTCACATCACAGTTCTCCAAGCACAGCAAAAAGATTAGGAATCAGAATGAGAGATAAACTGCTCTGTCTGTAACTCCTAAATCCTGCTGGGAATCATAAACTATACTGTGCAAATAAGCATTGCAGTGATTCATTTGAATTGAGGAGGAGGGATGAAGAGGAGGAAGAGGAAGGTTTAGGATTTAGTATTATTCAGAAGGTCCTTTAAATGCATGGAAAGGAAATAGAATCTGATAGAGACATTCCAGTAGAGAGAAATTCCCTAATGATGGGCTCCACCACGAGTCCAAAAGCTCAGAAGACTAAACCTGGTAACTGACCCAGATGCTGGATCCTGCAGCATTGTCCTGGGACACATATATTTGCCTTCATTCATGGAAAATAGAATCACACACACTGATTCAGTCTTACTCCCTTAACTTTCTCCCTTCTTCTGATCTACTATCTGGGCAGTGATCAAAAAAGGGATCTTAATTGCTAAAAGTACAGATTTTGAGGAAATAGAGTAAGGTGTCTTCTGCATTGTTGCTCCTATTTAGTGTATTCATTACTTGACTCTATGAATCTTTGGGTACCAGTTTGATTAAAAGTCTCCAAATCATGATGTGACCTTAATTTTGTTATAACTGGGCAAGACGTTATGAGCAAGACTTAGTGTGTTTAGAGTAAGGAGATGAGAAAAATATATGGGTGTCTACTGAAGGTCTGTTCTTTATTAACAATCTTACTATAGAGGACAGAGAAAATTGTATAAATGTCATTGTGTTTGCATCACTATGTGAAGTATATGAATGGCAAGATACTCCTAGGGGTTACCTAGGGGATTACCCTTCTCCCAATCTTTGGAAATACTACATTGAATGAAGTTGAATCTTTTAACTAAAACATGCAACTTTGCTTGTTTGTGATTGATCTGGAAAAATCTCAGCAAATGATAGCCTGCCACTCACAAGAAAGCTGCTCAAAAGGAGCAGGAGATCAGTTACTAAAGATCAGTTCATAACTGTAGAAGATCTTGGTTTTTTTCACCATATGCCATTTAACTCAAAACCAGTGAACGCATTGTAGCAGTTGCCTTACAGATGGCTTAGCATTGGCTGGGCCCATTTTACTTCCTAAATCAGTCTGTCTTCAGCTTTCCATATCGTTGCATTTCATAAGAGATGGATATTATCACTGAACTGAATGATGTTGAGGCTGACAATAGTGATACTTCATTAGGTATTTCTCACCCATCCAATCGAGTCTAGGCAGTTAGCAGCACATGACATATTGCAGGAATGTGTGTTGTTCATAATATTTGTTATGTTCTCATGAGGTGCTACTGAAAGTGTGATACATCACTTATCAGATGATTTCTTTTTTATATGGGATGTCACTCACTGGCCATCACAGCAGTGAGCTGGCATTTAGTTCTGTATTCCTATTACTGATTCCCAGGTCTTTCCCTGATCTGCGTCATCCCACCAATGTACCCATTTTGGTTATGCTGGGAAAGAGGACACAAATAGATTTATTTATTTTATTTGTACAGTATATTAATCACATTTCACGTTTTTCATAGAAAATGTCTCCGGGTGGGAACAAAAATAGATGATCTATTTTTTTATACTTTCTGATCCCATGAAAAGAAAACAGCATTTAGTGGGAGAAGGATTGAATGGGAGGGGAAGAAACTTTAGTTCTGCTTCCATGGCTTACAAGTAGTCCTCAACTTACAACCATTCATGAGGTTATGATGCAGGGGTGAAATACTCCTGGTACGGACCGGATTGCCCGATCTGGTAGTGATGGTGGCGGGTGGTTCGGAGAACCGGTAGCAAAAATCCCTGTGCCCCCCCCCACCATGCCCAGCTGAGCCGCATGATCATAAGAGGCTTTTTAAAAAAACTTTTAAAAGCATTTTTTCTACAACCTCTTCCGATGAAAAAATGCTTTTAAAAGTTAAAAAAAAAAAGCCACTGATGATTGTGCAGCTCAGCTGGGATCGTCAGAGACTTTTCAAAGCATTTTTTTCTGCAACCTCTTAGCCCAAGAGGTGGTAAAAAAAATGCTTTGAAAAGTCTCTGACGATCCCAGCTGAGTTGCCTGATCGGCAGAGGCTTTTCAAAGCATTAGAAAAAATGCTTTGAAAAGTTAAAAAAAAAAAAAGTTGGCCACACCCACCCAGTCACATTACTCCTCCACCAAGCCACACCCACAGAACTGGTAGTAACAAATTTTACATTTCCCCCCTGTTATGATGACACTAAAAAAGTGACATACATCTGGTCATTGCTGCATACCCGTAATCACCTCATCATGATTTGAACACTTGGCAGCAGTTACGCATTTACAATGGTTGCAGTGTTTCATGGCCATGTGATTGCTATTGGAGACTGGCTTCCTTTCTACAAGCAAAGTCAACGGCGAAGTCAGCAGCGAAGATCACAAGTTGTGATCATGCAATGTCTTGTGTAATGAGTTTGGCAACAACAATTTTTCTAGTCCCTTTCAGACTTCAGGCTTACTGTTTAAAATGTTACTGATATGAAAAAGATCTGAAGATAAGAGAGGAAACCAAATATTTGAATATATGCATGAGAACGGTACTGTACAATTGCTGTGACTTAGGTGCTACCATCACAATATGTAATGGCATGAAGATGCCGACATGCATAGGATATTGTTTTGACGTCATTACTGTTTGTTATGAACACTACTGATTTTGGGTAATTTTTGTTGAGAGAGTCATCAGGTGGGAAGGGACATGGACTAAGACAAAGCTGTTCATTACGTTTCTCCAAATTTTGTGGCCTGATCAGGGGGTTTAATTAAAGTAGGCAACAATGAGTTTGGAAGATATTTCCAACCTGTGGAGAAGGGACCCATGAATACTACACATTACATTTACTTTCAGGAAAAGATAGATAAGATTGCAGCTGAAAGGTAGGTCTTCTTCTATTCTCAAGGTTGATCTCACTCTTCCCTATCAGATTTCTGTTTCAACATAACAACAACAAAAGCTTGACAGAAGGGAAGTTCCAATGTGTAACTGCTTTATGACATATAGCGGTAAATCAAGGGAATATTGGATAATTTATACTTCCCTTTTAAATCTGAATGCCAGTAAGAGGCCCAACCCTGAGTGGGAAAGAAAGCCACTTTCATGTCTCAAAGGTGCTTTTACAAAAAAGGTAACTGGAATCTTCACAAACATTAAAGCCATTTTAATCTTTTCTTTAGGGAGACTTAACACTTCTCAGGATTTCCAGGAACTCTGAAGTCAAGGCACCTTTGGACTTCTCTTCCCAATTCACTTCCCCTGGCATGATGACTTTTATTACATTTTTAAAGATAAATTCACAGAAAGTAGACCAAGTGACTTATATAATACCCCCGTATCATGCTTAGCTTAAAAAAAAAATCATATAAAATGCTCATTCCAAAGGGAAGCTTATTGTTGACTGAGAACATATAAAATATTCAGATACAAATTCTATACAGGTATGTAGGAATGAAATTGATTTATGAATGCAATAATGACATAGCGGGAGAGAAATTGGTCTATCATTCCTTTGATATATGCATGCATATAGCATTGTTCTAGTTGATATGCATCATTTAGGATCTGGGGAGTGTAAACTCAATTGCATAGGGAACTTGCTGAGAATTTGAATAGGTCTGTATGCAAGTGCAGATGGTGGAGAAGACACATTGCACCCCTTCCCCTCCCCCATCCTGCAATTATGCTAGAGGCATAGTTGTCTAGAAAATAAAATTGAACATACCTAGCTCTTAACAGTGTAGGAAAATTCTGGTCAATTCTATTGCTATTTTAAGTCAGAAAATTCCCTTATTTCTTTGCATGTTCTCTTGTTCTTGCATTTTATTGAACTTCTTTGCCAGAGAAAAAAGAAAGGGCAAGTGAAAGTAAAGAGAGATGTTCTTTCTTGGCCATTGTTGCTTTTCCAACTTGCCTATTCAGCCAACCAGCAATTCTCTTTCTTTGAGGTAGCCAGTGAAGGTGTGCTGACTTTTGTGAACTTGGTATGTTAAAAGTAGAGGATTATTTTAGGCTTGGGAACCAGAGTGGAATAATGGAAAAATCAGTACCTTGAGTGAAAACTCATACATAGAAAAAAAATTGTTTTAGAATTTAAGAAGTTGCTTTAAATAGAGTTTGTTTAGCTCAAAAATATACTACTTCCATTGGCTTCATGATAAAAAAAAAATTGGGGCTAGGACCCATTTTAGAGAGCTGGTGGCTTTAAAGTTTCCTTTATCCCATCAATCTAAAAACAGAAGAAAATTTAATTTTGGTCCTATTCACTTTAGGAGATTTTGGCACTTCTAGGTTAGCTCACCACAGAGTCCATCTTTTTGTGGTTAGGAGATGCAATTTGTATTTCTAAATTCTTTTTTGACTTCCAGAGTAAAAATGGTATTATTAATCTTTTTTTGCTGTCCCATCGCCAGAATGATAGGTCTTGAGAGATTGACTTATTTGTTAAAAAGACTAATATAGCCACTCATCTTATTCACTGTAATTCTGAATGGCTTACAAACAGCAAATAACAATAATAAATAGCATAACATCCATAAGAAAAACTTCAGGCACACCCAGAAACTACATAGCTCCACTTATACAGAGAGAATTTTACTGGGTTGAAGCTTTACTCTTCCTAACACTTGGGATGAAAAAAACAGATCTTCAAGGCGAATAAGAGAATAGCCATCTTCTGGATCTTGGATAGAATGGCAAGGGCTACTACTGAAATGACCTACAGTTTCCAGGTTGTCCCTTCAACCACAATGACTGTGTGGCAGCAGTTATCCAGCGTTGCAAACACGATCCTGCCAGGCAATCATTGGAAGTGAAATTGGGGTCTTTTCATGGATAGCATGAAGATTTGCAAAATCTGGGTCAATATCTATTGATTCTATAGTAAATCCGGTGGGAAGCTTCTGGGCATGTGCAGAGGTGTGCGCACGGACTCCCATTGCGAACCGGTAGTAAGGGTAAGTAGAACCCACCCCTGTATGCCACCATTGGTTGAAATTGGTAGCACATCTAGTCTCTGATGAACCTTTTGTAATGACAAGCTATACTGTACTCTCCAGCTTCTCTCCAGAACTGTTGTTCCATACTCACATGAGTAGTACTGAAAGACAGAATAAGGAAGGGACATCTACCTTCTCTTGTTTGGATTGGTGCTAATAAAGCCCTTTCCTTATATATTTGATACATTTTATTTGTCTTTAGACAGGTAGTATAGAACAAATATTATGAAGTAATAATACACAGCATAAATTATGATATACATTTTTGAATTAACCTCTGAATCTCCTCCTAAATAAGCCTCACATGAAAATTATACAAAAATATACTGGAACAAGCAACAAGGATGCACTTACCTCACAAAGAACCTTTTAAGCACTTACAACCTGTTAGAACATAAATGCTTTAAAAAGACTTTTGTCCCTTGTGGCTTTCATTTCCCTTATCTGAAGTTGTAGATGCCAACTTTCCAATTTGTTCTAACTCCCTCAAATTCTTGAGAGTGAGACAAGTGGCTTCTGTTCAAACTAACACATACAAAAAGAGAAATCAAATACACTTTTCCCACTTCATTGAAGGCTGATGCTTATAGAGATCATTGAATTTTTCATTCATTACTAGAATTAACTAATGTTCCTTGGATTATTCCCAAGGTCATTTGATTTATTTCAACACCTAAGGAGGAACACCTAAGGAGAAAAAAACCTTTCTTCCACTTTCTAAATAACTAGAAGTTTGCTACTATTTCTTATTCCGTACATAATGTCTAGAGTCATATCTCATTGGCTAATGGTAGGGCTGTCCAAAGAATGAATGAGATAAAGTTTCAACCTTTGTGGTGATAATTCCAAATTACAGGGGTGTTGCTTTTAGATTTTTGTTTGGACTAGCTAGCCACCACGACTGAATGATGACAATTCCAATTTTTAGGAGATTGATCTTCTACAAAAGCACCCAGTATTGGGACCATGATAGCCTATACCCAATTACCTAAGACTAACTATTGAATTGGACTTCCAATGGACTTCCTCTTGACTAAACATTACACTGTTCAGGTTGCCCCTTCTGGATGAAGATATCAGAGTACATTTTTCTTTTTAGGGATTAACAAAGAATGGGAAACAATGTAATTTTATTAGTAGAACTGTGAGGCAGAATAATTTATTATGACTACTCAGTCATGATTCACCTTAGAATATGGTGTACTGACCTACTAAGGAGGCAATCGGAGATTGCTCTATCAGGTTTCTCTATCATCAGTTTTGTGAAATATGTGGATAATCCAAACCTCTGTCATCAGTGTGAATGCCACCCATATTGTAGATACCTAAGTGAAGCTACTAGACCCGGGACTGATGTTCATATTACAGAGTAAAACAACTTCAGGTCATGTGGCACAGGGTAGCCATTAAAGTCGTGTGTCCTGATCTAAGGATTTATTAGAGGTTTGGTTGTTTTTGCCTTTGTTCTTGGGAGGACAGAAAGCCAACTAGAATAATCTCAAATAAATGCTGGTTTTTTAAGGGAGTATTAATAAAGGAGATCACTTTGTAATTTGAGGTCTTAAAAAGAGACAGGAGAAAAGGCAGGATAGAATGAGTGATTAAGAATCTGAAATAAAACCTGATCAGGCAAAAAAGGGAAAAATGCTTGACAACATAACAAGATGTAAAGGTGAGAATTTTGGCACGGTGCCTAGTACTGTAGTATTTAGAGAAAAATGAGGAGAGGAGGGACTAGTGTATAAACTGCCTGTTTCTTTCTCTACCTGTAGAAAATTTAAGCTGATACATCATTTGTTTTCCAAAGCTCCCCCACTGGGATTTGTTGACAGACGAGAAAAGTGTAATTGATTTTGAATAGAGATTAATCCCATTCTGAAAGGAAAAAAAAGTCAGATAATTGAATATCTTTCAAATGTTTAAGAAAAAAAAATCTAGATGTGCAAAAAAAAATTGAGAGTAAAATTGAAAGACAATTATGGAACAAATGAATTTCAGGGAAAAGAAATGAGAAGGAACATTATACGCATCAGCTAAAGTCAGTTACTAATCTGCAAAGATCACAAAGAATACAATCCATAACCACAATTTAAATCCTACTGGAAAAACAAGGCAATACTATCAGATAAAATAGTTAAGGCATATAAAATATAAAACCGACAAAATGAGCAGCAATTTGATTTTAAATTCTTCCTAGACTCTACCGTAAATTCAAGGTTGACTCAGCCTTCCATCCTTTCTAAGGTAGGTAAAATGAGGACCCAGATTGTGGGGACAATAAGCTGACTTTGTATAAAATATACAAAAGTATGAAGGCTATTGCTTAATGCATTGTAAGCCGCCCTGAGTCTCTGGAGAAGGGTAGCATATAAATCAAATAAAAAAAAAATCCACCAGCCCACTTTCTCCCTACCTCCACCTTTCCCCACTAGAAACTAGGGCTTATATTTACTAATTACTAGTTAAAGAGATGGGCAGAAATCTGTAAATAAACAAGGTTTTATAGTTTCCTGGGACTGGGATCTTTTTCAACCCTGATTAAAATTTTTAATGATGGCTTTCAAAAGCCACCCATTAGATGTGGCAAATACTTATTGATGTCAAGTCTCAGTTTATTATTTTTTATTATTAGTCATATTTCTATGCCGCCCACTCTCCGAGGACTCTGGGCAGTTTACACCAAAGACGGTATACTAAATAGCATATTGCTCCCTAAATTCAGAAAAGTTATACTGTTATAGGCTATACAAATTAGGCAAGAACCTGTTTCTGAGCAGATAAGGTATGGGATAGACCACGTAGTACTTCTCAATTGTCTGTGTTGCTTCTTCACTCTTCTAAGGGTCAGAAAGAGTGAAAGGCAAGCAGAGAGTTCCTTCATTGTAGGGAAAAGGATATTTCACACTGGATCAAACTGACTAGATTACCTTCGGTCTTAATATTAATCCATTGACTTGATTTGGCTTTCAGTCTTATTAGCAAGCCTATTTTCTGTCTTTTTCCCACTACAGAGGGGTGTTGTTGTTGTGTATTCCTGTTCACAACAACAAAAACAAGTCTGCTTCATTCCCATGCTATTTCACATAGGCTTTTGTTGCAAAATTCTCTCAGATTCTAGAGTGACACATGTCGATACAATGCAAAGGCAAGGCATCTGGCAGGAATTGATTTTTTTTTTTAAATCAACTTTTGAAGCCTATGTGGTTGATTATCTCACAAAATCTCTCTGTTTCAACATTTCATAGAGCACTATGTTATTTGTTGGTGCTACATTTTGAATGACAACTCAACAACAGTGGATTTCGTCTGTCAGACATCAAGGTTAGGCATCCTAACCTGGAGTGACATTAGTTTTGACCTCCTGTAATGTTGCTTGTGACCCCACTTTAGAAGGAAGCAAGAAATCAAATACAGAGAAAACAAATACTGCTCGCTGTCACATCATTTTGAAATATCTCTGTATCTTCTTAGTGGGATATAGCAACATTCAAATGGCAGAACTGACAAACTCCCGGTTGTGACTCCTCATAAAATGCTAATAAACTGATAAGATCCTTGTGTCCATTTTAGGATGTTATAAGAAGGTGCTTCCATTTCTCACGTTGCCCTAGGGATGAGCTATAGCACTGTTCTTTCTTGATTCAAATAATTCCTACTTAAATCTTAACTAAAAGGAATTCTGGGGGTGACCATGATTGTTTGCCTGAGTAACGTCTCTCTCCTCTGTTGATAAACTTTTATTTTCCCCATTAAATAGTAATGATAAAACTGCTATGCACTTTTACCTTCTTTAGCAATAATAATTTTCTTTTTTTAATGAGAAGCAATAGGCTGGGTTTAGTACCACAGACTCAAGCAGTGAAAGGAAGAAATGATCAAGAAAAGAGCCCTTATGAAACACTGCTAACGGCACATAGTCAATAGTGCATTAAGTTATTTTTCCTCTCTGGTTTTTGGTTGAATAAACAGAGCCAGTTATTGCACTGAGGTGGTGGCAGTTCACTCTTTTTGAATCTCTGATCCTCAAAGGTGGTTTTGCATAAGCTCAAAGACCAGCTGCCAATTCATAGACCTTGGGTCAACTCATGATTGAAGGATCAGTCCTATCATTAGCGGTTTTGAGTTGTCATGAAATGGTAGCATTTTTTTTAAAATGTTTTCACTCGGTTATTATATAGATAGTCTTCAACTTACAACAGTTCATTTAGTAACCGTTCAAAGTTACAGTGTCATTGAATAAAGTGACATGGCTATTTTTCACACTTACAACCATTGCAGCATCCCCATGGATACATGATCAAAATTCAGATGCTTGCAGTGTCCCGGGGTCATGTGATCTCTCTTTTGACAAGCAAAGTCAACAGGGAAACCAGATTCACTTAAAAACCGTGTTACTGATTTACCAACGGCAGTGATTCACTTAACAACTGTGCCAAGAAAAGTCATGAAACAGGGCAAAATTCACTGAACAAATGTCTCATTTAGCAACAGAAATTTTGGGCTCAGTTGTGGTCGTAAATTGAGGACTCTCTGTATTTTACTGCTAGAACTGGAGTGGGGCTTAAGAGTAAAGGCTCCTCAATGTAAGGGCAGGGGTGAAATCTACTTATCTTCCCTACCAGTTCAGAAGTGCACATGCGCAGAGGGTAAAAAACAGGTTACTTCCTGGTAATGATGATTGGGCGGGTGGGCGGAGCCTCACGTTACTGTCGTTACTGATTCAGCTGAACCGGGCCGAGTCGGTAGCATTTCACCCCTGTGTAAGGGTATAAAGTAATTCCTCTTCTAGTGCATACATGACATCAGAAGATGTTCTCCTTCTCCTTATCATAGAACTCCTAATTTGAAATAACATTGTTACATCTTGAAGTTGCCAATTTTGGACAATATTGAGAGAGCCATGATGGCCATATTAGCATAATATAATCTTATTATAAAGGTCATAAGACACCACAATTGCTGTAATTCTAAAACCTAATACAAGCTTGGTTTGGGCCATTAGAATTCCAAATAATTTGAAACAGAATAACCAATGGTGGACAAAAAGCAGTGGGAGCAAGAACAACTTCCAAATTCCTGTTGGCTTCCCCACTGAGTTTCCTTGTGGGAATCTGGCAAAAAGCATTGAAAATTTGCCTTGCCTTGCCCTTGCCCTTGCCCTTGCCCTTGCTTGGCAAGGTAAGTGGCTGCTTCTGGGTGGAGGAGGGTGGAAGAGATTGTGAGACTGGATGGAAAACTGCATGGTACATTGAAAATGACAATCATGTGACAACAACAGCAGCCAGTAGCACTGAAACAGCTACAACTTCCCCAAATTTCATTCCCTCTGGAGTCATAGGTCCCAAATTTTGGATACATTCTATAAGTTGGCCAATTTGAGATACCTTGGTTTAAAAATGGCTATGATGCAGTGGTGGGTTGCCCCCGGTTCGCACCGGTTCTATAGAACTAGTAGTAAAACCGGCGGGAGACTCCGCCCACTGCCCCCGATGTCATTAAAATGCTTCTGCACATGCGCAAAAGAGCACGCGTGCAGCCCCGTTACAAACCAGTAGTAAAGGTAAGTAGAACCCACCCCTGCTATGATGCACCCTTTCTCCCAGTTAAAGGTCGTGACAACAAGATCCTAACCCTAACCACCTCACTGCTTAGTAAACCATACAAATCCATTCTTCAATTAAAGAAAATTGAAATCTGCAATGAGAATGGACATATAGATTAATAATGTGGCGATGAAAATCAGAGCAATATGCCTGTGCAGAGAGTTAGTAAAAATCAGGACCCTCATTTTGTCAGCTTGACCTTCCTTAGAATTAAAGACTCCGCTCGCATTCATCTTCCAGAAATCCAGCTGGAGAGGAGTGGACCTTTGCAAGCATAATGGGAAGCATGCAAAGCTGAGATCAGTACTTGGCCAATTCGAGCAGTGATTGAGAAGGAGACGTGCTGGTATCTAGTTTACTGCCTCAACTCCAGGTTCAGTCTCAAAAGTGTTCACTGTTTGGAGTCAGCTGTTTGGTGTCATTATGGAGACTGTTTCATTACTCCGCTTCCTCCTCCGACTTGTTTTACAAACTATTTTTTTTTCATTGTCCAAGGAATTAATATACGCTGCTCAAAAAAATAAAGGGAACATAAGCAGAAGACATCCGAGATCTGAATGAATGAAATAGCCTTATTAAATACTTTGTTCGTTACATACAGTAGGTTTGTGTTCCCCTTAGTTGTTTGAGCAGTGTATAAACTACTGTATGTAAAGAACAAAGTATTTAATAAGGCTATTTCATTCATTCAGATCTCGGATGTCTTCTGCTTGTGTTCCCTTTATTTTTTTGAGCAGTATATTATGTGAGAAGTGAAGGTATGTGCTTCTCACAATTTTTGGTTTTACATTTCTTAAGACGCTTCTGGGAAGAAACTATAGATTCATTGGTACTTTCAATAAAGGTGAATAAAAGTCAATATGGGGGCGATAAGTGTAAAACTTTGAAAATATGCAAGGGTGTGAAGTTAAAATAAAATGTGCTATTTAGAATTCAAGAGCTGCTTTAGTGAAAGGCACTTTGATTAATACACAGTATGCAAATCAAACTCATGTATCTAGATAAATGATGAGAGAGAAATGCAGAACATCAACAATGTTTAGCTAATTAGATGTTCACATAAATCAAAATGGCATTAAGTCAGAGTTGGGGTCAAACTATACATTACTTTTGCCATTGAAATACCATTGGAAAAAATAGCCTGCACGTGGCCATTGGGAACATACTCCTTGAGTCATCCATGACAACATAGAATTACAGATTCATATTTTCACTGGCATCCAGGATGAATGGAACATGCACTCCGATACTTATATGAATATGTACAAGTATTCAGTAGTAAGTGATTGTACTTAATGATATACTACATTTTGCCCTAGTAAAAACTCTCCAACAAATATACAAATACATATATCTTCTTTTTCCTAGCGTATTCATACAGGTGCAGGGTCCGCTTTTTGGATCATTGAATGCCACTTTGCACAGTCAGCTGCGTCTCCAGGGCGCAGGCCCACAGCTTGCATATCTTTGTTGATGGTATCTTGCCACCTCTGTTTTGGACATCTGCGAGGTCGCCGGCCATTGACTTCTACTTCTACTTAGTAGGCAGTCTTGGCCATGGTGGAAAGTGCTGCTCTCTGGACATGTCCATACCAATGGAGTCTGCCTTGTCTCATCTTCTCTATAATTGGTGCAACATCAAAATGTTGTCGAATGTTGTCATTTGTGATGTGGTCAAGAAGGGAGATGCCTGATATCCAACAGAGCATTCGCAATACCATGGTATGGAGATAACTTTCGGTCCCTGTTGTTCGTTGCCCAGAGTTCAGTGCCATACAGTGCAACAGGGCAGATGGTTGTCTTGTAGATCTTAGATTTAAGATGGGTTGGCAATTTTCTGTCACATAACACACCGGTGAGTTCTTGCCAACGCATCCAGGCTCCATTCATCCTTGCTTGCACCTCACCATTGATGTCGCCATTGTCTTGGAGTTGGGATCCAAGATACTGAAAAATGTCCACCTTCTTTAGGTTTTCTCCATTGATTTGAAGGTTTTCTCCATTGATTTGAAGGTTTTTTCCATTGATTTGAAGACAAATACATATATACTATTGAAAATTACTGTATCTGTACAGATAAAGCAGTCTAGATAATATTATATGTGAAGATATTTTTGCTCATCATTCAAAGCCATTCAGAAGGGTATGCCTTTCAGTGCAAGAACCTCAAGCCATTGTAAAAACTGGGACAGAAATAAGACAGAAGAATTAGTTTTCCATTAGCTCTTTGGGAAAAAGCAAACAACCTTGACCTCTTAAGATGTTCAGAATCTTACAGACATGATTGTACACAACATTTCACAAACACTTTAATTGGATTTTTGAACTTTAAAAAAAAACAACCCTCCCTGAAATACCAAAATAACAGCAACTGCAGATACTTTAGATTACTTATGAGAGATTATTACAAATATGGTAATTATATTATTTTCAAATCAGTAGAAACTTCAGTGATTAAAGCCACTGTTACAGATTATCTTCAACACTATTGTATTATTGGTTGTAATATGTGATGTTATCTAGAGGTTCTTCCACAATTCATAATTACAAATTATTCATATCACTGACTTGGAGAAAATACAGGAATAAATATTATACAGCATTTTTTTTTACAACAGAATTGTAAACCACTTACCAAAGCAGTGAGTCATGATGAGAATAGGAGGAAGACGATCTGTATTTTCCAGGGGAAGCGTTTTGGAAGTCTTCAATTAACTTTCTTTACCCTGTTAAGTGGATGGTTTTCGGTATCAATTCTGAGAATCTGCGTTTTTGGATTAACATTGTACTGGAAAAAGATAATATTGCTTCCAGGTATAAATGGATAAACATTTCACTCATAATAAGCCCATAATAATCAAGAGACTAGTTACAAAGAAATATATATGGGTAATTGACATTGCAGTAGCTTGAGATAAAAAGGTCAATGAGAAAGAACTAGAAAACAACAGGGAATTTAAAATCTTTCAAAGAGAGATTGAATGAATGTACAAAAAGAAAGCAATAGTGGTGAAAACTTACCTGGTTGTTTCACTTTCAACAGAAGACTTGCAACTTTTGCAAACAGAGCATTTTCAACTTTTATAGAAGAGAAGTGAAAATACAGACAGATGTTCAGAGAACCAAGTTAGGTTTGTCAGCCAGTCCAAACGTCAGTTTGACAAGTTGTCTTCACAGGAATAACACACTGATGCAGGAGATCAGACAGTTCTCTTTTCACAGGAGAAACCTGGGTCAGGACTGCCTCTTAAATCAGGTTGCAGTCAGCTATTTTCTATTAATATAGTTTCTCCCTTGCTTGGCAAGGAGCCTCACTGAACATCTTTGTTCAACTGTCCATCTACCCATCAAGTGTATGGATTTGAAGACCAGGCAAACTATTTGACTCCTGCAACTGTTCTCATGGTGCCTGTGTTGCAGTGGTGGGCTGCTGCCGGTTCTGACCAGTTCAGGTGAACCGGTAGTTCCAACCAGCGGCTGGGCTCGACCACCCGCCCTGGCGCTATCACGTCCTATATAATTGCCGGTTTTTTGATGCCGCGTGCATTTTCGGTTCCAGGCGAACCGGTTGTTACAGTATGGGATGCCCACCTCTGCTGTGTTTGATCTGACTCAGTGATCCCTGCTTGATGTCTTCTGTGGCTGACTTCAACAAGTTCAGCAGGAGCAGTTTCTTCAGTGTCAGTGTCAGAGTCCGAGATGGAATCCTAGATCAGTGATGGCTAACCGTTTTGCCATCACGTGCCAAAAGCGGGGGGAGCACAGGGGGGGTCATGTGTGCACATGCTCATAATTCAATGCCCTCTGTGCCCTGCCCCTCCGTGCATGCGAGCGTGATCCCCCGCACTCCCCCTGCTTTTTGGCACACGATGGCAAAAAAGTTACTGGTCAGTCCGGTAGGCCTGTTTTTCACCCTTCCCAGGCTCCAGAGGCTTTCTTGGAGCCTGGGGAGGGTGAAAACAGCCTTCCCCCACCCCCGGAGACCCTCTGGAGGCCCCTCTAGTGGGCCCGGAAGGCTCAAAAAACAGCTGGCCAGCACGCACATGCTCGCTGCAGCTGAGCTAGGGCAACACTCGCATGCCCACAGATATGGCTCTGCGTGCCACCTGTGGCACGCGTGCCATAGGTTTGCCATCACGGTCCTAGACCATACCAAAAGATCTGGAAAAGCATTTGGACATGATGGGAATGGATAGAATTTCAACTCATCAAGTACAGAAAGTTGCTTTACTTATATTAGAATGTCTTTTAACCATTCTAAGTCTTTGGGAAGAAGTCAACAGTCAAGAGTCCATTCCCAGCTTTTATTGAGATGATTGGGAGCAACTTCAGAATTACCCCTTGGATAGTTCCTTTCCATGTGACTACTTTTCATCCCCCTCCCTTTTAAAGTAAAGACAGCCCTGCTATAAGCTTGATCTGACCAAAACCTTATCATGTTGATTCTATGATGAAATGAGCAAACTCCCAAAGATCCAGGCTGAGAATTTTTAATATTTATATATTGCCTAAAAATTGGGGTCAATAGTGAGGGACTCAGCTTTATTGTCAGTCCCAAATTATTTTGAATGGGACAAATGCAGTCTTCAAAACTGATCTCTCCAGATTAGGAGAATAGAGATGAAAATGTCAAATGCAATTCAATCAAAACAAATAAAAGGTTGTGGCCAAGAATCATTCTGAGGTCTAGCCAGGAAAAGGATCTTGTAAAATTAATGTTGTTTGTGACTGTAATGAAAAGGGCAAATTCCACAGAAGGGTCCATTGGTAAAGGAATGGAAAGTAAAACTGCCAATATCGTAGTGCTTCTAACAAATCACACTTGGCCAATTGCCTCATTGTGGCTGCTGCACCACAAAAAGGAGCCTGAAGAACTGGAGAAGATACAGAAAAGCAGAAGCCAAGTGATTAAGAGGCTGGAGAAAGGTTTTTGGGGGAAGGTTGCAACATTTTTTTTTTTTTAGTTTTGCAAAAAAGAGGAGACATTAATAAATAAAAAATCCATAGACTGAAGTTTCCCTCTCTTTCACAACAGTAAGAAACTGGGGTCATTTATTGAAATAGAATCACGAGAGATTCAGAATAGATGAAAGCGTGTTCTTCAGAAGCATACACTTAAACCATGTAATATTTTTTCTATTTGTTTTAAAATGGGAATAAATTAATGGAAGCGGACATATAACTACTATTTTTCTGATCTGAGTTTTATGTTTTCATAATCACCCAGCTGCAAGCAGATCTAATGGCAGATGCTAGGAACTGAAATCAAAGGATTTTAAAAGAAGGATGATGCAATTGGGTCACTTTTACAAGTACACCTTTCCCTAACTCTGGTGGTACCCAGACTATAATTCCCCAAGTTTCCAGCCAATGTGGGTTTTTGTAGTTCTGACGCTAAATTTTGGAACCTAAAATTTCAACATTTCTGAATGACCCTTTACATGCCCTGCTTATCTCTTGTTATATGACTGGTTCATTTGCTCAAATCCAACTTATGATCTTAATCTTCTTTGTCTTCCAGGCAACTTCATAAGTCACACTCTCTTATTACTGCCTCTGCAGAGCAGAGCTCTTGTTAACATTAAGGCTCTCTAAGTCAGATTTATTGCAGCATCCCCAGTATTGGGAAAATATGCAGCTCTCTTTGCTGCCATTTAGCGGTTGTTCAGAGTTTTGGAACTACATGGCAGTGGACAATTCTGTGGCATCTGTTTTATTAAAAGGAAAAAGAACAATATACTTGAAAGGGAGCACATCACAGTGTGATGTAGTCACTGTTTCATTTCATACATTAAAAGCTGAATCCACAGAGGAACTGGTGATATATCTGTGAATGGTGTTTGAAAAATGTGTTTAGTTCTTAAGATGAAGTATAGGTTTAACAACTGGGTTATTAACATACTAACTGCAGGAATTCACTGTGGCAATAAAGGTTGTAAAATGGGGCAAAACTCACATAACAAATATCTCACTTAACAACATAAATTTTGGACTGTATTGTGGGTGTAACTCGAGGATATTTGTAAATCTCTCTTTTTGCTGAACCAACATCACAATATGGAAAAGCAACCTCTTGATTTAAGTTTCCAGACAATTTCATTTTCCGATACCACCAGGTAAGGCTTCTTGTGTGAGAGGAGTGAGCTGTTTCTTCTCTTTCAGTTGGAGAAAATTAATTTGTTCTGATTAAAAATTATTGTGATGTTTCATATGAATCGAAAGCATATGCATTACATTCAAATACATAAATAAAAGCTCTCCACCTACCTACTTGAAACTCTAAAGAGGGACTGCAGTAGAAGGGGTCAGACTTACAGCTTTATGATCCCTGCTAAAGTGACTCATAACAATGCTACCTACCAAGCTTTGTAAAACATGTCAATGTGATTCTTGTTTGATAAGGTAATAGTGGAATTTAAGAAATAGTATGGTGCTTGCTTTTATGCCAGAAGAAACAAAAAGAGACACAGTTTATATTTAAAAGCAGATACACACATCTCTACAAATGGAAAATTATTGTTTATATTTCAGTGAGAAGGAACTAATTATATTCCACGTGAATGTATAATCCAGCGTTCTCCAATATACTGTCCTTCAGATATGCTGGGATTATAATTGCCCAGTTTCCTAGCCACACATGAAAAATACTGTAATAGTTAAATGAGTTGCAGGTATATCCCAGATGAAATTACAGTTGAAATGGTTCCAGAATATTCCTCTCATCAAGATGAAGTTATGAGGATCCTGATCACCTTACCCAGAAATAGAAAATTAGAGATGGGTTTACACTCACAAAGATCTTCCAGGTCAAGGGAGTTTTATAACTGCCTCCCTTAAGCAGACAGAAACACGTCACTTAAGATTTAATCATGGCAAAAGTCAAGCAAGCAAGTAATGACCTTATCTCTCCAGAGCCCCGTCTACATCCTCAAGCATTACAAGTGGCACAAACCCCCCACCTCCTTATGGCATGAGAAGCAGTTGCCAAGGTCACCTTGTTGTGACCAATACTAGAAGCCAAATAAAGGCCATGGAATTAAGATTCGGTATATGCTAGAAGAATAAAACTATTACATCCACATTAATTATAATTACTCTCCCTGGATTGAGTTAAACTGAATCAAATCATGGTTTTCCTGAATCTACCCACTTTTTGGAAAGTGGGCTCTGATGTGCCATTATTTTTCCCCTCAGAAAACTGTTAGAATTGTCAAAAATCATGAGATAAAAGTAACAGCATTTCAAAAATGAAATCAGTTAAAAATACTTGCAGCTTTTAATAAGGATTGGAACACTTTGACATCAACTAGGAAACATGTCAATAAAAGCCTTACACTCCTGGACTTCTTTCTTGAAATTATATGATACAGTGCTAGTGCATTCACCACAGAAATGCTCTTACTATTGGAAATCCTGAGAACACAACACATACAGGATATTCTATTTGAAATACAAAATGCAAGCATGTGAAATAATGGTGGGAATAAAAAAATTCTATGTCCTGTGACAACCTACTCTGTTCCACCAGAAGAAAATGAAACCTCACGCTGTGATTATAGCCCCTGCGTTCTGATGGGGCATAATGGGGCTTGGTGGCATTATAAACATTTTTGAAAGAAAAGCATTGAAAAGATTGCTTGGGAGCAATTATCCATTTACGGAGGCTCAGTTAGAACACCCTCACTGCAGTAATCCTACCAGGTGCTGCTTGAAGCACACAGGATAGCAATCTTGCAGAATTTAAGTGACTAGTCATGTGCTAACATAAGAGAAGCAATTGGCTGGAAATCTTAGATCTATAAAAATAAATATCCATTTGTCAAATAAGAGAAAAAAACCAAGATGGGCTATGTGGATTGAGCATGACAGAATCTGAAAATAAAATGCAGATGGGGAGTTGACCTGTTTCAGCTGCATATAGCTTATGTTTAGGTACCCAGGAGGGCTGTTATGGTTTACAATCTTGTAAACCATGCAGCTAAAAATATTCTCCTCTGTTTGCTAAGTCAGATGGTTGAAAAAATTGGGGATGAGAAGAAACAAGCCAACCTTTTCTTCTCTCTTGAACCTTCTCTTCCTACGTACCCAGTAGCACTGCCAATATAAAGGGACTTCTACGGTAAGTAAGTTTATGTTTTTTTATGTTTATTGTATTTGTATACCGCCCTTCTCCCGAAGGACTCGGGATGGTGAACAGCCAGCAGATAAAATACAGAAAATACAAAATTTAAAACAATATTAAAATCCAATTAAATTAATTTGGCCCACAGTTAAAACACCCCTATATTAAAATCCATAATTTAACAATTTAAAATTAAAACAATTAAAAAAGTTAGGTCAGGTCAGCCCAGCTTGATGAAACAGAAACGTCTTTAAGGCACAGTGGAAAGTGCGCAGATCCGGGATCCGCCGTATCTCCGGGGGCAACTCGTTCCAGAGGGTAGGTGCCCCCACAGAGAAGGCTCTCCCCCTGGGGGCCACCAGCCGACATTTATGTCCTCTACAGGTCTGAAACCTGTAGTAACCTGAAGTAAGACTATAAGCATAGTCATGGTTTCATTTAGTAAACACTTCACTTAAGGACTGAGTTGCTGGTCCAATTGCAATCATTAAGGAAGGACTTTCTGTATTTTTAAGGTAACTATAAACTGTTTTACTATATTTCAAGTGCACAATTTGTTCAAAGAAGCAATGAGAGGATTTTTGTTCTTTGTTTGAGAAAGAGGCCAATTACTTTTCTGTTCACAAAGAAGTAACAGACACTGTTCCAGGAAGTTTTTCACAGGAATTCATTGCACAGCAGGTAATGTGAAAACTGCCCATGTTTTTGGCAGTTACATTTTTATTTATAAATATAGCTAGGAACTATATATTTTTTAAAAAATATGTAGATTTATTTAAAATTTATCTAAGCTAAAAACTTTTTGTTGATATATTATCTGGAAAAGTTGGAAGATCATAAAGGATACAATCTTAACAGTGACATCAAAAGTTTTCCTTTCTTACAAATGAATGAGTTATTGTTTCCAAATGTCAGTCAACTTTAAATCAAATTCAGACTTAAAGCTGTGTTTAAAGTAGGGGTGAAATGCTCTGAGGTCTGCTACCGGTTTGCTTCGCTACCGGTTCGCTGCACGTGTGCATGTGCGGTGTGTGCCAAATGTGCGCTTTCCATGTGCATGTGCAGTGTGTGCCAAATGTGCGCTTTCCAGGTGCATGTGCAGTGTGTGCCAAATGCGTGTTTTGCATGCATGCGCACTGCAGTGCTACTGCGCAGTGCTGAAAAAGGAGGCTTATGAAGCCTTTTCTAAGGTAAGTAGAACAGCGAGGGGAGAGGAACAGCTGTGCCGCGCGATTTAGATTCTCTAGAAAGCAGAATATAAATCACGCAGCACAGCTGATCATTGGAAATACAGTTCATCTGAACCGGTAGCATTTTTTTACTACCCGTTTGCCCAAACCGGTAGCTTTTATTACTACTGGTTCGCCTGAACCGGTCCGAACCGGTAGCATTTCACCCCTGGTTTAAAGACCATTTGAATGCAACAAAATAGTGCTGAAGGTGGGACATTTTTAAAAAAGAAAAGATTTATTTGCTTGAATTTCTAGATCCTCTATTAACATTTCATTTGGGTCAGAGTGTTTTCATTAAAAACCTATTAATTTAATACAGGCAACAAATCACCATATATCATGAAAAATAAAAACTGTTTATTTTTATTACTGTTACTGACCAGAGTTGCAAACAAAAACACATTAAAAATAAAGTAAAAAACAAAGCAAGATAATTATTATAATTGGTGATGGACAATGGTGGCTAGATAATCAATGTCTGCTTAATTAAACAGCAGTAACAGATACATTGACTCTTTTAAGCCAAAGACACAGAATCCATTTGAATGTAAAGGATGGAGGATACTGAGGCAAATAAGAAGATAATTTTCTTAGATACAGAGTTGGAAGGGACCTTGTAGGTCATATAGTCGAAAGCCCCCGCCCAAGCAGACCCTACACTATTTCTGATAGATGGCAGTCCAGTCTCTTCTTGAAAGCTTCCAGTGATGAAGCTCCCACAACTTCTGAAGACAAGCTGTTCCATTGGTTGATTGCTTTCACTATCAGAACATTTCTTCTTATTTCCCGGTTGAATCTCTCCTTGTTCAGTTTCCATCCATTATTCCTTTCTGGCCTTCAGGTATTTTGGAAAGTAGCTTGACCCCCTCCTCTCTGTAGCAGCCCCTTCTTGAGCAAATGAAAGACAAAGGATATATATGGAATATGTGAAAATGTGTGGAAATTTGACTGCTGGTTAGATCATTTCTGTCTTAAGAGCTTCAGTTCTTAAGAACTATTTCTGCAACTAAATGCTGGGAATCTGAATAATTTGCTATCCAAGAGACAAGTAAGTCTTCATATTTATATCTAAAACAATACAGATCCAACAGGTGTCGAATTTTTTATTTTTTTTATTTTTCTTTCTTTGGGTTACCTACTTTTCCTTTTTAAAAAACAGACAATTAAAAAGAACACAAACAGAAAAACAATCAGCAGAAAACTAGGTGGTTTTAGTGCAAGGGATTAACATCAGTGGTGGTTTTCAAATTTTTTTACTACCGGTTCTGTGGGTGAGGCTTGGTGGGTGTGGCATGGCTTGGTGGGCGTGGCAGGGGAAGGATACTGTAAAAATCTCCATTCCCTCCCCACTCCAGGGGAAGGTTACTGCAAAATCCCCATTTCCTCCCAATCAGCTGGGACTTGGGAGGCAGAGAATAGATGGGGCGGGGCCAGTCAGAATTTTTACTACCGGTTCTCCAAACTACTCAAAATTTCCGCTACCGGTTCTCCAGAACTGGTCAGAACCTGTTGAAACCCACCTCTGATTAGCACCCCTGTCCATAACCTGACCCCAAAGTATAGCTGGAAAATGGATAAAAGCCAGAAACGTTATTCTGAAAATGGCGCAAAAACACACCTGGAAGCCACATTTGTGGTAAGCAGGCAGTGAGCTTGAGGTGATGACATCCATTACTGCTCTCCAAAAATAGTAGGGCAACTTGGTAGTGGCTTGAATGCCACAAGGACATTTATCACTTTAGGGTGGTTTTCCTGTTATGAATAGACTGGGCCAAACTTTTCATCCTGGACTGGAGTGGCAAGCCAGCTCCTGAAAATGTTACTGGTACAAATGAATTGAAGGAACTCTCATCTAAGTTCTTGAATTCAGAACAGTTTACAAAAAGGAAAGGAATTATACCCATGGGAGGATTTTTTAATTCAGACCAGGTGGAACGTGACAGCATTACTGGCTCCCATAGGGTAATTCTTATTTATTTATTTGTTTTATTTATTTATTCATTTATTCAATTTCTATAGTCACCTATCTCAGCCAAGTGACTCTGGGAAGCTTACAATTCTAAAACTATAAAACAGTTTAAACAATTAAATAACAATAAAAAGCCAAAGAATAAATATCTACAGTAGCAGAGCACCAGGCCTGGGTACACAGCCAAGTTTTTAAAGCTTTTATGTTCTTTTATTATGATTCTAGAAAAAAGATGGGTCAAATGTACTCTGTAATGCCCAGAAAATAAGCATTTATGATAAGCAGATTTTCAATTTTCCTGAGTTTCATGGAAAGCATAATCATCATCATCATCATCATCATCATCATCATCATCATCATCATCATCCTAGGATGTATTAGGATAAAGGCTTCCAGGAATTAAAAACATCTTGTCAGCCCTTGGGTCGCCAGGGCAGCCAATCTCATGGGGATCTTGGCCACATGCCACACCAGGAGCCGCCAGCTGGACCGGACATCATTGCCCGTTTGTCACTCTGTGCCGGTTGTTACAGCTTGTTGGATAAAGTTTGTCAGTTAACCATCTTTGGCTCTGTCGGAATTCCTTGCTGACGACCGGAAGGTGACACTTCTACATTGACATCCTTAGGAAAACATCTTTATCAAAGAGCTCTGTAGTCTGGTTTTTATACTTATCATCAAGTAAGCTTGAAACATATATGCCTCAATTATCCAGTAATGATAGATGTACGGTATCTTTCAAATACTTCCCATAGTCCTTTTAAAAAAAATCTCTGGACAATGAATGGATGAAAAATATATGAGAAAAGGAAGGGAGTGGAAACTTGAGCAGGTGGCAACATCAGACCAGCTTTAGTTTGTCCCGAAAGCTAAGTAGGGGGAATCTGATCTATACAGTGATTACAGAAGTAGGTTTCATAGTAATAACAAAAAGGAAATTTATTTACATACTAGCCTAGCCTATGCTTATAGTAGTCTATGCATATAGATATATACCTGGGAAGAAAGGCAGAAGGAAGTGACACTTGAATATTAATTAATTAATTAGACAAAAAGCTGGTGGAATGATGGACTGAGGGAAAACATAGACTCCTAAACTTCCTGTCTGGGGTCTGTAAGTCACAAGATGCTAAAGAATTACTGTTATTGGATTCAGACGTACAACGAAAACAAGCGGTGGCAAACCTCTTTTGTATGAAGTCAAACAAATGAAAGAAACATCTATAAAAAGAATTTGATTGGAGGGAATGTTCTGGATTGAATCTGAAAACATCCCATTCGGGTGAGGAAATATATGTTGTAGTTAAAGACTAAGGAACTCCAAATTTGGTACCCATCTAGTTAAGGACAGTATTTTTTTTTTAAAAAAAATCATTTAAAATTTAGTTCTAAAAGATGGCTATAAACTGATAGAGGAAAGGTCAGAAGAGCTGTAAAATCTCAGAACAGATCCTATATAGAAAAAAAAGGAAAGTATATAATAAAACTCTTATCTTCTACTGTGCAGAATCTATTTAATCTGCTACCTGCCATTTTTAGGGATTAGAACTGAAATCTTCAATAAATTCTACCCGTGGAGATTCCAAAATACAACCAGCCTGTTCCTGTGGTCAGAAGTTTTCATTTCTGAATATAGTTGAATACATTTTTCCCCATTAAAAAGCTTGAATATATGCAATCATTCTGTGGTCCTAACATAATCCATTATGTAGTTGCTCTCAGTTCTCAAAACTTCAGCCAGAAGAAGTCCAGATGTGAGGAATGGCCTGTTCCCATGACAGAACTTGATAGAGAATGACAATATCACATTGTTGTTGTTGTTAGTTGCGAAGTTGTGTCCGACCCATTGCAACCCCATGGACAATGTTCCTCCAGGCCTTCCTGTCTTTTACCATCTTCTGGAGTCGATTTAAGCTCATGCCTACTGCTTCAGTGATTCCATCCAGCCATCTCGTTCTCTGTCGTCCCCTTCTTTTGCCCTCAGTCTTTCCCAGCATTAGGCTCTTCTGTAGTGAGTCCTTCCTTCTCATTAGGTGGCCAAAGTATTTGAGTTTCATCTTCAGGATCTGGCCTTCTAAAGAGCAGTCAGGGTTGATCTCCTCTAGGACTGACCGATTTGATTGCCTTGCAGTCCAAGGGACTCGCAGGAGTCTTCTCCAGCACCACAATATCACATATGCTTGACTATAGAACTTTCAAGTGTGCAATCTACAAAAATTGAAGAAACAGACCACTTCCCTCAGATGTAAAAATGTCAATGATGGCTTTGTTATTCTTTTGAACAAATTCTGCTCTTTCCAGATTTGTATGTAGTTGAGAGTTTTTGTTGCCTTACATTATTTTTTTCTTCCTCAATATGTAGATAATGAATTCGTGTCAGTTATTTTGATCTTCTCTGGCAGAGGGAGAAATCTTTCATTCTAGTTTGGCTAGTTATTTCGACTGTACTGGAAAACAACAACAACAATAGAAACAACTTATTGTATATTGAATCTGTGCCAGTTTAACTGGTGAAATTCAGATTGATTGAAATTCTCTTTTTCTTTAATATAGCCCCCTAGATTCTGGGGAATATATTGTAAAAGTGGGTTTCCCAAAACATTAAGATCCATTTTTCTGACTAATAGATTGGGAATCTGTCCTTTCTTCTTCTTCTTCTTTTTGCAATACTAGAACTTATCAGATTTGGGGAAAAAAAAATCAGATCGCCAAAGAATTTTAACTGCAATCCAGTGGTGGGTTGCTCCCGATTCGCATCGGTTCACAAGAACCGGTGGTAAAAATTTGTAGTAGTTTGGAGAACCGGTAATAACATTGGCTGGCCATGCCCATGAACCGGTCTCTGGCCCAGTTGCCGCTCGCTTACCCCACCCACCTCATCTGAGCTTTTTTTTTTTTTTTTAGTTTTAAAAGCATTTTTTCTACAACCTCTTCGGCTGAAAAAATGCTTTTAAAACTAAAAAAAAAAAGGCCTCTGATGATTGTGTGGCTCAGCTGGGGTCGCCAGAGGCTTTTAAAGGCATTTTTTTTCCCTACAGTCTCTTTGGCCAAAGAGGTTGCAGAAAAAAAAATGCTTTTAGAAGCCTCTGACGATCAGGCAACTCAGCTGGGATAGCCAGAGGCTTTTAAAGGCATTTTTTTCTGCAACTTCTTCAGCCGAACGAGGTTGTAGAAAAAATGCTTTTAAAAGTAAAAAAAAAAAGTTGGCCATGCCCACCCAGTCACATTACCCCCCCACCAAGCCATGCCCACAAAGTAAGCCACACCCACAGAACCGGTAGTAAAAAATTTTAGAACCCACCCCTGCTGCAATCCTATATTGTAGAAAACTGACTGAACTTCACAAATCTAAGATAGATGTAAGACTACTTCATGAAAGAAATAGAAAGAAGATATCAAAAGGCTACCTATAAGGGTTCAAGATTTTGGGTGGTAAAACAGCTCTCATTGGCTATGAGCCTATAAACCTTGAGAGTATGTAGTATGGTCACTATACATGGAAGCTTAGTTGCAGCCATAAACTTATAAAGTCTACAAGGCCTCCCTCTACCATCTTTCTAGTTTTATGTAACTCAGTCAAAGTCAGTTCAAAGGGGAGAATCATGCACTGCAACAGTAATTATGATAAACAGCTAGAAAGAACTGCTACTGAATGCAGGAAACGTATCAGATTAATTCTGCTAAATTATATTGCTGCCAGACAGTTGATGACTGCTCCTATCACCAGAGAGCTGGAATGTGGAAAAGTTTCTGGCAGGATACTAATTCAACCGTTCCAAAATACAGATGCTATTGTCGTATCAGTAAGAAGCAGAAACAGTTATAAGAATAGAAAGATGCCTAAGCTTGTTCTTTGGGCATGAAATTATACTTGGGGAAAAGAAATGAATTCTACAAAATACTCAAACAATAGTTAGTGTTCCTGGTCCTCTATTCTTTGGGCATCAAGGTTTGGATGTCCAGCTTCCTATTCCTTTATTCCAATCCAAATTCACATTGGAAGGGGCATGAAAGGGGTTACCTTCATGTTGGGTCGAGCAAAATAACCACCATAAAAATCTGAGCTGACTTGTCATCTTCTCAACCCCATTCCTCAACCAAACAATGGAAATCACCCTTAGCTGGGCTTTGACTTAAAACTGAAAGTTGTTTAATGATGACTTGAAAAGAATGAAAAAGTCATTTTCTTCATGTCATCCTAAATGAGCTTAAAGGTAAAGGTAAAGGTTCCCCTCGTACATATGTGCTAGTCGTTCCTGACTCTAGGGGGCGGTGCTCATCTCCATTTCAAAGCCAAAGAGCCAGCGCTGTCCGAAGACGTCTCCTTGGTCATGTGGCCGGCATGACTAAACGCCAAGGGCACATGGAACGCTGTTACCTTCCCACCAAAGGTTGTCCCTATTTTTCTATTTGCATTTTTTACGTGCTTTCGAACTGCTAAGTTGGCAGAAGCTGGGACAAGTAATGGGAGCTCACTCCATTACACGGCACCAGGGATTCGAATCACTGAACTCCCAACATTTCGATCTTTACCAGATGGTTCTTTTGTAGTAACTGTATGCAAGAGTAAGAACTAACAACTCATAGAAGAGGGGCTTTTATGAAAGCACTAAGCCCTTTCTCATTTGTAATTTAATTATTGTGGGAATAATTGTAAGAATGAACTCATTACCAAACAAGTATCCAACCAAAATAGGATCTGGACTCACTATGAAGCAAGCTTATTAACCCAACCATTTACCTATGAGCAGTCAGCAAAATAATTGTTTATTAAGTTATAGGGGGAAAAATCATTTTTTTCTGTTGATGTGTGTGCTCTTTGCCTATAAGACTGCTCAGTGGAAGAATGGAGAAAAGCACAGTGAGAATGCTAGGTGATTCAGTAAGAAAACTGATTTTGGTTCCTCCCCCAAACATAATTTCAGCTGGATTGATCTCCTCCAGGTTGGCAATGATGATTCTCTCTTACCATTACTGATCTGGATTATTGCAATGTATTTCTACTTTAGGCTGCCTTTGAAGACCATCCAGAAACTGCAGTTAATTTAAAATGCAGTTTAAAATGCAGTGATATAAGACTCTTTGTGTACTTTATTTTGTGTAATTCCAGATATTTGGTTATCCTTTCTGCAAAGTATTTGTCTAATTTTTCCTCAAGAGTGTTAAAGAACTAGGAGGAAAAAAACTAGAAAAGCCTGCCCAGATATTCAAACATGCGGACACTCATGTACAACATTGGTAACACTGCCTCTATCGGCACATTTTATAGTTCACTGCTCTTGGAAAGTGTTATCTGTCTGCAATCTTTAATTATATAATAATAAATTAGTGTGCACATTGATAATGCCAGATTGATTTTTTTAAAAAATATAAGCTACTTCTACCTTATTCAGTCTGGAAACTACCAATAACTTTTTGTCTGTTTGACTTGAAGAAATTTAAACCTCTGATTGCATCTCTTATTCACCTCTATAATTAACTTCCTTTAATTATATAAAAAAAGTCTCCATACAAGGTAAATTATCATTTCAATTCTCTTACTGCTTTCCAAAGTTTAATTAAAAAGTCACACTTTTACCTTCCTATGTTTCCCTCACACCTTCCTTCCTTCCTTCCTTCCTTCCTTCCTTCCTCTTCATTTAATTATTATGCAATATGGAGACTAAAAGTTCTCCACATTTTTTTTTCAGAACAAAAAGGAACTCTTTGGGGGAATAGAAAAGTTTCACAAGGGTGTTGTGACTCCGACCCCCAAGCCCATCTTATCAGAGGGAGAAGACTCCGAAAGTGAAGGAGAGGAGTTGGCAAGGCCTCCCTCTCCAGGACCCTCCTCTCTGGCAATGCCTCAGGTGTCCTCTGAAGGCCAAGAGATAGGCCAGGAGCCAGGTACTTCCAAGCAGCCGCAGTTAGACAGCGACGGAGATGAGTCTTGGCTGGATCCCCGACAGCGTTGGAAAGACAAGCGCACGCAGCAGATAAGGAGGCGTGCCAGAGATTAAGCTGAGTCACTGGACCACACCCCACAGGGGATAAAAGGGGTGTGTGGTGGCCATTCAGGCCTTGTGATGGACAAAACTGAAAAGCTAGCAAGTCATACTGCGTTTCTGGAACTTCGTTATATGCCCTCCTTGGATTTATTATGGACTCCCTTTGTGAGTAAAGTCTTTGGCAGGCAGCTAGTAGGTTGCTGCCAATTCTGTTATCTCAAAGGAATTCCTGACTGCTGGTTTTATTAACTCCTGGCTGACTGTTTGTGTGTGTGCGTGTGTGAGACGGGGACAGAACAAAGGGTGTTCAGAACTTATGCTAGAAACATATCCAGTAGTCCAACCTTTTTTTTTGTTTATGACTGATTTTTTTCCCCAAATGAGATAAATTGCAATTTGTAGGTACTGAATATATGAGGGGGCTTCTGACTACATCCATCTATGTGCATACATGCATCTACATCTGTTGTCAGCCAGACTCAAGTAATGTGATGACCAGAAGTCATCTGGCCTTTAAAGTAGTGTCATGAATAAAGCTTAACCTGTTACATAGCCATTAAAGCAAACCTTTAATTCTGAGTAATGAACAATGTCTATTTGGGAAGGATAGTTATGTGAACTAGTCTTCCTTAACCTCAGTGATGTATTGACTCAATGTTGTGTAATGCTTAAGATGATGACTGAGACCAGAAGATCTGGTTTCAAATCTCTACTTTTTCATGGGACTCTCTAATGGACTTTAGGACAATCTTTCAAACCAAGCATTCTTGTAGAGGAAAGGTAACATATTAGTTTTATTATGATTTTAATAAATCATAATAATAAATCAAAGCTCCATTTGTGTCAGCAGCAGTGCCTGCCACTCGCAGAAATGGAGCTACATATATGGAACAATTTCCTCTTCCCCGCTCTGCCAATCCAGAAATCTAGAAAGGTTGGGGACCACTGCCCTATACCATTTCAGACAAATGGCTGTCCAGTCTTTTCTTAAAATCTCCTGTGATGGAGCACCCACAACTTCTGAAGGCAAGCCGTTCCACTGGTTAATTGTTCCTCATTGTCATATGGAATATGGCTGGTGAGAAGCTGAATATGTATTCTGATGTTCAGTCAACTCAAATAATTACCAGGGACATGGCTTCTCCTTGTGAAGGAAATTTATGTCCACCCACCAAAATTAAGAGTTATCATAGGACAGAAAGAAAATAAGAAAAAACATCTAAAAATACAATTTAGACCAGGCTTTAAGAAACAAACATTTTGTCATGATTATCCCTTATTTTATATTTATAATGTATTGCACTGTCTAATGAAATTTTTAACAGTGGCACTACTTAACCTTAACCTTTTTAATAGTACTTGTGCAATAAAATAATGATATACTTTAATGTATTATTTTGACTTATGAAAACTGTTCTTTTTTAAAAAACAACAACCACAACCAGATAGTCTTGCTTAAAATCCATGTTTTTTTTTAAAAAAATCCAAATATAGTGATGTTGAATTTCTGCTCATAAGCAATTGTAATGATGAGCATAGAAAATCAAGCCACATTCTCTGAGTCCCACCACCCCTTCCTAATGGGAGTATCCTTCTGCTTGGCAGCAGGAAGTATTCTGGCAAGAGAAATGAAGGGTTGTACATTATAAACAAGCATATTCGGAATTATTTTAAGAATTAATGAGATCATTTTTTAGTTCCAAAACTTGGGCTGAGGGGCATTATATATTGTAAATCTTTCTTTTTAGTCCATATCAGCCTTCCCTCTTTTTTAGTCAACCCATTCATTTATATTCTCAGTTATACAGTTTTAATTGGGATTGATGAGTTCTAAATTTGATACTCAGCAGCATTATATTCATGCTTGAATGAAAATTAAATGGTTAGGGCCATCAATAGCAAATGAGGAATGTTATTAGTCTATATATTAGCTCTGCAAAGCTGCAATCATTGGTCATTTTCTTTCTTTTTAAAGTTATCTCTCCAGATTTTTCCAGTGGAAAGCTACCAAGTAAAACAGATCATCATCAATCATCATCATCATCATCATCATCATCATCATCATCATCATCATCATCTTAGCCATTTTCTATCCACTGCAGGATGAAGGCCTTTTCTGCATGTTTCCAACCTATACAGTCCTGAGCTTTCTTTTGCCCAATTGGGCCCACAATTGTTTGGTTCAAACAGATATGAACCAAAATAACAAAAAGAACATTTGTAACAGTATATCTCCTTGATTCATCTTCATCATTGTTTTAAAATTGTTTTAAAAGTAATGAACTCCATGTAGAATGCAGAATGTGACTATTTGTTGGAAACAAACAAGCAAAATACAAAAAGGATAATTTATTGCATGTCTTCTAAAGCAAAGAGTTTTAAGAGACCTTCCACTGGACTTTATCAGTGAAATGAAAATGAGTGTTAGGAAATTTCAGCTAGGAAATAGGGAAGATAAGAGCCATATTCCTGGAATAGAGGGGTGGGCAAATTACCTTCACCTCTGTTGTGAGACTTCTACCTGCTTGCAAATTTCATAGAGATATGTTCTTTATGTAGAGTTAGGGGAGGATATAATTCTCTCATAAACAGGAAAGCTAATTCCAATCAAATGATATGTGGAAGATTTGAGCTTGTGAGCCATATTGTCAGAATGTGCTGAATAACTTGATGCACATCACCAGAGACTTCAGGCTAATTAACTTTTTATTTGTTCCCACTTTTAAATTAAACCACCAAATCAATGGTGGAATTCAAATTTTTTTTACTACCGGTTCTGTGGGCATGGCTTGGTGGACATGGTGTGGCTTGGTGGGCGTGGCTTGGTGGGTGTGACAGGGGAAGAATACTGCAAAATCTCCATTCCCACCCCACTCCAGGGGAAGGATACTGCAAAATCCACTTTCCCTCCTGACTCCTGGGGAAGGATATTGCAAAATCTCCATTCCCACCCCACTCTGGGGCCAGCTAGAGGTGGTATTTGCTGGTTCTCCAAACTACTCAAAATTTCTGATACCGGATCTCCAGAACCTGTCAGAACCTGCTGAATAGCACCCCTTCACTGAATTGAAAGCAATGTATAAGTGAAATTTTGGGTAACTGAACAGGGGAGCTTATTTCTACAAGCAAGTAAAAGCACCAAGTCCCTTGGCAGCAAGACAAAAGGCATTCTAAATTTTTCTAAAGTTCTAAAAAGAGGTTATCTTCACAAGTATCTAAGCAAAGTTTTGTTTTGATTGCACCACCTAGTTTAGATTTTTTTTCCCTTCCGAATGTTCTTTTTTCAGAACTTCCCTCATTCAAAAAGAACCCTGTTATTGACTTCCGGTTGACATCACGGCGAGACAGTCAGGGAAATAGCGGGCTCTGATGAGCCCCACGAAAACCCCGGCTGCCGAACTGCCGCCGATGGGTCTGCGGACCGAACCTGTCCTGCAGGGATGGGGGAAGAAGAGGGGTGCCTCGGAAGACCAAGAGGAACAGGCAAGTTCCTCAGAGGTCAGAGGGAACCCTCTGTGAGTCGGTGGCAGGGGGTGGCAGCCATGGCGGCTGCCACGAAGCTGGGACAACCGGGCAAGAAAAGTGTTGGAGGAAAGCAAAGTAAAATGGAGCTTTTTGAAGCTGGGTGAGTGACAACAGCCTAGGCTTGTAACAACGTTTCGAGCTATATTAGTAATTAGAAGACCCCTAGCCTAAAACAGCGGCTAAGCAACAAAGGGGCTTTGGAAATTTTTTAAACTGTAACTTTAAAGAACAAAGACCTGAGAAACAACTAATTTTGGAACAGAACTAAGAGACTTAATTTAGAGATATGGTAAAAGGACTAAACACTTTAAAAATTTGAATTGGACTAAGGGGAAGAAAAAAAAGAAGATTTGATACTTTTTTAACTAAAAGAAGAAAATAAAGTGGATGGTTATATAATAAGAAATAAAATGGAGTCTTGCATGACTAATGGGAAATGTGGATGATAGAGAGACACCATCTGGCGTAAAGAGGAACTTTGTAACCTCCCTTTGTTATGAGAACTTTGAGCTCTACAGGGAAAAAAAAATGCTGAATTGTGGAGGAGGATTTTTCTTTCCTGACTGCAAGCAGCTGGACTTTGGTGAAAAGAAAAGGACTCTACAATGGAACTCCTACAGTTGAACAAATAATAATTTGAATGTTGGCGCAGGAATAGAAGAAGGATTAAGCATAGCCTTAAAAGAAAGAGATTCGATACATTATATCCAGAATAAAAATATGAAAAGAGATTTAATTGGACTTATGGAGAATAAAATTAAAAACTTGGAAAATGGAAGGAAATTTATGTTTGCAGACAAGGAAATGAAGATAATGTGATTAAAAATAAAATAAAGTAAAGATGATTGTAATAAATTAAAGGGAGGCTTTTATAGAAATTAAGAATGTTAAATGAAACTAATTAATACATGTAAAGATATGTTTAATGCAAGAACTATGTTTTAATGGTAAAATGTTAAGGTAAAGAATAAGGGTGAATATGATTATTGAAAATGCTAAACGGAATTTAAAAATATACTTAAAAATATGTTTTAAGCAAGAACCAGGTCTCAAGGTTAAAATGTTATGAATGCTATGAAAAAGGATAAAGAAAAATATGATTAAATGAAAAGCAATGCATAGATTGAGGGAAACAACAAATAAAGGTTTAAGTAGAGATTGTTAAACCAACTATGAACATGCTGTATTTAACAGCCAAAAAGCTATAATATGCTGTATTGAACAGCCAAACAAATGGTCATGCTGGGTATCAGCCAAAACAAAACTTAATATGCCGTGTAACGGCCCAAAAACAAAAATAGAGATGCGGTGTTCAACAGCCAAACAAACCTGAAGATGCCGTGTAACGGCCAAAAAACAAAATTAATATGCTGTGTTTAACAGCCAAACAAAGGGCATGCTGGGTAATGGCTAAAAAAATAAAAATAAAAATACGCTATATTCAACAGCCAAAACAAAGGGTTATGCTGTGATTAACAGTCAAGAAATAGAAATGATTAGTTTAACATCAAAGATAATAAAAAGAGATGGAATAATTAAAATGAGGAGGTGTATGTTGAGAGTGATAATTAAAATAAAATGCATAAGTTAGGTTTAATAATAATTAAATAATTAATGAATGTTTAATCTGTTTAATATGATTTATATTTTTAAAATATCCATCTAAACAAATGAAAGAGAAAAATGAACTGATAACTGGTTAGGATTTAAGATTTAAGTAATGGGTTTTTGGGGATAATGGTATAGTTATATAGATAGATTTGCGGGAAATATTTGTTTAAAATATTGAGTTGTATTATTGAAAATAAGATTTGTTAATGATTTGTTTTAATTTGTGACTGGAGCAAAAGCTTCATTTTGAAAAGATGTGTTTTATGATTTTTTTTGTTTTTTAAAAAATAAAAAAAATTATCTAAAAAAAAAAGAACCGTGTTATCAATTGTGTTATGAAATAAAGTTCCATTCTTACCTTCTCTTTATTTATCAACTATAATTTCAGTCTTTTTGACTGAAAATGTTGATATAGTTCTCTGTCTCTAAGAGGCAATCACATTAATGAGCTGGATCGTTTCTTCATTCCAGGAATATTATTGGTTTATTTCCCATTAATCTGGATTAATGTCTTTCTTGAAAGTATACCAACTAGAATATTGTAAGATAAAATCCAACCTGCACTCATTTTAATGAGTGTTCAACTTTGGGTAGGTAAAAGCGATTGCACAAATAAATAAACATAGAAAGTGTTTCAAATACTTTCCCCGATAGTAACATTTTACGATTTCCCTGGCAGATATTCAAGTTTAACCCCATTACATCTACAAGGATGAGGAACTCAAAATCTATCATTAAAATAAATTCTTTATGCTCTGATGAATTAGATTTTGCAAAATCATGATTTTGGTAACTACAATTAACATATGCAAGTCCAAGATATATAGAGGCGCACATTATCACTACTGAGCACATTCAGAAATGTGGTTGGCTGTAATGCAAAAAGAGCTTCTCAATTCCTGAGAGAGTAATTTTATTACCATTGTTGTTGAGAGATTAGTAATTAGACACATTGGCAATAATCCATCTATTCACATAATGCAAGAAATCTGCTGGAGCATGTCCATATTGCTTTCTGAATGGGAGATTCATAGAGGAACAATCTTTCTCCCTCAGGAAATCCAACAGACGGCTAGATTTATATATATGCCTTTAAAATAACAAAAAACAAAAACAAAAAAAAACAAAACAAAAAGGAATAAAATGCAATGGAATAGCAATAGCAATAGCACCAGTGGTGAAATCCAGCCGGATCTATCCGGCTCGTGTGATCCAGTAGGGCTGGCGGCAGGAGACTCTGTCCATCCTCCCGGACGTCATCACGTCCCGTTTTTGACCCTCTGTGCATGCACAGGAAGCTCTGTGCATGTGTGGAGGAGGTGTGAGCGAGCATAGCATGTGTGTGTGCGCGTGCTCACATTTGCAATCCAGTAGCGAAGGTAAGTGCATTTCACCCTGGAATAGCACATAGACTTATGTACCACTTTACAGTGCTTTACAGCCTTCTCTAAGAAGATTACAGAGTCAGCCTCTTGCCCCCAACAATTTGGGTCCACATTTTACCAACCTTGGAAGGATGGAAGGCTGAGTCAACCTTGAGCTGATGAGACTCGAACTGCCGAACTGCAGGAAGCCAGCAGTCAGCAAATGTAGCCTGCAGTACTGCATTCTAACTACTGCCCCACTGGGGCTCTATTAAATAAGATATAAATTTATAGAACATATTATTATTTAATGTCATTAGAACAATAAATAGCTAGAATTCTATATATAATTATCTAATATATGGTTATCGTATTCTTTTAAAACCTACTGTATCTTGTATAAATCATATTTCCTTATATTTATCCATGCAAAATCTATATTTTTGGCAATCTGCTGATAATGCAACCAGGTCTTCAATTCATTCAGTAAATAGGACCATACATTTATCTTTCCTGAAGAGTTGAAGAAGCTTCTTGGATAAGAAGCAAAAAGTTTTCAAGGGGAGGAAAAAAAAGCCCAGTTGCCTTTGGAAAAAGCACTTTTGGGACAGCCATGACCTGATGATTGAGAATCTCTGTAGACATTTATCTTTCTAATGTTGCAGTAACAGTCTTTTTAAGTCTAATTACCATTCTATCCAATCTTTCATTAATAGAGATTTATCCTGTTCCATTAAATGAGCCTCCCCTTAGAAAAGCAGTATCTGCCTTTAAATAAGCTAAAATTACATTTTGTTTTTTAGGTTATAAAACCTTTTTAATGAAATTCTAATTTAATACTAACTAATTCATCCATTAATTTTATTTTGGCCCACTAAACAATGTTTTTTCAATACCAATTCGTTTTATGATCTCTGGACCAATAAATATCTAGTAATGACGTTTACTATATTTAAATATTTATCAAATTTTCTAATACTGCTTATAGATATACAAACATCAGAGCGATTCAAATTAATATTCAAATGGGATTGCATTATGTATAGAATCTATACTTAAAAGAAAGACGTGGGTATGTGTAATAAATTAAAATAACAAAGTAACCTTGTTATAAAAACTGCAAAGAATCCTAAAAGAAAACAAGGAAGGAGAAAGAACCACACGATTTCTCAGTGAGATAGCATATACCGTATAGTATAAACTGTACATGAATATACAGAACAGTTTCAAACCAAGTATTTAAATTCAGATAAAGACTTAAATTGGCAGTATGCCCAGACTCATTATCGTAGAGTTGGTAACAGAACAGGGAAAAAAAAAATGAGTACCTTTACAGTGAGTCTTTTCTTTTCCCTGCCCACTTTAAAAATTACTATGAAATGAAACACAATCGAACTTATCCATCATCCAATTTCAGCTCTAAGGTAAAGGCCTCTGCATTCACAGGGTTATTAAACCTGTGAATCTGATCTTGATGATTGATGCAGAATGTGGATGAGAAGCACATAAAATATTGTAGTTGTGCTATTTTAGTGAGACTCAAATTTTTTCTAAATCATCTTCTTTTACCTTAGGCTTCCTTGGTGAGATCAGGATAAATTGATACGTGGAATCCTTGGTGCTCTCTGAGCTGGGTTGCTTTCTTGCAGTTGTTTCATTATCCAAGTAGCTATACCTAGTGGTGAGTTTCACATTTTTTTTACTACCGGTTCTGTGGGTGTGGCTTTGTGGGCTTGGCATGGCTTTGTGGGTATGGCTTTGTGGGCATGGCAGGGGAAGGATACTGTAAAATCCCCATTTCCTCCCAATCAGTTGGGACTTGGGAGGCAGAGAATAGATGGGGGTGGGGCCAGTCAGAATTTCTACTACCGGTTTTCCGAACTACTCAAAATTTCCACTACCGGTTCTCCAGAACCGGTCAGAATCTGCTGCAATCCACCTCTTGTTACCCCCTAGTTGGGTAATGAAATGTCTGCAAGAAAACAATGCAGGATTGCCACCTCCTCGCGTATCTCAGCTCACCACACCTTCACTGACCTCCTCGCAGTCAGCGTCAGCACCAAAAACTGTTCGCCGGCTGGGAAAAAGCAACTTGAGCCAGGAGTCCTCTCCGTTCCCGACCTGCTGTTGGACTATGCATCAAGAATTGCATAGTCCAACCCTAAACTACAAATATTCCCTTCTATAAATGGATATCTTTGTTTGCCTAGAACCCCACTTGAACAGAAATGTTACTGATTCCTGGTGAAATATATGCAAAATCTCATCTGCACCATAATGATGGAACTAATTCTGGGTTTTTTTGCCCTATTTAAGGATGTTCAATGCATGTTCAATTTCAAGTGGATAATCCATTCCCAAAGAGAAGAACATTCTAAAAAAATACTCCCTAAATGAGGTTTGATTGATTAGGGGGATTTTCACTATCAATCACACATACTCTTTTCTTCCTCAGTTGTGGTTCTAAGTAATTTGTTTATTCCAAATATTATGACTGGCTTGACTTATGGTCTCATGGGCTTTTAATCAATCTTCATATCTAGACACTTTTTTCTTGCATCTTTTAAAAATCATTCCTAAGCATAGCCAGATCTTGTTGGATCAGCTTCAAGACTTGTAGTCTAGCCAGGATTTATTTTAACAAGTTAGTAGAAGTATCCTCTTCTGCCATCTTTCCTGGTTCAGCCAGGTGGAATTAAACCAGCTGTTGACCATATGGGTCCAGCTGCTATGCCAATATCTGGTTAAAAACAAGATAATATATATTTTAAAAAATGTAATTATTCAGTGATCAAAATCTTTATTCATAGAGTTCGATAATATGGGAGTTTGAAAATGCTTTAATCAGGAGAGAAGCAAGAAATATGTTTAATGCCATCTTCAAACTGGAAGATTTAAAGGCACAAACAGACCTCAAGAGCGCTCCCTACTTATACAGTCACAAAGCCTTCCACAATGTTTTTTTTTTCTCATACAGATTAACAGATTAACAGAGTTGGAAGGGACCTTATAGGACATCTAGCCGAACCCCCCGCCCAAGCAGACCCTACACCATTTCTGATAGATGGCAGTCCAGTCTCTTCTTGAAAGTCTCAAGTGATGAAGCTCCCACAACTTCCGAAGGCAAGCTGTTCCATTGGTTAATTGTTCTCACTGTCAGAAAGTTCCTCCTCATTTCTAGGTTGAATCTCTCCTTGATCAGTTTCCATTCATTATTCCTTGTCTGGCCTTTCAGGTGCTTTGGAAAACAGCTTGACTCCCCCCCCTCTGTGGCAGCCTCTCAAATATTGGAACACTGCTATCATGTTTTCCCTGGTCCTTCTCTTCACTAGATTAGCCATGCCCAGTTCCTGCAACCGTTCATCGTATGTTTTAGCCTCCAGTCCCCTAATCATTCTGGTTGCTCTCCTCTGCACTTTTTCTAAAGTTTCAACATCTTTTTTTTATAGTGTGGTGACCAAAACTGGATGCAGTATTCTAGGTGTGGTCTTACTAAGGCTTTATAGAGTGGTATTAGTACCTCACTTGATCTTGATTGTATCCCTTTATTAATGCAATTTAGGATTGCATTGGCTTTTTTAGCTGCCGCTGCACACTGCTGGCTCATATTTAGCTGATTGTCCACTAAGACTCCAAGATCCCGGTTACAGTCACTGCTATTAAGCCTGGTTTCCCCCAGTTTATATGTGTGCTTTTGGTTTTTCTTACCTAAATGTAAGACTTTACTTTTCCCTACATTGAATTTCATTTTGTTAGATAGGGCCCAGTGTTCAAGTCTGTAAAGCTCCATCTGTATCATCTGCCAATTTGGTGTTGTAGGGATATGGCTTTCAATTCTCCTTCCCCTTGCTTTTCACCACATGGAGGTCAAGAAAGAAAGAAAGAAAGAAAGAAAGAAAGAAAGAAAGAAAGAAAGAAAGAAAGAAAGAAAGAAAGAAAGAAAGAAAGAAAGAGCTAGCTCTGGGAATGAGAGCAGTTGAGAGGTAGAGTGAGTACAGGCAAGACATTATGCATAGAGACACACAAAGAAAGGCAACAGGGAGCAGGATTAAAACAAACAAAACATACTGCATATCCCACTTCGTTTGAGTACTTGGTGCACCAATACTCACACAAACTTGGTGCCTCATTGCTCACAACACACTGGAACCAACAGTAACTTGGTGACTGACTTTCCAGAGTCACCCAACTTGCTCCTGCACGTTTTCTTCCATGGACATGCTGTTGCTGGGTTCTAAATACTTTGTAAAATTTTATGCCTACCCTGTGATCCTCACAGGTATTTCCAAATGGGTTCATGATTATAAGGGGAAAAGGCCCAGGTTGGCACTATGAGCCTGTGAAAATAGCAGAGGCATGCCACACAAGATATTGTCCTTCTAAACCAGCTGACTATTTAATTTTATTTATTAAACAAACTTATATGACTGCTCAGCTTCCCAGAGATGACCCCAAGAGGCGTATAATATTAGAAATCCACAATATGAAACCCCATATTCCCATCACCCCTATGGCTGTGTTAGAATAATTAAGTCAACCACTTGATCGGCTCCATCTTCATTCGTGGTCCCCAGGGCCATGACAAAACCACATCTTTATGGACTTTCTGAAAAGTAACAAGACAGGGGCCAATCATATCTGAGAGGAATGCTGTCCCATAGAGAGGGGGACTTCACCAAGAAAGCCCTATTTAATGGTCCCACCAGATGTACATCTTTGCCTTGCCCTTGCCTCTGGTGAATCAGGCCAACTATATTGTTGGCCAAGCTGTTGTGAGAAAAAGTCCCAAAGTGATTCAAGATAGGTGTAGAAAATTATACTTTATTGGCATGCACAAGCTACAATGATCATTGAGTTCTTCACCAAAGACTTGAAGAATAGCCCCACACAAAGCAAGTTACAAGGTTTTAAATTATATATGTTTGGGTTGTTTTATATTACATAAAAATCTAAAAAAAATATTGTAGCTCACTGTGAGACACTTACTCCAAAATATCTTTGATAAGATATTGGTGGTCACCTTGCTATTTTTTTTTATTATTATTATTATTTTTAATTTGATTTATATGCCGCCCTTCTCCAGAGACTCAGGGCGGCTTACAATGCGTTAAGCAATAGCTTTCATACTTTTGTATATTTATACAAAGTCAGCTTATTGCCCCCACAAACTGGGTCCTCAATTTACCTACCTTAGAAAGGATGGAAGGCTGAGTCAACCTTGAGCCTTGGAGAGATTCGAACCAGCAGTAATTGCAGGCAGCTGTGTTAATAACAGGGTGCTTATGGTCCAGAGGTAGTATTCAGCAAGTGCTGACCAGTTCTGGAGAACTAGTAGCGGAAATTTTGAGCAGTTCAGAGAACCGGTAAATACTACCTCTGACTGACCACCTCCCACCCCCATCTATTCTCTGATATTCTCCTGAGACCCAGATGGTAGGAAATGGGGATTTTGCAGTAACCTTCCCCTAGACTGGGGTGGGAATGGAGATTTTACAGTATCCTTCCCCTGCCATGCCCACCAAATCACGCCACAGAACCGGTAGTAAAAATTTTTGAATCCCACCACTGCTATGGTCCCCCTGAAGTCAGAGTATAAGAACTCTATCCTGTTTGATCTCATCAGTATGTGCACTGATGATATTACCTAACTTGGTAATGAAATGTCTGCAAAAAAAAAAAAAAATACAATCAAGAGAGCACTAAGAACTCCATAGTTCAACTCTGAGCTACAAATATTCTATCAGTATCATCAATATGTTCTGTGAATAATAGTATTTATTATATCTGCATACTTCATCCTTATACATTATTCTGTTCACAGAATATTAAAAGACAATTGTTTGATTTCTGTTGTCTGTCTCCATTCCAGGGTCACAGCTAGCTAATTCAATGTGTAGTTTTACTACACTTTTGCTTTAATTCTAAATGAACTAATTCTAAAATAATGAAGCATGTAAATGAAAAATAAAATAAAATGAATTAAACCTTCACAGCATGAAGCATATAAACGGAAAAAGTATCCCTTTTGCTAAAAGCTCATATATTCTAGCAGGAATCTCTAAATGTACAATAATATTGGCTAATGAAAAAAAAATATTGTTTGAAAGTAGCAGCTTTTTCTTTTTAATGGTTCCCACTTCTCTTTTATAGAATAATTACTTTTGTGAAATATACACGTCCTGCTATATAGACTGTTTTTTTCCTAATTTGAAGAAATTATCTTAATATCTCTTCATATTAACTATCATACACTGTAAAGCTAATAAATTAGAAACAAAGAAAAATATCGTATTGCTGTTTTTGTCCTAACCTCTGCCCTCCCTTAATAATTACAGCATAGTGAGCCCAAGAATATATAGGAATATTGAATATGGATCAAATTGTCTGTACCATCATCCTCATGAATAGGAACAGGAAAACTGAAACCCAGAAGAAATGTCAAAAAGTCACAACACTGTTAAGAATCATACTCATCTCATACTCTTAAATAGAAAAAAAAAATCAGGTTTTTCATTCTTCATATCATCATTATCATCATGATTGTTCGTCATCATCAACACCTCCACATACCAGGTCACTCGATTGTAAGAAATGTACTAATTTACATTTCTTAAAATTTACATGTAGCCTTATATGAGGACTTGATACTATACATTTAATGAAAATGCCCTTTGTATATCCCAGTTCTCAGGTTATGATGTGCAGTTATTAGCATAAAAAATTCATTCAATACAACCTGTGATGTATTGGGTTACCATTTCAGAAATATTTCCTTATCTAAATAGCGAAATAGAATGGCCACAGGCAGGCAAAAAAAAAAAAAATCATTGGGAGCGGGAGTGATTTCCAACTTCCTTTCAGCTTCCCCATTGAGTTGCCTCGTGGAAACTGGCCGGGAGCATTGGAAATTATGATCACGTGACGATGGTTGACCAAGTTAGTCTGGTGTTGCTGAAGCAGCCACAACTTTGCGAAGTTTCAGTCCCACAGAAGTAATGGGTCCTGGATTTTGGATGCATTCTTTTAAGTTTGCTGATTTGAAGTACATTGATTTAACAATCGTTGCTCTGTGACTGTGATGGCGAACCTATGGCATGCGTGCCACAAGTGGCACACGTAGCCATATCTGTGGGCAACGAGCATTGCCCTAGCTCAGCTTCAGCGCGCATGCACGTGCTGGCCAGCTGATTTTTGGGCCTTCTGGGCCCACCGGAAGTTGGGAAACGGGCTGTTTCCTGCCTCGGGAGGGCCTCCAGAGGGTGGAGAAAGCCGTTTTTGCCCTCCCCAGGCTCCTAGAAAGCCTCTGGAGCCTAGGGAGGCCGAAAAACAGGCCTACCAGGCCCATCGGGCCAAAAGTGGAGGGAGTGCAGGGGGACGGGGTGCATTGTATTATGGATGTGGGCATGAACGTGCACGACCCAACCGTGTTCCCCCTGCTTTTGGCATGTGACGGCAAAAAGGTTAGTCATCACTGCTCTATGATGTACCATTTTGTCCAACTGAAGGTTACAAACACACAAACAGGAGAGTTTGAGTAGTATATTGATATAAAATGTAACTCACCGAAGGGATCACTATATGATTGCTTATGAGGTTATATTTTTGTTAGGGAATGAACACATACAAACACACACCCAGATGCAAATTGGAGAGGAGAGAGCATGTTCATTCTCAGACAGAATGTCTTAGGGAAACCCTTTTCATGATGGATCAATATCACCAGCTCGTTGCTGTAAAACAGACTGACTACATTTTAAATTTCCGACACAATTCCACGTGTATTATTTTATAGTGTCCTTAAAAATTTACATACATTTACTATAAATATTGATAAACTCATGCAATTACCATTCTGACTCATTTTTCACTCTGTTCCAGTAAATTTCATTCTCAAATTTCATAAATGGCTTACCAATGGATAAGAGCCATTGTTCTAATCAGCAGTTCTTTAGAGACTGATTGTCAAAGCAGGCTTTTTAATTCATACGCGTTGCTGCTGTAGCTAGATTAAAAAATGAAGGTGGATAGCAGGCACTGAAGTAAATTAAGAAAAGCCAGAAGAATACTAATACAGTGTTTTTGAAAATATAATAAAAATGTATTTGGTTGGCCCTATGTGCAGGCCAGGAGCTGGAGCAAGGATGGGAGCTCACATCTCCTGCCAACCCAGCAGTTTGAAAGCATGCAAATGTGAGTAGATAAATAGGTACCACTACTATGGGAAGGTAACAGCGCTCTGTGATGTCATGCTGGTCACATGACCGTGGAAATGTCTTCAAACATTGCTGGCTCAATGGATTTCCTTTTTTATGTGCAGAACTCCTGACAATTAGTTCACGGGCATTCTAGAACTGCTCCTGAAAAAGGAATATTTCCCAAAACATATAAGCCAAATACATGCTTTCTTTCTTTTTTTTTTTTTAATGGTACTTGGGAGTCATCTCTCTTTTCCACAATTAGGAAATTATAGTTTTGTTTATGATAAGGTAGGGAAATTGTCTCCTTCCTTGAGTGGTTGGAATGGAAACATTTGACTTGCTAGCTAGATAGATGGGTGTTGGAGTCCAGCAATCCTGATTACTGCAGTATAATTTATGGCATTTTGAAACTATTTATTTATTTAATTGAATTTGACATTGCATGACTCCAAATTATTCTGGGTGATTCTCACATAATAACTTAAACCCCACTGCAAACTAAAAGCAGGGTAGGATCTGGACACAATATACAAACAGATAATAAAAACATCAGTGGTAATATAAAATTGCCAGCCAAATTTTCCCATTTTATTTTATTTTCTCTGGAACTGAAAGAAACATTTTAGATTCTTCATCAACCAGAGTACTCAACTTATTCTTTCCATTGTTCATTATTTGTTTCTAATCTATTGTGGCATACTGTATTGAAATGAACTTTTAAAGAAAACCATTTCCACCCATGACTGTTCCTGGATTCACTGTGGGAAAAATCCAACCATTCTAAATGTCAAGATACCTTCATGATGTTTTAACAGTTTACAGCTGAGTCACACAATGTACTACATTTGGTCAATTAAAGTGGTTAGTTGCGCGGGTGGGTTCTACTTACCTTTACTACCGGTTCGCAATGGGATCGCAGAAGCTTCTGTGCATGCGCAGATCGCTGATGACAACATCTGGGGAAGTGGGCGGGGCCTCCCGCTGGTTTTATTACCGGTTCTTGTGAACCGGTCCAATCCGGGGGCCACCCACCACTGGTTAGTTGGGGAGGAAAGACTTTGCATCTGTATACCAATCTGCAACTGTGTGTAGAATCCATATGGCCAAGTTCCCAATTGTGTGGAGAGCTTACATGTGTGTGTTTATGGTCTCTAATTGACCTTTCTAAGAATCCAGGATTCTCAGGAATGGAAACTGGTATATTTCACTTTGAATAAATCTGACATTTCCACTGTCTGCCCAGTGGTGGGTTGCCCCCGGTTCGCACCAGTTCTATAGAACTGGTAGTAAAACTGGCGGGAGACTCCACCCACCGACCCCGACATCATCAAAATGCTTCTGCGCATGCGCAGAAGAGCATGCGCACGCACGAGTGAATCAAGCGTGCGCACGTGGCCCTGCTGCAAACCGGTAGTAAAGGTAAGTAGAACCCACCCCTGTGTCTGTCTAAATAGATTTTTTGCAAAATATGCTCTTGCAGTATTTCTAAGTACTGTCAATAAGATTTGGATTCATTCTCAGAAGAGAAACTAGCTTTGTCATGAATATATTCCATCTTAATTTGTTTAAGTCATTTTTATAATACATTTATGAAAATGGGAAAACCCTGCCTAAGCCTAATCTCTCTCTCTTTGCATTTATATCAACACTCTTAAGCTTATTTTGCCACTCTGCTCTGTTTAAGAAATCTGACCTCTACAGAGATTCATCTTTCTATCTAGGAAAGATTGTACTAACATTTATCATTTTAGTTTCTCTTTAATATTTTTTTTTGTCTTTCTATAATAACCTTGATGTGGAATCAGGACTGAACACTGTATTGAAAAGATACATTGCTTATGATGCCAATATTTCATTTTTCATGCCTTTCAGAATAGATTCTAAACCGACTTTTTCTTTTTACTGCGATAACACCTTGGCTTGATGTTTTCAGTGGAACATAAAATCGTTATCCTTTTCCATCATAAACAGAGTTGGCTATTCAAAGCCAGTTTAAGCTGCCATCTGGCAGCAGGAATCAAATAGCTGATAAATGAATGTGAGGTGGTAGCTTTACAGAGAGGAAGGATGAAGATGGCCATTGATGGCAATCTGTTAAAATCAGGCTGTGCAAAATATTTTTTTCTTAAAAAAAGCAATATTTTTTAAACGAAGCCATCTAATTTTTTTTAAAAGAGCAGAATAATTGGTTCTGGTAGGTTGGTTTCTATTTCTTCATATTTCGTGATGTCTGTGGTCGCGCAGTGGTTAGAATACAGCATTGCAGACTAACATTGCCCATTACCAGGAGTTCAATCCTGACCAGCTCAAGGTTGACTCATCCTTCCAGGGTCAGTAAAATGAGGATTCAGATTGTTGGGGGCAATAGGTTGACTCTGTAAACCACTTAGAAAGTGCTATATAAGTCTAAGTGCTATTGCTATATTCATATTTTTATTTTTCCACTGAAACTGCTTTGATTTTTTTCTAAGAACTGGAGACTTAGAAAACAATTAGGAACCAGAATAATATCAGAAAGCTTGAGCAGGTTCAAATTCACCCTCAGCTCTGACTCATTTGGTGACTTTAGACCAGGGGTGTCAAACTCAATTTCATTGAGGGCCGCATCAGGGCTGTGGTTGACCTTGGGAGGCCGGGCGGGCATGGATGAGGTTAACTGGGTGGGCGTGGCCAGCTTGACACCACTCCCCAAACTGCTGGCATGTTTCCTCTTTGTATTGGGTAGACCGGGCTGAAGCCACACTGACCCAATGTTTCCTCTTTGCATTGGGTAAACTGTGCCAAAGTGACACAGGTAGACTGGGCCAAAGCAACACGGGAAAGCCCCTTCCATTTTCCAGGGCGGTCCTGCGGGCTGGATCTGACCACATTGTGGGCCGGATCCAGCCCATGGCTTTGTGTTTGACTTTACTTGGTCTAAAGTTTTGTGCTTTAGACCAATCACTCACTTTTAAATCAACCTATCTCACAGCTTGATTGTGGGAGAAAATGAGTGGAGGAAATACTTTTCATATTGCCTTGAGCTCTTGGAGAAAAGGTGCAAATCTATCAACAAACAAAGGATTGCAGAGGGATCAGACCTTAGTGGTTGACTTATTTCCTCCCATGAGTAATTGTAAAACAGATAAGTACTTTCTCTTCCCAAGTTTGTTTGATTGGCAGTAATTTGGTCTCAGTTTTTACATACTATTCTGTCAATCAGATCTATCAAGTAAGTAGGTTATTTTTATTGATCCATGGTGCATGAAAATAACCTCTTCTGCTGCATTTTGAACAGAGAAGCTGACGTGTTTTCTTTGTTTTGAATCCCTGTAGTATGTTATAAAAAGTACAACCTAGAAATATAAACTAAGGGGGGAAAAAGAAAAAAAAATGTAGCTTATATATTTTCTACTTTTCAAGAGGTACTGGTTTACCCATGACTTTATTACTATATTATGATGAACGGTATTTGCTCTGTTTTTTAGCTTAACCCATTACTGCTAGCCTCGAACCATCTTCTTTGTTTCCCCAAGCCATTTAAATGAATGAATGAATGAATGAATGAATGAATGAATGAATGAATGAATGAATGAAGGCAGGCAGGCAGGCAGGCAGAAAGGTCCCTAATGATAATGATGCATCGTTCACAATAATTACTAGTCAACACATAAGGAAACACAACAAAAACATTTCAGAAATGTCCATTCTGATATTCCCCAAGATGCTTTCTTGGTGTATTTAAATGTAAGCTTCAAATCTATCATTCTGTCAGAGGTGCAACACTTCACTTTCAGAATATAAAATAAATGGTTAAAAGTTTATTCATGTAACAAATATTTTCTTGTTGATGAATGTCAAGGGGCATTGTGAGTTACAAATCCACGACAGGCAAAACCAAAACTTTATGCTTGCAGGTATTTTATATTTTTATTTGAAATTTTATTCTATACTCTGCCTGGGCCCTTACAGTTGTTTTATTTTTAATGTATTACATTATTGTAATAATGCATTGTTTCAATGTAAATATAATAGAGCTCTAGATTTTTGTAATCTTTATGTGAGGAAGCTATTCCTAATCCTAAATAATATTTTTATACTGTATAATCCCCAAGTGAGGGGATCACTATATATCAATTATGCTGCAGCCTTATTTTAGCCTGAACAAGTGTGTGCTATTTGTAATATTTAGGCAGGAACTGTCTGTTTCACTTGAAAAGTGCAGAAAAACAGAATCAGACAAAACAGAAAACAACCAACTGAGATCTTTCCTGCCAGCTTTGCACAAGCAAAGTCAATGGGGAAGCCATCAGGGAATGTCACAAGTCTCACTGATAAATCCCTGGCCTTTCTGTGCTTGTGCCCAGGGATGAAATCCAGCAGGTTCTGACAGGTTCTGGAGAACCGGTAGCAGAAATTTTGAGTAGTTTGGAGAACTGGAAAATATCATCTCTGGCTGGCCCCAGAGTGGGGTGAGAATGGAGATTTTGCAATATCCTTCCCCTGCCATGCCCACCAAGCCACACCACACCCACCAAGCCACACCCACAGAACCGGTAGTAAAATAAATTGAATTTCACCACATCTTTTGCCCCACTGTGTTGTCTATTCCCCAGCTGCCTGCACTTTCACCCCACCCTGCCATCCATCCCCTGGCCTTCCTGCATTCATGCACTGGGCCTCCTAAACCTTCGCCCAATTCCCATGAGTCCTGTGATGTTTTAGGGCCTGTCCCAATCTTACCCATTCCCTGCACAATGCTGTTCCTGCCGAGCTTCTTTGGATCAGACAAAATAATGTACAGTAAGTGTTGCTGATGCTATACAGCGATACAATTTCTTCCAGATCTTCACTATAAAAGCAGTACAGAAATACAGTACAGAAATAAGGCTTGCTTTGACTAATTTGCTTAATTGGACATTTCATAGCTCTGAGGTGCTTTTATCTGGTTCTTAAACAAAACAGTAAATAAGTCAGCTGAAGAACCATTGAAAAATAATAAAGTTATTTTGCACATCTGAAAGTAGGGCAAACTGCATTTAATCAGTTCAGTTTAATGTGCAAGTTATGTAAGCTATGTAATTATGGTTGAAGATGGATGGTTATCAGTGTAGAAAATAAAAGGTTTGCTCGCTTGTGCTGTGTCTCGGCAGCGTCCCGGCAATGGGGACGCTGCCTGGTGATTGGTTAAGGGGCGGGGCTGCCAATAACGCGGGAGTTTAGAGTTATCTGATTGGTGATAGGACTGACGGCTCGGGTATAAAAGAGCTGTCAGCCCCTGACTAATTGTTCTGAGTTCGTTGGTTCAAGTTGTTAACAATAAACAGTTATCGTGCTTACTTCTCTCGCCTCATGTGTGAAGTTAGTGGAATCTAACACTGGCGACGAAGGTGGGATTGATTCCCGCCCCCCCCCCCGCTTCTAACTCGTAGTGGCAGAGTGAGAGGAAGAGAGAAGGGATGGCGCCGCCGACGTTCGCCCCTTTTGACGCGACCACGGAGGTGTGGGAGGCATATATGGAAAGGTTTGAATGCTTTTTGGAAGCTAATGAATTTACAGACCTTTCCAACAGTAAAAAAAGGGCACACTTTTTAAACTCCTGTGGGCCCGAAGTCTTTGCAACTGCTCGGGCTTTATTCGCACCTGACCCCGTTCACACAGCTTCCTGGGACAGCCTGAGGCAAAGACTTAAGGAACATTACTCCCCCACCCCATCTCGAATTGCCCGTCGTTTTAAGCTCCGGCAAGTCATCCAAGAAGAGGGGGAGTCGATTACTCATTACGTGGCTCGTTTAAGAACAGCTGCCCTCGATTGCGAATATAGGGAACTGGACGACGCGCTAGTGGAACAGCTGGTGTGTGGGGTCAAAGATATCAGATTGCAGCGGCGCCTGTTAGCCAAAAAGAACCTAGACCTTCAAACTGCGCTCGAGGAGGCTCAGGCTGCAGAGATGTCTGAGAAGTCTACAGCGGAGATAAGGAAGTCCTACCCACCCTCCCGCATGGCCACAACCACAGTGAATTCTCAAGACATCGCCTCTGATGAAACCTCGGATGAGGAGGCAGAGATTAGCCGGTTACAGGCAGCAAAGACCAGGAATAAAGGGCAGCGATCATTTAAGAAGCCGCAAACCATCTGCCTCAGTTGCGGGGAGGAGCACCCGAGGTCAACCTGTCGTTTTAGATCAGTGAATTGCCGACGTTGCGGAAAGTTGGGACACATCGCAAGAGCCTGCCGGTCTGCACCGAAAACCCCTGCATTGCCAAAGCCACGTCGCCCAGCGAAGGAGGAGTGTTTCTCCGTCTCACGAGACCACCGTATCACTGAGGTGACTGCTCATTCCAGGCCATCCAGAAACGCAAAAGTATCCATGACTGTAAAGATCGAGGGTGTTTCCTGCCCGATGGAGGTGGACACAGGATCAGCGAAGTCCATTTTATCCTGGGGGGTGTTAAAGGGACTACTACCTAAATTTCAAAAGGGGCAGTTAAAACCCTGCCCGGTTAAGCTGAGGGACTACCAGGGTAATGTCATCCCAATATTGGGACAGGGCCAATTCCTAATCGAGACTGAAGGGTTTGTGGGGCACCTGCCTTTAATTATCGTTAAAGGTTTACTTCCCAGTTTACTGGGAATGGATTGGTTTCGTTCGCTGGGGTTGGGAATATCTGGGATTCACTCCATGTGTGTGAGCAATTCGGTTGACCTTTTCAATGAGTTCTCTGACATTTTTGATGGTTCTCTGGGCCAATACGTGGGGTCGCCTATTTCACTCAACTTAGACCCCCTGATCGCCCCAATTAGGCTCAAACCACGCAGGGTCCCATTCGCCCTTAGACCAAAGGTGGACGCGGAGTTAGATAAACTCATCTCCCAGGGGGTTTTAGAACCTACTGATCACTCCCGGTGGGAGACCCCCATTGTAGTTCCTATAAAACCCGACGGATCTATCAGAATTTGTGGAGATTTTAAATGTACACTAAATAAGGCGTTGCAGGCCAATCCCTACCCTGTCCCTGTAGTACAACACTTGCTCCATTCCCTGGGTCCGGGGTCCATTTTTGCCAAATTGGATTTGGCCCAGGCGTACCAGCAGCTCCCGGTGGATGATGCCTCTGCAGAGGCTCAAACCATAGTAACCCACCGGGGAGCATTTAAGTGCCGGCGTCTGCAGTTCGGAGTGAGCATAGCTCCAGGATTATTCCAAAATTTAATGGAGCGGTTACTTCAGGGGTTGCCAGGAGTGGTGCCTTATTTTGACGACGTGCTCATTTCCGCCTCTTGTCGGAGCGAGCTCGTCGACCGTGTAAGAGCAGTTCTCCTCCGTTTCCGGAAATCTGGCCTCAAATTAAACAAAAAGAAATGCAAAATTGGCGTTCCACAAATTGAATTCTTGGGCTATTTGGTTGATGCTAAAGGAATCCGCCCCACTCCCGCCAAAGTTGCGGCCATTAAACAGGCGCCTGTACCCTCCTGTCGCGCTGAGCTACAGTCCTTTTTGGGGCTGTTGAATTTTTATAACGTATTTTTACCCCACAAGGCTACCGTAGCCGAGCCCTTGCATCGGCTGCTATCAAAAGACGTTTCCTGGGTTTGGACAAGGGTGCACGACCGCGCTTTTCAAGCAGTTAAGAACCTATTGTCATCATCAGCTGTGCTAGTGCAGTATAGTTCAGTTCTACCCCTGGTCTTAACTGCGGATGCCTCCCCATATGGCATAGGAGCCGTGTTGAGCCATCGTTTTCCCAATGGGTTAGAGGCTCCAATAGCGTTCTATTCGAGGACGTTGTCCTCCACAGAACGTAATTACTGTCAGCTTGATCGGGAGGCGTTAGCGGCCGTAGCCTCTATTAAGCGTTTCCATGAGTATTTGTACGGCAGGGCGTTTGAGTTAATCACAGACCATAAACCCCTTCTGGGCCTTTTGGATGGTCGCCGTCAAACGCCAAATATCCTGTCCCCTCGTATGTCCCGGTGGGCTACCTTCCTAGCAGCCTATAACTATACATTAGTCCACCGCCCAGGTAAACTCATTCCCCATGCAGATGCCTTAAGCCGTTGTCCGTTACCATCACCTGTAGTTGATCCCGCACCAGCCCTGTCGGTCCTCCTCGTGGACGAATTGTCTCTCCCCGTGACTGCCACTGACATAGCGGCTCATTCTTTACACGACCAGGTCCTGTCCAAGGTCCTCCACTGGGTCAGTAAGGGGTGGCCTTTGGGGCAAGTTCCTATCCAGTTTGCCCCGTACCAAGCCCGGCGACACGAGCTGTCCGTCCACCTAGGTTGTCTTTTATGGGGTCATCGTGTCGTGGTACCTCCATCCCTCAGGACAGAAGTATTGGCTAGTCTGCACACGGGTCATCCCGGCGTGGTGCGCATGAAAGAAGTGGGGCGGAGTTATGTGTGGTGGCCCTCACTTGATCGGGAGATCACCGAGTGGGTGGCGGGATGCCGCAGTTGTCAGCTGTCCAGACCGGCAGCGCCATCCGCCCCTTCCCAAGAGTGGGAAATACCCAGGGGACCCTGGTCTATTGATTTTGCTGGTCCCTACAGGGGTCGGTCTTTCTTGATTGTAGTTGATGCTCTATCCAAGTGGGTGGAGTTGGAACTCATGCCCTCCACCACCTCTGAGGCCACGGTCCGGGTCCTACGTCGGCTGTTTGCCACTCACGGCATTCCAGACGTGGTGGTGTCCGACAATGGGCCGCAGTTCACCTCCGCTACATTTCAGGTTTTCCTTGCTAGTTTGGGAATCCGCCACGCACCTGTTGCCCCTTACCACCCAGCTGGAAATGGATTGGCTGAACGGGCCGTGCGGTCCGCTAAGGACGCGTTGGCCCGTTTGTCCCCTGGGGACTGGGACGAGAAGATAGCCATCTATTTGTCCACACAACATACGACACCGTGCCCCCTCACCCACAGAACCCCTGCAGAAGTATTAATGGGTCGTCGGCTGAGAACAGTACTAGATCGTTTACACCCCACCTATGCTCCTGAACGGTATCTGGGCGCCAGTGCGAGCATCAGGGCATTTAAGGAGGGGGACCTTGTATTTGCAAAAAACTTTGGGGGCGAACCACGGTGGCTGCCGGGACGAGTGACTGAAATAACCGGCCCCTGTTCTTACAGGATTATACTGACTGACGGTCCGCTCGTGTCGCCGGCATGTGGACCAACTGAGACGACGACTCGAGACCCACCCATGGGTATCGAATGAGGGTGTCCAGCAGCCGGCACCACCACACAGCCCCACTCTCGACCCGTTTTCACTGGGCAACGCACAGATTCCTGTCCCACCCAACCGCCCACCGTTTCTGCACTTGAGCAACTCACAAATCCCTGCCCCACCCAACCACCCACCGTTTCAGCACTCACCTGAGTCAGCCAGTTCCGCGGACAGCCGGAATGAAGCACCGACAGCGCCACCTTCTGGGCCCGAACCATCGGGGGCGGAATCCGCTTCCGTGCTCCGACGTTCTTCTAGAGTACGCAGGTGCCCAGAATATCTTAAGGATTACGTATGTTCCATCCGGGGGTGAAGGAGTGCTGTGTCTCGGCAGCGTCCCGGCAATGGGGACGCTGCCTGGTGATTGGTTAAGGGGCGGGGCTGCCAATAACGCGGGAGTTTAGAGTTATCTGATTGGTGATAGGACTGACGGCTCGGGTATAAAAGAGCTGTCAGCCCCTGACTAATTGTTCTGAGTTCGTTGGTTCAAGTTGTTAACAATAAACAGTTATCGTGCTTACTTCTCTCGCCTCATGTGTGAAGTTAGTGGAATCTAACAGCTTGTGCTAAAAGAAGATTGAAAATTATATTCAGGGTCCCTTAACAGTAAAATAATTACAAGTTTTAAAAAAATCCATACTGAGGCAATGCTTTTATTCAGTCAGTGGAAGGTTTACTAATCATAAGGATGTTAAATAGAACTGGTGAGAAGGTTGAGTCCAATGCGTGAACTATCCTTTTCCTCACATCTGGTTTTAATTGTCCTCAGAGGAAGGATCTGAATTACCAAAGATTGGTATTCCCAATTCCCAGCACACATAGATAAACCAGAAGGATATAATGGTCAATGATGTTGAAAACTACTGAGATATCCAACAGGACTGAGTGGATTATGCCCCCCACATTTTTGTCCTGCCATAGGATGCAGGCCTGACTGAATAGTGTTTTTTTAAAACAGTCATTTGTAATGGATGATCTATTCTCTCTTCAATGAACATTCCTAAAAAAGAAAGTTAGAGATTGAGTTGTACAAGTGGTCTGAGGCTTACCTCTTAAAGAGGGCGTTGCACCTATGCCCTCTTCAAGGACATCAGCATCTGTGCCTCTGATACTGATACTCCAGACTCAGCTTCTTCTGCTCTCCCAGCAGAGCATATTAGCTAAATGGGACAGAGATCAAGTCCACAGGTGATATACCTCATCTCATTAAGATCTCTGTACATTTCCTCAGGTTAAATAAGTTTATACTTTTCCCAGGTAACATTAGTAAATGTGATATTTCTAATTTGAACAAATGTAAGTGATTTCATTTGCAAAGTACTCTGCTAACATTAGCCTATAGATGGTTTTCTTGACCCAACTTTTCCTAAAGTGATCAATTTTAAAAATGACTGCTGGATTTTCCTGTGCAATTGCAATAAGGGCAGCGAAATAATTTCTTCCCTGTCATTATTGCCATGGTTTAGGCCCAAACTTAAGCATGACTGATTTTTTTTCTTGTTTTCCACCAATGGCTTTTGTCTAGGCTGTTGGTACTTTATTCCCAAGGATTTCCAAGGAGCTCCCCAGGACTGGTGTGCAGGGAAACCCTGCTCAATTACTCTACAGAATGTCTTTGTCATCATTTATACATCTACTGGAGACCAACTGGATCTATAAGAAGCCTGAGTCAAACTCATCTAATACATCCTATCATTGGAGTCAAACCCATGCTAATCATAAAATGACTTATTCGCTTTGAGATATAAAATAGGTATAATGTTTACCCTTCTCATATATTGGATATACTGTGGGCTGGATGCGTCGCACGCTGGCCACGCCCACATCCAGTTTAGCGAAGGGAAAAAAGTGATGATGCATCACGTGACTATGCCAATGTGAGTTTTGACTCCCCTGGTCTATATATTCTCAGCAGTGTCAAGAAAAAAGTTGTAAACATAGTTTCTGCTGGTGAAACTTGAAATAACAGCCTGTTTATAATATAAATCCATAATTAACGGGTTTATATTATAAATTGGCTGTTATTTCAAGTTTTACCAGCAGAAATTTAGCTTTACAGTTACTTCACCACAATTAAAGGTGAAGTTGAGAAAATAAACCTAACAAACCAAATGAAGGTTGTAACCTTTTTTCTTCCCTGTCCTTTGGATGTGTTCAGGGTCAAAGTCAATACCAATTCATCCCTTGTCTAAACCCATTAAACCCAAGATAACCTTGCTTCAGACAAAGCACCCCCTGCAACCTCATCTAAATATAAGAATAGAAGCCTCCGCATCAGTTCACAGTATAGCAGAAGAGCAACCCTGAAAAAGAAACTGCTATCTAGAGAAATTCCAACTTCATCAGCCAGGTGTCCCAAAGGTGCTTTTTTCAAGAGGCAACTGAACTTTCTGGTTCTTCTTTGGAGATGTTTCACTACGCATCCAAGAAGCTTCTTCAGCTCTGACTGGATGGTGGGGAATGGAAGGATTTAATAAATCCTTTTGGAATGGTAGGATTTAATAATGGTAGGATTTAATAAATCCTTCCATTCCCCACTATCCAGTCAGAGCTGAAGAAGCTTCTTGGATGAGAAGCAAAATGTTTTCAAAAAAGAACCAGAAAGTCCAGTTGCCTCTTGAAAAAGGCACCTTTGGGACAACCATGACCTGGATGACTGAGAATCTCCATAGACATAGCCACTACAGTTGTTGTGGAGCAATTAGGAGAAGGAAGATATGTTGAATATGTTTGCCATTTTGAGTTACTTGTAAAAATAATACATGAGGAATGTAAACAAACAAACAAATAAATAAGCAAGCAAGTTGATGGCCTCAACATTTTATCACCTTCACAATTAATGACATTTTCCAGTTTGTTGCTATGCTGGAAAGGGTGGGTTGCCTAGCCTGTCTAGGTTGGCATAAAATATGATTTCATGCTTTGCAGCTCCCGACTTTTATGAAAATAATTGCTTTCCCATGATTTGAAGTCCTTCTTTCATGTAAAGCATGTACCCCACAAATAAAGTTCATTTAGTTTCTCAATAAAACTTGGTTCTTCTGAGTGTTGGATTCCTCCTTCTTACCCAATCCACAACTGATAGGGTAAATTACTGTTATGGCTTACGTTCTTATGGATTAAGGCTACAACATAAAAACATTTTCTCTGATTCTTTTACTGAAATATCACCCAGCCAACAATTTGGCGAAACACCATGTGAAAATTACTTCTTAAAAGAACTGGTTGCATTCCAAGGGCATCTTAAAGTGCCTTATTTGAGGGACATCTCATCTGGATTCCTTATAACTTTTCGAGACTTAGCTTGCTTTTATTATGTAACAGAAGATGAGATGGGTTTTGGTCTGGAATCATCTAATTTTTCTGCTGCTGATTATGAAACTGCTGTAGCAATTTGAGGCATACTTACTTTTACAATGAATAAACATAATTCAATATTCTTGAAAGATTATAGTATAAATAATTTGAATCAGCAAGGGAGTGCATGCTTTTACTTAAAAACCTCAAAAGAGGCAGAACTGGATCAGGGTAAAGCATGTTTTGTCTTTTCTTGGCAAGGATCCCGGTGATCGAAGGTGGGCCAGAAATTGAGCAGTGGTGGAGACTATCACAGCCTCTTCTGGCAGCAGAAACTTCAAGAAGCAAGTAATGAAACACTATGAGAGATCTTGAAGAAATTCTGCAGCTCAAATCATAGTAGCATCAAGAAGAATATCTGTTGCTAGTGGTTTAAAATCTGCAGTGTATCTATCTTTTTCAGAGCAGCTCACGTTAAGAATTCCTCCCAAAACCTACAATTCAAAGTCAAGCAGGAGAGGAAAGAAAGGACAGAAGAGGCAAAAAAATAAAATAAAATTGGCTAACAAGAGATTAGCCAATTTGAGGCTTATAGTAAGAACAAAATGTGCCATTTCAGGTTCGGTGGAGAAATAAATTTCATAAACCAAAACAAAACTTAAAAATAGATTGCAGTGGGTAGGGTTTACAACATAGCTGATACTGATAGATTGATTTAGGCAAGAAAACCCAAATGTACAGGTATAGTATAGGTGTGGTACCTGGCTCAATAGAACTAATTATGAGAGGGATCTTGGAGTCCTAGTAGACAATCACTTAAACATGAGCTAGCAGTGTGTTGCAGCTGCCAAAAAAGCCAATGCAGTCCTAGGCTGCATTAACAGAGGGATAGAATCAAGACAGTAGTGGGTTGCAAATCCCGTTGCTACTGGTTTGCTTGTGGGCGCGCGTGCGCGACACTTCTGTGCATGTACAGAAGCGTCCAGGTGGGTGGGCGGTGCCTCCCACCATCGTTGCTACCGTTCGTCCTTGTTAAACCACACTTGGAATACTGCATCCAATTTTGTTTGCCACAATGTAAAAAATAAATTGAGACTCTAGAAAGAGTGCAGAGAAGAGCAACAAAGATGGTTAGGGGACTGGAGGCTAAAACATATAAAGAACGGTTGCTGGAATTGGGTACGTCAAGTTTATTAAAAAGAAGGACTAGGGGTGACATGATAGCAGTGTTCCAATATCTAAGGGGCTGCCATACAAAGAAGAGGGGGTCAACCTATTCTCCAAAGCACCTGAAGGCAGAAAAAGAAGCAATGGATGGAAACTAATCAAGAAGAGAAGCAACCTAGAACTAAGAAAAAATTTCCAGACAGTTAGAAGAATTAATCAGTGGAACAACTTGCCTACAGAAGTTGTGGGTGCTCCAATACTGGAAGTTTTTAAGAAGAGGTCGGACAACCATTTATCTGAAATGGTATAGGGTTTCCTGCCTGAGCAGAGGGTTGGACTAGAAGACCTCCAAGATCCCTCCCAAGTCTATTATTCTGTTATTCTGATCAGGTGCTCACCCACTTTTTAGGTTTATTCTGTGTTGGATAGAATGGAAATCTTTGCTAAGTCTAGTTGGACTTGAAATGCAGAATGATTTTAAAATACATCCACAGAATCTCAGAACTTATTTATTTGAATGGGTGCTTTCATTCACACTCAATGGAATCACTATTTGTTCAATTTTAAATGTCTTTTGAACATTCACTGTGCCCTAATTACATTTTTAAATAAATAGACTGATGATTCTATCAGTCTAGGAGTGTTTTTGCTTAAGGACAATGCATTAATTTTTAAATATAAAATTAGAACTGTATAAATAGTTCCTTAATTTTTTTTTTAAAAAAATATTTTTTAAAATGATTCAAGCTGTGCCATCAGTGCAGGAAAAACACGAGTATTTCTAGTTAGAGGACATGACAAAAGCAGAGACAATCCCAATTACTTGTCATTTGTCCTAATTACTTCTTTGAATATTTGCTGATGCTTTTGTGCTTCTGGTGACCATGACTAATTACTAGAACAATGCTAGATGATATAGCTAGAGCAATATATTAATTTTGAAGGTCAGTTGCATATTCTTGATTACAAATAACAAAGGTCTCCTAGAAGAAGTATATACATTTTAAAGTCGTTAATTGTCCTTCATCCATATGTTCCTTTTTCAAGTTTTTTAATCTCTCCCGGGGATGTTCGTCATTTTTAAAATGCATGCAGGAAGGCCAAAACAAGTCCAGATCTTAATCATCCTTCTCGGCAGACGATGAGGTAAGCCCAACTTGAATTTACGCAACTTGTCCAGTCAAGCCAATCCAGATCTGAACAAAAGGATAGCTAAAATGGATCTGAAAGTTAGTGGATTAGTGGGAGGAAATAGATTTGTAGATAATTTAGCAATATGACGATATAGCAATTAAATCAATAAATAATTTGGCTATGAGGAGATGACAGGCTTATATAATTTATAAACTCTCTTTCTATGTGGACTGAGACCTTCCATTTTTTATGATTCTAGGCTGTGGGGTAAGACTCTATATGCAGCCATGTTTTATGTATGTATGTATGTATGTATGTATGTATGTATGTATGTATGTATGTATCAGAAGTGGTATTCAGCCGGTTCTAACTGGTTTTTGCAGACTGGTAGCAGAAATTTTGCTTGATTAGGAGAACTGGTAAATACCACCTCTGGCTGGCTCTGCCCACCCCACCCCGCCCCTTCCAGGAGTCCCCATGCACACCGTTTTGGCTCCCAGGAGGCTTCAGGAAGGCTTGCTAGGCCCAAAATGAGGTGGGGGGTGCCTAGCAAGCTTCTGTGTAGCCTCCTGGGAGCAAAAATGGGCTGCCGGGGGGGGGGGGGGGTGGGCTTCAAGGGAAAAAGAAAGAAATCCTCACTGTTTGGGGATCCCCAAGTGCACTGAGCTTGAATTGAGAGTTTATTGAAAGTGCTGCTAGCTTCCTTGCTCAGGCTAGCTAATCAAAAGTGGAACTCTAAGAATGCCAGATGATCAATGGGCCTGTTCTCAGTTTCAAAACATCTGGCTTTTCTTTCTCTTACCAAAGACCTTCTGGGGTTCTTCCAGAAGGTCAGAAAGGGAGAAAGTAGAAAGAGAAGGAAAAAAGAAAGAAAGAAGAGAGAGAGAGCGAAAGGAGAAAGAAAGAAAGAAAGAAAGAGAGAGAGAGAGAGAGAGAGAGAGAGAGAGAGAGAGAGAGAGAGAGAGAAAGAAAGAAAGAGGGAGGGAGGGAAAGAAGGAAGGAAGGGTAAACCCTTTTATTCCCACTTCATCCTCACTATTTGGGGATCCCCACCTGCACTGAACTTGAGTTGAGAGCTTATTGTAAGTGGCTGCTAGCTATCCTTGCTCAGGCTAAGCTAATCAATAGTGGAGCTCTAAGAATGCCAGATGATCAATGGGCATGTTCTCAGTTTCAAAACGTCTGGTTTTTCTTCCTCCTACCAAAGACCTTCTGGGGTTCACAGGAAGGGAGAAAGGAGAAAGGGAGAAAGAAAGAAAAAGAAAGAAAGAAAGAAAGAAAGAAAGAAAGAAAGAAAGAAAGAAAGAAAGAAAGAAAGAAAGAAAGAAAGAGAAAGGGAGAAAGAGAGAAGGGAAAGTGAATGAGATATGGATGGATGGCTGGATGGATAGATAGAGGGAGGGAGGGAGAGAAAAAGAAAAAGGAGAGGAATGAAGGACCACAAACCTGGCACTAGATGTAGCTTCAGAGAATGCTTTGAAATAGCACAGCAATCCAGGGCTGGAAGGGACCTCAGAGGTCATCTAGTCCAACCTCCTGCTCCAGCAGGAGACCTTATATCATCTTGGTTATATTATCTTGGAGAAATTTCCAGAAATCCCCAGGCATTGCCAACCTCTCCCCCTGACTAAAAAAAAAAAAAACCTAGAGCAAAAAATGCATGCAGTATTAAAAAGAAGAATAGAAAAGGGGGCTGCTGTGTACTGTTTAATGGACTGCTAAATTGGCAAAATGGACAGCTAAATATATATACATACATGTGTGTGTGTGTGTGTGTGTGTGTGTTTGTGTGTGTGTGTGTGTAGTTCTGAACATCGAAGGATAATAAATACATGGAGCTCAGTGGTGGGTTCCTCCCGGTTCGGTCCGGTTCGGCCAAGCCAGTAGCGGTGATGATATGATGTCACCGAACCGGTTCTCCCCCCCGCCCTCCCCACCCCCCACCCCCCCACGTTATTCTTATCTTTTATTTGGTCCCACCCCCAATCTATTGCTGCCTCCTGAGTCCCAGCTGATGACTAGAGGGAAAAAAACTGTTTAAACTCTTGCCGCGGGGCTTCAAAGGGCCATCCTACAGCTGATCAATGTTAAAAGCAAACAAATGAGTCGGGTCGTAAGTGCGAGGATCTTCCAGAAATGACTCTGACCAGCTAGCCATGCGCACCTAGTCACATGACCTCCAAGCTACACCCACAAAATAAGCCATGCCCACAGAACCGGTAGTAAAAAAATTTAGAACCTACCCCTGATGGAGCTTGAGAAGACAAAAGACCCTCAGAGGAAGATCTAGAGGAGGGAGAAGGTTTCCCCCTGACAAGTTGCTGGCCCATTGAGCCTCATTTAACATTAATGCTAAATCTATCTGTTTCAAAAATCTAATATATGAGATTTAACTCAACTGTCCAGAAATGCATTTAATTGTTTAATAGATTAATAGTTTATAGCAAAGCCATTCTCTTCCCATTAACATGCAATAGATGATAAATAATGTCTGAGGCAAATCTAATAATGCAAAGATTAATAACACAACTAGGCAAAACTACGGATGTGCCATACAAATTAAGAACATTTATTTATTTATTTTATTTATTTATTGGTTCGATTTATATGCCGCCCTTCTCCGGAGACTCAGGGCGGCTTACAATGCGTTAAGCAATAGCCTTCATACTTTTGTATATACCTGCTTAGTAGGACTTTTGCCCCCCCCCCAGCGGTGTTCTTTTTTATACAAAGTCAGCTTATTGCCCCCACAATCTGGGTCCTCATTTTACCTACCTCGAAAGGATGGAAGGCTGAGTCAACCTTGAGCGTGGTGAGATTTGAACTTGCAGTAATTGCAGGCAGCTGGTGCTACTTAACAGCACTTTAGTCTGCTGCGCCACCAAGGCTCTTGGTGACTCTTAGACTCTTGGGAGCCTAATCCCACCAATGTTCCTGACTTGATAACAAAGAGATAATGGCAGAGTGCACCAGCAGCAGCCTTGATATGTCTGTACAACTTAGCCTTACATAGAAGCACTCAAACTTGTTATTACAAAGTTGTCACAAACACACATGCTTTTTTTGGATTCTAGACTGTTGCAGGGTCTAGAACCTGGGAAGCAGATTTCTGACAAAACTCAACTCTGTGATTATCTAATTTTGATTTAGTTACAGTTAATCTTCAATTTACAAAAGTTTCTTTAGTGACCGTTGGAAGATACAATGGCACTGAAAACAGTGATTATGACTGGTCTTCACTTTTACAACTGTCACAGCATCCCTATAGTGATATGATCAAAATTTGTCAAGCATGGGAAATCAGGAGGTCCAGACAGTTCAAATGAATATAAGGGTTTATTGCAAGCTGAAATTCTCTACAAAAATCTGAACTACTAATTTATTTCTTCTTTTAACGACCCTATAATTCCTTATAGGGTAGAGTCTGGGCAACTGAATGGAGCTAGCAGAGTGTTTTAATGGCCGAATGCCCTTCCTGTCACCAATGCAGAGTTTTGTTCAGCAGATATATTCTCAGTGTGTCCAGAGAGAGAAATATCTGCCTAGGATCGAACTCACAGCCTCCTGATTGTCTCCTGGTCGAGAGCTCCACCTCTAGGCCACCGCCCCACTCCTAAGAATCTGAACTACTAATGGTCAAAGCAAATTAGTGGTAGATAAGAATCAATGGAATTAAAGATAGGCTGGACTTAGATCTCTTGTGGACACAAGGGACTCAAGACTGATGACACGTTTGACCCTTCCTGAAGGCTCAGCTTAGTCATCTCCTACAAAATCCAGGCATTTAGCAACCTGCATGATTTACAACATAATATACCTGAATATGATTGGACATGATCTGACATCATGTGATTTGTGACTTTCCCACTGGCTTTGGAGCAGGAATCAATGGGGGAGTTAGATTCCCTTAATGACCACATGACTCATTTAACAACTGCAATGATCATCTATTGCTTAACAACAATTGGAAAAAAAAGTCATAAAATTGGCTGTGACTCTCTTAACAACCACCTTGTTTAGCAATGATAATTCTGCTCCCCAATTGTGCTCACAAATCAACGACTACCTGTATATATTAAATATATAAAGTAAAATATAAAGTAAAACCAGTCTGAAGTAAATAGGGAAAAAATGATATTAATCTGTTTCAGGAGAAGGAGGAAAAGAGGGAGGCAGACCTCAGTCCAGATCAGGTTGAGATATTAATTTTTTACCTAAACATGGGATTTTCTAATGTTCAGAGTGTTACATACATGTTAGTGCAGCATTTCTGCAAGTTATTATTATAGACCTTCTGTAAATTAGAGGCTGAATTGGTGTATTCAAGGCCACCTAATTCATTGTAGCTCCATTTGAACAGGGAGGTTTTCCCAAATGACAGTCCACATATTTTTGCTACCAAACTATGCCAGTTCTTACCTGGATTTTGCCAGACGAGTTTTCTTAAGTATGTATCTTGTGGAGGAGGATTTCTGCCTTTGTTTCTACCAAAGAACAAATCAGCAACAAATGTATGATACAGCTTTCTTTTACTCTGATGTCTTAAGATATCTCACAGTTACCACTTCCAGAAATTACAGTCGGAGTGAAAGTTCTCCAGAAATATCTGGCTGATGTTTAAGGATGGCTGCATCAAATATTATGAGGGACTCTGACTGTGTTGTTGGCCAGGATATATGTTGGCTCCTTGAAAGGCCTAGCTAATTATGCTGGAGCTGTCATGAATGCAGACAAATTCCTAGTATGTAGATATGTTTCTGCTCTCTCATAACAGAGTCATGCAACATAAATGGTATTGTACGTTTAAAATATACTTTTACTACTTTTTTAAAAAAATATGCCCTGAACTCTTCTTGTTCAGTATGAGGAAAATATTTTGTTGGCATTTTGGTATTTCAGATTGTTCCCCAATGATACAGGTTGCTAATTCTTTACATGATCCCTTAAGGGCAAAGCAGTGAAATTTCAGTTTTAATATATCTATAAGGAGTTATTACTTACGTATATCCATGGAAGTAGCAGAAAAAGGCTGATCTTATTCTAATAAAGATTTTTTATCTTTCTTCCTATGGTATCTTTTGAAAATGGTATATCTCTGTACCTTCCCTCATTCCATCTCCATTTTTATCCTTTTTCGTTCTATCTACCTCACTATTATATTCTTCTGCTGTATTTGGTCATTCATTGCTATGGACTGGGATGGAGCACATTCTGCTTATTTTACATATACAGTTCTGACATCATTCTATGTGAGTTCTTGAGGGTCAGCCTATGGTATATTACATGGCCAATAATGACCTATTGAATACCATCGGCACTGACAAAATCACCATCAGTCATTTGCAAAAAGTAGCTTTACTTGGGACAGCTTACATTCTGCAATGGGTACCTTTTAACACAATCAAACAACATTTATCTATTGCAGGTGCTTGGGATAGGTGGATAAAATGCCAAATCCACTAACATCTGGCTGACTCTATCACCAACCATAAGAATAATAATGCAGGATTACTGCTTTTCAACTGCTAAACATCAAGACATTAGACGTCAGAGACAAAATTTTGTACCTGGAATACAAAAATGTAAAATCTGAGAGTAAGTGAAAGTTAAAAGAACATCTCAATAAACATCATCAGATGTTAAATTTGTCACACATTGGAAGGAGTTGGAGTTATGGATTGATTTTCCTTCAAAATGTTTTTAAAATATTTTTTTAAGGAATGGCAAGTCTACTTTTAAAGATCTCTAAAGGGATGCCAAGTTTGATGCAATAAAAATCTTAGCTTATGAATTGTACTTTTTGGAACACCAGGTGCTCCCCAGCTGCGACAAAGAAACTTATAAATGATGGCACCCTTTTCCATTAGTCAAGATTGCATACACTATGCCTCCTTTAATAATTCTGGATTCGCATTTCGCCAGCAGAAAAGCAACAATTATGAGTTAAGAGGGTTGGGTTTTGGAATAAATAGGGAATAGATTGAGTCCAGCTTTTTAACAAGATGCTAGGGCCAGGACTTCTTTTTTAACAAGAAGTCAGGGCCAGACTTCTGGTTATTTGGAACACATTTTGATATAGGAAAATGCACCCCTTCTGATTGTTAGAGCATTTTATTCTCTTTGAAATAATCTACCAAAGAACATCAGAAAGCCAAAAAAATTTACTAGAGACATACAATCAATATTGCAAAGGGATAACTGGTTTCTTAGGAAGCTTTCAATGTGTCATATTTATTCCTTTGAAGGACTCATGGTAGTGCTGTTCTGAATTTTGAAGAAACATTTTTTTTTTGTCTGAAATTGACTTCTTGCCCATAATGTTTAGGTGTGTGTTATCAAGCAGAAGGTACAATAAATCAGGAGGAAAAATGCCCTTTTGCATTTTCTTCAGGGCTGAAGAACTTCAAGGAGAAAGCTGTGCTTGTATCTTTGGAAAGGATTGTACAGGGGTGGATTCTACTTTACCTTTTCTACCAGTTCGCAATGGGATCGCGCATGCACAGATCACCTATGACGACATGTGAGACAGTGGGCGGAGCCTCCCGCTGGTTTTACTACTGGTTCTTTCGAACTGGTCTGAACCGGGGGCAACCCACCACTGAAACAGTAGAAGGAGAGTTCAACTGTGAATGCCTCTGATGCATCTTCAATAGCCTCCCATCCATGGAAAAGATTATTTATTAGCAACACAAAAAGTATATGCTGGATCGAGGTCACCAAAGGAGTATCTTTGGATGTCTTCCAGATACCCTCAGATGTTTTCATTGGCAGCTCCTAGCTCCCCAGTTCTGCCTACCTTTGAGATCTTTCAGTTTAAACAATAACAAAAAACATTGTAAAGCAAAATAAACCCCCAGTATCTAGGGTCATCATTTTGTAAAAATGCACTTGGGGCTCATATAACACTTGGTAACAGACATGAGAAATTGTCTGCAATTCAGTTTAAAAGTGGACCTATCTGGCTCAATGGTGTGATCCTTCAGCTGTTAGAGAGGCTGTAAAGTAAGGGTAAGAGGCACATGCACCTCTTAACAAATGTGTGGCAGAGAACATTCTATTGGTCACATTATATCATGCAAGGAAGGAAGAGCTGTGATGCTGATGAGTTTCTCTCTTCAACAGATAATTAAGATAGAAATTCAACATTGCTCCTGGCCATGTGCAGAAGACTTTTCAGCATCTGATCTAGCTCACTGCCTAGATCCTGTTTTGAAGCAATTGACTCTATGCTTGACTTAAAGTCTAAGTGACATCCTGTCGATATGATATCATAAATTGGTTTTTCAGAAATGCTGGGGGACAGGGTTGAGGCAGCTGTAGAGGGAATCACGATTTTACTTTGTTTTAAATAGCTTCTGCTTTCATCATCCATGCATTCATTTTTACAATTTTCCTTTTTCAATCACTAACACAAAGTTGGCTAGGTTTTTCTAAAGTTACTTTGCAGGAAAGAGGATACCACATGATGACAGAATTATGCTGGAGAAAAAGAGAAATGACAAAGAAATATCTAGCGTGGATTTCCTTTCCAAACTGCGAATGGAGCACTAAATGAAAATATTATCTGATATGTTTATATGCTTGATGATGATGAAAATAATGATGCTGGATTCAGGAAAGGCTCCTCATGAATATAAAAATAAGGATTTCCCCCCCTCTTCCCAGGCAGCCCTCTATATCTACTCAAATCGGCTCCAGAGACTTCAGAAGCAATTGCAGTCTCTTGAAATCTCTTAAATGGCCATTACAACAACAGTGATAGAAAGTGGAAGAACTATACCTAAAATATAGGGGCACCACTAGCAAAATAATTCAGAAGGGTATCAATAAGGTTGCCAACTATTTTTCTTTGCTGGGTTCTCCTACCCTCAAAATGACGCTATAGAGCACTGCACACCAAGACAACTAGATACAAGAACAGTTTTTTTCCCGAACGCCATCACTCTGCTAAACAAATAATTCCCTCAACACTGTCAAACTAGTTACTATTAATCTTCTCATCGTTCCTATCACCCATCTCCTCCCACTTATGACTGTATGACTGTAACCTTGTTGCTGGTGTCCTTAAGATTTATATTGACTGTTTCTCTATGACTATCATTAAGTGTTGTACCTCATGATTCTTGAAGAATGTATCTTTTCTTTTATGTACACCGAGAGCGTTATGTACCAGGACAAATTCCTTGTGTGTCCAATCACACTTGGCCAATAAAGAATTCTATTCTATTCTCATTAAACATGTAGCAGTAATGCAGAAATATAGTCCAGATGACACTTTTCTCTCCCCATCATGCTTTCTGTTGCCTAGGGAGTGACTAATTTAGAACAGCCCTCTGAAAGGACTGAGGACTTACTGCCCAATGGATATCAGCTGGATTGTGACAGATGAATACCCAGTGAATTAATCACTAGATTTCTTTGCTTAACTATTTTCTTTTCAATAATGAAAAGGAGGGCAAACATTCCAAAACAAAGCATGGTTTAATTAAAACAAACAGAAAGCATATGTCAGGTCTAGAGGCAGTTGGTCCAATAAGAAAACATCCTCAAAATGCTACTCAGACAATGGGGATGTTTGAATGAAATGTTTGGCAGAATTTGGACTGCAGACGTCCACTCAAAATCTTATGCAAGGATTCAAGAAACCCAGTGCCATCTGCAGATGGCAGATTAAACATTTAAATTAGTGATGAGTTATATGCTTGTACTGAATACAGCCAGAATGTTTACCAGATGCTGTGCCCACACATAAATATTTCCTCTAGGTGCACTTTTATTAGAGCCAGACTATTTTTTTTTCTTAGCTGAAGAAGAGAGACGGAAAGTGTCTTTGCAATGGGACGGTTGCATATTTTAAAAAATGTTAAAAAGTTGCAGGAAGTATGACAGTGATTTCATGCCATCAGAGTTAGTGGGGCAAAATTTAGCATTCGGGACCATTAGGAACTTTGTTTTATTTTTATTTTTTTATTTAGTATCTACTTATATCACACCTTTATTATTTTATAAACATCTCAGAGGTGGTGAACATACCAAATACTCCTTCTCCATTCTATTTTCCCCCACAATATGGGCCTGGTAGGTCAGCAGACTAAAAGCATTGTGATTAACACCAGCTGTCTGCAATTACTGTAAGTTCAAATCTCACCAGGCTCAAGGCTGTCTCAGCCTTCCATCCTTTCTAAGGTAGGTTAAATGAGGACCCAGTTTGTGGGGGCAATAAGCTGACTTTGTATAAATATACAAAAGTATGAAGGCTATTGCTTAACACATTGTAAGCCGCCCTGAGTCTCTGGAGAAGGGCGGCATATAAATAAATAAAAAAAACCAACAACCCCATAAAGTGAGTTGGGCCGAGACAGTGAGTGATTGGCCCAAAGCCATCCAGCTGGCTTTCATGCCTAAACCAGTACTAGAACTGACAGTCTCCTGGCTTCAAAGTGGTGTTTTAACCAGTAGACCAAAACTGGTTTTAGTTGGGTGACAAGGACATCAAGGTCTCTGTTTAGCCCTTAATATTTACTATACTGCTCAAAAAAAATAAAGGGAACACAAGCAGAAGACATCCGAGATCTGAATGAATGAAATAGCCTTATTAAATACTTTATTCTTTACATACAGTAGTTTATACACTGCTCAAACAACTAAAGGGAACATAAAACTACTATATGTAAAGAACAAAGTATTTAATAAGGCTGTTTCATTCATTCAGATCTCGGATGTCTTCTGCTTGTGTTCCCTTTATTTTTTTGAGCAGTGTATATCACCAGCATTACTGTCTCTTTAAAATGTGCTGCTGTGGGAACTCAGAAAGCTCAGAAAACCAGCTATTTTTGGTGACCCCAGCACTTGGAATGTTGGACTACCATTACTGGTTCTATGTTTGTTGGGCTAGATCATAAAATCAGAAATAAGAGTGAAGTTAGCACTGGGCTGCAAGTAACAGTCTGAGAAGATGAGGTAGATTCTGAGGGAAAAAAAAACAATAGTCAGCTCTTAAAAGCAAGGGAGGAATAAATAAGACTCAGGAAAAAAAAACCCAAGCCAAGGAACCACCCAAGAGATGAGACAGAAGTATAGCCAATGACAGATGAATTTATCCAAACCAAAGGAGACCTTCCTGTTGTAACAAGGCTTAATGTAATAGGAGGTTTTGAGATTAGGAGAGATTCTCATTTGGACACCTGGGCATTCTTCTTTTACCAGTTAAAAGAACTGTCTCTTTGCCTGTTCCCACAGAGGTCACAGTTAAGAGGCTGAGAAATTCCCCACTCTAATAGGCAGAGAGATAAAATATCTTCTGAAGTAAAGCAATCCTGTTGTTGAGATTTCTGCAACCTAATCCTTTTTTTCCATGTCAATAAATCTGGTTAATGAAGCCTCTGTGAGAAATTTGCTTTTGGGCCAGCTGTCAAGAGCTTAACACTTAATTGGATTAGGAGCTCCTCTTGTGATCCTTCCTTTTCAGAAGGATCCCCTGTTCAGGCAGGAAGGTTAGCTCAGGATCTGAGGCTGTTAAGCAATCAGTACAAATATTGTAACATGCAAATCAATTGCCCACCATGTAGAACAAATTCTGGAGCTGAAGAGTCACACTTCAAGCCTTATCTGCTCCAGAGTAAACTTGAAGGAAATAATTTGATTGGTGATGTAATAATGCCAAAAAGATATGTCCGAGATAAGTGAAGTACAAAGTAAAGCAAAGTAAAGTAATTTAAACAAACAGATTGAACAGACAGACAGTAAGAGCAACAAGAAGTAACAGTGGCTGTTCAGTTATTTTGTTACACCACAACAAATGGTCAGATTAAAATATAAAATGGAAACAAAGGGAAACAAATTCAGTCTCACATCTAATCTTTTTAGCCACATGTTACAGCTGTAGGTGTCAAGGGAGTTTCTAATATAATATATTTATTTATTTTTCTCGATTGATTTTTTTTTTTTTGGTGATCCAGACATTCCCTGAAATTTTTTTGGCAAGGTTTTTCACAAGTGCCTTGCCATTGCCTGCTTCCTAGGGCTGAGAATGAGTGACAGGCCCAAAGTCACCCAGTTGGCTTCATGACTAAGGCAAGACTAGAACTGATAGTCTCCAGGTTTCTAATCTGATGCTTTAACTATATCAAACCAGTTGTGTTTTGATTAGTAGAGATTCTTTATATACAGTAGCGACACATTTTGGATAATAATCGTAGTGTTACAAATAGCTCAGTTTTGTATAAGATATTCAAGAAAAAGCCAAATTGATTCAATGACAAGATACAAAAGGTTTGGAAAAATATTGTGTAGAAAAACAAAAATATCCATAATTTTCTTTGTATATTTAGAAGAATGAAATACATTTGCAGACTAGCTGATAATTGCTAAGGGGATAAAGCATGTTAAATCTTATAGAAATCGATGCAGCGTCAAAAATTTTTTTTTGTCCCAAGTTATATTATTGTAAATTCTGGTGGGTTTTTTTTTCTCAAAGAAACATTTGATGACCCTCTTTTCAAAGAATATGATCACAGGTCCTACACCTTGATATCACCAGATCAACATCACTGGAACCAAATAGACTACCAAACAGGAAGCAAAAAATGGAGAAGTGCCATCTAAATGGACAGGACCTTTATACTGTACCCAGGTCATGAATTATTGATGTCAAATATATGGATTAAATTTAAAAGAAAAGAAAAGAAAACAGATACATCAGGAAAACATCTTCTGAAGGACACTCAATCAGAATATAAATTCAATACAAGGAACAGATCTAGTGTGTTTAGCTTATGAAGTAGGATATGTGAAGGGCTATGGGAAGAAATATGAAACATTTGCAAATAACAAACTAGAAAAAAATATTCCCAGAATTTCAAAGAGGAAGTGGCTTTTGGAATAGGCTATGACAGCGGTGTCAAACTTGCAGCCCGTGGGCCAGATGTGTCACGCACTGGCCACGCCCATCCCCGATTTAGCAAAGGGGAAAAAAGTTGTGATACATCATGTGATGACAACGTGATGCCGTGACTTTGACACCGCTGGGCTATGACAACAATTGATTTTTTGGTTTGTTTTGATATAATTTTATTTTGCAGAGGATATTGGTGGTAGCTAATTATCTGGATCCATCTCAGTTAGATTTCAAGTCATGATGCAGTACAGAGAAAGCACCGGTTGTGCATGTTATGGTTTTTGGCAGGGCCAGGATGGAAGTTATACATCCTTTGCTGTGCTCCTTAATTTCTCAAAGGCTTTCAATGCAACCAATTACAGTATCCATGGTGTCTTATTAGCTCAAACATAGCTATGCTATGAGCACAAGAATAGGTAAACTTTCTTTAAGATGGTGCCAACAGAGTCAGCATGCATATGAACACTCTGAAGCCGGGTATTTTGGCTTTGGATCTGAAGCATTCGTGAACATTTGAAGGAAAAGTTTATCTGGACTAACAATGTACCCCCCAAAAAATTTTAATTTCTTTTTCAAACATTCTCTTACCCTATGGAATAAATTTAGATATTGGCAGTGGTTTGCTCTCCAAGCGTGTTTCAATTTAGTTCCTGAATGTTTCTGAAGGGAAACAACAATAAGGATATAATAAATAATGCTAGGATATGATATACTGGTATACTAGATTCTGTAACCATTAGGTTCTTATAATACACATATGCCTTTGTATTTGTATCACATATATTATGCCTTTATATTTGTATCTCCTGTAACAAACATATTCTGTAATGTATCTGGTATTTGTCAAACATATGTCCCTGCCATTTGACCTGAACCCATATTAATCTTCTCCCTGTTTCTTTCTTGTGCCATCTAAGAACATGGTACTATCTCAGTCTTAATTTATGTTGATCTGGATAGACTCCTACTTTCCAGGGCCAGGGGGCCTAAGTGGCCAATTGAGTAAACAAAGAAATGCTCAAGATGACTAATTGGGAAGTTTCTATTCCCCCTTGCAGGGCAACAAGGAATGCACGGGCCTGGATTGGGAGGCCAGAGTTGGGTACTAAGCTGACGTCTCTGAGGGTATAAAAGGACGCCATACCTTCCCCAAGGTGTGGCTATCTCCTCGCATGCATTGTATCTGTATGTTCTGGATATAGTTCCACCCAGTATTTTGTTTTTGGCCATAAATAAAATCTATTTTATTTGCAAGCCTCGTCTTGAGTCTCTCTCTTTGGCATTCTGGTGACTCAAGTGTATTTTGGGACCTTACATTTCGTTACATTCAGACTAGGTAACATCATCAGCTGAATTGTCTTATCTTATTCTCGTTACTTTATAAATGTCCCAGTACGGTCAGTTGGCCATTTGGTTGTTGTTCATTTGGAGTTCTACTTAAATTCTGAGCAGCTGATTGGTTCTTTTGTTGATTGGTTGTTCGAATGGTCTGGTTTCTTATATATTCATATGCTGGATCTAGGTCACTATGTTTGTTAATTGCTCCTTTGGTAGACTACCAGGCCTCAACAAATTCATGTGCAGGGCAGGTTAACAACCAACCAACCAACCAAACAACCAACTGACTACACTGGCACACAAGACATTTATAAACTAAGGAGAATAGAATAGAATAGAATAGAATAGAATAGAATAGAATAGAATAGAATAGAATAGAATAGAATAGAATAGAATAGAATAGAATAGTTGGAAGGGACATTGCCAAACCAATCTTATTTCATTCTTTGACAAAGTGACTAAATTAGTAGACCAGTGAAGTGCTGTATATTTAAATTTCAGCAAGGCATTTGACAAAGTAGACCACAACCTCCTTCTTCTTGGTAAGCTAGAAAAATGTGGGAAAGACAGCATCACCACCAGATGGATTTGTAACTGGCTGATAAACCATACTCAGAGTTGTCCTTAATGGCACTACATCTAAATAGAGGGAAGTAAGCAATGGGGCACCACAAGGTTCCAGAACTCTTCAATATCTTTATAAATGACTTAGATGAGGGACTAGAAGAGAACTCATCAAATTTGCAGATGACACTAAAATGGTAGGAATAGCCAACATCCCAGAAGACAAGCTCAGGATCCAAAAAGATCTTGACAGACTTGAACAATGAAATTTAATCAGGAAAAAAGCAATGTTTTACACTTAGGCAGGAAAAACCAAAGGTACAAGTACAAATTAGGTGAAACCTGGTTCAAAGACAGTAACTGTGAGAGGGACCTTGGAGTCCTAGTGAACAATCACTTAAATATGAGCTAGCAGTGTGCAGCAGCAGCCAAAAAAGCCAATGCAGTCCCAAGCTGCATTAACAGAGGGATAGAATCAAGATCACGTGAAGTGTTAATATCACTTTATAATTCCGTGTTAAACCGCACTTGGAGTACTGCATCCAATTTTGTTTGCAAAAATGTAAAAAAATATGTTGAGACTCTAGAAAGAGTGCAGAGAAGAGCAACAAAGATGGTTAGGGGACTGGAGGCTAAAACATATGAAGAATGGTTGTTGGAATTGGGTACGGCTAATTTATTGAAAAGAAGGACTAGGGGGTGACATGATAGCAGTGTTCCAATATCTAAGAGGTTGCCACAAAGAAGAGGGAGTCAAGCTTTTCTCAAAAGCACCTGAAGGCAGAACAAGAAGCAATGGATGGAAACTAATCAAGGAGAGAAGCAACCTAGAACTAAGGAAAAATTTCCTAACAGTGGTGACAATTAACCAGTGGAACTGCTGGCCATCAGAAGTTGTAAGTGCTTCATCACTGGAGTTTTTAAGAAGAGACTGAACAATCAATTGTCTGAAATGGTATAGGGTTTCCTGCTTGAACAGGGGATTGGACTAGAAGACCTCTAAGGTCCCTTCCAGCTCTATTCTGATTGATTGAAATAAACAGGAGATTTGCTCTGCCTGGCTGTCATCAGAATATGGAATTGGTTTACAGACAGCTTGGGTGTTTCATTTTGTAAAAGAAGAATTGCTTTTTCATTTCTTCTTATTGCACTTGATTCAGCATGAGATTAGTCAAACAGTACTTCCCAATGATGGACTGCCTGAAGATGTTGTAATTACTTTGAGTTGGAAGGGGCTTTCAAAATCCCAATCTGTTTGAAAGGAAGATTCTCCTAGCAAAATAATGGCTCATCTCCTCTACATATCTAGGCAGTTTCGTGACACTGGCTGACAAATGGAGCCATGCTGGTTTTCAGGGTAGAAGGCAGCTATTCCCAATCCCTCCAAAGGAAATCTGAGTGGAACAGAAAACTTGCCATGGGGAAAGGAAGAAAACTTGTTTTATAGATGTGCTGTGTACAGCTGTGAGGCTTCAATAAAGATTCTGCAAATGTGCTACACTTCTTTCAATTCCAACTACTAAAATACAGGCAAAAAGGGATTCATTCAATGAATGGATGATTGGAATTTTAAAAATGGGGTATTGAACATGTCAAGGGCCCTTTTTCCTACCTATATTGCTAACTGGCTAAGTATCTTGCACCTATGCATATTTAATTTGGATATTTTTAGTGTTTTTATCGGTTTTGTTGTTTTAAAATGTTTTTTGAATTGTAAGCCACCCAGAGTTATAGACTCAGATAAGCCATAGAAATTGAATGAATGAATGGCCCAGATCAAAGGTACAGTTAATTTCAAAAACATGTAAAGTGTAAGAACTCAATGTTTGTAGATGACAGTAAGCAAATCTCTTTGAAAAATTAAAAACAAATGGAAAATGTAGGGAAAGGTAGAATTAGTGACACATGTTATTGGTATATACAAATCAAACTTGCAGGATAATGTTGTGGATTTGATATGGGAATTTTATTCTAGACAAGAGATTACCGTCAACCAGTGACAGATAATAGTAGCTGTAAAGGCCAGGATGAATCTTTGGCTTGTTCTATGGAACTCTTTCTCATTTCTTGGTTATCCCTCAGCAATAAATCAGCAGAGGATCATAGATATTGATTTGATACAAAGAGATTCAGCCAAAACTATAACAATCCATTTCTTCTTTAATTAAAGTAGATATCGGCAACAATTGGCATTTGCAGTTGACATTGATATTCATTCGGAGTATTTTTTCCTCATATAAACATAACCTTTGCAATAATTTCAGATAAGTTTATAGAATGCCTTTGCAGAAATATAAATGAACATTCTTATATTTTAACATCTGAAAAAAAAAACATACATGAATATATCATTAACAGTATTTAAAAAGCATTTATCGGGATCCTGTATTTCACATTTAATCATTTTTAGAATAAATTTGTAATGAAATATAAATAATGGGCAACCTCATCAGTTCAAAGTGCATTAGGGTTATGTTGCATTCATAATTCTCTGTATTTTTCTACTGCAAAAATTTATATTCCATTCCTACTATACAACTACTTAGTAGTAAACCTTACTGCATGTTCCATGAAGTACAGAGGTCATTGATACAATTTTGCTTAGCATATTGTAAACCGCCCTGAGTCTCCAGAGAAGGGTGGCATATAAATCAAAATAAAAAAAAAAAAAAAATTTTTTTTTGGGTGGTGTTAACAAAAGGATCACATCATGAGAGGTAATTAATATCTTGTACTATGCTCTGATTCAGTGGTGAAATCCAATTTTTTTTGCTACCAGTTCTGTGGGTGTGGCTTGGTGGGTGTGATGTGGCTTGGTGGGCGTGGCTTGGTGGGTGTGGCAGGGGAAGGATATTGCAAAATCTCCATTCCCACCCCACTCTGGGGCCAGCCAGAAGTGATATTTGCTGGTTTGCCAAACTACTCAAAATTTCCGCTACTGGTTCTCTGAACTGCTCAAAATTTCCGCTACCAGTTCTCCAGAACCTGTCAGAACCTGCTGGATTTCACCCCCACTCTGATTAGACAGTGCTTGAGTACAATGTCAGTTGTTGGCACTGCATTTTAAGGAGGACATGGAAGCTATTAGACTGTGTTCAGAGGAGAGCTGTTAACATGATAATGTATCTGGAAACTACCAGTAAGTAATAAGAGAAAGACTGTGAAAGGTGGTGGTGGTGGTGGTGGTGGAGGAGGAGGAGGAGGAGGAGGAGGAGGAGGAGGAGGAGGAGGAGAAGAAGAAGAAGAAGAAAAAGAAGAAGAAGAAGAAGAAGAAGAAGAAGAAGAAGAAGAAGAAGAAGAAGAAGAAGAAGAAGAAGAAGAAGAAGAAGTTGGAGTTTATATTGCTCTCTACAAAATGGGAAGAGAAATATTAGATTCCAGTGACTGAAACACATTAGTCAATCAATTCTTAACATCTTGTCTGGTAACAAGATCTTGTGAATTGACAATCCATAGTATTTGACTACTATTTGCTCTGTCTGGGTTTCATCCAGGGCAGGAAGGTCCTGCAGAAAGTCAATACTCGGAAATTGACTGGGGGTCCTGATGGTATCCCTGGGTGAATACTTAAGGAGTGTGTTGACCACCTGGCCACTGTTTTCACAGACATCTTCAATCTCTCATTGCATCAGGCCATGGTTCCATCATGTTTTAAGATTGCAATCTTTGTACCAGTGCCCAAAAAACTATAATCACATGCCTTAATGATTACCATCCAGTTGCACTCATTTCCATTATGATGAAGTGTTTTGAGAGATTGGTAAAGGACTATATGGTTTCATGCCTTCCTCCTACATTTGACTCATTATAATTTGCCTATTGGAAGAATCACTCTATAGATCCATGATGGCAAACCTATGACATACGTGCCATCTGTGGCACGCGGACCCATATCTGTGGGCATATGAGTTAGCTCAGCCCTAGCGTGCAAGTGCACCCTGGCTATCTGATTTTCGGGCCTTCCAAACCCACCGGAAGTCAGGAAATGGGCTGTTTCCTGCCTCCAGAGGGCCTCAGGGTGTGTGTGTGAGGAAGGCCGTTTTTGCCCTCTCCAGGCTCCTAGAAAGCCTCTGGAGCATGGGGAGGGTGAAAAATGGGCCTTCCTGTTCCACCAGAAGTCAGGAAATGGGTCGTTTCCTGCCTTCGGAGGGCCTCTGGGGGGTGGAGAAGGCCATTTTTGCCCTCCCTAGGCTCCTAGAAAGCCCCAGTTTGTGTGATTTGGAAGGAAAGTTTCCAACTCCATCTCCTTGACAGTGTCTTGAGTCCACTACTGTTCCCATTGATGACCCATGACAGCTGTGCCAAATCTGCTACAAATCATATTGTGAAGTATGCTGGTGACATGGCAGTGGTGGGCTTATCTGGGCTGACAATGAAAATACTTATAGGGAAGAGGTGAAGGCTCTGGTGGACTGCTACAATAAAAGTAATCTGGTTCTAAATGTTAATAAAACAAAAGAGATCATTGTAGTTTTTAGAAAGAGATGGCATAGTCATACTTCACTCAGTATTGAAGATGTAGCTGTAGAAGTGGTCAACAGTATTAAGTCTCTGGGAGTGCAGATAACTAAAAATCTGAATTGATCTCTCCATACATCATCCTTAGTGAAACATGCAAACAAGTGTCTGCATTTCCTGCTTTGGATGAGAAGAACACGTCTTTCTCCTTCTGTCCTGGCCAGTTTTACAGAGGCACGATTGAGAGTGTTTAACAAACTGCATCACTGTGTGGTTTGGTGGCAGCAGTGCCTCAGATAGAAAGTCCATACAGAAAGTGGTAAGGACAGCTGAGAAGATTATAGGAAGCTCGCTTATAAGTGCTATGTACTTGGAGCTCAAAGCATTGTTAGAGGCTCCACAAACCCACTTTACAGTCTGTTTCCTGCTGCTCCCTCTGGGAGGAGGTTTTGAAGTATTTCTAGCAGGATTACCAGATTCTGTAACAGCTTTGTTCCCTATGCCATCCATCTGGTAAACTCACAAGATTCATTTTTATCGCCATGTACATGTACACATGCGAACTAGATTGTGTTGTTTCTCTGTGTCATATAATATATGTGGGTATATGCATAATTTTGTATTTATTTATTTAGTCATGTTTATGTAGTGTATATTGGGTGGGGTGGCAGCCTTTGAGAGCTGTATGCAACAAAATTTCATTTTAATGTATGCCGATCAGTGAACATTCAAAGTGACAATAAAGTTATTCTAAGTCTAATATAATTATATCCCTTGAGTTGCATTAGCTAATTAAATTTTTGCAATGATTACTGGTTTTTATTCTTGACTTTCTGATATTTAGACAAACAGGCAAGGATACTACGTGACATTTTCATATAACCATCTTGCAGTAGGAGCAGGTTAGCTAAGATATCTGCCACAACCATTGAGAATATCAGCCCCACTATATTCTGAAAGAAGCCTCATCGTTCCTGACAAATGTCTCCTAATTTTCACAAAAGCTTCTATCTGTTGAAAACTCTCTACTATATAGGCTACCATCATTGCAAATTTCATTCATATTCTATCCCCAAATAACATTTTATAGATAAAACTATAGGTATATATTTTTCCTGCCAGCTCATGTGAGTTTTTGCCAGCTTCAACCTTTCTGAAATCTGTAGCTTATTTGCAGGTTTAAATTCACTTACTAAAGATTAGCGCTTTGTATTTTTCCATGCTGGAGTTTGGGAACCGAGAATCCAGAAACAGATTTTAGATAAAAGAGATAGCTCATATGGGAGCAATTCCTTTCCTTTTGTGTTCTATCTACTCCTTTAAATAAATATCCCTTTGATCCCTTTTGCTGTGCAGGTAGTGCTTGCTTACTGATGGTAACTGGCTTCAGAGCTGCGGTGACACAGTGGTTAGAGTGCAGTACTGCAGGCTATTTCTGCTGCCTGCCAGCTGTCTGCAATTTGGCAGTTCAAATCTCACCAGGCTCAAGGTTAACTCAGCCTTCCATCCTTCCGAGGTGGTTAAAATGGGGAACCAGATTGTTGGCAATAGGCTGACTCTGTAAACCACTTAGAGAGGGCTGTAAAGCACTGTGAAGCTGTATATAAGTCTAAGTGCTATTGCTATCATGCTCTAGATGGCAATTCTAGCATTCCTAGTTGCCATTGTTAGATGAATCCCATGCAGTCAAGCATGCAATGATCACATGATTGTCATTTGTGACCTCCTGCTAGATTTCTCTTTGTTGGAAGCTGGCAGTGAAGCCAGGGATAAGTGGCCCTTTCAAGAAAGGGTATCCTAGTTCAGAGGTGGGTGGCACATGAATTAACAACCAGCTTTCCCCAGCACTGAAAATGTGAGTGTGAGCGTGGTCTTCTGTGCATGCATTTTGCTTGCACACATTGTGCGGCTTAATGCAGCTAAATAGGACAGCATAGCGCTGGGGTGAGTGGGCGGGCCACCCACATCCGCAGGTCACAACCGGGTCGCCCGAACTGGTCTGAACCAGCTGAATCCCATGCCTAAAAAAACCCCACCAACCACTGTTCAGAGATCGCTTACTCCAAAAGGGCAAATTCATACGTATTCTTTGCCTAAAAAACCCCCACCAACCACAGTTCAGAGACCACTTACTCCAAAAGGGCAAATTCATAGGTATTCTTTGTTGTTGTGCCAAACCTCAAAAGTGAACAGAAAAGTGCTACTTTCTGAAGTGTTCTTATTTTTAAAGGGGAGACAACATTTTCTGCCCTGGTTAAGCACATTTTTTTTACAAGCACATTGTTGGATAATTAGTGGCTATTTATGCAGTTTTTAGTCATCTCTCCCAGCTCTGCCTTAGAGAAGGTGTAGAGGAGACATTTCAGATGTACTAAATGGTATCTGACCCTAATTCCACTGTAATGTTACAGCAAAGAAATCTGTGAAGTTGAAAAGCAATATTTGGTGATTGCATATGTCACCTTCATGTTTTTCTTAGCCAGAAGTTAATAACAGTAAAATTAATCTTGGTGGACAGGCATTTTTGTTAATAGGTACTATAATAAATTTAACTGAGAATCAATAACGGGAGCCCCTCGTTACTCCCATATAACACACCTCCTGCGTGAGCTGCACTGGTTACCAGTAGTTCTCCGGGTCCGCTTCAAGGTGCTGGTTCTCACCTATAAGACCCTACATGACTTAGGTCCGGGATATTTGCAGGACCTTCTCCTGCCTGCCTCTCACCGTCCTGTTCGCTCACATAGGGCCGCTCTCCTCAGGGTTCTGACGGCGAGCCAATGTCGTCTAGCGGTGCCCAAGGGGTAGGGCATTCTCTGTGGGTGCTCCCACCCTCTGGAATGAGTTACCTACTGAGCTCCGGACGGCTCCTGATCTCCACTCCTTCTGTCGGGAACTGAAGACTTGGCTGTTCAAGCAAATAGGCTGACTCTGATTCCGGGTTTTATTATTTATTATTAATTAGTTATTTGGTTTAAAATGGAATTTTATTGTACATGTTTCTTAACTTGTGTTCGCTGCCCTGAGTCCTTCGGGAAAAGGGCGGCATATAAATACATGTAATAAATAAATAAATAAATAAATAAATAAATAAATAAATAAATAAATAAATAAATAAATAAATATATATAACATGTAAAATCATGTATTCTGTCAGTTCAAATTCCCTTGATTTGCAAGGTCAAAGTCTCTGCATGGCTGGTAAATTGTTAAATTTATTACCAAGGGAAGGACATTAAAATGAGCTTTGGAAAAGACCCAGTGAAATTTGGGGTAGATAAGTGTCTTTCAATTTGCAAGACAGTATCTTGAACTTTCTCTAAAATAATTTCTGGAAGCTTGGCAGAGTTCTACATTCTTGATCTATTGCTTAATAGTCTTCTAAAATAACTTTATCTAACTAATTTAGGCATTTTGAAATTGGCATTTCTTTTCAATCCATTTTCAACAAAATAAGATTTCTTTTTGTACCAGCTTCTAACTAGACTGATGTTTTCATTGCCATCTCCACTTCCAAATCATGTTGTTTAACCTATTGTATTTTGTATAACTAAAATCCTTATTTCATTCATAATTGTCCATTCAAAATCTATATCTATACGCAATCTGCTCATAGATGACAAGTGTAATCAAGACTTCAATCCACTGGGTGAAAGGGGCCATACATTTATCTTTCTAAAGCTTCAGTATCAATCTTTTGGCCAAAATAAGAGCATGGAGATTCCATTTATATTATAGTTATATACATGTATCAGAGTTATATATGTACTTGAATAATAATTGTGTTAGACAACTATATATGGAATTATAACAATTTATCGTTGACATGATATATTAAACTGTTTTCAATCAATCACTCAGAATAGAGCTGGAAAGGACTTCAAGGTCTTCTAGTTCAACCCCTTTGCTCAAGCAGGATACCATTTCAGACAAGTGACTGTCTAGTCTCTTCTTAAAATCTTCCAGTGATGAAGCACCCACGATATCTGAAGGCAAGCTGTTCCACTGGTTAATTGTTCTCACTGTTAGGAAATTTCTCCTTAATTCCAGGTTTCAGCTTCTCTCCTTGATTAGTTTCCATCCTTTGTTTCTTGTCCTGCCTACAGGTGCTTTGGTAAATAAGTTGACCCCCTCCTTTTTGTAGCAACCTCTCAAATACTGGAATACTGTTATTATATCCCCCCAGTCCTTCTTTTCTCTAGACTAGCCAAACCCAAATCCTGCAACCATTCTTCATATGTTTTTGTCTCCAGTGCTTTCTTTTAAAAGCACCTTCTAACTTTTTTCCCCATTTCTCTTTTGCCATTATTTTAAATGCAATAAAAGAATAAATAAAATATTTCCTTCCTAATAGCTATCAGCAATCCAGAATTCACCAACATACATAGGGTTTTTACAATTTTTTTTTTTAAAATCTAAAGTGCATCACTTTAGTCTTGCTTTCACTGACAAGTATTTGCTATTTTAATGTCTATTCTATGAGTGGATGCCTATTTCTACCCCCAGTCTTTCTTGTTTTCCTACCATTTCTCTTTTCTGTCCTCTTCATTTTCTCTTGTTCTTCTCTTATTCATGGAGGTAATTATGACTCCAGTTTTGAAGTAGGGGTTGCATTCAACCTCCAGAGATGTCTGTCTCCTTTGCTCTCACTGTAGCTAATTACATTTCTGAGAAAAAAGGGATTTTAAGTTTAAAGCAAGCAAAGTCTTTTGGTGAGTTTCCATCATGATAGGCACTAGAATCTAAAGAAATAATGACCTAAAGAAGGGATTCTAATGCTTCATGTAGCTATCAGAACATTCAGTGTTTGGCGAAACCACAAATATTCTTGGATTGCCTTAAATCAAGTGACTATGTTTTCTTTACTGATTGCTTGAATCAATCATGGCTTTGACTTTGACACTAATAGCTACTCCATGCAGGTACTCTGTAATCACAGTAGAGGGGAATCATGGAATAACAAAAGTATCAATTAAGTGAAAGCTGGTCTTGAATTAATGAGAGATATGGAAGGTTTCAGAATCACAGCTGGTCAGATGCTGTTGGAACAGCTGTAAAGATACAAAATGAAGAATGGGGAGGAAAATAAGAAAAAAAAATCTGTTTACCAGGTATTCATCTGGCTAGCGTCCTTAGTCTGGTCAGCTTCAGCACAATAATTTGCTGGTTTTTTTATCCCCTGCTTGGGGATAAAAAACAGCTTCTAAGGCACAGCTGAGAGGAAGCAGCAATGAGAAAAGCAGGCAAAGCTCAGGAAGATCACTTCACTTGCTAGCACCTTGTTAAAGCACAGCGGAGAGTCGGAGATCGCTTCACTTGCTAGCGCCTTGTTAGCACCTGAAAAAAAGGGCTGAAAAAAAGTTTTGAAAAAGCTACATTCAGAGTATAAGACGCACCCAAATTTTCAGCCTCTTTTAGGGGGGAAAAAGGTGTGTCTTATACTCCGAAAACTATTCTCTTCGTCAGGAAATTTGTCCTTAGTTCTAGATTAGATCACTCTTTGCTAATCTTTCATCCATTACTTCTTGTCCTGCCTTCAGTGCTTTGGAGAAGAGATCAACCACCTCTTCTCTGTGACAGACCCTCAAATATTGGAAGACTGCTATCATATCTTTGTCATGCCTATCTTTTTTTTCATGTCTACCATGTCTATACATGCTATACAACAGCTATAAAAAGCATTTGGAGGTCCTGTTGACCCCTGGTGACTTCCTGGAGAAGTTCTCAAAGTTTTCTTGGCAAGATTTTGGAAATAGTTTGCACTTGTCCAACTCTAGGATTGAGGGAGAGGGATTGGTTGAAGGTTACCCTCTGTGTCTAAGACAGGCCTAGAATAACAGTTTCCTGCTTTCTAGCCTAATGCCTTAACCATTATATCAAACTGACTCTCTAAAGAGAAAATATAAGATGCCAGATTGCAAACATGAAATGCAACTGGGATTTTCTTTCCAAATTTAGAGCAAAATGAGGAAAACCTTGCAAGCAGTGATTTTTCACCAAAGTAGTAGTTTTATGAGCAATCTATTTCTCAAGATTATTAACACGAATCAAAGGCAGTTTGAGATGCTATGAGCTAATTTGATTATTGGGGGGAAATCCACACTTCTACACCTTCTAATAGAAGAAACCTAATGGCTTTACAAACATACTGTCTGTTAAATGCTAATTAATTTCAGTTAGTTTATTGACTATATATTTGCTAGTTACAGTATATACAAAACTTTGTCTTACAAGAATACATATACTGACTCATTACCTGTTTTAGATTTAAACACAAACATTCTATGTAATTTAAATGTAATTGTTTAAATCCATGAATGAATTTGTTTAAAAAACCTCCAGATTTATCTATAATTATAAAGCAAGCAGCAGATTTAAAAAAAAAAACATCCTTACTAAGATGCAAACTGAATGGTGGATATATATATTTAAATAATACTAGGTTTTGTATTAGCTTTGCTATAAAAATGTTTTAGATGTCTGAAAATTTGACACATTAGGCTCTGCATGAATGCCATAAATATTAATTACATTTGTGGCTTTAGGATGACAGGATAAAATATGAAGCCATAGTTATATTACCACTCTGGAGAAACATTGAAAATGGCTCTATCTCTTAAATGGCCAAAGTGGAAAGAAGAGCACAATTCACAAAGGTGTAATAAAATGAGGCTCTATGTAAGACAATGAGGAGTTTGAGATAAATAATGTATGTTGTGTAGCTTACTTGTAAATAATCTTATTATGTATAGATCCATCACAGAACTGGATTACTAAATTAGTTTTCTGTTTTGTTACAAACAAATCATTTAAAAAAAACCCTTCCCACTATATTATAGATTAATCTATATTATAGATTAACTCCTGGGTTTTCTTTGTGGCTCCTTTAATTTGTTTTGTTGCTCTTAAGCTAATATATTTCTTCATGTTGTCTTATTTGTATTTGAATGTAGAATTATACTTTATTTGATATTTACTCAGATGCTTAATAAATGATCTTTGTACATCCAGTAAAAAGCCCTCAGAAAGATTTAGAAAGATTTGCGCACATGTGGGAAATTATACAAAACTCCCCCACCCTCCACCCACACAATCCAGTTTACTTCAAGTGATGTAATTGGATGCCAAACAGAGCCAGCTGAACATGACACAATGAGTTTTCAACATGACTATAGTATGAAAATAAACATATGACCAGCTGTGCCATTTTCTTCACTGCAGTGGCAGCAACCGTTTCTTTTTGGTAATGAAAATAGGATAACTTTAAAAAGTCAGAAGATTATATCATTTATTTTGACAGGACTGAGCAATGCTTGTGTAAAATAGATGTGAATTGATATCCCACTAGAAAACATTTCATCATCCAGCATAACAGTGGAAAAAGAAAGTTACTTTGGATCAAATTAACCCAACCCATAGCTTGGGACTGGGGTATCTCAGGGATCACTTTTTCCAAGAGTTTCTATCCATCCAATTAGATCAAATAGGATGGGCATGCTGCAGATCCATCAGCCAAAATGTGCCAGCTGACAGGGACTAGATGACAAGCTTTTTCTGTAGCAGCCCCTGCTCCGTGCAACATCCTCCCTTCAGAGATTAGAATGGCCTCAACCCAGTTAGTCTTCTGTAAAGCTTTAAAGAGCTGACTCTGTTCCCGAGCCTGGGTCGCTACATGCACCAAGGGCCCCACCTCCTGCTATATTAATAGGCCAGATGTCTTGCTTCGTATAAACTCAGATTAGACGTTTTAATGTTCTTTAGTGTTTTAATGGTTTTTATTGTTTTAAAATATTTTTAGGTTTTTAATTGTAATATATGTTTCTGGATTGTGAGCTGCCCAGCTGCTAAAGTGGGCAGCTATGGAAATAAAATAAAACAAATGTATAAAAACTCATAGGACTCCTAATGCGGGCATGAATAATAGCATGAGAATTTCTGGAACATTTTATTGCTTTAACATATTTTTTTAAAAAAGTAATTGTAATATATTTTCTGACCTGTAAGCCTCTTAGTCATTGACTGAGGTGGGTGGTCATAGAAATCGAACGAACAGCAAACAAATGAATAATAAAAAAAAACCCCGTGGCTTTACTTTGGTGGATACATTGGTGGATACTTTGTACTGATCAATAGACATGCTAAGCCTACCAGTTGGTTGTAAGGTTGAATCTTCTGTGAGCACTCTGAGAATGCTTTCCTTTTTAATTCAGATAACTCATTAAACTGAAGCTAAGTTAGAGTCTGATGCTTTATATATCCGGGTACCTAACCCTAACCCCAGAGGTGGGTTGCTGCCAGTTCGGGCGAACCAGTAGTTCCCACCAGTAGCTGGACCCGCCCACCCGCCAAGGCGCTATCCCGTCCTATATAATCGCCATGTGTTTGATGCCTTGCACATGCACGGAAGGTGCGCACGCTCATATTTTCAGTTCTGGGCAAACCACTTGTTACATTATGTGATGCTCCCTCTGCCTAACCCTAAGGATCAAGTTCTAGAATTTGCAATTCCAAGGCCTCATATTCCACCTCCCCCATTGAATGCAGTTGCAAAACTTGCCCCAAAGTTGTTGCCAAATGGTAATATAATGTGGCAGAAGATAGAAAAAAGAGAAATATGTGATTATATTTGTGGATTTAATTTCACATTGGAATTCAGCTTCATTCATGCCAGATCTATTTTCTGCCCTAATCCTACTTATTTGTTTGGAAGGTGGTCCATGTTCATCAAACAAAACTAATTTAGTCTTTATGTATAACAACCTGCTCAAGATAAGGTTATTCTCTGATGCATTGTTATAATTACTTCGATTACTATTTTCATTAGAAAGGGATTGTGACTGATATACGCCAGACTGTACACAGACTGCTTTCTTCCTCTGATATTAATATTGCTCATTGTTTACCCTGTAATTGCTTTTTTTTTTTTTTAAATTCTTGCAGTTATCTTTGGAGTCCAACCAGAAAACTCAAGTTACTAGGCAAATTTAAAATATAATAATAAAACCATGTCATTAGTGAAATGGGACCCACTATAAACTACAGCATTCACATGGGCAGGGTTATTCAGGCCAAGGAAACACACACATAATCACACGCTTACAGATCTAAATCTTTTTCCAGATCAAGGTTGACTACAAGATTGAGGGGGAAGGGAAAGAGACTTATCTCTAATCCTGGACAAAAAAAAATAAAAAAATCCGAGAAATCCTAATACACAGTAAAATAGAAATGATTTCTCATCCTTTGGAAATCAGAGAATGCCAAAGAATGAAGGTCCTAATTAAGCGAAGAACATAAATATAACACATCCTCAATATTGGCCTTCTCAGTTTTTACCATCACATAATGGAAAGAACCATGAGCAGTTAATGATACATAAGAGGAAGAGGAGGAGGAGGAGGAGGAAACTTGGTATAGTAGTAGTAGTAGTAGTAGTAGCAGTAGTAGTTAATGGTAGTAGTCTTATTTAAAATTCCACATACTGACCAAGAACAATCTATGTTCCATTTTGTAATAGTCTTCACATTTGGTTAGGGAAAGCTTTTTCTCCTGCATCTTTTCTTCAATTTTACCTAATTTTAGAGCTCGGTGAGGGAGAAAGAGAAATTATCACACACGGCTAAATGTGAAAAAGCTCATTACTGAATTAGTCGCAGAGTCAAATCAGGATATTCTTATTAACTAGAAATCTGGATTCAGTGGCTTGATTTCAGTTAGTACTGGAAACAAAGGCTCCCCCTTGGCTCTGTCCTCACAAATGAAAGTGACAACATAGAGTAGTTTAAAGCTGCTGCTTACAGATGGCTGCCTGCTCTTCTGCCAACACATGCTGTGGTGTAATTTGAAGCATCCATCATAAGCACAAGCTGAAATACAGTTACTTATCTGTGGCCAAAACAGGGATGGAGAAGAGCAAATTAGCTCTGAGCTGAGTTGACAACAGTCAAAACTTTATGGTTAGAACAGCCTCACAGTTTAGCAAATGTTAAAGGTATTTGCTGGGTTTTATTTTTGTATCTTTGATAGAGTGTAAAGAGGTCCAAAATGTAAGGCTCTAGCTTAAGATAATTAGCTTTCGCCATCCTGAATTTCTCAAGTAATATGCCTTGCCAGGATCATTTCACTGAACCCTTTAAAAAAAAATGTTTCCCCAGCTGATGGGTTTTTAAAGTTGTCAATAAACCCAGGTCCCCCTGGAAAAAAAACCCTAAAAGAAAATAATAACAAATAAAAACAGACGACAGACAGTGACGCCATCAATCCTAGTTAATGCTTAACCCTACACAATCCATCTAGCACCCTCACTGCAATTGTTGACTCTTCAAAGAGAACTGCAATGCCAAAAGGAGCACACAGCCAGTCCTGCCACACTGATCTAGGTCAGTGGAACCACTGATCAATGTCAAATGCAACAGCTATACTATTCAGGGATTTATGAACCTTATCTTACCTAAGCAACAAATAAGTTTTAAATTAAACTGATCTTTAAATTAAACTGAAAAGCTGAAGCTAGATTCTGCTAAAAAGCTTATAAATGTCTGAAAATCAAAGACCTTCATAAATAATTTAATTATTTCCCAATTTCAAGGCTGCCTAAGTCCACAACGATTAAAATTAACATTAACATGTATCAAAGAAAAGAAGATAGCCTGAAGGCTGACTCATAAGAATAGAACACTGAAAAATATGTAAACCACAAAAACTCTCAAAGGGGCCTGATCAACCATCCTATCCCAATATTTGGGAGAAAACCTTTTTTTCCTAACAGTTTGTGAAAAATCAATAGGTGTAAGCAGTACAGATCTGTCGTGGGTGGAAGTTATCATTCTAGAGAGCAGGAGCCATGATCAAGTTAAGCCCAGTTCCTGGATCCTGCAATCACTGCTTAATTGACTGGATTTGTGGAGTGTCCACTCTACCTGACCTCACTGGTAATGTTTACCAGTAATTTTAAAATGAGCTTTATGAAGAACATTATGAAGGAATAACCTAAGCACTTTAATCAGAACCCCCTACTACTTATGCACATATTTTAAAGATGCTTTCTTGATTCAAATGGTGAGTTCTTCAATTATGTATGTTTATGTGTGAATGTATGTGTATTCGCTATTCAGCATTGTTTGAATCTTTCTTTGATCCTCTGTTGAAATCCCAAAATAAAAAACATTGAGAAGATACTTTATATATATAAAAAGAAGCTGTCTGTTCAGCATAGCCATGTTATCTTCAAGCTATACATACACAGACACAAGATTAAAGAACATTAGTCCTCTGAGCAATCATTTCGGCTTTTCCATTAACAAGAACGAATAAAGGGCCTGAAGGGTTAGAGTTTCTTTTTTTCCCCTTTCTATTAAGATTTACTGCGCTATTGTATTTCATGTCTGCAAAAACGAAGAAAAAGAAGAAGAGGCTATTAGTATATAGAACCATAGTTAAGTGTTGACATAGATTAAGGAAAGAAGGAAGGAAGGAAGGAACAGCAAAGGAAGAGAGGGAGAAAAAAAGAAAGAGAGAGATTTCAAACTGATGGCTGAGGAGTAATTTCATAGTTCACATTTGATCTAATATGTTTCCACAGAATGTTTTTCTCCAGGGAAATGTAAATATCAGTCTATACAGAATCAATGTCAACTAATCCAATACATCAGCAACACTCATTAAAAAAGCCAGAAACCTGCTAACTGGGTAAACCAAAGAAACAACATTATATAAGAGATGAAATCCAGGTTTTGTATAACTTTTCTTTCATCATTACCAGTCAATTGCTGTTGTTTATACTATGCCTTTGAAGGTTTTGATTATTCCAATTTAACTGGATTAAAGTCTAGAATTAGTATTTTCAGCATATGCGTTTGGAAAAGGATAATGAGGAAATTCCTTTAATGAGAAATGCTTTTTTAAAATTGGATTTTTTAAAAGTGGTTTTTACCATGAGCCACAACTTTACTGAAATTGCCTATTCCTTTGAAAGAAAGACAAAAAAAAAAAAAAAAAAAGGTAATTGGACAAAGAAAATAGAGATGCAAACACATATCCTTTGCCCTTCCTTATCAAACTAAAGCTGCCAACTCCAACTCAAGCTAATCTTGGAACTTCTTCCCAGCACTAAATATGCACATGAAACACTTGTATACCATATTTGCATATATATGCAAATATATAAGTGTTTCACAGGCACATTTAGAGTTGGGGACAAGCTTCATCCATTTTAAGGGGTATAAATCAATCTATATCTAATAATTCTCAGGCCAATGTACAACAAAATCATAAATAAAATCCATGTCAAGGTAGTTGACCCGAACAGGAATATAATGTTTTCTTGTCCAAACTGCTATCTTTGAAATGGGAGTGTTGGCTCATCAAAAACAATGAAAACCCTTTGAAGATTCAGCACAAATCTATTAGGCATGCAAACAACTATGGTGTATACTGAAGTCCCAACAAAGCATTGCTGAGCATCCTTGAGCAAAAGCACAACTACAACTTAAATACATTTGGCTCACTACATTTCAAAAAACAAAATCGAGGCAGACACTGTATAAATTACAGCATGGTTAGAATGTTCTGATAAACCCAACTCAATGACCTAATTATTTATCCCTCCCTTCATGGTCAGCATGCTAGTTACACCATCTTTGAGATGTTGAACATAAATAAAACTGTACTATTGGCTCACGATAGATTCTTCTCCCTGTTGCCACTCAGGGTCAATTCATCTTGCTTAATCTAATTTATTACCTACTATTGATAAACTGAATTCTTTAAAACTACCACGTTTGCCTTGTATACTTAGGAAAATTTTAAATTAACTCTCAAGTAAAGTTTGTTTTTAAATAAGTCTATTAAAATGTTACTCTGCTAAAAAGCCTAAATCTCTGAGCATTTTGCTCTCATGGTGGGGGAAATAAACATTCCATTTTTCTTGTAGTATGTGGGTTGAAGAAAAAGCCTAAGAATATTTATGAATTGCAAGCTGCCCAGAATTATTAATTAAATGGGAAACTATAGAAATTGAATGAATGAATGAATGAATGAATGAATGAATGAATGAATGAATAGTATTTTAATCAGAGGAAAGCAAAACAGAGAAGAGCAAACTAAGACTGAGTCCTTTACTTGCTGCCTCTCATCATCAGTTAGATGAAAAAAGTTTGTGCCTGTGGAATTCTATTAATAACAGTATAGTTGACAGCACACTTCATGTCTCTCCAACTACATGAACAATATAGAAAAAATACTTTGTTCTTTGGGCATTAAGAGATATTCCTAAATGCCAAAGAAGTTGATTCAGTATCATTGGTTCCAAAGATCCCAATTAGCCATAATGTGATTTGCTTCATTTTGAATTAGTATAAAATTACCAGATTGGAACTACAAAATCCAGACAAGCTCTAGATGGAAAGGAAAAAAAAAATACAGAAAACTGGTCATCCTAAATTAGCGTATAAATCCAGTTACTGTATGTTATGTTATGGCTTAGTGCTGACATCAATTATTTCTACCACCAAGTGTAACCTTGTAAGCCCATAAATTTCCTATCATGAAATGTCTTATGGCATCCAAGGTCATCTTCCTTATTCACCTGCCAATTTCTTTTTCTTCCTAACATTTTCTCACAAGTGCAGGGTCTCTCCTTCCCCCCCCCCCCCCGGTTCAACTGAGTAGAGATCCATTGGCTGCAACAGGAATTGACTGTCTGGCTCACGGGTGTCAAACTCAAGGCCCGCAGGCCGGATCTGACCCGCAGGGCCGCCCTGGAAACAAAGAAGGACTGGCCTGCGACACCTCTGCCAGCGAAAATGGAGCTTGGGAGGGCTGCATGTGGCCCTCCTGAACTCTGTTTTCACTGGCAGAGGGCTGCAGGAGGCTGTTGCAGCCTAAAACAGAGCTCAAAAAGGCTGTGCACAGCCCTCCTGAGCTCCATTTTCACTAGCAGAGGGTTGCAGGAGGCCATTGCAGCTGAAAATAGAGATCAGAATCCCATTTTCGCTGGCAGAGTGCTTGGGCCGCCACAGGCGCCCCTGACATGAGTGATGTTAAGCTGGCCATGCCCACCCCAGCCCCCAAGGTCAAACACAACCCTCCATGAAATCGAGTTTGATACCCCTGGTCTGGCTTATCACCAAAGCCTAATGTCACAGGCTGAAAGAGTGATTGTGCTTTTATGCTTAAGGCAGAATTAAAACTTACAGTTCCCTGGTTTCTAGTCTGGTGCCTTAACCACTAGACCAGATTGGCTCTCTCATATTCACTTGCCAATCATAACTTCTTTACATGGAAAAGCGTTAAGGCCTAGTCTCTCCAGTTCAGCCATCATAACAGAGCAAAGGAAAGAATAACATTAGGCTTTCTATTCTGACCCATTTAAGAATTGGAATTAGATTTTTTTTCTAAATTGCCCCCTTATCATTAGATAAATAAACTTCAAAGAAAGTTAGATTTGGTGGTGGTGGGGGTGATGAGTGGAAAGAGGTTGGGTAACTCTTGTGACAGTGTTATCATGCATGCCCTAAGCATGATAACATTTATAGCCAATAGACCCTCTGCATCAACCTGCTAACTGCATGGTTGTGACCTTCCCTCCCTCCAGTGGTGGGATTAAATTTTTTTTAATACCGGTTCTGTGGGCATGGCTTGGTGGGCGTGGCATAGCTTGGTGGGTGTGGCTTGGTGGGTGTGGCAGGGGAAGGATACTGTAAAATCTCCATTCCCTCCCCACTCCAGGGGAAAGTTATTGCAAAATCCCCATTTCTTCCTGATTAGCTGGGGCTTGAGAGGCAGAGAATAGATGGGGGCAGAGCCAGTCAGAGGTGGTATTTACAGGTTCTCTGAACTACTCAAAATTTCCAGTACCGGTTCTCCAGAACTGGTCAGAACCTGCTGAATACCACCTCTGCCTCCCTCCCTCCCTCCTTTGAGCTGGATTTTCCACAGATTCTGCACATCTGCAAAGGACTTCTTTCATCACATCAGCTTTTTAATCTGAGCATGACTGATTTCCATTTAAAGGAAGATTGGCTACAGCAGAGCCCTTTACTCATTTTGTAATGTCTGACCCATCCTATTTTCATTTCTGATTTGTTGGGGCGGGGGAGTTGGTATGTCCCTGCAAGGAATGTAATTTGACAGCAATTTTTTCAGCTTTTCTCCATCTTAATGACATTGTGCAGACCCGTTAGCAATAAGCAATTTCAGTGATGGCCACGGTCATCCTAGAAGTTTGAGTAAGAAAAATCTCTTGTGCCAGCACTGTTTTTTAAATTAACCACTGTCCCTGATCTTACATTTGAACTGCTTGCTGCTGACATTGTTTGTATTTCTGATTGCTACTGATGTGGTAAATGGAAACCTAATCTTCCAGCAAGCTAAGAAATGGGACAAACACTACCAAAAAAAAAAAAAAGGAGAAGAAGATGTATCTAACAATTTACATATGTTGTGCCCCCTTGTTCTCACTCTCTTGAGTTTCATCTTCATTGCTGGGAATATATGTCAGGCATCTGGTTCAAGTCCTTCATAAACTATGTCACTATGTCCCCATACCCTCTCCCATCCTTTTACTTCTGAAGAACTATTCCACAATTTCATATAATTTGCTGAAATTGTAATAAGATCTGAAATTCCAGACTTAGTTATACAATGCATTCTTTCCATAGACTGGATATTTATAACCAGAATGTAATAAGGTGAAGAATGCATGATTGTGACTATGAGACAGGCAGCAGCAGAGGGGAGGAATAGAAAATGCAGCCTCTGGAAGAGTTTCCCACTCTTTTAAGGATTCTATATGTTGTAATTAATGTGAATGAACGAACTATGATTCTATAGGTCAGAATGGAAAGCGGTTCATTATGTATGGCCAAGATGAAGTTCATTCAAGATATTGGACTGTGTTCTTTGAAATAGCATCCAGTATCCCATGAAACTTATCTGGGGAAGGTTTTGAATAGTCAATACACATAAAAGTAACCTAGCAATGAAAATTGCTTACACTGCCAATATTACACAATACTGATAGTAACATAAAAGTAAATCAACTGCAGGTTAGCCATGGGAAAATATCATAAATATCTTCCTCTTATCCTTAAGAGCAATTCAAGCTTTTTAAAGAAATCTATTCCCATGCCATTCTTTCCTTTGTGGTCTGTAGTTACTATAACAAAGTTATTTGTTGTTATACGTATAAAGAGAAAAGTTGGTTTTTTTGACTTTCCAGGAAGTTTTGTTAGTCATGCTTCATCTTTTAATTAGTTACAATTATAGGAATTCAGCTATTCTTCAAAGAAAGGATCAGTAAAATTGATTCAGAATGGTAATTAGGTAATTTGAAACCTAATATGCATTCTTGAATGTAAGGTCTGGATACATATTGCTTTCTTTCTTTGGTTCAAGGAAATTTCTAGACTGTTTTATGTTCAGTGTTTCCGGATGTTAATTTTTTTGAAAGCATTTCCATAATATTCATTTTATATATGTATGTTACATGTGTGTATAGGTCTATGAGACTTTCCAAATATGAATTTTTCTATGTGTTATTTGATCAGAAAAATGCAGCTCAGAATTTGATAAAAGAGAAAAATAATTGCATGCCAATTGATTAGTTCAAGAAATACATATTTGGCTGGTTTTAATGTGCAAATTAAATTAATTTCATCTCCATCCATTAAACATAATTCTTCAACATAGTATCTTTATGATACTAGACAATTGGAAAGTAAAAAGAGTTAGATAGTAAAGGATATATATCCTTTTAATCCATTTGTTGATGGAGATGTTATCTGTGTGAGAATGATAAATCAGAAATAGGAACATCCTATTCCTATTGATTGGACTCCAAGTAACCAAATAAAAAAAATATGATTCCACTACTTTTACCGCTACTTAATATGGAGTAATCCTCATCTACACCATAGTACATGTTTAGCTGCAAGGCATCAGTTAAGACTCTCTTAGCACTACTTAGTCCAACGTTTTTCAATTTTGGCAATTTTAAGATGTGTGGACTTCAACTCCCAGAATTCTCCAGCCAGCTTTGAAAACTGGGGAATTCTCAGAGTTGAAGTTCCTAGTGCATTCTCTAGCAAATATAGCACTAATTTTCAGTAGGATTTTGTCACTAATCCTATTCGCAGATTGCATATCAGAAAAGGGGAAGACATGGTAAGTCTTCTGTCAAGTCTAAAAGAGTGCTGGAGGAGGAGGAGGAGGAGGAGGAGGAGGAGGAGGAGGAAGAGTACATTGGAGATAGCTGGGGGACTGGAACCAAAAATACTTTCCACTCTGTTTTTTCAGGCATGTAAAATCTGAATACTATGCAAAGAAGCTGCCACTCATATATTGATCAGTAATAAAGAATGGTGCATATTTCTGAAGTACACAGAAATCCTGTGGGACCCAAGGAGCATCTTTGCAAATCTCCTCTCCAATGACTGCAGAGAAATTGATCCTAGGATGAGCAGATCTGGTCAGATGCCCTTCCTAGTCCCTGCAGAGACTTTCACATTTTCACACCTGAAAAATGGGGAAAAAATTGCAGCCTGGGAACATGTCCAAGGTAGACAGAGTTCTCCATGCCTGTGACATCCAGGAGAATTTCGTACTCTCCTTGGATTTAGTGCAATGTTGCCAATGAGAAGGAATAAGAAAAGTAAGAAAAATAAAATAAAAGTGTCCTGCTCTTCTTGTTTTTCTGGCTCTCGTTTGCAGCCCTCACTACCCTGAACATGAGAAGGGTTACCAGACATCTGAATAAGCAAAGGAGGACACAGAGAACTGGAAAGGAGGACAAATGGAGGTGGTGGTGGGAGGAGAACTACCAACTGTTTAACTTTCTTGGCATCCGTGACAAAAAAATTACAGTGAAGAACTGCCAAAAAAAAACAAAAAAAAGTGGCTAGGCTTATATGTATATGAAATTACTTGTTCCATCATCAGAAGACTGGTTTTTCAATTGCAGGAATGAGCTAGAGCAGTTGGCAGAAACAAAAACAAAAACAAAAAGCCTTCCACATGTAACTGATTAAGGTCTTGTCAATTTCAAGCAGCAGGGAAATGAAGTTAGTAATTAACTAATCAAGGTCACAGAGCAGAGCTTGTTAACCTGCAGTTAGCACTTATTATGGAATTGCGGCACTACTGCTCAGAAAGAGAAGGCTTGTTAGATATTTCAAAAGTCAGACAATATTTGATTTTAAGGCTATGCCTGCTGGATGAAGAACATGAAGATAAAAGGGAAGAATTGTCCTCCTTCTGCCGGACAGCTGATAATTCTAAACATGAGGATTGTTCAGCTTGTATGTGGTGATGCTGTAGCACAGGGACAACATTTTATCATGTATCTTATTTGCTGTCTAACTGGGATGCTAGAGCCACTTCTTCAAATATATTCTTGAATATATCCAATTCTTGAATATAGCTCATCCGCCTGGAATCCACACTGTATATCGGACATTAACACTATTGAGTGGGTCCAGAGGTATTTCATGAGAAGAGTACTCCACTCCTCTACTCACAATAGAATCCCTTACGTCACCAGACTTGAACTTCTGGACAATCTAGAACTGTGCCACCTGCGGTTCGATCTAAGCATAGTACACAAAATTGTCTGCTACAATGTCTTACCTGTCAATGACTTCTTCAGCTTCAACCACAATAATACACAAGCAAACAATCAATACAAACTCAAGGTAAACCGCTCCAAACTTGATTGCAGAAAATACGACTTCAGCAACAGAGTGGTCAACGCCTGGAATGCTCGACCCAACTCCATTGTTACATCCTCAAACTCTCACAGCTTCAACCTCAAACTATCTATCGTGGACCTCACCCCATTCCTAAGAGGACCATAAAGGGGGAGTGCATAAGCACAGCAGCATACCTACGATCTCTGTCCTACTGTCCCAATTTATCTGTACTTACTTCCTTTGTTTATGTTTATGTTTATACCTATACCTGCTATCTTGTACATGTTTGACAAACAAAATAAATAAATAATAGGTAAAGACTGGATAAAGGCAAACTTTGATCTCATTTTTATTGCTGTTAAAAGTAATAAGAGTTCATGTGAATAATTATTTTCTCTTTTGATAATTACGGTCCTAGGAGGTTCTATGTCTCAAGCTATATAGCTGTCCTGTAAGGTATGATAACCACGACAATCCATCCTGTTTCCAATTCAAATTATGTCATCCTTTCTGGGTAATTAAAAATCTGAGACCCTAGTATCACAAATTGAACTGTTAACCACTGCACTGAAAAGGAAAAAACTCTGTGTTATGGTGGTGCTTGTTTGACTTTTCTGTCGCCATACAGAGGAACAGATCATTATTTCTCACAAGTACATTTCCAGTTTTTTAAACAACTCTTGTTGTATGCGAAAGGCTCAGTTCATTCTACAATGCATCAAAACAATATTGCTACCCTGTGACATTAAGGCTTTAGATGATAGAGTGGTCCCAAGTTTTGTTTTTAATCAGAAGCATGAACAAGAAAGTCCAACAGACTTCCCTAAGCTCATATCACTAGGAAACAAAGAGATCGTGGTATTGCACGTACACTCTGAAGACAATAAGATTTTTACCCCTCCCTTTTCCAAAGAAATAGCACTAGGCCAGTTATCACTTAAATACAAATAATATGCAAATTCACAATAAACTCTTAGCAGACTCTATAAACTAGCACCTGAAATTTAATAATTTTATAAATTGTATCAGGCTACTTATCTGCAAATGTTTGTTATCAGTAAGAAAAGGCAATGAAGTAGGTCAAACTAACTCTCTACATACCTCTGCAAAAAGTTGTTATTTTTTAAAAAATGAATGAGGTACACACAAAGGCATCATCAAATCTACCACTGAATGAAGGAGATGTATGAGTGTTAAGCCATTAGCTGGAGTACATTTAAAGTACTGTATAAGATAACAATGGTTTCCAGATGGGATCCAGCCTGAGATTTGAAATTGTGGTGTCTTGTGCCTCATTGTTACATGTTTGTGTTGAAGGAAAGAAAATATGTCTTCGAGATCGAGGGGGTTAATTATCCAATAGTAATCTCTCCTTTTAAAGTGAGTTTATTTATCTGAAGTATTTTTATATTGTTATATTGTTTATATATAACAATTTATATTGTTTTTCCTCAATCAACTTAAATTTAATAATAAGATCATGTTTCTTTCCCTGCCTGCCATCTGGAACTGAGATTAATTGCATTAAGATAGATTGAATTTGATGAATATATATTTTAATATTTTACTTCAACATTTTAGGGTTATTTACATATGCAATTGACTTGGGAAGTTCGATGCCTTTAAACTGGCTTTTTAAATATTTTGATTAAATGGATAATATAGAAGTGTTCCAGCCTCATCTCAGACTTTGTCATGCAGAATTGGAAAGTCTCAGTGAATCCTTAGTAGAAAATGTGTAGAAGTTTTTGTGGGATCGGAACTCTGTTTTCATGGAGGATTGAAATTTTGGCTCAAATAATCCATGTCACTTTGTCCTAATCACACCACACATTCTCATCTCATTCTTAGGTGATTTATATGTGTTGTTTAAAATAGTTTTTGATGTCCAGATCTTCAAGAGGAGCCCAGAAACATAGCAAGGACAAATTGGATGATTTGGCTGTAGCTCAACTACAGTCCTACAGTTAAAATTTATTATAATGAATTTCATATAGTCTGTATGATTCTATAAACCACATAGAGTCATTCTGATGAAACAGTATATAAGTATGTATAATAAAAAAAAATATTTGTGGGTACACTTGCATAAGATCCCCTGTATTTATTTTGAGAATTTGTCTATCCATCTCAGTCTAGTGATAATAGATGGCTTTCAATAACAAAAACATGAAATAACAATACATAGATAAAATAACAATAATAAATTGCAACAAACTCCTAATAAACTGTCTCATAGACCTTCATAATATTCAGTGAATATCCTGGCTCCAATCTCAGTGGGAAAAGTCACATTTTCACAACCACTTGGTTTTTCTAGGGTTAAGTATAACTACCGTTGTTCCCCCGTTCTCTAAAATTAAGCCCTGTAGCTCTTAAGAACATTTAATTCTGAATAACTACATTGGCAAAAATTGAGCATTTGATTCTTTGGCCAAACAAAGACAGGACAAAAAATGATGAAAACACATTTTGGTGTACTTCACCTTTAGCTAGCTGTAATATGCAAAGTGTAATTGGTGAAATAGCTATATCAATATCTTTTAAGACATATTATCTATTTAGTAATCACTGGAATATGTAGCTGGTTACATTTTCTTTTACAAATGACTAGAATTAAAGGGAAAGATTTACGCACAATAAATGGTATTACTGGCCTCTCGGGAACTGGAGCTAATAAGAAATTGACCTAATTTCCTGGTTCTGTTAAGCCAGAGTGAATCTATTTTCAGTATGTTAGCAGTAAAATGTATCTACTGAGTAAATAAATGATTTCCAAGGTCACTATACAGCCATTTCATTTAAAACTGTTTAAATCTGATAACAGCCTTATGAAATTACAGTTAGAAGGCAGAAAAATCCATTCCGTTAAAGTTGATTACTTTAAATACAAAATCCTAATAGATTCATTTAGTGTAGGTAGGAGAGAGAAATGGATCGCTTGAAAATATCATTACTTATTTGCAAATGAAGGGTATTTATTGTATTAAAACATAAGAGGCTTTAACCCTAATCAGGGAACCACAATTACCTGTACAAAGAAACTCACTCCATTGTATATTTTTATGGAGATTAAAGAAAAAAATATGACTAATTCTATTTTTATTCTGCTTTTGGAATAAATAATGCTAACAAGCTGCTGGGAACTAATCTGCAACACCGAAGCTCTCCTTTTGCCCTTGAATTTCAATTGATTCATGAGGAAATAATCAGGGCTTCTAACCCGTTTTCCCTCAGTTCTGTCACTGACAATCCCTCCTTTCTTGTGGTACAGGCAAGAAAAGTTCAGAGAAAAGAGTTTAACTGTCACATATAAATGTAAAAGGTGAGGTTTGCTTAGACACATGGGGGATTAATGTTCTTCATAAAGTGTTGAGTTCCAGTACCTGTCAATCCCTGATCCTTGGCCATGTAGCTATGACTAATGGAAACTAGAATTTCTCAGTTTCTCTAGAAACCATTGAGGTTTTGTTGCTGCACAAATAGAATAAAGAAGGTGAAGTCAACAAGTTGGTAGGTAGGTGGGTGGCATGACTTCAGCACAAGAATGCATAAAAACCTTGGAAAGCATAAATGCATGCTTGCAGATTTGTTGAAGACTGAACAACAAGCAGAAAAGATTAGCCTGGGGTGCCAAAGTTATCTGAGCTTACAAGATACATTATTTTGGTCAGCTTGGGACTTTTCTCCTTTGTTAATGTTCACAAATAATGGTATAATCAATAATAACTTTTCAATCTCATATTTTATCATTAATTCAATGACAACCTGTAATTTATAAAAATGCTAGGCAGTTAGGTTATCTAACTCTGGGCCCTATCACTAAGCTACTCTTACTATTATTGCTGTTAAATCTTTGTGACTTAAATATTTCAGCTGATATAAAAGGAAATAAGCAATTACTTCCAAATGTTCAGTCCTTGTAATAAGCAGATGTATTGCTCTCATAATTAGGGTTTCACTCTGGATGGTGGTGTTATGCTGAACATGTTTGATTTGATTTTAAAATAAAATTAAATACATTATTTCAATTTTTTTCCCTTTCTGGGGGATTGATTTACAACCAATGCTGTTACTACTTTCTAGACCTCTGAGAGTTAAAATGGTTCTGAACCATTTTCCTTTTTTTATATATAATAATTTTTATTGAACAGTTTTTTAAAAAACAAACTACGTTCAAATTCCTGTATCTTCCTCATTTAATCTTTCCTTGCCCTTTATACCTGTCCTCTAACCATTCATACCATTTATCCCATACCATGTAGTATTCTGTTTCCTCCTTATCTTGTATTTCTTTTGTGAGTTTATCCATCTCTGCATACTCTAAAACTTTTCTTATCCAGTTTTCTTCTGTTGATATATTCTTATTTTTCCAATTTTGTGCATATATTATTCTCGTTGCTGTTGTGATATGTATAATTAAGTATTATATTTTTTTGTCATAATTTACTGGAAGAATTCCTAACAAAAATAGTTCTGGTTTCATCTCTATTTGCTGTTTGGTTATCTCTTCTAAATATATTTTTATTCTATTCCAATATTGTTTTACTTTGGGGCACGTCCACCATGCGTGGTAATATGTTCCCTGATTTTGTTTACATTTCCAACATGTTGATAGGGTATTGGGGAACATTTTGGCCAGTCTCGCTGGTGGAAGATGCCACCTATAAAACACTTTATACATGTTTTCCTTGTAGGCTACAGACATCATCAATTATAGTTTTTATTCCATAATTTCTCCCATTTCTCCAATTCAATATTATAACCAAAAATTTTGGTCCAGATTATCATAGTTTCTTTGACTACCTCCTCCTCCATTTTATATCTCAGTAGATAATTATAAATGTTCTTAATCAGTTTGTCCTCTGTGCCTTGTAAAATCTTATCTAATTCTTGTGATTCTTTTTGAAAACCATATTGTTCTAAATCCTTCCTGTATCTAGATTGTATCTGCGTGTATGGCCACCAATTGATGTCTATGCCTTGTTCTTTTAGTTCTTGTCTTGTTTTCAGTTCCCCCTGGCCGTTTAGTAGATCTTTATATCTTTTTATTTTATTGATATCTAGTACATTCGGGTAGATTAATGCCTCCATCATTGATAGCCAGTCTAGATTTTTATTGTAATGGTTGTTTTTTATTCTTTGCCATACTTGTAGCAGTGCATCTCTAATTAGATGTCTCTGGAAGTAGCTATGGAGTCTGTTTTTTCCATCCCATAAGAAGGCATGCCATTCTATCTGTAAGTCATGCCCTTCTAATGTCAAAGTCCTTTTATTTTTTAATTCAATCCAATCTTTAATCCAGGGGAATGTTGTTGCCTGGTAGTATGTCTCCCAGTCTGGGAGTCTGAAGCCTCCTCTTTCTCTGCTGTCCTGCAACAGTTTTATTTTAATCCTAGGTTTTTTTCCCTTGCCAAATGTATTTCGCTATCAGTTTGTTTAAGTCATTGAAGAAATTATTCCCTAATTTTATTGGTACTACTTGGAAGAGGAACAATATTCGTGGTAAAATGTTCATTTTGATCGAGACTATCCTTCCTATGAGAGACTTGTAATTTTTTCCAGGTTTCCAAATCCTTTTTTATCTGTAATATTAGTTTGTTGTAATTATCCTCTTTGTTCGACAAACATTTAGCTGATAGCCAAATTCCTAAATATTTTACTTTTTTCGTTGTTTGAATGCCCATTCTTTCTTCCAGTTCACTTTCCTGTTTTTTAGGGAGGTTCTTCATTATTGCCTTTATTTTGGATTTATTGATTTTAAGTCCTCCTACTCTATCATATTCTTCTATTTGTTGGACTAGTTTGGGTCCTGTCTGTAATGGTTGCTCTAAAATAAATACTAAATCGTCCACAAACGCTTGGACTTTATACTCTTCTTTTTTTTATTTTCAGGCCTTTTATTTCTTATTCACCTCTAATTTTTATTAGCAGTACCTCTAACGTTAGAATAAATAATAAAGGTGATAACAGGCACCCTTGTCTCACTCCCTTTGTAATATTAAATTTTTCAGTGGTGTCTTCATTTATTATTATTTTTGCTGTTTGTATTGAATATATTTTTTCCACCATCCTTACAAATTTCTCTTCAAATTTCATATTTTCCAATTTTAAAATGATAAATTTAAGGCTTTTTGGGTGTCCAAAAAGATTAATGCGGCTTGTTTATCCAGATGGGCTTCATAATATTCTAATGTGTTTATTATAGTTCTCATATTATTTTTTATTTGCCTTTTTGGTAAAAATCCATTTTGATGTGGGTGAATGTACTCATTTAACACTTTTTTGAATCTTTCTGAAATTATAGATGTGAATATTTTATAATCTGCATTCAGTAGTGAGATAGGTCTGTAATTTTTAATTTGTTGTTGATCTGAATCTTCTTTTGGGATGAAGAGCTTCTCTCCAGGAGTTGGGTATTTTAGCTTCCATGAGTGCTTCATTGAATATTTCCAACAATATTTCATCTAACAGTTCCTGTGTAGTCTTGTATAGCTCCACTGGAAGTCCATCTGGGCCTGGTGTTTTATTATTTTTTTGCTTCTTTCTCGCCTCCATTAATTCCATCATAGTAATTGTTCCATTTAGTATCTTTATTTTTATCTCCTCTAATTTGGTTAGGTTTATCCTATCTAAATATTGTTTACTGTCATCTTCCGGTATGGTTTCTTGGGAATATAAATTTTGAAAGAACTTTTGTATTATATTTTTTCTTCTTCTCTTCTATGATGTATCACTCCCTCTTCATCCTGTAGCTGATGTATTATTCTTTTCTCTTTTTCTTTTTTTAATTTGTATGCTAACCATTGGCCCGGTTTATTTGCACACTCAAAGAAATTTTGCTTTGCCATTTTAATTTTTTGTGCCATTTCATCTTGCGTAGCCAAATTTAACTTATGTCTTATTAAATTGCTTTTTTCTTTAATTCTGTTATTTTGGGGCTCCTTCTGTAGGTCTAATTCTAATCTTTTAAGTTCTTCCTGCAAATTATCTTGTTTTTGTTTTTTCCCCCCTATTTCTTTTTGCCATGTATACTATTGTGAGTCCTCGTAGGTACGCTTTTGTGGTATCCCACAAATTTTGGAGCAATGTTTCTTCCTTTGTATTTATCTTAAAAAATATTTTCAATATTTTCAATCATTTGTGCATATTCTTTCTCTTTCAATGTTTCTTGATTCATCGCCCATCTCTTTTTTTTTCTTCTGCCATTTTCCATACCAACAATAACTTGAATAACATTGGTAAAAATATCCCACTTTTTTCTGAATGTCTTGTGTTACTGGTTAATTTTGAATCTATAGGACATATACCAAAGCAGGAAGATATAAAAAAAAAGGTGCCAAGCCCCAAACATCAAAGCATCATGTTTAATTAAATTGTCTCTATTAATTACAGCACCAGCTGCCCCTCCTCCATCTGCCATGGTGTGTCCAAGGAGTGAGATAGTTTCCAGAATTTGTCTCACAGGGGGATTGCTTTTGTTGGGCAAGTTTTATAGCCCTGCAACCTCTCTGCCCCTCCACTGCAGAGTTGCTCTGTTTAGGCATCAGCAAAAGAAAGTTAGATGCTAATAAGGCTTAAATGTCTACCAAGCATTGGGCCCTTGCTATGACAAAAGATGGATATAATGATCTGATTGGGGGTTAGAGCAAAAAGGTTGTTTTTGCATAATTTACAGAACTAAATAGGAAGAATTGGTTTGTCAGAGCAGCCTATCTTCCAGATGTTAATTGACAAATGCAAGCTGATCACAAGACACCCCCCCTCATTTAGACTCTGTTTTTATAACAGTGCTAGTTACATTCCTATAAGATCCACAGTAAGGCAAAATATATTTAACTTTGTGCTAGCAACTGCAAGCAAGTGTTGTACATATGCTCATTATATAATGGACTTGTTATGCTAAGTAAAGAGAAAATCAAATATTTAATTTAGACTGTGTCAGTGTTCAGGAAAGATGTTTTAACTTTAGTGTAATTCTCTCCTGGCATGGAGCCACAATATTGAAACACTGGATTTGGTAGCATATTCTGCCAAAAGAGACGGAAGATGCAGATGGAGAAATGGGAGGGAATGAGCCATAAAGCATTTTAAGCTGCACAAGTGGAAAGTTTTTAGAAATAAGCGTATTGGCAAAAACAGTTATCAACTTTTCTTCTATTAATAAAGAAGTCTAGATGCTATTGTGGGCTGACTCAAGACAATGATGTATTTTAAGCAAACTTCTCTTTTTGGATAATCAGCATTTAGGCTGTAATCCTACACTCATTTGAGAGAGAGCAGACCGTGAAATCATTGTTCTGTTAACTTTCCATAAGCATTTACAAAAACATTCTACGTGACCTGTTTTACCTACTTTTATTGCAGTTATTTGCTATATTGCACTTTGAAAACCCATTTATGAATCAATAATGAACGGTTATTCTAGCTGACTTTGAGTAAACTCAGTGCTTTTTTAATGATCTGCATCACTGGTTTTAGTGGAGAGGGTCACTTACTAGAAGTTAATAACAACATTATGAAACTCCTATTGCATGGTTTCCAAAACTAAAGTGCAAGCAAATGTATACTATTTATAAATTGGTCCCATTGGTTTTGGTGGAAATAAGCTCTGAATAAGTATGTTTGTGATGTACAATTTTTTTTTTCATTCTAATATCACATCCAGCCTCTAGAAAGCTTCCTACTTCTCCTGTAAATGCTAGTATCATGTATGATCCAACCAAAACTAAGGACTTAGTTTTGCCCTCAAATGTGGTATTTCTTACCTATTTTCTTAAAAATCTCTCCCTGAGGCTCAATTTTCAGGGTTGCCTTATTTCCATAACTGGTGAGGAAGCAGCTAGAAAGTAAGCTAAAGTTCAAATACTGCTCGTGGAACCAGAGAGATAAATATTATCCTGATGCACAGAAACCACTTGAATTTTAGTTGCTGAAGGACAACATTGCAGCCAGTTTAGAGATTAAGAAAACACCTGAAGAATGTGTAAAGTCTGTTTGTATAGCAGTATCATTGTAAATAATTGTGAGAATGAAAATGAAGGAGGCTATGCTCCTACTTTGTTATACGGCAAGGACTTCAGTTGAAATAAATGACTCAAAAATTGAGTTCAGCACCTAGCTATAAGTGAGTTCAGAACCTAGATACGTTCATGCAGAATATTTGGAAATAATTTGCCTTTGTCTTTTCCCAATTTTATTTTTATCTTCCCAGTTTAGCCTACAGGCTTGTGAAGTATTAGTATTGTCTCTTCTCCAAGCGTAGTAAAAAGAATACCTCTAGTACCAAAATGCCAGGAAGAATATCTGACTGATGAGTGTTATTAAATGGCATAAACTTTTATGAGCTGCAATTCACTTCATTAGGTACATAAAGTGGCTTGACTGATGTAGGATTTAAGTGTAACCTCTGTTTGGTATTTTGGAGATCCAGCAAGGTTCACTGAGTTCTGGTATCGGCCATAAACAATGAATATCATATCAGCATAAAGGCTCATCTTGTTTTCCAAATGAATTTGCTAATGACGTACTATAAAAAATCTATTGCCAAACAGATAACATCATCTTGATTGTAGATATTCTCAAATAGCTTTCAACCCCATTGTCAAAGGCAAATGTAATCCCTTTAAAAGAACATAGGAGACATTTAAGAGATTGACAAATGGGAGCAAGGTTATTCCTTCCCTCAAACTAACTGACATATTTCGTGACATCCCCTTGTGAAAGATTCAATATAATCTGCCATATAAATATGCATGTGTCATCAAACAAATTATACCTCCTCCTCCCAAAGCAGACACTTAAGCTAATGAGAAGACAGCTAACCATTAGTATTATGAAATATTGGAAGAAAAATACCAGATTCATTTTAAAAGTCTCCTTGAACATAGATGACCAACTGTATGTCTCCTTGAAATGTTTATCAGCAGTTGGAGGTACTTTCTAAACAACAACACATTTAAGAAATGTTTTGCACAATGGAAAGGGTAAAGCCCTTGTTATCAAGCATCAGTGAAAATACACAAAGAGAAGATATGTGAACTTTTCCTTTGCTGCTGAGAAAGTGACTTCAGTAACTTTAATCAGAAGAAAATATATTGTATTGGCTTTAATGCAACAGGGAAGGCTGCAAGGAAAAGAATGGAGTTTAATAGTATTTGGTATTGTCCCAATCTCAAAAATTAATTCAGGTTTGATGTAATGAATACTGTTTTGCTTTCAGTATTGGTTCACAATTCTTTGGTGGATTAAAGTGCTCTTAAGAGGCTATACTACAATCAAAAATAAAGAGTTGCCTCCAAAAATCAAAGATCTTATCAGTTGAAATTGACCTGCTGAATTTCTATTTCTAATACAACACTCTGTATCTGAGAAAAGCTGCCCTGGAGAGTCAGAAGACTCCTATGGAAAAAGGAACATTGTTGACTGAACTACGGTGGTTGAATTGATGAAAGCCACCAATACACTTTTAATACAGAATCATAACAGGTGCCTTAGTGTTTTTCAGGTCCAACCACCAAGATTTCTGCCTAGAGGGTGTCCAAGCTTTGCTTGAGAACTTAGTAAGACCACACTAAGAATATTGCATCCAGTTCTGGTCACCATAATACAAAAAATTCTCAAAAATGTTGAGACGCTGGAAAAAAGTGCAGTGAAGAGCAACAAGAATGATTAAGAGGCTGGAGGCTAAAACCTAAGAACAGTTACAGGAATTGGGTATGTCTAGCCTAATGAAAAGAAGGACTAAGGGAGATATGATAGTAGTGTTTCAACATCTGAGGGGCTCTTACAAAGATGAAGGGGTCAAACTATTTTCCAAAGGACCAAAAGGCAAGATAGAAACTAACTAAGGAGAGAAACAACCTGGAACAAGGAGAAATTTCCTAATGGTGAGAGCAATCAATAGAATGGCTTGCTTTCAGAAGTTGTGGCTGCTCCATCACTGGATGCTTTCAAAAAGAGGCTGGACAACCATTTGTCTGGAATGATATAGGGTCTCCTGCTTGAGCAGGGGGTTGGACTAGAAGACCCCTGAGGTCCATTTCAAATTATTGTTAAATGTTCTACGTTCTAACTCCAGTGATGGAGCCCACATGACTTCAAGAGGCAGGCTATAACACTGCTTAATAAATTTCATGGCTAAGAAATTCTTTATTGAACTGAGTTTGGAACTTCTGCTATAAAGATTCCACCTATTGGTTCTTGTCCTATCTTTGGGAGCTATGGAAAATAAATCCACATGCTAGGACAAGAGTTCAAGTATTTGAAGATTACTACTGTGTTGCTGCTTAAACCTCTCTTCTCTTAAAAACAGAGTCCATTCATTTAACACCTTCCAGGCGTTTCAGTGTGTTTATTTGTACAGATGTAAAGCTCACACTTCAGAGCAGGCCTTAATTCATTCTATTACGTTTAAGATTTAAAGCATTGTATTTCATGATTTTAAAGATTGACAGAAGGACTCCAGGGAAATTAAGTGAAAAGCAGAAAATGCTAATTACCTCCCCACACATTAGCCATTTGCATCCAGGTTTATTAATATCCATGTAGTGGAAGGAAGTCAAGCAGGATATAGATTGCCTCAAAAATTGCCCCAGTTGGACTTTTCAGCATTATCTGTTCCATGATAAAATATCCTGGAAAATGAAGGAAGGTAAGGTGGCAGGCATACAAAGACCATCTATGAGATTGTTCTGGATTTCTCAGGAGGTTCAGAATTTCCTTCTCAATAATGATGAAAAAATGGTTTTGCCAGGACTTATACTGGAAATAAATTTGAGTAGTTCATTCCTAGCAAAGTTTGGTCCTAGCAGCCACAGTAGGATTATCTGTTGTAGGCATGAAATCCATCTAGTGTTAATCCTTCCCAATGGGTGGGTGTGTTGTGTGTATACAGTATATGTGGAAGCTCTATCAGTACCATCTAATATCAGCTTTGTTTTGTGGGAAAGATTCCAGTTACTAATGTCTAGTCTAGTTACATGTGCACAGGTACTCTTACTTTTATGCCAATAGGTAGAAATAATAGTCTCATAGAGTTGGATGGGAGCCATTGATGTCATCAAATCCAACTTTACCTCAGTGGAAGAACCCAAATTAAATCACCAGAAATAGGCAGCTGTCCAGCCTCTGCTTGAACACATTGAATGGAGGGGAGACTACCTCATCTCTGGATAATTAACTTTACTGACAAACCGCTCCTACTATTAAGTTCTTTGTAACGTGAATGATATCTGCCTTGCTATAATTTAAAGGCATTATTCTGAATCCTGTCCTCAAGGATGAAAAAGAACATGTCTTGTCTTTCTTTTGCACAGCTGTTAGGCTTCTACTAGGAGTTGGACTGGAATTGCTTAATCCCTGGAAGAAGCCTCACCAAGTTCTAAGATTTATTTCGAAGAAGATTGAAATAAGAATTCAAGAATTCTGTCAAGGACTTTGTTATATATATATATATATATATATATATATATATATATATATATATATATATATGTAGGTCTTTGGTTATTCGGGTCTTCTCCCACGTAAAATTGGAAGTGTCTTGGCGACGTTTCAACGAAGTCTCATTCGTCATCTTCAGGCTGGTGTTCTCGGTTTCGTGCTTCCAGGAGCAATGTGAGATCTCAGCTGTCTCTTCCTTTTAAAGAAGTTAAGTTAAAAGGAAGAGACAGCTGAGATCTCACATTGCTCCTGGAAGCATGAAGCCGAGAACACCAGCCTGAAGATGACGAATGAGACTTCGTCGAAACGTCGCCAAGACACTTCCAATTTTACGTGGGAGAAGAACCGAATAACCAAAGACCTACATACAAACACCCGCGAAAACCTGAGAAAACAAATATATATATATATATATATATATATATATATATATATATATATATATATATATATATATATATATATATATGTATATATATATATATGTGTGTGTGTGTGTGTGTGTGTGTTTTTTTTTCTTAAGAAGTAAGAAAATTGATATATATATATATATATATATATATATATATATATATATATATATACATATACATATACATATACATATACATATACATATACATATACATATACATATATGTATATGACAGAAATGGCTGACGTCAGTTTGATTTGTGTTCAGCTCAGTATTGCCCTGACAGGGGGCAGTATCCAGCAGCACCAATAGGAGGAACAGACTTCAATGCCTAGGGAACCATGCAGATGACAGTGGAGAAATCATCAAGAAACTGATTATTTATTTATTTTATTTTATTATTTCAATTTGTATACCGCCCTACTCCCGAAGGACTCAGGGCGGTGAACAGCCATAGAATAAAACATATAAATACAAAAGATGTAATGGTGGGAATTCTGGCTGAAGCAACGTTAAAGAATAAAGAAGAAATTAATAAGGAAATTGATGAAATTTATAGAGTATTCACAAATTACGCCCGAAGAAACAGGTTACCAAAAGAGGTTCATATTAGATTTGTAAGGAAGTTGGTGAAAGAGGAAATATACAAAAAAATGAGAGAAAAACCAATTATATATAAGGGAAAAGAAATAATTACATTAAAACAAATACCAAGAAGAATAAGAGAAACAAGGAAAAATTATAACTTTCTGACAACAGAATTACACAAACATAAAATAATGTTCCGGTGGTTAACGCCAGAGGGACTGCTTGTTTCATGGCAAGATAAAAAATATAAACTTGATACACTAGAGAAAGCACAGCAATTTTTTGATAGCAACTTTTTTCCTGAGGAAGAACAAGAATCTGAACCACAGCAAGAAATTGCAAATCAGGAGAACAAATCGAGAAAAATACAGCAAGAAGAAAGAAAAAGAGGGGAGAAAGAAAGAATGGAAAGAGAAGGAGCAAGGGATAAAATACAAATTACAGGAAAAAAAAGACACTAGGAAAATAAGAACATCAAGAAAATAGAAATTTGAAATGGAGAAAGATTTAAAATTGATATCGATTAACATAAATGGACTAAACATTCCATCAAAGAGATCACGTACTTTTAAAAATTTACAAAAATTGAAGATAGATATTATAACATTACAAGAAGTTCATATTAAAAAACAACAACGCAGTTTATTAGAGAACAAAAGATTAGGAAAACTTTATACGGCACTAACAGAACAAAAAAAGAGAGGTATAGCAATGTACATCCGGAATCATATACAATCAAAGCAATTATTTGCAGATGAGGAGGGTAGGATGCTGATGGTTGAAATTGAAACAGAAAAGAAGAAGATATTACTAGTATCACTTTATGCACCAAATGGAACCCAAATTGATTATTTTAAAAAGATGCACAACAAAATTAAGGAATTGGAATACCAAAACATATGCATAATTGGAGATTTTAATGCAATTGTAAACATAGAGAAGGACTATAGGAGTTGTAAACATAATAAATCCAGGAAAAAAACACTTCCAGAAACATTTTATGATATAGTAGAAGAATTTCAATTACAAGATGCTTGGAGGGAACTCAATTATGATAAACAACAATACACATTCTATTCAAATCCACATCAATCGTGGTCCAGAATTGACATGCCTTGGATGACAGCAGAGCTTATAGCAGACATTAAACAAATAGAAATTACAACAAACACATGGGCTGATCATAGCCCCATTGAAATAACATGGAAGGGACACCAAAAGCATAAAAGGTGGATGATGGATAGAGATACTATAAATGACAAACAATATGTGGATATGATCCAAAAAGAATTGAAAATATTTCTACAAATTAATGTGAAAGAGCACACCAGTCTACAAAATCTATGGGACACAACCAAGGCATATATCAGAGGCTTAACAATTGCCTATACTGCACAAAAAAATAAAAACAAACAACAAATAAAACAAAATTTACAGACAATATTACATCAATATGAATTAGATCTACAGAAACAGCCATATAATCAAGAAATTAAGGAGAAAATAAATTTAACAAGGCATAAATTAAATTTGATCACAACAACAGAAATAGCAAGAAAAATAAAAATCGCTAAACAAAACCAATTTGAACATGCAAACAAAACTGGACGGTGGCTAGCATATAAATTGAAAATAGAAAAACAGAGGAATATTATAATACAGTTAAAAGATGTAGATGGTTGTTTATACCAGAATATTGAAGACAAAAAACGAATTGCAAAGGAATTTTTCAAAAACTTATACGCAAAGGAAGAGATTAGAGAAGAAAATATCATAGAATATTTAAATAAAATAAAGATTCAAGAATTAGAAGAAGAACATATAGAATTATTGAACAGACCAATCTCAATGTTAGAATTAATAGAAGCGAGAAAGAAACAAAAAAATAACAAGACACCGGGAACAGACGGTATACCGGCAGAGTTTTATAAGACATTCCAACAACCATTAGATGATATATTAATACAAGTTTTCAATGATGCATTAATGGAAGCTGAAATTCCGAAGTCATGGAATGAAACAATAATCACATTAATACCAAAATAAGATTCGGATCCCACGGAAATTAAAAATTATAGACCAATTTCTCTTCTCAATGTAGATTATAAACTATTCACATCAATTATAACACAGAGATTGAAAAACCTAGTCAAATACTATATACATCCTGATCAAAATGGTTTTATTCCTGGAAGACAAATTCATAACAATACAAGAACAATTATTGACACTCTGGAATTCTATGAGCAAAGATCGGAAAACCAGTTAGCTCTAATTTTCCTAGATGTGCAAAAAGCGTTTGATAATCTCAACTGGACATTTCTATTAGCACAATTAGAAAAAATGAAATTTGGAGAAAGATTTATAAAAATGATTAAAAAGATATACAACACCCAAACAGCAAAAATACAAATTAATGGAGATACAACTGAACAATTTGATATAAAGAAAGGAGTGAGACAAGGATGCCCATTATCTCCTATATTGTTTATATTAACATTGGAAATATTACTAGAAGAAATCAGGAAAGATACAGAAATAACTGGACTAAAAATAAAAAATCAAGAATATAAACTGCAAGCCTTTGCAGATGATATAGTATTCATTTTAGATAAACCCATACAATCTGGACCAAAATTAATGATAAAAGTACAACAATATGGAGAAGTAGCGGGATTGAAAATTAATAAACAAAAAACTAAAATTATAACAAAGAATCTTAACAAGTATCAAAAAGAAGAATTGGAAAATATATTAGGGATACAAATAGCAAAGAAAGTTAAATACTTAGGAATATGGATTACAAACAAAATATCAACTTTGAAGGAAGACAATTATATTAAATTGGCTAAACAAATAGAAAAGGATTTGGAAAAATGGGCAAAACTCCAATTGTCTCTTTTAGGCAAAATTGCTACCATTAAAATGAATATTCTGCCAAGAGTGTTATACTTATTTAGGGTAATACCAGTAAACCCAGGAAGAACATATTTTAAAGATTTAGACAGAATGATATTAAAATTTATTTGGCAGGGAAAAAAAGCAAGAATCAAATTAAAACATCTACAAGACAAAAGAGAGAGAGGGGGAATGGGACTCCCTGATTGGCAGAGTTATTACAAAGCCTCAGCGTTAATATGGATAAAAGATTGGATCGAACTCAAAAACATAAGAACATTAATATTGGAAGGTTTTGACTTAACAAGAGGTTGGCATGCATATCTTTGGGGAGAGAAAATTACAAAACAAGAACAATTTCGCAAACATATTGTAAGAGATAATTTGCTTAAAATATGGAATGAAATCAGAAAATATCACTATGATAGGATTCCTAAGTGGAATTCCATAATGGAAGCACATATTTATCCAAATACAATAGATACAAATAAATTAAAAACATATAAGGACATCTTAAATGCAGAAGGAAAACTAAAAACAAGAGAAGAATTGAGAATGCAAAATGTGGAAATAGAGTGGTGGTCATATTTGCAATTAAAATCCAGATATAAATCTGATATGGAAAAAACTGGAATTCAAATGGAACCAAATCAGTTGGATAAAATTTTATTAGGCCCCAATGAGAAATTAATAACCAAAATTTATAATTTTCTATTGGAATATAAACTAGCAGAGGAAGTAGTTAAAGAGAATATGATCACATGGGCGACGAATTTTGGGTATGCAATAGAATTAAATAAGTGGGAAAATTTGTGGAAAAATATTAATAAATTAACATTACCATACAAAGAAAATGCTTATAAATTGTTCTATAGGTGGCATCTACCACCGGCGCGAATTTCTAAAATGTTTCCTGGCACATCTCCACTCTGTTGGAAATGTAAAGCGCATAAAGGGACATATTATCATATATGGTGGTCATGTCCCAAAGCTAAAAAATTCTGGAACAATATAAAAATGCAACTGGAACAAATAATAACTCAAAAGGTGCCATTAAAGCCAGAAACTTATTTATTAGGAATACCTACAAGCAAATATGAAAAAGAAATAATATATTTAATAACACACATTTTGACTGCAGCAAGAATTATATACGCACAAAATTGGAAACAAGAAGAGGTCCCGACTCAAGAGAAATTAATATCCAAAATTATGGAATGCGCTGAGATGGATAAACTTACCAAGGAGATCCAAGGAAAAGAAGAATCTGAATATTATCTGGTCTGGCAAAAATGGTATAAATGGTTAGAGGGAAGTGAAAAAAGAAGAGAAGAAGAAAGAAAGAAAAATTGAATAAAAGAAAAGATATCAATAGAGTAAAATAAAGTTTTAAATCAAATGAAATTTAAGAAAGAGACACGAGATATCAATAAAATAATATCATTATATAAGGTGAGAGAAATATTGTATATTGAAGAATATAGGATATTGATATTGTAACAATTCAGATATTATAGGTAGATGTTATAAAGATGATGTTTGTTGTAAATTGTTTTACTTGCATTTATAAATGTATTATGTGGTTTCTTAAATTAATAAAAATTAAAAAAAAAATACAAAATTTAAAATAAAGTAAAACAAATTAAATAATTTGGCTGAAAATTTAAAACCCCAATAATTTAAAACCAAATTTAAAATTTCCATTTAAAAAGGGGAAAAAACTTAGGTCAGGCCAGCTTGATGAAATAAGAACGTCTTGAGCGTGCGACGGAAGGTATGCAGATCCGGGATCCTCCGTATCTCCGGGGGGAGCTTGTTCCAGATAGTAGGTGCCCCCACAGAGAAGGCTCTCCCCCTGGGGGCCGCCAGTTGACATTGTTTGGCCGACGGCAAACAATGGATACAGGATAAGGAAACAACAGGGGCAGAAGCATGCATTGATTCCAGAGTGAACTAAATGTACTAGAAACATGGCTCGCCCCTGACTTTCTGGCAGGCTGGTTGTAGACATTTTGGCAAAGTCACATTCTGATGTCCCCTATAGTTTGGCTTTTGTTAAGAATTTCAAAAGGACCTTTCCTTTCCTTTCCTTTCCTTTCCTTTCCTTTCCTTTCCTTTCCTTTCCTTTCCTTTCCTTTCCTTTCCTTTCCTTTCCTTTCCTTTCCTTTCCTTTCCTTCTTTCCTTTTTCCTTTCCTTTTCTACATGTTTCTGTACTTCACTCTTAGGATATTCAGCCCTGGATATTTTTTCTTTCATTCATTAGACATTTTCATCCCATTTACACTGCAAAGTTATTTTTAACCCATCACATAGACATGCTTGCTCATGGAGTACACGATTACTGCTTTTCAGGTTTTTTTAAATTGTGTTTTTTGAAAGTCTTTTCAATTTTGGCACCCCCTGAAATTTGGTAACTTTAAGTGCTTCCTGGGACATCTGACTTGCTAGATTCTGTTACTCTCAAAAATTATGTTTGTAGCCTACTTGTGATTTTTTTTCCCCCTTGAAATGAGAAAACTTGAGGAGTGAAAGGCAGCTGTTAATTGTTTTGAAAAAGGCTATTCAATTTATTATTGATCTGAGAACAGCTGTCATAGTAGTGCCCTTTCAGATACTTGACAATGCTGTAGTAGCCACTCCCATTATCTTGACTCAAAAATTAATTTCTGGGAGAAAGAAATAATGACTGCAACCTTTTCTGAAAATATCAAGGCCAAGAGAATTGAAAGAACTATCATTAGTCTAAAAATTAATGAACATGAAATTAAGAAAACTATCTACATGAAAAGCAGGAAAATATGTAATTTCCTCTAAAATGTGTAGAAAGCTTTCTCCTTGTTATTTTTGTAATGTAAAGTGGAATGCTTAAGTGAATATATCAATTCAGCATTTCACTCACTATCTTGCCAGTAATCTTTAACGATTACTGTGACGTTAGCACTCCTTTAACTTCATTTTATTGTTTAAATGTTTCATGCTTTTCTGCAAAGCATTTTTATTTTTTGCAATTTAAGAATTGTCAATGTGTATGATTTTAAATAAATTTCTTGTAGTCTGGCACAACAGAGGAATGGTGCTCCTGGTAAGATTCATTTTTGCTAAATAGCTGAGAATACAATGTTGAGGTCTGAATCTGAGACTAAAATTAAATATTGAAAAACAGATATAAAAGAATTTGAAAAAATGCCAGATTGTTGAATAATTGTAGTTATATTAACAACTCTAGCATGCTTTCTTTTCTTTTTTTCCCAAACTTATCAAATAACACTTTATATTAGTTCAGACATTTGGGATCCATTGCATTCAGCACATGAGTTTTCTTCTGAAAAACAGGATTTTTGTCAGTGAAAATTCTGATCAGTTGAACTAAATAGATGGAATACTATTCCATGATAATTTCATTGGGCCATTCTTGACAACTACCTTTCAGGTCAAATCAGCCTTTGCATTGAAAACCTTTCCTGAAAGCCTCCATGTATATTTTATGCGGTGGTCTTTGGGGAGTTAATATGCTGCAGTTTAATTTTCTGTGAAAGTACACTTAAAAGTGCTTGTAATCAACCAAGTGACAGAAAATCCTAAAATATCAAGTTGAATACTTCCAAGCACATAAATACGGTGTCTCAAATGCAAGTAGATAAGTCATAGAGAAAACAGAATCTGCATAAAATGATCATAATAGTCACATTTTTTTCTGGTCTTTTTCAGATTATCCCATCTGTGAAATCTGCTTTTTAAAATGCTGATGCACTGTGCATAAACCTAAATATTTATCTGGCATGACTTGAATACAAACCCCCAAAGCTTACAAAAAAAAAGGCTTTAGTACATTTTGTAGCCATCCTGTGATTTATTATAAATTTATAACTTATTGACACTAAACACAGTAAAAAAATGCTTTCTCTAATTAAATTAATAAATCATTATACAGCCTGGATACTGGACACAATTAGTAAGCAAATATCTAAGTTTACTCACTTAATGTAACCCAGTTCCCACCTTAACTTCAGAACACTTGTACAAACCATCATTCTGCTGTGTTACTCACTGCTTTGGAAGCAATACCACTTAGACTTACTGTATATACCTGTTTACAGTGCTTTACAGCTCTCTGTAAGTGGTTTATAGAGTCAGCCTATTGTCCCCAACAATCTGGTTCCTCATTTTACCCACCTCGGAAGGATGGAAGGATGGGTCAACCTTGAGCCTGGTAAGATTTGAATTGCCAAATTGCAGTCAGCCAGCAGTCAGCAGAAGTAGCTTGCAGTACTGCACTCCAACCACTGCGCCATCACGGCTCATGCAGATTGCTATTGATCAAGGAACCAATCTTTAAAGCACAGTTTTATGTATGTCAATCCAGAATCCAGAAATAAAGTCCCTTGCATGCAAAGGAATTTAATCCCAGTATGGCTGGATAAAAGGTTTCAGTTTTGTTCTGCTTGACATGACTTGTCAATTATAAATCACCTAGGGATAGTTTGGTTACCATTTCTACTAATCGCTACACTTCCCCCACTACTATGTATACACATGCATATATTTTTTTCTTAATACACTTCTCCCCTCCCCTCTGGGAGATTTGCAAGTGTGCAAATGTTTTGCTAAATAATATCCATTTTTTGGTTGAGTCCAAATTGATGTGACAATATTCTTTAAAAAATAGATGGCTAACATAAAACTCTCCTAGTTGCCATATAGATCCAGTAAGTACCTATTAGTTAAAATGTGAATTTCTTTCTCACGGGTTTTTCTAGCTATGAGTTGTGTGATGAGAACACATAGAATTGAGGTGTGAAAATCCTTGTAAAAATATTTGTGAATATTTGTTGTGGGGTTTATTTTTGCTTCCAAATCTTTACAAAACATTTTTTGTGGAACAAAATGGACGATGGGGAAAATCATTTTGGGATGTATTTTAGAGGGAATTTTTGTTTGCTCTTATCCATTTCCCCCATTCTGAGTAACAAAGATATATTCATAAATATTCTGTACTCACAATTCTTTCCCTAACATTTAAGAAAGGAAAGGAAAAATAACTAGGGAAAAAGCCCTCTAAAATCTCAGAGAAACATTATAATAACTGCAGTTGCTGAAAAGGAGAAATGAAAGAACAATTACCTAAAGCTCATCAGGTAAAATAAGTAGTACTTGTGGTTTCCTGCAGATAAAAGAATAAAGTGATTTTGTTATATTGCTTTGATAAATGTTTTCCTTTTTTGCAGAAACAAAAACTTTTCCTGTTCATTATCTTGCTATTGTGATTTAATAATGGCCACACTACAGCCCAACAAGGCAAATACACATGCCACAAAGTGGTTGAATCCAGCCAAAAGAATTCAGCCAGAGATTTTTGTTTAGAAGACAGATGACATTATATGTTTCTGTTTTAACCTTTGCTGTTTTGGCTTGTCTGCTGAAGGCATGCTGTGAAAGAAAACATGTAGCGGAATAAGTGGTGAGAGAGAAAATACATTATGCAACACAGCATACAAATATATAGTGCAAGAATGTTTTTTTTTAACCTCAAAAATATAGAATATGTGGACTTTTCTCATCTGCGAATAATATAAATCTGATCTGAACCACAAATAGATCCATTTATCTCTATAAGAGTGTCCTTCTGAGAAGATAGTAATGTTTAAAGCAGGCTGTTCAATCAGGGACATCTACAAGGAGGTTTAAAAAATATCAAGATGGCAATTGTGACTTTGTGAATGAAGCCTTGTTCCTTTTTTTTCCTGCCTTGCATATATGGCACACTTTAAAAAGGACAGTGCTTCAGTTGCATGTCATAGTTATGTTGACATGCATTCATAGTTCAAAAGGGTACTAGACCGGCAAAGGTTAGCTTAAATTATCTTGGCCACTGAATAAAGGAAAACAATTCTCCTCCATCCCAGCTTTTATAATAATGATAAGCAATGTAGCACAAACATCTTGTTAAGATAAACCAAAGACCAATGGCACAGGCCAATTACTGTTGCTGTAATTTCACTATTTGCCCTCTTTTTGCCCTTAGCTCCTGGCTCCTTGGGAAAAAAGATGCTTTCTAATTCTGTTAAAGTATTTTTTTTATTACGAATGAAGGCATCATCCCAGGATAATGTTGCAGGATCCAATCTGGGTCATAAACCAGGACCAGAGGTTTAGTGTTCCAAACTTTTAGACTCCTTATGGAGCCCATCCTCGGGAAACCTCTTTCCAGTAGAGAGAAGTTCCCTAAGGATGGGCTCTAGCACAAGTCCGAAAGCTCAGAAGACTAAATTTTTGACCCAGATTGGATCCTGTAACTTTTTTCATTACTTTAGTGACAGCTTTTTTGGAAGCCCGTTTTGTTTTATTAGATAGTACAGGCACAGGAGCATTAGCAGAGGAGGAAACCTGGATTAAGAACATTCCTAATTCTGTCTTTAACTCAGATAGGTATGTAATTTGGAATTTGTACTTTCAAGCCTATTATTAAAAATGGTGGACTTCCATTTTTGGTGTTGGCCTTCCTCAAGCTGACAAACCATGAAGCTGCACAATGCTTTTAGGAACTCTGAAAACAGGCTGTATATTAAAAATGCACAGTTTCAGTGGTTCCTGAAAAGACCCTGCAGCTTCAGCAGTTTGTCAGCTCAAGAAAGGAGAACAGAGTCTGCCAATATTAGTAATAGGCGGCCCGCTTGTATCTTAGAGTTGTCCTTAAGTCAATTGTTCTTAATCCAGGCACTACCCTATATGAACAGTGATTGCAACTGTTAAAAAGCATGTAAGATGAGCTGTGCCCTCTAGCTAAAAAAGGGTGGTTAAATTATTTTTCCCAAAAAATTGTCATTTTGGTAAAATGTATTTAAAAATACCATGAATTTTTAAAAGCCAAAGTCTGTCTATCTTTAGTTTGCAGAAAGATGTACATATTGTGGCTTGCTCTGCTACCCTCAGATATAAGGATTTATCCCTGTCCCATTGTCACTGCTAAAGATTATTTACTGTTACTGTAATTGCTGCTCTTCTTAGCATCTTTTTATGGGATGGAACATAGACTTCAATAATAGCAATGAGAAAGCAACCTTCCATTTATCTGAGGTATTTTGGTTTTTTTGAGGTATTTTATTCTTTGTCTCCAAAAAAAGTTCTTAACTATCTAGTTCAGAGGTGAGTTGGATCAGAATTTTAAGTCGTCTGTGGCCCACAGAGCAATTACAAATTGGATTTCAGATCAATATGCACTTATCCTGATTTGAAATAGGTATGTAATGCCCTTCATTTTCTACCAATACCTTGAAGCTATAGAGAAAATAGTTAGGAACAATGCCCAGATTTCTGCAGCAGTCTCTAAGATTGAGAGAAAAACAAAAGGAAAACAGATACTATTTTGTTGTGAATGCTCAATGCAGGAAACAAAATAAACTACAGTAGTCACTCTTGAAGTGTACAACATATGACAATCAGATATAGTAGCATTCAACAGGCTGGTGCAAGGTCACTTGGATTTGTTCGGCAGTTATGAACAGATGATGCAATTTGCCTTTTTGTTGTGAAAAGGCAACACAGTTTACTTCAGCAAGATGCTTTGTAATCACTACACAACCCCCTTTTAACTTTCTATAGCACCATTACAAGTGTTTCAGGAGAGACAAAACAAAGTGGTTATTTTGTTTTGCTCTAAGAAATGCATTATCCGTTGTGTCTGTGAAGCAAATGTGAAAAGGTGCCTTACTCAAACCTTCTTTGAAACAAAGCAAACCCTTGTAGACAGAATTTTAGTTCTTGCCAAAGCATCATAAAAAGGCTGCAGGTAAACTGATTATGTAGAACAACTACTACTACAATATAATGCATGTTGATAAATATTTCCTTCTGCATTAGAATGCTTATTTGGTACATTTGTTAAACATTCACATTGGCTTTATTTTTGGACTGCCTCTCTATTTTTTTCTGAATCGATTTGCCCATGTATGAACTAGAATCTAGTCTCATTGCTCTAGGATAGCAATAAATGAATGGAATGTAAAATCTCTTGCACATAAGATTATTTCAATATGTAATCATATAAGGCAGAAGCACTAAGAGTTTTCAAGCAATCATCCACAAGTTTACCTTTGATGCTCCAACAGCATCTGTCCTTATTTAGACAAGCAAATGTGGATGGATTACAGGATCAAGGAGGAGAAGGAGCAACATCTGCTCTCTGCCTTACTCTTTGTTTTATTTTTCTTTTGAGATACCTTAGAGTACTGGCAAATGCAGAGAGAGAGAGGGGAGGGGAAGGAAAGAGAGGGAGGGAGGGATTGCAGGATAGTTGAGAGTAAGTGGATGGATGGAATCCAACCACTCCCCCAAAAAACAAAACAGGAGGTGGTTTTGGAACGACAAAAGGACAAAACCACCATCATTGTCTAGTAAGGTCCCCTCCCCCCCGGAAAGCAGCCAAAAATTATTTTAGAGTTCAGGTGTTCCTCTGACCAATCTGCAGCAATAAATATGTCAGATGTACTCTTTACTTGACAGACACAGAGAAAAATAAAGGGGGAAAAAGTTGGCTTGGAAACAACTTCCAAAGAAGGCAATGAGGCGATCATCAGTAACTAAGTTTAAACATCCTGGAATGAACACATGTCCATCCAACAAAAAAATAAATAAAATAAAAAGCTCAAAGGGCACATACTCAATGGACCACTACATCTTTTTCTGAGGTCAGTTCTCTATGTTTCTTAAAAGACAGACACCCACAGGCCTGACAAGCCCACCCTTTATAACAGTAGCTCTCAACCTTTTGGGACCAGGGACCAGTTCCGTGGAAAGAATTTTTTCTATGGATTGGAGGAGTGTGGTTTTGCATGCTGCCTGCATCCTGTGCATCCTGGGGGTTGGGGACCCCTGCCTTATGAGACGAAAGTCCTCTAAATAGCACCTGGCTACATTATTTTGTACCTCCAGAATTCTGGAAGTCTAAAGAGTGCTCTTAACCATTACCATTTTTAAAAAAGAATTGGAATAACCTCACAAGAGTTGAATTCCAATACTATTGATAAATATCAATGGATCCTAGATGCAGTACTTGTTTAATTTCTCATTGTTTTATTATTCTGGCTTGGCTCTTCTTTCCAGTATAATGAGTGAAAGAAGCTGGTCTGGACTTATGATAATTCTCTTATTGGAAGAGAAGGTCCTGGTTTATTTATACAAGACTAGCTGATAGCCCGGGTATTTATAGATGTTGAAGCGTTTGTCTGACAGGGAGCCATTGGGAGGAACCTTTCTTCCTCCTGTTCCCATGCCCATCATCCCTGCCCTCTCCCTTCCCCCTCCCATGTGCTCCTCTTTCCTGCCCTGCCTACAATCCTGGCACTTTGCCCCAAATCCATCAGGCACTTCCCCATTGGTCCACTGGAGGGCAAATTTCACAGCTGGCTTTCCAGAGGAAGCTGCAAAGGAACTGACATCACAAACAATTGCTGCTCTAGGACCCCACACTCACTCTCCTTAACGGCCCAGGCATTCCAGAGTTATGCTGGAACAAATACACATACATACATACATACATACATACATACATACATACATACATCCTTTTTATATATATATAGAAGATTAAGCAGCATGCCACAGCTTTCTTGCTCATGCCTGCAATCTGTTTTATTCATCTAATTCATATTAGCCGAAACTTCCTATGGCTCATGCCTTATAGAGGGCTCATCCTCATATCCCCCTTTACCAGTTATATCTACTTGCTAAGGGCATGTCCTCAGAATGGAACTTCCATTTTGTAGCTAGCCTGCTGCTAAAGCCTGAAATGATTAATTTGGAAATCACATTCTCACTGTGAAAACAGAACAGATATCCATTCTGTATTGAATGAGGAACAATCTGCAAGTCCAACAATCACTGGGCCCCAGATTAGCCCATGGACCGCCCCCCCCTCCAGTCCATGGATTGGTACCAGGCCATGGCATGCCAGAAACTGGGCCACACAAACAAGCAAAGCCCCATCTGTAGGATGCAGGCAGCATGCAAAACCACGTCCCCTCTGGTCTGCGGAAAAACCTCTCTCCACGGAACCGGACCCTGCTGCCCAAAAGGTTGGGGGATGTTGCATTAGAGAACTCCCATCCAATCTGGGCTCAGAGCCTCAGGGACTGTCAGCCCTACAAGACAGACTAGACCAAGAAGTAACAGTCATAGAAGACAAAGTCTACTTTTATTTAGATTGGCTATAGTAACATGATCTTGCAAGTTTAATTGCCCTCCCCCTCTTCATAACAATGTGATTTAGGGAGGTGACTGTTGGAGCATTTATGTACATTTTCTATATGTCCCAAATATAAACTATATTTTAATTTTAATCTGTTTGGTAATAGTTCTCCTTTCTCTTCCTTAAGGCCATCCTCTTTACTCTCTACAATTTTACTTTGCTTGCTGAAGTTTTCTGCTTTTCTTATTTTTCAAAAAATTCAAGGCAGTGACCATATCCAAACATACCTTTCTCCTTCTCTTTTCTCCTGTGTGGTGGTTGTATCTGGCTCAAAGTCACCAAGCTGGCTTATTATGAAATATTGGAGAAAGTCTTTTTGTAGTGTTCTGTATTGCGTTTTATACAGTACACAGAAGCCTAAAAGAGATTTTTTTAAAACATTTCTGCCATTAATATGCAAATGTTTAAATGTTCTAGGTTCTAGGTTTAGGTCTTCCATTAGCCAAATATGTGATGACTTTTTATTTTGCCTCATCTCTAGAGAGACATGTGGTTCTTCAAGTAGAGGAGGATAGAAATATTAATTGGAAGATTAAAAAAAACAGTTTTAATGCACCTCTTTAAGCATAGCTTTGTTTCTTTTTCTCTCAGAAGCTTTTATTCAATCTTCCCATTGCTTATAAACTCAGCAAGAAAAGATATGTTATTTCTAATAATAAAATGTCAAGTGGCACATTCTAGCCTAACACATTTATTATGATATAAATGATCCTGGTCAATTAACTTGTTATAATCTGTTACAAACATAGATTCCCTGATGGGTCAGAAAGACTTAAAAGCAGAGGGAAATGAAATAAGAAAAACTAGCTGTGGCAGTGAAGCTGATGAACAGTTGCTATTCATAACACAGCTGGTGGGTGATAAATTGAATTGGTGACCTGATTAACAGATGTAGTGTCCCAGAAGGGCTTTGGCCCTGCTTGATCCAAGAGATCAATGTAATGTAGTTTAGCTGTTTTGTGCTAAAATCTGTTTTGGAAGCTCCTTTGTTCCTGTGTCTGTAGTTTTTGTCACCACTTCTTTTGTTGCAGAAAAGTGCTGACTCTGTGTTATTCTTCAGTACCTGTTCCAACACAACCTGCGACAGGCAAATATGATTGTCTCATATTATTTCTATCTCCATCCTTTAATCTGAATATTCTGGAAGTTAATACGAGGATAAAAGATATATTGGAAAGTATATTGAAAATTGTCATACAAGTTTAGAGTTGACTATATTTTTATGAATAATCTGTTTTTCTTGTGGGTAAGAAATTAATCACAGATTTTGTTACATTCACATAAAACTTTAAATAGTGCTGGTTATTCAAGGATATTCAAAATTTGCAGTTCACTTGTTTGGGAATCAACTTATTTTACTTCTAAAATTGCTGCAGGCTTCCTGTACCTGAACAGATTGGAAAGAAGCACAAAGAAGAGAGTTATATTTCTCTTCTGGGTATGTTTGAAATATTTCTTATTGACAAAAAAGGGGATGGCTCTCTTCACTGGAGCCATACTTTGACACATGGAAACACATCAGGTTCTTTGCTTCTATCATTAAGTGCTTAAGCTACACTTAGTTGATTAATGGGTGTTGTGATCCCCCAACACCTAGATAGCACCAGGTTGAACAAGGCTTAATGTCAAACTGAATCCCTGAAGCCTCTTAAATTTAATCTGATTATGAAATCTCACCGTTTCATTTATGAATTTAGTTTATGAAACCTGGAAAGGCAAAAGATAATGCTCATTTGAAGACTTTGATCTGCTTCTTTGAATTTACAAAATGTCTTAACCTTGATATGTTCAAATTAATCTTAATCTCTCTTCAGATTAAGATGCTAGACTGGTGTCATATGTTTATTTTTGTGGGATATTTGAGAGCATAGAATTATACAATAGTATTTTGCTCTAGCTGCATCCGTTAGGTTGCTTTTCATATTAATACCCTAAGGTAATTTAACGTAAACATTTGATTCATTTAGTCATATTCCTGTCCCCACTAAAGGTGGAGTCATCCATTCTCTATTTAATCAGCAGGATCTCAGTTTTCTACTAAGGTAAAATAATTGCTCTACTCACCTTTTTCGCAGCTCTTTGATTCCGCTAGATTAGTAATTTCATGCTTTTGATATCTAGAGAACACTGGCCCTTTATTTGTATAGAATTGCTGCATTTGCTAAGAATCAGAATTTTTCTTCATCACTGGAAGTGTTCAAGAAGAGACTGGACAGCCACTGTCAGAAATGGTATAGGCTCTCCTGCTTGAGCAGGGGGTTGGACTAGAAGACCTCCAAAGTCCCTTCCAGATCTATTCTATTCTATTCTGTTCTGCCCTGCCCTGCCCTGCCCTGCCCTGCCCTGCCCTGCCCTATCCTATTCCTATAAAGATAAGATATTGTTGTGATTCGGCTAAGCATCAGTTACACACAACATTTGCAGACAAATAAGTGCAACCTCTAACATTCCTTTGCTGTGTTGAAACAATTTCAGATGCAGAGAATCCTGACAGAAGATTGTTAAGATCTTGAAAACAACTCTCTCTACATGGACTGAACTGATATGGGTGGTTTCACAGATGACCACTTGAAGAATCTCAGTTACAGAAATGACAGGTCTTTTTCATGGTAGGTGATAGAACTCAAGATGGAGCAGCAGATTGGTTGTTAGTGTCATATGAATAATTGGGTGAAAATGTAGGAGTCATAGAAGAGTTATAAATAGTGCCCAATAAAAAGGTGAGAATACTTGTCCATGCCTTCTATAAAAAAAAATAGGTAATCCAAGGAAACATCTGCTATTTGAACTCTTACTTTTCTCAAGCCGAACTGTGAACTTTCACAGGCTTCTGTTTCATCCATAAAAATAGGGCTTAGTGAACCAGTCAACAGTGCATCTTTTTTACTATTAATACACAGACTGCACAAGCTTGCGGCACTTGTCTAAAAATAGTCTTCACACTCTTATCTTTTTACTTTTACTGCTAGTTGATGTAGCTCTTAGTGGAGGTGATGGGGCAAAATGCACAGATTTTATGGTCTCCAATTTTACCCATGATTAAAATAATGTATGGACAGCTCTGCAAGTAACAATTTAACATTTCCTTTCAAGAAGCCAAATCAAAGCAAATTTGAATATGGCTTCATTTTTTAGGTAGAGATGGGTTTAAATGGCAGAGATGGGTTTATTGCAAAATTGTTGCAGAAAAAGCCAAATGCTTTTTCCCTTCCCATCATATCCCTTCCCTTAAGATTTACTTAATTATGATGATCCATGGAAATTGCATGCTGCAGAGGGATTACGGCATGGTGAAAGACAAAATATTCATAGACATGCATTGCTGCTAAGTTATTTTAACTAAAGAAGTCAAGAAGATAGTAATAGCACTTAGACTTATATACCGCTTCACAGTGTTTTACAGCCCTCTCTAAGCAGTTTACAGAGTCAGCATATTACCCCCAACAATTTGGGTCCTCATTTTACCCACTTTGGAAGGATGGAAGGCTGAGTCAATCTTGAGCCTGGTGAGATTTGAATTGCCAAATTGCAGGCAGCTGGCAGTCAGCAGAAGTAGCCTGCAGTACTACACTCTAACCACTGTGCCACCATGGCTGTTAATTGACCCATAAAATCTATTTGAATTCCTCTTTTCCTTCAATGAAAAGTACTTTAGGAATTAAATGACAATTGGGAGAAAAAAAATTGCAGGATTATTTCTTTGCCTGGCACTAATTGTAATTTGTCACTAGGATGCATAAACACAGATCAGGACAGGTAACAATGTGATGCTTTCCTTTCTCATAAGATTTTTGGTAATTTTGCATTTCAGACACTAGATGCTTCCGATGATGATTTTTTTACCAAATCACTAGTAAATATCAAAAACATTTTTTCCTCAAAGTGGATTGGAACAGCAAGAACCAGACAAAAAGAGCATATAGAATAGTGACCCAAAGTGAATGAAAAAAAGACTGAACAAGAATGAATTGATTCTCAGGGCACATCTTACCCACTTTACAGGATTGTTGGTTTGGGGGAAATAGAAAGAAGAGGAATATTAGGCAGGTTCTCTGCCATGAGTTCTTTATAAAGCAAACAAGCAAACAAACAAACAAACAATAATTATCTGCCATCCTAGTTTGCCCCGTTGAGCCACCAACAATTTCAGGAGGGAAGGACCAGCATCATCACTCTCTGTTCACCTAGAGTCCACCATTTATAACCTCTGTCCATGTTTATCTGCTGTGGGGAAAGTGGTGCATTTTGGTTGATGCATACTCAAGAGGTGCTACCTGGTTTGTCCTCTGCCTTTTGCGTGGTTCTAGGCTAGTCCTGGCTTAATGTTATACTAACTACTTCAGATACAGAAAGTTCCCATTAAAATTCAGCAGAATTTTAAATAATATTATTCTTTCTCTAATCTCCTTACAAAAAAGATGCGGTGGATCAGTGGCTAAGACGCTGAGCTTGTCGATCAAAGGGTCGGCAGTTCAGCAGTTCAATCCCTAATGCCGCATAATGGTGAGCTCCCATTACTTGTCCCAGCTTCTGCCAACCTAGCAGTTCGAAAGCACGTAAAAAATGCAAGTAGAAAAATTGGGACCACCTTTGGTGGGAAGATAACAGCGTTCCATGTGCCTTTGGCGTTTAGTCATGCCGGCCACATGACTACGGAGACATCTTTGGATAGTGCTGGCTCTTCAGCTTTGAAACAGAGATTAGCACCATCCCCTAGAGTCGGGAACGATTAGCACATATGTGTGAGGGGAACCTTTACCTTTTTAATCTCCTTACTTTTCCATGAGGCTTTTTTGTTCCTTTTTTTTAAAAGAATAAACCAGTGAACCAGTAGGATTTAGCACAGCAGCTCAAGAAGTCAATGATAGCCTGCCATTGTACTGAATATCTTGCAAACTGGTGCCAAAGAAGACAGATTTTTCTTTTATTTCTTTTATTTCATTATCAAATTTAGAAGCACCTGGTGCAGATATGCTCTCGGATACATTAGAGCTGCTTTTATTCCTACTTTTCGCTAGTTTAAATGGAGACTGTGAAGCTCTGATTACTACTGTAGTTGGATTGATCATTAATCTGGTAGAGCACATATAAATGAAGCATGTTTTTTAAATGCCCTTCTTTCAGCAACAACTGAACTGTAAGGCAAAGACTTGGCTGGAATGTGCAAGAAGTAGATATAAGATCTTCCAAAAATGACAGACAAAAAATGATAACAGAAATAATGTACTGGCATGATTAAAGACAAAACCACACACAACATGTTTGGGGTTTATCCTGTGGCATTATTATTCAATGCAAGTTCTAAGGCTGGAGTTTCTCCCGCTTGATACTTTATCTATTTTTCTATCAAGAATAAAACATTAAAAGAGTGTTGATTGGAGAAAAGATACGAGCGCACTAAGAATAAAAATAATCTTGAAGATGTGTGTGACTTCCATTAGAAACAAAAAATCGAGGGGAAGAACTAAGAGACACTTTTTTTCTCTCTTTTCACGATCCTGTCATGCATCAGCTGCTACTTAAAACCAGAAAATCAATCAGGAAGGCTTAGTTGTATGAAAAAGACACAATTTTCTATAGAATATAACAGAAGAAATCTGCAGGATTCTACCTTGAAAGTGAAGCAGCAGAGAAATATTTTTGCAATTTCTTGGATATAGCTTTTAAAATCTAAGTTATATGGAAATGACAGCTCATCCAAATAAATCTTTGTTGAGTGTTATGCGGATAATAGCAATAGCACTTAGACTTATATACCGCTTCACAGTGCTTTTATAACGCTCTCTAAGTGGTTTACAGAGTCAGCATATTGCTCCCAACAATCTGGGTCCTCATCCTACTTGTAGTAAATCCTACTTGTTGTCTTCAGCTGCTTTAGAGTTACTACAAAGGCTTTGCACAGCATAGACTCAGGTGAACAGGTCTAGTATTAGGACCTCTTCTCTAGATTGCTCTACTCTTGTCTCCTTCAGAATGAACATTGTGCCATCTCCCATCTAAATATGCAATAGGATGATTCTAAAATAGAATAGTGACTATTCTGTTGTCACAGTTAAAGAAGATAGTGTATTGATGCGCTTAAGCTCAGTTTAACAAATGCATTTTGCATAATGTCAAAAGTAAAGACATCCACAGAGCAGCAGAATGTCTAATGGAGATTCTCAGTCATCCAAGTCATGGTTGTCCCAAAGGTGCTTTTTTTCAAGAGGCAACTGAACTTTCTGGTTTTTTGTTTGAAGATATTTCACTTCTCATCCAAGAAGCTTCTTCAGCTCTGACTGGAATTGTGGGAAATGGAAGAATTTATACTCCTTGCAGACAGCTGGACATTTGCATTCTTTTAGTGAGTTGTTAAGGTCACCTTTATCATTTATCTATGTCATCAAGGTCATCAGAGTGGTGCAAAAGAGTGTGGAGCAGGGGTGGGTTCTACTTACCTTTACTACTGGTTTGCAACGGGGCCGTGCGTGCGAGCAAAGTGAGCTTTGCACTCTCTCACGCTCTTCTGTGCATGCGCAGAAGGATTTTCATATCAAGGTCAGTGGGCGGAGCCTCCCACCAGTTTTACTACCAGTTCTATAGAACCGGTGCAAACTGGGGGCAACCCACCACTGGTGTGGAGTCTTCTTGGAACTGTTGAAAGGACTGTGTTGTAGATTGGAAATAGATGATGTCATATCCCTCCCCCTCTGTTGAGAGAGGGCTGTTCAATTTTGATATAGATGGCCTCTTTGATCCCTCTTTCAAACCAGCAGTCCTCTCCCTCCAAAATGTGGATTTTGCTGTCTTCAAACAAGTGGCCTGTGTCTTTTAAATGCAGATAGACTGCTGAATCTACAGTACATGTTGGCATTCATGGTTCCCTCAATGAACTGTAGCTCCCCAGTGCCGGCAGCACTCATGTAGCCCCAGACCATGACATTCCCATGCTTGACTATAGGCAAGACACACTTGTCTTTGTATTCCTCACCTGGTTGCTGCCACACATACTTGACACCATCGGAACCAAATAAGTTTATCTTGGTCTCATTGGACCACAGGACATGGTTCCAGAAATCCATGTCCTTAGTCTGCTTGTCTGCAGCAAACCATTTGTGGGCTTTCTTGTGCATCATCTTTAGAAGAGGCTTCCTTCTGGGACGACAGGCCTGCAGACCAATTTGATGTAATATGCAGCATATGGTCTGAGCACTAACAGGCTGACCCCTTCAACCTATGCAGCAATGCTGGCAGCAGTCATACGTCTATTTCCCAAAGCCAACCTCTGGATATGATGCTGACAACGGGCACCCAATTTCTTTAGCGAGTTGTTTAGCGAGGCCTGTTCTGAGTAGAACTTGTCCTATTAAACCACTGTATGGTCTTGGCCACGGTGCTGCAGCTCAGTTTCAGCATCTTGGCAAACTTCTTATAGCCTAGGCCATCTTTATGTAGAGCAACAATTCATTTTTTCAGATCCTCGGAGAGTTCATTGCCATGAGGTGCTATATTGAACTTCCAGGGAGCAGTATGAGAGAGTGAGAGCGATAACACCAAATTTAACACACCTGATCCTCCTGCACACCTGAGACCTTGTACCAGGGGTGAAATGCTCCCGGTTCGGGCCGGATTGCCCGATCCGGTAGCGATGGCGGTGGGTGGTTCGGGGAACTGGTAGCAAAAATCCCTGCGCACCCACCCCCACCATGCCCAGCTGAGCCGCACGATCATCAGAGGCTTTTTTTTTTTACTTTTAAAAGCATTTTTTCTACAACCTCTTCCGATGAAAAAATGCTTTTAAAAGTTAAAAAAAAAGCCTCTGATGATCGTGTGGCTCAGCTGGGATCATCAGAGGCTTTTCAAAGCATTTTTTTCTGCAACCTCTTGGCCGAAGAGGTGGTAAAAAAAATGCTTTGAAAAGTCTCTGATGATCCCAGCTAAGTTCCCTGATCGGCAGAGAGGCATTTCTCTGATGATCCCAGCTGAGTTCCTTGATCTGCAGAGAGGCATTTTTTAAAGAGCCTCTCTGACGATCCCAGCTGAGTTCCTGATCGGCAGAGAGGCTTTTCAAAGCATTAGAAAAAATGCTTTGAAATTTTTTATTAAAAAAAATGTTGGCCACGCCCACCCAGTCACATTACCCCCCACTACCAAGCCATGCCCACAGAACCGGTAGTAACAGATTTTACATTTCACCCCTGCCTTGTACCACTAAGGAGTCACATGATACCAGGGAGGGAAAATGGCTACTTGGGTCCAATGGTGAAATTCAAAAATTTTTACTAGCGGTTCTGTAGGCGTGGCTTGGTGGGTGTTGTTAGATACTCATGGACACGACGCCTGCGCAACCAGCTCTGTTGCCAGGCATCGAGGATTGGCTAGGACGCGAGCAGCTGCAGGAGCGGGAGAATGGCTGCCAGGGATTGGTTCATGCGATCTGACAGCTAACTATTCAAGGAGCTGTAAGGCGAGTTGTGTTCGCTTACGTTACGCGTTCCTGTGGTTAAATAAAGTTGGTGTTAAGCATACAACCTAGCCTCTTGCCTGTTTACCCACTGGATTCAACAAGTGGCGACGAAGGTGGGATTCGTCTGAGGTGATGGTGATTGCAGGCACCAACAGAACGGACAATGCTAAGTCTGCGCCCTCATGCGAACCCAGCCTGCACGATGGCAACCGCCCTCCCTCCCTTCACACCGTTTGAGTCAGCTTTGGAAACCTGGGATGAGTACATGGAGAGGTTTGAGTGTTTTTTACAAGCCAACGACCTCGCTGACTTATCTAGCGCCAGGAAGAGGGGCTACTTCCTTAGTTCGTGTGGCCACGAGATTTTTGGGACTGCTAGGGCCCTCGTGGCCCCTCAAGCGGTGTTTGCTGTGCCATGGGAGACTTTGCTTCTCATATTGAATTCTCAGAAATTGAAGCACCATTACTCTCCCGCCCCCTCAAAGATAGCGAGACAACACGCATTTCACCAGAGGGCTCAGAAGGAGGGGGAGTCCATCAATGATTACATGGCTTCCCTGCGTTCGGCGGCACTACATTGCGAGTTCAGGGAGCTGGATGAAATGCTTCTGGACCAGCTCATGTGCGGGGTGCGAAACCTGAAGCTCCAGCAACGATTACTGGCCCGCTCTGACCTGACCCTTCCGATTGCTATGGACGAGGCCAGGGCTGCTGAGATGTCTGCCAAGTCCGCGGCCGAGATCCAATGTTCCCAGACCGGGGGGGGGGATTGCCAGCTAGCGCCCCTCAATCTGTCCATTATGAGGAGTCTGACCGGGATGACACCTCTGAGGGAGAAGTGGAAGTCAGCTGCCTCAAAACCTCCAAAAACAAAGTTCGCATGCCTCCAGTTAAGAGATCTCAGGGCGGCTGCCTCGGATGCGGTGGGGTGCACAACCGCTTGGAATGCAGATTCCGGTCCGCTATCTGCCGGCGCTGTGGCAAACGGGGGCATCTCTCTAGGGTCTGCTGCTCCGTTTTTCCGGTTCCTGAGGGTGCTGGGGAACCAGGCCCCAAGCGAATGAAGACCAGAAAGACCGGATGCTGTGCGGAAGGTGTTGCTACGACACTTGAGGGTGAGGTTGCAGCGGTGGCCGTCAACCATGCTTCCGTTCCTGTCACGGGGAGCAAGATTTTTCTTACCATCCAATTGGAGGGGGTCCCCTGCAAGATGGAGGTGGACACAGGCTCCTCCAAATCACTGATTTCCTGGCCCACACTCTCTGCCTTGCTGCCTTCCATCTCTCTGTGACAGCTACAACCTTGCCACATCAAGCTGAGAGACTATCAGGGCAAGGCTATTCCCATTCTAGGATGTGGGTCCTTCCGAGTTGCCTATAACTCCTTTTCAGGTCATTTGCCTTTAATTGTGGTGCGCGACCGCCTTCCCTCTCTACTGGGGCTCGATTGGTTTGCTGCCCTTAGCCTTGGCGTGTCCGGCATACATTCCACCTGTCCGGACCCCTTATCCAAACTTGCACACGAATTTGCCGAGGTGTTTGATGGTACCTTAGGCAAATACACAGGGCTTCCCATTTCCTTTAATTTGGATCCCCAGGTTGTGCCAATACGCCTGAAGCCTCAGAGGGTGCCTCTTGCGCTGCGGCCCAGAGTTGATCGCGAACTAGACAAATTAATAGCACAAGGGGTTCTTCAACCGGTGGAGCATTCCAATTGAGAAACCCCTATAGTGATTCCCCTCAAGCAGGACGGCTCTATTAGAATTTGCGCCGATTACAAGCGGACAATCAATAAGGCCCTGCAACCTAACCACTACCCCATGCTTGTTGTCCAGCATCTGTTACATTCTCTGGGCCAGGGTAAAATCTTTGCGAAGCTTGACCTGGCTCAAGCTTACCAACAGCTTCCGGTGGACGATGCCACCGCCCTCGCCCAGACAATTGTGACTCACAGGGGGGCCTTCAAGTATACCGGCCTGCAATTTGGGGTTAGTGTGGCCCCCGGTATTTTTCAAAGCCTCATGGAGCATTTGCTCCATGGGCTTGAGGGCATTGTGCCCTATTTTGATGATGTACTGATCACGGCTGCTGATCACAGTGAACTCATCATCAAACTCAGGGCTGTTCTTGCCAGATTCCAGCAGGCCGGTTTAAGACTGAAGAGGGACAAGTGCAAAATTGGCGTTCCCCAGGTCAAGTTTTTGGGGTTCCTCATTGACTCCTCCGGTATTCGCCCTGCCCCTTCCAAAGTGGATGCCATTAAGCGAGCCCCTATCCCTACTAATAAGGCCGAGCTGCAGGCTTTCCTCGGCCTGCTGAATTTCTATTCCTTTTTTTTGCCCCATAAAGCCTCGGTGGTGGAGCCCCTCCACTGGCTCCTGGATACCAAGGCTCCATGGCTCTGGGACCATAGGGCGGCAAATTCCTTCCAGGCCGTTAAAGACCTCCTCACCTCCGATGCTGTCCTCGTGCAGCACGACAATAGCTTGCCCCTCTCATTGACATGCGACGCCTCCCCCTATGGGGTGGGGGCTGTTTTGAGTCATGTCTTGCCCTCCGGCGCGGAGGCACCTATTGCGTACTACTTGAGGACCCTATCGCCGGCTGAGAGAAATTACAGCCAGATCGATAGGGAGGCTCTGGCAGCTGTGGCTGGCGTGGAACGTTTTCACGACTATTTGTATGGCTGCCCTTTTATTTTAGTCACTGATCACAAGCCTTTGTTGGGGCTTTTGGCTGGAGATCGCCAAACCCCTTTGATCCTGTCCCCGTGCATGTCTCGTTGGGCTGAGTTTTTGGCGGCTTATTCGTATCAATTGGTCTATAAGCCGGGTAAGGCTATTGGGCACGCTGATGCCCTTAGCCACTGCCCTCTCCTTCTGGCAGTCCACAATCCTGCCCCTATGGCCTCTGTCCTCCTCGTGGATGACTTGACCTCTTTAGTGACTGCCGCAGACATCCAAGCTCATTCAGCGGTGGATGCTATTCTCTCCGTTGTCCTGGAATGGGTGCACAGGGGCTGGCCACAGTCCCAGGCCACCGCCGACTTCCTCCCTTACAGTCGTAGACAGCATGAGCTGTCAGTAAACAAAGGCTGTCTTCTGTGGGGTAACCGGGTGGTGGTGCCCCCCAAGCTCAGGTCCCAAATTTTGTCATGCCTGCACAATGCTCACCCGGGCATTGTCCACATGAAGGCCCTTGCTCGCAGCTATGTCTGGTAGCCTTGCATTGATCAAGACATTGAGGCCTGGGTAGGTTGCTGTCCACAGTGCCAACTCACTAGACCAGTTCTGCCAGCGGCCCCAGTTCTGGAGTGGGAACCATCCAGAGCCCCTTGGGCCAGGGTGCACCTGGACCTTGCAGGGCCTTTCCAGGGCCACACCTTCCTCATCGCTGTAGACGCGCATTCCAAATGGGTTGAGCTCGCCCCTATGCATGCCACCACATCTGCATCTATTATTGGGGTTCTGGAGGGCCTTTTCGCCACGCATAGGTTGCCGGATATCATTGTCACCGATAATGGGCTGCAGTTCACGTCAGCACCATTCCAACTGTTTCTGGCCCGGCTGGGCATCCGGCACGCTCAGTCCGCCCTGGCTAATCCAGCTGCTAATGGATTGGCGGAGAGGGCCGTAAGATCAGCCAAGGAGGCGCTGCGACGTTTGGGTACCACAAATTGTCACCACAAAATTCGACAATACCTCTTGGCACAACACACTATGCCCAGTTCAACCACCAAGCATAGCCCGGCCGAACTGCTCATGGGCCGGCAGCTCCGTACGACCCTGGACCGCCTGCACCCTGATTACACTGGGGAGCTATTTAGGGGAACACAATTGCCGTCTAGAGTCTTCAGTGTGGAGGACTTAGTCTACGCTCTGAACTTTGATAAAGACTGCCGCTGGCTGCCAGGCCAAATCACACAAATAACCGGACCCTATTCTTATAGGGTCCTACTCTCTGATGGGAGAGTCTGGCGGCGACATGTAAACCAGCTTCAACGAAGGATAGCCGACGCACCTACCCAACCACCGGGCCAGGATTCCCCGACTCCACCTGGCAGTGACCACACGAGTGGAACTACCGTCCCTTGTTCTCCACCCACAGCGTTCTCGGCGGGAAACTTACCTGTTGGTGCAGGTCCGGCGGCGAGGTCGAATCCTTCTTTTCCCAGCGAGGCACGAAGTCCGCCTCCTATAGTGACTGAGGACTTGGCTCCTCCTCCTACACCATCCACGCCGGCTCTAACTTCCTCCCAGTCAGCACTGTCTCCACCCACCTTGACTGCCACACCAGAGCCGAGGCAGTCTGGCTGGTGCCGTCGTCGTCCGGCTTACTTGGAGGACTACGCGTGCGCGATCCGGGTGGGAAGGGGTGTTAGATACTCGTGGACACGACGCCTGCACAACCGGCTCTGTTGCCAGGCGTCGAGGATTGGCTAGGACGCAAGCAGCTGCAGGAGCAGGAGAATGGCTGCCAGGGATTGGTTCGTGCGATCTGACAGCTAACTATTTAAGGAGCTGTAAGGCGAGTTGTGTTTGCTTACGTTACGCATTCCTGTTTGAACTGTTGTGGTTAAATAAAGTTGGTGTTAAGCATACAACCTAGCCTCTTGCCTGTTTACCCACTGGATTCAACAGGTGTGGTGTGGCTTTGTGGGCGTGGGAGGAAAAGGATATTGCAAAATCTCCATTCCCTCCCCACTCTGGGGCCAGCCAGAGATGGTATTTGCCAGTTCTCCAAACTACTCAAACTTTCCACTACCAGTTCTCCAGAACCTGTCATAACCTGCTGGATTTCACCCCTGCTTGGGCCCCATTTGGATATTATCACTCAGGAGTGTACTCACTTTTGTTGCCCTATTTGATATTAATGGCTGTGTGTTGCGTTATTTTGAGGGGACAGCACATTTACACTGTTATACAAGTTGTATACTCACTACTTTACATTGTGGCCAAGTGTCATTTCTTCAGCATTGTCACATGAAAAGATATAGTTAAGTATTTACAAAATGTGAGGGGGTGTACTCACTTCTGTGATATAATGTATGTTGTGCCATGCATTTATGAAGTAGCTGTTTTGTTTTCCCAATGTACAGATCTGCACATGGCTCGCTGCATTGTACTGCATATACCACGTTTCTCAGTTTATGTCTAGGTGTTTTATCTTTGGGGTGGACAAGCTTCTGCCTTAGTGTATTCTTGGGTTTGAAGTGTGCATGATTTCAAAGAAAAAGTCCAGTTGCCTCTTGAAAAAAAAGCACCTTTGGGAGAAGAGCAGAATATTAACTTTTACTCTTCTCAACACTAATTATTATATTCGCCAATATTCAGCTTAGAGATTTTACTTAAAGGAAGTTCAGTTGATTCTCCAAATGGAACTAAATTTCCATGCCATATGATCAAATTCATTTGTGTGCATTTGGATGCTATTCTAGAAACCAGATCAATCCATCTATTACTTGGTTTCAACTTTTGAATCAATTTCTGTATGATTTGGCCTTCTGAATATATTAAAGAAGAACCTTCAAGTGTTACAAAGGAATTTATTTTCATCCATGTGCCAAGATCCAAACCAGTATGAAGATTTATTTATGTACTTTTACAAAGCTTTGGGGATCCTTATGGAAGAATTATCCTGATCTGCTCTGATTTCATATACTCACAATCATCATTGGCACTTTCTAGATAGGAAGGATTATTTTTAAAGTTTTGAAGAACAATTGACTCTCAAGCTGGCAATGAGATGGATCCCATATGACAAAGAGGACCCCCTCAGAATACATGGCAAAGAATGTTCATGGAAGAGTCTAAATGTCACATGGGAAGATAATGAAGTACTTTGCCCAAGACCAAAAATCCCTTGCTGCCAATATGCTACACAGTATGGGAGGATTTAATGCTTGAGCAAAAAGGACTCCTTGAGATCTAGAATGCTTATACTGCTGGTCTTATGTTCAGGTTTGAATTCACTTTGAGTTTTCATTCTTTCTTTCTTAAATGCTTTAGATTCTTATTGTATTTTGATTCTAATAGCAATAGCAATATCACTTAGAGTTATATAGAGCTCCACAGTGCTTTACAGTCCTCTCTAAGCGGTTTACAGTGTCAGATAATGCTCCCAACAACTTGTCTTGTTCTCTGATATCGCCTTTTTATTGGACCACAGTACTACGATGCTCTTCAATTTTGGGTTCCAATTTCCATCTCCTGTTTCCCTCTAGCTGTTAACCTCAGAGGTACAGCATAGGATTATCCACCTAACAACACCTTAATTAGTTCCATTTGTTTCCCTTATTCCTTGCAGATATTTTGTAATACTTTTTTTAAAAAATTTTTTTACAGAAACCCAATTAAGCATAGAAGAAAATGGGAGTTCATTACTGATGCTTCTTTGGGATGAACAGAAAGAGATTATAGGCAGAAAACACAAAGAAGAAGACCTTGAATAAAAACCCAGGCACGCTGAGGAAAAAAAAAAAAGCAATAAAAACCAGAACAAAACAATGGCACAGCAATGACTTCTTAAATGCCCACAAATAATCTATGTGTAGGCTTGAGGAGTCCAACAGAGAATACTTTAAAATTGTCCAGGAATTAATTAGCTTTAAAAAAACAACAACAGATGGGGAAGTATTATTTTATTGTGGTACTAGTTATTATTATTAACAAAAACAACAATGAAAAATAAGTCTTTGTACCCAGAAAACACTTCAGAATGGCAGTTCCAGGCTAGATAGACTGACTGGGAGAACCCAGATACAATTATGATATATTCAGAGAATATGTTTAAACAAACCATGAGTTCCTACAAAGTATTAACAAGGTCACAGAAAGGAGACAGCTAATACCAGGTCACTATGCTTCATGTTAGAAGCTAAATTTCCATATTGCACTAAGCCAAAATGTAATTGCTTTGTTTGAGCTGCAATAACAAATCCAATTTTTATATTGAAAAAAAAATATGAGTTAAGAAACATAATGAAAGACACTATGGTTTAATATCATGTGTGACTCCAGTCTACAATAAACTAAAGCTGTACTGTAGTATCTCTAGTTAGGAACAGTGTTGACTTAGGTCAGCTCGTATATAGGTAATCCTCATTTAATGATGGTAAATGGGACCAGAATTTCCATTGTTAAGTGATATGATTATAAAATGTGACTTCACATGATCATATCACTTAGTAACGACAATCCTGGCAGTCGCTGTTGATATTGTTAAATGAGAATTGTGGGTCCTTAAGTGAAAATCTTCTTGTGACCTCCTACTGCCTTCCCACAAGCAAAGCTGGTGGGGAAATCAGCAGGAAGTTGCAAGTCCCAGGCAGCTAGCAATCAGGCCACTAGGCAGGTAAGTGGCTGCTGATAGATGAGGGGGGGTATGTAGTGGACTGCAGAAGTGTGCACAAGTGATTTCAGGCTGGTGGGGGAGACTTACCTGAGTAACTTGCAACCTTACCTGATGGCTTCACCAATGACTTTGTGGGAAGCCAGCAAAGAAGTGCAAACGGTGATGATATGATCCATGGGAATTACAGCTGATGTAAGTGTGAGCCACTTGTCAAGTCCCTAGACTGCAGTCACATGACACAGAGAAGGGTGACAGCTGAAACTTCAATTCATTCATCAGTGCTGGAAATGTGAACGTTGACTGAGTGAGTGGTCAGTAAGCAAGGACCACCTGTACTAGGAAGCAAATGAAAAGAAAATTGAGACTGAGCCAAGATTGATATCACTGAAGGTGGTGTTATCCCTCTGCATGCTGCACGAAGCTTTCTTTCATTTTTAATTTGCTTCATGACAATTTAACTAAAAGCTAAAGTGAAAGGATAACATTGCCAAATAAGCTAGGCATGATCTAAAATCCTCATTATATCAAAAGAAATATTGTTTTAAAAAGCCCTTTTAATGTTCAGGCACCTTGAGCATTGTAATTGCTTTCTGAAAGTCAGCTTAACAAAGAAGATATTGTTGAGAGACAGCCCTCGTGATACATCACTGTCAGTGCATCATCAACCAAACACATTTTTTTTTTTTTTGGTGTGGGAAGGGAGGCATGGAGAGAGATAAAAACTGGCCTCCTTTTGTGGCTCCCAAATAATAACGAAAAAAAGGGAACATGGAAACCGAGAAAGGGAAGAACGGTTCTTATTGCTTCTAGAGATACCAAAAATAAGTTCTCATTCAATGATCATGCAGATGAATAGTGAAAGTACAGGTAATCTGTTTAGCGACCACCTCATTTAGTGACTGTTCACACTTACAATAGTGATGAAAAAGTTTATGATCAATCCTCACCTGTATAACCATTGCAGGTCCGTAAAGCAAAAGAAAGCCAAAGTAAGATCATTAGTGCTGTTGCAGTTTCACTTAGCAACTCTTTCAGTTAATGATTGATTGCTGGTCCCAGTTGTGGTTTCTAAACAAGGACTACATATAAAAGAAAGAAAGTGTGAGGCACTCTGCATTCTGTCTGAAGGAGGCACTCTTCTTCATGAGGACAACATGGCTCACCCCATTGTAGGAAAAATGTGATATGATTTGCCCCATTGTGATGCTTCATAGTGTTGTTTCAAAGTTTTGACAGAAGGAAGTCTGGGTAGATGTTTTATATGAACAGGATATTCTTCCAGTACTTCCAACCCCTGTTTGGAAGCCTTGGCTATTGTAATAGAAGGAGGAGGTGTCAGAAGAGAGGTGAAGCAAAACGATAACAGCATTTAGCTTTGTTACAAGAAGTAGGCAACTCCACAAAGGAGTTTGAATAGTGGCTTTGTTGAAGTAAACACTCTCTCAAAGTTTTGTGTAAACCCAGAAGAAAGAGAAGGCTATTTTTTGACAAAACCTGAGAAGTTTAGAGGGAACATAGCCCAAGAGCCTTGATAGTACAGGGGTTTAGTGCACCCTGTTATTAACACAGCTGCCTGCAATTTCTGCTGGTTCGAATCTCTCCAAGGCTCAAGGTTGACTCAGCCTTCCATCCTTTCTAAGGTAGGTGAAATGAGGACCCAGTTTGTGGGGGCAATAAGCTGACTTTGTATAAAATATACAAAAGAATGAAGGCTATTGCTTAACGCATTGTAAGCCGCCCTGAGTCTCCGGAGAAGGGCGGCATATAAATCAAATTAAAAAAAAAAAAAAGATATTGCTTTACTGTCTCACGTAGATCACTTCATGGGAATGCGATGTCAGAGACCAAGGTAGTGTCTCCTTCAACTGCATGTTACACATATCCACTTGGGACATAAGTTTTAAAAAAGAACTTGAGTGCAATTTTTCTTCTTGTCTCTAAGTGTTCTTCTGGCACTCAGAAGTTTTGAAGAAGTCCTGGAAGAGAATTTATATAAAGGTATGGGATGCTGGCATTTATATCTACTGCTGTTGTTTTTCTATTTCTTGCTTATGGAAGCTTCTAAAGAAAATTTAGAGTTTGCAGGAATATTTTTGGACTAAATCCAAAAAACATTTGACCAAACTGGAGCTCTTCAAAATACATAGTATTAATTTAAAACCTGAGGACATTGTGAAGGAGAAAATTAAACCCAACTTGATCCCTGTGGTTTTGCTTCTGTTGCCACTATCATAATTTTAATTTCCTACTGCAAACGAGATTCCCAGATTTTCTGATGGAAAGCAGTGAGTAGCTACCCTCACCAATGGGTTCCTCCTCTTATCTTCTATAGAAAAAGGTAGGGTTCTGCTACTTTCTTGGCAGCATCTTTTCTTTGCAAACTGTTCAGGAAGAGAGAGAGTTTTAAATTTTCTGACTTTAGTAGGAAAGCCAACAAAATCCAGCTTTGTTCCTGTTGGCCAAAAGCAGTATTATATCTCAATGGCAGCTCTGCATTCTTTCATAAACGATGCTATTGCTAAATAGCCTGTATTAGATACATACAGGATTAATGCCAAATTGACAGTAGTATTAATTCTAAAACAAGCTTTGAAAAACGGAGAACAAAACCAGCAACAATATAGAAAACCAGGTCCCTAACTTTGTATTATATTTAAATGCCACAAATTTGTTAGCTGAATTTACCTCTGGACAAACTTTCCAAGCAGTGCCAATTTCTGCATGTGTTTTACCATTGATTTGTGCTTTCCCGCCAAAATCTTATGCTTCAATAAAAGACATTTTAAAATAGGTATTTCTAAGATTTAATCCTAGTTATTTTAACTTGCATTAAACTTTGTTGAATGCAGTGAAACTTATTTCTGAAATAACTTTTCACAGTCACACTCTACATTTTCTTCAAATGAAATTTTGATGGTTTTGAGCCACATCTTTCATTTGAACACTTATAAGAAGCAAAAACAATTAGATTTCTCTTTAGAATAAAGTTGGCTTTATTCTAATCTGATTATTTTATTTGTTAGAGTTATATTTCATCTTTCCTTTAGGAACTCAAGTTAACATACACACCGAGCTTCAGACGGCGCCTGATCTCTGCTCCTTCTGTCGGGACTTAAAGACTTGGCTGTTCCAAAAAATAGGCTGACCCTGATCCTTGGGTTTTATTATTTTGATTGTTGTAGTTTTAATCTGGGTTTTAATCATCTTACTTTTATTATTGTATGTTTTTAACTTGTGTTCGCTGCCCTGAGTCCTTAGGGAGAAGGGCAGCATATAAATTTTTGGTAAATAAATAAATAAACTTTCCTTCATCCAATTCTCTTCAATAACAGCAACACAATGAGGCAGGTTGGCCTCAGGCAGAGTGACTGGCCCAAAGACTGGGCTTCTATGATGGAGGGCAGATTTGATGTGGGATCTCCCTGGTGCCAGTCTGGCACTTGAACACTACATTAACATTTGTCTGGGAGGTGATAATTAAATTAATTTGTGTTGAAATTCATGAAGCTAGAAATGGAGAAGAAATTGAACCTCATCTGAACTTCTATACTTTATGGCTTGCCTATTCTGCTGATAAAATGCCACAGGGGACTCACAACTTTGCAGATGTTTGCTATTTTTCCCCCTCTGGAGTAGATAGGTTAAACCAACATAATCCTTCCTTTCATCACTGGAATCTTTCAAGAACATTGGCCTTTTATTTGCATAGAATTGATGCATTTGCTAAATAATTTTTCTTCATCACTGGAAGCAGTCAAGAAGAGACTGGACTGCCATCTGTCAGAAATAGTGTAGGGTCTCCTGCTTGGGTGGGGAGTTGGACTAGATGACCTACAAGGTCCCTTCCAACTCTGTTATTCTATTATTATTATTATTATTATTATTATTATTATTATTATTATTATTATTACATCTGTCAGCAGTATTAGCTCCTCTGTCTTCTAGTTCTTTCTTCTATTTCAAAATATATTCCAGATACTTGGAGTATTTTGATAAAATCTGTGGCAGTGAGCGGAAGTAAATTATGAAGACAATAAACAACAGGGAGCTACATTCTGAAGAAGGATGTCAGTGCTTTCAGTTTGATTATGAAGGAGACAGGAAAATTGAGGAAAATTAAATTAATGCCATGCACAGAATGCAAATAGCTGGTGATATTCATCTTATTGTGATAAATGACAACAACAATAGCACCTAGACTTATATATCACTCCATAGTGCTTTTCAGCACTCTCTGAGTAGTTTGCAAATGTCAGCATATTTTCCTCAACAATCCAGGTCCACATTTTACCAACCTTGGAAGGATGGCTCCTGGCTGTGGCAGAGTTAGCCCGCAATACTGCATTTTAACCATTGCGCTACTATGGCTCCTAAAACGTCTTCAAAAAGTTCCTTGGGAGAAAGAAAGGAAGGAAGGAAGGAAGGAAGGAAGGAAGGATTTTCCAATAAATGGAAAATAGATCAATATGTAACTTAATAGATCATTAAACAACATCTGAGGATTATTTCCAAGAGTAACTTTGCATAGAATTATATAAATAGCATTTTTTGAAGTTTTTTCATGGCTAATTTTATTCCTGATTTTTAAAAAACCTGCCATTAATCAAAAACATCTCTGCTGAGAGTAAAGTAATTTCTGAAGCAATGAAACACAAGGAAATCTCGTTTTAGACGAAGTCATTGTGCACAAATGCTTAGTTGTGGTAAATAAAATCTTATTAAGTTCAATAATGCTTAATGCATATGAATTAATTGAAATCTGGCTGTTGTTTAGCTTGCCTTATTTATTACACAATGTATAATGAAGTCATAATCTTTTATTACACAAGAGCTTATGAATGATGCTTTCAGTATAAATGCTAATCTTTCATTTTGAACTTTTTATGACTTTTAAACACCATAATTGACTCTACTTGTGATGATTGACAGCCCCAATTCTTATTACAAGAAAGAGAGTGAGCAAGCAAGAGAAATTGTATAGCTGATACTCTTGAGTATGAATAATGCTGAAAAACCATCTCCTAAATTAGTACGGCTTTCAGTTTACTGGTAATGATTGAAATCCAGTCCTAAGGCAACCATGTATCAAGTCAGAATTTCTTGCTCAACATGTTTCATTTTGATCTCCAATAGGTGTTTTTTTTCTACCATCCCACATGATAGGTGCTATTGTTAGACAAACTGTATTTATTTTTATTCAGATTATTTGATTCCTCACCTTTCTACTCTGGCAAAGACTTAAGGCAACTCATCTTGGTGGAGTCGAAAGAGATTATAAGAAGTGAACAAATGCAAATTAAATTAACCATAAGATAAATATTGAAAGAATGGGAGCCAATACAACTCCTAAGAGTGTGCCTGGGAACAACTCAAGAGAAGGCTCTTTTTCCTATCCCAGAAAGATGAGCCTGTGACAGAAGAGACATCTTTTAGAGCAGGGGTCATCAACCTTTCGGACCTCAGAGACCACTAAATTCATAATTTTAAATCCGGCGGACCACTAATATGATCTGCCTAATGACTGGCTGGGTGGGTGTGGCAAGGTGATCATGTAAATGGGTGGGTGTGGCCAACTCAATGTCACTCACATTGAGAGGTGCCTTGCCAGCCTCTACTTGCTACTCCTCACCTGCCCACCCGGGCTTCTTAGGGTCCCAACAGGAAGCAGTTGCTGGAGCTAAGCAGCCACCATGAGAAAGAGTTGGCAAAACAACTGGCTCAGTTCAAATTGGATCTGACCGAGAAGGAGGCTCAGCAGAAGCACCTCACTGAGGTCTATGAGCATAGGCTTTCCAACAGGGGGAAGACCTGCAGGAGTGCAAGGCCAGGTACCAGCGCCTGGAGGCTCAGCAGGCTGAGGTGGTCAGCCAGTTCGAGGCCATGATGCAGTCTCACTAGAACAAGGCCCTCCAGCTCTTCGCCACCAGTGGGACTTCCTTCTAACCTTTGGCCAAAGCCCCAGACCAGGAGGCTGAAGCAGACTGCAAGTCAGAATTTCTGTGCCCCCTCCAAAGGGTCCACAAAAAGACCCAGAAGAGGGAGACTCTCTGCTGCAACACAAACGTTCATTGCACGATCTGGACCAGGGGCCGTAGTTTGAGGACCCCTGATTTAGTGCAATAGAAAAAATGCAAATAATTTTTCTGAGGACCACCAAAATTTTCTTGCGGACCATCAGTGGTCCACGGACCACCAGTTGGTAACTACTGTTTTAGAGTGACTTTCTTGTTGACCTTAATAGCCAGACAGGTTCAAAACAGGTGAAACAGACACTAAGATAGTCAGGCCCTGACTGTTTAGATTGCTGAAGATCAATAGCAGTGGTTTCCATGATGCCTGGTACAATGGGTGGACTTTAACTCTCAGAATTCCTCTGCCAGCATGTTCTTCCAGTCAGAAGTTGAAGTCCATGCATGGTCAAGCAATGAAGGTTGAGGAATACTACTCTAGATGCATCAATCTAAAGAGGCATCCTTGAAGTATTATTCTCTAAGGCAACTAAAACATCTGTCTGCAGAAGTCATCTGAATGCTTGCAACCAGAGAGTAAAAAGCAGGGAAATGTGCACTTGGGCAATCATCAGTCCTTCTTCTATTTCACATGATGCATTTTTTTGGGCCAGACCAACTACAACAGTAGGTTCCTAGTTGCAAAATGTTTGAGCATAGAGTTGCAGCAAGCAATATGCTAGGTTCTTCATACTGAATTCCAATCTGTCTTTTTGCTGCAAAAAGGGACAAAATGAAATATAGAAGACTAAGCTTGTGCAGGTGATGTTTGCTTTTTTAAGCCAGAGGTGGTTTTAATATTGTCAGAACTTTCAGGCCAGCTGCCATTTCCCTGTGTTCATTAATTTTTTTAAATCACCAATTTCTTCTAACCCATTTATAAAGAAATTTGCAAAATTTGGTCAGTTCTTCATAAAACGTTATCATTTATATATCATTTTATATCTGGGAAAGAGAGGTATCCTGTGAGAAAAGACATGGACATGAGACTTGGTAAAATATTCACTTTGACAGGGAAGCTTTCACTGCAGAGGCAACACAATTTGCTTTAACAGAGAAATCTGTATCCCACAAACCACTCTGGGCAATTGCTATAGGAGACGGGTTCACTCAGCTTTCTCTTCCAGCCTTCAGCATTGCTAAAGCCCACCTAGCCAAGGAATGCTTCAATCAGGGCTACAAGATAAACTATTTAGCCTGAAAATGCCTCTTCTTCATCTTTTCCCCAGCAAGAATTCTGCAGGAGAAAACTGAGGGGGCTGTGAAACAGAAATAGCAACATGACATGGTGGCCCCATGCACTTTGCTCTTTGGAATAAGTTTTGACGTAGCTGCTTTTTCAAATTCACCTCAGAACAGAAGACTTTCTTCAAGATTGGCATAGTCCTGGTGAAAATGCTAATTCGGTGGTAAAAACAAGCAAACTGATGGGCTAAAAAGCCATAGTAAGGCCTTCTACATAATTGGCATCTATCTGGGGAAGGGGGGAACAAGTGGGTAAGTGATAAAATGCATGTATGTCATCATATTGCAAAGCCCATGACTGTGTTCTCCATGCCCTTATTTGTCATTATCATGGCCAAAAAGGGCAAATGGCAACAATTCCAAAGGAAACCATCACAAATAACAACAAATCTGATTCAAATAAACATTCCATATCTCAACTCCAAACTATAAACAAATCCACATTTAGCAAATATAAAGTAATTCCAGTATCCTGATACGAAACAAAAACACTAAATTTAACATAATGAAGAGAGATAATTTATCCTTTAAAAAGAACAAGTTCACAAAACTTCTTTAAGTAAAAAGATACAGATACAGAGCCAATGTAAATGCTATCAAATTAGTATACATAAAGTAGCTGTAGGGGGGAACCTAAACATTGTATTAAATATAAGCAAATCCAATATGTTACATTTTTGCAGTCCAGATATCAGCATCCATGAATATCTACCCAGAGTAACAATATGTTCCATTTTAAACTTGGTCAAATAAACTGACTTTGTATTCCCTTTTTTCAAAATATAGAACAATCCTTAACTCTAATCCATTCAGATGGTTATTGAATCTTCTTATGAATTTCTTCAATACTTTCAACAGCCTATTTTATTACTTCACAAAAAAATTGTTCCAATTCTCTCTGAGATTCTCATTTTTATTTTCTTTATTTCTGATGACAATTTTTTTTAAAAGTTTTGTTCATGTCATTCTTGGTTAGATTTTGTTGGATAGTTTTGTCTGTAACATCTTTTTCTGGGAACATATTGTTCTGGAGAAGAATAGTATAGCTGACATAATTGATTCAAAGTCCTGGTGAAGTTCCTCAAAGATATCTTTAAACACTATGCTAAATTACTTGTCTTGTTATAGCTCCAATATCAAAAACAGTTTTTCTTTCTCACAAAAAAAAAATGCATGTATTCTTTAAAATTAATTTCAAAATTGTAATATTTAAAATCCAATATTCCAACATTTTTGGAGCTCTTAATCTATTTAAAACTTTCTAGTCAAAACTTTGTCCTGCTTTTTGCTTCTTCTATTCTTCTTTACTTCCTCTTTTACTGATTTTTGTGTCGAGAGAGCTTTTTGTCCTGCTTGTTGCTTCTTATTTTAAATTCTTAATGATTATAACAATATATCTTGCTTTTCTTATATTAAGGATTGCATATTAAGGATTTTTTTTATATTAAGGAGTGCTCACTCAGTGTTTGCAACCTTGTCAATTTGAAGGAGTCCAATTTCAAAGAATTGATTGAATTATTAGACAATTTCTGAAATTGGTTAGCAAGGGAAATATGAAGTTAATGTCTTAACTTCAGCTACCCTGAACCTCTTTTTCCACTTTTCCCACTTAATCCCCCAGTTTGGTCCCTTCTCCAGGTGTTATTATCTTAACATTCCTGAACTATGATGGAATATGCACCTGAAAAATCAGTGGGTAGGAGTTTTGGCAACACATAGGAAGCAGTAAATCTCATCAGAGAGAGATATACATTAAGGTACAGTACCAAGGAAGATGGAGAGGAGAAAAGAGGTTTGGTATAGCCACAGTCAGGGGTGAAATGCTCCCAGTTTGGACCGGATTGCCCGGTCCAGTAGCGATGGTGGCGGGTGGTTCGGAGAACCAGTAGCAAAAATCCCTGCGCCCCCATGCCCAGCTGAGCCGCGCAATCATCAGAGGCTTTTTTTTTTAATTTTTAAAAGCATTTTTTCTACAACCTCTTTGGCCGAAAAAATGCTTTTAAAAGTAAAAAAAAAAAGCCTCTGATGATCGTGCATATATATGAAGATTTTGATTAGATTTCTCTGTGTTGTCTTGGGCCCTACATGATCTGTGCATGCTCAAATCCACTGTGAACCAAATCAAGGGTACTGAATCAGTAGTGGGTTTCAAATCCTGGCACTACCGGTTTGCTATCGGTAGCACGTGGGTGCACATGCTTGCTTTGTGAGCATGCGGTGCTTCTGTGCATGTGCAGAGCATTTTTGATGATGTCTGGGTGTATGGGTGGAGCCTCCTGCCGCTGTCGCTACTGGTTCGCCTGAACCGGGACAAACCAGTACAGTACACCACTGTACTGAATTAATATCAATAATATTGTTTTGTAATACATGTATTGAGCTAAAACTCCATCTTGTCTATCTGCATTGTATGTACATAGCCCCTTACATTTAATCTCTCATCCTCCAAACAGGTTGAAGGTACCTCTACCATTTTCTAACCTGTATGTCTATTGTCATTTATTTGCAAATGTAGCAGATGGAAAGATAAGTGATACACCTCCTCAAAAGAATGATCTGGATTGCGTTAATGGATTTCTGTCAAGATTTATTTAGAATATGAAGACTGCTGATCTGTACTGATGGAACTTTCAGCAACCTTTATCTGTATGATAAATTTCACGTTTCTAAGTTATTAACACCAGCACATCACTTGATTTATCAGATGGTTGTTAGTTCTCTAGGTTTTTTTTTTTCTTTTTAAAATTATGTACTCTTTGTTTTTACAGTCTTATTTTATAAAATAGCCAGATTGCATCAGATTGGGGAGAAAGATACATTTCATAAATAAATAAGCACATTTGCTCCAGAGCTTAGGCTTTGTTTATATGTATATGTGTCTATAGGCAGTATATGCATTTGAGCAGATTTTTCACATCCCCAGAAGAATTCAAACAGACAGCTCTCATCCTCTGTCTGTAACAAAACCATGACCCTTTGCTATAAAGTCATGACTGAATGAAATGTACATTTGGCAGCTGGCTATTTTTTCCCCTTCTGAACCATTCATGTTACAGGCATTCAAGTTTATATAAATAGTACAATTAGATATACCAGTTTTGCATAAAATGACACTCCATATTTCACTTGAGGTGATAGTTGAAAATCAGATGAAAAATAGCAACGGATATTTTGTTTGGAGCAGGGAAGGCAGTGATCTGAAAAAGAAAGTGTGAATTACTCTCTGTGTGTATGGATGTGTATATGTGGGCGGTGGAACTAAACCACAGCTCAACTTTTATTGATGTTGCACGGTTCTTAGAGGGAAAGGAAAAAAAAAGAGATTTAATTATTAGTAGAATTTTCTTCCAGGCAGATGAAGATAAATGTGTTTTCGGTGTCTATAAATTTACTCTCAGGACTGATTCTCATTTCCTACTCACCCCAGTGGAAAGACAGGCCACCTACCATTTTGGAACAGCAGGAGTGGGAGATGTCAGTCTCAGCTTGCCTCTAGCTTACTGGGGAAAGGTGAAGATTATTTAAGGGTTTTTTTTTTTTTTTTGCTTCACATCAGAAGTGGCATTTCCCCCCTCCACTGGCAGAAACAGAACAAGCTGGTCATCCAGGTCATGGTTGTCCCAAAGGTGCTTGGGATGTTTGGATGAGAAGTGAGACATCTTCAAAAGAAAAAACAAGAAAGTTCAGTTGCCTCCTGAAAAAGCACCTTTGGGACAACCATGACCTGGATGACTGAGAATCTTTACAGACTTTTAGCTATACAATTTGGGATGAACACTCTTTGAATGGTGTGGGATAGGAATGGATTTCCAGAGGAAAAATGGCAGGCTACAGGAACCAGGAGCACCACTCATAGTGGTGGGCTGCTGCTAGTTCGGACTGGTTCACGCGAACCGGTAGTTCTGACCAGTGACTGGCCCCGCCCACCTGCCCTGGCACTATCCCATCCTATATAATCGCTGGTTTTTCAATCCCGTGCGCTCACATTTTCGGTTCCTGGAGAACCGGTTGTTACAACTGGCAGCAGCCCACCGCTGACTACTCAGGTGACCCTGAGGATACAGATACCTCCAAGTGCTTCAACGACCCTCTAAAAGGATGCAGATTACCAGTTGTCTGCAAGGAATATTAATCCTTCCATTACCCACTATCCTGTCAGAGCTGAAGAAGCTTCTTGGATGAGAAGAGAAATGTCTTCAAAAGAAAAAACAAGAAAGCCCAGTTGCCTCCTGAAATGTCTCTCTTCCAATTGGATGATGTGTGCTTGGGACAAATGCCTCTCTTTCAATTGGATGATGTGTGCTCTGATGGATACATCCCCTATTTCCTATTCTTTGCCATTTTGTTTTTCAGTTTCTATAGCTGCCCATTTCACACTCTGAACATTTGCCCCCAGCTATTGTTTGTATCTTGGTTTTTTGCCTTGGGGTTTCTTGATTTTCAACAGGTTTAAAATGCTACTGTTTCTTTCTTTGTTTTACAGAAATACAGTTTCTTTGCTTTGTTTTGATTTCTTTTTGACCTGTTCAGAATTTCCCATTCTATTCTACTGCACAAGGGAAAACCAAAACCAAAACAAAACTCTATCATCTTCTTTCCCCCCAGAAGTCCTCAAAAGAGCGCTATTGGCATTCTTTCTTTCCTAGCATGTGAGAAAATTATTCAATCAGGTTTCATTTTTATTGCAGTCCAGACAGAACACCCGGCTATCACAGAAGTAAAGCAGACAACAAGGTTGAAATTTAGAAAGGGAGCTCTTAAGCCAGATTCCTTTTCAGCTGGTTCATGCTGGAGGAGAGTGAAGTCACTGAGGATTGAAGTACAGAAAGCCCCTTGGTGAAAAGCCTCCAAAGCCATTCAGAGGATGCTTTACTGCCTCATATATTCATGAGAAACAGTATTGCTGTGTCCCCTCCCCCCTTCCCCACCCCCTCCCCCCATGAAAATTCCTTGCAGTTCAGTTTTGTCCCACACCTCTAAGAAGTTCAATTATGACTGACAACCCTGAAGAAACCAGCCATGAGAATTATTGTGCTTGGGTCCCATGATGTCTGCTTTCCTGGAGGAGGAAAAAAATCTGCAGTACCTTCTTGGAACAATTTGCTTTTGAATAGATACCCTAATGGACCTTGACAGTTCATGGATTAAAATGCATGACAATCATTTAATAGTTTCAGGATGAGGAGTTCCTCATTAAGGGATAAGACATAATTTTCTGAGTGAATTCTCTATAGAGAGTATAGTTCAGTGGCTGTATGTGGAACAGCTGTCTAGGCTCCAGGGACAACTTTTAATCAGGTGTGCACATTCACTCCAGGGCGATAAGAGAAGCCTTTTCCCTTCACTGTTGTATCATCTTGCAGACACAAATAGAACTGCTATTTGAGGCTCTAACTGGCAGGTGAAGTTAAGTTCTTCTATTCTCGGAAAACTTAATGGGTTATATTGAACAGATAAAGCTAATGCAAGAAAAGGAAGAAAGAGAGAGAGAGAGAGAGAGAGAGAGAGAGAGAGAGAGAGAGAGAGAGAGAGAGAGAGAGAGAGAGAAAGAAAGAAAGAAAGAAAGAAAGAAAGAAAGAAAGAAAGAAAGAAAGAAAGAAAGAAAGAAAGAAAGAAAGGTGGAAGAAAATGAATTCCCCAAAAGGAGATAGTAAGAAAAAGGTATTTTCTCTTCATCTCCAGAAAGTATATTCAACATTAACAACTTATCACGGTCCCTTAAACTATAAGCAAATACCTTCTCATTCCCTACCAATCCCTGTTTTCTATAAACTCATCTCTAATCTTAATTTTTTCTTACTAATCAGCAAAGGTGCATTAAAAATTAACAGAAATACCAAAAAACATAAGCATAAAATCCCTCTTTACATTTAGTCCAACTCCCTCCCATTACTTTCTTTAGTAATCAAAATTTAATTTAATTGTTAAATTTAATTCAGCAATTAAACATTGCAAAAAGTTTAAAACAGTTAAACTATCAGAAATAATAACTTATTATTTAGATAACAAAAATAACACAAATATTGCAAAATAATTCATTATAACCAGTTAAGCATTTAATAAAAAATATTATCCAATCCAGATTAAACATCACCAGAGATAGAAACTTATTATTTAACCATAATTAAATAAACCATGTTTTTTCTTCTTCCTTCCAGCCATCCTTAAGTCCCATAGATAAAATTCTAAAATTTTCTTCTACTATCTTTGCCTCTTCTCTTGAAATTCTTATCATCTTTATCCAAGTTCATTTGTAATTTCCATATTATGGATTCATTAGATCTCTTATACTTCAATTTCAAAGGGTAGTCTACATCACCCTTTTTGTATGATATTTGTATATTCTTTTTAATTTTTAAATGACCATCTAATTCAGTGGTTCTCAACCTTCCTAATGCCGCGACCCTTTAACACAGTTCCTCATGTTGTGGTGACCCCCCCAACCATAAAATTATTCCTAAAACCATTGAAAATATGTGTTTTCCGATGGTCTTAGGCGACCCCTGTGAAAGGGTTGTTCGACCCCCAAAGGGGTCCCGACCCACAGGTTGAGAACCACTGATTTAATTCCATTTGTGAATCCAATATCTCCATCTGTTTCTTATAAGCTTAATAATAATAATAATAATAATAATAATTTTATTTCTATACTGCCCTTCTCCCGAAGGACTTTTAAAAATTTAAAACACCCAATTTAAAATCATTTACATTGATAGCCCAGCCTGGCGGAACAGCAGGGTCTTGAGGGCACAGTGAACTACATGGAGGTTGGAGATCTTGCGCAATTCTGGGGGCAGTTCATTCCACAGGGCAAGAGCTCCCACAGAGAAGGCCTTCCCCCTGGGTGTCGTCAGCCGACATACCTTGGCTGATGGTACCCTGAGGAGACCCTCTCTGTGGGAGCGGACTGGCCAATGGGAGGCTACTGGTGGCAGAAGTCGGTCTCGAAGTCGGTCTACCTGGGTACCGGTCTCGGTACCCAGGTCCTAAACCATGGAGCACTTTAAAGGTGGTAACCAACACCTTGAATCGCACTCGGAAACCACTGGGAGCCAGTGCAGCTTGCACAGGAGACGTATCACATGGGCACAACAAGTCGCACCCATAACCACCCGCACGGCCGCATTCTGGACCAGTTGGAGCCTCCGAGTGCTCTTCAAGGGGAGCCCCATGGAGAGAGCATTACAGTAGTCCAGCCAGGAGGTGACCAGGGCGTGAGTGACTGTGCGCAAGGCGTCCCGGTCCAGAAAGGGCCGCAATTGGCGAATCAGGCGAACCTGATAAAAAGCCCCCTTGGCCACGGCCGTCATATACTCTTCTAAAGACAGTCATGCATCCAGGAGGACACCCAGATTGCGAGCCCTCTCTGTGTGGGGCAAAGATTCACCCCCAATAGTCAGCAATGGCACCAGCTGACTATATCGGGACACCAGGAGCCACAGCCACTCGGTCTTGGCAGGGTTACGTCTGAGCCTATTTCTCCCCATCCAGACCCGCATGGCCTCCAGGCATGAGACATAACATCAAGGGCATCATTGGGGTGGTCTGGGGTGGAGATGTACAGCTGAGTATCATCAGCGTACTGATGAACTCTCACCCCAAAACAACGGATGATCTCGCCCAGTGGCTTCACATAAATGTTGAACAGAAGGGGCGAGAGGACCGACCCTTGCGGCACTCCCCAAGCGAGGTGCCGTGAGGTTGACCTCTGCCCCCCTGCCAACACAAACTGCGAGCCGTCGGAGAGGAAGGAGGAGAACCACCGCAGGATGGTGCCCCCTATTCATAACCCCCTCAACCGCTGCAGCATGATACCATGGTCGATGGTATCAAAAGCCACTGAGAGATCTAATAGGACCAGGACAGAGGAACAACCCCTGTCCTGAGCCCTCCAGAGATCATCCACCAATGCGACCAATGCTGTTTCTGTGCTGTATCCCTGCCTGAAGCCCGACTGGTATGGGTCCAGATAGATAGCTTCATCCAGGTACCGGGGAAGCTGTCATGCCACCACACTCTCAACAACCTTTGCCACAAAATGAAGGTTGGAGACCGGACGGTAGTTGGCTAATTCAGCCGGCTCCAGGGATGACTTCTTGAGGAGGGGCCTCACCACTGCCTCTTTCAAGGCAGCGGGAAAGGCACCCTCACTCAGAGAAGCATTTATAATCCCCTGGAGCCAGCCTTGTGTAACCTCCCGGGAGGCCAGTACCAACCAGGAGGGACACGGGTCCAATAAACATGTGGCAGCACTAATCTTACCCAGAACCCTGTCCACATCCTCGGAAGCCACAGGATCAAACTCCTCCCAGATAATATTCTCAAGACCTACCCCCGTCTCCCCCCCTGGACTCACCCAGTCTGAGTCCAAGTCTTCCCGAATCCGAGTGACTTTATCATGCAGGAATTGCACAAAATCCTCAGCACGACCCTGCAAGGGATCTTCCCGCACTCCCCCCCGAAGAAGGGAGTGGGTCACCCTAAACAGAGTGGCTGGGCAGTTCTCTGCAGATGCGATAAGAGCAGAAAAATAGTTAGATTTCGCCGCTTTTATCGCCACTAGGTAGGTCTTGATATAAGATCTCACCAGTGTTTGGTTAGAATCGAATTGACTAGTCCTCCAAATGCTCTCTAGGCATCTTTCATGTCCCGTCCCAGTCCACACAGGTACACGCAAGCAGGGTTTAGCATGTTTATTCCACATCACAAAGCCCCCTTTTCATTCTCCAGATCCCAACTGCAAGTGCAGTTTTTCCAAAATCTGGACCCAGCAAAATCAATGAAGTCAACACCCATCAAAGTCAATAATTTGTCCAAGGGACAAGGAAGTCATGCTGGGAGTCAAAGGAATCATAGCATGATGAAGTCAATATGAGTCCATAGGTCCAAAGCATGGATTCAATGGAGTCAAGGCATGAGGAACAGGGCCTGGTGGCTCAGCAGACTGATAGCATTGTGATTAACATGGGCTGTCTGCAATTACTGTAAGTTCGAATCTCACCAGGCTCAAGGTTGACTCAGCCTTCCATCCTTTCTAAAGTAGGTAAATTGAGGACCCAGTTTGTGGGGGCAATAAGCTGACTTTGTATAAATATACAAAAGTATGGAGGCTATTGCTTAACGCATTGTAAGCCACCCTGAGTCTCCGGAGAAGGGCGGCATATAAATCAAATTAAAAAAAATAAATGAGGAAGCCAATATGTCCAAGGAAGTCCAGAGCATGCACTGGGAACGTTGTTTCTGACAATGTTCAGGTTCCAAATGCTTAACTAAATAGTGACAACTGGTGCAGCTCATTAGGAGGGTCATGGCTGGCTCCTTGCAAATAGCCTCGCTATTAACTATTATTAATCTTCTCATCGTTCCTATCACCCATCTCCTCCCACTTATGACTGTATGACTAACTTTGTTGCTGGTATACTTAAGATTTCCTAATATGATTTGATTGCTTATTTGTTCCCTATGACTATCATTAAGTGTTGTACCTTATGATTCTTGACGAATGTATCTTTTCTTTTATGTACATTGAGAGCATATTCACTGAAGACAAATTCCTTGTGTGACCAATCACACTTGGCCAATAAAGAATTCTATTCTATTCTATTCTATTCTATTCTATTCTATTCTATTCTATTCTATTCTATTCTATTCTATTCTATTCTATTCTGACCTCCATTGCGCCTCACTCCGCTTAGCTTTGCACAACTAGGCAACTCCTCTTCTTCACCACTGACTAGCTGCAGCTGCCTTTCTTCTCCAGCCCACACAGCTGGATGGTAATCAACACTCACTGGCTGCAGCACTCAGTGTCTCCCTTCTGTTTGTGCAGTTGGCCAGTAATCTGGTTGTTTGCTCATGGATTCCCCTGATGTTTCTGGCACCACCTGGCTCAATTATCTGTTCTTGTTGTGGAGCCTTCCAGGTCTCCCTGATGCTTCCCATTGTCCCTCTCAGATTTCCCTGGAGCTGGCTCTTCCTTATCACCCAAGCTGGCATCCAAAGGAGCCATCACATTATAGTTTTTTTAAATCCACCTTAAAGTAGATTTCAATTATTTTTTAAAGAAACTTGTTCATCTTCAGTAAAAAAATTTGTTCATATTTCACTAAGAACTTCGGTATGGAATTAAAAAGTTGAGCATTTCACAAGCTCACAGATCAAACATTTCCTTTAAAATAGCCATCTTGTGCTCTAGTAATCAACTTTCAAAGTCTTGTTTTGAGTTCGAAATATAAACAAGACGAATTTTTCCCACTTGAGAGAATTTTTCTAATTAACTTCAGTGTCTTTCTTTAAATCAATTTTATCCAAAATCTTAGCACTTAGAAACTTTCCAAAAATAACTCTATAATCATCCCTTTGCTATATATTGCAAAAAACCCAAAAATATTATAAAGCTGGAAACACATAATTTTCTTTCTTTTTAATGGATTGAAGAGAAACTCCCCAATGACTGGTAAACTTGTAGCTTCAAAAGTTATTCAATCTTAAAGAAGCAATAAAAAAATTAAATCTTCAAAGTGATTGGAAAAATGAGACTTACTCAAAGTTTGGGTCCCTAAAAAGGCAGCATTTATAACTAAGAACATAATGGAACCTATGACTCCCAGCTAATCTGGGAGTCATAGGCTGTTAGGGGTTGGATGGGAAGCAATGGGTTGAAACTAAATCCTGGCAAGACCGAGTGGCTCTGGGTTTGGGGTTTGTTGGCTCAGGAAGAATTGCCATTCTTTGGTCTTGGATGGGGTGGCACTATCTCAAACAGACCCTGTGTGTAATCTGGGGATTCTTCTGGATTCACGACTCCTGCTCAAAGAGTAGGTGATGGTCATGGCAAGGAGGGCCTTTGTACAACTGCAAGTTGTGTGCCAGTTATGCCCTTTCCTGGACTGGCAATTCTTACTCACAGTCACTCGTGCCTTAGTCACTTCCCATCTTGACTATTGCAATGCGCTCTACATGGGGTTGGCCTTGAAGAGCATCCAAAAAGCTCCAGTTGATGCAAAATGCAGTGGCCCGCATGGTTTTGTGCAGACCCCAGTGTGCACATATATCACCTCTCCTGTGGGAGCTGCATTGGCTGCCGATTTGCTTCTGGGTACAATTCAAGGTACTGGTTGTCACCTTTAAAGCCCTTCATGGCTTGGGACCAGGTTATCTGAGGGACGTCTCTGCTGGTCACATCTACCTGGCCCATTAGAGTGGGAAGGCAGGGAATTTCTGCAGGTCCCATCCCCAAGGGAGATGCACCTGGTAGGACCCAGAAGAAGGATCTTCTCCATGGTGGCTCCCTTTCTCTGGAACATCATTCCCCCAGAGATTAGACTGGCCCCCTCCTAATTCTCTTCTGGAAGGAGCTAAAAACCTGGTTCTGCCATGGGCCTGGAGAACCCAGAGTGGGATGGAGCCCATTAAATGGCTTGGGTGATTGGCTCTCACTGGGGCAGGAGGTAGGGGTCAGGGGCAATTTGATTTTTTATGTGTTTTACTGTTTCTTAAATGTGGTTTTTTTATATTCTGTAAGCCGCCTTGAGTTGCCATGGGTGAATAGGGGGCAATATAAATCTAATAAAAAATAAATAAATAATCACAAGCAGCTGCAAAAACATCCATTTCTGCCACTCACTACCAAAATCAACTGTCCAGAGTACATATGGGCAATTTCCAGATCTCTTTATTCCTAAGAGAATTTCAGCAGTCTGGATCTCACATCCAGCTGCCTTTTCAGATAATGTCCTGCATGAAGTAGAAAAAATATGGGTATCAATTCACCTTGCCTTACCGAAGTCCCCTGAATTCTTCTATTCTCTAGAAACAACTCAACAATATTCTGGTATGGAAATGGAAATTAAATATTCATTTGAAAGACTTCAAGAGAATCAAAAGGGGTTTAGACATGGAGTAAGTATTTAGTGTAAGAACTAGATGGCCTTTTTGTTGATGTAATAAAAGCCTAGGAAGCATAAAGGTTTTTCAGTGAAAGTCTTCTTCATATATACCTGATGAATTCATCTTAGGCACCTTATTACTATTTAAACAATGTAATTCTTTCTTAAACTCTAATAGAATATGAATAGCAACTGAAATAAGAAGCTCATTGAAATGCTGAAAGTGTCAAAGGGCTGTGAACCTTTTAATAATAGCCTTACTCTTTTGATTGATTGCAGTCTTTTCTGAAAATGTGTGCATGAATATTTGGATTTGTATATTTTTATAAGCCAAAAAGAAGCTAACCAAATCATGCCATGGTCTGAGAAAACAGAATGGTAGCCAGATGGCTTTAATTAATTTTGTGGCTTTTCAACATTTCTGTTGGGATTTTTCCCTGATAGGAATTTGTAAAGATTGACAAATTGTAAAGATTGACAAACTCAAAGAGTGAATACTTATTAAGGTATCAGTCATTCTGTGCTGGAAAGATAATTGTCCAGTATGTATTCTAAAGATCTTAATTTCCATTTAGGAGAGAACAAGATTAATTAAGAAGGCATTATTATTTGTTTATTTAGGATCTCACCAGAGTTAATCATTTTGTTTTTGTCCAGAACCACTAGCATTTTTATTTTATGCTTGAGCACTCCAAAACAAAAGTACAAGAATTTCTTCAGCAAAGTTCAGAAATAGCATCCAGCATTATCAGCTTGATTTACTCCTAGATTTTGTGTATAGGTTGATTAGGGTCAGTTCCAGAAGACTGCATATGCAAATACTCACCATACTAATTTGCCTGCAACAAACAATGTGTAATTCATCCAAGCACTGTGCAGTAATCTCTTTAATAGGTAATGTTCTTCATATTATTGATTGTCTTCTACTTCTCTCAACTTGCCAAGCAAAGTAACTTTTTCTATTACATCACCTTAAATGTCAAGTGTATGTGACATGTTTTTTTCATTATTGTCTTTAGGGAGACAATAAACAACAAACAAACAAAAAACAATTCTGGAGAACTCTTAATTCCAGATCCATATTTTATATATCACATTTTTCTTTAACTTTTTTCTAAAGTCCAGCTTTCACAGCTGTTCCTTGCCAATGGAAAGACCACTAATATATTCATTTTGTTGTTACAGACATGTGTTTGTTTTTCATAGTCTTGCCTAATCTCTCCTTCCTAGAATTAATCTTCTTACTCTCCAGCATTCTGTCCATATTTATTTTTGAGCCAACAAAATAAAACAATTTGGTATCTTTGTGAACATTAAAGATACACACTGACATTATCTTTTAAAAAATGTTCAATGTTAATTTTATTCTGAAAGCTAATTAGATCTTTTTCTGTGAAATTTGAGAATATATTTTCTCCTGCATTTTCATGATGTCTCATCTCTTCCCATAACTCCTCAGGTCTGTTTCCTATTTGATAGTGAGAAATAGAATTTAAAGATGAATCCAAAAAGAAGGATTATTGGTAGAGACATCCATAAAAATAGACCAATGAATTTGGTTGGTTTTTATGAAGGTCTAAAGTTAGCATTTAAATGAAAGCTAAAACACAGGTGGCTATAGGTAAATTGAATTCTACAATGAAACTCTACATATTTCTACAATGAGAGACATTCATGAGAAATAAGTATGTTACTGAACAAATCTAGGACTACTAAAAATAAATGGTGTAGCTCCTTAAACTTTCACAAAGATCTTTTCTGTATATAGAACTGAGTTATATTTTTTTTTGTTTAGCATCTTTTGCAGAAAGTAAAGAATGTTGAAAGAAATTTAGCCAAGGGCAGCCCTACATTCTCAGAAATGCCCAGAGCCTAAATATTTTCCACTTCTTATTTTTTAACTAATCATCAGAACATAATGAGGGTTTTTTTTTTAAAAAAATAGAAACTTAGAATCATAAAATATGAGGGTTGGAAGTGACCTAGGATCTACTAGGTTCAAGCTCCTTTTTGAGTCAGCTTGTTTTCTAGGCCTGCATCCTCTTCCCTTCAGAATACAGAATAACAGAGTTGGAAGGGACCTTGGAGGTCTTCTAGTCCAACCCCTGCTTAGGCAGGAAACCCTACACCACTTCAGACAAATGGTTATCTAATCTCTTCTTAAAAACCTCCAGGGTTGGAGGATTTACAACTTCTGGAGGAAAGTTATTCCACTGATTAATTGTTCTAACTGTTGCTTCTCTCCTTGATTAGTTTCTACCCTTTGCTTCTTGTCCTGCCCTTAGGTGCTTTGGAGAATAGCTTGACTCCCTCTTCTTTGTGGCAGCCTCTGAGATATTGGAAGACTGCTTTCATGTCTCCCTTAATCTTTCTTTTCATTAAACTATACATACCCAGTTCCTGCAACTGTTCTTCATATGTTTTAGCCTCCAGTCTCCTAATCATCTTGTTGCTCTTCTCTGCACTCTTTCTAGAGTCTCCACATCTTTTTTACATCGTGGCGACCAAAATTGAATGCAGTATTCCAAGTGTGGCCTTACCAAGGCATTATAAAGTGGTATTAACACTTCACGTGATCGTGATTCTCTGTTTATGCAGCCCAGAACTGTGTTGGCTTTTTTGGCAGCTGCTACAAACTGCTGGCTCATATCTAAATGGTTGTCGACCAGGACTTCAAGATCCCTCTCACAGTTACTACTATTGAGCAAGGTACCACATATACTGTGCATTTTGTTTTTCTTGCCTAAATGTAGAACCTTACTTTTTTCACCATTGAATTTCATTTTGTTAGATAGCACCCAATGTTGAAGTCTGTCAAGATCCTCCTGTATCTTAAGCCTATCTTCCGGAGTGTTGGCTATTCCTGATAGCTTGGTGTTGTCTGCAAGTTTGATGAGTTCCCCATCTATCCCCTCGTCCAAATCATTGGTGAAGATGTTGAAGAGTACTGGGCCTAAAACAGAGCCTTGGAAGTTTTTGAACTGTTAATTCAGTTTAAAAACTTCCAACTCAGGCTTGTATGGTGACTTCTGAATACATTATCCCTAGTTCTCATCAGCATCTGAAGAAGAGAGCAAAGGAAACGGTAAACAACAAAATGCATAATTTAATGTTAGCTTCCTTTCTATGGTACTTCCATCACCATCTCACATGCAAATACATTAGGGTGGAAGTTACATTGTGCTAACACAACTTCTGTTTCACTGTTTTTACAAAACCTCAGTTTGCTATGGACATTTATGCCAGTTTCTTGTGAGGTACAGACAATGTCTTGTCTCACCTTGAAAATATGTCCATTTTCCAAACTGTTCCTCTTGGTACCACCAATGTAGCCAGTTGTTTATTTCCCATATTATTTGTTTTCTTTTTGGGCCATGTCCTCAACATGAAGGAGTGAAGAAATATCTCATGGGCCATCAGCTCCTTCACTTTTCTTTATAGTCCCTTGCAACACCTCCATAACAATGCCAGCTGGGTCATTTGTTCCCATATAGATAAATGAGATTGAATTTGTCAATGGACCTAATTGTTGTCAGTCATCACTCTAATATTTGCTCCAGGAAAGCAGCACACTTCTCCTGATAGGCAGTCTAGCCAACAGATTTTTTGCTTCTGTTCTTTTCAATAAAGAATCTCTGGTTACATATACAAAATCACTTCCTCTTCTGGGCAGAAACACTCTTTCTTCAATTTAAGAAGATTGTGGCTCTTCTTAAAGCTGCTTTTCGTCCAGCACTTCAGAAACATTATCAGTAGGTATATTCTAGAATCTATTTTGAAGCTCCAAAGTTGGGATGCTCTTCTTCACAATCTTGGGCCTGTTGGTACTCTTCTCTATCTGCTTAACTTTCTTCTATCTTCTGGGAGGCTTCTTGGTGCTAATGGCTCTCCATAAGCCTATTTTAGCTCCTTGACCTTCATATCTTCTGTTCCATGAGGGCAATCAGTCTGAAGCTTTGCTTTATATAGTTTTTGTTATTTCCAGAAAAGAGAAGAAATATTGCATATCCCCTGCAGATCCTCCATCTCCCAATTTCTCTGATGACCAAAACCTACAAATTCCCCCACCTATATTTCCCCGCCAACATCCTGTTTACTTTCCCTCTTTTCTCAGTGAGGTCACTATCTGAGGAGCTGGCTTAATTATATAATCTTGGAAATGCCTCAACTAGGTCAGCAACCAGAGATATTCCAATTACACACAATACTGTAGGCAGTTAGCAGCACTTAGTAAACCATTAATAGCCTCTCTCATCCCCACCTCAGTCTTTCACTCAATTCTTCCTCCTTCTGCTTCTTTCCTCTCCTCAGTTGAATTCTCCAGACAAAGTATATCTGTTGGCTCACTCAGTGAGTTCCTCCTTACTGTGGCAGTTCATGGGGTGTTCAGCCCTCTGCAAATAATCTAGCATTTTTGCACATCAAATTGGGCTTTAACACACACTCCCAATTATGTTTCTGTGGTATTTTATACATATAAGGAATATACCGTGTTTCCCCGAAAATAAGACCCTGTCTTATATTTTTTTGAACCCTGAAATAAGTGCTTGGCCTTATTGCCATGCACTCAAAAGCCTGATTGGGTTTATTATCAGGGAATGTCTTAATTTGGGGGGGGAACAGAGTATTATCCCAGTAAGCAAAAGTTCCTCCTTTTATCATGGGATGTCCTGATTTTTCCTCTTTTACATTTGCTACTTATGCTTTTAAGTATTTCTATATCTTTGTAACTATGATAAGAGCTCTTTTATTTAACTAGAAATAATAGATGCTTGTTAAACCACTAATCCAAAACTTCTCTACTAAGATAGAGATTTCTACTCCAAAACAAGCCTAAGATAATTTTAATTTTATCCTTTCATTTTAAAAATCTTCATCCACTATTTTATACTTACATCTGTGTAAGCAGTTTATGGAAATTATGTATGCTGTGTAATTCCAACTTGATTAAAAAATATTTTGAACAATACTATTCTCTAAAGAGTTAGGGAACTATCACACATATTCTCGTCAGAAAATGACAAATTAGTTCTGAAAATATTTACTAATTGTGGTTCAGCTGGAAAATGCACAAAAGTAATGTAGATTAATTTTCTTTAGAAAAAATGGATTCAGAATACTTTCAGGTATTTCTGAATCTTAATAAGATGTATATTTTGAAATATTACCTTCCACGAGATTAAGTTAAAAAAAAAGTTTCTAAAATCCAATTATTTCTTGTTCTCCAGTTGCTTCCCCAAAAGCTATTCGCTTGCCCCAAAGCTACTTGGCCTCATTCAGATTATTTTAATTATCTCTTGATATCAGATAATGATACAGAAGAATAGCAGAAAATGTAAAAATAACAATGCCACCCTTTCCTTGTATAATCTGCACTAGGAATGATAGAGGTAGCTCAAGATACGTTCTTGTGGCAAGTTAGATGAAGATCTGTTGCTAGCTTTCAAAGTGATTTGCAGTAGATTGGAAAAGTTTCTCATGCTGAATAATTTAATAGGGAGAAGGTTTGTTCTCTCTCTTTCTCAAACCACCAGGAGTCACCTAATGAAGCTGAGTGGAAGAGATTTAAGACAGACCAAAGAAAGTACCTAATTAACTTGTGGGATTCATTAGCATATGACACAGTGATAACAAATTAAAAAGTACTGGTTAAACCCATGGAAGAAATAATGGTAAGGATCATCCAATGCAGATTAGAACTCTACAAGGAAAAAACGATGCCAGATGTTCAAGTTTCCTTTAGAAAAGGTCAATAAATATGATACATTATTTCTGGTATATATGGATAATTGAGAACATCAAAGAATGCATAAAGAAGCCAGAGTGCGCTTCAATGATTATAGAAAAATCTTAGATTGTTTCAATCATTTCAAGCTACTGAATATGCTTCAAAAAACAGGAAACCCAGAAAACACATTGTCTTCAGGAGAAACCAACATACAGGTCACCTCATTACAGACAAAACATAGTGAAACAGTCTGGCTTCATGTTGGTAAAGGAGCGTATACTATGCTATGCTATGCTATGCTATGCACTATATACTAACTATACTACACTACACTATACTCTCTCTGATCTCTGATCTCTAATCTCTGATCTCTCAATTATCTATATCTGTTTATCATCTATCCATCCATCCATCTATCTATCTATCCACCTATCCATCTATCCATCCATCCCATCTAAGATGGACTGGAAGAAGATAAGCATAGTTTTAAAAGTGAAGGAAGAAATATCAGCACCCTGTGGTTTGCTGATGATACCAGACTAAAAGCTAAAATGCAAAGAACCTGCAAGCTCCATTTAAAAAGTTCAAGGAGGAGAGTGAAAAATGGGAATATGATAAAGAAGTCCAATCTAATGACAGCAGCCTGCTTTGAAGCTAACAATGAAAATATCAAAGTAGTGAACAATTTGCCCTCTAGGGTCAATCATTTACTGCTGATTAGGCTCAATCAACAATAAAGAAATTAATAGTTAAAAAAAACTAGCACTTATTAGAGCAATAATGAAGTCTTTGAAAAAAAATATTCAGGTGTCCAGATGCATCTATGTTTACAAACATCAAAGTTTAGCAAGCAGTGGTATTCCTAGCAATACTCTATAGAAACAAAAGTTGGACTTTGAAGAAACAGGATAGAAAGAGTATTGACACTTTGTACCTTTGGTGTTGGAGAAGATTTCCGATAATACAGCCAAGAAAAGAAACAAACATGTCATTGAACAAATCAATCCAGAATTCTCAATTTTATTATTGTTATCTGCACTTATTATTCTATTTTGAACATGTTATGCAAAAACCTAACTGTCTTGAGAAGGCCATAATGCTGGGAAATGTATGAGGAAATAAAAAAGAAGCAAGAGGGATGGACTCAATTATAATGGTGAAGGGTGTACTATTTAAAAATCTGAAAGGCCACATTGGGGACAGATCACCATGGGCATTATACATATGTTTTGTAGGAGTTAGCAATAATTTGATGTCACATAATCAATCATGACTGATAGCCTTGACAACTTTACTGATAACTGATAGCCTTGACAACTTTATGTCATGGAGCATTTTTCCAGATTGCCACCAAATGCTAGTTGCAAGGGATCGAAAAAGGGGAGAAGCACAGTTTTGTGAAGCAGTCTCTTTTATTGGCTGACAACTCAAACCAGCAAGAATTTTGTTCTGATGACCTTAATCTTAAACCATTCCTTCATCATGTTAACATACTGCTTATAGTCCTGTCCTCAGAGACACCACATAATGTCCACTTCTCTAGTTATTTAAATGTTTGCAGAGTGTTATCATATATCTCAGTCATTACATCTGTAGGCTGAATATACAAGGATTCTTTAACCATTTCTTGCAGGGTATTGTTTCTAGATCTGTCACCATCTTGGTAGTTCTTCTCTGAACATGGTCCTATGTTAACAGTCCTTTTTGAAGTGGAGCCATTAATGAGAACTCTGGGTAATATCATCCAACCATCTGACACATTTAGCCCATATTTACTATTTTATTGAGGAAAATATCATGAAAGAGAAAACCTGTGGTAGGCTTTCTCTTTCCAAAACCATCCAAATTCACAACCGTGGGTATTTCCAGGAGAATCAGGGGGAGATAGCAAGAAATGTTGTCCACATCATGTCATCAGGCAAATGACATGCTGAACATTTTTGTATAATGAGATGAGTGACATACATTTCATTAATATATATATATATATATATATATGCGATATTTTTGCAATCAGGGTTTTTTCTATGTTGAAAGATGTTAAAATGGCCATGGTGGGATGAAATCTCTATTCATCGCTTTCAGGCCTGTCAGACATTTTATGTTGTTTCTTCTGTGACTTATGGGAGTCAAAACAACATAAAATGTCTGACAGGCCTGAAAGCGATGAATAGAGATTTCATCCCACCATGGCCATTTTAACATCTTTCAACATAGGAAAAAACCCTGATTGCAAAAATATCGCACATTTATACCTATGAATCAAAAGAAATATATATATATATATATATATATATATATATATATATATATATATATATATATATATATATATATGTATGTATGTATATAATTTATGCAATGGCATTTGGTGCATGTGACATCATTGTGGCTTTTATTGAATGCCATAAGGCCTGGACAAAGAAGACTGGAACACAATGGAGAGGAAGAACAAGGAAGACTTTCTCTCTCTCTCATGAAAAAAGGAAAATAGGGTGTCCCCCACCCCACAGGCAACTTGGGTGTGGAAACAAAATGATTCAGAATCTCTTCCCACCTTTTAAGTTTCCTCTGACACATTTACACCTGTGTTATTACAAGGAGACAAAGAGAGAAATAACATATTTGGCAAATTAAAAGCAGGCAGCTGAGGATGTGCACTATAAATACAAAGCATTGAAGCAACATTCCAATACCCAGACCCAATGCAGCAAAGTTGGCTTAGTGCCTCTTTTAGAGCCTGGGGAGACAGAGGCTGTTGATATGAGAAAAATATCATGATACACCCCCAACATCAATTGCTTGATTCTTATTAGCCTTATCCTTATGAGCAGGCTGTTCAGTGTTCTGGACAATATGAATCACAGAGACATTAAGACGTTGGTCCGAAGGGCTTCTGCTGAATCATTTCTCTATTTATCATGACCTGTATGTGCATGTGATACAATATCTTAATGATGCAGAAGCTGGAAAGCTTAAGCTTTTTTTTTTCTTTGTTTGCTTTCAGCATCAGAAATTCATAGCTCATTTGTGTGTGTGTGTGTTTGCCAACACATTCTGGTTTATGTTCACAAAGAACCCACAAAATGGGAAACAGATGTAAGCTTTTAATAAAACATCAGAAAAGAAATAAAAATGGAAAGAAAGAACAAAAGAAAGAAAGAAAGAAAGAAAGAAAGAGGGAGAGAGAGAGAAAGAAAGAGAAAGAAAAAGGAAGAGAAAGGAAGAGAAAGAAAGATAGAAAAATGAAAGAAAAAAGAAAAAAGAAAGAAAGAAAGAAAGAAAGAAAGAAAGAAAGAAAGAAAGAAAGAAAGGAAAGCATGATCTCATTACAAACCTCAATTCAAAGAAAAAACATTCAGACCAGAAACTGAGTTTGAATGTTACAATAAATATAATTTCTCCTCTATCCCAAAGTTATCAGATGTGGCTTTCAAAAACTAAAGAATGTAGTGTGATAAACCTTCATTGGGCGTTCATCAGGAGAAGTGGGAACCAACACATGCTTCTTGCCTGTGGAGGCACACCTTACATCTATTTACACTGAACATACAAAAGGGCTCATATAAGCTCTTGTTTCCAGTACATATTCCTGTCAAGTGATCTCCGAGACAAATTCTAGCAAGTAACTGAATACTAATAGTTATTCTCCAATTTATCAACATCAGGAGATACAGTATTTTCTCTGGAAGGATATGATTAGTGAACTGTCAAAGATTATTTTAAATTCTTGTTTGCATCTTTTCCAGTTAACTAGGCTAAATCTTCAGAGAAGCAAGCTTCCATTTTTACCTTGAGAAGAATAATTACCAGGTATCTGTAACTATTTATCTTTTTTAGACATTTTAATCAAAGTTGTTGAAACTGTATTTTTTTAAAAAAAAAAAAGCTTTCCAGCCTGCGAAGACTTTTGTTCTTTTTGTCATATTTTTGACATGCAAGATATATCATCATCCATGTCAATTTTGTGAGCTAACTTATATTACCGTTGACTGATCCAGAGAGATAATGATGTGCAAAAAACTATACAGAGGATTGTGGCTTGCCTTCTGCCTAGTCTAACTCTGGCGTGAGGTTTCATCCGTCATTGGACAGGATAGTCTTTTCTTCAAAACCATTGTTATGACATCATGCATGCAAGTTTCCATGCACAATTGCATCCTGAGTCTTTAGCTTTCAACATCTCAGCCATAGTTAAGTCCTAGAATCTGTTTAGTTCTGCTGCTGTGTCCCATTGAATCATCATGTTTAGGTTGAAGGTGCATTTTATACTTCTGTCATCAGGAAGCACATCTAAGGTACTACAATATCACAGAGCTGCAGCAAATGTGTGTTCATTTTTGATAAATGATTCTGGAAATTAAAGTTCTGAAAAGTTAGTATAGGGTAGTGGTTATTATTCATTTGTGTTGAGATTATTATAAAGAGATTATTATAAAGAAAAATGTGTGTTCTCTTTTATTAACAGGACTAGTTTTAACTCCAACAGGCTCTTAAAAAAACAAGAAGGAACTTCTTTTGGTTATATTATAACTGTATGTGATATTTTCTCTTTCTCTTTAATTTTAATGTTCATTTTTTTCATTACATTTTACATCAAACTCCAGCATCAGCAGATAAGCAGCTAAATTGGGACACAATCCTTCTACCTTGTAAACTGATTTATATTATCTATGATCATTTTCACTTTTTGGCAATTTTTATTGCTCCAAATCCTTAAATGTGACAGTTCTATGATTACAGAGCGTAGATATGGCATAAAACAGTAGGGCAATTTGACATACAGAATGGGAGTGGTCGTTGGAGAGCGATTTAGTGCCCTGTAATAAATCACTTGCCCCAAACAATTATTCTACCTTCCTGGTTCCATTCATCTTAGACTAGACTCACATCCTGATATGAAAAACCTGGCACATTTTTACATCGTAGAGCTTTTATTTTTGCAGATACGCTGGCTAGTTCTTGCTTGGATGTCGGAGGGGGAGAAATTAATATGTAAAATTGCTGCAATCTTTTCTAAACTGATGTAGTGAAACCATGATTTTACTGTAGGATCCAATAAATAATTAACAGTAAATACTTTTACTGTTTTAGCAAATGAGGAAAATGTTTAAAATTACGCAACATCTTTTGCTCATAAATACTATAACAGCAGTTATTTGAAAATTGTAATAAGTCATGTGCCTGAGATTTATAGACTGATATACTGTAACTAAAGATTATATATTTTATACATGGGTGAACAATAAACATTTTCTCTCATTAGGTTACATATTTCAAATAATTTACACTAGTGCTTAACAGATCTGAGTTTGCTCTCTCATACTTTCAGTGAAAAGAACTGTGACATACTTTTTGGAGGCACCATAAACTAATCATCAGAAGCTTTTAAGAGCCATCATTTAATCAAGGCAACATAAATAATTACCATGCAGCATAAATGAGTAAAACCTCAGGTTTCTGGAGATCAGAGACAAAAATGTTGGTCGCCGCCAAACGATCCCTTCGGATCGCCAGCCCCATTGCCTGTAAAGAGCCGCCTTCACAACGGAATGGCGGCTCGAAAAAACTCCGTTTCAACGAGGAAATGGAGATAGAGCTGGCTAGGGTGGGTAGAGCTCTCTGCGTAGCCCCAAAAGTTTTTTTTTTACTTTTGGGGATGGAGCAGATGAGACTCCCCATTTCCCTAGCCGCCGCTCCGGGCTTTGGGAGACCTCTGCTTATGCAGAGCTAGGCGACAAGAACAAGCCTACAAATTTAGCAGATTAATTAAAGAGGACGTGAGTTGGACCTGTGATCCTGAATCGCAAGTATTTCATTTATTTTATAAAAGTTATTCAAGAAGGGAAGAAGGAAAAAAGAATTTTTAAAAATGGCGACTGCCGAGGCTTGAGAAGGGGCTGAAAGGGAAAGTCCTTCCGTTTTCTATTACTACAAAGTAGCGGAATAAATACTCTTGGCTACAATTGAAGGTAAAACTTCACTTTTGTGTTTTTTTTCTCCTGGAGATTTGATATTGATCTTGGCTGGAAAGAAGCTTTTTTCTCTCTGCTTTTCTTTTCTTTTCTAAAAAAAAGTTTGTCAGAAACATGGCATTGAGACTTATAAAGCCGGACAAACAAGCAGTGGGGGGGGGATTCCCCCATTAACAAACTACATGAACAAGTTCTAAATCTCCAGTCTCAGAAACCTGATTTTAACATAATAGAATTTCTCTTGGAGGAGATTGTAAGAAGGGATGAGATTGTGAATCAGAACCTTGAAAAATTTAAGCAGGAAATTAAAGAATTGGTGCAATCAAAGTTTGATATTTTGGAACGAAAGATTATAAAAATGGCTAATGGTTTTACAGAATTTATGATCCAGTTGGATGCAAATATTAATTTATCAGAGTCTAAAATGGAAGAAATTGAGGACAATTTGGACAATAGAATACAAAAAATTGAAAATGACTTGACAAATACTCAAGATAATAGTTTAGAAGAAAAACCTAAAATGGAGGCTGATCAAAAGATTTGTAATGCAGAAAATTTACAACAACGGATTGAAAGAGAAGTTTTAATGTTGCAATACAATTTCACTGAATATGCGATTAGACTGAGAGGACTGCAGGAAAATAACAGAGATGATTTAAGGAAAATATCTTCTGAAATTCTGGCTGGGATTTTAAAGGTTCAACCTGAGGAAGTATTTTGTAGGATCGATAGAGTTTATAGAATAAATTCCTGGACTGCAAAGCAAAGGCAATTGCCTAGAGATGTGGTGATTTATTTTACAGATAAGGAGATAAGAAATAATATTGTGCAAAATTCTTACAACTCTACTTTGCAATGGTTTGGAAGAAAGATTTGGATATACAAAGAGCTCCTGCCCAAGATGTTATTGGAAAGAAAGAAATTTGGTTTTCTGGTGACTGAACTTAAAAAAAGAAATATTCTATTCAGGTGGGATGCTCCAGTAGGTATTATATTGAGATATCAAGGAGAAAGATATCAATTAAATACTGTTGAAAAAGCGGAAGAATTTTATCAAAATTTTTTGAAAATGAATTCAACATCTTTATGCACAATACAGGATAAGCAGAAGGAATTGGAAATAAAGGGAAAACATCGAATTATAGAGGCTTCTGTAGACAAATTGCCTTCGGATTCTTTAGACACCTCAGCTGGATTATCTACAAATAAAAGAAAAGTGGTATCGGATTCTAACGTGATTATGATTCATCAAGTCACAGACAAGCATGGAAATCAATTAGCTGATATACAATTTATAGAAAAGAAATATGAGTTACAAAAGCAAAACCAACAAGATCAAGTCATAAAGCAGAATGAAAATCGATCAGTCGATATACAACTTGCAGAAAGGAAATTAGGATGGAGATCAAACCCACAAAAGGAAAAGAAAAAAAGGAATAGGTCTCACAAAAATAAAAATTTCTAAATTAAGCAACAGTGAAGCCAGTTTTTTTTTTTTAAATGAATGAATATATGAAAAGACAGCTGAGGCGAAGTATTGGTTAACATTATCCTGAGGAGAGTGACAGATCTCTGCAATGCCGTAATTTTGGGATGTGAAAAGAGCCTTAAATTGGTTGGATTGGAATTATCTATTTTGGATTTCTTTTTATTGATAAATGTATTATATTTATGTTGAGCTATAAGGCAAGAGAGCTACGCTGGGGCACGCAGAAGATCTGGTTGTTACCCATTATGATGATGGGAATTAATAATCCTGAAGAAAACCACAATTACAGATATTATATGGAATATAATTATAATGTCACTCGGGTGGTTGTTTTCCTTTTTTTATATATATATATGAGAAGATTTATTACTGATGGGGGCAGATGATAATTGAGGATTTTGAACAATCTGTTGCAACTAGGATGCTATGTTACCCAAATATGGATGATGTACTCAACAATCTAGTGGAAAGACATCAAAGAAGATATTATATGGATTATAAACTTAAAGCTATTGATTTTTTCTATATAATGGAATATTTTTTTTTAGTAGGGCGGGCAGTAGATTAAAGATATTAAGAATTGTTGTGTATGGCAATTTTGTAGGAAAGTGGGTGGAGATAGGTTAGTTTACTGATTGTTTAGTTTAAGAAAAGGGATGCTTAAGTGATATATTTATGGGAGTGGAGCAAACGGATGGAGCTGAATAAATGCTAAATTAGGATTTATGGGGAAGGCTGCTTTGAAATGTTATATTAATATACACAAAAGATTAAATGTTAAAGCAGGACTTATTATATAGTTTTAAAGTGGAAGGTTGTTATGAAATGTTGTATTAATATACAGATATAAGTATGGGGGAGGAGTAAAAGGGCAGATTACTGTTAAATTGGGAGTTATAATAATATTATTATGTTAAATTAGAAGTTATTATGCAATGTTATAGTAGAATGATATTTTGAAATGTATGGTAAAAGGGGGAAGTAATAATATTAATAATATTATTAGTAAGTAAGGGTCAGTATTTAGAGGAGGGAGTAAGGGGATGGTAAAATATTATATTCATATATCTCTTATGAACTAGGTTTTTGTTGTGAAGAAGTCACGGGGGGGATGGGTGGTGAGGGGGGGTTAGGGAGGAGGGGGGAGAAAAATGTGGGAAAAAATTTGTATTTGAAAACTTTTTCAATAAAAAAAAATAAAAAAAAGAAAATAAATAAAAAAAAATAAAAAAATTAACGGAAAAAAAAAAAGAGAGAAAAATCTTAAAACGGTCCACAGGAGAGATGTTGGCTTTGTGTTTAATTGAATTTCTCTTTGAAGTTGACATTTGTTGCCACCCTACAATAGAATTCTTCTAACAGAATATAGAAATCTATTAAGATGATAACCCTTTTGGGGGCAATTGAGAGATGCTTTAGCCTGGCTTATGGTATTACACCTGTAATGCTCGTTCAGAACATATTTCCACATGCATGTCATGGGTGTTTTGTATGCAGATATACATATAGTATATATACTATATACTATAGTATATAGTTTGGCATCCAAGTGACCCCAAAAAACATCACAGCACATGATATTATGAGAATGAATGATGTTCTTCGTCACCACTGGTCTGCTGTCTTTTAGGACTTTGATTACAAAATATTATAGAAATAAAATCTTCTGAATGGAGAATCGGGTGCCAAATACCACTATTGTGAACTGATGAAGCCAAGCTTCTTTCTGGAAGATTGTCAATAATAGGACTTTCTATGAGGCAGAGAAACCGCATCCTACTAAACCAGGGTTGTCAAATTCAAGGCCCGGATCCGGCCTGTGGGATGCCTTAGATCTGGCCTGAGGGGTCACCATGGAAACAGCAAAGAACTGACCCATGGTGCCTCTGCTAGCAAAAATGGAGCACGCAGTCCTCCCGAGCTCCATTTTCACTGACAGAGGCTGACCCTGGCCACGCCTACCCCGGCCCGCTGAGGTCAAACAGAACACTTGATGCGGTCCTCAATGAAATTGAGTTTGACACCCCTGTACTAAACCAACATTTTTTGTTTTTGCAAATCTGTTGTTTTTCTAGGAAGAGATGGATTAGAAATTAATTCATACAGAACTAATTATATAAATTTACTATATTTAGACCTGTTGGATAAAAAGATCTGAGAACAAGAATATGTATATTTCTGGTTGAAAAAATAAATATATTCAGAAAAAAATGTATGCAATGTGCACATAGTATAAAAATATGAGGAAACGCACTGATTTTTTTAAAGTTTGCAAAACTAAGAACTTGACACGCTCATTAAATCTTAGTTTTAAATACTATAAATTGTTAAATTTTGAATTGAAGATCTGGAATTTACTTTTCACTAAATATGACAGAGGGGACATAGAGACAATAATTTATCACAGACTTGAAAGTAGCACTATACTAATGTATTCTATGTTATGTTAATGTGCTGGTGTCTGATTAAAATGCTAACTAAGCTTGCTACTTTTTAACAATATTCCTCCGATTTATTTCAATTTCAAACTAGTTCTCTCTGAAGATATTTAATCCGTTTCGAACTTTTGTGAGCAATTTTGCAGCAAAGAAGATTACACAAAAGTGCTTTCTCTCTCAATCTCTCCCCCCCCTCCCATATGTGTGCATGTGGGTGTGATATTATGTTTTTACTGTTTCATAGAAATGCTAAAATGGGAGGAAGAAAGGGAGGGAAAGTTAAGTGACTGAAAGTTCTGTCTGTTATATAAACGCAATCCTTCTACCAAGGATTTCAATTACAGTTATTGAGAAAAGAGGTACAGGCATAACAAAATGCTTTGTAATATTGTTGTCCGTCATCTTTGATGAAACTTGACCCAGAAAAGTGAGTGCCTACTACTTTTCCATTTTTGTCAGAGTTTAAAAAAAATAAAAATAAAGAGATGCTTTTACAACATGTGCTGTTTTCACAGAAACTGACTCCTGGTAATGGAGGAAATGAAACTTCTTTCCTATAAAAACCATTAGATTCTCTTTGAATTCTTTCTTCTTTTATCAGAAATTTGGCAGCCCTACTATAAACGTCAACTAATTCCAGTCCCTCTCAAAAGTAACTATTTCCTCCCCCCCCCCTTTCTTTTTCTTTAAGCCTTAGGTTAAAGGACTGATATCTGAACATCTATAGCCAATGTTAATCATTTTTAAATATGATTGTTCAAACTCTCCTCCCAATTTTCATTTGAGGATTGTTGAAATGCCATTGATCTCAGGAATTATACCTAAGTAGCTCCATACAATTGTGCTACTCACTGCTTAAAAGCTATGTTCTAAACTTTTATATAGAACATTACTGTATATAGTCTGCCTTTTTCCATTCATTTTCTTTTATTGGAACATACATTCAATTAGAAAAATATCTCAGCATTGTAACATTACAGTACTGTACCTGAATGGTAGGCAAAGGCTTTTCACAATGGGCATCACAGTTTCAGAAGAAATTTTACAGTTCATTTGGACAGAGTGTATCTTGACAGTTTCAATGGATAGCAAGCAAGTGTGTGTATATGTACATTGTTCCATAATATTTATTTACAGTAATCTTCGTGATACAACCATTTTTAAGTGACTGTTTGAAATTACAATGGCACTGGAAAAAAAAGGTGACTTACAACCAGACCTCACACTTACAACCCTTGCAGCATCCTCATAGTCATGTGATCAAAATTTGGGCACTTGGCAACAAGCATGTATTTATGACGGTTGCAGTGTTGGTTGCAGTGTCCTGGGGTTATGTGATCACCATTTGTGACTTTCCCAGCAAAGCAACAAGCAAAGTCAGTGGTGGAATCTAGATTTGTTTAATAACTGAATGATTCATTCAACAACTGCAGTGATTCACTTAACAACCATGGCAAAAAGGTTGTAAAATCAGTCATGATTTACTTAACAACTGCCTTGCTTAGCAGTGGAAATGTTGGCTCCAGTTGTGGTAATAGGACTACCTGTAAATCCAGTCAGTTCTGGGGCTAGGGTGGAACAATTTTAATTTTAACAACATCAGATTTGTTTACGGTTAAATATAGACCATGAAAGGGAAGGGAGCAGGCCATACAAGGGAAGAGCCTTCTTTTGTTCCTGGTAGGCCTTTTCAAGATGGTGATGCTAAGGCTCAGCAAATGGATGTTGTTCATTGGGTGCTTCCAGAGACAACGTTGCTGGAATGTGGGACAATAGCAAGAACATGCAATGGGAATTTAATACTTTTGGGGCAAGACAGATCTTGAAGTCCTACCAGGCTTTCTTTTCTTTCCCATGTTTCCCATGTCTGACCAATGGAAAAGGGGATCTATGAAGCTTGGACAGTAGATGAGCAAGGGGTCATTCAATGCCAGGCACTTCGTAAAGAAAGTGGACAAAGATTCCATATTTTCAAAATGGCTCACAATGGTTTTGCACTGTTTGAATCACCAGTGAGATTACTTAGCTATAGGAGTGACAGTATATTATGTTGTGTTCACAATGCTGTGAAATTGGCCGTTATTGTTATTGCATTTATATCCCAACTTTCCTATGGCAGATGTGGTCTCCCACATTTTACTCTCATAATGATATGTAAATGATAAATTTTGTTGTTGTTAGTTGTGAAGTCGTGTCCAACCCATCGTGACTCTATGGACAACTTTCCTCCAAGCCTTCCTGTCCTCTACTATCCCCCGGAGACCATTTAAGCTCACGCCAACTGCTTCAGTGACTCCAACCAGCCACCTCATTCTCTGCCGTCCCTTTCCTCTTTTGCCCTCAATTGTTTCCAGCATTAGGTTCTTCTCCAGTGAGTCCTTCCTTCTTATTAGGTGGCCAAAGTATTTGAGTTTCATCTTCAGGATCTGGCCTTCTAAAGAGCAGTCAGGGCTGATCTCCTCTAGGACTGACCAGTTTGCTTACCTTGCTGTCCAAGGGACTCGCAGGAGTCTTCTCCAGAACCATAGTTAAAAGGCCTCAATAATACATTACATATTATAATATGTAATGTGAAATCTGTAAAGATGAAAAGAAATGACTAGCCTTTCCCAATCTGAGAGCTAACTGTGGGAAGCAAAGAATCTAAGAAAAAGTGTGTAGTGTAACTGCCCTCAGCAGCCAAACCTGAGTATTAAGCTGCCAGAAGTCCATTACCATGAAAAGAAAGCAGGGTTTAAATCCAAAGACAAACACTTACAAATAATATACCCATACATTGCTAGTCATTTAGATCTGCAGAAGCTTATTTTTGTCATTCCAAGAACTATAATAAAAGCTGCTTATTGTTCTTGAGTTTTTGTGAAGAACAACTCAAGCCTTATTCTTGAGTTTTTGTGAAGACTCTTGCGTGCAGATTAGACTTTCTAGAGCATGGCTGTCAAACTCGCTGCATCCAGGGGTGGGTTCTACTTACCTTTACTACCGGTTCGCATCGTGCCCACACACTCTCACTCGCTTCGCTTGCACAGAAGCTTCTGTAAATGCACAGATCACTTATGATGATATCCAGGTCAGTGGGCGGAGCCTCCAGCTGGTTTTTCTACCGGTTCTATAGAACCGGGGGCAACCCACCACTGGCTGCATCATGTTGCCATCATGTAATGTTTCGTGACATTTTTCCCATTTGCAGAGCTGGGATGGGCATGGCCTGCACGTGATGCATCTGGCCTGCAGGCTGCCAGTTTGACACCCCTGTTCTAGAATAAGGATGGGTGGAGTGGGTGTAACCTTGATTCTTGGAGTCATGCAGCTGCCCTCTGCAGTTGCCATAGTTGCAAGATGGTGCTATATTCACACTCTTGCCTCCTTTTCCAAATTATTCTAAAGTCCTGCACAGTCCCTGCAATTACCTGGTTTGAGATGATTACCACATTTATGGCTTCTTTTTTAGCTTAAAGAAAAGGCAGGTTGGAGAGAGGACATAAGGAGCCTGGATCCTGCCTGATGAGTTGTAGTGCTAGGCCAAATTGCTTATACTGTAGTTATTTTTCTGTATAGCAAAGACAGGATTTCTTAAAGGCAAAGAAAAGTAACAGCCAGAGTATTTGCATGGAGTCAAATGTCATATTTATAACTTATATAAACACAGGATGTATACTTTTCCAGTGTTTAATTATAAGAAAAAAATATTTCTTGGTTGTAAAATAGGCTACTAGAACTTGAGAATATTGTGTGAAATGAGATACAGGTAGAATGAGGGCAATGTGGTGCTGCCACTGAGGTATTTCATTAAACTGAGAAGAATCTGATTCAAATTTATCCTCAGCCATGGAAGTTCAATGGGTGACTCTGAGCCAATCACTGACTCTCAACCCAACCTATCTCATAGGCTAACATATCTGACAACATTATTAGGGCTGAAATTGGAGGGAAAAACACCAGGACAACAGCCTTGAATTCTTGAGACTCTCACACAAACATTCTTCCTCATATACATATAATATCCTTTATACCAGTGGTGTTAAATTCAAGGCCTGGGGGTCAGATCTGTCCCGGGGGATGCTTAGATCTGGCCTGTGGGGCTGCCCTGGAAACAGCAAAGGACCAGTTCATAGTGCCTTTGCCAGCAAAAATGGAGTTCGGGAGGGCTGCTCGTGACCCTTGTGAGCTCTGTGTGTGGCCCTCTCAAGCTCCGTTTTCGGTGGGAGAGGGTTGCTGGAGGCCTTTGCAGCCAAAAATGGAGCTCAGGAGCCTGTTTTTGCTGGCAGAGTGCTCAGGCCACCAGAGGCGCCCCTGACACAACTGATGTCTAGCTGACCACCCGAGGTCAAACACAACCCTGAAGTGGATTTCAATGAAATCAGGTTTGACACCCCTGTCTTACACATATGCATATACAGGAGGTCTTTTACACATTCATGATTTCTTTCTCTTTCTCTCTTGTGCACAAACAAATGCTCATGCACACTTGTGTCCTCCAGGGGTGACTTCCACTGGTGTTTTCAATTCTGGGTTGATAAAGCATGGAAGCTGGACAGTACATGAGATTTTTGTAATGCTTATAGGTTTTTTTTCTGACTGTTCTTCATTTTTGAAGGGCTATCTTAAATCCAAGGCCCTTCCTTCATCCTTTTCTGTAAATAATAATTCTCATCATAGAAACCTATTATGCTAAGTCTTCATTATCTGAAGTAAGAGCTGCTTTCAGTTGCAAGGATTCTCCCTAAAGTATTCTCTTTCAGAAGCCCCTTTGCAGAAAGAAAGATGGAGGAAGAAAGAGCAAAACCTCCAAGAGCTCCTTTCGTCTTCTTGATTAACATGTTGAAGATAAATACTTGATTATTAGGTGCAAGAAGGCAATGCTATTCAGGGTGCAATGCTTTATATTTCTTTTCTACAGTACACACAGAGCCAGAGTCAACTGCATTTAGATTTGCCACGCTAAACCATGATAGAAATCAAAGCCATTGAATTGGAACAGTGTGCACTTAATACCTGTTCAAATGTTAATTGGGAAAGAATGAATGGGTTATATCGTTGAAACAAAGTTAAACACAGAAAAAAAAAACCACCATTATGCTTTCTCCCTTTTAAAGAAAGTATTGTTGCATAAAAATTCAAGCAAATTTGTATGTAGTCTTCAATAATGTACTAAGAGCTAAATTATAGATTGGCTCCCCTTGAATGGCAGTGACTTGAAAGAATGTGATTCACTTAAATTGCTCGCTGTGACCCTTTCTCTACTATAGCGTTCCCATTAGGTCTTCTCAGAATATTTATATTCACTGGAAATGCTGTTTGTGAAATGTTAATAAAAATGATGTGCTTTTCTTAACAAAAAAAAATGTCAGTTGAAAGTTTTGGACTGAGGTTTTTTTACCTTCTTAATCCAAAGGTTTATGTTGGTTGGGTAGAAGCTACTATAACATTTGGGGGAGGGGAAGTAGAAAATATTCAATAACTTGTAGTGGAGTTTATTTATTTGATCTTAATAGTTTCAACATTGCCTGGGACCCCAAATGTGTTTCTGTAGCAGAATCCTAGACTACTTTTGGAAGATTTTCAGTCTCTCCTATTTTTTATTTTGCAATTTTATAAGTAAAAATATGGAAGGTTAGTGTATTAAAACATTGGACTGGCCTGGACTACCCCCCAGTCATCACTTTTACTTTCAGGAATATCTCTGAATTCCAAAGCATTTATAGAATATAAAATACAATAGGTGGTGAAATTTTGTGGGTCAGAATTATTTTGCATTTTACTATTAAGACTCAATTGCTATTTTTGATTTAGATTCTTAGATTCTTCTCTTTTTTTCCTTATGATTAAAATTGACTGGTCAGTCCTAGAGGAGATCAACCCTGACTGCTCTTTAGAAGGCCAGGTCCTGAAGATGAAATTCAAATACTTTGGCCACCTAATGAGAAGGAAGGACTCACTGGAGAAGTGCCTAATGCTGGGAAAGATTGAGAGCAAAAGAAGAACAGGATGACAGAGAACGAGGTGGCTGGATAGAGTCACTGAATCAGTAGGTGTGAGCTTAAATTGACTCCAGAGGATGGTAGAGGACAGGAAAGCCTGGAGGAACGTTGTCCATGGGTCGGACACAACTTTGCAACTAACAACATTAAAATTGAATCTCTGAGAGCCCAAAGACAACATAAAATGAGAGTTTATCTACCTACCATCATATCAACTTATCTGTTATATATCTATCATCTCCATCCATCCATCCATCCATCTATCCATCCATCCATCCATCCATCCATCCATCCATCCATGGTTTCATAACTGAGATATTTAGAAACATGCATGGTATGCAGAAATGGACATGTTTTTTTTTTCATCTTGCAAAACATAGTATCAGAGATATCTTAGTGAAATGTATTGAAATGAAATCAATGCATAAATGCAATAAATTTTGAAATACAGTTTAGAGCATGCAAAAGAAAGTACTTCACACAGGGTAAAAATTAACCTAGGGAATTAATCTCTACAAGATATGGCCATAATTTGAATGGATATAAAAGAGGTGTAGATGAATTCATTAATGACGTGTCTATTAAGGTCAACAACCTTCATGACTCAATGTTCAGCAGATGCCAATTGCAGGGGAACAATAGTAAAAGAGGGATATTGCTCCATCTCCTGCTTGAGAAGAGTTCAGAGATATCTGCCTGGTTGTTGTGTAAAGTAACATCTGAACTAAAATGGATTATCGGGACACATTTTTACATACTTTTGCACCACATGTAAAATCTCTTTTGTGTTGAGTTTTGTTCATGGATAGATTGATATATTTTTATTAGCTATAATATTGAAGTGGTTTGCTGATCATTATAACCTGTTTTCAGTTTTTAAGTGAAATCATTCATTGGATCAGGTTCTTGTTGCTTCTATTTCAAAACTAGGGAGGATCCAATCCATTCTGCTGGACTCACAAATAAAATATATTTTTCCATTCCACTGATAAAGCCTTTTTCTTACACACAAAATAGAGATGTTATCTATTTGTAGGACATGTGATTCATGTAAAAGATTTTTTTTATTAAAATTCACTCGTAGAGATCCAATATAAAACAACAACGCCCATCCAGATTTCTTCTGTACAAGACCATTTTAATTTGCTAGCTTTGCATCTATGGGTGGTCAAGTGAAACAGCATTGTTTAGATAGGTATGACAAGGAAGCACTAATAAACAAAGACAAGTTTTCTATTTAGGAAAGTGATGATCCTTAAGGGAATTACATATGACACCACCATCTGTCTGATAGAAGGCTTGGACTTTGTGCAGCACGTATAAAAGCATAACATGGAGAATGCAGAGATTTCCTATTCTCCAACATCCTCTACTGACTGCTGAATGCTATAGCATTGTCAAATGTTTGTTTCTAATGAAAACCTGAGTGGGGTAGGGGTGATGGGAATCAAGGGAAGTTCCATCTATATTATTTCCTAATCAGATTGTCTGCTCTATTGTTTATAGGAAACACAATAATTCCAACCAAAATTTTTCCACTGATGTGGTTTTATTTTTGAGACTGTGGAATTAATTATAAGGATGTGTTGTTGTTTTTTTTACTGTTCCTCTGGCTGTCTAAGTTAAGTGGTCAGTCCAGTCATTTGCGGGAAAACCTCTAAAAACTGCTCTTTATTGAATCAGGCCACTAGATCTATCTAGCAATATCAATAGCACTTAGACTTATATACCGCTTCACAGTGCTTTTCAGCCCTCTCTAAGGGGTTTACAGATCAGCATATTGCCCCCAACAATCTGGGTCCTCATTTCACCATCAACCTTGGAAGGATGGAAGGCTGAGTCAGCCTTGAGCCTGCTGAGATTTGAACTGCCAAATTGCAGCCAGCCAGCAGTCAGCTGAAGTAACGTGCAGTACTGCATTCTAACCACACCTCTAAGAGGAGATCATTTTCTAGTTGTACCTAGAAATATTGGGAACTGAATCAAAAACCTTTGGAAAACAAAAATATATATGTACAGTTCTACTAAACTACCATCCTTCCTTGTTACACCTTAGTTTAATGATTAAATTAAATTAGTTAAATTACTAAATTAGTAGACCAGTGAAATGCTGTGGACATATTATATTTAGACTTCAGCAAGGCATTTGACAAACCTATTTCTTGGTAAGGTAGAAAAATACGGGATAGATAGCATTGCCACCAGATGGATTTTTAAATGTCTGACAAACTGTACTCAGTGAATAGTTCTTAATAGTACTACATCTACATGGAGGGAAGTAAGCAGAGGGGTGCCACAAGATTCTCTCTTTGGCCCAATACTCTTCAATATCTTCATAAATGACTTAGATGAGGGAATAGAAGGGGAAGTTATCAAATTTGCAGATGACACTAAACTGGCAGGAAAGCCAATATCCTAGAAGACAAGCTTAGGATCCAAATTTTTTTTTGAAAGACTTGGACAATGGGTCCTATCCAACAACATGAAATTTAATGTGGAGAAAAGCAAGGTTTCAAACCTAGGCAGGAAAAAGCAATGGTACAAGTACAGATTATGTGAAACCTGGCTCAAAAAACAGTAACTGTGAGAGGAACCTTAGAATCAATCAATTAAACATGAATCAGCAGTGAGCAGTAGCAGCAGCCAAAAAGCTAAAACAATCCTTGGTTGTATAAACAGAAGCATAGAATCAAAATCATGTGAAGTATTACTACCACTTTATAAATCCTTAGTAAGACCACACCTGGATCCAATCTTGGTTACCATATTACAAAATGATGTTGAGACTTTGGAAAAAGCACAAAGAAGAGCAACTAAAACAATTAAAGGCCTGGAAAATAAAACATATGAAGAATGGTTGCAGGAATTGGATATGGCTAATCTAGAAAAAAGAAGGACTAGGGGGGACATGATAGTGGTATTCCAATATTTGAGAGGCTTCCACAAAGAGGAGAGGGTCAATTTATTTTCCAAAGCACCAGATGGCAGGACAAGAAACAATGGATGGAAATTAATCAAGGAGAGAAGCAACCTCGAATTAAGAAGAGACTTTCTAACTGTGAGAACAATTAACCAGTGGAACAGGTTGTCTGCCACTGGTTAATTGTAGGTCCTTTATCACTGGAGGTTTTTAAGAAAAGATTGGACAGTTACCTGTCTGAAATGGTATAGGTTCTCCTGTTTGAGCAGGGGGTTGGAGTAGAAGACCTGAAAGGTCCCTTCCAGCACTATTCTGATTGATTGATTGATTGAAGATGAAGATGGGTGTACAACAATGTCGATTAACAATAGCCTCCTTTAAATAAATCTACATGCATAGTATAAACAACAACAAATTGTTTCTTCATTTTGTGTATGATTGGATTGCACAAGAACCTGATAGAAATTCCTTAAATTTTGAAAAAAGAATATAGTTTTCAAGCCTGGGAGATGTAGGAGAATGCTACTTCCGATGAACACCTCAAGGAGAATTTGAAAATGTGAGGCCACACTTGGAATACTACATTCAGTTTTGGTCACCACAATTTAAAAAAGATGTTGAGACTCTGGAAAGAATGCAGAGAATAGCAACAAAATTTATTGGGACTGAAGGTTAAAACATATGAAGAACAGTTACAGGAATTGGGTATGTCTAGCCTAATGAAAAGAAGGACTAAGGGAGACATGATAGCAGTGGTCCAATATTTGAGGGGCTTCTACAAAGATGAAGGGGTCAAACTATTTTCCAAAGCACAAAAAAAGACAAGATGAGAAACAATGGATGGAAACTAACCAAGGAGAAAAGCAACCTAGAACTAAGGAGAAATTTCCTAATGGTGAGAGCAGTCAACCAATGGAACAACTTGCCTTCGGACATTGTGGGTGGTCCATCACTGGAGACTTTCAAAAAGAGATGGGGCAATAATTTATCTGAAATTGTATAGGGCCTCCTGCTTGAGCAGGCAGTTGGATGAAGACTTCCAACTCTATTATTCTATGTTCTATGATTTGCCACTCCAAGTAATTAATACTTTAGAAAGAGACCATAGTTAATCATAATATACAAAGTTTACTTTATAGAATGCACTAAACTTTTAGCATTTACAATATATGGATGATTTAAAAGTATTTAGGGAAAAGAATAAAAGAACAACGTTATAGTGCAAAATACGTTGGCAACTGATTTAACAGATGAATTTATTCAAATAAAATAAACAACTGCTATATATAAACCACATGAGGGCTAAGTAAATCCCATTTTATGAAACATTTTTCAATAGCTGTTTTTCTTGTAGTATGCCTGTAGCCAAAATAAGTTTTTCCAGGAGATCACGAACAACAAAATTGTGAGAAAACTGAAGACAAAAGTATATGTACCAGGATAACTTTGCCAGTTTAATAAGAGTATGCCATTTTGACCCTCTGTCACTGAATAAACAGAGCAAGATTAGACTCTCATCTCCTTTCTACTCCATTCTCTGCTTTTCACAGACAATGTATTTCAGGACAAAGCATCTTAGTGACTGAATGTACACATTGCTTAACATGGATTGCTAAGTAGATCACAATTAGTTGCACTCCCATAAAACATGGTTTACAAACCACAGCGGTGAGGCTTAGCTATCACAGCTTACCGTATTGTATAAAGATTTATGACGTATCTTATGAAGTTATTTCAACCATGACCTTTCATAGAATTTTTGGTCCAAAAATGGATTGTTTCTAAGAAAAGTGGCAAAATTGTATGGTAGATATGGGATGCCTTAAAAAAAAGAAGTGTACATAAAGGTAGTTTTGTCCAGATAGAAACCTAGTAATGTCCTTCTGTCCCTCATCCTTGTTTTGCTCAGACCTTTTTCATTCAGGATTAGTTTAACAAAGTTTGTTTCTCCATACAAATAGTACATGGATAAAAAAAGAATTATAATTCAAGAAGCTTTGGGAGCTCCTAGCTGTACCATGATTTTTGGCAGCAGTTTTAACTGATTCACCTATATAGAATTTTGGTTCATATGTTTGTGTGTGTGTGTGTGGATGTGTGTGTGTGTGTGTGTGTGTATTTATTTATTCTTTTAATTCATAGGTTCAAATGTATAATACTTTTGTACTCAGGGTTTTTTCTATGTAGATCAAGTTGTTAAATGGCCATAGTGGGATGATCTGACAAGCCTGAAAGTGATGATTTGAGATATCATCCCACTATGGCCATTTAACAACTTGATCTACATAGGAAAAAACCCTGACTACAAAAGTATTATATATATATATATATATATATATATGTATGTATGTATGTATGTATGTGTATGTATATGTATATGTATATGTATATGTATATGTATATGTATATGTATATGTATATGTATATGTATATATATATATCTTCTTAAGTTTTCGCGGCTGTGTATATGCAAAAAATTAAAATCTCGGGTGTTTTCCCGCATCATGAGAAAGTTAGACCTGTAACACGCAGCCAAGCAGCTAGGATGAGGAAGCAGGAAGAAAAACTGCTGTCCTCCAATCGGGACCTAGAGTTGCAGGCTAGCCAGCATACATCAGCAGCAGCAAATATAGATAAGTGACAGCTCCGACCTCGCAACAGAGAACCCATAGCTTCTAAATGAAACAGAGCCTGAAGATGACAGGATGTGAGCCTGTCGAAACATTGCTATAAAAAAAAAAACTGTTAAACTCACTGGTAGGATTTTAGCTGAGGTTTTAAAGGACCTTGCAGAGTGCTCTATAAGGATTTTTAGAAGATTTTAAGCTGGGATTTTAACCAGGATTTTAAATATTTTAACCAACTTATTTACAATGACGCGGGAAAACACCCAAGATTTTAATTTTTTGCATATGCACACCCATGAAAACATTAGCCATCATCAGTAAGCCACACCCACATCTCATGTATCCTCCCTGTAAAGGTACAATATCTATTTTCTTACTTCTTCGTAGGATTTATGTGTGTTTTTCCTCTAGCCAGGTTTTTCCTACGTAACCAAGGTTTTTCTGCAGCCCTAGCTGCAGAATGTGGGTGTGGCTTACTGATGATGGCTAACGAGCCAGAAATAGATCTATATAAGTCTCTCACCTGGCAGCAAGAACTTGCTGGCTGCCAGAAAGAAAAAAACTCAGAATCGAGTGGGTGTGATTGCACTGAGCTAGGGCTGCAGAAAAACCTTGGTTACGTAGGAAAAATCTGGCTAGAGGAAAAACACACATAAATCCTACGAAGAAGTAAGAAAATAGATATTGTACCTTTACAGGGAGGATACATGAGATGTGGGTGTAGCTTACTGATGATGGCTAATGAGCCAGAAATAGATCTATATAAGTCTCTCACCTGGCATCTTAATTTTGACTCAGAAGCTCTGAAGGACTGCTTCCTCTTGCATGAAATCACAGCATCTTAAGTTGCACATTACAGGCCTTAAAATTGGTACTGTAATGATTCTGCAGAAAATCACTAAGTATACTCTTGATCTCTCTTCCAAAGACTCCACTCCCAGATTTAAAAAACCTGAACTACTATTGAAATATTTTCTCCCTTTTGTTATACCAGCTGATGGCGAATGCCTCTGAACATTCTCAAAGGCATAAATAGCTATCTTCAACCTGATGCCCTTCATATTAACAGCTAACAGAATAACAGAGCTGGAAGGGACCTTGAAGGTCTTCAAGTCCAACCTCTGCACAAGCAGGAGACGCTACACCGTTCTGGACAAATGGTATACGGTTTCCTGCTTGAACGGGGGTTGGACTAGAAGACCTCCAAGGTCCCATCCAATTCTGTTATTCTGTTATAATTACCAATTCTTTTCCCCAAATACTTATCAATGTTTAACCCAAATAAATAATAAAGGAAGGTTCCCCCTCGGTAAATCTAAGTACTATCTTGAATTGCTTTTGATTCCTAGCAACTTCATGGACATTTTTGGCAACAGTCCAGTCATTTCCATTGCCTTCTTCTGGAATGTTTCTTCAGCTCCACAGTCTAGAAATGGTAATAGGCACCAATTTGGTTACAAGCTCTCCAATGCAGCCTAGAAATGTCTCACTTGATATAAAGAAAACTAATAAGGATACTTGTAAATTATTTTAAGGTCAATTCTTGATGATTTGCCAAAACAAAATTGAAATTGACTCACAAATCTTACAAGGCATCGCTATTTCAGATAACTTTTAATTTCAGTGAAATGAAAGGGTTACTCTTAAGCCATTTTTTCCCCCTCTGTGAAATTGATGCTGCTCTGATCTGTCTCTTCAAAAGAAAAGTGGGAGCTGTGTACATGCCTGTGGGAGATGTGCCGAGTTCTTTCCAATATGATGTATGGGATGTGTAGGTGACGTGTAGGTGCCCTTCTGTTAAGTGAAGGTGAGTTTTTGTGCATCAGGATTCTTGTGCTGCACAACAGATACCTGCTCCTTAAAACCTTAATGGATAAAATACACTTAAAAAGTGTATTTAAAAAAAACCTTCATTTTTTAAAAGGATGATTTTATTATTTTCTTTTTTCTTTTTATTTATTTATTTATTTATTTATTTATTTATTTATTTATTTATTTATTTATTTATTTATTTATTTATTTATTTTCAATTTATATACCGCCCTTCTCCCTGAGGACTCAGTTCAATCTTCAGAAATGTTTGATATCATTTTGGACGAGCTTCTTCTGTATACCAAATGATTTTGCATTAATGTATATGTGGTCCCATAGATATGTTTAAGTTGAGAATATGCCCCTTTGAATTTCAGATTTATCTTCTGAACAGAATTAACCTAGGCAGCTAGGTGATTTGCCTATCCCTATAATGCATTCCCTTTAAATAAATCTCCTTTCTAGTTTAGTTTTGAAACCTGTTTTTCTAATGTTTGCTCAGGTTCCTGCTTTCAGGAACTCTCACATGCACACACTGAACCCTTCTACCTCCAAAAAAGCAAAATAACGAACAAGTTATCCATATTGACATTACGTTAGCAGTTAAAGGAGTTAAACTTGCTAATGGATAACAATTTCAATTTGGCAAAGTGGATAAAGATAGCATTTTTGTGATACTGAAGCTAAGTTCATGTATTTGTTCTGTGCTTCAAAGTTTTATACTATAAGGTTTTTAAAAATTAATTTGGAAAGTAAATGTGCGTCATACTGTATATAGTTTCATGAAAAACACTCAGCTGATGAAATACTTCCTTTTTAAAAAGCTGATGTCATAAAAAAGAGGTAACGAGGAGATCCTTCCCCTCTAAAATGTATTAGGAAAGATTTGGTGGGGCTATTTATTTCATTCATGAGCCTTCAGATATACCCCCTCCCCCGATAAGGTAGTAATATCACCCAACACTGGCTTACCAGGTTAGTGAGAAATAGGCCTTTAGCTGCTGTGGTGGGAGTAGTTCTTTATCCCTGATTTAGGTAGGTTGGCATCTGCTTTCATTATATAACACAGAAGATATATCTGTTTCAGCTAAAATGTTCTCGTTATTATGTAGCTTTAGGGTATATATATATATCTCCTCATTTATAAGTGGTTACAGAAGGAATATATTTGTATATAGAACAACTCTCAACAACCTATCCTCAGGAGTTTTAGTTCTGAATTGACAATCCTAATAGACTTGGAAGGCTCCATGTTGGTGAAGAGTGGTCTAGAATATGAGAAGAGAGAGAGAGAGAGAGAGAGAGAGAGAGAGAGAGAGAGAGAGAGAGAGAGAGAGAATTATCAGATATGTAATGAAACTACATAAATCATCTATGTGAGCAAGTTGTAAACTGATACTACTACTACTTATTATTAATATAGTTGGTCACGCAATAAGCCATATGTTAGACTGGATTTATCATTTTGCCCACATTATCATGTCCTTCCTAAGGTCCTGAGATAGGCAGATGTGGTTACTTCATCGTAGTATCCTAAGCTGTTCCAAGTAAAGCTGCCTTTTGCAATTGATGTTGATTTTGTCAATGCCAATGGTGTTTAATTGATGCTCCAGTTGTTCTGTGATTGCACCCAAGACACCTATTATTATTGGTACTATCAAAGTTAAAAGATAAACAAACAGAAAAAGAAGATTTGGAAAAAGAAAAAGCTCATGAAAGAAAAGGAGTGAAAGTGTGAATAAAACAAATAGAAAAATATCAAACTTTCTTTGATAAAGATATGAATAAAAGTACATCAAACTCTTATTCAAAGATTAATATCTACATTATTTCTATAGTCCCATGTAATTTTAATTATCAAATCCCAAAAATCAGCATGTCATTTCTTTTGATTTCAGTAAAGTCCAAAAATGGTTTTCAAGTAGAAAAAAAATCTGTCAATGTCTGTTCTTTAATCAAAACTATCAATTTCACCAGCTTCACCATTCATTCTTCCATTGTAGGCAAGTCCTTCTATGCTTCAGCATATAAAAATGTCACTGCCATTATCATATGTAAAAGCAAAATTCCATAAGATGTTTCCGTTTGTTTGTCCATTAAGTCCCCAAGAAAATTTTTCTGCATCAAAATACATACTTGATCCAATATTTCTATCTTTTCTTTTATGTACACTGAGAGCATATGCACCAAGACAAATTCCTTGTGTGCCCAATCACACTTGGCCAAAAAAAAATAAATCTATTCTAGTCTACCTATTCTAGCTTTGTTACATGCCGATCAAAGATGAAAAATTGTTTTTTCAGTTTGCTTACATTTTCAACACATATTTGAAATTCCCATATACATTTTTGATCATTTATCTGGTGTCATGTACCAATGACACATCATTTTATAAAAAAAATCTTTAAGATTACAATTCAATTAAATTATATAGTCATCACTATCATCATTATTCTATTTAAATGTATTGGCTGTCCAACCCTGTCACGAGTGTTTTCAGAATTGCTGTAGCTACTTGATCAGTCACAAACAGTATGGATCCAATCAAGCCATCTCCTGTTTGCAATTAACTGCAAGCCTTCCCCGCCCTAGTTAATTGCAGGTTAACTCCCCATATAAGCATGGACCTTTCTGCTTGCTATTCGGGCCTAGACGCTGTTTAGGCCTAGATGCAGAGCCAGTGCTGAAGCACCTGGACGCAGAGCCCAGAGCAGAGCTGCAGAAGGGAGGAGAACTCAGCTAAGGAGTCCTGACGGCTGCAGCAGAGATAGCAGAAAAGAAGCCGAAGAGCTGTGTAAAGATACTCCCACGGAGCTAGCTGCAACTGTGAGTTGAGATAGCTGGGAGCCTTTTGAAGTCTCCAATTTCGGCTTGCCTTTTGCTGAGTTGAAGCATGCAAGCCAACATCTGAACTGTTGCTGCTGTTGGAGCTACGATCGGAGGGAGAGCTGGACAGTTTCCCTCCCAGGAGCTTCAAGCCACATTTGCTGATTGAATTGTTTTTCACAGGTGACTTTTAGCTATGAAGCTTACACTGCTGCCCTTCTACCACCTTGATGATGTATCGACACCGAAGCTGCTTAATGTCATGTTAGTTTTTTCTTATGGACTGTTTCGGTATTGTGGAGAGGAATTTAGGGAGATGGCCTGGCTTCATTTAACCAAGATAAGACTTTGTTGTTAATGTGCCTTTTTAAAGATATAGTGTTTTTTAAACGTTTTGAAGTAAAGTATATTTTTATACAAGACTCCTCTGCTAGTTTTATTTCAGTCCTAGTGTGTTTGCTTGTGAGCTGGTTCACGATTCGAGGACAACCCCCAACCCCATCCTGACAAACCCCAATGGACTTTCACACACAATCTGTTTCTTAAAATGAGCAAAAGAAAGTTTCAGTACATTTCTTATAAGACCATCGCCGATACGTCTTCAGCTGACTTTCAGAATAAATTTGTTCCTGACATTTATTCAGCCTGTGGATGGTGTTTATTGCCTAGCAATTAGAACAGATATTAACTTAACATATATTATCTTTCAAAAAATGTTTCTCATGAACAGATTCCCAAGAGCTTTTGCATTTTCCTTCGCTCTCACTTTCTTTGTCTTTCTACTCTGCCTCCTCCACAGTCATCCACCCACCTGCTTTTAAAATGTGCTTTCTCTTCAAGTGTAGAGTTCAGAAAACTGCATTGCAGGCATAAAAGCCAATTATTTGGGCAGAAATAGCCCTGCAAAGTTATATTTTAAACCAAATAGCCTTTTAATTTTTTGAAACATTTTCTTTAATGGTTTAATCCAACCCAGTTCAATGAAGGGGTTTCTTTCTTAATCACATGCTGTTCATCGGATCCCATCCCATCCCACCAGCAGGAAACTTGTCATGGAAGCTGTGTTCAGTGGCAGGACATGGAAATTGGAGGGGGAAAATGATAAAAGAACATGTAATTGAAGTTAAATAAGCTCCTTTTCTTCCATGTTAATTCATTTAGACCACACCTGACAACAAATTAGCCAAGTTTATTTGCATTCATTTCTTTGTTGCTTTTTTTTTTGAAAAGTTTTTTTATTTTTATTTTTCATCAACATGTTTAAATGTACAATCTTTTATCCATCCTTATCCATTGTTTCTTCATCTTCTTCTTGAACTTCCATTAAGTAATTAATTAATTATTTTGTTCGAGTCTGCTCTTTTACCATTTCCTTCTTTTGTTTTACTACAACCTTTCCTTTTTCCCTTCCCTTCTTTCACCTCCTTTCTTTCTTCTTTCCTCATTTGTCCTCTCCTTTCCTTTCCAACTTATACTACAACATATTCATCTCAAAGTTCTTGTCTTTATCCTGTTTATTATCTATACTCACTTTCTATCCATTGATAAAATTTCCCCCAAATGTTCTAATAATCCGATTCTATTTTCCCTTTAATTACCAATGTCAACTTATTCATTTCTGCACATTCCAATTTTTCTTAATTATGATATGTATTATTAAATATATATGTCCTTTACTATACTTTTCTGAAAAAAATACCCAACAGAAACAATTCTGGTTTTAAATCAATATGTTGCAGCAACATTTCTTTGTTGCTTGAAGGTTGTTTCCAGCCTAAGTTTGCAATAAATGATGGCTAAGTAAGCTTGTCACACCAATAGAATCCAAGGGTCTTTTCTGTTTAAAATTAATACAAAATTACAAGGGGAGAAAAAGAAAAAGGAAAGAAAAAGAAAAGAAGAAAAAAGTATCCATGTAAGCAGTCAAACCAATCTCTTCAATTGTTTTCTTTTAAAAAGGCAGAAATAAATAATCCCACTGAAATAGTTTTGTAAAACAATGCCCCCCCTCCATTAACTATACACCAACACTTTGAGGAAAGAAGTGGACTTCTAGGCATGGAAAGCAATTGATGAAAGAAAATGAGTTGGATCCACCCAATAAATCCTATTTTTCCTTGTTTCATGTATCAACTAAAATTGAAGAAACTCTAAAATAAGGTCTTTAACTTTTTTTTAAAGTAGTGGGATAAATCTCTTTATAAAGACCCTTCCTTTATAGCTTGAAAACTTGGCTTTGCTATCTGGCCTGGGGAACAGAGAGTGACATACACCCCATAAAATGACTGTACCATTTTTGAATTACTGTGTTGAATGGTTTTAATCATTTTGAATTGTTTTAATGTATTGTATTGCTTGCATGGTTGCTTTATTCACTGGATTTCTTTTGATATTGTTTATATTGTAATTATAAGCTGCCTAGAGTCATGAATGAGACAAGCAGCAATATAAATTGAATAAATGCATGAATGAATAAATATAGATTTCATAAATATAGGGAATGAAAATTTTCTATAAAATAAAAGACATCTAAGTTTCGAAGGTGGGGCAGACAAATATCTTGAGATCTTAGGTGCACTTAAAGGTGTTTTAGGTGCCAAATGCAGCACTTAGGGTAAGAAGCAAATCATTAGTCAGTGCAGTAACTGAAAATATAGAAAATTAACAAGCTGGATTTCCGAGCTGTTTTTAGAGTCACATACAGAAAAAATTATACTAGTTAAAACCTTAAGGTTATTGAAGCATGAATGATGGCAACAAGGCCTGCTCTTTGGTTTTATTTTGCAGTAAATGCAGTCAATGCTTCAACAGGGGATGTGCATTCATTTGGTTCATTAAATATAAAACCCAAGCAAGTTGCTTTGGAGATACTGTATGCAGACCTCTTCCAAAGAACAATGAACCTTTGAATTGAACAATGAAGAACAATCCATACGATCCATGAATTGAATTGCTTCCTACCAGGACTGCTCTGGCTGCATCAAAGAGGGTACATCAAGATTATGAGAACTGATAATACCACTTTATATTCCACTGGTAAGTACCACATTCACTAAGCAAAAGATTGTAAATCAAAGACTACGTGTATAGCAGTATACAACCACAACAATTTTAAGAAGCTTGGGCTTCAACTCTCAGAATTCCCCAGGCAGCATCTTCAAGTTGTGAAACACTAATTTATTGGTTAAGGCGGAGATTCTTTGAATGATTTGGAATGTTTCTTCCCAGACTAATCTTTACCTGGATGAGCTGTCAACTGACTCACCTTTTGTCTCTTGATTTGCTCTCCATCCACCCATTCATAGCCTTCTCATAGTCTTGTACAAGGAGTAGGCATGGGTTGTAGGGTGATGTCATTTCAAAATAGGGTTGTAGTTTAAGCTCAAAGTCCCAGTGGCACATGTGGGACCCTAGGGGATGGAACTGAGCACTGATGAGGAGCTTTTCATGGGGAGATTTCCTCAGAGAAGAGTACCTGTGGGAGGGATGGTTCTCTAAGTTCCTCTTAAACCATTTCTCATCTAAGCTCATAGATATATTGAAGATATTAGAAAGAGAACTAAGAAAATTTCCCAACCCAAGTCTGCAAAATGTCCCCATCCATAATCACTGGATTGTTTTACTAACTTTTCTATTTAGTCCTCGGAACTGATTGTGTGACAGTTTCTATTTGAATCAAAATCTGAGTCCAACGTGATCTCCCCTGACTATTGCACTGTAGGCTATACAGAAGCCGAACAGAATGGATGGGCCTGACAGTTTATTGCATTATCTTGGAAAATATGATGAACAAAAAGCAAGGCATAATAGCCTCAAGTCAAGTCAGATCCCATTTGCCACAAGTGAATGCTGGAGTTGCAAAAATGCCACACTGAGCTGCAGGAGCTATTTCTGCATTGCTTCTCCCATGGTTGAACCCCAGGCACTTTTTGCTGTCAGAATTCCGGATCAAGGAAATCAATAAATAAAATCAATTCCTTATTACAATTTTACACACACACACACACACACACACACACACACACACACACACACACACACGCTGTGACTGCAAGACACACCAAGAGCTAAAGAAGAAGCAAACTGGAATTCACATTGTATTTTCTCGTCATTACTGGAAGTAGTTGCCAGGTTGCCACACAATGCCAGGTATAATCTATGCATGGCAATCAATAACTTCTTGGAATGGTATCTGTACAGATCAAAAGAAAATAGAACTTTAAAAGTAGCATTTGGGGGAGAAGGGCTGTGTAGTAGCCTCTATCTTGATGTGCTGCTTTTCAGGGTGATAATTTCTGCAGAGAGATCATTGCTCTTCATGTTACGGTTTAGTGGAAGATTGAATCAAATGACATCTCTATGCATACAGATTGGTCTCTATGATCACAGAAATGATTTTTTTTTTTTTGGTAACCATCCCTGGTAGCCTTTCCAACTACATAAGGCTAATCATTCATCCAGCAACCAATATAGCATGTGAAAGTAACAGTCAGAAATCCAGTGTTATTGCATACTGAAAGAAGGGATGTTGGAGAATGCTACCCTGGATTTCTTTTATTTTGAAATCCTGTGATCTATTAAGCTCAAAATGTCAGAACTGAATGGTCCATCGCAGAAACAGGTGAGAAATAAATAGATACTGTTAACATCCATTTCAAAATGTTTCTTAGCTCAGAATGCAAGGGAAAATATGCCAGGCAGGCTTGCACAAAAATGCCTGAAGTTTGAGGACCTTGTGCAAAAGAAAGAATTGCAGGTGTTTGTCTAGTTATTGTAGAATGGTGCATCCTTGAGGACTAGGTTCAGTCTCAGCTTCAATCATCGAAGTTGATTGGGTCACGATGCAGCAGTGATACTTTCTCAGCTCAGCCTATTCCACAAAATTATTTTTGTGTGGGGGTAAAATGAATAGAGATTCCCATGTAAGCTACCTTGAGCTCCTAAGGGGAGGTAGGATATCAATCTAATAAATACAGACCCAGAATATTGGCAAGGATTAATACTTACATTATTGGAGATGCTGTTTTTGGCTGATTTCAGTTATAAATAAGCAGAGGCTATTTCAAAACTCTGCTCTATGGTGCAGGACCCTAGATAAAATATGCTAAAATGAAGATGGGATTTTAATCCTGTATTTGTGCTCAGCTTTGTAGCAGCGCTCTACTTCCGCCGTAGTATAAATCAACTTGATTAAATTCATCAGTGGTAGCTCGGAGCCACTACTGGTTCTCTTTCTGCTCTGATAAACAGGAATCTTTGGAACAGATTTGCCCTGGGTCACTAGCTTTGGTAGCAAGGACATGGCACTATTTTTAGCTGCATGCTTGGTTTCTGAGCGGATAGTGACTCTTGCATAAGTATTTCTGTCCAAATATCACATTTAGGTGAAAGTTTGTGCTCTAAAGATTGGAAGTGTCATCACTCTCCTCTGAAGGGATTAATTTTCCAGATGTAATCTTAAAGAGACAGCTCTGACATCCTTTCTATTGATTGGATGTGAGCTTTCGCTTTGGAGGGGGTGGGATTAAAGACATAAAAATTAAATCCCAAGCCTTTATTTCTATTTAATGATAACCTAGCAGGAGGAAGCCTGATTTCAGTGTGTTTGGTTGTTTTGTTTTGTTTTAACCACAGTACATTTGGGTTCATCCAAATTCAAATGTTGAAATCAAACCCTATTGTTTAAAAATCAATCTTTTATTGCAATGGAAATGTGTAGAGGTGGAATGCTTTGTGAACTGCATGTCCCCAATTCTGTGTCTGGAGTCATCATGTACAGTCCAGTGCCTTTCTTCCAAAATAAACAGAGGTTAGAGGGAATTCCATTACCGCAATTAAAATATGTTTCAGTCAGAATCATAACAGGCATCTCAAAAATCAACCCAGGGGAATGTTTTCTTTTAGTACTGAAATGTTATTTGAGCAGTGTTTTTTGTTCAACCAAACCAGCTTAAATATTGCAGATTGTTATATACTTTGTCCAGATCTGGTTAAGAGACTCTAAATAATTTCTTCACACACATCTATGATTTTGTGAACCATGCAGAGAAAGCAAAAGAAAGATAAATGGCAGAGAAATGCCAAATGTCGATGGCCAAGCAGCACAATGCTCTTCAGATTTTCTCAGCTTTAAGCGCCGTTGAGGTCAGAAAAGCCTATTTACAATTGTATTCAACCTTTTTCACTTACCTAGGAAGAAAATTGATAGTCCCTGTTCATAGCAGGAATACAGCATAATGGAAAGGGAACTAGGTGGTCTCAGATGCCTATAGAGATTCTCAGTCATCCAGGTCATGGATGTCCCAAAGGTGTTTTTTCAAGAGGCAACTGGACTTTCTTGTTTTTCTTTGAAGATGTTTCGCTTCTCATCCAAGAAGGTCTCAGATGCTATGAAAATGAGAGTATGATAGGGATAGGAAGAAAGATAAAGTATAAAAACTTGTTCAGATTCTTATAGAGAGCTTAAGCTTGCCATAAATCTTCATACTCATTTGAACTGGCTGGATCTCCTGATTTCCCTCGCCCTTGACACAACTGAGTCCAAAATTTCTGTTGCTTAGCAAGACATTTGTTAGGTGAGTTTTGTCCCATTTTATGACTTTTCTTGCCACAGTTGTTAAGTGAATCATAGCAGTTAAGTTAATAACATAGTTAAGTGAATCTGGCTTCCGCATTGACTTCGCCTGTCAGAAGGTTGTAAAAGGTGATCACATGACCCTGGGCACTACACTGCCATAAATACAACTCAGTTGGCAACCATCTGAATTTTGATCATGTGACCACAGGGATGCTTCAGTTGTCATAAGGAGCCTTGGTGGCATAGCAGACTAAAGCACTGTTAAGTAATACTAGCTGCCTGCAATTACTGCAAGTTCAGATCTCACCAGACTCAAGGTTGACTCAGCCTTCCATCCTTTCGAGGTAGGTAAAATGAGGACCCGGTTTGTGGGGGCAATAAGCTGACTTTGTATAAAATAGAACACCGCTGGGGGTGGGGGGGCAAAAAGCCCTACTAAGCAGGTATATACAAAAGTATGAAGGCTATTGCTTAATGCATCGTAAGCCGCCCTGAGTCTCCGGAAAAGGGCGGCATATAAATCGAACCAAATAAATAAATAATAAATAAATAAATAAATAAATTGTGAAAAACGGTCTTAAGACACTTTTTCCAGTACTGTTATAACTTCAAATGTTCATTAAACGAACAGTTATAAGTCAAGGCCTACCTGTAATTTGAAACTAAGTACAAGCTTGTCAAGAAATCTTATAAAGCACTCTTTTACCCTAAGTATGTTAGCATAGAAGACTAGTTTAATTCAAGTATTTTATTAAAGAGATTAAGCACTTTAGCATAAAAGCAGGCCTTGAGTAAAGTCTACTGAAGTAATAGATACCAAACTGTCTACTCCTGAGTGATAGAAACTCCAGGAAAGAAAAAGACAATTTTTATCTACTGTATTTTCAATTAGTCTGTTCCAGTTATCATTTATATGGAAAGGAGAAAATGCCTCCAGAGGCAAGGAAAAAGCAAACAGAAATAATATAAATGACAGCATGCCCTCAAAAAATTATTCAGCACTCAGTCACATTTGTTTTAATACTCATGAGGGGGAAAAATGACAAAACATGTGGTTCATACATTGTAAAATGCCCGCTGATACATAGTTTTTAAATGTGCATATTTTTAACTGGCAAGATTACATTTTGAAAAATAAGCTATTATATCAAATTTATAATCATTTTGTTTTTGATGGAAATGTTTTTCTGAATTTAAGTAGACTTCTATAACATTTGCTCTTGTAATTAGATTGGGAGCACTTCCTTGGATGGGACTGACTTAGTAAATGAAACAGGTTCTTCTTTATTTGTGGAGAAAAAAAATAACAATTAATGGATAAAAACAAACCAGCCATCTTGATAAAAGCGGCTATGCAATGAACTCTAGGAAATTCTGTAGTTTGTTCCATTTGGTAATGCTTGCATCCTTCTGTCAAAGGAACCAACACATGGCTTTGTTTGTCAGCAATTTGTGTTAAAGAAGAGTGATTTCAACACACAGGAGAATCACCTGAAAGATTAATCTTAGTCACATATTGCTGCTCTAAAGCACAAATCTGAAGTATAGTGAATAGTGGAAATATGACTGCTAGCAACATTTATATGGGAAATAAATGATGTATTTTTAATGTATATGTCAATGTATATGTCATCAGATGCCTAGAATTATTACAGCTTTACTAATAAACAAACACAACTCAGTCTTTAATACCTGTATTTCAACAGATTGATTCTTTCCACACGGAGTATTAGTTTAATGGATTTCTGAATAGTTAACTCAGTTGTTTGAATCCAAGGTAGTACGAAGTAGTGTTTGCGTATTTATTTATTTAAACAATTTAAACATCTCCCAAAAGTGACTGGACATCATACAGGGGTTATAACCACCACTATTTGATAATATTTAACAAAAGCCAATGCCCAAGGTCATAACGCAACTCAACTCATAAAGAATAAGAGAACCATATTAAGTGTCAGAGTTTGCCTAGCTACAGACAGCTCATAAACCTGAGGGAACAACAAGGACCTTAATGCTTTACTCATGAATTTTGAGACTTGAAATGTCTTATACATAATTGAAATATAACTCACAAAGATGAAAACAACATTGTAGCGGAGCTTCTTTGGTATGGTTGTTAATCCCTTTTGCCAAATATGCACTTACAAAAAGTCCCAATCACATAATTAACATTCTTGGAAGTCCTTTTACTCATAGAATAGAATGGAATGGAATGGAATGGAATGGAATGGAATGGAATAGAATAGAATAGAATAGAATAGAATAGAATAGAATAGAATAGAATAGAATAGAATAGAATAGAATAGATGCTGCAATTGTTCCAAATTCCTCCGTATACTTTAAAAATGTTCACCAATTTAATTTCTCTTTGCCTATAAAAGGTCTCTGGTTCAATTCCCAGCACTTTCAGATAAGCTGGAAAAATTCATGGTAGAAGCACAGAGACCCACAGAGAATGTCGATATTATATAATAGCGCCCTATGTAGCTATGATGCATTATTCTTCAGTTATCTCAACTTTAATACTTAGTGATTTCAATCACATTCACCTTTTTTAAAACCAACTTTTTATAATATATGTTTCCATAGAAACCCAACCTTTTAATGGCTTGCATGTGAACTATGAAAAAAAAAATGTCAAGAACACTCATAAAATTGTACAGACAAGTGGGTGTGGACACGGTGAAAACAAATATAGATCACATTAAAAATAGATTCATGTATTGTTTTACCCTGTCCCACTTCAGCAGCATACTTTGTAAGTTGGTTTCCAGGTCAATTCTTGGCATCATTCAAATAGAACTGGAAAAGCTAATGTCTAAAACTAGAGATTACAACCAGTAATGTCGAGAGTAATCAGTTATAAATTCCTGTGTTTCCATTCCTCATAGGCATTTTCACTGTATACAGGAATATAAGCGAGAGTACTCATGTTTTTTTTAAATGAAGTGAGGCATGATTATCAGGGACAGAATTACATGGTTCCCAGAACATTTTAGTAATAATTAAAAGCTGACTTTTGATTTCGAATATTCATTCTTAAAAAAAAGAAAAATCCTTCCAAATGTTGTAGAATCCTCTGCTGAGTTATTGCCATAATGTTCATGGTTGGTGGTATAAACACAGACTTCATTTTAAGAAGAAAAACAAAGATTTAGAAATACTTTGGAATCGAGTCAGGGAAGCTGCCAAACCTAGAAGCAGAATTTTAGGAACAAGAAACTCTAATATATCACAGATAACACTTTCTTTGTAAACATCTGTCTTCATTTCAGGCATTAGTTAAATGCCCGATCTGTTGTTATTGATCTGGCAAACTGTTTTTATCAGGAGATAGTTATAACTGGATTTTTCCATTAAAAACATTAATTATTTGGCAGTCACTTTTATCTTCCCGTTTACATACTGGCTTGTGACAGCTACATTTGTCTTGCTGACAAGTTTTCTTTAGGAGAAATGGAGATGCATGTGTGGGATAATAACCTGAATGTTCTTATTACTGCAGTACAATTAACCCTGAAACACAGAACACTACACTTTATACACAGAAAGCTAGACTTAGTTTTCTAAGAGAAAACAGTGAAATTAACACTCCCCTCCCAATTAATGGGAGAATCCTCCTATGATTATTTTGCATGGAGACTCTGTCATTCACAGATGAACTAAAAAAGAAACTCTGTAGGTTCAGCACCTTGCTTACAGTTAGGACCATCCACATAAAAGACAATTCACCAGAAGACCTAGAGAACAATAGTCAGAAAACAATAGTCAACAGAACTCATAACTTTTTCAAAATTCCTTCTTTTTTTTGGGGGGGGGGGTATGTTTCCTTTTTTTCACCTAAGGAGCTTGGAAGTTTTAAGAACCTCATTTCTTAGCTGTTGTTTTTTTCTATATGGCCTGTTTTTTTAGTGAGCTCAAGAAAAAAAAATCTAATTGTCTTGTCAAGAAGAGGTATGTTTTTCAAAGTTCTTCTGTTCAGTGAGTTTGACTCAGAAAGCTAATATAATTCTTGGTTGTATAAACAGAGGCATAGACTCAAGATCACGTGAAGTATTAGTACTGCTTTATAAAGCCTTAGTAAGACCACACCTGGAATATTACATCCAGTTTTCATATACATCCATATTACAAAAAAGATGTTGAGACTTTGGAAAAAGTGCAAAGAAGAGCAACTAACATGATTAAAGGCCTGGAGACTAAAACATTTGAAGAATGGCTGCAGGATTTGGGTTTGGCTAGGATAGAAAAAAGGACTAGCAGTATTCCAGTACTTGAGGGGATGCCACAAAGAAGAGGGAGTCAGCTTATTTTCCAAAGCATCAGAGGGCTGGACAAGAAACAATGGATGAAAACTAATCAAGGACAGAAGCAACCTGGAATTAAGCAGAAACTTCTTAACAGTTGTGGTGAGATCGGACACGAGGAGCAGGTCTCCGCATTCCCATGCCAAGTTCTCCCTGTTGGTGGACTCCAAAAGGAGCCAAAGCCGCCCTGTAGGGACAGTGAAGCAAAGAAGGGTGCCCTGTGAGGTCGCAGAGAGTCGCAACTCTCCTGTCTGACTTAGGTTCTTTTTCCCTCTCAGCCATGGCGAGGAGAAGAGGCAGCCAAAAGATGGCTGCCACAAAGCTGGAACACCCGGGGGACAACTATGACTGGTGTTGGAGCGACACAGGTGAACAGTGACTGGAACTGGGGGAGAGGATTCCTTTTTACTTAAAACCTAACCCCAAGAAACAATTTAGAACCATTTGCTCAGAATTGTTTGTTAAAGCGCCGGTTAAGCATTCTGAGAAAAATACCAGACCGGAAGGAAAAGACCTAAAGAGAGAAAAGCAATAAATTTCTAAAAATACAGAAGATTGGATTCTTAAACTAGGAAGACATGGTATTGTCATTTTAAAACGCTGGGATTATTTACTTTAAAAACTTATCCTGCTTCTATAGTTGAATTACAATTAAAATTTTGATCAAAATAAGTAAAATTAGACTAACTAGTGGCAACATTGAAATTTAAGTTGAGAGTGCCACCTGCTGATGAAAGGAAAATATACAAGTCTGGGAATATTTATATGAAAGATTGTGGAAATATTTACTGAGTTATATCTAACTACCCCACGACTACTGGAGACTCAAATATGAGAACAAATAAGTTATTTAATTAAAGTGACCCCGAATGTTATCCTAGAAGATTGAACCTGTAAAGGGGACTTAAAGAGGCTTTTGATAACTTCTGGAACTATTTAAACAGAACTGATTGATTTCTTATGGGATACAAAGAACTGTGATTAGTGTACTTCTTGAAGGGCAATTTTAGGTCTGAAGAAATGATTCTTGGACTACTGGACAAAAGTGGAATTTTTGAAAACAAAATAAGATGCTTCATAAAGAAGAAATGAGTGGAACTTTGAAGGAGATGGCATTGATTTTCTAAAGCACAAAGGACATCATGGAGAAAGGATTTAAGGAGACTATGGGAAAAATGGAAAATACTATATGAGGGATGATGAGTAAAGATCTAGATGCTCAGGGAGGAGCTAACAGAAGGAATGGAGGAAAAGATAGAACCAAAGAACCAGTGAACAAAAGAAGAAGAAAAGGTTGAGATAATAAAAATAACAGTGATTGATGAATTAAACCAGGGAAAAATTATTTTAAGAGAGTTGAAAAGAGAATTGGAGATACAGGAAAATACTTTTGAATGGGAGATAGGGGTTTGGCAGATACTTTAGAAGCTAGGCAGCGGAAGACGGTAGAGATTGGAGAAATACCTAGATTGAATAGCCAAGAAGTAGATGCAGACAGAGATAAAGATCCAAGAGAGAAATATGGGAGGCAAGTAAAAAAAAAAGGATAGCAACCAAAGTACTGAAGACAATGGATAGAAAGGAAAAGGTTTCTCTTTTTTTAATGTCATGATTTGTTTTTCTTTTTCTCTTTCTTTCCCTTCATTTTTAGAATGGTGGCATGATTAGAAGTTAGGTAGAAATAAGAAAAGGAAAAACATTTGTATATACATGCCTTTATATAATGGAATAAAAGTAACAATAAAATGAGAAAACTAGAGATTGAATGATGGCATTATGAAGTATTTTTTAATAATATTGTGATTGGCATTGAAATAATATATTGAAACATTGAGCAATTAAATAATGAAAGAACACACTTTAACATAAACATGTATATTACTATCAGAATTATATAGATTTGATGATTGTAAAGAATATGATTAGAATAATTTTGTATCTCTAAATAATATTGGGATTGGTATTAGAATTGTGTATTGAAACATTAACTAATGAAATAATGAATGATTGTATCTTAATACAAATAGATGTAAAGAGTGAAATATGGGAGGTAAGTTAAAAATGAACAGGATTCAAAGCACCAAAGTGGGTGAGAGATGTTGGATAGAAAGAAAACGTCTTTTAATAAAAGGGTGACATGATTAAAAATTAGAATTGAGATAGAAATAAGAGGAAAAGGGGAATATTAGTGTATACATTTTTACATAATAAAATAAAAGCAATAACATGAGGGAAGCTTAGAAATTGAATGTCGGTATTATTATGTTAAATAATATGGTGAGTGGCATTAGAGCAATATCTTAAAACATGGAATAATTAAATAATGATAAACTACAACTTAATATAAATGTATATTATTATATGTATATGAAATATATGTTGGTTGAATGTAATAATTATCATTAATTTTACTAGTTTTATTTGTATTAGAATGTATGACACCCAGGTGCCATACTGTTCACGCATTGATATGTATATGTAAAATAAAATTAAAACAATTGAAACAATTAAAGTTTCAATTAAAACTTGAAACAAAAAAAAAAATAGTGAGGACAATTAACCAGTGGAACAACTTGCTGTCAGAAGTTGTGGGTGCTTCATTACTGGAGATTTTTAAGAACAGAAAGTGTATAGGGTCTCCTGCTTGAGTAGGGGGTTGGACTAGAAGACCTCCAAGGTCCCTTCCAGCTCTATTCTGATTGATTGTTTGATTGACCACAAAGCATGAGCTTACTTTACTATTTGAATCTAGCAGAAATGGAAAAATATGTTCTCCCACACAGGTTGTTGGTCTCTATCAAATCAATGTATGGTCATAATGTTAAGGATATTGTTGTTGTGTTACCAACCAGCAGAGTAGATTGCACAGAGAAACGTTGCTGAGAGCAATGAATAAGAGATATGCAAACTGGTTTATCAAAAGCTTACTTTATAGTAGAAAAACAGTCTCATAGTCTTTAAACAAATTCCAAGTCTTTGCCAGTAAATCAGTCCAGTAGTTACAAACTCTTCTTACCCAACAAACAGTAGTTGGTTAGAATAACAAACTCACTCTGGTTCACAAACCACGATGGTTGCAGATCCATCAAACGATGATTAGCAGATAACAACTCCTCTCAATGGCAGCTTATCATAGCAGCTTCATCATCTCATCATCTTCATACACAATGGCAGCATAGCATAGCAGCAACTGAACATGTTGCAGTACCTTGCTTAAATACTCTCATAACCAGTCATTATCTAATTACAGCATGATTCAGCATTAAAGTCACATAATACATTTACAGATTAAAGTTACAGTACACTTATATTGCCTGGACAACATAGTTAGGCTCAAACCATATCCTAACACATAGCTTTTTCTAGAATGCATCATGCCATTTTCTCAGTGAGCAAAAGCTGATCCATCTTCTTCCTGTCTAGGTTACTAATAAAGCCGCTATGAAATTCTTGGAATGAAAATTGAGGATTAAACATTATCACTTAGCACTAACATAAAATTTGTTAGGCAAGTAAACGTTTCCAAGATTTTCATTTAATATCCAAAGGAATGAGAGTTATCAATATACTGTTTTTCTTTCTTTATAGAAAGAAAGCATCCTCCAAATGCTAGTTATGACATTTTGTATCTTATGCCCTGTGTAGATTTTCTATCTAATTTTATGTAAAAGTATCCAGTTGAAATCTTTTGACTCTATATAATGAGTGGCAATCTTCATCTGCAACTCAAACACAGATGATACAAATTTCTGGACAAATGCATGTACAAAAGAAAGGGAAAATTACATGTAGAAAGTGAATATACTAAGAAAAATATTAAAAATGCATATATCAGAGAAAGAGTCATAAAAATGTAAATTAATTTTTATGTAGACAATTTTATTGCATTTACTAACTGATGTGAAACTAGCGTTTTAAAAATTATGGTTGAGAAAATTTAAAAAATTATCAAATCAGCATTAACTGATTGTCCTTCCCAGCAGAACAATCTGTTAGAAAGTTAATATTCCATTTAAAAATAAATAGAAATACATTAACAAAATGTTATTGTGTTTATTTTTAAAAAATATCATCCTAAGTAATTAATCCTTAGTTATTAAAATAATAATAGATCTTTATTGTTAAAAACACAAGTTTAGTAATAAAATAAAAAATATAGAAAAATGATTTCTTTGGCTTGTCAATAACATGTGTTTTGGTAATTGAAATGGAACTTGCTTCTTACTGAGTTAATAATTCATAAAAGTTGAAATGTGTTACATTTCATCAAATGTATTTATTGAGAGAGAAAAGCATGTATTAGAAAAATCAATATTTACCTGCAATTGCTTCTAAAATGCTATTTTGCATTATCATTAATGCATTTTACTGATCTATTTCAGCAAGCTATCTTCCAAAATATGGAGGAAAACACTGACTTTATTAAGAAAAAAGATATTCTAAAGTAAGGCAGGATTCCTTCCAAAGTGACAAAAATGCAATTTTCAGGATTTCAGAGGGCTGAGGAAAGGCAGGTTGATTTTTTTTTCTAACTATTAGCTGTCCCTGCAAGAACTAGCTGTGAGAAAGGCAACTCTCAATAGAAGAGAATATTTGTAGCTCAGGGTTGAACTGTGGGGCCCTTGGTGTTCTCTGAGCTTGGTGGTTTTCTTGCAGTGCACTGATGATGTTACCTAGTTTGGTAATAAAATGTCTGCATGAAAACCACCATGGTCAGAGAGCACCAAGGACCCCCAAGCCAAGTCTAATTTTCCTTTCTTCCCAAGCCACCAATTGGTATCTAACCAGGGGTGGGTTCTAAATTTTTTTACTACCGGTTCTGTGGGAGTGGCTTATTTTGTGGATGTGGCTTGGAGGTCATGTGACTAGGTGGGCGTGGCTAGCTGGTCAGAGTAATTTCTGGAAGGTCCTCGCACTTACGACCAGTCCTCGCACTTACGACCTGACTCATTTGTTTGCTTTTAACACTGATCAGCTGTAGGACGGCCCTTTGAAGCCCCCCGGGAAGAGTTTAAACAGTTTTTTTCCCTCTAGTCATCAGCTGGGACTCAGGAGGCAGCAATAGATTGGGGGTGGGGCCAAATAAAAGGTAAGAATGATGTGGGGGGGGGAGAACTGGTTCGGTGACGTCATATCGTCACCGCTACTGGCTCGGCCGAACCGGACCGAACCGGGAGGAACCCACCACTGTATCTAACATAAAAGCACTGACTGCCCCTCCTTCTCTGAATATTTTGTTGAAAATGCAAATCTAATGGAAGAGACTCTGGTATCTTGAGACCTATGGATCCCAAGGAGGCAGTTTGGTGCAATTAGAAAGTTAAAGATGCCTCTTTGTCTAAAAGGATGTTAATCTGAAGTCATTTCCTTTTTCTCCTCTTCCCAGATAATTAAGGAAACATGTTCTTTGGCTTTGCTTTTGATCAGTTACCTGGATGCTATATTTTGCCTATCGTTATAATGCATTTCTATAGACAAATCTTTTTCTTATTATGAACTCTCCTTTACAAATCCTGCTTAAATTAGCTTCCTGAGATGTTTACGTACAGGCTGAGGGTGCTTCAATCTCAAACATATTCTTCTATAATTTAGATGGCTTTTTTTTATGAAGAGGCATCTCTAAAGTACATGCTGTTTTCACAGGAATTACCTATCAAACAAAAAAGGAGATTAAATTTGCTTTTTCAATGTTATACTGGATGAAAAAGCTAAAAAAAATTGCTTGCAATATTATCAATATTCTAAACTGTAATTCACAGAGAATATTTTTTCTTTCTCTTTTCTGTTCTCAATATTCTAAGCTATTTAAATATAGAACATTAATAATTTTAAACATGTTCTAACAACATCAATTATGGAAATAGCACAGTGTACCAAGACTTATAACAACATAATAAACAGAAAGGAAAAAAGAAAATCACTTGAAAACTTTGCTCAAGTTTCAGGCTCAATAGGCTTTCCTCCATGTAAAAAGCAACAATGTCTACAAATATGTCTAATTTTCTTGAATTTAGGCTTCAAGACAGAAAAGAAGAGAAGCGTTTTAATGTTTGTGGTTGTTTGTTGATTTTCAGTTAACAGTAAACAGCATTTGGGGGATTTTCATGGTTTTGGATTTGTTGGCCTGGCGTCCAACTAAGATTATTTCCAAATCAATTTACAATGAATCACTCTGTTTTTTTGAATTGCCAAATTGAGTGTAACCTTGGTAGAAAAACAAAAAACGAAGAAGATGGCTCAGCAAGGTTATTTCCTGAAAATATAGTTACTATTCTTCACAGGTTTCAACAACGAAACATTGGCTCTTGTCCTCTGTGAAGCAGATGTATTTTTTGAGAGATGCACTCAGTTTATTTATGATATACATATTCTGCTGTTGTTGCTTTGATGCAGACTTGAAGAATACAAACTGAACAGCTCAATTTTTGTTTAGCTCATATTAGTCTGTGGGGTATCTTTATAGATTATTTAAAAAGAAACAGGCACCCTGTATTTGAAACTTCTGGATTTGATTCTTTTCCACCCACATCAAGCAGAGTTTTTTTTTTTTGTCTGTTTCTGATAAAATGTCCCCCCCCCTTGTCCCACATATCTTTTATAGCAATTAAGTCCATTGTCGATCTCCGAATACCTGCTACAGCTATGTGAATGGATTATGTTTCACATGAAAGGAAACTCTACTGCTTAGATTTTTATGTGCAACAGAAATTATAGTTCCTCTGAAAAACATGACATCAGCCTCTGGCTGAAACTGCAGGAAACATTTTGAAGTTTTGAGTGGTAGAAGTGTGAAAAACAGACCTTTGATCAGGACAGATGAAAATTCTTTGTAGATAATTTGAACTCCTTCTGCACTTCACTCAGATAAAAGGTGGGCAAGAAAATCCATAATTTTTAAATGATGAACCTTCCATGATGTAGCGAAAGCAACACATAAGAGTAGAATATGGGTAATCCTTGATTTACAAGCATTCATTTAGCAGCTGTTCAGAGTTGCAATGGGACTAAAACAAGTAATTTACAACCAGTCCTCACACTTAAAATCGGGGCAGCACCCTCAGAGTCATGTGATTTAAATTTGGGCCCACGAGAAGTGGCATGTATTTATGATGCTTGCAGCATCCTGAGATTATGTGATCGCTATTTGTGACTTCCCTAGACAGCTTTTGACAAGCAAAGTCAATGGGGGGAAACTGGATTCACGTAACGTCCATTAGGTTAACAGTTGCTGTGATCCACTGCAAAAAAAGTTGTAAAATCGGGTGTGTCTCACTTAACAATCACCTTTACTTAGTGATGGAAATTCTGGTCATAATTCAAGGACTATGTGTATATAAAGCTACAGGTTTCATTGTCTTAGTATATAAGTTAATCTCTTTATCTGGCAAATACGCATTTTAATCTGATGCTAAACTCAAGTGCTATTGCAAGATATTCAAATGATATGAAATACAAATTTTCACACTTTTTTCTGCAGTAATTTTCCCACCAGAAATCATACAGTTTAGATTTGTTGGGTGAGTAGCATCAAGCTTAGTATTTTTTTTTTAAAATGACTCCTGTAACAATATGAAAAAAGATAAGAGTGTTTAATTCTCCCAAAGAGCAGAGTGAGTACATATATTTCCCATAAAGGACTTATATTATCTCATTATGTGGAGAGTTAGACGGAGCTTTGTGAGGCAAGTATGATTTGCTTTGATGATGCATTTTGGGCAGAGAAGCAACACCATTGTCTCCTCTGAGACGTGAAGGGGCCCAATGTGCAGGATTTCACACAATGTAAAGACTGATCCAGAGAGTCCACTGGAAATCTATTTTGGGACAGCCTGCAACTGATTGGAAAAGACTTCAGCACAGAGAATTTGTGTAGCCTTTTTCAGTTGTCAGAACTGTTGAAGGAAGGAAGCACCCTCTTAGAAACCGCATAAAGGCCTAACACTGCTGTATCACCCTATTCTCTCTCTCAAATAGGCTAGAAAAGAAAATGTGGTTGACTCTGCTTTTGCTGGAGGTAAAGTAACGTAGGGTTAAATTCTCGTTTGATAGGCTTACCTTAATTACACAATCTCTGTCTCTGATGGATGTCAGTCATTCTTCACAATAGTATCACGTCTACAGGGGCTTACCGATTCTACGGTTTTTGATACTACAATTCAATGCCGGGGAAGGCATCAAAAAGGATCAAAAAGCACAGGAGAGGTGAAATGTTGTTATTTAAAGCATAAAGATTCCGGAATTCAGTATTTTTTGCTACTTTTCTTTTCCAGCACTGGATACTGCTGCTGCTGCAGCAGCTGGTGGTAATAATGACAGTAATGATGAAGAAGAAGATGACAATGGTAGTGATGATAATAATGATTTGAGTGGGAGATCTAAATATCTCTAGTTACTGGCACTTGCTTCAAAAAAGTGGAATATTTTATGTTGTACTTACTGTATCCTTTCAGTAACTGTGCTTCTTTCTCCTTTGATAGATCTGCATCCTTTTGTCCAGTTTGTGGCTTAGTCTGATTCTGCTGATCCTTCATTAGTACTGTGGGTCTTTTTCATTCTTCCTCTTTGTGAAGTATACCCTTTCCCTCACCTTCACCTCTCTAATATTTGAGCAATCCACAGCTAGTTCTCTGAGTCTGGAAGGTGGAAGATCCATGGCATTTTAAAAATGAGCCTATGTTAATCAAAAGAAAGTTGCAACCTGCCTATATGAAATATGCCAGCTCTTATGTTCACTATGTTCCCTATAATCACAAGAATGTGTTTTTCTGTTCAGTGTTGGCCATTCTCATCATCATAATCATCTTTTAACAACCCCATAATCCCTCACCAGATGGAGTCTGGGCAACTGAATGGAGCTAGAAGAGTGTTTTAATGGCCGGATGCCCTTCCTGTCGCCAATGCAGAGTTTTGTTCAGGAGATATATTCTCAATGTGCCCAGAGAGAGAAATATCTGCCTCTACCTAGGATCGAATTCACAGCCTCCTGATTGTGAGGCAAGAGCTCCACCTCAGGGCCACTGCACCACTCCATTGTTGGCCATTCTCATGCCACCAGCAAACTTAAAATATGCCTGTTGGTGTCTCATAAAGCTAATATACATATAAGTTTATTTCTATGCATTCTGGATATTCGTGCTTCTTCTTCTTTTTCCTTACAGTTGGCTGAACAAATACAAATGAAATAATTACCTCTTGTGTGTAGGAACTGTGATTCCAATGGCACGCAGGGGGCAGAATAGTGTTACACAGAGCTGAGGATTTACTTTGTGTCCCTTCTTTGTTTTAGGATTATTAATCTCAAATTACTTCCTTTTGTCTTTCTTCCCAGGTAGATGTGTACACAATATGTGTTCTTTGACTCTCCTGATTTCACGTAGTTAACGGGTTGCTTTTTTTTTTCCCTAGCCCATTATATTCTCCTGTAAAGAAATCTCCTTTCTATGATAGTTATGAAACATGTTTTGCTCCTCACTGCTCAGGTCAGATTCTTGCTCTCAAGGACGTTCAAACACAAAGAAAGAATTTTTCGACCTCCAACATAGTGCCTTTCAGTACCTCAGGGATCTTTTTGCCTTATGCTCTATTTCTTGGGGTGTACATTTCTGCCATTCATTTTAGATCTGCATGTCTAAGCATCCAGTTTGCTATATTTCAGGCAGAAAGGGAAGACTTGTTTTTGTTCTGTCAGGCTTTAAGTTTTGATTTTTTTAAAAAAAAATGTTAAGGTAGTCATATTTTCTGTAAAGCTATTTGGAGCAAGGGGTTATAATTTTCTTAGAAATTGTTCTGGGAGAAGGGGAGTATAGAATTGTATTAAATAAATAAATGATCTCATTAATAAAATGAGACAATTTGGGATTTTTTTTTTAATTTGAGTAATGCTTGATTTTATAAATTGTTATTATGCTTTCTTGTCAGGGATATTAGGGATATCTTCTCCACAGGCTCCTCTCTTGTTAACTAATTCTTTCTCACACAGACACTCAGCTTGTAAAACTGACGAAGAAGTTGTGTGTGAGACATATATTTGTTTTTAGTTAGCTGGATGTTTTCTTACACAATTCCTTCTTGACTCCCACATATGTGAACTTTCTAGATTATGCATTTTAATGCAATAATAACCAAGGAACTCTCTCATGCATGCAACTGATAAACAGAAACATAGTACCACTTCCTAGTAAGCTGGGGATTCCTGCAGACTCTTTTATCATAAGTGGATAAATATCAGTGAGAATGCTTGAATTAGGCCTTGATCAATTTCTGGTGAAAACTAGGCTTGTTTGTTTTAAACCATTAAACCATTTAAACTGTTAGTTGCGAAGTCATGTCCGACTCATCGCGATCCCATGGACAATGTTCCTCCAGGCCTTCCTATCCTCTACCATCTTCTGGAGTCCATTTAAGCTCACACCTACTGCTTCAGTGACACCATCTAGCCACCTCGTTCTCTGCAGTCCCATTCTTCTTTTGCCCTCAATCTTTCCCAGCATTCGGCTCTTCTCCAGTGAGTCTTTCCTTCTCATTAGGTGGCCAAAGTATTTGAGTTTCATCTTCAGGATCTGGCCTTCTAAAGAGCAGTCAGGGTTGATCTCCTCTAGGACTGACCGGTTTGACCGCTTTGCAGTCCAAGAGACTCGCAGGAGTCTTCTCCAGCACCATAGTTCAAAGGCCTCAATTCTTTGGCGCTCAGCCTTTCTTATGGTCCAACTTTCACAGCCATACATTGCAACTGTAAACTATGCTTACTGTAAACTGTAAACGGCAAACTATGGTTTTAAACCATAGAAAGTGAATTACTTTATCTTTCAGTTATTAGTAGCTTGAGGGCCAGTGCTATCCTGGGCAAAGTGAAATCCTGCAACTATCAGAGGAAGCAATATTTTGCAGAAACTTCTGTCAGTTGTTTGACTGATCAGACAAAGCAAGCATCTCTTAAGCAAACATCCCCCTGAGTTTTGGCAGAGGAAAGTGACCTTGGTTAATCAGATTCAACTGCAAAGCTGTTCAGTTTCTTTGTGGAATGAAAGTAGATGCTTCATTTTATTCTTTGCCATTGGCCAAAAACATTTGGGGGAGGCCTTTTCTTGGAGATCCTTGAATATTTCCTTGGGTATGCCCAGACATTGCTCATTTTCTCATTATGCATTCTTGCTGACTTTTCATTATTTCTTGACAAAATTTTCTCTAACAGGAGCACAAAATATGAGAAGTGGCTGATGAGTTATGTAAAGTTGAATTTCAGGTCATGATCGAAATAATACTCAAGATTTCTCAGAAATTACATTCAATTTGCTTTTAATATGCTTAAAATCAGTTCCATTTGAGAACCAATTTATTTTCTGTGAGCTAATATACAATATTAACTTTAAAAGAAATATAAATGCATTTAATATTACCATGCACATTTAGAGTTGAATATGAAAATCTGCCTTTGCTGTTTAATCTCAAAACCTAGTTTTTAGTGTAGCTGGCATCTTTTTAATATTTTGATTGCATATTTTTTAAGATGGTAGCTTTTTAGATAGGGTGATTATATGGAGAACCCCCAAAACACTAAATATAAGTTATCATTATGATTACTTTAATCACTGAACCAATTTGAATGGAAAGCTCTTCATATAAGGACCTAGGACACCTTGGTCACCAAAAGAGGCCAATGGTTTCTCCAAAACCATTCAAGACATGATTCATAAACTAAAACTTGGATGAATCTACTTCCTTTCTAACTCAATGCAAATACAGCATTATGTTTCTTTGCTTATTCTGTCATATATATTCTTTTGTGTTGTGGCTTCTGTTTTTTTCATTGTTGTTTGCAATAACATAGCAATAATGACCTGAACGCAGAAAGCTGTATTTCCTTTCAGAAATGTATTTATTAACTATTATATGGGAAACCTATATCTTATATCCAATATTGTATAATAGGATAAACATATATTATTTAACCAAATAGCTTTAAAAAAAAAATCATCTTAACAAATATTTTTACTTTCTGCTTGAGTTATGTTGTTTTTTTAAAAAAATAGAATAGAATTTTTTATTAGCCAAGTGTGATTGGACAAACAAGGAATTTGTCTTTGGTGTATATGCTCTCAGTGTACATAAGGAGAATAAAATACATTCATCAAGAATAAAAAGATATAACACTTAGTGATAGTCAAGGTTACTAATAAGCTATCAAATCGTACTAGGAAACAAAAAAACAAAACAAAACAATATAAATTGAAAGATACAAGCAGTCCAATGCTTTCCCTACTTCCTATTTTATTTTCCTCTTATAATAATAATTTTTATTACTGTCACTGACCAGCATTACAAATAAGAAGTATTAAAACAAAATTTATAAAAAGACAATGTAATATATTACAATTGGTGTGGATTGTCAATCACAGTGGGCAGTGAAACTCTGCCAAATTTTGTAGATAGTATAACAAAGTTTAGCTAAATTCGAAGAGACTACATCAGACTGATCCAATAACAGTAATTGTACATAAAAAGCATCAGTGTTTTTCCAGTATTGTATTAGGTGAGATTTTCTGAGACAGGTCGGCTACAGTAAAGTAGGATGTGAACTGTACTTTTGATAAGTCTTTGTCTACGGGGACACAATCTCAGCTCATATGGAATATTTTCCTATTATTTTTCTTCCTCCCTTACCCTCCATCTCTCTTCCTGTTTTTAGCAGAGCCCAGTACTTTTCCATTATGCCTCAGTTTTAGCTTACTGCCAAGGTTCTGAGCTTGGTTATTAATGCATTTCTTCATTGAAAAACTCAAGGTTGAACATTCATAAGACTCTCACAATGGCATGAAACCTTTAATTGCTCTTTGCAAAGTTCCAGAGTCTAAGGCAATCATTTGATATTCATATATCTTCTGCAAAGTATATCTTCACAAGTATTTCACCTTAAATGAATCCCCCCT